>NW_026521468.1:0-4800000 GCF_021234435.1 Artibeus jamaicensis | reverse complement strand
TCAGGTGTCACTGTGGGTGCTAACATTTCTCTCCTGGTCCTCAAATCCTTTCTGCTTTGTTTAGGGTCAGTTTTGCTATTTATTTTGGTTTCTTCTTCATGTTGCAGATTTTAATTGACTTGGGATTCTTCTTGGCCTTACTGTTTATGAATGAGACGTTAGAAAGGCTGGCTGAGGCCTCTGTACGCAGACGGGGTTGGAGCAGGTGACACTTTTGGGTGATGGTGGGGGAGTCTCTGGCAATTGGAGGAAACTAGAACTAGAGTTTATTTGTTCTGGGAGCGTCAACACTACGCCATTGTCTTCGGGGGCTCTAGGCCTCACTTTCGACGATTCCCATTTACTGAGCATATACTATTGAAAATGCGCCTGTGCTGGGTGGTCTACACATCATCTCGTTAACCTGACCCCTAACTCTATGAAATAGTTACTACTGTATCTGTTTTACAGAGGTGGAAACAGGCTTCAAGAGTTTAAAAATGTGTACGCAGCTTTTTAACATACCTTTTGTATTTCTAGCACGAATCTCCATCTGGAGGCAGGGGCTCCGCTGCAGCATAGTGCCAGCTGGCCGTGGGCCCGGGCGGGGCAGGTGGGCGCTGACAGCAGCAACTCCAGGTAGGTGGTCCCCATCAGTGAGGCCAGGCAGGGCGACTGGAGCTCTGGAGTCTCAGTGCTCCTTTAGGGAAGCGCCTTCTGACCCTTCGGGGTTTTATCCTGGTTTCCACGGGGCAGCCGCCCACCCCAGGAGCCATGAGCAAGATGCAGAGCAGCCAGTGGAAAGAAGGAACACCTGAGCCTGGAGTGGGCCAGGAAGGAGCCAAGGATCATCTGCTACTCTTACCACACTGGCCCGATGGTTCACTCTGGACCGGGGGCCGAGAGGCCAGAGTCCCAGCCTCTGCGTCTAACTTACTGGGCAAGACATGTCATTCCTCTTCTGAGTCTCGGTTTCCCCATTTTTCAAATTAGATTTGGGTTGGGGTGAGAAGGATATTTATAACACACTTTACATTTATAACACCTGTGGATACAGGTGTTATCAAATAATGAGTTCATGTATTGAGTTCATGTATTGAGTTTGCAACTCAATAATGAGTTCATGTTCATGGTTGTTTTCACTCCTCATAACATCCAAGGAGACACATTTAATAGATGGCTAAGATGCGTAAGAGTGAGAACTGGCGCCGAGGCCTCTGTCCACTCCCAGGTCCTTCTAATAGGAAACCTCTCCGATTCTCCTACCGCTGAGTAACAGCGTGCTCTCAGACACCTGCTGTGCACAGGGAGCTGGGTTGCCAAGGAGCTCCTACCTGGTGTAGAGCCGTTTGCCTGCATGTCCTCCCTCCCCACTAGATTGTTAAGTCCTTGAGAGCAATACAAGTACAATGGTCTTCTTTATGGCCTTGCTCAAAACACCTAGAATTGTGTCTGTCCTCTGGGTGAATAACAGTTAAACAAAGACACAATGACAAAGCACAGGAAATGAGCCCTCTTGCTATGTGTCCAGATCCACCCAGGGCCCTGAACTAGGCTTGGGCTGTAGAGAAGGCTTCTCGGGCATTTTTGTTTGTCATGAAAATGCTGGCTTTTGTTTTCTCTCTTGTTGCCAGAGATGCTTTCAGCCTCGTGAGATGCAGTCATCAATCAGCATTCACTCTCCAGATGCTGCCCTGTGCCAGACACAACAGGGCCATGCACTTTATCAGCCTCTTAATTTCGTTTATGTTCCAGGTAGAAGTCAGACAAGAAAGATTTTCCCCTTCTATCAATTTCCACTTCTGCTCCTTTTTTGGAAAAGCAACACTCAATTTGAAAGATAAACATATTTGGGGATTATGTTCTTGGAGGTGGAAGGATACTGAGAAATGAGCTGGTCCTAGGACACTGGTCATGGTGAAAAAAAGGGGAGATTCTGCATAACAGGACGTCAACTCCAGAAAAATAACATGCGTTGTGAATACGGAAGGAAATATTGTTACCAGATTGTTCACAGTCTGGTACTGAGGTCACGATGTTTTTTCTTTTTTCAATCTTCTAGATCTTGCAAAATTTCTGCAGCAAATATGTTATATTTAAACCAGGAAACAAAATTTAGAAAAAAAACTAAAGACATTCTCTTAAGCTGGGTGCAGGGGACATGCATTTTAATACTCTTTATCATTTATTTATAGGTTGTAAATAATTTTTTTGTATAAAATATGTAACTTTGTTTTTCAGATGAAGACCCTCCTGGTTAAATGCAATTTAACCTGGAAGCTGCCTTAGTTGAAGCAGGGGTTCCCTGAGGGCTTGCCTGATGGATGTTCTACCTGAGAGACTGGCCTGTGTACACTTGAGAAAAATGCATATTCTGCTGTTGCTGGATAGGATGTTCCATTGCTCTGATATATGGTTCAAGTTCAATGTTCACAGGTTGATTTTCTGTCTGGATAACCTGTTGGTTGCTGAAAGTGGGCTACTCTAGTTCTCTACTCTTAATGTATTATTGATTTCTTCCTTTATGGCTCATACTATTTGCTTCCGATATTTAGGTGTTCTACTGTAGGCTCATATATATAAAAATTTATTTATTTATGACTGTGACAGCTTCTTGCTGGATTGACCCTTCATCATTATATAACGTCCTTTTGCATCTTGTTACTATTTCTGGCATGAACTCTGTTTTGTCTGATATACGTAAGTATAGCTACCCCTGATTTCTTTTGATTTCCTTTTGCATGGAATATCTTTTTCTAATCCTTCACTCTGTGTGTTCCTAAAGCTGAAGTAAATCTCTTGTAGGCAGCATATAGTTGAGTTTTGTATTTTTGTCCAGCCCACCAGCCTGTTCCTTACAGAGTAATTATTGATATGTAAGGACTTACCGATGCCATTGAATTCATTGCTCTCTGGCTGTTTTTCCACTTTTCATATTTCCTTTCTGCTTATCTTTGTGAAGCAGGGGGTTTCTGTGGTGGTAGGCTCCAACGCCCCTCTCTTTACCTTTTGTGAACCTACTGTAGCTTTTTGCTTTGTGGTCACCATGGGGCTTTCATAAAACATCTTATAGGTAAGACAGTCCCTTTTAAGCTGATAGCAACTTAACTCTGATCACATAGGAAAGCTTTGCCCTTTTGTTCATCCTTTTTATGTACTCGATGGCACATTTTACCATTTTTATTTTGTGTATTTGTTAAAAATATAGTCCTTACTGGGTTTCCCATATTGTTTTCCTCTAACATTTATACTATTATAGTTAAGCAGTTAGCACACCATCACATTACAGAATTAGAGTTTTCGAAATCTAACGATGTATTTACCTTTACCAGCATATTGCATATTTTGTGTGTTTACATGCTGTCAATTAGCATATTTTTATTCCAGCTTGAAGAACTCCCGTCAGCATTTTTTGTGAGCAGATGCGGTGGTGCTGAACCGCCTCAGTGCTCCTTGTCTGGCAGTATCTTCATTTCTCTCTCATTTCTGAAGGATGATTTTGCCAGGTAGAGTATTCTTGGCTAGCACCTTTCCCCTTTAAACGTGTCAAATATACCGTTCTACTTCCTCCTGGCCTGCAGGGTTCTGCTGAAGAACCCACTGGTAGCTCAGTGAGGGTTCCTTTGTAGGTTACGATCTTTTTTTCTTCTCTCTGCTTTTAGGGTTCTCTCTTTGTCTGGGAATTTTGATAGTTTTATTCTAACTCGTCTTGCAGAAGGTTGTTACATGTTAAGATAATGGTGATCTATTAGTCTTCTTGAACTTGAATGCCCAAGTCTCTCCCCAGGTTTGGGAAGGTCTCAGCTACCGTTTCCGTAAATGAACTTTTGCCCCTTCTCCCTCTCTATTCCTCTGCCACTCCAGTTAGTTTGACATGTTTACCTCTGATGGTGTCCTACAGGTTGCGCTGGCTTTCTTTACTGCTTTGTTTTCTTTTTTCTGTGCTCTTCTCTGATGGGACTATTTCAAAGTTCCTGTCCTCTAGCTCAGCAAGTCTATCTTCTGTTCCACCTATTCTGCTGTCGCTGTTCTCTATTGCTCCCCCCCCCCCCATTTTATTCACTGAATTCTTCTGATCCAGAATTTCTGTTTGGTTTCTTTTTATGATGTCTATGTCCTTATTAAATCTCCCATTTTATTCATGTTTAGTTCACCTGATTTTGTTCAATTGTCTTTCTGCAGTTTTATTTTGAGTTCTCAAAACATCTATTTTGAATTCTTTATCAGGGAGATTGCAGAGTTTTGTGTCTTTGAGTTTGGTTACCAGAAGATTGTTGTTATTATCGTTTTGCGTGTGTGACGTCATGGGTCTTTGATTCATCGTGTTCCCTGGAGTTGTGCACACTGTCTTTGCGTTTGCAGCAGCAGCCGCCTCCTCCGATGTTCACTAATTGGCTTCGGGTGGGAGATGTTTCCCATTGGTCCTGCTTATGTCTGGGACTTTTCCCAACCTGGTATCAATACATGCCCCACGGGCTTCTTGCTCCCTCTCCTGGCAGAATTCTTTTTTTTTCTTTTATAAAATTCCTTTTTATTGTGAAATACACCATCCATCTAGAAAATTGCATAAAAACACATACAGTTAAAAAAATAATTATAACATGAACATCTATGTAACTATAACCAAAGTCAAGAAAAAGAACATTGCCAGAAACCCAAAAGCTTTCTTCTTTTTTACATTCTCAAAAATATTTTATTTTTAAGTGTATTTTATTGATTATGCTATTACAATTTTCCCAATTTCCCCCTTTTATTCCCCTTTCACTCTGCACCCCCAACCCAGCCTCTCCCCCATTAGTTCATGTCCACGGGTTGTACATATAAGTTCTTTGACTTCTCTGTTTCCTACACCATTCTTAGCCTCTCCCCATCTATTTTATGCTTACCTATTCCCCTTCTTATTCCCTGTACCTGCCCCATTCTCCCCTCCCCTCCCCACTGAAAACCCTCCACGTGATGTCCATTCTCTGATTCTGTTCCTGTTCTAGTTGTTTGCTTAGCTTTTGTTTTTTAGGTTCAGTTGTTGATAGTTGTGAGTTTGTTGTCATTTTGCTGTTCATGGTTTTTGATCTTCTTCTATTTCTTAGGTAAGTAGCAGAATTCTTAAGCTTGTCCATCTTCTCTCTACCTTATACCTCACCAGGCTGGCTGTTGGAAACCTCTTCTGTCTTCCAGAAGGTGGCGCTACAGCTCAAGTTTATGGCTTTCCTGCCCACAGAGCACATTCCTGCCACGTCTACCACCTGTCATGTAGCCACCACACTCAGCACGTGTATAAGGATTTGTCTGTGGAGTTGATGAGGGTGTGGGATCAATGCTTGGACCATTTGGGGTGCCCACTGTCCAGATCAGGGGATCTTTGGGTGAGGTTTTTCCACCAGCTCATGGGTGAGTTTCCTGCTGGAGTCCTGGCTGCAGTCCCCTCAGTGCCCCTCGATGTTCCCGTCAGCCCCTCCCCCACCCTCTCCTCCCCCCACCCTGTCCTGCAGGTCTGCCCAGCGTTGCTGAGCAGGAAAGCTGGTCTCCAGTAGGGTCCTGCCCAGCAGGGGCAGTGGGCGCCACCCAGCACTCTCCCTGTGCTCCACAGGAGAATCGCCACAGGCTACTTCAGCCCCACTGTGTGCTGCCTTGGGGGAGGGGCGGCTCAGGCTAAGCTCCTTCACCCTCTCCCGTGGGTCTAAACTCACACAGCCATATGTCCAGTGGAGTACAGAGTCTCTCCTGGACTCGTACACAGGCTCTCTCATCCAAGGGTGTCTGCCCAAGTCAACATGCTGAGGATTTCTCCAACCGCTGCAGAGGGGGGCCGGGGCAAGCCATCAGCACCTGCTAGTTACTCGGTCCATACTGAGGTCTGTCTACCTTGTAACACAGGGCGCAGGTGGGCGAGACTCCCCCGTCGCCTGGCATGGGGTGCTGGATCCCACAACTCCCACAGAGAGGGCATCGTTCATGGGTGGGTGCCGAGGGTGAGCTGCTGAAGGGGATCAAAAGCAAGGGTGTCAGTGCCACCCTGACGCTCCGGCTCATTTCTCTTTAGCACCGAATAATACTCGTTTGTGTCATGTGCCTGGGTCGGTTGTCCATTCACCTTTTCTTTCGAAGAGAGTTACTCCTTTATTGACTGTATTTACTGCTGGTTCTAACACATGGCGTGAGTGGATTGTGTTTTGCCAACAGGGCAGCAGTTTTTAAAATATATATATATATCTTGATTCCAGAGAGAGAGAGACAGGGAAAAGGGGGGAGAGAGAGAGAGAGAAAAACATCAGTTTGAGAGAGGAACATTGACTGGTTGCCTCCTGCCCCAACCAGGGACTGAACCCACAACCTGGGTATGTGCACAGGACGAGGCTCCAACCAGTGGAGCCGCACCGGCTGGGCTATCCACTCACTTTTTGTTGACATCTTTGCCTCCGGGTTTTGGCATTTACAAATAAAGCTGCTATAAACATTCACATGCAAGGCTCTCTTTTCACACTCCAAGGAGACGCTGCCACCAGGTTCCCAGGCCTGTGGCCCATGAATGGCCTCTTCAGGCCACAGTGCCGTCGGGGTTCCCAGCGATCAGCACACCCCTGTTTCCTAGCGCTTGCTTGCCAACACTTGCTGTTTTTCTTCTGTTTCTCCCTTTAAGAACAAAGGCAAGAGAATAAACAACGACTGAGGTTGTAAATGGAGGCCCCAATGGAGAGATAGAGGGACAGGGAGGCAGGGGGAGAGAACCCAGCCTTCGCACTTGGCCGGAGTGGCCGGGCTGTTAGAGTGGGGAAGTGAGCTCCGTGGGCAGGACCGTGCACTTGTCTGTGGCCGCCTTCCCTCTCTCCCTCCTAGGTGCCCGGGGCTGAAGTGTTGATGAAGAAGCGAATAACAATGCTAAGAGCAGAAGGCACATGGAAATAGCAATGACTTTCTGTTTATTTCTGCAGCCATTCGTGTGTGCTTAGTAGAGGAAATGCTAAACATCATCTGCACTATTCCAGAGATTGTCCATTCCAACCAACCTCACCTGCATACTGCATTTTAAAAAATTTCGTTTTGAAGTGATTTTAATTAATATAGCATTTTCATAGTTTGCAATGAACTTTCAATTCATCAACTTATTTAACCTCACACCAACTTTGTGGAGGGAAAGCAAGGAAGATACTTTTGGGTTCTGGAGTCGGGGGCCAGCATCTGAGTCTGAACTCGTCAGTCATTCTAATTCACATAGACACCTTGTATTTCTGCTTCCCTAACTGGGGTTGGAGTGGCTCCCCGTGAGAGGACCTGGAGGGCACTCGGCCACAGACACTCAGGGAAATGAGTGGGAGGATCACGCCCCGCCCAGGACGGTGACAGCAATGAGTCAGAAATGGGTGTCACCAGGAGAAGAACGGATAAAACGTGAGGTCTGGAAATGGTAGAGAAGTTTGCATCAGCCAGGAGGAATGATCTTTAGCTTCCTGGAAAAATCTCGGAACTTGGATGTTCAGCTGAAAAAGCAGCTCGGTGTTAGAGGAGGAGAAGGTAAAAAAATAATAATACAAAAATAAAATAAAATAAACAAGCTGAGGTTTGTGATCGATTGGGTTCGTGCTTCTGAGGCCCAGCACGGCATAAACAAATGAAGTGAGACGGGGCAGTGTCCTAGGGCAGAAGTGGGAACTGAGTGATGTGACCCAGGACAGTCCTCATGCAAATGCCCAGCACGTGGTAGTTCTGGCTGCCTTTGCTTTCCTAACCTCATGCTCGCCCTGGCTGAGTCCGCCCTGGACTTGTCAGGAGGCTATTGAACTTCACCAATAAGCAGTGAGAAACTGGTTGGTGGGCCTCGTCTCTCCAGTATTGATTCCTTTGGTGTGAACTTTTACGAAGCAGGAGCCCCTAGAACAGAACTTGAGAACAATGAGTTAAGAGTCCTCCACGTGTTAGATGGGGGCACTGGGGCCTGGGTTTGGGGGTTCAGCCTTTCTCGTGACTGAGAGATGGCATCTCATTGTGGGGCTGTTTGGGAGATACATTTAAATTTTTATTTAAATGTATGTTTGTTTGTGTGGCCGCCTTCTCTGTGGGATAGATATACCAGATTACTGAAGTCAGTTAGTTAGTGAAGGTAGTGACGACTCCTCGCTGGGAGGGAAGGTGGGGTGAGGGTGGGTCTGTGTGTGTGTGTGTGTGTGTGTGCACATGACCAAACCTGCAGGGTGTGACCTTTTGAACACAGGTGATCACTTACGTTCCTGTGTGCAATTTCTGCTCTTTTATTTTTTTTAAAGATTTTATTTATTTATTTTTTAGAGAGGGGAAGGGAGGGAGAGAGGGAGAGAAACATCAATGTGTGGTTGCCTCTCATGCACCCCCTACTGGGGACCTGGCCCACAACCCAGGCATGTGCCCTGACTGGGGATTGAGTAGAGACCCTTTGCTTTGCAGGACGGCACTCAATTCACTGAGCCACACCAGCCAGGGCCCACTTTCTGCCCTTTAATAAAATTGTGATAAGATATACATAACCTAAAATTTACCATTTACACCACGTCAAAGTGCACAGAGCGGTGGCATTGATGAGTATATTCATATTTTGTGCGACCTCAATGCCGTTCTCATTGTGGTTTTAGATTGCATTTCTCTGATGACAACGATGCCAGGCACCCTTTCACGCGCCAATTAGCCATTCATCTATCATCCTTAGTGAAGTGTCTATTTAAATCTTCGTCTGATTTTTTGAACATTACCTTCTCATTGGTAAGTAAGTCATCAGAGTTCTTTAAATACTCTAAATGCCCCATGCTTACAGTTCACGGCGAGATGCAAGGATGACTTATCTTTTCTCCCAATCTTGGGCCCGCCATTCATTTTTTACATAATATTTCTTGATGAACAGAAAAGTTTAATTTTGATGGAATCCCATCTGTACTTTGTGGTGGCGCTTTTGTGTGTGTGTGTGTCTTAAGAAAATAGTTGCCTCCTTCGAGGCTGCAGAGATATTTATTCTTTCTTTTCTGCTGAAAGCCTTATGGGTCTGGCTTGTATTTGTTTAGGCCTGCGATCGTTTCAAAAATGAATGAATGAATTATTATTAGTCAGTGTCTGTGTAATGAGTAGAGGCGCAGGTTCTTTTTTTCTTACGTGGATACTTAGTTCTTCTGGCACCGTCTTTTCCTTTTCCATCAGGCTGCCTGGGCGTCTTGGCCGAAAATCGGTTGACCATGCAGGTCTGAGTCCCGTTCTGGACTCTTCTCCACACAGTTCCCGTGACCTATTAGTCCAGATTTAGGGGAGCCATGAGTTCTTTGACTTGCAGTCTCCTCCTCAGTGACCACAGGCAGCCTGGAGCTGCCTCTCCTCATTGCTTACACGCCCCCCATTTTGAGACACTCATTCTCTCGTGTGGATGAGCTCACACCGAAACTCCTGTGAAACCGAGGAACTGAAACCACGGGCTGGATTTATAATGAAAATTGCGCAAATTCAGGCACTTCCTAAGAGATACCAGTTGTGCAGCTCCTGATTGGAGGCTGATGTCTGTCATTCTCTTGCTGACCAGTGAGCTGTGTATGTGAACGTAAGCAGGAATGTGTGTTTGTGAGCATTTGTGTGTGTTCTTGCACGAGGTTCACCAGCTGGAGCACGAGGGCGTGCAGGGGGAGCTCGCACCCCGGGCTGGAGTCGTCCGGCACCATGGGGCTCCCACGACTCCCTGGACAGCTGGTGGGCATAAGCCTTTGTATTCAATCTGGTGTTTGGCCACCTTGGGTTTGTGAGGAACTGCAGGCTGCATCAGAAATTAGAGTGTGGGAGGGTGCCAGCCACACTGACGTGTCGCGGGGTTCCTCTTTTGCTGGGGCCCTCAGGGGACGAGTCAGATTATACGGGTGGGGACAGAGGCCAGTGCCCATGGTCGTGGAGGGACAGCCAGTAGCCCCATCCAGTGTGAACCCCCACAGGCTGGGTCCAGGTGGGGTTTGCATCTAGGGGGCTGGAACAACAGGGCAATGGAGGGGTGGGCCAAACGGTCCCGGTGTCCCTGACATGGGAGTTGTCCCCTGTGTGGGACAGGGCTGTGGGGTCTGAGGGGCTGTAGCCCAAGGGGGAGAAAGGAGAAAACAGGATCCTCATCCTGATCGCCATTTGTCCTCTGTGACCTTGACCTGTGGCAATAACCATCTCCAGTGACATCCTGCTGCTGGACCTGCAGGCCAGCTTCCCTTGTGACCCACCTGCCATTGTTGACCGCTCCCTCGGGAAAACTTCACCGGACCACGTTCCCTGGGTCTCCTGGTTTTTTAACTTAATTTCTTGGTTTTCTTCATTGACTCTTATTCCTCGGCCGGCCCAGGTCCTCCAACGGCTCTGTCTTCTTCTCGGTCTGCAGCAGAGGCTCTCTCAGGAGTCCTCATGGTTCTACTCACACCTCGGCTGGAGCACATTGCCTTCCAACGCTGTCCCACCCGGTCCCCTGCTGGCCTCACTCAGCCCCTGCCAGGCTTCCCCATCAGTGTGACTGCCTCCCGCCTCTCTCTGGGGCCTCCACTTGGACATCTTTCCCCGGCTGCTCCTGAAGCTCCTCCAGCTCCCTGCGCCTCCCAGCAAACGGCTCACTCCCTTCCCCACCTGCTCCTCCTGGCTCCCCGACTCGGTTCATAGTGTCCCCCAACCCCAGAGCGAGACCTTCTGGATTACCCTTGGCTCCTTGCCCTTTACCTCCCATGGACCAAAACTCCTGTCAAGTCTACCCTTGTGTAGTGTCTCTCACATTTCTCTCCTTTGGTCCATTCTCAGGGCCACTCTGGTGGTTCGGACTTTTATTACCAGACCCTCCTCTTCCCATTCATTCCACAAACTCCTGCTGCAGATGTCCCTTTCTGGCCCTCACCCCAGTCAAGACTCCCTTGCTCAGGGGCTACTGGTCACCTCCAGGGCCCAGCGCCAGGCCCTGTATGACCCGTTCCTGTGCTGGCCTCTAGAAGTCTGTAGCTCCCCATGTCCAAGACACCCTGTGCTCCAGCCAACAATGGACTTATCTAGCTCTGGCCGTCTCCTTCGAGTTTCTTCTAAGCCATTGCCCTGGCGGTAAAAACCGTTTCCTCTCCCAAGACCTAGTTCCGGCATCGCCTCCTCTGGGAAGCCTCCGAGGCCTGTCTGGTCAGCACTGCTCACGCCTGTCCTCTGGGATCACTCTGACCACACTGCGTTACGGTTGGTGGCCTGTTTGATCTCGAGTCCACTGAATGGGCTGGGGGCTGCCCGTTTATCTGGGCATTTGCCCACCCTCGGTGCCGGGCCTGCCCCGGAGCAGACCCTCGGTAAACATCTGGCTCAATCCTTGACGCCAAGTGAGGCACACTATACCCACATGCATTCCCCCAGACGGTCCTTCGTTGCCAATTTGCTACAAAAATCAAAGGTCAGTCTCTTGGTGGTTCTTTGATAGAACAATTAATGGGCCTGCTTTGGACAAACTTCACTTCTTTGAACTTGAAGTGAGTTACTCAATGAATTACAGCAGCAAAAGAGGGCATTCTTGGCCCAAATAAAGAAATGAGAAGAGACTTTGGGTCATTTTCAGAGAATGACCTCAAATTAGATTTCAGTTGGAAAAGCTTTAAAACAAATTTCTGGGAGAGATCAAAAGCTTGAAAAGCGATGAGTTTTGAGAAGCTTTTTGGGCCTGGAGCCCGGCAATGCCGACCAAACCACCTGAGGGGCCCCCGGGGAGAGAGAACCAGGTAGCAGATGCGGATGTGCCCAGAGGAGCCGAAGGTGCCGTCCTGATGGAAGTCGTTACCCAGTGAGTGGTTTGTCGGGTGCTTCTCCTGGGACCTGGTGCAGCCCCAGCTGCTCAGTGGCCTCCAATTGGCAGAGAGAGAAGGTGGGAAAGTTTGAAAGAGATGCTCCCCTGGTTTGAAAGTCTCCTTCTAGCATCTTTCTCCCCTGCTGAACCTCGTCCATGGCTCTATACGGGCATTAAAATGGGTGTCACTGAGCAGTGGGCGCTGAGGAAGAAAAGGGGGAGCGGAGAGCTGCTCCTCACCTGTTCCCCATGTTACTCCCACAGGTCCCTGCTCATCCGCCTCCCCTCCTCGTCCCTGCTGAAGGTGTCTCTGCCCCTGGGCCCACCCTGTGCTGTCATCGGGGTGAACCAGCCTCAGAAAGACAGCCGAGAGGAGCTGGGCGAATACCCTCATTTTTTTTGTCTACAGGAGCTTCTCATGCCAGACTTGGGAGGAGCCAAATTCTTGACCTTCAGCCCTTCCCCACGGGCTGGACGGGGTCATCAGAGGCGATGGCTCGTGCACACCTGTGGCCTGTGAGCGCGCCCACAACCACACTGCTACTGGGCTGTGCTGGAGGCAGTGGTACCGAGGCCACTCTTCGAGTGGTCGCTGATGTGAGAAGGCTCTGCTGTGTCTCCGGGACTCTGCTTGACCAAACCAACATGGGCCCCAGGCTGGGGGAGGCGTCCACATCCCCCACCTGCGGCTCAGGATCTGGGACCATCTCTTCGCCCAGGGCAGCAGGCCCAGCGGCTGCACCTGCCTTTACTATTTCGTGCGTGTTCATCTGCCCGTCTTCCTTCCTCGTGTCTGCCCCCACCTCTGGGCCCTGCTCAGGCCTGTTTATAAATGCTCGTGGTGTCAGAGGTTGGTGTCCCCAGCCCCCGCCTGCACCTTCCTGTGGGGCCGGCCCCGTGTGCGTCTCTGACTCTAGGAAGCTGCCCTTTCCCCAGTATTTGTTCCTCCGTCTGCGCCTTTGGCCTAAGGAACCGCACCAGCCGCAGCCCAAGAAGGAAGAGGTTATCACTGGTGTTCAACAGGCGCCATCAAGCAAGTCCTGCTTCCCTCCCACACCTCTCCCAACCGCCCCGCCGCACGGTACCTGGGAGAGTCGGTAGCTGCTTAGAAAACTGCAGGGGACACCCAGAGCCCTCCTGCTTCGGTGCTGAGCACCTGTCGGTCCACCCTCCACGCAGTCCTCACAGGGTGCTTTCCAGGACGCAACTCCTTTCTTTAATGCAAAGGAGGGTTTTGGTGCGGTAAAAACACACATGTAAAACCTACCAGCGTTTTACCATTTTTAACTTGCAGTTCAGCGGTATTAAATACATGCAATACAGTGACATTGCTGTGTGACCGTCACCACCACCCAGCCACAGAACTCTTTTCATCCTGGAACACTGAAACCCTGTCTCCACGAAACCCTGACTCCCTGTTCTCCTCTCCCCCAGCCCCCGGCGACCACCACTCTGTGGTCGGTCTCTGGGATTCGACTACTGGAAATACCTCCTATGTGTAGACTCACGCGTATTTGTCTGTTTGAGACTGGCTTATTCCACTGAGTGCGATGTCCTCCGGGGTCATCCACGTTGTGGCCTGTGTCAGAATTTCTTTTCTTTGCGAGGCAAGACACTATTCCCACGGCAGCACACACCGCGTGCAACCCACCCGCGCGTCGTCCATCGAGGGGCCCTCCAGTCGCTTCCACGTCTCAGCTGTCGTGAGACTGCTGCTGTGGACATGGGTCTCCGGACACCCCTCTGAGGCCCTGCTTTCCGCTCTTTTGTGGGTGCGCCCAGAAGAGGGGTTGCTGAACAGCATGGCAAATCTATTTCAAACCTTTGGAGGAGCTGCCTTGCCGCCGTCCGGAGCCGTGCGTCTGTTTACAGTCCCATTGGCAGTGCGCTGAGGCTCCCATTTCCCCACGTTCTCACCTGCACTCATTTTTCTTTCCTTCCTTTCTTCCTTTCTTCCTTCCTTCCTTTTTTCCTTTCTTCCTTCCTTCCTTCCTTCCTTTCTTCCTTTCCTTCCTTCCCTTCCTTCCTTCCTTCCTTCCTTCCTTCCTTCCTTCCTTCCTTCCTTCCTTCCTTCCTTCCTTCCTTCCTTCCTTCCTTTTCGGACAGTAGCCATTCCATGGGCACAAGGTGGTATCTCATTGTGGTTTTGATTTGCATTTCTGCAATAATTAGTGATGTGGGTGGGACGCCTTTTCCTGTGCGTGTCGACCATTTGAATATCATTGGGGAACAATGTCTGTGGAAATCTTCTGCCCATTTTTGAGTCGGGTTTTTTGGTTGTTGTTGAGTTATAGGAATTCTTTATATATTCTGCCTATTTGTTGGCACTGGCTGAGTCTGCCTATTGGGTAATCCCAGTTAAGCATGGGTGTGGGCTTGGGCCGGGTGGGGGGCTGTGAGGCTGTGCTAAAACCTCCCGCTGCCTGCAGCTCCCCACCTCCCTCTGGGCCTCCCCTCCCAGCAGGAATACCCGATTTCCCACCCACACCCAGGGCTCTGCCCGGGAACGCCCTGACCCAGCCACCACGCCTCCCCCGACAACTTTACAGAACACGGAATATCTGTGGGGATGGGGGCTCTGAGATCCAGAAGCTCATTTTTATCAACTAAAAAAATCATGTGTCTCATTCCAAGAATTAACATGAACATTTTCAAGAAGTATAATGACCATATTCATAATAATAATTAGGACATAAATTTTTGATTGATTTTTTTAAGAGGAGGGAGTGAGAGAGAAAGTGAGGAACAACCATCGTTGTTTTAATTATTGATGCGTTCACTGATTGATTCCTGTATGCGCCCTGACCGGGCGTCGAACCTGCGACCCATCGCGTATACACGCCTATTTAATTGCGTAGCATCGAAGGAACACACACATGCATTTAACTGTAAAATATGTTGTGCCTAGAGAGGACTGCATAGAACAGATATGTGCTGTTTGCATAATCATTTTAAAGAGACGTATATATAATGACCAACGAAGTCAAGAAATAGAATTGCTGTCAGTACGATCTAGGGCAGGAGTGTCAAACTCATGTTCACCGGGGGCCGCATCAGCCTCTTGGTTGCCATCAAAGGGCCGAGTGTAATTTCAGGACTGTGTAAATGTAACTACTCCTTAACTAGGGGCCATGAGCTCAGTGCTGCTGCCAGGCAGAAACAAGGTGCCGGCCGGATAAAACAAGTGGAGGGCCGGCCTTGGCCCGTGGGCCTTGTGTTTGCCACCTGTGCTCTGGGGACTTGACCCAAGTATCGCGTTCCATCAGCTATGGTGAAAGAGGGGACCTCGGAAGGTGTACCCTTACAGCAAAAGTTAGAAATGGCCAACGATTCGGCAGAAGGTTCCACAAGATAGTGAGTTTAAGGCCATGGATCTCAACCTCTGGGAAAAGTGTTGGAGAAGCCACTGATATGCAGGCTGGACTGGAGAGAATGCATAGCTGGCTGAGAGACCTGGTGAAAAGCTGCTTTTTAAAAAGATTTTATTTATTTATTTTTTGACAGAGGGGAAGGGAGGGTGAGAAGGAGGGAAACATCAAGAGATACACGGTTGCCTCTCACGCGCCCCCTACTGGGGACCTGGCTCGCAACCCAGGCATGTGCCATGACTGGGAATCGAACCGGTGACCCTTTGGTTCACAGGTCGGTACTCAATTCACTGAGCCATACCAGCCAGGGCACCCCAGATCTCTTCAGTAAGAGTATTTTATGACCCAAAAGTCGGCAGCCAGAGAGAAGGGACAGCTGATTAAATCGAGAAGCAGGCCCAGACAGGAAGCAGGGAGAGTCCATGGACACAGGGTCTCCTCTGTTCAAGGTTTCACACATAGGGACAGACTTTTGTGAAGGTTCATGGTGTGGCCCAAACACTGTCCCTAAGCAGGGGAAGAAAATAAACTGATTTTCCCTGTTGGGCTTAGCCCATTCTCGGATATGCCTCTTGCCCCCCTCCCCCTTTTTCTGAGGAAGGCTTCAAATGAGGAAGCAGCTTAGAGGTGAACAGGAAGTAGATGGTACAAGGACACCCCGAACAAGTAGAGGGTGAATGACCAGGCTCAGCGGCAGACTTCTCGGTTGTGGCGAGGACTCGGATTTGCTGGGGACACCAGCCAGGGGTAGAGGACCATGTGGCTGCCTCCGGCTCTGCTCCTTCTCTGCCTCCCAGGTGAGTGGGGCTAGGGCTCGGGTAGCCTGCTCGTCTAGGGAGCAGGAGGGTGCCCTGGGTTCAAGCCAAAGGCAAAGCAACAGCAGAACTGGGAAGGATACATCCACTTACCCATCCATCTATTCTCCTGAGCATTTAAACATGCACCCCCAGATCCTATCTCCACTTACTGGGCACCACCTGGTGCCAGGACGGTTCCAGATGCTGTGGTTAAGAACAGCTTCTGCACTCGGGGGCTCAGGGTTGGATGAGGAAGGCAAGTAATTACAACACAGCGTGGGACTTGTTACAGAAGAGACTCACCTCGCGGGGATGGGAGTGCGAGGCAGGAGCCCTGAGCTCTGCTGTGGGAAGGACTCGGGTCGTCACCAAGGCTTCACGGGACCTTGGCCTTGAAGAATGAGTGGGAAAGGGGAAGAGCAAAAGCGTGGAGCCAGGGGAGATCATGGGAAGTTCAGGAACTTGCAGTGTTTCTGTTCTGTTGGGGTTTAGTTGAAAGGAGTTGGAAAGATTCCTTAGAAAGTATTAGTGGAGGGTCTATGATGCCATTCTCAGCGTCCGCTTTACAGTTGTTAGGATCAAAGTGTGTTATAAGCAAGTAAATACAACTGTCTGTCCACAGCTGGACGTGCAGAAGACGCACTCTTAGAAAAGACGTTCCAGATGTGTGAGGGCAGTTTTTTGTCCCCTGTGGGATGTAGATTTAGGATAAAAATGAGAGGATATCCTTCATGTTAGCGGGATGATTCCGTGGCTGGGTTTCCTGACAAAGCAGAGGACCTGCCCGACGTAACGGCAGACTCTGCCAGGACAGTGGGTGGAGAGGCAGAGATTTAAAAGGAGAAGCCTGCTGGTCAGACTGGAAACAGCAGGTAGTTTGGTGTCCTAATAAGCGGAATGAAGGAGGGGCCGGCTGGGCTCCGAGGCGTCCCGAGGCCCTTACGGCCCAGGTCTCAGACTCGGAGGGACATTTAAACGAGGTGCACTTCAGGACACACGGGAGGAGCTCAACGTGTCTTAAAAGGTGGTGACATTTTGTGACTCTACCTAGAGGAAGCAGCGGTGGCTGGAGCCAGCCTGCGTGGGCTCACGAAAGCTGGTTGTGACGGTGTTTGCCCGACGTCACGCCCGGTGACAGCATGTGGTTAACTTGAAACTGGGCACGGGGAGGGCACTTAGACCAGGGAAATCGGCCAATACCACATAGCAGGGCTTCTCCCCGCCTCCCCGCACGTCACTGCTTGTTGAAATCTGCTTGCTTAAAGGAGATAAAATCACCTACAGGCCCTGGCCTGGGTGCAGGGAAGCAGATGACGAAATCACTTCCCACCCCTTCGTGAGCAGCAGACTGACACCTCCAACCCGGGGTGGGGGGCTCATGTCCCTCCCAAGTAGTGGCAGTGGGGTCTCAGACGAAAACTTCAAAGTCACTTGTGAAGACTCACTTTTCCTGTCTCCTTTTCATCCCGGCTGCTGGCTCTGCACCCTCCTGTCTTTTCAGGCTGTGGGGACTAAGATTTCAGGTGGTCGTGCCCCAAGTCAGAGACAGGAAGCCTAAGAGGGTCTCCTTAGGGACCCTGACCTTCTCAGCAGCCAGCTGTGTGAGAGACCATGTGTGCCAATTCGCCCCAAGGCAAGGGTGTCAAAGTCATGTCCACCGGGGGCCGCATCAGCTTCGAGGTTGCCATCAAAGGGCTGAATATGATTTTAGGACTGTGTCAATGTCACTGCTCCTTAATGAGGGGCCAGGAGCTCGGCGCTGCTGCCGGGTAGAAACAAGGTGCTGGGCTGGATAAAACAAGGTGAGGGGCCAGGGCCTTGGGCCTGGTGTTTGCTGCCTGTGCCCTAGAGGGTAGGGAGAGCCAGGGATTTGTGTGTCCTCCCTCGAGGACACATGGAGAGCGCACCAAACAAGACGCTTAAAGGACAAGCCCGTGACGCCGAAAGCCCAGGATGCAGAGGCCCCCCAAAGGGAAGCGTTTGGGCTCCGGACAGGGCGGGACAGCCAGCTCTCTCGCTCCCACCTCCAGCGTTGGTCCCACTCTCCCCGCCCTGAGGGCAGGGACCCATGCATGTGGTCACCCAGTGTCCCTGGGCCCCCGGGCACAGGTCTCTGCTCTGCCTGCCTATGGCACGCTCCAGTCCCCAGTCTCCACGCTTAGGTCCTGAGCTCTGCTGTCCCTCAGGGGCCCATCCCCGAGCCAGAACCGGCCACGGGGCTGGTCCCCTTGGGCTGGTCCAGGGACCCAGCGGGATGGACTCCTGGGATGCGGTTTGTGTTTTCCAGGCTGTTTGTCCCTGGGGGGCTCCGGCTTTGTGAGGGGCACCGAGGGCAGCTCCCTGACCATCCGGTGCTGGTACGAGGAGGGTTACAAGGACTATAACAAATACTGGTGCCGTGGAGAGCATGACACAGACTGTGACAAGATCGTGGAAACCGGGGGAGGAGAGAGAGAACAGAGAGATGGCCGAGTGTCCATCCAAGACAACCCCAACACCCGCACGCTCACCGTGACCATGAGGAACCTCCATGTGGCCGACGCCGGGCCCTACTGGTGTAAAATCCAGACACTGTGGATCTTTGACGCATGGTCACGGGACCCCTCGTTCCGGGTGCAGGTGTCTGTTTCCCCAGGTAAGAGCCCCCCTCGCTCCGCAGCCTGGGCTGTGACTGCACAGGGGGACCAGGGTGGGGCTACGTGGAAGAGTGTCCGCCGTCTCGGAGGCGGAGGGAAGACCCTATCACGTGGGCAGGGAGAGAGGGGCGGACCCTTCCGCCTTGACAGGGGCAGGGCCACCGAGTCCTCCAGAATCCTGCACCTTCATACACACACATCTCCAGCCGGCTCGCAGGACACCCCTGCACCGCGGTGGGTCCCACCCCTGTCCCGGGTGGGCCTCGCTTCTTTGAGCAGGCAGGCTTTCTGGCTGGAGCTGCTGCCTCCTGCCCCCACGACCTCCCAGCTCCCGTCTGACCGACTTCCAGCCCAGCGCTCTCCCAGCTGCTGCCTTTAACCCTGCATCACAGGGCCGCCCCGCCCTCTGCCTCTCCCTGACTCGGCCTCCAGGGAGCCCAGCAGTTTCCACCCTGATCTCTGTCACTGTCATAGGCGGTTTTACGGAATAACTCGTCAGTCATCCTCGTCTCAGGTTCGGGGGGGCTTCTCACCTTCAGGGGCCTGCATTCCCACTCCGTTTCGGGGCTGCAGTCCATGGCAGCAGAGCAAATGTTGTCGTCACCCAGCCGGGTCTCGTCCAGAGCCCTGCACTCCTCAGACGCTCCACTTCCAACCGAATTCCACGCATCTGCCCTCCGGTCCCCTCGTCCCGCCACCCCCACTTTCAGCCTCACCCCCCCCCCAGGCCTTTGACCCTCCTCACCACGTTCTCCCCGTTTATTGCCCGCCCTGCTCCTGCCCCGATGAACTTCGCTTCCTCCCAGAGCCAGTTCCAACGCTCACAGTAGACTACACTTTCTTCCCTAACCAGTGTGTTCAACTCCCGGCACCATTTCCTGGCCACCATCGCAACCCTCATGTCTGAATCCATCCCGAAATCAGGCTGACCAACCATCGGGTTTTCCCAGGACGGCGATGGGTTGCTGGGGGCGTGGGGCTTTCCATGTCCAAAGTGGAAAAGTCTCCAGCAGACTTGGGCAAGCTGGCCACCCTACCTGTAATCTACCCGCTCCAGTGCTGCCGGGAAAAAGTGACGCCAAGTTCATGGTTTCTCATCTGACCCGTCCGTTCGTCTTCCCCACTGAGAGCATGCAGGACACGGGGCTGAACTCTCTCAACTTCTTTCCTCCTTCACGTGCAAACTTCCGTGCAACCGAACCCCTTCTTCCCTCTTTCCCTTGTAGGTTCAGGGTCAAGTTTTCTCCTCCAGCTGAAGTGCATCATCTTGCAGCTGGCTTCTCACTCCACGGCCCCTTGAGCTCAATTCCCTCTTTGCTCATCCATCGTCTTTCTCCGTCCACGATCCACACCCTCCCCCATCCTCAGCCTCAGCCTCCCCCTCATCGTGGCTCCTCACCTTGTGAACATGCCCGTGTCTCTCCTGTTCTACGGTCACCCCGTAGCCCTGCAGGCTCCTCTATGCGCCTCCATGTCCCCCTTCCCTGCTCTTGGCTCCCCTGGAAGGTGGAGGAGGCCCTCCTGCTGTACCTGGTGGTGTCCCACCCCCATGCCCACCTCTTTCTACTGAAGTGAGTCAGTCCGTGCAGGTGTCTCTGCCTCCCCATGAGGGCAGGGCAGGTGCCACGTCCAGCGACAAACCCCCAACTGAGCCTGTGCTGGGGGCGCTGTGAGGGGCTGAGCCTCTGGGATGGCTGCTCTTTGAGGGACATCATGAGGACAGGAGAGCACGGGGGTGGGACGGAGGTTGTGCCAATAGTCTGGACACCTGAGGTCCTTGGGAGGGACGGGGTGACAGCCGAGTGGTGGGGTAAAGTGGCCTGAGGTCCCTGTGAAGGCTGCTCTGAGCCCCTCCTGAGTCTGTAGGAGGCTCTGGGCCATCTTCAGCCGGACTCCTCCCTGCCCCTCCTCCCCCAGGGGCCCCTCACCAGGCAGGAGAGCCCCTGGGGGCCCCTGCCCTCACCCCAGGCAGAGCCACACTTGGGATGGAAGGAACGGCCTGGCACTTATCAGGGGTGACTTGTAGCCAGTTCTGGAGAAGTCCCATTAGTCCCTGAGGGGCCCGCCCGGGAGGTGGCCTGCGCTTGGTTTCGGGCTCGGTTGAGCCCTTCCAGATCCCCACGGGTGCGGAGCGAGTGTCTGTGGGGAGCGCAGTGCCTGACCTGTGATTTATCTTCAGCACCCCTTACAACCACAGGACCGACCGCACGCCGCACCACACCGGCCGCCACCCCGGCCACGTTCCTGGAGGTGATCACCGGGCAGAACGCCAGCACCAACCGAGTGCCGTCCTCCTGCCCAGGGTGAGGGCCCGAGGCCTGGAAGCGGTGGACCAGGAGGGTCAGCAGCCCAGGGGACCCTGGAGGGGGGGCAGGCCACACACCACGTCTTTTCCCTCACTGTCTGATGGATTTCCCCCCAACTCTGGTTGTGATTTTTACATTCTCTGAGGCTATGTGGGGATTCTAAATGGAAACTGTCACCTGTGCTGTGACTACTCTGTCCCCCACCCGGTGGAGCAGGTTCGGGGACACAGGCAGAGGCTGGTCCCAGGTGGCTGGGCAGCCCCTCCTCCGGTCCTCACCCTTCCCCCTCCTTCCCCACTGGGTCTGGTCTCAGAGTCCCGGTTCGCCGGCCCCTGACCCGGGCTTGCTTCCGGAGGTCTTTGCTCTACCGGAGACCGTGAGCTGCTCGTGGGTCTGTGGGGGGACGGGCTGGCCCCAGGCTGGCGTTTGGGATCCCTCTCCTCCTCCCAAAGACACCAAAGGGGGGCTGGGGTGCTGCTGCCTGACCCTGGAAGGGAGGGAGAAGGGCTTTCTCGGGTGGGTTTCCGGCCTTGTTGATAGAGGGGAAACTGGGGGGCAGCGGGACAGGGGGACGGCTCAGCGCGGCCTCTGGGCAGCAGGCGCAGCCTGGCTCCTCTCTCCCTTTTCTCCATCACCTCCCGGTGAGAGTCTCCCGGGCAGCTCTTGACTAAGAAGGGAGAGGTGGCAGGGGCCCCACAGAGGGGCCCTGGAGTAGGTCCCTTCTCAACTGGATCCTGAGTTATTTGGGCCCTGGGATCAGGCCACAGGGAGCAGCGGGGACAAAGGGGTCTCGGCCCCTGCCCCCGCAGGAGGCAGTTCACTTCCTGTCACCATGTCCCCCACAGGGTTCCGCTCAGCACTGTCTTCTTCTTCCTGTTCCTGGTGTTGGTGAAGGTGCCTCTGCTCCTGAGCATCCTCGGGGTGGTCCTGTGCGTGAGCAGGCGTCCGACGGGCCCTGGAAGGAGACGGAGTCAGCCTGACCACGGGGGTCCTCCTGACCACTGGGGTCCACCATGCCATGTGCCAGCTCCGGGAAAGCCCTGCCCGGGAACCCAGCCCTTCGGACTGGACGGGAGAGACCTGTGGGCCCTGCAGTCCAGGACAAGGAGGCAGTAGGGCCTGGATTCTGGGGGAGCTGGGACCTTCTGGGATGTTGTTTCTATGCCTCAAGGGAGGCCCCCGGGGCTCCGAGGGCACTCGCTCTGGTCCTGAAGTGGGGGAAAGATGAGTTTTGGGCCCCTGCGTGGGGTCTCCCTTCTCCTCCCCAGACCCCCCAGCTGCTTACCCTCATGCCTACTTCCCAAGGGAAAGAGTTCCCTGGAGGTTGCGTGCTCAGAAGCCTGGCTATTTATTCTGTGGCACAAAGACTTTGTAAGTCAGCGTTCCTCAGGACAATAGCCGCCGCCTCCCTGCAGACAGGAGGCTCCCAGTCACTGGGCTCCCAGGGTTCTAGCCCCTCCTCTGGGGGCGGGAGAGGGACAGTCCCAGGGGAGTTTGGTCCTGAGAGATGAAGCTGCCCACTGTCTTGTGTGACCGTGTTTCCATCTACTCTTCTGACACCTCTTGGGTCTCATTAGACTTCAACCAGCTAGTGACTCTGTGACCAGGAAACTGGGCTCAGTATGGCTTTGCCTGGGGTGGCCATGGCCGAGCAATTTCAAGTTAAGGTTCTGGGGTCAGGTGGCACAGTGTTGGGAAAAGGAGGCCGTGGGGGTCCCCAGTCTCTCTCCCGGAATTCCCCACCCTGCAGCGCTCCTGTGCACGGAGCCCACAGGGGGTCTGGCTTTGCCGACTTAAGGAGAGTCTGGCTGGGACCCCTGCTGACCACAAACCCCTTCCGTGGGAGAGGCAGACATCGTCCCTGAGGGCAGGGTGTGGGACGCAGAGGCGAGGAGACACTTCCCCAGGTTGGGAAGGTGTGACACCATGGCCACCCCTGGGCTTTCCCAGCCCAGGACAGAGCTCGGGTGGCTTTTGAACGCTTGTCCGTCTGAAGTCTGCAGGGAGGAGTCTTACCGTCCATCACCAGCAAGCATCACCGTCCCCACCGAGCCCTCTGAGCTGAAGGAGGAATTCATCTAATGAGGCGCACGCTCGTCACGTTAACAAACACACAGGGGAGAGGGCGGGTGTGGAAACAGAATCATGGAAAGAAAGACGCTTATGCTGCCGTTTGTTTAAAAAGACAAGTTCACAACTCAGCACGGCAGAGGCAGGGCTGCCAGCACCCGGGTGGGGAAGCGCGGTGTCAGACGGGCAGGACCGGGACTGGAGGTGATGTCTGAGGGTGGCGATGAAGGAAGGGCCGCTGTCAGCTGAGCAGGGCTGGGGGAGGGGCCTAGAGGGCCTGTCAGTGAGTGACGAGTGACGTGAGTTTCTCACCGTATGGGTGTGCCTGAGATGCCCTCGGAGTGACACGTCCTTGTGGCAGGGAGCTAACCTAGGCCAGTGAAAGTCGGGCATGTGACAGAGGCTTATAAGGACACAGCTCTTACTTAAACTTCGCTTGGAGACACTTGGATGGATTTGAGCAGATCCAAATGGGGTGGTGGGTGTGTTTTTGGGAGGCTTGTCTAGGCCATGTGTAGGAGCACCGGAAAGAAGGAGCCTGGGGGCCGGAGGGTGTCAGCCTGGAAGACTAGAGGGGGGCACTGTTTGCAGAAGCAGGTGCAGCAGGAGCAGGCGCAGCAGGAGCAGGTGCGGCGACACAGAGCTCCATCTTCCCCGTGTGGCTGGGGTTCCCAGGCAGAGGGGTCTGGCAGGAAGCTAGAGAGGTGGGTTCGGAGAGTACTGCTGCTGGAGAGAAGATGAGCGGAGAGAGAGGTTGATCGGAGCCCAGGGAGGGGCGGAGTCTCCAAGGAAGAGTTCAGAGCCAAGGGCAGGCATGTGGAGACCCTGCAGCGAAGCCAGGCGTCTGGGGTCCTGTAGGTTCTTCATCCATCTTGCTGTCTGTCCCTCTCACACCGCACTGTCTCGATTCCCATGGCTATGGAAACACGTCTTCCCACCAGGTTCCGTGGTTCCTTGGTGAGAGTAGATCACTGGCAGAGGGTTCCTCCCTCTTTCTTCACTCCACATAAATTTAAAAGTGAGCTTGTCTTTGTCTGTGAACAAATCTTGCTGGGGTTTTGATAGGAATTGCAATAAAGTTATAGACTGACCTTGTGAAATGGATATCTTTACTGTGTTGATACTCTGGTTTCTCTTCACAGCGAATAAATCTTTCGCCTTTCACTATGCTGTCTTCCAATCCACACACGTGGCCCAGCTCTCGATTTATTAGAAATCTTCTTTGACATCCATTGGCCGCTTTTCATAATTTTTAGCGTAGAGACGCTGACCCTGGCTCACCTTTTGGCTGATTGGTGCCCAGATGCTTCTTTTTGGCGGGGGTGGGGCGCGATTGGGCACAGCCTTGAGGCCTTCAGCTTGGCTTCTGACGCTTGTTAGCAGGTATGGAAATGTGGCCAGTGAGTGTGTGTGTTGACCTTTTGTCCTGTGACCTTGTGAACTCCTGTATCAGCTCTAGCAGTGCTTAGGGGCTCCTTGGGATTTTCTATGCAGACAGTCACGTCATACGCCAAAAAGGATGCTTTTATTTATTCTGTTCTGCCATGTGTGGTTGTCCTGGGGGCCCTCGGGAGCCCCTGGAAGGTTTCGAACACTTGATGGCTGTCAGGAGGGGGGATAGGGCACTGTGGACCCACCATCTTCCAGCATTTCTACTTTTAAAACAGAAGCCAGAAGTGAAATTCCTCATGTTTACATACAGGCATCAAACTCCGTTGAAACGTACTGCGATCAAAACAAAACTTGTCTGTAGGTCCTTGTGGGTCCAGGGCGTGGGGCGTGGCCTCCAAGTAAAGCAGAGAAATTACGGAGCCCTGTTGGCTTTGCCCAGGGTTTGTGCCAGGGGGGCCATCTGGTGCACTCAGCAGGCTTGGGCACTCTGTCACCCTCCTCTGGTGACAGATGGACCTGCGGGGTGACGTGTGGGCCAGCCCCAGGCTGGCTCAGGGCAGATCCGACTCTGCTGCCTGGCCTCGTGACTGGGGCCCAGGGGCCTCGCCCTTCAGGGCTCCTTGTGGCTTATGTGTGACATGAAGGTGCTAGATTAAGACTTGCATGTGACAGTTCGAAAGCATAATGGATGGAACTGGAAAGCATTATGCTGAGTGAAATAGGCCAGGTGCTGAAAGACAAATACCATATGATCTCACCTTTAACAGGAAGCTAAACAACAAAACAAACAAGTAAGCAGAAAAAAAAAACCCCAAAAAACAAAGACACTGAAATAGAGAACAAGGGGATAGTGACAAGAGGGGAGAAGGAAGGGAAGTTAAGGGGAAAAAGGGGGGAGGGATTTGGAGGAAAAAATAGGAAGGACACAGGGACGAGAACTAAGGGGGGGAGGAAATGGGAGGGAGGTGGGGAGAAAGGGGCAGGGGAGGCTGGGATGGGAAAAATAGACAAAAAACTGTACTTGAAAAATAACTAAATAAATTAAAAAAAAAATGAAACTAAAAAAAAAAAAAAAAAGAAAGCATAATGCTAGTCTTATACCCACCACCCCTATTCAAGTCTGGATTGAGATGACAGTAACCCAGGTGTTTACCTTTAAAAAAAAACTCATTAAACTGTAACCGTAGCATGCGAAGACTTTGTAGTTTTGGTAATTTTTGAGGCATAAATATACCTCAGTAATTACTTTTTTAAGATATAGAAAATGACATTTTAAAAGTTACCTTTACAGTCCCCATGCTTTTCCTGGTTCCCCCCCAGTGGCCAGTGCCCCCCGGGGGCTCGGTGCGACCTCTCTGAGGAATCGCAAAGGCATCTTCCAGGCCCCGCCCTCTAACACCCCCTAACACCCTGGTGCTTTCTGGGAGGTGCATCTCACTCTGGCATTTGATTGCAAGTCACTTCACACCCTCGGCAATGTATGGAAAGAGCACACCAAACAACATAATCTCAAAGAGCACAGGAAACCATAGATTTAATAGGAAGCGTGCAGCCCAGACACATTGGCTGTGGGTGGGGCCATGGTCCAGGCTTGTCCTTAATCATCAACATTCAGCTGCTTCTCCAGAGGGTCCGAGGCAACAGAAGACGGAATCCGCAGACCTCTGTCCCTGTCTGTGAGGCGGGGGTCTTGGCCCTTGTAGATGCACTCTGAAGCTTTTCGGCTTAATCCAGGTTCCACGCTTGCTGACTGGCCGGGATCTTGACTATCACTAGCTGCAGTCCTAGACAATGTCACCGTCCGACACCTGGCAGAGCCACCGCATAGTCACAGGAAAGGGGGCTGCGGGAGGACCCGCACGGCTGAGGCTGCAGGTGCCCCCGAGGACCCGGTGTGTAAGCGGAGCACCGCCTCTGCTCCCCCCTCTGCTCCTGAGCGGGAGGCCGGGGTGCGGAGTTGTGCTGACTGCGTCCCTGCGGCCAGGACGAGGGGGGGCCTCGCCCCAGTGGGGACCCTCCTCTCTTGTTCCCTGAGAAGAGGTCAGCAGGTTCTGCTCGTCCGAGGCGGGGGGTGGGTGGCAGGGGAGCTGCGGGTTTCCTGCTCAGATGGAGCTCATTTCCCTGGGAGCCCCCCGGCCGCCTGCTGAGCCGCATCACCACACACAGCAGGCCCACAAGCAGGGGCACCTTTATGAAGGTCAGGAGCATGAAGTGGATGTTGCAGAGCAGGGACCTGGAGAGGGACCGTGACCACAGGCGTGAGACTCTTCTGGGGCAGCCCCCAACCCCCGCAGCCCAGACTGGAGTGACAGGCAAGCCTCGGACCCTTCCCCTCCGAGGGGCTCAGTCACACTGCCCAAAGGCTAAGCCTTTGGAGGCCTCCATTCTGGCTCAGCTTGGGGGTCCGTTTCCCTTCTGCCTTTTGGCTGGTCTCCCACAGCTCATCGTCAAGAATCCTGCAGCCCCGCCGAGCATAAAGGTTTGCCCTTTTGATCTTTCTTATTCTACTATTCTCCCTGCCTTCTATCTCCCTTTGTAAATTCTGCCCATCTTTCCAACTCAGATCTGTGATCCGGTGTTCTCTGCTGGGTTCTCCTGGGAGGGACCTCTCGTGGCTCTGAGCTCCATCTGAGAGTACCTGTGATGTACTTTGTCGTGGGTCCCACAGAGGGGACACTTGGTCTAGCGAGACTATTGGGCCCTGGGTCACACATGTTCCTATCAGCGTGTAAGAATCCGGTCCCCTTCACTGTATGCCTCACCCCCTCTGCTAGGACCCATGTGCCCCCAACCCTGCAGGCCACCCCTGTCTGTGTCTCAGCCTGCCTCGGGCAGGATGAGTCCTGCTGACGTCACACACAGTTTTCTCGAGGGAGAGAGGGCACGCTGTATCACACCTCCTAAAAATATCCTCTGTGCTCTTTGCACGAGGCCTCCTTCCTGCTGTGCCCTTCTCTCTCCCTGCCAAGTTTTCCCTTGTGCTTCTCCGGCCTCAGTAAAAGTCCTGCGTTCCGCACCCTTGGCTCAACAGAACCTCTGCTCTCCAAGCAGCTGTGAGCAGGACAAAGCCGGGTGGTGAGGCAGGTGCCCCTCAAAGCCTCGCCTCACTGGGACTCATTGATGAACACACGAGCCAGCGGGGGCTGGGCTGCAAGGAACAGGACCCCGAAGAAAGGGAGGGTGACGGGCTGGAGCAGAGAAGTGAGCCAGTGCAGGGTGATTCTGAGAGGCTGGACCCAGGGAGAGAACAGACCTTGACCCTGGACCTCGTGGGAGCCCACCGGGCAGTGACTGGATGACCCAGGGGCTGGGATGTTGGTCCTTTGGTGGAATGGCTTATTGACGGGCCTTTGGGAGCCTCTGAAGGGAGAGGACTTCCGGCTGATGCCCTCAGCTCCACACTCCTTTCTTTCATCTCCCTGCTGCTTGGGGAGCGAAGGGCTGGAGCAATGAAACTGTACCTGCCTGTGACTGTGGTGGGCAGAACATTGGTCCCCAAAGACGCCCACACCCCCAGAACCTCTGAATATGTTATGTTGGGTGGCAAGGGCTGCAGACGGACTTAAAGTCGCCAGTCAGCTGACTCTGCAATGCAGAGACGGTTTGGGTTATCTGGGTGGATCCCATGCCCTTGAGAGTCGGGGTTAGAGTGCCACAGTGTGAGAACGGCTTTATTGGACATCGCTGGCTTTGAAGATGGGAGGAGCCAGGAGCCAAGGAATGTGGCTGGGCCCTGGCAGCTGGAAAAGTCAGGGGGACAGGCCCCCCCCCCGGGACTCCACAGTGGAGCTCAACCCCGCCGACGCCGTGACTTTGGCTCAGGGAGACTTGTCCCAGACTTCTGATCCCCAGAACCACGAGATAGTCAAGTTTTGTTGTGCTAAGTTCATGGTAAGAGTACTTCCCTTCCAGCACACTTGAGGCTGAACCCGGCTAGACTTTCTTTTGCTTTTGGGTGGGGGAGAGCCAGAGGAAGAGCAGAACCTTCTCTCCTGCGGCCCAGCTGGAGCACCTGGCTTAGGTCCCGAGGGCAGTGGGGAGGGCTCTAGGTCCTCGGAGGTGAAGAGGAGGGGGAGGCGCAGTGCAGACCTCAGTTTCTCCCCTGCCCAGGTGCATGGAGGCGAGGGGCGATGTGGGTGTCCCTGGTCCCTGTCCCAGACCAGGGCAGCCAGAGGAGGGTCTGCAGGGCCCAGCTCCACTCACCTGGCGAGAGACAAGCTGCTGTTGCCACTCTGGACAATCGGAGGCGAGGGTGCCAGACTGGCCGGTGCGAACGGTGTCACGGGTTCAGGTGGGTGTGTTGTCGCAGATTTAGCTGTTTGTGGTGACACAGGTACAATCGAGTTAGCAGCTGACTGTGGATGCTTTTGCTGGATTTGCTGCTGAATGCACAGAGCAGAGAAGGGCTCTGAGGGGGGCTCAGGTGCCCCACTGCCCAGGTCCCTCTCCACACCCCACCCCCAGGGATCGAGGACCTTTCTGCCTTCGCACTCCCGGTCAGTCACACTGGTCTTTGCTTGCACCTTTTTGGTTTCTTACCCAAAACATAACATGATTGTGTGTCCAGAAAAACACCACTTCAACAGGGCCTGAGGGCCGGCAGTTTACACGGGTGTCCTGTTTGACCTCAGAGCCCTGCTGGGCACCCCCTGGAGGGCTCTGGCTTCTTGGAGCTGAAGCTCCGCTGGGCCCAAGCAGGCTCTGCGCCTGCTGCTGGAAGGGAGTGACCCAGGAGCTGGCTGCCCAGGGCACCCCGCTCTCTGGCGGCCCGGCCAGGACTTGTCTGGCCTGGAGGGTCCCAGCCTGCAGTGCTCTGCAGCCTGGAGGGTCCCAGCCTGCAGTGCAGTGGGTGCCGGTTGCTCCTCCACTTTTCCACGCATCCACCCCACAGCTGTGTTGTCTTTTCCAGTTAATTTCTGGAACATTCTAAAACCAGCATACCTCCCACCACGCACACACGCACCCCGTATTTGCATGTGCCAAGTCTGAAAAGACTTTATAAATGGACTCATGAGTAGCAGATACTTGTATTACCTACTGAGTGTCAGTGGGTCTGTTCAGTGGGAAAGGCCGGGGCAGGGTCCAGGATGGGGGGTGGTTTCCCTGGGGCCCAACGTGGAGACCAGACTGAGGGCTCTGGAGGCGGAGCTGAGGGGCCGGGGCTACAACCTGACTCTCTTTCCAGCCTCAGACCGGGGAGGCTCTGGTGCTCCTGGTGCAGGTGCAGCTGAGCCCAGAGTCCCCTTCAAGGCTCAGAGGCGGCTCAGGGAGGCCGTGAGCGGTCGTGCACCACAGTGAATTCATTCCTTCTGCCACTAATGAGTTCAGAGTCTCTCACCCCCAGAAAGAGAAGGGGTCAGGGAGAGGACCCCCAATTGTGCTGAGATCTACTTTTTCTTCCATTTTTCCCAGACTCTTGGTGCATGCCCTCCCACTTGCACACTTGTGTGTGCCCACCCAGACACACACACACACACACACACACACATGCACACGTGTAGACTCCGGGCTCCTCTCCTGCCAAGGAGACAGAGGGAAGCTGCTGCGTGCTCCACGGGTCAGGGCCCGCCTCCGAGGACAGGAGGGCCGGCTCCTACCTGGGCCCACGGGCGCACGCACCTGGTGCCCCAGGTCGGTCCCGCTTCCCCCAGCCCCACACCAGTGGGCGTCTGTGTCGTTTCCCCAGAGCTCTTCAATGGCCACTGTGAACGTGTTCCCCCCGTGATCGTCCCGGGTGGACACTGCTGCACCTTTGCTCTGACCCAGTGGCTGTAACGAGGGTTTCGCAGGAACCCCGGTCCTCTCCGCGGCACCACCACTTATGGTGGGTTTCCCACCCTGGGTCATATCGACACCTAACGGTCGACGAATCCCCCCTCGATCCTTCCGCGGACCGTGGGCCGGGCCCGAGATGGAGAAAGAGAAACCCACCCTCCACCTCCTTCCCGGGCCCGGGGCTGGGGGTCCGCCAGCGCCTCCCCGGGGCCACCCGGAGCCTCCGCCCTTTGCCCTCCGCTCTCCGCCCCAGTCTCTCACATCCCTCCTCCTGTTTGCTCCTTAGTCCATGGCACTATTTCTTTTGCTGTCACCTCTCTTGCAAAGGTCCCCTTTGGGCTCCTAACCCCTCACGTCCTTGAACGCACCCTTCCCCACCAGCCCGCGGTCCCCAGAGCTGTGAGGTGCCCCTCAGGGCTGCCTGCACCCCCACGCCCGACACTCTGCACCCACACAGCTGCAACCCCGACTCCACACATGCGATCAGGTTGCAGGTTGCACACGCACACTCATTGCACACACTCGCTCACACATGCACTCTTTTCCTTTCACCCTGACGACTGTGCCCTGTTCTGTCTCCGTACCTTCCGTCCAGCTGCCCCCCAGACTGGAGTGCTGGCTCTCTGCTGTAATGAGTCAAATCTATCCATTCCTCAAGGCTCAGCTCAAATGTCACCTCTTCTGAGGCTCGCAGATTCTGAAGCCAAATAGCCCTCCTGATGCCACCAGACTACTTTGTACCTTTTTCTGCCATCGCACTGACCACACTGACGATGGTCCCCTCTTTGCTTTGTCCTGAGCAGAGACTCAGACAGGCAGGTGAGCCCGATGGAGTGACAGTCCAGAGATCATGTCACCCCGGCTTTGCTGTCTGTCCCCTCCCAGTACTCTGAACACTTTAGAAAAGGGGGCTCAGCTCTGACTATGAATCACCACCAGCTGAGGAGGCTCTGAAACAGCCCAGGTTCCTGAGCCCCCTTCCCTGAGAGGGTCTGAGCTGGAGCCCCAGCTTCTGAGCTTCTGAAGGTCCCCAGGGCTGGACTCACTGGTTGGTCCCTCCCCCTGTGTGTGTGTGGGGGGGGGGGCAGAGCCAGGGGGAGGAACGCTGTCCTGACAGGGGTGCTTCTGCTCCTTTCCCACCTGACAGAGCACCAGGGAGTCGGCAGACACCGGTTTCCATGTCACTGAAAGTGTCTGGATGCTGGACTGGACCTGTCCCTTCCCCAGGACTGACCCTCTCTGTGTCCGCCCAGCCTCAGTCATGGCTCCTCCCTACAGCCCCGCCCCACTCACCTGGGAGGAGCAGCAGGAGCAGAGCTGGGAGCAGCCACATGGTCCTGGTGCCACGTTCTCTCCCTGGGGACCGACAAATGCCAGGGACCTCCAGGACTGAACGGAGCCCAGAGGGAAACTGCTTCTGATTTGTCTGAATCATTACATTTTGTCTCTCTCCTCTACTTCCCTCATTCGTTGTCCTCAGTTACTTCCTCATTTCATCAATTAGGACAAAAGCAGTGTGATCACTGTTGAGTGTACCACTGGTGTGTCTTCAATGACTTGGGGGAAGCAAAGTGTCCAGGCCTGGCCAGGGCTCCGCTTGCCCCTGGGAGTGTGAGGAGCCGAGAAGGTGGGGCCAGCACCGGGGGCAGGACATGCAGCGGAACTGCCCACAGGAGCTCTGAGCTGGGGCCCAGGGAGTGAGGGAGACGGCAGGGTGTGCACTTGGGAAGGACGCAGAGCTCAGGGCTGACACCCAGCCTGGCAGCAGGAGCAGTCCTGTCCCCAACCCGCCTCCAGGCAGCCCCTCTGCAGGGCTTCCTGCCCTGTCCCCTGCCCCTCCCTCAGGACAGCTTCCTCCCAGTCGTGGGTCACCCTGAAGCAGAGACCACCGTGGGGACATGATGTGAAAGGAGAAGTGGCCTTTTCCCTTCGTTCTCATTTTGTCCTGGGTGGTTCTTCCTACATCTCTGCATGTTTCACTGGCTGTGGGTTCCACTGTGCTGGGGACACCGTTCACTCTGACCACCTCCTGAGGGACGGTCCCTTGCCTCCCCCTCTTTCTGCAGAAGGTTCCCTCTCCCTCTGCTTGCTCTCCTGCCCCCCCTACCCCCTCTCCTGGAGTCTGTCCTAGGAGGGGATTGTCCCTTCCTGGGCCCTCACACAGGATGTCACACACAGGCCTCCTGGCGCCCGATCTCCAGATCAGTTCCGGCTCCCACTGCCAGCGCCTGCTGACACTCTTGCAGAACTCAGGCGAGCTCAAACCGCATTCCCGACCTTCTGTTCTGCTCAGTCAATCTGTCACAGCACCTGATCCACAGGTCCAGGCCCCCCGCCCCCGGCCTGTCTCTGCGTAATTAGCCTTCCTAAGGTGAAGTCCGCTGGGCGTCCTTCCTGCCACCTGTCCCCCATCTAGGGCCTCACTGGGTGGGGGCTTGGAGGTGGAGTACACAGGGCGTTGGCAGCTCAGGGAAGCACCCGTCCCTGTTTGTGTCTGGGGCTCAGCCTTGCCCCAGGGTTGGGTGTCCGGGTGAGCGCAGAAGCCTGCAGACAAGAACATTCCAAGGGGGCGGCGCAGGACCGCAGGGGAGGCTGGGCTCCTCCCAAGCTCCCTCTCTGAACAGTTACTGGGGTAAAATGGAGATACAATAAATGGCATACATTTAAACTGTACAGTGTGAAAACTTTTTTCCTTTTTCTAAAATTAGTTTTTCATACAGTAAAATCCATTTTCTTTCAGAGTTGTACGACAAGCTTCATTTCACGGAACCGACCCAGAAACATGTCAAACAATTCTGTCACCTCCCCCACGAGGTTCTGGACTGTGGATTCATGTCTGTGGGCCTGGGGGTCAAGCCCTGACACCAGACAGACAGGGGCTCCCAGGCTCCAAACTCAGCTCCACCATCTCAGAGCCTTTGAGGCACCTTTCAAATCTGAACTGTGTGCGCCACCCAGTGGCCAGTCCTGGGTATTCTCCTCAGGCCTGGTCAGGCAGTAAGCCTGGGAGTTCCAGGGTCCCTTTCTCTCCTTTCTTAAAATGATTATTTATTTTCCAGGTACAGCTGACATAGAATGTCCTAGTGGCTTCAGGTGCACAACCCCGTGATCAGACACATACACAACCCTGATGCATCTCGCACCCACGGGACAGCAGCTACAGTTCCGAGGACGCTATTCACTGTGCTCCTTACACTGCACTGCACACCCCGTGCCTACCCCATCACTACCTGTGTGCACCTCTCAACCCTTCATCCTCTCCACCCCCCACCTCATCCCGCCTGGCGACCATCCACACGTCCTCTGTATCCACGCGTCTGCTTCTATTCTGCTCCTTCACTTACTTTGTTTTTGAAAGTCCACATCTAAGCCAATCACATGGCATTGGGCTTTCTCTGTCTGACGTCTTTAACTCGGCAAAATACCTCTAGGTCCGTCCACGTTGTTGCAGATGGCAGATTTCATTCTTGTTTGGGACCGAGTCGCCTTCTGGTGTGCCCATGTGCCCCTGCTCTTTGCCCACTCCTGTGCCGATGGGCGCCTGGGTGGCTTCTGCTCTTGGCTACTGCAAATAATGCTGCAATGGTGTCTCTTGATTTAGTGTTCTAGGTTCTTTGGAAAAATATCCGGAAGTGGAATGGCTGGGGTTTTTGTGTGTGTGTGTATTGTTATATCCTTTGTTTTGAAGTCTATTTTGTCTGGTATAAGTATTGCTACCCCAGCTTTGTTTTCCATTCCCATTTTCATAGAATATCTTTTTCCATCATTTTACTTTTAGTCCATGAGTGTTTTCCAATCCAAAGAGAGTCGCCTGTAGATGTCCTATAAGATGTCTTGTTTTCTTATCCATTCAGCCTCCCTGTCTTTTGATTGGGGCATTTAATTCATTTGCATTTAAGGCAGTTGTTGACAGAGCCCTGGCTGGTGTGTCTCACTGGATTGAGTGCTGGCCTGTGAACCAAAGGGTTGCCAGTTTGATTCCCAGTCAGGGCACATGTCTGGGTTGTGGGCCAGGTCCCCAGTAGGGGGAGTGTAAGAAGCGACCACACACTGATGTTTGTCTCCCTCTCTTTAAAAATAAATAAATAAAATCCTTAAAAAGTCATTTTAAAGTAGTTGTTGATAGATATATATTTATTGCCATTTTATTATTCTTATCTTTAAGTTTTCAAATCTTGTTAAAGAAGTCCCTTTAACATTTCTTGTAATACTGGTTTGGTGGTGATGAACTTCTTTAGCTTTTTCTTGTCTGGAAAGCTGTTTATTTGTCTTTCAATTTTAAATGACAGCCTTGTTGGGTTGAGTGGTCTTGGTTGTAGGTCCTTGCTTTTCATCACTTTGAATATTTTTTGCCAATCCCATGTGGCCTGTCAAGTTTCTGTTGAGAAATCGGCTGACAGTTTTATGGGAGCTCCCTTGTAGGTAACCAACTGCTTTTGTCTTGCTGCTTTTCAGGTTCTCACTTGGTCTGTAACCTTCGTCATTTTCATGATACTATGTCTTGGTGTGGGCCTCTTTGGGTTCATCTTGTTCGGGACTCTCTGCACTTTCTGGACTTGTGTGTCTTTTTCCTTCGCTGGGTTGGAGAAGTTGTCACTCATTATTCCTCCAAATAGGTTCCCAAGCACTTGCTCTCTCTCTCCTGGTTCCCCTGTGATGTGGATGTTGGGATGCTTGATGTGGTCTGGAGTTCCCTTACACTATCCTCATGAATTTTTTTCTTTTTGCTGCTCTGATTGGGCATTTCCTGCCACCTTGTTTTCCCATTTGCTGGTGCAGTCCTCTGTTTGTCTAATCTGCTGTTGATTCCTTCTAGTGCATTCTTCATTTCTGACTTGTTCTTTTTTGTGTGGTTTCTATGTCCTTTATTATGCTGTGGAAATTCTAAGTCCCTGAGCATCCTTATAACCATTGCTTTGAACTGTGTATCTGGCAATTTGCTTGGAGATTTCTCCTGTTCTTTCATTTGGGTCATGTTTTTTTGTGTCCCTACCTTGGGGGCCTCTCTGTGCCTGGTGTTGTGCATTAGGTAGAGCTGCTATCTCTTGCATTCTTGGTGGGCTGGCTGTATGCAGTGGGGGTCCTGTAGGACCCAATGGCACAGCCTCCCTACTCACCCAGCTGGGGACTGCAGGTGTGCCCCCCGTGTAGGCAGTGTGCACTCTCCTGCTGTAGTCAAGCTGTTGGCAAGTCCCTGAGAGGGTCAACCCCCACCCCCACCAGGCTGACTGGATACAACAAAGGCAGGGGCTGCAGTGGAGAAGCTGCTGCATGGGGCCCCCCACACACAGCAGAGCAGGACTCACTTCAGTGGGGCTCTCGTGCCTACCGAGTCCACCCCTTTGGTGTGTCACTTGTGGAGGTGGTTGGGTGGTGCTCTGGCATGCTCTGAAGCTGGCCACCAGGTGCGCTTCTGTTCCTGGGACAGCCCAGCAGGTGCAGGCCAAGATCAGCCCCTGCCTGTGCACTTCCCAGCGATATTTGGCATAAGTTACAAAAAAATCCGCAGGTGGCTGCTAGTTGTGCTGGGCCTGGGTGCCCAGAAGAGTCCAGGTTGCAAACTGGGCCCAGCCGCTGTTTGCAGTGAGTGCCAGGCCTGGGCCACTGAGCAAGATGTACAGGGCATGCCAAGGTCAGATGCCGCTTGTTTGGGATTTATGAGCCTTTGAGAGATTTTAGGTAAGTCTCCAGCAGGAGCCCAGATCAGTGGTTTGTACAGAAAGCCCCTAGAAGCAGTTTGGATGGGCCCACGAGTTGGGTAGAGTCCCAGGGAATCAGCAGGGCAGGGAAATGGTATTAGCCAGGTTGATGGAGACTCAGATATGGTGCCCGCCTGTGCCTGCATCAGGCAGGATCTACCAAGGAACGATGCCTTCTGCCAACACTTGTGTCTGAAAGAAAGTCCAGATTCCCTTTCTTAAGCTGCCTCTACTTCCTGATCTCCCCAGCAGCTCGTCCCAGCTTTCAGAGCCTTCTACTCCCCCTCCTGGTGCTTGAGCCAGAAAGCCTGTCTTTTCTCTCCCCAACTGCTGAGCACTTCCTGTGGTTGGTCAGCACCCAGGACAAGCAGAGGACGGAAAAAGACAGGTAGATGCAATTGTTCTCCCTCCTGTCTTCACACCATGGTCCCCCTGGTCAGAAGGACCAGCTCCTTCTGAGTTCCAGCTGGAACTGGAGCTTCTGTACTGGGGCTTGCTGGGGGACGGGTGGGAGAAAGAGAAAAACACACACATGGAGAAAATTCGGGAACTCCCTTCCCTCTCCTTTCCAGTTTCCCTGCTCTGCTCATCCTGAGCTGTCTTGGTCCCTGCTGAGTGTGCAGTTTCAGGACATGGTCACAATATTCCTGTACGCACACAGTGGGGATATGAAAGGAGACAAACCAGAGAACTCAGAGCAGAATGGTCCTACTCCTGTGGTTGGCTTCTCTGGACTTCCTGCCACCATTCATTCAGCAGAGCCCTCAGACAGCGCTCCCCACATCTCATCTGGGCTCTGAGCTGTGGTCAGCACAGGTGATGCACAGAGGGCGCTGACCCTCTCACCTGGAACCAGAAGCCTGTGGTGTCAAACACAAGAGCAAAAAGCTGCCAACAGACTGGGCAGCCATGGATACAGGACTAGTTAACCACAGCAAAGCCACACAGTGGAACAAGAGGCAGCTGTTTAAAGAACAAAATACACACGTATGTAATGGCTTGGAAAGATTTCCCTGGTAAGACTTGAAAACTTTCCTTTGATGCATAAAATATGTATGTAAAGTCCACACACTAAAGTGCATGGTTCAGGAACTTTGTGCAAACAAAACACACTCATGGGAAGGGTCCCCAGATCAAGCAACAAATGTGACCATCCTGGGAGGCCCTCCATGTTTCTCCCCCTCCACCCCCAGCCTCGGCCCACGGAGCCACGGTGTTGGACAAGTTTCTTCTAGTCGCTGCTGACTCATTTGCCTGCCACCTCCTGTCCTCAGGCTGCCTGCATATGTTCTGGTGGTTCTGTGGCTTCATCTGAATGAATCACACAGCTGCACTCTTCTCTGTCTGGCTTTGTGGCCTAGTGATCATGTTTACGAGATTCGTTGATGATGCAGTGGTGTGGTTGTATATGTATGTGTGAGTTCATTCTGATGATGATATGTTATTGCAGTGTGTGAACACACCCAACATCCATTCTGCTGTTGACCCAGTGCATAGTGAGCCTGTGAACCTTTCAGCCTGAGCCTTTGGTGAACGTTCCTATTCCCTCCTTGGTAGCATTCAAAAGGGCCCTCATTTTCTTTATCAGAAAAAATCGTTCTGCATATCAGGTCAGGACCGAGTTTTAAGAGAAGCATGTCCTAGCTGGTGTGGCTCAGTGGATCGAGTGCCAGCCTGCAAATTAAAGGGTCCCAGTTCAATTCCCAGTCAGGGCACTTGCCTGGTTGCTGGCCAGGTCCCCAGTAGGGGGCATGCGAGAGAAAACCACACATTGATGATTCTATCTCCCTTCCTTCCCCTCTCTAAAGATAAATATATAAAATCTGTTGTTTAAAAAGAGATAAGCAAAACTTCAGCCAAGTTTAAATTTCTAGCCTCAGCAAGTACTTTGGAGCAAGTGTTTCCTGGGAGAGAAGAGGGAGGCACATCTGTGGATGCACTTGACCATTGACCCTTGACCCCGTTTCCCTGAGCCCTCTGGTCTGGGGAAGTGGCTCCATCCACTTGTCAGAGGACAGTGGCTTCCAAATTGATGACTACACAGGAGTCTGGATGAAGCAGGACCCTGCTCAGCCCCGAGGCTCTACTGCAGGACTCTGTTCCCACTGCTCCCCCTGACACCAGACCGATACTGAGATTAAGGGTCAGCTTGGCCCTCCTGGGGATGTGCTGGCCTAGGAAGGGAAGAGGAAACTAATATGTCCTGGTGGGAACCAGAAGAGTGAGCTTGGGGTGAGCCTCCAGGGGCCGGATCACGTGGTGGAATATAGCGCTGAGTGAGGAAGAGCTGGTCAGCACAGGGCTCTCAGCACCAAGCACCCGGTTCTCAGCACACTTGCAAAGCCCGGGACACTGGTAGTAGCGCATGCTGGGAGAGGGGGACCTAGAAGGTTGGAAGCCCCACGTTAACAGAAGCAAAGATGCCAGAAGGGCTGTGGCAGGGAGTGGAAGAGGGGTCGAGCCTGGAGAATTGAGGGAGCTGAAATGGAACTGTTATATTCGACCTGAAAACCCAGCACATGTGTATGACCCTTGGGACATCCTGGAGGCCACTCCATGTGTAATGAAAACAAGAAATGTGCTGGGTAGGGGGACGTGAGCATTGCCTTAGTCAGGCTGCATAGAGCCTTTCTGTCTGCTCTGGGTTCAAGGTAGGGGTGCCATCCCGTCCGTAGGATCCAGGGGTGGGTGGAATTCCAGAACAGCGGGGGCAGGTGGAGACACTTACCAACCTGGGGCAAGGTGAGCATCATCACAGACTAGGTAGCAAGTTCTGAGGGCACCGACCTTGGGGGCCAGCAGTGAGGACTATTAGAAGAAGAGGCAGGCTCAGGACCTGGACGCAAGAGACCTGGCTTGATAGTCGTATCCTTGGCTCTGGGAAACGAAGGAGAAGCGGACACCCCAGCAATGTGCACGGTTCGTGTTCCAGCCGTCTGGGCTGAGGGGTGACGTGACCACACTGGAGACGAGCATGTGGAGCCTCTGAAACCGGCCTCTGCTTCACCAGGAGAGTAAACCAGAAACACCAGTCCCATCTGCTGAGAACGCCAGGAATTAGCGCCACCCTCCCAGACCTGAAGGTCACAGGCTGGGGGTCCCAGCATATCTGCCCTTCCCTTGCCATGACAACAGGCTGCTGAGAACCTACCCAGGGAGCAGCCACAGGGCAGCCTCAGAGTCCACTGTGACGACTTTGGGGGAGTCAATGAACACAAACTGGTGTGTCATTCCGGCCCAGAAGGAGGAGTAGGCAGACACACTGTGCCTCCTCGCACAACCAAAAGAAGGGCAACGACACATTTAAACACAACCAGAACTGACAGAAAATGGAACTGTAGGGAAGTCTGACAACCAAGGAGTTCAAGAAGAGATGTTCATCCAGACTCATAGGAGGGGCAGAGATGGGCAGCCGAGTGGAGAGGACTCTCAGCAAGGCAGCGAGGCTGGGGGGACCTGGTTGAGGTGGCAGCGGGCAGACCAGGCAGTCCAACATTCACATACAGAGAATCCGGGAGGAAAAACCGGGAGGAACAAGAGAGACCACCCAACCCAGTGCCCCAGCTCGGGGAAATTAAGCCTCAAACCACTGATTGAAATCACCTGTGGGGTTGAGGCAGCAGCAGGAGAAACTCCCAGCCTCACAGGAGAGTTCAGTGGAGAGACCCACAGGGTCCTAGAAGGAATACAAATCCACCCACCTGGGAATCAGCACCAGAGGGCCTCAGTTTGCTTGTGGGAAGCAGAGAAAGTGACTGAAATTCAGCAGAGAGCGGAGCAAGCACCACTGTTCCCCCTCGGACCCCCTCGCCCTCACACAGCATCACAACACAGAGACCTGGGTTGCCCCATTCTGGTGAACATTTGGGGCTCCGCCCCTCACCTCCTAACAGGCAGGTCAAGAGAAAAATGTTAAAAGGCTCAAATGAAAGAACAGATTAAAGCTCCAGAAAAAATACGACTAAGTGATGAAGAGATAGCCAACCTATCAAATGCACAGTTCAAAACACTTGTAATCAGGATGCTCTCAGAGTTGGTTGAATTTGGTCACAAATTAGATGAAAAAATGAAGGTTACACTAAGTGAAATAAAAGAAAATGTGCAGGGAACCAATAGTGATGGGAAGGAAACTGGGACTCAGATCAACGGTGTGGACCAGAAGGAAGAAAGAAACAACCAAACAGAACAGAGTGAAGAAACAAGAATTAAAAAAAAACGAGGAGAGGCTTAGGAACCTCCAGGACATCTTTAAACGTCCCAACATCCGAATTATAGGGGTACCAGAGGGGAAGAGGAACAGCCACAAGTGGAGAACTTATTTGAACAAATAATAAAGGAGAACTTCCCCAATCTGGCAAAGGAAATAGACTTCCAGGAAGTGCAGGAAGCTCAGAGAGTCCCAAAGAAGTTGGACCCAAGGAGGAACACACCAAGGCACACCATCATTACATTAGCCAAGATTAAAATGAAGGAGAAAATCCTAGAAGCAGCAAGAGAAAAGGAGACAATCACCTACCAAAGTGTTCCCATCAGACTGTCAGCTGATTTCTCAAAAGAGACCTTACAGGCGAGAAGGGGCTGAAAAGAAGTATTCCAAGTCATGAAAGGCAAGGACCTACATCCAAGATTGCTCTATCCAGCAAAGCTTTCATTTAGAATGGAAGGGCAGATAAAGTGCTTCTCAGACAGGGTCAAGTTCAAGGAATTCATCCTCACCAAGCCCTTATTATATGAAATGTTAAAGGGACTTATCTAAGAAAAAGAAGATAAAAAACATGTAAAGTAAAATGACAGCAAACTCACAATCATTAACAACCACACCTAAACCAAAAACAAACTAAGCAAACAACTAGAGGAAGAACAGAACCACAGAAATGGAGATCACATGGAGGGTTATCAACAGGGGAGTGGGAGGAGGAGAAGGGGAGAAGAGGTACAGAGAACAAGTAGCATAGATGGTAGGTGGAAAATAGACAGGGGGAGGGCAAGAATAGTATAGGAAATGTAGAAACCAAAGAACTTATATGTACGACCCATGGACATGAACTAAAGGGGGGAATGTGGGTGGGAGGGGGTGTGCAGGATGTAGGGTTGTGAAGGGAGAGAAATGGGACAACTGTAATAGCATAATCAATAAAATATATTAAACACAAACAAAAATCCCCGTGGTGTGTCATGTGACCTGGCCAATGCCTCCTTTTCAATGCCCCCCGGGAAGGAGGAACACGGGCAGGCACAGTCCCATAGTCTGCAGCGCCATGCACTCTCTAGGTCCGGTCCCAGGACTGCTCCCTTCCCCTCCTCCGTCGCAGTGCAGTGTGAAGGCGCCTGTGCTGTCTGGATGCTGCTCAGAGCTTCGTTCGTCCACTGTGCTGGTGCTGCCCTATCCATGGACTTGGCAACGAGAGACAAGCAACTGCATGTGCCCTAGAGACTGGGTGCCAGGCCCGACCCAGATTCAGAGACCTGACGAGTCCCCAGTTTCAAGGTCCGTGGTCTGGCCCATGGCGGACATGACCTTCAAGGCAAAGGGCGAGTAACATATCTTGCATTTCGCAACGCCTGCTTCTAACTGACCTTTCAGTGAGAACTCAGGGTCAGCAGGTGTGGGTGAGAAGCGGGACCAGAAATGGAAAAGAGGTTGGAGCATTTCCCCAAACTCATGGGGGCTGGCGTGCCCCCCAAATGTCTGTGGGCAGGCTTCAACCAGAGAACAAAAGTCCAGGCGGTTCTTCAGGTCTGTGGAACAGGAAGGCCTGGCAGCGGGAGCTGGGGCTGGACACAGCTCCCGTCCTCTCCACTCCGGAGTTTGACAGGGCCTCTCTGCCCGCTCACCTGAAAACACAGCTAAGTCAAGAAGAGATGGAGGACTCTGCATGTTGACACAGTAAAGCACAAGCGTTGTGCACATTGATTTGCTCCCACTCGCTCAGAGAGCTCAGCCAGTGCTGTTGCGGGTCAGTTAAGACCAGATAACCAAGAAACGTCCGACACTGAGGAAGGCCTGTGATGCAGAGGAGAAGGAGCGAACCAAAGCAAACTAAGACAGAACGCACAGTCAAGAGATGTAATTCAGGGAACGGAAAAAGGTGAAAACGTCAGCAATCAGAGAACTAAAATAGGGGGCCTTTGCAAAAATATATCACCTCTAAAATAGTTCATCTGAGGGTTGGAGGAAAAAGCAAAAACACAAAACAGAAACCTCCTGAAGGCAGAACAAAATTCACAAATATGGAAAACATATTAAAACAGAGACACAAAGGATTCATTTGGAGAGAAAGTGGACAGGTGACAGAGAAGGAGAGAGGGGACCTTCTGAAGGAAGAGGGGGGAGGTGAGGGACAGTCACTGAGGGGTCATTGGAATAATCAGTTTCCATGCAAGCTGGTTTGCCAAGAGCCCACAGCCGGTGAAATACGCAAAGATTTGGTGGGAAAACCCATCTCAGACAAAATGAGAATGAAGGGAAAAGGCCATTTGTCTTTTATCGTGTCCCCACTTCAGGGTGGTCTCTGCTTGAGGGTGACCCACGACTGGGAGGAAGCTGTCCTGAGGGAGGGGCAGGGGACAGGGCAGGAAGGGGTCTGAGCCACCCTGCAGAGGGGCTGCCTGGAGGTGGGTTGGGGACGGGACTGCTCCTGCTGCCAGGCTGGGGGTCAGCCCTGAGCCCTGTGTCCTTCCCAAGTGCACACCCAGCGTGTCATCCTGGATCCCTGGGACCTGAGCCCTGAGCTCCTCTGTGTGGCCCCACCGCAGGTCCTGCCCCAGGTGCTGGCCCCACCTTCTCAGCTCCTCCCACTCCCGGGGGCAAGGGGAGCCCTGGCCAGGCCTGGACGATTGGCCTCATCCCAGTCATTGAAGACACATCAGGGGATACTTATAAATGATGACACTGCTTTTGTCCTAATTAATGAAATGAGGAAGTAACTGTGGAAAACCAAAAAGGGAAGTAGAGGAGAGAGAAAAAATAGAATGATTCAGACAAATCAAAAGCAGTTCCCCTCTGGACTCCGTTCAGTCCTGGAGGTCCCCAGCATTTGTCGGTCCCCAGGGAGGGAACTCGGAGCGGGGACCATGTGGCTGTTCCCACCTCTGCTCCTGCTCCTTGTCCCAGGTGAGTGGGGGCAGGGGGCGCTTTGGGAACTCGAATGACTGAGGTGGGAGAAGAAACCCAAGGGTCTGTCCAGGGGCAGTGAGGGCTCCCCCCCGCCCCCCCCTCATTGCCAGAGGCTTCACTACATCCCAGGGTGTGTCACTGAGGCTTGGTGGCCACTGTCATTTTTCATTGTGTTCGAAGTGTTGTTTCTCTTACAGTAAAGAAACATTTCTCTGAATCCTGACTCTTTCAAAGATGAGGAAAAGTTTTAGAAAGACCCAGAACACATATAATGAGAAAAGCTTTGCTCAATCGCACTGGCCTTCCCGTAAAGCGACAGTAGCCAGGGCAGCCTGTGTCTGCAGGAGAGACAAAGGGTCAGTGTGTCATAAAGGACAGTCCCTAAAGAACCTCCATATTTACTTTTTGACAAAAAATCAAAGTAATTCAATGGAAAATATGGGATTGTGTAATGTGGGTTCCACAGTTGGTGTCACCACTTTGGTCAATTTCAAAGGTGCCCCTGTGGGGGGCGGGGCTCACGATGGAACCACTGGGGCCATCAGAACCACCTGGGCCTTCCTCTGCACAGCCAGGTGCGAACAGTGCTCCAGCCAGGCCTCCGAGGTCACAGGCACAGGTCAGACCCTCCTGTGAACACGGGTCCTCTGCCGCTTCCTCCCCAGGAGACCAGTTTAGCACAGACGTGGGTGACAAGGGACATTGAGGAGACACAAGGATTTCTTGGCCACAGGAAGGGGACAGGTGATTTGTCAGAAGCTGTTACTGCTCAGTGTCCCCATTGTGTCTCTGAGACCTGGGTCTGTGCTCTTAGGGGACTTTGGAGGCGCCTGTGACGCAGTGGAAATCTGAAGGACAAAGGTCTGTCTCGAGGAAGGTGATTCCTCCCTGGACTCTGTGCCTGTCACTGGGCAGGTGGACTGACTGGGACTGTCACTGTGCAGGAGGCTGTGGCTCTGCCCTCAGTGTGGGGGTGGGGAAGGTGACAGGCACATGGGTTTGTGTTTTCCAGGCTCAGCAGCAGTCATCACGGCTCCAGAAGAAGTGACTGGCCCTGAGCGGGGCTCGCTGACCGTGCAGTGTCACTATGGCCCCGGGTGGGAGCCCTACGTGAAGTACTGGTGTCGAGGATCTGAGTGGAATCATTGTGACATTCTTGTTCGAACCACGGGATCAGAGTGGGAGGTGAAGGAGGACCGTGCGTCCATCAAGGACAATCAGACTAGCCTTACCTTCACCGTGACCCTGGAGAAGCTCAGGCGGGAGGATACAGACACTTACTGGTGTGGGATTGAGAAAAGTGGATCTGACCATGGGATCCCAGTTAAAGTGGCCGTTGGCTCAGGTAAGAGAGTGTGTGTGCGCGGCTTTGTGACTTCAGGGTCTGCTCTGTCCTGGTCCCCGAGGTCCCTGTCCAGGGACTGAGCTCACTCAGAGGGAACTGTCACAGAGGGTGGTTGAGTCCTGAGGTCTTTTGGGACTCACTCCTCACGTGGACTCAGGGGCAGGGAGTCTCTTAGGGTCTCTCTGGCTCCGGTGGCTCCTCCTGGACGGGCCAGGCCTCTCTGGGCAACTGAGTTCCTCTGCCCAGCTCCATACCTGACCTGTTGCCCAGAGAGATCACAGTGATGGCTCCCGGTTCAGCCCAGGGGCCATCGGGACCCTCCTTGGTGGGACCCAGAGATCCCAGTTCCTGCCACTGCTGTCCTGGGACCTCTGGTGTCCAGGTGTCCCTACGGTTTGTGGAATTTGGTGTTGGGGCTCATAGCCAGTGATTCCGTCCCTTGTTTCACATCTAATCTCAGGGGCAAAGAGGCGCAGCCCCATGGGGGAGCCATGGCCAACCCTTGGGTCTAGAAAGGCCTCTGAGTCAAAGGGCTATTACATTCTATCAGATCCTTTTTTCTGTGCCTATTCCAGTGAACACATGATCATTCTTTTTTTTATGTTATTGATGTGGTATACTCATCACACTTTTGATTTTTTAGAGGTCAAACAATTTTGTGTTCTTGGCATTAGCAGGACTTGGAGATAATTCCTTATGCTCCTTATATGTCCCTGAGTTCATCTTGCTGAGGTTTTGTGTCAGACATTTGTGTTCATGCTCATGGGCAATGTCTGTCCATAACATTTCTTTCCTTCCCCACCCTGGTCCGGTTGGGCACTGAACTGATGCTACCCTCACTCACTGAGCTTGGGGTAGCCTCTTATTTTTCTGCTTCAGAATTTTTTGTATGATAAACATTCCTTCCTTAAATGTTTAGGAAACTCTTTGTTTAAAAGTATATTTTATTGATTATGCTATTACAGTTGTCCCATTTTTTCCTTCCCTTTATTCCCCCTGCCCTTCATCCCCCTCCCACCAGCATTCCCTCACCCTAGTTCATGTCCATGGGTCGTACATAGACGTTCTTTGGCTTCCCATTTCCTATCTACTACATTTACTGTTCTTAACCTCCTTCTGTCTATTTTGTGCCCACCATTGATGCTACTTATTCCTGTACCTTTTCCCCCATTCTCTCCCTCCCCCTCCCCACTGATAACCCTCCATGTAATCTCCATTTCTGTGGTTCTGTTCCTGTTCTAGTTGTTTGCTTAGTTTGTCTTTCTTTTTTTTTTCTTTTTTTAGGTTCAATTGTTGACAGTTGTGAATTTGTTCTTCTTTTACTGTTTTTAATTTTCGTCTTCTTTTTTTTTTTTTAGATAAGTCCATTTAACATTTCATATAATAAGGACTTGGGGAATGTGAACTCCATTAACTTGACCTTATCTGGGAAGCACTTTATCTGCCCTTCCATTCTAAATGAAAGCTTTGCTGGATAGAGCAATCTTGGATGTAGGTCCTTGCCTCTCATGGCTGCCAATACTTCTTTCCAGCCCCTTCCCACCCATACGGTTTCTTTTGAGAAATCAGCTGACAGTCTGACGGGAACTCCTTTGTAGGTAACTATCTCCTTATCTCTTGCTGCTTCTAGGATTCTCTCCTTCATTTTAATCTTGGGTAATGTTATTATGATGTGCCTTGGTGTGTTCCTCCTTGGGTTCAACTTCTTTGGGACTCTCTGAGCTTCTTGGACTTCCTAGAAGTCTATTTTCTTTGCCAGATTGAGGAAGTTCTTGTTCATTATTTTTTGAAATAAATTTTCATTTTCTTGCTCTTCCTCTTTTCCTTCTGGCATGCCTGTGAATCAGCTGTTGGAACGTTTAAAGTTGTCCCAGTGGTTCCTAAGCCTCTACTAATTTTTTTTGAATTCTTGTTTCTTCATTCTGTTCTGGTTGAGTGTTTATTTTTCTTTCTGCTTCAAATCGTTGATTTGAGTCCCAGTTTCCATCCTTTCACTCTTTATATTTTCACCCTGTATATTTTCCTTTATTTCACTTTGCATAGCCTTCACTTTTTCCTCTATTTTGCAACCATACTCAACTATTTGTGTGAGCATCCTGACGACCAGTGTTTGAACTCTGCATGAGATAGGTTGGCTATCTCTTTGTTGTTTAGTTGTTTTCTGGAGTCTTGCTCTATTCTTTCATTAGGGGCATATATATTTTTTGTCTCTGTGCGACTTTTACATTGTTAGGGGTGGAGTCTTAGGTATTTACCAGGGTAGGACAACCGCATCGCTGCTTTTTTGGTCCTGTATATGAGGGAGGGGTCTGAGAGGGAAAACTGTCAGCATGTCACTTGCTTGACTCTTGTCCTGCTTTCAGTCACTTTCCCCTGATACCCACGAGCAAATTGGGCCCTTATGGTGCTTATTCCCACATGGGTGGGTTTGTGGGCATTCTAGGACCCTGTGGGTCTCTCCAACGAACTCTCTTGTGAGGCTGGGAGTTTCTCCCCAGGTTTCCACTCTTGGTTTATCTGCAGCAAGTGTGGGACCTCCCGGTCCTCCAGCTGCCACCTTGCCATGTGTCCCCTCCACCCAGCTGCTGGTCTCTGCTTCTCCTATCAGTCTGGATTCATGTTTCTTCTTTAGTTCTTTGCTTGTTGGATCTGCATACAGCTCGATTTTCTGGAAGTTCTCTTGTTATTTGTTTCTAAAATTGTCGTTCTTCTTTTGGTTGTGTGAGGAGGCACAGTGTGTCTACCTATGCCTCCACCTTGGCCAGAAGCCAGGGAACTATTAAAGCCGTATAGACGTGGCAATTTCTTTTGGGGAGGACTTTAATAGTAGATTTGGTTCAATTAGATAGTTGAGAGATTATTTGTGTTTTCTATTTCTTTTTGTGCTAATTCTAGTATATTATTTTTCTAGGAATTTGTTATTCCATCTTAATTTCAACTACATTGACATAAACTTGTTTCCATATCCTTTTATTATCTTTTCCTCTTATTATATTATCTTCCTTTGTCTTTTTAATACATATGCAAGGTGTGGTGAAAGGGGGTGGTGTCCCCCTTTCATTCCCATTATTGGGTGTTTGGAGCTTGTTTCTTTCTATCATGAGCATCTAGCCGGGGCATTAAAAAGAAAAGAGCAGTTGCTGGCTTTGTGGACCTTCTGTATCGTGCATCTCATTTCCTGTTCCATTCGTTTTTGCTCTTTCCTTCATCGGCTCCTTCCCTCTCCTCTCTCCTGGACCAGTGGTCGCGCAGTGCCGCTACGGCTGGCGGTGGGAGGCGCATGTGCAGCGGTGGTGTGAGGGCGCCGAGGGGAGCGGCTGCACGGTCTTCGTCCAGAGCCCCGGACCAGCGCCCAAGGGGAAGAGGAGTGCGGTGTACATCAGTCGGGAGGAGGGCGTGTTCACTGTGGCCCTGCATGGCTAAAGACCAGCCCAAGAGAAAAACATGTTTCTCTGAGTCACCGCCCAGGTGTTCTGCAGTGGGACCACCCTGCTCACACCCAGAGGCGGGCCATTCAGCTGAAGACGTGAACTAAGGATTCCTGCCCTGACACCCTGCTTTGCTTTTGCCAGGGCACCTTTTAAAATCACCACTGGGAGGTGAACCCGGGAAGAGCTAATGACCTTTGCCCCCACCACCATATAAGTACCAGGTGCTTGCCGTCCTGCTCCGTCTCCTGCTCCCTGTGACCTGGGACCGAGGACTGCCCTTGGCCTGGCTAATTGCCACCTCCCTGTCACCTCCTTCCCAGATCTGCAATAAATCTTGTGACTGCCTCCTCTGTGTGCGTGTGTTGAATGCTGCCTTCAATCACCATGACCTTGTGAGCTTCACTTTTCCGAGGACGGAGGTGGGATATGGAGGGAGCTCCCGGCTGCTCTGAGCGGCTGGTTTGCAGCCGTCGTTCAGCAGGGCCTGAGCAACACGTCCAGCCTGTGTGCTTCCCGGCTCGCCGTGGGGGAGCTCGGGCACGACGCTGCGGACGACTGCTGGTGTGGGACCGAGGGCCGGAGCTGACCCTCGGGTCCACATTAGTGACCACGGGTCCAGGCAGAGCTCTTCCCTCGTGCACCATGTGGCCGTGGTGCTGGGGGAGGGAGGTCTCAGGGCCCCTGTCTCTCTTCCTAAAACAGTGTGCCCGATACCCTGTGTTTAAAAGGGAGGGAGAGTGTGAGTGTGCTTGAATGTGTGAGAACAAAAGGAGGTGACTGTTCTAGCTCCTCAGAGAAGGACAGACTGGCTTGGGTGCTTCAGAGAGACCGAGGCAGGGAGGAGGCTGTCCAGAGGGAGAGGCAGGGGACAGGGCGGGAGGGGGTCTGAGCTGCCCTGCAGAGGGGCTGTCTGGAGGCAAGTTGGGGACGGGACTGCTCCTGCTGCCAGGCTGGGGGTCAGCCCTGAGCCCTGTGTCCTTCCCAAGTGCACACCCAGCGTGTCTCCCTGGCTCCCTGGGACCTGAGCCCTGAGCTCCTCTGTGTGGCCCCACCGCAGGTCCTGCCCAGGGTGCTGGCCCCACCTTCTCAGCTCCTCCCACTCCCGGGGGCAAGCAGAGCCCTGGCCAGGCCTGGACACTTTGCTTCATCCCAGTCATTGAGACGCATCCCTCATACACTTGTCAATGATGTCATTGCTTCTCGGGAACTTAGTGAAACTAGGAAGGAACTGAAGACAACAAATACAGGAAGTAGGTGAGAAAGACAAAAAACAACGATTTAGACAAAGCAAAGGCAGTGCGCCTCTGGGCTCCGTTCAAGTCCCTGGAAGACATTGGCATTTGGTGATCCCCAGGGAGAGAACGCGGCACCAGGACCATGTGGCTGCTCCCAGCTCTGCTCCTGCTGCTCCTCCCAGGTGAGTGGGGCGGGGCTGGAGGGAGGAGCATGACTGAGGCTGGGCGGACACAGAGAGGGTCAGTCCTGGGGAAGGGACAGGTCCAGTCCAGCGTCCAGACACTTTCAGTGAAATGGAAACCAGTGTCTGCTGACTCCCCAGAGCTCTGTCAGGTGGGAAAGGAGCAGAAGCACCCCTGTCAGGACAGCGTCCTTCCCCCTGGCTCTGCCCCCCCCCCCACACACACACACACAGGGGGAGGGACCAACAAGCGAGTCCAACCCTGGGGACCTTTAGGAGCTCAGAAGCTGGGGCTCCAGCTCAGACCCTCTCAGGGAGGGGGGCTCAGGAACTTGGGCTGTTTCAGAGCCTTCTCAGCTGGTGGTGACTTGTAGCGAGAGCTGAGTCCCCCTTCCCTAAAGCACTCAAGGGGACAGGCAGCAAAGCCAGGGTGACAGGCTCTCTGGACTGTCACTCCACCCGGCTGACCTGCCTGCCTGAGTCTCTGTTTGGGACAAAGAAAGACGGGACCGTTGTCAGTGTGGTCAGTGTGATATTGGAGGTGCATGGAGTGGTGCCACAGGGAACAAGACCAGAGGTGAGAAGCTGCCTATTCTGGGCCAATGGTCAGCCATGGGCACAGCTTGTACTTGATGCTCAGAGGCCCAGGTCTAGGGGGCAGGGCCACTTGGCTGCCCAGCTCTGCTGCTTCCCATCCCCCAGGTGAGCGCCCCAGGAACCAGAACCTCAGTGCTCGGGGCTGGTTCCCTGGGTCCCCCTGGGCCACCCAGAGACTCTCCCCATCTCCAGGCCTTAAACTCACTCACATCTGCAGAGTCCCTGCTGCCATGTGAGGGCCGTGTTCACAGAGTGGGGACGGGCGTGGTGTCTACACAGACTGCTGTGCTGTTCAAGCTCCATCCCCAATTTCTATTTGTAGTGCTTTCTCTTTCTATTTAGTCAAAAGTTTTAAACATTTCCATTCTAACCGTTTTCTTCTCTCACTGGTCATGTAAGAGGAGTGTGTTTTCACCTGGGAACATGTGTGAACTTTTCAGCTCTTGGTTTCTGCCTCAGCTGAACTGGACTCAGAGACACACGCAGGGGTTTCATCTCGGAGTTTTTAGGGACCCGCTTCTGCCGGGTCTCGCGATGCTCAGCGTCTGCCCCTGTCCTCTGTGCTTTAAAAAATGTTGGAGCTGCCGGACACCCGCTTCCCATGCACTTCCTTCCGGCTTCCTCCCAAACATGTGAGGGGGAAACAAAAATCCCCAGAACTGATTCATAAACAACTGGGTGTTGGTCCTTACATGTTAAAACTCAGTCACTGTCGAAGCCCTCTCTATCTGAAGTGATGTACCTGTCCAGGTGTTTTTCCCACTCAAAATGTTTTTGAACTTGGCAATTCTTGAGGCTTTTTGTGTTACAGCCATTTTCTGTTTCACCTCTTCTGCATTGACAAAACAGTTACCTTTGAGGATATTTTTCATCTGGAAAACAAAAAAAAGGCCCTCGGGGGTAAGATTGAGTAAATAGGGAGAGTGAGCACAAAGGTCAGTCCATGTTTGGATAGAAATTGCTGAGAGCTTTGCAGGTTCAGACTGGTGTGCATGTAAATCACCCGCCATGAAATGGGCAAACATGTGGAGAGAATATTCAAAAAGCAAAAACTCACCGAAGCTGGACCCAGCCTCTCACCAGGATGCCAGCTGGCACACTGATCCAGATGGGTTCCTAGAACACTCACCTAGTGGGTGGAGCCTGTATTTTCCAAGGGGCTGGAGAAGACACAAGAGGTCCTAGCCCAGGTGTTTTTATCTTACACTGAAGTTGAAGACCATTGGATGCAGACAATGAAAATGTGTGACATCGGCTCCACAGTTGGTGTCACCACTTTGGTCACTTTCAAAGGTGCTCCTGCAGGGGGTGGGACTCAGGATGAAACCACTGGGACCTTCAGAACCACCTGGGCCTTCCTCTGCACAGCCAGGTGCGGCCAGTGCTCCAGCCAGACCTCTGAGGTCATGGGCACAGGTCAGACCCTCCTGTGGACACGGGTCCTCTGCTGCTTCCTCCCCAGGAGACCAGTTCAACACAGACGTGGGTGACAAAAGACATTGAGGAGACACAAAGGTTTCTTGGCCACATGGGAGGGGGAGGGGTGACTTGTCAGAAGCTGTCAGTGCTCAGTGTCCCTATTGTGTCTCTGAGACCTGGGGCTGTGCTCTTAGGGGACTTTGGAGGCGGCTGTGACGCAGTGGAAATCTGAAGGACAAAGGTCTGTCTCCAGGAAGGTGATTCCTCCCTGGACTCTGTGCCTGTCACTGGGCAGGTGGACTGACTGGGGCCGTCACTGTGCAGGAGGCTGTGGCTCTGCCCTCAGTGTGGGGGTGGGGAAGGTGACAGGCACATGGGTTTGTGTTTTCCAGGCTCAGCAGCTGTCATCACGGGTCCAGAAGAAGTGAGAGGCCCTGAGCAGGGCTCACTGACTGTTCAGTGTCGCTATGTCCCCGGGTGGGAGCCCTACGTGAAGTACTGGTGTCGAGGAACTTATTTCCGTAACTGCAGGATTCTTGTTAGAACCAGTGGATCAGAGCAGGAGGTGAAGAAGGACCGTGTGTCCATCAGGGACAATCAGACCAGCCTCACCTTCACCGTGACCATGGAGAAGCTGAGGCCGGAGGATGCAGGCACTTACTGGTGTGGGACTGAGAAAAATGAATCTGACCTTGGGGTCCCAGTTAATGTGACTATTGGCCAAGGTAAGAGCGTGTTTGTATGTGGCTGTGTGACTTCAGGGCCTGGTCTTTTCTGGTCCCTGAGGTTCATGTCCAGGAACTGAGCTCACTCAGAGGGAACTGTCTTGAGAGGGTGGTTGAGTCCTCAGGTCTCATGGGACCCACATGTCACCTGGGCTTGGAGTGGCAGAGCATCTCTTAATGGCTCTTGAGGTGAGGGACTGTCACTCAGGAGGTGGTTAGAGTGAACACCAGCTCCAGCTCAGACCCTCTCAGGGAGGGGGGCTCAGGAACCTGGGCTGTTTCAGAGCCTCCTCAGCTGGTGGTAACTTGTAGCCACAGCTGAGTCCCCTTCCCTAAAGCACTCAGAGTACTGGGAGGGGACAGGCAGCAAAGCCAGGGTGACAGGCTCTCTGGACTGTCACTCCACCCGGCTGACCTGCCTGCCTGAGTTTCTGTTTGGGACAAAGAAAGACGGGACCGTTGTCAGTGTGGTCAGTGTGATATTGGAGGTGCATGGAGTGGTGCCACAGGGAACAAGACCAGAGGTGAGAAGCTGCCTATTCTGGGCCAATGGTCAGCCATGGGCACAGCTTGTACTTGATGCTCAGAGGCCCAGGTCTAGGGGGCAGGGCCACTTGGCTGCCCAGCTCTGCTGCTTCCCATCCCCCAGGTGAGCGCCCCAGGAACCAGAACCTTAGTGCTCGGGGCTGGTTCCCTGGGTCCCCCTGGGCCACCCAGAGACTCTCCCCATCTCCAGGCCTTAAACTCACATCTGCAGAGTCCCTGCTGCTGTGTGAGGGCCGTGTTCACAGAGTGGGGACGGGCGTGGTGTCTGCACAGACTGCTGTGCTGTTCAAGCTCCATCCCCAATTTCTATTTGTAGTACTTCCTCTTTCTATTTAGTCAAAAGTTTTAAACGTTTCCATTCTAACCGTTTTCTTCTCTCACTGGTCATGTAAGAGGAGTGTGTTTTCACCTGGGAACATGTGTGAACGTTTCAGCTCTTGGTTCTGCCTCAGCTGAACTGGACTCAGAGACACACGCAGGGGTTTCATCTCGGAGTTTTTAGGGACCCGCTTCTGCCGGGTCTCGCGATGCTCAGCGTCTGCCCCTGTCCTCTGTGCTTTAAAAAATGTTGGAGCTGCCGGACACCCGCTTCCCATGCACTTCCTTCCGGCTTCCTCCCAAACGTGTGACGGGGAAACAAAAATCCTCAGAACTGATTTATAAACAACTGTGTATTTATTGTCTAATAAATACATGTTTAAACTTCCGTCTCCTTCCAAATTCTCTCCATCTGATGCAATACCCCCATTGAGAAATTTTCCCACTGCTCAAAACATTTTTGAAATTGTCAGTTTGAGGCTTTTTTGGTGTTACAGCCATTTTTCTGTTTATCCTCTTTCACATCAATCAAGTATACACCGATTATGAAATGGGCAAACATGTTGAAAGAGTCTTCAAAAAACATTCACTGGTGCTGAACGCAGCCTCTCACAACAACACCAGCTGGCAGATGGGCTCCTAGGAAACTCTCCTAGTGGGGGAGCTGTGCTCTACAAGGGGCCTGCCCTCCAGAAGATAATTCAGGTTGTTTTGGGTGCCACCTCACACACTACAGCATCCACACCTACTGGTCTTTGGCAGCAGATCAATCATCAGAGTCTATCATTTCTGTGAACAGTCTGCCTGTGGTTCATAAGCTTAAAGGATTTTTGGTGAAAGTTGCATTTAATTTATTTCCTTTGCTCTGGGTGCCTTCATGAAAAAGGTCACATGGAAAATACTGGGAGGGCTGGTGTCCTTGTAGTTTGTTTGTTTGAAGAGAGGAGGTAATAAGGCTTGTCAGTTTTCTCATTTTTTTAACTCTTGCTTGACTTTTTTAATTAAATTTAAGAAAAATCTTACAAGACACAGAGGTCCTAGCCCAGGTGTTTTTATCTTACACTGAAGTTGATGACCATTCGATGGAGGAAATGGGATCGTGTGACATGGGTTCCACAGTTGGTGTCACCACTTTGGTCACTTTCAAAGGTGCCCTTGTGGAGGGCGGGGCTCACAATGGCACCACTGGGGCCTTCAGAACCACCTGGGCCTTCCTCTGCACAGCCAGGTGTAGCGGGTGCCCTAGCCCTGCCTCCAAGGTCAAAGGCACAGGTTAGACCCTCCTGTGGACACGGGTCCTCTGCCGCTTCCTCCCCAGGAGACAAGTTTAACACAGATGTGGGTGACAAGGGACATTGAGGAGGCACAAGGATTTCTTGGCCACAGGGAGGGGGACAGGTGATTTGTCAGTAGCTGTCAGTGCTCAGTGTCCACATCGTGTCTCTGAGACCTGGGGCTGTGCTCTTGGGGGATTTTGGAGGTGGCTGTGACTCAGTGGAAATCTGAAGGACAAAGGTCTGTCTCGAGGAAGGTGATTCCTCCCTGGACTCTGTGCCTGTCACTGGGCAGGTGGACTGACTGGGGCCGTAACTGTGCAGGAGGCTGTGGCTCTGCCCTCAGTGTGGGGGTGGGGAAGGTGACAGGCACATGGGTTTGTGTTTTCCAGGCTCAGCAGCTGTCATCACGGGTCCAGAAGAAGCGAGTGGCCCTGCGCGGGGCTCACTGACTGTTCAGTGTCGCTATGTCCCCAGGTGGGAGCCCTACGTGAAGTACTGGTGTCGAGGAGCTCATTTCAGTAACTGCAGGTTCCTTGTTAGAACCAGTAGATCAGAGCAGGAGGTGAAGAAGGACCGTGTGTCCATCAGGGACAATCAGACCAGCCGCACCTTCACCGTGACCATGGAGAAGCTGAGGCGGGAGGATGCAGACACTTACTGGTGTGGGATTGAGAAAAGTGGATATGACCATGGGATCCCAGTTAAAGTGGCCATTTTCCCAGGTAAGAGAGTATGTGTGGGTGGCTGTGCGACTTCAGGGCCTGCTCTGTCCTGGTCCCCAAGGTCCCTGTTCAGGAACGGTGCTCACTCAGAAGGAACTGTCACAGAGGGTGGTTGAGTCCTGAGTCTTGGGACTCACTGCTCACGTGCACTCGGAGGGCAGGGAGTCTCTTAGGGTCTCTCTGGCTCCGGTGGCTCCTCCAGGGCCGGGCCAGGCCTTTCTGGGCAACTGAGTTTCTCCGCCCACCTCTGTCCCTGACCTGTTGCCCAGAGAGATCACAGTGATGGTCCCTGATTCAACCTGGGGGCCATCGGGACCCTCCTTGGTGGGACCCAGAGATCCCAGTTCCTGCCACTGCTGTCCTGGGACCTCTGGTGTCCAGGTGTCCCTGCGGTTTGCGGAGTTTGGAGTCCGGGCTCATAGGTGCCGATCCTGTTCCTTGTTCCACAGTTGGGGTGCTGTGGCCCAGTTCCTGAGGTCTGCAGAGGTCTCCACAGTCAAAGAATTATATCCCGGTTGCCTGTATTTTATTCACGAGCTGTGTATGCACCTGGGCTTAAGACAGTGTCTCCCCGTCCTAGAGGCTGACTCCTCTGAGAGTATCTTGGTTTGAACCAGTTTATCTTTTGGGCTCTGCTTCTGCTGACCCTCGGACAGCCAGTTCCAGCTCACAGGTCACTGCTGGTGGCAGCCGGGGGACACACTCCAGAGAGTCCCCACCACACTGGAACCTTGGGGGGGCTGTTAAAGGTGCAGAGTGTGGCACATTGGTTGTGTTGTAGATTCCTGACCCTGTGTCTGAGCAGGAACTATTTTAGTTGTAGAAACGTAATAACTTGTCTGATGTAAGGGATAATCCTGAATGTGGTGATTCTGTTAAGGGCTGGTCCCGACCTTAGAGTCTCTTGGGTACGTTACCCCCAAGGCAGCCCTGCTTCTGCCCCTGTACATACTGGGTGAACCAGATGGGGGGGGCTTTGGCCAAAGTTGTGTGCCACGCAGCACATCGTCTTTGACCTTGCCCAGACTCCCCACCTTCCGAGGCCCTGAGTCTGCCAGAGGCCGAGGAGATATGGGCGGTCCAGGCTACAGGCCCCTTCCCATGGCCCTGCTCCTGAGTCCTCAGCCAGGGCAGTGCCCACGCCTCCCAGGCTGATGGCCATATGCAGGGCTGTGGGGGTGCAGGGGGTGGGGTGGGCCAGCAGAGTGGAATGTCACCTGTTCTGTGTGTCAAGCAGCCACTACAGTGTCGACCACCCCCACCACCACCATGTCCACAGTGCCAGTCACCACAGAAGCCTCTACAAGCTCCCCGACTGTGAGCGGCCTCCACCCTGAAGGCAGGTAAGTCAGCTCAGATGCTGCTGTTCCCTGTGGCCCGCTTGTCCCAAACTTCTCCAGTGTGGGGACTATTTGTAGCCCCTGTCCCAGCCAGGATGCAGGGGCCCCTGCCACCTGCTCTCAGGCACCACAGGGTCAGTGGTGACCCCCCTCCCGGGCCTGCCCCCTGCAGCTCAGGGCATTGGAAGGTTGTTCTCACTCATCCCTCCCACTGCACTGAGTGAAGTCCTGAGTTACCAGCCCTGTGCTGAGTCTGGTCACATGGACGTGGAGTGACCCCTGTGGAGCTGAGAGTGTGGGACATGGACGAGCAGGTGGTCACGACAGTGAACAGGCTGGGCTGGGGGGGCTGAGAGGTCATGGAGCCACAAGAGTGGCTCTCGGTCCAAATTCTGGGAGCACAGGGAGGGCCTGGGAAGTCCTGTCTCCCCAGTTACTGCTGTGGCAGCAATGGTGACAGTGACCGTCCCCCTTGTCTCCAGAGCACCCGGCAGCTCTCACAGGGCTTTCTTGTCCATTGTCCTGTTCAACCTTTGACCTGCCGACGACCCCTCCTGAGGAGGAGGGGCAGAAATGCACGTTCCCATTTCACAGAGGGAGACACTGAGCCTGGCTCCTGCTTCCCAGCGCCCTGCCCAGCCCTGCAGCTCGGGGCTCTCTGGGCGCTGAGGGGCCCCTTTCCTCCCCTGCCCACCCTCCCCCGCCCTCTGGGCTTTGCGTCTGCACCTGCTGCTGGCCTTCCCACCCAGTCCCTGTGGGACCTCCCCTGTCCCTCCACCCGGGACCCCTCTGTCCCCTCTCCCCTTTGCCTTCTGTTTTGACTGTTGCTTTTTCTTGACCTGGTTTTAATACACAAAAGCAAGAAGTTTTTCATTTCGTAAATTAAAATCAGATGTAAGTACCAGCTGGGGTCTTTGATCAGCGTTGGGTGGGTAACTCATTCATTTCCGGAGTGGATAACTGTTGAGCACCCCCATGTCTGTCACCGATTTAGGGAACACAGGGGATGGAGGGGGAAGAAAACAATCAGGTGCCTGCCCTCCAGGCACTTACAATGGAGAGATGATTAATGTGCCACAGATTTAGTTAACTAACTGATAGAGGAGTATATTGTGTAAAATTCAGTGAACAGTGATGAATGAGAGACACTTCCTGCTTCAGTCAGCTCGGGGACCATGACACAGCACCTCAGTCTGGATGGTGTGAATAGCTGATGTTCTCTGTGACAATTCTGGAGCCAGCCATGTCTGTATCCCTGTGTCGCAGGGCTGGCTTCTCCCGAGGCCTCTGTCCTGGGCTTGGGGACAGCCGTCTTCTCCTGGTGTCCTCCCATGGTTTCCCCTTGTGTGAGTCTGTGTCCTAACTCCTTCCTCCTCTTCTAAGGACCCCCATCATTCCCCTCCCCCCTAGTGGAGCATGCAAGGGTGAGAATAATAAGGATGAGGGAAGAGAGTTGGGACAGGTCAAGGCCAATGTCAGCCTGGGGACCCGGGCCTGCCCTCACATGAATCATTGGAACCCACAACCTGGGAGAGGCTGAACTGGGAAGAGGGTCCTGGGAGGCAGCTCACTCCTGTCATCGTGTCCCCTGCAGGTCCCTGCTCAGCAGCGTCCACTTCCTGCTCCTGGTCTTCCTGAAGGTGCCCCTGTTCCTGAGCATGCTGGGGGCCGTCCTCTGGGTGAACAGGCCTCAGGGGTGCTCTGTGGGAGGTGGGCGGGCCCATTCTGAGAACCAGTAGCCCCCATGGCCATTGATGTCTTGTGTGAATGAAAGAGCCTCAAGCAGAAGTAAAGACCTTCTGCTATGAAGTGACTGGTCAGCAGGGCCATGTTTCTAGAGGCAGCGTGGCCCTGCCTGAGGACACAGGACCCGAGTCCCTGGGCACCCAGAGCTGTGAAGCTGGGCCTCTGGGCCTGGCTCTGGTGTCTCAAGGCCTTGGGTGCCAGGTCTGACCTCAGCCCTGAGAGCCCCTGCCCGGTGTGGACTGACTCTGGGTCGGATGGGGTTCAGGGCTCCCGCCCACATGGGGTCACAATTCCTGATCCACGAATAGCAAAATGAAACCAGTCACCGATGATGTGCCCCCCAGCAGTGAGGGTCTGAAAGCTCGGTGAGCAGACGACTGTGGAATCCTTATCCTGCTGCTTTTTGCCACTTGTGAGGGAGGATGCTCAGGTTCCCGCTCCACCCTTCACCTGCTGGACGTGCACCTGCGATCTCAAAACAGATTTCCCCTCACATCCTCTTTTGGTTTCCACATCCTACTTGTCAACATATGTAAATGTTCTCACTTCTTTCGAGAGTATTCGTGTGGTTGCCAGTGTCGTTTTGGGGTCCCAGGGATACCCAGGTATTTTTGGGGACTGTGGCATGGTCCGTCAGTCAGACTCTGGAGCTAGGACAGACCTAGCAGCTGTGAGCCCATGAGACAGCGGGAGCGACGGCGGCAAGGGGAGACCTTGGCCATGGGGGACCCCGCTCACCCTGCTCAGGCCTCGACACCCAGGTCAAGCTGCCCTCACCTGGACGCCCTCTGCACTGTGCTTGGGCCCTGAGTGCCCCTGGGAGCATGTTTTGTTTTGTTATTTTTAATCAGCACATTTTAACAACCTGTGTCCTCCGTGCTGCCCAAGATGAGAACTTGGCATTGCGCCCTCTGCCCAGGCTTGTCTTCCCAGAACCGATTCTGTCGTGCTTTTGCATTGATGGCGCTGATGGTCTCTTCTGTAAATACGTCCCACGGTAGTGCAGCCTCTTTTTTACTTTTAAATAGAGTCGCCATCCATCATAGCTTTTTTTTTTTTCATTATTTGATTTATTTCATTGTTGGCGAAATTTCAACATGATGTTGTTTTTCTGTTTTCCGGGGGCTCGCAGGTGCCATACTTCACATGCTCTTGCGTATGTAAGAGTGTTCGTTGCCAAAACCAACAATCCTGGGTGTAAAACTCCCAGAATGCCCCGTCTTTTCTGGGACCGGGTGGCTCTTCCTTCATGTCTCCGGGGATGTGGCGCAGCTGCGGCAGCTGAGGCTGCTGCCCTTCCCTTCACACACGCAGCTCTATTCCTTCTGGTTTGACATCTTTTCTGCTGTGAGCCCCTAAGATTTTATCTTGATCTTGGCACTTCTGTAACTTCAGAATATTCTAGGTGTCAATCATTAGGACCTTCCCCCGCCCTCCCCCCACCCCCAAGACACTGTGTGAATTTTTAATGACAGGTTAAAGGATTTCTTCATTTCAGGATAATTTTCAATTAAATGTAATTATTTTTACTTTTGGCTGTTTTTTTCTCTTCTTAGGGAACAGGCAGCTGTGTTTGTGGAACGTCCTTTCTCTGTCTCTGTGCCTGTGTCCGCCTCTCCAAACGCTTTCCTATTGTGTTGACTGGAACGTCTCTGGACGTCATTTCCACGGGTCGCGACCTTTGTGCATCTGTCGTCGGGTCATGTGCTCATCCGTCTGTTCTTCTTCCCAGCCATGCTGTGCCTTTTCTGCTCATTTCTTTTCCGAGCCCTGCCCGCCTGCTCTGTACAGCATTGCCCCTTATTCTTTAGAGAAATCCCACCGCCCGTCATTTCCCTGAGACCAAGTAGAACTGTTTACATGAACCTATGCTTCTTTGGGTATTTCCTATCACGGTGCATGCTTTTACTTGCTTTTCGATTGTATGCTTTTCTTTTCTTTAACTCCTAAGCTATTGAAGGTGCTACTTCTTTTTTGAATAAAAGTTGGTTTTTGCCAAAGTCTCCCAATGTATGGGGAGGAGAGGAGGCTGGAAGAGGCTAGGAGACTGTCTGTTCCCAGCATCTGCAGAATCCCCTGCTTGGGACGCTCCCCTTTGCAGTTTATTGCTCCTCCCTCACCTCTCTTTTATCCCCTGCACCCACAGCAACGCCCTCCGTGTGGGGTGCAGACCATGTTCAGTCAGCAGGCCAAGTCTACGATCAGACTTATAAGGGTAAAAAGTTGACGATACCGCATGTCGTGGGCAGGGTCAGCGTTGATTAACGTGTGTGGACAAGAGCAGAAAACTTTGTATCTGCTCTTGTGATATTCGTCCACACCGGAAAATGCACAGACCTGCAACCTGACTCAGAGGGGTCTGTCCTCGGGATATAGTCCCAAATGTGTCTCATGCAAACATGCAAAGATCTTCATTACAGAACTGCGTGTAGTTGCAAAAAAACAAAAACAACTTAAATGCCCACCAAGAGGGAAAGAACTGAACAAATCATAATATGCAGATATCATAGAATGCGACGGAGCCATTAAAAGCAAAAATCTATGGCTATTGATACAAGTGATTCTGAAGACAGACCAGGTGCAAACCGGCCTGCCGCAGAGCAGCACCCATGATGTGCCCAGAGAGGAAAGAACACATGCACACACGCACAGATGCACAGAACTTCTCCAGAGAACCCACAGACACACATAGGAACCTACTCCCCACTGCTCCCAGAGGGGGTGAGCTGGGAAGGAGGCAGAGAGTTTGAATCAGGGATTGAGAGTGATCACGTGACTCACCGAGGGTCACACAGCTGAAAAGCGGCAGAGAGAAGCTTCCAGCTGCCCCTCATGAATCACTTTTGGGGGATAATTTTCTTTCAAGATCATGCTGAGAAAACAATTTTAGACAAAATGTCACAAAAACTAATAAAACCCACAGACTATGGATGTGAATTTTTGTACATTTTCATGTTCTAAGACCCTGAGGTTTAAATTAGGGGGAGCGGTCCAGCATAAGAGAAGCTCATGGCCTGAACAACCCCCTGCTTCTGGCGAACTTCCTTCTGCCAAATGTGTCTACCAGGTGTCATTGCTTAACACCTTGTGCCCCCACTTCGGGAGAGGAGGTGTGGACACGCACACACACCAACACGCATGGACCCCTAGAACACGTGGAGCCTCCTCACGCAGCAAGAAGTTTATTTACTGAGACACCAGACTAAGAAACTGTTTGACAACAGAATCCCAGAATCGCAGGGCTTTCTGCTTAACTGAATCCAAGTTCTTGGATAAAGCATTTCGAATCTGTCTCTGCCTTCACAAGTCCTCTGTGGCTGCTTCATGGGATTGGTTATATTTCAGACCAATCCCTGTATATAACAGGTACACCCGAGTACCTTTTGATACACTGACATAGTTCTGCCCTTGAGACTCTAGGCTTCTTATTCAACCACACAGGTGAATGGTGAGGCTCCAAGGTGGTTTGCCAAGTTCTGGGTGCTGGAGCAATGGGGACCATTCAGGAGCCCGTGACCGAGAGGGGAAACCACTCAAGGCCTCTGGGGCCTGAGGAGGGCAGACCAAGAGCTGGGGGTTCAGAGGAACAAAGCCCCCCCCCCCAGGGTTGACTCTAGGGAACCGATCAGCATGGCAGCGGCAAATGTAGCCTTGCACTGATCTGGAAAACCGATCAGTGTGAGGCGGCGCTCAGGAGCCAGGTGTGCAGATCAGCTTTCCTGTGGGGAACCAGGCCTGCATCGTACCTGGGCTGCTGTGAGACTTGCTTTTGCTAAAACTCCCTCACCCTGAGTTAAGACTGCAGACATTTAATGTGTATCCCTAAAGTCTGTGCTAAGACATCCCAAGGACAAAATGCAGCCAAATCAATCATTTTTATTGTTCCCTTGCATTTGCAACGTTTTTTTTATTGTTGTTACCTATAAGAAGTAATCACTTAACTAAATCTAGAAATAACGAGGACCTTCTCTGATGTAATTCGACTGGAAAGCCATACAAGCCTGTCCAGGCAACAGCGGGGGGGCTCTCTCTCTCTGAGAGTGGCCGTGCCGTCCCTTTCCCCCCACGGGACTCCTGCAGTCTGTGTGAATTTGTCTACTGCATCCACAGCACACAGACTCTGGTGGGCCGGAGTCACTTTGTGCCCCACCCAGAGACAGCACCGGCTTCCTGGAGGTATGCCCCGAGCAGCGCTCCGGGCCCTGCACTTAGGAGGTCCTCCTGCTTGGTGTAACGCTCATTGTTGCTGTCTGGAAACTCTTAATATTCTGGAACAAGAGCACTTCCATCTGCCCTGGGCCCTGGAAGTCGCCGATCTTGCCCAGATAAGGCGAAGTCAGGCCTGTCCTGCACAGGACAGCTCTTGTCGGCCACAGGAAGTTAACCACTCATGAAGGGCAGGACTTGTTTGGAAAATGTAGACAGAAATGAGGCCAGACTGGTCGGGGCTCCGCTGGGATTTAGGGAAGGACGGCAGGCCTGCCAGCTGTGGCTGAGAATGGGAGGGGCACTCTCTTGTCCGGGAAGAGAAGCGGAAACTGCAGATTCAAATTTTCAGCAGTTTTCCCCTGACCACGTGATGATGTGAAATCCTAGCTTCCCACGTGTTCCAACCAGCTCTGAGAACAGAAACAAGCAGGGGATGAAGAAGGAAGCAGAGACATGATGAGGAAAGAGGAGGAGGGGGCCGGGTGAGCAGATCCTGGGCGAGGAGCCCCCAGCCCCAGGCCGGCGGTGGCCGGAGAGGCCCAGGGTCCTGTGGCCCCCATCGGCTCTGCCGCTTCTCTGCGCGCCGGGCGAGCGGGGCTGGGCGGGGCCTCGGGGGTCTGCCCTGGCAGCTCCGGGTAGACGAAAGGTGGTGATGAGAAGGGAAAGAAACAAAAACGCAAGTGGAAAGGGGATGAGGTGTGCTAGGGCACCCCCATTCCTCACTGGGGTAGGGTGAGGGTGAAACAGAAAATGCTTTCCACGCCGCGAGCACATACGAAGCCCAAAGTAAACTTCCTGCCATATTGCTCATCATTGTTAAAATCAGGAATACACCCCAGAGATGGGGGAGGGGAGCAGAGAACTAGTACTTTGGGGGTTAGTCACTGTATTACCTGGCTCCCCCATAATCTAATCCCTATCGTAATCCTCGTCCCACCAAGAGAGGTGCAAATAATTTGCTCTAGGTCAGTTCGTGAAAGACACACACAAGATTCAAACCGAAATACACTGACTTTTTATACTAGTATGTCAACTACTAAGGCCTTGTGAATGACTGTCCGTGAGTCCCCAGGCAGTGCCTGGGCCGCCCTGAGGCTCTGTGCGATGGGCCCAGTGCAGGGGTCGGGGTGGGGAACGGGGGAGACTGCGGGGAACCGGTGGCCAGCCCTGCCCTGACAGCCCCCATACACCGCGGTGGAAGGGGCAAGGCCATTTTTCTTTTTGAGGCACTGGTGGGCAGGGAGCTTACTCTGGGTGGGGGTCGTAGCGGTAGAGGAGTATCAGAGGAAAGGGAGCCACTGGGTGGGACTCAGAGTGTCCCTCACAACGTGTCCCAAGCAGACCTGAGGAAGCTGCCCGCCCCCACCCCATCTTCGAGGGTGAGACTGAAGCGCACAATCCAGCAGGAAAAGCCACTGCAATGCTTTAGAAACCTGGCAACAGCGCCCCCAGAGGCAGAGCCCAGAACAGCAGCAAGTGCGCTGAGGGCTTCAAGCAGCTGCAGGGGCTCCCCTGCCAGCCCCAAGCCTGTGCTTGGAGGTCCTCAGGGGGCGGCATTTTGTCCCGTCCAGCAAGGCTCCTCACCTCAGCACTGTGGACACCGAGGCGGGGTTATCCGGTGCTGTGGGGCTGTCCTGTGCGCGGTGGGGTGTTTATTTAGCACCTCTCTGACCTTTACCCTCTAGATGCCAGCAGGGTCCCTCCACACTCCGTGGTGACAACAGAAGTGTCTTCAAACACTGCCAAACGTCCCCCGGGGCCAGTATCGCCCCTGGTTCAGAACCACTGCTTCGGGGGATATTGGCGGGCAAGGCGGACGGGCATTCTGAGGCAGAACTTAGGTCAATGGGTCGCCTGAACCTGCTTGCTGGGGGCTAAAGTGGGAAAATGCCAGATCATTGAAGCGAAGAAGCAAAAGTTCTGGGCTTTCTTTTCATTTTGGAATAAAATATAGCAAATGTCTGACCCTCTGTGGATGGCACTATATTGCCTGATAGGCGGATGGGTGGGTGGAGGGAGGGAGGGAAAGAGAAAGGAAGAAGGGGAGGGAGGGATGGGCATGTGGACAGATGAACAGACGGACAGACAGACAGACAGACAGGTGATGGGTGGGCAGACGACACGCACAACTCTTCTTCGGGAACTTGGTACTTTTGCCAGCGCTGCTCAGTAGCCTTTGCCGTGGATGGAGCCCATTCCTGCCCGGAGCAGGGCAGCCGCACGTGTCCCTTGGAGTGAGGGTGACTCTGTGGCGGGGGCAGAGGCTTTAGGGGACTGGGTCCTAGTCATTCGGAACTGGAGCCTCCAGAGAGACTGGAGAAGAAGAGGTGAGGTTGAAGTCGTAGAGGCGGTGAAGGACCTGAGGACGAGATCCTCAGACCCCCTCATGTCTGCCGACAGCCCTCTCCTGCTGCTTCCTGACACCTCCTTCCTCTGGCCTCAGGGTGACTTCCGGAAGACCTGACACCAAAGGCCCCTCTGGCCCAGGCTCTTCGGGATGAAGACAAGACTAATCACGTCTTCCAGGCTCGCTGTCTCTCAGTGGCCCCAGCAACATGACGGGTCCCACGGGCAGATCCCTGAGCATGTCGTGTCAATAGTGGGAGGAATGTAAGAGATTTGCAAAATCTGGTGCCGACAGCCATGCTGGCCTTTCTTCTCTGAGACCGTGGAGACCAGCGCCTCTGGGGAAGAGGTGGGGAGCGGCCAAGTGTCCACCGTGGACCGTCCCAGAAACCTCACCTTCACAGTGACCTCGGAGAACCTCACTGCAAGTGATGCAGGAAAATACAGGTGTGGGATTTCCATGATCCTGGTGGGAGAAGGGCTTCCTGGCTTCTTGCCTGATCCCCTTGTCCAGGTTCAAGTGTTTGTTTCCGCAGGTAAGACCCTCCTTCCTTCTGGTGCCGGTGATGAAGGAGTCTGAGCTAATCTGTGCAGAGCATCCTGGGAACTTTGGACTCAGGAGAGAGGAATCAGGCCTGGAGTGTGAGCTTCAGAGGTTGAGGGCCAAGCGTGCTGTGTGGATGGGAGTGTGTGTATATGTGTGAGTGTGTGAAAGTGTGAGCGTGTGTGCTACACCAGAGTTTCCTGCCGCCGCCCCAGGTCCTGACCTTGTACTGGGCCTTAAGACGTAGGTGAGAGGGCTCTGGGCCATCGGATCCGTCGGGACCAAGGGCCTCCTGGTCCCTTCCTGCCCACCCAGGGTTGGCGGACTGTGTGTGTGTGTGTGTGTGTGTGTGTGTGTGTGTGTGTGTGTGTAGGTGGTGGTGAGACCCTCCACTCCAGAAGGGTCCCCTTCTCACTGTCCCTTGGCTTGAGCTCTCAGAATTGAGAGATCTCGACAACCCTGGGGCCCAGAGCCTCACCCAGGGTCAGGAGCCCTGAGGTGGTCAGGGCCAGGGATGGCCCAGACTACCAGCCCCGTCCGACTGGTGAGCCCTGCTCCGGAAATCTGAGAGCAGCCCCTGACCCTCCCCTGGCCTCAGCACCCACCCTTTGAGCCTTTCCTCAGCCCCTGACCCTGTGCCGGCCCCAGGGGAAAACCCATTTCTGAAGGCCCTGGCCGCAGGGCTCCGGGGCAGTGGGGTTTGTCTGGGGCACAGGGAAGGCCCCAGAGGGAGCCTCCTACCCTCTGTCTTACAACGTCTCTGGCTCCCCAGGACTCCCCCCGCGCCCCCCACCCCGCTTCCGCTCCTTTTTCCTGTGACACTCCTGACCAGGTGGGAGAGACCCCGACAAACCCAAGGCCTGAGAAGGCAGGGGAGACGTGGGACACCTCCAGCATCTTTTTTTGTTCAAATTGTTCCTTGATCTTTTAATAAGTCCTTCCTTCCTTCCTTCCTTCCTTCCTTCCTTCCTTCCTTCCTTCCTTCCTTCCTTCCTTCCTTCCTTCCTTCCTTCCTCCCTCCCTCCCTCCCTTCCTTCCTTCCTCTTCTTTCTCAAGAGTTGTATCTGCCCCTATCAATCTAAAGGTGCTTTTTCTTCTGCTACCTGCACTGTCTTGGCTTCCTCTGAGATTTTTTCTCTTCATGTCGGGGTCTCCCTCCTGTGTTGGAGGTTGTGCTCACAAGGTTTCGTCCATGCACCCTTAAGAGTGCAGCCCCCAAGAGACTGGTTGTGAACTCGGTGGTGAGAGAGGGCCTTGGGGGTCAGCAGGAGATGCGCCCCTTTATGTGACTGCCGGAGACTCAGCTCTTTCCCTCGGGTCCCTCAGTGTCTGAGCCTGGAGGTTCTGCTTCGAGTTGGCCACTGACCCAGGGAGGATGCTCCAGGCTGCTGCCTGGGGGACTGCAGGTGAGGCTGCCGGTGTCCAAGGGCTGGGTGGGCTGAAGGGGCTGGGGGTCCCACGTGCCAGAGTGCAGATTCCGCCTCTTTGGGGACGCTAGCGTTTTCCAGCCATCGGCTGTGGAGGTGCCCTTGCTTTCCAAGGTCCCTCATGGACTGTATGGCCTTCTGCCGGGGGTGGGGTGGGGAGTGATGCGTGGATGCACAGCAGGGGAGGAACCTGAGGTCTGACTCTCGGTGTGCCCTTCCAGCCCTCCCGTCTTTAGTGAGAGGAGGGGCACCTAACGCTCAAAGGCAGACAGTGATGCTGCTCCTGTCCCGCCTGGTCGATAAAGTGTCCACTTGGCTGCAGGGCACAATGACGTTGGGTTGGATGGGGAAACTCCTCCGCTCTGGCCAGGCCCGGTCTGACTGTAGCCACAGGACGGTCTCGGGGCATCTGTTCAGCCCTTGCCCTGAGCTCCCTCTGCTTTATGAAGTCGGGACCACGCAGGTGACAGGTACCTAGGTGGGGAGAGTCACGGGCAGGGCACTGGGCCCTGTTCCCCACCCTCGCCCTCCCCCACAGCCTCCAGCAGCGACATCTCTTCAAGGACACCTGGACCTGCCAGCCGAGACCCAGGGTAAGGAGCACGGGGCCCCGAGTCTTCCACCTTCTGCGCAGCTCCTCCCCCTGGGGCAGGGCTTCCTACCCACCGGCTTCCTCAATGGCTCCCTCACTCAATGAGTGCTGAAGCCACGGCTTCTGTGCCAGAAACCGGTGCAAATGCTGGGGATGTGAGAGCGACCTGGGCGGCAGGTTGTGCTCTCCAGGGGGTTTCTTTCAAATTCAGACAATGACCAAATGGATATATACTTACAAAAAGACACACACACACACACACACACACACACACACGCACACACAGATGATAGAGAGACAGATGTGATAGAATGGGTGGGTAGACATGATAGATAATAAAGGTGATGGGTAGAGAGAGGAAATGTCAGTTAATGATAATTGTCATGGGGAAAAATCAACAGGTGGGCATTAAGGGACAGGGTGACGGGGCGTGGGGGAGGTGGGGGGCCGCAGTGAGGGCCACTGAGGCGCTCAGTGAAAACGAGCACCAAACAGACCGTCGCAGCTGGGTTTTCTCAAAATCGGATCCTGAGAACGGAGGTATGCTTAGTTTGCAGAGGAGATCCCAGAAATTGTAGGGAGGGAGTGGGGAGCTTAATGAATGAGTTGCCCCTGTAGCGACTGGTCTCAACCTCGGGGGCACCACTCCCCGGAGTGCCCTCAGAGAGGTTGTTAGGACATTGCTCAGAGCTGTCCCACCGAGCAGCGAGGAAGCCGGCGTGCTGATCCACACTCTTCTGTGCTCGCAGGGGTGGGGAAGGGGGTGGTTCCCTATTTTTATACAAAGTGATGAGCAAAGGCCTCTCAAACAGTGACATTTGAGCAGAGATTTGAAGGAAGTGGGAGAGCTGACCAAGCAAGAATGTGGAGGAGGGAGGCTCAGGCAGAGGGTCGCTCCTGGGCCTGAAATCTGCAGCACTTCTGGCCCGCTCTGCTCAGCAAGCCTGTGTGCCCCTCCCGTGGAGAGCACACCCTCAGGCAGAGGGGCGGGGGCTCGAGGTGGGAGACCGCTGGCAGGTCCAGGGCCGTGTACGGCCACCAGACGCTCGAGTGGGCATGAGGACATGGGGCAGGACCCCACAGGGTGTGCCGCGTCCGCCAGGAGCTGGGATGGGGCAGTGGGCTGGGGCCGAGGCGGGAGGGCATCGGCCAAGTGCTGGGCTTGCGGTGGTCGCTCATCAGGGTAGATAGAGGCTGTCGGATGCTTTAAGCAGAATATCTGCTCCCATGGTTATATTTAAGGACGAGCCAAGGCTTTAATCTTGAGTGTGCAGGGGACATAAGGGGACATTCATCCTTAGAGTTGGCCTCAGTGAGAGTTGAGTTTCTGTGCGTATTGATGGCTGAGGGGCCAGCATGTGGGTTCAGAGCACTGTTTGTGGGCGTCGGGGCCTGCCTTGGGCCCCACACCTGTCTTCCCCTCAATTTCTCAGCACCCCCACCCTGTTCTCATGAATCTGTGGGGTCCTGGCAGTCAAGGTCCATTCCTGACCTAAATGGAGGACAGGAGCCCATGGTCCTCAGCCCGGGGCTGTCTGGCTCTGGTGCCCACTGGGCTCAGCGCTGATATTGAGCTTTGGGGCCATGGGACCCGAACTCAAAGGCAGGTGGGGAGAGGCGGGGCCAGGGTTAAGGAGGAAAGTCACTGCCAGTCACTGTGTTCCCCTCACAGGTCCCTGCTCAGCAGCATCCACTTCCTGCTCCTCATATTCCTGAAGGTTCCCCTGTTTCTGAGCATGCTCAGTGCCGTCCTCTGGGCGAACAGGCCTCAGTGGGCAACTTGTGGGCAAACACGGTCCGACTAAGACAACCTGCAGCTGTCCTTGCCCAGTGACGTCCCGTCCAGAGACACAGCTACTCACACTAGAGAAGAAGGAACCTCTGACCCTCAACCTTACATCCCTTTTCAACTAATTGCCAGAGACTTTAAAAACAAACCTTACATTTTTTTAAAAATGAAATGTTACCTACACAAAAGTATGTGTATAATATACACAAACAGTGTGCTTTTCCTTAGAGATTTCAGACACAAGACAAAAGAACTCATTCCAGACTGTGGCCTCCTGAGAATGGGATCTAAGATAGACCCTGAGACTGCAGGGTTTCTCTTTACTTCTGGGGCAGATGTGTCTCACCAGGGTGCCTGGGCACTCGCTGCTCTCTGCTTTCCTACCTAGTAAACCAGCGCCATGTTCTCTGGACTGTCTACTCGAAGTCCCCTCCCCCTGCGCTGTGACAGAACAGAAGCATTGCCATAGTCCCAGGTTGACAAGGAATGGTTCTGAACTGTTCTCTTCCCAAGTAAATAGGACCTGCTTGTGACCGCCCTCCTTCACAGGGATTGAAAAGAATGCATCTGCCATGTCCACAACAGCACGCTGAGCACCAGAGACTGCTCTCATAAAGATGGTACATCAAGAAAAGCAATTGCATCCTGGCTGGTGTAGCTCAGAGGATTGAGCGCTGGCCTGCAAACCAAAGCATCGCCAGTTCAATTCCCAGTCAGGGCACACGCCTGGGTTGTGGGCCAGGTCCCCAGAAAGGGGCACACAAGAGGTAACCACACATTGATGTTTCACTCCTTCTCCTTCCCCTCTTCTCTCTCTAAAGATAAATAAATAAAATTTTTAAAGGAAAAAAAAGAAAAGCAGTTGCCATGGGGCCATCCATTGGTCAAGTTTAAGGTGGTCCACTGTGGCCGGACTCATCTGAGTTTGTCAAGAATCAGACCAGCGAATTAAGTAGGTATTTGAAAACGTACCCAGAATGTGTTTTCAAAGGGCGTGGTAAGACATGCAAATGTGGAAATGACTGTCACAAAAGGAGAAGTCTGTACTCATCAATCCCACCGCCCCGGCCTTTCGAGGCAGCCCGGCAGCCCGGCAGCCCCAGGGTCAGGCAGGAGGCAGGAGAGAGAGAGGAACCGAGAGGGGGGGAACTTTCCTGTGGTTTTCCTGGGAAGGAAGGGGTGAAGCAAGGTAACGAAACCAAGCAGGTTTAGGCGTGAAAGTATGAGTAATTCTGTCAGGTCCTGGGTGGTGGGAGTGGTCCCTTGTTCTTAGATTCGGGCCTTGGGATGATTAGTGCCGGCTCATACTCTCCCGGACCCAGGAGCCTGATAAACGCAGATCAGTGGGGGCAAGATTTGGGGCTGTTGGTCTGCATGAGGCAGGCTTGCGGGCAATTCTTACTGCCTTGAGAAAGTAGCTAACCAGGAAGGGGCAGTCCCTCCCTGGTCCACAAGGCCCCAAGATGTTAAAGCATCATAAAGTATAAACTTAAAAAGCCTACAGGACTCATGGAGATTACTGGTAGAGTAATAATTCGTAGTAGTGCATAGTAATCACGAATAGGCACTAATTGGTGGGGATGGGAGGGTGCTCACCACGCCTGCCTCCCGAGACCTTGGAGGGGGCGTTGGTCTCTGCCACCGCACTCAGGGTCTGCCATTGCTTGTAACTCACTGTCTGGATGTGAGGAGCACAGTTTCAGAACTTTGTTACCATGATAGCTTTTACTCCCTAGGGTATTGGGCCAATGTGAGGGTTCTGTTGGCTCTTAAGAATATCAGTCCTGGGCCTGGCTGGTGTAGCTCAGTGGATTGAGCATGGGCCTATGAACCAAAGGGTCGTTGGTTCAATTCCCAGTCAGGGCACATGCCTGGGCTGCGGGCCAGGTCCCCAGTAGGGGGCACATAAGAGGCAACCACACATTGATGTTTCCCTCTCTTTCTCCTTCCTGTCAGTCCTGATTGTGCCATAAGTCCACAGAGTTGGAAGCTTGGGTAGAGATGCGGTTTCCTTGGCTGGGACCCTTCTCTCATGCCCAAGCCACACGTCCGTCAGACGGCTTGCCGGCGGGGAGCTCTGGACCAGGCACTGACCATGGAGAGCTGGGCCAAGGGGGACCTTCTCAGTTCCATACCCAGGTCCCCTAAAACAACCTGCAGATTCAGCCTTGCACCAGCCCCAGAACCAGGAAACAAAGCCCGAGAAGTCCTCCCCAGACTGTTAGCAGTCAAAGCTTTTCACTCAGCCTGGCCAGCCGGGCAGCGGAGGGCCTCACCTCCTGCACGCCCCAACGCCCCTGGACATCTTCCTGTTCTCAGGCTCCCTCCTCGGGGGATAGATCTTTGGAGGACTTGCCTTATTTCTCTTTCTGTGATTTTAATGTTTGCAAGAAGTCCAAACCTGAGCTCATACCTATGTTGCTCAAGACCAAAGATCTTTTTTCCAAGGTGCTGGAGCCTCTCCTTGAGGTCTAGCCCTCTATCTGGAGGGAGTTGGGGGCGGGGGTCAGTGACAGATTCATAGCCTGAAACTCAAGCAGAGAAACATTTCTGTTTCCCTGTCTCGTGGATAGGAAAGAGCAAAGATAATCCGAGTACACTTGTGGCAGTTCTTAAAGCCACCAAGAGATGGCGCTAGCAACCACTTACAGAGCTTCACCATGGACATCTTGAAGAACTTAGATCTCCAACAGGATTGCTTCTCAGCTGCCGGGCTCCTCCCGGCGTACTCCAATACCCTGACCTCAGGCCCCACAAATGTTCAAACCAGACCCATTGAATCCTGCTGGCCTTTCCTCCCAGCTGACTCCACTCCCCCAGCCACTTCCTTCTCATCAGCCTGGGCTCTCTGAGCAGGGATCATCTATCTCCCCGAGACCAACCAGGTGTGGACTCAGACATTCAGGGGGCCAGGGGCCAGGGCTCAGGGGTCAACCAGGGTCTGGAGCCCAGTGGCCAGTTCAGACTGGAGTAGACTGAGGCTGTAAAGACTGAACCCAGGGGAGGGAACCAAGCCAGGCAGGAAAAACACAGACACACCTGATTCCAGTCCAAGGCTTGAGAAGCAGCAGCCACAGGGACCTTCTTGATTCCTTACTGCTTAGGAGAGGCAGGGAGAGGCAGGGAGACCCAGCGCCCTCCGTGAGCCTGTTCAGCTGGTTCAAAGCTAAGTGTGGGGCAGCTGTTGGCACTTCTTACTCCCCACGAACACAGGAGGACTGACTAGCATCAGCACCAGGGAAGGTGTGTGAAAATTCAGCTGCAGGGGCGAGAGACAAGGAGACTGAGGTGCAGGATGAAGACAGATGGGCAGGGAGTGGGGAGTGGGGGGGATCCACCCTGCAGTGCCCTGGGAGAGCCTGCGGTCTGGCATCCTGCGAATGGCCTCAGAATTAGCCTTCCCCGCCATCTAGATGCTGCATTACGCACCCCCCGAGGGGCTGAACTGACAGAAGTATTTGTGCTGGGTCCTTACATGTGTGTTTTATGCCTACCGAACCATCAGTCAGTTAGATTTTTAAAGCAACAGTCACTGTTTCATAATCTGATTAATTATTCATTATGGGCACTTGGGGATCAAAAGGTTGATTTGTGAACTTTACACATTTAAAATACCACTGTTCTTGTGACCCTATTTTGACATCTCCCTTTTTGAGAGGCTGCGGGCTTCAAAAGTAAAATCGAACTATGTATGCAGTGTCAGGTGGGTACTGGACTTATTGTAAGGTATTTAAATGTCTAGTCACTACGTTGTACACCTGAAACTAACATAATACAGTGTGCCAACTGTAACTGAAAAGGAAAAAAGAAATGCATTATACATAAATAATAAATAAGTCACTGTCCAAAAGTAAATAAAACGTGTTGTCCTGCCTCGGACATTTATAAAACAAACAAACAAACAAATCAAAGTGGCCCAGGCCACCTCCAAGAGACCCCGAAAGCCAGAGAGGAGCAAGGCAGGCCCTTCTGATTCCAGCCCGAGGACAGGCAATGCCACTTGGCTTTGACTTTAGCTTTGCTCCATTATTTTGTCCCATGGGAAGGAGGGACCCAGTCCTCTCCGTGGGTGGTTGCCCTGCCGCCTAGTGCCAAGCGCTGCCTTCTCAGACTGTTACTCTGTGTGGCTCTGCGGGAGCCCCTTGAACTACAGATGCTTATCAACTTGGGAGATGTTTACAGGTGAGGTTTGCGGTGTTTTAAGGTTGAGTCCGCGCATGGATCTTCCTGAGTTAGGTCCTCGTGTGCAGGCTTGAGGTTTGCAGATGTAAATTCCCACAGGGCCAAGTGCACACGAGTATTAGGGTTCTCTAGAGAAATACAACCAACAAGGAGGTACATACAGTGAACCGATTCCTTATAACTCATGGAATTTTGAGGAGGACCATCATCCGCTGTCCGCGAGCTGGAAACCCAGGAAAGCTGGCTGTGTAATCTGGGCCAAGTTTGAAGGTCTACAACCAGGAGCGCCAAGGGCAGGGAGAGATCGATGTCCCAGCTGAGGAGGTCAGGCAGGAAGGGGTGACTTCCTCCTTCCTCTGCTCCTCATTCTGTTCAGTCCCAAACAGAGGGGGAGGATGCCCACCCACTTCCGGCAGGGCAACTACTACTGAGTCCGCTGATTCAAATGCTAATGTCACCCGTATAGACACACTCAACCGACACACCCCCAAATCAGGCTCGATCTGGGCACCAAGGCTGGTGGAGCTGAACCGGCACAACAGAGACTCAGGCTTGAAGTCGAGTGCACTTTCCCTGATGGCTGTTGCTTGCGCTCTGCTCGACCGTGGGCCTCCCAGCCTGTGGGCGCAGCCAGGGGCTGGCGGAAGCGGTTTTTAGTTCAGAAAGTGTTTGTGGAGGAGGAAGGTTCCCTGAAGAAGTACGAGAGCAGGGGGAGAGAGTGGCGAGTGGAGAGGACCTAGCAAGCGCTGACTCCCTGTGAACCTTCTCAGGTCGAGTTTCCATGGCACCAGCGGCCCAGCAAGCCCTCTCTTCTGCTTCCTGCACCTGAAGATTGTGTTTTATTGGCTACTCTCTCCCCTGCAGAGTCACAGTGGGTGTGGAGGAAGGACACTTGGGCAGTCCACAAGAGGATTCTGGGTTCAGATCCTGATGTCATCACTTATAATATGCTTCTGGTCAGTTTGTTTACTCTCTGATCTGTTGGCAAGCTAGTTGAAAGGATACACACATGCACACACACTCTTTGCTATGTGAAAAAAGACCAATAAATGATAAGAGAGGTATAATTTCCTGCTTGGGTTTTTAATCCTTTTATTGAAGTATAATGTGTATGAACACTAGGGGGAAAAACAGGACACCTACTAAGAGGGGTTCCCAGTGGCTAACAGGGCTCAAATTAAAAAAAACAAAGAGATTATAACTCCTGGCCAAGATACACTGTGCCTTCTCGCAAACCAAAAGAAGGACAACAACAATTTAGAAACAAAAAACAACCAGAATTGACAGAAAATTGCACTGTATGGAAGTCCGACAACCAAGGAGTTAAAGAAAAAACACTCACCCAGACCGGATGGAGGGGTGGAGTTGGGCAGCTGGGCCGAGAGGACTTGCGGCAAGGCGGCAGCAGGCGAACACGGCGAGATGGTGGATTGCACACCGGGCGGCCCCACATTCCCATGCAGATAAACCAGGAGGAACAACTGGGGAACAGGACGCGCTGCACAACCCAGGGCTGCAGTTCAGGGAAATAAAGCCTCAAACCACCGATTGGAAACACCTGTGGGGGTTGAGGCGCCGGGAGAGACTCCCAGCCTCACAGGAGAGTTCCTTGGAGAGACCCACAGGATCTAGAGCGTACACAAGCCCACCCACCCAGGAATCAGCACCAGAAGGGCCCACTTTGCTTGTGGGAAGTGGGAGAAGTGACTGAAATCTGGCAGAGAGCAGAGCAAAGCACCATTGTTCCCTTTTGGACCCTCCCCGACATACAGCGTCACAACCCAGCAACATGGGTTGCTCCGCCCTGGTGAACACCTAAGGTTCCCCCCCTCACCATGTAACAGGTGCATGAAGACAGAAAAAAATGGCCCAAATGAAAGAATAGATCAAAGGTCCAGGAAAAATACAACTAAGTAAGGAAGAGACAGCCAACCTATCAGATGCACAGTTTAAAACACTGGTGATCAGGATGCTCACAGAATTGGTTTAATTTGGTCACAGATTAGATGAAAAAATGCAGGTTACACTAAGTGAAATAAAATAAAGTGTACAGGGAACCAATAGTGATGGGAAGAAAACTGAGACTCAAATCAGTGGTGTGGACCAGAAGGAAGAAAGAAACATCCAACCAGAAAAGAATGAAGAAACAAGAATTCAAAAAAATGAGGAGAGGTTTAGGAACCTTCAGGACATCTTTCAATGTTCCAACATCTGAATTATAGGGTACCAGAAGGAGAAGAAAAAGAGTGACAAGTGGAAAAGTTATTTGAACAAATAATAAAAAAGAACTTACCCAATTTGGCAAAGGAAATAGACTTCTAGGAAGTCCAGGAAGCTCAGAGAGTCCCAAAGAAGTTGGACCCAAGGAGGAACACACCAAGGTACATCATTAATTACATTAGCCAAGATTAAAATGAAGGAGAGAATCCTAGAAGCAGCAAGAGAAAAGGAGACAGAGAAGTTCCCATCAGACTGTCAGCTGACTTCTCAAAAGAGACCTTGCAGGCAAGAAGAGGCTGAAATGAAGTATTCCAAGTCATGAGAGGCAAGGACCTACGTCCAAGATTGCTCTACCCAGCAAAGCTTTCATTTAGAATGGAAGGGCAGATAGAGTGCTTCTCAGATAAGGTCAAGTTAAAGAAGTTCATCATTACCACGCCCTTATTATATGAAATGTTAAAGAGATTTATCTAAGAAATAAAGATAAAAAATGTGAACAGTAAAATGACAGCAAACTCACAATCATTAACAACCACACCTAAACCAAAAACAAACTAAGCAAACAACTAGAGGAAGAACAGAACCACAGAAATGGAGATCACATGGAGGGTTATCAACAGGGGAGTGGGAGGAGGAGAGAGGGGGAAAAAGGTACAGAGAACAAGTAGCATAAATGGTAGGTAGAAAATAGACAGGGGGAAGGAAAAAATAGTACAGGAAATGTAGGAGCCAAAGAACTTATATGTACAACCCATGGACATGAACTAAAGGGGGGAAATATGGGTGGGAGGGGTGTGCAGGGCAGAGGGGAGTGAAGGGGGAGAAACAGGACAACTGTAATAGCATAATCAATAAAATAAATAAATAAAAAACAGACAACACGGAGCCTAGAAGCCATGTCTGTACAGGGGCTCCTCACTCAAATTGCCCCTCCTGGAGGAGCCTGAACTGAACTGCCCAGCCCTGCACTGTGCTGCGGCCATCTGAGCCAGCCTTTATAAAGGTTTCCTGGAATCCTAATTTGACCAACAGGATTGAGGCTTTCCCCATCTAATCAGAGCTGTGCAGCTATGACCAGTCAGAGCAGCTCTATTCTAGCCAATCAGGACAGTGCCCTTTGGGCCAATCAAACTTCAAGGATTGAGAGCCCTCATTTTCATGAGGATGGACCAATCAGGGACCAGGAGTGGGGACTTCTAGCCCTGTAAACCAGCCTCCGGAGGGCAGTTGCCCCGTCCACGCTGGAAGGGGGACTAGGTTTCCCTGGTGGAGTGGAGCTGACCAGTGCAGTGACAAGCAGACTGACATGGAGCAGATTAGGCCGTGGAGAAGCGGAGCAGGGCTGTCTAGCCGGAGAGAAGGGCCCGGCCTCAGGGCTGCCTGGCCACACAGATGTTCTACATCCGGCTGTATCACAATTGAGCTGTTCTGCATTGAATAAACTTTCCTTCTTCACCATCCCCAAATAGGGATTTTTATTGGCATTGAATTGGTGCCAGTGACCACCCATTCACACGTAAAACAAAGTTGTGCAAATCATAAACGTACAACTCACTGAGATTTTAGAAAGTGACTCTTTTTGTGTAGCCACCACCCAGATCAGATGGTCGCACCCTTGTGTGGGTCCCTTCGGCACCATATTGGGGTGGGCCTTCGGATCCGTGGACGTGGTGCAGGAGCAATGGTATATGACTTCCAGGGGCAGGTCATAAAATAGGCTTTCTCTTAGATCTTTCTCTCTGGGAGAAGCTAGTTGTGATATCATGAAGTCACTCAGTCAGCTCTATATTTCCCCCTACTTACGAGAGAGAGAGGGAGAGAGAGAGACATTGATGTGAGGGAGGAGCACCCATTGATTGCCTCCTGGGGATCAAACCTGAAACCTAGGTATGTGCCCTGACGGGGAATTAAACACACGACCTTTCGGACAGCCCGACCAACCCAACCACACCGGCCAGGGCGCCCCATCAGCTCCCCGGAGCAAGGACCCGAGGCCTCCTGTCAAGAGCCGTGGAGGGCTCCCTGTTGGAAACAGGCCCTCCAGCCCCAGTCCAGCCTTCAGGGGAGGGCAGCCCTGGCCGACACCCTGACTACCTCTCCGTGAGAGACGCCCTGAGCCAGAACGACCCAGGTCAGCACTGAGGTATTTGCCTCTCAGGAATGGTGACACAAAAAATGTTTCCAGCTGCTAAGTTTTGGGGGATTCGTTACGCAGGTAGATATTATCCAATGTAGGGGGATCGCACTTGCCTAGGGCCAGTCTCGGCAGCCAACTCAATCGCTCAGTCACTTAAAGCCAGATTTAGCAAATATTTCTCATTAGCCAACCATTTGTCGTCACACCTGAAATTGAGCACTGGGTCATTCATTCAGGGACAAATGCCGCTATGACATAAGCTACATCCTAGTGGGGGGATGGGGAGGAACCACCCAAAGGAAGCTTGCAACCCTGTTTGGTGGACTGTGGAGGAAAGAAACAGGGGTCACTGACAAGCAGAGTGACCCTTGGAAGGCTGAGCAGGGAAGCCTTTCTAAGGAGGTGACATCCAAGTGGAAGGTGAAGAATAAGGAGGGACAAGCAGGGAGAGAACTGGGAAGAGAGGCAGGAGAGTGAAGAGCAGGTGCCAAGGCCCGGGGAGGGACGTCACTTTGGGGCGGGTGAGTGAGACCCCAGGCAGGCCCACTCAGGCCGTGAGGCCAAGCGAACAGAGTGGGCCTAATGGGAAGGACACGCAGCAAGGAATGACGTTGACTGCCCTTGACCTCTGCGGACCCTTGCTGATGAGAGGGAAAGGGCACTGGGGGCATTAGGAGAAAAAGGATGTCACCACAGTGTTCAGAGGACAGAGGACGCCTGCACGTCGGAGGGAAAGGAGGGGGAAGGGCGGCTCGGAGAGAGTTCGGTGAGGACTGATGGGGAGTGGGGACAGAAGGAGCCGTGTTGCAGGGTTCGGGTGGCGGCCGCCCTGGGGCTGTTAGTGGGCGTTGAGAGGATTTTCAGGGGGACATGCATAGACCTGGGCTGTGCAGCAGGAGGCTGAGAACCAGCGTGACCCAGGAGAGACATTAAAACAGGCCCCGCGTCTTGTCCTGCCTCCCTGCCTTTTCCACGGTAAATGGGTTCTACAGCCATAGTACCACGAGAACAAGGAGCTACTTCCTCCTCTCCCCTCACCTGCTGTGAGGAAAGGCCTGTCTCCTGTCATGGACTCCAGCCCTGAGGGACCTTAAGGGACCTGCATCCCAGGGCACCCTGACCTGGGCCCATCTGGTGAGGACAGGCATGAGAACAAATGACCCCGAGGGTCTGGGCCACATGGCTGGGTTAGGACAGACCTGCCTCCCCACCTGCTGGGAAGGGCCGTCCCATCTCTGCCCCTCAGAGAGGTCCCCGTGAACCCGAAGGGCCACCAGCAGCCAGGACCTCGGGCAGACAGGCCTCTCTTCACTTTGAGGGGACAAGGCCCAGTCTCTGCTCTGAAGGGCCCCCCACGTTCCAGGCAGTGTCCCACACCTCCGAGCCCTCCGTGCCCCACCCCCCCGCCTCTGTCCTGGGCCTCGCAGTGGAGCTGGCTTTCGGGGGAAGGATGAAAGAGTGTCGGCCACTCCACATCTGTGTCTGCAGAACAGGGAAACACGGGAGGGAGACACGGCCTTGGGTGGGACCCCAGGGCCAAGGTGGGACCTTTGAAGGCATCGGAGGCCGTCATGCCAACCTGTGTGGGAAGAACAGTGGGGTTCCCACGGGGTCAGAGCTCTCCTGGGTGCCTGGGGCCACCTGTTGGGGGGTCACAACACCTCTGTGTCACCGCCAAGGCCAGAGGGGATGAAAAGGTCTGGCTTTCCCCTGAAGGATTGCCTATCCTGACCACAAGGAAGTGACATATCACAGAGGGTGGGAACATCTGGCCAAGGAGGAAATGTCCCAGCCTGGCTCTGCTGTGTGGGGCCGAGTATGGCCGAAGGAAGGGTAGCTGTGTGCTCTGAGGAGGGGCTGCACCTCCCTGCAGAACACGGGCCCTGATCTGTCATCGGGGTCGAGGGAAGCCGAGGTCCCCGCAGGCCTGTGCAGCTTCTAGCCCCAGGCTTCCTGCCCCCCGACCAGCTCCAGCACCAGACGGGACCAGGGCTGGGCAAGGAAGCAGAGAGGCCCAGGAAAGCAGAAGCGGACACGGGAAAGCAAGCCCTCTGTGGGAGGCTGGCCCTTGTCCACACGGAGGGCTTGGTGGGGCTGCCCTTGGTGGTGTCTGTGCTGGAGCAATGACCCTGAGGGTCTGGGCCACATGGCTGCCCTCTGCTCTGTTCCTCCTCCAGGCCACAGGTGAGTGGGGCTGGGCGCAGAGTGGGAGAGGAAGGACCCAGTGGAGGTGGGTGAGGAGCAGCCGACAGGAAGGAAGGAGGACAGGGGAGGGAGAGAAGCTTCCAGGAGTGGCTCGCACCTGTCTCAGCAGCGACCCAAGGATTTAATGAACAAAGCAGTCAAGTCTCGTCCACTGTGCTGGACAGAGTGGCACTGGTGAGAGAGGGTCTGTGATTGTCACCTTAACTGTCGTAAGCGAGATGTGACCTTGGCACATTCCCCATACACTCACACACACCTGCGCACACACTGTTTTTACCCATCATGGCCCTCCTCGTCTCCAAGGACGCCCTCTCCCTGGGTCCCCTCTGGGAGGAGGGAGCTACTTCCCCCTCGCCCCTCACCTGGAAGGAGGGACGGCCTGTTTCCTGCCATGGACTCAGCCCTGAGGGCCCTTGAGAAGCCTGCACCCCAGGGCACCCCAACCCGGGCTCATCTGGTGAGGAGTGGGGACTGGGCTGTGTCTTCCAGGCTGCTGGTCCCTGAGCGGCCCCCACACCGTGAGGGGCACCGTGGGGGGATCCCTGAGTGTGCAGTGTCGGTACGAGGAGGAGAAATTCAGAGAAAATAACAAATACTGGTGTGAAAGCCCATGTCTGCGTCTGCTGAAGAAGAAGATCGTGGAGACCACGAGGTCAGAGAGAGAAGTGAGAAACGGCCGCGTGTCCATCAGGGACCATCCAGCAAACCTCACCTTCATCGTGACCTTGGAGAGACTCACAAAGCGTGATGAAGGCAAATACTGGTGTGCGATCGATGCATCACTGAGCCAAAGAATTCTGGACCCCAAATTCGAGGTTGAGGTGATTGTGTCCCCAGGTGAGCCCCACGCCCCTGCCCTTGTCCCAGTGCCAGGCTGCCTGACTTGTACCTGGTCACCCTGTCGGTCAGGACAGACGTGGAAGGACACAGTGTGTGTGTGCTGTGTTGTCTGCACAGACATGCACACACACAAACACACCTCTGGCTGTTCCAGAGCCCTCTGAGCGCCACGCCCTCACACAGGGTCCGGCCTGGGTCTCTCCTGGGTGGGGCTGGGTGAGAACAGCCCGACTCCAGAGACAGTGCTGCCCTCTGGTCCTCACAGGGGCCGTGTCCACTCTGAAGGGGACCCTGTGTCTCTCCCTGCTCTTCTCTCGGTTGTCCCTATGGGGACGGCACAGCTGGGACATTTCTCCTCTCACCACAGGCCGTCCTGGACTTGGTCTGCAAGAGGACGTCACTGTGGGTGGCTCCCGGGCACCAACCTCTTGGCCGTGGTCCTGGGCATCTGCAGCAGCCATAAGAGTGGCTCAGGAGAAGCCCCTGGGCCCCAGTGCAGGGCTCCTGGGGTGTTTTGGGGATCGCCCTGTCCCTTAGGGCTGACCCTGCTTCTCCCCCCCTTTCTCTGAGACCTTGTGCCCCCGAGAGGTTAGCCCAGAGACACCCCTGACGATTCCTCCCTCAGACAAAGGAGAAGAAAGAGGGTGGGGCAGGCTCTCCTGTGTTATGCCCCTGAACTTGCTCCCAAGTTCTCCCAGTAACTCTCCTTTGCCTGTCGCGGCACCTGTTTCCGAGTTAAGAGCACCTGACTCCGCACACAGACTTTTCCCTGCACTCTTCCTCCAGCGTGGTCCCAGCTCCACCCACTTCCTTCTTGCGGTTCCTAGTTTCTCATTCTCACGTTCTCACCCGGGAGGCTCCTCAGTGCCCCTTGCGAGTTCCCATTTAGGAGGGAGGAACCGGGGCCCCACCGAGACCTCTGGGTGTGTCAGGGGGAGGGGTTTGTCCAGTGACCTCCAGGGCAGGCCACGTTCTGTGGGGCTCACTCACCGTGTCTCTCTAGATCTTTCTTTCTGCTCATGTCCTCTTCCAGAGAGGACGGCTGTGGCGGCCTGCGGGGGCCGTAAGCCTGGCTGACAGTGTGGGGGACTGAGTGGACATTCTGGGCACGCTGCTACAACAAAACACCATGGACTGGTAGCTCACCCACTGCAGAGAACCCTCCAGGTTCTGGAGGGGAAGCCCGACTTGGGGGGGGGCAGCCTGTGGGGCCCTGCTCCCCAGGCTATAGTCCTGCTGCACCTGTGGTGGCCGGCCCTCCCTTATCAGGGTGCTAATCCCCGTGATGAGGGCTCCACCCCTATGGCCTGGCCACCTCCCACTGGCCTCCTAATCCCATCCCACTGGGCGTAGGGTTCCCAATGAAAGAATCTGGGGCACACAAACATTCAGACCGTAGCCTGGCCTAAGGGATCGTGGGGTCCCGTCCTTCAGGGTTGACCCTGCTGTGTGTCCCTGTTGCCTGTGAGTCTCATCAAGCCATCAGCCCTGCCTGTGGGCCCTGGCCACCCAACCACTCTGGTCAGTCACTACTGAGTAAATGCCAGCCCGTCCCCTGCCCTGCAGGGTGGACGAGGAGGAGCCAGGAGTGGCAAGCGTGTGACAGACACTCATACCCTCTGTTGAGCAGGGCGACTCTGCATCTGAATGTGCCACCAGGCCACAGGGCCCCTGGAGAGGGCCCTGGAGGGTCCAGGGGCAGGTCTGGCCTGGCTGCGGCCACAAGGGGGCGGTGGACACAGCACATCCTTCCAGATGGCCTGAGGGCCTGGACTGGTTGAGTCAGAGCCTCGAGGCTGAAAGAGTGGGAGACGGGGGCGCGCAGCGGGGGAAACTGCCCAGGGTCTGACAGGTGCTCCTCCCTCAGCCCCCACACCCACACGGAAGATCTTCACCAGCACCCTGGGCCCGCCCTCCTCCTCCCTGCCAGCAACCACCTTGCTCTATACGACGAGGCCGGAGACCCCCGATCCCCACCAGCACCCCCGGTAAGCGCACCTGCCTCCTGGAATTTTGATACCTGGTGGGTTCTCCTCTAGACAGGAGTGGGAGGGAGGTTGGGAGGGTGGTTTTATTTCCTTTCCCAGCCCCTCTTTTATTCATTGACCTCACACCCAACTATGAGGCTCCTGTTGCGTGCCGGGCCCCCCTCTCAGCTTTGGGGTGCAGCTGGAGCCTCCCAAACAACGTAGCTCTCCGACAGAGGTCATGTTCTAAGGGGTAGAGTCAACAAGGAACCATCCCACACCCGCGCTGCTGCCAGTGTGCCCACTCATGGTGGAGGCCTGGCGGAACCACGGGGCCGGGGAGAGCTGAGGCCGCTGTTCACTACAGGGAGGCCTCGCTGATGAGTGGCCCTCTGATGGACACCAGCAGGGTTTGGTGGGGGGGCGGCACTCAGGTGTCTGCAGAAGCAGGGCTCCAGGCAGAGGGAGGAGCGAGAGCAAGACCCTCTGGGACACAGGCTCAGGCCTGGGCAGGGAGCGGGAGCCCTGGGGCTGGTGGCCTCCCCAAGCCGGGTCACAGTATCGTCCGTCCCGTTGGAGAACACAGGCCTCTGAGGGAGGCGGGAGCTGAGCGGGGTCATTCCCTCCTTCCATCAGTAGCCACTAAATCTCCATCAGTGCTAATGTTTGGGAGACATTGGCCAGGTGCTGATTACTTGCTGTGAATAAACTAGAACAGTCTGCACCCTGTGGATTGCGTGGGCTGCAGGAGAGAAGATGTCCAACCACCATGCACGCTGTCAATTCCTTACTGCAGGTGGGGCGACCTGTGCATGTGGAAGGCTGAGGACACACCCTTCTCCTGGGCCTGGGGCCCACCTGAACCCCCGGGTCTAATGGCAGCGCTTCCCCGTGTCCACAGTCCCAATCCTCAAGGGCAGCTGCTGGCCGGAGAGGTGGGGGACAATGGTCCTTCAAGTGGGGCTGCCCTATCATCTGTGGTTGATCTTTATAGGGACCCTGTGGCCTCAGGACCTGGGCTGAGGGACAGGGGGAAAGTGGAGGGCACCGGGGCTGTCCCCTGAAGAGGCGGCTCACTGGGTGTCACTGTGTCCCCTGCAGGGCCCTGCTCAGCAGCGTCCACTTCCTGCTCCTGGTCTTCCTGAAGCTGCCCCTGTTCCTGAGCATGCTGGGGGCTGTCCTCTGGGTGAACAGGCCTCAGCGGGGCTCTGCAATGGGTGGGCCGCCTCATTCTGAGAACCAGTAACACCTGTTGTCACTGATGCTCTGGCCAAGGACACAGCCCCGGATGGGAATGACCTTGTGACTAATAAATCCAATATCACTGTCCATGTTTTTGTCCGAACACTCTGTAAACGGATTAGAAAGATTTTTCTTGCAATGTAGCGGACATACAAAAATATACCTAGTAATGCACACTCTTGAAGCCAGGTAAGAATGCACGCTCATGAAGCCAGGTGTGCCCTCCAACCCGTGCGTGCCCCCTTGCAGCGTCACTAATAAACCTCATCGATAGTTCTGTAGCCCCAAGTTCTCCGCGAGGGAAGCCGACTCGGAACTTCACATTCACCCCCATCCGTGTTTTCTCCACCATTTTGCCCCATATGGTCATAGGTATTTCCAGAGTATAGCATATATGTTTCACAGTTCCGGAGATTACTTTATTTTTAGTCTTTCTGCTTCATTTAAATATAACTGACATATAGCACTGTGTAGGTTTAAAGTGCACAGTGGTTTCACTTGCTACACTTATTTATTTTAAACGCAAAATGATTAGCCCTGTAGCTCAGCCAACATCTCCACTGTGTCACGTAATGTCCATTGCTTTTTTGAAGAAATGGTGAGATGTTAAATGGTGAAAACATTTTTTTCTGAGATTTTATTTATTTATTTTTAGAGAGAGGGGAAGGGAGGGAGAAAGAGAGGGAGAGAAACATCGATGTGTGGTTGCCTCTTGAGCGCCCCCTACTGGGGACCTGGCCCACAACGCAAGCTTGTGCCCTGACTGGGAATCTATCCAATGACCCTTTGGTTTTTAGGCCAGCACGCGACCAACTGAGCCACACCAGCCAGGGCTCTTAGCAACTTTTAAGTGCGTACATAGTATTAGTAGCTATAGTCTCTGTTGATACATTAGATCCCCAGAGTTTATCTTTTAACTGCGAGTTTGCGCCCCTTGACCGGTATCTCCCCACGTCTCCTACCCCTGGGGCCCTGCTGGCCACAGCTGCACTGTGTTCCATCTTTTTTAGGTCCCACATACAAGTGACATCACGCACTCTGCTCCTGTCTCAGTCTGACTTATTCCACGTAGCACAATGTGCTCAAGATCCATCCACGTTGTTACCAGCAGCAGGGTCCCCTTCTTGCTCATGGCTGCGTAATATTCCACTGTGTGCCCGCACCGCATCTCCTCCACCCATTCATCTGCTGTTGGACAACCAGGTGCTTCCATGTCTTGGCCGTTCCTAGGAGTGGGGTGGATAGATCCCTGGGCACCTCCTTTTTGAATTTCTCTTTGTGGGACCTCTGTACTGCTTGTTTTCCATCATGGCTGTGCCCATTGGCATCTTCACCAACAATGCACTAGGGCTCCTCCCTCGCTTCACGTTCTTGCCGACACCGGTTCTAGCTTGCCTTCTCGGTGACAGCCATTCCAATGAGGGTGAGGTGAGAGCTCGCCGTGGTTTGCATTTGCATTCCCTGCTGGGTAGCAGCGTGGAGCGCCTTTGCATGGACCTGTGGGCCATCCCTGTGTCATCTTTGGAAAAACGTTCAGGCCCTCGGCCCAGTTTTTAAATCGGACTGTTTGGGGTCTTATGGTGTTGTGACTGAGGTATCTTTATATCTGTGGAATTTTAACCTCTTATCTGATGTATGATTTGCAAATCTTTTCTCTCATTCTGTAGGTTGCCTTTCTACGGCATTAACTGTTTCCTTTGCTGTGTGCAAGGTTTTCGGTTTGGTGGCACTGCACTTCATTTTGGCCTGTGTTGTTTGTGGTTTTGGTGTTACGTCCAGGAAGTCACTGCCGAGGCCCATGTGTTTGTTTTCCTCTAGGGATTTCACCGTTTAAGGTCTTACTTTTAGGTCTTTAATCCACTTCGACCTATCTTTGCAAGTGGTGTCCGACAGGGGTCCCATTCCATTTCTCTGCACGTGGTTATCCATTTTCCCAGCTCCACTGCTGGAAGAGACCACCCCAGTCAACTACACGTGCAGGGGTTTACCTGTGGGCTTTCGATGCCGTTGCCCTGGCCTGTGCGTCTGTTTTCATGTCACATCACACTCTTCTGATTACTGTGTATTAGTGACACGTTCGGAATCAGGACGTGTAATGCCTCCAGCTCCGTTCTTTCCAATATCAGTGCGGACGTGGCTACTGAAGTCTTCTGTGGTTCCACCCCAATTTTAGGACTGATTTTCTACTTCTGTGAAAAACGGGATCGGCATTTTGATAGGGACCCAATTGGATAAGTAGATGGCTTCAGGTAGTATGGACATTTTAACAGTATTATTTCTTCTGATCCGTGGACACGAAATATCTTGCCTTTTACCTGTGTCTTCTTAAATGTCTTTCTTCGATGTCTTATAGTTTCCAGTATACAGGTCTTTCACATCCTTGGTTAAATTTATCCCCAAGTATTTTATTGTTTTCGATGCCATTGTAAGTTGAGTCGTTTGCTGTATGTATTTTTCAGGTAGTTTGCTGTTAGTATACAGAAATGCAACCGATTTTTGTGTCTTACAACTTTACTGAATTTGTTTATTAGTTCTAACAGGTGTTTGGCCTGGACTTTAGGGTTTTCTATGTATATATAAGATCGTGTTGTCTGCAAACAGAGACAGCTTTACATCTTCCTTTCTGATTTAGATTTCTTTTTAAAAAAGAAATCCCACCTAATTGCTCTGGAAAGACTCCCAGGACTGACTGTGTTGAACAGAAGTTGCCAGAGTGGGTTCCTGACCTTGGAGGAAAAGCTGTAAGCCTTTGAGCCCTGAGCAGGATGTGAGGTAAGGGCTTGTTATCAGCGGCCTTTATTATGTTGAGGTAGGTTCTTGCATCACCCGCTTTGCTGAGAGCTTTTTTCTCGTGAAAGGATGCTGTGGTTGTCAAATGCATCTACGGAGATGTTTGTATGATTTTCACTTGTCATTCTGTCAACGTGGTGTATCACGTCGATTGGGTTGCTTTTCTTGCATCCCTGCATCCCAGGGATAAACTCCACATGGTCTCATGTGTGGCACTTTCCCTTAAAGCCTAATTTATCTGATAGGACCTCTGTTCTCCTTTGGTTTCTGTGCGATGGAATATTCTTTTTTCATCTCTTCACTTGGAGTGAGCCTACATGTCCTTAAAGCTGAAGTGAATCTCCTGTAGGCAGCAAATAGTTTGGCCTCATTTATTTTTTAAATTATTTTATTTATTTATTTTTCGAGAGAGGGGAAGGGAAGGAGAAAGAGTGGGAAAGAAATATCAATGTATGGTTGCCTCTTATGCGTCCCCTGCTGGGAACTGGCCTGCAACCCAGGCATGTGCCCTGACTGGGAATCGAACCGTGATACTCTGGTTCACAGGCCCGCGCTCAATCCACTGAGCTATGCCAGCCAGGTGGCCTTATTTTTTTAAAAAATCTATCCAGCCCCTCAATGCCTTTTGATTGGGCTATTTATTCCATTTAAATGTAAAGTAATTATTGATGGGTAATAACTTTCCTTTGCCATTTTATTAGTTGTTTCCCAGCTGTTGTGTAGTTCTCTGGTTTCATTCTCTCTTGCGGACTTCCAGTGTGAATTAATGATTTTCCATAGTAGTAGGTCTTGATTCCCTTTTTCATCTTTTCTGTATCTACCATAGGTGTTGCTTTATGGCTACTATGAGGCTTATGTAAAACACCTCGTAGATATAACAGTCTATTTTAAGTAGGTAACAACTCCAGCCACATATAAAAGCCTACCTTTGATACCACGATTTCCATCTGTTTATGTTGTGTAGCCGTCATCAAATTACTGTAACTGTAGTTATGTTCATACTTTAACCTTATATTAGAGTTCTTTAACCTTGTACATAGAGTCTTGTCTACACAGAGCAAGCCTACTAAAATCTAAATCTTTTCCGCCTTATATGTAGACAATCAATTCATATATAACTAGTTAAAATTTTGCTTCTTCCTTTCCTCTGCCCCTGTCCTTTGTTCCTTTTTCTGGTCATGTGGCAAAGGTTAACCGAAGTGTCCCATCCAAGTGGCGACTGAGAGCACCTTGCCCTCTTCCTGCTTCTGAAGGGAGGGCTTCTCACCACCGGGCGTTGGTTTCACGTCAGTTTCACATCGCCAGAATGTTTGCCTGCAGGTCCCCTTCTCCTCTTAGTTTATCACGGAAGGTGATGGATTTTGTACAGTGCTTTTCACATGGGTCTTTACATGATTACGTGATTTTTCTCCTTTGTCCTGTGAATATGATGAACTATATACATTTTCATACTAAAACGAACTTGCTCCCCTTTCCAGGAGAATTGAAAATGGAGCAACTATCTGGCCCAATCCTGTGTGACAAAATGCGGATGAGACTCACATCCCAGGTGCCTTCTCTGGGTCCCTGGGCCCTGACTCGGCCCTTTGACCTCTCCCAGCCCTTCTTCTTTTTTTTTTTTAATAAAGATTTTATTTATTTAGTTTTAGAGGGAGGGGAAGGGAGGAAGAGGTGGAAGAGAAACATCAATGTGTGGTTGCCTCTTGTGCATCTCCTACTGTGGACCTGGTCTGCAACCCAGGCATGTGCCCTGACTGGGAATTGAACCGATGACCCTTTGGTCTGCAGGCTGGCACTCAGTCCACTGAGCCACACCAACCAGGGCTCTCCCAGCCCTTCTGAGTGGGTCCTGAGCCACTGCAACCCCGGCACTTCCTGAGAGAGCCCCACCCCCACAGCTGGCACCGGACACCCAGGACGGATGCCCTCACCTGCCTCCCCAAATTGTTCTCGAGTTTAACGACTGCGTTATGAATCATGCTCCTAAGTCAATTATACCAGGTTAAGGACAAACTTGTCTTGCTGCTAGTGAGGAAACCCAGCTCGCTGAGCTCCCCTCCGCTGCTGCCCTGGGCTGGCTTTGTCTGCTCTTCGCACCGTGTTGGAAGTTTGACCCACGGCACGGATGGTGTCTGGAGCACTAACCCTGCCGCAGGACATGTTTTCTCATTAAATTCTCACAGTGACTTTTCTTCCTCCTGCCCCCACTGGCTAGTCCAGAATGGCCCTTCTCTACAGGACCCTTGGCTGGCTCACAGGTTGCTGGGCAAGGTTGGGGGATGGGTCTCAGTGCACTTGGCTGATTCCGCCGGGGGCTCTGCGGCTTCCACCAGGTGCATTGTGGCTGCTGGGCCACTTACTGGTTTGGGTAAAGCCGAGCCTGCCTGGTACCAGCATCTCTAAGAGCCTCTTTGGCCCCTCCCTGCCGTGGCTTCTGCCCCCACATGCAGGGCATGGCCACAGATGTGCCACAGCTGTTTGCAGGTCTGGGCTGAATCTGGGGACAATTTCACGGGGTTGGCTCACAGTGTAATAGATGTGAAAAATGCCGGGTGCTGTGTCCTAAGGCCACATTGGATTTCAAGTGATAATTTTAACGTATGGCCCTATTTCTCCCTATGGGTATGGGGAGGCAGGTTCCAATCGTAACAACTTCTATGAGCCCAACTTACAGATGCAAAAACCAAAGCCCAGAAAGTTTAAGAGAATTGCCTGCGGTCACACAGCTTGTAGATGGTGCTTCTGGGATTAGAACCCAGGTCTGGCTGACCCCACAGCTGCGCGTACGCACTTGGTTGTAACACCTGAACAAATGCATCTCCAGGTTTGCCCAGCATAAGCACCTGAGTTGAGGGCGAAGGGGCAGTTTCCTGCCACGGGAGACCCATTATCGCAGCGGCGAGCCATTTCTGGAGTTGCAGGCTGTTGGTCCCTTGAACGCAAGGCCTCGTAGGCCAGCTGTCCCCTCTGGATTCTTCTGCAGACATCTCTCCCGCTGGCCCTGCTCACCCAGCACAGTCCCCTTGCTTCCTCTTTCCTGCTTAGTGGGGACTCCAGGGTCCTCTGACACAGACGTGCTAAGAAATGACACTCCTTTTGCGGAATAACTAACAGCAGGAAACACTATAAAAGGAAGTGAACAAGTGAGAAATTCAGAGGTCATCTAGCCAAGCAGAAGGTGCAGACCTGGGCTCAGGCAGAGCTCCAAGTGTCCCGCTGCGGCGATCCAGGGGCGCTCTCTGGTCTTCGCTGACAGGGGCGAGGAACCGGGAACAGGACCATGTGGCTGCTGTCCCCCACTCTCTTCCTTCTCAGCCTCCCAGGTGAGTGCCGGGGGAACTCAGAACTACAGGGGCCGGACAGGTGGGCAGAGAGCATCTGTCCCAGGTACCAGGGGAGGTGTCCCGTCTGGGGAGATGAGAGCTGGCCTTGTTAATTCACTCAGCAAAAGCGCATGGGGGTCCTACCAGGTACCAGGCACGCTTCAGGCTCCGAGGACGTGAAGGGAAGAGAAACGGGACTAGTGAAAAGAGGACCCCAGACAGCTCAGTGGGTGAGGCATACAGACCAACAACGCCGGTGGGAGGACGCAACAGGGCACCGGCGGAGGTGTGCTGGGTAGGGGTGGGCTGAACGTGCACTCGCAGGCACGCCAGGTGACGCAGACGCTCGCTCACACCTGCACAGTCAGGCGCATGCGCACACACAGTCTCCTGCCCACGTACAGGGCCACGCAAACACTTCTCCCCCGGACCCTCATAGTGGGTCTGGGGCTTGGGGAGGGGGAAATTGCCATGGAGACAAGACAGGGGGCCCTCCTGTCCCCTCCAACTCTGCGTTAACTTGGAAAGGGGGTGAAGCTAGAGAAGGCAGAAAGAAAAGCCACCTGCCGCGTTTTCACCTGTGGGCTGCCATTAGCCAGCTCGGGGTCGCTTCTGTGAAATGAAGCCGAGAAAGGGGATGGGGTGAAGTCAGAATAACCCAACTTCCGGTAGGGCGCTGGCTCTCTTTTCTGCTCCTGGACATGCGCCCCCAGCAACCCTGGGGGGACTGGCATAGAGTAGGTGCTCCTAAGTGTTTGCAAGTGCAAAGACAGCCCCCCTTTCTCCCAATGAGGAAAGTGAGGCGAGATTCCAGGGGCACAGAGCTGCACCCCAGAAAAGATTGCCGAGCTCGGGCTGGCCGAATGCCCGGGTCGTCCGCAAGAGCCTTGCACCACAGAGTGCAGATAAGACGAGCCCCAAGCCCGCTGCGGCACAGCCCAGGCCCCGGACCGCCTCCTCTGAGCTCTCCCCCCTGTGCCTCGTTTTCTGTGAGTTTGTTAGCGGCTGTCAGCTGTCGCACAGACACAGAGCCCCAGGATTTCTCTATTTGGGGACGACACTGTTTACAAAGACTTCGCCCACGTGGCAACTCCTCCTGAAGGGTCTGACAGAAGAGGAAGTTTACATCTCAGATCCATGGAAACGGAAACCTGAAATTCAAACAACCTGATGCTTTTCAAACCCCTTGGCCCTGTTCCCCAGAGCTCGGCTGACTGCTCTCCTGTCATCTCTCTCTTCCTCCAACAAACTCTCCAGTTCCCATGGACCTAATTAACTGCTCCATCCACCATGGTCTGGGCTTATAAAAACCTCCCACATAATTTTTTAACCATGAGCCCTATCCCGTTGGGAGCGATTTGCTGGCAGATTAAGTTAGCAAAACTGGGAGGGATGAACGTGCGGTTTCGAAGCAGCCACATCTCTTTCCTGCTGTGTGAGATTAAACCCCTGCTGTCTCCTGCAGCCGAGCTACTTTTCTCTGAAGAAAGAAAAAGCACCCCTCCACCCCCCCCACCCCATCTACTGACTTGTGCGTTTGGTTTTAATTCACATCAGTTGGTTTTAATTCACATCAATTCACATCAGTTTTAATTCACATCAGTTTAATTCACATCTCCTAAATGACTCCTACTTTTTATTTTTTTCAATATTATCTTTATGGTTGTATCAGTCAATGGTATTATAAACATTTTAGCATAATAGAAACATACTAACCACTGCTTAAAGTTTAGAACACATATTTTCAGATTTTTTTCCCTACTCTGGGCAATGGAAAAAAAACTGCACAGAAATGGAATCATACACACTGCGTGTTAAGCAAATTTCTGACCTAGTAATAATTTACCTGGGACATCTTTCCCTTTCTATTCTGTGATTCGTGTTCTTCTTCTTAATCATGGACCGAGCCAAATAATTAAGCCAATCTTCAGTTCACGGCATGTGCGTGTTTCCAGCCTTTACTATTTATTACTTTAGCACTGCAGCGAGCTTCCTTTAACTTGTTGTCCAGGGGTGTGGAAATCAGAGTTCATCCTAGAATCAAAACGATGATGTCCAATGTCTTGCCAAGAACAATCATCGTACCCACCAGGATGCAGGCGCTGTACCAGGCACGGCGGGGGGGGGGGGGGGCGGGGGGGGGGAAGAGAGAACAAAACACACACAAGGCCCCTGCTCTTTGGGACAGAGCCTCCCCGAGGAGGGGACAGGGAGAGATGGCTAAGGATGGTAGCCCCCTACGTGGCGCTCAGGTCGCCACAAAGGGCGCGGGGCCAGCAGATCTGTTGGGAAGGGGAGTGAGACTTTGCAAAGCAGGCTGGGCCTGGGGGGTCGTCAAGGGAGACAGTAGATGGCAGGGATCAGAGAAGAGGTTTCGGGGGGGGGAAGGACGTGAGCAGTGACACGGCCGCCTCAGAGTCAGGGAAAGTGGAGAGTGGGTGGGGGTCACGGGGTCGAGTGGGAGGCAGGAGGGGGCCGGGAATGGCACTGATGGAGACCATGGGTTGGGACTGCAGAAAGCCAAGGGCCAAACCAGGGCATTTTGAATTGTCATGAGACCGTGGGGCGGGGAATGGCGGCAGGAGAGGCCCTGGAAGATTTAGAAATTTTTTAAAATGTATTTATTTTTAAAAAATTCATTGTTTAAAAACGATTTTTATTTTTCACTTACAGTTGCCATACAGTATTACATTAGTTTCAAGTGTGCAGCACATGACCAGACATTTGTAGACCTGATGCAGTGACCCCCCCCCATTAAATCCAGCCCCCGTCTGACACACACATGGTGATCGCAGTGTTGCGGGCTGCGTTCTCGGTGCTGCCGTTTGTAACTGCATGGCTGTTTGGTAACTGCCGATCTGAGCTTCCTAAGACCTTCCCCTTTCACCCACCCCCTCCCTCCTTATCTGGAAACCATCTATTTGCTCACTCTGGCCCTGAGTCTGTTCCTGTCTTGTTTGCTTGTTTGCTTTGTTGTGTGGGTTCACAGCTACGTGAGACCAGAGGTATTTGTCTTTGTCAGACGGTATTTGCTTCATCTCACTCAGCGCTGTACCCTCCAGGCCCATGTCCCAAATGGCGGGATTTCGTTGTCTGTTTTATGGCTGAGTCATACATATTCCACCGTATATAGGTAGCACATCTTTTTTTGCCCATTTGTCTACTGGTGGACACTCAGGCTGCTTCCTGAGAGATTTTCAAGTGCTCGCTGCAATCCCCGGGTGAGGACTAGGTAGGGACAATTTCAGGACATAGCTCCGGCGGCCCTACGCAGGGGAGACTGGGGGAGGGAGCTGCAGGAGGGGGAGAACCTCTCCAGGTGCCAGGACCTCGATGCATGCACCAGATGAGCCCCTGACCTGTGGACGGTGGGCGTCTGGGGTTGGACACATGCCCGGGCCATAGGGACGTGGAGGGTGGAGCAGAGCGGCGCCATTTTACACACAGAGAAGCAAGACTTACCCAGGGTTTCCCAACTTGTTCGTAGTAGACGTGTCTCTCTGTGTACAAAGGTCCTTCTCTTTCTGCTCTGCCATGCTGTCCTCTTGGACTGTGACCGCAGAGAAGGGAAGAAGAAGATCATTCTGAGAAGCACTTTGGGGGTAGACGTGACTACACCGGCCGCCAGGCAGTCGTGGAGGGAGGAGCGGAGTCGGGCTCAAGGAGGACGCCAGGTTTTCTAGGCAGGTGTGTGGGTGCGGTTGCTGGTTCAAGAGCATGAGGTGGGCGCTGCTGATTGAATACTTCGTTACTCTTCGTTATAAATTTATTATCTTAGTAATGATTCTGAAGTTCAGAAGCCCACCCTGGTCCGAGTCGCTCAAAGCAAGGTGTAGGCAGGCTCCACTCCTTGTAGAGGCTCTAAAGAAGGATGCTTCCTTGCCTTTCCCAGCCTCTGGAGGCTGCCCGCACCCTTGGTTCAAGTCCCCTGGCCCTGTCTTCACAGCCCTCTCTGACTCTGGCGTGAACTTGTAAGGACCCTGGTGATGGCACTGGGCCCGCCTGGATAATCCAGGTTGACGTCCCTTCATTTAGTCCCACTTGCAAAGGCCCTTTTGCCACATGAGATGACATGGCCGTAGATTTGGGAGATTGGGACGTCACTGTTTTGGGAGGATTATTCTTCCTACCGCACAATTCAAAGCTCCAAGTCACTGAAAGAGCTTCAGGCTGAAGGTCTGAGGTGTGGGGAGGCGGCACCTTCCTGGGGCCGCACAGAGACACCCGCTCCCCGGCCCCCAGCTTGGCCCCGAGACTCGGGGGCTATGGGTGGGTCAAGAGAGGCTTCTGCTGTGCTTCTCCAAGCGTATTCATTTCCATGGGGCCAAGGCACCCACGGCCATTGCCAAGGATGGAGAGGACAGCAGGACGCCCATGCAGCTCACACGCAGGCCTAAGCTGTCTATCCGCTTCCCGTCAGGCTGCTGCTCGCCTGTCCACGTGGACCCTCTCCTCCAGGGAGGGATCCAGAGCGTATTAGAGAATGGTAGGCTGGAGCCAAGGGGGGAATTGGGGCTACGAATAACAGATTTGGGAGTTGTCCGCACGAGGGCAAAGGGCAAAAACCAAAACCAAAACCACGGAACCAGAGGCTCACTCCTTGGGACTGGACTGGAGTGAGATGAGCTGAAGGCTGAAGAGAGAGCTCTGGGTGCCCGTCCCCCCCCCCCCGCCCCGCCCCCCCCCCCCAGGTGTGCTGGAGCAGCTCACACTGGGTTACCAGGACAACTCTGTGTCCAGTGACATCACGCTCTGAGCACCTGCAATCAGCCACTACGGGGAGTGCAAAGTAGCCAGGGACCCTGGCCCAGTGGACATCAGACTGGAGCCACCGAGTGGACATTGAACACGGAGCTGAAGCGACCTGGCCAGGGCTCTCCTGGGCCGGACCCAGGTTAGCAGGGCAGGGTCTGTATCTTGCCATTCTGTTTTCCAGGCTGTTTTTCCATCCGAGGCCCGGAGTCCGTGAGCGGCAGGGAGCGGGGCTCGCTGACCGTGCAGTGTCACTACCGGCCCGGATGGAAGACCTACAGGAAGTACTGGTGTCGAGGAGCTCACTGGTTATCTTGCCAGGTCCTCGTTGAGACCACAGGATCAGAGCAAGAAGTGACAAAAGACAGGGTGTCCATCAGGGACAACTGGAAAAACCACTGGGTCGTGGTGACCATGCGGGACCTCGGGCAAGACGACAATGACACCTACTGGTGTGGGATTAACAAGCTCATAACTGACCGTGGAGCATCCATTCGGGTGATGGTTGTCCCAGGTAAGGGCTTCCTCATCTCCCCTCTGTGGCCCTTTGCTCAGGACTGGAAGAGGAAGGGTCCTCCCTCCCTGCTTCCCGGGGCTAGAAGGGGAACAGCCAAATTCCTGGGAACCAGCAGGAGGGAGGGTGAGAGACAGGCAGCAGATGGGGTGGGGGCGGCGGGCAAAGGAGGGAAACTGCGGCCCAGCAGCCTGTACACTGCTGTTAGGGTTGCAGCCCCAGAGAGACAGGGGCTGCCAAGGGTGGAGGGAGCTGGAGAGGGCCAGCCAAGCAAAACGCCCCCAGGGCCACCCAGTAGGGGAAGCCAAGATCTGCAGGGATGCAAAAGGGACTGATGCAAACGGGTGGGCAGGGACCTGGACAGGCTGAAAGTGTGTACCAAGCAGAGCTGCAGGAAGAAAGGCGAACAGGGGTCTTGGGCGGGAGCTGGGAGGCACCAGCCCACGGGCGATCGGTGGCCTTCAGGAACCATGGTGACCTCAGTCCCCTGGAGCTCAGCCCGGAGCTCCCGGCAGGAGCAGAGGTGGGGCCTGTCAGGGCAGTGCCCCAGACCGAGGACCGGTGCTGGGCTGGTCTCAGGAACCCACGCCCAAGCTCCCCATAAACTGTCTCACAATTTCCTGTAAAGATGTTCCATTCTCCATGTCGCTGTGAGCTACCAAACCAGAGCGTGCCCTGTTATTCTCCAGCTTTCGGGGGCTCCACCCCTCAGCACCCCAATAACCAGAGGCCCCCTTTGTAGAACTGTCTGTCCCTGAACACTGCCTGAACAAAAGACTGGGGTTCCCCCCCCAAACCAACAGTCCCATTCAGAGGAGGAAGTGGAGAGGTTATGAAAAGACTGATCTCTTGCCTCAGGATAAACTCAAGTGCCTACTCCCATTTCATTTTTATTTCTTCTTGCCACACCTGAAAATGATGGGAACAATAATTGTGTTTGAGGTTCGGATGACCCCATAGAAAGGGGAGAAGCCCCAGGGACCAAGCTTCCCAATCCAGGGCGGGGTGGGGGGGGTGGGGGGGTGGGGGGGTCTCGTGGTGGGTGGAGGCTAAGCAGGGCAGGGGCGGCGGTGGCCCTGGTGTATCGTGCACCAGCCCCTGGTCTGTGCTAATAGCCTGTGGCCGACTTTGCCTGTGCCTCTGTCCCCCTCCCAGGGAACGTGGTATCCAAGCCCACTGTCGACAGCCATGCAGAGTTGTTCTTTGGCTTCCACATCCGGTGAGTGGCTTCAGTCCTTTCTTCTGTCCTTACCTGGGGCCTCTCCCATGGGACAGCTGAGCCTGGGGACCCGGCGTAGTCGCCTGTCAGGCAGCACGAAGGCCCGGAGCCCTGGCCCGCCTCACTGCTCGCCCGCCCCGCCCTCGCCAGTCGACTGCTGTGAGGAAGGCCAAGTGCTCCTCTGTGGCGTTATGTCCTGCTCAGGGGCCTGGCGGGTGCCGAGGGGGGAGATAATTTACAAATCTCCACAATGCAAAGGGCCAGGTGCCACAGAGAAGGAGAGTGACTGTGCAGAGCAGCGAGGACACAGGCCAGCATCCCGTCCTGGGAGGCGGCTGCGCTGCTCCTGCCCGTGGGGCACAGGAGGCCCCGGAAGGAAGCAAAACCAAGGAGCTGAAGCCACCTCTGAGGAGCCGTCAGGGCCGAGCCCTTGAGGGAGCGCACACGGGGTGGGGAAGGGGGCTTCCGGGTGGGGCCGCCAGCTGGGGTCACGGGCTTGGCTGGGCTGGGTCGTGCTCCGGTGTGAGGGCATGGGAGCCACAGGGCCCTGACCGCTCTGTCTGCTCCGACAGAAACCACTACATGCTGCTGGTGTTCGTGAAGGTGCCCATCTTACTGCTCGTGGTTGGTGCTGTCCTCTGGCTGAAGGAGCCTCGGAGCATCCCCAAGGAGCAGCAGGAAGAGCCCATCTATTCGAACTTGTCCTGTGACCTGACCACAGACGCAGCCCCTTAAGATGGACGGATGAGAAAACCCTTTCGAGCCTGGACACCATTCCCAGGAGAGACACGAACTGGGGAAGGAACCCCTCGGACACCTCCGGGTCCTCTGGGGGCTAGCCAACTCCCTCCCTGCTCTGCTCAGCTCAGGGACACAGCTCAGCTCCTCCCCAGGCGTCACCGGTGCCAGCGGGGCCAGCATGGCCAGCACGGCTGGCACCTTGCTCCACTTCTTTAGGTGGAAAACAGCCCACCCCACCCCCCAGGGGTCTCCAGGTCCTGAGCTGCTGGGTTGGAGCCCAAGCTGGGACAGCTGAGTCCTCACTGCTCGCTGGAGGAGCCGGTCCCAGGGCTGGGGACCGAGACACAGGGAGAAGCAGCAGGAATGAGAGAGACAGGGGGACAGATGGAGCCCCAGCTTGTCCCTGGTTCCCGTCATTCCTGAGACCAGCTCCGCACCCTCTGTGCCCGATATGCCGGAGTTACTGATATGTGTATTAGGTTTTTAAATTTATTATTATTATTTTTTGCTAATCAAGTTGGGTTTGGATGGCTCTTGTCCACGAGAACACTGACTGATACACACACCGAAGAGGGCGATTCTGTGAGTTCCTAGTTCTGGGACCTGAGAGAGTGGACGTCCCTCTGCCCAGCGAGGACACTGCTCTGAGTACCCAGCTCTGAAAAGGGACGGGAGGCCTTGCTGGGCCCAGCGTCAGCGCTGGCCTTCTGCCTCCCTCTCCTCCTCCTCCTCCTCCCGCATCCTGGCTCCCAAGCCCCCTGCACCCCCCACCTCAGGGCAGGGGCACCTCCCGAGGCCCCAGAGCAGCTCAGGTCTCCCGTGGGCGGCGGGGCCTCAGACACTACCTCAAGGCCAGGAAGGCAGTCGTAAAACCTGAGGAAATGATGTCGTCTCTCTTAGTACTGCTTAAATAAGGCTAATTAAGCCCTGGCTTGTGTGGCTCCGTGGGTTGGACATCATCCTGCAAACTTTCGTTTGCAGGTTCAATGCCCAGTCAGGGTACATGCCTGGGTTGGGGGCCAGGTCCCCCATAGGGGACACATGAGGGGCAACCACACATTGATGTTTCTCTCCCTCTCTTTCTCCCTCCTTTCCCCTCTCTCTAAAGATAAATAAAATCTTTTTTAAAAACAAGGTTAATTAAAACTGTCTGAGGGAGCCTGGCCCATGTGGTTTGCTTGGTCGGAGCGTCATCTTGTGCACCAAAAGGTTGTGGGTTCGTATCTCGTTCAGGGCATATGCCCAGGTTGCAGGTTCAATCCCCTGTTGGGATGCACAGAGGAGGCAATGTTTCTCTCTCACATTGATGTGTCTCTCTCTGTCTCAAATCATTGAAAATATCCTCAGGTGAGGATTTAAAAAAGAAAACTGTCTGGGGGGAAATAATGTTGTCTGTGTTAAATGGGGTCTTGAGAATAATCTTAATAACGAAAAATCCCTGCAGAAACCGGAGCTGCCCCAGTCAAACGTCTCGTGCACAGAAAGAGCACCCTGGGCCACCCCGCTGGGGACCGCGGCCCACAGTCCAGGGCTCCAGAGGCCTCCTCGGTGAATTGTTGGCTGGATCCCGCCCCCCCCGAAGAACCAGCCAGCCTCGGGTGACCCAGCAGCTCCGAGGAAGGTAAAGCCAGCGCCCAGCCGGCCCCCAGCTGGCTCCCGTGGGGGAGGGGCCGTCCGCAGTGCCACGCTTGTCCCAGTTTCTTCCCGTGGGCATGCCATGAGCTCCCCCGGTCTCTTCGGAGATACTATAGTTGAGTAGTTACTGTTACAACATCATCCAAGAGAATCCCCGGGGAGCGGACATCTGCTGTCTCAGTCCTGAACGCCCCCCAGCCCCACTTCTGGGAACTGCCCCTGGGTTCCAATAAAAACCGTCACCCAAAGCTTGCCTAACATGCCCACTGGCCGAGGAAAGGGAAAGATAGACACTGAATGAATTAGAGCTGGAATAGCACTTTCTAGCAAACGTGCCTCTGTTAGGAGCCCGGGGCAGAGGCCTGCATGCCCGTCGGTGGCTGTGGGCGAGGACGGTCCCTGCGTGCTGGACTTGGCGTGCCTTGCACCCAGGTGTCAGCAGACAGAGGTCAGGAAGTGGAGTGAGCTGGTGCGGGTCTTTCTTAGGAAAGCGCGACTTCTGCTTCCAGTGAGTTCCTCCTCACCGGCCTCTGCTTCTGAGCAGCTGTGTGACCGCACAGGAAGTTTACTGAGGGTGGGGGAAGCTGGTCAGTGCAGGGCCAATGAGAAGGGCCCCCTTACCAGGACCTGGGGCACTAGGCTCTTTCTTCCTGAGGTTGGACACGTCCTGAACGGCCTTTTCTTAATACATGAGGCTGAAGAAATGAGTTTCCAGCAGGACCCTCACCTATTCTCTGAAGCTTCTCTCTCTGTGTCTCGATTATCCACCTGCACTTGGCCTTGATCCTCCTGGCCGGGTCTGCTTATGTCCTTAGGGTAGACCCCTGCCTCCTGGGAGTTGGGGAGCAAAGTCTCCACCTAGAACAAGGGTCCCTCTGGGCACCACGCTGCCATCCCCCTGCTGGAAGGGCACTGTCTGTGGCCCTGAGCCCTCTCCATCCCAGCTCCTCATCTGCCGGTCACCTTTCCTCAAGCCTTTTCTGAGCTTAGGAACCCAGCGTCCATGGCCAGGTCCCTGCCTACTTCCTGCCACCCCCAACCAGGCTGAGGAATGAACCCTGTGTCGTCAGCACAGTGCCATGTCCAGGGCCAGTTCAGCACGGCCAGGACAGAAGGCGTCCTGTGTTCGGAGGTCAGTGTCAGTCCCCAGCAGGTGACGAGCTGTCCAGTGGTGAGCCCCAAGGATGACCTTTTGAGGAGTTAGGACCGAGGTTGCTGTCCCCGTGGAAAGCATGAGATTGGGGCCATGTCAGGTCTCTGTCCATTCATTCATTCATTCATTCATTCAACCAACAAGAGCAGCGCATACACCAGGTGTAGGCACCATTTCCGACACATGCTGACTATTGAGTGAGTGCAAGACCCTCTTGCTGTCTCCTTCTATAAATGCAGCTTGAAAGGCAAGATCCGGGTCTCACTGCAGCTGCCCTCCTTCCACCCCTGCAGAGGAAGGGTGCAGCTGACCAGGGGGCTTGCAGGCTCCCCTGTGGCAAGTCCCCTGGGGAGACAACTGGAAAGCGTAATTGGGGTTGAAGCAACCCCAAGATACCACCACACACCCGCCAGAATGGCTCAGATGCAAACCCGAATGTCCTCTGTGAAGTGGAGATGAGCCCAGCAGCTGCCTCATGGAGCGAGTGGTCAGGGGATAAAGAAGACCCTCAGCTCGCTCACAGCCCTCCATGCCCGGTGGGGTCCACGAAGCCGGCACCACCGGGGCTGTACGAGCTCTTCCAGGGGTGGAGGTGGGTGAGAGGGGTCCCCAAGTTCCGGGCAGTGGAACAGCTCCCTCAGGACGTCAGCTTCTGGCAGAGACCCAAGTTAACGTAAAATTGCCTGAAGGCAGACCACACGGGATCTGGAATCGTTAATAAAACGGGCTTGGAAAGGTGCCCGTCTGGTCTGGCCAGCAAAACGAAAAGCACACAGGGGAAAAAAATGCTGATGAGCCAAGGTGATTCCCAAGACAAGGCTGAGCTCACGGGAACCAGCTCCCTGCCTAGTTTGTACCTCGGTTCTGAGACATCAGCCACTTTCTCTTTAAGATTTGGACGGGTAGGCGAGGACCAAGCCTAAATCAAAGAGGAGCTTCTATTTCTCTCAGGTGGAAATGCTCAGTGGTGACGGCCCAGGGTGAGCCACCTGGGTCCCCATGAAGAGCCAGGGACAGAGTTTCCTGTGACCTGGCTCCATGCCTGGCACCAGGAATGGGACGAGAAAGGCAGCCTCTACGGCCAGTCCTCACTTCCCACCGTCAACCCTGAGCACAGAGCAGTGGCGCGCACGGCTGATCGTGAGCCTCCACTCAGTGAGTTCCCTCTCGGCACCAGTGGTGCCTCGGTGGAGCTGGCCTCACAGACATCGAGTGCGGCGCCTGGCCGGGAGCAGGAGCTGCTGCACCCACTGAATTCCGAGCCAGTAGCATCCTGCCCTGTGTACCCCGACCCCTACCCCCAAGTGTGACAACCAGAGAAACATCTCCCAACATTGCCAGTGTCCCCTGGGGGCAAGACCACCCTGGTGGGGAGCCACTGGTTTAGACACACAGTAGGTCCTCTGCCCCATCATCCGCATGGCCCCACCTCCCTCCTGCGGGTTCCGCCTGCTTCTAGGGAATCTGTCCTGATCGTAGCTCCAGTTTCCGATCTGCTGGTCGGCACAGCCACGGCGTTTTTCATTACAGTTATTTTATTTTCCGTTCCCAAATGTTCTACTGGACTGTTTTTCACATCTGCCTGGCTGGTTCTGAACCGTCTCTGAATGCTTTGTCACCCTTTCGGTGCCCTCTGATGTGTCTTTAAGCCCAGGAGACACCCTTTACATTCTTCATCAAGATCAGAAATCTCACATCAGAAATCTCTGGAGATTGAAATCTGTTGTTCGGTTCTGCTGCCTCCCCCTCATGGTGGCTCACGTCTTCTGCACTTGGAACCGGCGGGCTGGGGGCCCTTGGTCAGCTCGGTTTAATCTGTGGGTTGAGGTTGGGTCCCCGTAGAAGGCATTTGTGTTTGCTTCTGTGGGTCACCAAGGGGTGAGAGTCAGCTGGCAGCACTTTAACCTCCTTTTTCCCACTCAGGGTTTTCCTAACTCCGTGGAAATCTTAATCAGAGGACCACACTTAACGAGTCTCAAAGGATAGTCTATTAATATGATGACTGCCAGTAACTTTTTCTACTGGAAACTGCGATGGAGACAGTTGGTTTTTTTTTACATAATTTAAAAAAGTGTTATTGCTATTTTCCCATGACTATTGATCCTCCGTATACCCTCATCCACCTCCACCTGCCCCCTCCCTCCCACAGGGACCGGATTTCAGTGTTATTTGTGAACTATTTGCTCGCAGGCAGGTAATTCCCAGGCTACTGTCGTACTGAGGACAGAGACCCCCTTTCAGGACTCTGACCTAAAGTGACATTTCAGGTGCCACAACTCTCGCCACCTCCTGTCAACCTCTGAGTCTGTCACTCCCCCCAAATTCTGCGGTTCACCCCCGAGGTCTGGCCTCCCTATAGCGGGTCTTTGGCTCCGAAGTAGCTACATCTTCCTCTCTGGTTTCACCTTTATCTCCTGTGGGCTTTTAGTCGGTTGGTTTGGGCCTTGGGATGCCGCCGGGTTGGCTGGCGCAAGTCCCTGCCTACCCTTTGCGTCATGGTCTTGGCCTTGTGTTCAGCCTGCGGCTGCTCCTACCCCAGCGAGTGTGTAGCAAACAGTGATCTTCCCCTGACTTGGGACTTCCGAGAAAGACAGTTAGGCCTCCTCTCCCGAGAAACTGCCCAGAGCCCCAGCTACCAGCACCGGGAGCCCCCATCAACCGCGTGACCCTGATAATGGAGGACAGACCGCCCCTCTCCATCCTGGTGCCGCAGACGCATCCCCAGAACCACAGGTGTCTCCACTGCCCGTCACGTGACATCGCCGTTCCAAAGAGAAGATGAATGCTGATTAGAGCAATGCTGACGGAGCAAAGATGGGAAGGGACGAAACCCAATGCTGCCGTCACACCCTGACCACCAACTGGCAGAGATGGGGCGCGTCCCCACCTCGCGGACCTGACTGCGGGGACAGCGAAGGAGCACCTCGGAGGGGAGGGTGTTGTGACCGGGAATTGGGGTGATGGTGTGAGATGGGGAACGACCACGTTCTGTAGTTTTCACAGCAGAACTCGGAGAGCCATCTGCTTATCGGGTACAAAGACAAAGCTTGTAGCCAAGCTTATCAGCACTCTCTCAACCCAGCGCTGAAAGCTTTCTGTCACTGTTCCCTGTCTGAGCCTTTTGGTCACCACTGCCTCCTCTTTAAAAAAAAAACAAACTTTTATTGCTTTTTTTGAGGGGGAGGGAGAGGGAGAGAGAAACACTGGTTCACTGTTTCACTTATTCATGCACTTCTTGGTTGATTCTTATATGTGCCCTGACTGGGGATCGAACTTGCAACCTGGGCACATTTGGACAATGCTCTAACCACCGGAGCTACCTGGCCAGGGCACCTTTGCTTCCTTGTCCTTGAAAGTAAGACACAGCCAGAGGGGGTTCGAGGACAGGGCAGATGGAAGTGAAGCTCGGAGGAGATCTGGACTGGAGAGGGGGATGCTGGGTAACCAGCACCCGGACCAATCGGCAGCCACCGGCCACACGTGGCTGTTGTGAACTTGAAGTTGTGGCTGGTCTGCCCTGAGGTGTGTACTGAGTGTCAGATACACACTAGGTGTTAAAGAATTATTGTGAAAAAAGAATTTAAAATCTCTTCAGTATCATTGAAATAATATTTTGAGTGTGTTGTGTTGAATCAAATATAATACAAAAATTGATCTCACATTTTATACGTCAGCAGAGGCAGGAGCTGGAGACGGGGCTTTCAGAGGCTGCCCCCAACCTGCTCCTTCTCAGCCTCCTGGCGCTGAGGGACGGGGTGGAGGGGCCTGTCCTGTTCCCAAGGGCAGAGGGCTTGAGGGAAGTCCAGCGACACTGTGACATGGCCCCATGCAAACACACAGCAGCAAGCTCAGTGTTGGGGGTGCAGGAATGAACAAAATGTCACTCCTGTGCTCAAAGAACTCACAGCCACAAGTGATCCCCACTCCGGGGACAAGGGCTATACCAGCGAGGCACCACCATAGAGGTGGTTGTCAACAGGTGACAGCCTCTGAAAGGTGCCTGAACAGGTGCCAGGATGACTGCAAAGGCTTCACAGAGGGCGTGACATGTCACCTGGGAAGGATGACAGGTGTCTCCCAGGCAGGGAGGGAAGAAGGGCCCCCCCAGGTGTGTGGCGGGGGCACATACACAGCACAAAGGCACGAAGGGGGCTCGGGGCGCGGCAGGAAGTGTGTCTCAGGTTGTCTCTTAGGAGGAGGGGACACGAGGCTAGAGGAGCAGGTGCGAGTCATGACATGTCAGGCTAAGGACATTGAGGACTTTTGCCCATCAAATCAGGATGGGTGCTGGAAGGAACTTCTGGTCTTCCCTTTCCTGGGTAATTCTCTTGGGCCCTTGAGACTTAAAAACAAACTTTCTTGGACTGAAATAAAAGTGAAACAACCGGGGACTTGCCCATTGTTGGGTAAGGCCGGTTCGTGGGGCGCCATGAGAAAGCTGGGGTTGGGCCCCACGCGCCCCACCCTGAATAGTGGGAGCAAAGGGGCCCCAGGCAGGGTCGAGGCTGGTGGAGTCCGGCCCCCGAGCTGCTCTTCCCTGTGACCCGCTGCTCCTCTCCTCCAAATGTCCTGCGTACGGCGAGAGCCTAGACTTCAGGGCTTCTCACAGACCTTTCATTTAAAGTTTCCAGAATGCGGGAGCCGTCGCCATGCTTGTTTTGTGGGCGATGAAGGCAGGAGGAGGAAGGGGAAAGCTTATCTTGTCTACTTCCCTGTCCCCTGGGTGCAGGCGGCACCTGGGACGGCAGTGACCAAGTAGATGCCAAATAAGAGAAGACAAAAATGGCCGAAGACAGGGCGGCCGGTCGAGTGCCTGTGACAGTGTGTGTGGGGTGGGGGCCGGCTCTGCAAGAAGTTGACGCAGAGTCAAGTTCAGACACACACACGGAATCCTTTCCAGGCCCAAGGCCCAATGTTGTGGCTTGGCTTTACCTTACAAAGCCAAAGAAACCCTCTGAACCAGAGGTTCTCCACCTGGGGTGATTTCTGTCCCACACGGGACATCTGTCAACACCTGGGACAATTTTGATTGTCACTGTTGGTGTGTGTTTGGAGGTGGCACCTACTGGCCCATACTAGGTAGAGGTCAAGGATTCCGCTAAACATCCTAAATGCACAGGGAAGCTCTCCACAATGAAGAATTATCTCAAAATAGCAATTGTCCAAAACATCGATAGTTAACTATAGGAGTATACCCAAGAGAAATACAGTCATGTGTCCACAGGAAAATGTGTACAGGCGTGTTCGCAGCAGTACTGTTCGCAGTGGTCAGAAGGTCAAACCACCCAAATGCCCCTCAGTCACTAAATGGACAAGCAAACCACGATGTGTCCACAGAGTGGAATGTTACTCAGCCCTAAAAAGGACCAAAGTATGGACCCAGGCTGCAGAACAAATCAGACTTGGAAACATCACACCGAGTGAAACAAGTCAGATGCAAAAGGCCACCTGCAGTACAATCGCACTTACACAAAGTTTCCAGAACAGGTCAGTGTGGGGAGACAGAAAGTAGGTTAGCAGTCGCTACGGACAGGGCTTCTTCCTGAGTAATGAAATGTCCCCACGAAGAGAGAGCCAACCTACCAGATGCGGAGTTCAAAGCACTGGTCATCAGGGTGCTCACAGAACTGGTTGAGTATGGTCGCAAATTAGAGGAAAGAGTGAAGGCTGTGAAAAGTGAAATAAAGGAAAATGTACAGGGAACGAACCATGATAAGAAGGAAGCCAGGACTCAGACCAAATGTTTGGACCAGAAAGAGGAAAGAAACATTCAACCAGAACAGAATATAGAAACAAATTCAAAAAAGTGAGGAGAGACTTAGGAACCTCCAGGACATCTTTAAACGTTCCAACATCTGAATTATAGGGGTACCAGAAGGGGAAGAGGAAGAGCAACAAACTGAAAACTTATTTGAACAAATAATAAAGGAGAACTTCTCCAATTTGGCAAAGGAAATAGACTCCCAGGAAGTCCAGGAAGCTCAGAGAGCCCCAAAGAAGTTGGACCCAAGAAGGAACACACCAAGGCACATCATCATTATATTAGCCAGGATTAAAATGAAGGAGATAATCCTAGAAGCAGCAAGAGATAAGGGGACAGTTACCTACAAAGGAGTGCCCATAACACTGTCAGCTGATTTCTCAAAAGAAACCTTACAGCCAAGAAGGAGATGGAAAGAAGTATTCAAAGTCATGAAAGGCAAGGACCTACATCCAAGATTGCTCTATCCAGCAAAGCTTTCATTTAGAATGAAAGGGCAGATAAAGTGCTTCCCAGAGAAGGTCAAGTTCAAGGAATTCATCCTCACCAAGCCTTTATTATATAAAATGTTAAAGAGGTTATCTAAGAAAAAAAAGATTAACAAATATATGAACAGTAAAATGACAACAAACTCACAGCTATTAACAACCGAACCTAAAACAAAAACAAACTAAGTAAACAACTAGGACAGGAACAGAACCACAGAAATGGAGATCACATGGAGAGTTAGCAACAGGGGAGTGGGAGGGGGAGAGAGGGGAAAAGGTACAGAGAACAAGTAGCATAGATGGTAGGTACAAAATAGACTGGGAGAGGGCAAGAATAGTATAGGAAATGTAGAAGCCAAAGAACTTGTATGTACGACCCATGGACATGAACTAAAGTGGGGGAATGTGGATGGGAGGGGGGTCTGCAGGGCAGAGGGGAGTGAAGGGGGGAAATGGGACAACTGTAATAGCATAATGGATAAAATAGATTTATTTTTAGAAGTCCTGAAATCTGATACTGGTGGTGGTTGCACAACTCTGAGTGTCCTAAATATGGCTAAACTGTGTACTTTGAAAGGGCAAATTGTGCAGTGTACCAACTGTGTCTGTTTGAACAATCACTTCCACAAAATGGAATAGGGCCAAGGCTGAGAAACCCTATTCCGAACAAAGAACGCGACGGAGCACGAAGAAAGCAGAGGCGCAAGGTGGGCCTTTGGGGCGGGCCCCTGGAGCCCAGCCTGGAGAGGACCCCAGCGTGGGGACACCTGCTCCACTCCAGGCTCCTGAGCCGACTCCGGGGACCTCCCAGGGAGCTGCAATCAGAACACCGGAGAGGGGCCCCAAAACATCCTGGGCGTGGGTCACGCATGCAGTCCCTGGAGAGGAGTGTCCCCCGAACGCCTCGCTTTGAGCTACAGTGGAATCTGAGCGTCTGCGTGTGTGCAAGGAGTTCGGGTGCCGCGCTGGCGAGGACGAGGGCCGGCCCCCGGGGAAAAGCCGCTCCGTGACGCCTCTGCATCGTCAAACTCCATCCACCTCGAAGGCACTGGGGGGCCTGGGCGGACCAGACGAAACCAGGGTCCCAGGGCCCACCCCAGGGCAGGTGCGTCCCAGCATCTGCGGGGCCCCAGCCCTCCCTCTGCTTATGCACCTTCTCCTTCCCTTCCCCCTCAGCATCTCCCCCATACGACCTCACTGAGTCACCGTGCTGAAGGTAAACTTCACCAGAAAGGAGAAAAACCCACGAGAGGGCATCAGAGTGGACCGCGCCGAGGGGGCAGGTCAGGGACGGAAGGGAACTTACCGTGGTCGATGGGAGCATTGTGTCACGGAAGCGCGCCCCGCGCTGCACCAGCTCGCACCCCACTTTCACGACGGCCAATCCCGCCCCTCCGGCAGCTCTGTGCGGTGCCTGAGACCAGCCTCGAGCTCCACTCACAGGCGAAGGAACACAGTTCAAGGAAGCAGCCCGTGTCTAGTGAGAGCCTGGTCCACTGTCCCAGCTCTGCCTGAGTAGCGTGGACTCGGGCGCATTCCCTCACTCCCCGACTTTCCTTGAATCTGAGTTGGGACAGGAGCCCTGTTTCCCGACACCCAGTCCAGGACACTCTGATCTCGGCCCACGCTGTGTGGCTGTGACAGAGACCCGGAACGTGGAGGACTCGTTGCCTCAGACGTGTGTAAGCAGAGAGCGGCTTCTGCAGCAGTCAGCCTCCTACAGCTCGGTCCCCGGGGAGCAAGGCGAGAGCCAGGGCCGAGGTGGGGGCAGGCGCTGCTCCCAAAGCCAAGGCCCCGGGAAGGCGGGAAGTGCTGCCTCCTGTGCACCTTCCAGGCCAGGCTTCGCAGGGAGCTCTGGGTGGACTGTGTTCCCTGGGCACAAGGCCCACAGCCCTCCCTGCTGGGTCTGTGGCCCAGGGGCGAGTGGGAAGGCACCGCGTCCCAGCTTGCTTTCTCGGGGCTGCTCCTCCTGTGGCTTCCGGAGCAGTGAGCGTCTCTGCCGGTGTGGACGGAGGCCCTGCATGTGGGATTCTGCGTGGTGGGTGGGGTTCCGTGGGCCAGGCCGTGCTCCCCTAACCACGTGGGATGCTTCCGTGTCCAGAGCAGCCTGAGACTTCAGTTGAAATGTGGCTCAAGCCACAGGATCAGGGCCAGAAGTGACAGAAGCCGTGTCCTCAGGGACGTCACAGTGGCCGTGGTGGTTACCAGCCCTTGCTAGTGTGCATCAGCACCTGGTGGCCCTGGGGTCCAGGTGAGAGCAAAAGTTCTGGGATTAGAAGATTCCGGGCCCTTGTCCCCTCCTTCTCTGGGGCTCTGGGACAGTCCCGACTGCTGCCTGGACCCCTGCTCTCCCTTTGGAGCCTGTTGCCCCGCTCCCACCACTGGCTGCGTCAGAGCAGAGGGGAGAACGCCGAGCCACGTGCCTCGCCAAGAGCACCGTCCCTCGCAAGCCCCACCCCCACCCCCAGCTGATCCGAAGCCTCCTGATCCCACAGCCTTTTGATCAGCTGATGGCTCCCGAGGTTGATGACCTGACAGGTTTAGGACCCTCTCACCTACTGATGAGCGGAATGCTCAGCACCCTGTGAGGACAGTCTGCTTCTGTGGACATGAAGAGCCATTGGGTGAGCTGATCTCTGCAGGTGACTTTGATCTTGAATTCATCCATGCAGTCTGGGTGATCACCTACCGCTGTGGATCAAAGCTTCCTGCTCCTTTTCCCCGATTCAACTGCCTGCACACCGCACCGAGGGAGGGGGCTCCAGCGTCATGCTCCGGTTATTCAAGGGCCATGTGTCTCTGTGTGACTAGGAAATGCTCGCCATCACAGCCTGCCCGGGGCAGCCGAGGTCTCCGTCAGCAGTCAGCCCACCTGTGCTGCCCGGGTTTACTGTAGAGGGTGACTTGTTACGCTCCCTCGGTGTTCGCCCTTGACCTGGTGTCAGGGGGGTTGAGTGGGTTCATCTGCCACAAGGTGGGGGGCAGATTTGCAGCTTGTTTGGCAAAGGTGAGAGTCCAAAGGGCCTGACTCAGGGGGAGAAGAGTGATACATCAGAGTTGGCCTGGGAAGTCTCAGGGGCAACAAAACCGCAAGGAGCAAGGGGTGGCGGGGGGGTAATAGGGGTAGGGGTCAGTGAGAGCCTTCTAAAGAGCTAGCTGCTAATGAGACTAATCTCTTCAGAAATTTTCACTGAAGGTTTTCCTCTGCCAACAGGTAGATAAGTGTTGATAAACATTTAAAAGCACTTCTGGGCCCTGGCTGCCATAGCTCAGTTGGCTGAGTGTCCGTCTTGCAAAGCATCCGTCACTGGTTCAGTTCCTGGTCAGGGCACATACCTGGGTAGTCGGCCCGGTCTCCCATTGCGGGGCATGCCAGAGGCAACTGACTGATGTTTCTCTCCCTCCCTTTCTCTCTCCCTTCCCTTCTCTCTAAAAACAATAAGTAAAATCTTTAAAAAAATACTTCCCAGAAAATGAGTGCTTCTGAGCCTGGCAAGGGAGAAAGAGCTGCGGGCCACTCGGCCACTGTTGGTCACAGATAAGAAGGAGGAGACTCAGGTGGCCTCAGATGACAGCCCCAGCCCCTGGAGCTGCTGGTACGGGCAGAGCTGAGGTTTAGCCCTGCTCTGTCTGCCCCCAAGTCTGTTTCGGGGACTGGGGGCAGGAGGGGCTGTGCTTTCCTTTGACATTCGGAAGTCAGGGCGGGGAGAGTCCAGAAACTGGGTGTCTGGAAGAGAGTGTTGGCATGAAATGAGGGAACTCAAGTCTGGGGAGAAATCGAGATTTTTCTCCCCCCCACACAGTGACGTCCAAGGGCTGGATGGCAGGGGGCTTGCCAAGCTGAGGGGGAGTGTTCGCGCCCTTCCCCCATATCACGCCTTCCCCTGCTCAGCTGCAAAACAGAATTCCTTCTCCAGGTCCCTCTGGCCTACAGAAGCAATAGACCCGCAGCGGGGGTTTAAGGGTGTGTGATTCCAGATGTGGCCACAGGGTGGAGATACGTGGTTGTTGGGTCTCAGCTTCTGGCTCCGAGGCTGAGCCCTGCCGAGTTTGGTACATTATCACTCCTGTTAAGTGCTCCCCTGGGTGAATAAACCTCATGCCCCTGGAAAGAAGAAGAAGAAGAAGAAGAAAGAAAAGAGGCAAATGAAGCCGACTTTAGGAGTGTATTTTGTTTCCTTCCGTATAGCCAAACCATTCCCATTTCAACATGCCGTCACCGTTGTTAACCGATGGAGGAGAGGTTTCACGTTCTCTTCTCTGTGCCAAGACTTCTTTCTCCCCAGCCCACCTCCGCTGAGACCCGTGTCCTTCCGGAGCTGCTACCGCCGGCGGCCAGTGCACCTCGCAGGCCCGCGCTGGCTCGCTGGGCAGCTCCAAGTCAGGGCCCAGCCTCCTTCCCCTTCCCACAAAGCCCTGGAAACCGCACAGGAAAGCAGCCCCGTCCTCTGCATCCATTTGCGCCACTGTCTTCTCTGAAGCAACGAAGGAGGGAGCCCGGTGGAGTGCGGGAGGGGGGGGTAGACGGAACAGCCAAGGGCAAGAACACACCACCAGTTAGCATTTCAAAACTGCTTTCCTACAACAAAGGACTTTCTTTTTGTTTTCTGTCTGCCGGTGTCCCTGTCTGTGCTTCTGTGTGTCTCTGTGTGTGTCACTGAGGCCCCTTTGCCTCCCAGAACAGTAGTAAAAAGAGAGTGGGCCCTGGCTGGTGCGGCTCAGTGGACTGAATGGCGGCCTGAAAACCAAAGGGTCGCCGGTTCGATTCCCAGTCAGGGCACATGCCTGGGTTGCAGGTCAGGTCCCCAGTAGGGGGCACACAAGAGGCAATCACACATTGATGTTTCTCTCCCTCTCCCTCCCTTCCCCTCTCTCTAAAAATAAATAAATAAATAAAAATATTTTTTTAAAAAGAGAGGAGAGAGAGGGGAAGTACTGGGGATGACCCACACAAGCACAAATAATTAAAAATCTGAGAAGATCCAAACCAGAGCCTGTTCATCCACCCCCTGGGGGACTCTTACCCCTTGAATAGTCCTTTGAACGCTCTGGGCCCACGTCTCAGAGAAAACTGCACGAAGGGCGGGCACTGTTCGGCTGTAAGGTCAGCGGTGGGGGGAGGGTTTCCAGGAACTAGTATAAAGGCCACACGGACAAAACCAAGGGGGAGGGTGGGAGCAGGGGAGGGAGGGGGGTTTGGCTGGGGTCGGAGGGGAGTGGTGGGAGGAAAATGCAGACAACGGTAATTGAAGAACAATAAAATAATTTTTAAAATAAAACATTCACATAGAGAAACAAACAAACTTTCGACTTAGGAGAAATACACCCCATACTCTGAACGACCGTTTATTTAAAATGGATCGAAACACCATTCAGAGTTGAGAGACAACCCCTGAGGCCTCAGGACGCCCTTTGCAGCCACTTTGAGACCCCGACTCGGAGAGAACGAGCTGCGGCTGTTTCTTTCCTGCCCAGTGATGGCGTCTCTCAGGATGTCCCCACCCCCTTGGACCCTTCCAGCGTCTCTGCGCTCATCTGGGGTCACGGGCAGGAGCATTCTTTAACAGGAGATCGCGGATGCAGAGAAGGCACTGTTCAAACAATTTCCCTCCTAAGGTATTTTATTTCATTTCATTTCAATTGTTCAAGTGCAGTTTTCTGCCTTTTACTCCCAATGCAGCCCACCCCCCCAGCCCTCCCATTCTCCCCGCCCCCCCCCCCGCCCTGTTATTGTCCATGTGTCTCTTATACTTGTTCCTGCAAACCCTTCCCTTTTCCCCTGAAATTCCCTCCCCTCTGGTCACTGTCAGTCTGTTCTCTATTTCAGTGTCTTCAGTTTTTTTGCTTGTTTGTTTGTTTTCTTGATCAGGTTCCTGTTACCTACCTCCTCCTAAGGCATTTTAAACATTATTGATGTCTCTTATATGAAAAATAAATCTATGTTAGAGTCCAGGGGACCTGAGGCTGCTGCCCGCTGCCGGTCTTGGAGCCACAGGCAAGCTCTCCTTGGCCACCGTCTCCCCGTCTTGGAGGTTAGGGGTCCCCATCTCGGTGCCCTGGTGACCTCCTTCAGGTCCCCCCTCCCCGGCAAGCCCAGATGCCCCCCACGAGCCACATCTCTTCCTGGACTCCCACGGGACGGAGCTTCCATCTCACATACGGCTGAGATGAGGCAGAGAGACAGAAGATGGGACAACAGCCGGCAGGACGGCAGGGAATCCCACAGGTCCCCAGTGCGAGAGGGACAGCCCGCAGGAGCCCGGCTGCCTTGTTGATCACCGTGGAGGGGAGCAGGCTGGGGCCGGGCCTGGGCTCCCTGTGGCCCACCGAGACTCCGGGCGTCGGGGCTGGAGTCAGGCTTAGGTCTTCTTGATCACGCTGTACACCGGTTCTAGCTGTGGAGGTCTCTGGGCAGGATCACTGTTGTCCTTCGAATCCTGATTCTGGGAGTTGAACACCACTGTGGTGTACTGGGGGTCTTCCTGGGGGGCTTGCTGGGGGAGAGACCGAGACTCAGGGACAGGTGGGGGCATCGTGGACCCCAGCCCAGGAGGGGAGCGGGACACCCGAGGGGGCCACAGGGAGGCTCCCCTGGGGAATCCAGCCTTCCCCACTGTCCTGCCCTCTTCCTCCCAAAAGGCCTGGGCTCCGGGACCCTGTCCGCCCGCCTGCTGCCCCACCCCGCCCGGTCCAGCACACGGCATCGGAGCCGGGGGTCCTGAGGCCCACTCTGAGATCACTGGTCTCTGCGTTAGAGAGACCAGGGCGTTGCAGTCCCAGGGCCACATGTCTGATGCTTAACTCTCTCCCCTGCGTCTCCCCAGCTTGTCCCCTTTCACTAAGGGTGGTGTCGTTTGCTGAGGGAGGTCCCTCCACTGCTTCACTTTACAGCGGCTCTGCCTGGGGGTTGGCTTGCGGCGGGTCATCCATGAAAACCTGAAAAGCAGGCTTGATGCCACAGAGGTGATGGGACAATGGTGAGAAATAACACACGGGCTTTAATAGTGGGCCCTTGGTACACAGTAGGTGCTTAAGAAAAGCGGTACTTTGTTAGCTATTAGGGCCATCGTCACCAGGCATCTGAATAGCCCCTCTGTGTCCCTGTCCCAGCCCCCACCCCCATGCCCAGCCACAATGGCACCAGGATCCGGCAAAATCTACACCTGCCCCATTTCCTGCGTGGCTCTGTCCCACAAAGACACGAGATCACCGTGCCACCCCCACGGTGACGCCTCCGGCCTACTCCGGGGTCCCCGTGCCGGAGCCGGGCCCTCGCACTCACCACGGTGCTGTATTCCGCCTCCACCTGCTCCGGCCGCACGGGCGCCTCCAGAAGGGACCAAGTCTGCAGCTCCAAATTGGCATAGCAGGGCTCACTCTCCTGGGCGGCCTGGGGTGGGCGGGAGTGGCGAGGTTTGGCGACCACCCATGGAGCCCCCACACAGGCCTCTGTTCTGGATTCCCTGAAGATGTCTCCCCTCCCCTCTATGCTCTGGGGGCCCCAGGGCCAGCTTCCTGCCCTGTGTCCCCCGTCCCCCTCTGGTCCTCCGTGGGCAACGTGTGAACGCTGTCCAAGCCTTCCCTCATTCCACTTTCCTGGGAGGTGGCGGGCGGGGCAGACTGACCAGAGCTCAAGACAAGCCCCAGTGCCCCCATCTCGAGGGCGCGGGTCTTCCTGTTTGTGTGAGCACCCCATTCCTCCATCGATGACCCACCCAGACCTGTACTGGCTGGTGGGACGGCCCAACCCAACGCCCCTGTGCCCTGCCCATCCCCCAACACTCCCCCTGGTGGCCTTTCTTACCTCGCTGGGGTTCCGGGGTGGCTCTGGTTTCTTATCAGCTAAAGAGACAAGGAGAGAGTGAGGTTTGTCCCAGAGCAAGGCAGGGACAGTGGTCCCTGTGACCCATCTGGACAGAGGTCTTTCCCCAGAGACTTCTGATCTGCAGGGCAGCTGGCACTCAAGGGCTTGTTGAGAGGGTCCAGGAGGGGATGAGGAAGTGAACCAAGGAGTGAACAGGTGAGTGAACGAATAACCGAAGAAGCAGGAAGGCCTGGAGAGTGGCAGGCAAAGCTCGTCTCCGCCCTGGAGATGGTCCCCAGGAAAGACAGGCTGCCTGTCTGAGAGGCCGTGAGGGCAAGACGAGAGAGTTCCGGGGGTCTCTTAGCCAACAACACGAATACGCTTAACACCACTGAGCTGTAAACTTGAAACTGGTTAGGATGACGTGTGCTTTTAACCACAACAGCAAAAAAAGTGCAGATCCATAGGCCCTGCCCCAGACACACGGACTCAGAGGCGCTGGCGGTGCGGTTCAGCAGCCCGGCTTGAAAAAATCCTAAAATTAGTGAAGGGAACTGTGCTTGAAAAGACTTAGGCCTGCATCAAACCACAGGTCACCATGGTCTTCCGCACCGCCCCTGGCCTGGGGGTGGCCTGTCCCTCAGGCGCAGGAGGCCCAGCAGCTCAGCAGGGTTGCAGCTCAGGGACATGGCCTGTCACTGCTGCTCCTGCAGGGCAGCTCTGCAAAAGCCCTGCCTCTGCGCACAGCTCTGCGCTCCCTGGCCCCTCCAGCCTGGGCCCTTCCAGCCCGGGGCCCCGGGCTCTGGGGGCAGTGGGTGATGTGCACAGTCGAGTGCCCTTGGGGTAGGTGCATGGCACCCCTGAGTCTGCAGTGGGTGCCGCAGGTAGGGGCACTATCCACCCTGCAGGGATCCCCCCAAGTCCGTGATGAGATACCCACAGTCAGGGACAGGAGATCACGTATGACAGACGTGCTCTCCGAGCCTGCTCAGTTGAACCGACAGAACCCACACCCAGGAGCCTGAGGTGTGAACACGCTCTGTCCCAAGTGCTGCATGCGGGTCCGCACCGCCCCCACCCGCTCTGTGGGAAGGACGGAAAGAGCAGGCGGCAAAGAGACAGGAGCACATCCCCGGGGAGGGAAGGCGGCATTGAGGAAGTTCAGCAGTGGCCAGCTGGACAGTGGAACCCAGTCGACCCTGAGAACGACAGTGACCCCCAGCACCCAGCACAGGGCCTGACGCACAGTAGGTGCTCAGGACTTTGCTGTGGGAGTGAGCGAGGGAGTGAGTGAATATGTGCGTGAGTGAGTGAGTGAGTGAATGAATGAATGAATGAATGAATGAATGAATGAATGAATGAAAAGAGCAGGCTGAAGGGGGAACTGGAGCGGCTGAGGGGACAGGAGTGGGGACCATGGGAAGTCAGCCTGGACGAGGTCAGGAGACAGGAGCAGAGACCAGCAAAGCTGGGGGCGCGGGGAGAGTCCGGGTATTTGAACAGAAAGCCCGACTTTTGTCCCAGGGAAAAAATAATCCATTAAGTGCAGAAAGAAAACAACGGGTTTAAAAGAGGAATAATGGTGTGAAGCAACCTTTTAAACAAGATGCGCATAAACAGGCACCCAGAACGAGACTGGAGAACACACCTCCACTGGGCTGGTTTTCTCCGGGAGGTGGGAACTTTAGTTTTTATTTATAATAACTAGTTTATTTCCTCTGTTGTGCCTTCACTTACTTTTGAGTTGCCTACAACCATCACTCCCCCCTCTTTTGTAAAAGGGGAACTTTTCTAGGCGAAAGGGCACTGCAGGGATCGCTGGGACCCGCAGATTTGGGGACCAGGCTGGGAAAATCCCCACGTGGCAGGCAGCGTCCACGAGTGGATGGAAGTTTAAAGGGAGGCCCAGGAAAATGAGTGTGAGCGGCAGATGGGGAACAGCAACTGGCTGATGGCCACTCCGCTTTCACAGGCCTGAGCGTGGTGGGGGCGGGGAGGCTGGGGGCCCTTGGCAGGGTGGAGGGGCTGGAGAACGGGAGGCAGTGGTCCCCCACCCCGTGCCAACATGACGTTCCAGCGCCCAGGTAGCGCTGCAGCTGCGCGTGGAGGGAGACCACCCTCCCCGCTCACCTTTAAGAGGCTGAACACAAAGATTCCCCGGAGAACCCTCTGCTCTGGAAATCAAGAAAACTCTTAGGCTGGGGAGGAAACTCTAGGCTCGCACTTGGTCTCAGGCAGAAGTCTGCGCGTCACGTGTGACTGTGGGCCTCCAGCCAGCAAGGGGGGAAGGCCACGCCCTCCCTTCGTATCCAATTCTCTCTCCCAGTGTTGACTGAGCACCCACGCACTGAGTGTCAGGCTGGGTGCTGGCTGCACCCACATGTGGTCTCTTTGCATCTGAGCCCAGAGGAGAGTAACTGGGCCACGGGAGGCCTGGAGCTCTCTGGCTGCCCACTGCGGCTGGCAATATTAAGTAACATTGACATATCAATGCAACAGATACCGACTGTGTGCCTTCTCGAGTCGTGGCCCCTGATCTTAAGGGTTTGTGCGGGCTGGAGGCAGGCAGGTGAGGAAGCAGGTGGTGCCGATTTGGTGGAAAAAAGGGCGTGACGGTGCAGATACAGAGGTGTGCCCAGGAGGGCCCCCAGGTTGCTCTATGGGGGCCAGGAAAAGGCCCTGGAGGACAGGAAATCTAAGGGCAGCCCTCAGGGCCCATGAGGCGTGAGGCAGGGCTGGAGGGCGGTGCCCAGAGCGGCAGGGAAGGCGAGACTAGGGCCTGGGCCTTGGCAACTGACAGGAAGTTGGGAACGTCTACCTTTCAGGGTGCAAGGACGGGCAGGAGGGGTGGGCAGGGCCTGATGGCGGAGGGTTGAGACTGTCCTGTAGGGGCCCAGACACCTGAGGATGTGGGAGGTCACAGAAAGGTCTTACACAGAAGAGGACCAGGGCTTCACAGGGCAACCCACCCCCCATCAAGGCCCCGCCATGGGAACGGCCTCTCGGGGACCTGCCTCCCATGGCCAGTTTGCGCCATACAAGGTCGCCTGCTCTGGGTCCGCCCACTAGGGTCACCCAGGATGTGCAGCCTGAGGACACGCGTTCCATGCCCACCCTGGGGTGGGGGGGCAGAGGGACAGGGTGCAAACGCACCTTTGATCCGCCTCCGAACCATCCTCCAGGCCAGCAGCGAGGCCCCCACCAGGAGAAACACCAGGAGCACCAGCAAGGAGAGCAGCACGAGGAGCCTGCAGGGGCACAAGGGAGGTGCGGGGTGGGGCGGGCCTGCCTTCCCCCCTTGGTTTCCACGGATGCACGAGGTCACGCAGAAACCAGACAGTGGAACCCTTTCTGCACCTCCCCTCACCCGCCCAGGTCCCTGAACCGCACACATGGCGCACCCTGCAGAATCCTCTGGAGGCTCTCTACTCAGATGCAAGAAAATGGGCATGAATGTTACTTTCCTCCTTTTGTTCACACCAAGGACAGTATAAACTCTAGTTTTTTACTTAACAGTGCATCATGCGCCCTGACTGCTGTGGCTCAGTGGGTTGGGCGTCATTTTACCAAGTGAAGGGTCACTGGGCTCACCCCTGGGCAGGGCACACGCCTGGGCTGCAGGTTCGGTTCCTGGTCCAGGCACGTAAGAGAGGCAATGGATCGATGTTTCTCTCTCATATTTCTCTTTCCCTCCCTCTCTTTCTCCCTCCCTTCCCCTCTCTCTACAAATAAAGAAATAAAATCTCAAAAAAACCCCACCAAACCCCAAAACCAATGCACCTCGGACTTGGAAGAGGATGGGAAAAAACAAACAGAAGATGCTACATCTTGGAGTTCTTTCCAAGTCAGTTTAAAGTACCCCCCGCCTGGCCTCCCCTCCCCACCCACTCTGTCCGACAGCCACACAGAATTCTGCTGCCTGGATGGACGGGCCATCATTTATTTAACTTGTCCCTCCTACTGGGCACTTCTCTTTTGCAATGACAAATACTGCGGTGAAAAATCACCTGTAGCTCCCCCCACAACACACGTGGACAGTCGCAGCAGACCTGCTGACATGAATTAGGGTTCAGGCCCCTCACTGGTTTGCTCCCCTTCTTTCACCCCTAGTTGGCCTTCATAATGTCCTAGCCTTTCTTAAAGTGGCACCGCCCTCTCCCCAAATCATCAAGCCCCTCAGCAGCTGCCTCTGCCCCCACCTGTGTACCTGCAGAGCCATTTCGGGAAGCGGCGTGTTTGGGGCCTGAGTTTCATTCTGCCTGATGTGAAGACTGTCTAGGGGGGGGGGGGAAGGTTGGGGAGGAATCTGTCGTGAAGGGTGTGACTGGCCCTGCCCCTGGCTCTGGGGAGGCAGGCCCCACACCCTCAGGTGTCTCTTGCGATTCACAAACCCCTTGCATCTGCCCCCGAGAGAGACGAGATGACTCAGGATGGGGCTGGTCACCAGAAGGAACAGCCATGGGTTTAGAGGTTTGGGGCTCTGAGCCAGCCTGACCTGCAGCGGGTGAAGGGGGCTGGGAACTGAGTTCACGTGTGCGGTCCGTGGTTCGGCCCATCAATCTACATAATAAATCCCAAATAAAACTGTGGAGCCCTGGCTGGTGTAGCCCAGTGGATTGCGCGCAGGCTGAGAACCAGGGGGTCGTGGTTCGATTCCTGGTCAGGGCACATGCCTGGCTTGTGGGGGCCAGGTCCCCAGTGGGGGCCCTGGGAGAGGCAACCACACAGTGATATTTCTCTCCCTCTCTTTTTCCTTCCCTTCCCCTCTCTCTAAACAACAACAACAACAAACTGTGTACACCAGAGCTTGAAGGAGCTTCCCGGTTGTCAGACACCTCGATGTTCCAGGAGGGGGAGGCCCCCAACTCTACTGGGGGGGTGTGGAAGCTCTGCAGCCAGAACCTTCCATATCTCTTTATTTGGCTGGTCCCAGCCTTTATTTCTAAAACTGCTATGGCTCTTTCTTGCATTTTTGCCAGTGATCTAACCAGTTATCAAAGCCCAGGGGGTTGGTGGCCCCCTAATTTGTAGCCAGTCGGTCAGAAGTGCAATGGCCTGGGGATCCCCGAAGTGCTCTGACGTCGGAAGTGGGCAGTCGCATGGGACCGGGCCCTTAATCTGCCGGCCTGTGCTCACTCCAGGGGCCAGTGCCGGGCCTGAGTCACCAGCCACCAGGTGGTGACCCAGGGGTGGCTTAGGACAGGGTGCATTTTCCTGGTCAGATCCTCCTGGGGTTTGCAACCCCAGAGAAGGTCAGGAAGTGCTTGTTCAGAAGGAAGAGCCTAGGACTTTGGGATCACATGACCCTGCGTTAGAAGCCCAACCGGCCTCTGGTAGCTGCGTGACCCAGCAAATCGCTTCGCCTCCCCGAACCTCAGTTTACTCATCTGTAAAGTGAGAGCAGTAAGGTGGAGGGTGACAGTGAGGGGCATATGGGGTCACTCATGGAGGTAGTTGGCCCCTGTCCGGCAGCATGACACCCTGAGAAGCCTCTCTCAGACCCCAGGGCAGGCCCAGCGTGGCCTCACCAGCCCGAGCTAAGAGACAGCGCGGCTTCCGGCCCAGGCCTGGCCAAGGACAGCCGGCGATCCAGCCGGCAGGGAAGGAGGTGGCAGCCATGTGCTCCTCCTGGGGAGCAGGCCCACCTCCAGGATGCGGGGACCTTACCCGTGGCTCGGTGGAGGGTCTTCCTGGCCATTCAGTCTGTGGGTGACCTTCACTGTGGTTGGAGCTGTGGACACAGTCGTGATTTGGGCTGTGGTTGTTGTCGTGGTTGTGGGGGTGGTCCAGGTCCTGGCTGCAGTAGGTGGCTGCGGTGCTGGTGTTGATGCTGGTGCAGAAACACAAATCAGACCCACGGGTCTCTCTTCTGGCTCTCCCGCCCCGGACAACACCTTTGTGGTCTGACTTCACACAAAATGCTCACTCAGGATGGCCAGAGTCTCCCTAGGACCGCCCTGGGCCAAGTTCGAGTTTTCCAATAGGATGCAGCTACCACCCCTGAGAGTCCCGATTCCATCCTGCCCAGGAGGGTCACGGCCTCCAGAGAGGCCCTACGTCACCTCTGCACCTGTCTTGTCCCCCCCGCCAGCCACTGCCACGTGCTCCCTGACATAGGTGCCTGCTCAGGGGCAGATCTGTCACTTGTTGGAGCTCCCCCTGCTCTCCGCCTCCTCAGCCCCCCCATGCAGCCCTGGGTTTCTGCTGGGCTGACCCACGGAGTCTCCTCTCTCTCTCTCTCTCTCTCTTTCTCTTTTGCATGCTCAGCTCTCTCAGCCTCCTCTTCACCAGGCAAGCACCTTCTCATCCTTCAAGACTGAGTGCAGGTGCCAGCTCCTCCAGGAAGCCTTCCGATGTTCCTTTCTCACTGACTCTTCCTCTCCTTCTCCACACACACACACACACACACACACACACACACACTCTCTCTCTCTCTCACACTCACACTCACAGTTTGCTCTGGTCTGATCCCTGCCTCGGCTGTTCCCGCCTGAGATTCTTCAGGCAGCCTGGCGCTGGGACAAGGGCAGGGGGCGTGGGGCTCACCTGCGGACACAATCACCTCAACCTCGAAGTTGGGGTCCAGAATTCTTTGGCTCAGTGATGCATCGATCCCACACCAGTATTTGCCTTCATCACGCTTTGTGAGTCCCTCCAAGGTCACAGTGAAGGTGAGGTTTGCTGGATGGTCCCTGATGGACACGTGGCCGTTCCTCACTTCTCTCTCTGACCTCGTGGTCTCCACGATCTTCTTCTTCAGCAGACGCAGACGTGGGCTTTCACACCAGTATTTGTTATTTTCTCTGAACTCCTCCTCGTACCGACACTGCACGCTCAGGGATCCCCCCACGGTGCCCCTCACGGTGCGGGGGCCGCTCAGGGACCAGCAGCCTGGAAGACACAGCCCAGTCCCCACTCCTCACCAGATGGACCTGGGCCGGGGTACCCAGGGACCACCACGTCACATCAGCCAGATCACATCGTGAGTGTCCTCCCCTTCCTCTCTGTCCCCCCAGTATGTTGATCTAGACCCCAACCTCCGTTCTTGCTGCCCTGCCCACTCCTCACTGCCCAGGGGCCTCCCACTTCCAAACGTGTCAGGACATAAGGACTGGCCCCCGCACCCTGCTCTCGCCACAGTAACATTTCAGTGTGAGCCCCTCCCCCACCCCCTTGCAGCTCTGTGTCACGGTGCCACGACCACAGAGTCCTGCCAGTCCCTCTCCAGGGGGTCCACAGGGCCTCCCCCACTGGCCTGGGTGAGCAGGCGCCCTGTAGAGAAGCCAGCTGTGCCACAGGTGTGACATTTACCACGATACTAATGACTGCAAAGGTGGGTGAAGGGGGCATCAGAGTGTACGTCTCAGCTCTGTCACAAATCAGCTGTGTGTCCTGGGGCAAGTTACTTAACCTCTCTGAGCGTCCGGTGCCTTATCGGCAAAGTGGTGATAATTGGTGGGCCTCACATTGTATTTGGGACTCTGAGTGAGATAACAGGTGTAAAATGCCTGGTAAATAATATTGGATTGAGATGCACGAAATTGCTGAATACCTACCTATGTTTGCCCAAGGAACCAGGAATTTCACACGATCCAGTCTAATGAACCCGTTATCCCTCTGTCTAGCCAAACGAAGAAGTGAGCAGAGAAAACAACCCAGATACAGAGAGAATGAAGAGAACCAGGATGGTACTTGGCACAGATTCTGGGCGGGTAAGTGTGGGGCTCTGGGTGAATGTGCGGTTTCCTAGGAACACACAGACCACTAAGATCGACAGAGACCCAGTGCTCAGTAAAAACGCGTCCGCTTCCTTCATCATCCCCGGCGAGGTTCCTGGTCCCCGTGTTGTGACTCTGCTCCCCACTCTCCTCGGTTGTCCTCTCCTTGTCACCTTTCTCTGCCTGGCCCTGGCTCCCCTGCCGGACGTGGGTCACCCCATCACCCACCCACAATGCCCAATCCTGTCCGTCTGTCCAGCTCTAGTGTCTGGCTTTCTTCTGTGCTTGTTCTTTTCTTTTTAAATCCTCACCCCAGGCTATGTGTTTAGTGCTGGGAGAGGGAGAGAGAGAAATATCGATGTGAGAGAGAAATATCGGTTGGTTCCCTCCCACACGCAGCCTGACTAGGAGTGGAATGCACAGCCTAGGTGTGTGCTCTGGCCGGGAATCAAACCCGCAGTGGTTTCGGTGCAGGGAACAACGGTCCGACCAGCCGAGCCACCCGGCCAAGGCTCCTTTCTGCTTGTTCTTCTGTGTCCTCCCTCTGTCCCTCCCCCCTTTTCTCTGTCCGCAGCCCATCACCCCCACCATTGGCTTTTCTCCACTTTACATCTGAAATCTTGGGGGGAATAATGTCATCACCTTCTCCCCTAAGCCTCTGCCCCTATGAAGGTGTCATGATAACTTGAGAGACAGGGAGGCGTCAGGAAACCTGCGGCCCGCCCCCACCCACACACCTGCAGCTGTCACGCCCACAACCCTCCTGCCTGGGTCTCCTCGTTTGACTCCATCCAACAGTTACCACCTTCCCCTCCCTGCTCACCAGCCACAAGGAGCCTGGGTACCACCCTGGGGCCAGGGTCCCCGCCTTTCCCAAAACTCTTCCAAGGAAAGGTCCCTCTGTTGTCCCGTTTTTTACTTTAGGGTCACAAAGTCCCTCTTCACCAAATCCCAAAGAAAGGAACAGATCCTCCCACTCAGACAGTCAGAAAGGGGCACACGGGAGCCCCCGACCCGGGAGGAGGGGAAAAGCAGAGACAAAGCAGAAATCAGTGAGTCACGAGACAGAAAAACAGCGCAATCAGTGTGCACGTTGGAAAACGGATCCTTCTGTCGGGAGAGACAGGTAATAAAATAGACATTCTAGCGGGTGGTCTGATCAAGGAGAAAAGGAGAAGACTCACACACACTGACACACACACACTCTCTCAAACACACACACAGACACATACACACTCACACACACAGCCAGAAAGAAATTAACCAGGGTGATCTGCAAATCTCTACAAATAAGTCTGTAAACTTGGATGAAACTGGTGATTTTCTAGGACAATACGAATGACCAGCATTGGCCCCAAACGCGTTTTTAATGCAGACCAGTAGTGAAAACTATGATCAACTAGGGGCCCTTCCCGGCGATGACTGTGTGAGTTAACGTGCGGGTCACTTCACTGTGTGTCCGCACCTCAGGGCACTGCGCGCAGCGTAAATATTCCATTTTTTTTTTTTGTTAAATATGCCTCAGTAAAGCGGGGTTTGGGGGAGAAAAATGTTTTCCCTTAAAAAAAAAAAAGAAAGAGCAAAACCCAGACAATTTCCCAAGTTAGTTCTCTCAACCTTTCAAGTGACAGACTTCCAACGGCAGTTCGGCATTTGCAGAGACTAGAGCAACAAAATAAACCTCCCCAATTCTTTTCGTGAAGTCGGCATGATACTCTGACACTGAAATCCGGCCAACCCTCTTATATCACGCACCACCTTAATGGTTTAAAGGAGAAAAGTATCATCAACTCCACGGATAATGAAAAGGCACCTGATGCCAATCAGCAAATGTTGTTGCTGATTTTAAAATGTTTCATAAAGAGACACAGCAGGTCTGCTTCCTTCAGACCTCATGGGAAGCACTGGGCCCCTGCCCTGGTCAGTGACAAGGCAGGGGTGGCCGTGCTACCTTGGTCCTGGGCATCATTGGGGCCACCCCCGGCTCGTGGCCAGTGAGAGAAAGTGAGGAGGAGTCAGGTGTCAGGAGGGAATCTCGAGCTCCCTGGCCGGCAGGGCAGGTCCCATGAGAACCCCGGACACCTGGCAGGGTCGGTGCACAAACGGTGGGGAGAGGACGGCTCTGTCCAAATGAATTCACAGAGTTGTAACTTCCCGACAGACAGCCAAGTTAGCAAATGAAACAGAAGAAAACGCGCCATTCATTTCTGAGCAAAACGACCAGAAAGATTGCAGATCTTCCAGGGAGAAGCCCGTCCAACTGCAGGGCCTGTCTGAGGAGGCGCAGAAGATGAGTGGGGGAGGGGGGAGGTTCTAGTCTTTCTCCCTGGAGAAAGCTTCTTCCCCCACTTCCTCCTCCCAGCCTCCCCTCTGTCCCCATCTCCCTGCTGGCCCCCAGGCTCTCTCCTCTCAAGGGGCCCTGCCTACAGCTGTCCTTGTTCCCAAGACCACAAGAGCACCGTGCTCCCACCCAGCCCCCACCCTTCCTTCACACTTGGGGACCAGGAGGGCGCCTCCCAAACAAATAGCCCCCTAGGTGTGCTCAGGGCAGCCTCTCAACCTCCCAAAAAGCCCCTCCTCCTGCGCCCATCCCTCTGCACCATGTCCCACCCCCACCGTGGCTCATCTAAGATTGGGTGGATGCCAAGAAGTCAGGCCCTCGCCCCTTCTGCTCCCCTGGGTACGGCCCTTTCATCCGTCCCTTGTGCCTGGGGGACCGAGGGGGCCCCATCCTGAGCTCATACAGAGCCCAGACTGAGACTGCTTCACGGAACCCCTCCCGCAGGCGCCCCCCCCTCAACCGACCCCTCACCTGGGACCCAGAGAAGCAGCAGAGATGCCTGAAGCCACAGAGCCGGGTCCTGCCGGGCCATCTCCCCAGGAAGTCACCTGATGCCTGCAGGACCTGGGGCTGCGGTCCCCCTCCAGGGGAGGGCCCAGTCTCCCGGGCTTCCACTTCTGCTTTCCTTTGTGCCGGCTGCTTCCTTGTTCAGCTTCGATTTAGTTTTGTTCCTAGAGCTGGTCAGAAAATGGAGAAAGCCTGGGGGGCCGGCTGAAACACCCCGGAACCCGCAGCTCCCCTCTCGCACATCCTGCAGAGCCACAGGGCCACATCTCCTTCCAGTCGGGCCCTCGTGGTGGGTGGTCAGGGTGGGACCTTGACCCGAGGTGGGGGAGCCCTGGGCAACGCTCAGGAAGGCCACCCCGGGGAGCTCCCTTTCCACAAGAACCCAGTTCAAGGCCTGGACCCCCTGATGGGCACAAGGACCTCAGAGTCCCTAGACGCTCTCTAGTCTTGGAACCAGGCCCTCAACTTCACCCGAAGCCCTTCGGGCTGTGACCTTTCTCCCTGTGCAACCCCCCACTGGACCCAGCTCAGGGCAGGACACATGTCGGGGACAAGGGTACCTTTCCCGGGGGTGCTCAAGGGAACTAAAGAAACTTGCTGGTTCTCCTTCTGGAAGGTTCCACGGACACTTTGGTAGGAATGAGGAGGATGTTTGTAGCAATGCAGTCATAGACTAATTAACGCTCGTAAAGACCTTGACCTTGAACTGGACAGGGAAGGGCAGAAGAGGTATCACACTTGTCAGTCTACATGACAGATACTTGCAGAGTTTCCCGGACAATGTTTATTTTGCAGTCCAACCACTGAAAGGCGTGGTGAGGAGCATCAGGGTGAAGAGGGGGGTGCCCTGGACTGAGAAGTGGGAGACGGGGTGGGTTCTCCTGCAGCTCCTCCGCGTACCTCCGGTGCGACCTTGAACAACACCCGTGGCTCCCGTCGAATGCCGAGAATAATAATAGCTCATCCGTGGGAATAACTAGTGTAATAATTACGAAATACTCCACTGGGAGGCAATTACATCCGTGGGCGCCCCCTCTCCCCGGAATGCATCTCTGATGAAAAGCAACGGGGAACTAGGATTCGATCCCGAGAAGTAGGCTTCACACACACAGTGGGATCTGCCACTCCCTGGGGGCCCAGACACACACTGGAACCACAGCGGAGGGAGAAGAGCCAGGGCATCGAACCCGCCACCCACACCCGCGGAGCCCACGGCAGCCTGTCTGTGTGGTGTCAGAAAATTAAGGGAGGGGAAGGGGTGGTGCCGGGGGAGGGTAGAAGATGGTAAATCCGCGGGGGGCGGGGGTAAATGTTGGTGGAAGGAGACTTGACTTGGGGTGGTGAACACACAATACAGTGTACAGATGACGTATCACAGACCTGTACACCTGAAATGTTTATCATTTTGTTAAGCAATGTCACCCCAATAAATTCAACGTAAAAAATTAAGGAAATGGCAGTTTTCCCGCTGCTCCCTACTACCCATTGTCAGACATGCAAAGGCTCCCCTCCCCCGCCCCTGGGTGTAGCCCCGAGTTCCCTGGTCAGGTAGGGCCCTGCGCCCACAAGACCTCTCCCCAGTGTGGACCTGGGCCCAGTGGGCGGGGCCTTGCCGGTGCCGACCGGGGCTCTCTGGGCAGGCCTGCAGCAACTTCGAGCCCTGCAAAGCGTAGGGGCCCCAGAAAGGACTTGGGGAGGATGGAGTGGTGGGACTCTCAGCAGCACTTCCCTCTGCGGGGCAGCACAGTCAGAGCTGCCCTCTCGCCAGGCCGATCGGTGGCTCCCCACTCGCTCTGCCTCTTCCTCCCCCTGAGCGAGGGGCCCAGGGGCAGCCTAAAGGCCGGGAGGCTGCCCCACGCCAGCAGTGCGGTGGGAGTGGCCCCAAGACGAGGCTGCGTGGGAAGAGCGGCCAGGTGGGTGATCCTGCCAGCCCGGTGCCTGGGTCATGGTGGAATGGACATCCCCAGAGATGGATAACTGCTGTCGATCACAAGGTACACGGGTGACTGGACGAGAAGCAGTGGGGGAGGGGCAGCAGGGACCCGGACAGAGCCTCTGGTTTCCCTTCCCCTGCAGTCCCCGTGTGAGACCAGCATCTGTGGCCTGGCCCCGCCCCCAACTGGCCTGCCTGCCTGTGGGCCTCACAACCCTGGGGACTGCCCGACCCCACCCTCCTGCCCACTTCTGGGAAAGCTACCCCATGTGGCTGGACCTTCAAAACAACTTGAAAAACCCCTTTTCCAGTGCACCCCACAGGCCACCACCTGCTGGTCAGGTCAGCCTGTAGCACACTGCCCTGCTGGGCCCCGCGCGCAAGGTTGGGCAAACAGAGAGGAAGAGGAAGCTGCGGCTGAGGGGTGGCAGTCCCAGCCAGAGGCCTGGGAGCTCCACCATCCCTGGGGCCACTACCCCCTGCAGGCCCTGTCCCAGCCCTGGGCGGGGGCCCTAGGACTGAGACCTGCTCTGATGGGGGTGGCTCAGGAGAGGCACACCCTGCTGTCATGGGCCTGGGTCCTCAGGGTCACAGTCACAGGGATCGGGGCACCCACAGCTGGAGGGTGACTCCTCAGAAGACACCCCAGCCTCCCCCAGGCCCCCCCTCTGAGCCCACCCTGCCCCCTGCCCCCTGCCCCCTGTCCCTTACAGCGTCTATTTCTGTATTTGATCACCTACACGGACAGGGCTGTCACCACCTGTCCCCTTTTCACAGTGAGAGGGTAGGACTTCACAAAAGCGGGGACCCCACGGAGCCCCCACAGCCCCGGGCTCAGTGCCCACTGTGCTTCCCACGGAAAGGGAGCCGGAACCAGGACCTCTCCCCCCTCGCCAAACTCCGCCCCCGGGTGAAAACAGCGACAGAACTGAAGTGGCGAGAGCAGCAAGAGCACGTGCAAGTCCACCAAGCGGAGCACCAGGGTCCCCACAGTTCACCCCAGTTCCGCCTCTGTGACAACCAGGCTCCAGCAGAGGCCAGGGGTCCCCACACCTGGGCGGAAAGCTGCAGGGAGCCACCCACCTCTCCCAGGTCCCCAGGTGTCTGCCAGGTGACATCACAGGTAACACCCAGGGAACCCTCCAGGGAGCAGGACCAGGGCGGGTGGTGGGTGAGGGGAGCTTTCGGGGAGGGCCCCTGACCGTGACCGTGGGGCAGAGCGGGGCTGTCCGGCCCCGTGTCCTGGCCCTGAGTGGCATTCTAGTCCGTTCCCCCTGCCCTGATGTTGGGACACTGCTCCACGCCCACGCCCACTTCACAGGAGGCTCAGCCTGAGGACGGAGGCGGGGATTCATCTACGTCACTTAAGCTGTGATTACTGACCTGCCACCACGGACACACGTCCACCTCGACTCCTCACGACTCAGAGAGATGAGACAACCTACCCGAAACTCGTGATTAGTACATGCATCCTGTTAACCCCTGAACTGTGTACCGTGACTCTGCTGGGTGGAGTCCAGTGACGTGTACCACCTGTGTACCGTGACTCCCCTGGATCCGTGACTCCCCTGGGGTGGCTGCACAGGGAGGGTGGGAGGCCCTGAGAGGCGGTAGAGGGTGTCCCATGGTCAGCATGTGGAGGGAGAGGGGATTGGGCAACTGGGGACATGAGAACCCAAACTGACGGGCTTCCCCTGCTTCTCCTCTGCATTCTCCTCCTTCCTTGCCCAGGGGACAGCCCAGGGCGAGGCCAGAGGAACACAAAACACACCCTGTCAGCTCTTGCTGCTTTGCTAACCAAGGGTAGGGTGAACCCGCAGGCAGCCGGTTCAAAAACCTCTTATATTTGGCTTCGGGAGTCCCATTCGCCCTTGACCTTGACTATGTGAGTTACCGGCATTCTGGGGATGACTCCAACTCCCAAGGCCTCAGCAAGGTCGGAAGCGCCCCCCAACCCCTCCCATGCAACCACCTTGACCTCACTGCTCATCTGTCCCAGCACCTCGGTGGTCTTTGCACAGACACTTCCAGAAGCTGGTGGAATGTGTGCCTTTCCAAGGGCTACTTCAGGCAAGCCCAGGGTTAACAGGGCTTTGTAGGGTGTGAGCGTTAACTCTGGGTGGACTGAGCCTCTGTGCCCCTTCCAGGCAGCTGTTGAGTATTAGCCACGCTGCCAGCGAGTGAAGGGCCCAGAGAGGGCGCTCGGCTTCCTGAGCCTGGTCCTCTCCACTTCCCTCGGGTTTCCGGCTCCTCTCTGCCCAGGTGGGTGGTGCGGCGTGCTGAGAGGTCCCGCGGTCCCTGGTCCAGCCCACTTCCATTCTCGGAGTCTCCTGGTACATTACGCAATGGAGAGGTTCCAAAAGAGGACTCGACGAGCCCAGGTTTTTGACAGGCAACACACGGGGGGAGGGGGGGGCAGGAAAATAATAAAACCGGGCTCTCACAATCACAAGATCTGTGACAAGACAAACTGTGGTGTGGGCCGGCCGTGGGATCCAGGGACACAGTTGTAGGAGGGTTACCTTCTCTCCTTCCCACGCACTCTGGGACTGCAGGGAGACATTCACCCGTGAGAACCTTAACTCCACGTTTGAGGGAGTGCTCTGAAACCGGGCTTGGGTCATGGTTGTGCGGTGCTGTGAATTTACTAAAAGTTATTAAATTGTATGTTTGAGATGAGTTGTTTCCTGGTGCGTAAATTATACTTAAACCTTCGGAAGGCAACTGTGATGCTGATTGTGAGTATGAGTCAGAAGACCCCCTCTCAGAGAGATGCAAATTCAAACCACAATGAGATACCACTTTACACCGGTCAGGATGGCCATCATAAACAAAGCAACAAACAACAAATGTTGGAGAGGTTGTGGGGAAAAGGGGACCTTAGTTCACTGTTGGTGGGATGGCAGACTGGTACAACCATTATGGAAAACAGTATGGAATTTTCTCAGAAAAATAAAAATCGACCTGCCTTTTGACCCAGCAATTCCACTGCTAGATTATATCCTAAGAATCATAAAACATCAATTTCAAAGAACCTATGCACCACAATGTTCATAGCAGCACAATTTACAATAGCCAAGAGTTGGAAGCAACTTAGGTGCCCGTCAGTAAATGAATGGATCAAAAAATTGTGGTACATATACACAATGGAATTCTATGCAGCAGAGAGAAAGAAGGAGCTCCTACCCTTTGCAACAGCATGGATGGAACTGGAAAGCATTATGCTGAGTGAAATAGGCCAGGCGGTGAAAGACAAATATCATATGATCTCACCTTTAACAGGAAGCTAAACAACAAAACAAACAAGCAAGCAGAATAAAAACAAAGATACTGAAATAGAGAACAAGTGGGCAGCGAGCGACCAGAGGGGAGAGGGAAGGGAATTTAAGGGGGAAAATGGGGAGGGATTTTGAGGAACAAGTATGAAAGACACAGCGATGAGGACTGGGGGGCGGGGGGGGGGAATGGGAGGGAGGTGGGGACACGGGGCAGGGGGGGCTGGGATGGGAGAAATAGACAAAAAACTGTACTTGAAAAATAACTAAATAAAATTTAAAAAAAAAGAAGACCCCCTTTCCGCCCCACCCCAGCCCTCCGCCATCTTGGCCCCGCGGGGCTTTCCCACCTGCTTTATCCCCCTCCCCCTGCCCCCCAGACCCTTCCCGGCCTGACGAATGTGCCTACAGAGCTGACTCCCTTTCCTGCAAAGTGAGAGGAAATAGCGGGACTGTCGACAAACCAAGGGCCCAAGTGTGTGGTCACAACATCCAGCTGAGGCCTGGGCATCTCCACCTCTCCTGGGGGCGGGAATCCTCAAGTGGTGTTGCTGCTGTTTGCAGGTGGAGTGGAAGGCAGGGTCCGCTTACCGCCCTGGCGGGGCCTGGCCTCCATTCCCAGCTCATTCCGATCCAGTTCTGTCGCGCTCTGAGTTCCAGCACTTTCCATGCTCTGCCTCCTGCCACCTGGCTCCATCCCAGCCCATCCCTGCTGGTCTGTCCCATCTCTGGTTGGTCCCAAGGGGACACATAAGGAGCCCAGAGACTCAGAGTGGTGGGGAGGGAGCGAGCAGGGACTAGACAGTGGAGCTGAGGTGGACCAGATGGTCAGACCCAGCCCTGTGGCTGGGAGGCTGTAGGGCACTGCTGGGAGGTCCAGTGGTTCCTGGTCCTAGTTCCCGAGGTGGCCAGAACCAGGAAATGCAAATCGGGCCGTGGGACCCAGCAGCCAGGAAGCAGCGGAGTCTGCACCTTATGGAGAAGCTGCTGTGCTTAGAACCCACGAGCAGGCCCTCTGCCAGCCGTTGGTAGTTACCAGAACCACCAGCTTTCTCTCTCGGGCAGGTAAATGCCTCCATCTGCAAGTCAGGAAATGGAGGCGCTTCTGGACAGGTATCGGGGGTGTGGCACCAATCCCTCCAGATGCCCCAGGCAGTGGACTGGGAACAAGGAGGAAGTTCCAGCCCCTGGGAAACCGGGCCTGCAGGCTTCAGAGAGGGGGGCTGGCCCTCCATGCAGGTAGAGGAACGAAAGAAGGGGTAGAAGTGATGGAGGAAACAGGACAGTGCCCAGCTCAGAGCAGGCCACCCAGGAGGAATGCGGGACACTGAACTCAGGCTTTGGGGTGTCTTAGAACCCTGGTTTACAGCCAGTGAGACCCAGTGGGCCCTCAGATACTCAAACAGACCACCCACTCTGAGATCAGCCTGGGACCACCCAGCTGCCCCACCAGCTGGACTGTCCTGGAAGAGGGGTGGGGTGGAGGCTGCAGGTGGGGGTGAGAGGGCAGCAGCCTGGCCTTGGGAACTGAGAAGGCAGAGAAGGGAAACAGGTCCCACCCCTCCCTGCCTGCTCCTCCTGGTCAAGTTCTCCACCAGAAGGCTCTGGGTTGGAGGATGCAACACCCAAGGCTCCTGCTGACCTGTGTTTTGGCCACAGGAGAAGGGACCCAAGAAGGAGACCTTAAGCCCTGCAGAGACTTCCAGCTCTAGAGAATAGGGGACTCAACTCTGTGGCAGGCACTTTCAGGGGTCGGCAGCCTGTGAGGTCGGCGGGGGGAGGGCTGGTGGGCAAAGCAGTGAGAGGTGCAGCCCTCTAGCTCTCCCAACTGCTGACCACCTGTGTTTACAAAGCCACCAGGGGCCCCAATGCAGCATGTATAGGGGTCTCCTGGGGAGCTTCTTTAAAAAGGCCCCTGCCTGAGCCGCCTTCCCTTTTCCTACCTACCTGCGCCCTGAGAGTCTGACTCAGCCCGTCTGGGTGGAGCCCACACTCTCAGGGACAGGGAGGGTGGAGAATGGTTGGGGCAGAACTGGGGTTTCAGAGACCCAGCACCCGCCCAGGAGCAGGTGGAGGAAACACGGAAGTCCGAGGGGGGATCTATTTTAGTCCTAACAACGGACCACCGAAACTCTCCCCGCAGAAGGGGGGGCTCCTCCAGGGGAACTGGGTGGGGCTACAAAGCGGGGCGCTGCGAGACCGGTGTCCCTGCCCCGACCCTTCCGTGGGGTCGGGTCCATAAAGTCAAGTCAGCTCCGGGGATGGATGCCTGGGTGGGAGAGTGAGTGCTGGGCCTCGCTGCCCAGCTTTCAGTCCCAGCCCTCCCTGGTCTGCAAGTGGACTCAAACTGCTTTCGACTCCTCCTCCTGTTTTTCTCCCGAAGAAGCTCGGGCGCTGCTTTCCCACCTGCCCCTCATTATCCTATGATAAGCACACCTTTCAGAGGCCCAGCCTGTCCCTCCCCACGAGACTTTGCCCAGGGACCCCTGTGCAGACCCCAGCCCACGCTGGTCAGGCTGCCCGGAGCCAGGGGGCCAAGCCACCACCTCCCTCCAAGTGGACTGTTCCAGCCAAGATCCAAGACACTGCCATGCTCTCTTCCTCCAGCAGGGGGCACTCCAGGCCCAGGCAGCATTTATTTGTTTGACAAACATTTCCTGGGTACCAATGTTGTGCCAAGCACTGGGCCCCGAGATGGGGACATGAAGGTTAAAAATAAAACAGTTCTTCTGTCCAGGAGTTTGTGGTTTTAGTGGGAAACATGTAAAAACAAAGACAGGAAAACAGAGGGTCACCTTGGGAGGCAGACGTGGTGCCGGGGGCCCAGGCACCATCTGGAGGCCTGGGTGAGAGAGGGCCCCTCCCTCCGTCATACCCAGGGAATGGCACAGACAAGGGACCCTGGGGGCCCAGACTCCCGCTCCGGCCCTCCACCGTCTCAGCCCCACTCATCTCTGTTCTCCTTGAGGAATTCTGGGAGCCTTGAAAAGTCCAGAAGGATGCCTGGCCTGGCTCCGAAAGGAGCCCCAGTCACGGGAGGCACTGGGGGAGCTGCCAGAGGTTGCCTCCTCCCTCTTCTCCCCCACACGCCCTGCCCCCACCACAGCCCCAGAGAAGGTGAGCAGGCGTCTTTCACAAGTTGCCACAGCCACCACGCTCAGCCCCTCCAGCCCTCCCTACAGCCCCTTGGGACCTCGAGGTCAGGGGCGGGATGTAATGATACACCTCATCTAGGCACCCCCTACAGTGGCCCGAGCTTGACTGGCTGTGCAGAACACGCGGAGCACTGGTTAACAATACAGACTCCTGGGCCCAACTCAGACACCCTGCATCCGGATTCTCTAGGGCTGGGGACCGGGAATCCGTCATTTTAACAAGATCCCCAGGTGATGTCAACCATCAGACAAGTTTAGGAAGCTCTGCTGTGAGGGCTTGTGGGAGGCCTGGGACCTTCCTCGTGCTCACAGGGGTTGGAGGGGACAGGATGGGACAGGACAGGACCTGCACATGGTGGCCAGCTCAGCAGGTACTGGCTGAAGGAATGAACCGGTGGGCCTGGGCTCAGAGAGCTCTGTGGTCCGGCACAGGCCCTAGGAGACCAGCAGGGCTGCAGCCTCCCCAGACAGCCCCCCTGCATTGCCCTCGGGACCCCAGGAGTTGGAGCATTAGGGTGTGTGTCCTCTGGAAGGAGGGCCGGGGCCCAGTGAGAGTTTAACGCTGCCCTCACTGGGCCTCTGCAGCCCCGGGCGTCAGAAATATTTGTTAAACATAGTGCGAGCATCAGAGAGACCACTGATGGCGTGGCCTCCCAGATTCTTCCAGAGCCGGGTCAAGAGCAGACTAACTGCACTCACTGGCGAAGTCCTAGCTCCTCACAATGGCACACGATTGAAGGACGGGGTCTTTACAGGGCAATCAACTTAAAATGAGCCTCCGGAACCATGAGATGACACGTTTCTGTCGTGTGAGCCACTGAGTCCGCGGCCCTTTGCCAGGCTGCCCAGCAAACTAATACACCAGGGCCCTCCCTGCTCCCGGTCCCCGTGGAGAACGGGCCTGGTAATGGCCCAGAAACTCCCCTCCAGACCTTGGTGGTTAGGACCAGGGGAGGGATGCTTTCACCCCAGCCCCACGGTCCCCTTTGGCTCCACTCTCCAGTCCGACAGGACCTCTTCCCAGGAAGCCCTCCCTCCCCACCACCCACCGCCAGGTCCGCAGACACCTGCACACCTAGGGGCGGCTCTGCCCTGTGCCCAGCTCTGCCCTGATACGGTCAAGTCGCTGGAGAATTCATGCAGAGGGGAGGGCAGGTGGCTGCCCCCAGGGACATGTGACACACCACTGAACTGCGTGCCAGACGGTCCTGGGTGCAGGGACAGAGTCCCGTGTGGGGACTGATGTTAATTAGAATGACGGCAGGGAGCAGCCTTTAATAAATATTGATGAAGAGTGGATCGAGGAATGAACGAACGAGCCAAATGTTTTTCCCGGGTCTGTTTTGCCCGCCCTGCGGCATGCGGTGTGTTTATAATGAGCTGCACACGGAGGACTGGCAAATGGCGGCCGCACACCCATCTGCTCTAAATGTGTTGCCCTCGGCCAGTCTCAGGGAAGGGCAATTACCTAGCGGGGTGGGGGTGGGGTGGGCATAGGGGCCCCGTGCACCTACGTGACCCCACCCCCATCCTCAAGCCCCTCAAAACCCCCCAAGGGGAGACACTGGGCAACGCTGGGCAGGGTACAAGCCGCCTGTCTTTCTGGGAGGGAGGACGAGGGGCAGAGTGTGGCCCGGGCCTGCTGTGAGCCTGGCCAAGTAACGGGTGGCAGTGACAACACAGGCTGATTGGAGAGGGGAGAGGCTGTTTTTCACGGAAAAGGGAAGAACGAGAGAAAGGAAAAGAGAGGAGGAGAAAACGGTAGAAAGTCTTCCTGTCCTGCATGTCCCAGGTCCTAGTGACCAAAGTCTCGGGCGAGGGCAATGTGACCCCGTTGCAGGGGCAGCCGGCAGGAGGGCAGGCGGGCGGGGGGCCTCCCACTCGGCCTCCCCTTCTGGTCTGCAGACGTCTGACTTTTCCAGATCCTGCCAACCCTACAACATTCCTCCGTGTCACGGGTCCCAGCATCTTGCAGGTCCCTGTTCCCAAGAAGGGATCTCCTGGGAGGCCCTTTGGGTTCACTACGAGTTCCAGGTGGGCATCACGGGGCCCAGTGGCCGGGGAGCCCCACTGCTGCCGTGGGTCAGGCTCTAGGGCAGGGCTCAGCCTCCCGCTGCTGATGTTTGGGGTCTGATCCTTCTCTGGGGAGGGGCCTGCCCCAGGCATTCACAGTAGGACGCGAGCAGCACCCTCAATGCCAACAGCACCACCACCGTCCTTGTGGGGACATCCATGAAACATGAACTCAGAGTGTTAGTCCTTCCATTTCCACAGATGAGCAAACTGAGGTGTCAAGAATCCCACCCAAGGGTTTCACAAAACTGGGAACCAAGGGCTGGGATCTGCACCTGCAGCTGTCAGATTCCTGGGTCACGCTCTCTCTCCTCCGACAAGCTGCCTCATGTTATAAAGGCAACTGGTCTCTGGCCCCAACCCCCTTCCCGGAAGTCACCGATGTCCTTCCCTCAATCACCCACTCACCACAGAGGGTCCCCCAGCTCACTGGTCCATCAGCATCCTTGAAAGGAAACAGAGCTGCCCCCTGAGCCCAATGGAGGAGGATGAGATCAGACTGTCCCGGGCTGGGGCTGGTGCAGATGCTAAATAATTCATGGGCTGCTGGGAGGAGGGCTGCAGCTTCCGGAGGCTTCTGTGGGTGCAGACAGCAGCCAGGAAACATCCTGGTCCCCGGTTCCTGTGTGGGACCCAGCACGTCCGGGGGCCAGAGACTGATTCAGCTTTGTGAGAATGGATCGGAAGGCCGACAGACCTTTACTAGCTGTGTGGTCATGGGCGAGTCTCTCCACCTCTGTTTCTGGCTCCCACATGAGCTGCGAGGGGCCCTGAACAGGTGTGGGAACCTCGTGTATAAACCAAATGCTGGGAGTGGCACTTGGCAGGTCCTCCTGAGCCAGGGGAGGGACTGCCCACCCCCTGGCCCGGGACACCCCCTGAGGAGCCCGGTGTTTCACAGGGCAGTGCCCTCTGCCCCCAGCATGCAAGGCGCAGCGGGACTATGACAGAGGTCGCCCCCTCTTCCACCCCATTCCCTCTCCTGCCCCTCCCCACCCCCCCGCCTTGTGTGTTGGGCAGGTGAGGGGGCACTGGTCTGGGGCTGGGGGCTCTGGGAGGCTGGGTTTCCCCTCTGAGAATAAATTCCCAACTGAGAGGGGAGTTACTTGGAATCAAACAGCCTGTCCTGGTGTAGAAGACAAAGAGAACATCTTTAAAAATATATATTATTCATAAAGCCCAGAAAAATTCTTCATGAACACAGAGGGTTCCAGTGGTAATGACCCGTTGTGAACAGGGAGTAAGGTCATTTGGTTCCGAGCGAGTCTGAAGTCCAAGTGCTCTGCGCCAGGCCAGAGTCCCACAGGGTAGCTGTAAAATGCACGGGGACATTGGCCTGACCTCACTGGCCCCGGGTTTTCGCCCCTTCGGGCCTCGCGGAGGTGCAGCTGGACCACTTCTCTCTCCGCCTGCCTGGGCCGAGGACCCGACTCAGCAGGGCCGCAGGGCCTGCCTGAACCCCGCAGCCTGCGCCTTTAGGGACCCGTCCCTCTCTGGGCCTCGCGGCAGGTCCCCAGGGGCCTGTGCACAAACCCACATTCACTGCAGGCTGCTCCCCGAGGCCGCTTGGCGCTGGGAAGGACTCACGTGATCTTCTCATCTCCAAAAGCAAGATAGTCCCTTTGTTCGTTGTGAGGGATCTTGGGGCCACTAACCTAGATCAAGAGAAGCCCGAGGCGCACAGAGCTCCCCGCCTCCCTTCGTCAGGGGGAAGTTACACTCATTCTTGGAACCGAGCAACTCAGTACAATGGATCATAAATGGTGGGGGAGCGGGGGAGGGTCACGCTGGGTGGACAGCCCTATTCTCACCTACGGGGCCCGTTCACCCCATTTAGCTCTGGAGAGATACTCCGGTGGCAAAGGCACAGGCTGCTGGGGGCAGGAGGGTGACGCTGGAACTGCAGGACTGAGCATAGAGCAAGGCTGGGCACAGCCCAACCCCCCTCGCTGCTCTCGTCCTCACCCTCTTCTTGGCACCCGGAGGTGACGCTGGGCTAAGAACGGAGCCGCAGGAGCACACCTAGGGCGACCCCCCTTGGATGAGCCATCTCTGCCTGGTACCAGAGGGCGGGGCAAAGCCAGGGTGACGAGGCTCCAGGGATGTGCCCACAGACCGGGAGCTGAGCACACTTCGGTCCTTGGAGTCAGCATCACGCAGGTCCCGCAGACGTCCCCCACTTCCCCGGGTGGCGTCAGGGCCCCCTGGGGCACATCCTGGGTGAGGAGAGCAGGACCAGCCCAGGGAGGGACCCAAGGTGAGGTAGAAGCCTCTCCTCTGCCCATCAGGAAGCGGCACAGCATTCAGGTCCGGATGCCGCTTACCTAAGGGGCCTCCCCAGGTCCCACAGGTCTGTCCCGGAAGAGGCCTGAGCCCCAGTCTGCGTGGTCCAGGACTCTCAGCTGGTCCCTGAGAATGCAGCCCCAGCCTTTGTCTTGAGTCTTGACAGAACCCAGTTCCCCGCAGGTGAGAGGGTGTGGGGCGGTGCAGCACGGGGACTGGGTCCGGGCCACCAGCTCTGCGGAGGAGCGGTGTCTGTCGGGCCTCGGTGGGCTCTGCCCCAGCTTGTGGCCTCCCGCGGTTCATTCAGGGGGTGGCAGAAGGCCCAGGTGAGAAAAGCAAGGGCCAACTTCTGCCACGGCATGGCTCCAGAGACTGTCCTCGATTCACCCAGGCGTGCAGGGGGACAGCTAATGCTGGACACTAAGGGTGGCCAGGAAGGTTCACGGTGTGAAGACAGGGGCATCTGAGGATGGCCATCTGGACAGCCACAGCATGACACAGGGGCTGGGGTGTGGGAGGAGTTTGTCACGAGGGCGACGGAGGCAGATAGGTCTGCAGACAGCTCCTGGGGCCTCCACCACTTGGGGACCAGGAAACGTGGGGCAGGGCAGGTAGGGGGTGGCCCGAGAGCCCCAGCCATAAGCCTCGGGGTTCCAGAGAGACCCCCACTTGGTCCAGTGCTCCAGATCGGTGGCCTTGGGCCCTCCCAGGTGCAATGACAAGGGTAGAGAAGGTGCGGGGCCCTGCCCGGCCAGCACACAGAGGAGGGGGGCATCAGGGCGACGTGCAGTCCAGGGAACAGGGCGTCTACCATCTCGTTTTATTTTGCGGGGACTGAGCCTAAAGTAACCAGAAAGAACAACAGTCAAAGGGGACCCCCTGCTTGGGGCCCAAGTGCTACTGGCTTATGCTAAAAAAAACGGGGCTGGAGTCCCAGGGGAGCTGGTCAGTCTGACATAAAAGGAAACACTTGGGCAAAGTTTCTTTTTTTTCTTCCAGCAACCTTTCACTCCCTTTCAAATGTCAGAAAATAGCTTCTGGCTACTTGGGGAGAAACATTCCCAAGCCTGGGAGGGGCGGGCTTGAGCCAGGGTCCTAGGGTCAGGGTGCTGCTGTGTGTCCGCGCCCCGGCCCCTGGGGCCCGCTGGCTGACCCGGAGCCACAGGAAGTCAGGGTCTCGAGAAAACCCGGCCGGGCTTGGTGAGGCCATGTCTACAGACCGAGTAGGCTCTGGGGGTCAGTGTGCTGACCTGAGGGAGGAGGCCAGGGAGCCACACCCCAACTTCCCTTAAAGCCTAGTCTAACCCTAAAATGGAAATGGTTCTGGGATTTCTGATTCTGGGAAGGAGAACACTGTCCTGCCCACCTTTTGGGGCAGCTACGAGGATGACAATGACCCAGGGCGGAAAGGCCCTGTCTGTGAAGGAGCGAGCAAAGTGGCATTTTAATCATCCCTGCCCAGGAGTGAAGCCAGACACAGTGGGGCCTGACCCATGGCCCCTTGGTAAACCCGCTTTGTAAAGCAACCTAAGAGCCCGAGTGATGCTCCGCTGTGTCCCCTATAGGATCCGAACCACAGCCCCATCGAGAGGCTGAAGTTAAGCCATCTCCCCTTACACATGCCACCTGCAGAAATGCCTGCTGGTGTGTCCACATCTGGCCAGTGGAGGGGGGCCCAGAGGAGAGCTGCCCGATTTCAGACCAGCTCAGATGCTGGTCTGGCCCCCAGACAGGCGCTGACCCAGAAGTTCATTCTGATCACACACAGCAGAGACACCGGCTCAGCTGAAGAATCCTGCACTGGGTGGGGGGCGTCGGCTACTTCGCTGCCTGGAAGAAGGACCCACAACAGCTCTCCCGTGAGCTGGACGTGGAGGGAGATGGGGGAAGGAGCCACCCACAGGCCATTGGAAAACCAAGAGCCGGGTCAGAAACGATGTGCCCAGAGGAAGGGTTAATAAAGCAGAAGAGTGTTTATTAGGACCCTGCCCCTCACAGAGGAGCAGGACCCAGGGCAGAGCACGCCTGTGAAATCTCTCGAGGTTGCAGGAATCTCTCCAGAGACCCTGGAGAACGCAGGTGCTGACTGGCCGCCACCCCGAGAAGAACACTATTTAGCTGAAGGCGACCCTGGCATGGAGCCGGGGTTGGCGCCTGGACTCCACAAACACTGAGGGTGGGTAGGGGTACCTGGGACACCCTCCCAAACACCGGCCAACAGGGGGGGCCTCCCAGCTGAGGCCCAGGCTGCCCTGAGCCATCCAGGGGGCACGGAGAACAGGAGAGCCTGGGGCTCTCGGGCAGTCCCTGGCCCAGGCCAGGTCCCCGGGGCCCTCCCCACACCTGCCGGCCACCTCCTGGCGCCGACTCAGTCCCACACGTAGGGGTTTCTAAAGACCTGAGAGTTCTTGTCATCTTTTGACGGAGTGGCCACCTGGTGGCTCTGAGCTGCGTATATGTCTTCAGCCCGCAGGGTCGAGTTGGCGCTGCCCATCACCTGGCTGTTGGCGGTGGCCCGTGGGAGGATGACGTCGTAGGCTCCTTCGGACTGGAAGGAAGAGCAGGAGGTCTCGGGGCCAGGCTCCACCAGCCCCGCTGCATAAACACTCGGCTTCCTGCGGGGCTCCGCCTGCCAGCTCCCCTCCCCTGCCCCCAGCGGGCCTGCCTGCATCAGAGGAAATGGGGGGGTGACCTCTGACCCCCAGCCCCTTCTCTCCCTTCAGAGGGCCAGGTCTCTGAGCCCGGGACCGAGGCCCGAAGGACATTCCCGGGATTCACTTGGCCCTTTCCGAAGGAGCCTCTTCTCAGTCCCCTCCTGCCCTTCACACCTTGTGCCCAGTGTTGCGTGAAACACACGGAGTGGCCGTCACCTTTCTGGAGCTCCCGGCCTCCCTTCCTTGAGACTCTCGGCCGAGTCCCCCTGTTGGCCCTACCCCCCCCAACAGCGTCACAGCGGCCGCTGTGCCCGGCCGAGGACGGGCTTGTGTCAGACACTGGACGTGCCCAGGGATTCCTCATCTAGGAGTCTCACTGGAGACTTAAAACCCCAGCTCGCTGCCTGGAACCTGGGTGGAGCCGCAGCGGTCCTGTTCCTGTGCAGGTGAGACTCGGCCGAGGGCTCGGAGGGTCCTGAGGGCCCCGCCCCGGCCCCACCTGCCTTCCGGAGGGAAAGCTGCCACGGAACCCCCTGCCATGAAGGCTCCTGGGACATCTCAAGGGGCGTTCTCGGACCCGGGTGTGCGGCTGAGTGCCCGGGACTATCTCAGCCTCGCCCACACCCCTGGGGTGGGTGGGAGACTCCACGTTAGGAAGGTGAGGCCACGGAGGATGCCGACCACCGGTGCCTCCGCCCCACTCGCCCTGCCCGATGTGCACTTTTAGCGAGATGCCACGTGCTGGTGGTGCTGAAGACCTGGGGCTGTGTTTTGAGAATCACGGTTGGTCCAGATTCTCCCCCACCCCCTACCCAGAAAGTGAGGGGTGTCAGGTGTGGGCTCAGCTCCCGGAAGGGCCGGGGCTGGGTGTTTCAGAGACCTCAGCTTCACCCTGCTCCGGGCTCCCAGCGGGAGGGGGTGAGAACACCACCCTGCTGACCGCCCTCCTTCCTGTTCCCAGCACCCTGCCAAGGCGGTCACTGCCCTCTCCGGCTCGCTGCCCTCTCCCCACGGTGTCTGCCAGCCCCGGAGGAGGAACATATAAGGAGTGAGTGAATCTAACCCACCTTCCTGTTCCCATCCCCTCCCTCTGCTAATGGAGCATCTGGCTTCCAGAACCCAGGGGAGGTGTGAGGGCTGCTGCCTGAGTGTGGGGGGAGGGGAGCCTCCCCTGAGACAGCTGGGGTGGAAGAGTCGATACCCACCCAGACCTGCTACTTCCTCCTCTGTCCCTTTGGAGCCCCCCAACCTCCCGAGAATGACACCCAGCCCAGCTGGCTGAGGCCCTCCTCCGTCCCTCCCCAAGCTTCTGCGGGGAGGCTGGCAGCGCCCACTGGCTTAGAGAGCTCAGCCAGCAGGCCCCACAGCGCCCAGTCCTAGTTAGTGTGTGATGCCCCAACAGCACAGGGCGGGCGGGCACCCCCCACGACGTAACCGAAGACAGTGGGCACCTCAACTCCAGGAAAAGGGCGCAGCGAGCTGGAGCTTGGGTTCCCCGAGGCAGATGCCCCAAACGGGGACGCCGGCCTCCTCCCCACCACCTGCACCCTGCCCCACACTGGCCACACGGCCCTCCACCTGCCCACAGAGGCTGAGCGAGGCAACTTCCACCAGGGTCAGGGGACTTGGTCCACTCACCGGGCCTTTGTGCATCAGGGCCATCTCGGTGGGCTGGTACACGCCGGTCAGCAGCTGCCCGTTGTACCCGCTATACGGTGACACTGGTCTCTTGGCTGCAGGGAAACACAGGAGAGGGTTGAAGGCCAGGCTGTTGGCTCCCTTTCCCGGCTGAGAGCAAGGTTCCAGGGCAGGGAGTGGGGAGAGGACCAGGGTAACCGGGAGGGAGCCCAGCCCGCGGTGGCCACCTTGGGGGTGAGGCCGTGTGGGTGTGGGGGCCCCTCTGGAACCCAACACCCCTCTGTCCCGATGCATGAGGAGCCGTGACGCCGCCTGCCTTCCCCACGGGCTTTCCTGCAGTGTAGGAACCCCCACCCCCGCCCTTCATCTGTCAGTTCAGAAAAATGCTCCTGTTAGCAACTTTCACATCCCCATCCGCCACCCTCTGAGGCCAGAGGCCACGAGGGGAGCACAGGCCTTCGGCCGCCTTCCAAGATGGCCAGCCTCCAGCTCTGGCCTCTAGGGCCGTGGGCCAGCGGCCAGGAGCTGGGGTAAGTACAGCAGAGACCCCGTAGCCCCAGACTCCAGGGGCAGAGCTGGGTGCCAACTCCCTACAGCCGGAAGCCCAGAGTCCCCCAAGGGGCCGAACACACATCCTGTCCTGCCACCCCTGGGAGAGTCTCCAGGACCTCGTTCGGCAGCAGAATCCTTCCCGAGCCTCCGATGGTGTGCTGGTTTCCTGATCTGTCCCACCCTCTGGGCACTCCCAGGGTGGCTAAGGAAACCTGCTAACCCCAGGCCCTGAGAGCAGCCTGGACCTTGGTGTCTGTCTGTCTGTCTGTCTGCGGCAGTCTGATGGCCCTGCAATTCTGAGGGACCACAATCACACAGGGCTTCTACATGCTGGGCTTACTCAATTGATTTTTCCATTTGGAAAGAAAAAAAAGCTAAAGGAAAAAAACCTGTCACATTCCCAGCAGTATTTGCCTCGAGAGGACAAAGGCTGGGGACTGTTCCGCCCTGACAAACACGCACAGGTGAGAGCAGAGGTCAGGGCGGCTGGGGGGCCCCCAACACCGACCCACGAGCCCCTCTCTCCCGCCAGCCTCATCAGCTGCACCCCCCAGCCCACGGACACTCAACTGGCCCCACTCTGCACAGGCTGGGAGCCACCCTGGGGGGCAGACCAAAGGCCAGTGCCTGGCAGGACGAAGGTCACTCCTCTCCCCAGAGCAGAGATTATGGGACCTCGGTGTGCAAAGAAGAGGCAGGGAGTCAGTTCTTGGGTCCTGGAACTTCCCCTGCCTACAGCACGAGCCCCAGGAACTCGACAACCAGGCAGCTAAGGGCTTCAGCCCCCGAAGATCTTGACGAGCACAGTCCAGGGCTGGGGCAGGGCTCTGAGGCCGCACCTCTGGCCTTCTGGGTCCTGCCAGACGGAGGGGCTGTGGCCAGCTGGCGAGGAAAGCCTGCTCACAGCACCTGGCACATAGCAGGCACCCAGTAAATGCTAGTGGTCCTCACAGTTTACAAGTGCCAGGGAAAAGCTCCTTGTCCCGGAGAAGGGCCATGTCTGCTTCCCAAGCTGCTCCCTGGGGACACGGGGCCAGTGGCGGGGGTGGGGGTGCAGGGGGAGGACCTGGCACACACTGCTAGGGCTTCACTCCCCCCTTCCTGCCTCTTCCGCCGGTTGCCCTCAGCCGGACCACGGAGCTGCCAGGAAAGCCTGTCCCATGAGCAAAGAGCCTGGACAGGAGCTCGGAGCCCAGCTGGCTGGGTAGTGGGTGCTGCTTATTAGACCGGTATATAGCATGAGTACTTTTATTAAAAAGGAAAATGATTAGTCCTGGCTGGGTAGCTCAGCTGGTTAACGCATCATCCTGATACGCCAAGGCTGTGGGTTCAATCCCCAGTCAGGGCACATAGAAGTATCAACCGACGATTGCACCAATGAGAGGAACAACAGACCGATGTTTCACTCGTTCTCTCTCTCCTTCTCTCCCTTTAAAATCAATGCACTGAAAAGACTTTTAAAGAAAACTAAGGTGACTAGGGACACGTACACCGTGGAGAAACAAGCTCTGGAAGGAAAGTGATAATGATCATAAAATAATAGTAATGCGCACAGCTAACAGCTAATACTTCCAGAGCACCTGCCGGGTGCCAGACGTGTGCATTCATCGGTCCTCACCAGAATCCCCTGCCGCAGGCTCCCTCCTCATTCATCCTCAGGTTACCCATGAGGCGACTGAGGCCCACGGAGACAAACTACCCATCGACAGCGGTCAGGTCTGGGGACGGAACAGGAAGGAGCCGGGTGGAACTGGGGGAACGGCTGGGAGAACATTTTGTTTCATACGTCGTGTTTGAAATTTTATGGTGAAAATATGGTCATGAATTACGTAACTATAGTAAAAAATACCTTCCACAAGGAATTTAGGGACTTTAAGGCAGAACGCGATAGTTCAGTCTCAGGGGCCTTGCTGGGGACCAGCCCCTCGTCCTGCGGCAAAGGCCGCGGAAGAAGGCGGGGAGGGGCCCCGGGACTTACCCGAGGCCGGCTCGTCCATGGAAAAAGCCTTGTTCTCCACAAACATGCTCTGGCCCTTCTGCTCTTTCAAGATGGTCTCGTAGCCCACGCCCCGGGTGGGGTACAGGTCTCCCTGGTAGCTTTGCTCCGGGCTGGCCTTGGTCACCTGGGACACCTCAGGGATGACATAGAAGAGGACGAAGGCCCAGGCGTTGGCGGCGAGGGCGATGGCCAGCGTGGGGTCGTCCCAGGTGGGCCTGTCGTGCTGCCGGTTGCCGTAGGTGTACATGACGATCCACACCACCCAGATGGCGATGGAGGTGGCTGTGGCGAGCAGCACAAAGACGCCGTGCTTCCGCCAGCGCTTGAAGCGGCCACACAGGGCGGGCCAGGCCCCCGTGAAGGCAGCCAGCAGCAGCAGCATGACGTAGATGAGCGCCATGACGAAGTCCATGTTGGCGATGTCGCAGGGGGAGGCTGCCACTCCACTGGCACTGCCGTTGTGCAGAGGGTGGCCCTCGCCTCCTCCCCGGACCAGCGTGATGATCAGCCACTCCGTGTTGATGATCACCTCCACCAGGGTCAGCAGCAGGGCCACGGTGAAGATCACCCAGCCCCGGGGCCCATGGTTCTTTCGGGCCAGGAAGTTGAGGGCGAGGACGTGGGACACCAGGCAGGAGAAGCAGATGGCGAACAGGACCCCGAAGAGGAACCGCCGGGAGGCGCAGGTGGAGAAGTCGGGCTTCACCACGCAGGCAAACACGAGGCAGAAGAGGCCCAGGGTCCCCAGCAGGAAGAACACCTGGGTCCCCAGAAGGCTCCTCTTCTTGGTGTCCTGCACGAAGGGGAGGCTGGCCACAAGGATGATGGTGAGGACAAACGTGGTGACGACGCCCGCCCCCGCCACCGCCTCCAGGACGATGCCCCACGCCCCAGACTGGTCACACAGGTTGTAGTAGAGGGGGTTGAGGTCCGGGCTGCAGCCGGGCGGGGCGCGGCTCTGGGCCTGCGCCCCCGGGAACAGGAAGAGGAGCACTCCCAGGCATGTCAGCAGGGCTCCGAGGGCGGCCATCCTGGCTCCCCGGCCAGGCTCCCACTGGGTCCCTGCAGACAGAGGGAGAAGAGGCAAACTCAGTCCTCCAAAGTCAGACTCTGACGCGGGTGCAGCTTCCCTGATCCCGAACCGGGCGGACCGTGCAAGGGGAATCATGAGATTGTCCCCCTGGGCTTCAGAATCCTTCTTAACACAGAACTCTTGGGAGGTATATGGACCAGAGAGGCAAGTGAGATTCCTACCATCCCTATTCCTAGTCGTAGAAGAGAAAGAGACTGTCATTGAATTTTCAGGTCCTACCCCTCACCAACCAGAGCCTGGGCCCCAATTTTTCCTGAGGTCTTGCGGCTACGGTGGAGGGGAGGGGGTTCATGGGCACGTCAAAACCAAGCACGCCACCCATTCGGCACTTCCCCTCTTGCTCCGAGACTTCCAGGGCTCAGCAGGCCACATACCACGCCCCTGCACTCTGTCCGTGGGACACCTGAGTCCACGGTGAATCAGCCCTGAGTTCATTCAGTCCTTCATTCATTCATTCAGCAGGCATTTAACAAGCACCTGTGACGGGGGCTTACAGCCAAACAAGGAAGGAAGAGGTGGAAAGTCGTACCGGATCCTCCTCGGCACTTCCTGCCACTCCTCCTTCCCACTTCCCTTCTCTGCCTGTCACTTTCGTACTCTCGGTGCCAAGGCCTCTCCTCAGAATCCACAGTTTCTTGTCCAGCTCAAATGCTGGAGTCTCAGAATAAAATAATTTCCCAGCTAGGGAGTTAATAACTTGATGCAAAAGTTCTCCTACGAGGCATTAACATTTTAAAAGCAAGAACCCGGCAAGGGCAATGCAAAACCCAAAGGAATCAATCTATAATGAAACACTTCAAAGCGCTGTACCTAAAAGCAAGAAAAATGTCTTTTATTCACACCAGGAAGCTCACGTAGGACTCTACCCACTCATTCAACTGGTCCTGGAGAGCAGCCGCGCCACAGGAAACCAACCCCCATGCTCGCCACCACCAGGAATTTTTCTGTACGAGGTGGAGGCGGGGAACGGGGCAAGTTAAGAGAATTAAAGACCGAGTGGAGGGAGCTTTCCCATCAAAGGCTTTACACCTTTATTTGGGAGAACAGACAATTTAAATGTTCTAAAATGGAAGTTACAAATTCCCAAATTCTATGAAATGCGGGCGCTTCACATTTAAATCATTCCACAGGTTCAAATAACGAGGGATAACTGGCTATTCTTGCTCGCGCCTCTTGGGCCCAGGAATTCTCCAGAAAGACAGCAACCAAGCTTTCCTGGGCTGATAGTGACCACTAGTGGCTGGCAGGGGAATGGCACGAGCCAACCCTCCTTCCCACCATCTTGCTTCCTTTTTTGCACGCGTTACCTCCTGTGTTCTCATCATTCCTGGTCACTTAGTTTCTTTTTTTCTTCTTTCTTTGCACTTTTTAACCCTCACCTAAAGATATTTTCTCATTGCTGGGGGAGAGGGGAGAGAGAGAACATTGATGTGAAAGAAACATCGATTGGCTGCTTTCTCCTAGGTGCCCAACTGGGGATCGAACCCACAACTTGGGTACGTGCCCTGATGGGGACGAGAACCCAGGAACTTTTGGTTATGGAACAATGCTCCAACCAACTGAGCCACACTGGCCAGGGTCTTGGTTACTGAATTTCCAACAGACAGACAAAAATCCTAAGTCTCGGTTGACATAAATTGTCTCTCTGTAATTAAATGAAAGGACACCAATACTAACTTAGGAAAAAGCGAAACTGACATAATAAAGATGTATTTTCAACATCCTTTAAGATATCCGACATGCCCCTTGAAAACATTTCAGCCTTCTTGGCTACCTCCTCGTCTTTCAAGTAAGCTTGCATTTCCCACTAACTCGTTTTAGTAAACTATTTTTCAACCCCAGCTGCCATAGTGACTGGCATTTATACACCCCAGGAAGTGATCTCCCATCAACTCAATAAATTAACGTTTTAACGTGAATCTTGCTGCTACTGTTTTCCTAAATAACGGGCACTGTGACAGCGCCGGTGCCTCCTGACTTCCGACGCAAAAGCACGTTTCCCCTACGTTGTAAGTACCGCATGCATTGGTACTTACACGTGTCGGACGGGGAGAGAGTCGGGGAGAAGGGCTAACGGGCCAGGGGAAAGGCTGTGGCCCTCCAGGAGGTGGCTTACAGATAACACGCTAGGGCACCCTGAGCACCAGATCCCATCTTGGGCATCCGTGGCTCCGCAGCACAGCAGCCAGAATTGGGGGTAAAGTTGGGAGACATGGACCTGAACCCTGAGAATGGCCACCCAGGCTTAGCCTCCCAGTGCCTGAACATCTTTGAGCGCTTCTCGTTCCACCTGCCTCTTCTGGTCCGGGTTTAGAACAGGCAATTACTCCAATCTGCAAATATTTACCAGGCGCCTGGGGGCCAAGGCCCAGTTGTTCTCAGAACTTTAGAAAGTGCAAAGCGGAACAAACACGGTCCCTGACTTGACGGTCTTTAAAAATCTACTAGGAGACAGAGCGTTTAACAGCTTGCTGCGCAGCATAGGTCATCAGTTTGGCTCAACAAACTCTTACACTTAAAAAAAAATCTAACAGGACAGGTAAGATGGGTCTGTGAGGAAAGTACACATGGAAGAATAAAATGCCACACAGCAGATGTGACCTCTGCTACAGAAACTGAGAGAAGATACTCTCCTAGGGGTCAGAAGGGATGCAATGGAGACCGGCCGTCAAGTTCACCAAGCATGAACTAAGTGGCTAGCTTAAGTCAGATTAGGAACATCCCAGGGAGGGCGAGTGGAGCACGATTCTAAAGGCAATGGGGAGCCACCGGAGGCTGAGTTTTGCCCAAAGAGGGGCATCGGCGGGTTGTGCTTCAGGATTTGAGTCTGGCACACAGCACAGGCCACTGATGGGTTGAGGACATGTTTGCCCGGTTTAGAGATGGAGACCAAAGGTAAGCTGTAATGGGCAGATCTGAGAGATCCTTTCCGAAACAAAATCTAAGGCCAGGTGGAATGTGGGGGAAAGGATACTACGCCTTTGCTACAAGTTCAAGTCTGATAACAGCCACGTCGTTCTAAAATACCAAGCCAGGGCCCTTGTAGGTCACGCCCCTGGATCCACCTTGCTCTTGGATGCTCACCTGCCTGGCCCCTCCTGCCTCCTCCAGAACCCAGCACCTCACAGGCACCTGGGCCAAGGCCAGAGAAGCTTCACAGCCCTCACCCCAATTTTCTGTGAACTTTGCTGCTGGTCGTGGGCCACACCCTTCAAGTTTTGCCTCTGGGAGCTCCTACCGACATGGGAACTTCCAAGGAAGGAGACAGGAAACTGTCCTTCCTCCTCAACGCAGGTAGCTTCTGCCCTGCAACTCACCAGCCCCAGATGAAACCAACCACTCCTACCTGGTATGTCTCATTTCTCTGGTTTCCTGGTAAATGGAAGGATGAGTGGGGAGACAAGAATACACTGACTCGGGTGGGGAAATTGGGCCAGATCGGACCTGGCTCTTGTCCACTGCCTAGGAGGACAGCGGCCCCTGGAAGCCAGCAGGAGACTTAGTACAGCAAACTCAGAAGAGTCTGATGTCCAGGAGTCCAGATTCAGCCAGTCAGCTGATGCCCCCCTTTAAGCCAGTGAAAGAGCAAGGACTTCAATGAAACGGACCCAGCTCTGCCCGAGACTCTTACTCCCATGGGCCCCTGGAGCCTACACATCTAGGCTGAGTCCTCTGAGACCTGCGCACACACGTCTCCCCTCCGGGCTCTAAGGTCTGAGAGCAAGCGACTCAGGTCCCCTGCAGTATTTCGTGCCGTGCCCTGAACACCCTAGGCACCTAACAATGACTCACTGGCCCTACTCAGTGCCCACTGCTCCCATACCAGCCCTGCCTTCTTCACTTTGGAGAGCTGTCTTCGGCTTTAAGGTTATCAGTGGGATTAAGGGGGTGACCCTCCTTCTGCTCCATGAGATTCCCCCACACCAGGGCTGCAGCCCAGCCCCCGCCTCAGACACTCCTCCTCCCTGGAATCATCAGTCCTACAAATATTTTAATCACCTCTGAAACCAGCCTTTCCCCAGGCTCCGCTACTCAGCCCAATCCAATTCCAGAACCCCCTCCTGCCCTCTGTCCCCCCTCAGGGGAGCAGAGGGGCCCCACCAGTGGCAGCGGTTTCAAGGCCCAGCCAGTTCCGACTGGCTTCACTTCACCTAGCAAGGATGCGGGGGCAGCGGGGGGGGGGGGGGGGGGGGGGGGGGCCTCAGCTTTCCCAGAACAACCAACTCCCTCCCCTCCCCCAACCCACACAAAGGCTTTCGAGTCACCCCGGAAAGAGCACCCAGGGCTTTGCCTGGCTGCCCAGTCTGTCTCCCGGGCTCAGGAGTACAGAGAGACACGGAGTATGGCCAGGTTACCTTCAAGGGGGCCGTGACCCTCGAGAGCTCCCCGTGGGAGGCACCTGTGCTCGCCCAGGAATGCCACAGAGCATCCTACTTCCTCCCCGGCGCCACCACTCAGCGCTCCGTCAGGAGAGATGGATGGACCCACCGACAGTCTCCCCCCCTCCTCCGATCCATCTCTTCCTCCAGACCTGCGGGTAAGGAGCTACCTCCCTGCCCTGGTGGGGGGAGGGTGGGGGAAGGGAGGGAAAGGGCGCTTCCTAGAACCCTGGTCTAGACCCCACACTGAAGGTGCGCCTTTGGGCCAAACGTCCCTGAGCATTCTGAAACTTGAAAGTCCCCCATCCAAGGCTCTGCTCAGGAAATGTCACTCTGGAATGCGCCCCACCCCCCATTGCTCTCCCTCCGCCAGCCACACGTGAAGGCTCAAAGCCGGGCAGGGGAACTACAGGAGCACAACGCTCTGTTTCCACAGGTTCTGGCCCCTGGGCTCTAGATCCAGGCTGTGGAGCCCTTAAGTGGCTGGGTTTTCCCGGGTGTAAAATTGCGGGGCCGGGGGTTAGGGGCGCTGCTCAACCTCTGCGCTGGGAAGGGCCCTGGGAAAGTCATTGACGGTGGGGGGAGGAGGGAAGGGATCTAGAGGCCTCGTTGCCTGAAGTAGAAACTCTTCGATCGTCTGAAGTCCCAAACTTCGGACAGGAACAGAGAATGCTCCCCTTTCACTCCTCCCGCCACCCCCGCTGGGTCCTGCGCCTTTGCTCCTTCGGAACCGAAGGAGGGGGACAGCCAGCCTCCACCGGCCACAGAAACCTGCCCTCCCTGTGCACTGTAAAGGACAAGGGCCCACATTGATGGTGGATTCTGGGTTCGCCCCCGCCCCCAGTCCCTAGCAGGGTCCGGTTAGGAAAGTTTCTGCGACCGAGCGCAGTTCCAGCCGCGTCCTCCGCTCCCAGGTTCTTGCTGCCCTCGTCCACTCCCCGTGAGTCCAAGCCGACTCTTCCGGGCGGCCGAGGGGAGGACGGAGAGGGAAGGAAGCCGTCCTTACCTGGGACGCGCCACCCGCCCTGCTCCGGCGCGCGAGGTTTGGGGCCAACTCCTGCCGGAGGCGAGGCGCAGGGGGAGGTGGGAAGGACTCGGTGCAGGGCGCGGGGCCAGGCCCAGCCCTGGCCTCCGGCGGCTGGGCCGGGGCAAGGGGTCGGGGCGTGGGGCCTGCCTCTCCCCTGACCAGGGCTGAGCTGGCCAGAGATCGGTCGCTCGCTTTCACACTGGCCTCACCCCGCGCCGGGTTTCTTTCTCTGGGCGAGGGTGGGCCGGCCCCTGAATCACCGTGACATCACCTCCATTCAGGCGCTGATCCGGCAACCGCAGCTCCAGGTGTGCGCACAAGGTTTACACTGTAACAAAGCCCGCCCGGCCCTCCCCCTCCGACTCACCCCCAGGCCTCCTCCGAGCTCCAGCTAGTCGCACTTTCCGGCAGGGGAGGGAGATCAGAGTTTCTGGCTGAGCTCGCCAGTGGGTTGTTGCTGTTTGCTGCCACGCCCCCGCGCGGGGGCGCGCACACTTACACGCACTCAGTTTCTGGACTTGGCTTTCTCTCCGGAAAGCGGTTTGGGTACAGCCCAGCGCACCTCGCGGGCGGGCTCTCTTCCCCTACGTATCAGCGCGCGCAGGGACTCGCACCGGGACCACCTTGGTGCGTTTCTCTGTGGTGGACACCTAACCTTTGTCAACTTCGTCCTGGCTCTCCCGTGAGACAACCGCCAGACACAGCTCGCTGCTCTGGGCTGGAGTGAGAAGCACACTCACAAAAAGTACGCCTTTGTCACATCTTCTGTGCCCCCCGTCCCCGAGCTAGCTTGCACACGTGGACACAAGTGCGCGCACCTAGTGCAGTGGGCCGAGCTCAGAACCACTCGGGACTGTGAGCAAACATCTCGCCCCAGACCTGACTAACCCGCGCCTGGGTTTCCAGCGACCAGCCCAGACTCCGGCCGGCTCGGAGCGTGCGCTCCTCTAGCCCCATCCCAAGTCCCTGTTCCGACTTGTCTCAATTAGCTTTCACGCTGCGGTTCCCCTAGGCGCACTATTTAACCCCGCCCCAGAGGTCTCTGCGCTGCGGGCCCCTCGGTCCTAACCCCGAGTCCCGCCCCTCCCATTGCCGGGGGACTTTTCCGCGAGTTCCGGTACCTTCAGCTCTCTCCACGGCCCACGTCCACTCCCAGCCCCCCGGGCTGGATCAACGGGTTGCCTCCCTTTCCCTTCTGGCCCCAGGAATCAGCAGAAAGGGAACCGCAGAGCTGAGGAAGCGAGTCCAGGCTGGGACCTCCTCAGCCCAGTAAACAAGAGATTTTCCAGCAGCCAGACGTCCCCCGGGACTGCGAGCTCCGCGCTAGGTGGGCTGCGCTGTCCCGGGCGCCCAGCAGGGCCTAGTTAGCACTGGCGGGAGGCCCGGTGGGACCACAGCGCACCGGGAAAGGAGAGGTTGTTGGGACTGACCGGGGCCCAGGGGACACGGAGGGAGGGCAGGGCACTGGGTCTCCGGGGTGCTGGTTCTGGTGACGCCGAGTTGCCTGGGGGATGGCCAGAGGTTCGCGGTGGGAGCCAGCTGGTGGCAGGGCGAGTTCGCTCAGCCTGGAACGCCGGTGGGGGTGGGGGGCGAGCAGGCGCAGCGGGGGAGGAGGGGTGGCAGCTGGACAGGGGCCAGGGGGTGGCAAGGTTGGGGGGAGGGGTACCTCCCGGGCTGTTTGTTTTGAGTGCCTAAGTCTATGACAACCAGGAGTCAAACTCCGTGAATCACTCTGAGCCGCAGGAGCGACAAACCTCAGACGGGCTCCTCCCCTCGCACACCTGCTTTTCGGACAGGGAAGGGAGTTGGCTTAGGGCAGAGCTGATGGTGGGGCCCTGCTTTTCCTAGAACCTGCCCCTTTTCTGTGCCTTGCTCCTTGCGGCTGGGGAATGAAGATTGAATTGTTTCAGTTCTTTTAAATATGAAGCGGAAGAGCGCAATTCTATTGCACTTGTTGTGCCTTCCCTGGGTCTCCCAGCCTTAACTCCACCCCCCACCTCATGCCCCCAGGTGAGGGTGTGCAGCAGAGCTTGTAAAATCCCAGCAGCGGGGTGCCCACTAGGGAAGGGTGAGCCGCAGGCTGATCTCAGCCAGACGAAGAAGTCACCTGGCCTTGTGCTATAGTTCATTAATGAGGCTAGTAAGGCGGAAATCAGTTTGCGGAGAGGGGTCCCTCGTTAGCATGTGTGACCAGCCAGTTCTGAGAGGCAGGAAAGGTATTGGGGGAAGTGGTCCCGGAGACTGGGACTTGGTCTAAGAGACCTCATGGAGACACAGATGGGTTGTGGGTCCCTTGAAATTTGCTCTCAAGCTGTGGGCGCCCCTTCACTCAGAGAGACCTCTTCCAAGAAGCAAGTCTCCACCTACACCCTAGGTGCAGGCAAAGGGAAGGCTGGGGGACCTGATGCCTGGCCACCCACGGGACGTCCTGGGAGTCGGGGGACAGCAGCTGGGCTCAGCCCCACAGCCCTGCACAGAAGGTAGCCCTGGAAATGTAGGGCAGTTTTCTGAGAACTGTTGCTTGTCCCCTTTTCTCTTCATCTCACTCTGGAACACGATCTGCCTTCAAAACAAAGCAAGGCCCTGGGGCAGAGGACCTGGGCCCCAGGGTCCCAGCGCCCTCGTTCATTCCCCTGGGGCCTGTGCCCCAGAGGTGGGGAGACTGAGAGCCTCACCCCTGCCCCAGCCCCTTGAGTCTGAGGTGGTGGGTGCAGCTGGCCACAGCGGGCCTCAAAGGGAAGCTCTAGTGGGAGGGACTGTTGCTTTCCAAGGCTCCAACTACAGGGTCGTCTGTGCCCCCAAATGCCCTTCACCCATTATAGTAACCCACAGGCACAGAAACCTTCAAAACTCCCATTTGCACTAAGAAATAGCACTTCGAGAAGCCGCCCCACGGAGTGTGCGTCTCCCTCCCTCTCACCCGTGGAAACTGCCTTTATTCCTTGGAAGACTCCTTCCTCTCTTTGGCCTGAAACAGTCTATGGCTCTGACAAAGCCCAGGGGTCAAGAGCAGCTCTGCCATCCGCGGCAGCTCTGTGAGCTGGGCAAGTCACTTCATTTCTCTGAGGCCCACGTTCCTCCACCATAAAACTGGTAGGACGCCACCCCCACAGCTGTCAAATAATGGGCAGAGCCATTATTCTGGGGTCCAAACAATGGCAGCAAGGTTGAGATGAAGCCCCGAGACAGCCCAGGGGCCTCGGAGACAGCGCTGCGCCCGCCCCGCCTGCCCTGCTCACGGGTGCCAGGCCTTCCTGTGCAGCAGGCGAGCCCCGGGGAAGTCCACCTCCCCAGGCCGGCAGGGCCCTGCCTTCCAAGTCCAGAGCAGGGGCCTTGCCTGGGGCCCTGGCGGAGCCTGCCTGGAGTGCAGCTGGCTCCCTAGAGGAACTTCCCTTTTGCCTGGGTAGCAGAAGTCCTGGAGTGCAGGGTAGCTGGCACTGAATCTCTTTCAGGGGCCATCTCCTCCTGGGGAGCAGGAGGCCCCCTTTCCCAGCCGGTGGAGTGCCCCTGGCCTTGCAGTCTGGGCCCAGTGGAGTGAAAACAGTTCCCTTCGGAGCTGAGGGCGGGCCTCTTGGCTGCCTGACAGATAGGTGCCTGGAATCCGGTGCTGCTGGTAAACAGACTTTGCATTTGCCCTCTGCTCGCCCCTGCGGCCCCCTCCCCCTCGTTAACTGGTTACTGCCCAGGTTGCAGTGTCTGGCTGTGTGTCCTTTTTCTCAGGCTCACGGGACTGTCTGCTCAGAGCAGCAGGTGTGTCCTGGTTTTGTAAGAGGACCCAGGTACTAAGATGGCCCCTTCAGAGGCGGGAAGCCAGGGGACAGGGGGCAGGTGAGTTAAACACGCATTCACCACAACCGGCTGCCCATGGATGATCCCTCTGGAAATGTACCCGGAAGCGGGCCTTGGACAGAGCTGGAATGTTACCTGATGCCCAGCCCGGCCGCACCTCCCCCTCAGCATCCATGGCTCAGTGACCACTGACCAACCCCCTGCGGAAGAAGCAGCCTGGATTTTTAGAGCTGCCCAGGTCGGGACAGCCTCCACCCACCGACTGAATCTAGAAACCAGGGTCAGTGCTGAGGGTCCAGGACGTAGGCCCCTCAGTTTACCCGTCCCTTCCCCTCCTGTCCCCCAAATGTGCAAACAGTGCTGCCATTAGGCCCCCTCTACCTTCAGGGAGAGTCTTACCCCAGATCCTAGACCACTCCACGGGTGGGCATACCTTCTACCTCACCTCCACACACCCTGCACATCCCCACGCACTGGGGGGCATTCATGACTTCGCCCACCACTCTGCTCACGACAACTTCACCGGCTCCCACTGCCTTTATAAGTCAGAGACCAAACTCCCTGGCCCGGCATTCACGGCCTCTGCAGCCTGCATTCACCCTGGGGTCCAGCCTCATCTCTCCTCTCCCCCACAGGAAGTGGCCGCCCCAGCCTGGAGTTCAGCTCTGAATCGGCCACCACACTTGCCTTCCTGTGGCTTCTCTCATGTTGCCCCCCCCCCCACTCCAGGCTGCCCCACATTTCGGCCTCTCTGAATCAGTCCCCCTTTAAAGCTCTCTGCGCCTGGCAGAAGCGTTAGCTGGTGATCCTGCCATGGTGCTCTGTTCCCTGCTGTGCTCCCAGAGCCCCCGCCCAGCACCGCTTTCCCCTGTTAACTGCATCTCCTGAATAGAGATCTGGCCTCAGCGACGGGAGAGGCTCAGTGAGAGTGGACTGGCTGAGATTTCCTGCTCATCCTTCCCAGCAGCCCTTCAGAGGGTGCTTTATACCACAAAAGTGGGCGGTATGTGTCAGTGGGGTGACCTGCAGAGAACTGAGAGGTGCTAACTGCCTTCTCTGAGGGGCGGGGCCTAGGCTTGGCCTGGCCGCTGCCCTGAGCCCTTGGCTCCCTGTGGCCCCCAGGTCCCCAGGCCAAGCAGTGCAGAGCAAGGCTGGCTCGTCTGTTCGTGCAAGACCCAGACTAGCAGCTGAGGTCTTCAGGGCACTGTGCACCTCTCAAAGCGTCTTTTATGTGTGTTTGAGCTGTACAACGCAGTGAGCCCCACAGGGCAGATATTCTTATCTCCATTTCATAGATTTACAAACTGAGGCTCCTAAAGGCTGAGCAACTCGCCACGAATTGGAGCCCATTTGTTTGAGCCCTGCCGGCCTCGCAGGTACTGTGCTGCACCCAGGCGCCTACTCATCTCTGGTGCAGCTCTTATGTTCCTGCCTTTTTTAAGATTTTATTTATTTTTTTTAGAGAGAGGGGAAGGGAGGGAGAGAGGGAGAGAAACATTGATGTTTGAGAGAAACATCAGTTGGCTGCCTCTCGCACACCCCCAACTGGGGACCCTGCCTACAACCCAGGCATGTGCCCTGACCTGGAATCAAACCAGCCAGGGTACGTTTCCCGCCATCCTGATGCTCATTTAGGCATGAGTCTTGTGTCCCATAAGCTCTTTGACAGAAAGCTGTGTGCCTGATCCCTCTTCGGGTTCCCTTGGTGCCTTAGCTACAGTAGAGCCTCAATAAATATGTTTGCGAGGGAATAAATAGATGAAGGATCCGCACAGGCCTGCACCAGAGGACGCTGGCGGCAGAGAGGGCCCGGTGTCAAGCAGGCAACCTCCCTCCTTGGCTGTCGTCCCTTCACCCAGCCAGCCCTTCACCTTCAGAAGCCAGCCTCGATGGTCACATCCTCTCTGCACACACGAGGCCTGCCCTGCCTCCAGGGCCGCTCGGCCCCGCACCTGCCTTGCCAGCTGCCGACATAGTCCACTCCACAGCATTCAGAAGACCCACCCCCTCGCTGGGGTTTGAGGGTGCCCTGACTCTCCAGCTGAGCCAGGATGCCAAGGTGATGGAAGGGGGGGTAGCTAGCATGCCACGGGAGAGCCAGACATGCCCGCACTCACCAGCGATGGCGCCTCCAGCAGGGCAGGGCCAGCCAGCTGGCTTCTGGGCGGTGTCCAGTCCCAGCTGTTCCCTGCGTGGCTTGGGACTTGACTCTCTTCCCTCACCGGAAGCCCAGCTGCGGGGCGGCCCGAGGCTGCCGGGAACTCGGCTGTGCTATTCTGGGAGTGTGCTGCAGCTCCCGGACGCCGGGCAGCCGCTGAAATTTTAGCCCCTCCGGTTTCCACATTGCTCTCCCCCCCTCTGATGATAAGGCAGAGTTCGGCCATTATGCTGAGTTTCAGAGCCACTGATGGCGTGGCTGAGGGTCTTAATAACAGCTGTGGTTTTGCTAAAGTGGGACCTGGCCATGAGCAGTCTGTACTTCAGCCCTCTGGTGCAACAGCCTGGGTTCTTGCTGTCACTCTCCTTTAGCTCAGATTCGCCCGCACACCCACTCTGCTGCATTAACCCCTTTGCAGGCATCTGGCCCAGTCCCCTCCGCTGAAATCCAGTGAGGGGTTTCCGCTGAGGGCCTTTCTTCCTCCATTTTTGGGGGACTGTGTGATTCGATTCTGCACTTAAAGTGTCAAGGCTGAGTTCAGGTGATCAAAGACAAGAGTCCGAGTCACGCCCACCTTACAACAAAGCTAAGCCTTTCCATGATTTACCTGTCTTTGAGTAGCCCTCGAGATCACAGGGTCGGCTGTGTTATCCCCATGTGGGAACTGGAGGCCAGGATGGGAAGAGAGCCTGCCCATGGTCCCACGGTGATGGACATAAAGGTCAGACCTGGTGTCCCGACTTCCTGCCGTGGAACTGGAGCCTCGGAGCTGAAAGGGGCCCCTTCGATGTCCAAAGAGGACAGAACATGCTCCTCCGTGAAGTGGGGTGAGGGTGAGCCTGGCCACACGTGGTTGCTGTAGGGCACGGGTGGCAAACACGGGCCCTCGGGCCGAATCCGGCCTCCGCCTTGTTTGATCCGGCCGGCACCTTGTTTCTACCTGGCGACAGGGCCCAGCTCCTTGCCCCTAGTTAAGGAGTAGTTACATTTACACAGTCCTAAAACTGCATTCGTCCCTTTGAAGGCCACTGCGAGGCGGGTGTGGCCCCCGGTGAAGATGAGTCTGACACTGCTGCTGTAGAGATGACCTGAAAACTGCAGACCTGGGAGCCCCTTCGCCAGAGCGCCCAGTAATCCAGAACTTTCTGGCTCCAGGCTCATCCCCCTTTCACTGCCTGATCTGGGGGGGGCGGGGAAGCTGGTTCTTAGACGCTCTCCGACTTCGGCACACAGCTTCCGGATAGGCTGAGTCACTGGTTGCAAAAGCAGATTTCTGGGTCCCCTTGCATCTGACCCGGAAGTCCAAGGGCCTGTTTTACAAAATCAGTGCCCCCCCACCACTGCTTTAACCATGTGATGAATGATGCACACTGACCTTGAAACCCAGCGAGGCAAGGCTGAACCAAGAATCGTTCAAGCTGGCTACGAGGAAAGGAGGGGAAACAGAGGCAGTGCACAGCGGCGTGGATGCCCGCGAAGGATTCTGTCATCGCAGCCCATGGGCAGTTCCCTGCTTCTCGGGAATGAAGGACTTGGCAGGAGGGCGTAACGGTGGAGCCAGAGTGGGGAGACAGAGCCGGCCGTCCCCAGGGGGTGTAGCGGGAACTGAGAGGCTTTCTCTGTGCCTCCCCTCCCCCTCCCCTGCCCCTCTGCGTGGAAGGGATGATAAGATCATGAGAGGACGATTGGGCTTCTCCTTCTTTGTCTGGCCCTCCTGCCCCCGACCAGTGATTTGGAAGCTCAGGGGGTCTAACCCACAGGACCAGCAATATTCTCGGGCAGGCTCCTCATTTTCCTAGCTTTGCCGGTTGCTGGGCACCCGGGGCTTTCTGCCCTGGTGACCTTCTGTACCTGGCCTGTCTCCCTTGCTCTGCTCAGGTCTGTCTGACTGCCGACCACAGACCCACATGATTGGCAGGCCCCGGATTCCTGCCTGTTGGAAGGTGAGAACCTCGGGAAGAGGGAAGGGGCAGAGCTCAAGGAGAGAGTGTGAGCAAGTCCCCCAGACAAGCCCTCAGAAACACTTTCCAGGAGCAGCCCCCGTGTAGGTCTCCTCTTCCTGGAGGTCAGAGGAACCTGCTGAATCATTTCCGGTTAGTGTCCCGTCCTGCGTCCTTCTACCCAGACTCCTCTTTCTAGACACAAAAGGCTGCAGAGAAAAACCTCATCAGCTGACCTTGATGTGAGGGCCACGATGCCTGCAGGGGGCATTTTGGGTCAACGTGGTGGTGGGGGTTGGGGGGAAAATAATGTTTTCCCCACCCTTCTAAATGCTCTGCAGGGAACTCTGTAACAAAAGATACACTCACAAGAGAAAAACAAATGTGTTTATGAACATGTATACTTTATGTGTATGTGAGAGATACCCCGGCGGAAAATGAGTAGCTCAAAGAGGAGGCCCAGAACTCAGACTTAAATACCATCATCGGCCAAAGACAGCAGAAGGAAAGCTGTGGCCGGTCAGTGTGGGGGAGGGGTGGTCAGGAAGAAACATCCTAAACAAGAGTAAGTTTTGTTGTGCAGGGTCAGGTCAGCGCCTTCTCCCTTGGTGAGACCCCCGGGGTTTTCAGAGCCATCTCTCTCTTCCTGGTGCAGAGGGGGAGATGCCCTTACAAACAGAGATTTTCTTTGTTCATAAAAATTTCCCTTACAAAAGGGCAACCGTGAATGACTTTAGGGCGTCTCCAGGGTGGGCTGTTTTTTAAAATAATGAGCTCAAAATCATGCTTATGCGGAAGAGGCATGTTTTGGGAGGGTGTGTTCTGCTGTTCAGTGATGGTTTAGGACAAAGCACACCCTGTGGCCTTTCTTGGCGCGGTACAAGGGCTACACCTGGCCCTGAGGCATCGTTAGAAAGGGATGATCACACCTGGAGATTCTTTGCATCCAATTTTCATAGGTGCGGTTGCTCATTCAAAGGTAAAGTCCAAGCCCTGGCTGGGTAGTGCAGCTGGTTAGAGCGCTGTCCAGACCCATCAGGGCTGCAGGCTGGACGCCCGGTCAGGGCACGTGCGAGAATCGACCAATGACTGCATCAGTAAGTGAAACAACACATCACTGTTTCTCTCCTCTTCTCTCTCTTCCTCTCTCTAAAATCAATCGATAATAATAAAAAATTTAAAGAAAAAGGTACAGTCGAAATGCCATTGCCTTTCTTTTCTCTGCATTTGTTTCCATTGACTCATTCCTTCGCTGCAGCCATTTGCTGCTTCCTGCTCTCAGGTGTGGGGCTTACACCCAGACTCAGAGGAAAAAGGGGGGTGGGCACTTCTGGGGGACCCAGGGCTCCCAGGCCTCTGCTTGTCCACGCTCATTTTGATCTGCTTAAACGAAAGCAGCCTGCACAGGAGAGAGTTACTCCCGACAACCCTTTCGCCCTAATCCCGTATTGCATTTCAAAGCAGTTGTCCTGCTGTCCTGGCCATTTCCTAACCTGGGTTGGACCGGCTCATTCCCTGTCCTTGGACCTGCTCTGGCAATAAAGCATGATCCAGAAAAGCCCCCTCGGGGGTGCCTAACCTGCTGCTGCCTGCTCTTTGGTCCTGCCCAACACCCCTCTTCCAGGGGCCAGGGATTCTTCCTTGGGACCAAGGCCACAGTCCGGCCCCAGTAGCTGTCCCCCTGCCCCCCCCCACTCCCCCCCCACAGTCAGTATGCACAGCCAGCTGTTGACCGTGCTTCCCAGTGCGCGCCCCGGGGTGGGATGCTAGAAGCTGTTCAGTTAAACCGGGAGCCTTGGACAGGGAGTCAGGAGACCCAGGCTCAGCACTCACCTGGCTGCTGAGTAACTGGCTGCTCATCCATGCAGGTCTCACCTCGCCTCTCTGGAGCTATTTTCTCACCCATATTAGTAACAATAACTAACACTTACCACTGTGCCAGGACCTGATGATGTTACAGATTCAGGCCTTTGCTCCTTCCAATAGTCTGTGAGGTGGATACAGTAATTCACAGATAAACAAGTATAACTGAGGACACTCAGAGAGGCTGAAGTACCGTGTTCAAGGTCATTAGCTGGGAGGTGAGAGTTGACCCCAGAACTTCTAGCGGCTGTGCATGCCGCTTCAGTTGGGGCAGGAAAACATATATTGGCTCGCTAGGGCCCTATGACAAGTTCCCGTGACATGCAGTGGCACCAAGCAGTCATCGTGGCTCAGAGTGTCTGGGGTCAGGAGCCAGGGAGCGGGTTCATCGAAGGCGTCCAGCCCGGATTCTCTCATGAGGCTGCAGTCTCGGTGTCGGCCAGGGCTGTGGCCATGTGAAGGCCACACTGGGGCCGGAGGCGCTGCCTCCAAGACAGTGCCCTCACATGGAGCCGGTGGTGGGCCAGGGCCTTGGCTTCTCACGGTGGGCAGGGGGCGGGGGGGACACACACGCTCTCAGGCTGAGGAGTGACTCCAGCTCTGCCCGTCACTGCACTCGACCTTTTTCTCTGTGTCTCTGTCTTCTTTTCTGTCTCTAAGGAGGACACTTGTCCTTGGAAGTAGGACCCACCTTAATCCAAGGTGGTCTCATCTCAAAATCTGTATCTTAACTGTATCTGCAAAGACCCTCATTCCAAATAAAGGCACATTCTGGGATTCCAGGGGAACATCTCTTTCTGGGGGGAAGTGAGAGACACGGTTTGACACATGGAACCTCCCAACCGACTCCTGTTCTTTATTGCTGTGCAACAGACGACCCCAAGACTTGGTGACTTCAAACCGCAATCCCTGTCTTCTTATCTCTCATAGGATCTGTGAGTGAGGAGTTCAGGAGGGACGTGGCCGAGAAGCCCTGGCTCCCAGTCTTCCGCACAGTTGCAGCCAGCCCTGGGTGGTGCCGGTGCCACCAGGAGCTGAGGCAGCTGGACACTGGGCAAGCAGCTTTCTCTCCTCCTGTGGCCTCCCCCTGTGGGCTGGCTGGGCTTCCTCGTGGCCTGGCAGCCTGGGCAGGGGGGGGTCAGACCACTTCTTGGAGCACAAGGCAAAGAGCTAGCATTTTGTGATCTAGCTTCCGGAATCAGTGAGGGCCACCTCTACTGCTCTATCATTCAAGGCCGCCACCCAGCCCTGCCCTCCCCGCAGGTGCACCACCCACGGCTTCTCTGCAACAGTGCATCTCCCGTTACAGATGCAGAGACACGGGCCCAGCGAGGGAAGTAATGGCCGAGTCACTGGCACTAAGGGCAGAGCCACGCCTGAACCCAGGAAGGCGACCTCAGGGCCCATCACTATAACATGTACTCAGCGCCTATGGGTGGTTTCTCTTCCCCAGCTCTCCTTCACCCCAGGAAAATGGGCCTGACTGAGCCCCAGACCGCTGTCCAGGATGTTCAGGGACAATCGGGATCCAGTGTGGATGTGAGGGAGGCCTGGGGACGGGTAGCCAGGTGACCTGGTGTCCGGCCTGGCTCTGCCACAGCTGTTGGTGTGGCCCTTCTGCAGTTTCCTGTTCTATAACGGAAGGATCCATGCCCGCCCCGTCGCCTCCTGGTTGTCACAGGTGAAATGAGGCTCAGTGTGTTCGAGTGCTGGCCAAGATGGTCAGTGCTGTTCAGATAACAGGCATCGTGTGTCCCTCCGAGTTGCTCAGAAGCCGCAAGCATCCTAGCTGCTTTGCAGATTTTTTAAATTTTAATTTAAAGCTACCAACCCCAGAAGGAGGAGCACCTCCCAGCAGCGCTGCCCTGAAGCCAAGGCTGGTTCCCCGGGAGACCAGGGGCCAAGTCGTTAATGTGGGACCATGGGCTTTGGAGCCTGGAGTGGCCAGAATAAGACTGGGGAAGGGACGAATCTTCCAGGGGACTCCTGTCATCCAGGACTATGTAAACAAAGTGCCCCCCAACTCAGTACTTCACGAGATAATTCATTTGTATCTCTTAGTTGCACGGGTCGGCGGGGCTCAGCGGCCAGTTCTGCCTCAGCAGCTGGGGTGGGTCTCCACACAGCTGCAGTCAGAGAGCAGCTGGGGCTGTGGTCGGCTCCTCTGAAGGCCCCACTGGGCGGCAGGTCCCTGGTGGCAGCTCAGGCCTCCTCCACGTGGCCCCTCCTCTCCAGCAGTGTGGCCCCATCTTCGTAAGCGGCAGCCCTGGCCTCCAAGAGCAGGTGAAATGGCCAGCGTCCCAGGGCTGGGTGCGGATGTTCAACATATGGCTCAACATCCTTCGTCTGTATTGTGTTGGCCGAAGGGTCACAAGGCAGCCCAGATACCAGGGGCAGGAGGAGTGGACTCAGCCTGTCAGTGGGCCGGGGGCACATACCTGCAAAGAAGGCAGGAACTGGCGGCCGCCGCCTTCGGAGACAAGCTATGACGCACAGCAAGGGACAGTCCCCACTCCTCAGGCTCCTGAGCTGCCCAGCTTAGAAAAGCTGTGGCTATGACGACACAGGGGGCCTGGCTTTGGCAGAAGCGTGGGGACAGGAAGAAACTCCTCCATGGAAAAGCCACTGGGCAGCCTTAGCCCCCACCCCCGTCTGCCAGGTGCTGTCGCCCTTCCCTGATGATGGGAACAGGCTCGGCACAAGCCCTGGGGCTCCAAGGTCAGGGGCGAGATACACCTACAGGTGGCCACCATCCAGCCTGGCCTCGCTCCCACGTCCTGACCGCAGCTCCGACCAGGCAGTCGGATGGCTCTGTGGGAGTGGGCCTGACTGTCCGCCGGGCAGCCTGGGCCGTGCATGCGCAGCCCCAGTGGGGGTGGGGTGGGGGGAGGGCAGCCAGAGTGGGAGAGGGAAGCCAAGCAGACAGGCCTTGCATGGACTTGGCTATCGCTCTTTAATAAAGAACTTGTTGCAGCCCGCTTATTTGCAGTTCCCAGGCACAGAGGAGACAGAGCCTTGCCCAGCCAGTCCACCGGGGCCCCACCCCCACCCCAGTCCTGGCTCCTGGGCTGTGACTTCACCTAGATTTGCACTGTGCTCCCCGGCTTTCTAAGCCAACCCTGGCCCACCGGCTGATGTCTCCCTTCGTGGGTCCTTGCCCTGCTCATTCTCTCCCACGGCGTCACTGGGGTCCTCACCAGGGACACTGGGGACCACCCTCGAAAGCTCACATGGGTGTACTAAGCTCCTGTGGCTGCTGTGACAAAGAACCACAAACAGGGCGGCCCCGAAGAGCAGAAATGCCTTCCCTCACAGCTCTGGAGGCCTGGAGTCCAAATTCGGGTGTCGGCAGGGCGGGTCCTCCTGAGGGCCCTTAAGTGGGGGGCCCTTGCATTCCTGTCTCCCAGCTTCTGGCCCCCAATAGTCCTGTAGACACCTCACTCCAGTCTCTGTCCCCACCTTCGCATGGCCTTCCTCTCTGTGTCACCAGGGACCCTTTGTGGTTCTTAATAGGGACACTCATTTGTTTTAGGACTCAATCTTAATGCAGTGGGGTCTTACCTCCACCCTGACCTACTTAGAGCTGTAAAGACCCTATTTCCAAATAAGGTCACATTTGGAAATTCCAGGTGGAGATACATGAGTGATTCACACCATTCAACCCAGTACATGGGAGCGTGGGATGTTCCCCCAACAATTTCCAAAGAATCCTTCCACCCAGGACTGTCAGCTTTGCCAGGACTGACCGGCAGCCGTTGTGCAAGAGACTGGCCCCTGGTGAGCGCAGTGTGGCTCAGACCACAGCACGCTCCCTCTCCGGAAAGTGAAAACAGTCACTCCAGTGGGCTGCCCCTCGGCCCCGTCTGCAGAGGCAGCCTAGGCGAGAATGGGAGGTTGCCCACTCCCATTCTTTTCTTCTTGGATATCTTCTACACGTGCTCTAATTCCTGCTTTTAGACAAAAGCAGATCTGTGTGCCCTGGAGCAAGCAATTGCTTCTCTGAGTCTTAGTTTCCCCGCCTGTAACACGGGGTAGCTCGGAGGGTTCCTCTGAGTATCAGATAAAGTCTGACTCAGCAGTTCCTAGCACAGGTCTGACGCAGGCAAGGCGCCCAGTGAGGGAGCCGCCGGCCCCAGTCACAGGCCCGGTCCTGCCCGTTTATATTAGGTCTGGTGTTAAATGCTTTCCATGGGTTATCTGATCTGAACCTTAGGGCTCCAGGAACCAAGTACTATTTTTATTTCCGTTTTGTGAAACAAGGAAACTAAAGCTTGGAGAGATTATGTAACTTGTTCAAGGTCATTCGGACAGTATGTGGCAGCAACTCTGAGACTTGAACCTAGTTTTACCCACTGTGGCCAGTCCTAAGCCCAAGACCATGTGGATAAGAATGAAACTCTCTCTACTCCTGGGCCCAGATCTCTAGGCTCACGTACCCTCCAGGAGATATTCCTTGTTCATCTCTAAGTGGCCACAGATGTGTTCACTGGGGAGGTATCTGTTTAGGTTTAACTATATTGGCCGAAGGTGGAGTGAGTTTCAGGGGTGGGCTGGGGGTGCTTGGGTCAGCAAATATCAGCTTCATCTCCCCCCAGACAAACTCTCTGCCTCTCTGCTGTGGTGCCAGCCAGGCTCTCGGGGAACCCGAGATGGTTACTGCAGGCCCACAGGAGTTTAGTGAGGACGGCCCATCCTTAGGATGCTCAGACCTGCCCTAGCAGGGCCAGCAAACGACACTCCACAGGCCAAGCCTGGCCCACCGCTTGTTTTTATAAATAAAGTTTTATTAGCACAGAGCCGCGCCCATTTATTGATGTATTGCCTGTCTGCTTTCAGCTGCAGCGGTGTCATTGAGCAGTGGTGATGACCTCTGGCCAGGAAGTTGAAGGTCTTTGCTATCTGGCTTTTCACAGAAACTGCTGACCCGTGAATTAGAGCGAGTCTTCAGGCTGCTGTCTGCACCAGATGAGTTCTGGCTGGGCCGATACGGGAGGGAGGCGCTTGTGTTCAGAGTAAGAGGCAGTCTGTTGGCTGGCTGGGCTGGTGTCTTCCCCAACCTGGTGGGCTGGACTTGTTCACAACGAGAATGGGTGGGGGTTGGAAGTGGGGCTGATCACTGGGCGTTCTCTTCTCCTGCCCTGAGTCTCACTGGCCACGGAGCAGCAGCAGAGAATGCAGCAGGGAACACGGTTGCCCTCTGTCCCCCAGGCCCCTGGTGCCTCGGGAGGACAGGACAGAACTCGTTCCCAGTACTCGAGGAATTCCCTCCGCACACACCCAAAGGTGACTGCACAGCCCGGGGCAGGAGGTGGATTCCAGAGCCACTGTAACCTGAGCTCAGCGGCTGGAGCGAGTTGGTTTGTGTGGCTGGCTGAAGGGGCCTGGGGTCCTTGCTACCCCTGCCTCTCTCCTCCTCTCAAGGAGGTGTCCTGGGGACTTTGCCTCAGTCGGTGGGACTCTCTCCATCAGGAGCAACGGTGCTCTCCTCAAGTGGTTTCTTTCTTTGTGTCTGGAGTATCCTGGGTTCTCCAAAACCCAGGCACCTCCAACTCCTTCCCAGACCTGGGAGGGGCTGTGAGGGCTCGTCCTGGCAGACTCCAGCCACTCAGGGAAAGCAGCGCCCCCGCCCCCCATGAGAAGAGCTGTGAACAGCAAGTAAACAAGCGTGCGTGCACACGGCCCTGTGCCTCCCTGCTGCCCGCTGCCCGTGAAGGTGTGCCAGCCCCCGGCTGTGCCCTTGGGCACTGCAGGCAGCTGGCCCAGGCTGGCCTCTGCGTCTGCTGAGCCATCAGCACACCCAGAAGCCCAGCGGCCCGCTGGCTCTTGGGGAGGGTAGCATCTGCGCTGGCCCCTCACTCTGCTGGGCTGCTATCCCAACGACTGATTTTTTTCCCCCAACGATTGATTTTTTACTTTATTTTATTTTTTCCCAGTGATTGATTTTTAAAAATGTGTTCTGTGCTGACTCCGTTCTGTTCTACAGGGTTCCTCCCTCTGGCACCGAGGCTCCTGCCTGCTGGCTGGTGCGGCCAGAGAGCCCGGGAAAAACATATGTCGCCCACTGGGGGGCTTGGAGCAAGAAGGGAGGAGCTGTGGCCACGGCCAATGAGGCGTCCACCTGCCCTTTCTCCCACCTCCCCTGGAGCCCAGGTCCTCATCCTAGCTGATGTCACTGCCCCCTTCTCAGACCAAAAGTGTCCACGCTGGGCCAAGTGACCCACACGGGGATACAGAATAGAAGCCTGCAGCCTTGGAGGGCTGGACGCCTCTGAGGACCACAAAACACTTGATTCCACTAACATGTTTAGTCACTGTGAACATTTACACATTTTTTAAATCACAAAAGGAATTCTCAGTCATTTAAAGATTTGGAAGCAAACCAGAGTTATTTGAAGACGAAGAGTAAGATGCCCTCTCACTCCACTCCCCCGCCACATACCCCATTCTGTTCCCTGAAGAACTCCAGCCACTGGGCTGGAGCGTTCTAGATGTTTCTGTGCCTGATCATGTGAGTCTCGCCACGATTCACGAGGTGGGCAGCTCAGCAGCGTGGTGGCCAGATGGGGGTTTGGGATGTCAAATTCTTCGCCCCAAGTCTAGCAGCAAGAATTGAGGACCTGGGCATGCTGAGGTGGAAGGTCATGAGGCCTGCAGTTCCAGGAAGGAGCCCAGTGTAGGGAGGGCCCTGGTAGGACCAGAGGGACCAGCAGAACCCACTGCGTTCCTACTGGGAGCTCCGCTTTGGTGCTGGACCACAGCCTCGTCTGTTCCTGAAACCAGAGAACGGGAGGGCGATGTCTTCAGACCCAGCAGTCACAGGACAAGACAAGATGAATTCCCACTCCACATATAATGCTTTAGAAAACATTATAGGTGAAGTGTCTGGCAAGCGATTTGGCCCAGTGAAAAACATGTTTTCAACAGGTAAGAATTCCCTTGCAGGATATGTCAGAAGGCTGTGGATATTTTGCTGTCAAAGAGTGAACACAACTTGGTCTTGCTACTTGGTGGAGGACACTCGTTAGTCTATGAATCTTTTTGCAAACACTTATCAACTCTGTAAAAGCAAGCAAATTTGCACTCTTTACACTCCGCAGGAAAGGTACAAAGTATTCTCCCCAGGAAGCAGATGAATGGCTGTTTTGAGTTTTTCTATAAAATCAGCGTTTCTTCTTCTCTCACAGCCTACCCAAAGCCGATCTGAGTGTCAGAGTCCTACTCAGAACGAGACCGGGCCACTGTGCATCGGTACCTCGTGCTGTGAGAAGGGATGTACGCTCACCTTTATCCACAGTTTCAGTCCGGGCGCTCCTAAAATCCTTGTAGTAGGAGTCCCAAGTGATAGGAGAGACTTCTGATGCTCATAGCAAGCCCTGGAGTTTGGGGTGACTTGAGTAGGGTCCCTGCCCAGCCTCTGGACGGGGCTGGTCACCAGGAAGACCAAGTGATGAGAAGGCTGGAGGGAGCTTTCAGCCCATCGCCGGGGCAGTGCTGGCAATTACGCTGTTACAAACATTCTTGAACAACAAGTCTGAGGAGCTTCTGGGTTGGTGCCCTGCCCCCCTACCCCGTGCCTGGAGGATGGTGTGCCCCTCGTTCCACCAGGGCCGGAGCACCAGGAGGGTCCCAAACGCTTCCCCCAGGTGCGTTCTCTCTGCCTCTCTCTTCCTCCTAATCTCCAAGGACTCTCTTCTTTTCCTCCCATAACTTGTTTCCTGAGCCCATTTCTTCTACAGCTCACTTCTAACTCTGTGACTTTGTAAATGCACTTCCTCTTACAGTTTGAGGCTTGGCTTTGAATTCTTTGAGCCAGAACTCAAGCGCCGAGACTGCTGAACCCAAGTTTGGTCCGACTCCCCCGGGTCTAATGCCGGGTGCCGTTTTGCTGCTCTGTGTACCTCTTTGTAATACCCTTTGTAATAAACAGTGTTCTAGTAGGCAGATGATTTTGCTGGGTTCTGTGAGCTACTTTAGCAAATTAATCGAACCTGGGGACAGAGTCATGGGCACCTCTACCCACCACACGTGAGTAGCATTCTGTGCTTACGACAAAAATGCCTCCAGGCATTGCCAAGTGTCCCCGTGAGGGGCAAAATTGCCTCTGGTTGAGCCTCCCTGCCCAACAGAAATAAAACATTTTGTTCATGCAAAAACCTGGACACAGATGTTTACAGCAGCCCTATTCATAATCACCCCAAACTGCAGATGACCCAAAGCACTTCACAAACGAACGGACAAGCAGAGTGTGGTACAGCCACACGGCAGAACGCTGCTCAGGAGAGAGTGGGACGGGCTGGTGACACAGGCAGCAGCCAGGATGACTCTCCGAGGCATTGGGAGAGGAGCCCATGAAGGGCACAGACTGTACAATGCCCTTTCTGTGACAGTCTCAAGGAGACGGACTACAGTGACAGAGAACACAGGGCAGCCCGGGGGTGGGACAAGGCTGTGGCTCCCCAAAGGGAGGCCTAAGGTGGGCTTTCAGGGCAGTGGGCCGGTTCTGCGCCCTGACTCGGTGGTGGCTACACACATCTAAACACTGAAAAAGGTACAAGTGAGTTTTACTATAGGTCAGTTTTTAAAAGATAAGAACAAGGAAGGGGAGACTGAAATTAGAAAGAAATGGGTTCTAATGATCAATATGCTCTTTATTTAATGGGTGACAGGCAGAAGGCACCTGTGTTGAACCCGGAAGAGGGCCTTCACCAGAAGGAAAGCGTAAGGCACCTTGATCTTGGACTTCCCAGGCTTCCAAATTGCAGGAATGCAGACATTGGGGTGAATTCCTCTCTCCACCCACCAAGCCATGGGTTCTATCCGCTCTTTTTCTTCACACAAAATACACGTCCTGTTAGCTACTGTGCCACGGAGCGGCCTTCCCCACCGTGCAGTCACCTTGAACTTGTCTGTCTAGAGCAAATATCCCTTTGTTCCTGCAAAGTGACCTTCCCCTGGGCCAAGACTTGCACGTCCTCCCTTTAACATTTGCCAAAAGGCCCTTGGGGCCGTGAAACTGTAAAGCCTGCAGGAAGGCCCAGAGACAGCTGGCAGCGAGTCAGCCCCCGCCCGCAGCCAGGGTCTCCAGGAGAAAGAGGGTCAGGCAGTTCCCAGGGCCGCACCTGGCTCTCGGATGGACTTTGAGGCACAGAAAACCCCCGACAGACACGACGTCCCACCGCCAGACTGCTGTCTGAAAGAGAAATACACTTCTATCCTATTAAAAAAACCCCACAAAAGGATGCTGGCCACACAAAGGCATAGCATTCAGACCTATCTAGTGGGAGAACAAAGGAAGACAAACTCCTTTATTTCTTCACTCTTCCCCTCCATCATCTATTTCTGGTTGGTTGTGATTTCCAAGGCAAACCCATCTTGGATATTTTCGTGGAGCAGCTGGTGGGGGGCTGTGGTGAGAAGGGGCAGAAGTGGGCTCCCGCTGGGGGAGGCACAGACGGCGCCTTCCTCTGCAGAATCTCGGGCCTCCTCTCTCCAGGCTGCTGGGGGCCAGTGCAGGCCCGGGAAGGGCCATCGGCAGGAATGAGAGAAGATGAGGAGAAGGACCGTCAGAGTGAATGCCCTGCATGCTGGTGCTGCGGAACAGGCAGGGGAGAGTGCAGAACACTTCTTTCTGACTCGGGCAAGGTCCTGGGAAAGCAGGCCTCCTGGGCAGGCAACTCGGGCCTGCAGGAAGCTGGGCCTGGGTGTTCTTCTAGGCTACCATTGTCTTGTTGCTTAGCTCATGGAATCCTCCCGACCACCCTCTGAGTGGGTGGCATTATTATTCTTGCTTTAGAGGTGAAGCGACTGAGTCGCTCATCTCCTGGGTGGAAATGAGGACATCTGTGACCCCAGCCCCTGGGGGCTTCTCCGGCCACGAGGTGAGGTGGCAAAAGACAAGACAGAGAGCCAGTGACCTGGACACACATCCTGGCTCAGCTGCTTGCTGTGGGACTTCTGAGAGATCTGTCTGCCTTTCTGAGCCCCCATTTCTTCAACTAAAAAAAAGGGTCTGCTCTGAGGATCGAACGTGGCGCTTTGTAGAAGATGGCGCGCCGTGTGACCGTGAGACGGAGCGACCGCTGCCCCTACCAACTCCTTCTGGCCTGGAACTTGCTCAGTCGGGGCCATCCCAGGCCCTCACTGAGGTCAAGTGCACACATTTTCAACTGTCCTTTTTTCAATGGGCAATATATGCACACAGTTCGAAAGTGTGAAGTTGCAGAAAGGAACACAACGAAAAGGCTTGCTCCCCTACAACCGATGAAACCAGTTTCCTGCATCTCCACCCGCCGAGACCTTCGGCACAGACACAACCAGACGAGCCAACGCGCTGGGTTTCTCTGCGTCTTTTTAACCGTGCACCGGCACGCCAGGCCACGCCCTCCTGGAGAACCGGAATCAGCCAGCGGCACAGCTGTTCCGCTCCTGCCTTGATTTTTTGTTTTCCCCGCTTTGCAATGTCTCTGAGACTGGTGGCCACAGCCAGACCTCTCCGGTTCCGAGTCTTTGTTCCTGCCCCGGGCGTACTGTGCATGTGGAATCGGTCCCTGGTGGAGGGCGCCTCCAATGCCTTGTCATTCGTATTAAAAAAAATGTCACTCAGGTCATTTCACAAATGTGCATGCACAGCTGGAGGCCACTTTTCCAGAAGTGGAATTGCTGGGTGGAAGAATTCGTGCACGTGGCAGATTTTGCCAAAGTGCCCTCCGTGGAGACTCTGTGGCTTTGCAGTCCTGCCTGCGTAGCAGGGCAGTGCCGTCCCCACCCTGGTCAGCGTGGGCGGTCGTCAAACCCTGGATCTTTGCCAATGCGCTCAGTGCACAGTGGAGTCTGGATGGTGTTTTTGTCCGACTGCTCTCATTCTTAGTGAGGCCGAGCGTCTATCTCCACAGTGCCCATCCCTATGGCTAGCTTGTTTCTGTCCTTACACTTGACCTTGCCCACTAGGCTAGGCCCAGGTCTAGCTTTGTGTTTCTATCTGCCAGCTTTGTGCTGACTCACTCTCAGGAAGGAAAGGGCAGAGGGCTCAAGTTATTTCTGTTCCCGGGAGCTGTCCCAGCCTCCAGCCCTGGGGATACCTTGGTCGGTCTCTGGCACTCCCTGTGGGCACCCAGCACTGGTCAAACTCAGGCTCTCGGGTCCCCCTGGAAGAAATGGGGGTGTGCAGGTGGGGGATCTGGTCAGACGTGATTGCAAATTAAGCGTGGAAAGGATTCAGCTGGAAGTAGAGCGGGAACACCTGCAAGGAGCTAAGGCGCAGTCAGCTATAAACGAAAACAGGAGGAACCAGGCCCAGCACCGGGGAGGAAGGATCTAAGTTGGTGGAAAGAACGTTGGTCAGGGAGGGTGGGGAGCCACAGGGAAGGGACTGGGGAAGCTGGGTAAAGATTCTTAGTGGAAGCCTCTACATGCATCTTGTAGGAGATGCACCCCCTCCTGGTTCCTCAGCTCATCGCCACCCCTTTAAGGTGAATGCTAAGAGCTGCCTGGATCGCGAGTAGAGAGACACCCCCTTGGCTGCCCATGGAGGATTCAGGCCACTCCCTGGACTAGCGAGAGGCGTGGAGAGGCCCGGAGAGGCCCAGAGAGGCCCAGTGACCCTCACTGACCTCTCCTAGTGGGGTCTCTGCACCCAGGGGCAGCCAGGCCAGGTTGCTGTCATTGCCCTAAGCGCTGTCCTGTGCATCCGGCTGAGTCTTGCTCCGGACGGAAGCCAGGAGGAGTCAGTGGCTGCATTCCTGGCCCCCGGGGAGTCTGCTGCCGTTATTTCCAGACTCAAACAAAAAGCAAATTTGCACTGAAAATTGCTGAGGCAGAGTCATCCTGGAGCCTTCGCAGCTTGGATTTTATGACCTCCGGGGCATCTGTGAGCCAGAGCAGAGCCCCAGGCCTGTTTTAGGCGGTGCTGCCGTCCACTCCAGCCTCTTCTCCCTGCTGGGCTGGGGTCCTGAGCTGTGTCCTTCAGCAGTGGTCAGTGGGGAGGGGCTACCTTGTATCTTGGGCCCCCTTCTGGTCCATTCCCCCATTGCTGCTGCTGGTGCCAGACTGGGCAGCCTTTCTGCTGTGAGCTTCTCACTAGGGCTACAGAGTCGCTTGTCCCCCACGCCTCGGCCTCCCTGGGGGAAAAGTACAAAAAGTTGAGGTTGTCCCTGAGGCCGCCAAGAGATGCTTAATTGCTTTCTGAGAGAATTGTCACCTCCTTCTGGTTTCCTCCAGCTCTCCATGACATTACCCTCCCCCTGCCCCTCCCCCCGCACCTCTTCCCCAGCTCCCAGAGGCTCCTGCTTAGAGTTGGAGCTAAGGATGAATGCTCCCTGGCCACACCCCAAAGTAACCAGGAGCCATGCACTGAATAGCAATTCGCGTCTCCAAATCTATTGCTGCACCACCTTCGCTGAAGAAAAGAGCCCTATGTGTGGGAGAAATAAGTGCGCATTTTTCTGTGGGCCAGGTGCTCGCCGACAGCGAGCGGAGAGATGGTGGCCCGGGCCAGCTGAGTCAGCCAGACTCTGGAGAGAGCAGACAGTGTGAACGAAGACAGGGAGGGCAGCCAGCAGGGCAGCGAAACGGGGAGATCTGGAAGCTTTCATCGCAGGAGTTCAGCCAGCACCTTGTGTGGCTTGTTGCAGGCTGAGGGCCAAGTAGAGGGATGCACATCATAAGGGCTGGGCTGAAAAGCGGTCACCAATAGACCCCAAAATGTAGAATGGTTCGAATGCCTTAGAAATCTATTTCTTACTCATAACACACCAACGCAGACGTTCTTGATTGGTTGGTGGCTTTCCTCCACGCGGTGACTCAGGGACTCAGGCTCTTTTTATCTTAGGGCTGTGCTGTCCCCCAGGGTCTCACTGTCATCTGCATCCCGCTGGCGGAAGAGGAGGGGAAGCGTGCCACACGCACACGCACACACTGCTTTGGCTCCGAATGTTTTCTGCTCACATTCTATTGGTGGAAGCTAGTCACATGACCACCCCTAATCGCAAGGGAACTAGGAAATATAGTGTCTGCTCCTTAGTGGCAATTCTATACTATGAAAAAGAAGCGGGGATTTTGATGACCAGCTGACCATCTCTGCCAAAGGATGAAGTCAAGGTATTTAGAATGAGACCAAGACAGAGAGCAATTCATTCCACGTTTTAAGGGACTATCTGGAAGAACGAACTGGGCCTTAAACTAGGGAGTCCTCTCTATTCAACTTGCTAGAGAGCAATTTTGCTTTGGCCATGGACTCAAAGGTCTGACAGCATCAGAACCAGACAGAAATACAGGGGAAAGTCAGCAGAGAAGCAAGCGTGCTAAGAAACCCAGATAATGAGGCCTAGGAAGCTGTGCTACTCAGCTGCAATCGGTCTGTCTTACAAGGAGTTTGTGTCCAGATTCCCCAGCCCAGTGACTGGAGCCTGGGCCTCCGGCAAAGGCCGTGTGGACGAGATTTGGCTGCGTCTGTGTGGAGGCGGGGCCCGAGTGCAGGGAGAGGCTGCAAGCCCCAGGTGGTGGGGGGATTGAGATGCTGCCCTTTCCTCCCACCTGGGCTCCGCGGACGACCTAGAGCCTTCCTTAGTTGTCTATTCCTGGGGGGACAAACTGCCACAGACGTGGAGGCTTAACAGCCATGTATTAATCAGCTCATGGTGTCACAGAGCAGAAGGAAGTTTGGGGGGCTCAGCTGGGTCTCTGCTTAGGGCCTCAAGGCCGAAACGGATGTGTTGGCCGGGCTGAGCTCCTATTGGAGCCTCTGAGGAAGAATCTGCTCCCAAGTTCATCTCGGTTATCGGCAAGCCCGGTTCCCTGCGGCTGCAGGACTGAGACCCCTGTGATCTGTGGGTCGTTGTCTGGGGCTCTGTCTCAGTCCCTAAGGGCTGTGCTCGAGTCCTTTCAGGGGTGCAGCCCCCACCTCCAAGGCCATCACATCCTTCTCAAGGTCGGAGTCACTGACTTCCCTTCTGCCCCCAGAGAGACTCCTACTTCTAAAGGGCGCCTGTGGTTAGGCCAGACGGAGTGTGGTTGACCAGTCCATTTGAAGGTCAACTGATTAGTGACTTCAATTCCACTGCACGCCCCTTTTGCCACGCAGGGTAAAACGAGCACAGGAGTGATACCCAGGGACAAAGACCGTGGAGCATCTCACGATTCTGCTGTTCACGGGGCCTGAGGCTTGGCATCCAGGACCCTGAGCCGTGTCCTTGGCACTAAAGAGACTTTTGTCTCCCAGCCCAAGAGCTGCCCTGCTTGGTCCCACCCAGCCATGGCGGGGTGACCGACCAGCCTGGCCCCAGGTCTCCTCACAATAGATCCGAGGGATCTAGGAACAGAGAGGGAGTGCACCGCCCCCACCCTGAGCGCCTCTCTTTGAGAGCCTCGCGAAGGCTGGGTCCCCCGCTCTCCCTTCAAGGAGCAGCTCAACGCTGCACAGAGCCCTCTGCACCCAAGAGGAACACACCTGGGACCTCACCCATAGCGGCCCCACCCTCGTACTTAGGCCTCATGCCCTGAAGGGAGCCCCAGAGATCTCAAGCCTCCCCAACCTCTTGCCTCACCCCTCCCACACACCCCTTCTTAGGGAAGGGCAGGCCTGGACACAGTGATTTCGACTTGGCGGCGACCCTGGCGTTCCCTGGCTCACCTCCTGGCCACCCAGATGGTGCCAGCTCAGAAAGGCAGCTCCTGGTTCTTCCCCCACAGATGGCCCGCCACTGGGGAGGGCAGGGGAGGGAGGAGTGGGGAGGCCCTGCCCCCTGGGTCTCCCACACCCGCACCCACTGCCAGCCTGGCTGTGCCACCGCCCTTGGCCTGCCTGTAGCTCGCGGCTTCCTTGAGGGTCTGCCCTTAACATGCCCCAGCACTTCCCCTCGCCTGGGTCTTACTCCTTTCAAAGCTGTTCCTTGTGGCAAAGCCTAGTAGGGAACCTCCTCCCTGCCCGCCCCCACCCCCCACCTCAGGCCTTCTCCCCTTCGGTGGCTCAGGAATGTAGGTGCTGGCAGCAAAACCACTAAAAATGTTTCCTTAGCTGCAGGCCTCCGCCGGGCCCCTCGGAGCAGATCTACCTTTGCGTACTCCCCCGCCCCTACCTGGGTGGCCCCACCCTGGCCTTGACCTTGGCCTCCCCTCTTACTGGCGGGGTTTCAGGACCTGGAGGACTGGAAGAAGGCCCCTGTCTGGGTAGTCACAGAGCTTCATCCAAAGCTCCCTTGTAAAGCCATCTGCCTCTGCTTTCCCCTGGGACCCCACGGAAGGGAACACGTGGGGTCCTCTGCTGGCAGCAGGGGTGCCAGTGGGAAGGGCCCAGCCAGCCCTCCGGTCCCTCGGGGCCCAGATGCAGCCACAGAGCTACGGGACAGGAACAACACAGCAGGGGCCTGGCTGGTGTGCGTGGATGTGATGCCGGCCCTGCTCGGAGTTTCAAAGCCGAAAGGAAAGGAGCCAGTTGGCCAGGCTGCTCGTCTGCATCTGTGCATCCAGAATGTGTTTGCTGAGGGCGAGGACAAAGACGACCATGCGCTGGGCACTGGGACCCGACGGTCAGCCTGAAAGCTTGGCCGGAGCACGGCTGGGAGGTGACATGGGAAAGCCAGGACCGAGTGGCCAGAGTCCAAGCCACAAAGGGCCACATGCAGAGGAACCAGGACTTCATCCTGGGGCAGCGGGACACTCCTGATGGCTGCATGCCGTGGCGGGGTCAGGGCTGTGTCCAGAGGAGGAAGGGGCAAACCTGGAGGAGGGGGGGGGGGGCACCGCTGCTGGAACCCTGGAGAGGTGGCCACGGCCGGTGGGCCCAGGCTCCCTCCTCCACTGAAGCACCAGTCGCCGAAGTTGCATCTCTAATGAAAACTAAGTGTGCGCTCTGCCAGATCTGATCTGGCAGCCACATCTCTGCCGGGGAAGCGGTCGGTCTGACGGGACCCGCTCCTTTCTGCGCCTTCTCATCGGTCTCCTCGCGGCCCCTCTGGCTGCTGAGCCGGTTGGTTCTCCTTCGTTTCCTGGGGGCCCCCCTCCAAGCGCCCTCAGGCCCCTGCTTTCTCTGCTTCTGCTCCTCTGTCCGTCCACATTACGAGTTTTCCCCCTTCATGTTTTCAAAGACCAAACCCTCAGCTGGACGCCTTTCTGAGGAAAAGAAGCAAGAGAGGAGGCGGAAGGGTGGAGACCCGCTGAAATGTCTAAAGGCCACTCCCCTGCAGCGAACCTTGGCCAGGAGGTCCAGGGTGGGGGGCGGGGAGAAGAGCCGTGCCAGTCACCTCCCTGCGGGGGCTTGGGCTCCGGAGCCACACCCCCGTGTGAACTGAGCAGGTGGTCCCAGGTCTGGGATTCCAGAAGTGTCTATCAGGGTGTGACCACACCTCTCCTTTTGACCCCAGGAGGTGTTCACTTACCAGGAAGCAGAACCACCAAGCCTCTGGGAGAAAACAAATAGATAATCACACCTGGTACTCACCTGAAATCTTTTCCTAGGCGTGACCCTTCCACCCTGAGGTCAGAGGGGAAGCGAGGCTGGAGGGGGAGGGGCCCCCTGACTTGGCACTGACATGCTGAAATAACTCTTGTTTTTTCCCACGGGACCAAGGAGCCCCCTACCCGCCCTGACCAGTGTAACCCAGGGGAGCCGGCCTGAATCCTGGCCTCTCTTGGGCCCAGAAGAATTCGGACCACAATAGGGAGTGCGACATTACTCCGGCCAGTGCCTCACCCCACAGCTGCAGCAATGGGCCAGCACAGGACTCCCACGGGCAGCCTGGTCACCCGAGCCCTCCCTGCGGGACAGTTCTCCCTACACTGAACACCCCTCGGACTGTGTGATGTCCCATTATCATGGGGTAACTCGTGAGGGCGGGGACAGTGGTCACGGGGCCCCCTTAGCACTTGCCTGTCCCCCCACGGGGCTGGACCCCTCCCTGGAGGAAGCGTCCTCTGCCTTTGGCTGCCCCCCTCACTCGGCGAGGCTGGACCAGACTCCGCACTGTGTCGGCCATAACAGTGGAGTAAACAGAGGGGCAGAGAGGCCCACAGGCAGACTGCTCTGGGCCTCTGGAGGCCAGTTCCCTCCCGCCCAACTGGCCCCAGGGCGTCAGCCTGTGGTTTCAGCTCCTAAAGAGGAGCACAGCACCGTCACAGGGTGGCCCAGAGGGTGGGGCGGAGAGCTTGGCGTGCCTATTACAGCTGCCTCAGCCCCTGGAACCCTGCAGGCACCTTTTGTATTTTTACTGCTTCCCCTCACAGACATCGTAAAAACTAGTCTTCATTCATTTAAGAACTATTTCCTGACGGCACGCTCAGAGTGCTGGGTGGGGCTGGAGCTCAGAGCGTGGGACAGCCTCGAGGTAGGGGCACCCACCAGGGGCTCCTGTCCAGGCTCTGAACCCTGGAGGCTTGGGGACTCGGCTGTCGGCAGCCTCTCTGATTCTTGGTTTGCTTGGCTGGAGCATTGGGGGACAACGCAGGCTGTCGGGGAGACACTGAAGATCCAGGGGTCCATGCAGAGCATCTGTTCAGCTAGAAATCCACGGCTGCCTCTGCAGAACCGCCTCCCTCAGGGGCCGCCTGTTATCTGTGAGTCAGACAGTAGGAAGTCAGACCTTTGTCTCCAACAGCTGGCCCCGGGGGCCCAGATGACCTCTGTAGCCCTCAGCCCCAGGTGGCCGGGACTTGATTTACGACTGACAGCTTCCCTGATTCTCACCCTGCTTCCAAAGTAGGGCCAAACAGAGAAAGCCAAAGACGCACTTTTAACCAATCCCGTAGGACGCCCTGATTCTGGTTAGCCCCCAACGCCTTCCCCACGCAGACAGCCTCACATCACTTCGTTCCTTCAGAGAGTTCGCAGCTCCTGCTCCGTGCGAGTCCCTGCCCAGGGCGGGCGATGGACGCTGCCCCCTTGTCCGGCAAGCTCTGCTCTTTGCCTGTCCTCATTTGGGTGGCCTCCGTTTGTTCCCACACTGGGGTCAGAGGAGTAGAGGAATGTGGGCGAGCTGGTCAAGGGCCCAGAGCTCTGGAAACGTGAGGGAGGACTATTCAAGGGATACGGTCCGCTCAGGACCAGAGGAGGCAGGTGGACGGGGGAGCAGCGCCCCCACTCCTGCAGGTGGGTGGAGGGCCCTGCCCACCACCTCCACTGGTGAGCCCTGCGCCCACCCTGCTCTCCACCATTCTCCCACATCCCCGAGACTCGGTCACTCAGTCCTTCTACCACGAGAGAAGAGCCACGCCTTCCACACTGTGGGGTCCCCAAGTCCTCTCGGAGACCCCAGCTTTCTGTTGAAAACCAACTCACACAGGCCGTGCCCCTGCCCCCCACTAGGTCCTCTCCCAGCACCCACCCCCTCGGGACCCGCTCCCTTGCCCCCCCCCCCCCCCTTTGAGAGCTGTGGCCAGTCAGAGGCAATGGTGTGAAGGCATCTTGGCATCCCTCTCCCTCCGCCTTGCCCTGCCTGCTAAATATACCTCTAGGAGGAGTCGGGAAGAAGCACCACAGACCTCATTAACTCTTTCTCCTCCAGCAGCCACCAAGGACAGGCGGGAAGGGACGGGGCCAGCCACCCAGAGCCCCTGCCAGGCTTTGCTGGAGGTGGGGAGGACCCAGCTCCTCACACCTGGCCAGGGGATGGGGTCCTGGGGTTCCCCTGGGGGGGTGACCAGTGTGGAGGAAACCTACTGTGCCCTCGCCACCTCTTCCCCCCACTCCCAGCCCAGAGGGAGGAGGCTGAGTGAGGGGGGCGGGTGGGGCCCTGCTGTTCACACTGCCCCTTCTTCGGAAAGAACTGAAGGAAGGCCCCAGCTCTCCTTTCCCAAGGACACGGGGGAGTCTCAGGCAGGTGGCCCCCTTCTCCCCAGGGTGGGTCCCCTTTCCAGGTTTCGTGCATAGGGGTGTGAAGGCTGGAGTGAGCCTCAGACTGAGGAGAAGGCTCAGAGTTTCTGGGACTAACCCCCACCTTCCCTTCTTCCTCCCCCCTCAAAGTGGCCCACCATCCTGTCCCTGCCCCCACCCCAGGCTTTAGGACAGCTAGCTTGGGGGATGGGGCTGTTGGGGGCAGGGGAGAAAGTGGAGGCAGGTAAAAGACGGCCCCTCTTGCTTGGTGACCAGAGGGAGGAACTCTGCCCCAGCCCAGGACATCGCCAGCAGCAGTGCCAGCCAGGATGCGGCCTGCCCCTGGGTGACTCACTGTGGGGTTGGCAGTCTCCCTCCTTCACCTTCCTGGCCCCTGTCCCTCCGCCCCTGTCCCTCCGCCCCTGTCTTGTGGGGCTGCTGCCAAGGCTCTGAGAGGGCAGGGCGCCCAGGTGGCTGCCCTGGGGCAGGACCCACTGGCCAGGGATGGGTCAGAGGGAACCGGACTGGAGGGGGCACGTGGGACCCCAGAGACACTGACCCGGGCTCTGAGCCCAGGCAGGCCGAGCTGCCCTGTGGGGAAAGCAGGCCGGCCGGACCTGAGGCCGTTGCCGGAGGGTGGAGGGAGTAGGGCCATGAAAGGGCCCTTCACACAGTGCCACGCTCTGGAAACCTCTCCAACCACCAGAATGGCCTGAGAAAAGGACAGCCTCCCTGGCAGCTGGACGGGGCCTCGTGGCTTCAGGTTGGAGCAGCGTGGCAAGGGGAACAGCTGAGCCCTCCCACCCAGCTACTCTAGGCTGGCATGGGCCCCGGGGCCGACAATTTCCTTGCAGTAGCTTAGATCTTCCCATAAATCTGTCCTAAAGCCGGCCAGCTGCTCCTGGGCCAGACTATCGATCCTGCAGCGCCCCCTGCTGTCTAAAACAATAGTGACGGGCGAAAGGTAGGTTGGGCCCAATTTTCTAAATCTTCTCAAACAGGCAACAGCTGGCTTCAGTGAGCAACCAGCCCCCATACCTCTTGCTAAGTGGCCCCAGGCCCAACACTAGCAGCAGCCAGCCTAGACTCACAGCTTGGTTTCACCTGGGAGCCTCCAAGCCCGGCACAAATAGCAGCCATCGCAGATTTGCTTTATAACTCAGGTAGGGTGGCCCTGGGCAGAACGCAGGTGGGAGCCGACCTTAGCCTGCACCACCCGAGAACCGCAGACCTCACACCCAGTGGACAGTGACCATGTTGGAGCACCACCACCCTGTCCCTGCACAGCTGATACTCCACGGAGGACAGAGGTTGGTGGTCAGTGCTCACAGCCAGTCCTTGCAGCTGACCGTCCTGGGTAAATCCCTCCCACTGACCTGCCAACAACAACCAAGGCTCAGAACTACAAGAGGAGGGGGTACTCAGCCCACACAAAGGGCACACCTCGAGTACCCAGCTTGGGTGATAGGGGAGGCTGTGCAACTGGACCCTATAGGACACCTGCTATATTAGGCCACACTACCAAGACACGGAGTCAAAACAGCTCTACCTAATCCATAGAAACAAACACAGGGAGGCGGCCAAAATGATGAGACAAAGAAACACGGCCCAGATGAAACAACAGATCAGGCCTCCAGAAAAAGAGCTACACAAAAGAGAGACAAGCAATCAGATGCAGAGTTCAAAACACTGGTTATAAGGATGCTCAAGTAACTTAGTGAGGACCTCAGCAGGATAAAAAAGATCCAGGCAGAAACTAAGGACACACCAACTGAAATAAAGAACAATTTACAGGGAAACAACAGTACAGTGGATGAAGCCGAGAATCAAATCAATGATATGAAACATAAGGAAGCAAAAAAATATATAATCATCAGAACAACAGTAAAAAAAAAGAATCCCCCCCCAAAAAGAGGATTGTGCAAGCAGCCTCTGGGACAACTTTAAGCAATCCAACATTTGCATCATAGGGGTGCCAGAAGGAGAAGAGAAAGCACAAGAAATTGGAAATCTATTTGAAAAAATGGTGAAAGAAAACTTCCCTCACTTGGTAAAAGAAACAGACATGCAAGACCAGGAAGCACAGAGAGTCTCAAACAAGATGGATGCCAAGAGGCTCACTCCAAGACACATCATAATTTAAGTGCCAAAGGTTAATGACAAAGAGAGAATCTTAAAAGCAGCAAGAGAAAAGCAGTTAGTTACCTATAGGGGAGTTCCCATAAGACTGTCAGCTAATTTCTCATGAGAAACTTTGCAGGCTGGAAGGGATTGGCAAGAAACATTCAAAGTCATGAAAAGCAGAGACCCACAACCATGATTGCTCTACCCAGCAAAGCTATCATTTAGAATCAAAGGGCAGATAAAAAGCTTCCCAGATAAGAAAAAAACTAAAGGAGTTCATCATCACAAAACCATTATTACATGAAAAGTTAAAGGGACTTATTTAAGAAAAATAAGGTCAAAACTACGAACAATAAAAGGCTAATAAATACATATTATCAACAATTGAATCTAAAAAATAAACTAAGCAAACAAGAGCAGAGACAGAATCATGGATACAGTGAGCATTTTGATGGTTGCCAGATGGAAGCGGGTGTGGGGGAATGGGTGAAAGGAGAGGGGATTAAGAAGTAGAAATAGCCACGGGGATGTAAAGCACAGTATAGGAAGTGGAGTAGCCAACGAACTTACCCCTATGACCCATGGACATGAACAATGTTGTGCGGACTGCCTGAGGGAGTGGGAGTGGGTACTGGGTGAAGGGAGGCAAAGGGGGAAAAATTGGGACAACTGTAATAGCATAATGAATAAAATATAATTAAAAACAAAACTAAAAGTTACTTTCATCAAAAAAACTGCATACCCAGACAAACTAATGTTACATCCCGTCCTTGCGAGCAAGAAGGGTCGGAGACTGCTGGGTAGTCAGAGGTGTTTTATTGGCCAAAGTTTCAAAGTTTTACCTGCGCAGGGGCGAACTCTCGGGGTGCCTCCGGAGATATACGAGTGCCAAAATGGCTGCAAATGAGAGTCGCGCCTAACGCTTACAGGCTAGGGTTCTTATAGAGGCGAGCAAGCAAGCAACTTCCAGAAGCAGAAGGTGGCAGTTAGCTACTGGCTCAGGGGCTATACTAAGGTGCGTGATCTGACCAAGGACTGGTTACTAGAGCTCGTGGACAGCTCGTGATAGTATGGCTGATTGGCTCTTAAACCTCATGCTGTGGTTGTGGTCTTTTTACCCGCCCCCCCTGCTTGGCGTTCCAGGAGCTGACTTAACACAATCAGCTCTGTACCTCCTTTAAGTGCACCCTGTCCTTATGGTCAAGCGAGCAGCTAAAATTGAGAACAATTACTTCCTCATTTCCCTGGCTCCTTCACTAACATCTCTCTTTAAAACAACCAGTGTTATGGGCTGATTCCGTCCACCCTAAATTCATAAGTTGACGCCCTAACTCCCGGTACCTCAGAATGTGAATTTAAAGAGGTAATTAAGTTAAAATGAGGCCGTTAGAGTGGGCGTGGACCCAATCTGACTGGTGCCCTTATAAGAAGAGATTGGGACACACAGAGAGACAGCAGGGATGTGCCCGCACAGAGGACGGGCCATGTGAGGACACGGGGAGAAGACAGCCCCCCCACAAGCCAAGGAGAGAGGACTCAGAAGAAACCAAACCTGCTGACACACCTTGACCTTGGGCTTCCAGCCTCCAGAACTGTGAGAAGATCTGTGTCTGCCGTGTTAGCCACCCAGACCGGGGTATTTTGTCCTGGCAACCCCAGGAAACCAATACACACAGACAGCGAGATCAGAAACCAACTTTTCAGCCAACCTCCGAACCGGCAAAGATCGTATATAGACTTGGGAAGACGTGAAAGATGCTCGAAAAATAACCGCTCTCAAATAGTAACAGGGAGTCAGTGCTAGAACAGGAGACCCACCACCGACGGACTGGACAGAGTGGGGGACTGGGAGAAAGAAACAGGACTCCGTGCAGGCGTCCAGGAGGCCGAGACAATACAGCAGATGGACTGAGGACAGAAGGGGACCCTCAGCGGTGCGGTCTCCCTCTCTAGAAGCCAGGGGGAGTCTAATGATAAAAACGTGTAAGAGAAACAAGAGCAGCTTTTAATGCAATTTTTAAAATTTTTACTTGTTTATTTATTTTACAGAGAGAGAGAGACAACTACTTGTTCCACCCATCCATGCATCCATCCGCTGCTTCCTGTACATGCCCCGCCTGGGGACTGAACCTGCAACTTTGGTGTATCTGGATGATGCTCTGACTGAGCTACCTGGCCAGGGCAAGAGCAGTGTTGATAATACTTTTCAATGACATGCTCATCAAGGCGATGCTCTCTTCATTTCATTACAGGTTACCAAAGTATTAAAAAGAGACTGTTACCTAATGCAACTGATTAGGAAAATGTGTTACCAGTTCCCAAATCTGATTAAGTCCAAGACTGAAAAGCGGCATGATGCCAAGTGTCCCTGCAGCTGCCCTCGCTCCAGATGTCTGCCCCTGGGAGGGGGTAGATGCCACGAACCCGGAGCCAGCGGACTTGGGTTTGCGTCTGCGTTGCTCTCCACCGGCTCAGGGCCATGTGCGCGTCGCCCGACCTCCCTCTGTGTCCGTAGAGCCTCCCCACCTGTTTTTTGTTGGGGGGGGTTCCTGGTTTCACTCATGTCAGGGACGAGTGAGTCTGTCTCCTTGAGACTCACCAGTTGGCAGAAAGTGGCATCCGGCCACTGCCCCAGTCCACGGCTGCCTTCCATGACAAGGGTCTCCCCTGGTTTGGGGCGTCTCTCCTTCAGGGTCCTGTAGATTTTGTACAAGGAGGAAGGCCCCTCCCGAGCTGTGCTCCACTTGGTTGTGCATCCAAAAGGTACCTTTCTTCCCAGAGCCTCCTTCTGAAGGGTGGCCTTGGACCCTGGGACCCTGGGAATGGGGTGGCATCCTCTCACCCTCCAGGGCCCCCTTCTCCTTTGGGGGTGCCGGCACTTGCACCCCTCCTCCTTAAGCAAGGAATGAAGCCCTGGTGCATCAACTCTGCCAGTGGGGGGACCCCGGAGCCTCCAATCCACTCAGGGTCAGTTGAGACCATATGGCGGCAGGAAGGGCGGGACTTGCATGTCCTCACTCCTTCCTCTGAGTTACTGGGACCCAATTCGCCTCGGAATTTGGGATGTTTCGGAATGAAGTCACATGTGGCCCAGTCTAGGCGTTAGGTCTCCATTCCAGTGGGTGCGGGGCCGCAGCCCGTAACCACATGGTCAAGAGCCCAGGCAGTGGCCCGCACAGAGTGCTATGGTGGGCCGCCTCCCATCCGTGCAGGTCCGGCTTCACCACTGAATGTGTCAGTGGCAAACTCAGGAGGTTTTCTGAGCTTTTTTGGAGTTTAGAATTGTAGGTAAAGGGTTGGGAACCTGCCTTTTCCCCGTCTGGAAATGGCCAAGTCTTTTCTGGATGGCCCTGCTCTGGGCAGAAAGAGAGATGCAAAGGGGGAAAAGCTGAGCATTTATTGTGCACTGACTGAATGCCCGCCATACATCTGGCTCTTTCACTTACATAACCCCGTTCGAAGCTGGGTGGAGGTGGGGGCTCAGGGGAAAGGTCAGCTCAGCCTGCCGCTAATGTGTTTACCCAGCGCCTGGAGCAGGTGGGTGGCCCATCTGCTGGTCTCTCCCCACTGCCACTCCAGGAGACAGGAGCCCTGGAGAGGCTGGCAGGGACCAGGTGGGGCCCCTCAGGGTCAGTCTCAGGTCAGCAGAGCCATCTCCTTCCTCCCGGTGGTGGGTGGTGGAAAAGGGGCCTTTCCCTGAGTAGAGTGGGCTCGGAGGGGGGCCACCGCCTGCCTTCCCCGCAGGCCCTTCCCTGGCGCCCGCCCCCTGCACTGAGAGGGCATTTCCTCTCAGGGGTAGTCATGGCAACAGTGAAAACCGAGGCCCCAGGAAATGGGCAGACCCCCCCAGCGGGTTCTGGCTCCAGGGCAGGAAGGTTAGTGTCATCAGACCAGAGTGACGGGGCCCAGGGAGCCCGTGTCTCCTGGGAGCTGGGTGTCTGCTTCAGGACCACCCCCTCCCGAGCAGCCCCTCCCGGCGTCTGGCCCAGCGCAGGTGGTTCCCCCAGCCCAGGAATCCTGGACACACCTCTCTTCACACTGGCCACTGGAAGCCAGGGAAGTGGCCCATTTAGGGAACGGGAGGTGGGCCCCAGGAAAGGCGGTGGGCTGGAAACAAGTCACAGTCATGGGTCTGTCCGTCCATCCATCCAACCACCTTTTCTTTCATTCATTCACCCACTCACTTGCTCACTCATCCAATCAGCATGAACCTGGCCTTCAAATGTGCCAGGTGACATGTCCCTCAAAAGGAATGGCCACAGCAGTTGACATGATTAGCTTTGTCCCAGGAACCGCTGGTGAAGCTAGTCCAAGAGTTCGGTAAACTGTCCTCCCCTCTTTCTGGGGGGGCCACCCCCAAAGGAAGGAGCCTCTCCCTCTGCCCTAGTTTTGCAAAGTAGGGTGCTGATCAAGTTTTGTGGGCATGACCACCAAGGCCCCGTACGCCTGGCCTTGGGCCACTCCCAGCTCACCGGCTGAGGCCCCCCCCTACAATTCTGCCCCTTTGGGGAGCCCTGGGGGCTTCAGTGCAGGCTCCACACCTGGGTGGGCCCCTTGGCTGTGACCGCACCACGCAGGGCAGGTGGGCATCGTGGATGACCCCTTGGACGGTGGCCCGGAAAGTCTTGCTGACAAAGCAGTAGAGCCCGAAGTTGACCACTGTGTTGAGCATGGCCACCATGTTGGCCACGTCCAAGGCCAGGTGGACCCTCCAGTCGTGGTAGACAGGGGCCATGTACAGGTGGTAGAGCATGACGGAGATCCGGGGTGCCCACAGGAAGGCGAAGAGCGTGGTGAGGCCCAGCAGGATGGCCGTGCTCTTGCCCACCCGCGGCGCCAGCCCGCTCCGGCCCCTCCTCCGCAGCTGGCGGACGACGGCCACGTTGGTGACCAGGAAGACGCCACAGGGGATGAAGTAGACGGTGAGGCAGTGAGCCCACTTGAGGACCTTATCCAGGGTGCCTGGGGGGCCCGTGTCCCTCCACATGTCCAGCCACCAGTAGAAGGGGATGCCAGTCAACAGGGCAGCACCAAGGACCATGGTGATGTCCCGGCGGGTCCGGCCTGGGGACGCTGCCGCCCGATGGTGCAGGGGGTGGCACAGGGCCCGGTACCGGTCAACCGTGAGCAGGACAGCGATCCAGACTGAAGCATGGTTCGAGGCAAACTCCAGAACGTTAGCCGTGCGCACGGCCACCCGGGGCACCTCCCGGGCCAGCACGGCGCCCTGTAGGAGGAAGCCCGCGAACACGATGACCACCTGGGTGACGATATCCGAGGCCGTGAGCGCCAGGAAGTGGTAGTAGGAGGGCTTCCTGGTCCTGGCGGCAAGGCGGGCCAGGGCCACCGCGGTCAGGAGGTTGACTGAGGGCGGCCCGGGCCCCAGAGGGGAGAGATCGAGGGTTAGGAGGGCCGTTCCGACTTCATCGCCCAAGGTGTCACCCCTGTGCCTCCCCACCTGCTGGTTCGGCTCCTTTGCCTCTCTCCAGACTCTTCTTAAAACTCATTTTGTCGGAAGGCTAACGAGATCAGCCCTGCCCTGTCCGTCCACGCTCTGTCCTGCCGGCCACTGACTTCACCTGGGCCAGGCCTCTGCCGGACACACAGGTTGCCCTGGCCACAGGCAGGGAAGGGTGCTTCCCGAGGCCTGGACCACCTGTCAGTCAGTCCCTGCGTCTGCACCCCAGTCCCAGCCCTGCTGTCGGAAAGCAGTGGACGAGACAGGCGCTCGAGAGAGAGCGGAGGGCAGCCCTGCGTGAACTCGGTCACCCCAGGAGAGTACCCACTGCTGGGAGTAGGAGGGGCTTCTCTGCTCCGCTGAAACCTTGGGTGTAGCTTCTGTACCCCAAGTTCTGGCCCCTCACTTACACTCCCACTCTGCTTTGTTCCTCAGGAACCCAGACCACCCCCATAAAGGCAACGGGAGCCTGGGGGTCTGTGGGGCCTATGATTCTGAGTCTCAGGGGTCAGCATGAGGATCGGCTCCCTTCAGAGGAGGACGCCAGTTCCTGGGCAGCCCAAGACCCCAGGCGCAGCTCTCCACTCACCAGGCAGCCCCAGGCCCAGCAGGATGCTGTAGTAGATCACAGGGACGACACCGGCCACACACGGGGACCTCTCTGGGGTCTCTGGCCAGTGGCCTCTGAACTCCTGGCTGGGCCCGCTGCCATTGGGTGTAGGCAGCACGGTCACTTGTGGCTGGCCAGCTAGGAAGGGCGGAAGGGTGTGGGGTGAGAGGATTCGGTCTCCTTCCAGCCTGGCCTGGCAGCAGCCTCGCCCTGACCCTGACCCTGACCCTGAGGTCTGTATTCACCCCTGCTTTGTGCAGACCCTCTGATCAGACCCAGCCAGTGTCAGTCCCTATGGCCAAGCCCACTCCACCCCCTCAGCAGCGCGACTTCCCGGACAATGAGGAGAAGCCCTCCGTGGCCTCTCCACCGAGTGGCTCCTGGCACGTCCTCAGCCTGGAAAGCAGGGTCCTGTGGCAGGGCACAGCTGGGGCGGGACAGGGGCACTTGTGAAAATACAGGCTCCCGGACCTCGCTGCAGGCAGCCTGCACCCCAGGGTCCACCGAGGGGCCCGAGCAGCTGTGTCTTTCTTTCTTCCTTCCTTCCTTCCTTCCTTCCTTCCTTCCTTCCTTCTTTCCTTTCTCTCTCTCTCTCTTATTATTTTTTCATCCTCATCCAAAGACACCTTTTTATTGCAGGAAGGGAGAGAGAGAAACATCGATTCGGGAGAGAAACCATCGATTGGCTGCTTCCTGTACGTGCCCCGATGGTGGATCACGCGCTTAGGCCGGGGTAATGCTCCAACCAGCTCAGCCGCCCTGGCCAGGGCTGCTCTTTCATAAGCGTCCCAGGGGATCCCCACCCATGGTGACCCGCAGCACCTGCCCGGCTCTCCTCCGTAGCCGCCCCTCTTCAAGGAGAGGCCTTGCAGGGTTCCCCCCTTTTCTATGCTAAAGAACACCCCTCTGGAGCTGGAACGGCCCCGATTTTCAGATGGAAAAACCAAGTCCAAAAGGGTAAGGTGACCTCCATGCGCCCCTCAGCCCACGCTTTAGGTCTTTAGGTTTTACCTTCTAGTTTCGATTTCCTGCTGAAGTCCCCCTCCCCCAGCCTCCTGCTCAACCTGGTTCCCCCGACACACCGCCCATTCATTATCAGCTTCTAGCTCCCCAGCCAGGGCCTCTGGATTCCATGCCTGATCCACCTGAGTCTCCCCTCCCACCTGGTTCTACGTATTTTACCTGTCTCTTGTCCCTCAAGCCTCATGCTCCTGGGTCCTGGATTCGGGGTCCCCTTTGTGGCTTTTCCTGGGTGTCCCTGCAGGTCCCTCCCAGCATTGCCAGCTCTCCAAGCAGTTGTGAGCCCTGAGGTTTTTTCAGCTGCACTGAGCCTGAGAGTGCGGCAATGTGGGATGGTGGGGAGGGGGGAGGAGGGAGGAGGGAGGAGGGAGGAGGACGAAAGGAAGGGTGGGGCTGAGCCTGAGGGGGGGAAGCCTATACAGGTAACAAGCCTGGAGCACACCAGGATCCCGGGGCGCAGGGGCAGGGCAGGGTGCAGCTGGGAGAAGGCAGGGTCTGGCTCTGGACGGTCTGCCTGGCGCTTACACTCTGGGAACTGGCCTGCGCTCAGCCTGGGCAGCACTGGGGGAGGACTTTGGGGAAAGGCAGAAGGGTTTGGGGAGCCGACTGTACCAGCCTCAGAGAGACAAGGGCTGGTCTGCAGAGAGGGGTGGGGGAAACCAGTGCTGGAGAGGGAGAGGTGAGGTCACTGCGGGCAACACCCAGGTTCGGAGAGAAGTCTCCTGGGCCAGGTTTGGAGGAGTCAGCTCTGCAGCTGCTGTGGGCGGGCAGTGGGACGGGGGGGGGGGGGGGGAGGCTCCCTGGGGGCATCTGGCCTGGAGGGGCATCAGGAAGCCCTGCGCAGTGGGAGCTACAACCATGGAGAGAAGCCTGAGCAGGCCAGCAGGCTGCCAGCTGCACTGGGAAACCAAGACCCCCCCCCCCCCCCCCCAGCAAGCTGTTGTTTTCCTGGCCCTGGTGAAAGGGGCCATCCGGCAAGGAGTGTCACTCACTGGCAAACAAACACCAGACAGTGTGTGAATCTGAGCCTGGCTGGCTCCCGCCATTTTTGGGGGGTGGGGTGGAAGTGAGCAGTACAGCCTACAGTGGGCACCCCAACATTGCACAGGTCAACTCGGAGGAGAGCTGGGCCCAGTCTGGACTCACCTTCCACCCTCGTCCTCTGGCAACATAGCAGCCTGGCTTCCAGCTGCTGGCTTTACGTCTGGGGCAGGAGCTACCTTGCCCCCCCCCCCCCCCACCTCTAGGGCCACTCCTGCTACAACCACAGGGGTGTTGCTGCCCCCTCGTGGCCACACCCTAACTCTGCAAGACTCTGAGAATCCACTGGCTTTGGCCAGCTCCCCTGTGGGGCACAGTGGGACTGGAGTAGAAACTACCCACTCAGATCCCCAGGGAGAGTGTCCGGGACCCCACCAGAATGCAGTGAGTTCCCAGCAAGCACAGATAATTCCCCAGGCCGCCACCTCCCCGCACCATGAGGCGCTGGGTGAGCAAGGAGCTGTTTACAGTTGAGTTAGAAAGGCTAGCCGTGGGCGAGGGGCTCCACCAACATTTCCTGAGCACCTACTTTGTCTCTACACTCGTCACCCCTTGTGGCAGCCCCACTGGCTACCTCTGGTTACCTTTGCTTCCCACAAGAGGGGCCCAAGGCTCAGAGAAGCTCAGCAACCAGGCCAAGGCCAGAGCTAGTATGTGGCCACTGGAATTGAACTTGGGTTGTCCCTCTGCCCGAGCCAGTCCCTTGTCCCTGCCGCCCACAATCTACTCTGGAAGAACAGGAGCGCAGGGAGGACGATGTCACCCTGAGCTCAGGCTGCATGGAGGGGGGGGACGTGGGTCAGACGGACAGACAGCCCTCGGATGCGGAAGTGCATTCCAGTGTGGGGGGCGGGGGGGAGAGGGAAGACAGCATGTTGGGGGTGCGGAGGCAGAAAGGCAAATGTGCCCCTGGGCTGAGAGCATGGCCTCTGGGGAAGCTTTCAATAGTGTGTGTGACTTTAGTGAGAACTCTCTCTTGTACGTCATTACAGTGCCCCCTGACCCCGCACCCAGCACACGGGGCCTGTACCCTTAACCCATGACCCCCTGTTCCCTGAGCTCAGCATCCCAGGAAATGCTAGCTCAGGAGGGGAGGCGGCACAGTGCAAGGCAGGCTGCGTCCGGACAGAGCTGGGGCTGGGTCTGCCCTGGAGGTGGGCATCGCTGTTGCCCAGCATCTGATCCTCCCTCCGGCCCCTCGCCCTGCAGGTTCAGACACTCGCCACCCTGCCCCAGGCCGGCAAGAACTTTCTGTTGGTTTTACAGCCCTAGAGAGAGTCCAGCAGGGTCCTCTGTGGTTACTGCGCCAGCTTCCCCGAAAACGCAACATGGGGCTGCGGAAAAAAAGTCGAGTTGAAAAGCAGCATTTGAGTCCTGGCTCTGCCTGTTCCAGCCCTGAGACTGAGTCACTGAGGTCATGCACACTTGTGTCCCGGGCAGAAAGTGACCCACTCTCTGGGAATTGTAGCTCGTGAGCTCATTAGACTTGCTCTCAAGGAATTCTCCAGCTTCCAGGTCGCCAGGGCAAAATGAGACAGAGTGTTTCAAATGCTCCAGCTGCAGGACCAGGTGGGGCAAACGCCCTCTTTCCTCTCTCCTGCTCCGAGATGCTCACACATGACACACGAATGCACGTGGAGGCATGTACACATGCACACACACGTATACACATGCTCCAGCAACCCTCAGACTATAGAAGGAGAACAGAGAATACCTGTTCCTGGAAAGCCAGTTTCTATATCAGTAGAGAAGGTTCAGGGCTAACAGAAGTTAGAAGCAGTAGGAGGTGGGGCCCCTCCAATCCTTGCATACTTGCAGTGCCGTCCACCTAACCCTGGTAGGTAGGTCTTAGCTGGGGGAGCACCTGACAAGCATCAGGTCCTTTGAAAACACCACTGCAGGTGGGCCACACTTCTAGAAAGACTGCTGGAGTTCAGAAGCATGCTTACCAACACACCACTTTCTGAGTAGTGGGTTCTCTTATCACCCCCCCCCTTTCTCATCAATAACATTCCCACTGAAAAGCACTGCACATGGAAATCACATATCCTCAGAGGCCTGGACCCTGCACACCGAGGCTCTGTCCTGCTGGCCTGGGCAGGGCTGGGCTGGGGAGAGGCTGCAGCCACGGGACGGGCTGGCAGGCAGCCAGTGGACAAGGGATGGTGGATCTGGACAAGGGGGACCAGGCATGAAGGTCAGCTGGAAGCAGTTCCCACTGTGCTGGTTGGCTCCATGTCTGCCAGCCCAGATGAGGCACATGCCAGACCCAATTCCTGCTCTGTCCATGGCACCAGAGAGCAGGTGGAGTGTTGGGTGCCAGCTGGGGGCAGAAATCAATGCATCGAGCTGGTCCCTGGGATCCAGAGAACAAGGAAGGGCAGCCTCTGTCCAGCCCATCTCCAGTCTAGAACCTGGCCTTGGGAAAAACTGTGCTGGATCTCTGGGGGGCGCCCCCTTCCATTCATCCACCTCTAAGGAGCCCCTCCCATCAGGACTAAGCCAAGCCCCAGTGACCCCTAAAGCCGGAGGTCTCAACAGCACCTGTCCCCCCAGCCACACTCCCCCAGACTCCTCCTTCCTCACAAGAGCACCCATCTGCACACAGGTGTGCACCTCAGCACCTCCAGTCCCCGAGCCCAGGCCGGGCTGGCTGGGAAGGCTGGGCAGGGGGAAGGCTGCCTGTGGGGGTGGCCAGCCATGCTCCGGGTGGGGTGTCCCCTTGTACTGATGCAGGAGCTAGGGTGCATTTGCCTTATGCCCAGCACTGCCATCCTGGCTCACCTTGACCCATGGGGAAGGGTGATGGTCACAGCCTTCCATCCTCCCCGGAGTATGCCAGGGACATCCCCCCACAAAAATCACAAATGTGACACCAGTTACCCACAGGCCCCCATTCCACACCCCTGTCCTTCTCACTGGGGAGCTGGCCCACCCCGACACGGGAGGGGGGTGGGAGCCTGAGCTGCCTTGGCCCTCTGCTCTCCCAGGCCCTTCTCTGCAGCCTGCTCAGCATGGTTCTCCAGCCAAGAAAGCTGCCAAGCCTGCTCTGCTCCAGTGCAGAGGCCAGGCCTGGAGCTTGGGGGAGGGGGCTGGGGACCCTCTGGGCCAGCGCTGTCAAGTCAGTCAGCCTGGAGCCTCTTGCCTGCCCTTCGGGGAGCCTAAAAATTCCCAGGAGAGGAGGGCCAGCTCTGCTGGGGGTAGGAGATGTGGGGGAGGGTGCCGGATCTGCCCTGCTCAGGGCCCTCAGCAGCACAATAGCCCCTGGGGCTGCCACTCTCTAGCTTAAGAGGTTGCCCGGGCAACAGCTGGGGCCAGTTTCCACCAATCCAAGGCAGAGGCTGGGTGGGGGAGGGCGGCCGGCCAGGAGCAGGGCACCATCCCCTTGTACTCAGTCCTATATAAGGAGGAGGGATGTGAGAGGGGTGGTCTGGGCTTCCCTGTGCCTCCAGTGGGCTCGAGGGGGCCACAAAGATGCTGAGGCTGGGCTGCACCAAGCCTGGGTCCTGGGGCAGCTTCTGGGCCATCCTGACCTTGGTGGGCCTGGCCAGTCGTGCAGGTGAGTGGGCAGTGGGTGGGGTGGAGTTGGGGGCAGGGAGGAGGGGCAGGCTCTTTTTGTCCCGGCTGCACACTGTCCCAGGGGCAGTGTCCAGCCAGCCAGGAGGAGCCCAGCGTCCGCACAGACCAGGAGGAGGGCAGCTTGCCTCGGCGGGTGGAGGGGTGGGCCCACGGGCCGGGGTCCTGATGACAAGGAGACCCTTCCATTGTCCATTGTCCCCAGCAGCTGGCTCCCATCAGAGGCTGATGGGATGCCATCAGCATGCAGGTCCTTCAAAGTGACAGCTTGGGGAGGCGGGGCTGGGGAATTAACCCAGATCCTCTCTCACCCTCCCTTTCTCCTTCTGTCTCCGTCCTTATTACGCACAGATGCTCTGCTCCCGGGTGAGCCTTCTCCCCAGTGGTTCACAGGAGCTGTGGGCCTGGGGGTGGGGCTGGGCCGGGTGCCCATCCACTGCAGTCAGATGCCCCCTCTTCTCCCTGTGAGGATCCTCACACCCCTCTCGGCTTGGGAGAGCTGCTGGCAGCATTTTCTGTCACTGAGTGCACGTCCCCATCTGACCCCCATGGTGCTCCTGGAAACCTGACAGAAGGGCCAGCCTCAAAGGGGGATGCCAGTCCTGACACAAAAGTCCCGTGAGAGTCCCACTCCAGCAGCACCTCAGCCTCTGTGCTTCCTCTGGTCCCCGACAGTCCAGCCAACGAGCGTGGACTCTCTCTCCCAGAGGGCGACCCTGGGCGTGGAAGTAGCTCCCTCCATGCCTGCAGTCTGTCTCACACTCCTCCTCCCCTCCCTCACAGCCTCCAGCCCCCTGACCTTCTCTTGCACCCAGCACCCCAAGCCCCTTTCCAGGGCGCTGACTCTCAGCCGGACGCTCGTCCCCCTGGCTCCTTCACCCTTCCTCAGCCAGCCCACCCCTGGTTCCTGGACCTAAAGCAGCCCGGGCCCCACTGCCAACATCGCCTCCCTCGGGTCTCATGCCCTGAAACTAGAGTGCTTGCCTGGATGCTTACTGCAAACTCCTATGAGCATAAGGACCTGGCTTGTTCTGATCTTGACCATGTTCCAAGCTCCTGGGAGGGTGGCTAGCACACGACTCATCCTAGGCGTCAGTCAGGCGGAGGGTTCTTCAGGAGTGTGGGTTCCTCAGCCCTTGCCTGGGGTTCTGGCATTCTGGAGACCAGCTCTGGGCCTTTGGTCCTACATGGGATCATGCACATCTCTCTTCCCCTGCCAGTGGTCCACCTCCCTTCCCTGGGCATCCTCTCAGGGTCTGCTCAGGGTCAGGTTCACGACTTCCCCACTAGGATGTGCTGTGTGCACCCGCAGGAACCCATGCACTCTGTGGGCACAGACAGGTGTGCGCACAGCCTCCCCAGGCCCACCTGCTCTCTGCCCATATATCCGGGCACGTGCATCTCCTGGTGGCCCCCGGCCCAGGTGCCTTCTCAGACTGTGCTGTGTTCCCTCCTGCTGCAGCCCAGAGAGCTGACGTCGGTGGCGAAGCAGGGGGCACCCCCATCAACCACTCCCAGATGCTGCTGCAGCGCCTGCAGGAGCTTCTGCGGCAGGGCAACGCCAGCGACGTGGTTCTGCGGGTGCAGGCCACGGGCACCGAAGAGGTCCGCGTGTTCCACGCCCACCGCCTGCTGCTAGGACTGCACAGCGAGCTGCTCCGGGAGCTGCTGAGCAACCAGAGTGAGGTGGTGCTGCAGGAGCCCCAGGACTGTGCCGCTGTTTTTGACAAGTTCCTCAGGTGGGGAGGGGCGGGGCTGGGGTGGGGGCGGGGCCACTTCCTCCCGGCAAGGTCCAGGATCCTCCATTCACAGGGTCATGGAAGGGGGTCACATAATGACCTCCCTGGCCCCTTAGAGGTCATTATGTCCATCTCCCCGGTGTCATTAGGATGAGGATGCCACTACCTCCTCCATCCCTTCTCTTCTGCCCTCTTTCTTGCAAATGCAGCGTGAGTCCCTGCCCCACCTGTAAGCTCAGTGGTTTGACGTCAGTTGCCAAATGCCCCCAGAACTGTTTCCGATCCTGGCCTGGAGAGCTTTTTACAACTACAGATTCCCGGGCACCGCCCTGGATCCTTGGCTCCCAGTCCGGGGTTCAGCAGTCATTTTTTAGTTCTCAAAGCCTCCATGTGGTTTGTTCTCCAGCCAGGTTTGGAACCACAGGGCCAGGCAGCTGAAAAAGTCAGCCAGCTCTGCCCCCCTCCTGCCTCCTGCCAGTGCCCAGCACGCGGGGTGCCAGTCACACTGTAGTCTGAGAAAGTAACAGCTTTAATGACCTAGATAATGTGGTTGCCAGGATTCCAGCCATCACACCCAAGTTTTAGGGCAACAGGAAGAGGGGTAACAGAGAAGGGCAAAAGGGATCGCCCCCTCACCCCAGGTGGCTCTACTTAACCGTCCTTCCCCTCAATCCCGAGCTGCACTTCAGCTGACCTCTCATTGGCTGGAACTTAGTCACATGGCCACACTCACTCAGAGGAAGCCCAGGGAACACCCTTTATTCCCAGCTTGCCCGGCTGAACTTCCAGGAGGCATGGGTGTTGGGGCTGTGTCTGACCCTCGCTGCCACACCCCCTCGAGTGTGTGCCAGTGGGCGCTGGCAGGAGGGTGAGCAGAGGGACAAGGCAGATGGAGACAGAATGAGTGCAGAGTGACAACAGATGACCAGAGGCACAGTGAGAAAACCGGGGCTGCAAGGAGAGGGGCAGGGGAAATGGGAATGAACCCGGCGACCACCTGCTTTGTAGCAAGTCCCATTCGCTCTCCAACTGTCACAAGATCGCTGAGGGGTGGGTGTTACGCCCCCTCTCCTAGAGGCTCAAGGTAAGGTCCGGCGAGGAGCGAGGCTAAATGACTTGCCCACTCACGGCAGGTAGGTGATAGCACCGGCATCCCCCAGAACTGGGAGCCACATCCCTCTGGTTCCGGCACACACAGAGCTTGGCATGTAGCAGATGCTCCATAAATACGTGCTATTTGTATGTCCCCACGAGACATGGAAAGGGAAGGCTGGGGAGTAGAAGGAGCCAGAGAAGAAACGACAGGACGCCTCAGGGCCTTGTGCTCTGTCTGCACTCTGAGCACAGAGCTCTCCACCCAAGGCCAGGTCCCCTCCGGACTCAGAAAGCACAGCGACAGGCAGGGGCGCGGAGGCGGCCCCGCTCCGACTCCGCCCCCTGTCTGCACCCTTTCCGCAGGTACCTCTACTGCGGGGAACTGGCAGTGCTGCTGGCCCAGGCCATCCCCCTGCATAAGTTGGCCACAAAGTACGGTGTGGCCTCCTTGCAGCGGGGCGTGGCCGACTACATGCGCGCGCACCTGGCGGGCGGCGCGGGCCCGGCGGTGGGCTGGTACCACTACGCGGTGAGCACCGGAGACGAGGCCCTGCGCCAGAGCTGCCTGCAGTTCCTGGCCTGGAACCTGTCGGCCGTGGCGGGGAGCACTGAGTGGGGCGCAGTGAGTCCCGAGTTGCTGGCCCAGCTGCTGCCCCGCTCCGACCTGGTGCTGCAGGACGAACTGGAGCTGTTCCACGCGCTGGAGGCGTGGCTGGGCCGCGCGCGGCCGCCACCCGCCGTGGCCGAGCGGGCACTGCGCGCCATCCGCTACCCCATGATTCCGCCGGCGCAGCTGTTCCAGCTGCAGGCGCGCTCGGCCGCCCTGGCGCGCCACGGCCAAGCGGTGGCCGACCTGCTGCTTCAGGCCTACCAGTTCCACGCCGCCTCGCCGCTGCACTATGCCAAATTCTTCGACGTCAACGGCAGCGCCTTTCTGCCCCGCAACTACCTCGCGCCCGCCTGGGGCGCCCCGTGGGTCATCAACAACCCAGCCCGCGACGACCGCAGCACCAGCTTCCAGACGCAGCTGGGCCCCAGCGGCCACGACTCTGGCCGCCGCGTCACGTGGAACGTGCTCTTCTCGCCGCGCTGGTTGCCCGTCAGCCTGCGGCCGGTCTACGCCGACGCCCCGGGCAACGCGTTGCCGGCCGCGCGCCCGGAGGACGGACGGCCGCGGCTCGTGGTCACGCCGGCCAGCAGCGGCGGCGACGCCGCGGGCGTGAGCTTCCAGAAGACCGTGCTGGTCGGGGCGCGCCAGCACGGCCGTCTCCTGGTCCGCCACGCCTACAGCTTCCACCAGAGCAGCGAGGAGGCCGGCGACTTCCTGGCGCACGCCGACCTGCAGCGGCGCAACTCCGAGTACTTGGTGGAGAACGCCCTGCATCTCCACCTCATCGTCAAACCTGTCTACCACACCCTCATCCGGACCCCCAAGTAGTAGCCAAGCAGGGCCGGGACGGGGAACCTGGCGTCCCAGACGATTCCAGAAGGCCGGGCCTAGCTGGCCTGGAGGGACTGGGCGGGGCCACGCAAGCCGCGCTGCCTACACTGGCCCTCAGAGTAACGCACCAGGTGCGGGTGACCTCAGAGCGGGGCCAGGTGAGGGGGGTGGGGAACCAGATGCCTGGTTTCGCAGCTGATTCACAGGTGACTTGAAGACGATGCTTTTGGTTGAATAAACTGATGGAGAAGCAAGGGGGTGATTGACCCATCCAGACCTCGGGAAAAATCAGCCCAAGATGGGGGGGGTGTTTGCACAGATGTAAGGGTTCCCTGTGTTTCATTAGTTTTTCCCAGGCTCCCCAGCCTCACATGGAACGGGGCATCCGAGTGGTCAGGGCCGGGAAGCCTGGGCAGTTCCAGGCCCAGGGTTTTCTCACCTCAAGGCCGAGGGGCTGCGCTGGGCCATCTCTGAGCCTGCACTTCATTAGGGAAGGGGCCTGGACAGGTGTGTCGGGACAGGAACCAGCCTGGCTGGACCCCCTTTCCTGGGGAGGGGGCCTCGGGGTTTAGAAAAACACCCCTTTTGCCCAGGTGTTTGTGGGTTGGTGCTATGCTGCCAGCTAGTGTGAGATGGGTGTGGGCTGGGGGGGTGGCTGGGCAAGGGGGTTGGAACTCGGTCATGGCCACCCTGGTCCAGACGAGGTCTAGTTTCCGACTCAACAGTCAAGACCCAAATGGGATTTTACTGATAAAAAGGAAGCCGTTGCCAAGTAAAGAAACCAGATCCCCCCTCCCCCACCCCACCCCCACAGTATGAGAAGTTCCCACCGGCCCCTCCCCCACCACCTAGGGTGCCCTGCCCCAGGAGTGGGCCCAGCAGCCTGTCCCACTGACCACTCTCTTCTCTGGTTTCTGAGGCTGAGTCTGGCTGCAGATCAGTGCAGAGCTTTGGCAACAGGGTTCTGTCCGGGACTGGGAGGCCGGGGAGCCCTGTCGTCCCGGCCGTCCCGGCCGTGCCTGCTGGGCTCCCCTCCCTCCCTGGTGGCACCGCACATGTGGAAAGGCTGGGCAGAATTCCTGGGGCTCCGGAACCCTGGCCTTCTGAGCTCCTGAGCTCCTGCTTCCAGGTCACCCCATCTGCCTAGTTTCCATTCCCTGCTACGCCCCACTCAGTCTCGGGGGACAGGCAGGAGAGGGGGCTCCAGGCAGGGCCCCTCAGTTATGCCGGAAGTGTCCGTCTTTGCCGTGGGTGCTTGTGTCGTGGGGCAGGCGGGGTCCACGTGTAGCTTGCCGGGAAATACCAGCTGGATTGGCGGGAACAGCGAGGGGAGAGAACACTCCAGGGCCTGGAACAGAGGGAGGGCCAGATGCAGAGGTTCGGAATGCCTCCCCCTCCCCTCTGTGATCACTCAGCAGTCTTGAACTCCCTGGGGGGCACAACCCCAAAATGCCAGTCCTGTGCTGTTCTGCAAGGACCCTGTTCCCAGCCAGCGGTGGCCATGGAGTCCGACAGCTCTGCACGCCTCCTCCCTGGGCAGGCCGAGGTTTCCCCTTCCCCACCCCCTCTTGCTGATACTGACCTGTGTTCTGGCTTGGAGGGACTTTGACTTTGGCCAAAGGCAGCATGGCCTTTCCCAGATGCCGGATACCAGGGGCTGGGTGCCTGCACACTGGCATTCTGTGGTCCGAGATGTTCTCCAGGGCACGGGGCCCCAGGAGGTGTGTCTTGGGGCGGGCGAGCTGTGTTGGTTGGAGAACAGTGGGGTGAGGTCTGACCTGCATGGGGATGTGCCACAGGCACTGGCCCCAGCTACTGGCAGCTGGGGTGACAGGGGCGCAGAGGGTGCAGGGCCAGTGCATGTGCCTCTCAGCCTCGGGGAATCCAGCCCTCAGGCCCCACCCACAAAGAAGGGGCCCAAACATCCCACCTCTGGCCTCACCCCTTGTCCTGTGACCTCGAAAGATCTGGATCTCCGCTTCCTCTTCTTTGCTTCCAGTGACTCCTCTCTTTTCTTGCTCAGGCTCTTCTGGCCACGCAGCCAGGGCCCAGGGCCATTGCCATGATGCCTGACCACCTGGGTTGGGGCCTCGCTCGTGCTGCTGGACAGGTTGTCCTCGCTGGCCGCGTGCTGCAGCGTGGGGCTGGGGGGCCGCTTACAGGCCAGGGGGCCAGGTGGCCGAGAATCATCGGTTTCGCTCAGCGAGTGCAGAGACAGGCTGCTGCGCTGCATCGCAGGGGCCAGCAGGTGGCGCCCCTCTGCTGCCAGGGCCCTGGAGCGCCTCCGGGCAGCCTTCACAGCGATGCCCTTGGTGCCCGTCAGGATCTCCTTCCTCTCTGCAGCGGGACAGAGGGTGCACCCGGGCCGGGATCTAGGCCTCCCTGTCCTCTCCCGCCTGCACCACCAACACCCTCCTCAGCCCAGGCAGAGACAGGTAGGAGCCAGAATGTCTGGGCTTCGATCCCAGCACCCCACTCGCTCGACATTTAAGAAACCTGCGGCAAATTTCTGAGCCTCTCTTTCATCTGTAAACCGATAAAACTAACCACACAGGGCTCCTGCGAGCAGGAACTGAGATGATGGGCTTAGCTCACGGCCAAGTGGTCGGATTCGATCCGCAGTTGCTGTTTCAGTTATTACGGGGGGGGGTGGTGTGGCGACACCAAGTGCCGTATGTTCCCTATCCTGATTCCTGACTGTGCCCTCACTCTGTGCCCTGACGGTTAACGCTCTCTGGTCATCGGTGCCTCCTTCTTAGCACCTGATGTGTGGGTGCGTTCGGAGGGTGGGAAGGGCTTTCTGCTGGGCAGTCTGAGCAGTGTCCATGCCGCCAGGCTCAGGCTGACGGGGTGGGGAAGGGGCCCACCTGTGTGGGACAAGGGGATCTCTGACAGGTTCTCACTGCTGTCCGGGGAAGAGTGGATTCGGCCGCGCAGGCTGAGCAGGCTGTCCCGGGTGAAGACCTGTGGGCCGGGGGGGGGGGAAGAGAAGGGCGGTGGACGCGGTGGAGACCCCCACCCACCTGGCAGAGACATCAGGGGCTCAGTGGCGTGGTTGTGGTGGAACAGCTGGGTGTCCACCCTTGTGCCTCCCCTCTTGGCAGAGGGGCCCTCGAGGCCATTGGGTGCCCGGTGCTCACCTCCTGGGTCACCAGGCTGCTGGTCTGGATGGGTGGTGGGGTGGGCACAGAGGAGCTTTTTGCTGGCCATGCCCGGGGACTGGCCTTGAATGCGAGGTTGGCTTCACTGAGGTTGGCAGAAGAGGGTATGCATCTGGTGACCAAGCCCATCCCCAAGAGGTTCCACCCCCACCCAGAGGACAGAGAACCCAGGAGCCCTGGCTCCAGACCTGTGCCACCTCCTCCCTTTGGCTCCTGCTCCATCTTCCCCAGGAAGCCCTCGTCTGGGCTGGCATCCTGTGGCGGCCCAGGCTGGCAGGGCAGGGGGCAGCGGGCCCTGGGCTCACCTCTCCGTGCTCAGGGGCGGGAGGGTGCTGTTCTGCAGGTGCTGGGCCCCGGAGCTCAGGGTCTTCACGCTCTCCAGGTCCGACTCTGGCGTCAGCAAGGTTGCTGCTGGGGTCAGTTTGGGCAAGGAGCTGTCCTGGGGAGGGGGGCAGGGGCAGACAGTCAGAGGACTTGGTCCTGGACCAGAGGACAGCACAGGGTGGCAGCGGCACACAGGGCGGACAGGGCCGTGGTGTGGGCTGGGAGCCCCAGAGGGCAGAGCTCCGGGTCCCAAGGGGCAAGCTGTGGCTGTTACCAGCCCCAGTGGCACTCGCGGCCTGGTGGCCTGGTCTCCCGCAAGGGCATTTGGGGCCACCAGTCGTGATATCTCAGATACCAACCCTGACCCTCTGCCCCCGAGTGAAGACAGGTGCCGGAGAAGAATGCCCATGACAGCAAACTCCAGCTTGGCAGGGCTTTGGGTGGGGTCAGAAGTAAAGGGACTTGGCTCCCCAGGGTGGGGGTCAGCCAGCCTGGACCCCTGGCCACCCAGCTCCCTGCAAGCATTGCCTGGGGCATTGGCCCGTTGCTGACCACACTCCCAGGCGCCCACCTGCAGGGCCCTAGAGGCCACCCGGTCCATGATGGTGGCCCGCTCCAGGCTGCCCTCCTCCAGCTCCCGCAGGTACATGTCATAAAGCTCCTCCAGGTGTTGGGGGACGGCCAGGTTATAGTCTGCTGGAGGAGGGACAGGGCTCAGGCCGCCCCTTTGGGCTCTGCGGGTCTGCGGGGCCCACGGGTGGCTCCACAGTGCGGGGCCTACCGTCGATGATCTGCCGCTGGCCCTGGATGATCTCCTCGCAGAGGGTGCGGTGCTGCTCCAGGCGGCGGACCGCCTCGCCGCGGTGGCGGAGGGCGCCCTCGCGGAGCAGCGCGTGCGACTGCATCTCGGTGTTCTCCGCCTCCAGCTCGTGCACGCGGCACAGCAGGCTGAGCACCTCGCGCTGCTCCTCGGAGCCGATGCGCCCGGGCAGCGTCTCCTCCAGGCGGCGGCTCCGCGCGCTCAGCTCTCGGCAGCGCTGCTCCAGCGCCAGCTGGGAGCGGCAGGGGGTCAGCGCCAGGCAGCCGGCCAGGGGCTGCTCCTTCCCGGCCCAGCCTGTCTGCGCGCCCCTCCTGTCCCCAGACTGCCAGGCTCCTGGCTGAAGCTCCAGTCCAAGGCCCACCCTCCAAGCCGTACCTTGGGCCTTGTAACCAGGGTCTGCTCCCACGAGGCCCCTCTGTGCCACCTCTGGCTGCTCTGACCACATCCTACCCCTCAACCCCAGCCCATCCGATGCCCTCAGGGCCCAGGTGCCCTGAAGGCCCCTGGTTTGGGCAGGCTCCGGCACAGAAGGGAAAGATCCCTCATCCAGCAAACTGATGATCACATGGCGACCATTTTTGTTTGAATCCTTGGTGTGTGAGGAGGCCACAGCCCCTCTCATTTTACAGATGAGGAACTTGGGGTGCAGAGAGGTTACTGAGGACCTTAGCAAGTTACGCAGGATTTGTGGCCTGGGCTCTCAGGTCTCTCTCCTCCCCACCCCTGCCCCCGGCCCCTTGGGCTCCTGCCTCTCAAACCCACGCTCCTGGCGCCCGAACCCTGGGCACCTTCTGCTTGCGTAGCCTCTTCTGCTCGCCCACCAGGGCCGCGATGCTCTCCCGGGCCGAGGCCACCTCTGGGGGCTCGAGGAGGTCTGGCTGGTCGTCACCGGTGTCCGAGTCCTTCTCGCTGTCATCCTTGGTGTAAGATTCCTTCCGCTGCTCCTCCCTCCATTTGAGGGCCCTGCGTGACTTCTCCTGCTCCCAGCTGTCAAAGCCCCACCCCAAGGGGAGAGTGGGACTCAGGCCATGGGAGCAGACAGCTCCCAGCTCCTCTGTGTGGGAGGTGGGACCAGGGGGCCCCGAGCCAGGGGGCGCCTACCCAGCGATGGTGAGCAGGTGGCGGGAGCTGTCGATTTGGACCTCCATGGCGTGGTTCTCCAGCTCCAGCAGGCGTCTCCGCACGTCCATCTGCTCCCGGAAAGCGCCGATGAGCTGTGCCCGCAGCTGTCCCACGTCGGCCTGCTCGTCCGGCCCGCCATGCTGCTGGCCCTCGGCTGCCCGTCGGATGGGGTGTGGGGGAGCTCAGTAAAGAGGGAAGCGTCTGGCCAGAAAGCAGGGGCCCGCTTGGGGCCCTCACCTCCCTTTCTCCCCCAGCCACATTGTCCAACTGCCTCCTCCAGAAAGACCTCCTGGATGAGCACCTCCTCCCACACGACACTGTCACCTTGAGTGTTGAGGCTGTGGCCCAAAGGTGCTCCCCAGCCCCTCTGTATGAACCAGACTCCCACTGGCCCTGACAGCACCTTGTGTCCACTTTAAAAGGTGCCCCTTAGACACTTCCCTGCCATCAGCTGGAAAAACATCACTGCCCACTAATGAGTCTACGAAAGAACATAGAAGGTGCCCCTTCTGGTGATGCTGCGCATGACCTCCCTGCCCTACAGGGCAGCCCTGGGGGTGATGTCCAGCACAGCAAAATGCTCCTGTGTCCCTCACCCCTGGGATCAATCCCACCTAACCTTCAGAGATCACGATTCCATTTTACAGCCAAAGGCTCAGAGCAGTGGAGTGAGCAGCCCAAGGCTACCCAGTCAGACCTTGGACTTGAACCCCACACTGTCTGACCCCCGAGCAATCTGAGGCTGCCTGGGAAAGCTGCAGGAGACGGCTCCCACTCACGTGGACCCATGCACACACCTGGGATGTGGCGAATGTCACCCCGCTCCAGCCGTCCCCGGGCCTGGCCTCGCCCACCCTGCTCATCGATCTTGCACTTGAGCCGCTGGATCTCGCCCCGCAGGTCAGCGATGATGCTGGTGTACTGGGCGATGTGGTAGGAGACACTGAGCAGGTTCTGCTTCACCTGAGAGGAGCGCGGGACAGGGCAGGGCGGGTACCGTTACCCCAGGTGCCGGGGTCCACCCACCAGGTCTTCCCTTCTCTCTCTCTCCCCGCCACACTCCCCGGTCTTTCAGGATGACCCCACAACCGTCACCCGACATGCCTCCGACAGAGCCGTGCTCCTAAAACGCTGCTCCCCTGCTGAACCTTCAGTGGCTCCCTACTGCTGGGGGATGCCCTAATTCCTTCACCTGGTGTGGCAGTCCCGCCGCTGCCTGTCTGGATTTTCTCTGGACTCACTGCTCTGCTGTGAACATTCCACGTGAGCCAAGGAATAGTCTCCTGCTCTCCCCACCCCCACCAGATGCCATCTCCTCCCTTCTGGAAGGAAGGTCCTCCCCATCCTTCAGAGTCGGGATCACAGCCTCCAGAGATGCAGGGAACCCCGCCAGCGTGCCAACTGTCGGCATCGTTGCCCTGCGATTCACGACACTCTGAGCAGTCGTGTTCCAAGGACCTGCCCCTCTCCCGCCCAGCTCCTCAAGGGTTGGGAGGGAGCGGGGGCTGGAAGGCTGAGGTGTCGTGAGAGTGTGTCTCACACTTGTCCCTCTGCTCCTCCACGGGCAGACCGACACAGACCCCCTGACAGACAGCGGGGTCAGCAGGGACAGTCTCAGCGCCATCACTGCCCAGGGGGGAGTCACAGCCTCATCTTCCTGAGCCCTGCAGTGTGGCGCTGGTCGCTCCTGTGCCCCTGAGGGGCAGGCGAGATGGTGTTAAAGGGCTCAGTGACTGATATGATGAGGTGCTTTGGAATGTGATTTCTGAATGAGCTTCTGAAGGGAAAAGGAGGAGGTGCAGGGGGCCGGGTCGGGAGCACAGGCCTTGGACGAGAAGGAGGGGACCCTTGGAAGCTCCAGGCTTCCTGGCAGCCTGGCAGGTGTTGGAGGTGCAGGGGAGGGTGTGGGGGTGACATCTGACAGGGGTGGGTGGGGGGTGAGGCCAGTGCAATGGTGGCTGGTTCCAGAAAGAGTGGGGAGCAGTGGAATCAGTGTGGGGCTTCCATCTCGGCCCAGGAAGGCCAGCCCAGGGGACAGGCCGGGGCCCTCACCCTGGTCTTGATGTTCTTGGCCCGGCCGGCGTAGGTCAGGGTGTTCCGGGACTCCTCAAAGGCGCTGCTGGCCGGGCTGATGTGCGCGATCATCACGGTGCGGCTGTTCCCCCCCAGGGAGTCCTGGGGGGGAGGAGGGCGGGCCTGTGGTCAGCCCGGAACCGCCCCCGACGCTGCGCCTGCCTGGCTGTTTGGGTTGTCCTCATGGTGTGCATTCTCTCTCTCTCTGACACACACACACACACACACACACACACACACACACGTCCTGGTGCAGAGCAACACACGGACCCCCTTAGTCCAGATATCCCCTCCCCCTACCCTGTCCCCCCACTTCCCACTTTCTTGTCCGAAGTTCTCCATTGGTCACTTCGAGTGTCCTGCCCAGGGCCTCCTGGCCGTCTTTCCCCCACCCTCACACAGAGGAAGAGGGAAGACAGCAGAGGCTGGCGGGGAGCTGGGGGGGCCCTTCCCTTCTCCCTCCCATCACCTCTAGCCCCCCGGGTCCCCCCTTTTCTGACTGCTGGTGGCGCTGTATTGGCTGGAGTGAGGAATGGGGGCCTCCTGTGAAGATGGGACTTGGTCTGTGGCCACCCCGGCCCTGGCCCTGGCCTTGCCCTGGAGTTCGGTGCAGCTGAGGGACTTCAGGCAGACGTTCCCGTGCTAACCCTCGGCTCCCCTGCGTTTACAACAGTGCTGGCCTTGCGGCTGTTCCCACCTCCCAGGCTGAGGGCGGGCTGAGCGTGGGCGGGGACTGAGCTGCGGCCAGGACGTCAGGCCGCCAGACCTGTGTTTGCATCCTCCCTCCAGTGCTCACTGGTGCGAGCCCTCGGAAGGCCACTCAGCCTCTCTGTGCCTCAGTCTCCCCACCTGCAGGTGGAAGCACTCGCCCCCTAACTCAGAGAGCTGCTGGCAGCACGAAAGGAGCCAGTGGGTGAAGCACCCAACACAGAGTGCAGCCAGGAGGGGTCCCCGAACAGCAGGCTCTGAGCCACGAGGCCACCTGCCCCCTGAACCCCAAATCCAGGTAGCTCTTGGCTCCCTGATACTAACAGCCCTGGGGAGTGCCCGGCGCCTTCCTGCCCACTGCCCACTCTTTGGTGACAGTCGGCAGATAAAACACCATTTTCAGGGGGCCTACTTATGCTAAAAAAAGAAATCATTTGTTGTTTATCTGAAGTTCAAATGTGGCCTGGCCTCCTCCTGTATTTTTGTTTGCTAAATCTGGCAGCCCCCCTTGGTGCCCAGCGCCTGGCGCCGGCCACAGCGGGCACCTTCAGGAGCCGAGTGAGCTTGCTGTCTCGATAGTTGATGTACTTGTTGTTGTTCTTGTCGCTCAGCGCGTTGATGCAGTTGCCCAGGGCCAGCAGGGAGCGGTTGATGTGCGCCCCCTCCTTCATGCGCTGCCCACGGTTCTGGGTCTGGGGGCCAGCAGGGCATAGCTGTCACCACCAGTACCCTGGGGATCCCAGGTTCCAAACCCCTCCCACTCGCCCAGGGCTCTGAAATGCTCAGGGGACTGAGGGCCTTGTCCCGCCCCCTCGCCCCAAGGACATGCTCCAAGGTCAGGGAAGGAGAAGGCCTCTGATGACAGGGAGGCTCCGGAAGGGCTGAGAGCGCCTGCCTCTTTGTCTCCCAGGATGCGCCCCCACCCTCCCCTCCTGCTCCTCCACAGCACCCTCCATCCCCGCCCCTGGGTGCCCCCAGACCCACCCTGGGGCAGCCTCTCCCGCCATGCCCTCCTCCCCCAAAGCCCACCCTCCCCAGGCCTGGGGGAGTTGCCCTGTCCTGGGATGCCACATACACGCCCCTCGCGCGCACACACACACAGCTTCCTGCCGGCCTCCAGGGCAGCCGGCCTCACCTGGGACGCACGCTCAGAGCCGGCCAGGTCGATCATGAACAGGCGGCCCTGCCGCACCTCCTGCAGGACGTTCTTGACCCGGCTGCGCTGGCGCACGGACACCTGGAGCACCGCGTGGGAGCGGGAGGACGTCCGGTTGGCGGCCGTGGGCTCCTGCGTCCTCTGCCGGTTCCCCTTCATCAGCAGCTGCATGATCTGGGTGGGTGGGAGGGAGGGAGGCCGCTCTTGGGGACCACAGGTTGGGAAAGGGCCCTGGTGGCGGCCGGCCGGCCTGTGTGTGGAGGGACCCGGGGAGGACTGGGGCTGTGTGCACTCGGCGAGGCTGGCCGCCTGGCCAGTCCTCTGCCCGCTCCTGCCCGCCAGGCTCAGGGTCTGTCCCACTGCCCTGGCTGGCCGCCCACGACTCGCCTCTTCGGCATTGATGGTGGAGACCTCGGTGATCCCCGCCACCTGGATCAGCCCCTTGGAGTCCTCCCTCAGCTCCAGGTACCCCAGTGAGGGGTTCAGCAGGTCCCGGATCATCTCATTGTAGATCTGATGGGACGGGTGGGGGACAGGTGTTAATGGGAGACTCAGGGCAGGAGGTCCGGAGAAGGCGCAGGCTCCCCGTCCCTCCCCAGCGAGAAGGGGGCAGGAGCTCACAGGCCCCTTTTTCTTTGTGGGGTGGGGGTGGGGGGGTTCAGCCCTGTTTCCACAGGGAAACAGCGAGTTGCCAGAACTACGGGGAGAAGACCTCAAGACCAGTGGGGCTCCCTTTGCCGGCGGGCAGCAGGGCGCTGGGCAGAGGATGAGGACCGGACCGACGGCAAACCCTGCTTGTTGCTAGGTAACCATCAGCCACTTCTCCCTGACCCCCACACATCGGGTGGGCTTGCTGGCCAAGCCAACACCACACTGGCCACTGGTCTCCGAGCAGCTGCTGGCAGTAATGCTTCGCTGCTCTTCCTGAGTGTCACCCAGGAGACTATCAGCTCCAGAGGGAGCCAAGCGGCCAGCAGCCAGATGGAGTCCAGCCACTGGTTCTCTCCCCTCTTCTGGCCTCTGAGATGCCCACCCCCACTGCCCCACCGCTGCCTGATGGTAGCACTCCCACGGGTGGGCACCCGGGGCTGTGGCTAGGTAGCGAGGCCGGCAGGTCCCAGCCTGTCTGTGTATGTACGGTTCTCACCTGTCCCCATGTACAGAGTGCCTGGAGGCAGCCGCGCAGGGTCAGCTCGGGGACATGGACCCTGAGGAGGGAGGGCAGCCGAGCCGGCTCAACGGCAAGGCCGTGGGGAGGGTGGGACGGTGAGCAGGGCTCCTGAGTTGGGACCGTGCCTCCCTCACTTTATGGGGTGATGTTGACCTGGCTGCCTGACTCCTCCAAGCCTCAGATTTTTGTGAAGTGGGCTCAACTGTGCGGGGGAGAGCAGCAGTGATGGGCAGCTGGAGAAACTGCCCGGCGATGGTCCCAGGGAGGGGGACCATGTGGGCCCCCCCTTGTCTCAGCTGGCAGAGGGGGAGGGCTCACCTCCAGGTAGGACATGGACACCTCATATTCCATGTCATTGCTGGTCTCCTCAATGGCGCGGAAGAGGTCATTGAGGGTCCGCACGTAGATGCCGGGCTCGTGGTCCGTGCCCAGCATGGTGTAGGTCTTCCCACAGCCTGGGCATAGCAGGGGCGGGTGAGCGGGGAGGCAGGAGTGCAGCCCTGCTGGGCAGGGTTTGCTGGCACACCTGGGTGTGTCCTCCAGATGGGAACCCCAGATGGCAGGGAGGAAGGTGTGTTCACTGGAGCTGGGATCTGAGGGCCCAGGTATCAGGTTTTGGGCCAGCCACACCCTTGATTCCTGCTCCAGTGGGGGCCACACTGGCTCTCTGATGGGGGGCGAGGGGCTTGCTCCTCGAGGGGGACCACAAACACAGTTTTCCCCGCTGCCCGGGCTCCTCACCTGTGGGGCCATAGGCAAAGACGGTGGCATTGTAGCCTGAGATGACGCCCTTGATGAGGCTCTTGGTGGTGGCCTGGTACACCATCTCCTGCAGGGAAGAGGGAGACCCATCAGGGGTGCAGGGCAGAGCACCCACTTCCATCGTGTCCAGTGGGGACAGAGTCTGTCCCCTGGCTCCGGAGGAGTGGGGGTGGGAGTGGAGGATGGACGTCTCTACTTTCACCCGATGGGGGGACGCCGGCCTGAAAGAGGGCACAGGACACCTGAGACGCCTCCCCCCACGGCAGGCTGGCCTCGGGGACGCATTACATCTGCTCTAGGGAACATCCCACAGATGGGCGAGACGGGGGTCCCAGGGAGGGTGTCAGCTTCCCCGAGATGCCTTCCCCACACCAGATGGGCTTCCAGCGCCTTCCTCCGGCTCCCATCGGGGCCACCGTGCCAGCCCGGGTGTGTCCAGGCAGGAGGCTGTGGGCAGGCGCAGGTATGGGGACACACACAGCAGGGTGGGAGCCGGAGGGCAAGCGGTGGCAGGTCCCCTGAGGGCTCCCTCGCAGGTGGGGCAAAGGGTGTCCCCAAGCCCAGCCCCCTCTCACCTGTGTGGCAGTGAAGTCAAAGGCCACGTCGAACAGGTAGGACTTCTCCCGGGACCGGTGTGCCCTCAGGATGTCATCCGGGTCCTCCATGGGGTCCATGAGAACCACCATCTGCGAAGGCCCCCAGGGCAGGGGATAGTCACCCCGGAGCCCCAGGTCCACACCGTCAACACTGACCTCACTCCTGCTCACTCAGGATGTGGGAAAGGGGTGGAAAGGGCTGGAGCCAGGGGCCACGGTCAGGCCCTGCGGGAGGTCCCAGAGCTGGGCGGCCCCAGGCCCCTGAGCCCCGGGCCCAGCCCTGCCCATGTCCGCTCCCAGGTGCCCCATCTGGGTGCTCGGCTCTGAATGCCCAAAGGAGCCGAGAGTGCCCCGGTGCCTGGAGCAGCAGCAGCACCACCATGCACCTCCCCAGAGGAGGAGGAACCACCACCGGCTGGTGCTTAGTGAGCATTTACTTCATGTTGGGACTTGTTTTGAGCACATTACATACATGGACTCAGGCAGTGCCCCCTGCAGGTGGGCGGTGAGGCCCACTGTGGCTCCCACAGTGGGACCTAGACCCATCCGAGCTCACACACCAGCAAGTGGCAGGACCGGACTGGACAATGGCATCTGGGGTCACATTCTGCAGACCCTTCGCCAATGCGCTGCAGCCGTGAGGCACCTAGTGCCCTGCCCTGCCTCAGCCCTGCACTCCTGCCTCAGCCCAGCCTCACACTCCCCTCCCCAGCCAATGGGCAGACCCAGGGGTGGGACAAAGAGCCACTGGTGGCTTGGTGATAGGGGTCAGGAAACAGGAGGCTGGGGCCCAGGGGAGGGCCACGGCCGTGGGACTGCTACCAGCTCTCCCTGTGGCACTCTACGTGCACCCTGGCATCAGCCCCTGGGTCACCACCGGCCACCTGCCATGAGACACACCTGGGCTCGCTGCATCTGAACTGGCCTGAGACCCCCAGGGGCCCAGCATGGTGGTGGAGTGTGAGGCAGCTCCTGAGAGGCCCGGCCCCAGGAGCCTCACCCGGAAGCCTCGTCCAATCGGCTGGGGTTCCAGGTTAGACAGCTGGCGGGAGGGCTCCAGACAGGCTGGGCTGAGGCTTCTGACTTGGGCCCCCTGGCAGCTTGCCCAAGATGGGTGGGGACGGGCCACCTGGGTAGGCACTGCCCCCTGGGGTGCCTGCCTGTCCCCGGCCACCGTCTCAGGGCTTCAGCCCCACTTCCCCAGAAGTCTCTTCCAGGTTCCAGTTCCCGTCTCGGGCCCTAAAGCAGCAGCTTGAGCCCCGGTCACATTTCAGACCCAGGTGAGGACAAACCCAGCGACACGGTCCCAGTGGGACGCGAGGGGAGCCCGACCAGTGCGGCAGTTCCCACCGCTCGGGTGCCAGCTAGGGTGCACACAGGCAGGGCCTCAGGGGCACCCTGGGTGGGGGGCGTCGGTGCAGGGGAGGGGGAGCGGTGTTCACTGCTGTCCATAACCCACTGATCACCTCCAAACGACCTCCCGGCACTGCCAAGGTCATGGTGCCCGGGCGTTTGGTTCCTTCGATATCCAGTCTCTCCTGAATCGGCTCATTGTCCGCATGGCTGCCGAGGTCCCTTGCTTACAGAGGGCTCTGTCTGGGCTCCACCCTCCAGAGCATCCCCTTGCCTGTCTGCTCTGGTGCACAAAGGGGCCCTTATGCCTGTGGCCAGGTGAGCTGGAGCCGAGCTGCAGGGGGCTGCGCCAGAGGGGCATGTTTTCGGCGCCCCTTCTATGGACCAGGCATTCAGCAAGGCCTGGGGAGAGGGAGGTGTAGCTTCCTGCCTCTGACCCTCGCAGCCGAGTGGGAACAGATCATTTTCACGGCAAATGCTGGGCCCCAGGAGGCAATGGGAGCGGAGAGGAAAGGCGCCTGGTCCAGCTTTACCACTAGAGAAGGGTTTCCTGGAGGAGGTGGCGCCAGCACTGAGTTCTAGAGGATGAGCAGGAGCTGCCTGGGAGGTGTGAGGGGAGGACAGCCTTCCGGAGAAAATCGTGAGCGGGGCCTCAAGGTGAGGGGCAGGCTGTGGGCAGCAGGGCTCAGCTCAGAATCTCTGGGGGGCCCTGTGAGAAGCCAGCCCAGAGCTGGAAGGGAGCTGAGGAATTTCTGCCCCTGTCCTCATGGACAGGGCTCCGCAGAGCACAGGCCCTGAACAAGGCCAGGCGTCTGAGCCCCGGTGGGCATGTGCTCACCCCCACTCTGGGAGGAGCCTGTACATCCTCCAAGCCCCCCCAGATGTCACCCTGGCTGGCATGCCGCCCTGGCCCAAGGGGTGTTTGCTGAACACAGTGGCCCGTGGCGGAGACTGGAGTGTGCCCGCACAGAGCCCAGTGCCTTGCACGCCTGTTCTGGTTCTCTCTGACCACTTAGAGCAGACACTCCCGTGAGGGCTGGACAGCAACGAGGAATCTGTTGGGGAGCACCCGGGGCCGCCCTGCAAGCACAGAGCTGCCGGGACCTGGCGCTGTGTGGTTCCCGACCAGCAGGCTGCCTGCCCCGCCTCGAGAGAGAACAAGTGAAGAACAAGTGAAGCGTAGGCCAGTGGCCGCCCAGCCGCATGGGAAGGTTGACTCTCATCCTCTCCCTCATCCAAGCCTCGAAGTGCTAACCTCCAGCACTCAGAATGAGACCTCGTGTGGAAGCAGGGTCCAGGCAGATGTAGTTAAGTTAGAGTGTGGTCATCCAGGGCATCTGGTGACTGGTGTCCTTATGAAAAGGGGGAGTTTGGACACAGACACCCGGCAAGGGGACACGACATGAAGAGACTCGGGGAGAAGGCGCACGTCTGCAAGCCAAGGGGAAGGGCCTGGAACAGGGTCTTTCTCGCAGCCCGGAGAAGGGACCGACCCTTTGGACTTCTGGCCTCCAGAACTTTGAAGGTGGTTTAAGTCACCCACATTGTGGCACTTGGTGACAGCCGCTTTGTGAACTGCTGCACCTCCCAAGGCACGCTCACCTGTGGCGGGGAGGTGGGTGCGGCTGGCCACACGCCCAGGTGGGCCCTCGGCCAGGCCCTCCCTCAGCCCGGTGGTGGGCTTTCTCTTTCCCAGTTTTCATGCCCGAGCATGTCGGGCACCTGCCTCAGGGGGTTTCACTGGGGGGACGTCACTCACACAGGACACACAGGAGCCCCCCAGTGCTGGGAGAGGGACAGGGGCAGGCCCAGGAATGAGGAAGGTGGACGGACAGCTTCACCGGGGTGTGGGGGGCTCTAGCCCACAGCCCCAGGCCTAACTTGGCAGAGGCCCCAGCACAACCCCTCCCTGCTCCCACTGCCCTCGCTCCCAGACCTGCTCTGAACTCACTGCAGGTTTGGGCCTCTCTGCAATTCCGGACTTTGAGCCCAGAAACCTAAGATCTGTGAGGGAAGCAGGGGGCGAGGGTGGCTGGTCTGTAAACCGTGTCCCCATGCGAGGCCCGGCGGGTCCCCAGCACCTCCTAGGTGAGAAACACCTGGAGCAAAGCGGGTCAGGAGGCCTTCCTGCCGCCCCCCAGGAGGCTGCCCGAGCTCTGGGTGTCTTGGTCGTGTGAACCGGCTTCTTTCTGGCCCCCAAGTGGCTAAACCGACCCAAGGGTATCGGCACCATGGGCGCTTCAGGCTGGATCACATCAGGAGCCGTGCTGCGCGCAGCAGGATGTTCAGCCGAAGCTGCCCACTGGGTGCTAGTGGCCCAACCTCCCCTCTATTGTGACATTGCCAGCTGTCCCCTGAGCAACAAAAACACCCCAACTGACATCCTCTGACCTGGACTATTTCTCCTCACGCCTCCAACCCTGGCAGCAAAGATGCTTCGGGTGGAGGGGCCACCAATGGGGTGTGAGCTCCAGCCTGCTGTGTGGCCCTGGGAAAGCCGCATGGCCCCTGGAGCCTCGAGTTCCTCCAGGCCGGAAAGCAGGGAGGACCACTCGGGCCTGGAGAGAGGAAGTCCTACCCACGGCTGCAGGCTACTCTCGAATCCCCCACAGGATGGTAATGGGAGGGTCCCCGCCTGGAAGACTTCATCCTCGGCCCAGGGCTCCGGATCCCCCTTCATCTCAGGGCAAAACAAGACGAAACCGATAAAAAATCTGACTCTGGGAGGACAGCGCCCCCAGGAGGCTGCCTCTGGAGTTTCGTTTGCTTTTTCTCTGTGAAGGAGAGTTTGTCGCTGGCCCTGCTTCTAGTTGTAGACGGGTCACCTTGCGAGTACTCAGAAAAGAGACCTTGGTCCAGGAAGGGCGTCCCCTGGCCCTGCCAGCAGCCCCCAGGCCAGACAGGAAAGATCAGAAAGGGGTCCGCTGAGCTGATAGAGCCACTGGTGCCCTGCTGGCTGCTTAGGACAGAGCCGCACTTGGCGGATGTCCTGGCTAGTCCCCTCCTGCCTGCAGGACTCTGAGGACCCCGAGGCCCAGGACGAGAAGAGGCATGACCCAGAGTCTAGGGCTGCATCTCTCCTGGGTCTGCAGGCCCCTTCTTCAGAGGCCCCCACGGAGCTCGAGAACTGCAGATTCCCAGGCACCGCCCAGACTCACTGAATCAGACTCCGGAGACGCAGGCCTGCAAATCCATCTTTTCAACCAGCTCTCTCGCCTCTCGGCCACCCAGATGCTAAGTGTACGCACCCTTGCATTCCGGCCGCATCGGCCACCATAGCCAACAAGTAGGAAAGGACCTGAATGGCCATCCGAGGATGAGAGGATGAACAAAACAGGGTGTCTCCGTGGCATGAAATATTATTCAGCCACAGGAGGGAATGAGGTTCTGGCACCGGCTACGAAGTGGACACACCTTAAAAACATTGTGCTCCGTGAGAGAAGCCAGACACGAGACCACACACTATACACTTCCATTCGAGTGAAATGCCTGGGCCAGGGAAGTCGATAGGAATGGGAAGCAGGTTAGAGGTTGCCTGGGGCCGGGAGGGGGCTGGGAGACTGCGGTGACAGGGGCCGGAGGTGAACAATCGTCCTGTCCCCTCCCAGCCACACAGAGCCAGACAGTTCTTTGGGGGCAATGGGGACATGAAGCATCCAGACGGTGGGTGCGGAGGGAGCACCCACCCAGGCAGGAAAGTGGGCTAATGACAGGCTTCCCGCCCCCAGCCCTCACTGTCCCCAAGGCTCTGCATCTGTCACCTTATCCTCTATTTGTCCTCCACAATAGCCTCCTGGCCGTGTGGCTGAGCTCCCCTGGATACGCCTGTGAGCCTCCCAGAGCTCCTGGGTGGGCGGGTAATACCCTGTCGTTCCAAAGATGAGACGGAGACCTGCCCAGGGCGCCAGGGGCCGTCCTCCTCAGACAAGAGCACGGGGGTGACAGGTGGGCTCTGAGCAGATAAAGGCTAATTATGGGATTGTACGTGGAGTGGTGTCAGGTGGCTCAGATCCTGTAGACATGCACAGTTGGAAGGCTGGAAGGAGGGTCAGCAGGCTGGGGGCTTTGTAGGGGAGAGAGGGAGGCAGGAGGAGGCTGTTCTGAGGTTTTGCTTCCACTCTGGAAATCCCAGGCTCGCCAGACCTCTCCAGCTGCCCGCCCCCCACTCTGTGGTCATTGATGGCCTGGTGTCAGGGCCAGGTCCCACCCCTGAGACTTCTAGGGGACCGAGCTCCTGCAGCACTCCCTGGAACACAGATGTGGAGGGTGGCCATGTAGGGACCCCGGCCTGAGAGCTCTGCACAGGCCACAGAAAGGCAGCCGGTGGGCCCCATCCCACTGACCTCTGTGGCCCAGAAACAGCCCGCAGTCCAGCCCTTGCAATAGACCAACACCCATTCAGCCCGACTGGGTGCCGGGCACTGGGATCAGCGCTGTGTGTGCACTAACCCACACATGCCTGAAGGAGGCGTTACCGTGATTCTTGTCCTGAGGATCGCGGGCCTGCCAAGGTAGCCGAACCCTTCACAGATCCAGCCCTAACTCCAGCCTCCCTAGAATGCGGTCACACTGACCCATGTCTCCAAAGGACACTCAGCCTGAGGGACTGTCCCCCTCTGCACAGCCCAGTTATTGCAGTCTCTCATGTCCCTGGGGCAATGACACCTAGCTCTAAGGAAGGCCGTCCTGGGACCCCTCACGGTGGCCTAATCCACAGGGTGACAAGGTCCTTGGCCTACCTTTCCCCACTCGGGGCTTTGGCAGCACGCACCTCCCTGCGGACCACCAGGGGCTGGGCCCTTGGCAGTGACTGTTCAGCAGGCCCCCACCCCAGGTGCAGGTGGCACCGGCAGGGGCAAAGGAGCCCTCCCATCACGGGGGGCGGTGGGGGCAAGAGGCAGAGCCTGGGGGCCCAGGACAGAAGAGCCGGGTTGCGGAGCCCCTCTGCGGGGCTGGGCCACCTGGGTCGTGACAGCCACAACCAGGGGACAATGCCCAGCAGGTGGGGGAGTATTTCTGCGTTCCAACCAGGGGTGTCCTTAGAGGGGCCGGACGCCGGGTGGGCTGCGTGGGCCCTGCTGCACCTTTGCTGGGAAGAGACTCCAGGGCCGTGTTGTCCTGGAAACACTCCCAGACTCACCCCGCCAGCCCGCCGGGCTCCAGGTCCCGGAGGAAGGGGCAGGGCTACACCCGGCCAGCTGGCCCGTCACTGGGGCTGCTGCCCAAGCCGGCACCTCAAGACTCCCTCCTGGCCAGGGCCACAGACAAGCTGGGGGGTGCTCACTGGAGAGGGACAGAGGTCCAGGGTGGGGACAGGACAGAGTGGGAGGCAAGGGCAGTCAGCTGTCCGGTGGCCTGTTGTCCTTCTGGCACTCCTGGGTCTTCCCCTCCTGCTTGCCAGGGCCTTACTGGCCGGAAGGACACAGCCACTAGGGACAGCCTGCCCTTTGCTCGGGACTGGGAGCCTTGTGCTGCCCCCAGTGCGAGTGTTGGGTCCCTGAACCCACGCTGCTCAGATGGCCCAGCAGCCTCCCCTCGCTGACAAAGGAGCGGCCCTGTTGGGACCGCCCAGCCCGGGGCCTTCTGGGGGCACGGCGCGGCCCGATCGCTGGCAGGGGCAGAAAGGAGCCAGTGTCTGCCGAGTGTGGGCCCACAATGGGCTGCCCCTGCCCGACCGTTTCCATCGTCATCAGTCAGTGTCTTTCAGCCCCCGTTCCGGCCGGAAGCCAGCAGCAGCCGAGAGAGAGCCATCATTGTCCCAACCCCGAGGACCTGATATCCTCAGGGACAAGTTGTCAAACAGGGAGTGGCCATGCCTCGAAGGACGCTTCCCCTCCCGTGGTCTCTGGAGCTGCTCTCTGGCCCCTCTCAGCAGCCCTGGGCACTCTCGGTTTCTAACAGACACGGTCACCCCTCTGTCATTCCTCCCGAGTGCCAGGTGCCGGGGACAGCCTGAGCATTCCTTAGTCCACAGAGACCCTCTGGAGGAGGCTTCGTGATTACTGTGACAAAGGAGGAGACCACCGAGGGTCTCGGAAGCCGCGTGCCCAAGGCCGCAGCACAGCTGGCGAATGGCAGGACCCACCCCACATGCCTGTCTCTTGAATTCCTCCCCCTCCCACTGACCGGACCGGTTTAGACAGGATCTTCCCAGTCATGCCCTGCTTTCCCCGAGGTCTTTGAGGAAGGCTACTCTCTGAAAGAGGGGACAAAGGAGGGGACCGAGGGAGGCTGGTACCTCCCAGCTCTGCTGTGCTCACAGCTCCACCCTTGGGGCCGAAGGCTGGGCCGCCTGCCCCTCGGAGGGGCCCGGGGACGCAGGCTTCGCAGGCCGTGCTGTCCACGTCCTGCGGCTTCCCGAGTCCCACCTGCCAGGGCCGGGGCCAGCGGGTGCCCACCCGTGCCTCTCTCTGCGTGGTCCAGTGCCACTGCTCTGACCTGCTGGCACATCCCGCCACCTCGAGGAACACCGGCAGTCAGGAGGAGCAACTGCAACCACCCCTGCGCAGAGGCACGTGGCCACTCTCGGGCTCCCCGAAGGCCGCACGCACCACCATGACACTCCTGCCCGGGCACCAGACCTGCCCGAGGTGCCCTCACCCACCCCACACCACAGTCCTCGACTGCCACCCAGGCTGTCATGTCCAGAGAGTGCAGAGTGGCCCTGTCCACGCCTCCAGCCCCTTCTCACACTTTGAGCCCTTTCTCCGCATCCCTCTCCTGTTTGAGCCACTTTCTCAGTCACCCAAGCGCATCGGCACCCCTCTCACCACTGGGCCTTTGCACGTGCCAGTCCCTCTGAGTGAAGCTTCTCCCTCCCAGCACAACCCCGATCACCCCTTTCTCATCCCTCCGGTCCCAGCTGCAGCGCCGCTTCTCCCCGGCCTGCGGGACGAGGTCACACCCCCTCGGACCACCCCGGCGCGATGCACTTCTCTGTCGGCGTTCTGGCCGCACACCCACACCTGTTTGGGGCTCGGCGCTTTGATCGACATCTTGTCTGCCCACACTGGCCCCGAAGGTCAGGAATGGAGGGCAGGGTGTCTTCTGTTTGCCATGGCTTCCCAACGTGTTGAGGGCGCTTGACAAATATTTATTGTCTCCCATGTAAACAGAGATGGGACCCGCCCTGCTCACCATGTCACGGTGACATGAGGATCAAGAAAACAAGCAGACATCCCAGGACTTTGCAAATCACGAGTACCCTGGAGGTGGCCTGTGGCTCTAGACCACATACACGCATGCTCATGGGTGGTGCACATGTAAAGGTGGGAAAGTGAGGTCATGGGCACATGGAGAGTGTGTGAAGTTTTTAGGGCTAGACTGGGGAATCAGAGCCCACCCAGGGCTGGGAGGCTTTCGGCTCTCTTTTGATCAATCTAGGAAGGCTTCCTGGAAGAAGAACCCTGATTTCCTTAACAACGTTGCCAATTCAGTGTTAGGCGAGTTCAGTGGGTAGAAGAAGGATGGTGCTGCAAGCCATAGCAGCCTTTCCTGTCCCTACCCAGTGAGCAGGTACCTGCCCCCAAGAGGCGCGAACAGGCCGCTGCCCTGCCTGCGGCTCCCAGCCACAGCCCCACATACCTGCTCATCCACTTTATGGGCAATGAGGGTGGCTCCTTCCTCTAGTTCTGCCACGCTGATGGGCCGAACCCGGAGAGCCACCTGGGAGGGAAGGCCAGACCAGTGAGGTTAGACAAAGCGGGCTGTGCCGGGCCACCAAGAGAAGGATGAGAGGACCCCAGGATTCCCTTTGGGCAAGCCCCATGGGGTCTCCTCTATCCAGCTATGCCAGGTCTCCTTTGTTGTAAGGAAGATGCAGGGTTCAGGGCAATCACCTGGGTCAAGGGCAGGAGGTCCAGAGGTTGTGGGCTCTGTCTAAGTCTATAAAATCCCCCAGGAGCCCGGGGCTCAGGGTGATCCCCATGGGAGAGAGCTGTCTGCTCCTCTGGGCTGCAGCGGTTACATGCCCAAATTAAGCAACTGCAACTCCCTGGGGCTTTGAACTTGGAGCCCTTGGCACTGGAGCAGCCTGTCTGCACCATGAATGAGGAGCTACAACCAGAGGCAGAGCCCTGAGCACCGCAGGATGGGGCTGAGGGCCCAGAGAACTTCCCCTCCTCATCCTACACCTGTGGCCACATCCCTGCCTGAGGACAACTCTCTGTTCTCCAGCCACTGAGAGACGGTGGGTCTTCACTCTGCGTGAGTCCCCCCAGAGGAACGGGGGCAGGTGTGCTTCTGCTGACCGAGGGGGAGTACCTGCTGCACCTGTGGGTGTGGCTTCACTCTCAGGGGGCCTGCCACAGGCCTGTCAGATCACCTGGCCCGGACTCCTCAGCCACACTCCACAGGTGGGAGGGGAGGACCCTCCCTCCTTGCAGCAGGTGGCGGGTGGGGTGGGGGCACAAAAGAGATGCTTTCCAAACAGGCACAGAGGGTGTTCCTGCGGAGCCTGGGGCTTGCTCCAGGCTGGGGCCCAGGCTCCTCTTCGGAGCAGAGCTCGCCCTACAGAGGCTGGGTGTCTGGGGCCAGCATTACCCTCCAGCTGCATCACCACCCACCTGCTGGAGACAAAGGCGCATTCCCCATCTCAGCGGTTAGGGAGGGGGCCGTGGCCTTGGGCTTCTGAGACTTCCCTCCATCACTCTGACCTGACCGGGGTGCCAGTGATAATCAGGAGTCTGTCTTTAGTCTCTATGTAACCCCCCCTGTACCCTGCTGACACCCCTTCACCCACCCCAGACCGCAGGGCTCTGGGAGGCCATCTCAGACCCTTCTAGCACTTCTCTGAAATATTTAAGGCTGGACTTGGACCGCCGCATCTTCATTGCAACCCAATACCCAGCCACTCCCAGCCCCCCACGCCAGCTGCCTTGGCACCTGGAGCCTCTTGTCTGCCTGCCGTGGTCTCCCTTTAAACTCCTGACTCCCCTAGGGTAGGGGAACCCTGAGTTCACCAGGAAACTCCCATCTACCTCCTCTGGACAGGTCGGTCAAGCCTGCCCTGGTGTTTCTGGACCAGAGAGCAGTCTTGCCCAGAGACCCATCTGCACAGCCTGTGGGGATGGGGATCCCGCGTGGGAAGGTGAAGCTGGCCAGCTTCTCAGGCCTCAGAAGGATGGCCAGAGTGCCTGACCTCCAGGGCTTGGGGGTGAGTTGCTCCGGAGTACCATTCCCCCATTCTGAGTGTGCTTTTAGTGGGGGTGAGGGGAAAGGGCTGCCCAGTCCGAGCAGGGCTGGGAGTCTGGGCCGCAGGTGGGGGTCCGGGTGGAAGCTGAGGGAGTCTCACCATGAGTTGCTGGTCCTTGGAGTCCCCACTGTCCTTCATGCTTGCTCGGATGGAGGGGCTCAGGCCGCGAGAGCGGGCAGGGCCAAGCCGCACCCCCACCGCCACCGGGTCCCCCGCAGCCTCGCTGCCTGTGCGGCCCTCTGCTGCCTGACAACCCGAAACCAACGACGCGCCCGCGGCCAAGGGCGCTGACCGGGAGGCGGGGCGAGGGGAGGGCCTCGACGGCGCCCCCGCCCCTCCCGCGCCGCGGCCGAGAGCGGGCGCCTCCGCCGGGGAGGCTCTGGAGCCTGAGCCGCTTTCCCGGCTACAGCCCGCCTGTGCGTCCCTCCCGCCCTGGGCGCGGCCCTGCTTCCGCCGGCGACGCCGCGTCGGTTTAGTGGCCCCTGGCGCCTCCCCGCGCCCCCTCGCTCGCGGCCTGGGCCCTGCTCCCACTGCCCTCCAGGGGGCGCCCTGTGGCCGCGCGGCTCGCTGGACGCTAGCGCTCCGGGCCCCTAGCGCCTCTGCTGTCTGCCTGCCTGCCTGCCTGCCTGTCTGTCTCTCGGCGTCTCCAGAGTGGCAGCTGGCTGCCTCGTTAGAAAGGGCGCTGCACGCACCGTGGCTGTGGCTGGTGTCTAGTCTCCAATGACACGGGGCAAACAGTTGCACCTTAGCCTGGCTGCCCACCCGAGTGGTGGCTGGAGCACCTGAATTACTAGCTAGGGACGTGTCGTATAAGAGCCCGCCTCAACATACCCCCCCTGGCAAACAAGGCCCTGTGGGAAACCCCAGAATCTAGGTCAGGATGGCGGGTCTGTGTGCCCTCCTGGTCCCTCCCGCCTGCTGGAAGCGCCCACAGACTGACTAGGCAAGACGGCATAGGCCAAACCCAGCCGGCTCCGCTGTTGGTGAGAATAGCATTTACACAACCAGTGAGCACAGTGGGAAGATGTTGGGCCTCAGGGGACCCCGGAACACAGGATTCTAGTCCCTGCTGTGCGTCCTACTTATCAAACCACCTGGAGCCACGGGTTCCTGCCCCCTCAGGGTCCTAGGTTCCTGGGGCAGCGGAACTGCTGCTTTATCTCTGAGGGTCCATCTTCATTGTCTTCCCCTGCCCCCCACCGCCTGCAAAGAGTGGGCGAGGGGAGCCAGTGAGGTTCACTTCCCATGGAAGGGGCTGGGTTAGGGCGAGCTGTTCCCCAGGGGGGTCTCTCAGACAGCCTGGCACACAGCCAGAGGCAGAGCATGATGCCAGCCTGCCTCTGGGGACTGGCTTCCCCAGCTGCCCGGAGCTTGCGTGTTATTGCTATTAATATGCAACACAGAAGGCCCCCAGTGGCCTTGAGCTTGATAAGTGGGTAAAGCGAGGGAAGAAACCAAAAACTCCTGCAGGGGGGCCCAGGCTGCTTTGCAAATGGCTGCAACAAGCATCAGGTAAGTTCAAAGGTGTGTCATTTGGGTAGAAAACACCCTCTGGACTTCTGTTTCAGACCCTGAATCTAATCTGTTCTGGTTAGCCACAGGAGGCCCCTGGTCAACGGGACCACGGCTACTTTTCTTTCTTTTCTACCCCATCGGGTGCATGGACCCCACCAGGATGGCCCGGGCTGGCAGAAGGAAGAGGAGCTTCTAAGCAGGAGGACCCGGCCCCTCTCAGGTGGAGACTTATCAGAGTCATCTTTGTTCTCAAGCCCTTGCCTCTGCTTGACTTGTGAGCTGTTATCAGCACCGCCCTAACCCTGTCCTTTCCAGCCCCACAACTCTGGGTCACTTGGACTTCCCCTTTCCTCTCATCCTCTACAATCAAATCCTGAGGCTCCACCTCTGCTGGGACCCCTGTGTCCAGTGTAGATGGCCACAGCAGACTGCTCAGTCTCTCTACATGCCAATCTACTGCCGCCGTCATTGTTCCACAGGACAGATCCCTGCTGTGACCTCACTTCAGGTCCCATTACCTTCCATCTCGAGTCTGACCTACGACGCCTGGAGCCTGGCTCTCCCCTGCCTCATCTCCGGCTCGTCCCCGCCTTCTGCCCTTGCTCGGGTTGTGCTCACCCACCTGCACCCTCCCCAAGGGGCTGCCCTCTTCCGCCATCCCTGGGCGGTGCTCCCGCCTCTCCGTGTTGGAGGTCCGTCTCCCACTTATTTGTCTGGCTAACTCCTTCGGAACTCACCTTCATGTCCCCTCCATATCCTGATTTCTCTGAGCACTCCGAGCTCTTCATTCATGACCCTGAAGGTTCCAGGGGACAAAAGCTCCCTCACTTGATGAAAAGGCCGTGGCACCTGGCTGAGTGTGAATGTCACTGGCGACCCTCGTTCCCCAGCAGCGATATTTTCCGTCCGAGACGTGTGACATTCTCCTCCTCCCTCCAAGCCCACCTGTGGTTGCAATCTACTGACTCCCATGAGCTCTGAGCACTTCCTATAAAGCCCCACGACCCTCCAGGGCCCAAGGGACCAAAGTCCTCTGCTCGTGAGCTGCATATGGCTAGATAGAACTTGGGAGGTGAAGTGAGAAACACATACCCACTGAGGATTTTTCCCTGGAGAAGCCCAGCATCCCTCCAGGCCTGGGGTTCTGTTGCTGAAGGGATTCTGAGAAACTATCAGTTCCTAGTGACCTAGAACTTGCTGCCCACAGGGAAGGCTGTCTTAGATGAATACCAGTTGCTTCCACGTGAGGGAGGGAGGCTGATGGAGTGTTCGCTTTGAACCCAGCTGTGTTGTTGATGAGTTATTTCGTTTACTCTGCCCCCCAAGCCCCTGCGGTAGGTAGCAGAGTGCAGGCAGGGGAGTGACTCTAGCCACTGCCCCACTCCAACCCGCCATCTTCTCTCACCGGACACCCCACGTCCGTCCCCCCAACCAGTCTCAGGGCCGCTCCCTCCAGGCACTCATCCATGACCACCAGCTCAGCCATTTTGTTTTAAAAAATAATGCAAATCTGACCACACCTCTCTCCTGCTTCTTAATGATCTTAGGAGAAAGGTGAAAATCCCCAACGGGACCACCAGGTCCCTGCCGGCCTGGCTGCTTTGTGTTCTCCAGGTTCTTGCCCGCCCTCGGCGACTGCGCCTCAGCCACACCGGCCTGGCCTGGTCGGTCACCAGAGCAGCAGCACCAGCTGTCTCCTCTCCTCCGCCTGGACGCCCCCTCCAGCGGGCAGCCCCTTAGTCATACACGTGTGTATGTGTGCACACACCTGCTCACGCACCACCTGGCTGCCTCAGACTCATTCTGGATCTCAGCTTCATCATCACTTGCACACGAAAGCCTTCCTGACAGCGCCTTCCCTCCCCCAGAGCCTAGTTAGTCCCTCCTATTATCCCTCTCGCCGCACCTGGTACTTTCCCTAGAAGGTCCCTTTGCACAACCGCCATCCTATGCTCCTCTGTGTTTGTCAGCTCTTGGTCTCTGCCACTGGCCCACAAGCTCCGGGACAGCAGGTCTGAGCCCCGGGGCCTGGCACAGTGCTGAGTGAATGAGCCAAGGCACGTGCCCTGGGCGGCCAGCACTGGAGCCGGATGTAGACCTCAAAGCACAGACCCTTCCTTCCACCTGCCGTGAGCTCCATAAACCACCATGTGTCCACCTTCCCCTTTCCACCCCGAAGGCCCTTGGCACCCAGAGGGCCCAGTGCCTGGGTCTCTAGGAAGAGCCAGGAAAGAGCCACGAGGGGGTGCCAATCTGATCCTGTGGGTTCCTCCACCTCCCCCTGGGTCACTGTCACTCCAGAGGCTTCTGGACCCCAGGAACACCTATTTTGTTTCTGACAAAGGGCCAGCGGGTCCCTCTGCAGGGTCCTGCCCTGGGGCCCATAGCAGCCAGCCGCCACTCAGAAGGGAACATGGGACAGCGACCCCGCCATAACCCCTGGCGCCGTCCTGCCTGCAGGTTGAGGCGCCATCAGTTACGTGGCCTAGTTGTCAGGTCAGCTGAGCAGAGCAGGTCCAAGAGGAGGAGCACGTTCTCCCCCATGCGTGCGTGGAACAGAAGGGACCTGACTGTTCTGTGGACTCTCGGGTCCAGCTGCTGCTTCTGCCACTCTCCGACCCTGCTCAGATACGTCCCTGCACCCGGGCCGCCGTCCACATTCCACATTCCACACCCACAGTGGTGGCGGATTTCCCAGCAGCCTCTGGTTCTCGATGAGGCATCGTGGCTTTGTTTTACTCCCTTGGGAGACACTAAGCGACAGTTTCTGGTGAGACTGGTGATGAGAAGGGGAAGGTCACGATCGTGAGGATGAGCAGCGATGGGCGCTGCCTTCCCACAGCTCCTGCGCCCCCTTGCCCAGTGCCACCTGTGGGGCCCCCTCTCCTCCCTACACCCGCTCCTCAAAGGCCCTCACAGCACAGTGTCGCTCTCTGTATCTACGGTGAACGGTTTTCTGGCCCCAGGAGGGGACCCGCCCTTACCAGCACGAGCAAGAGCCAAAATTCTACCGCAGGAAAAGAACATTCCCCTTCCCCTGGCAGCTCCATCAGTGTGCCCGGGCCGACAGGGAGCTGGGCCTTTCTCCTGGCACACTTCGTCTGAATAGATTTTTCTAAGTCGGGGTTTCTACACTTGGACTCCACTGACCTTCAGGGCAGGTCACTCTTTGTCTGGGGCCTGTCCTGGGCACTGTGGACACCGGGCAGCACTCCGGACCTCTTCCTCACCACCAGTCATGTCCACGCTGAGCTCAGGTGTAGCAAGTGTCCCGCCGGGGGCAAAACTGCCCCTTGGTTGAAACCACTTCTCTGCAGATGCCCCGGGGCTCCCTGAGTCCTGGCGCAGCAAGGGGCTGGCCCATCACAGGAGATGGTACTGGGAGGGACATGTGATTGGTGGCCGCCCTTTGCCTGGAAGCCTGTTCCTGGGAGACCTGGGGGTGGATGCGGCAGAGCAGCTGGCCCCCGGCCTCTCCTCAGTAAGATTCTGACACAGGCGTTTTAACAAGGGCGCTCAGGGTCCCTGTCAGGAGCACGCAGCACCCACAGAATGAATGGCGGGTGGGGACTTCTCCTGGGACACGGCTAGCTCTGAGTGCCCTCTTGCCCGTGACACTTCTGGAGGTGGTCACCGAAAGCTCTGTGGCGCCGTCGGGTCAGGGCAGCCCACCGCGTCTCTGCGGGCCCTGCCCAGGGCCGGGCTTACAGGTGGCGGATGTGCAGCGCTGGGAGTGAGGCCCCCCACTCCCTCTGTGCCCTGGGCAGGTCCCCACACCTGTCCTGGAACCTGGCCCTTCCTCCTCCGTAGGGGAGGGTAAGGATAACGGAGCACGCACCGTCCGGTGGGATGCAGCGCCAGCACTCCCTGTTAGCACTGTTGGCACCGATTTAATTTACAAGAATGGAGGCAACAGAAAGCTTGCGGAGCACGAGGGTGACGGAGCCGGATTCGTGCACCTGTCGGACCCTCCTGGAGGTAAAGCGACCAGGGGCGTTGCTTGGACAGACATCTCAGAGTGGACGGGCCTCCTGTTCCCGGGTCACATGTGGACGGGGAGGGTCAGGAGAAGGACGGCCCCCCGCCCCAGGTCCGTCCGAGGGTCTGCGTGGCCGTGACCAGCCCAGGGGAGGCCGTGCAAGCTCGTGGAGCGAAACGACCAGGGTGGCCCTTGAGAAGCTGAAGGGGACGTGGGGGGCCAGGCGGAGAGGCTGGTGAGACCTGAGGTGGAGCTGCTGCTGTGGCCAGGACAGGGACGAGCTCTGTCCCAGCGCTCCAAGGGGTCGTTGGGAACCAGGCTCAGTGAGTCAGCATGGGCCAGCCATCTGTGGGGCGAGCGTGGCAGCCGGGCCAGGGCCCTCTCGCTCCCCCTGCCCTCCCCCAGTGACACTTTAAGGAGCTCAGCCCCCCACTTATAAAATGGGGGTGATGCCAAGAGGTGGGAGACGGAGGCACCCATGTGGGTTTCAGGCTGGAGTGTCCTCAGGGTCCCCTTCATCCTCCGGCTCATCCTCTCCCTCTGCCTGGGACTGTCCCTCCGTCTCCTCCTCTCCCTCTGTCTCCTCCTCAGGCTTCAGACTTGGCCGTTGCTGCCAGAGAGAGACAGAGCAGAATCATGTGTGAGGGCAGGCCTGCCCTGCGCCCTGGCAGTTAAGCCCCGAGGCCAAAAGCAGCCAGTGGGATGGGGCCGGGTCCGAGGGCCGGTGTCCACACAGAGCCAGGCGGGCATGCATGGTGGGTACAGTGGGGGCCCAGGTGCAAGTCCTGCTTCTGCCGCTTGCTGCCTGGGCGACCTCAGCCTGCCCCTCCTGAGCCTCCTGGGTCCCCTCACCTGCACACCTCACAGGGCTGTGGCTGGGGTTGGAAGCAAGCTACGGACCCTGCGGTGCTTTCTAAGCCCTGACTCCCAAAGTGCTGGCCAAGTTCAGAGACCACGAGTCGGAAGCAGGGAGGTTGCAGAGGAAGGAGAGGCCAAGTTCGGTGAACCTTAACCCCTCCTGTGAGGGGCACCTTTTGGGACCTCCAGCCCCAAGAACCGTGTCTGTGAGCCACATTGCACCATGGGAGGTGGCCAGTGTCACCCTTGGCTTGTGGAGAGCCGGACAGCCCGGGGCGGGGGGGTGCCCGAGAGCCCAGGGCTACGGTCCAGTCTCACCCCTGCCGCACATGGAGGGAGCACCCCGTCCCACCCCTGAGGCACAGAGAGTGTGAGAACACAGTCTGAGGTCCCACGCTTGCTTTACAGCTCATCTGTCACTGTCTTGCCATTCTCAAGACTTTTTGAACACGGGGTCCTCTGTTTTCACGCCACACTAGGCCACACCCCCGAAAGGTGCACCTGGTCTTGTGCACAAAGGCGGACACAGACGCACACTCCCGAGCTCTTTCCCTTCTGCGCCCCTCATTTACACCCGCCCATCCTGGCACCCTGTCTGTGGGTCTCTCAAGGCGGTGGCCCAGAACGACAATGTCCTTCCCTTCCTCTGTCCCTTGGTGCGGAAGAGGGCCTGGAAGGTGACCAGACACCACCTTCAGAGCTAATCTCCTCAGCTGCCGAATGAAAATGAGGGACCAAGAAGGGAAGTGGCCAGTCTGATTGTTACAGGCAGGAAGTGCTTCAGAGCCGGGCCGTGGACACCGAGCTCAGCTCGGTCACACCCCTGACACCAGAATGTCCGCCACACCAGGAGGTCACAGCCCCGCCTCGCGGGGCCTCAAGGCTTCCTCTTTTCTGCACCTCCCTTAGCCCCCACCCTCACTCGCCTGGTCCTGCACACGGTCCAGACACCCACCGTGGGGTTGGGGGAGGGGGGGTGGGGGTGGAGAGGAGGGTTCTACAAGCATGGAGCTCAGCCCCTGCCCTCACGGGGCTGGCGTCCGTCTGCAGGCTTAGGGTTCCTCCGGAGGAAGGAGTCATGTCGGCCTCCCCTTGGCCAAACGGACACATCAAGGTTCATCCGACAAGGCTCCGTGCTCGAGGCCGCCCAGCAGGGCAGCGGACGGGCAGAGCCCGGCGCCAGGCCTCCCGCCCGCCCCCGCGGCCCCGACGGAGGCCCTTACGAGCTTGGCCTTCCTCAGGGCTTCCGCCTCCTTCTTCTTCTGCTCGGAGAAGATGATGTCGAAGAACTCCTCCTCGGCCTTGCGGACCAGCTCGTCCAGGTCCACGGCCGTCTCCTCCTCCTGCAGCTCCTCGTCCCTGCCCTCCGACCTGCCTTTCTCCTTCAGCCGCATCTCCCGGTGCCGCGCCTCCAGGATCTTCTCCCGCCGGGTCTCCCGCTCAAATATCTGGGACATGCAGGGACGGAGAGGCCCGTGGGAAGAGGCAGGCAGCCAGGGGTCCCCGCACGGGGGCCAGGCTGGCTTCTCCTCGCTGTGCTCACAGCAGCCTCCAAAGGGGTCTGGACTCAGGGCTAACAGGAAGGGCAGAGGGCTGAATGTTGGGGTCGGAAGGTGGGGGTGGGGATGACCGGTCACTCAGTTCCAAGGGGCTCCAAGAACATGAACGGCGTGAAGAATGCCTTCCGCATTCGTACAACATGAAGGACTGGCCCCAGGTGGGACCGCATCACAGGCACAGCCGGGAGGCCCCCCGGGTCTCCACACTGGGGTTTTCAGCACCATGTTCCGCCCAGTTCCGGGGGTGGGGGTGCCTCCCGGGGTCCCTGCCAGGGCGAGGTGTAGTGATGGATCTCAACCCCCGGGGGCTGTCCCCTGCCACCTGTCCCCTGCCACCTGTCCCCTCTACTGGCAGCCTCCGAAGCCTCCATTTGCTGGGTTCTGCTGCAAAAAATATGCAGCATCCGGCAGAAGGAAGGCCTGTGTGAGTGCGGTTGGGAGGGAACGTGAGTGTCTCACACGAGGTGGACGGCCCCTTGGCCATCGCACCTCACATGCCACGTGGTGCGCTTGAGTGTGATACTGTCGAGTTACACAGTCACGTGCTTCCGGTTTTGTAATAAAAAAGGGGCGTTATTTGGGCCGGACCCTATACATTGCCTGGAACTGGACAAACTGAGCCAGTCAAATAAAGCTAAAGCCTGAGGAGGCGAAGTGACTGGCCCAAGGCCACTTCACTACTTAGTGACCAAGCCGGGGAGGGTTCAGACCGACATCCCCTCCCCGACTGGACCCATGTGCAGTGCTCATTTCAGGAGGCCACGCTGCACCCCCAGAGTGTCCACCCAGGCGGTGAGGGGGAGCGGCCCTGCGTGCCCCCCGACCCGCCCACTCTGCAGACACAGGCCGGCGCCGGGCACTCACAGAGGTCGCTGTGTTCTTCTCGTTCCTCTGCAGTGTGCAGAGCCCGCTGGAGACCTCCAGCAGGGTGGTGGTGCCCAGCTGGGAGCCACAGGCCACGAAGCACCCGTTGTCCTGCACCCGGAGGCAGAAGAGGGCCTCGTCGCACACCTGCAGGGAGGGCCGGGCGGCCCCACTGAGGAGGCGGAGGAGCAGAGCAAGCCCGTGTCTGGCTCCCTGGCTCCCGGAGAGGCCCGTTCAGACACCCACGGTGACTCCATGACCCGCCGCAGGACAAAGTTCACACTCTGAGACTGGCTGGCGGGACCTTTGACCCCTCGCCCCAGCCTCATCTTCCACCTCGCCCCCCACACCCTCATCTCCCCCTTCAGCCTCGCAGTCAGTCACCCATGCTGCCAGGGCCTGAGGACCTGGACACAAGGGGAGGGGGTGCACATGACCTTCAGGCTGAGGGCAGGGTCACACTGCTTGAACACAAAGTCCCAGATGTCCAGGGTCCCGTCCATCTTGGTGGTGAAGAAAACCGCTGGCCTCACGGGGCTCCAGGCGCCATCGGTGAGGTAGGCCATGTGGTACCTGGGGGGGGGGGCGGTGCCAGCAGTCAGGGACCTCCGTGGCTGGGAGGGGCGGGGAGGCTGCCGAGCCACAGCTCTGCTCGCCCAGCCCCTCCTGGGCTGCAGGGTCTCCGTGCTGGCCAGGACGTCCTTTTCCTGTGTCTGACTTTGCCAACCTACAGCTCATAGGCTGTACTCACTGCAAAGGGCTCCGCCCTTCCCGCAGGCTGGCCGCTGGCCGTTGTCCACAGCCAACCCCAGGGAACGGGCAGGTGTTGCTGCACCTGCGTGCTGAGACTCACTGGAGGAGGGAGACGCCCGGAAGAGTTCCTAACACTGGGACCAGGGGCGGGTTACACCTCCCACGAGGTGTGACCACGATTTGACATGCTTTCTGCAGGGAGGAAGGACACTGGACCCTCCTCATCCTACAGCACACACACAGACTGACGTGGAACAAAGTAAAGACTGAGATGCACGGCCCGAAGCCACAAAGCTCTCAGGAGAAAACCCCGGGAAGAAACCCCTCAGCACTGGTCTCGGCCGCGACTCTTCGGACTCGACGCCAAAAGCTCGGGCAGCAGAAGCAGAGATAAGCAAGAGGGAGGACGTCAAACTGAAAGCTCCTGCCCAGCAAAGGAAAAAATGGTCAACAAAATGAAAAGGCAGCCCCCGGAAGGGGAGAGAATGTTCGCACACCATGTCTCTAGTAAGGGGTTACTATCTAAAGTCTATAAGGAACTCGTACGACTGAACGCAAGGGAAAGAACCTGGTGGAAATGTGGGCAAAGGACCCGAGCAGACATCCCTCTGAAAAAGGCACAGAAATGGCCAGCAGGTACAGGAAGAGGAGCTCAGCACCACCAGTCATCGGGGAAATGCAAATCAAAACCAGAGCCAGACTGGACCTCGCCGGTTATAAAGGCTGTTGTTAGATAAGCCAAAGAAGGCGAGTGCTGGCGAGGGTGTGGAGAAAAGGGAACCCTCCTCCTCCACCGTCGGTGGGAATGCAGACTGGTGCCGCCGCTGCGGAAAACAGTGCGGGGTCCCTCAGAAAATGTGCGCATGGGGCATTTTGCCATAAAGATCCTGAATGTCTGTTTACAGATCCAGTAAATGATTGAATAAATAACGTAGAACCTGAGTTGGGCAGCGCCCCTCCCCCACCTCCAGCTGCTCATTGCAAGACCGGACCGCGCCACCGTGCACTGAGCTCCTAGCATCTTCAGTCGAAACAACCAACAACACGGAGCTGCCAGCAACCCAGGTGTCCGCCGGGCGCCACATAAATGGGTTAGCAAACTGTGGTCACCCACCGGGAGACCTGGAGCAAGCGGCTCTGCCTCCCTGCAGCTCGGTTCCCTCACGCAAACGAGGAGGTGACCGGAGTACAAAGCTACCCTACTGCTAGCGTTGTCCTGCCGGCTACAAAAATTCACCGTGGCTGTTGTCATCGCCGACCCAGGCGGTCTGCAGTGTACCCCTTTGCAAAGTGCCTGAATGAAGCCACTTCCTAGCACGAGCTTGGGTGTCTTCTCCCCTTTTTGGGTGGACACACAAGTGTTCAGGTCACTCCTGGGCTGGGCTGCCCCCTCTGTCCCTCCTCCCTCCCGCACCATCCCTCTCCCACCTCCAAACCGCCCCCTCACTTGGTCCACATGATGGACGACTCGCGGCTCTCCTCTGACCAGATGCGGGCGGTCCAGTCACCAACGGTCAGGAAGTTCTTCGGGTAGAACGGATTCCTCTGGAGGGCGTAGATGGGGCCGTGGTGGCCGGAGAAGGTGCACACGATCTTCTCGGCCGATGTCTTGGCCTTGCGGTTACAGGAGATGACGATGCCTTGCTCGGTGCCCACCATGAACTTGGTTGGCTGTGGAGGGGGTGGCAGGGGTGGAGTCTCGGTGGGACACCAGCTCAGGCCTGGCCGGCACGGCCAGCAGGTTCTGGGGCGCGTCTGCAGCTCCAGCCTCTGCTCAGGCTGTGTCCCGCCTGCACCTCAGGGGCTGCCCCCACTTCCCAGCCTCGTCACCCTTCTTGAGAACCTGCTCAAGGGCCCTGTGCTTAGTGAAGCCCCACCCTGACTCTTCCGGCTCTGAGGACTCATCCCCAGCCCTCTCCGTGCTGCACCACGGTGTCCGCGAAGTATCTCTCATACAGATCCTGAATGCCTATTTACAGGCAGAGCAATCGATGAAATGAATAGCATCTCCCTGAAGCTACGGACTACGCCGGGCACCCAAGTTCACGGCAGCACCGTTCACGTGCTCAGAGGGGAAAGCAGCCCAGGCGTCCAGCGACAGATGAATGTGAAACCAAAAGTGGCCTGTCTGTGCAATGGAGAATTACTCGGCCTGGAAAAGGAAGGACATCCCGGCACCTGCTGCCACGTGGATGAACCGCGAGGACCTTATGCCGAGTGAAACAGGCCAGTCACAAAAGAACAAACACCCAACTGAGCGCACTTAAGTGAGGTGCCTGGAGGAGGGGCATTTGCAGAGATAGGAAGCAGAGGGGCTGGGGGAGGGGACGCTGGGGAGTGGCTGTTTTACAAGTGCGGGACCGAGTATGCGCTTAAAAATGGCTGCAATGGTAAATTTGAGGTTCGGTGCTTTTGACTACAATTAAAAAAAATGACAGCTACAAGTTGGGGGCGCAGGTCAAAGGAAAATGAAGAAACTTGGCTTGAGAGGACCTGAAAAGTAAGTAATAAAGGCAACTGCAGGGCGCCCGCAGGCAAGTAGGGGAGATGAGCTCCCCCCCACGTGGATGGCTCCTCACGCCTCCAGCTTCCGACAGCAGTGGGGTCACGGGGGGGTCTGGGCCGTGGGGTCGGAGCCCCGGGTGGTGGCCCGGCTTCCTGTTCTATAGCATATGACTTGACCTCACGAAAACTCATTGCTTCTCTGAGTCAATTGGGGGTAACAACTTCACCTCCCAACACAGGCACAGGCGATTCTACAAGCTCATTCCACAAGGCAGTACAAGTGTCCAGCTCAGACTGTGCCACTGGTGACCAGCCATGGGGGACGTGGGGACTAGTAGCGGCGTAATCGTTACATCTAGCTCTTGGCCCAGAAATGCCTGGTCCCAGGACAGAATGGTTTTCTGAGTCCTCCCTCCCTTGCCCCCTGTGCCCCGGGCTGGGGGCGAGTTAAGCCATCTTTTACCTCACCCCACGGGCATTCATCCACCAGCCTTGGGGGAGGGTTCCCAGGGCAAGGGTGAGGCCGGAGCCCTTCCGCCTCTCCAGGGCTAAGAAATGCTGTCGCAGGAACCAAAGGCAAACCAGTGACCATTCCAGGGGGCAGCCAGGACAGGGCTTCACTGAGACATAAACAGGAACCAGCCCAAGCCAAGAGCTGTCAAAGAAAGCTGCCCCCCCCACACCCACTTTGGAGGGAGTCCCCGTTTGCTGCTTCTGGAAGCTCCCCTCTTCTCACACATTCCCATTGCCGTTCACCTTTGGTCTTGACTGTTGGAATCTCAGCCACTGAATTCCGTGATCATGCCTGTGCTGTGGTTTGCCAAGCACGTCCCTCCAGGAAGTGAACTGACCAGCCCGGGGTCTCACGCAAGGCCAAGACAGCGCCTGGCCTCCTGATGTTGGTTCGGCGGTCCTCTTACATAGAAGGGGCTTTTCTGGAATCTGGTCCTGTCTGACAATTTGCCTTCTGTCCAGCCCAGCCACTAGCCAGGGACTTCTGGGAATGAGGACGGCTTCCTTCCTCAGGAAGCTCTGCTGCCCCCTGCTGGCAAGTCCTTGTAAAGACCCCACCCCAGTTCTAGGAAGATGCTTCTTGCAAGGAGCAAGGTAAGCAGCAGCCCCAGGTCCAGGTGTCTGCTGCAGCAGCCACAGCCTGCTCTGGGCTCCAGCTGCCCTGGCGACAGGTGACAGAAACAGGGGAAGACAGAGGAAGGGACACTCACCAAAGTAGCCTCAAACTCCAGGGAGATGGCCCCCAAGGCATTTTCGATCTGCTCCTTTTTCGTGATGTCCATGATCACCACCTCAGTGGGCTCGCTCAGCTTCCGAATATCCCACCACATGACCTGATTGACGGGGGGTGGGGCAGCTTTGAGACCTGAGGTCCTCCAATTCTCTTGGCTTATTACGTCTCCCCCACCTCCTCTAAACCCCTGGCGTCTGACTCTGTGGTCATCAAGGTGTGTGACAGGGTGTGAGACAAACATGCTTTGAGAGTGACTCCTCTGGTCCACAGTCCCAAACCTGTCTGGTCATCAGAGTCATGCACAGGCGTCATAAAATCCACATGCTGGGGCCTCGCCCCAGACCTGCCGAGTCAAATCACCAGGCGTGGGCCCCGGCATCTCTGTTCTCACAGGCTCCCCACCAGGTAGCCTGCACTTTGCACCTGCAAATGCGCCTGCACTTTGACCCAGAAACCCCACTGCCAGGAACGTACGCTGTCCATGCACCTGCGCATCACTCTTTGTTACATGTTTTGGTGGCGACAAGGTATTGAAATCCACTCAGAAAAATGATGCCACACCCAAGGCGGTCCCTAAACGGCCAGGGCAGCGCTCTACGAAATATGCAATCCTCTCCAAGATCTGTTCAGTGAAGAACACCAAGGGCAGATCCACACGTAAGGTGTGCAAAGAGCAGGCAAAGACGACAGGTGCGTTTGCCTCTGTAGGCAGAGACACCCCTGCAGGCTGATGAAGATGCTGTAGGGGGGGGGTGCCCGCTGGGAGGGCACCTGGGAGGCTCGCCTGCCCTTTTGTTCCTGTTGTGTTCCGTCCCCCGCGCATGTGTTGCCTATTTTTCAATTTAAAAATAAGAGGCAAAAGAAAAACATTCCCTGGCCACCCCAGCGGGGAGCCCGGTAACTCACTGCTCCCCACTCCCTCACCCCTACAGCGCCTGGCCTGCCAGGACCCGCCCCTCCGTGCCTGTCCGTCGGTCGATGCCGAGAAGCACTCCGTGCCCGTCTTCGACTGCAGCCAGATGGTGCCGTACACGGGGTCTCGATGGCTGAACTCGATGGTGGACAGCTCGGCCACCAGGCTGCCCTTCCGGGTGTCCCAGCAGGCTGGTGGGGAGGGAAAGGAGGGGCAGGTGAACGGGGGCACAGGCTTCCTTCCCTGGTGCGGGGAGAAGGGCTCAGGGGGCGCTGCTGCTCTTGGTTTGGCAGAAATGTGGGTGTTTAGAACCAGGGCTGGGTTCAAACCCTCCAAGTTTCCTGGCAGCCCCTGAAGCCCCCACATGACCTTTGTGGAAAGACTGCCAGAGGGCACGCTTTGCTCATTCTGCTGAGCCCCTGCCACGTGTTGAGTGCCACCCTGGGCCCTGGAAAGCCACTGGGAACCGCACAGGCACTGTCCCTGGGAGGCAGGAAGGGGACCTGCAAATACAGCCCACGATGCAATTTCTCTGGTGGGGGATACAAGGGGGTGGTCCAGGAAAGCTTCCTGGAGGAGGCAAGAGGAAACTAAGACTGAAGAAGAGCCTGGGATGGAGTGAGCCAGGCAGAGAGAGGAGAGTCTCCACCACGAGGAGAAGCTCCTGAAAGTAGAAGCGCCTTTGGGTAAAGCTCTCCTGCTGCAAAAACTCATTCCTTTTATCCTCTGTGCCTTTGCTGCTCCAGTGGGAAAATAAAACTCACACAGGCAGCTTCGCCCTTTACTGCAACCCGTTATTAGTGAGCCTCTCTCCTGCTCTCCCGAAAAACACTGAAGCTTATCCGCTTTTTGTCATAATAGATTTTGTTCTCGTCCCACAAGGGAACAGCGAGGACCCACCCCGTCACTCAGAGCTGTTTCTAGGAAAGCCGACTTTGTAGAACAAACCACGAAAGTACTTGATCCTTAAGTGTTGATTTATGGAATCCGAGTCTAGAGCATTTGCCTGGCACCTGCCTGGCCCGGAAGGGGGTTTTCTCAGTGGAGCCTGCTCTGCTTGGGCAAAGGAGAGCCGGAGGGTGGGTCCTGCTCCGGTGGTCCTCACAGGCAGTGGAGCCTGGGAGCCGGGACTGCCCCGGGTGGGCGTGACAGCCACCGAGAGAGCGATGAATGAGCAAGGCAGGGCTCCTGAATAAAGGAAAGCAGCACTGGCTTTCAGAGCCCTGGCACCCGGGGGCCGGGGCAGGGAGGGTTACATCCGTCCCCTTCCCTGGCAGCCTCCCCAGGACGGCGGCAGCAGGTCTGAGAGGGAGATCGGAGGTGTCAGCGGGTCACAGACTGTTTCTGAGAAGAATGGACCCAGCCGATCTGGCTCCTACCCCCCCCCCACCCGAAGGAAGAGGGGAGGCCAAGAGGCTGTGCAAGCAGGAGGGTGGGGAGCCCTGTCACGCCCACTGAGTCTGGCTTGGGGTGCAGATGGGGGTGGGACGAGGGTTAGGCTGCTCCAGGGCCAGCGTGGGGGGGGGGGTGGAGGGCGGGCGGGGGTTCTCTTCTGATTCCACTAATGATCCAAAGCCTCGGTTCCCTGGGTGTGGGAGCAGCATCGACAGCGGAGTGAGCACCTCCGAAAGCCTTCTCTTCCATAGAAGCAGTGAGAACACTAGCGAAAACTGTCGCAGTCGACTTTTTCACAGCTCTGGAAATTTGGCAAAGGCTCTCGGGAATCCAAAAAGTGTTGTTTCAAGGAAACCAGCTGACTCTTGGTAAGAACAGTGAGTGTTGTTGCATTTTGACTTGCCCTACTTAGAACCCCACTCTCTCGGCTCCCGGGAGCCTTGAAAAAGGACACCCTGCTTTCCTGGGGCAACTGCGGCCCGGCAGCCAGGAGGGGGCGCTGTGGGGCTGGAGCCCGCTCAGGTCTCCTGTCCAATAAATTGTTCTTTGACCTGCCTGGTGCCCCCTGCCCCAACAAGACCCCACACGCAAGGCTGTCTATTCAACTCGACTTAGAGCTTGCCCAGTGAGAAAGGTCTTCACCGAGGCAATTGGCGGTTAAGAACCCGGCCCCTCTCACCGATCTGCCCGTTGTAGCAGCCTCCCAGGAGCACGTGGGAATCTTTGGGGTTGTACTCCAAGGTGATGACAGGGGACGATGGCTTCAGGACAATCTCAGGCCTGTTGGGGTTTTCTGAAAAGCAGGGGGGAGGACTCCCAGAATATCCCACCAGGCCTGGAAAGGGAAACACGGGGGCCCAACAGGAGGGGGGCCTGGAAGCCTTTCTCTGGCCGCTCCCCCCACAGGCCCCATGGCCAGAACTGACCCTAGGTGCCAGGCTCTGCCCTCGGAGTGAGCCCCTCTGTCAACAAAGGTCCCTGCTCTGCGGGGGGGGGGGGGCTGGGGAAGGGGGCGCAGCCTGCTCCTATTGGCCATGAATTAAGGACCAGCACTTGGGAAGGCAGGACGGAAGTGAGCCCCCTCCCCCCACCTTGGGCCCCTTCTCAGCCTGCCAGGTGTTCTATCTGATTCGCTCTTCAGGCTCCCAGAATCGGGACTTTGTGGGGTCTGGTCTTGAACGACCTGCGTACAGACCTGGAGATGAAGGGGGCTACCCGCTTCTCTGATATGGCTTCGTGGCCGGGCCTGAACCCCCACGGGGATGGATGAGAGGTTTCCTCCTGGCCCCCGGCCCCTCCCCTGGGGCCCCCCAGCCCTCTCCGCTCCTGCTGCCCTCAGCTGTCCCTGGCCACTGAGCCTTTCCGGTTCTCACCCAGGTCCCAGATGTAGGAATCATAGCTCATGCCCTGAGGCGCCCGTTGAAAATTCAAGCAGGAATAGGCCACCGCCAACTTCTTGCTGCCATCAGGGTGCCAGGACAGGTGTGTGGCCGACCTCTTGATCTCCTGGGGATCCCTTTAGGGGTGAGCAAAGGGCGGGAAGCTGCAGCGAAAGGCTCCCCATGTGTCTTACTGAATCTTTTCTTAAAAACATTCCAACATATTTGAGCACACTTAAGCATTCACTCAGAGAAATTTGTTTTAAAAACAAGCTTACAAGACTTTCTGAATCAGAAAACCACTTATATGAGCCATAAATAAAGGCTGATAATAGCAATGGAAAGGACATACTAAGTTCCAGCTTGCTTATGGAATCATGGTTGGGGACACCCACCCGCAGAGGGGACGGGGGTGGCCAGCACCGGCCTGACTCTTGAAATACCTGAAAACATTGATGGTTTTAGCTGAGGGGGCCTCTTCTGTCACCTCCACTGTGTCCTCATCAACAAAGTACTCCTGGTAGATGTCGATGGCATTGTTCTGCTTGATGCAGTGCTCCATGATCTGAGGGGCACACCGGGTTCTTAGCAGTAGAGGGGGGTCCTTTCCCCGCCTGCCAGCCCACATATTTTCATGGGGCAGTATCACCCCCAGTGGGGTGGAAATTGATTCTCAGCGGTAAAATAATATTATCTTTTAGGTACAAAGCCCAGATATACACCCAGGACATGAACGGCATACTTATGGCATTGGAAACTGGAATTTCAGGGGGGGAGGCAACTAGGAGAAGAATGTTGTCCTTGGGGACAATGACAACAGGGTGAAGATACGGGGCTCCAGCCAAAGAGAAGTATTTGTGATTCCGTCCAGAGCACCCATCTTTTGGCTCCTTCGCCCAGAAAGCCCTCCCCATTATTCCAAATGGCCATCACGGCAAAGCCCCAGCTCAAGTGCCACCTCTCCCAGGAAGCCTTCCCTGATCCCTACAGCAGGAAACCAGCTCTCTCTCCTTATGGGGCAAAATGGCCAGTCATCCTGTCTTTTACAGCCTGTCTTTCTGCATTCTGTGGTGCTCTCTCTGCATTTGTCTTTGACCTCTGGCAGATTATAAACTCTTTGGAGGAGGATGTACGCGAATTTTATTTTTGTACTCTCTTACTATGCCTGGCTCCAGAAGTTCAGACCAAATGTGTCGAATGAACGAAAGTTCCCTACTGGTAGGTAGCTGGTGGGCGGGGTTCTCTGGGTTCTCTTTGCCCCAAGGGGCTACTTCCAGACCCCTTCTAAAGCCTGTTCAGCCCCTGCACCTCCCTGCCCTCCCCTCAGGTGGGCTGTGGTGGACTGTCTGCCTGCTCCCAGCCACGAGGTCCCCTCCGTAGCTTGTGTTGTTCCCGAGTAGCCGCAAGGGCTGAGCACAGGCCCTGGCACGTCAGGGCTTGGCACGTGGTTGAGGACGCAGAGGGGCGGCAGCGGCCCCGACTGCTAGAGCTGGAGAGGGCCTCACCAAGCCCAGCTGCGTGATGGCGTTGATGTAGTTCTCATCTTTCTCCACCTTCTTCCGGAAGCGGATCGTCTGCTCCAGCTCCAGGGGGTTCACATCCTTGGGCCAGCCCCCCTCCATGTGGTTGACACCCCGTGTCTCCATCTCGATTCGCTCTGTGTTGGCCTGAACGGAGAGCCCCGGGTGAGCACGCCCACCCCGGGTGTGGGCATTCAGCCACCTCTGCAGGCCAGGATCCGGAGCCCTGAGTGCCCGGGGAGGGACCCGAGAAGTGTCTTTGGCCAAAACCACACGATTTTCAGGGACCGGGAAGGTGGTCGCTGGTCCTCAGGGGTCACAGGCAACCGCGAACGCGCTACTGTGTGGAACCAGCAGCTTGGCCACTGATGCCCTGGTCATGGAAAACCCACCTCTGACTTTATCCGAACCCCACCCATGTGTTCTGTGAGACCCCGGAGGAGGAAGAAGGGACTCTCCTTCTCCGTCCTGCTGTTTACCATGTCACGGGAACAAGACGCAGGAACAGTTAGGAGTCTGGACTTGCTTCGCCCACTCTCTGCGGCAGGGAGGAGGGCAGAGACCACTCTGACCCCTGCACTTCCCAGGGCGCCTTCTTCCCCTGGTCCCCACTTTAAACATTGCGGCAACATATTTGCAACATAAATTTCACCACTTAAAATGCTGGGGGTGCTCAAGTCGGTGGCATCAGGGTGGCATCAGGGACATCCACAGCACGGGGCCACCGTCACCGTTCTCTGCTTCCTGAACTTTTCCGGCACCTCCCTCGGATACCCCATGCCCCCTCGGCTGTCACTTCCCTCTCCTGTCCCTTTTGGGGCCCGCTGTCACAGACGCTGGCCGTCTTCGCAGGGCAGAGCTGCTGACAGGAGACCCTAACATGTTGTGGCCTTTGTGGCAGCCATCTCTACGCCAGGGACAAGACTGCCCTGTCCCCCGTGGCAGCGATTAGCCCTGAGACACACTGTGTTTGTTCCTTTGGAACTGTGACTCATCGGAATCTTTTACCCGTCCACTGAGTGTTTTGATTAAAGCGGAGCTCTGATTCTCACTCGGCTGATCTGGGGCGCAGTAAATGGGTTATCTCCTCCCGTCTAATTTTCTCCCGGCAGCCCCCCACATAACCAGGAGCTGACCACCTGGTTCAGACAGGCGGGGAACTCGCCGGGAGACTGATCAGCAACGTGACCCAGTTCTCCTGTCCCGGAGGCCCCTCTGACCAGAACTTCCAAGGGCAACCTTTCCTTTCTCAGCTGGGCATTGCCTGTGGACGGAAATCTCCGCGTCCTCACGCTCCGGCTGGCGTGGCTTAGTTGGTCGGGCAGTGCCTCGCAAAGCAAAAAGTCGCTGGCTCAATTCTCGGTCAGGGCATGTGCCTGGGTTGTGGGTCCGGTGCCCCCAGGTGCCCCCATGGGGTGTGTACGAGAGGCAACCGCTCAATGTTTCTTTCTTGTATCGATGTTTCTCACCCTCTCTTTCCCCCTCCCTCCCCCTCTCTCTAAAAAAAAATAATAGTAAAATAAAACGCCACTGCTCAGAAACCTCTCCCACCTGTACCGAATGCCTAAAATGACTCTAGTGTCTTAAAAGGGAGGCCAGAGGCCCTGGGAGAGAGAGCATCTTGACGGGCACTCGCCTGGCCCAGGGACTGCTGGGTGCTGGGTCTGCCCCTGGCCACCACTTCCAGCACACACAGCGGTTTACTGTACCCGGCTTCCAGGTGGCTGGAGTGGCCTGGGCCAGGCCCGGGGCACGGACCCACCTCGTGTTCTGACATGCTGGTGGAGCACTGGATGCCCTTGTCCACGGGGTTCCGCTCCACGTACAGCTCGGCCAGCTCCGGGTTGGGCGGGATGTCGATGTTCATCTCTGCCTGGCGGTCGGAGAAGTTGCATTGCTTGCCGAACTCGCTTCGCTTCTTCACATACACATACACAATCTCCATGGTAACGGCCACTGTGGGGACAGAGGGAGAGTGTGCAGTGAGGGGTCTCGCCTGGCTGCTGCTCCCCGGTCTCCGTGGGTCTCACCTGGAGGGGCACGGCTCCAGGTTCCCGATCTGGTTGAGGGGAGGGGTTCTAGGGGATTTGTCCAGAAGCCGAATCTTTATTTTAAGAATTCATTCACTGAATAATGAGGACGTGCTAGGCATTACCTTGCTCAGCCCTTGCCACTGCCCTCTGAGTGGACCATAAAATCTCCATTTCACTCTGGAGGAAGCTGATTCTCAGAGATGCCCCGAGGGCCGTGTCCAGATCACAGAGCTAGCAAGTGGCAGAGCTGGTCTGCCCGGCTCCAAAGCGCTCACCCCTGATGGGATCCAGTCTTTACTGAGCCAGCATGTTCATCGCAAAGCAGGAGGAAGTCCTGATGGCAATTGTGTTGGGCTACATCCCTTGCCAGGCACTGGACCTGACCATACGGCACACAGGTTTGAGAGCCTTGGGCCTTTCTAGAAAGTCTCCCACTCAACCACCGGGTTGTCCAAAGACTCACCTATTCCTGAGTTCTAGGTTATTGAACTTGACCCTCTGGGGAAGCCCCTGGAAACTCCTCCCACCCCACACTGCTCCGCCCAGGATGGGAACAGGGAAGGCGGGGCCACTTCCTCCACAGGCAGAATAGTCAGGCCTTAGAGAATCCCTCTGATTTGTGCTATGGGTCATGAACAACACTGGGGAATTGGAAAGCAGGCTGGGCCATCCGTACTTCAGGTTCTGGCCTTGACACTCACTAGCTGTTTGACCTTGGCCGGGCCACTCAGTCATTTGGAGACAATTGGGAGGAGCGTGAAAAGCAAGTGCTCAGGTGCAATGCAAGGAAGTGTGTTCTTTACTGGTGCTGATTGGAAGCCTTAGAAATGCAGTGGACACTTCCTGCAAGTTGTTCCTCACTCTCCCCCAAAAGAGCCCTGATCCCTCTAACCCCTCTCACGGCCAACAGACTCTGTGGGGTCTGAATGCTCCTCAGTGGCTTCAGTTGCTGCTCACCTGATGGAGTCTGTCCGCGACAGAGTTGAGCGGAGCTGTCCTTGTGCTGGCCACTCCTAACTCTCAGAAAGTGGGCCTCTGATGGTGAGTCCCCAAGGGCTCAGGTTGCGGGTTCCTTCCCCCCTAAAAATAAACAAACAAACATAATGTTTTTTTTTAAAATAGGCCCCAGGCCCTGTGAACGCGTGCACAGGTCCTCTGTGTGCCCCCCACAGTCCCCCGAACAGTTATCACAGCTCTCATTCTACAGATGGAGAAACCGATGCCCAGAGACATTAAGTACCTTGTTCAAGGTCACAGCACTGAAGTCCAGACAGAGCCAGCGCCTGGACTCCAGGTCTACAGCAGCGATTAGTGGTGAGGACTAGACGGAAGGTGCGTTCCCAGGACCTGCTGCCCAGCAGGTGCCCACTCTCTGCAAGTGCCCTACCCTCCACTCTCACCAGCAAGCTCTCCTCCTGACCGGCCACCCTTGCGCCACCCCAGCGCAGGCTGTGTCTCCCCTGCGGGAGATTCAACTGTCTCCCGACCCCTCCAGGAGAAGGATCGTGCGCATCAGGACCGCTGGCTGAGAGTAGGGGTGCTGGGGGCAAGGTGTTTAGAACTCGCAGGGCCCTGTGACTCGGGGGTGCCCAGGGCAGCGAGCAAGGACCAATGCCGCGGGCACCCTAAGAGCGCTAGTCCTGGCATCCGCCACCTGTACGAGCTATCCCCCGAGGGTGCCCCCATCAGGAATGCCTTGCACTCCTGGTGATGATTATTACCCTCAGTGTCTCCCGCCTTCACTCTCTCCACTCTCCTCTTCAGCCCCCGACGTCCTCCAGCGCCCTCGCTTAACCTCGGTCGGTTCCGCTGCCGCTGGGCCGCTGGGGAAGCGCGCGAGCTGCTGGGCTGTCCCCAGCTCCGCTCAAACGGCTCCGAGCCGCGGCGTTTACCCGTTGCCTAGCAATCCGACGGGCCCGAGGACGCGGAGGCGGAGGGGCGAGTGGAGCACGTGACCTCGCGTCCCCGGCTTGACCCGAGCGCACGGATCCCTCCTCCTTCCTCCAGAGGTCTCTAGAGTTAGGAAGGAAATTAAGCACCAAGTTAGCCAAACGCCAGGCACGATGAGCGTTTGTAGCCAAGTCTTCAAATGTGCCCTGGGCAGGCTACGGAGGAAACGCCAATTTGTAATCAGGGCTCCGAAGTCCTGAGTCCTGATTGGTGATGTGGATGCGGAGTTCTGCTGTTTATTGATTTGCTTATTATCTGGCAGATCGTTTGCCTTCCCCCTCTGCAGGGTCCTTAGCCACCATGTGGCAGTTATAACCCCAGCCCCCATTCTGCTGCCACGTCGCCCCCCGAGCGTCATATAAGAATCCGAAGTCTGACCAAATGGCCGCAACGGGAAGACCCACGGCAGCAGCCCAACTCCACAGCGTTGCACGGAGGCCCCCAGCTGGGGCTCTGGCTCTTGCTCTAAGTTACCACCTCTGCGCCTCTGTTGGCTTATTTGCAAAATGAGTGACCCCAGAGGGTTATTGGTGGGTTTGGTGAACAAGTGACGGAAATACTTGGGACAGTTCCTGCTACAGTGCAGGGGTTCGATGCATGCTGCTTATTATCAGCAACCTTTCCAGCGAAGACCTTTGGAGAAAGACTGGCAGAAACAGGTCTGAGTGCAGAGTAGCCAGGGGCCAAAGGAGGCCACAACATTCAGTCAGTGGCCCCATCTCTCAGTCCTCATGCTGAAATCGCTTCTGAAATCTGCTTCGAAGCTCTGACCACATAACCCAGCCAGAAGGGGCCCCCCAGTCCCCGCCCCCCCCCCCATGCCCACAGCGGAGGAAATTAGACACTGAGCACACGTTTTAGTAAAGTGGTTTATTTGTCCTCCAGGTGGGGGTGCACGTGCACCAAGCAGAGCTGTGCCCACCTGGCTCCTTGGAGCACCTTGCAAGGGTTCTGGTTTAGTTTACATGTTAAAAACAACTCTCTAGTGGCCAATAATGAAAGATTACGAAGCAACAGCTTGTCACAGTTTCTACCTGCCCGACGTGGTAGCCACACAAAGGGATGTTTATGGCAGACCGTTCATACAAGTTAATGCAGCTGAGTCCTGGCTGCCCTGTGGCCCATTGTTGTGGGGGCTGGGCTGGGGGCTGAGACCCATGCCGCTGTCATTGTTTTGATGCAGATAGAGCCCCTGTCCCAAGCCATGCCACCCTGTCCCTGCTTTGGCGTGTGAGGCCGTGGAGGCTTCAGCGCTGGGCCCTCCGACTGGGCAGGGTGTTGGCAGCAGCAGACCCTACTCTGGCTCCTCAGCCGGCAGAAGGATGGGTCATTATTTTTTTCTTGGTTACCAAGCTCCCTCTCACCTTGCAGGTACAGCGCAGGGATCTGGGGCAAGAGGACGGGGGAGGTAAGGCTAAAACCTTTACTGACAAATTCACCTGCAGACAAGAGGGAAGGGGACGCTGGCCTGGTCATTCATTCCCCTGGAGGCGGCTGTTCGTGCTGTTTGCCCTTCCTTCCTCTCTTAAAGGATCGGTTGTGGGGGGCGGGGGATGCACCCAGTTCCCATCAAAAAGCAGTTTAGGACAGGAAGTCTCGCTGATTTTTATTTTATTTAAAAATCCCCTCTCCCCCACCCCCAGATCCTTAAAGAACTGGCTGGTGGTGGCAAACTCTGAAAAGGAATGGCAGACAAATCAAGTGTAAGGAATGAGCCCGAGTCCGTTGTAGAAACTGGGTGTGCTCCGAGATTCAAGTCTTTGGACAAAGTATTTAAAACACGGGGTGGAGGGGGGAAGAGTTACAGTTGCGTTCAAAGTGTGTGTTAGTACCTGAGACCGCCCCTACCTGTGGCGAACAAACTCACAGCATCGCTTTTGGAAGGGAGAGTTGCAGAAAGGCCAGCAGGATGGGGAAGGCTTTCGCCCCCCTTCCCGCCGGGCATCACTGTAGAAACCCACCAGGGTTGGTCCCCCAGCCCTGGGGCCACCTGCTCCCTCCCCAGAGCTCTCCAACCCCTTCCCTCTGTGGCTCGGAAGAGGCCACCAGGCCCTGGGAGACCGATTTGGACAGTTTCTGGTCTCACTGGGAATACCACCTTCCTTAAAAACATCTCCCGATCAGCAATTCCACCTTTACCTACAGAAAAATGCTGCCATCCACGTGGCCAGAGGGTGGTCGCTGGGACCCTGGGGCCTGACCCGGCCCCTCCTCACTGTTCTGCCCCACCCCGAAAGGGTGGGGCGTAGGGGTGAGCTGAGCCAGGCTGCCTGTGTAGGGACAGCCAAGCAACTGGGGGACACTTCTGGTGTGGAGAGGAGGCCGGCAGAGGGAGAGGCTGGTCTTCCATCTGCCCGGGGGCAGCCGCGCCCAGGATGATTCTGCCTGACTCTCAGTGGCCCCTCTGTGGGAACAGGGTCCTCCCGGTCCTGAGACCAGTTTCCAGATGCCTTTGGTTTCCACTGAAGAAACGCAGCTCTCGTGTGAGTCCGTGACAAACCAGAGCGGGCCAAGGAGGCAGCGCCCTCTGAAAGGCGGTTAGGCCGGGAACTCGCGGCCGTAGTGCCTCGGGTGTTCATCCGCCAGGGACAGGTAGGTGGCCCTCATGCTGGGAGTGTACTGCGGGAGAGAGAGGAGGGGACAGTCGGAACAGGGCCACACCACGTCACCAGTCACAGTGGACCCTGTCCTAGCGAAGGCACCAGGAATTCCTGAGGAAGAGAGAGCCGGACCAGTGACAGTTAGCCACAGTGGTCAGGGACCATGGTTTTTTTATTTTTTAAGATTTTTGAAAGAGAAGGGAAGGAGGAAGAGAGGGAGAGAAACATCGGCCAGGTGCCGCTCTTACACGCCCCGACCAGAGGCCGAACCTGCAGCCCAGGCGTGTGCCCTGACCGGGAGTTGAACTGGCGACCTTTTGCTTTGTGGGACACCCCACCAACTGAGCCACACCGCAGGGCGGGCACCAAGTTCTAATGACAGGGCATCATGGGGACTGGAGGAACTAGAGTGGCCCGGGAAGGCTTCCTGTCTGAGGTGTGCCCGCCCCAGGGACCAGCAGGGACCCCCGGCTCCCAGCCTCAAATGCACGGTGCCCGCACTGACCAGCCACTCTCCCTCCGAGGTGCCTGCTGAGTCCACCTGGACTCGACCTTGCTCCCTGTTCTTGAGCCTTGCAAGTAAGGTCAGTCCTTGCTTGTCCCTGCTAATGGCAGAGACAGTGGCCTGGATCTTTCAAAGCAGAAGGTCATCTGAAAGTCATTTCTATTTGGCATTGTGGTGCTTTGAGTAATTTATTCCTCACAGCAGCAGACGCCCCCTCATTATCTGCGCTCAGATTCACGTGATAATCAACCCGCATTCCTGGGTCCCCTGCAGCTGGTGGCAAGGAACGGAACTGGGGAGGCTTCCGGTTAGAGAGAAAAGCTAGGGGGCTGTTTCGAAGGTGCTGACTTCCGCCCACCCACTCTCCCGGCCTCGGGGGCCCTGGACTGAAGAGCTCACCTAGGTTTAGTGCTGTTTCTGAAAGTTCAGTGGGGGAGGCGCCCAGGGCAAGAACTGCCAGGTGGGGTCACGGTCACACAGGGAGAGACGGATGGCTGGTCAGAGCAGCTTCTCCACCTCAACGCTAGGGACCCTGGGGCCGGCCACTGTTCGCGGTGGGGGCCATCCCATGTGCTGCAGGGGCATAGCAGTATTCCCGGTCCCCGGCCCCCACGAGGTGCCAGAAGCAGCTGCTCCCAGATTTGAAAACCAAAATGACAAGAGACATGGCCAGACTTCCCCTGGGGACTTCCCCTGGGGGGCACGATCGTCAGGTGAGGCCCACTGCTCTGAGGTGCACCTCAGCACCACCTGCTCCACAGGACCTTCGTGGGGCAGCGGGGACGGTTCCCCCTCTAGGTCCCTCCTGAAGTACCAGTGACACTTATTATCAGCAGCTTTGCTGGCTGTCCCCTCCTGCAGGCCATGAGCTTCTTGAAGACCGGGGCTGGGTCCCATCTCTTCCACCTGGGTCTGGCGCTGTGCTTTTCGCCAGGAGCCCTTGCTGGACACCATGAGCATCCTGGTCCTCAGGGACCAGGCCTGTGTCACTGATCCCATGGCCCTGGGTCTCCAGTGCTCCTAGTTTATCAACTGGACGATCCCTTCCAAACTGCCTGCAGGGGGTAAGTGAAGGGCCTTGTCTGGCTGAGTGAAGGCAGAGGCCCCTCCCCGAGAGGCACCTGGCGCAAGGACCCCTGTCCACCCCCGCCCACCCGTCGTGGGAGCCCGAGTTACCGTGGGGGGCGGGGAGCCTCTTCCGATGAGCGGCGTGTTCTCGTAGCGGGGGTTCCCGCCAAAGAGCACAGCTTGGTTCCTGCGGGGCAGAGAGGAGAGCTCAGTACGGGGAGGCATGGGGAAGGGACTTGGACTTCCACAGGGGGACCTGTGGGAGATGCCGGTTCTCGGCCCCGAGACCCACCCCGTGGGCTCCTGGAGAAAGGCCTGGCATCTGTACGGTAAGATCTTCACCCCACACACGTGTGCGTGCAGGGGTCACGTGACTAAATGCTCGCTGGCTGCCTCCCTCCCTCCCAGGCATTCCAGGCTGCAGCGAGGGGACCACCGCCCGCCTTTGACGCCTTCCTCCCTGCCTGGCTCCCCGGACCTGCAGACCTCTCTCCCCTGGGCCAGGCCATGCGAGGGGGGCCCCCGGGGGCCCCTGCCGTACATGTACTCCGAGACGGGGGCGTTGGAGACGGTCTGGGCCGGGGGCTGCAGGCTGGTCTGGCTGCCCAGGCCGCTGCTGTAGCTGCAGAAGCTGTGAAGCTGCCCCCGTGCTGGGTTGTGGGCGGCGATGCGCCGGGCCTGGGGGTTGAAGGGGTCGTCGTCATCGATGTCATCGTAGTCTCTGTCCCTACAATGACACACAGGACACGGCTGACCATGAAGGGCGAGAGAAGCTCCAAGGCAGTGGGGTCCCAGCCCAGGACGCTCCCTCTGGCCACAGGTGTGTCCTTGAACTTCCTCTGAGACACGGTTCCCGGCTTTGCCTCCCACAGATCACTCGTTCTCAGTTCACATCCGCCTCCTCCAGGCAGCCCGCTGTGCTGACCACATGCACTGACCCTGCCCAACCTGCTTCCTCTTGTCTGATCTACCACCTCGTCCCCGTCTATGTCCCCAGTGAGACTGTAGGTCCCTGGTGACCGTCCTACAACCTGTGCTCCCTGGCTTGCTGGGGGCTCCCCACCCAGCAGTGGAGCCTCTCCTCACTCACCTCATGCCACAGAGCCCTGCGGAGGAGGAGAGGAGCAGCGAAGGATGCCAGGCTGTGGCATGACGCTGTCCCCAACCTCGGACCCACTCCCGCCCGGGATCCCCAGAAGCCCCGCTTTTCGGGTCTGTTTGGACTCTCGGGGAAGCTTCGGCAGACAGCTAGGCAGCTTGCTGGGGCCGACGCCTGGGCCCTCGGCTGCTCTGGGCCCTCGCAGGTTATCAGCCCTCGGCTCAGGCAGAGCAGAGCCTCCCACTGCTCCCCAAGGACGTCCCCTCCAGGCAGCCCACCTGGTGGTAAAGCGCTTCCAGGCCCGCAGCCCCGAGCAGGTCATGGTGGAGAAGGCCAGGGCGGCCAGGAGGGAGAAGAGGCCGAGGAAGAGCAAGCCCTCGATGCCGTCGTAGCAGATGCCAGTGAGGGCGTCCAGGTAGTCCTGGAGGAGGAGGGACACGCGGTGGGAAGGGAGCCGGGCGCAGCCTGGGCCTGCGCTTGTCTCCAGAAGCCCCTCCGCCTCAGCCTGGCCCCGGATCTCCCCCTTCACATCCTCAGCACCCTGACAGCCATTAAGGGCCCACACTCTGGAGCCCAACACAGTGGAGCTCCTTGGGGTCACTCTACAGACATTTGCTGAACACCTACTATGTGCTAGGCAGTGGAGGGTTGACTCTGAACAAGGACGGCCAAGTTGTGGGGGTCTGGGTAGGGCAGCCAGAAGAGTGGGGTGTTTACTCTGAGGCCAGGGGGGCAAGACGGAGCGGACGGCGCCTTGAGCAGTGACACAAAGGGACAAGCTTGGCGGGTTCAGGAAAGAGGACCCAGGCCAACAGGAGATGGGCTGAGTTGGTGCTGGGTCGTCCTGGGGGCTGCAGGGTAGGGGAGGAGTTTGCAGTTTATCGTACCATGACGGGAAGGCAGCAGAGGGTTTGGGGTGGAAGGGACGTGATCCAGTTTGTTTTTAATTTAAACTGCTCTGCTGCTCCACATGGAAGGACACGGGTAGGAGAACACTGGAGACCAGGCAGAAAATCGGGGCCCGGGTGGGAGCTGTAGAGCGCGGTATGGACGGACTCGGGACATGTCTGAGAGGGCAGCTGCTAGCGCGGGCTGAGGGGCTGCCCGGACGTGGGCAGGGCGGGAAGGAGGGTCCGGGGTGATGCCTGTGTGCTCAGCTCTTAAGTCAGAGAGACAGGACCCAACACCCAAGCTTGACTTAGCAATTCTGGAATCTCCGGTGAGTCGTGCACACTCGTTTGTCTGTCTGTCTATCTATCTGTCTGTCCACTTACCCAGCACATATCTACAGACACACAGAGAGAACTATCCATCTCTCCACCTATCCATCCACACACGCTCCTCATCTGTAAACCTCCCCACACAGTGACGTGTGCTGTGTGGCACAACTGTGAGGACTGGACGGCACGTCGACACAACACACACAGGACAAGGTGCAGAGCAGAACCAAGTCCAGTCAGAGGCAGCCGTGACCATGAGCATGACCGTTTGCCCTGTATCCGCCTGAGATGTGAGAGCTGTCAGTGCACCTGGTCTACTGCTTTGTGGGGAGGGGGGGCTCCCATACTCCTAGTGTGTTCCCTGCATTAGTGTCTGACCGTTCAAATTCCCGGAGAGAGATGGCCCTGGCAATGAGATTGGGATGCCCACTTGTAACCCAGGGAGGTGGATGGGTTGACCAGATGGCCATCGCCAGTGTTCTACAGGTGACCTGATCCAGTCCTGCTACCTGGCTCCCAGGTACGTTCACGGGGTCTCCCTGTCTCAGTTACTGGAAAGAATCAAGAAGCCAAGCACCTCTCCCGCCTTCCTGTTGTCCAGCTTCCTCCCCACGGCCTGGGCCCGCAGGGAGCCCAGGGGATCTCTCTTCCAGCCCCTCTTGGCTTCTCTGCGAACATGTGGCGGCCAGGGCCTCCCTACCCCTGCTCACCCCCCAGGGCCAGCCCGGCACCTTGTGCAGCCCGCGACAATCCAACATGGCTGTCAGCTGCTGAAGGCTGGATTCCGAGGAGTTTAACAGGAGCTGGATTCTGATCAGCTCATTCTGGCGAAGGAGGAAGAAAAGAGGCAAACAGACAGAGACTGAGCGGTGGGGGCAGGGCTTGTGGATAAAACCACAACCGGCAACCTTTAAAGCCAAATGAAGGAGCCAGACTATGGAGGGACAACACTCTCTACAGCCTGGCTCTCCGACGCCCTGGCCTGGGGCTCCCCCCGCCCCCCCGTTCCAGCGTGGATGCTGGGGGACCACCTCACCTCTGCTGTGGGGAAGATGGGCACAGCAAACTGCAGCAGTCCCGCCACCTGGATCTGCATGGCGGTCAGGGAGCGCTGGAAGGCGGTCAGTGCCTGGGCCAGGACAGACCGCAGCCCCATGGTGAGGTTTCGTTTCCCAAGCCCCCCAGCTGCCGAGGGCCAGTTCCTCTGCAGCCCCCCTCCCGCCGCGGCATCTGCTCTCACATCCCTGACTACGGCCTTTCCTGCTTGTGGGAAAGCTTCCCCTCATCCCTCAGGCTTCTTGAGAGGCCTCTTGCTTCTTGCTACTCAAAGTGGACCTCAGACTGGCCGCACCTTGGAACTTATGAGAAATGCAGACTCCCAGGCCCCACCCCCGACCTGCTTTGCAGCATCTGCGTGTTAACTGCACTCTGGGTGCTGGGTGCACGTGTGGGAAACGCTGACCTACAGGTTGACCAAGAGCACTGCCTCCCTCTGAGAACCACAGTGACGCAAAGAACACCCAGCCAGCCACCTCCACCCTCCCGGTCAGGGCCGGGGCTGCAGGTCTAGAGAGAGCACGCTGACGAAGGGGACAGTGGGCGGGGGGCGGGGGGGGGGCGCCGTACCTGCTGGAAGGGGCTGCTCATGCTCTGATCGCAGTACAGGTAGTAACGGGTCACCTCTGCAAGGCAAAGACGACGTCAGGCAGGGGACCAGGCCCTCATCCATCCTCAGTGGCCAGGCTACTCCCAAGCCCCTCAAGGAGACAGGTTGTATGAAATGGCCCAGAGGTGCCGCTGGTCCCGGAGTGCGGGGTTTGGGAGGGACCGGGTGACGACTGGGCTCAAATGGGTGGGTAGCGCACTGTCGGGCCGGCCAGAGGCCAGAGTGGCTCTGACCAGAGGCCTGCGAGCTCCTTACCTGCGCTGAGATGGCCCTCGGTCATGTTCAGGAGGAAGGTGTCGGGGGCTGTGCAGAAGTCACTGGCGCCCTAAGCCGGGGAGAGGTAAGATGGGTGGGGGAGGCCATGGCACCAGCGCCCTGGGAGGACCCTGTGCCCTCGGCCCCGGCCACTTGGATCTCTGGGCTCCGTCCCCGGCAGATGAGAACACTCAGAAAACCCAGCCCCCCTGGGTTTGAGCCCTGGCTCTGCCCTGACTTCGGGCAAGTGACTCATTCTTCCTGTGTCTCAGGTGCCTCCTCTATAATGCAGAGAGAAAAATACCGTCCCCTATGAATTAATCTACGTAAAGTACCCCAAGTCTCCAATGCCTCTTCTGGGAGGGCCTGGGGCCGCCTGGGCCGAGGGTAGGTTGCAGGACGGGCGTTGGGGAGTCATTTGCGCATCTCTAGTTTATTTTTTGTCTTGCTGGTGTCAAGCCCCCCCACACTCGGGGGTGTCAGTCTGGGAAGCCTTCCCAGGACTGACTTTAACGAACTAACTCTGTTGGGGCCGAGTCCATCGCTGAGCTTTTGAAGGCAGGTCCTGCTCACGCAACCATGTGGGGCTGGGGGTCAGAGGGCATGAGCTCCAGTGGTGAGCTGGCGGCTTGGGCCACACGGCCCGGCCTGGCTAGGTGACCACAGGGAGCAGCTCCGGGCCCTGGGAGAGGTGGCAGCAAGAATGTCGCCCTCTGAGCCAGCCATCCCCAGATCAGCTGGGGTCCAGTAAAGGGGACCCCCATTTCTGAGAGCAGCCAGGGTAAGCTCTGGTCCTCTGGCCGGGTCCTAGGGGGCCACTGCTGTCCCAGAGTGTGCTCCTAAGCAGGGGACCCCTCCCCATGGCCCTGCACTGGCCAGTGCCTTGTTCCCCTGCAGGAGAGGCTGCCTCAAGTTCCACTCTGGGCCATCACTCATTCATCCATGGAGTCGACGGACATTCGCCGAGTACCTACGAGGTGCCATGCCCTGTGCTAGGCACGGGAGGCAGTAGCGAGCTGTACTGACACTCACGGCCTAGAAAGTGGATGTATTTGGGGACAAACGAGCCCCTCCAGGCACAGCGCCCCCGCCGAGCCCTATGCACACACGCACCAACACTAACAGCCAGGTGCTCAGGGTCTCCAGAGAACCGCTCTGCACGCAAACTGCTGGCGTGCATCGGCAAGCAGACTGGTCTTCTGCTCTAAATCGGAGCCGCAGGGCCAGCTGGCCCAGGTGCACCCCACCCTGTCGCTGGAGAGAGGGCAGAGAGAGGGGGGCCACCCCGAGTTGGGGACTCAAAGAGGGGCAGGAGGCCCTGTCAGAGGCTCCACCGGGGACATGGCCTCCCTGTCCCCTCCTCAGGCCAGTCCTGCCCTCAGACTCTCCCGTGAGGACTCAACTTTCCTGCCATCGAGGACATGGGAGGAAAGGGCCCAGATGTGTGTTGGGTGGGCAACAGGGATGAGGGTGGGCGGGGAGAGAACGGGCCCTGAGCACAGTTAGGGCAGGTGGAGGAGCCACCCAGTGCCCAGCCCAGGTGGTGGCGGAGCCTGTGGGCAGTTCCTGGGAGCAGAGGTGACAGTTTGGAGGACTCAGCTTGACCCTCACATAGTGACAGGAACTGTGTGGTAACCAGTGGTGGCTACTGTTCACCGAATATTTCCTGCATGCCTCCCACGACTGGCCACCCACCTGACCCCACCTACAAGCCTTTGTGGTGAGGGCTGTGACCCGCTTCGCCTCACTCTGGGGAAAGCCGAGTCCTGGGGAACCTCCGTGACTCCCCCAGGGCTGCACAGCTGGGAGGGGTGCCCGGATTCCCAGGGGGCCCCCCCACCTCAAGCTAGTGCTGGTGTGCAGCCAAAGCTCCTGTGGCCCCATCCTTCCTTGGGGAAGTTCTTTCTGGGAACAGCAAAGGCAGGGGGTGGGGACAGGGCAGGGCACAGTGGCCGTCCTCGGGCCCCACAGCTCTCAAAAAAAAAAAAAAAATCAGGCCTCAGAGGGAAGGGGCGGGAGGCCACACAAAAGCTGCCGGCCCAGCCCGTGACAGCCTGCTGCCCCCCCCAGCTCCTGCCCCCCCCTCCCGGCTCCTCCCCCCCCACTGCCTATTAAAATGCAGCAGGCTCTGCAGCCCAGTCAAAGGCTCATTCATACTGGCTCTGGCACGGGGGGCCTGGCCAAACCAGTCAGGAGAAGGCCTTTCTCTCGGAGCCCTTGCATTCCACAGTGCCCAGCTGGGAGATGAGATCGCCTCTGGTTTCCTTGGACACCAACGCCCAGTGAGAAGGAGCCGGGAGGGGGCTGCTTCCCAAAGGGCGGCTTATGGGGGCAAGTGGGATGCTGCTGCCGCTTCCACGAGGCCAAGGCTGAGGCCGAGGCTGCCCAGGTGGCAGGAGGGGCCCAGAGAGATGCACCACGTGGGAGCTTCCCTTGTCCCCGAGGAGAGGCAGCTGTGCCTGTCGCTCTGCCAGCAGTCACGCCCCTGGACTGTGTACAGCCCTCCCCGCTCCCGACAACGTCAGGATGCCTTTGGCTCAGTGCCCACCATCCGACCTGCCCTTCCCTGTACCTGGAGGGGCCCCCGCCCTTGGGACACGGGTTCATGCCTGTCCAGCTCTCCCTCCTGCCCAGAGGACACTGCATGGTTGGGGGAAGACATCACACAGGAGCTGCCTGCCTCCTCTCCCTTCTGGACCAGCTCTGCTGAAAGCTGCCATGCGCCAAGCAGCACCAGGATCCATTCATTCTGTGGGCACCATGGGTGAACTGCCCAAGGCCCGAGCTCCCGGCCAGGCCCCGGCCACCGGGCGAGGCTTGAGTTTGGGTGGAGGGCTTCCAGCAGGAGCCCCGTTCTTTTATCTGCAGGAAGCTTGGGCCGGACAGATGCAGGGCACGGGGTCAGTCTATGGCCCTTGAGTTGGCCAGGGGTTCTCCAAGATCCCCCGGTAAATCCTGCCACCCCCCAGCAGGCACCTCTGCAACTATCCGCCCACAAGTCTGTCTTCTGCAGGCTGCCACTCAGTCAAGAACACGTCCTCACACCTGGCACCACTGACTGCCCCAGAGCCAAGCAACAGCTGAATGAATGAATGAATGAATGAACGAGTGACTCATGCACACAGCGTAATTCAAACACCTCCATAGGAAGCTCCCCCACCTGTGCTTTTTTGCTTTTTAATATTTTGAGGCACCGCCTCCATGAACTTGCATCCCTGTGTGTCAGACTGTGTGTGAGTTCAAGGGCAAGGGGCGGAGCCAGCTACATGCCACCTCCCACATTCCCAGTGGTCTGGTGTGCGCAGCTGCAGCCAGGGTGGGGGGCTCCTCGAGCCCGAGGGCCAGACCCCGCCCACCCCACCGGAACCAGAGAGAAGTCACCTGGCCACCATGCATGTCCTTACAAGTAGTGAGCAGCTGGCTGGGAACGGGCCAGTGGGGTGACAAAGGGACAGGCTTCCGATGTCTTCCCTCGGCTCTGGCCCTAAATGCTTCATGATCTTGTGGAAGCCCCTTTCCTCTCCCTGGGCTGTGTCCCCATGAAGAGTGACGGGCCTGATGTGAAAAAGCTCAGCCCCTTTGGTTCCGAGATGCTGGGGTTTTAACTTAGGGACCGAGGCCGGAAGCTGACCCTGCCCTAGGGACACTGGACAGGACACACTGATGTGCCACCCACCCGAGATGGCCCTGGTCAGGCCACCCCCACCCCACCCCCACACTCACCACTGCTGCAGCGGTGTCCGCGGCCATGGATGCCCAGCTGAGGAGCAGGGCCAGCAGCCCACAGCACAGCATCCTGGAAGAGAGGCGGCCGAGGGTGGGATCCAGGCAAAGGCCGGGGGACAGGGGACCCCCAGACGGCTGTTGGCCCACCAACTTCAGCGTGAACTTGCCTTTGCTGGCCCCTGCTGACTTCTGGGACAGGGAGACTGACCAAGCCCTGGGATTAGGCCCCTGGGCTGCAGAGACAGCTGCGAGAACACTAGCTGAGGGGGGTCCTGGTTAGGGATGGCGGGAGGCTCTGCTGCTTGGGCAGGCCCAGGAGGGAAGGGACACAGGGAGGAAAGCCCAGTCCTTGCTTGGTGCCCAGATAATGAGCTTGTGGCCATTGCCCCCAATGCAGCTCTCTGACCGTGGTACCGTTGCCCCACACGCCTGCCCCATCTTTGTCCCAGGGCCGCAGGCAGGGCTACTCACAAGGCCAGGATACACCTGGAGCGCCTGGCCAGTCCCAGGCAGGCGATGAAGCAGATGACCAGGTCCAGGATGAAGAGCAGGAGGTAGGAAAGCCACCTGGGAGGAGGGTGGGGAGCGTTCAGGTGGAGCAGAGCGAAGCTCCCCGCCCAGCAGGCCCGCCGACCCTCCGTTATGACAGCTGCCTAGAGCAGGGGTGTGGGGCGGAGAAGGGACTTCTCCCAGTCCTCAAAAGGGAAGTCTTGTACTAATTATTCTTCTCAATGCAAGAGCCAAATAAATTCATTGGCTCCTTCTCCCCAGCAATGGTGTTCAAGCTTCGCTGATACCATAAAGAGGGAAAAGAGCCTAAAGTGTGGGTAGGAAGTGGGATGGAGCTGGGAGTAAGGGACGGCGGGGGTCCTAGGGGGTGGGGGGGGCACCCTGGAGGCCACGTGGCAGCCAAGTGCATCCTTTCGGCCCCCAACGCAGCCCCCTCAAACCGCTCACTCCCTGCACAGAGCAGGGCGGGCCCCCTGCCAGGTGCCCAGGAACGGAGTTGGGGGCCCTGGGGCAAGTGCAGAGCCAGCTCTCTAATAAGACGAGGCCACCAGGAGCCACTTTTCTTAGAACCTGGGGGACCATCTGGTGTGAGGACCCCACATTCACAGATTGGAACACTGAGGCCACGGCCCCGAGCCTGGCCCAGGAATGGCCTGACTCTCCACCTCTTCCAGCCTCCCGGCAAGAGACCAGGCCCCTCTCAAAGCCCTGGTTTCACGTTTCAAACCCAAAGGTTTCTTGTTACTTCTCTCCCCCTCTGCAGGAAATCAAGTTAGGATTGCTTCTAACTCACTCTCCAGGAGGAGGGCTGCACCTCCAGCTGAAGGAGTTCCAGGAAACAGCTCTAGGAGGCAGAGGCATTTTCCCAGAGGAGCCGGGTGATGACCGGGGGATGTATTTCCAACCAGAACGGGGCTCTCCGGAAGCCTCTCTGGCCCTGCCTCCCCCAACCCCTCCCACATCCGGCCTCTGTTGAAGCTCTCAGTTGCTCACTCTGTTGCAAGAAACCTTTCCAAGAGAGTAGTCTGTTCAGGCTTTTTATTGCCTCTAATACTTAGCCAGGCCTTGAATGAAAAGTGCTAAAATATAATTGCTTAGCTGGATGGCTATGCTTTAGAATCATCCAAAAAGCAAAAATGGGGAGGCTGTCTGGAGGAGACCCAGCCCAAGGCTGGTAGTTCAAGAATAAAATAACTGAGATACCCTGGCCCTGGCTGCGCAACTCAGCTGGTTGGAGCCTTGTCCCAGTATGCCAAGGTTACAGGTTTGATCTCCAGTCAGGGCACATGCCTGGGTTGTGGGCCAGGTCCCCAGTAGGGGGCGCTTGAGAGGCAACCAAGTGATGTTTCTCACGCATCCATATTTCTGGGCAGTTGGCACCACCCTCCCCTCCCCTTTTAAATGAAATCACTTTAAAAATAAGTTCCTTTTGATATAGAAATCCTGACTTATTTCCTCCTAGTCATCTTCAAAATGCCCACGCCTGGTCCTTAGGTGTGCTCACCCCACGGTGGGTCCGCTCAGATGGAACAGCAGGATGGAAATCGATGGCCACGTTTGACCTTCCCGACCTCTCAGGAAACAAAAAGATTTCGAAGGCTCAGGTAGTGAATGGCCCTCATGTCACAGGACTAAGCAGATGCCACTGTTTGGGGTCACAGATTACAGCCTTGGAGTTGACGGCGTCTTTCTGTCACATGGGAGAAAGGTACTGTTGCCCTTGAGCATTCGCCTGGTGGGAAGCTGGACCAGGTCCCTCTCAGTCCGCCATCCATGACACCCTGGGAGTGCAGGGGCTGGATGTGCTGCAGGGGGGTGATGGGGAGATGGGGATTGATATTCTGACCATGGTGGGGGGGCTCCTCCTCATCAGGGCCCTGCCGTCTGTCTCCTGCCTCGGGGGAGGCGAGAGCCCAGGGCAGGGAGGTCTCTGGCCAGCGGCCACCAGGAGCATTTTCTACAGTCCTCTTTCAGCCTGGGTTGGGGCTTTCTCATAAAGGGGAAATGAATCCAGAAAACCAGGGTAAATTGTGCAATATTGCCGTAAAGGCTCTGACCTTTGCGAAGGGCTTGAAAAGGAGCCAACAAATGTGTGGGGAGGGGTTCCAAAGAGCTGGTACTTGTGGTCAGGATTCAGTATCCGTTCCGCCCTCACATCACCAGCCTCCGCCGCACTGGGCTCTGGGCTCGGTGACGTGCCCGTCCCGAGTGCGCGCCGACCCTCGACCAGCAGACACCCGAAGCCCAGACCGCTGCCTCCCTCCTTGGCTCTCCGCCGAGTGACCTTCACTAGACCCCGCACAAGGGGGGAGGGAAGGGCAGCTGGTCCCTGGTCAGCTGACCTGTGTCCAATGTCTTCACCTGGGATGGGGTCTGAGGAATGCGGAGGCAGGGAAGACATACACAGACCCCCGGGGGACAGATGACGTGGGTGTGAGTTTGCACACCTGAGCTCGGTGGCACAGGCATTGCTGGTCTCCTGCAGCCCCCCAGCACTCAGGCCGGGGGGTCTCTGGGCTTGCGAAGCAACTGCCATCAGGGGAGGCTCTGTGCAGGCACAGTGGCCACCATCTCCCTGACCCCTGCATCCTGCAGCTGAGCCGGTAGATGCAGGGGGTCCTGCCCCATAAACCTCGGCAGGTGAGGAACATAAAAACCCCTTGCACTTGACCCAGCCCCAGCTGGGGAGAATGCTGGTCCCCGGGACCGCCATGCTGTGTGCCAGGAGGCTGTGGCACATGCCCATCCCTCGGCTCCCGAAAGCTCTCGTGGTCTCTGATTTCGGTTAAGGGCTTATTATGACCTTCTGGTGGCACTTCCCTGCCTGGGCCCCAAGACGCAGGCTTGGGTGAAGGAAGCCAGTGCAGCCCTTCTGCCCCGCCTCTGCCCCCCGCCAGCCCCTCACCTGTAGTACTCCACGTAGCCAGTCTGGTCGGCCAGCTCGGTCAGCTCGGCCGTGACCCCTGTCCACACGGGCACTCCCGACAGCTGGGCAATAATGTTGCTGGCCATCCGCTGCAGGAACTTCAGTGTCTGGAGGTAGTCGCCCCGGGTGGCAAAGATCTCGCTAAGCCGGGCCAGGTGCTGCTCCAGGTCCACCGTCATCTTCTGGGTGGTTCCGGACACCTAGGGAGAGGCTGAGGTTGGGGATCTGGCCCAGGGTGGAGGCAGCGGGCGAGGCCCAGCCCTTGACTCTGACTCTGGAGAAGGCCTGTGAGCGGTAGAGGACAGCTGCTTGGGAGCGGAACAGCACCGCCAAGTGCTTGCCGCCGCCCCCTGAGGGGCTCAGGGGGCTGCTGCCCGGAGGGAAGGTGGATGAGAGAAGCCCTATGACCCACCCAGCCCTTTTGTCCCTGCATCCAGGGGACAGACCCCGATCTGGCCGGAATGAGGCCCTTGGCCCCAGGCCCAGCACCTTACTCTAAAGGGGAAATGAATGAATACCCAGGTTTCTTCCCTGCAGATTCTCTTAAAACTTTAAACACTTTGGATAATGGGTTCTTTTTTTGAGAGGAATCACATGTTTTAGCTGAAGAGTCAGTCTGCAGCTGCCTGACCTTTTCTTCCCTAAATGGGGTTCGGGAATACCCCACGAGGGAAGCTCTGCCGTCCGCACGCAGAGCTCGGCAGCTCAGACGTGAGGTCCCAGTGAGACCCAGGGGTGCCGCCCACGAGCCCCCAGCGCATCCCTCCCTCTGGGCCTGCTCGGGCCGGTGCGTTGGCACCAAGGGGAAGAAGAGCTCTGCTGATCTGAGGTCGTCAGGCTAAAACCAGCAAGCACCATGGCTGGAAGGGGGTGTGTGGCTGATGCCAGGCCCGGAGGGAAGATAAAAATGACTCCGGAGAAGGGGCGGGCCCTTCCCACAGTCCATGCTCCGCAGGAGAAGCTGACGACACCCCTGATCAAGGCGGGGTGGGGCCGCGGCTTGGCCTTGCGGGTTTCCACATCTGCACTGCTCTCTGAGTTCCCGGTTCCAGAAAGAATAGCCCTTTGTCTCGCTGTTTTATTTTTTCACCGTCAGCAGCTGGCTCCCTTCTCCAGCTTGTTCCCAGTTCTCGCAAGTGGGTTTGGCACTCGGAGATACCAGGGTGCAGAGGTGCCCACACCTTAGCCATCTGGGGGCCCTGAGCTTCACATGGGCGGGAACCGTGTGGGAATCAACACAGAAAGTAAACCTCGCCTCGATAAGCTGGCCTGTGTTACTTCCGGAAGAGCAACGTCCACATGTGTTGCAGCCAGGGATCCAGAAGGCGCAACCGTTAAATGATAACTTTCGAGAAAACCTCGTGCTGCGTGAGGTTTCCATGTTCCTGTACTATGTACATGAGGGCAAAGTAAAAGATCCATAAACTTTTTCTGTAAGACCACTTTTCCCCTTCCACGGCTCTACATGTTTAACTTCTCTATTTTCTTAAATCCCTCCTTGGATAAAAAACAAAAGCCGGTGACATGCTCCAGGCCCCTCCTGATTGTTCTGTCTTTTCACATAACAATAAAAAAAAAAAATGAAAGCACAATCCTGACCTACTTACACCCCCTTCTCCATGCCACCCCCAGACTCTCAGATGGTCGGCACAGACAGAGCTCCCAGCAGGGCGGCAGAGGGGGGACACCCGGACGTGGAACAGGGTCAGTGGACAAGAGGGCCAGCTCAGCTCCCCGGGCTGGGGTGGGGTGAGAGGCCAGTGAGCAGGTGGGGGCAGCTGTCCCATTGGACGGAGTAAATGGAGCGGTGGTCCTGGACCACCAGCAGCAGGGGCATCGGCCGGGAACTCGTTCTAAATGCAAATCCCCAGCCCCACGGAGACCTACAGGATCAGAAACCGGGATGAGGCCCGCCCTCCGAGAGGAAGGACCTTCTCTACTTAATGAGATTTTCTAGCAGGGCAGCTGAGCGAGGAGTCGAAGGGGTGCAGCCTGGGCAGGGGGGTGGGGAGGAGCCCCATCCCAGACTCTTGCAGACCCCCCCTGCGTCCTAGTTCTTGCTCTGAAGGCACCAGCTTCCAGCCTGGGCCAGGGATGCCACCTTCTTGTGCCCCAGCTGCTCTGCCCACGGGCCTGCTGCAGGCTTACATGAGAGCCCCTGAGGCTGAGACCCCGAGGGGTGAGAGGTGCTCTGGGTAACTGGGGCACGGATGGGGGGCACTGGATCCCGCGAAAGGACCACTGGCACTCCCAGGTGACCCTTTCTGACCCCCCACGTCACAGCGTGTAGCCGATCTAGAACCCTGCTCCACCAGCCGGAGCCTTGAGTCTGGGCGCCCCCCCCCCCCCCAGGCTCATGTGAGGGGCTTCTGGCCCAGGAAAGGAACCCGGGGAGGCCGGACTCACTCTGACTCAAGTCCCAGTCACCTGACCTGCTCCCCATGTCCTCCCCGCCAATTCAGGCCTTCTCTCCTCTCTAAGCTGATTGTGGTAATATGGCTAATTATAGCAGTTACAATGACGGCTCTCATCGTCACTCTCACCCCTACTCAGAGGGTACATTGCAGACCACCAGGCACTGTCAGGGACGGTGTCTCATCTAACATCATGTATCTGACATGCAGCTTGCACCCCTGGGATCTGGGTGCCCTCAGGATCTGCCGCCTCCCCGGGAGCCCCTGGGGCGGGAACACTGGGTGCCCAGCCCAAGGCCCAAAGCAGCCCTGGAGGCCCTGCCTCTGGTGGAGCCCAGGAGCCGGGAGACCTTGGGGCTCAGCCAGAGGAGGCGGGAGGTGGCTTTTGTCACAATGGAAGACTTTCCCGCTGGCTGGACCATCACAAAAGCTGGGGGTTCCATCCTCCCTTTTCAGAAATGGTGGAGAGAGGACGAGGGGCTGACCCCAGGGACAGACGGAGGCCCTCCCTTTGGGAGCATGAGAGAACCGGACCTGGCCCCGGGCACACACCCCTGGCTGGGCGGATGGACCCTGCGGGGGTCTCTTTCCCAGCTCCCCTCCCTGCACAGCTCTCCTCCTGTGGGATCAGGGCATCAAGCACTCCAGTGCTCCCGTTAGGACGGCCCTGGGGCTTTCTCCCTCAACCCCAGGGGGAGACAAGGCCACTCTGTACAATGGTGATGAGCCAGCCAGTGAAGGTCACGGGTCTGGGACTTCCCTGGGCAGGGGATTCTCCTTTCGGGGCTGAGTTCCTCCTCCAGGGTCCTGATGCTGCTGTGTGGAGGAGGGGGAGGAAGAGCCCAGAGGATGAGCTCCCAGCAGCCAGGTCACCCTAGGCCTCCTTGCACCGGTCAGCATGCACTCGGCCCACGAGACCACCCTCGGCTTCCCTGTCCGCGCCATTTGTCCTCCCCCCACAGAGCTGCCCAATCCCAGCGTTCGGAGAACTCTCAGTCCCCAGGGACAGGTCCCAGCACACACAGGCATGTGCCCCTCAGGACCCCAGAAAGGCTCTCTCAGAGGCCAGAGCCACTGCCCCCTGCCGTCTGGGTGCTGAGAAGCAGCCCTGCTGTCCCTTTAAGGTGAGCCCCTCCTGAAGGGCTGAGAGATTAAGGCCTAGAGGAGCTTAAGGGAGAAGGAGAGGCAATGAGGTCAAAGCCTCCTCCAGCGGTGCCAGGACAATGTCCTAAGGCTCCGGCTGGGGCTGCCTTTTACGGTTGAGGCTGCCTGACCCCAGTGGTCCACTGGCTCAGGTCACCCATGTCCAAGGACCGGTTTTCCTGACAGCTGGAGCCTGCCTCTTAGGGTCACCGGGGCTGCCTAGAAAACCAGCCCACAGGGACCTGGTGCTTCCGACGGTCTCCAGACATTTGACAAGACCCAGGTTCCCCGCCCTCCCGGCCTCCGTCACTCAGGCCGGGCCGAGGGCTCAGCAGAGTAGCTCTTTCGTTCCCTGAATGTCCGCCTGGCATCTCCTCTGGCCAGCCAAGCACAGCCTTTCACCCTGAGCTGTCAGCTGGACCCACGGCACCTAGGAACCAGAGCCGGAGGACACCTCGCTGGGTTTTGGGCAGTCTCCCCAGCCCCCCTCCCCCACTGGGGGCACCGACCTGTTTATGAAGAACTTTTCCCTTGACACCTCCTGGATCTCACAATAGACTATGTGCAGCACTTAATGTGGACACAGAAAGAGCACGAGGTGCATTCTCCAAGTTCAGGGTCTCCCAGGCTGAGCGGGAAAGTGTGCAGCTCTCCTGAAGACGAGTGGGATTTGACCCCACCACTGCCCTGTGCCCCCACAGGATCGTCCTCCTTCAGCCCCCACTCACATCCCTGCCTGTTTGCTCCTGGCAGGACCAACTGCGGCCCCCGAAGAGGGCGGCCAGCCCTCCTGGGCGCCCAGCTGGCAGGACTCTGACTGCAGCCCCTGCCCTGACCACACCGGCCCTGCGGACACCGCCCGGCCCGGCCAGCCACCCAGAGTCTTACCAGTGTGTCGATCCCGGAGAAGGTGTGGTTCGCGTTGCCCAAGGAGTAGATCAGCTGGTACACCCCATCATTGGTCTCGCTGTTTCCATAGAAACCAATGCCCACCGCAGCACTAGGGGAAAGACCCCAAATGAAGTTAGAGGTGACACCAGAGCATTTTTTTAAGCATACTATTTTTAAGAGTAGGTTTAGGTTCACAGCAAAATTAAATGGAAAGAGCAGCGATGACCCATATACCTCCTGCCGCTCCCCCAAGGTTCCCCGACTTTCAGCAGCTCCCCCCAGAGCAGAGCAATGATTACAACCGACGAACCCACGTCAACACATCAAAGCACCAAAGTCCACAGGGCACATTCGGGTTCACGCTCGGTGTGCATCCGGGGGCGGGACGAGGTGCCATCACAGGCGTCCACCATTCAGGGCCAGGCAGCGCATTTTCCTGGTCCTCAAAGTCCTCTCTGCTCCGTCTCTTCACGCCTCCCTCCTCCCTGGCCCCTGGCAGCCACGGACCTGTCACTGCCTCCAGGGTTTTGCCTTTTCCAGAAGGACACACAGTGGGAATCGTGGGGTGGGCGGCCTTTTCAGAACGGCTTCTTTCGCTCACTAACATGGGTGTAAGTTGCCCCCGTGGCTCCCCACGAACGGACGGCCCGATTGTTCTGAGTGCTGAGCGTCTGGAGGGGCCGCAGTTTCCTTGTCCGTCCGCCTGCCGAAGGACATCTCAGCTGCTTGCAGGTTTTGGTGGTTATGAACAGAGCTGGTCCAATATCCGTGGAGGGCAGGTTCTCCACTTTACCTGGGACACTATTTCCTGAGGGCTGGGTAGGGGACGATGTCTAAAGTTCCAGCAGGTGGGGTGGGAGGTGAAGGTTTGGGGCCAGCATGTCCCTGGCCTGGCCGGCTAGCTCGAATGTACGGTTCATTTTTGCAGCAGGAAGACTCCAGCCCTCCAGTGTTGCGGCTCCAAAGGCTGGTGGCCGGCCGGCCCAGGACCCTGTGTCTCCACCAGCTAGCTCCCCAGGTGTCTGAGGTCTTACACAGCTGGGCTGGGGGACCAATGCGGTCGCCTGAAACCACACTTGTCTCTCTTGAAGCTTCCAGGGGTCGGGGACTCCCTGTCCATTCTCTACCTTCTCCCCATCCCTGTACCCCTGTCCCAGTGAAACCCTCCAGCTCTAGAAAGTTCCATTTCATACTGGGCCAAAGCCCATCCCCTGAACCAGGCCCTTGCTGCTTCTCGGGCATCCTCTGGCGCAGCTCGGAAGCCTCCACCTCTGCAAGGTGCCCCATCAGACCCCCAATCCTGTCTCTGGGTCACCCCCTCTCTCTTGATCCCAAGTCAGACCCTCATCTACCTTGTCACCGTCCCTGCACCCCTCGCTGACCTGGGGGTCCCCCAACGCCCTGGGTTCCCTCCTAGGAGCTGCCATGAAGCCCAGTCTCTCCTCCTCCCTGGGCGCTGAACTGGTTTGTTCTGTTTTAACGAAGGGAAGCACTTTGTCTCTGAAACTTCACCTGGTTGGTTTTAGTCCAACATTCCAGGCTGAACACATCATCTCAAACCCTGCCTCTGGCATCTGTCACATCTACGCGACCCACCCGCTGGGGGGGTCCATGTGAAATGTTCACCGGGCAGCCTCCTGAGGTTTCCCCCAAAACACGCCAGTCCTGCGGGGGGACAGATCCACACACGCGTGCATGTATGTTGCCCTTTTTCCTTTAAACAGGACAGGAGCTAGGATGCGGTCTCCTGGGAGACCGTGACAGCAGCCTCATTCCTGGTGTCCTTGACCCCTACCTAGTTCAGCGCTCCTCAGGATGGGGCCCAGGGAGCACAGGGCAGAACCGCCCGGAGTGCCTGTCGGAAGTGTGGTCCGGGAACGCCTTTCCCGGTGCACCAGGAGCTACAGGAGGCAGGGATGGTGCCTGCCTCTCGTAACCCCCGCTCCCTCTCACCCGGCACAGGTAACACGTGGAATTCTCTAGACCGAGTCCTGCCAAGTGCCATCCTTCTGTTCTGAGTTTTCCTTTATCGGCAGATAATTGATTTCTTACTGGAACTGACCCTCCAAAGTTATTTTTTACTGCTCTGCAGTTTTCTTCGGTCCTTTGTCGTGTTTGTAAAAGATTCTGAGTCAAGACCTGCCTGGTGTGGCTCAGTGGGTTGAGCCCTGGTCTGCGGAATGAAAGGTCGCCAATTCAATTCCCGGTCAGGGCGCATGCCTGGGTTGCAGGCCAGGTCCCCAGTTAGGGGCAACCAATTGATGTTTCTCTCCCTCTCCTCCCCTTTCTCTAAAATCAATAAGTAAAATCTTAAAAACTAAAAACAAACTGAGCTCACAAGAGAGGGCTCCCTGTGTGTCAGCACTCTCTCCTGTTGCCGGTCTCACGTCCCGCCTCTCCCGCCCGTCCTCAGTCCCCGGGGAGACTGTCCAGTGCTGGGGTGACGCTGAAGGGGCTGCTCTCTGCGGGGAACCCCACTGGCCTTCAGACTCCGGATCTGGGGTAGGGCGCTTGCCTTCACGTCTATGACTTGAGCCCCGGCCGCCTGTCTCACCCAGCCTGGCGTCCCGCCCAGGGGATGCGCCAGTGCCTCGTCAGCCCCGAGACGCTGCAGGCAGGACGCGCTGGTGAACGTGCCCTGACAGAGGAAGCTGCAGCGGCGGGGTGAGCCTCCTGGGACGCGAGGCCCGGCGCCCTCACTCCCGGGCTCACGGAGTACCCCTCTGCTTTCTGTCCTCCTGCAGTCGTTCCTGCTACAACTTGCGTGGAATGGATGCTAAGTCATAAGGGACTCTACCCCTGGAGGGTGACCACCCCCAGCAGGTCCCTGGGTGGAGACCTGAGACTTTTGGAAGAAACCACTGTAGATAGGAAAACAAGAAAAATGCCCCACGTCACAACAGGGCCAGAGTGAGTGTGGACTTCTTGCCCAGAGGTGGAGGTCCACTCTTCCTCACCCGAACCGAAGAAGCCCCTGCCAATGGCAGTAAGTGAGCGCTATCGGTCCAGCCGGAAGGTGGGACAGATCTGGGCTGGGGTGAGACTTCCTGTGACCTCACAGACTCCAAGTGGCAGCTGGGAGGGGACAGGGACCCAGACAGCAGAGCTCCTCGGCCATGTCACTCAGCATACGGAGCAGAGAGCTACCTGTGGGGCTGCCGGGCTGAACAGACTCACACCTGGGCAGGGGGTGGGCAACTAGGGAGGTCCTCATCATCCATCTAGGCCTCTAATTCCTGTTGCCTTGCAAGAAAAGGGACAGAGCTCACCCTAGGGACAGGCTCTCTGACTGAGGTACCCTGAGCTCAGGCAGGAGAACGTGGCCAGAAAATGACATATCAGCTGCTTGGGGGTTGTGGGGAGAGCTGGTGGTGGAGGGGTAGAAGGGGTAGAAGGGGTAGAAGGGGTAGAAGGGGTGTCCCGGTCACGGGCTAACTGTCGGCAAGACGCAGGGGGTCAGGCCCGCCTCCCACCCACGGGGCCTGATTCACCTCGTGCACAGGGAGAACCGAGAGCCACACACGTCAGGCCTGGCGCGGAGGGACACTCACCAGCATACGAGCCCGGCCACCACAGCTGACCAGGTGACACAGCAGGACTTGCGCAGCTTGGTCTGCGCTGCGCCGTCCTGTCTGCAGCAGCACACGCAGACCAGGTTGGCCGTGAGGAAGACGAGGTTCAGGCCCAGGCAGACGGCGGCCACCAGCCCCAGGAACAGCAGCGACTGCAGAGGCAGGGGACCGGGGTCAGCACTGCTCCCACTGGGTGGGGCTGGGGGTGTTGGGGAAGGGTCCAATCCTCAGGCCCGGAGCTCCCACGGGGTGATGGGTACGGGAGCCGGGACGAGTGAGGTGTTTGCCGTCCTTCCTCCTGCTCTGAACACAGAGCCAGGCACTCGGGCAGGGTCTGGGGAGGATCGGAGAACGATGAACAGGCAGGCTGTGGTCAGCTGGGCAGGAGGTGAGGGCCGAGGAACAGCTGATGGATGGCCCTGAGGCCCACGGCTGACATACCTGGATGACACATGGACTAGTAGGCCTTGCCTGATGGGTGTCCACTGGCAGTGAGGGCTGTGGGTGACAAGTGCGACTGAGGGAGGCAGACAGGGAGAGGGACATCCCTGTGAACCGGGGCATGGAGGCCTCCTGGAGAGCTCAGAAGCCCAGAGGGACTTGTGGCCTGGCATGTCTGCTTCCCCGGAGTCTTGTCCCAGGTGTTGGTGTTCATCCAGAGAAAGGAGAAGCCAGCACTGAGCTGGGGGGGGGGCAGCCCTGAGTTAGGGGGGCGGCGAGACGTCAGCACACACACTTACAGAGTCCCTCTCACCACATCTGAACAGGAGGACAGTGACCCCCACGTGCCAGAGGCGGTAGCAGCACCCCGAATTCTGTACGGGGAGAGGTGCATCCTCAAGCCCACTGAGAACCTCAAGGGCCTACAGAAAGCTGCCGTCTGTCAGGGGGCCTGCGCCCCACGCTGCGCCCTCCAATCTCTTGTCCAGCCAGATGGGCACCAGATGGCACCCAGATGGGTGGCCACCGGCCAGGGTTGGACCTGGCTGTCAGTCAGGCTCCTGCAGTAAGAACCTCACTCAGCTTTGCACCGGCCCCCCAGCGGGTTCTGGTCCTGGGCCCCTGGTGCTCCGGTCCAGGCTGTCAGGGGTGGGGAGCATGTTTCAGGGAACCGCCATGCTGGTCAGCAGAGTGGGGGACATGCTGGGGCCTTTCAGAGCTCAGGGGAGGCAAGCCTGGTGCAGGAGACAGCCAGAAGACACGCACCATGGAGACACGTCTGGGAACCGGAGGCTGGGGCTGCAGCCCCAGCGCCCCCATTTCAGTGGTGAGGCCACCTTCTGGGTCCACCCGCCCTCCCAGGGCCTGCTGGGCAGCTCGGCCCCAGGGAGGGCTCGGGGTGACTTTGGATCCCTGCCTCCACCTGCTCTGCTGGTCACCTGGACCAATGGGTTTCTGAGCCTCAGGGACAGATGGCCATCATGGTGGGGACATCCCAGAAGATGGAAGAGACGGCTCATTTGGGAGCGGGATGTAAATGTGACTTGAAGTGTGGCTTTCATCTTCACTGGAATAAATGTCACAGGTGTGACCAGGAACTTGCCCCCCGACTTGCCATGTGGATGCTAAGTCCCCTCTAGGCCAATGGGGGACCAGGCCTAGCAGACCTGCCCATTCACTGGCTGGACGTCCTCACAGTGAGGCAGGGGGAGGGTCCCTGGCCCGGACCACCAGGCCTGCCCACGGAGGCCCCTGCCCTGTGGGACAATGTGAGGGAGCTTCCTGCCTCCAGCCCACGGCATTCTGGGAAGTCCCTGCAGCCTCAGTCAGACCAGGGTCAAGGGGCCAAGCACAGGGGCGGTTTGGAACCTCACTACTCGGAGTGAGGTCACGGGCCCGGCACTGCTGCCGCCTTCTGGGATGGAGGGTCTTGGTGGTGATGTGGGCTCTCAGGTCCCACCATGGACCCAGAGAATCGGGGTGGCATCTGGAGACACCCAAGGTGACTTGTCCCTCATTCAAGTCCGGGAAGCACTGATCAGTGTCACCAGACTTTCTCACCCTTTCCCACGAGGCTCAGCCTCTCCTTCAGACTGGCTGAGCAGGGACCGGCACCCTGCCGGCTGAACCGAGCAGGGGGCAAAGTGCCGGGTTCTGTCCTGGCTGCCCCCTCGCGGGCCTCTGGTGCCCCGCGCTGCTACAGCCCAGGGATCCCATAACACCTAGCAGACCAGGGGGCCACGTGCAGGCCCCACACCCCGCCCAGCAGCCCCGCTCCTGCCTGTGCACCTCGCGGGAAGGAGGGCTCGCCCCTGCGATGGGAGACGCACATGAAAACCCACAGCAGCTTAATACAGAGGCCACGCCGAACGCCAGACTCACCCCAAACGCCCACAGTGAGGGCGGAGACACAGAGCGTGTGCCACAGCCACAGCACGGAACACGCCGCAGCCACGAAGAGTGGACGGCAGCTGCCCACGACCACGTGGGTGACCCCTGGATGCCATGTCGAAGGAGACAAAACAGCAGGGACGGTACCCTTCGATTTTTGTAAACCCCAGAGTCAGAGAAACACCTCCGTGGTGATAGAGGCCTAAGGCTCTTACGCCATGTGCAAGGCGTAAGGGGCGGAAGGAAGCCCCAGGTGTAAGCCCTGGGCCAGGGCTCGGTCTCCCGCATCTCTCCTCATCAGAGTGACTTAGGTTACCTCTGGTTTGTCGCTTTGCAACGAGAAACCCAGAGCGGGAACCCAGGACCCAAGCTGGGGCAGCAGCGGCCAATGTGCATTCTGGGAATGCTGAGGCTAAAACTGGACCCCAAGGGGCTTCTGCACTCAGTCAGTGGAGGAGGAGCAACCACCTGAGCCCCTCTACCCCAAGACCCTCGGAGAGAGAGTGAGCCAGCCTAGGGGTGAGACCAGGAGGGGAGCTGGAGGCCCCGGATTGGGAAGGGTTAAGTGCCAGCCTGTCCCCCCCAGGGCTGGGAGTGGGGGAGGGTGCAGCGTGACTGTCTGATGACCATGACTCAATGTTCAGGCTGGATGAATGGGGCTTCCTCATCCCAGGCTCCTCTCAGATCCTTCTGGGGGGTCCCTGCCTGGCCTTTCCTCCTGAGACCTGCCCCCAAGGTGGGGAGGGGAATAGTTCGGGGATCCTGTAGTTCTGGCTCCAGGCCCCACTCTGTCCCCTCCCATGGCTTGGGGACACACACTTGGCACTCTCTGGGGGAGTCTATAAACAGAACCACCCAAAGCCAAGACATGAAAATACATGCCTAAACATGAACAGCGAACAACATGCCTGCTTCTTCACACATGTCCCAGAAGAGTGACTGGCCCGCTGACCAGGAGGGAGGCCGGAGGCACACACGCGGCTCCTGCACGGTGACAGAGCAACAGGACATGTGTGCACAGCCTTCTGGAGCCCACTAACACACTGGCAAATCTCAAGCACATTAGCTCACTTGTGTCTGGTCTCCCCGTGGGTCGGGGGGCAGGGGGTGGTAGGAGCAGCAACTGAAGGAGGAAAGTGAGGTGGCTTGTTCTAGGAGACCCGGCTGGAGGCAGTGCCAGGGGCCCTTTCTGCTGTCCCCACCTCTGCCCAGCAGACACGCCCGGCCAGCAGTGCTTGTGGCCATTGACGGGGTTCCAGGCCCTGGTCACGTGGCTTATACCCACTAACTTATGGGGTTCACTATCAACTCCGTCTCCGCTCCTTCTCGCCAGTCGAAGGGGAGGAGACTCAGGCTAGGATTTCGGGGCCACTTCCCCTCTGGACAACAGCCAGGGTGGGCGGCCTGACACTGGGGGCCCGGCGGGGCCAGGGCTCCCTTCTCCACCCTGCTCGGCTCACCTGGCTCTGCGGACTCCAGTGTGACCTCTCCAGGACTTGAGCAAGGACCCGGGGTCAAGTCCACTGGGGCGGAGGGGTGGAAAAAGGACACACTATTGGGGGCCTTCCACTGCTCCCCAAGACCCCAGAAAGTGAGTGGGAGCCCTTGCTTCCTCAGGGAAATGTGGGAACTGGGGGGCTCAGGACAGTCTATTCACCAGGTGGCCTGCTCGTCATCTCCTTCCCGCGATCTGCTCCAGGCCTGCCCCTGCTTGCATCTATTGCCACTCAGTCCCTGGTGCACGCAGGTGCACAAAACACACACACACACACACACACACACACACACACCCTGCACCACCAGCTGGCACTGCTCAGGTGTGCAAGTGGTTTTCCAGTTTCTCTGGTCAGTGTCTGCGGACTTCTTCCCTCTATACCCGCTGTGGTGTACGTACTTGAACACACTGCTGAACCCGAACACTAGTCTGAGTAACAACTCATATCACTGGTCCTACCATGTGCTGGGGGACCCTCTAGGTACTAAACATGTCACATGGGACACCTCGTTTAATGTTCACAGGTGAGAGAGGACAGGCTCAGAGAGGTACAGACACCTGTCCTGGTCATGTGCTGTTAACCGGCCTGCTGCCCGACTCTGGATGTCACCGCCACTTGGGAGAAAGGGGATGTCCAGGACAGACAGCAGGGGAATTACCAAAATAGGAGCCGCCTTAAATAACACCCAGAGCCAGACTGCCCATTCCGGCCCAGCCCAGCCCAGCCAACTCAGCTCCTACTCCATGTCCTTAGGAAGCCTGAGTGGGACAAGGAGCGTGGGGTGGGGCTGGGTGTCTGGCTGCCCAGGAGCAGTGGCGCACAGGGAGGCGATGCCCTCTGGTCATCTGGTGCCCAGCAGTGTGCCAGGCTCCAAGTTCCGGGAGGAGAGGGCCAGGGCTGTGAATGGACCCTTCAGGCTCAGATGCCGCACCTCTCCATGGGACTAAGGGGGATGGAGCAGGCTCAGGCCGAGCAGGCCACAGCTGCTGGAAGCTGCTGGCCAGACAGGTGCTGTCTCTGGGGGCCTCGGGGGTGAGCCAGCTGACCCAGTGAGGAGTGTAGCTTTCCTCCAGTGGAGGGGGGAAAACTATGACTGGAGACCCTGGGTGCAATGACGGGGGACCTGAGGCACAGGATTTGGGATGGACACACATGCACACATGCGCACACACACATAACACAGCTGTCTCTGAAATCTCATCGCCTCTCTTCCTGCAAGTATAGGAAGGGGGAGGGAAGATTCCCCAGAGCCGTCCCTGTCCCCAGAGGCTAGAGGCCTTCTCACCACACTGACTTCCACCAGTGGGGCTACGGGAGAGGGCGGGGCAAAACATGGGAGAGGGCGGGGCAAACACGGATTAGGAGGGAGCCTGGCCAGGCAAACCCTCGGATCTGCCTACTGGAGGCTGGGAGGGTAATGATTCTTGCTCCTTCTGGAAGGGCCGGCGCCTGGGGGCCTGAGGGCGACAGGGGTTATTATTAGAGTCCCTGACCCCCTCCGGGATTAGGATCCCTGTCCCCAGGCCTGCAGGAGGAAGACCTGGCAGGAAGAGGCGAACAGCTGACCGCATACTCGGCCTCCGGCTGGCCCTACCGGCTGGCCCGAACAAACGGCCCCACACAGGGGAACAGTGCCTGAGAACCTGACACTGCAGGCCGGCCGCCCCAGGGTCAAAGTCCCGAAAGGGCCCCAAAGCTCTGATAAAGTAGGCCCCGCCCCGTCCCTGGCTGCCCAGCCTAAATCTTTGATTCTGCAGAGAACCGAGTCAGTTGGGTCAGGCCAGACCTGAGAAGGCTGGGAGATTCTGCAGTTCTGCTAGGGACCAGAAGTCTGGGGAGCCCCCCACTCCCCCCACCCCGCCCACGGGGTGAAAGTCCAAAGAGGAAAGGACAGCAGTGCAAGGAGCAGTGGGGAGGGTGGTGTCTAGCCAAGAAGCCGAGAACTCCAGCATTCGGGGTCCAGGTGTATTTGTAGTTGGGGGGTGGGGGTGTGTGTGAGGAGGGCGGGAGGGTGCCGCCATCCTTCCCCCTAAACACCCACACGTGTCTGTGGGTTCTCAGGGGACCAGGGGGAAGTCACCCCTTCAGCCTTCCCCAGCCCTGCTGCCTTTCAGGAGTGGCCCAGGAAGAGGTATTGGCAGCGGCTCTCACTCTGCAGGCCTGGGCTGGGGAGGCGGGGTGCTGCGGGGTCCAACTTGGGAGACTCCCCTTATCTTCTGACCAAACTTCTCCCAAGTCTCCCAGCCCCGGAAAGAGAGCGCTTGTCTCGAAACCGCAGGAGAAGGAAAACGCCGGGAGCCCCCGGCCCGTGCAGGAAATACCCGGGTGCAGGCACAAAGGCCCTCCCTTTGGAGGCTCAGCTCCACCCCCCGCAGGCAGACTCCGCGCCCTTTCCCACCACCGGCCGAACTCTCGGGCCCACGAGGTTCCCAGACAGGAGGGCCCAGGGCCCGGGGTCCTTCGGGAAAGGGGAAATGGGGTGAAGAGAAGGGGCTGCGGTGGAGGGGGAGGTCTGAGAGGCTAGCTGAGTGGTGGGCTGGGGAGGAGGAAGGGGTGGCTCCGGTTGGGGTGGCGAGCCTCACCTCCTGGTAATTCTCATCGCGGGGATTGAAGGTGCTGTCCACCCGCTGCAGGCGCAGGCCGAGGTGCGGGACGCTGTGCAGCCACACCACCCACCAGGGCGCGATGTACTCCACGCGTGCGGCCGGCATGGCTCGGCCGCGAGAGCCTGCTCTGTGCCGCTGCCCCAGCCGCCAGCAGCCCAGGAAGCAAGCGGGCCCCAGGCCCCGCCCCGCTCCTCCCAGGCCCCGCCCCGCCCCGACTTCGCCCCGCCCAGATCCCCGGCCCGCTCCCCCGGCCTTGGCCCCGCCCCCTGGGAGCCAGCGAGCTGCAGGGCGTCCGGCCCGAGAACCTTTTTGCGGTCTGGGATCTGTGCTGGCCCTATGGAGAAAAGGGAGGGAGAAGTGAAAAAAAAATCTGTTTCTTCATAGCACTTTCTAAGCCTCTGGGCTTCTCATTAATTACTTATGATCTAATTAACAACATAAAGTGTCGGTGAGTGCAGCCAGTACTCCTGGCGAGAGAGAGGCGAGCTGGCGGCTCCCAGGGCTTTTAGAGGGCGGGAAACTGAAAGAGGGAGACAAGAAGGAGCAGCGTTCAGTAGCTGTCGCCTAGGCAGCACTGGGGACCGAGGAAAGCAGCGCGATTCTCCCTGGCAGGCGAGGCAGGGCGGGCCTCCTGGAGAAAGGGCCCCTTGAGCTGTCCCGAGCTGAAGGGGAGCGCGTGGAAGGTCAGCAACACCCGTTCAGTGCGCACCCACCGGGCGCCTCCCGATCCTACCAGGGCGCGGTGAGAGAGGACAAGCAGAGGAAGCCCCTGCCCAGAGGGCCGGCCGCACCGCGGGGGGCGGATGGCGACAGCCTACGCACGGGGGTGGCGAAGCGAAGCTAGGGGCTCTTTGGGGAAAAGCAGAAGCAGAGCAGGGTCAGTCGACCAACACAGTAGCGGGCGGCCGCAGACCTGATAAAGCTCGCAGGTGCGCTTCCCCTGAGCTGAGGGTCAGCAGAGGCCCGGGCAGGAGAGGCCGAGGTTCACCAACTGGAAGGAGCGCATGTGACCGGAGAACACGGGGCGGACAGGCAGGCAGGGAGGGAGGGGGAGGCTGGGACGGGTCCAGGGCAGGGCACAGGGACCCTGCCGCAGGGAGGATGGGAGTGGGGGGGAGTTAGGGGGCCGCCAGGGGATGGGGCTTGCGCCCTGACAGCCAGTCTAAGGGGTGGTGGTGAACGGGGCAGACTCCCAGGTTCCCGGCTCCAGGAACCAGGTGGATGCGGGAGTCCGCAAACGCCCACAAACACAAGCAGGTGGACGGCCCTCAGCAGCCCCGTGCCGTCAGAGACCCCCCGGGGCCAGGAGAGGCCGTCCTGTCCCGTGTCCGGCCTCTCCTCCCGGCTGTCAGTGTGAGTCTGAGTTCCCAGAGCTTGATGAGGGAGTGGGGGGATGTTCTCGTCCACGCATGCCCAAGGCTGGTGCCTGCAAGTGGCCGGAAGGCCAGAAAACAACTTTTCTCTCGCAGGGGCTTCCCTTCCTTCCAGAAAATTTGATGGAGCGCCCTCTGTCCTTGGGGAGCAGAAATGAGTGAAAAGCTCAGGCCCCTGTCTGCAGGGGCTCTAGAGCCTGACAGTGGCCGCAGCCCCTGGTCCCACACAGGGTCCCTGTGGGGGAGGGTGGAACAGAGGGGGGGCGGCGGGGGCGGGGCAGGGGTGCTTCCGGGAGAATGAGAGAGGTGCCAGCAGAAAGATGACGAGAGGTGGTCACTCAGGGGACTCTGAGAAGAGGGGCAGTACCTACGAGATCAGGGACCACGGTGGGTGGGGGGCTGAGGGGGAACCAAGTGAGTGCAAACCCCAAAGTCGGGAGAGTGACAGAGAGCGACTGGAAGTGGCAGAGAACAGGTGTGCGGGGGCCGGGTGTTTGAGGACTTCTGGGGGCCGCACACATAGTCTCTATCAAAGTGGCAGCCACACAGCTGTGGGTGCTTGTCAAAATTCACAGACCGGTGCACTGAGCAGTGGTAGCATCACTGTGAATTATACTCCCAAGAAGCCTTACTTTAGAATAAGTACATTTATAAAAAGATAAAAGGCATACCTTTATTTTTTAAGGAAAAAAGAGGCTGGGAGGTAGGCACAAGTCAGGTCCCGCACGGCCCCTAGGCCCTCCCTGGAAAGGGTTTTGGTCTTCGAAGCCACCGCTGCCAGCTGCAGAGGAAAAGGGACTTGGAGCAATCCTGTGGGGCCCTCCATGGGCAGTGACGACAGGCATGACCCAGCCACCGCAGCCCACACTGTCCCAGGAACCTCCGGGATGAGCACGGCCAGGTGCTGTGCACACCGCCCCTCTCCCTCCATGTTGACAGTGATAGACAGCGACATCTGCTGGTCCCTGCTAAGCCTCTCAGGGGACTGGGAGGTTAGAGGACGGGGCATTCCTCTAGAAAGGTTGGGGTCACAACTGGGAACTGTCAGTTCTCTAGGACGCACAGGGACCAGGGACCCCATGTGGGAGGGGTCCACCTCCTGGTAAGTGCAGGGAGTCACGCCCTTGGGACTGACCTTGAATGAGGGTCGGGGCAGCCTTCGTGCTGTGGTCCGGGGCCCCAGGGAGGGCTGGGTGGGGGAGGGGGGCCACACACCCCCTTGGAGGCGGCAGCACCTGCAGAAGCCGGCGCCCAGGGCCGCCGCTGCAGCCTCCTGGGTGCCCGAACCTGCCTGGCTCGAGGGCTCCCCACCAGGCAGCCAGCATTCCAGCCGCTTCCCCGGGGGCCCGTGACCCAGCCCGGGGAGCCGGGGCGCAGAGGTTGAACGGGGCCTCCCGGGACTCGTTGGGGAGCTGAAGGGAGACCAGCACCCCTGCCCTCCCCAAACCGGCACCTGTGGCCTGTCTGGCGCCACCAGAACCAGCTCTTTTAGACTGACAGGCTGACTGCAGCAAGGCAGCAGTGGGCCCGGCCACGGGAGGGCTCAGAAACCCACCTGCGCCCCTGACCAGCTTAACCACGATCTCTGGAACCTGCCTCGGCCACCAGGGCAAATTGTGGCTCCAAGGCGCAAGCCCAAGGTGGAGAGCCGTAGCAGGAAGGACGCACAGAGGGCATGTCTCCTGGGAGCAGGGGCTGGTCTCTGGACCACCTGCCGGGACAAAGGAAGCCCAGCCGGTGCACCTCCCTCCTGGGAACTGAACTTCGAAAGGGGAAGACTGAGCTCAGAGGAGGTGCCTCCGAATCTGGGGCCCTCGAGCCACTGAGCACCCATGCACCCCTCCCCCCGAGGAAACAAACCCAGGTCTCTCGTGACCCAATTCAAGACCTACCTCACGCTTTTAAAACTCTTAACAGAATAGTCAGCGGTCTGAGGCACTTAGCTACTTGGGAATGGACCTCAGCCGGTAAACCCTTTCCCAACCGGCCTGGTAGGTGGCTCATTTATTGGAGTATGTCTCCACCTTGTGGTCAATGCTGACATTACCCCATCTTCATCAGATTTGCTACACCGAGAGCTCTTCTAAACCTTCGATGTTACCTCCTCATTGAACCCTGACTACGCACCACGGAAACAAGCACCGTGGTTCTGTGACACAGGAGTCTGGGAAGCGAGGCCTCGCGGTGCACAGCGGGCCTGGAACACTTTGGGCTCCGCGAACACTGCCTCTGCACGGTGCCCAGGGGCACGGCGACTTGCCAAGATGATGCAGGTTACCAAGTGCTGGAACCAGGATTTAGCCCCCAAGGAGTCAGGCCCGGCTGGGGCCTAAACTGCCCCCCACCCTGGGCTGGGGTTCCGGCTTCCTGCCCGTGTTTGCACTGTGCCCCTCCACACACCCACCGCCCCGGGAACTGGACCTCCTCCCCACTGTGAGACCGCAGGAACCTAGCTCCTCCCCTTGAATGTCAGCTGGTTCCACAGCCTCACCCCTCCCTCCTGTGCAAGGTCTCCTTCCCGGTCTCGGGCTGATTGCACACCGGCTTACTTCCACAAGCATCTGGTCCTCCTGCCTACTTCCATCCACTTATTCTCAAACTTAGGCTGAAGCAAGGAGGGCTCTATGGTCCATTGAAACCACAGCCCAAGACTAGGGGTGCGAGGACTAGGGGTGCGAGGAGGTTGGAGCCAGGACCTCCCTCCCACCCCCGCAGAAGCTGTCACCAGGTAACACTTCCCTTCCCGGTCTTCAAAGATGAGACACCAAGAATGTTTAACATTTTGATACAGGTTAGCGGGTCTGGTTCACTTCAGCTCCTTCGCTGCCAAACCTGAAAGTGAGGCAACCAGAAGATATATTTTGAGCTACTGTTGCTTGTCTGGATTTTGTGTGAAGCTGAAGAGAGCTTGCAAAGCTCAGAAATTAAGCCCATTGGGAGCTTTTGCTTAAAATATTTAGTGTTTAATTTTTTAAAACCTGTCTGTCTCTATAAAGAGGTCCCCATTCGTCTGACAAAGCCAAGGAGACTGGTTAACTGGTTAACTTTCCACCGTGAAGAGGCAGCGGCCAGACCCCCCACTGTGTTCCCTGGTCCTTCCGTCAGGAGGAGCCCTTCCTTTCATTCCAAGGTCCCCAACCTTTTTGGCACCAGGGACCAGTTTCCTGGAAGACAAGTTTTTTCCACAGACAGAGGTGGGAGTTGGGAGGGAAGTGGTTTCGGGATGATCCAAGTGCATTACATTTATTTATTGTGCGTTCTATTTCTATTATTGTTACACTGTAACATATAATGAAATAATTACACAGCTCACCGCGATGCGGAATCAGGGGGAGCCCTGAGCTTGTTTCCCTGCGACTGGACGGTCCCATCGGGGGTGTGATGGGAGACAGTGACCCCCGAAGTGCCTTGCTCAAGTCCAGTCTACTCCGTAATTGTGTTTTTGGACGCGGCCGTCGCAGAAAACCCCACTTCACAAAGATGGGGTGTTGGGAATGGAAGCAGGCTTCCCAGTGTGTCTGTGGACCTCAGGGCGTCTCGCCTCGGCTTTAATCAGGACGCAGGGAGACTGGAAGTCATCTGAAACGTACTTTTAAAGCCACTGTCATTCGCGATCTCAAGCACTCACCTCCTTCCAGCACGGGGTGTTCACAGGTGGGTGGCGGGTCCCCCGAACTCCTTCCCAGTTCGGGGGTCTCTTGTGGTTGGGAAGTAATGCTGGGACCCCCCTGAACGCCGAGACAGGCGACGGTGCACCAGCTGGGAGGGAGAAGACCCCGGGGCTGGCCCTTGCAAACCCTCTGCTCCTGTGTGAAATGTGTCACAAGTCCCAAGTTCGCTCGTTCAATTCCCGTTTGGCTTGGATGCAGCCCCGTTGTCTGCCGACTGGAACACAGCTGTCCCTGTCCCCTGCAGTGGCAGAGTGAGTTCGTTGAGCAGGCCGAGCAGACCACAGACACGAGCGAGTTTTGGAAGCCATTCCGTGTCACTGAGATGTGCTGCCAGCGGTGACTGTTTTTCTAGAAGGAATGTCTGGGGCGGCTCTCGTGACTCGGAAACTCTGGCCGGCGCTCTGCCTTTAGCCCCTCACTGCTGTGTGCGAGAGGGGACGCGTGTGTGCTGTGTCCATCCCTCAGAGCCGTGCAAGCAGACGTGAGTTACAGGCACGCACTTTACATAACATGGCTGATCATTTTCATCACACCCTGCAAAACATTGTTACGCTCAGCTGACATTTTTCGGCTAGCCAGCATTGCTCTGTGGATGCCACAGTGCGTAGACTCGTGTTCAGAAGCGACCTCTTTGACCCGAGTAGTCAAACCAGAAAGCTGTCCCGTCCTGTCGTGGAGGTTCCTGATACACTGTCGTTCAGAGACACTGCAGCTGCGGAGTTGGTTTGCAACAAAAGTGCACATACTGTATCCCATCCTCCTGCACGTTCTCCTTCCTGAAAAATGTATCCTACAAAACAAGCCTTGTCGCCAACCTCGGCAGGCTCTGGTCAGCCTGGATCATGTACCACGGCGACTCGTTAATCCTAACGATTTTGCCTCGATATCTTCCGCTACTTCATTGATTCGTCTAGTTGTGGTGCTGGCCGAAAGAGGAACCCCTGCCACCTTCCCAACTGCAGCCTCTCCTGAGAGTTCCCGACAGACGTCCCAAGCGGCAGCGGGATACTCTCTTCGCCAGCAGTGAAGGGCTCCTTAGCTGCAGCCACACGCTCAGCCGCTAAGGTCTCAGTGCAGACACGTTGGAGGCAGTGGCGGCCTCCGGTAACAGCTTCTGTTCTTGGCGTCCACGTTTTGTTTTGTTTTTCTTTTGAAAAACTCCAAGGGCTTGTCTTCCGATGCAGTGTGCCTGGTCTTCACGCGGCAGAGCAGTGTGGAAGGCTTCCTGGCTCCGTGGGATCGCTGGTCACCGCGCACTGCACAAAGCGGGCCTGGAGGACACAGGTCACCCGTGGCAATGAACCCGGAGTTTAAGTAGGACTCGTGGCATTTTCCGTTAAATGCAGCTTTCTTTGTGTTGGCGGTCTCAGAGTCTTCCGCTGTGTCAGCCTTGGGTCTTCCCCCTTTTAAACATGCTCTACAGTGGTGTTTGTTTTGCTGTTGTTTACTCATTTTGGCTGGAGTGAGCGTGCGGGTTTACAGAACTGTGACTGAGAGGAGCGCGCAGTGTGGGAAAGAGGCGGGGGCAGGCGTGGTAAAAATAGAACGTGCAGGCCACACACAGACTAAAATAACTGTCGGGTTCCGACTCGAAGCCCTCCGCTAGGCGCAGCTGCACAGCCGAACACCTTGCCCCCTGTCGCGTTTCCCCGCGGACGGTCGGTGTTTGGATGGGAAGGAGCTCAGCGCCGCCTGGGACCGGGCTGGCAGGGCTCTTCCCTGGACGTTCCAGAGGGGTCGGGCTCCGAGGCAGTTCTTCCAAAACTGTGTAGCTTTTGTGCCTGAGGTTGTTTTAGTTTGTGAACTAACCTTACAGAAAAGAGACCATTAAAACAAACGGGGCAGGGGTGGGGCGGGGGGGAGAATGCTAGGAGAACTCAGGTGTTGGAGTTCAGCCTTAATTGATAGGCCTAAGTGACTAGTGCCAGTGGGAAGCAGCTGTTCCAAAATTGTGAAGCTTTTCAATAAATACTGCTTTCCATTATTACTAAAATTTGCCTCTGGAATTTTGCCTCGAGGGTGGCGGCGGGCAGCAGGACCCCAATTTCTGTTCGGTAACAAGACTCCTGAAAGAATAAACTCCCCCCTCCTGCCCCCAATGTACAAACAAGGTCTTGGGAGGAATCCACACCCCTCCCCAGGGTCGCCTTCCCTCCCTGGCATGTGGCCACCAGCAACAGCTCTAAATGCTTGCGTCTGAGAAACTGAGGGCTGGAGAGGAATTCTGCCTGTGTTTCTAGAGGCCTCGTCCAGAGCTGGCCTCCCTCACCTGGGAGGGAGTAACCGTGTCTCTTGTGTGACCGCAGCCCAAGGGAGAGGGCTCCGGGGGCTCCCAGCAGAGGGACGAGGTTTCCGGAGGTGACCACAGTGGGGAGACTGGGCGAGCTCCCACAGCGAACCCGGGCAGGGCCCAGCTGTGTGAGGACAAAACCTGCGTTTGCAGCTGGTGACCTGGCAGCTGCAAAGTCGGTCCCCATGGGGCCGGGCCAGAGGTGCCCACAGCTGCGCTCCTGGTGAAAGCGGCTGCCTGGGGAGCCGGGTGGGTAACGGGCGGGTGCTGGGTGTCAGAGCGCTGTTCTTCCTGGGTTTTCCTGGTCGGCTCATCGGTGTGTGTCTGCTGGTTCAGTCCGGGAGGAAATAGCAAAGCCGAGGGAGGGGACGAGTTTCTTGCTCCCCAGACACAGCGCAGCCCCTCCTCCAGGGCGGCCTCTGGGCTCCTGCCGCCCCGGTGCTGGCGGCTGCTGCTGCTGCTTTCTGAGGCAAAGCCACCAGTGTCTCTGGCTCAGGGACAGACACCGGGGAAGGTGAGGGCCACTCGGCGGGTTGTCCTCCTGGCCGCCTGGTCCAGCTGGAAGCCGGATTGTCGATGTGACCCTTGGGGGGCCACGTCCAGAACATGGACAGGCCTCTTCATCCCGAGTGCCCACCTAAGGTCTGTGGCCCCTTGTGTGGCACTTGACCTGCCTGTGGGGCGTCTGACCCCCTGGACACAGGCAGGCTCTCCTCCGAGAAAAACAACATATCGGGCCTTACTGAGTACATTTTGCATGGTACCGACCCTCCTGGTCTGATGGGGCAGCATGCAGTGCCGGGGAGGGGGGAGGACCCTGGCTGGCAGGAGGGACACGGGCTCTCGCTGCAGAACCGGCACAGACCCTCTCTGCTGCGTAGGGCGGTCTGGGCGTTCCGAGTCTCCATAAATGAAGCAGGGATGGTGGTGTGTTACACAGAGGGGCCCAGCGGGACCGAGATTTTCATATCTGAGAGGCTATCTCTCGGGAAATTTCAATGCCTCCTGGCTGGAGCAGGAGGGCAGGAGAGGGGATTCTGCTTCCTCTGAGGGGTACCGTCAAAACTTTAAGTAACACTTTCCAAAGTGCCCTGAGGCATCAGTGAGCTGTTGCTGGAACTCACAGACCCTGGCGCCAGGCCCTGCAGCCCTCTCTCCCCCTCCCCCTCCGGCATCCACAGCCTCAGTCACCAGTCAGGGGCACGTCTCTGACAGCAGTGGGTGCCCTGGGCCCCGGGGAGTGGAGTGCAAGTCAGCAGGATGTCATCATGTAGTTAGTCTACCAAGCACGGGCCCTCTAATGCAGATGGCAGGTGGGGGCCACCAGGGGGGTGATCCATGTGCCCAAACCCCCAAACAACCTGCTCACGTTCCCTTTTCAGGTCACATCTATTGACTTTCAGGAAATTTTGAAACGAGCTGTGCATGGGATTCCTTGCTCGATGCTTGAAGAAACATGAGCACAAAACTTTGGCAACAGGCTTTGTTTTAGGAGGGAATGCCAAGTTCAGAGTATTCACTTTCTGTTGCTGCCAACAGTCTATTCCAGGAAATCTGGGCTTTTTCTACCAGGTTAAAAATTTTTCCAGCCCCTGTCCATTGTCAAGTTCCAAAGTCACGGCTATATATATTTTAGCATCCTACCTGCAGCCACAAAAATCTGCAGTACTTTCTTATTGCTACTATAACAAATTATTATACAACAAATGCCTGAAAGCAATATAAATATATTAAGTTCTGAAGGTCAGGAGTCTTTCTGGAGACCCTGAGGCAGAATTTGTTTTCTTGCCTTTCCCAGTTGATAAAAGCTTGGGGCAATTCTGTAGCTCACAGCCCCTTCCTGCATCTTCAAAGCCTCTTTAAATATTCTCTCTCTGCCTCCTCTTCTTCCTCCTCTTTCTCTGCTTCTGTCCTCACATCTTATCTCTGATTCTTGTCCTCCTTGCTCCGTGTTATAAGAACTTTTGTGATTATATTGGTTCTGTCTGGATAATCTTACCACCTCAACACCCTTAGATGACTGACATCTGCGAAGTTCCCTTTGCCAAGTCGGGTGACATATCCCGGTTTCCAGGGCCTGGATTAGGATGTGGGTCTCCTCGGGAAGGGGCAGGATTCAGACTAGCACAGCTGGGGACCCGGGCAGAAATTTACAGTAGGTAGCTGGGCGCTGTGGCCTGGCCCTCGAGACCCGGATCTGGTTTTATGTGTGAACCCCGAGATAACTTTGTGTAAATCACCTTCCATCAATGGGTTCAGCCTCTAACTTTCTTGGGCATTAACGTCCCTGGAGTTCCTCTAAAAACATCAGTGCACCCCCAAGGATTCTGACTTGGGGCATTGAAATGGGAAAGGCTCCGGAGGCACAGATGGGCGTGTGCCTTGTCTTCCTGGGTCCAGGACGCTGAGCTTGCCAGCCGGTTGGTTCTGTGACAGACGGCTTTGGCCGACGTCCTGGGAGCATGCACAGAACGTGGGCCAGGGAGAGACCACAAACTTCCCCTTTAGCTCTGCCCCTGAGAAAGCAAAGGAGAGGCTGTCAGTATTGGCCTTGTGGGCCACAGGGGTGGGAGGAGGCTGGCTCACGGAAGAAGTCTGCCACCAGAGGGCGCAAGAAGCTTGGAGCAGGCACACCCATAGCCCCTCTGGGGAGGTCTGGAAATCCTTAGCAGGGTTGATGGAAGGTATTCCTTTCCTGAAATCAGTCAGTAAAAACTGGAGCAGGGAACTTTTACTTTAAAAATACAAGATTTCAGGACCCTCCCATAACCAAGGAGCTATAACCACCACCAGAGAATAATCTTCCCATAAGTGACCCCAAAGAAGGAAATCAACGATACACCTGATACGGAATTCAAAACAGTGATTTTATTGATGAGACAGAGAGAGAGAGATCAGTTTGTTGTTCCACATATTGATGCATTCAGGTTTTCTTTTGTATGTGCCCTGACTGGGGATCGAACCCACGACCTTGATGTATCCAGATGATGCTCTAACCAACTGAGCTACTCAGCCAGGGCACAAAATAGCCATTTTAAAGGAGCCCAATGAGCTACAAGACAACAAGAAAAAACAGTTCAACAAAATAAGGAAAACAGTACAACAACAAAATTAGAAGTTTAGCCCTGGCTGGTGTAGCTCAGTGGATTAAGCATGGGCCTGTGAACCAAAAGATCGCGGTTCAATTCCCACTCAGGGCACATGCCTGGGTTGCAGGCCAGTTCCCAACAGGGGATGCATGAGAGGCAGCCACACATTGATATTTCTCTCCCTCTCTCCTTCCTTTCCCTTGTAAAGATAAATAAATTAAATTTTAAAAAAGTTTAACAGATAGAAATCACAGAAAAGGGAATTCTAGAGCTCAAGATACAATGAATGAAATAAGAAACATAGTAGACATTATCAACGGCAGAATGGACTGAGGATGAAAAAATATTAAATTAGAAGACAGGGCCTCTGAGCTGATCTACACAGAGAAGAAGCTCGTCGGTCCCCAAACAAACTCAGAGATCTTCTCCAAGACACAGTGCAATAAAACTGTCAAAAATCGAAGACAAGAGATATTTTCAAAATCAGGAAGAGAACAGGAGCTTGTCATTTACAGGGGAATCCCAGAGGCCATCAGTGAATCCTTTCGGGGGAAACCTTAAGTCAGAACGAGGGGGTTGGTAGCATCGAAGTGTTGAAGGGAAAACTGCCAACCAAGGACACTGTCCGACAGAGTCGCCCTTCAGGAACAAAGGAGAGATTTCCCCAAACGAATAAAACCAGAGGGAACCCGTCCCCACTGACCTGTCTTATAAGAAACACTGAAAGTCGTTCTTTGGGCTGAAATAAGGACACTAATTCACTACCTGAGAACACATGAAAGTATTCAACACACTGGAAAAGGTCAGTGTGTAGTCAAACTGAGAATATTCTAACACTGCAGTGTGACAGTGTATTAACCACTGAACTCTAGAATGAGGGTTAAAAGGCAAAAATATCCAGAATAAACAGAGCACCTTGGCTGGGGAGCTCAGTCAGTCAGAGCATTGTCCCCAGACGCCAAGGTCGTGGGTTCGATCCTTGGTCAGGACACATACAAGAATCAACCAATGAATGCACAGATAAGTGGAATGAGAAACCTCTCTCTCTCTTTCTCAAGTCAATAACTAAAATTTAAAAAATTAAATAAATAATTATAGATAGAAGCGTTCATTGATAATTATACAATACAAAAAAGAGGTTAGTCATAACATCAAAAACATAAAAGGGAGTAAGTAAAATGGTAGAGTGTTTGCATGCAGTTGAAATTGTTCTCAGCATAAAATAGACTATTGTAGCTATAATATGTTTCATGTAAACCTCGTGGCAACCACAAAGCAAAAACTCACAATAGGTACAAAGAAAGATACAGAGAAGGGAATCAAAGCACACCACCGTAAGAAAGCATCAATTCACGAGGGAAGGCAGCAGGAAAGGAGAGAAACTGGGGAACCACAGCACAACCAGAAAACAGTTCCTCAGGTGGCCTTCTGAAGTCCTTACCTGCCAATAATTACTCCAAATGGAAATGAATTACATTCTCCAATCCGAAGACATAGAGTGGATGAATGGGTTAAAAAAAGCAAACAAACAAGACTCAACTATCTGCCGCCTGCAAGGGACTCGTTTGAGTTTGAAGGATGGATGCCCATGAACTTGAAGTGAACAGGAGGGAGAAGATACTCCAGGCAGGTGAGCACAAGAGAGAGTGAGGGCGGCCACGAGTGCAGCGGGCAAGGTAGACGTTCAGCCAAAAACTGTAAGAAGAGATAAAGGAGGACGGTGGATAATGACAGATGGGCCAATTTATCCAGAGGGTATAATAATGATAAATAGATATGTGCCCGATGTTGAAGCACCTAATGGTGTATATTAAGCAAACACTAAAGGATCCAAAGGGGAAAATAGCAATGCAATAGTTGTAAGGGCATCAGTACATGCTTTGAATAATGAATAAATCATTCAGACAGAAAATCAGCATGAAAACATTGGAGCAAATGCGCCTAATAGATGCGTACGGCACACTGTACCCCAAGCAGGAGAAGAAAGAGACAATCTTCTCGATCGTGCACAGAGCGCTTTCCAAGACAGACTATGTAACAGGACAAATCAGGTCATTTTTAACAAAACAAGCAAATGTAAGATCATAATCATGCTGAGTATCTCTCCCAACCGTGATGGTATGTAACCATAAATCAATGACAGGAGGAAATCTGGGGAATTCACAAATACGGAAATTAAACACACACTGAACAATCAACGGGTCCAAGAAATAATGAAAAGAAAACCCAAAAAATATCTTCAGACAAATGAAAGTGGACACACACATTCCAGAACCAGCTGACATCAACTCACACGCGGAGAAGTGTTCCTCTGGGTACGAGAGGCAGATGACCCCGGGGACCACTCCGGTGGGACACAGAACTGGAAGTCCCTGCCAGGGAGATTAGGCAAGAAAAACACACAAACAGCACTCACATCGGAAAGGAAGGACTAACATTTTCTCTCTTTGCAGATGATAGAATCGTATCTAGGGAAAATCCTACGATCCTCACCGAAAATTGCTAGAAGTAACCAACAAATTCAGTAAAGTTCCAGGATACAAAAATGAAGCTTCAGAAAGCAGCAGGATTTCTTTCTAATGATAATAAAATATCTGAAGTAAAATGAAGGAGGCAAACCCTTTTGCAACAGCATCAAACACAATAAAATACTTAGGAATAAATTTTACCAAGAAGGTAAAAGATCCGTGCACTGAAAACAGTAAGACTTTGAGGAAAGGAATTGAAAAAAAATTAATGGAGAGGATATGCTGTGTTTATGGGTGGGAAAAATTAGTATCGTTAAAATGTCCATATTATCCAAGGCCGTCCATGGAGTCCATGAAAACCCTTCAAAATTACAATGGTACTTTTCACAGAAATTTAAAAAAAAAATCCTAAAATTCATATGGAAACTCAAGACCTCAAATAGCCAAAACATCCTAAGAGAGAACAAAGCCGAAGGCATCACACCTCCTGGTTTCAAACTACATTACAAAGCTATAGTGACTAAAACAGTATTGTACTACATCATACAGACACCTAGACCAATAGAACAAAATCAAGAGCCCCCAAATAAACCTTTGCGTTACCATCAGCTGCCTCCTGGACCAGAAAATTCAAAGGGATAATAAGGTTGTCTGTCAGGAGTCGACCAGCAGCCGTCCCTTGACACAGTCGGGAAGGATGAGATGCGTTTGCACAACAGAGGCAACTGTGGCTGGACTTCCGGTCTATCTCTCCCTGCACGTCTGTCTTTGCAGTTAATAGGTGGTGGGATTTTTAGACACCTGTGTTGCAGGTCCGCGGATCTGCAGAATTCCAATGAGGTTGTACAAAATGATTTCTTGGCCAGAGAACAAAAGTCCCCCCTAATGGGGTAGCCCCTGAACATCTAAAAGTTGGTGGAGTAACTACCCCTCCTCTACGTTGGACAGGAATATAAATTCATGGAATTAGGCAAAGAAGCAGGGGAAGCTGGTTAACTATTACAAATGAAGCACATAGAAACTATTACTAAGGAGTTAGAGTCCAAAGTACATAAAGAAACATTTTAGACAGAAAGATAGATAGCTAAGTTAGACACTACAAAGGCCTTGTAATAAATTTCCTATAGCCACTGCTCAGTCTACTGTATCCTTTTGCCCCAAGCCAAATTCTAAGAACTTTAATAAACAATAAGACATTTAAAACCCTGTACATACAGCTAGTTCTAATTGTCTGATTAATGGCTCTCCTGGTCAAAATAACCTTTGTTTAACGTAACTGAACCTATGGAATTTCCTGTACTTTTCCTAGTTATCTCTGTATTGATTTTTTTCTGCTTAACTGATCATGCCATGCACCTGTTCCATTAATGTTATGCAACAATCTCTATAAAAATAAAGCTTAAATCAGACTCTGAGAGTTCGGTTGACCCACAGAGGCTGGCTGTTCTCCGGCATCCAACCGGGTGTCTGACTCTTCATTCATCGCCTGCGCCGTCCATCCCTCGGGGACCCTGAGACCTGCCGAGGCTGGACCCCAGCAGTTGTCTTTCTCGGAAGCACTAAGTTGAGGGACCATACGCGCACCAGGTTCGAAAGTGAGCTGTTATGATGGGTTATGCCAAGGGGATCTGAGACAACTCCGTGGAGAAGGGGACAGGATGTAGACTGATTATTTACTAATTTCTGTAACTGGCAGTAAGGAATATTTGAAGCAGAGCTAACAGAGTAGCATGAGCAAAGTCGCAGAGGCAAGAACAAACCTGATGTAAAGCTAAAGCCAGAAGAAGAGTCTTGAGTCTCTTCCCCATCAGGGTTCAAGGTTGCATTGTAGACTGCTGCCCCGGACGGTTTTCCTCTCTTGCATCTGTGCCCATCGTGGGAGACACAGTCGTGCATGGGAAGAGGCCAGACTTCCTCAAACCCGTGCAGGGAGCTCGGAAAGAGTCAGGGGGCCCTGCTAGAAAAAAAGGACTGAGATTTCTTTGAGTGTCTTAGGGTTTGTTTACAAACCCAAACACACGTAGGCAATACTCAGAGTTCCACGGAAGAAGAGAAAAACCAAAACCTGAGTGTTCTTATGGCAAAAAGTACATTGAAGAAATGTACTTCGTGCTTGCTTGTTTCTTTTGTTGATTAGGTTCCACTTAGAAAAAAAATCTCCACCCTAGGATACGTTTATTGAATCTAAAGAGGAAGGAGAGGGTGGTGGGGGTGGAAAGAGAGAGAGAGAGAGAGACAGCGATCAGCTGCCTCCCTGCCCTGCCCAGTCCGTGCCCTGACCCGGTGTGGCCCCCACAGCCTGCATGAGTGTGCCGAGCACAGCCAAACCTAAGGACGCTCCAGCCAGCTCCGCAACCAGCCAGGGCAAAAGTATATAAAAAAAATTTTTTAAAAATCACAGTGAACAGACAGTATTGGATTGGTTTCAAGTGTGCAACACAGTGATTGGACTTTTATGTAACTTGTGAAGGAACCACCCCGGTAAGTGCAGTGCCCTCGGACACCACACATGGTTGTTACAACGTCCTTGACAATATTCTCGGTGCGGTACTTCACACCCCGGCGGCTGTTGTTATAACTGGTGATTTTCTAGTTAGAGAAAAACCACCATTTTCACCCAGATCCCTGGCAACTGCTGGTCTGTTCTTTGCATCTATGAGTCTGTTTCTGTTTTGTTTATTTATTTGTTTGCTTTTTAGATTCCAAAGACAAGTGAAATCATGTAGTTATTGGTTTCCTCTGACTTATTTTAGTTAGCATAGTGACTTGTAGGTTCATCCATGTTGTCACACATGGCGAGATTTTATTTATTTTTATTGGCTGAGTGACGTATCCCATTGTGTGTCTGTGCATCTTCTCTGCCCATTTTTTTGTATCAGTGGAGACTCCGGTTATTTCCGTATCTTGGCGACTGTAAGTGATGCTGCCGCAGACACGGGGGTGCACATATCTTTTCAAATTAGTGTTTCGCGTTTCTTCAAATAAATACCCAGAAGTGGAACTGGTGGGTCGTAAGGTGGTTCTACTTTTAATTTTTTGAGGACCCCCCGTACTGTTTTCCACAGTGGCTGCACCGATTTCCAATCCCACCGGCAGGGCACCCGGGTTCCCCTTTCTCCGCATCCTCACCAGCCCTTGTTGTTTGTTGATTTATTGATGGTGGCCATTCTGACCGGTGTGAGGTGATATCTCATTGTGGTTTCAGTTTGAATTTCTCTGGTTATTAGTGATGTTGAGCATCTTTTCATATGTCTATTGGCCGTCTGTATGTCCTCCTTAGAGAAATGTTTATTCAGGTCCTCTGCCCCATTTTTTAATTGAATTATTATTATTATTGGAGTTAAGTTGAATGAGTTCCTTGCATATTATTAACTCCTTATGAAATATATCATTGGCTATTATCTTCTTACATTCAGTTTCATTGATGATTTTCTTCACTGTGCTAAAACTCTTTAGTTTGATGTAGTCCCATTTGTTTATTTTTTCTTTGTTTCCCTTGCCCAAGAAAACATATTCAAAAAACATGTCACTAAGAGGCTCTCGCTCAGCCAGGTAAGCCCCACCTCACTCCCTGAGAAGCACGTCACCCCATGGGGGGGACCGCGGGCTCTCAGAACAGGAGGGGCACCCTCGCCTCACTGTCACAGATGCGTTCACAAGATCAGGAAACTCAGAGGAGGATGAGTGTGAGCCCGAGCACACCAGTGCGCCTGGGCAGAGCCAGGGTGAGAAGTCCAGCTGTGGACCCCAAGTTCAGCTCCTTCCAGGACCCCCAGCTCTGCAAACACCCGCTCCGTGCAGTCCCCGCCTCGGCGGGGCTGGGTGACCAAAGAGCAGGGCCTTTGGTGGCAGCCGCGCAGCCGCAGTGAAGGGGCGCGAGGGAGGGCCAGCTTCCAGAGACTCGGCTCTGCAGGGGCGGTGGTCCCAGGGTAACGGGCGACCAGGTGTAGATCGGAGCCCGCAGGGACGCCCGTGGCTGGGATCTCCTTGCCCTAGGGAGTTGGAGTATTCTTTTTTTGAAATTATTTGTTTATTTTCAGAGAGGGGAAGGAAGGGAGAAAGAGAGGAAGAGAAACATTTATGTGAGAGACAAGCATCGATCAGTTGCCTCTCACATGCCCCCTACTGGGGACCTGGCCGGCAACCCAGGCATGTGCCCGGACCGGGAATCCAACTGGCAACCTTTTGGTTTGCAGGCCAGCACTCAATCCACTGAACCACCCCAGGCAGCGTGGAAGTTGGAGTCTTCTGTTAGCCCCTTGTAGCACCACCCAGAATCGTAACCCCTTCCTCTCGCCCTCTCTGTTAGGGACGATGCCTTCACGGTTAACAGTCCACCCTAGTGAGACCGAGAGTTCGAGAGTTCGAGGAACACCCCCAAGGACAAGGCCTCACGTGGGTGGGCAGTTGCCTTCCCTTCTGACTCCTGCTTGTTCCTGTTTCCTGCTTGGCAAATTAGAAACCCCCAACTCGTACCTTAACTAGTCTTTTTTGTCATTGTTTTCTTGCAGATGGAGTTGAAACTCCAGCCACCTGCTGCCGTCAGTTCACCTGTAGGGCCGTCCCCACGCAGAGTGTGGAGAGCTACAGAGCAGCCCCCAGCGGTCACCGTCGCAAAGAATCTGGGATGCGAGTGGACCACTGGCCGTGGCACTCAACCCTGGGCCCTGAGCTCCCCGTCCCCGAAGTGGGAAGGGTCATTGCCAGACTAAGTCGGAGTTACACCCTCAAATGCGTAGACCGTCTCCAATTTGATTCCAGAGATTTCCTGTTGGGAAACTGAATTCCGGAACAGAAAGACATCCTATTCCCAGCCCCCTGCCCAGCCCAGATCTCATCTTGGCCCATGAAAGCAGCTCCTCCCCTGCTTCCCTGAGGCCCCTTCTTCCTCTCCTGTCCCCGGAGCAACCCCCTCACCCCAGCTAGTGGGCGGGGGAGGTTTCCCACAGGGTTCAGCTCCTTGGTTTGCTCCCCAAGACACTCCAGCTCACTGTGCCCCCTGCCCCCCACAACTTCAAGACCAAACTGTCCAAGGAGACGTGTGCTGACCCCAAGCAGGAGTGGGCCCAGGATTCCACAGCAACCAGGACGAGAAAACGCCAACTCCTCCGAGACCATCGGCACACACCTATGGCAAAGCCCGGCCAGTGCCTGAGAAAAAGTTGCCACTCCCTGTTCTCTCCAAGATGCTGAGGCGGTTTCATTGTAATTCGAAGGAATATGAGCTCTGCACAATGAGAAGCATCGTTTTTCTTAAGTAATGTTTCATCTTTTTAAAAGTTGTTAATATTTCGGTGAAGTGCCCTGGGTTTGGGTGGATTTTCAGCGTAAATCTTGGGCACATCCTGTTATTTTCGTTGCCTCAGAACTGCGGGGCATTCCTTGCCCACCTCGCTGGGCTCTTGGAAGGTCCTTCCAACGAATCAGTGGGAGTTTTTACTTTGATTTTTAGGAGGCGATGTCCCAGTGAAGCCACAATATTGTTACAGAATCGAGAGTTTTTATATGCATGACTCATGAGTTTTCACAAGATCTATTTTTCTGCATGAAACCTGACACCGGTGGGTGTTTAAAGGCTCTTCTGGGGAAATGACTGTGCTCTGGGCCTCGGGCTCACCCCACCTGCACCGGGGTTCACCTGGCAGTCAGAGAGGGTCAGGTGGGCTGGGGCCGGGCTTGGCCAGCCCTGCAGCCCCAGACCTGACATCAGCTTCAGCCGTGGGTTCAAACACCTCCCTCCTCTCCAAACGGGTTTCTTCCCTCACCATCCTGTACCCCACCCAGCAGTCTCCCCTCATCTATTGCATCAGTCCTGTGACTGGCTGGGTTTCCCCTTTCTGATGAAGGCTTGAAGCCAGAGTAATTCAAACACTACCTGTGTTGAGAAATCAGGGATGGCGCAGACTGACCTCCTACGGTTCCCTCCACATCTGGAAACCAAACGTCTTAAACATTTCCACCTGGAGGAAGAGCCGGCAGGGGAGGATTCTAGACCTGACAGACCCTTAACAACAGGAGGCCGTGCTTCTTGGCGGAGGAGGATCTGCATCCGAGTCCCAGCAGAAATGTCGAGGGGTCGAGAAATTAGCCGCCTTAGTGGCCATCAGATGACGTATCGGTGACAATTTGCTGCTGTGACCGAGGCTCAGGCCGGATCCAGCAGCCCTTTCTGCCTCTCCTCCAGTCCTCATCCCAAACCCCAACAGGTGAGGTCATCTCAAATTCTGGGGGAGACCAGGAAGCCAGCCGGGGGTGCAGGGGAAGCGGGTAGAGGCTTCCGTGTAACGAGACGCAGCAAGCCCTCTGGTTGGGCAACCGTTACACAGAGTCAGCTAGTAGGACAGGCTTGGAGGGGTGGGCTCCTCGCGCCCAGGCCCGAGCGGGGGCTGCTCACGCTCTCTTTGTCTGGCTACGTCTCTTCAGTTTCAGCGAATCCCAGCCTCCCTCCCCCTCATGCAGGCCTGGATCTCTTGGCCCCTTTGGGCTGGAGAAAAACCCCAAACCACAGCCAGCAACGGAAGCTGGTGCATACCTGAGCACGGGGTTTAATGGCATCCAAAGATGAGACTGGTTATGCTGTGGGTATGGCGAGTAAATTCGGGCAAGTTGCTTTTCCTGATGGGCCATCGTTGGAGATTTATAGGCAATCGATGACTCTCATACTGGCATCGGCAGGCACTTAGACACCAATAAACATGCAAATTTCCAGGTACCATCCCCAAAGATTCTGATGCAGAGTGTTGGTTGGGAAAAGTGCCCTTCCCGTCCCATTTACTGATTCCCTTAAAGATTTTCATTGTATTTATTTTTAGAGAGAGGGGAGGGAGGGAGAAAGGGACGGTGAGAAACGTTGATGTGAGACAGACACATGGGCCGGTTGCCTCTTGCATGAGCTCCCAGAGGGGACTGAACCTGCAACCCAGGCCTGTGCGGGACCCGGGAGCTGAACTGGCGACCACCTGCTTTGTGGGATGACACCCAACCAGCGGAGCCACACTGGTGAGGGCATCTTGTTCACTGGCTCCCAGCTGCGTCTGTGGACTAGAGATGGGATGTATTTTTCAGTCCCTTGACAGTTTCTCTTTCTGACCCGTGCAGTCTCTGGGCTTGCCCTGTGCCTCCTGCACTTGGCCTTGGACGTGCGCCAGGCCTGGTGGAGCAGAGGCTACAACTGCCCACCACGTATTCATGTGCTTTTCTCCGATTTCCAGCCTAAATTTCACTCATGGGGGGGGGTGGTGGCATGTGACTGCATTCTGTCTAATCCATTGGGTGAGAGTTAAAATAATGTAAGCCACTTCTGGATCTAGTCCCTACACACAACCCATACTTCCAGCCTCATCTTTCTCTGCCATGCTGACCTTGGAGACAGGGTGCTCTACAAAGCTCAGTTTTTAGCTGGAGGTCGCCCTTGTCTCCTAGTCATTGGTCGTTGCTCAGAGGAGAGCCAGCTGGCCCACCCTGGTCTGTGATGTGGGGGAGAGCAACCCTCTGCTCTGTTAAACCATTAAAGTTGGGAGCCTGGCTTAACCTTGATTAATAGAGGGATTGGCCCCACATCCTGTGCTGCCATCAAAACCCTGAAATATGTAGCATTGATCAGAGATACCTGGCAGCAGGCAGCGAGGAAGCTGATATATCTCAAGTCAGAAAGGTGGGGATTCAGGTAGCAAGGTGCAGAGCCATCAGGTCCCGTCTGCGGGAAGGTTTGAAAGGCGTGTGTTGGCCGGTCGCCATCTTCCTTGGTCGTGGTACCGTAAGGAAGAGAATACTTCAGGAAAGAACCGACTTTAAACCAGAAACAGAATGGAGCCAAGCCCACCGATTCAGGGCCTTGCTTTGTTGGAAAAGCCATCTGTTTCTGGATACCAAACTTTCTGAGATGGCATTTAAGGGAAAAAAAATAAGTAAAACCAATTTTAGTAATAAAACTTCAGAAAACAACAGTTAGGCAAAAATTAGATGGAAGGAGCCATTCAAGCCTCGTCAAGGGGAGGGGGAGGGTGATGGGGAGAGGGAGAGAGAAGAGGAGAGAGGAGAAAAGTAACTTAAGGAGTGGGTCTAGAAAGAAACTCAGGCTGTGGCTGCTGGCGTACGGAACTGACTGGGTTGAAAGAGATCAGAAACCCGGTATCAGGAGAATGACGTTATGTTACCGATGCAGCCACGCATGAGTCTCAACTGGGAACTAGAAAGAGCCGTTGGCAGTTCAAAGTGAAGGCCAATTCCCAGCTCTACAGTGTGGCGAGCAGCCTTCGAGGCTGCAGAGCCCCCTGCAAGAACAAGTCACCCTTCCACCCCAACATGAGAAGTGGCCAAGGGGACTAATGTACAAGGAGGGATCTCCCACAGGCAATCAGGATCCAGGATCAAAAAGACAAAGGAACTTCGCCCCGGGGGCAGCATCAAGGCTCAGCAAAGGCACAGCGGGGCTTGGATGGTCTCCGCTGAAGGCCTGTGGGATGGCTGCGGACGGTCGGCCACTGGCGTCTGCCGCTCTTCCCTCCACCAGCGAGGATGCTGATTGCACGCACTTCCCCTAGTGCAAAAATCAGGCCCTGGTTGGGGTGGCTCAGTAGATTGAGGGCCAGTTCAATTCCCAATCAGGGCACGCGTCTGGGTTGCAAGAGGCAACCACACATTGATGTTTCTCTCCCTCTCTTTCTCCCTCCCTTCCCCTCTCTCTAAAAATAACTAAATGAAATCTTTAAAAAAATTGGGCAAGGGGCAGACAACTTGTCCTTTTAGTCTGCAGGTCTACGTGGACAAGGTGGGTCTGTGTGCTCCCCTAACAAAGGACTGCCTGGCTTCCCGAGGTCCTGGCCATTGAGGTCAGTGCAGTGACTCCGTGGGACCTTCCTAGCAATGGGTTCATTAATCAGGTGGGAAAAAGCGAGCAAAGGACGGACCGTGCTGGGAACTATCAGTCCTCACCAAATATTCAAGCGCCCTGCTTCCTTTCTCAGCTTCCTTTGCCCTTAGATGAGACTCATATGAGGGGTTGAGGCCAACAGGAGGCAGGTGGAACTGAAATAAACTGTTTCTGTGACTGGTGCCTTAAAACACCCTCCGGGATCTCGCAGCCTCTCCCACTGCTTCAGGGAACTCGGAGGCCACCTGCTCCGGATGACAGTTGTGATTTATGAGCAGCCTGAGTTCCTTCTCAGAAGAAAGCCCCTACTGCACGCGGCCATGTCAAGGTGAGGTCCTGCCATAAGAACAAGATCAATGCCAGTGAGTCACTGAGATTCTTGAGGTTGTTGTAATTGAATAAGCTCTGCATTACCGTGACCAGTTGGTTCAGGGAACTATCTCAGCATTCTGTGCCTTGGTTTTCAGCTTCGTGCAAAAGAGAAGAGCTGACTGCCCAGGAGGACGCTGTGCAATAATGTAACCGGCCGTAAGGATGTTTTCTATAAAAGAGCTTCGGTTTTCCTCACGGCGACTCCTGAGAAGCAACCTTCACTTCTGTAAATGGCTTCACGGGGGACGACGTCATTGAACTTCCCGAGTCCTCTGTTTTCTCATTTTTAAAATGAACTTGTTAGAATACCTACGTCCTCGGTTTGTTGGGAGGACTAACTAAGTCAGCACATGCAAAACGCAGTAACACGGTGGCCCACACAGATCTCACTGAGTTAGCATCTCACGGAGACCTTGCTGTTGGCCAGGCACAGCGTTGGCGTTCTTATGCTGACATAGGTTTGGGGGTCATTTTCCTTTGACAGGAACAAGAAACTGCGGGCATGGTCTCGAAAAGAGAGAGAGCAGCTCCTACCTGGTCCCGTTTGGCAGATGTGAACCCCGAGTCCAAGGGCTGCCATGTGGTCCAGGTTTCTCTAGATAGGAAGTCAGGAAGCAGAGGCTCTAGAACTGGCTCAGCCTAAGGGGCCACGTTGCCTCGGGAATCTTGTTACTGATCCCTAAGTCTCAGGTCGCTATTCTTTTTTTAAAAAATGTTTTTTGAAGGTTTATTTATTTATTTTTAGAGAGGGGAAGGGAAGGAGAAAGAGAGGGAGAGAAACACCGACAAGTGGTTGCCTCTCACACGCCCCCTACTGGGGACCTGGCCTGCAATCCAGGCACCTGCCCTGACTGGGAATTGAACTGGTGACTCTTTGGTTTGCAGCAGGCCAGCACTCAATCTGCTGCGCTACACCAGCCAAGGTTTTTCCTTCCTTCCTTCCTTCCTTCCTTCCTTCCTTCCTTCCTTCCTTCCTTCCTTCCTTCCTTCCTTCCTTCCTTCCTTCTTTTTTAAGAGAGTTGAATTAAATGAATGTTCTGCTTTCCTTTATTTGTGTATAACTTTGCACCATGCGAGGAAATCTGTTGCAGAGCCGCAGAACTAAACTAGGCGTCTGAGTCCAGGACCCTCGTCCACTGTGTATGCAGCAGGCCTTGGACAGCGCTTAGGAAGCTAAGATTTGACTTCACAGAGGGGCACCTCTCTCCTGCCCATTGTTCAAAGTTGTTTTTGGCTCAGGCTCCACATTTCCCAGGCACGAGCCTAGGGGCAAGTTGTGCGTCTACAATGGGTCACTTCTCAGGAAGAGAGAAAAAAATCATCAGAGCAGCTGCCCCCGCATGTTTGGGATGGAACAGCTGCTGAAGTCGGATGTCTAAAGATTTAGTTTATTTATTCCCACTGAGGTTTTTATTATTTAGATTACTCCAAAGGCTTTGAGAAAAACTCAAAAAATGCAAACTCAAAAATGCCTAGGAGCCTCCAAACCCGCAGCAGAGTTACACAACTCTTCCTGCACTGGGGACATAATCTCTTGATGAGGTCAGCCACACCCTTCCAAGGTCAAAAGTGTTGTATACTCATGCACAACTTTTGAGAACCACTTTGTCCACATGTGCAACTCAGACGTTCCAGAAAGTGATCTCCAGTGTAACGTGACTTCACTTGGAAGTAGTGAGAAAATCGGGAAAGATACCGAGACAGCAACGCAGCCAGAGTCCAGGTCCGTTTTCAGTGTCCCCTGGCCCACAGAATCTGTCTCATTTCCTGATAATAAAAAGTATGGATTTCTATTCACTGAGTGTCCGGCCACTCTTCCGCGTGCTTTGTCCGTAGAGGTATGTATTAACCGATTTAACCCACACAACAACCCTGTAAGGTGGACATGATCATTTTTCCTGTCTTAACTCAGCAGAGAGTGGTTAGTGAGTTAGTGAGTTGTCCGTGGTGTCACGCTAGCTGGTGGCAAAGCCATCATTCACACTCAGGACCCTCCCGACGGAGTCCATACCAGACCACCTTGCCTGGGGACGCACAGGGAAGAATGCAGAAGAGCTGGAACTTCTGACTTCTAGTTGGTCCCTGTTTAGGTAACTGTAGACCAGTGATTTTAGATGGGAGCTTAGAGACCATCAAGGCCAGCAAGAAGGTCTTAAGCCTTTGCTCATAGTGGCCCTGAGCGAACAGATGAGACCAACACCTTGGCTTACCCCCCTGCCCCGAGGCAAGGCTCCGAGTCTCTCTCAGCTCAGCTCACCTCACCTCGCCTCACCTGTGCAGCCCCCATCAATCCATTTATACACAACCCTGCAGAACAAGCCGGGAGGGGACCTTGGTGCCAGCATTGAACTCCCCACAGCCAGCCCCTTAAAGACTTCACCTGAGGACCTCATTAAAAGCCCCATGAATTTAAGGCTGCCTCTCCCCGCACCTTCTCTACCAGGGGGTCTAGTGTGGTGTGTGGAGGACACGTGTGTTCTTTATTCTTCTTGTTCCCTGTTCCTCTTTGCTATTTTTAGCCACTGAGCACCTGGTCTGCCGCCTGTGCTCAGGGCGGGAGGGGGAACGAAATCGCTGGCTTTGCTTGAATCCTTGGGGTGTGAGGGTATTGGGGTCCCCACTCTGCTTCAAACAGACCCACTGCATTACGGTGTACTCCATCAGCAGGCTTTTGCTATTGATTCCACGCAGGAAAAAAAGTCTTTAGGGGCTAAAGAAGTAGTTTGGAAGTGCACAGAAACCTGCACACTGCTTTCCGTGGCGGGGCACCAACTTTCATTCCCACCGGCTCTGCCCCACGGCGCTGCGCTGGTCTCGACAGTGGCCATCCTAACAGGTGTGAAGTGACTGATCTCACTGTGTTTTAATTCGCATTTCTGCGGAGATGCTTGTCAAATGGTACAAGCCTGCTCAAAAAGAGTCATTTTACTCTTTATTTTATTAAAAAGTGTTTTTAAAATTTACTGACTTTGGAGAGAGAGAGAGGAAGGGGGACAGGGAAATAGGGAGACATTGACTTGCCGTTCCAGTCATTTATGTGCTCATTGGCGAGTCTCGTTTGTGCCATGACCGGGATCAAACCCGCAACCTTGATGTCGGCGTAGCGCCCCCTGGCGCCGTGAGTGTGAGAAAGAGGTCGCGGGAGGAGCCGCCGGTGAAGAAGCCAAATTGCCCCGGTAACCAAGCAGGCCGCGGAGCCTGGCGACAGATTCCCCCTCCCGGGCAAGATGCAGTGGGTGGGGGTGGGGAGGCCCTGCACGGAGCATGCGTGAGGCTGGTGAGAGCAATCGGCGAAAGGAGTAATCGACTAATTGCCTTCCTTCCCCACTTCTGGTCCATGGTTGAGGGCAGGGGCAGAGGACGCAGCTTCAGGGTGTACATGGCAAAAGCAGGGAGGTGCTGTGCTGGGAAAAAAACCTGCCAGACTAGTCTGGGGAAAGGACGGCACTGGCCGTGGGGGCCAGACCCGCCCAAGGAGGAAGTTTGCCCCGGGAACGTAAACCAAGGGGAGGGAGAACCGCGCATTCTTCTGCGGGTCTAGGTTTGAGGGAGGGCTGCCCGTGGCCCCGAGAGAGGCCGAGCTGCTTGGAGGACGGCTCAGCGGGCGCCTGCAGTTCCCAGGGGATGAGTATTTTCCAGAGGGTGGTATTTCAAGTTGGAGAAGGACCTCTGGCTGCAGCCTTGGGTGGACCTGGCAGAGGGTGGGGGGGTGCCTTTTCTGGGAAAGATGGGCTTTGAGGCAGGAGCCTGCTGTCTGTCCAGATGTTCAAGTTTGCATAGAAGACCTTTAACTTTTCTCACCAAAAGTCTCCTCCAGAATTTTCCTACGGATGGCGGCAGGCAGCCAAACCCTGCTTTTGTTTAGTAACGACCTTGGTGTTATCAAGACAATGTTTGAACCAACTGAGATACCCAGCCTGGGCTTAAAAAAAAAAAAGTATTTCTTGAGTATTATAATAAGTACAGGCAATAAGTAGTGAACATGGAGTGACTGTCCTCTAATAGTCTTGAGTGCCTGTGGCTCATTTGCTTGGAAGATGCTGCTTAAGATGACTAAGTGCTTAAAATCAAATGTACTGCTTGGTGACTATACTACATATCTGAATTTTGCTAAGAGACTAGGTCTTACGTGCTCTCCCGACACCAAAAAAGGGGGCGTGGCAACTATGTGAGGGGAGGGAGGTGATGGACACGTCCGTTAACTTGTTTGCAATAATCATTTCACAATGCATATGTATATCAACCCACAGCATTGTACACCTTAACTGTAGCCCACCTTTATTCACCCATTACTCCTCATTAAAGCTGGGGGCAAATGAACAGAAAGTCAAGGTCAATAAAGAGCTACCCAGTTCTGATGTCCTTTGACATGGACATCCCAGGGCACTAAGATTCTACCACTCGATTGAATCATGGGGGTGAGGTTCTCATGCACTACCATTCTTGGGTTCAGAGAGCTGGCAGTGTTCGGAGCTGTTGGGGTCTCTCTGCCTCTGGGTTGGAGCCTCGCAGAAGTTTGAGGGCCCCTCCTGGACCTGCCACGTCCTGCAGACCCCCATGTGAACACAGGGGCCAGGGAAGGCTCTTACATCTCCCCATCTCTTCCCGCCCTTGGTTCCCTCCTTTCCTTCCCCTCTACAGATGATTCATGCCAGGGAGAGCTTTCAAGAACAACCCTCACAGATTACTACCCTTGCTCAGGCCCCCTTTCGTCCCGATTTTGAGCCCCAAGACAGGGTGGTAACGTGCCAAGTGCCTTGCCCTTACTCTGCCCGTCCTAAGTAAGCACTGTCAATTTGCCGGGGTGTGGAAGTTATCAGTTTAGGACCTCCCCCAGTGACTTGACGATGACCTGGCAAAGGCAGAGGTTTCCCTGGAAGCTCCCACTCCCTCTGCCGTCTTTAAAAGGCAGCCAGAGCAGTCGGAGGAGCCCAGAGGCTGAGGCCAGCACCGACAGCAGCAACTCCCTCGCTGAAGCTCTCTCCCCACCCTCCAGCATGAAGGTCTCCGCAGCCCTTCTGTGTCTGCTGCTGGCAGTGGCCGCCCTCGGCAGCCAGGTGCTCGGTCACCGAGGTAAGCCCCCTCTCTCCCTGCGGGAGAGCTGATCATCTCCAAAACTGTCCCACCCCGCCCCGTGCGTGAACAAGAAGTTCCCAACCTCACAGTCAGTGGGAGACCTAGAACTAGAACCCCAGGCTGGTCCCCACCTTCTCCCTGACATGGGTGTTGAGAGAGATGGAGAGCATATCTGCGACCTGGCTGCCGCTGCACCCCACTGTTTGCGGTGTCTGAAGCTGGGGCACACAACAGAAAGACCCCCCCTGAGTGTGGGCACCGTGAGCATTTGGGGCAGGGCTGCAGGGGGAAAAGGGCTTGGTGGGAGGCCCAGAATTTTTACTGGACGCTGAGCCAGCGTTCAGAAATGGTGGCTAGAGGTAGGAAATGAGGTGCCACGGAATCCCTCGAGTTGATCTTTTGAGTCTGTTAGGAAAAAAAAAAATCTGGGTGTTTCTATCACAACGCATTTTTTTCACCCTCTGATGCCTTAGATGTACTGCTTGTGAGCCGCACAAATAGGTCGTGCGTGCTCTGGTAACGAGTCACCCTGGGTGGCCGGGGACCTGCATTCCCCACTCACACTTAAGATCTGTAACGTTTTGGCTACACCTCCTGCTCACATACTCAGGATACTAGAGCCGCCCTAGAGAGACTTGCTGTGAACGGCGACAAAGGGAAAGAGAGCTCCTCCCACTGCGAAGGGCTCGCGCTGGCTCACAAGTGCTGCTGGTCACTTCGGCTTCTCGCATCTGGGGCAAAACTAGCTCATGGTCCCAACCAAACAAAAGTGGCCAAGAAATGCCAGTCTGCCCGGTGTCCAGGAAGCAGAGAAAGAAGGACATTTGGTGAATAGTACTGTGACTGTCGCTTAGCTACGTGGATCTTAATAACACAGGCAGAGCTTAGCAAACTGACCCTGATTTTTCTATCCTTTTGTCAGTGGTAATGGGTCCCCACTGTTCAGCTGGGGACCCCAAATCAAGGGCAGAAGCACAGGGTCTCAGAGCAGATGAATTCTGCCTCCTTCTTTTATATTTTTGTGCCTTCTCCGAAAGTTCCTCCTTTTCTTACAACAGCATGCTTAAAATATCTACATATTATTTGTGGCTCATCCTTTCTTTCATTCCCCCCTCAGCCCCCAGTTCAGTTATTGGCCCAACCGTTTGCTGCATCAACATGGCCAACAAGAGCATCTCTGTTAAGAGACTGAAGAGCTACAGGAGACTCACCAGCAGCAGATGTCCCCTGGAAGCTGTGATGTAAGGAGACAGATCCCCCCTCCCCCAGCCCCAAACTTCATTCTCAGGGGGCCGAGACCAAGAATTGTGCCAGAGAGTTGCATGCACTCAGGGGCTCCGAGAGTTTGACCTCCACCATCCAGTTGACGCATTTTCACCGCAGGACATTTTCAGTCTTAGCTCTCTGTCTGCAAGCTTGTCCGGGCCAGGCCAGTGCCTTCGAGCCAAGAGCAAGGACGGCTTGCCTGGGCCATCGAGAGCAGCAGCTAGTCCCAGAGTCCCATCCCGCCTCTGTCCCCTCCTTCCCCCGCATAGCGACCTCTTCACCCCATGGCAGGTGGTCCTGGAAATCTGGGGGTTAAACAGACGTGATTTGCAAAGGCTTCTAACTGATTCCCACCTCTCCCGCAGCTTCAGGACCAAACAGGCCAAGGACGTCTGTGCCAACCCCAAGGACAAGTGGGTCCAGAGGGCCATGAAGTACCTGGACCAGAAGTCCCAAACCCCCAAGCCATAAACGCTCACCTTTCTCATACCGAGCCAGACCTTGAGAAATGCTTGATTCATTTCCTCTAGTCTTTGTAAGATGCATTCTGTGACAATCTCATCATCCTTCCAAAAGGAACACTTTTGTCTAATAATAAACACTATTGCATTTAAGTTATTGATGTATTTAAACTCTTCTGCCATGGATACCACTTTTTTTTTTTTTTTTTTTTTTTTTTTTAATGTACAGATTTGGTCAGGTCCCTTCCCTTCTGTGAATCTCAGTTTAATCCTGGGAAAGTCATATTACTTCGTTTCTTTGAAGTGATGTCACTACTCTCCTCACCTCCCGGGACTCTGGGAAGGGGTCCTGGCAAAGATATGAAAGTGTTTTGTATTTTTAAGAAGACATTGCTCTGATGAACCAGCGGTGTGACTCGGACTGTTACATGGAAATAAACACCTAAAATATACGTTGTATCACTGTGGCAGCTGTGTTTTTGTGGGGAATGCACAGGGGAGCCAGGAGGCAGGAAGGTGGAAGCAGGGGTGAAGGTATAGTTCTGGGGCCGTGGGAACCGTGTTTCTGAGACCCGCCCTTCGGGTTTGGCTGGCCTTCCACCCGACTCGGTAAAAGTGACCCGAAGACATGTCTTTTCTCTTCCTCTGATTCTGGTCCCCAAGATTGGGCTCCCGGCCCTCAAGTTCTTCGGTTTCCCAGCTCTCAAATTATTCAGCGGGATTCTCACCCCCGTTTTTCTCCTGCCCAGCCTCACACTTGCCCAGAGCCTCTCTCCCAGGACGCACTGCGGCAGCCCAGGTGCCATTCTGCCGGTGCCCGACCTTCCTCCTCCAACTGTCCCCAGCCCAAATACACAGACCAATCAGAGGAGGGCCAGATGACCCTTAACAAGAGGCACATAAAGAGGCATAAGCCTGGAACTTCAGTGAGGTCTTGATAGAGGGACACAGGCACCAGCCCTTTAGAGAGATCTCTGGTGGACAGGAACGAGGTCTCTGGTGGACAGGAATGAGGCATGGCTGGAGAGGATGCCCAGAAGTAGAGATGATCACAGTATGTTTTTCAGGTTGGGTGGCAGCCCTTTGGGTAGGTGACAGGGTCTGAATAAAATGGGAGGGTTGGGGGGAGATTTGGGAACGGAAATTGAGACCAGTCTGGGAAGGGGGGGCGGTTTGTGCTCCATTCAGAGAGTAATAAGTAACATGACCATGTCCTTTGTAACACCTAAGTGAGGACTTTGGAGAGTAAGAGGAGGCACCATCAATAATTATGCTGAGACAACAGATACAAATTAACAGTGTCCCAGGCGAACTAGAGCACGAGTGCTAACAGGCATTGGACAATTTGATTCGGTGGGGCAGGGCCGCGCCATGGCCGGAGGTGGAGGCGCTGCAAGAACAGTAACCATGTGGCCAAGGGCGGGTGGGAGGGGGAGGGAAGAGCAGTCAGTGCTGTGGCAATGTGGGGGCAAGAGGTGAGGGAGAAGGGGAGCCCCGCAGGGGTGCATGGGGAGGGGAGGAGGCAAGCGCAAGAAGAACGGGACTGGGCGAAGTGCAATGCTGAATGATGTGGGGGGCGAAGCAGGACTGGTAACATAGAAACCTTCACAACAGCGCAAAGCTGCAGTTAAGCAAATGCACTTCCTTTCATCGCCCTTCCCCTGACGCCCTAGCCTCGAAAGCTCAGGAGCTTCCAACCGAATGGACGAGGCCTCCGCTTTCTGTACAAGCAACTCAAATCAGGACTCCTCTGCGGCACACGAAATCCGCCTGCACTTCTGTCGGCCGTGTGACCCCCTCTGTCCCCAAGGGTAGAAAAGACCACACGTGCGCTGCTGGCGTAACTCCACGTGGTCACAGGCTGCTGGTGTAGAGGATCGACTGCCCACTGCATCATGCTCTGCACGGCAGGGTCACTGCACTGTGGGGCTCCGGGGACGCCATTCGCACTCAGGTCCCACGGGTCTCCTACATGTGGCGGTGAGGCTCTAGAAATAGTACTGACCTGGGGGACAGGTGACTTCCATGGCCCCTAAATCAAGTCTCTCTCACTCTGTTCCTTTGGGCCTTGAGGATCCCACCCATAATAGGAGGACAACAAGGTTTCATTAATTTTAGAGGAATCTAACAGGTGACCCCGCAAGGTCCCCTGCACCAAGACAGGTGCAGGCATCCTACGTCAGACAGGTGCCAAGGTAACTGCACACCTACTATATCTCAGACGGGGCCTTTCAAGAAGCTTCTCTGCGAGAGCCTCAGGCAGAAGCCGGGACCCCAGGAGGCATCAGAGACCTTGCAGCAGCTACCACGGAATGGCCCCCACTCCAAGCAATCGCTGGACCCCACTCCAGGTTCAACAAGCTTGCCTGTCTCTCCTGCAGCTCATTGGACTTCAGCCCTGGTTACGCAACAGCTGAGGTCCCAGAAAACCTCCGCCTGTTGCTTGTCAATTGCGAAGAACTAGCCTGGAGGACTGGCTGTGAAAGACTGGGGCTCATCAGGACTTACATGTACACCAGTGGCAGCCCAGGCTTTCCCGGCACAAGGTCACACGGGGCACAGAAAGCAAATTGAGCCGGGCAGGAGCGGAGGAGCGGGGTGGAAACGTGTTCGTGCGCCAGCTGTGTGAGATGGAAAAGCGCTCCCGAGCTGTTTCTCCGCAGTTTTTTACAGCCCAGCTCATATCCGAGTGCAGTTCTTTTGGCCAATTCTTGACTGAGGAGCTGGCAAGGCTCCCAAGATCTGTTCTACAGTCCACTTGCAGATGGGCGTCAACATACTCCCAACAGGGTGGGAAGGGGACTTGGAGCTTGAGAAGGAGCCCACGTTCTTACATACCAGACTCTCTACACCAGCGCGGGTAACTTCATTGTCTGCTCCCATACCGTCCGCCCTTACATCTTCTGCATGTGTCCTGGGGAGCAAGGAGGACGGGTGAGACCTTGTATCCATACTCTACCCGATAATGTAACATACAGCCAAGGAATCACAGGCTTGTGCACATTAATTTTAGAGACTATCAAGTTGATCGCCAGCCCCGAGACAACTTCCCAAACCATGCTGAGATAGGATCGTTCTATTAGGTTGTTAGGCTCCTGGGTTCTTTTGACCAAGCCCGACCAGCCGGAGCAGAGAGGGCCACCTCTGAACACCCCCGTCAGTCTGAGATGCTGCACCGTGAGCCGCTTCAGACGCCCATCTTGCAAAGCTCTCATCCTGCACCGAACGAAGGAGAACAGGCCAGTGTTTAGTGCCCACCAGCGGAGGCATGTGAGCAGCAGTGAACAGTAAGCATGCAGGCCACTGCTCTGTCCTGTGCAAGGACAGTGGCTTGTTTGGGTGGTCTCCCCGGCCTTCTGTACCATACCTTCTGTCCGGCGACATACCCCAGGCCTAGGATGCTGGCCGTGGGAGGAGAACAAATGGTCCAGAGGAGAATGATTAGGGCGCCGACCCCGGGTAGGTTTCCCAGGGTCATTTGCTTGAACAGCCACTGGCCACTTCCCAGTTGTGGTAGGTTGTACAAGCCGGCCCTGGGCGAGACCCTCCCCCACGAAGCTCAGACCGCACGCAGTGGGTGTTTGTTTCCCAGGGCCAGCTCGGTGCACTAGCTCCAGGGTAGATATCCGGGGTGCCGGCCTCACCAGGTTACTCTCGGTCCCCAAGACGGCGTTATCTTAGTCCCCCTTGTTCGCACCTGCACTCTCAGTAGTGACAACGCACACACCTGCAGCAGCCCCCGGGCCTCCGGAAGGAGGATTCGGGGTGCTTAAACACACTCATTTTCACAATTTTCCTTTTGTTTTGCCAGACGCGACTTCCATGTCACTGGTTCCAGGACAGAAATTACTCCTGCTGGTGTTTTCAGGGCATCCCCAACCTCACTCGTGGTCCCCCACTATCAGTTAGGGTTGCCCCCTCAGATGTCCACCCCCGCCCCCTCCAGGGACATCCTTTTTTAAACCGGGTTTCCCTAACCACGTTAGCATGTCCTCCCATCTCATGGTCACCAGATGTCCGCCCCGTTGGAATTTCTCTGGAATCCTGCCCACACACCCATTGTTATGCTAAGAGCTGGGCCTGAGCAAACCTCAGTGTATTGCTTGCTGATTCCAAAGAAATGACCCGGCGACTGACCCGGCGACTTGGCTGAAAAGCATGGGTTTATTAGGACTTGTGTGCCCTGGTGGTGGCCGGCCAGTGACATTGTCCACAACTCAGGCTTTCCTAGCACAGGGTTACATGGAGCATAGAAAGCAGAACAAAATGGGCAGAGGGGGGAGGGGAATGGGCTCGCACACACTGTGTGAGGTGGGAAAACACCATCCCTTTCTCTGCAGCTGTTCACAGTCTGGGCTCAGATGTGGAAGCAGTTTCTGTTTGGTGGTTTCTTAACCAAGGAGCCGGCCAGGCTCCCAAGGTCTGTCTCTGCTTACAGGAGGCCTCCGTCAAATTCCCACAGGCTGGGCAGGGGAGCTGCCGGTCCAGAAAGGGCCCATGTTCCCACATACCGTACACAAGCTCTCTCTTCTCCTTCTGGGGACCCCTAACCCAGTTCACCTCCAACCGGGCATGGCATCTCCTGGCCCTGGAATCTAAAACTGTGGGCACAGAGCAGTGAAGACATTTAAGCCTCTGACAGTGTTATCAGTGGGAAACAAGTTCTTGCAGTGCACAGAGAAAAGGAATTTCCCTAGACCTACACGAGAGGAGGGGGCTGTGTGGTACAGTTTATCGACGATGTAGAATGAGGGGGGTTCCCCTCCTGACTTCCCAGTGTCCCACCTCCATCCACCTCGCCATGGAAAAAGTCCAATTGTGTCCTCAGCAAGGCCAACGCAAAAGTCAGTGCGAGTGTCCAGAGTTTCTGCCTCATGATAATGCTTTTTCTTTGGAGCCCGTAGAAGACTGCTAAGCAATCGCAGTTTCCATGCTTAGCTTGCTCCTGGCTGCTCTGGTGGCAGGGGCCACGTGGCTGCTCACCATGCAGCCGCTAAGGACACATGGCCATGGAGAGAGAATTTGGGAGTACACGTGCAAAGTGCAGGCCTCCAGCCAGAGAGAGAGAGAGAGAGAGAGAACTTCCCTGCTCTTCTGGGATCCTGTTGCTGGGGCCTGGGATGGACCACGTGCCTTTTCAAAATGACCAAACAATTTCCCAAGCTTTCGCCACAGGCTTTGGATAAGGTTTACCTCCCAACCAATCCCTGCTTTCCCCAGGCTAGACTGACAGGCCTCTTCGGTCAAGCACCTCCCTCTATGCCCTTGTGACTTCTACTGCGCACGTTGCCTGCCTTCCCTGGCTCCCACCTGGCAGTTGGGTCCTGGAGGGAGAAGAGATGAGTGTTAACCTCCTTGGCGGAGCACAACCCTGGGGTCCCCTCCAGTGTGAATGGCTGCAGCTTCCTGGTTTATGAAGCTCAACGTCTAGTCCCCTTGGCTCTCCTTTTCTAACTAAAGACCGATGGTAACAAGAGCACACAGATCCCAATGAGTGACCACAGTTGTCACCACACGGGAAGCAAACTCTCAGATGAAGGCTATCATACAAAGTGTGCTGGAGAGTGTGGAAAGCAGGACTGAGCCTAGAGAATCGGAGTTGTGACACTGTCACAGCGCAGGTTTCATCCAGTTCCACAGGGAGCTTTAGAACTGGGACAACCCCAATGGGGGCAAGGGTCCTGGCTTTTATATCCCCATTGCAACCAGTCGGGGGTGCTGGCTGGTCCCAGGAAAGGGCAGGGCTCTGGCCAAGGCAGCCCTGCTCCACCCAGGGCAGGCCCCACAGAGGAAACGCCACTGACGGCTGTCGGCTGCCAATGCTCGGCAGCTGTGGAAGGAGCACTTCAGTCCTGGGAAGGGAGAATATGAGAGGCAGGCCAGGGAATCAGGGCCCACCCTTTCTGCTGCTCAGATTCCCTTGCTCATTTAATCTAGAAAGCTCCTCCAGGACTTGAATGAGCCTCCTTTTCTCAGGACACTTGCAAGAGAAACATTATTGGGGTGAACTAACCACCCTCCACTGCTGTGACTGGTCTTCAGATTGTGACATTATGATTGTAGACCAATGGTCATTGGCGCCAATTCAATGCCAACGAGAATTCCCAATTTGGGGAATGGCGGAGCAGGAAACTTCATTCAGTGCAAAAGAGCTCTATGGTGATACAGCCGGATGTAGAGCAGCTCTGGGGCCAGGCTAGGCAGCCCTGTGCAGCTCTGCTCTGCTCTGGGATGGTCGGCTTGGCTCTGCTCTGTCTGGTCAACCCAGTGTCTTGGCTCAGCCAGTGAGTAATAAACTTCACACTCTTCAGTGGAAAGGGAATCTGTGCTCCTAGCCAGAGAGGTGCTGGCTTATATGGACAGTAGTCATGTTCCTGGCCCCTGATTGGTCTGTCCTCATGCAAATGAGGACTCCATATGTTCATGGTTTGATTGGTCCAAGAGACTCTGTCCTGATTGGTCAGAATAGAGCTACTGTTATTGGCCACATCTGCATAGCTCTGATTGGAAGGGGAAAGCCTCAGTCCTATTGGCTGAAATAAAACTCCAGGAACTCCTTAATAAGGGCGGGCTGGGAGGGGAGAAACAGAGTACAGGCAAGCAGTTCAGTGTGAAGTCAGGGAGACCAGTGCCAGCTTCTCTGTGAAGTGCAGTTTGCATGTGAGGCCTCTGTGCAGAAATGTTGCTAGGCCCTGTTTTTTTTTAAAATGTGAGCCCAGTTAGCTGCCAGGAGCCCTTCTTAGTAGGTATTTTTTTCTTGTCAGGGTTCACATGCTTTATAATAAGAAATATATATTTGGTCTTCAACCCCATTCTTGGCACAGAGCTTCCCCAAACCCTTGGAATTTCCTGTGATGAGACTAATAAAGGTGCTTATTTTATGTTAATGAGGTAATTTTGGACCTCACCTAAGGATGGGGCTGGTTGCTAGTGGAGCCAACCAAGAGATAGGAAACTGGAACTTTTGGTCCCACTGCCAGACCTCCTGGAAGTGGGGAGGGGCAAGAGGTTGAGTTCAGTCACCAATGGTTAATGATTTAATTAGCCATGCACATGTAATGAAGCCTCCATAAAATAATGAAAGAATACAGGGTTTAGAGATCTTCAGGGCTGGTCAACGTGTGGAGACCTGGGGACAGTGGTACATGCCAAATGGACACACAAGCTTCGCACCTTTTCCCCATACCTTGCCTGTGCATCTCTTCTACCTGGCAGTTCCTGAGTTACCTTCTTTTATAATAAACCAGTGACATAGTCAGTATATTTCTTTCTGAGTTCTCTGAGCCACTCTAGCAAACTGATCAAACCCAAAGAGAGTCATTGAAACCACAGGTCGGAAACACAGATGACAATCTGAATTTGCAACTGGCATCTGCAGTGTGTGTGTGGCTGGGGGAGTGGGGAGGGGGAGAGCCTTGGAGAACTGAGCCCTTAACCTGTGGCATCTCTAGGTAAATAGCATTGGAACTGACACCCAGCTGATGTGACAGAATTGCTTGAATGTGGGGAAAAAGCCCCACACACATTGAAATTGGAATCAGAATCTTAGATTCTTGTCACTCCCTCCTCAGACACTTGTTCTAGACATCCCTCCTCCCCGGCCACCACCTCAGCTGGTCTGGGTGGCTTGTCTGAGGGGTCGACACAGACCCTCCTCCCTGAGGGTTGAGCCCCTGGTCATCAAGCCCTTCTCAGGCTGTGGCTATTGCTCTGGTCCATCGAAGTTGGGTGACCGAACACCAAATGGACCCCAGAGGCACAAACATGCTCTCTACCTCATTGAGTGAAGTCAGTTCCACCTCTTTCTGACGCCCAGAGTCAGTTACCCACCCCCCCCCCCCGCCCCCGGCCTGGACAGTGAGTCTTTCCTTTTCTTGCCTGTCAGCCTCTTGGTCTGCAAGTCTATTGAGACAAAGTATAACCATAGCTTGAGATGTAATAAAACTCTTGCTAGAAACCCTAATGGCAGCATTCCTCCTCAAGGAACCAGGACTTCCAAACCGACGGAGCCCTGAGCTGTGGGGACAGGAAACACAAATTCCCCCAACGGCACAGTGACGGTGAGTGGGGGGACCCCTACTTCCGCTCTCGATAACCGGATCCATGCAGCTTACCGACTGGAAACACAGCCTCACGTGACAGTTGATCTGAGGTACAGAGTCAATCCTAGAGGATGATGGCCCCCCATCCTTGCACGATACTGTTTTCCAAGCTGGTGCCTCCATTGTGCCTCCAACAGGCCATTTCATTCTACCGGGCCGAACCCTCTGGACGATGCGGTTACTTGGGCGGACCAGTGGCTCCCACGGTCATTTACCCAGTGCTGACTTCATTTGCTGTGTGCAGGGGCGTCCGACCTGTGGCCCACAGGCCACACGCAGCCCAGGATGGCTAAATATGTGGCCCAAAGGAAAATCGTGAATTTACTTAAAACCTTTTTTTTCTTATCAGTTTCCCTTAGTGTTTGTGAATTTAATGTGTGGCCCAAGACAACTCTTCTTCATCCAGTGTGGCCCAGAGACTCCAGGAGGCTGGACACCCTGCCTGCCTGTCTCTTGATTGGCAGTGGCGCGCCATAGGACCTCGTACTGATGGGGAACCCCTCAGGTAACGGTGCCGGTGGAGGCCTGGGCCCCAAAATAGCCAATTCCTGCCTGGAAAATGTGTCCCTTCCAGGCCACATCAATCCCCGTCCTTTTTAGGTTAGACAAGATATGATGTAATCGAACGTGCATTTGCCACCAAACAGCTGGTCAGTCTTCTGGGAGGACAACGCCATAGCAAGGACTCGGCATTGGCCTTTGCTGCTGGCAGAGTGGACATTCGGTTCATCGGTCTTGGTGAGTGGAACCTCATGCTTTGGGGCCTTGTGTGGCCTAAACCCCTGCTGCCAGGGCCACTCTGTTCCCATGTCCATTGTCCAGCACTGCGGTGGCCAAGGTCAACCGGCTACATTATTCCATTTGCTTGGTCACTCAGTGCCTCTCGTGCTCTCCAAGTTCGCTGATGGACATCAGACAAAGGTCTCTGCATGCTGTGCCTTGACGCACAGGCCCGTCCACAGGCTTCCCTCCTGGACTCCTTTCCCCCAAATTTCTGCCCTCGCTCCTTCCTGACTGGCCATCCAGACCATGCGCCACCATCGACACACACTGCAATCTCAGTCCCGCCTCTTCTTCTGCACCAGTGCATGACCCGTAACTCTGCCCAAAGCTCTGGTCCCCCGCACCTCCGTCTTTCAAGGCCAACCCTGGCCTGAGCTGTAGGACAGCTGCCATCGTGTGTGGCTTGCACCTGCACGCTGACCTGGACTGCCCGTGAACCAGGCGCAGCTGTTCCTGTGACTTCTCGGGCAGCCATGGGTGTGAATGGAGGGGAGCATAGCAGTGTGACAGCACGGGGGTCCTCGTGGCCTGCTCAGGTGGCATCCTGTGCCCCCAGCCCTGCTTGCGCCCAGCCCTGGTGCACGGCTTTCCTCTAACAATGGGCTGCTGCTGGGCCTGCCTGGTACTGTAGCTTGGTGAACTTGACTGAGCGTGGCTCCTCATGGGCAGTATTGGCTGCAGAGTCACTAGAATTCCCATACCAGGCTCTTTGTCTCTGCAAGTGCCCAGCGACATACCAGAAACTTGAGTTCAAAGGGTGTAAATTCTCTCCTTTAAATGGCGTGGCGTTGTTCCAGAACCCCAGGGGCCTGTGTTGTGATTCACCCGCTGAACCCTGGGCTGCACGCATGGTCGGCTTCTTCTCCCGGCACAGTTAACCTCTCCCATACGGTCAGGTCAGCTGGCTGAGTGGCATAAGCTGTGGGGTCGCTTGCCTGACCCCCGGACTTGCTGTAGAACCTGCCCGCGCTCAGCGCCCAGTCACGACCGCAGCCCTCTGGGTGTGCGTGTGGTCAGAACAGCCTCCCTGCGTGTAGGACGCTGACCGTCAGGCACAGCTCCTTCCTGCAAATTGTGGGAGGCAAGAGGTGCAACCCTGAGTTCCCCCTTTGGAGGGGATGTCCCAGTTTTCCTCCAGACTAAGCTTAGAGAGTGCGGCGGAGCTGGGGTGTCCTCTCCAAATTGCCCCAAGCTGGGAGAAGGGAGCAATCTTAAATACGAAGGCTGTCCTCAGAAAACGGGGTAAGACCTTAAAGGAGCGAACTCCCTGTAGCCAAGGGCAGTCCCCAGAAAGGCACCTTGTGGAGGCCTTTGGCCACCCACGTGGCTGAAGCTGGGGGAATGACTACCTTGGCTCTGACCCTGAATGGGGCTCTAGGCAGAATCCACAGGAGGGTGCAGGCCTGGGCCTGAGGCATGGTCTCTGAACCCTGGTTTGTTCTGCAGCTAGCTGGTAAGGTCATTGTTAGAAACTCACATTTTCTTGCCGGTCTTTGGTTTACCTAACCGTCAGATGGGTTCTGAGGCCAGATATACAGCTTCTAATGGGCTAGGTATTAAAATCCTGGGGACACAGCTACAAGCACAGATCCTCGGCTCCTTTCCCCAAAGTTCGATGTATCAGAACGGGCTGTGGGGCTGGGAGACCCTAGTCCACCCCTAGGGCGGCTCCAGCTCTGGTCTGCCCTGGGCGGGCAGTGTATCCTTCTGCAAATCACCTAATCTCCCTGCTAAAGTCGGGATAAAGCTGCCCAGCACTGGAGGGTTGTATAAAATAAGGGGCAACTACATGGTAACAAAGGCATGGGTGTAGCTAAAAAGCCTGTTTGCACAGAGAGGCAGCTCCCACTTTACAAACTTTGATCTTCACTTGTATGAGGCAGGCATTTAGCTTCTCTAAGCCTCAGTCCTTTTGTCTTTATAATGAGCAGTGTAAAAGCATTTACACCAGATGTTTGTTGGAGGATTAAATTAGACAACACCTGAACAAATTCAACAAGGGTGACCCTTGTTATTTATTGAATATATTTACTGCTTGCCGGTGGCAACGCAAATGAATTTGTAGAGTATTTCTTCCCAGGAGCCCCAAGCAACTTTGGAGAGGGCTGGTAGCAAGTGCGGGCTGGTTCTCTTTAGTAGAAGGGAGAACTGAGGCCCAGGGCAAGAGAGAGCACAGTCTAGCAGAAGGTGCAGGGGACCGGTGGGGCACCTGGGCGCTGGGACGCGGAGGTCTCTGCTACCCTGCGTGGCCTTAAGGACTTTATTTCTGTCCTGGGGCCTCAGTCTCTTTTATCTGAGAAAGGCGTGGGTGGAATACATAGACTTTCCCAGGCCCTGGTCCCCTCTTTCTTTAGTTGTGTGGTCTTAGGAAATCTGAATCCAGCTGTAGCCGGAGTCTGAATTCATGGGTCCGGCTGTTGCCGGGCTATTCTTATCCCCTCGGCACCAGGTAGGATATGCCAGGAGATCTCACCTCCTGCCCCCAGCAGAATTACTCCTGACCCCAGACTGTGTGTAGGCCACCGAGGGTGAGGATTGAATCTGCTTTAGGTGAGTGCTGGCGGGGAGGTCACCGAGAGAGAAGAGCACAAGACACCTAAGCGCACCCGCTCCCTGCGGAAGGCGGCTGGGCTGGCAGCAGCTTCTTACTCCTCCTCTCCTGCATCCAGTGGTTAATGAGCAGGGGGCCTGTGGGGACACAAGCTCAGGCATTTTCTCGAGACCCAAGACAGAGGCCTTTGCCTCGAGGAAGGAAGATGCTAGAGAAGAAAGGCTGTATCGGTTGAGTCAACGTCCTTGATCTACTGATTGACACCCATAAGAGGTGTCCAGTTGTTACAGAACAGACCCAGGGTGGGGGTGAATGATATTCTATTACCGAATGGACCCCTCCTTGTGCTCCGGGGGTCTCCCTCCTGCACTAGGTTCATCTTGCCCGCCACCAGGGAAAGACAGCTCTCAATGCCAGAGACTGGGGAAAAGGAAAGAATTACTTACTTAAAAGTTATACAGACTTAGAGTAATGACTTAATGTCTTCATTAAAATACTGCAGTCCTTTAGAATACCCACAGACACACAGTCCTTCCTTCTCCCTCTGCCCAGTCCGGGGTACCGTATCTCAGGAGAAGAAGTAGAACTCTATGGCTCAGGCAGCCCTTCGGTTCCTGGCACCATCAGCTGTGTCCCCGCCACGATCTCCAGTTAATCCAGAGCCATGTGGCACCTTCTTGTGGCCCACCAGCAAGAGTCCTTTCACCCCTTTCCTTCCCAGCAAGGTCTCTCCTGCTTCCTAAGCCACGTGGCAAAAGGGAGCACCCCAAAGCCCCATGATCCCAACTCTCCCGGTGGCCACTCCTGGTTTTAAATCTGAGTGCGAAGCTTCCTCTGCCTCACCATTTCTGACGACTCCCACAGTCAGTTACACCTACCCTCATTCCGGTACTTTTCCAGCTTTACTGGGCTGCCATAGTAAGTCCAGGACAGCATGGCCCCATGGCCTGGAGCCAATCATCTCCAAGCTCTCATGCAAGTGCTGTGAACAGGGGGAGTTACCTCCCAGTTACATCCTGGGTGGAAGTCACTCCCATCTCCCTGGCTCAAAGCTGTGGCCACAGCTATTTAACATATCCATGAAACCATTTAAAAGTTATAGATATGTTAAATGACCGTGCCTGAGGTCAGTTGCAAAACTGTTGCTGTGCAAAACAGCTCTCCATGGCCTGCTCCATGTGTCCCATCCCCCAGTTCAGACCTGCAGGGGTGAGGACATCCCATATTATTAAAATAATTCCCGGACACCCTGGGTTCTGGACCCCATTACAAATTTCTATTTGGAGTCTCCCTGGCTTCACCCTGTTACAGGTTCCCTCTGGGCAGGGCCCCTGGGCCTTTCTCCACATTCCCAGGTCACTAATGGGTCTTCAGTGAGAACCGTCGGCTCGGACAGAGGGAGCCTAGTCAGAAGCAGGAGTGAGCGGGGAGTGCAGGGAGAGCTGGACAAATGTCCTTGGAAGGATCCCAAACACACATTTGCCATGGTTTTTTCTCTGGTGCCCTCATGGGCCAGTTCCTCGCTCTGCACCAGCTGTCCAGTAGAGGGAGCCAGTCCTCAGCCAGTAGAAGCCATGCGTGGGCTGTGTTCATACCTTGCCCATTAGTGTCGTCTCCAAGCCCGTGGGTGTGCGTGTTATGGGGGAGAGGAGTTTAACTGGAGTCCTGGGTGTAAGGGACAGGGCCCTCCCGCTTCTGCATCCCGCAGAATGCTCGGCTTGCCCTGGCCGGTAGATGAGATTGCCCCTACCAACTCACTTGGGGAAAACACCCTGACGGCCAAACCGAGACTTGCAAACCACCGCACTCCAAACTCTTTACCTGCCACCCAGCCCACCTCTGATGCTAAGGCCAAAGCACTTTCTCATGGCAGAATTCCTGGAGTCCTTTATTCATCTGAACTGCTCATTGAATACCATCCTGGGCCTACCAGAGTCAGCAGGGTTTAGCCAGGTGGAGGGGTATGGAGTGCCAGCCACAGTTCAGCCACAGTTCAGAGACCCTCATGAGGATGCGCTGGAGGGTGGGAATGGGAGAAACTGTGGATCCTCTGCTTTCTCTTAGGGCCACTTTCTTTCCCTCTCCCTCTTCTACAGAAGGTGTCCCGGGGAGTGAGGAGGAAGTGGAACCCTTACAATCACACAACGCTGAGACTGTCTTGTTCTTGAACGGGATGAAACCGTGTTACTGAACCAAAGGGACTGGTGTGCCTTCGTGCATCAAAGCCCAAGAGAAAGCAAGCAAGAGTTGGTGGCAAAGCGAGTGAAGGTGTGTCCGTTAAGGGAGTGCTGCTGAGCCCAGAGTCACGGGCGAGTTCATGTTCAAAGACTCCGTTCCTGGATGGCTTCTAGGAAATGGGTTACACAGGAGGAGAACCACTCATCGTGGTGGAGTTGGCGTTGCGGGTTTCTTGATTGGCCGGGGCGAGGGCAGGGGTAGTTGCTCATTGCATCAGGTCCCAGTGCCGGCCGTGGCCTTGCTCTGAGTGGTTTCACAAGTGTGTGGGCGGCGGGGTTGGTCTGCTTTTCTGGACCCAGATGCTGAACCGAGGGTGAGGCCCAGATGTGACAGCTAGTTGTCAACTCTATCTCTGTGGTCAGCAGACCCGAGGCTTCTCCCTAAGGTTATTTGATGGTGACCAGAACTCCAATGTCATGGGGGCATAGTGACTAAGGGTGAGTCAGGACGCTCCCAGCCTGCAGAAGGCCAGGTTGCACCCAAAGGAATGAAGAGGAAAAGGTCAGATTACAAAGGAAGTGCCTGTGGGGCCACAGCTGCGCCTCCGGTTTCTGCCTCCCCTGCTTTGGTCTTGGGGCTGAGAGGAAAGTGTGCTCATCCTGGCCCGCTGGCTTGCCCCCTCGGTTCCTGGAAATAGCCTCAGGGCCCACTCTGCAGGTTTCAGATCCAATGTCAGCATTCCCGTTCCTGCCCGGGCCAAAGAAAGGGCTCGCCTCCCAGTCTCCTGACTCTCCACTTCCTGGAAAATAGTGCATCGCAACTCACACAAAACAGGAAGTGCAGCCAGAGGACAGGAGAGGCCGGGACAGAACTGAAACCGCCAGGATTTTGAGAGACGGGGCTGTGCTCCCACAGAACTTCCTCCTGACCTGTGGCTCCGTGCAGGTTCAGGACAGACACTGGAACTTCAGTGCCCAACGTCAGCTTGCTGGGACTCAAGGACTTGAGTCACCTGTCCAGCTCCAGCCCACAGCCATCCCTTCCTTCACCTGCCCACCATCCCACTGAAAATCTCCCTCCGGAGCTCTTACAGAGCCTCCAGACTTTCTCCATCTATCCCCGGCCCCAGAGATACTGATAGGATGTAACCCGAGCCCTCGGAAGAGGACTGTGTGACAACAGACTGAATGGCCGGGGGTGGGGGGGGGGGGTGGGGGGTGGGTGGGACCTGTCTGGTGCAATGCCCCCAGAATTGACACCGAGGATGTTTAAACTGTAACTTAGCAGGAAACATTTCCCCTGGGAAAGAGGAAGAGTCTTTGTTTCCAGTGCTCTGTGCCTGTTTCAACGTGATCACCACGGTCTGCAGAAGCAGTTGAGTGTGGATAGTTTGAAGTTATATCAGGAATCAAATCTGAAATGTTTATGCAGAGGCTCAGTGAGTGGCTTTACATGTCTCCTTCTAGTCTACGGTTTTAAGTAGACATTCCATTTTCAGGACAAAGCAATAAAATAATTTAAAATTCAGTGAAAATAAAACCAACCCTGGGGTGGGCTCAGAGGAGGCAGCTCTACAAGGTTCGCTCAGCACGGAGGGAAGGAGAGGGGCAAGAAGCAGAAATCTCCCCGGTCTGGAATATGGTCTAAGAAAAGGAGAAACGTTTCAAAATTTTGGAATGCAGGCTGGGAGTCATATTTTGGAGGGTCCTGGAGGTCAAGGTGGACAGTCTGAGTTCAATTCTGAAGGCGCTGGGAGGCACTGAAGGTTTCCCTGGGCACCCGAGGTGCAGCCCGGTCTGGGGCCAGGCACGAGATGCTCTCTGAGCTTCCTGTGTGCGCTCACGTTTGGTGTCTGCCCCGGGTCCTGAACTTGCGTGGTCGCCTGTCGTGACCTGCTCAACTCTGACAAGGGTCCCTGCTTGTCTTTAGTCTGGGCTCACCACAGACGGGCTCTGCCACTGGCCGGAAAGCACCCCTTTTTTTTTACTATCTCTCTGCTGTTTCTAGGGTGTTGTGATTGCTGAATAAATCTGGGGCGAGGCAGAATGCAGCCAGGACTTAGGATTCCCAGGGTGTTCTTCCACGAGCCGCTGCCATTCCTTGGGAATCACTGAAGAAGATGGAGATCAGCTCCCACTGCAGGAGACTCACTTCTTTGCCAATACTATCTTGCCGCTGTTATTGCCGGCGGTCTCCAACTTTCTTAGCACTGGGACTGGTTTCCAGGAGGGCAATTTTTCCTCAGGCTGGGGGATGGGGGTGGGGATGGGGTGGGGGTGGGGGATGGGTGGTTTCAGGATGATTCAAGTGCATTACATTCAAGTTCACCTCCTGCTGTGGGGTACTGGTCCGTGGCCTGGGGGTTGGGGACCCCTGGTGTATTCCACCGTCTCACCACTCACTGTCTCCTAAATCACAAGCATTTTGTTGTACATGCGTTCGCTGGCTGCTAACTAAGAAGTCACCGGGCGGGGAGAGAGAGGCAGAGTGACCACCTTGCTGGGGATCAGATGGAACAGCTGCAGGACTCAGGCAAGTCTCCAGTTTCGCTTCGGTTTTTCACACTGAGATTTCCCCAAACCCGATCAAAACCAGAAAAACCGGAGGAGGAAAGTTGTGAAATCAGGGGGATCTGCAGCCTTTGAACTCCCTGCGGAACTTGGCCACAGAGGCTCCCGGTACCTCTCAGACCTGGGACCTGCGCACCCTTCCTTGCGGGGCCCAGAGCTTTCTGCGTCGTCTCTGGTTCGTGTGAGCGCTGCGGACCTCCTTCTCCCCCGAGTCCAGGAGCCTCTTCTCATTTCCTCAGGTGCAGCACAGGCCTCCCCTGGAGGCCCGTCCCTGCCACACATCTCCGTCTGGAAGCATGACGGGAGCTGAGAGCTGAGAGGACACTCGCCCAACGGCACATACTCTGGGTCTTTTCCTAGCGGCCTCTGACCCCTGCAGCCCCTCATTACCAACACCCATGGCGGCCGACTTACTCAGTGCTGATCACATGCCAACAGCTCCCTGGCCCTGCCCTTCTCCTGTGTTAACTTGCTGAGTTCACACCCATTTTACTGATGGGGAAACTGAGGTGCAGTGAGTTGAAATAAGCATCCAATCACCCCAAATCTGGCCACTGGCCTTCGTGATATCAACCAGCACCCTGCCTCCAAGAGATACACAGGAAAGAATTTTTCCCAGCCAACCCCTAACGCCCTCAACATTTCAAGAAGACAACCACAGGAGAATGAAAGGGAGGGGGGCGTGGTATCTCTTGGCCCAGAAATGGCCCCCATGTCACAACACTGGGGTCGCCCCTGACCCTGTGCCCTTGGAAGACGTCAGTCGAGACCCACATCGCTCTTCCTCAAAGCTCCAGAGAAGGCCTCACTCTCTCTCTAACAGTCCTCTTGGGTGGTCACTCACACTGCAACCTGTGTGTCACCCTGATCTTACGCATCCTCACGTTTACAGATGAGACAGAGGGGCCTAACACAATCTGGTTAGGTCCCACGGCTACTCGGCCGGCAGGCCAGGGCGGTGCCTGCTTCTCGTGAGTCCCCTGCATCTCCTACCCAGTGGTCACTGTCCTCACAGCCTTCTACGGTTATTCCTGGTTTAGCTTCCAGATGCGCTTTGTCCATCAAGCCACATCACCGGGAAGCACAGAGCCCTGGGGTTATCCAGCGGGTCAGCGGTGCCACATTGGACTAGGAAGTCCGGGCAGACTCAGTCCAGAAGTCACGCGAGGCTCTGGGGGCCAGTTCTACATGATGCAATGGTGGGGACAGTCCCTGAGGCTTAAAAAAGCTGCCATCCTGGCACAGCTGCAGTTCCTCTCTCTGGCTGGAGGAAATCCTGACGTCAGGGGTGTATTTTAAGGTCAGCAACATTGGTACTGTTAGGAGAGGATGCTGTGTTTTCAACAAACGGAGCGTAAAAGAGGTGGCAGTTTTAAAGTCTCTCATAAATCAGTAAGAGCTCCTAAGTTAAGGAGGTGGTCAGAGGATGCACGAGACGAAAAACAGAGACCCCTGAAGCCGAATCACCAACCAGTAAATAAGGATAGAGACAAGCCGAGGCTGGCATTTGCCAAATCCTTACTGTTTAATCGAGGCAACACTGTCCTTCGGTAAAGTGGAGTCAGTTTTACGCACGTTGACACGCCACATAGCCACGACCCTGGTCGACATTTGTAGGGTGTTTCTGAACCCCGGCCATCTCTTCTTGCTTTCTGCCGGTTCAGAGCCCCCACGTGGAACCTCTCATCTGAACCCTGTCCTTGTTGGCTAGTGTTGCCTGTGTTTGAGATCACATTTTTATTAGCGAAGCTTTGTGTATTTTAAAAGGACAACGTGTTCATTCTCTACTGTTGTCATCGTGAGGTACCACAAAATCAATGGCTTAAACACCGTAAGTTTATTCTTTTTCTGCCTCCTGTCCTACCTAATCTGATTGGGCCCACCTGGGCAACTCAGGCGACTCTCCCATCGCAAGGTCTTACCTTGAACCACGTCTGCAAAGACCCCTTTGCCTTGTATGATAACAGGTTCCAGGATGAGGGAGTGGACGTTTGCAGGGGGCTGGAGGGGGGTGGCCATTATTCCGCTCACCACAGGTAATAAACGCTTGTGCCTAGCAAGTAGTGTGGTCACAGGTATTAAAAGCTACAACGCTTTGTCTATTGTGTGTATTAATTAGATACGGAAATAGATAAATATATCGGTCAGGATTTTTAAACTGGCTTTTTCATCATCATTTTAATTAAAATTATTTTTAAAGTAAAAGCATGACTATACATACCCGCTATAGTGAAATGCTTTAATTATTATATATGTGTGTGTATATACACACATATATACCTTGTATGAAATCTTTAACATGCAAGCACTTGAAGAACATCTAAGAACCTGGAAAAGTGCATGACCAATGGCAGGGGAAGAAAAGCTGTAAATATTACATTATGTGCATCATGTCCATATGTGTGTGTTTATAGATGTGTGTATATGGATATGAGTGTGTCTATACACATATGTATGTGTGTAGGTACACAAAACACGTATGTACACACACACAGAGTGAAGTGAGGGGAGTACAAAGGGATGAAACAAGAGAACCCCTCTGCCGGGTTCCACCTTCATATTTAAAACACAGAGAAGGCATCTGGGTTTGCCCAGGGTGGACGGGTTTGCTGGGGCACTGGACTTTCAGTGCTAAAAAATGAGAACTGGGACATGCCGGTCGCCCTGAATGTAGATTCACAGGTGCTGTCCTTTCTTTTAGGCACTTCTGAACATCATTTACGTTTCCTAAAACGTGCGTGCAAACATGTAACAGTCATTAAAACTCCTTCCAGGGTCCTCTTATTCTGGGGCGTGGGCGTCAGCATCCAGGCCGAGGGGCAAGCTTCAGAAGCCGCTCTTGGAAGGGCCCTCACGAGGTTTCTGACAAGGGAAAAAGGGCAGCACCTGCCCCAGGGGCGATACACCTGCCCTTGAAGGGCAGATTCTGGAAGAGGCCCTGGGAGAGCGACTGCAGCCCCTCCGATCCTGTGGGGTTACAGCAACCTCCGAGATTGGAGCGGAACGACGTGGAAAGGATCACTGCAAGCTGATGTGGGGCACTTGGGAGCTGGAAGGGCAATGACGCTTTCTCACTGGAGGCCCCTGTTGAGGGAGGAGGCCGGCGCTGCTGCCTGGGCAGGGCTTGGAGGGCGTTTCTGGGACTCGCTGGCCAGGGCCTCAGAGAGCTGCTCGGAATTTTCCATGCCTTCACATGATAGATCCCATTCGTGTTTCCTGCACCGACCTCGAATTGCTACAGCAATTGGATGCGATGCATTGTTATCTTTAGAAACTAGTTGTTATTTTTGACTTAAATATCATAAAACATGTTTGGTTCAGAATGCAGTGGAGCTCAAGACAGAGTATTAAATCAGGTAGAATACTCAGTACCAATTAAAAAAAAGACACTGGGACAGACAAAACAGTGACTGTGTCAGATCAGACACCGAATGTTTTACAGCTCTGCACCCCCTTCACAGGGTTTACCAGGCGCTGACCTCCAGCTGTGACCTTCATAACCGCAGAGATAAAAAAATGTGTCTCTCAACACCAGCTCACGCCTATGTCCGTTCAGGACTTGGTAACGATGTCCTGCCTTGCTGAGTTGCGGTGGGTGACCCGATGTGACGGTCATTAGCCGAGTCCCCAACATTCACATTAAAGTCGGTGATGTGGGGGAGGCAAATATCATACAGCGTGTTTGATCTGGAATGTTTTTAAAATGTTATGGGAATATTTAGACTCACCACGCTGCCTCAGTGGATATAAAAAATATTTTTAAAAAATGGACTATTTTCAGTGGGAAGTATAGATGTGTTTTAATCCAGGAATACTGCATAGAATAGTCCCTTAGTACATGAGCTGGTACGAATAACACGGCACATGCTGGGGGAACCAGAGAGATTCACTGGTATTTCCAGTTCTTGTTCTTCTGTCACACGGTGGGATCGTGTTTCCACGCCGCCTTGCAAACAGGCAAGCTACACGAGCCACTTTGGTCAAGAAAACAAGCAGAAATGGCATGTGTCACTCCAGGCAAAGACCTTCAAGAGTCCATAAGAGTCTCCAAGTCTGTCTGCCATGCCACGGTGACCAGAAAAGAAAGACCAGAGCAGAAGCAGGACCCTCTGCCTGGTTATTCGGAAGGTGACTGTTGGAACCTGGGTAAGAGGCATCTGTGCCACGCTGCCCCTCACTGTTCTGTGGCCACCAGCGGAGATGGCACAGGGTGACACAGTGACTAGAATTCACACCACCAAGCTGGCTAGGAGCCAGGATCACACACAGCAGGGCCCCCCGCCCCCCATGACCAGTAGAGCAGGTCTTGCGGTTTCTATCCACATCCCAGTAAAACCATCCCCCTGCCCTGCCCCAAAGCCCCAGGAGCAGCAGAATGGCTGGTTGCCATCGAGATAACACCCTGGTTCCCACGACGGCACAGACTTGCCCTCACTTTCGGTCTAACGCTCCTGTCTACGCCTTCTCCTCCAAAACCTTGAACCCGGACACCATTTGGGAGTGCCTCCTATAACCTCAGTGTGTCCGCAGAGCTATAAAGGCCTCGGACAGTCACTGCTCGATAGTTTATTGAGTCCGAGAAGCTCCTCTGTGCCAGGACAATATTCAGGATGAGTGAGGACCGATGATGCCAGGTCCTGATGGGCTCCGCTGCGGGTTCCCGAGCCCAGGTGGAATCTGTCTGCGCCCCTCCGGATAAGCCAGGCGGTGAGAGACAGACACTGTGTGAGCTCACCTGTAAGAAGAACCTACTGAACTAAATAAACAAGCCAATGAGCAACACAGACCCTGAGGCAGGGTGACGGGAAGGGACTGACAGTGAGCAGAGGTGGGGGGCGGATAAGGGGGTAAAGGAGGGGGAGCATCTAGTCAAGGAACAGGTATAAATGACACCTGTCCCTGTCCATGGCCAAGGACAACAGGGCGGAGATGGACTGTGGGAGTCGGGGAGTGGGGGTGGGCATGACAGGGGAGAGCAACAGGGGAAAATTGGGACGACTGTAATAAAACAATGGAAAAAAAGGCATATCGAGTAATCCTCCTTGACATCTTCTACATTTCAGGTGGGACCATAATCATTTGTTCCTGGAACAAGAACTTAAAGACCCGAAATGCTGGAAATTCTGGGGCCTCCATTAGAATGAAGACCAGAGCAGGGAGCCCCCCAGGGGCCGAACGAGGAGGCCCAATGCATGATCAGGCGGGCGGCCATTTCTCTGAGTCCTGGCTCGAGTTCTTTACTGGGTTGTTAAAGTGCCTCAGTTTACCTATCTGTAAGTGAGACATTTGAACTGGGTTACCGACTCCCAGATTGGCCGTGGCCAAAACAAAACCAGGTACTTGGGGGCGTCATCTCCAGAGATCCCCAGTCACTCTGTTGGAGAGGGGTAAGGCGTATCTTAGTAATCATCGTCTCGGGACCCTGATATCGCAGACACTTCTGGGGACTGAAGTACAGGACCGTGCCTGCGATTTCTGGGCACCTCACTGTGGGTTTCTGCCTGGTTCTTACTGTCTAACTCGCAGCGGCTCCTGTTCTGACCCGCCCACGCGCCAGGCTTGGCTTGTCACGGAGAAGTGAGTTGTGCAACCTAAGACAAACCGTTTTGTTTCTGTAATTCTTTCTCTCATTAGTGAAGGGGAAGGGTCACCTAAATGAATTGCAAATGTCCCTTTCAACACATTCTATTGTTTTGTGACCGATGAGGACACCTTGGACAGAGCTGGGAAAAAATGAAACAAACAATAGAATCATGAAACAAATGAAACAAACAACATCCTCGTTCCCAGAACTGTCAGCACCTCCTCTGAGAACCGCAAAAGAATCCAGACCTCTCTCCCCAGCAGAGAACGCATGTCCTGCCTTCCTTTCCCAGACAGTTGCTTCTGACCTTGAGCTCCGCCCTTCACAGCCCCTGAGCCACAGGTGAGCTGGCAGAACGGCTTTAAGAAAATTGCTCATTGGGAAGAAGACAGCCGAGGAGAATAGAAAGAGGCAGAGCGAACACTTCCTTAAATGGCAGAGCCAGGACTCTAGACAGAGCAGTTGCTTAAGTGGCAGTTTCGTTTTAAGTTTTTATGTTGGGATTTCTGGAACTTGGTCTAAAAAAAGGAAAACAGAGGGAAATTGCATAATCAAAGTGACTTAGCAGCTGAGGTCTCCGAGCTCCCTGCAGACCCAGGACCCTGGTGCCCCTTGCTGGGACCTGACCCCCAGCCCCTCTGAGGGCCCACAGCATTCACCCTTCTGGGTCCTGCCAGGACCCAGGACCTCCATTCTCTCCTGCGTCCGAGACACTCCTTTTCTTTCTTCATCCACCCCCCCCCCCCATGCCGGGCATTCCCAGAGGTCTCTGCCCCCACCACAGGTCTCAAAGGCTCCCTTTGGATGTCACATCACAAAGGAAGCCACTGTCTTGCAGGTTAGTTTCCCTTTCCACAGGCAAATACCTCCTTAGCAACTGTGAAATGTTTGTAAAGGTCATAAATGCACCTTTCAGTAAAGCTGCAAAATCTCCAACACTGCGATGATTCTCTAACTTGATTGAGAGCCTTAAGGATAGCTGCCCATTTTGATTTATTAATCTCTTTGCTGTGGAATTGGATGGAGACGTTAATGATGATGTTTCACTGGCTTATAATGGACAACTGTAGACCACCTCACCTGACAACAACAACAGAAACCAACACTTTCGGATCGCACAATAGCTTAACATTTTTAAAAGAGGAAAAATTGTGCCTCATTGTGCAGTCTCAGACCACAGTGGGCTTCAAGGAGAAGCCAATAACAGAGACGTCCCTGGGTACCTGGAGACACAACCTAGGTCTACGTAACACATGCTTCTGAGAAGACACTTCCAGACAAATTTCAAAATATTTTGAACTGAATAAAAATAAATATACAATTGATCAAGATCAGTGGGGTTCTGCAAAACAATACTTCGAAAGAAATTTGTAACATTGAATGCATATTTTGTATAAGGAAAGAAAGATCTAGAATTAATCATCTAAGCTCCCACCTTAGGAAACTAGAAAAAAAGAAGAGCGGAAGAAAAGAAATAAAAAAATTAGAGCAGAAATTAATAATATCGAAAAGAAGGAAACCGGACTTCCGGCCAAGATGGAGGCTTAGGTAGACACACTGTGCCTCCTCGCACAACCAAAATAAGGACAACAAAAATTTAGAAACAATAAAACAACCAGTACTGACAGAAAATTGAACTGTATGGAAGTCCAACAACCAAGGAGTTAAAGAAGAAACATTTATTCAGACCTGTAGGAGGGGCAGAGTCGGGTGGCCGGGTGGAGAGGACTTTCGGCAAAGCAGCGGCTGGTGGACCCTGGGCGCATAGGCCACGGATTGTGGAGCAGGGCAAGGTGCACAAGGCGGCTGGTGGACCAGGTGGTCCCACATTCACCCACAGATAAGCCAGATGAAAATGGGCAGCAAGACAGACCACACAACCCAGGGTTCCAGGGCTGGAAAAAAACAGCCTCAAAGTACCGATTGAAAACACCCGTGGGGGTTGAGGTGCTGGGAGAAACTCCCAGTCTTGCAGGAGAGTTTGTTGGAGAGACCCACAGGGTCCTAGAATGTACACAACCCCACCCACTTGGGAACCAGCACCAGAAGGGCCCAGTTTGCTTTTGAGAAGCAGCAGAAGTGACTGAAATCCAACAGAGAGCAGAGCAAGTGCCATTGTTCCCTCTCAGACTTCTTTCCCACATACAGTGTCACAACTCAGTGATGTGGGTTGACCCACCCTGGTGAACACCTAAGGCTCCACCCCTCATAAATAACAGGTGCATCAAGACAAAAAAAAAATGGTCCAAATGAAAGAACTGATCAGCGCTTGAGAAATAATACAACTAAGTGATGAAGAGATAGCCAACCTATCAGATGCACAGTTTAAAGCACTGGTGATCAGGATGCTCACAGAATTGGTTGAATTTGGTTGCAAATTAGATGAACAAATCAAGGCTACACTAAGCAAAATGAAGGAAAATGCACAGGGAACCAATAGCGATGGGAAGGAAACTGGGACTCAAACCAATGGAGTGGACCAGAAGGAAGAAAGAAACAACCAAACAGAAAAGAATGAATAAACAAGAATTCAAAAAAATGAGGAGAGGCTTAGGAACCTCCAGGACATTTTTAATTGTTCCAACATCCATATTATAGGGGTACCAGAAGGAGAAGAGGAAGAGTGACAAGTGGAAAAGTTATTTGGACAAATAATAAAGGAGAACTTCCCCAATCTGGCAAAGAAAATAGACTGCCAGGAAGTCCAGGAAGCTCAGAGAGTCCCAAAGAAGTTGAACCCAAAGAGGAACACACCAAGGCACATCACCATTACATTAGCCAAGATTAAAATGAAGAAGAGAATCCTAGAAGCAGCAAGAGAAAAGGAGACAGTTACCTACAAAGGAGTCCCCATCAGGCTGTCAGCTGATTTCTCAAAAGAGACCTTACAGGCAAGAAGGGGCTGGGAAGAAGTATTCCCAGTCATGAAAGGCAAGGACCTACATCCAAGATTGCTCTATCCAGCAAAGCTTTCATTTAGAATGGAAGGGCAGATAAAGTGCTTCTCAGATAAGGTCAAGTTAAAGGAGTTCATCATCACCAAGCCCTTGTTATATGAAATGTTAAAGGGACTTACCTAAAAAAAAGAAGATAAAAAACATGTATAGTAAAATGACATCAAACTCACAATTATTAACAACCATACCTAAAACAAACTAAACAAAAACAAACGAAGCAAACAACTAGAACAGGAACAGAACCACAGAAATGGAGATCACATGGAGGGTTATCAACAGGGCAGTGGGAGGAGGAGAGCGGGGGAAAAGGTACAGAGAGTAAGTAGCATAGATGGTAGGTGGAAAATAGACAGGGAGAGGGTAAGAATAGTATAGGAAATGTAGAAGCTAAAGAACTTATAAGTAAGACACATGGACATGAACTAAAGGGGGGAAAATGTGGGTGGGAGGGGGTCTGCAGGGTAGAGGGGAGTGAAGGGGGGAAATGGGACAACTGTAATAGCATAATCAATAAACTCTATTTAAAAAAGAAAAAACAAACACAAAAGAAAATAAGGAAACCATAGAGAGCTGGTTCTTTGAAAAGAGCAATAAAATTGATCAATTTCTAGTCAGGATAAGCACGAAAACATAGAAGACACAAATTACTAACATCAGAAATGAAGGACCATCACTACTGACCCCACAGACAATAAAAGGATGATAAAAGAATATTATTAACAACTCGATACCCACAAATTTGATGACTGAGAAGAAAAGTGAACCAATTTCTTGAAAGACACCATCTACCAAAATTCATTCAAGGAGAAGCCAACAATCTGAATATGCTTATATGTCTTAAAGAAATTTAATAAGCAGTTAGTAACCTTTCAAAAGAGAAAGCACCAGACCTAGATGGCTATACTTGTTAATTCTACCAAACATTTAAAAAACAAGTGACACCTTGTTTTCAGTATTTATTCTAGAAGATAGAAACAGAGATGACGCTCTCTAATTTATTTTGAGTCCCACATTACCTGAATACCAAAACCATACGAAGACATTACAACAGAAGAAAAGGTCAACTGAAAACCACAGAACTACCTCTTGAACACAGATGCAAAAATCCTCAACAAAAGATCAGCAGATTAAACACAGATATACAAAAACAATTATACAAAACAATTTGAAATCAATTGAAAATCAGTGCATATAGTAATTCATCACATGAACAGCATTAAGAAGAGAAAGGATGAGCTAGCAAACCGTAAAAAGATAGGAAGGAAACCTAAACGCCCTTTTCTTTTCTTTTTTTTTTTAAAGATTTTATTTATTTATCTCTAGAGGGGAAAGGAAGGAGAGAGGGAGAGAACTGGCCTGCAACCCAGGCATGTGCCCCGACTGGGAATCGAACCGTGGTTGCTTGGTTCCCAGGCCCAGGCTCAATCCACTGAGCCACACCAGACAGGGCTAAACGCCCTTTTCTTAATGAAAGGAGCCAGTCTGAAAATGCTCCATACTGTGAGGCAGACCTATGCAGACGAGTGAAAAGACTAATAGTAGCTCCAGAACTGGTGGGGAGAGGAATAAGGAGGAATATGGGGAAACGTGGGGAATTTTTAGGGCGGTAAAATGTCTATAAAATATTGTCGGTAGGTACGTGATGGGAGAGTAGACGAGGCCAGTGGTTTGCAAACCTAGGTTCTTCCTTTTGCACCCCCACCTACCCCTCACTATGTACGAGTGAAGGGCATTGGGAGATCGTTCTCAAGCACACCTGTTCTGCATGAACCTGTGTAAAATATTGGGCTTCTCCATATGATCTCACTTGGAAAGAAACTTTAATGTTTGAATGAAATATTCGGAAACCGCCACCTTCGAACGAAGGCAGGTGCTGTCCAGCACCTAATGTTCCAGGACACTGAGACTTGGAGATTCCCGATTCTACCATTCTGCCAAGGTTCCACCAAGCTACCTGAGTGGGTTTCCGAGGAGCCTGACTAGCCCAGGATGTCGGGGACCTGAGTCTGGCAGAGAATACAGGCCGAGCTTAGGGCCCCAGCTCCAACCTCCTGGGCCCTGGGAAGGGTCAAACCCTTGATTCTCTTTGTTCCACTATGACATCAGTTTCCATTCTCCCTTTCGAACAGATCTTTTTCCATTTCAAAGAAATGGCAGCCCATAATAGCCTAAAGAGAACACTTTCCACACCCCACTGGGCACGACCACATCCCCTTTCCGCTCCATCTCGGCTCCACTTAGGCTGAGCCAAAATAGAAACCCCACAGCTTCCTTATGTCAGTGTTTGGAAATCATCCCCAGGGTCTGGTGCCTACTCAGCACATTCAAGGTGTTACTTCACCCTTCCTTGAGGATGACGTGGCCCAGGCGCTTTGAGCCTTATAAAAGGCATACGGAATGGCCAGAGTGGACACAGGCGCAGAGGGGTTCAAGCCGATCCAGAAACCTCCAGCTCCACGCCGAAGCACACACCGGCACCCTCCGGCATGAAGGTCTCCGCAGCCCTGCTGTGCCTGCTGCTCACAGCAGCCACCCTCAGCATCCTGGTGCTCGCTCAGCCAGGTGAGGCCCTTCTCTTCCTCGGGCTTACCATTCACTGTAACTGCTGTGGGTACCAACACCCCAGCATGAGTCACGCCAGGGTTGCTCCGCGGCCTGAGATAGAGAAAGGAAAACCAGGAGGGGAAAGGAGCGGAGCCATCATGTGCCGGCCAGTTGCAGGCAGAGCTGGAAAGGGACGTCCAGGCTACTGAGGCCAGTTCCTATGACCTTTCCTGGTACCAGCTTTGGGACACTAAATGCAGCCACTAGTTCAATAGCCTTCCCACTGTTTGGGGATGTGGCCCAGGAAAAAGGGACTATTTCTTGTTGTGGACAGGAAGGGCATTTCAGGAAGCGGTGGGGAGGAGGAACAGACTGGAGGTTTCAAGTTTGGGGTTAAGGTCCGTGGGGCTGTGGAGCGGAGGCTGTGTCCAGAGGCATCCCAGCGGGTGACGCGTGGTTGGCTCCAATGCCAAAGGGACAAAAAGCTGGGGAGTGAGGTCTCAGAACTTATCTTTCCAAGGTCAGAGGCATTGGATCAGTAGCCCCTTGTAATAACACCACAGGGTTAGCCCTGTTACTCAAGATCTTCCCCTTCCTAGTCAATAATTGGAGGTTCCTCAGTCCAACCCAGGAAACCGACTCATGGGTAACATTCTATCCGAGGGAGCTAGACTAAGGCAATGAACTTGGCAATGATGAGTCCTAGTTGGAACTCATGTGTCTGCTTTGCCGTCCCCCTCATCTCCTCCTTCCCCCTTATGAATGCTTGCTCACGACACAGACACATCCTAACTGTCTCGTTCTTCGCAAAATGTTTTTCAGATTCCGTTTCCAGCCCAGTCACTTGCTGCTTTAATATGTACAGTAAGAAGATCCGCATCCAGAATCTGAAGAATTACACCAGGGTCACCAACAGCCAGTGTCCCCAGGAAGCTGTGATGTGAGTGAACCCCGTCCTGACACCCTGAGCCAAGAGTTCTATCTGAGCTGTGGACAAGGGAGAGAGGTCAAGGTCATGTCCGAATGGGTCACATAAACACATCGTCTCATAATTCAAAGGGCCCTTTACACCGTGGAGAAACTAAGTGCAGGAGGAGGAATCCACACTTCCTCCAGGCTCCCCTGCTGGGGGTGTGCTCAGATCACCCAAGTTTCTTCAGCCAGGAGCCTGGAGGGCTTCCCCAGGGACAGCGAGAGCAAGATCCCTTTAGAACTTCTTCTCCCATGATTCCCTTTCCTCTTGTTCCCATCGGGGCCCCTCACCCAGGGAGCAAGGGCTGATTGGGTCTGGGGACCCACGGGTCACACTCTCAGGCAAAATCCTCAAAACGCTCCATCTAATTGTGCCCACAGCTTCCTGAGCAAGAAGGACAAGGAAATCTGTGCTGACCCCAAGGACAAGTGGGTCCAGGATTCCGTCAAGTACCTGGACAGGAAGGCCCAAGCTCCGAAGCCGTGAACCCTCGCACCTGGGTGGAGAGACCGTCGGCCCCTGAGGACAATCTTATTTATTTTCCCTCAGCCTCCCCCGATGCAGAGTGCTATGATTCTGTTAGAATGTACAAAAGTATTACTTTGGTTAATAATTTAAAACACAACCTCTCTTAAATAATATTTAATTATATTTAAGTTATTGACGTCTTAACTTTATCAGCCATAAAGCCTGACACACGCACGGTCTGTGTTTTCTGTCCTGCGAGCCCCGCTGGGTTCACGACGACACACCTGTCTGCCCTCTTCCCTGCCTTTAGGACTGTGGAGTCCTCCACGGACCGTCAGAGAGAAACTCTTTGTATTTTTTTTAAAAAAACAGGGCTTTTGTAAATGGATGCCATACAATGTTGTCAATGAAATTAATGTTATTAGAAAACTTTGGGATTTTCTAATAAAAGTATGTATAATTTTAAACGACTTGGGCTCTTTTTTTATGGGGTAACATTTAGTTGGGAGGAGACAATGTCAGCAACGGGTGGGGGTTTGGAGGAGGGGGCCAGCCTTTAGGACGTCTTCTGGACTCAACTGAGCATCAGGGAGAACCTAGCATGAACGGATCAAACTGCTTCAGCCCTGGGCTCCAGTCCCGAACACGCCCAGCCCTGACTCAACAGAGTCTGCATTCCCATATTTTTTCTCACTGCCCCTAATTTTGCCGGCCTCTCTCTTGATCTCCTGCAACAGTCTTCAAACTCTTCCGTGTAACCCCAGGTTTCCGCCACCTAATTAATTCTCTCCAACCCAGGGCAATCCTCCAGAATGGAAGTGTGATATAGGAGCAAAGCGGATGTTTACCACCTAGAGCTGTACATACAGCTTTCCACTGAAGATGGGGCTTCAACAGGGCCGGCCTTGAGAGGGGGCATGTGGTGGGAACTGGGGGGAGTACTTTGGACCCGGTACAGGAAGGAGAGGAGGGGTGTGAACTGGGGGAAAGAATCCCATCAGGATGAGCTCTGCGTAGACAGAGGGGCTTGGAGTTTTACAAATATGGGTTGGAGTCCGATTGTGGGGCTCTGGAATTTCAGGTGGGAAGTTAGTAGGCAAGAGGGAACATGAAAAGTTCAGAAGTGGGAGAGCAGGGTCACATTCAGGGAAGAACAGCCTGGGGTCTGAGAGGAGGGGACAGGGAGAGATGGAAGGCCCGGCAGCGGTGGGGCAGACGGGACGGGGACCTGGATGCAGCAGGAGGGCGGTAGGGGGCGCAGTTGGGAAGAATGGGCCAGACAGTGATCTGCCAACTGTTGTAGTGGAAGGAGAATAACTGCCCCGGGACACAGACCCCTCTTTCATAACCTTGCAAAGCAGCTGTGCCTTTAGGGGGCCGGCACCCTGGAGACACAGAATGGATTTATCTCCATCGCCACACTCCTCACCCCAATCCCGAGGACTCCCAAACCTCCATTTGAAGGCATGGGACCGCCTTTGTTTTAACAGCCTCTTAGGATCCAAATTCCTGGTACTTTGCAAGCATAGCTGGCTCCTTTCCAGACCAGAGGCCCACGGAGGCCAGGCTCTCGCCGAGGGAGAGAGGGTCACTGCCTTGCTGGCCCCGCCCCTCAGGGCCTGTGGGGGGTGCAGGGGGGATGGTGTGGAGAGGCCGCAACTCCAGTGCACCTGGAAGCACCGCCAGGCTAGAGACTTGGCTCCTGACCCCAGAGCTGACCCTGACCCTCTGTGTCACTGAGGACAAGTCGGGTTCTCCCCCTGGTCTCAACACACCCCGTACAAAACCAGAACAGGAACCACACCACAAGCAAGAAATGAGGCGGGTTGGCAGATGACCTCTAACTCTGGGAGCCACAGCTTTCTGAACCTTGGCATCGTCTGTTGGCTTGGGTAGGGTGGGGCGGTAAAGTGCCTAGAATTAAAACAGTCAGGCCGGTGGGAGCCCCGCCTATTGGCAACCGCCTGTAAGTCCTGTAATTCGGCAACATCACCAGTCCAGAGATAGGCTTTGTTTTCTTTGCTTTTGTAGCTAAAGAAATACCACAGTGTATGGGAGGCTATATACATACTAACCTTGTTCTAACCTTGTTCTTCCATGGTCTCTAGGCCAAGTTAGCTCTGGAGACCTGAGCCCTGGGCTTCATGAAGTCCCCGGGCCACCAGCCCCAAAGTCCAAAGGCAGGAAGGCTCCCCCTGCACCAACAGCAGGCCACCGTGCAGGACGCAGCCTAGGTGCTTCCCCCAGGGGCTGCCTGGCCGGCTGTGCCCTGGGGTTACACCGGCATATTTCAAATCCAAATGACCTCAATGACATTAAACATGCTGTATCAAGTCATACAGCATCTTACTCAATTATTGATGTTTCATGGGCCCTAAAGTGAATATCTGTGTTTCGAAAATCCACATCCTGACATTAACTGGTTTGCATCCAAGAGCTCCAGATCATTCCCTTGTCAACATCGGGGCAACGGACTGGGGAGTCCTCTTGGGCTCACTTCCAGCATCACCCTCTGCAGAAGCTGACAGTTGGCTACAGGCTGTGACTGTAGCCAGTTTCTAGTCAAACTAAACTGCCTGTTTAGCAGTTTCTAGTCAAACTAAACATACATATATTCTATGACTCAGTCCACTTCTAAGTAAACGTTTATGACAAATGAATTCATTCAAACACAAGAGGTTTGAACAGGAATGTTTACAACTCTGTTCCTGACAGCCCCAACCGGGAAGCACTCCATGGTCTGTCAAAGAGGAGAACAGACAGACAAACTGTGGTGTGTTTATACTTGGCAATCAAAAGAATAAAGCATTGACTTTTTATTTTAAAGCATTAAACATAAGACTTCGGACCCCCAAATGCATGCCACTTCATGCCACAGGATTCCTTTTATATGAATTTCAAGACTAGGCAATCAGTTTTGACAGAGTCAGACGAGCGATGACCTCTAGGAGACGAAGCGTTGAGTTGTGAAAGATACAAGATACGGAGGACAGAAATGTTAGTCTTGAGGTGTGTGTGGTTCTGTAGATTAAAAGGCAACTGAGCTGTGTCAGTAAGATTTGTAAACTTCATTATATGTGAAATACTTGTATTTCAACAAGTATATTGAAATACATTTGTCTTTGTAGCCTGAAGCTGCTCTTACTGTTGATCCAAGCAATCCAGCCTCCTTGTGTGTGATGTAAACAGAGATGCTGATAAAGGTTTATCACGTGTGGGGTGGCGTGACCTGCAACCCCAGTGAAATAGAGTGAATGACTAGTAGCAAGTTGTGGGCTCGCTGTGTAGCCGGCCATTGAGAAATCAAGCAGTTGATGGGTAGATAATGACTTTGACGAGGTTTCTGTCATAATGTTAACACACAAATCTAAGACCAACCAGTAGCTAGTAAAATTCCTCACATTTCCACATGGAAAAAGAAAGACCAACAATATTTTTTTCTGTGATTATATGCTAATGCTAAGTGTGCAAGTGGCTGTATAATAATTTTATGCTGTTTAAGAGATACTTTCCAAGTATTCTAAGTCAGCATGTATTTTTTTAAAAAACCATAAAAATGTCTCTGCCCCTGCAGTGCTGACCTTACAGAAAAACTTCTGTTTTTTTTTTTTTTTCCACAGCTACACTGTGTACCAAATACAAGATTTTCCGTGTCTGTTTAGTCATGGGAAAGGGCAGTCCCGGGTATTTACCCTAGGAATTCCCAAAAGAGAAAAAAAGAAAAGAAAGAGCAAGCAAATTCAGACACTGGGAGCCTCTGAACAGGCAACCAAAGAAATGGTAAGAGGCCGATCCCACTGAGCAGGGAGACTGCTCACCTCGGTTTCCTGGCACAGCCCCGGTGGCCCCTGTCTGGTTTGGCAGGTAGTTATACACTCATTTCCCGCAGAGGAGGGTCCCAATGGCTTCTAAGACCCTGGACCGCCATCACGTACCCCTGGTTGACTGTGTGCTGGTCCAGACAGCGCCCAGAACGATGACTTCTGTGCCTGGAACAGAAGGCGTGGGGCTTGCCCTGGAAGGCCACCGACCACCCTTTGCAGAGTGAGCTTCGGTCCCCTTGGAAATTTCTGGAGGTGAGGGAGCCTTCGTTGCCAGGACACAGTTTAAGGCGGGGCTCACAGGATCCGTTTGGGCCAAATGGAAAGGACAACATGGCAGGTGGGTGGGACTTTCACAAGCAAGGACAGAGGTGGGAGGGCAAGTGGCGTGAAGGAGAAAGTAAAGGAGCCCTGGCAGTGTTGATGGGGTGGGGGGCAGACTCTGCCCCTCGGTGACACAGCAGGAAGGCTCTCTTCCTCCTGGCCGCCCCCCCCCCCCCGCCCCCGCCCCTCCCCAGCAGTTGGATATCCGTTCTGTAAAGTGGAGGGACTGCCCTGTGCTGGCTGGTACACCTTAGGCAGGGGCGGCCAACCTGCAGCCCAACACAAAATCACAAATTTACTTAAAACACGATGAGATTTTTTTGTGTGATGACGTGTCGCAATGCATTTAATGTGTGGCCCAAGACAACTCTTCTTCTTCTGGTGTGGCACAGAGACGCCAAAAGTTTGGACACCCCGCTAGAGCCTTAAACAATAAAATGTGTCGGACAGGAAGAAGTCTTAGTACCAGGTGCCTCAGCTCTGCTTCCCGGAGTGATTTCAGTTGTAATCTGATACACATATCAGAGCTTCCCGTTGAGCTGCTTTCCTTGACTATGGACTTCAGCGCATGGACAGACCCCTGCCAGCCCCCTGGTGTGAGACGATGAGGTGGCAAAGCACTGAGGTCACCCTGGACTCCGGAGTCAGATGGCAGGACACTTGGATGGCGAGACTCTACAGCAACCCAGTGACTCTGAAATCCCGGGATTCAGCAGTTCTGGGAGGTTGCCGAAGGTAAGATCACTGAGGTAGAAAAGAGGCTGCTGAAGTCCTGCCCTGGGCCTAACTGACTAGTTGGTGGAGGACCTGCTCTGGCTCCCACCAGACTGGTGGGCTAGGGTGAATTTTCGGGTTCCCAGAGAACGCCGACCATTTAAGGCCACTACCAGCAAGTCTCGGTATTCCTTTCCCCACCGCAGGGTTGCCCTGGTTATACGGCGGCAGGCTCCCTGGGCGCAGGCTCGGGGAATCTTTATAGTATAAACCTATGGATTTCCAGGTTTTTTTACAAAAGATTTTTATTTATTTTTATAGAGAGGGGAAGGGAGAGACAGACAGAGAGAAGGAGAGAAACATCTCTGGTAAGAGAGAGACATTGATTGATCACCTCTCTCTCGTGTTCCATCCGGGGGGTGGGGACCAAACCCACAACCCAGGCATGCGCCCTGGCTGGGGAGGGAGCCAGAAACCCTCTGCTTTGTGGAACAGCGCCCAACCCACTGAGCCACACCGGTGCAGGGCAGGAGTTCCAGATTTAGCCAAAATATTACACGGGGCATACTTGTTACAAAATTATTCCTTGTTTACCTGAAATTTGAATGTAGCTAGGTGTTAAATCTGGAGACTCAGGGTCTCAGGGCCCTTCCAGAAGAGGACCTCTTCCCCCTGCCCCTCCCCAGCCCCATGAAGGAACTTCAGGTCTATGAGTTGGCTCAACTGGGATCCCTGGGTATGAGACCCTGGGTATGAGACCATGCAGCCCTTCCACAGGGACCCGCATCACCTTGCTGCCCATAAAAGCCAGGATCGTCCGGCTGCCGTCCAGCAGCACCTTAGTGAGTGTCCTGTCTACTTCACGTCTAGAGAGTGTCCTGTCTACTTCACGTCTAGAGACCCCCAAATCGGGCCACGGTTTCCAGCTGGTCAGAACAGTCTGATTCCCACCACAGCCCTGGGGCTTCTCGAGGTAACAGTGCCCACCTTGTCTCTGCTGCTTAGTGACTGTGACTGCCTGGCCTCTGCCCTCCCTGCCCTGATCCCGTTCCTCCCACTGAGATCCAAACCCACTCCACTGTAGCAGTGGCTCTCCCAGTGTGTCCCTGGACCGGCCACAGCAGCTCCTGGGCACTGCTCACAAAGGGGGGTCACTGCCACCTCCCATGAAAGATCCCCCTCGAGATCTCGTGTAACACCCCCCTGAGCCAGTAAGTGGCGATCAGTTCCTCCTCCACGTTCAGCGAGGTAAGCACTGAATTTGCTTCAAATCCCATAACTAGTCATGACAGAGACAGGGCTTGAATCCATGTCTGGCTGACTCCAGATTTCAGGCTCCTAAACACAGATCTCCTCCAAAGACACTGGGTCCTGAAGCGGAGGGAAGGGCAGGCAGGTGTCCCTACAGCCAGGAGGGTCTGCATGTCCCCTCCCCCATGCAATCTGGAGAAAAGTTTGGGATGGGCATGTGGGAGTAGACACTATGTGGTGAATGACATGCAAGGTTCAATGGGCCCGCTTGCCCAGAATCCAGAATCCCATGTGCTGGGACGAACACCTGGGAGTGATGCTGATGTTCAGCTAGGTTGGCTAACTGCAGTCTAGACTTGAGAAGAGACCTGCGGTCAGTGAGACCGAAATTCTGGAACTTCTCTGGGAGATTGGGAAGGAGTGTCAAAGGCTCAGGGAGGCCAATCGGTTGAAATGGATCTGTCATGGGCAAAGGGCTCATCCATCCCCTCCCCCCACTCCTGGGGGAGGCCAGCGGATACTCCCTGTGTGGAGGCATCTCGAGACGTTTTGATGAGCTTGTGACAGGGGGGCAGTGTCCCTGGAGCTCTCTGGTGGCTGTTTACTCTGAGTGACAGATGGCCACGGGCAGCTGCAATTCCATGGTTCTCACATTTTAGTGCACCTGAGAACACTAACACTGGTGCTAGTGTCAGTAGTAATGATGCCAACAGATGTCACTTTTGTGCTCTGAAAGTACACGAGCAACCCACTTCTAGAATTTCACTGAGAAGGCCCACTTCCGGGTACCACTCTGGCACTCAAACCCATGTCGACCAGGGTCTCCGATAGAAACAGACAGCGCTGACTTCCGGCCAAAATGGAGGTGTAGGCAGACACACTGTGCCTCCTCGAACAACCAAAAGAAGGATGACAACAAATTTAAAAACAAATAATGTCCCGAACTGACAGAAAATCGAACTGTATGGAAGTCCGACAATCAAGGAGTTAAAGAAGAAACACTCACCTGGACCGGATGGAGGGCTGAAGACGGGCAGCTTGGCGGAGAGGGCTCACAGCAAGGTGGCGGCCGGCAGGCAGGGCGGTCCCACATTCGCGTGCAGATAAACCGGGAGGAACAACTGGGGAGTGAGACAGACCTGCAACCCAGGGCTGCAGTGCAGGGAAACAAAGCCTCAAAGCCTCTGACTGCAAACACCTGTGGGGGTTGAGAAGGCAGAGGGAGAAACTCCCAGCCTCACGGGAGAGTTCACTGGAGAGACCCACAGGGTCCCAGGACATGCACAACCCACCCACCTAGGAATCGGCTCCAGGAGGGCCCGCTTTGCTTGGCAGCAACAGCGGAAGTGACTGAAATCCGGCCGAGAGCGGAACAAGCACCAGAGTTTCCTCTTGGACCCTCCCCCACATACAGCGTCACAATGCAGCACCTACGTGGGTTGCCCCACCCTGGCGAACACCTAAGGCTCCACCCCTCATACGTAACAGGTGCACTGAGACAAAAAACATGGCCCAAGTGAAAGAACAGATCAAAGCTCCAGAAAAAATACAATTAAGCAACAAAGAGCTAAGCAACCTATCAGATGCAGAGTTCAAAACACTGGTAATCAGGATGCTCACAGAATTGGTTGAATTTGGTTGCAAATAGAGGAAAAAATTAAGGCTATGCTAAGTGAAATAAAGGAAAATATTCAGGGAACCAACAGTGACAGGAAGGAAATTGGGGCTCAAATCACTGGTGTGGACCAGAAGGAAGAAAGAAACATTCAACCAGAATAGAATGAAGAAACAAGAATTCAAGAAAATGAGGAGAGGCTTAGGAACTTCCAGGATATCTTTAAACGTTCCAACATCTGAATCATATGGGTACCAGAAGGAGAAGAGGAAGAGCAAGAAGTTGAAAACTTATTTGAACAGATAATGAAGGAGAACTTTTTCTATCTGGCAAAGGAAATAGACTTCCAGGAAGTCCAGGAAGCTCAGAGAGTCCCAAAGAAGTTGGACTCAAGGAGGAACACACCAAGGCACATCATAATGACACTACCCAACAGTGAAGATAAGGAGAGAATCTTCAAAGCAGCAAGAAAAAAGGAGACAGTTACCTACAAAGGAATTCTCATCAGACCGTCAGCTGATTTCTCAAGAGACCTTACAGGCAAGAAGGGGCTGGAAAGAATATTCCAAGTCATGAAAGGTGAGGACCTATATCCAAAATTGCTCTATCCAGCAAAGCTTTCATTTAGAATGGAAGGGCAGATAAAGTGCTTCTCAGGTAAGGTCAAGTTCAAGGAGTTCATCATCACCAAGCCCTTGTTATATGAAATGTTAAAGGGACTTATCTAAGAAAAAGAAGATTAAAAATATGAACAGTAAAATGACAGCAAACTCACAGTTATTAACTGAACCTAAACAAAAACAAAAGCAAACTAAGCAAACAACTAGAACAGGAACAGAATCACAGGAATGGAGATCACATGGAGGGTTATCAGCGGGAGAGTGAGTGGGGAGAAGGGGGAAAAGGTACAGAGAATAAGTAGCATGGATGGCAGGTGGAAAACAGGAGGAGGGTAAGATTAGTATAGGAGATGGAGAAGCCAAAGAACTTGGACATGAACTAAAGGGGGGGAATGTGGGTGGGAGGGGGTGTGCAGGGCAGAGGGGAGTGAAGGGGGGAATATGGGACAACTGTAATGGCATAATGGATAAAATATATTAAAAAAGAAACAGACAGTGCTTAAAGTGGAATGATTTGGGGGAGATTTCATAGAAATGCTAATTACCAAGAGGTGGGTTGGGTGTGGAGAAACCATGGGGCCCCCTCTGGTACCCTGCGGCTGATAACAGGGTGATGACCGACCCTGGAGCTGCGAGGAAAGGACAGGATGTGGTTCCCCAAAGCTGGGGAGGTCACAGAGGGGCCACCTAGAGAGAAGTGGGAAACATCCGTGGAGGGCTTGCTGCATCCAGGCTGGGGCAGCGGGGAGACACCATAGAGGCAAGTGCTCCACCTTAACCCTCCTCCCTCTCTGCAAGGCCCTGAGGGCGTCCCTGTGTTCCAACCGAAGCCGCAGGTCCTGCCGTCCCATCCCCGAGTTCCCCACCGGTCAGCTTCCCAGGCCTCAGAAGAGGACAGAAAAGAATGGAATGTGTGACTGGAAGTCTTTACTGGCGATCTTGACTCAATGGTTCTCGACAAATGTTTGTGTCAGAGTTCTTTCTGTCAGGCTCATAAAGGAGCTGGAGTCTACACTGCTTTGATATTTTCTGGAAGAAATTGTGTAAGATTGAAATTGTTAGCGCTTGGATGCTTTGGAGGATCTAGCTATTAAAGCCCATGGAGCCCCGACGGTATTTTGTGGGACGATTTTTACTTACTGATACAATTCCTTTACCAGTTTTAGAATTACTTTTCTTTTTTGTTTTTATTTCTTGCGATCTAGCATATTCTATTTCAAGGGGAATTTGTCCATTTCTTCTAAATTGAATTTCTTAGCACACAGCCCTGGCTGGTAAGCCTCACTGGATTGAGTGCCAGCCTGCAAACCAAAGGGCCGCCAGGAGTGACCGCGGCGAACTTGACCTCCAGGCAGAGGGCCTTGCCAGGTGTCTGTGAGGGTGCAGCGCGGTTCCTCTCCCCGCCAACCTCCCACTGCAGCACCCCCCGCCCCAACAGCCCTGGCTCCTGGATCAGGTGCATGCCCCCTTCTGTCCACAGCTGGAGAAGCTCAAGAGACATTCCTCAAAACAAGGGGCCTGGACAAGTCGGTGACTTTCCAACTGCACCCGCCTGGGCCTCAGGGGCAGGAGAGGGTGCCAATGAGTGGTGTGAGGAGCCGCTGTCACAAGAAGTTGACTTGGCTTTGTCTCCACTGAGGGACTTCCACATGAAACTGAGCTCAGGAGAAGAGTTTGGCGACTCAAAGAATGTGTGAGAGCGCCTTGGCCGTGACATGTAAACAGAACAGTTTTCTCTGCCAGCGTCTGCGCTCAGTTCCCATGAAACTCTGGTCAAGTTCTGGAATCTCTCTGCTTGTCAGTGGTCACCCGTCAGCAGGAGTGACACCAGGGCCGCGCGCCTCATCTAGACTAAATAGGTGGTGACACACGAGGCCCTTCCGTGGAACTCTTTCTCTAGAGGAGTTCTTTTGCGTCCTGCTCTAAACAGGGCCGTGGGAAAGGTCCCTGGGTCACTCGCTATGGTGACGGGCTGGAAGGAAGCAGCGCCTCCCCCAGGCAAGGGCCGACCTCTTGCATTTCCTGGAAAACTCTTCGGCAGCCATGTCATTGGCTCAGCAGGTTCGGGAGCCTCCTTCATTTTGACTTGACCTTGGCCCTGCCCAGGCAAACAGCTGTCTGGGAACTCTCACCTTCTCTGTTTCTTTCTTTTTATTGTTTTAAAAACTTTTCTTTTCCCTCCCTCCCTTCCTTCCTTCCTTCTTTTTTGTCTACAGAAAGGGGAGGGGAAGGAGAAAGAGAGGGAGAAAAACATCAATGTCTGGGTGACTCTCACATGTCCCCCAACTGGGGACTTGACCTGCCACCCAGGCATGTGCCCTGACTGGGAATCGAACGAGCGATCGTTTGGTTCACAGGCCAGCACTCAATCCCCTGAGGGGCCAGAGGAGAAGAGGCCAAGACAAGCCCAGGCCCCAAGGACTCTCAGGCTGGAGGTCAAGTGTGCAGCCTTTAGCGCTTCATGCCGGCAGCTCACAGTGGCCACCTCAGCCCCCAGGTGCTAGCTTCCCCAGGTGAGTCTCCCCCAATTCTCCTTCTATCTGTTTCTCCGTTCTTCTAGGAAGTCCCAGCCAAAATGCCCCACCTCCCAGCCTAAGGGAACAGCAGGGGTCCTGGGAGTTTCACCTTAACATCTAATCTTAAAGACAGAAACTGGAGCAAGAGGAGTCCCACCCAGGTCATGGCAAAGCCAGAATAAGAGCCAAGCTGCCCATTCCAATCCAGGGCCCACTTCTTCAGTTCCAGCTGATCTTCCCAAACTCTGCAGATTGGGGGCCCTATCCGGGATCTGTCCCACTGGCCTGCAAGGTCACCAGTCCCATGTCCCCGCCAGGCAGCTGAGAAGAGTCCCTTCCCACGCTGAGCCGTAGGTTTCGGGTCCCACTCCCTGGAGACCTCTTTGCTTCCCGGCTCCTGCAGACGTCCCCCGCGGCAGGCGGTCCAGTGGAGGAACTCCCGCACCTTCCGTAGGGTTTTTTCTCGGTGACTCTATTTCTGGACGCGCTCGGTGCCAAGCCCACCCGCGGTTTCACGTGGAACCACGAGAAGAGCCTCTGCAGAGGCCGAAGAGCTGGCGGATCTGCAGCAGCCTGTGCGCCCAGAAAGCCGCTGTGCGGGTAGAAATGCCCCGCTCACCTCCACATTCGCTGCAGCTCACCCCGTTTCCCACGGACCCCGGCCAAAGTCCTGTCCCAGAAGGCGGACCTCAGACTGATTTGGGACCTTCCATTCGGGAGTGAGATCTAACCAGACTACGTGATCCAGACCTCCTGTTACTGCATCAAAACCAGGACCAGTGACACACCATGGCCCGTCCCCTAAATGGGTGCCCGCTCACACCCTCTCGGTGGCTTCCGTGGCCAGACCAGCTTCCCATGAGGGCGGCAAAAACAGCGACTCCCTGCAGAGGCCTCTTCTTCCCACGCCCTCCCTTCCTCCTTCCTCCAAGTGTTCCATCGAACACTGCTGGCACTTCTTCATCCCAGCTTCAGGACCAAGCCGGCCAAGGACATCTGCGGCGAGCGGAAGGAGAAGGAGCTCCGGAATGATGTGAAACAGCTGTCCTGAAAGTCCCGCGCCCGGGAGACCTGACTTCTCTCTGCCGCACGGAGGACCACACCAGACTAAGAAAACAAGCACCGGAGAACCATTCCCCCCCCCCAGCCTCCCCGGGTCTCACGGCCCCGCAATGAAAACACCTTTTCAAACAAGGTGTTTTGCGATGCAGAACTGTTTGTCTGAAGTAATAGTTAATATGACTTGGATTATTGCTGGTTTGGGGTTTATCTTGAGTAGTGGTGGTCTTTTTTATTGAATTTATTAGGCTGACATTGGCTAATAAAATTATATAGGTTTCAGGTGTATGATTCCATAATACATCATCCGTACACTGTATCGTGAGTTCACCGCCCCAAAGCAAGTCTCCTTCCATCACCATTTACCCCATCTGCTCTCTCCTACCTGCCCCCACTCCCCTTCCCTCTGGTAATTACCATACAGCTGTTCAGATCTCTGAGTTGTTGTTTGTTTTGCTTAATCTCTGCACTTTTGTTTATTTTCAAAGCAAAGCTGTGAGCCAGTTGGTTCCTGCCAAGAGCCCCTGTTCCTCCTACTCCTGGAAGCCAGGGCCAGGGCCTGTCTCCTGCCTGAAACCCCAGGGGTCGTGGGCGGCCTATAAGAACCACGGGGTGAGGGGCAATGGCAACCAGGGAGGAAGGGGCCTTGTGATGCCGTTAACTAAGTGTGTTGTTGCACAAGGAGGCATTCGATCGTAGGGCTGCTGGCTTTGCAGGAAATAGCTTTTGTTTAAAATCTCTGACAGTGGTGCTTTCTGGGAGGGTAGCTTCCCATCAGTAGGGGGCACTTGGAGGTGCAGGTGGATGTGATGGGCCCTGGTCGTGGCTGGCCTGGGCTCACCAGAGGGTCAGGGAGGGCCCGGCTTACCAGTTCGGAATATTCTGGAACAAAACTCCCATCCCAGCATCAGCTTCGAACTGGCCTCCCTGGATCCATGACTCCCGCTTGGGAGCAGCCCTTCGTCCCAGGGTCATACTGAACCCCCCACTACCCCCAAGGGAAAACCAGATAACCCAGCCCTAGATAGCACTGGACTTGACTGACAGGATGGGGCAGGATCAACCTTGGGGGATGCGGCGTGGCTTTCGGGTTGGTTCCTACAGAGCACATGCAGGATGGAAAAAGGGAGGGAAGGACTATCCTCCTGCGCTCAGAGTTTGCCTGGCATGGAAGCGTCAGCCATGTGAAAAAGGCAGGTTTCGGCCCAGTTACAAAGGGGCTACCCTGTCAAGGTGGCGGGTCTGGAGGCAGGAGGGAGGGCCCGAGGCTTCGGGGCTGTGTGGGGGTCCTGTGGGTGCCTGTGGCCCTGGCCAGGGTGGAGCCGGTGAGGGGCAGCAGAGAGCAGCCTGGTCCAGGCAAGAGGACATGGGGTTGGCGGGGAAGTCACAGGGGCTGGGGGTGGGGGTATCAGTTTAAGAAGGGTGGGCCGGCTGTGTGCCCTGTGGCCTGCTGGAGAAAGAGGGAGGAGCCTAGAGTCGCACAGTACAGGGCTGCCTCCCTACAGCTGCCACATTGGTCTGTTGAGGGGCACCCGGCTCAGGACCCGGAACTTACTGCTCCCCCTTGCCATCCTCCCGAGTCACACAGGGCACAAGGTGGAGCTTATCATTGTCCCCTCTTCTGTGTCCACCAAGGGGTCTCCTGCTCTTCCCAAGAGCGCCCCCTCCTGGAACTGAGTTGTTCCAGCATCTCCATAAGACCTGGCCCCGCCCCCTGGAACACCCACCTGGACCCTTCTGGAGAAGGACTGACACCCAACCTGTCAGGTCTCTTGAGTGGAGAGAGGGTCCCTGTGCCCCATGGGGTCAAGCAGTCACTTGGCACCTTTGGACACGGGAAGCAGCTTGGGACCGGGAGGTGGGAGCCCTGGGCTCTGACTATGGATTGAACCCGGGCTCGCTGCGTGTCCTCAGGCCAGTCCCTGTTCCTCTCCAGCCCTCAGTCACCTCGTCTGTAAAATGGGCTAGCGATGCCTCACAGGCAGGGGACTTTCGAATGACTTCGGCCCCTGCACCCTCTGGGCAGGGCAGGGAGGGAGGGTGCCCTGCACCCAGATGGGGACCCAGCCCTGGGCACCAGCGTGCTGCTACACAGTGCGTCCTGCCTCTGCCCACCTGGGGTCAGAGAATCTGCATCCGAGCGAGAGTAGACGCCCCCCCCTTCAGGACAAAGGCTCTCAGCTGGGAGGAGTCAGTCATTTATTGGCTCCTATTGACAAGAAGTCCATTCCCTTGGCACCAGGTTCAACATGGCTCCCCTACCCACCCTCCAGCCCCCCAAAGCCAATGAAGTTTGCACCCTGAAATCTCGGTGGAGTCTGAGAGGCACAGGGAGGCAGGAATGGAAAATTACATAATTTAAATATATACAGTGTAACCACATAGCTTATCAGGACCCAGCAGACCCCCTACGACCCAGCAAAGTCCATGTGGAACTGGCGGAGTGTTGAGGGCTGGGCTTGCAGGGAGGGGTCAAGGCGAGCGGGCTCCAGAGTTGGGGGCAGGAAGCAATTAGATGTTTGTCATATCGCACCTTGGTAGCTTAGGTAAATAATCTTTAACCCACTGCTTCTGGTTCGAGGCACATCTCTCTTTGCCTCCATTCATCCTGAATCTGTGGGTAGAAAACAGAGAAGGCACCGGGTTACCTGCTGGGGACCACTCACGGGTGCCCCCAAGTGGCGGTCTCTGTGAAGTACAAAGTTATCGAGTCCGGCCTGTGGCTGGCAAACCACAGGCTTGCCAGGAGGAACAGGCTGCAGGGGGAGCTTGTTAAGTTGTGTTTCCTGAACCTCTTTCCTGGAGATTTCGATTGGTGTATCGGAGTGGAGCGGAAGGCCGAACACTCTGAAGATGAACCAACGTAGCAATTCCCCTCCTGGGACACCTTGGAGGGCCCCATCACTTCCTGTGTCTGTGTACCTCGGGACGCTCAGCCACTCTCCAGAAGCATGTGTTTCCTTTCTGATCTCTCCACCTCCTAAACTTGGCTGTTGTCCTCACTACAGACCAGTTCTGCCTGTATTATCTGGGCGATCTTAGACAAAACTTTCTACCTCCCTGAACCTCAGTTCTCGAGATAATGAAGACGGGTGCCCCCAGACTGTTAGCCCAGTGCCTTATAGACCCCGCGTGACAAGTGGGAACTTGCTTCCTAGCACCTCCGTGATGCAGCTGTGGTATTTACGCCACTTCACGGGTAAGAGGTGAGTGCAAAGGGTGCTTGGGTAACTCGGTGCAGTAGAGTTAGCTGCCCAAGGTCACCTAAGACTGTAAGTTGGCAAACCTGGAGGGGGAAAGTAATCGTGCTCCCTCCCTCTTCTCACTGCAGCAATGCCTGGAGCTTTGAAGCAATTCCTTCTTCTGGCATAAAATATTTGGATATAAGACCTGGCTCCTTGATGCTCCAAGGAAAAAAAGCGGCTGTAAGAAACCAGGTGCATCCCTCCTGGCACAAGCTAGGAAGTGCATGGCACCCCCTAGCGCCCACACTCAGCGCTGCACCCAGGTTTTGATGTCCCTCACCTTCCCAGGGTCTAGAAACCTTAATCTGGTGGGGCATCGCCACCTAGTGTCTACTATTCTAATTGCAGGTGAGCCTGTTTCCTTGCCCTGGAGGAGGAAGTCAGGAATTGAACGGGGAGTGACACTCACATGACCCCTTCCGTGCGGGAGCAGGAGGGGCTGGAGTTTCTGTAACACTCGATAGTGCCCAGGGGAGTCGATTTCTTCATAAACTTAAAGCAGCATTTGGGGGGCGGCACAAACACTGGAAGAGAAACGCAAAAGTGGTTTGCATCTATTTTCCAACCTGGACTTCTCTCTTTCAGGATGGTAAAAACAGAACAAAATAAAATAACAGCAACAACAAACCCCTCCCAGGACAGGCTCCGGCTTTGGAACACACTCAGAGGACCCAGGGGCAGCCCTGTCCCCTCCACCACCTAGTTCTGCGCGTGGGCAGATTCAGGCCCCTGGGGTCCAGTCCTAGCTCCCTGCACACCAGCTGGCAGCCTTGACGAAGATGCCCCGCCCAGGCCCCAGGCCTCCCACCTGGAAAATGAGACCTTTCAGACTGATTGCTATCGGCTCTCCCACCACCAGTGTGTGGTTCTGCCCCAGTACTTAGGTCCCAGGGCCCCGGTCTAGGGGCCCGGTGAGTTTGGAGCATGCAGGACAACTATGCTGCAGGATTAGAGGATTAGAGGGGCAGGATTAGAAACTGTTCAGGGGGTTCAAACTGATAAAACGGCAAAGGAGGAGCTCCCAGGAACCAGCTGGCCCCCAACTTGCTCTCTGAGTGCCCCGCTGCCCTGGCCCTCAGCTCTGCCCTGCCCTCCAGCCCCACTCTGACAGTGTGTACACCCGCTCCCTCACTCCACCCTCAAACGACTTGCATTCCAATCCTGGCTCCTTCCTCCTGGTTTTGCTGTGTGCAAAGCCCCTTTTGTATGTTTAGTATTAGGTTGGGATTCTCTAAACAGTCTTGGAAGGGAGGCATTAACAGGCCTGCTTTGATGATGGAGAAACTAGAGTTCGAGAAGTAAAGTGACTTGCCTATGGTTAGCCAAGGGTTACAGCCCCAGGTCCCGACCTCTGCCCATCGTCGGTTACATTGTGGAGGCAAGACCCGGTGCCCCTCTGGACCGCAGGACTCCCGGCTTGGGCTCCATAAACACCCAGCCCCCTGTCTGCAGGGGCCGAATGAGGCTCAGAGGCTTGTGTTTGCCCAGCCCCACAGTTCTTCCACTAGCCCTCTGGCCCTGCCCATTCCAAGTCCTTCATTCACACCTTCAGGAAGAGTCCTTTTTGGCCAGGAGTTTAGGGCGAGCCCTGCCCACACCCCCAGAGCACCTGCCTATGTTTCTGCCCTCCCCAAGGAAAGCAAAGTGACTCTGGCCACACTCACGGCTCTTGCTGCTCACATCCTGCAGCCACATCCCTGCCACCAGCACCAGGGCCATGGTAATGAGCTTCATCGTGGGCTTTCTGGCTCAGGCCTCCCTGGGACGATCTCGACGAGTCAGCTGAAGCTCAGTGCTCTCCTCTGGCCCATCCTTGGTGCCAGCGCATTTATCAGGATTGGTGGGATTTCCCAGGCCCCGGTGCAGAGGTGGGGAAGTCACCGAGAGGAGAGGTGGTTACTTACGTCCAGTGACCACATTGGACCTGTCGTAGGGGTGAGCAAGTGTGTGGAAACTTCCCGTGTGCAGGTGCAGATAAGGATCTCCAGAAAAACGAGGAGGAGCTGACCCTCTGAGAAGTGGAGAAAGGTGAACGGGAGGAAGTGGCCTCTGTTTGTGGCTTCTCTGGTCCCACATCATTTCATCCAGGGAAACAGCGGTAGTCCCCAGAGCAGGGTGGAGCTGACAAGCTCTGGGCCAGGACAGAGACCCATCTGTGTTTGAATCCCAGGTCTACAAATTAGCAGTTGCTTGAATTCACCCAAGTCACTTGTCCACGGCAGTATGGGACAAGGGATGCATGCCTCATGGGTGTGCAATAAAAACTAAATAAGGTCAGTGATGTCAAGTACATGGTTGACGTGGTCACCAGCCCACAGTGTCCATGGCGCTATGGATGAGACGAGATAAATTCACATGGACTACCCAGTCTTGTGGAGGAAAAGGGATGGCCCGGCTACTCTCTCAAGGGGAGAGTGCCCTGACCCTTGACTTGATAAGCTTTTATTGCCTTTCGATTTGCACAGGAATAAAGGTAAAATTCATTAATCATTGTCAGGCAGTAAGGATCAAACAATGGATAGCATACAAAGAACTACAAGGGCCTATTCTGAGTCATGGTCTGTTAGCTAAAGGGTTACAAAATTTGGGAAACAAACTCATTTCCTGCTCGGACCCTTATTATTTAACTGAGAGCATTCCTCGCAAAGCAGGTCTCACAGGATTTTACCTATTCTTTCTTAGGCCTGATCAGTCGGGGAACCCGCCCTTTCCAGCACAGGGCTGCACCACCCTCTGTCATTGTTTCAGGCTTAAGTCAGGCAGGGGAAGTAAGGCAGCCAAGAGATTAGGAGACTTTTCACAGACAGAATGAGGATTCGGGCTATGTCAAAGCCGAGGGGTGAGGGTCCATCACCCCCTTTTTCTATAGCCCCCTAAGTCTTTCCCTGGGGGCTCCCTGTGATTGTGCCTGTCTTAGGTTGTTCTTCCTTGAGGAATCTTACCTGTCATTGGCTAGCCAATCAAGCATTGGGGGCCAGGCAGGGTGAAGAAAAAGGAGCAGACGCAGAGCCCCTGCCAGGGAGATAAGCTTTGTCTCTTTAGTGGCTTATGCTCCGAAGGTCACTCACTCAGCCTTAGCCATGGGGGGGGGGGGGGGTTACAGCTTCTGAAACCAGGCAGGGCAGTTCCCAACACCTGGCACCAATCTTTCCAATTTCCATGTTTCCCATCACTTAACGCCTTCTAATAGCTGTCCCTGTCCTAGGCCCTTGTTTATCCCCAGGGAAGAGGAGTAATGTACACAGCATAGCTGCCACCTGCTGTCCTCTGCCTCCCAGATAAGCAAGTAAAAGCCAAGCAGGGTGAGGACAGCAGTGGGTGAGCCCCATGGAGGGCACAGGGGAGGTTCCTAAAGGCGCTGGAGAGGCCTCCCAGGGGCATAGTCCTCAAGCATCGTCACCTCCCCCCTGCCCTGGCAGGGCTGAATGGGCATGCATATGAACAGGGAGGAGCACATTTGTCCAGAGAAGCCAGAGAGAGAACTGGGGCGTGGGGTGTAAGGAGAGTGACGGGAGTGAGGAAGTGGCTGGAGTGGACATGACTGCACAGTGACGGGGTTCCCAGGGCCGGAAGCCATTGTGCGAAGTGCTGGTAGGAAGTAGCACACAGTAGGTGCTCAGGAAAAAGTCGCTGGGCCTAATCTGTGTGTTAAAATCCTGAGGCCAACGTGCATTCTTTGATCACAGCGCTATGCTGAGGCTGACCACCTCGGGTCCTGCAGGCTGTGGCTCGCAAATCCTCAGCGGCTTCCCGTTGTCAGGTGGATGAAGTTCCAGCCGCTGACCTGGTCATGCACGGCTCATCCTTTTCTACGTCCAGGACTTTGCTTCGGCTGCGGCCTCCACCTGCAGGGCCCTCCTCCTGTCTCCCTCTATGAACTTGCCGCCCATTTCCAATGCCTTTATTTCCTTAAAGACCATTCCACTGTTCCCATTCGGCCTCCTTTGAACCCCCCATGGGGGGTTCAAACCCCAGCCCCTCCGCTCTTTGCATTCTTCAGATGAACTCCTGGGTGGGTGTCCTGGTGCAGCAAAGTTGAAAGGGCCGGGAAGACAGTGGCTCTTAAAGTTTCAAAGCATTTTGAAAAATGCCTTGGCCTTGCCCAGGCTGGATGGGTCAGCTGATTGGAGCATCATCCTTTGGGCCAAACCACTGGGGGTTCAGTTCCCAGTCGGGGCACATACCTGGGTGGTGGATTTGATCTCCAGTCGGGGCACATACCTGGGTGGTGGATTTGATCTCCAGTCGGGGCACATACCCGGGTGGTGGATTTGATCACCAGTCGGGGCACATACCAGAGGCAACCGATCGATGTTTCTCTTTCACATCGATGTTTCTCTCTCTCTTTCCCTTCCTCTCTAAAATCAATGAACATATCCTTGGGTGAGGATTTTTTAAAAATGTAAAGAAAAATGCCTTGGCCTCATTTCAGAATCAGAATCAAAACATCCCTGCCTGTATGTGTAAGGCCGGCCCCAGAAGGTAAGAATCACGTATCCAGTGAAGTCTCTTCATGCCACAGATGGACTAAAGGAGCCTCAGGAGGAGGAGATGGACTCCCAGGGTCACACCGAAAATTCGAGCAGACACGGGACTATGGACACTCAGGTCACCGGGACGTCTGACCGCCATGTCCCTCAGTTCCCAGTCCTCCCGCCGGCTGCTTCTGTCTCCCCAGAAGTCCAAGGAGTGGGAATGCCGACCCCGCTGCTGTTGCTCACCTAGTCCCTCTGGCCTTGCAGATCGATACTTTTTTCATTCCTTTGCTATCACTTTAGTCGTGGTTTGGTAGAGGAAGGAGAAAAAGGTGTGAGATCAACCTGCTGAATGTAACCATTGGTCTCGTCGGCTTCCTTGGGACATGGAGAGGGGCCATGGGGTCACCCAGGGAATTCTGTCCCTTCTCTTGGGGGCGCAGCTGGCCCACTCCAGATGGGGATGGGGCTGCCCCTCTGGAAACTCACTTCCCCTCCTGTCCTCACGGTTCTCACTTCCCAGATGTGGGGCAGGAGGCCCAGGAAGGGAAGGGGAGTTGCCCCATGGAGGCCCAGTGACAGCGCCCTGAAGGTAGCCCACCTCCTAACTCCCAGGCGGGGCTCTTCCTCGGATTTTCAGGCTTTGTGCTCATGTCGGGAGAGCTGGGCCATGGCCTGGAAGAGAGGGTGGGCATGACCGGGCCCCTAGGAGGGGCCCCACCCATCTGGACGTCAGGGCACGGTGCCAACTTCACAGGAAACAAAAAACACCCCAGCATTTCCACCCTGCAGAGCAAGGATGCAGGGGCAGGAAGTGGCAGCAGTCTGATTCCAGAATATGCCCACCTAAACCCACCAGGCCACCGTGATTCAGGGGACACACCCACGGGCTGTGGGAAAGTCCCTCGAGGGGCCCTTCTCTCTCTGGGGAGGCAGATGGACACCCCGAGACCCACCACAGACCCATAGCCCGTTTCCTAGCACCTCCGGCCCTGGGAACCCAGGTCGGCCTGGGTGGGGTGCCCTCCTCTCCGTGTCCCCTGGGCCCTAGCCCCCAGGCTCAGCTCAGAGCTGCCCCACTCCGAGAGAAGCCACCATCACCAGGTGTGGGCTCCTGGGTGAGCTGAGCGGACTGCAGAGATTGCGCTGAGCTCCGCCGCTCACCCCTCAGAGTTGGAGCTGGCCTCCGTCGGACGTGCTGACCTTTGGTCTCCTGGACGTCGTCACCTCTGTCCTCTAGCCCAGTGGGAAACACACTGGGCTTGGGGTCCAGACACCTGCATTCTAATCCAGAGTGCCACCCGGTCCGCCCTGATCACCCTCCTGAGGCTCTGAGTCGTCATGGCCGACACTGGGTGGCCGGCGCTGTGAGGCGGAAACATGGAAAGGTGCGTGAAGGCTTCCAGCACGCACCTGGCTCATCAGCATTGCAGTTTCCGAGGGAGGGGTCCGCATCTCCCCTGCCCCCTCAGTGTGGCTGAGGGGTCTCCACAGCTGCCGGAGGAGCTGGCTGTGGACCGACCAGGTCCTGCCTCTCAGCGGGGGCCGTCTTGCTGAGATTCCGCCAGGCTGGGCGAGTTTCCGGAGCCAAGTTCACATCTGAAGCCAGGGCTGCCGCTTGTCAGAGCCAGGGCCTGAGGTTCGTGTGCTCTACCAGCCTGTGCCCCAGACAAGAATAGCTCCCACACTGGTCAGAGTCCAGTGCAAAAGGAGAGTCAAGGGCGCCTCGTTCACACAGCAGGGATTTCAAGAGTGTAACGACCGAGACTGTGCAGAGCTGCACCCGGAAAGCTGTCCTGCCCCCATCAGCCCTCCTGCCTCGTGTTAGGTGGGCACCCATCTGGGAACCTCCCACCCCCGGTTCTGGGTCTCCAGCGCTGGTTTGGAAGGTGACGCTCCAAAGTCCCACCGTGATGGTTTTATCCTCCCAAAGTCCTCGACATAAAAGCATCTCCCAAAGGACCCAGAAGGTGCATTTCACTGCCCACACGCATGGCTCCAAGGGACACGTCAACCTTCAAGTTAGCCCCCCACCCACTCCGACCCCCCACAGACTCGCAGCCCAGAGCTGCCACCAGTCAGACGTCTCCCATGGCCGAGAAGAGACTGCGGAGAAAAGTGAATACGAGAAATGACAGTGTCCTCGTGGCTGACCCGGGGTCTAGCCTGCCCGGCTGTTTGCGGCTGGAACTTGCCTCAACCGAAGATTCTCCTGCCACCCTGAGAGGGGTGACTGGGTCAGATGGAACAGGTCCGGTGCCTGGGACACATTCGGTGAAAGAATTAGAGAAGCACGGCCCCACCCTCCTCTGCCACCTCCCCAACTCGCCTGTATCAGATGTGTCCTTCCACACCCAGGCGTGATAAGGCAGGTAGATGGCACTGGTCACACCACGCCCCCCGGCCCACCTCCCTCTAGCACCCAATCGCACCGGCAGGGGGAAGGGGAGGAGACTCGGGCAGCCTGGCTTGGCCATGCCTCTGCCTCTCTTGATCTCTGTCTACCTAAGTGTCCTCATCTGTGAGTTTTGGCTTCAACTCTGTCCCCTGATTAGCTGGCTGGAGGTCCCGAGACTCGCAGGAGAGCGTGGCTGATGGAACGGGTGTTCGGCAAAGAAGGTGGCTCCCAAGCTCACCACCCCTCCCCCGCTGCCTCCTCTGGCTTGTTGTCCCTAAATCCGAGGCACCCTTGGTTGTTGTTTTGCCTGACCTCTCAGCATCCTTGACCCTGCTGGCCCTTCCTTCTGGAAACGTCCTCTTGCTGTGGCTTTTGTGATGGGAGCCCCTCCTGGTTTTCCTTTAACCTCTTTGCCGGTTGCTTCTGAAATTTGGCGAGAGGCTCCTTGTCCTTCACCCACCCCTTAATCCTGACGTCTGCTGAGCCCTCCGTGAAATCATGGTGGTTAGTGGCTAACACAACTGTGCGCGAGAGGCACTATTCTAATCGTGCGTTAACCCGTCTGACCTTCCTCGCCACCCAGGAAGTGGGTATTATTACTATTATTATTATCCCCCCTTTACAGTGCAGGACAGCGAAGCACAGAGAAGTGGTCCAAGATCACCCAGCTAATCTTGGGTGTCCGCTGACCCAGCTGGTCGTCAGGGAGGCGGGAGGCCAATGCGGACGGTCTGGCCTCAGCTCTGAACCACTGCGCTGCCCGGCTGCTCAGCGGAGACTTGTCCCGGGCGCTGCCCAACACCTCAGCTTCCCAGGTGCCGCTCCCCCTGATCTGGCCACAACAAAGACCGCCTGTAACTCCACATCCGCCTCTGTCCCGTCTTCCCGCAGACGTGCCCTGATCTTTGTCCGCGATCCTCTCTATTCGGGAATAACTGGCCCCACCTGTTTCATCACATTGTGAGCTTCTACTCTTATCCGAAGTCACCTCCACTGCAAGGACTCTTCCCTTCCTCCCAGCCCCCTCTGGGACCCTCCGGGTCCAGGCGCTGGGCTCCTCGCTCTGTGCTTTCTCTGAGCACCTTCCTGTCTAGCCTCTGAGCTCCTGGCTGAACACAGTGCCCAGGTCGCTGCTGACGAATGTGCGGTGAACTGACGCGCCCACCCATGTCTGAACAGACCACCAGACGTTAACCCCGCCAGCCCCGTGTTTCAACAGACAGCATAAAAACGAAGTCTTCCAACATGTCCACACACACTCTCCAGATTCCGAGGCTCTCCTGGGCAGTCCCAGCCCCCGAGGCCGTTGCTCCGGTCTGCACAGCCCTGAGTGCGAGAGATCACCAGTCCCGAGTTGAAGCAGGTCTCTGCCTGGAGAACAGAGGGTGGACCAAGGCCACCTAAGAAATGAGTGTTCTCCAAAGGACTGCACACAGAGTGTTCCTTTCTGGCTTCCCCGTCTGTACCTCCCAGGGCAAGACGTGGTCAACATCTCAGCTCTGTAAATAAGTAAGCAGGACGTGCAGTCTGGCTTTGCTAGTTCAGGCACATCGATGGGAAGGGTGGTGGGATTCAAGGCGGTTACTGAATAAATGTGGTTCTCTCACTCTCAACCGTATATATTCCTTCTAACAGTATCATTGGGCGGAAGGTACTCAGAAGCTACGCTCCCATGGGGTTTGTCGGGACTGGTGATTAGCGCAACAATTGCCATCATTTTAAAGCAGTTGGAAGCAGATTAAACTCACTAAAGGGAATCAGCCACTCAGAAACGCCAGAGTGGTCTCCATTTCCGCCCAGCCATGGCTGTGCCGATTAGAAAAGCGTGTGCTCAAACGGCTACTGTAAATCTTCATGTTTGACATCCCTCCCAGCAAAATAACAACAACAAAAACCCACTTTACTAAGCAAAGAAGCAGTTAAAGGATGCCTCCGTGGGCCGGGCACTCTGCAATGAGCGGGGAACCAAAACGCACCAGGCGCTTGCCCTGTGCAGCTGACGCCCTGGGGAAGAGATATAATTTTCAAGCTAATTATATAAACAATAGAGTCTCGAATAGGACTAGTGAATGAGGAAACATAACAGAGGGATCTGGCTAGTGGGGGTGACTGAAGAGTTGGCATTTGAGCCCTGGCCGGGTGGCTCACTTGGTAGGATTGTCATCCCGCACACGGAAAGGTTGCAGGTTTGATTCCTGGTCACGGCACACGCCTGGGTGGTGGGTTTGGTCGCTGGTCGGGTTGTGTACTAGAGGCAACTGATCGATGTTTCTCTCTCCCTCCCTATCTAAAATCCATCAGCATATCCTCAGGTGAGGATAAAAAAAGTTAGGAAAAAAAAGACTTGGCACCTGAGCTGAGGCCTGCATGACAAGAAGGTGTGAAGACTGAGCGGGACCGTGCCAGGCAGAGGCCTACTGCGCTATCCTGGTTCACACTGCCCTCTGTATAAAGACCCGGCACCGAGATTCCAGTGAAGGGGGTTTGTTTGGGGGGGTGCAGGGAAGACGAGTAAGGGGGGGGAGCAAAACCGAGACTCGGAAGGACTCTGTTCATCATGGTAATGGAGCCAGCTCCACGGCAGGGGACAGAAAGGGAACCTTCCAGGGACACCTTGGGAAACCGTGCGGAGCCCGCGCCTGGTTATCCCGCTGATTGATGAGGGAGCCGGGCATTTACACTCCTACACCTGCCAGTCACCGGCCAGGGCTGCTCCTGGGTAGTCCCGTCCTCACTGTGCTCGGGCAGGCGGGTCTTCCCTGGAGGCCGAGCGGAGGGGCGTGGGCTGCCCCCAGCAGCGCCCGCTACAAGCAGAGAGCAGCCCACTGTGCTCCGGAAGGAAGGCCGGGAGGACGCACACAGACCTGGGGGGGGGGGGGCAGGAGTGTAGGAAGTGACGTCGCTGGGAAGGCAGGGACCAGCGCTCATGAAGCCTGGGAGGCCGGGATGAGTTTACCTGTTGATCCACGGGCGTGGGGAAGACAGCTGAGACACTCAATCTGGGAGAAGAGCTGACTTAAAAACAAGAGAGACCTCTCTCTCAGTTGTGTGGGAAAGATATTTTGCAGGGAGCAACAGAGAATGCGGGGTCAGCGGCAGAGGGCGAGCGAGAAGTACCGGTGGCCCCCGGGCACAGGGGCGGTGCCAGGCGGCGCGTCCGGCGTGCAGGGGCAGGACAGGCCGACGGGGCGGAGGTGGGGGCGAGCAAGGACAGCAGCCCTGGCTTGCCCGCGTCAGCGCCGAGACAGGGTCAGGCTGGCCTGAGCCACTCGAGGACGGCCTGACAGGTCAGCCACTCCTCCCGTCTGGGCCTCGGTTTTCTCATTTAGGAAATAAGGGAGTAGAACTAACCAACTTCGAAGGACTCATAACTCCCATAACCTGTCTTTTTAAAAAAGCAATCTAAATGACCTCTTTTTTAAAGACCCAGTTTCTTTCAAGAGTTTACTGATTTTTTTTTTAGAGAGAGAGGAAGGGAGGGAGAAAGAGAGGAAGAGAAACATCAATGTGTGGTTGCCTCTCACACGCCTCCCAGCTGGGGACCTGACCTGCAACCCAGGCACGTGCCCTCACTGGGAATCGAACCGGTGACCTTTCAGTTTGCAGGCCGGAGCTCAATCCCCTGAGCCACACCAGCCAGGGCTAAGGGTCCAGTTCTTTTTAGTCATGTACAAACCTATATGAACCACCGCTCAACCCGAAAGCTATGACAAGAATCTACTTCTAACCATGATATCTCTGCTTACTCTTCTCTCTCGCTCCTCCAACCTAAGGTGCCCACCTCCTGAGTTCCCTTGCTTCCCTTCTCTGTATGTTTAATCTATATGTATTTCTAAAATGTGTCTGTATTTTCCTTTACTATAAGACTCTATAAAACTGTAGGGAATGCCTTTTTTGCCCGACAGTATTTTGTTACCATTCATCCATATCACTGTCTCCACAATTCACTTCTTTAAGCCGCTGTGTGATATTCCAGCGGTGAAGGACACGACTGTGCATCTGTCCACTCCCTCTGGGTGGGCACTTGAGATTCTCTCCAGATTTCTGTCATCGCAAACTGTGCCGCTATGATTGCTGTTGTAGAAGCACGGCTTCTATTAGGCGATGTAAAACCGCGGAGTTGCTGGTTCGAGGTGTTCACTGTTAGGAGATAGTTCAATCCTCTTCCACGGCAACGGTTACCTGAACACGCCAGCAACACGTAGGAGACCATGTTGGTCCACAGCCCCTGCAACGCTGTGTGTTGTCCGAGGTGGCTGTCCTTCCTACCGCGTTATTTTGCACCGAGATCTCTCTCTGGTCTGGGTGTGCGCTCCCCTGACCAGGGAGGATGCAAACCTCTCTACCAGCCATGAGCGGTTCCTCTTCTGTGCAGTGTCTGTTCTTGTTGTTTGCCGTTTCTTGCCTGTGCATTTTTGTGTTTCTTATCATCATCGTCAGCCTGCTTCCTGCCTGCACAATGCCAGGGGCTCAAGATCACTTTCTGTCCCGAAAAGTCAGCCTTCTTTCGTCTCGACTGCAGCACTTCGGGTGACAGCGCTCTCGAAAACCTCTGTGAAGGGCCAGCAGCTGAACTTGCACTTCGCTCCGAGACCCACCCCCCGCCCTCCCCCCCTCTTCAGATAGAACTGCAAGTTCTTTGGCGCCACCGGGCTTCATGACACCCAGTTTCTTCTCATGACTCACTGTGTCTGACTAACTGGGTTCCCGGGGACGATCTTCATCGCCTCAGAGCTCTTAACAAAGGGAGTAATGGTCATGCCCTTGATTTGGTCTTGAACTTAAGGCCGAGAGTTCATAGCCATGCCTTTGGTTTTGATCTCTGCCCCGAAAGCTGCGCCCTACTTTGAGAATATTTTACCGTCTGCAGAGATTGACAATGAGCGATGATTCCTCCTTTTAACCTCGTGCACCGCAGAATTTCTGGACTTTCGGAGTTTCCCTTTCGATCTCTGTGCTGGCGGACAAGCCAGCTTTTATCTCTTGCTGTCACTTTCTTGGGCCTTATGAAATGTAGTTGGTAACGATGAACTCACACTCACCATATTCTGTTTCAAAACGTCTCCTCCCAAAGCCATCAGTTCAGCGGGTGTGTTTTCTGCCTCCTCAGGGGTCCCGTGTGACAGTTTGGACCAAACACGGTGCTGCGGCATTACCTGGGCTGCCATCTTCCCAGCCCCTGTAGTGACTTCCTTGCTCTTGGCCACTTAGCCCCAAAGCCAAAACCACACATTTCATTCTTTGGGTAGCACAGCCCCCCAACTTCAAGGTACCAGCTTCCATACTGGTCAGCTTTTGCTGCAATAACAAGCAACCCCAAACTATCAGTGGCTTATGACAAGACACATGTCTTTTCTGCACTGAAGTCTGTGGACCGGCTGCATCCCCGCCCCAAGTTGTGGGTCAGGTCCTAGTCCCATGTCTTCCCAGGCCCTGGGCCCAGGCGGACAGGACAGCTAGCACTTGGGACATGTCATCCTTCTGGCTGAGTGTCCAGGGAAAAAAGGGGTGGCAGACACAGTGCTTCTAAAACTTCCGCTGGGGTATGGCACACGCCATATCTGCTCCTGTGGAAAGTTACATGGCCAAGCCCAAAGCCTGTGATGTAGGGAAATATATGCTGAGTCATTCTGACTAAGCATCTGGTCCCCCACAGAAGCAGCTCCTGATACGTCCCCACACCCATCCTTTGTTAGGACGTGCAGTGTGATATTCTTTCCGGTTCGTACATTATTCTCAAGTTGTTTTTACGTAAAGAAAGAAAACTCATAAATGTAATACAAACACTTTTTATCAGTCTTTTTGCTTACAGGCAATGGTTTTTGCGTCTTTTAAAGAAATCTTTCCCTTTTGCAAAGTTTAAAAATATTTCTATTAAGATGTTCTATTAAACTTTTTAAAGACTTGCTGTTAGCATTTAAGGGGAGGGGTCATCAAGGAACATGTATGAAGGACTCATGACAAAGGCAGCAGGGGGAGAGCTGAATGTGGGAGGGGGTGGGTAGGGTGGAGGAGAAACAGGGACAACTGTCACTGGACAACAAATAAAAAAGACCTTTTTAGCATTGGGTCACCATTTGGAGTGGATTTTTGTGTCTGGTGTAATGCAAGGATCCCATGAGCTGCTTTCTCCCATGTCGGCTGCCATTTTTCCCAGGCCCAGCCTTTGAACAGTCCCTCCTTTCCCCACCGATGTGACAATAATCACACTCCACAGCTTTGCACAGGTGTGGTTCTGCCTCTGGGCTTTTCTTGTTTCATCCCGTGGGTTCACTTTTGTATCAGTGCATTGACGTGTAACTCCTACAAATCACAGTACCTGGTAAAGTCAGTGCCCCTCCCCCCGCCCCCTCATTTTTTGGGCTTGTTGTTTGTTGTTTGCTTTTCAATCAGAGTGTCGTGGCTCCCACAAGAAAGGGGATGCGGATGTCGGCAAGGGCCTCATCAGAGGCCACGCGTTTCCTCTCGCTCTTCTGCGGCGGGACAGCGCTCGGGGGAGAGGCCTGAGACCGCAGAGCCCGGCTCGTCTGCAGAGTCGCTAGCAGAGCATGCTGTCACTCTGCTGGGGAGTCCTGGTGACAGCAGAAACCATGCAGGCAGGCCACATCCAAGTCAGCTCACTGTCACTGAAAAATAATAAAGTAAAAAGCAAAATGTCAAAATAAGCAGGCACCCGACACCTGGAGGGGTTTGAAGAGTCCGGAGTCAGGCGGTTGGACTTGTGTGTGGGTGGGCGGGAGTGCAGCCTCCACAGCCGCCTGCCAGAATCTGTCTGGTTCGCAGGCCCGCGCTCAATCCACTGAGCTACACCAGCCAGGGCACCAACTGCCAGAACCCGGATCGATCTCCCAGACCCATCCTATTCTTCCGTCCCTGAAAGAGAAGGAGGTAGTACTCTCTCTGAGAGCCAATGACAGGAACAGGGTGAAGATGATACAGGGTGCAGCCAAGGGGGCCCCCCAAAAAAGGATTTAGAATGGTGTCCAGAATTCAAAGTGTATAGGAATATTGGAGAGACATATAAGATGTCCTCACCCCCCCCCCCCCACAGGGGGAAGAAAGAATGGAGCCAGGGCCACTGAGAGCTATTTTGCATAGCAACAGTTTTGGAGCTAACCTCTGGAGGAATGGTTATTTAACATATCTATAACTTTAACTGGTTTCATAGATATGTTAAATAGCAGTGGCCAAGTTTGGAGGCAGGAAGGAGAGAGCAGAATGGGGACTCAAGATGGAACTAGCAGGGTCTGAGGATGGAACTAGGAGGACTCAAGATGGGAACTAAGGGCTGCTCTCCGAAGGGAGAAAGACTGGGACTCAGGAGAAAAAAACTAGGAGCTGGACTCCTGAAGGAGAAGTTTGTGGCGGGGACTCAAGATGGAACTAGCAGGGACTCAAGATGGAACTAGCAGGGACTGAGGATGGAACTAGGGGACCGAGGATGGAACTGGGACTCAGGAGGATGTAACTAGGGGCTGCGCTCCTGAGTGAGAAGGCCTGTGTGAGAGCTTGAAAAAGACTGGCTCCAGGACATGAAGGGTCCCTGCTTGGCCAGATGAGAGAGAGCCACGCGGTTTCAGCAGAGTGAGGACCCCCTGTTGGTGAGGTGAAAGAGGGAGCCACGTGGTTTTGGCAGGGTGCAGACCACCTCTTTCCCAGGTGAAAGGGAAAAACCACGCAGCTTTGCCAGAATGGAGATCCCTGCAGCCAGGTGAAGAAGAAAGCCACATGCTTTTGGTGGAGTGCGGACTCCTGCAGCTTTGGTAGAAAAGGCCCACGCGGCTTTGGGGTGCCCCCTTTGGCTGCGGGGCCTGAAAAAGCAAGAGAGACTTTGACTGGAACTGGGTACAAAGGACTCTTGCCAGTGGACCATGAGAGGGTACCACAGTACTTTGGATTAACTCAAGATCCTGCACAGTGACACAGCTGACGGTGCCAGCGGCCTGCAACTCAGACGTGTGCTCTTTTCCTGATTTACGGTACCCGGAGTTGGGACAGTGGGAGGAGGGAGCGCTGTGTGGGAGTAGGAGTATACCCTAAAGGACTTTGATATTTTAGTGGTGGCATTAGGCCTGAATAGCATTAAATAAACATTTTGTTTCCTTTTCACAAATCTCTGGCTTTAAGAGATTTCTTTCCAATTGGCGGCGGACAGAAGGGCCCAGTAGATTTTAGTATTTTGTTTTTGGGAGGGGCCCCTGTTGTATAGCAGTTTTGGGCATCCCTGGATGGGCCAAATATTGTATTGCCCCTCCCTCGGACCTCCTCCACCTCTTGTTGTTCGGTAACAAAGAGACCTGCCAAGTCGTTCAAGGTCTCCACCTGCTCCGACAGCGGGAGCAGTGGTTTAAGTACTTCATTGATTAGGTTTGTGGGCGACCGGATAATGTGTGTAGAGCTGTGGTTCTCGGTCCTGAGCCAGCACACGCTGGGGAACTTGGTGGAAATGGGAGTCCCTGGGCCCCGCCCCGGGCCCGCTGCTCCTGAAGTTGAGGACCACTGATGAGGACAGCACCGGGCAGGGCGGATTCTCAACCAGTACTGCAATTTTGGCCGAAGGCCACGGGGCTAGTTCATGGCCAGTCAAGCACTTGGCCCTGCTGACGGATTCCAGACCACTTTTCTACCCAGCAGAGCCCTGTCTCCTAGGAGGCAGATCTACGTGTCCGGGAAGATGAGTGGTCAGGTTAGACGTGGGTGTTAAGCAGAGTTTACCCGGACACACTCGTGTTCGGGGCTTGGAGAGCTGTCAGAGCAGAGTGTGTGGCGTGAGAGCATCACGGCCACTCCCAGACTGCCGTCTAAGACCCTCAGCGGTTGCAGCCGGGAGGCTGGCAACGTCTAGTGTACGCGTGGCATCCTCGTACACACACACGTCTGTGTGTACACAGCCTCTCACGCGCAGGAGTCGCTAAGGCTCCATCCCCCACTCGTGAGTCAGGTCTCTCCTGTGGTTCTCGGGCTGCCTTTGGTTGGGCTCATCCTTTGTGTCACAGTTAGTCAGCTCTGGGGACGGATATCGTTATTCCAACACTCTTAAAACAGATGCCGGGACAGATCGGCACTGGCCCTTTCACCCTCCGAAACCCATTTGTTTCTCACTCTTCTTTGTTTGGCTCCTTGCGGACGAGCCTTCGGATCGTCTCTGTCACTGCGAACACCCAATTCTGGGCTCTCCTTTTTCTCTGACTTCATCATAAATACTTTCAGCGACTCCCCGGTCTCCATGATGGCCACTGTGACGGCCGGAAAACATCCCCTCAGAGTGGGAGTGTTTGATCATAGATGTTTCGTCGGCTGCCACGATTTCCTGAACAGCAGCGTTGGGACCACTCACCTGGAGGGTTGTGCTTTCTCCTGGTGAGCTTTTCTCTTGGGTTAACGTCCTAGAAGCGGAATTCCAGGAAAAGAGGGTGTGACTTTGACAGCTGGAGCAGACAAGGAAAACATTTTCAAGAGATGTGTAACAGCTTACTCTGTTAACAGCAATATCTACATACACCTGCTTTTTATCCATTTACACCAAGTATAAATACATGTGTAGTCCTCAGTATTTGAGTGTTATTATTTCACTCTCTCCCTCCCTTCCTTTTTTGTGCCAATCTCGTAAGAGTTCAGCTGCACCCTGTTTTCGTTGTGATTTTGCTTTTTGTAAGTGTCTGATGTGTTCTTTCTGAAGACAGAGCTGGTCACACTGGCTTCAAAGAGAATTCACTTCAAATAGCTCATGTGTGCGTGTGCGCATGGGTGTGCATGGGTGTGTATCTGTGCTTCTGTGTGTCTGGACACAGAGATGTCTGAGCATGTGACCATCCCTGTGTGCATCCCTGCTTCTGTGTTTGTGTCTCAAAGAACACGCATGTTGTGGTGTGTGTACCCCTGACGCTGCATTGCAGGACCCATGTTCCCGAGTGTGCATTCCTTGGAATATGTTCATGCAAATGGGCGAGTGCCCTGCATTGCAGGATCGTGGCCATAATGTGAAGGACAAAGTCAAGTGCAGACTCCCTTTGGCTTACCACAGAGCTCCCACCTGTGCCTTCTGGTCGGCCATCGCCTGCTTGCATAGCTTCAATAAACATTTAACAATAAAACATTTAACTGTGTTGGGGCCATTTTACCAGGAAGAAGCAGTTCACTCCCAGGAGGAGGCGGCTCCACTTTTCGTGCAGATGACAGATAAATCCTCGGTAGGTGGGACTTGGAAAACCATGTACTTGTCAGGTGAGTGACACTGGGCGGGCCGCCCCCATGTCTCCGTTCTGCGTCTAAGGTGGGGGGGGATCCGCAGAAAGGGCGCTTATGGAAGTTCAGTGAGACAATGCCCCTGCTCCCGGCCCACAGTGGGTGCTCAGGAAATACCGTCTCCCACAGGGAAAGAGGGGAGAGGCCGTCCAGGCCTGAGGTCCCAGGCCCCAGTCCCTTCTCAGACCCTGACATAACGATGACAGCTCCTGACCAGGAGGGTTGCCAAATGTCCTCCCCAAATTCTGCCTTGACCAGAGTGAAAGGCATACACACTGTTGCTAAACATAGGCAGTTTGGAGGTAAGCAGGGAAAAGCTAGCCAAAAATGCATGATGGCAGAGCGCTGGTCCTGTGGCTTCGCAGAGGGCCTTTGGGGAGTGGAATGGGAGGCTCGGGCCAGTGGTTGACCCAGGCCTCGGAGGAGCTGGGCAGTCCCCCCGCCAAAACACCAGGCTCCCAGACTCTGGACACCACGGCCCTTGTTCTGAGGTCCCCTCTGGGCCCTGAAGTGTCACACTTCCTCCTCCCACACACGGTGGCCCTCTGGGTTTCTGGGAAACCCTGGGCCACCCTTGGGGCTCCAAGTGGGTGCTCACAAGCCAAATTTTCCCTGAAAGTTGAGGGAGTGAGGTACATTCAAACTCTCCCAGCTGTAAGGACTCTTATCTGTCCATCCCTCTGCTTCGGCCCAGATGTCACACGGGAGAGAGTGTGTAAAAGCCTGGGAACCAGAGTCAGCCAGACGAGGGTCGTCTGATGTGGGGCAGACTCCTCAACCTCCCTGCGCCTCTCAGAGGAAACAGTTACTAACCAGCTGTGATCATGCAGTGATGCCGAGTGAGTCAGGCGAGATAACAAATGGAAAGTACTTAGCCCAGCGTCTTGGCTCTGCGTAGGGGCTCTGAGAGACGAGGGATTTGAACTTGAGCCCTGCCCTCCCTCAGAGGCTCTGAGCGGCTGACAAAGGAGGGGTCAGCTGCTCAGAGTGGAGCAGGGAGCAGCCCACCTTGGTGGGGGATGGGGACTGGAAGAGGCCGAGAAAATCCCAGTGCTGGGTCAGTGGGAGCTGGAGAGAGGACAGTGACTCAGACGGGGGGCCCACTCAGAGCGGCTGCCAAATATCAACCACAGGAAGCAGATAGGAGTTCAGGCAGAAGAAGCTTTCCAGAGTGGAAACCCAAGGGCAGTGCTGTGGGGAGGGGGGCGGGGGGCAGCGGCGTGAGAGGAAAGCCAGGGTGGGGAGGAGGAGGGAGGAGGTTAAAACGAAAGCTGGAAAACAGAGAGGGACCCATGGGTCCCACAGTGCCCTGGAACAAGATCACAAAGAAGCAGTACTCATCCAGACAAAATAGACTTTAAAACGAAAAAGGCGACAACAAGAGACAAAGAAGGACCCAGCAACCCCATGTCCGGGCATTTATGCGACCAAACCCAGAACACGGCACTGAGAAGACATGCACATGTGTGTGTGCTCACTCACGTCCCGCAGCCGAGGGGCGGGAGCCCCTGCGCGTCTGTGCACAGGTGGAAGGAGAAGAGGCGGTGTGTGCACACAACAGATTAGGGCCCTAGTGCGAAGAAGAAGGGACTGGCGCCGACTGCAGCCACGTGGAGGGACCTACAGGGGGTTGTGCTGGGCGAGCAGGGTGGACAGAAAGGGGCCAGCGCCAGGTGACTTCGCCCACGTGTGGACTCTAGGAAACAAAACCGGCAAACGAGCGGAACAGAAACAGACACTTAGATACAGAGAGTGTTTCGACGGTGGCTGGATGGGGGAGGGGTTCGGGAAAAGGGTGAGAAAGCTGAAGGGATGGCCAGGTACAGATAGGCAGTCGCAGACGGGTCATGGGGAGGTCAAGTGCAGCACAGGGAATCCAGCCAATACCACAGTGGCTGCGTAAGGGGGTCGGCGGGGTACTGGGTTCATCGGGACGGTCACTTCGTGAGTTATATGATCATGGGGTTGTATGCGGGAAACTAATATAATATTGTACATCGACTGTAATTTAAAAACTGTTTAAAAAGTTAGGGGGGAATAAAGGAGGCCGAAAAGATGGAGCTGCCTGGGCCCCAGGAAGGAGCCCGACTCACCTCCAGCAGGATGTCCCCTGAGTTTGGTCCCAGAGCCTCCCCCCGTGGTCCGAGGCTTGCTGGAAGCTGGAAAGAAGAGAGAGGTGCTCAGGCTGATGGAACTCCTGCTCTGTGCCCAGGGCTGGACCTTAACCAGGAAGGAGGCAGCCCCCACGTTGCGTAGCTGGGGGTCCCACCGGGAGAGAGGCCTCGTCAGCTAGACCGCGGTGAAGCGGGGATTCAAACCCGGACCGACCACACTCTCAGAGCCTCGCTTTCCTTCCAGGCAGGCAGCACCCCCCTCAGGCACCGCCGGCACCCGGTCCAAGCTCCCGTTTCCATGACCTGGGACAAGCCACTCCTCTCTGGGGGCCTCGGTTTCCCTGGCTGTAAACCATAGAGAGTAGTGGGACCTAGCGCCGCAGGTGTTGTGAGCACTGAGGAGGAAGAGCCAGGCCGACACCACGCCAGCACTTAGTGTGCGCCACTCCTCGAGAGCGTGGAAGGAAACTTGGCTGTCCCCACCCGTGCAGGCCGTAGCAGAGGGAGTACTGGTCTTGGGTCTAGAGGTCTCCAGACCTGAGTTCCCAGGGTCACGACCTTGGACAAGTCACAAGACCCCCCCCCCCAGCCCCCCTCGCTTTCATCTGTAGAATGAGAATTATGCTGCCTGCCTGCCTGGGATGCAGGAGGGACAGCAGTGGGTGACAGGACCTCACCTGTCCCAGAGCGAGATCGTGACGCAGGGCCTGGGATTCCCCTGCGGTGGAGTGGGCAGCGTGAGGGAGAGGCAGAGGACGCGGAAGAAAGTTCTGGTACCCAGCAAGGTCTACACTTCTACTGCAGAACCGAGGCGGGCATTTCCCCAGCCAGCGAGAGAGATTGCGGTATGCGTGGGGCAGAGATGACTGGGGACATCACGGGGCGAGGGTCTTCGCCAGACCTTCACCAGGTCTTTCTATCGTCTTCTGCTCAAGGTGGCCACCAAGGAGTCGCCTGCGCCCCGAGACCTTTCTGCTGCGTCACCTGGGTGGAAGTCACTCCCCTACTCTGTTTCTTCTCTTTTGGGGGGTCCACACTTAGAGAAAGTGAAGTTCACCGTGCTCCTGGTGAGAGGCATGACAACTAGGAGACACCAACTAGTGTAAAGGAAAGAAGCAGAAAACCTCAGCAAAGAGCCACCCTGTGGGGTGTTCAACGCTGTCTCCTTGCCTCTGGCCCTGGCTGGTGGTTAGGGCAGGAGGACTTCACAAGGAAGGTGTGACTAAGCAGCAGGACCAAGCCACAGAAGACAAAATTAGCAGCAAGGCCAGGCAGGGAAACCCTCTGTGGCTGCAGCTCTGCCTCCGCCTAACAGCCCAGAGGGGGCTGAGCAGCTGCAGGGGAAGGTGGGCGTGGATGGCGGTTCCTGAGCCCCTTCTCTCTCCCAGCTCCCGCGGGTGGAAGTGGACCCAGCCTGCGAACGTGGTGGGAAGGGGGTGAAAGATCTGGGGTGATATTCCAAGCTTGTTTCTTTCTGGCTGTGTGGCCACAGGTAAGCCTTAACCCTGCCGAGACTCCACCTTCTGGCCCCTGAAATGGGATGGTAATGCCCGCCTCACTGAGCAGGCGAGAGGAGAACATACGGCTGTAAGAATGATGCCTACTGGTGTTCGCCGAGGTGCATGCTGCTTCGTCACTCTTCACAACGGCCCTGCCACGTGGATGCTGTCATCCCCACTTACAGAGAAGCAAAAAGCTCAGAGAGGTTAAGTGATTCGTCTTAGTCACACAGCTGGTAGAGAGCAAGCTGGATGTCAGATCTCAGGTCTTTGGGGCTCTGTTCAGGTAGTGCCTGGCATGTGGTAACTGAGTAACAGTAACTCATTCTCCCCTCCTGAGTTGCTGGTTGCTGGTGCAGACCCCTGCCCCAGAGGCGGCCGGCGGAGAAGTCCAGGACTGTGATCTACTTACTCTGGGCCCCTCCAGCTGCTGGCTAGTGGTGCCTCAAATCCGGCCCCACGCTCCCACACCCGTGGCAGATACCCGAGGAGATAATCTCGCAGGAGGAAGTAGATGACCCAGAGTGAACTTCATTCATATCTGTGACCTTGACTCCAAGTTATCTAAACATTGCTTCTGCTGCCTGCTGTTGTGTTGAAGTGTGAGATGATGGAGGAGTGAATTCAAAGAGAACAGAGCGGAAGGTGCTAAATGCATCGGCACATTGGGGACATTCATCCCGGGATCACGCAGGACCCTTCCCTTCCCATGGCCACAGCCAGCAGCTGCTGGTCTTCCCCTGAGTCTCTGCTCTATGGGTACAGCATGTGTAAGGCTGTTTCGGGAGGGGGGAGGAGAGGGAGTGAAGGTTCCCGGGTCCCACTGTGCCGGGGGCTGCCGTGAGAGGCTGCTGTGAATAGCTCCATCTGGAGATCAGGCAGGACACTGGGTCAGAGAAGTTCACCAAGTGCCAAAGGCCACCAGCTGGCTGTCTGATGCCAAAGCCACTGCCCTTCCCTTTACACAGGGACCCCAGGGAATCTGACCAGCCACACAGGGGTCGGCGGAACCCTGCGTGGTCCTTCCTGTGGACCTAGTTTCCACTCTGTCCTGAGCCACGACATGTCTGCAGCCACCGGTCATCTAGTTGACCAGTATTGGCTGAACACTAGTTACATGCGGGGTTCTGTTCTAGAAGCCAGACAAGAAGAAGCCCCTCCAAACCCTCCCGACTCAGCTCGAGTTGCTCTGAGGATCTCTCCCTCACAGCACAACTCTGAGCTCTGCTTGTACCTGTGTGTGTGTGTGTGGCTGTCTGGTTAGCATCCGTCCCCGCCACTGAATGGATGCTCCCAAGGGGCGAATGCCAGAATTGTTTGCCCCTGTGGTATTCACAGCACCCGCACACAGACCGACACCGAGCGTCAGGTGGTGGGTTCGAAAGCACCAGGACCCATGTCATCGTGCGGATGCTTTCGGGCCTGGCTGCAGATCCCTGTTGGCCAATGAGAAACCGAGGAATTTCCCTGAAAGTTTTTTTGACAACATTCACCCTCCCACATACAGCTGAGTTCTATTTGTGACCAATTGCTGACTAATTGGATGTCTGACTCCCCACGTGAACAGTCAGTTACTCAACAAATAGGGACTGAACACCAGTACCTTCTAGATATTGTTCCGAGGGTCAGGAGAGGGCAGGGAGGAACCCCTGCCCAGAGGGGAAGACTGACCAGACATGAGTGAGTGTGCACAGGTTGGGGGAGGCCTGCCACTGGAAATGGGTGGTCAGGGAAGGCCTCGTGAAAAAGGGACAGTTAGGCAAAGCCTTGAAGGAGGCGAGGGAGTGAACCAGGTAGCTACCTAGGAGAACAGCGTGCCAGGCAGGAAGACTCACCAGTGCAAAGGCCCTGGGGCGGCAGCACATCTGAAAGAGCAGTAAGAAGCTGCTGGGCCCGGAGTGGGTGGGAGGAGGAAGCCCAGGGTCCAGCCAGGGAGGAAGCGGAGCCGAATCTTTGGGAGGCCTTCGTAGGGAATCTGACTTCGACCCTAAGTCAGGGTTTTTGAGCCAAGGATTGACATGATCTCAATTGTGTCTTACCAGGAGTCCTTCAGCTGCAAGGGCAGAAGCAAGGGTACACATTAGGAAGTGGTTACTCAGTACCTGAGCCAGGTGAGGGGCAGCGGGGCCTCGCACCCACCTGCGGTGGAGGCCATGCGTGTCAGAGCTGGCTGTGCGCTGAAGTTAGAGCCCGAGGGTTTGCAGCTGGGCTGAATGTTGGTTGTCAGAAGAATGGAGGGGGGTTCTAGGATAACTCTTAAGGATTTTCAGTTAAACAACTTAGAAAACGTGGAATTGTCTTCAACTGAAATGAGCAAGAGTGCAGGGGAGGCATGTTTGGTGGGGGTGGGGCGTGGCAGGGGGTCAGGTTTGGTTACACCATGCTCGTGCCACCACCTAGACCTCCGAGAGAAGGCAGCAGGCACAGCCTGCAGGTGGGTGGGGGTGTCTGGGGTTCGTGGAAATGACATTTGGGAGTTGTTAGGTTTAACCACGTGAAAATGCCCGTGTTCAACCATTTTGATTTACAAAGTGGTGATTTTTTTTTTCATGGTTTAACCTAGCGATGGTGGTTAAAGCCATAACACTGGATCAGATTGCCAAACTTTGGTATAAAAGACAAGGCCCATCCATAGCTCTGGCATTCTCCACGGCTTCAGTACCAGGAAGGTGAGGAGAACCCAAGAAAAGGCACCAAGAAGAAAGGGTGGGTGGCCGGGGGGGGGGGGGCAACAAGAAACCCGGAGAACACGGATTGCCGGGAACCAAGGGAAGGCGGTATTTCAGGGAGGAAGGAGTGAGCAACAAGGTCAAACGTTTTTGGGAGTTCAAGGTGAATGAGAACTGAGAATCGACCGTTGGATGTATTACTGGGGAACGTGATGAGTTATTAGAATGAGGTCCAGAGAGCATGGAAGGAGGGGCTCGGGGATGGCGAGTACCAACAGCTATTTACAGAGCCGACCTCCCCAATGCCAGGCAAGGCTGCTCTATTGAGTCTTTGGCGATGGGCATAGGACCAAGAATAGAATGTCTGCAGTCCCACTATACAGAACAAAACTCGGATAATTAACTGCTAATTCCTTCTCATCAGCCATTAGGAAATCCCTCAGCTAAGACAATGATTTCTCTGCGTGGAGCTCACACAGACCCTTCTCCTCTGGCACCCAGGACCTGCTGACGCATGACCCAGCCTGGTCTGATGCTACGCCAGTCTGAGCCGGGAAGGTCACGTTCATGTAGCAACATGGGTAACATGAACAGCAAAGATGTATCGGTCCCACAGAGTGCCGTTGTTCAAAGTTTCAATTTTAAGGCAGAGTTCTCACTACTTGTATTTCTCAAGAGGGTAATTGTTTCCAGGCGCTTTTCGAAACATCTGTTCTTATTTGGAAGGGCTCAGTCTGGCCCACCCACTCCCTCTTGGAGGTGAGTAGTGACACCAGGACATGAACCCCTCCAGACTTCAAGCTCCACACTTCCTCTACTGGGAAACACTGGCTTGTGTTTCCAAGGGGGAGGAGCACTTGCAATATAATTGGTGGGCTCTCCCGGGGACTACTCAGCACAACACCCTTTCTGCCCCCAGCTTCTGCAGATAAACCATGTCAACCAGAAGCTGAAACGGGATTTTTACAACCACAGGAAATGATCATGACTTAAACCATCTCGTCTTGGAAGAACCAGGAGCTGAATCACCCCACGCAGACGTGGTCCAAAAGAATGTTCGACCCCAAGACCTATTGCCCAAAACGCAGGCCATCTGAGTTGATAAAATTCTTCCTGCGGGTCGAAGAATGTGCAGGCTGACTTAGAAAAAGAAAGAAAATAAAAAGCACATGTCATCAGTATCAGGGCTGTTTGCTTGCTTGTTTTTTGTTAAAGGTCATCCGTGGAAAGGCTGGCTCCCTGTGGGAAAGAGTGTGTGAGCGTTCTGCTGAATTTTTAAGCTTGTGACATTTAGCCTTAATGGTATTTCAAGGTTCTCTCTCTCTCTCTGCTTGTCTCCATCTTGTCCCCCTTTTCTCTTTCTGCCTCCCCCAGATACTTATACGGGGGGAGACTATTTAAATAATATGTGATTTTTATTATACAAGATTGTATCATCAATTTTTCGGGCAGAGAGGAAACTTGAGATTTCCTCGATGGATTTGTTGCTGCTTTGTGGTCCTGGCTGAGGGAGAGTCCCGGCCGGCTGGCCGGTTACAGAGACTGACAGTGGGAGGAGCTTCGGCAACGGTCCTGGCTCACCTTTCCCGGTGGTGAAGGGCTCTTAGTTTGGGCTCACGGGTGCTTCCTTGTCCTCCACATTCATACCTGCAAAATAAACATCGTGATACCCAGACGTCTTAGATAAGGCACTTTCATTTAAGCGACAAAAAAAGAAGTCAATTAGATTTTTCACTTAGCCCGGTGCTGGGCAAACAGGTGATGTTCCATACAGACCTGTGAAATGAATGAATAAGTCTCTTATGCCCAGAGAGAGGGTATCGGAGCCCTGAGGCCTCTCACTGCGTCAGAGATAAACCTGGACATCAGGAAGGTCAGGAATTGCTGAGGCCCTGGGGATCTCAGGGTGGGGGTGGGGGTCATGGCAGAGTCTGCCCGCTCTGACCCCTGCACCTCTCCCCACCCAGGCACCTCTCCCCCACCGCGGCACCGTAGGAGCAGTAGCCCTGGTGTTGGTGCCTGTGCGCAGGTGTGTGTTTGAATAATTAAGGCCTCATGCAATCGGTTACCCGACATGTCAAAGGCAAAAATGGATGGAGAACAGGGGTTTCTTTTCAGGCTCCAGTTTCAGTCAAAATTCACAGGAAGCACTGTGGCTGCTCCCTTTCCAAAATCATCTCCAAAGGGACCCCAAAGAAACACTGGGGTCCGGTAGGGGAGGGAGGAAGGGGACTGTGGCTTTGGGTTGGGCAGGAGGCAGCGCAGCCCAGCAGTGGAAATGGAAAAGAGAGTGGAAAATATAAGAAATCTGTTCTTAATTCTTCCTAGTCACAGCTGTGGGCAAAACCCACAGAGACTCAGATTTCTGGTCCAGGCCCCCTCAGGAGCAAAACCGGGTCCCAGCAGATACCCTGTGCTCTCAGGAGAGGCTGAGACAAAATCACACGGAGTCCCGGCCTCTGACAAGCACCTCCTCTCCTGCTCTGCCTGAACCCCCAGGCTGTGAAATTACCGTGTGTAAGAAGGGGCTCTGCTAAAGCTGCCCCTCCCAGGGCAGCAAAGGGATAGACAGGACCTGAGGGTTGTTTGGGGGGTGTTCTCTGAGGCCTGGGGGCTCCCAGCCTGTGACCCACCTCCCCCTACTCACTGAGCTCAACAAAATCAAAGGAGCAGGGTCTGGGCTCTCCTGCAGCACAGCTTGAAGGCGTGAGTCACTGAAGTTTCCAGGAAAAGATGAGGTCAAGGAGCCAAAACCATTGCAACTGAGGTGTGGAGCCATTTCCGTAGAAGATAGATGGGTCTTTCCGGGACCAGAGGCCAAGGCGGGGCGGAGGGCTAGGACCCCAGCCTTGCAGGAAGGGGGCCGGTCCTGTCGTCACTGAGCTAAAAGTGCCTTATAAGCTGCCACATAAGTCATCTTGCTGCTGTGTAAATCAGCTTGCTTATTGCTCATGTCCATCCTCCGAAATAGGTTTCATCACTGTCACTTCACCAGGGAGAGGCTGAGGCTCGGAGTCATCCAGTGGCAGTCGGAAGACACCCACGTTACAACTGGCACGTTCCCTGGGGTTTTAACCTGGACCACAGCTCTAGAGCACCCCTGCCCTCACCGGCTCCCAGTCGTGTGAACTTGGCCCAGTCACTTCTCGAACTTCAACTCCCCCTTCTGAAGAAGAGGGAGGGATGAGAACTGTGTCTAGCCCCTCAGGCTGAGTACGGACCCCGAGACTTCAGAAGGGTCCTCAACGCTTACACAGCACTCAATAAAGATGGGTTGTCATCTTCATTAGCGTGGGCCACATGCTGCTTGTCCCGTTATGTCCTTTGGGTAAAACGTAATAAATCTCTCCTCTGGTTTAGGTAACAACCAGCTGGGGTAGCTAGTTTGGCCGCTTCGATAGGACAAAGCTACTCACATGGTCCAGAGGGAAAAAACAGACTGAGTTCTAAAATTCCGCCCTAATTCTTTCGCAGGGAGATCAGCAGGACTGGGCGAGCCCTCACTGAGCAGAAGAGGTCCCTCCGAGTGCCCAGAAGGACACAGGCACTGCCACGGAAGGGGTCCTGTCCTTGGGTCTTACTGACCCCGAAAAGATCGCAGGCGGAGTGAAATACTGTCAAGCGCCGAAGGATGTTTTCTTAACCAAGGAATATGGACACAGCAGACTCCTATGAAACCCTCAGGACTCACTGATGCAGTGAGGCACACACACAGAGGTGTTCGTGAAATTATTAAGTCCCCCAAACACAAAATAGAATGTTGAGCAGACTGATGCAACTTGGGAGAATACGGCCACTTACGACTCTGTAATAGATGAAGACAGGAAGACACAAGGAGGTGTGTTGACGTCTAACAAACACGGGAAATATTTAGGAACTTTCTCTGATGTTACAGTCCTTTTAATAGAAATGTAAGATATGGGGAAATAAAGCTGCGTTTTTGGTCCATATATGAAAAAGGAACCACTCCGATGTGAATCGAATTCATTTTTCTTTTACAGAAAATTTATTGAACACATATATACTCATATAGATTTATCCTACCCATATAAACTACACAAAGTCCCCTAGGTGCACACCTGGAGAAGCTTATACAAGGTCAAGTGGATGTACAAGTCTCCCTGAAATGGGAAGCCGTGACTCACCAAAACCCGACGTGACTGACAGAGGGAGAGGACCAGCTCTGTGCCAAGTACTTTGCAACAGTTTCCTAGGAATCCGTACACTAACTCTACATGATGGCTATCATATTCCCACCTACCGCTGGGAGCATGAGGCCCTAGAGGTGCAGTGGGCCACACAGCTTGCAGACCCGGCGTCCCCCACCTCCACCCCCGCCCCCACCCCCACTCACACCTCCACAGACATCGCTGCGGGCAACTGGAAACAAGAAGCAAGATTGGCGGTTGCAGATTTCTCCATGGGCCACCACTCCTCCCCTGGTGGAAAGCGGGGCTCCCTCCTCTCCGCCTGCTGGGAGCCCCAGAGCTACCTACCGGCCCTCACCTTTCTCATGTTTGGCTTTGGACTTGGCCAGAGGAGACACCTAGGAAAAGATGAGCAAAAAAACCCCAAGAATTTCCAAGTCCTTCTAGACTGTAACCCCATGATGTGGAGAATCTGAGTTAGCACGAAGGGGCAGCCGCACATCTGTGGCTTTGAGTGGTGGAAATGTCATTTTGGTCACAGACGCTGTCATTTGCGATGGATCAGTGGTGATTGATATGAGTGAAAATTTTGAAGGAGGGAACAAGATAACATCAGAGGAGCTATTGAAAGTAAACATGGTGAAATGGGGTCCTTTTCTTGGGAGCAGGCTTTAGACTGGAAATTATTCTGGGCGCCCGGCATTGTCAAATTAAACATTGAATAAATATTTGTTAAGTGGATGGATGGATTATGATCCTTTCTTGAATCCACACAAAGGTGGCTTTGTAATCCTGTAAGCGTATCAAAATCGATACGCCCCAGACTAGGTTCTTTATCTCCCCCTTTCTCCTGGGACCATCTCCGGTCCTCACCTGTATTCTGCCTCATAGGTGAAGGGGGCGCGTTTTCCTGGCCAGCCCCCTCTCCCCCTGGCGTTGCTCTCTCATATGTATAACTAACCCTCTGTCTCTCCTTCACCCCGGAGGCCACCGTCCTGGTGACTGAGATCACAGGCTCCGGAGCCAGGCTGCCCCCTCTGTGCCCTTGGGCAAACCACTCGGCCTCTGGCGCCCTCAGTTTTTCTCTCCTGTAAAGTGAAGGGAATAATAGTATCTACCTAAGAGGGTGTCGATGAGAATAAAACGGTCCAAGCAGGGCACCTTCGACCCGACTTAAGACTAGATCCTGCTGGTTAGTCAGACCCTCAGCTCAGGTCCTGAGTCCTTCTTCCCAGTGTGGGCGGAGGCCCCCATATGAAAGGCAGGTCTGGTCTGCTCTGCGGGCTGTCTGGAAGGAGCCTGCTTGCCTGCTCGGAAAGTTCTGGGTTCAGGTTCGTGTGTTCCCATGGGAACCAGTTGCTGGGGTTTGCTCGGGCGCCCTCTGCTGCCTCACCCCAAACACCCCTGGACGCTGCTGTGCAGCTCCTCCCCCAACCCTCCCTCCCCCTCCCCCCTCCAGTGTGTGGGACCGGGGTGAAGGCGTGTCCTCAGCAGGCCCTGCTGTGCCTTTCCCCTGTCCTTCCTGCCGCCTGATCCGATTCAGCTCATTCCCGAAGGCCTCCCACGAACAGCTCCTCCAGGGCAGACATGTCCGTTAGGGCTGAGCCCTCACCTCGCCACCCCTTCGTGCCTTGTCGACTGACATTTGTCCCTCCTGCCTACCCACGTGTGTGTCCTCCACCGTCAGACCCACAGGACAGTATCGCGTGTGCTGCCACCTCAGAATGCCCGGACGCAATGCCACCCTCGCTGTGAATGAGACACTCAACATACACTTCTTCAGGGTCTGGGGACCGTTACTTTGACAACTCCTACTATTCTGGGTGATTAGTGATTAAAAAGTATATATTATGACCCTGGCCACGTGGCTCAGTTGATCGGAGTGTCATCCTGTATGCCAAAAGGTTGCAGGTTCGATTCCCGGTCAGGGCACGTACCTAGGTTGCGGGTGTGAGCTCTGGTTGAGGTGTGTGCGGGAGGCACCTGATGGACGGTCCTCTCTCCTCCTTTCTGTCTCTCCATTAGGTCTCAGTGGAGAGAATCAGCACAGAAACGGCTCCTGGCACCAGCGGATGGGAAGGGGACTAATCACGAGGGGAATCTGTTCAAACCCCCGATGCCGGGGCCCTGTGCCCATGAACCTGCTGCAGTAGGTCTGGGGCATCCAGGAATTTCGGGTGCTTTGCCAGGTTTGGGAGGATCTGACTTAGCTCATGCTCCGAATTCGACTTGGTGTCTTTTATTCATTTCTGGTTTGCGGTTTATTACTCTTCCCACTTTCCTTTCTTGATAATTTGTACTCTTGCTGGGTTATTTAGGTAGAGGCTGAATTCCTGCTTTTCCTCCCTTCTCACTAATGGAGGCCGTCACGAGCAATATTTTCCCCTTTAAGTGCCAGCGTGGCAGCATCTCGCAAATTTATTTGATAGGCTGTGCTTATATCTTTGTTGTGTAAATACTTTGTTCTGAATTGTTTCCCTCTCTGTGGCTTTATTTAGGAGGGCTAACTTCCAGGCCACTGGAGAACTCCTTGTTGTTTGTGAGATTTATTTCTAATTTCATCGAACTGAGGCCTGAGGGCGTGGGAGGCGAATGTTTCCGTGTTTTCTTATTGAATAAGTGTCTTTGTTTCCTAGTAAATGATACGTTTCACGAAGAGTCTCTCCACGGTGCTTCACGTTCAGGTTCGAGATCTGGGCGCCACTACACAGTAACTCCCCGGCTGGCAGCCAACCGTCCTCAACGCTACCTGTCAGCACAGGTGTGTTTAAAAATGTAGCGGAAGGGGACAGCAGGGGAATAGTGGCGTCCGGCTCTGCTCGGGGGCCGAGCGGATGCGAATGCAGAAGCGACTGTGGGCTTTAGAAACGAGGAAGCCATTCGCTCCACGGGCGAAAACGGTTCCCGGGGGGCAGCAGGGTGACGTCCTCAAGGTGGGGGGTTGGGAAGTGTGTTGTCGTGGAAGGAACATGAGAGCAGAGGCTGACGAACTTGTGAACGTGTCATTAAAGGGGACACGAAAGGGGCCTCGGCGGGGGGAGCCGGAGGCTTTGCTGAAGAGTCCCTCCCCGTGTGGCCTGCCCACGGCCACTATTTTCTGTCCCGTAAGTGAAGAGCGTGTAAGCGCTGAAGCATCTAAAAGGTGTCTTTACACAGTGGGGACGGGACAGCACACTGAGGTGTGGGAGGGGAGCGGCCAGGCAGCGAAGGCGAGTCTGAGGTCGGGATGGAGAGCGTGTCCGGACCCCGAGGTCAGGACCCAACAAGGCGAAAGAGCGCGGGCTCCTAGAGGAAGGGCCCCACGGCCCTTGAGGGGGGTGGGGGAACCGAGTCAAACTGGGGGCTGGGGGAAGAGGGCGAAACTGGGAGGCAGCGAGGCAGAGGAGTTGAAAACCCTGGCGTGAAGGTGGCGGGGGCCCTGTTCTGTGGGCTCCAGCCTCATCGGAGGGGCCGCGAATCCTCTATTGCCACCCCCACTCCAAACCACCACCGACGCCTTGACCGCAGGACACGCAGGGTGTATTCATTCAGTGCAGAGGTCCTCTCGGTCCTGCTCGGGACCCCCGCTCACTCTCCTGGGGCAGGGGTGCGGGGAGGCTACAGAAACCAGTGACTCGAAACAGTTTGCCTCAGGACGGCCTGGCCCTTCGGGACGCTCTCCAGGCCGGGCCCTTTGGGATGAGTCTTTGTCCCCGAGGTCCTCAGGGACCTCTGAGGTCCGCAGGGAGTTCTGTGGCTGGGGTCTAACCCTCGTCCCGCAGTCCATGTGCCGTGTCCCAAAGTCAATACCGAGAGCTAATGCAGTGTCACTGGGAATCCCCGATGTCCTCTAATAGAATGTGACAGCACCGAGCTCGGGACGCCTGCTCTCCCAGGGACTTGTGCTGGCCGTCAAAGTGTCTGTCATCCAGCGGCACCGAGAGCCTGACTGTCCTGAGTGGCGAGGACATCGTGGGCTGTCAGCCACCGAAATCGGTTTCTTGCTGGACTACGAGGAGCAAAGGTCATTCGGAGAGAGATTCCGGAGATGAATTTGAACCCTGGCGACACTAATGTTAGGTCAGCATCAGGGAGAGAGATCTTTAATCAGCATCCCCGGGAAGGTTGGCTAATGGGCCAGCGGGGAGTTCATTCAAGTTCACACCGCACGCCTGTCAAGTTCAGCCGTATCGTTCTGTTCATCGGTGACAAACCCAGAGACAAGGGACTGGCCTCGCCAACCTGGCTGCCGGCGAGATAAATTCCCGGCTGTTGAAGACACAGATACATCAGGGCTCTGACGTACGGGTTCACATCTGTAAGAATGAAGATTTTTGCACCAAGTAGGGAAAATAAATATCGAGAGAAAGCAGTGGCATTTGTTACCTCTGTCACGGTCCCCTCCCCGGCCTGCTCGCTGCTCAGAACAGATAATGGATGGGCTGCGCCGAGATCCCCCCGGTAAGTGGTCAGAGATGATACACAGAACCACGCCGGGAAATGGAGATGCTAAATCACTGCGTGGAAACCGCGTCGTCTCGCCGGCTGTGAAACAGAACTCACATCTAAGCAGCTTTCAGGTGCCATTATGTGCCTATGAAAGCCACAAAAATAAACGTGAGAAAACCCAAGGTGGGCAGCCAGTGGAAGCCCATCGTTCAGCCTCCACTTCTAGGAAGACCGGGGCACCTCACGCAAGCAATCGGCAGCAGGAATCACAGTCGGGGGCTGCGCCCACACCTGCACCGTCTGACCCGGGAATTCCCTCTTTGGTAACACACCCTCCAGTAGCAAAGCCCCAAAGAGGGAAAAACACATCTCCAGTGGCATCACCCATCATAACGAAAACCTGGCCAGAGCAGCAGCGCTGACCACGCAAGGCGGGCGTGTTCACACAGTGGGACAGCCCCGCGCCATCACAGATGACAGGTGGACGCTTGGTGGGCTCTGGGAAGGTGTCCGTGAGACACGCGTGGTCCCCGTTCACATACACGTCAAACGTCTTCCTGGATGTCGATAAAGAGGAGACTTGGATGGGATGGAATTCACTTAGCGTCTAATGTTCATTGAGAGTTTATCATCAGTGGGATGCTAACTTTAGCCATTCATCCAACATTTGTTGAGTATTGACCCTGTATCAGGCACTGGGGATATTAAGATGAGGAAGAAAATGTTCCCTAAGCTCTTAGGGTCCGAAAGAAGACAGACGGGCAGACAGACACGCACACTACAGTCGAGTGCGGCAGATGGTACAAGAGGTGCCGTGTGCAGAGGGGGAGGGGTGGGACGGCCTCACAGGTCTCTCCACACGGGGTCGGGATGATTCACAGGCGAGCGGATGTGGAGGGAGACAGGGCTCTGGGCAGAGCGCACAGCCGCACCGGCAGTGGCTGCCCATGCGGGTCCACGTAGCTGCATGTGGCTGCTCCATCCCAACAGGTCTGCGGGGCCTAAAGAAGCTTGGTGGGGACCAGCTCCTCTCCTGGTACCCGGGACAGCCCAGGACAGCCCAGCCTGGCCAGTGCCCATCACCGTCTTCCGCCCTCTGAGCACCCCTCCCCTGCTGTCTGCACGGTGCCCACGGCCGTGGTCCAGAGCCACCTGCCTGGGGAAAGGACGCTCTTGCTGTGCCGTGCGCTGCGCGAAAGGGCGTGGGCGGCACATGGTACCAGAGGCGAGCCCTCGTCCTGGAGGTCGGCTTCAATCAGAAAGGGCTCTCACTTTATAGAGCTCACAGTGGTGAAGTGTTATCATGGTGAGTGGTGAAGTGTTCTTTCCTAAGAGGCCACTTGGATAAGGTCCAACCATATTAAAAGGAGACATGGAAACTCAGGGGAAATTTGCCAGTCGCCAGATCCCCTGAAGGGGCTGCATATGTGAACTGTTGTTAATAAGCTGAGTCAAGGTGGGGGAACTGAATCAGGAAGGCAAGCCCCCTGACTCAGATAAACATTAACAGACATGTGGTGTGTGGACACTGTAACCGAGATATCGGGGGTGGGGGAGTGAGCAGCCACAAGCAGGCATTTGGATGTGGGCGCTTTGAGAACTGCGGGTTACGCCAATTCAGCGTGTCGTCTGGTTTGATGACACCCAGCTTGGCCTTTGGAAACCAGCGTGTGCGAGAGGAAGAGCTGGGAGCTTCGTAAAGGGACCAAGGGTGGAACCAAAAGGCTCTGGGGCGAGAATAACAGAGGAAGGAATGATTACCAACCCATTGGCATGAACGCGTGCCTTTGAAAACAGCCCCCCTCTTTGCCAAGACGGCCTGAACCTGAACCGCCCATGGCCTATACCCAGGAAGCATACACAGTGACACAAATGAGTCACAAACCCTGAATGCAATTCCTTCTTACTGTCATTCTTAGAGGATGAGAGCCCCCTGGAGGAGGGGCCTGTCCAGAGACAGGCGCAGGGAAGAACGCCGGGTCAGGAGCGGCGACGTTTGAGTGAGGGGCATTTTGGGGCCACTGGGAGGATGAGCAGGGCACTGCCTGAGAAAGGGTGTCTCTTGTGGACATTCTCATCCAGCAAAAAGAAGAAGTTCAACGTGAGCATCAGGCAATAATCAGAGCCCCAGGGCAGGCTGAGGGGTCCGTAAGAGACCCCTGGGTCTGAGATGATTCTCGGAAGAGGAATGTGCGTGGGGGCTGAGCTGACAAGATGGGGTGATGACCTCTGAGTGTTGTTAACAGAATTCTGGAAAGGCTGCCTGTCAGTCACCCTGGGTCATCAGCCATCCCTGCCCAAGTTCCGGTCCATCTCCAAGTTACAGGTTGCAAGCCTTCACAGATCGATGGCAGTTTAGTTACGTTTCAAAATGTGTCCAGATGAGGCTAACGTGATGTGTTTAAGTCATGCAGGGCGCGTGTGTGAGAGGCAGAGGGGGAGGCAGGACCCCTGCCTTTGCCCTGGAGGTGGGCGTGGTGGTTAGCCGAGGGCACCAGCTTGAGGGACCAGGCAGGGGAGCCTGGATGGAGATCACCAACCACAGGGACTGAGCGGGGAAGGGCCTCCCTGTAGCCACGCCCTTCCTCCACCCTGTGCATGCATTTCCTCTGCAAGGGGTCCAAGCTTGCCATGTGGACAGGGACAGACCACTGAAGCCTGCTCTCTGCTCACCAAGATCTAGGGTGTCCCCTTTGTTTGAAGCTAGACCGCATCTCCCAGCATCTCCCAGTCTCTCCTGCAGCCGTCCATGGCTTTGTGATTAAGTTCTGCCCGGGCCAATGGGGACAAGCAGAAATCTGTCCCCCTGCGGGGACGGTCCCATGCACAATGCCCATCTCTCTCCTCTTTGTTGGTCCTCCCCTCTGACTGGCTGAGGTGGCGACACCGTGGGTCCCCTTGGGAGCCCTTAGCTGAAGGTGGCAGAGCATCTGGCAGCCTGGGGCCCAGGGACCGCAGGAAGACCGGCCCCCTGCTGGCCTGACCATGCACTGCACTGCCGTCCTGCGACAGAGAAGTAGCCCCTGTCCTTTCCGAGCCATTATCCACATTGGGGTTTCTTTGTTGTAGCCCTGGAGGTTAGCCTGCGCCATACCGATGGTAAACAGAGAGAGAGCCATCACTGCCCAGCTTTGACGGGCTGAATCTGGGCAGGGGACGATTTCACCGACCCCTTCCTTGCTTCTAACAGCTGGAAGAACGGGGGTGTCTCATCAGCTGAAGGCTGGTTCCAAAGGAAGGGCTGGGGGCTGTGTGGAATGGCAGCCCCCTAGGGCTACAGAAAAGAAAGCAGAGTCACACAAAATGCCAGGATACCCCCAGGACAGGCTGACCCATCCACCTGCTACCTGGACCATCAGGTCCGAGACAAGCGGCCCCAGGGGAAAGGGAAGCTTTGGGGGGAAACCAAGGCCGCCAGCCACACTGCAGGGGCCATTTGCCTATGACTGGCACATGGTGCTCTCTTTTTAAGAAACGGTCCCTTTGGTTAAATGTAATAAATATCCTTTGAAGAAAAACACGGCTGGGCTTGTTACTTTTGCTTTCGGGCCCCTGAACTTGATTGAAAGAGCAATGCCTACACTGGTGAGGGAACACCTCGGCACCTGGGCCAGAACGAACTCCCTCCGCAGCCGGGCAGCTTTCTACAGGGGAGGCCTGGGTAGCTTCCTACAGACTCTCCGACGGCCAGGAATCCACATGCTTACACCTTAGCCCAGCCTCTCTGGCGGCCCCTGACCTTGTGCTAACCAACAGGAGCACATCTAAGAGAGCCAGCCAATGGCAAAGAGATGGGAAACCAAGTCACATCCAACAAAGTCCAGGGGCTGCTCAGCGAAGGGAGGGACAGGCCCCAGGAGGTCTCTGGTGCTGGTTTTCACACAGTTCATGGTCTCCCAGACGGGTCTGCAGGGCCAGGACGGGGGACATGCAGACCGACAGCCAGATCTGGACCCTCGAGGTTAGAGGAGAATCAGACGGTGATCTCTCAGAGAGGCTGTGGCGGGCTCTTCTCTGTCTGGGACAACGGGGGGTGTTTGCAGGACCCTCTTCCTGCTTTTGCAACTAGATTCCTGCCAAAACCGACTGGCATCCATTATTTTGTGCTCCTTGATCCAGGATCCAGTCTCGCTTCTTGGGATGTTCAGCGCCCCAAGCATGCTTTGCGGGGTCTGCCTCTCCTCATCTCCAGACTCTGGGTTAGGGGGAGCTGCCCCAGCTGCAGGCACAAAGCGTGTTGTCTGTGTTCTCTGGGCTTAAGGTCAGGCCGTGCCTCTGGTGACGGTGATTAACTCGGGAGCGAGCGAGCAACTACATCAGTCCAACTGGAGCGGATTCTGGGGTTTGGCTAGGAGCTCTGGAGGAGAAAAGCCTTTTCTCTCCTGCAGCATAAAAACAGGTGGCTGAGACCGATCTCCCGCAGCCTTCTTGCCAGTAGGCAGACCCTGAAGGTGGAGCCATGAACAGAACCAGGCTGAAAGGCAGTGAGAAACCAGGTCTTGAGCACTTCACTTAAGCACCTGGATCCAGCTATACCTGAAGTCAGACGCTTATTTATTCAATGTCATCTGGAATGTGATTTTTTTTAAAAATTCACTTTCAACAGAAAGCATGTCCAGGCTAATGTGATGGGTTTTAATAGAGGGGTCTTGGGAAGTACTTACGGGTTCTCAAGGAATAATGAGAAGAAATCAACATAATCTTCAGGAAAGGCGGCAGGAGGAGGAGAAGAGGTCTGTTCGCCTCCTGCCTGGGGCCCTGAGGCTGGGTCAACCATGTGAGAGCCAACCAGGGAGCACCTGGTGGGCACGTGATCAGCATTCTCCCTAAGATTAGCATCCTTGATATTTGAAGACATTGCACTCTCTGAAGCATTCCTGTAACAGTTAAAAATTGGGCACAGTGTAAATGCCCAATAATCAGGGGCTGGTCCAGCGAGCCTGCTGCCTTGAACATGATATTTATGGAGTGTGGGTAATAACATGGAAAATCTTTACGGCAGTGTGAGGGAAATCAGGGCATGAAACTGTACAGTCAATAGGAACTTGATAATGTAAAAGGGAAAGAAAAAAGAATTACATGCAGGAAAAACAAAAGAAGTGAAGGTGCCCGAAGTTAATGCTTGAGGAGCAGAACCCTTCTCTCAGCCTGGCTGTCCTCTCTGAATTCTCCTTGTGCTTTTACAATGGAAGACGGTTTCCTGTGAGGTCGCACACAGAGAGAGGGACACACACAGACAAATTCTGCAATAAGGACAAGAGGAGGGACAGCATTCCCCCTCCACCCAGCCAGAGGCAGGGGGCCCTGGTGAGGCAGTCCAAGGGGGTCCCAGGTGCTTTGTGAGGCAGCTGGATGACCTGTGGCCACTCCGGACCACAGCATCCTCCTCTTCCAAGGAAAAGTGGTCAGCACAGATGTCCTGGAAACCAGCAGGAATCCACGCGGAGTCTGCCCACAGGCTTGGCCCTGCACTTGCTGAGTGAGTTCCCCTCCCACCCCAGTCCCATTGAGGAGGTCGAGCTGCCCACTCTGCCCTGCCCATGGGCTGCGAACTGCAGTGCCTGACGGCGCTTGGGGCTCTGCTGTTTCAATTTTCCTGGAGCAAAGCCTGCTTGTCCTCCCTCCAGAAACACGCCTCAAGCTCCGCTGGACTCGAGCCTCAGAGGGGGAGTGTCTTGGAAGTTCATGGCCATGGATTCCAAGCCTGTGACGCTCAGGGTGCTCCAGAAGAGCACTTGAAGGCCCGTGTCCTGAAGGGCAGCCTTTTCAAAGTAGATAGAATTGCTCTTGTTTTGTTAAAGACCCGAGTCCTGGGAAGGGGGAGTGGTCCCCACCGGAGGATCAGAAGGCAAGGCTCCAGAATCAGGGCCCTCTGGCTGCCGGATCCACCTCTCAGAGGGGTCAGCAGTAGAATGTGCTAGAACAGGGCAGGCGAGAACCGGAAAGTTCCGTAGAGATGATCTGGCCCACTTGGTCCAGGGATGGATGGAGAAACCTGAGCCAGAAAGAGGTGTGTCCCGCCCCAGGTCACAGGGCTCGTCAGCAGGGTTCAGGGTAAATCCCAGCTTTCCTTACCACCCCCACCCCACCATACCCCACCCCTCCCCACCTCACCCCTGGTCACCTCTGCACTCTGCCTGGGACAGGTAATGAGGAAGGGCCTGCCCAACGCAGAGAGAGACCACATAACCCCTCTAGGGTCCTGTGCCCTGGGCGTGGCCAGTGTCCACCTGCTCTCTGCAGAGCCTGTGGCCCTGTTCTCTGCAGCCCTGACCTGAGCCTGGGGTTCTCAGGACTGTGAAGGGGGTGTCGGTCTAACAGCTGCCGCTCAGACCCTCCCCCTCTCTGTCCGGGGCCTCGCAGCTGCCTCTGGGCTGCTCTCTTGAGAACAAGCTGCTGCTCACAGCCACCACTGTGTCCCCACCGCTTTCTGCCAACACCTAGTCCCTGTGCCTTACCATGCAAGGTGGCCCCCACCTCCCCTCCCCACAACTGGTTCTAACCACCCTGTGGTCTCAGTGACCACAGGCTCCGTCCGCCATCCCAACGGGGCCCCAAGTGAGAGAGGGAGGGAGCACCATCAACAATTGCACCGGCTGCCTGGCACAGCCGGTGGTCTCAGGCACACCCGGGCCTGTGGCCGCCCTGGCAAAGCCAGGTATCTTTTGTGGCGTGTTGTGAGAATGCTATCACCAGCTGTTTTCTAATCTCTCTCCTCTCCACCTGGCGGAGCTCTACCCGTCCTTCGAGACAAGTTAAAACCACCCATTCTCTGTGAAGGGAACCCATCCTCACCCCTCGCCCAGAGCCAGGTGCGGTCCCTCTTCCCTCCTCACCCAGACGGTTCGGGTAATGCCCGTATTCCAGCCCTCGGCTCTCCGTCTGGGCTCACAGCTTCTCGACCTTGGCACTTACTGACATTCGGGGCCAGATAATTCCTTGTTGTCAGAGAATGCCCTGTGCATTGTAGAATCTGTGGCCACATCTCTGGTCTCTGCCTGCCAGATGCCAGCAGCAACCCCCCACCCCCACCCAGTGGAACGACGGAAACCCTGACTCTCTGGACATCACCCAACCCACCCCCAGCTGAGGGCCACTGCTTCACACTCGTGTGTGTGTGTGTGTGTGTGTGTGTGTGTGTGTGTGTGAGTGTGTGCGTGTGTGTGTTCTTCTATCAGGCAATGGATTCCCAGGGGGCGTTTTATCTTCTGCACCGGCCAGCGCCCAGCACGTTAGTAGGTGCTTAGTAGAAATTGCTGGAATGTCTGCTAACGGCTGTCAAGAAACTGCTGAGTAAAGGAGGGAAATGACTCAGAAGAAACCGAGAACGGTCGTCATCAGGCTCTCGGGCACCATTGGGTGCACTCCCAGTCATGACCACTAGAGGGAAGAAAAGGCCCACCAAAAACGCAGCACCAATGCCCGAGGTCCAGTTTTTCGGGTGTGGTGGCAGGGACCGCCCTGCGCCCACCCACCAAGTCTCCCTGCTCCGAAAATGTTTCTGCTCCCGGGGCTTGGGCCTCAGGCCTCTGCTCTTTCCGGTCTAAGCTCCTCCCCCGTGGCCCATCTCATCCAGCATTGTAGTTCTAAGTACCACCTGCGAGCTGATAGCACCCAGATCTCTATCTCCAGTCCCTGCATCTCCTCAAATTCAGGCGTGAATTCCAACCGCCTGCCTGAACGTGCATTTGGAGTCGCATCAACAGACATTGGGACTCAACAGACCCGAGGCCTGGACCGCCCCCCACCCCCAGCTCCACACCAAGCGCCCCTCTTCCTGTATCCCAGTGCATGGCTGACCTGCCCCCCTTTCTGTTACTCAGCCTCAGCCTTGGACGCAGACTCTCTCAGCATCCTTCATCCGACAAGTCAATAAATACTGTTGGTTTCGCCCTCAGGACACCACACAGCATCGCCCAAGCCCTTCTTGCCAGCTCAGACCTAACACCTTTCCACAAGCCGCAGTCCATCAGCTGGACCTCCGGCCCAGCCCCCCGTGTCCACCTTGCCCGGCTGTCCACTCTCCGTGACAGCCAGGACAACCCATTTAAGCCACCAGGAATCAGGTCTTGTCACATCTCTTGTCCACTGACAGCCTCCGTGTCTCTCAGGCACAAGCCCAAGGCCTCGCAGGGGCCAAAGGCCGCCTCCGTGACCAGCTCCTTCCACTGTCCTCTCTCCGACCTCACCTCCCGCCCACCCCCCAACCCCAGGCACTCCGGTCTCCTCGGTGGCCTGTTTCCCGGTTCGTTCCTGGTGCTCCACCTGCCCGCACACTGCCCCTCGTGCCCTCAGCTCACTCCCTCTCCCCCCGACTCCCAGCCGTGGTTCAAAGGCACCTGCCCAGTGAGGCCCCCTCTGCCTCCCTCCTGGTCTCCTTTCTCCACTTTGTTTTCCCCGCACTGGTTACCGCACATGGAGACAACCCTGTATTTCACTTCGTGTGCTGTTCACTGATGCCTTCTGCTCCCCGGCTGGGGCCTCGCTGGGCTCTCAACCCGCTGTTGTGGCCCCAGCGCAGGGCACATGCAAGTGCTTGATGAATGGTTGTGGGGTGATGAGCGAATGAAGCAAGTGATGCCCCGGGAGAAACCCACTCTCAGTGGGCTTTCTGGAGAGGGGGGTTGTCCTTGGACGAGGCGCCTTCGTCCAAAACAGCACGATCCCCCCACAGTTTAGGGGGAATGGAGGACGGGGACTAACATTTATTGGACACCTTTGATGGGTTAAGAGGACACACTGTGGAGCCCAGCAGGTGAACCGATATCACTACACGTCGGTGTCACGGCTGGAGATGGAATGGAGCCACACGGGCCGTCGGGGGGATCAAACGAGTTAATACAAGTGAAGCAAGGGATTGACATGTGGGCAGCGCCCCCTCAGAGGTGGCCACTGCTGGGGCTGTGTGGGGTCGTATCTCATCTGATGCTTGAGTAACACCGTTGGGTAAGTGGTGTTGGTGTTATGAACCCATTTTGCAGGTAGGACTGTTGAGACTCAGAGGCAATCAGTTGGTTACCCAAGACCTCGTGTCTCATAGGGAGAGCTGATGGACGCTGTCTCTCGGGTCACATCTCCCTGAACCATGTGGCCCCCACGTCAGAACTGGACCCCAGGAGGGAGGCGCCCTCACGACACCGGGCCCTGTACCGGGGAGATTACACGGAGGCGTCTGAGGCCGGCCCGAGCCCCATAGCCTGGAGGGAAGGGGTGGGGTGTGGAGGGCCCTCCATACCTTCTCTTGACCTTGGAGAGCCTTCCACTCCTGGCCTGTGGCTGCATGCTGACCTGCTGGCATGTGTGACTTGGAACCCGGCCTCCTTTGCCTGGGGATGAGCCGCTCGCCCAGGGATTCCAGGGCTGAGGAGATGCCGGCACCCACTTCAGGCCTGTGTGCAGTTCTGGAAGAAAACACAGCCATGAACGGACTTCCTGATCAGCTAGCAGGAGCTACGTCCTGTTGCCGGGTGCCGTCGGCCTGGGGGGGGGCTGCCAGGCTCTCTGACTCCCACCCTCTTGACCCTCCTCCCCACCCCTTCCCTTCCACAGAAGTGGAAGGTGGAGGTAACCAGTCCTTTGGGGAGCAAGGTGCTGCAGCCGGCTGGGAGCTCAGGAAGAGCCTCGGAGGAGACCCAGGGCCAAGGTGGATGGGTGAAAGGACACAGAGGGACAGAGGCAAGCAAACAGCCCCTGGCTCAGCTCCTTGGCAGGCCTGCAGCCTCATTCCCGGCAGGCTGCTGACTTCTCCCCTTTCCCGCGGCTCACCCCGTCCGCCTCTGCCCTTCAGCCCCAGGACTCCGTCCATCCCTCCGAGCCCTTCTCTTGCCCTGGGCCTGGCCTTCACTCATGCCCTTCCCCTGATGAGGGGCCTGTGGCTCGAAGCCCCTCCTGCTGCCTGGCCCAAACCAGGTTTGTGCATATCCGGTTTGCTCTCAGCTTTCTGCCTGTGGTCCAGCTCTGCAAAGCCTGCCCCGACCGAGCCCCACCCCTGGGCTGGCTGGTGTCCTCCTGGGCTCCCTGGGCCCCCTGCCCACAAGCCCACGCCTTGCCCCACCCCAACATGACACATTCACTCAGACCCGGTCTCCTCACACCAGCCTGGGCTCCCAAGGGAGCGGAGATTCTGTCTGACGGCCAGCTTTCTACCAGACCCTTCCACGAAGTCCCACCCTGGAGTTGCTAGTAGAAGCTCGAGTGAGAAGACGGAAGGAAGGAAGCTCCCCGGTGTCCCCACTGGGGGACATGACGCCTGGTCCCTCAGCCACCCCTGAGCTCAGCCCCTCTTTTCTACACCTCAGTCTGACCCCCTCTGGGGTCTGTGTTTGCAGTGGGGGCTCCTCCCCACCAAGCCCCTGAACCCCAAACTGCAGACGCCCATATTCCACAGAAGTATGTTCGGGGGAAGTCCCAGGCCCGAAGAGGGGTTACTGAGACCCAGGGGCTGAGAGGGGCCTGTCTGGTGAGGCCACCAAGCATCAGGTTGCCGGGGAGGCCGGGACACATGCAGAACCTGGCCAAGCCCCTGTGCAGAGTTCAAGCCGTCAGAGCCTGGGACAGCTAACCTGCCAGCTAAAACGCCCCATGAATATTTAACAGCTGTCAATATTTAATTAGTGCAGACAGATTAACTCTGAAATCACACACACTTAAGCTGGGCTCCCCCCGCTGCCCCCATTCCTGGAGGGGGAGGTCAGAGGAGGGGGTGGGCCTCGAAGCAGAGGCTGCTCGCTCTCCTGTCCCCTCCCCCCTGCGCCTCCCCCATCTCTGAGAAGCCAAGGGAAGGGCCCGCCTCTCGGGAGGGATCTGGGTGCCAGTGGGGTGAGGGCATCGCTGGGCATGTGTCGCAGTCAGCAGCCACCGGCTGGGCCCCGGGGACTCAGCCCGACGTCTGGGAGCAGGTGTCGGTGTGTAATTGCCTCTGCGCCTTTGGCTTTCCTGGATTACGCTGCCGGTTTATTGCATCTGCAACACTACCCGACGTCCGCTACTCCCTTTGACTTTGAGTTTTATCACATCTTGGGGCACTTTTTTTTTTTTAATTTAATGGAGTTTCCCGGGACTTCATCATGTGGTAACAAATCACTGTTGTTGATGCCTTATTTTATACAAACATGTGGCCAGGGATATGCAAAGTGTCAGCACCAGACCAGGGTTCTGCTGGTCCAGCACAGAGAGGCACTTGGGTTCCACAGGTGGACCAGCTTGCTTCAGACCATGTGCCTGTGGGCAGGCAGTACTCTCGGCCCCGAGCACCCTTCCCCCTCCTTCTCCTCCAAGACTTGACCCAGGGGTCTTCCTCCTCCAGGAAGCTGCCATTAGCATCGTATTTTGTAGACATCTGCTTACCTCTCTGCCTTCCCCAGGCTGAGCTCCCCGAAGACAGTCACCGAAACTTCTAAACACACTGTGCTGACTTGGGAATGGGTGCATCGTGGGTGCTTAATGATTAGTTTTTACTTGTAATAAATTAAGCTAAAAAGAGATATTAGATGGGAACTTAGATCTCTCACAGCATATTATGCAGACGGCTGTGTATCAGTTGGTTGTTGCTGCGTAACAAACAATCACTCACTTTTGGTGGTAATTGATAACAATCGCTTATTCTCAGAGATATTTAGGTCAGTGGAAATTCGGCTGGTCTAAGTTCAGTGGAGTAATTGGCTTCAAGCTGCAGCAGCTCTGCTTCCCCCCTGGCAGGGCGGGGCAGGCTCTGCTCCAAGCATCTTTCATCCGCCCTGGACTAGTGGGCTAGCGGGGGCCTGTTCATCTCAGGGCAGTGGCCTTGGTGCAAGAGGAGATGCCCAACCACACCAGTTACATTTCAAGTCCTGGCTTTAGGCACGTTGCCAGTATCTCAGTGACCCAAGCCAGTCATATGGCAAAGCTCAGAGTCAAGAAAAAAGGAAGTAAACTCCATATAAAATGGAGCCGTGGAAAGGGCTAGTGGAGGAGAGTCAGGAACTGGGGCCAGTATTTCCATTGACCACAGGTGGGTTCCCATCTCACTGTGGGCAGGACCTCAGGGGGATGGAAGCTAGACGAGTCTTTCGGGCCCCTCCCTCCATCATCCTCACTCTCTGCCTTCCCCCACCCCAGCCACCACAGTTAACAAAACAGCAATAGAGATGAGAGGTGAGGTTTAAAAGGCCAGTGAGATGAGCCACAGGTCACAGCACAGAAGCAAGGAGAATGAGTCAGAGCCAAAGTCAAGGATCGAAGCCCAGGCCTGTTTTGGATGCCAGAGGACAGACGTCAGGGACCAGGGCGGATAATGGGCGTAGGCCAGGAAGTGCAGGAAACGTGGCCTGGGACCTGGAGTGGGCAGGCCAGGCGATGGCCCCAACTTCTGGGGTCCCTTGGGCCAGTCTCTCTCCCCTGTGAGGCCCCCGCTTCCCACAGGTGTGATCGGACCTTTGGACACTAGGAACCCACACTGTCCTGGTGACGCTGACGTCCTGTGACCCCGGGTCCACACTCCTCAACCTCGACCCCATTTCCTCCTCTTCACCTTAAAAAGTCTGAAACCCTCTCCAGACAGCTCAGCGTCAAAACCAGACGGCTCTCTGTCTGCGTCCCCAGAATCCCGAGGCTTCAGGGCAGCGAAAGGTCACCAGCAGCGGCCGAGGCAGGCGGGCGTCACGCCCTCTGACACGCGAACTCACACTGAGAGTTCGAATAAGCAGTGGGTCCCATGGAAAGGGGTCCTCTGGGAAACCAGAAAAACGTGGGTTCAAGTTTGGCCAACCCCACCTGCTGGCGGAGTAACCTTGGAGAGTCGCCCAGACCCTCTGGGTCTTGGCTCCCTCGCCTGGATAATACGTGGCACACAGAACTGCCTGCGAGTTAAAGGATCGAGCGTCCAAAACACGTGGCACCAGGCTCGGTGCAAGGGCTCAACGGGGGTGGGGGGGAACGGATGCCTTCTTTCTCCCTCTTTTACCTGAAGCTCTTGAATCTTCATTGATTCTGCTTCCCTCTTCCAAAATAAATAAATAAACAAACAAATAAATAAATAATTATGACGATTAAAATACCTGCCAAGGCTTTAATACTGTCTTCAGCTATTTCCCTCCAGACCCCGGGGCCTGCGCCCAGACGTGGTGACTGGGGCTGGGAAGGCATTATCCAATTTCTCTAAGTATCTTCCTTCCTACTTTTCATCAACTGTATTGACAAGGCTTTTGTCCCCTTCTAATTGCCCATCCCTTGGATTTTTTTTTTTTTCCTTTTCCTTGTTAAAGACCAATTTTACAAAGCATGTCAGTGGCTTGGCCATTTTCATCATCATCATTAATTTTATTTCCCTTCTCATCTATTAATGGGCCAGACAGCTCTCAAAGATCTCTGCCCCCTGATTTATTTGTGAAACGCCCTTCTCATCCCCTCTGGCGGCCCCAAGACTCTCTACAGCTTTTATTTCTTTCCTTGTATTTCTTCCCGTTCTGTCTCTGAAGCCCCTGCTGATTCCAGAGCTTTCTGACCCCCCCACCCCCACTGCAATCTGCCTCCTGTAGCCTCCAAGTCCCCCGTCCTGCTTTGTGCCAGGCCTGGCCTCTGAGGTGGTCTACATCATGAGCCTTTTGTCTCCCAGTGAGCTGAGACACAGAGGCCACAGGGTGGCCCTGACACAGGTGGGGTAGGAGTGACGGAGGGAAGCCCTGGGGCTCCGGGCCCCTTTTAGACACACAGTGGATGGGATGAGATGGGGGGTGTCGGCCTGGGAAACTGGGAGAGTGGACTCTCCGAGAGCTGAGACCAGCCTATGGCAAAGGAAAGGCCAGCGGCTGGGTGCGGACCAGGTGCCGAGTGACACACCCCTGAGACACGTGCAGATGTGGAGCTCCGGGAGGGGACACCAGGCAGGTAGCTGGTGTTTAAAGCCACGTGACATGAGCAGAATGGAAACCAAAGGATTATTTTATTCACATCGAAGCTGACACTCACCAACCCCACCACAGGTATTTCTGGTATAACTGAGCGGGGCACCAGGCTGGGCCCACAGGTCTAACCTGGTTTCCCTTCCCCCAAATCTGAAAGTAGGCCTAACTTACCCCCCAATTTGGGGTCCAGAGGACAGGCCAGGTCTGGTGTCTGGGGACTGCCTCGTCTGCTCACAGGCAGAGGGGCCTGCCTGGTGCGTCCAGGAGGATGAAAGGGGAATCAGAAGGGGCGGAGCCCCAGGGCGCAGAGTCTCGCCCACTTTTTAACCTTCCCACGGAAGTCCAGCTCTTGACCCATCAGGTTACGCCCCCCTGTCCCTTGTGGGGGCATTAGCAGGGCAGGAAGAGAAAATGGAGCATGAGGAGGGAGGCCAAAGTGTGCTCCCCAGTGAGCTTCTCTGGACAGGAGGAAGGAAGGAAGCCCTCTGCCCCGTGTAACCGATGGTGGCAGCGCCAGGGCAAGAGTCCGGGTTTGGGGCCAGCTCCTGCTTCATCCGCCACAGCAGCGGACTCACGCCCAGGCCCCGCCCCCTGCTTCAGGGGCGTGGTCCGTGTGCCTGTCTCCCTGGCACCCTCCGCCAAGTGGTACCTGGGGCTCCAGCCTTAACTGGATCGTCCCGGTAGGGGTCTCCTTGCCCCTCCTTCCCTGCCACACTCTCCAGTAGCTTCTCTTAGCATCCAACACTGACCTCTCTAACACACTCTCTGCCCCTGGCCCTTTGAACTTGATTCTAGGCATTGACCTTCCCAGGCCTAGCGGGCTGGCCTGCCTCTCACCTATGATTTGAGTTTCTGCTCTTTCCAAACTGTTTCCAGATACCTCGAGGACTCAGCTTCTGTCCCTTCCGCCCACTCCTCCGCTCCCACCACCGCATCCCAGCCCATAGGGCCTTTTATTACACGGCACACTCTTCAGACCGCGTCTTAGGAACAGACAGACAACAAAGAAACCCGGTCTTGCAAAGGAAACCTTTCCTTCCCCAAACTATGGAGTACAGGAAGTGTAATACCTGGTACCTGCAGACCAAACGAGGTGATTAAGTTTAAGCTCAGCGTTGAGGTATTTGTATTTTAGAGACTCTGTGCCAAGCAGGAAAAAACTATCCCAAGATCGAGGAGCGCAGATACCAATGGTCATTGACAAAGAAAACCCAGTGGTCCTCAGACTTGAGGACTTTGTCGTTTGGCAGGAATTTTAACAAGAAAAATGGGAGGGTTTATCAGAGAGCCGCCAGCTTCATATCCTGCCAAGGACAGCAACTCAAGAAGTCAACTGTGGTCTCTGACATCACACCCCACTTCCTAGATAAAAGGAGGTTTTTAGCACCAAGAAAGCAGGAGAGATAATCCCAGAAGAAAAGGACAAAGCTATTGAAAATGAATAAATTTCGCTTTCTGAAAAACTCACTCATGTTTTTCTCACTTCTCCACAAGCTGATGAAAACCTTGGCAGGAGCGCGAGGGTGCCGAAATTAAACACATACTAATTTCCACAAAATATGCGCAGTCCCCACACTGTTTAACCCTCACCCAGATGCCGCCTTTCCCACTCCACACACACGCCCTGTGGTGGGGGGAGGGAGTGGGGTCCTGCCCTGCCCTGGGGTCTGCCCACCCCCGAGAGCCCTTCCCTCTGCCCTTCCCGGACACCTCACTTCTAGTAGCTTCTGCATCTTCCCGAGCTTCGCAACTTCATTTTTCCACCACTGGTTTTCTGAAAAAAATCCAACACCACATTCTCGGAAACCCATTGCCAGGTTTCCAAGAACAGCATTTTCTCGGTAGGCATCTACGGAGTTTGGGATTAAGGCTAATGCTGCCCCCCCTGTGGGGGGGCCCGCAGCCCTCCCTTGGTTGTTCGCAGGAAGAGCCATGCCCAAAGCCTTTGCTGCCTGCGGTGGTTCTTACGGGTCTGTTGCATTTCTCACCGTTCCCCAGGTCACTCTTAATAGATGTGGTCAGTGTACTTTCCAGGAAAATGAGACACATTTTGGGAGAAAATGGTGTGAGGAAGAAAGCTGCTTCGGAGTCTATAAAAGTCCAGATTTCATAGAATTGCGTGACATCAGAGTCAGAGAAAATGCGAACATCTAAGTCTGCTGCCGGGGCTGTGGGGAGCACACGGCGGGGACACGGGGAGAGGAGCCACCATCTGGACACAGTCAGGTGGCCGTGGGCTCCAGCGCGGCTCTGCCGGCCACGTGCCCTCAGGCCGGCCACGTAACCTTACGAAATCTCAGCATTCTCACCTGTAACAAAAAACAACACTTTCAGCCTCTTCTGGTCAAGAGGGCTGCGTCGGTGAGTGTGGTACTTGAATCGTCCCACAACGGCATCAGAATGACAGCCGAACAGCAGAACAGCCATCGTGGAAGACGGCCCGGAGTCTAGCTGAACAGGAGCCCTACAGCCAGGGACATACAGAAGAGACAGCGCACAACGGGCAGCTCTGACACACAGGGTGGTGACTGAAAATCAGGAGGGAGACCCCGCCCCTGAGGAGCAGAGGGTCCCAGCCCCAGCCCGGCCCCCCAGGCCGGGGTTCCAGGGCCGGGAAGAGAAGTCCCCATAACCCCAGGCTGTGAAAACCAGCGGACATGGTGGCTGAGTGAGACAGAGGGCTTCTTCCATCCCTGGTGTTCCTCTTAAAGGGTCCACGCAGGGACTTAGGCTTGGTGCCCCTGAGCCCCAGCAGTAGGGCAGCAGCTTGAAAGGCCCCAGGGCCTGAATTGTCTGGCTTCAGGGCTGCTCTCTCCTGGAGAGAAGTGCCGGCAGGGGGGCACTGTTCCCTGGCTAAACCCTCCCCTGGCAGGTGCAGATGGGAGGCATATCTCAGTCTCCATCCGCCGGGCTGACACTGTTGTCCTTGTTCTGACGATTCCCTGAGACAGCGCCCCACCCAACTTGTGGGTCCACTCAAGCCACGCCCAGTGGCTTTTCCATACAAACTGTCTGTCTCGGCTCATGCCATGGACTTTTCTAAAATCTCTCCAAGGTTCACAAAACCCAAACAAGTAGCATCTGGCCTCCGCGTGTCCCGTACCTCTTGCTAAGTGGTCCCAGGCCCAGCAGTGGTGGCAGCTGGCCTCGTCTCACAGGTTGGCCCCTCCAGGGGACTCCTAAGCCCAGCACAAGTAGCAGCCATCTGCAGATCCTTCTGTAGCTCATGCCGAGTGGCCCCAGGCAGGGCATAGGCAGCAGCTGACCTTGCCTGCAGCTCCCGGGAGACCCCAGAGTCAGCTCACCCAGTGGTCAGCTTCGGACCACACCAGACCGCCACCCAGCCGCCTCCACAAGTGACACATTCAAAGGGTGGACTTAGCAGGCACCAGTGCCCCATGGAAGTGAGTTCTGCCACGTGGGGTCGGCCTCCACACAGCAGCGCCTCCACTCTAACTGTGACCAGTCCTCATAGCCAGTCAGCCTGGGGATCGATTCCTCCCACTGATGGGCCAACAGCAATCCAGGTTCAGCGACAACAGGAGGGTGCACACGGCCTACACAGGGGTCGCACCTGGCTCGGGTGACCCGGGCATGTTCTACGTAGGGCCCCCTGACCTAGACAGAGAGTCACAGTGGACCCACTGAATACATGGAAACAGAGAGAGAGAGGCAGCAGATGGGGAGGCAGAGAAATATGTCCCAAATGAAGGAAGGGGAGAAAGCTCCAGGAAAAGAACTAAAAGAAATGGAGGCAGGCAAATCACCACAGAGAGTTTAAAATGCGGGCTCTCAGGATGTTCAAGGAACTCAGGGAGAAATAACAATATGATAAAGGACATAGAAAATGTAAGGAAAGAGCCAGTCAGAAGTGAAGAATCCACTGGAAGGAATCAACAGCAGATTAAATGAGGCAGAGGAGCCAGTCAGCACTTTAGAAGACAAGGTAGCAGAAAACACCCAATCGGAACAGCAAAACAAACAAAGTCTAAGGGACCCCTGGGACGACATGAAGCAAGACAACACCCCTGTCATAGGGGTTCCATAAGGAAAAGAGAGAAAGAGATTGAGAACCTATTTGAAGAAATAATGACTGAAAAGTTCCCTAACCTGGTGAAGGAAAAGTCACACAAGTCCTTGAAGTGCAGGGAGTCCCAAACAAGATGAACCCAAAGAGGCCCACACCATGACACATTATCATTAAAATGACGAAGATTATATACAATGCGAAAGAGGAAAGCAGTCAGTTACCTACAAGGGAGCTCCCATAAGACTGTCAGCTGATTCCCCTATGCCTTTGCGGGCTAGAAGAGATTGGCAAGTAATATTCAAAGTGATGAAAATCAAGGACCTACAACCAACACTATTCTACCCAGCTAAACTATCATTTAGAATCAAAGGACAAGTAAAGAGCTCCCCAGAGAAGCAAAAGCTAAAAAAGTTCATCCCCACCATACCAGGATCCCAAGATATGTTAAAGGATCTTTCTTTAGAAGAAGACTAAAAAAGATAAAACAGATGAATAATAAAATGGCAATACAAACATATTTATTGACAACCACTTGAGATGCAAATGAATGAAGTGTTCCAATCAAAAGGCATAGGGCCCTGGCTGTGTAGGTTGTTGGTCGGAGCACCATCCCATGTACCAAGAGGTTGCAGGTTCAATTCCCAGTATCCCCAGTCTGGGCACATACCTAGGTTGTGAGTCCGATCCCAGGTCAGGGTGTGTATGAGAAGCACTCAGTCAATGTTTCTCTTACATTAGGGTTTCTTCTCTCTCTTTCTCTTTACCCATCAATAAAAACATACCCATGGGTGAGGTTTTAAAACAACAGGGAAACTGAATAAACAAGAAAACAAGACCTTACCTGCGTTGTCTATGGGAGACTCACTTCAGATCAGCAGACCCACAGAGACTAAAAGCAAAGGGGTGGAAAAAGGTATTTCATGAAAACGGAAACCAAAATAAAAAGCTAGAAAAGCAATACTTATACCAGACAAAACAGCCTTCAAAACCAAGGCTGTAACAAAGATGGCGGGATACTACAGAGAGAGCCCCAAACATTCCACCCAAAAACTACCAGAACTGATGAATGAATTCAGTAAAGCAGCAGGATACAGAATAAATATCCAGAAATCAGTTGCGTTTTTCTACACCGATGATGAACTATCGGAGAGGGAAACTAAGAAAACAATTCTATTTACAACTGCATCAGAAAAATAAAATGCCTAGGGATAAACTTAACTAAAGGTATGAAAGACCTGTACTTGGATAATTATAAGACACTGACGGAGAAAAATAAACTGGAGGAGAAAAAAAATCAGTGGAAGTATATACTGTGTTCATGGATAGGGAGAATTACCATCACTGAAATATCCATGCTACCCAAAACAATCTACAGATTCAATGCGATTCCTATCAAGACACCAATGACGTATTTCACAGAACTAGAACACATATTCTAGAAATTTATATAGGACCACAAAAGACCCCAAATAGCAGCGGCAGTCTTGAGAAAGGAGAACCAAGCTGGAGGAAGCACATTACCTGATCGAAATTATACTACGAGGCCATAGCCATTAGAGGTACTGGCTTAAAAACAGACACACAGATCAATGGAAAAGAATAGAAATAAGTCAGACAGAGAAAAACTCATGCCGCATTTGTCTCTTCCACGTATGAATCTAATGAACAAAATAAACACACAAACTTGAAACAGACTCATAAACTCAGAGAACAGACTGCTGGTTGCCAGAAGGGAGGGGACTTGGGGGACCAGGTGAAAAGGTGAAGGGATTAAAAAGTACAAATTGTCAGTCACGAAATAGTCTTGGGGATATAAGTCCAGCACAGGAAATATAGTCGACGATATTGTAATAATTTTGTATGTGCCAGGTGGGTGCTAGAAATATCCGAGGAACGCTCTGTACGTTATATAATGTATACTCACCGGATGGTACACCTGAAACTAATATAAGATTGTATGTCAACTGTAACTGAAAAATAAACAACTTTTAATAGAACAGGACTCCGCCAGCTGCAGTGGGCTGTGGGAGGATGAGAGGGGGTGATGTACGTATCCAGAGCCTCTAACGCTGGGCCTGGCCCAGGGCGTGGCTGCCCTCTCCCCTTCCCTGCTTCCTGGGCTGTAGGGAAAGTAGGTGGGCAGAGCAGACCCAGAGAAGGTGGACGTGTCGAAAGGTCAAGGGAAGAATTTAGGTAAACCCCAGACGGATTCAATAACCCCACAGATAGCCCATCCCTGGGCCCGGCCGGCCTCCCTGCAGCCCTGAGTTGGTTTCACAGACCTGCCCCCCACAGGGCTCTGCGAGGCTGTGAGGTCCCCACACCAACCACCTGAACGTGCATTGGTCTGGGGCGCCTGCAGCCACCGCTCACCCTACGTCCCTGTTCCTCGCCCCTCGTGCTGGGCTTGCGCTGGGCGGAATACCTTTCCCACAGCAGCTCCCTCATGGCAGGTACTATCACCTAATACCGAGCACACTGCACAGCATGAGGAGCAGAGAGGTGTGTCATTTGCCAAGAGAGGCTGGTTGGTACCCAAGAGACTCTACAGGCAAACCAGGCTTGCCCTGGCTCTGTGCGCTCCCGCCATGCCCTGGCTCTGTGCGCTCCCGCCATGCCCTGGCCCGCGGAAGAGGAGGCCACCAGGGAGAAAGAAGTGGGAGAGCCCTCTCCCTGAGGCCGAGGCTCCAGGAGGGGAAATCCCAAGCCACCCGACCCATTGACCCACCTACGTGACACTCCGAGGTGGGGGCGGGGGCGTTGTTTGGGGAGAGTGCCGGTTGGACACAGAATGGAAGGAAGGTCAGACTGTGTACCACCACCCCTTCCTCTCCCCCGCCCCCTCTGCTGCCTTTCACCAGCCTCCCCTCCCGCTCCAGCCCCACCTCCGCTGCTCCCCCCACCCCCACAGGAGCATCAAGGAATCCAGCCTCCCCGCCCCCATGCCCAGCAGGGCCTGGCTCCTCCTCCTAACGGCTTGGCCCACGAACATGTTCCCACCTCCCATTCCTCGGTCAGCTTCTGTCTTCTATTAGCTGCATGTTTCCCTGTGAGAAATTCGAAGGCGGGAGAGAGCTCACTCCTCCATCAATAACCCCTTGGCAAGTGTCCTCAGGATGCTTTCCTGACCAACTTGCAGGCCGTGTTTGCTCCACGACGTCACACGAAAGCGACGTCACTGGTGCAGAGCTCACCCACTGGCCATCACCGTGTGCCCACGAGGGCTCGACCTCAAGTATGGCACTTACCAACAGGACGGCAGGGCCCCCGTGCAGTAATCGGGAGCCCCCCTCCCACCTCCTCACTTTACAGGAAAAGAAACTGAGTCTCAGAGAAGTGAAGGGGTTTGTCTCTGGTCACCGAGCAAGAAAGTGATGGAGGCAAACGTGGGAAAAGCTTATTAAAAGAAATGTTTCCTTTGTCGTTGAAATATGAATACGGTGTTAGAGGTGCGTGGGCCAGACTCCTGAGATATAAGCAATGGGAACTAAGTCTTATTTCAACCAAGGAACTTTCCTAGAGACGTAGCTGAGGCCCAGAGGATCCGCAGGAAGGCTGGAGAATGGGGCAAGGATGTGGGTGGGCCCCAACCACCGGGACGGCTGGGTGCCCCTCTGTTGGGGGCCCTGCCTGCGGACGCAGGGGCGCCCTCTGTTTCGGAGGCCTCCTGTCGTTGCTTTGCATGGCCACGCCCACCCATGTGTTGTCTTTGCTGACAGGGTCACAGGCCCGCAGATTATGGTCCCACCAGCTTGTGGCTGACGACAAAGGCGCAACCGCTGAACAGATTGCCACCAGGAGGGTGACATGAAGGAGGGAGCCATCCATAGGGTGGGGGACACACACAGTGGGCTTCACAGGACAGAGGAGGCTCAGGCCGAGGCTTGAAGGGAAAGCGGCAACAGCCGGCTACCAGCGTGTTGGGCGGGACCGACCGTGTTCTGGGGGAGCTGAGCCGGGCCTGCCGCCTGTGTCCGAGGCCCTTGCTCCTCCCAGCCCCCCCGCTGCACAGACGAGGAGGCTGAGGTTTCCTACCCGAGACCTCACAGCGATAAGCAGCCGACTCGGGGTGCAGGCCCAGTTGACTCCCGAACCTGAGGTCTTAACCGCTCTGCCGGTGAACAGTGCCTCCCTCTGACGGAGCGTCACGCAGGCCTAAGTGCTCTCACATCCCTCATCTCAGTCCGCACACTTGTCCGCCCTGCAGAGGAGGCGGGGCTGGTGAGCTGACCGCGCCCGTTTCCCAGCCAAGCAAATGGGACTCAGAGATGTTAAGTGACCCACCCAAGGTCACAGAGCCCTTAAGAGAAGGGCCAGTCCTGCTGCCCCTGACTCACCTCGCTCCTCGCTGCATGTGCGTGGTGGGCCCTGAGTGCCGGGCCAAGGAGAGAGGCTGGAGTCCGATCAAGAGAGAATGAGGAGGAGTTATTCATTCCCACACTCCTGCCTTTAATTCCCAGCAGGCCACCTGCCCCCCTCACCCCGTGCAAGCACCAGAGAGCCGTCCACAGCCTGGTACCTGGATGCCTTGGGAGTGATTAAACCCAAATGAGGAATCGTTGCCTAACAAATAAGCAACAGGTAAACGCAATCAAGCCATCTGTTCCTCCGCCCACGGCCCCACCTCATCCCCTCTCTGGGCTGTGTCCTGGCTCTGTGCTCAAACGCAGATTAACACACTGGTCTCTGCATATGTATTTATGGCTTCAGGTGGGGAGAGAGCCGCAGGAGCAGGTGGCGAGGGGGCAGCCGCTGGAGACGCTTCGCTCATGCGAATGTCCTCAGTTGGGGAGGGAAGTCGGGTGAAGGGCAAGCGGACTGGGGTGCCCTGGAGGGAGAAGGCAGGGCCGAATGGCTGGTTATGGGGACTGCGGGCTGGCGCTTGGTTCTCCGTTTCACGGGGGAAGTGTCGGCCCCCCCTGCTTGTCCCCCTGAGGCCTTGCATCCCTCATCCCGTCAGCCACAGAGAAGCACTGAGGCAAGGCAGACCAAGGGACGGTCCCCAGTCAGTGGGAGGCAGGACAGAGCAGGCAGGAGCCCCGGGCGCCCGGGGGGCCAGCCTGCATAGCCGCTAGTCTCGGGTGCCCCCTCGGAGTCTCGGCTTCCTCACTGCAAGCTAAGCGTGTGTGCCAGCCGCGCCCACCTGGCTGGACCCGAGAACGAAGATTAATGTGAACTGCAGCTGGCGCTGACCGAGTACTGGCCTCAAGCCGAGCCCTGCATGTCGCTCTCCCACTGGTCCCACGAGGCAGGTGTCACCGTACCCATTTTACCAAGGGAGAACGGGAGGTCGCAGTGACGTTAAATTCCATGACTCGTCAGCGGGTCCTCAGGGTACACCTAGGCTGGACCCAGGCTGCAGGTGGGCACTTGGGGTGCACAGATGTTCCGGGTAGCTGACCAGACCTGGTGGGTGGGTCAGTGGTCGGCAGGCCTCTCTGTGGCCCCAAGGACAAAGGAGAAGCATCTAGTACTAGATGAAGAAAAAGTGTCCCAGAACGAGGGGAAAGTACCTGCAAAGGCCCTGAGGAGGGAAGGGCTTGGTGTCTGGGGCTTGTGTGCCTGGGCCCTGTTTAGGGACAGGGGACGGCTGGAGGGGTGGTAGCGACAGAGGCAGGCCCAGACCAGGTAAGGCCTTGCAGGCTCTGTAGGAAGTTCCAGAATTTTCTCCCAAGTGCAGTAGGAGGCTGCTGCCAAAGGTCACCTGGATCAGTCTGACGCCCAAGACAGGCCCCTGCCACTGTCCCCCCTCACCCCGTGCTATTCCCCCTGCAGGAGTGACAAAGACCAGTCGCCTACTTGGAAAGTCTTCCTACGGTCGCAGAGTGGAACAGCGTGAGGACCCTGTGGCTTCCTGGCTGGGCTGTTTCCTACCACACACGGGGGCTGCACAGAGCTGGGCCAATGTCCACCTGGGCTTCCAGCTCCCAGTTACCTGGGATGGGGAAGTGGAGGAGCAAAGGAGTCCCTTCAGCGAGCCCTCCTGGGCCACCATAAGGACTAACACGGGTTTGAGATGCACATCTTTGAACCCCCAGGAATTTGTCGGGGGGCAGGGAGGCCAGAGGAAGATCTGAGCCCTACATGCTTGCTTCCCCAGTGGGACAGGGTCCAGGAGGAGTCCGCCTCTCCAGACCTCCCAGCCCAGGCAGCGGGTCCCATCAGATTGCACCTTGTCCCGGCCGGCCGTGCAGCCTGGAGAAGCTTCTGACCCTCCCCGAGGCCCTGTTCCTCAGCCTGGAAAATGAGCTTCACCTTTGGCAGGGTGGCCTGGTGAGGCCGTCCTGAGACCTGCACGCAGTAGGTGCTCCATTTGTGCTAAGCCACCACACTGCAGTCTGCTCCCTGGCCACCTCTCCCGCCAATCAGCGTCCACCCTGTATCTCCCATTGTCCCGCAGCTTGGCCGCATCTGAAGTTTCAAATCCCTTGTTAAAAATAAACTTCAGAAAAAGCCAGACGGGGAGGCAGGGGTGGGAAAAGAGAGGAAGAGCAGGAGGATGAGTTTTTATCACCTGAAGCCGGACCTCTAATTCTGCTGGTGGCCAGGGATGGCTCTGTCGCCAGGCTCTCTTGCAAATCACGGGCCGCAGAGTGATCAGCTGCAAAGAAAGCGCTGGGCTCTTGGAGGACGGGAAGCCGGGAAGGAGCTCTCCTTTTCCTCCTGGGCTCAGCAGAAGGCCCCCGGGAGGCCCGGGCCGTGCCAGAGGCAGGCTGGTGGGCCTTGGACTCGGGGACTGGGAGGGGAGTGTGGCCATCGCCAGCTGCTGGCCAGAGGCAGGGAGGAGGCTTACGACTGGCACTGGTTATGCTGTCAGGCCTGAGTTCTCATCCTGTGACTCCAGCCCGTCTGTACACGCACTCTTAAGACTCGACGGTTTCACCTGTGAAATGGGTCGATGAGAGCCAGCTGGCAGGCCCCGTGTGTGGAACGCAGTAGGTGCTCTTTGGGGGGTACTTTTGTCTGCAGGCGAAGAGGAGACTGACTGGAAGGGGCTCGGGGGTTCCAGCCCCCTGGGAGCATCTTCCCAGGGATTCAGTGTCAAGTGGCACGTCTGGGGTCTCACGCCATCATTCCTCTCTCTCTCTCCCCGTTCTGATCCTGGAGGCCCTCGCCGACGTCTTCCTCCCAAGCTGCCCCAGCCCCTCCCTGCAGGCCTCGCTGCCTCCACCCTGTTGCAACCCCTGCGCCCCGCCCCCCAGGCACACGGCTGCAGGTTCATTCCCCAGCAGCCCGGATCTGCTTGTTTCCACCCTGCACACCACGGGCGGCAACAGTGCCCGTGGCCAACGGCTCCACTTGGCAGCGGCAGCTGGCCGCACTCCGGGTGCCCCTGGCCTTGTGGAATGGCCGGCACAGCACCTGCACGAAGCTGGCACAGCCCCGGCAATGGCCCAACACCCTCTCTCCATCTCCCTCACTCGGCGGCACTGCCGTTCCCAACACTCAGCCCGTGTCGCTGCCTCTGGCTTTGCTCATGCCGTCCCTTCCACCTCGAGGGCCCATCGTCCTCCGGCGACCGGCTTGCTTCCTTCTTCCAGAATCCTACGAGCCAGAACAGTCTCTCCTTCCCACTGTGCAAAATTTGGACTCAGTCCCAGTGCTCAGCAAAGGCTACTGATATTAGGGGTTATTTGCATCTCCAGGTAGTTTTCTAACTCTGCCCTTGAGTTTGCATGTGGACCAGGGTGTGAGCTCTGCCTGAGGCACCGGTAAGAGAGACGCCCCGGAACTCAGCATGAGTGGGGGCCACTGCGGGGCGCTCACGGCTCGGGGGCCCAGGGTGAGCTGAGCGGGGTGTGGCAGTGCTGAGGGGCAGACGCGAGAGGGCACATGGGCACCCTGGTCCCCAGTCCTCAACGCACGAGGCTCCCCGGCTCAGGCCAGCACGACACAGACCGCTCACCCGACGCCCCCACACAGAAATCTTCACATTCTTAAGCCCTACAATTGGCACAATTTATTATTCAACAAATATTGAAACAGAATTTCAGCTGTGCTCTGCCAGCCTCAGTCCTGCTGAGCAGATCAAAACACTTCCAGCAACTGAATAATAATGTCATAAGTGACGACAACGTGCTCTTCCTTTCACGGAGCGTGTCCCCATAGCTCCTCATGTCGGCAGCGGGCCCACCAGCCTGTTTGCACTTCTGTCTCCTGTAGTGACCTTTGAACCTTAAGGACAGGGACAGGGTCTCATTCACCTCTGCATCCCAGAGCTGGCACAGTAGCCGGCACACCTTAGACATTTACCAAACCCTCACTGAGCGTATAGTGGGTGAATGAGTGAGTGGATGAATGAGTGAGTTGGTGAATGAACGAATGAATGAATGAATGTGTGAATGAGTGAGTGAATGAATGAATGAATGAATGTGTGAACGAGTGAGTGGAGAACAGCCCAGGACACAGATGAACTCTGGGCACAGAAGCCAGGCCCACCAGTTGAGCACCTGGGAAGGAGTGGGGGTGAGAAATGCAGTGGAGAATCGGTGTGGGACCCTCATGCCCCCCACCTCTTCAACGTGGCAGTTTTCCAAAGAATGGATGGGGGTCCTCTAGACAGTAAAGGGAACCCCTCTGTCTTTGGTGGGGTCTGCTGAAGGGGACCCAGTCCTCAGCCCTGGGTACCTCCCGAGCCCCAGGAAGAGACGAGAAAGCCAGCTCCCTCCGTTGCTGCACCTGCCAGGGAAGTGGGTCCCTCTGCACCCCCGTGCCTCCTGCACCCACTCCCAGCTTCCTTGGCTGAAGGTCCCCAGGGTGTTTTTCTCCCCTCAAGTATGTGTAGCTACAGGAATCTGGGAAGTGACCAAGAGGGAGTGGTCGCCTCCCAGCCCTGCTGGAAATCCCATCAGGGACTCCGAAAAGTTCAGACACCCGACATTCCTTCTTGTCTGTGGCCGGTAGCCAACAGTGAACAAGCTCATTAATATTCATGCTAATAATCTCCTACATTTGCTTCACACTCTCCCGCTTACAAAGCACTTTCAGATCCATCATCTCCTCCGGTCCCCACCATCGGCCAGGGAGGTTGGCCGGACAGCAAACCTCATCCCCATTTTGCTGAGGAGAGAACGGAGGCCCTGGGAGAGAAGCGGTCTGCCCAAGGTCACACACAGCAGCCAGCCTGGAGACAGCTCAGCACAGGGGCCAGGCGCCCGGCCCCCGGCTCCCAGCCCCCAGCCCATGCGCCTGCTCCCTGTCTCGCTGCTGCCAGACCCTTTCCTCAGCTGCCTGGTCAATGTCATTGTCAGCATCACCTCCTCCTGGTTCAGGTGATCAGTTCTCAGCCATTCAAAACACAGGCTTGAAATACGCTAAAAAGGCAGGCAGGCTTTCACCATCTGCTAAAGTAGGGAAAATGACCTGCCAACAACTTGCTGAGTGACCTTGGACTAGACATTTCCCCTCTGGGCCTCCATTACCTGTGTGTCAAGTGAGAGGGCCAGCCCTGCACCTCTGAGGCTCAAGACTACTGAAACCTGAAGGGCCTCCCCGCCTGTGCAGGCATCTAGAGTGGGAGGGACAGCCACCGGCCACCGATCAGGAGCCTACAACAGCCAGCCCATGAAGCTCTGAAGCAACAGAGGAGTCCTGGGAACCCTCCTGAGAACAGGGCTATCTATAGCTAAGTAAAACCGCGACACTGTAGCTACTCCGTGACAAATGCTGTACGCACCCACATTACCAGCACCCCTCCGAACAGTCCTGCCAGATGGCAATTCTTTTCACGCTTTACAGGAGACACTGGGAAGATTAAAACGTCTTTCGATGGGAAACTGGAAGCTCATAGAAGTTAGTTGACTTGCCCAGAGTCACACAGCAAAGGGCAGAGCCAAGTTCAAAACCCTGATCTGATTTCTTGGGCCCAGTGGCTCAGTGGCCCCGCAGGTGCAACAGAGGGTGTGCGTGGAATCCGGACTCCCCGTGCTCCGTGCCTTCATCCCTCCTCGCCGCTCCTCGCCCCCCTCCCCTCCTCGCCTCCCCAGGGAGCCTCAGCCCCAGGCAGGGCCTCCTCCGCTGCACCAGCTCCCACTGTCATTTCAGCCCAGGCGGAGATTTATGGATCTCACTTCAAGGATTTTTCTTTAATAATAACATTTATAATCATTTTAGAAATTAAGCACCGAGGATGCAAAGAATTTTAATTAAAATAATCCGCAGTTGATAATTATAGGACTCTGTTAGCTGGAACCATCTTTTTTCAATCTGTCACACTCCCCGGGAAAGGCAGGAGATGCCAGGGAGCACCTGAGCAGGCCCTGGTACCTGAGGGGGGGCGGGGTGACCCGGGGGTCTCTCTCAGAGGCTGCCTGCTCGGGGGTGAGCAGGCCGGCACCGGCTTTGGGACTGGGCCAGGCACGGCCGGCTTCCCAAGGGAGAACATCCCTTCTGGAGCCCTGCCCGCCTGCCACGCAGGTGCCCACTGGTTTCCCTGTGGGTGCGCAGGGGTGAGGCCGAGACACAGGGGGACACGTGAAATGTGTGTAGTGAGACACAGACCCCTCCCTCAGCCTCGTACTCACCATGCACCCCCCCAGGCACTGTCCTGCCCTCTGTGGTCAGGAGAGGGCAGCGAAGGCCACCAAATGCCGACCTGAAGAATGGACTCAAGGGTGGGATGTACAGGACAGGAGAGGAGCCCCACTTGGGTTAGTGGGGCACCAACACCTCAAGGCAACCCCACGCGGTGCCGACCACCGAGACTCCATCGGCTCAGCCCTGGCCCGGCACAGCCCGCAGGAGAGAGCAACGCGCGTTCCTGCACACACGACAAAGCAGCCATGCCAGAGACCAGATGTAATAGAAAATAGTTCACACCTGAGGTGAAGCCGCAGTGGGGAGGGAATGAGCAGCAGGGAGGGCTTCCCAGAGGAGGGGCAGCCAGGCAGGGCTGTGAAGGATGAACAGGAGCCCACCAGCTCCGTGATGACCACGGCCGCCAGGGCGTCTGGACTGTTCACTGCTGCGTGCCTGGCGCTGCGCCGGCCCATTGTAGCAGCTCCTTCCCACGTCACAACAAGCATGAAAGAGAAGCATGGTTCTTAGTGCCCCTGCTGTTTTCTAGATAAAGAAAGGGGCCTGGGGAGGCCGAATCACGAGCATGAGGTCGTGTCGTAAATAAGAGGCAGGGGTGGGCCTTGAACCCCAAACCACCGCTGCCACCCCTGTGCTTACCCGGCAGGATGCGGGTCCTCCAGGGGCCAGGCTGCCAGGGAGGGTGTTGCCCCCACAGAGGGCTCCAGGATTAGAGTGGGAGACGGTAGCTCGAAGGACAGTGGGCAGGCGTGAGGGGTGGGCACCATGCTGCCAGGCCACTTAACCGAGTGGCTCTCCTCTTTGGGCCTCAGTTTCCCCAGCAGCCCATCTAGCCTGGGGCCCTCTCTAGAGACACCTGTGGCTCAGGACAGGTGTGTGTTGGGCGGGGGGTGGGGGAGGAGCAGGGGGAGTGTCTTCAGGTGCCTGGGCCCAGTGATGCTGCAGTTCAAGCTCTGGGCAGAGTGCCCCTCCCCTCCTCCCTCCACACTCAGCCTTAAGTGGGAGAAGAGGGTACACAGGATGCTCCCTCCCCCAGAGCTCCACCCTAAGTTCACTTAGAGAAAAAATGTGATGGGGAAGGGACCTGATAGTGGGCTCGAAGGGGCCTCCCCTGGTTCCATTAATGCCTCTGTTTCTTCCTGCCAGAGGTGAGGGACATGGACCGGTCAGCTGGGGAAGTGTTTAGATACCTTCCAACAGGAAGGGATGGTCGTCCTGGCAGCGGAGGCCAGACCTGTCCCTCTGCAGGGCCTCTGTGTGGCCCAGGTGTGGCTCGGGCCCTCCCAGCCCAGGCAGCTCTCCTCCCCACGCCCACGGAATCGTCCCCTGCAGTGGACGGGGACCAGGAGAGGATTATGCAGACTCACTCATGGATGTAATTGGTTCTCAGCTGGAGGAGCTGCGTGGCGGGGAGACTCCACAATGAGTTTCATGGAAGGCCCAGGGCTCGCACACTGGCAGCAAGGCGGCCTTGGCGCGGGCTGGGGAGGGGTGCAGCCGGTCCAGAGCATGACATTGGGGTCGCCCTCCCTTCCCCAGAGTTACATCTCAGGTGGTGTCCAGCCTCTGGTCGGCCCCTGCGCCGTGCCCTCCGGAGGGCAGATGCTGCCTGGAATCACAGTGAATAAACGCGGCCTCTGGGAGCAGCTCTGCCCGCCCGGCGGTCTGGGGAGGGCGTGCCAGCGGTACGGAGCTCCAGGCCGTGGGCAAGGGCAAATTGAGTGAGGCCTCGGAAAGTCCGCCCTTCTACACTCCCAGCAAAGCTCGCCTTTCACGCCCCTTCCTTAGGTTCTTGCGGTGGGGAATCTCCCCCATCTCTATCCCCTCCCCTGCAGAGAACACTGGAGGTCAAGGTGGTTTTAGCGACAGTTTTCTTGCAGCTCGAAATAATGGAGCAACCCACACCTCATTTTCTGAATTCTATAACTACGAGCACCCTAAAAAGGGGTGGGGGAACCAGCAAAAATATAAAGGAGGTGTAAAACATTTTGATAAAGAGAAGGATGTAAAAAGTGAAGCAAATGAATGCCAGATACAGGATTCAGGATGAGGAGTGCCTTGGGCAGAGGAAGACCGGGAGACGGGATGGGCAGGAGGAATCCACACTCTTAAGTAGCGGTCATTGTCAAGGGCCTAGCTTTTATGTCAGGTGGTGGATTTGAGGCTACATATTCTATTGTTAACCTGAATGAATGGATAAATGAATGAAAAATAGGAACAAACATGATAATGAGGACAGTGTAACACAGACCATCATTATTCAAATTATGTGTATCTGAGCTTCAGAAATTGGGGGGAGATATCAAAGGGACACATGAATTCTAAGACTGGATGCACCACCCTGGTTTCCTGGGCACCCGGACCCCTGACCTTTCCTGGCTTTCCAAGCAGAGTCTTCAGGCCCAGAGTTTACAGAAAATTTTCATAGGACAGGCCTGGGTTCACGGAGCTTGTGGATGACAGAGCTCCGTGACCTAGAGCCCAGCTGTGACTTCCAATCTAAGCTCTCTCGGGCCACCATGCCAGCGTCCTGCCTTGTCACACAGGGTTAGGGGGAGTGCGGCTGTGTGAGCTGTGGGAGGGCCACTCCCAGGAGCTGCCAGGGAGAGGATCCAGGGCCAATGGCGGGAGAGAGCCTCAAGTTCAGCCTAAGGAAGCCTCGTGGTAACAAGACTCATGTAAAAAAGTTATCGGAGCGAAGATAGAATGGACTCTTGGCTCAGTCCATTCCCAGCTGTGGCCCCCAGGCTGGGTCACTTGCCTTCTCTGGGGTTTAGGCTCCCACTGTGCAAAATGAGATTTTTGTTACTCATCCTCCTGCCTCATAGCCACCCTGAGAATCAAAAGACGGGCACCATTCAACACTCCTGCTGTTTTTGAAGTTTCGACTCTAGTCCAGGGTTCGCGGCCATCCTTGTGCTTCAGGATCTCCCACACTGAGGGAGGAGGTAAGAACACCAATTCCCAGGCCTCGTTCCAGGCCAACTGGCTCTGAGGATGTAGTTTTTACAGCTCCTGGGTGACTCCAATAGGCGGCCAGGAAGAAACAGGAGCATGAGCATCGCGGTGCGTCCATCCTCGCACTTGAGCTGGGCCAGGAAGCATAGGGAGGCGCCCAGACCGGTGCCCAGGTCAGGTTTTGGTGGTGGTGAGGGGAGAGTCCAGAAGACTTTCGGGAAGAAATGGCGGATGAGCACGTGCAACAGGCAGTTGAGTTGGAAGAACTGAAGGCGGTTCTTTTGGAGTGAGTTCGGAGGGTGAGGGATCCATGACCACCAGGCCGGAAGAGGCAGCCGGGGGGCCAGATCCCCCTGCCCTGTAAGGGAGTTTGCACAGACCCCAGAGGCCACGGGCTACATCAGATCTTAAGCAAGGGAATGACATGATCAGATGCCTGCGGCCTGCCTAGGGGATTGATGGGGCTCACCTGAGTGTCAGAGTTCCTGGCAGGTCAGGGTCCAAACCTCCTCCACTTCAGGGCAGAAGCTCTTCTGGGGCCGCTGGGTGCTCCCAGTTCATCTGAATTCCATGATGCATTAGCCAGAGGCCTCCCGGGCCTGCAGAGTCCCCGGTACTAATCGGTCGCTGAGGAGGCAGGATCGATGGCAACTGCACTGATCTGGCCTCCCTCTGGCTCCTTAGAGAGCTTATTGACCGGAGAGCCCCTGGGGGCTGGGAATGTGGTAGAAACCCACGTCTCCTCGAACGGTGGGAGGAGGGCGAGGAGGAAAATTGGGGTGCGCGGTATTTCTCACCGAGTCACACACTTATTCTGGACAGGTATCCCCGGCTGCCCCACCCAAGCTGGCTGTGTGGCCTTCACACCTCTCGCCTCGCCTCTGTTCCTCGACCCCGCTCCAGGTTCCAGCCACGCGGAAATGCCTTTGGTCCCTCTGCTTTGCCTCTGGAGAAGCTGTTCTCTCTGTCCAGGGCGTCATCCCTACACCAGTGTCCCCAGGTCGACCTGCTCCTTCTGCCAGGACCAGTTCGAACATTCACTTCTCCTTAGAGCCTTCTCTGGCCCAGCCGCACCCCCAAAGCTGGATCAGCTCTTCTTCCGTCTGCAGCATCCAAAACTTACCCCTGTGTGTAACCCTTATGCTTTTTACAACCAGTCACTGACTCTCTCCCCCCAGAATGTAAGCTCCTTCTGGACAGTAGCCTTGTTGCTCATCCGTGGGTCCCCAGCATAGCTCCCAGCGTCTGAAATGCATGCTGAGTAAATGAATGAATGAACATTTTAAAATGTCCTAAAAGCTTCCTTCTTGAACCCTCACCCAGCACAGCGCCCTGAGCAAAGACAGCAGCAGTGGCTGCGCCTAATCCAACCCAGGAGACCCAGGTTCAGGTCTAGACCTCGATGTGCTGGAACTGGGAGGAGGCTTGTGCCTCACTGTCATCAGGTTCAATCTCCAATGTCACAGTCGAGGTCACACGTCCAGGGAGAGGATCTGGCTCACTGGGAGCTCACAAAAGCAGTTGGCAAGCCCGGAACCCTTCAGACTTTGATTTCTAAGGACCTGGCAGTGTGGGTGGGGGCTTCAAAGTGCTCCCACCACCTCCAGGCATTGCAGTCCCTCACACTGAATGCCGGTGACATCCTTTGTCTCTTCAGGGGGGGGTGGCTGAGCAGGTATCTATTATCGGGGCCACAGAAGACCAAAGTTCTTTCTTACCCTGACTCACCGTGTGATGGAAGGTCACACTATTCTCCACCTGCAGGCCTCAGTTTCCCAATTAGTGACATGGAGGAAAAGGTCCTCTGTCTTTTCTTTCTGGTCCCAGGAAAGGTAACGCCTGCCATTCTTCGAAAGCCACCTGCAGAAGCTCCCGCCATCTGATACCCACGAGAAAGGGCCAGAGAACTCCGGGCAGGGAAGTCAAGCTGGAGACGTAGCCTGTTTTCGCTTGTTAACTTTGTTTCTGTAACAATGCAGCTATTTGAAGACACTAGGGACCAGGCTCATCAGCCAGGGTATTTAAAAATTTTTTTTACTTTCTCAAAATTTTATTTTATAAGAGAGAGGAGAAGGTAGGGAGGAAAAGAGGGAGAGAAACATCTACATGAGAAACAATGATGGTTGCCTCTCCAACACACCCCCACCGGGGACCAAACCTGCATCCCAGGCATGAGCCCTGACGGGGAATTGAGCCCATGACCTTTCAGTTTGCGGGACGATGCCCAGCTGAGCCACACTGGCCAGGGCTGTTAACTTTTTGTTGCGATACAACATACTTACAGAAAAAAGCAGTAATCATAAGAGTGCAGCCCAATAAAATGTTCAAAACTGGAACCATCTGCGTAACTAATATCCAGATCAAAAAGCAGAGCCCTGCTAGTCCCCGAAATCGCCCCCCTGCCTCTCGCGCTCACCGCCGCCCAAGTCCGTCATGCTGACTTCAAACGCCGCAGATTAGTTCTGCTTCTTTTTGTGCTTCGTATAAATGGAGTCCTCCCATAGCGTCTTTGGTGCCGTTTTCCCTTTACCACACTGTGCTTCTGAGACCCACGGGCAATGCTGCGTGTCGGTCCACGGGGCCCCTTCCCATTGTTATCCGGTGTCCACACCAGGATTTATTTACCCGTTCTGCTGCCCATGGGCATCTGCATGGTTTCCAGTTTGGAGCTGTTAAAGGTGGTGTTAAAATAACCCGTGTGTGTGTGTGTGTGTGTGTGTGTGTGTTTTAAAGATTTTATTTATTTACTTTTAGAGAGGAGAAAGGAGGGAAAGAGGGAGAGAAACATCAATGTGTGGTTGTCTCTCACACGCCCCCTACTGGGGACCTGGCCTGCAGCCCAGGCATGTGCTCTGACAGGGAATCGAACGGGCGACCCTTTGGTTTGCAGGCCAGCACCCAATCCACTGAGGCATACCAGCCAGGGCAAAAGAGCCTGTTTTTAATATTTAAAAAATCATTTTAGAAAACAGATTCTGAAATATTTTAGAAAAAATATCTAAAAAATCATTTGAGAAAACAGCTTAGAAGTAACCAGGACGAAAATAATTGCACTCATTTGATTATTTAACGCGTATCTGTTAAGCGCCCACTGTGTCCTGAAATGATCATTCTCCTCCCTCTCCTGGCCTTGGCCTCTACACAGCAGCTCACATCCCACCCCTTGTAAAAAAGCCCTTTGCAGCTGCTCCCAACTCACACTAACATCCGCATTCCCATGAAGCCCCCAGACAGGTCTCCCAAGGACACACGGTGGACGCTGAGCCGGCCCAGCCTTGCTCCTGCTCCGTCCCTGAGCTCATTCTCACGTGGGTGCCCCTGGAGAGCGGGCACTGGGTCTTGCGTTTCTCTGCCCTTCACAGACAACACAAGGCACTAGGCACATCACTAAACTCACCGAATAGGAGTTCGATTTAACCACATCTCAGGTATAGTCCGATTGTGCAAATACATGAAGTTGCTTACTCTCTGCCCACATCCTTGATGATAAGATTTTTGCAAAACATGGAAAAAATTTATGCAGAACGTGGTCAAAACCCATGGACCGCCGTGGGTGGGGCAAGGCATTGCAGAGTCTCAAAAGCCAAAATGAATAGATTCTAGAGCCCAGGCTGCTATGGTTTACCTCCCCTTCTCTTTCCACGCATTGGTGTGAAGACTCAGGAGTGGTTTGGTAGATACAGAGGTTTCGGATGGCAGGCGAATTTCCGCACCCTGGGCAGGCGTCATGGACAGATGACCCCGCTGGCTGCTCCCAGGAAGTGTGCCCCTGTCCTGTGGTAAGGCCCCCCGAGTCTGACCGAGGTTTCAGAACACTTCACAGTCCACTTCCACTTCTCCACTAATCTCTAAATCCTACCCAGTGAGGCTGAAAACATAGAGTGTTTAAAGCCAGAGAGACCCGGGATTCAAATTCTAACACCATCACTTGTTCGTGTAACTAGGGGGAAATGACGTTGTATCTCTGAACCTGCATTTCTTTTACATGCGAATGGGGATTGTACCACTTTTTGGTTTCAGACATGTTTTTAAGGTCTAAAATTTGCACTTGATTCTTTTTTGTAGTTTTTTTTTGTTTTTTTTTTTTGCTGAGATTAGCTCTGTCTTTCCATTTATTGTGACCAGACTTTCTTTACCTCCTTGAGCAAGCAGAGTTATAAGAACAGCCTTCAAATCTCTGCTAATTGCAAACTCGGGGTCGTGTCCTGGGCGGCCTCTGTTAACTTCTTCCCGTGGGTCACACCGTCCTGTTTCTTACCACGTCGATAATTTCGGATTGCATCCTGAGCACTGCACACAATCAGTTATAGAGACTTTGGATCCTTTCTGTTACTACAAAGAGAATCGGGTTTGTCTGTTTTCAAGGCACGAAGTCACTCGACTGAGATCTCACCGCAAAGCGGCCACTCCTTCAGTGAACGGCCACTGAAATTTTCACTCGGGTCCCTCAGGCTCGGCTGGCATGGTGGCCTCTCTCCTACACACGCAGTTTCAGGGGTCAACTGGGTACTGGGGCAGAGTCTCTACCCAGAACCTGGGGCTCCCCTCTCTGGTTCACTCTCTTTTGAGTTGCCTCCTTTGTTTTCCAGCTGCCACGGCCGCCTTACGGTCTCCCCTGCCCCCCTCATTCTTCACTGCAGGAGTCTCTCAGGGTTTTAGCCGCTGGGCGTGGGAGGCCGAGGTGTGTGTCCTCTGGCTGAACTTGTAAACACTGAGGATTTCACCAAACGCTTCTTTCCTGCTAAGGGTCAACAACCTGCCCCTCTCCCAGACGCTGGAGTCTGCCTTCCTTGAGTGGCTCTTCTTCTGATAACTATTTTTTTTAGTGTTTTGCTCCTGGTTGATAGTGGTGTCTGTGCACTGGTCTGGTGAGAGCCACTCAGGCGGGCTGTGCAGCAGGCGGCCCTCCAGGCCCCTCCGCAGAGCTGCACGGACGGCCACAGGAGACCTCGTCTGCAAAGTCCTCCAAGTGGGTGCTCAGTGGACCTGACCCCCGGCAGTGCAGTCCCCAAGCCTCACTTCCTGTGCCTGAAATCATCATTCCATAAACACACGGTGCTTTGTTCCTCTGGAAGCGCTTTCACCGACCCTTACGAACTCTGAGGGGTCTTCAGGGAAGGCGTCACTCCCCTCTTTATGGACGAGAAAACTAGGGTCCAGGGGAATTACAGGACCACCTCCAGGCCACATAGTTCATCAGTGGCAGAGGCTGGGCCAGTCCCATGTTTGCTGATGGCTCCCCCTGCCCCCCACAGCTGTCCCCCGTGAGAATGAGCAAACAGCCCACATTAGTCAACTCAGACAGGTGGGGGCAGGGCCCCATTTCACAGAGGAATCGGAGGCAGGTGTGGAATACGGGGACCAGCCCCATCCCTGGGGTGAGAGTCAGGCACTGACGGGCCTGAGTGTGACCCTCCAGTCCCCAGCCACTCGGACACCCCTCCCCCACGTCAGCGCAGCAAAGGGCCAGTGTCTGGGACGAGCCCCCTTGAGCTTCTGCTCAGCCAGCACCCGGGCCGATAGCCCCTGCCTCTCCTGGCTGTGCGCCTCGGGCCAAATTACTTCACTTCCCTGAACCTCAGTTTTTGTATCTTAAAAATAATAATCATGATGATAATGGTGGGAATAGTCAATAAATAACAAGGTCATTCTGAAGCCGAAACGTGATTATGTACGTTAAGTGCTTCGCAACATGCCAGGCAGATGGTAAGTATTCGAAAAATAATCGCTGATAATAAAAAGGCAAATGTTACCTGCCGAGGCGTTTCTCTGCAGGGGCTCTGAGCAGCCTGCCCGGTGCCACGGGAGTGCGGGCTGCACTCCTGTGTCCACGGCTGTCCTCGCCCTGCCGAGTGACCTGTGACCTGTGACCCCCAGAAACTCGTTCCCACCCCTGGGCCTCAGTGCCTTGTCTGAGACATGAAAGGGTTGAGCTGGATCCTCCTCCTGGCTCCATATTCTGTGGCCGAGCAGATTTTGGCCCCTGTAGCCAAGGCAAGAGATGCAGGGCAGAAGGGAGGATGGGCAAACTCAGGCCCCGCCCCAGGCCCAGAGGGACTGGACGGCGTCCAGACTGTGCTGAGCCCAGGAAATGTGGCCCGGGCGGCGTGGGCTGCAGGACAGCCTCGGAGGAGGGATAGATTTCCTATTCGGAAGACAAGAGGGCACCACCAAAAAAATAACCCAAAACCCACACACATAGAGAAACGCCAGCCAGGCTGAGGGAGCCAGAGGCCCCAGAGTGGAAGCTAGGATTTCAGCCACGAATCAGACCAGCTCAGGCCTCCACGCAGAGTCCCTCCTCTGCCTTTGCTCATGATGGAAACGAGCTTCAATTCCATCCCGAAGTGAGCTCATTCCTGGGCCTGGCCCAGCCAGGCCGTGCAAAGCACCTCCCTTCCCTGCTCCGTCCGCTCTCCTCCGGAGGGAAGTAGTCAGGCTGTGCCTCAAACTCCAGCTTTGCTGCTCACTGCTCTGTGACCTTGGACAAGGTCCCGGTCCACCTGAGCGGTGCAACAAAGTAACACAGGTGGCGTGGCTTAAACAAGAAACATTTATTTCTCACAGTCCTGAGGGCTAGGAAGTGCAAGGTGAAGAGCCCTCCCCCTCCCGTCTGGTGGGCCCTCTTCCTGGCTCCCGATGGCTGTTTTCTCCGTCTACCCTGTCGGGGCGGGGAGCAGAGTGCCTGGCTTCCGATCTCATCCCAGGGCTCCACCCTCCAGACCTAATTACCTCCTGAAGGCCCCGCCTCCTAATACCCGGGAGGGGTCACCACAGGGTTTCAATGTAGGAATTTCTGGGGGGATGCAGACATTTCGTCCATAACAAGTTACTCTACACCTCAGTTTTCACATCTGTGGATGTTGAAGTTCCAACTACCATAATATTTCAACGAAGCAAGGTATGTAAGAGTGCCTGAGCTGGGCATGCCACACGGGCGTCCTGTAGCTGACCCCCTCTCCCTGCCCCTTCACCCTCCCAGCCGTTCCGGGGTCCACGGGGATGTTGCACGTAGAAGCCCGAGGCTCTGGTGGCACTGGCTGCGGCCCTCATGCATTTCTTTCTTTATTCAAAAAACTGTGAATGGGCACCTGCTCTGGGCCAAGCCCTGCCTAGACCAGAGCTTTCCAAACGCAAACGTGCCCACAACGGAGCCTGGATCCCCAGCCAAGCTCTTAGAAAGGAAGGGAAGGAAGTGTCATCCAAGTTCGAGGAAGCGTAGGCACAGAGAGAAGACCCTCCCGCGGGGCCCGGGATCAGAGGCGCTGCCGGGGAGCTGCTGAGCCCTGGGGGAGGCAGCTTGAATTTGCTGCAGGCGAGGAAGAGGAGGGCGGAGTTTAGGGCGAGGAGGCAAACGTTCCACCCTCCAGAGCCTGGGCCAGCCAGGAGAGAGCTGAGATCCCTCCGCAGGGCCTGAGCGCCTCACCAGCCCAAGGCCTGGGTACCCAGAGGCCCTCAGCAGGGGAGGGGAGGCGGCTGCAATCTTGGGGTCGGAACTTCCCCCTGGAGTGTCCCATGCTCCGGGGTCGAACTCAGTGCTTGTGTTGTTCCTGGGGAGGCTGGGTTTGAGGGATGCTTCAACTTACAGTTCACGCTGGCTGCAGGGCTGGGAGACGAGGCTGAACGATGCCGACACGAACGCATTTGGCTCTGGCGTCTGCAAACACTCTCCTGCCTTCCTTCAAGGGTCTACGGTCCCCTGCCTGGCACGAGAGGGGGGCCCTGCCATGAGGGTGCTGGCACAGACTGGGTCTGAAGTCACACGTCTGCTCGATTCCTGGTCCACCCACCTTTCAGTCTCACCGTGTTCAGTTCTGAGTCCCTGCTCCTCAGCCTGCACGTCTGTGGGAGGGGCTAAGGCTTGTAGCTGCTTTCACGGCGGTGCGGACATTGAGAACATGTGAAGGTTCAGAAGGGCCAGTAAAATGACGACTTCGTTTCCCAGGACTCTGGTTTGGGAGGCCCCCACCCCTCCTTGGCAACCCCACAGGTGGGCACTATGGCTCTTCTGGCTCAAGTCACTCGTGCCCCAGGCCCTGGGTTTCCGGGCTGTTGCCCACACACTTGACCAAATGGAGAAAAGAACACAGACTTTGGGGTCCAAGAGCCCTCTGTTCAAGTCCCAGCTTCTGTGCTAACTGGGTGACCTTGCACAAGTCCTCACCTCCCGAGCCTCAGTTTCCTCATCTGCAAACTTGAAAAACCTACTTATGGGGTGGTTGTGAGGCTAAGTGAGGTGCTGTCCGCAGAACATCTGGCACACAACAGACTTTCCCTTCTTTGCCAGGACAGTAGTTAGACACACAGAACGTCTCCTTCAGAAAGCACGGCCCTGGCGGGAATTAAACTCAGCACAGAACTCGACGAGCACGTCCTCCCTGACTCCCAGCCCTCTCAACCTTTGCTCGGGGGCATTCTGTCTCCTGTCGGCCCATGTGCCCCGGTCGTCTGATCCATCAGCACATGGTTAGTGACCCCAAGGTGTGCAGGCGGGGATGCGGGGCAGGCAGACAGGCCGGAGCACGAGGAACTGAGAGTCCACGTGGCACAGACTCGAGCATGTGGAGCCGCCCCGTCCGTGCATCTCTGTGGGGTACCAGGTGTGTGACAGAGGCAGGGAATGCTCAGGTACCACAGCTGGAGTCCCCTGAGGGCTGGAGAACATCGCCCACGTGCATCGTGGGAAACTCTGAACCAGCCCCGGGGGCTAGGAGGTCGCTCAGAGGGGCTGGAGGCCTGGGAGAACCCGGGGTGCGGGCACATCTGGCATCAGGCCCAGCTGCCCTCCTCGTCTGCAGCTCGGGCCTGAGGGACAAACCCGAATCAGGCGGGAAGAGGAGTCTACGGAGCAGACAGACGGGGGTTCAAGCCCTACCTCTACACATCGCCTCTGAGGTGTCTGGCAAACGGAGTCACCTGTCCGAGCCCCTCCCCCTTCCTGGGCCTCATGGGAAAGGAAGGCCTGGTCTGCTCACTCCCAGGACGGCCACCTCACAGGCTGTAAGCCTTGTGTCGGGAATGAAGATGCTGGCCATGGCTGTTCTAAAGGAGACGGCAGGGTCCCCAGAGTAAGGTGGGGACCCAGGTGTCCAGGACCAGGCGCAGACAGAGGGGTCACAGGGCCAGGGTCCTTCCCAGGCCGGGACAGGGCAACCTCAAGTCACAGCCAGAGCCAAGGTGGCAGCAGACAAATTCCACAGCCCCAACTCCCTGCTCTGGGCACCCACTCTGACAGCGGGGAGAGGAAGTGACGTGCCTGGGATGACCACTCTCTGCGTCACCCATCTGCCCGTCCCCAAATGCCTCCCCCCCACAATTCTACCTTAATCCCTGCCCCACTCGCCCTCCCTCCCGCGCTGAGGGCCGCTTCTGGTCCCGGAGGGTCCCAGGCTCCACTGGGCTCAGCACTGCTCGGGGAGCCTCCGGGGGAGGGAGGGGGAGGGAGTGCCCCGCCTCCTCCCCTGCTCCTCCTGCTTCCCTCAGACCTGTCGTGAGATGCTCAGTGTTTCCTCACTCATCTGCTTGATAATTAAGCGTCCTTGTTCTCAGTCCCCGTCCTAATCTATTCATTGTGAGCCATTAGTGGATAATTGGACAGAACTGAAGAACCTTGACAGCTCCAAGCTGGACTCCGAGGCCCCTCCCCCCGGGCCTCGCAGCCTCCTTCCTGCTGCTCCAGGCCAAGGTGTCAGCCGTGTCATCTTCTCCCTGCCACTCGTTCTCTTCCTCTCGGTCACTGTTCACAGCATATGTTCCCCTCCCCCCCTTCCATTCCACAGCGAGACTGTGAGCTGGGACCTTATGTTCCACAGCTCAGCATCCTGACCCCCTGCCCTTGCCTTGGCAGTTACTAGGTGCTCAATAAACATTTGCTGGATGGATGGGTGGGTGGGTGGACAGATGGGTGGATGGATGGGTGGATGGGCAGCTAATGGCATTTCACAGATTAATATTTCCTCTTTCCTCCAACAGTTTCGGTTAAACTGTTTCCTGGCCTCTGTGACTGGGGTGATTGTTAACATATTTAACTACCAGGGCTGGCGCAGGGGCCCTGAGGTCCCCGTGGGCCAAGCATCAGCTTTTTAGTTTCTACACGATGCAGGATCGGAGAGAACCTGCAGGAAGGTCCTTGGCAGGAGGTGACGCCCACAGAGCTCTGGGAAGTAATGGTTTAGCAGCCAGGAGACAGGACCTCAGCATCCTAACAGAATACCGGGGTGTCTGGGCCAAGCCTCGGACCGGAGCGGACAAATGGGTGAACCACTCGGCCTGGCTGCCGCCGCCGGCACTGCCTCCGCCGGCCTCTCTCCCCTCCGGATGGGGTGGCAAGGCTATTTCCCTGGGAAAAACCCTGAAACACTTCTCCCCAATGCTTCTCTTGCTTCCTTGAGGAGAATAGGTCACAAATGGAGGGAAAATAGCTTCACAGACATTATCTTTTCTTCTTGGTCTTTCTTCTCTTTCTTGTTTTCACAGACATTCTCTTACTGACGGCGTTCTCAACAAACCCTTGAGGCCACCATCATGGCCTCCACTTTACAGATGGAGAAACCAAGTCTCGGGAGGGCTCGGGGGGCGCCCCAGCCCCGACACCTGTCAGCGGTGACCCCCGGCGTGCCTGTCACCATGACGCAGAAACCACCAGCAAGGAGGGGAGTGTGCCGTCTAGCCTCATGCCCCCTCCTTCGCTCCCTCCACCCACTCCTGCCTGCCCCCCACTCCACCCCATGCAGAGCTCCAGTGGGTGCCTCTGTGGGCTCCAGGCTTCTGGGGGCACAGGGGGTGCCAGCTTCCTGGTGGCAGACAGGCCTGGCCTGGGGGATCCAGCTGGGACCATTCCGGCTGAGACAGGGTTGGTGGAGCCTTGAGGCCAGTGGCCCGAGTGCCAGGAAGCCAGCAGTGGTGACAGCAAAGGCAGGGCCAGGTCCTCAGGACAGGGATGAATCACACTCTGGTCCCTTCCGAGGGCTCCTTGTAGGTTCTGTGAGCCAGAGTTCGGGAAATATGAGGTGTCAAGTGACGGGCACTGGGAGCAATCTAGGCAGGTGGCCAGCAGCCTGACCTGACCACAGGCAGAACTGCCATCCCCGGGAAGACTAGCCGAGCCCATCAGGGGTGCGGGGCCGCCCCTCTCCTAACTCAGAGTCCTGAGCGGGAGGTGGGGCTCAGAGGCCTGAGCTGAGCAGGGCTCGAGCGAGCTCCTTTGTCCGGCTTCAACGTCCTTGGAGTGGCCCAGGTTTGGGGTGAGACTGCTCAATAGCTGGAGGCTGAGTCCACCCCTGGGTAGAAGGGTGAGGGCAGCTGGCATGTCACGGCGAAGATGCAAGGATGGGCAGGTCACACAAGCAGGAAAAGCAAACCCACCGTCACCTGGCCCAGTTGGCCTTGTGATGGGAGGGATGTCACAAAGATCCTGTCCCACTGCCAGGACCCACATTCCTTGCAAAGGCTTCCCCTCATGGACGAAGCTGTTCTTGGGGCCTGTGGCCGCCCTACACCCTGGTCAGCATCAGATTGGCCAAGCTGCAAACCTGTGCAGGAAACTCCGGGCGGGGCGAGGCCGCCCATCCGGGCAGGAAGAAGAGAGAGGAGTTTCAGCCGCAGAGAAGCCAACAGAAATAGAAGCCGGGCTGCACACAGCTTCATTCGTCCTCATGGCAGCTCTGCGAGGTGGGAGTCCTGTTCCTGATTTTAAAGCCCAGAAAAAGAAAATCCAGGAAGGCGAACTGGTTTTCCAAGGTTGTGGCATCACGGAGACCACGGGAACATCAGCTAAGAGGAATCCGGTTCTGGTTCCTTGCCAGGCAATCGAAGCCCATACCCCTCCTCGTATGGGGCTCAGTTTTCTCCAGGTCTTTCCGAGCCTTGCCCACACCTCACCCAACGGCAGGGTTTTAGCAGCCTTCCCAAAGCACGGAATTAATTACCATAGAAACACAACTCTTTTCTGCACTCGTATTTAATTGGCTTATGTTGCACAAGATTAAATTATTGTATCTATTTATGGTGACAGGTACAACCAACATACACAGGCTTGGGAACACACATGACATGGGTACACGAGAGGGCAGTAATCTAATGTCCGGGTATTTCAAGTGACCCCAGCTGTCACCGGCGTGTTTGACAGGAAAGAGGGAGGCCAGTTGACCCAGACACCAGGTAAGCAGGGTTGGCTACGAGAGGCTCCTGGGGGCAGGATTTGAATCCCGGTCTGTTTAGCTCTAAAGTTCAGGTTCTTTCCTCTGCACCGCAGTCCCCACCACCAGCTTAAAACCTTTGCCCAGGGCCAGCCCTGTGTGCACGGAGCTCTTAGCTCTTTCAGTCACATGAAAATGGTTTCCCCAGCCCTTGGTTCCCCTTGTCCTCACCCTGTAATGCTTTCAGGGGGGCCTCCCCGAGAAAGGGTGGGGCAGGAGGGGACCCTGAACGAGACTGGTAGAGGCTAGAGCGAGCCTGAGAGATGGCCCGAAAGGGGGCTTGGGCCTTCAAGACACACCTCTGAGCAGGACTTCCTCACCTTCCTGCATGTGGTGGGCGGAGGAAGCGTCTCTCTGTCCCCAGAGCCAGCCCCTGCCTCCCTGTCCGCATCCACGCCCCATAATGCAGCCGTGAGGATCGGGTCAGAGGGGACAGAGCAGGCACCTGGAAGGGCTTTCACATGCCATTTCCTGTCCGCGCCCCACCCCCACTTTCTTTAGAGAAACAGACACCTAGACTTCCAGAACTGGAGGGAATCTTGCAGAAGAGTTTTTTTTCCTTCCCCTGCTATTTTCTAGACTATGTTTCAGGGACCGCTCCTTTTTGGGGGGTGAAAATGAGTGGTTTTAGACAATAGAGCCACCGGGGAAGTTTGGAAACACCTAGCCAGGCAAATTTCAGTAGGACCCTGTGCTCCGGAGCCCCTGGGAGGGTGTCTGGCATTAGATACATTGGGGGGGGGGTGTGTTCCCCAAACTGCTTTTCCCCAGGAAAAGCAGACTATCCAGGAACAGTCTCCTAAAGAACGTTCTGGGTAAACCTCTGATCTAGCCCATCCTTCTCCTCTCACTGCGGAGGCAAATGACACCTCGAAGAACTTGCCCTCAGGACCCCAGGGACGGGATCGGGAGGGGAGCCGCAGGGGCTGCGTTCCTCCGTGGCCCCTCCTCCCAGCGCAGCCTCTCTGGGCCCAAAGCCTCGTCAGTCCCTGAAGACTTGCCCAGAGAAGGACCAGGAGGGACAAATGGGATGGTCAGGGCCACTGCCGGAGTAGCCTCTGCGAACGTTCAGCACCCAGTGGCTGGCAGGTCCCAGGAGCCAAGAGGATGGGGCGCTCACTGCTCCATCCTGATGCGCTCACTGCTGAGAGGCATCTGCGTCCAGTGGTTCAGCATTGTCCCACAGGTGGCCTACCAGGCCCCCGTGGGCCTCTGAGCATTGGTCAGCACTGCCCTGGGCTGTCTGTCCCTGGGGCTTCTCCCTGCCCATGGACAGCCAGGGTCCACGCCGGCACCCTCTCCGAGTCACGGGAAAATCTGGCCCCAACAGCCCGGGTCTGGAGGTGGTGTGGAGGGAGCCGTCTGTTTCCATCCACACTCTGGGAGTTCCAGTTGGGCAGGGGAGGGGGACGGCTACGGTCTCGCTCATGGGGGCTTCCTGGCAAAGCTGCCTCAGCACCTGTCTGTCTGGACTCCTGAACTGTGGCCCCTCAGGAGGGCGGCAGAGCTAGGCTTGTCCCCTCCACCCCTTGTTCATCTCTGCACTCCCAGGCCGCTCTTTTGCCAGGGCCCCTCTGTTCCGTCTCTGAGCCTGAGCCTTTCCGGCGGTGCCCCTGTGCCGGCTGTCCGCCCTCCAAGACGGCACGGAGTCCCCACCGCTGCACTGGCTGAGCTGGACACACCCAGGGCCTCCGGCCACCCATGCCTGCCCTCCAGGACTTTAGGCTCCCCTCCCTGAGGCATGACCTACCTGGGCACCTTTCATCCACTTGTCACTCCTCCTCTTGTCCCCTTTCCAGAGGACATGATCACGGCCAGCCTGTGCAGGGCCAATAGTTGCGATGGCTTAAATGAAAGGGGTTTTGTAACGGCGACCTTCCAGCTGTCACTGGCCCACTCGGGAAAGGACTCAGGGGCCTGTGACTGGCCATCCAAGTGCCCTGGGAAGTCCCTCCCACCCTGCTTCTTCCAGGAGGCTGTCCCTGCCCCTTCACCTCTCTCGGCCCCCATCCTGGCTCCGAGACCCCTCTTCTGTGCCCCCAGAGCCCCCTGCCCGCCTCCATCGAGGCAGCTGCCACACGACCAGAAGTGCCGATTCTCCTCTGTCCCCCCCACCAGGCCGGCATCTTAGCAGACAGGGGCTGAGCCCCCTTCGTCCTTACACACCCTGACCGGTGCCCGCAGAGCACAGAATGAGGGCCTGATACCCCACATGCTGTGGTTGTTTGACGATTTCAATCGAACAAAGGAGTATCTTTTTGAAAAGTGAGTTTACGGACAGCTGGAGAGAGTGACAATACAAGTCCCCAGAGGCACAGAGGATGAGCCGTGTGCCCAGGAAGGGCCTGGACGTTCTAAGAGGAGTGACTCCGGCTGCATGAGCTGGTCCGAGACTCCGATACTCAATGTTCCAATTCGCTTTGGCAACCTGTGTCTGCTTGCGGTGCCAGGAAAGTTATTGACATTGAAATTGAAATTGAGTTAGGAGAGGGGAGGGAGGCCTGCAGGAGCCATGCAAATCAGGGTGAGGGAGATGGAGACGTTCCTATTCTGGGAAGCCCTTTATTATCCCTCCTTCCCAGCTCCTGTTTATTCAGAACCTGTTGCCACTAATTGGCCTTTCCTCTTTCTCCAGCTCAGAGGCTGCGGGACTGGGCCCTAAGGTCACTTAGTCCCACCTCCCTCCCAGCAATCGTTGGTTTTGAGCACCTACTCTCTGCCAGGAACCGTGCACAGTGAGTGCTTTACGGGGATTACTTTACAGGGATTACTGATGGGAGTCATTATCTTACATGGCAGCTGATTTCTCCGCCCCGATCCTCCTCACCCGAAGCAGCCCTGACAGGTGGGTGGCCAGCCCGCCACTGAGCAACTTCAGTGGCAGGAGGATCACTACCTTGCTAACAGCCCATTTGGTTTGTTGGACAGCGTGACGGTTACGAAGGTTCTGCTTCAGCTGAGATGTGCCTCCCCCTCTGTTGCCATGGGTACGGTCCCTCCTTCTCCTGCAGCCTCCACAGGGGACCTCTGTTTGCGGTCAGGGAGGCACACAGATGGTGCTTTGAGGTGGAGCAGACGGTGCTCTGGGCACCCCTCTGGGGCGGGGGACACTTGGAGTGGCCTCGTCACCAACAGGCCAACCCAGCTGTCACTCCCCGTGTGCTCGCGCGTTCCGTCCGCCGTGTGGGTGCACCTGTCTGTCACTCTTTCACTTTCCCATCTATCAGCTCCCTGTCACTCACACGTCCTGTGACGGGGCCCAGGTGCAGGCGAGTCAGCTGCCATCGAAGCCACGGGGACGCCGATCTCAGGAAGCGGGCAGGCTTGGGCAGGAAGTCGGGCAGCCGGCAGAAGCAAGGCCACCGGTCTCTCCCCAGGACTGACGGACAGTGGGGGGCAGGAAGACAGAGAGCCAGGCCTCGGGCAGGAAAGGGGCTAAGCAGACACGTGTGCAGGCAACAGACAGACAGAAAGGCAGGCGCCTCTGTTGGGGGTGGTGAGGTCCCAGGCTGCCTCTGAGCCCCGCTTGGCCAGGAAGTTCCTAAGGATAAGACCGAACACTGTGGGCAGAGGACACCCTCTGCCCTCACGGTCTGAAACACTCACCACAAAGCCAGGGGAGGGGTCAGAACGGAAGTCTACACCTTCTGGAAGCTTCCACAGATTGCCCACAGGAAGTAATTTCCCCTGCAATGGGCAGGCTGTGTGTGGGGACCCTTCGCCCTTCCGCGTCCCTCACTCATGCCACACCCCCACGCAGGCATCACAAGCCCCTGTGAGGACACGGAAGGTCAGAGAAATGACTTGCCCAGAGCCCTTCAGCTAATGAGGGGCAGAGGGGAGCCTTGAACCCAGGTCCACGTGACTTCAGGGCACACTCTTCTCTCTCCTCCTGGCACATCTCCCAAGGACGTGCGTGGATTCCCCCTATTTTCTCGGGAGAAGGAGGCAGTCGTGAGAAGACTGGGATGATTTACATCCTAAGGGAGGTTCCCACCGGAGGAGGTGAATTAGCCCAGAAATAGCAGATGATGTCAGCCAGGGCGTCCCCCCCCCCCAGACTCCCCACCCTGGGCCCTTGGCGTCATCCTTGCAGGGCTGCCGCCGGAATGGATGGCCCAACAATTACAGAATTGGATTTGCCCTTCCCCGACTTGGCCAGCCCAGACGTCATCCCTGGTGCTCGGGGAACACCTGACTGCCTGCCCAGCTCCCTCCGCCTCACGCGCGCCCCCCTCCCTCCCCCAGACCCGGAGGCAAGACTGTATTCCAGCCGCATGGGGCTGCCTGGGCCCCCCCAGCAGAGCGTGGCTCCCTCCTGAACCTAACCGCTCACCCCGGCCCTCCCTGCACAGCAGGCTCCCCTGTCGGTGCCCAAACTCCCGGCTCCTTTTTCCCCTCCACTCTGTAGCCTGGCCTCTCACTCAGCCCTGCTGCAAGGCTCTCTGGCTGCGCCTTTCCCTTCGTGCCGGGCCCTGGCAGAGGTTCTCCCTCTGGCAGGCCGTTACTGGTTGTTTAGGAGGAGGGCGAGGCAGGGCCGTGGTGCTGGGGAGGAGGACTGGGGGGCTGCTGGAGGCAGCTCCCCCCGGCTCCCAGGAGCTTCAGCTGCAGTGTCATCTGTCTCCATTTCGATGACTTCATGCTGAGGGATTGGAATCACTTGTGGTGGGAGTCCTTATACCCAAGAACTTGGCCAACACTGCCAACTGGGCTTTTTTCTCCCAGGCAGCCGGTTGTTAAACCCTGACCGGCATGCCTCCCGGTAAAGGGCTTGCCTGACCCGTCACAGGACTCCGCCCCACACCACCACGGTGGATAACAGCCCCGGTCTGCCCGTCCCCTCCACCACTGAGATCCAGGCAAGGCGGCCTGGCCCCATGCCATTCAGGGAAAGACTGAGGCTGCGAAGAGTCCAACCCAAAGGTCACCTGGTGGGTCAAGAGCAGGGCCAGGACCGGGGCTCTGGGACTTGGGAGAGGTCTCTCACGCCCTCTCCAGGCTGCCTGCAGAGCGAGTGGGGCCTCAGGCATGGCAAGGCCAACATGGCTTTGACCCAGGTGAGAATGTTCTGGAGATCCTGGCCGGAAGGATATAGGGCAGGCCTTGGTGTGATGGGACGGGCTCCACTTCTGTCCTGTATCTGGGTTTAGGGACGACGCACAGACCCTCCCGCCCCTCTGGTGAGAAACAATTATGCGAAGCTACTGTGTCATCTCAGAGCCAGAGACAGGAGTGGGGGGAGGTAGTAGATGCAATGTGGGGACGGGGCGGGGGGGGGCCCTCGTGAGATGGATGCAGACTGCCCCACGCTGTGCTCTGTGGGGTGCCCACGCCGTTGTGAGGGCTGGTGGCAAGAGAGGGAACTATGGCGGCTGAGAGCCTGGCCTTGGGGCTGCGGCGAGATTCATGTGCCTGAATTTTCCCCAAAGCCTGAGAGAAATATTTATACCGCCTCCCTCTGGAGCCTGTGCGTGTGTGCACATGCATTTACACACAAACACAGGCGTGTACAAGTCGAACCATGGTGATTCCTGGGGCCGGCATGCACAGGCCTCCACGGCAAGACAGGAACCAGGCACCCTGAGGCACATGGGCAGAGACACGCAAGCATGTTCGCCCCGAGTGTGTACACTCAGGAAACCGACGTTCGCCTGGAGGTGTGCTTGCCCACTCGTGCAGGCAGAGGACCGTTTGCTCCTGGGCAGCTCCCCTTCACAACCAGCCCCAGGCTGCTGGTACCCCTGCACCCTGCACAACACGCCCCCCGGCCTCCTGTCTCGGGTGTTCACGTCCAGCCCCCCCACTAGGGGCCCAGGGTCTGATCTGCCTGCTGTTGCATGGGAGGGAAGTTCTGCAGCAGCCCCTGCCTCCAGCTTTGAGAGCTCAGGCCTCAGGCTGACACTCAAAGCCCCGAGAAATCGGGCCCTTCTCCCCTCCTGGCTACCCCGCACTCCTCCATCCCCGGCTCCCTCTCCTCTGGCTCCCTCCAGCCCGGTCCTCTTCAGTGTTGGAAAGACCGGTGAATCGTACCGCCCTGCAAGGTGCTGCTGAGAGCAGTGGTCTCCTCGGGTTCTGAGCAAGCCCCTCTCCATGCCTGGCCCCCTTTTGGGGCCCTTGGCTATGCCCAGCTAGTACGAGAGGGAGTGGTGACCAGGCCTTACCTCGCCCCCTGGACCGCAGCCTGCCCACACTCATTTCCTGTCTGCTGTGGATTCTGGTACACACTAGGACCTCAGGAAGGGTTTGTAGGCCGGTGGGCTGGGCCACTGTCCCTCCTTGGTCACCTCCTCCCTTCATTTCACTGCTCTTTCTTGTTTTTGAAAGGGTCTGGCTCGCACAGTGAAAGAAGGTTTTCCGGAACTGAAGGCCCACCCACCATGTGGGGAGAATTTGGGAAGGCCTGTCAGTCACCCCACTGCCAGAGGGCAACCGTCAGAGTAGGGTCTTCTCCAGGGGCCACCAGGTCCCTTCCTTCTTTCAAGTTCGTGGCTGGTCATGAGCTGATTTCAGTGGCAAAGGCAGATTTTCCCACCCCCTCCCAAAGTTCTGCGGGGATCTCTGGGAAGTTTTGCTGTTAAAATATTCTTCCTTGTGCTTGACTTTGAAGACAGAGAATAGTAGCGTTGGGAGGAGCTTCGGTGGATCTGTTATCTCACCAGGAGTCAGAGCCTCTTCCCACACCACGCCAGTCCCTGGGGTGTCTCTGGGTAGGGGCCTCATCCCTTCCAAGGCCTGATAGGGGGCTCTCACTCACCTTGCCTCCTGGTGAGGCATCACTGACCAGGTCTGACCCTCTGAGGTCACAGCAGTCTCCAGCATCCTTCAGGACAAGCCTCTGGAGACTTTGAGCAAGCCACGCAGCCCTGATTGCTCCCTCGCCCATCCCCACGTGACGTGAACACCTCGCCCTTTAAAGTCTGCATTACACTCGGCCCTGCAGGCAGGGCCAGCCTCCCCTCCTGTCCCTGACTCAGCCAACCTGTCCTGAGGCCCTCAGTCCCCCCAGCCCGACTCAGGGATTGTTTTGCCCCCTCCCTCGACTGATCTCCCAAGTCCCTTTGCTCCACTTCAAAGAGCTCCTGCCAGGGAAGTATGCCTCACCCCCAGGTCAAGGGCGCTGTGGCAGACCAGGCTTCAACCGTGACCTCGGCCACTGACTCCAAGGGAGCTGAGGCCAGGCACTTCACCCTCTGAGCCCTCTTTCCCTTCTGAAATGAGGACAGTCCCCCCTGCCTTACTGAGGGTGGTGGGGACTGAATGAGTAGTGGACCTAAAGCCCCCAAGACCGGACCTGGCCCAGACGTTCCTGAAACACCACCCTTCTTGTCCCTAGTCCCTCCCACGGGGGATCCCTGTGACGCCAGCTTTTCTCCAGCCCTGCTCGCAATGAATTTAGCAAGTGTCTGCGCAACCCTCCATCAAGGGCTCTGCTAAAAGCAAGATTCATAATGTCTAATGTGTTTCCCTCATCTGCTAATTTAATAATTCTGCTAAGAAATGAGCACATTTGGCCCACAATTTGCTTCCCAGAGGCCTAACGCCTCCTATTGCTCAGGATTTCATTAGCTTCCAGGCACACACATGCCACCCCCACCCCTCGTTTTTAAGAAGGGGAGTCTGCATCCGGTCAATCGCAGTGGCCCCAGCTTCTCTCCCCTGCCCCTCCCTCAGCGTCGCAGGGAGGCCGGGGTGGGCTGGTTGTCCCCTGCCTCCTGGTTTCTATTCTCCTCTCTTCATCAGCTCAGACCAGCTTCTGCCCACTGGAACCTCCAGAAGGACCATGGGCTTCTATTATGAGAGCTCATCTGAGTGTGATGGGGGGCTCTCCTCCCAAGCTGCGTCTCCCTGTGGGGGCACAATGAGATGTGCGGTAGTGAGTTTCCCGGGACTGGAGGGAGTAGCTCTGCACAGGGCGGCCAGCGGTATGTCGGAGACCCTTCAGGGCAATGCATCCTCGCTTATGTTTAAGCTTTGATTTTTTAGGAGACATGACTCTTACCCCTATCTGCTGTCCCAGCCACCGTGGACCACGTTCGCCATCCCTTTTCGGCTCCAATCTCACCGGCCTTGGATGGCAGATCTTTAACCTGGTGTCTGGGGTGGATCCCCAGGGGACTGAGTGAAGGGACTTGAGGGGTCATTGATCTTCATGGACTTGAATGCACAGTGTTCTGTGGGTGTGCACGAATTCCAGGTCAAAGATTTCGATCAGGTTCTCAAAGGGGTCTCTAGTCCAAAACAGCCGAAGAGCCCATGGTATAGAACAGGGGTCGGCCAACGTTTCTGCCAAGAGCCAGGCTTTGGTAAGTGTGGGAAATGTCGCCTAGAACTCGAGTGTGGGTGCAGGTGGGTGGCAGACGGAAGGGGACAGAAGGGGAAAGACGGGGTAAAGACGTGTCAGGGAGGGTCTTTCAGTCCGAGCCAAGAGCCTTGGACTTTGTTCTGAAGGTGACTCGGGGCCCTAAAAGGGTTGGACTGTGGGAGCGGTGACTCTTTAGCGAGACTGTCACTCAGAGGAGAGCATGCGTGTGTCATTTCCCCCCATCTCCCTTCTGCTGAGACTGTTACATTTAGTATTAACTCTAAGCACTTGGATTTTCCTAATTCAAGCCAAATTACACAAAGCCCAATTTGGCGAGGGAGAGATTATCCTCCAAATGACTGCAAAGCAAACACCTACTACCCAAATAAAGGGTCCGGTCCTCCTGATCTTCCTCCCCCTTCCTTCTCTCTCGCTCGCTCGCTCTCTGTCTCTCTGTTGCTCTCGCTTTTGCCCTTGTTCTCATTTTGCTCTTTATATGGACTGGACTGGGGAGCTCAGGACACGGACAGCACAACGCCACCAGGAATATGTCCATAAACGTGTAAGAGAAACGAAACATTCCCATTAATAAAAGCATATAACTTACTGTAAACGTGTAAGAGAAACGAAACATTCCCATTAATAAAAGCATATAACTTACTGAGACAACAGTCATGCACCTTGAAGGCTTTGGGGTGGGTCTTCTATTCTCCTCCAGAAATGGCTCCATTTACAGAGCTTCCTAAACTCGAGGGGGTGTTGGCGAGGTTAGAGGCAGGAACCGGAAACCACGTAACTGCACTGGCCTGTGACCTTGTGGGGCGGCTCCAACCTTGGGGCGGCAGGAGGAAATACGGCCACCACCGAGTTCAGCTGCAGACCACGCTGCCTCCCCGTCCCTGTGCCCGTCAGTTTGCACCTCGGACCCAGCATATCAAATCTTCATCCATTTTATGCTGGACTGTTTCTTACGCGCTCGTCGGATCCATCGGGGCAGGAGCTGTGTGCGTCATACATTCCCATTGCGCAGTGCAGCTGGGCACACGCTGGTGCTCGGCTCAATTCCCCTGCAGCCCGCCTTCTCCCTTTCTTTTCCAGGGGCTAGGTCATGACGTCAGGCTATCAGAGGGGCACAGTCACAGGCCTGGCACCCCGAGGTGTGGGTCAGAGCAGATCTGAAATGTCAGCACCACCCCTCCCCTTCCAGCTCTCCATGGCTAATTCTTAAATTGCTCCCATTGGCATTATTTATCGAATATTTCCGTCTTCCAGGAATGCTGGGATTGTATTTACTAGTTCTCTGTTGTTAGAGGTATAGTGTGACTAGTTCTGGCCAATGGGTATGAGCAAAAGCAGCCATGTGACTAGTTCTGACCAATGGGGTATGAGCAAAAGCAGTCATGTGACTAGTTCTGACCAATGGAGTATGAGCAAAAGCAACCATGTGACTAGTTCTGGCCAATGGGGTGTGAGAGAGTGTCACTTTTACATGGACTACTTCATTGCTAATATAAAACCTGAAAGTTCTCTTCCCTCTGATGTGACAGGAATGTGCAAGTCGTGACTGCTCCCTTGTCCATTGAGTGACTGTAGAGGGGCGAGTCTAGACGGGAGCCGCCAGCCCATACAGACCAGACCAGTGGTGTGAGATGTAGACCTTTGTTGGTTTAAGCCACTGAGATCTGGGGTTTGTTTGTCACATGGCATAACTTCACCTACCCTAACTTCTCATGTCCCCCTCTCCTTTGTTCCACTGGGCCCAGCAAAGCCAAGGTCTCCTCCTTCCTCGGTCGGTGACCTAACCCACTTTATCCTCACTTCTCTGTTCAGTTATTTGGTTCTTTAAAAATAGTTGCAGAGCGTCAGCTCTGAGGACACAGCATGGGAAGAACTGGAAGGTTGGAGAAGAACCAGACACACCCTCAGGGGCTCACGGTCTGGTGGGTCCTGCCCTGGTCCGGGCAGGCTCTCCACCACCGAGAAGTCTGGTCTCAGTCACTCCGACGCTCCCACCCCTGCCATCTGGCCTGTCCTTGGAGATGGAGACTGAGGTCAGGAAGCTGCCTCCTCCCTGTCACCACCAGGGCCTCACAGTGTCCCCGAACCTCTTGTAGAAGAAGTCCCTTTACTGTTAGGCTGGACGGCCCAGGGGGCCTGGGGCCCTGCACAGGGGAGCCTTGGAGCCCCACTGCTGTGCACCAGCAAGAAATGTGGGGTGATGCAAAGCCTTTGATTTTCTAACTGGTGCAGAATCCAAGCACAGAGGGGAGCAGCGGCGTACGCGGCACCACGCAGCAGGGTGGGCGCAGGGTCCGGACTAGAACTAAGACCACGTGCCCTTGAAGAAAAGAACCCCTGCCTTGGGCTCCAGTTCACCCTTGGCACAGTGAGGCCCTGGACGAGGCTGCAGGAAGGAGCCCTCGTTACCCACGGACAGAAGGCTGAAGCTGTGAGTGGTTGCTGTGGGGGGCAGGGGACGAGAATGGGGTTAGGAGGGGGCAATTTGGGGAAAGAGGACTGTCTCATTTGAGGGAGGGGATAGAGTGACTGATGTCACTAACCGGAGGCCACAGGCGGCAGAGCTGGGTCCACTGGAACCATCCCCCCGCCTTCGAGCAGATGAGTCCATGGCCCTCTGGGCCACCATTCTCCCCTTCACGCTGTCCCCTGGAAAAGGCCCCTCCCCTGACCTGACACGAGCTTGGCCCCACCCCCTACAGATTCTGGGCAACCGGGGGTCATCTCTTCTCCAGGACCTTCAACCCCCGAGATGGTCTTCTGTGCAGTTAGTTATGGGAGCAGAGGCAGGAAGCGGGGGTGGGGGCCCGATTTGGGTGTGCAGGTCCTCATGCCTAGTGTCCACCTTGTGGTGGCCACAGCCCTGGCCTAGGCACCTCTCCCCCTGCTCCCCTGGCCCCTGGCTGTCTCTTCCACTCGCTATTGGACCGGGGTAAAGCAATGTGGCAAGGTGACCCTGTCACAAGTTGAGGTGGATGGGAGGCTGGAACCAAAGCAATTAACACACAGCCGGGAGTAAAGGTGCCCAGGGAAGTTTCCCACAGAAGCCGAGCCTGGCAGACGGGAAGGCTCAGCAGGCACCAGGCGATGGGGCGGGTGGGGGGCGGGCAGGACAGGAAAAGCCACAGGCAGCCTCCGCTTTGCAGCGGACCATTTGCTTCTTATCTCTGGAAAGAAGCAGGTCCAGGGGGAGGAAAGATGCGGGGTGCTGGACAGAGGGGTGCCCTGGACCTCATCCTGGGGGAGAGGACATTCTCTGTTGTACCCTTTCCTGGGCAGGGGCAGCCACGTGGGTCTCTGACCTCCCCGCTGGCGGCAGGTCTCCTGATGGCCGCAGGAGCAGGCTCTGAGGAGCTCAAGGGGCTTCTGAGGTGGCAACTCAGGCTCAACACAGCAACACACCAACGTGTGCCCCATGCAGGGACACGGCAGGGACACATACTACACAAGGCAGCAGGAAATACACAAGCATAGTCACACATGGGGTGTCACACATGTATTGTCACACAGTGGCATGCACACAGGATCCCACCGCTCCTGAAGCTTCCCCAGGAGCCAGGGCCTGGAGCCAGCTTCCCGCAGGGGCCCCCACCCCTCTGCCTCCCTCCGCATGACTCTGTCAGAGGACGGGTGACTGCCTCTGAGCCTCATGCCAGAGACACGGAGCAAGCACAAGACCGAGTCAGGACACACAGACAGGCCCACGGCCTGGCCGGCAGCTCTCTGACCAGGGGGCCGTGGACAAGCCCCGATGTCTCCGGGCCATAGTCCGCATCTATACAGTAGGGTCACTAGGAAGAGTAAGAGGAAGCACCCATCTATGGGATTGTGATGAGGTCTAGTAAAAGCACTTTGTGAGTCCCAGACCACATGCAAATGTGGCCCCAGACCTGGGTGCAGAGCTCCACACTCAGGCACACGCAGGCTCCCCAGGGCCCCCGATCAGCCGACCAGGTCTGAGCTTGGTGAGCCTCGGTGAACAGCCCGTGTCCACAGAGATCCTCGCGTTCCACCTCGGATGTGTCTCTCACACTCATTCACTTGCTCATCCATGCGACGGGTAGGGAACCCCCGGGCGCTAGGTGCTACATGTGACGTGAACATTGGCCAGGTGTGGGTGCTCAGGCCGCCTGTGGACCAGCTCGGCACACTCAGTCCTGGTTTCCTGAAAGCACCCACCACTGACCGTGCCTGGGTCCCAGAGATGCTCAGTCCATTGCTCTGACCCAGAGCGCAGGCAGCCACATTTTCCAAAAGCACCCCCACCCCCAAGTGACTCTAACGTGGAGTCAGAGCTGAGGCCCACCATCCAGTAGAGAACTTAGACCTACACCAGGAGACAGGACGGCACGTGTTTACAATAAATGCACACACAGTAACAGTGGCTGAGGTGTATTGAACCACTTGCTATGTCTGTGACCAGCACCAGCCAAGGCCTCCGTTAGTATATGTCCCCCTAACCCGGGGAGGCCACCCCATCCGCCCATTTTACAGATGAAGAAACAAAGCTCAAGGGACCACGTCACACGCTCAAGGCCCCGCAGAGACAGGGAGATGGGTGGGCGGAGGCGTCCCGTGCCCTGGCTGGCTGTCAGAACCCATAGCCTGGGAGGCTGGGGGCACGTGTGGGGTGCAGGTGAGGGGAGCAGAGGCTCTGTGGGCTGGGGCAAGCGAACTGTGCGACGACCGTGTTTTCAGACAAATAAACGGTAGATCTCCTTCACCCAGCAAGCAGCAAGCAGCTGTGTGGCCCTTGTCATCGTCCCTGTAGGTGGCAGCGATGAAAACAGAACGTGCAGCTCGAATCAGGACAATCCAGACTGAGAAAGAGTTCACAGAGAGGAAGTTGAGACGAACTTTTTAAAAACAGGGAAATGGATGTCCCTGGACTCAGAAGTAACACGGTGTGAGGGGGAGAACCCAGAGCGGGGGGTCAGAGGTCAAGGTCCAGACACTTGCCTCTCCCAGCGGGGCTTGGCCATTTGTGAGGGCAGGGGTGTCGGTGGCTCAGGGTCTCCAAACCGATGTCTCAGAAGGAGGCTGGCGTGGGGGGAGGCAGCGGGGGCTTCCGGGCTGCACCAGGGCGGTTCTGCTCTCCTCTGCTTTGTGCATCATGCAGCTTTGGCTTCCAGGTCACTGTTCTCTCCTAAAAACACGTCCCCTGCACCCACCGCCCCACCACATACACAAAGTGAGAGCAAACCCTGGCAGCTCAGGGGCCAACGCCTGAGGCCGAAAGCGAGGCCAGGAGCTGGAAACTGGGATTAAGTGAGGCCTGGTCGGAAATCGCCGGGAGCACCAGGCCCCTCGCCTTGTCAGCCACAGACCTCCGCGCCGCCATCTTCACAGGGAAAACTGCTCTGATAGGGAAAGGAAAATCTTAAGATGCAGTATGATGTCCAACTCCAAGAGCAGGCTCCCAGTCCCATGCTCTCCACTAAAGTGCACCCTCCCACGAGCTTCCCCACTGGATGCGAAACTGCAGTCGGATTTGGAGGAGAGAAGCCGGCGTGGGAAGCTGACAACCAGGGCTCCGCGCTGTGTTCTAGCGATGCTGCCAAGTGCTTTCCACGCGGGGGCTCTTCCCCCAACAATTCCGTGGGGCAGCTTGCTCGTCCTGTTCCCGCTTAGCAGGCCAGGACTCTGAGGAGGAAAGAGGCCAAGCTCAAGTGCTGCCACCTACTTCGTGAGCTGTAGAAGTGAGCGATGGCCCTAGGCACTCTGTCACACTCTGTCACACTCTCGCCCCCGTGCCCTGTGCCGTCCCAGCCGCTGAGAGAGCAAGCCGAGAGAAGGTCCATCGGCAGTCAACCCAGGGAGAAAAGGAGAGAATGGAAAGAATTTTAAGCAAGCAACGAACACAAAAGATCTTATAGAAAACCTCTAGCAAGTATCCAAGCAGAGAGAGAAAATGTGTTGCATTCATAAAATAAGAGTAGAATGCTGTGAAAAAGAAAAAAACAGAGAACAAGAAAGAGCTCTAGAACTTTGAAACAGAAGTGAAATGCACAACACGGGCTGTAAAAAGGTGTCGACGAAACCTTCTAGAAAGTAGATCACTGTGGCCAGTGTGGGAAAAAGACAAACGCACCATTTAAAGTAAAGTGGTGGCTGCACTGACTGCCCAGGTTCTTCACTCCCCCCAGTAGCTGATCTTTTCCCAGGTGACGTTACAGGTCCCCCAACTGAAGAGGCCTCTTGACTTTGAGTTCTGCCATTTGATGTTGGGGGGTGGGCACAGGGAAGGGGGTAGTGGGATATGACCAAAGGCTTAAGAACTCTTATGTCATTGGGTTCTTGCTCCCCGACCATCTCCACGAGACCAGTCCTAGCCCCCTGGTCCCACCACAAGGGTGAGAAGCATTTGGAGAGAGGAGCGCTCCACCCCTCCCCTCCATCCCAGGTCAGCCACCCCCTATCACACTCCGGGGTGTAAACCAGTCACCATCAGCCACTCCGCCAAGTTTGGCCTCAGTCAGTGACCCTCAGCCACAGATGCACGAGTGCAAGTCCTTATGCTGCAAGCCTCCAGGGTTGGGGTTGGTTGGTAGCATCATTACAACCCTGGCCGATGCACATGTCAACCCAGGAACTGGTACCCAATTAACAGAGAAAATAGGAGGAGAATTATCAAAGAAATAGTTCGAGTAAGTTTCTCAGCACTAAAAGGCATGAGTCTCCAGATTAAAGGGCCTCACGTTCCTACCCAGTGCCCAGAACAATAGATGGATCCATCCCCAAGACATGTTATTGTAAAATATCAGAACCTACAAAAAGATGGCCCTAAACGCTTCAGCAAGATAAAACGGGTCTCATACAACAGGGCACGAGTCAAGGTGGCTGCAAGAGTTCTCAGGGGCAGCTCTGGGTACTGGGTAACAGGAAAGTGGCTTTAAATTCTCGAAGAAATTTGTTTTCAGTATAGCATTCCATATCTAGACACGCAATTAAGGTAAAAGTTGAGAATGTGAATATTTTTTAGGTATGTAAGGATTCGGGAAACTCACTTTGCATACGCTTTTCCTCATTAAGCTTCCAGAGGATTCGCTCCAGCAAAAGTGGGAACTAAACCAAAAAAAAAAAAAAAAAATAGAATCCAGGAAACAGGAAATTCGGCCCAGGAGGCTGGCAGAGGGAGCTCCCAGGGCTGGCAACCGTGCAGCAGGCCTGGAGAGGAACAGGCCCGACTGAACCAGGAAACTCAGGGGCCCCGGAGGACAGAATCCAGAGAAAGAGAAGGGATTGGTAGATGCACTGGTGTAGAACAGTCTTCTGTGAACAAAAGAACTAATAATAATGTGGCAGATCTGACGCACCGTTTGGAAACATTTAAGAAAAAGATGCAATTGCAAACATGAGCTCGTTGCTACCTTTGGGGATATTTATCCAGAGAGCTACTACTGGGTACCACCATAGAGGCTCAGAGTTTACTTCCCACTCACATCATGTTTCCCACTGAGCAGCCAGCCCTTCTTTTCGTATTTGTGGACGTGGAACCCACGGCCCACACCCTGTCTCCTCTCTGGCGAAGGGAGAGGAGGGAGAGGCTCACAGGCTCCGAGCCAAAGGCTCGGTCTAGTTGCGGGGCCTTGACCCAACTGGGAGGGAAATTGAGAAACGTAGGGGAGCAGCTGGATATCTGACCAGTGCCCTCTTGGCCACACCAGAAAAAAATACGTGAGAAAGAAAAAATTACGGTTCGTTATCCTTGATGCTGAAGTGAGTCACATCTGCATCGTCATAATAACGTTCTAGATTCGACAAGAAGGAACACTGTGAGGAGGGAGGCGCGGAGTGGGCGGGTAACGGAGTGAAATCCTCGTCCCCCAGAATGGGGGGGACAATAGATGGTGTCTCCAGGGGCACAAGCAGCTGACAGCAGTGCAGGCCATTTCTGCAGAAACCTGAGGGCAGACAGCAGAGGCAGCAGCTGAGAGGGTTTAAAACGTGCCGTCCCCAGGAGAGCGGGAGTGGAGGTAGGAAGGGTGGGGACAGTGAGTGTTTTGTATTATAAACCTTTTGGTATTTTAATTTTTTCAATTTGCATATACTTTATTCCGACAGTTTTTAAGCAAATAAAAAACAAGTCTTAAAAAAAAAACCCCGCATTTTCCAATCATTAATGACTGTTTGGTCTGACCTTCTACGGTCCTTGAATTCTAAGCATCCAGAGGAGAAGGCTTGCGTCACAATGAAGATTTGTCCGAACGCAAACTGTCTTGAGCCCTGGGTAGGAGAAATCAAAACCAAGAAAAGTCACCGTGTGGATCTGAGCAGGAGGGGTCCTGTAAGATCTTGAATGGCAAGATCTGACCCTGGCACCAATGAAGCCTCCGCAGTCGCCAGGGACCTGCCGAGACCAGGCACCAGCGTCCCTGGGAGCTCTGGGGGAGAACGAGGCCATTTATGTCCCTGCAGGTACTGTGGGCATCAGCTATAATGAGAACTGACAGGTACAATTGCTGGGAGAACATCCTGGCTTAGAGCTCAAGCTGCCCACGGTGGCTGGGGGCTTCTCAAGCTGTCAGGAGGGTCCCCAAACACTTTGATGCTGCAGCCAATCTGGCCTTCGATATTAGCATCTCATTAGCATGGGCAGAGGCCAAAGTGGGGCCTGGTCACTAGCCCAGCTTCTGGTGGAGAGGACAATGAGGAGCCCAGCAGCTCTGCAGTCCCACCCAGCGGCCAGAGGAGGCGCCGCAGAGCTTTGTGCCCTCCCTGGGCAAGGACACTGCCTCCAACTTCTTCCCTGAGTTCTCTCCCAACTGTCACAGGGAAATTAGCCGCAGCCACTAAAGGCAAAGCGACTTCCCTAGTGGTCAAGTCACTCCAGGCTCCACATCCACCAGAGAATGAAGATGACCTCCACGGTGGCCCCTCAGAGCCTGGCCCCGCCTCCTCCCCCACGCCCTTGAACCTAAGTCACACCCACTTCTGGATGATAGGTGCCAGTATCATCCACCAGACACAGGGCACACGAAGCCAGGCCACAGGGGGGTTCTGCACACGTTTAGGAGGATGCCCAGCCCCGGCTGCCAGTCTTCTGGGGGCTTATCCTCCAGTCTTCACTGCTGGCGGGAGAGCTAGTCAGGGCCTGGTCCCCAGGCTCCGGGAGGAGGGGGCTGCAGGCTCACCCCTCATCACCAGTCATAATGCTCCTGGACCACTCCCCCCAAAACTCCTGGGCTCTTTGTTCAGGGAAGGGGACATGAAGGGTAGGGCAGGGAGCACACAGGGGGCATGTATTAGAGGACCAGACCAGGAGGGGGGTGTATTGGAGGGCCGGGCTCTGGGACAGTCTCTGGGACAGGCTCTGGGACCTAAGCTAGTCCCTCACAGTGTCTAACCCTCAGTCCCTCTCTGTGGAGGGCAGCGGCATGGGGCCAGCTGTGACATTCTCTCAGCCTGATGATGGGCTGATACTGGGCTTCTCCGTCTCCAGTTCCCACAGAAACCAAGGTGACCGAAGCTGCAAGGTCGCTAGCTCCATCCTCTGTTCCCAGGTCAAAAGCAAACCAAACCAAACCAAACCAGCCAAAAAACCAGCCCTTGAGAGATTTCAGAAAGCCCGTCCAGCCCGCAGACCACAGCAGCCTGGCTGAGGTGAGGGTTTCGGAGAGCCCCCCCTGCCCAGGTGCCTCTCCCGGGCTCCTCTCCCGGTGGGGAAATTCCTCCAGTGGCCGGTTCCAGTAAACAGCAGGAGGGACCCTGGGGGCCAAGCACTAGACACCGGATGGATGAGATAATCATAAATCCACTAACTGCAACCAAATAAAATTATTATGATGTGAAGTTAAATTATTAATTAGCACCTCCAAAAAAAGACCAGCACCACCTGGCCTTGATCTTGGAAGCTGTCTTTCCAAAAGCAGCAGAATTATCAAAATAGTTTCTCAGTACTCAGCAGGGTGGGCGCAGCACCTCCCGGCCTGCGGTTGCCAGACGCCTGGAGGCCAGGCGTCCAGCCGGGCAGGCCGAGTGGGGCCGGGACCAGCCAATTTGGATGAGGTTAGCAAGGGAAGAGGAGTGACTCATGTTTTTATGGCCTGGAAACTGAGGCTGGCTCAGGGCAGATTGGGAAGTTTGGACACAGATTTAGGAAGGGAGGAAGTCCTGTGTCGTCTGCCCGATTGCCTGGGGACTAAGGATGCTCACGTATCCAGTGAACTTCTATCGAGTTCCTTCTGCATGCCAGGCACCAAGAACACAGAGGGGAAGCCCTGTGTCCTTGACCGTGAGGAGCGCACTGCCTGATAGGCTGGCCCAGTGGATCAGCTGTTTCTTCTGCCTTCTGGCACTCACCCCCCTCAAATCACAGGATTTATTCCTGTATCTTCATCAGCACCAGCATCAGCATCCTCTCCCACCACCACCTCCGATACCCCACATGTGTTCATCGACTCCTAGAGCCACAGCTGCTTCATGAGAGGGGAGGAGCTCGAAAGAGCCTCCCTCTCCCCGAGGCCTCCATCCACTCTGCGTAAATCACGACCCCGTGGGGCACTCCCAGCCATCAGGCTCTTTCTCACTGCCTCATAAATCAGCCCGGGGCATCTCGGGGGAGCAATCTTCCACTCACTCATTCATTTATTCATTCATTCAACAAGCATTTACCAAGCATCTACAAGGAGCCATCTCAGGACCAGTTCTTGGAGATGCTGGGGGCAAAAATGATCCAGGACCTTCTTACAAAAGGCTGGCGGGGTGGCGGGAGAGGCAGACAAATGACCCAGCAACGGCAACGTGGCGTCGTGTGTGTCACTCTGCCCAGCCCGCCTGCTGGGTGGGAACCCAGGCTGTCCCCATTTTACAGATGAGAAAACCGAGCCCAGGGAGGTTAAGGACCTTGCCCAAGGCCACTCAGCTGCAAAGTAGAAGGGTCAGGCTTTGCACCTGGGCTGTCTGACTCCTCAGGGGCTGTCTTGGCCCCTCCAATAGGGTGGGTCACCCCTTCGATGAGCGACAGGTGATGGAAGCCACCACCCAAGCACTGAGGGTGGGCTGCGTGCAGGTCTTTGACTCGAGCTTGGGGGGCTCTCAGTGCGGCGCACTCTGCCCCAAGCGCACAACTGGCAGATGACTTGATCCTGCAGAACGTGATGTTCAGCTCAGACGGAGGCAGGGATGGAGCCATCTCCATCTTTGCCTCCCACGAGCTCCTTCCAGGTGCACCAACAGGACGGACTGTGGCCCAGACGGCTCCAGCCAAAGGAGGCCTGCATAATTCATGGCCAAGGCCCATGGCCCAGTCCTGGAGCAGCTTTCTGGTGGCCGCATTGGAGGTGGGTGAAGGCCAGGGCAGCTGGACCCGGGTTGGGGCTGTGGTGGGGTTTTGAGAGCCTCTCACAGCCAGGAAGGGAAGAATAAACAAGGTTCAATGAATTATTCAGCCCCGCAGCTGCTGATGCAGCCTGGGGCGGGTGGGCGGAGGCAGGACAGCGTGTGAGATCGGATGTTTCCCCGCAACCAGGTGTGCCCACTGGGGCCAGGCTCTGACCAGAGCCCAGAGGGCAAGGGGAAACGGACCCGAGGCACAGTGCAGCCCCTCCTGGGAGGGCAGTGGGGGCCGGAGAGAGACAGATGCTGAGTCCCAGTGTCGGGTGTGCCCGGAGGTGCACATGAAGATAGCCGAGTGGACTCCGAGGGCCCTCAGAGCCGGGCTCAGTCAGGGCAGAACCAAAGCAGCGCTGCCTTGGGACAGCCATTTCACCTTGCCAGGTCTCAGGTTCCTCAGCTGGAGAAGGAAACCGTGAGCATGGTTTGGGTAGAGCCAAATGCTCCCAGCTGGCCAGGATAACCATTTCACGGTGACTGCAACCCCCCACTCCTGGTCCAGCCCCGGGCCCAATCCTGGGCACGGAGTGAACTGGCAGGGCCTCGGTCATCCCTCGGGCCTGCAAGTCCAATCTCTGGGCCTTCAGAAGCTTCCTCCATTTTCCCCCTGCCCACCCCCCCCACCACACACACCCTGCTGTCTTCTCACCTCACTTCGAAGGGAATCCTGGGAGAAGCAGCTTTGCCTGTGAACCCTGCTGCGAGCATTCACTCAGGGAGAAGGTTGGGGTGTCTGTTGTCCTCCACTGAGCTGGCCCCACACCCCAGTGCCAGCAGCACAGGGCAAGGGGCCTGGAACTGGATTGCTGTGTGACCTTGGGTCAACCCCTTTCCCTCTCTGGGCCTGAGGCTCTAGACAAGAAGGTCCCTCAGACTCTGGCTCTGCCCTCAAGGACAATAAGACAAAGGTGGGAGAGGGGCTGGCTGATTGCCCCTCTGGCTGGGCCTCCTGGGAGTGGAGGGGGTAGGAGCTGAGCTTTTTGGGAACCCAGAGTGAGAGTCAGGCCTTCCTTCAGAAGATCCCAGTTTCCCAGAGTTCCATGCTCTGATGACAAGGGTGTAACAGTAGCCAGCGACTGTAAGGGCTCCTCAGAGCCACTCCCTCCTTACACCGCATGGGGCCCACAGCCTCACGAGGCAGGACAGTGCCCTGGTTATGATCCCACTATGAGAACAGGGCAGCGGCAGCCCAGAGAAGCTGGGGGCTCAGAACCCCGAAACACAGTCAGAAGGGAGCAAAGCCCATGCTGCAGTCTCAGGCCAGACCTGCCGTCTCCAGTGGCCATGAGTGAGGCTGGCTTCTGAAGCAGAGCCCTCGTGCGGCCCCTGACCTTGCTGGGGCCGGATTACTCCTGCCTGCACCCCCAGTGCACCTCCACGCAGGCTGGGAGGAGACAGCAGGACATTTCATGAACTCAACCGGGGAGCCAGTCCTGGCTCCAACACATACCGACTGGGTGCCCTTCAGTGAGTCTCTTACCCTTGTCGAGAGGGTTCACGCCTGACATGCCGGGGTAAGAATGGCAACCCCAGCCTCAGATGCCACTGTGTGGCTGTGGCTGGCCTGCCTTCTGCATGTGACCCCCAAGTGGCATGGGTAGTTCAGGACAGAATGGGCTGGAGCAGAGAGGAGGCCAGCTGGGTAAGGAGAGGGGCCTGGTAGATGGGAAGAGGGAGGAGGGTGCTCTGGGCGGAAGCCCAGAACAGCTGCCTAAGTGCTCGGTAATAAATAAGTGATATTGGCCACCACCTAATGTTTCTACCCTGCTGGCCGGCCAGGGCAGGAGGGGGAGTTTATTATAGACCCAGCTGCCTCCTGGTCTCACTCACAAATTGAACCTCATGCATCCTTAATGAGCTCAGGGTGGCAGTCTGACCCTAAGGGCACAGGCCTCCCCCAGAGATGGAGGGCAAAGGCATTTAGGAGGCTTCTGGGGGGCACGCAGGAGAGGACTTGCAGGGCTGGCCTGCCTCGTCCCTTTCATCCTGGTGAGGACGGACGGAGAGAAAACAGGAGGGCTGGGCGCCCTTGGCTGGGGGCCTGGGTGCTCACCCACCCTCTTTGCAGCCTCTTTGTTCCCAGGTCCTCTGTTGGCCCACCTGCAGCACAGAGAATCCTGGAGTTTGGGGAGCTGTGGTCCAAATCAAGGACGGCTGGTGTGTGTCCACTAGGGGGAGCTGGTAAACACCCCAGAAACAGGCCTCCGCACGCAGGTGGGGAGGAGCAAAGGGCAAGAGACACCTGCCCCCTTCCCTGCTGCGCAGGAGAGGAAACTTCGGCCACAAAGACAGAGTGACTCAGCTGAGGCCTCCGTGTTGTCCCTCGTCAACCTGCTAGAGCTTCAAAGACCCCCGAAATAAAGCACAGAGCAGGAGGGGTTCCCAGGGCCCCAGGGAGCTGGGACACACAGAAGCTGCCTGCCCACCGGCCTGGCTGGCTGTGTGACTTCAGGAGCCTGTGTCCCTCTGGGCTCCTGCGCCCCATCTACTGACAAGGGAGAGTCACCTCGCCACAGTGGGACGTTCCCTTCACTATCTTTATCTTTAAAGGTGCCAGAGGCAGGCGCTGAGAACCCCAAATCCCAGGCTCTAGTTTTGACTGGGCCACTAACTCACATGACAGGCAGGAGAAAAGGGTCCTTTTTGACCCCTGTCCCCCGTCCATAAGCAGGAGTGTGTCATTTCTGCAGTTCCTCCCGTGTCTAAGAGTCTGTGCCCAGAAATAGTAGGGTGGATCTTTAAAAAATTAAAAATAGAGTTACCATATGATCCAGCAATTCCACTTCTGAGTATATACCCCAAAAAACGGCGAGGCAGGAACTCAAACAGATACTGGTACCCCGCACAGAGCACTACCGTTCACAGCAGCCGAGAGGTGGGAGCAACCCGAGTATCCATTGCTGGATGAATGGGAAACACGGTGCAGTCCGTTCACAAGACGGGATATTATTCAGCTTTAAAAGAAAGGAAATTCTGATCCATAGGACAACATGGGTGAACCTTGAAAACAGTATGTGAAGTGAGGGAAGCTGGTCACATAAAGACAAATACTGTGTGGTTTCGCTGGTGTGAGGCACACAGGGAGGCCATATTCAGAGAGACCGGAAGGAGAAGGGCAGTTGCCAGGGGCGAGGAGAGGGGAGAGGAGTTATTTTCAAAGGATACCATGTTTCGATTTTGCAAGAGGAGGGAGATCTGGAGATCGGTTGCACAATAGCACTTAATAATGTCTAAGAGGTTAAGTTTTGTGTTACGCATGTTTATCACAATTAGAAAATCTTTTAAAGAGAGAAACTGTGGCCAGGAGTTCAATGCAGAAGTCTGACACATCTTGCATACCAAGTATATTTCCTTTAAAAAAAGAAAAAGGAAAAGGAAAAGACACCGAGGAGATTTGTTATTTAAAGAAAATTGTTTTATCGCCTTTTGTGACAAGGAGAATCCTCTCTAAGCGGGAGAAATCCAGCAGCTGTGTGTCAGTCATGGGCCATCGGGTTCTGCGACACCAGGCACATCGACTCCTCCCAAGGCCCCGAGCGCTCAGCCAGTGCCCTGCCCCCGGGGGAATAACTCCTGGGGTCTTAGGTTTGGCGCCAAGGGTCCTCTGTGGTCTGACACCAGGAAAACTGCAGACCGCCGCCCCCTCCTCCCCATCGGCTTTGGGCGTCTCCTGGCCCTGTCCTCTGCCTGAAAATGTCACCCCTCGGGGATTGTCCCCTCGGAGCCAGTCTCTTCCTCCACCCTTCCACGCCCAGCTCCCTGGGTTTCTCGGTTAATCCTTCGGATTCCTGTCTGCCCACCAGCCAGATGCGTGAGCTCCTCAAGGGAGGGGCTGCCTCCTGTTCAGGTCGCCTTGCCTGTTCAGAACCCGCCCTCAGCCCAGCACACAGTGGCTGCTTGAAAGCATTTGTGGAGACAAGGTGAGAGCGAGCTCTGGTGCCTCTATTTCCCCCTCTGCAGGAAAAGGAAGTCCCATAGCACCTGTACTGCACCAGGTGGACCCCTAGGGCCTCTAATCTCCGACCTCCTGGTCAGAGTCTCAGACGCAGGGACCAGTCACTGCATCCCACACACCTCCCGGGTGCTTTCCATCTGATCTCACTAAGTTTTTCCAAGAGCCTCGCAAAGCAGGTGCTGCTACTACACCCATTTCACAGATAAGAAAGTGGGGGCTCAGAGAGGTTAGGGAACTTGCCCTGGGCCTCGCAGCGGGTGGACGTGAGCTGGGATTTGAACCTGGGCATGCCGGCCACAACAGCACCTGGTGCTGTGTGAGTGCAGTTGCCTCCTGTGCCGCTTGCTCCCTGGGGTCCCCAGTAGGCTGGGACACAGCCACCACCTGCTCCCAAGAGCTGGAGGCTGAGCCCAGCATGGGACCGGGTGACAGCAGCTTCCCTGGGAGGCGCCACCCTCCCCCGGCGGCTGTGACGGTCGGGTGGCCCTGCCTCCCCTGGTTAGCGCCCTGATGGCTGACTGAGAGGCTGGGCAGAGCACGCAGCGGCCGCAGCTCTCTGACTTGGCTCTGTGCTCACTGGCTTGTCGGAAAAGTGAATGCAAACTGCAGAAGAGAGGAAGCCCTCTCTCCGGTGCCTGCCCGCTCCTGTGGCAGTGTCCCCCTGCAGAGCCCCTGCAGCCACAGAGAGGCAGGACGCAGGAGGTCTCTGGGCCCCCAGAAGAGCTGGATTCCTGCAATCTCCTTGTCACGGATGGAAAAACTGAGGCACGGACGGGCGGAGTAACTTTGCCAAGGTCACGTGGGTACTGAGCTGGGGTCTGAGCCCAGACAGTCTGGGCTCCGGAATCCAGGTGTGCAACCACCCTGCTGTTTTGCACAGTCCTGGGCACTGGGCAGACATTTCTGCTCACAGTGGAGCGGAAGCAGAGGCTCCCTTGCACCACCCGGCACCATGCACAGGTAGCTAAAGGGGAAGGCGGGATTTGAACCAGGGACTAGCTGACTTCACAGTGGGCCTCCTGTTTTGGGTGAGGAAACTGAGGCTCCAAGGGACTAGGTGGTTTACTTTTTAAAAAATCCTCACCTGATACGTTTCTTGATTTGAGAGAAACATCAACGTGAGAGAGACATCAGTGTGTTGCCTCCCATACACACCGACCGGGGATCGAACCCACAGCCCGGGCACGTGCCCTGACCGAGCGTCAAACCCACAAGCTCTGGGTGCACAGGAACACGTTCCAAGCAGCTGAGGCACGCAGCCGGGACGAGGTGACTGACGTTTGGTTACACCCTGTACTTGGGCAGCAGGGCTAGGGGTCGAGCCCAAATTCTTTGATTTAATATCCAAGAAAGACACAGGTTCATGGCAAGGAGGGAAACTCCGTTCTGCTAACAAACCAGGAGAGGTCCTCCGCAGGGGCAGCATCAAAGACAGACCTGAAAGTCTGCAGCCGGGTGGAGGGACCTGCGTGAGCTAAGGCAGAGCTGCCGGGCCAGCGGGGCGAAGGGCAGGATGGGTGCGGAGCGATGGCCCGGTGACTAGGAGAAGCTGGTGGATGTGAAGCCTCTGCCATTTGACCTCTGCTACTTGACCTTAGGCAAGTAACTCCACCTCTCCATGCCTCAGTTTCCTCATTTGGAAAATGAGGATGGTCATAGTAAATGCCGCTAGAGGCTTGGGGAGGGTAATACATAAAATATGGAGAAAATGCTGAAGCACCTACTGTGTGCTGGCCCCAGGTTAGAAGCTTAATAGAATACCAGTTATATCCCATTGATTTTGCAAGGCCGGTATCAGTAACCCTATTTTACAGATGAGGAAACTAAGGCTCCAAACAACTACGCATCTTAGCCAAGTACACAGTGCAGGTGGGATTCGAACTCAGGTTGGACTCAAGAAGCGGCCCAACTTACAGACCAGGGAATGAGGACCTTACTGGCTAGTGCACCTGGAGTGTCCCTGAAGGTTTGGGAGCGGGGTGGGGGTGCAGCTGGCAGTGGCCGAGGAGCCCCTGGCTCAAAAAGTGGGGCTTTGCACACACTGCCCCCACCTTCCCTCTGCCCCCCTCCCCACCCCTGGTCTGTGCCCTGCGGACAATCCCTCCCATCCTGGTGCTGAGGGGATAAAAACCAGACAGGCGGCTCCGGGAAGGCGATGGGAAGCAGGTGCCGTCTCCTGTCCGCAGAGAGAGGACGGGAGGGATCAGATCGAGATGGAGGCAGGTGTTCAGACCTGTGCACAGATGCACCCCCCACACCCAGGCTCCCAGCCGCCCTCCCCCACCTGCCGGCTTCAAACAGGGGGCGAGAGGTGGCAGCGGTCCAGCAGAGAGGGGGACCCAGCCTGGCGAGGGAACCCTCGGGCCCGGACAGCTGCCCCCCTCTGGGAGCTGCCTCCTAGCCCTGCGGGGGGCTGAGGGCTCTGCAGTCCAACAACCTGGATTTAAATCCTCATCACTGTCAGCTGCAAGACCTGGGGCAAGCCCCTTAAATTCTCCCGGCCTCAGTTTCATCATCTGGAAAATGGGGGTGCTCATAGTGTGCACCCCACAGGGGTTGAGCGAGGATAAAACAGAACATGTACCAATTGCTTAGAACATCCTCTGAAATAGACAGCTCTGTGTGCGTTTGCTATTATTAGTAGTATCATCATTATTAGTAGACACATGGTTTCTGATAGACAGTCTTTTCCAGACTGGCACCAGGGTCTGGAAGTGCAAGTTTGAGCACTTTCTGCAGTTACATGTATTATCTCATTTAATCCTCATGACAACCTACAAGGGGGGGCTTTCCTTTATCAGAGGAGGAAACTGAGGCTCAGAGGGGTCAATAACTTGCCAAGGGTCACTGAGCATGAAAGCTCAGAGGTGAGGAGAGGACAAAAACAGAATAAAACAAAAACGCAGGGAATGACAGTCCCTCCCCATCCCCATTGTCTGGCAGGACCAGAAACCCAGGCCCAGTGGGTAGAGGGGCCTTGCCCGAGATCACCCAGCAAGTCCACAGGACAGTAGCCAGGACTTAGGCACAGGTGGGGGCCCCAGAACCTGTGGTCTCCTTACAATACCACGCAGCCTCCAAGGCCCAGGGCGCAGGGACCCTCGGGAGAGCACAGGAGGTATCTGCCCCTGCCTGCTCCTTGTCGAGGGCCACTCTAACCCCCAGAGCACGGGTGCAGCACCACGGGCAATACCATGGCGGCACCATGGCACAGCCATGAACACGGAATAGTCAAATGAGAGGCACCAAAGATGGGTAAGGAGAACGGACCCCACAGGCCTCCCCAGGGGAACTGGGGAGTTGAGTGGGACTCGTGCTTCCGCGGCAGTGGGGGGTTTTCCTGGGGAGCCGTGTGTTGCTTTCCCACGTGGAAGCTTTAATGTCCCACTTTGAAAAAAGCCCCGACCTGCTGAGATGAGATATGTGAAAATGCCTAGCGGGGTACCTGACCTATGGCAGGGGCCGAAAAAAGTTCATGTTTCCTTCTTCTGCGGGGGGGGGGGGGGGGGCATTCCCAAATTAGAGCAATCAGTTCCCTGGAGGGGGCCCATTCCTTCTTGATCTGAGCATTTATTGAGCACCTACTATGTACAGGGTGTCACAGAGGGAAGGCCCTTTCCTGAGGCCACTCTGAGCCCAGGCCAAACGCCGGGCAGTGCCCAGCAGGCCTTGGGCTCTCTTAGAGGCATGGCCTTACACTGCCATTCCTCTCGAATGCTCCAGCTGGCCTTGAACTTCCCCTGTCAACCTCCAAAGACATCCTAACCTCATCTCACCTCACCCATTCAGCGTGGGGCTCATCGCTGCATCTTCTCAGACTTGGAGTTCTTGAACACAACGCAGACGGTCCACCCATCCAAGGTGTGACACGGGCACACAATTGGCACGGTTTTACCATAAGAAAAAGGCAAAAGTGACTTTCAAGATGGCGCCAAAGGCGTGCCGCACACTCCTGGGTTCCTGGATACGACCCACGTGCCCCCCTGAGCTGGGAGTTCCACATGCCTCAGGCTCGGCAGTCCCAGACTGCCTCGGGAAACCCCTCCCACTGGAAGAGGGACACCCGGGGACGGGACGGTCCTGCCTGTTCTCCAGGGCAGAATCAGGGATGAGGCACCGTGCTGTTGGAGCTCTGTGTCTGCACCCTCTCGGCACCCCCTGCTGTGCCAGGAAAGAACGATGGACTCAGGCAGTCCGGGTGTAGCTCCCAGCTCAGCCTCTTTCCAGCTGTGCGACCGAGAGCAAGTTACTGAACCTCTCTGAGCCTCAGTTCCCACGGAGGGAGATGATAGCTATCCCTGGGGCCGGTGAGAGGCCGAAATGAGATAATTCAACAAGAACAACTCAGATTTTTGCCTGACTCACAGGAGGTGATCAATACACGGAAGCTGTGATGATTATGCCCAAGTCCCCACCTCCAAATCAATCGCTCTGTTTCTCAGGGCCCCCTGCCTGCTGTCGGCCCTGTGCCCGGTGGGAGATGAAACCGAGCAAAGTCCCTTCCCCTGGCAGGTCTTCTCCCCCCCACCCACCCCGTCCTCAGAGGATCGGGGCAGCCACACACGGCTGGGGACAGCTGCTGGTTCCATTAGCAGCAGAGAAGGGAGCAGGGACGCACATTCCCCTAAGAGCCAGATTATTTTCCACTTCACCCATTGATAATGGAAGCAGAGTGAACACAGGGCCAAAAGGGAGGAGGCTGGAGAAAAGGCAAAACAAACAGGACCCAGAGTGCCTGTTACCCCCCAGGCGCCTTTGCCACGGCCCCAGAACAAGCCGCTCAGAGACTCCGGGCCAACTCCAGACCCTGAATGCTCTGCCCGTGCCCCCTCGCAGGCCCAGCGGGAGATCCAGCTGTTAGCCAGTCGGAGTCTGCCTGCTCACCAGGACCCGTCTCAGCTCAGGGACAGGAAAGTGTTCCTGAGCTCCTGAGCGTCAGCCCATTCTTCCCTCCTGTCCACCCCGGGACTGAGAGTTACAGACCTGCCTGAGGACTCCCGGGGATTCGTCTTTGCCCCGCCTGCTGCGGGTCAGGGACTTGCAGGCCAGACCATGGACGGCTGCATTCAGGGAGCAAGCAGTATCAAAGGCTAGAGGGGAGGAGGGCCGAGCCGCCCAGCAAGGGCAGAAGCAGCCAAAGGAGGGTTCTGGGCAGGTGAGGAGAGGGCAACAGGGAGACAGCCGAGGGGACAGGGCTCCATTCCTAGGAGACCCCGTGTCCCAGCAGAAGTGGCTTCCCAAACATAGAGAGCAGGCAGGTCGCTGAATGCAGAGTTGGCAAGGGCCAGGGTCAAAGGTCAGACCCTGACCAGGAGCTCAGCTGAGTTCCCCCACCTGCCCCCGCCCCTTCCCTGCAGAGAGAGCTCATTATGCTCTGGACACAGCTGTGGCCACAGAAAGCGTCTGGGGTCCAGATGACCCAGGGACAGGCAGACAACCAAGCCTGGGCTACACTCCTGATGCACCCCCGATGCAGGAAGGGGTGGTGCCCATTCCTATTGAGCAGCTGGGTAGGTGCCACGCTGGGCAAAGTGTCCAGGCTCCCTCTGTGAGGCGGGGCAGGCCAGGTAGGAAGTGCTGCCCGAAGGGGCTCAGCAGTGGGTCTCAGGGGCGCTGAGAGAGGCAGCCACGCTGGCCAGGGGCTGACAGGGTCCTCGAAGAGCAAGGCCCGGGAGGCTGAGTCCGGGTGGGGAGCCAGGACTAGACTGTAAGCCCCTCCCTGCAAGGGCTCAGCCTAGTCGACTTCCTGTGCTTGGCACAGAGGGGTGCTCATTAAATATTCATGGCACGAATGAATGAATGAGCAAAGAAATGAACCGAGGAACAGACAAAGCAGGAAAGGTTAAAGGTGCGCATGCTGGGTGTGCCTTCTTCTTCTGGGTCCTAGAGCACCGCCTAGCCGGGCCCATGACCACTCTGTGACCATTCCACACCCAGGCCTCCACGACCGGGCAACCCGCCGTTGTGGAGAGAGGGCCGTTCCGGGAGTCAGCCACGCTGGTTTGTCTCCTGACTCTGTCCCGGATGTGAGACCCTGGGCCGGCCATCCCTACAGCCCTGGCACACCGATCAGCCGTGGGGCCAGGCAAGGTGACTCCCAGGGCCTTTTGCGTGTCAGGACCCTCTGCTTCTGGAAGACTCGGGGACGGGGACGGTGCAGATGGGCCCCTGGCACTCACTGGTGGTTTCACTGCCTTCTCAGCAAAGCCTTCGAGGTGAGCTCCCAAGACAGGGCCGGCGCCTCCCCGCCCACAGCGCCCAGCACAGCACCATCGCACTGCAGGTAGAGAGCGGCATGTATATCAGACCCTGAGCCCTTAGGGCAGGGAAGGGCCTCCAGGGACCTGGTCCAGCCCAAGGCCATCAATGGATAATTCAGTTCAGAGCCACACACATTCATTAAATGCCTACGGGGAACCAAGCTTCATGCCAGGCACAGTGGGACAAAGATAAACACAGCTCCGGATTTGCAGAGATGGCGTTTTTCTGCTCATTTCTTTGTGTCACTCCATCGAGCTGATCCCCGACCTCCCCGGCCCTGGGAGGGCAGGGCCTCCAGGCCTGAGAAAAATGCCCCCCACCACCGGGATGGGCGTAAGCCCTCTGTGGCACAAGACAGCTGAGTGCCACTTTCCCAGCCGTGCTGGGCTCTGCTGGATGGACGGGCTGGGAGGGGAAGTCAACAGCCCCCAACAACAAGTTTCAGGAGATGAGCTTCCAGAGGCCTCCCATTGGACTCTGTCCCTGGGCGTTGCCATGACGCTGGCCAGCCACCAGCCTTCCTCCCCATCCAGTTAAGTATCTTCATACGTCCTGTTCCCCTTCCGTCCCCCTCCACCGGCCTGAATGCACTGGCGACCAAGGGCAACACTGAGTTCAGGCAGTTGCATGAGAACCCAATCGCAAAAGAACGGGGACAACAAAAGAGGTGGAGGAAGGAGGTCCCGTTCCCTCCAGTGAAGAGACACTGGCTCCCAACGCAGACCCTCTTTCAGAACGACAGGAAAAGTGATGGGGACAGGAAAGAGAGGAGTGAGGCGTCGCGTCTGCTCTGAGACGAAATTGTTCTTCCTCTCATTTCCAGACTCCATTAAGCACTTTGGAGGAGATGGAGGTGATTATGGAGAGAGAGACAGACAGAGAGAGAGAGACAGAGATCGTGCTTGTGGGAGGGAGGGGAGGAGGAAGTACAGGGCAGGAAAGCCGAGTGGGCCCAGGCACGCGGTCCTGCACGCACACACGCTCACACACACACTCAGAGCCCTTATCTGATTAAGGATCCGAGGGAAGTCAGAAAGCTCTGGAAAATTAAAATGACCCTCAGGGTTAACCAGGCAAGATCTGCAGGGAGATTACAAAACCCAACTCGAGTGGGGATTTCCTTTGCTGGGGCGAGCTCCCCAGTCTTTGTGCCTTAGGCAGAAGGACCGCAAGCCAGCCACGGAGGGGGTCAAGGGCAGTGTCTGCCCCCACTGAGCCGCAGTTCTCCCGTCAGGCCCTGTGGTCAGTCGGTGGGCCGCCTGCGCCTCTCGCTCTGGAAGGCAGAGTGTCACGAGGGTACCGGGGACAGGCACTGGGCCTTTTAGTCTGCACAGAGGCCTCAGAGATAGATGCTGTTTTCTCCTTCATCTCCTGATTTCTGACCCTGGCCTCTGCTGAGGATGTAAGTGTTCTGGGGATCGATGCAGCCGCTTCCCTAAACCCTGACCACGGGGCTGAATGCCCAGGAGCACTGTGGGTCGCCTGGTTCAAGCTGTGACTTCAGGCTAATGCCTTTCCTCCCTGGGCCTCAGTTTCCCCTGCTGAAGCTATGGCACAGCAGGATTTTAGGACGGCCTGAGGGTAGCACGGCCCCACCCATAGGGAGCTGCCCACACACAGGGAGCCGGCAGGCCTGTGGCCTTCCTGTCCCACGGCCATAGAAACGATGCTGGTGACGTGAGCTGCTCCGGGCTCACAGGGACAGGAGAGGGTGTCGAAGCCACAGGTAACATCTGCTCCAAATGGGAGAGCGGCCTTTCCCACGTGCCCACGGAGCTGCTTGCCAAGAGCTGTGACATGTTTGCAAACCTCCCAGAACCCATACATTTAGGAAGCGAACCGGTTTCCTGGCACTGAAAACACATCAGATGCAGCATCAGGTACGCCTCCTATGCGTCCTCCTCGGTGATCCTGCTTTCCCCTGCTTGTAAACACCAGATTTTGCTGGCTTTTCCGGAGAGTTCATTGGCTGAGATGTTTTGGGCAGCCGGTGGTGCTAACTCAGCACCTTGGCCGGGCACACCGTTGGCCCTCTGTGGATGTCTGCGGGGCCAGATCGCACCCTCTGGCCGCACTGACCTTGGGCTCTCTGGTCACCTGGAGGGCTGCAGCTGTGTCCTTAATTTCCCTCCCTCGGAGGCTGCGGTAAGAGCCTTGGCTTTATTCGCTCTGGGAACATGACTTCATCCCCTCAGAGCACTTCTTTCTTGGCCAGTTGCTCCCGGACGTGTCCCAGCCCATGAGCACTGGGTTTCTCAAGCCCAGAGACAGGACAGCAGCAGCCCTGGCTTCTTCCCCCTTACTGGAGGCAGGATTTTTTTTTTTTTTTTCCTGTGCTTCTAACTAAGCTGCACATTCCTGGGCTGTGAGAGGAAGCTGCTAATGGCCATTTTGAGGATTGCTGCCGATTCCGTGAGATCGTGGAGGAGAAGGCATTTGTATTCCTCGGTTTATCTGTGCCCGCGCTCCCTCCATGGTGCAAGTGCATTCCTGCTGCATGCCAAGCACCGGGCTAAGCAGCGGGGATAAACAACAGAGAGAAAAGAAAGAAATGGCCCTTGAGGAATCTAGTGGGGGAGAGAAACACAGGGACCAAAGAGGAGGAGGCCTGATTAAAGGAACAGCTGTCTGCAAGAGAGGCTCTGGGTCCCCGAGATGTGGGTTCCGACTTCACCGCCACCTCCTGGGTGTGCTGAGGTCTTGGGCGAACCACTTAACCTCTCTGTGCCTCGGTCGTTTCGCCTGAAACAGGGGAACAGTTTTCTCGAGAACAGTTTTCCGGGCGGAAATCATAAAATGTATCACAGCACAACACCTGGCACAGATTGAGGTTCAATTAAAAGTAGGAATAGGGGTTCCTGAACTAGGGGTGAGTGAGCTAATAATTCCACCTGGGAGTCTGAGGGAGGCTTGTTAAAGATTCGGTCTTTGCTCAAGATCACAGAGAAGATATTTATAGGCAGAGATGGAGAGGAGCACCCGGGCAAAGCAGCTGCCTAAACTAAGACATGGGGTCATGGGGACACTGAGGGACTAGGAGACCGTGACAAGTGTGAACTGGGGGACATCCAGCGGGGTCTGGGGGAGGACGTGGGAGCTGAAGCCCGAAACATGGGTTGGTATCGGGGAAGCCACCGGAGGCTGTTGGAGACTTTCACAGGAACTCCCCTAACCAGCTGCGCGTCCTGGACTAAGCGAGTGGAAGCCTGGTGGGGCCAAGACGATGTAGAGGGCAGGTCGCAGGCAGGCCAGGGGTGGCCATGGCAACTGCTAAGTGATGGGACGGGGTAGTGGTGGTGGGGGGTGGAGAGGGAGGAGCTGGCTTGGGGATGTTAGGTCTCGGGAAGAGGGACGCAGGAGGAGACACGGTTAAAGACCAGGGCCTGGCCAGCAAGCCTGGGAACACAGGGTGGAGCGGGGAGGCCTGCGGAGCCTGGAGAGACAGGGAAAGCAGCAGGACTGGGGGTGGGGGTGAAGGAGAACAACCAGTTTCAATATGTCACGGTCAAGGGTGCTGGGGGTCAGGCACCCATGTGGAGGGGCCAGAAGGCAGCGGGGGAAACACAGCTGGGAGTAGGGTTGGCGGGTCAGGTGGGCTCCAGCACTGGAGGCCGGGGACGCAAGGCCCCTGTTATCTCGGACCCCACCTCCCCCTACTGTTCCCCAACTCCCTCCCCTCCAGACACGCTGGCCTCCCTGCTGCTCCCTGAGCTCCTCAGGCCTTGGCACATGGGGGACCCTCTGCCTGGAACCCGCGCCCCCCATCCACCTGTCTCCCTCTCCCTCAGTCGGTTTCAGTTCTCAGCTCAAATCGCACCTGGAAGAGGTCTTCCAGGGCCACCCGAGCAGCCCGCCGCCTCCCACCCCTCTCCTCCCCTCCCCTGCTCTGCCTCCTGCCTTCTCTCTCTGGTGCCTCCCGCAAGAACACCTCACCTCTGTGCTTGTTGACCGTCCGTGCCCCGGCCCCCTGCCATGTATGCTCCATGGCGCCGGGGATTTTTTCCCCCATTTTGTTCAGTGCTTTACCTAGAATCATGCCCAGCACATGGTAGGGACTCGACCGTATTTGTTGAATGAATGAATGAATGAATGAATGAATGAATGAAGCTGAAGATGAAACTAGATAGTTCGTGTTGAAACAGACAACCAGGAGGTGATCGGTGGCCTTTGCTGGACAGGCCTGTTGGGGACAGCTGCTTGGCTGTAGGTGAAGAAGTGGGGGGAGGGGCAAGAGAGAGCGGGGCGGTGGAGGGAGCAGGGGTGAGAGGGCACGTGCCTGGGTTGAGAGCACAGGAGAGCGAGACACATTCTCACGCGGCGGACGAGAAGGAGCGAAGGGAGAGAGCAAAGTTGAAGATGCGAGAGAGCAGGGAAGATAATTGATGGGCCCACGTCCCCAAAGATGCAGGGAGAAACCCAAATTGTTGCGCAAACAAAGCAGCTTAGCGTTTTGCGGAGTATTGCGGAGGGAGCAGAGGCCACGCAGGCAGACAGACGGGGGCCGGAGCCGCCCCTCACCTTCCCCACCCGACTGTCTGCCTTCCCCACCTGTGGGCTGTCTAACCCATGTCTCCGTTCCCTCGCCTGAACTGTGGAGGCTGAGAATTCCTGCCTCGGATATTGCCGGGAGACTGGATGAGAGGATTCATTTGTGAAATGCCTGGCCTGTGGAAGTCTCTCAACAAATACCAGCCTCTCTTCTCCTCTCCAACTGCTCAGTCAAGAAAGAAATTCGACAACACTTCCTTGACCTCCCCGGCGACAGCAGGGCACCCTTCCCTCACATGCCTCACTGGACAGAATTGACAGCTCAGTCCTCTAATGGCAGCGGGAGGAAGGATGCTAACCACATCCCCTGCGAAGGGCCCCAGCCCCCACCTCCATGATGAGGGCCAGGGCCCAGTGCCAGCCTGGCCAGGAGGGCTCTGGGAGGCTGGAGAGGGGCATCGAGTCCACAGTGGCAGCTGTCACTGCCACTGAGCCCAGGATATTCAGGGCCACCACCTTAGGGCCCCAGATTCTAGGAGATAGTGGAGAGGTTGGGCTTTGACCCGGGTACCCCTGGTTTTACCCGGGTACCCCTGGTTTTACCCTGGAGCTCTGCCTCTTAACCCGCTGAGCAACCTGGGGCAAAAGGGCAAGTCCCTTACCTTCCCCAAGCCTCACGACAATCCCATGAAGCCAATTTTATCCTCTCATTTTATCCAAGAAGAAATTGAGATCCAAAGAGGTAAAATAACTTAACTTGCTCAGGGTCATACAATAAGCCAGTCCGGGTCCCAGCAGGAAGCTGATATCAGACTGGAATAACCCGAGGGAAGTTTAATAAGAGCGTTATCTGAACAGGCACGGGCAGAATAGGAAAACCATCAGGAATATTCACGTGCTTAGCACAGGTCCTTCCGCACCCGCCTTTACCCGAAGGGAGGCTCCCGGGACCCAAGCATGGAAGGGTCTGTGGGGGAAAGGCTGCTTACTGCAACCTTGAGTTGAAGGAGCCCATGGGGAGGAAAACAGGAAGTTAAACACCCCCACTTTGCTCTCCTCCCTCCCCCTCAGTTCCTACCCGTGCTCTCCATGGGCTGAACCCACACAGAAGCCGGGGGCTGGGGAGCCACTGAGGCAGCCCGGGCAGGTCAGCCTCCCTGGGCACGAGCAGGGGAGGAAAGATGCTGCGTGGCAATGAAGGATGTCTGGCCCGCACAGCGAACCCCGAAACGGCAGAGCACAAATCCCAATCCGGGCTATCAGCCCCTTTCTACTGCCACGCTCTTCCCTACAGAGCCCCAGTAACTGCTCGTGGAAGAGTTGTAAAAGGGTGGGTGGGTGGGTGGGTGAATGAATGGGACGATGGAGCCAGAGAATAATACTCCTGCAGCCTGTATTCCTGTGGCTTTAAACTAATCTTGTCATCTGACTGGAAATACAAGGCTTGCTAGAAGGTTTATTTCTAAGCCATAAGTGGGTTCTAAGAACAAAAGGCTTCTCTTCCTAGTTCCTAAGCTCCTGTAGGTGTTGCTTGTCTCTCTCTGGCCTCTGGCTCACTTTCCCTGCTGCTATCGGGGCTGCTCTACTCTTCGAGATTCTAGCCTTGAGTCAGGACGAGCTGCCCACAAACAACGCGAAGAGAAGGCTGGAGGTCAGAGGGGGCAGCTGCCCTTGCTCCCCCTTTCCCCCGCCCCGAGGTTGAAGTGCAGAGCGAGCCAGCCTCCCTGGCAGTCCGAGGGAGCTGTGGGAGGGGAAGGAGGAGGGAAGTGGGAAGGCAGGATGTTCGCTATAATTATTTTCATTGATTTGTCTACTCAGATCCCAAGTGCTGCAAAGCCGTTGTGACATTTAATAAAAATAATTCAAGGTAAAAATACCTCCTTCCTCTCTGCTCCCTCCTCCTCCTTCATCAACACCCCCTCGGCTTGCTTTCCGTCCCCCCTTCCAGACTCAGGCCAATGACAAAAAGAGGCAGGTGAAAGCAGCAGCCCTCTGAGGCAGGAAAGGCCCGGGGCCTGAGCTCTCTAGCCCTCTCCTTGAAACAGCACTGTCCCCAGCGGGCCGGTGACCCCAGGCAAGTTGCTACCTTCTGAGTTTTGGTTGCCCCATCTGGAAAATTAGGAGGTGCAGTACACAGGTACTCTGCCCTCCTGTGCAGCCAACCGTCCAGGACGGGACCGTCCGAGGCAACGAGACTTGCTCTCCACGTCTCCTGTGGCCTTGGCTCTGGCCTGCTGAGTTGATTTCTGACCTCTGGCATTCGGCCATGGAGGGACCCCTTCCTCTCCCTCAGCCCCCGCCCATTACCACCATTTTTTGTTATTTTCCAAGCCGAGATAGGCCATCCTTCTTCTTCTCTGTCTTTAATTCATTAGGAAACAAATCATCTTCAGCCCATTATACAGAGGGGATCCACTGAGGTGCTAAAGTGATGACTATCACTTCCTCGTCCTGCCCTCCACCGACAGGACTCACACTATACACACATGTGTGTATACACACTATACACACAATCGTTGTAGCCTGACAACGATTCCTACTTAGAGGGATTCTTTTTTTATTTATTTACTTATTTATTTTTAAAGAGAGGGGAAGGGAGGGAAAAAGAGAGAGAGAGAGTAACATCAATTGCCTCTCACACGGCCCCTGCTGGGGACCTGGCCTGCAACCCAGGCACGTGCCCTGACTGGGAATCAAACTGGTGACCCTTTGGTTTGCAGGCCGGCGCTCAACCCACTGAGCCACACCAGCCAGGGCCTGTAGGGATTCTTGAGGACTCTGAGCCTCAGGGAGGTTAAAGCTGCTGCCCAGAGACACACAACAAGAAATCAGCCGAGCTGGGAACAGCTTCCTGTCACCATGACCCCGGAACGCACGGCTTTCTCCATAGGTTCTCTCCCTCCCCCTCCCCTCCCCTCCCCCTCCCGCTCTCTCTCTCTCTCTCTCTCTCTCTCTCTCTCTCTCTCTCTCTCTCTCTTTCTCTCTCGGCCTCTCTGTCAAGTGCCAAGGCTGCACCTAAGCCCGGGTTGCAGCCTTCCAGGTGGAAGAGTTGGAGACACACCCCCTGACTCAGCAGAGTGAAGGGAGCAGGAGGGAGCGGACTTGGAACACCTTTAGGAAGTCTTCCGAGCGCTGTGGAGCCATCCCCGCCGTCAGGGGAAGATGTAATCAGGGTGACCTCATATGTTTCACGGATTCATTAAAGCCTTCGTGCTGGGGTAAATGATTGCTTCTCCCCAGTCCTGCTGAAAAGAAAATCGATCGCCACCGTAGAGATTTAGAACGGGACGGTAGCCATTAGGAAACACTTCCTCAGGCAGGCGTGGGGACGGGGGTCTCACTCCACTCTCCAGTCATTCTGTGTGTGAATCCCTGGCAGTGCCTCCCGGCTCCCTGCAGCTGAGGAAGTCCTAGCTGGGCCAGGGACGTGGCTGCGGCCTCAACTCTGGGTACCCGCCCCCCAGGGGCTCCCTGATCGCATGTCTGCTGCTGAGGCAGCTTTGGGACCTCCACTCTCTCTCCTCAGGCCCCCACCCCCCGCCCTGCCCCCGTCAGCTAATGGATTTTTCTCTGTACAGAGAGATTTACTAAGCAACTGAACTAGGACGCATTAAGTCTGCGGGTTTGCAGGTTTGTTTTAGAGCAATTCTCGCCCGGAGAACCGGCTGCTGAAATTAAGATGCATTCTTCTCAGCAAATATTGATTTCAACTAGAAGCAAATCCGAGAAGCTCACTGCTCGCTGGGTTTAAATCCTGGCAGCTGCAGCTCAGACTCGGGGAGGGGGTCACGTAGGTGCTCCCCACGCGAGGCCCAGATGAGGGGATGAGGATTCCGGGTTAAGCAAAAGCTGAAAACTCACCACAAAAAATACACTCAACAAAAACTCACCTGGAGCCTTAGAGTTGCCGGTGTGTGTTACCCGATGTGGAAAGCGGCCGTGGCCCCGTAATACTGCGAGCACACCCTGTGCACACAACCCTGTGTACACAACCTCGTGCACACAACCTCGTGCGACATGGAACTCACACAGGCACTGGGACACGGGCCCTCTGCTTCCTTCCCAAACTGGAGCCCAGCGCCCCTCCCCCCAGGGAGCTTCCCTTCATGAGCTCTTCTCAGCTCTCCATCCCCTCCAGCATTTCCGCACACGTCTCTCCCACCATTGTCCTGCCAGCCCCCTCCCCGGGATCGGGACTGCAGCCAAGGTCTGCGGTGGAGAGAGCACGGGGCTTCTGGAAAGGAAATTAGTCCATCAAAGTTCTTCATTCAATTCAGGAACCTTCTCGATGTGGGATCTGGGCAAAACTTCTCTGCAGGCCTGTTTTCTTTCTTCTACAAAGCAGGATTGGATTAGAGAGCCTGGGAGAATTTTCTCAGTTACTGGAGCTGAACCAGAGCCGGCGCGGCTGGCGGTTCTGGACAACATGCAACCCCTCACACACACCTGCCGTCTCAGCACTCGGAAACTGCTCCTGAAGGAGCATCCTTAGGACAAAGCCCTCTTTTAGGTCCCTCGGATGAGGGAGTAAAGTCTTTAGGATACATGACAATGTAACATAAACAGAAGGCCACACATCTGATAGAAGGGTGTTTGAACATCGTACTAATGACAATAGAGGGATGGCCGATAAACACATAAAAAGATGCTCCGCCTCATTAGCCACATGACACACCATACCTGCTAGCACAGCTGAGATTTTTTAAACTGACGACGTGAAGTTGTGGTAAGGGCGGAAACTTTCACGGCTGCTGGCAGGAAAACAAAATATACCTACAGTCAGCCTGGGAAATAATTCGGCAGATTCTTGTAGATTTTAACCCCATGACCCAGTAATCCTACCCCTGGGCGTTTACCCGAGAAAACGACAACTATGTGAGCACAAAAGCCTGTGTGTGGATGTGTGGAGCAGCTTTACCAGTGAGAGCCGGGACCTGGAGACAGTCACAATGGCCTTCGGTGGGAGCCTGGTGTATCCACGTGCCGGGACACCATCTCATGTCCCGGGACACCATCCCACGTGCCGGGACACCATCCCACAATCAAAGGGAACAGACTGTTCATCAAGGCCACACCACCATGGGTGAATCACAACTGCATTTTGTTAAGTGAAAGAAACCTCGAATCAAAGGTAGCTCTGCTCCCATTTCTATGCCTTTCTAGGAAAGGAACCGAGAATGCACCAGTAACTGCCAATGCAAGGCCGTGGAGGGGAGGCTGACCCCGCCAGGGCGGCCCAAGGCACAGTGGGGGTGACAGAACCGTTCCCCATCACAGTGGTGACCACTGGTGCATGGCACTCTGCCTTTACCCAAGCCGGTAGAACTATGCGCTACAAGGAGCAAACTCATCTGTGTATAAATGTGAACATCAATTTTAAAACAGGAAAACAAAAAGCCACAAAGAAGTGGTAGGCAGGGCCCTGTGGCCAGAGCTCTGCGGCAAGGGTGGCATCGAATCAGCCCTGTCCAAGCCTCCGGTGTCAAGACCGCCGCTGCGCCCCAGCCCTGTGCCTCTCGGGTCTCCGGGTGGAGACGGACAATTTTTCATGGGGAGCAAAGAAATGGTCACAGCTGCCCCCATCTCCCCTGTATGCAGTCTTGGGCTCTCAGGCTGGGCAGCTGAGTCTTGGGGGCGGGGGAGGCTGGAGGATCCCTCTGCAGGGACAGCCCCAGCAGGCTCGGGGCGGCTGTGGGGGCGGCACGCAGCAGTGCCCACTCCTGCGTGGGGGATACCTTCCCAGGCCCCCAGCGGATGCCTGAAACTGTGAATAATGCACAACCCTGTCTATATACTATACCATGTTTCTTCCTGTGCATGCACACCTACAATAAAGTTGAATTTATGAATTAGGCACGGTAAGAGATTAGCAACAATAACTATTAATAAAATAGAATAATTACAGCAATAAAATAAGGGTTACTTGCACGAGCACTGCAATGCCATGGCAGTCAATCTGATGAGCAAGACAGTGCCTAAGTGACGAATAGGCAGATTTCATACAAAGCACGGAGACCCTGGGCGGCGGGATGATTCACGTCCCTGGCGGGAAGGACCGGGACCGCACGAGATTTCCTCACGCTGCTCAGAACAGTGCGCCACTTACAACTTACGAGCTGTGCCCTGGCTGGTTGGCTCCGTCAGTTGGCGCATCACCCTGTACACCAAAAGGCTGCAAGTTCGATTCCCAGTCAGGGCACATACCTAGGTTGTAGGTTCCATCCCCCGTAGGGCCACGTACAGGGGGCAACCAACTGATGTTTCTCTCTCACGTCAACGCTCTCTCTCTTTCTCTCTCAAATCAATAAATAATCCTTGGGTAAGGGTTAAAAAATGAAATAATAAAATAAAGCTTATGAGTTGTTTATTTCTTGCATTTCCAACTTAATATTTTCAGACCGAGATTAACCCCAGGTAACTGAAACCACGGGGAAGTGAAACCATAGACAAGAAGACATGGTAAGTGGAGATGGCTGCCCAGGCATGGAGGGCAGGGGGACCCTCAGTGTCCTCCTACTTTGCCCAGCTGCGTGTAGAGGAAGAGGGACCCCCCTAAACTCCCACGGCAGAGGAGGAGGAGAGGAGAGAGGCGAGGGGTTCATCAGCCTGATGGGCCGGTTCCACCTCCCATGTCCTTGTTTCGCATCTCGAGCAAATTTCTGGTTGCTGGTTAAGGAGGGTTATGGCCCTGCCTCAGCTTCTTCATCTGTAAAACAGCAAAACAGCACGTACCTACCTCGGAAGGTTATCGGGATTATTAAAGGAGCTCATACACCTTCATTTTCCCAACAAATATTTATTGCTCATCTAGGATGTACCTGTCTGATGGGCTTGTGATACAGATAAAAATTCCTATTTTCACAGGTTTGCATGTAGGGAGCAGAACAGATGGTGACAAAGAGTAAATATATGATTCGGTAGGTGGTAGAAGTGCTGTGAAGAGAGGGGGCTAGAAATGGACAGCCCGAGGGGGCCTTTTTGTGCAGAATGAGTAGGGAAGGGAGGACTTGCCCACGAGGTGGCTTCTGAGCAGAGACCTGGAGGGAGTCAGAGGGGTGGGGGCCGGGCAAGGGCGTGTTCCCTGCAGAGGGAACAGCATGGGTGAGGACTCTGCGGCTGCCTCGTTCTTACCGAGAGGCCAGTGTGGCTGCTGTGGGGGGGGAGAGAGTAAAAATGAGATGAGAAAATTGTGAGAGACCCGATGATGAGGGGCCGGTAGACCGCTGTATGCGCTTTATCTTCTAGTTCAGAGTAAGATAAGAAGACATTGAAAGCCCCTGAGAAGTGGCATGATCTGACTCTGGTTTTAAAAGGTCTCTCTGGACAGTTTGCGAAGACTAGATAGCCAGCCCAGCTGGGAAGTTACTGCTTGACCTAGAGAAGAGACGATGGCAGTGTGAACGCATAGAAACACGTATATAATACAACAGAGCCCGGCACAGGAAAAGTGCTCAGTGTTATCTGTAACCATTCCTGCTAGCATCATCAAGTTCATCATCATTATCAAGAGGAGGAGGCCAGCCCGTGTCCCCAGAGGGAACACACCCCAGACCCTCCTGCACTCCACGTGGAGTTCTGTGAACTCGATGGACCCGCGGCGGGAACTCGGAGCCTCCAGGCGAACGTCTCCCGGTGCCCCTCTGCCTCACTCTCTCCATCTGCACCCCAAGAGAAGTGACAGGGCTTTTCGACCCCACTTTAGGTTTAAGAAAGAACCCAATGGGTATAGTCCAGGGGGCACAGAGCGTCTCAGGAACGGGAAGACAGACGAGAGTAGCTCGGGCCGGGCAGTGCAGGTTGCTGCTGTTGCCGTCTGAGCAGCTCACTGAATCTGCAAAGCGTGTTCAGACGTGATTCGTGTGTCTCCGTCCTCAGACATGTAAAGCGGACCTTAGGAAAGCTGCCTGCCCAGGACTAGTAACTGAAACGGCACTTGAGCTTGTGGGGGGTGGATCTCCAGTGTCCCCGCTCCCCAGCACGCAGCTCGGCCTCTCCAGGTTGGCTGTGTGCGTTCTATGACGTAGGTCCAGGGGCCCCATCCAGGTCTCGGACCTGAAGTCCTGCTTCTGAGGGCCTCCCCCACTCTGGGTCTCCGGTGCGCAGAGTCAGCCGGCTCCGAAATCACTTTGCTTTGCTCCCTGTGTGCAAAGGTACGATCTCCTCTTCTTCAGTATGGAAATCAGGCAACCACCAAGGAGTGGCATCGCTCTTAACTGTTGCTTTTGGCAAACACAGAATGACGCGCTCTTACTTGGTAGGATTTTTTTAAACTTATCTTAAGGAAAGCCATCTATCTGTGACAAGCAACTTGACTTCCTGGAAAATGTCTGGCCTTTGTGTTCTAACCAAAAAAAAAAAAACCCACATCACCCAAGTTTTTTTTCCACCCGGGAAATATCGTGTATAACCATGTCAAAGAAATCAAGTATCTGCAGAGAAAGGGCTCATTCTGAGATCAGAACAGGAAGCAGTACAAGATAAGCCTGAATATCTTCATACGGGAAACAAGGACGCCATCAAACATTACAAAGATTACCGGGTTTGTGTCAGAGTCACACAGGAGCCAGCTTGAATCGGCTCCCACCACTCAGAGCTGGTGCAAGACAAGCATCAACAAGACAGCACACGCTACTAAAACACATCCAAATATTTAAATCCATGAGTTTATAATAACACCAAAAAAAATAAAATAGAATAAATCTCATCAGTCACTTCTGGAGAATACTACAGAACAAACTCATTCTTTTGGAAACTGGCAAATAAAGAGAAAGAATCAAACATGTCTCCTCTCTTTCCGGCACAAATGATGCCGCTGGCAACCAAATGCTGGCAGCCTTGTTTTGTAACAACCAATGGGTCTGTCGGTCTAGGACAGGGTTATGGACAGCTCTGTGACCAAAGGACAACTAGGTATTGACACCTCCTGATGAAAGGACAGGATGCCCAGTAAATCAAGCCTTAATCTCTTCAAAGCATCCTGATCTGGCTAATTGCCAATGTAAGAAAATTTAGGGACAGAGGAACACAGCGAATGGCACCAGAGCATTCCACGACATCAGATTGTGGGGAAATCCATAGGACAACAATTCCAAGTGGCTACAAAAAGTAAACTCCAAGTGAGAAAACACAAACACATTTGGAAGTGCAAACTATGCACAAAAGGAGACACACCAATCCACCAAAACGTGCAGAGCTTATCAGATCCTGATAAAATAAACAAAAGGCAAAAGCAGTTTATGAGACAATCTAGGAAATGTAACCACTGATAGGGAATTTGACGGAATTAAGGACTTGATGTTCCCTTTTGGGTGTGTGCATCAGTGAAGCTCTTTCTGCATAGCAAACCACCCCTTGAGTCAAGGACTGTTTTGTAGGTTCCGTGAGTCACCAGTGTGCACTGGTGTCAGCAGGGGGTGGCTCAGGTGTCCCACGTGGTGCGGCTGGTTCACGCATGTGCAGGAGCTCCACAGAAAGAGCTGTGCCTCCCTCTTCCCCAGGTGGTCTCATCCACAAGGGGGCGAGCCTGGGTTTGGGGCTTCTTCACAGGGGGGCAGAAGCGCTTGCAGCGAGAAAGAGAAGACTTGATGGGCAAGTGCCTCATGCTCCAGGGGCCAAGGAAACCACCTTGTCAAGCACAGAAGTGATACAGGGGGGGACATCACAAAGGTGCGAACTCTGATGGGCATCGTGCCTTGGAAGTCACCCTGTGACAGCCTGCCACACTGTGACAGTGGGATTATGACTATGGTTTCCAAAGAGTGTTTATCATCTAGGTATGCACATTAATATATTTCCATATAAAATGATATGCTTCGAAGCCATCACGGTGTGGGAGGGAGGGAGTGGGTGAGTGCAGAGATAAATGAAGATTTGGCCATGAGTTATGGAGGCTGATGGATGAGTAGATAGTGGGCCATTATATTACTGTCTGTACTTTTGAGTGTGTTGGAAATTTTTAATGATGTCAAGTTCTCTTTCTGATGCCGGGTCAACTGCCAGCACTAGGAACCCCAAGGAAGACAAGAGCCCCCGTAACGCCATTGCTGCTTCTGGATATCATGTCCTGCTTCCGGAGGTAACCAGGAGCAAGGTGGCACCAGGGGAACGTCTCTAGACACCCTGCTCCCTCCCCCCTCCCGCAGAATAACGGGAAAAGGACTTGTTTGTGTAAAAGCAGTGTGGTAGGAAGAACTCCATCAGCACTTGTATATCCAACACCCGGGATTTTATTTATTAGTGTTCACTTTTCTTCCCCCAGGTTATTTGGGGACTCAGGACATGGTCCTAGTCTAGACGATACATTGCAAATTGTTGCAATTACGACAGGAAAGAAGAATGAGAAAAGGAGAGCTCGGGAGCCATAAGGGGGCGGGGCACGCTCCAAGGCAGGGGTCTCTAGGAACGGAAAGTTAACAGGGAGAAGGAAGGAGAGGAGATGAGGGAGCGCATCCACCTGGGGCCGACCAACTCTCCCGTAGGCATCACATGTGCTGGACAGAACAAAGGAAAATCGTTCACATTTGGACATGACTTATCCCCTGCAAGTGCTTGCAATCATTTATTCACTCAACACCTTTACTGAGGGCCTACTGCATGCCAGGCCCTGTTAATGCTAAATGGAAATAAAAATGATGATTTAAGATATTTTTACAATCTGTATTAATGAGGGTAATTCCAGTTATAATAACAAATTACAGTTCAAATAGACTGAAATAGAAAAGATTACTTACCGGCTCCTGTAGTTGGAAAGTCTAGGGGTAGCTTCAGGCACCGCTTGATCCAGGTGCCCCCCAACAACGCTGCCAGAAACCTGTCTCTCTCCATTCCCTTCTGTGTAGGCGACAGTCCCAGATGCACTTTCGCACCAGCAGCAACAGGTTTACATCCTGCACATTGGCAGCAAATGCCCCAGGACTGGGTCTCGCTGGAACAGTCTGGCCCAGCGCCCGTTCCTGATCAGGGAGAAGGAACGCACAATGGCCAAGCCTAGGCATGGTCCTGGCTCTGGAACCAAGAAAGAGTAAGACCTACCCAGCAACACAGAGTGAGAGAGGAGAATATTCCTCAAAGGATGATCTCAGTGTGGCCACTGAAAGAAGGGGATGGATGTTGGCCTGACAAAGCCATTGTGCCCTTCAGGTGCTGATGGGTGTTCGTTCATTCACTCACTCACTCAACACACTTTCACCGAGGGCCTGTGGCCCGGACTCTGTTCTGGGTGCCGGAGATACAGCGACTGACCAAGGCAGAGTCACCGGGGCTTAGGTCCTAGAGGTAGAGGCAGAAAACCAAAACGTCGACAATGACTTTTTATTTAAATTGCAGATCATGACTTCCCATGAGGCAAGTAACAAGGAGCAATCTTGTTGAAAGGGGAGAAAGGGGTGGACAAGGAGGGAGGGGAGCTGTGAGTGCCAGAACGTGAGCCTGGGCCTGCCCCTAGGGGAGCCCCCTCCCCTCCCTCAGCCCAGGCTGCCACGTCCAACCCCGCTCCTTCCCATGATGAGCGAGCGGGGCTGCTTCTTAAACACACAGGCCGAGAGGAGCACTGAGCAAGGAGTCAGGGGCCCCAGCCCAGTCTCACAGCTCACAGCAGAGCCTCGGGCCACTTGTCTGCCCCTCTGGGCCTCACTTCCGCCGTCTCTGTGGAACGTCTGCATGTGTAGACAGTGTGTCCTTCTTGGAGAACAGAGACAGTGGGTCACTGACTGCTGGAGGCCACCCCGACGTTTCCCGAAGGCCATCGGTTACCACAGTCTGCCCATCGCTGGGAGTCAGGGCCTTGGTTCTCATTATAAACATTATAAATGGTTGGCCTTAGGGTTTGGGCCATGCCCCGCCCCCAGCCCCTAGCCAGGGAGATGCTCCAGGACCCACCCAGAGCGGTTAAGATCACATTTGCCAGATAAAATATGGAACCCCAGTTCTGTTGAAGTTCAGATAAGCAGTGCATACATGTTCAGTATAAGTACATCCAAAGTCTTGCACGTGACATACCTATAGTAAAATAAAAAGTTTTTAAATTTGTTGTTTATCTGAAGTTCAAATTAAGTGGCTGTTCTGTATTTTTACTTTATAAATCTGAGCGGGCCCCGGGTGAGGGAGCACCTAGCTGCGCCTGCCAACTTTTCCACTCTTCCTGCCTCAGTCCTTGTCCGCCTCCTGGTGGTCCTCATGCCACAGGGCCGGGGACAGCGAAGGGAAGCAGAGAGTGCCCCAGAGCAATGGCCGGGCTGGGGCATGTGTGGGAACATAAGGGAGAAAGACAAAGAGATAGAGGGGAACTGGATGAGAGAGAGAGAGAGAGAGAGAGAGAGAGAGAGAGCTCTTTCTGGAGGCTACGAGCCCTCACGGGAGTGGGCGGTGGGGGTGGATGCAGTCTCCCGTGGAGCACCAGGCTAAGGCAGCGCAGGCCCTGTGTTTCAGCCCCTGAGACAGTGGCAGCAGGAGCCGTAAAGCTTCTTAGAGGTAAATTATCTCCCTTCAAGGCAGCCCAGAGCCCAGCAGAGAGCAGAACGGAAGCCGATTACAGCTGACAAGCTGGGGTTTTTTAAGCCTCTCGTATTTTCACTCTCTTACAGATCCATTCCTGCCACTGGTCCGTGCGGCCTCCTGGGGGGTGCTGGGGGTTCCCAGACCCCCATGAGAATCACACTGGTTTTTTTTCCATCTGAGGACAAGCATGAAGATGAGAGGGCAGAGGGCACCACCCCTGTTCCCTGAGACGTGCAGATCTCATGCCCCATTGCCCTCAGGATCCCAGGTCCCCTCAAACGCTTCCCCCTGACAGGGGCCCAGTCCTCAGGCACCTGGGCCTCTTCCACAAGCAGCTGCACCGGGTTCTAATCCTCTGCCACCCAGTGCCCTCTCCAAAAACAAGCCCCGTTGGGGTCCCGAGGGTCCCCCTGTGCACAGCCTTACATGCCTCTCTCCAGAGCTGGAAGGGACCTCAACTGTCGACCTGCATCCAAGGCAGGACTCCCCACTCCCCACACCCTGCCCAGCCCTCAGGGGCCTTGCAGCCTGGGGAAGAGTGGCGAGAGCCCGCGTCCGCCGGGCTCCTGCAATTGGAAAGGGCTTCGTGGGTGCTGAGGGGACAGCAGGGAAAAGGGGGACCCGGGGAACTTAAGCCTCTGTGTGTGTCTGAGGGGGGAACGGTGAAGGTCGGGGACTGATTTACAGCCCTGATTAGCCAGTTCTTCCGCTGTTACAATTAAATTGCCCGGGCAACTTTCACTCTCCAGTTCTATCCCCATACCCTGGGGCCTCCTACAGCTTGCCCACATTCTTTCCAATATGTGAAGGCATCACTAAGCCAGCCAGTCTTTACCTCCCCGAGTCCGGTCCCTTCAGCTTTGCCCCAGATGGTTCAGGGTTCGGACTCTTCGCCACCCACATCCAATTTGCCCGCATCCATCTCAGAGTGGCAGTCCCTAGGACTGGACAGCAGGTTGCCACTGAGTAGTCATCGCCTCCTTTACTCTGAGAACCGTACCTTTGTTAATGCTGCCCAAGATTTTGTTCCTGTCTAGCCAAAGGTGATACCGGCCTCTAGCCACTGACCCAGTTACAGTGAGGGACAAAAACTCCCCGGACGTCGGATATTTGTGGGACCCTGAATGAGAAAGAGAAACTCCAAAGTTCTGAGGTTGGCTTTGGCCAACATTCCTTTCTCTGCCGTCTTTTCATTTCTGCTCCCTGCCCTGCCGCCCAGAGGCCCCCTGCTCCACCCTCTCTGGCCTTCCTTTCTCTTTTTCAGCTTCTTTGCCACCTCTTCTCATGCAGACGGCGGGGTAATGGTGTGACCTCGGGCGAGTCCCTTCTCTGAAAACCGTGCTGCTAAATCCTCTGCCGCTTGCTGCACGGAACCTGAGTGAGACTGAGTGCAGATAATTAATGCATGAGAAAGCACTTTGAAAACTGCTCACTGCTCGAATGGAGGGCTTTATTTATTTATTTGTTTATTTATTCTTCTTGCACATGAACCTGTGCTGAGAATTCCATAGAAAGAGAGAAATAAGCAGAGTCCATGACTGCCCAGAGCTTGAATTCTGCAATGTCAGAGCTGGGGTGGGGGTCGGGGGGCGCTTAGGGAACCGAGAGCGCGGCCCCTTTATCCCACAGATGGGAAACTGAGGCCCAGGGAAGAGTAATCGCTGAGGTTTGTTAAGTAGTCTCTACGTACGTTAGGGTGTTAACTTACTAAATTCTCCAAAGTCCTGTGACTCAGGTACCATTATTACCCTGTTTAAAAGATGAGGAAGTCGAGGCAGAGAGAAGTGGAGGGACACGCCCCAAGTCCCACAGCTACCGGGAGCAAACTCAGCCACATCCAGCCCAGACCACTTTGTTCCTGAGTGGGCATCCAGGGGGTCAGGAGCAGGGGCTGCCTCCATTCCAGCCTCGCCCACGTGGGGAAACGAACTGGCCACTGAACATGGATGGGGCCAGGAGAACAGCTCAAAGTGGCCTTGAAGTGACCCCACTGTCTTAGAACTTCTGCCTCTGGGACAGAAGGAGGAGGCTTGGGAGAAAGGGGGTCTTGAGGAAAGGGTATGAGAAACATCAAGAGGATAAAGGAGCTTCTAGAAAAAGGGAGAAGCAAGACAGCAGAAAACAGGCCCCCCCCAGAAGACAGAGTCAGGGGAGGTGGCTTGAGAGGGTGGTGGCAGGTGGGTGACAAGGACAGACTTGGAGCTGCTCCGTGTCACACTCTCTTAATGTGCTCCCATCCTGCTCCTCTCTCAGGAGCTGTGCCAGGTGCAGTGAGGAGGGGGTGGGTGGGGATTCAATCGTCATCCTTCCCTTCCCGAGAGCACCCGGGGAGCAGCAGGCAGGTGAGACAGCAGTCCGGCTGCCTCCCGGAGAGGCACCAGCCCCAGGACTCAGGGCCAGACACACAGGGTCACCAGACACGCACGCGGAGCCCAGCATCTGCCGTTCTGCGAGTGTTGCACGGCAGGGCAGAAAAAGTGCTCAGAGTTTTGGAGTGGAAGGAGCTGTAGACTCAAAGCCAAGATCCCTGGGCTCTGGCCTTGCTCATGTTGTGACCTTGGGCAAGTCACTTGACCTTTACTGGCCATCCCCCCCTCTCCCCATCTGTGAAGCAGGGGTGATAAATCCTGCCCACCTCGGCGGCACGTGGAGGAGGACAGGAGCTTGGGAAAGACCTGGATGATTTAGGAGGTGCCACCAGCTGTGAGGACGCTGGCTAGTGCGGGGAGGGGCGTCAGGACGAGGTGACTGGAGACGGTGAGGGGGAGGGGAAGTGGTTTGGGGCCTGAGCTGCCCCATGGGTGGGACAAGCGCCTCAGTCTCCTGCTTTGTGGCTCACTGCTCCTTCCGCCATACCCGATGCCAACAGTCCCAGCCTTCTCATACCCATCAAGTTGCCAAGAGCCTCAAAGATGGTCTCAAAGAGACCTCCTTCCCAGGATGCCAGCTTTGAGAAGGTGGCTCCCAGAGGGGTGGTGAGTCTGAGGGCTGGCGGAGGGCAGGCGCCCACACTTTGCCTTGGCATAGGGGAGGGGAGCCAGGGGCAGCTCTGCAGACTGGCCTTGCCCATGGGAGCCGGGTCCCGGGATCTGGTCCTGCCTCCGGGTGCCAGCAACCAGCCCCTCGTGTGGCCTGGACCCAGGCACCTCCCTTCCCTGGGGCCTGAGTCTCCTCGTGGTAAGGCCGGTGGCTTCCACCTCCCCCTCCGAGGCTGGAACCCGGTCGTGAGGACGGCAGCAGGAAGGGAGGGGGTCGTGAAGGGATGAGTGAGAATGTAGGGGAAGGAGAACAGAAACATCGGAGGAGGAAAATTCCACTTGGAAACTGAGTAGTTACTTTGTCAGGAAACAGGCGCACGGCACCATAAATATTAAAGTAATTTACTATAAAACACCATCCTGTTTCCTGTGGTGTCGTTCCCCAGTCAAAACCACAGCCCTCAGGTAAGTCGAGAACCTCAGCAGTGCGGGCAGGAGCAGAGGACAGAGGAGAGGGCCTCCGCCCTGGGCACCAACTTGGGGCCAGTCCACCCTACCTGCCCCCATGGAAACAAATCGGGACCAGGCGGGCCCCTCCGAGGCCAGAGAACCAAGCACTGACTCCCTCTGTCGGGCAAAGCTGGACACAGCTCGTCCCTGCAGGGACCCTCAGAGAGGGGCGCCCCAGGCAGGCCAGGGCGGGGTGGGGCTCAGCTGCTGCTTAGAAGGCTGTCCCCTGAATCAGCTGCCCATTCCTGTGCCAGCACAGGTGTCCCTAGAAAATGAGGCTGGTCTCAGGTGCAGTGGAAAGAACCTCAGAAACCAGGGTTTGAAGCCTGCCCTCCTCACTGACCTCCGTTTTCTCACTTCTTCTGCGACGTAGGGGTCACTCCCCGAAGTTCGCAGGGCCGCTGGGAGGGTTGAGCGAGATTGTCTATGCCCAGCATTTGATCCTCCAGGAGCCTGCACCACGAAGAGGCCCAGGTCCCTAAGTGGTCCGGTTGCTCTGGAGGGGGCTGCCTGCCCCCTCCGCACCCTGCTCCTCCTCCTCCCTCCCCCAACACTGCCCCCCTTCCCTGAATGCCCTGCTTGGGCATGAAGCCCCCCAGCAGTGACAACAGTAAGTGTTGCTCTGTGGGCCCCACGGTAGTCCTTGTCCACACGCACCGCACGCACGAGGAAGCAGAGCTGGGGAGGCAGGAGCCCGGGGCCACACCGCGGTCAGCCTGGGGGTGGCCCGGGCAGGAATGGAGGCCATCCTGGCTGCAAAGCTGTGCTCTCTACGGCTTCACCTGCGACCTGCCCTGGGAGGAGCCCGGCCCAGAGGGCCAGACCCCAACCTCAGCTCAGCCATGGCTCACTTTCCTCCCAAGCCTCCATCTTCCCATCTGGCCCCGAGGTTCTCTGGCGAGCTGGAGTGAAGGGGGGGTTTGGTGCTTCACCAAAAGGTGGTGACTGTGTCAGAGGGGTGACAGCCGGGCCGTGGGACACTGGCCCAGGGGCATCATGACCTCTCCTGTTGTTACCTACTTGGTCACTGCTCCCTGGCAGAGACAAGTCCCCGTCACCGTAGCAGGTGGGAAGCTCTGATCTGGATTTGGAGGTAAATTGCTCACACACACGCTCGCTCTCTCTTTCTCAGTCATTGCAGTGCCTGGGGCTTCTGTGACCAACGCGCCTTCACCTGGAGTCTCCCGGGGCAGGCAGTCCGGAGGGAGGAGCCAGGCTGACAGGCTCAAGCGAGGGAGAGAGACACCCTGGCTGGGGGACCAGCAGGCAGAGTCTCTGCAGGGGGGAGGGGGCAGCAGGAGGCAATAATGACGAGGGGAAGGGATGTTCGTGGGGGGACAGGGTGCTGGGTCCCTGATCTTCAAGTTAAAGACCATTGTGCCCAACCCCTGCCAGCTGACGCCGGATGTTGAACCAGAAGCTGAGTCCAGTGCGGTCCCAGAGCAGCTCCTCAGTGGAGCGTGAGAAGGCAGACAGAGGAAGGGCTTGGGCCCCACTGCACCCCCTCCGGTGCCACACCCCCTGCGCCCCGCTTCTCACTGACGCAGCGTGGACCACAGACCCTTCCCACCTACCGACTCGCTGTGATGAGGGCTGGGCCCGTGCAGAACACTTACCCGAGCGTCTGCACACAGGAGGGCACAACCACTGGCCACCTGCCCTTTCTCCCCACTGTCCCTCGTGGAGGCGCAAGCTCTAACACCCTGCAACACGTCCATCTCTTAGGGTGGGTATAAAAGTTAAATAGCGAGTGTGATGTACCGGGAACTCAGTAGCAGAGCTCCTGCCTCCTCCCCAGAAACTCGGTGTCTGCATGAGTGAAGGAGCTAATTTCGCTCACTGCTCCAGGCTACCACAGGCAATAAGGAGACAGGCACGAGGCTTATGAGGCACGTGGCATGAGCCTGCCCGTTACAAGGGACCTGAATGCACACGAGTCCTTGTCTCACCCCACGGCCTGGAGTCCTGGGTTGGGTCCATTGCAGGCTTTGCTGTGAGGACTGGGCAGCACCTCACAGGCAGCTGGTAATGTCCAGCCACTCAGGGCCACTACTGATGGCAGCCAGCTGTCCCCCCAGAAGCTCGGGGACAGATACCTGGGTAGCACTGTCCTTCTTAGCCACCAAGCATCATTACCACACAGGGACCAAGTGGGTCGAGGCCTTTCTCTGCCGGCTAAATGGTTGTTGGCCATTGAGCAGGAGAGGGATTCGGGCCAGGCAGGAGGGCTGGACATCTCCCACTGCCGCCCGAGGGGAGGCTGCAACAGTACCTGCTCAGATTCACGGGCAGAGCCCACTCCCAGCAGATAAGCAGGCCGATATATCTCCATCAGAGACTCCTGCCCAAGGGCAGCACTGTAAATCCCGGGGTGGGGGCCCGCCAGCCCGCCAGCCAGCCACTCCTCAGCGGGCATCTTTCCTCCCAGGGCCCCACCACTCTGCACTCAGCGGCACGAGGCGTAATATGCAGCTCGGCATCGGCTCCATCAATAACCCCAGCAGAAGCACCTCTTTCCCCCGCTCCACACTGGCTGAGACGGCTGCCTGTTCTTACCTCCCCCATGAAGCTGGGAGATGAATTCTCCCCCTGGACAAGCATCGTTCTTGCTTCTTGGAACAGCTGCGTGGCTGCGTGCCTGCCTGCTCCAGCTTGTCAGCCCTTCCCGGCTTGGGCTGCTGAGGACAGGAAGGGGTGTCCCCTGACATCGCCCAGGTTGGGGTGGGTGGAAAGGGCAGGAGGGGCGCCCTGGCAGGGAGAGGCGAGCAGGGCTGGAGGCCCAGAGCCACAGACTCCTCAGTCCGTAGGCTGCTTGTGCCTAGATTTTCCCATCTCTACAATGGGTCTCCATTCAGGCATTCATTCATTCAACACAGCTTTACACGTCAGGCCTTGTGCTGAATGCTCTGCGTGGCCACAAGACAAGCCCCCTCCCTGAGCAAGTGCACGTGCTGGTGCAGGAAGTCAGCAGTAACGAGGTAAACACGCTGAGAAACTAGGTTCTTTTGGGTCAAGACGTCTGTGAAGAAAACTGGAAGGGTGACCGGCGCGAGGGCAGCCCTTGCGCGGAGGTCGGAGGAGCCTGAGGGAGAGGGGTCTGCACTGAGCTCTCAGCAACGAGGAAGAACAGCCAAGTGAGGGCACGAAGGAAAAGCGGTCCAGCCAGCGCAGAGTCCTGAGGCAGAAGAGACTGTTACGTGTTTAGGCAGAAAGGGGCCAGTGTCAGGAGTGAGGAAGGTGGGGTAGGAAATGAAGCCAGCGAGGGAGGCAGCGGGTGGAGCCCTCGGGGCCCCGTGGCACACAGACTGTGGTGGGGAGTGCGGCTTTGACTCACGATGGGAGCCACGGCATTTACGAGAAGGGTCTGCGTGGTGGAGGGCCGAGGTCTGACTCCATTAAACCCGATCCAGACCCCTCCAGCTGCTCTGCAGAGTATGATTAAGGAGACAGGAGAGGAAGCACATGATGGGGAAGGAGGCCCCAGAGTAAGTATGAATATTTGATCCAAATGAGCTTCAGAAATGAGGCAGGTTGAGTGAAGCTCTGAAAGGGCCAATTCAGCCGAGACCCTCTGAAGAGCAAACGCCACTTCAACCTGGCCGTCTGTGCGCCAGGCAGTAGGGAATGAGACTCAAGTGAGGCGTTGGTATCCCTGCCCGCGAGGCGGTCCAAGACCAGCAAGGAGGCAAAATACTCCAGGCACAGTTGACCAGGGGTCAGTCCTACCCAGAGAGATCAGGGAAGGCTTCCCAGGGGAGGTGACTACTGGCCAACATTTGTAGGAAGAGGGTGTCCGGAAGAACAACAACACACAGTAGGGGAACCCTAGACACACTTAGACCCAAGGCCACAACAGAAGGACCAAGGTCCAGACTCAAGTCCACACTGCCCACACAGAGAGGCCCGTGCTACGGCCAGACGGATTCCAGCCCCCCGCCTCCGGGCTTCCCGACTGGGGCCCGGCACGTTGTGGAGCAGAGGGAATCGTCCCCGCTGTGCCTTGACCCAGCTCCTGATCCACAGACTCTGTGACATAACAAATGGTTGCTTTATATCCCCAAGCTTCACGGTGTGATTTGTTACACAGGCAGAATAACCAGAACAGCTCCCCATTGCCTGCCCTTATTATGAAGTTCAAGTTCTTGAAAATGATTTGCCAGGCTCTCTTGACCCGTCCTGACAGTTACCTGGGCTCCTAGCTTCCCACATCTGCTCCCACAGACTTTGCTCCCTGCCGGTTGAAATACCAGGGATTCTGGAACAGGCCACGCCCCTTCCATCACCAGGCCACGCCCCCTTTTGCCCAGGGCGCTGGTTCCTCCCCTACACCCGCTGGTGACTCCATCTCCGAGTCCCAGGTAGACCCCACTTCCTTCAGGGCAGCCCCTCCTGATGCCCAGGATGTGCTCCCAGATACTACATCCCCCACCCCCTGCACGGAAGTTATCCCTCCCTCCCTGGTCGGAGCCCGTCCTCACGTCTGGTCCCCTCCCTTGGCGAGGAACTCTGTGAGGGAAACAGCTTTGTTTCCTTTACTGCTCTGTCCCCAGCACAATGCCCGTGCACACTGGCTGAAGAAGTGCATGAGTGAGTGAGTGTAAGAGCCAGTTCTTCTGTGCGGAGAGGGACTGAGCACACACCAGGCAATGCCTGAGCCTCCCCGCTGTGCCAAGTGCGGCCGGGTGCAGAGAACACCCATCGACCTCCCGTCTGGGGAGGAGGCCAGTACTGGGGCAGTCAGAAGGACAGCTCCCTCCAGGAAGACTTCCTGGAGGAAGCGGCGCTAAAGCTGGGCCCGGAGGGGTGGACAGCAGCGTCCCAAGGGGTGGACACAGAGGGGAGAAGAGCAGCTGCAGAAACAAAAGAAACTGTCGGCTGATTCTGGGGCGGTGCCGCTCCAGGTGCCTGCCCCAGGCCACACTTCGAGTAGTGCTGGTTTCAGGGGACCCAGAAATGACTCAGGGTGCCCGGCAGAGGCAAAATTGATTTCACGAGGGAGAGGCCAACCTTCCAGCCAGCGTCTAGTCACAGAGGCAGATGGCAGCTGTTTAGAGCAGGGGATGGGGCGCAGCATGGGGTCAGAGCTGGAGTCTCAGAGACGGAATGGCCAGACAATGCATCCTCCCACAGGCCACGGGCCCCACACAAGACAAAGCCACCCTGCCTGCGCTGGCAGTGGGCCCGGGCGCCTGCACCCCTGCCAGGCTGGTGCACTGGCTCCTGACCTTGCTGCGGTGGCAGACCCTTTGAGATTCTGTCAGGTCTCTGGACCCCCTTTGAAACATTCCCGTGGGCACATGCCTTGACACCCTGACCTGGGATCGCAGAAGCTTCCAGGATCTCGCCCCCAGCGAAGTACTAAAGTGTGAAGCAGCCCCTCGGGCAATGTGAGGGATCCCCCAATTCCAGGGCCACTAGGATTGGGTGGGCCACATGGCCAGGCACCGAAAGAAAGGCTGCAGGCATGTGGTGGCTGGGCGAACAGGAAGGAGAACTTCTTCCAAGTCTTCCTGAAGGCAGGCAGAGCTGGGAGAGGCAGCCAAAAGCCCAGTGGAAGGAGCGAAGGGTCCCCGGGCTGGAGGGCTGAAGCCGTGGGGAGGGGAAGGGGTTCGTGCAGCTGAGGCAGGGAGGGCAGGGGCTGCTGGGTCTGGACATGGTGGGGGAGAGCCCTGGGCACCCGGCGGAGGAGCAGAGCCCAAGTGCCTCTTGCCTCAGTTTTCCCATTTGTGAAATGGGGAGATGCTCCCCCTGCCCCTTTTCCCTCCCTGGTGGATGCAGCAGGGAGGCTGAGATCAAGCCCACCGAGAGCCAGGGGCCCCTGGGAGAGGGGCACTGGATTAACCCAGGGATTATAAAAGGAGTTCTCTGTACTGCTGGGGAAGCGGGATGCAAAGAAGCATCCAGCCTCCCTGGGAGAGATAACAGGTGAGTGCGATAATGCTGGCCAGGGAGGGAGAGCCAGCAGCCGGAGGGTTCGTACAGAGGTGGAGGGGAGAAAGCAGCTGCTCACACAGAGGGTGTGGGGAGTGTGCAGGGAGCTGCTCCTGATGCCTCAAAGTGGCATCTGAGCTCCAAATCGGGCTCTCCTTGGGGAGTGGCCCATGGGGCGTGTGAAAGCAGGGGGAAGCAAATACAAGGAGATCACTGGCACACTGGGCATCTCTGACTGGTCCATGAGCCCCCCCCCTCCCCGCCAAGACCTGGGAGTGGAATTTAGGGGTAGGCAGCCCCAGCTCCACCCCCACCCCCTTCCTGAGTCCCTCCGAATGTCAGAGAAAGGAAGGCACTGTCTAGGTGCTCACCCCGTGCTGGCACCCACGTGCTCCTGGGCCACATGGCTCTCTGCCTCCTGCAGATGGGGAGCACCGATCCAAGGCCGCCATGAAACTCTGCCAGCGTATAGATGGGGGCAAAGGAGGCACTGAGAGCCCAGAGTCCCTCTGAGGCTGGGGCGCTTGTTCTCAGCCACTAGTTAATGACTCTGAGATCCTGAGTGCATGGCCGGGGCCAGAAGAGAAAAACTGGAGTGTTCAGGCCTCAGGACAGGACCCCCTCGCAGGACAGGAGGCAGCTCAGGACTCCTGCAGTAGTAGGATGAGGGGCTGGGGCTGGGGCCAGCAGTGGGGCGGGGGAGAGTGGAGGGTACTGAAAGCAGCGGACACTGCCGCTGAGTGTGGCGGCAAGTAGGCGAGAGGCAATTAACCATTTATAACAACCGTAACTTTGGGGGAACCTGCTATGTGCATTTGACCCATGGAAGGTACCCTACTGAATCCATGCAAGAACTCTACGAAAAGGACTCATTATGCCTCTGCGACAGGTGCTCAGAGGGGTTAAGTGACTCGCTTCTGATCACACAGCTAGGAACTGGAGAGCCCCAATTCGAACAAAGGTGTGTCAGTCACCCAGCACCTGCTTTTCCGCCTGTCTACACTGCCTTTCCCAACACCTCCTTAGATCCTGCCCAGATAGATGTGGTGGATGGGTTTCGGTAGAGTGCAGACAGATGGAGGACCGAAGGGAAGCATTGTTCTGAGGATCCGATTCTCCACAGTAAGGGGAGCAGAGCCCCTCTGCTCTCCAGGAGCAAACCCCTACTGTGCCTGGGGAGCAACCCATCCAGGGGAACCCAGCCTTTGGCCCTGGCAGGGCTGCCTGCTTTGTCTACGGGTCAATCACCAGAACTCCCGAGGTCTCTGGCCTCTCTACGCCCAGGAATGCCTGGCAGTATTGGCTTTGCCTCACAGTAATTTTTCAATCTGATAAAAGCTGTTTGTCTCCCAGCCGCTTCTCTGCACTGCTGGAGAGAGGTACATCCTGAATCCTGGCCCTAGGGCGAACAAATGCTGTTAGAAAATCATCAGCCTTCAGATGAGACTCAAGACACAGGGCGGGACCTTAGCACCTGGCTCTGAGCCCTGGGCCCTGTATCAGGTTCCTGAGCAGAAGCCCTGCCCTGCCCCCTAGCACATTACTCAGTTCCCTCTTGACTCTCCCCAAGTTCTGCTTATTTTTACCCCGCACTGCTGCCCCTTCTGGGGACACTGGGGTCTTTTAGCTGCAAACGGACCACCTGGCCTCTCTTATCATCCCTCCTACACCAGATTCACTCATTCATACATTTGCTACTTGGCACACTCAACACCTACTATGTGACAGGACCTACTATGCGCCAGCGGGTGTCTAGGCCCTGCATACCAGAGGGAAAGACGCAGTTCCTGCTTTCAGGGAGCTCACGATGTAGCAGGGACACCGTGAGAGCCAACAGATTCGAGCCGTTTCAGAAAGGTGTGGTGAAGGTTACACATGGCAAGCTGGGTGCTGCAGGGAAAGGGGGCACCGGAAGGCCTCCCTGAACATGGAGGGGTATGAGCTTGGTCCTAGAGATCGGATAAGCTTGAGCCACCTGGACTTTCCCTGTTTCCCATTTGTCGAAATTCTACTTAATCAACAGTGCCCAGCTTAAAAATCCCTTTTTGATTCCCCTTAGCCCAAACCAGTCCCAGCTGGCCGCGCGTTTTCTCCACTGCCCCACAATATGCGCTTCTATCCTTAGAAGAGCTCAGTACTCGGCACTTGCCAGGCCCTTGTCTATGGTCACACCCACTGGATAGCCGGCCTTTCAGGACCGCCCATCCCAGGGTGTTGGTGACAATAGCGCCCTCTGGAGGTCGTCTGTGCACAGCCTGTACAGCAGCACCGGGCTGTTCTGGGGCCACGAGTGATTTCCCAGCGTCTGCCCACCAGTATCCCCACAGCCCAACATCAGATTAGCCCTCCCTTTCACCCTCTGCGGCCCACCCACGGCTCTGTTTGGTCCACACCATCTAACAGGTCCCCCTGCTTTCTTTCTTCCTTACACCCTACCTCCGCTGTCCGTGGCACCTGCTGATAGGACCTACAACGTTTAGGCTGCTGGCAGCTGCGGTCCCGCCCAATCCATGGTCTCAGGATCCTCCTACGAGCGTGCTTTGGAGAGCGATATTGATTTATGAAATCAGGAATGTGTGCACGGACTGCAAATGAAAAACAGAAGCAACGTCATTGATCACAACGACGTGACAACCACCACGCTAGGGCTTCACGTAATCGGATACAGAATTTTTAAGGGGCTGGGGGAAGAACATGTCTCCTGTTTCCACGCTGGAGAATGAATGAAAGGGAGCAAGACCGAAGGCAGTTGTTGACGACATGCGCGTATCTGCCCGGACAAGACATTCCGTGCCCCGTGTTCTCCCTCTATCAAACTCCCTCTTTGAGTACAGTGTCACGTGGTCTCTGGTGACGAACCCAAGTGTGGACTGAGCCAGACAATTGTAGGCTTGAGCCTGTTTTCCTATTGGTGGAACCTGAGCCAATCATTTAACCTGCCCAGAGCTCAGCATCCTCCTCGGTGCTTACAGGGGCATCACCAGAAGCCCCGCAAAGGCTCTCAAGGGTTGACTGGGCTGCCCCATGCCAGTGCCTACTGCACATTAAGCAATACGCATTAGCTCCCCGGATTATTACCATTACTGCTTAGATACCGGTTTCTCCTCTTGTTGGAGTTTGCACATCAGCCCCGTGTGCATTTGCGTGGTGAGCGTGAGGGATGGCGGGCACTGCGGCAGCCCCGCCCCCACGCCCCTCCTCTGGGATCCCAGAGGCCTGGCCAGGGGGCGTCCCACGCTACTGGAAAGCACTGGATGGGACCCTGGCTCTGCCAACTCGCCTTCTCATGGAGCCACTGTCACCGCACCAAAGGAAGCAGAAGAAGCCGGGAGTGTTTGTGCAGCCCCCACAAGGCCGCAGAGAGGCGGAATGGACCGTGTTTTTCTAGCTGTTTGGGATGATCCGGTGAAATTCCCTATATAAATACGATTCCCTACCATTCAGGCGGCAAGGGAGACACCGTTCAACTGACTATTTAACAAAGCTGTTTAAAGAGGGAAACTATGGGGCTCATGTTTTATGCATTAGCTGTGAAAAAGTTCTCTTTAGAATTTGTCTCAGTCATCCATACGCCAGAGTTCCGATAAAACGCCATTTCCTAATGTATGTTTTACAAGCACACACACACACACACACACACACACAATCACAGCCTTTGCTGGCTTTACCCCACCCTGCCCCCACCCCTGGTCAAACCCTCCAGAGACCCATTGACTCCTCCCCCATCCCAACGTGATCTAAGGCAAATATGCGATGTCATTTTTCATGTGTCTGTTAATAATTCAAACTTCACACCAAGTTTTCAGATCGGATTGTCTTCCTAGGCTGATGTAGAAATGTCTGGGTCAAACATACTTTAAAGGAAAATTCCTTTAATTAGTTTCCTTTGAACGTTACACAGAGGCCTAGCTTGCTAGCAGGGCTATTTATCGCCATCTTGACATAGCTCCCATGTTTACCAGGGAAGCGATTCCACTGCACTGGAAATAGAACATCTCAGCTCCAAAGGCCCTCGCTGGCTTCTGTATTCGCTAGTTCTCTCCTTGGCTGCTTCGGAGGAGGCTCTGGGCATTGTTCTCTCTGGTTTGCAGCTGGGAGCAGCCTGGCGTAGAGATCAAAGTACCTTGGCCAAGGTCAGAGAACGTTGGGAAGCCAGAGTTACTGGCAAAACTCCAGCCTCCTGGTGTGATCTCAGCAGGCTGCTTCACCACCCCAGCCTGGGTATTCTTGTCTCTGAAATGGGAATAATGACGACAGCTGCTTGTCAGGGTTAACGTGAGAGTCAAAGGAGATCCTGGGTGTTTGGGAACTCGTGCTTAGTACACAATGAACATCTTTAGCGATGATGATGATGAGCAGCACTATTAGTCCCTCCCCAGTTGTCTTCTCTCTCCATTCCCAAAGTTCGGGCACTGAAACCCTCTCCAGTGCCTTCCCCATGATGTGGAAGAAACCTGACTGGTCTCCACAGCCTTGTTCTCCAGCCCAGGGCTTCCCGACATTCCAGGTGCGCAGGTCTGCTGAGCAGCTTTTGCTCAGGGCAAACTCTGAGTCTCGGTGGGTGGCGTGGGGAGGGGGACGGGCGGCTGAGAGTCTGCGTTTCCAACAGGCTCCCAGGTGATGCCGCGGCCCACGGACCACACTTTGGGTAGCAGGGAGTGACCCCCAGGGTCGCCATTTATTCCTAGAAAATGTCCATGGTGCAGAGGAGGGCGGAGGACAGAGAAGGTGCTGGTCTTTTTCCTCTTCTTCCTCTCTCCCTCCCTCCCTTCCTTGCCTTTGGGGTTGCTTTGCAATCTGGCCTTCACAGCCTGGGCCTCCCCTGCAGAAGCATGGAGAGCCGAGAGCCGGTCTAAGGCAGAACAAGTCAGCCATTCAATCCAGGCCTCCTCCTTCCTTCATCTTTCAGCACTTGGGAACTGCAGACACACTAAGCGCCGAATGCTGCACACAGAAAGACGTCCAAAGAAACAAAATCCTCTCCTGTCATCACAAAGGGTGTTTGCAGTGGATGAGGTCCTGAAGGTGGAAAGGCTCCAGGCAGACATTGCCATCGCCATCTCTCTGAAACTTGGGGCCAGGAAGGAGGTAAAGTCGCTACAGAGGTCATGGTGACTGTCCCTTCCAGAGCCACTGTTTCCACCTGATGCAGAGGTCAGGAGTCTGCAGCCTGTTCCCAGGGACTGTGAAGGGGCGGGGGGAGAGGGGTCACAGCAACACCGAGGCAGAAGGTGGTGGAGGGCAGGAAATACGCACACTGGGGACGGGCAGGCCAGGGCCCCCTCCCAGCCCCCCATGTCCTCGGTGGTGAGCCTGGACCTCCCTGAGCCCGCGTTCTCACCAGTGACGGACAGCAAGAGCACTCCCCTCGCAGGGATGCAGGAAGAGTGAGGCAGATGCGAGTGCCTGGCACGTCTGTGTGTTCCCTTCCCCACCCACTGAGGCAGCTGGGATCCAGTCTGCAGGTGACAGGCTGGACAGTGTGGAGTCCCCGGAGCTTGGTTCCTGTGTGTATTTCCCATCTCAAGCCTGTCTACTCAAAAATTCAATTCGACGAGCCCTGACTAAGCCAAACCTCGTTCTGGAGGCTATCCTGCACATGGGGACGGGAGGGAAATAGAGATAAATCAGCTTCCGCTCCTGCTCTCAGGGAGCTTCCTGCCTTGGCAGGAGCCAGCTACACCGCTGCTCCCCCGAGGGGGCGACAGAAGCCGGTCAGAACACCAAACAACTGTCACGGTGCGTGCAAGTGGCCGTGGGGGCTGCAGAGGCTAAAACTCAGCTCTATTCGCTTAGAAAAGGTTAAAATGCCCCAAATCCTTATAGGGAAGGGAGCCAAAACAGAGATTCTGAGTGGCGTGTGATGAAAAGGCCACGGCAGCCAAGATACCTGGAAATACACTCATTGCACAGTAACTCTGATGTCAGGTACCTTGAGATCAGCGCATACTTATTAAAGCACCCAAACTGGCCAGGTTTTTGGTGCCACAGCTTCAGATATTCCGCGTTCCGTTGTCTCCTCAGGTACATTTGTTCTTGCCAGCCCTGGTGTCCTCACTGGGGACTGGGGAAATGTAGGTGCTGTAACGACCGCAGATAATCAACACCCCCCGCTGCCTCGGTCGGGTGGGGGGGGGCCCAGCACAGCACCGCACAGCCGACTGCTGAGCAGTCTCCCTGTGTCTAGGCTGGCTCTCCCGGAAGGCTGGGCCTGCATCTTTTATCAGGAGGGCTCCGTGCCTAGGGACTAGGACACGCTGGCTGCTTTTCAAATCAGAAACAACGAAATAACCAAAGGCCCAGTGCATTTTGCATCGATGATGGTGGCAGACGGGCAGGAAGGGAAGAAGGAAGGCCGGGGAGGAGGACAGGATTAAAGAGAATGGAAGAGGAACCGGTCCCTCCTTCGGGAGGGAGTGAACCTTTGAAGAGGTAGGAGCTGTGCCAGTCTGTGATGATAAGAAAGCCCGACTTATTCCGGCAGGTTCCCAAACCCCTGCCTTTCTCCTCCACCCCAGTGCCTCCGCCCATGAATGATTAAGGCGATCACAACCCAGCGAGTCTCTGTGAGTCCAGGGAAGCCCGCACTGCTGGAGAGAAAAGGGCATTTAGAGACACCTGCAGCTCTCCAACCACTCTCAAAGCCTGGGGGTGCGGGGAGACCTGTGCAAACAAGGGGGCAAGGGCTAGGGTCGCAGTTGCCAACCCAGCGCTGTGCCCTCCGAGACTCTAAGCAAGTCACGACCCGCTCATCCTGCCTGAGCCTCACTTTTCCAACCTGCGAAATGGGCAGATGAGATGTGCCCAGTGGGTCTCAAACTCTGTTACCTGCAGTCATAAGGGTCCTGCAGGGATGGCTGGAAAGAAGAGAAGGAGGAAGGGAGAGGCCGGACCCACCCCCATCCTGGTCAGAACAGGTTTTATCGACACACAGACTGGAACTCCGTATGACCTTCTCCTTTGAAGACAGCGTCTTGAGGTTAAAAAGAAACCGAGAATTACTGGATTCGACGCCCTCCGAGGTTTCTCCTAGCTTTGACATTCTACTTCCCATCCTCGAATCTATTTCTTACGTCCCTTCTGGGTGGTAGACACGATGCTGGCCAGTAGGGATGGGCTGGGGAGCAAGCGCCCCCTGCACCTGAGGACCTCAGATTCAGGTGGAGACAATATAGCCACGCGTGGTGGCCAGTGCAGACACGTGAAGAGGGTGAGCTTAGGGACCAAAATGTGGAAATGCCCTGACCCCCCACCCCCAGGACATGGCCCTGCAGGCACAAGGGTGTGAGGACAGCAGGTGTCCACAGCCACTCTGACGCGTCACCCGAGCTCATCATTTGAGTCTTCGTGACCCTACAATCCAGCGCCCTGTCCCTTCTTGTGTGGATGAGAAAAACGCAGACTCAGAACAGTGAAGTGGCTCGCTCAAGTTTAAGCTGTTAGGTCTGCCTCTTCTGCAACCCTGCCTTCCACCCTCTCGAGTCAAGCCCTCTGTAGTGTTTATTGAAGATCATCTGTTCTCTCCTTGGCTCTGCTGTGGGTGTCGAAGGGAGGGTCACTTGTCCAGGATGGGGTCCGGCTGCCATGGAAGCCTCAGCGTCTCCCTGAGGCTGGCCAGGGAGCAGCAGCAGAAATCACAAAGGGGACCTTTGAAAGGAGGTGAAACTGGGGTCCCTGTCAGGCCTGCTTACCAGGTGCCCCCTGGTTCCCACGCTGACCGTTGAAGTAGGGAGCCTTTCACCTGGGCAGGTGGCATTTCCTGCCTCACGCGGACTGGTGCGTGGGGAGGGAGGTCAACCTCACCCACCCCTGGCCCCCGCAGAAGCCCCCAAAGAGGATGATGTGCAGGAGCAGCACACCGATGTTCTAGCCAGCCCTCAGTAGGGGTCAAGGCCGTAGGAATCACACGAACCTGAGCTCGAATTCTCGCTTCTCCACTTACCGGTAACTGAGCCTCGAGTGAAGTATTTGTCTCTCTCTGGAACCCAGCTTCTTCCTTTGTAAAACAGAAACAATTATATGTTACAGGCTGTGTTTACTTCGGCAGCCATACGCTATCATACAGTACAGGGTTATTCCCGGTTTAGGATTAGTATGCGATTTTTAATTTAATTTCTGTCTTACTCTGTAACACATACTCACACTTGAAGCATCAAAGCATTATGTAAGACTTTTATGAAAAACAGCAGCCCCTGCTGGTTTTTGACTTCCCATTTCTGACTTCCCTGCAGAAAACACTTCCCACTTTTTAACAGCTTTATTGAGATATAACCCACATACCATACAATTTACCCATGTAAAGTGTACAATTCATTGGCTTTTAGTACGTTCACAGACTTGTGCATCCATCACAACCATTAATTTGAGAGTATTTTCATTCCAACCCTGTCTCCCCAGCCCCAGCCTTGCCTCTGGGACACGTCATCCAACTGTAAATGCAATCACACAATAGGCGGCCTTTTGTGACTGGCCTCTTTCCCATCACGCAGTGTTTCCCAGATTCGCCCACCTTGCAGTGTGCACCGCACTTCCTATTTCCTTTTTTCTGATGACGTTCCACACCCCATGTCTTGCTCACTCCTTGGGCGGCCCATGAGCAGATGGGTTGTTTGCAGTCTTTGGCCGTCATGAATAATGTGTGCAGCACACACATTTGTACACAAGCCTTTACGTGGACGCGTGTTTGCACGTCTCTCAGGGGTAGATCCGGGCGTGGAACTGCTGAGCCATGAGGTAACTCTGGTCCACCCTTTGAGGAGCTCCCAGCTGGTTTCCAAAGCAGCTGCACGGTTTTCGCAATCCCGCCGACAGGGATGAGGCCCCGGGGTGGTTCTGAGAAGGTTGCCCTGAGATAATATCCATAAACTATTTAGGGTGGTTTCTGGCGAGTACTGGGATAAAAGGAAACATGTCTCCTTATTAGTGTATCAGTGCCCTGACCATCTCGACGTCCCTGATGCTTGACCCAAGCCTGCCTTACTGATCTCATTCTGCGTTCTAGGTAGAGCTTCCCTCTCCCATCTACGCCGCACTTCTGCGGTGACCTGCCCCCCACCCATGCGCCCCGGGGACGTCCCAGGAGTGCCACACGGCACCTCCCTCGCTCGCTGTCCTGACATGACTGGGAGGCCCAGCTCCTGGCTTTGCTGGGACTATTTCCCATATTCCTGGCACCGTGCGTGTCTGCACGGCCCAGGAGCATTGGGGAGCCCGCATTCAAGTCACGAATCTACTGCTTTCTTGATGCTGGGTACATCTCAGGCCACATGGGTCCTGCCTAATAGTCAGTATCTATAGGTAAGGCCCAAGGAACAAGGCCGGTTTAAATATAGAATTCCAGCCCAGATGCCCTGAGGCTCCCTCCAACACAATAGGAGGCTGCAAAACGCTCCAAGATGAAAGGGTATGAAAGATGCAAGGCACTGGAGAGAACAATGGAGTGGCAAACGTGCCCCGAGGCAACCTTCCTGACTCTGGACCCCTACACCATTAGCTGGATGTCCACTCCAGCACCCCCGGAGTTTCTCAGAACACCTCCTCCGTAAGAACCGAGTTTCTTATGGTCGAATGTTAGAAAGACCTCATTCAAGACTGCTGAAGCTGAAAGGGGACTTTACTGACTCATGTCACAGAGAAGTCTGCATGGGGAGAGAGGTGCATCTTCAATGAGATCACTGGGCCAGCTTTCCCTCTCGGACATCCGCGTGGATGCCCCTGTCCTGGGCCTTTTCCTGCTGGAGATGGGCTTCTGGGTGGGGCTGAGCAGGTGAGCCACAGATGGGCTCTGCCTCGGATATTTCTAGGCTTCAATAAACCCGGCTTATCAATCTCCAAGGGCTGGGGAGGAGTTTTCTCACCTATTGTTCGTATATAAAATTCCGGACACAGGGAGACTCTCACAGGCCGAGTCTGGGCTATAAGCCTACTCTTGGCCGTTCTCTGTAGCCAGGCCTCTGCCCACCCTGTTTCAAACGGGGTCACCATCCTGGGGCAGCAGGCCGACCAACAACGCGTGGAGTGGAGAGGGGACTTCTCAAAGGAGAGAGGGAGGCTGTCTCCTCAGGAAAGGATTCTGAATAAACAAAAACCACAGGGCACTGTCACATGGCCTGTCAACCTCTCTTTAAGCCCCACGGTCCTCCCCACTGCAGTCCTGTAGGATGTTTACCTCCCCGGCTTTTTGCATCAGCCCCTTCCCCCTGCCGAATGCCCAGGCTGCCGAGCACCTCCCGTGGGTTTCCTCTGCTCTCTGGCACCTGCACCCCCATTTCACAGACAACCCGCGTCTCAAAGAGGGCAAGTCGCTCGTCCAGAGCCGCACAGCTAGAAAGCGGCTGAGCTGAGCGTCGAGCTCTAAATCAAAACCGCAGCCCCTCCACCTCGTTCCTTCCCCGTAACAGAATCCCCGCCGCCAGCTGGCATCCAAGCGCGCTCTGCCCACCCAGGTGTCTTCTCTCCACTTCCTGACAATGACCGAGGGCTTCTGAAGAGGGCTCCGCTGCCTCTCTCTGTTCCCCGTCATTCTCGGGCAGGCTGGCTCCCACCAGAGGAGGCCAGGACATTCATTACAAGGCTAACAAGCTCGTGTGCCTGCCACTCAGTCACGGCACCTGAACGAGCTCTGAAGCCTGTGCAGAAGGGCCGTGTCTTGCGGAGCAGGAGTGGTGGGGGCGGAGGGGGGGGCTGGCTGTGGAGTGGTTAGGCGATGTCTGGGTGCCGCGGCAGCTGTGCCCGGGCAGAGGCGTCCCCTCTGAGGGTCTGGGGCAGCTGGTAATCATCTCCTCGGGCTCCAGGCCGAGAACTCGACAGCCCGGGCGTCAAGGACGGTAGTGTCTCTCTCGCATGCTCCATGGGCAATGGAGCAGGAGAGCTCTGAGCCAGACCACCTGGCCTTGAATCCCAACTCTCCCGTGGACGGGCTCTATGGCCTTGGGGAAGTTGTTTAACTCTCTTTGTGCCTCAGTTTCCTCACCTATAACAAGCTGTTGCCATAAGGGGATAGTAGAATAATACAGAGTTCCATAAATGCCTGCCTGTTACTATTCCAGTGTCCCTTCACGGGACAAGGAGGACAGAAAAGGGATGACAGGAACGCCCTCGCAGGGGAGAATGACTAGGTCTGCCCCTTTCAGGGGCAGCTGTGACGTATTTGGCTGGCACCCCAGCTCGGGCTCCAAGAAGTCCTGTGAGCCTGGACAGGTCGCTTTGCCCTGAAGAGCTTCAGTTTTCTTGCCTGCAGAGCAAAGGCACCACACCTGCCCCCCTGGGTGGGCTGTAGCGTGGCCGTATCACGGGGCCTCTGCAGGGCGGTTAGCGTGTGCGGAGACGCCCTGGGAGGAGCGCCCGAAGAGCAGAGCAGAATGGCAGTGAGCAGGACTTTGGGGACACTAAGGTGGCAGGAAAGCTAAGACCGGGCTCTGTCTGGCATAGGGTCTGTGGGAGCTTGTTGCCGTCATCGTCACCATCATCATCAAAACATTAGCACTAAATACCCACCTGCACACAGCAATGGGCAGGACTACTGATGTGAGCCTTGCATTTGCCTGTGCATAAATTATTCTCCACACTAATGCTTCTCAGCTTGGGGTGACTCCCTGTCCCCATCTCCCCAGGAACATTTGGCAATACCTAGAGACACTTCTGGTTGTCACCACCTGGGGGGTTGTCACAACTAGTGCACAAAAGTCAAGGATGCTGTGTAACATAGGACAGCCCCATGACAAAGAGTTACCAGGCTCAAGATGTCAGTGGCACCAAGGTCAAAGCCTGCTCCATATCCACACCCTTGACACTGAACCTGTGTCTAAGATCCAGCACCACCTGGGAGCTCATTTCTCAGGCCTACGAAATAAGAGTCTCTATACATACTGAGGTTGGAAAACAGGATCTGAAAAAATGCAGAGAGTACGTAATCAGCAAACCGAACTACTAAGCACATAGGCCAAATGCAGGGCACCGGCGGGGGGATGGGAGTGAGGGGTGGGGCGGGGGAGAAAGGAAGGCAGACTAACAAGGGGAGTGGAAGGATGAACGGATTGGTGGCATTCAGAGTTTTTTGTTTGTTTGATCATCTAATCTACGCCAGGCGCCATGCTAGGCTCTTTACACAGGTTACCTCACTATCTCCAATGCGTCCTGAGCAGCAGGTCACTCACTGGTGCTCACCTGGGCAGCCCAGCGTGACCACGCCAAACCGTGGCCTCCCTGACGTGTATCCTGGAGCTTTCCAGAATCCTTCCACTGCCGTCGAAACGGGGTAACATAAAGAATGTAGTTTCACGCTCACTCTTGCAGGTAAAACCTTACTTAGCATTGGCGTTAAGTGTTAGCTTCTGGTCTCTCACTCGTAGAGGCGTATCCTTCTTACGTGTGCAAAGAAGCAGCTTTACCCTCTGTGTTTCCTTCAAAGATCAATCAGTCTCTTGTTTTACCTTCACCAAATGTGTGAATTCTCCATCATTCACATTTATCTCCTTTTGTTAAGAGGATATATCTGAGGTTCACAATATCATTTAGCAATGCTGAGTTTTCGTGGCCCAAAAGCTCGGTAAGTGCATCATGGGACTGTAATAACACAATACCCGGCATGCATTAAACACCTACTGTTTGCAACGCAGTTGCAACAGTAGATCAGTACCTCCAATCAGACACCCAAGCTCATTCCTTGCTCCCATTTTTCAAAAGAAGAAACCGAGACAGACTTGGCCGTGGCAGTGAGTGGCAGGGTCAGGGTCGGACCTGAGGCCTGCCCAGCTCCAAGGCCCAAGCTCTCTGCCTGTCTCTCGGCCAGGGCGGCCCTTGGTCAACACCACCCTGAAATGTCAGCTGGCTGCTGGGCAAGCGCTCAGAGTTCCCGTTCCTCCCGACCACCCTCCTTCCACCCCGTGGCCTGTTCCCCTAGGTCTCCCTCTGCTGCCATCCGCAGGCCCCACTTGCCCTGTGACCCCCGGTTCGACCCTGGCTGGGAAGCTGTGGCACCAAGTCCGAAGTGCTAAGCTGGACAGCTGTTGACCTGAATCAGGGGTCAGCAGACTCTCCTGTAAAGAAGGAGGAAACAAATATCCTAGGCTCCCCAAGGTCCACAGCTTTCATCGCGCTACCACAGCGCTGAAACAGTCACAGACAATAGGAAAACCGATGGGCAAGGCCGTGTTTAAATAAAACTTTATGGACAAAAACCAAGGAAGGGGCCAAGCCAGACCTGGCCCCCACAAGGCTGGAGTTTGCCAACTCTGGACGTTGTGATCTCTAGGATTTCTTCACACACTGGCATTTATTCTGTGGCTTATGTGTGAGAGACAGTCACAGACAAGAGGTTGAGAAATGGTCTCGGCCACATGCAGCCCAGCGACAGGTTTGGGGGTGCTTCTCCTTTCCTACAGTTCAAACACATCCAAAAGCAGACGCTAGTACAGTGAGCCTGAGTGAACGAACCCACCTTCAGCCACGATGGCCACCATACCTGCCCACAACACCTGTCCCCCCGACACACTGTTTTCTGAAGTCTCTTCCAGCAAATCCAGACCTGTCATTTCACCCGTAAGTACGTCGATACGTCTCGAGCAAATGAGCACTCTTTAGAAACCTAACCTCACAAACACCATCACCCTAACGAAACAAAGGAAAATTCCTTGCTAGCACCTGCTACCTCTTATGCATTTAAATTTCCATAACTGTCTCAAAAAATGTCTATTTACAGGTGGCTTGTTTGAATCAAACTTTAACGAAGGTTACACATGGAATTCGCACAGAGCTTTTAAATGTTTGAATTGGTTGTCAACACGTGAAACTTTGGATTTCACATAAACATCAGATTTTCACCTTCTCTTGGGAAAAAAATGAAAATAGTTGCCACTTGGCAGTTTCATCCCCATGGTGACAGGGGCACAAAGCAGGCAGCACGCACTGAGGTTGAGGACCCACGTTCTGCTGCACGTCCCCAGCATACCCCTGACATCTTCGTCAACATCAGCCCTGTGGTGGGGTCCTGGAGGGCGTAGCCCGGGAGATACCAGTTCGGCGCTGCCTAGTCTCTCTCCCACCTTACACAGGATGACGTTACTCGAGCTGTTCCCCAGCCCACCCTTCCCTCCACATCCTTCCCCCAAAGTGTCTCTATCATTCTTTTTCCTTCAAAGTGAACCTTCAGAGGCTACCCAACTCCAGGAGTAACTGTGTAGCAGAGGCGGAACAGCGAGGAAAGGTTTACCCAGGATAATTAACCAGCTCTCTAGCCCCTTGGCTGCCTATTCCCAGGGCACTAGGGAATGTCCCTGACCCCTAGAATATGCCCCCACTGGCTAACCTCATGCCCGATGCTCCCAGAGCACAGAGCTCCCTCCCCAGGTGGAGAACAGATCTGCTTGGAATCCACACTGATGCTAGAATTGAGCCGCAAATTTCCTCTGAGCTTCCTAGCAGTTGATGCAAAAGGGGAAAGCCTTGAAGTTGTACAATGCACAGTGTTCCTTAAAACAAGGCACAGCAATGACTCTGGAGAGGCAGGAGACTTCCTGATGCCAGGGCCTGAGAAATTTCCTCTCTGGGTAGTTCTCAAGAAAGGATCTTAAAGCTAGGTGAGGGAGGAGTCTATAGGAACTCTATGCCACACCTACAACTTACCTATAAATATAAAACTATTCCAAAATTAAAGGTTTAGTAAAAAAAAAAAAAATCCACCGGTGGAGCCCAACTGACCTTAACATTGCAGGCTACTTAGACATGGGCTGGTGCTATTTCTGTTTGTATCTCCAGGGGGCGCTACTCACATCTGTGCAGTACCGGACACGCATTCTCTAAATCCTGCGGCAGTAACTCTTGTGTGGTCAAAAAGGACGCCCGAGGCCATCTAGAAGTGACCGTCTATATTGTACAAAGGATGTGGACCCAGAAATGAGGGGGTACCCAACAGACAAATCCAGGTGTTTCGGCGGACACATCGATCGACAGGCGTCGATAATTTGACGTTTTTGTCTACACTCATTGGCTCCCATCCACGTCTGCCACCTGAGCAGTGACAAGTCACAGAACAGAACTCAGAGAGGAACTGGCAGCCCACGACAAAGTTCGGGACAAACGCCACATTGAATAAGTGAGTGGACTTTAACCGGCTCTCTTTGCCAAAACTACTAACTTTAAAGTGACACCATCATTATTTTTCAGTAAGAACATGGCTGTTCATGGGCAGAACACTGTCCAGGACGTCTGACCTTAAGACAATAAGGGAAAGAAGACAATGGGAAGGTAATTATGGAAAGCATGCAAAAGATATTATGCTGAATTTTGTAACATACTGACTGCCTTATTTTAGTCACTCAAAATCTTATATTCCAAATCTCTAGTTAATTTTTAGAGCAATTCCACAAACTACAGTCTCACCGTGAATGACAGGATTCTTAATCAGAAAATGATTCTTAGGAAGAAAAATGCAATCATTTTATTCAAATGCTATAGTGTGCTGTTTAGCTATATCCCTGTGTAACATAAATAAATCTACTTGAGCTGTCTAGCCTCCCCACCCCCAAAAGAAAGAGTCCCTGGGCAATGGGATGACTGAGCAAAGGTATCCGTCACAACTGTGCGGTTGATACAATGGCACAACAGCGAGCCTCCCGGGGCAGGAGTGGCCAGCTCTGCCTGCAGAGATCAGGGAAGTCTTCCCAGAGGAGGTGACTTTGGACTGAGTCCTCAAGGGTCCACAGGAGGCTGCCTATCTGACCAGGGAGAGTGAGGCAGCAGGATTTCCGGGCAGATGGACAGGCAGAGCCGGTGCACCAGATGCCTCCCAGTTGCCCTTTGGATGTTCTCTCCAGGCTGCACTGGTTCCTCCAGCTGTGCTGGGTTTGGCCTGGAGGGTGCTGAGGATGTCGGTGTGTTCCTGGTCTCAGCCAGGATCGACTTCCTGCCTGAGTGTCACGTGGTATCCGCACATGCAGAGCGAGATCATGTGTCCAAGTCTCTCCCTTTAAGGGCACTAATCCCAAAGTAAGGGCTTCACCCCTGTGACCTAATTACCTCTCTGAGGCCCCACCTCCTAACAGAACCGCACTGGGGATTCAGGTTTCGACATGGGAAAGGGGAGGTAATGCAGACAGCCCACTCAGCGCTGCATAGAACCAGAGCTTCATCCGACCTGCTCACCCAGGCCCTTGATCACGCCAGCCCCGAGCCCCCCAATCCCATCCTGGCCCACAGGGAGGAGAGGTGAGAGGGGCCCAGCTGTCTGTCTGTGTTCCAATCATGGGTCCAGATCGGTCACTTCTTTTGTCCGGCACTACCCCAGAAAGGGCTGGAAGGCTCGTCCAGTGCAGGGGAGTCAGAAGGGGGCCAGTCACAAAGCCAGAGCCCCATGTGTGGTCTCAGAGAAGCTGCTTGGAAACTCCAGCGCTCCCGCTCCTCTGCCCTCCCACCCCGCTGACCTCGGTCCTGTGGCGTCTCCCGCACACTGCCAGGGAAAGGGCCCCAGGCCTCAACAGCAGCAGCGCTCAGGCTTTCCTGCGCATCAGAGCTCACAGGCCCGCCCGCAACACGGACTCGGAGATGGTTAACCAGCTCCCCGGGCGTCTCCGGGGAACACGGAGTCCGAGCCCACTGGACCCGGGAAACTGGGAGATGGGAGTGAGGGAGGGGCTTCTCCACTTGGTGGGTGTTTGTCACTGTCCTTCCCACAGGGTGGGGGGAGAGGCGGCTTACAGCTGTGAGGACGAGAAACACAGTCTATTCATGCGTTCTTTTTTATTAGTTATTGCGCTATTTTCCATAGAAACAACTGTAAACCTACTTTTGCCCCACCCTGTATTATTAAATTATTGAAAAACTGTACTTTACAGCAAGTGTTTATAACAGCCAAATAACGGAGTAATAAGTACAATGAGAATATCACAGGACTTGTACCTACCATGTACCAGGTTCCCTACATGCATCAAAACGCATCTTTACAGAAACAAAATGTAGCACATATACAAGGTATTAGCCTTAACAGCATTCCGCATGTTGGCACCAGCTGTGTTACATGGATGAATGCAGAGACGTTACGCTAAGTGAAATGAGCCAGTCCCAAAGGGACACTGTATGGTTCCCCTAATTTGAGGTCCCTAGAGGAGTCAATTTCCTAGAGACAGGACCTAGAAGGGTGGCTGCCAGGACCCGGAGGGAAGAGGGAAGGGGGTCAGCCCTCAACGGGCGTGGAGCTGCGGCTGGGGAAGATGGGAACGTCCTGCAGAGGGATGGCACTAGCGGCCACACAGCCATGTGAGTGCACTTTCTGCCACCAAGCTGCCCCTTTTTAATAGTTAAAGTGGTAAATTTTATGTGACATGCATTTCAGCCCAAGAAAAAGAAAACACATGTGTGCCATAGAGCTAGGTGAGAAGAACAACCATGAATTTCAGAGTCGGGCAGGCCTGGCCGTGAATCCCAGCTGCTGGAGTGATCTCTGGCAAAGTGGAACTTGACCTCTCTGAGCCTCCGCTTTGGTAATACAAGAGGAGGGGCAAGAACTCACATCAGGAAGTGTTCCTGATGGCAGTCATTTGGCAGATACCATCTCAAGTCACTGTCCCACATCCCTGGGAAATGGGTGGGTATTCGTAGCCTCTTTTTTTCTGAAAAAGGAAGTTGAGACTCAGAGAGGTTGTATGATAGGTCCGAAGTCATACAGCAGGGGTGACTCAAATAGAAACATGAGTCTAAAACAGGGCACTGTGGTCCTCCACACCCCCCTGGAAGCACCTGCAGAATCTCACCTTGAATTTGGAGACTTGGAATGTGCAAACCCAGCTGCCCGACTGCGGGCCTGCTTTCCAGGTTCTGATATATGATGCACTGTTTGGGGGGCCATTACGCAGCATCTTTCCGTTTATGCGCCTCCTTTATATTTACAAGTCCTATGAATGACTACGTGCCTGGAAAGCAAAGCAGGGCACCACAGTGAAGAGAGAAGTTGTTCCGAAAGCTAAAGTCTGAATCATGGGAATCAAGTAGAAACCTCGGTTTGGGGAGGCAAGTTCAAAATACAGGAAGAACCGGGCAAAATAGCAGGTGTTGCTGCCCAGGGAAGGGAACAGAACTTCAGCGGGAGAAACACAAACCCAGTGGAGTCCTCCATCGGAGAACTCGGAGGTTCGTGTTTCCCACGCCTGCCCCACTGCCCAGGGCCCCGCCACACACAGACACAAAGACTGCGCATCTCCAGGGGGTGCCGATTGCATGTTCAGTAAAGCGAACACCACCCCCCGCCCTCCCCCCTCCCTAAACTGTGCAGTGGGCCAGACCTCTCTGCCTCCGGGTTAGGAGAATTTCCACGAACATCAAACATGGTGGGGACTCGAGGAGAATGGCGAACAGAGAAGTGGGACCTGTCCTAACTTTCTGAGAACTTGGGGACCACGTTTTAGAACATGAAAGGGACACCACCCACGTGTGTGGAGCCCACCGTGTGCCTCCACTTTTCACCCGTTTTTGTCTCCTTTCACTCTCTGCATCTCCCATTTGAACGATAAGGAAAGATACTCAGAGAGGTTCAGTCAGTTGCCCATGGTCACACAGTGAGGCTATGGTGGAACCACAATTGGAGCCGGGAACAGTGGCGGCCCATCAGCCCCTCTCTATTCAGCTGCAGGCTGGGAAGACTCTGAGCCAGTCTGTGCATGGAGTCATTTATCTGGGTAATGCGGGTGGGACAGCCTCTGGGGCAGGTGCAAAGAGAAAATGAAGCCACACAAAGACAACCTGAAGGGTTTGGGGATAAACAGAGGAGGGGGAAGACGCAGTTCCTCTAAGCCTTGAGGGCTGGAGGTGCAGAAATGCAAAGCCCCATCTAGATCAGGAAGCCTGTCGGGTCCTGGGAGGCAGAGGCAGCTTCTGAGCTCTGCACTGGAAGACAGGGGTCAAAGTTCAGTCCTACCTTGGAAACTTCAGGCCAGACCTAGGGCCCGTGTTTCACCTCTGAGACTCAGTCTCCTCACCTGCCTGCAGCTCGGGGAGGTGCACTCCGACTGTGTTTCCGTCTCTGATATCTTTTGCTTCTAGAACTTGCCTCTGCTTCACTCAGAAAGGCTAGCAGGACACCTGCTGCAGGGTGGTGGCCTCTCTCGGTCTGGGTGTCCTACGCTCCAAGACTCGGCCTCATTAGCTGATGGACATGGGGAGCGGAATCAGCTTGCCTCACTCCCTTTCTGAATTTTTAAAAGCGCCTTTACTCAGAATTCATCAAAGATTCATCAGGCTTGGGACTGGCCCAAGCTCTTGCCTGAGAAGTTGAGTGGAGTGGGGATGAGGAGGGAACCAGGAGACCGGCGGGCCCTGCAGGGTGTGAGTGCCCAGAGCAGCGCTGGGGGCCCCGCGGCCTCTGCCCCACTCGAGCAGCGGTGACGGTGACGGGTAGGGACAGAGGAGGCACCCTGCCAGGGAGGCCCTCTCTCAGCTCTGGGGGGTCTCCTTCAGCAGCCTGGGCCTCATCTTCCCCAAAGCAGAGTCCGGCCTGCCTGCCCCCTCCCCATTTAACAGGACATGGGGATGGTCAGTGAGGCAGTAGGCGGGTCCCCACTCTCCATGAGCAAGGCCCAAGGGACTGTAAATGAAGGGATTTGAGAGCGGTTGGGGCAGTGCAGGGCTCCGGACGGGCAGGGGCAGGGGCGCAGGAGAGGCCTGTGGGCCGGGCTCTCTGCTTCCGGCTCCCTAGCCCCTCCTTCCCTCTGGTGAGTTTGGCTTCTGTGGGAGATTCTGTGCAGAAGGAAAAGGGGCGCCGTCCATTTTTTAGAGCCTGGGAGGCATTGACTAGTCTACCCCTTGATTTTGCAGAAGAGGAAACTGAGGCCCCGTGTGGGCCAGTAACTTGACCCAGACCGTCCAGCCCGCCAGTGGCCGAGCTGGCTCCCGGGCTGGGGGCCCAGCTCTTCTCTGCCAGCCCCACCTTGCCAATGCCTGTGTCCAGGTGTGTCCTGGACTCCCAAACCAGAGGTGAACGTGCAGGGAGCAGCCAGCTGGCCTGACCACAGGAGCGCATCCCCTGGGTCAACGTAACAAGGCTGGGTGGCTCTTCATCTGATGCCCATGATGGAACGTTCTAGACTCTGTGTGCCTTGCAAGTGCCCCCTTGGCTTGAGTAGTTCTGTGGAACGAAGTCCCTTAAGCCCTAACGGATATTTGGTTCCGGCCCTCAGAGCACGGGGTCCGCGGTCCGACTCCCCCATTTCAGAAGAGGAAATCGAAGCCCGGAGAAATCACGCACCGAATCAGCACTAGGCCTCTGGGGCCTCGCTGCTGCCGCTCCTCCCCAGGGCCTCTGCCCTGCTTCAGAAGCGTCCCTGGACCCCCCACTGCCACCCCCTCCTCCAAGAGGTGCAACAAGGCCCGCACTGAGGGCAGACTCTCTCTGGGGGTCTTCAACTCTCCGACTCAGTGCGGCTTGGCCGGCTCTCAGCATCCGAACCCCCACCGAGGACCTAGTGAGACAATAAACCGCGATAATCACGTTTTTAATAATCGCCCGGAGTTTGTTTAACACACAATCACGGTCAGCAATAAATCCAAATTAAAAGCCCAACCGGGAGGCTGAGTTAAGCTGCCTGGTTGGAAACCGATGAGCTGGGGGACCGTGGAGGGAGGGAGGGGAGGAAGGGGAGGGGCGGGGCCAGGAGAGGGGAGGGTCCCCAAGGCTAGGATGACCTCCAGAGGGGCAGAGTGGCCAAGAGGACTCAGGCGGGCCTGGGCCGGCCCAGCACCAACCCCGGCCCCAGCTCAAGTCTTGCTTTCCTACCCTGAAAGGATTTCCTCAGTGGGCCAGGCAGAGAAAATATCTAAGTTACCAAAGCTCCGGGCAGAAAAGAGATAGCACCCACACCCCCCTCTGCCTGCGAGGTCTCTCCCTCCATCAGACAGGCTCCTGCTCTCCCAGCCCTGCTCCCCAGCCTGGGACCGCTCACTGGGGACCGGCCAAAATTCCACACCCGTGTCCTTGCTCACCCTTCAGATGTCTGTTGAGCACCCGCAACACCTGGGGGTACGGGGATGAGCAAGATCACTGCTGTCCGGGGGCTCACTGCCAAGGGCACAGCAAAGCAGATGGATGACTCAGGTCTGCATGAGGCATGTTGGCAGAGAGCGCCTGAAGGGGCTCGCCGGCCGGGGTGAGGGCGGGGTGAACAAGCGCTTCCAGCAGGAGTCTTCCTGAAGCTGAGAACTGAAGGGCAATGAAGTGCTGGTCAGGGAGAAGGTCAGGGTGGGGGGTGGGGGTGTGAGTGGCCAAGGAAGAGTGTTCGGGACAACAGGAACAGCCAGTGCAAAGGCAGGGACACGGGAGAGGGGGTGGCCTGTTCGGGGATCAGAGGAAGGTTCCGGGACTGGAGAACAGAATCGGGAGGAGGAGGAAGGGAAGAGGGAGGGACGAGGGGTGTTGGCTGGGTCTGGAACGGCAGTGGGGGCTTGCTGAAGTGTGGACTTTCCCCTGAGGGCAAAGGGAAGTCACTGCAGGGCTCTGGGCCGGAGGATGACGTCACTAGAATCAGTTTGGAAGGATGGCTCTGGCTGCCGTGTGGAGAAGGGATCAGAGGTGAGGGGCCCGGGGCTAAGCGGAGGGAGCAGGAGGCTGCCACGGAGATCCTAGGCCGGGAAGGGCGCCGGCTTGGACCGAGCAGGAGTGGGAGGGTGCAGGGGCCCAGAAACACCCACCAAGAGAAGTCAGCCAGGGCAGGCAAGGGGCCAGGGGACTGGGTGTGGGAGGTGTCTGGGGGGTGGTGGACGGATGGCAGGGCCTCTGAGGACAGATATAGCAGCATCTTGGCAGAGATACTTCCTCTCGAGGAAGCAGCGGCCACTTGCCCCTCTGCCTGCAACCTCTAGGGAGAAGGCTGAGCACATCAGAGCCACCCAGCCCCAGAGCGCCTGCAACACGGAGCCACTGCCCCGGGAAGTGTACCACTGGCCTAGGTGACCGAAGCACAGGCAAATGCCGGGACCTCAGGGGCCGCTGGCCACAGGGTCTACAGTGTCCGCAGGAGGACACAGCTCTATACACCCACCTGAAGTCCAGCCCCCCCATGTCATGTCCATGGGCCTGCAAGACCAATCTAGAACAACCTCTCATTTGACAGTCTCAGAAACCGAGGCCTGGGGAGGGCAGTGACTTGCCCAAGGCCACCCAGGGAGTCCGTGGCGGGCCTGGGAACAGCGTCCAGGTGTCCCAACTGGAGCAGTGAGGTTTTACAGTGACTGAAGCAGCTTCTGGGTTTCCTGGGTCGCCGTCAGGTCCGGCCACACCCAGGAGTACCCTTGGTTTTGTCGGACCTGCGCCCCACCGCGGGGTCTGAAAACTCTGTCCCTGTAGCCGCACTGAAGTGCAGAGCCCAAGGGGCTCCTTATCCGTTCGACTCTGCAGTATGGAGGGAACCTTGGGCGGAAAGGAAAGTGAACGGGCAGCGCCTCGGGCAGCCTGTTGAGTCCTGGCTCTTCTCCTGGCACACGCTGTGCGATTTCCTGACCCTCTCTGGGCTTCCGTTTCCTCGTCCGCAGACAGAGAGCCAAGTGAGGAGAAGATGCAGGTTAAATAAGGACATGCATGACCAAATCTTCTCTAAATTGTAAAATAGCACGGATAAAATAACAGCTTTGGATTTTTAGTTTTACTCCTTTAACAAATACTTGGCCTGCACCTGCTCCATGCCCCACGTTCTTCTATATGCAGGGGAGGCAGGGGCAGCCGGGGGAGGGGGATCTCAAGATGAACCAGGACAGCAGGAATGGGGTGCTGGGTGCTGACGCACTTCGAAGGAGAGTCCTTCCTGCCAGGGCCCTGGCTGGCTGCCTTGAGCCACACCCACACTCCCTCCAGGACCCCGAGATCCCCCCAGACCCACCATCCCAGGGGGGAGACCGCTCACAGACTGCCCGGTGTTCACACAACAGTCCTTTCCCATACGCTGGGCACCGTGCTGAGCACTGGGCCCTCTGGCCTCAGACAACTTACTCTCACTGGCCTGAGGTGCAGAGGGGTCCATGTGCAAACAGACCATGTCTTGTTTCCCATCACGCGTAGGGTAAAAAGCCCAAGCCTCCCTTTGTCTCGGGGCCCTGTCAACCACAGGGACGTCGTGTGCCAGCCCTGTCCCTCACTCGTGCCCCTCCAGCCACACAGGATCCCACCTTTTCTCCAAACCTGCCAAGAACAAACCACCCCAAGGGCCGGGCACCTGCCATTCCCTCTGCTGGGCAGGGTCCTTCCCAAACACCCACGCGCTTCCCTCCCTCCCTTCATTCCGGCCTCTGCATCCCCTCCCCAGAGAGCGCTTCCCGCCCCCCAGCTGACAGGACAATTCCTGAGCACCCTCCAGCCTCCAACCTGCAGCATGTTTCTTCAGACTCTTAGCGTGACCTTCCTCCTGAGTTATTTAGATTTTTGTTTACCTCTAGTTTCTCCTAATGGACCATAAGCTATATGAGGTTAGAGACTTGGTTTTGCTCCCTGCTCCACTTCAATGCCTAGAACAGAGCTCCATAAATATAGATGGACGGACGGATGGGTGGGTGGGTGGATGGATAGAGAGATGGATGGATGGATGGATGGATGGACGGGTGGGTGGATGAAGTCAATCCTGTGGCCCCTGTGCCATGACAGATCACCTGCTCCCTGTCCCTGCTTCTGAAAGGCAACCTCCAAACACACTCACACAGCTCTGAAACGTGGATATGGACATTTAATGCAGGGTCTCTTTTCCCCCGGAAGCTATTATTAAGTTGATGGTGCATCACACCATGAATGGCATCTTAAAACTGAGGAAATGCATGAGGACCTGGAGAGGCTGGGATGTGTCCTCCCCAAGGAGACCTGGTGGAAACCGCCCTGGGCAGGGCATGATTAGCAGAGCTCCAGGGAATAAGTGAGCATTTTCTGCACTGAGAACGGAGAAGGGACATTACAGGCAAAAGAAGCAGCATGTACAAAGGCCCAGAGGTCCGGAGTGGCATCGTGGCAAGAGGAGACCCACAGTCTGGGATGCCTGGGGTGGGAGATGCTGGGGGCAGTAATTGGAGATGTGATTGGGCAGCGTTTGGAAAGGGCCTCAGATGTTTCTCTAAGGGCTGTGGGCTCTGTCCTGGGGGAAGATGGTGGCCCTGGAGGGGTCTGTGTGCCTCACTCTCCTGCCTCATGTAGACCCTGTATCAAACCACGTGGAAAAGCATTCTTATGGATCAAGTAAGACAAGAGGGGCCCCAACGCCGAACATCTGAACCCCAAATGCATTTACCTCCTGCTGGAAAAAAAGGACTAGCCTTCCCCAGGCGGGAGAAACTGGAGGTCCAACCTCACTCCTAGTAACTCCACGCGCAAGTGACCGTGCTGAGCACAGCACACCCATTACCTGTCTCCCTGTGAGCTCAGTAATACCATCATTCCCGCTTCACAGATGGGAAAACTGAGGCTACTGCTCCAGCACCTACAAATGCCTGGTCCATAGCAGACACTTAATGAGCATTGCATTCCCCCACAAACATTTATTTGGCATTGACCATGTGTAAAGTGCACCCCCCCACACACACACACATACTGGGCCCTATTTCTCAATGAGGCCTATGCATGCCATTCTTATGCTGGTCCCTCCGCATAGAGCCCTACATTGCCTGAAAAACTCCAGATGCTCCAGGATGCTGCTCAGACGCCACTTCTTCTGGGACACCCCCAAGCAGGACTTGTGACCCACAAAAAGGTGCTGCCCTAATAGGAAGCAGAATCCAAAGGGGAAAACAGGCAGCGATGAAACGTCCCAGGGAGGGCCGGCCTCCAGCCCAGCCCAGCCCGATCAGCCAGGCCCTGTGGTGCTGCTGGGCTCCCAGCAGTGGGGGCAGAAGGGCCAGGGAGGCTTTTGCTGGGTAGGTGGCTGTGTGCAGGGAGCACTTGCAGAGAAGAAGGGGGCGGGACGCAGTCAGGCCTGTCCCAGCAGCGGCCACGCCTGGCAGAGCAGGGGCGGGAGCACTCCTTCAACAAATGGAGCTGCCATTGTGCCGCCCTTCACCAGCAGAACAGAAGTAATCTTTGGGTTTTCAGTTAATTGGTTCTATTAATGGACCCATCTTGTTATCAGCTGTTAAAATGGGCTTTCCCCATTAGCCGCTGGAGACCAGGGAGGCAGCTGGTGTCCCCGCCCCTCTGTCTGCACCAGGAATGAATGGGCTGCTGGCACGTGTGTTCAGGCATTTGGGGGAGGGGGTGGAGGGCTGTCAACTCGCCAACACACACTAGCTCAGGGGCATGTGAACCCTGTGGTGTGCACAGGGAAACTTTCCCAGGATGGTGTGAACACAGAGAGTCAAGAATCCCACCAACGTCCCCACACGGATGTAAAAGAACTCAGGGATTCCTCTACGTACAAAAACACAGAACAGAAAAGGGCCTAGAAACCACTGAGCGGACTGCGCCTCTTTGGATAAAGGGAAAAGCCCAGAGAAAGCAAGCAACCTCCCTGAGGTGGCACAGCACCTTGCTGCCAGAGCCAGGGCTCAAACCCAGGTCTCGAACCCAGGTCTCCCGGGGACCAATCTGTGTTTTCCTAAAACATGAGCTGCCAAGCCTGGTCCCGCGGAGCTGGGGTTCCAAACACTCCCTCTTCTTGTTCACTTCCCACCCTGAACTGCCTGCCTCCTGAACATAACCCCAGCAACGCCGCCACAGCCAGAACAGTTACCATAGTTAGACTCCCTGACATGCACACAGCAATTACAGTTTACAAACTGCTGTGCCACATTGACTCTCTCACAGGTACACAGAGCTGGCATTATTTTACTCCCCATCTTCCAGATAAAGAAGCCAAAGCTCAGAGACGGTACAGGATTTGCTCAAGTTTGCCGCTTAGAAAGCCAAAGCCAGGGTTCAAAGCCAGGCCTCCCAAGTTCAAACTCCAGTACCCCTAGGATTATGGTGTGATTGTGGGTGCAGAAACCCAGGTTCTGTGCCCCCAAACTGGGCTCAGGAACACATTCATGGGCCCATCACCCCAACATACATGCCTGGACAATGAGCAAGGCTGGAACGCACCCACAGACAGACAGACGGCCTCCCCGCCGCTCTCGCATTCCTGCCCCTCACCGAGGCTGTCCAAATCTGCCAGCACTCCAGGCACTTAATAACCAAAACATCAAGTCACTCAGTCAATAAGCTCAGCTGTTGACAACAAGCAAGGGCTGGGCACGGCTAAGAGCTAATAATGCTCTGAGCTATAAACATGGCCATTAGCCAGGCTCCCGCCCTGCCAGGCAGTCTCCACTGCTACGGGCCGGGGCACCCACGCCTGCAGCCAGAGGCCATGGCATTTCGAGGTTGGCTGAACCCACTTGGCACGCCCAGCCTGGGCTGCTGCCACCTCCTCCTTCCCCTGACTTCCCTGGGTATCCCCTGCCCGGAACCCAAGAAGGGGCTGCCGGGAGGAGGAAGCCCCCGCTGGACCCTGCCAGAACAGGTGCAAACCGCTAGGGTCCCCTCTAGGACTCTCGTGCTGTCTCACAACAGTGCCACCCTTGGAGAGCTGCCAGCGGAAGACACGACACAGCCAGCCCTCAAGGAGCCCCTGCTCCAAGAGGTGCCCAGCCCCCCCACTCGGCTGTTAACCAGCAGCGGGACTGGGGGAAGTTCCTCAGCCTCTCCATGCCTCAGCTGCCTCCCTGGGTGGTTGTGAGGCTTAAATGGGAACACAGCGCCTAGCAGAGAGACTCTGTGTGAAAAATGCCCCCATAAGAGCTGTCTGGGAGGGCCGGAGGAGCCAGCACAGTGGGAAGCAGGGAGGGACATGAGCCAAGTGACGCACTTTGATGTCGAACAGGGACAGGCGGCAAGCAGGGGGTCTGCCCAGGCCCAGCTGTTTGCTCCAGATGATGTCTGTCCTTAAGAATCCTGTTTGCCCTAGGCAGGTGAGGGAGGTGAGGGGTTAGCAGATCTGGGTGGTTTGGGAAGGTAGTAACTTGCCACGATGCCAGCCCAGGATTAAAGAGGGCACCAGGGCCACATCACAGATTCTAACCCTGGGCACAAGAGTGCACCAGCCCCTCCTTGTAAATGAATCAGCTCTGGCAGGGAGTTGCAACATCTGAGGGTTGCCCTTAATTAGTTGTTGTTCCAGCAGATAAAATCGGGGGGGGGGGGGGGGGGGGGGAGGGGACACACCTTCCCAGCTTCCCAGAGGAACATAACATGCCTTCTTGGTAGGTAGGATTATTTGAAAGAGGTGTCAGAACAAAAGCCACTATTTTCCTCTCTCTGTATTTCTGACTTTTGAGTGGCCCCTTACACACACACACACACACACACACACACACACGGTCCAGCACAAATAACACTCCTTTTTTATCACAAAATCTTTTATTACAAAATCATAAGCATGTACCTCTGTAACATAGCAAAGTCACACTCAAGCACACCATATGACATTTTAGGTGAAATGTTCAAATTAAAACTACAAATTAGTACGCCCATGTTGTCACCCTACCAAGCACACCATGCAGGCCTTCCTTCTACCGGACCCTGTCAGCATGTCTGTCTGTGTGTGTGCGCGTCCTGTCTCTCTCTCCCTCTTTGTCCCCCCGTCTCCCCTTTGTCTCTGAGAGACAAACGTCCATGCATGTGTAACCTTATTTCTCCTACCACTTCCTCTTTCTGGCCAGTTCAGAACTCCTGAAAACTTCTGGAGAGGGGTTCCCACCCATGGCCCAAGACTGCAGCGGGAAAATGGCCTTGGAGGTATCCGGGTTCAGGACCATGGACAGAGTCCTGGGTTGGCCACACTAGGACCCCCTGACCCCAAGGAAGGGCTGCTGCTCAGCGTCCCAGAGCAGAGAGAGCAGGGTGGGGGGAGGCGGAGCTCCCGCTTGGGGCTCTGCTTGCAGAGGGAAGGGGGGGAGGGAAGCAGGCCAGTGCACCGGCCGGTGGGTAAATATTTAGAGGGCGGTTGCAATGTGTGTAAAAACTCAGGCCGTCTGCTAGGCGGCGTCTGCAGAGGCTGGGAGGGGAGAGCTGGACGCAGGCCAGTCAAGAAGTCTGTTTAAACCCTCTCGCTCACAGCTCCCCCAGCCCACGCTGCACTGGCCTTCTGGCTCTCAGAGACCCACACAGGGCACTCAGCCCACTGCACACCTGTTCACATGCACCAGCCCCTGCGCATGGGGACATCATGACACACTCGGGGCTCATTGCCTCACCCATGGACCAAGAAACATACTATACACTCATGTCTAGATGGATGCACTAGCTCCCTGCAGGCCAGCGAGTGTGCGCTCTCTCTCTCTCTCACCAGCCACACTGTCACGTACACAACCAGACCACGTAGCTCCCACTTCATTACAAATCCAACCACAGTGGCCCACACAGCTCACACAACCACACACACGCACACCGGGTTAACCAGGCGCCACGCCCACGCACGTTCCAGTGCACGGAGACCCACAGTCCCCGATGAAACAGCCTCACGGGTGCAGCAACACACACAGGGGTCACAGACGTGACCTCCCATGGGGACCAGGTTTTCCTCTAAGTGGCCTGTCACTTACACACCCAAGTACATACACACATATGGGTATTTAGCACCCACGGACGCAGCACGTGCCAGCACAGACGCGGTTTATTTTTCAAAGCCCCTGGACAGGTTCTGTAGCACCGCATGCCGTCTGGCACGGGCAGCTCAGCACCCCCGGGAGACTTCAAACTGTAAGTGTAACATGTGTACGGTGGTGGCTAAAAGACTCACTCTCAAGTCAGAGGGCCCCAGTTAGACTCCCAGTTCTGCTGTTTGTGAGCCGACCTGCAAGGGGGCGTGTCAGAGCTGAAGGAGACCATGAACTTGGAAAGCTACCAGGCACGTGGTAAACACTCAGTAAACCCCACGTATAAATATCACAGAGTTTACGCGTGTTTCCTGTCCCCAGTTCTAAGTTAGGAAGCTGGGGCCCAGAGGGTGGAAGTAGTTTGCCCAATGTCAGAACAATGATGAAGAGGGTGGGGGGTGGGGGGTGATGGTGATGATGATGGTGACGACGTCAGTGCAGATGCTTTGCACTTACCAGAGCCAGGCACTGTGGTAAGTGCTTGATAACACATTTTTTCATTTCATCCTCATTGCAGCCACATGAGAGAGGCCCCGCTATCGTCTCCACATTGTGGTTTGAGGAACTGAGGCACCAAGTTGCCGCACAGTAAAGAGGAGGCAGGAGGTGGGCCCCAGAGGCTCTGGAGAGGCAGGTGGGCCTGCTTCCTCCCTCTTCCCCCCAACCCTCCACGGGAAGCGGGGTGTCCGGGATGCTGCCTCCCTGTGACTTCGCTCTCGCCCCCTGCCGGGGCTTTTCTCCCTGGCTGGCAAGGCTGCTCCTCTGGCCTGCATTGTCTCCTAGGAATTTAGGCCCCCTGGGCTCTCAGTCTGCCCCCAGTGAAATGGGAAGGGCTGTGTGTGCCCTGAGAGATCAGTGATGTTCATGGGCACGAGCTGTCTTTGTAACAGTGGAACCGCCCACAGACAACAGTGTCGGCGAGCTGGGAAGCTCGGAGAAACTGTGGCTCTCGGATCCTGCCCTCGGAGCAGCCTAGGATCTCAGTTCAGCTTTGGTGGCAATGTCTGCACACTGTAGGGTCCTTCTGAGGAAGCACTCAGGGACTGGGGGTCCCAGGGCCAGCAGGACCAGCAGGGCCAGAGGCCTTGGAAGCAAACAGGACTTCATGCCTTTTTACAGCAATGAGGAGAAGGTACGTCTCAGCCAGGATCAGCTACATGACATTGCAATAACAAGTAACCCCCAAATCTCAGAGGCTGAAAACCACCTTATGTCTTGCTCCTGCTGATGTCCATCCCTGGTCAGTAGGAGGCTCTGCTCCCAGTCCCCACTGGGCCCTGGACAGACTGCGTGGCTGGTTCCTGTTGCCAGTCACTCTGCCATGAGCATCTCACTTGGGCAGTTAAGTGCCTGGCCTGCGAGTGTCCATTCTGCTCACATGGCAGGAGTTGACACAAACACGAAGACCCACTAGAGGGACCGGGGAGTTCAGTCCTACCCTGCAGGAGAGGGACTGAACTCTCACCCTTCTCTCCGCAGTGTTTCTCCCAAGCACCCAGAGCCTCGGCTATCACCCACAGGGTGCAGCTCCCAGTTTCTCCCTGGTCCAGACCTGCCCCCCGGGCTCCAGACCCATATGCCCATCTTGTCCTGAGCACCTTCAAATGCAAATGCACAGAACGCCCAAGTCAGCAGCCACTGAACATTGCTCACATCCCCTCCCCAGCCCATGCCCACCTGGTCTTCCTCCCACATTCCCGACATCAACGCAGGGGGTTTTGAAGCCACTCATGTGTTCAACTCGGCCTTCACACTGCCTGCGTGCCAGGCCCTGTGCCGGGCTGCTGGGGATGCTAAGACAAGGTCTTAGCCCTTGGCGAGTCCTAAGTCTAAAGGGGAAGACAGACAGGACCCACACACCGCGGGCCAATTGCAGGGGCCTACGGGGCAGATGACAGTGTGATGGACTTTGCAGACGAGGCAGGGGGTGGTCAGGAAACCTTTGCAGAGGAAGCAACCGAAGGACGAGTGCCCTGGGGACAGCTGGGAGGGGGGCATTCCCTGCAAAGGGCAAAGTGCGTGCAGAGCAGCCAACAACGTGATGTGTTCAGAGAACACAGGCCTCTGAGCTGAAGCGTAAGGAGCAAAACTGAAGGAGCATGTGGGGGAAACAGGTGCAGAGCCAATAGGGGATGAGTGTTGCCTCGCTGGGTGCCTCCCTCCAGCAATGGGAGGAGATGCGGGAGACAAGTCGTGTCTCCTGGGAGCTAGAGATCCCCTGGCTGAGCCCAGCCGGTCCTGCCAAGGTTCCTGCCTGTAGCTCCTGCTTCCTCCTAGCTCGCGCCTCCTCTCAGCTTATGCTGGCCGTGACCCTTTAAGGCCCTGACCCTGCCTCGTCTTCCTGGGCTCCTTTGTGCACTCCAGCCCCCTGCAGCCTTGGGTTGTCTGCCCTTGAACTAAGTCTGCCCCAGCTACAGCCAGCTGAAACCTAGGTGGGCGATGTGGCTGCCCCTTCCACGGGGACCTCACAGAGACAAGACTGATGTGGGCAGCGGGTAGGGAGTGGGGGCCAAGCAGCGCAGCCACCTCCAGGTCTCGTGCCGCAGCAGCCGCAGGGGCCTTGGTGGAAGCACTTGAACTCTTTTCTGAGGGCAATGGGGAGCCACAAGGGCTTCTAAAGAGGGAAGTGATGATGCTGGATTTGGGAATTAAACACACGATGGGAAGAGGCGAATGATGGCCCTGCTGAGCGCCTGGCCACATGGGGCCCGTGGGGACACTCAGCAGGGGGGCAGCCCTGGCCTCTCTGCCCAAAGAGCAGGGGCTTTAGGGCCCAGAGCGCGCTGAGAGGAACGAAGAAGCCCATTTCCCAGACTGGAAGGGCGCACAGTCACACCTTCCCACCTCTTCAGGAACACAGGAGCCGGAGTCTCCTTCAAGATCACTGTGTGTGGGACTCTAAGCCAATCTCGAGCCCCACTGCCAGGCCAGGGTTGCAAAGCCTCCGGGGCTGAGAACTGACCGGGGAGCCCTGAGAGAGGAAGAAGCCCCCCAACTCTCTGCAGGGAGTGGGGAGCTCCGCTCCGCTCCCTTTATGAATGCTGCCTACACCTGTCGCCCCATTTCCACCACGTCCCATTTTTCTGGATTTGCTGTGACAAGTCCGCAGGCAGCCAAATTAGCAGCCTCTCTGCTGTGAGGGCAGGCTAGAAGGAAATAGAAACCCGTGAGAGAAGCCCCAACATCCCTCCCGGTATCCAAAGAAAAGCATCCCGCAACCCAACACACACAGAGGCACACACACGCACGCACCCCGGAGCCGCGAGCCCTTCAGCAGCACCGGCGCTGGCTGGCCCCTTCAGGTGGCTCTCGCTGCGGAGCAGGGTGGGGGCCCTGCACAGAGACAGCAGCCCCCTCGTCCTGCTTTTCCTCCAGGGCTTTGGCCTCTTCAGTCTCTGCTAAGATGCTCTCCATCCCTCTCCTGCTTCCTGTCTCTATTTCCTTATCTTCCTGGCTCCTAATGAGCCTTTCAGCTTGGTCTTCCCAGGTCTCTCTGGGCCTCTGTCCTGGTCCATGTGTGTCTATGTCTCCATCTCACTGTGTTTTTCTCTCTCCTTCTCTGTTTCCATGGCTTTTTCTGTGGCATCATCCCAGGCTAGCAGGGTGGGAAGAGCCCTTAGACTTTATCAGGCCCCAAAATGTATCTGTGAAGATGAGGAAGCTGGAGCCCAGCAAGGGGGAGGACATTGCTCCAGGGCACACACCTAGGCTCATACCACAGTGGCTAAAGCTTCTCGTGCTTGATCAAAGCTGGACTCTTCCTCCTCAGGTCATGCTGACGCCAAGTAGTAGGAGAAAGGGCAGGAGAAGGGGAGCAACGGTGATTCCGCAGCAGCAAGATGAAGCAGGAAGAGCTCTAGACCCACGGACAAGAATTCAGGGCTAGTAGTGGCTTTGCCATGAGCATGCTCTTTAACCTTGGGAGTGCCACTAACGGTCACCCAGCCTCGGTTTCCTCTGCTGTAGAATGAAGACAATCAGAGCAACCCCCCCACTTCATTAATCAGCCTTTGATTAATCTCTTATTTTTAAAAGAATGTGGAAGTGCTTTAGAATAAACTATAAAGCATCAGGGAGGAATGGAGGGAAGAAGGACAGTGACTGGTGAGTGGTGGTAATGACCTTGATGATGATGGTGATGGTCTGAATATGATGATGGTGATAGTGGTGGTGTTGATGACAGTGGTGATGATGATGGTGATCATGTTTACAGTAACTAAATATAAAGCCCGGGAGCCAGTCTTCCAAGGCTCAGGTGTGAAACAGCAGGTGTGCTTTGGAGACAGCGGCCCCCCCCTACCTCACTCCCAGGGACTTCTCTTCACCCTCCGCCAGCCCAGGCTTTCGATGGCACCTTCTCCTTCAACTTACCCCAAACCGTAGAGCCAGGCTCCAGACCTCCGCCTCCAGCCCCGCCCCTGCAGACACCACTGCGTCCTGAGTCTGTGTGCGGCCCTCTCTCTGCAGCCTCAGCTCCTCTTCCCCAGTCACCTCCCCAGCCATTCCTTTCCCTCGACTCACTCCCACAGCCAGGCAAGGAGCGCAGGCACGCTCATGGTGCTATTTATACCCAGGAACACCTCACATTTCCCCTGCCTTGGCCTCATTCCACTCAGCACCGGCCTGCAGTCAGCCTTCTGAGACGGGAGGCAGGATGGATGGAGCCTGCCTGCTGCCCACCCCCGGCTCTGACTCAGCCCCTGGGACAGGACCACTGGGAACGGAAGAGGGTTGTCATGGGGTGGCGTGAGGGCCAGCTCTCTGCCTCAGTTTCCCCCACGTGGGAGCGACCTGCTAGTCTCTGGAGACAATGAGGAGAGTTTCTGCCCAGCACGGATGAGGGTCAGTGGCTTCTAAACTCTGTCGCCACACGGCCAGTCCTTAGCAGGCTGGACCACAGGGTGACAGGGAGCTGCAGGATGGGCCATATCCCGTTGGGTCACGGGACACCCACGCCCTCTTCCACAGCCCTCTTCTCAGCACAGGGAGGGGTCAGGACTGGCCAGGTGACCCGAAGGGATTGAGAGCAGAAGGGAAGTGGTGCTGTCAGCCAGAATTGAAGGCTGTGGTTTGGAGCGCTAGCATCCTATCACCCTCTGTCCTTGAGCCTCAGTTCCCCCTCGGCAGGAGGCAAAGCCACCGACAACTGCAGAAGCCCATTCGTTGCTGCCCTCACTGCAGCACGGACAGGGGCCAGCAGCTTCTCACCACCCTGGTCTCCCCAGGGTCACTCGCTGACTCCCCCGCGCCTCCTCCCTCTGGCCTGGCTGCGCCTTTGACGAGCACCAGTGGGAAATCAATCATCCCAGCGGCCGGCCCTAGCCCCTGACATTCCAATCAAACACTTCACTCTGACCTTGGTTGCATCATCTCGGCCTGGAATAACGTCATCTATCTTCCCCAGATGGACGGAGACTACAGGCCAGGCAGGGGGGACCAGCACCCCACCTCCCTCCCCAGAGCCGGTCTCATCATCATCACCCCAGGGACACGTTTCAATCAAGAGGAACGGCGGCACTCTTGGGAAGAGAAGCCATCAGCGTTCCCAGGGACGTGCATTCATCTCCGCTGGGGGAGGCGAATGGCCTTGGTCCCGCCAAGAGAAGCCCCGTGTTTATGCCTCTGCCTTCCGCTAGTCGGTCGGTCACCACTCAGCCGGAACTCAGGAGTCCCCGGGAAATGGCAAGCAGGGGCTGGGGAGGCCAAGAGCAGGGCCTGACGGGACTTAGTTTGAGAAGAGTGAGGCCCCTCTAGCCCGACAGAGCAGCTTCAGCCCCTCCCTGAAGCAGCCCCCCATAAGAAAGGTGACAGAGGGCTCTGGGGCCTCTTCCAGCCAGAAAGAGACTGTCTTGTTTCAGGGAAGTCCCAGACGGAGCGGGGAGTCCTGCCCTTGGGAGCCCCCTCTCTGATGGGGAAGACATAAACCTGCCTTATGGGAAGCCCAGTCTGAGGGACACGGTCCCTGACCAGGGGACAACCCCAGGCACCAAACAGGGAAGCATAGCCCTCCCTCGGTGACAAAGCCCCTGTCTTGGGAAACATCACTGGAGTGAACATGGTTTCTGCTGCTGGTCGCAGATCTGCCTGCACCCCCACCAGGTGGGCCCCGGGACAAGGTGGGCCCCGGGACAAGGTGAGCCCCTCAGTCAGGGCTTCCTAAAGGAGCGTTTGGGACCCTTGGCATCAGGCAGATCTGACCTGAGTTCAAATTCCAGCGCCACACCTTCCTTCCGGTGCATCCTTGAACCAGTGCCTTGGCCTCTCTGAGCCTGCTTTCTGGACCTGCCCTGAGGAGAAAGGGCTGGGGCCGTGTCTGAGAAGCACAGGGAGGCCCTCAGTGGAGGGCAGAGCCCCAGGTGGGACCCACTCACAGAACAGGCAGGGAGGTGGCCCCACCACCTTAGGGATCCAAGCCCTTGACAGGGGAGATGGAGCCCAAGACGACCCAAGGCCAGACACCCAGGGGGCCATACTGAAGATGCCCCAGGGGCCCAGGCTGTGGGGGCTCGGGAACAGGACGCCCCCCACAGCAACTGCACACTTAAAAATTCGAATCTATTACCCCAGAAGCAACAGAAGAGGTTCTGTGGACGCCCCCACCTCCAAAGAACTGCTTCTGAGCGGGCGCTGCTTCCTTCGAGGTTATTTTTAGCTTGTTTTCCCACTAATGGCTCTTTTGGGTGGATTTCACAGTTGTAGCTGCGCACTCTCTGGGAGACGGGAACAGTATCTACACATGCACAAAAGAGAGGGTTGTTATTCATAGTAATTCGCCTGGGTTTGTAAAGTTATTATTAAGCGTTTGTCACCACAAAAGTCACTTTGATTTGGCTCGTCTGGGAGCTGCTCGCCATGCCCAGTTTTGCTTCCTTAACTTACACAGGAGGCTGAGATAGTTCAAGGGGTCTGGTGGAGAACACACAGAATATCGGAGACCACGCTTCCCAGACAGAGAAGGGGAAAGGCAGACACTCTGGGGCTTGAATCTCCGAGGGGGGAATAATAATAATGTGGGTAATGATGGCAGCAAACACGCACAGAGTGTCCGCCGTGAGCCAGTCACTGTGTCAAAGAGCTTTGCAACACCGTGAAGCAGGTACTACCGATACCCTCGTTTTTCAGATGAGGAACCCGACACAGAGCAGTTAAGTCAATTGCCCAAGGCCACAGAGCTAGTAGATAGCAGACCTGACTGGAGTTCAAATTCCCATGCTGTGCCTTCCTTCCCGTGTGTCCTTGAACCAATGACTTGGCCTCTCTGACCCTCCTTTCTTGACCTGGAAAATTGGACCTACCTGGATTTGAACCCAGCAGCCTGGCTCTGGGAATTGGGTTCTGAACCACCCACTGGTTGGCTCCTGGCAGCTGCTGGTGAGGATCTGAGAGCCACAGGGTGAGGTGGCAACAAGGACGCCTTGACTTAGGCTGGGGCGAGCAAGGGAGTCTCTGCCTGACAAAAATGCTGCCGTCACCCCAGACACTCTTCGAGTGTCCCCTGCGGCTGGATTTGGAGGTGACATGAGAAGTTCTAGGGAGACCAGCCTCGGAGGACACTTACAGTCAAGTGCGCTGTGGACACACTCTGGACAGGTGGAAGCAGCACAGGCTGCAGGGCCAGACAGACCCCGAATCGGGTCCCAGCTCTGCCACCCTCTAGCTGCGGGGCTTGGAGCAAGCGACATGGCCTCTCTGAGCCTCAGCTTCCTCATCACCAAATGGAGATAATACCTACATACCACTCAGGGTGACTGTGAAGATTCAGAAGGTAATGGAGAAGGAGCACCTGAGACATGGCAGGACATTGGGGTCCAGACTATTGCCTCTTCTGCCATTCATTCATTCATTCATTCATTTGCTTAGTAAACATTTTTTGAACACTTAATGCATCTGTGGAACTGTGTTCAGTTTTGTGGAAGATTCAAAGATGAATAAAATAATGTCTTTGTCCTTAAGGAGCTTCTCAGTGGGTAGGGGAAGTGAAGAGACCAGGTGAATTCTAACTATGAGACAGACAGCAATGGATTCCATCTGGAGTGATGAGTGAGGTTTTGCAGAAAAGGCCCTACAAGGAGGTGGGACCGGAGGCAGAGGTTTTCCAAGCAGAGGGAACAGCGGGCAAAAGGCACCGTGGCAGAGAAGGCACAGCTTGTTGGTGGGAAGATGGCTAGAAGGTATGTAGTAAACACTAAATGAAAATCTGAGGGCTCTGGAATTAATCCTGTGGACAGTGGGGAGCCATAGAATGTTTTATAGCAAGAGTGAGACATAAGGGAGCTGAGAACCGGCTTCAGCGGGGAGGATGGGAAAGTAAAACAATGATTCCCATCCCAAGGGATCCAGAAGGAGAACCTGGGTTTGGTCCCAACGCTGGGATGAGCTCTCGGGGTGAAGCTGGGCTGAGTGCCCGCCCACTGCTCTGGGTCTCCCGTCCCACCTGAAAGACTGGGCTTCCCACAAGGCCTCTGATGGCCAGGTCTCTGGTATAAGGGCTTCCTCCCCAGTCCTCCGCACACCTGGCTCCCCTTCACCTTCCCCAACACCCAGCCTGGCATTTCCCACCCAGTGCAGGCATCCTGGGCACTGCCACCCCCAGAAACCAGGCAGAGCGGGCTCGCCCACTCTGAGGTCACAGGCAGAGGCCTAGGAAACTCTGGGGAGAAGACGGGCCCCAGGCTCTTCCTCTTCCACTTGCACCCGGCAGGCAAGTTGGCTGACAGAGGAGAAGTTGAGTAAATTGCAGGAACGCAGAGTTTACTGCCACGCAGCTGCTGGGCTGTGGCAAAAGAAGATGCCTGCTCTCTCTCTCTCTCTCTCTCTCTCTCTCTCTGCCTCTCTGTTGCCTGCTGCACATTCGACCAGAGCTTTGCCCTGGAATTAAGTGAGGCCGTGTGGGGGTGGAGGAACCCAGCCCAGACCATATGGCCTGAGTCCAAATCCTCCTCTGGCCCAGTGCCGGGGTGGTCCTACTTTTCTGTCTGCATGTGCCAGAGAGAGGAAGGGAAGGGGGAAGGCTAGAGCCAGGGTTAGGCAGGGGTGGGGGTTGGAGGGAGTGCACTGCCGGATGGGGGAACTGAAGGTAGTGTACTCTAGGGAAATGGGAGTAGAAAGGCGGTAAACAGACGGTTCCGGGGGCAATTCATTTGGCAGAGAGTTTGTGTGTGTGTGTGTGTGTGTGTGTGTGTGTGTGTGTGTGTGTGTGTGTGTGTGTGGCTGGCTGTGCGCACACAGCAGTGATAAGATGCTTTATAATCTCTCAGTGTCTCTGGCCATCTGCATGTGAAGTGTATGTTAATGAATGACCCTGGGAGTGGGTGTCACACACGCCTGCACCTTTTTGTATGGGTGTGTGTGTGTCTGCTTGTTCTCTAGCCCCCCTTTGCAGCCCACCCCAGCTCTCGGTGCCCCACCCATGCCATTTTCCAAACACACTGCATGTCCGTTGGCTCCAGGTCCTTAAAAAACTGCTCCCTCTTCCTGCACCGGCTTCCTCTTCTCTCTGTCTTCTCCTATTTCCCTTCCCCCTCAGCCTACACCAACTTGTCTTTCCCAAAAGATCACCTCCTCCAGGAAGCCCTGTTTTCCTGCAATACCTATGATACAGACTGAGCTAGATGCCATCATGCCAGCCCCCCTTTGCTTCCCTCCAAGGGGCAGCTACCCTGCGTGGTAATCCCGTGTCTGCCCACTTACCGCTACCACACAATGGTGATTGCCTGGAGGGTAAAGACCAGCATCGCTCCAGAAGGAAAATCAGAGCAGCTGATTAATAATTCATTTATTCAATAACCAGTGACAGAGCAGGCGACAGATGTCAGGTGAGGGCACACAGTAGGGATACCTCAGACACAGCGCCTGCCTTTCTGTGTTCTTCGCTCTCTGGGAGGGGACAGACACATCAACACAATCCTGTGCGTGCTTAGATGCAAAAAATAAGGCCATAAAGAAGCACAGAGTAGGGACGCGGTTGTGGGCGGAGTCAGGATGGGTTGTGGGCGGAGTTGGGGAAGGTTCAGAGGAAGAAACGCCCAAAGCGAGGCGGAGCAACTGAATGAACGATATACATGCGGTCACTAACGCTGGAGTCCGGGGTCGGAGCTGACCCAGCGACCACACTGAATGAGGGCTGAATCCCCCAAATGACGCCCTGGGGAGCCTCATTCCCTCTACCAAAGAAAAGATTGGTTCCCAGGTCCGCCGTGGGCCTGAGCCAGGTGGCGACCCTTTGGGGATGGGCACACTGCCATGCCGGGAGCCAGGCCCAACCTTCCACGCCGGTCTATACCGCCCGTGTGACCCTGGGCCAGTCAATTGCTCTCTCTGGGACTTGGGTCCTATCTATAAAATAGGAAAGGGATGGATTCTGATCTATAATCCTAATTGAGAACACGACCCCATCCCAGAGAGGGTTTTCTGTGTCCTGATGCTGGGGGTGCTCGAGACGCAGAGAGAAACCGAGCCGAGGGCTCTGTGATCAAGATGTGAACCCTGACCGATTCCACAGCCACTGTTCGTCCCTTTGTTCCATGAGACCATGTAACCATATCACACGGAGTCTGGGAGACCCCGTGGAGAAGGCCCCCGAGCTGACACATTAAGATAAGCAGGGTCGTAACTGATGGGGAAGAGCACTAGTGAAGTGCAGGGCGCGGCGTGAGTGAGGGTGTGGAGGACGGGGCCTGGCGTGGCCCCAGACAGCCCCGGTGCAGGAAACAGCAGGAGATGCCCATGGTTCCGTCCCGACGGCTAAGGTTGGCATGGCAGCTGGCCAAACTGGATACAATTAGAGTTGAGACAACCAAGAGGAGCATCAGGGATGAAGGTGACCTTGGCAGTGGCCTCCTGGGAAGTTCAGGGGAGTAAGGTGCCAAGCAGGTCCCTAAGTGAACTCAGACCCAAGACCTGCTTATAAGGACGGGGTAAAAATCGATGCCCAATTACCAAAAGAAATGGCCGTGGATGAGGAATCCCCTGAGTCTAATTTGTCGAGCACACGTGCCAGGCACTGTGTGAACTGGGCACAGGAATGCACTGGCGAACAGTTCCTATAAAAGGACCTTGACCTGGAGGAGTTCGCATTTTACCAGAGGAGACAGAGGCAACAGACAAATTACAAAATTAAGTGCCCGCTGCTCTGGATGAAATCCGTGTAAGGCAGGAAGACAGAGCAAAGGCCGAGTGAGCGCCGTGTCGTTTGAAGTTAGGTGGTCCGGGGAGTTGTTTCGGAGGAGGGGGCAGGCGAGTGGGAACCTGCATAAAACGAAGGAGCAAGTCGCGGGGTCCAAGGGCCAAGCAGGCCGGCTGGAAGGGGCAGCAGGTACAAAGGCTTGGGCGGGACTTGCTGGACACACTCCTGCAGGGAGGCCTCTGAGGCCCCCGTGTGATAAAAGGCAAGGAGAGTGGGAAAAACGCGTCGGGAAAAGCGGCCGTGGCTCCAATCAGCCAGGCCCACAGTGAGCAAGCAGTGCGGCTGTGAGGACAGTAAGAGTCAACATTACAGAGCACGCTTCTGTGCCCGGCTCCACTGAGCAATCAGTACACATGAGCTGGAACTTTTAAAGTGATGGGGGGCTGGTGTGACTTCCTACGTCTGACGGATGAAGGAACCGAGGCTGGCCGAGGCAAGGCCCTGAGCAGCCGCCCCGCACGGCAGACACACTGCGGCTTGCACCTCAGTTTGGGGCCTAGAATCTGAGCTGCGAGATCAGCCTGCAGGGGGAGGCACAGTGGTCCCGGGCAGGGCAGAGGCTGCGTGGTTACTGTCATGGCCGCACGTGGGCATTAACTGTGTGTATACATACAGTGGGCATTGGGTGTATACATAACAGCAGGGAGGTGTGAGTCCGTGTGGTGAAGAAGGGGAGGCAAGAGGCTGGCCACTCCTCTCTGGTCAGAGGCTCCTATGCCCCCAGAGGCCCTGTACTGGCTGCCACAGCACTGTCCTCCCTGCGCTGAGTGCCCTGTTCCTACCTGGTGCCCCCACCCACCAGGAGGTTTCCGAGCCATGGTAACAGTAGCATCGTCATCTCTGTAATCCTGGGAACTTACACCACACAGTAAAAGTGGCTAAGTGTGCTGCATGCTTGAGTGATGTCTCTGCTACTCTCTAGCTGTGTGATCCTAGGCAAGAAACTTGCCTTCTCTGAACCTCGGTTTTTCTCACCTGGAAAATGGCAATACTAACAGTATCTATTTCACAGGGTTGTTGTGAGGACCCAGACAATGCATGTAAAATTCCTGGCACACAAAAACCACTCATTTAGTCATGAATATGCCTAGGCATTTGATATGGATTTGTGGAGCTAAGTTCCTGAACTTCTCTATCTCTGGGTCTTGTCTGTCTTATTCAACCCCGCACTATCATAAAGCAAAGCATCCTTATGAAATCTTTTGTAAGAGAACTGGCGCAAAGCAAAGCAGTAATTGCCACAGGACACATATTGTGAATGGATGCACAAAGCAGGTCAAGGTAAAGCACCCATGGACACAGGCGCAGTCCAAGGTGTGCTGGGTGAGGCCAAGAAGTGGTGTCATTCCAGGGAAAGACCTGGGGGGGGCGACACTCTCGGTACTCCGAGTGCCCACTGCCTCTGTAACTGGCCCTGGGCCAGACACACACTGGAAGCTCTGTTTGCTTTCCACCTTTTCTGGGGGGAAAAAAAAAGCAAAAATCCTCTTCGAATACCTTTCAGTTAGCAAAAACAGATACTAATGTATTTGTTTCCTAAAAGTAAAGTGGCATAACCCGAACTTTTGAAAACTGGGGGATACCTATGTTCTGGTACCTAGCACAATGCTTCACACATAATTAGAGTTTGATTTTTTTAAGTCAAAGTATTAAAAGAACAACTAACAAAGCCCAAAGGAGTAGAAAAAGGAAATAATAAAGCTCAGAGCAGAAATAAAGAAAATAGACTCTAAAAGAAAGTACAAAAGATCGATGAAACCAAGAGATGGTTCTTTGAAAAAATTGAAAAAAGAACCAACTGTGGGTTTTTTCTTTTCATCTTTGAAAAGATAAACAATATTGACCAACTTTTAACCAGACTCATCAAGAAAGAAAAATAGAGAAGACCCAAATAAATAAAATCAGGGATGAAAGAAAAATAACAACCTACTCCACAACAATACAGGAGATTGTAAGAAAATATTACAAACAGCTACATGCCAACAAATTAAACAATCTGGATGAAATGGATAAATTCCTAAAAACATGCAGTCTCCCCAAACTGAATTAGAAAGAATTACAGAATCTGAATAGACATATTACAATTAGTAAAATTGAAACAGGAATAAGAAAACTCCAAACAAACAAAAGTCCTGGACTAGATGGCTTCACAGGATAATTTTACCAAACATTTCAATAACTAATATCTCTTTTTCTCAAACTACTTCAAAAAATGCATGAGGCAGGAAGACTCTCGAGCTCATTTTAGGAGGCCAGCATTATCCTAATTCTAAAACCAAAAAAGACACTGCAAAGAAAGGAAATTATAGGCTAATATCCTGAGAACAATTGCTTGATGAACACAAATGCTAAAAGACACAGTAAAATATTAGCAAACCAATCCAGCAACACATTAAAAAGATCACACATCATTATCAAGGTGGATTTATTCCAGGAATGCAAGTTAGGCACCACATTTGCAAATCTATAAATGTGATTCACAACATAAACAAAATGAAAAATGAAAATCACATGATAACATCGACAGATGCAGAAAAAACATTTGATAAAATCCAGCACCCATTTATGATTAAAAAAAAAAACCTCTCAGCCAAATGGGAATAGAAGGAACATACCTCAACATAATAAAGGCCATTTATGAAAACCTACAGACAACATACTACTCAATGGGAAAAACTAAAAGCATTTTCCTTAAGACCAGGAATAAGACAGGGTTGTCCACTTTTGCCACTCTGATTTAATACAGTACTGGAAGTCCTAGCTACAGCAATCAGACAACAAGAAGAAATCCAAAGTTGAAAGGAAAAAGTAAAACTGTCGTTATTTGTAGATGACATAATACTGTATATAGTAAACCCTAAAGACCCCACCAAAAAATTACAAAATCTGATAAACGAATTCAGTAAAGTAGTAAGATAGAAAATAAATATCCAGAAGTCAGTTGCATTCCTACATACCAATAACAAACTATCAGAAAGGGAAACAAATAAAACAATCCCATTTATAATTGCATCTGAAAATACCTAGGAATAAATTTAACCGAGTGTAAAGGACCTTACTCAGGAAATTATAAGACACTGAAAAAAGAAACTGAAGAAGATACAAATAAGCAGAAGTAAAAAATCAATATCATTAAATGTCCATACTACCCAAAACAATGTATAGATTCAATGCAATTCCTATCAAAATACCAATGGTATATTTCACAGAACTAGAACAAATATCCCAGGAATTTATATGGAACCACAATAAACCCTGAGCGATCCTGAGAAAAAAGAACAAAGTTGGAGAAATCATGCTACCTGATATCAAACTATACTACAAGGCCATAGTAATCAAAACAGCATGGTAGTGGCATAAAAAAAGACATATAGATTAATGGAAAAGAACAAAGAGCCCAAAAATAAACTCATGCTTTTTAAAAAAAAATTTATTTATTTATCTTTAGAAGGGAAGGGAAGGAGAGAAGGAGAGAAACATCAATGTATGGTTGCTTCTGGTGCATCCCCTGCTGGGAACTGGCCTGCAACCCAGGCATGTGCCCTGATGGGGAATTGAACCTCGATCCTTTGGTTCCCAGGCCCGTGCTCAATCCACTGAGCTACACCAGCCAGGACAAAACCCAGGCTTTTATGGTCAGTTAATATTTCACAAAGGAGGCAAGAACATACAATGAAGTAAAGATAGTCTCTTCAATAAATGGTGTTAGGAAAACTGGACAGATGTATGCAAAAAAACCCCAAATGAAACCAGATGACCTTCTTATACCATACATAAGAATAAACTCAAAATGGATTAATGACTTAAATGTAAGACTCAAAACCATAAAAATCCCAGAAGAAAATATAGGCAGTAAAATCTCAGACTTTTTTTTTTGTAGCAATATTTCCTCTGACATATCTCCTTAGGCAAGGAAAACAAACAAAAAAAGTGAGACTGTATCAAACTAAAAAATTTTGCACAGCAAAGGAAACCATCAACAAAAAGAAAGACAACCCACTGAATGGGAGACCATATTTGCTAATGATACATCAGATAAGGGGTTAATATTCAACATTTATAAAGAACTTATAAAACTCAACACCAAAAAACAAACAATCCAATTTTTTTAAAAAACAGGCAAAGGACCTGAATAGACACTTCCCCAAAGAGGACATACAGATGGTCAATAGATGTATAAAAAGATGCTAAACATCACTAACTATCAGAGAGATGCATATTAAAACCACAATGAGGTTTTATTATCAGTAAATCTACAAACGACAAGTGCTGAAGAGGCTGTGGAGAAAAGGGAACCCTTGTGCACTGTTGGTGGGAATGCGGACTGGTGTAGCCGCTGTGGAAAGTGGTACGAAGTCACCTCAAAAAATTAAGAATGGATCTGCCTTATGATCCAACAATTCCACTTCTGGGAATACATCTGAAGAAACCCAAAACACTAATTCGAAAGACTATACGCACCCCTATGGTCAATGCAGCATTATTGACAATTGCCAAGATGTGGAAGCAGCCGAAGCATTCATCAGATGAGTGCATTAAAAAAAGCTATGGGACTTCCGGCCAAGATGGAGGTGTAGGTAGACACACTGTGCCTCCTCACACAACCAAAGGAAGGACAACAACAATTTAAAAACAGAAAACAACCAGAACTGACAGAAAACCGAACTGTATGGAAGTCTGACAACCAAGGAGTTAAAGAAGACACATTCATCCAGACTGGATGGAGGGGTGGAGATGGGTGGCCGGGCCAAGAGGACTCAACTCACTGCAAGGCGGCAGCTGGAGGACCCAGCAAGGTGACGGATTGTGGAGCGGGGTGTGCAAGGCTGCAGCGGGTGGACCCTTCCAGGTGGCGAATTGTGGACTGGGCGGTCCCACATTCACGTGTAGATAAACTGGGATGAACAACTCGGGAGCAAAACAGACCTCGCAACCCAGGGCCCGTACGCAGGGAAATAAAGCCTGAAACCTCTGACTGAAAACACCTGTGAGGGTTGAGGCGGCAGGAGAAACTCCCAGCCTCACAGGAGAGTTTGTTGGAGAGACCCACATGGTGCTAGAATGTACAAAAACCCACCCACTGGGAATCAGCACCAGAAGGGCCCACTTTGGTTGTGGGAAGTGGGGGAAGTGACTAAAATCCATCAGAGATCAGAGCAAGCACCATTGTTCCCTCTCAGACCCCACCCCCACATGCAGCATCACAACCCAGGGACTGGGTTGCCCTGCCCTGGTGAAGGCCTAAGGCTCCGCCCCTCACACAAAACAGCCGTGGCAAGACAAAAAAAAGGCCCAAATGAAAGAACAGATCAAAGGTCCAGAAAAAAATACATTTAAGCAACCAAGAGGTAGCCAGCCTATCAGATGAACAGTTCAAAACACTGGTAATCAGGATGCTCACAGAATTGGTTGAATTTGGTTGCAAATTAGATGAAAAAATGAAGGTTAGGCTAAGTGAAACGAAGAAAAATGTACAGAGAACCAACAGTGATGAGAAAGAAACTGGGACTCAAATCAATGGTGTGGAGCAGAAGGAGGAAAGGAACATCCAACCAGAAAAGAATGAAGAAACAAGAATTCAAAAAAAATTGAGGAGAGGCTTAGGAACCTCCAGGACATCTTTAAATGTTCCAACATCTGAATTATAGGAGTGCCAGAGGGAGAAGAGGAAGAGCAACAAGTGGAAAAGTTATTTGAACAAATAATAAAGGAGAACTTCCCCAATCTGGCAAATGGAATAGATTTCCGGTAAGTCCAAGAAGCTCAGAGAGTCCCAAAGAAGTTGGACCCAAAGAGGAACACACCAAGGCACATCATCATGACATTACCCAAGATTAAAATGAAGGAGAGAATCCTAGAAGCAGCAAGACAAAAGGAGACTGTCACCTACAAAGGAGTTCCCATGAGACTGTCAGCTGATTTCTCAAAAGAGACCTTACAGGCAAGAAGGAGCTAGAAAGAAGCATTCCAAGTCATGGAAGGTGAGGACCTATATCCAAAATTGCTCTATCCAGCAAAGCTTTCATTTAGAATGGAAGGGCAGATAAAGTGCTTCTCAGATAAGGTCAAGTTAAAGGAGTTCATCATCACCAAGCCCTTATTATATTAAATGTTAAAGGGATTTATCTAAGAAAAAGAAGATAAAAATATAAGCAGTAAAATGACAACAAACTCACAGTTATTAACAACCACACCTACACAAAACCAAAAGCAAACTAAGCAAACAACTAGGACAGGAACAGAACCACAGAAATGGAGATCACATGGAGAGTTAGCAACAGGGAGTGGGAAGGGGAGAGAGGGGGAAAAGGTACAGAGAGTAAGTAGCATAGACGGTAGGTACAAAATACACAGGGGGAGGGCAAGAATAGTATGGGAAATGTAGAAGCCAAAGAACTTACATGTACGACCCATGGACATGAACTAAAGGAGGGGAATGTGGGTGGGAGGGAGTGTGCAGGGCAGAGGGGAGTGAAGGGGGAGAAATGGGACAACTGTAATAGCACGGTCAATAAAATATATTTAAGGAAAAAAGCTATGGTACATTTACACAAAGGGACACTATTCCGCCATTAAAAACAAAGGAAACTCTACCCTCTGCAACAGCATGGACAGACCTGGAGAGCATCATGCTAAGTGAAATAAACCAGTTAGAGGAAGACAAATGCCATATGATTTCACTTGTAATATGGAATCTAGTGAACAAAATAAACTAACAAACAAAACAGAAACAGATTCATAGATACAGAGAAGAGACTCACAGCTGTTCGAAGGGAGGGAGGCGGGAGACTGGGTGAAAAAGGTGAAGGGATTAAGGAAAAACCCTCACAGACATCAGTATGGTGATTATGGTGACACCAGGGGGTGGGGTGGAGGGGATGTCAGAGAGAGTAAAGGGGTGATAAACGATGGTGGTGGTGAACACGCAGTACAATACACAGATGAAATATAGAATTGCATCCCTGAAACCGATATAATTTTATTAACCAATGCCACCTCAATAAATTCAATTAAAAAATCAAAGTATTTAATAAAATGACTAAATCAACAGGCCTCCATTTTTGCAGCTATAAAATGAGAGGACTAGCGTAGGAAATCTCTGAGCCCCTCTTGAGCTGAGCCAGACTATAATTCCAGGGGGGTCCCAAGAGCCCCCACAAATTGTTAGCTTCCCTTGGTAAAGCCCCACATTGGTCTGGCCTGTCTTCTCCTGTTGGCAGGCATCCCGAAAACCAGGGGCATGCTGGCAGGACAGATATCACCAGGTCCCTCATTGGAGCAAGTTAGGCAGAAGAGGAAGTGGGTGTCAGTTTCTGAATGGGTCCTTGATGGGCATCCACAGAGGCACGAGGGCCTCCCCGCTTCCTGCCCAGCTGGCTGGCTGGAGCCTTGAGCTGTTCCTGGCCCCACCCAGGAGCTGAGGGTCAAGGGCACCCCAACCATTGCCGCTACATTGCCAGTTCTATCAAGAAAGACTCCTGGCCCTGAACAAAGGGGAAACGACAGAAAGGAGGTGCCACCACCTGCCTGAATTCCTGTGCTCGTTTGGGGCACAAGAATACACATATACAATATGCCAGGTCCTGTTTCTAGCCTGTCCCCCCCCCACCCCGCTCCAGGGGATTGGTCCTCTGACCCCCTACCCAGGTTGGAGCGGGCATTGCCGGCTGGGATTGATGACCAGGCCTCACAGGTGCACACGCAGCCGTCCATGGGCGTGGCAGCAAAAGGCCAGGTAAAGTGTGAGCCCCTTTCTAAGCCAACGACCTGTGAGACTGGAATCGTGGGACAAGTGGCTATGTCTCCCTCATGCCAACTTCTTTCTCCCTGAGCCTTAGAACTGGCACTGCCCAGAGTAACAAGTCCATGGGCACTGGAGTTGGAGGAACCAGAGCCTTTAATTCGCAGGCACGGTGCGAATTAAAGGGGGAGTAATCGGCAGAACAGTCACTTCCCTGGGGCAGGGGGAGAGGTCTGCCATTTGGGGGATGGGAGGAAGCTCAGACACACTGACCTGGCAGGAGGCTCTGGGCCCATGAGGCATCGATCCACATAGGAGGGACCGGAAGAACCTGGTGCTGAAATCAGGATTCTCTAAAGACATCAGGCTGCGCCCACACCCGCCCCCTGCCACCACCACCCAAAAACTGTCCTGACCCCAGGCCTCAGCCTCCTCCGTAAGATGAGCAAAAATGCATAATGCCACTTAACTTATCACAACTGTAATCAGTTATCAGCTTAGCCTATGTCCTCCCTGACGGCAGGTAAGTTCCCTGAGGACAGGCTGGGTCTGTCTTGCTCCTCATTGTGCCTGCGATGTGCGAGACGCCATGTTGTTGTGATGTTGTTGTGAAAGGGGCGGGGAGAGAATGGAGGGAGGGAAGCCTGGACGGGTAAAGAGCTAGGGGGCAGGGTGGGGGTGGGGCAGGTAGAAAGAGGAGCCCGAACACCATGCTGTTTCCAGAAAGGCCCTTGAGAGTGGGCTGAAATTGCTGACCTGTCAGCTGCCAGCATCAGTGGAGAAGGGGACCTTGGTCTCCCTCGATGGGGCAGGGGGGTCCTCCGCTCAGGAAAGCAGCTTCTGCCTCTCCTCTCGTAACCCCTGGACTTACTCTTGACAGGCCCTGTGCCCCCTCCATTGGGGTGGGGGATGGACAGGGACTGGGAGGCCTGCCTTCTTTCTTCCTCCTCTCCCAGGGGCCCTCCTGTCTCAGGAGGTGGCTCCTCCCACAGGCAGCCCTAGCCCGCATCTCACTGGGATGCTCAATAAGCCCAAGGGTGACGTTAATTGCCATCAGACATTAGGAGCCTAATGAGAATCATCTTCCTTGACGACTCCAGCACCTTCTATCCCCAGGGCCTCTAAGAGCAGGCCAGCCCTCTCCACGCTGCACCTCGGAGCTCCGCACAGATGTGACATGGGGGAGGGGAGAAAACCTCTCATCCCTCTGCAGGGCCCAGGCCTGGCAGAGGTAGCAACAGCCCAAGACAGGGAGGAGGGAGGTTTCCAGGAACTGCCCAAGCCCGTTTTCCAAAAAGAAAATGTCACTTTCCTGGATGAACAGAAAACTCCCAGGGTCAAGAAGTAGGGCCCAGTCAGGCAGACGTGGGGCAGAGACTGAGCACCCCAACTGGCCTTGCTCTGACCTCCTTGGCCCCACCTTGTCTGAGTGAGTGGCGATCCACAAGACCCTCAGCCCTCCCCGCACCCCAGAGGGGGTATGTCCATAGGAATGAAGACCATGTCTCTCCACAGGAGAGTGGGGATGAGGCCCGGCAACTGGAGGTTGGCGGTTGATCCCCAACGATGCTATAAAATCATTGCCATTGATCCGCTCCCTGGCTGACGTTTTGACAGTTGACTTGTCGGGTCTGATCTGGGTTGCGCTCTAATGGAACGGGCCTGCGGTGGGAAAGATCGACGCCCCACCGCCCCTCCCCCTCGTCAGCAGGTGCCTGGGTGAGTGTACCGGAGGGGCAGTTCCCCACCCCCACATCATGTCCCTGTAAGGGCTTGCAAAACAACCTGTAGGAAGGCGCGTCCCCTCCTTTCTGCCCGCCCCCTTCCCCAGCGGAGGAGTTTTCTCCTAGCTGCTCCATCCCGGAACCATGCTGAACCAGCGAGCTCCGGCGCGGCCCGAGAGGGACTGGGCGCGGCCGCTCGGCCGATTCTCCCCAGTGCCCCCCAAAAGCCTCACACAGACTCTGGGGGTCGGGGGTGGGGTGCCCCCTACCCGCGCCTCTGGCAGAGCGGCTGTAAAACACCTCCGGCACCCGGCTGGGAGCGTGCATCCTTTAAAGGGGGACATCGGTGGCTTCAGTGGCTCCTACCCGAGGGAAATGCAGCCGCAGCAATCAGCCCCACTCGGGCCCCAGCGCTAGCCTGCACTGGGGAGAAAAAAAATAAAGCATAAAACAGGGGCGAGCGGAATCGCGAGGCCGGCCCTTCCTGGAGTCTCATTAAGGAGCCGCGCGCGCCCCCAGGCTGGGAATGCGGAATGGACACGTGGACAGGGGAGGGGGAACCGGCGGAGGGGGGGGTGGTCTCTGTGGTGCGTGAGTGGTGGGCCGCGCGCTCCGGGGCCACGTGACCACAGGGAATCTGGGAGGAGGGGGGAGGCGAGCGCGCCGGGCTTGGCGCCCGCTTCTGTCCGGGTGGGCTTTGAATCCCGGACGGGGGAGGAGGGCGGGCGAGCGCGAGTGTGTGTCTCTCTCGAGTCATTTACGGCGGAGCAGCCGGCGCTCGCGCCGAGGCGGCGGCGGCGGCTTCGTGCAACTGTGGCTCCCCCCACCTCCTCTTCCTTTCTGCTCCTTGATTCTTCTCCCCGCACACACGTCCATGGGGAGCCGGCCTCCCTGCTGGCACCTCCTCTCGGCTCGGCCCCGTAGATACCAGCTGCCGCCTCCTTGGCCGCGGGCTGCGCGGGCGCCGGGTGCCCCGGCCCCTGGCGTGGCGCCCAGGTCTCGCCGCTTGCAGCTCCGGCTGGCGCTGCGCTACGCTCGCCCCAACTGACTCCGGGAGAGAGAGCGCCGATGCCCAGCTACACAGAGACAGCGGGCGATCGGGCGTCCGGGGACAGGGCGGGGGTTGCAGGGAGAAAGAGACGTCGGAGATTCTGAAACCCGGAAAAGTTCAAGGTTTGTGCAGGTCTCCCCGGGGAAGGCGAGGAGCAAGGCTGACAAGTGCGCCCCTTTGCTGAGACAGCGAGACCTGGGAGAAGAGGGGGGCGGCCGGGAGCTGCGGTGGGGCTGACCGAGCCCCTCTCCACCCTACTACGTTTACGACCAGGAGGCTGGAGTCACCGCCCCAGGCAGGCAGGGCTCGGGTCAGGCCACTGGCCAGCATTACATCTCCCTCTTTTCTCCCAGCCCCATCTTAATGGGGCAGCCCTTTCTGGCCGCGCCACCCTCGCCCCAGCCGCGAAGCCGAGGCCGGGGCCGCCGGCGCTGAGCCAGCCTGTGTGCAGCTCCGGCCCGGTGGAGACTGGAGAGCGCGCGCTGGAACCCAGCCTGGAGCTCTGCGAGGGGACAAGCCGCTGGCCGCCCGCCTCGGGCATTCGGTCCCCGCGTCGCGTGGGGTGGTGGCGACCAGCATCGCCGGCCTCAGCACTGCACGGAAACTTTTCCTTCTCCAGATGGATTAAAGTTGCCCGGATTTTCTCTTTTCTTTGCGAAAGAAATCATTCATTTGCACCTAACCTGGGGGTTTTTATGCCGGAGCTGCTGCAGGGTGCTTGGAGGAAGCAAGCCGGGCTATCCATGTGGGCTCACTACCGAAACCGAAGAAACTGGGGCTTGTGTTGGAAATCTGCACCCTCGAGCGAGTTCGGATTCGAACTGGGCCGCGGGGCTGGGGGACCCGGCACTTGGCTCTAGGTAGCCCCGGAGACGCCGGTGGCCACCGGCCTGGGGACCGCACGTGCAGCTCCCCCCTGGCCGCACAGATCCTGCAGGGGGCACCAGCCGGGGAGGTGAAGGCTCCTCCCGCCGCCAGCTGCGCCCCCACCGGCTCCCAGGGTGTAGCCGGCGGCGCCTGGGACGCCCCCTCCCCTCAAACTGTCCCCAAATTGCACTGCTCGGCCCCCGGAGCTTCAGCAGAGACAGCGGGGCACCGCGGCCATCCTGAGTTGGATGTGACCAAGCCCAGACTGGGAGCGGAGTCGTCGTCCACTGTCGCCCCCTCGGCCACCACCCGCTCCCTCCTTGGCCATGGCCCCAGGGATGTCGGGCCGCGGCGGCGCCGCCCTGCTCTGCCTTTCAGCGCTGCTCGCCCACGGTAAGTGTCGCGGCGCGGACTCGGGAGTGAAGATGCGGCGGTCGCCCCTGGAGGGGCACAGAGGAGACTGACTGGTGAAAGGTGAACCCCCATCCCCGGACTAGCAGGCTACGAGTTTCCTCCAGCCCCCAAGGGCTTTGGCGGGAGCGGAGGGTTCGAGCCCCGCCCTGGGGACCGAACCCGGCCCAGGAAAAGGGGGGTTGCGGGATCACTCCAATTTTCTCCTGGTTAGTAAGAGGGTCCAAACCCGAGTGTCCGGGGGCGTGTCCACCCACGGAAATCTATAGGGATCCGAGGATCTATAGATCGTGCCTGGGCCGCCCCTCCTGTTACTCCCTCCCCCGCGGCCCTCGGGGCTGGGGGCTGACGGGGTCCTCGGGGACCCCATCCTCCCTCGCCCGTGGCTCTCAGGCTGGTGCGGGGCCGCGCCGCCCGCCGCCTCGCTTCCTGCGGCGGTCCCGGAGGAAGGAAGTGGACTGGCAGGGGCCCGGGAGCCGCGGCGGCTCGCCCGCTCGCCGTCCTGTGAGCTGCATCTAAATGGCTGGCTTAGCCGAGCCCGGGGGGCGGGGGGTGCAGAAAACCGGCGCAGGCCGGGGCGGCGCGCGGAGCGAGCGGGCTCCACGCTGTCGCTTTCTGCAATCTGTTGCGTCTGCTCCCCAGGCTTGCCCCGGGCTCCGCGGTAAGGGGTGTGGGAGAGGGAGGGGCCGAGTTGGCGCGCTTTGGCAGCGGGACAGCAGGGATACGTGTAGGGGGACGTAGGGTCCCTAAACAAACCCCCAGGAATGAGAACTCAGATCCGACGGGAGGAGGCTGCAGCGGGCCTTCCGCAAGCTGGAAGCGCTCCAGGAGGCGAGGGGCGCAGACCGAAGGGGGAGGGAGAGAGCTGGGGAGCGAGGAGAATGGCGAAGAGAGGCCCTCTTCTTTCCAACAAGAAACCAACAAACCCGGGACACGTTTTCCTAACCGGCAGGGAGTGGGGTGGGGGTTTCCTCGTCCCTGCTGAGGGCTGAACCTAGACGGGCTGGAAAGAGGCTTCATTGGAGGGGGCAGTGGGCTCTCCGCGGTGGCGGAAGACCTCGTGGTGTCTGCTCCGCCGTGGCCCACATCTGCCCTGTCCCTAGGAGCCTGCCCAAGCTCTCTAACCAGCAGCCTCTTGCCAGACTGAGGCGCGTTCTCAAGGTTGAGAGCTTAAGGGAAGGAGGGGCTTTGGGAATCTAGGGTCCTGACACCCCGAGGGGATGGGGAACAGGCTGGCCTCCCTCTGTGGGTGGATTGCTTCTTTCCTGTGGGAGCTGTTTTGCGTTCAGTTCACCAGCCCTAGCCAACCTCGGTTCTTTATCAGGAGATTGGGCAGGACAGCAGTTGGAGAGGAGGGGGCAACGTGTTTGTGCAGCTGGGAACCTGACATCTCAGCTCCATGTGCAAGACTAGGGTGGGGAGGGGTTGGGGAGGGGTGCCCCGTGTCTGCGGGAGTTTGGGGCGCCGGGCAGGAGGGAACTGAGCTCAGGCCCTGGTCTAGGCGCGGTTCTGCCCCACATCTGCCTCTGACTACCAGAGTCCTTCCCAGAGCTTGCCAAGGCCCCACCTCCAGGGAGCTCAAGTGCTCTTCCAAGGTTCCCACTGCCTACCTTCCAGAGTCCTTGGCCCTCTGTTAAAGAGCCTTTCCCCTCCCTCACCGGCCAGAGTCTTGCCTTGCTTCCTAAGACCCGGCCCAGGAGGTCTCACTGTCCTGGCACTGCCTCTCCTGGGACCATCAGCGACCTGCCTCGTTCCCTCCTTAGATGCCAGTCTCCTCCGTGCCCTGCTGGTCCTGCAGTGGCGGTGGTGGAACCTCAGGCTGACCCTTCTCTGTCCTTCCACGCAGCCAGTGCCTGGTGTGTGCACGGCCCACGTTGGCTGATGACCAGTCAGAAGCTATGTGAAGAGACAGGGTGGGGTGCCCTGCTGGCTCCTTCTCCAAGCCCCGTCCCCGAGCTCCTGTCCCATGCCTCAGTCTCCCCTTACTCAAGGAAGGGTCAGCAGATTCTTAAGGGACCCCCTGCAGATAAATACAGCCACAATCACTAAGTTCCTCCCTCCCCAAACCCCATTTTCCCTGGGCCTTTCTCTTTCAGCGCTGCCTAACACCCCCCCACACCCTAACCATCCCTCCATCCAGGAAGAGGGTACGTGGATTCACTCTCAATTCAAGCTCACTCTTGGTTGGGAGTCCTGGGCTCTTCCAAGATGCTGGGGTGTGGGATCAGTTGCTGGGTGTGTGTGTGTGTGTGTGTGTGTGTCTAGCAGGCTATTAAGGCTAAAGGGTTCTGACCACATAGCCAGACTGGGAGCCAAATAGCCTGGATTTGTGTCTAACTCTGGTGCCAAGGGGCAGGGTGACCTTGGCCTGCCTCCCTCGTGTTCCTCCAGCAGTGTGGCCTGTGGTCCGTCCCTCCCCTTCTCACTTTGTGCCAGTGCTGCCGGGCACACCCAGAGCCCCTCTGCCGGCCAGGCCCCGGCCCTGCCTGCCTGCGGGGTCATAGCCCCTGCGCCCAGTCTCAAGGCTTCTGGCAGAGAGAAGCTGAGGAAGCAGCTTCCCGCACCTGGTCTTGGAGGAGGCTTTCTGCTCCGCTTTTCGTTTGAATAGGAGTTTGGGGGGCAGGTGGTGGTCGAATCTGCTGGAGAGTTGATTATGCCAGCCCCCCTATTCAGTAACCTTCCCTGGCTCCCCACTGCCTATAGGGTCAGAGGTACACTCCTTGCTCCTGACCTCCCTGCATCCAAGGCCCTTTATGATTTTGTATCAAGCTACCTCGTCACTTCTGGGGTGCTGCCCTCTCTCCAGCCCCCAAGAATCTTATGAGAGAATGCTCTTCTCACCTGCCTGTCTGTCTGCTTTTGCACCTGCCAGCCCCTCCAATGTGGAATATCTTGCCTCCAGAAATTCTTACCTGGCTTTCAAAGCCCAACTCAAACATCATCTCCTCCAGGGAGTCTGCCTAGATTACTCCTTAGCTTCTCACCAGCAGCTCCCATGCCTCCAACAGAAGCAACGGGTCTCTTTCCAGTGCTGCCTTGGCCCTCCTGGCTGCCGAGGCGCCCTCCTCACGGGCTGCAGCGCCTGCGTGTGAAGGGGGTGTGGCCATATTCATATGTGACCCTCACACACGTGCATTTAGGAGAGGAGCCATGTTCTCCCGGTCTTTGCCCCGCTCTCCAGTGTTTGACACATAGTAGGTGCTGGGAAGAAAGGAATGGGGTGGGAAGACCACTTTATATGGGGGGCCCTCCCAGTGTCAATTGAAAAGGGAGCTCTGGGGCATGGGGCAGCAGAGAGGTGGGGAGGGGACGGGCAGAGACACCAGGACAAGAGCAACAGGACAGGATGGGGCAGGACTGTGGCACAGCCCTTGCCTGGCACACACGAGATACCTGTGTCCAGGGTGACGTGTTATAACACAGCTCCACGGGATACAGATGTGGCGGCCCGTGCTGCTCTGATGCATGATATCAAATGCGTGTGCCCTCACCCCTGTGGTCACCAGCCTGGCAACCTCGAGTTTCTCCCCTGGGTCGTGTCCACGCTTTCCCACCCCCCTCATTACTCAAGCTCTAGGTCCCTGAGAGAGGCAGGAGGACAGGATCAGCACCGGGCCACGGACAGCTCTCCTGGGGCTGGAGTGAGGGATGATGCTTGCCCCGCCCCGCCCCGCCCCAGCACAGCACACACACACACACACACACACACACACACACACACACCCTCTCTTCTTTCTGGCCACTCGGAGCCCTTCGTCACCACACAGCCATGTAATGTCTGAGACCAGTAGGTGGGGATGTGCTATAAACTTGGCTGAGAACGGGCTTTCCTGAGGATAGCTCGGTGCTTGGCGATAGGAGGTCAGGCCACACTGGAGGAGCAGAGGGCTTGTCTGGCACCGATGGCCCCCAGACCTGAGCCCGGTGATGAGTGTTTGCGGTGCTGTGGAATTTGAGACTCTGCGAGGCACCAACTCCGACCACCAGGGCCTGCCCACCGCCACGGGCAGGATGTGTGTGTTAGCAGGAGGGTCTCACTTTCAAGTCCGACACGTGGTGATGTCCATCCACCTGCTGACACTGGATGAGACCCCAGAGCCACCAAACCCAGCCCTCGTGTGGATGGTGGAATGGGCACTTGAGAGAGAGAAAGGGCCAGGGCCAGCCTGCCGGGGGTTCTGGAACCAGGACCAGCATGGGAGCCCAGCATGGCTTCCTGGACTGGCTGGCGGTCTGCCCTGGGCTCCTCAGCAGAGATTCCACGGCCTCTGTTACCCTTCACCTTCACACCAACACGTGCTTCTGGCCTCAGTCTACCCTCGGGTCGCCGGCAGGCAAAAGTTGAAGTCCACTTGAGGGGATGAGAAATCTGAGTCCCTGAGAGGCAAGGGTTCAAACTCTGACGTTGTCGACTTGCTGTGTAGCCACAGGAAAATCACCCTCCTCTCTGAGTCTTTTCCTCCTCTGCCAAGTGAGCGGGGAGGGACCTGCCAAGCCCCTGCCAACGCTCTTGTTCAGTGATGGAGAAGCCAGGCGTTTCCTTCCTTCCGTCCGCCTGGCCCATGCCCACGCCTCTCTCCACGGACGCCCACGGCCGATGCTAACAAGCGGAGAGGACTCCTCCTGCCCATTCCCTCCCCAGGATTCTCCACCGGTACCCCACACAGAATTTTGGTAAGAGATGAATGAATCAGTCGTGTGTGCTCTTTTTTAAGGACATGAATTTCTTCTTCTATGTTTCCTCCTTTATGTTTTTAAATGAGAAGCGGGCCTTCTTCTCATCAGTTCAGCCGGCTGAGCCGTCCACCAGCAGCCCCCAAGGAGGAGGCCGGGGGTCAGGGGGCGCCCACACTCTGCCCACTACTGCACCTGTTTCTGGAGGATGGACAGACTGCCAGGGGTGGGCGGAGGCGCTGAGATGGGGGACAGGCTCCTCTAGGGACAGAAGCTGAGAGTGCAGAAGTCATGTTCTCTTTTCCCGTGTGCCTCTTTCAGGTCCTCCCCCTCTCACACCACCTCCTAACACACACACACACACACACACACACACACACACCCGCCCCGGGCCTGCTGGCTGGCAGACAACCCAGCAGGATGAAGTGGAAAATGGAAACAATTACCTGGATTATTCAATGCTTGTTGCACGAATGAATGAATGCAAAAATGACTAACTCGGTGCAGAAAAGGATAGACTATGTAATAGAATAAAATCCCCTTTTGCCAGAATTCTTAGCTAGAGAATTATCTGTCTTTGAAAAGTTCTGCTTTTTATCAAGCTCGAATCCCTCCCACTGCATTGCCTGGCCCACATTTTTGGTCACCTGGATAAATGTGAGGACACTGAAAATGGCCCTGGTTCTCAGAGGCAGCTTCATCCAAGAATCCAGGCCCAAACAGCATGCGACCCCACCGGGCAGACCCCTGGCCCTGGCGGAGAACAGGCAGCTGGACACCCTCAGCCCTGCACACCTCCCAGGATCACAGCCCGGACGACATGGCCAGTCATTGAACGGATTCGGCCACGGCACCCTCAGTGGCATCCTCTCTGCTTTTCAGAGGGAGAAGAGGGGAGGGGGGAGATGGCTTCTGCCCCCAGGCAGTGCCCAGTGTGAAAAGAGAAGCAGAGTCTTGTCTTCAAAGGCCACCTTTGATCTGACAGTGACAGACAAGCTGGCCACCTTTTCCCAGAGGTTATAGGACCCCATCTTTCAGCCCCCTGGGCTGTTGGAGAGCCTGCCTCTGGGCCAGAAGCGAGTGCATTTTGGGTGCAGATAAAGCCTCAGACTCGTCACACAGGGGGCAGTGTCCGTGGGAGCTGATGGCATGGGCGCCACACTCAGACGCAGCCGCACTGTCATGGGCACACCCTGAGAGGCTGTGCTTCCACGTTCCGGCAGGTCTCTGGAGGTCAGATCCACAATCTCGTGTGGTTCTCACGGCAGCTGCCAGGTGAAGGCAGTGACTGTGACTCCCTTTCACAGGGGGCGAAGCTGAGGCTCAGCAGAGCTCTGGGCACCGCAGCTCTTGCGGTCGGGTTTTCTGGCCCTGAATGCAGAGGTCATCTTGTCAGGGAATAAGCTCGGACAGGAACAGACAGACACACGGACCCATACGCCTGAGTGAGGCGCCGATCTGACCGTGTGATCTCTCCAGTCTCATCGTGAGCCCCTCTCCCTCTGGCCCCTGGCTCCTTCCAGTCCCTCGGATGAGTCACACTGGAATTCTGTGTCAGAGCCTCAGTACACACTGTCCCCTCTGACCAGAATGGGCTTCCACCCCCTGTCCTACTCAACTCTCCCACCAGAGCGTATCCACATTTCCTCTTGGAAGCCCACCCTGACTCTCAGATAAACAAAAACCACCCCCAGCCCCCGCCCCGCAGCTCACTGATGGTTTGCATGTGTGTTACTGCCCCGCTCAACCTCCCTGCTGGCCCGGAGCCCAGGGGACCTGGGAGGCGTCTGACCTCTGCCCTGCCCTGTGCCGGGACGTCTGGAACAAAGGAGGCATCTGATGCTTTGTGAGATGAGTCAGTGAGTGTGCACTCAAGCTTGTGCTTGTACACCTTCCCTGTCCCTCGGCAAGTGTTCGGCGAGTGCTTGCTGCAGCCAGGCACCTGGTCTTAATCTGTGAATACCACCAAGTCTCTGCGCTCGGGAACCTGTGTTCTCTGGGGGCAAGGGCAGAACAGGGAGCTATGCACACTGTCAAGTACGTAATGTGTCGGAAAGGAAAAAGGATAAATAAGAAAGCAGTAGGATAAGAGGAATGGGGAATCCCAGTGCACGTTTGTGCGGGTGTGTTGGGAGGGCTTGTGCAGTATCAAAACGAGTGTTCTGTGGGTAAAGTGTCATTAGCAGACTTGAAGGAGGAGAGGGGGCAAGCTAAGCAAATATTCTATTACAGAGGGGCCAGCCCTGGGCCAGGGGCGGGCTTGGCCACTCAAAGTGCAGCAGGGAGGCCAGAGGGGCTGGAGGTGGGGGGAGGGGGGATCGGGTTGGGGAGGCAAGCCCTATGAGACACTGACTGGTGGGCTGAGCAAACTGGGGAGCCAGCAGGCTTTGGAGCCACAGGGACCTGAGCTGACCGTGGCTGCAGGTTTGCAGGGCTCCAGAACCTACAGGGACGGGACTGACCCCCCCAGCGCCGCAGGCAAGGACCTCTGTCTGCCCTCTTTAGCTCCTTGCTCCACAGAGCCCTGGCCCTGGCCGCCTTCCCTTCCTCCCCACTGCCACCCCACTGCAGGCGGGGCCTGGGCGTGCGGGAAGTGGACTGCCACAGAGACCACCTTCGGACAAAGGGCACAGCAGGTGTCCAGACATGTGGCTGCCCTGGCCCCTCCCATGGGTGTGCCTCCCATCTTTCCAGACGCACCGCTCTGCTCCAGGTGCTTCCACAGCCCCGTCTTGCTCCAATGCTACCGTGGTTGCCATGACAGAGGCCAGATGCCAGCGTCCTCCCCTCACTGGGGGCAGACAGGACACTGAGCGAGCCTTGGTTTCCTTTGCAGATTCTGACTTTTTACCTAATTGCCTACTTTCACAAGAAACTCGCTATGGGAGCGAGGGCGTGTGGGTGACCCACCCTGGTCTGGGCAGCGATCTGACCAACTCTGATGTCGCTCAGGGTGTCTGCAGGCTGTTGTTCTCAGAGGACACAAAACCCAGCCCCCCGGATCCCTGAGCACCGGGCAGCCACTCGGGGCTACTTGGTGCTCTGCCCTCTCTGCCTGCCCCTGCTGTACATCAACGAGTGTTCAGTTGGCGACCCCTCCCCTCCGGCAACCCCCTGCCCCCGTGTGCTCACTGCAGCCCATGCCGCTTCCCCAAGGAGGTGAAGGAGGTGACGGCCCCCTGCCCTGTGGGGAAAAGTGGGCGTGCAGAGCCTTGTCCAATGGGAAGGCGCTCTTGGATTGGAAATAGGAAAAATTGTCATTTTCTCAGCTGCCAACACAGCAGAGAAATGATCTCAATTTTCTGTGGCTGTTTTCAGCAAAAGAAAAACAGCCAGCCACCAGCCCACATGCAGGAGAGGAGGCTGGAGCTGGGGGTGGGGCGGGGAGAGGAGCAGAGGGGCGGGGCTCCCCACTCGGGCACTGCAGCCCCCCTCCCTGGGAAAGCACCCCTCACCCCCAGCACCCACTGACCACACACACCGCTCTGTTGGAGCAGCTGTTGAACTATCTGGTCATCTTAACAGTCGCTTCCATTAACTGAGCACTTAACTGTGTGCCGTACCCTCTGCTGGGCACCAGAAATCACCCGAGGAGCCAGAGGTGCGCGGCTCTCCTCACCTTTCCCCGTACTTGGCTCTGACACGAAACTGCCTGGCTCCGTCACTTCCCACGAGACTTTGGACTCTCTGCCTCAGTTTCCTCATCTGCAAACGACTGTAAACATACCCAGTGTACTGGGTTGTTCTGATGATGAAATGAGTCATTATTTCACGTCAAATATTTAGGAGAGTATCTGGTCCCACAAAGTGTCCAAAAACAATAGTTGTCAATATTGTTGTTGTTACTAGTATTAGTCCATGCCAGGTATTCGGGACAGACTGTGTTTTCTTCATTTTTAGTGTAAAACATTTTTGCTAAAAATGAAGAAAGTACGGTGCCTGTCCTATGAGGAACTTCTGAGGCGGCGTCCTGGGGAGACGAGCCACAGCCGCACAGACCGTGATAAAATGCAGTCACGGGAGTGTTGGAAGGCGAACAGAGTGTTGTGGAGCAAGAAAAATCTCATAAGTGTTCAAGGGATCCAGGGAGGCTTCATGGAGGAGGTGCCACTTCAGGTGCCTTGACCAAGTCAGAGAATTCTGCCTCTGAAGATGACTATTAAGTTAGCATCTACTCTGTGTGTGATCCCCTGGGGAAGACAGAAATGCAAGACAAAAATGGTCCCTGGCCTGTGTTCTGAGTCCAACAGGCAGAGAGCCAAGGCTGCCTGAGAAGGAGTAGCTGGGAGCTAAGTGCAGGGTATGTGGTGGGTTATCCTTTATCTGGATAATCTCTTGATGCCTCTCAGAACCTTGAGCCGATGGTTTATGCAGCACTAGGGAGCTATTGAGTGTTACGGAGTAAGGGAGTGACACGATCCAAGCAGGATTCTCGACAATGACGACATTGGGGGTAGTTTGCAGACTGGAGCGACCATGCAGAGAGCTGGTACAGCAACTGATCTGGAAGTGAGGGCTCCTGGGACAGGGAGGGACCACCAGCGGTCCCACCACCTGGGAAGAGTCCACTCTCAGATGCAGGGAGACAGATCCGAGTGTTGACCTCACCGCTTCCCGGGGACCTGATTTCTCTCTTCTGCTTCTTAGTTTCTGCCTCTGGAAGATCAGTCGGTAAATGGGAGGTGTGGAGCCCACAGCCTGAGAGGCTCAGTATTTGGAGCTGTCTTCGTTAGTTTAGCAGCGAAGGCCCAGACAGCGGAGGGGACCGGTCCACAGGTCACAGCCAGTTCCAACCCCCGTGGGGCACTTTATCGTCCAGGAGTCCTGGGGAAGGGGCCAAGGATGAGAACTGAGAGAGGCAGGGTCTCCCCCACTGCTGTTATCAGGGGCCCTGGCTCCTCTCTCATTCTCACCCTGACTGGCGGCCAGGGGCCGAGGGGTCAAATCTCTCAGGGGTCACTGCCAGTGTCGGGGCCCCAGGAGAGCCTTCAAAGAAGCCAGTGTGTCGGGGGATGGTGGTGGCATTCCAAGTGACACCAAGGCAGTGTCACTGTGTGAGCTGGGAGCCCCAGCCTGCCTGGTCCCCCTGAGCCCCAGCTTCCCCATCTGCGCACGGGGAGCCCCTGCGTTGCCTCTCCTGGGCGGGCGGGGCTGCCGGGAGCAGAGGATGCCGCCATGCGTGTGAAACTCCCAGCACAGAGGCCGCAGGCCTGCCGCGGGGGCTCGGTAAACGCGGTGGGTCTGTGTGTTTCCTTCCCTTCTGCCGGGAGCCAGGCCTTGCTGCCGGGAAGCACGTTGAAGACGATGCCAAAGGCTTCCCGGAGAGCTGTTTTCTGGTGGCTGGGTTGTTTTGTTTTGTCTAGGGTCTGATTTTTCTTACCCTGGATGCCTCCTAGCAACATGCTGCTTCTTTTAAGAACAGCGGTGGCCAGCTGCCGGCTTCTCTTCGGCCCTCCTTCCCTTCCCAGGAAAGCGGCCGCAGGCTTGGCCCCCGTGCCCGGTGCCTCTCCCACCCCCTGGAGGAGGAGGCGTTCCTGGGGCCGGCACGGGGCTCTGTGGATCTGCTCTGCCGAGGTCACACCAGCTGGTGAGGCCATGGCTTCCCAATATCTGCCTCTCCAGCAGCCCCCAAAGTGGACATAAAGGCTGCCTGCCCCATGGCCAGAATCAGGCCCTTGCTCATGTTCCTGACACCAAGCCCAGGCAGCCTGGCAACACTCGCTCTGACCCGGCCTGCAGCCCCCAAGACCACAGAGACCCTGGTCCCAGAGCTGACTTCCCTCACTCCACGGTCTCCTATTCCCATCCTGCAGGGGTGTTGGGGGCCGGGCCACTGACAGGCACCTGCGGCTCCACCCAAGCTTTGTGCCTGGTCCCTGTCACCATTTACCCATCATGCCCCCCACCCTCAGGAGTCCCTGGGAGCCCCCCAGTCCTCAGCCTCCCACCACACTCTCGCTCTGCCCCCAGTACTCCCGCACCTTGCTGTTCCTCTCAGCCAGCTGTGCGCCCTTCCTCCCGCTGGGTCCGGCCTGTCCCAGGGAAATGTGCCGTGAGCCACACAGGTAATTTAAGTTTTTCTAGATTATCTCAGGAGAAAAAGTAAAAAGAAACAGGTGAAGTGAAATTTTAACAATCTAGTTTAACCAATAGAGCCAAAAGATTATTTCAGCATCTTATCACTATAAATATTATTGATGCAATAGGTTGCATTTTCTGAAATCTTGTATTAAATCTTCACCGTCCCTTGTGCATTTTACACTTACATCACAGCACACGGCATTTCCAACTAGCCCCATGTCGGCTGCTCTGTGGCCACATGTGACGAGTGCCCCCATCCTGGACAGCGCAGGCCAGGTGTCTCTGGGGCCCTGGAGTCGGGGCTCTGAGGACCGGTGAGTGGGCCTTCCCAGAGACTCCCCACAGTGTGGCGCCCGGCCCCATCCTGGCAGGATTCACTTGGATTCCTGCGGGCCACGGTGGCTCCCGTTCGTGCCGAGACCCTGTAAACGGAGGTTGGATGGAGTCGCCCTCCTGCCCAGAGCCCTGCATCTCACTGAGTGTGAAAGTCAAAGTCCTCCTGTCACAGCAGCTGACAACGCCTTGCTGACTGTGTCTTCCCTCTCACCCTCTCGACTCCAGCCGAGTCCTCCTCGCTGTCCTCACCCCTGCCACACTCCGAGCCCTGGGACCTCGGTCCTCGCTGCATCTCTGCCTGACTTGTTCCCAGATAAGCATGACCTAGCCTCCCTGTGCTTTCCTGTCACCACTCAAAAGCATCCTGCCAGTGTGGCTCACCCTGGCCACCCTCACTCTGTCCCCTCACCCTGCTTCATGTCCCTTCACCTGACATATTGGGTCTTCTTGTTCAGAGATTGACACAGCCACCCCATCTGGAAGGGGGCCCCCGAGGGCAGGGCCATATCTGGTTCACTCACTGCTCTGCTCCCTGCACCTGGACTGGAATGAATGAATAAAACGGTTGCTCCTTCTCCTCCGGTCCCCCTGCCACCCAGGGAGCCTCTGAGAAGAGAGATCTGGGAGCAAGTGGATGACAGGGGCCGAGACGGGGATTTTACTCTTTCCCTCTCTCATTTATTCATTCATTCGTTCATTTGTTCTCACACTCACCTGCCATATCCCAGCTTTGTGTGCCTGGGAAAACTGCCTCACGGCCCCACGGCTCAGTTTCCACAACTGTGAAGTGGGTAGTAAGAGTGCCTTCTGCACAGGGTTTGTTGTCATGAGTAGGCAACCCAGTGCAGGTGATATGCTGGGAGTAGGGCCTGGCTGTAGCACGCGCTCCGTGAGGAGTGGCTACAGTTACAGTCGGCACACGTTCTGAACGCCACTCCGCACCACGTGCTGTGACACATGCTGGTCACACGGCAGCGAGACCTGGTGAACAGAGTCTCAGACACCGACGTGGGCTGGGATGCGAACAAGTCAGTGTGACCCACGCCAGGTGGCAGAGGCACAAGCGATTGGCCTCGCCCGAACTCTGGAGAGAGGGGCTAGGTGGCTGCCTCTTACCCCACAGCAACCACTGACAAAATCCCTGCGGACCAATGAGCGGAGGTCCAGCGGCATCAGGTGGCCGTTTGTGCAGAGCCTCGCCCACCCAGCTGCTGCAGGTTGCTAGGGAGCAGTTGGCCCCGCAGTTAGGGAGCCCTGGCTCTGCCACACACCTGCCAGAAGTCACTTTGATTCCCTAAGCCTCAGTCTCCTCCTCTGTGAAGTGGGCCAATAACAAACAGCAGCTGCATCTTAGCTCATGGGAAGTGGGTGAGTTAGCATACGGAGAGTTCCCAGCACAGCCCGATGCTCCGTAGATAGGGGCTGCTATTGCTAGCTACCCCGCTGGCGAGGCCCTGGCGGGGGTGAGGCCCTGGCAGGGGCGAGGCCCTAGCGGGGGGCAGGGGACAGGGACCGTGCGAGTCTCCTTGCATGGCGTCTTGTGTGCTGCTGGCCCTTCCATCGGTGTTTGTTGAATGCCCTGAAAGCTGGGGTACCCCTTGAGACCCTCTCTGGACTGTGGCACAGAGGGACCACTCAGTGGAGGGAGACACTTTAAGTCAAAGAAACCCAGGCCAGGGGAGCTTTGGGCCACGCTTCTCCTTAAACCATTGCTACTTGAAACATGGGAAGACTTAGGGCTGTGGAGGAGATCTCAGCCCCACTCCCCTCCGCCGTCAGGCCGGGCAAAGCCGGGAGTAAGACCCGGGTCCCCAATACCCAGTCCACTGGGCTGGTGGTTGTCTTCCCAGGTTTTGCCTGCAGGTAGGGCAGGGGGAAGCAGTTGGTCGGTCACAGATGGGGCCACCCCCAGCTCCCCAGGGGCCTTATTGGGAGGACCGCCTCAGCAGGCGTGATGTTTACCCGGAGTAACCAGATTCCAGCTCCGATAATCACATCTCAGACAGTGTGAAGTGCACCTGTGGGGAGGCTTTGCTAAACACACAAGCCGGAATCATTTCCCAGTGCCCCTCTCCCTGGGAACCCCCCCCCACGTATCCCGCTGCATCATGTACACTGTGCACTCACACACATGACCCGCACTCCCCAGGCGTCTGGTGCCAGCCTCTGACCCCAGCCCAGGGAAGGCCAGATAGGTCGCCCCCAGCCTTAGAGAGCACTTTCTCCTCTCTGGGGCGTGGGCGGGGGGAGTGGGTATTTGAAGGTCAAGTTTTCTGTCTGGAAGCTCCCCACCATTCCCCACCATCACTGAGGAATGTGGAGCCTTTGGTTCAAAACTGGCCACCATATGTCTTATCACACCTTGTCACCTTGTCATAGGCAAGCCTCACGTGACATTGTTGATCGCGATCCCCACTGTAGGGATGAGGAAACTGAGGCCTCGAGAGGGTAACTGACAGACTCAGGTCACAGGGGGGAGGGGCAGAGTGGGACTCGGGCTCCGGAGACCATGTCCTCCCCTCCCCTCCCCGCTCAACCCCCTGGCTCTGTGGTTCTAGGACCCCAGGCCTGGCCCCTGACCGCCCTGACCCCCATGGTCATGTCGTAGAGGCAGCATCACACCCATTCAGTGTGATCCCAGTGCCACCCACTCACCTGCACAGGTGCCTGTTACAAAAGGGGAAACGGAGGCACGGAGAGGCCAGCTTCCCTCCTCATGTGTCTCAGCCCTCTGCCTGACACACGCTCCCCACCCATCACTTTTCCTGGGCCCCTGGCTGCTGGCTCTCAGTCTCCCAGCCTCACTGGTCAGACCCCGCTCCCCCACCCCCCACCCTGGAACCCAGGTTCTCTTTCTTGAGATCCCTGCAAAGCTAATCTGCATGAAACCATCCCCAGGCCTTGCCTTTAAAAGTCTTCAACTTTTCTCTTCCTAAACGGCCCCTAAAGGATTTCTGTAAATTGCTCTAAGTAGTGCAAAAAAAAAAAAAGAAGAAGAAATAATAATAACTCAGTGACTGGCTGCCTGACCAGAATGCCAACAGCTCTCCTGCCTGGTTGAGGCTCCCAGCCCCTTTCCAGCAGACACTCAGATGCACGGCCCCTTGGCTCCAAACCCGGGACAGGGCACTGACTCTCCAACTGAGCCTGGCTCCGCCCTCAGGCCAGAGGCTGCCTGTGCCCGCCGGCTGCCCATGCCCGTCAGGTGCATCCCGCGGCAGACTGGGAGCCCCTCCGGGCAGCAGCGGCCTCCCTTCCCCTGCCCTCTACCAGCCTGGGACCCTCCCAGGGGACATCAGTCTGGGGCTCCTCCAGTGAAGATGGCGCCCGCCTCCTTGGACAGGGGCTTCTCTCCAGCAGACTTTGGGGAGCATTCAGAAGCCCTGCTGCTTCTAACTCGCCCTGTTCTGTGACCAGTTCCCCTACAGCAGGGGTGTCAAACTTGTTTTCACCGGAGGCCACAGTAGCCTCACAGTTGTCTCCAAAGGGCCGAGTGTAATTTTAGGACTGTGTGAATGTAACTACTCCTTAACTAGGGGCAAGGAGCTCGGCATTGCCACCGGGTAGAAACAAGGTGCCGGGCCAGATAAAACAAGGTGGAGGGCCGGATTCAGCCCAGAGGCCTTGTGTTTGCCACCTGTGCCCTAGAGTCTCATTTCTTTCCCCCCTGATTAGAGATCTGGGTCCTGATTCCTAGGCTCGGCTGCTTCACTGATTTGCGGTAATCAAGTATTCATTCATTCATTCATTCATTCATTCTACTAAAGCTTTCCAAATACCCACTGTGGGCCAGACACTGCCTGGATGTGGGTCCTGCAGATTCAGCCCCTTTGAGGTAACCCTGTGGCCAGGGCCCCAGACATGGACCTGGCTCTCCTTGGACGTGAACCCAGCCTCATCCCCTGCCTACGATCGTGACCTCTTGGCCTCTTTTGAGTGTGGACCAGAGAGGGGCCCCTGGGAGGGGAAGCAGAGGTGGGAGGGGCCTCTGTGAGACCGTGGCCTGGCTCATCCTTCTACCCATGACCTCCACGCAGAGCCCCCCTTCGCTTCCTGCCCACGAAGCCGCACAGGTCACGGCCAGGAGACCTTGGTCCTGGCAGCCTAACCCCTCACCTGAGCAAGTCTCTTCCCTGTTCTGAGCCCCAGTTTCCTTTTTTGAGACATGACAGATTGAATTCAGTCAGTGATTTTCTATATTATTTTGGCCAGGAAAGTATACTATATATATAACAATAATATAAGGTGCACTGCGTAAGTTATATGTGATACGTAATTATCTATAATACAGATTACATATGACACAGATCCAAGCAGAGTTGCTGGTTGCATGGAGAGTGAGGAGGTGTCTTCTTGAGGTCCCATGTCTCACCTTCCCTGTCACCCCATGGCAGCCCTGGTGACACCCCCAGTGAGTCTGGGTGGCAAGTCCTCGGTCCACTTCATCTGTCTCTGAGGCCCCTTCCACCGCGCCACTGGGGATTCTGGGTAATGCTGCTTGATGGGGGCTATCCCTTCCCGTCTTTGTCCCTGGGTCCCCCCTGAGTGTTCCTGTGAAGGTGAAGCCCACCAGAAGCACTGGCTCTTGTCTGGGAACCCAGCCTCCCCCTGCCCTCAAGGACCTCTGAAGGAGCCCAGCCCCTGGCCAAATGCATGTGTAAGAGTTACTAAGAAGGCCACAGATAGGCCAGCCCTGGACAGCCCTGGGGGGGGGGGTTGGAGGGTGGGTGGTTCCAGATGAGATGAAGCCTGTTTATCCCCCTCCCCGCACTGCCATTGACGGGCAGGAGGAGGAAGGAGGAGAGCAAAGGCAGACAGAGACGTCTGCTTCCTCTCTGATTTAATTGGAGCCCAATTAAGTGAATAATTGTTACAACTGTGAAACCGCCTTCCACCAAGTCGGGGACGGGAGCCTGCAGGAATCAGCCTGAGTCTGCAGGACCCAGGCTGGCCTGAGCCCTGGCCGAGTAGGTGAGGGCTCTCACGGGGCAGGGAAGGGGCAGGCCACGGAGTCCCTGACCCTCCGCCTAGAAGTGACCTAGTCCAGCCCCTGCTGCTGGAGCACAGCCCCTCGGCCTCAGTCTCGGAAGTCACGTTCAGCCAACTGTTGACCCAGGTGTGGACTCCCCGTTCCAGAGCCCAGACACTGCTCCCTCCAAGGCCAGGCGGAGGGACAGAAGTGTCAGAGCGGTCCCAAGGAGAGACAGGGAGGGAGGGAGCCAAATGGGAAGTGGCAACCCTTAATTTAAGCAAAAACATCCAGGGAATGGGGCAGTGGGGTTCCTTGGGGGCCCAGGATGGAGCCGTGTCCTGCACAGAGGGTCAGGGTGCTTGTCACAGGGCCTTGGGGTCCCGTGGAAGGACAGCTCTAGCAGAGCAAAGATGCCAAGCAGGAAAAAGACAGATGCAGCAGGAGACCCCGAACCGTGAGGAGGAGGGCCATGAGGCCACTGGGCCACCAGAGCTGAAGCTCCTGGGTCCCAGTGGGCGCTCTGCCGGTGTTTGTTGTGGGGGCAGGGAAGGCACGGCCCCCACCAGGGAGCAGGGAGAAACCAGGAGGGGCATGGAGTGGGGGAGAGCGTCCTTCCCGCCTCTCACACTGTGGGGTTTGCACAGTAGCAGCCAACAGGAGTCCTGGGAAGTGCCACTGGAGACAAGGAGGGCTCTGCCTTGCACCCTCGGAAAGTTTTCCAGGGACCTTGATCTGACCATCACCATAGTGTCTCATAAAGGAACGCCGTGGAAAGCCGAGACAAGCAGAAGTGATCCCAATGTCTGGGCCACCTGTTCCCTCCTCTGTGACAGGCAGGGGCAGGGCAGCACCTCTGAGGGGCCTCGGTGCTTGGCTTCCAAGGGGTGGCCGTTGAACTCAGAATGGGGGGCATGGGAGAGCCCCCCCAGCTCCCAGGGCTGCTCCGCCCCAGACCAGGCTGAGCTGTGCAAGGAGCTCTGGCCTCTGGCCGAAGGCTCTCTTTGTCCCCAAAGTCCCAGCCCTACTTCCTGCAGATGGGGGACTCCAGAGAGGCGGCCATTCACAGGGGAGATGACCCTGATGGCCTTGGGGGAGGCGGGCTGTCCCTGACCACACAGGGTGACAGTGATTAAATGGACCAGCAGCTGGGCCACCAGGGCCCTCCCTGCTGCTAATTTGGGTCAATTAAGCCAATTTGTCTTTGTCGACTTGAAGCCCTTTCCCTGTAATGGCTGTGCCCCCCCCCCCCCCCCCCCGGGGCCTCTGAGAAGGCAGTTCCCTGGCTACAGGGCTGCCTCTTCCCCAATCCAATCCCAAAGCTCCCGGCCCCGGGACTCTCCTGACCCTTGGGGCCCCTCCCATTGCACTGCCCAGGGTCTCCACAGCTGTGATCCCTGCCCCCGACCCATAAGGCAGGTCAGGCTGGGTTAATCTCCATTCCACAGATTAGAAATCAGGGGTCCTTCCCGAGGGATGGCTCCCAGTCACCGTGAGTCACTGGCCTGTCTCTAGAGCAGGCGTGGTGAGGTGGGCGGGGCTCATCCACAGAGGGGCGGGAGCAGCAGCCTTTTAGGTGAGAATGGGGTCAGAGACCGGGCCCTGGGACTGACCCCAGGTTATGTGAGCTCAGAGGGTCCCCTTGATGCCTCTGGGCCTCAGTTTCCCCTCTCTACCACGGCAGACCCTGCAGAGGGAGTCAGGCCAGGACCCTACAGGCCTCACGTTCTGTGGGTTGTCCTGAGGTGGAGGGGTGCAGGGGGAGGGTACCCCCCTTCCGTGTCTGGGAAGTGGTGTGCTCCCCCTCCAGCTCTATTCCGAACAGGGAGGCAGGCATGACGCTGCCACATTGGTAGACTGGCAGGGGCGAGCAAGGGCCAGCGCTTTGCAGTGTCCCCTGAAGGAGGCTGCGGCTCAGGGGCTGTCCCCACGGAGCCCATCTGGGCCCTGCACTCAGGGAGGAGGAGCAGAGGGCGTAGGGCACAGGGCGGTGGTTTCTGGGGGAGGTCAGTGGGAGAAGGACAGGGGGCCCCGCCCCAGCAGAGGCAGCAGCCACTGTGGGGTTGGGCGAGCTGCCCTTTCAGACCCACCAATGGCTTCCTTCGCCCACCCTCGTGACCGGAGGCGCTTACATCAAGGGCAGGAGGGCTGTCCGCAGAGGCACGAGTTGCCCCTCAGGAGATCTTCCCAGAAGGGCCGCCATGAAACACCGGGGCCAGCGGCTCAGGAGGTCGCCTCACAGGCTGCGTCCGCCCGTTAACATGTCCTGCGCCAGCTCCCTGGTGTGGTGCTCTCGCTCTGTCACCCTGATGGCTGTCTCTAGGTGACAGTGGGACGGGCCAGGGTCAGGGTGCAGGATGGTGACAAACGGAGGAGCTCCTTTCCTCCCAGTCATCTTCTCCTGGGCCATCTCCTTTGCTGCCTCTCTGTGCCTGTGACCTCAGATTCCTGTCTGTGGGTGGGGGCAGAAAGCTGGTGGGGGACAGACTCTCAGGCCACCTGGGGCCCTGGGGTGGGTTGGGAGGGACCCAGGGAGTGCTGGTGGGCAGACTGAGGCCCAGGGGGTCCCATAGGGGGGAGGTGTCCCCTGCCGACACGCTGTGCGGGCGTGCCCACAGAGGCCCAGCGGGCATTGCTGTCCTGGCCATGCTGGGTACAACCCACACCATGGCGATGGCGGTGCTGTGGGAACTGGGGTGTGTGCCTACACGGGCACCCAGGAGACACAATATGGCAGACGGGGATGTCGGGAGGAGGCCTAGGTCTGGAGCCTGGAGGGGGCCCTCGGGGCCATTCCTTCTCTGGGTGTGGTGTGTGGATGGTCCTCCTCTGGCCAGCTCTGTCCCCTGGGGGCCCCCGTGTACCCCGATCCTGTCTTCAGCCTCTTCAGTGCCCACCACACTCAGCCCTGTGCCCCTGTGGACAGCCCTCCCCCGGGCCCTCTCGGCCACACTCAGAGCACGGAGCCCCCCCAACTTGGCCACCTGCCCACAGGATCCTTTGCCTACCCTGCAGGTCACCCTGCAGGTCACCCGCCAGGCCTGGTCCCCACCCGTCCCCCTGCCTCACTCCTTCCACCTAGAGGACAGTGGGGGAAACCTGCCCCATCTCTCCCTCTCCACCTCTTCCCCCCCCACACCCCACGCCCTGGCCTGGGGTCTGGTTCGCTCGGCTGCTTTAAGGAAACTGCAGTGGCAGCTGCCACTCACAGTTGCTTACCCAGCACCAGGCTTTTTAAAAATCTATCAACTCATTTAGTCTTCACAGCAGCCCTCAGAGGGGGAACCAGTACGGGCTCCACATTGCCAACCGGGAAGCAGCCCAGAGAAGGTGGTGGCTTGCCTGAGACCACACAGCAGCCAATGAGTATGGAGCAGGGAGCAGGAGGGGCAGACAGGCCCTCTGGTCTGTGTCATCCAGAGCAGCTTCTCAGGAGGTGTCCACTCCTTTCTGGCCACCAACTCCCTTCATTGTTCACCCCCCACCCCTGTGTCCTTCCCCTCAGGCCCAGCAACTACATCCTGAGGGCTCTGTCTGGCCCCGGTGTCCCCCCTGCAGGCCACCTCCCAGAGAGCTCTTTCAGAATGAAAATGCAACCTTGTCACCAACATCCGACCCCATTATAGTCCCGCCCCCATTCCTGTGTGTGGAAGGGAACCCTCCGAACTCCTCCCAGTGGCCTCCAAGGGCCCCAGGATCACCCGCCTCTCCGCCTGAGGAGGGTGATCCTGTCCCCCAAACACACGCCTGCCCAGATGATCGTCAGTGCCTTGATGCACAGGCATGGAAGGCCCCCAGGTTGTCTGGCTGTCCCCCGACCCCTTGCTCTTCCGGGCAAACTCCTACTCACTCTCCCAGCTGCAGGGGCCCTCAGCTTCTCGGGGGGGCTCCGCTGCTCCTTTAGCTGCATGCCCTCAGCGTCTCGGCGGCCTGTGTGTGTCCCCCTCAGAGGCCAGCTGTGACCTCTCTGCCTCACCTGGCACATAGAAAGCTTTTGAAGGACCAGATAAAGAAATGCATGCACTTTGAGGAAGGGAAAGTCCCAAGTCGAATGTGAATGATTCATTATTAGTATCAGTTGCTAACATTTGTTGCCCAGCACTTCTGTACCAGGCACCTGGCCCAACACGTGCGTTTTAGCCTGGCAATAGCCCCATCGCGTGCCTGTTCCTGTTGTGAGCGCTTTAAAGGAGGAGCAGCTGAGGCTCAGCGAGGTTGAGCAGCTGCTCAGGGTCACACAGCTGGAAAGGAGCAGGGCTGAGGCTCGAAGCCAGGTGTATCTGAGTGCAGAACCGAAGCCGCAGACGGCAAGAGATGTCTGCTGCTGCCCCGAGCTGCCCAGGATACCCTGACGAGCCCGCAGCGGCCAGGAGAGGTGCAGGCAGCCCTGGGAGGGACATGTCTGTCCGCCGCTGCCTAAAGAGCTACTTGTCGCAGTCAGTCGTGAAGTCCTAAGTGAGCAGACTCAGGTCCCTCATCCCTGGCTGTCACATGGGCCATTGGGGCCCTCAGAGCATGAACCAAATGATGAGGGAGGCTCAGCCCAGCTCTGGAACCACGTGGCTCCTCAAAGCCAGGCCCAGCAGGGGTGTCTCTCTTGGGAGTAGGGGCTCAGGGCTACTCAGCACCTGTACCTCAGTGGGTGGGGCCAGGCAGGAGGAGGGATGGCCCCTTTCAGGCCAGTTGCTACAGGGGGTTTTCCCTGGACACCAGAGCAGGCCTCACTGAGCCAGCGTCCCCCAAACACACCCCGGGCACCGGAGCCTGCCGGGTGTCTAGGTCTGGCTGCTCTAGGCTGGCCAGGTGGCTCTGAGCTGCCCGTCAGATCTGGGGCTGCCTGTGCTCCTTGCCTGCCTGTTGGGCCAGGCGCCTCTGGAAGCTTATTCTTCTCACGGCAAAAGAGGCCCTGTGCTGCCAGCACATTCCAAGCATCCCTGTGTGTCCCATCTACTAAAATCTCTTTAGATAAAGCAAGTCTCACTGCCAAACTCCAAACTAGGAGATAGGGAAGTATACCCATCCCCCAACCGCAGGGCCATAGTGGCAGGAGTGTGGCTGCCGCACAGAATCTCACAATCGGACAGTCACTCAGCCAACCCTCTGCCTGTGTAGAAGCTCCTGGGCCGCATCCTCGATAGAAATCATCAGCCTCTCATGTCTTGGATCCTTCTGGGGACGGGGAGCTTACTACCTCCACAAGGCAGCCCGTCTATTGCTAGGTTGCTTTGACCCCATGAAATTACCAGCTCGCTTGTAGTTCTAAGGCTCCCTCCACTGCAAATTCTATTCATCGATCTTAGTTCAAGCAATATTTAAGGAAAACTTACTCTGTGTCAGCTGGGGACCGGGGATACCCAGATGAGAGTCATCTGAGGTGGGGGGTCAGGGGCAGGTACTTGCCAGGGGTCTGGCTCCTTCACTTCAGGAGTCTGGGAGCTGAGCCCGTGGGAGCCCTTTCCCTTCCCACTGGGCCGGCGGTGCCCCGGGCTGTTGGGATAACAGCAGCTCGGGAATTAATTACAGCACTTGCTTCTCGTTCTGTGTGTCAGCCTCTCAGAGCAGCGGCCTCATCCATCTCTTCTGATTCTGCCTTCCTGTCTGACTGTATGTGGTGTGTCTGCGTGTCCGGGAGGGGAGCAGGGAGGCAAGGCCTGGTGCCACCATGGTATCCCTCCCCCTGGGGGGTCTTCCCATTGCCCACAGCATGATGGGTGACTTTTAAAGGCATGGGAGCTATTAGTCGCGCAAAGGCCTGGGAAAGTCCATGACCACATACAAAAGCTGCTCGGGATTCCTCGCAGGGCTCCAAGGAACACAGCCCGAAAACTTGGAGACCAAGTTCATAGACCCCTCTGCCTGGCATTCAAAGCCCTTTGCCCCCTGGTGCCACCCTGCCCATGCAGTCTCTGCGCCCCCTGTTACATGCCACTCCATCCAAAGTGCCCGTAGTCCTGGCCCACTCGCCACCCTGTTTTCTCCACCCAAAAGCTCCTGAGCCCCCCCTCGGTCCCACCATACCATCGGCTGTTGAATTTCCACCTGCTCTTCAAGACCCAACTGCTCGACCCACCGCTCCTCCTCCGGCATCTGGCCCTTCCCAGAACACCCACCTCCCTCCTCTCGGCGCCCCCTGCCCGTTAGGGCTGGTTATTTATGTGTGTGTCTGGTCTCCTCCCGGTCAGCCGGCAAACTCCTTCAGGGAAGAAACTAGCTCCTTTATCTGTCTCCCTGGCAGTTCCCAGCAGGTTCCTGAGCAGAGAAGGGGCCGAATAAATATTTATTTGTTGAAAATTTTTATTGAGTGGCCGTTGCCAGCAGCAGCATTGGACCAGGCCCTCAGGCTGCCTGTGAGAGAGGGCCCCGTCCCTGCCCTCGGCAAGGCTCCGTCAGGAAGAAGGTGGACCTCCAAACCCGCGTCTGCAGCTCAGACCCCCCGAAAGTGCAACATGACCGGTGTGAGCAGCTCAGACGCCAGTGCCTGACCCGGCCAAGGGGTGGTGGTCAGGGAAGGCTTCATAAAGGAGGCGACACCTGGGAGATGTCAAAGGATGAGCAACACTTGTCAGGGGACTGTGTGGGGAACAGCACAGCAGGCAGGTGGAAGGTCACGGGCAAGGCAGAGAAGGTGAGACAGTGTGGCTAGAGCTGCCCAGACTCAGGCGTGGGGGTTGGGGAGTGGGACATAACTCAGGGCCCCTCGGGAGGAAGGAAGCACTTGTGGGAACATCGGACTGGAAAGCAGGAAGGGAAGCCTCCAGCCGTCCTCCTGGGGTACATACAATAAGGCAGTGTGGTTCCTGGGGCAGGACACCTCGGGCAATGTTGTCCTTCTCTCTGAACCTCAGTGTTGCCACCTGTAAAGTGGGTGGTTTGGACCAGAGAGTCTTGAAGATCCCGTCCAGCGCTGAGTTGGAAATGCCCACGGAGCCCCAGCTGGACCACTACCCATCAATCAATCGGTCAGTCACTATGGTGCCAGGAGAAACCAGGGCAGAGCAGAGCTGATGGGGGCGGCCTGGGGCAGTGGTGCAGGGGCGAGGCTGACGTGGGGGGCCTGTGAGCCTGGGTCTGCAAGAAGCACCCTGCATGTGTAGGTTTTGTTAGCCTCGTTTAGTAGATGAGGAAGTTGCAGCTCAAAGCTACTCAGTGAGCTATTTGATCCCCCGAGTCTCTCCCCAGCTGGCATTCTCATCTTCCATTCCCTACTCCTGCCTGGAGGACCGGCCCCGGCTTCATGCACAGGTTACAATTCTCTGTTTTAGGTCCTGTCACTCTCCTGTGGGGCAGAGACAGAAGGAATGGTCAGGCTCCTACTTAGGGTGGCCAACTGTGCCCGTTTGCCCAGCACCGAGGGACTTTCGGTATTAAACCCACAGTGGTCCCGAGTGAGCCAAGGTGAGCAGATCAGCGGCTCCTTCTACAGGCGGCGAGTGCAGGCCCAGCCCCTCCTTCCAGGGGGCAACGCCCTAGCCCCCAAGTTTGCTCCACTCCCAACGCACACACACCTTCCTTCCTGGGGGTCAGCGCAGGAGCGGGGCCTCCCTTCCCAACCACCCAGTTCTCAAGGCTTCCTGCGGCCTGGCCTCAGAGAGGCTGCCGAGGGCTCCGGGGAGGGCACCTGAGAGCTGGAAACTGTCAGGGAAACGTAGCCAAAGCTCGGAGCTCGTAGGCGAGAGGCCAGCCGTGGCCCCTCCAGCCGACCCTTGGGAGGAGCAGCCCTTGGAATGTGCGCTGCTCCTCCTTTGGTGGGTCGTTTCACTCTCTCCTCCCCAACAGGAAACTCCCCTGCACGGGCCGCTGGCCCTGTGACCCAGTTCTGCAGGCCCCCACTCCCACCCCAGTGATCAGGGGTCTGAGCTCCAAACCCCGCTCTGCCACTAACCCTCCAGGACCTCATGCAAGTGTCTTCCTGTCCACAGGCCTCCGTGGAAATGGGGCCAGAAGGAGGCCCACCTCTCAGGAGCACTGTGAGCAGCACATCAGAGGCGGCTCACATGAAAGCACTGTGGGCTGGCAAGAAGGCCCTGCCTGCCTCGGGCCCAGGTCTAGGGGCGGAGTTCCCTTGACCCGCTCGCTGGGTGCCAGCGGACTCCAGGCTCCAGTGCCCTGGGCCAGGAAATGAGCTCCAAACCAGGAAACCAGGAGCGCCAGTGGGCTACACCCCAGCAGCACGGCCCCGGGCAAGCCTCTTGGCATCTGCTTCGGTTCCTGTCTTGGCAAACACAGAGGGTTGCTGCCCGGGGTCACTGCAGGCCCCATGACACCCACAGCCCAGCACCTGTGCTCCCCAGGCGGCCTCTCAGTGTGAGCTTGCCCCTGCGGGCCCACCCTGCACCTCTGGGACCCTGGGCTGCGGCCCAATGGGCCGGAGGGGTCACACGGTTCCCTCGCCCTCCCCAGGCCCTGCCCTCTGAGGGCCCAGCTCCAAGTCCGCCACCACCCACGACGCTCCAGCACACGCAGGCTCTCACACACGCTTTCTTTTTTCATTGTTTGAGGCTAATTGTTTATTAGGAGATGCAGGCGGCTGTGCCAGTGGGAAGGCTCAGCTTGCTCTGCTATAATTAGGATAATGCACATTAGTCATTTAGTGGAACTCCGAGAGCAGCCCCTGCCCCCCCCTCCCCCGCCGCTGCTGCTTCGCAGCTCCTGCAGAGCCCAGGCGGGGCTGAGGGGGGTCTGCACAGGGTCCCTGGGCCTGGGGCCCAGGCCACCGGCCCCCAGCCTCCCTCCCACCCTTACTCCCCACCCCCTTCCCTCCGCTCACCTCCTTCACCATAGTCTTTCATCCCATTGGCTGCCCCACCAGAATACGGATTTTCTACCTTCTCTCTCTTTCTCTCCCTCCCCAGTCCCTCCCTAGAACCGAGGTCTGGTTAGGTAGGTCAGCAGAGTAGGGAGGGTCTGGGCTTCGGGGCCCTGGGGGTACAGGCAGTTCAGTGTGTGGTGTGACCTGGTAAGAGAATCCAGGCCTCCTCCCTGCAGGGTGCCCTCCTGGCCGCTGCCCCTGCCCTTCCCTGTCCTGAGAGCCCAGCATTGGGTTTGCAGAGGACGGTTTGGCAAAAGCAGGCCTTTCCTTCAAGTGGCCCTACCCACGAGCACCTCCCTGTGGCCTCATTTCACTTACCGTCTGCCCGAAATCCGAGAAACGAGGCCCCACAGGAAGCTAGTGTGCTTTGGAGGCCAAGGGGGGGCTCTCACAGGGCTGGCCAGAGCCCGGACCCTCTGCCCCTGGGCCTGAGTTGGGACAAGGGGCCATTCCAACAGCATCCTCCTGTGCCCCGTCCCACAGCCACTGGCAGACTCCACACTTGGTGACATAGGAACCCCCACTCTCTTCCTCCATCCCTGCGCCCCCACCCAACCCTTCCCATTAGAAAAGGGGCCCCATGTCAGGCCTGTTACAGCTGGGCGGACCTCGGTCCACTGGGGCCAGGGGGTTGAGGCAGGGGCGGGGGTGAGGGTGAGGCAGGCCCCTTCCCCATTTCCAGAAATAAATACGGGAGCTGTTCCCAGGGATGAGGGGTGCCTGGCCAACAATGCAAGGCCCCCTCGTCGTCCCAAACCTGTCTGAGCGTCTCCTCCACCCTCAGGATCGCTTCCCTCTGGTGGCCAGGCTGCAGGGCTCACGAGAAGGTGCCCCTGGGACTAACAAGGAGCCAGAAGGAAGAACCTTGGTCCCCAAGGGTCTCTGGTCCTCCCTGCTGTGGGCCGAGCAGGGCCTCCCTCCCAGGGGCTGGGGGTACCCAGGAGCAGGCCTAGCTAGCCAGTTCCAGTTTGCAGGGGCTGTCCTAGCAGCAGCTTTTGGGGTCCCGTGGCCGCCTCACCTTCTGGTGTCCTGGGCCTCCTTTGCACTCTGGGGAGGCATTCCTAGCCCCTGAGTTAGCTGGGCTGGGCTCCTGCCATTCAATCGTACCCCTCCCCCCTTCTACACCTCCCCCAGGTCGCTCTGATTTCCTCCCTTTTTCTCAAAGATGAGAGCTCGCTGCTCAGCGGCAGGCAGCTGGTTGAGAGAAGGATTTTAGGCTGAGAGAGCCACTGGAGTGGCCGGGCAAGGGTCAGGTCCCAGGGTGGGGTCGGGCAGGGGCGCGGGGCAGAGGAAGACCAGCACAGACTGTGTGTGAGCGCGTGTGAGCAGACACCGCCTCCCAGGGTCATTCAAGGTCGTGGTGCTGGATGCCAGGGATAAAGAAGGCCGCAGGGCCCCTGCCCGTGTGGCAGGCAAACCAACTGCCAGAGAACTCGGGGTGGGGTTCATTCACACGGGGGCAGGGGGGCCAGTCACAGGTCTCAGAGGATCTCTGGGCCCCGTGATGATAACAATTTACTGTATTTAATGAGGAGGATAATAACACCCAATCAACAGCTCACGTGTGAAGAGGGTTAATTGTGTGCCAGGCCCTGGTGGAAGCGCTTTGCAGGTGACCACACAGCATTCCACACTCACAGCGACCCCGTGAAAGAGGGACCACTGTCACCCACCCCATAGTTCTGACACCGAGGTGGGGGAAAGCTAAGTCACTTGCCCGAGATTTTATAGCTGATACACAGCAGAGCAGGTCTGATAGGAGGCTTCCTGACCCTCAGTTTCTTCATCTGTGAAACCTGGGGAAGCGACCCTGACCTCCCTTCAGCTGAGACAGAGGGAGCTCCCAGGCACATGGCGGGGAATGACCCAGCCAGTCACCAACACTGATGGCAGTAAGCAGGCAGGAGGTCTGCTGGGTGGTGACCTAGGGCAAAATGAGGGACCGGTGCCCCTTCTGCTGGCCCCTCCCCCAGCTTACTTTTTCCAACACTGGAATCCAGCCAGGAGTGGGGGTCGGGGGTGGGGGTGACCGTCCTGGGAAGCTGCCTCTCCAGGGTTTACAACCCCTGGGGTTATGGCTGCTGGAAGCTTCAGTTGCCCCCCATTCCCCAGCCCCGTAGTTACGCCAACTTTAAGAGCTATGTTCTGTTGCCCTGGTTGCACAGGTGTGCAAACCGAGGCGCAGACAGGTTACGTGACTCGCCTCAGGTTAGACAACCAGGGAGCGTCGGGGCTGGCGTCTGAACGGGAGTTTCTGAGGCTCCCAAACCACACAAGTTCTTCCTTCCTTCCTTTTTCCTTTTAATTTATTCTCTTGTGTGCGTGTATGTGCTTGTAATTCTTCAAACGGCTTCGAACCATTTCCTTCATTTTTAATGACATTTATTGTTTTCCTTTTAATTTTATAAGCAATATGCGTTCACTGCAGACAACGGGGAAACACATAAAGGCATAAAGTAAAAAATAACAGGCAGGCATCATCCTCGCCCCTCCGAGGTAACCGCCATTAGCGTGGCGATGTGTTATTTCCTTCCGAGTCCGCATATTTTTATACAAAATCGGTAGCTTGCAGTACCGCCAGTTTTGCGCTCCCGCTTTGTTTATTTCAAAGTATTTGTGAATAGTTGCTGTTCTGAGTATATATTTTTCTAAAAACAAAAACAAAAAATACTTGATCTGTAATAGCTATACAGTCTATTCTTAGTCATTTGCTTTCATGTGACCTTCCTTCCCCCGCTTTGGGGCATGTAAGTAGTTTCTGATTTTTACTCACAAACATGGCATCGTGGTGAATACCTTCCTACGAAATCTTTGGGCCAGTTTCTATTTATTAGATCCTTAAGGGGGGGTTAGTGGGGCAAGGCCCCACTTTAGAACAGTTTCAAGGCCTTTAGAACCTATTTTGCAGTTGTTTTCTAGAATGATCGCCCAGTTTACCACAGTAGGACCCGTGAACCCCCCGTATCCTAAACCTCTCGCTAACCCCTGTGTCTTACTCATTTAAAAACAAAACAATACAAAAAACCTTTCTCAAGCCATATTTTCCCACGCCCATGCCCTGCTGTGCGGTCACTGGTGTGCAGGTTGATGATTCCCCTTATTGTCTTCCCACCAGGCCAGCGGGAAGACAGGGCCCTCAGAGAGCAGACGGCACATCCTCGTCTGGGGTCGGCTTCAGGGACTAGCCAGGAAGAAGCAGGACTGGAGGCAGGCACTGGGCCTCTGAGTCCGGAGCCTCTGCTGGTGGCCTGGGTGGAGCTTCCTCCCTGGCACGTCTCCTGGGCCAATGGCTTCCCCGCCAGCTCACACCCCTCCTTCTGCCCCGGGGCTCTGGGTTGGTAGGGGTCATGAGGCACAGTCTGGCCTTGGCCGTGAGCCACACAGCCCCCAGGCCCCTCACCACCTGTTTCAATCACACGGCTCTTGCCCACTTGCACTTGGTCATTCACCGTCAGCACCACCAAGTCACGGCACGTGGGTCACCGCCCCTGGTGTTTTCCAAACTTCTGTGACGATCACAAGGCCTGGGATGCGCCATAAACATTCGGATAAGCAGGCCTGTCCTCTGTGCGAATCCCGACCTTGTAAGCCTGGGTCTGGCCCTACAATCCGTTTGCATGGCATTGAGGCAAGTTCAGGAGCGAGTACTGAAGGACCCCTGAGCACTGACATCTGGTGTGGTGCTCACACACACGCACACACATGCACGCACACTCGCTTACACATGTACATGGCTCAGCCCCTCAGGCCCTGCTGGCATGCCCCGCTGGGCCCCTCAGCCTCCAATTCATCAAAGCTAATGACGGTCCTTTTTTTTTTTTCTGATTTGCAAGCGATTAGTTTTAATTTGGGGACAATTAGAGGTAGAAGCAGGAGGCATCTGATCTTGATTAGAAGCAGGGAGAGGGCCGGAGGTGCCCCACCTCTAGCCCGCCGGACCCTGGCCTGCACGCAGGTTAATTTATGTAGTCATTGACGGGGGGGTGGTGCTGGCCTCTGTGCCAGGGTGGAGGGCACAAAGGTTGTCCGGGGGCAGCCAGAGGCTGTGCTGTGCTCCCCGATTCCCAGGGCCAGCCTGAGATGTAAAGGGAGGGCCTCTGTCCCGCCACAGGCCCCCATGTGAGGGTAGGATTGGCGTTTGCTAAGTCCCTGCTGTGGGCCACACCTTGTACTGTGCAGAGCAAAGCTGGTCTTAGACCCAGTGTCTGCCCAGGCGCTGGCCCAGCTGGGAAGGGAAGGCCAAAGCATGAACAGTTACCTGCCTCCTGGTGCCGGAAGTGGCTGGAGAGGCCTCCGCACAGGTGGAGGGGCTCCCGGGCCTGCATCCGGCCCCTGGGGGACATTCACAGAGGTCAGTGATGAGACAGCTCGTTGATAATTTGAATCTCACTCTCATACCAGGATCGAACTCCCGGTTAGTCAGAGCCAGAGCTGGACGGAGCAAAGCAGCAGCCATGAACCACCCAGGTGGGGGCCGGAGAGGTATTAGGGAAGGCTTCAGGGAGGAGGTGATGTCTGGACAGGACATGGAATGATGAAGGGACCCCCAAACTCCAGCCTCCGTGCAAGTCTCCTCTTGGGCGCTGGTGTCCTTCTGTAGGGCCACTGAAACCTCTGTTCATGCCTTGGCCTCTTTCTGGAACAAGAAGGGAAGGGTGAGGCTGCTGCCTCTCGGTAGGACGTGGCCCCGAGGGGGGCACAGGAGCTGGTGGAGGAGGAGACCTCGGGGGACAGGAGTCCAGGCCTGTTGGCTCGACACCCCATCCTCCGCTACCGAGCTACAGAGAGCAAGACGCCCCCTCCCGGGGCTGTGGGTGGAGGATGTGCTCAGCTCAGCTCGGCAGGGTCTCGTGCCAGGCACCGCTGAGGGGGGCTGAGAGTAACGCCCCAGCTGCCATCGTCATCCCCGAGACGGAAGTTGACGGCCCCAGCCTGTCCTCCTCGGCCCATAGGGCGTCTCCACATCTTACTGGGGAAACTGAGTCCGGGCGGGGCCGAAACAGCCAATTGCCACGCATTCATCCACTTCGGCTGCCTTACAAATGGGCCCCACCTGGGCCCTGGACATCCCTCCACACCCAGCAGTGTCCCTCCTGCCTCCCTGGTTTTTCAGCCACTCTCAGTGTCTCTGTGAGGGACTGATGTCACCACCTCAGCTTTGGAGGTGAAAACTGAGGCTTGAGATGGAAGCAAGTGACTTGCTCCCTGAGTGTTGGCAGGGAGAGCCTCGAACTTGAGTTCCAGGGCTTCTGTCTATTTGCCTGCTTCCTGCTGCGTCCGGAGCAACTGGTTGGCTGCGGTTCCCTGGCTCAGGCTGCCATCCAGGACTGCCACACTCCTGCCTGGGCCCAGCCTCGTCCCGGGGGCAGGGGTCCCTTCGCAGAGAGGCTGGCAGTAACTGCAGCACCAGCCAGGAAGGCCTTCCTGTCTCTCAGAACCCCTTCCCATCCTCGTTCGGGACTCACCGAACAAGGTGCCCCCGCCCTCTGCCCACCATCAGCAGCAGCAGCCTGGCAGGGCTGCAGGGGCCTGGGGGGAGGGCGGCCTGGAAACAGAGTTCTGGGAACAGGAGGGATCTGGTGGTAAAGGCATGGGCAGCCCGGCGGACCAGAGGCCAGCGGTCTCCCCTGCTGGTCCTGAGGGCGGCCCGGGAGGCCCACCGAGACAAGGAGCCACTCCTCTTAGAACAATGCAGCTGAGGCTTAGGTTGTGTCCCAGGCCAATCACCTCCATTTTAAATGAGGAAATGAAATCACACATTTGCAAAATAAGAGGCAGACACCAGAGCCTCAAGAACAGGGAACTTCTAGTTCGCTGCATTTATGAGGAATTGGGGAGAACGTCGGTGGGCCTGACGAGGGTTAGCTGACGGCGGTAAAATGAAAACTGCATGAACTGCAAACATCCACGGTCACACCGATTAGGACGATCCTCCTGAGAACGGAGATGTCACTCAGTGGGGACCAACCGCGGCTTTTTGAAGGTTTGCGCCGGGAAAGGCCTTGTGGGTAACTGATGCCTGTGTGAGGCAGCATGAGAGGTTCCTCAGAGAGGGAGAAGCTCTGAGGAGACATCCAGAAATTGAGATGTCATCTCGGGGGGCTTCATGGAGGAGGTGACTTTGGAGGAAGATTCAGATGTGGGAGTGTGCAGGTAGGAAAGGAGAGGGTTGGACGGAGAGGGTTGGACAGAGAGGGCGTCGCACGAGCAAAGGAGGGGAGGGGAGGCGGCAGCAGCTCACGGTAACACTGGCAGCTCTCCAGGGCCGCAGGCAGCCAGGGCTTGGGAAGAGGATTGCTGGGGAGAGGGGAGCCTGGAACCACGCTCTAGGAGGCCCTGGATGCTTCCCGAGTTCGGGGTCTGGATTTTCGGTAAGTGGAAGGGGAGACCCTTTGATTACACTTGCATGCATTTTGCACTGTGGTGCCGTTCACAGGGCACTTTCTTATTGGAATCTCAAAAGCAAAACAAATGACCACACAACATCCCCTGGGTCAGTGTTACTATTGTCACCCTGGTTTCAGAGGGGAAGAATGTGACTCGGGTCCATTTGAGGACCCAGAACTGGTGGTTCTCAAACCTCCAGCCTCCGGACGGTGGTCTGTCCCGTGGCAGTGCCCAGCAGGTGCTGGACGGAGCGAGAGGGGACAACATGGTCAAGTTTCTGCCAGGGAGAACGAAACACTCTGGCCGCTCTGTGGAGGAGGGGAACCAAGGAAGGGGGTGAACTGGGGAAAGAGGAGACTCAGACGGGGTTACAAAGTCACAGCAACCGGGGCAAGGCCAGAACCAGGACAGGGGCCTGGGGATGGAGGACAGGGGCCCCTGGGGACATACCAGCCATCAAGAGATGGACTTCCTAAAACTTGGCGGGAGCCTGCACGGATGCGGAGAGAGGGCTGAGAGGAGGGAGAGGTCAAACCCGAGGCCCACCCTTGGGTTTGGGAGGCTGAGGATTCCGTTCCCTGTACAGAGAGTGTGTCACGGGAGGGGTAGGGAGCAGGAGAAGACATGGGCCCCGGGAAGCCTGCCCCTTCGGCGGCTGCTGGACTGGGAAAGGGCTTGGGTTGGAGGGTCAAGGGGTCCCAGGTTCATCCTACCGCAGCCCCTTCAGGGGTAAGTTACCTAAGTGTCCTGCACCTTTATCTGTAAGATATAAAAAATAGGTTCTCCAAAAAAATGTTATTGATTAAAAAAAAAAAGAAAACCTGGTTCCATCAATGGAGATTGCAATCACATTTGCTCAAAGGATCGATTGGAGGATCAGACAAGCTAATGCTTATTGAGCCTCCGTGAGTAGCTAATGGAAGGCTTTGCGCTTCCTCGGCCCCTCGCTCCGCTGGCAGCCTTCACGCGACTTTCGTGAGTCCTCGAAATGGCGCCTCGAGGCCACAGAAACTTTAGCCTCCTTTTACAGATGAGGATGCGGGGGGAGAAAACTTCTTTAAAGCTTCACAACGCGTTGTGCTGGACTTAACCTCCCCCTACATTGCAGACAGAGAGACGAAGCAGCAGGGAGGGATTAACACACCTGCACAGGTGGAGCCAGGCTCGTAGCCCAGGCGGCCTGGCCCTGAGTCGCCCCCGGACCTGGAGCCGGGCTGGGCACTGCCCAGGGTGGGGTACATGGCCCCGGTGAGGAGGGCAGGCTGGGGTGTCCTCGGGTCCCAGCACAGCCTCTCCTGACCACTGTGGGGTCTTCATTCTGTCCCCAGCCTCCGGCCGCTCCCACCCAGCCAGCCCCAGCCCCCCGGGGCCGCAGGCCAGCCCGGTGCTGCCGATCAGCTACCGCCTGTCGCACACGCGGCTGGCCTTCTTCTTGCGAGAGGCGAGGCCCCCACCGCTGCCGGCTGCCAACGGCTCGCTGCAGCGCTCCGAGCCCTTCGTGGTGTTCCAGACCAAGGAGCTGCCGGTCCTCAACGTCTCCCTGGGGCCCTTCAGCACCAGCCAGGTGGTGGCCCGGGAGCTCCTGCAGCCGTCCAGCACCCTGGACATCCCCGAGCGCCTGACGGTCAACTGGAAGGTCCGGGCCTTCATCGTCCGAGCCCGCGTGCCTGCCTCGCAGCCTCTGGCCCAGGTGCTGTTCTATGTGGCCGGCCGGGACTGGGATGACTTTGGCGTCACCGAGCGGCTGCCCTGTGTCCGCTTGCATGCCTTCCGAGACGCCCGGGAAGTCAAGAGCTCCTGCCGCCTCAGTGGGGGCCTGGCCACCTGTCTGGTGCAGGCCGAGCTGCCCCTGGCCTGGTTTGGGCCCCCTGCCCCGGCGGCACCACCCACCGCCCGGCGCAAGTCTCTGGACGGGCTGGAGCCCGAGTTGGCGGGGGAGAGCCAGCAGGCCGAGCTCTACTACACTCTCCACGCCCCGGATGCGTCCGGGGGCTGCGGGGGCTCCCGGCGTGGAACTGGGGCCGGAGTGGGGGCCCGGGCGGAGAGCCCTACCCAGCACCCGCTGCTGCGCATAGGGAGCATCAGCCTGTTCCGCCCGCCCCCCCAGAGGACCCTGCAGGAGCACAGGCTGGACAGCAACCTGATGATCCGCCTGCCGGACCGGCCCCTCAAGCCAGGGGAAGTGCTCAGCATCCTCCTCTACCTGGCCCCCAACTCCTCCTCCGCCTCCAGTCCCAGCGTGGAGCATTTCACACTCAGGTAGGGGGCTGGGGTCCGGGTCTGCCTTCCCCGCCAAGGTCAAATGCATATCTGACCCTTCGTGGGGCTCACCTAGCCTGCCCGACAGCGCCCTAACCCCAGCTCTCCCACGTGCCACTTGACTGGCCTCGGGAAGGCACCTCGCACACTTGAGCCTCAGTGTTGTCTTCTGATGGCAACGGACATCTCCTCCCTGCCGTCGTGTGTCCCAGGAGTGACACCTGGTCAAGAAGAAACGCTAGTCTTCATGCACATGCATGTCCCAAAGGGTTGAATTGGGGCTGGAAGGGCCCTTAGGTGTTGACTGGTTCAACCCTCCCATCCTGCAGATGAGGAGGCTGAGGCCAAAGAGGAGAAATGGAGATTGGAGAGCAGCTCCTTGCTGCGTGTGATGAACAGGCATGTGTGCGTGCATGTGTGTGTGTGTGTGTGTGTGTGTTTGGGGACAGTGCTGAAACCTAGAGTTGGAAGAAAAGCCTTCAGGGGTCCCAGCTCTTTCTAATACCCCGAGAAGGATATGGTTCACAAATCCAGAGATGCCTTAAATCGGACCACATCCCCACAAAATATAACAGTGTCACACAGTAGGAACCCATGGTTGAGCCATGGTGGGGGACTCATAGGGGGACCCTGCCAAACGCCCCCTCCCAGCCCAGCCACGATGCGGTAGGACCTGAAGCGTCCCCGTGGGCCTCCACCTTCCTTAAGCATCGCCCTCTGTCCTGCATGAACCACCTTAGAGTTCAAATATTCCCAGAAAGGATCATATCTGATTCAGTGACCAACCCCTGAATATGAAGGAGTGGAGTCAGTCATCAGAGATCTTGGGCCACATTAGCGGGAATAGAACATGTAGAATTAGGGAGGCGATAACCAGTTCTGCTTTAGTCAGTGTTAACTAGAGCACAGCTGGGGTGTGACGTTTAGTATGGGACACTACACCATATATATCCAGTGTCCGGAGGAGGGTAACCAGGATATGAGTGACTTGAAACTATGGCAAAAAGCAGCGAGCAATTGCAGGAACTGGAGATGTTGGGAGAAAATGCTACTTAGAGGAACCCGCTCGCCTTCCCAGCTTTTGGAAGAGCTGTTACAGCCACGAGGGAGAAGGAGGCTGTTCTCTCTTCTACCAGTAGATCCCATGGCAGTTGTATTTCAGCTGCACGTGGGGAAGAGGTTCTAACCCTTAGGGGCTTTCTGAAAGTGGAATGGGACCTGTGCGCACGCAGTGAGTCCCTTGTCACTAAGGTGCGCAGGCAGAGGTCAAGGCTTAGCGGAGGCATGGTGGACGTGATCGCAGCTCCTGCCGAGAGTCAGAGGTTACAGCTACATCACACCGGGCCCCCCCAGATTAGTCCCCAGCTTTGAGTCGAGGCCCAGGCCACCTTACTCACCTGCTTCCCCTACAACCAGCTCCAGCCTCTCAGGGTTGTGACCAGAGGGTCAGCCACTGGGTCCTGGGCTGACCCTTTCCCTCTTCATCCCCCTTTGTCCCAGGGTGAAAGCCAAGAAGGGCGTGACCCTTCTAGGCACCAAGTCACGGAGTGGCCAGTGGCATGTGACCTCGGAGCTGCTGACGGGGGCAAAGCACTCAACAGCCACCGTGGATGTGGCCTGGGCCCAGGGGACACCCCTGCCCCCATGGTGAGCTGGGGTGACACCTCTGCCCACCTTTTGTCAGGAGGGGCACCCGGAGGAGAGGGGTGCTTCTGGGAGGAGGCCAGGCCTGAGGGAGGGCTGGAGCTTAGTTTATGGGGAGCCTGAGTCCAGGGGACCACCTCGGGAGGTGGAGGAGACGCTGAGGGGCAGGCTGCGAGGAGGGCCGGGCTGCCCACAGGGGTCTCGGAGTTCCTGAGCGGCTGCCAGCCCCTCCTTTCTGGCTCTGCTTCCGTCCTCCCCTGCAGGGACGGCCAGGGGCCCCTGGAGATCCTGCAGCTGGACTTCGAGATGGAGAACTTCACCAGCCAGTCGGTCAAGCGGAGGATCATGTGGCACATAGACTACCGGGGCCGCGGCGCACTGCCTGAGCTGGAGCGGGCAGTCACCGAGCTGACCGTCATCCAGCGGGATGTGCAAGCCATCCTGCCCCTGGCCATGGTGAGCGGGGTGGGCGACCAGGCCGGCACGTGCACCTGGCACTCGTGGGTGCACGTGTGATGGGACTGTGCACGGCCGAGTGTGGGTGTAGACCAGTGCACCCGTGCGTGTGAGCCATTGCCCAAGTATGTCGGGTCTCCTGAACCTGGATGTGCCCCATAAAGGTGCGCGGGCTCACGGGGGGCAGGCTGTGCTCTGGGCCCGGTGCTGGAGGAGCACAGCAGACGCTGAGGGGGACAGAGGTGGGAGAAGTCACCCATGGAGGGGAATACTCAGGGGAGGTCTCCTGGAGGAGGGTCCTCATACAGTTGAGGGTCGCATGGGGGGAGGGCTCCTACAACCAGAGATGAGGAGGGTGCACCAGGCAGGGAGGGGGTCACACAGACCAAGTCGCGGCAATGGGAGTGTCAGCAGTTCATTTGAGGGGGCAATGGATTTAGGAAGAGTGCAGTGGGGTGGGAAGGCTAGGATGGACATCTGGTGCCCGCCCAGGAGCACCGTGCATGACCAGGGGAACGTGGGACCAGCCCAGGGCCTCTTCAAATGGCCAGGCAACTGTGTTGGACTCTCCTCTGTGGGTCCTGGGAAGCATGGATGACATTGGGAAAAGATGGGAGGAGACTGGGGAAGGGCTGTTTTCTGGAAGCAGGGCGAGGTCACCTACAAAGGCTACTGCAGAAGCCCAAGGTTGCTGAGCACCTGAGGTGCATGAGGCTGGGCGGATGCACCTCTCGGCACACGTGTGCAGGTCTCCCCAGGGAAGGGTGTGCATCTGAGGAGCAGGGGTGCTCGGGAGCGGGGGCCTTGGCTGGCAGGTCCTGGGGGAGCGGAGGTCTACAAGCACCCGGGCTACCTAGAGCCCCATCCTCCTCTGCTCCCCACAGGACACTGAGATCATCAACACCGCCATCCTCACTGGCCGGACAGTGGCCATCCCTGTCAAGGTCATTGCCATCGAAGTGACCGGCCTTGTCCTAGATGTCTCCGCCCTGGTGGAATGCGAGTCTGACAATGAGGACATCATCAAGGTGAACTTCCTGGAGGTGGGGCCCCCCCTGGGAGGAAGGCCTCAGACCTTTGAGGGGGAGCCCCAAGCCGGAGGGGAAGTCACACCCCATGTAGGTCCCCTTGGTAGGCAAGAAAACTGGAAATTGGGGGCTGGAGTAAGGAAGAGCTGGGGGCACCCCTCATTCAGCCTGAGTGGGGTGAGGCAAAGCCCTGGGCACAGCCCTGCCAATCCTGGAGGGCTGCCTGTAGGAATGTGGAGGAGACTGGCAGACCACTGGGAGAAGGCAGCACTGGCAACTTGAACTCAGTCCAATCTGGCAAGTCATCATGGAGCCCCTGCCGGGCGGCAGACCCTGGGCAAGGCAACGTGGGGCACAGGGTGGGCCCCTCAGGAGCAAGCCCTGAACCTCACTGCTGGTTCCAAGTGGAGGAGCTCCAGCACAGAAAGGAAGCTTCCAGAAGCATGTAAGTTAGGCCAGAAGTGAAGGTCGTATAAGGAAGGACCTTCTCTGGGCCCCAGGTTCTCCACCACCCAGAAAACAGGGCACTGATCTGACTCAAATGGCCCAGGTGCCATCTCCCCAGGAAGGCCTCCAGATTTGCCCCTTTCCCTGGCTTTAGACAGTGGTCAGAGGCAGAAGAGCAGGCAGTAATGCAGGAGGGTATTCAACCCAGGTACCTCAACCCAGGGGTGGGCGAGCTGTTTGCCATGCCAGCCTCCAGCAGGTGCCCAAATCAAACGATTAGACACCAGAATCTGTTCCCTGCTCCTGTCAATCCTTCAGCTTCAAGGAGAGCGGGAGGAGAGAGATGTGGGTGTCCTCACTCCAGCTCACTGGGGCTGACCCACAGTGCACGCTGCCTGGGTGCCCTGAGCTCTGGGGAGCCCAAAGCTCACCCTGGCTGTCCGCCCATCCAGGAAGAAGGCCCTCCGAGTGAGCCAGAGCAGACGGCTCAGCCCACACCCTCGTTACCTCCTGGGAGTAGAAGCCTTGCCCTGGCCCACGGGGCCGGCCACCGCTGGCAGGCTGGTGCGGGGAGAAATGGGCCCGCTCCCAGGAGCCCAGCATCCTCCTCTGCTGCCCAGACACCCCCACGCCGGCCCCAGAGGGACCAGAACAAAGTCCTGATGGCTTAGATACCAAAGGGAATTAGCAAAGGTTCTAAATGGAATTTATTTCTGCTCTCAATGAAATACACCCCAGTTCTTTATGGAGTTTGCCAAAATTCTAAACAGAATCTGCCAGGCTTCAGATGAAACGCTCTGCCTTCCAAAGAGGGGAATGAGCGTCCTGCCAGGGCCGCTGTTCCGCTCCCACCCACCCCCTGAGATGGTTACGAGAGCCGGCAGGAGCCGGGGACAGTTCAGGGGCCCATCTCCCCATAGGAGCCCCCGCCCCAGCACCCTCCTCCCCCAACCCCCACCAGAGCCCTCAGGGTGTCATCAGCCCACAGGCTGCCTCCAAACTTGAGGACGTGCACCCACAGGCGTGCGCCGGTGGGCGCACCTAAACGCATTGTACACAGCATTCATTCCAGGTGTGTGCGTGGGCACATTTCACACGTACACCCATCTGCATCTGCCCTGAAGGGCTGGCAGTGACACCTGTGTGAGTGGGCGCAGGCATCCCCCCAGATGTGTTCAGTGAGCATGTGCCCATCCAGGCAACCTCTGGGATGCAACTCAGTGCCCAGGCGGGCACAGATTTGCAAAAGCTGTAGCCATTGGTGGCGATAATCCACCTGTCTGCACTTGGGGTTCTCTGGTCCCGATTTTCCCCGCTCCTTCCCTCCCTGGCTAGAGCAGCCCCATTGCCAGAAATTAACCGGTGCCCATTTTCCTGGGGCTGGGGGCCGGAGGGGCTGGGAGGAGCCCTGGGCCTGCCCATCACCCCCACCTACCTGACCTCCTCCGCGCTAGCTGAGCACCGGTGTCCTACTCAGGGCAGGCTGCCCTTCAGTTCAGCGGAGGACTCCACCTGCCAGACACCTGTGCCAGAGCCCAGGTGGCCATGAGGGGCGGGGGAGCCCGTCCTGAGGACCCTCAGCCTGAGGGCTCTGCCGAAGGGTGGTCGGGCACATGGGAAGCAGCCCCTTGTAAAAACATCTGCATGCTGGCTCCTTGCCAGGGAGCACACACCTCCCACGGTAGCCCCTAGCAAGTCATCTCCGGAAAAACCGAAGGGACACAGGGCCACCAGAAGCTCACACCTCCCAGGGGATTCACATTAGGCACAGCCTCCCGCCGTGCCCCTCCCCTTCAGTGACTGGCACGTTCTCTGCCCGACGGCCCCCCAGCCCTACTTGTCAGACTGCAGTCCCTTGCACTGTCCCACAGGGTGACCTGTAGGACAAGACATGCCAACACCCTCTGCCCTCCCCAGGTATCCAGCAGCTGTGACTACGTGTTTGTGAGCGGAAAGGAGTCTCGCGGGTCCATGAATGCCAGGGTCACCTTCCGCTATGACATCCTCAGTGCCCCCCTGGAAATGACGGTCTGGGTCCCCAAGCTGCCTCTGCACATCGAGCTCTCGGACGCCCGCCTCAGCCAAGTGAAGGGCTGGAGGGTACCTATCCTCCCTGACCGGAGGTACAGCCCCTCCACACACGGCAGACTGCACGTGGGACACAGGCGGGTCACGGCCCGGCACGCAGTCTGGTCCGCATGTGTGTATAAGTGCCTAGAGGTACACGGTCTGAGGTTGGTTGTGCAATCAACAAACTGTTATTGGGTGGCTACTGTATGCCAGGCACTGACGGGTATGTGAGATGTGGGACGAGTGCGGCCAGTGCCTTACTCCCCCCAGCTCTGGGTCCCTCAGGGAAGCCACCATGTGTGTGCCACAGAGCAGCCACAGAGCATGGTGGATGCAGGACGCAGGGAACCGAGTGGCCCGAAGGAGAGAACCGCCTCTTCCTCTGGGAAGTCACAGCAGACTTCCTGGAAGAGGTGACTCTTGAGCTAAGTGTTCAAGGATAAATAGAATGGAGTTGTCTGAAGAACAGACATGCCCCAGTGCGGGTGCACCAAGGCACGCTGGTGGGCACATCAGCCAGGCACACAGTGACGCTCACGAAGCCTCCTCTGCGGGGCGGGCTCACACACCTGAGTGACCAGCTTTGGGGGCAGGTACATCTGAACTTAGCGCACCCCACTCGCCCACTCATTGTTCCTAGTGACAAAAAGCCCCGGGGTAGAGAAAGAGGGGCGGAGCTAGGGAGAGCCGCAGGCGGCCAAGTGCAAGCTGGACTGGGTTCCATTCTGCTGGGACTCTGGAGCCTCCCGAACTTCACTGTGCACACGACTCCCCTGTGGATCCTGTCAACATGCACATTGTGCGTTTTGAACCAGCTCCTGGGTGACGTCCTGGGTGAGGACGGAGTGGATTCTGAAGCCAGACAGCCTGGGTTGGAACACTCACCTCTGCTCTTCGCTAGCTGGGCCACGGTGGCCACGTACATAGCCTGTCTGTGCCTCAGTTACCTCATCTGTAAAATCGCCACATTGATACCTCATGGGGTTGTTGTGAGGGTTACATTAGTTAACACAGGAAAAAGAACCCTCTGTGAGTGAATGAATCTTCTGGTGGCTGATTCTTCTGAGCACCAGCAAAGCGGCAGCCACCCCCCTCCACTCCTGGCGCCTCCAGGTTGCAGCATTTTGGGCGATCTGGATTGGCCGAGAAGTCTGCCAGTCATCAGGTCCTCGTTCCCTTTTGCTCACCAGTTTTTCCCCCATTTTTTTCCCCTCCTTTTTGCATTTAACTATAAGCAACAAGGGAAACCCAGGCTGCCCCTTCGACACTTTGCTTGGCATTCTCAGCTAAATATCCAGGCTGGTCACGTACAAGTAGCTTGCCACACAGCGTGGGCTCTGCCCAGCCCAGCTCACTGGCGCTGTCTCAGGCGTGGCTGTCACTCCAGCTTAGAGCTGAGAGCAGGGCCAGGCGCGTGCTTCGTGCTGAAAAGCGGCAGCACTTGTCAGGGTTCAACACCAGCTTTTCTCAGGATCGGGTGAAGCCAAGCAGAGGCGGAGAGGGACCAGGGAGGGTCGAGGAGGTGCCTTTCTAGGGGGGAACGTCTGGGACTCCCGGCTCCACGCTTGTCAGGAATAGGAGTGAGCCCGGGAAAAGGTTTGCCATGCCCACGGCCTCCACTCACGGGGGCTGGAGAAGAGCCAGCAGGGCCAAGGTGAGGGAGGGGCTCAACAAGGTCCTTGCCAGGGTGAGGCGCCCTGACCCCATGCCCCCACCCCAGGTCAGCCCGGGAGAGCGAGGATGAGGACGAGGAGGAGGAGGAGCGGCGGCAGAGCGCCAGCCGTGGCTGCGCCCTGCAGTACCAGCACGCCACGTTGCAGGTCTTCACCCAGTTCCACACGACGTCATCTGAGGGCACCGACCAGGTGGTCACCATGCTGGGCCCAGACTGGCTGGTGGAGGTCACTGACCTGGTCAGCGACTTCATGCGGGTGGGTGACCCCCGAGTGGCACGCATGGTGGACAGCAGCACACTGGCTGGCCTGGAGCCGGGCACCACCCTCTTCAAGGTAGGCACGAGGGCAGCACCAGGAGCCATGGTTACCAGTGGGTAGAGGACATGGACGTCCTCGGGACGGGATTTCCAGGGCCTCCGCCCCTGGGAGCGGCCCCAGCTGGCCCTCCAAACATGCTGTCTTCTCCACCTGCCTCTCTGCCTGAAGTTCCACCACCAGAGGTCAAGGTCCTTTAGCTTCACCTGGGAGAAAGGTCTCCCTCCAAACCTCATCAGTGCTGTCTGCCTTGCATAACTGCATGGGCGCTGAGAGCAGGTGCGGGTGAGGAGGGAGACTAGGAGGAAGGGCTCAGGCAGCCGAGAGGCCAGAGAGGGAGTTCAGGATCTAGGAGTTCACCCCCTGACCTTCCCCCTTGGCAACTGCTGCCTGAATGGAAATCCCCCACCTAGGAGATGGTAAACAGTGACCCATGGGCTGGAATCTGCTTGCAGAACACTTGTGTATAAAAACAACTGATCCTCCGTTTTAAAATTGGCAAGTTCCTCAGTTTTTGGAAAACTGGATTTCTAATTTTACAAAATACAGCTCTGGCAACACTGGGCCTGCCTGGCAATAAATTGCTCAAGTCAGTACTGGTACTGCCTTTACATGAGCATCAGTTCCCCCATTTGCCACAGTCCCCACCACTCCCTTTTGCCTGCCTGACGTTGAGGTTGGAATATCAATGGCCATTTATCACTGTGCAGGCCTGTCGGTTTCCTTAAAATCCACCCAGCTTTCTCATCGGTGCTTCCACGAGCCCCTGACCCCTGCTTGGCCCCTGGGCCTCGGTTCCCGGGTGCAGACCTCAGGCAGAGCCCCCCAGCCTGCCCTGCCCCCTGGGCCTCTTCTCCAGCAGCACTGGGACCCCTCCCTGACTGCCGATCCTGGGGCTGCTGCTCTCCTGGCCTTCACCCAGCCCTGCCCCTCTCTGCCTCAGGTGGTGTCCCCACTGACGGAGTCTGTGCTCGGGGAGACACTGCTGACGGTGACAGAGGAGAAGGTCAGCGTCACACAGCTGCAGGCCCAGGTGGTGGCCAGCCTTGCCCTCTCCCTGCGGCCCAGCCCCGGGAGCAGCCACACCATCCTGGCCACCACAGCAGCCCAGCAGACCCTCAGCTTCCTCAAGCAGGTAACCAGATGCCCAGCCTGCCAGCCTGGGGGCTTGGAGTGTGGAAGGGACTCGTGGGCTCTGACTCGCCTCTGCGCCATGAGTCCCCGCATTAGGGCTCTGGGAGGTAAAAGATCTACTTACCCTCCATGGCCCGCCACCTGCATGGGGAGTCTGGCCACTGTCTCCCTTCCTGCGCCTGCCAATCCGGGGAGGTGTCCCCTCCTGGATTCTCCCAGGGTCCATCCCCTCTGCCTCCACCCCCAGGAATTACCCTCACCCACTTCCGGAGGCCCAGCTACAGCCTCCTCCCCACAGACATGCCAGGGCACTGGCCATAGGCAGAGGTGGCAAGGTAACAGGTGGGAATGCAGGGAGTGAGAGGTGGGTGTTGAGCACCACGCTGGGAGTCCTGAGCCAGGAGTCCTCTGCCCCCAACTCGCCCCAGGGCCCCAGCCCAACCCCTTCTCTCTAAGCCCTGCTTCCTCATCTGTGCGGGGTGCAATTTAACAAGCAGAGGAGAAGATTGGGGTTGGGCATGTATGCTTAGTCTCCAGGTGTCTGATGGGGATGATCCCAAAGTCAGGGATGGAGATGTGGAGTTACTTCTGCAGCAAAAGGGACTTGAGTTAGACCCAAGGCAGAACTTACCCTTAGCTCAGCAAGAGGAGAAGGGTGAAGAAGGCAAAGAAAGTCTGCAGGTGGTAGGAGGCCATGGCATACCTGTACCCTCCTCACCACCTCCAGAGCAGGAGTCCCGCTCGGTCACCCCTGGGTACCTGCCACCTGCCAGCTCCGGCACTGGGAATGCTGCAGGGAGCCAGACCTTGGTCCCTGCCCTCACGGAGCTCAGTATCCCACAGGAGAGCCAGCCAGGCCCAGTTCTCTGACTCCTGCCCCTTCTCCTCTCCCTCCAGGAAGCCCTCCTGAGCCTCTGGCTCTCCTACAGTGACGGCACCACTGCTCCACTCTCCCTCTACAGCCCCCGGGACTATGGGCTGCTAGTGAGCAGTCTGGACGAGCGGGTGGCTACAGTGACCCAGGACCGGACCTTCCCGCTGGTGGTGGCTGAGGCCGAGGGGGCAGGGGAGCTGCTCCGAGCAGAGCTCACCATCGCTGAGAGCTGCCAGAAAACCAAGCGCAAGAGCGTTCTGGCTACGACCCCCGTGGGCCTGCGGGTGCACTTTGGGCGGGAGGAGGAGGACCCCACCTACGACTACCCCGGCCCCAGCCAGCCGGGACCCGGTGGGGGCGAGGACGAGGCCCGGGGAGCAGGCCCGCCAGGCACGAGGGTGTCCCCGGCGGAGGCCCCAGGGCTGGTCACCGCCAGCCCAGCAGCCCCGCCCACAGAAGATTTCCTGCCACTGCCCACGGTCTTCCAGCAGATGCCGCGGGGGCTGACGGACCTGGAGATCGGCATGTACGCACTGCTGGGCGTCTTCTGCCTCGCCATCCTCGTCTTCCTCATCAACTGCATCGTCTTCGTGCTGCGCTACCGGCACAAGCGCATCCCACCCGAAGGCCAGACCAGCATGGACCACTCTCACCACTGGGTGTTCCTGGGCAACGGGCAGCCACTGCGGGTGCAGGGGGAGCTGTCGCCGCCCACGGGCAACCCGCTGGAGACCGTGCCCGCCTGCTGCCACGGTGACCACCACAGCAGTGGCAGCTCACAGACCAGCGTCCAGAGCCAGGTACACGGGCGAGGCGATGGCTCTTCCGGCGGCTCCTCCCGGGACCAGGCCGAGGACCCCGCCAGCTCACCCACCTCCAAGCGCAAGCGGGTCAAGTTCACCACCTTCACCACGCTGCCCACGGAGGAGCTGGCCTATGACTCGGTGCCCGCTGGCGAAGAGGACGAGGATGAAGAGGACCTGGGGTGGAGCTGCCCGGATGTGGCGGGCACCCCGCGGCCCGCTGTGCCCCCAAACCTGCACAATTACATGCGCAGAAACAAAGAGACTGCATAGAGGCCCCACGGCCCCACGTGGGGTGGGAGCTGTGTGGGCCACAGCCGGGACCCCTGCTCACCCTGTGGCGGGCGGCTGATGTCGATTCTGCGGGCCCTGCCCCCGCAGCTTTGGGCTTCGCAGGGCTGCCACCTCCCTCCTCTGGTCCCTCCCACTGCCTCCTGCTGACACCCTCCTCTGCCACCGCAGGAGGAGGGTGCCTTCCCCAGGAGCTGGCCAGGAGGAAGCCGTCCCGGCCCTCCTTCTACACTTTCCAAACCTTCTCGCATAATGGACAAACCTGCCCCAAGAGTGAGGCTCAGAGGCCAAGCCAGGGGCCAGGTGGGCCCACCCCATGCGCCGCCGCGGCCTCCCATGCCCCCCATGTTCCCTCTGTGCTGGGGGTCCCGTGGGGTCTTGTGTCACAAACTGCACAAAGACTTTTCTCAAATCACTATTCAGGGATTTCTGTCCTGCAGGGTGGGGAGGCAATGGCTGCCTGCCCTGCCACGGATCTTGCTGTGAACAAAACGTGTGCACGGTGGGGGAACACTTGTAGCATCTTCTGCCTTTCTGGCACCCCCAAGCCCCTCCCTAGGACCTGGGAGCTGACTGCAGAGGGACCTGTGGCCACGCCAGGCACCTTTCTAAGAGCCCAGGGCTCCCTCCTCTGGCCCCAAGGGCTATAGAAGGGGCCTGAGGTGGGAGGAGTCTGTGGGCCACCCCTCACCCAGCCACCGCCCAAAGCACCACGGTCTGGGTGGGCCCAGTGAGGCCTGCATGCCTCCCGTCCACCCCACAGCAAGGCCAACACCGCGCCTTAGCCACTCCAGCTCTGCTGGCCACTCTTTCCTTCTCTGCAGGGGTGGTCCCCGGCCCCCCATGTGGTGGGATCTGGTAGGAAGGGGAGAGAGGGCACCAGGGCATGCTGTGAAGGCCCTCGGGGTGGGCAAGGCAAGGGGGGCTGGGCGTCTCCCTACCCCGCCCCACAGCCACTGTTCTCTCGGGTTCCGCCCACCACTGTGTCCAGTTTTTCTTAAATAAATGCAGGCGACCAGATTGGAGGCGGGGGGCAGCAGCTCCCGGAGAACAGACGGTACATGGTGGCTGGTTCTGTGTCTCTTCTTTATATGCACACGTGCACATTCACCGCCACACACACATGTACACACGTGCATACTGCAGGCACATGAAATGACATGGAGCCCACACAACAGAGCCCAGCTGCGGCCCTGCTCTTCCTCCTCTGACACCCAGGTGCCTAGGACCCCCAGGGCCACAGGGTGCCCGAGTCAGAGGATGAAGGGTTTGCTGACCCCGACACGTGCCCTTGCAAACCAGTGCCTCTTCTAGGAGCCTGCTGCAGTTGGCTCAGATGGAGGGGCAGCCTCGGGGCCTCCAGGTAAATGCCTTGGGTGAGAGGAGACAGAAAAATAAGAGTTAAGTGAGAAAGGACAGGGCTTAGGCCTGCGCTCACTTACTGCCTTCAGCCCCGCTCTCAGAGACCTCCTTTCTCCACAGATTGAGGCGAAAAACCCGCTGGTCTGCAATGCAGGGGCCAGGCAGGAGAGAGCAAAGGTGGTTGGGTGTATCCCTCCACCACAACAGGCCCTGGACTAGCCGTGGGAGGCCACACCCGGGCATAAGCCACAGCCCCCGGGGGGCACAGGAGCACCTTACCTGACCGTGGAGACTGGCCAAGGCTGCCCAGCAGCCCCCATGCCCGGGACAGGTGGCTAGAGCAGCCACCTTGCAGTGGGGAGAGGAGAAGGCACAGCCAATGGCGTCTGTGCAGAGTGGACCAGAGGCAGGACAGGCTGCCCTGGCACCTGCCCCGACCTACCACTGCCACTGTGGGAGGGCACCTGGCTCCCCCATCATCTGCTCATTGCCAGGGGCAGCCCTGGGGGCATGGTGAGCATTCAGTGCTGCCAGGCCTATAAAGCTGTCTGCATGGTGCCCAGGGGCAGCAGACAGACGGAGCCCCCGGTACAGGCAACACGTGGAGTTTGCTGCATCCGGGTTTAGTCTCCGCCTAAGGTGTGGCGCTGAGAGGAAGACTAGAGATTGGCCAGCTCCGCCCAGAGTGTGCGCCCAACGAAGTGTGCGAAGATGAGGGTCTCTCTGCGAGGGAGGGAGCTACAGGGAGCCACGCCCAGGGCGGAGCCTCGGGGGCAGAACTGCCGTCCTCCATTCCCAGATCGCCCCAATACCTGCTATGCAAACGAGCCCGACAGCGACCTCCTAAAGGGGTTCTCAGTGCTCTTTCTTACCCGCAGTGCCTACGGTCCACAAGTGTTCAACACATACTGGCCGACTGAAGGCCAAATGAAAACTGCAGATGCCGTTCTCATTATTCCACATTTGAGGATTTTCTCTTCCCTTCCATGGCACCACGTGATCATGCGGAAAAGCACAAGGTCCAGCGAGAGGGGAGGGGGACACAGGTGTGAGTCAGGAAGAGTGAATATTCTAGCTCAGGTGTGTGCACGTGGGGGGAGGGGGGGCTGGTGTTAGAAGTGGCACATGGTTCTGTTCATTCAGCATGGAAAGCTCCTACTGTGTGCTAGGCCCTGCAGGGGGGGCGGGGAGTATGGAGGTGAAACTGTGGGCCTGTCCGCCAGGAGCCCCAGCTCCGCAGGGGAGTCCGGCGGTCCCGGGGGGATGGGTGCTCTGTGTGTGGGCTTCGCCCTGGCTTGAGGGGGCACGAAGGAAAGGGGGAGACGTTTTCCAAACTGAACTTGCTGAGGACGGGGCCAGAGACCCTCCAGGAAGGGTGGGCGGGGGCCACGGAGGCCCAGAGCCACAGACCTGTGCTACCTCTCCAAACCTGTCTCTGCGAGTGCTTGCCCCACGCCTGGAACACGAGTCCCTGCAGACAGGGAAACGCACGCAATCTGGGCCCTGGTACGGAGGCCAGAGGGGCGGCAGGAGGTCAGCATGGATTTGGGCGTCAGGCTCAGACTCGGGGTTCAGATCCTGTCCCTCTCACTGGGGAAGGCGGGAAGGCCGGGAGTAAAATTTTCCATGAGGAAAATGCCACAGGGCCAGGGCAGTGGGGACCGAGAGCTGGGCGCCTGCCGGAGTTTCAGCTGTGGGCTTTGCCAACCGCTTTGTCCCCCGTAGGGTGGAAGGGGAGGAGACGTGAGCTGCTGCTTGACAGAGCCCTCTGCCCAGTGAACCCCGGAGACCAGCCACTCCAGGGGGGACGGTGGGTGCTCTCAAAAGGGTACCTGCCAGCATTCACACTCACAAACAGGGAAGTGGGGGCCCGGAGAGGGGTGCAGGTGGCCAGAAGTGACACAGCCAACCTCGGGGCAGAGCCAGAGCCCTGCCCGCTGCCCCGTCCGGTAATTTGTGTCCCCTCCTCTTCATCGCTCACTCCCTGTCCGAATGCGGGAACTCAGAGGCAATTGCGGGAAACAGCAAGTCCTGACCCTCGTGCAGTTCAAAGAGGGAGCAAGCGTGGAGGAACGAGGCGGGACATTAAGTTAACAGCCCCTCTGGAATGGCCCTGGCACTGAACTCCTCTTTAAAAATTTGTCTTCAACCCTGAAAATGAATCGAGGGACCTTATAAAGAATAGTTATTGACAGAGAGCTGTTCTGGGAGCACCGGGGAACCAGGCCCATGAATCAGCTTGCCAGCAAAATGAGGTTTCTCAGACAGCCAGGGCCGGCGCAGGCAGAGCGGGGGGATTGCAGGGAAGCGGCCTTGAGCCTGTCCCCAGCCCTGTGCTCAGCTCTGTGCCCCAGCCCCACAGCACCGGCCTCTGCAACAGCCCTACACACACCTCCACGCCCATCTTCAGCAAATATGGACCGACCCCTCCCACGCATCAGGCCCTGTGCCTGCCCCCCCCCCCAGAGGAGACTTCCAGCGTGGGGAGCCAAAGGGAGAAAATTGAAAACACAATCAATGAATGAGCCAGAGAAGGAAACTCACTAGAAGGGGTGAGATTTCCTAGGACAGGTGGGCAGGTTCAGCCAGTGGGGCACCCACGCTGGACTTGTCTCCCCTGTTGTGTGAACGTGAAAATCGCTGGGTAGCATCCGCTGACTCCCCAAAGGGGCCCCGCTGCTTCAGCACCTGCACTGCCAACAGCGTCTACAGCAAGAGGGATCACCCATCCCATTTTACAAAGGAGACGAGAAGAACCCGGAAAGGACAAGTGACTTGCCCGCTCGGGTCTCCGGGCCAGAAGTGACCTGAAAGCAGCTACAAACTACCCGCTTTCTGCTGCACCTCAAAGCCACATTGGCCATGAAAACGGAGTGAGGTTGGAGAGATTTGGAGATGGGAGGGGTCTCTAAAGATCTGATGTGATCCGTGATGGAGGCAGGCGGGGCCCCCACGGAAGGCTTAGCTAGATCACCGTCAGGGTTTGGGGTCCCCTGGGACAGGATGAGCTCTATGGCCTCTCTGCCGTTGTTGGAGGGGCCGTACCCCTTCCTCGTCTGGGAACTCCCTCCCCATCGGTCACAAAAGCCAGTCACCCAAGCTTCCCTCAGTCACCCCTTCAGGCAGAGCCCCAGCAGGGCACAGCCCTGGGCTCCTGAGGAGAGCTGGAGGTGGGAGTGAGCCACGTCGGTGGGAGTGAGCCAGCGCCTGTCCTCTCCCTTAGGGTCCTGGCTGCCCCTTTGGTCCCTGGGCCAGCGGAGCCCACCCGTTCCCCTCTCTCTCACACACACACACACACAGCACACGTCCTAAGTGCACGCTCTGTGAGCACCCTACTCATTCACACTCACAGGCATCTGCCAACGGGCACCTGTCCCTCCTACACACGTGCACACAAGCATGCACCTCCAACGCACACACACACACACACACTCCCTGCACACACAGGCACACACACACGCACCAGCAATTGAGCCCTACGGCTCCAGCGCAGCAATAACCGGGGGAGCTGATGCTCAACTCCCGTGTGGGGCGGAGTCCTCAGAGCCCTCCGCCCCACCTGGAGGGAAGGCGGAGTCACGGGGCGGGGTGGTGGGCAGGGGCAGGCCCACAGTCCGGGGTGCAGGACGGGGATGGGGGGCCTAACGGAGAGGGGCCAGAGCAAAGCCGGGTGGCACTGTGGCTCCGGTGTGCCTGTGGATGGGTCTCGGCAGAGGGCCCCGCTGCCCGTCTAAGTGAGTCGCCTTTTGAGAGGGGGGCTGGATGGGAGCTTGTGGGAGAGAGAGGCCGTCAGGAGCACAGTTACTTCCTGCTTGCAACAGTGAATACACGGGCCCCGGCACGCTGCGGAATGCCTGCCCCTTTACATGCCAGCCGTCAGCGAGGCGATCGCAAAGGCTCTTCTCCCATCATTGAAGCCGATGGAGGGCCCTCTATTTGGAAACAGGTTTTGGTTAAAAGGACTGTGTTATCAACTCTAGTGAAATGATTTATTTTGGGCTCTCGCTTGGTAAGGTAGAACCCGGGGCCAGAAGCCCTCATTCCAGGGGTGGGTGTGCCCTGGTCCTCTGGCTGACGTCCTTCACGTGGGTGCCAAGAAGACTCCTGGGAGGAAAGGGACAGAGGTCCTGGAGAGAGTGTGCAAACGTCTCCCGTGCATGGAGCGTCCATCCGGGGCTGGTTGGAAGGAAAGGGCGCCCAGGAACCTGGGCTCAGTCTGGCCTCGGCGTGGAAGGTGGTAGAAGTGACTTCCCCCTGAACTCAGTCCCCTGCCCGTGAATCGGGGACCAAACAGCACCTACCCCCCCAGGATGCCGGTGAGGATTCAGTGGGTCCTTGCTTGTGAGGAACTGAAACTCGCCCCAGTAAGTGCTAGCTATTATTTTATTGTTTTCCAATGAGTGATGAATTTTCTAAAGCAACAGGACCCAGAGATCCTGGTCTGACTCTCCACTGGGTTCTCCAATTGTTGGGGTGTTTTCTCCAGCTTGGTGTTTAGATGCAGGACCTTCCTCTTAGATGGAGTCTTCTTCTCCCCGAGGCACTTCAGACATTTGGAGGAGAGGTCCAGAGTCCCCAAACGAAAGACTATCGATGTCTTCCTACTGTGCGTCAGGAGAGGTTCAGCAGTTCATTGGACAACCCCGTAAAGATCTGTTTCCAAGCTGCTATCAGGATACCTGCGTTTAAGGCCTTCTTGGAGACAGACCCTTTGCCAATATTCCTTGGAGTCACCCTAAATTTGGAAGGCCTGACAGAACCTTTTGGGTGTGTTAGACAGGGAGGAGTAAACCAGTCTCATTGGTTCAGGGGGCATGTCAAGCAGACATGCTTTGAGAGGGCAGGTCCCTGGAGCCAAGGCCAGGGACACTCAGCTCACAGAAGCGGGCCCTGGCCCGAGGCTGGGGTGCAGAGAGAGGGCTCTGAGGCAGAGGCACCAGGAAGTCCTGGAGCCCAGTGAGAGACGGAGCTGTGCGAGGTGCGAACCGAGCCAGGAACAGACCTGCTTTCCCAGGCGGCTCTCTCAGGATTCCCACGTCCCTCCTTTCGATGATGTATTCCTCTGTGAGATGCCCTGCGTCCACGCCCCCAAGACTCTCTGTGCCCTGGGAGAGTCAGGTCTTCTGGTGACAAGAGAGGACTTGGGAAGAATAGGGATGGATCCGAACCTTGGTTCTGCCATTTACTTCGTGGGAGTCTCTGTGAGTCAGTGTCTCAGTTACCCAGTATGTGAAATGGGGCTGAAGTTGGCTTCTGTCCGGTTCATGCGAGGATCAAGGATCTCTTGCATCCTAAGTCACACAGCAAGTGCCCAGTAACTGGTGGGACATTCGTATCACGAGTCTTGAAATTCCCAGCACATCACCAATCACCAGCACCAGACGGAATCCATTCCAGTTCTGGAAGGAGGCAAGACCAAGAGCCATGGAATCACTTATCCCAAGGCCTAGGGTTCCGTTGATGAAGCAGCTGAGGTTCAAACCCAGGTCCCCAGATCGCTGCCCCGCCTCCCGCCTTCCCAGGTGCCTCACTCCCAGGCCAACCTGGCTCTGGGGGGTTTCATGGAGGCAGCTGCCCTACCTCACATTCTAAGACTGTGGAAGGTGATCAGGTGGAAATCGGTGCATCCTCCTCCCCCCTTCCCTGATCGCCGCCTCATCTCTCTGTCTTGGAGCATCTGCTTCCAGGTGCCATCGGAGCCGAGGCCTGGAGGCGCCGCACAGGCTGCCCATTGGGGCGGATGGATCCTCGGTGAGGGAAACAGCTGCAGGGAGGAAGCAGAAGATGTGAACCGGGCATCTTGTCTCCGCCCTCTCCCCTGGGCCCCGCTCGGGGCTGAGGGATGGGCCTGGGCCCTGTCAGCCTTCCGTCCGCGATGGATGTGGAACCTGGTAGGATGGTGTCGGCAGCACTTGGTGAGATTCATTTCCCCGCTGCGAGGGGAGAAAAATGCGGCCTCTGCGCCATCCATCTGCTCCGCAGTGAAATGGTAAACAGGCGAGCTGAGCGGGAGCGGCTGGAGTGGAGCCCGGCCCGGCAGGCTCCCTGCAGGGCCCGGAGGCTGGGAGGCAGCCCTGGGACTTGTTTCCAAGGGTGCCCATGTCTGGGGGGACGCCGGATGGGGACCTGCTGGGTGGGACCCTCAGCAGAAGGACACATACCTCCAAAAACCAAAAGGTGGGAAGTCAGATGGACCATGATTCGACTTCCTCATCATTCTCACCTCCCGGTGAATCCAAGAGGAAAATGGCTGGGATCCCCCATGACTCTGACCCTGTGCCTTTTGTGCCATCCCTGCACTGAGCTGTCTCTCTCTCCATATTGCTCTTGGGATCCCACCCATGGCCAGTACACAAGTCACCTCCTCCAAGAAGCCTCCCCAGATGCTCCCAGCCTCGTCTCTCAATTGTCTTAGTAGGTATCTTACCATCAAATTTGGCTTGAGGTCGTTGAACACAGTTTATCCCACCACCTCCGTCCCCCAAAGTCATATCATGTCTGAACCTCTGTCCCCTTGGCTGCCCCTGTAGTGAGGTGTCTGCATTGCAGGGCACCCGAGAGCCAGGCTCCAGCACATGCAGAAGCCCAAGTTCGCCGCTTCCCTCCCAGGTTGGAAGCCACACGGCAGGTGTGTCAAATGTTTGCAGTGTGCTTAGGGGGCCCTCTTTCTTCTCCAGACTGACCTCTTCCTCCCCACGCCACCCCATCATTTCCTCCCACACACGTCTGGAGTATGGTCAACAGCTCCACCTCTGTTCTCTGCAAGCACCAGAGAGCTCCCACCCACCCTCCTGTCTCCAGGCCTCCTGTGCTGGGAAGCATCGCTGCTACAGCTACTGCCCATCGGATGGCACAGGAGCACTGAGGCCAGCCCCAGCCAAGCCTTGCCCAGAGCGGCACAAAGCCAGAGCAGGGACCAGGGCTGGATTTACTCTGAGCCTTCAGAAGCAGCACTCTCCACATTTTTGAAGTTCCCAGCACCAGCGTGAGGCTGCCCCTGGCTCCTGTGTCCCCAGCGGGGACAGGGCGAGCTCCGGTGAGCTTTCTCTCTGTCCTCCCTCCCGCCAATGTCCCCAGCACACCACAGTGCCCTCCGACCTGGCCTCCCTGCCCGGCTGCAGCCTTTGGCCTCCGCATCACCTCTCTAAGCTGTATCTGATGTGTCTCTCCTACTCCCCGCCCCTCACCCCAGGCAGGTGTCCCCTGGGGAATGGCAGGGAGATAAGGTGCGTGCTGCCCCAGGGGAGAGGACCTTGCAGGTGCTTTCATTCTGCCTCCTTGAGCACCAGGAGAATTTCTGGGGAAGCAGCTGGTTCAGCTCATGTGCACAGCTACCCACCCTAGACCTCGAACTCCTGTTCTTACCCCACCTCTTACCCCCAACCCCGGCCTTCCACCCCGTGGCTCACGAGGAGAAACCGGAGGCAGGGAGGTGCCCTGGGCTCTCTCATTCCGTGTCCGTCTTTGGCTAAACGGTGGACTGCAGAGACTGTGGGGGAGATGAGGACAACTGCCCCCAGCCCAGCCCCAAGGATCCACACACCTGCCCCTTGACATTGGGCGAGAGGGCAGAATCCGGGAGATCTGAACTTGGGGTGGGGGAATATGGATACTTCAGAGAAGCTGATGAAAACCATGACCATGGCCTCCCCACCATTCTAAAACATTCCTACTTACACAGATTCCACCCCTAAGGACCCTCCCATGGACCCCCCTTAAATCACAGGGGCCACTTTGGACCTTTCCAGCGTTAGTGCTCTTGGCCGCACTTCTGCATGCCCAGGAAGAGGCCGGGCTGAGGGCAGCCCCCCCCCCCGTCCCCCCTGCCCCCTGGCTGGACGGAGGAGGTGTGGGGAGGGGCGCTTTCCCCCTCATCCCTCACCTGGGGCTTTAATGGAACTAGTGTGGTCATCACTCACTGAGCCAGTCACTCACTCCAGCGCTGTCCCACCCCCGCCCCCTCCTCCAAAGAACAAAATTAAAAGAGATTTGTCCTCAAACTGCGACAGCTCATCTCTCTTGCAGCAGCAGCAGCAAGAGGTTCTGGGCGGCTGCGCTCCAAGCGGAGATCGCCCGGTGCTGGCATTATACCCATTCGTTCCTGGTTTCATTCAAGTGGCTCCTGTTGTCATCTTTTTCCTATCCCCTCACTCGGAATTACCGTGTCCTGCTCTTGGAACAAGCAACTCCTTGAGGCTTCTGTCCTCGTTGCAAGACCTCTAGCTGCCAGCCTGTCTGTCTCTCCCGCTGGGGCGGAGCGCTAGTTAAGGGCATGACCCTTTGGGCCCAGTTGTGGGACCCCTACCTCTGGCACAGAGCACATGCGATGGGGGGTGGGGGTGGGGGGTGGGGGAGGCTGACTGTCTGCTGACTGTGGGCCCACCACATGCCGAGCACTACATAGACCCCCAGGGGCTGACCAGGCACCCTAACCCTAACCCTAGTTAGGTGGGGGTGAGCAGACCCCACCCCAGCCCCGCACCCTCTACCCCCTTACTGCACATCTCTATGGACACCCCCTCTGGAGCTGAATCAGTGTCTCCAAGGTTGACAAGGTGCCCAATTCACCAAGACCCCTGGACCCTTCTCTGGACACTGGGGTCAGGAGAGCCTGGTGCCAGCGCTGCTCCTTGGGAAGAGAGTAGAGGATTATGGGAAATTCCCTGATGGCTGTTCTTATGAAGGATGGTGAGGAGCTGGCAGAGTGGGGGAGGGAAGAGGGCCATGCTCTGGTCAGCCCCAAACATTTGTTTACTTTGGCCTCACTGGTGAGCAAATATTGTCCCAAATGCTACGGAAAAGGGAATTCTCTGTGGAAAAGCACTGAAGCCCTCAGAACTGAACGTGGAGAACCTGCTTTGGGGAAACTTGCCTAGGCCTCCTTCTTTAAGGGACTTGCAATAAGAGAAGACGTCTGGAGCAAATTGCCGTTGCAGAGGAGGTCTCAGCTCCAGGGCCCCAAGGAGGAAACCACTTAGACTCAGCCAAGAGGGGGTCCTGCCCTGGGTCAGCGAATTTTGTTAAAGCACCAGATGACAAATGTTTCAGACTGGCGGTGCACATGGTCCGTTCTCTGTTAAAACCACTCTGCTCTCACAGCTCCAAAGCTGCCACCGACAATGGCTGAGGAAATGCTGCACCCCAACTTCATTTACAAACCAGGCAGCTGCCTGCTGGAACTCAAACGTACACACACATGCACACACACACCCTAAAGAACATGTGGGCACCCTCGTCACCCAGGATGATTACGCTCGGCTCTGGCATGGTGTAGCCCATAATCCCGAACATCTGCTCTCATGATTAACACTGTTCGGGCCCCAGGGAAATGTGTCTCCACATCTTTTGCTCTCGGTTTGCAAAATAAAAGACAACAGAGTCAGAAGGTTCCTGGGATATAGTGCTGATGTCAGGCTCCACTCAAGGGAAGGGAAGGAGGAGAGTGTGCAAGCAGCAGGAGCCCTGGGCTGAGCAAGGAGATGGATTAATTAGCTTTGCAAATCTTTGCTCTGCGATAGCGGGAATCGATTCTTGAAAAACAAAGTATCATTTCCAAGTAATGTCAAGTGTCCATTTTCTAGCTATCTTACTGTTCCAAGGAGGGTTCTGGAGATACTCCCAATCATCACATTATTATCTGTAGCATTTGCTACAGTTGATGCAGGCAGCTAAGGATGATTTCCCTTCATTAACCGGGTCTCTGTGGTCGTGTGGGATGTACGAAGGGCCAGAGGTAAAAAGCAGGGGAGTGAGCCCGGACAGTAACAAAAATATTGGGCATTTAATGCTGGAGTTGTGAACTGTTTCCTTTTTTATAAAAGCTTTTAACAATACATAAATAGTGTTTTGAAAAGCAAAATAACACTCTAGCTTTAGGTAAATAATTTGAATTTAAAATTTTGATGTTCATTACCATATGAAGCATGCCTTTTAATTTTTGTAGGTCATTTTGAATGTCTTTTGAAAACATATATGAAGAAAAATGCTTTAAAAATTTTTTACTGGCCCTTGAACTTAAATGTCATTGAAAATATGTTAAAATTTGGTATTGTGAGTAAAATTGCACTTTATTTTTGAACCTTTTGGCTGAGCTATTGGTAGAGTAGCCGCTCTCTATGGGTGATGCCTGAGCACTGGGATGTGGTTGGTTTGAACTCTGTGCTGTGTGTATAAAATACACCCTGGATTCTGGAGGACTAGTGTGAAAAAAGGAACATAAACCATATCATTAGTGATTTTTTTATATTGATTACCTGCTGAAATAACATTCTGGACATCTTGGATTAAATAAAATATGTTATTAATGTTAATTCCACCTGCTAATTTTTACTTTTTAAAATATGGTTGCTAGAGAGACTTCCCTCAACATGGAGGCATAGGTGGAGACGCTATGCTTTCTCATACAATCAAGTTTAGAGACAACAAAATTTTAGCAACAGAAAACACAGCCAAAACACAGAAAATTGAACTTTTCGGAAGTCTGATAACAACGAATTCTTCAGCCAGACTGGTAAGAGGGGCAAAGCCAGCAGCTGGCGGAGCGGGGTTGCACAGGAAAACTCATTCAGACGGACTCAGGCGCGCAGATCCCAGGTGTGGGGTTGTGAGGGGTGGACCCGGTGAGGGCGCAGGGGGCAGGCTGAGCAGGGTCACACATTCGCGCGCAGATAGACCCACGAAGGAGCAAGCAGTGAGACAGACTGTGCTGGCCCCAGTGGTGGGAAGCAGCAGAGGGGGCCGCCATTTCCAAGCTCTGACCCCACCCCCACACACAGCGTCACAACCCAGCAACCTGGGTTGCCCCGCACTGTTGAACACCTAAGGCTCTGTTGCTCATACTTATGGGCCGTGGACAGACCAAAAATGGCTCAAAAAGATCTCAAAGCCCCAGAACCCACAACTCTAAGCCACGAAGAAATAGCCAAACTTTGAGATGTACAGTTCAAAACACTGGTGATCAGGATGCTCACAGAACTGGTTGATTTTAGTCACAAATTAGAGGAACATATGAAGGCTAAACTAATTGAAATGAAGGGAATTGCACAGGAAACCAATAGTGATGAAGAGGAAACTGGGACTCAAATCAAGGGAGTAGACCAGAAGGAAGAAAAAAATGACCAAACAGAATAGGATGAAGAAACAAGAATTCAAAAAAATGAGGAGAGGCTTAGGAACCTCCAGGACATCTTTAAATGTTCCAACATCCGAATTATAGGGGTACCAGAAGGAGAAGAGGAACAGCCACGAGTGGAAAACTTATTTGAACAAATAATAAAGGAGAATTTCCCCAATCTGGCAAAGGAAATAGACTGCCAGGAAATCCAGGAAGCTCAGAGAGTCCCAAAGAAGGTGGACCCAAGAAGGAACACACCAAGGCACATCATCATTACATTAGCCAAGATTAAAATGAAGGAGAGAATCCTAGAAGCAGCAAGAGCTAAGGGGTCAGTCACCTACAAAGGAGTTCCCATCAGACTGTCAGCAGATTTCTCAAAAGAGACCTTACAGGCAAGAAGGGGCTGGAAAGAGGTATTCCAAGTCATGAAATCCAAAGAGTTACAACCAAGATTGCTCTATCCAGCAAAGCTTTCATTTAGAATGGAAGGACAGATAAAGTGCTTCTCAGGTAAGATCAAATTTAAGGAGTTCATCATCACCAAGCCCTTATTATATGAAATGTTAAAGGCACTTATCTAAGAAAAAGAAGATAAAAAATATGAACAGTGAAAGGACAGCAAACTCACAGTTATTAACAACCACACCTAAAACAAAAGCAAACTAAGAGGACAGCTAGATCAAGGGCGGAAACATAGAAATGAAGATCTCATGGAGGGTTAGCAAGAGGGGAGTGGGAGGAGGAGAAGGGGGGAGAAGGTACAGAAAATAAGTAGCATAGACAGTAGGTAGAAAATAGATAGGGGAGGGCAAGAATAGTATGGGAAATATAGAATCTAAAGAACTTGAGACACATGGTCATAAACTAAAGGGGGGGAATGGTGGGGGAGGGGTGTGCAGGGTGGAGGGGAATGAAGGGGGGAATAGAACAACTGTAATGGCATAATCAATAAAATCAAATAAAATTTAAAAAATAATAATTTCTTACAAAAAATGTGGTTGCTAGAAAGTTACATATGTAACTCACACTTGTGGCTCGAGTACTTTGATTGGACGGGGCTGCTTTAGATCATCACTGTGGACACACACGTGAAATAGAACATGTGGCCAAGGGCGGGGAAGAGACTGCCTCTCCTGGCAGCATCCAGGCTCGGAGTCAGCCGCTGGGGCAGGCCCTGGGTGGCAGCGAGACAGCCTCGGAGCAGCTGGGGGCCAGGAGGGCTCTGCTGGAAGCAGGCGGAGGGTGCTGGAGCACCACCCGACACCACATACCAAACCCTATCTTCTGCCTGTTCCCAGAGTGGCGCTGCCACACTGCCAACAAGCCTGGCAACCCCTGGCACCTCCTTTTCCAGAGCAGCCTAGGGCTTTGCCAAGGCAGCCACTGTCTAGCTGAGGTGCCCTGATGGAGCCCCAAGAGTGAAACCCCCATCCACCCATCACCAAGCTCTGGGCTCTGGCACCTGAATACCGGCAATCCTGGAACAAAGGAACCGGCCCCTGGCCGAGGCACAGCCCCGCCCCCCAGACAGGTGACCATGCTGGATCTTGAACTCCGATGCTGACTCATTCTCTAACCTGGGCTTGTCTTTTTCTTTTTCAAGTGTCCACTTTGTCATCTATGAAATGAAAAGACAAAGGACAAAGGCCCAGAGGCATGGACATGCGTGGCAGGTTTAGGAACACCAAGCTCTTCAGCTTGGCCAGACCCACAGAATTCATGGGGCCACCAGGTCACCCCCCTTCTAACCAGTGAGAGGCCGAGGCCCAGAAGGGCCCCCTGCTCCACAGCCAGGCAGCCAGACTGAACATGGGACCCCAGCCCCAGGTTTCCACGCGGGGACTTCTGCCCCCGTATCAAGCTACCCTTCTGTTTTCTCCTCTTTCCTCCCTTTATTTCCTCCCTCTCCCAGGCGCCACCCCCACCACAGGGCTCCCCCTCCTTCCTGATAATCACCTCCAATGTGCTTTGCACCCAATGCCGAGGGTGCCTTCCTCTGCAGGGCGAGGCTGCGGGAATCATCTTACTCCTCCGTGTTCAGCGCTTGCTCAGGCCACACGCACTGCTCCCCAGCAGGTAAAATGCGGGCCAGAGGTCGGCTGCTCCAATGCGCCTGCATCCTCGCTGTGCACAGTTCACCCCACTGTGGGGACACCCGTCACAGGGAGGGGCCAGCGGAGCCGGGACCCGGCTACCCAGTGAGAACAGGGAAGTGTTTGCTTCCTGTCGCGGGCCCTGCTGCTGTTCTCACCCCGACTGTGACAATCCAGTCACACCCAGTCCAGAGAGACACGGAGCATTGTTGCCCGGCGGATGGTGACTAGACCTGCCGGCTGGGCGTCCACGTGTAAATCTGTGTCAGTGTACCTTACCTGACTCTGTACTTTGACTGTCAGGTACTTTGGGTTTCTCCCTCGAGCCGGTGTTCACATCTGGCAGAGTCCCTCACTGAGCACTGCGTTAAATGCCACCTCGGACGCATGCTCGTTTTATTTCAGGAGGAGCGTCACGATGGCTCTTTTTCAAAGTAAATGATCCCAAGACGGCTCATCTGGAAACCAGGTTGGCAGATGCAGTTAGGAAAAGGGCTCCCCCAGTGGAAGGGGTGTGTACCCCGAATGTCCTGCTGGCCTGGCTACTTGCTCCCTTGCCCTGGGGCGTGGCCAAGGGACTAGGGCTTCTAGTGACCAGTCCTGACCACTCTTCCACCGAGTTTCTGCTGACAGAAGAATGGAAGAACCTCAGTGACCCCTCTGAAGGGAGCTCCCAGCCCCACATTCTGAGCAGAAAGGGGTCCCCCTTCCCAGTCACACCCAGTCCCTGGGGCTCACAGCGGAGGGCTCTGGACGGCAGGAAGCTCTGGATCTTGCGTGGATTCCTCAGTCAGTCACTCGAGCAGCATTAACTGAGCACTTACTACGTGCCAGGTGCTCTGAAGGCCGACTAGGGCTCCCCCTTCTGCTCTCTCCACCTTCCCTAGGCCCCGGCCCTGCTGTTACTCCTCTCCCAGCTGGCCCTGGCTTCAGGTGGAGCTTTAAGGAACCAGAGAAGCCCTCTGTTTCCACCACTGCCCCACCGAGCAAGCCTGGCCCCAAATCCCCCTCTGGGGAGCAGGGCTCTCTAGACCCCGGGACAGCTGATCTCCTTTGACGGCCATGCTGTCCCCTGGGGAAGGCTTCCCACAGTGGGGCCTCCTTCCCCAGAGAGGGACCAGCACCTGTCCCCCTCCCACCCGTGCCCAACCCCCCGGGCAATTCAGTGCAGAGAACACGGGGCAGAGCACCAGGCAGAGCAGAGTTGCAGTCCTGGGGCTTCCGCTCACTCCTCACTGTGCGTCCCTGTGCCAGGGCCTCTCACGTCTGCCCTCCCAGGTGGCTGATGGAGACCACGCCAGCCCCTGCCGCGCACGGCTGTGAGCGCCCAGCGGGACCCTGCTGAAACGCCCTCACGCCGCACCTCGCACACAGCGAGCTCCGGATGAATGCCGGCTGGTATTGCTGCGGTTATTAATTATTAATCTCTCCCACGAAAGGCTAAGTGGGGTCAGGGTTCTTAATGTCATCCTGTAAGCTGGCAAATTGAGGTCCAGATGATAAGTAGATTCAAATGGTCTCTAAGTGTGAGTTCAAGTACAAAGTCCAAAAATAAGAACCAGGGATGCCCCACCCCTGATTTGAATCCCCCTCATCAATTTCCAGGGAAGGAAAAAAGGACAGGACCATTCGCTGAGCAGATGGGACAGAAAGATGAGAATGGCCGCAGGGCCCGGCCACTACAGTCCCAGGAGTTCTGCGCCCAGTGTGCTGGGTCCACCCGGGTGCAGTTAAAGGGCCGCGGAGTTAGCGCACTGCCACCCGGAGCTCCGGACACTCCTCCTTGGGACCTGCGCTCTGTCCCTGTGCGTCTCGGCCTGAGGATGAGCCAGAGCTTGTGGGGTGCACAGGCGCCATCTCTCCTCTCTGCCCCCCCTCCTTAGCGGGTGATGCCTGGGTGGCAGGCTCTTCCAAGTTGGCTCTCTCTCTGTGGGGGAAGCAGAGGTCCCCACTCTCAATGCCCCGAACCCATCGAGCCATGAGAGCACCCGCCCCTGGGAGGCAGCCCGTTCCAGGATGCTCAGGAACCCATCCCGGCCACTCGTACAGCCTCGAATCGGGGTCAGAGAAGCCTGTGAAAGGCCTTTTAGGGAGCGGGGCTGCCTGTAGCCCAGGGTGGTGGTTTAGACAAAGCACGCAGGTTACAGCAGGAGAGAGGCAAGGAGAGCAGAAGAGACAGTGAGAGTCGGAGACCTAGAGATGGGGAGAGATCGGCGACAGAGAGGCTGAGCAATGGGGAGGAGAGAGGCCGGTGTGAAGACGAAGGTGGGGGGGAGAGAGGTGGTGGCGGGAGAGGCGCTCCAGAGAGACCCACCAGGACGGAACACTAAGAGATGGAAATGCAGCTATAAATCCAAATGCAGACCTCGGGGAAGACAGGCAGAAAGAAAACAGGGAAACTAACCGACGGAGGGAGAGGGGAGGGAAGGAAGGGGAGGGGAGGGACAGGGCAAGCTAAAGGGAGGTTCCAAAAGGAAAGCAGATGCGGGAGAGAGGGGGGAAGACAGAAGCCAGAGCACTGTCCGTCTGGAAGAGCAGACGGGAGGAAGGGAGAGGAAGAGGAGGGTGGTGCGGGAGAAGGTGCAGCTAGCAAGGAGCCGGCAGAGGTGGGCACCCCCCGCCCCGCCGCCCCCACCCTTCACCTATGGCTCCTGATTTCCTAAAGGCACGAGAATGATAACCATTAATCTCTATAAATAATTTTATCCACCGAGCCTCCTAAATGGGTTCTCTGTGTCTACGAAAGCTTTTAAAATCCATTTGCTTGGTAAACATGCAGCCAGCAAACAATGGCCTCTTCCTAACAGTGGGAGAGGAGGCGGGAAGACCAATTAGGCCGAGGGGGTAATTAAAAGGGAGAGTGAGCTGACCAGCTCCCTGCCTGCCTCTGGCCAGGGCCTGGAGCCAGCAGAGACTGCCAGCCCAGCCCAGACACTGCGGGTCCCCTGCCTCCTCCACCCCCATCCCCACCATGTCCCCTCTCCCTGGCTCAGTGGGTTCACAGCCACACCCTGGGGCTGAGAGAGACACCCTGTGAGCACCTGGACCATTGCCCAGCCCTGAGCCAGGCACCCACACACGGAGGGCATCTTGTTCTTGAATGAAGCCCGAGGGAGGTGACACCTTGGCACTGGTATTCCTAAGGGTTCAGAAAGTCCTTCTTTGTCTCTAGCCTGAGCACCTCCTGCTTTTCCATGCCCCGCAGCCTTTAGAACGGAGGTTTTCTCCACCACAGCTGTGTAGAGACGGACTGGGAGGGTGCCCTCTCAGAGAGAGAGCTTTCTGTCCCTGGCCCTAAACCCGATGTCTTGTGTCTGCCAGCAGCCCTCCTTCCAAACAGTCTTCAAGGCTCCTCCCAACCCAGCCCTGCATATGGACATCCCCGTCAATATCCTTCTGGAATCTTCCACTAGGCACTGGACTGGCCCAGAAGAGAACTGTCTTGCCCCTTGTCCTGGCTGCTGTTCCGGTCCTAACAGAGCCCAGGGAGCATTCGCTGTTTGGGTGCCCGCACACCCCCGATAGCCTCGCTGCTGCCCGGCACCTGACTACCACTAAAGCCCCCAGTTAGTGACCCTCCGGCTGGGCCCAGCCTCAGCTCTTGGGACCCCTCAAACAGGTGTCCCGAGGTCCCCGTTCAGCTTCATCTTGTCATATTCTGGTCTTCACTCCAGTCAGCCGAGATCCCCTTAGATCCTGACCCTTTCGCCCCCTTGGTCACACCCCACGGCCCCCAATCGGCAGGGTGTCCCATGGAGGGAGAAGCCCTGCTGGGGACCCTCTGGGCAGTGATGAGCACAAGGGGGGGAGCATCGTGTCTCCCCCACTCTGCAGGGTCAATCGCGTGTGAGAGGCTCTGGCTCCCCGATGGCCCACAGGGACTGTCCTGCCCTCCATTCATACCACAGGGCATCACCCAGCCATGCCAAAGAGCCCCACTGGGGGGTGAACTCAGAACCCACCCAGGCTCCAGACGGCTGTGACGGAGCAGGGGCCTGCCCTGCCCCCGTTCCCAGAAGCCTCGGTAAAAACAGCTCAGGGACAGCAGGGTGGTGACCGCAGCACCGGTATTTGACAGCACCCTGCACAAGGCCATGTGTCAGCCAGGAATGGAATGGGGGCGGGGGGGTGTGAGTTCCCAAACTCCACCTGCATCAGACCAGGGAGGAGGAGCCTTGCGCTCCAGCCAGCCTCTCCGCAAGTCCTGTGTCCACGAGGCTGAGGGCCGGGGCAGGAGTGGCCAGGCTGCAGGCCTCGGGGTAGAATTCATCCTGGACTGGCCCTGGCAAGAGCAAATCACCTGACCGTGGACATTCCATCCGGGGGACCTGGGTCGGGACTGGGATTCTGAGTTTTGTTTGATTGCAGCTCTGCCACTTAACTGCTGGTCGACCCCGGGAGAGTTACTTAACCTTTCTGGGCCCCTATTTTCAGACGTGTGTGGTGAAAACACTACTGCCTCCTTGCAGGGGTCATCCGGGCATTTACCGAGTGCCTGCGGTGTCCAAGGGGCCACGGGGGTGTCGCTTTATCTCAGTCCCATAGAGTGGATGCTACAGGTCCGAATCCATTTTCAAAAACCCTTGGAACCAGATTTTTGAAAAGTCATGCAGAGCATCAAATGTTTATTTCATAAAGCCTGGGGGCTCGTGGACAATCGGATCCATCAGTGTGTCCGCAGCAAAACGTGTGACTCTTCAGATAAAGCGAAGTGAGTAAACTCTGCATGTTCACAGCCACATGTCACTTCCAGTCATGTCACCAAATGAGTTCTGAAAACAATTTGATTTCGGGGATTGTTGGCTTCCTGCACTGCAGCCAGGACACGTGGTCCTGAGTGACTGTCCCCATGTAGTGGACGCAGCAATGGGAGGCTTGCGGGCTCAGACGACCCACCCCAAATGCTCCCAAGTGGGTGCAGGGCCAGAGGCGGGGCCGAGCGCTGCCCGTCTGCGTCCGGGGCCTGAGTGCATCGCTCCACCACCTGGCCTGTGAGGCCCCGATTCCTGACTCTGCCTCTCGCCTCCTTCCCAGTGCTTCACCTCGGGCCTCCCCTTCCAGCCTGGTAACCTCTGAGGGGCAAGCTGGGAAGGTTTCACGTACACAGATGATGTGTTAAGTCCCAGGCCAGGAATGGCTTTTGCAGGGTTTTTCCTTGCTGCTCCTCTCCTCCCTTCCTTGGTGGCCTCTCCTCCGAGCCTGGGGCCTTTCCTTGGTCAGACAGCTCCCCCAAGATGTGTGTGAGTCAAGGCCTATGGACATGGAAGGGAAGGGTGCTCCAGGCAGGCAGGGACGGTCTGTGCAAAGGCCCCGAGGCGGGAGGGTGTTTGAGGACTGGCAGGGGGACCGGAGCTGTGGAAGGAAGTGAGTTGGAGGCATTGACTTTGGAGATGCAATGAGGCTGCAGCAAGCAGAGCCCAGCGCACCGGAGGGACGCTTCAGGTTCCATCCTGAACAAGACGGTCAAGTTGAGAGTAATAACGTTTCAGGAATTAATGTTGTATAAAAACTGCTAGTGCAGGGTCTGACACAGAACAGCGGCTTAATAAACCCAAATCCCTAACCGCGTGGGCAGAGGTCGCATCTCCCCAGTGAGTCTGGAGCTCCCTCCGGCGGGGCTGGGTCTCCTCATCGACTTGGGTCCCCCGCAGAGCATCTTCAGTGCCCCAGGGCCACAGGCCCCCACCCTACACACACACTGCGCAGGCGCCCAGCCCCTCCCACAGCCTCCAGCATGGCTGCTGCCCTGCTGGCGTTCGCTCAGCCTTTCCTCGAAGCCCCCGCCGTTTTGTTAGTTTTCACTGCTCCTTTATTAATTGGTTTTTCTATCCTTGGGATTATTTGATTTCCACTTAATTGCTTGATGACAGCAAGGTTTGTTTTTGTTCTTTTCTTTCCCAGAAGAGGGGCAGATGCTGGAGATGGGCCAGGCTGCCTGCACAGAGCTGTCTGGTCCCTTCTGCCTGGACCTTCAGGTTCCCTCCCCACCTGTCACCCTCCAGGGGACAGAGGGAGGAGGCTGCCACAGACCTAAGCCACAGGCCAGGTCTGTGGGGGAGAGGCGGGGCCACGCTCTGTGTTTGCAGCTAGGGTGTGAGTGGCGGGGCGGGGCCCTGAGCACACACACTGTCCTCACTCTCGGCAGCCTGTGTGTGGAAGCCACTAACATCCCAGCCGAGGGGACTTGCCTGGGGCCACAGAGCCAGCTGTGGCGGTCCAGGAAGCCGGACCTGCCAGAGGCGAGAGACAGGCCCTTCTCTCTTTTCCACCGTGAACCTGCCTCTAGAAACCCTCAGACTAGGCCTGCGACTGACAGGTGAGCCAGTGTTGGATATTCGACGTGGAAAACGGCCATGCAGCCGAGTGGAAAAAATCAAGTTAAAAAAGAAATGAACAGCCACGCTAAGGAGTGGTCCCACTTTGGTTAAACGACGCTGCATATACGTGCCTGTTTGGAAAAGATTCCATCTTTCAACAGATACTCCGAGAGCTTGGTGTGCCTGATTCCCGCCTACTTTCCCAGGAAGACAGAGTGGCGGAGAAGATAGGACCCTGCCCTAGTGGGACCCATGTTCCAGGGGGAGAAAGGGGTCGTAAAGGAGTCAACCAGCAACTGGTCATTTCAAACAAGAGCAATATGAGCTGTGGAAAAATAGGGCGCAATATCAAATGTCATGGCTGCAGAAGACGTCTCCAAGAGGGTGGCATCTTGATGAGACCTGACTGCTGAGGAGATAGTCATGTGATGACCGGGGTGAGACTCTCCCAGTCTGGGCAAAGGCCCTGAGGTGGGAATGAGCTCGCTGTGTCCAAAGACTGGGCAATGGCCTGGCACGTGAGTGATGGTGGGCCGGCGGTGGGAGGGGGAGGCGGAAGTCGGAGAGGAAAGCAGGAGCCAGATCAGTAAAGGTTTTGCGGGCTGTGGCACAGAGTTTGGGATTTATGTTACTGGATGTTTTGGAAGGGTTTTAAACTATGTGAAGAGAAAAGTCTGGAAGGACGCCTGTGAGGCTCTGAATGGTGGTTGTCACTGAGAGAGGGGTGAGGGAACCAAAGAGGGAAGGATGGGGCATTGGAGTCGGCAGGACTAATGTCAAGTTACAGGGTAGGAGGCAAACTTGGGGTCACTCGCAGGGTTGGAGGGACACAGCGCCAGGGAGGTAGGAGGCTTCAGCCCGAGGCCCGAGATGGGGGCAGGGGCTGGGGTAGCCACACACCTGTGAAAGAATGAGGACAAGGGAATGAGGAGCAGATGGAAGCTGTGTCCAGTCCCCTGGGACTCTGCCAGGTTAGGGCAGAGAGAGGACAGGGCTACAGGGACAGGAGCAGCTGGCCAGCCCCACACACCATGGGCTCCCGGTGGGGAGAGGGAAGAGTTAGGTGAAGAGGCAGCATCCTCTGGACTTTAGAACTGGGGCCTGGGAAACATCTCTGCAGGTACCCATGTAATCAACAAGCGGGTGTTCCACACGTTGGTGCCAGGCACACCCTCATCATCGGAGGTGGGACAGTGAACGTGATCGGCTTGGATCCTGCCCTCTTAGACGTTACAATGCAGAGATTGGAGCCATGCAGAAGTGACCAGCTCTACCCCCTCAGGGGCAGGAAGGAGGAGGGAGGGAAGCAAGTTATCTGGTGTGCACAGTGGACCAGGCATGCGCCAGGTCTGATGCACTCACCCTATCATCTAATCCACAGGACGACTCTGGGAGGAACTATTATTGAATGTGATTTATATAGATGAGGACTCTAGGACTCAGAGAGGTTAGGCGATTTGCTCAAAGTCATACAGCTGTAGGTGTGAGTCAGAATTTGAACCAAGATTGGTCATAATCCAAGTCCCGAGTTCTTTGGGTACCACCACCATGTTGGGGACTGGAGAGGGGCCTTGTGTTTGTGGGCTGGGCTGGTTCATGAACTTGTGGATGGCCAGTGGCCCCAGGGCGTGTGGCTTTAGGGCAGGTTACCCAAGACTGCCGACACCGGATGGAGGGTGAGTGCCAGGGAATCTGACAGAAGGTGCCCCCTTCATGCAGGACCCAGGCCCGTGCCTGGAAAGGAGCACCCAGCAAGACCCTCGGAGCTGCCCCGGCTTGAGGCTTTCTCTCTCTGGGGACACTTGGGACCTAAACTGCAGTGTTAGCCCCTCTCCCTTTCACTACATTTATGGGTCCAGGCCGCCCCAAAACTTCAGTGACACCTTCCCCCCCTGCACACACACATCCTCCTTACAAACCTACATGCAACCTCACGGCCTGGCATGCAGAGCCCTACCGGACCTGACCCCAAACACCCCCGGCTCACTTTTAACCCCTGGCAGCTCCCAGCACACATCCCCCACCCTGTACCAAGCCAGGCAGGCGTCTTAGTCCAGGAGTCGTTGGTGGCGGGACAGGTAAACCCGCTTGTACTAATTCAAGGGGTTGCAATGGAAGCATAACAGAACACCTCGTGTGGGTCCCCAGGGTCCCTGTGCAGCCCCTCTGTGTTCCCTGCCCCTGCTCCTCGCTACGCGCCAGCTTCCTCTGAGCACTCGCAGCCCCAGGACCCAGGCTGGCAGGCGGCTCTGCTCATCTGCTGCCCACTCCTTCCCATCTGAGCTCCTGCAAAGCACCACCCATCAGACTAGTTTTCAGTCGTCAAATTCCCGAGTCCCAGGAGCAGGGCTCTGATTGGCTCCTCATAGGTCAGAGGTCCACCCTGGTCCAATCAGCTGCGCTGACAGGAGAATGGAGTTCCTTAGACAGAGGATTGTCCTGTCTAAGGGTCTAAGGGCCTCAGCTCTCTAAGGATGAGCGAAGGGCCTGGTAGCCATGGTCAGCATCAGCCACTTACTGTTCCTCCTTGCTGGCCTCTGAGACTTTTCCCATGTGGTCCCCTCCACCTGGAGTACCGCCCAACAAAGCTCTGTTCTTTGTGATCCAGACCAAGTCACCTGATCCTCCAGGTCTCTAACTGGCTAACCACCCGCACTCCAACACCCTGGATGGGCCCCCACCCAGCTTCTTGCACATGGCCCCAGCCAGCAGGTCTGCACTGCTGTGGTTGGCACTGGGTACAACACCTTTCAGCCTGGTCTGTCTCCCCACCCTCACCCCAGACGCCCACACTCCTGGTCAAACAAACCAAAAGGGGAGAAGCGAATGCTAATTCTGAAGTCCCAGCCAGGCCCATGAGATGACCTCAGTGGGCAAAGCTATTTGCCAGATTTGCCAGCCTCTTCCTTAGTGAAGGAAGGGGCTCCCTCTCCAGGCTGACATTTCTCCTCACCAGCCCAGCCTCCAAAGCAAGCCTGAGGTCAGAGCAGACATATTTAGCTATATCCCTCTTTCCCTTCCTAATTCCTAATCTGACGCTCTCCGGGTGGGGGTACGCCCCATCCCTTCCCCACACCTGCGAAGCCTTTCAGATCAGAGACTCGGAAGGCTCAGATGCCGAAGATGATAACCCCGCCCGCTCACCCGCCTCGCCGGCAGAGTGCCGGGTCTCACTCGGACTTTCTATTCTGGGCCCTGTTATTTTTTCCCGTCTCTTCTTTTTTAAACACAGGCTAATTTAAACTCACTTTGCACAGATGAGAGGCTTCCCACTTTGACACTGGAACTTGGGCTGGATTTTTTTTTTTTTTTGATCCTCAAAATGGATTTTTTTTCCCCCAGCCAGAGGGACCACCGGATCCTCTGGACTGAGCTCAAGCTTTTACTGAAATGATTGCTCGGAGGAGAGGCGACCCACCCAAGGTCCCATGGTGCAGGTGGGATGAGAACCCAGCCCCCCCCCAACGACCCTCAGTTGGGCTTCTCTCCCCTCACTCTGCTGCAGAGGGTCATTGTTTGCAATGCACAGACGCCATGCACCTAAAGAAAAACACAGGGGGCAAGTGGATCTCCCAGCATCACCTGAGAGGCGCAGAGGGAAACCAGCTGCAGCCGATGCAGACTGGCCCAGCTGTGACAGTGCCTGTGTGACCCGCAGAGCTGGCGGCGGGGTCAGGCGAGCCTTGCCAGGACCACAGCTGCCTGCAGAGCCCCCTGGCCCCAGGCAGGCTTTGAGCACTGAGAAATGGTGCCTCTCCTCCTGACACTGCAGGGGGTGCTGGGGCCCAGGATCCCCCCGTTGTTCTGGCTGCTGCCATAATAGAAGCCACGGTTCACCGAGGGCTTGGTATGTGCCAGGCCCTTTTCTGCATTGCGACATCCAACCTTCTTGGCAACCCCACGGGGTCAGCGCCGTGCCACTGTGCCCACTCTGCAGACAAGGAAACGGAGGCCCAGAGGGACTCAGCAACCGGTTTGAGATCACACAGTGGCCCTGGCCAGTGTGGCTCAGTTAGTTGGAGCATCAACCCATAAACTGAAGGGTTCAATTCCTGGTTGGGGCACATGCCAGGGTTTGTGGGTTCAGTCCCTGGTCAGGGGGCACAGGAGAGATCAAAGTTTCTCTCTCACATCGATGTTTCTCTCCTTCTCTTTCCCTTCCTTCCCCTCTCTCTAAAATCAATGAGCATGTCCTCAGTGAGGATAATAAAAAAGCTCACGCAGCAGATACATGGTGGATATGGGATTGGAAGCTGCCTGGCGCTGGAGCCCACAGGTTTCCCAATACCCTGAGATTGATTAGATTTTTAAAATTTCACAGGCTGGGAAGGAGCCAGGAAGAGGGTCAGCATCGGCCTAACGGGTTGTTTCATCTGCAAAATGGTGCCGTCTGTTGGGAGGGCGTGGGGCTGTGCAAGTCCGCAGGGAGTGGACCGTGTGTCCCCCCAGGGTGGCCCCGGCTGGAGCAGCCAGCAGGTCAGATGCTTACCTGGGATCACGTCTCTCCTCTCTTCCCCCCAAAGCTGGCACTACCCACGTGCACGGGCCAGCCACTCCAAGGCCAAGACACCTGCATGCCCCAAAGGGGCGGCACCAATGCAGATCTAGGTAAACGAGAGCTGTGCAGGGACTGAGAAAGGACACGCCCCGGGTCCATCAAGCCCTGACCTGATAGAGGAAGGAGAGGGGCGGGGACTCCTACCTGCAGAACATGGAAGCCGCTCCCTCCTTGGAGCTGGGATCTCGGGAGGGTTCTCGGTGGGGTGGGCGCTTCCCCGGGGTAGAAGCCCACAGTCTGGGGATGGTTGTCAGGGTCCTGTATGACCTGGGCCCCGTGACCTCGCTGACCTCATGCCCTACTCTGTCTTCGGTGCTTCCACCTCCCCAGCCACAGCAACCACCTCGCCATTGCCCGCACTTCACAGGCCCAGGCCTGCCCCCAGGCCTCTGTGGTCACCAGTCCCTCCCGTGGCACCTCCTCCTGACACCACATCATTGGCTCTCTTTCTTTGTTTTGACTCAAGCGTCAGCTGCTCAGAGAGGCCGTCCAGCTACGCTCTCCAGAATGACGAGTCAGCCCTCCGTCGCCCACCCCCCTTTGGCCTTTCCTCCTTGATCCCTTTGGCTTGGCAAGCCTTTCCTCCTTGATCCCTTTGGCCACCTAGCAGAATGTGTTTGGTCCTGGCGAATGCATGCCCTGGCTGGTCGGTCCTGCACAGGCCCCATGAGGGCCTCGATCCTGTCCTCATTGCTCTGTCCCGGAGTTGCCAACGGTGCCTGGCACTTCATGCAACACCACCAACGAGGTCTTGAGCTTCCCGGAGGCAGGAGCCCGCACCACCTGACCACGGTCTGCTCAGGGTTTGCAAGTGGCAAGACGCCACATCTGGGCCCCTATGAAATCACCCAACGGTGGACGGCGGTGTGAGTGAGGGCAGCGGAAGGCAGGCCGGGCCAAGGAGGAAATTTCCACGGGGTGGTCCCAATCGTTACGGTAATTACAGCCCCATTTCTATCACAGCATATGTTTCTTTTCAATTAAGAGGTTCTGGGCTCTCACTGAGAGGTGGGTGGGGGGGTGGTGATTTTAGAAAAAAATATTGAGAGTTAACAGCCAGCCAGACAAACAGAAAATGAGTCGGGGGAGGAGCAGAGCCAGGGCTGTAGGAATATCTTTCGGGTGCTGTTGGAATTCTTAATGCATGTATCACCTCCTAGGAATTTCGGTGCCTCTATCTCCCTTTCTCTCCTGCTCTTCAAGGGCTGGGACAACATCACACTTGCTTTGGCCTCCCGTGTGCCTACCTACCTGATGCCTGGTGCACAGTAGGGGCTCAGTGCGCCTTTGATGACTTGACCTCACCCAGAGGAGAGTGGGGGGGGTGTTCCTGGGGGGTGCTGCTGGGCCCCTCCTAGCTCTGTCCCTTAGCAGCAAGGCAGCAGTGGAAACACGCCTTGTCTTCCCTGGACCTCATGTCGGCATTCGGGAGAGAAAGGGTGGCACTAGATGATCCCTTGGAGTGTCTCTAACTCTAACATTCTGTGGATGGAGCGGGGATTTATTCCAGATTCCACTCTGCTTCCTGGGTGGAGGCCGCTACTCCCCTGACCCCAAGGGAAATGGAGCCCCCCGCAGAAGAGACACGGCGCGCCTGGCCTCCTGGCCTGGCCCCGTTTTTGCTGGGGGTGTGCACCAGCTCTCTGCGACCCGCCCTGAGCTCATTGTCCATTCCGCATGCCTCCACTCAGACCCACAACCACCCAGGCAGTTTCTGTGGTCTCATCCCCCTCCAGCCCCGCCCCTGTCACACCACTGCCGGAGCCACCACCTGAAAGCTCAGCTCTGCTTGCTCCTCCTGCAGGTGCCCATTGCCCACGGGGCTGGGCACAGCCTCTCGCGCAGCATTCAAGGCCCTTCACGATATGGCGCCACCTCCCTTTCGGCTTCAGCTCTTTTTTCCGTCCTCTGTTCTCCAGACCTGGGGCTGTCCCACCTCCAGCCTTAGCTCGTGCCAGCACCCTCTCTTGGAATGCCCCCCAGTCCCGGTAATAACCGCGCATCCCCCCAGTGACACAAAGACAATGCCCCCTCTCTATCAGGCCTCCCTTGCCTCTCCCGGCAGAGGGAACACTGGCCCCGCCCCGCCCACTGCCCTTGTCTGTGTTTGCTGGACGGCAGGGAGGGGCACGCCAGGGACCATCTCTGACTGACCTCCACAGCCTCCATCCCCCAGCCAGCGCCCTGCACTCACGAGGCGCCAAGAATCCAGCCTTGCAGCGCATGCTCCCCTCCAGGCACGCTGCTCGCTCTGGTTCGCATTCACGGACTTCACCCCACAGCAGCCCGGGGTGGGGGGCGGCGGCGGGTAGGCAGCACCGCTGGGACTGGCGCCCAGGCGGCCCACACCAGAGCACACATTCTGGAATGCTGCATCGGCTGCAGCCCTTCCCAAGCCCCTGACCTGACCAGGCTCAGCTCCTGTGCCCTCCCAGCCCTGCCTCTCCATGGCCGGAAGGCACAGGGGACCCCACTCCCTGTCCAGAGTTGGGCAGGGCAGAAGGGGGCAGTTTGGGTGGTTGATCCGGAGCCCAGCAGAGGCCTGCATTAGGCAGATGTTTGGCAGTATCTGTTAGGAAAACGAGCGGTGAGTGAGTGAGCACCGAGGAGCATGGGGGTTGAGTCCCTGTGCAGAGGGACTGGGGAGGTGCGATGGGGGGCAGTGAGGGGCAGATCCTCTCCATCTACCTCCTCAATCAAAGGCCAGTTGCACCAGCCAGGCAGCTGGCCTCAGTATAAGACACCTCCCCAAAGCACCTGAAGGAACATGCCAGCAAGAACAACTGCCTTCATCCTTCTATTCAGTTCCTCAAAGGGCTATGGGACCCCAAGTCAATAAGAGGGGTTTCTAGGAAAGAGCAGTGCAAGACCCCCAAGGCTGCATCTACCTGACACCCACCATCTGGGTGAGCGGTGAAAACTCACCAATCTCCATGCCTCATTGTCTCCCTACGAAGCTCTGAGTATTTAGAAACACCTGGGGGATGGGCTGGCTGATTCCGCCCTTCATCCAGATGTTCAGCATCACCGAGGCGGTTGCCGTAGAGACAGGTCCAAACTGAGGAGGCCAGGCTATGGTGAGGAAGAGGGGGTGGCCATCTTCCACTGTGGAACCATCAGTGGAACCAGCTGCCCCTTGGCTCACCCTAGTCTTTACCACTCCTCCCAGACCTGTCCTCTCATCTGAGAGAATTTGTTCTCCCAAAGCCCCATACACAGCCCCCCTCCAGGTTGCATGAAGCTAACAGACATCGACGTTTATCCATCTTCCACTGGGAATCAGCCGGCCCAGCACAGAATCAGCCAGCATCTTCCCGCTCCTGGATTATGCAGGCAGCAACTGTGATCGAATCTGGCAACCAGATTTATGAATCAGTCGATATTTATTGCAGGGGACAATCCATCTTTCTGTCTGGTCTGTGCACATAGGACCCTGCTCCGGGCACACCCAGAGGCTCGGTGCTAAACGTTGGCAAGGTCTCAGTGGCCACATTGGAGGGAGGGGGCAATGAAGAGGAGTCAACACCAATCCAAAGAAACAAAATGTAACGTGGAAAAGTGTGACTGAGCAGGGGCGTGGCGGAGGGGTGGTAGCTGTCATATTCATCCTGTGTTTGTCCTAGCCTGCCCTTCTCACACCTGTTCCAATCCCCCATGCCCCATGCCATCTGCCTAGCAAAAGTCACCTAATTGTTATATTATTTGAAGTCAAACATGATGCAAAATTTTGATGTATTCCAAAGTGCACTGACAGTATGTGTGTGTGTGTTCTTCTAATTGCCTACTCTTTAGTTCCCACCCCTGACCACTGGCCCATTAAAGAAGATAATTGAGCCTGAACTCCCAAGCTCAGCCTTCTGATGAACCAATCAGAGAGTGGAGGTTATAACTCTGCTGATGACTGGCCAGGGAATAGGCTACTCAGGATGCCCTCATTTGCATACCAGCACTGATTGGCTAAACCACTGCCTCCAGTGGTAGAAAGCAAGCTCCCAGTTAAGGCAGGGAGTCCTCACGACCACCCATCCAATGGCAATCTGCTCATTTTGAAGGCTAAGAAGAATGGTCTGCTATTGCTCTGGGCTGCTCAGCCTAGTGGGGAGAACGGGGATGGGGGCAGGATTTAAGATGCGTGGGAAGGCAGAAAGTAGAATGATCTCCCAAACACCGCCTTCTCCTGCCCCCTTCTCAGCCCTAATTCTAACTCCTGCCCCAACCACTTCTTATTCCTCTGGTTCTGTCCCCCAAGGTGACCACCCTTTTGGCACTGTGCCCACAGCCCACCCTCACAAACCCTCCCCCCACTTGAGGCTTCTTCCAGGAAATACAAGGCACTATGGGAAGCTGAGGAAGGAGAAAGGGCATTTTGAAGAAGATTAGTTTCACCTCACAAATTATAGAGCAGCCTCAACCAGCAGAGAAATGAGAGCTGCGCAGCCCCTCCTCATTTCTCCAGGCTTCACACCATGTAGGACCACGGAGGCAGTTCTAGCAGTGATGGAGGAGGTGAGGGGCAATAGCTGGGTGGGGGAGACAGGACCTGGTACCACCCACACCCACCCGCAAGGTTTGGGTCTGATGTTGGGAAGGGCAACCACTTTCTTGCCTCATAGAGACATTAGGTCCAGGGCAGGGGAGGGTGGCAAAGAGGCAGCTCAGAAACTAGCTCTGCAGGAGTTGTGGACAAGCAGCAGGCTGGGAGGAGGATGGAAAGCACCCAGAGGAGTTAACAGACAACTGCCCCCACCCGCCCGGGGGACCCGGACATCCTAGCTCTTCACCTGTCTCTGGGCCTCTGGTCAGTCACGTCACCCCTCCAGGCCCCTCCGAGACAGGAACCATCTCTCCTCCGATTTCCCCAAGAAGGAAGGGAACAAGACAACCTGTGGGAAGGACCGGCATCTCTGCGGCTGCAGAGCACAGAGGCAGGGCCCATGGGCGTGTCTGCAAGCCAACAGTCTTTCCTTCCGCCCGCAGAAGGGCTTTCATCTTCCAAGTGCCCAGCAGCAGTGGCGGTTAAGAAGGCCACCCAGCACAGTTCAAGTTCTCGAGCACAGTGTCGATGGCCATCTGCTGCAGAGCTTAATTTCTGGACCCTGTCATGCCCTGGCTGGGGATGTTGGCATAATCCATTGGCTGCTGCTCACTCTTTATGACTCTATGATTCATTCATTTAACAAATGCCTGTCGGTGGCCTGCTAGGCCCAGCTGTGTTGCTAATGGGCTGTGTGACCACCACGCTCCCCCCACACAGGGAGTGAAGGGTTAGGTCAGTGGGGCTGTGAGAGCTCTTCCAGCTCTGAGACGCTGCCTTGCTCTAAATGAGATCAGAAAAAGCTGCAAAGGCTCCCGCTCCCTCCACCCCCAGCTCCCCCGCCTCCGGCTGCAGCCCTCACTACCTGTAGCTTAGCAGAGCTGGGACGGAATGGACTTCTGGCCCGGATGCCATGTGAAACAGATGGCCCTGTTGCCGTGAGACCACGGGGGTACTTGTCCTGGAGGGCTGGAAACCTGGGGGGCGGGGAGGGCCAAAGAAGGCAGGGATGATTTACTCCTGCCGCGGCCCAGCCCAGAGTCCGCGTGAATGTTAAACAGGGTGGCTCTGGGCAATCACTCAGCCAGAGAGATCGGAAACCACTTGTGACGAAAGACCCGTAACATGTGTATGCATCTCTTCCCGGGGATGCCAGCACCGTCCTTGGCTCCCTGCCCCCACTGCACAACCTTGGGCAGGGCAGCCCCCTCTCCGGCCCAGGGGATTTGACTCAGTCCTCCCATAGGCAAAGCTGGAGGAGACCATGCGATCTGTCCTGAAGGAGGAGGATGCAGACTGTTCTGGAGGGGACTCACTGGGGACTGAAGAGGCTGATTTCTTGGGCTCTTTAGGAAAAAAAAACAAACAGTCTCTGGCCATCAGCACTGTGCACTCACTGATGGACTGGACCAGGAGGCAGTGAGCTCCCCACCCCTGGGAGCGTTCAAACTGGGCTGGGAAGATTCTCTGAATGACTCTCCCATCAAGAAGAAGATTGAACCTGAGACTTCTGAAGGCGGCTCTTCCGGTCCCGAGATCTTGTGGTAGCAGAGGCAGCAGAAGTGCTGGCTGTGAGCACGCCCTTCGGCACCAGGCAGGCGGTGCAGGTTCTAGCTCGGCATCTTTGCTGTGTGATCTTGAGAAGGTTGACCTTCTCTGAAACGACTTTTTCACCTGTGAAATGGGAGGTGCAATAATGGCCTTCTCACATTTGGGGGGAGAGGATTAAAATGGAATAATGTGTCTGAAGTGCTTAGTACAGCACCTTGAACATAATAAATACCCAGTAAGAGGTGGTTACCCCTATGATTCTGCAGTTAGTAAGCCAGCAAAGAAATGGGGTCCCCCAACTGCTCGGATTGGTCTCAGCCAAGATGCCCAGTTGCTGGCCTGTCCTTTACTATGTGATCATGATTGTGGGCAAACTTCTTAGTCTCTCTGTGCCTCAGTTTCCTCATCTGTAAAAGGAGGCTAATAATAGTGCTTGCTTCGGGGTTCGTGTGAGGATTGAATTCTATAACCCATCTAAAACGTTCAGAACCACACACAGCACAGAGCAAGGGCCCGACAGCTGTGCGTATGCCGCCTCCATCTTCACCATCGTTGCTGTCATCCTCATCATCCTCAGCTCAAGGTCGCCGCCCCCGACACTCTTGTGGGGGAAGATCGAGTGAGGTTTTGTTGCTTTGTTTTGTGACAGTGAGAACACTGAAGTTCTGCTCTCTCGGCAGATCCCAGTTTTATAATATAGTGCTGGCGGCCGTGGTCACCACACTGTACATTAAATCCCCAGACCTCATTCATGTGAACTGAAACTTTGTGCCTTTTACCAACATCTCCCTACTCCCCCCACCGCCGGTCCCTGGCAACCACTTTCTCCTCTCTGTTTCTATGAGGCTGACTTTTTTTCTTTCTTTTTTTAGGTGTCACACATGAGTGATAGCTTGCAGTATTTGTCTTGCTCTGTTTGGCTTATTTCACTTAGCATATCGCCCCATGTGAGGTGATGGATGTGTTGATTAACTTGATGGGGGAATTCCCTCACGATATATGTGTATATCAAATCATCGCAGTGTATGCTTTAACTATCTCACAGTTCGGTTTGCAATGGAGATGACAAATGCTGGCCAGGAGGCAGAGAAGAGGGAACCCTCGGTCACCGCTGCTGGGACTGTAGATGGGTGCAGCAGCCATGGAGACCAGTAGGGCAGTTCCCCACAAAATTTAAAATAGCGCTGCAATATGGGCCAGCAATTCCACCTTTGGGCGCATGTCCACAGGGAATGAAACCAGAACCTTGAAGAGGCCTCTGCATGTTCACGGTTGTTGCAGCATTATTCACAACAGCCATGACGTGAACCAAGCTAAGTGCCCATCTACAGATTAATGGATGAAGAAAATAATATATGTAAACTGTACTTGTGTATAATGGAATATTTTTCAGCCATAAGAAAGAAGAAAACTCTGCCCTTGTGACAACATGGATGGAATTTAAAGACATTAAGTAAAATAAGTCAGACAGAGAAAGACAAATACTGTGTGATCCCACTTATCACAACAAATGACATGATTATTTATGCAGGAAATCCTAAGTGACCTATAAAATACCAACTAGAACTAAGAAATGAATTTAGCAAAGTACCAGTAAAAATTGTCTTCCCATATATTAGCAACAACCCACTGGAAAATAAAACTTTTCAAAATTTACTACAAGACCAAGAAACATTAAAATACTTAGCAATAAATGTAACAAGAGGTGTGCAAGACCTAAACACTGAAAACTGCAAACAATCCTGAGGCAAGTTACGTGAGGAAATGCCCCTGTATCAGAAACTCAATACTGTTCCGATGTCCACGCTGTCTAATTCGACCTACGGGCTCAACACAGTCCCAGTCCCAGCACCCAGCAGGTTTTACGGACAGAAACTAATCAGTTCATTGTAAAATTTACAGGAAAATGTCGAAGACCTAGAATATCCAAGGCACTGTTGACGAAGAAGAACAAAGGTCAGAGGACTTACACTACCTAATTTCAAGGCTCAGTATCGAGCCAGGACACTGTCCTCAAGACAGAATGTCGTATAGAGAGAAACGTATTACTGCAATGAAACAGAACAGAGTGCCCAGAATGGGCCCGTATTCACAGGGTCACTGGACGTTCATGGAGGAACCAACCCTACCCGATGGGTAAGCAGTCTTTCGACAGGTGTGATCGATTATCGGCGTGAAGAAACACGAACGCTGAGCCCTACCTCATACGACACATGAGATTTAGTGTGAGATGAATCATAGCTCTAAACATGAAAGCGAAAACTATAAAGCTTCTAGAATAAAACAGAGGAGAATATCTTTGTGCCCTGCAGAGAGGCAAAGATTTCTTACACAGGAAGCAAAAATAGTAATTGTCAAAGAAAAAAAATGATCATCTAGATTTTTGTAAAAATCAGAAACTTTGTTCGTCAGAAACATAGCTAAGAAAAGGGGTGTATGTAACGGCTGCCATCAGCAGCCTCCTCAGGAGTGCGCTTGTGCGGGTCGCCCTGAGGGACCCTGCAGGCCACTGTTTCCCGTGGACATTCGTGCCTGACCTCCTGCTGTCTCCAATAGCTGCCTCCTGCTGGCTCCAGACAGGTACAGTGAGTCTCCACTCAACACTGGCAACAGGCTCTGTGACTTTAAGCGAAATGACACGTAAAGAAACCAGCTTTACCACGGGCTAATTGATCTAAATGAGAGTTAATTTCCTGCAACAACACATCAACATCGCAACAAAACCACATCGAACGAGACGTTATTCAAGGGCCTGCTGTATTCGGGGTGCCTTGGGAAAAGTCCAGCACACAGTGGCCAGGGCCCACATTGGCCAGGTCATCATGTCCAACCACACGAAGCTGCAGGACAGGGAACATGTGATCTAGGCCCTGCACAATGGCCAAGTTTAAGTTCCCCAGCTGTCAGGAGATTCACATGTCCAAGAAGGGGAGCTGTATCAAGTTTAATGGATATGAATTTGAAGACACGGTAGCTGAAAAGTAGCTCATCCAGGATGGCCGTGGGGTCAAATACATCCCTAATCATGGCCCCCCGGACAAATGATGAGCCTTGCATGCCTAAGAGCTTTAGCACTATCCCGTCCTTTCTCATGCCCACCAATGAGCCCTACTCTAACCAAAACGCAGGTCCGGCTGCCTGCCGCTACGAAAGCCAACACTTGAGAGGCAGGGGCTGATGGAAAGGAAAGTGGTTTATTTTGCAGATGCCGGCCATCTGGAAGATGGGGGACTCCTGTCACAAAGCGCATCTTCCCCCGCTCAGTACAGGCAGAGGTTTTTATAAGGAGGGAGGGGGGAACAGACTGGGATCAAGGGAGGGGGTTGCAAAGCTCTCTATGTGCAGATGAGCACAGCCTACTCCGATATGGCAAGTGACAGTGAGGTGTGCACCATCCTGATTTAGTCACCATGGACACACATCGCCCTGACTTCACGTCATCCTGGCTCTGTGCGTGAAGGTCAGCAAACCTCCTGGAGCTGGGATGCCTGAAGGTCAGGGTCTGTGTCTTTTGACACTGGTTCCGAGGGTTCTTATGCAAACATGCTGTTCATCTAGAAGCCACATGTTAGTCAGAGTCAGCACTTGCGGAAATGACGTCAGAAGATTGGTGGGGGTGGGTTACAGTTTCCCGGGACAATCTGCCACTGTCACACTGCTTCCCACCAAAAAAATAAATAAATAAATAAATGGTGAGACCAGGAGGAAATATTTGTAAAATATCCATGTTAAAGGACTTGCATCAAGTGCGTATAAAGAATGATGACACAATAATAAAAACACAAACAACCCATAAAGAGAAAGGGGGGTCTGAGCAGACACCTCGCAAGCAGGGACGTGCACGGAATGCATGCTTCACCTGCTGCAGGGGGCTCACCCAGAAGAAAAGAAAACACGTCCACAGAAAGGCCTGTGCCAGACTGTTCGTGGCAGCTTTGGTCACAGCAGACCCCTTGCTGCAAACAACCCAACTGAACTGTCTGCGAACAGGAGAGCAGACAAACAAATCATAACCACTACCCAGTGACACCAAGAAAAAAAAGTACTGACACCCAACAGAATGGAGGAGTTGCAAAAAATCCGATGAGCACTTACTATTCGATTCCATTTATGTGAAATTCTAGAAAGGTATTTGAAACAGGAAAGCAGGTGGCTTCTGCAAGATGAGAGCCCTGACTGGCGGGAAAGGGGTATGGACAGACTTCCTGACGGACAGAAATGTTTTGTCTAGATAAGGGTTTGGCTTCCACATGCGAAAGCCCTTGTCAAATCCTGAGGGATACACTCACAATTTGTGCATCTCACCATTCCACTGGTATAAATTTAACACAAACACATGCACACACAGAGAGTCGCAAGCAAAGGTTGAATTCTCCTTAATGACATGCATGCTGAGGTTTTGGGAGTGAGGTATGCCGATGGTCTGTGTCTCTAAAAATACACCCAAAGTAAGATGCATGGAAGGACAGCGACATAGGCAGGTGTTTCATGGTGAAGCTACAGCAAAGCGTTGACAACTGCGGTGTCTGCATGCTGAGTGCTCAATTGTGAGAATTTGCAGTTCTTCCCAATGTTCTCTATGTTTAAAATTTCATCTCCTATCTGTATCTGGGTTGGTCACAAATGAGAAAAACTCAGAATAGCCTTGCAGTGAGGGAGGGAAGGAGTGGCTGGGATTTCCCGGGGGGTCGAAGGGTTCAGCTCAGGGTCCAGAGCCCTTGGGTGTGAAAAACCCCAGTCTGCACGTGTCCCAGAGGTTCGCTCATCATTAGTTGCCCCCCGAGAGCCTGGTCACCCCCACCCACTAGGACATCTGGGGCACAGGATGGTTGCATTATCTTTGCCATCTCCCAGTGGAAATGTCTTCCCATCAGACCAGGGGTTCCCAGGGCAGGGACTTGGTCTCCCCATGTCAGACTAGGAGCTTCGTTGTCTCAGGAGCCCCTGGGTCTTCCCCAGCACACTGTGATTTTCCTCAACTAGAGGCAAACTAGGTTATGCCTCTTCCGTCAGTTTGGGGACTCTCGCAGGACAGGGACTGACACCATCGGACCAGAAGGCCTGTCTGGATGCATCTGCCCTCTGGTAGGGACTTCTCAGAGGGCTTCCGAAGCTGCTCGGTGCTTCCCCCACGACGCCTACTGGGCGAGGCACACTCTGCACTGGGCAGCGAGAGAGGGTGTAGTGACTAGTGTTACCCAGAGAAGAACATGCTAACTTCACTCATCCCAGAAGCTGACGCTCACTTACCTGGGTTTCACATGTAGCCGGGGAGAAACAACATTAATTTGTGGCGGTGACTGAGACTTTACACACCCCAGAGAGAGAAGATTCTGACTTCAGTTTCCCCCACCAACTGTAGCTGGGCGATATTGCCCCCAGGCACTGGTCAGAGCTCACGATGCGCAACAGCTGGTGGGCAGGTGGGAGCACAGCTGCCCTCACACACCTGGGCACTGAGGGTGCAGAGCACCCAAAGATCCGGAGAACAGGGAATAGTGCCGAGGGCCCCAGGGAGAAGAGCAGGCAGGAGAAGGGACGGGAAGAGCCACCAGACAAACAGCGTGTCTCCCCTCTGTCTCATTCTCTCTCCCTTCCTCCCTCCCCCTCCCTCCTTTTCTCCCTTTTATCCATACACGGATGCACAGTTTAAATTACGATTCATGTTCATAAGGATAAGTTCCCTAGCAACTGATGACACATTTTCAAGGTGTTGCATAATTGGATACAAGTAGACAACAAGCTGAAAAATGGAACAAACTTGGTTATTGTGTGGGATACAAGGTGTAGTTATCTTTCACTTTTTTAGCCAGTTTCCCCAGAACCATCCCCCACCCCCCCCCACACCGCCATGATTCCTATACGTTGGACTAACTTCCAAATCTCTTCGGAATTTAGTTTCCACCATGACAACACAGCTTCTTCTCACTGCTCTGGGCAAGATGGAGAGAGGGCCACCCAGCCACTGTGAGACCTGGTCTGCCATTTTCCACATCAGGCTTTGCAGTATAATCTTGGGTGGCTGCCAGCAGTGGCAGAGTAGACCACTATCTCCTGCTGAAAGAAACTCAAGTGCACTTTTGTGGTCAACACAAGGAAGAGAAATACATAATGGTTCCATCCATCGCCTGCATTCACTGAAACGAGAACAAGGAGTGATGGGCAGCAAGGCAACGGAAGGCGGGTATTAGAACCAGACAGGACCGCACCACTCCCAGCCAAGGCATGCCAACCCTAGAGCAACTAGACAAGTAAATAAAAGGCATTCAGGTTGGAAAGTATGAGTTCAAGCTATCTCTGTTTACAGACGACATGCTCCTGTATCTAGAAAATCCCAAACAACCCACCAGAAAGATAAAAGGGCTAACAACCCAGCCGAGGTGTAGGGTATGCAATCAAAATAGAAATACGAATTGTTTCTACACACCTGCAGTGTAGAAAGGGGAATTAAGAAAGCAATGCTATTCACTGTCGTATCTAAAAGAATAAAATATTTAGGAACAAATTTAACCAAGGAGATGGAAGGCTTGCACGCTGGAAAAACCACACTATATTGCTGAATTAAATTAAAGAAGACATAAATAAATGGGAACACATTCCGCATTTACAGAAAGGAAGACACTCTGTGAAGATGCCCACTCAAAATGATCTACAGATTTAAAGCAGCATCCATCAAAATTACAATAGCTGCTTTTTCCCAAGAAAGGGTGAAATGGGTCATCAATTCATGCAGCATTGCAAGGAACTCTGAATAGCCAAAACAATCTTGATAAATAATAACAAAGTCAGAACACACCTATTTCCCCAGTGTCGAGACTTACTATAAAGCTGCAGTAATCAGAAGAGTTTGGCATAAGGATAGAGATATACACCAATGGAACAGAGTTGAAAGTCCATAAATAAATTCATGCACCTATGGCTAGTTGGTGTCATAGGCACCAAGTCCATTAAAATGACGAAGGAAAAGGTTCTTCAACAAGAGCCTTTTTGAGACAACTGGGTTCCCACGTGCAGAAGAATGGAGTTGGACTCTAGCTCACAGCAAACATAAAACTAACTCAAAATAAACCAGTGACTCTCAAGTATAAGAACTAAGACCATAGCATTAGAAGAAGACATGGGGCAACATCTTTATAACCTTGAGTTTGGTGATGGATGCATCGATACGAAAGGAAAATACAGAAAAACGGCAGTTCACCAGAATTAAAAAGTTTTATGTATCAAAAGGCATTATAAAAACTGAAAAGACAATCTACAGAATGGAAGGAAGTATTTGCAAATTATTTGATTAGAGTTTAATATTCAGAATATATAAGAATTCTACACTCAACAAAAACACAATCTAATTTCAAATATGGAAAAAAAACTTAAGTAGGCACTAGTTCAATATATACAAATAGCCAATAATCACTTAGAAAGATGTTCCACGTTACTGATGGTTAGAGAAATGCATATCAAAACTTCAGTGAGGTACTACTTTGTATCCACCAGGATGATGATAACAATAACCACAAATGGAAAATAGTAAGTGCTGTTGAGGATTTGGAGAAACTGGAATCCTTGCACGTTGCTGGTGGGAATACAGAATGGAACAGCCCTTGTGGAAGACAGGAATCAGAAACCACACACAGGGTTACCATGCAGCCAAGCAACCCACCCCTAGGGATGTTGCCCCAAACAGTTGAAAACAGGATGCTTCGCATGCCAAGGTTAATTACGGTAATGGTCGCAGTAGCCAAAATGTGAGAGCAGCCCAAAGGTCCATCAGTCGATGAATGGATGGGTAGGCAAAATGTGGCGTGTATATGCGATGGAACACTATTTAGTCCTGATACCTGTTACAACACGGATAAACTTTGAAAACATGCTAAGGGAAGCAAGCCAGACACGAAAGGACAAATGTGATTCCACTCACATGAAATATCCGGAAAGGCACACTCAGAGGGCAGAACTGAAGCCAGGCCCCACCAAGGGCTGGAGGAAGAAGAGGAAGGGGGGTCACTGATTCACAGTTAGACTTTCTGTTTGGGGTGATGAAAAGACGTTTGCAAGTAGACAGTCACAGTGGCACAACGTTGTAGACGCAATTAAAATAGTTAAAATGGCTAGATTGTTTTTATTGCAATCACTATATCTTACCACAAAAAAAACTAAGGCACGTGTCCCCTGTGGACAGATGGCATATTAATGCTTCCGTGGTTCAAAACGTTAAGCCTTGGAGCAAGTGGTCAGGTGGAGAAACTGAGCCAAGACTTCTTCTCTAATCTGGATTCTCCAAAGGGTTAAACTGCTCTGGAACAGTCACACTCCCTGGGCCCCGGAAGAAGCAAATGCAAGACTTCAGTAGAGGAGAGGGTGCCTTGTGTAGGCCCCTTAGATTCTTTTGCAGCCAAACACGAACTCATAATCAAAGATTGAAAATAAAGAGGTAGCCCTGGCTGGCGTGGGTTGTGGACCAGGTCCCCAGTGGGGGGCCACACAAGAGGCAACCACACATTGATGTTTCTCTCTCTCTCTTAAAAAAAAAAAGAAACATATATATATATAAAGGGTAATAAAGCATTAAGAGTGAATGTCAGCAGAAGCGACCAACAAAAAGCTCAGTCTCTTGAGGACTCAGATACTGGAATTACTAGCATGTAGGCTCCATGAGAACAGACAGTTTTATGTGTTTTGGGTGCTGCTGAATCCCCAGCTTCTATACCAGTTAACTGGAACATAATAGCCACTAAATAAATATTTGACAAATAATTAAATTAGTATGATTCCAAAATAAATAGGTATGAAATGCTTAAAGAAATTAAAAAATCACAGAAATGAGCAATCAATAACAGATCATAAAATTGTCAAGAATATTTTTTAAAAGAATCAGCCCTGACTGGTGTGGCTCAGTGGGTTGAGCATCACCCCACAAACCGAAAGGTCAGGGGTTGATTCCCAGTCAGGGCACACGCCTGGGTGATGGGCCAGATCTCTGGTTGGGGGAGAGAAAGAGGAAACCAATCCGTGTTTCTGCCACGCATTGACGTTTCTCTCCCTCTCTTTCTGCCTCCCTTCTCCTCCCTCTAAAAATAAATAAAAAGGTTTTTTAAAAATAATATAAAATAAGAATCAAATAGAACTTCTAGAAATGAATTGAATACAAAAAATTAGACACGGCCGAAGAGAGGATTTAGTAAACTAAAAGATCAATCTGAGGAAATTCCCCAGAGAGAAGATAATGAAAAATAATGAAAGGGAGATTAAGAGATATGAAAGACTCAATCAAAGTGTCTTATATGCATTTAGTCAGAGACCAGATGGAGAGAATAGAGAGAACCAAGCTAAAGAAATAGATGAATAACAGTAATAATGACAGAAATTTTTCTATGTGGGATCAAAGAAATGCATCCAAATACACAGAAAGCATAAAGGATGGCAGGCTAGACTTTCTGTTTCCATTTGCGTACACCGTCAGGAAGTTAGAGGACGCCAAAGCCAAACAGATTTTAAAAGAGACCGAGAGAGAAGATTGATTATATGCAAGAGAGGCAGAGTTAGACTGACCGTAGACTGCTCATAAGCAAAATCGGAAACCAGAACAGAGCGCCAAGAAAAATAATCATCAGTCTAGAAATGTGTGTCCTGCAGAACCGTCTTTCAAAAACAAAGGCAAAAGAAAGGTATCTGCAGATAATCAAAATGTGGGAGAATTTATCACTGACAGAACTACATGAACACAACTTCTCAAAGATCTACTTCAGGAAAAAGACAAATGATCCCAGAAGGAAGACCGTGGGTGCGTTGTGGGATGTTTAGCAAAGACATTGGTGTGTGTGTACACAAATAAAAACATTGCCTTTGGGGAATAATAACTATTATAATGCCCAATGGAGGGATAAAAAGAAGAGTGACCGAAAGAACTGAACAACAGTACACAGAAATATCGTTCTGGCTGTCTGGAGAGAATCAGGTTGGCGATGTTGTTAGGTTCATACTGAAACTTCAGAAGCTGAGAGAGAGAAACGTCAGTTTAAGTGACTAAGTCTGAGCCCATTTCTCCGGGCTGGAGCCCATACGACCCGTTTATTCAAATCTGCCCGTCGGACGGTGATGAAGTCCACCTCCAGCATCTCGCAGTTCCTCACCTAAGATGTGTGCAGACCTGTTTAATAATAAACCTAACTGTATGTACGGACCACCTGAGCAATGGGCTTTCATCAATATGCGTGTATTTTACTTCCAAATCTTCCTTTTTGAAGATGAACAAAAATTTAACCCTTTAAAGCACTCTAGAAATAATTAACACTTGACTTGGCCAGTTAGTTCAGTTGGTTAGAGCATCGTCCCAACACACCAAGGCAGCAGATCCCATCCCTGGTCAGGGCACATGCAAGAATCAGCCAGTGAATACATAAGTAAGTGGAACAACAAATCGATGTTTCTGTCTTTCTCCATTCCTCTCTCCCGAAAATAAATAAATAAAAAAATCTAAAACTTAAACCTTATGTTCAGTATAATTTATGATGTCCTATACATGCTATGATCACCCACATCAGACCCTCCTGGGCTATTTGTTAAACACACGACTATATTCCTGACCAATCAGGATTCTGGCAATGGAATGTGCTTTTTAAGCCACTCCTTCAATTATCTCCCAGTTGAAGGCTGAAACCCACAGCCACTGGGTGATTAGGAAGGAGAGGGTACCAGTAAAAGGGCAGAAGAGGCACTGAGGGATGACGTCAGTCCTTGAGAAAAGGCTAGGGGCACACATCTGTCACCACAGGAGGTACTGAAGAACTGCTGGGGAATCTCACTTCCAAGTGAGCTCCTATGTTCTTAGCGCCATTCCTCCCCCCACTCCTTCCATCTCAGCCGCCCTTCTCCTGGGCACAGACACCATTATTCTGCAAAGTTAAGAGAGGACCAGAATTGTGGGAAGGCAACTACTTGCAGTGAGAGCTCCAAATAAATAACAATCGTAGCCACCCTGGGGAATGGTGCAGTTTGGGTAGATCCTTGGCTTTTACTCTAAGCAACGTGGAAAGCTTTGGGAGATTTTAAAGAGGCAAGACGTGAACTGACATGTTTCTGAAGAGCCACTTTGGAGAGAAGGAAGTAAGTGTTCCCAGGGGGGAATGGCGGTGGCCTGACTCAGGGTGTAGCCGTGGCGGTGGAAGAAGCGGGCAGAGTCTGAACACACTCTGTACATGACATCAGTAGGTTCACAGACCACATGGAATTGGTGGGGAGAACAGAAGCGAAGTCAGCATGACACCCAGGATTTCAGTCTGCGCAAAGGGCGGCTGGGGTTGACATTGACAGAGATGAGGAGACTGTGCGGGAGGCAGGTCTAGAAGGGAGAACATCCAATGTTTGTTTTGGGACATGTTAAGTTTCACTTGCCTATCAGATGTCTAAGAAGAGATCTTGAGTAGGCACCTGGATGCACGGGTCTGGAGTGAGCTATGTGTCCGAGATAGGAACACACAGAGTCGGGTCTGAGACGCTTGCCCCAAGTCACACAGCTACAATGTGGCAGAACCCAGGACTCAGCCCAGGAGTGTCTGACACCACAACCTGGCTTCTTAACCTCTAGGTTACATTGCTTCCCGGGGAACAAAAGGGGAGCTGAGGCTTGCTTTTCAAGGTGAAAGAACAGAATGGAAGTTTTCAGGTTGCGGACGCATGGCCTTGATGACAATTCTCCCTGTCCCAACCTGAGCTGTTTCTGTGTCACCTGGGTCTGCACACCCTCTCAACAAGTACTGCCTTCCAAAGAAATTGCTTCCCAGAGGACGGGCACCCCGTGTTTTCCCATGCATGTGAACAGAGTGGGAGGAAGGAGAGTTTTCCTTTCCTCTCTCTCTCTATCTATCTCTCTCCCTCTCTCCACTGTCCCAGGGACAGGGGGACTTGGTGTTGCTGCTGGTGGTGGCGGCAACTACTACAATCAGAGCTATTTCAAAGCAAAGAACTAATTTACTGCATGAATGACTTTAGCTCAAAAGAAGAAATAAGGACGATCAAGAGTCCTAAGGGAACAGAATAATAGGGTAATTTACACGGGGAGATGAGGGAGATAGGAGAAACATGCAGGGTAATTCTTTTGCATAATTTTTATTTTATATTTTTGTCCTTTTTTCCCATTGCCTCCCTGGAGGCAGAGCTTCTGCTCAGAGATGCTTCTTGGTCATCCCTAGGTTTGATCCCTGAAACCAATGAAAGGGTAAAGGAAGATGGGACTGCTCAGGCCGGGAAAGACAGGGATGAGAGGTGGTTTCCTAAAGCCAGCTTCTGTTGGGGGACAATGTGTGGGAGACCCCCAAGGGGTCTTGAGGTCGATGAGGGATTGCAGAAGATAGCGTCATATGCCCAGCTGAGTGCCTCATGCCGAGCAGCTGCTGTCTGCACCAGCTGCGTGGGCCGGCCCAGAGCAAGAGCTCGCAGTTACGTCTGTGATCGACTCAAGGTTCGTGCCTCCCAAGTTCACATGTTGAATCCTAATACCCGGTGTGATAGTATTAGGTGGGACTCGGGGAGATAATCCAGCGAGGAAGGTAGAACCCTCATGAATGAGATCAGTGCCCCTGGAAAGTGCAGCCCAGAGATCTCTCCCTCTTTCCCTCACGAGAGGATGTAAGGAGCAGTAGGCAGTCTGTGACCCGGACCAGAGCTCTGGCCAGGGTCCAGCCCTGCTGGCACCTGGATTTCAGACTTCCAGACCCCAGAACGGTGAGAGATAAATTCCTGTGGTTTATGAGCCACCCCAGACATACTAATTTTTGGCAGCACCCTGCACTGACTGGAAACATACTACCTGTGATGGTACCTCCCAGCACAGAAGGGTGCCCGGGGTGGCAGGACTCTCGGAGAGCAGTTAGCCCGGGAAATTCCCGCAAATTCCAAGTCAGGGAAATGACCAAGGCCTGGGTCCCAGTGCGTACTCGCTGTGACTTCAGCCAGACCCCAGAACCCTGAGTTTTTTTATGCATAAAATAAAGATTGTTGTCTTCCTCCCTGACATTTGTTAAGATCAGATCTGCTGATGCCTGACAAAGCACTCTGCAGACTGCAAAGTGTTATATAAATATGAATTCCTGTTGTCCTTTGTCAACCAAGGAACCTGAGTCCCAGATGGAGTCAGTGCTCATCCGAGTCACACTGCGTGTGAGTGGGAAGCAGGGGCTCGGGCCACGAGCTGCAGGGTCCCTTCCCCGGAGGGACTCTGGCACAGACATGGAGAGGACAGGCTTCGGAGCATATGACCCGGTCTGCACTGGCCGGTTGGGCAGGCTCTTAGTTAGTGAGCCAATGCTCCTGGGCCTCTCTTTCCCCATCTGTAAAGTGAAAAAGATAACAGCACCTACCTCATAGAGTTGGTGTGTGAACTTATAAGCTAATATCTGTGAAGCATTCAGAGCAACACTTGTAAGTCGTGTTTAATAAATGTCAGCTATCACCATTGTTTAGGAAATTTGGGCCAAGCCCAGGAAACCTTGAAGTATGTGGCGGTTCCCCTTGTGGATCCTCTTTGAGACCAAGAGGGAAGCAGTGAGGGTCCCGTACAGCAGTAGGGATTCAAGTCTGGTAGAGCCAAAGGGTCCCTGCGCCTTGGAGTCGGGGGGCCCGAGTTCTGGTCCCAGCCCCACCACCTAAGCCGATCTCTTCGAGGCCCAAGCATCCTGTCTATCAAATGAAGCTGAAAGTCCTTTCCCCGTGAGTCCGAGGTACAGTATATGGGTTCCACCCAAGTAGAAAGCCTCACAAACTATGAAGTTCTGTGGACATATTCAGGTTCTTCCCAGCAGCACAGGTTGATAGGTAAGTTTTGCAGGGGAAAGGGGGACTGGGAAGGGTACTTTTTCTACCTGGAAAGTGTGAACAAGAGCCAACCGACAGAGTTGGGGATGCAGTCCTTTCTCACCATAGAAGGATGCTCAGGGTCCGTGGGGGCCGGGGCCCTCCCCAGAGGAGACATACATAAGGAAGGTGGAACAGGGTACGTCAGTTCCTACCCCACATTCCCTGCAGCACCCAGACAGGTGAAACCAGCTAATTATAAATCTCTACATCTTTCAAAGGCCCATATCAAACACTTCCTCCTTCAGGAAGACTGGCTGGAGTTCCCGCATCTTCCCAGGACACTTTCAAATTCCTTGTACAAACGGCTAATTCTCTGGAATTAACGGGAGTGATGGGACACAAGATCAGGGAAGGACGTCACAGACAGCCCTGAGTCACAGACAGAATGTAGTCAGCCGTCCATTGCATCCGGTCACTGTGGTTAGGGGACCTGGGAACACTGGACCTGGAGGTGCCCACTCCCAGAAGGAGTTTAAAAACTGGGCAGAGGTTGATAGGCAGGAAGAAGTTAACTTTGGGATCACAAAGCTCGGAGTGAGGATGGAGAAGGTGCGGTGGGCTGATCCAGAGGAGGCAGAAGGAGGGGCTCACCGGACCCTCTAACAAAGAATCACGGACATTCTCCTCACATAGAGGTCTCCGCACACACCAGTCACCTCCGCCAGACCCCTTTACGAGCGTGGGGGGACTTATAAGGACGTCCCAGTCTCTAAAATACTTTAGCCGTAGGAAATGCACTTATAGCCCCCGATAGTGATAGGACAATCACTACTGTTACATCTCTGCTGCTATATCACACTTTATTTGTTACTTTTACAACTACCCTGACAGACCGGGAACTCATGGAGGGAAGGGATTATTTCTAATTTACTTCCCACCCCTGGTGTCCACAGGTGCACAATAAAATTTTGTCAAGTGAGTATTGGTTGATTTAGAGATTAGAATTTAATTGTTAAAAGTGTGTCATTCATCATCAGAGACACTTCTGGGTAGCGGCCAATGGCACCTCTTAGCCTTTTCCAGGAATGAGAAGGTAGCCTGAGCTTGTCCCCACGCACCCACCTCCGCCCTGCGCCCTGGGCAGATCCGGGCGGAGACCCAGGAGCCCTTAGCGGATGGGAAGGGAGGAGCCCGCACCCAAAGACGGGCCCAGAGGGGAGTTCCAAACGCTGGCACAGCCCTGACTCCAGCACTGAGCCCAGATTTGGAGGAGATGGAGAAGGAAACCAGAGAAATAATTTTATAAATCCTGCTTCCTAAATCCTGAAAGCGGCATCAGCAATCTGACCAGGACACTGGGCTCGGCCTTCTTGGAGGAGAAAACATGGAAAAATTGTTCGTGTCCGAAAAGTGTCCGACCGCACCTGGCTTCCTTGGTCTTGAAATTCAACCTTGACCACCATTTCACACCCTGACCTTCCCCACCCCGGACCTCCTTGTCCACTCACCATAATTAAGCAGCCACAAAAACTCCTAACGCTCCAGCTATTGCCGCAAACGTAAGAGCCGGAGTGATTCTCAGTTACCTGTACATTGATGTTCCCACTTACTGTGTCGACGCACCTATTCTATGATTGAATGGGCTCTGGGTTTATGGCTGTAGCTGTCGCATTGCTGCAGCCTGCGGTTTTATGGCCCAAATTCCATAATAAGCCGTAGTTTTAATTTTTTCTCCTCTTCTGTGTGGCCAGAGCCCCCTGGCTACGGGAGAAGGGAGAGGGTTCCCGCCCCATTGCTTTAGGCCACCTGTCACAGCGAAACCTTGGCTGGAGCCAAGCCAACCCACCTGCCCCTTGATAGAAGAAGGTCACCTATCCTGTGGGGAGGAGGCCTGAGCTTCGAAAGTGGCAAGTTCATCCTGGAAAGGTGCCAGGGCAGTGCCAGCTGTTCATGGCCCCGGGAGACGTGCGAGCTAGGGCAAAGGGGAGGCAGGGGCCAAGTAAACAGGTCAGGAGAAGGGGGCCTGCCAGCTGGAGAACCTGGCCCCAGCCGTGAGCACAGCGTCATTTTAAAAAGCAGAGGGAATCGGGGTGAGTGGCGAGCTCTGTCTCTGTCCATGGTGCTGAGTCATGCTGGTAAATTTGTCCTGACTGTCTCTCCCAGCCCCAGGAGCTGGTGACTCCTGTCCAACTTCCTCGTGATTCTACGTCCCTTCCTGGTGACATTTTGACAATCTTTACACTGCTGCAGAATAAATGGAATCTATTTTGCATTTCACAATCGATACAATTGGTTTCGAGACACGTTGACAATTCTGTCACGTTTCCAACAAAGTGTTTTGCTTCAGGCATTTTAGGGACTCCTCCCTCAACACATCGCTGCTAACCACACAATCCCTGTACACAGGGGGAGGCGAGAACTGGGGGGGACAACGGCATCGGCAGGAGCCACTGGGTGAGTGGACCTGGTAACAGGGACACCTCCCTGCCTGCAGATTAACTGTGCTAGGGACCCGCCAAATGATGCTTGTGGAGCAGAGTGGGTTGTCTGGAAATTTCTAATTTTGCAAAGCCACTAATGTGACAAAAAAAAACCTATCCCAAGAGGCCTGCATGAGACCTGATGGGCAAGGACAAGGGGGGAGAAGCCCTACCCCAGCTCCTCTCCGCAGAGAAGGGCGGGCTCCCTCTGAGAGGAGCTCTGGCATTTGACCTGTGACAACCGAGACAGAGGGGGAAATGGTCAGTTTGAAAGGACTCACTAAGAGGTTCTTTTAGGCCAGTTCCCTTCCTGCCCCCGGGCCTGCCGTTCAGACTAGACACTGTGGCCTCCCACTTGCCAGCTGTTGGGCTCGGGCCAGGAGTCAGATCCCCCCGACTTCTGCTTCCACACCTGTAAAGTCTATGACAGCAGAAAGGCCCTTTTCACTGCTTCTCGTGAGGACTCAATGGGGTGACACGTGTAATCACCAGAGCGTGATGAGGACTCACTGAGCAGTGCGGGGCTCTCTGCTGCCCTCCCTCTTACATCTCACTCTTTTCCAACTCACAGCAAGACCCTGAGCACTTCCTCAGACACCCCAGAGGGCAAGGCCCTTGAACTTCAGGTAACTGAAGCCTGAACCCTGCACGCTCTAAAGCCAGGACCAGAGCTACAAGTGGGCTTTTGAGGCCAATTCTCCTGTTCTTAAGACTTTGGTGGGAAACCTGGAGGCCACAGACATTAGTCATTAGTGAAAGGACCGTGGCCACACCGTGGACTAAGCACCCACACCCGTCCCACGGCGGGATATGAAAGGGCCATGTGAGTACAGCCTGTTCCCTTTCATCTCCATTTCCCCAAAGTTTCTCTGCCCAAGCCCTTCGTCCACATGCACAGGGACCTTCAGGGAAGTGAGCGTCAGTGGGAGTCCCAACCAGGGACACTGGGGCGGGGCTGGGGGGTGTCACTGCACTGTGAGGGGGTTGGTGTCAACATCCTCTGAGCTCCTGCAGCCCTGATTGTGTTACATGTGCACTTTGGCTTGCACCTGTTACTTGTGCACTCTGGCTTGCAGGCGCCACTTGGAGGCGGGGTTTGAATCTCGTGCTTTTGCTGTGACTTTTGTAGATCTGGTCACAGGGCTTGTCACATTTGGACACAATTTGATGGCTGACAAATGGAAAAAGTATGACCGGTTGGGCCAGATGGGTGAATCCCGTGGGCCCCAAGGCATTCAGGACCATGGACAGATCCTACCTCCAACAGGAAGCTGGTTAAGAAAACCCGCAAGAACAAATACATAGAAAAAACTTGGGAGACGTTATCAACTCAGTGAGCCATTTTCCAGGTGGAAACACTGAGACCCAAATGCAGGACTCTTCTGAAGTCACACAGTGACCAGGTGTGTTCTTATTCCTCAACCAAGAACACAAAGTCTAACCACTTCCTCATGGTAGCAGGAGACATGGTATTTATAGGTGTGTCCCCGATTTGAGCTTTTCTATCCCAAATGACAAGGAACAGGACAAGATAATTTTTCCCTAATGGTTTCTTTGTCACAGTTTCTGCCAAACAAACTTAGAAACTGGGAGTTTCCTGTCCTGAGCATAAGATCTCCCTGTCTGTCTGTCTGTCTGTCTGTCTCTCTCTCACACACACACACTTCATTCCTGAACTGCCGCAGAGTGACTCACCTCTTTCCAAGAGAAAAGTCACCTTCTGCCCCCCAGTATCAAGTTGAAATCTCTTCTGCAGTCACCTTCTACATTTGAACTTTATGACCCCCCTTGAGTCCCTCCAACTCCTTCAGACCAGCCTCCATGAAGACAAGGGTACTATCTTCCCGCCACCTTAAGAATTCCCTGAGAGAGGCAGTGACGGTACTGGGTCGGGCTGGGTACTACTCCCCATTGGGAGCTATGTCCCCGTCACTGGGTTCATACTCCCATAGGACAAGGACCGGTCTCCCCAACAAGCAGAGCCCCATCCCTCTCACTACCCAGCACTGAGGATGTAGTGTGAGCTCAGGGGAACGGGATAATTATAAGAAAATTACGCTCGGCCCCGGAGTCCTTTCAGGAGCCAGACACCTTCCTAAAACCTCGAAGAAGGTGCAACAGCCTGGACTCTGAAATCCATCTCATTATGCTTTGACAGGCCCATGTCCAACCCCCACTCTCCCCATCCCGGCCCCAGGAACATCTCCATCATTCAGGGGGCGGCAGAAGCAGCTGGGAGCCCTGGTGCCGAGCTGCCAATTGGGGTCTGCAGCTTGGAGGGAGGGGCGAGGAAGGAGGAGAAACAGCACTGCAGACAAAGTGCTCACGTCTCCCTGGCCACTGGAACTTGGGGACTGGGCTGTCTCCTCACCCCCTTCCTGGTGGCGGTCCCACGTCTGGGGAGCGAGCACCGCGAGCCACAGGGCTCAGTGTCTGAAGGTGGTCAGGTGAGTTCCTGAGAGGCCAAAACGCTCCTTTCTAACTCGCCAGTGACGAAAGGTCTGCCTAGATGCCCTGAGGTACCTGCAAACCATTCACGGTTCTCAGCGCGGGTTGGAGGGACCCCCAGGCTCTCAGCTCTTCAGTACAGAAAGATAGCACTAAAATGACTTTGGGGGTCATCTAGTCTATCCTCTCATTTTACAGATGCCCGGAGAAATCTACATGGCGATTTGGCATTGACGTCTACCTCTGCAACTCAAAACCCCCAGGTCCAAGCAGGGGAGAGGCACTGAGGGCAGGTGGAAAGGGCTCTGGGGTCAGACAGGGCCTGCGTTTGCGTCCTGACCCTCCCACCTGCAAGGCTGTGTTCTTGGGTGAATCACTTAACCTCGGCGCCCGCTTGCTCCGTGTGCAAAACAGGGTGATGATGGGCATTGCAGAGATTTAACAGGACAGCCCGTGTGGAAGAGTTTGTAGGTTACGGAGGATGGAAGGAGTGAATTCCATGTCCCTGGGCTGGGCTTCCTCTGCAACACCCCCCCACCCCCAACCCCAGCACCTCCTCCACCCTACCAGCCACGTAGCTCACCCCACCAGCCTGTACGGCCTCCACTCTCACTTTTCCTGACACATCTAAACACCCCCAACTTCCTGTCCCTGGAGTGGGGGGGGCCGGAGAGGGGGACCAACACGGTGCCGGTTTTCGAGTCCCTTCTGAGATCTCTGCCTCGCTGCTTCCTTAGTTCCTGTCTTCCCACCCGGCTCTCAGGGGCAGTGGAAGTCTCCGCACAACCAAGCAGAGGCAGGGGGCAGAACGCAGGTGGGAGGAAGTTGGCGGGCCGGGTGAGCTGGCCTCTTTGTTCCGGGCAAATGAGTGCAATTTCCATGCCTTTCCCAGGGAAGCTGGCCCAGGGAGCTGCAGCAGCCAAGGTGTTGCCGTGGTGAGTAATGGCCCTGCAACAGCTCTGCCCTGGGCTTGTACCTCGTGCCCCAAAGATGAACTTGGGGCCAATGAGTCCAGGGAGTGACAGGTTCAACTCAGCCCTGGCCTCTCCCCATCTGCTCTCAGCCTCCATGTTATTTCTCTTCCTCTGGGAGTTCCCAAACCTGCTCAGCGGAGGAGCTGCCTGAGTTCATTGATTCACTGCACAGGGTGGGGGCAGGGTGGGGGCAGGGGGAGGGGTGTGAGGCAAAGGCCCAGAAGGAGGAGGGCCTCATCGCAAGGCACGCAGTGTCGCACACCCTGTGAACCACAAGCACTGTCCCCTACAGAGGCTGTAGGACGTCCCGTCACACCCCGGGGCCCCACCACCGCCCTCCATGCTTATCAGCAAAGGAAAGAATTACACCCCAGACAGACCTCGGTCTGAATCTCGGCTTCCGGAGGTGTGGCCTGGGGAAAACCCCTTACCTACCTCCGTGTTCCCTTCTGTAATGGGTGACGACGACGGTGGCATCTGTGCATGAGCCGGGCTGAAGTGACGCTTATCTGCAGAGCCAGAGAAGGCCTTGACCCAAAGGAGCTCTCGAGCCCCCCAAGGGGCGTGCAGGAGCCTGTCTAGGCCTCTCTCCCTGACCACACCCACGGTCAGGGGCGCACACCTGCTGGAGGCGTGTTACCAGCTGCATCTGGTCATGGTGTTAACCTGCAAGGCAGCAGGTGGTGATGGGAGCGGGCCTGCCCCCTGGCTCCGGGCCAGGGCGTCCCAGCATGGGATGGTGTTACATCTGAGTGTTGTCCCACCCTGGGAGGGACAGTCAGACCCCCAGGTCTCGTGTCTGAGCCTCTAGGCAGATGGTGAACCTACAAAAAGTGCTCAGAGAAGAGGTGGCCTACCCTTGCCGCCCAGGCCGAGGGTGCCCGCTGTCTGTACAGCTTGCAGCCGTGTCTCCCCACCCCAAACCCACCGCTGCTGCTCCAGAGGGCAGCGTGTGGGCTCACGGCGGCCCCCTGTGACCAGGTCAAGTCGGGCTGAGCCCTTCCAACCCCGTAGGGGGTGCCCACTTTTTCAGGTAAGGAAACTGAGGCACAGAGAAGGTAGTAAGCAACAAGCTCAAGGACACACAGAGCCGAACCATGAATCTTGAGTGGCCTGGTTTCAGAACCTCTGAACTTCCCTGCACACATACACACACACACTGGGAGAGAAGAGCAAGGCTTGGGCCCTAGGATGGACACCCCCCACCACCCCGCTCAGGAAAAAAACCAGAAATACCTTTCCCCACGAGCCCCCTCCCTACCTTGCTCAGCCCCCTGCATAGAAAAACACAAAACATCCACCACCCCGTCCCTGGCCCCAACCCCCTCTCCCTAAGCCCCCACTTCTTTGTCCCTCAGGACCCTCAGTGGTGTTGCAAAGATGTCCTGGCAGTCGGGAGGCAAGAACAGAATGAAATATATGTAACATCTTATTAGTAAAGGACATCTGAGCCTCTAATTAAAATTTGCCTAATGACCCAACTTCTCCATCATTTTTGCTCTCAGAGATATTAATTTAAGGTGACAGGTACTTAAGCAAAGGGAAAATTAATTTTTTCCTTAAAAAATTAAAGGGGAAAAGAGTCGCCTGCTCTCTTATTTATTGATTTATCTTTAAAATGGTTATTTATTTTCCAAATGGCCCCCCCAGTGTTTCCCAACGAAGCCCGACATTGGACAACAGTTCAGCGGAGGGGGAGGGGTTTGTTGCCATTCGGCTGGTGGGCAAGCGGAGACTCTGGGCAGGGCCGAGTGGTCCCTCTGCCCAGGATCCGGAGTTGCTCCCTGAGAAGCTGGCCGTTGGTGTGAGGGTTCTGGGGGAACTTGCTTTCTTATCGGTGGAGCCACTGGTATCTGGGTCTTCACAAAACGGGTGATGGGCACCTCTCCCTGGACACCAGGCTGCAGCCTAGAGAGCGCTCCTGTGGGCTCCGGGACCAGGTGGGAGGTGCAGAGGCAGCACCCGTGTGGTCTCTAGCCCTGGCCTGGTCCTCCCAGCTCCAGGCTGCCTGGGCCCCTAAGGACTGGGGAGGGCTTGGAGCCCAGAGGGAAACTGGCCACGGGCTGGCCGATATTCCAACTTCAGCCTTCAGAGTCTGCGCAGACTCACTGGGGATTGGTCTAAAGAATGCAGAAACATTTTCCTGCTCCCGTATTCATTTATTTCTGACCGATGGTCCCCTCTTTAGACTCCCTGATGGCCTCTGCCTCCTCCCAGGGGTCTGCCCCATCCTCCTTCATATTCCCCTGAACCTCAGGGGCTCCGTGCCCCGCTCCAGGCCCCAAGCCCTCTGCAGATCCATCCTCATTCTTCAGGATGCTAACTTGGAAACAGGGGTGCCTGGTGGACTGAGGGAGACAGGGGAGAGCAGCAGGACCATGAGGTGAGAGGTGAGAGGTGAGAGGTGAGTGGTGAGGAAGAGGGAGGGACCCTCTTTTCTAGAGACAGAAGTTCCGTGGTTCTCTTTCTCCATTTCCCCCTCCAGCAACAGGACAATTGCTGAGGAATCTCTTAGGTGGCGCTTCCTGGGCAGCTGAGGGAGGCTTTACTAGCAATGAACACCCAGAGAGCAATGACTTGCTCTGCTGGCCCCATGGGGAGGGCAGGAGGAGGGAGGAGGCAGTGGGCAGAGCTTCTCGCCTTCTCCTGCCCAAGGGGCCAAGGCCAATGGCAGGAAGGACTGCTGGGGAGGAGAGAGCGGTGGACTCAAAAGTCCTTCCTGGGGGCCATCTGCCCAAGGCCAGGGCCTGGCTCAGCCCCGGCCTGGCCACCTGCCTGCCAGTCCCCCCACTGTCCAGGGCCAGAAAGGAAGTGAGCGGTGAGGCTGTGGGCAGGAGGTGTGTGTGCGGGTGGGATGTGGAGTCAAGAGACCCAGGCCTGAGCAACACCGCTTCCTTTCTGTGTGATCTTGAGCCCCGTCAGTCTTGTCCAGGTAAAATGGGCATGGTGATAGAGACACCTACTGCAGAGGGCCCCTCTGAAGGGCGGGTGAGCTAGGGGACAGAAGCTGGCTTGGGAAAGGTTCCCCTCCCCCACGTCCGCCCTCCAGCCCTCCACCGGGCTGGGGAAAGCTGCAATTCCACTAATGCAAGGAGAGGAAACGGTGCTTTTAAAGATGACTGTTCATCTTGCTTTGCATACATTTGCATATTGAGTTCAAGAGGCTCATCCTAATTCCGAGGATGGAAAATAAAATAAATTAACGAATGCGAGATTAACAAATGTGGCTCATGCAGCAATTGTCTCCCTGGCTGTTCTGGGCTTGACACCAGGAGACAAAGAATGTTCTCCAGGCAATCAGCGTTTCATCATCTCTGGGCAGCAGCCCCAGCCAGGGGACCCAGCCCCTCCCACAGGGACCCCAGGGGTCCACGCTGGAGGGTCTGGAGGCAAGGAGCTCGGGGAGTGGGGGGCCAGGGTCAGAGCCTGGGGCACAGAGGGACCCTCGGTTTGCACCACTGGGAACCCACCATGCGGAAGGCAGTGGACGAGAGTGTGGGCTCAGGAACCCCTGCCCAGGTCTGAATCCCAGGTCTGAATCCCAGCTCTGCCCCATCCAGCTCTGTGGCCTTGTAAAAGTCGTGTACCCTCTCTGTTCCTTGGTGCCTTGGGGAGCCAACCGGGAATAACCGCGACACCTGTCCCGTGGGGTTGACGTGGGGGTCGAATGAGTTAGCGCGTGCACCGTGCTCACAGCTGCGAGTGTGCGCCTACAGTGCTGTCTGCATCGTCGCTGTCACCATCGTCCCCATTTCCACGCAGAAAATGCATGCGGGACCGGGAACCAAAGACCTGGGTGTCTCTTCTGGGCCTGCCCCTCACCCACTGTGTGGCTTTGGGAAAAGCCCTTAGCGTGTGTGGCCTCTGTGCCCCAAAGGGACTGGCCCAGGCTCCCTTCAAGCTGCAACACAGCCGACCGGGCAGAGTGACAAGGCGGCATGGGCCACGGCCACCCGAGAACAGGCTCAGAGGCAGATGGTCATGTGCGAAGCACACGCCTCCTCCCTTGCCCTGGGAACCAGGACACATTCCAACCACCCGGGAACTCCTTCCCATGCTGCCCCCACCCTGCCACCTGGGCCCCTGCCCTGCCCCCTGCCTGCTCCGAGGAGCCCTCACCAGCTCTGGAGGAGATGCTGGGTGGCAGAGCACATTTCGCCGAGGGGCACCAGCTGAGTGAGGCCTTGCTCTGGGCCCTTCCCCATTGGATCATGTTCCTCCCTCGCTGCTGGGTAGGTGGGGGCGGGGCCCACACTCTCTACATGGGAAGAATGAGGCTCAGAATGGAGCATCTTGTGAGAAGTCCCCTCACGAGACAGGTGGGACGGCAGCCAGAAGTCCGTCCATCCCCCCACGAGGGGCTCCAGGAGAGAGAAGACAGTAGAGAGAACCACAGGAAGCCCTGCTTCCTGCCTTTGAGCCCCTGGCCTACCGTCTTCCCGGCTCTGAAGCTGGCTGTGGGTGCTGCTGCCTGCCTGCCTGCCTGCCAGGTTTCTGGAACCCCACTGATGAGTGGCCTCAGAAAGGGAGTCACCACTGAGTGCCACTACCACGACCATGAACTCTGACCCCACCCCCCAGCGGACTTCTGCACCTGCCCTCCCTCCCAGTACCTGAGCCGTGGATTCTCGAGGCTGCTAAGCTGGGCAGGGGCTCAAAAATCAGAAGCCAAGGATCAGGTGCTCCCAATTCCCAAGAAATTCTCTCCCCCACCGACTGTTGGAGGGGCCGGTGCCGGGCTGGGGAGAGGGTTAGTGGGGAACTCTCAACCACCGGCCCAGCTTCCAGGCCTCCACTGGGACCCCCTCAGGACCCCGGTCAGCTGCGGCCCAGCCCTGCCTGCCGCTGTCCACATCCAGGCCCCTCGGCCTCGGCTGCCGCCACCGTCTCCCCCGAGTCTGAGGCCCCAGCTCAGCCAGAGGCCCATTAAGTGGATGAAGAGGCATGTTCCAGAATGCCAGGGCCATGTGTCTGTCCCCAGAGCAGCCTGTGCCCCTCCACCCCCTCCCCTCCCTCCTCTGCTGCCAGGCCCCACCCTGCACGCCTGGCCCTCTGGTCCTCCGGGTTCTAGGGTACAGACAGGCTGGCCAGACTCAGTCAGGGTCAGGGCCACGGGACAGTGGGCCAACAGGGAGCCGGGCTGACACATGGGACACATGGTTAGAGAGGGGGAAAAAAGGAACCTTTTTGCATCAATCACGTAATTTAATCCCCACAATGGCCCTTCCGGGAAATTGCTACCCCCAGGTTTTACAGATGAGAAAATGAAAACTCAGAGAGGTTCAGTAAGTTGCCCAGGGTCACCCAGCGGAGAAACAAACCTCAGCTGCCCCGAAGCCAAGCCCTGCAGTTCCTGTGCTCCGGCAACGCCTCCTCCAACCCCTGTCATCCCCACCCCCACACACCACTACCACCGCCAGGGAGCCCGGCTCCCCCCATCCCACCTCCTTACGGCCACCCAGGCCAGCAAATGCCAACCCAGAAATTAACTGCATCAGGGCCTCCTGGGAAGCCAAACCCTCCCTCCCCCAGAGACACTAGGGATCGGTATCTAACCTCCGTTTGTGCATAGGTCCAGAAACCCCTTTATTAACCCTCATTCTTCATTTTGCAGGTGGGAAAACTGAGGCTCAGAAAGGGTATGTGGTCAGCCCAAGGGCACACAGCAAAAGGCCAACATGAGGCCTACGTCCCAGCTCACCCACCACTTGAAGGGCTGTGAATGAAGAGCCAGGCCCAGGCCTCCTCTGGTACCAGCCCCCGGCCGCCCGCCAATCTCCATCCCTGCTTCCCACCACCAGGGCCCCCCGGCCTTCCCTTCTCCTCCATTTGTAACTCGGGTCTCTGAGTGGCTCCCGCTCTGCCCCTGGGGAGGACGGAGAATCCAGCGGAATGACAGCCTGGCACAGACAGGGGCGCCCCTGAGAAGAGGTTGCTCCACCCCCTAAAACTCGGGGTTCAGGCTAATGATCTCTTCACATCCTAAGTCCTGGTGGCTGCACCAGCACCCTGGTCAGAGGGACCCTGGTCTGCCGAGAAGCCCTTGACCTTGACAAACCCACCCCACCTTTCTCACGGCTGTCACCCCCCCAGACTGTTACCCCCCCACCCCCGTGGATGGAGGAGAAGCAGGAGGGCCGACCTGCCCTGGGGTCGGCCAGTCTGGTCCCCTCTTTCGCCCTAAAGGCCCCACATCCAGGAAAATCCTCAGCTTCAGACAAACCAGGCAGCCGGCCCCTCGGGTGGCCGTGAGGGGCTCAACCGCGGCCCCTCTGAGCCCTCGTCTCCTCCCCCAGCAGTTGTTTTCCTCTTTAAGGCAAGAAACAGGTCCCCGCAATACTAATGACAATAAATAGCAACGGTAATAATATAATGTTTCTTCGATTTGAAGATGCCGTTGCTTTTATGTTCGTGTTAACAGCTTTTCCTGGACAAAAGTGGAGTTACATTACATTAGGTGTAAAATGCATCGTGATGGCCAAATTAAAGTGTGGGGAACGAGGATGGGGGGGCTTCCGACTGAGGAAATGCGGCAGTGGTGGTGGGAACCCTGACGGAGGGACAGCCCAGACCACGCGGCCCCTACCCACTGACCGAGCGCCACTGCGGGTGGCGGGGCCACTGTTCTCTCTGCGGCAGCAAAGAGGATACCGAGGTTTGGGAGGGCCTGTGACCTCCAGGCTGCTTCAGCTGAACCCGGGAGGGTCTACCTCATGCGCCCACAGACCTGGCACTCTGTGAGGCCCCCAGGAGCAGACACCTCGGCAGGCGGAGGAGGGTGGAGTCGGGGGAGGCTCTCTGCACCCTTGTGGGGACTAACAACATTAGCTTCAGCCATATAACACCAATGACCTCGTAATTTATATAGCGGCTTTCATTACTTCCCTTCCCCAAAGGCTCGCTCAGTAAATTACCATGTTATGAATCCCAACGTGCTGTGTGGGGCACAGAGGTCCTTTCTGCTCTGACTGCTGAAAAGAGGGGACAGAGGGGGCTGGGGAAAGGGGAGGGGGCTCCCCCAGGTCCCGAATAGCTTGCCTACATGAGATGCAGGGAAACCCCACAGGCCAGGGGGTGCCTGCCCGGCATCAAGGCCTGGTTTCTCCCCACAGCCTGGCATCGAGGGCTCGGGCCTCACTCCCACACCTGTGCAGGTGGCAGGGATCAGCCCTCCTGTTCAGACTGTGTGACAAGTAAGTGACATGATGGGAGTGTCACAGCTGCTGCACTGTAGTTAGAATAAGCGCTATTTTCCTGCCTTTCTTGCAACCACCTCCCTGATCCACTCAGGTAGTCAGTACCCCCCCTCCAGGGAGCCCCCCAGGGTTGCTCCCACTTCAGGCCTCCTCCATCTGTAATCTGAATCCCCTCCCTAGTGATGGAAGATAGAGCAATACTGATTGACATGGAAAAATCTCCAGCATGTAAAGTTAAAAAAGCAAGATATGAACCAATTTATAGAGTAGGATTCCAATTTAATGCAATGTATTTTTACATATATGAATAGAGAGATGAATATATCTGTATAATCAGAAAAATCAGTGCGTAGACTTCACAAATGACTAAATTTTTAATCTCTGAGTGATAGGACTTCTGTAGAGGGGTCAATGTTCATTTATTTTTGTGTAATTTTATGCAGTTGGGCTGGGGCTTTTACCTTCCAGTGGGCATTTTTAATTTATCTTTCAAATTAAAAAGGAAAAGAAAAGATGACCCCTTGCCCCCAAACACAAAATCTTCTTCTCCTCCAGGAATAAGCAGCCAGAGGCTAGGGCGCCATTCTGAAGCCAGGAACTTGAGGGGGAACTTTTTTCACTCCAGCGAACCAGGCCCTGGGCCCTGTTGCCTCTCTCCTACCCACCTCCCGCTTCTGCGCCCCCTGTCACCCCATCAGAGGCCCGGCCCCAGCCTCCCTACTTGTGCCTGGCGAGTTTGCAAGTCAGGGGGACCTATCAGTGCACCCCTGGGTTTCCCAAAGGGATTCTGAGGACCAGTCCAGAATGGGAGCTGCTTCATTTACCATCTTGAAGATGCACCTGTACCCACTGTGGTCACCATGGCAACACAGCTTCACCAGGGGGTGCAGCCCAGGAAACAGGTTGCCTGGAGATGGGCTGAGGATGGGCACGGTCTGACCAGAGGGAATCCCCGTGTCCACCCTCTTTCTGAGGATGAGGCAACAAGAGGGTGAGTGAGTGGGTGTGGGGAGGCCCGGCCAACCTCCGCTTCCTGATACATGCAGGGACAATGGCCGATGGTCAGCAGGGCCTCTCCGGGTCTGGAGCAGACAGCCTCAGCTGGGGAATCCGCTCTGCCACAAGGGTTCCCATCTCCCTGTGCCTCAGTTTCCTCATCAGCATAAAAGAGGAATAATAGAAGTACCTGCCTCTCCTGATGGTTGTGCAGAATGAATATCATTCTGCTCGTAGAGGGTGAACTCGTAATACGGGTCAGTTATCGTTGTAAGTGCCCGGCACACAGTAACCGCTCAATAAGCATGCTTATTACTAATCCCTCCACATCCCAGTGACTAACCCATCAGCACCCGTTTGTAAGTGCTGACTAGGCCACGGGGACACAAAGGTGCGATTTAAAACACATCTTCCCTGCGGGCCTCGCAGACCCGGGAGCTCGTGGAAGCCGGGAGAGGGTCAGAAGCAGCCCCGTGACCCCCGCTATGGAAGCAAGAGCAGATCAGGGAGGAATCAGAGATGCCTGAGCTCAGGTTTGAAAAAGCAGCAGGCCAGGGAGAGAAAGCCATTCCAGGCAGGGAACGGAGTATACGGAAGCACGGAAGTAGGCACGAAACATCACGTTTCATTCGCAGAATGGCCCGTAGGTGGTGATGTTGGAGCGGGCACCAGGAGAGGGTGGAGAGCAAGGCTGAAAAGGCTGCCAGGGCAGACTGTGAATGGCCTCGAGTGCCACTCGAGGGATTGGCTGTCATCCTGAGGACGGAAGAGCCCTGGGGGGTGTCAGCAGGAGAGGACAGGGGGAAGCCTGGAGAGGGTGAGAGCCACTGTGAACAGGACAAGGGGGTGGCAAAGGGCATCTTCCTCCGATGAGGGCGCCGAGGGCCCACAAGGAGGGGCTACATGATGACCAAGCTGCAGCGAGGGGCCGTCTCCCCTCACTTTCCAAAGGACAAAACGGACCGTGCGTGCCACCCCCGCCACTACTGGCTCCAACCTCACTCCAAGGCCTCCTGGAGAGGTTGTTTTATTTTAATCTTCTTTCTTTTAACCTGACCTTGAGCTCTGCTTGGTTGAGGAATTAAAGTGAGGGTTCCCAGAGGCAGGAGGGACAGGGATCCACTCAGTGCCAGGAGCCAGGCCTGACCATTGCAGTTCCCCGCAGGCCCAGGGCCTTCCCCATTTCCAGCAGGGTTCCGAATGGAAGGGTTTGCACCAGGGCCCAAGAACGGGACATCACTCAACCAAATGGGTAGGAGAAGACAGGGACTGGGGGTTGGGGAGGGGACACAGGGACCACGAGTTTGCAAACCCTGGGCCTGCGTGCATCCTATTTTAAACTCCAGCCAGCCTGAGCCCTCCCGAGCTTCCGCCTGTCTTCCCCACCCCTGCCTGCAGCCTCAGAGTGAAGCGGGGGAAAGGGAGGAAGAAAGAGGGGTCCCTCCCACAGACAGTAAGGTCCCACAGAGCAGGAATCGGATCTCCCTCCTTGCCGGTTCCTCAGTATCAAACACAATAAATTGCATTCAGTCAAAGGTCCACACATATGTCAACAGAATAGAGAAACAAGTATTTATTAAGCATCCACTACGACTTTCACTCTCTGCTAGGAGAATCCACATTTTTGCCTCATGTGATCTGCATGTCCAGGTGCTCAGGGAACCGCAGCTGTTCCCACCTTGCAGAGGAGAACACCAGTGTTGCAGAGGTTAAGTTCATTTCCCAAGGCCACACGGTGAGCGAGCAAGCAGGAGAGTTGGGATTACACCCCAGGGGCAGCCTGGCTCAGAAGCCCATGTTTATTCCTCCTCACCTTGCCACCCCCTCCCACATGGGGGAGCTCTGGATCCCCCGTGCAAGCTTCTGCTTAGGCGGCTCCAGCCCCTGCTCCCGCCTGGCCCTGAACCGCCACGCTCGTCACACGCTCCCCCACACCGAGTGCAGACCAGGACATGGAAACTCACCAGAATGACCTTTCCACCAAACCTGCCTCTGGAGCCTGGTCTGCTGGGCTGTCTGGTGGTGGCCCGGCACCTTGCTGGAGGGACAGGGTGGGACTCGAGGGTCCTGGGAGGACGGGCACAGTGACTCCCAGGGAGCCAGCCATTCATAGCCCTGCCACCTGAGACCTGGCACAGGCCCGGAGTGCGGCCGGCCAGGGAAGGCGAGGGACAAGCCAAGCTGAGTCCTGCGTGTGTCCCCTCACACCCGCCGTGGCATTGAATCCTCAAATGCCCTGTGAGGAGGGCACTTTTGTCCCCTTTCATGGCCCCTAATAAGACCAGGGACGTCCACAGCCTGGAAGTGGCAGAATCAGGGTGTGGCCGAGCTTGCGTTCTTTCTGTGGCATAGCCCTGCGTACAGGGAGGCCCCGGCTCCCTGCGCCTCGTCAGATGTGCCCACAGCCACACGGGGCATGTCCACGGGGGACCGATGGGGAGAGGGGCATGGCCGCCTGGTGACTTTCCAGCAGCTGGATCCACAGAAGTGGCCACCAGCAGCAGTCAACCCCCTGCCACCACCTGGACCCTTCCTTCCTGACAGGAAGTCTGAGCAGTGGGGAGCCCAGCGGCCCTCTATCCTGTCACCTCGGGGGTCCCAGAGGCCCCTGGGAAAAGCTCGGAGAGCCCAGGAGGTCTGCATCCAGATGACCCCCTCAGCCGGCCCTCCCCGCACTTGGCAGAGGGAGAAGTCGGGGTGCAGAGAGGAGCAGGGACGTAGCCCCGCCCACCAGCCCATGGTGGGGGGATGAAGCCGCAGCACCCTGCCACCCCCCCACCCCTTGCAGGAGTGTCTCCGCCACAGCTCAGGGGCCGTCTGGGAGGCGGGGCCCTCGGCCCCTATCCCTGGTGGGCCTCGGGGGGGTGAGGGGACGCCTGGGTCAGTGTTGCCTTGGTCCAGCGGCCATTCATTTCTCAGGGTCAGCATGGGGTGAGATGCCGCAGCAGGAGGAGAGGAGGGAGCTCCGGGGACACAGTAGGTCTGTCGCCGAGATGACGCACTCAGCGCGCGCCCCACATCCCGCGTGTCGCCTCACGCAGCCCTCCGTTAGTGAAAAGACCGGCGTGAACACCCACCTCGTGCTGCCCGTGAGGGCCCGAGGTCCAGGGTGCACACCTGTGTCCCCTGCCGTCCCCCCTCCCCCGTCCAGGCCAGGGCTGGTGAGATCGGAGCACAGGCCCGCCCCAAGCCAGGTGTCTCCAGAGCACCTGGGAACAGGCTGCGCTGGGAAACCGAGCTGTCAGCTCTCACCTGCGTGGGCCGGACGCCTGCGGCAAGTTTCCGCTCCCATCCCGCGGAGGCGATTGAAGGTACGGGAGGGAACCGCGGCTCCCAGGATTATGATCTTATTTGCTGGGTATGAGTCTGTCTATTCTTAAGCAGCAGGCTGCTGTCTGTGCCAGGTGCCTCCGCCCACACTAACCTCAGTTCCCACCAGAGACCTGCTTTCCACAGCCCGCCCTCCCCAGCCCAGACCACCTCTGCTGAGGCTCAGAGCCTGCACCGGCCTCCAGACTCACGCCTGGAGCTCGGGGGCCGCCCTTGGTGGGTGAGCTACCTGGAGACCCTTGCTCGTCCACTGCCTGAGGCAGGACACTCTACCTCAAGTTCAGCCTGTAATGGGAAGGGTTCACTCACTAGTTTAACAGTCAAGGGTCCCACGTTCCTGTCCTGGCTCAACCACTACCGCGCTGTGTCCCTGCCCGCGGGGTCACAGGAGGAGCCTAGTCAGTGACTGCTTAGGCGTGAATTTATAGTTCAGACCTGAGACAGCCTACAGATGACACTCGACCTGCTGCTCAGACGCCAGAAGACCTGGGCACGCCCTCTCCTGTGTGCCTTGCCCACTTCAGCCACCGCGAAACAATGAAGAAGGAGAGTTCCACCCTCTCCACTCTGCTCCTGGGGGGCCAAGGTCTCCAGCTGTTCCTACTTATGACATTAACATACAGTCAAGGGCACCTCCCTCCTTCCCCACCAGAGCGGCACCTCCCGCAGGCCCACCATCTTGATGCTGCAGGTCCTGGCTCCTCCGATCTCCTGGGCTCAGACTCCACCTCCTCCACCCCCACACCCCAGAGAGGAGGCTGGGTTGGAGCCTCTTAACTCTGCAACATGCCCGCCCCATGGAGATGTTTGGTCTGGGTACCCAGAGAGTGAGGAAGGACACAGAGAGGCCCCAGACCCGACGGAAGCTCTGAGAGCCATCGGCAATCAGAGGAGCCCCCTGCTTTGGTGCCTGTGCCCCCAGGCCAGCCAGGTAACCCGGAACGAGGCCCTCGGCTCCCCTCCCATCAAGCCACTAATTGCTCCGATCAGAAATGACAGCTGCCGCGCTCAGCTGCCACCAGCCCGCCTTCCTTCCCGCAGTCAGGGCCCAAAGCGGGACTTCTCCCACTGAGTGTAAAGACAAGGAATGGAATTAGATCAGGGGAGGAGCAGAGTCAGCCGACCTGAAAAGAGGGGGCCATGCTGTTTGCCCGTGTCTCTTGCAAAATGTCTAAAGGAGGGGCTCCGGGGCACCAACGTGTTCCAAAAGGAAGCAGGGCAAGGAGGGCCGCCCGGCGCAGCAAGCCTGCCGTCCGGTGCGGGTTGTTTCAGATCGGCCCGGCTTCTAAAGATGCCCTGCTCACTCCTCACACAACGTGGAGGGAGCACCAACTGCCCACAGTAAGGATGAGAACACCACTTCAAAGGACGGTCTCTAAGGTGGATGAGCAGATGGGCAGTGTAAGTCATGCAGAAGTTAGAGCCACCGTAGAGCCTTGGCCGGACAGGGGGCAGCCCCTCCCCTGCTTCTTAGGAGGATGAGTGTGGTACGTCCAACGCCGACCTCTACCAGGGCTTCTCCCCACCTCATCCACCAAAGACAGCCTTCCATGCTCTCACATAGTGTGTCCGGAATGAGTGTCGGGGGGCTGAGTGCACAGACTGAAGGGCGAAGAAGGTAGGGCCTTTGGGAGTCGGGTCTCCAAAGACTAAGGTGCCAGAGGATTTGCAAGTCTGTCTCCTCCTTGGCAGGAACACAAGTCTCCCCGGATGCAAAGAAAAGAGGCTTAAAACGGCTGGGGCACCAACACGCAGACATCAAAGCTTGCTGCCCACTGCCGAGCAGATGCGTTAAGTACAAATGAAGTGCAAATGTGCAGATTCCATTTCCCCTAAAATGTACCTGTCAGCCCGGAAGGAACAGATCAGAGGCGCCTCTTGTCCCGCCGCAACGGCCCTCCTCCCTGCCACCCAGGCCCACAGCTCCCGTCCCGCCTCAGACTCCCCAAGTCCCTCCCTGGGGCTGACTGCTCCTTCTCAGGGTTGCAGGAAGGGAGGAGAAAGCTTCTCTGCAGACATGTTGGAGTGGAAGCCAGAGGGAGGGGGAACTGCCTTGTAAGGATCTCAGCTACAGAAAATGGACAGAGGGTGCCCTGCCTCCTGCTCTGGGGCACAGAGGCCCTGCCCCAACCCAGGGATACCCAACTCTGGTGGGAGGGGCGCAGTTCAGTGCCAGGAGACTTCTGTGTCATGGGAAGGACACGGCCCACCTGGAGAGAGAAAGGTGCCTGAGTCTGATGAGGCAGAGACAGCTCAACCAGCCCGGGAGAGGAGACCCAGCCCCGCACCAGAGTAGCTGCTCATCTGATGGGGGTGGAGGCTCCGCCTGAGATCCCTCCGTCAGATGATCAGCCAGCTTTCCCGCCATCCAATCAGCAGCTCAGGTTCCCCCAGCCCCGTGGAGTCCCTGGGAGAGCCTTGAACAGACTCGACGTGAGTGAGGACTGCTGCTGGGCATCTGGGCACCGGGTGCTGTCCTCACCTTCATCCCGCCCATCCCGGGGGGTCATGGGTCATCCACCAGGACCCAGCCAGCAGCTGGAAACAGAGCCGCCCCAGCCCACCCGAAGGCCCAGGAGTGAGGAACGTCCGTGTTCGTGGCCTCAGCCATGGGAACCTGGGGAGTGTTTGTTACCCAGCATCGTCACAGTGGAAACCCGGCTTTGAATACAAGGGTTTCGGTGTCGTGCTCAGAAAGTTAGAATCAATCCAGGTAGGAGAAGAAATCTGAGTGTTGAGTCGATCTCATCAGGCAAAAGCAGAGGCAGGGAGGCCCGGGTGAGGGCCACCTCCAGATGGGACACAGGGCAGGAGTCCCAGGGGCGCAGAGGACAGAAAAGGGGTCAGAGTGGAGAGGTATGGGCATGCGCTGCTCAGCGGCAGGACGTGTTCTGAGGAACGCGTGGTGAGGCGACTGTGCCCTCGTGGGAGCATCAGAGGGTGTCATCGCAGTGACTTGGACAGCACGGCCCACAGCACAGCCAGGCTCCCAGGCTACAAACCTCTGTAGCATGGCGCTGTTCAGTGGCGGGAGATTACCGCCAGCACGAGAGGAAATGATGCCATCAGGACACACAGGGGATGTGCGACGGGGCTGCCGCCGCCGTAACCGCACGGCACAATCCAGCCGCACGTGCTTCACACAGTGGGGAGAGCACACGCTGAAGCAATGATGGAAGCACGGCACAGGAGACGTGTAAGCCAGCAACATGGTCACTTATTAGCAAGCATCATTCACTGTACCTAGTTGTAGGGGCCACACTTTTATGTCACCAGTAGGCTTTCACACCGGCATCGCCACAAACGTGGTTGCGAGTTGTTCTGTGACACGATGACAATTACAGCGTCACTCAGCGATAGGAAAGGTTAGCTCCCTTGTACGTAATCTTCAAGGACCATCATTGCAGGTTTGGCCCCTTGTTGACTGACCTGTGACTGCAGCAGTGCAGACTGCTGGGCCTGCAGGCAGACGAGACCTCAGGACGGGCTCTCACAATGAGGGCCGCACTTCTGAACAGCAGAGAGGAGAAGCAGCAGGTCGCAGAGAACACAAAGGAAGGGCTCCGTGATCGCCCCCCCTGGCCCCCGCCGCCCACCCGAGTAAGGTCACACCTGGGCAAGCTGGACCCCCAGAGCGGCCTCTAAGAGCTGCAGCCAGGGCTTGTCTGGCTGGGTTGCCGTAGCCCCTGCAATTTGCGTTACTTTTCTCCGATCCATTTGGTTCTAAGTCAGCTGTAGACAAGCTTCGCCCACACCGCCACTCTTGTAATTTAATTGTGCGGTGCTGGGGTGTTTATTCCCCCTAGCAAATACATCAAAATTGTCACATTGTAAATAGACAGCCTCCTTCCCCCACTCAGTACCCACCACCCGCACAGCTGCAACAGCTGGGAGAGAGGGAGGCCTGCAGGGCCCGGGATCCCTGCGGAAAGGGAAGCCAGGGAAGCTCCCCTGGAGGGAAGAGAGACAGACGAGCCAGAGGACCTCAGGGACAGGTTCGTCTGCACGTCTCTGGACCCCACAGAGCCGTGGAGAGACCTAGCCGCCAACTGGGCCGCTGGGAAGCATCCCCACCTCTCTGAGCCTCCGTCCTCTTAGCTGCAACATGAGTCTTATTGTGCAACAAAGTACATTTTAGCTGCAACAAGGACTCATAAACCGATTGACTGTGTAACAGTGTGGTCTTACACACACGGTGGCGGTTAGAGCGTCCGTCTGCTTGGGTTTTATCTTGACTCCGTCTCCTACTATGCGACCCCGGGCAAGCTATTCACCCTCCTGGGCCTCAGCTTCCTTCTCTGTGGAAGAGGCTGATAAAGGGACCCAGCTCATAAAAGTGGGTGAGAGATAAATGCAGCACGTATAAAGCATTTAGAACGGAGCTGGCTCATGTTAAGGGACTAATAAACGTGAGCTGTTAATGCTGCTTTAAGGAGGAAATTGATTAGAGCGGCGCGGCCTCCCTCCAGATTACCAGGCTCCAGTTCCCAGGCCGCGTGTTGCACAGAGTAACAGGCAGAGACGACAGGAAGCCCAGGACACCCCAGGAGACTGCTCTGCGGCTGAGTTCTCAGGCTCGGAAACCAGGCCTCGCTGTGAAAGGTTCCCCCCTCCGTGCACCTGCCCACACATGCTGCGAGGAAAAGAAGCCACGCTGGTGGGTGTCCCCCGCTGGGAGGGGATGATTAAGGAAAGGGAGACCCGACCGGCACATTCATTCCCACAGGACAACGAGGGGTGGAAGTCCCTCCGCTTGGGCTGAGGCACCAACAGAAAGAAAGGGACAGAAATTCATTCATTCCGGACACGTGAATAATTCACCCCCGACTGCGTGGAGGGTTGAAAACTGAAATCGTCCCCCTTCCCTTGGAATTGCCCCTCTGTGGGGTGTGGTGGGGAGATCCCGGCTCTGGTATCAGGGGCCATCACTTTGCACCCCCTCTTGTCACTGTTAAGTTTTGTGACCTTGAGCGAGTCATCCGGTGCCCCCTTCTCCCCGCAGTGTCCTGTGTAAGACGGTGACGATAACACCTGCCTGCAATGCTGTGCTGGGGATGAGGCGAGAGAGCATGCCTGCTAAGGGCTCAATAAAGGCTTGTTTTTAGCATCTATTTATTTTAGTTTTTTAAATCCATGGGGAATTCACTGGTTTCTCCCTGTCTTCCGTTAGCAATGGCACAAGGCCTCCCTTGCAGCTAGATCTGGTCAGTGGTGTGCAAGAAGTGGCATGTGCACCTCTGGGTGTGCTCTCGGAGAAGGGGGCTCCCTGGCCCCCCAGCTCCCCTGCTCCCACTCCTCCCTCCCCTCTGGCTGGAAGGCAAGCCCACTGGACAGGCTGGTGGGTCATCCTGCCCATGCTAAGGGGGCAGCACCCCAAGTCAGACAGTCAGGGTCCCCAACACCAAGGAGCAGCCACATTAGGTTGGGCTCAACCGAGAAACACGAACGAAAGAAACTTCGATCTTGTGCGAGGGACCACTAGCTGAGGTCTGTGGTACAGCAACTGAAACTGTATCCCCCGTAAAATAATGATGCCGCTTCTCCTGAGTCGCCACAGCCGGCTACCGCAGCTCAGGTTTGAAGCTACAAAGAACATGAGAACAATGCTCTTCACAGACGGTGATGTGCCCAGGTGAGCTGCCCCGACCATTCTGGAGGGGCTGCCTGGGGTAAGAAAGGAGCGATGGGCCGTAAAGTAGGGAGAGACTAGGGTCGTGATGAGGGACATGGTGACAGACAAGTCTGTGGTGACACTCAGATGTCTTGTTTGGAACATGAAAGGAACAATGACATAGCTCATCATAGTTACACAGCATGATGGGGGCATGAGACCATCTGGGCAGGAAAATGACGAGCTCAGTCTGGGCCACGTGGAGTTAAGGTGTGCACACGGGCCCAGGTAGAGGTGTCCAGGATGCAGAGGACATTCAGAGGCTCGAGGGTGGAGACTTAGGAGCCGTTTCCGTAAGGATCTGAAGCGCGAGTCTAGGCATGGCGGTAAAGAAAACATTTGGAGAGGAGATGGACAAACACCCAAATAAGCCTGGAAGCAAGCACACAGGTGACAGGAACAGTGGAGGAAGAGGATGGAGTGCCATCACCAAGCAAACAGCGGCGGGGTGAGGAGGGTCAGGGAACGCCTGCAGGAGTTCATCATGTTTCAATGAGACCAAGACTGTGGGTTGTCAGCAGGAAGACAGTGAGTGGGTGGAGGTGAGGTGCAACAGGTGCAAAGGAAATGCGTCATTCCTTTTGACGGTCCAGCCCCCTTCCTGGGGGCCCCCTTCCCATGTTTGAGGAGTCCCTTACTTTTTTTGGCAAGAGCAGCTTCCCACCACGGTTAATAAAATTGTCACATAATCACATTCCCAGCCTCCCTTGCAGCTAGGATGCCGGCCCTGGGCCTGCGCCAGGTCATCCAAGGCATGCTGTGCCTCGTTCTGTCCTCTGGGACCCTGCCTGCCACACAGAGCTCAGGTGCAGGGCTCTGTGTCATTTAGAACTGCAATGGGTTGGAGCCCGGACTCAGCTTTGTCACTGAGAGCCCAGCTTTATCCAGATGTCAGTCTTTACGCAGAGCTCCCCTTTGCCAGATAGAAATCTGCTTCTAATCCCTAAACCCACAATCTCCTGTTGTTACCCACAGCCCTGCCCCTGCTCAGTCCTTCCTGCGGACCCAGGCTCCCGCTCCCTCACGCAGAATCCCGCCTAATCCTGCAGCACTCCATCCAGCTGCCCAGAACTCTGCTCCCGGCCTTTTTAAAACCAGACTCCAGTGTTGATGTACAGAGACAGCCTTCATGCCACACAGCCCTGGAGGCTTTCGTCAGAAACTCACCTGGCTACACAGAAACTGCCTTTTCTTTTCCCCAGAACCACGCTTAGTTGTGCCGAACCCTCAACGATTTTTTAGAAATCTGAATTCACAGAACGCTGCTTTGTTACAGAGAAACCTGCAGTGCCCTGAGCCACCCCACCCCGTCAGAGAGAACTGGGCCTCGTGGGCAGTGTGGTGCTGGTGTCCCTCCCGCTGTCACCTGCTCTGGAGCGCAGGACTCCGCTGCCCACCTGACCGCTGCTGCCAATCTCGGCAACCCCCCCAGGTGGTTCGGGGGCCCAGTTTTTATGTAGATTCCCCAGAAGCGGTGCATGGAAACCCAGTGGGTCCCACAAAACTCATCTCTGTTAGGTAGGCCCCACCCTGGCGCGGTTCTTCAGTGGAGCCTCGGGTCATGCCTGTGGTCTCCGTGAGGACACTGCACCCGCGCACGCCCCTGTGAGGTGAGCCGCAGGAGGAGCTGCTGGGACCCTCCTAACACTGTCCTTGCTTTAAGGGAGTCGAGGAGGATGTGTGTCCCCCAAATCAGGGCCCAGGCCCTCTTCGCTTCTTCCTCCCTCTTCCACAGGTGCACGAGCTTGAACGTTGCAGAGCAAGGGACAGGCAGGCTCTGGTCAAGGCCGCGGGGAGGGGACCGACACCCTCCTCGCTGTTCCTCGGGCTGGCCCTGCCACCTGGGCACAAATCTACTTGGACAGAAATAATCAGCTGAATTAATTTAGCTTTAAATAGCAGCCCTGAGAATGTTTCCACAAAATTTTCTCCAAGGAGAGCTAAGCAGAATTAATGATGGCACAATATCAGAGAGAAATGTTATTTATTAAGGCCTAATCATTCCAGGGAGGGGCAAGTCGTCAGCACATAATAAAGTAGACGTTGGCCGGCCAGCCCGAGCCCAGCCCTGCTCAGCCCAGGAGCCGGGGAGGGGCCCTGGCAGGCCAGGGTCGGGGGAGGCTCGGAGAGGAGTTTCCTGCAGCGTGAACAGCTCCTGCTGGGGTCTCCCCGGTACTGGAGAAGGTCGGGGGGCCTGAGCTAGACTCCCCGGTCCTGGCCCCGCTCCTCAAGGCTGCGTCCACACCAGCCCACTTGCTCCTTTGCTGGACACCTCTGTCGGGGAACAGCCTTGACCACCGCCAGCACAGGGAAGGGACGGAGCCCGCCAACAGAGGGTTCTGCCTGCCCCCCACCCACTTCCTGCTGCCCCCACCTTACACCTTCCTTCCTTCACTCATTCTTTCAGCTGTTACGTAGGAGCCCGGCGCTGTTCCAGAGGTTGGGGGCACAGCAGAGGGAAGGTGGGCAAAGAAGTCAATGACCAAGATGGTGTCTGGGGGAGGCAGTGTTACGGGAACAGTGGCGTGAGGAGGGTGCCCGGGCAGGGCCCTGAAAGAAGTTGGTCACCTGAGCCGCGACCTCCGACCTCCGTAGTGGGAGTTGACCCTGTGATGACCCGAGGGGGGAGAACATCAGGCAGGAGTCAGGGCCTGGACGAAGGCTGGGAGAGGGACAGAGCACGGCTCTCTGAAGGCCGGGGGACCCGGGGCCTGGGGGGCACAGTGGGGAGCAGCAGGGGCTGCATTTTTTCCCTCCAGAGGGGTAATTCTGTTATGAAGAGAACAGGAAGGGGTCAAAGTCGGAGAGCTCCCAAGGGGAAAATGAGACTCAGGGGAGAAAGGGTGAGGGGCCACTTAGCTACGGCCCCCGCCCACCCTGAGACCGCGCTCCCGTCACACTCTGGCCTCTGGTGTGCCTGGCACTGTGTGTGTCACGCTGCGCGTCGGCAAGGATCCGACTTACTAAGTGGGTGACCGGCTACCCAACAAGGCATTGGGCCATTTAGGAAACTTTTACTGAGCAGCTACTATGTTCCGGCTGCCATGTTCCTTAGACTGGGTCTGAAGCAGGCAGCTCCCATCTAAGGGGGGCCTGCTCTACAGGGGTTTGCCAGGTCTGTGGTCCAAACTCGAGTTCTGTAGTCAGAGCGGCCTGGGTCCAAGTGCTCATTAGCCATGTTGCCTTGGACACGTCATCTAACTCCTCTAAGTTCGGTTTCCTCAACTGTCAAATGGGACCACCCACCCTGACTCGAGGAATTCTTCAGGGGAAGAAGCGGGGGAGGGAAGCGCTTTGGCAGCTCTGTGACACCTCCAAGACCCCTGTGGCCCCCTCACTCGGAGCCACTGGCTCTCGGGATCGGGCCTGGAGGTGGGGAAGCAGAAAGACCTGGACGGACCTGGCTACCAGGACTCAGTCTCCACGTCTGTGAAGCAACTTTCCTTCCTCCAGAAGGTCACCTGAGGGTCACGTGGAATGACACTTGCCAAGCACCTGGCCCAGGTACCTCAGGTACTGCTCCCCTCTGGCCCGTAGTTGCCTGTTCAAAGCCAAAACAAAAATGCCCCAGACTAAGTGGCTTAAAGAACAGAAATTTCTTTTCTTGCAGTTACGGAGGCTGGATGTCCAAGGTCAAGGTCCTGGCAGGTTTGGTTTCTAGTAAGAGAGCTCTCTTCCTGGCTTGTCAACAGCTGCATTCTCACTGAGTGATTGCTGAGGTCCCAGGCCACTTCACAGGCACCATCGGCTCAGGGCATCTTGGCAGAAGCCCTGAGTGAAAGCCTCAGATTAGCACGGAGTCCATTTTACAGATGAGGAGACCGAGCCTCAGAAAGGCCAGAGAGCTCGCCCCGTGAGTGGGCGGGGCGGCCGGGATTCATTCCAGCCTCTCCGGTCCATAGCAGCGCTGGCCCCAGGGCCCGTGTTTAGGCTAAAGTGTCATCCTTGAAAACCCCTAAAAACCCGGGGAGGGGGTTGGAGACATCAAACCTCTTGAGAAAAGGTAGACACCCTACCTCTTCTCAAGGACCCAATCCTTAAGGCCCCCCCCAACCTCGCAGGTTCTCAGCTCACCCCTCGGTGCCTGGTCACCAGCCTCTGTGACGATGAGCCCTCCCCCTCCCTCCTCGGCTGCAGACATGATAAATGGCCGCAATTATCCCCTCCGGGTTCCGATGTAATGTACTGTTTTATTAATGGAAACAAGCAGAGGAAAGCAAAGAGCCCACTGCGTGCCGGCTGCCTGCCTCCATTCTGAAGCTCGCTCTCTGGATGCGGGCATGAAAGGGGAGAGGAGGCCACCCCTCTCCAATCCCACAGCAGGGAAATAACTCCACGCCCCTCCCCGCGCAGCCCCAGCTGAGCCGGCCCCGCATCTTCGCCGGCGAGTCCCAGCCATCGCAAACGCTTTGTTGCTTCCTTGACTGACAAATTAGAGGTTTGAACAAAACGCGGGTGAGGGCGGGGGGGAAGATGGCAGCTGCCCACCCTGCAATTAAGAGGGGGGATGAGGACAAGAGGGAGCCAGAAGCGTTCAGCCATCCCACCAACCTGCCTCCGTGGAGCCGGGCTTCAGTTGAGCGTTTCCAGAGCGGGTAGAGCAGCCCCCTTGTCAGCCACTGGTGAGGTTGCCACTCAAGATCTCGCTCTGGGTCATCCCCCCGTCCGCGGCTGAAACTTCTCACCCAGCTCACAGATCGGGGTGTGTTCGAACCACCTGCAATGCAGGCTGGGCACGTGTCCCTGGTCCCACCGGGTGGACGGAAACGGAGGTCTGGGGAGGTGGGGCCTGATCCCAGGTGGCAGGGGCGGAGCCGGCACTCAGCCCCCACCCCGGCCTCCGACTTGGTCTGGACTCCTCCTCCCACACGGAGCTAGGCCGAGTGGCCATGGAGAGCTTGCCCTGGGGGAGGGGAGTGGGTGTCTTCTCCCCACTGCCCAGGCAGGCTCTGGGTCACCCAACACTGTGAAAGCCCCCCTTCCTTGCATGCCGCAGGCCGCGCTGCTGGGGAAGCGTGGGAGCCTGGACCCAGACTCCACCCCAAGAGCACTTTCAAGTTACCTGACCCCTCAGGCCCTTCACAGCCTCCGTGAGGGGGCAGGCACAGCGGGCCCTGAGAGCCTGCTGATGGTGGGAGGCTCTGGGCCGGGCACATGGGAGGTGCTTGCCGGGCAGGACTGTGCCCAGCGAGGCCCCCCAGACTCTCCCCCACCCGGGCCAGTGTTGCAGCGGCACTGGCCAGGGTGGATCTCATTACAACTGCGGGACATGCCCTGCGGCAAAACCAGTGGGGAACTTCCAGGACCCTCGGGTCCTGGAGGGCACACCCCCCCGTGGGCCACAGCACGAAGGTGTGGGAGAGGGACTGCAGGGCGGGGGCTCTATCTGTATCGGGGTCCACACTCAGGTGTCTAGGGTTTCCTGGCCCTACTCTGTGGGTTGGCTCTGAGGCCTGGGGGTGGGAATTAGGGGGCGGGAATGGAGAGGCGGGGCCGCTGGGGTGGTCAGTCATCTGGGTTCCGGGGGCTTCCTGAAAGGGAGACCTTCACCGGCCTGGTGGCCTGGCTCCTTACCGGTTGTCTTGCCAGTGGCTGTGTCCCACAGCTGGTGATATGCGTGCAAACCGGACGTCACCAAAGTGGACACGCTGCGTCAGAAGCTCACCACCAGGTGTTTACAGGGCAGGCTCCTCAGCCACCCGTGGGAGGTCAGGGTTGGGGAAGATTCCCAGGAGGAGAGGATGTCCAGGATGCGACTGGAAGAAGGGTGGGAACGAGCGGAGCACAGGGGGTGGGGGTAATTCCAGGCAAAGGGGACAGTGGGAACAGAATCCCGGGTGGGGGGAGGGATGGGGCGCAGACCTCCACGAGATGGAGACTTTGGGTGGAGAGCCGGGAAGGTAGCAGATGGGGAGGAGCCAGACCCCACGGAGGTGGGCTAGATGCTGTGCCCCCCATACTTGGCCTGCCAGGTGCTGCCACCCTCTGGGTCCCCCACCCCCACCCACTCCTTTTTTAGAAGAAGTATTTGTGAACAAGGGAGAAAGCTGGCTTTTGTCCGATTACAGTTCTGTGGATTGTGTGTTTTTTTGTTTTTTTTAAAATTAAATTTATTTATTTTTTTTGAATTGATTATGCTGTTATAGTTGTTCTATTCCCCCCTCCATTCCCCTCCACCCTGCCCCCCCAACCCCACCATTACCCCCCTTTAGTTTATGTCCATGTGTCTCAAGTCCTTTAGGTTCTATATTTCCCAAACTATTCTCGCCCCCCCCCCCATCTATTTTCTATCTACTGTCTATGCTACTTGTTTTCTGTACCTTCTCCCCCCTTCTCCTCCTCCCACTCCCCTGTTGCTAACCCTCCTTGAGATCTTCATTTCTATGTTTCCACTCCTGCTCTAGCTGTCCTTTTAGTTTGCTTTCGTTTTAGGTGTGGTTGTTAATAACTGTGAGTTTGTTGTCCTCTCACTGTTCATGTTTCTTTAACTTCTTTTTCTTAGATAAGTCCCTTTAACACTTCATATAATAAGGGCTTGGTGATGATGAACTCCTTGAATTTGGTCTTATCTGAGAAGCACCTTATCTGTCCTTCCGTTCTAAATGAAAGTTTTGCTGGGTAGAGCAATCTTGGTTGTAGGTCTTTAGATTTCATGACTTGGAATATTTCTTTCCAGCCCCTTCTTGCCTGTAAGGTCTCTTTTGAGAAATCTGCTGACAGCCTGATGGGGACTCCTTTGTAGGTGATTGTCCCCTTAGCTCTTGCTGCTTCCAGGATTCTTTCCTTCATTTTAATTTTGGCTAATGTAATTATGATATGCCTTGGTGTGTTTCTTCTTGAGTCCAACTTTTTTGGTACTCTCTGGGCTTCTTGGATTTCTTGGAAGTCTATTTCCTTTGCCAGATTGGGGAAATTTTCTTTTATTATTTGTTCAAATAGTTTTTCCACTGGTGGTTGTGTCTTTCCCCCCTTCTGGTACCCCCTATAATTCGGATATTGGAGCGTTTAAAGATGTCCTGGAGGTTCCTAAGACTCTCCTCATTTCTTTGAATTCTTGCTCCTTGACTCTTTTCTGTTTGTCCATTATTTGCTTTCTTCTGGTCCACTGCATTGATTTGAGTCCCAGTTTCCTTTTCATCTCTATGGGATTCCTGTGGAATTCCATTCATTTCCCTTAATTTAGCCTCCATATGTTTCTCTAATTTGTGGCTGTAATCCACCAAATCTGTGAGGAAGGTGATGACCAGTGTTTTAAACTGTGCGTCTGAGAGTTTTGCTATTTCTTCGTCATTTAGATTTATCTCTGGGGCTTTGAGTTCTGCCTGCGACATTTTTGGTCTGTTCTGGCCCTTTAAGTGGGACAAGCGGCGCCTTGGAGTCCCAGGTCGCTGGGTTGTGACGCTGTATGTGGGGGCGTGGTCAGAGCGGGAAATGGCGCGCTGCCGCCACCGGGCCGGTCCGACCGCTCACTCCCTCACTCGCGCACAACCAGGCAACCACAGTGAACTCGGTGCCACCGCCTCCCCACTGTGTCGCTCCCCCGGTGGGCTGCTCGGTGGCTCACTAGGTCCAATCCTGGGTTTGGAACCCGCGCGACTGGATTCGCGCGTCTGGATTCCGCGCCCGGTCCGAGCCCTCCTTTGTGAGTCCTCACCCGACGCCGATTTCGCCCCTTACCGGTCAGGCTGAAGAATTTGTTGTTAGCGGACTTCCGAAAAGTTCAGTTTTCCGTGTTCTGGTTATGTTTTCTGATGCTAATATTTAGTTGTCCCTAAACTTGGTTGTGTGAGGAGGCAGGCACATCCAGCTAAACCTCCATCTTGGCGGAAGTCCCGATTACAGTTCTGTGGATTGTTAACCTGCGAGCGTCCACCTGCCCAGCACGACAGAGCCTCCCTCACTCTGGAAGAGTCCCTCCGACTGCCCGGGGGCGTTCGGCACCCCCACACCTGTCCCTCAGCCACCATGGGTCTATATTCCACCTCTTTAGCTGTGCCTCTTCCAGAATGCCATCTAAATGGAACCGTCCAGGGTGGGACCTTGGGAGGCTGGCTTTTTTCACTCAGCCTGGAGACTCCCCTAGGGTGTCGTGTGGGTCAACAGTGCACCCCTTTAGTGCAGCATCGCATTGCAGGGATGCGCCACAACCATTCACGCAGTTGCTGAAGGGCGGCTGGTTGCTTCCAGTGTGGAGGTCACAGCGTGAACGTGAATCTCCATTTCTCTAGGGTGGGCACCTGCAAGCGGGGCTGCTAGGCTGTATGACGTGCAAGTTTGATAAGAAGCTGCCGGACTGTTGTCTAGAGTGACTGTACCGGTTGTGCCCTCCGGAGAGGGACCAAGAGTTCTGGGCTCCTCATCTTCACCAGCCCCGGTGGTGTGTGTCGTCTACTCCAGCCGTTTGAGCGGGTGTGCAGCAGCTCTCACTGCGGCTCTCACGGGCATCCGTCTAGCACTGGGGAGGTGGCTCACCTTCTCCTGTGCGCGCCTGCCGTCCGTCCATTCTCTCTGATGTGATGTCTTTTGTCCATTTTCACTGGGTCATTTGCTTTATTGTTATCGAATTTCGAGAGTTCTTTATAAATTGCACATACAAGTCCTTCCTCAGGTATGTTACTGCCCGTATCGCCTCCCAGACTATATGTTTCCTAGTGTTTTCTCTGATTTAGCAAGGGTTTTTAATTTGGATGCAGTCCAATCTATCAAATTTTTATTTTATGGTAATGCTTTTGGTATCGTAGCTGAACATGCTTTGCCCAGCCCCAAATCACTAAGATTTTTCCTATGCTTCCTTCTACAGGTTTCGTAGTTTCATGTGTCACACTTTACATTTTGATTGAGTTTTTGTATGAAGTACAGGGTGTGGTTCACTTTTGTGAGTAGGATGATCGATTGTTCCAGTACCATTTCTTGGAGATACATCCTTTCTCCATTGGGCCGTCCTTGCACCGTCAAAATCGAATAATCTCATTTATATACGTCTGTTTCTGGACTTGATCTGAGGGGGTTTTCTTCGCATATGAGTCATTGTTTCCCCTTTATTTGCCATTACCACACTGCCTTGATTACCGCGGTATAGCGCACACTGTGCCATAGCAAGCCTTAAAATTAGGTACCACGAGTCCGACAGCTTTATTCTTCTTTTCTAAATGGTTTTGATGATTCCAGTTCCCTGCTTTTCCGCATAAATTTTACAATCAGGTCGTCTACAGCTACAAACCTTCCCTCTGCATTTTCATTGGCATTTCCTTAAGTCTGCAGACCGATTTGAAGGAAATTGACTTATTCTGCCGATTCTCCCAATAAGCCCACGTGACGGGCCTCCCTATTCATTTAGGCTTCTTGGATGTTTCATCAGCGTCCTCGGTTTGGGGATACAGAACCTCCAGGTGTTTTGTTAAATTTATACATATTTCCCATTTTTTGAAGTTGCTCTCAATGAGAACATTTTCAAATGTGGGTCTCCGATCATTTGGTGCTAGGATCTAGAAATACGGTGAACTTTTCCGTGTGGCTGTTATATCCTGTGACCTTGCTAAACTGCAACGCACTTGTAGGCGGCTTTATTTCTGTAGATGCCTTAGAATACGCTCCGGGCAAACATGCGGTCTGTGAACAGGGACCATTCTATACACAGCTTTCCAAGCTGCACGGCTTCGCTTACTTTTCTTTTCTGATTGCATTGGCTGAAAGACAGTGGGGAAAGGCTCCAGGACAGAGATGACAGCTACTAGTCTCTGCCGCCATACTGTCTCCTGGACGCCGAGCCCTGCTGTGAACACTGTCTGTACATCATCGTTTTATCCTCACAATGTTTCTGAGGAGGACAGTCGTGTCCCAATAAGCAGACGGGGGCTCAGAGAGGTTAACAGACTTCCCAGGTCCCCCAGTAAGGGAGTGGCAGAGCCAGAGCGCCCCCAGGCAGCCTGGGGGCAAAGCCGGGGGCATAACTCTTTCCCAGCAGAGCCCCTGGTTCTAACCCGACTTGGTAGAAAGCCCCATGGGCTGGACCCTCGAAGAGCCCAGAGCTGGTCTATAGAATGCCCTGGCCCCCGGGGATGAGAAGGTCACCTCAGGTCACCCCATCAGACCATGGCCCCTAGGGCTTCAGCTACCACGTTCTCAGCTGCTTTAAAGGAAGAAACAGCAAATGAGGAGTCCTGAGGAGGAGGCCTCAGGCCACAGGGCACCTCCTGTCACTTGTGCCCTCATCAAACACTCCGCCCCCCACTAGATCTCCTTGTGGTTCACCTTGTTCTCTCCTCCCTGTTCATCGCCCTTTCTCCTTCCTCCCCTTTCTCAGCACCTCCTCCTCCTTTACGCTCCCTCTTCTCTCCCTGCTCTTAACCTCTTGTCCATTCCAGGTAGTCATCCATCCATCCTCCCACCCACCCATGTATTCATTCATTCCTTCAACAGTCACCCAGGGCCCGTCACCGGAATAAACACGAACAATTCCCGCAAGAGAAGGACCCTGCCGTGCCCTGGGTGAGCTCACAGTTCTAGTCAGAAACACGAGTGACAATGCAATGTGACACGTTCCTTAGACACCCAGGTCTCTGTGCTGCTCGCCTTCCCCCAGCTGCCTTGAATTCAAGCAGATGCATTCGCAGTGCGAGGAGCTTCTCAGCCTCTTCTAAGGGCCAGGGCACCGTCGACCTCACAGCGCCCTTGTGCATAGCGAGGAAAAGGCGCCTATTCCTCTGGGGAACCAGCGTCTCCGCCCCACTCTCCTCAGAGCTGAGTCTTCACACAGAGCCCCACCTGCCCGAGACCCCACAGCAGCCCGGCCCTGGGGCTCACAGCTCAGCTGGTAAATCGCTGTGTCTCTAAACCCTCCTGGGCCTTTGGGCAGAACCAGAAAAGTCTTTGCAAACTGAACAAGACCCCTGCCCCCGCCCCCCAGCCAGAGGAGGGAAGTTCCCCCAGAATCCCACAGGAGCCGCCTAGCGTCTCTGTCGCTCTGGCTGGCTGGGGGTCCCCCCCTTGCTCCTTTGGCTGAGCCCCCTCCTCCTCTCCTCCCCCGGGCCGAGGAAGAAAGGGTACCTCTTCCCTGTCATCTTTCTGCACAGTTGGAACCGACAGATCCTCAGGCAAAGGGACTCTCCTGTCTTCTGACAGCAAACTAGTTCTGGATTAATGAGTATTGGTTTTGCTCTGTTTGTTTTTCTTTTGTAGCCATCCTTTGATTTTTTTTTTTCTCCTGCAAAACTGGTTAAGTAATGACAGCGTGGTCCGGTTCTGCAGTTGCATTGACCAGGCAGCTCCTGGAGTCTGGGTCTTTTGCTGAGTTTTCTATTTTGATTTTGTTTAGTTTTGCCCGGCCCCCAGCCCCCAACTCAACTGCCTCTTCAGGATTTGTGAGGAAAGTAGGGAAGGCAGAAACTCGCATACGCAGAGCATCTAATAATGCCAGGAGCTGCGCAGGCGACACTGCCGGTTGTCTCGATCTCCAAAACAACCAAACTAGCCAGTGCGGTAGGCATCATTCCTCCTATTTTGCAGGCAAACAAAGTGGGGCTCAGAGAGGTTCAGAAACCTGTCCAAGGTTGCACAGCCAGAAATCAGCACAGCCAGTGGGGAACGCACTGCTTCCCTCGCCGGCACGTGTGTTTTCATCACTGGTCAGCTGCTGTGTGGCCCTCAGTGGGTGGTCAATTTCAGAACACAGGCTGCCTCTCTGTGACATGCAGAGAGCCCAAGGGGCACTCAGAGGCCAGTGACATACTGTGAGTTATTCCCCACCCCGAGATGGGGAAGCTCAGAGCTCATTAGAGAAAGGTCAAGGGCTAGAGGGAAGGGTGCCCCAAGGGGTTACCCTTGGGTGTCCCCCTAGAGTGACAGGGAGGGGAGAGGGAGCAGAGTGTGGTCAGGGAGCAGGGTGGTGAGGAGAGAGACCAGTGGGGATACAGCAGAGTAGGCTGGCCCACCAGCATGCCTGCTGGGCAGGAGGGTCCCCAGGGCCACTGGCCTAGTCTTCACAGCAGCCAACAGGGGGTCCGACTTATTTTCTCCCCAGTGGAGTCACCTAGTGGCTGGGCCCTGCAGAGCTACCTCTAGGGCTGACCTAAAGGACTCACATTTAGAACGTCCCTGAGAGCCAGAGAAGCCCTTGGTGACACCTGGGCCTTGGGACGTGGCAGACCTACAGGTCCTGGTGCACTGGGGAGGCAGAGTGTGGACTGGCAGGGCCCCCTGCGATGTCACCAGGGCTTGGGACGGGCACAGCCACGCCCAGGTACCAGGTGGGAGAGGGAGACTGGGACGGGCTTCCGGGGGAGCAGCAGTGAGGTGAAACGCAAAGGTCTCGGTCCAGAGTCAGGAGACCTGGCGCGAGTCCTCTCTCTCCCACCCTTCCTGGCCTTGTCAGAGAGATGCTGACAACCTCTGAGGTCCCCTGGGAGGCCTCCTGGACCTGGCCTTGGCCTTGGCCTTGGCCTGACCGCCACCTGCCCATCCACTCAACCCACAAACATTGGAGGATCCAGGCATGTTCTATGTGCTGGGGCCAGAAGCAGCGTAGAGCATTCCTGCCTCTGTGGGCCCCACCTGTGAGCTACGGAAAAAGACGGAGGTTAATCGATGCCTCATCTACAGGAAAAACCACAGGGAGAGGTAAGCGCTTTGGAGAGACAGGAAGCAGAGTTGGGGGCTGCACGGGGGTGGTCGGGAGGCTGCTGGGAAAGCGACCCTGCGTGAAGAGAGGCAGAGGGCCTGCGGGGACACAGGTCTGTCGCGGGGACCGCTCAGCGGCTCCCAGTGGCCGCAGCGCAGTAGGGCCGGGTCACTGTGGCGTTGTGGACCATGTGAGGACACAGGGCTTACTGCACGTGTGGTGGTGTGCCTGGCAGGATTTGGAGCAAGGAGGAGATGTCATCTGATGGCAAGCAGGAGGTGACTGTGTACCTGCCAGAGGGACCTCCCTAAGACACACACTTAAACATCTTTTAACTCCTACCCCCGTCCTTTCCCAAACCTGCTAGAGGCCTGTCGTGACCAGGGCCAGGCTCTGGGGCTGGTGGCCTCCGGTGGCCTCCCAGTCACGCCTTCCCAAGCACCAGTCAACCCGCAGGCTCACGGACCCCCACTGCTCCCTGCTGTCCCCACACCTCTGTCCTGGACACTCACCTGCTCGCTGTGCCTGGAACGCCCCCTCCTGACCCGAAACGCCCACGCCTGGCTCTCAGCAGTCACCTCTGTCAGGGACCCTTCCCCGGCCACCCTGTCCCAGAGAAGGCCCGAGCCCTCCACCTGGAACCACGACCTGTGCTGGGGGCTGTTAGAGCATTTAGCACAGGACAGTCGTCCCCCGCCCTCTCACAGGTGTCTGCCAGACACAGCAAGGTCCCGTGCACTGGGGCGGGAAACTGCCGTCACCATGTCCCCTGTGCCTGACAGGCGCACAGTGAGCGGTGCTTATGGGACACTGAACAGATTAATAATGGTGATGGAGTTAATAATAGCCCAGCAAGGCCGTCCTCTCTCTCCCTGGGGCAGAGGGGGGGTCCTGAGGAGAGATCCCCCTTCCCTTCCCCGGGGAGAGGCAGCGCAGGCAGGGCGGGGCTGCTCGGAGGGCCTGGGAGCGGACTTGAGACCGGCTTGCAGGGGCGGCCGGCCGGCAGGCTCATCAACAGCCTGGTTATGTTTGTACCCGTGTTCTTAGTAGGCACCAGGAGAGCAGAAGTGAAGCATGCCCCCTTCTCCCACCCACAGCCCAGGGAGGTGGAGGCCACCACCCCGGCCTGGACTTAAGTCTCAGGAAACTTAGAAGTCACCAGTGCCCAGGGCCAGCCTGGCATCACCAGGGGATAGCAGAGAAGTGCAGCGTCCTGGGCGGGGCCCTGCCTTACGCCCACGGGGGTCCATAGACCCCCTGGCACTGGGCTCTCCTCTCTGATCTGTGCTGAACGGACAAGGTGTGACCTTGGAAGGTCAGAGGAGCTCCCTGGGCCTTCGGGTGACACGCTTCATCTTGGGGAACAGAATCCAGGTGGTTCTGGGAAAACATGATGCCGCCCCTCCCCTTCATCCGCCCATTTTACAGAAGGGCAGAGCAGGACCCAGGGGGACCCAGGAGCCACTGCTCTGAGGTGGCCGTGGCCTCAAAGGTGAGGCCAGCGGCGGCACTTACACCCACGCTTCCGTGGCATCGCCCTCGCACCCCTGATCCAGGGCCATGGTGCCCATCGCCCCCCTAGAGCAGAAGAGGGGCCCCAAACAGACATCCTGCCCCTGGGCTCACCTCCCCGGCAGCACGGGGGAGGGGGGGACGGCCACACTCCGCGCGGGGGAGCGGCTCGGGCGCAGAACCGGGGCTTGGCCAGGGCCTTCCTCACACCCAGGCCTCCTCCGTTGTCTTTCGTGTGTGTAATGGATTTCAGTGAGATTTATGGGGGTGGTTAAACCTTTTTTATTATGAAATATAACACAAATACCAAAAAGTGAATAATCCATAACGATGGGGCTTAATGAGCTGTATATACAGTGAACGCCCAGGAGGAAGGCGCCTCCTGGGGAATGAGACACGGCCGGGCCCCACCCACCCCCACGCCTGCTCCTGCCTCCCTGCTCACGGAAACCACACCCCGCCTTTACGGGGGGCCGGGAGGCCTTTTTCTTTTTTCTTTTTAAACCCCGTGCAGAGCTCCCTTACCTGGGAATTCAAGAGAAGGAAGACTAAAAACCACGACACACAGCTCCGGTTTTATGCCCCTCTTGAGCCTCGGTTTTCTCATCTGTAAGGCAGAGCAGGAGACCCATTTAGCCAGAGCAGCCTGCAACCCTAAAGAAGCAGGAAGAGAATTCTGCGGGGGCAGTCCGCGCATGCGGGAGGGAGAAGTGGGGCCCGGAGGCGCCTGGACACACCTGGGCAGGGTGCTGTCTCCTCCCTCCTGCTGCCTGGGAAGCCACGGCGCCCCGAGATGGGGGTGCCCTGCTGCCTGCCCTGGTGCTCTAGGCTTTGCCCCTCCTGTGCGGAGCTTTGGGGTTCCCCAGGCTTATTCTCACCCCAGCAGAGCCTTTTGTCCAGTTCTGAGTATTTCCCTGTAGAAGAAGAAAGTAACACCCCAGAAGCCAAACACAATCTCTTCCTTCCTGCTGTAAGGAGCTCTGATGTGGCTTTGAGTCCCCTGCTCACCCCAGACTCAGACTCCCAGGGCTCAGCAGCTGCGGGACGTGCAGGCCTGCGGAGAGGAAAGGGAGAAGGGAGAGGGTGGGAGGTGGGGCCCCTCTCCCTGAGCCCCCACTGTGTGCCGGGCACTGCGGAGGCGCTCGGCACTCACTACCTGGTCGCATCAGCCTCCTCACCCACCTGGAAGCAATAGCGATGCCTCCGTTTTGCAAAGGGAGGCGCTGAGGCTCGGAGGGTAAGCAACCTGCCCTGGGAAGTCAGAGGCAGCCTTCGAAACAGGCCCGTCTTTATTTCCACCCGTGCCCAAGGCTGGTATGGAACCAGGACAGGAAGCCAGCTCTTCCCGGGGCCCGGCTGCCCCCTGCCCTGGCTGGGAGGCGGCGGTGCTGAAGAAGGGCAGGTGGGTGAACTACCAAAGGGAGTCAGGGGCGACGGAAGGTGAAATGAACTGAAAGAGAGAATGAGAGTTGGGTGGGGTGAGGAGGCGGGCCGGCCAGGTTTCGGGTGGACAGGCTGAGCTCTCCAGCCCGGGGGACAGAGCAGGTCTGACGAGGGAGGGGCTTGATTTTGAAAACCCTCAGTCTCATCATTCTCTTCTCTGTTCCTCACAAACAGCCTGCTGTGCAGTGTGAACTCTGTAAATGGTGAGTGGGTGGGTGGTGGGTGGATGGATGGATGAAGGTCAGCTGGGAGAAGGAGGGGAGGGGAGAACATGTTCACGGCCAAGGTCTCTCTGGGTCTCCACTGCACTCCAGGTGGGGTTGGAGGGACACCTCAACTTCGAGTAAGTACCCACCAACAAGTCACCTTACCCATGTGACTGACACACTCCCTGAAAGGTACCCCTGCACCTCCTTCCACACCCCTTCCCCTCCTGTTCTCCCGCCCCTGACCCTCACTTCCTCCTCCGTCTCCCTTTCCCATCACCTACCAGACCTCCATAGTAATGGCTGTGAGCTCCAAACTCCTTTGCTCATACCCCCGACTCCAGCTGGCGGAGCTGGGGCTTAGAAACACCTGGGGCCCTGGAGGAGGCCGCCCGTAGGCCAGGTGCCAAAGCGGGGCCGCAGCACCTGGCCACCCAGCTCCTGGGGCTCCCTGCTGAGCACCTGCCGGAGGGGAGGAGCCCAGCAGGGGCCCCACCTCAGGAAGATGCAAAACCAAGCGGCCCCTCGGCCCCTGCTGGCTTCCTGCTGCCCAGCCCAAGTTAGGGCCACAATTTCTCAGCAGCAAACCGTGGTTGCTGGTCGCCTCTCCTGCTGAGTGATTTCAGCCGACTAATTTCGCATGATCTCGGCACAGCGGGAGGGGGCGCCAAGCTGAGCACAAAGAGCACGCACCGTGGGGAGAGGGTCAAATTAGAATCTACAGCGCTCCCTGCACGCCGGCCTCCGCCAGGGCCCGCCGCCTCTCTCCCATACCGGTGTTTGCTGGTCACCGAAAACTGCGGCAGCGCCTCCCTCGGTGCGTTCCTCCCAGGGGCCTGCGAAGGGGAAGGGCCGTGGCTGGCTCCCCGGCTGGTGTGGTCATGGACGGGTCCCCCTTTGGTCAAGGTATCAGGCCCTGCGTTGCTGTCACCTCACTGACTCTGCCGCACACCACACACGCACACACACGCACACACACACACATACACACACGCCCTGGAAGCAGGCTCTGTCATCCCTAATGAGGAAACAGTGCTGCGAACTCACCTGAGACCCTCGCCCAGGAAGGGCCAACCGAGTCTGGGATTGACAGGCCTCCAAAGGGGGAGTGCTCACGACTTAAGAAGAAGGCGCTGGATCTGGATTGGGGTGGGACCCCAAACTGGAAGACCACCCCAGGAGCGGCGCAGGGTCCAGCAGAGGAGTCCCGGGAGTCTCCCTGAAGCAGGAGGAGTGTGGAAAAGAGGGGCCGTGAGAAGATCTGGAAGAAACTTAGACTCACGAGTCAGAGCCGCAGGACCCTTGACGGCTTCAGGTTGTCTTCGCTTTACCACTGACGGCCATAGGAGCCCCAGAGAAGGCAAGCGACTTGGTCAAGGTCACACAGCAGGAGCCCTGAGGCCAGAGCCGAGTGCCCCTGACCCACATGGCCCAGCGCTAGGCAGGGCCCTGCTACGGCCAGCCCAGCTCTAGCTCAGGCAAGGCTGGGCCTGGCTGGGGCTGGGGGGGGGCGGGGAGGGTCCCGGGCCGCGGTCAGGCGGGGCAGACCACCTCTCCCGCTGTCCTGCTCCCACTCATTCCTATTCCCAGCATCACCCCCTTCCTCCCCTTTCCGTGGAAACCCAGCAACCCGAGAGCTGGGGCTTGGATGTTTTCCCAGCATTCGGATTGTTAATTAAAACGAATAAATCTGCCATTTGAAATTGGATTGAAGAGGAAAAGAGTGAGGGAGGTAGGAGAGGGGGACTCAGGCATAGGACCCCCCGTACCCCACACCCTGGCGAGAGTCCTCCTCTCAGTCCTGCCTCCTGAGCCATTTTCTCTACTGGCCGCTTACTCGTTCCATGCTGGACTCTCCCAGCTGCGGGCACCCCCCTTCCTGAGCACTCTCTGGACCCCTCTAAGTGGGGGTAGAAAATTCGTTTCTATGGCAAGGAACGGCCCACCAGCCGCTGCCACTCCCGAGCAGAAAGCATGTGTGACCCAGCCGGGACTGACCTGGGTTCAAATCTGAGACTGCCACTGCCCTCTGGGAGTCACCGTGCCTCTCCCCGCGTCCCCTTCCTGACCTCGGAAACACGGATCTCCACTTCTACTTGAACAGGTCCCCGTGGAGATGCCGTGAGCACGTGTGTGCAGAAGAGCCTGCTGCAAACCACGTGCTCTCGCTCCTGGCTGCCGAGATGTCCTATTCCCACTCCCTCCGCTGCCATCTGCCCGAGGCCTGGGGTCCCCCCAAACGTCACACACGATGAAATAATGACCGAGATACTGCCTCACATCTGTGAGCAGACATTTCAGTTCACAGCGCTGCTCCACTAGACTCTGGGGCGCTGTGGGCCACGACGGGGCGTCCCTTCCTCTGGGGTTTCCAGGGCCCACCCCAGTGCTGGGCACACAGCAAGTCTTCACCCAGTGGGTCTGGGGTGGATGGATGCGTGCGGTGCCCTCGCACCGGCTGAGGGCACGCACTCCGCCTTCCTGCCCAGCTCTCTCTCTGCTTCATCTGGTAACGGCTTCTGCTTTCCTCAGGGAGCTGCCTGTTTCTTCCTCTTCCTCCTCCACAGATGGTCACGTGACCCGGCTAGGCCAATCGGAGGCTTCCCTGGGATTTTTCTCCCTGGGCCTGGTGGGGACCCCTCACTCCTGGTCCATCATCATGAGGCCAGAGAGTGGGTAGCACTGGCTGTGAGCACGACTCCCGCCTCTGTCACCGAAGAAGAGGGAGCCATGCACACAAAAGGGATAGGTGACAGATGAAAAGAGGGTGCCGGGGCCACTGCTCTGGCCTTCCTGGGACTGGGTTATGGGAGCAAATGGAACTCCCCATTTCTTCACTAACCAGCCCCTCTGGGGTTCTGCCATCCACACCCATGGACCCACATCCCACCCATTATCGCATCTGGCCATCCTGATAACATCCGAGGCCAAGCCAGGAAGGGTTGCTGTTCCCATTTTACAGATGAGAACGTCGAGTCTTAAGAAAGTGACTTTATTTCCCAAGTCCACACAGCTGGTAATGGTGGAACCAGAACTGATAACATAGATTGATTAACACTGATCGAGAATGGCAGGTATTGTGCTAAGGGACCCATACATTATCCCACACCATCGATAACCCAGTGACATCACTACCACCCAGGTCTGTCCTTACACAGAGAAGGCAGCCGAGGCTGGAGCTACTGAGTGAATGACCCAAGGTCGCCAGTTAGTCCCGGAGTTGGCCTGGGTCTGTGGGCCCACAGCCCTTTCTGCCTCAGAGGCTGCCTTTCTGGGAGAGGCCTGGGTCTGGCGGTGGGAGAAAAAGGACCAGGGGGTATTAAAGCACCTACTGTGTGCGTGGTTTTGCACAAGACCATACAATGGCTGCGACAGCCAAGCCGCGTCCTCACCTCAGGAAATCCCAAGTGCCTATAAATCCCGCACACTTCAAAGCGTGGGGTCCTGAGGCCTGGGGGGGGGGGCAGGGTCCGGGAAAGGGTGGTGGGCAAGTGGCCCTTAAACACAGCCCTTGGTGTCGGTAGTTTGTACCTGCGGACAGGTGTGGCCGGGGCATGGTATGAACCACAGGCAGAGGGAAAGGTATGAGCAAACACCTCGTGGTGGCAAGTCCAGGGGTGCAACTGGGTTTCAGGGGTAATGTACGGGAAAGGGGAAAGGCAAAGATCGTAAGTCGAGGGCCTTGAGTGCCAGGATTAGAAGGTTGGGCTGCTTTCTGCCGGCAGTGAGGTGGGTACATCGGGAACTTTCAAGCAGGGCAGTGACACAGCCTGACTGGAACAGGAATGTGGCAGCCACGCCGACGACCAATCAGAGGAGGGAGAGGCCACTTAGGAGGAGGCAGTGAGCCTGGGTGGGCCAGAGCGGGGCACGGGAAAGGGGGTGGCGAGATGAACCCTGCGACCCTGCAGAGGCCAAATCACCAGGGAAGAGCAGGGGGTGGTGTGAAGAGCTCCGACCCAGGAAGCAGGCCAGGCTCGAACCCGAACGGCCTGCCTCCAAGGGCTGACACGCAGGTCCCCGGGGCTGTGAGCGGACAGCCCTTAGTGGGCCACACACACAGTGCACTTGTCAATTCATCAATGCCATCCCAGGAGCTAGGACCCGGTCTGACACCTAGTTGGTGTTCGATGAATGCCAAGGGGATGCTGGGAGGATGAATGGACACGTGAGTGAATGAAAGATCCAGGGAATAAATGAACAAGTGAATGAATGAACAATCCAGTGGATGAATGAACAATCCAGTGGATGAATGAACAATCCAGTGAGTGAATGAGGAAATGAAGCAGGGAAGGGAGGGAGGGAGGGAAGCAGCCTTGAGTGCCCCAGGAGGGGCACTTGGCTTCCTGAGCCTCTGTCCAACCGCCCCCTCGCTGCCCCCACCCCCAGCCCCAAGCCCAGACAGAGCCCTGGCACAACTCAGCACCCACAGACTTTGCCACCCGGTACCAGGAACTCTAAGGAAACATAAGCGCCCTTGACTTACTGACCTCCATCCCACCGACTCGGCACTCACGCTGACAACTCCTCCAAGGTACTGAAAGGAGAGCCCTGGGAAGATCCGAGACTGAGAGTCCATGATCCACCCTGAGCCTCAGTTTCCTCATCTGTAAGGTGAGGGCAGGGAGGCTCTGGCAAGGGTGGGGCGGTTCAGGTCCCTTCCAGCTCTGCCCACCTGGGACTCTGGCCTGGGAACAAATCACAGTTTCCCACGAGGTAACCTGTTTCTCGGGGGATGGCGTCGGGAGAGGGTGGCAGCAGCACTAACTCAGTTCCCCCTGGGGCGGAGCACCCTCCAAAGGGCGGTGAGATAGCACACAGGTCAGCGTGGCCGCGGAGAAGCGGACTGGGGGGGCTCTGCCCCTGTCTTCGTGCCGGACGCTGGGTCAGCCTGGGGAGGAGCGCGACTCCCCTGGGCAAGCTCCTGTGGTCGTTGCAAGTTCACGTCGGTCACCCTCCTCTCCGGCCTGTCCTGTCTGGGTGCCGCTCCCCTCCACAAACACACACACTCTGATGTCCCCGCCCTGCAACCCACATCTCCCAGTCACTGACCGGGCTGACCTCTGACCCCTGCACGAGGCCCACAGGGGAAACGTGGAGCCGGGGCTTCTGTTCCCTCCTCCAGCTTCTCTCGGCTCTGACTGCGCAGGATCAGGGAGAGCCAGGCTCCGGGGAAGGGCTGCGAGGAAAAACGGAACTGGAGGGAGCCTGCCTCCTTTTCCAGCCCCACGGTGCTCAGCCCAGGCTCTGGGGGAGCGGGTGAGGGGGGGAGTCAAGATCCAGAGGCCACAGGACCCCCCAGAGGGTGCTGCCGTGGTAGGAGGCCCCCCACCTGTGCAAACAGTAAAGACCTGGCTAAAGTCAGCTCACAGAGAGTGTGGAGCGTGTTACAATGTAACATTTAATGCTTTAACACAAAAATTACAATGCGATATAATTGCTCTATTACAAGATAATCACAGGTTTACTTTTTAATTAATTCATACTATGCTGCAGACGATGTGGTCTGGTAACAAGACCAAGTCAAAAGCTGCAAGAGGAAGAGCTAATTCTGAGCCCGTGAGGATGCTCTTGACCCGGGAGAAATAGCTCATCCGGAAATGTCCAGGAGAATGGGGGACCTAGCCCAAAAGTCTTGCCTGGCCCTTCCTATCCCCCCGCTTCCTCCAAGACAAGCTCTGCTCTTCTCCTGAGACATCCTAAAATATGGACCTGGAAGGAAATGTCCAGCTCAGCAGGCCAGACTCCTCCCGTGACCGGATGGGAAGCCCCAGGCCCTGGGCAGTGGAAAGAGCACTGGGTTCAGAGTCGGGGAGCCCACTTTCAAACACACCCCTTTCCCTTATCACTTATGCGGCCTCAGAAAACTCAGCTCGATCTCTGAGCCTCGGTTTCCTCATTGGCAACACGGGCACAAATGAAGCCTGCGCCCAAGACACACCCTCATCAGACCCCGCCTTCCCAGACCCTTCCTCACGCCCTCTGGATCCCCCCACTGGCCCCCAGCAAACGCGCCCAGCCCTTCCTCTTTCTCTGAAGCTGCCCTTCACCCTGTAGCGGAAGACGATGGTTTCCCCTGAGGACACAGTTCTCCCACAGCCCTTGCCTTTTCCTCCTTGCTCCTGAGGTTCACTTCCCAGCGATGTCCCCAGCTCCTCCCTTCCCCTCTGTGAGGGGGGCCAATCAGGGCACCGGCCTCCCAGTTCTTCAGTCTCCTAAATGCCAGTGACCTTCCGTCCACCCCGTCTCGTCCACTTGGTCTCATGCTCACTCTCTAGACCCCATGTCCTCACACCTGCTCCTGCCCTGACGTCTGGATCATAACTCCGACCATCCCCTCTCTCCCGCCACCCACGCACCCTGGCGCCCCCATCGCAGCAGGGCACCGACCTCACTGAGACTCCCTTCTACCTTCTCACGGTCCATCGCCCTGGCCACGCCCTCACCCGGCCTGGACGCCACGGTCCTTCCACTGCAAGTGCCCTCCACGCCCTCGCCCTCCTTTGCCTTTGTCCCATGACCTGGCAGGACCCTGACTGTGGTTAAACCTACGTACCCGCCCACTGCGGGCCAGCGCCCAGCTGTGGGAAGCCACTAAGGAAAATCAGGCAATTGTGACGCCTGAGCCCACGTCGTATGGAGGGTCACTCACCCCTGCTGGGCCCTCTGACCGCCCTTCCCTGGGGAATCATTTTCCCACCGTCTGTCCACAAACCTCTCTCCTCCCCCAAATCTCACCCGGTGACCTTGCTGCACAGGGAAAACCAGAATCAGAGATAAAGCTCCCACCGCAGCCCCTCCCTTCGGTCCCACTCCCTCACCTGCACCCCAGCCCACCCACTCCGTCCTCTGCCCCCGCCTGCCGCCAACCTCCCCCACGGGGCTCCCCTGTCCCCGCTCGCCAACTCTGGACTTTGTTCCTGCCACTGTCCCCTTCCTCTCCCGCCCCAGCCTCACCCCTTGCTCTCCTGGAACACCCATCACCACGCGATCATGCGGGAACACAGTGCGTCTCAGAAATGCCCCCGTGGCCCCGCGGCGCCTCCTGCTGCCGCCCCTTTCTCTCACTTGCCTCTGGAAAAACTCCACTGAAAACTTGCACGGGTTCACTCTCCCACCTCCTCGCCCCCCACTCTCTCATCATCTCCAGTTAGCCTTCGTCACCCCTGTCCACGGACACAGCTGTCATCCAGGTCACCAGTCACCTCCACTTAATAAAAAAAAGTCCATTGTCGCCTCATGGCCGACCTCTGCCTCCCTTTGGAAATTGTTGCTCTCTCACCTCGGCGCACACTTGCGTGTCCTCTCTGGGCTTCTCCGCTGCCCGGATCCGCACTCCCGGGCCCGTGCCCTCTGTCTGCACGGGCTCCCTGTGGGGAGGTCTCATCCGCTCACACCGAGCACGTCATCTGTGCGCTGATCCCCTTCAATCTGCGTCTCTGCCCCTCGCTGTTCCCTCTGGCCGGCAGACTCATTTCTCCAGCTGCCTATTCAACACCTTTCCTCCAATATCTGAGGCACCTCAAAGTCGAACGGCCCCAAAAGAACCTTTGATGTCCCCTACGAATCCACTCCGCCTCCTCCCTGCAGGCCTTCTGTGTCTCAGGAAATAGGGCCCCGCCGGCCACCTGCCGCAGGTATGCAGAGTTATCCCTGATCCTTCTTTCTGTCACAACAGACAGCGACTACTGTTAGCTCCACCCCCTAAACACACCTGAAAACCGGCTGTCTGACACCCGGCCCACCGCCACAGCCCTACACCGACCTGCGGTGTGTACTTCTACATCTGTCCCTACGACCAACTTTCTGAAGTGTCCATCGGATCCCGCTGTGTCACTGCTTAAATGCCCCACCCCTTCCCGAGTGACCAGAATAAAACCCTAGCACCTGCCCCTGAAGCTGCTGACCTGGTTCCCCGGGGAAGACTCGAAGCTGGAAGGTGGCACGTGGCAGGACCACACCTGTGGGGACAGGGGCGGAAGCGGGATGGGAGGAGGGATACCTGGGGAGGTGACGCAGTTGTAACAGAGGCCTGGGCCAGCCCTGCAGGAGCTCTGGGGTAGGACGGTCCCTCAGGGGTGCCCCAGGCTGGGAGGTCAAGCCCTCCCCTTCCACTTACCACATGACCTGTCAGGGCGCTGGGCCACCTTCCCCGAGGCCTGGGCATCACCCCAGTTGGACCAGGCAGCTCTCTGCCGCTGACCGCAATACCTGGAGGACTCAGCTGCCCACCGCCCAGCCCCGGAAGGAGGAGGAGCACAGCCCAGCACAGCCTCCAGGGCCTCCCAGACCCTGGGTGACCTGGCCCCTCCCCCTGCCCACATTTCCCACCACTCTTGCCCAGGTTTACTATGCTCCGGCCGTGCTGACTGTCATTTGTCCCCTGAAACATGCCAATTCCGAGAACTGTGCTCATGCTGCTGCCTCAGTCTCCCCATCTGTGAAACGGAGACAATAACCACACCCACTCACAGGGCAGTGAGAGCATTAGATGAGTCAATGTCCACAAAGAGCAGGGCTTGGCAGGTGGAGGCGCTCCCTAATCAGAAGTGGTGATGAGGATGATGACGATGATGGACATGACCAGGACAATGACAATGACAATAATAACAGAGGGAACGTTCTTCCCTTTGCTCTGCTAAACACCGTAAAACAAACAGGGTGCCCCCCAGTAACGATGCCCCATGGACACTCAGTAAACCCCTTCACACTGGCCGTGCCTGGGTGAGCTCAGCCCATGGCTGCCTCACTGGGTGAGTGTGGGACCAGCTTGGTGACAGGAGCGGCATGGTTGTGGCGAGCCACTTAACCTCCCTGAGCTTCGGTCCGCAACTTGCTCCCTTGTCAAAGAGCATTTGATGTGCATTCACGCAACTGACCTTTACAGAGAGTCCCTGCCCGCCCCCCCAGGACCATTTTGGGGATCACGGGAGCTCCTTGGATTCATCCTCTGGGACTCACAGACACGTCACCTCCCCCGTGAGGTTTCCCCAGATCCTTGCCCACCCCAGCACCCCCCACTAGGTTCCCAAAGGCCTATGTACGCCCCTGCAGGGCAATGCTCTCAGCTTCAGGAGCTCATCCAGGCCTCAGCCCCTCAGGTCCGCCCGCTGGTATCACAGATGGTTTGCTACAGCCCTTTCCAACCTGTGGAGGGGCCCCCGAGGAGGAGGTGTATTCAAAAGTGTCTTTACCTCCTCAGACACTGCCTTGGAGGGCATTTCCCAGAGCATGGGAGCACGGGAGCTCGGGAGCTCGGGTCTGCACAGCTGGGGCAGCCAAGAAAGAGCAGCTGATTAATTTAATCCTTAAGCAAATTCACCAAATTGTCAGTGGATTTGCAGGAAGCCACAGGAAGTGGCTTCCGGGAGAGCTGGTGGGGAGCGGGCAGGGAGGAAGGGGGCCGCATGCCCCACACCCCTTCCCCGGTGCCTCCTGGTGGGGCGGGGGGCTCTGTCCCTCCTCTCAGTCTCTTCTCCAGAAGCAGGATCTGAAAACTGGTCAGGAAGGACTTCAGCCACGTCAGCCACACACAGAAACCACCCTAAGGTACTGAGTAAGTGCTTCAGTGGTCCGGATACGGAGCATGCATTAACTCATTTCATCTCTTTTTTTTTTTTTTTTTTTTTGCTTTTTCTCCAGCTTTACCGAGCTATAGTTGACAAATGAAACTGATCATTTCATCTCCATAAATGAGGTAGGAGTTATCATGACCCTCATTTTGCAAGTGGGAACGTGTTGGCCCTGAGAATTGAACTCACCTGTGGCCCAAGGTCACAGAGCTCGTAGACAGGAAAGACAGGAGGGTCCAAGCCGGGCTGCAGGCCGGCTTAGCCCCTCTGGGGCTCCGCTCTCCCACGTCCCTGTCTCTCCCTCCTTCCCTCTCCCCCTCCCTGTTGGCTTCTGTCAAAAGGAGGAGGGGTCAGGGAGACCCCAGTTCCCTCCTTTCATCCCCAGGAGGATTGTGGACCAAGCACCCCCCATGCTGTCCCCATGTATCCTCCTGGCCATCCCCCAGCTTCAAAGCGGCTTAGCCACTCAGGGCCAGGGTGACGGCTTCCCTTACTGCCTTCCCATCGTCCCCACCCAGCCTCCCTCTCTGCCTCCCAGGTGGTGGGGTGAACAGATGAAAATCTGAGCTTTTCCGATGAAAGGCCTCGCGGGATGGAGGGTCCCTTCCAGCCTCACAGGGGCTCCCCTGCTGGCGTAGTGAGGCCCGTGCCCAGTGGCCTTCTGGTTTGAGAGGACGCCGCTGGGAGTCCGCCCGAGCCAGGCCCGGCTGCCCGACTCTCAGTCCCCACGGAGGCCCGTGCCGGTTAGCCTGTTTGGAGAGGTCTCTGATCAGCAGGTCAGAAATGAGGAACCGCCTGACCCGCCGGCAACCCCACCCAGGCTACTGTCCCTGGTCTGGCTCCAATGTTTCTCCCAGAGATTCCTCATTACCGTCGTAATGTGAGGAGCGTATGCCATGAGGTATCAGAGCAAATACCCAGCATTTAAATCCATTAACAGTCACTGGAAGTCTTCCATGCGGAGGTGGAATTATCACTAAACTGCTTTTAACTCGCCAGCTGTGCACCAAACAGCAGAGGAGGCTGGCTCTCGGGTTGGGGGCAGGGTGTGGGCTGCAGGGGGCCCAGGCTCCAGCCCAGGGGGATGGCTGTGTTTTCTAGATTCTGTGCGACACCCTAATGATGAGTGAAAAATTCAATCAACCAGCTGGCTTGTCCACTTAGGAACAAACAGCCTTCCCGATGGATATTGATGCGGTGGCGTGGCTCGGGTTAAGTTTCGTGACCCTGCGCCTCCGGCGGCGTCTGATGGATGATGGAGGAAATGGCTCTCTCTCCCCTCGCAGGCCCCCTGCCAGGCCCGACCCTGTTCAGGCAGCAGGCGCCCCCTCCAGGAAGCATTTCTGATGCTCGCCTCCGCTCCCAGGAGGACAGGGCAGGCCTTGACCTTGCTGAGCTCTGTCTCCTCTGCACACCGGAGGATCCTCGGAGCCCGGCCAGCACCTGCCACGAGAGATATGGGCCCCACGGAGACTCACTGAATGAATTAACCGATCGATCACTCCTTCCTCTCTGCCCACCGTGTCAATCCCAGTGGCTGACTGGCAGCTTCTCAACAAATATTTGCTAAGTAAATGTTGGCTGATAGGTGGTAAGCGGTGGGTGCAGGGGCAGGTGCAGGAAAGAAGGTTAGGACCCAGGAATTCTGCGCTTTACTCAACAAATATTAATTGAGCGACTAATCAGCACAATGGTTAATATTTATATTGGGTTTCCTATCTGCGAAGCCCAAGTTCACTCATTTAATATTTATAACAGCCCTGTGTGGAGAATTCTAATACTGGTCTCATTGCTCGGGTGTGGAAACTGAGGCTCAGAGGATGTGAGGGTCCTGGCCGAGGCTGCCCAGCCGCTGAGCGCGAGGGAAGCAGGCGTTTGACTCTGCGGGATCTGGGTCAGGGCGGTACTGCCAAATGGAGGTAAAATGTGGGCCGTGCGTGTAAGTTCAAGTTTTCTAAGAGCCCCACCCCCAAGTGACCATAAATGTGAGATTCATTTTAATAAGGTACTTTACTTAACCCACTATATTCAAAATATTATCAGTTTAACACATAATCTATCTAAGTAGAATTGATGAGATACCCTGCATTCTTGTTTTCATGCTACGCTTTCAAAACCCGGTGTGTTTCCCACTCACAGCCGCACTGAGACAGTGCGGACTCAGCATCGCGAGCGCTCAGTGGCCGCAGCGGAGAGCGGCTGTGTGTCAGACGGCAGCGGGTGCGAGTCTGGATTCTCAGCCGCGGTGCTCCACCGCCCACTCCCCCCGTGCATGCGCAGTGTGGGGCACTGAGGACACGAGACGGACCGGGTACGATCCCTTCAGGGAGCCCACAGTTTCCTGGGAACCAGCCGCAGGATTTGACGACAAGACGTGATGGGGGTCTGAGAGATAAGAGGCGATATATCACGGTGAGAGGACTTATTGTAGACCTCCTTCCACAGAAGGAGCCTGGGGCTCAGGCCCTCCAGGCAGTCACGGGGAGCTTCCGGGAAACAGCAACCTGAAGTGTGCATCAGAGTCAGCCAGATCAGTAAAGAGGCAGGGACGGGCGCGTGCAAAGGCCCCGAGGTGGGAAGGTGGGCGGCAAATGCCCAAGACCACAGGCTGTCTGTTCCGAACGGCGGAGTCGGAATCTGCAGTGTGTGGTGGGTGTTGGGAACTGAGGCTGGGGAGGTGGGCAGAGGCCAGAGCGCACTAGCTGCAGCATGTTAGCCACCCTTGAACTTGGCCCTGAGGAACATGGGGAGACACTGAAGGATTCTAAGCGAGAAAGGAATGGACTGAGAGGGGCATTTCAGAAGTGAGATGGAGGGGCTTCTCCCAGAGGCCAGGGGCCGTGGCCCAGGCCTGGGTGAGGCTGCAGAGGCCGCGTGCGGCGTGGACAGGAGAGAGGGGAGAAAGCCGACGGGGCTTGGAGACTGTGTGGGGTGGGCAATGAGCAGAAAACCGGGGACACCTGACGTGGCTGGTCCCCACCCCCAGAACGACAGACCCCAGGGCAGGACCTTGACCTACTTCAAGACCCAGGCCTGAGAAGGAGTTCAAGATCATCATTCTCAGGCAACTGTGTAAATCCCTCCCATCCCACAGTCCACCCCCAAACGCACCCACCCATACACACGCATACACAGGCGTGCCGCACACACGTGAACTGGTATTCCCAGTGCGGCTGGGCAGCCTGCTCTCCCGGGTCCCAGAGCAGACACCTCGCTGTTCAGAGACTGGGGACTGATGAGCACCGAGGCTGCCAGCCCCTCCCCAGCAAAGCCACCGGCTCGTTCACTGTGCGGTAACGAGGGCCCTGCACTCCTGGAAGGTGGGCCGTTCTGGGACATTAGCTTCCTATTAGGACTCACTTTCCGCTGCAAACACAAACACAGCAAGGAGGCGGGCGGGCAGGCAGGCGGGCGGCGCAGGGGCTGGCCCAGGCCGGGGCAGAGCAGGCGCCCCCAGCAGCGTTGCGTTCACTCTCTCACAAAGCCCCCTGGTGCCCTACGTGGAGCCCAGGAAGGGGGTGGAGGACGTGGGAGGAGATTTGAGAGTGAAGAAAAAGTCGTAGACTGGAGAAATTTAAGTGTAGGGGGAACACCTGGGTTTGCATTTGAGGAAACCGAGGCTCATCAAGGGGAAAAGAGCTGCCTGAAGTCGGATGGGGTCAGGGTGGGGGAGCTCCTCCTGGTTCAGCTCATCCAGGGCCCTGGTGACCCCTTATGTGGCCAAGGGGCTTATCCGGCGTACCGCGTAGGCAGGGGCGTCTCACGGGCCAGCCCACTCCGCCACGCACCGACCCACTCCTGCAGCTCGGGGCACTGTCGTGCCCACAGATACGCACATACCTTGGTGCGGACACCGCAGGGGGCAGCAGCGGCCTGAACCGACAACACAGCCCCCCCCCCGGCAGCATCCAGAACCGCCACCTGGGCCTGGCCCAGACAGGAAGGGGGCCCGACAAAGAGTTTCTCCACCTGGCTGGTGTAGCTCAGTGGATTGAGCATGGGCCTGCAAACCAGACAATCGCGGTTCAATTCCCGGTCAGGGCACATTCCTAGGTTGCAGGCCAGTTCCCTGCAGGCCAATTCCCAGCAGGGGATGCACAAAAGGCAACCATACATGGATGTTTCTCTCCCTCTCTCCTTCCCTTTCCCTCTAAAGATAAATAAAATCTTTAAAAAAAAAAAAAAAAAGAGTTTCTCCAGGCTGAGCCAGTCTTGGGTTTATCATCCCCCTTTTCGATAACGAACGTTTTGGAATGCCCTCTTGAAATAAAATGAAATTATAGAGAATATAAACTACAGCATGTGCAATTTTAAATGCCCTGACTGCAACATAGAGGAGAAATAGACAGGGGGAAGGTTACAATTGGATAATGTGTATCTCACTGTGCTTGTGCACAGCCACCTACGGAGACGCTCACGCAAGTCACACGCTCGCACCTGAACACATCACGGACGCCATAGGCACTGGTGAGTCAGGTGGGCTCCGTCGGGACGGTGGCACCGGGAGAAGCACTGCCACCCGAGATGTGATTCCCCAGCTGGTGCACAATTCCTAGTAAGATGCTCATCGAAACAAGGCCTCATCCCCCCCATCCACAGGGAAGACTATACCCATTCATGTATGGGACAAGTCACGTGGAACCGTGTCAGCGGCAGACAAACACATGGGTGTCTCACCTATGTGACATCTGGCAGGAGTGTCGCATCTTCAGTCCTGCCCACTAAACACCAGAGCGCCCTCAGGGGGTGGCGGTGGCCCCAAATACCCCCTCGGGGGTGGTCCTGCCCTCACCGGGAACCTCCACCTCGGACCCTGTGTGCGCCTCCGTGTCCAGAGAGCAGCTGCCCACCTCAGCGGGCTCAGGTCAAGGACACAGAGGACAAAGAATGGGAAACTAGTTTGGAAAACAGCGGAGCATGTGACCCAGGTGAGGTGGGGTCGTTACCACCGGGGTAAAGGCTGGAACAACAGCTTGAGCATCAAAGTGCACAAAAAGGAGACTCGTCTAAGCTGGGACCTTGACACACATCGTCTGCCAGGCCGGTCTTGGGGTCCTCTTTGCACAGGGTGGGGGGCTGAGGCTCTGGGGGGGTAGTTACTTGAGTCCAAGTTTATCCGAATCCGTTCCTGTTCTAAGACCACTCTTACCCTCAGGAAAGGCTCCGGTGAGGAGCGGTGATGATGGTTTCCTCCAAGTTCAAAGACAGAGAGCTCTCCAGCAGGCAGAGATGGGAGACGGAGGGTATGCAGGTGGGCAGACCATGTGCGTAAAGAAAGGCGTGGAATGTGCACTCAGGGAGCAGGAGGCCTGAACTTGCTGGGGAAGGGAACCGTGTGGAGCTGTGATGGAACCTAACTCGGGGGAAAGGGGTTTTCCTGACAATAGATGGCCTTGGATGTGCAAGGAATGAGCTTGGTCTTGACCTGGTAGGACTCGGAGCCACTCGAAGTTCCTGAGCAGGGGAGCGAGGGGCCGGGTCGGCCTTTCCACCATGCCCCGGAGGGGGCCCACCGGCCTTTCTTCTCCAGGCCCCCAGACGAGGCCCTGCTCCACACCTGCTTGCAAGACGGGCCTCTTCCTGGGTGCGTGCAGTTGAGGGATTCCTCCCAGCCTCCTGGAGCCATTTTCAAGCCATAATTAACTGTACAGTAACGAGGATCTAATTGCCTTCCCCCCACCAGCACCCCAGAGAGGATGGGCTGTACCTGGAAGAAGGTGTCTTCAGAAAAAACAAGTTAATTAACGCCCTCAACAAAGAGGCTGCTAATTGTATTGTATCCATGACTTGGGGAGACACTTGTTAGGAACAGGAGTTTCCGCCTTGGACTTGGAGGGGGAATTGGGGGCCTCGGGGCAAAGAGGCCTGTCCCACTCCCGTCCCACAGAAGAGTGGCAGCAACTGCCGTCCTGGCTGAGGAACGGAGTCTCCATTTTTCTCTGGGAGAGTCAAGAACTTGCGAGTCTTCTGGACCCCGTGTCACAACTGGACAAACTGAAAACAAAAAGGGGACAAAGACTTGGAGGCATGGCAGCTTTGGCCCCTCTCCACACTGCCATAAATCTGACAGGGAAGGGGAAAGGACAGGGCCGGACTAGGGCAGGTTCTTCCCCAAAGCTCTCCCCACTGGTGAAGAAGAAGTGCGTGCCGACTGGCCGGCAAGGCCCGCAGCTCCGGGGGGGCGTGAGGAAAGCCTGCTGAGGGGCCAGTGGACTTGCCTGGGCCACCACCTTCCCCTGGCGTCTGCCCACCTCTCCAGGGGACCTGACAACCAGGGGGTTTGGGCGGGTGGGGATCTGCCCCAGGGGTGCAAGTCCCAGCCCCACCCTCCTGGGGACCCATGGCCCTCACAGCCAGTGTCTCCATCAAGTCCCTGAATAGGAAGGCGCTCTGATTGCATCCCGAACATTCAGCCTACGCACCAAAGAGCCAGCAGCATGTATTTCACACTTGACAGGCCATACAGTTTCTGCCCCAGCTGCTCACTTCAGCCCCGACAGGGGAATGCAGCCGGGGACAGTGTGGAGACCAGCAGGCACGGCTGCAGGGCCATAACACTTGGTGCGCTGAAACAGGAGGCAGGCCACAGCTCCCCCAACCCTGGGCTGGGGAAAACTCCCGAGGGCAGCAGCCCTCTCCACCCTCCCATCCTGGGCACCAGTGGGCATGCACGAAAGAGGCTTCTTCTGTGAGAGATGCAGGGGGCAAGTAAAAGCAGGCTTACCGGTGAGCACTCGGGAAGGAAGGGGGGATGCAATTCTCAGTACAGGTCCTGCGACGAGGTACCAAGCGTTCCTCCCACCTGGGCACACAAGACGGGCTGCCTGTGCTGTTGGCACTTGCCACAGAGTCCCCCGTGGTCTCCAGATCCAGAAGCCCCCCTGCGTCTCCCCACTCCCCTCCCCCAACACTTTTCATGGTTTATTGTCCAAGTGAGGCTACTGCCCTTGTCAAAGCCGCTGGCCTAGAAGCTTCCTGGTCCGGGGCCCTGGCTCAACATCCCAGTTTGTGGGTTTCCCCTGGGAGATGCCTCCACCAGTGTCTCCCTCCCCAGCCAGACAACCCCGTGGCGGGGCTGGGGAGGGAGAAAGGCACCAGCAGGGCAAGCATTCTGGGAAAATCCAGGGACGTGATGAACGGAGGGGAGAGCCCAAGCAGCTGGACGCAGCAGAGCTTGGCTGCAAGCCTGTAGCCAGGGCAGGAGGGACGATCAAGTCGCAAGCAGCAGGGGCTGGGCTCCAAGGGTGGGCTCAGGGCTCTCCCGGAGGCTGGAGAGAGTTCCAAGAGATCCGGTTCCGAAAGCTGGAGGTCTGGGGAAAGGCGCCAGGACAAAGAAGAGGTGTGTACGGAGCACAGAACAGAGGCTGGAGTCGGAGGTGGGGACTGGAGAGAATCCAGCACCGGCTGCCTTCATGCTGGCTGGGCCCCGTGGGTCCTGGCCTTGTCCAACTGCCACGCAACCCAGACCCTCTGGGGGGTGTCACTGAGCACCAAGGAAAGAGAGGTCAGCAGGAGGGCAAGCAGGGTCAGCCCAGCTCAGTGGCCCATGATGACCAGAATCCAGAAAAGGCCAGGGTTGGCCCAACCCCAAGGAAGATAAGGCCTAGGCACCTTGTAGGACCCTGCCCAGCCCACCCTCCTCCGAGGAGAGGAAGCCGCCAGAACTTGGGCTGCAGGTGTCTCACCTGAGAAGCATCACACCAGACGGGGAAGGCACAAGGTCCTCAAAAGCTTTGCCAACGGAGGTGCTCGGTGGCCCAGGCCTCACATGCAGCGTCTCACTCAACTCTCTGGAACGGCCTTCTAAGATGGACATTTTTATTCCCACTTTACAGATAAGGAAACTGAGGTTCCAAGATACGAAGCCATCTGCTCAAATCCCACAAAGCCACTGAGCATCAAGGCTGGATTCAAACCTAGTTCTGTCTGGCCCCCAACCTTTTCCCGTGTGTCCAAAGATGAAATTCAAAACTCACCGCCCAGCATCGACCCTGGACGCCAAGCACAGAAACCTAGCGCGGCTGAGTGGCGGGCGCCAGGCCACCATCACCTGGGGTGGCCACGCGGCATCTCCCAGCACCCAGCACACCCCCCACCGCACACAAACACGATCCATTCGAAATGCAGACGGTGGCTCCTCCTGGCACTGTACTCACATCCCCACAAGTCGGGGACCCCTGTGTCCGCCAGCAAGCCAGCCTGCAGATGAGCAGTCTGGCACACCCCCATCGCACATCAGCTCCCCTCAATCCTTGACTTTACAGACAAGACCACCCAGGCCCAGAGAGGGGAGCTGAGCTGCCCAAGGTCACAGAGCCAGTTGGGGGCAGACCCTGGTCCTAAGAAAGAGAAGTCCCCACACCCCCTATCGGGTGCCCTCCCTGTGCATGCTGGTGGCAGTGCTACCACCCGAGTCTGTCCTCAGGAAAAGCCATCTTCAGAGTGCGACAGGAACTCCAAAACTGAGCGTGCCCTCTGACCCAGAAATCTTCCTTGGGGGAACCAACCTTTGGGAAATAATGCAAAGGGCGGGGGGGGGTGGGGGGGAGTCATTTGACAAAGACGTTCACGGGAACAGTTTGCAAGATTGAAAGTCTGGCCGCCACCCAAATGCCTAACAATAGCAGTAAGCAAACTGCAGTCATATTAATGCACCGCAGTTATTAAAAATGACAGCTCCGCAGACTAAGTGGGCACAATAGAAACGTCCATGTGAAATACTGTTAAGTGGGAAAAGCAGAAAATGTCTTCACACGCTGGTTACAACCGAGCGAAACACGCAGCTGCATTGACGGAGGCTGGGGGAGACGAGGAGGCAGGCGGTGGACTGTTGTTCCACCGCACAGGGGGGCTTTCCCCGAGGGTTGCCTGGTGTCAAAAAATTTTTAAGTTTTTTTAAGTTGTCTCACCGTAACGGAGGAGAACTGACGACGGGAGAACAATGCTCTCTCCCCTCACACCCACCAGGCAGATGCCCCAGCTCCCTTCCTACCCCCCACCCCACCCCCCACAGCTCCAGGATACGTGTGTGTGCAGATCACCACCTGTCTCCCTCTGCCCGTCTTTTCAGAGGGATGCCGTGGTGCATCTGATGTCAGGAAATCCTTCCACGTGTCTACCCACCTTCTCAAGACTTTAGCAGAAGTGAGGATGGGCCGTGGAGGCATCTCGCCACAAACCCTAAAAGAAATGGAAGCACAGGTCAGAGAGGTGGCGAAAAACACACGCAGCCATAGAGAGCGAGCGCCGAGGAGGGACTGGGAAGCGGCGGGCGAATGGTAAGCTGTCTGGGAGCGCATTTGGGGGAAAGTAGAAGCAGAGCTGGTCCCAGGCCCAGGAGGGATAACCAAAACCCTGCCGTGTGGAGGGAGCTGCTGCGAGCAGGAGGTGGGGGAGGGCGGCTGCCCGAGCTGCAGGGCTGGAGGAGTGGGTGGGGGACTTGGGCGGGCTCAGTGAGGAGCGTAAATGAAAGGGGAGAAAGGGTAGGGGAAGCTCCCAGGGAGGGGAGGTCCATCCCCTCCAACCCCCTCAACGCCTTTTTCCCAATTTAATCAGTCCCAGACTCATCGCCGTGAGCCTGGTGGGGTCACATCACCAAAGGCTTCTGCTCCCTCCTCCGCTGCCACAGGGGCACCCAGCTAGCGCGTCGGACACTCGCTGCCACCCGATCAGGCTCGAATTTGCTCAAACAGCCCTTTCTCCAAGAGACCAGCAAGCCTCCCCCAGACCGAAGGAACTGTTACTCCTTTCCCTCAGCCTCTGGTAGCCCTATGGTCAAGGTCACATCTCCATCAGGCAGGTCAGGCAGGCTGCTCCGGGGCGTTTTGTGAACGGCTGAGCTGCCTCTGAGGCCCTGGGGTCTGTTCCCAGCAGGTGCTGGTGGCTCGGCCTTCTCACCCTCACCCTCACCGGCTGCCTGGCCCGGGCACGTCACGGCTCCAGCTGACCAGGCCCGGTGCAATCCCCCAACTTGCCATCTCTAGGAATGGCCTTGACCACCACCTCCCTCAGTCCCCAACCCTGGCACTCCAGATGGTGGAGCCACCGCCAAGGAAACGTCATTTAGCGTGAGGCCTCCCTGCCACCCAAACTGCTAAGCACATGGGACTCAGGGGCGGCCATGCCCTCCCTCTGCTCTGCCGATGCGCTCTGGCCCTGACCCCAACCCACGTCCCTTCAACACAAGGCTAATGACCCTTCTCCCCCACACTCTGGTCTAGGTCCACTCCCATTAATAATAGCTGCACCAGCTGGTTGGTTACTTAGCAATTTGTAATCATTAATTAGTGGAACTTGCGGATGGAGGCCATGAAGGCGGGTGGCGTGATTAAGCTCATTGGGAAGTCAGGTTAACAGAGGGATGGAGAGGAGGGGTGGCTGCCTGGTCCAGAGCGAGAGTCCCCTCCGGTACCTGCTGGGCCACATGCTGGCTTGGCCCAGGTCTCAGATTTCCAACGGGCAAAACAGAAAGGAGACACCTGGGGTTGTCCTGTTCTGAAAAACCAAAATGGACACCATGGCCACTTTCTACATCAATACTTGGTCTTGAGTTGCTGGCACCCCTTGAACCCCTTGGTTCCCCCTCCGGCTCTCTGCCCTCCAGGAACTCGTCCCCAACGGCCTCTTTGAATGACCACAATGCCTTCAGCACTTTTTGTCTTTGGGAATCGGTTTTGAAAAGGGCCTTTAACAGGAAAGGGTTAAACATCCTTCTCTACCCTTTCCCTGCACCCCCAGGATGCTGAGTAGGCATCTCTTCTCCCAAAGCTGGGAGAGAGGCTGCTGCCTGTGCCCGTATTTCTTCCCAAGGAGACACAATTATCTCCCCCACTTCCCTTTCCAGGGAGCGAGAAGACGACAGGGCCCTTGATATACGGGCAGCTGGCAGGCGCCAGCACTGGCTGAGGACACATCCCAGAGCCACCGCCCCTGAGTCATCTCCCCGCCCCCTTGCCTCTGGGAGGAATCTCAATGAGGAAGGCAAAGCTGCAGGAGACTGGCAGGTCCCGGGCTGGCGCCCAGCCTCTCCTGCCCGCGCCAGCTCAGGACACAGGGCTGGAAGGCCCCTCCCCAGAGGATGAGATAAGGACTCAGCGGGCTCCAGCCTCCACCTGTACCCCCCCCTCCATCCTGCCTCCCCTCCCCTCCCATCCACAGGGAGCAACTCATGGCAGCCGAGTTGTCTCTCCTGCAAGCTTTTCCCCAGGCTGTGTTCTCTGTCTGGACGGCCACTTAGTAACTTAGTCATCTGCTCCTTCAACATGTATTAACTGTCTACGCTGGCATTACTAATAAAACACTGAGTACGATGCGGTTAACCAGCCCCTGCCTGGTGAAACAAGGGAGGACCATCTCACCAACAAGCAAGCACAACGAAGGGCGGTGGGTGCGGTGGAAGAGCTAAGAAGGGCGCCTGCAGCCCGGGATGGGGCCCCGAGGGAGCAAGGGCAGCAGGTGGGCAAGGACTCGGGGGAGGGGTGTTTTAAGCCAAGGGGCGTGCAATGGAGTGAGCGGTGCCTCAGAGTCACAACGAACGAACACAGACATTCGGGGAGCCTGGAGCACTCTGCCATCTACGGGAATCCTGCCCAGGCTTCAAAGCCCTCCTCCCCCATGCAGCCCCCCTGATTTCCTCCACGCCCACAACAGTAATGGCCTCCTTCCTCTGCGTGCCCTGACCGCTGACCTCACCACCAAACTCACAGTCACGTTCTGCCCGGTGTCAGAAGACTTTCCCGTCAGCCCCGAGTTCTCCCAGAGAGCTGGGATGGAGGCTTCTCTTCTCACAGCCTTGCTTGCCCCGGCACTGACGAGTCACACTGAGCTGAAATACCGGGAGGCTGTCCCTGGGGTGCCCGGTGACCATGAGAGCTGGGCACACAGGGGAGGCTGCCCTGGGAGCTGGGGGGGCCCAACACTGAGGAGGCTGTGGGAGAGACTGGTACCCCCTTCCAAAGGGCCCTGCCGAGAGGGTGCTTCACCTGAGTATGAGGTCGACAGGCGCCACCTCGGAGCCCACGGACTTGAGACGGTCAGTCTCTTCTCCTCACGAGGGAGGGTCGCTTACCCTGGATGGCACAGCAAGTCGGCACAGGGGAGGTGGGGGGGGGCTCAGATGGCCCCGGGAGAATTCAAGCTGTGTCCAGGGACTCGGAGTCCCTTTTCCGGAGGCAGCAGGAGGCCCGTCCACCACCCTCCCCACCAGATACCCAAGTAATGTGGCCTGAGCAGCTACCTTTGGCGTGACATGGGAGTTTTGCTGGCTCATAGGTTCTAATCCCTCCTTTAGGGAAAGGAAATAAAAATCTGGAAAGAGAAGCAGCACAGAGACTGAAGTCTAGCGACCAGGGCTGATGGGACAGAGCTCAGATGCCACCACCCCTCCTTGCATTCCACAGGTGGTCACTGGGCACCACTGTGTCCTTGGCCCTGAGACTGCTTCCCCACCCCCACCCGCCCGTGGTGGCTGCGGTGGCTGTGCGCTGACGTTGGAAACAAAAATGAAGGCACAGAAGAGACGAGACATGTTTGTCCCGGGTGCTTTGTCTGTCAGCAGCTCTCAAACGTCTGCAAGCCCAACGGTCACCGGGGTTTTGCTCAGCTCAGATCCCAATCCAGACAGCCTGAGCGGGGGCCTGAGACTCTGCATTCCTAACGGGCTCCCAGGCGACGCCCCTGCTGTGAGGCCATGCCCTGAGGAGCAAGGTTGAACCCCTACCAAAAGCAAACCAACAAAAATCCTGCAGAAGGGTGTGGACAGCCCATTGTATAGCCCCTTCCTAAGCCACGACGTGCAAACCCGGCCTTGATCCACTGCACTCCTGGCCCCAACGTGGAGTGGGAGGGCGGCCCCCAAGCCCGGGAAGGCCGGGCTGTTTAACCCCGTCAGTGCCACACTTTACTGCGGCCAGTAGGCCCACAACTGCGACCCATACACCCTCACCCTAGATCTGCAAGTCTGAGTGCCGATGGCACAGTTAGGTGGCAGAGGGTGGGCTGTAAATTGCAGGCGCAGCCGAGGAGCCCCCTCCTCAAGAGCCGGGTCTCAGGTGCTCCTGCCTGCACGGAGACCCCCCCAGAGGCTGGGCCCCTGAGCAGCAGACAGCCTTTTGCCTGTTAGGAGACTGCAAAGCTCCTTGAATGTCCCCACCTCCACTGAAATTTTTGTGTCAGGTTCTAGGGCGCCTCTTCTGGGCTTCTTTAGTGCCAACTTTGAAAAGCCGTCACACTGTGTCCTGGTGGAGGTGGGCCTGCTCCCCCCACACTGTGAGCTTGCCCGGGGTGGAAACCCTGTCTTGTAACACATCCTCTTTGTCTCCTGGACCTGGCCCGTGGCGCACGCTCGGAGTTAGAGGGTGTGCATTCCAGTCCGTGACCACGTGCGTCCTCTGACACTGTGGGCAAGTGACAGCCTCTCTCTAGACGAGTCACCCGTCTACCCGGGGAGGGCCGTCGGCCGCAGCAGAGTCGGCGGACTGGAGGCCGCTGGCTCACAGGTGTGTAAGTATTGTACTGCTCATAAGACTGGGGGTGGGGGGCACGGTTATTCAATGATTTGGTGATTACATACAATAGTAAATGTCATCTGAAAATTCAAATTTCCAGTGTCTCTTTAACAATTAGAAGACGGGGCAACTCTGGGCCCTCACCCCTGCACGGCGACAACCGCATGGGGCCGAGGGGCCCAGGCACACCCTGCCTGGTTTGCCCCAGGCCGCGCCCCTCCCCGGTGTGCGTCTCGGTTATCTTCTATCTGACCCACATCGCTGTTTCTGTGACCTTCCAGGGGGCCTTTAGGTTTCACTTTCATAACCGGGACAGAGGCCCGCGTGTCCTGTGGTTGCGGACTCCGCACATGAATGAACAACGAAGCGGAAGGAGGTGACTAGTTCATGGGCACGAAGCCCATGGAGAAGTATCACCATAGGCTCTTTATGTTTCGGCCTTCCTACCGCGGAAATCTCTCTCTTGCCCCCAGCTCCCTCAGATCTGATGAGGGGAGATAAGTGTTTACAATAGTCAGGATAAACGAGTGTCCGGGACACCGAAGTGTCACGTCACTCAGACGTCAGGGAAGAGTGACTTGGGGGGTGTGTAGGCAGAGGGGCCTACTGCCCACCTGCTTTGAAGCCACCACGACCGTCCAAAGCTCCCCTCTCACCTCACATGGTAGCCGTGGTCTCGGCGGCAGTGCCCCCGCACGCTTTCCCGGCCAGCACCTCGGACAGCTCCCCGCCCCCAGGGTCAGCCAGGCCCAGGCTGCCCCTCCGTAGGGACACTCCTGCCTCCTTCCTCCTTGTGCTCTAGCCAGGACGGCCCGCGTGGTGCCTCCAACTAGACAAGCTCCTCCCGGTCTCAGGGCATGTCTGGCTCCATTCTCTGGAAGTGTTCTCTCCGCCCCGGCATCAGCTTCTCGGGGAGCAGGACTCCCAATGTACAGCCTGAGGGGCATCTCCGCCTCCTGCCGTCCCCTAGCTCCGCACCCCTCTCCTTCATGGTACCGATGGTGGCTGTGGTGATACTGGTGTGTGTGGTTACCAATGAACACCTCCTTCTGCACTAGAAGAGGAGCCCGGGAGGCGGGGTTCGGACTGGTCTTGCTCACCATCGTCTACCCAGCATGTCTGGTTACGGGTGTTGAGGGAATGAATCCCGAGTCCCTTCTGTCTGCAGGAACTGCGCTGAAAACACCGTCTCTCTCCTAGACTAGCCCATGACTTTGTCGCTAGTCAAACACTAGTTTGCCTGGAGTTAAAAGCAATCCAACCCTCCCCTCCCATTAAAAAGAAAAAGTTGAACTAAGATTCTGAAGCATAAACTCATTTCCTAATTGGGGGGCAGAGCCAAGGCTAGAGCCCAGCCCTCCCTCCCTCCCCCCGCCCCTAGGCAGACAGCCTCGGCCTCCCTCTGTGCTTGTCATTTCGTCTGCCTGTTAATGACCGAACACACATAACCGCCTCCATCATCCCATCGGCCCTGCTTGGGCTTCTCCGTTGGTGCTTTTAACCCCCTGGGGTTTCTGTTTGCACAGCCTCCAGCCCGCTGCTGCTTTCCCAGGGGCAGCTGTCTGGCCTCTGTGCAGCTCTGATGTGGACAAGCAGGAAGATTTAACGCTGCTGCTTCAGTCTTTGTCCCTGCAAAGCAGACTCTTCCCTGCTGGGAAACTCATCATCACCAAGCATCAGGCTCAAGCTGCGCTCCACTTAGCTGTTTCAACATGGTGTGGGGAGTGTGTGGGGGGGGCACGTGGGAATGTGAGAGACTCGGGGTCCAGGGAGGGGGCAGGAGGCCCCTGAGAAGACGCAGCCATAGCAGGGGCTGTTGGGGAGGTAGGGGAGGTCCGTGCAGGCACGGCAGTCGGGCTGGCTGGCTGTGAGCAACACGCCAAGGACACAGGCCGGCCCCTCGCTCCCTCGGTCATGGCCCTGCATCGACCATCTTCTAACCGACGGCGCGGGCTTTGGTCCGCACGAGCTCAGACCCAGCCCCTGCGGCCCGTCCAGGCAGCTCTGCACCTTCCGAGCAGGCTGGTTGTGTCCCCAGCTGTGTCTCCAGGAGCTCACCTAACGTCTGAGGGCCACACTCTGCTCACCTTGAAAATGGTGACCTGGTAAAGTTGCTGCCAGGAGGTGGCATGACCATTCACATCCACGCCCCACGGGGGACTCACGCCCACGGATACATGGCGAACACGCTCCCCTCCCTGCAGCAAAGCACCTCTCGTGCTCCCTGCTTTGACTTGTCCGACGGAGTGGCTCCCCCATCACGGCCGGCCCACCACAACCAGGGAGGCCAGTAAGGAGGCAGAAATGGGTGGGGGGCCATGGCCATGCTTTCATCCCACGCCTCCGTTCATTCCCCGACCTCCTCTAGCCCCCCACCTCCTTCATGTCCAAGGTCAGTGCTCCCAGAATGGCAGGCAGGCACTCATTCCGTTCTGAGTGAACACTGCCTGCTCCCCCACCCCTCCCCACTGCCATCTCTGCCTCAGCCCCCTCCCCCTGCACCCTGTGAACACCCAGACAAATACGCACAGATGAGACAAAAAGATGGAGAAAAAAGTGAATAAAGCAAGAAGAAAGACACGACCCTGCCCCCGCCTCAGCCTCCCTAACTGCACGGCTCTCCTACCTGACTCCTCGTCGGCCCCCGTGGTCCTCTGTGCCCCCCGACGGCCCTGAAACCCTCTGCCCCGCATCACCAAACCCCTCCCCTTTCTTGCCTGCTTGTTCTCTAAGCCTCAGATTACTTTTTCGTAAAATTCAATTTCTAGCCATTCTCATTACTTACTTAATGTGGCTGGCTGGGGGGAGGGGGGCAGAGGCGGGGAGAGGAGGGGCCTGGGACTCTGAGCAGCACTTAGCCGGCCTAGTCACCGAGGCCCCTCGCTGCGCTGTATTAGAGTCTGATATGCGCAGATAATGGACTTCTGCCCCACACGGGGAGCTGGCGCTGGCGGCCCGAGAGATTGCGGCGCCGTGTCCGAGGGTGGCAAGGCTCACAATTGCCTTCTGTAACTCTCCTCCTGCTGGGAAGGGCCCATTGGAAGAGTCCTTTTTTTTTAAACAAATATTTACTGAGAGCCTTTAATAGACCAGGCCTCTATTAGGTGCTGGGAGTGTAGCCACAGGAGGGGCATGTTGGTCAGGGAGGAAATCTGAATGGAGTTACAGAGGCTGCGAGGAGAAAATGAGTGGTCAAGTGCCCCATCAAAGCCGAAACAAGGTCCTGGCGGCAGGGAGATCAGCTCAGAGATGATCTCGGGAAACCAGAGCCAGGGAATAGCGGGAGCAGGCAGGGAACGGAGGAAAACCGACAAGGGGCAGATCCTTAAGCTAATTAATCGTGCGGAAAACTCAGGACCCTCGGAATGACCCTCTGGGAGGCAGGAGGCTGGGGCGTTGACTGGCCTCGGACTCCTGTCCCCGCTCCGTGGGGGCGGCCCCCAGAGGTGTCCGTTTTCCTGCACGTCCTCGCGGCCCAGGTGCAGACTGAGCAGGATGCTCTGGCGTCAGAGAAAGCCCTGAGTCAGAGAAGCGGGGAGACGCCACTCTGCCTGCCTGAGATAAGATGCCGGGAGCAGGCCCGGAACCGTCCACTCAGAGTTGCCCTGAAATCAGGTCAGCGGCTGGGATGCGTGCTGCCCCGGGCTCAGGGACCGCTGGCCCGTCCACCCCTTGTAGTGCCCAGACACACTCCGGCCCTGAGGTAAGTGCACTATGACACCAAGCTTACAGGGTGTCGCTGACCTTAACCTTGAACATAAAAAACGCCTCAGGCAGGAAGGTTAGTGGGTCGAGGTACAGAACCAAGGACTACAGGAGGACCTGAGGCTACAACCGACACCCATATCCACATCCTGTACATCTCGGGCGCTGTATTTCCCTCACCTGCAGCCAGCACGGGCCCCCCGGGGAGCCTCCGGACCTGCTGTAGGCAGGGTCACGCGCACAAAGGCGGGGCTTTGCTTGCCGCCCAGTCCACCGGGGAACCTCGGTGGCCTGACAGGTCCCCTAACATCAACGGCAGCCCAGATCCCGTGTCAAATGGCCCTCTTGAGGTGCTGGCTTTCCTGTCCCTTGGGTGGATGGGCGCAGGTGCCTTTGGGAAGGTGGTTCAGGGGCCACTCGTGGTGCAGACGTGTGGCGGCACTGCCGGTTCTTCCCCGGGAAGACCCCATCCCCCCACCAGCCGATGGGTGAAATCAGCCATTAGATAACCAGGTTGTACAAGCCAGAGTTTTCCTGGTTGTACAAGCCGTGGACCACTCTGCTTGGTGACCCATCCATCCGATCCCCAGGGAGCCTGCAGCGTGGCAGCCACCACCCCAGCTGCCTGTGTGTCCGAGGGGACCACTGCTGGTCCACATTTTCCCACCGCACAGACGCGTGGGAACCGGGCTCCGGGCTGCGTCCCTCGCTGTCGGCTCTGGTCCTCGGAGGACAGTCACCCCTGAGTTCCCCGGTGGAGCTGGGGCCGCCCTCACCGGCACTTTCTCACCCGTGTGCCGGCGAGCGCCCCGCTGGCGCTCCCAGGGCCCGTACACTCGGGCTCCCTGGTTCCGCGTGATGAGTCCATCCCGATGCACCAGCTGCTCCGAGCCTCCCAATATGGTCCTCGGGGCCCTGCTGAGGCCGTTCCGACACCTTCAAGGAGCGTGTCAGAAGTGGCCCCAGGAGTCCCTGCTGGACGTTCAACTCTGCGTCGTGGGACAGTGTCCTCAGGTTAGCACGTCCTCTGGTTCCGGCCAATGTGTCACCATGCCCCGGTCTGACCCCTCAGACTTCATCCCACACAGGGTCCCCAGGTCCTGCTGTGTCTGAGCAGGTCCTCCCCCGGCTCCCACAGTCAGAGGCCTGTCTCCTCCCACACGGGGGCTGCTCGCCCTCCCCCGAGCTCCGCTGAGACCCGACTCTAGAGCCTGGTCTGGGTGGGAGGCAGTGGGCAGACCTGGAGGCTGGACGAGCGTCAGCCTGCAGGGCAGTCGCCTTGGAAGGCGTTTCCAGTTCCGGCCTGGAGGTGCCGCTCTGCTCTGACCGAGGGGGGGGACCGCTCGTGCCAGCCACGGGGGTGCAGGGGAGACCTGGAGGCTCTGTCCTTGGGTGCCCGCCTCGTTCTCAGAGACCCGTTCCTCCTGTGTCAGGGGCCCGACGGGAGCCGAGGAGGCCTGTCGAGGTCGCACACTGAGCCTCCCTCGCAGCCCGCCTCCTCCGCCATCAACGCCTGGGCCTGGGTTTTGGCACCGACCGCATCCCGCCCAGTCTGTCAGGTGAGAATCTCAGCTTCCGTGGGTCGGAGCCTGCCGCACCCCCACTAGGGGCCTGCAGTGGCCCCCCTTATCGCCACGGGACTAGTGAGGGCTATCCCAGGACCCCGTGAGAAGGGTGTTCTATGCAGGGCTGCCTCTACTGTCGACTTCCACACTCGTAGCTCCTCTTACGTGTCACCTGAGGTAAGGTCTTAGGTACAGGTAGTTCCCCCCGGAGATGGTCCAAGGAAACCAGAATACAGAGGAGGGATAATGAGACAAGAAAGTAGAAAACCCAGTCAAGGTTAGCGGTGGGAACCGAGAGGAGCCATTGTAAAAGGAAGAACAATGTAGGAGATAACCGGGTTCTACGCATGAGCAAGGGCAGTGGTGAGACCCGGCCTGGTCATGGAGGTCGGGGGAGCAGACACTCTGTCCCTTTGTTCCTACGTGGGGGCCTAGACAGGACACCAGGCCCCCAAAGGCACCTGCTCCCGTGAGAGAGACTTTGAACCGGCTTCCGGAATGAGCTCCAAGTTGCCTTCTCAGCAAACCTGCTTGGATTACTCCCGAGCCCCACCCCCGACGCCATTCGACGTTCCACTTGCTCTCGGCGTGCCCAGCACCCATTCTCAGGGCTTCCTGCGGAGCTCGGAAAATGCCACCGAGCACAGACTCTGCCCTGGGTGTGGTGGGGGCCGGCTTGTCTGGGAGCAGAGGGAACACACTAAGGGCAGAAATAAAAATGAATTGTCTCCACTCTCAGCTAGCTCACAGCAAAACAAAAGCTAGCTTAGCAGACAAACCTTGTCCGTTCCAGGGGAATCCAGCCAGGTACAGTGTGTTCAGGCTGCATCATTCCCCCAAAGCAAGGAGCTGCCCCTGCTCCAAGGACTAGAGGACTCGTCCCAGGCGAGGGGCCCACAGACCAGGTTTTGAAGTGAAGATGAGGGCAGGCATTCCTGGGAAAAGCACCTGCTTTTACAAGGACAGTGGAGGGCAGACTGGTGTCATCACTTCAGAGAGTTGTTAGCAGCTGAGTATGACTGGGCTGTAGAGTGTTCGCGGTTTTGTGGAGGGAGGAGACATTGGGAACTCCACACGCGGTCAGAGGGGCCTTGTGAGCCTCCCGCAGTGGCCTGGACTGTGGGCGCGGGCAGCACAGAGGGTCGAGATGAAGAATTTCGGGCAGGCCAGCCCTGCAATACACGGCAAAGCCACCATCATCATCACGGTAATCGCTGCCGCGGATGGAGTGCTTTCTCTCCAGCTGGTGAGGTAAGCGCGATCAGCCTCCCATCTTTACTGATGAGAAAACTGACCCAGGCAGACTGTGGAACCAGCCACACTGCTAACACCACCGCTAACAAGTGGTGCAGCCGGGACTCTAACCAGAGAGGCCCGCCCCCAGCGCCACGCCCTCAGCCACGGTGCTAACGCGAACACTCCCTCTCACGTCTGCGCCCAGGTAATGAGATGCACTACCTTGCAACTATATCTGAAGTCCTTATTGTACAGAGGAGGGAGGAAGAGCGAGGGAGGATATTTTATACAAAAGAAGTTTTGGATAAACACCTCTGATCAAGGGAGAAACTGAGGCATGAACAGGGAATTCTAGATGGCTAAAACGAAAATGCAGTTTAGAGAAAATCCGATCCAATTCTCTCCTGTTCCCGGGAGTGAAATTAAAGCTCAGAGAAGAGGACGACGCAGGCAGTCGGTGGCAGATCTGAGCGGTGTTTTTCTCCTCCGGCAGGGAGAAGGAGCAGGGACCCTGGAGTCCACCCCACTTGGCGCTGTCTTTCTGGAGGCACTGGCAAACTGTGCCCACTCCCCGGAAGTGAAAGAACAGCTTTGTTCTCCTTTCCTTTTAAATAGCTGCTGCACCAGAAACAAAGCCCAAATCAGCCCCGAGAAACTCAACATGCACACTGCGAAGTCTGAGCCAGCAGGGAGTCGGCAAAGGGAAAAGCGGCACCTTCCCCAAAGCCATCATTATGGGGACGACTTTGACGGAGAGGAGGGAGGAGGAAGGAGGAACAGGTCAGGTAAGGAGCTCCAGCCCAAGTCCCCAAGTCCCAGAGTGGGAGCAAGTGAGCCTGCCCCGGGCAGAACTACCAACTCCGCTCTCAAGGTCAAAGCCGAGCAGACAGGGCACTGGTTCTACAGGGGAAAAGGAACTGGAGGTTGGGGTCCTGGCGCTGGAGAAGCTCACTGTCCAGATGGAGAGCTAATCCACTCCCGCGTGATGCATTTAAAGGCAACATATGTGAACAATGGCGCAGACCTGCTGAGGGGCTGCGAAGTGGGGGACGTGTAGCTGTGGAACTAATGAGGGGAAGATTCCTTGACCAGCTGGGCTCTGACTTGGATCTGGGGGAGGGGAGGTGGGAGGGCGGTGTTGCTGAGCCGATCAGCCAGAGTGAAGGCAGGGAGTGGTGGACTGACCGAACGTATTTAATAATACCGTAGAACTCAAAAGGCCCTTTAACTTTTCCAGATCAGCAGAGCAAGGCTCAGAAAGTGAGGTGAATAAGAAGCCTGAGGCCACAGCCCAAGTACTAAGAGGACCGAACCTAGTCTTAATGCATCGAGAGAGGAGAAAGACTGGGGCTCTTTCTGGGTGTTTTCATCATTGTAAATGTCTTGAATCTGGAGAATGTTTACCTCTGGAGACACCAGAAAGGTTCTGGGTGATGAGGAGAAGGATGGTGTGTGTGTGTGTGTGCTCGCGCGCGTGATGAAACTTAATAAATGTCTCCATCGTGCCGGTCTAGCCCTCAACCATCTTCAGCTGGCTGAAGTTCAGGTTCCACGCTGTTGTTGGACCATGTCCTTGACTCACTCAGCAAACCACTGAGCTCCCACTATGTACTGGAGATGCGACAGGGGACTAGACACCGCCCCTGACCTTGAGGATTTCTCAGCCTCACATCCGGGGCCCTTCATAGTTGGTCCTGCTCTTATCTAACTTCAATGCGGCACACGGAGATTCACATAAAATAATCCTGAACATCAACGACAGTTGAAAAATAAAGTTTAAAAAGAAAATATAAGGAATAAAGGATGCAGAATAAAATCTACTTATTGCCGCACACAAAACAATCATGAAAACAATCGCAATCGGTCGGGCCTCGCCCCCGAGTGTCCTCGCACCCCGGCCTCCCCGAGCCAGGACGGTCCATTCCCTGGGCTTCTCCCACTGGCTGACTTTGCCCAGGTGAGAACGCTCGCTGAGAATGCCTCTCCACTCCTCCCCTGCTCGTAACTCCCAGAGGTCAAAGGAGGGAAGAGGAAGCTGAAGGGGAGAAAGAATTACCGGAAAACACAAAGCCAGTCCAACCGTCAAGGGCTAGAACATTCTGCCAAATTCCGTCCTGCCGAAGGGATCTAGAAAGCTGCAGTCTGGTGAGCAGGCCCGTTTGGGGTCACCTAGTGAGAGGTGAAGTGCGGGCCATCCCTCATTCATCCCAGAGACGCCCCCTGCCCGGCACTGTCCCCCACTTCCAGGTTTATCGTCAGCTCAGCAGCGCCTGCCGCCAACCCCATGGAGCCAGGCAGCCGAACCGGAAATGCCCAGGGGAGTGGCTGGGTGAGCCCCTGGGCAGCAGACCCGCCCCCCCTGGGATTTATCCCCAACTGCATTAAGAACACAATTCGATTTCCCTCCTTTTCCTCCTAGTGCAGCTACAGATCTGTGTTCCCTAGGCTTACACGCCAGCGCCTGCTCTCCGGGAGGACAGGGGCGCCAGCGGGCAGCGTCTGGAGGCCCAGCGCCCCTGTCTGGGCCCTGCACCTGCCCCTCCGCATCTCTGCATCCAGGACACGTACTCACAAGCAGCAAGAAGAAGGGCGCCATCAGCATCCCCAACAAACCAACAACTTCTTCTCCCTGAGTCTCAACCATACTCCCCCATGGCCACAGGCACACAGCAGTCAGGGACTTGGATCTAAACTCTTCCCCATCAGGCTAGGAGCTCCTTACAAGGAGGACTATGGGTCCCCAAACAACTGTGAGCTCCCATCAAATGGTGGCCAAGACCCCTCCCATCCTCAGACTGGGGCTTCTGTCAGCGGAAACCATCGGCCCTTTCGAGATGGGGGAACTGCCACAACAGGCTCCACCTCGCCCATCGGATCGGGGGCTGCCTTGGAGAAAACTCTGTTCCCCCTCACAGAGTGGAGGCTCCCCCCAGACAGGGCCCACTAGACTCTGTTAAACAGATCCGTACTAACACTTACTCTGTGCAGATTGGTTCCTGAATGATGACTAAGCCCCCTGGTCCTGGCATGGGGTGTGGCCGGTCCAACGCAGGAGGCGCGGTGCCCCACCCACAGGGCCATCAGCTGGTTTCAAGGCATCTCTCCCACCCTGACAACCATCTGAAGGGAACACCGAGAAGCAGGTGTGCCTGGACAGGGCGGGCAGTGCCCAGCTGCTCTCTGCACAGGCTCTGGAGCAGGCAGAGCTGAGTCAAACCCCTACTCTGCCATGTGCGACCAAGTGGCTCCAGCCAGTCCCATTGCCTCCGGCTCTCACACTGTAGAACAGAGACGGCAAAGGCTGCCTCGGGGGTTTGTGAGGCTCCTGCAACGCCATAGGCGAGGCCGGAGGGTTGGGTGCTAATGCTGAGTTGAGGGGAGGGAAGCCTTGACTCCTAACGTGTGCCCGCTGCCTAGACTCCAGGGCTCCGTCCTGGCCCATTTCCACTGCCGATGGACCTCACCGAGAACGGAGCTGGGAAAGACGGCCCACCGGCCTCCAGGAGTTTGCGCGGGTTCAGAACATCACCCTTCGAGTGACGAGAGCTCAGGAAATGGTGATCCCTCGTTACTGCCTGGTCAGGCCACACCTGGCCCATTGTTTTTCCTTTTCCTTTTCTTCTTTTTTAGTGTTTGAGTGTCACACTTAAGAGGGCACAGACAAGTTGGAACGCGTTTGACGAAGGGTGACCTAAGGATGGTGTGGCAGCGACTGGCTCCTCCGCCAAGCCGATTCCCATTTCCTCTCAGACACCAGATCGGACTGTACTGCCGGGCCCCGCTTGGGGTCAGGGGCAGCTGTGGGACCAACAGGGGGAAGTGGCCAGAACACAGATCACAGGTCAACGCACAGAAGACCAGGTCGGAGGGGCAGCCTGCCCCCATCCCTGGGGTGTGAGTGCGAATAGTCGGGGATTCTGCGTGTGGAAGCTGCTCGAGCTTCAACGGCAGCGTGGCATCATCTTCGAATCCTTGTGTCTCTCAAGACCTTCTATTCTGTGACTTAGGCTCTGCCGTTCTCAGGGAGGACACACTGCCCCCTCCCTCAGTCCAGGGGCGCTCCGAGCCAGGCCTGGCTCTCCCCAGGGGTTGGAAAACCCATGGGGCATGAACTATAATTCCCATCAGGCTCCAGCTGAGCCCCTCAGGCCCCTGCACCCAGCAAGGGCCCCGGGTCAATGTGGGAATGGGACGTGGTGTTTGGAGAAGACCTGGTCCCCCAGGAAAGCTGGAGTCAAGCCCCTAAACCGACATTCCTAAGCAGGAGAGGGTGAGGAATGAATCAGCAAGTCTGAGGGGCCAGCGAAAGCAGGTGCAGAGCCGGGCCGGAGGAGAGGGGGCCGGGTGCTCCAGAGTGTTGGCAAGAGCAGGGGCGCCCCTGTCTCCACTCCGTCCAAGGGGGCAGCCCAGCCGCTGCTGCCACGGCGTGTCCTCGAGACAGAGGCTTGGCTGGGCCCTCCAGAGGCTCTGTGACCTGAGAGTCTGGACTGCGTGTGCCATCGGCGGACACACACACGGACACACGCATGCACACACCTCCTTCCTCCTCTGCTCTGGCCTCCAAAGGGAGGCCTGCTAGCTCCTCAAATACGTCCCAGAGCCAAGCCCCCAGAAGCGCCTTGAGATTTCTGGGCTCTCAGGACGGCCTGAGGGACAGCCTGGGAAACAGAGAAGAAAGCTTCAGGCGTTTTCCTAGAACAGTCACTAGGAGGACGCGTCAAACCCCAAGGCCTTCCGGTCCTGCTCACGCCCAGCCTCCCCTCCGCCTGGGCCTTCCATCACCACGGGCACCGCATTAGAGCCCAATTGAATTAGAATAATTAACTTTTGGTCACAGTTTTAATTTGGCGCTGGAAACAAGAGCGCTAATGGAAATTAAGGCTCCGACTCCAGAGACCAGCCTGGAAGCCGTGCAGGGAGGCCGGGCTGCGATGGGCAGGGGAACAAACAGCCAGAGGGAAGCAGCGAGGACAGACGTGTGCAGTCTGTGAGCCACACACATGCCCGTGTGTTTGCACAGTTGTTCACGCCTGAGTACGTGCACTCTTATTGCACAAGGGAACATGCCTGTGTCATGCAGAAAACTATGTCCCCATGTGTGTGTGTGCCAATGTGCTTGAAGGTTTGCACACTCAAGTATCGCTTTGTATGTGTGTGAGCACATTTGTACGTGGGTGTACACACATCGCTTTACATCCAGGTCAGCTGATTAGAGACACCTTCCTAAATGTCTTCAAATTTACCTGCTGCTTGAGGCTCTTTTCCTACCATACTTTCCCCAGAGCGTACGCATCAGTTTACACCCCCCCTCTGACGGGGCACTCACCACCACTGAAGGCAGCCTGCGGAGCGCTGTCTGTGAGGAAGCACTTCCTTCCTCCAACCTCGCCCACAATCCCAGACCTGCCTCGGGGTCACACAGAACCAGGCCACCCCTTTCTTCCGTGGCATTTCCTGAGGAAGGGCCGGTTTCCTTCCAGGCGCTCTCTCCTCTGGGCCAGACTCCCCCGCCTCCTGCAGGACTCCACTGATATAACACACGCTCACGGCACCACACATACGGCACCACACACTCTGCTGCAGCCCTGATTGGACCCCACGTGCATCAGCATTGTCTGGGGAGCTGGTTAAAATACAGAGTCCCAGGCCTCGCCCAGGAGCATTGAAGCTGAAGGTGTTGGGGGCACCGGCCTTTGCATCTGCATGAGCCCCAATGCAGGCACCTGCGCTTGAGGCCACTGACGCCGTCCGACCCCTCATAGTGCAGACAGGAGACGGAGGCCCAGAGGGCAGGAGAGGTGCTCCGAGTGAATCGGACCTGGGCCGGCACCGGCTCTGTGTTTGAGCCCTGGGGCTCCTTCCCACCATCCACAACCACAAGGATAAACACACATGGTGTCCCTCCCAGCCCGTAAGTGAAGTGTTCCCAGCCCTGGAGAAGCTGAGATGCACGGAGGCTGCCACCGCACTGGGGGGACTTGCCCATCGGGGAGTGAGAAGGGGTGGGGGCCGGGCCTCCCTGAGGGCGCCCAGGCAGGGACATGAGTCCGGCGAGGGGAGGCCAGCCTGGAATTCCCCAGCACGGAAGGACCTCAGACACGTGGGACCTGGTGGCAGCCAGAGGCCTCACCTCCCAGGGACCCCAGAGTTACCTTCCAGAGGGCCTGGCCGTATTTATCTGTCTGCCACGCTCCACCCAGGGGCCTGAGGTCCTCTGGTGAAACCTGGCCCCACACACAGGGACCAGAGACCACAGTGAGGACCTAAGGTCACACAGCTTTTCAGGGCAACGCCCAGCCCCCTAGCTCCAGGCCCGTGTCCCTCCCACATGCTACGAGAAGCCTGCAGGGACTGCCCTGGGCTCAGGCAGCGAGGTGCTAGAGAGACAAACAATAAGCACAACCTGAGATGGAGCTTCTCCCAACACAGTGAAAACAAAACCCAGTGCGTGAGGCCAGGCCGAAACAACTGCCTTCAACAACGTGGACCTTCCTCGTTTCCGACAGACAGCCGTCGCCACCCTGGTCCCCCAGACACCCTCCCTTTCTAGCATTAAGTGAGAGAGGCAGGTGACCCGTGGGCTTTGGATGCAAGACACAAAAAGAAGAAGGGGAATTTCACCCACCCTAAGGTCTTACCTCCCTCGGGCCAGGAACCAGGGCCATGTTCTGTTACCAAGGCCGCTTCAGGCTGAGACCCCCCGCCCCGGAGAAGAGGTGGGCCATTCCCGACCGCTTCAAAGTCACTCCCTGGTGCATCAGCCTCATCTTAGCCAGTGCAGCCCCTCCAGATCCTGTGACCCTCAGGCTCCTCCCTCCGGACGCACAGGAGAGCTGGGAGCTGCGAGCCGTGGGTGCCCACGGAGGAGAGAGGGCAGGGGCAAACCAGGAGCTGTCTCCAGCTGCTGGGAAGAGTGTGTGCAAGGAGGGCAGACAGGGCTCCCTGGGCTGGGCTCTACGACCGGGAGAGGGCTGTGGTTTGGTGGGAGGGGTCTAAGTGGGGAGTGGGTGCTAGTGTTTCTGTCCAAGTTCATGCCCCACTGTGAGCCCGGGCACAGACATCTCAACTTCTCAGGTTCCCGCTCCCCTTGATCTCTCCCCCTACCCTCTGGCGAATGCAGGACAAGAAGATGAGAAGGGGCCAGGAGGTATCGAGGACAGCTTACTGTCACGCAGCCGTACAGGGGACAAGGTCCAGGCACCACCCCCAGCTCCCTGCACGTGTGACCCTGGCCAGGTGCAGCTGGCCTTGGACCATGTCATCCCACAGCTGTGGCAGCGACCTGCTCCTGACCTTCCATGCCCTTGATGCCTCACAGCCCACTTCTCCCTTCTCGGGCATCTCTCCCGCGCTGGCCCAGGAGGAGCACTGAGGAACTAACTATACAAGGCATGTGATTGGCAGGCTGACCTCATCTGGGGACCAGGGGTGTAACTCGGTGTCTGGGACCTGAAAGGTGGGCAGGGTTTGCCTGGAAAGCCACCGGGCAGGAGAATTCTATGTAGAGGAGCAGCTTGTATGAGGCTCCGAAGTCAGGAAGGCCTGACTCATCCACTCAGGGGCGAAGGAGCGCCTCCCCAAAAGAGAGGCGTGGAGGAACCAAGGTACTTCCTGGGGCCCCGGGGCTTCTGAGACGTGGGGCCGAGGGAGGGGCTGTCTGGGCGAGGCATGGGCCCAGAGGCACTAGCGGGGCCTTCCAGACGGGCCCACTCTGCTTGGACTCCTCGGCTCCCGCCTTCCTGCACGAGCTCAGTCATGCTCCTTAACTATAGTGACCCTCGGGGGTCTTGTCTCAAAAAAGAGAAAACTACCTGGGAAGCTGGTGTGATGATTTAAATTAAATCCTATCTGTATGAACAGCACTCAGCATCTAGTGTCTACTTAACAAAACCGCCTTTCTTGCCCCTCCCACGTCTAACTCAGAAGCTCGCCTGGCGAGTTCAGCCCTTTCTTCCCTTCGGGGTGCGCAGCGAGGAGGCACTCGTCCCCTGTCCCCGCGGCCCTCGCACCGCCCGCGAAGCACAACCTGTGTTGGGAGCAGGAACTGCACCGTTTTACCTTGCGCCCCCACGGAACCTTGGTCCCGTTGCAAAATTTGTCTCCCTGCTTCGGTTCTGGCCCCCTTCACACGAGGCTCGACCTGGCCACCAGAGAAAGCCCACCCCAGCCAGGCCGCTCCGGCCTCAGGGCCTTTGCACTGCTCAGACACTCACAGGCCCCTGCCCACTCTCATATCTTTGTTTGCGTGCCCTCTGCCAGGCCGGGCTTTCCAGCTGTCACGTGCGACAGTGGGGGGGGGGATACCCCCACACCCTGGTCTCCCCTCCAGGTCTCCTCCTCCATAACATGCATCATTATTACTAATGCGGGTTTTTTTCATTTCTTTTGTTTCCTTTTGTCACTCCCTCTAGAATGTAAATTCCTTGAGGGCAGAGACTTTCAATCTTTTTTTTTAGGTGGTGGTAGGGGTGCTGGTTTGTTCACTGCTGTCTTCCTCGGCACCTACAACAGTTTCTCTCTCTCTCTCTCTCTCTCTCTCTCTCTCTGTCCCCCTCTCCCTGCCCCGCCCCTTGCTGCCTGTCTCTGTCAGGATTAATGCGACACACTGACAGCCGTGACTGCAGCTAGCGTGAAAGGCTGTTCACAGACGGAGGCGAGAAAAGTGGGATCCTCCTGAGGGCCCTTTGCGCGGGGAAGCTTGCGCCCCTGCCTTCCTGAAAAAGAGGCAGCTCTGTGGACGGGGCCCCGTGTGCCCACTGCGTCCAGGCGCCTGCCTTTGCATCTCCTCGCTCCCAGAGAGCAAGAGTCACAGGTGGGCTCCGCTTCCAGCCAGCGCAGCGGAGATGGTGCTGGGTCCAGAGACAGGACACCTGGGTCACACCCCACTGTGGCGGAGGCCTTGGACAAGTCTCGGCCCACTCTGAGCCTGCTACCCTTCGGGAAAACGCTCGAAGAGTCTGAGAAACAACAGGCGTCCTGCTGCAGGAGAACCAAGTGACTCCGGGCCACGCCTTGTCCTGATGACAGGCAGGGCTGTGGTCTCAGCGTTAAAAGTGGAGGCACTGGGGCCGGTGGAAACCCACGGAGGAGGTGCCGAGAGATGGCTGAATGACTAGGGGCAGAGAGTGGGCTCCTCGTGTAGACCAGACAGGGAAAGCCTTCTCCCTGGACCCACGCTGCGGCTGGAGCCTGGGATCCCACCGTGGCTACGTGACTTTTCTATGTGCTTGGCCCATGCCCATCCCACACCCAGCCGGTCAGGTCTGGGGTGGGGCATGAGCCCACCTGACCCTTTCTCAGGGGGCAGCAGTGGAGGGCAAGAGAGAAAGCAGGAGAGAGGTGGGGTGGAGAGCCTGGACGCCTGCTTCCCGGCGCTGCCAGGGAGAAAGGAAGAGAGGGAGTTGGGGGAAGGAAACAAACACCTGCCCTGTGCAAAGTGCTGCAGCTGGGCCGTGCTCAGAGAGGTCACATAACGCGGCTGAAGCTGCCCAGCTCCTCAGTGACTGCACAGGAGCTGAAACACACAACTGCCCGACTCCCAATGTCCGTGTGTTTTCTGCAGCCGTGGGAACTCTTAAAGGAGGACAGAAGAACCTCAAAAACGGAGAGGGAACGTGCAAACACGTTTTTCCTGCTGCACATCTCCCGGCGGCCACCGTCTGTGAGAGAAGGTGGGGGGCATCATTAGCTTGGTCTGCAGACGAGGATCTGCGGAGTGTTTCGAGGGAGGAGTTCGTTTCTGTTTTCGGGGGCTTGAGGGACCTGCATCAGGGAGTCAGAAAGATTTGTGTCTACCTTCACAAAATAGGGACAACAGTCCCAGACCGCAACAAGAGGGGCTTGGAAAAGACGGGTGCAAGAACTGCCTACTCATCAGAGAGCTGGTTCAGGCTGGAGCTCACCTGGTAAGCCCTGCAAATGCAGGAAGGGCTCCCTCCCGGAAACGCACCGACAGAAACATTCTCTGGGCCAAACAACCAGTTGGTGGCTCCTACACTTCTTAGAGTGATAGGTGTAGGTAAACACACCACCACACACACTCACGCATACTTCTTGTAGGCATGAACACACGTGTTTTTCCCTGATGAGACTCTGCAGCCCACCTGCTGCTGGGGTCACCAGCCCCCACCCCCAGCTCCCTCTGTGTGGTGTCAGGGGGCAAGAGGAAGGGCCCTCGGGTGGGCTGATGGCAGCAGTGCCCCCGCAGACAGGCAGGAAGCCAGAGCAGACATCTCTATCTTCTCATCGCTCTAGGCAGCCACCTCCAAGCCCTCTGCCTTTCCTGAAGCCAAGTCAGGAAATTAACAGGGAGCTGAGATGCCTCCAGACACCTGCCCGGAAATTCAAACCTAAGACAGGTGGAGGACGGCTCAGGACAGCAGAGAATGTGGTGGGAAGGGGCTCCCTGCAGAGGACAGTGGGCACATGTCCTGGGAGGTGTGCACCAGCCCCTCTCACGCACAGAGCCACCCGGGGCCGCCTGGGGATGAGACCAGGAAGGACACAGCCAGCTTGTGCTGGGACAGCCCGCTCTACCCCACAGCAGGAGGCAGGGGAGCCCTGGCAGCAACTTGGCGATTTGTTCTGCAGCTGCCCTCACCCAACACCCCCCGGAGGATTCCGAGAGTGGAAACAGAAATGATGATGAGGCTTCTTCTTCCAACCAAGAACTGGAAAGAGCCCGCCCGCACGAATACTCAGGCAAGCACAGGGTTTACAGCCGGGCAAACCTGGGTTTATACCCACACTTCATCATGTACAAGTTCTGTGACCTTGAGGCTCAGTTGCCTCATTCATGAAAAGGCCTTAACAACAGCAACCTGCATTAATCAAGGCAGGCCAATTGTTCTAACCAATAATCCCCAAAGGCTCTGTAGTTTAAACACCCGGCTTCCTATCTCCACTCTTATGCCTTGGGGGCAAGGAGAGCCTGCTCCAAACAGTCACCTGAGGACCCAGGCTCTTCTTTCTAGGCGACCCCAGGACTGTGGAACCCTCTAGACCAGAGACTCTCAATCTCAGCACTGTTCATACTTGGGCTGGATGATTCTTCGTTGTGGCAGCTCTGCTGTGCATTGGGAAATGTTTAGCAACATCCCTGGCCTTTCTCCATAAACACCAGCAGCATTCCCCAAGGTTCAGACAACCAAAAATGTCTCTAGGTATTGACAACGTGCCCCAGGGGAGGAAGAGCACTGTTGAGCTCTCCGTGGCTAGCCAGCAGAGGAGAGAAAGAACACAGGGAAACTCATGGAGGAGGTTTGCGGAGCCAGCCTGGGAGCGGCAGGGTGCAGGACATTTCCCACCTACCATTGGCCAGACTGAAGTCACATGGTCCCACTGCAGGGCAGTATGGGAAATGTAGTCCAAAGTATGCCCAGGTTCAAAAGGAAATGGGGTCTGGGCGGTACCTAGTCTTACCTCTACCATGATGATTTAGTAAGTCAAGGACTTTCTGTAAATCGAATGCATGGTATATGGTATACACTCTCAACAAATATTAATGACTAATATTTTTGGAGGGTTTGAATGAGCACCAAACTATGCCCTGCACTTGGAGTGCATTATCTCATTGGATCCCCATTGGCTGGTGAGAAAACCAAGATATAGGGAGGGTAAGTAACTCCCTCAAGGTCACAGAGCTGCTGGTGGCTCTTGGATGGCCGCTGCAGCACCTGCATCTTTACCCCCCGTGCTATACTCTTTGCTAAATGTTCATTTCCTGCCCCAGGTTCCCCCTGTCGTGCCCTCACCTGCCTGCCACACGGTCACTCAACAAGTCACCGAATCGAGAAACAGCTTCCTTGCACAGAGGCAGGAACCGGGGCCCTGAGGAGCAGGTGCCCACAGGCCCTTCTAGCGGCCCGGCGGGCGGCAGAGCCAGAACTAGAACCCAGGGGCACTGGCTGCAGCCGCAGCACTCTCTCCGCGGAGGGAGCCGCTGCTGTCCTCCCGCCGTGGTTTAGAGACGCTGGCAGAAATCCCCGCTCTTCCCCTCTCGCCTCTGCCGTTCTGCCTGTTCTGGGTCCGCCAAAAATGTGCGGGGTGGCCCTTGGCAGTCTCTTCTGTAATGGTTTTTTGTGTCACCTTGACTGAGCCGCTGGGTGCCCGGATATTTGATTAAACATTATTCTGGGTGCATCTGTGAAGGTGTTTCTGGATGAGGTTCAGATGTGCACTGATCGACTGAGTAAAGCAGGTTTCCCTCCCCAGTGTGGGCGGGGCCGCATGCAATCTGCTGGAGGCTGGAGGACGACAAAAATGCAGAGTAAGGGAGAGCCCACCCTCTGCCTGCTTCTTGTGCGGCAACGTCAGCCCCTCCTGTCCTTGGACTGGGACCTACGCCACCAGCCCCCCGGGGTCTGCAGTTTGCAACTGCAGGTCCAGAATGTCCCAGCCTCCACAGCCGTGTGCGCCAATTCCTTAGGGAGAGATAGAGGGAGGCAACTACTACACCTCCCTCCCGAAGCCTCGGATTTCTCCTCTGGCATGGGACACCACTTTTAAAACTCATCCCCACCTACGGTCCCATCTAACCCGCCTCAGCAATTCCATGGGGAAAGCCAGGGTGTGACGCCCATTCTACACAGTGTCCCGTCCACACAGCCAGCGGGAGGCAGACAGAGCCAGGGCTCACACCCAATCCTGCTGAGGGCCAGACTCGGAGCTTCCCCCGGAGGCCCTCCCACTCCAGCATCCTGGAGCCCGGCCACTCTGTGCTCCAAACCGCCCCCAGCCTGGGGAAAGGCCCGGCCCCTCTGCCCTGAGGAAGGGCTTCACGAACTTTGGGCACATGGAGGGTAAAGTTATGGCCCTTGCTCTCAAGCAGGGGCCTCCTTGACAACTCCTGCCCCCGCACCTGCACAGCCAATCAGACCCCAGGCAGTGTGACCCAGGTCAGTTCGGAAGGACTCAGAGGTGAGCTGAAGGCACCCTTCAGCAAGGCAGCAGGCTCAGACACCGCCCTGGGAAGACCCAGGGCTGGCCATGGACCCCTGTCCCGGCTCAGGGACAAAGCTGATGGTCGTAACCACCATCTGTGCCTCCCAGGACCACTCCCCACCTCCCACCTCCAGTAATCAGGTTGGTGTTACAGTGAAACGACTCCCCACCCATTGGCCCCCCTTCATCTGGTAAGGGCCCTGCTGAATTTCTGACCGCAGAACCTGAGACGTTACACAACAGTGGTTGTTTCGTGCCACTGAGTTTGGGGAACGTATTACCCAGCAGGAATAGTCACAACGCTATTGTAGCCCGCTCCATTTTACAGATGAGAAAACTGAGGCAACGACTGGTCACTGCACAGGTCCTAAAGCCAGGAGGGAGCTGGGCCAAGGCCTCTCTGGCAGCCAGTGCCACGGCCTGGTGTGTGAGTGGCTACGTAGGTCTCCACCTTCGGGCTGGGAGGTGTCTCAGTCCTGTCTCTGTTCCCGGCGCCGGCGCCGTGCCTGGCACAGAGGCGAAGCGGAGCACGGGTTTGCTGACCTGACCGAAACGCAGCAGAGTGGGCTGGGGCTGGGCCACGGGAGCTGAGCCCGTGTGTGCCGTGGTGTCCCCCAGAGCAGCTCCAGCGCTGCCCGGCTCTCTACCAGGGCCTCACCCCAGTCAAGCCTCTGATTCATTATCTGTTCAAACTGATGATTTTCTGCCCTGTCTCCTTCCTCTGCCCAGGTGGCCCTGCTGACGGCTTCATTGAAAACAGTTGCAGTCGGTGCCTCTCTGTCCAGCAGAGCCCGAGGGCGTGTGTCATCACTGACCTCACACCCTTTGACCGCGTCCCCTCCCCTGCCACCAACAACACGTGGAATAGCCCGTGTTTCGGTCACCACAAGTTATGACCACGGATCCCTCCCCTCCTGGGTCTGGGGCCGAGGGCAACCTCTTAAGTCTGAGGCCCCCAACCAGATGAATCCACCCTCCTTGTAATCCCCCCAGGAAGAAGGAGAGCAGACCCGGAGTCACTGGGGAAGCTGAGTGCAGAGCCCGGTCCTGTGCTGGGGCAACACGGGCCTTGGGGGAGTCGCCCCCACTTCTGGGCCTGCCTTCCAACCCCAGGAGCAGGATCTCAGAGCGATTCCTCAGTAGATCTTTCAGGGGCTGCACACGCCTCCAGGGGGGCTGTGTTTCACGGAGGGAACTTCTCCCACAGCCCCACTGCTCCCCCTGGTGACGTCCACAAGCCAGCTTCACCTTCCCCGGAGCCTCAGACAAGGGTCTGCACACCCTCCAGCTGAGAGGCGAGACGGGCACATGGCCAGTGCCAGCTCAGCTGATGGAAAGATGAACTGGTAATGAAACAGCTAACACTTCTTAACGTTTTTCTGTATCCCGGACACTCTTCTTTGTGCTTCACCTACATAAACCAATGTATTCAACTCCACAACTCTAGCCGGAAGTCACTGTTGTCATTCCCATTTCGAAGATGAGGAAACTGAGGCAGAGAGGGGTCAAAAGGCTTGGCCAAGATCTTCCAGCAAGTGGAAGAGTCAGGAGCCAAATCCAGGCAGACCAGCTCCAGTGACCACTTAGCCCCCAGTAGGTGTCAAGGGCCCTCAGCCCCTCCCTGGAGAGGAGGGAGAGGGGCTAGGACACATGGAGCCCGGCCCCGCAGGGAGGACCCTCCACCCCGCCTCCATGGCAGTGGGGGCAGACCCTCCCCACTTGCTTGTGGGTTCGCTGACCCCCCTCCCGGCCTCTGGGGGTGAGGCGGTGAGGAGGCCACCTCCAGCTCCCCTCGTCCTTTCGCCCTTCCACTCGCACAAGGAAGGGACCCAAGAGTTATTTACTGCGGAGATTGCTTCGAGATGTTCTCGCCCTTACTATACATCCTTTAAAGGTGAAATAAAAATATCTAAAGGGGGGAAAAAGCTTTTTATTTCACATCGTAAAAGCCATTGGCAGACGTTCCCTCTGGAAGGAGGAGAAAACAGCATAAAATTCTGCAGTGACATTGTTCTGGGAGAAGCCTGCAGCCAGGCTGAGTCTGGAAGGTGTAGCTGGAGGTGGGGCTGCTAATGGGCCTGGATTTGGGCTCCGCAGGGCAGGGCAGGGCGGGGCAGGGCAGGGCGCAGGGAGAGGGAAGTGGGGATGCTGCTGCTGCACCTCCAGGGCCTCTGACGGGGTTGCACAGGACGGGAGCATAATAATGCCTGTTGAAGTCAAGGGTGCAGAAGAGAATGAGCACGGAGATGGACCCGTCCCGGGTCTTGCCTGACTGTCCCCTACCAAAGGGCCGGCGGTGGACAGGAGTGTCAGGCATCCCGCTCCGAACCCCGGCCTCTTGAGACAGGGCGAGCTCTCTCCCCGTCCACATCTTCACGCTTGTGATCTCCCACCCGCCTGCCTCCATTTGTTCGTCCAACGTCAACGCCTCGTGCCCCCCACTCCCAGCCTGGATCCCCGAGGGGCCTCTTCTTCCCCTCACCGGGGCCAGTGCTCCCCCTGTGCATCCTGGCTCTCCGCACGGGGTCTCAGACGCGCCTGTGTTCTCCATCCCCCAAGAGAAAGCGTATCCTCAGGATGGGGGCCTGTTAGGAAGAAGGAAGAACAAATGAACAAACAAATGTGTGGATGGCATTTGCATCATCCTTGACACTTTGCAAAAGCGTCTTGCCATCCATGGTTCCAAGAACTCCGGCAGCTCCCTCCCCCACATGACACCGTAACCTCATTGGACAGATGAGAAAACAAAGACTCAGAGAAAGCCAGGGAACAGCCGGCCAGGGAACGGCCGAAGACGATACGGGAACGGGTATCTCGGAATCCGGAGCTACCTCCCGTGCTGTCCTCCTGTGCCGAGTTGAAACTCACCGACTGTCAGGCTCACCCAACACACAAACACACAGACACAGGTGGGTACAACACACATGCACACACGTGGACGCATGTGCTCACGCACACACGTGTGCTCACACACGGATGCATGCCAACAAGCAGAAACAGAACTGACAAGCAAACAAGGACCGAGAAGAGCGGGAGCGAGTCCCACGGCCCCCCCTCCATGCCTCGCAGCGCCATCAGGCTTTGCCTTTGATTTTCACTTTTAATTTTCACATCATCAGTTACTACATCAAAGCAATTTTACCGCAGGTGCCCCAGACCCGAGTGTTTCTAGCAGCCCTGATTCCAAATCCTGCTTCCCACCGGGCCCACATTGCCAGTGGCGTTTCGCTTCTCCTTACACTCCGTGTGGGGGGCAGGGCGGGCAGTGGTGTTTGCGGGGGAACCCGCCTCTCACCTGGTTCCAACTCTCTTCGCTTTTGTGTAAGTGCTGCCTGAGGGGTCACACTGAGAGTCCCGGTTAAACGTGGCGGAGAAAACCTACCGCCTGCCGAGTCCCCCGGGCTCCTGGGGGTGGGCCGTGCACACAGGAGGAAGTCCCTTTGCCTGCTTCCTCCCCACACCACACTGAGCTGACAAAAGGGTTTCATTAAGACGTAAACAAGACAAGGAGAAAAGGACTGAAGACAAACTTCCACTGCGAAGAAGCAGATGGTGACTGATACCTGACTTAGGAGACCCAAGCAGGCTGACCCCTATGTCAGCGGGGGGAGTGGGGCACCCAGGACCTGGCCAGTTGCTAGTGCAAAAGCCCAGGAAGTCTCACGTCCTGGAGATACCAGCTGCTTCGGGAGTGGGGCTCGGGTTGGGCTGAGAATGGAAGCATCGACGGAACGTCTGTGCAGAAAGCAGTCTGATCCTCCCTGGCACAAGGAGGGGAGCAGTGGATCCGGACGGCTTTAAATTCCGGAACACAAGGCCTGATCCAGGGCAAGGCGCGGACGGAAAACAGAGGTGCCGCTGAGAGTCTGCATGCACGCTTCTTCCGCTCAGTTTCCCGGATGTTGGCGGCCCCGCTTCCGCCACCAGCTGGAGCTGGGCGGGCTCCTTCCCGAGGGCACAGAATAGCCCAAGAGCAGACGGAGGTAGTGCGCCCAAATATTTCCCACCCGAGCACCCTCCGTCCCCTGGCTACCACCAGGCCCACGCACGAGGGAGGAGCTTCCACGCAGCCGGGGCAGCCAGTCCAGAAGCAGGAGACCAAAGAAGAAACCTTGGGGCCTCGGCCCCGATCAAACAGAAGCGAAGCCGGAGGGAGGGCGCAGGTGTCTGGAAGCCCTACCGTCACCCTCATCTGTGGGGAAACGAGAGAAGGTGTTGGATCGGTGAGCACAGAACAGTGAATTCACTGCCTAAACAAAAATGCAGCAGATAAGAAAGAGCTCCCGGAATTAAAAAGAGAGAGAGGAAATTCTCCCGGAGGGCTGGTGATAACACTGAGGAAATATATCCTTAGGAAGTAGAACAAAAAGAATAACAATAAAAAAAACAGGAGAAAAATGACTTTAGAAATTCAGAAAATCAGTCCAGGAGGTACAACGCCTAACTCCCAGGTGATCCAGGAAGAGAGAGGGGCCGGAGGGGGGACACTTATCACAGGAGTAAGGCAAGCAAGCGTCCGGGCGGCGCGGGGCACGGCCTTCCACACGGATGTGCCCCGTGGTACCGGGGAACTTCATCGGGAAATTTCAGAACGCTGAGAAAGAAGAAAAGACACTATGGCCTGCAGAGAGGAAAGAAAAAAATCCGGTCACATACAAAAGATCAGGAAGCTATATGGCATTAAATCTCTCATAAGCGTTCTCAGAAATTTTACCTCTCATGCGTCGCCAAAATAAAAGCACAGACCAAGATGGAAGAGGTTGGTATGAGATCCAGAAACATGATTCGGACAAAAGAAAAGCAGAAGGGATGTCCACCACGGTGGGGAAAAGCCCCAGGGTCGCCGCTACGCCGGCGCATGTCACGGAAGGACGCGGCGCTCCACCAGGGAGGTCTCCACGGGAACAGCGAAGCCAGAGACCACCTCTTGATGTCTTTGAACACCCGGAGAGCATCTGTGCATGTGCAATACGGTGTTGGGGTCTCCGGGCTCAGGGGAAGGGGGCTGCTTCTACAGCGCTTTCTTCAGACCCAGAGATGCCAGTTTGCCTCACCTACCACCCCTTAAGGGGAAGTGGTTTGTAGCGCATCCTAAATCACAGCTGGTTGCTATGGAAATGATTGTATGCATAAGCAGAACAAATACCTTGGGCACTCATAGCTCTCCAGACCTGGGCAGGGAAAGCTATAAGGTGCCGCGTACTTAGATGCAGTGAGGCAGACATCACGTGAGGGTTCAGAGAAGATGTTTACTTATTTATTCAGAACCATCCGCACCAACGCCAGGGTGGCTGGTAGGGCAGAGAAGGCTGCGTGAGAAATTCCGGTGGGAACTTCACGCGGTGGCCTGGACTTGGTGTCTGGATGTTGGCTACCTCTGGGGTGGGGGGCGGCATTTATTTATCTGTTTTTGGAAGAGCAAGAGAGAATTTGAATCACGGAAATTCAAAAAGTCCTAGACACAGAGGACGGGTGGACATGGGGAGGTCACAGAGTGTAAGCCTTTTCCCTGTACAAAGAATAGCCCATGTTCTGGGGGGAGAGTCAAGACCGGAACCCGAGTCTCTTCACAGACCTCACCACGTGCTTCCAGAACCTTCTCCAGGGTCACCTGTCTCTCATTCCAATATTCTACAGAAAACAAAAGAAGAATCAAGCACCCACTCCATGTCAGGCACTAAGGCTACTTCAATAAAAAGACACAATCTAGTGACAAAGAAAGCATGTAAACAGGACATGTAAGATAACGGGGGGAGGGGCATAACACAGGTTCCTACGGGTGGGCGTGGAAAAGAGGTGCGTCAGCCTCCCAGGGTGGGCTTCCCAGGGGGTGAGGCGGGGGGAGAGGCGGTGCTGCAAATGGAAGAGGCAAACAAGAACCATTGGCTGGAACGGAAGGTCAGAGCTGTGAGTGGAGGATGGAGAAGCAGGCTGGGCCAGGTCTCAGGCCTTCTCGGTTCCCGCCTCTTAGATGTGCCGCTGGGGCATATAAAGATAGAGGGCTAGTGAGTCCCTGAGTGAGAGACCCAAGGAGGAAAAGGAAGTGAAGGGAAGGAAGTCTGTCTCGGGTGGCCATGGACTAAACAGGAGAGTGGGTTGCCCCCACCCTCCGGCCTGGGCCCCCTCGCTCATTCCCCCGACCTCCCCACCCCACCCCGACCTCAACCACCAGCCCCAGCCTGCAAGGTAATTATAAAGAAGTTAAACTGAATTACACACGCAGGGTTTATTTTGTGTTTTTCTGCTGCTGCCGCTGCCAATTATGGTGCAATTAGACTGCCTTCATTAGCAAATGAGATTAGAATTAACATTGTTAATTACTCGTTCTGTTAAATGGGGAAGTCAGGATGGGGGGGAAGATGCTGGGTGGGTGGCAGAGGGGGAGAGAGAGTGCCTGGCAGGGGGAGGTCCGCACCCCCCAAGGGCTGCTGGCCCACGGGAAGTGGGGGTGAAAAGCAAGCTTTACCAACTGCCAGAGCACCGTGGGATGAGAGGAGATGGAGCCTGTCGGGTCAGAAAGGGAGGCTTCGCGGCTTAATGGCACTCGCAGCCACCCCGGAGCACGCAGTCTGCACGGCACTCCACACATTACTCACTTAACCCTCGCAGCCCTGCGGGAAGTGCGTCTGAGCAGCCGCACTTCGAGAGGATGAAAGTGACACTCAAGAGCAGTCAGGTGACTCACCCACAGGCGCACAGCCGTGGTGAGTGGTGGCATCCAGCCCTTCTCCATCACCAAGCACCAAGACCGCGGCTCTCAGAGAAGGGCCCACATACCCGCCGCACTTCCTCATGTAGCAATAGTTCGCAGTCAGCTCACGTGATGCTCCCATTCCCCACGAGGAGAACAGAAATTACTGGCCTCCTTTTTCTCACGAGGAGGCTGAGACTCTGCGTTGAATCAGGAGTTGATTTACCATGACCTGTGGGCCAAATCTGGCCTGCCACCTATTTTGGTCAATAAAATGTTATGGAACACAGCGGTCACGCCCATTTGATGGTGTGTTATCAATGTCTTCCTTCCAACTAGAGCCACAGAGTTGAGTAGTTATAACAGTGACAGACCCTCCAAACCTGAAGTGTGGACTCTCTGCCCTTTACAAAAAAAATACCCCAGTCGCTGGTTTCAATAATCAGCACGAAGTCTTACCAGTGTGGGCACAATCGTGGGAGGTACCTGAGCAATTTTGCCCTGAGGGAAAGGGGGCAGATTCTCTCCTGCAGATTCCGGCAGGAGAGAATCACAGCAGATAAGCAAATCATTTCATCCTAACCTCAGAAATCTGATTAGGTTGGCTGCCTTCAGCAGCCATCAATCACAAGTGGTTTTTAATAAAAACAACTTATTATTTCTTATAAGGAGAAGTCCAGACATAAGGCGGTTCCAGGTTTCGTTAATTCAGCCGGGTCCCGGTTACTCTCTGGGACCCAGGTTATTTCTATCTTTCTGGTCTCCTTACCTCAACATCTTAACCATTTCCCTCATGATCACAATGTGGCTGCTGCGGCTCAGGCATCACAGCCTCACCGTCGATGCCCAGAAGTGGTCAGCAGGGGCAGCTGCTGCTTCCAGCAAGTCAGCTTGTCAGGTCTCAGACAGCCTTTCGAAGAAGGCACCCCTTTGCCACCAACAGTCTTCCCCTCAGTTGTCATCAGCCAGAATGGCTTGACATGCCCATTCACGAACAGTCACCCGAAGAGGAAGTAGGATTATTACACGTGGCTTAGTCAGGATTCACACCTGGGACAGGGAGAGTCCCAACCTCTCCTGAAAAACATGGTCACTGGAGTCTGAGTTCTGATGGCAAGAAGAAGTTGGAGAGTGGGCAGCCGTCGGGAAGGCAATGGACAAAACCTGTAGGATACCTATGTCATGGGTCACGTGGCGAGTCCTAACCACTGAGGTCTAGGAAATAGACGCCGTCCGCCTTCCTCGTCTCTCTTTTCAACTCCCTGTTTCCTCTTCTTCCTGCATTGGGGTGGGAAGACCCAGGAGAAGTGTTCGGGCCCCGGGGGCCTGGCCTCTGCCCCGCCCAAACGTAGGCACAAACCTCTCTGGACACCCTTCGGTCTTTGGTGCTCTCTCCCCCTGACCCACGCCCCAGCCCAGAAATGCAGGGGTCTCCTGGGCCTCCCTGCAGTGCTGCCTCCTTCGTTCTCGTCCTCTCGCCTTTACGTCCAGTGGCCTCACAGGCCGTGAATTCTGCACCGAGGAGCAGAAGCCTGAGCGTCCCCAGCCAGTGGCTGGACTAACAAGCCACCCTCTCTGAGAGGTGCTCAGAACTGTGCCGAGTGCCAGACCTGAAGTGGCAGTGCAGATGGCCTGGGCCAGACGGTGCAGGGCTTGTCCTGTGCATCCGTCCTGGCCCAGGCTACCAGCTCAAACCCTCTGCGTCCAGATCCCCAGAAGACAGCCTTTCCCTCTCTCTCTCTCTCTCCCCCCACACACCCCATCTCTTAACTCCGTCTCGTTCTCTCTCACACACACACATACACACACCCCATTTTTTTAGACCCTAAGCATCTGGGCCATGCACTTCCATGCACTTTCCAGGACTTCCTTCCTGCCATCTGGACAGAATCTGTGAGACAGATAGGTTACCTAGGCACTGAAAAAAGGCTCAGAGAAGGTGTCGGGCAAGGCAGGTGCCATCTGGGTGCCACCTGTCATGCAGAGGCTCAGGGGCAAATCCCACAATGGCCTTTGTTAGGGAAGAAGAGTTATGGGGGGCCAAGGGGACCGTGCATGGAGGCAGCGAGAGAAAGCCTGCTTCTCCTTCCTCCCTTCGCCTCCACTGACAGCGTGCTGGAGCTGGGAGCTGGGCTGTCGGCTGATGGCCAGCGCAGGTTTGCATTTCGGGCAGTGTTGCTGCCGGGCTCAGCCTTGGGGAAATCTCCATTGTGCGAGAGGAGAGACCTGTCCCCACACCCTGGGCCGGTCGGGCCATTTGCTCTGCAGTGGGAGGCTCTGCATTCACCACAATGTGCACACACGTGCACACGCGTGCACACACAGTGCCCGCTGGCCCCTTAGCCTCACTCAGCTGCCCGGATGGAAACAAACAGCTCAAACTGTTCAGCCGCCAGCACTTCCCGCAGTCAGGTGGTTTGGCCCACAGGGCCCCCTTCCTGTCCCGGTGCTGTCTCATCCCTATTATGGCTGGATCTCCTTCAAAAAGCCTCCGGGTGTTTCCGAAAGAACCAAGCTCCTCCAGCTGTCTGTTGGAGAGTGTGGGCTCTTTCCCTTCCCCCCAAACCTGGCACTGAGATGACTGATGAGACCCCTAACACTGGCGGTGCCCTCTCCCTTCATGCCGATCCCAGGCACTCAGGACTCACCCCTTCCAACAAAGCCCACTCCCTACCCTCCTGTCAACCCCAAACCTGGGGGCCTGGCAGCGGCTGGTGACCCCAGAGGGAAAATCTAAAAAGGGGGCTGGGGTTCCTGGCTAGGGTGGCTCAGTTAGTTGGAGCATTGTTTCATAAACTAAAAAGTTATAGGTTCGATTCCCAGTTGGGGCACATGCCTGAGTTGCGGGTCCAAGCCCAAGCCCAGGAGCATGTGAGAGGCAACCAATTGATGCTTCTCTTTCCAATCAATGTTTCTCTTCCGCTCTCTCTCCCCCTCCCTTCCGCTCTCTAAAATCAACAAGCCTGTCCTCAGGTGAGAATGGATAGGTAGATAGATAGATAGATAGATAGATAGATAGATAGATAGATAATAAAAAGGGGGCCGTGGAGTGGACAACCCTGTAGGTTGCACACAGACATTGAAAGCCCCCAAAGAACAGAGAAAGAGGAGGCTTGAGGGATGCCAGGTCCGGAGAGGCCAGTGACCCTGGAGGAGAGCTCTGCGCCCCTGAACCTCCTGGGGCAGGCACGGACTGTGCTGCAGGGAGAGGACTGTTGCAAAGTGACCTGGGACCCCTTTCTTGCCACGCAGGTGGCACTCAGGCTCAGCTTCCTACGAGCTACCTCTGACCTGCAGCTTCCACGGGCCCCAGATTCACGGCAGCAAACTCACAGCCAGCTCCTCCCAACAGCTGGCGCCCCCATCCAGACTGCCTGGAGCCGAGATGTCTAGGTTTTCCCCTATAAACAGGTAGCCGAGCCTGGGGTGGGGACTCCATGTCTCCCTCAGGCCTGCAGACCCCCTCCAGTGCCCCCCACACAGCCTGGGCCCGGCCAGCCTAGGATGACGCAAGGAGCCGGGGGCCAGACCCTCCTCCTCCTGCTCGAGCTGGCTTCAGACATTCCCCCTTCCCAAACAGAGAATGCCCAAGCCCTGGTGCAGGACAGGTGTCCACCCAGAAGACGTCCTGCCTGGCCCAGCAGAGAGGTTAATGAAAAGGGAGAAAGCAGGAAACAGGAATGGTTTGATCACCCAAAACGTGCCAGGTGCTTTATGCAAAGAAGACTGAGTGATCAGGGCCTGGCAGCCTGAGGGTCAGCTGCCCGGTCTGCAAAACAGGAAGAGTCACATGAGTGTTGGAAGGCTGAGATGACGGGGTCTGGGGTACAGCCAGAGTCCAGGGGAGCTGGAAAGGCCCGGTTTGGGGAGGAGCCAGCCTTTGGTACCCATGAAGAGGACCGGGCGGGGGGCGGGGGGGACCCAGAGAAGTGGACTAAGGCATCCAAATACCAGCAGGCTTTGAATGCCGAGCCAGGGACTCTGGACTCACCCATCAGGCAATAGGGAGCTACCAAAGGTTTCTGAGCAAGGGAGCGACCCCTAGGAGCCGTGTCTCTAGCACAGACATGAGGATGGCTCGTAAAAAGGAGAAGTTGGCAATGTCTGAAAAAACAAAAGTAAAAATAAAAACCAACAGAAACCGTTTGCTATCTGTCGTCTTAGTAAAGAGAATATCCCAGTCGCAGGCAAATGAATTTAAATGACGACAGACACTGGAAGGCATGACTGGGACCTGGGGCGTCGTGGCCAGAGGGTGTGGGGCCTCCCGCCACCGACAAGCCCATCTCCCATAGGTGGCCCCCCGAGAAAGTCAGCTCTGGGGGCCAGACGCCATCCACCTGACATTCTGGTGAATGACAAAGCCTAATTAGCATGGCTTTTAAGCATCCATTACATTAATTTTACACAAAAATCTAATGAAGCTTTATTGGAATTTCTTTCAGCAATATTAACCCCACAAGTTTCTTATACATGTTTTCATCAGGAGCCGTGAGCAGCGGAGGTCGCCAGAGAATTAGAACTAGCCCTCGTGGTCTGCACTCTGGGCCATCCCCCTGTTCCCAAGGCCCCAGATGTGCAGGTCTGTCTGTAGCGAAGCTCCTGCCCCACATGAAATGGTTCCCATGAAAGACCATTGTGATGGTGGGGGATTCAAGCCCTAAGACTTGAGTGGGTGCCTCTCTGATTCAAAGGCATCCCAACCTGTCCCAAAGGCTGAGATTCTGGGACCCCGAAGAATCTGAGGGTTCAGGACAGGATCGGTAGACAGAAAGGCATTCCCTGTAAGATAGTTTGGCCCAAGGCCGTTCTACTGCCTATCTTCCAGCTAGGAGCAGCCGTGAACCCAGTTACGGCCTACCCAGATAGGCAGAAGCCTCAGGGGAGGGCATTCTTTCTTGAATAAAAAGAAAAAACTAACTAAAAAAATACCCTCTGCCCACTCATCATTCATCCTTCCCTCTTCTTCTCGCCTGGAACATGGATGTAAGGTATGGAGCAGTGGCAGCCATCTTCTGCCATGAGGATAAAAGCCCCAGCTTTTTGACTGGGGCAGGAAGATAGGGGAGATGACAAAATAGAAAACAGAAAGAGCCTGGACCACTGATGCATCACAGGGCTGAACGTGGTACGAGTCCTCAGGGGTCTATGCCTGAGCTTTTTATTTCTTGAAACAAACTCTTTATTTGCATGAGTCTCTATTAGTCAACTTCACTGCTACTTGCAGCCAAAAAATTCCTAACTGATAGAGTTCAATTCTAGTCTCATATTCCATGTGACTTTGGGTAGGTCTCTATCTCTGAATATCAATTTCATCACATAAAACAGAAGGATGAAACAAAACACGTTTAAAAAGATTGTTTTAGTCAACAGACCCTAAGGATCCACCCCACCCCAGTGAAACTGGGTTGCATGAGAATTCTATAAACCTAACCCGAAGGGAGGTATTCAAGAGAGCAGGGGTGTCCTGGAGTTGTCCCGCCCACTCCGGGGAAGCCACAAGGACACCTCCGGAACCCCAGTGCTCCAGAGCACGGGTCATAACGCCACCGGCCTTAACAACAGCCGAGGCTTCTCTGGTTCTGCCGTTGTGTGGTGCTGCCTCCAGAAAGCACTGGGTGGCTCCGGAGCCGGGCAGCCAGTGAGACTGGAGTATTCCAGAGCAGCGCTTCTCCCCCTTCAGTGTGCATACACTCGCCTGGGGGCCCTGCACATGCGGGTTCATGGGTGTGATTTCTAACGCGCTCCCAGAGATGCCCATGCCTCCGAGTCATGAGCCTTGTCTTCATTGCCACCATCATCACCCTGGCCAGGCCGCTGATCTGCCCTGTCACATGCACATCACCACGGAGGTGAAGAGCCCGCAGCGTGAGGGGAGCGCAGTCTCAGAGCCAGGCGGGCTCGGCCGCGTCGCTGTGGGGTTTTGGGCAGCTTGCTCAGCCTCTCTGAGCTGAACACAAGGGCCACGCTGCACAGCCCTGGGTATACCATGGATGCTACCAGGCCAAGCCACACAGTAAAGGCAAGCAGGGGCCGGAGCAAAGGGACGGCCATCTGGACCAACTCAGTCATCTTCCTGGAGCAAGGCAACCCGGCAAGACTGGGCCAGGGCTGATGGGAGCAGGCGGAGCGGGGAGGGAGCAGGTGGTGGGAGAGGGAGGGAGAAACTGGGGTGGGTGTGTCAGAGCATTTTGATATTAAAAGAAAAGTGCAAATTATATGCAAATGACATCCCTCTAACAATAATGTGATTGGATCGAAATGCCTCTTCCCTGACCTTAACTTCCCACTTCCCACCAGCCTCCAAATGCCTGTCATCAAGAGAGGAAGGAAATCATCACAGAAGCTTCACAACCTTCCCATCCAACCTCTACCCGCACTTTGCAAGTGGAGAAATTGAGACCCAGAGAGGTTAAGCAACTTGCTCACAATCACACTGCTAGTCAGTAGCTAGCTGGGCAGTCCCCCAGGTCTCCTGCCTGTGACGCTGTCTGAAATGGTGGCAGGGAGTAGGGGGAAGTGCCAATGGCACTGAGGAGGAGCCAGGCTGAACGAGGCCAGAAGAGCACAACAAAGGACTGTCACCGCGACAGCCAAGACAAAGGCCTTTGTCAGGCCAAGCAGCTGAGGCAGGAAACACAGCACCGCGCAGGACTCTTGCTCCACAATTAGTGTCAGTGTCTCTCTCACCCCAGTCCCCTGCAGGTGGCAAATCTGGCTGCCTTGGGGGCCCCCCACCCCTTACCAGCTCCTTGAGGTTCTTGGCAAGACCAACAGCTGCAGAGCTTGGGGGTAAGGGGTGGGACTCCGCCAGCCTGTGTCATGTAGGAAAAGCACCTAGACATTGGCGCCACCCAAGCCGGGCTTCCAAAGCCACCTCTGCCAGATACTGGCTGTGCAACCTCAGGGAAGTGCCTCCCCTCTCTGGTCTTCAGGCTCCTTGGCTATAAACTGGAGACAGGAATTCCACCACAGTATGAAGTGCCTGGCGTAGACAGGCACTAGACACACGTGACTTCCTGCCCTCGTGCCGGCCATCTGGTGACCCAGGTCACCCCTGCCCCAAAGTGAACAATTCAGAAACATTTTCCGCCCGGGTGCCTGGGATATTTTCTCAGCACTAACAGATTTTTTAAAAATTGGGATTAAGCCTTACTCAAGCCAAAATCAAAATGGGTTTGGCCTTCTGAGCTCACAATGAAAGGCACTTTAGGGGAGGGGAAGGACCAAAAATGAAGACATGGAAATTGCCAAGTCAAACTGGCCAGTAGTGGGCTAGTGTCATTCACCCTGTGGGGCAACGTGGGGGATAAAAGACTCAGGGAGGCCACCGCTAGGACAGCAGAGACCGAGGAAACGCTGGCCAGAGGCCACAGGGCCAGTTGGTGGCCCAGGCCAGGGGGAAGCAGCGCCCTTGATCCTACCCTGGGCACAAGGCATACCCACAGCGAGGTGGGAGAAGCAGCTGCTGGCCCACGGAGTGGTTCCCTGCCTCCGTGCCCTTTCTCAGCTTGGCCCATTTCCAAGTTCAACGGGCTAGGAGCTCCCCCCTCCTCTTCACACAAGCCTCTCAGATTTCAGCCAATATTCAAGGTATTCTGAGGCCCCCAGGTCCTAGCCCTTTCCGGCGAGGTCGTTCTGCACTCGCTGCTCTGGTGTTTTTCCACTGAGCATGAGTCTTCGGCGGTTTGGTTCACCTCTGACTCTTCTCCTGTATGTATATATTCCCCTGCATGGTGCCCCCCTGGTGCGGGTCTGGCTGGTCCCCTGCGTGGTGCCGGGTCTGGCTGGCCCCCTGCCACCCTGGCACCTGCCTGGCCTCTCCCAGAGAGATGGGGCGCCAAAGCCATGGTGGCCCAGGGCCCATCTAGAATAACAAGTCAAAGCACCTCCCGACCATGCCCCACAGTGAGACCAGAAAGAATTCTGCATCTGACTCTCGGCCCCATGTTGCTGCCAACTTGCTCTGTGACCCTGGTTTCCCAGTGTCCCTAAGTCTTATCCGTCAAATGCAGTGGTTGCATAAGATGTCCCGAAGGTCCCTTCTGCTTCTGACATCCCGAGTCCCTCACCACCAAGCCCTCAGCCCTCACCTCTCACCACAAAGGGATGCTGAGAACTGGCCTGTCCTGAGCCCTGGCCTCTGGCCACACGGCCTTGGGGTAGGTAATGAGAGGGATGTGAGCAGAGCACACACGGAACCAAGGCATCCAGGGAGCCGTGTGGCCGTGGGGGCAGAAAAGGGAAGCCCCGAAGCCAGCTGGACACTGCGAGCTGAGAGCTAGTTTAAAGGAAGGAATAGTGCTTGTCTGAGTGGTTATGCAAATTGTTGCTGCAAAGACTTCTGGGAAGAATGGATTGTCTAACTGTGTGAAGAAATGGGACTAAGAATGAGAAGAGGGAAGACTCTACCTTCTGAAATTCTCATCCATCCCCCAGCAACTGCATCCCAGGCTTTCCCAGCCTTGCAAAGCAGAATGAGTTCCTCCCCCCGTCACAGAGATTCTGGCAAACAGAGGCCCAGGGGCCTGGAAACCTCTGAGTTGCACAGCAAGTTGGAGGCAGAGCCAACTGGCACCTGCCTCGTCCTGACGACCCAGGAAGTCCGTCACACAGGATGCCACCGAGAGTCAGAAAGGAGGCATCCGTGCTGGGCAAGCCATTCTGCCCCTCGGGTGTGTCCATCAAGACTGGCAGCCAGGACAGCTGAGCCCTGAGGTCTCAGTGCGGGGCTTCACCTGGTTCACAGAAAGGCCAAGTTGGCACTGGGATGGGACAGAGGAGAACACGTGGAGCTCCATGAATGACTACGGGCCCTGCCCAGAGAGGCTCTGCCACGCTCGACCGCAGAGTCCAAGGCCGTGCTGGGCGTGGACCTCGGGTCGGCAGCTGGGGAAGAGTGGGTGGGGAAGACACAGCCCGGGCGCAGCCGCCTGGGGCCGGAACCCCTTCCCCAGCTCCCGTTCTATCGGTGAGGAACAGACTGGGCCACGCAGTCCCGTGGGGCAGCTGCTCCCCCAGTCACTATGGCCGAGGAGGCCCGCCACCCCCTGAGTTCAGAGAGAACTGGGGTGAGAGGGACGGGGGCCCCATGAAGGGGCATTGGTGTGAGGACCTTTGCCCGTCATGACAAAGACACAGCACCTTGAAGGCCCTTTAAAGTGCTCCCCGCCTCGGAGGAGAACGCCCAGGACAGAGGGCTCGGGTCCTGCTTCTGCCACCACTTGGAAGTAGACCCCAGGTCCCAAGGAGCAGGGACTCGCTGACCTTCACGACCTGCCCCATCTGACCATTCAGCATGCAAGCGGCGAGCACACAGCCTCTTTGGCGCATCAGCACCCTCACCTCCTTCCCTTTGGCACCCAGCCTTCCTGCTCAGAAACCCCAGCTGTGGGTACTGGGAGACAAAGGTGGAGTGTCGCCTCTAGGGGAACAAACTGGCCAGGCAGGCCTTCAGTGGCCTCCTCTGCCCGCTCCATGGTAGCCCCAGGGTTCCTGCTGCCCCCAAGACCAGACCTCATTTGGATCAGGGGAGCCCACACGAACCTTACACTGAATCCCTTCCTGTGGAGTTACCAGAGTTGGTTTGCACAGCTGCACACGGACACGTCGACGGACACACAAGCCCCGTCCCTAGGCTGGCGCACTTGCCCGGTGGCCCACCCTCGGCTTTCTCTGCCCCACCCCTTTTCATGGTCAATTATCAATGTCTCTTCTCTTTCTTCCTTTTTTTAAGGAAGGAAAAGAAGGGGCAGTAAGTCCACGATGAACAAAACTATTGAGAAGTATGACCTTAAAGAGAGCTCCCGTCCCAGGGAGCATGCTGCACTGCATGGCTTTGAATTAGGCCAGGTTCACATACCAGCCTTGGCCGAGCACCTGCTGGGCCCCAGGACGTGCATGAGCAGATGTGCGTCTTTCCTGGAGCGGTTCGCAGCCCAGCACCCCCCACCCCGACTGATGAAAACCCACATTACTCGGCAGTACAGTGCCTTCTTGTTTTATGAGGTTTTGCATTATGTGAATTTGACACTGCGATATAAAGATATTAATAAAGTCTCACTTTATATGCAAAATTTGAAATAATGTGCATCCCAGACGCTCTTTTTAAGCATGAAGAACGGCGAAGCGGGCAGGACCTGTGAATTGTAAACTGTCTGAGTGCTCACCACCCGGTGGTGCCGCCCAAGCGGGTGAACAGAAACGCCTGCCAGCCTCTGTCAGGGTCTCGGTTGAATTACGCAAGTTTCTGAATTATACGAGGCCTGCTGGCATGTGTGTGTCTCACGAGAGGTGACGGGTCTGGTGGTGCAAGTCCTGGCCGTGGAACCAGAGTGCAGGGATTTTAGTCCTGACTCCGCTGCCGTGTGATCCTGGGCGGGGCCACCGAGCCGCCTGTGCCTCAGTTTCCTCGTGTGCACAATCCAGAGAGCACAGTGCCTGCCTTTCACATCGATGTTTCTCTTCCTCTCTTTCTCCCTCTTTTTTCCTCTCTCTAAAAATAAATAGGTGTGCCCCTTGGGCAGAGGACCCGGGAGAGAAGATGCACGGGGCAGCGGACCTTCACGAGCCCACGGGAGCCCTGCCGGCTGAAATCTCGGGCACAGCCTGCGAGTCGCTCGGTGAGCTCAGCGAGGTGACAGCACAGGCGTTCTGTGAGCATTTAGCGGTGCACGGAATTAGTGGAACATCGCTGCTGTTCGGGGTTCAGGCAGATGAATGGAGATAAGCCTCCAGAAGGCACAGAAACACAGGCGTGCCAGGCACGGTGAACAACTGAGGCTGACTGTAGCCACACTGGCTGTTCACCGTTCACCTCTGATGTGCGGAGTGGTGACTCCCGTGTGTGTTGTGACGTGGGGAGGATGGACAGGGAAGCAGATGGCAGCTTGCTCCAAGGGAGAAGGCCCTGGGGGCGGGGTTGCCCAACAGTGGGACCCACTGCTCTGGGAGGCGACAAACTCCCAGTCCTGAAACATCCCAGCAGAGACGGGCCACGGTGGGGGGGCTGGCTGGGTCCCTTTGTTTGCCGCTCAACTCCACCCGCCACCCTCACCCCGCTCTCGCTCTGGGGAGGCTGGCCAGCACGGACCGACATAGGCCCCAACGCCCTCGGCCCTTTGGCTGGATTGGCCAACCAGAGCCCTAGCGGGACACAGGAGAGAGCAGAGTACCCCTTTCCCAGGCTCCCACCCTGCAGGGCCACCGGGGGCCTCAGGACGTCTGCACGGAAGGCCACGGCCTCTCTGGGAGCGGCCCGCTCCACACAGCCCCAGCGACCACCACCGACTTCCGGTTGCCCCTCCCTTCTGGGGCCTGGCCTGGGAGAAGCTGGTACTAACTCCAAGGCGCCCCCCCCCCCCCCCCCGTCGTTTCCCTGCCCTTTCCGCACCTTTGTAAGTCGTTTCTTTATTAAAACCCTCCTGGAATTACCCTAATGTGCGGGTGCCATCTGTTTCCTGCTGTGACCCCGGCTGATACACGGGGCTTCCTAATCGGACAAAAAAATTAAACGACATGGCCTCTCTACATCGTGCAACTAATTCGGCAGCTCCACGAAATGTGAGTCACACTCATTGAAGTACTAAACTTCACGTTATCAGCCGTATTAGAGGGGCTGTGGCTCACAGCCTCCAAAGCATGGCTGCCCGTGCCCACTTGCCTGCAGACGGGGAAACTGAGGCCTCCCAGAACCCTGCTCGAGGTCCCAGCCAAACACAGGAAGCCAGGAACCCCGGGAGCCCACCCCAGGGTGCCTTCCCTGAGCAGAGCATTCCCACGGGCCCCTCCCACAACGGAGGCAGCTGCCCCTTCTCTCCCTGTCTCCTTCCCTCCCCATTCCCTGGTGGGAGAGGCCCTTGGGGAAAATGATGAGGTTTTTATAGCATTTTCTGGTAAGCACTTAATAACTCTCCAGGCTATAGATCTAGCTTTGCATGGGCTGGGGATAATTCACATAAAATATGACTTTTCATTTATCACATTGACATGTAATAAATACTTCCCAGTGAAGCTTGGGCACAGAAGGGGGGTGAGCAACCATCAGATGAGGCTCCATGACTGAGGACTGGGGTTTGGGTCCACAGCAGGTGACCTCAGGGCTGGGCAGACCCGAGTTTCAGGGGTCCAGAACCCTGGGGCCAGGGATGCTCACAGCGTCACGGGAAACTCCTTAGGGATGACCGGCCTGTGGGACACCTCAGATCTCCCACCAGCCTCACCAGCATTTCTGAGAAATCAGGAACCTGCCTCCCACAGCCAAACGCCCCCCCAGGGCTGGTGGCAGCTGGATCCAAATGTCCCAGCAGCTGTCCTCTTCCTCCACCCTCATTTCTGGCTCTATCGGACTTGTCTTAGAGAGCTTCCTACTCCCGCTCCTCCCTCCCCACCAGCCCCTTCCCATCCCCACTGACATTGAGCTCATAACTGGACATGCAGGTGGTTTTCCAGTTCTTTCACAATTAGATCAGTCATAGCTCCCATTCATTCTGTGTCTACCACGAGTCGGGAGCACTTCTCATTGAGCTCCCCAAACCCCCGAGGCATGATCACTGCCCCCGGCTCACAGGAAGGGGCAGACCCTCAGAGGGCTGAGCGATTTGCCCGAGATGGCATTGAGATCTCGTGGTGGCATGTGACTCCAACCCGGGTCTGGCTGTCCGTAACCCCATGGCCCCCCTGGCCCCCGTGGCCCCCGTGGCTCTGTGTTTTAGGTTGGGCTCCCCCGGACGCAGACCCTGAGACGAGGATCGGCCTGTGCGATGTTTAGTTAGGAGGTAAGCCCAGGAAGCATCAGCAGAAGAATGGGGAAGGAACAGAGCCAGTACAGAATGTGTCATGAAAGTCCACCACGGTGGATGACCTGGGGACTCTGGGGACCGTACAGAACACACCTCAGGGCCCTGGCTGGTGTGGCTCAGTGGACTGAGTACTGGCCTGTGAACCCAAGTCTCTCAGGTTCAATTCCTGGTCAGAGCATGTGCCTGGGTTGGTTGCAGGCCAGGTCCCCATTGGGGGGTGTGCAAGAGGCAGCCAACTGATGTTTCTCTCTTGCACTGATGTCTCTCACCCTCCCTTTCTCCCTCCCTTTCCCTGTCTCTGAAAATAAATCAATAAATAATCTTTGAAAAAACAACAGTGAGGAACTGTGGTTATATCCACCGATTCCTGCCAGTCACTACAGGAGGTCGTTCCTTCTCCCTGCGGAGATGCTGAGCCGGCTCCAGCGGCCTGGGACAGTGTTGGGACGGAGGCTCCCAGGGTTGCCAGGGGCAGCCGGCAGCCACGGGGTCCCTGTGCATGGAAGGATGAGTGGGGGGCGCTGGGCGGAGCCTCCCCAAACCCCTGTCACCACTGGGCTGGACAAACGCAGTAGCCACCTAACTGGTCCCCCTCTCCTGGTCCTGCCACGTCTGATAGACCCCCCAGCCCAGTAGCCACGTGTGCCCAGGAGTCCGCTGGCCTGGGGAGGAACACGGGTGGCAGAGGTGCCTGTGATGGCGCCGGGCTGCGTGGTGCACACACACCACCTCTCGGGGCCCCACGGGTGCCCTTCCGTCCTCTTAGAGCTCTGACTCCAAGACCGGCGACCTGCCCCGTGGCCACCCGTAGAGACAAGGGACCCAGACAAGGACCACCGGCCAAGGACCACCGGCTGACTCAAGCAGGGCTGCGTCCACGCAGGGAGCCGCGGCTCTGGGACGCCATGTAGGCCATTTTCCAGCTGGAAGGTTGGCTTTCCCACGGATGCCCCACGATGACGGGAAAGGGCCCTGGGCAGCACACGCACCAGTTCAAAGCCTTGCTCTGCTCCTTGCCACTGTGTGACCCAGTGTAAGTGACACTCCTGCTAACCCTCAGGGCATTTTTTGTCGGTAAAATGGACAAAACACTGCACACCACACAAAGGTGTGGGAGGAGAGCAGGGGGGCTCGGCAAGTCCACAGCCCGGTGAGCAGCGTGTAGTGAGCACCCACTTCCCTCCTCACCGGTCTGGCCTGGGCAGTCGCTGGCCAATTCCTGCCATTTTGACCCAAAGACACGAAGAGCCCACACGAGAGGAAATCCTGGGAGTCCTGGGAGCGACGGCTGAGCGTCCCACTCCCCCGAAAACCTCTGAGATGAGACCAGCGGTCTCTGCCCGCCCTCCAGCTGCGCTCGACACGCCCCGCCCTGCCTGGCCACCAAGCCGGCAAAGGGGCCAGACGAACCCCAACACCAGCACTATTTCACTCCACGAATTCTGGAACTCGCTCAGGTCCTGCGTGACCCTCACGACCACAGCGTGAGGCCGGGGCCGTCAGGGCCGTCGGGGCTGATCTGGGCCCAGCGCCTCATTTCCAGGCCAGAGACCTGGGGACGGAGAGGGGGCTCACCCAGGGTCGCCTGGAGCCCAAAGCCCCGGGAAAATGGCAAAGGCCCTAGATAAGGGGCCAAGTAGCAGGATTTGAATTCCGCTCTACTTTCTAGCTGTGTGACCCTGGGCAAGTCACTCCACCTCTCTGAGTCTTAGTTTTTCTCTTTGTCAAGTGAGAATAACGCCTTACACAGGTTAATGCACCCCTTTTACAGATGGGAAAAAAAAGAGGTGATGAAATGAGAACTACGGGTGAATTACAAACAGACACGCGAAGATGGGCTTCAGAAGCCTGGCCTCCTCCCTCTGGGTTCCAGCGTGTTCTCTCTTCTCTCCCCCTATCCCTCCCCCTGCTGCCAAGGACACGTTCAAGCAGCAGCAGGAAAACAAGGTTGAATTAGAACCAAAGTGCCACCTTCAGAGGAGTGGCAGCAGCCGCCAGAGAGGCAGCTGGTAACACAAAGAGGCAGGGGCAAAGGTCAGCGGGCAGGAGGCCAGTCGGCTCTCCAGGCCTGGAGGGTCACTATCACTTAGTGACCGCTTCCCTCGCCCCCCCTGCCACACTCAGTGCTCACAACTCGTTATGCAAACGGAGGCTCGGAGCGGTTAAGTGACCCTCCTGAGGTCACATTGCTCACCAGTGGCGGGGCCAGGACTCAAAGGACAGCGGTTGACCTTCAAGCCTGCACGCCTCTCCCCTCAGCATTTCTGCCTCTTTAGAGCGTTCAGAGAGGCGTCTTCTGAGCCCCTGGGACTCCGTGCAGCTCAAAGACGGCAGAGAAGCCGGCGTGGGCGCCTGCAGCTGTGATCCATGGCGACGGTGAAACCTTGCCCAACGTGAAGAAGGGCAAGGGAAGAAGAGGAAGAAGAAGTTAAATAACTCTTCTGTGTTGGCCCCCAGGCCCGTGAGAGCGGCTGCATAAATCACCAAGGCCCGGGGACCAAAGTGAGGAGGACGGCCCCTCTGTCACACCCCTGCACATAATAAATGCCCCCATTAAAGGCCAGTGAGTTGGCTCCCTTCCACACACACACGCACAGTCCCGCTGCCCTGCCCTTTGCTCTGGGAATGAAGCCTCCGCTCCAAGGGCTTCCCCCACCCAAAGGTCGCTGAAAGGCCCCAGGAAGTGGCGATGAGAGAGGAATGCCAGCAGCCAAGGCAGGACTCCCACCAGGAACTCAGGTCACAACCGCCCCTCCCCAGAGGCAAACAGAACAGCTTCCCACAGCCTCTGCCCAGCCCTCAAGCTCGCCCCAGAGCTGGGAGTGCCCCAATGGGTCTCCTGCACCCGGAGGGCCCGCCTCTACCTCAGAAGAGCCAGGTGGGAATGAATCTCCAGGACGTCCTCATCCACCAACCTCACCGACACACAGAGAAGAGAGGAGGGCCTATCCCGGGTCATGAAGTTCAAGATTGAGCTCAGATGAAAACCACATCTCCTGGCTCCTGGCCCAGTGCTCACCACCTAACCCCCCCCCCCAGCCTGAGCTATTTCATTGCCCCCTGAACCCCCCACCCACTGCATAATCCCCCACTCCTGGATCGGAAGCTGAGGGGCTCAGGGCCTGCCAACTGCAGACAGCTCCTCCACACTGGGGCCAAAGGGCAAAGGTAGAGAGGGGCAGCCTGGGACATCGGAATCAACCCAGAACCTTAGCACTGGACGGACCCCGCTCCCCAGCCCAGCCCGGCCCAACGTCAGTTATCTATTGCTGCACAGCAATACCCCGAAACCAAGCAGCTCCAAACAACATGTATTTATCATCTCACAGTTCCTGCGGGTCAGACCTGTGGGTACAGACTAGCTGGGCCCTCTGCAAGCCGTGGTCCCTCACACCGAGGCTGCCACCGAGGTGTCAGCCCAGGGTCTGCAGTGCCATGTGATGCTCTGACTGGGGAGGAATCTACTTGCAAGCTCACGCATGCAGCTGTTGGCAGGATTCTGGCTCTTGCAGGCTGTTACAGCAAAGAGCCTCCACACCTTGCTGCGTAGGCCTCTTCTGCACGGCGACCTGCTGCATCCGAGGGTGCAAGCTGAGAGCACGGTAAGGAGCGGCCAGCAGGAAGGAAGCCACAGCTCTGGAAACACAACCCTAACAGTGACATTCTATCACCTTTGCCGTATTCTGTTGGTTAGAATCAAGTCACTAAGTCCAGCCCACAGTGAAGCAGAGAAGATTACACAAGGACCACAGACATCACAAACGGTGCGTCCTTGACCGCATCTCTTACCCTCTCTAGGTATCAGCTTCCTCCTCTGAACCATTTGGATGGGGATACCGAACTCAGCACCAAGCACGGAGAAGGCACTCAGGGAAGAACGGTTATTATTCCTCTGCGAGCTGTTGATAGACTGGGAGGCCGGGAGAGGGGTGTCGGGCTGTTGAGCAGCCAGGCAGACATGGGAGACAGGTGGACCAGGACACAGTGCAGGGACAAAGGACAAGGTACGCAGGTCTTCCCAGTGTAGGGGGAGAAAAGATTAGCTCGTGAAGTGCAGGAAATTCTTTACGGAGCTGGATTCCAGAGGAAGAGCAACAGGGAGCGTTTGGGGCCTCGAATAACCGGGACCCCTGAGAGTGAGCCACACGGAGCCCCTGTCACATCACAGCGTCAGAGGAAGGCCCGGCCGCCCCGCTCAGGGGAGGAACATGGAGCCCTGCGGAGCTGGTCTCCCCCGGAGGGTCTGGCGCTGGCCTGCCAACTGGCCACCTTTGCGAGTCGGGGCAGCGGGCACGACCACCAGCATGTGCCTGATGAAAGGCGGGTCCCGGGGAGGGCGAGGGTGTTCTGAGCGGCTCTGCTTCACCGGCTACAGGGACTATCGGACCAGAACTGGAGCCGGCTGTTGGAGGCTGGAAGTCACCGAGCAGGGCAGGAACAGAGCCCTGGGGTTTCCGGTAAAAGCGGCTTAGACTCTAGCAGGGCCCACCCTGCGGCCCGCAGGCCACGGGCGACCCGGGATGGCTGTGAACGCAGCCCCACTCGAAATCGTAAACCTACTTAAAACATGATGAGATTTTATTTCTGATTATGTGCTGCAATGCATTTATTTTTTAAAAGATATTATTTATTTATTTTTAGAGAGAGGGGAAAGGAAGGAGAAAGAGAGGGAGAGAAGCATCAGTGTGTGGTTGCCTATTTCACACCCCCTACTGAAGACCTGGCCCGCAACCTAGGCATGTGCCCTGACTGGGGATCGAACTGGTGACCCTTAGCTTCATAGGCCCGGCCAGGGTGGTACAATGTATTTAATATGTGGCCCGAGACAACTCTTCTGTGGTGTGGCCCGGAGACGCCGGAAGTGTGGACACCCCCGAGGAGGAGCACAGACAGGTGTCAGAGAGCCATTGAGCCCTCCGAAATGAAGCACCAACTGTACATGTAGCTGCACGATTCGTGGAAGGAGAGAAATCTGTCCACCGCCCCAAACAGATTAGGATCACAGATCCAGTCCAGTTCTCCCCTTTTACAGATGAAGAGACTGAGACCGAGGAGGCAGCCGGGGCTGCTCCAGACGGTGCAGCCACCCAGCAGGGCGGCCAGAATGAGGACCCAGGCCAGCCCCCCTGCCACCTTTCTCGGGCAGCCCCGAAGCCCACCCTTCACCCGAGGACACTCAGGCACTGCATGCACCCTAATAAGCAGTTGATGTCTCCGAATGGTGTTTAATTACTCCACAGGAGAACCACTTTAATGGGCCACATGAAACAAAGAGTTTTAATAAAAGCTCACGTGCTCTGGGGGCCCCAAGCCCTTCCCTGTGCTCCCCTTTGTTATTTCTCCCGATCTCACGAAGATACAACATTTGTCACTGTTTCATCAGGAGCCACGGTACCCTGCGTTATTTATGAGCTTGCTATTTACTGAAAATTATGTTTCTGTAAAAGGGGGGAAGAAGGGGAGGGATGGAGTTTATCACAGAGAAGGCTTGGCAAGAATTTGTGACACTCCAAAGTTCCCAGACCCCTGTTCCTATGGAGACGGAATGAGTTTGGTCCCCGGTGCCAAAGCCTGACCACGAGTCCCAATCCCACGTGGGGCTGCCCCCAGGCTCCTGGAAGCCTTGACTGGCCCCCTTAATCTGACCTGTGTCTGTCTGCTTTAAAGGAATACAGTTTTTCATTGGAAGGAATATGAGCACAAGGTTAAAGGCAGTGTCCTGCTGCACTGCTTCCGACTTCCCAGTCCACCCCCCTAGGCAGCCCCGTCTAACTTTCTAAAACGTCTCTCCTTATATTTACCTCCATTTTTCTAAATAATATGTTTCTGCTGGTATTTCTTGTTTCATCAGTTTTAGACACAATCTATTGAGTTCCTACCATAACGGATGAGACTTTATCGCCCTCACACCACCTGCGCCCCCTCCTGCCGTGTTGCTATTTTTAGTTCTTCCATCAGGTTACCTCTGTGACCGTCCCCCCTCCAAAGCTGCACTTTGGGAAAAGCAGGCATGGGTGCCCCTTCTTTCCCCTTCCCTCAACTCTCGCCTCCTAATTTGGGCCACCCACACTTCCACGCTGGTCAAGTTGGTAACATTTACCCTTATTCTGCAACCATGAGAGGTCTTTCAGAGGGATTCTAAGAGCTGAAAACCACTGAAAAGCATTTACATTTGTGCCTCTGTAAAGACTCTCCACTGCGGAGCCGAGGAACACACTACAATTACAGCTAAGTTTCCGGTTGCCTTTTCTTGTTCTTCTGTCTTAGTTGTCTTTGTTACATTCCCAATTCTTTTTCAGTGTCTTCATAAAGCCAAGACCAGCACGCAGCCCCTGCCCTCTGGGGCCCTCCGTGCTCCTGCTCCGATCTGACCAGCTGCTCCCTGGGCCAGTGCACGGCTCTCGCCCTGGGACTCAGCCCTGCCTGCCGAGCACATTTCTGGCCTTCCCCTTTCCTGGTTCACTCTCTCACAAATTGTAACATATCCCCAAGTTGCTTCCTTAAAAAGGATTTACAGGAGGTCAATTTTCTGAGTCCTTTCGACTTGATTGACGGTTTGGCTGGATATAGAAATTCTAGAATGAGAACCCTTTCTTTCGGAATTTGGACACTATCCGATGTTGCTGGTGAGAGCCGGATGCCGGTCTGATTCTTGTTGCTCTGTAAGTGACCCTCCTGCCCTCTGGAAATCTTTAGAATACTCTTTCCTCATGTTGCTCTTCCCACTCATGATGGGGTATACAATCGGTGTGGCCTCTTTTTCATTTATTGTTTTGGGTACTGAATGGGCCCCTCCTTGTTTCGTTTAAGTTGGAACTTACACGTCGCTTTGTAACTTACATGTTGCAAACTACACAGATCCTCTCACTGTAGACTAGTTTTGCCTTTTTGGAGTTTCCTGTAAATGGGTTTTTACCATATGTACCTTCCTGTGTCTGGCTTCCTTTGCTTAACATTATGTCTCTGACCATCACCGGTGGTTTTCCATGTAGAGGCTGCTGGTTCTTTTTCACTCCTTAGTAATATTCCACTGTACACCTATATCACGGTCTATATGAAAAGTGATGGACATTTGGAATAGTCCCAGTTTGGAACTATTATGAATGATGCTTCTGTAACAGTCGTGAATATGTCTTTTGGTGGAAACAAGTACTTGTGGTCCTTCGACCTACATTTAGAGGTAGAACTGTTGGCCCACTGGGGAGATATACATTTAGATTCTGTAGATGCTGGCCTAGAACTTTCCAAAGTGGCCACACAAATGTCGGTGACCAGTGGCAACGTCTGAGGGGCCCAGTCGCTCCACGTGCTCACCAGGACGCCCAGACCCCATATTTCTGGCATCTAACAGGGGCGTGGCGGGACTTTGTTGTGGTTTTAATCAGCATTTCCCCAGTGACTAGTAGCGATGACCACCTCTGAATATGTTTACTGATCATTTGTGCTTTTTCATTGACTTGTCTTATTGACTTACTTTGTACCTCTTTTGCTCATTCTTAAAAGCCGAAGTTTCTCACTTTCTAGATCCGTGGGACTGCTCTACATACTCTAGGTGCACCTGCTTCGTTGATGTATGTACCCCAAACTCTCCTCTAAGTCTTTGACTTGTCTTCTCGCTCTCTCAATATTTCTGAAGAGGAGTTGTTAACTGGAACTTAGCAATACTTTCTTTTATACTTAGTTGTCTTTGTATTCTATTTAAGACATCTCTGCCCATCGGGAAGACATGAAGCTACACCTTGAGGGATTTTTTTTTCTTGAAACTTCATCATTTCACGTTCCACATTCAGATCTACATACATCTCGAGCTATTGTCTGCGTACGGTACGTGGTCACTCCTTTTCCCATAGCTGTTCAGTCGCCTAGATGAGTAGCCCTCCCACTGGGCAGCTTCAGATCTTCGGGCCTGCGGAAATTATCTAGCTTTGTTTCTTGATCATCTCCACCCCTCGCTTTCCTCCGTCTTGGAATTCCTGCCACTCAGATGTTAGACTTCCTGGAATGTTTCTCTGGGCCGCTTGTTTCTCTCTCTCATTTTTCTTGTCCTTTTCCTTGTTTGCTTTACTTTCTGAGAATGTTCCTTAACTTTGCTTTCCAATCCTTGTATTGAGTTTTATTTCAACAGTAATCTTTTTTATTTCCCAGCATTCTATCTCACTTCCCCCTCGTTCCCACTCCCCAGCTCGGCCCTTCGTCTGGTTGCTGAGGCGCACCTGCCCCTTTAGGTGGGCCGTTCCCGCTCCCCGCAGAGCCCTCTGCGCTGGAACGGGGAGATGAGTCATCTACCCTCGTCTAGTTGGAGTTCCAGACACAGACCCGTATCTTCGAAGAGTCCATTGTTTTCTTCCCCCATTAGTCCTGCTTTTCACGTCTTCTTTCTTCTCATTATCTACGGTCTGATTCTCTGGGGAGACAAACTCTGAAACAGAAATTTGCACTCCGGAAATTGACGGGGGTTCCCCTAGGTCAACCCTGAGAAGAGGGTGAAGTAAGGCGAAAGGGGCGGAGGGAGGAGATGAATTGTGTTGCAACGGCGACCAAGACTTCCCTGGATCCCAGAGACAGCTCTGGAGCCGGAATGGCTCCGCGTCAGTGACGTCCAGCAGGCGGCCCTGCTCTATGGAGGGGCCCCCTCCCCACGGTGAGCAGTCATTGGACGCAGGGGTGTCTGGGAGGAGGCGGGGCCGTGGGTGAGGCAGCTCTTCGGTAGCTGGAGCAAACCCAGAGAACGACTCAGCTGAGAGTCCTGCGCCGGGGGGACGAATGACTGAGCACAGAAGGGGAACTTTGGTGGCACAGTATATACTGCAGAATCCACTCTCCTCGATCTCTCGGTCTCTCTCTCTCTCCACACACACATGCACGCACACACGCACATGCCCCATCTGAAACAAGGACCCCGAAACCCCTTCTCTGCACTAGTATAGTAGACTTTGCTATGGGCGAATCAAGGAATCCACAGAGCACTATTCCCCCTGAGTCCGGGCAGCCCCTCCAGCTGTGCCCACACCTACCATCTGGAACTGAAGAATGGGGGGAGGGGAGGTGGCAGGACTCTGTCTGCCCTCGACGGGGTGGGGGGTAGAGTTAAAACCACTGGAACTGGCACCACTGCCCCAAAACCTCCCACCCACCACAACCCCAGCTTAGCCCCGTCTTCCCCACCCCTCCCGGGAGCGAAACTGTGTAAAAATACCCTTCCACGTAGCTAATCTGCACTGTAAAGACAAGTTGGGAAGGGAGACTTAGGCTACAGGGAAGGACTCAAATTGAAAATGCTTGGGGGCGACCCATAAATAAAAACAGTAATTCATCTCCTTACTGAGCAGTCCCAGAACGAACTGAGTCCCCATCTGAGTAAGGAGAGAGGACAGGAGGAGCCAAACGGTGACAGTCTGACAGACAGACTGGGAGAGAGAACCACAAATGCCCCTTCGAGTCTCTCCAGAGAAACGTCAAGGTCTGTGGTTTTAATAGAGCCGGTGATGGAGCCGAGACCCAACTTTCCCCAGGGTTCCTTCGTACACGAGTCTCCCACCCGGAGCTACAAAGAGCCCCTCCAGTCACCGGGGGGGGGGGGGGGGGGGGTCCCTCCAGATCCCTCCTGGTTCAGGGCGGCCTCCCCGCGCCCCTCAGATTCACCAGTAAAGGAACAAGATGGGCCTCACGTTGCTGCCGCCAGTTCTGCGTCGGGAACCGTGCTAGTCTTCAGTCCCTTCTCACCTGTGATCTCCAGTGGCCCGGCGATAATGTTAATAACAACATAATTATCCCTCACTGGGAGCTCATTACGCACTGGATGTTCTGCTTTATCTAACTGACCCTCACAAGAGAACTGAGAGGCAGACCTATTAACAGCCGCACTCCTATTTGGTTACGGCTTTCCTGAGATACATTAGAATTCTCACACTATACGATTCACTCATCCAAGTGCAGGATCTCGTGATTTTCGGTGTATTCTCGGACTTGCACAACCACCATCACGATCAGCTTTAGAACATCATATCACCCCTCAAAAAGTCACACGCCCACTCCCCTAACCCCGCCCCCGGCCCTAGACCGCCCTTGCCTGCCTTGTACGTCTACAGATTCACCTCCCTGGATGGAGTCACACAATACACAGTCTTTGGAGACTGGCTTCTTCAGCTGAACGTTTCCGAGGCTGACCCACGTTGTAACGTGTAGCGACACTTCATTTCCTTTTACGGCAAAATACTTCTTGGCGTGGCTACACCACATTTTGTTCATCCTCCCACCAGCTGACGGCCACTGAGTGTGGTTCTGCGTCTGGCCATCATGAGGGACGCACGCTTCCCCTTCTCTCATGCAGGGACACACGAGTGGAATAACAGAATCACACGGTAATGCGTGTTTGACTTTTGTTTAAGGAGCGCCAAACTGCTTTCCAAAGTGGCTGCACCATTTTACATTCTCCCCGTTGGTGCGTGAGGGCTTCGACTGGTCCACATCCTCACCAACACTCGTTATTATTTGTCTTTTGTGATTACAGGCATCTGGTGAACTGGTGTCGTGTGGTGGGTCTTATTTGTCCTTCTCCACTAGCCAGTGACCTTGAGCATCTCTCCATGTGTCTACTAGCCATTTGTACATCTACTTTGGAGAAATGTTTATTTAGACCCTTTGCCCATTTTTAATTGGGTCACTTGATTTTTTATTATTGAGTTGTAAGAGTTCTTTATATATTCTACATACCGTTATCTTTATCAGTTACATAATTTGACAATATTTTCTCCCACTCCATTGGTTGTCCTTTATTTTCTCGACTGTCCTCTGAAACATGAAGGCTTTCCATTCTGAGCCCTGAAAGCGTGGCTCAGTTGGCTGGGCGTCACCCTGCAGAGGGACAGGTCGAGGGTTGCATTCCGGGTCCAGGCACCTGCCCGGTGTCAGGTTCTCTCCCTGGACAGGGCGCACGGGGCGCTCACGAGAGGCAAGCAATTGGTGTTTCTCTTTGGCATCGATGTTTCTGTCTCTCTCCCCCCACCCCTTCTCCTCGCTCTAAAAATAAAGAAAATCTTCTTTAAAAAGTTTTTAATTTTGATGAAATCCAGTTTATTATCTTTGTTGTTGTTGCCTGTAATAAGCCCACTTTATAGGTGAGAAACGAGGCAGGTTCTCAGCAGCTCACCGAGGACACGAAACAGTAACCAAAGGAGCCGAGACTCCACCCCAGGCCTCCAGACCCTGCAGCCTCCTTCTGCTTCCTTTCACCGAGAGCCGGAGGCGCCCGTGTCTCTGCGGCCCTGCCTTGGGCAGAGGGCAGGCTCCCACGCCCTGGGAGAAAGCCCACGCCTGCCCCTGACCGTGGGAGGCCGGGACGGCCACAGCACCAGGCCCTGCCACAGACGCAGACACCTGAACCGCTGCCCGGCAAGTCGGCCCCAGGGGGCCACGAGGAGCAGGCAGGAAACCCTCCTCCTGGAAAGTTTGTGCACGGCGTGGCCCATGAGGAAGAACTTCTCGGTGTGGGGCCAGCACCTCGCCAGGGGCCGGGAGCTCGCCCGAGAGCATTAAGAGATTCTTACTAAGTCCTTCACGCTCTGCTCTAATATTTCCCATTCATCACTTCATTTTTCTCTAATAAACAGTCATTCCTTCAACAAATATGTATCAGGCACCTATGCAATAAAAATCTCTGAGCTGAGAAACTGGAAGACAAAGTGTTTTTTCTCTTTACACCATCCTAGGAAAGGGCGGAAAGTACTGTTTCTGGTCTGAAGATGAGGAGAGCGAGGTGCCATTTTACAACGTGGCCAGGGAGACACAGCGAGACAGCGGCGACCTGGCAGGGCCCACCTCCGGGCCCACCGTCCAGGCTCTGTCTGCACACAGTGAACGTCAGCTGAGGGGGTCAAACTCAAGGCTACCCTTGAGTTTCCCAGCTAAGAATGGGGCTCACTTGTCAGAGAAAGAGCACCCAAGCCCGAGAACACAGGCGCCACCGGTGGGCCTCACAGCAGCCCCTGTCCCGCCCCCTCTGCCGAGACGAAATGATGGCACCTCAGCTGTGGAAGGCAACCCGGCCGCCTGCCTAGGAGGACGGGTCCAAGCCCATCTTTTGATTATTATTATTATTTTATGGCTCATTTTCCAGTCAAATCCTTCATTTGTGCAAAAGCCCATCCAGCCTCGAGCACATTCATCTTGTCTTTGAATTTTATCTTTTTAATTAAAAAAAAGAGCCTCCCGTAAGGCAGCACAAATTAGGTCACCGCCAAAGACCTGCCTTCCCGAGGAGCAGGTCGCACACTCCGGCCCTGGCCCTGCCGCCGGCATCGCGGTGACTGGGTCCATGTTGCCGCACCTGCCTGGGCCCAGGTGCGTTCTCTCAGATAAAGAATTTGGGCTCCGCTGTCCAGAAAGCCCACAGTGGGGACAGGGTGCCACGGGAAGGGTGGCCCCGGAGCTGGAGGAACCCAGGGGAGCCCCACAGGGACGGGCTGCCTTGTGACCTACAGCACAAAATGCTCCTGCCAGGTGCCAGCAGGACGGGCTCCTTCCCGGGCTCAGGGCCCAGACCTCGCAGCCCCAGGGGGGGACCCCATGGGCAGGACTGGAGCAGCCACTGCTCTCCGGGTTCCCTGGAGCGAACCTGGACCCCGAGGGTCTTGCTTTGATGGAAAGAACAGACGTGCCCATCCCTGGGGCAGGGTGGGGGCCAGGGGGACCCGTTCCAAGTTCAGCTGGGTTCTCAGCACAGGGAAGGCAGCGTCCCCCTGACCTCCCCTCCCCCGGCCCCTCCTGGGGCCTGGCTCTGACGTAACGGCCACCTTTCCCTTCTCCCTGTCTCTCTGCATCCTTTCCTGTGCCTCCCTCGTTCCTGGGAGTCTCTAGGAATCCTCCGAACGTACGCACCCTTTCCTGAGTGATTCCACTGCCCAGCCCCGCCTCCCAGCTGGGCCTTTATACCAGTCTTCTCGGATGTTCAGCAGGTGCCATGAAAGGGAGGAAGAGCAGAGGGAGGAGAAGGGAAAGGGGAGCGCGGGGGGAAAGGCCAAATGGCCGAAGCACGGTAGGGACGTCCTGATTTATCTGATTGAACTTCTAGGCCCTCCACCGCACCGTGTAGGGACTTCTGCATCGCTCCGATCTCCCATGGCAGACCCCTTGCCTGCATCTTACACCTGAAAACACTGAGGCTCCAGGAAAAAAAAAGAAAAGAAAAGAAAGCTTTCCCAGGTGGATTTAGAGGCAGCTGCAAGAGTTTGACACCCCTGCCCTGTAGGCACCAGCCTTGAGAAGGACGCCTGCCTCTGCCCCTTGCCATTGGGGTGAACTTCAGCAAGTTACGGCCTCACTCGTCTTCTCTGGAATGGAAGGGTATCAACACCCACCTCATGAGGCTTTTACAAGAACTGAACCCGACAATGGATATGAAACTACCTGGCGCGAAGTATGTGTCCGATTACAATACGATCCTCCTTTGCTTTTCCCCCTGACCCTGCCTCTCTGAGGCTCAGTTCCTGGCTCTCTTAGATTTGAAACCCTGAAAAATAGCACCCAAGCCCAAGAACACAAACCCTGAGAGATGGGAGTGGAGACACTCACCTCAGCAGGGTGTCCCCAGCATTAAGACACACTCAGAAAAGCGGTTCTCCTCCTCCAGCCCGGCCCACAGCAGAGGTGCAGCCGGGACAGCCGCGACAGCCAGGCAGGCCACAGCAGGCTTCGCCTTCTCCCCCCGCCCCGCCTCCAAGGCCTGGGCACGTGCCAGCCTCAGACATTCCGCTCAGGCTGAAAGTTGGCACACGGGCGCCACAAGCCAGATGTGCCAGCTCTGTGGAGAGTGGCTTAAATAAAGCCTTAAAAACAATAATTCTCGGCCATCAAAGAGACGTCTCTCTCCTGGCTTCATCTCTCTGACACACAAGAGATTTTCTAAGAGGAGGGGAGGAGAAAAACAACCCTACAAAGCAGCAACATTGTTAAAAGCACGTGGATTTTTGCCACCATGCTCTGGTCTCTCAGATACAGCCGCCAACAGAGGAGGAAAGAACCGGTGGGGAGGAGCCGGTTCTCCCCAGCCCCCGACACGCAGCTGCAGCTCCAGAAGGTGTCTAGGGGAACGGGACAGGTGGGGGCCATCTGACAAACCTGCGCAGGCAGGTTTTAAAGAGACATACACTTGGATGACATTGGCAAGTCGGGGAATCGGCCCCCTTCTGTCCCCAACCCCTCCCCTCCTCCCAATGGAGACTTTGTCAAGAGTGGGCTGGACAGGAGGACAAATCTTCCCTTCCAGCCCCCCGCGGGACGCCACGGAAAGGGTGGCCTGACGCCGGCCCTTCGCCACCTCTAGGCGGTCCCTCCCAGGGAAGTGACGTCAGAGGGAACATGCACAGGAGGCAAAGCCACTCGGAAGGTTGTCGTGGACACAGCTTCACGACCTTTCGAAGGTCACAACACGTCCCCATCTTGGCACAAATGATTTCTGCTACAAGTTGGAGACCAGACTCCTCGAGATTCCACGAGGCCTGGTGTAGCTTCAAGACGGACCCTGCCTCGGACGAGCCAGAAGAGGAAACACGCTCCAAAACGGGACAGGACCTGCGGTGATGGTCAAGCGGCTGCTACCAGACCTGTCCTCCACAGGTCACAGCTATGAACTCTGGGTAGGAGATTTTAAAACTGCCCAGGGGCACTGGTCAAACAAGAATTGGGCAGAAATTGGGGGGCAATTCACACTTGCAGAAACTGCAGCGGGTACAGTCGATGTTTTTAAAGCATTTCTCCTGAATGCAGACCACAGTCAGTGTCTCACAGGACAGCTAAATTGAAAGGAAATTCAAAAGCTTGGTGTCTTGAAGAATCAGAGAAAATGGGGTGAACGCAGCAGCTGGAAAGTGGCGGCAGAAAAGCCCAGAAGGGAGAGAGTCGTGAGGCCAACCCCAGCTTCTGTGTGTCAGCTCCGCCCGAACCCCTGGCCGACCCTGCCACACGCGTGCTTGCGTGGGGAAGACCCCAAAGCCCAGCTAAGGTTAAAGAGCTGAACTGAGATGTCAGCCGCTGCCCAGCAGAGGGGACACGGAGTTGGAAGCTCAATTTCCGCCAGATGAAAACCTGAAAGTCAACACTCTTTAGAGGAATATAACAGAATCCAGAGTCTCTCCCAAATATTCACAATAGCCAGGCTGCAATGCAGAATTACTAGACAGGTGAAGAAATAGGAAAAGGGGGAATCGATGGAGACCGATGGTGAGGTGACACTGTGGCCCTGATGGCCTGGAATGAGAAATCCCTTTTCAGGGCAGCTCTGCCTCTGAGACCCGACAGGCCTGGGTTCGTGTCCCGGACCCACCACTCCCGGCGTGTCGCCTTGAGCAGTTCCTTTACCTCCCCGAGCCTCTGTTTTCTCATCTGCCAAAAGGGAGTAACACCGTCTGCCCTGCACTGTTACTGAGGAACCAAAGGAAATGATGAACGCGGACGTGCCTGGAACAGCATTCGGTGTGTAGCATGAGCTCGCTGACTACTGGTTGCCTCTAACTAAGGATTTCCGAGTCCATGGCACACCTCTGACCCTGTCTCGGCGGGCTTGAAGCCCCTTGGCACCCCCTCCCCTTCAGCTCCCCAAATGGGGGTGTTTTGCATTGCACAACACAAGTCCTGGGGAAATCTTTCTGATACCTTCCAAGGGACAACCCACCCACCTAGGTCATTAGAATGCACACGTCCAGCCACAGCTTCAGGAGGGCCCTAGAAAGGTTAAGAAAAAGGAGCAAGCCCCCGCTCCCACCCCACCTAAAAGTCACTTTATGAAGGGGTTATTTGAACAGCGTCCTGCCCCCTCAAGTCCTGGTTCCTAGAAGCCCCGTCTTCAGCTAGGAACGCGATGATCAGAGACTGAGCTGCCGAGATCGTCACAGCGTCGGGTGTTGTTCAGGAAGGACAGGGACCAAGAATTGACCGTCTAATCCCTTCATTTCAGGCGTGAGAAATATAAATCCCAGGAAGGAGGAGCAATCGGAATAGATTCCCATGGATAATTAATAGAAGGATTTACTACCTGGACGCAACACTTTGGGAGATATCGAGTGGGTACAAGGGAGGCGGAGGGAGGGGAATGCTATTCCCACTTTTCAGGTGAGGAAACTGAGCCCTAAGAGGCGATATGGCTGGTTCCCAGGCACCCCTGGGGCTCATCCCCAGTCTCTCCATCCCTGACCCTCAGGCACGACCATCTCTGCTAGACCACACGCCCATGAACACACTTCCTGGAGTCTATCCCAAGCAGATGAAACTGGACAGAAGACGGGACCATCCAGGGGAAACCATCCTGGGAAAGTGGCCAGGCCCGGCCGCTCCTGGTTAGCCACGGAGCAAAGCCAGATCCCCGCCCCAGCTCGGCTGAAATGCATACATTTCTGGGGCCTTGACCTTAGGGATGGCCTTTGGGATGTCCCTCTGGGCCTCTAGGGTTGGCTTTATGTGGAGCATCTCACCACCCGAAGACTGAGGGTGCCCCCAGAAAACCTTCGGAAAAGGCTCAAAAAGAAGCCTCTTAGACAACTGAGGGTCGCGCTCTCTCTCTCTTTCTCTCTGTCTGTCTCTCTGGCTCTCTCTGGAAGGCCAACCAAGTTTCTCAATTTGGGTCTCATGCCCTGCCCCCAAAACTGGAGAATGTGCCCTTACCTCCCTTCTCCGTGGTACCCAGACAAGGCAGGACCCATGGACCAGCCCCGTCCCCGGGCCCCTACACTTTCTCCAGCCCCACCCCACCCAGGCCTTCCCCTGCCCCACCGAGCTGCTACTCTGAACTGCTCCTACTTTGTTAAATTTGACTCATTTGTCTTCATAAAGCCAGAGTGTCCAGCCTTCTGTTTGATTTGTGTTTCTAAAGCATCCATGAAATTTTCAATGGCCTGGGAACAGCCAAGCAGAGGTCACCCTCAGCCGCTAATAGAAGCCACCAGAGGCCAAGACCAGTGATGGTGGAAGCCCCAAAGAGGGGCAGGGGCGGGGGTGCAGCCTCTGGAGAGGGGAGAAACGTCAGGGACCTGGCGGGAAACTTACAGGAAGGGGGGGGGGCAGCTGGCGAGGTCTGGAGAACCCACTCTGCCGGCACCAGAGAAGGTGGAATCAGAGAGGGAAACCGGCCTGGCAGAGGTCACACAGCCTGTTCTTGAAATAATGACAAGTTCCCGGCATGTCTTGAATCCAGGATCACCAGCCCACAGAGCATCGAGGCTGGAAGGAAACTTCAGATTCACCTGATTTTTGTCAGAGTTTTTTTTTTTTCTACCGTGGTAAAGTACACATTTGAAAATGTATCATTTTTACCATTTCCACATGTCCTTACAGCTCAGAGGCACGAGGCACAGTAGCAGCGCTGCACAGTCATCACCGCCACCCCTCTCCGCACTCCACACACGGAAAACCTGTGCGCAGAGGGACCCAAGTCCCGGCTCAGGGCTACGGGCGCGTCTGCGGCACAGGCCAGGTTAGAATCCATCCAAGCCTGTGTCACCCAGAGGCAGGCTCCATGGGGCGGAGGCTGAACGCGTGCTCCAGAGGAGGAAGGGCCCTCCCACAACCCCCTGCGCCCCACAGGCCCCCAGCCGACAGGCATCCCTTTCCTCTGTGAACTTGAGAAGCCGCCCCCAGCTAACACGGCGCAGGGGGTGGGGGAGCCTCAGCCCCAGCGGGTTTGTGGAAACCATCCGTCCCCAGCTGAGACTTTAAATACATCTATATAATCAGCTCCCTTCGGTCCTGCTGCGCTGACCATTTCTCATGAAACCTCATTGAGGCCTTGACTCTTTCTTATTTTTTTTTAATCGAAACAATCCATCGACACCACCCCCCTCCCTCAACCCAGGGGAGGATGGCGCTCTGCTTAGCCCAGGGCTTCGGTGTGACATGGGCTAGATGAGGCCCAGGGAGGGGAACAGTGACGAAATACACATCCCAACACGCACATGCACACGGACACACACACACGCACACACGTGAGCATTTAATTACCGTGGGAAACCACTTCCAGACACTCTCCTCTCTCTCTCTGTCTGCTCCAGCTGGACGGCTTTTGCTGGAATATTTGTCCCCATAAGAAGCCCTTAGCCTCCACCTGCATAATTCATGCACAGGGAAGGCTAAGTCTCGTAAGGACCCAGAGAAAGCACCCAGGGCAGACAGAGGTAGAGGTGCCAGCCAGTCTTCCAGGGACGGGAGAGGAGAGTCTCTCTGAAAAGGTAACATGTAAGCTGACAGCTGAGAGTTTTAAAAGACCCCGCCATGGGTGATGGGAAGGGGAAGCTCTCCCAGCAGTGGGATCAGCATGTGCAAAGGTCCTGAGGCTACATCTCAGGTCTCTGCGGCTGGCTGCCCACTGTGTCCCAGCCTGCCTCTTCCTGGGGGGCTTCCCTCCCCCTGCCCCCCACTATGCCCCATCCATGCGTGGGCCAACAGCACTGCACCACAGACAAGCAGTTACCCACAGCCATCCTGGAGGTGGGTCAGGAAACGTTATCTTAAGAGATGAGGGAAATGCAGCTGAGAGAACAGAGCTCTAGCCCTTTCCAGCTTTCCTCTGGGCCAGCTCCCTTCACCTGGCTCAGCCTTGCTCTCCTCACCTATAAAATGAGGTAAATAATTTTCCCTAGTTGATAAGGTGGCTCTGTAATCACTTGGAACATTGCCCAGCACCTAGTAAGCACTTAAAAAAAAAAACCCAAAGATTATTATTACGCAGGTTCAGGCACGAGACAAGACCGGGTTTTCTAATTTGTCTTTAAAATGAAAGACATGCCCTCCTACCCCCATATGCGCAGTTTTTGTACAAACCAAACACTGTGTCTACCCCACTCCCCACCCTCCGTGGACGCCCCAGACTGCGGACCACTGCCCCCATGGGAAGAAAGGCATGGCTTTACACACTAGAAGGGGCCGCACAAATGGTCTCTGTTGATTCACATGCTCTTAAAGCGCCGACCTCATTACCCGGTGCTCCCGGGCCCTGCTGGTTCCCCGACTCCTGCTTTTCGGTTGTGCACATCCATGCAGCTGCGTCCCAAGTCGTGAACGGGCGTTCATGTTGTAATCAAATAAAACTTAAGCAAAGCTAATCAGCCCCACGTGGGCGCTATGTGTTATGATTATTCTGCTACTTAGAGATAAACTCTTAATAGTAAGTAGCAGCTCGGATAGGAAGCGGCTATGCTTTTCTCCTTTGTCAGTTTTGAGTCTTTAAACAGTGGTGGCATTAGGTGGAATCCGTATCACAGACACATACCCCGAGGTTCCCTCGCAGGAAACGCCAAGGCCCCGGCATCCACCCACCCACCCGAATACGCAGGCCAAGGCTCCCGGGCCTGCAAGCATCTCTCCCATCCCTCATCCGTAAGGCTGTCCAGAACGTCAGCCGGTCCGTCCATCTCAGGGCAGGTGGTACAAAGCACATGGATTCTGAATTCGAATGTAGTGGATTCAAATCTGGGCTCTGCTGTTCAGTAGCTACATGATTTGGAATGAGTCACGCATATTCTAAGACCTTAGTCTCCCCATCTGCACAAGGGGCCGCTGTAAGGATAAATGCACGAGATGTGCTTTAGCCGAGGGGCACACTGTGCCGACTAGGGCATCGGACTGCTTGTATTCCTATCCCTGCTTGGCTCTTGTAACTGTGGCCTTGACCTCTCTGAGCTCCAGTCTCCCCAGCTGTGAAATGAGAGTGGAACCAGTCCCTGTCCCCTAGGGCCACTGTGCAGTTGGACATGGATGTTACATATAAAGTACTAAGAAGAATGCCTGGCACTCAGAGCGTACGTCACAGAGGTTTGCTGCTGGGATTATTCACGCCGTCACTTGTCCGGTGCTTGGCACATCCTAGGCACTCCTCTCAAATGTGTGGGCTCCCTGCTGCCACCAGAAGGGACAGCCCAGGGGTCCTGGGCAACAGTCGCCCCAAAGCCCGCCGCCCTGCTTGCATGGCCAGGAGGTGGTACTGCTGACAATGGGCTTCCTCTGGGCTGAGGTGAGACAGGAAATGGGAGCAGGGAAAAGTCAGGGAGGGGCTCGGACAGGTGGGGAGACCAGAGCTTGGGCAGGGCTGAGACCTGATGGACCCAAAAGGTGGGCCCTCACCCTTGGCAAGTCTGAGACAAGGTGCCCAGCAGCCCTGACTTTGAAATGTGCCCACGGGCCTACGAAAGGAGAGGAAGACCAGGAAGGCACCGGGTACCAGAGCATGAGCAATGGGGACAGAGAATAACCTTGTTCTGGCCTGTCTGGACCGCCATGTCCCCCACAGGGACAGTTCCCGTAGTCTGGACGCTGGGAGGCCTGCTGACCCTACCCCACCGGGGACCATGACGCCAGACAGCAAGAGCCACGTGGACGTGCTTGAGCGGGTGCGTCGGTAAGCCTCGCAGGAGAGGAGAGGAAGGCAGTTAATGAGCTCCTGCGTCATGTCAGAGTCAGGCTTCCCCCAGCACTGCCGAATGACTCCCGTGTCATCCACTCAGGTCCCGTCTCTCCTGTTGACAAACCACTCTGTTCCTTCGTTCAGGAAGCACTGAAATAGCCCTTTCTTCACCAGCGTGTGGGCGTGAGTGGCACTAACAACACCTGAACAGCGCCGGCTCCAAGCACCTGCCTGCCAGCTCGGGAGTTTCAATCCTCCGCAAACACTCTCCCAGGGGGTTTCTCACCCACGAGTAGGTCTCGGTTTCCACTCTCAGTTGCTCTGCAAATTTGCTATAATAAAACCCTTCGCTAAATGAGGTAGGTTTTTTAAAAAATCTTATTATTACTTTTACCAAGTGTATTTGAGCACCCGCTTTACAGCAGGCGCTGTACCCAGAACTCAGCGATCTTGTGCAGGCGGGGGAGGGCTCCCTGCATCTGACTCATGACCAGGATCCAGCAGAATGTCCCACCACAGTGTTCCTTGGGCCCCGAAGGGTGACTGTCCACACACACACATAGTTTTCTTTTGTTTCTGGGGACACCCGGTCCACCAGTGTCCCTGGGTTCAGATGGGTTTGAGGACCGACCGGCCACATGCCTGCTCCCAGAACTACTTCCTCTCCAGTCCTCATGCTGCAGCAGCCGGACCTCACGGCCAGGCCACGTCAGCCTCCCGTGATGACTCAGGGCTCCAGCTGTCCCCCAGCCTCCTGTCTTCCACGGGTCCAGCAGACCCGGCTCTGAATATGTCACCCCGGGTGTGGACAGAGTTAAGGGTTTGGGTTCCCCGCCAACCACATCTTACTCACCCATGAACCAACGAATGCAGACAGATTATGAAGGAAGGAAGGTCGTCACTGTGCAGGCCAGACAGCTCAGAGGCTCCCCAGTCAGGACCAGCAGCCCCAGGGGCCCACCCAGCACAGTGCCTTCTGTGAGAAAGGGAACAGCCTCCAATGGGAGCGAACCACAAGAGCCCTGGTGCGATGACATTGCCTGCCCCTCTCCACACCTGGCCACATGGGAGACCAGTGTGGAGGTGCCGCAGATGCAGGTGCCCCTGGCATGGGCACCTTAACCTGGCCCTTGCAGCTAGAAACCCAGGTGAGCGGGAAGTGCATTGGGAGAGCTCTGCGGGTGTGGGGAGGGTGTTACAGGGATCCATGCGCCACACACACCCCAGACCTGACAACCCATCCAGGCCTCTGCACGGTGCAGAGGCTCCAACTCTCACCGGGGCCAGGTCCGTGGATGGTCTCTGTGGCCTCCGGCCTCCCTCATGAGGCCGAGTCCCATTCTAGGCCCCCAGCCTGATATCTGTGACCAAATCTTCAGGTGTGAGAGCTTGCCTCAATAGCTAAGCAAGAGTAATAGAGTCAGTGATGATGGCTAATATTCATTAAGCACTATGAGCCAAACAGGTACATGTAATTCATTTAATCTGCAAACAGCCTTGTGAGGCAAGTACTATCATTAACCCCATCTTGCATATTTTAAAATTGAGCCTTGTACTCCAAAGGCCGATGGGCTTATCCAGTGACCCACCCACCAGCTAACATTCCGAGGCCAACCCTCATCTGACATTTTTCCTAGACACTCTGGGCGGTAAGCATTACTGCCCCATTTTGCAGATTCCAATACTGAGGCCCAGAGACTTGATGGACAGGCTCAGGTTCCCCGAGCTGGGAAGTGGCCAAACCAGAAAGTGTACGGCCCCCCGTCCTCATGCTTTCTGCCACTCAGAATCCCCTCTACACAAACACCGAGCACCCACCATTGACAGGCAGGCATCCCTCCAGTGCTTCCTCTCCCCACAGTCCTGGTCCCGGGGCCCCAGGAAGAAAACGCAGGGCCGGGCAACTGCTGGGGGACAAGGGCTAGGGGAAAACTCTCTGAGTGGCCGCTCCCATCTCCCCTCCGCCCTCTTGCTTCCCGGGAAACCTCGGTGAAGATAGACATGCAGAGATGGAGGCCTCTTGTAAAACCAATTAAAAGGCCCTCCAAGCTCAATGAGTGGGTCCTTCATCCCCTTGAACACCGGGCTCCCAGCCTCGAGCTAGCAGGTGCCCCCCTGCCACACGGGGTGAGTGTCCGTCACCTGTCTTTCTTTCCTCCTCTCCCCTCCCCTCCTATTTCTGTTTTGTTTAAATACACCTCCTTCCGGCAGACAGAAGAGACGGCTCTCAAGCTTCCCAGGCCTGTCACCGGTCTTGTCAAACCTGGCCTCCTGCTGCGTCCTGAAAGAAGAGGGGCCTCCCCCGGACATCCCCACCCAACTCTGGATGTGTCCCTTCGCCGTACGGGGACCCTTTCCGAATGCTCGTGGAAGAGGGCAGGAGCCGCTGGCACTCTCCGCCTCTCCAGCCAGGGGCCAGCTCCACCGGGCGCCGGGCTCCGCGTGGGTTCTCGGAGCTCACTGTCCTCGGGCCGTGAGTAAAGCCAGCATTCGACTGGGCGCTTCACACCCATTATCCCCTATTTGCTCCTCACAATAACCGGGACCCGTGGACACCATTAGCCCCGTTTTCAGACGGGGAAATAGAAGGTGGGAGGAGTTAATTAAGCTGACCAGAGCAACACAGCCACTGAGTGGCACAGCCGGCACTCCAATCTGGCCTGTCTGCCTCTGGAGGGCAGGCTCTGGTCCGCACCACGATGCCCCTCGGGCCCTCACACCCCACCTCCTCCCCTCAGAGCCCCCCTTGTTGTTTGGGTCTGTGTGAGTCCACCACTGAAAGGACCAGAGGCTTGGCTGAGACGGACGGCACGGCCCCCTGCCCCCCGCACGCTTGTATCCAAACCACCAGGGGACATCATCAAAGGTAGAACATCCCGGTCAATTACCGAGTCAATTCTCCAGCTCCGGGAGATAAGCCTCACCTGTTAGATGAAAGCCTTATCCTGGGCACCCAGCCACCTGCAAATGATAATGAAAAGGAAGCCCAGGGCCCCCGAGGCAGCTGGAACTTGCAGGGTTGGACTGCAGGTACCACTTTATCCTGCCCTCCCCTTGCTCCAGCTACCAGGGCCCCAGTCCGGTTCAGGGACGAGGAGCCTTGAACCAGCCTCCTTCACTCACCACACTCACGAGCACTGCCGGAGTCACCCCAGGGCACCTGGGGGAGTAGGAGCCATCCTCCCTGGCCCGAGACTCGGGGCCTGGTCTGCTGGCGGTCCCAGGCTACAGCGGAGCAGTGAGGTACTCGGGGCCATGCACGCACTGAAAAGATCTTCAGAGTCGCTTTTGAAAGGAGGTGGTGTGACCTTAAATCAAGTCACCTCGTCTTCTGGAGCTCGGCGTGCTCACCTGTAAAATGGGTGGGTGGGACTTCTGCTGGGCCCATCTCCGAGGCTGCTTTGCGCATCCAAGCAGCTCATTTGAGGGGAAGCTTTGGAAGGAGCCCCGGGTAGGGTAGATGTCCGGGACTGTGACAGTAACGACAATGGCACAGAGTGAGCCCCATGGCAGGCACTGTTCCAGGTGCTTGATGTATACTCACTCATTGTATCTTCAGGAGGGCCCGCGGAAGTGGGAACCATCACGACCCCACTGGACAGATGAGAGGAGTGAGGCGCGGGGAGTTAAATGAGGTCTCGAGGACGCCTGGCTACGGCGTGGCTGTGGCTGTGGCTGTGGCTGTGGCAGGCCTGCAGAGCAGGGCTGTCCAGCACCGGGCTCTGCTCTGGCCAGTGGGCCAGTCGCCTCCGCAGCCTGAGGGCACCAAAGGAGATCAGGAGGTGGCGGAGGGAGCCGCTCCGGGCGGGCACCTGCTGTGAGCCAAGCACTTTCCTCGCCTCTCACTGAATCCAGCAGCCTCAGGCGAGAGGCATCCATCCGCAGCCCTGGGGGCACATCGGGAGACTGAGGAGCAGAGAGCCCAAGGTCTCCTGGCCAGTAGGGATATTTGAACCCTGTCTCCTCATTCCCCTCTCCCTGTTACTTCCACTCCACCCTGCCTTGTCTTCCTGAGACCAAAGCCCCTGCCACCCTGTGCCTTTCTGGACACCCTGGCGGGTGGGCAGCCAGGTGACCAAAGACTGGACCTAGGTCACTCCCTGCCTTACACTTCCTGCCACAGGGTTCCCACCTCTCCCGGCCCAGGCAGCCAGCTGCCTAGCTCCCACCTCTTTCCCCCACTGCCACATCCAAACTGCCTGTCCCGGGCACCCGTCAGGGCCCTGCAGAGGTGGCCCAGTGTGGCCATAGTCCCGCACTGGAGAGCACTGGAATGGAGATGGGGACCTTGCCCCTGGACCAGGTGAGGCGGCCCTCAGAGCCCCCCGAGGCTGTACCCCCCCAGCCATCCTCCAGCCACCATCTTCCCTCCTCTCCCCTCCCACGGGCCCAGGGGAGGGAAGGGGGGGACTGGGCTCTTCTGCCTCCTCCTCCCTGAGCTCCCACCTAACCTAGAGCAACGGGGCTCCAAGGGGCCTTGCGGAGGGTATGTGGGGCAAGGCTGCCCCCCACAGGCAGTCAGGAGAGGAGGTCACTTTGCTCAAAAATCCTGAGTCTTTATAAACTCAAAGGGGGTGGAGATGTTTGGGGGAGTCAGAGTCTCTTTGCTGGGGGGTGAGGGGTGGGGTTCTAAGTCCAGCATATGGATATGGAACCAGGAGGCAGAGATGACCTGAGTCGGAACCCCCCCAAGCATAGGATCAGAGATATGTACCACCAACCCCCCACATCGGCCCTTTTCACTGTCCCTACTGCTGGCTCTGGGCCTTAAAAACTGTCCTACATGCACCCTCCCACCATCCCTAATCGTCTGGAAGTGCTTCCTGGGGTCCAGCCAGAATTCCTCCTGCTGCAACTCAAGCCCAGCTCCAAGTGCTCCAGTCCTGGTTTGTCCCAGGGCAGGGAAGATGAGGGGGTGGACACAGCACCGTGTTCTCAGGGCTGACTGGAGTGGAGAAGTGGGCAGAGCGAGTACTGAACGGGAGCCAGCAGGGTGGGGGGAGCCCCCAGGGAGGCCGTCAGGCCGGGAGCAGCAAAGCAGAGAGCAGAGCGTCTCCTGAAGACAAATGTCTCTGCTGCCTTCGACCCGAAGCCCCATTTCCATAAAGACATTATCCTCCCTGCTCGTTTACCCAACTGGAGCATGTCTGTAGTGAGGGAGCACGTGCCCTGGCCAGCGGAGCACCGCTAACCAGCACGTCAAGGCCGGCGTGAGCAGCGGCCAGTGTGGCCGCTGGCCAGCCCAGGGCCTTCACGAGGCAGCGTCTTCTCGGCCCTGCCTGGGTTTGAACCCCAGCTCTACCCCTCCCTTTCTGAGCCACGGTTTCTTCATCTGTTAAGGAGGAAGAATGATTCTTGCCTCACTTGGCAATTGAAAGGATTTAAACAGGATATCGCTCCAGAAGGTTCCAATACAAAGCAAGGCTCACGCTCGGTGCTCCAGACACATTCACGAGTCAGGCCTGCAGGGCGTGGCCTGGATGGGCCCTGAGCCCTCGGCCGAATTACCAGCCATGCGTGGAAAACCGCTCGCCACTTGCGCCTGTCCGCGTCCGGGGGGTGGGGGTTAGCGGCCCCCACCACGGGGACACCATCGCACTTAGACTAGACGGCACAGGTAAGAGCTCCCGGTCTGCACTGAGTCGGAATGACTGGTCACCGGATGCCAACGACCGGTCATTGTCCAGACTAGGAACCCCGGCATTTTGGAGGGAATTCTGAAGCCAGGTGGGGGCTGTCGTGACGGCCCCTCCAATTGTGAACCTCCCACCTGAAGAGCCACACCCCTCACGTTTCAGGCCCTGGATTCCAAGGTCAGAGCCCTTGACCCCGCATCAGAAGCAGAAGCAAGAAGATGTGCCAAAGGGTTGGTGGGGCCCCCAGTGGTGCCCCGAGTGTCTCGTGGACCGGTCCGCTCCCGGGCTGCATCTCAGCCCCTCACCACCGCGTCGGGCTCACTCCAGGCTCCAGCTGAGCCCCCTGCATCGGCCACACTCCGCATCTGCCTGCTCGAGCCGAGAACAACCAGAAGGAGAGGAGAGGTGGGCTTCCGCCTCTGTCACAGGCTCAGTCCTGGGAATCCACCAGAGCGGCCTGACCTTGGCTCAGAGAGTCCATCTGAGCCCCCGCCCCAACCCTGTCGACAGGAATCGGGCCATGGCTGGGGACCCAGACCCTTCCGAAGGGACGGCCAGTGGGGCACCAATTCAACAGGACCACTCGAGGGTTAGGACGGTGAGGCCCACCGAAGGTGAGGGTGGGTCACAGAGTGAGTCGTCGGTGACCAGTGTGAACACAGACCTCAGGTCTGCTGAGTCCCCTGCCCCTGTCTTCCCCCTGAGGCTGGGAATGGCTTCGCCGAGGCAGGAACCCTGTCTCTACAGAACATTACTTGGTGCTCAAATGCACGGCCTGACTCTCTGGCTTCTCGGCTGGGGCCCCTCAGACAAACCCACTGGAGCTCTCTGAACCCGTTTGTGCTCAGTGAAGCGAGGGCGCTTCACGGGCGGCCGTGAGGATTCGGGGAGATGATGGAAATGGGTAGAAGAATGCAGCACGGACCTGGCTCCCCGGATGGGTGTGCCGTAGGGGAAGCCGTGGCCATGCCGCCCCTCTGTGAGCTATCGTCTTGTGTTCACACATATACACGCATGTGTGCGCACAAGCACACACACCCCACATGTACAAACATGCCCAAACATACACACATACAACACCTACTGCAAATACTGATAAAGGAGAAGAAAATCAAAGCCAACAACCTGGACCTCCGTCCCATCCCTGCACGCACTTGACTTTGACAGCGCTGGGTCGGGGGAGAGAGAGAGAGGGTCGAGGGGAGCAGGAGGACAGGGCCCTGGCTGGGGCAGAAATCCACGGAAAAGCTAACGGAAAAAAGACCCTGCTCTTCTACAGCAGTCCCGCTCACCTCTCCTGACCAGCCTCTGCCGGTCACCTAGCAACAAGCATCTCTCCAGAACCCTTCCGAAGCTGCCCACAGCCTTCTCCTCAGCAGCGCCCTCCGTCACTCCCCACCCCCTCCCTGCAGGCACCAGCTGCCCTCACCCAGCAGCCACACCTCGCACGTCCTCTGGACCCACTTCCGGGCCAGGAGAACCTAGACAGCATTGCCAGGACCCGGAGGACAAGGTGCTCCATGTGGAGGGTCGCACGGGTCTAACCTCACAGGTGACCCTTGGGAACAAACTCAGAACTAAGAGTCAAGAGACTGGAGTCTCTGCTACCAATTTCCCGTGCGACCCTGGGCCAGTCATTTAATCTTTCTGCATCTCAGGATTCCCACCTGTAAAATGAAGGGACTAATAGAGCTGCTGTGAGAATTAAACGAGTTAATAGACCTAAGACCTGAAAGCAGCACCAGGCGCAGAGTAAGGGCCATTATGGGAAGTGTTTCTTAGCTACCAGGTGAGGGAAGATTAACCACTGAGCTTGAGGACTTTAAAGCCTGATGCATTACTTTACCGCATCATCCGGCCTAAGCCGCCACCCCTGGGCTAGGCCGCCAGCCGGGGACCAGGATCGACTTCTGCCAGGCGGCCCTTGGGCCAAGCCTAGTGGTGTCCTGCAAACAGCAGCGGTGTGCCCGGCCACCACCCCGCCACACCCAGGGCTGGAGGACGGCCCCACCGCAGACCTCAGCCCCACCAGCACCAGGACAGGAGCCTTTCTCAAAACACCACGGCCGCCACGGGGCCCTGGTTGCTCTTCTGCTCCCCTCCCAGCCTTCACTCCCACTCACGGAGGCCCAGCTCCACTCCCTCCAAGCCCTCTCCTCTCCCCCTAAACAGACGGGAGCATCAAAGCGGGAAAAACATTGAAATTGCCAAACACAATTTCTCTCCAGAGATGACAAATTTGCCGCAATTTATTTTTCCAAACAGAGGCTGCAGCTCCTGAGCCCGGGCAGGCTCCCCCCCCAACCAACCCCCCACGTATGCAGTGGCACCCCTGCCCTGCACCCCTGCAGAGAGCCGGGCACTCCCCAGCTGTGCTCCGGGGGCAGGGTCTTAACAGGGGGGAAGGGTCCGAGCAAGGGCAGCAGACAGAAAAGAGATCGGGGCAGCCAGGCCACACCTCTTCAGCCAAGGCCAGACAGAGCACCCCACTGGGAGTCCTGAGACAGGCGGAAGGGCAGGCTCTGCTTCTAATAAACATGAACAAAAGGGACAGAGCCCCAGGACACCACAAGCGGGGCCACTTTATTTACAAAATCTCGCTCACTCCTCACCCTCCCACTCTGGAGAGCGGGGTCTCACAGGGAAGGGCACATGGAAATGGGCCGCGGTTAGTGGGACGGCGTGACCCTGAGCCTCTCTCCCCACTGGCTGCAAAGCCGGCACTCTCCCCAGCCACCACCCGGGGACCCTGGGCACCTCGTCAGACCTCAGACTTTCATCTTCAAATGGGTTTGAATCAATGTCTCTTAGTATCTACTTTTAAATACATGCGCCTGTGTTTAAGCAACATTAAAATCTTACACCCTTCCTGTGATCTGCATTCTGAAGACGATACAGGATTCCCTTGTTTGTTTTCCAAAACGAACTTCTGGGTTCCAAAGAGAAGACTCACTTCCTGTCCGTGTGCTCGCTTCTCCCCGTGCCCAGAAGACCCCGGTGTGCAGCTGCAGGAGCCCCGGCCTCCACCTCTCAGGCCACCGCGCTCGGCGGGGGGGGTCTCCGTCTCTCTCAGGTGCTGTCATTGCTCCCACCCGATGACAGGCAGCACAGCCCCTATTCGGGGAGCCCCTCTGCAGCTGGGGCTGGAGGAAGCCATTCCTCTCCAGACCTCAGTCGGGAACGTGGGGACAGCAGCAGCTCCCAGTGGCATGTGAGGGTTGGATGAGTGCAGAGCCCCTGTGTACGTAAAACGCCGCCTGGCCTGGGGTGAGCGCTCAGTCAACGCTCACTGTCATCAGAGTCTGCGGGTGTCCGGACATCGATTCATAGTTTGCCTGCCCCCAGGAAAATCGCTGGGGCAAGTGCCTGTCCCTGGGCTAGGTCCTGGCGCAGGATTCTGTGGACCTGGGCCCTCACCAAAGCCTCCCAATGTCAGGATGACCCAGGGTGACTGAGGGTCCTAGGACCCAGAAGACCCTGAACAAACCCCAGCCTCTGATTAGTGGGGGTTTGATTCAAACAGGAAGGACTTCCATGTTTCGTATTTGAGAAACAGCCACCTGGGAAATGTTTAAGTTAGGTCTTTGCCTCACTCCACACACCAAGATAAACTCCAGCCAGATCTCGGATCTAAACATAAATGATGAAACCATACAGGTACTAAGAAAAAAAATACTAATCCCAAAGTAGGAAAATACCTTTCCAAGTAGGACACAAAACCCAGAAACCATAAAAGATGGATAAATTCAACTACATAAAACTGTTTATTTTACATGAAAAACATAATAAATTAATTAAAAGACAAACAACATGGTCAAGGAAAATGCACTTTAGTACGTATTTCAGGAACAGGCCCACTTTCTTAAAGAACTGGACTGGAGGGGCGGAGCCCACATCCGGGCCTGGGGCTCGGCGGCGCCAGCCTGGCCGAGGCGGCCGTCGTCTGCCTGGCAGCTGTCTCTCTGCGGCACAAGCCATCCTGCCGCATCCCGGCTTGTGGGCATCTGCTTCTTGTATGTGTCTGTCCGGGTGCATCGGCCCCAAAGGCGAGACCTCTCCGCACACCAGGACGAGGGTCACGCGGCCCATCCAGCCCACAGGCAGGCACGCGTTTCTTCCTCGTCCTCATTCTCAGCTCCGGGTGGCACGCCCAGCAGTGGCTGGACCAGGGCCTCCCGCCTCCTCCCTACTGCATCTCTCCGCAGCCCCTTAACGCCTAAGAAACCCAGCAAAGGCTGTGTGGGCAGGGAAGGTGAAGTCCCCTTGCAAGCGCGTGCAGCGACAAGAGGTCCCTGAGCAGAGCCAGGGGACTCCATGCAAGGCCACCGTCCCCGTCCTCTCACTCGTGTCCAAGGGGCAGGCGTGTGCGGGCTGCCAGCTGCCCCAGGTACCTGCCGCCCCCGTAAAGGAGGTCAACGGGGGGAGGGGCGCAAAGTAAGAGCACGGCTTCCCGAACCCTTGTAGTCCCTTTAGCACAAGATAAATCGTCGCCTCTGATTCAATTTCTTCCTCCCTCGCTACCTCCCCGCTCGGCTTCCTGAAACAATAAGAAAACACATTTCTCATTGCTGCATTTAATCCTTCAGGCGGGGAACAGAAGCTCCACATCTAGTTCCATACATGAAATGTGGTGGCGGGGAGAAGGCCGGGGAGGGGCCTCGGGAGGGCGAGTGCAGTCCAGGAAGAGGCTCAGGGGGAGACGGCTGGACGTGAAAATCTCGGGGGAATAGGGCGCAGCTTGCTCCGCCGGGCCCTCTGTGAGTTCATCATTCCTTCCCTCAGCTAGTCCCTGCTGAGGCAGGCCCTACCCAGTGTCAGGCAGACAGGAAAGAGGAAGACACCGTGCAGGACTCACCATGCGGGGGGCCCGGCAACAGCGATCCCTGAACTCTGAAGGGGAAGTTCTGGGCCCTAAGGAAGCAAGGACCGGGGGAAACGTCACTCTGGCTACAGAAGGCTTTGCAGTAGATGAGACATTGGACCTGCCTCTCAGAAATGCACCAGGCAGGTGACATGAGCAGGAAAAACGCCATTTTAATAATGACATTCTAACGCTGCAATGGTCCTTCTGGAAACGTGGACAGGGCTCTCGCCAGGTGCTGTTGCCCACATCATGTTACCTAATCCTGTGCCCTCCCTGCGGAGCAGAGATTAGCTCAGCACACCCATTCTGCAGATGAGGAAACAGAGGCCAGGGGTGGGGGCCGGGCAGGTGAAATGGCTTGCTTGAGCCTCCACAGCCAGACAGTGGCAGAGCTGGAGTTCAAGCTCAGGTGTCTGACTCTAAAACCAATGCCCTTCAGACGGCCCCGGGATGCCGGTTTCTTCCCAGAGACAACAGCCTGGTCCCAAGGTGAGGTTAAGGAAGGCTGTGGACAAATGGCTACGACCCCTTAAAACCAGAGAGCTGCGACCCCGGGAGACCCAGGCTGACCTGAGCACGTTGCTAGGCCTGTGCTGAGAGAGCCCCTGCCCTCGGGGAGACGTCCTCACTCAGCCAGCCAGCCACGGGGGACAGTAGACGGGCAGTTCTTTTAAGAAAATCTAGTCTTTGGGCCTAGATTTGCTCTTACCCTGTAACTAAGGAGATAGATAGATTAGATAGATAGATAGATAGATAGATAGATAGATAGATAGATAGATAGATAGATAAAGTAATCAGCTGCTGTTTTTAAAATGAATTGAAAGAAAAATAACTTTTTGTAGCGCTCAACAACGCACCAGGTGCTATGCTGTGCTCTCTCTCATCGGCTCCTTCTGACAACCCTCTCACGGGAAATACTGCAGTCCCCATTATACAGAGGAGTAAACTGAGGCTCAGAGTGGTGGAGCCACTTGCCCAAGGTCTCTGGCCTGATCCGAGCCCTTGCTCATTCTTTTGTCCCGTAAATGTCCAGAGGAGGAGTAAGCAGAGGTCAGCAGGACCTGGGAAGCCTGGGGGTCACTGCGTGGCACCCCCTGGATGCCCAGGAGCCTGTAGAGAATCGCTTCACGTTCGTTTTGCGATGATCAGTGTCAATAATAATGACAACACTGACTTATCAGGGCGTGACCACAAAGTTAAAGCAAACTACAAGAGAGAACCAGAGTTCCAATGGAAGTCATTTTAATAGCTAGGACGTGGGACTCTAAGAAACAGAAAGAATATAAACAGAAGGACAGCATCTCCTCAAGGTCAACGGTTTTTAGAGCCTGGAGACAGGAGGATAGTTCAGTATCTCAAGAGGCCAGAAAACGCAAGGCCCATCATGTGCCGTGGAGGCCCAGGAGGCGGCTGCTGGTCTCCGCAGTGGACTGAAGAATTAAGCAACGAGGGGCCTCAGCTTCTGGGGCACAGACCTGGTGACCACTCCCCCTCCTCTGATTTACAAAGTCTCTGACTGAGCACCCAAACATGGAGCTTAGTGGGTTCCCTCAACACCAGGGATCAGAATCCAGCCAGCACTATGGCCCCCTGCGCTGATTATTATGCAACCTGGACCGTCTGAGAAGGTGACCCTCGGCACTACTTGGGAGGACGCAGTTACGCCTTCGTTGGGGAAGACTTTTCATCCTCAAAGAAACTCAAACCTGCAGGATGAAGGAACTCGGATGTTAAAGGTCTGGGCACAGCGGTACCTCGGGTGTTTGTGATGTTCAAGAATTTGCCTATTTGAGCAAGTCTTCAACTTGCCTGTAGTTCTAATCTAAAAGTTCATTTAGTAATTAAGTCAGATTTGTGATTTTAAGTTAAAAAATCATATTAAACTCATACACAGTATTAGGACACTTAAGATAACTTAAGATTCTCTTGGATTTATAAGATTACTTAATTACCTGGAAAGGTTTATCCATTCGGAATAAAGCATAATACTTTAAAATAAAATATATTAAATTTATCAAATGACATTTACATATTACAAGTGACATTTACTTATCTGATTAACTTTGTAGATGGAACATCATCAGAAAGTCCCCTAAGATACTGCTAAGTTTTGGTAGACTTATATAAGGAAAAAATATAAGGTAAATCTTAAAACTTTAGAACTAGATTTTCCCAAATTAAACATTCCTTTCAAAACCAAAGTATCTTCTGAATGTTTTTTGTGTGCGTAATAAACAGCGCACCTCCTGCATTCCCGAAGCCAATGCTCTGCCTGAAGGGTCTCACTTCGTCCTTACAACTCTGGGAAGCACTGTTCTCATCTTCACTCTGGGCACTCTGCTGAAGACAGGACCCTGACGGGGCAGCTGGGACTTCAGGGCCGTCTCTCTGAACCCCTGGGCCATAAACTCCCACCCGGGAAGAAAGAACTCCCTGTCGAGGCTGACTGGAAGCCCCGTCAAAACCGCCTGGTGGCCGGCCCCTTCTTCCTGTGTCCCCTGGTGTTGGAGCCCCCGCCCCGGTCCTCCTCTCCAGACCTGCTTCTATTGCTTTCTGTGTTCTAGGACCCAGCGGCACAGGTGTCACCGGGGAGCTTGTTAGAGATGCAGAGTCACAGGCCTTGCCGCATCCTCTCTAAATGAGAACCTGCACGCACAGAACGCCCAGGTGATGTGGCGCCCCCTGGAGTTGGAGAAGCCCTGCTCTACAGCATTGCTTTGCACCAGACTTACTCCGCCCTGCAAACAAGTTGCTGCTCCAACTGTCCCTCTCCCCAGAAGACCTCAGACTCCTGGGGCAAGCAGAGTGTTAATAAGAGAGGTACAGAACTACCTGGCCCACTGGGGCAGAGCGTGGGGCTCTTCCCCACCACCAGCTGCTGAGCAGAGTAAATCTGGCTGAACTGCCCAAGGCCACGCTAATCTTTAATTATGCCATTAATGTCTGCCTTCCCCCAGGTAGCCATTATGCAGGCAGTTACTATGGGGCCCTGGCTTTAAACAGCTTGCAGATTTCCTGACAGTATTAATGGAAGTTTTGCAAATTGATTTGGGGAGATTAGGGAGAGAGAGAGGCTGGCATGACTTGACGTGAAGCCCATTCTAAGTGGCTCAGATCTTCCTGTCCTTGATCCCTGCCCGGGGCAAGAGAAGAGTGAAAGGCAGGCCATCTGGATCCTAGGCCTGGCGCTCCTACAGTGGGCTTGTGACCTTGGACCTGTCACTTCTTGTCTGGGGCTCTTCTCTAAAGTGAGCAGGTTGGGCTAATCTGGAACCACCGGATGGTTTCCACTGGCGTGAATCGCCCTGATTTCTGAGTCTCAGAAGCTGGCAGAACGGCTTGCCTTGGAGGGGACAAGCTTCCCTCCTTCCTTCTTTCCATTCATTTGCTCACCTCTTCACTTAATACATGTAATTGAGGACCTACAGGAGGCTTTGCAGCAGGCAGTGGGGATGGATATGAATAGCTGCTTCTGGCTGGCCCACAGCTGCCCTCAAGAAAATCGAAAGCAAGCAGGGCTCACCGCCACAGGCTGGGGAAGCCTGCTATCAGGTTCAGAGTACACGGCCCTGCCTCCTCCACCCACTCTGCTCCAAGAGCCAGAGGAAGGGAGAATCAGAAGAGGCAGCGAGCTGGAATGGAAAAAGAATTGGCCTTGGCGCCAGAAGCCTGTGTTCTGGAAGCAGCTCCGGCTCTAATTGCTGTGTGGCCACAGGCAAATCGATTTCTATTTCTAGCCTCGTTTCCTCCTCTGGAAACCGGGGAAATGGGGATGATACTTGCTGTCCTGTACTTGCTGAATGTCATTAGTGAACCTGGGGGCCTTTTGATGGGGGAGGAGAGTTGCCATTTTTTCAGTTGCCATGGAGCTGCCCTGACCATCTCAGAGAAATCCAGCCACCAGGCAGAGCATCCAGGGTGCCAGGCCTTGGCTGGAATCTCCAGCACCCTGTCTCTACCGCATAAGTGACAAGAACCATGAAACTTTTAAAATATTCCCAGGGATATGGGGAGGGCAAGGACAGAGGTTGTCCTTGGTAAAGGCCCAGGGTAAAGGCCATGGGTTGGTCCCACTCCCTGTAGGGGGGCCTCAGTAGTGGGCCTGGATCCCCAAGTATATTCTCATCTCAAAACATCCCATGCATTGGGGAAAGCAAGGACCCATCCTGACTCCAGTATCCCAAGGAGGGGGAGTTACTGACTTGGGGAAGTGACCCTGGCCCACACCAAGGCCTTACAGCTGGGAGGGAACGTGGGTCTCCTGGCTACCCCCAAGCCAAAGGCGCCTTCCTCTGCACTGGGCCCCCCCGCACCTCTGCCCCCCTGCACCTTGTGCCTCTCGCTGCCACCGACCACGTTTGCTCCTCTCTCGCCCTGTGCTCCACAGCCTCCGTGTCTTCACCCTCTCCGACAAGCTGGCTAGAGCAGCCCTCCTCAATTCTGCCCTAGAGCACTGTCCCTGATTCCAGGGCCTCGGTCGCCTAGCCCCTCCAACCTCACTGCTACCGGCAGCAAGAAGGGTTTATGGGTCTGGGTTTTATTCTAAAAATAAGTTTTCGATTAAAGTGGAGAGGTATGAAAGAATGCCGCCTCAGGCAAGCAGCCCCTCCCTGAAGCTTCCTCTCAGACAGATGGTTTGTAGCATTTTTAATTAATGAGAGACGTGCAGATGGGGGCCCTTAGCCTGCAGGGAAACGTAGAGGCTGGGGAGGGGTGGAGCGGGCCTGACCTGGGCGGCCCTGGGCCAGGAGGTGCTCGCTGCCTGAGCTGGAGAAGGGAGCCTTCGCCCTGGGTCGCCTCCACAGCCAGGCTGGCAGGGAGCCCCGGGCCAGCCCTCAGCACGAGGCAGCTTGTACCCTGGACTCCGAGCCCTGCAGCCACCCGGCGGGAAAGGCGGTCTAGAAGGGCAGGCCTCTCTGTACAGATCAGATGGGCCAAGGGCCTCTGCAGCCCTTGCTTCGGGATATTTTATGTCTCACATCCAAACGCTCCTTCCTCCAGATCTCCACCTTGAGCAAGTCTTTCAATGTCTCTGAGCCTTAGCATTCTCGTGGGGAAGATAAGGATGGAAGAATCATAAACCTGCAGGCTTGAAAGGATCATGAAGCCCCTGTCATTTAACCACCAGGGCTTCAGCACCTACCAACACCCTCCTGCCGAGAGGCAGTCTGCTCTCCAAGGCACAGGCCTCACTCCCTCTCAGAGTCACAAACCGGCCAGTTTTACCTACAATCAACTCCACCAGAGTTAAAGTGGACTCTGTCTCCCTGGATTAAGTATGATCACCGAGAAACGAAGGAGACAATGTATATGAAGTTGCTTTGTAACTACCCTCTTTAATTACGTGAGCAGACGACCTGGGGCCAGGAGAGGGAAGAGTGGGACCAGCCAAGGGAAGGTCCCAGAACAGCAGCCCAAGACTTGCTGTTGAAGCCCAGCTGGCGATGCCCAGCCTCCCCTCCCCTGTCCTTCCCAAGTTCATCCTCACCTGCTAGCCTCAATGAGGGAAAAATGTCAGAGAAAGTGTCCCCAGGCCAGCATTAACCAGGATCAATCAACAAAAGTTCCTGGGGACCCTGTCGTGTACCAGGGACTGTTCTAGACACGCAAATGTGAAGTAGGTACTGTCACTGTCCGCAATGCATTAACACCGAGACTCAAGGGGTTAAGCAACCTTACTAGGAAGTGCCAAATACAAGACTCAAGTACAAGGTTTGCCTCACTCCAAATCCCAGGCTTTTTGCTTTTTAAAGATTTATTTATTTGTTTCTAGAGAGACGGGAAGGGAGGGAGAATAAGAGGGAAAGATAGATGTGTGAGAGAAACACTGAATGCCTCTCACGTGTCCCCCTACTGGGGACCTGGCCCGCAACCCAGGCATGTGCCCTGACTGGGAATCAAACTGGAGACTTTTCAGTTCACAGGCCAGCACTCAGTCCACTGAGCCACACCAGGCAGGTCCCCATTGGTTTTCCATTCATTCAGAAAGTGCTTACGGGCACTATGACACGACAGGCACTGACTCAAGTATTCGAATGTGGGAAAGTTGCCCTGAACAGTGTGGCTCAGTTGGTTGGGCCCCATTCTACAAAGGAAAAGGTTGCCAGTTCGATTCCCGGTCAGGGCACGTGCCTGGGTGGTGGGTTGGGCCCCTGGTCAGGGTGTGTACAATCAGTGTTTCTCTCTCACATCCATGTTACTGTCCCCGGCTTTCTCCCTTCTTGTCCTGCTCTCTAAAAGTAAAAATTAAAAAAAAAAAAAACAAAAACCATGAGAAAGTCACTGGCCTTGGAGGGAGCCCTTGGTTACTGCCCGTCACCATCACCCCATACTCGGCCCCACCAGGAACGTTCACTCACTCCTGATGGAAGCTTGTGGGACAGCAGGTGGGAGGGGCCCAGGACACTGCTGAGCCCCTGTGCGCCGGGCGTGGCGTCTTCTTGCATCGCAAGACTGAGCCCGCCCATCAGCTCCACAGGGTCACGTGGCCGAGACTGCTTTGCCTGTCGAGTGTCATGATTTCCTACCTCTTCAGCGTGAGAATCCTGATTTAATCCTGAGGGCCAATGTGCCTAACTAAAAGACATTTTAAATCCTCTACTGCAATTAGCTGTAGCCATAAGACTAAGCTGTATTTAACAAAACGTAGAGGAAGTCATTGTGTGGACTTCAGGAAAAGCTGCAAACAAGGAAAAGAGATTCCTGAGGTGGGCCCTCTGGGCCCTTTCCCGTGCTTGGAACTGAGATATAAGGGCTGAAGTTTAAACAGACATCATGGATCATAAAGGCAACTCTGAGAATGAAAAGCGTGTGCTCAGAATTGCAGGAAAAAAATTAGGCTCCTGGGTCCCAGATGATACCAAGGAAGCCCTGATTTCCCTACATCTGAACACGAGCAAGAGACAAACGTCTACATTGCTTATTTTTCCCGATCTCAGTCGCCAGCATTCAAACGCGCGTGTTAACAGATACAGTCGTCGTTACCATCGTCTCCATCTGGACCCTGAGGCTGACAGGTCGCCAAAACCCCACAGCTCAGTGCGGGAAAGAAGCAGGATTTGAACTTGAATCTAATTCCAAATTCCTGTCCCTCCCAGTCCTTGGAGGAGCCTCACTCGCTCCCAGTAATTCCTGAGAAGGCAGAGGCATTACAGTCGAGGACAAACAACGGACGAAATCTTCACCTCCTTATCTTAGAGATGCACGTCAGCGCGGACTGTCTTCCTCCCGCCTATGTGCGCCAGTAGATAAATGAACCACATAGCAGGCAGCAGGAGAATGTCTAACTTACCATTTAACACCTCCTCTGCCCAGGCCCCGCGGTGCCAGGCTCTCTCAGGGCTCACAGAAGAAAGTCCCTGGAACTCACTCTCATGCAAACTTCACAGCATACTCTTCTCTAGGGAAAAGTTGTGTTCATGCCTTAGAACTCTCTAGATGCCAGATAGTGGTGTTTGTAAATAAAGTTTTACAATACTTCTTCCTTTCCAACATGGATACCTTTCATTTCATTTTCTCGTTTTAGCACTAGCTAAAACCTCTTGTACTCTACGTTGAATCAGAGAGGTGAGTAAACATCCTTGCTTTGTTCCTGATACTACGTGGAATGCATTCAGGCTTTCACCATTAGGTACGATGCTTCCTGTGGGCTTTTTATAGCTGCCTTTTATCAGGTTCAGGATGCTTCTTCCCTCTACTCTGGGTTTATTGAACTGTATTATACTTTTTGTAAATGACTTTTGTGTATGTATTGAGATGATTGTGTGGTTTTTATCCTTTATTATACTAATATGGTGTATTATATTGATTTTGGGGGGGTTCAATTATATTTTATTGATTATGCTGTAACAGTTGTCCCAATTTTTCCCGCTTTGCACCCCTCCACCCAGCACCCACCCCCACTCCCTCAGGCAGTCCCCACACCATTGTCTGTGTCCATGGCTCACGTGTGTAAGTTCTTTGGCTACGCCATTTCCTGTACTGTACTTTACATCCCCAGGGCTATTTGGGGATGTAGTTGTAACTACGTATTCATACTTCTTAATCCCCTCTCCTTTCACCCATTCTCCCACACCCCCTTCCCACCTGGCAATGATCAAAACGTTCTCCATATCCATGATTCTGTCTCTGTTCTTCTTGTTTGCTTAGCTCTTTTTTTTAATTCAATTGTTGATGGATATGTATTTCTGCCATTTTATTGTTCATAGTTTTCATCTTCTTTTTCTTACATAAGTCCTTTTAACATTTTATATACTACTACTTTGGTGATGATGAACTCCTTTAGTTTTTTCTCGTCTGGGAAGCTCTTTACCTGCCCTTCAATTCTAAATGACAGCTTTGCTGGGCAATCTCGGGTGTAGGTCCCTGCTCCTCGTGACTTTGAATATTTCCTGCTAATCCCCTCTAGCCTGCAGTTTCTTACGAGAACTCTTTCTCTGGTTGCTTTTAAGATTCTCTCTTTATTTTTAACCACTGGCATTTTAATTATGATGTGACTTGGAGAGGGCCTCTTGGCATCCACCTTGTTTGGAACTTTTCTTTCATTATTTTTTCAAACAGATTTCTAGTTTCTTGCTCTTTCTCTTCTCCTTATGACACCCCTATGATGCAAATGTTGGCTTACTTGAAGTCGTCCCAGAAGCTGCTTATACGATGTTTATTTGGATTCATTTTTCTTCTTGTTCGAATTGGTTGCTTTTTGCTTCTTTGTGTTCCATAGCATTGGTTTGATTCTTGGCTTCATCCACTGTACTGTTGTTTCCCTGTAAGTTGTTATAATTACTGTAATCTTCACTTCTGACTGGATCTTTTTTATGCTGTTGAAGTCTCACTAAGTTCCTTGAACATCCAGAGTTCAGTGTTTTGAATTTGACAGTTGGCTTATCTCCATTTTGTTTAGTTCTTTTTCTGGAGTTTTGATCTGTGCTTTCACTTGGGCCATGTTTCCTTGTCTCCTCATTTTGGCAGCCTCCCTGGGAATCGTTTCTGTGTATTGGGTAGAGCTGCTATGACTCGCTGTCCTGGTAGTGTGGCCTAATGTAGCAGGTATCCTGTAGGGTCCAGGGGCACAGCCTCCCCTATCACCCAAGCTGGGTACTCGAGGTGTGCCCTTTGTGTGGGCTGAGTACACCCTCCTCTTGTAGTTGAGCATTCATGGCTATTTGCAGGTCAGTGGGAGGGATTTACCTGGGCCAATCAGCTGCAAGGCCTGGCTGCGACCACCATCAAGTTCTACTCTCCATGGAGGATCAGCTGCGCAGAATCAGGGTGGCAGTGCTCTGACATGGTCTGCAGCCGTCCACTGGGTACGCAGGGTCTGGGGTTTCCCAGCTGGTACAGGCTAAGGTCACGCCCAACCTGTGTTCATTCCAGCTACTCTGCACAAGCTCTAAAGCAATCCGAGATGGCTGCTACTTGTGCTGGGCTTGGAGATGCCCAGGTGAAGCCAAGCCGTGACTCTAGGCTGGCTGCTGCTGATGCCAACCTTGGGGCTCACTGGGGCCGGCTGTGCTTGTTTGAGAGGACTTAGGAAGTTGTGCAGCATGAGCCAAGACCAGGCATTCATACAGAAAAGTCTCTTTAAGAGGATGGGGGGAATGGAGCCTCAGGGGATCTCCAGGGTGGGGCAAAGTGTGTTAACCAGGCTGATGGAGTCTCAGAGAGCCCCCTGCAGCCTCTGTTGGGGGGAGGGTTCAGAAAAGGAACAACGGCCTCTACCCACCTTTCTGTCTGGGAGAAAGCTGCTCCCCAGCTTCCCGCCTTGATGTCAGACACTTCAGCTCCCCCTGGAGGCCACTAGTGCTTTTCAATCTGCTACCCCAGTGATGGGCTCACAGACAGTGAGTCTGAGTCAGTCTGTGTGTGGGTTCTTTAAGGGGAACTGCTTTTGACTACAGAAGTATCTTCCCCTGATTGAGTCCCCACTGGTTTTTGCAGCCAGAAGTTGTGGGGACTTATCTTCCTGGCACTAGAACCCTGGGCCAGGTGGCCTGGTATGAGGCTGGGACTTAGGGGCTGGGAGTGACGATACCCCTCTCAAATTTTTATCCACCACATGCGGATGTGTGACCAGCCCATTTCACATCTCCACCTCTCCTAAAACTTTGGATGGATGTGGTTTCTCTAATCCTGTAGTCGTCAGACTTCCATTCAACTCGATTTCTGACAGTTCTGAGTGATAACGGTTTTATGTTTTAGTTGCAATTTTAGTGTGGCTGAGTGAGGAGGTGGGCAACGTTTGCCTGTGCCGCCATCTTAACCAGCCAGTTTTCCCCACGCCAGAGAGAACAAGGCTTTTACAAGCCTTGTGATTTTGCAGCAACAGTAGCTGCTCCCCCCCCCCCCATCAAAACTGCACAAGTTTCATCAGTCACAGTCTGGGGTAACCACTGCGAGTGTGTCAGAGGCGGGGACAGGAAAACACACACTTACCTGGCACACTCTCCAGGCAGCACAACCCTGGTCCCACCATTAAAGCCCTGCTGACACTTCTTCAGCTCCGCAGCTAGAGCCAGAAGCTTGCAGGGTTACTGCCACTAGTTGATTTACTCATCTTATGTCCCAGACTGTACCCCTAACCTCTGATGCATACTACTGATGGTAATGAAAAAGACGGTAGCTTAAATGCTTGTGAAGCACAAGGTATGGACTAAGCACCGTGTGAAGCAATTTCACATATCGACTCATCCTCCCAACACTCCTCTAGTGTAGGCGGCCCCGGGCACACGCCGAACACACGGCAGAGTCGGAACATGGTCCCACGTACTGGGCCCCAGAGCCAGCATTCTTAACGGCCAGACAGCTGCGCTCCGCAGAGACGACCCCGCAGCAGATGGGGTCCCCTTCCCTCCGGAGAGCCCCTCACACCCTCTGACCTGGACTGGTGTTGAGGCAGGACAGACTACTTCTTGAGGCTGAAGTGCAGTGAAGACAAAGGACCAGGTAACACAAACAAACACTACACACGTGGGTACGTTTCTGAACAAAGTTTCTCCCAGTGGTACTATCTTCCAGAGGCCGGCTCCAGACGCAGTGGCATTCCCGGCTGTCACAGGACTGGGGGTGCCAGGGATGTCAAGCACTCCGCCATGGACAGAGCAGTCTGCACGGCGAATGGGCCTCACTGCTGACTCCCCGGGGGTCCACAGCACCCCACAGCACACCACAAACTGGCCCTTGTGTACAGCTCCAAGGCTCCAGAAGCAAGAGGCAACAGGAAAGACCCCTTTAAGCTCACCGCTTTCGAGGTCTTACCTTATAAATCTTGAGATTTTGTGAAGCATCTGCCAGGCGACCATGCGGCCCAAACCTGTTCCTCAGCCCCCACGTTCAGATCGGTCTCCGGGCGTGGCCGGGAGCCAGATCCAGGCCACGGGCTGATTGTCCAACAAGACACTTGGCTACATCCTGGCACGAGCGACGAGCAGACCTAGGGCGATGCCAGCTGATTCTTGGACTACGAAATTGAGAAATGTGGAGAAAGTCTCAGAAGGAGAGACACCGCGGTCACTGCTCACTGTAACTGCCATCGGCTCAGCTCGGTTCTGTGGGGCCAAGGCCTCTGCTGAGCGGAGAACATGCTCTCCGAGAAGATGGCATGTCAGGCTGTGGGTAAACCATTCTTACCATCTGTGGTCTCTGGGTGCTTCCCCTCTCTCTGTCTTCAAACATATGTCCCTCAGTAAAGGCTCCAACTCAGGTCCCCAGATTTTCTACCTAGAGAAAGGCTAGTATTTATGAAATAACTAAAGAGCAGTGTGGTGAAGAATCAACAATCAAGTTTACGTTGCAAGGCAACCTTTACAAATAAATAGCTTAGCAGCGTATGTCTGTTTTTCACCAAAGCAGTAAACACTGAAACCCTGAGCCTCCAGTGCCTCCTCCCTGTGCCTTTTCCCAAACGGCCTCGACACCTGGCCGGGGAACAGTATGGCTGAAGATTAGATCTGCTGAGCTTTGCCATGTATAACGCGCACCCACCTTTTTGGCCCAAACTTTCAGGGAAAAAAATCTTTCATTTTAATTTTTAAATTCAATCTTTTATCTATTTATATTTAGACACTTAGTTTGTGTATTATAAAGGAATTTTAGCATCTATTTTTTAACCTATCTGGTACAAGGAACTTTATGTAATAATTACCAAACACAAGAACAGACACAAAAGGTACGTCAGGTGCTACCCATGTATAATCCGCATCCTTATTTTTCCCTCAAAGATTTGGGCCAAAAAGTGCACATTATAGGTGGCAAAATACGGTAATTCACAAGACACTTGATTTCCTCCTTGATAAGCGCAAAGGCCACCACGTAAAGCAGGATGAGGAAAGCCAGACCATTTACAGAGTCGGCGGTGAGGTCCTTAAGGACCGCATCCTCGCTCCCCCAGGTCTCTCTGACAATTATATAGGCGGCTGTAAAGGAAGAGTGAATGGACGGTCACCAGGTCTTAACACTCAGAGATATTAAAGTGACTTATGTTCAGAGCCGACACCCTGCGCTGGCAGTGGTACTGCAAGAGGCTGGCAGGGCAGTGATGTACGGCCACCAGACAAAACCAAACACAAAACAACAGTGACAGCACCAATAAAGCGATCTCACAGAAACAGTCATTGTCACGGAAAGGACCATTTTAAAAAGGCAGGTAGGAAACCGACTATTAGGAGAATAGCAGATGGGGGATAATGATTCTTGGCTCATGATACTTTAACCAAAACGGAGAGGTTTATGAAACAAACATAGGATATAGGTTTTTTTTTTTATTTTCAAGGGAGCTGTCATGAAATTTTTACATACTTAAAAGTTGGCTATTATCCAAAAGAGAAAAAATATTAAACGATTTACATTAAAAATAGGTCTGGCCCTTGCCAGGGTGGCTCAGTTGTTTGGAGCATCATCCCGTAACCAAAAGGTGGCAGGTTCAATTCCCAGTCAGGGCACAGGCCTAGGTTGTGGGTTCGATGCCCAGTCCAAGCATGTTCAATACCCAATCTGGGAACGTACGGAGGCAGCCAATTGATATCTCTCTCTCTCTTTCGCATCAATGTTTCTCTCTCTTTCAAAGAACAAGGGAAAAAATGTCCTCGGAAGAGGATAAAAAAAATAGAAAAGGTCTGGCAGTTACAGCACATGGCAGACTCAGCTGGTATGAACAGTCCTCCACCTCAACCGCAATTCACAAATGCAGAAAAATGCCAGACAGCCCTGGCTGGTGTGGCTCAGTGGATTGATCACTGGACTGCAAAGCACAGGGTCGCCGGTTCAATTCCCAGTCTAGGGCACATGCCTGGGTTGCAGGCCAGGTCCCCAGCAGGGGGCACATGAGAGGAACCACACACTGATGCTTCCCTTCCTCTCTTTCTCTCTCTCTTCCCCTCTCTCTAAAAATAAACAAATAATCTTTTAAAAATAAAATGCTTTAAAATAAAGGAAAAAAAGAAAAATGCCAAATAAGATACAGCACATTTGAAACTACATGGCTCATTATGAGATACTACTTCACACTCATTGGAATAGCCATCATCAAATAAAAAATAAAAAACAGAAAACCAGTGCTGGTAAAGATGCAGGGAAATTAGAACCTTTGTGACTTCCAATAGGTCTGCAAACTGTATGATGGTTTCTTTAAACATTACAAGATTTCCATATGACCCAACAGTCCCAATTCTGGGCATGTACTGAAGAAAGTAAGAGCAGGGACACACACAGACATTTATACACACATGTCTATAGCAGCATTGTTCACAACTGCCAAAAAGTAGGAGGGACCCAAGTGCCCATCAACAGATGAAGGGGTGGACAAAACGTGGGTCTTACACACACAGTGGAGTACTACCCAGAATATTACCTTTTTCTTAAAAAAGGAAGGAGAGTCGAGCACTTGCCACAACACGGATGAGTCTTGAAGTCATTATGCTCAGCGCAGTAAGGCGATCAATCATAAAGGGGCAAATGTTACGTGATTCTCCTCAGCAGGCAAACTCACAGGAACAGAAAGTAGAGTGTCAGTGACAGAAATGCAGGGAGGGAAGACTGGGGTATTACTCTTCAGAAGTAAAAGTCTCCATTTTGAAAGAAAAAGGTTCTTGAGGCGGACGGTGGTGATGGCTGCGCGCCAACACGCACATACCTAAGGCCACTGCACTGTGCACCTCAAATGCTTACAGAGATAAATCTTATTATGTCTATTTTACACAATTTAAATAAGCTAATAAACAGCAAAAAGGCAAAAAACTTACATGGCTGAACTTAAAAGAGAGAAAGGAAGATTTTCCTTAAGAAGCAAACAAAACAGAATGGTAAGTGAACCGCAGAAAACTGGGGACACAGGAAACTGGACGTTCCATCTAGTCTGGCTGTCGGCTTTTAACGCCCACACAGGAACGGCCACACTGGAAGGAAGCAGTTGACACTAGACCCCGAAGTGACGCAGGAGCCTTGCAAAGCCGCCTCTCCACGATGCTGGACAAGCCCCACCCACCTGCCAAGTGAAGCGGAGGAGACTCGCTCTGTTCCGGGCTCCTACAAGAAGCTGAAACCCAAAGGCTGCGCCGTGCTCAGACGCAGGTAAACAGTGTGTATGTACTACCTGAGTTTTCAAAAAGGTAAAAATGGGTCCCGTGTTCTGTAAGTCACGGATGACAGTGCAGATTGGTATGCACCTCTCCATCCCCCCACGCAGAGGCAGGTGGCAACACTGCTGTCAAAACAACGAAGCACACACAACAGCAGAAGACAAGAGAGGAGCGTCTTCAACGTGCTAACAGAAGACAACGCTCCCCCGGGCCAAACGACCCCGTGGCAGGGCGCAGTTAAGACTCCTTCAGGGAAGCGGGACTGAGAGACTAAAGACGAGGACCACAGGTACACTGGGGGGAGAGAGAGAGCGAACGCGCTTAGAGGAAGGCAGTTGCAAGAGGGAATGATGAACAAATGGATAAACATATGGAAATTGTAAACAGAAACTAGCTATATAGAACAATAATGATTATTATTACAACTAATTTAGGGGATATAAAAATAAAATGAAATTAAATATTGAAGGAAATGTAAAACAAAAGGGAATGATTATATTTAAAGACTATTGTTTTAAAGACTATTGTTAGAGAGGAACAGAGAGTAATTAACTATAGTATACAAGTTAAAAATTTTAAAGTAATAATAAGATATAACATTTCCAAACCAGCAGAGGAAAAAAAAGGTAATGATCTAAATTTTAAAATTGGATCAATCCAATGTAAAGTAATAAAAGGAGAAGAAGCATAAAAAAGAGAGATCAACAGAAAGTATCAAAATTATATGGCAGAAGTAAATTCACTATATCAGGAATCATTACAAAATTAACTAAACTTACCAGTTAAAAAAATGTTTGCTGGATTTTTTTAAATAATAAAAATCTAGCTATAGACTGTTTTTAAAGATCTATGTAAAACCTAAAAACAAACATAAAAGATGCAAAAAAAACATACTAAAACATACTGTCCCCTCTTAGCCCCCCCCATTGGCCCCACCACATTAAAAGAGCCAGAATCACTAGAGTATCAGAAAACTTTGACTTTAAGGGAGAAGCAGCATTTTATAGAGGCTTCTAGAAAATATATAAATTATCAAAACAGACTCAAAAAGGAAAAATCAAGACCCAAACAATGAAGAAAATTGAATCAGTAGCTATCAAAACTCCATCCCTCCCATTTAAAAAAACCACTAGGCCAAGATGAAGCTGCCAAGCGAAATACGACCCTTCATCTTACGGACTCAAAACTGTTCCAAAGGAAAAAAGGACTAACCCCTCCCCCAACTCATTCTGTGAAGCTAGGAAGTCACGGACAGCAGAATTACACAAGGATAATGGAACAAGGAACACTGTAAGGCCAATCCCACTTACAAACATAAGCCAAAAACTAAATAAATACTAGCATCAAGTCCAGCAATGTAGTGAATATAAAAAGTTAATATGATATTTTATCAAACTGAAAATGTCACTGGTTGTAAGATACACCATTACTTTATACATGGAGAAAGAAAAATGTTGTCACTTCAACCGTAACATAATGCCTTCTTACCACTCATACATTTTATTTTATTTTATTTTACAGTTACTGAACAAGTTTTTTAGACTCACTTACACACAGATTGTTAATCAACTATCATTTTCATGCATTCATAACAAGGAAAACACAAGCAAAACAAGTAAGATCTTTACTTTTATAGTTCCAGCTCTTCTTAATCACTTTTCAACTCAGAGTTTTCGCTATTCCTTCTTGCCATCAAGAAGTGGTCGTGTTAACAGTTTGTAAGAGAGTCTCAACCATTCTCTCTGTTATTTCCCTCTAAACCACTGACACATATTCTGAAAGTTTTGATGCTGAAATTGTCTCTAACTTACCTGAAGATAGCAATAAAAAGTTTTCAGGCAACAGTCAAGATTCATAATCCTTCCTCAGATGGTTGTAGACTGAAACACTAAGGAATGACAAGTGACCAAATCTGAACAAAAGCAATCAGAAGATGCCACTGACTATAAAACATGTTCTAATTACAGAATATATAAAAAATCTGCATCTCAAAATCAAATTGAGTCTATCACCACCAAATAGAGTTTATCTCAGGAAGGCAAGAATAATCCAACACCAGAAAATATAAAAGTAGGTCACCACATTAACAGGCTAAGGAAAGATATACTAAATATATCATATGTTGATATACTAAATCTCAACATATGAAGAAAAGCATTTGATAAAACTCAACAATCATAACTTTTTTAAAAAACTCTTAGCAAAATGGAAATAGGAGGAAACAACTTTATGTAGCTAGCTACCTGCCAACATTTCAGTCCCCCGAAAAAAAACAGTAAAATACCAGAAACATCCCCTTTAAAGGCAAGAACAGGATAAAAGTGACTGCCATTTATACAAAAAGTCGTAGCCAACTCAGTAAAATCGGAAAACAGTAGAAATAGTATAAGAAAAATGAACTATGTATCAACCCAAGTATTCTAAAATAATCTATAGACAAAATATTACACTCTAAGAGAGTTCGGCAAGGCTGTGTAATAAAAAAAAAGTCAGTATATAAAACTCCGTTAGAGTGTCTACAGTACAGCAACAAATATAATCTAAAAATTAAGTTTTGCCCTGGCTGATATAGTTCAGTGGATTGAGCACCAGCCTGAGATCCAAAGGGTGGCCGGTTCAATCCCCAGTCAGGGCACATGCCTGGTTGCTGGCCAGGTCCCCCGGTCGTGTGCATGTAAGAGGCAACCACACACTGATGTTTCCCCTCCCTCCCTTTCTCCGTTCCTTCCCCTTTGTCTAAAACAAATAAATAAAACCTTTAAAAAAACAAAATAAAAATTAAGTTTTATTTAAAAATTCTATTCATAATAGCTTCTAAATCACAATATACAGAAATAAATCCAACCAAAGATAAAATGCATTTTTATAGGAAATGTTTGAAGCTTTAGGAAAATAAAACATGTACTAATAAAAAGAAACTGAGGTACTTAGACATAAATGAAGTGATATAAAATATTTATGAGTGGGAAGAATAAATACATATAAATAAGAATATCTATATATAGTCATTTCTACCTCAAATAATTTATAAAATCACTGCAATTCTTAACAAAACATAGAACTCAACAAGCTGATCCTAAAATTTAGATGAAAGAGAGATAAAATGAGATCATGGGGTAGCCAAAATCATTTTAAAGTAAATAAAAACAGGGATGGGGGAAGCACCCTACCACATAACAAGACATTTTGTATCACCCCAGCTGGTGTGGCTCAGTGGACTGAGTGCCGGCCAGCAAACCAAAGGGTCACCAGTTCAATTCCCAATCAGTGCACGTGCCTGGGTTGCAGGACGAGGCCCCATTCGGGGACTGGCTGTGCAAATGGCAACCACGCATTGATGTTTCTCTCCCTCTCTCTTCCCCTCTGTCTAAAAATAATCTACCAAACCAACAGAACAATATTTCAACCAGAACAGACCCAAATACAGAAAATGTGATCAACCCAGTGGAATGCAGCAGAATTCAGCATGTGGTAGCGGTGGTATCACAAACAGTGGGTATGAGAACACTTGGTTAGTACTTTAAGACAAAAAAAAAATGAAAGTACGAATAATACAATGGCAATATATACAGATCTGTCAATGGTTGCTCCAAACCAAATGGCTGCTCCAAACAATGAAGCCCTGCCGTCTGCAATGGCACGGACGGGCGTGAGGGCGCTGTGCTGACCCAGTGAGATGGTCAGGCGGAGGGGACGCCCTGGCATCACCTCCGTGTGGACTCCAGAAAACCCAACAAACACGCAGAACGGAAACAGACTCACACAGAGGACATGAGGATAGACAGGAGGAGGAGCAGGAGAGACGGGTAAAAAAGGTGAGGGATTAAGAGGTACAAATTGGTAGTTACAAAACAGTTATAGGGATGTAAAGTACAGCATAGGTAATACAGTCAATAATATGGTATAAGTAAATAAAATGATGCAAAATTAATAACCAAAAGATCCATCAATGTATAAATACAGTATAGAAATATACTGGCATACTCGAAAACATTCTTGAAATGAAGGAATGTTAAGTCTCAAAACTATGTTAAGACGGAAATAAAAGCAGCAAAAATGTATACGTTTTATACTTTTTAAACATCCCCAAAAATACTTCTTATGTTTTTACAGGCATATGCATCTGTACTAAAAAGTGCTTTTAAGTACATGGGGATGGCACACAGGTGGTCTTTTTCTCAGGAGAGGAAGTGTGGGAAAGAATACGTGTGGACTGGCTGGGGGAGGGCGGCGATTTAACAACATCTGTTCTCTTTAATCTCTTTAAACAAAACCTGCAGCAAACATAACAAATGTTACCATTTGTTTAAAGTAGGTGCAGGGTACAAAGGTGTTTATTACATTTTTCTGTCCTTTCAGTGCACTGAAAATGTTTCATAATTTAAACACTGTACACAAAAAAGGTGCAGCAATATGCATGATATGCCTGGTTTAAAATAAGGAGAGGCTAGAAGAGGAAATGTTTGTTTACAATGGAAAATACTGAAAATAGAATTAGTTAAAAACATTGCAAAACAGTCATATAATGAAATGTCATATAACCACAAAAATTATAATTCAGAAACATGGTTATTAACCTGAAAAGATGCTGGCAACACATTATGTGGGGGGAGGAAAGGCTACAAAATAATAGCTTTTCAACTAAAGCATTAAATGGTTAGACAAATCTCCTCCTATCTGCACTAAACAGGCCAAAGTTCCATTAATGCACCTGCCCTATTTAATCTCTTCTCAACCTGCACCCATGGAAAGAAGCCTAATGATAGTAAAACAAGCAGCCTAATAATAGTGAAAAGAACAACAGATTAATTCTAGTGTTTTGAATAAGAAAGATATTGTTGCAATATTGACATGGAACTGCTGCATTCGAAGCCAAAGACGATTATTTCCCAGTGCTGGCCCCAACACCGCCCACCTTTCTGCACGAGTCCTGGCTGTGGAACCAGCCAGGAAGAAAGCTGGCGAAGCCGGCAGAGTAGCGTAAGTTGCTACCCACATATACCAGAGAGCCGGGCGAACTATAATAAACTGTATGTAAAATAACTGTCAGGTGTCCACGAAACCCAGAGGTGTGCTCGCAAAGCGATGTCGTGTTTATGAGAGAAGGGAAGGGCAGCAGGACATCACTGAGGGAATCCTGAGAGAACAGGACGTTCTGTCCTGTTGCTACATTTACGCCCTCCAATAAACTGGAAACTGACTCGGGTCCTCTACAACTGTGCTCCATTATTCTGTTCGTTAAAGTTGTCCAAAACACCTAAGAAGTATAATACCATGTTGTACGCAAACTTCAATAGCATCCTAAAGAAAAACGGTCTCTTCTACTCACGACACTTTGACACTAAACGTGTGGGGGTCTTCCCACACGAACCGGCTGTCCAGCTCTCCAGGTATCACCTGGAGTGCCCCAATTCAGTTGTGACCCCGACTACCTGGCGTTAGTGCGAACCCCACAGATCAAGGCTCAGTCCCCCTTAACCTGCTGCCCACTTCAAACGACAACTCAAAGTCCCCATGTTATTCATACTTCTAGGCAACTCGGCTGCAAATCAGGTTCCCATGACCCCTTTCCTCCATTTGATAACTTTCGATAACAGCTCGTAGAACTCAGGGTACCACTAAACTTACATTTGTAAGTTTATTGTAATGGATATTAGAAAGATACAGATGAAAAGCCAGATGAAGAGGTGCATAAACTGAGGCCCAGAAGGGCCCTGGTGCAGGAGCCTCTGTCTCCAGGAAGGCTCCCTCCTGGCACGTGGGTGGGTCCCCAGCCTGGAAGCTCCCTGAACACCACAGTTTAGGAATTTTTATGGAGGTCCCCTCATGTAGGCATGACTGATTAGCAAGTCAATCTGCAGGCCCTCTCCCCTCCCTGGAGAAAGGCTCGGTTCTAACCCTCTAGTCATAACTGGGTTCCTCTGGCAGCCAGCCCCCATCCTGAAGCTATCTAGGGGTCCGCCTAGAGTCTCCTCATTAGCATGCAAAAAGACACTCTTACTAATTCCAGAGATTCTGGGCTGTTAGAAGCTCTTATGTCAGGAACTGAGAACTAAGACCAAGTATTACAATAAAAAACGTGGTGACAGCACCTATCAACCCCAGTCGTAACAGTGAAAAGCTACTTCTCTCTGATGGCCTGCAGGCTAATAGTTCCTGGTATAAACATGCTAACCAACTAGAGAAGTTCTGCTTGAGGCTTGAGCAGCACCCTAGTCCACATAGAAGTGCAAAGTAATGACTGTTTATTAGAGATTCACAGGAGTCTCCATAACTGGAGACTGGCCAATGGGAGACTGATCCATAACTGGATCAGCAGGGGTCAACAGGCCAACAGGAACAAAGGGAATGAGAAATTTCCTATCTTCTTGGGATCCCTTACCATGCCTATCTGTCTACAGCGGCATCCACTCCTTGCCTTGCCCCTCCTCTCTTCCCTTAACAATAAAAGATGACCAAATCCATTCTCTTAAGACGGATTTGAGAATTAGTTCTCCCATCTCCTTGAGCTACACCTTCTTAATCAATAAACCATTTCTTACTCCAAAGCTCTGATCTATTGATCAAACCTTTCCCTACTGGCCTCTCTTTTGAAGCATCAGGCATACACAATATATATCTTATTACATCGTAATATGACATGTACAATAAAGGGTAGGAAGGTAGAACTCTTAGGGGAAAATATTTTCATTGTTATTCCTTGATTGTGAAAATATCTCTTGTGGCCCTGACCGGTGTGGCTCAGCTGGTTGGGTGTCACCCCAAAAAGCAAAAGGTCACTGGTTCGAGTAGCAGACAGGGCACGTGCCTGGGTTGCGGGCCAGCCCCAGTCAGGGCCTCTGCAAGAGGCAACCGACCAATGTTTCTCTCTCACATTAATGCTTCTCGCCCTCTCCTTCTCCCTCCCTTCCCCTCTCTCTAAAAATAGATAGGTAAAATCTTTTAAAAGATCCTTGTATTCTTTACGCCTTCATGAAATACCTTTGAGACTACTGAGACCAACAAATATGAACCGCATTTATTGTGAAACATTAAGAACAGCTGAGGCTGTATAATGATAGTTGGATATAAGATGTGCTGAATTTCAGCTTCTAGAAGAGGTGATTTTGAACTCAGTCACCCTTTGAGAGAAGACATACCAGCCCGCATGATTTCGTCGACCAGGAGGATGTTCGCGGCAATCACCGTGCTGAAGGAGAAGAGGACAGGGTGAGTGAAGCCTGCCCGCTCGCTCTCGTCTCCTCCCCACGGCGATCTCCAGCTCCCACGGGTACTTCGTTCTTCAGTGATGTTGTGAGGTTTTATGAGACACGTATTTTAAGTGCAAACAACACCTTTGTATTATCATTTCTTTTGCTGATAAAGTGGAGGCCTGATTGTATTTTCCAGCAAAACTGACCTCGTTTTTAGCACATCATTTGATTTTTCCCACTATGCATGTGGTACTATTTCAGTACAGCCCTTTCTTTCCCTTCCCCTCAAATAAACAGAAAGAGTAACATTTCCTAAAGCTTATACTCCTAGAATTAAAACATTAAAGAGACTGTAAAATGACAGAAGCCGGTTGTAGTAACTCAATACTAGCCCTGGCTGGTGTAGCTCAGTGAATTGAGCACAGGCCTGCGAACCAGACAACCGCAGCTCCATTCCCAGTCAGGGCACATGCCTGGGTTGCAGGCCAGTTCCCAGCAGGGGACACATGAGAGGCAACCACACATTGATATTTCTCTCCCCCTCTCCTTCCCTTCCCCTCTGAAGATAAATAAATAAAATCTTTTTAAAAAACCCTCAATACCATGCCTTTTCCCACATTTAACCATTTTTCCACTCTAAGGTGGCAAAAACAATAGAAAAAATTTTTCCCAAAAGTCTTTCTCTTTTATTAATGCAAACTTACCAAGAGTGAAGTAGTTGTTTTTTCACACAATAATTATCCCAAACTCCTGCATCTGCGGCTACCATTGGCTCACCTACAAAGTAAAAAACAAACTACTTTAATACTACGTGTTGATATATTGTTAATATTTGTTGTATATTCAAACAATAGCTAATATACCACCAAAACCACCATCATCATGGTCACCACCGACCTCCGTTCTGTCAAACCCAATGGGCGACTCTCAGGCCTCATCTGTCTGCAGCACTTAACAGTCGATCACGGCCTCCCAACTATTCTTCCTCCACTCATCTTCCGGGACCGCGCACTCGCCTGGCTTCTTCTCCATCTGCTTTGCTGGTCCTTCCTCCTCCCTGCTGAGTTCTTCCCACTGCAGTACCTAACTGCTCAGTCCTGGACTCCTCCCTCTACTCTCAGTATAGGTGACCCCAGCCAATCTCTCGACCTAAACCATCTACACCCTGATGGCTCTCAGGTTTTGATCTCCCATCCAGAGCTCCTTCTTGAGCTCCAGACTCAGATGTCTGTCTACTTTACTTGGAAGTCTGCAGATACTTCACATGTACTCTGCCCAAGCTCAGTGCTGATGACCAACCCCCACTAAAACGTGCTTGCCCACAGTCTTCTCCGACGGCAATTCCAACCTTCCAGTTGCTCAGCTAACTCCTCCGCACAGAGTAGCTGGTGATCCTTTAATTAGTCCATGTCACCCTCCTCTTGGAATTGCCCCCTCTCCTCCACGGTAAAGCCAAAGCCCTCAGACTGGCCCACACGCCGGTACGGTCTGACCTTCTGCTACCTCCCTCACCTCCTTCCTCCTGCTCAGAATTATCGGACAGTGACTTTCCCACGGGGTCATTCCCTCTCCCTAGCATCTTCCCACGATTGCCCCAGGTGGCTAACTCCCCCCAACTTCCTTTTTCAATAGGCATGTTCGCAGTCATCATTCCCAGTAGCCTGCCCTGACCGTCCTCTTTAAACTGGAACCTCTTCCCCACCCCCTGAGCTAGCATTCACAATCACCCTTACACTGTTATTTTACATTTAAGAGAGTGCATTGCTTCTAAAAATGCTAACAAACTTATTTATTAAGGTTATTCTTTATTGCCCATCTCCCCTACTACAACATGAGCTCTCAAGGGCAGTGATTTCTGCTGTTTTGTTCTGTGTGAATCCCGAGAGTCAAACGACAAGTGCTCAGTGACTACTTCTTAAATGAACAAACATTTAGCAAAAGTAAACTAAAAGGCACACAAATTTTAAATATCAAAATCCAAAGTCCCCACCCAATTCCTGTAAGTTCTGGGTCACTATACTATACCTTTTTCTTTATTAAGCAGCTAATTTGTCTTCCCTTTCCTACCTGTATTCAAGTTGATGCCAATGGGTTGTTTTGATTCCAAATGCTCAGACTGAATTTTCACTAGTGTTTCCTGCAGGTCATAACCAGAATTCTGAGCAAGAACCTTCAGAAATGAAAAGAACAATAAATATATATGTAGAATACCTTCACGTGCATCTGAATACCAAATATAAAAAAGGCACTGCTTTCTAGTCTTGTGAAAACACATTCATTATATACTAATCATCTCCTTTTGAAGAATTTCATTCTTAATCTAAAATTATTATTTTCTATACTAGCATTTTTACATTTACTTAAATACTTTCCCTATGTATATCACGTAAATCCTGAAGGGGGCATTAGAGATCCCCCATGTCCACCCCATTAAATTAATTTCCTTCCCTCCTTGCAAAAGATTTTAAAAACAAAAAACATTGCCCTGGCTGGTGTAGCTCAGTGGATTGAGCGTGGGCCTGCGAACCAGATAATCACGGTTCGATTCCCAGTCAGGGCACATGCCCAGGTTGCAGGCAGGTTCCCTGCAGGCCAGTTCCCAGCAGGGGACGCACAAACGCAACCATACATTGATGTTTCTCTCCCTCTCTCCTTCCCTTCTCCTCTAAAGATAAGTAAATAAAATCTTTAAAAAAAAAAAGAGTTACTTGGTTTTCAAGTCCTGGCTGGTGTAGCTCAGTGGATTGAGCGCGGGCCTGCGAACCAGACAATCGAGGTTCGATTCCCAGTCAGGGCACATGCCAGGGTTGCAGGCAGGTTCCCTGCAGGCCAGTTCCCAGCAGGGGACGCACGAAAGGCAACCATACATTGATGTTTCTCTCCCTCTCTCCTTCCCTTCCCCTCTAAAGATAAATAAATAAAATCTTTAAAAAAAAAAAAACATGAAAGAAAGTAGAATAGTATTCTTGTTTCTTCTAGTCCCTCTAGCCACATGTCTTCAATTTTTTTCTGGGCACTTGCAAAAGGAAAAAAATATTTGCAGCATCTTTGTGCCCTTCATCAACATGAGGAGAGTCACAACCTGTGATGACAGGGACAGAGATACCTGCGCTCTGAACCAGGTTTAACCTGCTCTCCAAACCAGGTTGAACCTGCTCTCTGAACCAGGTTGAACCTGCACTTCACACCGGGTTCAACCTGCTCTCTGAACCAGGTTTAACTTGCACTTCACATCAGGTTCAACCTGAGCTCCGAACCAGGTTTATTTGCATGTGGTCCCAAACCAACCACTGATGAATAAAAAGGTGTGACCAATGCATACTAGGTTTACCAGTTTGTGTCAACTCTAAGATCACTACTTATCAACTTTGCTGCTTTAAGGAAAGGAAAAAAACAGATTTCTGAATCAGAAAAATTCTACAAATCATGAATAATTTTAAAGTAATTATCAAAGAGAGTTTGATAAGTAATTATCAAAGAGACTAGCATTACTAGTAATGTTTTAATTCATGGTTAATAGCATATTTGAAACAGTTTTTCTGAATTTCTAAGTGGTTCACAACCAGATTAAGGCAAAGGAAAAGAAATGGTAGTTCTCTGTCCTTCTGCTGATATATGAAAAAACTCTGGTTGCTCTTCTTTCCTAGGAATTACAGTGATAATGAAATGCAAGCTAGTCTTTAGGAGTGTTAAACAGCCTGAAGTTCTCGCTTTGCACCATTTAAAGTAATAATACTTTGGATACCAGCAACAAAATAAAGGTCTACATCAAAATCTAATTAAATCTTAAATTCTAAAATTTTTCATTATAATTAGTTAATCAAGAAGCATGTTTAAAGAAAACTTTTGGAGTGACTTCAACTTTGGAATTCAGAGACTAAAGCGAGGAGGTAATTTGGCTATTTCATTACACTGCTACAAGGGTTCTCAGCTGTTAGTCCCAAAGTTTCCCTGCTTTAGCTGTAAAATATCTTAGACAAAACTACATGAGGAAATGCAAATAAAAATCTGTCTTCTACTGTGTTAACTGCTAGACAGTATGATCAATTTATAATTAAACACCTTATGTCTAACCAGCTGTTCTTGGGCCATTGGGTTAGTTGTACCTTAGGAATAATGAGTAAGGCATCAGCGAAAGCTTGGACTCCGAGACGAGCTCTTCCTCTCACACTGTGCTTGTACGCACTGAGGGCTTCAGCTATGGCCACTTCGACTGCACCCGCTCCTGGAAGCACACAACCTAGTGGAGGGGGAAAATGATGGGCAAAATACGCCACACAGAAAAACCAGAGAAAAGTGCAGCTAGCTATTCGAGTGTGTTTTATTATCTTGTCTACATCTAAAATATATTTAAATGTATACAGAAGTAAAATAAGTTGCACAGCTCAGTGATTACTCAGATGTCTTATGAAGCATCCTGAAGTTATACAGCATTAAATAATTGAGCATGGTACAGACTGGCTACAAATAGCTGATTTCATTGTTTATCCACCGGCAAATAAAATTAGACATTTCTTCTACCTTCACCACACTCCTTTATGAGTACATTTAAAGTATAGTTATTTATAACTTACAGTGGCAGGTAACTAAATGTAATATCTAACTTGGAAATTGAGGGGGGCAAGATAATTAGACCACAGTTTTTGGTAGGCAATTTGTTCTTCATAGGCAATTCTTTGGAAGTATTTGGAATCCAAATACTTCATTTGGATTCAATGAAGTATTTGTTCTCTGTACTGCAGCAGAACTCAAACTGCTCCCTGGGGAGGGGGGAGAGAAAAAACTAGCTGTTCTTATTATCCTAAGGCAAAAGCTCTAGTTAAACACATTTTCGTATCAGGATATGACATTTATACCTGCTTGTACGACTTTATAAAGTTCATGACCCTTTACAAAAACTTGCTTTGGAATCCCCCATCTTTAACACAAAACAGCACGCACGCGCGCACGCACACACACACACACACACACACACACACACATCTCCCCTTCACCCCACACCATCCCCTTTCTCTGCTCAAAAGAGTTGTCTGTGCAGCGGCCACTACATCCTCGCTCTGACACTTTTTAAAAGGTCCTTATTAAGCATTAAATACACACAAAAATATTTATATGTATAAGGTATAAAGAATAAATGTCCAAATGAATGTACCCATCTACCTTCCACCCAGCTTCAGAACTAGGACATCGCCCCTGACTTTGAAAGCTTTCCTGATCCCATTCTCCTGTGGGAACGCAACACGCCCACGTCTGGGGGATGCTGCTGAAGCAGCCCCCGAGGAGGAAGTCTTACCACTGAACACCTACGTTAGCAAGTAAGAAGGGTCTCAAATCAATGGCCTCGGCTTCTACCTTACCAACCAAGAAAAAGAAGGGCAAATTAAACCTAATATACAGAAAGCAGTAAAGATCAGCGTGGAAATCAATGACATAAAAATGACCAATGTCAGAAATGAAAAAGGTAATCTCACTACAGGTTCTACAGGTGTTATAAGAATAATAAGGGAATATTATGGGCAACTTTATGTCATTACACTTGAAAACCTACCTCAGGGATTGGCAAAGTTTCTATATGTTAACAACTAACAATCAGAAATTGAAATTTTATAAATACTATGTACAATAGAACAAAAGAAATCATGCTATAGGCTAAATCTGAAAAAAAGATGTGTAAGACTCATATACTAAAAATTATAAAATACCACTGAGATAGGTTCGAGAAGGCCCACATAAATACAGATATACCATGACTCAGCACTGTTAAGGTATCAGTTATTCCCAAACCGATCTACGGGTTCAATGAAAATCCAATCAAAATCTTAGCAGTCTTTCTGGTAGAAACTGGCAAGCTGATTCTAGAATTCCTATGAAAATGCAAAAGATTTAAAATAACCAAAATAACTTGAAAAAAATAAAATTGAAGGATTAACATTACTGGTTTCAAAACTTAAAAAGTTACAGTAATCAAGACAGTATGATGTTAACACTGAGAAAGACAAACATCAATGGAACAGTGAAGAACTCAGAAAAAACCCACACAATACGGACAGCTGATTTTCAACAAAGACGCAGAGGCAGCTCAGTGGGTGAAACAACAGTCTCTTTAATGAATGGAGCCCTGGCTGGTGTGGCTCAGTGGACTTGAGTGCCGAACCAAATGCTCACCCGTTCGATTCCCAGTCAGGGCACATGCCTGGGTTGTGGGCCAGGTCCCCACTAGGGGGTACGCAAGAGGCAACCACACATTGATGTTTCTTTCCCTCTTTCTCCCTCCCTTCCCTCTCTCTAAAAATAAATAAATAAATCTTTAAAAATATTTATTAAAAATTAAGTGTTTGAAGGCATTTTTTTAAATTAGCCAATTTATTTTTTTTGTGCAAATTCTAAGAATCAGGTAAACTACCAAAGGCTACATGCCTAAATCATGTATATTGATCTTGTTGTAAAAATACTGCTAGCTTTTTAAAAAATGACTACAAAAAAAAGGCAGTGACCCTTATAGCAAACCCATATTTTTTCAACAAAGGAACTGATGTGTTTTCCCCTTTTCAATAATGAAACCTACATAACTGATCATATCCTTTTATATTCTACCAGCTTAAATATTTATAGTGACTATTATATTTGCTATACAATATTTAAATTGTTTTTTCCTAGGTTCTAATTTTCCATTTCAGCTTTCATTTTACCATTATTTCACATCTATCTTTTTACTTATCAAATAAATCTGGCCTCCTGTTCATAACGTTTACTACTCTATTTTTTTGAGATATAATTCACATACAATAAAATCCAGCCTTTTAAAGTTACAGTTTACAGTAGCTTTTAGTATATTCCTATGGTTGTGCAACCATCACCCCTAATTCCAAAACACTTAAAAAAAAACCACTCTGTACCCACGAGCACTCGTTCCCTACTTCCCCCTTCCCCGGCCCTGGCAACCACTAACCGACCTTTTGTCCACATGGCTCTGCCTCTCCTGGATATTTCATAGAAATGAAGTCACACAATACACAGCCTTTTGTGTCTAGACTCTTAGCATAATGTTTTCAAAGTCATCGTGCTGTACCATATATCAGTATTCATTCCTTTTTGTGGTTGAATAATACTCCACTGTATGGACATACCACCCTTCGTTCATCCGTTCATCAGTTAACGGATACTTGGATTGATTCCACTATTTGGTTACAATGAATAGTGCTATTGTGAATGTTAGTGTACAGGTTCTTTGTGTGGACATACGTTTCCAACTCTCTTGTGTACACTTGAGAGCTGGTCTGCTGGGTCACACAGTAAATCTGTGTTTAACTTGTTGAGGAACTGCCTGTTTTCCAACGGTTCCCACCAGCAACTGTATACAGGGTTCAGCAGAAGTAACACCTGCCTGAGTGTGGTTTGTAGGGCAATGATATGAGTGCAATAATTTACAGTTTTAATTTGAAAACTTCACTGAAAATGTCATATGGTTTGCTTGGGTGTAATATTGTTATGTTACAGAATTACATACTTAAGAGTTTGTAATAAAAAGGGGGCGTTATTTGTGCGGGACTCTGTATATGAGGATTCCAACATTCATATAGTCCAGCTCTCTGACGACAGCCATCCTAATGTGAAATGGTATCTCTTTATGGTTTTAATCTTCATTTCCCTAATGACTAATGATATTGAGCATCTTTTCATGTGCTTATTATTCTACTTTAAACATGTGTGCTTTATTGAATTATCTATCCTAACTCCTTTCAGAAGGAAGCAGTTTATAAATTATAAGTAAACAATAAATGTTGATATTCTTCCCCAATCTTTTTTTAGCTTTGACAACTACAGTTTACATTCAGTATTATTTTATATTAGCACAGCAGTTAGACATTGCAACTGAGGGACTAAGTTCTAAGCAGTAAAAGCTTTTCCATGGTTTTAAAAATAAAAATTGATACTATAGCATTAAATTGAGTGCTTTTTCACTTTATAAACAGAAGATAATTTAAAAAACAGCATACTGTTAAGACTATCCCAAAGGGAAAAACCTTCACAATCCAAACTATAAATTGTCCAAAGTGAGATGAGAGAATACTCATCATTAACACCTTTGAAAGTAGTATACATACCGTAAGAGATTTATTACCACTTAAAAACTATGGAAGGTTCGTATCCATCACAGCAGAGAACCTACCGTCCTCGATGGCGTTTTTGACGGCACGAAGCCCATCCCTCACAGCGTCTTTGATCTGTGTCAGAGTGTGCTTGTTTGGTCCCTTAACCAACAAGGTGACAGAGCGAGGGTTGACACAGTCCTCAATAAAAGTGAACTTCTCTTCACCCTAAAGGATAATCCAAGAATACACGACTTTAATATGTCATTAGGCGGTCAAGACCTTTAGTTTATAATATTAGAATCCAATCTTCACGTGGATTTTTTTTCTTGTCAAACATAACTAAATACACGTTAAGAGCAGTTAAGTCATATTTAAACTCTTACCAAACATTTGGGTAAACAAACTGTAAAATCTATCCTGTGGATTATTCAGACCTCAGAATGTACAACCTAAATTAAAAGGTTGAGTATTTAAACATGTTTTACTGCTCACTTTATAACCACTGCCCCAGAAATACTCACTAATGCGTGTTCATACACAAGCCCAGCGTGGCCCAAGCAATCTATGCTCAGGTCTTCCAGGGAATTCACAGCTATCCCACCGCAGGCAAGAGAGAGTCTGAAATTGCGGAGATATCAACATAGCTTTGGTTACCGAAAACACAAAGACAAATCTCTTAAAGGTGGAAAAATACCTAGCACGGAAGACTACATTGTCACTGGATTATATTGCTTTTAAAATCTGTTTTAAAAAGATGAAAACCTTCCTTGTATTTCAAGAGAGGTCTGAGGTAGGTTAATCTTGATATTTAACAGTTTCACTATTCACTGAAATTAAAAACAAAATTTGAAATTTGTACGCTACTATTTTGCTCAACAATGTTTACATATGAGCTGAAAGGAATACATATGGGATAATTTCCATTTACTGTTAATAAACTTAGGACTCCTAATTACCTGCAAGCTTACCTTTCCATATTCCTTCGTTTTGCTCTGCGAAGAGCTACTATGCCGTGTCGTGCAAGCGTATCCAAGGAAAACGGATCGATCCCCTACGATCAAATTAATGCAAACATTACAAGCATGTTTCAAGCCAGCAGTTCTAAGACTTTTTGATCTCAGCACTGCTTCACACACTTAAAAATCAAAGAGGCCAAAGAGCTTTTGTTTATATGAGCTATATCTATATTTGTCATATTATAAATTAAAATGGAAGAGTTTAACATTTATCAATCCATTTAATATAGTAAGAAATACATTTATGTTAACATAAATAACACTTTTAAATGAAAATTTGCAGTAGTTTCCTAAACAAAAAATACAGTGAGAGTAGTGGCACTGTTTTACATTTTCGAATCTTTTTAATATCTGTCTGAAGAGAAGACAGCATGAGTCTCCTATCTGCTTCTGCATTCGATTTGGTGAAATATGTTGTTTTGGCTAAAGTTTAAGAAGAAAACCTGGCCTCACAGAAACATGTACTAGAAAAGAGAGGAATATTTTAAAAGCCTTTTCAGATGAATGCAGATATTCTTCTCTGATAGGAAAATTCAACAAGTGGTTAGTTTCAATGTGGACTATGGAACCGTATCAATAACCTTTCCACACTCTCTCACGTTAAAATCCATTTGTCCACCTTGCACTTTGAATTATTTACTTGTGCATATTTTGTAAAATCATGCATTTTTTAAGGCCTTTAGAAAATAATGGTTCACTAAGTTAGGCAGAGCTTCCAAATGTTGACACATTTTATAGTTATACAATATAAAAAATATCACCTTTGCTAATATCACTACTAATAACACGAGAAAAATCTTGTAAATATTGGAAAGCTAGCAAACTCACAGTGGCAGATACGAGTTTTCCAAAATTCTAATTTTGTTTGAAGGCTTCAATGCTATCATTGGCAACAAATACTGTCAGTTGTTTGCCTTGAAGTGACAAGACGATGTACTCATTTTTGAGAAAAACCTACCAAGCACCCACGTATAAACAGTTTGTCTGTCGGTCACTCAAGTAAAAACGGCACTGCGTGAAAGAAGCAGCCAGTGTAGCTTAAAGCTCCACCACACAAGAGCTTCCTTCAAGACGAACTTTGACGCACCGCACGTGCACACTTCACATTTTATCACACGGAATCATTTAAGGGCCAAAACTTAATAAAAGTAATACGTTTCACCACTGCGTGAACACCTCCTTAAAGGAACCTGCCTTTCCCCTTTCAACGGCCAGTGTGGGCCCGAGTGACAATCAAGAGCACGAGGCCACCAGTACAGTTCGGTGCGACTGCTTCCACCTGTGCCGGGCACCAGCCAGTCTGCCCGCCACTGCTCCTGCATCGTCAGTGCAAATGTCAACACAATGAAAAGGCGTTATTGTTAATACTATGAAAATAGTTTTGACCTCATAAACTCCCGGAAATGGTCTTAAGGACTCCTGGGGGCCCATAGACCATACTCTGAAAAACAATGAAGAGCACTGGCTGCTGTGGCTCAGTGGATTGGGCGCTGACCTGCAAACTAAAAGACTGCTGGTTCAATTCCCAGTCTGGGCACATGCCTGGGTTGTGGGCCAGGTCCCCACTAGGGGGCACGCAAGAGACAACCACACATTGATGCTTCTCTTCCTCCCTTTCCCTTTGTCTAAAAATTAACAAATAAAATATTTTTTTAAAAAATGAAGAACCATTTACAAATAGTTAAAAATCTAAATTTTTTTTCTCACCTTTTGATTAATGACAACAAATCCTCTGTTGGACTGAGTACAGACTTTGCCTTTCAGGTCTATTATCTTTTGTACTTTATCATCAATAAATTTTCTTTCAGCTCTTACCAAGGTCTCTTTTTCTTCTGCAGTCTTATAAAAGAAACCAGAGCTTACCTCTCTAAAAGATGAATAAAAACAAGCTAGTAAAGGTAGTGAGAGGAACAGGAAAAGTTAGATGTTTATACTGAACATTTGGGAGGAAAGAAAAAACTTTAAAACACTTTTAGAAAAAAACAATTCCAAAAGTTATAAAGAGTAGCCCTGGCTGGTGTAGCTCAGTGGACTGAATACTGGGCTGGCAACCAAAGGGTCACCGGTTCGATTACCAGTCAGGGCACATGCCTGGGTTGCAGGCCAGGTTCCCAGGAAGGGACGTATGAAAGGCACCCACACACTGATGTTTCTCTCCCTCTCTCACTCCCTTCCCCTCTATAAAAATGAATAAAATCTTAAAAAAACAACAAAACAAAAGCTATAAAGAGTAAATGACCTACATACGTTTTTTCATATTCTAGTGATACATTGCAAGTAAGGATAAATGCATCTTCTACTCGCTTCTTCATTTCTGGATGACGGGCACCATGATCCAAAACTAATCCTCTTATCAACCTATTAAAAACATTTAATGTTTCTTTCTTTGAATATACATTCTAAAATTTGGTATAAAATTAGAATTACACTCTGTAAAGTTGCAACAGAACTGCCAGGGCACATACTGTTTCCTTGCCCCAACTTTAATCCTAACACATAATTAGTGAAATTAGAAATGATAACTTGCTCTAACACACTGTGACTGTTCAGTCTCAGTGAAATCAACCCAGAATTATCCTCTAAATTATGTGCTCAAACAAATGACACAGCTGATCGAGTAATGAAAGGTAGGCACACAATGAGTTTCTTAGGAACATTTGTTCAAAATAATTATGTGAAACAACTAAAATGTTAAGCTAAATGTCCAACAATAAAGCATTGTTCAGCAAATAATGGCCCAGCTCTTTCACAGTCGTGAACACTTCGTAATAGCACAGAAAAATATTTACAGGGGTAGCAGATAAGCAGTCGATGACAAACTGCACATAAAACATGGTAATAACTATCCTTTAAAAACAAGACAAGCACCTTTAGCCACCCTTCCCAGGTGCCTAAAGTGGCCGGAGCACCATCCTGTATGCCAAAAGGTCGTGGGTTCATTTCCCGGTTGGACTGAATACAGGAGGCAACCGATCCATGTTTCTCTCTCACATCAATGTGTCTATCTGTCTGTCTGTCTGTCTGTCTCTCTCTCTCATTTCCTCTCTCTCTAAAAGAATAAACATATCCTCAGGTGATGGTTTCTTAAAAAATAGCCCCTGGGCAGTGAAAAGAAAAAATATGAAAGTAAAAGAGTAGGATTATGCTTGAGTGGTTTTGTAAAAATACAGACAATGGGAATGTAAAAATATAGATAATGTTGGGGGATCTTATTTCCTCTTTTCCAAATGTCCCTTCAAGAGTGAATATCTTTATAACTCTTTAAAAATTCATTTATGCCCAACTAGGGAATGTCATTTCTACTTATGAATATTTCATAACCAATATTTGTTATGCACTAAGGAAATAATTTCCAAACAGTTAAATATAATTATAAGGAAGTTTCTGAAGTTTTAATCTAACTAGATTATTCCTAACTCCCAACTTAACCTGATGCTGTTTCATTTAGGAACAAGCAGACTACATGTTCAAGATCCTTCACTCTTCGAGTCTCCTTCACTCTTCCCCCCTCCTCGCTCTCAGCAAATGACCTTGTGTCTTTAAGAAAAAGTGAAATGCTGTGCCGTTACTACCTCTGCCAATCCGTCTGCACTTGAACCCGAACATGCTACAACGGACAATGAACCGTCCGTGCTCCTCTCGAAGGTCAAGCCCCTCTGTCCACCAGGCTTCATTCCCCTCCGCTCCTGCACCGCCCGTCCCCCCACATCAGGTCTTTCCGCCCACAGGAGCCTCCTCCTCAGGATACACATTCGCCATAATAATTCCCATCTTTAAAACAAAGGGTTCTTTGTGTTCAACCCCATCCTCACAGTCCCTTCTAGCTACGCCCCCAGTTCTCCGCCTGCTTTTATAGCTGAACTCCCCTGAGTTGTCTCCATTTGCACCCTCACTTCTTCCCAAACCATTCTCTCTTGAGCCCACCTTCAATCTGACGTTCACACTCACCCCTTTACTGAATCGGCTCTCATTAAAGCTACCCCAAAAAAACCACAAATGCTTTCCAAATCTAACAATTCTCAGCTTACAACAATTTGCTCAAATTTTCAGCAGCGTGTACCATAGCTGATTATCCTCTCCCTGTTGAAATGCTTCCTTCTCTCAGCATCCAGGGCACCCCTCTCCCTCCACCACATTGACCACCCCTCCTCAGTCTCCTTTGCTGAACGCTCCTTGTTTTTCCAATTCTAGACAGTGGCGCTTCCCTAAGTTCCCAGTCCCTAACATCCCTTTTTCCTCTGTCTGCGTTTACCTGCCAGATGACCTCATCAACTCTTGTAGCTTTCCGTCACCCACTCACCGACTGACTCCCAAACATGTATTCCAGTCCAGACCACAGTTCTGAACCGCAGACACACATCTCCAACTCTCCACCCAGCCTCTTCACATAGATCCCTAACACACAACACTCCCCACCCCTGCGCCTCCCAGTCTTCTCCATCCCAGGAAACGGCACCTCCGCCTTCCCAGCTGCTCCTGCAAAAACCCAAGAGACATCCCGGACTCCTCTGTTCCCGTCACTTTCTATGTCAAAACATTAAGAAATCCTCTCGGCCCTCCTTTCTAAGTACACCCTGACCTAAACCATTGTCATTTCTCACATACATCACAGAGGAGCCCCCCCCCCCAGCCCCGCCGGTTTCCGGCCTCTGTCCTGGCAGCCCCCACCCAACCCCACAGCGCACTCTCTGCACAACAGCCACAGGGCCCTTCCAAAACGTAAATCGGAAACACGCTGCCCTCGGCACTGGTGGGCCAATTTGGACCAATCCTACTACAGAAAACAAGACCTTGTTAACAGCAAAAAAACAAAACAAAACAAAAACCCTCTAAAATGCTAGAAAGGTGTAAGACAGTGATGAGCTACAAAGTAATTTTCCTTTCAAAACTGAAAAGAAAACAGAAACCCTTAGAGAACTGTGGGATCTCATCATAAGGTTGCTTGACAGTTTGGGCAAATCTGAACTTCGGTTTCAACGGCCTCACACAGAGAAGAGAACAGAATTGAGAGGTCAGAGTTCATGCAAGGTGCAGAGTCTCGTAGAAGGCCGTCCTCACGTGAGGTGGGAACCCAGTGGGTTACACACTCAGGGTAGAAATCAGGAGGACGAACCAGAAGCAAGCAGCCCCCCATGGACTCGCCGTCAGAAGCCACAACAACCGGATATCCCCGAAGAGCCTCGAGCGGTGGGTTTAGTGTAAAGCTCAGGTTCAAGTCTCAGAGCCCTCGCAGCAGCAGATGCAGCTTCTCTGCTCAGAAGAGCACCTGCATCCCAGGCTGCAAATTGTTTCTACAGAGACTTTTTCCAAACACGATGAATGGCACATACAGGAACAAAGTGTGGTGAGTAAGAACCAGCAAAACACAACAAACACCATAAATAGACAAGGCAGACTTTAAATATTATAATTATCAGACATGAACTATATGCTTAAAGAAACAAAATGTAAGTTTTATTTCTGCATATCTGAGAAGATATCTATGCAGATATCTATTTTCTGCGTATCTGAGAAGATACACAGAAAACAGGAAACCATAAACAGTGATATGGCAAATTAAGAAAGAACCAAACAGACCTCCTATAAATAAGTAAAAATATACACACATATATTAAAGTTCAAGTATTTACTGATGAAATATGATATCTGGACTGGCTTCAAAATAATCCAAGTTTGGGACGGGGAAAGGAAAAGGAACATGTACGGGGAAATAAGATGCGCTACACACTGAAATGGATAAAACATGAGCGGGGTACGTGAGTTCACTCTTCCCTTCTATTCACTGTTACATGTGTCTCGGACCTTCCACGACAGGACGTGGCACATGAGTGAAGTCCCACAGCAGCACGAGGCGCCTCCTCTGAGCACGTGCACACGCAGGTGACGCCAAGCGCACGGCCCCTCTTACCTCCCCGACCTCTCACCTCCACTCACCTGACTCCGCTCTGGACACAGGTAACACCCCAGCACGTGTCCGCCTCGGGCAGGGCCTTCGCAACTGTTGTCACCCCTGCCTAGCAGACCCTTCTTCCCGGTGTTCACAGGGCTAGCCCCCTCATTTCCTCGGAGACTTCCTAGTTCTCTGGTTCAGTTTCATGTCACTTGAAACCATGCACAAGCTCACTCGTTTGTTATCACTAGTTTGTTTACTACCTCCAACTAGAAATGTAAGCTTCTTGGAGAAATTCTGTTTTGCCTACTTTTCACTTCTAGCACCTAAAACAAGGACTGGCTCTGGTAAGTATTCAATTAACATATGTTAATGAATAACTAATGAAATTAATGAAAGAATATCTGAAGACAACCAAACACTCTAGAGTCTGCCTATCTCCAGAGTTTATGTAACTTACTTTGTATCCGTTTCTGATTTGTGCTTCATCTCCATGATCTCCACCATGAAGAGGTCAATAGGGTGCCCCGGTCTTCTAACAGCCAACACAGAGTCCACCACGGCCTGAAAGAGAAGTGAATGGGAACAGGGAATTATTCGGGCTACTGAAAAAAACCACTGGCCCAAGTGATCTACCACCAGACGAAGCAGATAAAGAGCCTCTTAGATGAAGCATCTAAGAGGCTCCAAAACACAGGGCCAGGCCAAAAAGGCAGGCCAGTTGGTCACTGGACACTAGTAATTACAGCCCATGGGCCTTCGGAGGTCTTTAGGTCCAAACCCTTTCTTTTACAGATAAGGAAACTAATACAGGACTTTAAGAAGTCACGGTCTTAAAACAAGGTCTAGACAGCAGTATCAGGACCAGACCTGGAACCCAGGCCTCTGGAACTGCCAGGCCACGGTTCTCGCCGCTGCAGCAGCACTGCCCGAACTCCTCCACCGAAGGACGCCTTGGGAGAAGAGAAGGAGACCTGACACGGGGGTACAGCTCACACTTGCTGCCTCCAACGATATGAAAGTTTAGTTTTGTGTTTATCATGAAAACCTTCCATGTCATACCATTATATATACATGTACGGTTTAACACAGAAATGCGTTTCCCCAGAAATTGTAAAGTGAAAACTGACACTCCAGAAAGATGTGCCTCACTTATTCTGCCAAATATCCCCAGGGATAAGCAATTTGAGAAGCATAACACAATATACTGTTACTTAGTTCAGAAAGCAATATAAAAATGACTACAGAAATTAAGTGTGATAGCACAACCATCCTAAAATATAAATAGAGCAAAAGAAAGGATCTTAAAAAAGTTTACTTAATGTAACAGAATATTTGGTTTTGGAGCCCAATGATGACAAAAACATTGGACACTGAGAGTCCCAGTGTTCGTGTCACTCGAAAAGAGAGTGAGGCTCTAACCAGAGCGTGAAGACTCTGAGCCACTTGATACATGTGTTCCCAAAGCAGAAAATGCAGCAGTCTTTATCAGACTCTGCTCCGTAAGAAACTGCCTGATTTTAAAACCTGATCTCCCAACTAGGTTTTCCTACAGGTAAGGAGAATTGCCCAGAAACAGCTCAGATGTCCAACCCACTTGGTGTTTACATTTCTCAGAGTAAAGGAGCATGACGGCACCCTAATTTATATGTCACTGTCTTGAGAATTTGGTTATGAACTCACCGCTCCTGATACATTGATACATTCAGGTTTCAGAAACCGCGAAGCCAGGCAGCAGTGATATCGCCAGACTACAGCTGCCTGATGAAGGCTTCCCAACATACCTGATCTCGTCCTTGTAGCACACACATTCCACGTGTAGAAGTAACAGCACCAACCGTGCACTGCCCAGCTGTGAGGGCTGAAAGGACCACCGCGCTGCGGCACTGAAGCGGCCCCCTAACCGCACAGCACACAGCCCACCCGGCTCCCTCACATGTCACCTCGCACGGTGCACACGGCCCTCAAGGCTAAAGAGACCAGCACATCACCCCCATGTGACACTTTTGTAAAAAACTGTACCTACTGTTCTGACAAATCAAATGTAGTCAGTAAGCAAGCCTAGAAACATGTGTTCATCTTACATATTTTACGATTTATTTTATGTTCCAAAGAACCACACGCAATAGTTGATTATCTTACAGGCAAAGAAATCTATGTCAGGCTATACTCTTTCTAAACACGTCAATTTAATCACAGACCTCTGTCAATACATCAGCCAGTTTGGCGTGAACTTTAGTTTGCAGAGATGTTCGAGCCACATCTAAGAGGAAGTCTCTTTTCATCTCTTTTTTCATTTTAATTTCTTCCAAAACTTCAAGTGCTTTTTTCTTTGCGGCTTCAAATCCTTCCGCTATTATTCTAGGGTGCAGGCCCTATTAAAACAACATAAAACTATAAATTATAAAGTAAAGTCACGCAAAGTAAAATAACCATCCTCTCCTATTAGTAGGTATGTCTAAAAAAAGTAGTATTACTCACATCAGTGCCACTAAACATAAGTGTATGTATATAATTTATAAAGCAATTTTTCATTGCTTCGCATTTAAAACAATCTCAAACTTACAGAAAAATTCTAAGTCCGGTATAAGAAAACGACGTAAGTTCTTTGTAATTCCGAAAACCATGACCCTGTTGTCCCGCGGTGCCCTTCGGAATGGGCGCAGAAGTCCTCTTATCCCAGAGGAAGAGAATCGCCACTGCCTTGGAGGAAACTGGCGACAGGCAGCACCTTCATTCAGTGCTCAAGGTTAGCATCACAGTAATGGGACAAACGGACACGTGCCTCCAGACACGATGCATCAGAGACACTACGGTGCTTACACGGCACCCCTGCTGAAAGTGTGTCACCTGAGTCTCCTCTGAGGAAACTAACAAATCTGACTGGAGGGACTTCCCACAAACTAACTGGCCTGTGCTCTAAAAATAACGCTGTCGCGGAACACGAACAACGGCCCAGCTTCAAGGAGACCAGAGACGTGAGGGCTGAATGCAATGCTTGAACCTGCATTTCCTTCTGCTGTAAAGGACACTATTGGGACGAATGATGAAATCGGAATAAAATCTGCATCAGTGTGTCAGTGTTAATATCAGTTTCCTGTTTTTGACCACTATACTGAATTATATAAGAGAATTCCCTGGTTTTAAGAAATATACACTGAAATATTTAGATTGTCGTATCTCTAACTTACTCTTTTTTTTAAAGATTTATTTATTGCCCTGACTGGTGTGGCTCAGTGGACTGAGTGCTGGCCTGTGAATCAAAGGGTCACCGGTTTGATTCCCAGTCAGGGCACGTGCCTGGGTTGCAGAGCCAGGCCCCGGGTGGAGGGGGGGGCATGTGAGAGGCAACCACACACTGATGCTTCTCTCCCTCTTTTCCTCTCTCCCTTCCCCCCTCTCTACTAATAAATAAGTAAAATCTTTTAAGATTTTATTTTTTTATGAGAGAGAGAGAGCATGCAACTGATTTGTTGTTCCACTTCTTATTAATATATTCACTGGATGATTTCTGTATGTACCCTGACTAGGGATTGAACCCTCAACCTTGGCATGTTGATTTAACAACTGAACTACCCAGTCAGGGCCTCTGCAACTTATTTTTATACCATTCATTAAAAAAATGTACATTACAACAAGTATAAACACACATATATACATTTATTTATCTGAGAAAAATATTATTCTTTGGAATATTCCTGTAACTTTTCTATAGGTCGGACATTATAACAAAATATTTTTTTGAAAAACAGAATTGTTTATTCTGAAAAGCAATGCACAAAATTATTGAAGCTGAAACTAGGTCTAACTTATTACCTCCACTCCTTTACATTAGTCTTGTAACAATTCCTGAAAGTTGACATTTACTGAGCGTTTGTGCCAGGCACTATTCTGAAGAGCTTTACGTGTATTATTTATGTTAGTCCTCTCAGCACAGTGAAGTGGGAGTTGCCATTATTATGCCCGTTTCACAGATGAGGAAGTTGAGGCTTACAGGGATAATGTAATTTGCCTGGAATCAGCGGGCAGTTAAGAAGAGGAGCCAGGATTTAAACCCACAGGCCCGACTTCAGAGCCTGTGGTGACCATTGTCAAACACTCCCCTCACTCAGCAGTACGTTCATACGAACAGTGCTCTCCCTGGTTGGTGTGCTCAGTGCGTTCCGTGAGCTGGCTCCCGCCTACTCTTCGGGCCTACTCACCGCTGTCCACATCACCTTAAACCCCACCGACACCAAACGTCCAGTATCTGTACACACAGCGTGTGGCCCCTCTTCTCTCTGCCCCTGCTCACGTTGCTCCTTCCTCCTGGAATGCCATTCTCCTCGCCCCTCGCTCCTTCATCTGGCTCACTCCTTCTCATCCGAAAGCTTGAGCCCAGGCCTTCTTTCCTCCAGAAAGTGCTTCCCGACTCCGTCAGGCTAGGTTAGGGCCCCCCTCCCTCAGTGTCCAGGTGACACCCCACGTCTGGCTCTGCTGCTCCGCTGCCACACAGTTTCACAGGTACGTCAACGTCTGCCGGCACCTCCCCTTCCCGAGCTTCTCTCTTCCTAGCCCAGCCCGAATCTGTTTAGGTCTGCCTCTCCCTCCAGTGCTCGAGAGGAAGCCGACCCGATCCCTAACTCGGGGTGGGGAGCGGGCCCCCCATTAGATTAAGTCAGTTCCCCTAAAGACTGTGACTGGTCTGGGATGACACAAGACCAACGCCGGCCCAATCACATGAAGTGAGACCTTGCGCTCCGCAGCGGGGTGAACGGCACCCCCCTCCCTCTCCCACTGAGTGTCACTAAGGGCAGAAGGCGGTCCTGACTTCCTCAGACAGCCTTACAGTCTGGGTGAAAGTGAGCCTTCTGATGAAACAGCAGGATAAGTAGGAGAGCCAAAAGACAGAGGGGCCCTGCGTACTTGGTAACCAACTGAATTTTTGAATCAACTGGCCCTGGAAGCTGCCTTATCACTCTACACTCTGCCAAGGCAGATAATTTCTTTATTGTTTAAGTGACTTTTAGTCAAGTTTTTACTGCTAACAGGCAAAAGCATCCTTACTGAACTAAGCCGCAGGTACTAAATTAATAGACAATTCCCAATACTACATGAAACACAAAGAAGTAATCATTTTAACATTTTGACCAGGCTGTGCTTTGTGAAATGCTCCTTGAAAGAGAAGACAATTCAAATCCTTGGAGAAGACAGATAAGTAAGGCCAAGGAAAGAATGCAGACAAAGGCAAAGAGGTAGAAATACCCGTAATGATTCCAGAGGCTAGAGAATGGAGGAGTCTGGCTACAGCAGACAGTCTATAAGGGAAATAAAACTAGAAAGGCAGGTAAATTCACAAGGTGGGAAGCCTTCGGCAATTTTTCTCCAAAAGCAAAGCCCTCAGTAAATGGTGTCGGGAAAACTGGAAAGCCACAGGCAAAAGAAAAACTAGATTGCTATTTGACACCACGCAGAAAAGTTAACTCAAAATGGATTAAACACTTAAATATAAGATTTGAAACAGTAAAACATATAGAAGAAAACATAAGCACTAAACTTACAGACCTTGGACTCAGAGAGGCTTTTTTGAACCTGACCCCGAAGGCAAGGGAAGTAAAGGCAAAAATAAATAAACAGAACTACATCAAACTAAAAAGCTTCCGCTCAGGAAAAGAAATTCCCACCAAGACAAAAAGGCAAGCAACCGAATGGGAGAAGACGTCTGCAAACAGACCTCCGATATGGGGCAAGCAAAACATATAAAATATATTTTATTTTATATTAGCAAATATAAAATACATTTTGGGGCTTTGCCCAAAATATATAAAGAACTCACACAACTCAACAACAAAACAACAAACAATCCAACTAAAAATGGGCAAAGGACCTGTACATTTTCCCCAAGAACACATAAAAACGGCCAAGAGATACACAAAAAGATGCTCAGCGCTGCCAGCTGTAAGGAAAATGCAAATCAAAACCACGGTGAGATGTCACCTCACACCTGCCAGAACGGCTGTGATTAACGAGACAGGAAGTGACGTGTGTTAGAAAGACGTGGAGGAAAAGATGTGGTGAGAATGGAAACTGGTCCAGACACTGGAAAACAATATGGAGGCCCCTCCAACAATTAAGAATAGATTTCCATCTGACCCAGCAATCCCCCTCCTGGGTGTCAACCCAGAACATTTGAAAACATGCATTCTTAAAGATACAGGTGGTCCTACGTTTACTGCAGCATTACTCACAGCAGCCCAGACTTGAACATGACCCCGAGGCGGCTGGATAAAGGTGTGGCAGATACAAACCATGAACACTGCTCCGCCATAAGAAAGGATGAACTACTGCCATTTGCAGCACCATGGTGGACCTTGAGAGCACCTCACCAAGCAAAACAAGCCAGTGGAAAAGGACAAGGACCGTATGATTCCACTCATATGCAGGATATAAAACAGGAAGCAACAAACAAACAAAGCAAAACAAGAACTCTCACAGACGTAGACAACGGTATGGTGACCACCAGAGGCGAAGGGGGTGGGGAGAGTGTGGAGAGGGCGGAGGGGGGTCAAATACCTGGTGCCAGGAGACTGGGCTTGGGGCGGGGGGCACGCAGTGCAACAGGCAGGTGATGGATTACAGAAGTGCATGCCCGAAACGTACAATTCACCTCAGTGAGCTCAATTTTAAAAACAGTAAGTTTTTCCCAGTTATTTTTTAAAACCATAATTTGGCTTCAACTTTCTCAGTGATGTTTTCTTTCTTAGGCCATTAGTCATGGGTACATGGCTCATTTTTTACCTTTTTAAATATCTTAAATTTTTCATTTTAAAAAAAAGTATATAATTCCAAATAAAAGATACTAGTTTGGCTAAAACAGTTCATTATTATTTTCATTTATAATGTCAAAAATATTTTCATATTAACCTTTGCCCTCCAAAACTAAACCATTTTACTAGTGTAAAAAAAGTTAACTTTCCATGCAAAATAAAGCACCATATAAATGCGAATTCTAAGAAATCCTAGTACCTCAGAGATGTACAGATCGGCCTGCTTCAGCAGCTCCCCGATGAGCAAGACGTTGGAAGTGGTGCCGTCTCCCGTGACATCGTCCTGGGCCGTGGCCGCTTTCGCGATCAGCGAAGCTGTTGGGTGTTGGATTTGCTGGATAAAGCAAGCAACCAATTTAAAAAGACAGAAGAAAATGCAGAAATAGTCCACCAAAAACAAGATAACCTAAATGCAACAGTAAAATTAAGAAATTGAAGAAGCTTCATTCTACAAGCTCACAGGTTTTGTATCCTCAACACTTAATAAATGTCAAGACCAAAAGTTAACAGCTGAGAACTAATGAGATCTGAACATTCTATAAAAGTCTTTGCTCAAGAATGCAATGACATTTCCGAAATTAGATTAAATCCTTCAGTCTTGAAGAGGAATATATTTACTAAAATTGCAAAGGGCTTTTTTACTTTTCCACGATTATGAAGAACATAACACAGTGTCTTTAAAAGATGCAACTAATTTGGAAGTATCCCTAAGCTATTATTTGAAGTACACAAAGATTTGAAAACAGCCAACAAACATTTTTTGACATGTAAGCCTGCAAGGATATCTCATGGTTGCAGGAGTTAGCTGACAGCCTTGGTTTACAGATACACAAATGATTATTATGTTCTCAGTTAAGCTGTAGTGAGGTTCATAGAAGTCAGCGGCATCAGCTCACCATCTCGTGAAGCAGCACATTGCCATCTTTGGTGAGTTTGATGTCACCTGCACCAGAAACAAGCCTGTTCAGAAAACAGAGATGTTATTAACCTCGCACGGCAAGAGCCGAGCAGGACACGCCCCAGGGTTGCCCCTCAGTTCTCCTTCACACACACACTGGGCCTAGAAAATGTCCACCGAACCCCGGGAGGCCCTGCACGCAGCAACACCCTCTGCAGCCCACGGAACCACTCTTCCCAGATGACTGCTACAGCGATCTCATTCCAGGTGGAGCATTTACACGTTTAAGAATGAGAGTCCTTGGCCAGTGATGACAGTGGTTTGCTCGAGAAGAATATCTAGAAGTCTACAAGCCACAGGTTGGTGGAATTTCCTGCAGGTTTTTCACTTTGATGAAATGTCACCATTCATTCACTCAATTTAGCTTTTCTTCATCCCTCATATTTAGTAGATCATCAAATTCTGTCAACTCGATGACCTAAAGGCCTCTTCAAACCACTGTCTCCTCTCCAACTCCACCACAATCACTGCCATCTGCAATCTGGACTGTTTAGCACCCACATAGCTCTGAATTGGAATCCACCCTTTGTTTATCTTTCTAAAAGATGGAATGCTTCAGTCAGTTTCCCGATCAAAAATCCTTCAATGGTTTTCATGTTCTCCACCATTTTCAAGGCTAAACCCAAACTATTTAGCAATGACAGAGCTGACCTTTCCCAATGAGCTTACATCTATTTTAAATGTCCCATCTACCAAATGAAATCTTGTGATTCCCTTAATACATAATGTTTGTTTTTATTTGTTAGATTTACACCAAATGGCTTTCTTGTTCTTGAAACCACTCTATCTTACAAGACCTTATTCACTTCTTCAACTAGTGAACTCTAACTCAACTTTCAAGACTATGATCAATAATCAAATGTTATTTGAGTCTTTTCCTTCTCCCATCAATAATTAGTCCCTTACCTCAGTACAATGTTATAAGTATAATGCAAGCCACATACTTTAAAACACATACTACATGTTATATAGTACATACACGTACAACACATTCATTTCTACCAAAACCGAACTTTTATCTTGCTCGTCTCTGCGTACTCTGTACCCGTTAGTACCTAATAAGCACCTGTTTTACTGTTAATGTATTCCGCTCATTCCTGAGACTGGATCCCTCCTCTCACACCTTTTTGCCCTCACTAGTCTCTTTTCCTCACTCTCTCCTAAGGGAAAGAATGGCGCTACATAAATACATGCTGAAAGACTTGGACAGGAAAAACCTTGGGCACACAGCGCCCAAGTAACTTGCTAAGGACTGACAGCTGGAGTGGAAGCTTGGATCCGAGCCCACGCCGGCCAGGCCTCAAAGCCCGTGCCCTCTCTGCTGCACCGCACCCCAAAACGAAGCTGAATCGAAGGGCATATGGGCAGACAGTCTTAAAGGGCAGGGGAGTTAGCTGTTTTCCGTTTCATGAGAAACACTATATGAACTTTATAACTGCACATAAGCCTTAACGAAAAGTTGGTCGAGTGGGTGGGTGGGGTGGGTGGGTCCTTTTCCTTGGGAAGGCTTCTCTCCTCCTCCTCCACCCGGCTACAGATGACTGCAGGGCAGAGGTGAAAATGAGGGAAATCGCCCATAAGAGTGTTCACAGGGCTCTTGGCGGAACGTTTGCCAGTCCCGACCCGACCAACCGCCTGCGCCCTAACCGTCGCCTCACATTTTAATGGTGCCCTTGGGACCCAAGTTGGTCCGCAGCACGTCCTGCAGCCCTCGGGCGGCGCAAATATTTACTGCCAAGGCTGCCTGAGCCCGCGCCACCTCAGCCTTGGCGTTTACCGCCTTGATCGCAGCCATCGTAGGACAGTTGAACAGCCACCTGACCGGCAAAAACAACCCCGGCCGCCACTCCGAGATAGAACCCGGCGCCAACGTTCACGTTCTGCAGCCTCAGCCAATCCTCGCCCGGAGAGGAAGTGACGCTATCAGGCGTCGCCGCGCCGGAAGCTAGGAACGCCTCTGGGCGGTCGCGAAGATGGCGTCGTCCGCCCCGGCTCGGCCTGCGGCCGGGAAGCGGGTAGTGAGTCAGGACGAGCTGCGGCGGCTGATGAAGGAGAAGCAGCGCCTGAGCTCCAACAGGAAACGCGTAGAGTCTCCATTCGCCAAGTACAACCGTTTGGGGCAGCTGAGCTGTGCCCTGTGCAACACCCCGGTGAAGAGCGAGCTCCTGTGGCAGACTCACGTCCTGGGAAAGCTGCACCGAGAGAAAGTGGCCGAGCTGAAAGGCGCGAAGGAGGCGAGCCAGGGGCCGTCCGCCAGCGCGGCGCCTCAGCCCGCCAAGAGGAAGGCGCCCGAGGCAGAGAGCCAGGAGACTAAAAGGGCGAAGTCCTCGCAGGTGGCCCAGGCGCAGCCCTCCACGTCCTCCTTGCTCACCAACGCTGACCACGCAGGAAAGGAGCCCGCCAGAACGACCCTCGGTAAGACATCGGGACTTGGTTTACTCCCTGATTATGAAGATGAGGAGGAGGAGGAGGAGGCAGGAGGAGGACAAGAGGGGGACACCAGCAAGCAGCCGCCTGACGTGCAGGGCAAGGAACACTCACTTTCCTCCTCGCGCGAGGCAACAAGTAGTATGCTCCCGAGCGACTTCTCCAATACAAATCCCCCCAAGGCTCCTCTAGTTCCGCACTCAGGGTCCATTGAGAAAGCAGAAATACATGAAAAAGTGGTGGAAAGGAAAGAGAACACTGCAGAAGCATTACCAGAAGGCTTTTTTGACGACCCTGAGATCGATGCGAGGGTACGAAAGGTTGACGCCCCAAAGGACCAGATGGACAAAGAGTGGGACGAGTTTCAGAAAGCCATGCGGCAGGTCAACACCATTTCCGAAGCCATAGTCGCCGAGGAGGACGAGGAGGGACGGCTGGACCGGCAGATTGGGGAGATCGACGAGCAGATCGAGTGCTACCGTCGGGTGGAGAAGCTGCGGAATCGCCAGGACGAATTAAAAAGTAAGCTCAAAGAGGTCCTGGCCATCAAAGAACTGCAGAAAAAGGAAGAGGAGAACGTCGACAGCGACGATGAGGGAGAACTACAGGATTTGCTGTCTCAGGATTGGAGGGTGAAAGGGGCCTTGTTATAGGTTTGCAAGGACTCGGTGTTTCCGACACCCTCGCGATTATATGAAAAGTGCGCTCTCCCCCTATGACGTCGGTTACTCCATACCTGGACCAGGTTGTTGTGGTACAAATGTGAGCCTGTGAAAATAGCACTTTGGAAAATTGGTTTAAAGTATTTTTGAGGTAAAGTTGTTTAAGAATTTTTTAAATATTAAAATGCCAACTTTTTCATATATTTATGGATTGAAATATATAATTTGGGGTTGGAAAAATCTAAGTTGTAAATATTGTACATAAATACATATTCACTTAGTAATTCTTTTTTTTTTTTTTTTTTTTTGAAATTTACAAACCAATAGAAGTAAGACCAACTGACAGGCTTTTGAGATGAATACCAACTGTATTGGGATACATACGCCTTTTTCTTTTCTGACCCCCGATCAAACTCGAGGGTGGGGGAGCTTTGGGTGTTTGTTTTCAAGAATACTACTCATAGTTTCATAAGTCATTCAGAGTTAATCAGTCTTCTGTTTCTTTCAAAAACACGCAGTAGGAGAACATAGTGAAAAACATGCCACATGTGACCAGCCTCCTTCTCCCAAAGTGTCTCTTGATTAAACCAGAGATTCTTGGATGTAGGTGCACATGAAGATCACCCACAAAGCTTTTTTAAAAATGTACAGGAATCAACTCTGAAGCTTTTTAAAAAATTAAGGTGCCCAAGCCCTAACCAATTCAGTAAATCTGGAGTGGGAGCCAGGTATCTGAATTAATCTCAAAAGCTCCCCAGTTTATTCTAATCACACCAAAGTTGGAGAGCCACTGCCCAAAATCCAGAACCCATTCATATTTTTCCAAGCTTTTTTTATTTTGTGAATAACACATTCCATAGGTCACTGTTATTGTATAAAAGAAACACTACCTTTTATTTACCTTAAATTTTATGGCTAATTAGGGTTCCCGGTTTACTGGTTTGTCTATTGTAGGAAGAATACACAGTAAGTCCTCACTTCAGGTCATTGATAGGTTCTTGGAAGTGCAGCGAAATCACTTATCTTGAAATTGGTGTACCATAGGAAATTGACATCAATGAGTTAAATTCCTGTGGCATTTTCCCAAAACAAACAACAACTTCAAGGACATGTCATTTTCTTGAGTAACAATTGGCTTGTGCTTTTGTTTATTTAAATCATTACTCCTCTCTCTGGAGACAGGTATTCAAATAGGAAAAAGGAATTAGCAGTGCTCCCGAGATAGAAATGCACACAGCACAGTCCAGAAGTGAGCGGTAATCATAATAACCAGGACATGTACAGTTCTTACAGTGTAGGTGAGGCAAGATTCTAAGTGATTTGTATTGACTCGGTCTAGTTTCCCTAAGGCTTAGGTTTCTATGGAGGAAAGTACCAAGAGATTAGGTTTGAAAAAGCCTTGAACGCTAGATGGAAAATCCTCCTGCAGACAATGTGGAAAAAGAAGTTTTTGAGCAAAAAAAAATTGTTATCTGCTACAAGAAAATTATAGAAGACAACTTTAGTTGCAGTGTATACTATACTATTATATATAGTATGGGCTACTATATAGTCAGGCTATAGAATGGAATGAACGTGGGGGGAAAGGAAGCTGGCAGGCCACTTGGAAACTAGATTTTAAAAACAGGGTAACCAAGACTTTGATTAGGGATGAATTGAGAGAAAGAACTTCACAGGAAAAACCAGTCACATTTTAGTGACTAGAAGTGGAAGAGAAGCAGGAGGTAAAGATAGAATTGAAGGGTTTAGTGTGGGTGCCTACAAGAAATCATCTCATACTGAGAATGCTATCTTTCCTTCTGCAAAATGTCTTTGCTTTCTTGTGCTGTCAGCTGATTGGTGAGGGCAGCTTCGGTCCTGTAACACAGTGGGCACGCCTGCCTGAACTGTACAGAAGAAACCACACTCGAGAGTTTTCCATCATTCATTGTTTTATTATTTCAGTAGATGAAAAAGTACAACGATGAGCTTGAATGGTAGGCTCAGTTCTGTGTTGGGTTAAGAGGCCAGGCTAATGATCCAGAGGAGCACTGTCCATTTAAAAGCGCACTGCAAGCCGCATACAGGTTTTAAAACTTAATGGTAACCACACGAAGAGTAAAGAGAAATGTGAAATTATTTCTAACAAATTTATTCCATTATATCCAAAATATTGTTTCAATATGTAACCAATATGTAGATATTAGTGAAATATTTTCCATGTGGGGGGGGGGGGCTCTGCATTTTTTAAACCTGTATCTAACAGCACCTCAGTTGAGACTGGCCACGTTTCTAGTTCTCACTAGCCGCTTGTGACTAGTGGCTACTGTTATTAGTGCAGATTTAAAGAGAAAGGTACACAAGAGGAAAAATAAAGCAGGCTTGGAAGGCAGTGGGCAGAACAATAACTGGAACACTGTTCATCCCTGACAACGGGGCAGGTGGGGGGGTGTCCTGGAAAAACAGCTTACGGACCATGTGGAGGGCCCTGACTGCCAAGCCCTAAAGGGTTGGAACTTCCTCAACAATGGCGTAGCCTTGAGGTTGTTGAGTCCTCACGTGTAACACAGTTAAAGAAGAGATTAAGTACTGCCACGTAGGTTACTGCACATGTAAACCCCACTGAGTTTTTAGGAAGTCCAAAAAGCTCTCAAAACCTGCTCCCAGCCCTGACTGGCATGCCTCAGTGGGTTGGACGTTGTCCTGCAAATCAAAAGGTTACAGGTCTGATTCCCTTCCCCATTGGGGGTGTGCAAGAAGCAACCAACTGATGTTTCTCACCCTCTCCCTCCCCTCTCTCTAAAAATAAATGAAATCTTAAAAAAAAAAAAAAAATCTCCCAATGCTCTGTATCACAGAGTATGAGCGATGGGGCCCGGACCAAATCAGGTGAGTCCTTGCCAGGTCAGACACCTGAATAAGCAGCATCAGGAGTTGGGGGTCCTCCCTGCCCGCCACAGGTTGGAGAGCCCTGTACCTCTGAGCTGGCCAAACAGGTTTCGGCATCGGACTGAAAGCCAACAACATTCCCAAGTGCTAAGAATTAGGCCCAAGGGTTTCTCCAGTCTCTTGCTCTCTTTTTAGAAAACCCCGTAATTCAGACAACAATCTACTAAAATTATTGTGAATGCTACAAAGGTAATCCTCTCACCCCTTGCCAACTTCATACACTTCCTCTAACTGGGAGAAGAAAAACTCCGACTTCCTAATTAGCCCTCAAATGCACCTTTGTGCGGTGCCTTACAACCTATAAGATGCTATCACATGTATTTCATTTAATGATGGGAGTGAGGACTACTTTTTACAAGGAACAAAATGTGACTGGAACTAAAATTGCAGGAAAAAGAATACAATTTAGACCTAAAACCTTTAATAGTAACCACCACTAGATTAGTATGGAGTAATGAAAAGAACAAGGAAACTGGCAAGAGAAAAGAGGACACAGGTTCAAGTTCCCACTCTCCTTTTATTTCCAATGGCCAGCCATCCCTGGGCAAGTCACCTCTCTGAGCTTTAGTTTGCTGTACTGTGAAACGATTGAAACTGTGAAGTATTTAGTACAAATACTTACCTCAGGGCGTGGTGAGTCAAAGGACACGTGAAAAGGGGTTAAAAAATTAAAGTGTGGCGCCCTGGCCAGGTGCCTCGGTTGGAGCTTCATCCTGTACGCCAAAAGGCTGCAGGTCCCGTTCCTGGTCAGGGCACATGCCAAGGCTGCAGGTTTGATCCCAATCAGGGTGAGTTCTCTCTCTCCCTCCTCCCTCTCTCTTTCAAATCAATAAACACATCCTCAGGTGAGGACTTAAAAAGCAATCAAACCGTTCTTCATGGCATCACACAGCAAAGCGGTTTGGCCGCATGTCAGCAGGAGCTAGTGGGTGGGCCTGATCGCCCAGAGGCATCTTAAAGGGAGAAAAGGAGGAATTAAAGTGAGTCGGTGGATCGGAGTCAGCAGGTGCGCATGGCCTCCTGGCTGCTCTCAGTCCTCGGTCCCCCATTCTGCCATCGCCATTCCACTTGGCTCATTCTGCCTGTCACTTGGCAGTCAGAGCTATTCAGTGTGTCTGCTCCAGCCATCCTTCACTGGAAGCACTCCCGAGCCTCAGAGGAGGCAGCGGTTCCATCTGGCTGCACCTCCATCTCCTAACAGCACTTGGCAGGCTGCGTGCGCACCAGGGAGCCAGCAGTCACCTCTAGGGGAGTTTGCAGGGCCGCACTGACTGGGTGGTTACTGTTGTGTGTGTGTGTGTGTGCGTGTGTGTGTGTGCGCGCGCACGCGCGCGCGGTACCTGTTTGCCAGTCTGTAGAGCATGGCTGTGAGTACCAACTAAGCTGGGCTGTTGGGTTATTAATGATGGTTGCCATTGACTGGATTCCGACACGTGTCTAGCAGAATGCCAAGGCCTGACATGCACGTCTCATCCTCAGAGCAACCCTGGAGAGTACAGCCCCATTGTCCAGATGAGGGAGCCTGCTCAGGGCAACGGTCCCAAAGTCCCTCCCATCACCCTTCATCATCATCATCATCATCATCATGACTTAACATTACCTTGTACTGTCAAGTCTCCCCACCCCCAGGTGAGTGAAACAATTATCACCTCCATTTTGGACATCTTGTTCAAGGTCACTCTGCAAGTTCATTGCTAAAGTAGTAATAAGATGTAACTTGATTCCCAGTCCAATATTCTAAAATGTGGAAAATGGGAGAGGATCCCTCAAAACAGCAAGAATTAAGATTAGAGACGTTCACTGTCAAGTTTAAGGGTGCTGCTGTTCAGAGACGTCGGCTGGGTTGGAAAGCTGTGTTTCTTGAAGTTTATCAGACTCTCCACACTGTCTTGCTTTCCCCTTTTCGACAACCAATTTAACTCCTTAGTTGTCTCCGATGGAAGCAAGACCAATTCCCAGACATTCCAACTGGGAAACGCCCATTACACTGAGCCCTGTGGTCCACCACGTAGTTACGTGACCCTGGATAAAAGCTCCTTCACCCCTCGTTCCCCAGCCACGAAACAGGAAGAGCAATCGTTTCTACTGGGATGACTGAGAGGACTCAATGAGTTATATGCAAGTGAGTCCTTTTAGTACAAATACTCAGATAACACTAGTTGAAGAAATGAATAAGCTACGGCCCTACCTTCCAGAAAACTACAGTCTGGCGGCGTGTAAACAGTGCAAAAAATGGGACAGGACTGTATTTACTACGAGACAGAGCTGATCCTGTTGAGATCTGACCTTCCCCTCTCACTAGCCATGTGGTACCTGCCCACTCGGTTCATTCTCTGAGCCTCACCTGTGCCCTCTCAGGGCATCACGCTATCTGGGTACGCTCCCTTAGAAGCCCCCGCCCGTGTGTAACTGTGCTATGGCGAAGTACAATAAAAAATGTCTGCGTATATTTCGGCCTTCTTCTGGTTTCTGTCCCAGAGCTGCGAACACCGTTGGAATTTCCTAGATGATTAGTGTTGAGAGGGATAAAGGTGTCATTTGTTATTCAAAACAAGCCCCTTTTAGCCGCATCGGATTTCGTGTTAATGAGGTGACACCTGGAAGTGTGGTTGCCAGTGGGACCGACTACAGGATGACCGTTAGACGTTCGGCCCCTCCTCCCACCCGTCCTCCTCTGGCAGGGAAGGGAGCTGGAGGCTGGGCTCTGTCACCTACGGCTAATAATTTAAACAACCGTGTGATGACTAATCTGTGTGATGGGGCCTCCATAAAAACCCAAAGGGCGGGGTTCAAGGGCGTCTGGATTGGTGAACGCGTGGAGGTGCTCTGCACCCCTTCCCACATGCCTTGCATGTGCATCCCTTCCGACGGCCTGAGTTACATCCTTTCATAATAAACCAGTAATCTACTAAGTAGCCTGTTTTCCTGAGTTCTGTGGGCTTCTCTAGCAAATTAATGGAACCAGAGAAGGGGGCCGTGGGAACCTCTGATCGATAGGCAGCCCGCCAGTCAGAAGCACAGGTCACATCCTGGGCTTGATTATCACCTGAGGCGGTGGGAAGGGGCGGTTGTGCAAGCAGTCGACACTGACTCCACGAAGACCGTGTCCGAACCGAATTAGGCTGCAGGACGCCCAGCTTGTCGTGGAACTGCTTGGTGTAGAAACCCCCCGTGTGGTGTCAGAAGTTTAGTGGTAGTCAGAGTAGCAGAGCACGTTGTGTGTAGTGGAAATGCCAACAAGAGTTTCTCCTTCACACTGGCCACACCTGGAGCTGAAGGCAGGTGAGAGAGACCACACCGGACTACCTGGCTGGAAGCTCCCAGAGACTGAGAGAAGAAGGGTCAGGGCTTCCGTGGTATATACAGAAGAGGGCATGGGGAACAAGAGACGAACCTGCTCTCCAACCCTGCCACTGCATTAGAACTGGAAACCCAACACTCATCCAGGCTACCCATCAACCAGCCAGGGAGCAGGGGAACAGACGCAACTGAAGCTGGCTTTCCAAATAGGCTCATCTCTTTGTAAAATACATTAGCCCTTTGAAAATTATTAACTTGCCTCCTAAAATATATGACCGCCAGGCCTTCACACCAGAAAACCCAACCTAGAAGTTCAGGGAAGATGGCAGCGACTGTGAGTCCCTCTCGCTCGGTGTCTGTGACCTCAACCCTCCCCTCGAAGTCCACGCCTGCGTCGCAGATCAGCCACTCCCAAAGGCACACCTGACCGCTCTTCTCTGCTCTGTCCTAGTCCAGACCGGCAGCCACGGCACAAAGACGTTCAGACGAGAGGCCAAGACCCCTCTGGTTAAGATCCAGCCTCCACGGCCGTATTAAGAATGCCATGGACTGATCTGAATGATTGCATCTCGCTACAGCTGTTCCCTTTTAAATATTTATGCAGGCAAACACCACCGCTGTTTTTCCTTTTTACAACTTATTTTAATCGGGTGATTATTACGCAAATCAAATCATAAAATCAGCTCTCAGTGCTGATTCATAGACCAGAGCTTATTAAAACGGGAATCCACTGAGTGCAACTAGCCTCTCGAGTGCCCCCCAATTGTCTCTCCGAAGGTGTGGTCTTCCCCCTCTTCCTGCCCACAGCTGCCAGGCGTGTGTAGAGAGCAGCATAAAAGAGGAACAGCATCTGCTCTGGCTGACACGGCTCAGCGGATTGAACCCCGACCTCCAAACTGAAAGATCACTGGTTCGATGCCTGGGGTTGGGGGCCAGGTCTCCAGTCGGGGGCAGGGAAGAGGCAGCTGAGGGATGTTCCTTTCCCCACTGCTCCTCTCCCTCTAAAATTAATTAAACATTTTTTAAAAAGATTTATTTATTTCTTTATTTATTTATCTTTAGAAGGGAAGGGAAGGAGAGGGGGAGAGAAACATCAATGTATGGTTGCCTTTTGTGCGTCCCCTGCTGGGAACTGGCCTGCAGGGAACCGGCCTGCAACCCAGGCATGTGCCCTGACTGGGAATCGAACCGCCATTGTCTGGTTCACAGGCCCGTGCTCAGTCCACTGAGCTACACCAGCCAGGGCTAAACCTTTTTTTTTTTAATAAACAGAATCTACCCATTTTCCTGTAATTTTTTTTTTTTTTTTTTTGGTAACAATCCTGAAGAGTCCAAACCAACAGTTCAGGCTGCATTCTTAAAATGCAGACAGGTTCAGGGAGGCCTTGGGGTCAAGGTCTGAGGCAAGGGCTTCACCACCTCGGGACTGGGAATAACTAGGAACTGGCAGGAGGTATCCTGCTTATTTGCCACCAAGGTGGTTCTTGATTTGGATCCTGAGACTCCATCCAATTAAACTCTCCCTTCAAAAACGCACTTACAAATATTTATATAAGAATTTCAGGAGGTTCAAGGACACCCCAGACCCTGTCCACAGACCCCCAAGATGTCCATGAGTCTCAGGTTGTTTCTTACTTCTCTGATGTTACCATTCAAGTAGCCCTCATTTCTCCCCTGCATCTTGTCCTGTATCTTTTTGTTTAAAAATTTTATTTATTTTCTAGAGAGGAAGGGAGAGGGAAAAAGAGGGAAGGAAACATCAGTGAGAGGTTGCCTCTTGCGTGCACCCCCCACTGGGGACCTGGCCAGCAACCTAGGTTCTGTGCCCTGTGCCCTGACTGGGAATCGAACTGGTGACCCTTTGGTTCGCAGGCTGGGACTCAATACCCTGAGCCACCAGCCAGGGCTCTCCCCTGCATCTTTACGGAAGCCACCTCACTCACTCCCAATTTCTCTACGCAGCAGCCAAAGTGAGAGCAATTCTGTCCAAACCAGTCAGATCACGCTACTTCTCTGTTCAATGCAATCCACCAGCTTCCCATTGCACCTGCAATAAAAGCCCACACCTTTACGGCAGTTTGTAAGATCCTACAAGACCTGTCTTGGGACACCCTGCTGACCGCACCCCCTCCTTTTCTCAGCCTCCATCCAGCCACTCTAGCCACACCCTTGCTGTCTCCCCACCAGACAGAGACACAGCCTGGCCTTTACTTGCTGCTCCCTCCACCCAGGACTCCACGCAGCTCTCCCCCTCGTTCCTTGCAGTCTTTACTCCGTTATCACTTTGTCGGCGAGGCCTTCCTGGCCCCTTTATTCGAAACTGCAACCCCATCCTGCCCCACCTGGGACCTATCTTCCTCTACCTTCTTTTCCTCCAGAGCACCCACCTCACCCTACAGACTATGCGCTTTACTTACTGTTCACTATGTCATCTCCCACACCAACCTGTTACGTTCACGAGGGCAGGGATTTCTGCGTTTTGTTTCACTGCTGTTCTCCAGCTCCTGTTATGGTGCCTAACACAGAGTAGGCACTCGATACATAATTGACTGACTGATGAGCAACTGAATGATTAAACTCTGCAATGGTATGGATGTGTCCAGGCTGGAGAGCAGAGGGAATGTACAGTTACTGAAATACCCCTAAGTGCCAGTTTGCAAGTTAATGTCAGTCATCTCATTTAATTGCCACGCACAGTCCTGAGAGGTATTTTGATCCCCACTTCACCATGAAAAGTGAGACCCAGAGAAGCTAGGAAAACATGACGGCTACACAGCCAGTGGTGGGTCGTAACTCAAACCTAAGTCTGCGTGGTTCCCACCACACATTAGCTTGTTCTCTTTTGTGGCAGTTCCCCTTCTCTAAGGAAATGCAACTGCCAGCTACTTCCGTTTTGCCTCAGGTGGCTGCGTAAAAGAGATCAATCATTCGGGTTCCTAGGAGATCTAATCAGGCAAAACAAACATTTAGAACCCATGTCTTTTGGCACATTTGTGTCAAACACAGTCAAAGGTGCGATGTGATGAACACTCTTCTGAGGGAGCTTAGCACTTTCAGAGGTTTGTTGATTTATTCCATTCACTCGCGGGTTTCATTCACTGATTCATACATATGTGACGGGTACCTACCATGTGCCCAGGACTGATCTAGGCGCCGAGGGTAAGAAGGTGCTCAAGACACAGATGTCACTTACTGCAAACAGGTTTGCAGTCCAGGGCAATGCTGCCCCATAGAAGCATAACCAGAAGTATACAGTTTCCTATGTTCTAGGCACCACATTTCAAAAAGGTAAAAATAAAATTGAAATAAACTCTAATAATATATTTTATTTAACCCAACACATCCATAATGATCACTGCAACATGTAATCAACAATAAATAAATTGCTGATGAGATATTTCGCAGTCCGTTTCATTTCGTAATACGTCTTTGAAATCTGTGTGGACCTCACACTTCCAACAAATGTCCGTTCAGAGGAACCACGTGTCAAGAGCTCAGGAGCCAGATGTGGCTGGTGGTGACATCACTCGACGGCGCAGGGCCAGGGGAAAAGATACGGTCACGGGGATTTCCCAAACACCACGGTAAACGGGGCGAGAGAGACTTGTTCAGGATCACTCACTGCGGGTCAGGACCTGAGCCTCCCAGTGGCCTTCCAATCCCAATACCTGGTTCATTCTGTGACACATTAGAAGCTCTCCCCCACTCAGGACAAGGTAATTGTGGGGGCCACACAGAATATCCAAACAAAACTCACCCTTTCCCCTTCGGTGCCTCCTCCTCGCCTCTCATTTCCTGCTTCAGTCGACAGCACTATCATCTACCTTATTCACTCAAGTTACCCTCATCTCACCAAAGTCAGCGCTTTGTCTGGAAGATAATTTAAAATCTAAATGTTCATGAAACACCTTTCTCTCCACCCCAACTAAATGAGCTTGTTCAGGCCAGCTTCATCTGTCACAAGAACCTTTGTTCCCCGGGTTCCATGGAGATGGAACTGGAATACATCACTGCATAAGCTTAAGGTGTGCAGCATAAAGGTCTGACTCATACAACTGTGAAATAATCACTGCAATGAGTTTAGTTGGCATCCAACACCTCCATTCAGCACAGTAAACGCACTGGTAGAGACTCAGGATCATTCCACTGCCTGAGTTGGTACTTGGGCCTCCAGGTATAATAGAAAGAAAAATTTTTTTCCTTAAAATTATGGACCATTTCACGAATTTGCATGTCATCCTTGCACAGGGGCCACCTAATCTTCTGTGCATTGTTCCAATTTGTACAAGCTGCCAAAGCCAGCACCGAGGAACTTCATTAGTTCCTTGACCTCAGTCTCTTCCCCTGCCCAGCTTCCACAGTAATTAGTGTTTCCTAAGGCGCTCCGTGGCTCTCCAGGCCCCGGGTAACACAGGCCGAGCTCTTTCTCTCCTAACACAGAACTGGTCCGGGATCTCAACTCGGCTTACCTCTCTAACAATGCCCAGTAGTTTGCCCTTCTTCGATCCTGCACAAGTTCGCTTACCTCCTGAGCCTGCTGTAAATACAGCCATCCTAATCTCTCAAAAAGTTGACCCGAGGTTTAAAAGAGATTAATACACTTGAAACAACAATCAAGATTAATCTCTCCATCACTCCTTTACATTTTCTATCTAGTGCCTCTTTTTAATTCAGTATTATTTGTAGAATACTTCGTAGGCGCCAGGCACTGCGTGCAAACAGGACAAAGAGAATACAGAAAAGTAGACTGAAAGATGTGATCGTTGCCTTCCTCAAGCTCGTTTCTATACAGTGTCCCAACCAGTAACCTGAAGGACCGGATAACCTCTCACATCATAGCCAGCAAGAGAGTCCTCGGACGTTCAGGCTGGGCTGCGCCCTGGGGTGCCACCACGTCCCGTAACTTCTACTTTCCCGGCCACGTCCAGGTTTGGGAACCACTCCCTCGTCCTCCCACCCCCAACAGACAGACCTGGGCCTCACTGGCCGGTACCTTACCGTCGCCCACGTGGCTGGCTGGGGGCGGGGACGGGCGGTGCAGCTTGGGCCTGGATCTTTGCGCCTGCGCGCTGAGGCCGGCTCAAGGACCCGGATTTAAAGAGACAGAGTACAACGGTGGTGTCTGATCTCGGCCTGTGGGCGCCGGGTCGGAGGCCTGCGGGGTACGCCGGAGCCGGGAAGGCAGGTGAGAAGCGGCGCGGCCGGCCCAGGCCGTGGGGAGGGAGGCAGCCCGGGGTCCGAGGCTTGGCGCGGCCCGGGAGCCAGCCCCCTCGGCTCCTCCCCCGCCCTCCCGCGGAGCCCCGAGGCACACCCTCCGTGACGTGGCGGCCCCCCAGGAGCCTGTGGGGGCTGGCTCCCGGCTCCCTCGGACCCCCACGGGTCTACGCCGAGGAGGATCCCCCAGTGTGGCCCCGGCCGGGACACTGGAGCCTTTCTCCCGGCGTGCCCCTTTCCCCAGCCCTAGGCTGTGTCCTCAATCCGGGGGACTCGCTTCCCCGCCGCCCCCTGGCGCCCCGGGTGGGCTCCCCTAGCTCGCAGCCCCTGCCCACTGCCCCGAAAGCACCGCGGGAAGGCCCTCCAGGAAAAGCGGCTGCAGGGCTTCCCCTTCCCGGCCCGGTGCAGCTCACTGAGCCGAGGCGGCCCGGGCTGCGTGCAGACCTCAACGGTTTCCGTCTCGACTGCCTTTGCCGAAAAGCTGAGCAGCCGCTGTGGGGAACCGTTGGACCCACGGATTTCCTCAAAGGAGCCTTGTGCTTCCTCGTGGCCCGGGCCGGCGGGGCAGGGCGCAGCGAGGGGCTCTGAGGTCGAACCCCTGCACTGTGGGCGAGGGGGTCGTGTCTTATAAGTCGTTGACACCCCGTGTGTTCTGAGCCCACCGTACTTCCATATGCTTCGGCTCTGTGGTTCTTAAATTCATGGGGCTTACAGAGCCCTGTGTGCAGTTTCGTGAAACTCATAGACCACTCTGTACGTGTAAGAATATGCAACTTCTGTGTACCTTTCCAGGGCGTTCGGAGCCTCACGCACAACACACCAGCCCATTCATGGACTCGCTTTAATTCCCCAACCATTCCGTGAGGTAGGTATTACTTCCCCTGGTTTAGAGATAAGAACACTGAGGCTCAGGGGCTTTTCACAGAGGGCATAGTCCCTGAACTGCACGGCCACTGCTGCACGCCCATCCCTTTCGCCCGTCCACTTTCGTCCCTCTGCATCGGGTGGCACCACGGTGAGTGAAATCTGCTTTTCATTGTACGTCACCCAACAGCAGTTTCACACAAAGCTGCGTTCAGGCCGAAATAACTTCCAATATACTGAAAATCAGAACAGTGGAGATCATTCAGAAAATTACCCCTGTTGCCAGTGGGGCTGATTTATCGGTTCCTGTGACCCTTGCCGGCCAGCGTTCCCTGAGTCAAGTTACTGAAGCACGAACAGGCTGAGTGCACATGGACAGCTGCTGCCGTGTGCCCAGCTCTGTTCCAGAGCCTTCTCTCTGAGAACGACAACCCCTTGAGTTTTGTACAGTCGGTAGCCACATGTTACAGTTGAGGAAATTGAGGAATGGAGAGGTTAAGTAGCCTATCAAGGTCACCCAGCTAATGAGCTGGGATTTGAACCCAAGCAGGCTGCTTCTCCAGACTATTTGGGATAAATCAAAAGTCTCACCTCTCAAAATAGGGCTTCTGAATAAGTCACAGGTCTGTGGAGTGGCTTAATTGGTTTCTGAGGATGGCATATGTGTATTCTGCACTTTAAAAACTTCATAATGTCATTTTTCTTTTTCTTTTTTTAAAAGATTTTATTCATTTTTAGACAGGGGAAGGGAGGGTAAAAAACACCGTAGCCTCTTACACATGTGTGGTAGCCTCTTACACATCCCCTCCTAGGGACCCAGCCTACAACCCAGTCATGTGCCCTGCCTGGGAATCAAACTGGTGACCCTCTAGTTTGCAGACTGACACTCAGTCCACTGAGCCACAGCATGGACAATGTCATTTTTCTTGGCGATTAAAAAGAACTTGAGGTCTCATAATACTTAAGGGTCATCATTCATTTTGAGTACCAGGTATTGCCGATGACCTGAGGAAAAAAAAGTCTTTATGTTATTTGGATTCTCCGGATTGTGATTTACTAATTATACATGTCTACATTAGATAATTGAACATCCTTTTGCAAACTGAAGTTTCCTCTACTGGAACTCTTCATGTGTAGGCATTAAATCGTTACTACTTTAGGAAGGGTTTGATGGGGTAGCATGGACTGTAGAGGACCTTGGCCTTTGAGGACACTGAAAGCCTAGCTCCTCGTTTGTATGTCACCTTTTCTGCCTCTCACCTGTTTGTGCAGCTGCATGACTTTGGCTTTCAAGATCCCCTTCCCGGCAGCCTTCCGTGCGCTCAGCCGAAAAGAACCGTGCCTGTTCCGAGGACGTCTCTGGCTGGACATTAAACGGTTCAGCCAGTGGTCAGAAACAGATCGGCTTCATGGGCGCTGCCTCCTCCAGCAGAGAAGGCCCATCCTGTCATTCCAAAACGGCCATCTGAGACCACGCGCCACCTGCCTTGTCTTCTCGCCAGGGTTGCATGTGGGACTCTGCAGCGAGCCCTGTGCAATGGCCGAGCAACGGTTCTGTGTGGACTACGCCAAGCGCAGCACAGCTGGCTGCAAAAAGTGCAAGGAAAAGATTGTGAAAGGCGTGTGCCGGATCGGCAAAGTGGTGCCCAACCCCTTCTCAGAGGCTGGGGGTGAGATGAAAGAGTGGTACCACATAAAATGCATGTTCGAGAAACTGGAGCGGGCTCGGGCCACCACGAAAAAAATCGAAGACCTCACGGAGCTGGAAGGCTGGGAGGAGCTGGAAGACAACGAGAAGGAGCAGATAAGCCAGCACATTGCAGGTGGGGTGGAGAATCCCGCTTCTTGCCTTACTGGTGCTGAGGGAAGAAGCAGTGATAAGGAGAGTAGAGTTCAGTGCTTTTCCTGCTTTCTTTTCTGCTGTTACCTTTTTATTTGGCGGTAATTTTTAACTCACAAGAGTAGCAAGAATAACAATAGTACAAAGAATGCTTCTACTCCTTTTACCCCGATGTACCTGTCGTTAACATTTCGCAGGCTTTGCTTCGCCGTTTGTGGTTATGTGCACTATTACTCCTTACCCACGCGGGGTTTTTCCTGAACTGTCGGTGAGGTTCTGTGCACACAGCGCTTTGCCTGTGTGTGCTTCCATGTGGGTATTTTATTTAAGAGCAGGAACACTCTCTTACGTGACCACACTGCAGCTAACAACTTCCGCAAATTTGCTTTTGATATAGTACTTTACCATCCGTGGCCCAGTTTTTCAGTTGATAAAAGGGTATCTTTTACAGCATTTTCCCCCCTCCAGGATAGAATCCCCATGTCAAGGTCAGGTGTTTCACTTAGTAGTCATATCTCTTTAGCTTCTGGAATATTTCTGTAGTCTCTCTTTTTTTACCTTGACATTTTTGAAGAACAGGACATTTATCAATAGATACATTTTATCTATTAATTTATTATCTGTTTGGTTTCATAGATTACTTCTTTTTTCCTGGTGGCTTATAATCGTACCATACTTTATTTATTTGGTTCTTGAGTGTCCCCAACTTGGCCAGTTGGGAGACCCTTTGACCTGTTTTTATGTGCTGAATACCCCCATCTTTTTAAAGTGTTTTCAAGCACGTCCTTTCCCTCTGGGTAGCAGTGTGCCCTTGGGCTTACCTTCCATGGACCCCCACTGCCCTGGAATCAGCCGTTTCTCTGAGAAGCCCTGGGTCCTGCTAGTGAGGAAGGGCCTTAGAGACCAAACTCTGAATGCTCCGTGTCCTTGTTGCCATGAGCCATCGTTGCTTCTAGGCCCTTTCAGCAGACCAGGACTAGGACACACATGTATGTGTGTACACAGAACACATACGTACATACACAGATGCATGGAGCATAGGCACACATGCGTGCATATTAACATTTGTGCCTATTTGAGAAATCTTACACTGGTACTTCCAAATCCCACTGGTCTCTTATGGCTGTGTCTTCGTTATGAGTCATGTTTCAGGTAAGTGTAGTTCTTGTCACTGTAGGAGGACTCTTAACAGTGGCTCTGAAAAGGCCCATCCGGCCTTGTTTCTCGAGAGGAGGAAGACGTCCGGGAGAGAACACTGCTTCCCGTGTGTTCCCTTCTCAAGCCCTCCATTCTGCCTGCCCTGCCTCAGCCGCCGGCCTCGGTCTTCGTTGCTTCCCGACCCGCCTCACTCAGAGGAGGGGATCTGGGGTGGAGGGGAACTGTCTCGTGACGCAGATGCCTCGGCGGCTGGAGGTGCTCCTGTCTGTGCCAAAGCGACGTGCTCTGTTAACCATTTTCATTTCATTTTCTCTGCGTCTGTAAATGCGGCTCATTCCGTGCCATCGGGTTCCCAAGTTCTGTCTATTGAGATGTGATCTCTGACTTCCCCCAAACAATCAGGAGGTTATTTTATGTCAGATAGGAGGTAGAGAGTGTCGATGAAAATTGGAGATATTAATAAAGGGTGACTGGGTCCTCTGTCCCCAGAACACTCTCCTCCCCAGTACAGTGTTACCGGGCACCTCCGCCGAGCCAGCAGCCAGCTTCGGGTCACTCATGTGGGCACTGGCTCGCCAGGCCGGCTGTCAGAGCGGTGGGTGGACCCTTCGGAAGCCTTCTCGGGGCCCTTCCACTGAAGCCTGTGCTCTCTCTCTCGGGGCTCACAGACCTGTCCTCCAAGTCCGGAAGCGCACCGAGGAAGAAGGCCGTCGTGCAGGCGAGGCTGACCGCCACCGGCCAGGTGGCGTCTCCAGGGAAAGGGCCTTCGGCTGTCCCCGGTACCCACCCCCGGAAGTTTTCTGGCTTTGCAGGTAAGCTGGGGCCGGGCTGCTGTGGCCATTATGACCCTTCCGACTCGGCGTCCTGTTCAGGACTGGAGGTCAGAGTAACAAGTCTTTGTCCTCCAGTCTCAGTAATGATTTGCTTCCATCCGAGCAGAGCCTGATAATGGCTAATTCTCAGTGCTCCGCCTGTATAGCATTTTTATTTTGTATACTTTTTTTAAAAAAGTCCTCCCTTGAGGTAAGGTTTTTATTGATTTTAGGGGTGGGAGACAGAGAGGGAGAGAGAAAACGCCATCAAGCAATTACCTCCCGTCCACAGCCTGACTGGGAATCAAACCCACGACCTTTTGGTGTATAGGACAGCACTCAACCAACCGAGCTACCCAGCTAGGGCTCCTTGTGTACTTTATTCTCTGTTGTAGCAAAACGACGTTTGGTTTGTCAAGGCTTCCCTTTGAAGTAGTTACGTGGGTCGGGCAGGTTATTATAACCTGGCCTTTACTTCCTTGGGGCTTTTTTGATGACGAAAGGATTTTGAGAAGTTGCATCCCTGAACCTGCCCAAGCCGGAGGTGAAAGTGCAGGAGAAGGCCAGTGTCACACACGCCGTATGTGACCGATGGCAGTGGGCGGGGGCGGGCTTTCACGGCTGCAGTTTGTGCCGCAGTTGACCTCAGGAAGTGCTTTCATTAGGGCTGTTTTATGAATGAGAAAGTTGACGTTCAGGTTCCTTGTGGACGTAGCATGCACACTGGAGTCTGTGTAACTCCAGCACCTGTGCTCCTTCACGCTGCCCCTGTCGTGCCTTCACGTGGAAACGTGCTCAGCTCGCTCAGGTAAAGAAGATGAAGACACACAGCCCGGAACCTGTTTAGGGTGGTGGGTTCATAGGCGCGAAGGAAGCCTAGACTCGAGGTCAGAAGGCCCGGGCCCTGCTTCCAGCCCTGGGGCCCGACCCGCGCACTCAGGGGAGTGAGGCGCTTCCCCTCCCAGCCTCAGTGGCCTTGACCTTGAAGCAGGGTGGCAGCACCTGCCTTCTTGATCCCAGTGTCTGCACGGGGCTGTGGGAGAGGAAGCAGTCACAATGGCACCTGGCTAGTTGGGGCTTTATTCATTTAAAAGTCTGAGGTTTGGTTTTTTGTTTGTTCACTTAATGGTAGGTGAAAGCCAGAAATACAGAAGAGCCCAGGTGACAGTCAGGACAACGTGTTTCCTTTCCGGAAGGACCCTGGGGGGGAGAATTGGGGAGAAGTTGAGGGAAGCAGATGTTCTGGTTCTTGCAGCCTGCCGAACATCAGGGCTTCAGAGATTCCGCCCCCCAAATCCTCTTCAGCGTTTATAATTTACAAAGCCCGGACGAAGAAGCAGCTTACATCAGCAGCCTGCTTGCTAATGGCTTTGCTGCAAGCTTGCGGAGAGAAATCTGCTTTGTAAATCGTCACAGGGGCATAAGAGAGGGTCACTCAAGACTTGTGCAGTTATTTGGGGGTGGCTGGAGAAGAACCCTGCTTGTTGACAACCCCTAAGGCAGAAAAGAAGGTGGTGGTGGAGGTGGGGGGGTGGCACAGGGCTGGGAAAGGCCCCCTCCGCAGGCCTCCTCCTCCCATCAGAACGGAGCTAGGTGACCCCCAGGGCTCCTCCCGGTTCCGCCTCCATGATACCATGACTTTGATTCTTTCCCCTCTCTCATCCCAGCGTCTGTGGGCCGGCTTTACAGCTGTGCTGAGATGCCCCCACCACACTGGGCACGGAGGGTCCCGTGTCCGCCTGTGAAGTGCTTAGGCAGAGACCCCCATCACCTGGTCCTCTGCTCACTCACTGTTAATGCTGTGAAGTGGGGGGGGGTCACACTTCTTTACCCGTGAGATGTGTGCGACATCCATCCCGAAGGGCTCTTCGGGGATCAGATGGAGCTGCGTACAGAGCACAGGCCGGGTGCCTGTTAGTTCCCCTTCCTTCTCAGGAAGGCGAAGTGAGTCCGGTCTCCCTGTCTCTGTCTCCAACAGCCAGACCCAACAACTCCGGGGAAGCCTGCCCAAGCCCCACTCCGAAGAGAAGTCTGTCCTCCAGCAAGTGCGACCCCAAGCACAGGGACTGCCTGCTGCGCGAGTTTCGGAAGCTGTGCGCCATGGTGGCGGAGAACCCGAGCTACAACACGAAGACCCAGATCATCCAGGACTTCCTCCGGAAAGGCTCGGCAGGAGGTGGGCCTGGCGTGCCCTGGGGGCGTTTCCCTGTGCAGAGCCGGAGCCCTAGCCTGACTCCTGGGCCTGTGAACTGCAATTGCTGGCCCCGTCTTAATGCTCTCTGCTGTTGCTGGCTCGACACTCTTCATTTTGAAAAGAGTCCCACATTTTTGTTCTGTGCTGGGCCCCCGCAAAGTGTGTGGCCGGTTCTGCTCCAGGCACATTGGCATCTTCCTTCCTCTGCCCCTTCCTGTTCTGCCCCAGGGAGGCCGGGAGAATCTGCCCCACCACCCGACCTGCATGCAGACTCAATGTCCTGCACTCGTGATCAGGTTGAGTGAGTCACAGGCACAGCGTGCAGTGGGCTCTTCCAGCTCCACTTCCTCCCTCCATCTGACAAGTCACTGCATCTAAGTGCAGGGTGTGGCTGTGCCCCACGGGGGCTCATCCAGGGGCTGAGCCGGGTGCGGGGGCAGGGGCAGACACAGAAACCGCAGCGACCAAACTGACTTATGCTGCCGCAGAGGTGGCACAGAGCACTGTAGCAGTGTGGGCCGCGGGAAGACCTCTCTTTCGGTTCCGGAGTTTATGTATTTATGTGTTTAAGTTCCATTTCTCAAGAAGGGTTCCCTACTCCTGTCTCCAGACGGTTTCCACGGTGACGTGTACCTCACGGTGAAGCTGCTGCTGCCTGGTGTTGTTAAGAGTGTTTACAACCTGAATGATAAGCAGATTGTGAAGCTTTTCAGCCGCATCTTTAACTGCAACCCAGATGACATGGCTCGAGACCTGGAGCAGGTCAGAGGAAGGGGAGGGGGGCAGCCTGCCAGGCGGCGTCAGCCAGGCCAGGCACCTGCGCTCCCTGCCGGGGCACACGCCGGTTAGGGAAGGGAAACCCAGCTGAGTGGGCCTCCATCAGGACAGCCCCCGAAGGTGAGGCCGCAGCTGCCACTTTCGCAAGGCTCTGAGAACTTAAAGCCGCATTGCTGCCGAGCCACGAAAGCTTCCCTCTCGAGGGCCGGGGTTCAAGCCTTCCTGCTCTCGCTCCTGGGGTTCCTCCTGGACCCTGTTTTTCTGTCGCTGTTTTCCTCCTACAATTTGGCCTTGCCATCCAGCTTCGGTTTGCTTACGACAGCAGCCTTGGCACCAGGGAAAGTCTGTCCGAGCACCTCCCTCATAGGATGGTCACATTCACCCTCCGTTCAAATCCTAGCAGGAGTCAAGGCGGCTCAGCCCTGGGTTAGCCCTCGTCCCACTTTCCAGCCAGGGCGGGTGGCCACATCCTTTGGTGGCTGGAGCTGCCCTTGCACAGACACTGGGTGGGGTAGATTCTCTGAGGAGTGAGGTCGGTGTGCCTGAGCTGGGCACAGGAGCAATGACTGAAAAATCTCTGATTCAAGCCCTGGGGCTGGGGTGCACTTGGCCATCTGGGGGCTGCAGCAGTGGCGTTTGGTTTTGGAGACAGGGTGACGTGTCGGAGACCATCAGGGTCTTCTTCGAGCAGAGCAGGTCGTTCCCCCCCGCTGCCAAGAGCCTTCTCACCATCCAGGAGGTGGACGAGTTCCTCCTGCGGCTCTCAGGGCTCAGCAAGGAGGACGAGCAGCAGCAGGCCCTGCAGGACATCGCCTCCAGGTCGGGGGGCTGCCCAGTGCTGGGGAGCCTGGGGGGGGCAGTGGAGTCACTGGGGAAGGGAGGTTCAGGGCTTCAGAGCTCTTCAGAGACCGAGCCGCACGTGCCCCGCCCCTAGGTGCACGGCCAACGACCTCAAATGCATCATCAGGTTGATCAAACACGACCTGAAGATGAACTCAGGTGCAAAACACGTGTAAGTGCCAGCTCCTCCCCTCTCTGTGAGGACAGACTGCCCTGCAAAGCCATGGGCCGAAGGCAGTGGTCCTCGCTTCCGTGCTCCTGTCTCCACCGGCAGGTTGGACGCCCTCGACCCCAACGCCTACGAAGCCTTCAAAGCCTCGCGCAACCTGCAGGACGTGGTGGAGCGGGTCCTCCACAACGAGCAGGAGGTGGAGAAGGAGCCGGGCCGGAGACGGACTCTGAGCGTTCAGGCCTCCCTGATGACTCCGGTGCAGCCCATGCTGGTAAGGATGCTGCGTGGGCCCTGCCTTCCCGCCAAGTGCGCCCCGCTCCACGCGAGATCTGAGAGGGCGTGAATGCTGGCAGCCCCTGCCGGTTCACCGCAGGGGTCCGGGGAAGGACGAGTGGGCAGGTGGAGAGCGCTTCTCAGTGGGGAAGTGAAGGCAAAGGAGAAGGCAGCCTGATCTAGCGGGGGTACCTGAGCTCTAGGCCCAGCTCTGCAGCCGACCGGCTGGAGACGTTCAGACCCCTTCCCCAGCCTCCCTTGGTGTTTAGTTTTCCTGTGGGAGTGAGTGTGAAACCCTCTGAGGCATCTACAGAGAATGATTTTTCTTGCTTTTCCTGGAGACAGGTGGGTGTGTAAGTAACTCCTGAGGTTTAGTGACCTGTCCCAAAGTAGCTCTGAGAGCCGATGGCAGAGCCAGGCCTCCTGGGACAGTGTGGCTGGGCATCCTTTTCCTCTGGGAAGAGGAGGCTTAAGGGGGAGACCGGCGCTGCCAGGCTGTCCTGGGCCTCCGGTGCCGGTTTTCCTCCGTGTGCGGCGCCTACTGGGGGGGGGGGGGGCTCTGGGCTGTCCCAGGGGTGTGCAGTGCGTTTGATGGCACTGTGGTGTTGTGACACTGGAGCCCTGGTTTAGGGTTCTGCCTGTGGGGTGGGGGAGTGTCCGCTCCTTCCCGGAAAGTGGGACAGCCAGCACCAAAGTGGTGAGATGTCCACCCCAGGACGGGCCGTTCCGACCCTTGTAGGAGTTCTCGCTGCAGTCTGTTCTACAGACTCCCACTTAAAGAGCACCGCGGTTACACTGCATAGCGGTTAGCCACACAGCCTCTGGAGTGGCTCCCAGAGTCAGACTCATTCCTGCCACTTCCTGGCTGTGGAATCTGAGGTGAACACTTAACTCCTATGAACTTGGTTTTTGCATTCCTGAACTGAAGATGGTGACTAGTACCTGTCACCTGCGATGCCACGCTAGGCTGGAATGAAACTCCGTGTGTGATCTGACACGCACCCACGCCCCCAGAGGGCGGCCACAGTGGCTGAGTCGGGTCAACACACGCATCCGATGGGCACTCCTGGGTCTCGTCCCTCATCACTGCCACCTCACTGCCACCTCACTGTTCCCTGTACTCGAGTCTTACCTCTGTACCTCCTGTGCTCACATAACCGATATGTTTAATAATAAGCCAGAGGCCCTGCGCGATCCTGAATTACTGGGGAAAGATAGAAATGCTCTTTCAGCCCTGGAATCTGACCAGCTGTGCAGTGAGCCGCATGCGTATTCTTCAGAGCGCAAGCTCCTGCGTCAGCCCTAGATACGACACCGCCCCAGCTGTCCGTCCCCGCCAGCTCCTCGGCATCCTGCCGGAGGCTGTGCCCAGGGCCTGGGGCCGTGCCCGCTGAGCCGGCTGCAGAGCTCCGGGCCCTTCCCTCCCCACCCCAGGCCGAGGCCTGCAAGTCCGTTGAGAGCGCGATGAAGAAGTGCCCTAACGGCATGTTCTCCGAAATCAAGTACGACGGGGAGCGCGTCCAGGTGCACAAGAGCGGGGACCACTTCAGCTACTTCAGCCGCAGTCTCAAGCCCGTCCTACCTCACAAGGTAAGGTCCCCTCCCTCCTGCCAGGACCGTCTTCCCCTTCTGCCGGCACGAATCTTAGGGCCAGAGCCCCATGGCCATTCCAGCTCTGGTGTGCAACGGGAGTGAATTCATCCGGTCATTTCTGGACCCTCTAATCAGGATGGCTTGCTCAGGAGGCCAAGCCAAGGCACGTTGGCCTGGGTCCGTCAGCGCAGAGCCCCGGAGGACAGTGCTGCCTCCCTGCCCGCGGGGACGTGGGGACAGTGAGCTTACCTGGCGCCTGCCTCATGGTAGCACTTGTTTTCTGCATTTCCATTTTCTGTGTGCCCCCCACCTGGTCACACTAGGGCTCACGTCCAAAGGGGCTGTTAGGTTGTCATTCATGAATTTGTTCAACAAACACTTACCAAGTGCTTGCTTAGTCTGTGCTAGGCACTATTCTATGTGGTGAAAACTAGCAGGGAAAAAGAAAAAACAAAGTTCCGGCCCTCGATCAGCTTCCATTCGGTGTAAACAAAGCCCCTCGGGACAGCTGGGGGCCCGGCGCCTGCCCTTCACTGGGGTGTTGAGAACCTCACTCCTCAGCCCTCCCCACTCTCAGGGCATCGGGGAGACGTATCTTCCAGGAAGAAACATCTGGCCCCGGCAGCTTGTGCATGTGTGGGCTTCCTGTCCTTGCGACCCCTCCTTTCCCAGCTCAGCGCCCACACGACACAGAGGTCACAGTGTGGTGTGTGTGGCTCGTCCTTGCTTCGGCCTGGCTGTCCTGCTGGGTCACCTAGCGGTCGGGTTGTTTGCTTCGGGTGCCCCAGGGGGCAGCTTGGCAGTGGCTCCCCGTGCAGCTGCAGCGCAGGCTCACTTGCTCTGCAGTGCACAGTACAACTGCTGAGGGCCCCGACCTGACCGATGCGGCTTGGTTGGTTGGGCATCATCCCCTCAAAGCGAAAAGTTGCTGGTTCGATCCCCAGTCGGGGCATGCGCCTGGGCTGCAGGTTCTGCCCCGGTCAGGGCGAGTACAAGAAGCAACCGATCGATGCTTCTTTCACACATCGATGTTTCTCTCCCTCTCTTTCTCCCTCCCTTCCCCTGTCTCTAAAAAAATTAAGACTTTTTAAAAAGCAAGCGCTCCTGCTGAGGAACCCCCCCCAAGGGGGTGGAAACAGTGGGGTGAGGTGCAGGCCTCTCCCGGCCCCGGGCCCGTGCGGCGGCCGGCATGCCTCACCCAGGCCAGAGCCAGACCGCGTCGTGCTTTCTGGACGCCGGGGCTGGCATCGAGTAGCGGGGCTGCCATGGATGACCACAGGACGTCCCCTGTCTGGGACTGTCAGGGACCAGGGACTCTGCCTTGACCAGGAAAACCTGGTTCCAGAACCCTTTCTTGCTCATTTGGAAGATGGCTGTGGGTTCAGATCTCCCACCCAGAGAAGACGCTTCTCATGGTCCCCTGCTGCTCCCAAGGGGGTTCGCTTCTTCCTTCCCATCCCGTCTGGTTTCCCACAGGCCTCTGCCTGCCTCTCCTCCCTCCCTTCCTGGAGGCCTGCCCCCACCTAGTCTGTTTCTCCCTTTTCCTCCCAACCCTCCTTCCTCCACAGCCCATTGAAAGGGACCGGCGTGGGCCAGCCGCCTCCTGGGTTTGGACGGAGGTTCTGCAATATGTCGTCCTCTTGTCCAGGTGGCTGCCAAGGCCTGGGTCTGTTTGCACATCAGCTGGGCTTCCACGTGTTGGTGTGCTGTGTCCCTTCCGGGGCCCGGGTTTGCCCTCTGTGGGTTGGCCTCAGGTCCCTGCTGCCCATTCGTCCCTAACCTAAGTGCCCCTTCTGCCTGCAGGTGGCCCACTTTAAGGACTACATCCCTCAGGCTTTCCCGGGGGGCCACAGCATGATCCTGGACTCTGAGGTGCTCCTGATCGACAACAGGACGGGCAAGCCACTGCCCTTCGGGACTCTGGGAGTGCACAAGGTAGTGGCTCGGGCAGGTGTGCAAGAATGAGTGTGCACGTGTGCCTGTGTGTGTGCTGTTGGTCCGAAGGGGAGCGACGAATCACTGGCTTAGGGGTGGCGTATTCTCCGTTTCTGAACCGTGTGAATTAACCCAGTTCAGGTGCGTCTTTGCATCAGAAGGAGCTTGTACTGGGAAGAGACTGTAGTTGGGCCGGGTTTTGTTCGGCTCCGTCTGCTAAGTGCCCTCTTGGACCAGGGTTTCAGGGCACGACGGGACCCTTCTGTCGGGTTGCTTCCGAGGGCTCCGGAAGGGCACTGCACCACCCGGTTTCACGCCCTCCCCTTCTGCCCCCCCACGCCTGCTGCCTCCTTTTCCCGTACAGAAAGCTGCCTTCCAGGACGCTAACGTCTGCCTGTTTGTCTTCGATTGTATCTACTTCAATGATGTCAGCTTGATGGACAGGTGAGGAGTCTGTCTTCAGTTCCTGGGGGGTTCGGATTGGAAAGGGTGGGGAAGGGTCTAGGTCACACACCTCCTTGTACCCAGGCGCTGGGTGGGCTGGGCAGTGGCGCAGGGAGCCAGCTGGCAGCACACTTGCTGCCAGGTGGACAGAGGAAGAGATGGGGGGCGCGTTTTCACCTCTGAGAGCTCAAGTCACCCCCACCCCCACCCCCACTACTTTCTCTGCTCCAGCCAAACGGACTGCTGACCAGAAAGAGGCTGTGAGCACAGTAGGGTTTCGGCACCTACAGGGACGTAAGGCAGGTGGCTTCCCACTCAGAAGTGTTGCTTTTAGCAGAAGCTGATGGCAGGATGCTTTGGCTATCGGGGGCCTGTGGGCAGGGCCGTCCTGGGGAGAACCAGCAGTCTTGGCTTGGCCCCCTCCAAATTCTTAGGCCCGGAAACAAGTATTGGCCCCTTCCACACTAGGAAAGTGTGTCCCTGCCACCACCCCTCCCACACTGGCTCAGATCCTGAGTGCAGAAGGGAAAGGAAGTGGAAAGGAGAAGGAATTTGGGGATAGGAGTTGGGGTTTGGGTTTCAGGTGCTGAGGCCTACCAGCCTGCTGACGCAAGAACCAGTGGGCCTGGGAGGGGGCTGGGTGCCAGGGACGAAAAGCAAGAGTCAGAGCCATGTTTCAGGTGGGACCAGGGTTCATGGTTCATGTGGGCTAGAGGCCAGGTGCCCCGTGACTGGATAAAGGAGGGAGGAGCTACTGGGATGGAGTGGCTGTGCTACAGCCACAGGCATCTGTCCTCGGTCCCGATGGGGCCCTGGTGGCCCTCGGCAAGCAGAACCGTTAGACACGGGCCCTGAGCCGTGGCAGTTGCCCTCGTGAAACTGAATATAATGTCCCTTCCCTCCTTAGGACTCTGAGCTGGGGCTGGGGGACCCTGGCCCGACCTCAGCCCGTGTGTCCCTCTTCCTTAGGCCTCTGTGTGAGCGGCGGAAGTTTCTTCACGACAACATGGTTGAAATCCCCAACCGGATCATGTTCTCAGAAATGAAGCGAGTCTCCGTGAGTGCAGACCCCACCATCAGCAGCGCCCCAGCTGTCTCCTGGGGCTGCTGATGTGCATGTGTTGGCTGCTAGTCCCCACCGTGAGGGGTCCCTATGTCTCCCAGTGCAGCGGGTCAGGTTGGGGGGCCCCTGCTCTGCGAGCCCTTTGTTCTCTGTCTGCAGTTAGGGGGCTCCCGGTGGGCAGTGCACTGGTGTGCGCGACAGAGCCGCCAGCCCCATTCCCACAGCGCCCTCATGCCCCACGGCCCCTCCCGTCTCACCATCTCTCCGTCTCTCCTGTTGCCCCTCAGAAAGCGTCGGACCTGGTCGACATGATCAACCGGGTGATCCGAGAGGGGCTGGAGGGGCTGGTGCTGAAGGACGTGAAGGTGAGGCGGTGGCTTCCTTTGCTTTCTTCCGTGGACCCAGCCCACCCGCTGGGCCGTTCCAGCCCCGGCCAGGAGATGGCAGTGGTGGCCCTAGGTGTCAGGGATGCGCACTGAGGGGGCATCTTTCCAGGGTTTGGACAGCTCTGTGCTGGACCTGGAGAGGGGTGGTGTGTGTCCGCTGCAGCGCCGGAGTCCGAGGGTTCTTCCCCAGAGAGCCTGGGTGCCATAGCAGCCCGGCGTGCTGCGTGAAGAAGTCGCTCCACCTTGTGGAGTTTCCATTCTGGTCCGCGTGGTCTCTCTCTTGCTTCCCTGCAGGGTACCTATGAGCCTGGAAAGCGACATTGGCTGAAAGTGAAGAAAGACTATTTGAATGAAGGGGCCATGGCTGACACAGCTGACCTGGTGGTCCTTGGGGCCTTCTACGGGCAGGGGAGCAAAGGTCAGGGTGGCCCCTGGGATGATACTTCTTTGAAGGGCGCCCCTGAAGGTGCAGGCTAGCCTTTTTACTGGCTCGATCTGCCAGCAAGGCCGCTCTAACTCCCAGAGTTCTGGGATCGGGGCCCCTGACTTGGCCCCGTCACCCCAGGCAGGCAGCGACACCTGAGAGCTAAAGACACGGCAGAGAGAGGTCGGACGGGGGTGCACTGTGCTCGCCCGACACTGCAGAACTGCCCACCAGCGATCAGGGCCTGGCGGCCTGATCCGCCGGCAAAACCCCAGTGCCTGATGGGAGGGAAAGCTGGGGTCTGAGGACCAGTCCTGCCAGGCAGCCTGCTGTGGGCCGGGCTCTGTCCGGTTCCTTGCGCACCTCACTAGGGCCCAGCTGGCTGCGTGCGCTTATTATCCCTGACTAAAGGGGAAGTGAAGAGTCCCTGGAAGAAGGGGCTCAGAAACGTTAGACCCGCACAGCCAGCGAGAGGCAGTCAAGGCCGTGAGCTGCGGCGCACAGATGCCGCCGCCCAGGCCCCTCTCGCCCCAGCAGGCCGCCCCTTTCTCGCCGGTCCAGTGGGGCCGGCGGAGGGGGCTCCCCGCACCCGCAGCTTAGCGCGTCCCCCTCCCAGGTGGCATGATGTCCATCTTCCTCATGGGCTGCTACGACCCGAGCAGCCAGAAGTGGTGCACGGTCACCAAGTGCTCGGGGGGCCACGACGACGCGACGCTGGCCCGCCTGCAGAGGGAGCTGGACATGGTGAAGATCAGCAAGGTGAGGAGACCACCAAGGGTCCACGGGTGTCGTCTGTCCGTCTCTGCGGGGGCAGCGTCAGGCCTGCACGGCCTCTGGGCACCCACCGGGTGGGAACTGGGTCGAGTCGGCTCTCCCCACAGCCCGTGACTGAGGGAGGGTCCGAGTCTGGCCTGGGCTCAGGAGTAGCCCGACAGCACCTCTCCTCCTCCAGGACCCCAGCAAGATCCCCAGCTGGCTGAAGGTCAACAAGATCTACTACCCCGACTTCATCGTCCCAGACCCAAAGGTACCAACCGGGGGCCTGCGGTCCCTCCACCTGAAAGGTCTCCGGGGCCACAGTGCTGCCATCTCAGCCTCATTGACAGTCCACCCCCAGTCGGGGGTCTGGGCTGTTCCCCCTTGGGGGCCCGGTCAGCACGGAGGCAGCATCTCCAGTGGACAGGGAGAACGACCGCCCACCCCTAGTCGCAGAGGGGCTGCGGGGGCCTGACCTGCTCCCTCCTTGCAGTAAGAGGAGCAGGCCCCGGGAGACCACACTGCCCTTAGCTGACGCAGCGTCGGCAGCCACAGTGTGGCCGGCGCGGCCTCGGGCCCGCCGTCCATAGTGCTTCTAGCTGGTCGGGCGGCGTGCACTTCACAACTGGTAAGTGACCTGGCTCGCTCCCACAGAAAGCCGCTGTGTGGGAGATCACAGGGGCCGAGTTCTCCAAGTCCGAGGCTCACACGGCCGATGGCATCTCCATCCGCTTCCCTCGCTGCACCCGAATCCGGGACGACAAGGACTGGAAATCTGCCACTAACCTCCCCCAACTCAAGGTGCCAGCTGCCTGTCTGCTTGACCCCTGTCCCAGCCTGTTCACAGGTCCTGTCTTCCTTTCCCCATTCCACTGAGACGGGGCAGGGAGCACAGGGAGGGACCAGAGCTGCTGCCTTCACAGCTGCCTGCTGCGGGCGGGCCCCAGGCGCCATCCGTGCCGCTGCTCGAGGGAACCGGGCCAAAGTCTAGAAAAGCACCAAGGAAGCCAGCTTGTCCTCCTTCATCTTTCGTCCCTTTTTGTTCCCCTGCCACCCGTGTCTAACACAGACTGCACAGACCGCCTCTGCAGTTAGTGGCTGGGAAGGGCTCGACCCCACCTGCCATCCCCTCCCCTCCGCAGGAGCTGTACCAGGTGTCCAAGGAGAGGGCGGACTTCCCCGTGGTGGCAGCAGATGAGGGGAGCTCCCCCACAGGCGGCAGCAGCGGCGAGAACGAGGGCGCCTCGGGGCCCGCCGCGACTCAGAAGGCCAAAGCCTCTCCGGAGCAGCCCTCCGCCGGTGCCAAGAAGGCCGGAAGGAAGCGGCGTCACTCCAGCAGCGGAGGTGGTACGGAGAGGGGGGCGCTGGGGTGGAGCGTGTGGTGTGGGCGGAAGCTCCTGCTCCAGCGCTCAGTCCACGCTCAGTCCGCGGGATCCTGTCCACGCAGCCGACCTTGACTGTGTCCCTGTTGTGCGTCCAGCCGGGGGCCAGAAGCCGTTCTGTTGGGCACCCTCCCTCTGCTCCGAAAACCTGGTGCTGGACCGGGAGAGCCCATCTGGCCTAGGCATTAGCTACCTCTGAGCGCTCCCCACCCCCCGCCCCTGCCCCAGTGCTCACAGCAGGGCAAGGCCTGGCCCTCTGCCCCCCTCCCTCTGGGTCCTCATTCCAGGCTCTCCCTGCAGGCCACACGCTGACTGTGGAGCCCCCCCCTGTGAAAGGGGGAGAGAGGCCAGGCGGCAAGACTCCTGTGAAGGTGTCTGACGAGACCCCGTGCGAGGCAAAGAAGCGCAAGGTCTCTGACAAGACTCCATGCCAGGCAAAGGTGAGGGTAAGGATAGGCCTCCATGCGAGGGCGGTTCGGCCCCATGTTCCTGACGCTCTGCACTTGAACATTGAGAGCTGAGTCAAAGTGTTTGGGGGACCAATGGCTACACCCCCTCCCGTCCTGCAGCTGCTCTCCCCTGTGCCCTCTCGTTGCCTTGCAGAGGCAGCGGGCCAGTGAGCAGACAGGAAGGAGGTAGCCAGCCAGCCCAGCAGGGAGAGGCTTGCAGGGACCCGCCCAACTGCCGTCCCCAGGCACAGTTTGCATTAAAGGGGAGAAAGCCCTGTCTGGTGTGGGCGTGCAGCAGTGAGTTCCTGCTCAGGGCAGGGCCGGCCAGCCAGGAGGGGGAGGGTGCCGATTAGCTTCGTGACTGTCCCCTCACCCGAGAAGCCCTTTCCCTTCTGTACTCCCTGGTCAGTCTGACTACAGCCGCCAGTCCTGGGGGAGCTGGCGGCCAAAGGGCAGATAGGGAAGCCAACACTGGGTCACTGTGAAGTGCGGCCGTGCCACCCCACAGCCCTGCCAGCCACGAGGAAGCAGAGGCCTTGCGGCTCAGGCCCCCAGGCCCCTCCACAGTAGGGGCTAGGCTCTCGGCCCCCCGGTTTGTGTACAAGTGGGTGCTCGATTAAGTGGCGTCCCTGCCTGCCAGCCCCCGACTGGCTCTTGGAGACACCCTTTCCCCTTGCCCAGGCCCCCAGTGCAAGACCGTCCCCTCTCCCTGTCTCCTAGGCAGGGATCAAAGTGGCAGTCCTACGTACTCTGAAGTAGCTGGGAGATGGGGGTTTTAGGCCTGTGCCTTTCCTCCAGTCAACTCCGCTCGTGTCCTGACCGGCAGCTAGACTCCCCATGTGTCCGGCAGCTGTTCTAACCCTGCCCTCTGGCCTGTGCTCATCAACTGGGAGACCCCCCTGCCCCCAGACTGAATCAGCCCCACTCCTGACCCCACCCTGACCCTGTGCTTGGCAGGTGCTGCTGGACATCTTCACTGGGGTGCGGCTGTACCTGCCACCCTCCACACCTGACTTCAGCCGTCTCAGGCGCTACTTCCTGGCATTCGATGGGGACCTGGTGCAGGAATTTGACATGGCCTCAGCCACACACGTGCTGGGCAGCAGGGACAAGAACCCTGAGGCCCAGCAGGTCTCCCCAGAGTGGATTTGGGCTTGTATCCAGAAACGGAGGCTGGTAGCTCCCTGCTAGGGCCTCTGCCTCCCCTCCCCTGGGGCCCTGCCCCGCCCCACCACGGGTCGGGGCGGACTTTCTCCTCCAGGCAGTGTCTTCCAAAGCCCCCACCCACGCATGGTCTCTCCCTGCCAGGGGTCAGGTGCTCTGGTGCCACCAGTGAAGCCATTTCTCCTGCTGCTTGTATAGATCTTTCGGATCTGGGTGCTGGTTTTGTCATCTGTTTTCTTTAAAAAGAAGCTTTTATTCCTTTTCTAAATAAAATACCTTGCAATTACCTTTGTCCTGTCCCCCCCCCCCGCCCAGTGATTAAGGAGCTAAGTGAGGGCTGGGCTGTACCAGAGATCTGTCCCCGAGGCCGAGCCCCACGACGGTCTGCCCTCCCTCCTCGCCCACCCCCGTCACCGTTCCGCACAGGCTCGTGTCAAAGCTGTACTGCAGAGACTGTCCTCAGAACGCTGCTTGTGTTTGGCAAACCTGTACTCCACCTGGCCCTTTGCCCAGGAGTGAAGCCACACGGGAGAACACAGAATGCTCCGTATGAGGCCATCGCCCGTGCTGTCCTGTCACGGGGCAGGTCTGCTCGGAAGGGGGCAAGTGGGGCCCGTGGCCGTCGGGGCCATTCAAGGCTCCCAAAGGATCCGCCTCCCCAAAACCCTGGAAATAAGACTGGACAAATCGTCTGCTTACAAAGAAAGGCTCCTTCCTTGGCCACCCAAGGTTGATTTACTTGAATAAAAGAACAATTTACTGCAGACGAGTGCTGTTCAATATAACTTTCTGTGGCAATGGAAATACACAGTACACCTCACAGGATGAGCCAGCCGTGCTGGGCTGCTGAGCCTTTGAAGTGTGGCTCCCACAACCGAGGAGTTTCCATGTGACCAGACTACCACACTGCATAGGGCACCTACGGACAGACTGGTGCAAAGCCAAGTCCTGAAATGTAGCAGCCACAACCTTCCACAAGTTACCAGCTAGGCCTCCAGACCTTCCAAGGGGACTGGGATGGGGACTGACTGCACCTACATCACAGGGTCACTGGGAGGCAGGCGCAGGTGAGCTCACTGTAAGTTCTGCATGTCCTGCACAGCGCTTGGCGCTGCCCCATGGAGGCCCGGCCTCTACCCACGACTCATCAGGCCACTTCCCCGGCCTCCGGCTGCTGTGACGGCTCACACCAGCCAGACACAAAGCTCTCCAGGAGACCATCTGGTCAGATGCTGGCTCCTGAAGGTCAGTTCTGTTTTAACCAACTGGCAGGCTGGGAGTCAGGTGGAGACTCAGCGAGCGTCTGGGCCTCTGAGACAGGACCTCTGCCTCCCACCAGCGCTCCTCTGGCATGCAACTTGGAGGCCAGCTTTAACCTGACTGACCTGGGTCTCCACCTGCAGGTCCCAGTGTGTGGGGACGAAGGGGTGGAGTGGGAGGTGCTGCCCTGTGTCTAGCTCAGAACACTGGGTGGTTTTGATAGGCACCGTTCAGTCTGGCTCCAGTACCGAGAATAATACAGCTCTTCTATCTTATCGTCAACGCGGACAAAAGCTGCCCCGCTGAGCAATGACCTACTTGAGTTTCCACCCCTTCTCCAGCTTCCTAAGGGCAACTGGACAGAGCAGCAGGACACAGCTCTCCCTCGATGTTCTGCCAAAGGGCACTGGTCCTGTCCGTGGCCCGCCCGACCCCGCCCCACCCGTCCTCACGGGTGCACCCACACTCCAGGAGCAGCCTCACAGCACAGGGGCGTTTTGCTGGGTGGCGCCTTCTGTTCCCTGTTCCAGGTGTTCTGCCTGCTTCCTTCCAGGCTTTCTGGCACGCTTCTCCTGGCTGCTGAGATGACGCCATCGGCACAGCCCCGTATCCCTCAGTGCACTTCCACAGAACTCGAGCTTTCGTTCAGCTGTCGCTTGGCGGCAGACAGAGGCCACACTGGGTGCTCAACGGGTCAGTGGCCCAGAACAGTGAGGACAAAGGGCTACGGCCCAGCCTCGAGTCTGCATGCCCTTTGGACAAGTCTGTCTCCGCAGTCCGGGGGCAGACCTGCGCGCACTTGAGCTCTCCCAGCAGCTGCTCCCGGAGCCCCTCCCCGGGCGCTCAACAGGAGGTGCGCAGGGGCTGTGTCCACACAGCAGTCGGCTACGGGCTGGGCCGGCCTCCGGGTCCCACTCTGGCCACCGCAGCTGTATCCGAAGCCACTGTCCCTCTCTCGGGGCCACTGGCTATCCTTGGGCCCCGCTCCACACCCGTCCTCAAGGCCCACCCGTCACCGAATCATGGTCAGTGTCCAAACTGTGTGCTCCCTCCTATGAGGGACAGTGAGTCCTCCCACCCGGCCCCACCCCGGCCCAGGCTGTCCCTGGCCTCTCGCGCACACCAGTGAGACCTTAAACAAGCCTCCACACTCCGCTTCTGTCTCCTCGTCTGCTGGACAGGGCTGTCTCGACCAAAGCCCCACGGGACATGGCCCGAGCGTCCCTAAGAACCACCCTTCTCTGAAGAGCGCAGCTGTGCGCGCCCGGGTCCGACCAGCAGCGGGCGGCTCCTGTCGACCCTGACTGTCAGGCCTCCAGCAGCTGCACCCGACAGGCATCTGCACAGAAACTTTATTACAAAATTATAAAGCAGGGTTGTGTGACAAAAAAATACACATCTGGGTCTGTTTAAACACCCACGTCTGAGAATCAGTATAAGCCACCTGTAGTAACACATTCACACCCAAAAAATTTCAACAAATGTATACAGCATGTATGGAGCCCTAATTCCTGTACAGCTTATTCTCACCAGTTTGGATCCAAATATTCCAACATCACGAAACAGTCAGCTCTTCAAGCTTCGTTAAAAAGTCTCAACCAACGTTTCTGGACAATCACAGCAAAAGCCAAGGAATAATTGGAGGAATTGGATGTTTCCATGATAATAAAGATCAAAGACCCATGAGGGGCAGGAAGGAGCATTCAAGGATAAAAATCAAGTGTTCTACCTAAGGTCAGATAGTAACTGAAACGAGATCTTGGAATTTCCAACTTCTTTTTTGGTGTAATGAAGATACCAAAAAAAACCCAAAAACACCCGGGGTTCCTAAGACACCTTTTTTCTTAAAAGAAAACCTTCACCAAGAGGTTAGAGGACTTAAAGGCACATTCTTTCTCCCAAATGAGTAAATGGTAGCGGTTCTAATTCTTACCGAGGTTACTAGCCAACCATTAGGATACGACTTTTGACTCACGATTAGGAGGAAAACGGGGAAGTGGGGAGAGGGAAGGCCTTCACGGAGAAAGCAGATCTGAAGTGGGGAGAGAGCTGCTTCCACCCTGAAGTTCTTGCTAGATCTTAAGGAGGTGCACGGGCCTGTTTCACAGTGGGACTGAGGAGCAGCTGAACCCTTTGCTAACCTGGTGGGCGCCACCAACTACGGCATTTACCGCCCAGCAGGAAAACGTCTTCACCAGGAATCGTGATTCTCCCCGTTTCTATAAAGAAATAAAATCATCCAGCACTTGGTATGGCGGCGAGGTAGGTGGCCCAGGGTTGAGCTGACAACTACTTGATGGAATTCGGTTTCCCCAAAGGGAGACTCGGACTTGACAGTGGAGGGAAAGCACAAACACGTCTGTACAGATAAACAGGTCCTCTCGGAGGTCTTCCCACTGCTTTGCAGAGTCATGACTGGTGACCTTGGCTGCATGGGGTCGGGGCAGGGGTCCTGCCAAGGCCCCCTGGTGTTTAGGGGGGGCCTAGTTCGTCCCCGGGTAGCGGCAGCGTGAGCAGCTCTCCGACAGCATGTACACTGTGCTCGGCCAAGCCCTCCGAGCAAACTGCTCCCTGGCCCTCTGGCTCCCCGGTGGTGTGAAGATCCGAACGGGCTCCGGAACACGACCTGCTCGCTGCATGGTCATCCCTAAAGAGCCTGGAGAGTGCGTCCTCCTCGCCTGGCCCCAAACGAGCAGGCTGGGAAAGAGGAGTGCGAGTCCCGACCAGCCTGGGGAATTAGGACTTCCAGCTGTCTGCTCGAGGGCTGGAACCAACTCATTTAGCACCTTCCGATGTGTCTCAGGTTCTCCGTGTCTCCCACATTGGGTCTCCGGGAACTCAGGAGTCTGGCAGAAGAGCCAGGTCCTTTGCCTCAGTGCCAGGCCCTGAGTGAGAGCATGTCTACACGTCCGCGGGACAGGGACTCCACCCTCAGGGGACAGTGGCTGAAAACTCCTGCCTGTTGGAGAAGTCCACATTACACAAAGCCATCGCTTCCACCCAACGCTTTTCCTTTGCTTTCGAACTAGAATCAGGGAGGGTACTAAGGCGGGCCCCCAGGGAGCAAGCAGAGAGGGCCACGCACCATCTCACGCACAGACACGGGACTTCCCAGCTGTCAGGGGCCAGAGGCTTTGTGGGCTCCCAAGGTCAGGTTAGGAGACTGAGAGCTTCTCACCCAAACACTGAAGGAAGCAACTTTTAATGCCTTTGAATAGCATTTGTGTTTCATTCCTCACCAGAGAGAACTCGGCTGGTCCAAACTCTGTCCTAGGGAGGATCGTTCTGGGGCTGACAAGCTAACACCTTTTTGGTCTGAAGAGACAAATGGATTTTAGGCGACGCAGCAAGAAACTTTAGCAAAGGTCGGTTAAAGCGAGAAAGCCCATGAAACCAGAAATAAACCCAAATGTGCTGGGGAGGAAGAGAACCATTTCTACCAGGACTTCTGATTGGTGAAACACAGACAAGCAGCTCAGGGGGCTGGGTGGGGTACAGGGGGGAGGGAGGAAGATATGATCCGAGTTCTGGAAAGTCTTCTCTCTTCATCAGTTACCATCGTCACCCAAGACCAGAGAAACGGGGACTTGCCCAAGCGATCTGTACCAGTTCGCACCGCCTCGGGCCCCACCAGCCAAGAGGCGCACCTCCATGGCAAGGCAGGTGTGCCCAGAGGTGACACAGTCTCTCTGCTTGACCTGGCCTTGGGAACAATGCAGATACTCCCGCCAGCCCTGAGCCCAGACACTGCACGCCGTGTCCCTGTAAGGCACTGAAGAAGCCAGTACGAGCCCTCAGGACCGGAAGACGTGCACGGCCCGGATCACGTACTGCCGGCAGATGGGACACTCGTTCATGCGCTTGCCGCACTTGGTACAGGTGACCATGTGGCCGCACTCCAGCAGGACGCAGTCGATGGGCGAGTCCATGCAGATCCGGCACAGGTTCTCCTCCAGGCTGGGCGGCGCCACGCCCCCTGCACGGTCAGAAGAGGGGCAGAGTAAGGGCGTGGGGTGGGAGAGAGCCCGGACACGCTGAGCGAACCCCACAGCCTGCACGCGGCCCCTCCACCAGGACTCCAAGAAAACGTCCCCCTGGAACCCATCCCAGGTGCTGCTTTAATCTGCGCCTCTACAGGTCGGGTCACAGATTTGCAGGATCAAGTACCTGGAGATCAAATACATCCCAGAGTATGGGAACTAAACAAGGGAAAGTCTTCAAAGCTTAAAAGGAATAATTTTCAGACAATTGATGCTGTAATATGTTGAGTGAATGGCATTCAGAGACTCATTATCCCTTGAGGCAGAACATACTGAAAAGATCAAAATGGTCCAGAAAAGTTTGGATATAAAGGGAAATGTAATGAGTGATTGAGGGTTACAAGGCTTATCTGTGAACCTGACCCCAATTTAGTAAGGCCAAGGGTCGGGGGGCCTCCTCTGCTGTCCCACCCCTGGGCTTCCTCAGAACGTCCTGGTGGGAGAGCCCACCAAACACTGAGCTCCCTCCTCTGTGCTGCCCCCAGAAGACGGCACTCATGGCCCACACCTGCTCACCACGCTGGGGGCACTTGAGTTTGCCTTCTTATCCCCCCACTACACTAGGAGTTCTGTAATTCAACAAACCCCTTCAATTTCTACAACTACATACTTAGCGTCTGCTGTGTGCCCGAGGTCAGACATTCACCTTGGAGTCCCCAGAACACCAGCCACGTGGTGGCTGTTCCCTGAACATCCGGTGAGTGAGCCTCTCACACCGACTGACTGCGCCCAGGCACCAGGCCGAGCCCTCAGAGCTCTCCATGTTTCAACTCACTGAATCCTCACAAAAACTGTGAATTACCTACTCTTACTACCCATTTTACAGACAAGGCAACTGGGGTCAAAGAGTTGCCCACGGCACACGCTGCCAAATAGAGAAGCCAGGAGGCGAATCCAGGCAGGGGCTCTCTGGGCAAGTGGCCTCAGGGCGGGGACTACCCAGAGGACATTCACCCCCCCGAGTAGAGCGTTCCTGTAACAGTCCACTCTCTTGTCTGAGTGGTGAGAAACGGCCAGCCTGGCCAGCGCCCGGGTTTGGCTGCACAAACAGAAACCCCTTCGTGTCCAGAAACGCAGCCCCGAGCCAGCACATCTTAAATGGAAGCCCAAAGCAGGTGGCCAGCACAGGGACCGGACGGCACCGCGCACCGCTGCCCTCCCACAGGGGAGCTCCCCGCACTCCACGCACGTCCTCTCCCTGCTTCCCGGACTGCTCGAACTCAGGACACACTGGAGCAGGCTGGCTGTGAAAGGTCCAGAGGCCTGTTCACCCCCGAGGGGCTGCCAGCCCCGCAGGGAAGGTGCGGGAAGGGCTGGACCACACGAACACCCCCAGGAGGCAGGAATCACCGACCGATTTCATCAGTGATCCCTTCTCCCAGGAACGGTCGTCGACTCAGGTGCCAGCATCTCCCAAGGAACCAGAAAAAGAGAGGAGGACACCAAGGGGACTGGCGTGAGTTCGGCGTCACGGCGAGGGGCAGGCGGGGAACTCCGGGGGGTTTGGGGGAAGAAGTGAAGAGAACCGACTCTCCATCATCTGTCCACCAGAAGACTCCATCCCACTCTGAGCAAAAGGCGGGTTCACTACATATAAACATGGGGAGTCTTCCAAGTTGTAAAATCACTCATTACATTTCCCTTTGCGGGCCCCCGCACTCCTCTGAGAAGACTCCCTCGTGAGGACGAGCGTCACCACAGAGCCTCGACTGAGGCCAAGTTCTAACCTAGCCCGGCAGGCTGGACCGCAGCCCAGACCCGGTCCTAGTCCTGCTTTCTGGGCCTTCCCACGGGCTTGGGGCGGTCTTCCACACACAGGGGCAGCGTGGCAGCTGAGGGGGTTATGCATCTTGCATCTAGAGAGCACCGTGCGGAACACCTGTCCCGATCTGTCCCCAGAGCAGCTCCAGCCAATGTCTGGCCTTGTACTGACAAAGCCCTCTCCTTCTGGTTGACACCAGGAGCCCTGAAGGCGCACACAGCCCAGACCGGACTGCAAACTGCAGGGGAAGGAGCGCCTTGGCACCGGGAGCACGGAAAGGAACCGAGTGGGACACACGCACCATGCACTCGGTTAAACGTTTCACACAGGCTGGCTTCTGAGCCCGGGCAAGCCAGGAAGTGCCCACCAGTCTGCCCCAGGTGTGCTGGCCCCTCCCTCCCTTCACGGGGAGGGAGTGGGGAATTCGCAAGGATGCCGAGAAGCCCGTCCTCCGGGAGCCCCCCACTCCCTCTGTCCCGATGCCGATCGGCTCCGAAGTCTTAGCCTCTCAGCAGCAACTGGGGTTGAAGGACAGGAGGGACAGAGGGACAGAGAGGCTGAGTCCCTTCCCAACAGAGACAACTACGTACCGTTCTGGTCTTCGGCACCGCACACTGGAAAGGAAGGAGAGAGGAGACGTCTGAATCTGCGAGCAGAGCCCCAGCCACCCGCCTCCATCGCTGGCCTCCGGCTGTCCCTGCTGGGAACCAGATGGCCAAGCGCCCAGACAGACACCCGCCCTCCCCGCCCCCCACGCTGAGAACCACAGAAAGCTCCTGCTGGGGGTCCCAGCTGGTCTTAGAAAAGGTTCCCACTGGTCTGGACGACCAAGGCTGCCAAGGAGGAAGGACACCGCACCCAGCGCCCTCAGGCTGGCACTCCCGTAGGGAAGAGGGAACAGTGCTCCAGCAGCCAGGGCGTCTGCATGAGGCTCCCAGGCAGGGCCATCTCCTACTCCCTACGTACTCAGGACGCCAGGGACACTCTGGGGACGACCCCAAAGGCAGGAGTGAGTCTGACCAGGTGATGAGTCAGAGGTCCCCTATCTGATGAATTTGAGCAACTGGGAGGGCAGAGCCTGATTCTGTGTCAGCATGTGAGGGGCCTAAGTGTTGACCTGCAGGAGAGGAAATGAGGGGAGGGGAGGGGGAGGGGAGGGGAGGGGAGGGGAGGGGAGGGAGGGGAGGGGGGGGGGGGGAGGGGGGGGAGGGGAGGGGAGGGAGGGGAGGGGGGAGGGGAGGGGAGGGGAGGGGAGGGGAGGGGAGGGGGGAGGGTTCTAAGGGAAATCGTTTCAGGGACATCTGCGTTCAGAGCAGCTGAACACCCTTCTCTTCTGCAGGACTCTGCCTTTACTAGGGTAGCATCCACCACGGATCAGTCAGAGGGGGACACGACTGAAAGGATTCTTCCCCGACCTCATTTGCCCACGGGCCCAGGTGTCTGACTGGGCGTCGCGTGAAAACGATGCCACGGAGGAGGCTGTAGGGAAGGAGCAGAAGAGAAGCCGGAGCACCGCCTGACACACCCTCTTCCTCACAGGGAGTGTGCGAGGTTCGCTCCCTCGTCTCCTGAGTATGGTGGAGGTGACGTACAGTGGGAAAGGCCATGAACCTGACCAGGAGCTCCTCGGGTCTGGGCTCTACAGTAGAAGGGGCATGAGTTGTGCCTACTCCACGGGCCGCTCTGAGGACTGAACAGAAGTGTACGCCGCCAAACCCGGTCCTGGCACTCGACTCCGAGTGACGGCTGTTACTGGGGGCGCTAAGGCGTGCGGTGGCTCCTCCCTTGGAAGATGCTGTCCCGCTTCAGGGTGAGAGCAAGCACTTGGGGACTCTGTGGGGCTGCCACCCAGACGGCCCTCCTCACCCAGGTGCTGGAGGCCCTTTTGATCCTTGTACAGCCGCGTGACCCTCTCCATCAGCTCCCATTTCTCGCAGCAGCCCTTGTAGTTGACGAAGTTGCGAGCCAGGATCTCTTTCAGCTGCCGCACAGTCAGGCCTTCGATGTCTTCCAGGTCGGTCAGGTCAGACAGAGACGCCCTCCGGCCCGGGACGGAGCTGTCCTCCGAGTCCACGGACTGAGAAGGCAAAGATGGGATCAGTGGGTTCAGCCCAGAACTCCCCACGCTCTCTCTCTGAGGACCCCGACCCACCCAGCACCCCGTATTTTTGTTAACCGACCTCCAAAGCAGGAGCGGAGGCAGGGAGTCCCTGGCAGGGTGCTCTGCACTGCGAACAGACCCCAGTCTCCTCCTGACCTGGGTCCTGTGCTCGGGCACAGCCAGCCACAAACCGAGCAGTGGGCACCTGCCAGAGTCAAATGCCCCCGATTCTGACCCCCAGCTCCTCCGCTGATTAATGCTCAAGAGAACCGGGCAAGCTGCGCCCCGCTCCAAGCCGTCTGCCCCTGCATGGAGGAGGCAGCAGTCCGGGCACATGGGGTCCCCATGAAGACTACACGGGCGGCACAAGAACCCGCAAGTGTGCTGCTGGCCTTCCTCTCTCCAGTGAGTTCTGCTTTCCCACGAAGGGGAGACTTCTGGGCAAGCACCCCCTGCAGGTAACCCTGACCGCACTGGACTGGCCCCAGCATGACCGAGCCTGAAACACTCTCGCCTCTCCTCCCGACAACGGCTGCCGTGTGCCAGCAGCGGTGGAACAGTGAGACGTGCACAGCGTCACCAGGAGCCTGTGCTTAGGCAGCTCCCAGAAAGTCTGGAGACTGGACACTACAGGCCACGAGGCACCCCAGTGAGCACTGTGACCTCCCAACTCCACACTGACGCACTAACAGCTTTGAAAGGGACCCAACGCTGAACTCCACCCGACTATTGGCACAGACTGGGTCTTCTCTCTCCAGAGTCTGCTCAGAGGCTCCTAACAAAACCCTAGGAAGAGCAGTGGAAGGGTCAAGGCAAAGGCACAGACCCACAGAGGGCCCACCTGGGTCTCGTCCTCAGCGGGCGCTCTGGCTGCGCTCTCCAGGTATACGGGTTCTCCTTGATCCTGAGACACATGGCCGCTGGCCTGTGGGAAGAGAAAGTGCCATCACATCCGGAAACGTCCCTGCGATCTGCACAGCACTGGCCTCTCCTGAGCTCATACCGTGTCCCCAGTGGCCTGCTACCTCCCCCAGCAGGCTGGGGCCTCACACCACAGTGGGACAAAGGCCGGCTCCCCAACGCTGACTGTGTCAGGCAGAGGGGCAGCTCGAACGATCCCCACTCCAGAGCAAGGGTGCGTCCATTCTGCCGCCCACAGGATGGCATCCACTCGCTTGCCCGCCGTGAATTTACTCTTGGCCTGAACGCCCCACATGACAGGAAGGTCATGTGTCCACTGCAGGAGACTCCTCTCTGTCCCTGAACTTTTTCCTCGACACTCACCCCAAGATGCCCTTCCTGTAACTTCTACCCGCCATCCTCGGTCCTGCCCCTTGGACCAACGCCCACTATTTTCTCCCAAACCGCTCGCGTCATGCCCTCCCTTCCTCCACACTCCACCTCCCTGGCTTCCTCACTGGGCCCGGCTGAAACGACGTTTCCAGTCCGTCACTGCCTGTCCCCTCCCTCTGGCCTGTCACTGCTCTCATCCTGGAAATGTGCCCAGCCAGCAGGGCCCACTCTTAGTAAGAGCTGTCTTAAAACCTGGTCCAAAATTTATTTTAAAGCATCTGAGGGTCTACTAGCCTCAGACAATACAAGACACATGCCTGTGCTCTTCCTGCTTGCTCAGAACAGGAGCCTCCCAAGCCCATTACCATTTAAGCTACAAATCCCTTAACCAGACCCTCTTCACCCACTGCTCCCTCAAGGCAAAGGGCCTCCTGTGAGCCTGGAGCAGGGGCTGTCTGAGCTCACAGGCCTTCGCCAGGAGCCTCTGGAAGCACCACTGCAGGGACAGCCTAGGCAACCAGTCACCCGCTGGCCTAGCCCCTCCTCCCAGACTAGGGTACGTATATGGAGCTAATTAAGAAGAGGCAAGCAACCACAGTGCACACGAAATGCAGAAATGGCCACCACCTGGAAATGCCGGGTGAGACGTCATACAGCACGACAGGTACAGGGAAGTACCCAAAACGACGTCTTCAGAAACACACCCCCGCCCCCGCTGCCCCTCAGCTTTATGCAGGTGTGGTGCGGACCTGGACTCACAGAAACCTTTCAGAGCCTCACCTGCTCCTGAATAGACGGCTCTGCGCGTCCTTTTTCTCTCAGAAAGAGAAACTGGATCTCGGGCTGCACAGCACGTTGCCTCTGCCCACTGGCTAAATCGAATTCTACAACTAGAAGCTGCCCGCAGTTCCACTTACTCCACACACTCCCTCCCCTGGCAACCAGGACACCCGAGGTACAGGACAGCGCCCTGGCAGAGCCCGCCCTGCGAGAAGATTCACGTTCGGGGGCAGCTCATTCGCGCAACCGGCAGGTGGCCTTGCACGGGTTACTGAATTAACTTCCCCCATGTCTGTTTTCTGGCTTGCAAAACGCAGATCTCACGAGAACAGGGAATGCCAGTGGACCCGAAGGCCCTCTGAAAACATCGGTGGATCAGCGGTGGGCCCGACTGGACCTAGTGCGGGCTGTGACCTGCAGGCGCAGTCTGAACACTTCTGGTCAACGACAGGAAGCTTAAAACCTCCTCCGTTCATTGCAGACCCACCTGAAGGTTCTTCAGGGAAAGGCACTTTCCTCAAGTTAGCCTCCTAGGTCCCCACAAACAGAGAGGAGCGCCCAACCAAGCAGAGGGAGGCAGTCACAGCAGGAGGAAGAACCTGTCCAGCAGACAGAGGCAGAGCTCAGGAGCGGGGTAAGCGCCAGGTGGGGCGAAGGCACGCTCGGGAGGACACGCGTTTCCTGCAGGTGAAGGTGGCTGCCACGCTGGCCTTAGGCCCCAGGGCCCATTAGAGCCGGATCCGGGGCCCGGTCCTGGCAGAGGAGGCGGCACCGACAAGGGACAGCAACGGTCCGTGTCTGTGGGCACCGCCGCCCTGAGTGCTGCGCCAGCCCCGAGCAGCACGGAGCCCTTCGGACCTGACGTCACTCCAGCCACCCTCACCACCTCCTGGCAAGTACAAAAGTGGCCTGAGATTCGAACCTCGCTTTGTTGGGGAGGGCTCGCAGTGCACCCGGAGTGACCGAGAGCCAGTGACAAAGTCAATGTGGAGACTGGATGGACCTTCCGGGTCCTAAGCCCCACCGAGGCACTTGGGTAAGCACACCTACAGGACGCCATCGCTCGTCACACAGTGCGCAAATCCCCTGGCCCCATCCCTTGGCTGGTCTGTGCGTCTGCCTTCCCTCTGGGGCTGAGGGTGAGGCTATGCTCTCTCCTCTGGTCCCTTCCGTGCCCGGTGCACCATCCGGTCAGTGCGCTGCGCGCGGCCGACCCCTCTGGGCCCCACCGGGACGGCGACAGGCAGCTTACTGAGCAGCACCGGCCGACCACTGCCCTGCCCGGGGACTGGCAGGGGAAGCAGGGTCCGTCCTCGTCTCGGTCCCTGTGCTTCCCTGCTCGCCCTTCCTCCACACGCTGCTTTTTACCCTATGTGCCTAGGGTGGTTACTAAGCAACCGAGTGCCCTGCCTAGCTAAGAAAGACCACCACAAAGGTAAGTGGGAGGGCAATTGTAGTAGAACCAAATTTGGAGAGTTAACTGGGTTTTCTCAAAATATTTCTGGGTCCTGACTGGTGTGGCTCAGTTGGTTGGGCGTCATCCAGCAGCACAGAAGGTCACTGGTTCGATTCCCAGTCAGGGCACAAGCCTGGGTTGCGGGTTCAGTTCAGGTCAGGGCACTTGTGAGAGACGACCCATCGATGTTTCTCTTTTTCTCTTTTTCCTGCCCGTCCCCACTCTCTAGAAATAAAACCTTTTTAAAAAAATATTTCTGGACCGAGATTAAAGTTTCGATGTCTGACTGGGATACATATGTATTCAAAACAAACGGAGCCCTGGCTGGGTGGCTCAGTTGATTGGAGCCTTGTCCCATGCACCAGAAAAGGTTGTGGGTTCAGACCCCGGTCGGGGCACATACAGGAGGCAACCGATCCATGTTTCTCTCTCACTTCAATGTCTCTCTCTTTCCCCTGACCCCTGTCTCCCCATTCCTCTCTCTCTCTAAAATCAATAAACATATCCTGAGGCAAGGATTTAAAACAGCACAAAAAACCCTGGTACCATGCGTTGTCATCTCTGAACAACGCCCGAACCCGAGGGTGAGGTCGAGAGAATAATCGCTTGCGCACGTACACACTGACGCTCACAGCCCACCCCCACGATGCAGGCGGGGGGACCGAGCCCTGAGACCAGCAGAGACCGCGGAGGGGCCGTACCTGCCGGTGTTCCTGAGCCTGGGCCGCGGGGGCAGGGGCGGCCTGTGTGGGCGGAGAAGGGAGGCCGGGTGAGGTAGGCGGACCCGCGCTGGAGCGGGGCTGGCCCAGGAAGGCCTGCTGCTCCGGGAAGTCCCCGGGGGAGGCCGGGGCTCGAGTCCTGCCCTCCTGGGGGGTCACGGGCTGCTGGCCGAGCACCAAGAACACGAGCTCCTCCTTCTCCCGGCACGTCTCCGTGGAGATGTCATGGAGGTTGAGGTAGTCTCTCAGGTCCTTCACCTTCATCTTCATGAGCTCCTCCCGCTGAAAGGCTGTTGCTTGGAATCGCTGGCAGAGAAGGCAGAGCCGGGGCCCGGTCCCCACTTGGCTGGAACAGGTCGCGCAGAAGTTTTTCTTACAGTCCAGGCAGGTCTGCTGCTTAGAGCAAGAGGCAGAGGAAAGCATGTGAGACCGTGAGCACAAGCCGGGGCGGGCTGGGGGCTCGGGGCTGCCGAGCGGCCTGCAGACGGCACTCGGAGGAGGCAGGCCCTCTGCGTGTCCCTGTACGGGACACACGGCCGTTCCTGTTCCCGGTGAGGCTGCGTGTCTTTTACGGACAGAGACTACCGGGTTTCGAATAACGAGTCCCCATGTTTTTACTGTCTCCCTCCTCCTGTCTTGTGGGGCCAGGCTGGTGTACCTTAGCCTCCAGTTTCCTCATCTGTAAAACGGGGCTGATAACAGAGTCCACCTCACAGGCTGCAGGAAAGGTAAGAGACAGTGCAGTTAGCACATCTGTCCACCCACAGCGAGTGCAACTGCTCCTGTCGCTGGCAAATGTGAGCTAGTGACGAGAGGCGGGACTCAAGTCCGGGACTGTGACTCCGTACCGCACTGATGAATTAAGAAAGCAAATGTATAAAGGTCATGGTGGCAGTTGTTAGTATTAATTAAATTTACTGAGGGGCCACTGTGGGCTAGAGTGATACCTAGCTTGTCTTTTTAAGATTTTATTTATTTTTAGAGCAAAGAGAAGGGGCGGGGGGAGAACGAGAAACATCAAAGTACAAAAGAAACATGGACCAACCGCCTCTCGCATGCCCTTAACTGGGGACTTGGCCCACCACCCAGACATGCACCCGGACTGGGAATTGAACCAGCGCCCTTTCGGTTTGCAGGCCAGCGCTAGGTCCACTGAGCCACGCCAGCCAGGGCCTGGCTTGTCACTTAATTCTCGAAACAACCGCCACGTGGGCACTCACGTGCCTCCCCGCCTCGCAGACACACAGCCGAGGCCCCGAGTCACGGACACTGTGCTGCGGGCAGGCAGCGAGCAGCAGAGCTGGGCTCACGCCCAGGGTCTGCCCGTGGAGCTCAATGCCCACGGTCGTGCTCTCTCCGCCGGGCCACGCCGCCCGACTCAGTCCCGAGCCAAGGGCCTGGCTCTCCTTCTCCAAACACCCGACCCAGCGCCCCATCCAGAGGTTGGTGCCGGCCCCCCGCCCCCACCCCAGGAAGGCCCACTCAGAGGGCTGGGAACTCAGCGGTGCGGAAGAGCACATCCAAGGAGAACTTTAGAGAGCTACAGCGGGCCCTCTGAACGCGGTTTCGGGAGCTCCTGTCTGTGGAAGCACCGAGAGTCTCAGAGGGGCGGCAAGAGGGCCCGGCCGCGGGCTGGCACCGCCAGGCCCCAGCAACACCCGCGTCTGCAGCTGACACAGCACATGATGCCTTTTGTCTTTTAAAGATTTTTATTTATTTATTTTTAGAGAAAGGGGAAGGGAGGGAGAAAGAGAGGAAGAGAAACAGCGATGTGAGAGAGAAGCTTCTATCGGTTGCCTCTTACATGCCCCCAACCGGACACACCTGGCCTGTAACCCCGGCATGTGCCCTGGCCTGCGTCGAACCGGCGCCCGTCCAGTTTGTGCCGCCGCCCAACCCGCCGAGCCACACCAGTCAGGGCACAAGACGCAAGTCTTGCTCAACTCACAGGAAGCAGTCCTCAGCCTCCTGCCGCACAGGCTGGGCGAGCACAGTGACATCTGGCCACGCCTGCTGCAGCCGGAACAGGTCACACTCCCACGAGAGAGGTAATGCTGGACACACTGGGATGACCCTGGAGGGCATACTCACTAACCATTTAAAGAGGCAGAAAACTTTTCACCCTACAGTGACTTAGGTATTAACCTAAATATTTTTGCTCCCTTGTCTCTAAGTATAGAGGCTATTCAAGGCAACGAGAATGCCGGCAAGACTCGGATTCTCACAGTCAAAATCGTGGACCCTGGTGCAGGGCGGAACACAGGTCTGTGTCACTGCGCCGGTTGTACCTGGTTCTAAGTGTCACTCACTCACACAGGAAAGGGGCACAGGCACGGTGTTCCCACCCGACCTTGACAGAAGGCACCGCGAAGGACGCACGCCCAGCCCCCTCACTCTGCACAGCTGCGACCAGACAACGAAACGCTCGGGGCCTGCCTTCCAGGTGCACACGGCTGCACTGCACCACCACGGTCCTGGGACCAACTGCCACTCACGCCACTCGGGTGGAAACAGGTGTTTGGGGGCTTGGGGGCTCATTTACACCTGAGGCCTTTCTGTTGGAAAATAAAGTGTTTAGGGGGACTGCTAGTGACATGAGGAGGCTCCAATGTCATAGTGCTGTTAGACCTGACAGGGACCATCACTTGCGCCAGAGCAGTTTGACAATGCCTCGCCTGATGCAATTGAAAAGCTCAGAGTCGCTCCATCAGCCGCAGCTCAACAACGCCCCGCTCTTTCTTCTAACTCATGTGGTTTACTGGGTGCAAGATTGGAATGCAAAGACAGCAACCCAGCTTCCACGCCCCCCCTCCCCCGGCAGGAGCGCTGAAGTCAGCCTGCACCTGAAACGCATCTAAAGGAAAAAGGCAGGGCCCAAGGCTAAGGCCCAGTTTGCAGGGGCAGGAGAGAACAAAGGGAAAGGAGAACCGGCTGTCGACAGCCAGCAAACGGCAGAATGAGCAGAGGAGCCCTGCGCGTGCAGACTAGCAATCGGCGCAAACCCACTGAGCAACAAGGCAGCGTGAACGAGGAGTCTCGGGGCGTCCTGCCTGCAGAAAGGCCAGGAGCACACGCGTCCGGCATCAGAGCGGCATCAGAGCAGCGGGCAGTGGCAGCTCAGGCAGGCGGCTGCTCTCCTCTTCCCGTCCGCCTCTGCCCTTCTACTCCCAACCCTCCCCACCCGCACTCCCCGGCACAGGTGAGGCCCACTTCCTCGCCCTGCCTGCCCCTGTTCATCCTTCCTGCAGCCCCCTGAGGGGAAAGGGGCAGCCAGAGGAGTGACACCGCCAGGATTACCGTATTCTGCCATGTATAATGTGCACTTCTTGCCCAAATTTTTGAGAGAAAACTAAGGATGCGCATTGCACATGGGTATAATGACCACACACCATGGGTATGATAATGGGTACAAAAATCCCGTGTATAGTGCTCAAAAAACATGGGTGGACATTACACATGGAGAGCCCTGGCTGGCCGTATCCTAGCTGAGGGAACTTGTGCAGAACAGCCTCCCAGAGCCTCAGGTTCCTCACCTGCGAAGTCAGGTGTTCAGTCGGTGTAAGGACTACTGGAAGCATTGCATGAGATAGCGTCACAAACCTTAGCACAAGGTGGTAAGCTCGCAAATGGATGACACAGTCATCTTTTATCCTCTGTCCCTTTTGTCTCATCTCTGAGCTTTCACCAGTACTGAGAACCAACCCCTGTCTTTCCCCTCCGAGATAGGAATTACCTCTTCCAGGCCTCCTAACACAAACAACTTCTCCTCCTCCTCCTCCTCCTCCTCCTCCTCCTCTTCCTCCTTCTCCAGCTGGCCAAACCCAGGAGGCCGAATGCCAACCCTCTGCACAACTGTCAGGGCTGCCGCTGAACTGCAGGCCGGCACCACCAACACAGGTGGCCCGCAGCACAACAGCCTGCCCTTCTCTGTGAGACGGGAGCTCTCAGAAGGCAGGAAACGCGTCTCACTCGTGTCCTCTCCTCGCTCATTCCCGTTCTCCTCCGAAGAGAAATGAGCTCTTGAGAAATGCCAAGAACCCGCTAGTCCACCTGTTCCCCCAAGTTTCCAATACGCTTCACGCGCCAGGCCCCACACCCAGCTCACCAGCCCTGTCCTCTCTGCTCCTCCTCCTCCATTTCCGCTGCAAAGAGTGTAACGGACATAGTCTAAAGGCGGGAGGAGGGTCCGCAATCCCCTGCGGACACTGAGAAGCCGCAGGTGAGCTGCAGGGGAGTCAGAGGCTGCCCACGGATTTATGACAGTGCAGGGGTCAGCTGTGTGTCCATATCCATCAGGAACGTGATGGATACCGACCAAAGGAACTGAAAGTAGTTGCCTCAGACGGGAGCAAAATGGGGGTCCTTCCGGTTATAACACTTGGTTGAACAACCTGATTCTGTGAGCTGTATACTTACATAACTGTAATAATTTTTTAAATTGTTCAATAACAACCAGTTATACAACACAAGAGTAAAAAAAATAAGGTTCAAATAAGCCCATCACAGATTCATGCTGCTCATTTAAACAAGGCTGCTCCCTACTCCTTCTTGCCAATTACTTCGCCACTTCTCCCAGCAGCTGCTCCGACCATCTCTCACTGTCTGTGGAAACGCCAAGTTCTCTGGCCATCCAACAGAGTCTTCACGTGCCTGAGGAGTCCTTGAAACTACTACTTTAAAAAAAGGGAACAATCTCTTCATCTGTAAAATGGGAACGAATAATAGTACAGATTTCATAGGCTGTTATAAGGACTGAACAAAGATAAGGCATCTGAAATGCCAAGCTCAGTGAGAGACACGTGCCGCGTACCCAGAAGCCCTCCTCCCATTTCGTCTCAGATCCTCTCTCCCCGCCCACCGTCTCCGTCACTGAGAAGACCGAGGCCAGGTGGCACCCAATCCCTTCTATTCTCCACATCAGTCTCAGTCTGTCGACTACAGACTGCACTTTTCAGTCCCCCTGTAAAGGGGAGGGCACCTCTGCCCCCGAGCAGCCGCCCCCGCCTGCCCGCCCGCAGCAGCCTCTCTGGCTGAGTCCTCGCAGTGCCCGGGGCGGCCAAGCAAATCCCAAGCTCTGCCGCGTGCCCGCCGCTGCTGCGCGGCAGTCAAGTGTAGGCAAAATGCAGCCTGCAGGCAAAACGCCCATCCTGCACCCTCTCACAGAGAGAAAGGGTGCATGGTGAACACTTCAAGCTGCGAAATTCGGACATGTTGAATGTCCGGTAGGAGAGAGAGCTTGAGAGGCAGAGTCTGGGTTCGAGTGCCGGCTCTGCCATTTGGTAACTGCGCCCCTGAGGTGCTACCTGAGCACAGAAGAGAAAGCGAGCATTTCAAAGTCTCTCGTGCTATTTGTCAGGGACTTGGCGCATACAGTTTCCTTTTAACTATTAAACTCCAAGCCTTAAGTTTCTTATAAAACGGGAGTTCAGGACCTCTAAAACCTGCATCGCAGAGTGATTGTGAGGATGAAATGAAACAGGTCTAAACTGCTTACGACAGTCCCCGGCATACAGCAGGTGGTGCGAGAACGATCTTCCTCCTCCCAAATTTCCCATCATCACCACTTTAACGCCGCAGGCTGCGCTGCGGACCGTTCATCCTACAGGAGAGTGCAGAACGCAGGAGTTCCTCTGCGGGTCGCCTTGTCTGGCCAGAGAGCTCGCTGCCCCTGGGAACTGACGGAGGGGCCACACCCACCAGCAGCACCAGCCGGTAAGCTGCCTTCCTGCCCGCTGATCTGGGAAGCACGGCCCCCACGGTGCGTGAGCTCCAGTCTGCGGTGCCAGGACCCTGATGGACCCGAGACGACCTTGACGCCGAAGCTGGGCCCTCGTGGTCGCAGCGGGCGCAGTCAGTACCACAGCGTGGCACTTCACGGGACCCCCTGCGGCTCGCCTCCTTCTGCTCTCACGGTGCTGAGAGACGGGCCCCAACCACCACGTCCCACTTTATAAACGGGAAGGCGAATGTCAAGAAAGGCTCCGCCACCCAGCCAGTCAGTGGCAAAGCTGGTATCTGAACCCAGGTCTAGCCAGCCCCAAATCTGTGCCGAGATGTGCTGACTTTGCTTGGTCAGTCTTTCCTTTACTGCTTTTGGGAAAGGGATGGGCCTGGGTTACGGGCATTGTCGAAGCAAGGAGGGCAGAACAGGAGGGCGAGTGAGTGGCCCGAGGGCTGAGCTTGCGGCCGAGGAGCCAGCGCTTACCTTCCTGGCCATGTTTGCGAAGTGGGCCCCACAGGCCTTGCAGCTTGGTTCTGCGCCTGTTGGAGAAGGGAAGGAGCTGTACCCGGGGTTGGAATAGGCCTGCGCCCGCGCCCCCTGGGATGGTGGGGCCTCCTCAGGCTGTCCATCCAGGCAGAACCAGTTGCAGCAGGTTGCCCACATGATAAAATCTGGTGAAAGGGACGAGAGGAAGGAGGGTCAGAGTTAAGACATACCTCTACTGCGCCCCCATTCCTGAGGGCACAGGTGCACAGGGATGCGCAAACCCTTCCCGCCACCCCCGTCAAGGTGGGGACTTGCTGGGCTGCAGGTTTCCTGCCACGTCCTCCACCGCCATGGCTGCCTGTGCACGCGGGAGGCGCCGGCAGACACGCCTCTGCCGGGACAGCCCGGGCCGCGGAGTGGGCACACTGCCTTGGAGAGGCTGCGGATCCCTGTTTGGGTTTAATCTGAGGTCTAACTGCAAATACCACCTTTCCCAAGAGGCCTAACACCCACTGTACTGGGGAACATGACTTGGTGCCTAGAGCTCAGACACGGAACTGTACCATGCACACACGCACATTGCGTAATTCCACAGGCACACCAACCACGCAAGGCAGTATTGTTATTTCCTGTACACAGGGGAGGCAACCCTGGCGAAAAGAAGTCCAGGTCACACTGCTGACATGATATAGAAAACCGAGATTTGGAAAACTCAGGTCTTCCGAGTCTACACCTAATGCTCTTTTCCCTACACCATGCTGCTGGCCACGCCCCAGCCGGTTTCCCGCCCACCAGCCAACAGAGCCAGCTGCCCCCACGTTTGTACCGGCAGCCCTGCGTGGACCCCCATCACGGCGCCTCGGACTGCCGGCTGCGCCGACGGCTCACCCGTTGTCTCCCACACTGACCCACGAGCTCCCCGAGAGCAGCGGCCACTTTGCGTTCCCACCCGCTCCTCACCTAGCAGTGTGGTGCACAAAGCAGATGCTCAGCCAATAAAAGTCAGCTTCCTTGCTGAACCAGTGCTTCTGTGACTTTACTAGAGAGTTTGGGATCATTATCCCCATTTTATACACCAAATACAAGTACTAGGGACAAGGGGACTGATGACTTTTTATTTTCATTTTAAAGATTTTATTTATTTAGAGACAAGGAAGGGAAGGAGAGAAACATCAGTGTGTAGTTGCCTCTTGCACACCCTCTACTGGGGACCCGGCCCACAACCCAGGCATGTGCCCTGACTGGGAATCGAACCAAGGAGCCTTTGGTTTGCAGCCCATGTTTAATCCACGGAGCTACACCAGCCAGAGCTGACTTTTTAAAATCACAAAACAAAGAGGAGCTAATCTTTCAAGTGTAAGAATAAAGATTGCAAGACAGCGCACCAACATGCCAAACCCTGCTGTCGTAAAGTGTGTGCTTTCTCAGGACACCAAGGCAGTCAGCGTGGACATTTTGAGCCCAAACTTGCTGTTCACAGAGATAATAAATGGAACACTCCGTGTTTATTACTTTAATCAGGTCACACAAAAGAACGATACCTTTTGCTCTGCCTCCTGACTTGTTCGAAGTGCCTTTGTTAAATCACAGTTCAAAGAGGTGATGAGCTTGAAGAAACTAAGAAGCCAACAGTTTCACCTTGACCATTTTATAAAGGGGGAAAAAAGAGGCCGAGCAGAGAGGAAGTTTCTGGCTCACACAGGTATAACCGAGGGCTCTGACCACTCGAGGCCTTTTTAGCTTCCCAGTACTGTCTCCGTGCACCTGCGATACCACCCATTCCCTTCGGAGGCAGGTCGATTAACACCTATCCCCCCCACCCCCCACCCTCTGTGACCCCTGGAGAACAGGAACAACGACAGTCATACAGTACCCAGCAGGTAGGTGGCGAAATAAGGACGAATGAATGAATGAATGACATACAATGTTGAAATCTTAACTAAGCACACATCTGTTACATTTCCTGCACAAAAACATTTCTTGCCCTGGCTGATGAGGCTCGGTGGATTAAGCACCAGCCTGCAAACCGAAAGGTCGCCAGTTTGATTCCCAGTCAGGGCACATGCCTGGGCTGAGGGTCAGGTCCCCAGTAGGGGGCGTGTGAGAGGCGACTGAGCGATGGATGGCTCGCACAGCAATATCTCTTTCTCCTTCACTTCCCCTCTAAAAACAAATAAAATCTAAAAAAATTCCTCTCTTACTGTCTTCTTGACTGAAGCCTCTAAGTTTCCAGAATACAGGGGTATAATCTGCCTTACTTGCAGTTAGCAGTTCACACGCAGTGACGAAGGAAAGGGCAGTCAGTCAGTTAAACGGGTTCTCTCTTGGTAAGAGAGAGGTGACGATGGTGAGCAGCAGCCCCGAGGGAGGGATTCTGCAGCATCTGCCGCAGCATCTGCCACAGGAGCACCTGGACTGGTGTGGAACACAAAGACCCTGTATAGGGTCTGAGTGAAACAGTTCCCAAGCCCTGTTTTACTCCTTACAGGTTATGTTACCCACGTCCACCAAGTCGTAACCTCTCTGCACTTCATTTTCCTCCTCTGGACCCTCCCTGGCTACGAAGCACTGAATAAACACTGGTTGTTGCCACTGGCGTAACACCAACACCCTCACCGAGGTTTCTCCGGGAGTGCGCGGGCAAAAAGCACAAGTAGGCATTTTACCGCAATTACCATTTGGCTTTCCGGGTTTGTCCCGAGGTCTCTGCCAGAATCAGCCGTCTGTGTCGACGAACTGAAGAGGTGGGAGGAAAGGAGGAAGAAAACAGTCCTGGATACATCCCGGGGTCTCTGACATACACAACAGAGCAGACCGTGGTATCAGTAAGCGGGATGACGCCCCCAGGAGCAGGCGTGTGTCTGTGTGCAAAGGTGGAGCACAGGTTAAGATGCTGAGTTTTGTACCTGTGGGAGGTGCTGACTGTGTGCACACAGCACACAGGGGTTTGGTCTCAGCTGAAGATGAAGGCCTGGGAATCCTCGCCTTCTGCACGAATGTAAATGCGGAGCGGGGCAGGAGATTGACAGGTCAGAGGAGAGGCAGGTCTGGGAGAACCCCCGGGAAGACCTGATCTGCAGGGCACACAGAGGAAAATGTACAAGCAGAACATAAAGAAAGATGCTCAGAGGCAGGAAGCTGAGAGTGTTAGGAGTTTCAAGAAATTACCCATGCTATCACATGACCTAGAGAGAACACAATAAAAAAATGGAAAATGCCCCACGGATCTAGTTTTAGGAAAATGTGGGTATGTTCTTTACTTGAGCAGTTTAGGAAAATAACCGAAAGTTGGAGAGTGAATGACAAGTGAGGATTTGCCAAGACTCTAAGGATATAAAGTATTCTTTCAAGCAACTTCTGAATGTGAATGGGAGAGAGAAGGCGGAGTCGAAGAGGATCCAGGTCACTGAAACTGCGGAATGCGAACACATTTGAAGACTGCAGGGGAAAGCCCACGGACTGACTGTGGAGGGAGGAAGCGAGCAACAAATAATGGGGCAAGGCCAGGAGTAGAGAGAGCCAAAGCCACCCAGAGATCAGAGCGAGTCTGGGCAGACCACTTCTGGGTAGGGGAAAGGTGGTCCCTCTCACCAGACCGTGGGACACGGGTGAAGAAAGATATAACCGCAGACAAGCTCACAGCATTTGCAGAGAAACGTGAAAGAACAAAATACAAAGGAAAGGGGGAGGCAATTAACCACAAGAAAAGAACAAACTTTTCTACATGTTGCGATTGTTTCCTAAGAGAGAGGGCCTTTGCCACAGTGGGTAGACCCTCCTGGCGAGGCCCAAACAGTAGGAAAATCCTGGGACACTGGCCAGCTGCATGTCGTTTCAATTCCTGTGCTCAGTGCGCACTTAGAAGGCACTGGCCACACGCTGGGCACCAGGGAGACCAAAAGCGAACCTGACACGAGGTCCTTGTGCCCAGGGGACTGTGGCCCAGTGAGGTGCTGTAGGCCATCCTGACAAAAAGCAGGGAGTCCAGACGATGCGTCCTCCGAGGCACTGCTTCCGATCTCTCAGCTGTGTTTCTCGCGGCGCTGCCTCCTCCGGAGAGCCCTCAAGGAGAAGCGCTCGGCCCTCCGTTCCAGGGGTTGGCTGATCTAGCCAGGACTGGGCTCTGGGCAGACCTGGTGTGCACCAGTCTGCTGTTCCATGGTCCCCATGCATGGGGGGACACTCTCATCCTGGGGATGCGTGTGCACGGGGAAAGGGCCCCTCCGGAAAGGGCTAGGCGGAAAGACGCCGGCTGCTGAAGTCCCTCGCACCTGCTCACTCTGCTCGGCCACCACTGTCAACAGACTCGAGTATATTTAAATACCAAAAAGAAGCATTTCCTAATGTGGTCAGTTAAAAGTACGCTCTGGCCAAACTGGAAAGCCCTGGGCCCAAATAATTATATTTGGGGTTCTCGTAGGGAGTGAAAGGAAGGAGTCTGTCATTTTCACGTCGCAGTGCCAACCTAACACTTTCCTCTCGGGAGCACTTTTTCATTAAGCAGATTCGTGTCCCCAGCATCTGATATGTCACCTGAAGGAATGAAAGCGGAACCAGTTGTGAGGAACACAAAGAATTCTCTACGTGTTGACGACTTTGAAAAACTCCCCTCTGATCTGCACATTTCCTTCTGATCTTGGAAGAACGTTATCACATCTTCACGGAGGAGGGCGGGAATTTCAGGGGAAAAGGGGAAGGGTTTACAGGAACAAGTACTAAGGACACATAGACAAAAACTAGGGGGAGTGGAAATGGGAGGGAGGCGGGGAGGGCTGTGAGGGTAGGCTGGGATGGGAGTAAAAGACAGAAAACTGTATTTGAACAATTAAAATTTTAAAAAACCTTTTTAAATCTTCACAGAGGGCTTGAAATTCCTTCTCGATTGCCCTCACCCTCTTCAGAAAGAGGGACTTGGAGACTCAGTCCTTGGAGACTGCCCTCCCACTGAGTGTTTGAATGCTGCTGGCGCTCCTCTCCTCTCTGCCTGCAGGGAAGGCGGGGAGACGCAGGGCGGGGGGAGCAGGAGACTTCGCTGTTCCCGGTGGAAGAAGCCTGTGCAATGAGGCCAGACGGCTGGCACACGGGATTTCGTCAGCTAGGCAGGTATGCTGGTGTTTCCTGGGAGACTGCGCCCTGCTGGGCAGGAAAGCTACAGTGTTAATGGCAAGGTGAGCTAAGGGACTGTGCCAGGCAGAGCGGGTGCGGCCAGAGTCGGAGGCAAGAGGGGAGGTAACGTGCCTGCTTCCCCTGTTCGCCTGACCACGCCAAATAATTTTTAGTGGACCCGTGGTCGTCGTGGGCTTCCCCGCGGAGGAGAGTCTGACCCGTGGCACAGAGGGGTCGGAATGTCAGCGTCCTTGTAAAATGAGTGCCGGTGTGCACTGCCACTCCAAAACCACTTTGCCGACCCCTGGAACTGACGGCAGTAATGCCAAGTCCCCAAGGTCCCCGCCCAACCGGTTGTGAGTCTGACTGCCTGGCCTGTGTGCCACGGCACCTCAGCAAGAGCTCCGCGTGGTGCGGGGACGGCAACACCTTGGACTTAACACACTGATGGTGAACCCACTGTACGAAAATCCTCTCAAAATACCCAATTAAAATGCCTCTAATCCTCCAAGAAGGCCCTTTCTGACAGGGCACGCCAGAAAACGGCGAGGTGGCAAGACTTACAGAATCATCCCCGGTACAGCGAGACGCTCACTGCCATATTCCCAGAATTACTAAGAGCATCTGCACCGTAAGAGCATAAAGAAAAGCACCCCATGCAATGGATCATTAGTACAGAACGGGCTTTGCTCCATCTTGTCTATTATCTTTAAAGAGCAACTGAAGTACAACTGCAATGGCTTTGAAAAGAAACGCTGTGAAAAGCCCATCCACGTGGCTTAGCTACGCCTCCCTGAAATAACTGACACGTAACGACACGCTGAACAAGGGGGAAGAAAGCGGCCGTTCACTGGAAGAAAGCTCATCTGCCTGCCAGGCCCTGGGCTAGGCACTGCCTGCTGTCACTCCATGTGACCCTCACGACAATTCCGGCGACAATTCTGGTGAGGCGGATCGGTTCCTCCCACCCTCAGGTGACAGAGGCAAGGTTTAGAGAAGTGGAGTGACTTGTGGAAGGTCACAGCCAATGGGCAGTAAAGCAAGGGGAAGCTCATTAATTCATCAAATCCTAACTTACAATTTGTGGACGGCTCCAGTTACATTTCAGTTAGAAGTTTACACAAGAGAGGGTTTTAAAGTGTCTAGGACGTTTGTAATCTGTAAAAACCAGCAACCAAGAAAACCTCTCTGACCCCTCCCTCGCCCCCCTCTGCTCGGTAGGGCCCCATCTCTGCTCTCCTCCACATCAGAATTTCTCCAGACACCCGACTCCGCTTCCTCAGCCTCACTCCTCAGACCGCCCAGCGGAGCCCGACCTGTCCATTCCACCCAGTCTCCTCGCAGGGTCCCCAGGGAGTCCCCAGGGAGTCCCCGGGGCCAGGCAGGTCCAGCTCTGGCTCCATCTCGCTTGACCTCCCGGCAGTGCTGGACAGTGACCCTTCTTCCCTCCTCCTTCAGACACTCGCTTCCGATCACCTGGTGGCTTCCAGAACTCCACGCCCTCGTGCCCTCGGTGTCCCCTCCCTCAGAGCTTCTATGCTGGTTCTCCCCCTCCCCCTGTTCTCAAATGAGGCTGCCTCCGGCACCCCTCTCCATCCCACTCCCTCCCCCGGGGGCCCCAGCCAGTGGCTGTACGTGCCATCCTGAAGTTCCTGAGTCGCTCCCCATCTTCGCTCCCCATCTCCACTCCCCGCCTGCCAGCCCGGACAGTGGTCTAAGTCACCACCTCCCCCCTGTCCCCCACATCTCCCTCCTTAGTCCCTTGGAACTTGCTGTTTGTTCTTTCTGCCTGGACGCCCCTCTCAAGAACATCACATGCTCGGCTCTTTCTTGTCCTTCACCCCTCAGTTTACGTGTCACTTTCTAACCTCCCGAATGATACTCAGCACTGGCTACTACGATCTGCGTGCACGTTAACTGTGCCACGGAACCGATAGAAAGTCCGCGGGGCAGGGACTGGGCGCTGTGCTGTGTTTCTGGAACAGTGACATCAAGTGACTAGGAAAAAGTCCTCTATCAAAAACAAAGGGTAGCTAACCCTGGGCAGGTGACTGAAGCTTTTTAGGTCTGTGTCCCCACGTGCGTGAGAGCGACAACACCTCCCTGCCGGCAGGCAATCGCGGGGATGAGCAGGAACACACAGGAAGCGCCCAACCTACAGGTAAGTGCTCCCTAGATAACACACTAAAACAAATCACCATTAAATTAGAAGCTATGATTCTAACCCGGCATCAACCTAGAGAGACATTCAACAGTGAAGGCTGGTGGAAAGCCCCAACACCCACCTCTCTGTCCCTCCAGAGCTTGAGGTCCCTGCCCCCAAGGGCTCGGGTTGGATAGGGGCTCTGGCCAGCTGATCACGTCACCCACACAGTAAAGAATCACCATTATTCTGAGAACCCACCTGAATTTTACAATCCTCTCTCAACTTGGAAGGCTGCTCACTTTTAAAAATAAGTCAGTCTGAAAAGAAACTTGAACTCCCTTGAAACGGCTGACTTCAAAACAGAATCTTCGAATTAGTACTGGGGATTTTCCAGTGAACCTGCCCGAGGTGTCCCCCTCGGACGGGGAAGGCTCACAGGGCTGGTGACAACGCAGTGAGCATCAAGCAGGACAAATGTCACGTTTGTGAGTGAGCCACCGCGGAGTAAACTGTATGACAGACTGGTATCACTTGCTGGGGCGGGGCGATGGAGGGTGTTCGCCGTGATACCGGACCATTTCGGAGCTATTTATGTGAGAATAGAGAATGCAGAACATCTAAGTCACAGAGGAGACGAGTATAAGGTGGAACTCTGGAACCCAAGGCCTAAATTCGATCAACAGCCCCGCTGAAGTGGCAGACGGGCTGGACATAAACACGGGATGTTTCACAAGGCTGGGACGGAGTGGAGGAGAACGTTCCGGAAGGCTTGGAAATCTCCAAGGCAGTCCTCCGGATGTGCGTCATGGGTAATGCACATTTCCTAGATAAGAATTTCATCCTAGCCCTGGCTGGTGCGGCTCAGTGGACTGAGCTCGGGCCTGCGAATCATGCAGGATTGCAGTTCGAGTCCCAATCAGGGCACATGCCTGGTTGCAGGACAGTTCCCAGCAGGGGACACACGAGAGGCAACCATACACTGATATTTCTCTCCCTCTCTCCTTCCCCTCTAAAGATAAATAAATTTTTTAAATCTTAAAAAAAAAATTCATTCTACAGTAAAGTTTTTAAAAAACAGAACAGTGGGGGGAAAAGTTCCCAAATAAATGTTTTACTCTGGTTTTAGACTCCGTCAGACCTGAACTTAAATCCTGACTCTAACACAGAAGAACTGAATGAGCTTGAGAAGTCGGCCTCTCCGAGCTTCTTAGACAGAAAGGGGCATTCACACGCTTTCCAGGCTGAGGCAGAGTAGGAGGTCTGCCCAGAGGGTGTCCAGCAGCATAATATGAAAAACAGAGACATTTACTGAAGATACAAGAAACACTGTACATAGGACAATGACACCTCAGTCCCCTTCAAATCAGGCACCTTGGGACCTCACATAGTTCTCCCAGTCGCCATCAGCTGTCCTGTTGTATTTCCCTGAATCTCATCAATGGTCTGAAATCTCTTTGCTTTCAAAGGGGATTTTAGTTTTGGGAAAAGTCAGATGTTTCAGGGCACTAAATCTGGGCTGTTAGCGGGGCTGAGTCACCTGGATGATTTGTTGCTTTGCAAAAAAACTGCATGAGACACGATGCATGAGCGGGCACATTGTCGTGATGAAGCTGCCAATCACCAGTTGCCCTCAGCTGCGGCCTTCTGAATCACCACAATAGTTCCCACAGAGGAATGTTCAAGCTTCATGCAAAACCTGGTGCAGATTCACTGTTCTGCTCACTCAGTCATTTTGAGTGTGACAGCCACACAGTACACATGCTCACTCAATGGTGCCTACTGCCCCCCACTGACTAGTACCGTGAAGGCATCATAGTTCATGTGTGTGCATTCCAGTCCACTCTCCTCGGCTGCCAGGTGACATCAATGTGCTATTTCCGAACAGACTCCGCAGGTGCTCAGTATGAAGAGAGAGCACACCTTCACTGGTCAAGGTACGCGGCAAGTCCTCAGCAAGTTACCAGGCTCTCGGTCCTACAGAAAGAGAAGGCAGTGCCACAGCTTCGGCAAATGGCAGGCGTCATCATAAGGGACACCAGTCAGTGTTAAATATCAGCCTCTCTCCAAACTGGCTTCTAGAGCCTCTACTCACACTGATTGGGAAAGGTTTCAAAGACGCCAGGTCTCAGGCTCGGACTCCTCTCTCCACCTCCCAAGTGATACTTTACTAAACGTGATCAAAGCTTTAGAAGCTTTAGGGGAGAGAGGGGATCGTCCGTACCGTCATTCCGGGTGGCAGACAAGAGGAAAAGTGGGGGGTTATTCAGACCAAGGGGTCCTGAAGTCCCTTCTCAGATGATCCTAGAAATTTATACTTTTTAAGGAAAAGTACACTACAAAACACCTAACGTGTGCCTAGTGAGTTATGTTTTCATCCACTGCCTCACTGACTACAAATAATCCTGCAAACGTCAGAGTTTAAATGCTCATTTTGTAAATGAAGAGGGCTGGGTAACTGGACCAGGGTCACACAGAGTGAAAGGATGTTCGGTCCCAGTTCTTTAATTAATTCACAGTCCTACAGAAAGAGGGGCCTTTTTCACCACCCACACTCCCTGCCCTGAGTACCAGAAACCCAAAAGCCTGCGCACTGGGAGGGCGAGGCTAACGGGCGGACTGTGGGATAAGACGACGGAGACCACACAAAGTGGCTGGCAGGGCGGAAATATTTAGTACCAGCTGCTACTCTCTTCCAGAGACACCGAAAAGGGTTACCTACTTACCCGCCAAGCCAACCCTTCAACACCTGAGGGCCTTGTAATAGGTGCGGTAGACAGGAAAGCCATCCCTGGGGACCCGGCATTTTCATTTTTACATCCACTAAGTTATCTGCATTTCCTACTTACTAAAACTTCAGGGCCTCATGCTAGAGAGAGACCCCAAATTTCTAAAAATAAAGCCCTTAATCAATACTTAAGATGTGTTTCAGTTTCTTTTCTGGCCTAGCCTTGTTCCAGCTGAATATGGGAAGTGTTTTTTTAAATATATTTTATTTATTTTTAGAGAGAGGGGAAGGGACAAATAGAGGGAGAGAAACGTCAGTGTGAGAGAGACACCCTGATCGGCTGCCCCTTGTACACGCCCCGCCCACGGACGAAACCAGCAACCCCGGCCTGAGCCCTGGCTGGGAATCGAACTGGCAACGGCCTCTTGTTTGCCAAGACTGAGCCACACCAGTCAAAGCTGAGTAGGGGGTTTGACTTAACTGTGTCAACTACGACTAATGCTGTTACACCTTCCTTTCAATAAAACTGTCACTGGTGACTATTACATAACAATGAAAGCCAACCCCTAGAGCTCAGGACCTCCCTTTCCCTGCTCTCAGCGGCAGCCACGCTACGCTCCCTTCAGTCCCCCCGACACTGAGTGCACTTGGCCTGGATGAACCCCCCAGGAGCTGCTTCCTCAGCCTGCACCACGGTCCCCACCCCCACCCCACACACGGCACCTGTTTCCTCAGGGCAACCTCCCACCCTGTCTGTGCACGCACTCGTTTGGCTGTCCATTTAGCAATACTGTCGGCCCACCCCTCTCCCAGATGCTGCAGATTCCCAGAGGAGTGAACACAGGCGAGGTCTCCGCGCTGAATGGTGACTGCGTTACGGGCAGATGAGCATTCAAGTAGCACCGCATTGAACGACTGCCTGACTGTGGCTAGGGCGTGGCCCGTGAAACAGGAAACAAGAGCGAGTCTACCCCCCCCCCACTGATCCCAGCCTTAGTGCCAGGTAAATGTGGTCACCAGGTATTCGTGGAAGCGTTACTAATGATAACAGCATTAGAGTTTTCTTTTTTGTAGGGTGGGATGGAGGGCAACATATTCATGATTGAAAAACCGCAATCAGGATTCCAGGATGATGAGCAAGTTAAGGCGTTTAAACCCATAGAACCACATAAATATCTGTAAAGAAAAACCTAAACAGTAGTGCCTACCTCATCCATGCTGAAGATAACTTTTAAATGTCTGCTAAGATTACTTAGAAATAAGAATGGTAAGAAACTACCTTCTAAAGTAACAGAGAAAATATTAAAACTGACGGCTGATACAGCATTAGAAAACCAGAGAGGGAGAGCCTCGAAGAGGAACAAGGCCGCGGCTTCCACCCCTTTCCTGCATAAAAGCTGCCGGGCCCCCTTCCCTCCATCCAAACGCTTCTGGGAGGCGTCAGTGCCACAAGGGGCCTGGGCCTGGGCCCGGAAAGGCGCGTGATGAGAATTGCAAAGAACACAAACAAAACTGCACAGAAAACAAATGGGGAAATAAATTAACAGAGAAAAGAATCAGAGAAACAGACCTCAACCGCTACACCCAGGTCTCAGCAGAGCTCTGCCTGTTGCTGCTGACGCACGCAGCACACACGGACACATGTGGCACACGCTGACACACACGGACACACTCAGCACAAAGCAAGGTGGAAGGAGAAACGCAACCAAAGGGCGTGTGAAACAGAACAGCGAGGGTCCTGGGGCGGAAAGTGTTCAAAGTGACACTGGGAAGAAGGGGAAGAAGGCGGGAGCGAGTTCACCTGCCACTAGTAATAAATGACCTCTTTCCCTGAAGTGGTAACTGTTGTGAACTGAAAAACATACATAATAATCACAATGTTATGAATGTTCTCGGAAACTCCCTGGTTTCAACTGACCTCTGACAAATACCTGCAGAGGGACCGCAGCATCTGCTATGAAGTTCAGGGAAAAGTAACTCTAACCAATGGCGCTGTGCCAAAATACCACCCTCGGGCTCTGCCCAATTAAACGGCTGCTTCTTAGTGTAAAGCTCAGGAGAGATGACAGACCGAACTCTGCAGCAGGAAAACCTACACGTTCAATTTCAGCACAGGCATCTGCCCCAAAGGGTGAGTCAATCAGGGAAGGAAACAGTTCTGAGTCAACTCTCCCAACAATGCCGAAAAAAGAATAAATGGACGTGCAGTTTATGGACGTGCAGTTTAACTACCACAGGACCCTTCTTCCATCAAAGCTGACGACAAAGCTCATCCCGAATAAAAAGACGACCCCCTCACACTCTCCGGTGCAGGAAACAGGGCTCCCCTGAGCAGCTTTTCTGGACCTTCCAGCTGAAGCAGCTGCTTTCACCAGATATCATCACGGTGACTGACCAGCGGGTAACCAGGATAAAAAATGTTCACGAAGCCAGGGCCTCGGTGAGAGGGTCTCTGGCACCCCTCCGCCCTAGGAAAAGGCAGCACTTCGAGACAGGCGCTCCATCCAGGATCAGAAGTAGGCATTTAACCTTCTCAGAGTGGACTGCAAAAAGTTACTGTAGCCAATCACACTATGATGTGGAGAATAAACAAGACTCCAGATTCTGGTGGTATGGGAAGCCCAGCACATAACAGATGCTCAATAAAAGTTGGCCAAGAGTAATTCCGAGAAAATCTTTAAGGTTCTTTAAAGTGACAAACTGTAACTGCTCGATCCCCTATCCACCTTTCTGTTAGACGAGCTGATACATCTAATCAGGCTCAGTCCAGTTTTCCAATGACGTTCCAACAACTAAAGGACTACAGGCGCCTCCACCAGCTCTTCATTTGCTAATCCCTGAAGAACTCTTAGCGTCTGAGTGCTCCACCCTCCTACAGCCCTGGCTGTTACGTTGCTTCCCAATCCTACCCCACTGCTAAGGAGGTTGGCCACTTTCCCCACAGTCCGGCCAGTTTAAACGTTCTCCCTTAGCTCCTCAGCCCCTCTCGTCCAGATTCAGGGAACAGAACAAATATTCCTCCCTCCCCCCACCCCTGCCGGTGTGCCGTCACTGCCTGCACTGAACTGAAGTGAGATGGGATTTGGTAATAAATCCCCGGTAAATTCAGACTACCCACCCCCTTCCTCCCACTGACTGACCTTTGGCTTGGTTTGATGTCAATCTGAAAATTATGCCGACTTTCTAAAATGTCTTCTGCTCCTGCCACGATGCCTGATGTCCAGTACCCATCCCAAGAAGCAGAAATGGAGATTTCTCGGCTGCCTGGTCATCACAAAGAAAAGCACTGTATTCTCTCACCAGAGTCTCCCCTGTGAACACGCGTGCTTGATTGACACGGTCTTCAGGTTTTACTCTGCCTATAGGTCCCACAACAAAGTGCAAACTGGCTCATCTTTTCTACCCCTTCTTCCTGAGAAAAAAAAGTATCTGTTTAAAAAAAAAAAAAAGACACCTGCGCTGATACCAGGAAGCAATGCTCTTCTCATCAACGCTGAGGTTCGCAACTATCACCACTTTCCCCGGTTGCTCCTGGAATGTCAGAGTCCAGGGCCAGCATCCTTTGCGATGTGGCAGGGATGCAAGGTGCACACCACACAGGACGCAGACCTTTATCCGCCCACAGTCATAGCTTACGGCTTGAGACCACCAGAAAGGACCTGTTCTGAAACTACTCAAGCAGTTATAACTACCCACAGAGATCCCAAGATGACGCCCACTCCCCACAGACACGTTAGTTATTCCATAGTCAACCCAGCCCAACGAACATAATAAAGCAGATTTCTCAGGGGGAAACAATGGGGGGGGGTCCTAAAACTTTACCAGCTGAAAGGCCCACAAGCTAATTACTTGTTTAATCTCTTCTCCAAAAACCTGCCTTGCCCAGGGGTAAAACGGTTCAGCAGTAGACCTGGCCTTCAACCCTCAAGGAAATTTTCAATTCAAAGACTGAAGTTGGGATAATTTGTGAACTACCTAGAGCTCAGGAACTAGGAAAACACTCCAAAGATGTGCTAGAAATCCAGGAATCCAACAAAAGGATCCTGTAATTTAAAAGGCTGGTGAATGCTAGGCTAACATCTTCTATTGTTAGTTTAAAAAAATAGCCAACACAGCCTGAATCCCACGGCTACCCAAAGTAACCAGATTGGCCATGAATTCAGTGGTTTCATTTCGTAAAACATGCGGCCATGGGCATGGTGGAAGCTAAGGAAAACCACCATGCATCAGGGAGAAGGGAGGGCGCATCCCTAAAGGAAGGCGTGCGCCTGTAGCAGGCAAGGGCAGAAAGGACTCGCTGCCTCCGCTCCTTTCCACACCAGAAACTGAGACTTCTTCAACCCCCCTCAAACACTCCAAGTCTTTTTAACCACAGCGAGTTTTGAAACGCAGGCACACAAGTTACACTAACAAGCGCATCCTGTTTGCACTTGACTTCCTGCTCTGGGCCCTCTCTTTACACTGCTGCTCCCCAGCCACAAACAGGTAGGTCGACTTTCCTGTCTGCCAACAACTGGTTCACTGGACAGCGTCTCGGTGACAGTGAGGCACACTGTTCTACGAGTCGGGGAGAAAAGTCGCCTCGATAGCATCGAGAACTAGTCACGAGGCCCAAAGACAGCTTCTGGACTTCCCACACTTCATACCAACATCCAACCTAGAGTAAACAATCGAAACATAGAAAGTGCTGATATACAAAAACCAAGCCTGAAAAAAAACTTAGAATATGAGGGCTGGGAAAAAGAGCAAGAAAATTAGATATATTTTTATTATTAAATGTTGGCCTCTTTTCAAATGCAGCAAGAACAGACTTCTGTCAGCCGGTCCCCACCGAGGAGACAGTCCCAGCAGGGAACCACCCAGAAGGACTGTGACAGCGGAGAAGGCTGCTCTGCTGAGCACTGTCCCCAGTCCGGCCTGCTACCAGCCTGAGTCCACTTTTCAGCCCTGCGAGAGCCTTCGGTCTCAGAGACATGACGCCTCCACTTCCAGTGAAGCTCCCACGGCTGTCAAAGAGCTAACAGTTCTCCCCGAGTCGCATCCAGCCTTGGGATTAAAAGCTGGACAACAAATATCCCCTTTCTTATGGATTTGTCATTTAGCCTCTTCGGGTCTGTTTTCCCATCTGGAAAAGAGGGTTGGACTACACTCATCTCTAATGTTTCTTCCAGCTGTAGAAAAAACTCAGGGATCTGATGCTACCAGCAGAAGCTTCTGTGGCTTCTTGCATTATGTCTACGGTCAAATGCGATGCCTCTAACATCCCGCCGCGCCAACACGGACACTGACCTGCTACCTCCCAGGCACCCAAGGACTGTTTCCCTTTCCCGTGAAATGGGGACCAGAAAGTTTCCCACTTGAAACCAGTGGATTAGCAAACCGGAAGGACTGTTGTTTACACACGGTCTTTTCATTAGGATCTTACTGCAGTCACGCTGGTCATGTGATTCCTGGAGAGCAGACAGACATACAGACAAGGATGGAGAAAATCTGGCCAGCAAGCCTGTGGCTCTCCCACACAGTGACCACTAACAAGGCAAAATAAAATCTGGGTAGGAAAGGGGAGTGGTGAAGACAAGCTCCGTGAGCCAGTGCAGCAGAAAGCGCAGCGAGTCTAAAAGAAAAGGAAGGAAAGCAACGAAGGGGGAAGAACTCTAAAGCAGTGAGCAGAAAATTCAGTCTGAAATGTTGCTTATCCACTCCTTCATCCACAGGTCTGGAATGCCCAGTTTGTGCAAGGAGCTGAACAAGACACAAGAAGAAATATGAAGGTCAACCAGCCAGACCCGCACAAGGAGGCAATGGCCTGGTGTGAGAGAGAAAGGCACGCACACGGACGGCCGAAACAGACGGCAGAAGGTGCGCTGTGCCGTAAAGAAGACGTGAGAGAGTCCTGTGCTACAAGACCCAGAGGAGGGCATGATCGCTCCCGACTAGGGGATCGGTCACGGAGGCTTCACAGAAAGAATGACATTCAAAGTCAAAACCACAACAGAACCATGGACACCTAAGGACAGAAAGGTGCAATGAATAACGGGATGTGATTTAGACAGAAGAGGGCACAAACGGAGGGATGGTAACGACACTACCTAGTGACCCAGAGAGCCCTGGCTAAATGAACTGGACTGCAGCCAGACTGCGTATTTCAAAATCGGACTCAGAAGTTGAATTTGAATTCCGTGGAAAAGGAGGTAGGGAATGGGTCACAGCTGACAAGTTAGGAGCTAGAGAAATCTCATAATTTAATGCATAAGATTAAGATAATAAAGCCACCACAAAAACAATGTGTGCAGACATGTAACGTCCCTCTAAGGCGATACACTGTCCTCCGAACCAGAGGTGAGAAGACAGGGAGACAGAATGGCTTGCACGACGCTGTTACGTGGGGGCCGGCACAAATAGCGCCCTTTTGATTACCAAACCTTTTATTACCAAACCATAAGCATGTAATTCAGTAACATAACAACATCACACTCAAGCACACCATACGGCATGTTGGGTGAAACGTTCAAATTAAAACTATAAATTATTATACCCACACTGCTACCCTACCAACCACACTCAAGCAGACGTTATTTCCGCTGGATCCTGTACTTACCCAAAGAACTCGGTCAACAACAAAGAAAACTAGAAGGAACAGACTGGAGAGGAGGAGGATGTGGAGGAGGCCCTTTTCAGAGTCGCCCCAGGCAGGTAAATGCTGGGCCTAGGCAGGTGACACACCACCTTCTCTGCGGGGGGTAAGGCTCCTCTGTCAAGTGCAAGCGGGACCGGCATGTGGATCAGTTAGGGGTGTGGACTCGCAGCACCAGAGGGACAGGGTTCCCAGTTCAGTCTCTTACCAGCTTGGAGACAGCTTTGGTTTCCTCATTGGTAAATTGAAGGTAATTGTGCCCACTTTTCAGGAGGCCCACTGGGAGGGTTAAACGTCCTACTATGTGCAAAGCACTCTGTACAGTACCTGGCATATAGTAAGCAATCTTAGCTTTTGTGTGTGACGGGATCCTTCCCCACAAACCCTGCTATTAAATTATTCCATGCTTACCGAGCAAGCCTGATATCGTTAAATTTCATTTCTGAGATCTCCTGTTCTTGGAAAAACAATGTCCTAGCAAAATCCAGAATCCTATTAACAGAAAAGGAATCCTTCACTCTAAAATAATCAACTGACACTCCTTTCTGAGCATGAGTTACTCAAGTCTAATAGAATCCCATCTCCAAAAGACTCATCCTTTTCAAGTACAGAACAAAATACATTTTATGACCTGAGAACCAGACTTAAAGCATCGTGACCAAAACCCATATAGGTCTTCCTGAGAAGCTGGAGGGCACCCACCAGCCCGCCCTACATAATGCTGCCCTCCATCTACAAGTCAAAATGGTAACACTGCTCAGCCGCCCACCTCTCAGACCCTTCAATCATGCGCTATGATGAAGCACTTTATCTCCTTCTCTGACCTTTCTGGGGATCAAAGATCCCACCTTTGCCCTGGCTGGTGTAGCACAGTGGATTGAGTGTGGGCTGGGAACCAAAGAATCGCTGGTTCAATTCCCAGTCAGGGCACATGCCTGGGTTGCAGGCCAGGTCCCCCAGTGGGGGACGTGTGAGAGGCAACCACACACTGGTGTTTCTCTCCTTCTCTTCCCTTCTCTAATAAGTAAATAAATAAATAAATAAAATCTTCTAAAAAATACACTGTGTTCTATCTAAAATATAACACTACAAAGAAATGTCAAAGTATAAAAATATGTAAAAAGTTCTACAATTTCCTTCCCACACTCCAAAGGAAGGTCTCACCTCCCCCTAGAATGTGGACTTTGTTCTGGAGGTCACTGAACCACGGGGGGGGAGGGGGGGGCAACTGTTCCAAGACAAAGGTAAACTGAGCCTCACTCTGTGCGGCTCCTAGTGCAGCGACTGGCACAGAGCAGGTGCTGCCAGTGCTGGTTTGGGGAAGCCTACCTCCACGCACACTTCTCCGTGCCCCTCTGCACAGACCACCCCTCTGCCCCACCTCCCTTTCTGTTAACTCCCGACTTCCCTAACAGAGTAGCGGGCACTCTGCTTCTCTCTCACATCACACACTTGTTCACTCACTCCGCCCTGCGCTACTGAAAGCCCTTTCTCCAAGGTCACCTATCACAGGCTGATGGCCAAACGCATGGCTTTTTCCTAAGTCCTCAACCTTCCTGACCTCCGGCAAACACCAATGACCCCCCCACGTCTTCCTCCAGTCTTCCCCACGGGCTTCTCCTTCCCCTCGTTCGCACCGAGAGGGCAGCAGCTTGACTCCCCTTTGACCTCAAAGAGCGGCCGTCCTCCTGTCCTTCCCTGGTTCCTCCTTTGCCCCAACACCCCCCAGGGCTCAGCACTAACCATCTTCCTTTCCTTCTCTGGTGGCTCTGTGAACTCTACTGGCTCTGTGTGTTGAATATGTCCTGAAACTACCCCGTGCTCACTGTGCCCGCTGCCATGCCCTGCCTATGTGCCACTTCCTTTCTCAAGAACTACGGCGAACACAGCCCTAGTGGTCCCCTCTTTGACAGTCTATCTTCTACACAGCAGTCAGGGTCAACTTTGACTTAAACGAATATAGACACGTACTCTGGTGGTAAAAATTGGAACAGCTGGAATAAACAAAAATAAAAATATTTTTAAATACATACTCTGCTTGTTACCCTCTCCGTTAAAGCCATCAGCGGTCTCCCACCATGCTTTTTCCTAGAGCCAGACCCCCCCCGCCCCCGCGTGGCCCACAGGGGCTCCATGTGTTTTGGGTCCTGCCTGCCTTCCTCACATGACCTCGCTCTGCCCTCTCTGTGGCTTCATCTCACTCAGAGCCCTGGGGGGTCTCCTTTCAGTTTCTCAGAAAACAATAAATGACTGGCCGCTCCCGAGCCTACAGAGCGCAGTTCCTTTCCTCCTCGAAACGTTCTCCAAGGCTCTTTTCACGAAGCTGGTTCCTCGTTGGGCAGACTTCAGTTCACCTTCCCTACAACGCATTTTTGCCTGGCACAGGATGGAAGCGCAAGTATTTGCTGACTGAATAGATTCCATAGTCTTCATTCAGACAACTCCAAATCTAAACATCTGGAGTCAGTCTCGCCCTTCAACTTCAGTACCTCATTTCTGAAGGCCTGCTACATATCCTGACCCCAAATTCAGCGTGCCAAGTACACTCAAAACGAAGCTATTCATCCCTCCCCAAACCAGTTCCTCCCATCTTATGAGCGGTGAGCGATGGAATCCACACAATCTGCTTCGGAACTGTGATTTTTCCCATTCATTTGCTCCACCTGTCCAAAATTCTAATCACCCTTTAAAACTGATTAAACTTTCACTTCAATCACGCGTGCATGCAATCAACCATTTATTCACTCAACAAACACTTACTGAGTACCTCTGACGAGGCAGGAACTACGTCAGATCCTGGAAAGCAGGGCAGGCATAGTTTGTCTATTACACATCAGTCGCATAATCATACAAATACTTAATTATAAACTAAAAAGCACTATGGAGGAAAAAGTGCTAGAAACTATGAGGAAAAAATAAGTGAAGCATCCAGAAACCCCACTCCTCCGATGCTGTGCTGGCCAAATGGAACTACCCGCACTGGGCTGCCGGGAGCGCAGGGCGTGCCAGGCAGAGGGCTCGGCCCAGCCCCGAAGGAGGAGACCGGCTCGCCTGTGCTAAAGTACCCACCGTCCTGCCCCGAATGTTATACCCATCTCCTTCCCTTCCCCATCCCCACTGTCATTTTACTGACAGCTCCTGAGAGAAAGGGCACGGTGTCTCTCGTGCGCCAACACCCTCGGGAGACCTGGATGTGTCCCATGTGTGGTACCTAAGGAGTCCGTGCTCATAAAAACTTCCAGATGACTCTGACACGCAACCAAGGTCCTAAATCATATGCTCACACTATCTATTCAATAAACATGTATTAATTTTTCTCATTAAAAAGCTCTAAGGTCAGTGTGGTAAACTGTTTCCAAAGTCGGGGACAACGATCCCGACCATACTGCGTGCCCTCCTGCAGTGTGACTCTGACACTCTGCTCCTGTCCATGTCCCCTCCCATGGGACACGGGCCGCCCTCGTGACTCACTTTAACCGAAACCACGGGGCAAAGAGATGATGTAGGACTCTCAGGCCTGGGCCTTGAGAGGCCCTCCAGCTCCCATTGCGGGCCCCTGGAAGCCGGCCAACATGGAAGAGGAGCCCGACGTACACGAGTGAGAGGCGAGAGACCGAGGGAGAAAGGGAGGAGGACCAAGGTGCCCCGGCCAGCGGCCGGCACCGAGGCCCCAGACGTCTGGGTGACGCCGTGATACAGCCTCCAGTCCAGCCACCGTCACACGGGGCACACCCACACACTCCTCTTCCCCAAATCACCCAGAGACTGACCAGCAATGAAATGGCTGTCATCTGAGGCCACTGAGAGTTTCAGGGTGATCTGTGACTCGGGGACAGATAAGTCGAACAGAAATTCAACACTTTCAGGGGCCGTTCAAGTGCTTCTCAACTTTGAAGATCAGACTCTACCTCGCAATCATTAAAATTACTCCTCCTTCAGTTTAAACCCATTTCCTTTTAAGTCTTTGAAGTACATGAAGAACAATTAATCAGATCCCCCCTGGCAGAAACTGGTCTTGTACTTGAAGATGGTAATCAATCCATCATCCCTTAGCTTTTCCTTCTCCAGGCTAGAAATCTTTCTTAAAAAAATGTATGATGACTTATTTTTTTTAACTTTTAATCTTCTTTATCCTCTCTGAAGTATGTGGGGACCAAAACTGGACACCGGTATCTAAGAGATTATTCCCCAGCCCTTACGGTTCATCTTCCCACAATCCAATTCCGCTCAGTCCCAAATATAGCTTATTAGCACCCCCAAAATGTGAATCACCCTACAAACGTGATCACTTGCTAGAATTACCGTGAAACCTCTCCTGCTCTCAACACTCGACTCATCCATTCTGGGGCGGCCCCCCTCACTCAGCAGCGTGGTCTGACACTCCGCTGTCACGCTGGGCTTCACAGACTCTACACATTTGAAGCATGATGGCAAAGCCAGAGAGGCCGGAGCAGGCACACCAGTCATTTCAGTCAAGGTCTTTCCATTGTCAGGCAGGCTCTGGGAACCTCCTCCTTCCCCCTCAGACATAAAGGGGCCTTATCGAAGGCAAGACCTTCAGCACTGCCTACTGAGCGCAGGTACCCTCGCTGGGGAAGCCAGTAAGGTCTATTTAACTGCAAGAGACAAACCAGTTGCTGAAGGCCATGTAAAAACATGGTTTCTCTCTGAGTCTTAACTGAAAGTACGTTTCAATGTCAGAAGTAGCTTCCAAATAGGGGGGTAAGAGAGGGATAATAAAGCCCACCCAACAAAGGGCATTGCGAGTATTAAATAAAATGATACAAGGGAATAAGTTGGTAAAGTGCCGATACTATAAAAGTGTTAGGTGACATTATGGAACTCAGTTTCAGCAAAGCCTGTAAATCTTCAAACTGACTTTGAATGGTGACCTGACGGTTCCAGACTTATATGGGGATTAGGCACCATGGGCTCAAGTTCATCAAACAGGAACCAAAAACATGCCATCTTATAAAAGCTTATAAATTGCCCAATACTGCTAAGAGTAATAAAGACATTTGAACTAGTGGTTTGACCTTGCAGACCTACGTCAGCCACTGCCTGATGGAACGAGGTCAGGGACCAGGTTCAGTCAAGGAATTCAGCAGACCAGTAGAAGGGACGCACCAGGCTGGGGAAATCTGAATAAGAAAGAATAAGCCCTCGTCAGGAAGCTCTGTTGGTTAGAGTGTCTCCCTGCTATGCTAAGGTTACGGGTTCAATCCTCAGTCAGGGCACATACAAGAATCAACCAGTGAACACCTGAGTGAAAGAACAAATCAAGTCTCTCTCTCTTTCTCGCTTGATTGCTTGAAAATCAATCAATATGTAAGTTAATAAATAAAAAGGAAGAAGAACCCTATGTGAGAAAGGCAGAAAAGGTGTAACACAGGAACTAAGTCTCCTGGGGGGTGAGCACTTGGCGGACCGGGGAAGGGGAGGCCGCTAGCAGAAGACGGGGTCCCGGGAGGACTCTGCATGACCGGGAACTAGAAGATGGGAAGTGCTGGGAGGCTGAGGGGGAGAGGAATGGCTGGGGGACCAGGAGGAGATAAGATGGTAATAGTAACAGAGATGAGATAGGCAGCAGAGGGTTGGATTGTGAAGGACTTCACCTATGAAGTTAAGCAGGAAATAAGGAAACAACGCCACTCTGGAAAACCTGAGAATAAAAAGATTAGATGTAGCCTTTAGGAAGATAACTAGCAACATTATGAAGGGGGAGCTGAGGTACGGACTGAACCCGAAGTTAGACACTCCAGCCCCTAGAGGCAAAGTCTTCAGTGTGTGAGATGGGAGAGGACGGTGCTGCCCTCGACCTTGGAAGGCTGCAGGCCCTGCCTAAGAGACCCGCACACAAACGTTTAAGCTGTGGGGCTCATTAAACAAAATGTCTAGTTTTTGACCTCTGGGGTAAACTTAGGCAATAGCAGTGGGAATTAAGAAAAGACACATCAAACAGTGCTCCAATACAGTACTAATCAAAAGGGTTTAGTCACTATAGATTTAGCACATTTAAAGGACGTGGGGTGTAAAAAGAGGAAACAGGAAGATTTGGTGGATGTAATTAACAGAGTTCAAACATACAGCAATACAAGCAGATAACAGACACTGTGTAGGGGAGATAATGAGCTGTTATCACGTGTTGAGTTGAAGGGCCTTTGAACATACTGGTAGGTTTGCCAAGTTAGACAAAGTTTGTCAAGATTCTTGAAGCTGGAAATAAGGATCTGGCCCTGGATGGGTGGCTCAGTTGGTTGGATCATCGTCCCACACACCAGAAAGCTGTGGGTTCAGTCCCCTGTCAGAGCGCATATCTAGTTGCAGGTTCGATCCCCAGTCTGGGGACATATATTGGAGGCAACCAACGTTCCTCTAGGTCTCCCCCCACTTCCTTTCTCTCTAAAATCAATAAGCATGTCCTCAGATGAGGAGGGAGGGAAGAAGGGGAGGAGGGAGGGAGAGAGGACGGATCTGAAATTTGGGACAAACAGCTGGGCTGGTAAAAAATACTGAAGACAGCTGAATTTATGCGCACATCAGAAATCCTTAGAGGAAGGGGCCGGGGAAGAATGAAAACATACTTAAGGCAAAACCTTGAATCATCAACAGTTATGGGATAATTCAAAGAGAACAACAGAACACACTGGAAGTTCAGAGAGGACAAGGAGGCCTCACAGCCGAGTGCAGTGTTGCTGGGGGAAGAACAGAACGGTTCAACAGCGCTAAGTGCTTGGCAGGGATGAAGCAAAATAAAGGCTGAAACCAGGACAGCAGCTTAGGTACTGGGTCAGGTGATCGGGAGCTCACTGGGCATCTCCAAGAAAACATGAGAAGGGTAATAGGGGCGGAAGCCAAAAGGAAGGGTTGCCGAGGGGAGCAGAGCTGTGGGAGTATCGACTCTGCCTCATTCTATCCTTATTGCGAACCAATTACGTGCCGAGCACCCTGGATACAATTCTGATAAAAGACGATGATTTTCATACACCTACGATCAGACAAACCCAGGGCGCACCTGAGCACCGGCCAACCCAGTCTCGGTGAAGGACAGGAGACTCCAGGAAAGAAGAGACTCCCACGCTCCGGCCAGCTCACTGGGGTGGAGTTGGGGCAGGGTGTTTCAGAGAAGGCCCGTTTGTACGAAGGCCCGAAGCAAAAGAGAACATGGATGTTTGGGGTAACTGCAAGGAGCAGGAGCAAACTTTGAAGGGGGCAGTTACCCAGTATCAGGGCTGAAGACTTATTAAAAAGTTCAGACGTGAGGAGGAGGGAGAGAGGGCAGTAGCCTCAACAGAATTAGGAACCAGAGTTGGTTCTTCATAATACCGCAGAAAGGAATTCGGAAACCCACTGGGAAACAGTGAGTGTTCCCTGAAATTCAGTATTCATGATAATTAGGTAGATAGGTAGATAAGCAGATCCGTGGGCCCCTCTCTTCCTTTAACACTAGTTCCATTTCGGCCAGGCGGGTAGCTCCCTTGCCTAGAGCGTCATCCTGAGATGCCGAGGTTTGCTCCACAGTCACGGCACACAAAGGAATCAGCCAGTGAATGCATAACAAGTAGAACAGCAAATTGATGTTTCTCTTTCTTTCTCTCAAGTTAATAAATTATTTTAAAAAAAAAAACAATAGTTTGACTAAAGTGTTTCTCACAAGACAAAAAAAAAAAGAACAGAAAACAAGAGCAAAGATGGATAAAGCTGTAAATCGGTTTGACTTCTCTAAGGTTTATATAATAAACGGTCTAATTAGGTCTAAAACTGTATCTAGATGCCAAATGAATGAAACTTTCCCCGCTTAAGCCCCAAAGAGCTGAAGGATTAACTTCAAGCTAGCCCGAGATAAGGCAGTGACTCGCTTCTGCATACTGAGGACTTTCCACTGCAGCTCAGTCTAGCTAATAAAACTAAGAAAGAATGGGGGGTTACCTGATTTTGCCTGTTTCAAAACATTGCCAAGACAGAAAGCAAGCTGCCTCCAGTTCCCGCGGCTGAAGTCCTTGGAGCAACATTCAGATGAGATCATCTCAGGCACCAACAGCAGTGGCTTTCAGGCAAAGTGAATGGTGCCGCCTGGGGACATATCTTTGGTAAGCAAGATTGCAACAGAGCAGGCGGTTTACCCAGGGCCGTGCTGACTCATGCCAGGCAAGCACACTTCCCAAACAGCTCAGCCGGAGCCGACCTCCGTGCTCTGCAACCTGGAAAAGAGGAGCCCCACTGTTTTTTTTAATTGACTGCTGATTACTGGGGACAGGTAAACCTCATTCCCCTAATGCCGGTCCCTCCTCGGACTCTGAAACCTTTACCCAGAAAGCCCCAGTGGTCACTTTCTGAAATTTCATCTGAGAACAGCTGGGGCGCAGGACAGCAAGATGCCTGGAGGGAGCTGGGCCCCAGCTCTGAAGATCACCCCCAGGAGGCTAATACGGAAATCTCTCTGCATGTACAAACTACAACACCTGGGTCCAAGGACCTGGGGCGCTCACTGTCACCGCAGGCTGTTCTGCCACTAGGGAGTTTTCATGAGCTCCAGCCAGACTCACTGTTCTTTCCCCTCTAGGCCTCCTCTGGCCTCTCTACTTCCTCCGACAACTCAAGTTCTCCAATCAAGACCAATACTGGAGGTGGTTTCATCGGCTGTCACATTCTCTCTACTAAAGCTGAACTATCCACCATCCTACCTACTAGACGCTTAAGGAATATAGTCTGTGAAAGCTGCATGAACACTTTGAAAAAAAAACAAAAAACCTCTGTTTATGTTAATTCTTACTGGCCAGCTTACTTTTAAAAAATCAATTCTAGAATGACTGGATCATCAACAGCAACTAATTATTATTGAATTTGCCCTGCCAGGCAAGAATTGGCATTGGTGCTATACAAAGAAAACAAAAGATTAAGACCTCACTTTCTGTTTTCATTTGACAAAAAATAAACCAGAGTTCACACGAGATCCTTCTGTTCCCTGCTCAAAAGTCCTCACAGCCATCACCTACTTCTTAGCCTAGTCACTCGAGGCCACCACATCGAGCTCCACCCATCCCCCCGAGGGAGGTCTCCCACAACAAACTGGACGCAGCTGCCAACTCAGTGGTCATTCAACAAATGTTATTTTATTAGGTCAATTAAAATATACATGTAGACCGTCATAATTTGGGTTTTAAAAACTACGCTACTTAATTTTATTCCTTTTCAACGGGCCAGTCTAAAAAAAGTTACTTATCCAATCACCTAATTCCCCTAATTACATTATTACAGTAGGACAGCCACACTGAGCTTGTAGAAGGCTTTATGCTCCCCCTTCTATTTACTTTATTTTACTTTTTTATGTTCCCTCATTTACTTCCTCCCCTTCAGTGTCTCCCTTTTCAGAAAACAGCTGTGTTGGGGGGGAAAAATACAGCAAATAAAAATTTTCATTTAATTTAAGCATGGAAAAAGAAAATGGCTGTTTAAAGTTCTCCTACAGTGTCCGTCAGTTAGTCCTTTTCACAGGATGAAAGTACCTTTACAACAGGCCACCGCCATTATCTCACGGACCACACTCCCAGCAACACCGCTGCAGAGGACGATAAGTCCCGGCGCTGTGACGGGAAGCAATGCACAAGGCCACACAGTAAAGACGAGCATGGAACCTCCAAAAGGGAAAACAGGTACTGTTAGGAGCTTCTGACTCATTCCGTATTAGGAAATAAGGAAGAGAAAACCCGGAGGTACTGTGCCTGGGAAATAAATGTAAATTATACGGACAGCGACCGAGGGGCCAGACACACCGGAACTCGCTGACTCTGCTGCGATGAACACCGCTCAGCAGGTGAGATAAGCCGGCACCGACGATCGTTTCCCTGTGTGGGGTCCCCACAAACACAGCCCTGCTCATCCTAGTCACTTCCTTTAAACTGAGAAGGCTGAGGACTACACATTTAGAGCTTTAAAAAGACGCTGAATCTGAAATAATTTCAGCTGCTTGAGGTTTTATGAGGTTAAATGAAAACTATGAGAATATAAAAATATGTACGGGAAATGTAAAAAATAATGGTGGCCTTGCACTTAAGGTCTTTCAATGCCTTACCTTAGAAGTCACACAAGTAATTCACTGCCTAAGCTACATAGGTTCACTTTGCATGGGTGGTCACAACAGATGTGTTAGAGGGTGTGTGTGTGTGTGTATATAAAATATGCACACATCCACACCCATTGTTTTGCGTGAAGAGGAGTATGTAATGTCATTGATACCCCACATTTTGTTCTGCAATATTTATTAACATTATAAAGCAGTTGTCAAGAGAATTAAAAATATTTACTTCTCAGAATTCTGCAGCTTTCCAAATCCATAGAAAATTACCAAATACATAAAGATATGAAAGGACACATGTGCCAAAGAGGGAACTGCAAATGGAGCAGATCAAGGTATTTTTAGCTTTATCTGCATTTGAATTGTTCTTAACAAGTATGTATCCAAATATTATGTGGTAATTTAAAACTCCATTGAGCCCTGGTTGGTGTGGCTCAGTGGATTGATCACTAGCCTGTGAACCAAAGCATCACCAGTTCGATTCCCAGTCAGGGCACATGCCTGGGTTGCAGGCCAGGTCCCCAGTGGGGGGCCACGTGAGAGGCAACCACACACTGATGTTTCTTTCTCCCTCCTTTCCCCTCTCTTTAAAAATAAATAAATAAAATCTTAAAAAATAAAAATAAAGAACTAAAATTCAGTTGAACTTTACAATTTTTTTAAACTTATTTATTTATTTCTAGAGAGGGGGGAAGGGAAGGAGAAAGAATGGGAAAGAAACATCAATGTGTGGTTGCCTCTCATGTGTCCCCTACTGGTGACCTGGCCTGCAACCCAGGTATGTGCCCTGACTGGGAATCGAACCGGCAACCTTTTGCTTCACAGGCCCCTGCTCAATCCACTGAGCTACACCAGCCAGGGCTATCATTTTTTTTACCATTTATAAACTACTTAATCTTGTCCCCTTCGCACTTTTTCAACACCTACCTACTCTCCCATTCACAACACCCTAAATAATATTGCACATTTCTTTTTAACAAAATGGATCTTAATATGTCCGTGTACTTCTTCTCACAGGTGGTGAACTGATAAACCCAAAAATCCGTGGCTGCCTCGCCGTGTTGAAAATCAGACACCGCCAAACTCGAATCTCTAGGGTCCTGGGTTCCCTTAACCTTTTTTTTTTTTTTAACTAGTATACCTCCTCTTCAAAAAGGACAACATGCATGTCAACCAAACATCTGTCATCTAGCAAATCACAGAAACTAAACATGAGAAATGAAGGCAATTTTAGGGTACCCAAGATCGACTCCAAGCGTGCTGGAGTCAGCAGGGGGTGCTCACTGCAGATGACCGGGGCCCACCCCGCCCCAGATGCTGAATTCTCCGTGGTGCAGGGAGCCTCCGGAGTCCGCATCTTTAATGAGCATCTTCCCCTCCCCTCCCCAGTGACTGTGATGCCGCTGCGCCCTGGGTCGTGTTTTGAGAGACAGGTCAGAGCTATGTTCCCGAAGCAAAACGTGCTCTTTGCAAAGTTGTTGTCCCGACCCCACCAAACTGAACAGCAGTCTCATTAAGCGTGTCTCAGACGTCAGTCCCCTAACACAGGAGAAAAAGGCCAAAAAACAGAGCAATCGGGCTGAATCTGTTGTTCATTGGCCCATTATTTTCTTCAGACCTCCAGAGACATTTATCCTAACTACTTTTGAGGATTTTTTTTAAACAATTTTCAGGTTTTTATTTTTTTTTTTAAATATTTTATTATTTATTTATCTTTAGAGGCGAAGTGGGGGAAGGAGAGAGGGAGAGAAACATCAATCTATGGTTGCCTTTTGTGCGTCCCCTGCTGGGAACTGGCCTGCAGGGAACCGGCCTGCAACCCAGGCATGTGCCCTGACTGGGAATCGAACCGCGATCGTGTGGTTCGCAGGCCCGCACTCAATCCACTGAGCTACACCAGCCAGGGCGAAGATTTTTTTTGATGTTTTTAAAAAAGTCTGTTGTATTTTTCCATTACCATTTAGTCCCCTACACCCTCCTCCTCTGTAATCACCCCACTGTTGCTTGCTCCTGTCCACGAGTCCTTTTTCCTTTTGCTCAGTCCCGCCACCCCCCAACCAGCTGTCACCCTGCTCTCCATCCATGAGCCTGTCCCCACTTCCCTTGTTTGCTCAGTCTGTCCCTTGGGTTTCCCACCAGAGTGCGGTCCCACGGTGCCAGTCTTTCTCTGACTGGCTCATGTCACTCAGCGTGATGCGCTGCGGGCCCCCTATGCAGCCATTAAGGGTCTGAGTGGTCACCTGCAGTCCTGTTATCCTGAGACGTCTTCGCAGCTGAGGCGCAGCACAGGGGCTCGTGGGATTTTTACGGCTGCGAAGATTAAAGTTCACTTGACTCAACAGAATAATCAAATAACACAAAGGAGAAAACCTCCCAAAGACAGGGGCTGAGGGCGGAGGCTGCTGAACGCCTGGGGAGGCGGTCTTGCCCGCAAATGCAAACCGGGGGAGGCCGCACAGCTCACGTGTCTTCAGAGTCCCCCGATGCCAACTTATCACGGCAGCATCAGCCACCGCGGGCTCGCGGTACCACTTGGAAGCACAAACCTGCTGTATACAATGGCCTCTCCTGGGAGACGAAAGCCGTTGCCACAGCAGGAATCGTTCCATCTCGGGACCAGAAGGACCGGGCAGTCCCTTTAATCTTTAACGAGCTACTTTCGCGTTCGGATGCAGGAACAGGCCCTGTGTGAGGCACAGCCGCAGCGCTCTGCTGCACGACCACCCCTGCGCTTCACGAGGGCACACGCCCGGGCTTGTCCCCCCCGGGGTGTTACCAGCATCTGCTCCGTAACATGAGTGTGAGCACTTTGTGACCCCCTGTGTGTGACGCTTCAGAGTTCAGAAAGGCAGCCGGTACCCAGGGCACAGCAATGGCCTACCTCTGGCACCGCCACACGCTAGGTTCCCAAATGTCAGGAACAGAAAGCGCGGACGCCTGCAGGAAAAGGAGAGATCTGGGCTGTCAGGCAGTCTGCGGCCCTGACGACAGGACTGGGAGAACAGAGGTCGGCAATGTGACCAAACTGCTACCCTGGGCAGCTCACTTCAGACATCTGGCAACAGAAATCTTGGAACCATTCAATGGGTGTGATTTTCTAAACGGAGCAATTTCTTCATTATTTCTCCTGAGCTGCTACTATGGAAAAAGGGCAGGGAAAAGGCCCTGTCGTCAAACTCCATCACCCACACCCCCAACTGCTTCATAATGAAGTGACGGTGACACTCCCGTCCTATTCCTCAGTGACAACCTTTCCAAACATGGATTCTGTAATTCCACTTAGAGTATTTCCTGAATTCCTAATTCTTCTTTACTACGTGCCTCTGGGTTCTTCCCCTCCCCAAACACACACACACACACACACACACACACACACACACACACACACGCTTTCTCTCCTTCTGTCTCTAATCCCTCACCCCATGCCCACGTCCTGCCTCCAACAAGTCAGACTGGCTACATTTTCACCCTGGTTCCCACTAAAAATGCCACAAGATCAAGTTACCCCCATTCAGGTCCTCAAGTCTAGGAGGCCTTTGTTGACGTGTGTTTCACCTGGGCGGGTGCCGCCTCGCCAGGCAGATGAGGTTACTTGTCCACCTACAGTTAATCTTCAAACTGGCTCCTGTAGGCTGTGGAATAAAGGGTAAGACTGCACAGCTTGAATGTCCCATCAAGGTAATCAAAGTAATGGAAGAGGGAGAGAGGACAGAGAGAGAGAGATTCCGAAATAAAGACCCAACTGTGTATTGCAGCAGCACTTAGGAAACAGGCCATCTGAGTGGCTGATGAGCAGAAAAACACCCAAAGGACTGCATATTCTCTAAAGATGAGTGCGTTCAGTTCTTGCATCCCTCAAGGTTCTGTGAGAGATCACATCATAAAATCAGACTTGTGTTCCTTATTTTTCAAATGGATAGATATATACTAACATCCAGAATTCTAGTAATTTACTTGCAAATAAAACTACAACCTTATTTCAAACCAAACCCCTACAACAGGAATAAAATATATTTCAGTTAGATCTTTCAAAGGTATCTCTCTCATCCCTTTTATAAGAAAACAAATAAAAAAAAAAAGTTAGAGAAAGGAACCCCAAGCTCTGTCCCAGGGATTAAGTGCTTTAAAAAAATCACAAGGAGAAATGCGTATAAATACGTCACCACCACTGGGAGGCAAGGGGAGGCCCCACAGAACAGGCGAATGAACTCGCACACACACGTGCGCACGCGTACAGGGAACACTTTCGTACAGGAGTGGGCTGAGTCAGTCTACGGCTGTGACTGCAGAAAACCAAGTTTACTCTTGTATTATTACTTCTCAACTATGGTATTACTTTCCATACAATGAACTGCCGCCACCTTTGCCAACCCCTCCTACACACAAAAAGATACAAAAAACACATATAGTTCAAATGTCTCAGAGCATTCAACAGTAGTCACTTCTGCTTTATATACATTCTTTGTACTTTAGTGTTTTGTTTTTTTAAAGAATTTATTGATTTATTTTTAGAGAGAAGGGAAGGAAGGGAGAACGAGAGGAAGGCACTGATGTGAGAGGGACCAAACCCACAACCCAGGCCTGTGCCCTGACCAAGAATCGAACTGGCGACCTCTCATTTTTCAGGACAACTCCCAGCCACCTGAGCCACAAGGATCAGGACAACTATCTCAGTATTTTAAAATAAGGAAGGTATAAGCTAATTAATATTACCAGAAAGTACATAAGATCGCTTCACGAATAAAATGAAACAGAACAATTTAAGAAGTTGTGAAGGCCATCCTAAGCCAAATTTTCAGTATATTTAAGGCTATATTCATCGAGGCAAATTCCTTAAGAATTAACCAAAAATTCATAGTTTGGGCCCTGGCTGGGTAGCTCGGTTGGTTGGAGCATCCTCTTGTGCACCAAAAAAGACTGCAGGTTCGATTCCTAGTCAGGGCATGTGGCTGGGGGTTGCCATCCCCAGTCAGGGCACCTGCAGGAGGCAACCAACTGATGCCTCTCTCTCTCTCTCTCTCTCTCTCTCAGGTCACTAAACATACCCTGGGGTGAAGACTTCTTTAAGGATCCTAGTGTGGGGACAGCACTGTTTCCGTTCTTTCACCATCGCTGGATGAGGGGTGCTGAGGGAAAGGGACGTGCGTGACTAAAAATGCAACGAGTCGTTCAACGGCCCGACCACTACGGAGAACTGAGGGAGGTGAAAACTTTGTGAAGCAAGGCACACTTCATGTGACTTTGCAGTTCCCCCTGTGGGGGGAGAAAGAGGATTCTCTGAGCAGGGATCAGCGAAACCACCTGAAACACACTGCGGGCATCACCTGTCCCTCCAGGTCCCTGCATCTGAGCGACAAGCCGCCGGGCAGCAGAGCGGCCCTGCAGAATGACCTCTCACTGGCGACTCGGCTCAGCGTGCAGCCACAAGTGTCCTGCTTGAAGTCCAAAGCATCGACAACTACACCGAGGAGACAAACAAACTGGGACAGACGTGGTTACCAGGTAGGGCGCCTCACACATGACAGGCTTCTTACTACAAATGGTTTGGTTTTTTTAACAAAAGTCTCTGCAGCGGTCTTCAAAATGTGAGGGAGAGGTCAGTGGAAAAAATGTAAATGATGTTTCCTCTGTGATTCTCCAACGCAGCCCCACAGGCCTCTCACGCCCCGAAAGCAGAACGCGCATCTCAAGCCCAGGTGACCGAGTTTCGCTTTCAGTGCTTACTCATCCGGCTCCTTCCTAAAAGCAGTCGGTCTCCCCACCAGCGGTTTCACTGTCGCTCCGCACAGGGCCCTGCGAGGCGTGTGTATTTACATCTTCCGAAGAAACCAACTTACTGAGAAGGCCTACTGACATACTGACATACTGACATACTGACAAACAGCGAGGAACTCCAAAAAAGAAAGGACAGAAGACAAAAGCCACCCATAAATTCTCCTCTAACCCGATACGATTTCGGGGTGACTAGTTTATGTACGAGACAGAACTACGGTTTCGGACTCAGGGAGAACTGCACAACAACCTTCAGTGCGGAGGGAACTAAACCTGGCAAACCAAGCGACAAGCACTGCGAACATCACTTTAAAATCACACTGCACACAGGAGGCCTGCGTACAAAAGGGTCACTTTACGGCCACGCTGTACGGACGGCACCTGTTTCTACAGATCTGCTTGGAAAAGCAACCCTGGCGCGGCCTGACAGGTGAGCAGCGGCGGTGGCCTGGTGCTGACAGCTGGGTCCTCACGGCCAGACCCCGGGGGTTCCACGCCCGCCCGCGGCCTCAGGCCCACTGCTCATGGGCTCTGTCTGCACTGCGTTTTGGCCTCTGCAGAACCCAGGGAGCAGCCCCGACGCCCCACAGGGCTGTTGGGAGGATGGAATGGGTTCGCGCAGTCCCCGGCACGTGGTAGGCACTCGAACTGCTGGTAGTGTCTGTGCAGGTGCAACAACGTAACAGAGAAGTGTCCCAGGGCAAAGCACGCGTAGGTCATCTTACACCGGTGAGCCTTCCCCCAACTCCCGCTGAAGAACACATACAATTTCATTCAGAGAAAAATGCCATTTTACGCAACGCGATGAGCAAGATAAATCCTGTTGAGGGGGCCTAACGCTTCCCAAGCTCATTTCAACAGGAAAGGGGACTGTTTTGTAAAGATGGTTTTCTAACATCCGTCACCAAACGTAATGTTCGAAGTAAAATTCGAGACTTCACAGAGCGAGCATGGGACTCCCCAAAAACACCTGTACCCGCCCTCGTGTTTCCCGTCCTTCTTTCTTAACCAAGGTCCTAAACACCGGAGTCCCCTGCAGGCAGGCACACAGCGTGACAGCGTGCCCTCGGAGGGAACTGTCACTCCATTAGGGGGGAAAAGGCTCTGGGAGTCAACAGTCCCATAACAGTCCCCGCCCCCCACCCTGCCCCCGTTAGACCAAGTTTGTCCTGGAGGTGCTCACAGAGAAAAGGCCTGACTTGAATAACCGAGACACGTACAACACCTTTCTGCATTTCTAGGCTTCCCAACTCTTGAGGGGGCAACCAAAGACACTTTGGAATCAGGAACATAAGCCGTTCCCGAAAGCGTTCAGCAGTGCTTGTCCGAAGCCGGACATACAGCTGGCCGCCGGGACAGCGGCAACACGGCCGCCGCGCTGCGCTTCCTAACTCTGCGCCTTCGGAACAACTGAACGCTCCCCAGAGCAAAGTCCAGGCACAGGGAGCAGTGTTCCCTGCAAACACCCAAACGGCCTCATTATTGTTTAACTACCAAGTAACAGCTCCAATGATGTATCAAGTTCAACATTTCGACCCACTAAGTAATGAAACCAGGATGCAAAGCACACATGAACAGATTTCTCTCCCCTGCTCCAAATCGAATTTCATTTTGACATTATAGCCACACCAACTAATTAAGGCTTATTCTAAACTACTTATAACCAGCTTCTAAAAAGCAAACACAAACTGAAGTGCCTCTGACACTACATACCCCCGTATTTTATTTTCTATCTCCCCCTTTTGAGCACCTTTATGAACTATGACTAAAGTTACAGGACAAGAAATGTAGTTAAAAGAGGTAAATCTCCCCCCTGATTCAGGCATCAAATCCAAGTTTTATCAATTTCTTCTTAAATACATTAAAGGTGAGTGTCTATCACCTAATCCCCAATAGTAAAATTGTGGTTCTGATCTACCAAACCCCAAGTGGTGGCCCTTCTCTCCCCAAGGAGGAACGGGAATTCTCCTTTGGTTGCTTCAGTTACAGGGAGCGCGAGGAAGAAAAGGACCAAGCACCTCTGGTACTGGGACACCCCCAGAGCCACCTAGGACAAGGCTATCCAAAGTATGCAGCTGCAGACCCTCCAGGGAGGTCCAAGCTGAGATACACACCAAAAACATCACATTAAGTACGTAGAAACTTTTACAGCACTTTGACGCTGCCATGAGCTCCAGAGCACGGTTTCTCTGGTAACTTATTTTTCTTGTACTTTACATTGTAGGCAACAGATTGAGCGGGGAGATCACTTCACAAAGCTGATCCTCTCACAGGCAGTTTGAGAAGCACTAATTTTTCACACTATGAAGGGCCGATTCAGTCATTTATTGCTCTGAAGCTATCAAAGCACCCTTGCCCTCACTGTTCTATGGCTTCGGATTTGAAGGAAATTAAGAAACCAATATGGAGAAGCCAACAGGTTTCCATGGCATAACCTAATGGAAAAAGCACTACATTAGGGGTCAAAAGACCTCACTGCTTTGTCTGCAAGAGCCAAATAATCAGCTGGAAACCCTGGGCTAGTTGAGTCTCTATTCTTGTCTGCAAGATAACGGCAGCCACTCACATCCATGCTTTTCGACCCTACTGCTGGGCTGGCCAGTAAGTGCATTTGGTTTTCACGTAAAAGGGCTCTAGTAGCACTTAGTTGGCTTTAACTTCATTCAAAACAATTTTGTTAGACTGTTTTGACAGCTGTCATATCAGTGTGCATTTTTTTAAGTATCAAAATTGGTGAATTTTTGTGTAGCCACTTTAACATGAAAGATGGAAGAAAATACACATTTTTGGCATATTATGCTTCATTATGTCAAGAAAGGTAAACAAAAGGGTAGGACTTCCGCCAAGAGGGAGGCGTAGGTGGAAACACCTTGCGTCCTCGCACAACCAAATCTAAAAACAACAAAGTTTTAACAACAACAAACACAACCAAACCACACCGAAAATCGACAGTACAGAGTCCGAAAACAACGAAATGCTCAGCTAAACTGCTAAGAGGGGCGAAGCCAGCAGCGGAGCGGGTAGGCCAAAAAGATCCCCGACCAGGGTGGTGCGCAAGCAGCCGAAGGCGCGGATCCCAGGTGCGGGCTAGCTACGGTCGAGCATTTGCGTGCAGATAAACCAGTGAAGAGGTGAGTGAGCATTGAGACCCCACGGCACAGGGCGGCAGGCTTGCACATTTCCACTCAGATAAACAGGTGGGGGCGAGTGGTGGGACAGACTGGGCCAGCATGCCATTGCTCCCTCTCTGACCCTGCCCCCACACACAGCGTCACAAACCAGAGACCTGGGTGGCCCCTCTCTCCCCTGGTAAACAACTAAGGCTCTGCTCCTCATATGTAACAGGCACAAACAGATCAAAACATGGCTCAAGAACAACTCAGAGCCCCAGAGCTGATAAATCTAAGTGATGAAGAAATAGCCAAACTTTCAGATGCACAGTTCAAAACACTGCTGATCAGGATGCTCACAGAACTGGTTGATTTTAGTCACAAATTAGAGGAACATATAAAGGCTAAACTAATTGAAATGAATGGTAATGCACAGGAAACCAATAGTAATGGAAAGGAGACCGGGACTCAAATCAAGGGAGTAGACCAGAAGAAAGGAAAAAATGACCAAACAGAAAAGAATGAAGAAACAAGAATTCAAAAAAATGAGGAGAGGCTTAGGAACCTCCAGGACATCTTTAAATGTTCCAACATTCGAATTATAGGGGTACCAGAAGGGGAAGAGAACAGTCGCGAGTGGAAACCTTATTTGAACAAATAATAAAAGAGAACTTCCCCAATCTGGCAAAGGAAATAGACTTCCAGGAAATCCAGGAAGCTCAGAGAGTCCCGAAGAAGTTAGACCCAAGAAGGAACATACCAAGGCACATCATAATTACATTAGCCAAGATTAAAATGAAGGAGACCATCCTAGAAGCAGCAAGAGATAAGGGGACTGTCACCTACAAAGGAGTTCCCATCAGACTGTCAGTGGATTTCTCAAAAGTGGATTTCTCTTACAGGCAAGAAGGGGCTGGAAAGAGGTATTCCAAGTCATGAAATCCAAAGACCTACATCCAAGATTGATCTATCCAGCTAAGCTTTCATTTAGAATGGAAGGACAGATAAAGTGCTTCTCGGATAAGATCAAATTCAAGGAGTTCATCATCACCAAGCCCTTATTATATGAAATGTTAAAGGGACTTACCTAAGAAAAAGAAGATAAAAAAGGTGAACAGTGAAAGGACAGCAAACTCACAGTTATCAACAACCACACCTAAAACAAAAGCAAATTAAGAGGACAACTAGATCAGGAGTGAACCATAGAAATGAAGATCATGTGGAGGATTAGCAACAGGGGAGTGGGAGAAGGAGAAGGGGGGAGAAGGTACAGAAAATAAGTAGCATAGACAGTAGGTAGAAAATAGATAGGGGGAGGGTAAAAACAGTAGGGGAAATACAGAATCTAAAGAACTTGAGACACGTGTTCATGAACTAAAGGGGGGAATGGTGGGCGAGGGGTGTGCAGGGTGGAGGGGAATGGGGGGGAATAGAACAAATGTAATGGCATAATCAATAAAAAAAAGAAAGGTATAAACACAAATGAAATGCAAAAAGAGATCTGTGCAGTTTATGGCGAAGGTGCCATCCTCCAACTGATTGTGTCAGAAGTGGTTTGCAAAGTCATGATCATGCTAGAGATTTCTCACTGGACGTTGCTCCATGGTCAGGTGGACCAGTCAAAGGCGATGGCAATCAAATCGAGATACTGAGAACAATCAACGTTATACCATGTGGGAGATAGCTGACATATTCAAAATATCCAAATCCATAGAGTTATTGGTAAAAATGAAAAAATGTGTCTTCTATTTTACAGGAAAAACTAAACAGACTTTTTGGCCAACCCAATGTTCTTATTCTTGTTTTTAACATGCGGTTCCTTCTCATGGTACTACGTTCTCCAAGTATGGTCTGCAAAAGAGCTACATCAAACCCCCTGCTTCCTTCCCAAACACTGATTCCACAGGTCTTGGCTAGGAGCCAGGAATTTCTTCTAAACACCCAGAAGATTCCTACACACACTAAAATTTGACATCTATTGCACTAAAATGTAATCTTGTTTATGCCTTTAGGAATAAAGAAAAGGTCACAATTTGTATGTAATCCCTGATAAAGAAATTATTTTAGGCAAAATATATATATTTTTTAGAGATTTTATTTCTTTTTAGAGAAAGGGGAAGGGAGGGAGGGAGGGAAAGATCGATGTGTGATAGATGTCGATCTACTGCCTCCTACACCACACCCCCCTACTGGGGACCTGGCCTGCAACCTAGGCGTGTGCCCTGAATGGGATCTGAACTGGCGACCCTTTGGTTCACAGGCTGGCTCATAATCCACTAAGCCACACCAGCCAGGGCAAGCTTTTTTAAATAAATGAAATTTAGGACTCTGATGAGGGCCATCCGGAGGTGACACTGCAGGGCTCCCATTCTGGTACCCCCCCACTGATCAGCTGATTCACTGTTACTATTCAGCTGCTGGTTTGCAACCGTGCCAACGGAGTTGGGAAACACAGCTAGATCAGTGGGTGTTGGCGCGATGACTCAGAGTCACCTTGGGCGCTGGGTCCTTGGGCGCAGTGGGGTAGGAGGGAAGGCGGCGTGGCGTGCCTGTGTTACAAGTTCTCCGGGAATTCTCTGATAGGCCTCTCCCCGCCTGCTCTGCAGCAAACACTGGCTACCAGGGTCAACTTCAGCTCTGACACAGCAAGATTATAGAGACTCTCCCATCAGCACATGGGAAGACGAGCAGGAGTGGTACCTGACTGCAACAGCCAGGAAACAGATAAGCAAATGTGAGACAGGCTGAAGGACTAAGAACTCTCCACTGGGGGTTGGGGTGGTCTTCCTCATCTCGGTTCTTCCTTCCTACCCTGTGCCCCTTGCACAAAATCTTAGCCCCTAACTGTTCCTGTCCATCTCCAGCTTTCACGGTTTGGACAATTTGGACTTTATTATCTGCGAAAACAGTTCCCAAACAATTTCTCCCTCTTTCAGAACTATACTTGACCAAAGATTCTTCGAAGTAACTGAACTGTAGCTGACCTACTCCTGCTAAAGCCCCAAATTAGAGCACTCCTTTTGTCCAGCATTTTCAAATAAAGGCTTATGCTCTAGTGATTCTACTTCCGTGCCACGGAAAATAATAATTTAGCCTGGTCACAAAGGGTAGAATGAATTGGTTATGGGCCCACTCACTCAAGACCTGAGAAAAAGTTGGTAGTTGATGGAGGAGGAGGTTTGGTTATTTCTCAAGCAGACATCTTAATCATTATGAAAGTTATAAAAAAATAGTTAGATTCAAAGAAAATACTGGGGGGATAACACACTTTCCTGTCTAATTAGGGATAAAGTATATTGATTCATGAGCCGTAAGTGTGTGTGTGTAAGAGAGAGAGAGAGGGATCCGACTGAGCCCAGAAAGACTTTCCAAAGCAAATTGAAAGGAGTGAAAGAAGCAGAGAACCAGGTGGGAAAGGACCATCCAGGTATTTAAACTCCCTCCCCCACCCCACCCCCACCCCACCCCACCTTCCAGTTCTTAACATAATCCAGCAGTTACTGATTGGAATGGTGCTGATTACTTAATTACGTTTAACCACTCAGAGGCCAGCAGAGGCTCCCGTTGGCCAAACTTCCTGTGAAGTTTCAGGATGACTAGGCAGCATTTCTTTGAAGAGGATCAAGGCAGTTAAAATGTTTCAGCAAATCACTCTGGCTCCAAAAGGTTCCAATAGGTTGGGCTTCCCCTAGTCTCAGAACCGGCCTGGTAGAAACAACGGGCTGTCCCAGGGAGGCCTGACCACACCACAGCCCAGAGATAACAAGACCCTACTTTTACATTCAGTTCTAGAAAAGGCATGTCAATGCTCCACTAGGAGATAGATCTACGCCAACCTGTAGCATTGGAAGGAAGAGATTTTATCAGTAACACTGCTCAACGGATTTTCTTTCAATTCAAATTCAGCCCATGAGTGGCAGCCACTGAAAAAGGCTGCTGAGAGCACAAGGTTTCGCTTTATCTTTTCGTAAGAGGACACTGGAGAAACTACCCGACCAAGGTCACTTTCCCTTAAAGGAGAAAAAAAAGTTAGCAGCTTCAACAGATGAAAACCTGGGTAGGTCATAACTCAGTGAAATCAGCAGCCTGGTGAGAGAATCTCTCCAAAACCCTGTAGGAAATTAAGTGCGGATTAGCATAATTAAATGTAAAGTCTCCTTGAGAGCAACTTCTGTTCCTGAAGACTAGAGCCCTTTCTGTGAAACGTATCACAGAAAAATCACAGCGAACTGGATTTGCCAGGCATCACAGCCCTCCCACTTGCACATCGGGTCTGCCAGTGCTGTGATCTAGACAGCACAGAGCAGCGAGACTCAGGGAGGGACTTAATAACGTGGCTTATCTCAGAAAACCACCCCATTCTCTCGTCTCTGCAGAAGTTCATGTGCTCAAGTAGCTGTAATATACTCGGGGGTTTCCCCCAAGTGCACACACTTCCTCAAGAGCTGTAGGAAAAAATACAGTCACAGGGTAAAGGCCAAACACTGTCTCTTCTGAATGCTTAAATAGCCAATTATGTGTCTTAATACATTAATTCTATACAGAGAAAGTCTATTATAGCAAAGTTGAATAAGACATCTTTAAAAATGTACCCTGGGGCCTACATCCCTTCAACTGACAGTAAAATCATTCTCAAAAAAGCCGTTTTAGGCAACATCTCGTATTTTAACTTCCCGGCTGCCAACAAAAAAATATATAAGGAGCAGAAATTAAACTAATTATGTCAGCAGCACAGAGAACAAACCTTTAATTGTATTACACAATAGTTAGACATTGGGGAACAAAACAAAGGCCCTAAGGGTAGAACTTCTTTAGAATATAAATGATTCCCAGTCAATACGACAGAAATCAGTTTGGGCAATAAAGAGATTCATGGTTCGGATGTAAAAATTCAACATCATAAGGCAACACAGAAATATAGTCTAAGAAACAAACCTCTAAAACGGCTTTAAGTCACCCCATCGTAATTTGCATGTGCTGCATCATTAATAAGGCCTCCAAACCAGAATGGTTCTAATCAGCTTTTTTAACGTCCTGCCCACAAAAGAGCCCATTCATTTAGCTGGGAGACAGGTGTTAGCAACAAGCGACCTCTTAGCCAGAGGCCTGGCCTTCCTTCGATAATTGTGGCATGACTGGCAAGTTGAAAGGAGGGCAATTTGAAAGAGGGACAGGGGGAAAAAGGGAAAAAGAAACAAGAGAGACCAAAAGGGAGAAAGGAAGAGAAAGAAAGAAATGGACGTCAGGTGCTACCTAATAGGGCTACCCTCGCAACCTCCTGGCCTGAACTGGACTCCCTGGCTGCACCCGGACACCTAAGGAGAACGCACACAGTGTTACCAAGTTATTCCTGCAGACAGCCACTCTGGATATAAGCTTGCACGCTGCACCTTTTAAAAAAACTGTTTTAAGTGTATAACTCATTCTTCTTAGCCATATTCTCTACTGAATTCTAGTCCTCACTCTTTCATTCACCTTCTGAAGGAGCTGATCAAAGGACAAACACCATTGATTTCACCTGCATGTGAAATCAAAAGAACAAAACAGACAAACAAAATTGAAAGAGACTCAGATACAGACAGAGAACAGCCTGATGGTTGCCAGAGGGGAAAGGAGGTTGGAGGACTGGGTGAAAAAAGGTGATGGGATTGAGAAGTACAAATTGAAAGTGACAAAATGGTCATGGGGGTGTCAAGTACAGCATAGGAAATACAGACAATAACATTGTAATTACATATGGTGTCGGGGGGCACTGGAAACATGGCAGGGGACACTCTGTGAGGCCTACGATTGTCTAATCACTATGCTGCATACCTGAAATTACTACAAAGTAATACTGCATGTAAATTTTAATTGAAAAAGTTTTTTAAACTAAAAAAAAGAGCTGAGTAGATTTTCCTGAAAAGATATAGAGAAGGCTGGATTTAGAAAGACACCTTATGCCTACAGAATAAGAAAGTGGGAACCCTAGCTGGTGTAGCTCAGTGGATTGAGCATGGGCCTACGAACCAAAAGATCAAGGTTCAATTCCCTGTCAGGGCACATGCCTGGGTTGCAGGCCAGTTCCCTGCAGGGGCCAGTTCCCTGCAGGGGATGCACCAGAAGCAACCATACATTGGTATTTCTCTCCTTTCCTTCCCTTCCCTTTCCTTCCCTTCTAAAGATAAATAAATAAAAATTAAAAAAAAAAAGAAAGTGGGAGAAAAGAACAATCACTGAGTTACCTGCAATGCACAAAGAACATATTTTTCTCTTTTTATCCGTGTAACAACCCTGCCATTTCACCTCGCAGGCAAAGAAAACGAAGCTCACAGAGGTTAAGTGACCTCTGTCTACAGGAGGTGCGGGAACTGGATTCCAGACCATAGCTGTCTGTTTCCTAAACTGGTAGGCTTTTCCCAAGTTTAATTTCCTAACATACTTAGTTCCCCAATTCTGCTTTAACTCAGATGGCTCTGTATTTTAGCAGTTTTTCTTCCTTCCATGAACACAGCGAAATACCTATAACTAACTTTGATGGACTATCAAGGTCTTATGGTTTCTATAAGCACTTCCGCTATGTAGAAATGAAAGATCTGCCAACTTGCCTTTATTTTTCAACCCTGCATACGGAGAACCCCCAGGCAGCACTCCTACCCAACACGGATTATAACCAGATGGACTTCCAGTCGTTTCCACATTATCATTCATTCATTCGTCCACTCAGGAAATAAAGGAAGCTACTCTCACCAACCCTCCCTTGTGACCCTAGAGATAATAGAGCAAAGGGAGAGGCCGCTCAGTGAAGTAATTTACATAAAAGTTATAAAAGCTCCTTGTTATCTCTCACGACCAGGAAATGGACTATTCCAGAAAAATCAAACATCCTGAATAACATGATGCTTGTAAAGGGACTATCAATTTATAAAGAATTTCAAAGCAATAAAACAGTCACAATAGAGGCTCCCAAACCCACTACAAATCATAGTCACCTGGGGAGCTTTTGGGACAGATGCCAGAGAGGTTTTTTAAATGTAGATTATGGTCATCACTTACCTACTCAATCAAAACCTCCAGGAGGTGGGACCAGAAAATCTGTATTTCTAGGGAGCCCCTCAGCTGCCAACTGCTGGGTACAGAACCTTTCAAGAAACACTGACTTTTGGGAATTCCTGGCAATAAAACATGCTTAAAAGGCTAAGGCCCTGCTGAACACAATGTGAGCTTCTCTCAAGGCTTCAGGAGACCCCGGGCTCTGCCAGTGGCTCCGGTTCACCCCTACGCTGACCAAACCAGAAGGAAAGGAAAAGTTGAGATTTCACATTGGCAGAAAGCTGGGGAAAAAAACAGCTTTTGTTTTGCTATGAAATCCAAACAGCTAGTTTTCCCCCAGAGGAAATGCAAACTTTATGCTTGCATTAAAAAAAAAAAAGGAAAATGCTTCAAAATATACAGTAGGACTCTCTTAACCAACTGCTTAGCTCAAATTCAGAATGTTAGCAGGCCCAAAAGCAGCAAAAAAGGAGCATATTCAACCCGAGTAAGAGACAGCAGAGAAACTTCAAGACCGTCTTAACTACCAGAAAGGAGGACGATGAGTTTAAATTAAGAATGGCATTCCAGGATTAGGTAAAGCCACGTTCCTGATCATGGCAAAACCAGGTAAAACCTGGAAACGGGGACAGCTGAGGTCTTTGAACACGAGGATGAGGGTTCCTACCCGCCCACAGGGCTTTCATGTGAAATACACCTGAAATACTCCATAATAGGATATCCCATTAAGGGCCCCAACAGGTGTTAGGGTTTCAAAACTCTATGAATAACAAAGTCAAAACAAGAAAGTGACCAGGCCAATCAATGGGAGTTTATGGGTTAGGACATAAAAATACTGGCCTTACAATCACCAAAATCTTTCTTACATAAACAGAAGTAACTGCCAGCAATAACCAGTAACCAAACAAAACTAATAATCAGTCACCATCCCACACAATAATCATGGTCATGAGGCAGCTCGACAGCAATTTAAACCATGTATTTTCATGAAACTCTAAATTGTATCTTAGCTCCGTATTGCAGGGGTTTCACGATTCCAAGGTGCAGAGGTTCATCTTTCCTCCCAAAACATACATTATGCCCAGTACAAGTTTGATGCCCCTAATCGGCCACTAAAACAATAGCAGTATTATTAGATACTATTATGGGTAAAAAAAAAATATCAAGCTGGAATTCACTAGTCTAATACACCTCAGGTTTATGTGGGTAGTTTCCAACACTCTTCCGGCTGGGTTTGGCTGGGTCAAACATCACACCAAACATGTAATTAGGGGGAAAATTGTCTTTTTTTCGATATTGTTGTTAGTTTGCCTCCCTAAATGCTGGTAACTGAAAATGCCTTTTCCACTGCTATCTTAAAAACCCTTAAAGAGGCATTCCTATTAGGTGGTGCTAAGCAGAGTTATGTTAACTGGCTTGGGCTGTGGGAAAGTTTGAAAAACAACTTAATTTGGGGGAGGGGTTTCCAGGAGCATGCATAAAAGACACATGGACGAAACCGCGGGGGTTGGGATGGAGGGTGGGAAGTGGGGATGGCTGGGGTGGGGGGAGTGGTGGAGGGAAAATGGAGACAACTGTACCTGAACAACAATAGAACATGTAAAAAAAAAGAAGAAGAAAACAAACTAATTTTAAGCATTCTGAGAAGGGCTCTCTCATTTTGTTTGTATCATTTTAGCAACTGGTTGAATTAAGTCAACGTAGAGAATTTCCAGCCCAGAGTAAACGGCCGGGACAGCATACCCACCTCATGGGTATGGCAGCTCCCAGTAAGCCGGCCCTCCCAGGTAGATCCAGACATTAAAAAGGGAGTGTCCTAGATTACACACATTTTCTTCAGACACAATCACGGTATGCGTTAGCCCTGCCACATCAGTCTGCAATTGCCATACACAATTTTCAAACATTTTAACACCTCCCAATAAGCTGCAATTTTTGAACTGTACTCTGAAGTCCAGATTAGGAGATTTGACAGAATTTCACAAACGCACATCATTATCGATTTCCGTGAGTGTGAAAGAGAACACAATCAGGAAAAAAAAAGAGTAGGGTGCTCAACCCGAAACCCCCTGAACAGGAAAGAAGTATCACTGCCAGCTCCCAGCCCTAGGACTCTATACAGACTCAGCCCGGCACCCCCGTCTCCTGCCTACCTCCACTCCTAGAAAAGAGGTTCAGTACACGGACCGCCCTGACCACATTTCAGCAACTGGAACTGTCCCTGGGAAAAACACCAGGCTCCTACAAACAGATGTGGCAGCCAAAGGGGAGACCGAAGTCTCCTCTGTCCCTCAAACCACCTGTAAAATGGATGAACACAGGACTGACTGCTTTCTTAGAGGGCCACAGGCACCTGCGATGTTTGTTCACTTCGTCACTGGCCTTTTGCCAGGGTGCAAAGTGACAGTCGTGGGTAAAGCCCTAGTTCCAAGCTAACAATATTCCTTCCCTGGGACAGGCCGGGAGGAGCGCGGTACACTCTCTCCTGATTACACAAGCAGGGTGTCCTTCCTAGAACGAACGGCAGACCAACGAAAAGGGGGGACGATGCCGTTTTCATCTCCGGCCAGCCTGAAACCCAGCTCTGAGCGGCCGGACGCCTGCGGCTCCGGTTCCCTGGTCCGTCTAGCCCAGCCTCCCCACGGCTGGTCAAATGTCTCCGGGTCAGCCAGCTAAGAGCGGCCCCCCTTCCCTCTCCGTCTCAGCCACTGGCGACCTCCCTCCCACACATCGTTATCTCAAACACAGGGCAACTCCCAAAAGAGGGAACCGGGGACCCTGAGGACAGAGCCACACTCCCAAACTTCTCCATCAAGCCTCCAACTCCGGCTGCCTTCCTCCTCTCCCAGGGAGCCCGCAGGGCTGCTGCAGCGGGAAGCGGGGCCGGCTCTGGTCCTTTTCAAGGGGGAGGTCGGCCGCCGCGTACCTGGGTCAGTTTACTCTGTGTAAAGCAGGGTCTTCCCCGCACAAACTAACTGGACCTGCCGGTCTGCAGGGCGTTTGGAGATGTTTGAGGTTACACGGCCCCAGTTACTGCGCCCACGGGGGGAATGCTTTCTTCGAGGGAACTTTGATGGGACAGGTGCAGATTACAATGAAGGGGACTTCCAGCGATGCGGGGGCCCCCATCCCGTGGAGGACAGTGAGAGCCCCAGGCCGCGCTCGGCACCGAAGAGGCGCCCGCAGACCGCACTGCCTGGCCAGCCCCGAGGCCCAGCAGCGCCCCCGCCCCGGCCTCCCCCTGGACCCCCCCCCCACAGGCCAGGCGCCCCACGGGCCGGCGTCGCCGCAGCCTCCTCACCTGCCGCGGCCGCCTGTCCGGCCCGCACCTGGGAGGGGAGGAGAGGGGCCGGATTCAGGCTGAGGACGCCTCAGGCAAGGGGGCTCCAGGCTCCGCCGCGGCAGCGTCTCCGGGGCTGAGGGGTACAGGGGGGCGGACGCGACATCCTCACCGCCTGCCCCAGGAAGTGGGCCCCCCCTATCCATCCCCCAGCCGGCCGGCCCGGCCGCTCCCGCCCCTCCCGCCCCTCGCGTGGCCCCGCCCCCAGCGGGACCCGCCCCCTCCCGGGCGCGCGCCGCGCTCGAGCCACCATAGAGATAGGCGAGGTGGCGGCGGGCTCCAGCGCGGCCCGCGCGCGCGCCCCCTGGCGGAGCCGAGGCCGCCGGAGGAGGGGCGGGCCGAGCCTGAAGCCGGGGCCGGGCGCGGGTTGCGGGTATCTGAGCGTCCGACCTCCGCGCAAGGAGGTGGAGGGTCCGGGGGTCCGAGTCTCAGCTAGGCCATCGGCCAGCTTGGTGACCTTGGGCGAGTCCCTTAACATCGCTGAACTCGCTTCTTAACAAAAAGTTTGAAAGTTGCCTCACCTTCCTATCCCCTCCTTCCGTACCACGCTGTACGCAGGTGAGGGTTCCCGAACGACGATGGAGGAAGCTGAGGCCCATCAGAGCTCACTTGCCTATTCAATGTCCTGTAGCTGGGAGGTATTGTTAGCCAACTTAACTACCATGGCTGAAAGCCTTTTTGAAAGAAAGGGTTTATTGAGCCCTACGGGACCAGGTCCTAGGGAATGAAATTTAAACCAGCAGCAGCAGCAGCGCTGGGTGGAGAAGACAACATGTCCCCGCTGTCCTGGAGCTGACAGGGTGCTTTTCCATATAACACATGGGTAGAAAAATGTAAGTTGTTTGGGAAGAATTTACACTGGCTACAGAGAAGGGGGATAAGGTGAAGCGACGGGGCAGTTCTATGACAGGAGCCCTGTCTATAAGAAAGAAATATTTACTGCTTTTCACTGGTTACAGGCAATAGTCCTGAAGGTCACGCACGTGCAAGATCTGATGGCTCATCTTAATGGGCTAGGAGCCCCCTGGATGGATGTTGATTCAAAGCTGCAACACACATTCAGGAATGTGAGCAGTCTGTCACCTGGCCCGCAGCCATCAACAGGCTAACTGCTCTGCCCTGCTTTCCAGCCCACGGTAATTTAATTTAAAACATTTCAGAATCTTGGCTCTTGTCAATCTCAAACCCCAGGCTTGTCCCACTCACTCCATAGAACCTCCCTCATCTAGCATTTCCCAGGACTGGCTGGTTTCACAGTAGGAAGTTGATACCCCCAGGGGTGTCCAATGTTTTGGCGTCTCTGGGCCACCCTGGAAGAAGAGTTGCCTTGGGCCACACGTTAAATACACTGCGACACGTAATACAGAAAAAAAAAACACCTCAAAATGCTTTAAGTAAATCTACAGTTTCGTGTTGGGCCGCAGGTCGGACCCCTCAGGCAGAGGAAGGCTGTGGAAGAACCAACATGGCTGGGTGATGAGGGGGTGCTGATGAAGCCATTCATCAGCTCTGTACCTTCCCGGGGCGTGCTTACGCTTCCTGAACTCATTTCCTCACCCCTGAAACGCAGGCTGGTACAAGGATGTAAAAGAGCTAAGGAGCTAACACGCCAGGTTTCGTGAACTGTAAAAAGCACCAGGGTTGCACGGGGAATCCTTAGCCACTGTGGGCTGAGAAAACGCCTTGCCATGAAAATAATATAAATCTTAATGCTTTTGACTGGTGTCTATTGACACTTAATTTTCTTATGCTTTAGGTTCCTACGGAGACCTCTCAGAGTTCTTGTGAGCAATTTGTTTTGTTTTGGTTTTTTGCATTTTAAAATAAGAAATACCCAAGGAAAAATCGTTTTATGTGCAGACTCACCTTACAAGTATCATTTCTCACCTTCTCAACAACTCAGCAAACTGAGCAGTATTACACCCATGAAGATCTGCAGATTAAGTATGTCCCCAAAGCCTCACAGAAAAAGACCGAGCTGGAATTTGAAACTGGATCTTTCTACTACCAGGAAGTCAAGGAACGCCTGGCCTTCTAAGAGGCCTCCGGCACCTGAAATAAAGGTAGCCGTCTTTTTCCTACCTGGCTATTCTGGTAACTTTCCTTGATGCAATTCCCTGTCCTCTCTGCTTCTCTTCAGGGTTTTATTTTCCACGTGAAGGCATTTATTGTCTCTTTTTCCCCCCTCTCTGGTTCCCTGTCCCCTGAGATGCCTAGACCTTGGGCATCCTCTCTTATTTCTGAAAAAGATTTGTGATCTGTGATTAAGACACAGTGTTCTCCACCCGGCCTCTCCCTATTACAGTCCCAGAAAGTTAATAGGCCCAAAACAAGGATGGGCTGGGGCCACAGAGAGAGATGTCTTTTTGTAAATGGAAGATTACGAGGTGAGCACTCCCTTCCTGAAGGGAGTGCGTGTCATCCACTGTGCAGCCCAGTGATTGGAGTCTGGACTCACGACGTCCTGTGGAAATCATTTTTTCTGAGCCCTCTGGCCCGTGTGACAGCCAGAACGTCGGGATGCTGCTGAATAATGCGCACATCACCGAAGCAGGAGGCCTCGGAGCCGCGGTCACCCACACTCCTCCTTTCCCCACCTTTCGCATTATCACCATCACTATTTTTCATCTTTATCGTGCCCTTGCACAGAGGCAGTCAATAATGCCTGCATTGTGCTGGTAATCTGAAATCCTTTTCCGCAAGCAATAGTATTTAGTAGTAATAAAACACTAATTTGTCTACCAAGTGACATATTTATAGGAGCTGTTTTCTGGGACAAATTTTTATTATTTCTACTCATTTGCTAAGTACTTTCCAATACATATTTATGAAGCGCATGCCTTTCCCCAAGCAGTAGTGAAAAAAATAAATCACATTATTTCTTTTATTAGCAGCAGCATGGCTTAGAAGTCTCGGTGCCCTGATATTTGTTTGTTCTGGCAAGAGCCAGAATTACCAGTGACCAAGCACCTCCTACGTGCCTGTGAAAGGCACTTACATCAATCATCTGCTTAATTTCCCTGAGACATGTATTTTATGAATAAGGAAAATATAATTCCCCTGCAACATAGATTTTAACCACTAAGACAGAGAGACATTACCTTAAGTGGCTCAGCCATAAAGGGCCCACAGGGTTTTGAACCCAGATCTTTGAACAAGATCCTGAATCATTTGGACCACCACTGAGGCATAAGAAAGGGAGGATGTGGGGTGGGTGCACCAGCCACAGTGGGCAGAGGCAGCACCTGAGGGAGTCAAGGGCACTTGGGTAGAAGAGCTGGCCTGGGAAACTGTCCAGAGTGGCATGACCAGAGCAGTGTGTGGTGGCAGCGTGCAGGGCCATAAAGCCCTGGTCTAAGAGCAAGACCCCAGGAGGAAGCAAGTGTGAGGGGCCAGGTCCTGCAGGAATGTCACTGGGTGGTCTGGCAGAGCAGTGAATGGAAGGCAGTGGCGCTTCCCATGGCCAGGGGAACAGAACTGCGCAGGTTGGAAATTAAAGGCAACATGGGGACAGGAAGTCAGGAATCAGGCCTAGGAATCAGGAGTTCTGGGTTCCAGCCTGGTTCTTCCACCAGGATTACAATTCCTCCTCTTTGGGCCTCAGTTCCTTTTCTTTTCTAATTGATTTTCGAGAGAGAGAGAGAGCGAGCATCAGTTTGTTTTTCACTCATTCACGCACTTGCTGGTTGTTTCTTGTACGTACCCTGCCCAGAGATGGAACACACGACCTTGGTATATATCGGAACGACGCTCTAACCAACGGAGCCTCCCAGCCAGGGCCTGGGCTTCAGTCCCCTTCTCTGTTACGTGGCAGGATGGGCTGGAGGGTCTTCCCAGGCCTCTCAGATCGAACTGTTCTAGGGTCCTCGGTCAGGGACTCAGCACCTGAAACCATAGCAGATCCCTCTGCAGGCCAGAGACGGCCACCAGCTCCATGCTGAATGCCAAGCCCAACTGACTGGGGTGCGGTGTGGGCAAAAATCGCAGAAGACTGCAAGCTCCACAAAAAAAAGAACGCTTGGTTGGTTGGCGGAGTGTTCACGGGCTCAGGCGCAGGGATAGCCCCTGCCTGGCTTAACGTGCAACAGTTTGCTACCGGGACTGCAGAGATGTGCCCACAGGCCCACCGCTCACTGCGTAAGGATACTGAAGGTTAATTTCCCCTGCCGTGTTTCCGGGGGGTAGCTGCACCAGGGTTCCCGCAGGTAGGCTCCCCAGTCCCACCCCCACACAGGCAGACACCCTTGCGCCGGCTTGCCACGCACTTCCAAAGCTCCGTGCTTCTTACCTGTAGCCCTGCTGCGTGTATCACCTTTAAATGTCATCTCATCCATCTACAGCTCTGCCTCCCCCTTTCCCTGAAGCCAGCACTCAACTCATTAATTACACAACAGGCTCTCCAACCGAGACAGGCAACCTTCCTTTAAAAAAATGTGTTCAGGAAGCCCGACCGTTTCTCTACACGGCCTTTTCCCTTCCCTGGTCCTCCTCTCCTCCCACCAGGGTTACGGCTCGCAGATGGATGGCCACAGTGCTGGTAACAGACAGGGGGGCTGTTCCATCCACTAGGCGGGAGGCTGTGGTACAGCTGGCAGGAAGAAAGGGGTAATTACATTGCCTCTCAGAGCCACCGGCAATGAATTTCTGCATGAAGACTAGATTTGCCATGTATTATGTATGCCAGCATCAATTTTCCCAGCTGGCTCTATTTACTGAGCAAATTCTCCTCTGTCTGTTTACGGGCAAGGCCATGGTTCAGCACCTCTGGTTACTCTATACCGTGGAGAGGCCCCACGGGGCACCGTGCATATTAAACGAGTGGCTGGATTCTCCAGGAGCAGGGCGCACCCTCCCTTCCTTAGATTACCTCCCTGGGCCTGCAGGGAGCTCCAGACTCGCCCAGTCCTGGCAATGCAGGCAGGTGTGTGAAACCAAATCAGCAAGTGAAAGAGAAATAACTGTTCTCTGGGGCCCCACTGGGGGGAACTGAAAAACAACCTTCTGGGGTAAATTAGGTGGATCTGGGGCTCAGGGAATTTCCTTCTGACATTTTTAAGAGCAGAACATAGGTGGAAGAAGAGCTTTACATTTACAAGGTTACCGCAACTCAGGAACTCAAAGACAGAGCTAAGGGGAAGACAGCCTCATTTTACAGAGGCAAAAAAAAAAGAGAGAGAGAGAGAAGCAAAGGCAAGCTCCGTGGTTCAACCCCGTGTTAGGATGGAGGGCAGGTAGGTGGTGACGTGCAGGGTCTTCTGTCCTGTCAACGGTGCACTCTTTCGGGGAGTCGCCAGGCCGGGGTGCACTGGGCTCCCACCACAAAGACACATGGTAGAAATGGGGGAGAGAACTTGGCCCCAGAAGGAACTCCCGGGTTTCTCCGCCACGGCGTCCTCTCTCACCGGGGCTCCGTGTGTTCCCACAGACAGAGAAGCTGAGGAAGCTGAGGTGTCTCCCCGCCCAGCCCGAGAGCTTTTCCGGGGGCCCCAACACAGCAGCGGACAGAAGCGTTCCTGCACAGGACAGCCAGGGGCCTTGAGGTCTCTCTCCTTCCCAACCGAGCACAGTCACATCTGCTGTCCCTGTTGTGCTGGACTCTGCTCCAGAGTCCCCCAGGCCCCAACGTCCACCGTCTCCTGGAAACCTGTTGGCTGGGAAAAGGCAGGAGGGAAGGGTCAGTTTTTGAGTTAAGCAACCCAGGTGGGTAAGCCTCTTCAGTTGCAAGGTCTCAGCACCCAAGATTTTCTCTGTGAGATATCTATGGGCATAGAAACCACCCTCAAGGGCCCAGGTCATTTTTTAGTTTTATTATTATAATTTATTGATTTTTAGTGATACAGAGAAAGAGAGTGAGAGAACGAGAGAAAAAAGAGAGAGAGAGAGAGAAACACTGATTTGTTGTTCCACCTGTCTATTCATTGGTTGCTTCTTGTATGTACCCTGACCGGGGCTAGAACCCATAACCTTAGAGTATCAGGACAACACTCTGACACTCCAACCAAATGAACTACCCTGCCAGGGCTTAGTTTTACTGTGTATCAGTATTACTATTACGAGTTTTCTTTGCCCCTGGGACCGGCTCACCAGACGGGGAGACTTGGTCAGACACATGGTGCGCCGACTGCCTGGTGCCCCTGCCCCTTCGCCGCCGGCCAGGACCACCCGCGTGCTGGGCACGAAGCTCCAGGAGCGGCCCAGCGCGGGTCTGAGCTTCCCGCTGTCCCTGTCTCGGGTCATGTGGTTGGTCACCTGCAGCAGAAAGAGGCAAAGGCTTACAGATGCAAAATGCCCGTGGGGAGGACACCTGCTCCTACCGCTCCATTTTACAGGTGGGATCGAGAGGCCCGTGAGCAGAAACGCCTTCCCTGAGGCTCCATAACTCATCCACAGCCGCCCTGACCTAGAGCCCTGGGCTCCGGACTTGTGCACAGTTCTTTCCACCAAAGCACGATGTCTCGGGCTTGACACCAACAGAGCTGATGGGCACGCGTCTGGGAATAAGCAGACGTGCTGTCTGCGCTTCCTAAAGGGAGGCCACTGGTGGGCTCAGGCCGACACCCCCAGCCCTGCAGATGGGCATCCTGAGACCATGTCCCACCACGTGTCAGGGGGGCACCGGTGTACAGGGGGCATCGTCTGGAAAGGGGATCCTGATCTGGTTGGTCAGCTCTACTCTGCCTGGGCTGGTCATGGGTAAGAGAACCCTGTAACACGGGTTTAAACAAGAATATACGTAACTGCTAAAAATGGCATTCTGGAAGGATCTTTAAAGACATGAGAAACAGAATGAGATGGCCAGTTATTTTTTAACACAGTGACAGTCTTTTTGGAAAGCTGGTTAAAAGCACATGCATGTATGCAGAGAAAGAAGATTCTACGGACACATGTAAAAATATGGTTTCTGCAGAGGTGGCACCTGAGTACAGATTTGACTCTTATATTTATTTTTTACCCTCCCTAGGAGAAGCATGCAGACTTGTAAGAAATTACTCCATAAGCAGAAAATCTCATTTTAAAAGCAAAAAGGTCCCTTTCTAGGAAGCTCTGAAAAAACTGGGGGGACAGAAGCCAAACAAGTGGCTGTGTGGGGTGGGGGTTCGGGGCTGAGAGAAACGAACACTCAGTGACGGGACTGCCATGGGTGACAAGACAGGACACAGTTGCAGCCAAACTTCGAACCAGAAGCACTCACTCCATGTGAGTTCACCTACATTAAAGAGAGTAAAAGGAGAAGCAAGACCGCCCCGATTGCTTGGCTGTTTGTGGACCGACCCCCTCCTGGTCCAGAGCTCTAGATGACCCAGGGAAGCTGAGCTGTGACCCTTTCCTAAAGGGCCACTTGTGGGTTCAGAAGGTGCTGTTTAAGAGAAATAAAGAAGCTTCTATTTAAGGCAAAAAATTTCTAGCTATAGGTAGAAATCCTGTTCCTCTTCCCCCTGGGGAGAGCCCAGCGATGAGGGGGAAGACAAGCACGGCTGGCCAAGCGCACTTCCTCACCACCACTGCCACGCCAAGGTCCCGGGCCAGGGTCTTCAGCTCTTGGGCCAGCTGCATCATCAAGGCCAAGCCTGGAGGAGGAGAAGCAGAGGAGGAGGGCAGAGGGCAGGGGGGAGCTGGGGTGGGGGCCAGCTGGAGGCTGGACTCCAGAGCTGGGAGACGGGACCACAGCCCTAACCCTGGGCTCTGCCACACAGAGCACTCACCTTCCCTCTGCTGACCTCCCAGAAGTGGGGAGACCACAGCGGTGACAGAGTCCACAATGACCACCTTCACATTCCCTGAAGAATCGCTCACCTAAGGGGTTGGGGGAAGCAGGGGTGATGCTGAGCCACTCGGCCTCTAGAGGGCTCCCTAGAGGCCCCCCGGCTGCGGACAAGCTTGCTCCTCCCACAAACTGGTAAGATCTGATCACACACACACACCCCAGGCGTCACCAAATTCCAGCAAATGTCTTTTCTCCAACCCCGTATGTACACCTAACAGAATACCTGGGTGGACAGAGAGGGTTTAAATCACAGGACATCCCAGGTAGCCTGAGCTAATGAAATTTGAGAACTCCCTGTTCAGAGTGTTGCGGCCCCTGGTCAAGGATTTTCTTAGTGGCCATCTTGGTCCTCTTGGCCAGGCCCCCACCATCTCCTCAGGCCGCTCTTTCCCCTCTCCTGCTTACCCCCCAAATCCCTAACTTCCTGGGAGTTTAGTTTTCTCTTCACTTCACGGTCTCCTTCTAGCTCTGCCTCCAGGGCTCATCTTCCGTATCGAAAATGGTTCCAAATATAGACTTATCTAGACAGCCATCTGTTAAAAGCCACAATTTTTGTCTCTACACAAGATTAGCATCCTCCTGGTTTCCTGGACCTAAACTGACTTGGATGCTTCCCTGCTCCCTTACCTCTTCTTTTCATTTGTTCAGGGTTTTATTTATTTATTTTTAGAGAGAGGGGAAGGGAGGGAGAACGAGAGGCAGAGGAACATCAGTGTGGGAGAGATACACCGATCGGTTGCCTCCTGCACGCCCCCACGGGGGGACCTGGCCCGCAACCCAGGCACGTGCCCTCCTGACTGGGAATCGGACTGCTGACCCGTCAGGTCACAGGCTGGTGCTCAATCCACCAAGCCACGCCAGCCAGGGCTCCCTCACTTCTTACATCCAAGTCATTTGCTGATTCTGCTTCCTCAACCCTGTTTTTCACCTTGCGTCAGCCGAGTCTGGGATAGTCCGCATTGTCTGCTCTTTCTCTGGAATGTCTTCCTTCACCTCACACTTACTCACTCCTGGCCAGTCAGCAGCTTATCTAAGACGGGGTGGCAAGAAAGAGAGAGGGGAGAACTGAATCTGGCTTAGCCCGCCTCACTTTTGGGGAGAGCAGGTTGAAATCTCTGGCTGAAGTGGGACAGCAAGCCTTTCCCCGCTTGTAGCTGTGGCGCCATCAGGTCCTCTGTGGTGGGGAGACCCTAAGGTGGTCCCCGAATTCCCTGCCTTTGGGTTCTCAGGCTCTTGTATAAGCAACCCCCACCCCTTGACCGTGGATGAGCCCTGTGACTTCCTCTAACTAATAAAATGTCAAAGGTCTTGGAGAGTCACTGTCTTAATTAGGCTGTGTTACATGGCGAAGGGAATGAACATCACTCCCGTGATTACGTTATATTATATAAGACAGCACGTGGCCCTGGCTGGTGTAGCTCAGTGGACTGAACGCAGGCCTGCAAACCAAAGGGTCACCAGTTCGATTCCCAGTCAGGGAACATGACTGGGAAGGGGCCCAGGTGTCCAGTAGGGGGTGCGTGAGAGGCAACCACCCACTGATGTTTCTCTCCCTCTTTTTCTCCCTCCCTTCCCCTCTCTAGAAATAAATAAATAAAATATTTAATTTATAAAAAAAAAGGCTATAACAAAAGACGATGAAGGACCAGCAATTCCGCTTCTAGGTATTTACCCGAAGTGATAACTAAACACTAAACACTAAACTGAAAAGACATATGCAGGATACAGTCACTGCAGCACTATTCGCGATGGCTAAGACAGGGAAGCGATCTAAACGTCCATCAGCAGGTGAGTGGATAAAGAAGTTGTGCACATATACAGTAAAGTATGACTCAGCCATTGAAAGAAAACAGAGTGAAACCTTGCCCCCCTGCAGTAATACGGACGGCCCTAGAAGGCACTGTGCTGAGGGAATTAAGTCGGAGAAAGAGAAATCTCACATGACTTCACCTATATGTAGAATCTAAAACACAAAATAAACAACACAGAGACCGAAATCAGACTCACAGATACAGAGAACATTTTGATGGTTACTCCATGGGAGGGAGGCTGCGGGGAAGGGTTGAAAAAGTGAAGGGATTATGAAGTACTGGGTTGGCCAGTAAGTTCGCTTAGTTTATTTTTTGTACAAAGGCTCTCGAAGTGCTCAGTTGTCTTTCACTTCATTTGAAACAAGTGTGTTAGACGGCATCGTGACAGCCGTCATCTCCACGGGCATTAAAAAAAAAACACGTCAAAATGGGGGAGCTTTTGTGCAGCCATTTTAATATTGAAGATGGAAGAAAATATGCAACATTTTGGGGGTGTTATAATTTATTATCTTAAGAAAGGTAAAAACGCAACTGAAATGCAGAAAAAGATTTGTGCAGTGAACGGAGAAGGTGCTGTGATGGGTTGAATGTGTCAAAACAGTTTGCGAAGTTTCTTGGTACTACAGACATTCTGGCCGAATAATTCCCTGCTGTGGGGCTGTCTTATGTGCTGGAAGATGTTCAGCGGCAACCCCGGCCTCTGCCCACTAGGAGCCAATAGCAGGAGATAGCCGACATACTCAAAATATCCAACTCAATAGAGTTATTGGTGAAAATGAAAAATGTGTCTTTGATCTTACGGAAAACACTGAACAGACTTTCTGGCCAACCCAATATCTATTCTCACCGCCCTGAACATGGATGTGGATGTATAAAAACACGAGGCTAGAGCAAGAGCAGCCACTCGGCAATGACGAGAGGAAAGAGCAAGAGACTCAGACACACCAGCCTAGAGCCCCAATGATGTGGCCCTGCCGAGCCCCAGACACATCGGAGGTCCTCAGATGTCCTCGAAGCGTGAGTGTCTGGCAGCCACACTCTATTATTTGCAGCTGAAAACTGGTCCCGTGGGAGCTGCAGAGATGAATGCAACACGATCCTTGTACTCAGGGGGGTTACTATGTAGTGGGCAGGAGGAGCATATAAACAAGGAGGCGCTCTGAACCCATCAGGCACAGCTGGAGTTGCCAGACTGCACATCTGCATCTCCAGAGAGTCTGTAATAGGACATCTGCCCGTGAACAGTGAGCACCAGAGCAGGGAGGGGCAGAGCAGCAGGCTCACCTGCTGGGCTACAGCACCTCGGAGGTCCTGCAGCACATCCAACACCTGGAAGACGTCAAAGGCACGCGCCACCTGGATTCTCCGGAGAGCTGCTGCCTGAGAGAAGAGGGGGCTCTGGATTAGAGGGAGCAGGGCCGAGCAAGATGAAGGGGGACTTTGAGGCTGAGCAGGAACAGGCATCTGGAGGGCAGGACTCAGGTCCAGGAAGGCAAGCGGGCTTTGTCTCAGGGGCCAGCTGTCCCTGTGGTGGCTGCCTGGGTGCTGAGCTGTGAAGCTAAGTCCGGGATCAGTGGAAAAGAGTGCATGGACTAAATTAGTGGTGTCTGCCATGGGCAATAAATAGGGTAGGATGAGTGATGCTGGGCGTTTGCCAGGCCTGAACTGAGGTATGCAGGGAGCTGGGTTCCCCAGGAGGGTGGTGTGGGTAGGATCCAAGCTGGGATGGGGTCGTAACAGGGAGGCTTGACGGATGCAGGAAGTATTGATAGAGCAGCAACTTTCGATCCCAGAAAGGGCTATTCGTCTGAATGGCCAACTTTCTTACAATGTAAGGGTAATGGGGGTCTTCGTGTCCGAGCCTCGGAGGAATCCAACACCCCGCCCCTTACCTGCTCCCCCTCATCCGGGGTTCTCGCCTGAAGCAGCTGGAGGATGCGGGAGGCCGTCAGCCCTCCGTTGGCATCAACGTACAGGACGTTCTGCTGCAGGCCCTGGGCCACATTTGCAGCCACACAAAGACATACCTGAGTTAGAGACAAGGCGCCGGGTGAACTAGACCCTCAGGGACTGCCCCGAATGTGAGCTCCCCACCAGCTCCAGTTCAGATCCCGGGGACAAGAAGGGGCGGAGTTCAAGGCCAACTCCTAACCACTCACCTTCTCTCTTCCGAGCTCCAAATCACATGCCACTGGCTGAAGCTTCCCCAGGGGTCCAGGACCACACACCTACCTCCCCCAATCCTCCTGGCTGCCGGCTGCTCCTGTTACCTGGGTTTTGCCGCTACCCGGGACTCCCACAATTTCAGTCACTTCTCCGGTGTAGAGACCAGCATCGAGCAGTTTGTCTAGGCTGATGGCAGAAGAGGAAGGAGGAGAATCAACCCAGGGGACTGGAGAGTAGGGAGGGAAGTAGTAGCCAAGAAGAAAAACACGACATTCCTTCCAAGCGCTGCCTGTGTCCTGAGACAGTGGCTTAAAAACCATCTGTCCACAGAGGTCTCTGCTGCCCCATCGGGCCTTCCTTCATTCCCCATCTCAGCCCCTGTTGTTTTCCTGGATAATATTTACCATGTTTTTAACTTTGAAATAATTATAGATTCACAGGAAGCTGCAAAAAAAATGCAGGGGGAGGTCCCACGTACCCCTCACCTAGCCTTCCCCAAGGGCGGTGGCCTGCATGATGGGAGGAACTGTACTTCGGTGCAGTATCATCAACCGACATTGACGGAGTCCACAAGCTTCTTCTGATTTTGCCGTATTACTTTCATGTGTGTCTGTGTGTACGGTTCTGTGCCATTTCATCACACATCTCCACGAATGATTATGCGAATACCACAATCAAGACACAAACATTTCCAGCCCTACCAGGCTCCCTGGTGCTACCCTGTGGTATCCACATCCCTCCCCTACGCTTAGCAACCCCTGGCAACCACCCCTGGCAACCACCAACCTGTTCTCCACCTCTACTGTTACTTTAAGAACGGTGCATACATAGAATCATAAAGCGTGTGAGCCCTGTGATTGGCTTCTTCACTCAGCACCGTCCCGCTGAGATCCACCCAGCTGCTGTGTGTGTTGCTAGTCTGCCCCCTGCCATCACTGAGAGGCCCTCCATGGTGTGGATGCACCAAGTTCGTTTAACGGGCCACCCACCGGAGGAGGGCATTTCAGCTGTTCCCAGTTTGGCACAATTATAAATAGAGCTGCTATGAACATTTGTGTACAGATTTTGCGTAAACCTCAGTTTTTGTTTCTCTGGAATAAATGCCCAAGAATATGTGGCTGGGATGTAAAGTAAGTGCATATTAATTTTATAGGAAACCACTACTCCCCAGAGTGGCTATGCCATTTTATTTTTCCACTAGCAAAGTATGAGTGATCCAGTTTCTCCGCATCCTCATCAGCACTTGGTGTTATCATCACTGATTATTTTAGCCATTCTGATAGGAGTATAGCAATATCTCCTCGTGGTTTTAATGAATCTCCTCCTCATCTCCCTAATGAATAATGATGCTGAACATCCTTTTATTTGCCAGCTGTATGCCCCCTCTGGGGAATGTCTGTTCGTGCCTTTTGCCCATTTTCTAATTAGATTGCATTATAGCCGAGGCTTAAGAATTTTTTATATATTCTAGATGCAAGTCCTTTGTTGGCTACGTGGCTTAAAATATTTTCCCTACTTCATAGCTTGTTTTTTCATCCTCTTTTGCAGAGTAAAAGTTCATACTTGCGATTAGTGTTTAATTTTGACTTTCTTATGTAAAAAATTATGAATTTTACTGCTCATACTTTCGTTTCAAATCTAAGAACTCCTGGCCTCACCCTAGGTCCCAAAGATTTTCTCCTGTTTTGTTCTAAAAGATTAATAGCTTAAAGTTTTACATCGAAGTCCATGACCCATTTTCAATCTTAGGTTCATCTATTTATTCCCTGGGATGCTCAATAGCTCCAGCACCCTTTGTTCAAAAGGCTGCATTGCTCCTCCGCTGGTGTGTTTCTGCACCTTTGTCAAAAATCAGCCAGACACACCTGGGGTCTATTTCTGGGTCCTCTATTCCGCTCCATCGATCTGTACGTCTGTCTCTCCGCAATGCCGCATTTGTCTTGATTACTGCAGCTATACAGTAGGCCTTACTGTTTGGGAGAGTGATTCCTGCACCTTTATTCTTCTTTTTCAAAATTGTTTTAGCTGTTCTAGGCCATTGGCTCTTCCATAAAATGATGAGAATAAGCCTACTTCTACAAAATAACTTTGCTGGGGTTTTTGGTAGGAACGGCACTGAAGCTATCGATCATTTTCGGGAGAACTGGTATCTCTGCCATGTTCAGTCTCCCGACCCGTAAATGTCCCTCCGTTTACTTGGGTCCTCTTTGATTTCCTTCATCAGCAATTTTTCATGTTCGGCGTGCAGATCCTATCCCTGTTTTGCCAGATGGAGACCTATGTATTTCATTGTCTTGGAAGCAACTTTAAATGATATTGTGTTTCTAACTTTCATTTCCACATGTTCATTTTGAGTGTATAGAAGCACAATTGATTTTCACGTTCCTCTTACGCCCTGCGACCTTGCTGAGTTCACTTAGTACTGGCAGTCCCAGGGTTTGGAATTATTTTCTGTTTGCTTATTTTTGTCTGCCCTCCCCATTCGGCCCAGAGCCCCTTGGGGCAAGAGCTGGGCCTTGCTCACTGTCACACCCCAACGCAGGCACGTCGCCCGAACCCAGGAGCCCTGCAGTGACTGTGCCCAGAGAAGGGAGCGATGGGACGGTGCTGTCTAGTCCCTATTATCGTCAGCGCTCCGGCTGCAGAAGCCTTGGGGTAAAATTCAGGACACAGCCAATTCCTAATGCAAGATCTGCCCCTGAACCACCACGACGCAGACAACTAACTGGCCTCCACGTGCTGCCCAACGCACAGGCTGAAGACCCTCCTCCTCCACCAGAGCCTGTACCAGTGCCGCCAAGCCCGGACCACAAGCCTGGACCAAGCCCGGCACGAGCAAGGCAGAAACCTGGGCAGTCATCTCTGATTCTTCACACCTGTGTCCCACCTGGTAGGAGGGCCTGTTGCGTCTTCTCTTCAACGCATCTCCCACTGTCACCTGCCTTGGATCTGACCCACGCACCCCAGCACCCCTGAGCCCCTCCTCTGCCAGCCGCCCGGGTCCCGTCCGCCTCGCACACCCCACCACACTGCCCGTAGCTCCACTTCCACAATACAGCCCTCCTCCTGCCTCAAAGGAGGAAACAGGGCAGACAAGTCACAGTCAGGTTTTTAGACCTAGGCGTGTGACAGTTGTGACTTCAGTGCCTACTCTGCCACTTACCAGCTGCATGACCTTGAGCAAGCCACTGAGCCCGAGTCCCCGCTGCCTCACCTGCAGACTGGTGGTTTTCACTGTGATGCGCTCAGTGGTGGCCATGAACTACACGCATGGTGCCCGGTTCTTGGTGAGCACCCAGAGACAGCCCACCCTTCCTCAACAGCCAAGGCCTGCCTCCTTCACGGAACCTTCCCGAACCACTCTGCCCTCCTGGGCAGTGGCCCACTGCGGCTGCAGCCCTGCCAGCGTACCAGCTGACTGCTCCCTGAACGAGTCCTCTGAGTCTGCTGGTTTTACAAGCTCCCCAAGCCCACAGGCCGAGTCTGCTTCCTGTTAATCGTCACTCCCTCCGCAGGCTGCCTCCATACCTTCATGCATCCGCCTGTTGGGCTCACGGAGCTTGTCTCCACCCCACACTCCTTTAAGTGCAGGAGCCTGCCAGCAGGTAGCTGGCAACCAGGAGGCCTGGCAACCAGGAGGCCGTCAGCCGGTGCTAGACGGGTAACAGGCTCAGCTCCCCAACCAGGAGCCACGAGCACCACGCTGGGTGGACCATGCTGAGAGGCTGCATCGTGAGAGCAGCAAGGGCCAAAGCAGCCCCAAGACCCCTGTGGTGGCGGACTTCACCCAATTCCGCACCAGCAGGTGGGGAAAGGGGTCAGACCCCCTTAGCCAGAAAGTGGCTGTGGTCTTCTACCTCGCCCCTCTCCAAAGGGCACAGTGGAATGTAACTGCTCCTTCATAGTCACGTCCCCTTCCACCGCAGAGTGTGGGGCGTGAATCAAGCATCCCAGGGCTGCATCCCCAAATCCACCCCTTGCTCCTCCTGGGCTCAACTCAAGGGGTTAGTTAATGATCATTAACGCACACTCTGAAGAGATTGTGTAACTTGTCCTCAGTGGCTGGGAGACTCGAGGCTCTCGATAAATGCTGGTCCGGCCTGCTCTTTCTTGTCTGATCCTTAAGTGAAACAGGACAGAGAGCCCAAAGAAGAGCTGCTCCGATCTGCTAAATGGTAACAAAATGCTGACATCTTGTGTTACAGAGCAGCGGTTATTAACCAGGGGTGATTCTGTCCCTCAGGGGTCACCCGGCAATGTCTGGACACATTTCTGATCATCACAACTTGGGGAGGAGGGAGGTGCTACTGGCATCCAGGGCAGAGGGGCTTGGGAATGTAGCCAAACACCCTGCAGCACACAGGACATCCCCCCACCCCCTCCACTGCCCCACCAGCAAATAATGATGCATCCCAGAATGTTGGGAGTGCGAGCTCGCCAAACCCTGTAGTAAGTAAGGTAAGACAGCTCAGAAGCCCTGTCCATTGGTCCATGCTGCCCTCACCCCTGCTTGAGAAACCCTGCTCTCTCCAGACTCAGCCACCAAAAGCCAAGTCGGAAGCATCCATGTCCTCCTGACTCTCACCTTCTTCTCAAAATACACATACAAACCTTCCAATGCCTGTGGACAGGATGGCAGTGGAGGTCTTCAGTTCCTCGTAGAGATCAGCGCCATTGAAGGGGAAAGCTGAGAACTGAGCCAACAGCACCCGCCTCAGGGCAACCAGGGCCTGCAGAAGAGGTGGGGGCAGCTCAGGACGGAGCCAGGGGCACGTCAACCCAGAGCAGAGAACTCAGGAATGAGCAATGACCAGGCAAGGGAGGGGGCATCTCGGAGTCCCTTGTGCCCCTCCCCACTCATGAATCTCTGGGAACCCTTTGAACGGGGACAGATATTTGCAGATGCCCAGGTCTGGAATGAGATCATCAGCTCACCTTATAAGACAAGCCACATTTCTGGGCTACCTCCTCCAGGTCTGCGGAAACCAGGTCCGCCACTGAAAACAAAATGTGTGGTTGATTGGCAGAAAGGGCGGGGCTTCCCATGCTTGGCTTTTCCCGTCTGTAAAATGGGGTGACAGTTCTCCCTTGGGGCAGGCCCTCTTAGGAAGCCTGCGAGAACTGACAGAGGACCAGGCGTGGTGCAGGGCACACAGTAGGGGTTCTGCCCTGCTAGGGGCTGTGCTCGGCCACGCCCACTACCCCCGAGCCTCTCCACAAGGGTGGGGAGCAGAGGAGGAAGGGGACGCCCCTCCCCCCGGGTATGCCAGGGCCGCGGGGCCACCTCCGCGGTGTGCCCAGCTGTGTGGCAGGCGCACGCGGTCACCTGTTTTGATTCCGTGGCTCCTCAGAAGCTGGACCATGTCCTGGGTGAGGCCCGGGCAAAGGCCGGCCCTGAGCACGCCCATGGTCCCCGGGGCCCCGGGCCGCCCGGCCCGTGGGCACCCTCACCGCCCTCTCCAGACGCCCCTCGGCCCCCCTTTCTGGACCCGGGCCAGGCGGCGCGCTCCGCGCGGGGGGGGCTGGTGCAGCCAGCCCCACGCGGGGTCCCGGGCGCCCTAGGCTCGCCAGTCCCGCCCGGCCGCCGCTTCCGGCTTCCTGGCTCCAAAGCCGGGCGGGCAGCGCCATCTGCTGGCCGCGAGGGGCGGTGCGCGGCCTCCTGCGGCAAGTTGGGGCGGACACAAGCCGAGTCTGAACCGCCCCACGCACTGGGGCGCATTTTCCACTTGGACATGCATCTCCTGCAGGCGTCACGTGCGCTCCGAGTCCGCGCCAAACACGCACACACGCCGACCTGTGATCCTCTGTTCTAAACGCTGGGCCAGAAAGTTCCAGAAGACTGACCGTCCCCATGCTCAAGGGACCTACCTACTGGTGTGGGCAAGGCAACGAAGAGGAATCCAACCAACCGGATAGGATACTACGTGATGGGTGCCAAGAACACACAGAGGGCACTGCTTCTCTGATTTGTCCATCTTTAATAAATAACATTTTTTATTGATTGATTTTAGAGAGAGAGAGGAACGGGGAGGGAGAGATCGGTTTTGCTGTTCCACTCATTTGGTAGAATGGTTTTTTTGTTGTTAGATTTGTTAGATTCCATTCATTGGTAGATTCAAGATTTTATTCATTTATCTTTAGAGGGGAAGGGAAAGAGAGAGGGAGAGAAATATCAATGTATGGTTGCCTCTCGTGTATCCCGCACTGGGAACTGGCCCACAACCCAGGCATGTGTCCTGACTGGGAATTGAACCCCAGTCCTCTCGTTCACAGGCCCACACACAATCCACTGAGCTACACCAGCCAGGGCTCATTGGTAGATTCTTATATGTGCCCTGACCTGGGATCTAACCGGCAACCTTGGTGCAGAGGGAAAACAGCCAGCTAGCTGTGGGGTCAGGGCCAATAACATTTAAACAAACAAACAAACAAACAAAAATGCTGAGTGTATAGGACACAAAGTATAAGATTTGGTGTTTTTAAACGTCCTTTCCTTTGCCTTATCTTCTAGAAGAAACATAACAACCTTATGGGGGTGTCTCCTCATAATCCAATGAGGTGGGCACTGTTTTTATCGTGTTTCATAGATGAGGAAGCTCAGGCTCCAGAGGTGCGGTCACAGCGCCGCAGAGGACAGAGCCTGCGAGGGCAGAGCTGGACTTCAGTCCGTCAGACACGTGCCCTCTAAGTGCAACGCCGGTTCAGCTGTAACAGCCTCTCTTCCCACCACGGAGGTCGTGTGTATGTTTTTTCCTGCAGTGGAGGGGCCTCCTTGAGAATAGAAATAATGTCTGGTCCATCTCTATCCCTTTGCATTGCCCTCCTGTGTCACTCAACACATGGGGACCTTTGGGGTCAGAGTGTGGCACGTTTAGAATTCCAGCAGTAAAACCTGGGTGTGTGTGCTCTCCCCGGGCCTGCAGACCAGACATAGCGGGGGCTTGCTGCGTGCAGTTTCTGGACAAGGCGCCTCAGCCTGCCAGTCTCCCACTCCCTCCATGTCCAGGTGCCTTTGTCCCACCTTCCCTCCCCTCCCTCCTTCCCAGGGCAGCGCCAAAGGGCTCCACAGGCGGTAAGCATTTTGATCCTCAGAGAAGGGCAGTGCGCCTGCCGAACCGCAGAGCGTTAGAGCTGGAAGGGTGATGGAATCCTCTTCTTGGCTCTACCCCACTCCACCCGCCCTGGTCCTGGCCCCGGGCAACAGCAGCCCCTAATTGTTACACTCCGAGATGATTGTGAAGTCAGCTCACTGCACCCGCAGCCCAACTAAACGAAGGTGGGTCTGCTGCCTCCAGTTTCTCTCCACTTCCTGTCTGCTTGGTTGCCCTGCACGGTGACCGCTGTGGCCCCAAACAAACCAGATGGCATCAGAGGTGTTCTGTAAAGTGGGAGACGGGGAGGAGGCCCTGATGAAAAAGGAAACCCTCAATGTTTCGAGTCCAATGTCGGAGCCCTTTCCGAACCCCAAGTCTATGAACAGGACGGTGGCCACCAAAGGATTCCCACTTTCCTCAAGGGGCAGTTTGTTTAACTTCACGGAGGAAGATGTCAGCAGTCTACCGTAAGACTCAAGTCTGGTCCTTTCCTCCTTTCTAAGCCAGGAGCTGGGGGGTGGGGAGGGGCTTGACAAAGAGGTACTTCCTGGACCTGTCACAACCTGGGCCTTGGACTTCCTGGGAAGGGCACGTGTGCAGGTCGAGTCATAGATTCCTGACCTCGAATCAGTTCCTGGAGTCATGTCGGCCTCCCACTGCAGGAAGCCTTCCAGGATTGGTCAGAGATTTGTTGTGGTTGTTTACTTTATTATTGTTCGAGTACACTTGTCTGCCTTTTCCCCCACCGCTCCCCCACGACCCCAGCCATCCCCACCTCCCTCCCCTGATTCCACCCCCCCTTGGTTTGTCCATTTGTCCTTTATAGTTGCCCCAAGATGTGTTGACTGTGCATCCCTAGTATAGTTAGGGTCCTCCCCCTGCTCCCCCAGACACCCCTGCCCCCTTCCTCTCCCCATGGCTCCTCTCTCCATCCTCCTTCTGGTGCTGCCCCCTTCCTGTGTCCCCCCAGTAGCCTGTCTGTGTTCAGGTCGAGGCTTACTGCTCCTCCTCAGAGATTCTGGGTTCCCTTTACTTCATCCCACAAAACGCCTGGAGCTCCTGCCAGGTGTCTGGCCCAGGGTTAAGTTCTGGAATGTGCAGCTGAAAAGCACAGTCAAGTAGCTCCCCGAATGGGGTGTGTGTCAAGAATCAAGAATGATACAGCACGGTCCATGATACAATATGACTCCTTGAAAAAAACGGAAGAGGCTTAGTATAGCTTGGGAGAAGGTGCAGTTAAGGGAGGCTTCTTGGAGGAGGTGATACGTGAGCTGAATGTCCTAGGAATGGAAGGAATGAACCAGTGAGGGGGGGTGGTTGACATAGGCAGAAGGAGTCATCTGCAAGGCACTTTCACGGCGTGTGACTTTTATAGTCATAAGGGCCTGTATTTGCTTTAATGCTCACAGTCACTCTCTTGAAATTCTTAATAATTTTTGAAGGAGACTCACAAAACTACCTTATTTCACCATGTATAATGTGCAAAACCCACATTTTTGGCCCAAACTTTCAGGAAAAAAAAACTTTAATTTTTATTTTTAACTCAATTATTTATTTATGTACTTGTTTTTTGCATTATAAAGGAATTTTTGCATTTGTTTCTGAACATATGGATATTGTTATTGCTTTCTAGAGTTACACTTCAAAAAAATTTTTAAGATTTTATATATTTATTTTTTAGAGAGCAGGGAGGGAGGAAGAAAGAGAGGAGAGAAACATCAATGTGTGGTTGCCTCTCATGTGTACCAACTGGGAACCTGGCTCACAACCTAGGCACGGGCCCTGACTGGGAATCGAACGGGTGACCCTTTGGTTCATAGGCCTGAAAAGCACAGTCAAGTAGCTCCCCGCCTGGGGTGTGCTCAATCCACTGAGCCACACCAGCTGGAGCCAAAATTCTAAATAATTTTTGAAGGGGGCCCACAAACTATGTCCTAATTATATGAAAGAGATAGGGTACCCACTTCCTAAGGGACCTGCAAGTGGCAGGTTTGGCTGAAGTGATACATGCTTCTAGGAAACTTCGTGCTATACTGAGAAAGCCTAGGACTACAAGTCCAAGTTCTACCACTTAGCTCTACAGCTGCGGAGAAGTTCATTAAGATCAGGGCCTCCTCAGTCCCACGTGTGGAAACTTGGGCCAGCGCCCATCCAGCAGGACCGCTGTAAACTCAGAAGAGCGTGTGTCCAGCATCAGCTTCAGCCCTGGTGTTTTGAAAACGTGAATCTGAAACAGAGACTCATGAGGACAACTTGAAGTGTAAATGGCAGCAACACTCAAGACTCTCCAGCCTACAAGTGACCTTGGTGGGGAAGTCATCTCCTCTAAATACCCCCCAGTGGCTGGCATTGGAGGCTTGGGCTGGTCAGGGTTTGTCAAAGGTTTTTGAGCATGTGTACATTCATCTGCTAATTTTACACGCTATGTATATTAATACTGTTCAATGTTATATGTTCTAATTAAATAAATTAATAATCACATTAAATATTAAATAGTGAAGCCCTGGCTGGTGTGGCTCAGTGGATTGAGCCCCAGCCTGAGAACCAAAGGGTCACCTGTTTGATTCCCAGTCAGGGCACATGCCTGGGCTGCGGGCCAGGTCCCCAGTTGGGGTGTGTGAGAGGCAGCCACACTTTGATGTTTCTCTCCCCACTACCTCTCTCTCTTTTCCCTTCTCTAAAAATAAAATCTTTAAAATAAATAAATAATTAAATAGTGCATACATATCAGTAAAGCTTATTTTCCTTTTAAACATTTTTCCACCCTCCAGTAGGTCATGGGGTCACTCCCTGGGACCTTTGCACCCCACTTTAGAGGAAGGACTTAGAGAGTTTTAGCAGGTGTTCCTCAAATTGTGGTTCTCAGAATCACCGGCATCAGAATCACCTGAGGATCCTATGCACTGTGGCAGCTTCCCCAGCCCCACCCCAGCTGGGGACCGGGCACCAGGAATCTGCATTTTCCACGAGTGCGTGCCCTGGCGGGTAGACGCACTGCTGCCCAGCAGTGAGGATGTTCCGAGCTGTTCAGAAGCAGCTGGGGCCCCACGTGAGTCAGTCCCAGCGCCCGGGCCTCCCGGAGCTCCCTGGCTCCGTGGGCGGGCTGGCGTGGACCCCTCGGCCATCGGGTCACCGTCTCCCCTCTCGCTCCAGGAGGCCGATGCCAGAGGAGGAGTCGGAGTGCAGTTCCGACGACACCAGCACCTCCCCCGTCTCGTCCACCTTGTTGAACCCCATCAAACTGGCCGTGACCCAGCCCAACAGCAGCTTCTTCGCCGGGCTGCTGGAAGGTGAGCTGAACAAACTCAACACCTCCCCGGCGGCCAGTAACGAAAAGGAGGACCTGGCCCTCTGCCTCCACCACTCTAAGTCCCACACAGCCCCCGGGGGCCTGCTGGACCTTGACAACCCCGAGCTGGACACGGACACCACCTCGACATCCTCGAAGTCCTCCGTGGTCACGGATGTGCCAGAGGCGCCCTTCATCTGCGAACACACAGTGAGCGACTACACCGCCGTGGTGCGTTTTCTGTCCCCCTCGTGCATCTGCCGGAGGCTGAGTGGCCGCCCCCAGTGTGCCAGGCTCTGAGCTGAGCTCTGTGGGGGGTGTGAAGGTGCCTCTCACCTACATCCTGACCTCAAGTTCATGGGTTAGGAGAGAGAGCCTAACCCATGTGTAAACTCCAGTGCAAGCTAGAAAGAGCTCCTTGCTGTAGGGAGAGTTCAGATCAAACGCCACCAGGATGTCAGAGGAAAGGAAACATTACTTCTGGGTGCAGGAACTAGTTTGGTGGCTCTTGGTAACGTTTGAGCTGGGGCAGAGAGGTAGGATTTAAATACCAGGAGACAGGCTGGGGGGGGGGGCGGTATTCCCTGGAGGGGCTGGTACTAGCAAAGGCCTATAGGTGGGGAAGCGGGGGAGGAAGCACCCAGGCCCCAACCCAGGGCTTGTCACACATTCCTGTCTCCGTAGATCTGATCATCTCCTTAAAACACAAGGCTCCTGGCCCCATCTCTAGAGGTTCTGATTCAGTTGGCCTGGGGGATGGGGCCTGAGAATTCGTACCGCTAACAAAGTCCCAGGTGGTGCTGATGGCCCCGTCCTGGAGTGATGTTGGGGGAGGGTGGTTAGTCTGGGGTCATTTTCTGGAAGCCCTCCAATGTTAGGCTACTTAATACATTTTCCTGTAAGCAGCAGGGAACTGCTTTTTGCAGAGCTTTTCATCTGGTGATGGGTGCAGTCGGAGCTGAGCTTTACGAAAATGGATCCGAAAGCCCGATTGTTGGAAGGCCTGGGGCCCTGGTTCTTCCTGGTCCACCAGCACCGTCAATGTCCTGTGGCAACCTGGGAGCAACTGAAGTTTTGTTCCCCTCTCACCCTACCCCTAACTTAGGCCTCCGGCATCAGAAAGTGGCAGGGCAGGGGCCAGCAACCCCAGCAAGCCCCCTGGGGTGTTCCGATTTGAGAGCTTCTGGCCTGGAGAGAGGAGTCGGCCAGCCAGGAATCTGCAGTGTTATTAAAACTCCCTCGGACCTGAAGTCAGGCTCACTTGGCGACCCCTGTTGTGGCACACGGACTCCGGAGCTGTCAGTTTGATCCCTGACTGTCACTTAATTACTGTGTGACCGTGGGCCAGCCACTTACCCTCTCTGAACCTTTAACCCCACCAGCAATGAGAGAGGCGGGCAAGATAATCTCCCAGGTCCCTCTCAACTGACACTGTCTGGAACAGCCATTTTCAACGGGTGTGCTACAAGAATTTTTAGAACTCGCAAGTGCTGAGGCACAACTGGTGGGCTAGTTACTATCGAGTATTGCATGTTTTAAAAACTCTTGAGATACACCGGTTAAAAATCGCCGGTCTGGGAGAAACGGAATGAAGGTGCCCTGCACGGTGGGTCGGGCTGTGCAGGCAGCAGGCTGGTCGTCCCATATGCGGTTGGAGTTACCTCACGCCCCCATCATACCTGCCCCGGCTCCAGCGGGGACTGGAATGGCCGTGGGGGTGCGTGGGGGACGAGGAGGAGGGGGCAGGGGGTGGAAGTGGGCATCCCCACCCATGTGGCGTGGCCATGGGGGCCCGGGCGAGGGGAGGGCAGGCCGGGCCGGGTCTGAGGAAGCCTCCGGGGTTCTCTTCTCCCAGATTTCCTGGACCTATGCCCTGAGCAAGCAGCCAGTCAGTTTCTACCAGGTCCTGCTGCAGGAGGTGGTCCAGAATGACAACGATCTGAAGACAAAGAGTCGCCCGTGGATCTTCCACAAGATCTTGGGCACCACTGTCAAGCTGATGGAGCTGAAGCCTAACACGAGTTACTGCCTCATCGTCCGGGCCGCCAACACGGCTGGAGTGGGGAAGTGGTGCAAGCCCTACAAAGTGAGCCCGGGGAAGGGCGCCCAAGGGTCAGGGAGAGAAGTCTGCACCGGGGGCTTTGGAGGTTGGGGCCACCTGCTACCCCCACAACCTGTCTCCCTGCTTGCTTGCTTTCCACGCACACAAATACACATCAATTGCAGGCTGCTCTCTCCTGGGAGGTTTAAGGACTAAGCCACTCTGGTGCCCACAGGAAATGCAAAGTAACGTGCTCTACTCATCAGCATCACTATAACCGTCACCTTCCAACTCTTACTGATGATTGTGAATGGTGAGGGAAGTCCAGGGCATTGAAGGAAACAGGGAAGAGGCTGAAGGGGGACAAAGAAGGGAGCAGCCTGGGGGTAGGGAGGGGCACAGGGTAGGGGAGAGGCCTACGTACACAGCTCTGTGGTTGGAAACATCACAGGCTTGAATCACACCTTTTTGTACCTGCTGCTTCTGGAGTTGACAGGTAGGTTGGCCAGGCCACATAGCTAAGATCCCATTTAGCAAACAAACCAGGGGTGGCAGGGACAGAGAGGTCAGGCCTGGGAAGGAAGTCTGAGGGGTTTTCTCCTGTGATTGCAGTTTGCAACCGTCGCCAATGACCTGAGCAGCTTCCCTGAGAACAACCCCATCCAGATCACGGTGCGGCGCAAGGAGCCGCAGCGGAAGACGGTGGCCATCAGGCCTGACGAGATGCGGAGGCTGGAGGATCTGGAAAACATACTTCCTTACTGAGGGCGAGGGTGGGGACCCGCAGGCCAGGGCAGCCACCGCCCACAGCGGCTGGGCACCCTCTCCCCAGGTCTGGGCTGCATCCGAGTCCTTCATTAAAGAGCTGCGGTTCGCTTGGCCCCCAACGTCCTGCTTCCTGCTGTGCACAGCCTCAGCTGCGCTGCCAGAGTCCACCTGCCTAGCTTCTGCCAGAACCAAAAGTCCAGGTGGGCGGGGAGGACAGAAGGGCAAAGCAATGCCGCCACCACCACCTACTGCCCTCTTTCTCCCCCTGGAAGAGACTGGCACTCAGACTAAACACACCCCAGGAAAACCAGCAACTGGGACAGGTGGTGGCCCCCCACACCCTGTCGGCAGGGCTCTGGCGGGACATGGTGCAAGTGACACAAGCTTTGGGGCATCTATTTAATTCTGGCTCTTCATGGATGTGAGAACACAAACCGCTTAAGCTTCCTGGGCTGTTTCATCATCAAAAACATGGAAACATGAGACCATTCTGGGCATGGCTATCAGGTTATCGTCGGGGTCACGTGAGAGCACCCCCAGAAAAAGTGCCCACAGACAGGGTCTCAGCAACTGCTGCCTCCCTTTGCCCCCCGCAGCTAGGGACGTGCGAAATTGTAAAAACGGGGGTGAGCGTGGGGGAGGGTGTTCCACGAGACTGGAAATGCTGTGGCCCTGAGTTTAGAAGTTCATCCTGGCCCTGCCGGCTAGCTTGGAGGTCCAGAGGGCAAGATCCCGGTGGGGAGTCTTCCCGACAGGAAGTCCTGGGGGACAGAGAACCACCCCCCTCGTCACGCCACACCCACTGCTGCTGCAGCTCGTCACTGCACGCCCCATCAGTGGTCCTTCCTGAATCCTGGGGGCCTGGCTCTGAGCCGGGGGCACACGGCAAGGCCTCGAGAAGTGTGTTGGGGGGGGGCGCTGAGGGAGGCACCCGGCAGCACTCCCTGTGCCGACGACAGTGTTGTCTGTCCTGCTCTCCTGGAGCCGGTGTGACTGAGGACGGCACCAGTAACTGCACGCAGAGCTGGCTAATGCAAACCGCCGCATCAGACACCAGGGCCTCACACACTATCCTCTGGCCACCAGGGCGGGGCTTCAGCCAGCCCCCCTCCCCCGCAGCCGGCCTCCCTCTTGGCAGCACAGGGTGGCCTGTGTGGTTTGGGGGTAGCCCAGTGCAGAGGGAGCTGAACAGAGGACTTGGTGTAGACCTTGGCTGAGTGTGGATTCTAGACAAGGGACTATCACGCAGACACACAAAATATAAGTTATTTATTTGGTCACAGAATCTGGGGTCTGCCCCTACCTGGGGCTAACATCAGGGAAACGAGGCCCAGGCACTGCCTGGCCTCCTGCCAACTCTGATGGGACTAGGGAGACCCAGAGTGACGGCCAAGGGCTGAGCTCCGAGGTAGCCTGCTGTGACCTGCAAACTCCGGTGCTGGGGAGGAGCCCCGTTGGGGTCCGTGCACGGCCAGCAGGCCACACCTGTTCTCCAGGTCACCACCCGGCTGCTAGGTGGCTGCCACAGGCCAGGTCCAGCTGTGGGTCAGAGCGCTGTGGGGCTTCTCATCTCCTCCATCTGTGCAGAAGGGGAGGGGACGGGATGGGGGTCCTCCGCGGGAAAGGGAGGCTGTGGTTTCCCTCGGCCAACCAGAGCCTGGCTGCTGCCTCGCCATGGCCTCAAACCGGGGCCCGGCCTCCTGGGGAGCCCACCAAAGCTGTCCCATGAGAGACAGTGACAGTCCTGTACAAGGACGCAGTGCCTTAGGTCCCAGGGTGTGTCACCTCCTAGCTCTGATCTTCCTGTCTACTGAAGCATGACAACCCCCGAGACAGGTTAACTGAGCTGTCCCAGACGGCACAGTAAAGGCAGGACCAGGATCTGAACTAGGTCTCAGGACCTCCCAGTTCAGCACTAACAAGGCGCTAACAAGGAAGTCCCGCCTGGCACCGCAGTGACCCTGGGCCCGCCCCCGGGGAGAGGGGCCTCAGCACTGGCGGGGGCTGCCACAGTGCCTGCCATTTCCCCAGCCCTCCCACAGCCCACTGAGAACCTGGCTCTGCACACCCTCCCGGGGCAGTCTGGGGCCCTAGCGAGCCCCCCGAATTCTACACCACGGGGAAAGTCACCAGGAGTGGCCCCCAAGAGGTCAGCAGAGAGGAGCACACCAAGCCCCACTTCCCCAAACTCACATCCGGAGGCACTTGTCCTTCCCACCGCTTGCCACACGCTGGCCATCTGGGCTCCAGTCGACGGCATACACCTAAACCGGGGCAGAGGAGGAAGAGGGGAGGTGGGGCGATGAGGAGGGTGAAGGAGCAGGGCCCGGCTCTAGCCCCTCACCCACCCTGGGTCCACAGGTGGCGGCCATACCTCATCCGCATGGCCTGGCAGGTCAGTGGCCAGCTTCTGGGCCTTCGTGTCCCACACCTTCAGAGTGCTGTCACTGCTGCCACTGACCAGGAGCCGGCTGTCGGCCGACCACGCGATCTGGTACACGGCAGCCACATGGCCACGCAGGGAAGCCAGGTACCTGGGCCACGGGAAGGAGACAATGAAGATCCGCAAACACATCTGAGGGGTCCTCTCTGCGCCCACGGCAGTGGTCTCCAACCCTGGCTGCGGGTTCGAATCACCTGGGAACTTACACAGACTCCCACTGCCTGGCCCCACCCCAGGACAACGGCGTCATCCCTGCCCGTGATGCGTCTGTAAGACTCCGCCAGGTGAGCTATTTCTAGGCTGCCTCTTGCCAGCACTCCACGCCGACTCTGCTTTGCACGCCTTAGCACCCAACGCAGGCGTCTGCTCGGCCCATCTGCCTGACACTCCCCCCCATATGAAGTCGCCTGTTCACAGGGGGCACAGAGTAGCACGAGGCCAGACCACCTGATCCAGACAGATTGGCCGCGTCTACGGGGACGAGTCGTGAGGCATCTGACGTGCAGCTGTCTGACCTTAGAGAGAAACTGAATGGACGCACAGGTGCCAGGGCTTCCCTTGCTCCTCCGTGCTTCCCCTCCAACCTGATTAACCCCGACGGCGCGGTGCCTCACCACACCGGGGCTTCTGGGACGGAGGGACAAGCAGAACCACCTGGTGATCTCATCAAACTGCAGATTCCGGGGTTATCAATAAATCGACAAGCAACGAGTGCTGGTGAGCATGTGGAGAGGAGGGAACCCTCACGCACTGTCGGTGGGGACGCAAATCGGTGTAACCACCGTGGAAGACAATATGGGCGTCCCTCATAAAAACTAAAAATAAAACTGCCGCGTGACCCGGCATTTCCACTCTGGGTGTATATCCGAAGAGACCCAGAACACTAATTCAAAAGGCAACACGCATCTCCATGTGCACCGCTGCCCTAGTTCCGGCAGCCGAAATATGGAAGTGACCTAAGTGTCCACTGACGGGTGGACGGATGAAGAAGGTGCGGCACAGGCGCAACGGAATATTCCTCAGCCTCGTAAAAGAACGAAACCTTGCCGTCTGTGACCCCACGGATGGGCCTGGAGGGCACTGTGCTAAGTGAACTAAGACAGACAAAGACAAATACCGTACGATTTCACTTATATGTGGAATCTAAAAATCAAAATCACGAACAAACAATAAAAACAAAGTCCTACATATGGAGAGTAAGTCGATTCTGAAGGAGGGCTGGCGGGAAGAGTGAAAAAGGTGAAGGGATTAAGAAGCGCACAGATCGGCAGTCACGACAGTCACGGGGAGGTCAAGTGCAGCGATGGGAACAGAGCGAACACCACCGTAACCACCACGTACGGGGTCAGACCGGCACTGGCCTCACCGGGGTGGCCACTTTGTCAGGTGTCTACATGTCTAGTCCCTCTGCTGTGCACCTGGAGCTAATACTGCACGTCAACTATAATTGGAAAAGAATTTTTAAAAAATTTTAAGTGCAGATTCTGACTCACAAGCTCTGAGTGGGTCCCGGGGTTCTGATCTCTATCAAACCCCCAGACGCTGCAGCCACCACCACCCACCTGCAAACCACACTGAGGAAGGCCAGTGTCAAGATCGCCTCTCCTCAGATGGGAGACGAACTAGCGTTCTCAGCGCCCACTCAATGCTGCTGCTAAATATGCCATCTCGCCCTGGCTGGTGTGGCTCAGTGGACTGAGCACTGCCTGTGAACCAAAGGGTCGCTGGTTCGATTCCCAGTCAGGGCACATGCCTGGGGGTTGTGGGCCAGGTCCCCAGTAGAGGGTACGCAAGAGGCAACCACACATTGATGTTTCTCTCCCTCTCTTTCTCCTTTTCTTCCATCTAGAGATAAATAAAATATTTAAAATAAATAAATAAATAAACCACCTCGCTCTTATTCCTCTTCTGTAACAAGAAACAGAGGTTCAGAAAAAGCCACGCCCCTTCCAGAGCAACAGTGGCCGCCGCCTCCCTCCCCAGCACCCACTCACTTGCCCATCCTGCCATCCCACAGCTTGATGGACTTGTCGAAGGAGGCGCTGGCGACCACACGGGAGTCCGGGGAGAAGAGCACCTGGTTGATGAGGGCCTGGTGTCCCGTCATCCGTGCGAGGGGCTTCTTGTCCTCTGCTGGGGACCACAGGAATAAGGTGAAGTCGTCTGAGCCAGACACCAGCCTCTCTGGGCCCTGGCCCTAGGGGAGGCAGAGAGCACATGGAGTCGGATTTGGTCTCGGGCGGGAGAACCCGGCCTCGGCTACTAACTCGACGCCGGTCACTCAACACCGGCGATGAGGCCGGGCCGGCCACTAACTCACACGAGTCGCTTCCCCCCAAAGGAAACCGTGTGAACGCAGGACGATTTCTAAGGTGAGTAATTACACGAAAAAGCAGGGCCTGGGTGTTGTGTTACAATGGGGGAGGGTTTCCCACGAGGGTCTGTGCGACTCAATGACAGGGATGCGTTCTGGGAAATGCTGCGTTTGGCAGTTGTGTCACCGTGCGACCGTCACAGAGGCACCACACGACCGCGGTGGCACACACAGCCTACCGCTCCAAAGCAAGACGCCTGCACGGCGTCACCGCACAAAACCACCCCAGAGTAAATCGAGCACACGAGAAAATGGTGCAGACACGCGAGACACGAGGCCACTGCCACCACAGGGCACACCATTCACAGCCAACTTATCAACAGTGCCCTCTAATGATAATAATGTATCACGACGGCCGTTAGGCCAGCCACATCCCTAGTCATCAGGAACTTTCCATTATCGTCCTATGGGGCCCCTGTTGTGTGTGTGGCCCTCCGCTGCCCAAAACGTCACCACGCAGCACGTGACCACACCGTACAGTGTACAGACACACACGCACACGTACACACGAGGTCTCTGGAAGGAGAAACAAGACACTCGTGGCACAAGATGCCTCCAGAGGGAAGGATCGAACGTGTGACGGAAATGAGAGGTTGTCTCCTACCCACCCTGTTGTGTTCTCTGAACCTTAGCTCCCATGAATGTGTTACTTAAACTAACAAAATCAGAGGTACCTTGGGAACGAAACAGAGAAGCAACAAAAACAAAGTGAAATACAGTGATTCCCCCGCACATCAGGATCCCAGGGGTATAAACCAGGGTTTGTAGGAACCACTTTCCAGAAAAGGCACTTTCTGGGTGGGGCTGGAGGCAGAGGGGCTGAGCGTCTGCAGTCCGGGGGGCTGGGAGCGCGAGAGCCCAGGGCTGGACGTGCCAGCACTTACTCACCCGCACCAGGTTGTACCGGTTCAGCGCCCTCTCCTTTAAGTCCTGCACTGTGGCCGCCACGCACCGGAGGGGAGAGAAGGAGAGGAGGAACGAGGCTGATCAGGACACCCAACACAAGCAGCAAACACCCCGGCCTGGGTCCGACTCTCACGCATTAAGCTAGAGAACGGGCTCTTTACCAGGCATCTCCCTCCTCTCCTTCTCCCGTTCACTCACAGGACCCCTGGACATCTTGGGGGTTAACCGAGGCCTCGGCTGGCTCAAAGGCCCCTGTGCGCAGGGCGTAGTCCGTGCTGAGGGCCATGGTATTCACCCAGTGGCCGTGGCCCTGCAGAGTCCGGCACAGCACGCCCTACGGGAGAAGCACACACCACTCTCACCCCTGGGGAACCTGCACCCTGAGATTAGTCCCAGGAGACTCAGAACCAGGACCCTCGTTCAGTGTGATCTGAATCACAGCACCCTTGGGGCCTCACGTCTCCCCTCGTTTGTAGAAAGAGGGCTTGAGCTCAAGGCAACGTTTCTGAAAATACGTTTCCCGGAAGGAAGTACATCGGAACACCAGGGCTCCAGTCAGGTGGGTTTGGGATACGGCAGGTTCGGTAAAGAAGCTAAAGCGGCTGCTGCAGCAGGAACCTCCAGAGCCCCCCCACCCTGACGGACATCGGAGCCTCTCCATAGTGCAGCACCCCGGTGCCCCACGTGCCTCCCCGACCTGGCTCCCGGAACACGCCCCGGAAACACTGGTCGATGTGCCCTCTGGCACTGGCCTGCCCCAGCCTGGCCTCCCCAGACCGGCTTCCCGACGCCCCCAGGTCTTACGTCATGAGCCCTCCAGACTTTGAGGGTGCGGTCCTGTGAGGCAGAGTAGAGCAGCCCGTCTCCTCCCCACCGGAGACAGGTGACCGACTGGGTGTGCCCCGTGAGGATGCGCTCGCAGCGGCCCAAGGTCGTGTCCCAGACCCGCACGCTGCCGTCCTTGGAGCTGCTGGCCACATAGCGGCACTCGGGGTTCCTGGGGGGTGGGGGTGGGAGATGTGACCTTGCTTCCAACCTGGCGATGCCTGTCTTCCCGTGGCACCTCCCCGTCGCCACTTCAGGGTCAGGGTCAATGTCTAGGCAGCTCCTGACCTCAAGGTCCAGATACACCTCCAGGTGGCTCTCAGGCCCCGGGATGAACAGTGGCCCCCACCCCCAGCGGTGATGCAGGTACAGAAGACCTTCCCCACTTCCTGCCTCACGGTCACTGTCAGGCTGCCCACCTTGTCCCCTCTGCATTAAGTGGAGTGGGGGACAGCTCCGAACCCCTTGTTCCTCATCTCCCCAGCTGTCAGTGTCTCTTACGTGTGGAGCGGCTCCCAGCTCAGGCCTGTGATCCACTTGCTGTGGCCAGTGAGAGTCCTGCCCACCTGCTTCCCCGTGCTTGGGTCCCACAGGAGAATCTGAAAGATGGACATTCACAGAATAACCCTCCCAACCTTCCGCTGCACTGCCCACCCTCCCTGAAGACCAAGAGCCTGGCTCTGACCCAGCTCCAGGAAGGTAACCCCAGAGTCCCTGTCCAGTCACCTGGTCTGCCACCTACCTGGCCATTCTTGCAGCCTGAGGCCAGCTTCTTGCCGTCTGGAGACCAGGATATACTAAGGACCCAGTGTCTGTGTCCTAAGAAGGAAGGGGAGGGAGAAAGGAGGAATGTCTGTTTTTAATCCCCGATTCCCAGCAGTGCCTGGCACACAGTGAGTAGCCCTAAACCAGTTGCTGCTCGAGAAAACGAACAACCGAACAAAAGAAGAGATGAGGCTTCCGAGGCAGAGGGAGCACACAGCCCACGTGCTAAAGCCACGCATCTTGCTGCACGGCTAACACTGCCTCTTTCCAATAATCCCTCACGTGGCACCAAGTGTTTTCTGTCACCCCTTGAAATCTCATAACAGCTCGAAGGTAAGAAGCCAAGCAAGAATTATCAGCTCGAATTTCCAGAAGAGAAAGCGCAGAAGCTTAGAAAGGGAGTAGGCACCCCCGCACAAGGTCCTTGCCCAGCCAGTGCATGGTCCCCAGTCCAGGCACCCCCCAGGAACTCCAAAAGCAAATCCTCAGGCCGCACCCCAGACCAAGAGACAAAAACTCTGGGGGCGGGACCCAGCAGTCTGCAGTTTAACAAGCCCCCCACGTGATTCCGATGCATGTGCAAGTTTGAGAGCCACTATGGCAGAGGCTGGATTTAAGCCAGATTCTTCTTGCTACTAGCCAGTCAGCCCCATCCCACAACTCCACGCTCACGCTTCAGTTTGGTCTGCTTGTTTATAAGGGGCTGGCTGGGCCCCTGAGGACAGTCTCTGCCTAGGCAGTCAGTCAGTAAATGGATGTGAAGGAGTTGGAACCTCCTCCTGGCCTCCTCACCAATTAAAGTGCTGAGTCCCCCGCCCACCATTAAGACTCAGTAAATGGCTGACTGCATACTTACCCTGGCATGTGAAGTGTGGTGTCTCCGTGCTCAGGTCCCAGAAGCGCACAGTGGTGTCTCCAGAACCACTGGCCAAGTACCTGTGGAGAAAGAGACGCTGCCTGACCTCTGCAGTGGGAACAGGGCCAAAACTGCCTCTACTGTCTTTCAATTGTCTTCTGAGAATAGAATCTGGGACTGGACTTTTCTCTCTCCCCTGACAAGGAGAAGCATAACATGGATGCGATCTGGGAGAAGACCCAGGAGGCCATTCCTCTTCTCTTCCTTCCTAAAAGGAATGGCCACAGCTGTCACCAGAGGTAAAGCTTCTCATCTTCCCCAGAGGGCTGGATGCTCATTTGGGCATCATCCCACAAACCAAGAGGTCGCTGGCTTGATTCCTGATCAGGGCACATGCCTAGGTTGGGGGCCAGGTCCCGTTTGAGGTCATGAGAGAGGATGCTTCTCTCCTTCCCTTCCCCTTTCTCTAAAAATAAATAAATAAAATCTAAAAAACAAACAAAGAAAACAACAACCCAGTTTCACAGATGATGAAGAAAAACTCAGGAAGGTTGAGTGACTTGCCCAGGATACATGGCTAGAAGGGGCAGAGCTGAACTTGCAGCTCAGATCTCTTTGAGATCAAGCCCAGGAAGAACTCTTGCAAGGCAGGTGCCCTTGGTCTTGGTGGACTGAACCTCACTGGGGAAGTTCCTTACTTGCAACCTGAGCCAAGAGCTTGGGTCTCATGGATCATAACTTGAACCTCCACACTCCCCTCCACAATCTCGAAGCTGTCCTTACTTTCCAGTGGGGCTGAAGGCCACAGAAATGACTGCCTCGCTGTGACCCTCCAAGGAGCTGGTGCAGCGGGTCACTGCACGGACCTTGAAGATAGCCTGTGGCTGGTAAATGATGTCCAGAACCTTCTCTGTCTCCACCGCCTGCGACTCCAACGTTCTCCCCAACGAGGAGACAATCTCCGCATCGTGGACGTAGAAAGCCAGTGGCAGGGGATCCTCCTGGAGGGCAACGGCAAAGGGCAACTCCCCCATCAAAAGCTGGGCAGGAGCCATCGCACCAGGGAGGCTCTGCCCAGTGAGCTATGGGGAGGTCCAGCTTCCCTCTTTTCAGCCATACTGCTGGAGTCACTGTCCCCCCATCATTCCCCATGGAGGTCGACCTTTTTAATCCTTGAAGAGCAACTGTGAAGTGCTTATAAAGCACTTTAAAATCCTTTATCTGCAGCCTACCAGCCCTGGGAGCAGTCATTCATGTTCCCACCTGATAGAGGAAAAAAACCTGAGGCTCTGAGCAACTAAGTAATCAGCCCAACATCCTATTGCTAATGACTAGTTCAGATTCTTCAGTGTTCTTTAAGAAGAGCACTAAGTCCAAGACCACTATAGACCCTTATGCGGTGTTTTCCAAGCCACCACACCATGCTGTACAATGTGTTTAAAAGCAGGCAAAAACCTGTTTGGAAACGCATACTCTGCTTCGCCCCGGGGTCTGGTGTAGTAAGTCAGGGGTGGAGTCCAAGTATAGCAATTTTAAGCACCTCCCACTCCTACAAAGGGCAACCTTTTAAAAACATTGGTTTGGAACTTTAAAAAACAGGGCTTGGAGTCTGACATTTTAGGGTTCCAATTCCAAATCCAACATCGACTGCGTAGCATCTTGCGAATAACTTAATGCCTCCAGGCGCACTGTAACATGGTGATAATTAATCAGGGGCGGGGCCGAGGAATCATTTGACAATGCTCGTGGACCGCGATGGTCGGTATGTAAAGCGCTCTCACACCCAGGCATCTTTCCGACCCTCCCCCGGGTAAGTGACACTCCAGGGACTCGCCCCGGGTGTAACGCCGGCTGGACGAATGGTGGGCGGCCCTTGGGTCTCCTGAGCCCTGTGGGCCCGACCCGGCCGGCACCGGCCCCCGCTCACCTGGGCCAGCAGCGCGTTGCATATGAGCTGCAGCTTGTCCGGGGTGATGTCCACCGGCACGTCGAACGGGGATCCCAGCAGCTGCCCGCCCTCATCCTGGAACTGCACTAGCAGCCGCTGCACGTCGCGCGCCGCCGCCTCGTCCTGCGCCAACAAGCGCAGCAGGCGTCAGCCACACGGCTGGGACAGAAGGGTCCCCGCTTCCGCCTCCCTCCCGCATCGTGGGCCTGGGGCTCCAAAGCCCGGCCGCCACGGCCCCGCCAGCATTCACGCACACCCACCGCCACCGCCGCCGCCATCCCGCGTCCCCACGTGGAGGAGAAAGACTCTGGGGGACAGAGCGCCGCCCCCGTGGTCGGGTGGTGCCCCAGACGGAGACATTGCCCTCTGGTGTTTTGGAGGGAAAGTGTCGCGCCGCGCCAGGCCTCCAGCCTTCGGAACGGACTCACTTTAGTACCCACCTCCCGTTGGACAGCTCGCTGACGCCACGGTCGATCTTCTCCGAGCGCCTTGAGAGATGCAAACGGCCTTTTGACTCTTCAGCACGGGGATTCTTGCCCCACTTTACAGATGGGGAAATCGAGGTTCTGAGCGGTTGGTTTTCCCGGAGACCACAGAAATGGCAGACTAAACAGGCTCCAGGCACCAGCGCTCTGTAGGGGATGACTTACAAACAAACTGAGGGCTATTGGGTGGAAGGCAGAAATGTTTTTTTTTTAATTTGAAAAAGTTACTTTTATTACATTTGTATTGTACATGTTTATTTAGAAAAATTAGAATACACAAAAATAGAATATTTGCGTAGAATAAAAACCCCTGTAACTTTACCTGCCTGGAAATAGGTCACTGTTTAAAAAAATTAAATTTATTGGGGTGACATTGGTTACTAAGATTATGTAAGTTTCAAGTGTCCGATATTATCATCTGTATGTTGCATCGTGCGCTGGTCACCCAGAGTTCAGTCTCCTTCCGTCACCGTATAGTGGACCTCCTCTAACCTCTTCAGCCTCCCCCTACCCTTTTCCCCTTATCTCCCTTTTTAAAATGGATTAAATCGATTAAAAACATCTGATGACTACAAAGGCAGAAAATGCCTACGGTTCTCGACACCGTAAAGCAATAGCAACAGTGACAGTGACCACGACGTGTGGAGCATCGTTCTGAGTGCTTTACAACGCCCCCTACCGCTCACAGCAGCCCTTTCCCCCAGTCACAGAGAACCGAGGGCCCGAGGCGGAGAACGGAGAACAGGGGTGCTGCCCGAGGAAACCTGGGTTTTCCCTTTCCGCCTTCCCCTGCCCCGCCCCTCGGCCCCCGAGTCCCGGGTCAGCCGCCGGCTCTCTTCTCTGCACCGCCACGGCCACACTTGGCTCTGAGTCCTCTGGTTTCCCAAGCCCTCTCTTCACTTGCCTCCCTGTTTTTATTTTCGCCTCCTCCTATGCGATCTCCGCACTGCAACCAGGGTGATGATTTCAAACCCAAAATCCGGTCTGTTTCTGCCCCCCCCCCGGCCAAACCCTGCAGTGGCTCCCATGACATCCAGGGAAAAATTCAAACTCCTTATGAGGGTCCATCCAGCCTTACTTACCCCCTCAGCCATGCCTCTCTCTTTAAGATCCAATCTTCTGGCTTTCTGTTAGTCCCTCCAAGGCATGCCCCTTCCGGCATCAGCGCTTTCTCGCCTGTGGCTTTCTCTGTCTGGAAATGTTATGTTCTGAACTGTGTCCCCCCAAACTCCCAATTCGTGTGTGGAAGCCCTGCCCTCTGGTGTCACTGTATTTGGAGACAAGGCTTGTAAGGAAGTCGTAAAGGTTAAGGGAGGTCATAAGGCTGGGACCCTGACCCCGCAGGACTGGTGTCCTTCCGGGAAGAGGCAGAGATGCCAGAGCTCGCTCTCCCTGCGTTCGCACAGAGAAGCGGCCAGGCAAAGACACGGACAGAAGCTGGCTGGCTACAAGCCGGGAAGAGAAGTCCCATCAGAAACCAACCCGATGGCACCTCGATCTGAACACTTCCAGCTTCCAGAGATGTGATGTTTAAGCTGCCCAGTCTGGTGTTTTGTTATGGCAGCTCTAGCAAACTGATACCAGTTTCTCACACTGTAGGTCGATCCTTAAACATTCATTCATTCATTCGTTCATTCATTCATTCATTCTGCAAGTGTGTTGAGCCTCACTGTCCAGCAGGCCTTGTTCTAGGAGCTCCCTGTATATTAACTCCTGTAATCACGCGGGGAAACATCCTCCAAAGCGGTGTCGGTCCCTTTACATGTCTTCAAAACATCCAGGAATTCCTCATATTTAAAGTGGCAGATTTATGGAATTATTTTATTTGTTTATTCAATAAATATTGTTGAACACCTACTATCTATGCCACATACTACTAGAGGCACTCACTTGGGGTATGTGGGTGAACAGAACAGACACAGGTCCTTGTCCTCAGGAGTGTTCTTCATTTTTGTGACCATTCATAGTTCCTGGCCCGTAGTGGATGCTTCAGAAATGCTTGTGGAATGAACGACTGGATCAGGCTTTATACCTGGGATTCGCTGGATGTAAAGACACAGGACTGCAGTTCTCTGCTGGTGGCGGAATCCTTTGTCATATTACCTCTTTGCTACACAAAACTTGCCCCACAAAGGGGCCCAGGACTGGGGACACCCTGAGCTCAGGGATGCACCCATCCATCCATCCTTTCTTTTACAACTGACACTGGACAAACATGCAGCAGGGATGGGCCTTGTGTCCAGCATGCAGTAGAACTTGTCCAAAGTCATAGCTGTGTGTTCAAGGTCACGGAGCCAGGGGCAGGACCCAGTGTGGGTAACCCTCCTTTGCCTTTTCTTCAGTGTCCTTCTCGCCCCGGTCGGCTAAGTCTAATGGTGCACGGGCGGGGGGCACAATGGTGGAAAGTGAACCAAAGCATCCGCGTGTGGACACCTTCCATTCATCTGTGCATCCAGGCAGGAAATCCACACTGGGCACTGACCTCGCCAGGCTCTGCCCAGGGGAAGTCCCACTGCATGAGATGCTGAGGAGAGGAGACCCAGAGTCCAGGCTTGGAGACACTGAGTGTCCTTGAAAGGCAAGAGAGCTCTGAGTCAACCTGGGGACAACGCCCCACGTTTGCCTCGGGAGCCCTCAGTTGGATGGGGAGAAACAAGTCCTGCCCCACCCTAGGTGTCCTCTCTAGGGGTGGGCACACAGTTCTCCCAGGAAGACCCCCTTCTGATGTGGGAGGCTCGGCTGGTGCCAGGAGAGTTCCCAGGCAGACAGAGGGTACAGGCAGGCCTTGGTTTCCAGGGGATGGCCGGGCTGACCCAGCTCTTGGAGAGGAGACTTCGGTCTGGTGGGAGTTCCCGGCCAGACAGCAGAGGTGGGCTGAGTGGGGAGAAGTAGGAGACGTGCAGACCGAAACCGAACCACTTACATTAAACTGAGTTAACGAGTCTCCCCGTCTCTCTGGAAAGCAAGGGCATTTTCAACAAGCGAATGCCAGAGGGATAGGAAAGCTGTGGACAAGCAGAAGAGGGAAAGAACATTCCTCCTCTTCTCCCCTCCTCCCTCCAGAAGGGCATTTCTGGAGGCCTCCAGCTCCTCCGGGACCTGGGCAGCTGCCCTGTGCATCCAGTCTGTCAGCCTCTCAGCTGTCGCTCCGCTCCCAAAATAGCTGTTTGGAGGAGGGACAGGAGGCTGTGCCCCCCGGATGGAGGGCGCAATAGCCGTGCCTGGGGAAGGAGGTCTGCTGGGGGTTCCCGTACCTTCTGGATTTTTCTCTCACTCTTCGTGGTGTGAGTGCCTGAGCCCCAGAACTGCCCCTGAGCAGGGTGCTGGGCCAGACGTTAGTCGCCATCTCCACGTGGTACCAACTGTCCAGTCTGGGGAGGGGGAGGGCCCTGAGTATCAATGACAGACTCCAGGGACACCTGCCCCTGTGGCCAAATATGGTCTGGGGCCACTGGCAGGGGTGATAAAGTCTCCCGAGTTGGGGCTGGGAGGGGCAGACAGAGGCCGGCCGGCTCGGAGGAGCCTTGTCACAGGAGAGGAGAACATTGTCACGGGAGAACAGACCAAGAGCACTGTTGTGGTGAGGAGGTGAGCCCGTCAGACCTCCCTAGGGACCGGGCGGAAGAAGGGGCATCAACAAGAACTTGTAAGGCCTGTAAGGAGAGTTCAGGCCTTTGGCATGGTGGCCTCGTCTGCCCAGCTGGGAGGGACAGAGAGGGAGGCACGGGGACTCTGAGGCCCCTCTCAACTCGGGCTGTACTCCAAGCAAATGCTCTAATGTTCTTCTGGGTAACAGATTTTGGAGGGGTGCTGGGCGTAGGGCCCTTCCAGGGAGAATCCTCCCCTTCGCCCTGGAGCTCCAGACCTCACGCCAGCAGCCCGGCCCTGGGGCTGGAGTGAGTGGCTGGCCAGACGGGGCTGCCCTGTCCCGACAGATGGCGGAGGCGGAGGCGGAGGCCGTGCAGCTGAAGGAGGAGGGGAACCGGCTCTTCCAGCTCCAGGACTACAAGGCCGCGACAAAGAGCTACGGCCAGGCCCTGAAGCTGACCAAGGATAAGTCTCTGAAGGCCACTCTCTATCGGAACCGGGCGGCCTGTGGCCTGAAAACGGTCTGGGGCAGGGCCGGGGGCTGTGGGCCGGGCTGGGGTGCAGGGGTGCAGAGGCAGGCAGCCTCTCCGTCCTGATAGGCTTTGCCCATCTTCTAGCGTCCTGGCGTCTCACCTGGACCCTCAGGTGGAGACAGGTGCCTCTTACTGCTTTCCTAGACCCACTCCTCGGGGAGACAGAAGCCCCCCCAGAGGGAGCCAGCATAACAGAGCCCGGCATCAAGCCAGGGGCTTTTCATAGGTTATGGCGTAGTGTTTTTTAAGGACAGCCTGCTGAGGCAGCCGCTGTTATGCTCCTACGGCAGATAAGCATCTCAAGGCTCAGAGCGTTTGAAGACTTGTCCAAGATCTCCCAGGTTGTTAGCAGCAGGGCTCCGATTCAACTCCAAACCTTGCCCACTTTTCCACAACCGGATAGACAGCTGGCAGCTCCCAGCAGGCCCCCTTCCCCCCACCCCCCGTGGGGACCCTCTCAGGCTGTCTCTGCAATGGACTTGGCTGAACTAAGTCTCCTCCTCCTCCTCTTTCTCAGGGGAGCTACGTTCAGGCGGCTTCAGACGCCTCCAGAGGTGAGCCATCCCCCTCCTCCCTGTCCCCACCCCCTCAGCATCCCTGTTCTGTCCAAGAGGCTCTTGACACCTGGATGAGTTACAAACGGTGTCAAGGCCAACCTAGGTGTTGTAGGCGGGGCTTCAGATGCGCCATTCATCCCTAAGTCGCATCTTTGCAAGTGGAGTTACACGTTAAATATGTCGAAGCGGTTTCTTTTCTTCAGACATGGCCTCTGAAGACCTTTGTCATAGTCATGACACCCCGCCCCCTTTGTCGTCAATTCGGATATTCTCCCGGGGGATTCCCAGGATCAGGTCCATTAGCCCAGTCGGCTCCGTGGGGGCTGGGCTTTTCTGGGGAAGCGGGAGGCACCAGCCTGGCCCACGGACACTAGAAGAAATAAACATAAAAAATAAATGTGAGTCAACATGGACTAAAGGGTGTGATTAAAATGGAAAGACTTCTTTGGCTGCAGGCCTGTGTTGGGTTTTGATCTGGTTGCCGCCACTCTTTTTGGAGAAACAGAGAACCTGGAATGTGTTCAGTGGGGGGGGGGGACCCGCTGGAGAGGGGCCTGGAAACGCACCCTGTCAGGGGAAGTAATTAGCTCAAAGAAGGCAATTCCCAGGTGGGACGGAGGAACGCTGCCTTCAAATCCCTGAAAAGCAAAAAACGGTCACAAGGAAGAAAGATTGAATTTCATCATGGGGGTTCCAGGGTTGGATTGGGATGAAAGGGCAGAGAGATATGTTTCAGGAAGGGGAAGGAAGGGCTTTATGATGGAGCTGCCTGGCTGCCTGAGAAGGAGCAAGCTCCCCGCTGCTTGAGGTATGCAAGCGCCGGTGGGATGAACGCTTGGCAGGGATCATCACGCAGCAGACTCTAGGGATCTGCGACTGGTCAAGGTGACCCTTAAACTCCATCCCAACCTTGAGAGTACGATTTTTAGCTTTTCCCTAACAAAGGGGAGCCTTGGGCCAGATAGTCCACAAGAGATGGGGGGGTGGTAATCTCCAAGGAAGAGACTGGGGGCCGTGGCAAGGGAAGAGGGAAGTGGTCTGCAGCCCGGGCCCCTGAGGCCCTCTGTCGCCCTCGCTAGCCATCGACATCAACTCCTCGGACATCAAGGCCCTGTATCGGCGATGCCAGGCCCTGGAGCACCTGGGGAAGCTGGACCAGGCCTTCAAGGACGTGCAGCGCTGTGCCACCCTCCAGCCGCAGAACCAGAACTTCCAGGAGACATTGCGGAGGCTCAACACAAGCATCCAGGAGAAGGTGAGCCGGACTGCTTCCCACAAGCGTCGGCGACCTCCGCCCATTCCTAGCAAGGGCATGTCAGAGATGCAGGACATGAGGGCGAGGCTAGTCCTACCTCCGTACCCTTGGATGGAGTGAGCACATGGCACGGGCAGGCGCCACAGAACAGCTGAGCAGGTCGCCCATCTTTGAGCAGCCATAGACACTGCCGAGCTGGGTTAAGTGTTGGAGCCAGCCAGACGAGAGCATGGGTCTTTTATGTTCCAAATGGAGGGTTGTGCGTGTGTTTTTTAATTGCAACTTAGTATGTCTGCAACTATTCCTTTCTTTCTAGGAGCTTAAAGGAGCATGAGTTACCTAAGAGTGGGCAGGACAGGGAGGGTGTATTGGTGGGGTAGTGGACAGAGGAGGGTCAGGAGCCAGGAGGAAGAGGAAATCTTTTCTAGGAAAATGGAGTGAAGTGGGGAGAACTGGGACCAGAGGTGAGGAATTCTGCATCCTGGGCCTGCCTTAGCTGCCAATTTTCTGAGGAGCCCCCTGGGGTGTCAGTTTCCTCTCTGTTGGAGCAGGAGGGGGTACTGATCGCTCAGCTCCTGGCTCCAAGACTCAGTAACTCCTCTGTGCCTGGGGCAGCCCCATGGGGGGACCACTGTTCACAGGGGAGACTCAGGGCTGAAGGAGCACAAACTAAGGAAGGTGGGAGGAGGGGCGGTGTGTGAGAGACCCCTCCCTTCCCTGAAGGCCAGGAAGGATGTAGGAGGGCGTGTGGACCGGCACCAGGAAGTAGTGGGAGGTGCAGAAGGAGCTGGGGAGGTGGGGCTGTGATAGGTTTGGTCATTTTATGAAAGCTTTGGGGCACAGAGGCTGGGGTGGGACTCTGGGGTGAGACATCTAAAAGAGTACTTGTAATTGCTTAAGGAGCTGCTTCGAAACCGCTTCCGGTTTCTGATCTTGGATGCTTATTTCTGTTTTAGCCCATATTTAAATGTGTCATAGCTAACTGTTTACAAGACTTAAAGTTGGGGTGATGATTCCTTGCCTTCTGAGACTTGCCATGACCAAACTGTAAGCTTTGTAGGGCAAGGACCTGATTTTGTTTGACGATCTAGGCCCAGCATCTAAACATCCACAACGGTGTCTGGCACCTAGTAGTTGTTCAGTAAACTTTCATTGAATAAGTGCATGAATTAACGACAGTGCAGGGCCCAAGTAGATACCCTGATATTCACTGAGATGAACCTCATGAGGAGCTGACCGGAACATGGGCCTCTGCCTGCTTCCCTCTCCACTCCCTCCTCCTTCCTCAGCTCCGTGTGCAGTTCTCCACAGACTCGAGGGTACAGAAGATGTTTGAGATCCTCCTGGACGAACACAGTGAAGCTGGTAAACGGGAGAAGGTGAGTGCAGGACGAGCAGCGGACCAGCAGGGGGCGCTGTTGGACCCACGGAGGAACTACTTGCAATTCAGGCCCAGCTCCACTCTGCACAGTTTGATGGGCAGGAATGGGGTGGTGGGGGCGTCTCCTGGGAGAACGGCGACAAAAATAGGCCAAGGGTCAAGCACTTCAGAAAACAATGTGAACTGTAAGAAGGGCGGGGTTTAGGGTGAGGCCAGTTATGTAGCAGGGGTGGCTTGCATATATTTACATTTTTGATGTTTTGTTCATTAGATTTTTTTCCTCGCATTGATTTTGATATTTCGAGTGTCTCACTTGCCTCGCCATGAGAAAAATGATGTAATGTTTTATATTATTACAAAACATTGCAAAAATTCATTCTGAAATATGAAAATACTAATCCTCTTAGCCAAATGTATTGCATTTTCTCCCCTTTTCCCTTCTAGTCCTTTTTCAGAGGGAAAAACAAATGAACCTCTAAATGTTGTAAGGACTCGGCAAACAATGCCCGGGGAATTTTTGTTAGCTTTGTAGTCGGTAAGGCCATACAATATGCAAATATCTTTTATAACAAACTCTTGTGAAGACTGATGAGTTGTTGCAGATAAAAGCACTTGGTAAAATTCAAAGCCGGTGACTGGCAGAGTGGTGATGTTTCCAGTCTTGCCCTCCTGGGATTCTCTAGTCAGCCCCCTCCCATCCACCCGCTCCCCATCTCTTTGCCCCTCTCTCCTCCTCCTCTTCCTTCTGCTTCATGAGTACTTGCCCCCTCCCCCGCCGCCACCCGAAGGTCTCGGGTCCCCCTCAACGCCTTCTCTTCTGATCTGGGCCTTGGAAGGTTCATGTATCCTCCAGTTGGAAGGCTTTAGGGTGGGAAGACACTTGGGAACCTTCCAGCTCAACTGCCTAATTTTACACACTGGGATCTAGGGCCCAGAGAGGTTCTATGACTTGCCCGAGGTCACACAGCTAGCACGTAGCAGAATCAAAACTCATACCCAGGGCTTTCAAGACTGGTCTTGTGCTCTCTCTGCCCACCACCTTCCTGAGCAGAAACTCTCGCAACTTCAGATTAGCCTGAACAGGTAAACAAACCAGCAAACAAAATGCCAAAACCATATTCAAGGAAAATAATTCTTCACATAAAAACTCTTCTATTAAAAGATAAGCTGAGGCCTGTTGAAAATTTTAAGCGTTTGTTTGGGCAAAATCAATTTGAATCAAACAGTGTCAAAACAGGAAGTGGTCAGGCGCGGGACTGGAGCTGGGGAAGGACTTACAGGAAACTGGTGGAAGCAAAGTGGGGAAATTATGTGATTGGCTGTAGCTCGAGCCGTTCACCTTTTGGGAAAGCCTAGTGGGCTGTGATTCATTGTTCCTGAGTTTGGACTTCTTAACCTTGAGGCCTTACAGGCTTAGCTGGGCACCGTTTGCTTAGGTTAGCTGCCAAGGCATTAAAGCCACTTCGGTCTAGTGCCCTCCTTGTTTAATTAATTTAACACTTTCTACCTTTTTAAAGTCCGTATCCCTAAGTGTATATATATACAGCTTTATGTTAACGTAAGTTCAGAGTTGAACCTACGGGTTCTGATTGTGTTTTCATGAAGCTGGTCTTTATGCAAGTTATTGTGTCTTTCTTGTGACTCTTATATTCTTGGGCTGTGTTTCCAGGAGTAAGATCATAGGGCAAAAGAATATAAAGATGACTGGAAGACCCATTTCTCGAACCGGACCCTGCCCCTGGCCCAGGACCGAGGCCTTGGCAGCCAGACTTCCTTCCCACTCTCACTGTCCCTCCTCTCTCTCAGGCTGCCAACAACCTCATTGTTCTGGGCCGTGAGGAAGCAGGGGCAGAAAGGATCTTCCAGAACAATGGAGTGGCCCTGCTTCTGCAGCTGATGGACACCAAGCGGCCGGAGCTGGTGCTGGCGGCCGTGCGCACCCTGTCGGGCATGTGCAGTGGCCACCAGGCCAGGGTGAGGGCCTGGGTGTGAGGTGCTTGGCTGAGGACTGGGGGGTGACGTGTAGGCGGGGTGTGGCTGGCATCAACAGACTCTGATACAAAGTCTAAAGTGCCCCCCCAACTCGGGTTGTGTGGTCCCGGATTGCTCCTGTGTTTTAACTCTGAGCTGGAAATGGGTCCACACAACTGACCTTCAGAGTTGAAGGTCGTTTCGGAGGAAGAGCCCAATGCAAAGCCTTCGACAGTTTACCCCTTTTCACACCAAGTCTCCAAACTCCGGTGGGTATTTCATAGGTGCTGCCCATCTCAGTGTGAACTCGCCAAAGGGCAGGTGCTGGGTGACTCCGTGTGGCCAGTGGCTCTAAAGCTCTGGGAAGGGGCATGGCTTTGTGTCAAGGGTGCTCCTGAGCCCTGGGCCTGAAGACACTGGCTCCCTGCTGCGTGGCGGGGGGTATCTCCCACTCCTGACCCCGCGTGGCGGCTGGAAGGGAGCAGCACACGGCTGACAGCGGTTTGCTGGGGCTCCAGGCCACGGCGATTCTCCACGCGGTCCGGATAGACCGAGTCTGCAGCCTCATGGCGGTGGGGAACGAGGAGATGTCTCTGGCCGTCTGCAACCTGCTCCAGGCTGTCATCGACTCTCTGACCGGGGAGGACAAGCGGGAGCATCGTGGGAAGGAGGAGGCCCTGGTTCTAGGTAGGACCAGTGTCCGTTCAGGGGCTGCGGGCAAGGGAGGGTCAGGTGCCACCTCAGACGGGGACTCCCTCTGTGTGGAGGTGGTCTGATTTTCTTTAAAATTTATTTATTTATTTATTTATTTTTACGGAGAGGGCAAGGGGGGGAGAAAGAGAGAGAAACGTGTGTGAGACTGTGTGTGAGAGAGACATTGGTTGCCTCTCCCACGCCCCCAGCCGGGGACCTAGCCCTCAACCCAGGCCTGTGCCCTGACCAGGAGCTGAGCTGGTGACTGGTTTGCGGGTTGACGCCCAACACACCGAGCCACACCAGTCAGGATTCACACGTACTTTACGATGATAAAAATAACAGATGCGCAGCAGCATCACGTGCGGTAATTTAAAGGCAGAAGCAAATCAAATGTCCATCGATGGATGAATGGATGAACAAAATGTCCTTCACACGCTGTGGAATATTTACTCCCCTTTAAAAAGGAGGGAAACTCTGATGCAGGCTGTGACATGGATGAACCTTGAGGATGTTGTGCTAGATGAAATAAACCAGCCACAGACAGCAGACGCGGTGCGATCCCACGTACTGCGGTGTCCGAAGCTGCTGGACTCATAGAAACAGAAAGTGCAGTGGCAGTTGCCGGGGTGGGTGGGAGGACAGGAAGAGCTATTCACTGGGTAGGAGTTTCCAGTTTGGGAGATGAAGACGTTCTGGAGATGGGTGGTGGTGATGGTTGAACCACAGTGAGCCACTGAGCTGCACGCTCAAAAACGGTTAAAATGAAAAGCGCATTTACGTATATTTTACCACAATTTAAGAAAGTATCAGCCCTGGCTGGTGTGGCTCAGTGGATTGAGTGTGGGCCTGTGAACCAGAGGATCATGGTTCGATCCCCAGTCAGGGCACATGCCTGGGTTGCGGGCCAGTTCCCAGCAGGGGACACACAAGAGGCAACCACACATTGATATTTCTCTCCCTCTCTCCTTCCCTTTACCTCTAAAGATAAATAAATAAAATCTTAAAAAAAAAAGAAAGTATCAGAGGCCTATTGGAGAAATTTGGAAAAGTTTAGAAATATGTAACAATGAAAAAAATACCTTGTAATTACCCTTCCAGATAACTTTTTTTCCCTAGCCATCCATAGAAATTTCTGTTTCACAAAATTGGAATTTGACTATGGATAGTTTTGTGTTTTTTCTTCCCTGAGCGTTAGGTTAATATGGCACACCACTGAATATTCTTCAAAAACATTCGTTTTGACTTTGATGGTGATTAATTTCACATCTGTTTCCTTCCTGAACACACGGCACACAGTCCTGCTTCATCCTGCACATCCCGGGTCCTAGGCATCATTTTGGGAGTTCCTGCTCTGCCCGGGAGGGTCACAGAAGCAGCTCACCTGAAAGAAACTTGATTCTAAATAATTTTTTAAAGTTTCAGCCCTGCCTGGTATGGCTCAGTGTATTGAGTACTGGTCACTGGTTCAATTCCCAGTATAGGTCACACACATGCCTGGGTTGTGGGCCAGGTCCCCAGTGGGGGGGGGGGCGGGCGGGCGTGTGAGAGGCAACGGCACAGTGATGTTTCTCTCCCTCTCTTTCTCCCTCCCTTCCCCTCTCTCTAAAAAATAAATTAAAACAATAAATACATAATTTTATTATGTTTCATTGTATGGCTGTACCATAATTCATCAGCCAGCTGTATATTACTGGAGATGTACACCGTTTCTGATTGCATGCTGGTAAAACACTGCCGTAACCATTCTTTAGACAAATCTCTGTTTGCGTTTGTCATTATTTTCTTGGGACGAATTCTGGGACCCGGGAGTGCTAGGTGAAAGCCGTGACGTAACGAATGTGCTCTCCCCCCCTTTCCAATTCCTTTCTGAGATGTGCTTCCATTTGTGCTCTCACCAAGTGAAGATAAGAGTTTAGGCCTCAAATCATCCTCGCCAGCCTCGAACACGATCATTCTTAAAGACATCTTTTCCTTGTCAGAAAAATTGTCTTGTGTGAATTTAAAAAAACTACTAGCGAGATGAATCATTTTTTCTTTATCTGTGTCAGCCATTTGGATTTCTTTGTCTTCGAATGGCTTGCTCAGACTGGTGCCTGTTTTTCCAGAGCTTCCTTACTGACCCAGGAGAGCTCTTTGTAGATTAGAGATACCAACTTCCGGGGAAGTGACGTGGCTCTGACCTACCGGCCTAGTGGCCAGCAGGTCCGGTGCCTTCCCTGCACTAGAATCACCGGAGGGTCCAAACTGGCCTCACACCTGTGGCTGGTGGCTAACCGGAGATGCTGGCCAGGGCGCCTCGGTTTCCCTCCTTGTGGCCTCTCTAGCGGGCCACCGGGCTTTCAAGTAACTGATTCTCCATGCACAGGCCCAGGTGTGCAAGTGCCACTCAAGCCCCTGGTTGCTTGGGTCACAGGACCGACGATGCCCAGGCGGCAGGGGGCTGCCCTGGAGCGTGAATGTTGCTGGGGCCCGGGATTTCCTTGCGAGGTAGTGAGCTGTCCCATCTCTGCTCAGAGATTCTAAACGTCGGTTTCCGATCGAGCTCCCTGTGGCGTCTGCCCACCTCTGGCCCCAGTTCTGTCCCCTGTGGCCTCAGAGTCGGTCTGTCACCTCACCCTTGGGACATCTTTATCTGGAAACAGGCTGCCCTGCCTGCTTCTGTCTCCGCTTCTCTGCTGAGGCAGCCTTAACCCTTCATCACTGATTCTGTGATACGGCTGGAAAGCCTTGCTTTCTGCCTGGCTGTCTGTCTGCCTTGCCTGCCTTTGGGCTCCGACCTGGAAGGAGAACAGAGTCTCCAAGTCCCAGAGAGGCCGGACCAGGCAAAGCGGGACGGAGCGTTTGCTTATTAAGATTTCCGGTGGGCAGGGGGGACCTGGCAATCCCGGACAAAGGCTTGCATGGAGCCTGCCTGAGTTGGCAAGGAATAAGACGTCTGTGAGCAGTGTAAATTTCCTTTCTGGAAAAGATTCTTATCAAACCAGTTTATTAAAAATGACACAAAGCATCCCTGGACCCCTGCCAGTCATTGCCTGGAATGGAGAACCTTCCAGGACCCAGGGCTGTGCAAGGCTGGAACAGGCTGTGTGGAGGTCAGTGCTTGAAGAGGAGGAGGACTCCTGCAAGTGTTGTCTAGGGATGTCCCCGCTTTTGGGGGGGCGGGATGGACACTATGATGTTCTCATGGGGGAATTCCAGCATCCCGGAAGCGGCGGATGTGACAGTTCCAGAGTCCCGGAAGCCCCTTCTATTTCTGGCCCGAAACACCCAAGGCTGCGGAGTCCTCCCTACTCACACCTGTCCTCTCCTTCCTCAGACACCAAGAAGGACCTGAAGCAGATCACCAATCACCTGCTTGACATGCTGGTCAGCAAGAAGGTGTCAGGCCTGGGCAGGGACCAGGCCCTGAACCTGCTCAATAAGAACGTCCCCAGGAAGGACCTGTCCGTCCACGACAACTCACGCACCATCTACGTGGTGGATAACGGTGAGGCAAGGCGGTGGTTGGGCCTGGGGCTCCCTTTAGCCTTTCCAGTGGGCGCTGGATGCCTTGCTCGGGGCAGAAAGTGGAAGGGGCGTGGCCCTCGTCATCTGTCCCAATAGAAAAGGCAGGAAAAAGCATTAGGGTATTAGGATCCACCAGTGGGCTGGCAAAGGTGTAGGTCAAGTCTGAATTAAGGGCCTGACCATACCCAGAAATGCCCAAGCATCCCCAAAACATCGGGGTGGTGTTTCCTAACAAATGGAGGTAAGTGTCAGAGAACAAACAAGACTCCACCCACCGTGGGGTCACGTTCCTGAAGTCCCGTGGTTGGCAAAGTGCTTCCTGGGCCTTGCAGAAGGGAGCAATGGCACGGAGAGCCCTGTACACGAAGCACCGCAAGGCCGTTCCACCGAGTCTGTCAGCTCCAAGGTCTTAACTGTCTCCTAAACCAACTCCTTCCATTGGTCAGGCGTCACGCCTGCGGCTCTGTAGTCTGCTACGGTGAATTCTCTCATGAGGCTAATGGCGTTTAGACCACTCACTGCTCTAAAAGGTTCGGGTCAGCTTTACCAGCTTGAAATCCACTCTCTCCTGATATCACACTTCTCGGGTCTGGCGTTCACAGGTCTCAGCAAAGGGCCGTTAACAAATGACTCTAGTGCGTAGGACTTGCCCCCGACGCGTTTGCCCAGCTCCGGCCTCTGCCTGTGCTGCACACCGCTCGACAGCAGGCCTCTCTGCACGAGGATGGAGGCCCAGCACGCGGTTCATGGTGGAGGGCGGTGCGGAGCCATATTTATTATTCTAGGCATCCAAATGAATAGCGTTTGGGTAAAAATAATATGGACTTCGAACTCTGTACTAATGACAAGCTGCCGTGTGGAGGTTGTGTGTTTTGCAGCCTGGGCTGGGCGACTTGGGATCCGGAGAGGGGCAGAGGGGGACGGAGAGAAGGTGCAGAGCGTTCCAGCAGAATGTGAATGAGAGATGCTCCAAGTGAGGGCAGGGAACGGTGGGAGACGAGGTCGGGAAGGTGGTGGGAGGTGGAGCAGGTGCAGCAGGTGCAGCAGGTGCATGCTTTGGTGGTCTTGCCCAGCTGGGCTGGGGGGCACGGGGCTGGTGCACGAGGCCCCTCCCTCCCTGAGCCTCCCCAGCCCTGCTGGTGCTTTTGTACACGTAGTAAAATGCACACAGTGTGAAATTCACCGTTGAGCCCTGTTAGTTCAGCCTCGCCACTCGGTTTCATGCCTCCCAACATCCGAATGCTCCTCCTCCCACTTCCACCTGCCACCTAAGCTGTGGCTGACTCCTGCCACCTCTGGAACCTGGCTCTGGAGGCAAGCTGTCACCCCGGAGACAGCGCAGCATCACAGCGAACATCATGGGCTGTGAAACCACACGTTGCTGGGGAAGCGTCCTCACTGTGTCGCTTGCCAGCTGCGTGGTAACTTCCTTGACTTCTTCAAATCCTGGAGTTCTGCTGTGAAAGAGGGGAACAATGATTCCAGACCAGCTGGATTATTGTGGGGACTGGATGAGGTCGCGGGTAAAAAGCTCTTGGAGTAAGTGCTCAAAATGACTCACAACTCTTACCTTGTTGGCGCGAATCGCCCCATCCGTGGGGCTACCACTGTGCGCCTGTCACACTGTGCGCGTCCGTCTTCCCTGCGGTGTTGCGACCCCTTTGAGGCGAGGGTCATTTGTTTTATTTCTGTGCCTAGAAGGCAGTCCTTTATTTCTTCACTCATTCACTCGTTTATCCAACAAGTACACGACGATTAAATTAGCCTGATGTGTAGTAGGAAGCCGCCAGAGAGTCTTCAACAGAAGAGCAAGGGAAATAACAGTAAATAGTAAAGACAGTCTTCTAAATAAATAATACATATTCACTGGGTGATTATGATGTGTCTGGCCTGGCAGTGGGCAGTTTCCCCTAGATTTCCTCATCGAGTCCTCGAACTCTGTGAGGGAGGTAGTGCTGTTCCCATTTTCCAGATAAAGAAAGCGAGGCCTGGAGAAGAGAGAACATAAAATAATCTTTGAAGAAGGTGATACATCACCCTATAGAATGTGAGCACTGATAGAGTCCTCTGAGGTCAGTTCTTCTTGATTTTGTAAATGTGAACAGACAGGCCCGTGGTGGGGAGGCGAGGAGCTCAGGTAGGAGCGGGGTCAGGTGCAGAGCCTGGGTCTTGGCCGCACTGCAGCGCCCTTCGCCCTGGATCAGCCAGGTGCTCCCAGAGGCGGGCTGGAGAGTGACTGGTGGTAAGACGTGACTGGGCGTGGAGGGGCCGTGTGTGTGGGGACAGAGTCCAGCAGGGGTCTTAACACGCATCGCTGCTGCCGTCTGTCCCGTAGGCCTGCGGAAGGTCCTGAAGGTCGTGGGGCAGGTCCCAGACCTGCCGTCCTGCCTGCCCCTGACCGACAACACCCGCATGCTGGCCTCCATCCTCATCAACAAGCTCTACGATGACCTGCGCTGTGACCCAGAACGCGATCACTTCCGCAAGATCTGCGAGGAGTACATCACGTGAGTTCCCTGGAGGCCTTGGGGTCGGCCTCGGTATTAGTTAGTTATCAGTGATGGGTAACAAGTTACTCCCAGGCTCAGCAGTTCAGAACAACAGTGATCCTTTATTATAATACGACAGCCATTTGGGAGCGGCTCGGCCGGTGGTTCTGGCTCTGGGGTCCTCTTGTAGTTACAGGTCCATGTTGGCCTGGGCCGCAGCCCTCTGAAGGCTTGACTGGGGCAGGAAGACCTGCTTCCATGATGGCGAGCTCACGCGGCTGGCACACCGGTGCTGGCTGTAGGTGGGAGGCCTCGATTCTCTCGTGCGGACCTCCCCTCTCCGCCGCTGGCTTCCCCTAGAGTGGGTGCTCCGAGAGAGCAAGGTGGACACAACGATGTCTTCTATAACCTAGCTTCAGAAGTCATTCCGTCCATTAGAAGGGAGTCAGTAAGTCTGGTCTGTGTTTAAGAGGAAAGAATTAGGCTCCACCTTTCTCGGGGAGGACTGTCAAAATACAGTTGGACATACACAAGCCCCACGACAGTTTCCTGCAGTTGAAAGAAACAAACCTCGGCTTGTCAGGGAGGGGGTGTGGCTCTGTCAAGACCTTAAGAACGTGACAGCTGGAATTCCTGGGTCTTCTCATGTCCCTCCATCGCCCTGGTGACGCACATGCTCTCTCCGAGTCTCCGTTCCTCTGTGTGTCCTCTCCTCCGGCTGCTGCAGGGCCTTTCTCTTTTATCCCAATGACCCTCGGACCTGTGCACGACTCAGGTTCTGGGGCCCACCATTGACTTGGCAGGCTGGGGCGTGTTTGAAAGCACCCAGTCGCCTGACTGGTGTGGCTCAGTGGGTTGGGCATCTTCCTGCAAACGGAAAGGTCGCTGATTCGATTCCCAGTCAGGGCCCAGGCCCTGGGTTGCGGGTTCCGGCCCCTGTTGGCCGTGGGCAGGAGGCAGCCAGTCCATGTTCCTCTCGCACTTTGAGGTTTCTTTCCCTCTCTTTCTTCCTCCCTTCCCGTTCTCCAAAAATAAATAAATAAAATCTTTTTTAAAAAGAAAAGGCACCCACGTGAGTCTTGGGAAGGTGAAGACTGTGCCTTCGCTCCGCTTTTCCTCTCTCCAGTCCGGGTTTGCACACTTTTCTGGTGAAGGGCCAGGGAGTACGTATGTTCAGTTTTGTGGGGTCTCTACTGCACATTAAAGAAAAAACCCAAAACCTTTAAAATGTGAAAGCTCATTTCCTCAGCTCCCCAGATTGGGCCCAAAGTCCGCAGCCCCCCATACTGCCCACTGCTTTTCCTGGCCCCTGGCGTCTCACTGGAGTTTCTTGGGGCTCTTCCAGCCTTTTTCCCCCTCGGCCTTGGGTTCTGTGGCCAACTTCTCAGAGTCTCTCATGAGGTCCCAAACTGAGTTTGGGTAACTGCCACCCAGCTAGTCTGCGTTTGGACTGAGGGTTTGATTGAGGCCCCTCCCAGTCAGCAGGTGGAATGTGGCCTCTGCACAGGCCCCGCCCCCAGGTCTGTCACCTGAGGCTCAGTGGGTGGGGTCACTGCCTCCAACAAATGGCACCTGAGGCTGTCCCCACCCTGCTTCCTCAGGGGCCAGGAGCTGGGGGGAGTTCGAGCACCTGCTGGCGTGAGGAACCAGCTTAAAGGGCAGGAGCCCACTAGTTCTGAAGACTCTAGGGTTCCTGGCACTGGGCGGGGAGAAGGGCAGGACCTGGAGTGTCAGAACTGGAGGGGTTCTCAGAGCTTCCAAAGCTGACCCTTTCCCCCAGAGGGACTTGCCCAGATCCCCAAGCCATCCAGAGGCAGGTGTGGGACGGGGGCCCAGGTCTGCAGCCCCGGGCGTGGAGTTCTGACTGGTCCGCGCTGCCCTCTTTCCTTTACCCACATCTGCATTTCCTTGGTGCGCAGCTGCCCGGCTTCCCCATTCTGAACCAGCCTGGGCAGGTCATGGTCGTGGTCGTGGTCCTGGTCATGGTCATGGGAGGTTCAGAAGGGGTGTCACCTCTGCCGGCCCCAAAGGAAGACTTTCCCATAGAACAGATGATACTGTAGTGAGTTCTGAGAACAAAGCAGAACCTTCTGGCTCGTCCAGGCCACACCCTCACCTGACGGGGGGCGGGCCTGGGACCAGAGGGGGAGTGACTGGCTCAGACCCCCCATGCCCCTTTTCTGTTGCTGTGGCTGTCATACCCCCCACCCCCCACTGACACCCCAGCTGCTGGGAGGCCTGTTGGCTGACAGTCCTCAGCCCTCGCCTGTCCCCCCTTCCAGGGCAGCTGGCATCCAGTGACTCGTCCCCACCCCAAGGTGGAACGGCTTTGAGGGGGTCTCAGCTCCAGAACTCTTCACAGGCCGGGGCTTTGTCGTGACTGCATGCAGCCAGGGCCTCCCTCTGTCCCGTCCTGCTTGCTTCCTTTTCCCAGAAGGCCTCGATCTCAAGAGCTCGTCCAATAAACTCCCTGCATGTCAATTGTGGTCTCAGACTGTGCTTCTGGCGGAACACAACCCCTGGCACATCGGTTATGTCACTTGCCCTCATCGTAACTCATCCAAGTAGCAGTTCTATTCTTAGTTTCCAGATCAAGAAGCTGAGACTCAGAGAGGTTCAGTGAATTGCCCAAGGTCACACAGCACGTGGGTGGTACATCCAGAATGCAAATTCAAATCTGTCTGCCCCCCAATCTCACACCCTTTCCAACCACCACCCCTCCCCACAGGGCCAGTTCTCTTGACCACCCCTGCTTTCTCTTTTAGGGGCAAGTTTGACCCCCAGGACATGGACAAGAATGTGATTGCCATCCAGACAGTGTCGGGGATCCTGCAGGGCCCCTTTGACCTGGGCAATCAGCTGCTGGGGCTGAAAGGGGTCATGGAGATGATGGTAGCACTGTGTGGCTCGGACCGGGAGGCAGACCAGCTGGTGGCCGTGGAGGCCCTCATTCACGCCTCCACCAAGCTCAGCCGGGCCACGTTCATCATCACCAACGGCGTGTCGCTGCTCAAACAGATCTACAAGACCACCAAAAACGAGAAGATCAAGATCCGCACGCTGGTGGTGAGTGGGCTGGGGACCAGACACCAGGCCAGGCAGCGGGGACATCGGGGTGAGTGAGATAGTCGCTCCTGAGGGCACCGCAGGCCCCTGCCGAGCAGGCTGACATGCAGGAGGTTGTGGGAACTAGGTTCAGAATGGTGGGCCCTGTGTTTTACCTCCGACACCGGCACCTCTGTGCTTTTAACCCTTCCCACCTCCCCCCCTCCTTTCCCTCTGGTGATTATTATATGTTGAGGTTTCTTCTTCTTCTTCTTATTGTTATTAATTATTTCACCTTTTTCACCTCCTCCATGCTTTTGGATGGCACTAACCCCGATGAGCTTTACCCAGCAAATATTTTTAGAGCAAACTCCAAAGTCAGTTGGTTTCGTTGATCAGTTTCTGCATGGCACAGTCCAACTGCTTCATTTCTTCCACCTTCATTTTACAGAAATTATTTTCACTCACCTTTTCCTTGTAAACAGTTCTAGTGAGGCTTTGAGTTATTTTTTTGTGTGTTTGTATCAATTTTTCACAAATGAATTTCAGCTTCTGCTGTTGTAAGTTTTCTCTTCGGGATAACGTTTTTCCTAACGACGGTCCAAAGCTCCTGGGTACAGTTCTGTGCCCCCTGAGTTTGCCACGCAAAAGACAGAATCCCCCGGCCAGTTTCTGTGGTCTGACAGTTTCAGCTTTGCAGTTTCAGACACGGTTACTATTATCTTGATGTTTCAACGTGGAGACACAACACATCTGTGGGGTCAGGGGGTGGGGAAGGGGTTAAGGTAAGCACCTCTAGTGCGGGCATCTGTCTGCACCCGGAAGCCTCAGGAAAGGCATCTCGGAAGAGGTGGCCCTGGAGCTGAGTGTTGGAGTTCCCAGAGAGGTTCATCCAGGCAAAGAGAAAGGGGCAAAGTGTTCTAGCCTCAGGGACCGGCTTCAGCAAGGCATTGTCCCCAAACCCGACCTCTCTGATCTTTCCAATGCCCTCTGTCACCCTCCTTCACAGGGACTCTGCAAGCTTGGTTCTGCTGGCGGCACAGACTATGGTCTCAGGCAGTTTGCTGAAGGGTCCACGGAGAAGCTGGCCAAACAGTGTCGCAAGTAAGGGGTCCTGTTTCCCTGAGTGCGCCACCTCCCCTCCAGATCCTGGAAGGCCCCGCTGCCCAGCAAGGGCGTCACCGTCCCCACCTGGGCCCAGAGCCCTCCCCCAGCGCCTCTCCCCCCTCAATTCCAGGTGGCTGTGCAATCCCTCCATAGACACCCGGACCCGGCGATGGGCCGTGGAGGGCATGGCCTACCTCACGCTGGACGCCGACGTGAAGGACGAATTTGTGCAGGACCTCCCTGCCCTGCAGGCCATGTTTGAGCTGGCCAAGGTGAGTGCGGCCCTGACCGGAGGCCTCGGGGAAAATCCCCCGGAGTCCGGCTCCCAGGGCCTTGCGTGCGCACCGCCCGGGAAATCGGACCCTGTGTCCTCACCCTGGCTCTGCGGCTGCTCCCCGTGGGAACCCGGGTCCCTCTCTCCCACCCTCACTTTACCTGACTGCAAACTGGGCTCACAACGCTTCGTGCCTTCTGGGCAGCAGCAGGAGGATGGACAAGAGGATATTAATTTTGCCCTGAGACCCTCAGGAAGTGAGACCCGGAGCACCAGGAGGCAGCACCAGACCTCTTGGGGGCCCCTCCTGAGCCCCTCTGGAGCGCCTCTCCTCATTTTCACCATGGAAAGGAGGAAGTATGGGGGGTTTCCCCCAGGGCCCGACCAGAGGGTGTCCAGCACCCACCCGGTCCCCAGGGGAGGCAGGCAGGAATGTGGAGGTGCGTCAGCCTGGACTTTTCTTTCTTCCTTCTTTCCTTTCTTTTTTATTCATTGATTTTTTTAGAGAGAGAGAGAGAGAGAAAGAAACATTGATCTGTTGTTCCACTTATCCATGCATTCGTTGGTTGACTCTTGTATGTGCCCTGACCAGGGATCAAACCCACAACCTTGGTGTGTGGGGACACACTCTAACCAACTGAGCTCCCTAGCCAGGGCCGTCTGAACTTTTCAAAGAGGCAGGAAGCAGCGGGTGCCCTCAGAGGACTCCCACGCGTGCCGTCAGGGGTGCAGCCTGTGGCAGCAGAGCCAGTTCCCCACCCTCCGTGCGGCATGGATTTGCCCTGAACTGAGCGGCATCGGCCACATGCTCCGCCCAGACCAACTCGTGGGCCTGTGGAGGGAGCCGTCTTGGACGCAGAACTTTGTTCTAAAGTTTCATTTCTGCCTGTTTTCCCCGATCGCCTACCCTGTGCCCCACCCGCAGACCTCTGACAAGACCATCCTGTACTCGGTGGCCACCACCCTGGTGAACTGCACCAACAGCTATGATGTCAAGGAGGTCATCCCCGAGCTCGTACAGCTGGCCAAGTTCTCCAAGCAGCATGTGCCCGAGGAGCACCCCAAGGTGCGGATGGGGACAGCCCGGGAGGGGGGTCTGTGCCTCCAGACTTCCAGAGAGTTGGAAAGGAAAGAAAGGTCAGGGTGCTGTGTGGGTGTGTTTGGGAGAATTTGGCTCAAGGTGAACTGAAGACGATAATGGCAAACTTCGCCCACTAGGTGATGCTGAGGTTTTTCTTAGTTTTAATGGTCTACTGGCTGACAGGGTGGGGGTGAGGGGTGGGGCTTGGGGGTTGGGGGTGGGTAAGGAACCCAACAATTTGTAGTCGGAGAAAACAGGGCCATGCTGAACACTTTGCCGTTTCTGTTGTTGTTTTCCTGGACATCAGACAGTTGCATTTTATGTTCCCAACACATAAACATTTTATTTTCTGGGATGCCTGGATTTAGGGATATGAGTGCTAAGTAGGAAAAATGAGAGGAGAAGGGACATAGATCAGCAGTGGCCAAGATGTCACAAATCCCTTGCCCACCCCACCCCCCCCGCAAGGATGCCCTGCACACACAGGTACACTTTGTACGTGGTTTGCATGCGAATGTATTGTACGTGCATCGTATTTCCAGCCAGTAAAACACGGAGGTTTTTAAAGTGACCAAAGTAACCATGTTGCAACACAAACAGAAAGGCGGAGGGTGGAGAAAGGAGACTGACTGCTCACAATGACGTCCCTCCCTCTACCGCCCTCAGCACCTGGGCATGTTACTGTCCCTGCCAGAGAGGTTTTTTTTTCTGTGCATCTTTTTTCTTTACATAGTTATAATCAGAACATACTTATCAGTTTGTACCCAATTTGGGAAAATACGTTATGTGCTTTCTCATGGCGATGTCGTTCTCCGAATTATTTTCCAAAGCTGCGTAGTATTTCAGGCAGGCAAGAGCTTATAGTGCGTGCTGCTGATGTCAAGTTCAAATGTGGCTTCTCGAGATGGCCTGTGACTGGCAGTCTGCACCAGCTACTCTGAGGATGACCTATAAAGACTATTCAACCCTGGGGCTGACTTTGGGTTTCCAGCAAAACCCAGTCCGTTGTTGTGTGAGCTTCAGCTGCACCCTCTCCCCCTTACTCTGCCTACACCCGCTACAGACCCTAATGGAAAGTTAACCATTTGCAAAAAACACAAAAACCAAAATCCCTAAAAACTACCCTATGGGTCATCTAGTGTTTGGAATTACCGTTCTTTTATTCCACTCCTCTGTGAATGAAGAGGCTTGGGAATCGATTTCCTGACCGTACCAGCTACTCCGGCTGTGTGCCGGGGGCGGGGCCAGGAGGAGGAGGCGTGGCTCCGAGGTTCACAAGGGCAGAATGTGCTGCTGTAACCCCCTGGGCTGTGGTGTGGGCGATGGGAATCCAGAGGAGTGTATCAGTTTCCTATTACTGTTGCAGCAAATCGCCACAAATGTCATCGCCCCCAATAACACGAACTTACTATCTTCCAGTTCTGAAGGTCAGAAACCCAAAGTGGCTTCATTGGGTCAAAGTCAAGGAATCGGTAGGGCGGGTTCTGGAGGCTCTGAGGGCATGACCTTTTCTTGTCTCTTTCAACTTCTGAAGGCCACCGGCCTTGGCCTTTGACCTTGAATCCCTTCCACCTCTGCTCCTGCTGTCACCTGTCCTGCTTCCACCTCTGACCTCTCGCCTCCCTCTGATAAGGCCCCTGGTGATTATTCTGGACCTGACCAGATAACCCAGGGTTATCTCCCCAGCTCAGGGCCCTTCACTTAATCATGTCTGCGAAGTCCCTTGTGCCAGGTAAGGTAATGGGTTCCCAGGTTCTGCGGATTAGCACACGGACACCTTTTGGGGGGTATCATTCTGGGCACCACAAGGTGTCAGAAATGCACCATCTTCGTCCCAGTACCGATTGGCCTGGCGCCCAGGGCCCTTGTCCACTGCTGCCCTTTTGTGCCCCCAGGACAAGAAAGACTTCATAGAAATGCGGGTGAAGCGGCTCCTGAAGGCCGGCGTCATCTCTGCGCTGGCCTGCATGGTGAAAGTGGACAGCGCCATCCTTACCGACCAGACCAAAGAGCTGCTGGCCAGGTGCGGCCTCGGTGGGCCGGGCTGGGGTCTGGGAACACCAGGTAGAAGGGGCAGGGAGTAAATAAGGAAATGGGCCGCTGAGGGGCCTCCGAGGAGCCTAAAGGGGACCGTCACAGAAAAGTGACATGGGGCACCAGGGATCACGAGTGGAAGTTCGCATCAGGAGGAAAGAGGTCACTCTCTGACTGGTGACCTGGTTCCAGCCTTTGTGTGGGACCCCCTGCTATTTCGGAGATGAAGAGCACCGTGTGAGTGCAGCCTGGGGCAGGGGACAGGGAGGCGGACAGGGTCACAGTTACGACGCAATGGAATGAGGGTGGGCAGCCAGGAAGGCCTCCTGGTGGGTGTGACAGCTCCGGGGAGCCCCAAAGGAACAGAAGGAGCCACTCAGCTGCAGGGGAGGGAAGGCTTCCAGGTGGCCGGAACGGGCCTGCAAAGACACCAAGGATGGAGGAAGAACGAGTGGGCTCGGGGTTCCCCTGCAGTAGCTTGGAGTGTGTGTAGGAGGGAGCAGTGCTAGGAAAAACCAGAGAGGGAGACAGGGCCTGGTCACAGAGGTCCTGGGGTGCCTCTTTGTTGACGTGCTTCTCGTGGTTGGCGGGCAGCGAGGAGCCACTCATTGTCTCCCTAAGTGACACCCACCATGAGGTGGCTCTTTGCAGCCTCACTTGGCTCACCTCCTCCCCAGCCACTGATGTTCTCGGTAGTATCTTCCCACGATGCACAGTGGCAGCACCTTCCTGAGCTTCCCTGGCTCCCACTGGCTGGCGGCTGGTGCCTGGGAGGGAACTTGCTGGTGCATGACATGCCCTGTGTCCTTACTCTGCAGGGTATTCCTGGCACTGTGTGACAACCCAAAGGACCGAGGCACCATTGTGGCTCAAGGTGGTGGCAAGGTAAGTGGGCGAGACAGGGTTTTTGCCATCCCAGAAGGAGCTGTGCTGGGGAGGAGCACACCTGGTGTGTGTGTGCACGCACACCCACACTGGCACACAAGCATGCACACTGTTGGCCTGGCTCAAGAATAATGTACCCCCTGCCCCAACCCGACCTCCTGGAATATGGCCATTCAGGTCACTGTGCTGTCTGTGTGCATTGCCCCAGTCCAACCTCTGCCTGATTCTGTGACGTGTCCTGGGACCTGCTGTCCCCCTGTCCCCCTGGCCACCCCCTGGAAGGAAGCACAGTGCAGATACAAAGACCGTGGACTTGGTTGCGGAAGGCTGGCCACTGAGTCTTTGCTCGTCCCCTAGTTAGTTGCTCAGTCTTGGGCGAATTACTCAATCTCCCTGATCCACAGTGTCCTCATCTGGGGAATCACACACTCACTCTGCAAACTGTCACAAGGGTTAGAGGAAATACACTTAAAGTAGGTGCTCAAGAAATGGTGGCTGCTGTGGTTAGGTTTGACTTAGGCAGAAAGTGAAACATCAGTGTACCGATCTAGTTGCTTTTCCCAAAGCTGAATAAGCATATGGATGGTCGGGAGAGTGAGGATGAGTCCTCGATGTGCACTGGGACCCAGGGGTGGGGTGAATCTGTGACTACGTGGTTCATTGTTCTCCGTGATGCCCGAGCGTTGATTATATGGCAGAGTCCTGCTGAACTTCTGATGGATCGGACAGACAGGCAGCAGCTGGAGGATGGGGAGGGGGCCTCAGGGTGTCTGTGGCCCAGGAGTGACTGTACCCTTTCTCGCAGGCCCTGATCCCCCTGGCTCTGGAGGGCACTGACGTGGGCAAGGTGAAGGCAGCCCATGCCCTGGCAAAGATCGCTGCGGTCTCCAACCCGGACTTGGCCTTCCCCGGGGAGCGGGTGGGTGTCTGGGTGGGTGGGGTGGGGCGTTGGGAGGAGTCTTCTCTGCCCCGAGGGGCCTTTCTTCTTGTCCCCTGCTTCTGGCTTGGGAGGGGGCATGGTGCTGGCACAGAGGGGGCCGTGAATTGGAGGCTCCAGACTCCAGAGTTAGCTCTGCCTGTGACTAACGAACGGGGCTGTCCTTTTGGAACCCATCTCGTCTGCAAAGTAAAGGAAATGACCCTGCCTTTCAGGGTCATTGTCGAGGTCGAATCAGACAATGGGTGGACCAGTGCTTTAGACATTCTAAAGCTGGACACCTGTAAACGTCAGAAACAGGGATCTTGGTCTCCACCTGACCCACTGCTCACCCCGCCCCTCAGGTGTACGAGGTGGTGCGGCCCCTCGTGAGCCTCCTGGACACACAGAGGGACGGGCTGCAGAACTACGAGGCCCTGCTCGGCCTCACCAACCTGTCCGGGCGGAGCGAGAAGCTGCGGTGAGCGGGGCGCGGAGGGGGCAGAGGCGAAGACCCGTGTCCCAGGGAGGGTTCGGTTGGATTTCCCTACCCTGTGGGGAAGCCACTCTGCTCCAAGACCAGGGTCAAAGGCAGTGGGAAGAGAACCCAGTGGGAGGGATTTGAGCTCACCCTCCACAGGAGACTATGAAAAGACTTCCTTCTGAAGTTGTAAACAGATACCCCGGGGGACAGGTGGGAGAAAGTGTGCTCCTTCTCAGGAGCAGGGGCGGCTGTGTTGGGTTGAGATTCATTTGGCGCCAAGTGGCAGAACTCTCAACTATGACCAGTTTAAGCATAAAGGGAAGTTAGTGGCTCATGGAGATAAGAAGTCTGGGGTGTGGCTTCATGCAGGGGTTACAGAGCTGACCTGGGCCTGGTTCTCTGCTCTCTGGGGTCTCCAGGGGCGGGGGGTGGGGGTCTTCCCCCTCCCCCACAGTCACGGGGCTTCACCTTCACATCCAGCAGGACATGGCTTCATCTTCTTCTTGGCTTCGTACCCAGCAGGAAAGGGAGAGGAAGAGACTTTCTCTTCCCCAGAAATAACAGAAAAAAACCTCCAGCTGGGTAACATTGTCATCCTGGAACCCGTCACTGTGGCCAGGATGCTGCGCCATGACATCTGGTTCATGCCCACTGGCGCCCCTCCCGGAGCTGGGTGCAGTATCGAGGCCACAGAAGCCAGGCCGGCCGAGGACGTGGGAGGGACACCACCAGGGTGCAGAGAGGGCACCCGGGTGGCCCCACACCCCAACTGTTCACCACAGAGAACTCAGTGGCCTCCCTTCCTCCGCCCCTCCCGCCCCAGGCAGAAGATCTTTAAGGAGAGGGCCCTGCCAGACATCGAGAACTACATGTTCGAGAACCACGACCAGCTGCGGCAGGCAGCCACCGAGTGCATGTGCAACATGGTGCTGAACAAGGAGGTGCGGGGACGGCACGGGGCAGGGGCGAAGGGGGCCGGGAGTCGGGCCTCAGGCCTGGGCCTGGCGCGAGGCTGGGCTGTCATCACGGCGTTACAGTGACGTTTCTGCCAGAGAACCAGGAACCCTAAATCTTTCCTGGATGGCAGCCTCCATCCTGAGGGGCCCTGAGGGGAATACAGGCACAAAGGAGGCGAAAGAAAGCAAAGTAGGGTTACCCCCAGCTGGGGCTTCGACCCCAGAGCTTGCACTGGATGAGGTAGACCATTTATTTACCTGCAGTATTTTGGTCTGAATGACCTGAGAGCAAAGCAGGTTATGAGACCAGGGCCTCTTAGAGGTCAGGAGAGGCCCAGCCAGTTGCATTTACTGAAGCTCCACATATATAATACATCCTGTATATTATTCCACATGCATTCTGTGCATGGAAGAAATGCAAAAGCAGTTACAATTTCAGTCTGTGTGCTGCCGAAGCAAGCACAACAGTTTTAGAATGTTTTCGATGTTAACGTGAATAAACCCTTGCCGTTGCCGTAGGAACTGCGCGGCACTGTAACTGTGCTCTGCACAGAGTGATCGCGGGCCTTGTAATATACAGTGAGTTCGGAACGGGTCGGCGGCCTCATGGTCCAGCAATGGGACCAGTGCAGCCATGTGTGAATGCACGTCCTCCCCCCCCCCAGTAGAGGCGTTTGCTCTGCCTGTTTGCTTCTCGGAGGTAACGGCAGGGTGTCCATCCTCCAAGTCTCCTTCTTCTCAGATGTGGGGGCCAGGCCAAGGGGCCCAGCGTGAGGCACACCCTGCCCTCTTCACCTGAAGTCCGTGGGTCCCAGCGCAGGGGAGGGGGACGCACTGGGAAGGGGCGGCAGGGAGCCTTCCCGGGGGAGCACCAGCTGCCACGACAAGCGAAACCTAGCTGTGCCGCTGCCCGACAGGAGGACTCCTTTTTCAGGCATCGTTTCTCACTTGTGTTTGGACTGGGCAGCTCAGGTCCAAGCAGTGACTCACGGGTCCAGGCTTCTCTGATCACGGAGAACCGCCTCCCTCTGCCTCCCTTTGGGAGTGACCTCTATTCAGACGGCGGACGGGGAGAGGGACCCTGCGAGGGGCACCTGCAGGGCTCACCCTGGTGGCCTGGGAGTGACACACATCGCTCCCACTCTCGACCCATTGCTGAGACCGGTCATGACACCTGTAGGTGCGAGGCGTGGGGGAACACACTCCTGTGGGGCCGCTGCTTCCCGTTCACAGCTGTGTCCCATGAGGAGGGACCGCACTGACCTTCGCTGCCACACTCGCACTTCTGGGGACCCCGATCCAGCTCCAGGGAGACACGGGGTGGGGAGGGTCTCGTAACCTGGGCAGCGCTGATCTCGGACTCCTTTTGGAGCTCCACTTCTAGGACACCTGACCCTATGAAATGCCCTTAAACTTGACCAATCACATATCACTGTAGAGCGGAGGGATAGAGGGGTCAGTGGGCTGTGTCAGGGCCCTGGGCCCCAGGGGCTCCTCTCCTTCTTTTGGATCCTTGGAAAGCCTCGTCTCTTTAATACCAGATAAACTACCCACCATCCCCCCGCTCCTGCCACACCCCGGTGCCATTGGGGGCTCCGCAGTCATTGCAGGGCAGACCCCGAAGGCCCAGCTGCTATGAGAGAAACACTCCAGGCTTCCGCAGATGGAAGGGGGCCACGCTCTTCGGGGCACATCTACCCTTGAAGAGTCTGTGTCGGCCTCTTTCCCCAGTGGCTGGCCAAATGCAGACAGAGATGGTGGCACACACTGTCTGGGAAATCCCTTGTTTTCTCTAACCTTCTAGTTGGACCATACTATACCCCCTTCATCCAGCTAATCAGGGAAGACTTCCTGGGGGAGGTGGAGTGAGTTTTTCTAAGGAAAGGTCCGAGAGATCCTGGGTCAGAAAACGTGGCCTCAGGTGCATCTTTCCTTCCCCGGGCTGGCAGGCGAAGGCACTTTCCTCTGAGCCGCGTGCCCCCCCTCCCATAGGTGCAGGAGAGGTTCCTGGCTGATGGGAACGACCGGCTGAAGCTGCTGGTGCTGCTTTGCGGGGAGGACGACGAAAAGGTGCAGAACGCAGCCGCGGGGGCCCTGGCCATGCTGACGGCAGCCCAGCAGAAACTGTGCCTCAAGATGACCCAAGTGGTGAGAGAGGGCCCTGGGGGCTGGGAGGGGTGGGCTCTAGGGAACCTCTGTGTGCCCAGACCACGCGCTCTGCATGGTCCTTCCCTGCGGGGGAACCACTCTCAGCCCAGCTGTTCCTACCACCCACGGAGAGGAGAGTCTACACCCTGTGGCCCCTTGTGTTCATTATTTGAACTCTCCGAGTTTTCCAGGTCAAGTCTCTTCCGCTGCGGCTTCACCCGCTGCCTTTGGTGGCGCTTGGGGCTCGTGATGAAAGACTAACCGCATTAGCAGCCCCAACGCCAAGCACTGCGGTGGAGCCTCAGGCTCCCCGGGAGAAGCGTGGGCGTGGCTGGGACTCCAGGGGGAGCTCTCTGAAGTGGACGCAGTGTCCAGTTCCTTTGGTGGCGCTGTGGCCATCGCAGCAGGGTGTAATGAAAGGGATATTGATGGTCACCAGCATGGGGGTGCAAAAGGGAACTTTATTTCTCCAAACTGAACCGAGTTCACCACCGTCGTCTCTGCTGGAGGAGAAAAATGTAAACACCTCGATCCAAACGTATTCAAATCGAGTCTGCGTTCAAGGCAGGCTCTTTCGGATACCCAGTTTAACGTAGGGGTGCATGTGGTGGGGGTGTTCCCTGAGGTCCACAGTGCTGGTGCTGCCCTGGCCCCAGGGGAGGGGTGTCCCTGCCAGACCCGGCTCGTCCTGCTTGGTCCCTGGGCTTCAGCACTTTCCCTGAGACAAGCGTGTCGACCCTGCAGGGCGTGCAAGAGTCACGGGAGGGCAGGGGCTGGTTAAAACACTTCCCCCAGATATTCTGATTCGGAATTGGGGGTGGGGGGTGCTGACGGCTACCCTCAGCAGCCTCTGCTGCAGCAACTGGTCGCACACTCCTACCACCCGTCCCCCGCAGGGCGCTCTGCGACTCCCCCACTTCCTGGGCTCCAGGGACCCAAGGGACCCACGTAGGTACACGCTGAGTCCCGGATACACACACGACCACGGTTGTGCTTGCCCTTTCAGAGCCCAGAATCTGGGCCTGGCCGATGCCTTCTGTTCGTCTTGTCCAAAATCTCCTCTCTCTGTCCCCTCACTGATTCCTCCAACCGCCGTCCCCGCTCCAGACAACTCAGTGGTTGGAGATCCTACAGAGGCTTTGCCTGCACGACCAGCTCCGCATCCAACACCGGGGCCTAGTCGTCGCCTACAACCTGCTGGCGGCCGACGCGGAGCTGGCCAAGAAGCTGGTGGAGAGCGAGCTGCTGGAGATCCTGACCGTGGTGGGCAAGCAGGAGCCGGATGAGAAGAAGGCGGCGGTGGTTCAGACAGCCCGGGAATGTCTCGTCAAGTGCATGGACTACGGCTTCATTAAACCAGTGTCTTAGGCAGGGGCCCACGGGCATGCGGGGCCGACCCCGGGCCGGGAACTCCCGAGGCGTCAGTCCATCTAGGGATCATAGCAGTGACGATGGCATCTCCATAAAATTAGGAAAAAAACCTTGGTTTTTCTTGAGTCGTGAATCTTCCTCTTTGCCCCAAGTTTGTCTGTGTCACTGGCTCTCTTGCTCCCTGTCTCCCCACACCTGCCATCGTCTAGAAGTTCCTAGAGTAATTTTTATCTGTAATTTGGAGGGCAGGTTGGATAATTCTGTACCCATCCCAAAGGCCAGGATAAAGGGCTGAAGGTCTTTATATCTGGGGAACTGACTCGTGTAGTAAGGTAAGAGCCCGCAGGTGCGTGGATTTAGAGGTCAGTGCCTGGACGTGGGCCTGTGTGGTCTCCACGCCCGCTCTCCCGTCTGACCGCCTGGCTGAGGCTGCTTCGGGCTGCATGTCCCAGCTCAGTGCCCGGTCCCAGTCCCGTGTCCCATCCCCTCACTCAACTGGGATGGAAATGCAGCCCCTGTTCAACAGTGTGACAGGATCTGTGCAACCGGCTTGGGAAAATCTTCCAAGCAAGATGGGCAATGCTGAATATAAATGAAATCAACGCAAAGTACTTGAATAAAAAAAATTTCATTTCATTGGTTCGTAGATCTTGTCTATCCAGGGAAAGTTCAGGTATTGCTAGATGAGGGTTCAGACGTTGTCACCAACATTATTTTCTGTGCGGGTGTCTTTCTCTCTCTCTCTCGTCCCCTCTCCCCGTATCTGGGCTTTGACTTCCTCTGGGGTGACCTCACATTCTTGCAGGCGCTCTGCCCGCAGCAGGAGAGAAGCTCCGGGCTCACCTAGTTACTGCGTGGTTCATGGTGTGAAAGCGGAGAGAGAAGGCCACACTCAGCCCAGCACAGTCCCCAGCGATGACACTCAAGTGACGCTTCCCTCACATTTCAGTTTATCGCACTGACAGAATAAAGAAGAAAGAACAATATGATTATGCCAATAGATTCAGGGAAACATTTGGTAAAATTAGGGGACTCATGATCAAATGTTTCCCTGAACTAAAAATAGGAGACATCCTTGGTTGGTTAAACATTATCTGTATTAAGATCTATAGTCGACACCGTATTTCAGGATCCCCCTGAGACTAAGAATGAAATGATACTTGCTACTATCAATTCTATTCGGCTTTGTACCAGGGGTTCTAGCTAGTGCAGGAATATAGAAAAGGAAATGAAAAGCGTGAAGATTGAAAACCAAGAACTAAAACTCAAATTATTCACAAAGCAGGATTGCTCATCCATGTATACGATCTGAAAAAAATCTACAGAGAAACTGTTAGAAATAGCAAATGAGTTTAGATCAAAGGTCAATTTATAAAAATCAACTGTGTTTCTGTATACCTGTAACAAACAATTAGGAAATTAAAATTTTAATTACCATTGATAATAACAGAATGCATCAAATGTCTGGGGATAAGTCATGTGAAAGATTTGGAAGGGCTTTACATAGAAAACTTAAAGTATTATGGAGAGAAATAAAAGGAAGCCCCCATAAATGAGAGATAGCACCATGCTCATGGACTGGATGACTCAGCGCTGTAGAGATGTGAATTCTCCCCAAATTGACCTAGAGACTCCACGGAAGACCAGTCAGACTCTGGGACTTCGGGGGACAGAGACTAAGTTGTTTCTGAAATGTATCTGGAAATAAAAGAGTTGAGAATAGTAACGTTTTTTTTTTATTTGATTTTGGAGAGAGAAACTCTCCCTTTCCATCACGAATTCTACCCCTAGATTGACTTGTTATTCCACTTATTTATGCATTTAGTGTTTGCCTCTTGTAAATGCCATGCCTGGAGACTGAACTCAAAACCTTAGAGGGTCAGAATGACGCTCTAGCCAACCGAGCTACCCAGTTAGGGCCTAGTACTGCCCAAATTGAAAAGTGAAATTGGAGCAAACGACTTGAAAAGATACTTCATAAAAGAGGCCATAAGTACATCAAAGAGGCTCAACCTTACTTGTCATCAGGAAAATGGAAAATAAAATGATTATGAGAAGCCGGTATAGATTCATCAGAATGACAGATACTAAAAACACTGAGAAAATCCAAGTGCTGGTGAGTGTGCAGAGTAACCGAAACTTACACGTTGCACGTGGAAATGTGAATTGCTACAGCCACTCAGGAAAACGTGTGTGGCAGTAACCCCTAAGTGTTCGGTAGTACGCACTGACAATGAACATCAGCATCTCCTGGGTACACAGCCAACGGGAACATACACTTACCTGCACCCAAAAACATATACGACAAAGTTTTCATCAATAACCCCAATGCCCATAGAAAACAAATTACTTCTATACACGCTGTGAAGGCAACTTATCAGCACAATACTCAGTGAAAGAAGCTGGACCTAACAGATTATACCTTAGAGGGAGCGATTCCATTCGTAGAGGTTCAAAACCAGACAAAACGTAGCTTGTGCTGATGGAAGTCAGGGCCCTGTTTGCTTGTGGGAAGCAGGGAGAGGATGCTGACGGCCAGAGTGCAGAGAGCTGCTGATCTGGGGCCTGGCTGCGTTCGCCGTCACCAACCGCATGACTCGTGCGTGTTTCCGCTTCATTTTCCTCTGCCCTAGTGGAGATATTCCTCAGCCTTTGTTCTCAACAGGATGTTCTTGTCTCATTTTTCTTTTTTCAAAGATTTTATTTGTTTATTTTTTTAGAGACGGGAAGGGAGGGAGAAAGAGAGGGAGAGAAACGTCCATGTGTGGTGGCCTCTCATGCGCCCCCTACTGGGGACCTAGCCCACAACCCGGGCATATGCCCTGACTGGGGATTGAACCGGCGACCTTGGTTCACAGCCTGCGCTCAATCCGCTGAGCTACACCAGCCAGGGCCCTTCTCATTTGTCCACAGTCTCCCTGGGTGAACTCTTCCATTCCCATTTTTCCAGGCTGATGATATCTATCTATGTCTGTGTCCCCATCCTAGGTCTTTCTCTTGAACTCTTGCCACGTATAATCGATGTCTCCCTGTCCCTCTTTTACCACATCCAGTCTATAGGTATCTTGTTCATGTTTTTATTGTAAAAACGTGTAACCTGAAAGTTACCGTTTTAAGGGTACAGTTCTGTAGTGTTAAGTATAGTCACATTTACCTATGAAACAGGCCGCAGCTGTTTTTGTCTTGCAGAACGAAAACTTCATACCCATTAGACAACGACTCCTCACTCTTCCTCCCCTGGCCCCTGAACAGCACCTTTCTACTTCCGTTTTCTAGGATTTTGAACCGTACCAGGTCCCTCGTATAAGTGGAATCATACATTATTTGTCTTTTTCTGTGAGTGACTCATTTCCCTTGGCCTAATGCTCGCAAGGTTCATGCACCGTGCAGGATGTGACGGCATTTTCCTCTGTTTTCAAGCTGAATAATATTCCACGTGGCTTCCCCCTCCCAGCTCCGGTGCATAGCGCTACTATGAACAGGAGAAAATGTTTGGTGAGCGTTCCTGAGATTATGGTCATTAAGCCAACAATTATTTACTAAGTCACTGTGTGCCGGGTCCAAGGCAGGGTTCTCCAAGGGAGACAGAGTTTCTCTTTCCGAGAATCTTTTTAAAAAAATTTAATTATTGTCCAAGTACAGTTTTCTGTCTTTTACTCCCACCCCAGCCCCTCCCCCCCGGGCTCCTCACCTCCCTCCCATTTCCACCCCTGTTAGTTTTTGTCCGTGTGTCTTTTATACTTGTTCCTGTGAATCCTTCCCCTTTTCCCATGAAATTCCCTCCCCTCTCCCCTCTTTCCAAGAATCTTATAATTCGTTCATTTATTCAACAGATATTGTCCCAGATACGGCAGCAATGATGGAGATACAGTATCTCACAATATAAATGTGATACCTGGCCTCATGGAGGCTTTGATTTAGTAGGGGAGACACTCATGTCAGCAATGATAAAAAGAATTCTTTAATCAGAATTGTTATGAGAGTCCTTAATGAAAAGTACAGGAATCCATGAGAACTTTTTGAAATCTACATATTTGATTTCAGCTTTAAAAATTTTATATATATATATAAACAGCTGCGGCCTGTTTCATAGGTAAATGTGACTATACTTAACACTACAGAACTGTACCCTTAAAACGGTAACTTTCAGGTTACACGTTTTTACAATAAAAACATGAACAAGATACCTATAGACTGGATGTGGTAAAAGAGGGACAGGGAGACATCGATTATACGTGGCAAGAGTTCAAGAGAAAGACCTAGGATGGGGACACAGACATAGATAGATATCATCAGCCTGGAAAAATGGGAATGGAAGAGTTCACCCAGGGAGACTGTGGACAAATGAGAAGGGCCCTGGCTGGTGTAGCTCAGCGGATTGAGCGCAGGCTGTGAACCAAGGTCGCCGGTTCAATTCCCAGTCAGGGCACATGCCCGGGTTGTGGGCTAGGTCCTCAGTAGGGGGCGCATGAGAGGCCACCACACATGGATGTTTCTCTCCCTCTCTTTCTCCCTCCCCTCCCCTGTCTCTAAAAAATATATTTTAATATATTTTTTAAGACTGAGAGGGACTCCGTGGATTGAGCACGAGCTGTGAACCAAGGGGTTGCCAGTTCGATTCCCAGTCAGGGCACATGCCTGGGACTGGTCCCCCATAGGGGCCAGGTCCCCCGTAGAGGGTGTGTGAAGGACGACCACACAATGATGGTTCTCTCCCTCTCTTTCTCCTTCCCTTACTTTCCCTCTAAAAAGAAATAAATAAAATCTTTAAAAGAGAGTGGGAGAGAAAGGGAGGGAGAAAGAGAGGGAGAGAAACCCATATATTTCCCATGTGCATCTGGACTGACCCCGGACCACCCTGACTGGGGGCACTGTGCCCCGACAATGCCCTGATGGAAGGAGGGCTACACCCTGACAGGGGAACCCTGCCAGCACCCCAACCCAGGGACTGAGCCCTGACAGGCTGGGGGCGACCTCAGGCCAAAGCAGTGACCTTTCACCTTGCAGGGTGAGGCCCAGTCAGGCTCTATGAGAACGCGTTATAGGAGGGAGGGTGGAGGCAGAGAGGGGCAGGGGGACTAAGACACATCCACAGGTCAGTATAACAACGGAACGAGCCAAGTTCCACGAGGACCTCAAGCAGAGCACTAATGAGACTTGGAGAAAGGAGAATCACACTGAGCAGAGGAGTGTGTTCGAGATCCACAAGAACCGCCCTTTACAGCGAGTCTCTGGGCACACTGCGGTCCAGTGGCGGTCCAGGTAAGCAAGGGGACGCGTGTTTGCCCAGCGTCCTCCTACTTCTCCAAGCACCACTGGGGAGCTGGTCAGAAAGGCAGAATCTCAGACCCAACTCCCAAACAACTGAATCAAAACCTGCATTTTAGAAAAGATCTTATTTATTTATTTTTAGATAGATAGGAAGGGAGGAAGAAAGAGAGGGAGAGAAACATTCATGTGTGGTTGCCTCTTGTGTGCCCCCAACCGGGGACCTGGACCACAACCCAGGCATGTGCCCTGACTGGGAACTGAACCAGCGACCCTCTGGGTTGCAGGCTGGTTCTCAACCCACTGAGCCACATCAGCCGGGGTAGAACCTGCATTTTTAAATAAAACACACGAATGATTTACACAGACCCCACAGATACCAAAATAAATAAAGGCCACGTGTCCGAGCACTGTGATACATTTGCCTCGCCACTAACAGGAGCAAACGCCACGGTTGAACGTGGTGCCACCAAGGTCAGGGCTCGGTCTTTACTGGGTCGGCAGAAAAGAAAGTGCATTGGTTAGGCGAAGTCAGTTTCCTGTTGTTATTTTAAGTATGTGCCTCACATTAGTTGAGTAACCTTATTTCTTTTTTCAAGTACAGTTTTTTGTCTATTTTTCCCATCCCAGCCCACCCCCCCCATGCTCCCCACCTCCCTCCCATTTCCACCCCCCTTAGTTATTGTCCCTGTGTCCTTTATACTTGTTCCTCTAAATCCCTCCCCTTTTTCCCTTTAAATTTCCTCCCCTCTCCCCTCTGGTCGCTGTCCCCCTGTTCTCTGTTTCAGTGTCTTTGTTTGTATTTTGCTTGCTTGCTTGTTTTGTTGTTCTGAGAGCTGTTTTAAGTTCCTAGCAAAACTGAGCAGAAAACAGGGTTATCACACACCTCCCGTCCCCGCCCCCCACACAGACGCACCTCTCTGCACCAGAGCGTTAGGTCCATGACAGGGAACAAACCCGCACATTAGTGCAGCCCAAAGCCCGTCACTCACATCAGGGTCCACTCTTGGTGCTGCACAGTCTGTGGGTGCGGACGAGGGTTGAATGACATGTGCGCACCATTAGAGCAGCATCCTACGTGGGGCAGCCCTAACTACCCTCTGAGGTTGTTCGTGGATCTTTAACAGGTACTGGAAGTCGTGAGTTAGGAAAGTCGGCTGCCTTTTCAGAAAGAATTCGAAAGCTGCTTTAGCTGTTGCGGAGACTGACCACGTTTCGTTTTTGTTTCGGAACCTCAGCATAAAAGGGATTCTGTGAGCTCAGAGCAGAGAGGACCAAGGGAGGGTGGGTGCGTTTGAAACCAAACCTCTTTGTGCCCCTTCACAGGCTCGGTCCCTTTTGTTCACAGACTCCCAGCCATTGCTGGTGCAAATTCGGTGCCACCTTGGGATTATTTTCTTCTCCCTGAAGTACTTAATAAGTTAAAGCTTTAGTCACCCTCAGTCCAACCGGATATTTAATCAAGTTCGTTTGATTTCGCTTTTTGAAAGTCATTTAAAAATGAGTACTTCAGCCCCAGCTGGTGTGGCCCAGTGGATTGAGTGCCAGCCTGTGAACCAAAGGGTCTGTACTGTTTATGTCAAAGAAAGTGAAGTTTGAAGTCACACGACTTCCCCACAGCTTCCCAGTGCCACAGCCGGACTCCTAGGACTGCGACCTTTCTACCGAGCAAGCTGTTTAGCTCTTACAGATCCCATTTGAAAGTAAACCTGGAAATTTTGTATCAGCTGAGTCACTTCCTGCTGGAGTGGTACTCCTTGTCTTTGCGGGGAGACTCCCGCCATGGTTGACCAGTTGGCCCCAAATGCTACCTAGTCATTCTAGGACAAAATAGTGGTGATGGTTGGTAACAAGGTAGATTTAAGAAGAATGCAAATGGTGCACCACTCGAGGCCTCAAAAAAAGCCCCACGAATATCCATGGTTTACGTGGATACATAATATTCCGAACCAGTTTTCCACTAAACTTCTGTTCTAACGTACCACTGCATTTCACTTACAAAGTTTCCAAAGAATTTGAAGCTAATCCCAAAGCAACCGTATTTTTAAAGTTGTAGTATGGTGAGTTCACAAAATGCCAAACACTCAACAAGTTTATACTTGAATACTAAGTCCTGTTGCATGGGCCTTGGATTCTGGAACTGTATTGTGAGAGCTATTTTTATTTTCACCAGCCAAAAAAAAAAAAACAGGCTTATTCAGGAAAAGCAGAGAATTGTGATTCGGGCCAAGCATGGCATAGCCAAACCTATGGGCAAACCCACTCAACGGAGAAGAGGAAGGTTACTTCACAGAGGGAAGGGAGGGGGTGGGTGGGTGCTCTGGAGGAAAGGCTTGTGGTGGAAAGTGAGAGCGGAGGGTGGTGAGGGCTTCTCATTGGCTGAGTCGCACTAGTTCCTATTGGCTGGGCTTGTTGCTGGGTGAGAAGTGTTCCATTCTTTTGAGTTAGTGTTTTGGGTTCCTTTGGAAATATTCTAAGAAGTGGGGTGGCTGGATCAAAAGGCAGATGCATTTTTAAACTGTTGGGGTATCTACATCCCGTTTCCCACAGTGGCTGCACCAGTCTGCATTCCACCAACAGTGCAGAAGCACCCCCCCCACACACCCTCACCAGACTTCTTGTCTGTTGATTTGCTGGTGATGGTCCCTCTGGCAGGTGCGAGGTGATGTCTCACTGTGGTTTCACTTTGCATCTCTCTGATGATTAGTGATGCTGAATATCTTTTCATATGTCTGTGGGCCTCTGTATGTTCTCTTCACAGAAGTGTCTATTCAGGTCGTTTGCCCATTTTTAAATTGAGTTGCTTGTGGGGTTTTTTTGGTGTCGAGTTTTGTAAGGTTTTTTTTTAAAGATTTTATTTATTTATCTTTAGAGGAGAAGGGGAGAGGGAGAGAAACATCAATGTATATTTGCCTCTCATGCGTCCCCTACTGGGAACTGGCCTGCAACCCAGGCATGTGCCCTGAGTGGGAATTGAACCGGGATCCTCTGGTTCTCAGGCCCACGCTCAATCCACTGAACTACACCAGCCAGGGCTGAGTTTTGTAAGTTCTTTATAAATTTTGGATATTAACCCTTTATCAGATTTATTGGTGAATATGTTCTCCTATTCTGTGGGTTGTCTTTTTAGTTTGTTGATGTTTTCCTTTACTGTGCAAAAACTTTTCAGTTTTAAAGTTTTTCTGTTTATTTTTGTTTATTTTTTCTGTTTCCCTTGCCTGGGGAGACACACCTGATAAAATATTGCCACGAGTTATGTCTGAGGTTTTGCTGCCTATGTTTTCGTTTAGAATTTTTATGGTTTTGGGTCTAACATTTAAGTCTAATTCCAAAGAACAAAAGCACCCCTAGGTTCACTGCAGCATCATCTACAATTGCCAAGATACAGAAGCAGCCCAAATGTCCATCAGTAGATGAGTGCATAAAACAACCATGGGACGTTTACACAATGGAATACTATTCAGCTATGAAAAAGAAAAAGGAAATTTTACCTGGAGAATATTATGCTAAGTGAAATAAGCCAGTCAGAGAAAGACAAATACCATATGATTTCACTCCTATGTGGAATCTAGTGAACAAACTGAACTAACAAGCAAAATAGAGACACACTCATAGGTGGAGAGCAGATGACAGCTGGGGGGTGGGGGTGAGGGAGGCTAGGGATGGAGGGATTGAGCAAAAAGGAAAAAGGAAAAAGGACACATGGGCATGGACAGCAGTGTGGTGACTGCAGGAAGCATAGGGGGACTAAATGGTAACAAAAAAATGCAATAAAAAAAGTAAAACTGAAAAAGGGATATTCAAAAAAAAAAGAAGGAAAAAGAAAAAAAAAGTCTTCTTTCTTCCTGCTTACATAAGTCATCTGGAATAGAGTTTATGTACGGTGTGATGTAGGGGTCAAGATTCATTTCTCTTTTTTTAAATATATTTTATTGATTATGCCATTACAGCTGTTCTATTCCCCCCTTCATTCCCCTCCACCCTGCACACCCCATCCCCCACCATTCCCCCCTTTAGTTTATGACCATGTGTCTCAAGTTCTTTAGATTCTATATTTCCCATACTATTCTTGCCCTCCCCCCATCTACTTTCTACCTACCATCTATGCTACTTATTTTCTGTACCTTCTCCCCCCTTCTCCTTCTCCTACTCCCCTGTTGCTAACCCTTCATGTGATCTTCATTTCTCTGGTTCTACTCCTGGTCTAGCTGTCCTGTTGGATTGCTTTTGTTTTAGGTGTGGTTCTTAATAACTGTGAGTTTGCTGTCCTTTCACTGTTCATCTTTTTTATCTTCTTTTTCTTAGATAAGTCCCTTTAACATTTCATGTAATAAGGGCTTGGTGATGATGAACTCCTTGAATTTGATCTTATCTGAGAAGCACTTTATCTGCCCTTCCATTCTAAATGAAAGCTTTGCTGGATAGAGTAATCTTGGATGTAGGTCTTTGGATTTCATGACTTGGAATCCTTCTTTCCAGCCCCTTCTTGCCTGTAAGGTCTCTTTTGAGAAATCCACTGACAGTCTGATGGGAACTCCTTTGTAGGTGACTGTCCCCTTAGCTCTTGCTGCTTCTAGGAGTCTCTCCTTCATTTTAATCTTGGCTCATGTAATGATGATGTGCCTTGGTGTGTTCCTTCTTGAGTCCAACTTCTTTGGGACTCTGAGCTTCCTGGACTTCCTGGAAGTCTATTTCCTTTGCCAGATTGGAGAAGTTCTCCTTTATTATTTGTTCAAATAAGTTCTCCACTTGTGGCTGTTCCTCTTCCTCTTCTGGTACCCCTATAATTCAGATGTTGGAGCGTTTAAAGATGTCCTGTAGGTTCCTAAGACTCTCCTCCTTTTTTTGAATTCTTGTTTCTTCATTCTTTTCTGTTTGGTCATTTTTTTCTTCCTTCTGGTCCACTCCTTTGATTTGAGTCCCAGTTTCCTTTCCATTACTATTGGTTTCCTGTGCCTTTCCCTTCATTTTAATTAGTTTAGCCTTCATATGTTCCTCTAATTTGTGACTAAAATCAACCAGTTCTGTGAGCATCCTGATTACCAGTATTTTGAACTGTGCATCCGAAAGTTTGGCTATTTCTTCATCACTTAGATTTATTGGCTCTGGGGCTCTGAGTTGTTCTTGAGCCATGTTTTGATCTGTTTGTGCCTGTTACGTATGAGTGGAGCCTTAGGTGTTCACCAGGGTAGGGCCACCCAGGGTTGCTGGTTTGTGATGCTGTATGTGGGGGCAGGGTCAGAGAGGGACAATAGCGGTCCCCTCTGCCGCTTCCCGCCACTGGGGCTTGGGCGGTCTGTCTCACTGCTCACTCCTTCACCAGTTTATCTGCGCTCTAATGTGTGACCGTGGTCAGCCCTCAGTGAGTCCACTGCCTTGTGTCCTCAGTGGGTCCACCCGCCCTTCCACACCTGGGATCCGCCCACGGCTGCTGGCGCACCTGGGTCCTGGGCCCGGGTCGGTCCGGTGGATCTTTCCTGCTTGACCCCCGCTCTGCTGCTGGCTCTGCCCCTCTTACCAGTTTGGCTGAAGGATTTGTTGTTGTCAGACTTCCGTATAGTTCAATTTTCTGTGGTTTGGCTGCATTTTTGTTGCTAAAACTTTATTGTTTTTAAACTTGGTTGTGCAAGAAGGTGCAGTGCTTCCACCTACGCCTCCATCTTGGTGGAAGTCCCCAAGATTCATTTCTTCCCATACAGTTACTGAGTTGGCCCCGACATGGCCCCTTAGGCATATGCTTAACGATTGGGCTTTTGTTCTGCCAGATTTCAGGCTGTTCTCAGCGATGACCATTTCATAGTTTAGTTGTAGTTTGAATGTGGTCTTGGGACGCGGCAAGCACACGCCCCACAGTGCTCACGGGGGCCCACGTGAACTATTACCAGACGTTCTGATTCTCTCACAAGATGTTGTGGCCCCTTCGTGGTTCTTTGCCGAATGGGGGGCATCTGGTGGGCTGAGGACTGCCACCCTGTGGTCTGAATCACCCATTTAACAAATTATCACAAATGGGGTGGCCTGGCGCAAGGCAGATACATTCCTGCACAGTTCTGGCAGCCAGAAGTCCTGAATGGGTCTCCCTGTGCTGGAACCAAAGCGCTGGCAGGACTGTGTTGCTCTCTGGGGGCAGGATCTGCCTTCTGGCTTTTCCAGCTCCTAGAGGCTGCCCGCATCTCCTGGCTCTCGACCCCCTTCCACCTCCAAGCAAGTACGGCTGGCCAAGCCTTCTGGGCTGGCATCCCTCTGACACTCACTCCCTCTCCTGTCTCCTTCCACATTTAAAGGACACTCATGATGACATGAAGCCCACTTAGGTAATTCAGGACAATCTCTCTATTGTGAACTCAGCTAATTAGCAACTTGAATTCTGTCTGCAGTCTTCATTCTCCCTGCCTTGCAACAGAACTGCTGCACAGGTTCTGGGGATTGGGAATGTGGACATCTTCAGGAGGCCATTATTCTGCCTACCACGTTCGTTCTCATGGAGCATCGGGCTCCCACAACTGGGCTCCTTCAGGAAACGTAGACTCGCCCCCTGGGGCAGGAAAACACCAGGAGGCTTTGGGGTCTCAGGGTGGGCGCAGGGAGGGCCAGAGAACCCAGATTCTCCCCACCATTGTCCCTGACGGGTGTGGTCTGTATACTCACTCGTAAAGGGTGCCTCATCCCTCCTCCTAGTAAACTTACGGCGAGATTGCACCCCACTTTGTCCAATGATGAACATTGTTCTTAAGAATACCAAGCCCTGGTCGGGTGGCTCAGTTGGTTGGAGCGTCATCTTGTGCACCAAAAGGTTGTGTGTCCCATTACTGGTCCAGGCACATACCTAGGTTGTGGGTTTGATCCCCGGTCAGGGCACACACGGGAGGCGGCCTATCGATGTTTCTCTCTCTCTCTCTCTTGCCCTTCCTCACTTTCTGAAATTGATAAAATCGTCTGGTAAGGATTTTAAAAAAACATCAAAATATGTTTATGTAAAAATTACTTTTAAAATTTGTTGTTACTGACAAAAGTAAAAAAGAAGAAAACGGAAATATGTTTTTACCTGAGAAGTGAGTATTGTTAACAGGAAAGTCGGCGGATGAAGCTCTGAGCCGAAACTCCCAGCTGCTGCGACCCGCAGTCTCCTCGAAAAAGTTTCTGCATCAAAGCCCCACCGGGCACCCTGTCTCGGAGCAGGGAGCCCAGCATCAGTAACCCCGCGTCTCTCACCGACAACGCCAAGCGGGTTTTCTATGGGCCAGGACACACAGACCAAGGCATGCAGCCCCCCGACCTTACTGTGACCGCCGCCCCAGGCGCCGGCAGGGGGCGCTGGCACAGGGCTGGCCTAGGCAGCGAGCCTCCCTCCCTAGGAGGCCACACCCCCCACAACCCACCTCCCTTCCTGTTCGCCTGCTCCCTGCTGAGGGTGCTGAGAAAAATGGTACAAAGTTGCAATGGCTGAGTGTGTGCGCACGCACACGGGAGTGACCTGAGGTGGCGTTTGGCATTTCCTGCTCTTGGGTGGACCAAACTTGAGAGTTAAACTTTTAATATCGAGTAAATGTTAAGAATGAGATCACATTTTGCCTTCACTTCCTTCCACGACAAGTAACTTGGTGAATGCTGGGGAGTTCAAATGACCGTTATTTTTGTACTTTCTGTACCCCTTAGCTATCTGAGAATACTTCTAAAAATTAAGGAGTCACCCCTATAACCTCAGCCCCCAGAGATGCCCACAGGCCGTCTCTTGGACATGGTTCCTGCGCTTCGATTTTCTGGTAACCGGCCAGCACCCTGGTCTGCTTGCGGGGGGCGGGGGGGGGGACGTCCCCAGGGCTGCAGAGTCCCCCGGTGGGAGGGACCAGTCCTTTCAGGGCAGGAATTTGAATGCACTTGGACCGCAAGGTAGACTCCCCACCGAGACCCTGTGGTCTTACAGTGACACCCCCAGCCTCTTCCCCATCGGCCCAACGGGTCGGTGGGGCCGGATCCCCCCACACCCTGTCTTGAGCAGCGACCTAGACCCGCGAGCTCCCGCGTCCAGATTGCGGCGGCCGTCCACTGGGAACTCCAGTTCTTGGGGAGACGGTGGGAGACAGTTTGCTGGGAGGGCCGTACCGGTCCTCAAGGCTGTGGGCGCGGGAGCTGGAGGTGGTGAGATGGGCAAACGTTGTCCACCAGATTGTTCCGAGGGCCAGGAAGGCAGAAGGAGGGCGCCCCGGCGGAGGAGCAGTTGCGGCCGGCAGTGGACTGGTCGCCCCAGGGCTCCCTAACTGCTACTTACCGCCCCTGGGGGCGCGGGCTGGGGTCGGCCGCCAGGCCGCTAGCTCCTCGCCCCTTTTGCTCCTCGGGGCTGCCTCTCGGGTTCATGACTCCCCACCGCCCAGCAGCAGCAGCGCGTCAAGGGCAGACTGACCGGCGCGGACCCCGGCGCGGGGCCAGATCCTGCTATAGCGCCCCGACAGCGCTTGGTGATGACCTTCGGGCAAACAAACGGAAAACTGTGGTCTTGGAAAGCACCTGGGTGTGGGCCAGTGAATCGAGGGGACATTTTCCTTCTTCTCTCACCAAAACACCGTCGCCTGGTCCGGCCAAGTTCTAGCAAGCGGGGGGGGGGGGGGGGGGGGGCACTATCCGCAGCTTTTGGTTTCCGTGGCGCCCTTAGCAGCAAGCGCCAGCTTTCACAAATCAAAGCGCTCTCGAAAGAAAGGGGGCAGAGCCCATTTTATCCACTTCTGGGGTGGGGTGGGCGAAAGCGGAGGACTAACCCCCTGCTCCCACCTCCTCACTCCCGAGGGAGAGCTGGGGCGGCGGATCCCGCAATTCCAGCCTCAAGCCAGGCAGGGGTTGGATGGGGCGAGAGATGCGCGCGCGTGCGGGAGCCTGGGGGTCCGGCCAAGGCTAGGGCGCGGGGGTTTGCACCAGGAAATCCCTTCCCGGGTGGGGGCTAGCGCTCTCGGAAAGAAAACTAATCAGAAAACAAAGAAACGACAAAGAAGGAAAACGCGCAACTCACCCCAACTACGTGAAGCCAGGGTTGTAACTGTTCTTTTAAATCCCTGAGATGGCAGCTTTCTTCTCTCTGTAGGTCCCTTCTGGAACTTAACATTTCCCTCAAACATTCATCTCAAACTTGGGTCTTGTAAAAGTTGGCCGTTGGCCTCACGGACTGTTTCTGCCCAGGCCAGTCCCCCTGAACCGGCGCGACCTGGCCGGTCGGGAGCGGGGCTAACGCGCGGGCAGTTTGCTCTCCTCCGAGACGCGCCAACTTGTTCTGCTGCTGCCGCTGCCTCGTTCCCCAAACAGGCGAGCGACACAGAACCGGAGTCAGTCAAGGAAATAAAGAACAAACTGACGGTGCCTAGAGCGGCGCGGGGACGCGGATAATCGGGGAAGGAAGGGGGAGAAGGGTCAAGTCGAAGGACTCCTATTATACAAAGGAACACCCCCAGGGCCAAAGACAACGGGGTGAGGTTGGGGGGTGAGGATTGAATGTGTGGGGAGGGGCGGAGCCGGGGAGAGCGATGGCGGGAGAATGCAAACGACTGTAATTGGGCAACAGTGAAAACATTTTTAAAGGCACACAAAAAAACTGCGAAACAAAAAGAAAGAGATAAGCCCCTCGCGCCCCGACTGTAACGGAGGCTGCCGTCCCTGCGGGGGTGGCGTTTCCGGTTCACAGAAACGAAACTGCCTGTGGGTCTGTCCCACCCCCCACCCCCGCCCCCGCGCAGAGCCCCGCCTGGCGGGCTGTCACCGAGTTCAGCAGGTGAAAGGACGCGACCCCGCAGGGCCAAAGCCATCGCTCGGGACTCGGGAGGCGCCGTCGCTTTTCTCCGCTTTCTCCGCTTTCTCCGCTTTCTCCAGGAGGCAGGCGCGCCGCTGAGCAGAAGCCTTGACCGGTAATGAGTCCCCGCGCCCCTTCACCCGGGTCCTCCAAAAGCCCGCCTTTCCGCCTCCCCGGTCCGCGCGCGCGTCCCCGACCCCGCAGGGGCGAAGGCGGGGTGCAGCCTGGTCGCTGCCCCGGGAGCGCCGTTCCCGATAGGGAGCCTGGGTCTGTGGACTCCCACTCAGGAGCAGCAGCTTCCCACGGATGGGCCGTGGCGGACGGGGAGCGGGGAGGTTTGCGGCGCCTGGGCAGCCGGGGAGGAAGGAGAGGCGCGCGGCCTGGCAGCCCAGATCCCCCAGCCCGAGCCCGTAAGATTCCCCCTCGGTCCGGGAGCCGGAAGTTGTTTAAAGGAAACGGCCACGTGGGGCCCCGAGGCTCCCCGGGGGACGGACGGGGTCGGGGTGCAGGTCACTGGGCGAGGCTGCGTTCCGTGGAACAAAAGCGAAAAAACAAATGTCATGACCTCTCCGGAGGCACTGGCGTTCCTCAAGGGGAAGACCCAGGCTCCTCGGAGTATTCCTGGTTCCAGTCTGTCGGGTCCAGTCTGTCTGTCCAGACTGGCTGTGTTCCTGGGCGCCCCTGGCTGCGCGCGCCATCCTCACACAGAACAGCTCCCACTGGGGGTCGGCCGGGCCCCCATCCAGGCCGCGACCCCAGTGGGTCGCGACGGCTCCGTGGGCTCTGGCCGCAGAGGCTGGGCCGCGGCGAGTGGTTCTGGTCCACTTTTGCACGTTGCTCTCCAGGAACCAGAAAGGAATCCTCGGGGACCAGAGTGGTGGGCAGGGGACGCCGGCCTGCGGGGCTTTTGCGTGGCTCCTGCGGGTTCACCCGCACGCAGCGCGGTCTCGGCGCGGAGTCTCCCGGAGGAAATAAGTGGGGCGGCTACTCGTTTGCTTGGTTTTGCCCCTCCGGAAACTAGAGAGGCGCCTGCCGTGGCGGGGAAAGAGAAGCTAGACTCGGTTTGACTCTGCGAGGAGAGGAGGAGGTGAGAGTTCCTGTGGCCAGAGGAGCGGGGAAGGCGGGGCGCGGCAGCCGCCACCCGCGTCGGAAAGGTTCTCTCCAAGGTCACAAGACCCCAGCTCTTTCGGTTAAATGAGAAAATGAGCGATCGCGAGGTTTAGTGCTCTCTTGCAAGTAGAAGACTGGAGTGTGAGGACCTGCTCCTGGCCTGGCTGTGAAAACCGACAGGTGTCAATGCCCATCACCAAACTAGTCAATTGCAATACGATTGTTGCAACAGGACGCTAAGTAAACAACCAGATTGTTGCAGCAGGACCCTGAGTAAACAACCATTGGTAGCACCGGTCCAGGCTAAGCCGCGTCCCAGGCCAGAGAGGCCGTTTCTGAAGACCAGGTGACTTGGAGGGTTCCTTTGCTAGGGCAACTCTAGGGATACTTTTTTTTTTTTTTTTTTGCTTTGCTTTTTTGCACCTGTAAGGAAGAGAGAGCGTGTTCTCTTATTTTGCTGATGTAATTTTCACTGGCCGTTAGACTGGCTTGCTGTCTTTCGTAATGAGAAGTGTGCATTTCAGATACAGGAGGGAAAGGGCAAGGTGGGGTGGTGGTGATTACCCGATGAACAACAGGGAGGCGCACAAGCCTCTGTAACACGAATCCTACGGTAAATTTACTTTCTAGGGAAAAAACTCAGTAATAGCAGGCTCATCGATTTACACTCCTAGCGGGTTATTGCGTTCATTGTATTTTAGTGAAGTACCTTTTCCTTATTTTTTTAAATTAATTAATTTAGGGAGGGGGAGGGAGGAAGGAAGAGGGAGAGAAATATCAATGTGTAGTTGCCTCTCCTGCGCCCCCTACTGGGGGCTTGCAACCCAGGCATTTGCCCGGACTGGGAATGGAACTGCAAGCCTCTTGCTTGTAGGGGCCGCCCCCCGGGCCCCCCCCCCCCGCCAATCCACTGAGTTACACCAGGCAGGTCTTGCTTGCTTTGCTTCTGACAAAAGAAATCTAATCTTATTTTTTGTTCCTCTCTATATTATAACCTTTTTTCCTCTGATTACTTTTAAGCTTTTCTCTTTATCACTAGCTTTGAGCAAATTAATTGTGATGCACTTGGTGTAGCATTCTTCCTGTGTCTTGTGCTTGTTGAATAACTTGGATCTTGATCTTGATTTTGCATAATTCGCATTAGGTGTGGAACTTTTCTGGCCATTATTTCTTCAGAAATGTTTTAGCTGTTTCAGGCGGGAGAGTAATCTAGTCCCTGCTTCTCTACTGTGACCGGAAGCAGGAGTGTCACGCATGTAGTTTTTGACAGTCCCAGTTCTATGAAAGGCAAGGAGAAATCCCGTGGCCCACACCCTCATCCACTTTTCCCGCTCTTGCCTCTTCGGCTTCTACTTTTGGCATTTGACTCCGTATTTCTAGCCATGTTTGTGCTCTCTCTAACACCCTCCCCGGCAGCGTTAGACATCGCCTGTTTCTGGAGATGCAGGAATCGGTGTTGCACACTTCCTTCCCTACACTCTCTCCCCCCACATCCTGACAGCACAATTATATCATCGTTCCTGAGCAGGACAGTACTCAGCGGTTATTGTTATTACATCTGTCATTTTATTTATAGTCGTGCCATACAATGCCTCATGGTAATATTTTATTTTCTGTACTACTTTTTCATCTGAGCTACTGTCTTATATTGTGTCTGTATTTGCATATCTTCCTACATCCTTATTACTGAGTTGTTCTCCAAGTCTCCACCTCCTCAGTTGGGCAGCTGGTTAAATTCCGTCAGTTGTGCAGTCTAAGGTGCCACTCACTGCAGCCTGTGACCACCTCCCTCCACCTTTGGCTGGTGATCCGCTAGGCCCGCCCCACAGCTTCCTCGCTGGGCTGTCTTCACGCTCATCCAGGGGATGTTGGCTCTTCTCTCGGGCTTCATCTCCTGATCCCTGCATCCAGGTATTGGAGGAAGGACACGTGGGGGGGCGGGGCATGACAGAGCGAGGACACTGTCCTGATAGTGTGACATCTTCTTGGTTCACAGTGAAGTCTCTCATGATAGAGGGTTTTTGATTCTGTGTGCAGTAGTTTAGTGGCTCCTTCCTCCTCCGCGGCCACAGACGGGCCAAGGATTGGCAGCTGCGGTGTTGTGTATCGTTCACATCTTTCAGTCTTGCAGTGTGGTCGGGAAGATGTAATACTTCCTGTTCTCTGCAGGGGCCTTGAGAGAGCTTGTCATTTAGAGAACCTGGCAGAAACGATGACTAAAATCAGCATGCAAATAGCCTCTCGCTCACCTCTGTGGTGGCGGTGGGCTCCTGGACGGCGCAGCTCCTCGACCTGCTGTGTACCATTCCTCCGAGACTGAATCTGGTCTCGAGTTCCGTGGAAATCAGTGAAGTGACCCACTTTGGCAGAGTGGCCTGGAACTCTCCGTTTCCCACTTCCCCTATTCTCGTCCTGTTCTGATGGTTCTGTCTTCCTGTTTTTCAGGAGAATATTTCAGGGCAAGACTAGGAAGAGTGCCGAGAAGATGAGTCTCAAGATTGATTCGGAAACAAACTTTGCTGAGTATGTTGTCAGTGTGGGAGGAGTCACCCTTGGGAATAGAAAAAGGAAGGAGATGGACCCTCAGCTGCAGAAGACACAGGACGAGGTCATCGCCCACGCAATCTGTGCCCTGCTGAATTCTGGTGGGGGAGTGGTCAGGATTCAGGCGAGCAAAGGCTACAATTACACAGTTCATGGCGTAGGATTGAACGAGCATCCGATTTTCAAAGGTTATTTAGATGAAATGCAAGAGAAAGACCTCCTTTTTATTTTTGTGAGATCTTGGAACGCCAAGGCCTCTGGCGTACGGCTTGCTACTCTGTGCTCCAACCTGTACTACAGACATAAAACATCGACCAATGTCATGACCTCTCAGGAGGCACTGGAGTTCCTCAAGGGGAGGACCCGGGCTCCTCGGAGTATTCCTGGTTCCAGTCTGTTGGGTCCAGCGGATGTTCAGGATGGCATACAAAACGAAAGTAACATAAAGGCCTCCGCGGCTGCTTTATTTGGCAGACCTCACCTTCAGTACCTGGAAGAGATCAAGTTCACGAAGTCCACCCATGTCGAATTTAAAATGTTCTCAGAGGGAGCGTCAGAATGCCTCAATGACAGTCTCCCCAGCTGTGTGTCTGCATTTGCAAATGCTGAAGGAGGATACATATTTTGGGGGGTGCATGAGGAGACCCTTCGAGTCCTCGGATGTGTAAAAGAAAGGATAAATGTTTCCACCCTGAAGGACTCCATTGACAGCTGTATCAGGAAGTTACCGGTCCATCATTTCTGTAGCCAGAAGCACGAGATAAAATATAAAGTCAAATTCCTTGAAGTATACTATCAGGGGGCCCTGCATGGATACGTCTGTGCGGTCAAGGTGGAGCCATTCTGCTGTGCGGTGTTTGCCAAGCAGCCTAGTTCCTGGCAGGTGAAGGACGACTGTGTCACACAGCTGACCATAAAGGAATGGGTTGCTTGGATGACAGAAGCCGACCCAGGTCAGGGAGCAGAATCCGCAATCACTGTAATGTTGCTGGGGCTGGGGGGTAGCGGGGAGGAAAGGGAGGTATCGTTCCAGAATCCTGGGCAAGAGAGGAGCTTGCTGAGTTGCAGCTGTCTGACTCATTAATTCCCGGAGGTGCCGTGCCTGGCACGGCCCTTCTTTCCCTCCACCCACCTTAAATCCCGGGTGTTCAGCAGATGCCCCAGGCCAGCCGGCCCACTGGAGGCTGGTACAACGGGGCTGTTAGACTTAATAATTCCTATCTTCACATCCTTTCTTGTGTTCATATGCAACGTTTAACTATTCAGAAAATTCCTTTTCACTTCCCCCTGACTTCCCATTTTGTATGGTTCTCTGGATTAAATATTCTCCCTTTTTAAAAAATATTTTATTAATTTATTTTTAGAGAGAAGGGAAGGGAAGGAGAAAGAGGGAGTGAAACATCAATGTGTGGTTGCCTCTCGTGCGCCCTCTGTTGGGCACCTGGCCTGCAACCCAGGCATGTGCCCTGACTGGGAATTGAACTGGTGACCCTTTGGTTCATAGGCCGGTACTCAATCCACTGAGCCCCACCAGCTGGGGCAATATTCTCCCTTTCTTATTACCCCACTTCCATTTTTGAGCTAAAAGATGACCGAGCCATGGCTGTCTCTCTCCCTTCCCACTCTCCCTTTCCAGAGCCAACCTGTCATGTTCACCATGACCCATAGGCAAAAGAATCAAGTTGTTGACTCACACCCACTTTGGGAAAGGAAAGCCTGAGAGAAATTAGACAAAAGAAAATCAGTGGTTCCTTCTTCAAAAATTTAGATAAACAAAGTTCATTTCAGAACCAGCTCAGGAGCGTACCTTCTAATCCTGTTTTTTCAATATGAGCATTCTACCGATGTAAAAATAGTTTGTTTCAATAGAATAAAATGGAAACTTAAAGGCTAAAAACTTGCCCCACACCAGTTTCTCGCCCCGCCCCCTGGGGGACATCAGCAGGCTTTTGTGCGCTGACCCGGGATGTCAATCAAATCTCTGCAAGCCAACACTTGGGTTCTAAGACTAAGTGAGAGACTTTGCAACACAGCTCAGCTCTCAGGAGCAGGGTCTGCTTTTCGCACATTGAACCCTTCATTCTTGTTTCCTAAGATCTTTCCAGGTTTTCTGAGATGCTCTTGGCGCTGAGTCTGTCATCCACGACACCCCGTGGCAGAGCCGTGTGCACTCACAAGAATTTGGAATGTTTGGAAAAACAGCAAAAGAGTTATTTCCCAGGTAATTCATTATCGATGGTTGCTTTGGAAACAGGTTGGGTGCTCATCCCTATGGGGGAAGAAAGTAGAATTGGACTCCTGTTTCATGCTATAGAAAGAAATCAATTCCAGAAGGTTTTAGGATATAAATATCAGAAAAGAACCTCTTACATTTTTATTAGAAAATGTACACAAATAATTGTGTGTTGTTTAGGATTTCCTAAACCAGACACACATGGATTAAACTTAAAGACTGATAAATTTCACTATATTAAAATGAAGAACTGCTGCTCCTCAAAAGAGTGAAAAGATTTAACTACAGCCTTGAAAGATATTTACAATCCATGAAGCTAACGAAGGTTTGGTATCAAGAATATATAAAGAACTTATATAAATTTTTAAAAGAACAAACAACCCAGTAGAAAAAATGGGCAATAGTTATAAAGATGACTTTCTCAGAAAAGGAAACACATATATCCCCAATAAAGACATGAAGAGACACTAACCCACAGCAGGTGTTGCAGAGGCTGTGGGAAATGAGGTCTTTTTTACATCTTGGCTGGGGATTTAAGTTGGCCTAATCCCTTTGGAAAACAAATCAGACATTACCTTGTATAATTGGTTATTTGCATACTTGTCCATTCAGCAATTCCTTCTAGTTTCCAAAGTAAAATATGGAATCAGGCGTCAGGAAATGGTTATAATTGGAGGTATGCCAATATCCCCTAGTGCTCATAAGTTCTCTATTTGTAACAGCCCCCAAAAGGAAACAACCCAATTACCTATTGTCACAATAATACATAAATACATTGTAGCATATTCACATAATAGAACATTATTCGGCTGTGAGAAATGAGAATGAACCACCACAGCTCCGGCGCAAGCACAGGGCTACATCTTAGTAATGTGTATGGACGTCTTGTCCTAAGTTAACTCACAGATTTACCCAATTCTTTTATTGGTCATATAGTATTTCATAGTGCTCTTCAACATGGATGTTACTCAGTTTTTGCGGTTCTTGTTGTGAAATATAGAAAGTACCTAGAACCATGATGTAACTTAATGAGCAATTATACATTGAAACTTGTGTGACCACCACCCAGGTCAAAAATCTGCTTGACAAACACCCCTACTCTCGCTTCTTTAAACTTGTAAACTTAGGGGAATAGTTGACAAGTTGCAACTCCAAACATACCAGAATGCACTTTTCCAAATAACATTATCATGGCCTGTCTCTTTGGGAAGCCTAGAGTTATTTCGTTCCACACAAAAAAGAGAAAAGGATAATATGAGGTTATTTTGGTGGCAATTTCATAAAATTGATAAATTAATTTTGAAAGAATTGTCATTTTTTACAACAGTGAATTTTCTCATAGTTGAACATGGAATGTTTGGCCATTTATTCAAGTCTTACCATATTTTATGAAATTTAAGAAAACAACATTGTATTATTATTTTATTTACCACTCAAATATTGTTTGTTAAGCTATAGGATATATCTTAAGTTAAGAGATATTAAAGTACACTTATCATCAGTGAAATATGGTATATAATTTAACAGTTTCAGAGTTTTATCCACATTGTTACCATACATGTTACATTTTATTTCTATAATGAGATTTTAAGTGATCATTTTTTTTACTGTGAATTGCTGGCCGGTAGGAAAGCTCATAGTTTGAAGTTATGCCACTTCCAAACATTTTCCTCAATGCTTTTATTAATGCAAAAGCAAAGGTAATTTTGAACTAACTTTTCCTATGTTTATACACATTATTTCCTTTATGCGTTTCAGTTTATTGGCCCACAATATCCCAGAATGATGTTAAATCAAAACAGTAATAGGAGGCACCCTTACCTAAGTCCGCTTTTCTAGAAAATAACTCTCGTATTTTTCTGAGCCCAGGCAAACTTTACTGGTGTGTCCATTGCTGGCTGGACAGCTTGGGGCGCCACAGAAGTCCTGGGCTGAGCACTCCCGAAATCTGACTCTTACTCCTACAGACTTCTATTTCTTCTTTGTGGTCTGCCCCTTGTTCTGTATTAGGTATTCTTTTCAGTTGGTAAAGTTATCTTTACCAGTTGAAGAGTCCATCCTCCATCCAGCCCAGCACAGAAATCTGGATTCATTCCTGTCTCTTCCCTCTATGTGGAATTAAAAATTCAAATTTAGTGTGTATTGTATTTTTTTCTAAGGAGAGGGCTCGTAGTTTCGGTTAGATTCCAAATTTGGGCTTGTGACCCCAAAAGGTGAACATTGTGTGTGTGTGTGTGTGTGTGTGTGTATGAAAAGCCGGGCTGGTTTTTTAAAAACCCTTTTAAGAATTAATTTTGAAAAATTACAAGTGTAAAATGGGCTTTTTTTTAAATTTATTTTTTAAATTGATTATGTTGTTACAGTTGTTCTATTCCCCCCTTCATTCCCCTCCACCCTGCCCCCCCATCCCCACCATTACCCCCCTTTAGTTTATGTCCATGTGTCTCAAGTCCTTTAGGTTCTATATTTCCCATGCTATTCTCGCCCCCCCCCCATCTATTTTCTATCTACTGTCTATGCTACTTATTTTCTGTACCTTCTCCCCCCATCTCCCTCCTCCCACTCCCCTGTTGCTAACCCTCCTTGAGATCTTCATTTCTATGTTTCCACTCCTGATCTAGCTGTTCTTTTAGTTTGCTTTCGTTTTAGGTGTGGTTGTTAATAACTGTGAGCTTGTTGTTCTTTCACTGTTCATGTTTCTTTAACTTCTTTTTCTTAGATAAGTCCCTTTAACATTTCATATAATAAGGGCTTGGTGATGATGAACTCCTTGAATTTGATCTTATCTGAGAAGCACCTTATCTGTCCTTCCATTCTAAATGAAAGTTTTGCTGGGTAGAGCAATCTTGGTTGTAGGTCTTTAGATTTCATGACTTGGAATATTTCTTTCCAGCCCCTTCTTGCCTGTAAGGTCTCTTTTGAGAAATCTGCTGACAGTCTGATGGGGACTCCTTTGTAGGTGATTGTCCCCTTAGCTCTTGCTGCTTCTAGGATTCTCTCCTTCATTTTAATTTTGGCTAATGTAATTATGATATGCCTTGGTGTGTTTCTTCTTGAGTCCAACTTTTTTGGTACTCTCTGAGCTTCTTGGATTTCTTGGAAGTCTATTTCTTTTGCCAGATTGGGGAAATTTTCTTTTATTATTTGTTCAAATAATTTTTCCACTGGTGGTTGTGTCTTTCCCCCTTCTGGTACTCCTATAATTCGGATATTGGAGTGTTTAAAGATGTCCTGGAGGTTCCTAAGACTCTCCTCATTTCTTTGAATTCTTTTTTTTTTTTTTTTTTTTTACTTTTAAAATGTTGTTTATTTAAATTTATTTATTTTTTTAATTAAATTTATTTATTTTTTGAATTGATTATGCTGTTACAGTTGTTCTATTCCCCCCTCCATTTCCCTCCACCCTGCCCCCCAACCCCACCATTACCCCCCTTTAGTTTATGTCCATGTGTCTCAAGTCCTTTAGGTTCTATATTTCCCAAACTATTCTCGCCCCCCCATCTATTTTCTATCTACTGTCTATGCTACCTGTTTTCTGTACCTTCTCCCCCCATCTCCTCCTCCCATTCCCCTGTTGCTAACCCTCCTTGAGATCTTCATTTCTATGTTTCCACTCCTGCTCTAGCTGTCCTTTTAGTTTGCTTTCGTTTTAGGTGTGGTTGTTAATAACTGTGGGTTTGTTGTCCTTTCACTGTTCATGTTTCTTTATCTTCTTTTTCTTAGATAAGTCCCTTTAACATTTCATATAATAAGGGCTTGGTGATGATGAACTCCTTGAATTTGATCTTATCTGAGAAGCACCTTATCTGTCCTTCCGTTCTAAATGAAAGTTTTGCTGGGTAGAGCAATCTTGGTTGTAGGTTTTTAGATTTCATGACTTGGAATATTTCTTTCCAGCCCCTTCTTGCCTGTAAGGTCTCTTTTGAGAAATCTGCTGACAGCCTGATGGGGACTCCTTTGTAGGTGATTGTCCCCTTAGCTCTTGCTGCTTCCAGGATTCTTTCCTTCATTTTAATTTTGGCTAATGTAATTATAATATGCCTTGGTGTGTTTCTTCTTGAGTCCAACTTTTTTGGTACTCTCTGGGCTTCTTGGATTTCTTGGAAGTCTATTTCCTTTGCCAGATTGGGGAAATTTTCTTTTATTATTTGTTCAAATAGTTTTTCCACTGGTGGTTGTGTCTTTCCCCCTTCTGGTACCCCTATAATTCGGATATTGGAGCGTTTAAAGATGTCCTGGAGGTTCCTAAGACTCTCCTCATTTCTTTGAATTCTTGCTCCTTGACTCTTTTCTGCTTGTCCATTATTTGCTTTCTTCTGGACCATTGCATTGATTTGAGTCCCAGTTTCCTTTTCATCTCTATGGGATTCCTGTGGAATTCCATTCATTTCCCTTAATTTAGCCTCCATATGTTTCTCTAATTTGTGGCTGTAATCCACCAAATCTGTGAGAAAGGTGATGACCAGTGTTTTAAACTGTGCGTCTGAGAGTTTTGCTATTTCTTCGTCATTTAGATTTATCTCTGGGGCTTTGAGTTCTGCCTGCGACATTTTTGGTCTGTTCTGGCCCTTTAAGTGGGACAAGCGGCGCCTTGGAGTCCCAGGTCGCTGGGTTGTGACGCTGTATGTGGGGGCGTGGTCAGAGCGGAAAATGGCGCGGCGCCGCCGCCGCAGCTGCCGCCGCTGCTGCCGCCGCCGGGCTGGTCCAACCGCTCACTCCCTCACTCGCGCGCAACCAGGCAACCACAGTCAACTCGTTGCCACCGCCTCCCCACTGTGTCGCTCCCCCGGTGGGCTGCTCGGCGGCTCACCAGGTCCAATCCTGGGTTTGGAACCCGCGTGACTGGATTCGCGCGCCGGATTCCGCGCCGGTCCGACCGAGCCCTCCTTTGTAAGTCCTCACCGGACACTGGTTTCGCCCCTTACCGGTCAGGCTGAAGAATTTGTTGTTAGCGGACTTCCGAAAAGTTCAGTTTTCCGTGTTCTGGTTGTGTTTTGTGATGCTAATATTTAGTTGTCCCTAAACTTGGTTGTGTGAGGAGGCAGGCACATCCAGCTAAACCTCCATCTTGGCGGAAGTCCTCTTTGAATTCTTGCTCCTTGGCTCTTTTCTGTTTGGCCATTATTTGCTTTCTTCTGGTCCACTCCATTGATTTGAGTCCCAGTTCCCTTTTCATCTCTATGGGTTTCCTGTGGAATTCCATTAATTTCCCTTAGTTTAGCCTTCATATGTTTCTCTAATTTGTGGCTATAATCCACCAGATCTGTTAGGATCCTGATGACCAGTGTTTTAAACTGTGCGTCTGAGAGTTTTGCTATTTCTTCGTCGCTTAGATTTATCTCTGGGGCTTTGAGGTCTTCCTGCGACATTTTTGGTCTGTTCTGGCCCTTTAAGCGGGAGAAGCGGCGCCTTGGACTCCCAGGTCACTGGGTTGTGACGCTGTATGTGGGGGTGTGGTCAGAGCGGGGAGATGGCGGCGCCCTTTACTGCCGCAAGCCATGGGGACCGCTGGGCCCGGTCCAAGCGCCCACTCCCTCGCCTGTCCGCTCGCCCATAGATAGGCAACCGCAGTCAACACGCAGCACCGCCTCCCCACTGCCTCCTCAGCAGTCACTCACCCGGTGGGTTGCTCGGTCACTCACTAGGTCCAATCCTGGGTTTGGAACCCCTGCGTCTGGATTCGCGCGTCTGGATTCCGCGCCTGGGTCCGTCTGACCGGAGTCCTGTGCAACTCCTCACGAGACGCCGGTTTCGCCCCTTACCCGTCGGGCTGAAGAATTTGTTGTTAACGGACTTCCGAAAAGTTCAATTTTCCATGTTCTGGTTGTGTTTTCTGATGCTAATATTTAGTTGTCCCTAAACTTGGTTGTGTGAGAAGGCACGGCACATTCACCTATACCTCCATCTTGGCGGAAGTCCTAAAATGGGCTTTTATTCATAAACAGATGAAAGGTTTTTAAAACGTGTAGATTTGCATGCCGCCACTACAGTCAAGAGACAGAACAATTCCATCCCCCCAAGCGGCTCTGTCCTGCTGCCTCTTTGGGGCCATTGATCTCTTCCCCGTGCCTACAGCCTGCCTTTCACAGAGCACCGTGTGGGTGAGGTCATAGGCATGCAACCTCTGCCATGGCGTCCACACTACCACAGGGACAGCGTGTCTCGTGATGATTCCACACACGAGTGTGTTGTGAAATGGTCACCGCAGTAAGGCTAGTTCACACATCCATCACTTTGTGCCAGTGTGTGCGGAGAGCAGTTGAGGTCTCTCTCAGCAACTCACAGTCATACTCCAATGCAGTATTGCTAAGCGCAGTCAGCACCGCTGGGCGTGAACCCCGCACGGTAATGCCTGCCTCCCCACCTCCGCTTTTTGCCTCTCACATTAGACATCAGTCACACAAACTGCCCGCAGGTGCCTGAATGTGCCTTGCTGTTTCTCTGCTCCGCACCTTCTTCATGTCCTGGTTACAGTCTCTCTATTTTCCCATCCTTCTGGCTAACTCCCAGTCTAACTCTGGAAGAGTGTTCCCTTCTCCATAGAGACCTTCATGCTGTCTTCTAAGCGGCGCCTCTCCTTGGTGTTCACATAATGCTTTGTGCACTTCTTTCCCATTCATTCACCACTTGCGTCGTAATTATTGTCTGTCTCTGTGCCCGTCATGTATCGGCTCCATTGGCCCAGAATCATTTTATCTTGTTGTTGCTAATGCAAAACCTGGTACTAACACACGGGAGATGCAGAGGTGAATTGAATCTGCTACATATAATGATGACTCCTAGCGTGTTGGTGAGTTCTCTAACTGAGTCCAATTCTTCCCCTGTCTAGTATCCTCAGACAGCATTTTGTACAGACCACAGAGCCTCTACAAGGAACTGTTCATGGAACATAAAGGACTCAGAAACCTAATAAATAAGCAAATGCGTAATATCCCCCAAGGAACATTGATTTTCTCCCGAAGCTGGGCCGTGGATGTGGGTCTGCCAGAGGAGCAGGGTGTCATCTGCGATGCTCTTCTCCTTTCCCAGCACGAAAACCCGGTCCTCATCACCGTCTTCAGAGACTACAGCGAGTGCTTGAAGAATTATTGTCTAAGAGTCGCTCGTGCCTTGAAGCTGAAGCTGGTGAACATGGGTGGCTACACTGAAAACTTGTGCATCATTCCCTCTACCTTCGTGCTGAATCCTGACACAACATCAAAAGACCTTGGTAGTTCTAAGTTGCAAAAATACCCTGAGTCCTATAAACTGAGGACCACGCAGCAAATGGAAGCTCTGTTACAGTCCCTTGTGATTGTTTTGCGTGGGTTCAGATCTCTCTTAAGCGAAGAGCTGGGCTCTGAGGTTTTGAACCTGCTCACAGATAAACAGTATGAGTTGCTTTCAAAGAACCTTCGCAAGACCAGAGAGCTGTTTGTGCATGGCTTACCTGGGTCAGGGAAGACCATCCTGGCTCTTAAGATCATAGAAAAGATCTGTAATGTGTTTCACTGTCAACCAAGTAACATTCTTTACATCTGTGAGAACAAGCCCCTGCAAGAGTTTGTGAGGTATGACTACATTCACTTTCTTTTCTTAATGTACGTTTGACTGCTATGGCTTTAAATTTACATTAAGGTTCATATTATATTTATTATGTCCAAAGGAAATTAAGGCTAGAATTGACTTCCTTTGTTTTATTGGGGAAACTTAACTGTGTTTCTTACATTTTCAGCCAAAAAAGAATCTGTCAGGCAATGACCCGAAAAACCTTCATGAAAAACAGCTCGGATGTTGAAAGGATTAAACACATCATCATCGACGAAGCTCAGAATTTCCGCCGTGAAAATGGGGACTGGTATATGAAGGCAAAAACCATCCTTCAGAAAGAAAAGGAGTGCCATGGAATTCTCTGGATCTTTCTGGACTACTTTCAGACTAGCCACCTGGAGCACAGTGGCCTCCCTCATCTCCAAAACCAGTATCCAAGAGAAGAGCTCACTAGAGTGGTCCGCAATGCAGATCCGATAGCCAACTACCTACAGGAAATAATGCAGAAGGTCAAAGAAAATCCGCCACCTAACATCCCCACTGGGTCCTTGGATATGCTCCAAGAAGCTGAATGGGCTCAGGGTGTTCCGGGCAACTTGGAGGTGATGGAATACCCAGACTTGGAGCAGATGGTGCTTGGTATCACAGAGAAATGCCAGTGTCTCTTGAAGCAAGGTTATTCCTGCAAGGATATCGCTGTGCTGTGCAGCACCACAAGTGATGCAGAGAGGTATAAATCTGAACTTCAAAGAGCAATGAGGAAGAGAAAGAGTTCTGAGTCCAATGAGGAATCTGATTTAATACGGCTCAGAAATGCGTCCGATGTCATGGGCAATCACATCGTGTTGGACAGTGTCCGTCGATTTTCGGGCCTGGAAAGAAACATCGTGTTCGGGATCAATCTGCAGTCAGCAGAGCCAGCTGTTTTCCACAATCTTCTGCTCTGTCTGGCTTCCAGGGCCAGGAAACACCTGTATATTCTGAAGAGTTCCAACTCACAGGAAGATCCTCATCTGAGAAAGCATTACGTAACCCTCACCTCTGGTCCCGTGAAACTTTGATCTGAACATTTAATCGTCAACTCTGTAATGACCCACTCACTGCAAGCCACTCACCTTTTCCAGGTGCTGGGGGGGTGGGGGATAGATTAGCAAACCAGACAGATTAAGATTTCTTCTTTTCGGCAAAGGCAAATCACAGAGAGCAAGCCAACACAAGTACAAGAAATTTCCGGAAATAATAGGGACACCACAGTAGACGTTGGAGGGACCTGAGATGCAGAGGCTGTGTGTGTGTGTGTGTGTGTGTGTGTGTGTAGGCAGGAGGGGAGACAGAAGGAAGGATTGGTTGTTTAGATGGTCAGAGAAGTGAGGGGAGGAGTCATGAGAAGACCTTGGAGCGGTAAGTGCCAGGCAGACTCGTATCTTTTCATTACTTTTAACAAACCCACAGCGTAGGGATGCTTGCGTATGACGCACGGGGAGACCATGAAGGGTGAACAGAGCAGTGTGCCTGGGCTTCCGTTGGCAAGGCATGGTTGGGGCATGCTTGAAAATATACACAAATTATAATTTTTCATACTACCACATCACATTGCTTTATCAGCTCTCTTTTAATGCTGTTAGTATTTTTGATCACAGTTTTAAAAAACATATGTTTGCTTTTCAGTTATTTGAAATCTCAGCTCTTTAGCTCTGCTTCAGTATTGTTCTCGGGGAGACTCTTAGGTTACTACTCACAGGTAAGATTGCCACCGTGGCCCAGGCAGATAGATGTATTGTGTTTTTAAATTCGTTTCAAAACAAAAGGGTACCAAAGAGAATGAATGTACTGACCTCAAAGGTTACACTTTGTTTTTCATTTTTAATTTAAGAACCAGTGAAATGATACGTAAATCTAGGCTCTCTGCTCTGCTGAGTCTTCGGGATTTCAGCTCCTCTCTCCAAGGGCAGATTCCTTGTGTGCCACAGGTCTCTCGGAAGTTCTCACAATATTTGAAGCCAAACAACTCTTTCTTTCCTGAGAAGCTTAAACTAAAAAATTCAGAGTTCATTCTCAATTAAATACAGACCCCACTATTTCCCCCACACCGAGATACTGAAATCCCACTCTAAGAAGTATGAACTTGAAGCAAGAATCGGATATTTCTGGCAATGGGTTAAACTATTAAGAACGTTGAAAATTTTGAGACATGTCTATGACAAAGCATGGAATTAATTTTTTGTGAAATGTATTGTAGTTAACTTGGAAAAAAATTGCAAATCACTTAGGATAGTATACAGAAATATTTTTTTAAATAAAATGATCAGTATAAAAATGGCAATTCTCAATCAAGAGCTGGACAAGTTCAGTTTATAGACTCTTTACCAACACCTAAAAGAATAAACAAAATTAGTAAAACTACAGCCAAAACTTTACCAGCAAGAGAGAGGCAAAGAACAGAGATCAACCTCATGCCATAAACATCTGTAAGTGTGTATGGACATAAAAACCAGAATTAAAAAGATTTCTATAAAGGCATGAAATGCCCCACATGCCCAAAGTAGTACTGAGTGCCCAGGGTACATGAGAAGAAAGAAAACCAGAATTCTCGCTAATATCCATTTCAAGAGTGCCATCCGGGACACCAAAAGGCAGCTCAGGAAATCGCCAAGACATCTTCAAGCATAGCCGCTCCCAGTTGTTCCTGAGGACTCTGTAGAGACAGGAAGTAAGCTTTAGGGTTTCCTGTGAATTCAACGGAGAAGTCAAAGCACATGGGGATGAAATCCAGCTCCTAGTGCAGTGGAGTTAGAGAAACTCATAGGCAATGATCAACAGGGCACACCAGCTAACAGTGAGGCCTCAGGTGACAGAGCAGAGCAGGCTGCAGATGGGAGGCGCCCCCGAGGCCTCCTAGTATACGCTGGAGAGGAAGACTATCTGGTTCTACTTCAGGGAGAATGTTGTCAAGAAGAGTCTTTTCGCACCTTCTTAAAATACATGGGAAAACCATACCGAGCTGCTCTTACTAAACATTAGAAAGATTAATGGAGGAGAATTAGGCAGAACGACTATATATAGGGAGGAAATGGACTAGGAGAACACAGGATGAGCCAGAGGAAGACCCCATGCTGAAAGGAAATGTAACTCAAGGGACAGAAGTAGACTCCTTGCCAAGTGTCTCCAGCTACAGAAGAACTTGAGAAATCTGTAATTCCATAAAACAGAAGTTGAAAGACAAAATGACAAGGCAGCCAAAAGAGGTGCAGAGGGGTGTTGCTGAGAAAACAGGCTGTGAGAATGATTCTCGAGTTACAGGAAGCCTTGAGATAATCACTGAAATGGAGAGAAATAAGACAAGTATTAAGGTAGTATAAAGAAAACATATCTAGAGTACAGGGATTTACCAAGAGTGGATATGAAGTAGAGAACTCAATAAGTAGAACAGTAAAAATACCCTGAAATGTGACGTGGGAAGTGTTTCGAAAATAAATCCTCAGAGTGAGACAATTCTTAACAATCCTGGCAGAAACATTTTATTATTAGTTAGTGCAGCTTACAAATAATCACTGTGAATGATCAATGAATCAATGAATGATCATTGTGGCTACTGACTTCTCTGGAACGATACGCAACACAAGAAGACCATGGTTACACTGTATTTCTGTTTTCATTCACTTGCTTTTCAGTCCAATTTGACCATCTTTACCTTGTAGCTGAGGTGCTTAAACTACTTGATGATTTTTTTAACACTTTACTTTGAAATATTTAGAGACTCATGGGAAGTGGCAAAGGCAGTACTGAGTAGTGTAGAAAGGTCCCTGCATCTTTCACCCGCTTTCTAGATCATTTATTTTTCTTGTGATATTTGCTGTGTTTGGGGCTTCATTTACCCTGTTACTTTTTCTATTTTTCTATTTCTTCTTCATTCCTTTTGTTCTCCTTTTTTTGCATCCTTTGACTTAATTGTGCATTTTTTAACAATTACATTTTGGTTTTTTATTGGCTTCTTAGTTATAACTTTTTCGATTGTTGTTTTAGTTGTAGCCATAGGGTTCACGGTGTGTGTCTTTCAACTTATCGCAGTCCAGCTTCAGTGGATGCTACACCACGTTATGCATCGTGTAAGAACTTTGCAATGGCATGCTTCCATTTTTTCTTTCCAAGCCTTTGTGCTGTTGTCGAGATACATTTTACTTCTGTATCTGTTATAAAACCCATAATATGTTCATATTAGTTTTACTTTAAGCAGCTACTCATCTTCTAAAGACACTTAAATACTATGAAAAAAAAGTTTTTTATTTTTATCAGCGCAGTACCATTTCTGGTGGTTTTATTCCTTTGTATGAATCTAGATTTCCATCTGGCATGATTTCCCTTCTGCTTCAAGAAGTGTCTTTAACATTTCTAATACTGCAGGTGTGCTGAGGATGAATTCATTCAGGTTTTGTATCTATAAAAATCTTTCTCTCACCTTTGTTTTTGAAACAGCTTTGCTGGTTGTAGGTCTAGGTTGATAGTTTCATTTTTCAGTGAGTTAAATATGTTGCCCCGATGTCTTCTATCTTGTGTCATTTCCAGTGACAAATCTGCCGTTCTCATCTTTTGTTCCTCTGCACATAATATCATCTTTCTCTGACAGCTGTTCAGATTTTCTCTTTATTATTGACTTAAGAAAAATTATTTTTAAGAAAAATAATTATAATGGTCTTTGGCAATTAAGAAAAATTCTTGTGGTTGAGGATTTTGAGAGCTCTGTGCATAGCTGTGGGCTGGTAGTTTCTCCTCTTTGGGTTTGGAGGCTTCTTGGAACCTGGTCTTCTCTCCCCAGTCAAAGTATCATTCAAAGCTGAGGGCAAAATAAATACATTTTCAGACTTGCAACAACTTGGGATTTCCTTTTAATCATTCATAGCCCATCCCTGAAAGTATTACTGAATAACGTACTTTGGTAAGAAAAAAACGAATGGAGAAGAAAGTTGTGGTTTCAAGAAAGAAGGTCAAACAAATAAGTCAGTAAAATATAAGGTGAACCTAGATGTATTATTTGTTAATTGCCAAAGAGTCCAATTGCCTTCCCATATGCAAACTACCTTTAGTTAGAGGATATAATGAAAGAAAAAGTCTGATAGTAATTCCAACAAAAGAGATAAAGTAATTCAGAATAACTGTAACAAGAAAGATACAAGCTCTTTATGAATAAAACCATAAAGTGAAACTGAAGAACACAAAAGGGAATTTGAATAGATACAAGAACAGTGTGCTTTTGGATGAGAAGACTCAGAATCATAAATATATCCATTTTCACTGAGTTAAAGATTCATTGAATCTTTAAAATTCAATGTCATCCAATAAAAATGCAACAGATCTTTCCCCAAGGCATCCAAATGATTTTAAAGTTCATTGAAAAATATAAAGCAAGAATATCCAGGAAAAAAATCTAAAAATGGAAAAACCTGAGACTAATCAGCATTACCACATGTTAAAACATGAAGCTACAATAATTAATGTAGTTATGTTGTGTGGTGGGAATTGAGCAGGCTAGAATGTTTAAAAGTGAATTCAAATATGTGTGAGAAGGTAGCATGTGTTGAAGGTGCACTCAAAGTCATGAGGGAAACATGGGTTATTTGCTAAATGATGCTAAATGATCTGGGTACCTAGCTGCAAAAAAAAATTAGGCTTGAGCCATAAATCACCACTGACACCAAAATAAATTCCAGGTGGATTCAACACTTGAATGTAAAAATATGGAATTATGGAAGTACATGGAACAAAAATAGGCCATTTTTATAGTCTTGGTATATGGAAAGCCTAAGTGTGGCCCACAATCATAAACCACGAAAGAAAATATTGACTATTTGAAACAGTTACCTTCGTAGCAAAAACAGTATGAAGACAGGTCAAGAAACAAACAGAACACTGGAAAAATATTTGCAACAAAAATCATAGACTAATAGTTTACTCCCTATTTTTAAAGGACTTTCTAAAAATCGAAGAGAAAAATGTTAAGATCCCAAAAGAAAAATGGACAAAGGATGCAAATAGGCAGAAGAACCCAGAAAAGGAATTTAAAATCGTCCTTTAACCATGATACAGCAGTATTGATTAAAAATTATAGCAACAGCCCTGGCTGGTGTGGCTCAGTGGACTGAGTGCTGGCCTGCGAACCAAAAGGTCGCTGGTTCAATTCCCAGTCAGGGCACACACCTGTGTTGTGGGCCAGGTCCCCAGTTGGAGGCATGCGAGAGGTAACCAATCGATGTATCTCAGACATCGATGTGTTTCTCTCTGTCTCATTCTCTCTCCCTTCCCTTCTCTCTAAAAATAAATGAAATCTTTTTCAAAAAGTTACAACAACAAAACACTCTTTTCCATGTATTAGGTTGACAAAATCACTAAGTTCCAACGGAATGATTTTACTGTTTGGCAGGGGAAAAGCACTGGTATACATTGTTATAAAGCAGTTACAACTTCTAGCAAGAACAATCTGGCAGTAGCTACCAAAATTTTAAATGCACGTATTCCTTTAGCTAGCAATTCTTTTAGGAATCCATTCTCCAGGTGCTCAAACATGTGCAATGACTTCTGTGGAGTTCTGTGAACTTCACCTTATTTTTAATAGCATAGACTGCAAAACAGTCAGTGTCTGCCTCAATGGGTTGAATGGACTCATATCAACAAACTGCAATACTGTGAAGTGTTGACCTGCCAGCATCCTTGAGACGTGTCACGTGGTGAACAAAGCGATGTTCTAAAAGTGGTCCTTTGACTTACACGTCTGATACCGAGATGTGTGTGTTAAATATCTTGGCAAGTGCACAAAAAAAAGGGGTGATAGTTCTCAGCTCTACAGAAGGGCACCTGAATGTGAGGGAACGCAGGTGAGAAAAGACAGCTTTTGCTTTTTATGGGTTTGGGATTTGGTGCTATATCCTAATTTTGGGTGTTTACTGATGTGAGTTTGCCGTGCATGTGTTTTGACTTGCTGATGCTATGGTTTTATGAATTACTTTCTGAGTTTTCTACCAACCTGTGCCCTGGGTTAAGCCCCTCGCTACTGTAATGAACAGTGATGCATGGTGAGTGAATGAGGAGGGGTGCAGTATAAACAATACAAAAAGTAAAAAAACTTATGTATACTGAATCTTTGCTATGTAGGATTTATGAGTGCTATCATGTTTTCATATTTGCTTCAAACTTTTTTTAAAAAATAAAAGAACTGAAATAGATTACGGAAATTGGAACTCATTTTTCCTCTTTCCTAATTCCTCTCCCCCTTTCTGCAGCAGCAAAAACCACCGTGGCGGTGGTGGGTAGAGTTCCAGACTACCTGATAGTGGTTACACACCCATGCACACGCCTGGTGGCAGCTGTTTATCAGAAAGCAGTACAGAATGAAGTGAAGGTGGAGGGTAAGGCACTGGGAAATCATTTGTGGCATTTAGTTTCTATGGCAACAATAGCGATTATAAAGATTTGTGGAGTAAACTCCCTTTCTGGTAGCTCCGGGAAGTATAAACAGTGGGGGGAAAAAGAGAGATTGTGGACAAAACTGTGCAGCTGAGAGGACCCATGGAAAGTCTGGCTGGCCGTTCAGGAGGGGCCCCTCAACCCCCCCAGTGTCAGGGCAGCCGTGGCCGAGCACCACGGTTGTCAGGGTTGCTGAGTTCAGAACTCGACAACCACAGCAGATTTTCTGCACGAAGAGAAAGGAGCTGGTGTGGAAGGAATGACACCCTGAGACACAAAATAAGGATGTTTGGGTAGGTGCTGAGAACGCTGGACCCCCAAACACCTCCAGGGAGGTAGGCACACCATGCCTTCGGTTGCACTTGGGCCAGGCACCTCACCACCTGATGTTGATGTTCCTCACGACTCAACCCCAAACCCACCCCACAGTAGGAGTTAGATCCCAACACGGCCCAAGGGGGACATCCTGTCAGGGAGGGGACGTCCTGTCCTGGAGGCGACGGCCTGTAGGGGAGAGTTTCAGCACCTCATCAGTGTTTACCGGCAGAGCCCGGGCAGCAACCGTGGCAGTGCACTGAAGACGGTCCACGATGGAGGGCGGACTCCAGGGCCTGACCCGCTTCAAATCCCGGGCACTCAGCTGGGATTGAACGTGTCGATGCTGGGGCCTGTGCATGCCATGTTAGGTTTGGCTCACTGATGCCTGGACTCAGCAGGGGTCAATAGTTAATGAGTTGGAGATGCCTTTACTTTCTTGGCATTTGCTAGGGCCTCGGCACTGAGAATGTGGCCTGTGGACCAGCAGCATTAGCACCGCTGGAAGCTCCTTAAAAATGCAGACTGCCAGGCTCCACCCCAGACCTTCTGAATCAAAATGGCGGCACGATCTCCATGGGATTCGTATGCACATAACATTGCACAGTTTGAGAAGCACCGTTTTACAGAAGGGGCTCGAAGGTTCTCAGAAACGGAGCTGCTATGGGCAACATGCTTCAACACCACCGCCTGCCCATCATCCAACCGCCAGACAGAAAGTGGCCCATGACTCCAAAGAATATTCCTGGGCAACCCTTTCTCCTTTGAATGGTTTTTCTCCCCCTCGTAGCGGTCTGCGTTGTCAGTGTGGACATTCTTAGCTTCGCCAATGATGACACGTTCCTCGCCTCAAAGTTGCTTTTTCGTGAAGGTTTCCTGGGCTACTACCTGGAAGATGTCCTACTTGCTGTTAAAAACGTAAAGCACAGCCCTGGCTGGTGTGGCCCAGTGGACTGAGTGCCCGCCTGCGAACCAAAGGGTCACCTGTTTGATTGCCAGTCAGGGCACAGGCCTGGGTTGCAGGTCAGGTCCCCAGTAGGGGGTGCACTAGAGGCAACCACACGTTGATGTTTCGGTCCCTCTCTTTCTCCCTCCCTTCCTCTCTCTCTAAAAATAAAGTTTTTTAATCTTTTTAAAAAACTGTAAGGCACAAGTGCAGGTTTTTCGAATATAATAAAGAAAGCAGATTCGACTATCAAACTGCCACACACGTAGACACTGCAACAGCACTCATGTCCCACTGCCATCAGGACCAGGCCACACACTGCGCCAATTTGTCCAGAGGTTCTTTGTCACAAAGGTAAATACCCTCACGCGACTGTCTCCCAGGGAAACACACTGCTGAGCGTCTCCCTAATTTCAGGTAGGTGGCAAACACTGTCTGCTCTCACCAAGGTCCTTTAAAAACAGCTGACATTGTTACCTGGGGACGCTCAGGCTTCAGAGCTCAGTTGTCCGCATAAGAACACACTAGGCAAAAAAAACCCCAAAACACCAAAAAGTTAATATAGAAACTGCAACAAAGCTTCACTTTCTGGGTGTTACGACACAACACTCTCCTTTAGATTTTTCCAACCGAACTGAAGCAGGGAGCAGGCTGCGTTTGACCCACGGTCTGTATTTTGTCAAAGTGCTTGTGGAGAGAGAACTGGGAGGCTGTTCTGAGAAACTGGGCAAGTGTCACAGATGACGCCTTGACTTCCTAGCATGGGGTCACTAGGCCCACTTACAAAAGCACCATGCCCCTTGGGACAGACAGAGACAGAGAGAGAGCGATGGCATTTCTTGATGGGTTCACTCTGAGCCCTTCACAGGGCCAGGGACTCAGGGCTCCCTGCAGAGCGGTTCTGGAGGGCCTGGAACCTGATGTGTCTGAGAGGAGAGGACTGGAACATTCAGAACACTGCTCAGAGAAGACAACAGCCATTCTTAGATGCGTTGGTTCAGTCAATATTAGGAAGCTCTTGTACCAGGTTCTGGGCTTGGTGCTGGTCACATACATGTAACGCGGTTTCTGGTTTTAAGGAGCTCATCACCGACTGGCATACTCAGAGACAAGAAGACAATTGTGATTCTGTGACGTGAAAGGAAAGAATAATGCAGGGGCCTTGGGCACCGAGGAGACGCCCAGCTGAGGCCAGTGGAGGTTAAATGAGGGGAAGCCTGAACCGGGTGGTATTATTTACTTTTATTTCTAGATAGGTTCAACCTCACTGAAAGGGTAAGTATGTGGGTGAATATTAATGCGCGTTGCTGTATAAAACAAAAAGGACTTAGAGATCAAAAGTATATTTATTAAATTATTAAGTAAATAACAACAAGAGCAAAGAAAAAGGCAGAAAGCGGCAATGTATGTAAATTCCTAGCATACTTGGGGAAGTGGTAAAAGTAATAACCCAGGTGAGCGTGCGGGAGACCAAACATGCGTGTCATCACTTCTATTATAGCCTTTGTACGGCGGCAGAAGAATGAACTCGCATGCGAATGAGGGAATGGCGCATTTATGAAGATTTGACTAATCCAGAAGGAGGAGGGAGAGTGGAACATAAAATGCACAGGCCAACTATAAAACAAATAGCAAAGGATACATGCGCGAGCATACACCCAAACACCTCAGGAATCACACCAGATGGAAATGGGCTACATGCCCCAGTTAAAAGGCTGAGACGGACACCAGCCCTGGCTGGTGTGTCTCCGTGGGTGTGGCAGCATCACTGGTTCGATTCCCAGTCGGGGCACGTGCCTGGGTTGCGGGCCAGCTCCCCCATTATGGGCAAGCAAAAGGCAACTAACTGATGTTTCCTTTGCTTTTTCTCCCTTCCTTCACCTTCTCTCTATAAATAAATAAATGAAATCTTAAAAAACTCAAATATATTCCATCTAAAGGGAATGCACATGAAATATATGGACACAAAAAAATGAAAGAAAAGTTATAAAGACACACTATGTAAATATTAACGCCCCCAAAATGAATCCTATGCAACTACAGTAATAACAGATTGACCCCCACCCCCACCCCAGGACTCACCCAAACATTTGTACTGATTGTACAGGCCCTGCTTCAGACGCCCTTGAACTCCGCTCTGGCTCCTGGTGCCCTGCTCAGCGCTCTCTGGCCCAGGCAGGGGCGACTTCTGGCCCAGCCACAGTCGAGTGTACACCCCCGCTCTCCCCCCGCCCCCGCAGACCCCACAGTCTGTAGTTTCCATGTAAGTTGCTATTCCATCTCCAGCTAAAAGGCCGGGTTTCCCCCGCGGGAGAGGAAAGCTCTGGAAGCGCAGAGCTGGTGCGGGATGCGCTCTCTTCCTCCCACTCCCCTCGCGCCCGCGAGAAGCTGAGGCCGTGTGGAGCCTCCAGTCTTGGAGACGCGGAGCGGTCCCCATATTCCCTGCGCCCAAGAGACACCCTGCCCGGGGTCCCCCGCGGGTGGAGGGGCGTCTCCCTGAGTCGGAGAGGACAGACATCCCTGGTTACCTCTGGGTGCCTAGCATTGCTTTTACTTTTCTTCTTCGTTTTTTTGTTTTTGTTTTTGTTTTTGTTTTTTTTAGTAGTTGAGCAAAAGGAGTCAAGAGTATCAGAAATTAAACGAGTTCAGAGTTTCGCAGGGCCCCGCGCTCTGGGGGCGCAGCCGGGAGAGGACCCCAGACCTTTCCCGCTTGGACCACCGGGCTCGCGGGCTGCGGGGTCCGGCGGGGTGCGGTCCGGCGTCCATCGCCTCCCCAGGAGGAGGCCAGCCCTCCCCGAAATGAGGGAAGGGAGAATCCGCCACTGCTCTTTGGCTGCTGTGGCTCTAATTTCCACGACACGCCCGGAGAGGACAGGATTCGAACTGAGACTCCACCCACGGTGGGGCCTGCCTGGGTGAACCCGGGAGGCAGACGGACCTTGGGGCTTGAATCAGGAGAAAAGGAAACTGGGTCTTGGGCTCTTTCTGCTCCTCCTCCCTCCCTCCCTTAGCCTGTCCCCTCCCCGCTTAGCTCGCCCTCTCCTTGTCCTCTCCCCCTTTTCCTTCCTCTCCTTTTCCCAGCTGTAGGCCTTTGGCTCAACTCGCTCCTTCTTCTCTGGCCTAAGGCAGGGCCCGAGCGGTTGGTTGCAGATGCACCAGCTTCGTCGCACTGGGGCCCCTCTTGGACTCCCTCCCCCAGATCTGCCTCATTCATTGGGGTTGCTCTTTTTTAAATTAAATTTAATTTTATTTATTTAAATTTAGAGGGGAAGGGAAAGAGACAGGGAGAGAAACATCAATGTATGGGCCGCCCCGTTGTACCTGGTGGCGGAGAAGGGAAGGGCTGAAGCGGCTGGTCGTCTAGGGGCACCCTCGCCAGCCCAGCTCCCTCTTCTCCTTCCTGTTGTGCGCTCCTTGGCCAGCCCCCCAGGAGTGCTGCAGAGATGCCGTTTCCTACATTTCATCCTGCCCCCAAACAGGCCGCCCCTCAAATTACTTACACAAAGGCCAAGCAAGCCAACGTGGTGACCATTTTATTGGGGCATTTGCAAGAATGAGCCTTTCTTCTTTCCCAGCCTTGATCCCCTAGTATATCCACACCCCAGTCTTTCAAGGGCAAGCTCGCAGCATTTTACCACTGACCGTGATACCCGGTGGGAGCTTCTGCACAACCTTTACCCAGGAAGAGGAAGTTCCCTAGTTTGCTGTGTGTTTGTATCTTGAATGCACATCAGATAGCATTAAGTGTTTTCTACCTTCATGGAGACCATTATATCATTTTTCTCCTTTAATCTGTGGATGTGCTGAGTTACAATTCGTTGATTGTCACACGTTAAACCGAACCTTGCATTCTTAGGATGAAACTACGAATTCATCTTAACACACCAGTGCACCCCAACGGTACAGCACCGAGCCCACCTGCCGAGCAGTCCCTGCTTTTACCACGCACCCATCACCGAGAGTCAGCTGGCCTTTAGAGATTGAAGCCAGAACCTGCTGAGGGACTATGGTTAGCCTCAGCTGGGAGACAGCACCTACCAGGCTGGGGTTCCTCTTCCCCACAGGACACAGGGGATGGCAGAATGGGCCAGTCCAAGGACCAAGGGGTGGAAGTGGGACTCACCCTTCTCATGAGCACATCTAATGACCCATTTAAGGAACTTTTGCTACCAGCCCCTGTCACTTTGGGCCAAACATGTATTTCTTATAAATCACAACATAATGCTGGTTATGAAGGGGAAATTGGTTTCCTGCTTCATGGAAGACCAAAAAGAACCATTTGAGAAGCCTAGGGGATTCCCTGAGGGCCCATCTTAGTAGTCCCTTGCCCAAATGAATTGGCTGATGGAAAAATATATCATTTCTCTAAAAACAGGACCATCAAGAAGCCCTGGTTAAGAACACCTCCAGAATGTTCAACACAGCACTCCTGCTCATATCCCTCTGGCCAGAATTTGGTCATTATGGCCACAGCTGGCTTCAAGGGAGGCCAGAAAATAGCATTTTAAAATCTCAGGTTATCAGCTCTGGCTGGTGTAGCTCAGTGGATTGAGCACGGGCCTGCGAACCAGACAATCGTGGTTCGATTCCCAGTCAGGTCACATGCCTGGGTTGCAGACCAGTTCCCTGCAGGCCAATTCCCAGCAGGGGGACTCATGAAAGGCAACCATACATTGATGTTTCTCTCGCTCTCTCCTTCCCTTCCTTCCCTTCCCCTCTAAAGATAAATAAATAAAATATTTTTTAAAAATCTCAGGTTATCCCCTGCTTCCCTAAAATGTCTGTTACTATAGAAAAAGGAAAGAATAAATATTGAGAGGCCATTAGCATTCTCTGCCAGGGGTAGCTTAGAAGAAAGCAACAAATCAAAGCAATATGTATTTCACTTGGCCCAGGACTGAACACAAATTGGAGATAGAAGACAGGAGAGGGGTTTATGGGCAAAATTACACGGGCAAGCAATTTCTCTATGTACTACTCTTGGTTCCATCTTCGTTAGTTCCCTACCACGAGCCTTAATAAAGTTTCATACAAATATTCTCTCCCCTCTCATTTCCCTCTCCTGTACTCTCCAATTTAACAGTATCATGTTTTTAATGCTAATCTTTATACTTTAAATATACTTAATTTTCTACAAATAGATTTACCAGTTTAAAATGGTCATTTTTTTTCTATATAAGAAAATAGTAATAGGCAGTCAGCAAATATAATGGAAGAAAAAAATAAAACACCTAGAGCCCTGGCTGGTGTAGCTCAGTGGATTGAGTGTGGGCCTGTGAACCAAAGGATCGTGGTTCGATTCCCAGTCAGGGCACGTGCCTGGGTTGCAGGCCAGTTCCCAGCAGAGGGCACACGAGAGGCAACCACACCTTGATGTTTCTCTCCCTCTCTCCTTCCCTTCCCCTCTAAAGATAAATGAATAACATCTAATAAATAAATAAATAAAACATCTAGAAATAAACATATAAAGAAGTGTGTAAAATGGATGCGAAGAAAATTTTACAGTCACACTGGGTGGGGGACAGAAGGACACCTGAGCAGGAGGAATGACTAAATGTCCTACGAGGCAATAAGTATGCTTTCCACCCTCTCTCCTTCTGTGTTGCCCCTGCTGTAAGTATACAATTTCTGTATTGTCACATTTTCCATCACATATTATTTTGTCACTTTTCCCTCCAACTTTGTTTTTTTATTTTAGATCTAAGTTCATTATCGTCGATGTTCACTGACAGTGTTTGTGCCAATGTTTCTACAATCACCTCTTGGTTGAATGAGGTTCATCCTGTAAGTTCCTTAGGAAGCCTTCATGGGGTTGGTCCTCCTGAGTTTTTACAGGTACTCTCCACACTGAACAGACCATGGCTGCATAGAAAAGGTCACGCTTCCTTTCTGGGGCTCTTTTGTTGGTGTGGCTCCACTCTTTTCGGGCATGAAACATTCTTCGGAGCGGGCCAGTGCCAACCTGATACGTTTTGGAATGACAGTCTTTGTGGGGCTGCCAGTGGATTCTCCGACTTTATAGTCCAGCAGGTGTATGGTCCTATGGCCACGACTGGCCTCAGGGGAGGCTGAGCGTGGACTCCCCAATGTCATGTTTTCAAGACACGTGGTAGGCCCCTGTAATGTGTAGATTCCAGTGTCCTTTCATCTCCAACACATTCTACTGAGTTGTAATTTTAAATATTTGTTCTGTTCTACTGCTTTATATCACTCTTTGAAGGACTCCAATTATATACACACTGAAAATCCATTCCGTCTTTCGTATGTGTCTCCTCTCTAATCTTTTAAAAAAATCTCTTTACTTACTTTTTGGGGCTCTTCTCACTTATATTTTTAGATTTGTTATTCTGTTATCTATTGTGTTGATTATCTTTGTTCATCTTGTAATCTAGGCTTCCCTTCTGAAATCGTTCATTGGGGTTGCTCTTTTTTAAATTTTATTTTATTTATTTAAACTTAGAGGGGAAGGGAAGGAGAGAGGGAGAGAAACATCAGTGTGTGGTTGACTCTCGTGTATCCCTGCTGGGAACTGGCCTGCAACCCAGGCATGTGCCCTGACTGGGAATCGAACCACGATCCTTTGGTTCACAGGCCCACACTCAATCCACTGAGCTACACCAGCCAGGGCGTGGGTTGCTCTTCTCTTGACTGGCTGGGCGCACATTTCCCATTCTCTCTTTGTTGGGCCGTGTCTTATTGGTGCTCCTTTACTTCTGATCTGAGATATTCTCCTGTAGTTGCAGTTGCTTCATAACATTTTTCAAATTTCATGTTGAAATGTTGTGTGACAACATTCCTCTACTTCATGGCCATATTTTTTCTGGTGAGCCTTATTCTTTTGCTAATGTAGTGCACAATATAGTAAATTATTTTAGAAATTGGTCTTTACAGGAATAAATAGCAAGCTTCAGCTGAATGCGACTGTAACTTTTGCAGAAGACGTATTTATTGTTTAGACAGCCTGGGAACGGAACAGTCTGTGCCCGTAGCATCTCCCTAAGTCTGTGAAACTTCCTTGAGCTTTTTATGTCACTGACCCCTACAAAATAAACTCGGAGCCCATGTTCAGGGTCACTGTCTCTCCATCCAAGGACAATGCCCCACCTGGCCACCGCCCTTCCTTAACCTGTATTGTGTTGTGTTTTTCTTAATCTCCCATCACTCCACTCAGGGACCTCCACCTGGGGCTTGTTGAGTCAACCTAAGAAGCTCAAAGTTGGACACAGCAGGGCTATACAGATTAAAATCAGGTTAATGGTCCGATTCACATTACCCTTTGTTAAACTTAAGGGGCCACAGATTCTTGGACACTTTATAAAAACAAATGTGCACAGTTGTATGTTTTACTGCTGTTCCAAGTGCGGACAAAGAAAGAAATATCAACAATTCCCCTCTGGATTAGCAAACAAAACTTACTTTTTAATTTAAAACAATTGAATGTTAATCTAAATATGAATAGCAAAGCAAAAAAGTACCAGTTGATAGAATCAATCAGAATTATGCTTTTTAGAAGTTCGTTTTACAGGACATAGCAACAACTCTGAAGCCAGTTTTCTTACAAGGGTCCATTGTTAGAAATAATGCTTGTACGATGCAGACAAGTTATTCCTTTTCTGAAACTATGACAGAGAGAATATTTTGTCTCCATCAGCTCTCCTTAGGTTAGCATCAGAATATACAGGTGTTTCCTGGCCCTGGAAGCCAGACAGAGCAGAAGATTGTAGAAAACAGCTGGCTCAGCTGCCCGTGGATTGATTCCGAACACGATGTTTCTCTCCAGGCCTGAAAATCGACGGATACTGTCCAACACGATGTGATTGTCCATGACATCGGACGCATTTCTGAGCTGTATTAAATCAGTTTCCTCATTGGACTCAGAACTTTTTGTCACCCTCATTGCTGTTTGAAGCTTAGGTTTGTATTTTTCTATATCACTTGCTGTGCTGCAGAGCACAGCAATATCCTTGCAGGAATAACCTTGCTTCAAGAAAAACTGGCATTTCTGTGCTATATACGCCACCGCTTGATCCAAGTTCAAGCGCTTTATAATCTTACACTCACCTGGCACACCCTGAACCCATTCAGCTTCTTGGAACATCTTCAAGGACTCAGTGGGGATGTTAGATGGTGGATTTTCTCTGACCTCCTTCATTATTTTCTGTAGGTAGTTGGCTATCGGATCTGCATTGCGGACCACTCTAGTGAGCTCTTCTCTTGGATACTGGTTTTGGAAATGAGGGAGGCCACTCTTAACAATGTGACTGGTCTGAAAGTAGTCTAGAAAGATCCAGAGAATTCCCAGATTATCTTTTCCTGTCTGAGTGATGGTTTTCGCCTTCTCATACCAGTCCTTATCTTCAAGGCGGAAATTCTGAGCTTCATCGATGACGATGTGTTTAATATTTTTGAAGACAGTTCTCATGAAGGTTTTCCGGGTCACCGCATAGCAGATACTTTTATTACTGTAAAAATTAAAAGGAAAAAGAAAATAATAATATATATGAACAGTTAAAAAATTTAAATGACACACGGAGGTTTTCTCTAAGTATATGAAGGAGGAAAGTTACTCTCTCATACTCCTGTGTACTCAGGACTATGGTTATGCACCATTTACCATCCTATTCTCAAGGAGCAAAACGATTTGAGTAGAGGGAAGTATGGAATGAATTCAGACTGAACCTCATTTGGTGACAAGATCCAACTGCTTACCCGATAAAGTCCCTCAAAGGTTGGTTCTCACAAACATAGAGAATTTCATTTTCCTCACAATGAAACATATTCTTGATCTTCTCCATAATCTTCATGGCTATGATGGTCTTCCCGGTGCCGGGTAAGCCATGGATAAACAATTCTCTGGTCTTGTGAAGGTTTTTTGAGATGATCTTATACTGTTGGGCTGTCAGCAGATTTAAAATCTCACAGCCGACCTGGTCACTCAGGAAAGATGTGAAGCCGAGTAAGACAATCACCAGGGACTGCAGCAAGGTTTCCATTTGCTGGGTGTCTGCAAGGTTATAGGACTGAGGGTAGTCAATTAGAGAGCCTGACCCTTCAGAGGGGTCTGGATTGTTCTCAGGACTCAGCTGGAGGACCCTGGGCACAACATACAGCTTCCCGGTGTAGCCACCCGTGTTCACCAGCTTCTGCTTCAAAGTAAAGGCTGTGCGGGTGCAGTACAGCTGCCCGCCTGCATCCTGCTTCGTGAGAACGGTATAGAGAATGGGGGCGCTGTTCTGGGTCACCAGCAGAGCATCACAGATGACTTCCGGCTTCTCTGGCAAGTTCAGGTCCACTGCCCAGCTTCTAGAAAAGATCAAAATTCCCTGGGAGAGAGGATGTATTTGCTCATTAATTAATTTCTTCAGACCTTCATGCTCTGAGGATAGTTCCAGCCACAGGGATTCAGGTTTATATTGCAAACCTTCCGACGGCACTAGATATGGAGGGAATTATAAATTTGAGGTCAATATTGTATTTATTTTATGAGTAATTATAATTAATAAAAAGGAATTCTTATAGTTGCATTCAATTGTAATTAATCTGATGATAAATTAAAGATTTTTTGTGTATTTTTTTGTAAATATTATTATTTTATAATAAAGGAAAAGAAGCCTTGAAAACCTGACATGCTTTCTCTAAATCTATGTGCTCATTACATTTATGACCTTGAGAAATTCCTTAGTTTCTCTAAGACTGTGTTCCCTCATCTGTAAAATAATCAAACAAACAAAAACCATATTCTCTATGGTGAAGAAAAAATAACATAAAATACCCAGCTCATTGTAGCTGCTTGGGAAATGTTAGTTCTGTTCCCCTTCCTACTCTCAGAGTATTCAGATCTCAAATTTTCTCTGGACAGACCCCACTGATGGAGGTAGAAGGAGCCCTCCCAGGAAGAAGGTGCTCATTAAATGTTCGCAGAGAAGATGGACCATGTTAAATCCTTTATCAGCAGAATCTCCTGCAGTCCCCGACTGAGTCCCCTCAGGCCCTGAGGTTAGGCCCTGAGCTGCCTCTCTTGAAGCAAAACTCTGGCAGCACTCACAGATCAGGGCGAGACTGCATCCATCACAAGAGTCTCCCTCTGTCACACGGGAGCAAGGAACAATTATGTGACACAAGAATAGAGTCACACTGTAGGGGTTTAAACAGGTACTGTCCCTGCTTCTGAACCAAAATTTTGTGCTGTTAAACACAATTGTTTCTCCCTAAATGTGTTCATAATTGATCTTCATTTTATGTAGTGTTGCATCTTGACATAAATTTTTATTCCATTTAATATTCATAACAGGCACTCCTCTGGAGAATATGGCAGAGGTCGGGAATTTTTTTTTTTTTTTTTTTGCTCCTGGTGCAGTGTATGCCTCTAGTTCAACTATGGTATCCAATCTGGATGTTCATCAAAATCATGTGAATAAGCTCAATAAAAAATACATAATGAGATATTATCCCATATTCTAATTTATTGAGTCTGGAATGAGTAACCAGATATATGTACTTTTAAAAAATATATTTTAGCCTTTTTAAAAAGACTTTAATTATTTACTTTTAGAGAGAGGAGGGGAGAGAGAAAGAGAGGGATAGAAACATCAATGTGTGAGAGAAACATCGATTGGTTGCCTCTTGCACGCCCCCAACCAGGGACCTGCCCATCAATCCATGAGTGTGCCCTGACTGGGAATCAAACTGGCCACTTTTCAATTCACAGGACAATGCCCAACCCACTGTGTCACACCAGTAAGGGTTACTTTCTGGATTTTAAAAAACAAGCATCACCATTTACCTCCCCTTATCCCAGCATAGAAACTAGCTGGTGTCAAGTAGGCAAACCATAATTGCTACCTGGAAATAAAAGTTGCTGGAGATCTTTCTTATGTTCTAGGCCTTTCTTGGAGTACACTGGTCTGCTGAGAGGAGGCCCACTAGACAGACTCAGTTGAGACTCGAAGTCTTCAGAGAAGCGTTCAAGATCTTAAGAAAGAGAGAAAACATGTTATCCTGACATGTTAGTTCATCTTTTCACGACCAAAAGACCTTACCAGGAGGTGTGTTCTAGGACTGTCTGGGTAGTGTGACTTGAGAGATAATGGCAAGGCAATGCCCCATTCACCTAGTGAAGGCAAGTGTGTTTATTGCACATGGAGGTTGCCCAAACCCAACAATGGAGAGACATTATTTGGAAGTTTGGATGCGCTTCTCATTCAGTATAATTCTTCACTCTCTATGTCTAGATAGCATTTTGTTTCTATTTCTTTTTTTTGGTATGCAGCACATTCTTTTAGTAAACACGTATATACATGTAGTTTATTTCTGTGGTGCAAATATTCCTGCCATGAACAATTTTGAGCTACCAATGTGATATCTCTCAGTGCAGAGTTGGGAAGAAATGCACAGTAGCACAGCATTTTATAGTATTTCCCCCAGACAGATAAAATAGATGTAAATAACCTCACAAGCAAAGATAGTATTAAAATTAGTAAATAATTAGGTAGTAGTGAGTTTGTATTTATTACACTTGTTTTTAATATAATTGTAAGTTTATATAATAATTTTTAATAAGGACCATGTTTAACAACTGGCTCACAAAATTTCTGAAATTTTATTTTAAAATTTAATTTATTGATGTTTAGAGATCTGTTGTTCCACTTATTTATGCATTCATTGATTGATTCTTGTATGTACTGTGAACAGGAATCGAACCTGCAACCTCGGTGTGCTGGGTCACCACTTAAACCAACTGAGCTCCTCAGCTTGGGTGAAATTTTAATAAATGATTCCTGAAGCAGTAAGAGCTACTATAAGGCAACCATCTTCCCAAATTTTTCTTTTCATCTTCTGATGTGAAGAAAAATTACCTATTTTAAGACATTGATTTGGGCTTATAATTACCCAACAAAACTTTATCATGTATGGAAAGCAGGATTCTCAAAGACTCAAAAAACACAGAATTTAGTGGGTGTGAGAAGTTCAGAGCCTTAGGAAACAAAGAAAAACCTGTCTGATTTGAAGGAACTAGAGGTAGAAAAAGCACAGGACAGTTACTTTCCCCTCTTACCTGGGTCTGTGTCCATCACCATGTCTACCCATTCCTCAGTGGTCAGTCTGCAGACTTGCCCGCCTCTCACCAACCACGATTTGGGAGCTTCCGAGAACACTGCGCAGCAGAACTGCTGCACTTTGATGGCACAAACATAGCCATAGAACTTTCCTTTCTCTAACACATCCAAGAATTTGACTGTGAAAGTTATTTGGCGTTGGGATTGGCAAAAATGGACACAAGGTAGTTTGTTTATTGCATCCTCTATTATCTTTCTCAAAGAGTTACAGTCCAAATTTTCCTTAGCACATCCCAGAACTTTCTTGCTCTTATCATCCACTCCAATAAAAAGATAGCCATTTCCAGTGTTTGCAAATGCAGAGATGTACTGTGGAATTATGTTTCTAACGTATTGTTGGATGTGTTTTGTAGAGAACTGTTTGAACTCTACAGAATGAGACTCAGGAAAAGGCAGGATTTCACCACGATGAAGCTCTTTTCTTTGGAAGGTTTGTTCATCAGGAGTCAAGTTATGGAAATTTTCCTCTGACTCCATGAGAATATTGTTAGAAGGTCCATTCTCAAAAGTTTTTGCATCTTTTTCCTTCTTTTTCAGAAAATTACGTGCCTCTCTTGGTTTCATGGGAAGCACAGAGGTGCCAGATCTATGGTATAACGAAGTACCCAGACTGCAAATGCGGGGTTTGATGGCATCGTCTGCAGAGGAAGGGTCAGGTCTCCAAGATTTAACGAAAAGGTAAAAATGCCTCCCTTCTTGCTTGGTCTCAAAGAAAGTCTGCAAATCTGAAGACTGAATAAGTGTTCTCAAAGACTTTTCTAAATCCAGTCCCAGCTCCACAGGATGCTCATCGCTGTTTGCCATTTCCATCAGAACCACTCCTCCTCCTGAATTTAGTAAAGCACAGGCAGCCTGTGAAACTTTCTCCTTCTCTTGGTCTCTCTGAGTTTTCTGCAGCTTGTTTCTGTTCCCTTCACCAAAAGTTACTTTTCCTGCGTTGATGACCAAATCTGCGTAAGATGGTTCTACCACCAAAGATGAATTATGTTTCTCCATGTTCATTCTGCAACAGAAACTACTAAAAGACATATATCATGTTGACGAAGATGTAAAATGACATTCATTAATTCATTTGAAAATATTTCCTGAGTTCCTGCTAAGTGCTGGGGCTGGAGATTAAGGGGCAGATCAAGAATAAACATAGCTCTGCCTCTCAGAGCTTACTGTCTGAAGGGAAGCGGGGTTGGATGAAGCAGTTGTGGTGGGAAGGGTTTTGCAATAAACCATGGGAGAGATGATTGGCTCAGTAATGGCAATGGGGATAAAGAGGATCTGGGCCCATGGGAGAGACATGTAGAAAGTAAAATTATGATAACATGACCTGCATTGACCAGACAGAAATCAGGAGAAAGGACTAAAATTTAGTAACTGGGTTTTGGAATAGGCAACTGGGTAGTTAGTGATACCACTTATTGGCATAATAAAAAGGTTTTTTAATTGGCATCTTCTATTAGATTTGGGTGGTAGACACATTTGTGTGCATTATTTTGTTCTTTGTTGTTTTTTTGTAAGTTTGAAATATTTATAACATAAAAACAAAAATCTTCACCTCCAAAAAATGTAAAAGGAGAGTAGGGGGTGTAAACTCAGAGCATTAGTGAGGATGTGGTTGAACTCTTGGACTGTACACATTCCTAGGACAGGGTGGGAACTGCAGATGGATAGAGGGGGGGTGCTGATAAGTGGGAAAAAGAAGGATCAGTGGATTCTCTCCTCAGAGAACTGGCATTTGGAAGTGGTTCAGCAAATCGGTAAAACTCAACGGTACCACGGTGAGGAGGTCTCGTAAGGGGCTAACAGTTGGGTTGCCACCTGCAGTCACTTTTCTCCTTTGCTTCATTATAGGCTAAAGAATGTGATCAAGCCCAGCTGGTGTAGCTCAGCGGATTGAGCACAGGCCTGTGCAGCAAAGGGTCCCCAGTTTGATTCCCAGTCAGGGCACATGCCTGGGTTGCAGGCCAAGTCCCCAGTAGGAGACATATGAGAGGCAACCACACATTGATGTTTCTCTCCCACTCTTTCTCCTTTCCTTCCCCTCTCTCTAAAAATAAATAAGTAAAATATTTTTTAAAAAAAGAATGCAACCAAAACATTTTATTCTTCAATTTATTACCACCAAAAATGTTCAACGAGTGTTCACTGTGAGCACACTAAGTTCCGTGAGAGACACAAAGAGTCTGCCAGTTGGAGATTTTTGGTGTAGGTCATGACTTGGTATAAACAGTACATGGAAAAAACCCACAGCACTAAATGCCTACATTGGTAAGATTGGTAAAAATAGTGATTTTCTTCAAAAGTTAAAGAACTTAAGAAATAACTAGCATGGACTTCCGGCCAAGATGGAGACATAGGTAGACACACTGTACCTCATCACACAACCAAAAGGACAACAAAAATTAAGAAGCAAAAACCAACAAGATCTGACAGAAAATTGAACTGTATGGAAGTCTGACAACCATTCATCCAGACCAGTAAGAGGGGTGGAGTCGGAGGCCCACGGAGAGGGTTTGCGGCAGGAAAAAGTGGTGGTTGGCAGACCCCAGGCTCAGGGTGGCAATGAGCAGACCTAGTGAGGAGCGCAAGGTGGCTGTCTGACCCTGGTCATACACTTGGGCACAGATAAACCAGGTGAAAACGGCGAGTAAGACAGACTGCACAACCCAGGGCCCCAGCGACAGGAAATAAAGCCTAAAAGCACTGATTGAAAACACTTGTGGATGTTCAGGTGCAGGGGGAGACTCCTAGCCTCACAGGAGAGTTCGTTGGAGAGACCCTCAGGGTCCCAGTACGTACATAAGCCCACCCACCTGGGAACCAGCACCAAAAGGGCCCAATTTGCTCGGGGGAGCACAGAGGGAACTGAAATCCAAGAGAGAGCAGAACAAATGCCATTGTCCCCTCTCTGACCTCCCCCCACACATCCAGCATCAAAACCTAGCAATCGGGTTGCCCTGCCCTGGTGCTCCACCCCTTACTATGGAACAGGTGTGATCAGACCAAAACAAAATGGCTCCAATGGAAGAACAGCTCAAAGCCCCAGGGCCAATACTTCTAAGCAACCAGGGGATAGCCAACCTATCAGGTGCACAGTTCAAAGCACTGATGGTCAGGATGCTCACAGAACTGGTTGATTTTAGTCACAAATTAGAGGAACAAATGAAGGCCAAACCAATTGAAATGAAGGGAAATGCACAGGAAACCAATAGTGATGGGAAGGAAACTGAGACTCAAATCAAGGGAGTGGACCAAAAGGGAGAAAGAAATGACCAAACAGAAAAAAATGAAGAAACAAGAATTCAAAAACAATGAGAACAGGCTTAGGAACCTCCAGGACATCTTTAAATGTTCAAACATCCGAATTATAGGGGTACCAGAAGGGGAAGAGGAAAAGCAACAAGTGGAAAACTTATTTGAACAAATAATAAAGGAGAACTTTCCCAATCTGGCAAAGGAAATAGACTTCTGGGAAATCCAGGAAGCTCAGAGAGTCCCAAAGAAGGTGGACCCAAGAAGGAACATGCCAAGGCACATCATAATTATATTAGCCAAGATTAAAATGAAGGAGAGAATCCTAGAAGCAGCAAGAGATAAGGGGACAGTCACCTACAAAGGAGTTCCCATCGGACTGTCAGCTGATTTCTCAAAAGAGATCTGACAGGCAAGAAGGGGCTGAAAAGAGGTATTCCAAGTCATGAAAGGCAAGGACCTACAACCAAGATTGCTCTATCCAGCAAAGCTTTCATTTAGAATGGAAGGGCAGATAAAGTGCTTCTCAGATAAGATCAAATTCAAGGAGTTCATCATCACCAAGCCCTTATTATATGAAATGTTAAAGGAACTTATTTAAGAAAAAAAAGATAAAAAAGATGAACAGTGAAAGGACAGCAAACTCACAGTTATTAACAACCACACCTAAAACAAAAGCAATCTAAGAGGACAGCTAGATCAGGAGCAGAACCATAGAAATGAAGATCACATGGAAAGTTAGCAACAGGGAAGTGGAAGGGGGAGAGAGGAAGAAGGTACAGAGAATAAGTAGCATAGATGGTGGGGAGAAAATAGGGGGAGGGCAAGAGTAGTATGGGAAATATAGAAGCTAAAGAACTTGTGACACATGGACATGAACTAAAGGGGGGGAATGTGGGTGGGAGGGGGTGTGCAGGGTGGAGGGGAATGAAAGGGGGGAAATGGGACAACTGTAATGGCACAATCATAAAATATATTTAAAATTTTTTAAAGATTTGAAAGATAATCAATAAATGGGAAATTCTGGTAGATTTTTTCTTCTAAAATACAAAGTAAGAATATTTTGTTCCACCAAAATATATGTTTTTAAAAATATTTTATTTATTTATTTTTAGAGAGGAGAAGGGAAGGAGAAAGAATGGGAGAGAAACATCAATGTGTGGTTGCCTCTAATATGTCCCCTACTGGGGACCTGGCCTGCAACCCAAGCATGTGCCCTGACTGGGAATCAAACTGGGGACCCTTTGCTTCACAGGCCTGTGCTCAATCCACTGAGCTACACCAGCCAGGGCCCAAAATATACGTTAAGAATTTTAAAAACATAAATGAAATGTTTTTAAAATATAGGCAAAAAAGCAAACTGGTTTAATTAAAACCTTGAGAACTTAGATAAATCAATTACAGAGTAAAACATCTGGACAGTTACCAAAGAAAATTTTACAAAGTACGTGCTCGTTTTGGCAACACATATACTAAAATTGGAACGATACAGAGAAGACTAGCATGGCCCCCGCGCAAGGATGACACGCGAATTCGTGAAGCGTTCCATATTTTTGTGTTGGGAGAACTGGACAGCTACATGCAAAAAAATGATACTTGAGCACCAACTTACACCATATACCAAAATAAATTCAAGGAGGATAAAAGACTTAAATATAAGCCATGACATCATTAAAGTCCTAGAGGAGAACATCGGCAAGAAAATCTCAGATATTTCATGCAGGAACATTTTTACTGATATGTCCCCTAGAGCAAGGAATATAAAGGAAAGAATAAACAAATGGAATCTCATCAAAATAAAAAACTTCTGCATGGCTAAAGAAAACAGTATTAAATTAAAAAGACAGCCAACTGTATGGGAAAACATATTTGCCAATGATACCTCAGACGAAGGTTTAATGTCTAAAATATACAAAGAACTTACACGACTCCACTCTAGGAAGACATTGAACCCAATTAAAAAATGGGAAAAGGACTTGAACAGACACTTCTCCAAGAAGGACATCCAGAGACACATGAAGAGATGCTCAATATCGTTAGCTATCAGAGAGATACAAATTAAACCACAAGTACAAGTACAAACCACAATGAGATACTACTTCACACCGGTCAGGATGGCTATCATAAACAAAGCAACAAACAACAAATGTTGGAGAGGTTGTGGGGAAAAGGGGACCTTAGTTCACTGTTGGTGGGATTGCAGACTGGTACAACCATTATGGAAAACAGTATGGAATTTTCTCAGAAAAATAAAAATCAACCTGCCTTTTGACCCAGCAATTCCACTGCTAGGATTATATCCTAAGAATCCTAAAACATCAATTTCAAAGAACCTATGCACCACAATGTTCATAGCAGCACAATTTACTATAGCCAAGAGTTGGAAGCAACCTAGGTGCCCGTCAGTAAATGAATGGATCAAAATATTGTGGTACATATACACAATGGAATTCTATGCAGGAGAAAGAAAGAAGGAGCTCCTACTCTTTGCAACAACATGGATGGAACTGGAAAGCATTATGCTGAGTGAAATAGGCCAGGGGTTGAAAGACAAATTCCATATGATCTCACCTTTAACAGGAAGCTAAATAACAAAACGAACAATCAAGCAGAAAAAGAAAACAAAGACACTGAAATAGAGAACAAGGGGACAGCGACCAGAGGGGAGAGGAAAGGGAATCTAAGGGGAAAAAGGGGGAGGGATTTGGAGGAACAAATAGGAAGGACACAGGGACGAGAACAAAGGGGTGGAAATGGGAGGGAGGTGGGGAGCATGGGGTGGGGGAGGCTGGGATGGGAGAAATAGACAAAAAACTGTACTTGAAAAATAAGTAAATAAAATTTTTTAAAAAAAGAAAAAGAAAATTTTACAAAGTACATGGCTCCATTGAGCTTACTGGAGAAAAGTTAAATGCACATTGCTAAGTGAAAGAAGCCAGTCTAGTAAGGGTACATACTATATGATTCCAACTATATGACATTCTGGAAAAGATAAAACTATGGAGACAGTAAAAAGATCAATGGCTCTCAGTGGTTCAGGGAGGGAGGGGTTAATAAGCAGAGTACAGAAGATTTTTAGAACCTATAGTATGATCATGGATACATGTCATTATACATTTGTCCAAACCCATTGAATGTAGGACACCAAGAATGAACCACATGTAAACTGTGGGCTTTGGAATGATTACAATGTGTCACTGCAGGTTCATGAACTGTAACCAGTGTTCCCCTCTGGTAGGGGATGTTCATCACAAGAGAGGTTGGGAATTTGTAGTGGCAAGAACAGATCTCTGTACCTTCCTCTCAATTTTGCTGTGAGCCCAAAACTTATGTTAAAAAATCGTATTTTAAAAAACAAGATAGATAAGCCAAATGTAAAAGAGAGAAATAAGACCAGTATATATACACATGCCAAAACATTAGTGGCCACAGGCAGAAATCCCTATCAAGATCCAGGATCAAAAGTTTTGATAGAAGAAGAGTAGGTAAGTCAAGTCTAGGTGAAAACTGGGAGGATGCTAGGAAGGATTGTGTTTGTGCCTCTCCTTATGGTCTGAAATATATTACTGAGCTAAGCACTGTACCAAAAAGTGTACATACATTATCTCACTACCTCCCCACAACAAACACGATTATCTTCATTTTACCGAGGAGCACACTGGAGCTGGTGAATGTGCCTAGGATCACATGGATAATGCTTTGCAGTCAGTGATATCTGACTCTAAAGTGTAAAGTTCCTTATCAAAACCTAGGTTCTTAATCATCATGCAAACTAGTGTCTTCAATTATTAAGCCTCCTAGGAGTGGAGAAGTTCAGAGGACGGAAAGGTTCTCAGGATTTTTTGATAGTATAACCATTCCAGCACAATCTTCCTGACGTTGGTTATTACATTCATTTTATATAACACATATGACAATAAAAGCCCAAAAAATACACATGGGTCAATTTCTAAGAACAAATAGGCCAACATCATATACAAAATGTTTCCAGAAAGAACACCTCAGCACATTAAAAATGTCTTGAGATCCAGGAAAGACAGAAAAATTTTCTGTCTTGAACACGATGGAAAAATTATCAACCATAATGGAAACAGAATTTACCTATATAAAAATTTTAAGTTTCTACATGACAAAAGACATCATAAAATGTTAGAAAGACAACATAAAGGGAAAATGAAACTGTCCCTATTTACAGATGATATCGTGGTGAACCTAGAAAATTCCAAGCATGCCTTGGACTAATAAATGAGTTAGCAGGGCCTCAGGGTACAAAATCAACATACAAAAATCAATGGTACTTCTGTATACTAGCAATGAACGTGTGGAAAGCAAAATTATAATTATAATAGAAGTTATAATCATGTAAAAAAAAGCTTAGGTATAACTCTAACAAAACATGGATAGGACTAATACTAAAACTTCCAAAGTGCTAATGAGAGAAATTGAGGGAGATCTAATAATGAAGAGATACCCTGTATTCATGCCCTGTAGCCCTCAAGGTAGTAAAGCTGTTCATTCTCCCCCAAACTGAGTTGTACGTTTAACACAATTCCTATCAAAATCCCAACAAGATGTTCTGTACATACAGATAAAATTATTCTAAAATATTTACAGAAAGGCATAAGAACTGAATTAGTTAACACAACTTTGAAAAAGAAAAATGTGCAAGAAATCACTCTCCCTGACAGTAGGACTTAATATATGGCTCAGTGATCTGAACAGTGTGTCTTAGCAAAGAAATGACACATAGATCAATGGAACAAAATTGAGAACCCAGAAGTAGCCCCACATGAGTACAGTCAACTGATTTTGCAAAAACAATTCACCAGATGAATAATCTTTTTGACAAATGGTGCTGAAACAACTGGATGCCCGTAGGCAAAGAAAAAAAAAAAAAGAACCTTGACCTAAACCTCATAGTTGACACTTCACAAAAAAAAAAAAAAAAATCGAAACAAAACAAAACAAAAAATTCTTACAATGGATCAAAGAGTTACATGTAAAATGATAAAGTACTTGTAAGATAACACAGGAGAAACTCCTGTTGACCCTCGGTCTTGGTAAAGTGTTCTTAGATGACACCAAAAATAAAATCTGTAGAAGTAGAAAATCAATAATATGAATTGCACCAAAACTTTAACACTTTCCTCTGCAAAAGATCCTGTTTTTTAAAAAAATGAGAGGATGCCCTGACTGGATAGTTCAGTTGGTGGGGGCGTCCTCTCCTACACCAAAAGGTTGTCAATCCGAGTCTGATGCACACAAGAAGCAACCTACAGATGTTTCTCTCACATTCTCATTCTCCCTTTCTCCACCCCACCTCCCTCTCTCTCTCTCCCCTTTCCTATCTTTCTAAAATCCATAAACATATCCTCAGGTGAGGACTTAAAAAGGAAGGGAGGGAGGGAGAGAGAAAGGGAAAGTTGGGGGAGAGAGAGAGGAAAGAAGGAAGGAAGGAAGGCAAGCTATATACAAGGAGAATATATTTGCAAATCACATATCTGACAACCCAAATCTAGAATACATAAAGAGCTGTAAAATTCAACAGTCAAAAAACAATTTCTCGCAAAACTAGGAGTAAAGCGAAACTTCCTCAGCTTGATAACGAATGTTTGTAGGGCATTTCCCTGCATCAGCAGCCACCATCCTGCCTCACCGGCCCTTACTTCTCACGGGCTCATTCCCCATCCACAGGCCCCTTTTTGTCATTTTCCTCTTCTCCCAAACTGGAGGAGTGACTCTCTCCACACAGCGTTCTGGGGACCCAGGTCGAGCCCGCCTGCCACCTAAGGGAAGCTAAAGGAGACTGCACCTAGGAGGAAGCCTTGAAGTTGCCATTGCCCGGACCACTTATTCACCTGTCCCCTTACCCTCTTCAGGATGCTGCTGTGAAGCGAAACAAATGACCAAAGGGACTATGTCTTAACTGAATTTTGTATTGAAGACAGTTAAGATATCAACGTAAACTTTGAAATGTCCAAACTTATTCATTTGTCTTAGAGAAAGTGAACATTTTAAACATATAAATGAAAGCGATCTGTTTTCACTGTGCTGATCCAGACGATTCCAAGAATAAAAGAACAAACAGATCAATTTTATGTTTACAAAATGGAGAATCTGGCCAGTCATAGCCAAGATTAACAGAAGAAAGGGCAAAACTTAATTGGCTTAGTATGGACTTCAATTCATTGAAAAGACTGGGAAGATGATCCAGGTGAATAGATGTCCAACGTTGATCATTTCTCTAAGACGATGAACAACTTGGGTGGTGATGAAGATGCAGATTTGCCAGAAGTAGATGGAGCAGATGATAATTCAGAAGACAGTGATGATGAAAACATGCCAGAACTGCAGTAAGAAATGTTGTTACCAAGTTTTGAGGGGAGGCAGGAAACCACTTCTCCACAAGATTTCGTAATTCAAGTAATTCCTGACTTGATAGCTTTTAAGAACAGATGCTGCATTTGCCCTCTTTAACCCACTTTTCAACCTGTTTGTTTTCTTAAAAGCTTCACTAAGAGTTGATATGTAGCACCGTATGGGGCAATTTTAAGTCAGCTAAAGCAATAACCTTATGCATGAACATTTCTCAGACTTCATGACACTGTTGAGGTCCTAGGCAATTGATACAGCAGTTGTGATAAATAAAAACATTTTACCTAAGTCTCCTTTACCTCATAACATAGATACAAACATGATAGCAGGCTCTTGGATTATAGTAGAACATGGACTTGAAAGCACTTGAACAAATTGGTTAATATATCAAACTGGTAACCATATACTGTTCTTCTGGTATATTCTTCAAGATCATTTTACTAAAGTTTTATTTTTCAAAAAAATTTACTTCATATTATTGCACACAGTGATCACTTCTCAGTGCTCCAATATATCTTAGCTAAAACTAGTGAACGCCCTATCTTAGATGGATTTTGAAGCCCATATATTTGGTATGGTTTGCCCCTTTATAAAAGAATATTTATAAAGAAAAACCTATAACTAACATCATACTCAATGGTGAGAAACTAGATGCTTTACCACTAAGATCAGGACCAATGTAAGGATGTCCCTTCCCACAGCTCTTATTCAACATGGTACTAGAAGTACCATGGTACCGGTTAATGCAATAAGACAGGAAAAGAAGATAAGAGGTATACAGACTGGGAACAGAAAAGTAAAACTGTCTTTGTTCACAGATGACATGATCACCTATGTAGAAAATCCCAAAGAATCAATGCAAAAAACCTCTAGGAACTAATTAGTGATTATAGCAGTGCTGCAGGATTAATATACAAAAGTCAATTGAGGTATTTTTAAAGATTTTATTTATTTATCTTTAGAGGAGAAGGGAAGGAGAGAGGGAGAGAAATATCAGTGTACGGTTGCCTCTTGTGCATCCCCTGCTGGGAACTGACCTGCAACCCAGACTGGGAATTGAACCATGATCATCTGGTTTGCAGGCCCAGGCTCAATCCACTGAGTTACATCAGCCAGGTCAACTGATATTTTTATATACTAGCACAGAACAATTGAAAATTTAAAAAATATTTTATATTGATTATGCCATTACAGTTGTCCTATCCCCCCCTTCATTCCCCTCCACCCTGCCCCCTCACCCCCACCATTCCCCCCTTTAGTTTATGACCATGTGTCTCGAGTTTTTTAGATTCTATATTTCCCATGCTATTCTTGCCCTCCCCCTATCTACTTTCTACCTACCACCTATGCTACTTATTTTCTGTACCTTCTCCCCCCTTCTCCTCCTTCCACTCCCCTGTTGCTAACCCACCATGAGATCTTCATTTCTATGGTTCCACTCCTGATCTAGCTGTCCTCTTAGTTTGCTTTTGTTTTAGGTGTGGTTCTTTTTTTTTTTTAAATAAATTTATTTATTTATTTTTTAATTGTTTATGCTGTTACAGTTGTTCTATTCCCCCCTTCATTCCCCTCCACCCTGCCCCCCCAACCCCACCATTACCCCCCTTTAGCTTATGTCCATGTGTCTCAAGTCCTTTAGGTTCTATATTTCCCATACTATTCTTGCCCCCCCATCTATTTTCTATCTACTGTCTATGCTACTTGTTTTCTGTACCTTCTCTCCCCGTCTCCTCCTCCCACTCCCCTGTTGCTAACCCTCCTTGAGATCTTCATTTCTATGTTTCCACTCCTGATCTAGCTGTCCTTTTAGTTTGCTTTCGTTTTAGGTGTGGTTCTTAATAACTGTGAGTTTGCTGTCCTTTCACTGTTCATCTTTTTTATCTTCTTTTTCTTAAATAAGTTCCTTTAACATTTCATATAATAAGGGCTTGGTGATGATGAACTCCTTGAATTTGATCTTATCTGAGAAGCACTTTATCTGCCCTTCCATTCTAAATGAAAGCTTTGCTGGATAGAGCAATCTTGGTTGTAGGTCTTTGGTTTTCATGACTTGGAATATTTCTTTCCAGCCCCTTCTTGCCTGTAAGGTCTCTTTTGAGAAATCAGCTGACAGTCTGATGGGAACTCCTTTGTAGGTGACTGTCCCCTTATCTCTTGCTGCTTCTAGGATTCTCTCCTTCATTTTAATCTTGGCTAATATAATTATGATGTGCCTTGGTGTATTCCTTCTTGGATCCACCTTCTTTGGGACTCTCTGAGCTTCCTGGATTTCCCAGAAGTCTATTTCCTTTGCCAGATTGGGAAAGTTCTCCTTTATTATTTGTTCAAATAAGTTTTCCACTTGTTGCTCTTCCTCTTCTCCTTCTGGTACCCCTGTAATTCAGATGTTGGAATATTTAAAGATGTCCTGGAGGTTCCTAAGCCTGTCCTCATTGTTTTTGAATTCTTGTTTCTTCATTCTTTTCTGTTTGGCCATTTTTTTCTTCTTTCTGGTCCACTCCCTTGATTTGAGTCCCAGTTTCCTTCCCATCACTATTGGTTTCCTGTGCATTTCCCTTCATTTCAATTGGTTTGGCCTTCATTTGTTCCTCTAATTTGTGACTAAAATCAACCAGTTCTGTGAGCATCCTGACCATCAGTGCTTTGAACTGTGCATCTGATAGGTTGGCTATCTCCTGGTCGCTTAAAAGTATTGGCTCTGGGGCTTTGAGCTGTTCTTCTTGATCCATAATCTTTTGGTCTGTTCGCGCCTGTTACATATGAGGGCCAGAACTTTTGGTGTTCACCAGGGCAGAGTGACCCAGTTGCTAGGTTGTGATGCTGGATGTGGGGGCGGGGTCAGAGAGGGAGCAATGGCATTTGTTCTGCTCTCTCTTGGATTTCAGTCCCCTCTGCTGCTTCCTGAAAGCAAACCAGGCCCCCCTGGTGCTGGCTCCTGGATGTGTGGGCCTGTGCACCATCCAGGACCCTGTGGGTCTCCAAAAAACTCTCTGTGAGCCTGGGAGCTTCTCCGGGCACCCCGACCCCAAAAGTTTTTTCAATTGGTGCTTTTAGGCTTTAATTCCCGTCGCTGGGGCCCTAGCCTGTGTGGTCTGTCTCACTGATTACTTCTTCGCCTGGTTTATCTGAGTGTGAATGTGCGATCCCAGTGTACAGCTGCCTTGCACCCTCACTGGGTCCGTCCATTGCCGACCCACGCCTGGGATCTGCCAACCGCCACCCGCGTGCCTGGGTCAGTCCGGCTGCTTTTTCCTGCACGACCTTGCTCTGCTCAGCCAGCTGCTGACTGTGCCGCTCTTACCCATCTGGCTGAATGGTTCGTTGTTGTCAGACTTCAGTACAGTTCAATTTTCTGTGTTTTGGTTGCGTTTTTGTTACTAAAACTTTGTTGTTTTTAAACTTGGTTGTGTGAGGAGGCACAGTGTTTCCACCTACGCTTCCATCTTGGTCAGAAGTCAGAATAATTGAAATTTTAAATTAAAAATATAATGTCACTTACATTAGCAGCAAAAAATGAAACGAAATACTTAGGTATAAATATAACAAAAGAGATACATGCTCTGCATGTGGAAAACAAAATTCTGTTGAAAGAAATCAAAGGGGGTGTAAATAAATGGAGAGATATTCCATGTGCATGGATGAGAAGATTTAATATTGTCAAAAGATCAGTTCTTCTCAACGGTATCTATAGACTTAATGCAACCTCAATAAAAATCTCAGCAATTATTTCGTGGCTATCAGCAAACTGGTTCAAAGGTTCACATAGAAGGGCAAAAGACTCAGAATAGCCAACACAATATTGAAAGACAAGAACCAAGTCAAAAGACTGACAATATCAACTTCAAGGCCTGCTATTGAAATTACTTATTATAATAATCAAGACAGTGTAAAGTTAGCCCTGGCTGGTGTGGCTCAGTGGATTGAGTTCAGGCTGCGAACCAAAGGGTTGCCAGTTCAATTCCCAGTCAGGGCACAGGCCTGGGTTGCAGTCCAGGTCGCCAGTGGGGGCATATGAGAGGCAACCACACACTGATGTTTCTCTACCTCTCTTTCTCCCTCCCTTCCCCTCTCTCTAAAATATAAAATAAAATAAAATATTTTTTTAAAAAAAAGACAGTGTGAAGTGGATGAGAAGTAGACAAATAGGTCAGTGGAACAGATGAGAGTCCAGAAACAGACCCACAGAAAGACAGTCAACTGATCTCTGACAAAGCAGCAAAGGGAGTTCAACAAATAAAGGATAGTCTTTTTCAACAAATGGTGCTGAAAAAACTGGACATCCACATGCACAACCATGAGCCTAGAAACAGAGCTACATCTTTCACAAAAATTAATTCAGAACTAACAATGAACCCAATCTAAAATGCAAAACCATTACTCTTAGAAAATAACACAGGAGATAATCTGGGTGAAGTTGTGTTTGCTAATGACATTTTAGATACATGATTCATTTAAAAAATGGGTATGTTAGACTTCATTAAAATTAAAAACTTCTAGCCCGGCTGGTGTAGCTCAGTGGATTGAGTACAGGTTTGGGAACCAAAGGATCGCAGTTTGACTCCCAGTCAGGGCACATGCCTGGGTTGTGGTTCAGGTGCCCAGAAGGGGGTGCACAAGAGACAACCCTACGTTGATGTTTCTCTCTCTCTCTCTCTCTCTTCCCTCTCTCTAAAACTAAATAAAATCTTTGTTAAAAAACAGGAAGATGTTTTAACTTGAGAAAGCCTTGCAGCAACATCACTTTCAGCACCGCCCCCCCTCCCCCCCCACTCCCTTTCACTTCCTCCTCTCACCCTTTCCACTTGGCTGCACACTGCCCTTCGGCCCTGTCCACCTTGAGCCTGTGCTGGCTGACTCCTTGCTGAGGAGCTTGCTGGCAGCTTGCTGAGGCCCCCCACCTCCATCCCAGCATGGGGCGCTTCCCCCACTGTGTTCAACGTCTACAACATCCCCGCAGAGCCCTGGCCAGTGAGGCTTCCGCAGGACCGCGTCGGGGCCGCAGGACTGGCGCGGGCTCCCGGGAGCAAAGCCGTGTGTCTGCAGGACAGCGTGCACTGCTTTGGAAATGGGGCATAGAGTGGTCCGGGGCATGGGGAGCCGAGCCTCTGCGTGTGAGCCCGAGGGGAACAATAGAATTAGGAGGTAGGGTTATGATCCCTCAGCTCTGAGAACGTTACGTACGATCCACAAAGAAACAACAGACCCGTCCTAGAACCTGGCTCCGCCTGCCCCACACATTATGCTGTTTTGTATTTCACACAGACGAAGAGAAAAGGTATGGCCTGCTCAGAATTAGAATTGGAGTTAGTTGATCTCTGATTTATTTCTTCCCCCGACCTCGGTGCTATAATTATGGTCTCCAATAGGTCGTTGTTCACACATATATGAAAATAGTTTATTTAATTTAGGGCTAAATAATTATCTTACATTTATGGCTGAAGTAATAAAAACATTTATATTGTAAACGTGAGTATAGCAATTGATGTCTACAGAAAATATCCAGCATACACGTAGGTGCTGTCTGTGTCTAGTAAAATAAATATTTGTTGTTACAGATGATTGTTTTCCTAGTTTAGAACGGCAGATATTTCTCAACTGTGCACCTGCTGAAGTTTTGTGTTTTTTTTAAAGATTTTATATTTAGAAAGAGGGGAAGGGAAGGAGAAAGAGAGGGAGAGAAACATCAATGTATGGTTGCCTCTCATGAGCCCTGCATTGGGGAGCTGGCCTGCAACCCAGGCATGTGCCCTGACTGGGAATGGAACCTACAAGCTTTTGGGGTGCAGGCCCATGCTCAATCCACTGAGCTATATCAGCCAGGGCTGAGGTATTATTCATAGTTATCTATTCATTTGTGCCCTATCACCAAAAAGATATGAAGAAGCAATTTGTTTAAAAGCACTGCAAAGTAATTTTAATTAATGTTGGTAAATAAAATAACCACAAGTACTTTTGACACAAAAATAATCTGGAAAATCCAATTAGATCAGAACTTCCCAATCAATATATCTTAAATTTCTCCTAAAAGTAAAATTATTTATGAAATAAATATTTATGAAAGTGAAATATATTATGAAAAGCAAACCAACAAAACCGATGAAATATTCCAATGGTCATCTCTTCCTGCCAAAGTCCTAACTCCTCCCGGTCCCATTGAAAGTGTATCCCCAGAGCTTTGACAAGTCTCCCCCGCAACCCTGTACACCATGCCAATCTCAGAGCTCAGCCAGGTCGTCTGGGCTGGAGTCTCGGGTGGCTGGCCTGAGCGAGAAGGTGAGTCCCATCCACAGAACAGTTCTGCCTATTTCACTTAAGGAACAGGGGCCATTTATGTCCCCCTCCACCTCCTGCCTGAACATACAGATAAGACGTATCTGGAAGGGTCATAGGGTAGATTTTCCATTTTAGAGGGTTTTGAGGTTTTTTTTTTTTTTAATCTCTTTTTCTGTTGAATAGGCAAGGCTTGGTTCTTTCCAGGCAGCCTGTACTTACCTTGGGTGTTAGATTTTTCAGGGTTAAGATGTTAAAGAGAAAACTCCTGGAGTCCTGTTCTGTCCAGCGGTCAGCAGCTTTTGACTGAGGGCTATGGTAAGAACTGGCTCTGAAATCTGAGCCCCCTGGAGAAATACCAGCCGGGAAAGAGTACAGGTTTCAGTTCCTGAAAATCAGAATTACACTGTTTACTTTTTTAGGTTGGTTTCTCTGAAAACTGAGATAAAGGCCTGATTGCCCAACAGACTAGATTAGAATGCTCTCACCTCTTAATGTCTAGCTTCGAGAAGAAAAAAAAAACGTTTCCTGTTTCTCAACAAAAACTTGGCATTTCGATAAGTTGGGGAAGGCTAGTTAGCTCTGGTTTGACTCTGAGGAACTGTATACCACAGGGAGTACTTTAAACTCCTTGGAGAACAAGGCTACAGAAAAGCCTATCTGGATAATGGGGGGAAAAGGGTGAAGGATTTTCCGGAACAACTATAAAGAACACAGGAACAAAACCAACGAGGGTGGAATCAGAGAAGGGAGGTGGGGATGGCTGGGGATGGCAGGAGAGGTGGAGCTCAAAGTCAGACAACGTAGTTGAACAACAGTAAAGTTGAAAAATGAAGAAGAAAAGAAAAGCCAATCTGGATAAGCACCAAAGTATTGTTAAGAATTACGTTCTGGGGAGTGGAGTTGGAAAGGAAGAAGGTGGACAGGGAGGAATTGCTACTGAGCACCATAAGCCTGAACTACTCAAGAAATATTTAATGCACTAAGGTGGGGGAGGGGAATGGTAGAGCCAGATAGAGAATTAAGCTGTACAGCTCACTGACTTTCTTAATTTTTCTAGTAGCCTCTACAATCCCAACGGTTATAGCTGAAACTTCTACGGGATCTCCTGTTGTTGACCTGGCCGCTAATGCCATTAGCATTAGCCTGCTAATTGTTCTGTTTCTCCTACTTGCTGCTTTGACCTGCAACTTCCCTTCAGAACCCACACAAGCCACAGTCCCTTGAACTCCAGTTTGGTTTCTTTTACGTGTCCATCCTTATAGATCTCGAGAATTATTACAGTATGGCTTTAGCAATTATTTTTAACTCTGAGGAAAGGTGTGCACTAGAGGGAATTTAGCCTCAGATGTCACGAACCAGCATTTTATCCTGTCCGTAACCAGTGCTGTGACTGGACGTGCCCTTGTGGTTCCTATTATGACTGCAAGACGCCCTTCAGCGATAATCATCAGGTAATTGAGAAGCATAAAGATTTATTACTTACAGGACTCGGAGTTGGACCGCACTCTTTAGCCTGTGGTGAGGTTGCAGGAAGAGAGAGAAAAGGAAGGTGCACTGGTGTGGTGTTTGGCTTTTATTGGGGCTGAGGGTGGAGCCTTAGGGTTTCACCGGCTTAATCTTGATTGGTGAGTTTAAAAGAGAGAGCATATAAACCACAAGAAAAAACACATTTTCAAACAGTGGCCCAAATGGCCAGTTACAGAACCAACCAAGATCTAAAACAAAGAAGTCTCAGCAGGGAAAGGTGGCTGGCAATGTGTTTATTCAAGATAGTCATCTGTGAAGTGGATGCCTGGCAACCAAAGCTTAAGTCATTAGCTCTCAGTTATTTGCATTACAAAAGGAGAACAGACAACAATCAACTTCCCAATCTTTTAGCACACCTTTAAAAAAACCCAGATTCTAGAACCCCTCCCCAGACACGCAGAATCAAACCATGAATCTTTATTTTTAAGACAGTAGGTGGTTCTATGCTCAGCCAGGGTCGGGAACTACTGAACTCCCATTTCCTGTCTCCCGTCATCACAATCTCTAGGCTCGCTATTCATGGGGGACTGCCACAGAAATTACTAGCATTACAGACTGCCGCCCAAATCCAATTTGTGCCAAATCTGTTTCCCATCTGGCCAGCACTGTCCCTTCATGAGGTTGCCTACGTGTGTCGAACAGAATGGGTAATTATCCAATTTCAGAAAAGTGTGACAACCTACAAATTACCCCCAAAGGACACATTTTTTTTTTTAAAGCACACTTGAAAACCAGTGAGAAAAACCCAGTGGGGTCCAGAGAGCATCTGGATAACGACGTCCACGTAGGACTTAGCGTTGTGTCTACACCAGCCCTGGGCTGAGCTGTTCGTGGTACAGTGGTTACCTCTGGGCAGAAACTAAGCTTCAGAGAGGTTAAGTGATGATGATGTCGAAGTAACTTATCCCAAACTGAGTCTTTGACCATGTACATGTCAGGCACTGAGATCTTAGGTGAATAACTGCTGCTCGTAGACACTGTGGTTTGTACCAAGCACACAAAATAAAGCTCTTCATCTGCACAGCCACCACCTGAGGGAAAGAATATTTTTTCCATTTTCCATGAGAAGGATCAGTGGACTTGCCCAAGTCACATTTGGGTGCTTGAGCCCATATTTGAAGCTTGTCCCACCTGACCTGAAACCCACACAAGTGCATGGGTGCCCCAAAGCTCAGGAAGCTTGTCATTCCTGGGTAGGACTCTAAGTGGCGGCTGGGTGCTCTTCCTGTAGTGCAGTTATGGGTTCCACCCATTTCAACATTCAGTGCGGTATTTCCCACACGATTTCTCCAAATTAGTTGCAGGCCCATGTCTTAGAGTTGAGAGCGGTACAGGCATCTGGAAGCTGAACCATCATGCCAGGTGATTCTTATCGGGCAAATACAGAAAAGTCCACTGAGGTAGCTTTGAGCAAGCAAAGCTTTGTTCCACAGACCACCTGAGCTGGGCCCCTGGCAATGGTTACTCTTCTGAGCGGACACAACCGCAAGGCCAGGGAAGAAACATGCTTCTGTCCTAAGTGCGACTTTGTTGCTGAGTTTCCTAGAATTCCGTTCCACCCCATCCCCACATCTCATGGGGTTTGGCGAAGAGCTTTAGCATCCTTTGCTTGCCCTTCACCATCCTCCTCTCTGTGGGTGTAAATGCAGGCAGACTGGCCCCAGAAACCCCGTGGAATCTGAGAGGCTCTTCGACACTGGGAGTTGCCCGTCTGAGGCTGCCGTGTGGAAAATGTCTCACACGCTGTATGGTGGACTGGACAGTGGGAATGGTTTCCAGAAAAATCACCCCAGACAGGATGCAAAATGGACTGTGCTCAATGATTACAGCTCTGCTAAAATGTATCTGCCCCGGGACCCACACTGGAAATGAACCAGCAGAAAGGACAACTGTGTGAGGTGGCAGTAATGATGGGGAGGAAGGGCTTTCGTCCTCTATTTTCTTATCTTGAGGTGACATCAGTGTACAGGGCGGTGGCAGAAGGAGGTTTTCAGCGGTGAGCATGTGAAACCCAGATCTCATTCTTGTATTATTATTTATTAAGGACTGTATTATTCTTCACACGAAGAGCTGTGAACCTCCCTTTGTCCCACCCTGTACAGACCTAGAAATGAAAGGTGTATTTTTTGAAGTTTCTCAGTGTAGAAAATGCTTTTCTCAAACATTTCTGCTATGGAAGTCATTTTCCTTACCATTTGGCTTTGTAGAGAGATTTTAGAAACTAAGAAGAACCATGTTGCTTAATAGCAAACTTTCTAAGTGTACTCCATCCGGGTCTCAACAGCGGCACACACACCGTGGGGACTCGTGTGGCTAACGCTGCTGTCCAGGAAGGCAGGAGACCACGGGGGCCGAAACGGACTTTGAGGTCAGGAAGACACGGGTTGGGCTCTTGGGTTCGGAACTTTCTAGTTCCATGATCTTCAGCCAGGTACTTACCTCTAAGCCTCAGCTTCCTCAAATACAAATTAAAGCTAATCAGGGTCAGACTATATTGAGGACTTTCTACGTGTTAGGCTTTATTTAAAAGGACTGTTTATTTCAACCCTCCTTTTTTTTAGAAAAATTTTAAATATATTTTATTGATTATGCTATTACAGTTGTCCCATTTTCCCTGCTCCACTCCCCTCCACCCTGCACACCCCCTCCCACCCACATTTCCTGCCTTTAGCTCATGTCCATGGGTCATACTTATAAGTTCTTTGGCTTCTACATTTTCCACATTATTCTTACCCTCCCCCCATCTATTTTCTACCTACCATCTATGCTGCTTATTCTCTGTACCCTTTCCCCCTCTCCTCCTCCCACTCCCCAGTTGCTAACCCTCTATGTGATCTCCATTTCTGTGTCAACCCTCATTTTTATCTTAAGTCATAGGTATGAATTTTATCTCTGTTTTACAGCTGAGAAACCTGAATTTTAAAAGGGAAAATTACCTTGCCTGAGGTCCTTCAGCTAATTAGGAATAGAATTCAAATTCAAAGGCAGGGAGGGTTTGACCCTGGGATACATGTTCTTAACACAACCTTATCCTAACTTCCAGGGGTCTGGGAAACAAAACCCAAAAGTTGCTGGGAAGATCAAAGTCATAATGCATATACAACATTTCGCACAGTATCGGACCGTTGCCAGCATCTACTATCTGTTAGCTTTGATCTCATCCTGCATGTCCAGAGGGTACAGGGGCAGAGCTGTGGAGGTGCTTTGAGGGATGAGCCATTGACTGGTGGGTTGCATCTGCCTGTCTTCGAAGGGACCCCCTGCTTGCCTCCCCGCCCGCCTCCAACACGTGTCTCTTCCAAGCTGTGTAACTGAGCAAAGAAGACAACCCTCCCTGATTAGAGCAGGGGCGAAGGTGGGCCTTAACCTCCAACGGCCTGAGATCATTCTGAAGCAGCAAACAATAAGGAGAGATAGTACACAGTAGCCATGTCCTAATTCCTTCCTTTTTACTTCCATTTTAGGCTGAAAATGAAAGAAATGAAATTGAAAACTGATCCCATTTATTTCAAAATCGTGTTTCCTCTGTGAGAGGAAGCTATCGAACCGAGCAGCAGCAGCGGTCTTGGACGGGGTCCAGCAGAAGGGCCTGACCTTGGAAGGAGTGTGACCTTGAGTCTGATTCTGAGCTTTGCAGAAGAGAACTTCAGGTTCTTCTAGAATAGTCAGGAGGGTCAGGGAAAACTCGCAGATGTTAAGTGTAGGGGACAGGATAGCCACTGTCTTCACTTACCGTGAAGGCCACTGATTTCTAGGGAGGAGAACTCGACAAAGGACCCTGAGCGCGAGCGTGAGCATTCTCGCCTCTGGGGAGTCTTTTCAGAGTATTCCCCAAAGTTGAGTACATTCTCAAAGTTGAGATTGCCACAGTGAGGGTGCCGTTCACATGCTCTGTTCACTCAGCTCGGACACTCAGGAGCCTTTCAGAAAGTTAATATCTCTGCACCTCAGTTTTCTTATCTATAAAGCTGAGATAATGTGTATAGACCTCATGGAGTTGGGAGAATGTGTGCAAAGCATTAGAAAACAGTAGCTGGTTATAGTACTATCTCAATAAATAGTAACATATGGTTATTATGAATTTTGCAGCCATTTCATGTTGAAGCTTCTTGAACATAATTTCATGCTTTGGCCTCTCCAAAACCTTTGGAAACTGGGGCAGCTCAGCTTCGGTTGAAAATCTAGTTTATCTTTATACTTCCTCCTCTTTTCTTTTTTTAAAGTATATGTTATTCATTATGCTACTACAGTTGTCCCGATTTCCCCCCTTCTCTTCTCTTTTCTTAAGAGGGTTTCTCCGTGCCACAGTTTCTCTTTTAAAAAAAGTCCTGGCCAGGTAGCTCAGCTGGTTGGAGTGGTTGTGGGTTCGATCCCCAACCAGGGCACAGACAAGAAACAACCAATGAATGCAAGAAAAAGTGGAACAATAAATCAATGTCTCTCTCTCAAATTAAAAAAAAAGTCCCATTGATGGTCAGAGGCACTCTGTCTTCGTTCCGAGACAGCTCCCTATATCAGTGTCAAGTAACCAGCATTTTTTCCCCTACGTAACACAGAGGTTACATAATTCATGCTTCCATCTGGAATTCTCCAAGTTAGGCCCTTCTGATGCCCTGGGGTTGGGTGATAGGCCTCAGGTTTGCTCTCCATGCAGAGACAGCCTGTTCTAAGCCACCTGTTTTTGAGATGCTGACGCCTCTTTGTCGCCCTCAGAACCTGATGTCAGTATTTTGCTCTCTTATTTAAGGCAAGAAACCTATATGTTGTCAGGTGCAGTGATTAGGGGTTTTCTATGTACTTCCCATCAGAACCAATGTGATTAGGGTGAATCTTTGGTTTGGCTACCCTTTGACTCAGTAATTCATCTCTGGGGATTTATAAATATACCAGAGAAAGAAAAGGTTGTATGCCCGAGTATGGACTGGGCTTCATTTCAACAGTGTCAAATTGCTAGTGATGCAAATTAATAGGGGGTGGTAATTACGATTTTGTATAACTTAGCTGGGACATTGTGCAGCCATTAAAAATGATCATTCGAAGTTCATGCTACACCATGAGGAAATGCCTGCACTAGTCAGCTACTGCTGCAAAACAAACACTCTTGAAATCTCAGTCATACAATAATGAGTATTTATTTCTCTCGCAGGCATCGTCAGTCAGCTGGGTTTTGGGCTAATCTAGTTGGGATCAGTCAAACTTGGCTCCGGGGCACGAGTTGAGTTCAAAACTGCTTCACATCCCTCATTCCTCCGTGACTGGTGGGCTGCCCAAGGCACACTCTTCACATGGCAGTAGCAGAAGCCCAAGAGAGCAGCCCTAATGCTGAAATGTGTAAAGCCTGTAGCACACATCATAACTACGAACACATTTCCACTCCTAGAGGAAATCAAGTTCTGAGCCTGCAAAGCTTGGGACCCGTAGCCAGGACAACGAGCCAACCAAGGTGCTGCCCTGACCTGACACACCGGGTCAAGGTAAGTAGCCCTGAAGGCATGTTACCTCCCACCCCCAATAGGCCCTCGAGCCTGGCTGCATTAGAAGCACCGGGAGACGGAGGGGTTGGTAACAAAGGCTGCACTAAGTGCGTTAAGTCAGGGTGCCTCATGGAAAGCCCTGGAAACTGGTTTGACTTAAACACTGCAGGGACTCACTGAAGATGCGTTAGCAGGGAATGTCATAAAATCAGTTCCCTCTGTGAGGAGAGCAGCTCTGGTTGACACAATGAAACCAGAGGCAGGGACCAATTAGAAGTCTGTTGTAACTGTCCATGGGGAAGATGGGGTGGACTGGGAAGAGGACAATGAGAGACTTTTCCGTGGCTCTCTGCCACCCTGACTGTGCCTTGAGTTCCCCATTGGTAATATGTGAAAAGGAGTAACTGCCACCTGCCTGGGAAAAGAGACTCTGCTCCTTCCCGCTTCCTGGACTGTTTGAAATACTGTTCAGAGAGCTGCCCTCTTTTCATAAAGCAGGTAGAGCTGTAGGATGGCTCTGGAGGCGAAGCAGAGCTTGTGAGTTTCCTCTGACAGGGTGCACTCTGGACAAAGCCCAAACACGATGTTCCTCTCCAGGCCGGAAAACTGCTGAACGCTGTCTAAAATGATGTGATTGCCCCAGGCGCCAGCGGCCTGGCTGAACACAGCTTTGGTTGCTCTGTGGGTCTCAGTGAACGCCATTGCTTCGAGCAGCGCAAGCTCATAGCGTCCTCTGTCCTCCGCTCTCCTGCACAGAATCGCTATATCCTTGGGCAGATAGCCACACTGGAGCAGGCTATGACATCTGTCTGCCACATACTTTGCGATCTGTTCCAGGGTCAGGTTGGTCTCCGTCTCACACACCCCAGGAAGGGCCTGAGCTTGCATGGCGTCCTCGTAGGCGGCTTCTCTGAACAACGCCACTGCGTCCGGACACGCAGCAGACAGAGGATTTTCTCCGATCTTCTTCATTTCCTCTTTCATGACCCTTGCTATTTCCAGAGAGCAGTGGATCCCTTTGGTGATTGCTTTACGAGGAAACCGGGCAGATGGAGGGGGAAGGCCACTGACATCAGCACGATGGACTTGGAAAGGATCCAGAAAGATCCAGAGAACCCCGTGGTGAGGGTCTTCACTTCTAGCTCCCCTCGCCTTTGGATGGGTGATACTCTTAGCCTTCATGTACCAGTCCCCATACTTGCTGCAGAAATTCTCCGTCTCATCCATCACTATGTGTTTAACCTTTAGGAACTCCCCTCCCATGAAGGTTTTCCGGGTCACAGCTTGGCAGGTGGTCTGCTGGCTGTACGGACGAAACAGATAAATAGAGTTTGATGAAACACCATGCACTCATTACTCTGGATCCAGAAGCTAGTTCTCACCTGGAGGCTGGTTCATTGATTCGGTCCTGTGCTGAATGCTACCGAACTGCTCTACTAGAAGTCACCTGACAAAGAGAATATGAAATTGCAAACCCAGCTCTTCAAGATTATCTAGCTATACGTGCATATGAAAGTTTTTAAATAAACCCAGGTAGCACTGGCTGGCGTGGCTCAATTGGTTGGAGCATCGCCCCATAGACCAAAGGGTCGCAGGTTTGATTCCTGGTCAGGGCACACACCTGGGTTGCAGGTTCAATCCCCAGTCAGGGCATGTGCTAGAAGGCAGCTGATCAATATTTCTCTCTCCCATGGATGTTTTTCTCCCTCTCTCTCTCTCTCCCTTCCTTCCCTTCTCTCTAAAAATAATAAGCATGCCCTTGAGCGAGTATTTAAGAAAAACTTAACCCATAGCACAATTTCCAACATCCTTTATAATATGGCATCTGCCTCCTTTCCAACTTCTTCCCCTACTATATACCCATTTTCCCTCCCCAACTGCTCCAGTGAGACTTGCCCCTCTGATCCTCAGGTGTCTCCATGTCTTTGCACCTGCTGCACCCTTTGCCTAAAAGCCCTCGTTTTATTTCCTTTCCCTACTGACTTCTTAGGACTGTGCCCAAGGGTGTCCTTCGCTGGGGAGTGCGTGTTGACCAACCTTCAGCCCAAGTTAAGATAAACACTTCTTTTATTATCATACTAATTATACAGTATCCACATTGCTTATTTTATTTTTTTGTCCCCCTTACTGGCCTTTACGGCCCAGCGGTCAGTGTGTTTTCCCCACTAAGTGTACACAGGACCCAGCATCTGCACAGTGCTCAGAAAGATTTGTTGAGTAAGTAAGTAAACCAAACAAAAAATTAAAGTGGGTTTGCCCTCATTTGCTGGGTTACAAAGCAACCAATCTCCTTTACTAAAAATTCAAAGCTCAAAATTTATATCAGAAGCAAATTTGCATGTTTTCTAAAATTACTGATTCAGAACAAGTCAGACAAATGAACATATTTTATAAACAAAATCAAATGGTATTTAAATTCAAGTTTCTAATTAGGCAGAATGTCTAATTCACTGAAATACCCTATGACTATAAAGTATTAAGTAACAAACAAAGTGTTTATTTAAAGCAAGATAGGTTCATTTCTACTTTCCTTAAATGTAAGGTCACAGATGATTGTGGAAGGGGTTTCTGGTTTTATATAAACTTAAGCTTATGCACAATTGGCTAATTCATGGTGAGATGTTGAAAACCGGAAAATAGGGAAGTACCCATTTATAGCTCAACCACCTGATCGCTTGGAAATGTTTGGGCTCTTCCATTTATGTAGTTAAGGCATTGCAAAACATTTTTAAGACTGTATTTATTTTAAAAAAAAGAATGGCCCTGGCTGGTGTACCTCAGTGGATTGAGCTCAGGCTGCAAACCAAAGGGTTGCAGGTTCAATTCCCAGTCAGGGCACATGCCTGGATTACGGGTCAGGTCCCCAGTAGGGGGCGTGCAAGAGCCAACCACACATTCGTATTTCTCTCCCTCTCTTTCTTCTTCCCTTTCCCCCTTTAAAAAGAAATAAATACAATCTTTTTTTAAAAAAAAGATTGTGCTTTACTTTTTAAATTAAAAAAAAATTTTGTTCAGTTATAGCTTTCCCCATCCCCCCCACTGCTATCCCCTACCCACCCCCTTATTTATTTACTTTTTAGAGTGGGGGAAGGGAGGGAGAGAGAGAGAGAAACATGGAGGTGCCTCTCGCGTACCCCCAGCTGGGGACTTGGCCTGCAATCCCGGCATGTGCCCTGACTGGGAACCAAACCAGTGATCTTTCCATTCACAAGCCAGCCCTCAGTCCACTGACCTGCCCCAGCCAGGGCCCAAAATCTTAAATAACACAAATTCCTTTTCTGACACTGTTGAAAAAACAGACTAAAAACATTCGTTGTGTTCAGTTAGGGACACACTTACGCCACGTAATCCCTTAAGGAGTCGTGTTCACAGACGTAGAGGATCTCCCTGGGTCTGCACTGGAGCAGGCCCCTCATTTTCTCCACGACGTTCACGACCAGGGCCGTCTTCCTCGTTCCCGGCAGGCAGTGGACGAACAGTTCCCGGGTCTCCCGCAGGCTCCCCGAAAGCAGCTCGCACTGCTCTGCTATGAGCAAGTTGAAAAACTCGCAGCCCAGCTGGTCACCCAGAAGAGAACCAGAGCCCAGCAAGAGCACGACAAGGGCCTGCAACAAGTCTTCCAGGTCCTCCTGATCGGCGAGCCGGTAGGACTGGGGGTAGCGCACGGGGATGTCACGGGGACTGTGCTGCGCGCCGGGCAGGTGCACCGGTCTGGGGATGACACACACTTTCCCTGCGTAGCCGCCCACCGTTCCCAGTTTCTGCTTCAGCTGACGGGCAGTGCTCAGGCCATACTCCAGCCCGTCAGTCCCACTGGGGCGCATCAGGACGGTGTAGAGCACCAGCGGGCTGCCCACCGCTAGGAGGAGAGCGTCGCACAGCACATCCTGCTCCTTCCCGAGACCGAGGTCACTCGCCCAGCTCCTAGAAAACAGCACAATCCCCCGAGAATAAGGACCTATCTGCGTCTTCATGAATTCCTCCAGTTCTTGGTGGTCTGAGAAGAGCTTCTTACAGAGGGATTCGGGTTTAAATTGTATCTCCTCCTGTGTCACTGAAAATTCAAAGGATGGAAGTTACTAAAATGGAAGAAAGCCTATGGTGAGTATTCCTGCCACATCCTAGCAGGAAATGAGTCAGGACATGGAACTCTCAGTTTCTCTGTCTGCAAAGAAAGCACCCCCCCTCCCCCGCTTCACAGGCCAGGGCCGTGAAGCTCCCACTGCTGGCAGAGTTCATACAGGGGCGTGCGGGCAGCCAGACAGGACGCTTCACAGAACAGCCCCCTGCGCTGCCTGCTCAACCGCAAATGGTCCTTGGTGTCCAGGAAGTCAGCACTTCCTGTTACATGTGTGTGAACCTGATGCTTTCGGGGGAACTAAGAAACTTCCTTTAAAACAATGACTCTTAACATGTGGCAATTTTGACACCACCCCAGGGGGCATTTGGTTAACCCCCAGAAATTTTCGATTGTCACAGCTGGAGCAGTGCTACTGCAAATCTAGGGGGGGGGGCAAACGGGGACACCCACAGATGGTGCTAAACATCCTACAATTCACAGAGCAGCCCCCCCCCCCCAACAAAGAAGGACCTGTCCCAAATCTCAATAGCTCCAAGGGTGAGAAACTGTTCTAGAACCCCATGGCTCACCGCCTCGCCATTGGAAAGCCAGGGCACGGTTCTCTCGTGGTACCAACCTAATAAGGGATTTAGGATGATTCCCAAATTCTCTCAGATTTAGGAAAGAAAAACCATGGGTGACCAGAAGCCCCACAGCACACAGAGATTGTGAGTCTGATGGTGGGGAAGCAAGTGTTAGCCGTATGTATTGTTTTTGCAACATCGTGTCTGGTAAGTCCTGTGTTTGACCTTCTCTCCAAGGAGAGCGGTTTGGGCTAATTGCTATCAATTCCTCTCAATGCAATTTTAGAAATAAGCAGTTCCCTTAGCTGAAGTGAGGAAGGAAATACCTGGAAACAGACGTTGCTGGAGAGCACCCTTAAATTCCAGGACTTTGATGGGAGACCGGGGGCTTCCCAGTGCAGGCGAAGCTGGAGAAACCAGGGGGAGGCTGCAGTCTGTGGTCCAGCTGCACGGAGCTGAACAAATAAATACATGGAGGATCGTTTCAGGCAAAAAAGAAGAAGACTTTTTCTAAGTACTCCTCCCACGATGCGGTTTGCATCGGGCAGAACTGCTCTCACACTTTCTATGACTCAAACAGCTCACATCTGTCAGGCGAGGAAGCCTGCCACCCCTGCGGGTCTCTGGTCCTTTAAGTCACTGTGTGACTCATCTTGGGCAAGTCGCTTCACTTCTCTCTTTCATGCTAGGGTGAGGCAATCCCTAAGATTCCTGCCAACTCTAACATTCTGATTCCAGGTCATCTCTATGAGGAAAAGGCTTCTAGAAGAAGCAGAGTCAGAAAAAGTTAAGCACAGCATATATATTTTTATATCGTTATAGTTGTTTTAAGTCCCAATCCAAGGTTTAGATGGAACAGAAGGTGGCAGGATCTCTAGTCTGGGGTGTCTCTGTGCATGTGTGTAAGCTAAAACAAATTTCGGAGAGAAAGAGTAATCCAATAAAATCACTCAAGTTCTGAACCAAGCTTCTTTGATCAAATTTGGAACACATTCACCATGGAGGTGAACGGATAAGCTTCGTTCAGGCTACAAGTCCTCTACTAATTGCTTAGAAATCACCAGAGCTGATTCTGAGCAAAACTGTAGGGGAAGTGAAAACACCTGGAGTCCTCGGGGCCCCACCCACTTCCTGCCCTTTTTTTGCATCAGCTTTTCCCCCACTAGGTGGTGCTCCAAGCCCAGAGATTGAAGCCATTAGCTCGTGGTGTCAACGGTAACAATTCAAAATTGTCAACAAGCTTCCGTTGAGTGAATTCGTGGAGAGTCATCCTTACACAATGTTTCTCCGATATATCTTTAGGGTAAGACTGCTGAAGCATGTTTCTGACTAGGAATATCAGCCAGCAAAAGTTTTCAACAGGCCTTTACAGAGCACAAAAAGGAACCGTCACTAATTCATGGCTGATGGCATACTACTACTTTCCCAAAGCAGACTAAAATCCAAGTGTTTCTTGACCTCAGAGAGTCCCTATTGTCTCCCTTTGGAGTTAAAAATCCTAGGACAAGAACCATGGAATGGGAGAATTTTTCAGCAAAATATCTTTCTGTTCTTTAAGTAAAATATCTGACCCAACAGCCTGGGAAGGCAGGGAAGGGCGTTCCTCCCTACTAACCGAATAATGACTCCTATTCTGCTTTACCTGGCTGAATACCCAGCATCGTGGCCACCCAGGTGTCCACCGTCAGCCTGGTGACAGAATTGTCCTTGATGATCCAGGAATCCGGGGCCTCTGTGAACACCACGCAGCAGAAGGGCTCTACCTGAACCACACAGACATAACCGTACAGGGCATCTTTGTGGTATACATCCAAGATTTTGGTAGTGAAATTCACCTCTGGCTTTTCACGGCAGAAATGGAATACAGGCAGTTTTTTTATGCAGTTTTCTATTTCTTTTTTCAGTAAGTCAGGGTTCACTTTTTCTCTCTTACATCCAAACACTTCTTTGCTCTTATCATCCACCCCGATAATGAGGTATCCCCCCTGGGTGTTGGCAAATGCAGAAACGTAATGAGAAAGCATTTCTTTAACCCTAGGGATGATCTTTTTGGTGGTGAACCTTTTAAACTCCACATGTGTTGACTCAGTAAAGTCGACTTTCTCTTTATAGATGAGCTTGTCCTTTTGAAGAAATCTTGAGGCGGACGTCCTCATGTCTTCCTCTTCCTGGACGTTTGTGTCCAGAGCCCCCTGGGGATGGGGCCCCCTCACCCTCGGTCTTCCTCTCTGGGCTCTAGACTGCTTGTGTCTGAGAAGCGCCAGGGCAGCGCTGGCGCTCAGGTTTATGGCAGAAGTCACATCTCTCTGGTATAAATTGGAGCGCAAGCTGCAAATCCTTAGCGGGAAGCCCAAGACATCCGGACTCCACGACTTTACGAAAATCAGGAGGTTGTGCCCTTGTTGCATGCAGTCGAGGTATTTCTGTGAACCAGAAGGAAGGAGCTTTTGAAAAGAGGTTTCCAGGTCCTGCCCCAGCCCATGGCATCGGTAACTGTAGTTTTTATCTTCGATCTTTGCTTTGATCACACCCCCTCCGGAATTCAACAGGGCGCACGTGGCTTGGATGATTTTAGAGTTCTCTGTTCTTTTCAAATAGTTATTGGTCATGTTCTTCCTGTTCTCTTCTCCAAAGGTCATGGTGCCCATTTCTACGACGATCTCAGGGTAGGACATTGCCACGCTGGGCTCTGGATTTTCCTCCTCAGTGGCCCCTCTGTGCTGGAAACAATGAGAGAAAGGGGCTCCGATAAACAAGCAGGACAGAAATGTTGTTTCGACATTAACACAAATCCCAGCGATTACAATGCTTTCTTCAAAACTACAAGTTATTGGATATGTATTGACCGTAACATGGAAATAACCTTTGCAATCACTGTTTTCTGACTTCGTCAAGATCCTTAGCCTTTGCAGCGTGAATGGGCAGCGTTAAAGGTAAATGCTTAATATTTTGCCACAATGAAAAACTTAGAGTGCTGAAATGTTTTAGCCATTTTTTAAATTTAAAATCAGGAAGTGTCATTAGTGATCCCAGATCTTGTAAAAGTCATGGGTTGAAAAAAATTATTAGAGAATATGTGGAAGTAGAAACTGAAGTCAAGAAGCCTCCTGTTTATAATTCAAAGGGGAAGGAAAGGGGGTGATAGGGAACTAAGGGAGTTCAGTTTGATAGTGTATGTGATGTAGATATCTTGCTATAAAAACAAGCGCAAAACTTGGTGTTCTTTATGTCTTATTTTGTACATTTCTAAAAGTTTTATTCTACTCCTGAAAGACTATCCATTGATACCAAATGCAGAATTCTTTTTATCTCTCCAAACATTCTTCTAAAAGTACGTTTCTTTGTATACAGTGTGGTACAGGAGCAAGCGTTTTCCTGCCCTGTGCTATGAGATCCTCTTTTCCTGGAAAAGAACATGGGCCTTGGGACATAGTTATTAAACTGTGGTCAACCTCCTTTTGCTTCAAGAGCAGAGAATAGCCACCTAAATTGAAATTCGGGCTCTGAAGCAAATAACTCAGACATGCCCCCCTTAGCTTTGCAAAAATAACTGCAAAATAAAATGTTTACTAGCCCAAACCAAAACTCTTCCTCTAGAAGAACTCATTTCTTCTGTGTAATCCTTGCAAAGTAGAGGTCACGTGGGGGTTGTTTATACCCACTGAGAGGAAAAAAACAGACATTCAGCAGGACCCTCCTCTGTCAAAGTTTGCTCTTGGTGCCTTCTCACTTCTCCTGAGAAAACCAGAGTCAATATGATTGATTTTTTTCATATGTGAGTATCTCCTGTAGGTAAATGTAAATGTCTGGCCCTTTAGAGAAACTTCTGATAGTATTCTATTCATATCATAGACTCACAGACGTGTTGGAACTTCAAAGGTTCTCAGGTCCAACCATCCATCCGACTGATTCTCAAATCCTCTGTGTAATATTCCTAGCTCCCAACAAACTGCTTTCCAGCAAATGTTTGAACACCTCCAGCGATGAGCAAATCATTACCTATCAAATTAGCCCCTTCTACTTTCCGACAAATCTGTTAGAAATGGCTTTCTCATTTTCAAGTATAATTTAGCTCCCTCAAATTTCCACCTGCTGAGATTCCCAGGGCGGATCGAACTGCTTTTGAAATGGTAGAATTGTACTAGAACCACTGTGACAAAGATAGTTGAGATATGAGTACCCCCTCCACTTTTCCCCAAAGTTCTCACTCATTTCCCATTACAAGGTTCTCTTCAGCCACCATTCTACCAAGCCCTCCATGCCCTCAGTCAGAAACTGCATCTAACATGAGACAGATGAGGTTGTTAAAAAAATTAAAAACAATTTTCTTTTTACCTGATACTCTTCTTCTCTGCTGGCTGTTTCGCTCGACATCTGGCTGGGGTCTGAGTGTTTGCTTTCTGTGCCTGTCTCTGTGGCCCTTTGATATCAGCCTGGGAGGAGCAGAAACTCTGCTAGGCTGCCCCAGTCCTCACAACGCGGACCCACTGAGGAAGGCTGATAAGGACTCCACAGAAGCCTATGACCAGGCAGATTAGCAGGCTGGGTTCTGACATGTGGCAGTGAGTTAGGGAGTAATGGGAAGATTCAGAAATTCTCAAGTGAGGGGCCAAAGCTAAACTTCCCACTTCTAAGGGGCTGGCATCATTTCCATATATAATGCAGCACTTCCTGCCCTGCTTAATTTTCTTTCAAAGCCCTACATTTATTTTGAATTAGGCTGCTCAGCCTATATCCATTATGAGCAATATTAATCTATTCCTTTACCTTCCAATTTTTTTTCTGTTCTATTTACTTTTATTCTCTTTTTTCTATTCTTCATTTTTTTTTTTCTTTTTAGGCACAAGACCCAGCCTAGAAAAATGCTCATTGGTGAAGCTGGCTGTCTCTGGATGAGAGCATTACCGGCTATTTTCATTTAATTTCCTTTCCCTTAAAAAAACTTTTCTGTATGTTCTCAATGGTCTACAATGAACATAAATGGTTTTATAATTGAAAAATAAATAAATAAACAGATAAGTTGTCTCATCTGGAAATGCTGGTTAAACTGGATGAAGCTTCTTGAAGTAGACCAAATAATAATAATAATAATAATAATAATAATAATAATAATAATTTTAATTATATTAATCATTAAAATTATTGTTACTATTATTAATTAGTATTATTAGCAGTAGTAACCTGTAAATGTTGCCTTGTAAAGAAAAGGGGTCTTTGCAATGTGATTCAGTAAGAATCTTGGCTCCTTGGTGCACACTAAACACAACCCTCCAACCTCCACCTCACCCTCACTTCATTCAGAGAGAATACAGGGACCAAGGGCAACAGAGCTGGCTCTGCCTCCCCACACCGCCGCACTCCGGGCCAGTCTGCTAACTTTCATTCATTCTGTCACTGGAGCACTGAGTAGGGTGTGGAAATCTTGGCTCTGACACTTCCTAGGGCTGAGGTTTTGGGTAAACTAATCTAGACTCAGATTCCTTCTGTGTCAACTGGAGATGCTAATAGTGCTTTTCTCCATAGGTTCCTTGGAGAATAAAGTGAGATGATGCACCTGAAGAGCTTAGTGTGGCGCCTGGCGTATAATGTCAGCTTTCACTCACTCATCAGTTATTGAGCACTTACTGTGTTCCAAACATGGTGCCCCACTCTGGGGCCACACACACGTCAAAGTGAAAACTTTATTTAGAGTGGCAAAAAAAAAAAAAAGAAGAAGAAGAAGAAGAAGAAAGGAAGAAACAACTCGTGTCCATCAATATAAGAATGAGTAAACAAATAGTGGTATTTCATAAAGTTAAAAAAAAGCGGCAGCCATGGTGATAATCAGCAAAATGTTACTAGGGGCTCCGTTAGCTATTCGTAAACATCACATCACCCCAGATTTGTGAGTGGGAAGAGAAGCAACTCTCACGAACCTAATTTTAGGTCATTTCTGCATGTCCACATGGAGGCCTGCAGCTTGCCTAATTCATGGTACCTGCCTTTTTTTTTAATTCAATTTCTTCACAGTTTACATTCAATATTATTTTGTATTAGTTTCAGGTGTACAGCATCGTGGTTAGACAATCATATACTTTAAAAAGTGATCCCCACGGTATTTTGAGTGCCCATCTGGCACCACACGGTTATCACACTATTACTGGCTGTATTTTCTATGTCGTTGTTTGTATTCCCATAACTGTCTGTAATCACCAATCAGTACTTCTCAGTCCCTTCACCGTTTCCACCCGGTGGTACCTCTTCCTGATCCTCCTTCCCTCTGCCAGTCACTGTTCCTTGTATCTACGAGTCTGTTATGGTTTCGTTTGTTCATTTATATTGTTCTTTAGATTCCACATATAAGTGAAATCATATGGTATTTGTCTTTCTCTGACCAACTGACTTCACTTAGCATAATACCCCCTGAGTCCCAGTATAATACCCTCTAGGTCCACCCACGCTGTCACAAATGGTAAGATTTCATTCTTTTTATGGCCATTTATCATTCGTATTTTTAAACATTTTCTTCTTTAAAATACTTTATTTATTTATTTTTAGGGAGACAGGGAGGGAGAGAGACGCCGATGTGTGAGAGAAACCCCTCTCGGGTTGGGTGCCTCTTGCACACCCCCAACTGGAACCCAGACCTGGCCTGCAAACACCTGGCTCACAACCCAGGTGATGTGCTCTGACAGTGAAGGAATCAAGCCAGCAACATTTTTGGTTTGCAGGCCAGCACTCAATCCACTGAGCCACACCATCCAGGACTTCTTGTTTTCCTTAAAGACCCTTGAACAATTCTTGCAGTGCTGTTTTGATGATGATGAAATCCTTTAGCTTTTCTTGTCTGGGAAGTGCTTCATCTGTCCTTTGATTCTACACGATGGCTTTGCTGGGTATAGTACTCTTGGCTGTACTGGATAGGTGCAAGTTTGATTATCTCAAAGTGTCCTCATAACAAGTTGTAAGACATGTATTAGTTTTACTGTCTTATAAATAAACTGAGTTCAGGGGAGCAAAGGTCAAGGTTACACACCTAATAAGTAGCAGAGCTTGGGTTTGAGCCCCTGTCTCTCTGATTCCAAAACCCGTTTACTATCATTCTGTCATGCATCCTTTGTGTTAGCCAGGAGAATGATACATGTCCTATTCACAATCTAGAGAGGGAAGACGCGTATTGACAACTCACTGTAATATAACACATACATTCTACGCACTAGGCATTGTTCTCATTCAGTGCATCTAGCAGCTCTGTGAAGAAGGTGCTGTCACTATTCACTTTTTACATTTCCAGGGCTTGCAAATATGCGTGACCACTGTACTCGAGTGCCACTCTGGAGAGTTAGAAATGTAGGAACAGTGCACCGGGGGTGTTTTGAGGGGTGACGATAACTATGCTTGTGAGAGTAAGATTTTGTAAATGAGGTAGTATCTGAACTGGAATCTGCAAGTAAGACCGCACTGGGCAGAGAGAGGGACACGGAAATGCAGAGGCAACAGCACAGGCAAAGGCACAGCCTCTTCACAGTCTATCCTCCTGTCCTCAGAGACAGCGGATGTCCTCGTGGGTCTGAAACAAGAGACCCTCCATTCTTCTCCATTCTTCCTTTTTATTTTTTCATGTCCTTCTATCCACCCCTGACATTCACCACAATCCTCATGCTTGTTGTCATATGCTACTTCTCCACTTCCTCTGCCACAGTCCTAATTTAGGCTCATATTAGCTCTCACCTGGACCACTGTAATCCCTTAGGATAGCTTCCCTCTGCCTTCCTTCAAGCTATTTAGAAACAGTTGCAAGTTGAAATTTCCTAAAGCACATCTCTCATCTCCTATCACCTTGGGCTCTGAAATCTTTAAATCTCTCACTTTCTCCAGAGTAGCCTGAACTACACTGGCAGCAAGCACCATTCTTAACAAAGTGTTGACCTGTCTTTCAAATCTCCTACAATCCCCTTTAACACCATCACTGGCCCTCACACTTTGGTGTGACTCAGGATCACCCATAGGGCTAATATTAAAAATATGCATGCCTGGGCTCCGGCCCCAGAACATCTGATTCAGTAAGTCTGTTTTTCTCCCTCCAGATATTGTGCGTGTGTGTGTGTGTGTGTGTGCGTGTAGTTTGTTTTTGATGCTGGTGTTTCTAACTCACCATTTTTTGAGAAACACTACACGTTTCGACTTTCCCTAAATTTGGCCAGGTCCCTAACACTTTCTCATTTAATTCGGGAATGAAATCATTCCTTCTTCCAGAATCTCCTCATTCTGAAACCCCACCCATCTTTCAAGGCCCAGATCAAGTGCCACCTCTTCCAGGAAGTCTTTCCTGCTCTCCCTCACACTTCTTTGATATTTAGCTGCACTTTTCTTGCGGCACTTCTTGCTTATTTAGGAAGCGTACAAGAGCCCGACCAACCAGTAAGTTCCCCTTGGACTAAGACCCTCACGTCCATCTAAGTCCACCCCGGCCCCTGGCCGTCACGTGGGAACCCGCACAATTGGCAATAAGCAGTGTTGGATCACTCAAGAGCTCTTCCCGGAAACCCAGGGCACAACGGCCTCAGACACCCTTTCCCAGCTGTGAAACAAGGCAGGGGCAAAACCACTCGGGATTACAGTCATCCTGAGGTCCGAGTGCTCTCAGGTTGCAAGGTGACTACCCTAAACCCGAAGATGGAGCTAGCTACGCAAAGTAGCTGCGGAGAAGGCCTTTCAGTTCTCCCGCCAGCTCCACCCCTGACGTTCGTTCCGGCCTCCGATTGGCTGTTTCTTGCACCAACCCCACGTGACGCACTGGCCGCCGCGGGATTGGTTGTCCGGCGAAGGCCGCACTGGGTGGTGGGAAGCGGGTGGGCCCTGAGGCTGGTGGGGGCACCCGTACCGCGGAGGGTCAGAAACCTGGGCGCCCGCTACATCATTCTTCGCGGGCCCGGGCCAGCCTTTTAAAAGTCTAGGTGGCAGGAGTTTTAGGAGTTCTGGAAGAGGGTTTAGGACTCCTGCCTGCGTCTCTGCTGTGAGCCCTGGCTCCGGCCTTACTCGTGTTTCCCGGCGAGGACGGCTTTTCTCAGTCATTCTTGAACTTGGTGGTGTTTGGACGATATTATTTTATTTTTGATGGTCCACTGTGTGTAAGGATTGGTCGTCCTCTGCAGGGCGCAGTGCAGAGCGCCATGAGGGAGAAGCTGGGGGAGGGAAGGAGGGTTTAGAGATGCTCGAGGTATGGGCCTTATCTACGTGAAGCGTTGCAGGTAAGTGGGCTTTATAAACTGTGCTGATGCTTTTGTAATTTAGGATTTCGTAGGGAGGGTCGTGCGCTGACTGAGTTAAACGCTCACTTAGTGGGCCTCCTCCTATACGCCGTTCTGAGTATAATGGATGCAAAGGCCAGTAAGACGACAGAGCCCTGGTTCTTAAGGGTCTGATGGGGCAGACGGGGAGGTGGGGGACCTGAGTAACTGGCGTGTGATTCGTGCTGTGGGGGGTCAGAGGAGGGAATGACTGGTAGAGTTTGGAACCACTTAACAGAGAAGGTGACGTTTGAGTGAGGTTTCAAAACTGTAATTAGACGTTCTCCAGATTGAAAGGGGTGGGGCAAGCATTCCAGATGGAGCGAAGTGTATTAAAGAAGAAAGTTGGGAAAGTGGCCGCGTGTAGAGGATGATGAGATTAAGGCTCAGGCATAGCTCCTGTAAAACAGGCACTTTGTTATACTGCCCCTCCCCCATGGAGCTTAGCTGCTGAATGGCAAACGCAGACCAACAGTGGTCAGTTTCACAGAACATCAATCTATTAATATCTAGAGGGGGCCGAAGGAAGCATGTGGTGTTTCCAAAATTGTTACGTAGATACCGACAATACCATGCTGAAAGGCTGGAAAGGGGGACATGTAATCCTAGTACTTTTCCGTGTCAGCGATTGTATATCATCAGGTGCCATTTAAAATAAATGAAATGCAACCAGCGTTTTCATTCAGAAATTAATTATTCAGGCTGTGAATTACCCAGGCTTTACATTGCTTCTTTTAGCACGTGCCTTGGAGAAAAATGAAATTATATTTAGCTGATTGTGGAAAAATATACATCTGGTCATCAGATCTCAGTTCTCTTTCTAGCTCTGCTGGTAATTTGCAATGAATCTTGGCAAATCATAGCTTCTCTGGGTCTTGGACTCTTAAGATAGAAGATTCTGGTATAAAAAAATTAGCCTACCTTTGATCTTTGTATGCAGAATTGTAAATTATATATATATATATATATATATATATATATATATATATATATATAAAATGAACTGGAGTTTATAAAGGAATTTAGTAGAAAATCTTTTCTAAAGTTTTGCTTTAGAACTAGACCATAAATCTTTTCACAGGCATCCCTGAGATTTTTCTAATGCATGTTGTAAGTTTTTAAACTATAAACGCTTACCCATTTTTGCCTCTGTATTTCAAAAACAAAAAAGCCCCCCCCCCAAACTTGCTTAGCAAAGTTAAACCAAAGGATGGTAGAAGATATTTATTGGAAGCCCATGGTTGCAACCCAAACTGACCTAAAAAGAAGGCTTTACTTTTTTTCATAGGTAAACCTAAGTTGTTTTGGAAGCGAAAATACCCTTAGATAACAGGAGGCGAAATGCAGTGATGCGATGATGAGCGAAGTCTAGTCTGACCTGGTACTGCCGTTCTTCCGTTCGGGCTTTGACCAGGGCGTGACCACCTAATCTTCTCTCTGAGCTGATTCTGATTTTCCCACACTGGTGTGCTCTAGCCTATTTGGATACTGATTTTGTTACACATAGGAGTGTTTCTTTGATACTTTTGAATTTTTCCGATACTTTCATGCTTTCTTTTCATAGGCGGAGGCGAAAAATCTGGCTTCGATACCTTCGTGGAATACTACGTTACTTCAGTCCTGAATCTGGTTGAGTTCCCTTATTGACTTATTAAAAAGGGTTTTATTTTTTAAAATTAACTATGTGCCCTGGCTGGTGTAGCTCAGTGGATTGAGCATGGGCCTGCAAACCAGACAATCGCGGTTTGAATCCCAGTCAGGGCACATACTGGGTTGCAGGCCGGTTCCCTGCAGGCCAGTTCCCAGCAGGGGACGCACGAAGGCAACCATACACTGATGTTTCTCTCCCTCTCTCCTTCCCTTCCCCTCTACAGATAAATAAATGAAATCTTAAAAAAAAAAAAAAAAAAAGGGAAAAGAAAATTAAAAAAAATTAACTATGTGTTTGCTTTGGTAAAACCTTGCTATTTATCAACAACTTTTGCAAATACCCCGTATACTCTTCTTATGATACATAAAAGCATTAAATTTTAAAATCCAGAGGATGTTCCATTTTGGAATGTGGTTTATCATCACCTTAGTGCTGGGAGAGAATGTGTGCACTTTGAGTTGCTAAAATGCACTTAAGTATTGGAAACGTCTGTCTCAGCAGAGGCACTTACAGGTGCCATTCACCCCTCCTCTTCCAGTCATGGTGACTTTTCGTTCTGAACCCATGTTTTTTCCCACCTGCCAATCCAGGCATGCATTTTCCTACACAGGGAAGTTGGTGTTTGTAGTATTTCTAATACAAAATGTTTCAAACAAGGCTGCATTCTTACTGTTGGAGTAGAGGGTCCCCCCACTCTATCAGAATAGCAAAAACCAAAATACCAATACAAAAATGCCCCCAAAGTCAAGGTGGTCTGAATGAGAAATTTACTTGAAACACCTCGAGTAATCTTTTAAGTTTCCACATAATCGTGACATCATGGGATGGCTTTTTGCCAAAATCATTTATTAAAATTTATTTAAGTGTTTCACAGAAACTTTAGTAATAGCCAGAATAATTCATGCCAGTGTAGCAAACTCTTAACAGCAAGCAGAAAGAGCTTATTAACAGATCCTTTCTTTACACGGTTAGATCGGTATTTTACTCCATTTTTTCACTGCTCATTAGCGCTTTGCTTTCACACCGAAATCCTAAGGTTGCTCTATACATACACTCGACCCCTATTTTCCTTTAACTAGTTTCCCAGGAGAGACATGTATGGGTCATGAAGGAATCTTTAAAAGTTGATAAACTACAGCAGATGTTACTTAACCAATGGTCACAGTATGTAGAAGGAGCTATTACTGTTTTCCAGAAGTGTTTAATATAAAGAGCAAGCCCACTTTTCACATTGTTTGCAAACGGATACAACCAACCTCTTCCTCGTAGGCAGATCAACACTGTTTTCTAAAGAAAAGGCCTGCTTCCCCCTCACTTTCAGAGGTCTAACTTGGTTTTTCCCCCAGAGCCTCTGTGCCTCTTTATTCTTTAAGGAAAAGCTTCTGTACTGATTATCCCATTTTACCCACTTCTTCTACACTGTCCCCTGACAATCCCGACTCTCTGACTCTAACCAGCCTGGTCAGCTCTAAGCTGAGGCCTAGACAGCAGGCTAGAAAGTTCACATCAATGGATATATTCTTTTAAGGAAATCCATATAGTTGTTTAAACTTCATGTAATTATGAACTGAGGCTAAGAAGTATCAAACAGTGCTGTGTACCACGCTGAAGAATCCGGCCCCGGGGCCTTACAGTGCTAACCCTTTCAGTTGTCCGGGGAGTACAGTTTAATCAGATGCTGCACTTCTGTTGGGTAACCTGTGACGGGGCAGGCTTGGTGACTCCTGACATAAATCAACACACAGCGGTAACAGAACACATAGCCAGAGGTGGCAAGGACAGTGTCGTTCACCCGGGTTTTGCGACACAGTGGGCACACAGTCTTCAGTTTGGGTAGCAGGGGAGAATCGGGATTGTAGTCCAGGTGGACAGGCGGTGGGGGCGTAGGCAGGGCGGTCAGTGATTTGATGGTTTCTTGGTTCTCAGATGAGTACCACCACTCAAGGAACTGCAGGAAGAACACGCCCAGAGAAAGGCCCGTAGACAGGGATAAGGCGGCGCCCCCCACAGCTTTTTTCAGGGCCCACTTTATCTTCTCAGTAACACTGTTGGAGTAGAACAAGGAGGCAAAAGGAGAAGCTTTATTTAGGTACAATCACAGAGTGAGTGACACAAATGTAGTTCTTCACTTTTCATCAGACTTGCCAATTCAGTTTGGGGATTTAACAGCTGCTAGATTGGCTTGCCTCCTTGAGGTCGTATTACACACGATCCCCTCTTTCTGACTTATGGTATTTAAGAGTATAGAGGCTAGGTTTTGTTTTTAATGGCTGGTTTTCTGGGGGGGTGTATTTTGAGAAATTAGTGAGACATTGATTACAGAGACCGTGTGTGTGTGTGTGTGTGTGTGTGTGTATCCAGAAAAAAAAACAACTCAACCAAAATTAGCGCAGTGTTGAGGAATATATATATTTGAACTTGTAGAACATGAACACTAAGTAGAAGTAATAGCATTGTGGTTGAGAGCAGTCTTGAGAATTGTGTTGATCTGGCTTGAATCTCAGCTCTGCCACCTTCTAGCTGTGTGGCCTTGGCAAGGTACTTAGCTTTTAAGGCTTAGCTTCCCCGACAGTTAAATGGGGCTAATGAGTTTATTTCATTGAGTTGCGATGAGGATTGAGGTGATGTACTTAAAGCAAATACCTGGCTCAGGGCCTGGCTACAGCAAGCATACACAAAAATGTAGTTGTGAGGAGGTGAGTTACCAGGACAGTAATCCTTGTTTTATGAACACAGAATGTTTCTATGGTTTATGAAATAGCTCAAAGTGGACTGGGGGAGGTGATTTCCTAAAATTATAAAGTAAGCTTTTAGACTTTGTTAAATATTTGGGGGAAGTGTTGAGGCCTTACCTCTGGGCTGGTTGGTGCATCATGCTGGCTTCAGCTGGCTCGTGCTCCAGAGCTTGTATATCCTGAATGGTGAGGCGACCTAGCCGGACTCCAGCCAGACTTAGCAACGGTGAGTGATGCTGAGCTTTCCCCAGGATGTATCGAAGTTGCTGTACAAGAAACCAGCCTTCCCAGGCCATGTTAACAAACGGATAGGCTGCCAGGAAGGCTCTGTAAAGTCGTTTCCAGCGGGAAGAAGGGGGGTGGATAGAATATTCATCCTCTTCTCTCAGGCTAGCAACCAGCTTCTCCAGTTTCACTTTCAGATATGGAAGGAGAACCAGGAACATGACTGACTTCCAAAGCTGCTTCTTTGGGAGGCCAGCGCTGGCCAGTCTCTGAAGCTTGTGTGTGTCCCCTGTTACAATCCGCTTTAAGCCATAGAAGTTTTCGGAAAACGAGGCACTGGTTTTGGATAAGTAATGCTGCTGGAGCAGAAAATCTAGCAGCGCAAAGATTTCATCGAACCACCTCCAGAAGAAGCCATAGCGGGCAGGATTGGATTCCGCGAGAACCTAAATTAAAGTATATTAATAAACGAAATTCATTCCATTTCACAGCTGCTATGCCTTATATTTGCATTTGCTTTTTTTCCCTTTGAAGTCTACACTTTGAGATTCTTTTGGGGTCGACCCTATCCTACCTGAAGTGCTGGGTGCTCATTACAGGACTCTCCACGGAACAGGGACTCAGTAACCGTTCAACCATAGAATATGAATAATATGCTAATTGGTCAATTCAAAGGCTACCAAATAAAGTATTGGTTTGGTTTTTAGCCAGCCGTCCCTAAAACCATTTAAAGAAATAATACCTTACCTTGACCACATGCTGAAGAGCGGGTCTCACTGCTGTCATTAAACTGTCCTGGGCTACCACCTCAAAGATGGATGGCTGGTCATCCTGCACGGAAGCAGTGGTGATGTGCGCCCCGTGCTCAGCCATAGTTTTCCGTGCGCACTGGGTTTCACTTTGCCCACAAGCTCTCTAGCAAGCATGAACTTGTTCGGGGGATCGAATGGGTGCTCAATCTTACAAGTAATCTTTGCCGGGCATCCAAAACTTAACTCCCAATGTTTACGGGAACTGGGGGAAAAGACCACTTCTGGAGGTAGAGGGGACGGAGTCTCGAGGTTAAGAATGAAGTTTAACACAGACGTGGGTGGAAGTGGTATAGAGGGACTTGTGAAATGCTGCACCTCACAGGGCAGAGAGTGACTGGGGTACAGGTACGGGCCAAGGAGTGCTGTCCTCTCCAAATGCAGTCCAGGAGGCTGCGAATCAGGGCTTCCAATCCGGAGGGCTTGGAGGCACCAGTGCGGACCCGGTACTCGGACCGCCGGCGGCTGTTGCCTGGTAAGTACCCTGCCCGCGCCCGTCCTTGCACGCTGACCCCCGGCGAGGCGCGAAGGACCCACGACGCCACGTTTGAAGGGAGGTCTCAGCTTTATGACAGAAGCTGCACCCGGAAAGAGAAGCCACCAGTACTGGGGAACCTCAACAGAGGAGAGGCGCTCTAGTTCCTAATGGGCCCGGAAGCCGGAACTAGGAAACTCTATGATCCCACTAGTACTTCCGCTTCCGCCCCTGCTGAAATAAAGGCCGGGCTCTTGGCGGTTCCCTTGGCCCAGGGTATTTTACTTGTTTGCCTTTGTTAGTAACTTCGGCATCGCGCTCTCGGTAGGAAACCAGAGTTCTGAGTCTCTGAAGAGGTTTTTTTTTGACAAGATGTTCGGAGCGCAGACATCAGGCACCAGAACTCGGTCCTGTGCGCGATCAAGTTAGGGGCGGAGGGAGAAAGGACGTGTGGGGGTGGAAAGGTCTCAGTGTAGGCTCGGCAGGGTGGAGGTGAATTTAAGTGACGCGATCCCCGAGAAAGATCTGAAGTGACGTAGCTGGAGATGGAGACCTTAGCTGTATGCTGCCAATTATAAATAAAGATGATTAGAATGAGAAAGCTTCCTGTGGTTCCTCAAAGCTGGGGACGACTGCATTCCGTCCAAGCTGGTAGCTTACCCGCCCGTCTCCGTTGGAATGCATTCGAGCAGTCCTCTAGGCACTTGCTACAGCAGATGTAAGCGGTTCCTGTCTTCGTACACGGGAGAGTGTGTCACATTAGCTTTTCGAATACAGTGCTGAGACGAGAGAATCCTGCTGAATTCCACCTGGCGCGAACTGGGGAGGCTTGAGACAAAAGGCACTGTGTACCAAAGTTAGTGTAATTTACCTTACGGTTTACAAAGTGCTTTGACATCATATGCACCTTCGCCTTGTTTGAATTGTTGATACAGGTTTATTGAACTTGGATTCGAGTGCAGGTTCAACCTGTCTTCTTTCTCCAGAACTCCCGCGAGAGGCCGGGCTAACCCCTGGGCTAAATAGCTGGAAATAAAGGTATTGTTGTTCACTGCTCAGAGGTCCTTGCGGTATGAAGACAGATCATTGGTTTGTGAAAACCCTCAGAAACGGTTTGGGTTTAGTTCTATGAATAGGAAAGAAATATCTTGCAAGTTAACCTTACAGTTCTAGAAGGTGATTTGTTTTTTTTTTTTTTTTACTCTACCAAAAAGCCTGCTACAGAAAGTCCCATTGATAAAGATATTTTACTTTACAGAGTTTAAGGACTAGACATAAGGTTTCTGTCAAGTACCTGGTACATGTTAGGTGCCTGGTCAATGGTAGCTGTTCTATACAGGCTTTTCTTAAGTGAACAGCATAAAGAAGTTCAGAAATAACACCAACTGAAATAAGTGGAAAGTTAGTTAAACATTTGGATCAATTGTGGTTCTTTGGTTAAAAGCAAGAGAAACAGGCTACTTTAGCGAACTTTGTTAGAAGTATATGGAGTAGCTAACAAAATGAGGAAATCCAGCTCTGAAGGAACGGAAACTACACAATCCCATTGGATGTCTTGAGCAAGAATTAGCAAAGTCTCATTCGGGCAACATTGTTGGAATGAATGAGCTTCAACAGATTGCTGTCACTGTACTCAAATTCCTATTGCCTTGCCTTGGTTCGGGGTTTCTCTCCAGTGTCACCCAGACAGAAGAGGGCAAAACATCTCGATTAATAGTCCTTTAAGGATACGCCAAAAGTAAACAAGTTATTACATAAGAAAAAGGAAAGGAAGTCAATCATTAATAAACACCTTATCACAAATCCCACTCTCAGGTTTATGTTTTAATAGATAAGACATAACAAGTGATTGCTATTAAACTGTGACTTACATTAAACTGTATTAAGAGCCATTAGGTTAATGTGGTATGAGTTTAGTGGGAGAGGTAACTACCAGCAATTCACACTAGCTTAAAAGGAAATCCTATATAACCAAAGGTAATAATGTTTCTAACCTCATACAGGATGGGACAAAAGTAGGTTTATAGTTGTGAGTATGCAAAACATTTTATTCAAGTATTATTAATTACTGTATTGGGTTGGCCAAAAACGTTCTTAGTTTTTCCCACACAATGGCTCTAGTAGCACCTGGTTGCCTTTAACTTCATTTGAAACAATTTTGTTAGATTGTATCGTGACAGCTGTGATGTCAGCGTGCATTTAAGGAAAACTTACCAAAATTGGTGAATTTCTGTGCAGCCATTTAATATTGAAGATGGAAGAAAACACACAACATTTTTTGGCATATTATGCTTTATTGTTTCAAGAAAGGTAAAAACACAACTGCAGTGCAAAAAAAGATTTGTGCGGTGTATGGAGAAGGTGCCGTGACTGATCCAACATGTCAAAAATGGTTTGTGAAGTATCTTGGTACTAGTGACATTTTTGCCAAATAACTCTTTGCTGTGGGGCTGCCTTATGCATTGGAAGGTGTTTAGCAGCACCCCTGGCCTCTACCCACTAGAAACCAATAGTGGGAGATGGCCAACATACTCAAAATATCCAAATCAATAAAGTTATTGGTGAAAATGAAAAATGTGCCTTTTATGGAAAAAACTAAGTGGCCTTTTTTGGCCAACCAAATACATAGTCCATACTATGTGCAGGTATAGTTTTAAGTGCTTTACATACACTAATTCTTTTCATCCTTGTAACAATATTGCCGGGGTGCCGGGGTGCTGGGGTGCCGGGGTCTAGCCTCGGCAGGTCTCTGGGTCTCCAAAGGATGGTCGGTGCAGGTGCCAAATGAAGAGTCAGATACCGAATTGAATGCCAGAGAACAGCCAGCCTCTGAGGGTCTGACTGAACTCTCTGAGTTTGATTTAAGCTTTATTTTTATAGGGATTGTTACATATCATTAAAGAAACAACTGCACGCCATGATCAGTTAAGCAGAAAAAATCAATACAAAGGTAACTAGGGAAAATACAGGAAATTCCACAAACCCAGTCATGTTACCCAAAGGTTGTTTTGATCAGGAGAGCCATCAGTCAGACAATTAGAAATAGCTGTATATACAGAGTTTTAAATGTCTCATTGATGAATGGATGTTAATTAAAGGTCTTAAAATTTGGCATGGGTCAAAAGGATATGCTAGACAGTGGTTATAGGAAATTCATTATAAGCCTTTGTGGTGTCTAACTTAACTTATCTTTCTGTCTAGAATGTTTCTTTATGTACTATGGACTCTGACTCCTTGGTAATCGTTTCTACATGCTTTGTTTGTAATAGCTAACCAGCTTCCCCTGCTTCTTTGCCTAATTCCATTAATTTATATTCCTGTCCAAGGTAGAGGAGGGGCAGCTACACCACCAACTTTTAGACATTCAGAGGCTACTTCATTAGAGGGGACTTTGTTCTCTGGCCAAGAAATCATTTTGTACAACCTCATTGGAATTCTGCGGATCACTGGGCCTGAAATACAGGTATCTAAAAATCCCACCACCTATTCATCGCAAAGACAAACATGCAAGGAGAGATAGACCGGAAGTCCAGCCACAGTTGCCTCTGCTGTGCAGATGCATCTCATCTGTCCCGACTGTGTCAAGGGATGGCTGCTGGTGGCTCCCTACACAATATTATGATTGGATGTTACTATTTTTCTCATTTTATTAGTGAGAAAACTAAAGAAAAAGGCAGATGGGGAGGAACAGGTTTTGAAGATAGTAAGCAATGAGGAGCTGTTGAAAGTTTTTGAGTAGGGAAGATATGAATCAACGTTCTTTAAGATTTTTCTGGTGGCATCTTTTTGACAAAATCCACCTCTATCTGCTACGAGTTGGACCTGGAACCAGCGTTTTCAACCCTCTTCCATAGCCCTCATTCCTTTATGATTTGCTTAGTTTGGATGGACTATAGAATTACCCACCAGTGTTAGCAATATGTGAAGTTTGGGGAACAGGTCATGACCAGAAGTAGAGATATTGGAGTCATATGGGTAGTAAAGAAAATTGAACCCATGGTACTGCTAAGGGGATAGTATAAGGAAAATGCGTGAGTATAGAATAAAAAGAATCTTGCTTTTCTTTCCCTCAAATACCATCTTATATTATTTCTCTTTTCAGCCATACTTTTTTACGGAGTCATCTGTAACTCCTGATCTCATTTCCACACCTCAATTCATCCTCAAACTTCTGCATTGTGGCTTTTGCCTTCATTGTGGCTTTTGACAGCAATGCCATCAAAGACCACTGTGTTGTAAATCCTTGGACACTTTCCAGCTTCTCCTCCTTACCTCTATGGCTGTTGATATTACTGACTACTCACTTACACATTTATTAATTCAACAAATTTTGCCGGGGGGGGGGCGGCGGCTAGACCTCAGAAGTACAAGAGTGACCAGATGGATATATTTCCTACTTTTATGGAACTCTGAAAACATCCTGAAACGTTATAATTCCTGCTTTTCCTTTTACCTCTCTGGTTACTCCTTCTTGGTCCCTTTCGAATTGTTTTTCTCCACTCCTGCCCCAGGTGTGCTCTCTATCTCCACATTTTCAAAAAGACGATTTTAAAGCCGTTGTTTTAGGTTCACAGTAAACTTGAGGGGAAGGTATAGAGGTTTCCAGGTTGTGGCTAACAAAAGGAACTTAACTTTTATGTAAGCACATCTATTACACGCTAGGTGCCTAACGTGCTTTATCGCACTTTGGCTTCACATACGGAAGAAAGATACACGTACCGTCCCTCATTTGAAACTTCATTTCTCAGATAAGAGGACTGGGGTTGAGGAACCCTTAGGTCGCTTTACCAGTCACATTCAAGGCAGGGATCTGAACTCGGATCTGATGCCATCTCAGCCTTTTTTCCTCGTACCACTCTTTTGTCCTACCGCCAGTGTAGACACGTGGGCTGGATCACCATTTTCCACACTCCTGCAATTAGCAGAGTTGTTTTTTGAGTAAGGAACAGAATATTTCAGTAAGGTTTTTGAACTTCTGTGCGAGCAAACAAATCCAGAGAATACTAGCTTGTTTTGTTTTTTAACTACTTCCCTTGGGATAGACACTAAACATCATTTGAGACGCTGGTGGCGGGCCTCTTGCCGACCTGGCAAAAGTCCCTGGTTTTCCTAGGCGACCGAGATCGCCGCCTCGTATTTCCCCGGCGCGCGGAGAATACGTCACCGCGCCGACGTTGGCGTTTCCTGTCCACCATCTTTGTCCCTGGCAAAGTGGGTTTTGCGCAGTGGCTTAGACCTGGAATAGGAGTCGTGACGTGCAGGAAACCATTACAACACCACCCGGGCCGTGCTCTCTGGCTGCCGCCGCCACCCCCGCCCTCTCCTCCGGTGAGTTCAAGCTGGCTAACTTTGGGGTGTGTCCCTCCCTCACTGATGCTCCGGAGCTGGGGGGGGGAGCACCCCAGGTTGGGATGGAGACGGGCGGGCGGATGAGAGGAAATCCCAGGAGCGTGACCGTTGAGGATGGAGTGAGCCGTCGGGTGTGACCGTTGAGGAAGAGGGCTGGAGAAAGGGACTCCTCCGCTGTGGCCGCGGGAGGGAATCCTCGGGTGCGGCGGCTGGGAGCTGGGGAGCCTCAGCGGGTTGGTCTGTTCGAAGCTGCGTGGTTAGGATAGCCGAAGGCCAGGGGTGTGGCCGGTGGACGCTGGAGGCCGAGGGGAGAACCAACCTTCGCCGCTTGGGGTGGTTCACAGAGAGCCTGGGCCGTCCAGCCAGCCGAAGGGGAAAGGGGTTCCCCCAGTGGTTTGCCCAGCTCCTTTAGTTTGAGGTTGAGAGTCACCTCTCCCTAACCCCCTAAAGGAGGGACAAACCCCTACCATGCTGACCATCTGGGGAAGGAACAGGAATTCCTGACACGTAAGGGAAGAAAACCTCCACAACTGTCCCGCTGTGAAAGAGGGGAAGTAAGTGGGGGTACAACCTTAGCCCGGAATGTTTTCATTCTGGATTTAGCAAAAATGATCTGGTTTGATAAAGGCTGTTGATTAAGCCAGAGGCAAAGAAACTGGAACTTCCTGTTACCTCCAGATCCTTTGAGTCCGAAGAATTTATTCATGCTCTTTTCAGACTAGTCTTCTATTTGAGGCTCTTACGGAACACACTTGGCTGTTTCATTATGAAGCAGTGTGAATAACGTGTTGTTTTTTTTTTTAAAGAAGTGTCTTTCTAAATGCCAGACAGTTACCATAATCAATGGAATTTTTTAATATAAAGAAACTGCTGTAAGTTTAGAAAAGGCAGAATGACAAAGGAAGGTGGTCTCAGTGAGGAAACAGTTCAAATTATTGATAATCTTCCTGGTATACTTCTCTTGCTTAGCCTCAGGGAACACTTGCCAGGTAGTAAATAGGAAGCACCAGATGAAGGGGATGCAGCTGCACAGGAAAAATGCAGCGCATTCCGGTGATGACTAAGCGAGTGGTAAGGTGAGACTCTGCAGGTATCCTAAACTCCCCAGGAGGCAGAAAGATCGTGTGTTCTGCAAACAGCCTCACTGAAAGTTGGGTGGTAAAATTAATGTAAAACCAACAAAATTAAGAGACTCCAAGTCCAGTTCTTGTATCTTTCTTAAAAAAGAGATCCATATTTTAAAGTACATTTTAGGTTGAGGTTTGAACCAAGCTGAAGAAGGAATGAATAAGTTAGAATATGTTCTTTCTTCCTTTCACTCTAGGTTTAAGTTTTCCAGAGTTTTTTTGTTATTTCAGTTAGAAGTTGGATGTACAACTTGGAGCTCCTTTCTCACTGTATAGTATTAGCAAATTGCCTTATAGTCTGTCACATGTAAATGCAGTCACAGGTGTGTCTGTTGTAATTAGGTGTCTTTTATAATTTTCTATGAGCTAAATGACACCTGAAGATGCTATTGTCTTTGCATTATTAAAGAAATACCTAATTAGCACCTCTAACCTTTGAAATAAAAGATTGTTGGAATGACCTTTCTGCTTTATACTTTGGTTAATTCTTTAGCCATCTTATTAGTATAAGCACCAGACTGTGGAAAGCTCATCTTTAAGTGAAAAGATGGGATTTAGTGGCTTCATCAACTCTCAATTTAGATGCTATTTCCCAGAGAGCCATTTGAAATTAAGACCCTGTTAATTTTTTTCCTGGCCTTATTATCTTTAGGGGGACCGGAAGGAGGGAGGAAAGGAGAGAAGGGACTTTCACAGTCTATATTTAGTGGAAACTAGGTTATGTTAAACCTAGCTGTACAATGCTGTACGAGTAGGCCTGTGAAAAGCAGTGACGTACACCCTGGGCTGGGATAAGCAGGCGTGATTGTGTGCTTTGCCTGTGGCAGCCTTGTTGTTTAACTGTGCCCCTAGGCCACGTGGCAGGTCCTCAGAACAGCCAGGACTTGTCCAGTCTGATGTGGTAGAAGGGTAATGTGAGCTCAAACTCCCAGATGGCTTTGCTTTTTCCTGGGGCTCTCCTGAAGGGACAATGTATTTTATTTCCCCCCAGGAGCTTGATTTTTGAGACTCTTGATGTTTTCCTGAGCTCTGTCTTGGCTGCTGCTTCTTTGGCTTCTAATGTAGACAACAGTGTTCACCATCCCATATTTCCCAGAATCTGGTTATGTTCATCTCTGGCATGTGATGAAGTGTATCTCATTTTAAAATATGCATACAAATGTAATTTTTTGAGATGACATTCACATAACATAAAATGAACCACTCAAAAGTGAGTTGTTTACTGGCATTTTATACATTCACTGTTGCCCAACCACCACCTCTTACTTGTTTTTATTTAGACTATTTTCATTTTTCTTGGTGTTTCTGTTGGTTTAAGGCAGGAACTGACTTAATGCAATGTTTCCCTGCCAGTGTGGGCGAGGGACATTTCATTACTGCTGGTATCTACAGAGTGAGCTAAGAGAAGATGTTTTCCCATTCTCTTTAAGAGCTGGAATTCTAATTTAGAGTCTAAGATTATGTTGAATTCGTTCCTCTTCCCTGAAATTTTGTGGGTGGGTGCATTAATCTGTGGTTAAGAACATATAAGGCTCACGGTGAATAGGACAGAGATACAAAGCCTTGACCGTGAAATTTGTTAGAAGTAATGAAGTGTGTGGGTCATTAATAAAGGTAGGCTCTGAGACTAGTTTAATTGAATATTTAACAGATTGTATGAAACTAACATGAAGTTAACATGTGTGTATGTGTATGAAAGCTTTAAGCAAACAATTATTTTTGTGCCATTTTTTCCAAAGAAACTGGGTGAAAAATTCCAAGCAGATTTTGTTTTTAAATCTTCAGTTTTGATGATCACATGGGACTTACAATTGCATGGTAACACCCTAGATAGACTGTAATGGCCTTGGGCTGCGGCCCTCGAGTCAGCCCCAGGAGCCGCCTCAGTGGGCTGGCTTTTCCCGTGTGTGTAAGTTCTCCAGGTCTTCCTGTGTGAAAATCTCTTGTCTTCCGCTTGCCCGCTTCCCACTAGTTTACATTGTGAATGGATTAAATGCTTATACATTGTTTTTGAATTGTTGCTAGAAAGGCATTATAAAGATATTGTGTAAGGCAAGGCTTACAGGTTAATTTTTTTATTATAAAATGCAATCAGAACATTTCTGCGTTCTCTAATAGTGCTTGTGAGCTCTGGCTCGCCTTTAACGAGGTGATTCAGTAAAGTTCTGGTGAACCTTAAGGTGCTGTCATATGAGGGTCAGGACTGGAAATAGTGAGGCAGCTGCTTGGAAAGATGGCCGGTGAGTCTCATTTCTCTAAGGTTGACTAAGCAGCATATTTTAGAGATGATTTGAGCCAAGCTTTTTTCATTGTTTTATGTTTTCTGGCTTTTTTTTTCCCTCTTCCATAGTTACATTGACCTGTTTAGTGCTTAGGGCTTTTCCTCAGACCCATATTTACCATTGCTTGCCAAAGGGGCTGTCACTCAAGTTTGCCGAATATATTATCACTTGTGTTGTTTCGACCTGACAGTCATGAGCAGGTACCAGGGCATCTGCCCTAAGTGTGGTGATTAGTATTTGGTTAGCGGTGGTGGTGAGGAAGGAGATACTCAGTTTTAGGTGCAGAAGGAATATTGTTATTTTCTTAAACTTTTAAATTTACTGTTATTATGCTGACTTTAGAGAGAAAGAAACATCGATTTGATGTTCCACTTACATATGCATTCATTGGTGGGTTCTTGTATGTGGCCTGACCGGGAATTGAACCCGCAATGTTAGTAAATCAGAACAACACTCTAACTAACTGAGTTACCTGGCCAGGGCCAGAAGGGATGTTATTAAAAGAAAATTTTAATGTATTTTAAAAATAGGTATGTTAAATGGAAGTCTTGCTGCAAGTTTCTGAAGTCAGACAACTTTTTCATATTTTGTGGGAGATGTGTGACCAGTCCACGCAGTTTTCATTTACGGGCAAAGGCACGTGTCAGCTGGGTCAGTTCTGGACGTTGGAGCAGGAGTTCGCGTTGAGGCTGGGATCTGTGTTCTTTTGAGCTTTCATGCCGGTTCTGATATCTCAGTTTGTTTGTGGGTTTTTAACCTTGTTTTTAGCTGTAAACTGGATATTCTTTGGGCATACTTTGGGCTAAATGTTGGAAGTAATGAAAATCATAGCCTGAAAACACCATGAGTAGAGCTGTTTGCCCTTCTAGATGTCTGTCGACAGAGTGCTCTGCTGAGTTGGGCTTTATTTACGAGTCTTCTATGGAGAGTTGCGTGTGACGGTGCGGCCGTCGGCGGCACCACCAGGTTGGCAGAATAGACTGGCAGACTTATTTTCTCCTTTGACCTCACTCGGCTTCAGAATACATGTTTCCAAGCGACTGCATCTCACAGGCAGGGAAGTAAATCAGCTTTTCCTGAATGGAGGGCAAGGGGGGTATCTCTCAACAAACTTGAGTGACTGAAGATGTATTTAGAAAAGGCCTAGTTTTTAGGTCTTGGAGCCTTTTAGGAGATAATTGTGACTAGAATCACAAAGCCACCATAGGTTCGGATTATCACTCCATTCCATTTGGCTTTTGCCCCAATTAGCTCCTTAAGGCCAGAGCTATGTTCTTAATTACCTTTACATCCCTTGACTCACTAGTGATGGTGGTAAGGAAGAAGATACTGATTTTTTTTTTTTAATCTTCACCCAAGGATATGTTTAATTATTTTATTTTATTTTTATTTTTTAAAAGATTCTGTTTCTTTCTAGGGGGGAAAGGGAGGGAGAAAGAAGGAGAGCAACATCTATTGGTTGCCTCCTGTGTGCCCCCAGCTGGGGACCTGACCCACAACCCAGGTGTGTGCCCTGACTGGGAATCAAACTGGTGACCCTTTGGGTCACAGGCCAGTGATCAGTCCACTGAGCCACACCAGCCAGGGCTGTTTAATTATTTTAGAGAGAGAGAAGAGAGAAAGGGAAAGAGAGAAAGAAACATCCATTAGTTGCCTTCCGTAGGCGCCCTGAATGGGGATTGAACCTGAGCCTTTGGGTGTACAGGACAGTGTTCCAGCCAAGCCAGCCAGCCAGCCAGGGTGGAATATACTCACTTTTGAATTCAGAAATTCTGATTTGTAAATGTTCTTAAAATTAATGTATAACCTGTGGGACATAAATAATTTAGGTGAAGGAATTCTTTTCTCTCGCTGTAGGTACACATTAAAGAGCCAACAACACCATGACTGACTCCAAGTACTTCACAACCAATAAGAAAGGTAAGTCTGAGAACCTGCTCAGAGCTCCGAGGGCTTCGGAGTCAGGTTGTAGGACTGTCCCGAGTAGAGTGTCCTGGCCTCTGCGGACACGCGTGCTGTGGGCGGTCTCACTGGGGTCTGGTGCTCCTATGGAAAAGTGCATTGGGGAGGTTCAGGTGCAGGTTTTCAGTTTGATTTTGAAGGTTCTGTCGTGGTAAGAGGAGAGGATCTGACATTGATCCATTGAAGACTGATAGATCTGAGTGCATGTATTCTCTTTCACCGATTCTCTTGGAAATACATGTTTTGTAACAAGAAACACTGTTATATAGAGATACGTATAAAGTAACAATGGAAGTTCTCTGCTTTCCTCTTCCTGCTCCTGAGGGAACCTCGTGTGTAGCCTCAGTCTTTCTCTATGCACATACATACATATAATTTTTAAAACTGTATCTGAAGAAAATGAGGTTATAAAAAAAAATGCAAGAAACTTGGTAAATTCTTATCCCTCCATGCAGGTCTGCCTCTTCCTTTGGCTAAGCTTTGTCAAGATAACATTCTTTGTACTTAAAACAGGAACCTCTGAAGTCAGTATTTTGATTTTTAGGTCATAGATTACTTGAATAGCTTTGAATTTATTAACTCACCATCTTTGTACTCAGAAATATAATACTGGATTTCATAGTGAATGTTGTTAGCCTAGGAACTAAGGGTTCTTGGGAAAGTCCAACTTCCTTATCTTCTGTGAAACTCTCCTTAAACGCAGCAGTGCTTTCCCAGTGCCATCGACGAGGCGGGCCGGCTCCACTCTTCTCAGGCCGCTGGGTCCCACAGCGGGGCTGCACACGTTCCTGGGGGCCAGCGCGTCTCCTGGAGTGTTCTGGGCAGGATATCTTCTTCTTACTCTCTAACACTGGCCTTCTCAAACGTGCCTTTTCTCCTCTCCTCCTGAAGCTAAAATGAGCTCACTTCTCCGCCCCAGGGTGGGTCTTTCTGGTTTCCCTTCTGATGGGTACTGACCTTAACCTCCTGACTGTCTCCAGATTTTACTAAGATTGGTCTTGAAGAACACTGCGGTGTCCTACTTTGATTTACTCATTTATCCAGTAAGTATTTACTGAGTGCCCACTGCGTGTGGGTCATACTCTCCACCCTAACACGGGTGGGGTTTCCTGCTAAATGTCCTAATTTCCTGATTACCCAGATCTTGATTTGCAAGTGCTGTTTCCCAGAATGGAATCAGGACTCCTTGGAGGAATGACTGATTCCAAGGCTGGGTCGAGAGAAAGTACAAGAGGAACATGAACATCTCACACCAGAAAGCAAAAGAAAGGAGGTGCTCAAAAATGATGGTGCGGGTCAGGGAGCAGAACAGTTGGAGGGGCTTCCACTGGTCAAATTCGAAATTGATAATTTAAGAAGTGATCAAAGAATTGGACTGTAGCCTGTTGAGTGGTCAACACATAAAAATGCTCATAATTCACGGTAATAGTTGATTCAGGCAGAAGTCATCAGTGAATCCTAAAGTAATTGGCAGGTGAAAGTTTGTTGAAGAATAGGATGTTTGTATAGTTTCAGAAGTATCCTTTCAAAAGTCACAATAATCACAAGGGGGAAAAATAGTAACTTTACTGTTGCAAAACTTGGTAATTACCACCTTAACCAAGTGCGTGTGGGGGGCTCTGCCCACAGGCCCCCCCCAATCCCTGGTCCACCACAGATGAGACCAAGTCTACCAAGACATGATCTGCTTGGGAAGGAAGGGTGGCTGATCTCTCAAAGGAGAAGGGCCAGGAGCCTGTTGCTCAGTGGGCTTTTATTGGGTTTGATTTGCATAGGAACAGGGTGTGCATGTGAAGCGCATCAGTCATTGTCAGGCAGTAAGGAACAAACAATAGATGACATTCAAAGTACTCTGAGGGCTTCTTTAGTCTCATGGTCAGAGAGCTAAGGGGCCATAAAACTTCAGGGAAACAAACTCATGTCACACTTGGACCCTTATCATTTAAATTGAGGGCATTCTTAGCAAAGCAGGTTTCACAGGATTTTATGCATCATTTCTTAGGCCCGACCAGCCCAGGGAACCCTTTCCAGCACACACTGCACTGCATTGCCCTCTGTCATTGTTTCAGGCTTAAGTCAGGCAGGGGAGGTAAGGCAGCAAGAGATCAGGAGACTTCTCAGACAGAATGAGGACTCAGGCTGTGTAAAAGCTGAGGGGTGAAGATCTCTCACTCCCTTTTTTATAGCCCCCCCCCCAAGTCCTTCCCTGAGGGCCCCTTTGTGACTGTGCTGTCTTCTTTTGTCCCTCCCTTGAGGAATCTTACCCGTCATTGGCTAACTGGTCTTCCACTCGGGGCCAAGCAGGGTGAAGTAAAGGGGGCAGAGGTGGAGTCCCTGCCAGGGAGATAAAAGCTTTGTCTCCTTAGGGGCTTAGCGTCCCAAGGGCTCTCACTCAGCCTTAGCCATGGGGGCTAGAGCTTCTGAAACCAGGCAGGGCGGTTCTCTACAACCAAGTATTGAGTGTTAATATCCCCAATAATGGAACAGGTTAGCATTCTTTCCCTCTTGATGTGGTGCGCTGAGAACAGCTGAGTAGAACGTCCCATCATTCATGAAGGGTGCCCGCCAGAACACGTAATGTCAGTGTAGTCGCGGAAAAACACCCATGAGAAACCCAAAGTGAGAGCATGCCGAAAAAAAACCCGTCATGAGAGAGGCTGAAGAACGGTTTCAGATTAGAGGGGACCAAACGGGGACACGACAGTAACTGTGACGCGTGATCCTGAACTGGACCTTGGCCCGAGGGGATGGGTGTGAAGTTGCCGTAAAAGACATTTTCAAGACCTTTGAGTAAGGTCTTATGATGATGTATCCTTGTTAAATGTCCTGATTCTGTTTATTGTATTACGATATGTAAGATAGTTCCTTGTTCTTAGAGATTACACGCTGACACATTTAGAGCTAATGAGATACGATGTCTGCAGCTTACTGTTAAAATGATCCAGGAAAAAAACTTGAAAACATAGAGGAAGTATGATAAAACAAATGTGGCATAATGTTAACAGTTGGGGAATCAAGACTGTGGTGCTTTACAAAAAAAAAAAAAGGCAGGAGGGCACACTTTGTTGGCCCAGAGTGAGCAAGGGACACCAGGATATTTTCTAGAAAGCTTGAGCATCTCTGGCTTGTCATTTGGAGTTACGTAAGGGTGAACAAGCTCTTCTGTTATAGCACATGAGGCTCCGTAATTGGTTAGTTACATCAGCTGCCTTCTACCCAGTGGCTTCCCACCTTATCTACGCATCAGCATTACCCAGGGAGATTGGGAAACGGTGCTGATGCCCAGGTCCCACAGCCCCAGATAACCTGACTTCATTGTCTGCGATACGGCTGTTTGTGGGGTGGGGGTGGATGAGGGGAGGGCTTAAAATCTCCCCAGATTTCTCTGATCTGTAGCCAAGATTGAGAATTGCTAGCTGCTAGCAATGCTTGGTAGATCTGATTAAGGAGAGGAGGGGGGGAAAGGGAAGATTTAGGAAAGTTGTATGTGTGGGTGCTTCACTTAGTGCCCCTCGTTGGCTCCTCCCAGCTTCCCTCTTTGTCTTTATTGCTTGCCCCTCACAAAGGCCTCTAGCCCCTTGCTATACATTTTCACCCTTTTTTCTGATTTTCTCATTCCTGAAATGTGTGTATTTCTTCTGTTAATGTTTTTTGGGCTTTAATGAGCAAGGTATCATCTATGATGATATAAGAATTTACTTAAAAAGTCACATAACTCTTCAAACCTTCTCTTGTAATGGGTCCTGGTAACCTTTTTTTATTTAGGGATTCATGCAACTTTAAGACTTACAGATGAATCATGGCTGGGTATTTTAAAAATGGGTGCATGTGTTCCTTTACTTCCTGCAGCGCCCACCAGAATTGCCACAGGAACATGTTCTTTAAGTTTATGCTGTTGGGGCTGGAATAGTTTCAGTTACAGCCTGTTTTCATTCTTCACTCCTGCTGCTCTTCACAGTGCAGACTTGCTGTAACCCTTTGGCTTGTCTGATCTTGCTGTTCCCAGAAGTACGTGGTGGGAAGGACCGCTGAGAGCTGGACCTGGCAGCAGAGGACTTGATGATGGAGGGGAAGAGGGACTCTCTGAAGGGTCCAGCGGTAGTGGCTGTGCTCTTTCCACAGCTGTTGATTAAGTAAAAAGCAGTTTTTGTGACATGGATTTGTTTGCCTTGCTGACAGTGGATATTGATGTAACAGGCTTGTATGTGTATGTGTGTGTTCAGTAGCTGCTTCTTAGTTTCATCCTTGACATTTAGAGGTTTTGGCAGATCACAGAGTTTTCTGTCCCCGCCGTCTCCACGCTGATGAGTGAGGTCTGCCGAAAGCGAACATCAGGGTGGACCCCGTGCAGGTGGAGGGCAGAGGGGCAGTGTGGCAGGAGGGTTTGAGAGCGTGTAGATGGGAGTCGACTTCGTCACGGGCGTGCTGGTGTGTTTCTGTTTTCTCTTAACACCAGTAGGGGGTTGTTGTGTTTTCTTGTTTCAGCTCCAGCTTTCTGAAGATAGGTGAGCCTGGGCCCTAACGTAGCGGTGACGGTTTTGCCATGTCACAGTGCAGGGCCCGGGCAGTCAGTTATCTGAGACTGTGTCTTTAGAAATGACTCTGGTTTGTACCACTTGTGAGGCTTCAAGACTGTTATTTGTGTTGTTAGATTGATTGACTAGGATGGGGCCCTAAAGCCCATTAACACCCCCCCACACACACTGCCGACCCCCATTCACTCCTTAAAGTACTAATTAGAGTGGAGCAGTGATTTTCGACTGGGGTTGTACATTAGAATCCCTTGGGGGAACTTTCGATGAATGTGGAGTTCTGCTCCTTGACAGTCTGATTTATTTGGTCCAGAGTAGAGCCTGAGCACTGTTATTTTTATATACTGTCCAGGAAGTGGTGTATTGCCAATGTTGAGGACCTCTGGATTCAGGAGACACTCTGTCACTAAGTCACTCTGAGATCCCCTAAGAGTGGGTGAACGAGACCTGACCGGTGTGGCTCGGTTGGTTGGGCGTTGTCCCATGAAGCGAAGGTTCAGCTCCATTCCTAGTCCGGGCATGTGTCCAGGTTGCAGGTTCAGCCCCTGGCACCCTCCCCCTCCCCCCCCCCATGGGGCACTTATAAGAGGCAAAACCCATCATCTGTGTTTCCCTCTCCCCCTCTTCCCCCTCCCTCTCTGTCTAAAAGAATAAGTAATTTTAAGTGCTTGTTTTTTTACGACTTTATTCAATTATTTAGAGAGAGGGGGAAGGAGGGAGAAAGAGAGGGAGAAAGAGAGGGAGAGATGCATTGATTGGTTGCCTGTCTCACACCCCCAACCAGGGACCTGGCCTGCAAGCCAGGCATGTGCCTTGACTAGAATCGAACCAGTGACCTTTGGGCTCGCAGGCTGCAAGCCAGCACTCAATCCACTGAGCCACACCAGCCAGGGCTAGTTGATTAATAATAGTAATGAAAAGTGGGTGAATTAGATGATATCTAGAGTCTTCTGGGTTTGAAAACACTGATTTGTGAACCTTTTCTTTGCCTACGTTACTTTTCCCCCAGGACCTTGAAGTTTTGACGGGGGAGGTCATTCCCCAGATGCCTGTCTCTCCCCGTTGTAGGATGTGATGAGATTGACTTTTTCCTGCTCCTGTGCCTCCTGTGATCTGGACTGTATCTTCCTCTCTGGCCATAACCTGGGAGGTGATGCCCTCAGGAGTGTCAGTTACCTCTCGAGGGGTTTGGCTTGTACTCACCCTGTAACCTAAACAGTCTTACTTTGGTCACTGTCCTGGCTCTAGCAAACTTTCCCGGTGCTGCTTACTGCATAACACAGTGTTCTGCTCTAGCTCTGGTCCTGGAGGCCCATCCATTTGTTTTCTTCTTTTACAGGAGAAATCTTTGAATTAAAGGCTGAACTGAACAATGAAAAGAAGGAAAAGAGGAAGGAGGCGGTGAAGAAGGTGATCGCTGCTATGACCGTGGGGAAGGACGTCAGGTGAGGGCAGTTGCACCACCCCTGACCACTGCAGACCGTTAAAGTTAGAGAACCTGTAAGAGCGGGTGTGTCCTGAAAACAGGTTGCTTTTATGTGAGTTCTGTAACTTCAGTTTGTTTGTTTGTTTTCGTTTGTTTCGGAAGAGTGAAACCAGTTCAAGTTTTTGCAGACAGATACAGGATCAGACCTCCCGAGAGCTGGCGCAGCTTCAGATCTGGGGCCGCAGCAGTTTTGGGAGATGGTAAAGGTACACCGAGAAGCAGGGGCTCGTGGGCTCTTTAACTGGCGTAAGCTGGTGCCCTCAGCGCCATAACTCCACATTCAGTTCCTGAGTTCAGGATCAAAATCAGTGTTAACAAAGTCCTTATTGAAAAACAAAATTCTGTAATTTAGCAATACCATTTGGAAGCAAGTAAGGATTGTCTGCAGGTCCCTGAGGACCCCCCAAATCCCTTCGGGGGCCTGTGAGGGGAACACTGTTCCTGTGATAATCCTGAGGCATTACTATTATTGCCTCTTTCGTTACGTTGACTTTCTCATTGCCGGCGTGGCAGCGTGAGTCCGGGCAGTGGAGCCCCACGTGCGTGCGGGGGACGAACAGGGCGGTTTCGCTTAGGGCCATTTGTCACCAAGCGTTAAAGTTTATTTTAAACATTTGATCCTTTTTAATATTCTGTATGGTAGGAATTATGCATAAAGCACTTCTGCTGCATAGCAAAGAGTGATGGTTGAATTGCGGGGGGAAGCCCACGCATGAGTGTTGAACTAGGAACACCAGTCCCACGTGAAAGTACGATTGACAGACAAATTACCCTCAACCAGACTTCAGTGTTCGGGAGACAGTTTATCAAAACCAAACAAAGTGAACCCGTTACTTCGAGGGGAAAAAATGACACTAGATAAATTCAACCTTTAAAGTAAAAATTAGAGTGTTAGAAAACTTGTATCTCCTGTCACGGGCTTGACAGCCTCCCAGCACCCGCGGCGTCCCTGGTGAGATGGGCAGCAAAGTTGGCGGAGGCGAGCGTTTGCTCTTACGTAACGACGTGCACCGACCTCGGGCACCTGCACGGCTCATAGCGCCGTGTTTTCAGATGGCCAGTGCTCGTGTCATCAAGTGAGGCTTGGGTGAAGGCCCACTCAAGATAAATGACAAGCGAGGACAGTTTGATGCAGCCTGTGTGTGGTGGCCAGCTCATAAGAAACGGCCATCTGCAGACTCAGAAGAAAGGAGGAGCCACAGTTATGTGAAGAAGCTACTGAGGTACTTCTCCCTTTTCCAGTTTCTGTACGCGTGTGAGGCTGGATTTTTTTTTCTTACACTGCAACCAGAATAGTATTCTGCACCGGGGTTGAATGCCAGAGCAGATGAGAATCCAGCTACCTTCCTTTAAACTAGACATTAAAGGGGTTCGCAACATTGTAAAACAATGTCATCTCTTTAAAAAAATAGATGTTTACTTTAGAATGGTATTTGTTACTATGAAATGTATTGTTGCTTTAAATGGGTTAATATTTCTAACATTTCTCAGTTTTAACCTGATGTGGTAGAGTATCAGTAGTTATATAACCCACGTGAACAAAAACGCTCTGGGGAGCTCAGTACTTTTTAAAGGGGTCGTGAGACCCACGGGGTGAGAGCAGCTTCCCTATGCCGTCGTGCGGAGGTGACTCGGGGTCTTCCGTGCTGCGGGCGCTGCTGGCCGGCCCGGTGGTGGTGGTTCTGTTTGTTAGTGCGTGAGCACGTTGGTCTTCGCTGTGACGTGATGTCTGTCTCAGGGCAGCAGACTTCTCGTGAAGGGCAAGCTGCGAATACCTTAGGCTCAGCAGGCCAAAAGGCAGAACATTGAGGTTATTATGTAGGTAATTACATAACGAGAGAACAAATTTCCACAAATATTTTGTTGAGAAAATTCATCATATAATTTAGTATAGTTTTTTTTGTACTATATGTGTACTAAAAAGTTGGGGTTCTTTTGGGGGGGTTACAGTTTGTTTAATTGGGGTTCAGAGTAAGTGTTCTTTCTGTCATCAAATCAGTTGTTAAATGATCACATGTAAAAAACTGGGTGCTGGGCCGTGTGTGGGCCACAGGCTGTGGTTTGCTGACCCAGGACCAGCCACCGAAGGGCGGTTTTCACCAAGGACCAAACATGGCTGGGGCAAGCGCGTCGGCACAGAGGAACCGTTACAGTCCGCATTGGGGGGCGAGTGTGTGTTTCTGTGTCCTACAGAAAACTCTTTTTGTGGTGTTTTCCTTTTGTATGCTTGGTAAATACTATTTGTTAATTTATTAATTAAGTGATTAGTTTGTGCCTAGCACTATGCCAGATACCATAATGCAGACAGAAGGATTGCAGATGCCTTTAGCCTTAATAATAAAATACCGTGAGGTAATTAGGTACTAGAACACGTACATTAAAGGCAGTAAGAGTTCTGCCAAAGAGCGAGCCATATGAAACGAAACAGGTGACGAATCCTTGCAGGAGATGGGACTTGTGCTGCCTGGAAAGATAGCTCGAAACGCACCAGCGACGGAGGTTGGCCGCAAGCTCAGCACCGTCCACTAGAAACGACAGTGCACGCCACACAGGCAATTTTAAATTTTCTGGTAGCCACCTTAAAATTAAAGTAAAAAGTGGGTGAAATTAATTTTAATAATCTACTTCATTTTACCCAGTAGATCCAGAACAGTAATAGTTCAGCATAAAATCAACATAAAAATTATCACTGCGATACTTTGCAGTGCAGTTTCCATTCCGAGTGTTTCACGTGTGCATCGCACGTCGGTGGGGACGGGCCACGTCACCCTCCGTCGGTGACGGGTGGCTGCTCCGTGGGAAAGCCCAGGCTTCCGGGTTCGTGCTTTGGGACTCAGTGGTCTCTACCGCTAGCGCTTGGACTGTTCTTGATCGAGATCTTCTTGATCTTGTGCAGGTATTTGGAATTAAATTATTTAGGATCTTGAATTTCCTGTGGTTAATGTTTCAGGTTTATTTACTTGTTTTGCAGTTGTTTTTCATGTGAGCTGTTCCCCTAGGAAATGGGAGGGGCCCTCATTTTTGGAGACTGTCATTGGCATTCATAAATTATCTGCGTGTACGGGAAGCTACGTGGGGGACACACATGCAGATCAAACAGGCAGTTTCCCTTCCAGGACAGAGGTCACTGGTTGATCGGCGAGAGGATGGATTCTTTGGCTTTGCGGCCCATCTTCCTTTTGTAAATAATTTCTGTTTTGTATGTTGTTTTTATATGTTGTGTGGGAGCTATACCAAGTAACCAGTTGTGTCTCTTAATTTCCTGTAACTCTGACAGTTGCTTCTTCTGTAATAGTAGTAAGATATTTGGAAATATTTAATTTATAAGGTACTTTGATAAAGCCTTAGGAGAAGGTTAATTGGTAACTTCCCATAAAATTATAATTAACCTGTATTTTTTTTAAGTGCTACTTACACTTTGTTTTTTATTTTTTAAAAGATTTTATTTATTTACCTTTAGAGGGGAAGGGAAGGAGAGAGGGAGAGAAATATCAATGTGTGGTTGCCTCTCATGTGTCCCCTGCTGGGAACTGCAACCTGGGCATGTGCCGTGACTGGGAATCGAACCACAATCCTCTGGTTTGCAGGCCCGCACCCAACCCACTGAGCTACACAAGCCAGGGTGTGCTACTTTAAATCTGACAAGCTCAACCCTTTCAAGCTAATGGTGCTACTTTGTGAATGAAAACACAGTTTCTTTTTATTGGCCTGATAGTAAATTGTGAAATGCCTTGAACTTGGGACGAGTATCATAAACTCCTTTTATATTTGCATGCACTGAAATTTCACTTTTATATTTGTTTGCATGTGTAAATAAATTCCACTAAAGGGGTTTCATGATGTCCTAGGGAAATTAGTGGAGTCCAGCTGTTGGGACTAGAGATGTGCAGAATGAGCCTGAACGGAGCGTTTCATTCTGCCCGCGGGCAAGGGAGCTGTTGAAAGTAGAGGGTCAGTTACACGGACTCCAGAGCCAACTGCACAGGTTCCTGCTGTTGAGGATGGTGGACAGATAATGAGCATCAAAAAGTGTAGCAGCCTCAGTGCTTTGAAGCCGTGGTGAAGTGACATGAAGAATTGCTGTTAATTTTTTGAATAATAAAAATAGCGATTTTTAAAAAATCCCAAAAATACTGTGCATGAGACGATACCGTGTCTGGGACTCGTCTCAAAGTCCTGCAGAGCAGCTCTTGGCGGGGGCCGGGCGGGGGGGGGGGTCTGAAGGAAGGCTGGGCCGGGTCGGTGTGTTTTCAGCCATGGATGCAGTGGGTTCGTTATCTTGCTTTCTTTGCTTTTGTTTGAAAACTCTTACAGTAAAGTTTAAAAAAATTTAGATTTAGCAACTTTCTTGGGATCAGCACTGCGAATCCTTTAGTGATTCGTTTCTGTCCTAATACCACTGTGGGGACATTTGTCTGGCATCAGATCACTTTGTAAATAAGGTTATTTTTTGTTTCATCTAACAGGTGGCACCGACATCTGTTCACTTTTCCTTTCTCTTCTCTCCCGTCCTCAGCTCCCTCTTTCCAGACGTAGTGAACTGCATGCAGACCGACAACCTGGAGCTGAAGAAGCTTGTGTATCTCTACCTGATGAACTACGCCAAGAGTCAGCCAGACATGGCCATCATGGCTGTCAACAGCTTCGTGAAGGTAACCTCGGAGACCCTGCACCAGTGTCTTCTACTTCCAGTAACCTTTCCGGGAGTGACTCGATACAGGAGTGTCTGCCTGGCAGATAAGCAGCCTCTGCCCCAAGAGAGGGCCCCTAGAGAGAAGTACTGGCAGTGACCGGGAGAACTCTTGTTTCAGGCGTCTGTGTGCCAGCGCTTGTCACCCAGCTCAGACCGCATGGCGAGCCCTCTGTTAGCCGGGCTCTGTGCGTCTCCCAGGTGGGAGAGGAAGGCCAGGTGGAACCTTGCTGTTTCGTGAGCCGCCAGAGGCTCACAGAGACTTCCACGGCTGACATGGGGTGGGCATGGTATTGTAGTACCAGTAACCTGTTTTGTTTTTGTAGAAATTACACTTGTAGGTCAGACGCAATGGAAACTGCTACAGGGAGTACTACTTCTATTTCGTATTGCTTAATAGAGCTTACTTTTTTTTTTTAATCTTTAGAGGGGAAGGGAAGGAGAGAGGGAGAGAAATATCAATGTATGGTTGCCTCTCCTGAGTCTCCTGCTGGGAACTGGCCTGCAGCCCAGGCACGTGCCCTGACTGGGAATTGAACCTCGATCCTCTGGTTCTTAGGCCCGTGCTCAATCCACTGAGCTACACCAGCCAGGGCTAGAGCTTACATTTGATTAATTTTTTTATTATGGAAAATTTGAAACGTATTCAAGTAGAAGGAATATTCAAAATATCCACCGTGCAGTTTTCATGGTTACCAACTACGATCAGTCTAGTTTAATTTATGTTCCCTGTGCATACTTTCCCGACCCTTCTCCCTTCTCCTAGTGGGTAATTGTAAAGCGAATTCCAGATATAAGGATGGAAAATTATTTCATTCTCATATTTGTCAGGATAAGATTTCTTTTTAACAGATAACCACAGTGCCATTTTTGCTTGTTAGATTTGATGAACATAATAACGAGTCTGTTCCTGTTAATGTTTTTTTTAGTAATTTTTTTTCTGCCTGGAATTTCATCTGCATTTTTTTAAAAAGGTAGCATTTCTAAAGTTTGCTTCTATTAAACTCTTTTTGAAAAGTGACCATTATACTTTCTTTCTTCTTAGGGGATTTTGTTCTTTTCCTGTTCAGCTACATTCTACAGTATCAAAGAACATTCCATTTTTTCTCTCCACGGGTCGATAGACAGCCTGCCTTGTAGGCTGACTGCACACGTACGGGTTTATAATAGTTAAAGAAATTTTTTAGAGTGGGGCAGTTCGAGGAGTGTTCTTGTTACTCAGAGTTTTATTTGTGTGGTACTCGGAAGAGCACCTAGTGAAGGAGGTACTTGCTCACGTGGGGCCCACACCAGACTCTGTGTTCTTTTTTGCTTTCTTGTCTCTAGGCCAGGCCCTTTTTGCTCCCTGCTTGCTAATGGGGCCCCTCTTTCCATTCCTCATTTTTCCTGGGCCAGAATACAAGCCCAGAGGCCTTTTGTGTTTTTAGGGTGGGGGTGGTAACACCAGCTCACCAGGCTTTTGCTCAGTCTGGGAGCTAATCCATTTCTTCACTGCATATGTGAAGCAGTTGAATGAATTGCAATCTGGGCTCACATGGCAACTGAGGTCTGTACTCAGGAACGGAACAGCATGGGAGGTTTGGGTTCTGGCAGACAGTAACCAGAGGCCTACAATAAACTCTTCTTTCGAGTCTTATGCAAACTGGACTGTTTCCTTTCTGTCACCACGTCCACCTGTAGCTGTCAAGGATTGTTTTTTGTAGGACTGTGAAGATCCCAACCCTCTGATCCGGGCCTTGGCAGTCAGAACCATGGGGTGCATCCGGGTGGACAAGATCACGGAATATCTCTGTGAGCCCCTCCGCAAGTGCTTGAAGGACGAGGACCCCTACGTTCGGAAGACAGCGGCAGTCTGCGTGGCGAAGCTCCACGATATCAATGCCCAGATGGTGGAGGATCAGGGGTTTCTGGATTCTCTGCGGGATCTCATAGCAGATTCAAATCCAATGGTAACACGCTTTTGCTTTTCTAAAGAGAGCAGTATTTAAAGTGGGTTACTCTGAAAAGCATGTTTAAAACAATCCTTGCCTTTGGGACATTGAACCATAGGTTAGCTGTGGGCAGCGTGACTTCTCCGTGTCCTGCAGATTGTCGGTCTCACGTCGCAGGTGTTTCTGGGGTGAAACCAAGGGCTGAAACACGAGGGTGTAAAGTGAACCTTTGCATCATATGTGCCCCCATAGTGGCTAAGAAAGTGACCTTCAGCTGGTGCGCCACCAGAACTTTGGAAGCGTGCAGTCCCTGACTGTGTAATTAGGGGCACTGACCTCTTTTCCTTAGACTGCCAGATTTTTTAAAAAATGACAACAGCCAACAACAATAGCTGTCTGGTGTGAATAAATAAAAATTACACCTGTTTTTTTGTCGGGTCAGCAAAAGGCTTTTTCGGCGTGCTGGAGAATTTCGTAGCTCGTTTGCATGGGCCGTGAAACAGAAACGGTGGGAGACTGCTGGCGTTGGAAGTGGGTCCTCTCGTCTCCTTACGGAGCGTTTACCTTAAGTTTATGTCAGTTTTTTAAAGCTTGTTTCTCCAGATAGATGTTTGTGGTATTTTCTGGTGGTGTGGGAATAGAAGCTGAATCAATTCTCTTTATTGCCTAAGTAACGTAATGCATTCTTCTCTCGGAGAATTCCAGGGCAAGATTCTTCTTAGCAACCTTGATTCTGTGTTAAATGTTTGGCAGCCAGAACGTAACTTAACACCCCACGGTTTGGGGACCATTTCTTTCTCTTGACATTTTAACCTTTGCCGGTGTAATGAAAGGCGAGCCGAGCCCCGGGTGGAGCGCGGGCTCTGCTGGTCCCCGGCGCTCACTGAGTCACCCTCTTAGGTGCCCCTGCACGGGGCGGAGAGCAGGGCCGCTTTCTCTGCCCGTTTTGCCGATGCAGTATTTTCAGGGAGGCGAATAATGCTGTCAGTTAATCAGTGGGTACTTAACCTCTGAATATTGTTTTTGAACTTTTTGAGATAGAGAGTTGGGATTTGCCGTGAAATAGCCCTTGTCTCTCGCTTGCAGATTCCCTGCTCCAATCTCTGCTTTGACATTTCATTTGGTTCATACTGTTGTTTGGTGAGTCTTCACTCCTGCTCATTAACCTTTGGGTTTGGTGTCAGGGTTCAAGGGTGAAGCAAGCCCCATGTTTTAAGGTGCTGTGGTACCAGCTACCATCAGGCATCTTCCTACCACCTTGTGGGCATAGAAATGGCTGTGGGTGCGTATGTGCTTAAACTGTGACCCCTAACAGGTCACCTCCCAGCACTAGAACTCTGAATGTGCCCGACTGCTGGGCTCTGTAGGTTGGGTCTCGTTCTGCAGAGCAAAAGAGTGAAAGGGCACATGTGTGGGCTGTGGGTTCGGGGCGTGTGTGAGAGGCACCTAATCAGTGTTTCTCTCCTTTTCCCTCCCTTCTCCTCTCCAAAAATAAATGAATAAAACCTTAAAAAAGAATTTTGATTCCACCCTGTCTTTTCTCCTTCAAGCAGTATACCATGTGGCACTTTTTAAAAATTCCATGAAGAAACATCTATTTTATAGAATGTTTAGCTGGTACCAAGTTGTGGTTTCATAACTGCTTTTGATTCATCCTGTTATTCTTAGCAACTGTTTTTGAAATTCTATTTTTTATGCTGATTATTTGCAAGTGGGAAGGATATTCATTTATTGGTTGAAAAATTATGAACTAGAAGATAATCATAGGCCAAAAAATGGTTCACTGTACAAGGCTTTAAAATGTTTAGTTATGTTTTTATTGGTTAAACAATGCGTGTCTATTGCGAAGTGGTAGGCCTAGACTGGTTTACTTGGTTTAATTCGTTGACATTTTCTGCTTGACCAGTGAGAAGGTGAAAAGTGGGCTCCACACACCACGTTGTGGGCATCCCGACGAGCAGGTGCTGTGTCCCCGTGGAAACCTGTTACTCGTCCAGCAGGGCCAGGGCTGTGGCGCGGAGCGGAGGGAAAATGAGCACTAACCTAGGCAGCTCCAGTTTGGGAAGAAAAAGACTAAAGTCTTCAGAGCGCAGAACCTAGAAAATTTGACAGTCAGGGCCTACCCGAGGGCTTACTAAAGGCATCTTAGTTTTTTTGTCTTTGTTTTTCCCCTGAGTAGCACTCAGAGATCTTGATGCAGGTCAGGTGAGAGGATGGAATGATTCTGGGACAAACCGAATTTGTCTCTTAGTCAGAGTTTTCATTGTAGAGGAAGAGCCGGCTTCACCCAGTCCATGTACTTGAGTAGTAAGTGCATGTCGTGTATTTATTTGTACTTTTCATTATGGGTATTCTCAAACCTACTCTAAATAACATGAACCCATTTGCCATTGCCAGATGAACTTATAATTATTATCTGCCTGCCTCGACCAGCGAGGGGTGGAGGTCCCTGAGCGGGGTGACACAACACGACACGGGTTAAGGAAAAGCAGGGGCCAGGTGGGGCATTGCCCTTAGATGGAGAGACAGTGACCCTAAACCTGGGCTCCGAGTTTGTTTTGTAGGGGTCAGTGACATAAAAAGCTCAAGGAAGTTTCACAGACTTAGGGAGACACTGTGGGCAGACCGTTCCATTCCCAGGCTGCCTAAACAATAAATACGTCTTCTGCAAAAGTTACGGTCGCATTCAGCTGAAGCTTGCGGTTATCTGTTCCCTTCTCAACCCCTGCGGGTTCTGGCTGCTGTCAGCTGCCGGCCTGCTCCGCTTTGTGGACGCAGGCGGCACTCAGCCTGAGCTCCGACGCCAGCCTTCGCCGTCCTCCACACGAGCCAGTCTCGTTTTACCTGTTTTCTTCCCCCTGGTACCTGTATGTGAGTAATTTACACAGGCAGCGTGTAAATTACAGAGAGTAAGTCTCTTTTTGGATGGAATATAAAATTGTAGTGAACCATAATGTTCTTAATAACTCTTAACTGGTTGTTACTGCAGAGGATCAGGAGGTGATTTGGGGAGAATTTCACAAACATCTCTGAGAAAACTTAAGGTTATGTGGTAGATTGAGAAACTTTGGGGAATGCCTTTTGTTTTATTGTAGTTCTACTGCAGATTTTCCTAGAGCAGACGCGAGCTTTGGAAGTTAGGTTGTGGGACCTACTGCCCACCACAGGAAATCTTCTGATTTTTGTCAGGTTTCCCTGATACTAGCAGAGCTTTTCTCCGACACCATTCAGCTTACCGCTAACGAGGCACCAGGCTGTGAGATGGAAGGAGGCGGCCACGCTCCTGTGAGGGCCGTGCTGCATGGGGGTGGCGGGGGGAGTGGGCGCCTCCCCCAGATTGGTGCTTGGAACACCTTGCTTGCCCTCCTCTTCTCTGGCCTTGTTCTTCATGCATTCACATCTTTTTTAGGCTCTTCATTCCTGTTTTGAAAGGCTTGGAATAAAAAGTAGCCAACCTGCATAAACACACAGGCCTACTTTTGATCTTGACCTCATACTTTCAACAGTGTGTCTTTACCAAAAAGTAATTCAGTTACTGTCACTGTGCTGTTGATTTTATTTTATCAGTTGGTTAAGTGCTGCAGACAGGAGATGGACAGTGCATGAATGTTATGTGCCTTCCAGGGCCCAGAGGTAGAACGTAAGGTTTGTGGCGCAAATGTCTCTGAAGCTCCTAAGGCTCACAAAGGCCTTGTGTCATCAGGAAAAGAGAAACTTAAACTTCAGTGCATTCTGTGCTAGGCACAGTGATAATAGATGCTTTACCTGACACCTTTTATTTAGCTCTCAGTACCTCCCCAGTGGAGCAGATGTTGGTCCATGTCGGAGATGAAGCAGTGCACCTTCAGGGGGGCTGGAGAATCATCCCAGAGGTGCAAGTCCCTGGTGATGTAGCCAGGATTCCGACCGGTTCTGCGTCACTGTCCTTGTGGACGGTCTATACACAATAGAGTTTAAATATGTGCACGCTCACAGAAACATTTAGAATTGTCTCCGTTTTCTCAGAATTTTGGATATACAAAGGCCTTTACCTGAGGACTGTTTTAATATGAAATCTTAAAATCCTCTTAATTCCGACCATGGGTAGGAGTCCTGAGTTACTGCTCCTAAGAGGGAGTTTTATTCCGCTTTTTTCAGAAGTCGCTCCACACGGGGGCAGCACTGCACCAGCAAACTTGAATGTGCAAGAGAAGCTAATGCTTCCAGGGGTTCTGTCTTCCTAGTTTCCGTGTAGCTCCCTGCAGAAGGGCATCCTCAATGTCAAAGCATCAGAACTTCTGCAGAAATGACTTTGAAATCTTAGGGTAAACTGGTGGTAAGATCTGAATGCTCTTGGGGTTATGCTGACCTCCAGGCTGGTTCCTGGGGGTAGTGTACCTTGCTACAAGTAGTGAAATTACATTTCCATTCTCTGTTTTGGGTGATTACACACACCTTGTTTTCCTGCAGTTGTTTTACTACTTATACTTTAAGGCTGGTTTTCGGTGACATACTATTTAAAAAGAAAAAAGATAAACTTTGAAGTAAAAATTCTCACTGTGTGAAGTCCTGGCTCCACCTGCTGGCGCCTCCTTCCCCTGTGCAGTGAGGGGCGCCGGCTCAGAGTCCGGGGAGGGCTTGCTGGACTGCTGCTGCATGCAGGACCCCGGCAAAGGGCCTGGTTCGAGGCTTCGTGGGATCAGCGCCGCCCCTGGTGGCGGAGCCTTATGGCAGCGGTTGCTGTGGCGACCATAGCACTGATGTAAAGGTTCACCATCTGCACACACTCAGTAAAATGTCTTCTGAGGAAGTCAGACCTCAACTTATTTCCAGATGCAGATTCTATTGGTCCATCATTTTGAAAGTAAAACTGAATTTAGAGTGAGGAAACACTTGAGCTGTAGGAAAAGAACTCCCATGATGTCAGAATTTAAAAGATTTTCTCCAAGTTTTTTAAAAATTTTATTATTTTTCAAGTACAGTTTTTTGTCTATTTCTCCCATCCCAGCCTCCCCCGCCCGTGCTCCCCACCTCCCTCCCATTTCCACCCCCCTTAGTTCTCGTCCCTGTGTCCTTCCTATTTGTTCCTTCAATTCTCCAAGTTTTTATCTGCAAGAAACACATGCTTTTGAGTGGTGGTGATTATTCCATAGTTTCTGCCCGAGCATTAGGATTTTCTGTTCATTATCTATGGGTTTTCATTTCTGCTTGAGAGGCGTTTTGAGGTAGTCCAACGTAAGTTAACACTTGACGCCAGAACTGCCAGCCTGGCCTCTTCCGACAGCCCCGCACGTGTGCTGGGCCCGCTGTGTGTGGGTCCCGTTCTCCCACGTCCCTGTGGCCGAGGGACCTCGCCCTCCTGCGTTCTAACCCTCCTCAGTGTTCTTCCATCTCTCCGAGAGCTGCCCGCAGGGTGCTTCTCTTCCACTGCCCTGTTCTCTCTGCTAAAGCACAAACCACAGAACTAGTAGCACACAGACCTTTTTGTTTGTTGAAGGCTCCTCTGCACCAGCAGCAGCTCGTACAGGCGGCCGCAACTCGCTCCAGTGGAGCCTTAGCAGAGGCACCACTGAAACCGCTGGCCTCTTTTAGTTTGAACTCACTCTGCAAAGCTGTTCTATGCAAAGCGTGCACTTGCACCGTGTGCTAGCGCGCAGAGACAGCATGGGGTCATGGCAGCAGTTCCAACTGGAGGCAATTTTGCTTCTCGGGATGTTTGGCAACGTCAGGTTGTCAAACCAGATACTTTGGGGTGTCGACACTGATGAGAGGGGTGCTACCAGCATCTAGCAGGCAGAATCCAGGGGTGCTTTCCACATCCCTCAGAGCCCAGGACAGCCCTTGCAGCGAGGACTCATTTGTTCCAGAATGTCAGGAGTGCTGAGGTTGTGACATTCGGGTTATGGAAATAGCATGTGGCCCTTAGGGCCTGAGTGGCTGCTCAATAAACATCCTCGAGTGGAGATGTAAAAATAAATAAATAAGTAAAATGAGCTTCAGTTTTCCTTTCTGTAAAATGGAGGTAGTATTGCCTATACTGGATTACGTTAAACGTGAAAGATTAACAGTTTTTAACGCCTGGCACATCACTGTAGCTTTTCTTGAGAAACAGACCTAATGCGACGTGCTTTCCGACCTTTGTCATTTTTGTTTAGGCATTAGGATGCTCGCTTTCTTGTGGTGGGTTCGTGAAGAATGCACAGAGCCCCCCCCGCTACGGAGTCTGTGGAGGGCGCCAGGGCGGGTAGGGTTGGAGCACGCGTGAGCGTGGCGGTGAGTGTCAGGCGCTCGGTGAGAGTGTTGCACGAGACAGTGTGCCCGGCCACGTGCCCGGCCGCCTCTGGGCTCCCCAGGCCTCTGAGGTTAAGTCGGGACTGAAAGGGGAGCTGCCGCCAATGCTGCAGGGTTGGGGGTGGAGCCGCTGCCTCCCTGGAGGCTGCTCTGGAAGAAGGCCCTCGGCGCCTCTCGGAGTTCGCACAGGTTGGTCTGAATGCTTGTCCGGCTCTGTTTACAGAGGAAGCAGACGGGTTTGTTTGTTTGTTTGCTTGCTTGCTTTTTAAGATTTTATTTATTTTTAGAGAGGAAGAAGAGGAGAGAAATAACCAATGTATGGTTGCCTCTTGTGCGTCCCCTGCTGAGAACTGGCCTGCAACCCAGGCATGTGCCCTGCCTGGGAATCGAACCGCAATCATGTGGTTCGCAGGCCCACGCTCAATACACTGAGCTACACCAGCCAGGGCAGGTTTTGTTTCTCTTTGTAAGAAATTTTGTGGAAATCTTTTTCAGTGTATTCTCATTTTTAGTGCATTGTCTGTTTTTATTTTATAGATTATTACCAACTTACTTTTTAAAAAAATAAGCTCATTTTGGAAGAGAATAATTTTAGGTTTATGGAAAAGTTGCAAAGGCAGTACAGGAAATTCCCATATACCTTTCCCTCAGTTTCACTTAATGTTAACATCCTACATAACCATGGTACATTTGTTGAAACGAAACTTTAGCATTTGTACATTACTGTTAACTGGGGTGTAGACTTTTTTGAATTTCACACATTTCAACACAAATGCCTTTTTACAATTCCAGGATTTAATCCAGGATACCAAATTGCATTTAATTACTTCCTTTTATAAAGAGCTGCCTCACTCTGTATTAAAGCATCTTATCGGCACTAAAGAGCTTTGTAACTGTGAAATGGCCCCCTGCCCCTGGAACTATATTTAGCACAGTGGTTAAAACTCGGGCTCTGGAACCAGGTGGACATGGGTTTGCCTCCTGGTTCTGCTTTGGACAAGGAATATCTTGCTCTGTCCTTTAACATGTGACTTGAGGCAGCTCCCTGAAGGAGAAAGCGAGTTTCCATGTTGCTGATTTTGGGAGGATGACGTTATATAAACCACCTTTATATTTCATACTGATAGTTTTGGGCAGTTCTGCTTTCACTATGTTTAAGTCCTCAGGGGCACCAGCCAAAAGGATTGTAAATTGAATGGGAAAACTGCAGCATTAATCTCATCAGAGTGTGTGACCTTGAAGGTCATCGCTGGAAAGAAAGTCCTCTAAGCAGTAATTTAGTTAATAGGGAAGTCACTCTGTTGGAAAGCTATCTTTCTCGCGTCCCGAGGCTATGAAAATCTGTGAAATAGAATGCAGAATGGAAATCATTCAAAGAGAGGGGTGAGGGTGTGTGGGGGTGGATTATGTGAGATTGCTCATAAAGGAGCTCCTGTCTGTGGGTCTTCATTCCCATTGTGTGTCCTCTAGAGCACTCCTGTGCAGGGCCATTTTTATTCTAATCATATCTACCCCTCCAGCTTGCTCTTTGTTTGAAAAAGGGAGGCCAAATTTACGTGCACAGAATTTCTGGTAAGACAGGGGTAGCTTCTGAATCAGATTTTATAGCTAGATAGTAAATTTTGGCCCTGTAAGTGCTGCCATGATGCGATTATCTCTGAACTATAGGAAGGAGAAGAATGCGTTTTTCTCCTTGTATAAAGCCGCGTGTCACCTTTGCCTGGAATGTTTTGACTGTAGTGTCCTCTCCCCACTCTGATTTTTGTTTCCCGTCCCCCACCTTAAGTACATGGCTCTTGGAACTTCTCTAAATGCTGGATGCAGCAGGATTTGTACTCAGGCACTGGAATCAGACCCAAAACTTGAGTTCGTGTTCAAGCCCTATTCCTTTCTAACCTGTGTTGACCAAGCAAGTCACTGAATTTTTCTAACCCTGTATTTATAAACTTCTTTAAAAAGCCTGCTGCTTATCTGTAACAGGTAGATTTTGCTAGCAGCTAACTCAGAGTTGCTGTGAGGATTGATGGGACGTAGTAAGTGTCCAGTGGATTTTACCCGTTGCTGTCTTTTATCTCTTTGTGCAACTCACTCTATTAGGTGTAGTGTCAGGTGAGTCAAATACAAATTGCTTACCTTAAAAAAAAAAAAATCAGCAAATTCCAAGGGTCTGTATGGAACTGTCACATTGAGTAGAAGTCTGTATTTCAGGCAGAGAAAGATTTGTTGTCTAATGTTGACTGTGATTTTACATGTATCTGTATGTGCTTGTGTGTGTGTGTGTGTGTGTGTGTGTGTTTGTAACATCTGCATCCGCAAAGCAGACATATTGCAGTAGGTCGAGGTGCAGTGGGATGGGGAGGGGCAGTGTTTAGGCGCCGTCCCCCAAAGAACAAAACTTACCATAATTGACAAGCAAGATGAATTAAAAAAATTTTTTTTAACGATATGGATGTGTTGTAGCCTAGATGTCAACTTTTTTCCTTTTGTTTTTTAGATTCCAACTTTTCATAAGCCAGCTAATGTACTGAGAAAACCCTATGTATAAATCCTTGAAAAACCTATCTTTCTTGGGAGCTACAGTTTTTCTGAGATTATAGTTAAAAGGCCATTGTTCTCTTTGTGGTGCTGTTTCCTAAGAGAAATGCCTATTTTCTAGAGGGAAAAATGTGACGTGTATTAGTTCGAATTCATGAAAAGTGTTTATGTGATGTTTCGAATGAGGACAGTCCAGCCTTTGTTTTGATAGGACCAGTAAATCGAGGGGGTTACTGCAGGGGTCGCATTTGTTCTTTTGTGATAGTGAATTATTGTTTGGAGAAGGCTCTCTGAGAAGACAAAATAAATCTTAAGTTATAAAGTTTATTTTAAAAAAATAGACAATATGTGTACCATGTACATAGTGTAAAATGAGAAAGCAACTGTGTAAATATTGACAGGTGAGTTATCCTGTATACCCGAGCCACCTGGTGTGTGAAGCCAGTCTTTTCCTTAATCTACTTTAGGGTCAGCAGGTCTAGCTCATGTTAAGTGTCCACTAAACCAACCTGGCTTACTGACCAGGAGTCTCTGAGCGGTAGTCCCTGTGGGCCCACGCCAGCGTGTTTCTGAAGACGTGGAGTGTGATAGAAGGTGGGATGGAAGGAGCTCCGGGGAGGCTGAGAAGCACGGGTTCGTCCTGGAGGCGCCTCTCCTCTGGTCGGCCAGTCGCGGGCTTGGTGACCTGTGTCCTCTTTTCTCAGTGCAAGTCTTTCTAAACAATCTTATTATCCAATCTCGCTGGATCTTTTAATTAGACTGACTTTTCCCTATTTCCTTTTTTGTTTTAATGTGATAATAAGTGGAAATTGCCTATTTTACCACCAGCATGTATACTTCATTAGCTGCATTATACACTCGGTTTAATTTCTAATTGCCTATGACAATCACGAAAGAATTCTAATTATTCATTCTGTTCAGCACCCTTCTGTCTCTTTTCTCCCCAAGGCTTTTAGTTGCCCCAATTCTCACCCTTTTTCTACATTTCCTGTTAACACATCTTGTATTTAACTTCTCTTTTAACATTGAAAGGATCTCCGTGGCGGGAATGGGGAGTTGTAGCAGCTGCTAGTTTGGGGCCCTGGCGTCCGGCTCTGGGCATCGGCAGCGGCAGTGGACGGAAACGGGCACCTGGTCTTCCAGCGGCATTTTGATTCTTTCTGCTGTCCTTGTGTCTATTGAGTGTGTTTTCCACGGGAAATAAACATCTCTCCCCTCTGTGTAAAGCACTGAGATGTTGCAGGGAATATTATTTCACTCGTTATGCCTTTTCCTCTTCACTGAATCCCGTGCTTGACGGTGGAGGCAGCAAACAACAATTAAGTGAGAAAAGAGCCTCGTGTGTGCTGCTGTGTGGCAGGGGCACCAGGCACCTCTCCCCGACCTGTTTTACTAAAGATAAAAGGCGTGTCCTTAGTCATGTGTGCCACCGAGTCTTTGATTATCATCTTGGAATTTTTGTTTTAATCACTAAATTTTAGATGAAGATGATTCCATTTGTGGCATCATTATCCCTAACATAATAAAGGATAATTGTCACAAGTGTATTATTTGATTAAATCATATTCTCTAGTTTTTTATCTTCTAGGTAAAACCACATGCTGGCATAATCCACAGACGACCCAGATAAAATGGGTGTTAATATTAGTAGCCAAATCGTGCGCACCCCATTTCTTCTCCTGCAAGTAGAAGGACAGGAGTCGAACTTTTAGCGAGGGACTTTAGGAAGGACTAGCAATGACCTGACATTTGTGAGAGTCTTTTCAGGACGTATGACTCCTGACGCTGCTGTCACCTGTAACACCTCATGTGTCCTTGCCGAGTGTTTGTAGGGAGCCTGGCCTGCTAATTTTAGTAACAGCTGGGAGCCTCACTGCAAAATGGGTTTTTTTTATTTACCTGTACAGGGCCATCCTGCAGTTTTTCTTTATTTTGGTGGGTGTATTTGCAAGTTTTAAAGTACTTTATAAACATTTCCTTGGTTGTGGATTTGTTATGTTAGAAATAATGTGTAATTTTGGTAGAGTGTTCACCTTTTTTCTTGCAGCTAATTATGAATTCCCAGATCTATAAGTCAGGATGCTTTATTTGGTAGCAATTTTTTATTTATCATATTGCCTGAGAGGGTACACGTTTGAGATACCATATTTCATTGATAATAAAATGCCTTTGATTCTAAGATGCTTTATTTTTAAACTTTTTTAAGATTTAAAGAGATTTTATTGACTTTAGAGAGAGAGGGAGGGAGGGAGAGAGGCGCACGCACATCTCCTTATTGCTCCACCTATTCATGCAGTCAGTGCGTGGCTTCATGCATGTGCCCTGACTGGGGGTCAGTCTTGTGACCTTGGTGTGGTATCAGGATGAAGCTTCAACCAGCTGAGCTACTGGGCTAGGGTTAATATGCTTTATTACTTTGTGTATTACCTGGAAGGAAAAACATTTTACATTAAAACAGTGCGCCATGGATTATAAAACGCATCCCAGTGTCGGAGCTGTTAATGTGAAAAACTGCAGCTGATGAATTACGTAATTTGACCATCTTTATTTTGTGTAAGTCCCCCCCCCAGGACATGTTTCCGATGCTTTTAGAGAGAGAAGGGGGAGAGAGAAACATCGGCCTCCTCCCATAGGCTTCCAGACCAGGAATCATACTCGCCTGGACTGGGGATTGAACCCGCAACCCTTCAGTTATGGGGATGATGCTCCAGCTAACTGAGCCACACCTGCCAGGGCTGTTTTGCATAAGGTTTTATAGAAAGAATTTGTACATATGTCATCTGATTTTATCCTTAAACTAGAGCTAATCTGTGAGGTAGATTAAATTATCCCTGGTTTTTAGATGAGGAACTAAATCCCACAGATTATGAGTTCTCCCAACATCATATCAGTGTCTCAAGCTAAATTTTTTTTTAATTTTTATTTATTTATTTTTAGAAGGGAAGGGAAGGAGAGAAATATCAATGTATGGTTGCTTCTGGTGCATCCCCTGCTGGGAACTGGCCTGTAACCCAGGCATGTGCCCTGATGGGGAATTGAACCACGATCTTTTGGTTCACAGGCCTGCGCTCAATCCACTGAGCTACACCAGCCAGGACTCAAACTCAAATTTTCTTACTCAAGAAAATCACATCAAGACCTGTGATGTGACCGGCGGTATCATCTCTCCACCACTCCCCCCACTCCCTATATACCCATACCCAGTTACCCATTCGGCTTGGATTTTTCTCTTCATTGCCAAGTGTGTGTATTTCATATTGAAACTTACTGCCTTTTTTTTTGTTGCTGTTTATATGTCTTGATTCTACTGATAGTTTTGAACACTATTAAAATTGCGAATGTTTTAATAGTAAGTTATATGGGACTTTCTGCCCCATATGAATTGCTTTAATGCTGGGTTGTCTGACCACAGGACAGTGTGTGCCATCACTGGTGGTTTGATACACAAGTGTGTTCTGAAAGCAGTTTGTGCGTTTCCAGTTGACTGGGTGAGATTCGCAGGAATCAGGAGTTGAGGTCTGTGGCCCAGAGAAGAGTGTCTGTCTGCACTTGTGCTGTCCTTGGTAAGTGACCTCACGTCTGCTTCTTTCCCAGGTGGTGGCCAATGCTGTAGCAGCCTTATCTGAAATCAGCGAATCTCACCCGAATAGCAACTTACTCGATCTGAACCCACAGAACATCAATAAGCTGCTGACAGCCCTGAACGAGTGCACGGAATGGGGCCAGATTTTCATCCTGGACTGCCTGTCCAATTACAACCCAAAAGATGACCGAGAGGCTCAGAGGTGAGTGCGCTCTCCTGGATGGTCTCTGGGGGTCTTGGTGGTTTAGCAAGTTCTGGTGTCTTCTGTATTAGAATAAAAGTCTGTCCTGCTGAGGAAGATCGGTGCTTTGTGGGACAGATGTTTCTGTCCCCATGGTATTTGCTTACTGGATTTAGAAACATTTCAGGTAGTGGAGTAACCGTGCAAAAACAGCTCTTTCCTAAGAGACGTATTTTCTTTCCTTTCTTGTTTGAACAGCATAGTTGTGCTGTGCTGAAATCTTCCTCATCACAGTCTCATCTCCCATCTAGCAGTTCTTGGCCTTGTGACAAAGAGGTTTGTGAGTGTCTCTCACTCTAGTAACACTTTTCATTCTATTAGATACACAGTAATTGGCTTCATACTAATTATGACTTGAGCTATACCCATAATTCAGCACCACAGGAGGTGCTGGAGCCAGCAAAATATACGATGTCTTCCATTAGCGATAGCGGTGATGTCGGTCTGAGTTTGGAGGTTTTGGAAAGCACACCCGGACAGTTCTCAGCCCTTTATCATTGCCGTGTTACAGGTTTTCTTGGACTATCAGAAATTGGCTACTAAATTCCGTGTACATGTACATGCATTTTAGTTTATAGAGTTGAAGTCGCCGCCAGTTTTATGGAGAGGTTTGTGTGTATAGCTGCTGTGCTGGGCCCAGCGCTTCCGCAGGAGCGTCAGAGCTCCCCTCTCCAGGGCTCGGCTTTCCTTCCCTGCCCTGCCCCGCAGCATCTGCGAGCGGGTGACGCCCCGGCTGTCGCACGCCAACTCAGCGGTGGTGCTCTCGGCGGTGAAAGTCCTGATGAAGTTCCTGGAGCTGCTGCCCAAGGACTCCGACTACTACAGCATGCTGCTGAAGAAGCTGGCGCCTCCGCTCGTCACCCTGCTGTCCGGGGAGCCGGAGGTGCAGTACGTCGCCCTGAGGAACATCAACCTCATCGTTCAGAAAAGGTGGGGGAAACGGATTGCCGAATAAGGTGTTTGTACATTTACGCTTGATAACACCAATATTAAAGGGGCCACCGTTAAACTCTTTAATGCACAAAAAGGAGACTGTCCTGTGGCCAGACCCCTTGCCCTGTGTCAGGAGGCCTGCGGTTGATTTGGGAGCAGTCTGCACCGGCTGCCGGCCACCCCTCTGCCATGCAGTCTGTTCTCTGAGCGTCTCCTAGTGGCAGGCTAGCGGGTCCTGTTCAGCCTGGTCCAGGCTTCTGCGTGGGGCCAGGCTGCGGCTCTCGCAGCAGTTCTTGACTGTGCATGCCCCACCACGTTCAAGGACCAAGCCGGTCTGCCACGTGGGACCGATTTGAGTAGAGGGGTTTCGGGGGAGTTGGTATGTGTGTTTCCTGTGCAGGCTGGCGTGGGGGGAGAGCAAAGCGGCATAGATTGGATATTAATAGAGGCTCAGAAGGAGGTACCAGTCAGTGCCTCACCTTCCTACCTTGTGTTTCTGTGTGTATCGCAGGCCTGAAATCTTAAAGCAGGAAATCAAAGTCTTCTTTGTGAAGTATAACGATCCCATCTATGTGAAACTGGAGAAGTTGGACATCATGATTCGCTTGGCATCCCAGGCCAACATTGCTCAGGTCAGACTCTATGTGAACTCCAGATTATAATGTTGTAGATCTTAAGGTCTGGCATTCAGAAAAAGCCTGGCCATTAAACTGCTATTTGAGATCCGTAATGCTTGTTCACGCCCTGCGTTTTTCACAGGTTCTGGCCGAACTGAAGGAATATGCCACAGAAGTGGACGTCGACTTCGTCCGCAAAGCAGTGAGGGCCATTGGGCGGTGCGCCATCAAGGTGGAGGCAAGTGTCCGGCGGCGGCCGGGGTCATGGTACAGGGGTCGGGGTGCTCTCTTCACTCCTTTCTTTAAAATAATTTTCAGGCCTGGGTGGTGTAGTTCAGTGGATTGAGTGTGGGCCTGCAAACCAGAGGATCGCGGTTCGATTCCCAGTCAGGGCACATGCCTGGGTTGCAGGCCAGTTCCCAGCGAGGGACACATGAGAGGCAACCATACATTGATATTTCTCTCCCTCTCTTCTTCCCTTCCCCTCTAAAGATAAATAAATAAAAAATCCTTAAATAAAATAAAATAATTTTAAAAGTTTATGACAGTAATAAAGCTCATAGTTAAAATATTCAAGAATTTTTAATGAAAGGCAGCTATCCCTGGTTCTTCTCTTCTCTGAGGGAATCATTTAAGTCATGTTTCTGGTTTTTGTACTTTTTAGATTTTTCCATATCTAAAAGATATGCTTATGCTATTATTCATTTTTTTAAATATTTATTTCTAGAGAGAGGGGAAGGGAAGGAGAAAGAGTGGGAGAGAAACATCATTGTGTGGTTGCCTCTCGTGTGTTTCCTACTGGGAACTGGCCTGCAATCCAGGCATGTGCCCTGACTGGGGATCGAACTGGCGACCCTTTGCTTCACAGGCCCACGCTCAATCCACTGAGCTACACCAGCCAGGGCTGCTATTATTCATTGATTTATGGATTGTAAATATGCTGACTCTCTGCTGTGAGGTGAGCGGCTCAGTTTATATGCCCCACCTTTCCCGCTGAGTTCCCTTCCTGTTTTCTGGTGTAGTTACATCAGGAGTCTTTTTGACCCTTTTGATTCTCTGTAAATTGAGATAGTGTACATGTATTTCTTGTTCTGCCAACTGCAGGCTTACAGAACTTACTATGCATTTATGACTAAATATGTAGGGCCCATTCAAAGCAAATGATTATATATTTTCTTATTGAGACCCGTTTTTCCTGGAATTTCTGTAATGGCCTTTCTTTTATTCTTGCATTGCATGTCTTCATTGCACCCCTATCTCCTTCCATCTTTTTGAGCGGAATATCGACTGTGTGAGCCTCTCGTTGTCCTGGACCCTCTCTCTTCCGGTCCTCTGTCCTCTGGCTCGCTCCTGTCTGACTGATTCTTTCTTGGCCTCTGCACAGCCGTCATTTCATCCAGCCTTTCTTCATTGTTCTTTCTTGTTATTACTACTTTTTCATAGCGTTCCTTTCTTTGTGGTTCTAGTAGCTTCTTAAATCTCTGAGGATATGAATTACAGGGGTTTTTTTTTATGTAGTTTCTGCAGTTTGAATTTATCAGGAGAGTTGTAGTGATAGTTACATGTTTGTTATACACAGTTTTGTGTTGTTTTTTAAGATTCTATTTATTTTTAATGAAGGGGGGAAGAGAGGGAGAGAAGCATCAGTGTGTGAGAGCAACAATGATCGGTTGCTGCTTGGATGCGTGCCAGCCTGGGACCAAACCCACCATCCAGGCGTGTGCCCTGACCAGGAATCCAACTGGTGACCTTTCGCTTTGCAGGATGACGCTCAACCAAGATCCACAATGGTCAGGGCTCTGTACACAGTTTGTAATTAAGGCATGTGACATGCATATAGTTAAGTGCAGTCTGTTTATGTTTAGCAGAGATAAGTTCTCAGGGCTTCTCTGCACACGGGCGGGGCTGTCAGCCAGCAGGTTTCTGCCTTAGGACAGTGAGTTGGCCTTTACTTGAAGGTCTTGCTGTGCTCTCTGGTTTTAGAGGGCAGATCTGTTTCTAGCTTGGTTGTCGCTTTCTAATAGGGATTATGGGCCATGATTGACATGGCCCTGCTCATCAGTCACCAGTCCTCCACTTGCTTCTCCTCCTTCAGGAACTTGTTGAAGTTAATGGTGGCCTTCGTTCTCTTTGTTTTGGATTCAGAGCTCCATCTTCGTTCCTGCTACTTGACTATACGTAGTTCCACATAGTGGCAGAGGGATGGGCCCTATGGCTTCTCAAGGGTACTAAACTAATGCGTACAGTGCGACCAGTACTTAGCACTTCCCGGGGGCAGAAAGAGACCGGCGCTGTCGGAGAAGCACCTGTGGAAGCCAGGCTCCGACCTGGCCGTCCTGGTTTTCATTCAGGTCAGTGCTGCTCCGTGAGGGTAGCCCTGATACATGGTTAGTAGACTAGTGGCCGCAGTCAGAAGGAAGTGAATCCCGGTTTCTAATCTGGGCTGTGCTGGCTCGGTTGCTTCAGGTGTGTGGCACTCTTCCGTCGCTCCATTTGAGAAACGGGGAAGTCTGTTTACTGGGTCTTGGTACAGTACATCTGTTTCAATCACCGCGCTTCATCTGCCTGCCTTTTCTTTTTTCTTTTTGTTACTGAGGTATAGCCAACTACTTCTTGTTAAGGCACACAGCTTTCAGAGAGGTTTTGGTAGCATGAGAGTCACGTTGAGCTTGTCACTGCCATGCTGACCTCTCTGACAGAGCTCTGCAGAGCCACATAAAATTGTGTCCCATTCTGAAGCTGGAAAGGGTTCTCAAAGCCCCTACGTTCCAGAGACTTAGTGCCGTCTGTTGGGGCTGATTGGAGACTCGTCCATAGTCTGGAAAAGATGAGCTTCCGACAGCTTTCGCGTCTTCCTCTGACTCACAGGGAGCCCCCGTGGGAGTGAGTGAGGAATGGGAGACTTAGGGTCAGCCTTCAGGGATCCCGCCTTTCGTCTGGTGCTTCCTTATCTCAGGTTGCTTTGGATTTGCCTTAGAACTTTTCCTAGAACTTTTCAATCACGAAAGTTCTCAGTTGGACAGAGTTGCTTAGACCAAACAGTTACGAGGTAGGAGAGGCAACGGTTGCCTGTTTGAACCCCCGTCTGTGGGATGGGGCAGAACTAGCGAGGGCATTATAGAGACTTTCTGTGTAGATGTTTCTATGTTGCTCTAAGAATCCTTAGGTGAAAAGAACGTATAATTTTGTTGTATTAAGTTGGTTAGGTTAAAGATTAAGCAATAGGCTGTAGTGTCGATAAATAGCACTGAAAAAGCAATCCCATTGTACATTTTAGTAACTTTTGCCTATTTCTATTTTTTTTTTAATACATTTTACTTTTTCCACTTCCTTTATTGAGGTGATCGACAAATTAAAATTGTATACACTTAGCCCTGGCTGGTGTGGCTCGGGTCTGCAAACCACGGGGTTGCCGGTTCAATTCCCAGTCAGGGCACATGCCTGGGTCATGGGCCAGGTCCCCAGTCGGGGGCGAGTGAGAGGCAACCACACATGGATACTTCTCTCCCTCTCTCCTTCCCCTCTCTGTAAAAAATAATCAAAATCTTTTTGAAAAATTAATAAATAAAACTGTATACATTTATAGTATATACTTCTTTGAGGAGGAGATAAACAATCGGTTCTCGGCCTTTTAGCTGAGATCAAGTGTAGGAGGAGATAAACAAGCCGTGGCCTTTTTCAGTTTTCTAAATCAAGTGGTGTGATTTGTTTGAGAGAGATTAAGGCAATAAGTTAGTGCCAGGAATTCTTCACTTCCTAGTTTTCTGTTCTATGATGTTTAGTATTTCAAATTTTTATGGATCAAGATAAGATACATTCCTGACCAGTGTGGCTCCGTGGGTAGGACCTCGCCCTGCAAAGTGAACGGTTGCCGGTTCCAGTCCCGCTCGGGGCCCGCGCTTGGGTTCTTTCTCGGCGACCAGTTGATGTTTCTGTCTCACTTCGATGTTTCTGTCCCTCTGTTTTCTCCCACCCTTTCCCTCTCTCCAAAAATAAATAAATTTTTTTTAAAAATAAGATACAGATTAGTGTCTCATTCCTTAATTTAAAAACAAAGGTGTATTTTTCCTCTTCCTAAAGCTGTATGTGTTTACTATGTAAACTCATAAAATATGACACATTCATTGAAAACAGAACACCCTGCTTTCTCCTGCGCCCACTCCGCCCGCCCTGAGATGATGTGAACACGACTCTAAATCTTTATCAGTCCTCTGTACACAGGGGTATTTTTTTATAACAGTGGGATCATTGTGTGAGTGCTCTTTACTTTGGTAATCTGCTTTTTTCACTTAACCATGCACAGATATTTTCCCATGTTACTGATAATGCTTTTCATCATTTTTAGTGGTTTATAGACATGATGTTTCAGTGTCTCATAATTTATTTAGCCTCTTTTCCTCATTATGGGACCTTAAAGTTGCTTTTGCTGTTTTTCCAAATAATGTAAAGTTCTTTATAATTAAAGATATTAACCCTTCATTTCATTAGCAGTTGTTTTCCCAGTATGTTTTCCCTTCGATTTCGTTGTACTTGTTAGCACGCTGCGGTAGCTCACATTTTCCAGGGTCCCCTCAGTCTTTCTCTCAGTGGTCACTCTGGTAGCGCGCCTACAGAGTTGTGCACTACCTCAAAGTCACATAAAATGTACCTTGATTTTCTACTTATAGGGCAATGATTTTGTTTTTACTTTGAAATGTGATTTTAATCAATAATTAAAATAATTGGAAATAATTTTTGTGAAATATGAGTGTGGAAATCAAACCCCAGAAAAACCATTTTGTCTTTACTCATAGAAAACATTGTCTTTATCATACACTCAGCTTCGATTCGTGCGTGTTTCTCTGTTCCTGGACGTTTTGCGTGTGCGGTGACTGAGGTTTGCTCTTGCCCCTCTGCTGTACTACCTGATTGGTACCCTTTTTAAATCTAACGTGATGGTTGTGATTGCACTTTAATCTTAGGGCAGCCTACACCTACACACTTCATAATGTATCACAACTTACATATTTAATTATTTTTACCTGTTTTGGTGTTGCAATAGCAGTACAGGAATTACTAGCTGAAAATGAGAAACACAAATACATAAAAGATGGCAGGATTTTATTTATGGTGCAAAAGGATCATATATGACATCATATAAGTATCCTCAAGGTGGAATTTTGTATTCATTAAATTGGTTGGAATGGTTTAAAATATTATAATACATTTAAAAGATTGTATTGGAGAAAATTTGAGGCATACACTAAAGTAAAATTGACTGACAAACTCTCCTGAACGTATTATCTGTCTCGAACAAATATCAACAAGTTGTCGCAGTTTTATCTTTTTCTCCTCCCTCCCCGTCTGGGCCCCGGCCGGGTGGTTCGTTGGCTGGAGCGGCAGTCATCCCGTGCACCAGGAGCTTGTGGCTTGATGCCCATTCGAGGCACTTTCGGGAGGCAACTGATGTTTCTTTCTCCCTGCCTTCCTCCCTCCTCCCCTCGTCCTTTCCTCTCTCTCTTTAAAAAAAAAAATCAATAAATATATTACCAAGTAAGGATTAAAAAAATTTTAAGGGAATGGAGTACGATTGTATGTTAATGGAAATCCCAGATAGAATCTTACTGGAGTAGTCCAGTGAGCGTATCTAATAGATAAGGTCCTTTACCAAAAAATACTGGCACAGTACCATTACCACACCCCCACAAACAGTAATTCTTAGTCTCATACACCTTTTTTTTGCCCAGTTTTCCCTAATTGTCTAAATCTCTTTGTAGTTGGCTCGTTCAGTTCAAAATCTGAACAAGGTCCACACGTTGCTTTTGGTTAATGATCTTAAGTCTTTTCTTAGTTAATTTGGTGCCACTTTTTGAAGGGACCGGGTCAGCGTCTGGACTGGGCGGGTTGTGTTTTAGTGTTCTTTATCTCAGTCCCCCATCCTCTTCACGTCATTAAATCCAGAGGCTTGGTAAGAGTCATGGTCAGTGTCTCAGCAAGACGGCCTCCCAGGGGTTGCTGTGCACTTTCTCCTGCGTCTGATCAGTGGACACAGTACCAGAGTGATGGGCCTGTCATAGTGCATCACAGTGTGTGACAGACCAGTCCTTGATTTGTACATTATTTTATTATTTCTTAATCCTCAGTCGAGGATCTATTTATTGATTTTGGAGAGATAGAAAGGGAGAAAGAGTGAGAGAAACATCAGTGTGAAATAGAAACTTCGATCGGTTGTCTCCTGTATGTGCCCTCACCGGGGATTGAACCCTCATCCATTTTGGTGTATGGGATGATGCTTCAACCAACCAGTCCCTTTGGCCTGGTCAGTCCTCGATTTCGAAAATCTCTCTTCTAGAGCGCTTCTCCTTGTAAAAGCTACGAGTTATAATTTCCGTACATTAGTTTTGTCACTTACATTCTTTCATATTCTCTTCAACAGGGAAAGATTCTTAGATTAAATTCTGTTCTATAGATGAACTATAGACTGTGGAAAATTGCAATTTATCTAAGGTTATAGACTTCGTCATATCAAAAGAGAGCAGTTTTTAGGAGTTTTTGAGTCAGCGGTAACTTTGCTACTGCAATGAGCTGTGGACTCTCCCTGGAAAATGTGCTTGTATGCACGTATGAAATTTGGCAGTTTCATTTCAAGAGTTTAAAGTTGCCTCCTGGTCTCCACTCATCCATGAACTGCAGGAGAAGACGTCCTGTCTCGCCTTATTCTCCCATTTTTCTTCTCCTGCTCTACCAGATGATTCTTTCCACATGAATGGACGCCCATCTGTCAGTATGTTTGTAGTGAGTACAGTTGGGGCACATCCAGAACTTCGTCCGTCTTCGGCAGGTAGCCCAGCCTCTGGGGTAACCTGGTTAAATTAGGTGCCTGTGTAGTCTTTTAGTCTAGTGTAGTCGATGCGCCTGTGTGTTTCAGATCTTTTTATACTGAGGTTTGTATTACTGGACAGGTCGTCTGACTTCCCATTTATTATGTTCCTCTTTGCAGCAATCCGCAGAACGTTGTGTGAGCACGTTGCTTGATCTCATCCAGACCAAAGTAAACTATGTGGTCCAAGAGGCGATCGTGGTCATCAGGGACATCTTCCGCAAGTACCCCAACAAGTACGTGCGTGTGCTTCCGCCCCCTTCCTCGGATCACTTAGGGGATGTCTGAGTGGGCACTTTGACATTGGCTTGGTAATGTAGCTAGTCATGATGGGAAACTTCATTAAAAATCAGAACCGTATAAGGTTGTTAGCACAGGGATCAAAACCTGATTTCTCACCCGCTTTATTTATTTATTTATTACCTATCTATCCACTCTCATCTGAGGATGTGTTTGTTGATTTTAGAGAAAGACAAGGCGGGGAGAGAGAAAAACATCCATCAGTTGCCTCCCGTGCACACCCCAACTGGGGATCAGACCCACAGCCTTCTGCTGTGTGGGGCGGTGCGCCAGCCTGCCAGGCCCTGCGGAGCCAGGGCTGCTTTAGTACTTTCAGGAGAGGTGAAGCTCTGTCTGAGTGTGCACTGTTGACTAGTGTATATTGAAGTTAACCACAGTCTTTGCTAGCGAAGTTACTAGTAAAAGACCCATCTATTCCAGATTGTCCGGCTATAATCCCAGTTTACGCCTGTTACCAGGCGTAGTCAATGACCGTGCCCCTTTTTACTCTCAGAAACTCCTATTTGGATGATAAGTCTTCTGACCTCCCTGGGGTAAAAACTGGGAAGGTGGTAACTGCACGGTTCACTTTGCTCGTTACCTGGTGCTTTGTAGAAAACGACAGAACAGGTAACAGTGAATCGTCAGTGCGGCTCACGGGTCGTTTCTGGTGTGTCGTAGCTGCTCCTGTGTGTGTATTTGATTTTCAAAGCAAGCAGTTGAGGGATCTGAAGTAGCCACAGAAGAGTAGGTTTGTAAGCATCCTGAATCTCATTTTGTCTTAAAGGGGCAGACATATTTTGTACTGAAACTCCTGGTCGGTTATTAATGACTGTTAAGTGAAGTGACTTACAGTAAGTTAGCTTAGTGGTGGACTCAAAATTAGAAGAAGTATTTTAGCAAAGCACTGGTTTATTAAGCATTATACACATACACACATTATAAGTTTTAGAAACAGTATTTTAGAAAAAGAATGATTAGCTGTATTTCACTGTATATAATATGCACATTTTTGCCCAGATTTTTGAGGGAAAAATAAGGATGCACATTATACACAGGTAGCACTAATTCTGTATCTATATAAACTTTTAAAGATTGTATTTATTTACTTTTAGAGGGGGGAGGGAGAAAAGCGGTTAAAAACCTCAGTGTGTGAGAGAGTCATCAGTTGTCTGTGACATGCCCCAACCTGGCCTGCAACACGGACATGCGCCCTGACTGGCGGTCACACTGGTGACCTTTTGGTTCACAGGCCGGTGCTCAATTCAATGAGTCACACTGGTCAGGGCCTATGTAAATGTTTTTAATTCCTTTATTTACACTTAGGTGTTAAAAGTTTAACTGTAGAAAGCAATAATGATGTCCATATGCAAAGCAGTACCCTGGAATATGATAATCACTTTTGTTTCTAGATATAAATAAATAAATACATAAATACATACATACATACATAAACTAAAAAATTAAAACAAAAGATCTTTTTCTCCTAAAAGTTTGGGCCAAAAACATGGGTGCACATTATACTGAGGAGCGCCATATACATGGCAAAATACAGTACCCCCGCCCCCAGCAGAAGAGGGGAGTGTTGGGTTTCTGAACGTCTGGGATAAGGGTGGGGATGTGTGTCACAATGTGATTGGCTGAGAAATGTGTCCCTTTCTGGTTCTCATAAGGGGTTATAAACGCTTAATTGTAAGAAAGAACTATCGAAAACCCAGTTTAATCTGTGGAAGTAGGGCACAGTTAAGTGTATTATTTCTTTTTCTTCCTCTAATGTTATTTTGATGTTTATAACTACATTACCCAAGGAGATGGGTTCAACAGGGTAAAGTGAGAGAGCTGTAGACCTGTCAAATTAAAAATAAGTATTTGATTTTCTTGTTTCCTTAGAGAAACAAATCTTTAGTACAGGCAATGCCTTGAGAGGCAAAAACATAAAGATCTCTATAAAAAGCAGCCCCGGCTGGTGTGGCTTGGTGGATTGAGTGCGGTCTTGTGAACCAAAGGGTCACTGGTTCGATTCCCTGTCAGGGCACATGCCTGGGTTGTGGGCTAGGTCCCCAGTGGGGGATGGGTGTGCGAGAGGCAACCACAGGTTGATGTTTCTCTCCTCTTTCTCTCTTCCTTCTCCCCTCTCTAAAATAAATTTAAAAAACAAGATCCCTATGAAAAGCAGAGATTTGGATTAAGGGACAGAATTACTGTTTCTAGTCTGGATGCTGTTGTTGTCTGACTCCATTTTCCTAAAAGTGAAGTGGGATTTGTTCTCCAGTGTGAAGGCAAAAGAGAATCCTAGATGGGACACTCTCTGACCGTGTGTCAGGAAGGTTGTTAGAAACATCAGGTAGTATTGTCTCATACCACGGGTTAGCTTTTCCTTGTGAATAGAATATTTGATGAGCTTGTATAAATGTTTAAGCTAGTAAACATAATTGAAGGGAAATTTAAGACAATCTTCTGGCTTAAAGTGTTTACGTTCCCTGGACTAAAAAGCCTCTGTATTTTGGTGCTTAGGTTTAGGGTCCCTTGTCTCTGATTTTACCTTTAACTCGTGTGATTAAGTACAGTTCTCAGTGCGGCCCTCACTAACGGGGGTCCATTCTGCTACGTCAGGTATGAAAGTATCATTGCTACTCTGTGCGAGAACTTGGACTCGCTGGATGAGCCTGATGCTCGAGCAGCTATGATCTGGATCGTGGGGGAATACGCCGAACGGATCGACAACGCGGACGAGTTGTTGGAGAGCTTCCTGGAGGGTTTTCATGACGAAAGCACCCAGGTAAGTTTTCAACTATATCCTGTGTCATAGAGGTTTTGGGGAAGATGTTAGGGAAAGTAAAGGATCGGCCATTTTCATGTGATTGATATGTATGGGGTCTGTCCAGAAAGTATCCAGCCATGTGATCAGAAAAATAGAGACATTTATTGAAGAAGATACAAGAAACATTGTACGTGGGACAATGACGCTTCAGTCCCCTTCAAAGTAGGCACCTTGGGACCTCACATAGTTCTCCCAGTTGATTCCAGCTGCCCCATCATGTTTTTTGAATTTCGTGAACGATCTGAAATCTCTTCCCTTTCAAGAGTGAGTTTAGTTTTGGGAAAAGCCAGAGGTCAAATCTAGGCAGTAGGGGGCTGAGTCACCCGGGTGATTTGATGTTTCACCAAAAAACTGCAGGAGACATGATGCACAAGGCGAGTTGTGATGAAGTTTCCAGTCACCAGCTGCCCATAGCTGCGGCCTTCTGAACCATCCAAATAGTTTCCATGGAGGAATGTTCAAGCTTAACGCAAAATATGATGCAGATCTGTTGCTCTACTCGCTCAGTCATTTTGAATGCGATGGCCGCACAGTACCCGTGCTCACTCAACAGCATCTCCCGCCCCCACTGACTAGTGTAGGGAAGTTGTCATCGTTCACACACGTGCACTTCTGTCCACTCTCCTTGGCTGCCAGGTTACATCGATGTTGCGCAAACCGTTCTCATTATATTAACAGTGGCTGGACTGTTTCTGGACAGACCCCACATATTTCATTTTTCTCCCAAAAGGGACAAGCTTTTTCAGTTGTGCTGATTTCTGATGGAGTAAACCTACCAGTGGTTCTCAAATTTCAATAAGCGTCAGATACAACGTGCTCTTGGGGAGCTCGTTAAAGCGCAGGTTGATGGGCCTCACCCCTCGGTGTCTGGCTCAGTGGCTCTGAGATGGGCCGGGCATTCTGATTCCTTCCGAGGTTCAGGGTGATGCTGCTCCGCTGCTCCTCCAGAACCACACCCTGACAGCTCCCGGCTTAGAGCAGCGGCTACCACCTTTTCATTTTCTGTCATCCCAGGATAATTAGCCATGCCTGTTAGTAATAGTTAATGGCTTATTATATGAAGTGGTTTCGCCCGGGGATGGGCTGAGGGCTGGCGTGTGCAGTTTGGAAAGATTCTCTGGATGATAGATTCGTTCTCGTCTTCATCTCTCCGCCACCAAAACTGAGAGGCCCTGCCTTAGTGCTGCAGGCCTAGAGGAGCAGATGCATTAAACTCTTTCCCTACCATTTGTACTCACTGCAAACTGAAGTTCATGTGTGTAGTCCGCCACAGTATGTTTAATAGGTTTTTACAAGGGACACACATAAGCCAGTAGTTTTGTGGCTTGTCAGCCCACCCCGAGGTAGCTACGAAGTGGCATTGACTCTTCTGTCTCACTTCTGCCCAGTGTGACCACGGATGCCCCCGTTCCCCTGAAGTTGCACCTTGGGTGGGAGGGAGCAGTCATGGGCTTGGTCAGGAGCCAGTGTCATTGCCAGCACATCACTAGCATGTACTTGGAGGGTTACAGGTGATTATCTGGGCCAGAAACAGAGGAGCAATTTTTGATGCCAAAAATGCAGTTTGAGAATGGGAGGCTAGTGAGTTTTCAGTTGATGGGTACTTTTGACTGCTGTTGTTGGTGTTGGCTCGGTGTTCGTCTTGGTCTCGTCATCACAATCAGAAAGGACCCATAGTGATTGGTAGGTAGGGAAATGCTGTTTTGGAAATGGTGGTATGACTAATGAAATGCCTTTCACTTTATTCTTTTTTTTCAATTTTATTTCTTTTTAGAGAGGTGAAGGGAGGGAGAAAAAGAGGGAGGGAAGCATCAGTGTATGGTTGCCTCTTGAGCACTCCCCACCAGATACCTGGCCCGCAACCCAGGCATGTGCCCTGACTGGGAATCGAACCAGTGACCCTTTGGTTCATAGTCCGGGGCTCAATCCACCAAGCCACCCCAGCCAGGGCTGCCTTTCACTTTATTAAATCACATCTGCTTAGGTGCAGCTTACTCTGCTTACTGCCATAGTGAAGCTTTTCCTGAAGAAGCCGTCAGAAACACAGGAGCTGGTGCAGCAGGTGTTGAGTTTGGCAACACAGGTAAGAAACCTGCATGGGGTTGGTTTTAAATTGTAGGAAGTTAAGGAGACTCTGAAGAAGGTTCATTTGGGGGGTTTCAATTGGAAGGGTTCACCAGTCTTTAGATCCTGTGAAAATATTTAAAACACAGGTCTTTTTGTATATATTCCACTAAATTAGCTGGTTGAATGGCTTTTAAATGAATTGACTGATTCCAGTTGTTATAATCCATGAAAACTGAACTTAGACTCTTCAGTGTTAGTAAAGGACATACTACAGAGGTGGGCGAAAGTAGGTTTATAAGTAACACAAGTAAATGACACAATAATTAATAAATAATACAGGAATAAACTCTGGTTTGCATACTCACAGCTGTGAACCCTAAGAATTAATTTGAATAGTGATCGCTGTGTATAGGGTTTTCTGGGTAGCACTTTACCTAGATGTTAACCTGATGTTCACTCAGTCTCAGTGTTGCTACTGTTCTATTTTATACAATAAACGAGGAAGCAGAGACTGGCCCAGTTAGAACGGGCGGGCTGGCACTCGAGTCCAGATGGTGTGGTTCCAGAGGCCCCGCCCCATGGGGCTGGGCTGCTTCTCTAGGCCGAAGGTTAAGAGTGACTGCAAGTGCCCGAGCCGAGCCAGCCTGCCCAGCCTGAAGGTCCGTCGTGTGTGAGTGGACGTAGTCGATTTGAGGTCACTGTGGACAATTATTTCATATTGGGCTATACATAATTATTAGGCAGTTTCTCTGAGCTTGCCTTTTCTGTCCAGTCAATGGGATCCGAGTAGTTAGCGTAACAGGAGTAGCACGTTTATGTACATCTTCTCCATTGGAAGTTGGAATTCTTTCTCTCAAGTTTGTGAAATAAGAACCTAATATTTTTGACTGGAACGTACCAGTTTAAGTTGAGGGCGGTGCGAGCTGCTGGACTGATTTGAACTGAGTGGTGGGTTCTCCTCCTGCCACGTCCGCTGGTTCAGGGCTCAGCTGGACACATTCTTTTTCATGCAGCTGTTCTCCCATCTTCACAGTAGGGTTATCAACCCTGTTCTTCACCTGTGCTGAGAATCCAGTGGCGTCTGTGTGAAATCTTTGTGCTTCTAATTTTAGATAAAATGGTGGCATAGTTAGAAATTTTATTAGTTAGGAGAAAAAACCATCCCTTGCATTGTGGCTTCATTTCAAAGATTTGTCTTTTTTGCTTTGATGCCTTTGAAGGAATTAGCAAAAAATACACACAGAAATATCCAGCCTTTCATAACTACCTTTTGTGTAGCACCCAGAAGGGAAGTCTTTACCTTGGTTTTTTCTCTCTGTGAACTGGAGACGCCGTCATCAAAAGTCCCCCCTTGTTGCCTGTTAGAAGTACCGATCCCTGGGCTGCACCTCTGACACTGAATCAGACTCTCTGGGATTTGGCGCTCGAATCCACATTTTCAGTGGCTTTTCTGGTGTGTTAAAAGGCTAATTAATGCACATTATGAATTAAGAATTACTCATTTAGAGCTTGCCTGGTAAGAATTATTTTTGGAAGCTCTCAGATTTTTAGAAACACAGTTTCTTGAGGTCTCAAGGCGGGCCTGTGGGGCTGGCAGTGCAGCAGATGCAAAATCAGATTTTCTGAGTCGTCAGACATACAGTGGGACGTTAAAATCCTTAAAGGGCTCTATTTTCTTGTCGCAAGTCTTGACCGTGTGACCGTCAGGCACTGAAGGCCCCTTACAAGAGGCCTGCCGAGCCAGCCCTCGGGACAGCAGGGTTGGGGCAGCGGGGTTGGGACGGCGGGGATCTTTGCCTGATCTCGTCTGTCAATCTTGGAAAATTGACAGTTTTTTGCAGAACCGTGTTTTGGTGAACCCAGTTTTTTGCAGAACCGTGTTTTGGTGAACCCAGTGTCTGTTAAGATCTGTACTGAGTATACCCTTTGACTCAGTGGTTCTGTTTTCAGCAGTTTGCCCTGTTTCAGTGTTTGGAATTGGTGGGGGACGCAGAGTTTTTCATAGATGTATATAATTCTGTGTTGTGTATAATCCCCACAAAGTTTTTTGGACATTTGGTTAAATAGGTGCATGATATGTAAGAGAATTTGAAGTAAAAAGAATTTTATTTTGATTAGTGTACGATTAAACCATAATACAAAGTTTGTATTAATACCTTTAACACTATTACTAATCTGTAAAGATAAACCAGATTTTCCCAGCTAAGTGGCGTGCGGTGTTCATTTTAATTGTGTAATAGAAGACAGAGCTAGTCTACAAATTTTAAAAGACTTGCTTTGGGTACTGACACATATGGATTAAAATTGAACTTTTAACTTAAGTATCAACAAAAACTGGAGTGGGGATTGATTTTCCTGACCTGATATTTTGAGGAGTTTGTATTCTGCTCTTTTCAAAATACGAACTTGTTTATGTTTTATAACATTTGAACTTTGTTTCCAAATGAAAACCTAAGTGAGGAGGTTTCAGTCTGCCATTTAGAATCACCTCCTCAGGGTCAGTGTTCCCCACCCCACCCCCCATAAGACAGAACCGTCTAAGTTAGATGTTATCACTGTTTTCCTTTTTTTAGCCCTGGCTTTTTAAGTGCTATGAACATTTCTATATGATATATAATGCACACACACACAAATGCATTTCTGTTAGAGTAACACGAGCTATGTGTTTGTTTGTACTTGATTAACTTGCTGTATTGCAACATACCGTTTGTGTTTGTTTAACTAGAAATGCATTCATGAGTGCAAATTAAACAATAATATGACTAAGAAACACCACTCAGTCAGAACCACCAGGTCATCACTGGCATTGAGCTGAGTGATGTGTGTCTTAATTGCCTGAACCAGGAACCAGTTCGTCTCTTTACTCACAAACTCGTGTGGAAGCCCAGTTTAAGGAAAATAATTTTGTACGTGTGTTTCAGTACAGAAACTGAAACGGGGATTTATTGTAGCTTTTAATAACATCACTGGAACAGCTGATGCAGAAATAAATGCCACCATGTGGACTCACTCGGAGAGGTAGGTGCTAGGATAATTATTGACACTTTGTGCTGGTCACACATAGACAGACAGACAGACAAAGAGGCAACCGTCTGAATGTCCATCAGTCAGGCACCAGTAGGTGGTGGTGGCTGCTACATAGGCAGTGGAGATGGCAGCTGCGTGTGCCAGTAGGAAAGCGACTTGCAGGACAGCATGCGCGACATGAAGCTGATTTTGCATAAAATAAGTGTGTTGTGTGTGGGAGCATGTAGAAGGGTGAATAACGCGCTCTTGGCGGGGCCCTTTGGGGGGAAGGGCTGGGTGGTTGGGGGAGACGCACAGTAGGTTTCTAGATTGTGGGGCGGCATTGATGCCACATTTTTAATGATGAGCATGTGAAAGTTATTTTAAAACCACCACAGGAAAATAAGAGCACTAAGTTCAAGTGTCGCCCCTTTTGAAAGGTCTTAGTTATGTGCTCTCCCGAACCGTTTTCAGGTTATTTAGATACTGGTGATATCTCACACTATGTCGTGACCATTAACCCCCGTGAGCTCGTTAAAGCCAGGCGCTGTTGGTGGTGCTTACGTCCAGGGCCTAGCCCATGTTCCCGAGGGGATGCCTAATAAATATTTGAGCGAAGAAAGAAGGCATGGGTGAAATACGTATGTAAGTTGTATTTCATGAATAATCCTGTTAGTATTTTATAGTAGTTGAAAAAACATTTTTATGTCCCAAAGTGATCTCATCAGTTAATTTTTACTAGATCAAGCTTTATTTTCCTTTTCTCAACTTCCCTTTGAATTTGAGTTTTAAGACTGTAACCCAGCATAATTTATGTCTGAATTGTTCGTCATGGAGATTATGGAGTTACAACTGTGTTGAAACTATACTGACTGAGTCTAAGTTGAGTCTTGACAGCCAACTGTGCCTGAGTCACGACAGTGTTGCCTCGATGAGAAACCCAGCAGTTCGGGTTTCCGTATTGAGAAAGGTTTCGTTTACATCTTCCTGCTTTTGTCTTTTCATTAGGATTCTGATAATCCTGACCTTCGAGACAGGGGCTATATTTATTGGCGGCTTCTCTCTACGGACCCTGTCACAGCCAAAGAAGTGGTCCTGTCCGAGAAGCCCCTGATCTCGGAGGAGACGGACCTCATCGAGCCCACGCTGCTGGACGAGCTGATCTGCCACATCGGCTCCCTGGCCTCTGTGTACCACAAGCCTCCCAACGCCTTCGTGGAAGGGAGTCACGGGATCCATCGCAAACACTTGCCAATACACCACGGGAGGTAAGCAGCTGACCTCGGTTTGAGTGAGAAGTGATTTTTGGCTTCGAGTTGGTCCTCCTCACACTTTCATTCCTAGCAGGTTTGCAAAATGGGTAGCACACCTGCCACCCTGCTCAGGGGGCTCCATCCCAGCTCCAGTGGCCACACAAGACCACAATGAGTGGCCTCATCTGGGGGTTGATAATATTATGGTTTAGAAAATGTGGTGAGGATCTTCTAAACCACGGAGGTTTGAAAGTTGCTTAAGTCTCCAATAAGATGGGACTAGAAGTCTTGCCAGAATCCGAAACTTGGAAAAAAGCCTTACAGGAACGTTTAGCTGTCTTTATCCTTCCTGTCTTTATCCTACTTTAGTTTAGCTGTCTTTATCCTTCCTGTATTTATCTTACTTTAGTTAAGCTTATCAGTGGTGGCGGCAGATACAGCTTCTTTTATGCAGTAAAGCTGTTACTGAAACAATAGTTGCATAAAAGCAGCCTAGATTCTATGTAGACAGTTTTTCAGTTACCTGGGCTTTTTAAATAAATGATTGCACTAAATTGTCTCAGAAAGAAATTTTATCATGAACGTGCTCTCAGGTGATATGGAACACTTGCTTTTTAGCTATGTTGCAGTTTTCATTTGGGAGGGACAGTAATCAAATAAGCTCTTACAGTGGGTATCTTGTAATTATTTTAGAGTCTCCTTCCTTCATTAATCACAAAAAACCGGAAATCTAAGTACAGTTTGGTTCCAGCGTTTAGAGCAGTTGCACTTCCGTTAATGAGGGTCTCAGACCATTGTGTAATACGAGGTCTGTCCAGAAGGTATCCAGCTGTATAATATGAAAAATACAGGCTTTTATGGAAGAAAATACAAGGCACATTGTATGTAGGACAAAGACGCCTCAGTCTCCTTCAGAGTAGGAACCTTGGGACCTCACACAGTTCTCCCAGCACCATCAGCTAACTGCCGTGTTGAATTTTTCTGAATATCACCAATGGTCTGAAATCTCTTCCCTTTCAGAGGTGATTTTAGTTTCAGGAAAAACCAGAAGTCTCAGGGCGCCAATTCTGAGCTGTAGATAGGCTGAGTCACCTAGATGACTTGAAGTTTTACAAAAAAGTCTCTTCATGAGATGTGTTTCATGAGTGGGCACATTGTTGTGATGAAGCTGCCAATCACCAGTTGCCCATAGCTGCAGCCTTCTGAATCATCTGTAGAGGAATGTTCAAGCTTAGTGCAAAATATGATGCAGATTCGTTGCTCTGCTCACTCAGTCGTTTTGAACGAGACAGCCACACAGTACACGTGCTCACTCACCAGTGTCTGCCACCCCCACTGATGTCGTCATTGCTCACACATGCACATTCCAGTCCTCTCTCCTTGGCTGCCAGGTCACATTGATGTCGTGCAAACCATTCTCCTACATTAACGATGCTGGACTTTCTCGGGACAGACCTCGTCGTACATTGTTGGTTAAGTGGTCCGGAGGAGCCAGAAGGTGCTGCTAACCGCTTTACAAGTCAGCGTAGTCAACATTCTGGGCTCCATTTAGACAGACTGTGGGTACACATAAACAAGGAAAGGGCAGTGCCCAAGAAAATGACGGTTAATCTTTCATTAGCCTTCAGTTGAGTTGACTCTTTGGTTTCAGGGCAGGTGCCATGATTTTTACCTAAAGGAGCGAGCATGGTGTCGTAAGGACTGGGCCTTACAGTGTTTGCCATTCGTTAGGTGTGACCCTTGACTCCTAAGTGCATCTTGCAGTCTGTGCTCAAGTGTTGCGAGTAGGTACGGGTTTTCTGCTGCGATTTACCTCTGCAACACTGTTTGTGCGCTGTTCAAATGAGCTGTCCAGGTAACTTCCAACTCAGACAGAGGGGGAGAGTGAAACAAGCCAGGAAACGCAAACGGCCCTTTCTTGAACACGAGGGGCGAACCTTCACAGTTTCTTACCTGAGTCCTTTTTGGATAACCTCCTTCTGTCCACTTGTTTTTGTTTTGTGTTTTTAAAGGAAACACAAATGCGGAATGAGTGAGTTCTCTGTGAACAGGGAGGATGTCCTGCTGCAGGGGGCACACCCGCAGCAGTGACGTCATTTCACGCTCTCCCGCAGCAGGAGGGTGACAAGTGAGAGGCTGCAGACCCCGCAGCCCCATTCTGTCTCCTCCAGGGTCCCCACCACCTTTGCTCTGCGGGGTCCTTCCAGACCCTCGGGGAGGGGAAGGTGCGTGTCGGGTGGTATTGATTTCTGTACCTCTCTCTGCTCTGGGAGGGGGTGAAATGGTAAGTACTTGTCTAACTTGGAAAAGTCTCACCTTTTTAAAATACTGCTTTGATGACAATTATGCAGTTTACAGTGGGAAATGTTTCACGTTAATTTTCTTGCACTTGCCATTTAGAAAGAATGCATACTAATGATCTACCACATTAATTTGGAGACTCTTGAGGATCACGTACCTCTTTTCATCTAAGTCACTTCAGCTTCTCACAATACGCCCCACCCCGCCGTGTGCTCTAGCGAAGGGAGTGGGCGCGGTGGTGTCCTCTGCCTTCGCTGGGAGGTGCTGGCCACTGTGCTCCGCCACTGCTCCCAACTGGCTGTCCTAAGACGATAGGGTTTGACATGCCGAGAAATACCGTGCATGGCGATTTCGTGTATTTCTTGACAGGAGTATGTGACATTGCTTCCCCTTTTGACTTTTAAATTCATTTCTGGCTGTATCTGCACCCCCACCACCACTGCACCCTGTTTGGGTTCACCCTGTTTGTTTCCATCTTGGCTTTTTTGACACTTTTCCTCCTAAGTTACCTTTCTTAGGTCGTTTTTCTCTCTTTAATGTTTGCAGTTCTCTATTCGTTCTCTCCTCTGGCCATTAATCTTGGTTAGATCACAAGGCTCATCCTGAACCTTCTCTTCTGTGCTTCTCTGCGGGCGCCCCTGAGGGGACTCACCTCCCCACACAGCCGGTCTATTACAAGGCTTCCCTGTTTCCACCGTGTTTTTTTATTTGATCCTCCCGAAAATAGAACCCTTTGTTTTGGTGACATTGCCATTTGCACATGATCATGCAGCTAGTAATTAGTGAAGCCAGCACTCACTCCGCGTTCTTATTCTAAACCCCTGCCCCTAACACCAGCCCCTCTGTTACTCTGCTGAGGTCACTTGAGCGTGCGCAGGTGTTGCTTCCCTAGCTCCCCCTCCAGTTCTGCCTGCCAGGCACTGGTCTTCAGCGGTCTGCTGGACTTTGTTTGTTTGTTTGTTCGCTTTTTGTTTTTTACTTAAAAAATTGAAGACAACGTTATTTTTCTTGTCATTCCTTCATACCCTCTGCAATATAAGGGGTATCACTGGTCTTTCACTTCTCAGCTTTTGTTTATTTTCTGAGTTTGGTCCTTCATCTTTAAACACGTCTAGTTTACTAGGTCCTTCACCTAATAAACACATCTTAGAAACGTGTTTACTAGTGGAGTTTTTACAGTGCTTTTCCTCTTTTTTTCAATTTTAATGACATAAACTTTAGAAAAAATGCCAGATAGGATGGTGGGACAAACTCACTCACCTTCAGCAGTTATCACTATCTTGTCAAGTATATTTTACTTATCACCCCCACAATTTGGGGGGAGGAGTTGGAGTATTTTAAATCCCGACCTCGTATCATTTCACCCAGAAATACTTTTTTTTTTAATCCTCACCTGAGGACTTTTTTTATTGCCTCTAGAGAGATAGAAACATCTGTGTGAGAAACATTGACTGGTTGCTTCATATTCAATAAGCTGTCTGGACTACTTTCCCATATTCTCAGTTGCTATTTTCTACTCTTTTAAAAATTTATCTAAGATTTTACTTTTTTTCCTCAAGTCTTTGGAAGAATTCATAATGAATCTATCTGAGCCTGAAATGTTCTTTGTGGGGTTCCCCCCTTTTTAAATTAATGTTTACAATAATGTTAGTACTAGCAGTGCACGAATCTTTAGTGTGTAGCTCAGCGAACTTTCATGTTTACACGCACTTGCGCCCCCACCGCCCTGAGCGGATGCTGCCCCCGGCACCAGAGGACGCCGCCCGCCCGTCTGCGTGGCCCCGCCCTCCTGCGATACGCTGTTTGGTTCTGTCGTCCTAGGGGGTCTCGCCTGTTCTGGAGAATCGTAGAAACGGGATACGTACTAGTTTTGCTTTTCTGTGCCTGGCTTCTTTCGTGCATCATAGTGTATGTGAGGCTGACCTGTGGCGTGTGACCAGTTCGTTGCTCCTGTGTTCCTATCTCCTGATACATAGATACGTGCACTTGGTTTATGTCTTTTGTTTATGCGCGTTTGGGTTCTTTTCAGTTTGGGGCTCCTGCGGATAAAGCTGTTGTAAATAATCTTGTATGTCTTGTGGTAGATTTATACACTCATTTCTCTCGTGTGTGCACCGAGGAGTGGAATTGCTAGGTCACAGAACAGATGTGTTATTTAGGTGCAGGAGACACTGCCAGTGTCCTCAGGTGATCACACCGAAGCTCCCTCCTTCCAACCAGGCGTCGTGCGGGTTCCAGGTGAGCCACGGCTGGCGTAGCCCCTTCTGTGACGTGCCTGATATTTCCCGTATTTTTTAAATGAATTGTATTTTCCTTTGTAGGAATTCTTTATATAATACGTAAATGATTCGTAGAAATTCATTGTATAATTTGGATGTAAGGCATTTGTCAGATGAGTGTTAACAAACGTTTTCTCCCATTTATGGAGCGTCACCTTCTCCACTTTCCCCTAGTGGTGTCGTTTGAAGAAGAGACACTCGTAATTATAACGAGTCCAGTTCATGGATTTTTTTTCTTTAATGGTTAGTACCTTTTATAGAAACTCGTCTACTCCAGAGTCACCAAGATACTTGCCTAGATTTTCCTGGACACATTCATCTGATTTGTCTCTTTAATTTTTATTAAAGGTGATTTTTATTAATTTTAATTTGAGGTGTCAGGGCCCCACCTCATTTTCCCCACACAGCTGTCCAGCTGACTCAGCTCCACTTACTGAAAAGATCATTTCCTCTAGTTTTTTAGCACCTCTTGGGACGCACCACTTCCCTGTTACTTTTACAGTGTAGTGGCCATAGCAGCTTAGAGACTCTTAGCTGGTCCTTGTGTCCATTCTCACGGCTTCCGCCCGTTGTACACAGCTGCTAGAATAGTGTTCCTCCCAGGTTATCTTTAGTTCTTTGTCCACCCAAACAAAACGACTCGAGTCATCTGCCACAGGAAACTAACCCTCCAGACCCTTTTCAAAGTCACATCTTCCTTGTCTCCTCCCCCCAGATCTTACCGCCCTCAGGCTCTGCTCCTGCCGAGAGTTTTTCACCCCCGGACACCAGTTGGTTCATTTCTGTGCCTTTGCACACACGGTCCCCTCCGTTTCGGAAGCTCTTTCCCCGGTGATGAGTAGCTCCTCATCGCTGTGCTCTTCTTCACAATCCGGTTGTTACACTGTCCGCAGGAGCCCGCAGAGTTGGCCCCACCTGGTTCTTTTTGCGTGGCCTCCCCTCTGTCCTGTCGGTGGCAGACACGTGCGCGGTGGATGTCCCTGTCAGGCGGTTGTGGGTGCTGATGCTTTGTCGTTAGAGTGTAAGCTGCTTGAGAACAATTAAAGTGGGCCGGCTAATGACGTTACATAGCATACACTTACTTTCATTTTAGCGACTGTATTTTGATAAAAACAAGACTAGCCAGTATCTCTTCATGCGTATCAGCAAATTATTATAAATTAAGAGGTTGGTTTCTTCCTGTGTTTTACATGTCTGACATTCACTTGTTGCCTGTTGTTATGCCCCAGGTGAAACTGACCTTTCTGCCTTCTTTGTGTGTGTGACTGCAGCACCGATGCTGGTGACAGCCCTGTTGGCACCACCACTGCCACCAACCTGGAGCAGCCTCAGGTTATTCCCTCTCAAGGTGACCTTCTGGGAGACCTTTTAAACCTTGACCTCGGCCCCCCAGTCAATGTGCCGCAGGTATCCTCCATGCAGGTGGGAGCAGTGGACCTCCTGGGAGGAGGACTAGATAGCCTGGTAAGCACCTTTCTTCCTTCTTTCCCTTCGTGGTTTTTAATTCTCGATATGCTAAGGAACTCTGAATGATTCAGCTTTTTAGAACTAGATCCTTCCTTGATTCCATGATATGCAGAGCTTTGTCCTTTGATAAGGGACAGAACGGCTTACCTGTGGAGAATTAAGGGTCCTGTCCAGCAGCCGTGTGGGATATGCCTGCGAGCGTGCAGGGTCATTTTGTCGCCCTGCATCCAGGCAGAAGATGTTAACTAGCCACCCAGCAGCCTTGGTGCTTAGTGCCCTCTCCAGAGCGCGGTACTGCTCCCGCTTCTTAGCTCTGGACAGCCCCCGAAGCTGTCCTTTTCACCTGCGTAGCATTTGGGTGACCTCGTAGAGATCATCCTCTTTTGAGGCTTTCAAACCTTTGCCTTTTTAATACTTTATTGGCTTATGGCCTAACTGTAAAAGATGTTGAGGCAGCTATTTATATTTACAACACACCTTTACTACCTTTATCAGGAAGCACTGCTGAATTGCTTCCTCACCACCAGTCCCCTGCCCCCATCACACCTCCAATTTAATTAGCTTCCAGGATTCTAATACTAAAAGGCTCGAAAGTTCAGAGTGTCTGAATATGTGCCACCAGTGGGAACCAAAATTAGTTTTTGTTGCTGTACAAGATAAATGAGAAATACTAAAGATGACCTTCTTACTGTGTAGAGAAGGCCAGAGAAATGACAGGTCTCGTCACACAGCTCCCTGCAGAATCCGTGCTTATCTGTGACGGCATCGGATGGGCTCTTTCAGCCAGACACTCGCATAGATGTTTGTCACCCTGAAGACTAGGAAGGTGCCCGACAAGTGATCTATTTCTTAAGATCAGAAATTGGAAGGCAGATGCCATAGAGACGAAAATGTGTGTTCTCAGGTTACATAAACAGAACAGCCTTCTTTTCTGCAACACACACGGCACTTTCTCTCCCGCCGCGTGAGCAGTGTCCGTCTTGCAGCTGTGACGGCCTCTGCAGATACATCCACTAAGGGAAAGTCACTGCTTCCAGAGTCTGCGCTGACCGAGCCCCGGACGCCAGTGCGGCGGCACGATTGTGCGCTCCCTGGTGTTTCTAGGGAGCGTAAGTATCTGCTTCCATACTCGTGTCTGCGGTGCGTGCAGTTTGCTGATTATGTAAGAACAGTAGCTTCCTCACATGATCCTTTTGCATTACTGTGCAGCCTCCTTAGAGACACAGAACACTGACAAACGGATACTGAAATACTCATGGGCACTTGCAGAAATCCTTTCTAAACACTGGAGTAACTCTTCTGTTGGTGTATCAACCACAAGTTAAATGTTACATCCTCCTCAATTCTGTGGTTACTAGTCCTGCTTATTCGTTCCCCTGGTGGCTTGCTGTACCTAAGAAGGACAAATCCAGCTGGAAGGATGGAGGGAGGAAGAGGCCCTGTGTTTTGATGCCTCCTGACCCAGGATGCTGCGCTGTTTCTTGACCCACCTTAGCATGGAAGGAAAGAGATGTGTGATTTCTTTTTGGCTTTGTATTGGCTCTTGCTGGCCCCTAAAACCAGTTAGTTCTCTTATTTTACATAGCTGTTCAGTCACATGTTGGGATTCTCACAAGTATTGCGTTAGATAGAAAACAGCTAGAACTGCCCGAGGTTGTGGTGGCCAGCGTCGCACGTTAGCCTTTTTTATTTTTCTTTTCTGTGAAGGGTGTTCTTTCCCAGGGGGCGGAGGAAGCTGGATTTCAAAATACGTAGCCTTTGCTACGTAGGCCCAGCAGTGTTCCTATGTAATTCTAAATTTTCGCTTTTTCTGACTTTAAAATGATACACTTGATGTCACAGCGCCAGAAAGTATGTAACACAGTTTTCTTTAACTTACTCGGGTATATAAATATACCCCAGAGATGAAGGTGAAGAGGAGTACAAACCCTTTGAAACCAGGTCACTCTTAAGAGAGCACCACGAGGGAGGGGCGCCTCCCTGTGGCTGTGCCTGTGAGGAAGCTGAGCCTCTCGGGGCCGGCACTGGGCCGCTTTCAAAGTGTTTTTATTGTTCTTATGCAAATGACCTAATTTAAGGAGGAAAAAATAGTACCATTTCTCGAGTGCACTCTTGCCTCATACAAGTGCTTCTCAGACTGGAATGTGCTTCTACACGGCAGATTCTCGTTTCGTTGGCCTGGGGCAAGGCCTTCCAGGCTGCGTTTCTGACAGGCTCCCGGGCTCCTGGGCCTCAGTTCGCACAGCGAGTTCATAGAGCATCTGTGAGCACCTCTTCGGTCGGTGTTCACGCTGTTCCTGCTGGCGGACCCAGATGCCTTTTTCCCCCTCCTGCAGTAGTGAACACTCCCGGCCCCTCCAGTGCCTCAAATTAACTGAGGGAGGGCAAGAAACTCTTATTTTGTTAAAAGTCTTTCTTTTACTCTCTAGGAAGAATGGCGTTGCTAGGAGTGGTAGAATTTGACCCAGACCCCCATTTAAAGTACGGCCAGGAGGAGAGTTATCTGGTCGCCTGGCACTGGGTTACAGCTCCGTGTTCGATGGAGAAGGGCCGTCAGTCACAAGGCCTCCAGCCTGCGGCTGCGGCCTCCTCCCTGTTTCCAACAGAACCTGGCTGGAGAGGAGGCGGGAGTGCTGCTAATGACATGGCAGCTGCTCACCTTTGTTTCAGCCTCACGGTTCGCAGCTCCACCTGCAAAATTAGTACCACGTTTTAAAAAATACTGCCTAGCGTTTGTGCCCAGTCCCAGGGCAATTGAACAGAAGTTCAGGGAGGACCTGGCCGCTGTTGTTTTTAAAAAGACACCCAGGCTGTTTTAGTTTTGCAGCTTAGGCTGAGAACACTGAGCCATGTGAAATTTCAAATGGAGTTAGGTAGAGGTGTTGAAAATTGATCTCTAAGCCAAGACGGTAACTTCCACAGGAGAGTTACATTCTGATAAGCCTCTTTGGCACCTCCTAGAAAAACGGGCCTCTCCGACCTCACCTTTGTTCTGTCCCCAGGACTCGATTCCATCCTGATCTGCTTTCAGGTGATGCAGCCAGAAGTTGGTTGGATGCTGAGTCTGACCGCCTCACATTCAGTCACTCCATCGCGGGTTCTTTTTGGCCCCTTCTCACTCTCCATAGTTAGAAACTAAAATTTTTTATTGCCTTCCCATTTCGACTCCTCTGTCCTAAAGATGACTTGACTCTTTCCCCTTCATATCCCTGACGTATCCTTTCAGATCTTGTTTTACCCTCTTTCATCACTGCACTTGGGAAATGGTGAGGTTTTGGGAGTTGCGACTTCTAGATTCGTCATTCAGGAAGTGCAGTGGGTCCCTCGTCCCCGTCCGTGGTTTTTTCGTTTCCCGCAGTCGCAGCGTCTCGTGGTCAGCTGCAGTCCAAAGTATTAACTGGAAAATTTCAGAAATAAACATAAGTTTCACCCCCTGCACCATGATGAGCAGGGGGACGATACTTCATGCCACCCACCGGAGGTGAATTACTCCTTTGTCCTGTGCGTAGGACAAAGGAGTAATCGTCCCACCCTGTCCTTTGTCCACCCTACCCTCACCTGTTGTTAGTCACTGAATCGCCATCTCAATTACCAAAGAGATGACAGTGTATTCTTATCGTTGTTCTGTTTTGTTGTTGTTGTTGTTGTTAATGTTTTACTGTGCCTACTTTGTAAATTAAACTTCATCGTAGGGTGTATGCATGGAAAAAAACATAGAGTTTCCTACACAGGGTTCGGGACTGTCTGCAGTTTCAGGCGTCCACTGGGGATCTTGGAATGTATCTCCTGCAGATGATGGGGGGCTGCAGTGTCCTCTTGCTTGAAGTCTGTAGATAATTTCCCCCTTCTTTAGTATTAACTGTTGCCATGGTGTGGATGAATTCAGGTGATGGAACTTATATCCGTTCTGTATGTAGAACATGATGGTGTGCTGTTTAGATGTAGGTTTGCAAAAGTATTACTTGGATTTGTCATTGTTGTTATTCTTTGTTTTACAAGCTATGTATGTATTTTCTGATGCCTCTGATACTGAATCTAGGAAACTGCTCATTCTGGGTAGTGTGACTTTTTCCTGGTGCAAAATCCTTCTGGTTTGTAGTGTGTGAGGTGACCTGATGCCTGCGTGCATAACTCTCATGTGCATGTTAGAAAGATAACTGTGTGCTAATGACTCGGGCATCTGTGAGGATCACTAAAACAATCACTGCACCTCAGCTGCGTGTTACATCAGAAATGTAAAGGGAGCATTACCCGGAGCGCCCTTCGCGCCGACGAAGGGCAGGACTGCTGTCCGTGTGCCTGGCCGCAGCGGAGTGCGGCAGAGGACAGGCTGCCTTTTCTGGCTCCGCCGTGTGGCCTTCAAAACCTCTCCCTCTGTTTCCTGCAGGCTTTTACCTTTCAGATGTTTTAAGTCATGCACCGTTTTAGGAATAGTTTTTAGGTTTTTTTAGCCCATCCGAAATCCATTGTATGTGCTGATTTCGCATTTTTCTGTCTCCGCCAGAACCGCCCTGCAGTGAGTTCAGAGCCTGAGTGGCGGTGTTGTGGGAACACCTTCGTAACAAACTGGCCCACCTCTGCCCGCTCAGTTCTTCAGGGTCCCTTCTCTAACCACTGTTTATTATTCTCACCCAAGGGCATGCTCGTTGGTGTTAGAGACAAAGGGAAACATTGATTGAGAAAGAAACACTGAATCCACAACCCAGTCATGTGCCCTGACTGGGAATCAAACCTTTTGGTTCATGGGATGACGCTCCAACCGAGACACACTGGCCAGGGCAGAACTTTTATAATTTCTAATCCTCAAAATAACTCTGCAGAGTAATTGGTATTGAGCCTCATTTTACAGAGAACTAAAGACCACATAGCAAGTTAGGTCATGAGAGTTAGAATTTGAGTTCAGGACTTCTTCAAAACTTCAGAGTCGACACGCCTTCCACTAGGCTGTGATTGCTCCAGTTTATTTGTCATTGTCATCTCCCAAAATAGAGTCCAGTCTCACTTGACTTTCGGTCCTTCTCAAACTGGGGTACCCAGTCTCTGGAGTACACAGTGTGGGGCAGGGTGCGTTTGAAGCTGCAGAATAGATTTGGCTCGTTATCTCGCAATGCCAGTCTTACTTGATGGTGAGTAGTGTAAATAGACTAAACGCTGATGTATTAAGGCTTAGAATATGAACTTGCTTCGGTGTTTAACACGAAGCACGAGGTTTGTTTGCTCTAGACCTCTGTGCCTCTGTGCCTTCCCTCCCAGCTGTCCTGGGTTGTGAGTTTGGGCCAGCGTGACACTCGGAGGCGCGGGGAAGTTTGAGGAGGGCTGTGCAAGTGTATTCATTCATAGAAGGAGGGACTAGATACGTTCATGTTATCGGTCTTGCCGCATCTTCCCCTCTTCAAAGTGGAGCCACAAAAGCACATCTTCCTGTGTGTTTGGTGATGAGTTGTGATATAAAGCACTAGTCCTTTCAGGGCAAATAAATGCCTTGCTGAAAACTGGCTGTTGAAACAACTCAAACAATACATTGTTTCCCTAGAAAGGGCTTTGACCTGGGAGGGGGGTCCCTTTCCCCCACTGGTTCTATTCATATGTGTTGGCAAGGTCAATGCAAACACTACGTTCTAGACCAGTTAATGAGACACTTTTGTAGGCCTTCTGACCACTTTCTTTAGTAGAATGATTCATTTTGCAGTTACCTACCTAAGAAGTAGTGTTGTTGCCAGTAGTCCTGTTCATGTGGTTAGGAGAACAGTCATCTATTCAATAATACTCGACGTCAGGCTCTATTCTGTGTACTGGGAATATAGTTGTGATGAGTCCTGACAAGCTTTTATTCTAAGCGTGGGAGACAGATGGCAAGTATACAGGGTGTGGCCAGCATATGGCGTTATATGGAAAATAATGCAGTAATTAATAAACGGTAATAGGAGAATGAGCTCTGTGCTTTGCGTACCCGCGGCTGCGGCCCTCCTCACCTCACCTTGTACGGTCAGGCGGTAAGTGCCACTGCAGAAGAGGAGGGCGCTGCAGAGCTCCTTGTGGGTCTGCACCTAAAGTTGAGTACTCTGATAGTTTTGTACGATATAAATTAATGTATGTGATTTCATACGTCTGTCTCAGCCATCAGTTTAGTAGCTTTTGCAGGGTCACAGATTCTTTCCAGCAGTTTGATTATAATTTATAATGCCTTTTAGAACAGCCTTTTGAAGACCAATTAAAATCTGTAGCCCAGCAGCTGAAATATCATACTTTCGCTTAGGAAATGGTTTGTGCCTTCTGAAATCTAAAACCGTAATAATGCCCTACTTGGAAAAAACACAGATTGGTATTCTTGACAGCAGTAGGGTTTGGGTGTCAGTTTTGTTTGTGATGGAATCTTTGTACTATTTTTACATCGTTCTGGTTCGCCTCTGAAGCATTCATTCCTCAGACTCCTTCCAATCAAATCAGTTCTGGAAAACATCAGATAACTCTAGACAGGAGCATAGAAATGTCCGAGCTTAAGATCAGCGCCTCTACTTCAGAGAATGTCTTGAGATAGCTGGAGAACTCCGAGGTTTCAGAAGGTACTTGGGACTGATCAGCTGTACCTCGAAGGTGCTAATCCAGACCAGCCATTGAGATCATTACTGGGGTTTTCTTTTTGTGTCTGCCCAGTGGCCATCTCAGTTCATAAACTTTAATTGTAAACGTTCTTTTTCTTCTCTTGGAGTCAGGCAGAACTCAGTCCTGGGTTCAGTCCGGGTAGTTCTGCTGTTGTAACGCACGTGCTGTGGGACCGAGGGCCTGTCCCCTGGCCATCCGGCTGAGCCTGAGCCGCGTGAGACTCGGCTCCCAGACGCGGGCGCCTGGCTGCGCTGCAGAGCTCACGCGATCAGGCAGAAGTGCCCTGGCTCCCGGGTCCTGCCGAGTCACCTTGAAGTCACTGCCTGCCACCCGGTCACTGAAGTGGTATTAGTGCAGGGACACTTGCCGTGTGGCTCAGCATGAATGGGCCCCGTTCGGCACCTCCTCAGACACGGCGAAACGGCCAGATGTGAGTGTTGTTCTCAGTGCCATGTGATGACCCCAACTGCCATGGCGCAGACTGGGAGCTGAGGGAGCTTCTAGCAGAAACTCTGAGCGTGGTTATCAGCTGCAGATCTTCAGGAAAATTCTCACTCATCAGCATTTGAAACATCTTTCCCTGAAATTGGCACTTCGCCTTCTGTCATCTTCTCGTATCCCGATTTAGGCCTGGAGTTGATGTATTTCCTTCATAGGGAACGTGGGAGTCTGAGCAGGGCCGTGGGGGCAGTGGGAAGAAGACAGCCACAGAGACCCTTAAACCAGGTATCCAAATGCCTGAGATTGGGAGTGAAGCCACGCCCCTCACACCCACCCCCACACCCCTGTCTCCCACCGGCTCACTGGGTAACAGAGAGCACTGTGTGTTTGCAAACCCTAGTGGGACTGGTTTTGTACACCACCTCAGGGGGTGTTGCCAAACAGGTAAGTCTGGTCGGACTCCAGGTAGTGCCAGCAGCTGACTGAAATGGTTAGTAGTAGCTGGTTCAGGTTACATGAAACTTGCCTGGATTTTGTTCAGCTTTCTAGTTTTTCTTTTCCTTTTTTCCTCTTGATTAATATCTGCATCATTCTGCTTGTCACCGTAGATTAGGAGAAGCCACTCACTGGGTAATTGGCTTTCAATCCTCGCTGACATCTCCCTGTTAGTCACTCATGCCATCACTGTGAGTGATGCCATCTTTGTCCTTTTGCAGAGGGGAGGATAATAACCTTCCTCAGACTCTTCAGTCAGGAGGAACAGAGCTTTTGAAAAAGCTTCCGTTCTGCCAGTTAGAAAACCCTGAAATGTTGCTTTCCCTCAGCTCTCTGGACATAGTGTGATTAGGCAAACCTTTATATTTCTGGCTACGTGTCTCTAATGGCCCTTGGATGATCCTGTCTTGGAAGACCAGAGCTCCTGGTTCTCGCTGAGCTGTGTCTGCTACACGTAAATGCGTACCAGGGTTTCTTTTCAGTTTCTTCCTTGGTTTTAAATTAAATTGGTAAGCAGCACGACATGTATAGGGGAGAATACATGCAAATCTTTTCCAGCTAGGGTAATGTTTATATAATACAGATAGTAAGAATGATGACTGAGAAAATAAGGGTTGTAATTGGGCTTCATTTCTTTTGGCCTCAACATCACCAGTGAGGGCCTTTTCTCAAGATCTTTTATTGAAGTTAACATTTTGAGGAAAACTGCTATTTCGCTTCCAGCATGTGTTTTCTTTCTTGCCAACGAGTGCCAGCTAGGTCCCTAAGCATTCTGCCCCTTTCCAGTTTGGGTGGTGAGCCTAGCCAAAAAGGAGGGCAGTGCTTGTTGGGGATAAGGGAGGGGTGAGCCCATCCAAAAGTCCTGAAACCAGACCACAGTGTCAGGGCAAATGAGACGTTCCGCATTCTCCTCTTCCTTAGAAAGGGTTTGTCCTTTTCCTCAAGTTCTAACTTCATTTTTTTAAGATTTTATTAATTTATTCTTAGAGAGAAGGAGGGGAAGGGAAGAAAGAGGGAGAGAAACACTGATAAGTGAGAGCCGTGTCAATCACCTGCCTCTCGCACGCCCTGAACCAGCGACCTTGCAGTTCACAGGCTGGCGCTCCTTCCACTGAGCCATGCCAGCCAGGATCTAACTTCGTTTTTATTTAAGAGTTAGCTCCAAAGTCATTTCTGAACAGGTGAATCTTGAGCTGAAATAGTAGTTCATTCTCTGAGGTACTGTTTTCAGCCTTGTCTGTGCCTGAGGAGGACTAGGGAGCTGTTCAGAGTCTCGGTGCCTGGCTGCAGCCGGAGCCTCATAGCCACGGTCCCTGGGGCAAGACCCGGCGCCACTGTTCTTTAATTCCTGACTCCTCCTCCGCCCCCCCAAGAAGTGCAGGTGTTTGGTTGCATTGGGTATATGAAGTTGAAAACCATAGTTAATGACACACAGTTGAAGGAGTTATTAGTGTTCTTAGAAAGCTTGAATTTTAACCTAAGAAACATCAGGTTTATATGAAGGAAAAATTAAAACCCGAAGACGGCTCCGTAAGCAGCCTGCCTTTGCAGCCTCATTTGCAACGACTTTCCCTCCCCCCCCCCCACATAGCTCTCCTGCGCTCTGGTTTAATTGAACTGCATTCCTTCTTGATTGTGCTTTTATTGGTTTTGTCTTTTTCTTTTTTAAAAGATTTTATTTATTCATTTTTAGAGAGAGGGGAAGGGAAGAGAGAAAGGGAGGGAGAGAGACATCAGTGAGTGGTGGTTTCTCATGTGCCCCCTACTGGAGACCTGGCCCACATCCTAGGCATGTGCCCTGACTGGGAATCGAACCAGTGGCCCTTTGATTCACAGGCCAGCACTCAATCCACTGAGCTACACCAGCCAGGGCTATTTGGGGGAATTTGTTTTTTAGCCTTTGTTCATGCTACTTGAGAAATAACCCCCTGTTTTTGCTTTTTATAATCCCACACTGCTACCTTTTTGAAGCTTCCTTTCATTATTTTGAGCCAGAAGGAGGCTCGTCCCTTCACAACTCCCCTCTTTTGCTTTAGTATGTTCTCTATGACCTTGTGTTTGTGTTTTATTTCTCCTGCCAGTGGGCAGAGCCTGGGTTTTATTCACGTGTGTGTTCCTCTCAGTGCCTTTCCAGTAGTGCCCTGTACCCCGGGAGGCACTGTACCAGTGTCCGTTTGCATAGAAGGGACTCGTGCTTTTGAGATGTCGTATTGTAGGTACGTGCTGCTGCTGTAGAGCCAGGGAGAAAGCAGGTGTGTGATTTCTTCCTTTGCTTTTATACTCTTCCAATTATTCAGATTGTTCTTTGTGATGACCCTCTTATTTATTTATGCACATCATCTCTGGCCCCCGTCTCACTGTCAGGGAGTCTCCAGGCACCAGGTTCTGCAGAGGCTCGGTGGGCTCCGTGCGGAGTGTGCTGATCGATGCCGGTTGGAAGCACCTGCCTGGGGCAATTTTCTGTCCTGGTGGAAACAGAAATTTGTCAGGCGGTAATATTTTTCAGTATAGGTTATTTTTAGGTTCTGGCCACCTCATTTTCTGTATCTGTTCACTGAGAAGATAAACCCTCTTTCCCAAACCCTGAAGAGCACACAGTTTTACTTTTTAGCATGACCAGAGCGTAGAGACGTCCACGTGTCCACCACTAAGTGACAGACAACAGCGGGGACATTGTTTGGTCAGCAGATACAGGCATTTGGTGGTTTGAAGAGGGATTTTTAGATGCACGCTGAGAACTAAGGAGGAAGCAGAGGTGGAACTATGGCAAAAAAAAGGGGTGTTTTTTGCTTTTTAAACAGCACCATTAATTGTGTGTGTGTGTTCCCTACTCCGTCATGCCAGCTCGTTTTGGCTCCAGGCCTCCGTGGAAGACCGACTTCAGGGTGAATTAGGCATAAGAGCCCTAAGGGGACAAAGCCACAACTAAGACCATGTGGGGTTACTCTCCTGTCACCTGGCTGATCTTAAATTAGGCTGATTCTCCAGTAGTTAGCGTCCTTTAAAGTGGTCTACTCCAAACAAATCACAGTGTTTCTCCTTGGTAGTACTGACTGCAAGACAGACAGACTTAAATCATCACGTGCCTTCCCACACCTCTCCCAGCTCCCCCGAGGTAAGATGTCTTCCTGTCCCAGCTGTTTTCTTTCTTAGGAAAGTTCTAAACTCTAAAAATCACTCTCATTCTACCTGTGACTTTTGAAGCTTAAACTTGTCATTCAGCACAGGTTTGGTCCCCTCTTTCTCAGTGGGACAGCAGGTCTTGTAGATCAAAGTACGTTTTAGTTTTCTTTGCTTTTCTTTTTTCTCCCTTAAATTTTCTTTTAGAGTAATAAACTATATGCAAATTACAACAGCTTAAAGGTAGAGCTTCTTGGAATATGAAAATTCTTAAATTCTGTTTGGGTTTGTGCTTGTGTACCCCAGTGGAAAGATTGGATCGAAACAGCCCTGAGGTGTCCCCGCCCCACCTTTGCTCCAAGTTTTCTCAGAACTCCCACACACCATCACTGCCACTGCTTGGTTCCCGTGGGAAGTGTTTCTTTGCAGTCTAGAATTTCTTTCAGCTGTGGGAGACAAGTTGCATAGCATGAATTCCCAGCAACTTGGTAGAGCAATTTGCAGATTCTGCATGGTCTTCTAGTACTTAGTTAAATGAACTCTACCTCTCTCTCCTCTCTCTCCTTTCTCTCTTTCAGCTTGGCAGTGACCTTGGCGGGGGCATTGGAGGAAGTCCGGCAGTAAGTGCCATCCGTTTTTTTTACCACGGGATGCGCTGCCCCTGTTTGATGCCTTTCCTGTGCGCACATTCTCAGACTAGCCGCCGCCGCTGTCCATAGCGCTGCCCACCAGAACACGGCTAGAGCAGTGACGAATAGTACAAAGCAGCGTAGGGCCACTCGGAACCTCTGGGGTCATGCACCACGTGTGGTGTGGGGGCATCTCTATGGACTGGCGCTCTGGTGTGTATGATGAGCCTAGTTTTCCTGACACCGAAGAGCTAGGTGGAACTTCCCATCGTGACTGGAGAATGCCTTTGTTCTCTGGCGTCGTCTAAAAAACTTGGCATAACCAGTTGTTGGACTCAGAGTGAGACTCTCCGTGTAAGTTAGTTCGGGAGCGTGTCTGTCCTTCTCCCCAGGAGAGTTTCCTACTAGGTATTCGTGCCCAGTGGGGACGGCCCGAGCCGAGTGGGGTGGAGCTGCTGTCTGGGGAGGCCCCTCCTTCGTGCCCTGGACGCACACTTCCCGCCCTCAGGTGCTCGTCCTCAGGTGCTTGTAGGCCTTTTGCACAGAATCATGGAAGCTAAAATTGGAAACAAATTAAACCCCTTGGATTACTGTGTTCCTAATCCTGATTACTCTCTTGATAGAACTTGGATATAGTATTTAGTGTCGATGATGATTAAAAGGACAAATACATTAATTCAGTGCCTATAGTAGTATAACTGTGGTGTGTTCTCACTGGCTTGTCAGTACTTCTGAAACATGTACAACTATCCTGAGGACTGTTAATCTGTTCTCCCTGACTCCCCCACCCCCACGTTTCCCGCAGGTGGGACAGTCCTTCATCCCCTCCTCGGTGCCCGCAGCCTTCGCTCCCTCCCCCACCCCCGCCGTGGTCAGCAGCGGCCTGAACGACCTGTTCGAACTCTCCACGGGGATGGGCATGGCGCCCGGCGGACACGTGGCTCCGAAGGCTGTGAGTAGAGCGGCTCTTTCTCAATGCGCGGGACCCAGACTGCCTGGCTTCTCGCGTGTGCGCTCCTTTCACTGATCACCAGCTCGAGGTCTGACCCCTCGTTTCAGAGGGTTCAGAGACGTCCTCGAGCACAGCAGTAGGACGCACTGGGCCGTCTTTGTTAACCATTGTTAGAGCAAGACTTAGAGTTGGCAGTGCTGAGTGTTTGAGTTTTGTTCTCATGTTGAGAAGTGTTGTCCAGTTTGTCAACACTGAAGCCAGTTGAGTGTGAATTTGATGTGCAGTGCAGCCGCGAGAGAAAATACAGTGCAGAGAAGGAGCGCTTTTATTTCCCTCCATCCCCCTGCTCCGTGGATGTCAGGTGAGGATGCTGGCCTGCCGGCTCCAGTCGGTGTAGCTGTCAGGTCTGTGTCTGGGCGCCGTGTCGGCCTCGGCCCTGTCTGCGGTGGTGCTCGCAGGGGGACTCACGGGGCGAACTAAGGGCAGTAGATTGACTGAGGTTCAGGGGCCGGGGGTGGGTGATGAATGAGTTGTATAGACAAAGCAGGTAGTGAGATTACTTAAAGCAGCACCCAAGTGCTTATTTACTGCTTGCTGGAAACCACAGCAAGAGTTACAAATGTCCGTTAGACATAGGCCGTGCCCTTGAGGAGGTTGTTGAGTATAGTTTTGTCTTGGCAAGAAAGCCCTCAAAGATTACAGGCCTGTATTTTCATCAGTAAATCCAGTTTCTTCCCTTTTAAGCCTTTTACCAAAGCCGCTAACAAAATCACCATAATTGCCTTAAGGAACTGAAATTTTATCTTTATTCAAAGACAACTAGCATGGAGGCAAATCTTGCCTGGCTCCATCGGGCTATGCGCTGCCTTTCAGGTCTGGCTGCCTGCGGTAAAGGCTAAAGGCCTGGAGATCTGCGGGACGTTCACCCACCGCCAGGGGCACATCTACATGGAGATGAGCTTCACCAACAAAGCGTTGCAGCACATGACTGACTTCGCGATCCAGTTCAACAAGAACAGGTGAGAGACCGGCGTCCCAGTGGGTCCGAGAAGGGGATGTGCACCCTGTGCCCGACCAGAGAGTGTCCGTCTGCAGTGGGGGGAGTCCTCCTGTCTGCAGGTGCTGGGCGCAGAGTGCACGCGGCTCCCGCACGCCCCTTCCACTGGCAGCTGCAGGCTGAGGGTCTCGTTCCTGTTGGAATGAGGAGACCTCAGCTTAATGCCTTCTTAAAGCGTCCTGGGACCAGAATGTTTTTACTGAAACAGTTCATTTAAAACTTTCAAATTGCAGTCTATTTACTCATTCAAGAAATAATTGTTCAGCATCTGTGTGCCAGGCATTTTCAGGCACCGAGACTGGAGTAGTAAAAAACACATGTGTATCTGAAGCTGTCATTTTGGTGGAAAAAATGAATAGACTTTGGTCGATGACATGAATGCAGAAGACACCCGGTTGGGTGAGCGAGCACATGGCTGCCAGCCTGCCTCTGGCCACGGCTCCTGTGCTCTAGTGAGGGGCCCGGAGGGAGGGAGGCGCTGACGTCCTGGGCTTCCAAGGCGTCGCTGGCTTCCATTCATCGTGGCTCAGGAAACCAACTGTAGACTTGGATGGCAGGTTCTTTTCATGAATATGAGGGAATTCGAACTTGTTTCTAACAAAGTAGTGATTGGACCCTGCAATCGATTTAATAAGGTTTGTCAGTAACAACTTACATCGGTGACTGTCTTATCGGTCGTCATTTGAAAATAACTGGATTTGAAGGTTTGGCACGTTAGAGGTCCCTGAAGGATCTAGAAAATCTGTTTTCTTCCGTCACCAGTTATATTTCCAGCCACTTTGAAGGGAGCTGCCCCGTGAGAGGCCAGGGCGGTCCGGAGACGCTTTATGGCTCAGGCAGCCTGCGTGGCCCACCTTCACACTTCTGTGTGGCAGCCTTTGCTTTTTGTGGTGTTTTAGCACTTAGAAAAGTTTGTATTTTTTGTTCTGATAGGTATAGTTTTTCTTTATGAAATACTCATAGTCCCTGCTTTCAATAGGCAGTCTGTTGATTTCCTGCTGTAATTTATATCTTCTGTTCTCTCCATTACCCAGTGTTGCTAGGACTGTTTTTCTTTGGGTTCACCTTTTCTTGGTGCTCTTCAGTATGCCTGCACTTCTCCACTTGGCTTGTCCCCTTTGACCCCTGGCGATGACAGATGAGGCCAACTTGCTCCCTGTTGCTCTCATTTTTGTAAATTGTTTCATTTCTACATTTTGTTCTTGCACCTTTTGTTTGTCTTGGATTTTTTGTCTATTTCCAGTCCTTTTGTAGTTCTTTCCCACTGTCCTTTCGGGGGTGTCTTTTACCAGATGCTCAGAAAGGGTGTGAGGACCCACACAAGGCCATGTAGACAGTAACCCTTGAAGCCTCACAGGCTCACAACTGCGTGCGACCTTTCTGTGTGAAAATCCTTGACTCGAACTCTTTTTTTACTCCAGTCTCTCTTGTCATTGAATGTTCTTGTGGAAAAGTCAGCTGCCAGCCCCATTCCTTCCCTCCATGTGAGTGATTTGGTCACTCTGTCCGGCTGCCCAGAGTTATCCAGGTGTTCTGGATACCTGGATGCTGACGGGTCGCAGCCAGTCCTCCCTGGAATGTGCTTGTTGGGGGGACACAGCCCTGTCCCCTGGGTGTTCGTTTTCCCTTTGGAAGGTGCTGCTTTTTGAGCTGTTGTCACCTCCAAGCCCCCCAGGGACTTTCCATCTCCTTTCCTCTCTTCGCCTGTGCGTTGTCCCCTGCTGGTCTCAGTCCTGCTCACAGCACCGGACACGAGGGGTGGGCTCCCTTCTGAGAGTGGAGATCTGCCGTCCCATCAGTCTCTGAGCTGCCGCCACCAGTGTCCCCGGAGACCCCCGGCCTCCCGGCCGCACCTGCGGGGCTTCTCTCCTCGTCCTGCTCATCTCCTGGCGAAGCCACACTTCAGTGTCCTGTGGAGCCTGCAGACTTTCTCTGACTCGTAGTTTTGCAGAAGGGACAGTTGTAGATTTACAGGGCATTTTTTCCTCCTTTGTTTCCTTCATGTTCCTTCCCAGAGGAGCAGTCGGAAGATCCAGGACTGAGCTGCTGCTGTGGCTCCGTGCCAGCAGGGACTCCTGGCGGGGTTTGGCGGCCGTGAGAGCAACATCAGCAGAGCAAATGGTTTTCACGTACAAATGTTGGGTCACAATGAGCGATGTGTGTTCGTGGGGTCATTTCATTATTACACCTTGGCGCATTGAAGTGTAGTTTTTCTAGGAAAAGGAGAATGTGTCTTCTGCCGTCTCCGATTCTTGAAGGAGATGCTACCTAGATGAGCTCTGCGCCTGCATTTGTGCGCTCGCTACACCGCAGGTCTGCTGCTCCCTCCTGCTCTGTCCCTGGCATTTATTCTTAAGTTTCTGTCCTGTAAGATACGGCTACATCTCCTAGGCAGGTCGAACAGTGTCAGCTGGGTTGATGGAGTCTCAGATATGGTGTCAGCTTGCTGGCCTCGAGGGGGTGGCTTTAGCACAGGGACAGTGGCCTCTGCTCACCCAGATGCCAGACACTTCAGTTCCTCCCTTTATGCCACTGGTGCCTTCTAAGCCACTGCCCCAGTGCTGGAGCTCAGAGGGAGTCAATCTGAGTAGGTGAGTTCGTGTGTGGGTTCTCTAAGAGGAACTGCTTAGGGCTCCAGAAGTTTCTTCCACCATCTCAATCCCCACTGGTTTTTGAAGCCAGAAGTTGTAGGGGCTTATCCCCCTGGCATGGGAACCCTGGGCTGGGGGGCCTGGTATGAGGCTGGGACTCCTCACTCGGGAGATAACCCTCCTGAATCTTTATCTACCACTCATGAGTGAGACCAGCCCATTCCATGTCTCCACCCCTCCTACCAATCTGGATGGATCTGGTTTCTTTAATTCTGTAGTTGTCAGACTTCATTCAACTCCATTTCTGATGGTTCTGAGTGAGGGTTGTTCTGTATTTTAGTTATAATCTTTGTCTTAAAGATTTTATGTATTTATTTTTAGAGAGGAGTAGGGAGGGAGAAAGAGAGGGACAGAAACATCGTGTGTGGTTGCCTCTCAGGTGACCCCCACTGGGAACCTGGTCCACAGCACGGGCTTGTGCCCTGACCCGGAATCGAACGGGCAGCCCCCTGGTTTGCAGGCCTGCACCCAGTCCACTGAGCCTCGTCGGCCAAGGCTAGTTGTGATTTTGATGTGGTTGTGCAAAGAGGCGAGCCATGTCTGCCTGCACCACTGCCCTGGCCGGAAGCCCTCACTATTCCTGTATCATTGGACCGGCCTTGCTGAGAAGTCAGACTGACGGCACCGCACTCACTGTCTGCCTCGGGCTTAGCAAGTGACTGGATTTGGAACTACAACCCGTCCTAGTCATCATTTGGAATGTTTAAGCCAATCAGTTACTTTTTGCTGTACTTAGAGTATTAAGATACTTATCATATCTGTCCCTCCTGGTGTGATAAACTTTTAGAATCAGAGCACTATAGACGTGATTCTGTGCTGATTTCTCTTTCTTCAAATTTATCTGATGGACAAGAGAAGTTACGTTGTAAGCAGCATTATAGTTAGTTACAGTGGAGCACCTTAGGTCCTTCTGTCGCTTCATTTAATAGTAGCAAAAAAATTGTTCCTTCAAGTGGGATCAAAGCCACTGAAGCCCAGCAGTGCTTCCGTGCAGGTGAAATCCTGCGCCCGATTGACGTGTGGAATCCGTCCTCCTCTCTTGCAGCTTCGGCGTCATCCCCAGCACACCTCTGGCCATCCACACGCCGCTGATGCCGAACCAGAGCATCGACGTCCCCCTGCCCCTCAACACGCTGGGCCCCGTCATGAAGATGGAGCCTCTGAACAACCTGCAGGTTAGAGTGTCTGCCGCACGCGGGGGCGAGTTGGTGCCCTGCCAGCTTTATGTTACTTATGTATAAAACGTGAGATTGGATTTACAGTAATTCTGTGGCGGAGTGCTTTATGTATTTTTTTAAAAGCCATGCATTGACATAGAAAGTTATTCGTTTTTTTACTCAAACATTTAGAAACTTTTTAAGTCTTTTTTACAAATTTTTTTCCCTTAAACTTACGTAGTAATTTGAATGTCACTTACATAAAAATGGGCTTCAGCAGATGCTCACAGGGAGCCAACCTTCGACGCAAGGCCCTGTGTCGCTAGGTCACCCGGGTTCGGACACCCGCCGCCGTCCACGCGCGTTTGTGGTCCGCGCGGCAGAGTCTTCAAGGCGCTCAGAACTCGGTCAGGTCTCCAGGACCCTCTTAACCTTGAAAGTTCTGTATCGTTCAGAGTGAAGACAGGGCAGTGAGCTCCTGGAGGGTGTTGGTACGGACCTGAGCCCCGGAAGTTGGGTGGGTGGTGGCTGTAGCAGCACAGCTTACTCAGATGGACAGAGCCGTCCGTGTCACTCACAGCATCTTAAGGTACATTGTCTCTGCTCGCTCCTCTGCAGTACTTTGCGGTCCGTGCGTGCATCTGGAACGTGTACTGCTGTGGAAAGGGAAGCTGCTCAAACCCGGTGGGGGAGGCACGGGGTGGGGCTGTGGTTCCGTTCGGTTGTTGCCGCCGCGCTGGGCTTAGGGTGGCTCGCTGTTCCTCAGACGTCACCGGCGCCGGAGCTTCTGCGGGGCGGCCGGGTGCTCGGCGCATTTCGCCGCCTTGCAGGCACTGGTGGGGCTCTCGGGTCCTCCCTCCATCAGAACCATGAACACCATCCCTGCTAATTTTTGTTGCAAGCCGTGGTGGGGGGGTGTTTCTGTATATTTACTTGCACGTTCTATTTTAAGGCTGCATTTTCGATTTTTGAATAAAGTGTCTGAACCCGGGGCGGCTGCCGTCTTGCGCCACCGTCTCTCAGAGGCTGAAAGACACGCCGTGAGGGTCGGTCTGAGGACACAGCAGAGGGGTCGATGTTCCCACCCTCCCGAGAACGTGAGATGATAGGGTGGTCCGAATGAGACTGTGACTACAGAAAAATACCCACCTTTCACGTTCCAGTCAAGACAGGTGAGGCTGCATCGCTTACTCTTCTGGAAGTGCCAGTTTGAGGTTCTAGTGCCGATGGGGGCACGTCCGCGGTCAGGTTGTGGGAGGTGAAATCAGCGCTTCGCGTTGGTTGGACAGCCCCGTACGGAGCGCCTGGCTGCCGCGGTGGGCCACGGCCTCCTTTCAGCAGAGGGTGTGCCGACCTAGCGTGCAGATGAGTGAGTCGCAGTCGGCGTGGCTCAGGCCAGAAGAACACACCGGGTTACTGTGCAGAGGGAATGGGCCGTCACTGGGATGGCAGTGACGTGTTGAGGGGCTCTTCCAGCACGGAACCCGGAAGGAAGTAACTCACCCACATCCGCACCTGCTCCCTTTTCATTGACGTGTAACCTCCTGCTGGCCAGAGAGCCTCAGCCCTCATATTTGAGGACAGTCAGCAGGAGCGCAAGATGCTTTACTTTAGGAATAGGAAATGGAATTTGGGTCACAGAAACCAGGGCAAATTTTTGCTCTTAGAAAAAGAAACAGCCCTGGCTAGTGTTGCTCAGTGGATTGAGCACCAGCCTGTGAACCAAAGGATTGCTGGTTCGATTCCCAATCAGAGCACATGCCTGGGATGCAGGCCAGGTCCCCACTAGGGGGCGTGCGAGAGGCAACCACACATGGATGTTTCTCTCCCTTTCTCCTCTTCCCTTCTCTTTAAAATAGATAAAATCTTTAAAAACAAAAAAGAAACAGTAAATAAATGAATGTCAGTTTACTTACCTATTTGCATTTCTATTTCATATTCAGTGAAGTGAACATCTTGAGTAGAAACCTTAATAATAGACATTGAATCTTATCGTCCAAACTCCTCCCTCAAAAGTTTTTGTTTTTACAGTCCTGCCATTATAAAAAGCAAACTTAAACGTTTTCCATCGGAGTGGAATGTAATAAAGCGTATCGGCTTCTGTGGGAGAAATTTCTCATCTGTTCTCACTGCTGCGTTCACGGTGCCTTCCTTCCAGGGACATTGTAATTATGGCTGTTTTCCCTTTAACGGGCAATTCCCAGGGGCAAAGATAAGCAAAAACTTCTGGAGAGAGACCTTTGCCCCTGTGAGCAGCTCTGTCTCGCGTCGGCTGGTGGAAGCTGAAGCTGCTGACTGGCGCAGCAGCGGGTCGCTGGATTTCTGCTCCCGCCTGGCCACTGTCCCTGTGCGAATAAAAGGAGTCAAGTCTTAGATCCAGGTAAAGCCAGATTAAGGTTGATTGGCATTTAAGCATTATATTTACGTATAATGTTTAAATTTAAGAGCTCATGGAGGGAAAAGATCCAGGGTGGAGGAAGTGAAATTCTGGATGCACTGTGTTTCGGCTAATTTCATACCAGTGTGTAGGGGCGAGTAAATGGAGCCCCTGCTGGAGCTGTCGTGTGACAGCGCAGACACTTGGGATTCAGGGGCCGGTCGGGCTGCGTATTGGCTGGTCGTCCGGGCCGCGGGAAACACGGCTGAAGGGTTAAAAGGCACTGCTCCCGTGTCCGCGGTGTGAAAGAGGATTCTGTGGATGCAAGTCGTGAATATCACACGGGGTAAAGCTTGCACCATCGGGAGCTTCTCTTGACTTTATTTATGTCACATGCTCTACTTCCTAAAAAAGGAGTTGATTACTTCTGTTAAAATGAGACAAAACCCTTTTTTGAATTATGTCTAAATTTAGAGTTTCCTCCGACTCCGAAACTCTCATGTTTTCCTTTTATCATTTTGATTGTGCTGGTTGCTTAGAAACTTTCCCCAAGTACACGTCTGCCTGTCCAGCGGCTGCCCCTCCACATCGGTGTCCACACGAGGTGGACTGACCACTGGCCTGCGTTCTCTGGACTTCGTGCAGCCGCTCGGCCTCCCCTCCCCGGGCTGTGTCGTCTTCATTGTTCGGTTTCGTTTGACAGCACAGTGGTTAGACGTAATTTTCGAGGTGACTCCTGAAAAGTCTAGTGCCACCTGGCAGCATGCACAGTCCCTGGGGTGTCACTGACTGCGTCCCCGGGTGGTGTGGCACTGTCCTGGCTGCCCACTGGTGCTGCTCGATCCCTCTCTTTTTCCACCCAGGCTGCAAACTCTGAGGAGGACATTTACAGCACCATGCTTTCGAGTTTTAGTTTTATTAGGGCTATAAAGCAGTTTAAAGAGTCAACTAGTTCTGTACTCAAGAAAAACCCAGAGCCCACCTTTCTCTCCGCAACATGGTTCCCAGTATTTCCTTCCACGGTCGGTCTCTCGCGCCTCTTTTACTCGGTATGTTTTACATTTATCTCTCTCTCAATACCGTGCGTGTGTTGCGCCTTCTGGGTGTTGTCATCTTAGGTGTCCTCTGCATCGCCGGTCACTGCCATCATTTGCTTGGGTATTTCCTACCCTCTTTCCTGATACAGCTGCCTTAGAATCTGCTTTACTCGGTGTTCGATGGTTACATTATTATGACTTTATATGCTCTTAAGAGCTGAGCTACAGGTACTAAAGTATGATTATTTTCCTTTGTAAAACGTTTTGTGAGTAATCGAGTATTTACTAGTTAATACTAGTCTCTCTTTCTTTGCCTAATTTTCTGTGTTTTTAGCTGTAATTAAGTCCAAATTCCGTTGAGGTCAGACCCTTTGAAATGCCTGTCAGTTGTCCTTTCTTGGCCCCTCCTCTGTGGCCCCTTGACCCGCTCCCGTCCAGGCCTCTTTCCTCGAACAGCTGACACAGCCCTTCATCCTGGGCTCCCCCTTCGTCACCTCTCTGGGGATCCATCCCTGCACCCCTCTCCCGTGCTCAGTCTCTAGCTGTGGTTTTTTTCCTTGGTTTACTCCCTCATCTTGATGAAAAACATCCTCCAGTTGCTTCCTGAGAACAGGTATAAAGTTTTCGACACTTCACATGTTGTAAAAAACTTCTTTATCTTCCTACTTATTTCATGGTTTCTGTCTAATATTCTAGGTTAGAAATTAGTTTTCTTCTGGTCCGAGCCATTTTTCTGTGCTGTGCTCTTCCTGAGTGAAAGCTTGTACGACCAGCCCTTCCTGTCTCGTCCAGGGCTGCGGGGACCTGGCGGGGCACCTCGGCGTGTGCCGCACGTCACTCACTGTGGCACGTGCTCAGTGGGCCCCTTCACAGTGGGAGCTCGTGGCCTTCCGTTCCGGGAACTTTTTAACACTTTTCTGTAGGTCTCCCTGTATTTCTGTCCCACATTGGAAGTCTCGTCACTCGGACGTTCACCCTCCTCGACCAGTTTTTGGTCCCCTCTTCCTTTCTATTTCTTTCTCCTTTGCCCTGCTTTCTAAAAGCTTTTTATGGAAAAAAATTTAATATTACAGAAATAAACAGAATAATGCAGTGAGTCCCCGTGTGCCCATCATCCTGTGTCAGTAATTATCAGTCCGTAGTCGGTATTGTTTCATCTGTAACCCTCCTCCATGTAATTCTGAAGCATATCTTGGCGTTTATTTCATGTGTAAGTATATATATTTAAAATATGTCTCTTTTAAAAAACAAACCTTCAAAAAATAACTATGGTAGGTACATTCAGCAGTTAACAAGAATATTTTAACATCAAATATCCAATGTTCAAGTTTATTTCGGTATCTTAAACTTTGTGTTTGTTATTACTGTTTGTTTGAATCGGTCAGGTGCACATACATGTTCAGATGGATTGATAGCTCCTAGGTCCCTTTACAGACACTGTTCTTTTCATTGTTGGTTTTCAGTAGCTCGGTTATTATGTACCTGAGGGTTTTGCTTGTATTTATTTGGCTTAGGGTTCATTGGGCTTCTTGGGTCTGTAAACTGACAGTTTCCCCCAAATTTGGGAAAGTTTTGCTATTATCTCTTTACATGTTTTCCTGCCCACTTACCTCTCTTCTCTCCTTCGTAACTCCCGTTTCACATGTGTTACACCGCTGGCCACTGCCCGTCAGGTCGCTGGGGCTGCTCTTCTCCTTGCTGTTCTCCAGGTGGGTGATTTCTGTTGGTCTGTCTCCGACTGCACTGGCTCTTGTATACACTGCAGCGTAACTTCCATTGCAGATGTCGCACTGTTCAGTTCTAGGATTTCTGTTTGGTTCTCTGCGAAAATTCCCCATCCGTTTGCTCAGGAGGACAACTGGAGAACCCCGTTTTACAGCCTGCGCTCCTCCTTTGGCTGTCCCTTGGGCCTAAGGGTATACTTGCCAGCACTGGGGAACAGTAACCAGTAACACTATCTCAAGCAGGCCCTGGAAACAGTGTTGCAGCTGTCTGTCGGGAAATTCTGTGTGTCCTACCTGGACGCTCTTTTCAACTCTGGATTTTTTTTTTTTAAGATTTTATTTATTTATTTTTAGAGGGAGAGTAAGAGAGGGAGAAAGAGGAAGAAACATCAGTGTGTGGTTGCCTCTTGTGCGCCCCCACCAGGGACCTGGCCTGCAACCCGGGCATGTGCCCTGACTGGGAATTGGACTGGTGACCCTTTGGTTCGAGGGCCGGCCCTCAGTCCACTGAGCCACAGCAGCCAGGGCTGTCGATTTTTTTACCGGTGAGGCCCAGGACAGGAAGGAGTCCCGGTTCGCCTGTCACCGAGGGCGGCTGGCATTCTCTGTGTCAGTGCTTTCTTTTTGAATTGGCTTAATTCTTCCAAAAATCGTCTTCCACTCTCCTGTCTAATAAAGGCTTTCTGCCTGCGAGGAGCTAAGTTGGGAATGAGGGCTGAAGAGTCTCGCGCTCGGTCATCGGCCACCCCGCAGCCACGCCCGGCACGCCCTTCAGAGCAGCATCTACTTGATCTTCCCTAAAAGGACTAGTCTTTAGTCTCCTGTGGACCGAGGGGCTCGTTGGGGCAGCTTGGAATGTGGCAGGGGTCTGGTTCTCCAGCAGCATCTTGGCCCCCTTCCCTGTGGCACCCTCCGCCTCCCGCAGGTTCAGCGGTGCCATCCGGCCCGAACCGCCGAGAAGGCTGTGCCGCTGCTGCTGACCCGTCCGCTCTGTGGCGAGCCACACTTTGTTGCTGTCGTAATTTTTCTTCCCGGATTTTATGAACGCATACCTTTAACTCTTCTTTTACTTATAGCAGAATTTATTCCAGGAGAAAGAAAAATGAAATGTGATTTTTAGTCTGCTATTTTTACCTGAAAGTCTGGTGGCACCTTCCTAAAAATTTCTTCTTTCCCTCCATATTCCTTTACAGTGAGGGGCTTGGAGGTGAATCTGTGGGTAAAGAACTGGTTCTTTTCACCTGGAGGGGGTTGTGCTCAGTGAAATAAGTTGGCGGGAGAAAGACAACTGATTTCACGTGGAATAAAAGAACAGAACAAACAAAACGGAAGCAGACTCAGATGTAGACAGAGCTGGTCGTTGCCGGCGGGGCAGGGATGGTGGGCGCTCGGCCAGAGCCGGGGGCGGGGGGGGGATTGGGAAGTGAAAACTGGTAGCTGCAGAGTAGTCACGGGCTGTAAATAAAGCACGCGGAATATAATCAATAATATTGTGATAACCATGTGCGGTGCCAGTTAGGGAATGAAAATAGTGAGGCAACACTATGCAAAAAATATATGATTGTCTAACCACTATGCTGTGCACCCAAAACCAATACATTTTTTTAATTGCTTCTTTTCTCTATATAGTTTTTATTATTTGTCTTATTTACCTGTCACTTTTTTTTTCAGATTTTAATTTATTTTTTAGAAGGGAAAAGGGAAGAAGAGCGGGAGAGAAACATCAGTGTGTGGTTGCCTCTTGAATGCCCCTACTGGGCACCTGGCCTGAAACTCAGGCATGTGCCCTGACTGGGAATCGAACTGGCGACCCCTTGGTTCACAGGCTGGCCGGTGCTCAATCCACTGAGCCACACCAGCCAGGGCTCACCTTTGTTTTTTTTTCCCCCTCACCCAAGGACATTTTTACATTGCTTTTTAGAGACAGGAAGGGAGAGAGAAACATTGATCAGTTGCCTCCTGCACAGGTCTGGACCAGGGTTTGCACATATCCTGACCAGGAATTGAACCCACACCCTTTCAGTTATGGGACAGTGCTCCAATCATTGGCCAGGGCAGTCTGTCTGTCTGTGACCTTTAAGCTTTGCATAAGTGTCGTTTAGTAAGAGGGTGAGTGTTAATTAGGGAAAAGCAATAATGTCTCTTGGTTTTTTCCTTTGTACATCTCTTCCAAAACAAAGCAGTATTATCAGTTCTTTTTATTTATCTTTGGATGATTAGGGCAGAAAGTGTCGACAGTGTCAGCTGCAAAGGACACACGGCCTTACAGTCCTGTTTATCCATCTCTCAGACTTTTGTCAGCCAGAACGTTTCCCTTTGTTTTCCCTCCAGTGTACGGCCCTGGGACAGTTCTGTCCCTTGTCACCCCTGCAGTGTGGTCCCAGTGGCTGCAGATGGCTCCGATCCCCGTTATTTCATGTCTCACATGTGTCCGTTCACACTCAGAAAGCCCTCAGCTCTACCTCCTGTACCAGAGAAACTCGTAAATGCTTCCAGCTTCCATCAAGTGAGACAAAGCAGCCTGGCATTTGCTGACTTTCCTTGGCTCTTGTGCAGGGCAGACAAGTTCAGTAGGAAAGCTGCCACTGGTCTTTCAAGTTCACAGTTGAGGACGTCACACTCTGATTGCTTTTACGGGGCTGTGTGCTGCTGGGAGAGACATTGAGTCCTCAGATGGTGGGTCACACGGGAACTGGAAGAGATCCGTGGGTCAGGCAGGTGGACCGGGGCCAGATATTGCCCCTGCAGGGACAGGGCCCGAAATACTCCGTTAGCAGTGGGTAGGCAGTGGGGTCTTGGTTCTGAAAGATGAAAACATTTTACCACCCAGTAGAAGAGGGAAATTTACTTTCTGTGATTGCTGCTTCATATTTTATGTGCTTGTTGTGCCACATCAGGACTTTAAACATATCCTTGAACCTCGTCTGAGAAGTGTAGTATCTTTTTTTTTTAAACATTTTAATTCATCTTATCCCGCTGTTTTTTTGTGTGTTTTTTTTTTAATTTTATTTATCTTTTAGAGGGAAAGGGAAGGAGAGAGGGAGAGAAACATCAATGTATGGTTGCTTTTCGTGCGTCCCCTGCTGGGAATTGGCCTGCAAGGAACTGGCCTGCAACCTAGGAATGTGCCCTGACTGGGAATCGAACCGCGATTGTCTGCTTCGCAGGCCCGTGCTCAATCCACTGAGCTACACCAGCCGGGGCTGAGAAGTGTAGTATCTTATATACGACATGTTCCCGTTCTTACTGGGCGGTGCTTTCTGAGAGCGATCTTATCCTTCTTGGCAAGATTCTACTGGGCAGTATCTTTTATCTTAATATAACCAGCACTCCCCTTATTTCCGGAGCTCTTGTACGATTGTGCCTGTGAGCGACAGCCCTACTTAAATAGCCACACATAAGCAGTAGACAAGAGTCCTGTGTTCTCATGAGCAGGGGTGGTGGATGGAACATAAATCTGGCCTTGATGAGAAGAGACAGTGGTTCCTGAAACCCAGACTTCAGTGCTCACGACACCCAGCCCGGGGAGCTGGTGCGTCCGGAGGGGCCTGTGCGGGCAGAGGCTGGTGCTGGGAGTTGAGCAGGCGACCGTGTGTGTCACACAGTAGTGCTAAAGCAGCAGTAAAAGCGGTGTGTGGTTCTCATCTATAAAAGTCCCAGCCATCTTCATATAATGATGGTAAGTTAAGAGTTGGTGATGAAAAGTGGAATCAGTTTTGTGTTTCTGGTTTGACAAATGATTGGAAAATGGGTTTATCCGTGTGATCTTTTTGCAGTCGGGGACTTTACGGGCCATAACCCGAGTGGTCGTTGGAGTTTGAGGAAACTCCCTGGGCTACCCACGGCCGATTGCAGCCCACCTGAGCCGACCCTTCCCCGGCGCGTCTGTCCGGGGGTGGGGGGGCTGCTCTACTCCACAGAAGAGTTTTACGTAGGGTTACGCACGGGCTTCCTGTGATCAAGGTCTATGCATCTCGAAAGCGAAACTTGAGATGAGCTTTGAGCCATGAGTGTGCAGACACGAAGAATGCAAACTCTCAGGGCGGCAGAGGTGGCTTCCAGTGAGTGTGTCAAACCCTGTTTCTGATGCAGTCGACTGTGTGTGAGCAGTGATAGGAGACTCGACGTCTACATGAGTACTAATAATTTACACCCAAAAGTGGCCCATTTTACACTCCAACTACAGATTCTCATTTTAAATGTGGGGTTTTACAGGCAGGTTTCAGTCTGAGTCAAGGCTTGTGGGGCCAGAAAATCAGTCAGGTGGGCCTATAATGAAAATTACAGACCAAAAGAGTGGTCTGTGTAGTATGTGTGCCAGGTGGGTTCTCTGCGGACAGAAAGAGATCCCATGTACATTTGCTGTAAGTTCCTGATTTATTTTGCCTAACACGTAAAACTGTTTTCAAATGAGAAGCCTCCCGGAGCAGGAGCACGTGCAGGGGACCTTAGTGTTCCGTTCCCTGGACCTGGGTGAGGTCCCTCACAGGGGTGAGACGCTCAGCTGCTGTGCTCTCGCTTCCATCACCAGTCTGGAAGAGCTCGTACGGATGCTTTTCTGCGCAGAAAAACCCAAGTTCTGGCAAAGGTCTACAGAGCCCTGGGGAACCTGGCCGTGCCTCGCCCCTCACTCCGCCTGGGCTGCCCCGGGTCCCCATCCATCTTAGGGTTTAACCTAATGGTGGCAGGGGTTTGGGGCACTGACTAGAAGCACAGGCCAACAGGTAGATTAACTCCAGCATCCAGCAGAGAGAGCCTCTGCTGCTGAGTCTCAGATGACGTGTGTCACACAGTTGGAGTCGGTGCCGTTAAAAACCCGTCACTCAGAGCCGCTCCTCTGGGATGTGTTGGCTGGAGGGCACAGTGCCAGAAACGCACCCGAATCACCATTTCAGAGAAGTGGAGACGGTCAGCGTCACTGCCTGGTCTTCGCTTGGACCAGCCCGCAAATAATTTTCCCGAAAGCTAAACAGGGAGGAGGGATAAAAGCAAAAAATACTCTTCAGAGGCTTGGAAAGGTCACAAGTGATGTCATGGGAAAACAGATGATACATCCTCAAAGGGGGGCTGTGTGCGCCCGCCTTAGCTGTTCCGGTGGCAGGCCCTCCTGCGGGCCTCTGGTGAGAGGTGCGGGTGAGGCCGCGTCCGCCAGAGTGCGCACTGAGTCCGCTGCGCACCTCCTTGCAGCGCCTGGAAGGCTGACGGGGCTGCTGGCCCCCGGCTGAGCCTCTGCCAGGAGGCTGCAGCTGCCGCCGTAGCTCCCTGTGCTGCAGGGGGGCTAATTGCAGGTTACGGGCTGAGGCTGACAGCCTGCTCTGTCCCCAGCGCCACTGAGAGTGACTTCTAAAAATTATTATTATTATTATTAAACATTTATAGCCTCCTTTTGTGTTTCCCAAGTGCCTCAGAATCATTTCTATTTGTGGTTCCTGATGATGTCGCTGAGAGGCAAGTCAATATTGTCACGGACGGCCACACGTTGCCTGTGGTAGCACAGAGGGTTCGGTGACCCGCCCCTCGGTGCCGTCTGTGACCCGCCAGGGCACCCTCGAAGCAGTGGCTCAGGCTCACGTTAGGTCCCTGAGCTCCTGGAGCCTGTTCCTCCACTGCTCGCCTTTAACTCGGTATCATGGCTTTGATGCTTTTTCGACTACAACTTAGAGTGAAAATATATTTTGCATAGTGTATGTAACACGTACATAAAACAGAAACACTGTCGGGAACACCACTTCCTCTTTGTGAGGTGTGCCGTGATGTTTTCTGCTCCACTTTTCATGCCGGTTCCAGCCTGCTGCCTGAACCAGGAGAGCTGCCATCAGTCCTGGCCATGGTCATCCATGGCCACACACACTGTGGGGGCGCTTGCTGCTGACACACGCGCACAGGGAGGGGTTTTCTGGAGCATCGGCTTTGCTCAGCGGCACAGAGAGAAACACAGCTTCACATCAAAACACACAGATGTGTTACGGCACCATGTGCCGCCTGAAAACCTCGTTCTTAGGGTGGGCAGCTGGCCCCTTCCTCCTGCCTTCACCCCAGGGCTTCTGTCCACGCTTTCCCCTTCTGTTGAGGAAAATAGACCGGAAACAACCTGGGAAGCGCTGTTCTTCCGGAAACTTCAGACCGAGTTGAGATGTTCTCTGACCCTAAACGGTTGTGAGGGGCTTTGAGCAGCAGTTTCTCTCACAGTTGTCGGGCTTGCTGAGCGCCGTACTCGGTGCTGGTTACTGGGACTGTGGAGCGAACAAGAGAGCTGGGGCCTGGGGACAGGCGGTAAACCAACAAGCCGGTGAAACTGAGTGTCGGATGCGGGCAGCGGGGGAGAATGGAGCTGAGCTCACAGGGCGGGTCCCGAGTTTGGAGACTGAGCGAGGCCGTGTATCAGCGTGCTGCACGGGAAGGTCTGCCTGAAAAGAGAACGTCTGATGAAAGCGAAGACCTAGAAGAGGCTGGGAGGCGGGAGGGAGTCGTGCATCAAAGTGGGGGGGTCCAGATAAAGGAGCGGCCGGCACAGAAGAGCCATGAGAGGAACTGCCCCGTGTGGCCTGGGTGTGCACAAGGAATGCCGCCGAGGGCCGCCTGACGGCACGTGACGCGTAGCATCGGGTTACAGGCAATTGTTTATTCCCGGAGAAGTGGGAAGTCCCGGGAGGTTTGAGCAGAGAGGTATTTGCGCTGACCTACATTTCCCATTCAGTCTGGCTGCTGTGTCGAGAGTGGACTGCAGAAGCCAGGCGTTGGGGCTGAGGAGACAAGTGCAGAAGCAGAGAGGCCATTAAAAGGCTTTGCAGTGTTCTGTTTACTGAGTTTGGAAGGACATTAGGTTGTTTAAGGATGAGGAGGAGAGATCAGAAACTGATGTTTTTGGACGTGTTCGCTTGAGATATTGCCCAAGTAAAGATCCTAAGTAGGCAGTTGGTCTACTTCTGTGATCATTGATCTCCCATAGGCAGGCTGGATACTGGTGTTCAATCACTTGCAAAACAGTTCTCCAGCTCGTGCGCATTATGTCGTCCTGTTCTGCGCCTGTTGAGATGGTGAATTTCAACAAGCAGGAGCTCACTCATACCTCTGAAGCAATCAGTGTCATGTTCTCTCGGTTGGCTCACTTTTATTTAAAAGCATCTGCCATCTGGGTGGGAATTGAACTGGCTTCGTACCGTGTTTTTCCCTGGTTCTTTTATGCCTCCCCGGCCCCAGGAGTAATTGCATGTCCTTGGAGAACCTAGTATTCTTTGGGCTATGATCCAACACCCGTGTTATTCTTTCTTTGCATATAGATGTGATTTTAGCTCAATGATGCGAACCTGAAAGAGCCCACATATCATCCCCTCCCCCCACCTGCCTCACTGAGTATCCGTTTATGTAATGAGAGATGTTACTAATGGGATTATCTTGTGCACACGAATGATGTAGCGGTAGAAAACAGGATGAGAAACCACATTTCGTTCCATTTGCTTGATACCTTCTCCTTAATTTCATGCAGTAAGTACTCACTGAGCCACTAGTGTGCTCGTGGAAACCGAGAGCCTCTGCCCTCTGGGGGCCGCCGTGTCGAGGGCGAGGCAGACCTGCGTCTGACGCTGTAGTTGAAGTGCGCGCACCGGCTCTGGGAGAAGGACAGGAGCTGTCCTGAGCACTCTCAGGCTTGACCCGAATCTTCAGATTACTTAGGTATTTTCCATACAGCTAAAGCGTGAGGAGAAGACAGCTAAAGCGTGAGGAGAAGACTATACTAAGTAACAACAGGTAAACAAAAGCACAGTTGTGAGTTTCAGTGGAGAAGTGCTTTTGATGTGGCTGAAGTTAAGGACAAGGCTGGAGAGGTAGGCAGGAGCCAGGTCCAAGAGGACGGTATATTCTTGAAATGAATGCAGTCTAGTCAAGAGTGAAAGCTCACAAGCTGCAAAATGCAGACTTTGAGAAGCTAATGAAAAAGAGATGAAGCATTTCCTCCCGAAGAGTGGCCTGCGTGCAGCTGACCTGTCAGGAGACAGTATTTCACCGGAGGCTTAGTAGCAAACAGAATCATTAATTCACCGTTTGCTAGGAAGCCTTTTTATCTTTCCGATCTTGTAGTATAGTTAGTAGTGCTACTTTTGAGTGTGCGTAAGATCTCAGGCAAGTCTAACGTGGTTATTCTTCATTATGAGAAATTCGGAGTAAAAAAGGTTAAGCCGAAGATGGTGAAGGAAGAGGGAGTACTTGTTTTGTGCCAGGCGTCCCCCTGAGAGCTTTGCAAAGATGAACCCCGTTGTCCGTGATGACCCACACACTCAGTGCTGCTACCTCCATTCTGCAGACAGGAAACTGAGCTGAGTACTCCTTGCCTGGAGTCATGCAGGTAAGTAAGGGGCAGAGTCAGAATTTGAAATCAGATTGTATGATCCATGTTCTGAACCGCTGTGTCCTTCTGTTCTGGGCATCCCAGAAGCCCTGAAACTGTGCCAAAATGTTGCACGTGCACTTTCCGGAACGGGGGTCCACAGCTTCATCCGTGTATGAGAAGGGTCCCCGAGGTGGAAGGGTGACCTAGAGGAGCTTTTCGAGTCAGTTCATTGGTAAGTCAGTTCCACCAGGTAGAACAAGGAGTCCCTCGGAAGAACAAGAGATACAAGTTTATCCCTGGGGGCAAGGGTCATATTTTCTATATTCTTTGTATCTCCAATGGTTAGGACATAGTAAACATTAATATTTGATGAAATATGATAGCTTTACATTCCAAGCGAGCATAAATAATCAACTTGCATTTCACGTACGACCTTTATGTAACCGCACCGTCTCACCCACACCGCCCGGCTTTCACGTCCGAATGCCCTTCACAGACCTGGCCCTCCCCTGTCCTCCGGTGCCCTCGTGTGAAGTGCCTTCTCCTTCTCTCACTGCTGAGCACCGACCAGAAAGTACCTCTTTCCCAGAAGTGCAGGCAGGTATAATTCTTCTGAAGTGGTGGTCTGGCGCATCTGAAATGTCTAAAGCCCTTTCCTGAGGTTAGTTTCTCCGTTTACATTCATTACTATCCATCTTCCTGAGAACCCTGCGTTCTCAGTGTTACGGGCATCAGCTTATGTGGTACAGGTCAGACACTCCCGGGAGGTTGCTAATGGAAAGGTTAAAATCACAAGTTACCAGGAAAGCAGTCTGCTGGCCTCTTCCGGGAGAGAGAACAGAGAGGCTGTCAAGTAGACACAGTCAGGTGGTGGGGGAGGAAACACAGGCTGGAGGCGGGGAAGGCGAGTTGATGATGAGTGTGAAAGAACTAGGAGTTCTCCGGGAAGAGGCCACGTGGAGAGCCCAGTGTTCGATGAAGAGAGAGACAGTGCTGTCGAAGTGTGGGCATTTGTCCCCCCAGAAGGGTTCTCCAAACAAAATGGAAGTAGGCACGGTTACTGATTCTAGAACTTGCCCAGAGAAGCGTCGTCCTGCTGTGCCACGAGCATCGGTGGGAGAGTTGCTAGTGACAGGAGCCCGTGGGAAGTGGTGGCTAAGCAGTTCTGCTCCCCCTTCCACAGCGAGTGGCTCCGAGATGCTGCCTCGGTGGAACCTGCCCATTGTTGCCCCCGAGTAAAGACTCGTCGTACTGGAGGTTTTTGAAAGCTACGAGCAGCATGCTCTGAATCGCACGGGCCGTGCTGGACTCGGGGCCCGCCGCGGCCAGAGCGCCTGCTGTGCTGAGAATACTCGTTCTCAGCTTGCCACAGGGCTGTGCTTTCTCACAGTTGTCAGGTTTGCCAGCAAGTGTGCCCCACCCTGGAAGACGGTTTCATAAAAGAAACAACTAAAAACCAGCATCTGAAGAAAGATAAGGGGCAGTATGACCAGCCGTTGCGGAGAGGGAGAAGGTCAGGTTTGGGGTCGACGTGTACTTGCTCCCGGCACTTCTGTGAGTTAGTAGCACGACCCTGGGTCTCCCCCAACCTCAGCTCCTCGTTGGTAAACGGGGAGGCGGTGCCGGCTGCCTCGTTTGGGATGGTAATAATGAGGATTAGAAATCATGCAGGGACGTAGAAAGGGCAGCAGCAGCTACTATTAATAACCACAGAAACAAAGAATAACTGAGCAGAACACTCTGGGTACGGGCTCGGGTCTTGAACTCACTCCCAGAGCGCCTCCTGGAGCAAGGTGGCAGGTCGGCGCAGACTCTGACGGCGGATGCGTGGGCTTGCGTGTGTCTGCCGGGGAGTCCTGCTCCGCAGGGGAGAAGGGGCGTCAGGTGACGCGTTTCCGGACACATAGCTGTTGTTTTTCTCACCCAGCGTCCTCCGGTGTCCTGATTTCCCCGTGTTCTTTCCTGGCAGGTGGCTGTGAAAAACAATATTGACGTCTTCTACTTCAGCTGCCTCATCCCACTCAACGTGCTTTTTGTGGAAGACGGCAAAATGGGTAAGTCCGTCCTTCTGTCCTGCCAGACATACCTTTGCCTTTCCCGCGAAGGCCAGCAGAACGTAGCGAGAAGTACACGTTATTTGAGGTTTTAAGAAATGGGGTGGTACGGCTGTTATCCTGAAGCTCTAATAGTTGCCGATCATTTATCTCCCGAGTCACAGTGGTCTTGTCTTGCTGGTGGTCTCTGAGCACAGTGCCAGTTTCCCGGGGGGGCCCCCCACCCCCAGCACACGAGGCGCAGGCGCCGTGCTGAGCGCGGGCTGCAGGCGTGTGGCCGTCCCGTGTTGAGCGAGGCTCCACTTTCCACGTTTGCTTCCAGTGTTTCCGTCACTGTTTGGTGACTCTCACGGTCTCACACTTTTTCGTTATAATTAGAGTAATTTGTAATAAGTCTCTAGGATTCCTGTGGGGTTGGTGTTGACATTTTTCTCTTGCCTTACTTATGACACCACCATCTAACCAAACTCACACATACTGGTACGCACTAAATTGTGTGGGCATTTAATTGGCTTGATTCTTACTGTGGCTCTTCCGGCCAGCGGCACAGACGTAATCATATCCGGTCAAATTAAGGGTCAGAAAGTTACAGACCTACCTAGAGTCGCCAAGTTAGAGCTAAAACTAAACCCTTAGTCTGAATCCTTCCTCTGTGTCCGGTGCTGCTGCTGAGGGGCTCCCTGCCCCGGAGTGGGGCCCCTCGGTGTGGCCGGGCTGCTCTTGTGAGAGCCGCACCCAAAGGAGAGAGCAGGTTGCACACACCCTTCCTTCCCCCCGTGTCCCCCGCAGAGCGCCAGGTCTTCCTCGCAACGTGGAAGGACATTCCCAATGAAAATGAACTTCAGTTTCAGATTAAGGAGTGTCATTTAAATGCTGGTGAGTAATGACTCTACATTTCATCTTGAACTCAGAAAGTCAAATTGGATAATTGAAATTTTTGTCTTTATTTACCTCTTCTCTTTACATCTATGGTAGATACATTATTTTGCAAATTTTAAAAACTGGGGGTGTTTTGATGTGGGTACCAGATTACTTTATAAGCCAACAGATTTAAGAAACAAACTTGAACGGCCCCGTCTTCCCAGCTCAGTAGTTTCTCGTGTGTCAGTCACGTTACTCGCACACCCTAATGCACGTTAACTCACTGCAGTGGCATTTCAGGATGTGACTGGGTTTCCTTTGTATCTGCCTTCAGAATCGGAGGAAAAGTGGCTGTGAGGTCTTTATTCAAGACCTTGTGTTTGTTAGTAGATAAGAGTACATGGTAGTCGATTGAGGACTAGTCGGCAACCTTTTTCTTTCTTGCCTTCTTGTCAGCGTTTAGCGCGACACCTTTTTAATCACCACCGAAAGCCCCAGACCATCGGTGGCTGTCTCTCACTAACTAGAACATGGGGGGGGGGCGGGGTTCGAGGGAGGAGACGCAGCAGCATCCATCTGGCCCTCGGGCTGCGTTTCACGGAAGCATTTCTCAGGGGTGGGAGGAGCTGTACCCGGTTCAGAGTCTGCCTTCGTCCCAGTCTGTGTCTGTCTGTCTGTCTGTCTGTCTCTTCTCTCTGAGTTAGTGGCAGATTTTAAGCTTGAATGAAAGTGAGCGTTGGTGCCTGGTCCATCCTCCCTTCTCCACATTTCTGCGTCACTGCCCCCTCCGTGTGTCCCCGAGTGTCACCCTTGCGCGGCCGCACCGTCGCTGTCCTGGCTGGAGCGCAGTGTGGAGAGGCATGCGGTCCGGCGGGTGCAGAGGGGCAGGGGCACTGCCTCCTCGTTCTGACTTCTGCTTTCCCTTCAGTTGTCTGGGGCTCCGAGGTGCGCTCACCCTCTGTCCAGACAGATCCGTCCTTATAGGACTTCTGAGTCCTCAGAGAGGTGTTCGGGGAGAGAAGTCGTCCGTGATTTCTATGGTAACAACCAGTAGTTGACTTCCCCCAGGAATACCACAGACACACACACATTACATATATGCCTTCTTTCTAACACTCTTGCTCCAGGTTTCTCACCATGACTGGTTATGTGTTTACTAAACAAAACGAGAGTTTTTGCTGCTTTTCTTTTTTAAAAAACATGCTCAAATTGAAGTGCTTGTGGTGCCGTCCTCTGGGACGACAGCGTTATCTGCCCCCGTCTGCAGCTCACTGGTCGGTGAGCACACGCCTCGTCCAAGGGGTGCAGGAGGTTGGACGGCTTCCTGCTGTGTAACAAGCTCTTCAGGGCGCGGTCAGGTCCCCAGGGGCCGCCGGCGCGGGTCCTGTTAATGGAGCAGCCTCTGTCCCCAGCATGGAGAAGACCAGGCCCTTCACTGCAGTTGCCCTTGAGGCAGTTGGTCCTGCGGCAACATTTCCTATATGAGGCTTCTGAGAACAGCGTGTTCTTTCTTAAAAAAATGGGTTCTGTGGTCAATTAAAGTTGAAAAGCACGGAGCGTGGTGTGCCTGTCCTCGAAGCCACCATCGCACGTTAGCTCAGAGGAAGCCCGTCCAGGCCAGTATGGACTGGGACCCAGAATCACAGAGCGCTTATTGTTAACATCTTCGGGGGCACGAGCGTTCCTGGAACACAGTCCGGGGGACGTTGGCCTGTAGAGACACGGTGAGAGGCCAGACTAATTGGAAAGAAGGTTGGTTTCTGACGTCCTGTGTGGAAGACACATGCTTTCCTTCTCTCTCTGTTGTTTTTTTTTTTTTAAGAAGTGTGGATAGTTGAGGTCTTTAGCATGGCCTGCCAAAATAATAGAAAAGCTCCCCCTGCGTCCGGATGGAACCGCGAGCCCTGCTGCACCTCGATGCACGTTTGTGGTCTTGCCAGACCTGCCTGGCCGTTCTCCCAGTGGGGCTGTGTCCTCTGCGGTGGCGTGAGCAGTTGTTCAGGGCAGATTCCGTTTCGATCAGTTCGGCTGTTTTCTTCATGCCATTTCTCCCTGCCGTGGGTGCTTTAAGTACCAAGGCCTGGATTTTTCAGTGGGACTCAGCTCTGTGGTCGCACAGCCCGTGGGGCAGCGGGAAGAACCTCTGCTCCGTGCTCCCCGGGAGCCCGCGGCCGTCGTTTCCACGGCCAACCTTGCAGGACCACTTTCTGCAACCAGCGCCTTTGCCTCAAGATGCGGAGTGCCCTGGCCCTTACATTTCCTTCCATCCTTGAAGGCTCTATTAACACGAACATTTCCAGGTTTAGTGCCTTCTGATTCAACACCCTGTGTCTAGCTGAGAGCTAAAAATACCCTCCTTTCCTGCTGATCTGCCCTAATCACAAGAGCACCAGCACTTGAAATAGCTTTTCGGTGCCAGAGCAGACGTGTGGCGGCTGGCAGGGGCACTCCCGAGGGCAGCGGGAAGTTACAGGCCTAACGGGACTTAACAGCCCAGAACTGAGCCTTAGCTTCTGCTCCTCCATTTCTTTCTGAAGAAGGAACTCTTCCCAAGCCTCAGTGGTCAGCCCGCTCTCACTAGAAAGGTGGGCGCGACAGCGGCGCATGCGGTGCCTGTCCTCTCTGACGCAGGCGGTCGGGCCGAGGTGTCCTTAGGAGCCTGGGCCTGGCCGTCGATGTGTCTGGATGCGTGTGCACCTGTGCGGCAAGGGCTCTTCAGGGAAGGCTCCCACCGCAGGTCTTCCGCTTTCTACAAGTAGGCAGGAGCCTGGGAAGTGGGGAGTGGCTTTACGACCTAAAGCAGCCCCATGTGTTGAAGACAGTCCTGTCGAAAGGTAAGTAGCCAGGGAAGGAGGAGACTGGACTTGGGTGGTGAACACACAATACAATGTATTGTTGATATGTTACAGAACTGTGCACCCGAAACCTGTAAGATTGTGTTAGCCAGCATCATCCTGATAGATTCAGTAAGAAGGGGGGAAAAGGTATTAGCCAGATTCCAGCCGGCAACATCGCCTGATAACCCAGTCTGGGCTGCAGGAGCCCTTCATCCTGAGAACCAAGGTGACAACCAGAGCTGCCTGACCCCTCAGGGGCAAGTGAACAGCACACCGAGGCCCCTTCCACGGCCCGGCACAGGACTGCCTTGGCCGGCACGGCCCGGTGACGTGAGTGCCAGCCTGCGAGCCCAAGTGTCACGTGTGACCACTACCCACCATGAGATGCACCTTTTGTCTCCCCAGGGAGAGCCAGTTCTTGAATTATAACTATGCTGCTAATTTATTACCAGTGCAAACCTTTGGAATCAAAAGACGGGAAGTTAGGTGGCGACTGAGCGCAGCGCAGATGTTGAACGCGGGGGCCTCAGTTCCACCTCCTCTGAGCTTTCGCTGGTGTGAACATGGGAGAAAGATGTCAGGGCAAGAACTTCCTCCAGAATCTAAGTAGATGGTTGTTAGTGCCTGTGGCACCGCGTCCACCTCGGCGTCTGCTACACCTGAGTCAGAGGCTCGCTCACAGGCGGTGGCGGCAGGCGCCCACTGTGTCCCAGGCACCCCGGGAAGCCTCGCCATGGACATCCTCTGGGTCCCCGTGATGGCGGGGAGGTGGCACCCTTTTCCTAGAGCGCACAGCAGACTGCGACAGGTGTGTCCGTGGGGAGAATTAGTTCCTGAGGTTGGCCTGAGCGGCGCGACTTCTCATTGCGAGTGAACATAGTCCACCGTGCACACGGAAGCGGTGCTCGTCCTCCCCGTTAAGGTGTCTCCTCGGTGCTTCAGCGTCTCTCATTAGCAGCAGGACAACCAGGAGAGAGAAGGGACCTTTCACTCTAGAATGTCATGTCTCTGATGCTGGGGTCACAACCTGTCCCTACCCGGCTTGGTGACAGTAGGCCTCCGCTATAACCAGCAGCAGCCCCTGGAGTGACAGGGCCTCGTAGTAACGTCTTTGTGCAGTGGCAGCCTTTCGTGATTAATCTGAAGACACAGTGTTCCATACAGGCTTTAGTAGTCATTTGCCTGCTTTAAAAATAAAAATCTTAAACGTCCCAGGGAACAGATCTGACTTGCAGGGTTTCTGAAACTCTGCCGCTTCCCTACCCGGCAGTAGTGCTGGGGGGCGACCGTCAGCCTGCGTGTCCCTGTGGCTCCCCCACGCACCCTCTTCAGAGTGTCCTCTGCCTGTCCGGCACCCGGTTTGAGACCGCCGGCTCCTTCGGCCGCCACACTCTCCTTGGGCATCACGGCGGTGCTTCCGTCGGTTGCACCTCCCTCTGTTTTCTGCTGTGGAGTGTGACAGGCAGGCGCTTCAGGAGCCTCTTCCTCATCCTTTGCTGATGGGGAGAAGGGCTTCCTGAAGGGTGTGCGTGGAACAGTGGTGTCAGGATTGCAGCCCACGTGGCCCCTGGGTGGGCAGAAAAGAGGAAGCATTTGTGTGATATTTCAAATCTGTTTCTAGACACTGTTTCCAGCAAGTTGCAGAACAACAACGTTTACACTATCGCCAAGAGGAACGTGGAGGGGCAGGACATGCTGTACCAGTCGCTGAAGCTCACCAATGGCATTTGGATCTTGGCCGAGCTGCGCATCCAGCCAGGAAACCCCAACTACACGGTGAGGCTTCCTCAGAGCCGGCAGGATGGGCTCGGGGAGGGGGGAAGGACCCTTTGTGTTTTCTTGGCGCCCTGGGAGGACCTGGAGGGCGCACCTCGGAAAACCTCTTTCTCAAGGCCCAGGTTTGGTGTCCAAGCCAGCGATCAGTGTAGAAGTCCTCGGTTGCCCCTTTGGAAGGTCTCTGTGGCTGCTGCCCCGTCCAGCGGGCATGGTGCCTCTGGCCTCATGGAGTGAGTGCCTCAGACACCCGCCAGGATGCACAGTCGCTCACAAAACTTGGCGACTTTCTCGGTGTCAGTACTTTCCTCGCCTCTCTGTGCCTGTGGTGCCACGACAGGCTGTTCACAGGCTGTTTCCGTGGCTCACTTTAAGGAGGGCTTCTTTCCTGCCCTCGGCCTTTGTGTCCTAAGGTAGCAGAGGCATGGACACCTGAGCCCCTCTGCAGCATCAGTCGTCCTGAATGCTTGTTGCGAAAGCCAAGACGGAAGACTCGGAGCTCATCCTTGGCAGCCTGCAGGGAGCGGTGGTTTCAGAGCTCCCTTCAGTGTGCAGTGGGCTACAGTGTACATTCTGGCCGGGTTTTAAGACGGGAGCAGGTGGCCTTGTTAAGCAGTAAAGGTGTGTGCCCCAGCCACGTGGCATTTGTTTGCTCTTGTCAAATGTGCTCTCCCAATAGGATGTGGCTTGTCATGTGCATTTTGTGAAGTAAAAGAAAAACCACTTGGGCTAGAGGAGATATTCTTATTCTTTTGCTATGTTTGAAGTTTTTGTAGGCTGTTTGGAGGGAGGAGACATGAAAGCGATAGATATGAGATTCAATACTGAATAATTCTGAAGAAGCTGAATAGTCAGTAGATTAAGGAAGCTTTTTAGTCATTTAGCTGATCAAAGTGTGATCCCATTCTTTAATTGTAACAGCCAGGCCTGTTTTCATGAGTACACATCAGGGTAATTGCACCACCCAGAGCTGAAATTCTCCGGGGTGCCCCCTTCCCTCAAGAACCTAGGTGAGTGTGTGTGTGAGCTGTGGGTCCCATCAAGCTGTATTTTTGTCCAAGCATCTGTGAGCTGGGGAGCCTCACGCTTCCCCCAGAAAGTGAACAGTCCCCCCACCCCACCTCCACCAATCCCTGTGTTTTTGTTTTGTTCTTGGCTGTCCTTTTTCTGTGTGTGCAGTCTCCCATCTCAGGTTACAGCAGCGTGGTGACCCCTAGTCTGCAGGTAAGGAGACCAGGGCTCAGGATAGTCGGTGGCTTGTTCAGGGCCATGTGGTTTGTCGGGAGGTGGATTGGGGTTCAGCTATCTCTTGACACTTCCTGCTGTGTTCTTTTTATTCATTATAAGGATGATGGAAATTTTTAGAAGAATCTCTTGACATCACGGTCTGAAACATAGTTTGTGAAAAATTTTTTTAAAGGTGTAACTTCTTCATTTGCGATAATTTGACTTGCAAATCGTTTTTTAGAGGTGCATAGCATTCCCATGCCTCTTACCCCGTTTCCCCGTTGCCAGCATCTTCCATGCCCATTGTGTGTTTTCAGACAGGAAATTGGATCTTGATAAAATGGTATTAACAAAACTATAGGCCTTGCTAGGTTTCACCAGTCTTTATATCACTCTGTGGTGGTTGAGTGTACAGTACTATGCGTAGTATCTGTTGTATATATGCACAGACACTTCCCTCCCCTGTATATTTGTAACATTTTTATTGTGCAACAGTTACAGATTCACATGGAGGGATGGGCAACAGGCCCGTGGGGTCCTGTCGTTTGTACCCACGTCCACCTCCCTTCCTCTCCCGAATTCGTATATAGTAAATTTGCTTATATTTCCTTGCCCCCTTTCCTGTTTTCTCTCCATCTGGTGACTTGGTTCCTACTGCCCACAGAACCATCTAAGTTTTCCGTGACAGTCGGACACGGGCCTAACCCATTCCCCGAATCACTGCTCCCGACTCAGCACCGCTCAGATCCATTTCCCTCCCTCCGTCGCCCTAAACCCCCGCTGTGGTGATCCGGTCTCAGCTGCGTGTGACAGAAGGAGTCTGAGCCAGTGAGAGTGCACGGGGACCCATGGTCCCCTGTCTCTTTGAGAGAGGGTGAAAAATTACTTACCCCACCCCGTCCATACTGTGTTTCTCTAAGAAGGTGTGAAACGCCCTGGCCAGGGGCTCAGTTGGTTGGAGCGTTGTCCTGTACACCAAAAGGCTGTGGGTTCGATTCCCGATCGGGCACATACCTAGGTTTTGGATTTGATCCAGCTGATCAATGTTTCTCTCTCTCTCGTCGCCTCCCCCCATCATCTCTCTAAAATCAATAATCACATTCTTGGGTGAGGACTTAATATATATTCGAATACATAGGATAAACATGCCTTCTATTACATATACATATGTTACACACGTGTATGTATAACAGAAGGTAAGTTTGTCCTGTAGGGATGGGGCCCCATGTCTCTGAGCAGCTGCATCTCACCGGGAAAGGTGACGTGTCCAGGTGAGGAAGTGTGTCCCGGACTGTAAACTGGAAGTGGACGTGGCAGGAGGCGACTCTCCCCTTGGGGGTCTGGCTGGGTGGCGGTCCTGAGCGGTTGCTATTGAAGATGTGTCACGGTTTGGCGCCCCGGCCAGGTAGCTCAGTTGATTAGAGCGTTGTCCTGATAATGCCAAGGTTGTGTGAGTTCAATTCCTGATCAGGGCACATGCAAGAATCTACCAATGAATGAATGCGTCAGTAAGCGGAACAGCAAATCGGTGTTCTCTCCCCATCCCCTTTCGCTCTCTCTCAAAATACATACATTAATTTAAAACGTCTTTTAAAAGTGTGTCAGTTCAAATGTTAAAACCCTCGTAAGTTTTGTTTTTTCCTTAGATGTTTTGCAAGTCAGATTATTTCGCTTCTTTGCTCTTCATATGTATGTTTCTTTTTTACTTCAGAGTTTAGGAAAATCTTTTTCTCAAGGCCCAAGTTTGGGCTTTTATTGAAGAAGGCAGCATTTCCTTACTAGTCATGAACCAAAAAATGCATCTCCAACTGGTAGAACTTCAAGCGTTGTTACAAAAATGTGAAGAAATGCTGGCCAGTATTTTGGGAGAGAGGAACTGCCCCCTGTTCAGTCTGGGAGTTAGCGCAGTCGGTTCTTTCTCTCTGTAGCTTCCTCTCCTCCTCCTTCTTCTCCTTTTCCAAACCCACTGGAGAGGCTGGGGTGGGGTGCGGGTTGTTGGGGGGATGGCACGGAGCCGCCTCTGCAGGGAGTTTGAAAGTCAAGGGGACGGGGTGCCTGCGCGCTGCAACTTTGGCCACAGCAGGGAGCTTTCCGTCCATGTTTATCATCTTAAGTGAGTTGCTACTGTTTCTTTCTAGTTATCGGAAGTGTCTTCCTGATGAATGATTTTAGAGACAAATGCCTTAGAGACTGAATGTAAAAGCTGTACATGAATAGAGCCTCTTGTGATGTTGTTCTCTTTGTCTTTTGCATTTTTTAAATTGCACTTTTAAGATTTTTTTGTTTGTTCCCAAATTTTATCCAAGAACTTCTACAAAATGTGCCAGATAAGTTTCAGTCCTCATATTCCTCCTCTCCATCCTGGTCAATCTGCAAGTAACGCAGTTCGTGGTTCTCTGTGCTGTTAGCAGCCGCACACACCAGTCACGCAGATGGGTCTTCAGGTGTTTTTTGGTGAGGTTTTCTAATACCTTTCGGGAAAAGGCACCTCAGAAGTTACAGTGATCCTGGCGCCTTCTCCTTTCGGTGGGTCTCTTCTGCCCCCATAACTTGTTTCCTGAGCCATGGAGCCCAACGGGCTCACCTCCTCTACCTCTGAGACTTTCTGAGTAAACTTTTGCTTTGATTTGAAGAAAAAGAAAAAAGTTACAGTGATCTTGCTCTTCTTTCAATGGTCACAACTCCTCCATCCGAGAGACTCCCAGCTTTTCTGTTCACTTTGATTCTCACCTGAAGAAACTGCTCAAAACTGGCCGCACCACGCCTGCCGAGCCCGCTTCTCTCCCTGCACCTCGGGCTTTTCCGCGGGTGCCGCGGGCAGTGCAGGCGGGCATCGCCGGAGGGTTTGAAGATGCGAGGTTTGTTTTACTTTTTCAGTAAGCTCAGGGTTGACCAGTATCATCCTCGTATTTTTGCCAAAAAATACTCTCCCCTTTTATACTATGTTAATTCATCCTGAGTCTCTAAAAACAAAATGAAGAGGCAAAATGATCTAAAACCTCGTGGTGACATAATTATTAAAAGACAGCTGTGGTTGGTGGACCATAACAGATCAGAGCAGTGGTGTCAGCAACACAACAAGCAAATGCGAAGTTTCCTGGTTCTGCGTTCAGTTCGCCTCCTTCCACTGTCGCGTTGTTAATACTTTGCCTAATCTGATGCATTTGAGTCCAGTTCCAGGTCTAAGTTTTGTGCTGTTTGACCAAGGAAGTAGAAATCACTGTGCGACGTTGAAATCTTTTTAATACTTTAATTTTAACTTGATCGTTGTCACTGAACTAGAAGCGGTGGTGGTGGAGAAGTGGAGCGGCATCAGAAGTATCTGCTTCGCCCTCTGAAAGGGGCGGAACGTAACGGGCGAAGCTGCTGGCATGAGCTGCCATCCAGTTATCGAGTACATGCCCCGGGGCGGTCCTTACTCTCCTCCCTGACAGTGTGCGCCCCTCGCTATAACACAGAGAGAGCTAGTGCCTGGGGCCCGCCTGCCCGCAGTTTGTTTTACCGGATTGTACGTCCTCCTGTGTCGGCACTGAGGTCACCACCCTTGTCGGACTGGGAACCAAGGGTGGGCCAGGGGAGGGTTTGGCCCTCGCCTTTTTGTCCAGGAGCGATCCCTCCGACTCCTGGCAAAGCCAGAGCCTGCGGTGTTTTCGGGAGGGAGCGCTTCCCAGCCTTGCAGACCCACAGAGTGCAGGTGGGGACACGGCGTGACTCCATGTTGAGCACAGTGAAGCCCAAATCCACAGTGCCTGCTCTGCTGCGGCGGCGGAAAGAGGTTGTTCTCTTGAACCGAGGGTCGGGCTACCTTTGCAGTTCGCGCTGGTCTCCGTGATCACCTCTCTGCTCCCTTTCCCGCCCACAGCTGTCTCTGAAGTGCAGAGCCCCCGAGGTCTCTCAGTACATCTACCAGGTCTACGACAGCATTCTGAAAAACTGACGGCCACCGGCGCCCCCGGCCGCCTGCGACCAGCGCCAGCCGAGAACTCTTAACTGGAAGAAAGTGTGTTGTCGCGTCGAGTCTGAACCCAGGCACACCGGGCCACCCTCCACGGTAGTGACTAGTGTAACCTGTGCTGAGTTAGGGCACGCCTGCTGGGTAGTGTTAGCCCCCCGTGAACGATCGCTGACCGCCGCGCCGGTCACTCCCCGCCTCTCGCCACCTGCCGCCACCGCCTGTCCTGACCTGCGGGCTCCCCGGCCGCACAGCGGCTGGCGCTTCGAGTGTAGTTTGATATTTGTAATCGAGAGCTCGTTTCAAAAGCAGAAAAAGACAAAAAACATTAAAGTAAGGGTAAGTGTCGCTGAAACATAAACTGCACTTTTATCGTTCTGTGTTTTTGTGCCTGTGGAAACGGCGGGCGCGGTGCGGCCGTGGCCGTGAGTCGGGGCAGCGGGCCGACATCCACCGCGCAGGCCGGGAGCGCTGGGCCGCCTGCGCCCTGGCGGGGCCTGACTGCGGCGGCCTCGTCCCCGGCCACTTGGATTTTCACTCTTTTTTCTCTCTCCAAACTTTTTTCTTGTGATCCCCCTGCCCTGTATTATCATCTCGTTCGCTCGCTCCTCAGTCGGGCATGGTGGTCTCTGTCCTGGCGCAGGAATAGGACCTGCCCCTACCGAGGCTCAGAGAAATTGGAACTCACTGCGTTCCTTTCCCGGCATCGGACCTATTAATGACACTATGAAGAATTCCTTTTTTTTTTTTTTTTAAGATTTTATTTAATGTTTTTAGACAGAGGAAGGGAGGGAGAAGGAGATGGAAACATCAGTGTGTGGTTGTCTTTTGTATGCCCCCACTGGGGACCTGGCCTGCAACCCAGGCACGTGCCCTGACTGGGAATCGAACTGGCATCCCTGTGGTTCACAGGCCGGCGCTCAATCCACTGAGCCACACCAGCCAGGGCCTGTGAAGGATTCTGAGTAGAGCTGGGGAACGGGGACCAAAATGCCCTTCCCCAACCCCTCTGCCCTGGTCCAATTCAGATCTAAAAAAAACATACTTTTACATTTAAAACAGACTTTAAGTAATAACTTATCCAACTCTTTTTTTTTTTTTTTTCCTGAAAAAAAGGGGAATGGGTAAAAGGCAGAAGGGTCTTACGCCAGAGGCCCAGCAGCGGGTCGGCAGCAGGGACGAGGGGCTGGGGCTCCTGAACGCCCGTCAGCGTTTTCCCTGCAGTGGCTTCTCGTTGATTTTTCCCCGCGATGCCTTGCTCTCACCTTCCCTGTGCTGCTCCTCTGTGGCTCTCATGCTCCGCACTGACCCGGGCCCTGCACTCGTCGGCATCAGGTGGCAGCAGCGGGTCTTTTCAGTCCCTGGAAGGTGCGTCCAGATGCCAGAATGAAGGAGCAGCTAATGTCTCCCCCGCGGTCCTGGCGCCGTGGTTCTCAAGGCCACCAGGGCGGGTGCAGAGGGGAGGCGAGCGCAGTGCCGTCCCGGACTCCCTGTCACTGCCTCTGTCTGGCTGCTGTTCGCTCGTGTTCTTTAGGCTCCAGAGCAACCGAGATCATCCCAGAAAGTGAAGAAGTTCTTGTCATTTCTCAAAAGACGGGGAGATGTGTAATCCCCTGGCTTACGGGTTGGGCGTGATTTGTCAGTTCCCGGAGCAGCGACCTGTCGCGCAGTGCTCGCCACTCCATCTGTGGGCACTTGTCGTGTGGCCTGGCGCCCAGGGTTCTGGGCCCACGACCAAGACTGCCTCTCAGTGGCCCTACTCCAGCCATAGGCACCTCGAGGTCTAAAGGTCTCACCAGAGAGGGTCCTGGAGGAGCCAACGCAGAAACAAGTGGGGGCTGCCAGTCCTGCTGTGTCGGAGTGGCCCCCCCGTCACGCCACTGCAGGACTCCCGGCGGGGCCTCCGAAGCAGTTTCTTAAACCTGGAGAATCTCGGGGGGCAGGATCAGGGGGTGAGGGAAAGGAGCTACATCCCGGAACTGTCACCACGCTGCAGGGCCCAGAGAACAGGAGGGGGGTGCAGGACCCTGTGGGAGGCCGGGAGGGTGGGGGCGGAAAGGCCGGTTGGGGGCTTCTGCTTGGGAACAAGAGAGGCCGTTGGATACGGCAGTGGAGGTTCACCACAAATGCAGTGTCTCACCTCAGATCGAACTCTGGTGGCAGAAGGGGGGGGTGTCGGGTGTGTGTCGGGTGCGCGGGCAGAAAGCAGTTTTGTATCACGAGATGTCTCAGTGCCCCCAGCACTGATGGGTAACAACTGCCTTTCTCAGCAGACCAGGCGGAGCTAATGCCAGACTCTCTGCTACTGGGTGGGGAGGCCGCCTCCCACCCCGTGCTCCCAGCACCGAGGGAGGGAGGGCCTCGCTCCTGCAGGGGCCCAGCCCAGGGCTTCCACCACTGCTTCCCACCTGGCCTTCCAGCTCAGGAGGACAGAGTGGAGACTGTCCCGCGGTCCCCTGTGCCCTGCCTACCACGTCTTTGTCGCGTCAGCGGGGCCCACGTCAAGGGCCAGGGAAGCACACGCACCCGGAACTCTTGCTGGTCAGAGAGTCCCGAGCGCCCCTCCCTGCCCAGCCTCTCCCTCGAGTCTGTTGTGGAGCTTGGGGCCCCGGAGAGAAATGGGGAGGGGAAGGTCAATGTCACTGAGAACATGTTCCATTCTTTTGTTGTTGGGGTCTGTTCTGGGGGGGGGTCGGGGTTGGGGGAGCTTGACCTTGTGTCTTCCTCAATAAATTTCATTCACACAAAGCAAGGTTTGTGGTGTGTGTACTTTGTTCTCAGACCGACTCGGGCAAAACGCAGCCGGCCGGGGGAGGGGGGCGCACCAATAACCACACTACCAGGACATTTCTTCTGGCGCCCCAGCCCTCCCAAGGGGAGATTAGGGTCGGCCTGAGGAAGAATCCAGAGGCCCCTTGAACCAAGCAAGCCCCGCACCAGCATCACCACCACAGGCTGCCTTAGGCAGGGGGTTGGGGTGGGGGCGAGGGGGGCCAGGCTGCCTTCCCTGGCAGGCGGTCCCCGGGGAGAAGGCTCACCGTTTCCTGTTACTCAGGCTGTGCCACTGGTCCCTCCCTGTATAAAAGGGCTTCAGCCCGGACTCAGGCCTGCAAGTCCCCAAGTGAGCAGAAGTGATGATGCTGTTTGCAAGCAGGCTTCCCAGGCAGTTCCGGTCGCCTCCCTCCGTGGCCCTGGTGCCTGTGGCCCGGGTGTTGTCAAGATACAGGCCCCACCCCAGCGTCCCCATGAGTGACAGCCTCTGAAATCTCCCGCAGCCTGGAGGAGAGGGAAGGGGCTGGGGGATCCAGTGCCGAGATGCCCTTGGAGGGGACCCTGCGCCCTCCGCCGGTCGAGTTGGTGGAGGCAGTCTTAGCACGTGGCACCTGGAACAGGAACTGCCCTTACTGCCTGGGACCCAGATGTGACGAATGAGCTGCCTTGGTGGCCAGGCGTTTTCTGGGTGGCCGTGCTGCTGGGCGGCAGTTAGCCCCAACCGTACTGGGAATGACACTGGGAAGGAGCAGTCTTTTGAGGTTCAGGGTCAAAGCTCTGAGGGGGATGGGCCTCACTGAGATGGAATTGGCTCACCAGCTGAGTGTCAGCAGAACTGAGTGACTCCTTGGGGCAGAGGCGCTCGGGTGCACGTTCACGTGTCACCCGAGAGCCCTGGGAAAAGGCCGGTGACTGTTAGCCGGGCTGGGGTGGGCCTGGGGGTCTGCACTCTACAAGACCCCGCTTCTGACGTGCGGTGAGGCTGAGGCTCACCGCCGCGGGGTGGGATTTGCCTACTTCCGCTTCCACAGCGATGCCCACGGTTTTGTGGGGTTGAAAGAAGTAAACACACTTTTATGCTCACAACACCTCACTGTCCCATGAACTGAGCATTATCTTTTTTCTAATCCTCACCCGAAGATGTGTTCACTGGTTTTAGAGAGGAGGGGAAAGAGGAACATGTGATAGAAAAACACCAGTCGGCTGTTTCCCTTACGGGCTCCCACCGGGGATCAAACCCCCAACCTCTTCTGGGGGCCGGGACACCGCTCCAGCCAGCCGAGCCACCTGGCCCGGCTGCGAGCATCGTCTTCGTTTTCCGTGAAAGGTGCAGTAGAGCCACAACTTCGAGGTCCTCACGCCTCGCCCCGCAGCTGCCCCTTCATTCCACCGAAGGTTCCCAGACAGGCCCTCCCCTCTCTGCACTCAGCCAAGAGCCAACCCTGCTAAGCCCCCGAGGCAGCGGTATGTCCACTCCCCAAAAGCGGGCCCACTGGCTCCAGACTTCCACCTGAGGCGGTGTGACCCTTCTCCGCCGGCAGGGTGGCAGCACCACAGGGCCGAGGCCCGACCGCGGCCGAGGACTCCCAGGTTGGAGCCTCCCTACTCCCGCCTCACACACGGATGCTTTTCCTGACGTCGCTGGGACTCAGACTTCTGTTCCCTGCCACTCCCAGCTCCAGGAGGCAAGAGCCTGTTTATTTTAGTACCTGGTGTGGCGCTTGGGAGCGGCGACACCTCCCCCGTGCTTACCCATTTCCATCCCCCGAACACTAACCCTGGAACCCCAGCCAGCCCCCATACATGTTACCAGAAACAAGGATGTTTCTTGAAAAGTTTTCAAACTTGCCATCTCAGTTTCTCATTTAGCTTTCGCCCCGCCATCCAGGATGCTGGCAACGAGGGCAGAGCTAATTCAGGGAGGCTCGTGGGATGCAGAGGGACTTCATTTCAGAAGGGCCCTTTGGAGACAGGACTGCCCCAATACTCTGGCGCTGAGAGAAGTCCACTCCTCCCCTGCCCCCCCCACGGTGGTGGTGGATGAAGACGTTCAAGTCCAGCCTCTGGCTCTCCCTCCCTTGTTTCATTGTCTCCACTTAATGGTCAGAGGCTCCAGGACACAGCCTCTGGAAGCCAGCGGGGTCCTCAGCGTGATAAGAACGGGGGCGGGGTAGGCAGGCTCCGCCTTGTCTTTCCTGTCCCACTGTGTCTGGGTCTCAGATGCCTCAGGTGGGCCTACGTGTCTCCCAGGGAACCCGAGCCTGCGCCCCAGCTGTCTGGTGTCCTCAGCTGAACCACAGCCACTCGAGGCTTGATTAAGGGCAGACAGACCCATGGACAGCGCCTTTCACCCAAGGTAATTCCCAAGGACTGAGGGGAATGAATGAGCAGGCCCCTGGCTGGCGCGCGTCCTTCGCCCGAAGGGACTCTCAGCAAACAGATGCCATAACTGAATCTTCAATCGGGCCAATAGTATTTTATGTTAATACGATGTTTTGTTTTGTTTTTTTTTAAGATTTAGAGGGGAGAGGAGGAAGAAAGGAAGAGAAACATCAGTGTGTGGTTGCCTCTTGGGTGACCCCTACTGGGGACATGGCCTGCAACCCTGGCATGTGCCTTGTCTGGGAATCGAACCAGTGACCCTTTGGTTTGCAGGTCAGCACTCAGTCCACTGAGCCGCACCAGCGGGGGCTGATGTTTTTTTTTAATATGTAAGTAATGTTTGAAATAACCTACCACTGGAGGCCAATAGGAGGCTCCGTAATGAACCCGTGGCTCCGTGCTCCCCTCATATAACTAAGAAGCTTTGGAGAAGCCTGGCCCCCGGTCAGGAGTGTGAGCATCGTGCAGTCTCTCATTTGTAGTCCACTCGGCCTGAACTAGAACCCAGTGGAGGGTCATGGCCCCCGGGAGTAGCAGCAAAGCTTGGGGTCCCTGGGAGGGTAAGGACTAAAGACCTTCAGATACACTGGGGAGGTGGATAGTGCCCCGGAGGGTTGAATCAAATTAGGAGGCACTCGGTGACCACTGTGGTCCCATGGGGCAGTTAATCTGCCGCCGCCAGGGGTCGTCCCCCGCCGCCACACACACACGCGCGCGCACACACACACACACAATCACAGAAGTAGCATTCCACAGGGAAGCTGTGTTCTCTGCCCAGCATTTGCTTTCATCTGCTGCCCTGAGCTTTCTCCTCATAACCACACCCTTAACTCTCGGGAGCCCACCCAGAACAACTGGGAACTTTCCCAAGGTGGTGTTCAAGCTCCTCTATATGTGGCTCTAGAAGAGAAAAATAAAGGCCAACATGCCAGGCACGGCGTTGAGGGCTGTGCACACGGCAGCTTTTTTTGCGATGGGACCTCCCTTTTATAAATGAGGCAGGTGGAGTTGGGGGAGTCCCGGTTAGTCGCCTTGGGTCCGTAGGAAGTGGTGAGGTCATGATTGAAGTCCAAATCTGCCTGCTCTGAACCCTGGCTCAAGGCCACTGTGCTTTGCTGTCTGAACAGGAGAGAACAGGGAGCAATCGCAATCGGGAAGGTGCCACAATGCAGAGTCCAAAGGGAGGATGAAAATGGGGGTCCCTGAGGAGGCTGTGGCCCTCAGGTAACAGAAAGTCACAGTGGGGGGTGCTGCAGCCAGAGATAAAGCACCTTCCAGAACTTCCTCCTCCCAGCCCTCCGGGCAGCTACAACACTACAGCTGTGACCAGTTGCCACCCTATTCAAACCTCTGGATGCCTTTTGGTCCCGCACAGGCTCCGTCCAAACTCGCTCGGCAGTCAAGGCCTGTGACCTCGCCCCAACCAGCCCCTTAGTCTCCTGTCACTCACCGTGGTCCTGCCCCCTGGGCCAGGTCTGGCTCCTAGACCCACTTTCAAGCCTCACCTGCAAGTCCCCCTCTTCCACACGTGACCCCCACCTTGCCACGCCGATTCCATTTCTTTCAAGGCTCCTTCCCTGAAGGCCGCCTCTCATTGGTTGGTCCACGCCCTCTGCCCTCCCCCAGAACCTTGGAGCACACAGGACCTCATTGGACTGTGAGCACCGTCCCACGCTCAGCGGCTGCCCAGCTAGGGACTCCCAGCCTTTGCATCACACATCAGTCACTTCAGTAAGACAAGTTAGTTTCTCTCCGCCTCAGCTATCTCCTCTGTAAAACGGGGGGAAGAGACTGGACCTCACAGAACTGCCAGGGTGAAATTTGGGGATAGGGGCAAAGCTGGGAGCACGCTGTCTGGCACGTAGTAGATGCTCATAAAATACTGGCTGCTGATAGTGGATTGTGCTGAAAACTATTGTTTTAGGAGAAATACGTGAGTGATTCTGCCCCGAGCCCCTGGTACCTCCCAGGCCGGAGAGGAGGAGGTAGTGGTCGTGTTTAGGGCTGCGGAGGTCACACCAGCTTTGCTATGAGCTGCCCTGGTCCGGAGTGAAGCCAGAGGCACTATCTCTGGTCCCTGTCCCCCATCCTCCAGGTTAGAGCTACAAATATCGCAGGGAGGGTCAGGGGGGTGAAGGTTGCGTCTAGGGGTTAAAGAAGAATTCGTCTAGGGTCGCCGAAGTAAATGTGTCAGTCTCAGGGACCCAGCGGAACGCCAGCACCTGCCCCCCCCCCCCGCGCGCCCCGCCCCGCCCCGCCCCGTCCGTGCTCCCCCCGCGCCCGGCTCCTTCCAGCGCTCGCGGGCGGCGCTCCGCAGGGAGAGCGGGGCTAGAGGTGTCTACCCCCTCGGCGCCCGCACTGTCCCTGCAACACCTCGGAGCCCGCCCCCACTGAGCAGCCGGGGCGCCCCCTCCCCTCTCCCCCCGGGCCGGGGAGCCTGGGCGCAGCGCCGGAGCCCGGGGGGAGCGTGGCCCCGTCGGCCAGGGCTAGGGGCAGCTAGGACAGCCCCAGGTAAGCTGCGGGAGGAGGGGGACGTGGGTGGTGCCGGGCTGGGGCGGGCGGGGGGTAGGGGGGGCGCCGTGGTGCTGGGGTAGGGGAGCGGGAAACGACCGAGGCGACTGGTGCCCGGGTGAGGATGGAGGAGGGGGCCAGTGGGCAGGCAGGGAAGCGGCGCGGGGCGACCACGTGAGAGCCGGAGCTGGGGGTTGGGGGTGCTTGCGAGGTGCTGGAGGCGGAGAGCAGGCTGGGCTCTGGCATCCCCCCCCCCCAGACTCCTACCAATCAGGTCATGGGGAGCCCAGCATCCTTCGAAGCCCCCACCCACCCATTCCTAAATGAACGTGGTGGGGACAAGCAGCAGGCAGACATGTGACTCGGCCCATCGGGACAAAAAAGGCCCGGTCCTCAGTCCGGGGCAGAGACTCAGGTGTCCAGGCGGAGGGGAAGGGACAGGCTTTGGCCCCTGTGTGCATCCCCAGCCTCTTGAAGCGGACGCTGTCTGCAGACTCACTGCAGAGCGCAGGCCTTGGGGAGGAAGTGCTCAGGGGCTGGGCCCTGCTTCTCTGGGCAGCCCCCTTTCACCTCCACCCTGCTGGGGATGATGGATTAATAGACACTTAGACCCAGGACCCCTGCCTGGGAAGAGGGAAGGGGCACCAGTCACCTCTGAGTCAGGGCCAGGGCCACACTTGGGCCTGGTGAGATCCAGGAGACGCCCCAGCATAGGGGCCTCCCATGCACCCTTCCCTGGCTCTAGCACCGAGCCCCGCATTTATTCCCCTGCTGTTTCCCCAACGGGACTGATTTCTGGGCAGGAAGGGTGGTGTCCAGGAGAACACGCAGGTAGGGAACATCCTGGATACCTCCAGGTTGCCACACCCAGAGAGAGGCAAAGGACTCTGGGTTCCTTGGCCTCTCTTCCTCCCCTAGGGTGTCCCCTTCCCCACCTGCTTGTGCTGGTTATGTAATTAGCTCGGCTGAGGCTCTGTCACGCTGACAGTGTCCAGGGAGGCCTGAGGGGCCTGAGGACCTGGAGGGTGTGATGGGAGGAGGAACGAGTACTTCCCCCTTTTGGGAGCCCGTAAGCACCTGTTGAGGAGAGGCCACTGCACAAGGCAGGAAGGACATCGAGGTCCTAGTCTTGGCTGACAACTTAGCTTGCTCTGTGGTGTTTACTTGCCTGAGCGTCTGTTTTTTGGTTCTTGCTTTTACCTTTAATGCAAAGGGGAAAGAATCACACACACACGAGTGTATGGGACAGCGGTGGGTAGGGACCCATCTCGGGACAGCTAGCAGGCCTCGGAGGAAGGAAGGACCGTGCGCACGCAGTGGCCACTCCTCACTGAACACCCACTCTGAGCCTGGCACCAGGCTTTACCTGCACGGCCTCACTCCAGCCTGGGAAGCGTCTCGCCCAAGTTCACACTGGAGGTGGCTGGCCGGGCTGGGACTCCAGCCTCGACGGGTCTCACTCCACACCCTGCCCTTTGTTTACTATTTCCGCACATCCAGTGGATCAGGCCCTTGGAACCAGGACGAGCCGAGGTGCTCTCAGCTGACTGAGCACTACACACACGTGGGAAGAACATGTGTCCATGCAGGAAACACACGGAAGCCTGCAAAGCATGCATGACCCTATCGAGTTCCAGCAAACCCACCTGCCTGGGACCCACTGAGCAGGCACTGGTGGTCCCCCTTTCTGGGAACAGTCCCCAAACAGGGAGTCTCAGGCATGCACCAGCCTCCCTGGTCACCATCTCCCCCCAAAGAGAAGGCACCCAGCTAAGAGATTTACATAGATTATCTCAGGGGTTCGGGCTACTGACCCGCAGTTGAATACATGTGCAGAGCAAGCCTCAGGTCAGACAGTGATTTGCCTGCTGGTGCACAGCTGGAGACGTCACAGCGGGGGTCCGTAGCCAAGCTCTAAAGTCACTGAAACGGAGCAAGCACGGAGCTAATGAAGCAATGGCAGGTCCAACCTTGTAGCGGCCCTTTCCTGGCCGCCGGCGCACCTGCTGTGTGCCAGGCCCTTGGCACTCGGGGGCTGCCAGGGAGTCGGACACCGCCTTGGCCTGTAGGCATTCACCAGCCGGGATCCCCGGACAGGACGTTGGAAGTCCTGTGGCGTTGTAGAAAGGAGTGGCTGGCGTTCCTGGTGGCGTGACTTTGGGTACCGTCCTTACTCCTGAGCCTTCGCTCTGGGTGGGCGTACCTGGCCCTCAGGCATCTCGTGTTCCCTGAGGACAAGCTGTGGGCACGCGGGCTAACCGAGCAAGTGTGCAACCAGTGGTGTCCTCCAGAGCCGCGTGGTCATCTAGTGCAGGGGTTCTCAGTGGGGGCATTGGGAAATGGGGAGGCACCTGGGTCGTCATGGTGACCGGAGGCTGCTGCTGCTGGCTGCTGGGGATGTAAAACCTGCAGTGTGCCAGCCGTCCTGCCCAATGACGAACTCACCCTGTAAGACGTGCCCGGAGGGCCTCCACTGAGATGCACTGGCCCAGCTTCACCCCTGAGGGGGAGGAGCCCAGACCCGGCTCCGCGGGGAAGCCAAGCTGTGGGGCTCTTTGCTCTTTCCATTGCTCCACAGTCTGCCTCGTGGAGGGCGGGGGGTGGGGGGGTAGAAATGGAGAAGGAAGGGTGGAGAGGATTTCGGTAGACGAGTCAGGGGCTCTGGGCAGGGGCAGGGACAGCTGCAGCGAAGGCCCTGCGGTGGAAAAGCGCAGCAGTGCCCTGGAAAAAGCCGGCCCACCAAGCCTGCCTCTTGTCCCCACAGCCCAGGTGGAGCCTGCGGAGGGCCCAGGGCGGGCAGGGCAGCAATGATTGGAACTGACGGAGGCTGAGCCCCCAGCCCCTGGAATATGCAGCCCAGGCGAGCCCCACGCATCGGCGAGGACTTGGTGGCGGCGCGGGGCGGGAGGCATGGTCTCCACCTACCGGGTGGCCGTGCTGGGGGCTCGAGGCGTGGGCAAGAGTGCCATCGTGCGCCAGTTCCTGTACAACGAGTTCAGCGAGGTCTGCGTGCCCACCACCGCCCGCCGCCTCTACTTGCCTGCTGTCGTCATGAACGGCCACGTGCACGACCTCCAGATCCTGGACTTCCCGCCCATCAGCGCCTTCCCGGTCAACACGCTGCAGGTAGGCGGAGCCCCACAGGCAGGCGGGGAGGCTGTGGGGGGCAGGAGGGGGCGGGGAAAGGCTGAGCTCCAGTCCTCTCCCTGCTCCCCCTGGCCCGTGGCCAGGCCTCCACCTGGGGCTTGGAGAGCTGGGGCTGCCCTGTGGGCCAACCCTGCTTAGATCCGTCCCAGGAATCCATTCACGTGCTGGTGAATTTCACCAGCATTTGATGAGCACTGTCATGTGTGCAGTCCCTGAAGTGGACACTGGGGTAGAATGGTCTGTAGAAGGGACAGCAGAAGAGATGGCCAGGACCTGGTGAAGGTGTGTTTTCAGGGACAGATCTCTTGCCCAAGGGCCTTAAGTGATGCTCCGCCCCTGCCCTCGGGACTGGCCTGCTGTGCCCCCTTCCTGCAGGGGGTGGTTTCAGACGCCCCCAGGGCACTGGCCAACAGCCCTCCTTCCCTGGACTACAAGGGCCAGGTCCTCCTTGCCTCTCTCTGCCTCTGGCTGGAGAGGGGGTGGGTACGTGGGGAGGCTGAGCTCTGAGACACGTTTGCCCACTGAAGGCAGTCCCTGACCCGAGTGTGCAGAGGCTTTGCTCAGAAGGGTGAACAGCAGTGGAGACAGGAAGGCGGGGCCGTGGTTGGCTAGTTGTCATTGTGCAAGAGCAGCAATCTCTCAGGTAGCAGCTAGGGAGGGGCATGGGCTCAGCCCTGCTCAGCACCCCTGGGCCGGAGGGCCTTGGCCCAACCCCAGGGACACGCGTTTCTGCCGTCCCAGGTGCAGGGGATCAGCACCAAAGGTGAACTCCTGACCCGCCCCCCCACCTTGGAGGCGGTGAGTCTGATGAGGTCAGGGTCTAGTTCTCCACAGGAGGCTTGAACGGTCGGCAGCCTGACACTCGGATCGCACTGCCGTTCTGCACGTTGAGCTCCACATAGTTTCCACTTTGTGTTGTGCGCTTCATTTTAACTTAATTTCAAGTTTGACAGAGGTAAGACACGACGTAAAAGTGCAAACTTGGAGTAAAGGTGCGGGGAGAAATCTCAGGCCACCCCTGCCCTCCTCACCCTGCTTCTTGCCCCTCTCTGTGAGCTGTTCTCGCTGTTGTTCCAGACTCTTTCTTCCAGTGCGTCTTCACACAAATAAGAGAGCACGGTCCCGTTCCACTCCCTTTCTTACACTAAAGAACTCCTCTGCACCTTGCGTTTTCCCTTCACGCTGTCGCCTGGAGGTCTCCCTGCATCATTCAGTACCTGGTTGGGGTGGGGCATCTTTCTTCCGCGGCCATCCCCTCTTGCTGGACAATGGGCTGTTTGCAGTCTTCCGCTATTTCGAAGAACCCTGCGACGGGGTGCCCTAGTGCATGGGGAAGAATGTTGTGGACATGTCTCTGGAAGGGCACCACTGACACCAAAGGGCTAATGCAGCTGGAGTTTGGGAGGTGTCCGAGTCCCCTCCCGGTCTAGAAAGTTCCAGTGCACGCAAGCGCTGCTTCCCCAAAACCTCGCCTGCAGTTTGTTGTCAAACTTGAGGATTTTTGACAATCCGATGAATGAGATGTGATCGTCTCAGTGTGGGTCTTCTTTGCATCTCTGATTAGCAGTGAGATGGAGCATCTTTTCATATGTTTAATGGCCTTTGAATTTCTTTTTCTGACAATCTTTAATGCCCTTTGCCTGTCCTTCTATTGGATTGTTGGCCTTTTTCTTTCTGAGTGGGTCTTGGATTCTTCAGGATGTCCAAGATCTCACCCCTAGAGCACAGGTCAGGGACACTGAGCAGAGAGCAAAATAAAACCCAAGAATCCTGCTGGTCACCATCTGAAAATAGAATAAAAATACACTCTTCCCCAACTTCAGTTGAAAAGCAGTCCTAGGGAGTGCTCTTCCCTTGGTCTGAGCCTCGGTTGCTCCTTCTACAACCCCTCTCCTCCCATCAGAGAAGGAGGCTGGAGTTAGAGGGTGCGTGCAGTGCCCCCCAGGGGTGAGTGGGAGCCGTGTGGTGTTGAACTTGCCTCATCCTGGGTCCTCGGAGCTGCCCTGTCTCCATAGCTCCCTCCTTGTCTCCACACAGCCCGTTACGGTTTTTGCCATACGATGGCACTAGTAGGGCTTAGCTGTCTTTAATTTCATTTGAAACATTTTTGTTAGATTGTATTGTGACAGCTGTCCCTCCGATCAGTGTCCATTGGAAAAAAACATCAAAATTGGTGGATTTTTGTGTAGCCATTTTAATATTGAAGATGGAAGAAAATATGCAACATTTTCAGCATAGTTTGCTTTATTATTTCAAGAAAAGTAAAAATGCAACCAAAATGCAAATAAATAAATAAATAAATAAAAAGATTTGTGCAGTGTACAGAGAAGGTGCTGTGACTGGTCAAAAGTGGTTTGTGAAGTTTCTTGGTACTATTGACATTTAAGCCAAATAATCTTTTGCTCTGGGCTTGTCTCATGCGCTGGAAGATGTTTAGCAGCACCTCTGGCCTCTCCTACTAGAAGCCAATAGCTGGAGACAGCCAACATACTCAAAATATCCAAGTCGATAGTATTATTGGTGAAGATGAAAAGTGTGTCTTTTATTGTACATTAAAAAATGTAACAGACTTTTTGGCCAACACAGAACAACCTGGAACCCTGCACAGAGTGAGCTGGAAGGAAAGTTGAGCTTTCTTGCTCCCTGCCTTCCACCAGGGTGAAGGGACAAGCCAGCAATTCAGGAGCCACCCTCCTCTCCCTTTTAGGAGCCTCCAGAGACAAGTGGGAGGGAGGCAGCCTGGAGGCCTCCCCAAGGAGGAGACGTGCTGGGGAGGAGGTGGGCTGTCACCCCGGAAGGCTGGCAGCTGTTTCCTCTCCCGGCACAAGAAGGGGGGAGCCACTGTGCCCATTTCCACATCCCTCCCACTTCCCACTGTCCTCCATTCGCGTGTGGGTTGGGGGAGGGGCCAGGTACATGTGCGGGTCCTATGCTCCTGGAGCCCACTGTGACCTGCAGAATCGTTTTCCCCGGCCTGAGAAGCCGGTGAACGGTTTCCTACAGTGTTAGATTCATCCTCAAGCATCTTCCCCTTGCACCGAAGTTAGAACTCAGCACACAGAAAAGATGCCACATCATCTCCCTGAGGAAATCTACTGCACCAGCTGCTAAGCGTTTGAGTTGGGAAGCCCTTTTCTGGAGTCAGACGTAACCCTGTCACCGCCACCAAAGTCTTTTCCTTTTCACTCTCTCTCTCTCTCTGGGTTGGAGAGCCAGCTATAGTGGCTGGCTTCCTCCTTCATGCCTGGTCTTTGCCCCAACTCACAGGCTGGCCCGGGAGACATGCCTGCCTCTCCTCCTCTTATTTTCCTGGCTCCTCAAGAGAGAAGACCCTGGCTGCCCTTGTCCTTGAAGGCCTCCACCTCCCCCAACTTCAGAGTCCACCTTCTTTCCACGCACTGGCTGCCTTCAACTGCTCTTGCAATTGCCATCTGCTGGCAAGTTAATTAGCTAATTAATTCTTAAGGAACCTTCTCGTTAGTGCACTCAGCCTTTCCAGGGGTCTATTCATCTTGAGCTGCAACCCCACCCTGAGAATTTGTCATAAGCGCGCAGGAAGCTCTGACTCCCAGGAGCTGGCCTCAGGCCCTGCTCTGCATCAGCCCCCATGATGCATCCAGCCTCAGTCTGTTCTCCTCGGGCCTTCTCCTTCTCAAACGCTGCTGTGGAACAGACAGAAGGGGGCATGCAACCCAAAGGGCAGGAATTATTGGCAGGAGTTGCCTTGATCCCAGCATGGCCCGGCTTGGGTTCAGGACCATGGAGAGCTCACCCAGTTAGGCGGCGAGTAAGGAGCCTGCTAAGAGCCCACACAGTGCAAAGCCCTGAGTGAGGACGGGGAGGAGGCACGTAAAAATGAGAACAGCTTGGCTCTGACCCTCTCAGGGGCTCGAAGCAGAAGAGGGGAGCTGGGGATGGCAGCAGCCCTAACCAAGGTATGCTCACAGGAGAAGAAGGAAGGGAGGAGTCCCCTGCTTGAAGGAAGGCTTCGTGGAGGAGGAGGCATTGAGCTGAGCCTTAGAAGCTAGAGGCCACTTCAGTAGGTTCAATAGCTAGCTCAGGGCTGGGTTCTTAGAGACACTATAAACATAAACAAACATGGATGGATGGATTGGGGGGCAAAATGGTACAAGGCAGGCCTCAGCCCCAATATATGCACAGGACCATGCAGTGGCCCTCAAGATCAGACCATGTGACCTGCCCTATCCTAGCATGAGGTGGGGAAGCCACAGCACTGAGCTCCACTCTGCACTGGCCCTGGCCTCCTGGGGATAAGTGGGTGCAGAAGGCTTTGGGTACGGTGGCCGGATAGGGTGCTGTTGGTCTATGGCTGGAGGTGGCTGGGGCCTAGGGGAGCCCTCACGGCCACTCTGACCTTGGCACCGATGGGGGGGCTGTTGCAGGAGTGGGCCGATGCCTGCTGCAGGGGACTCCGGAGCGTCCACGCCTACATCCTGGTCTACGACATCTGCTGCTTTGACAGTTTTGAATACGTCAAGACCATCCGCCAGCAGATCCTAGAGACGAGGTGAGGGCCCGGGATACGGTCCATGACCACCTCAGTGGATGCCCCAGGGCTAGCCAGGTCCCCTGAAAAGGGTGCATTGCGGGCAGGGGGTGCAGACGAAGTAGCCTCCAGTCCCCCCTTCCCCCCCCCCCACACACACGCACTCATGACATTTTGCTGTTAACTCATTTTGGGACACTTACACGGGTGGCAAGTCTGGTACAGTGGTTAGATGAGGGGCTCCGGGAACAAAACTTCAGTCAGTGACTGTGAGCCTCAGGCTCCCCATCTGTAGAATGGGGATAACAGCAATGCCCACCCTTCCCATCAACTGTGCAGATCAGAGAGTACAACGTGCTCCAGAGCTGCGCCCTGTCCCTGGAACAGATATGTGGTAGTTCTGTTATTGACTAGGCACAGCCTGCCCTCTTTGAAAGTCCAGTGGCTGCCACACGGGTGGAGTTCTGAGAGTCCCACCTCGTTCCCCAGGGTGATTGGCACCTCCGAGACGCCCATCATCATCGTGGGGAACAAGCGGGACCTCCAGCGTGGACGCGTGATCCCGCGCTGGAACGTGTCTCACCTGGTGCGCAAGACCTGGAAGTGTGGCTACGTGGAGTGCTCGGCCAAGTACAATTGGCACATCCTGCTGCTGTTCAGCGAGCTGCTCAAGAGCGTCGGCTGCGCCCGCTGCAAACACGTGCACGCCGCCCTGCGCTTTCAGGGCGCGCTGCGCCGCAACCGCTGCGCCATCATGTGACGCGCGCGTCCCGCCTGCCCCAAGGCTGTCCTCGGGCTGTGGCCTGCACAGCCTGGGTCGCCTCCGGATGGCGCTGCGGGGCTTGAGCTACGAGTGGCGGGAAGAGAACTCTCAAGTGCCGGGCCTGAAATGCCCCCGTAGCCACGCGTCTCCCCGTGGGAGGCAGAGGGCAGAGAGGGAGCCACCCCGTAACTGCCCGGTCCTCCCCTCTCCCGCATCTGTCTTCCTGGGACCGGGTCCTTCAGGGCTGTACTTAGTGCAGTACCCAGCCCGGCCCCTAGGGGCACCACAGCCTTTTGGAACTGGGGTGCGCGCCGGAAATGGAGGGTGGGGGTGGGGGTGGGGAGGTGTTGCCTTAGTTGGCCCCCACCCATGTTCTCCGAGAGCGTGTCTGTCATTTCCCCGTGTATTCCTTCCCTGTGTCCATCTGTCTGCCCAAGTGTCTCTTGGTCCTTCCCGGTCTTATCTACCCCTTGGTTCCCCGCCCCGCCCCCAGCTCCGTTCACAGGGCTCGCATTTCATCCACCCCCTTGTTGCAGATCCTGGCGGCTTCTCTGTGAGGTCCACCTTGTCACCTGTCGGCGCCACCGACACAGGACAGAGAGATGCGGGTGGCCTGACGACCGACAGCAATTGGGTCTGAGGGTTGAGGTCCCAGATCAGTCAGGGGGAGAAAACTGAGTTGTACCCCCCCAGGGAGACCTCCCCACCTAGCAGCCCCCAGAGACACAAAAACCTACCTTCCAGCCTTAACTCGATGGTCCGTCCCTGCCGGGTGCCCCTCACCCCTTTCCTGACCCCAAAGCCAGATCGCCCCCTGGGTTAAAACTTTTTTTCTTGACAGACTGTGAAGACAGAACCCCCGAAGGGGTATATTTAGTTCCATGACGCTGGGTTCCAGCCCTGGGTGGTGTGTTAGACTGGGAGATGCTAGGTTTGGGGGGCTGTGGGGGACAGGCTGGTTCTGGGGGTGGGATTTTGGGGGCCAGGTGGTGTGAGTGAAGGCTGTCTCCCCACCCCACCCCAGGCTGATGCCCAGACTGCTTACTTGAATCTCAGATTTCCCTAGTTAATCTGGGGAGGGGTAGAGCCAGAAAAGGAATTATGGGGACCCCTTGCTGGAAGGAGAGGTGCCTGTGTTCCCACCTTTAGATGGAGACTCTCAGGATCTGTGTCCTTGTCCCGACCCCAGTCGGCTCCTTGCCCTGGCTCACTCCACCCCATTTTCTCCGGCTGCCTGGCCAGGTTTCTACCTCTCCTCCCTGGAGCTGATTACTGTCAGAGTTTTGTACCAATTCAGAAATAACAAAAATAATGACGATACAAGGAGCAGCCTGAGGGATTCCTGGGGGACTTGGAGGTCACAAAACGGTGCGTGTCCCCTGCTCCGTGGCCAGAGTTCTCCAGGACAAGCCCTTTGCCCCAGTCTGGTGAGAGGGGAAGAGAATCCCTGGTGAGAAGAGAGGCACGTGGAACAACCCGGCCTTGGCCTCGCCCAGCTGCACCGTATAGACCAGGAAATCGGAGCCTGGATTCGCAATAGAGAGGAGTCTGGGGGAGGGACTGTGTGTGGGGGGGAGTGTCACCCAGATCCAGTGTGAGAGGGAATCTGTGAATTCCCCAGCGGACGCCCCTCCACCCACCTGGGTAGCACAGCCCTACAAATGACCACCATGGCCTTGGCTGGGCAGTCCAGTATCCCCGGGTCCTAGTCCCCAACATGCTCCGTGACTGGACAAGTGACTGCCCTCTGAGCCTCCCTCTGAAGCAGAGGAGGCGGCTCCCCTTCTCCACACCTGGCAGTGGCTGGGAGGGTGAGGGAGAGGGTCTGCCCCCTCATTTCCCAGGCCCTGCTGCCTGGTTCGCCGGGTGGGGAGGGTATGGGATGGCAGCATCTCACCATCACCGCGGCCCCCAGCTCTGAGGCACCCAGAGCAGGGGTGGCCGGGGCCCAGGCCCCTGGCTGGGCCTGTGGGAGCCATGGGACTGTACCGCCTGGCTGGCCCACTTCACCCCCTCCGCTTCACCCCAGGTCTTCGATTTTGATTTCCTTCACCCTCATTCTGAGTCTCTATGTCCTCCCTGCCCCCACCCAGGGCTCCCCACCACCAGGGTCTGGAAGTGTGTGTGAGGCCCGTTGCGCGGTGACCGGAAGTCAGATTAAAAATCAGGGAGTGTTTTCCCTCATTTCTGTACCAAGGTGTTGGCTCAGCTTCTGACAGTGGAAGGGAAGGATCTCTGCTGGGCAAGGAGAGCGAGGGTGATGGGTGACCCTGAGCCCTGACACCCAGGTCACCCAGGAGAACTACGGGGACGAGTTCGGGACTCCTCTCCATCTGCTCCTGATCAAACCCCTCTAGAGGGGAGGCATCCCGTCTCCTTCGGCCGCCGTCTCAGGAAACCTCTTCATAACTGGACTCGGTCCTGTGTCTTTGTCCTCTGCTCCCGTGTCTGTCTCACTTGCTGCTGAGCCACCGTGGCCTCTGTCCTTACTTCGAGGGGGAACACGTGTGGACACTCTCGACCGACCCCGAGCCCAGAGCGCTGCTCGGGAGCCGGGAGGGCGGCCTTGCCCCTGTCCGTGGTGCTGACGCCCCAGCCGCCGCCGCGGGTCGGCCGTGCGGAGCCAGGGTGGACCGGCTGCGTCGCCCCAGCCCCCTCCCCTGGTCCCCTTCCCCTCCGGTGGGAGAATGTTCGCGAATGTCCTAGAGAGAGGGGCTCGAGCCGAATGGAGACTCGACGACAGACCCACGAGTGTTTGATCACTTACAAGGGTTGTGGGAACGGGTGCCGGGCGTGGCCGGCAGACAGGAGTTTGGGGAGCTGCCCGGGGGCGGGGGCGGGCGATCGCACAGAGGGCGCCCCGCTGCGCGCATCCGGACTGCGTTGGAATGGGAGCGACGGAGTGACCGGTTTCCCGCCACCCGTCCAGGCTGGTGGCGGCTGTCGTCTCTCCTGGCCTGGCCGTGTCGCGGCCCGCGTGGGGCCTTTCCTCTGCTCCCGCAGCTGACACGTGGGCGCCCTCCCCGCATACTCCAGGAGGAGAAGCCCCTCCTTAGACCCAGGACTCCTCCTCAGGAGGGCGTGGGACTCGGTCAGGCTGCCCGGGTCCCGGGCCCGAAGGTTGGGCCCTGCCCTCCCTCGGAGCCGAGGGCTCACCCTCCTCCCGCTCCCCCGCCCGGGCTCCACCCACCCGGACCGCCTCCCCTCCCTCTGCACCCAGCGCCGACGCTCTCTCCAGCCTGCCCCTAGGGGGCGCCCTGGTGGGACCCAGGCAGAGGTGGGGCAGGGGCTTGGGGATTCGTGAAGGCTGCTTCTCAGGCCTGTGGTCTCTCCGGGGCCGGATTCTGGGCCTCAGCTTCAGTTTGTAAATAGATGGCACTCTCTGGGGCTTCCGGAGTGTTCTCTTGCCCTTGCCTGGACATGCCTTGGCTTGGTCGGAATTCGGGTCCGGGGGCGAAGGTGCGGGGGCCTCCAGGCTGGCAGGCAGAGTCGGGCCTGAGCAGTCTGGCCCTCCTGGAGCCGGGACCTTCCTGGTCTTGGTGCCCCAGACGCTCACGGCTGCCTTTGTCCTTGGCGCACTCTCTCTGTCTCCCAGCTGCCCTCCTGGGCTTCCTGGGCCTGTAGTAACAGCCAGCTTAGGGGAGCTGGTACAGGCAGCCTTCCAGGCCGCCATGTCGACTTTATTAAGGGGTGGGGGTCCCTGAGCCAGTTCTTGGATGACTTTGTCATAAGGACCCCCAGGCTCAGGCCACCGCACACCCAGGCTGCGGACATAGACTCCACTGCGAGGGATGAGTCCGGACCCTGGGCCCTGGGGACTAGCAGTCCCCACCTCTAGCAGCTTCTCATCAGCCAAAAGCTCCTCCTCAAGGCCATGGTAGACAGCTTGCTCCTTGGTCCCATCCAAGGTCGGAGAAGTGCACCTCCTCTCCTGCTTCTGTGGGGCCAGGCCCCAGGACTCTCCAGCTTCTGCCATCACCCAGGGATCTGGCTTCTGGGCCTCTTGCCTCCTTCCCACAGAGCAGTCCCCATGTCCGGACCCAGCCAAGACTCCAGTGACGACTCTTTGAGCAACAGAGCTTCTCCCTGATTCTGTCATGGGACCTCTGCTTGCAGTACCCGGGAAGCTTCCTCCTGGAGTAGGCGGTTGGGCATGAGGCAGCTGGACAGGGGTCTTGGTGGGCCCTTTACCAGGGGATGGAGAACGGACAGAGGCTGGCTCCCTGAGCTGGGAGGAGGCACCCTCAGCTTCACCCTGGGGCGGCTGCCTGGGGCCCATGGGCGTGGCAAAACTGGAGTAACGAGGCGGGGGAGATGGTCCTCTTGCTGGTGTCCCTTGGGCCGGGGCCTCAGGAGCTCCAGGTTGCTGTGGGGTGGGGACCGTGGAAGGGGTTCCCCAGCTGTCTGTCTCCTCATGAATCCAAGATGTAGGAGTCCTCCCCCTGGGGAGTTCAGAGGGGTATCTGCCCTCCCTCTTCCCTGAAGAGGGGCATTGTAGGTCTCGTCCCCTAGGGGTGGGTGAGGATTGGGGGCTGTGTAGACTGTCCCCAACTGACAGGCGCTCCCGAGATGGCTTCTGCTGGCACCTGAAAGGGAGAATCGCCAGGCTGGCAGGGCCATCCAGTCCAGTCCCCTGGCTCTGGGAGGGGAGGGCCTTTTCCCAACCAGAACCCCCAGAGGCCCGACTTCATGAAGGACACAGATACCCCCCCTGCCTCTGTGCCTGTCTAAGAGTCTCCCTTATGGCAGATACTGTTTAACATTATTCTCCACCCCTCCCTGTGTAGCAGATAGAAAGCAGCCTGGTCTGGACCCTGGGTTACTTCAGATGCAGCAACCACAGGTCACCAGTCTTGGTGGCAGGGAGTCTTAGTGTCTGCCCTACCACGAAATGGCAGAAAGGCCTTGGGTGGGCCTGTTCCCTGTGTGGGTGCCGCTTCCTCACCCGTGAAGTGGGAGGGCATGTGAAGTAGCTAGATGATCCCAAAGGTACTAGGTGCATTTTCTGTTCTGAACACCTGAGGCCTGGCTGGGGCAGGGGCATTGCCAAGAGACCTGCTCCCTTTATCTCGGGGAGGGGGGTGGCCTCTGAGAATGTGGACCCCGAAGGAGAAAGAGGCCCTGCCCCTTCCCGGTACCTCAGGAATGGTGCTGTCTCTCGGGGGCCTCCTGCCCCTGCTCCCCATGCACTGTGGGGTCTGGGCGAGGAGGCAGGGGGCCTCAGTTTTTGGCTCGAAGAGGTGTACGTCTTCCAGTCCACAGGGGGCGGTGGGCTCTGGGAGCGGCTGACGGTCATCGTGGGCTGTGGCTGGGACGGCTCGTCCTGCACCCTCACTTCGTGCTGCACCGGCGACCCCCGGGCCTTCGGAGAGCTGCCTGGCTTGTGTGCTGCCGACACAGCCCCCAGAGAGGGAAGGAGGAGGGGGTTCGATTCCTGCTGCACACCCGCATCAGAGACAAGGGGGCCCACGGTGGCAGTGGCAGGGACAGGGACAGCACCCGTGCCAGCATTTCCTCACCAGGGTTAGGGGATGAAATCTGGTCAGAGGGCTGGGGGCGGGGGGCAGCAACTTGTTTACAGCTGCGTTTGTATTGCAAGTGCACACATTTTGCTTACATTGCATGCTTGCTTGTGGGCTGGGGGTGCTGATGGAGAGACTGTTGGAGGGCGAAAGACCCTTCAGGTCACGCTTGGTGCCCTGTAGGCGTCAGAGCCAGACCTAAGCCCTGCCTAGAGGAGCTCCGACCAAACGCTGATTCGCTGGGTGTTTGTCGCCATCCTGTGGCTGTACTTGGTGTTGCACCATGCCTGCTCGGCTTTCCTCCAGGGCTGCGGCCGCGCCACACCTGTACCTTCTACGCTGTGGGATCCACCGCACCTTCCTGTCTCCATACACCTCTCCACACCTCTTGCCCCTGGAGGCCCAACCTGCCTCCCGCTTTCGGCCTCCCGACCCAGAGCACAGGGAGGGGACTCTCCAGGCACTCACACAGGGACGTACACCGGCAGGGGTCGTGTTTGTCCAGGTAATGGCTGAGCGTGTCCCAGCCGCCCCCAACACGCACCATCACGTGGTTCCGGAGGACCTGCAGGGGGCGAGGGTGAGATTCAGGGCAAAGTGGGGAGTGTCCTCTTTTCCAGGACCAGCCCGTGGTCTTCCGGCGCACACCCATGTCCAAGTTCGTGTGTGCATGCATCACTCCCTGACACACGTCCGCGATGGGCGTCAGATAACACTCGTCGTCCAGGGTGGGGGCAGGCCGACAAACACAAGGTCGCCCACAACGGGTCAAGGGCCCTCGCAGCTCTCTCTTCTCTCCCTTCGCTGCAGGGTTACCCTGCACGTGCCTGTGTTAGGAATGGGGCCCTGGCTCTGCCTGATGTGTGTGTTGGAATGGATGGGGGGGGGGGGGGGGGGCGCGGGATCTCAGCCCCACTGCGCTCTGGGTCACATCGCCTCTCCAGGCCTCCGTTCCCGCAGTAAGAGCGGGGCCGCCGTTCCTCGCCCCAGCCCACCTCACGAGGCTGTTGGCTCAGGGTCTGGGTGAGGGCTCCTAGAGCCGGCTCTGCCCCGCGTTGTGGCGGGCGCCCGACAGGGCTCGGCCGTGTCCCTGGGTACGGAGCTGCTGGCCACCCTCTGAGGCGTGGCAGGCTGTCGCCGCCGCGGAGCCGCGGTGCAGGGGTGGGGGAGGCAGTGGGAGACCCGTTCGGGCTCCTGCTCCCGCTCACTCCGCAGAACGCACCAAGTCAGGCCTCAGAGGGGGGAGCGTGAGGCCTGCGTGCCTGGGTCCGGCACTGCACGCAGACTTGGGGTTCTCAAGGCCCCCGCTCGGACTGAGCCTGTGGCTGCGGTGCAAGTGATGGAAATAAGGGGTACCCCTCATACCCCACTTCTGCCTGGGAGTCAGGCAGAGCTGCAGACAGAAGCGGGGGGTCGTTCTGGCTGCCCTCATGGGAGGGGGGGGGATAGGCCTGCTAACTGAGGAATCTTCTGGAATTTTTCGAGGGAGAGAACACAAGTCCCAAGGGGTGAATGGTGACTTCCTGTCCTTGCCCTCGGCCTGGGCAGGGTCCCATGGGAGGAAACCTGAGTCTGCTGACCCTGAGGGCCCTTCCACCTCTGTCCCCACACTTACCCGGATAAAAATGAGGGTGTTGGAGTCGCCCACCTGGTACTTCCCCTCAGACACCTTGACCATGGAGAACTGAACTGGGCACGTGCAGTGGCTGACGAGGCTCTGAACCTGCAGGGCAAGGGGCTCAGCTCTCCCTCCGCACCTGTGCCCCAGCTCCCCACCGCCCACCGCCAGGTGGAGCCCAGCGGGGGGTCTGCCTGCCCCCAGAGCCACCCCAAGGCTTCCAGAGAGAAACATCAATTGGCTGCCTCCCACGCACGCCCTGGACCAGAGACCAAACCTGCCACCCAGGCATGTGCCCTGACCAGGAATCGAACCTGTGACCTTAAGAGCACAGGACACATTCCTACCGGCTGAGCCACACCAGCCAGGGCCGGGGAGGGAAGAATTCTAATGACCCGGGGAGAACAAGACCTTGAGTGGTCACCAATGGCCCAGCGCCCTCGGGGTCCGCTGGTGAAGGCGGTGGGCTGTGATGGGGAGGAAGGTGGGTTTGGAATTGGAGGGGGTCAGCCTCCCTGGCTCCGCTGTAACAGGCCCTGGGCAAGTTGAGAAACCTCCCGGCCCCCAGCTCTGCGGTGGGGGGATGGGGTTCACCGCAGGGAGAGCTAGGTGCTCCGGCCGACCCCGGGCCCCTGGGCCAGACACTGTCCAGAGCACTCCACCCGTCGGTCAGAGGAGCTGGGCACTCTTACCGCCCCCCGGCGCCATAGAGAGGGGACGGAGGCACAGGCAGGTTAAATAATCAGCCCTAAGACCCCCTCTGCGAAACGGGGGGACTCGGGCTCGACCCCAGGGGTCAGAGATGGTGCCAGCGGCTGGGTTCTTAACAACGCGGCCCGGGGGTCGTTAAGTGTGGGGGGTGCAGAATACTGGATTGGTAACAAAAACGGCGTAGGCGGCTTAGCTACTATTGTGAGTGATTAAAGTTGAGGCTCAGAGCGAGACAGGACTCAAAGCCAGGCAGTGGATTAGTGTCCGGGTGCCGGGCGGGGGCAGGAGCAGGGGTGGGGGCAGGAGCAGGGGTGGGGGGAGGGCAGAGGGGCAGGGCCCGGGGAGGCGGGGCCAAGGAGGCGGGGCCTGGAGGGCGGGTCCGAGCAGCTCACCATCTGGTCAAGGTTTCGGAAGTGGCAGGGCCGCCGCCTGGGGGGCGCGGGCGGCCGGGGGTCCGGCGGGGGCAGGGCCAGCTCCTGCCGCAGCTCCTCGTCGATCTCGTTCTCCAGATGCACCAGGGTGGGCGCTGCGACCCCGAAGCGCCAGGCCCGGCGGCCCAGCTCCAGCAAGCACAGCACCACGTTCTTCACGTTCTTGCGCCGCACCAGGTCCTCCGTCTCGAACATCAACACCTCTGGCGAGGGACGAGGGGGCGCAGGGAGGGGTGGGCAGCCTGAGGCCGCTGGCCTTCCCGGAGCCCCGCGGGCGGGAGAGCCCTGGGGTCACTCCTGGACCGGGAGGCCTGTCACCAGGTCTGGTTCTGGTGCTGCCAAGGCCAGGAGCCCTGTGGGGAGGGGGGTGGGTCCGGGCAGAAAGGCTCGGGCACTGGGTGCAGATGAGGTGGCCCCCGTAACAGGAGAAGAGGCGGTGGGGGCGGAAGAGGTGACACAGCCAAGCAAAGGCCCCTGGGGCCTGGCTGTGAGATGGGGTGAGAGAAGGGTTAACTCCACCTCCTACCCACTTGGTTGCCAGGACGGGTCCAGAAGCAAAAAGCAGTTTGTTCTGCTCCAGCCAGGCATCTCCCACTCAGCCTGCAGCCCACGCACAATGAGGCGGGTGGGGCACAGGCTCTGGGGCTGCCAGGGGTCCCTGACACTCCCACCCACCAGCTGTGCACCCTTGGCCTGTCCCTGAGCCTCGGTCCTCTCTTCTGTGCAATGGGGACATAGTCTGTTTCACCAGGTAGTTGAGGGTAGTTGCTAGTGTTTGCAGATAAAGCGCAGCACATAATAAGTGCTCGATAAAACACTGGCTTTGCCCACCCCTCCAGGCCTGCCCCTTGCTGCCTTGCTACCAGCCAGTAGCCTGGCCTTGGCCTGCCCGCTGCCTCGCACCTGCAGCCTTTGACCTGGAGGATGTCACAGGATCTAGCTCCATCCCACTGCTGGGTCCAAGGCCAAGGAGACAAAAGGTCCCGACATGTCACTTTCCTGAGTCTCATCAGCCCCAGCACACCTGGCCCCTGTCTAACACCCAAGTCTTTGTCCCCTGCAGCCTTGCCTGGTCCCTCCCCACCACAGCCTCTCCCAGTCACCAAACACCTTTGCTGTTCCCCTGTGTGAATTCCCTTTCTCCAAACTTCTCTTTATGCCTCAGGCCCAGCTCACATCTCCTTCCTCTGTGGCCGTTCTCTGCCCTCACATTCCACCCCACCAGGTCACACACGTGTGTTCTCCCCGGCCCCCAGCACACACGCCTCTGCTCTGAGCTTCAGTCACACCCGGCTGGAATTTGGGCATTTGCTCCCTCGACTCTCCATCCTGAGCTCCTTGGACGCTGGGTGTCAGTGTCCCGTCCTCAGTGCCCAGCCTGGTGCCTTACACCAAGGAGGGGGGCACTCGGGGTGTGTTTGTCGAATGAACAAATCATTCGACAAACACATTTATTTATCGAGGATTTACTATGAGACAGGAAAACTGAAGAATGAAGAGGGATGAGCTGGCCCAAGGCAACTCTGGAAGGAAGACCCTGGCTTTAACCCTCAGGGCAGCCTGGGCCTCGGAGAGGAGGTGGGCGCCCAGCGGGGTGAGGGTCTGGGCGAGGGGAGGTCCAGGGCGGGTACCTTGAATGCCCATCTCCTTGCGACACCACTGGATGAAGTTGGAGATGTTGTCCCGGGCCTGGAAGGTGCCCGGCTGGGCGGCCCCGTTGCAGGAGACCCCAGCCCGAGGCATGCGGGTCCTTCGGGCTCGGGCTGGCGCCTCAGCCAGGAAGGCCAGGGCAGCCTCGGTGACGGCGTTGGCGTGCCGGCACAGCACCAGGCCCGTCTCCAGCACCTGCAGGAAGTTGGCCGCATCGATGTCCAGCCCGTAGAGATCCCGAAGCCACTCCGCCAGGTCCTCCTTCATGGCTTCCAGGTAATGCTCACTGGACTTAAAGGGCCGGATGCTGCACACTGGCGGCCCAGGGGGCCCGGGCCTCCTCCCCCGTCCCCCAGGCTGGGACGTGGCTTGTCCCTTGGCAGGGGAGGAGGTGGGCATCTCTTTTCTCCTGCTGCTTCGGCTTCAGTCCTGACACCTGCTGCGTCTTGGCTGGTCCTTCCTGGCCCCTGGTTCCCCTCAGAGGGCCTGGAATCGGGCTCAGCCACTTGCCAGTGGCTTCAGCTGCTTCCACCAGGCCAGCCAGGTCCCTGCCCAACCCCCCACCCTGGCATTCCTCCGTCTCTGCGAGAGCTTTCCCGACTGGGTGGCCCTCAATGACCTCAGACCCTTCTCCACCTGCTGGGACGATGGAGGTGAGAACGCTCTTATCCCCCTCTGGGCTGGACAGGTCGCTCTGGCCACCTTCCACCCCCGACAGCCAGGCAGGGGGCAGCGGAGCCTCTCCACTCTGCCCTCCTCTCCTCTCCTTGGAGACGGAGGCGGCTGCTACAAACACTCCCTGTCAGCCCTTCCTGGCAGGCAAGGGCGGCCCTGCAGAGCCCGCCCTGGAGCAGGAGTAGAGGTGGAGTTGAGCTCGGTGGGGCTCCTGGGGACTGGGGGGAGGGAAAGCAGGGCCAGGGGTGCTGTGGCCCTTGGTGTTTAAAGATCACTGTAGGGTGGGAATGAGCTAGACACTGTGATGAAGTCTAAAGACAGGAGTTCGGCCTGGACGCTTGGCTAAACCCCTCTGTGACGTTCACATGCTACCTAGCCTCTCCGAGCCTTAGTTTTCGCAACTGTGAAGGGCAACTGTGAACACGCTGAAGTGCAGACACCTCTCATATGTATGGGCTGCAGCTGGGGTGCGAGCCCTGCCTACTGGGGGCCAAAGCCACCCTCTATTCTCTTTGAATGCCTCTTCTCAAGGGAAGGTAGGGGACACCTGGATTTTGAGTGCTTTGGGAGGTTCTAGAAAGGGTCTGAGTGGAACCCTAGGGGCAGGTGAGGTTCTAGCCCCGCCCCTTGTGATCCCGACAGAGGCCCTAGAGACCAGACCAGGTTCTGAGGGTTCTGGCTGCTCCCTCTTCCCCGGGGCTCTGGTCAGGAGGAGAGGGCGGCACGACCTTGGGAAGGATGGATAAGCACGGTGAGGGGGCCCTGACGGTGGGTGGACACTCCAGCTCACCCCCAGAGTGGAAGTCAGCCTTTTTCCGTGATACCCTTCCATGTATAAACCCTCTCCTGGGTCTTTCCAGAATGTCTCGATATCTGCTCCCTTGTCTTGCCCTCCTGCTGTTCAGGCTTTTGTCTTCTCCACCCTGGACCCACTGTAACTCCTAAGTGGGTCTCCCTCTGCCAGAGGGAGCGTCCTAAAACACAGCTCTGAGTGTGTCCCCGCATCAGAACGCTCGGTGGCTTCCCGCTGCCGAAGGGCCATGCAGCCTCGGGGTTGCCTGAGCGCCGTAGGGCGGGCATGAAATAGAGGCGGCGGTGGAGCCCAGACACCCGAGTTCAGCTCCGGGCCCTTGGCTGAGTCCCCCAGTGACCTCAGAGGCTGCCGAAGTCCCAACTCCATAGCCCAGCACCCAAAGTCCCAACCTTTCTTTCCCATTACCCGCCTCCTGAAAAGTGCCCAGCACCCCTCTCTGGCTGCGCGCTAGGTGTGGCCTCTCACAGCCAGAAGGCTCCTCGATGTGTTTGCCTAAATAAAAGCAGAGTGGGCCCCGGTTCTCCAACTTGAGCAACACCAAGAACTGGCAGAGTCTTGGGAGTAACTTGTCCTGAAAGGTGTCCCAAAGTCTCGGATGAAATTCAGAGGCCCTGCTGTGACCCACCTCATCCGTCACTTGCCCGAGGGGTGTGAAGATGAGGGAACACAATGCGTGAAAGAGGTTAGGGTGGCGACTGCATGTGGCTGGTGCCTGAGCTGGTACCTGTGAGCTGGAACACTAATTTCATTGCCATTCCCCTTTGTCTCCACCGTCTTTAGGTTGGGCAGGGTCCGTGGTGATCTTTCTGGACCTTTTTTGGGTGAACCCCAGGGGATGTGCCTTCTCTGTCCTCCTCCCCTTCTTGTCACCATGAGGCCAGCTCCCCAGATGCACGAGGGCCGGTGTCTTTCGGGGGGGTGGCCCTCTCCCAGTGAGGCAGTTTACTTTCTATGGGGGCCCAGGAACTTCCTGTCTGCAGGGGCTACCCCTCGGAGCAGGGGAGTTGTGCCATGAACAAAGACACCAGCTAGAGGGGTCAGCGGTGGCTGAAACCTGCCTGGCAACTGGGCTCAAACCTGGAAGGAGGAAGAGACGCCTCTTCCTAATTGGTCTGCCCACAGGGGAGTCTTTTTCTGATTATTCTGCCCACGGAAGGTGCCTTTTTCCAGCCCTAGGGAGGTGCTTTGGGCCCACCTGTCCACCCACCCTGCCACAGGTGATGCTGGGCTTCCTTAAGGCCAGACCCACTGTGAAGAAGGAAGTCCCATCTAGAAAACAAAATATAAACCGCTGTGTATTAAGATTCCAACCAGTGCCCTTAATGTTTATTGACACGCTACACAGGAATTAGTGCCTGCGGCAGCCAATCAGAAGGAAGGGGGGGTTCCCTCTGTTCCAGGGTCGCCCCTCATTGCTGCCTCCTGTGGACTGCCTCCCGCAGGCCCAGCCTTTAGGTGCCTGGCTTTGCGGGGAGGGAGTGGGGGGCGAGGGGAGTCGGGTTGTGGGTCACAGTCAGGGTACCCAGGGGCAGTCAGCCCGCACTGACCTCTCCGCCCGCCCGCCCGCAGGCGTGAAGACCCCCTTGTGGAAGAAGGAACTGGAGGAGACCGGGGTCAGGGAGGAGGAGGCAGCGGAGGAAAGATCGGAGGAGGAAGACGAGGGGAGGCCGTCGCAGGAGAGCACTGCGGAGAGCGAGGCCGAGGGCCAGGAGGCGGAGGGCGGCGAGGGCCGCGAGCAGGGCTCGGTGTCCTACTGCCCGCTGCGCCAGGAGTCCAGCACCCAGCAGGTGGCGCTGCTGCGAAGCGCGGACCTCGGCTTCTGGGGCTGGCTCCTCCCCTTGGCGCTGCTGGGCGGCCTGAGCGCGCAGGCCGACAGGTGAGGGAGGGCGCGCCCCTCCAAGCCGCTGGACCCGAGGGGACTGCGCGGCGCACTGAGCGTCGGGGTCCCTGTTCGCAGAAGGCGGAGCCTCCCGGAGGAGGTGTGCGCGCTGCAGACCAGGCGGCGGCCACCGCGCGGCGGGGGCTGTGAGCTCTGCGAGATCCTTTTTTGCAAGAAATGCGGGAACCTGCACAGCAACCCGGCCTACATAGCGCACTGCCTTCTGGAGCACTCGGATCTGGGTAAGGCGCGGGCGTAGGGCGGCCAGGGACCCCGGACTGCCCCTGCTCAATGCCTTTGTGCCCTTCATTTTCTCCGGATCCGACTCCCTGAAACTTCCTCCTGTCCTGTCCCCTGACGCCGAGCGCTCTCCAGCACAGCCCAGCGCTGCCCCCTGTCAGAGCCGCTCTCCGGGAACGCCCCCTCTTACACAAGCTGACCCACCTTCTATGTGGCCAATGGCGGGACCCAACGTCACCTGGAGCTCCATTCCTCCCGTAGAGCTCCTGGGGGCTCCGGTCCCCTGGCAGCGTCCAGGGCCTATTGCCCACCTGACTCGCGTCCCCTGGCACAGCCTCACATTCATCTCTTGGGTATTTCAGGTCCTTCTGGCGGCAGAAGCATGCCTGGAGAAAATAACCTCGGGTTCTCTCACCCCTCTGAGAAACCTGCTCCTTCCACTCAGATCATCCAATAAAGCTGTAAGCGAAGTGTCAGTGCCTTGAGGTGGGGGCGAGGCGGCTGGGGGGGGTGAAGTTGACCCTCCTTGCCCTCTGTAGGGGTTCAAGCCAGAGAACAGGGCACGCGGCGAGCCTCCTCCCTCCGCCTCCCCCAGGACAGGGCGGCGCAAAGCACTGGCATCCAAGGGCAGGCAAAGGCCATGGTCCCCACTGTGCAGAGAAATAAAATTAAAAGTGAAGGCACAGGGCCAGGAATGCCCGTGGGGAGCTGAGGGCCGAACCTTGCCAAACCATTCTCCCCGTTCCCTGGCTGAGGTCACTGAGCACGCAAATGAGACACCGGCATGTGTGGCGGGGTGGGCAGGGGAGTGGGAGGTGGAGGACCCGAGAACCTGATGCTAAAACGCTGACACTGGCTGAGGCTGAAGGCACCGCGGCGCCGGGAGCTGGTGCCTCCTCCAGGAATCCCAGCTATTCTTGGGCAGCCGGCAGGAGCCCCTGGAATGCGGCGTGTGCGGCCTGGAGAATGGGGCGACTGTGCGCACAAGGCCTTCCCCGCCTGCAGAGTCCGCAGCGCCAGCAGCAGTGCAGACCTCCAGAGAGGCCCCTGTCCTCTCCCTGCCAAACGTGGTTCTCCGTCTGGCCTGAGGGCTGGGGGCCCCGGGGGAGGCGGGCGGTGCAGGGCAAGGACCTTTAGTTTTTGAAGAGAGGCAGGCCCCCTCTTCCCATCAGAACCCCTCCCCACCCCACACACACAGCCTGCAAGTCCTTGCTTGGTGGGAAGAACATGGCCTCTGCCTCCCCAGCATCCATGCCCACCTGCTCTCACTGGAAATTATTCCAAGGAAGGCTGGTGTCACCAGCTGGAGACACCTCTTTATTCCAGGCTCCTGCAAAAAACTGGGGCCCAGCAGCACAGCAGCCACCTCCCTCTGGCTCTGGGTCCTGACCCTCCTCAGGGCCTTTGAGGTGGGAAACCCTCACACCCAACCCATCCAGGCTTCCTGGGGTGGGGCCTCTGGTTAAATACAATAGGATTCTCCAAGAATTGAGCCAGAAGGTCCCGAAGGGAAGGCGACAGCCTTGCAGAGTGGCCCCGACCCCTCAGCCGACACTTGCGTCCTCCCTGGTTGCCCAGTGCCGCCACCTCTCATACAGGAACTGCGCCCTTCGCAGAAAAAGGCAGATCCCCAAGGCCTGGGGAGGAAAGAGTCTTTGGAGAAACAGCCGTGGAGTCTGGGACCCATTTTGGCTTCTCCTGGGATGGACCCTGGGGTGGGGACAGCACCGAGACGATGCCACATTCTCCAGGCACAAATGCAGACAAACGTCTCTGCTGGGTCTTCGGCAGGGAGGTACTGAGGCTTCCAAAGCAGCTTCTGCCCCCAGGGCAGGGAGCCCACGTCGGCCACGGGAGCACCCACCGTTCTCGGAGAGGTGGGTGTGCCTTCAGAACAGGGCGCCCCCCGAGTTGACGTGCCAGCAGCCCATCCAGGGCAGCTCTGCCGCCCAGCGGCCCGAGGCGGTCACCCGTAGTTTGTTCTGGTCCAGGTGCCAGTAGCGGTCATCTCTGAAGAAGATGACGGAGCCGTCTGGCTGGGGCAGGGCACCGCTGACCTCTTCGGGGACGCCACCCCAGTCCTGCAGGCCTCGAGGGTAGTAGGGCTCCACCTGCAGCCCCCCTCGGGCCAGCACATAGTAGCGGGCGCCCTTGAAGAGGACCAGGCGGCTCAGAGGAGGAAAGAAGAGGGCTGCGTCGGGGTGACGGGGCAGGCCCCCCGTGCGGCACGGCTGCGGGGACCCCCACACTGGCTCGGAGCCCCGGAACCTCCAGCATCGACTCCCTGTAAGGCATTGGGAGAGCCAGGGTGAGCTGGCAGCTCTTAGCCTTTGGTCCTCGCCCCCCTCTGTCCCCCCATTTCCCTACTCCTTCTCGTGCTGGAGCCCAAGGCGGTTAGTATTGGCGGTAAAATGGATCATGCTAATATTTAATTACTATGCTAATATTTAGTTACATGCGAATACTGGAGAGTAGGGGATGGACTGTTGTGGCCTGGACTTCCAGCAGGTGCCAGCAGAGGGCAGGCAGTGCTGAAGGAACATGTCTGCCCCCTCCCTGGGTAAGGACTGGACTCCAGGGAAGGCCACAGGCTTCCCTCACTGACATTACTACTAACAGTCTTAGGAGGACAGGGAGCTTTGTGTGGTTCACTAATGTATCCCAACACCACCACTGTGTCTAGGGCATGGAAGGCATTCGATGTTTGTTGAATGAATGAACACTGTTTACTGAATTGAGTGCACACTGTTCAGGCATTGTGCTCTTTTCATCCTTATTCCCCAAAACCTGAAGGATTGTTTTCCCCATTGGAGAATGTCAGGCTCCGAGAGCTAAGGGACATGCCGGACCTTGCAGAGCCAGAATTCCAAGGAAGGTACCACTCTCTGCTGAGTCGCAGAGCTCAGGAGTAGCCCTTGGCTTCCTTCTAGAGTCTTCCCTGAAACCCTCCCACCCTCTCTCTCTAGGACAACCCTGATACCCCCCTCCTCAATCCACCACAAAAGGAACCTCCTGGTAGCATCTTCCAAGTCACAGGCTCAGATTGGAATTGAGAGGCCCCCTACCCCCCACCTTTTGGCTTGGGCGGCAACCTTTCCTCTCTGGTCTCCGCTTTCTCATCCGCCCTGGGGCCGGTACCTTTGAAGAAGTAGAAGTCTCCACTCTCCAACGACACTGCAGCGGCCTCGATGTTGGGGGGCAGCCCGGCCCACCTTTCCTGCAGTGGGTGGGGCTCTGAGGCATTGCCATCAGCTGCCACCACCCAGAAGTGGCTCCCTTGAAAGATGTACAGTCTCTGTTGCTCATCTGCCCAGAGAGACGAGAGGGAGTTGAGCCATGACCCTCCCCCTCCTGCCTTTCTTCCAGGAAAGGTACATCCCTAGAACGCAGTTTCCCAAACTGACCAGAGAGGGCGCCACGTACGCAGCTGGGGCAGAAGGGAAATTGTGCAGGAGAAAGCAGGGGTTTTGCCTGGCGTGGGCTTGCTACCTTGCAGAAGCCTTGTGGCTTGGGATTTCTGAATTTTACAATTTATACCCTCCCCACATTGAACTCCAGCTCTGCAGACCCTTGGAGATGTGGGGCGAGGAGGGAAGAAGGAAGTAAGGCGTGGGTGGAACCACTTACCTACAGTAATGGCATCGAAGGAAGAGTGGCAATATTTAGGAACTTGGGTTTCCGGGTGCCTTCCCTGGGGTATGTGGGGGTTCCAGGCCTCAAAGTCAGTGAACAGCTTTCCTGGAAGCTGGGTAGTCACAGAGCCCCCCTGGGGCTTCCCTGCATGGGTCAGGAGAAGAGGGAAAGAATGCCCCGTGTCCCGGGGCATGTATCCAGGGCTCAAGGAAACCCCTCCTTGGTTCCTCTCATCCTTCTCTGATATGAGGGGCGGGGAAGGAGAGCGGGGGTTGGGGGTTACCAACTGTCTTCGTTTATGTTCACCATAGCACTAGATTCAGAAGCCTTCTCTCCTATCAAACAGTCTGGGAAAGAGGCGCCAGCTGAGATGAAATTGGAGTGGGGACCAGGCAAGGGTTTGGGACAGGGAAGTGCAGTGAATTCTCTCCCCTGAGTCCTGGACAAAGCAGGCAGCGTGAAGGCAGAGTTCAGCGGCCCAAGCTCTGTTGATTACAGCACTTAAAATAATCACATCACTACACTTACGACAGTGAGGCAGAGTACAATAAGCTCAGAATTTGGCACCAGCTCCTGAATCCTGGTCTGCAACTTCCAAGCTGCTTGACCTCAGACAGTTACCGAACCTTTCTCACCTCCATTCTCCCCGTCTGTGGACACAAAGACCCTCGCCTCATGGGTATGCTGTATGTGAAGGGCCTGGCCCCTGGTAGACACTCATGAAATACCCATATTTTACTGTGTATAATGGGCACTTTTTTGCCCAAATTTTTTAGGGAAAAATAAGGACGCACACTATACATGGGTAGTACTAATTTCGTATCAATATAAATGTTTTTTAGATTTATTTATTCATTTTTAGAGAAGGAGAGAAACATCAATGTGTGGTTGCCTCTCACATGCCCAATACTGGGGACCTGGCCCGCAACTCAGGCATGTGCCCTGACTGGGAAGCGAAACAGTGACCATTTGGTTCTCAGCCTGCGCTCAATCCACTGAGCTTCACCAACCAGGGCGGTATAAATGTTTTTAATTCTCTTATTCTATGCATTAAAAGTGGAACTCTAGAAAGCAATAATGATATCCGTATGCAAAATAATACCCTGGAATATGATCGTCAGTTTTGGTTTTAAATATAAATAAATGCTTGGATTTAAAAAATTAAAAGATATTTTTCCCTGAAAGGTTGGGCCCAAAACGCGCATGTGCGTTGTGCCTGGGAGCGCACTATACACGGCACCACGCGGTGCGGCGGCGGCTGTTACCGCGTTTGTGTAGGTTTCCCAGGCCACGAGGCATGTTCATACTCACGGCAGTACAACGAGCTTGTGAGAGGTTAGCAAGGCCTTAATTATCATCCATTTTCTCGGAAGGTAAAACTTTCTCAGAGGGAAATGCTTTGCCCAAAAGCAACTGCTAATCAGCAATGGCAGGCGGAGGGAAACAGCCCCAGGCGCTGGGGCCGGGCAGGTCCCTGGGCCGCAGAGCTGGCCAGTTCCTTATGGGGGAGATCTTTCTGAGTCCACCACCAGGCAGAGGCCCAAGCTTGCGGGAAGGTTGGGACGAGACAGAAAGCACAGCGTGAGCAGGAGTGAGGGTCCAGGGGCCTCGGGTGGGGGAAGAGGTAGGAGTGAGGATTGGGTCTGGGTGGTGAGACAGGGCCGTGAGAACCGCGGAGTTGGGTAGCGGGGCGGGGGTTGCAGGAATCACGAACTGGAATGCAAAGGACCGTGCAGAGGAATTCGTTGGGGTTGATGGGGTCAACAGTGGAGGCGACGCAGGAGCTCGAGGTAACTCTAAATTTCTCAGATTTCGATGGAGCCTGCAAATTTGGAAGGACCCGTGACGGGGGCGGCCAGATTGCTGAGCCGAGGATGGGGGATCCAATTGGAGGAGCGGGTACCCAAGCACTGCAAGCAAGAGTCGGGGATGGGGGCGGGGTGGGGGTTGGAGGCGGGGGCGGGACAACGGCGGGCACCGCCGGGGCTCACCGTACAGGCTCTGCACCGCCAGCACGTCGTCCCAGCTGAGCAGCGCGTCGCGGCCCAGCCTCTTGTAGTAGGGCGCCATGAGCGCGCGCGGCGCGGGCGAGTGGGCCAGGCCGAGCGTGTGGCCGATTTCGTGCGCCAGCACCACGAACAGGTTGCGCCCGCGGTGGCGGCTCAGGGACCAGTGCTCCTCTTGGTCGAAATGAGCTTCGCCCCGGCGGGGCAGAAAGGCGTGCGCTAGGGCGCCCCCTGCAGGCGGCGCGGAGAGTCAGGGGAGCCACCACCCACGACGCCCCCAGGCTCCCATCGCCCATGGGGTGTGGGGGCTGTTTTCTGCTGCATAATTTCCCTCCTCATTAAGTCTGGCAGAAGCTGAAGTGTGGAGCAGTGAACACATGACTAGGTTGTGAGGTACAGAGGTGAAGAGGCAGCGTGGTGCATACACAGCATGGGGTCAAACTGCCTGGGTTCCAGTCCTGGTTTTACCATTTACTAGCTGAGCGACCTTGGGCAAGTGTCTTAGCCCCTCTGTGCCTCATTTGCCTGATCTGAAAGTAGCAGTGATGATAATGAGGTTCTTCCTCACAGGGTTTTTCCCGAGGATTAAAAAGGGACATGTGTATCTGTGTGTGTTTCAAATATTTAGTTTCTAGCAAATAATAAATACATGAGAAGTGCTCCATAGGAATTAATTTCTCAAAGATCTAGGAGTGGGCACAGCGGTTACCCCAAAATACCGCATGATGGGACCATCTGGGGTGTCAGTAATGTTTGTTCATCTGGGCGCTGGGCATGTGTGTGTGTGTGTGAACAGTTTCTTTCATGAAACGTATACATATTCTTGCCTTCCCTGGGCCACGGCCCCTCTGTGGCTCTCTGCCTCCACATGGGGAGGGGGTTGGGCTGGTGCCCCCGATGGAGCTCATCAGTCATGCAGTTTTCAGGGCCCACCCTCGCAGCCCGCTTTGCGCAGGGGCGGGGGCAGCGGCAGGGGCAGCAAGCTGCACTGTGATGATGTTGGCCCAGAGGCCTGTTGAAGCTCCTGCCAGTGAGTGTTGCCTCCAAGGGGGCCAGGCCAACTGGGACCGACACAGGTCAGGAGGAGGCTAACATTAAAGGACAGCCCCATGGCCCTGGCCAGGTGGCTCAGTTGGTCCTGTGCACCAGCAGATTGCGGTTTTGATCCCTGGTTGGGGCACAAACCTAGGATGCCCAGGTGGGGTGTGTACAAAAGGCTACTGACCGATGTTTCTGTCTCTCTTCCTCCCTCCCTATCTCTATGAAATCAGTTTTTTAAAAAACATATCTTTGGGTGAGGAGAAAGAAAAGGTGAAGGAGAACCTGTGGGGAGTAGAGAGCCGGCCCTGTGCGGGAGGAATACTCGCCTCCCATTCTGAATGTGCTTCGAACAGTTTGGAGAGATGTTATCCTCACAGTGACCCGGACGGACAGACCGGCAGGTTTTTTATTGAATTCCAACAGGCAAGGCGCCTGCCCCACATCAGAGACCTGACTCCCAGTCCGGTGCCGTCTCAGCTACCAGCCTCCCCCTGGGGACGGGTGTAAAGATCTCAGGGAGATGCCACGGGGCGAACCGAGTTACATGCAAGCCTGTGTGTGTTCTATGTATGGATTCTCAAAAAGCCCCGATTTCTGCCAGCCCCACCCTGGTCCCGGCCTGGAAGTGGCTTTGCTCTGAGTGGGTTTGATGGAAAGCAGGAGAGCTTGGGGGGCGGGGGGGCCCAAGTTCCCAGGCCACACAAGGGCGTAAGTCCCCACCAAGAGAGGTCGGACCGGGTTTCCACACTCCTTAGCGCGGAGGAGTGGGGGGGGCATAGATAACCTACAGCCGGTTAACCTACTGAAGGCCATTGTTGGGCAGAATGGGAGGACGGCAGTTTAAATGAAAAAACCCAGGAGCCTTCAGGTTGGAGGCAAACAGGAGAACCAGGTGGGCTATGGGCATGGGAAGTGCCTCTGTGGCAGGTAGCGGATCGGATGCCTCTTGTCGAGACAGTGACAGTGGATTGGGGAAGGGCAGAGTAGGGTAGCGATGGGTTGGGATGTTTTTAAGACCTTGGTCTGGGGAACGTCCACTCCTGAAGAACAAGGGAGGCACGGGCTTGTCTGGAGGCAGGGGACGGACGGCGGGACCTCAGAAGATTCTCCAGGGTAGATAATACTCTTCTGAGTTTGCAAAGCACTTTCCCTGCAGAACCTTGTCTGACCTGACAGCCATACAGCACCATGTGACGGGGCAAGGGCCACTGTTCCCACCTGACAGACGAGGAGACTGCAGGGAGTGCGGCTTGGCCAGGGCCACAGGGAGAGCAAATGCCCCCGCCGCCCCCCATGCACTGCCTCTCCTGGTTGGGGTCCCCTCCTGCCACGCGGGGGAGAGGCTCTGTCAGCACCTGGGCCATCGAAGGCGTTGCTCAGCCCGTCGTTGTGGTCCCCTTGGAAGAAGGTGAGGCGGATGTCGGCGGGGCCGGTGGCCGGGGCTTCCCAGAACTCCAGCGCCGAGACATTGCTCCACACCTGGAAGGCGGCGCGCACAGCCCCTCGGACCGCCGGCTCCGGCAGGTGCTGCGGCCAGTTCACCAGGCGGTAGGAGAGGTGCTGCTTGTACCACTTGCTGCCTGCCGTCAAGGGGCCCCATCAGAACCCGGGGCTGATCCCGGAGCACATATGGCAGGGAGGCGGGCCCCCCTGCAGGGAGCCCCTGATCTCTTGGAGAAGATGCAGCCCTTGCCCCGGGGAGCCCCTCATCTGGCCAGAGAGACACTGCTCTCAGACAGATCGGGCTACCCTTGTCCCGGACAGTCCCCAGTCTACTGGGTTGGCCTAAGGAGGTTCCTTAGGACCTTGGCCAAGCTTCGTCAGCCTCCAGTGCATGATGGGGGAGAAGCAGCCTCTGCCTAGGAAAGTCCCCAACCTGAAGGGCACTCTGGTCCCGCCTCTCCTTCCCCACAGCCTGGGCTCAGCCTGGAAAGCCCTGTTCACCTCCCGCAGCCCCTGCCCACTGTGTCAGGGTGGAGGAGAGGTGGGGCCACCAGGGTCACAGCCCTGCCACCGCCCCCTTCCTGCTCTCCACCCTCCCACCCTCCCTCTGCCTCCCTCTCTAGTGCCTGGGCCAGTGACCACAAGACCCATTTATGCCAGGGCCCTCCCTGACCCCTCGCCCTCCCCCTCACTTCCTCAGGGACTCCCGAGCTGGGAGGTGAAAACAAGTAAGAACAAAGGGTGTGTTCGGCCCATGACCCAGAGAAATTTTTCCAGCTCCCCTTAGTTAAGTGTTTCTAGTCCTTTGACCAGAACTGCAACTGCTCCCTGAGGCCTGAGACTCAGGCCCGTTGCCTGAGCCCCAGGTCAGCTGGTCCGGGCCCAGCTCCGGTCCGCCCGCTCTCCCAGGACCAGGGTGCTTAGAAGGCCCGACTTCCAAGTTTCCCGAAGGATGTTCCTGAGCCCTGCAGGTTCAGGGACTGAGGCTGTGACCCCAAGAGGGAGACTCACAGCTTGGAGGCAGGACTTCTGGGCTCAGGATCACACAAGAGTCATGCTTTTGGGGCCTCAGTTTCCAGAATGGACCACATCCCTGGGGCATGGGTGACGAGTGGGCAGGACAGGCCTGAATGTCCTAGACCAGGCCGGTGGGCACAGCCCCCGCCCGCTTGGCGGGGCCCTGAAGGGTCGGGCCTCCCGCCCTTTGTCCCAGGGAAGCCCTTGCCTGGACCGTGGAAGAGGAGTGACGTCACGGAAGTTCAGCCACTTCCTTATTACACTTCTCCACTATTCAGGGGATATGAGACCAGGGAAGACGTGTCCCCAGGGCCACAGACTGAGCAAGAGGCCCCCACCCCCACCAGCCCTGCAACTTAATTCACTGCACTTTTCTCTATACCATGCACATCGCAGGCATAATTGCTAAGACTCACGGCTCGTACATTTGCCTGAACAAGGCTCCTGTGGGTCAGAGCGGGGGCTGTGCAAGAGCTAACCTTCTCTGGGCGGGAGAGTGGGTCTAGGGGACGGAGGAGCTGGGCACCCTTTCCCTCTTCCCGTCCCCCATGTGAGTGGGGGAGGGGAACGTTCCTTCTCTCACCCCTGAGCCAAGCTCCATTCAAGGCAATGCTGCCTCCCGAGCCGTTTGGCCTGGCAGCCGCCCAACCCCTCCCAGCCGGTGACCAGCCCTCAGGGAGCGAAGAGTGAAACATTCTAAGGGAGGAGAGGCCTGGCGTCCAGAGGCGCCGCCACGGACACTCCTAGTGCGTGTGAGTCTCCCTGGACTCTGCTGGTGCCCGACCCCTCCAGACCCTGCTGTGGGTGACCAACGCCAGACTCCCTCTCCCCACCCCCAACTTTCCAGCTTCCAGAAAACTGTGAGGCAGCTCCTGCAGCCTCTTTGCAGTGAGGAGTGCCCCTCACCCCTAGGGCGGGGACAGGGAGGGAGGGCAATCCTCTAGTCCCAGGTGGCCTGTGAAGGTGACAGCCCACAGGATAAAAATCCTCTGTGAATCTGTGTGTGGGTTGAGGCCCCTGCAGGGTGCGGGGCAGGGGCGGGGATAAGGAGGACAACTAGGAACAGGAATTGAGAGAAAATGACAGATTTTCCTTGGGACAGGAGCAGGGCGGTAGGTTGTTGTTTTGCCTGCCAGGAAGGAACCGCAGGGCCAGTAGCCTGAGCCCCGTCCCCTGTCTTCTTCCAGATTTGGGTCCCTGGAGCAGGCTGGCCACAGCAGGCCCTATTCCAGTCTCCTGGCTGAGCAGGGCTGGTTTCCACGGCGACCCTCAGGCCACTGCAGCACCAGCACCCCACCCCCTCAATCTAAAACCCAAAAGGGAAGAGGAAAGAAAAAAGGCAGGAGAGCTAGATTCCTTGCATGGGGAGGACCTGGGCTGGGGCCCTGGCTCCCAGCAGGCGACTGCTACCCTGGGAAAGAGCAGGGTGCGAATCTCAGGGCCTGTACTTACAACCTGACCTAACAAATGATGGAACCCCTCCAAGCCTTACTGTCTCTATTTGCAAAGTGGGGCTGATGAGACTTATCTCATGGTAGAAATGAAACAGCCACCGCAGCTGCCTGCACGGGCCGCTCAGTAAGTAGCCATTCCCTTTTTTCTTTTCCAGCCCTGAACGCCCCACCCCAGCTCTGTGACGGGTGGGGGGATTGAAAATCAGCCCTGCAGGCGCAGGCAGAGAGCAGCCAGCCTTTGGAATGGGGTTGCCAGATTGAGCAAATAAGACTACAGAATGTCTGGTTCAATTTGAATTTCAGACCAACGACAAGTAATTTTTTTAAGTATAAGTTCGCAAAAACAAACCAATTACTTGGCGTTGACCTGAAGTTGACTTCACCTGGGGGTTCTGCGTTTTGTCTGGCAGCCCTGGCCTGGCGGAGGCTGGCTTCGTCCGCACAGCACTCGCCGCATAATGGAAAGTCTTGGACGTAGAGATGCCTGTCATTTTGTAAGCACCTGCCCGTATTCTGGGGGTTTCCACAGCTGGACCCCCACTTAATCCTCCCAACACAAGGAGGCCCTTCGGCCCTGGGAAGGCTACCCGTCCGTCTGCCCGTCTGTAGTGAGGATAAACCTGGCAGCTCTCTCACAGCGCTGCCCCCTACGGGAGCAGACGAGTTAACCCACTTACAACTGTGCCTGGCACGTGGTAGATGCTCAGTAAGTGTTCGCGTTATTATTCCATTTTCTCTCCTCAGGCACGGGAAGTGCTCGGCGCCTGCCAAACGCACAACTTCCTTCTAGGAAATATTTTCCCACCCAGGAGGGAGAGAAGGGAGGCTGCCGTGGGTCACATTGTGACCAGCAAGGAAATTCTCTCTCTGACCTGGCCACCAGCCACCGCTGTCTGGACCAGCGGTCAGTATCAGACGGGCACATGGGGCCAAGCTGGTGGGGTGAAGCCCAAACCTCCATCTAAAAGGGATGCTTCAAAGCGGACAGTGATGGAGAAACCATCACACTCTTCCTTGGGGCAGGAGAAGATGAGATGTTACCAGGAGGAGGCATCCTGGGTGCTCAGGTGGTGCCGTAAATGCCCGGGAGGCATGGTCCCAATTCTCCGTGAACTCTAGCCTGGAGGTGTCGGAGGTGCTGAGATGCGTCTGGGACCACCCAGTTTTCCCGTGCATCCTCACAAGCCCCCCCGCCCCACTGGTTACCAGGGCTCAGCTCTCCTGCGCAGTGTGAGCCGGCCTGTGTCTCAGATGAGGAAACAGAGCAGAGACCAGCACGCGGCTGAACCCGGAGCCCCGGCTCCAGGGATGTGGCTGTCCCTGCTCTGCAGGTGCCTCCGGGGCTCCTGCTGGGCTTCCTGCTCGGCTGCCCAGAGCACAGCGGTCAATCCTGGTGACCCAGAGTGGCTGGGAGCACAGGCACAGTCCCACTGGATTCGCAAACACCTGCAAGGGGCCCTTCTCCCCCAGCTGGGGGGAAATGCCCACACCTTTCTTTCGGGTTAGCTAAGAAACAAAAGCAACGTGCCTTCTGTCCTGGATATCGTCCGTAGAGGCAGTTAACGCAAATTCAAGGAGGCAGCAGTCCAAAAAGGCTGGTGGTAACATGAATTATAGATGAAAAGCTGACTAAAGAGCCCCATTTTGTTGGAGATCTTGGAAATTGCAAAAATTGACTAGAGAAAATCAGAATTAGTAAACACAATCAAGGTGTTAAAATCATGCTCTGCAAAATTTGTTGATGAAGAACTGACAAGAATAAAAGCTTTATAAATCTTAGATCAGTAACATTTGACGTTGGAAGATTGAATGTGGCCAAAAAAAGAGGAAGAGGAAGAGAAGGGAAGAAACAAAATGAAATCATCAGAGCAGGAAGCTCAGTGTGTAAAATGTGTTGTGATGAAATATTCAGAACAGACATATCTGTCGAGACAAACAGTAGATTAACAGTTACTAGGAGCTGGGGGGAGGGGAGGTCGGGGAGTGACCGCTAATTGGCCTGGGGTTTCTGTTTGCGGTGATGAAAATGTTCTGGAATTGGATTGTGGGGAATGGTTGCACAATTCTGCAAACACACTACAAGCCCTGGATTGTGCGCTTTCAGTGGGTAAATGGTATGGTATGCGAATTGCATTTCAATAAAGCTATAAAAAAGGTGCAATGGACAAAATAGAACTGTTCGAGGAATCACATCTTTGTTGCATAAGTCTTAGGAAAAAGCACCGATTCTGATGCAAATAACTCCGGTAAAATATAAAGGGAAATGTTGACCAGGAGTTGAGTGGACTCGATGGGGCTCGCTCTGGAAAACACGTGTGCAGTTAAACCTCATCAGCACAGGTGTGTCATTCTGGTTTAAATGTCTGTGTTCACAGATGCCCTCTCGAGTCCGAGAGGCGCTCTTTGCCCTCCTCCCCGGCCCCAGGGAGGCGGTTACCGACCACGCCCAGTCCGAGGCAGAGGCACTGTTCCGGCCAAGGGGCTTTGGGATGGTGGGGAGTCCATCCTCGCTGCGTTTTCACGGTGCTCACCTTGCTTTGCAAAGCGTTTCCTACGCATTTTGGCCCGGCGTCCAGCGAACAGGGCACTGACCCTGTCGGCCCAGGCTGCCTGACCGTCGGTATCCGCAACCCCGCAGCGAGGCTGTGCCATCTGGCGCAGGGTGGCGGGGTCCAGCACACCGCTGACCGGCAGCTGGGACACCCACTGGAACTCCCTGTCGGGAGGAATTGAGTGAAGGACCACAAAGGGAGGGGGTGGAGGGGGTCAGGGCACAGAGCTCCCCAGGAGACAGGAGGGGGCTGGGATTGGGCAGGGTGAGTGGTGGGTGGGAGGAAGCAATGGAGAAGGGCCCCTGGGCCCACCTGGGGGGGCTGCCTTCCCCGGGGGAGGGAGGAGGCGCCCCAAGCTTACACCCCGCGTCCCCAGTGCTCCATACCCCATCATCCTACCTGATGGCACTGCTGAGTCGCAAGGAGGGAGACTTGGAGGCCTGCTCACTGAGGTAGCCGTACCTCTCCAGGAATGCCTGGGGGAGAGGGGAACGTCAGCCTTTCCCGCCCTTGGTTTCCGAGTGTTGTGCTGCCTCTGTCATGCCTGGGCTCACCCCTTGTCCCAACAGGGTCTGAGAGCCAAGGCGGATGGACCTGGACTCAGCCCCAGGCTGCCAATGACTAACAAGCTGGATGGTCTTGGGCAAGTCACTCAAATATGTCTGAAACTTATCTTCCTCGTTTTTTATAACTGGCCGAGCAGCCCTGACCGCTGGTTGGGTTTTGTCCTGCAAAGCCAAAGGGCGCAGGTTCGATTCTGGTCAGGGCACGTGCCTGGGTTGCAGGGTTTACTCTTGCCATTTCAGCGCCACAGGAGGGGCCACTGATCGAGGTTTTTCCTCTCACATCCATGTTTCTCTTCTCTTTCTTCCTCCCTTCCCCACTCTCTAAAAATAGATAAATAAAAATTTAAATTTTGTTTATCTATTTTTAGAGAGAGGGGAAGGGAGGGAGAAAGAGAGTGAGAAACATCAATGTTTGGTTGCCTCTCATGTGGCCCCCACTAGGGACCTGGCCTGCAACCCAGGCATGTGCCCTGACTGGGAATCAAACTGGCGACCCTTTGGTTCGCAGCCCCTGCTCAATCCACTGAGATACACCAGCCAGGGCCTAAATAAATAAAATCTTTTTAAAATGCGAAGTAACTAGCCACGCAACGAGGTGAGAAAGGGGGTTCCGGGCTGAGGGAGCGACAAAAGTCAACGCTGAGCCGAGAAGGCCCCTGCCTGATTCAGGAATGGAAAGGAGGCTGGGGCGCAGGGGGCGTGCGCAGCGGGCACGTGATGATGTCAGAGAGAGGGGTGCGCTGCCGCCGGCGTCAGAAATGTGAGTTTTATGTTCGTCTTCCTGACGGATGGATTGTGGGGAGCAGAAGAAAGGGAGGAACCCTGGATGGCTCCTAAACGTCAGCCGGGAAGATGGGGCCACTGACGGTAGGCGGAGGCCTGGGGGAGGGGCAGGTTGGGGCGGTGTGGGTAGGACCAAAGCAGCGGAAGGCACGTGGCGCTTGGCCGTGTGGTCCCGGAGCTCAGGGGACAGACAAGCTGGAACCTCTCAGCTTTCAGGGGTGGCCGGCCTTCTGGCGTCTCTGGGCCACACTGGGGGAAGAAGAGTTGTGTTGGGCCACACATTCAATACATTGTGACACCTAATCACACACACACAAATCTCATAATGTTTTAAGTAAATTTACGACTTTGTGTCGGCCGCATTCACAGCCACCCTGGGCTGCACGCGGCCCCGAGGCCGCAGGTCGTTAGCCCCTGACTGTGGATCCAGCTGTGATCCTCCCGGAAAATTAGTATAACAAGAACATCCCCCCCCCCAGTGCATTTACTCACTGCCCGCCCTCCTATACCTGGAAGCTGCTTTCTCAGTGACCACGTTCTTGAAAGCCAGTGGAGAGACCTCGCTGTCCCTACCTGTCACCAGACCTACCCTGAGGGGGAACCGATGTACGTGAGTCCCTCTTGCCCTTCCCACTGATAAAGCTCTGTGGATGGGTTCTTTAAGGGTGCCTGGGCTGCTTAATTCTCGCACAGACACTCGTTGCCTCCCGTCTTACCCCTCCTTGCCGTGTTACCCATACAGAAACGATCTGTTCTCTCACTCACTTTTCTTTGCTGTACGTTTTAGCTCCAATCACCCACAACCACAGCCGCTGCCTCAAGGAAGGGCACAAACTTGGAGAGAAACTAGGTGCTGGGCCGGGATCACCAGCCCCTCAGCCTCTGCAAGTATCCAGCCTTCTCCTGGATTTCCATCCACCGTCAGCGACCTCCCTGGCTTCTCCCCAACATAGCCACTTTCCATACGGGGCCCTTATTCTAGACAACAGAACACTTCCCAAGTCTGCTTTATTGTTTTTCTGTGCTAACTTACTAGAATTTCAGCGCCATTGTTTTTTTCCCTGCTCTGCTTGTGTGCACTGTTGGGGTGCATAATGAATTAAAGGGGTTCTAGTGACTTAATCTGGAAGACTGTTTGTTGCTTAAAATAGTGTGGCCTCATGGAATAGCCACTGGGCTTGGAAGCCAAAATCTATTCCTAACCTTGACCCTGCTGGGTGGCCATGGACAAATGACTTCAGCTTTCTGAGTCTCCGTTTCCTCACCTGCAATGTGGGAACAAGGGTAACCCCCAGAGGATGCTCAGAAGGATTAAATAACGCAATGCATACCCAGTGTAGTGCCTGGTATGCAGTAAATGCTCAATAAACAGTTAAACTAGCTGATTTAACTTACAGGGAAAATCCACAACAGACTTTTGGAATGCAACTCATCTGTAAGATGGGAACAGCTTAGAATAAGGTTCTCAATTCAGGTGCTCTATCCCAGGATCGTCTCACCCCAGGCAGGTGCCTGGCCCGCTCTTCCTTTCCCCTGGTGAGGATGGAGAGAGTGGCTTTTTAAGGGAAGCCAGGGAATCAAAGTCTCCATAGAAGCAGTTTTGCTGAGTGAACGATTTGGAGGAGACTGGGTCACAGGCCAACAGGCTGGCACTCCCTGCGACCCTCCCCACAAGCCCACCCAGCCCTTATCAGGGAGTTGGCTGCTATTCTGGAACTGAGAAGCCTGGGACGGAGCGGGGGGAGGGAGGGGAAATGGACTGGCGGCGTCTCCTGTTTCCTGGCTGGGTCTGTGCCTGGTACTTGGGCAGGCAAGGCGGGGTGGGGGCGCGACAGGGGTGGAGGTCGTTTTCAGGGGTCCATCAGAGGGCAAGTCTTGCTCCCGACTCGTCTCTGGGACCCTGTGGGTTGCAAGGCATAGCCGAACTCCCAGGAAGCAGGGAGCTGGTGTCCACGACACCAGCCAAGAGACACAGAAAGAATGAGAAAAGAAATGTTAAGAATTTGACATTTTGTATTTCTGTAAAAGCACTGAAGTGTTATTATGGAGACTAGCAGGACTTAAGAACACCCTTTTACTTATTTTGTGTGTAATATGCCTATAATTGGAAAGACTTTAATTACGAGGGTTCCCTTAATGCTGTGAGCACCGAGTGCTCTAAAGGCCTGCCGAGGTGCGTGGACCTACGTCCCCAGTGAGGCGGAGGTGGGGTGGGGACGCCCCTGCTCCCTAACCCTCTTCTGTGAGTCCATTCGCTGTGTTTCAGTTGACCCCTGCAGAGGTGACAGAAATGCCACTGTGCGTGTCAGGCAGGGGACAAGTGTGGTCAAGGGGTCCCAGGAAAGGAGGCTGGAGCTCTCGTTCTCGTCCCAGCTGGACACTAACCGCCTTGGAGGAGGTGTTTCCCTCCCCGGCTGCAGTTTTCCTGGGGCCCCGTGTCCTCCCAGGGCCCGTCTGAGCTCCACCCCGGTCCCCCGTCCCCCTTTGTGGATGTAGTGCCCGGGCTGCTCCTCTCTGCTCTGCAGTTCAAACACCAGGCTTTCTCTCTTTCCTGTTCTCCACCCCTCCTCTCCGGGGGAGCCCAAGGCTGTTCCCCTTTGGTGATTCACCCTGCCTGGGCTCAGAGGCTGGTGCCAACCTGCCTCACCCACCTGCTCATGGCTGGGGCCACTTTCTTGGGAAGTCGCCTCTGAAAAGCCCGGGGAGTGGCTGGGGTGTTTGGGTAAAACCAAAGTGGTTCTTCCTGGGACCCAGAAAGCTGGGTGGAATCAGGGTGCTGGGGGTTCTCGTCCTGCATCCGTCCCAACTTGTCGGGGGAGGGCGTGTAGGGCCCAGCCCATCTGATGCCCCAGGGAAGGGGAAATTCTAGCCGTTTCCAAGCAGGGCAAGACTAGCAATAAGGTGTAGCAAAACGGATCCAGGCCTGAGCCAGGGACTCGGTCTGAGTCAGGGACTGGGTCTGAGTCAGGGACTCTGAGTCACTGGCCTGGCGAGACGAGAACCCTGCCTACACTGATCATCTTGAGTCGTATTCCAGGGGCTGCTGCTAGCTGTGTGTCCCTAGGCAAGCCCTGTGCCTCTCTGGTCCTTAGTTTCCTCTTCCGTAAAATGCGGGGGTTGGATTAGAGGTAAGATATACTCCACTTCTGTCTATTCTTGTAGCCTTGCTTCTGCCACTGATTACCTGTGTGAACAATGAAAAGGTTACTCGGCCTCTCTCTGTGCCCCCAAGGTATAAAATGGGCAGAAGGACGCAGCTTATGTTTCTTATAGGAGCATCATGAAAATCCAGTAAGATGATGCTTTGGGGAAGCTTGATGATAATTGTCCCATTATAAACATCATTTTCCCCTCTACAGTCACAAAGCCTTATTGCTGGAAGTCTGGGAGGGGCCAGCTCCCAGTTTCAGGTGCAGGTGAGGCTGTGACACCCTCGGTATCAAAGAACTGCGGCAGCAAAAATGAAACCAGGAATTGAACAGTTGCAAAATGGCAAGCTGGACCAGAAACCGTGTCACTTTCCCTATGATTTATTCCATCTCATGCTGTGCTTCATCAGAATTTTCGTCTTTTCAGAGGGACTGTCCGAGAGTGTGCTCACCATTCATACATCTTTTGCATTATGAGCTGAGACAAGATGCAAGGGGTGGCAGTCAGCTTTCTGCCTTGCGTGTCCCATCAGTAAAAACGTCTTCTGACAGTCAGGGACACAGTGAGCTCTTCCCTATTGGAGAGCTTTTATGGGGCTAACAGCTTCCTTGAGCTTCTCAACCACCTTGCAAGAATATAGAAGGGAGAGGTGTTGTCATTCCCATTTTATTTAATTTTATTTTTTAAATTTTTTAACTTTATTTTATTTAGATTTTATTTATTTATCTTTAGAAGGGAAGGGAAGGAGAGAGGGAGAGAAATATCAATGTATGGTTGCTTCTTGTGCATCCCCTGCTGGGAACTGGCCCATTCCCGTTTTAGAAAGGAAAGTAAGTCTCAGGGGAGGGCAGGATTGTAGTGAGTGACAGACCCAGTGTGTGAGTCTGACTCTTGGGACATGGGACTTTAAACAAGTGACTCAGGGGCTTTAAAACAAGTGACTCAGGGGCTTTAAAACAAGTGACTCAGGGGCTTTAAAACAGAAAGAGCAGGGGCCGAGTGGTTCTCCTCACTGGGGACACAGCCCTGCAGGAAAGAAGAGGCAGAACTGGGGCTTCTTCCAGCTGGTTTTGTTCTAACCTCTCTGCAAGCAGGTCCAGGGGCAGGTCAGGGGAAGAAGCTGCTAAGGCTGTGGGCTTGGCTTTCAACAGAGGCTGGGATCACATCCCCCATCACAGCCCAAACCAGCCATCTGAGAAGCCACAGGTACTCGACAGACCGAAGCACACTCCTTCCTTCACAAAGCAAACCTCTGATTCCAGGGCGTTTAGCTTTTGCTGTCTGGCCCCCGGGGTCCGCCGAAGGCCTCGGGGCAGTGGGACCAACTTGGCCACTTTCTGTTATTTTGGGCGAAGGTTTGCCTTCCCTCTGATTCCCTTTCTCTACTCTTCCTTTCCTTCGTCCCTAGTCTCATAGGCACAGAGGTCTGTCGGGGTGTTACCTAGATACCTCTTACCGTAGCCCCTGCTCCTTTATTTTCTTAAGGATGTTGGAAAACATCAGCTGGCCAGGCTCCTTCCATTCCCTATCTTGCACATTTTCTTTCTTTCTTTTTAAAGATTTCGTTTATTTATTTTTAGACCGAAGGGAAGGGAGGGAGAAAGAGAGGAAGAGAAGCATCGATGTGTGGTTGCCTCTCATGCGCCCCCTACTGGGGACCTGGCCCACAACCCAGGCATGTGCCCTGACTGGGAATCAAACTGGTGACCCTTTGGTTCACAGACCCATGCTCAATCCACTGAGCCACACCAGCCAGGACTCTTGTATTTTTTCTAATGTCAAATAACCATGCGGTAGGGACCTTTGGTTTTCACTAGGCTTGTGGGACTAAATGTAAGGCACAAAATGATGCTCTAACCAAGGTTGGGTTGAGGAAGAATTGTCCACCTGTCTGTCTCTTCCTTGCTCCTGCTCTCACTGTGCCCTTTTCGCTAGATTTCTTGGTTTTCAGGCTGGCTTGGCAACTGCTTTCTTACCAACTCGTGGTCTTTTAGGACCTTTCAGAGCCTCTCCCGCAGTTCTATTCACCCCGTACCCATGAGTCACTGAGCTGATTTCTCTCGAATGGCTTCCACACCCGGCCTTCTGAGTTTCTGACTCACAAAAAGTCTAGCGAATGGCTCTGGGGATGAGAAACAGACACTGCATCTGGGGGCTGGAGGGCGGGTACCTCACAGAAGCTCCATTGTCTCCCTGGAGAAACAAGCCCCCCAGCCCCTGTAGCACGGCACACCGGGAGGGGCTGTGCGGGGACACGTGGACCGCTGAGCGGAAGGCGGGCCCTGGAAATATTTGCCCGTGGCTCTAAGGAAGGTCTGAGCTAAACACAGTCGATGGACCCCTTGGGATCATCTGTGTCGCCGGAGAACAGGGGAGGGCCCAGCTGGGAATGGGCGCGGGGCCGGCTGATGTCATCATTAACTCTCAACGTTGCATCTCATAAGCGGAGGGCCTTCCTCCTCTCTCGAGTCGTGAGCAGCCCTGGTTTTCCCAAGTGGGCGACAATGAACTTGTTCACAATGCAGCTTTGTAAGCAGTCAGTCTCCTCCCAGGCGAAGCCCACTCCAGAAAGCCCTCAACTTCATTGCTTTGTGTGCCCAGAGGGGACACATATGGCCATGGGCTCCGGGCACAGGGATGCACACAGAGACATCGGGACCCAGACAGGCCCAGCCGGACAGACACGGACACACAGGCAGATGAGATGTAAACACACACGCACGCACAGGCGTACGAGCACGCCAAAGCCAAAGAATGTCAGCACTAGAGAGAATCTTAAAAGTTCTCAGGAAAATTAACTCCTTCGTTTTATAGTGGAGTCAACTGCAGCCTGGAGAAGTGAAGGAAATGACGAGCCCGCACTGCTTGTTTGTGTTCTTTCTTTCCTTTTATGTCCTGAAACCTGACCTTTGTCCGTGAGCTCAGTGGGACTGCTCTGTCCCCCTGGGGTCTGGCCCCCTGCACGGCGGTCAGGGCCTTGTATCTACCCAGGAGCCAGCGTGATCTTGGGGCTTACTCTGTGTGGTTGGATTTCCCTGAATAGCCCCACCAGTTCCCATTTCCAGGCTCCTCTTACGGTGTGACCTCGACGTCCCTCCCACCAATTGCGAGATCCATGTCCCTCCCCTTTGTGACTGCTCCAGCAGAAGCGATGTTATCCAACTCCTTAGTGTTCTAGGTCCTAAGGAGGGAGCCAGTTCTTCTGCCTCTCGCCCCCACCCGCCCCTTTCTCTTGCTCCGAACACTCAGCTTGGAGACCCAGCCACCTGTTTTCAGGCAGTCCAAACTAGCCGCATGGGGAGACCCTGTGGATAGGCCCCCAGCTGACAGCCAGCACCAGCCTCCAGGTGGGTGAGTAAACAGCCTTCAGATGGTTCCACCTCCAGGTGCTGCAGAGCCGAGACAGGCTGCCCCAAACAAAGCGCACTGTTTGGATTTCTGATCTGCGGTGTCTCTGAACATAATAAACGGTTGTTTACTTTACTAGGTTTCAGAGAAATGTGCAATGTAGCCATAGTAACTACAACAGCATCTCAGGAGCCACAGCCATGTGCTGTCTGGTGTCCAATGCTGAAAATAGCTGCCTTACTACTCTCCAAAACAGCGGTAAAGACACAAACAACAGCGATAAAGACACGAGCAACGGCACAGAGAGCAGCTTCCGTTTATAGACAGCTTTTTACGTCCTGGGGGTGATGCTGCCAGCCAGCATCATGCCGACAAAGCCACACTGTGATCTTCTGAAATAGGCATTTTTGGCACCCATTGTACAGAGAAGAAAACAGCTTCCTAGAGGTTAAACCTATGCACACAGGTCTGTCCGACATTGAAGACTACAATTGGCCACATGCAGAAACACCTGTAGACATACTGGCACCCCCCCCCAATTTACATATATACATATGTATGTACATGCAAGGACACATGGAGAAATCCAACCACACGGAGTAAGCCCCTATACACCCATTCCACATTTCCAGAGACTTTAATGTTTTTAAAATATTCCTTGTTGTCAGAGTTAAAAATCCCCTCCCTGCCCAAATTATGTTAAAAAGACTGAAAGAAACTCAATCTGCTAGATACTGCATTTCCCAAGCACAGCCCCCGACATGACATCCTCTCCCTTTGGGGCTTTGAAGGGCATGGGCAACACAGATGCTGTCTCCATCCTCCTGCCCCGGGTCTCCTGGGACCTGGGCCTGGGGGGAGATGGGGTGGGACTCTTGGCTTGGCTTGGCTGGGTGGACAGAAGCTTCCTCCTGGGACCACGAAGCTTCTGCACTTGATGTTGTAAGATTCTAAATGCAGAGAAACAAAGTGATTCCAAACTGTCCTTAAGCAGAGCCAGACACCAGTGCTTGGAAGGGGACTTTGAGAAAGGACCTGCTTGTTGAAGCGGGGACATGCCGTGCAGGCGAGATGGGAGGAAGAGTGACTCAGCGAAGGCCCGCCTCGGTTTCCCCGAGTCGCCCTGCCTGTCTTCTAGGGAAGGGGGGTGGGAGGGCACTGAGAAGCTCTTCACTGGCAGTTTTAGAGCAAGAATTATCTTTTTTTTTTTTAAAAGGAATTGTGTTCTTAGGTGAGCGAGAGTCTCAGGGAAGAGTGCTGGACCCAGTAATTTAGAACTTAACACCCTCTTTTCACCTTCAAATAGTGGAGACCCCAGTCCTATTCCTGAGAAGAGCCAAGAACACGGATAGAAATGCTTCTTTGGAGAAGAAAGAAATGATACTGGTGTGTTATTACAATCACCTGAATCTAGGGAGTTGATGTCCCAAGTCCATGCCCACTCCTACCCGGCAAAAGTTCTCCCTTATGTGTCCTACAGCAAGCCGTTGAGTTCAAAGGAGGAAGATGAGTGGGAAATCTTTAAGGTTCGTCGCCGCCTTCCTGCCCCCGCTTAAGAAGCGCAGCGCAGAGCACTGTTTCAGGCTCCACAGAAGCAGCTCTCCGGAGTGTACACCATTTTACAATCGAAGAAACGAGCTCCGGGCTTGGGCGCTGACTTGCCCCAGCTGGTTAGGGGCAGCACCAGCCCGGAAAAGCCAGTTCTGTCACCGGCGTCCCAGCCCGGTCAGCGGTCCCCTCGGCACCGCACCAGCCTAGGGGCCTCCGCACCAGCAGAGTATTGGCTGCAGGCATCCGATGGATGGGCCGCCAAGCCTCCGCGGTTTGGGCGGTGAGGGGCAGTGGCTCTGTGCCAAACTGGGGTGCAGGGGCTCCCCCTTTCCGAGCTCTCATCTGTCTGTCCCATCTTGTCTCTCCCTCCTTCTCCCGTCTGGGGAAATCCACGCAGACTCGCGTGCTTGTGCGGGTCCAGCCCGGACTCGGGGGAGAAAAGGCTGCTGCTGCAGGTTCTTTGTGTGCAAGTGCGAAGGGTGCGGAGGGCAGGGGGAGGGGTAACGCCGACCGTCAGCTCGGAGGGGACAGCTGCGGGCCTGGATGCAAAGTTCTGGCGGGTCTCGCTCCGGCAGACCCACTCCGCCCCGCACGCACCCCTTACCTCCGCCTCCCTGCGCAGCTCCTGGCTTGTGCGCTCCGCGAGCTGGGCGTCCAGGCCGCCCCACAGCAGCAGCAGCAGGGCGCGCAGCAGGAGGCCCACCCGCGCGGCCATCTCGCCACCGCCCCTGCGGCGGAGCGCGGGGCAGCCCCTCAGCGGTCAGCAGCGCCCGGGGCTCCGCGGATGCTCCGGCTCTGCGCCGCCGCACGCGGAGGGGGAAGGTCTCAGGGGTTCGCCAGTAGCCGGGCTCCGCGCGCTGGGCGGCTCCTCTGGGAGGCTTCGCCGGGAGCCAGTCGGAGATTGTCCAGCTCGGGCAGTGTCTGCTGAGTGGGTCGCCCGCCCCGGGACCTAGAAGGCAAGGGACGGAGGGAGGAGGGGGGCGGGAGCCCTGCCTGCGGCCCCACCCACCCCACTCCGCGGTTGGAACGCGCCGGTCCTGGAGCCTCTTCCGCTGGCCTCGCCCGGTGGCCGCGCCCGGTGGCCGCTGCCGCCCGGCGGACTCGTTCTCTCGCTCGCCACCTGGAGTTGATTCAGATCTTTCTGGGGGCAGCGGCGTGGGGTGGAGGAAAGGCTCTTCTGGCGGTTATAGCTACCTACGACCTCTATAAGAGGGGCCCTGGCCTACCTGAGGGTCAGTGATTGTTTCAGCCAGGCTTCAGGCGACGAGAACCTGGAGTGCGACAACCGATTTTGAGTTCCTATCTGCCTTTTTTGCAAGCTGGGTGAATCCTGCCTCCACCCCCTGCTGTGTGGTCTTGGGCAAGTCAACCACCCTCTCTGAACTGATTTTTCTCATCGCTAACTGGGGATAATAATAATAATACCAGTATCATGTCATGTAGGGAGCATTTAACGAGAGAATAAATAATGCCTGTAAGTCACTCAGCTCCGTGCCTGGCATCGTGAAGAACGCGTTTAATAATTGGCAGCCGGCAAGCATCGTGACCTTCCGCAAAGGGTTTAGCTTCCTTATAAACAAAACGAGAGCAAGTGATATTTAGTTCCTGGAGTCGCATGAAGGTTAAAAGAGAAAATGAATATCAAGTGCCTGGCTTTATGGATCCCACACAATTGTAGTAAAGGTGGAGTGAAACGCTTCAAGTGAAAGCCTTAGTTACCTAAACTCACACTGAGCAAAAAGTAACCTGATTTCATCACCTGCCTTAGTGACTGAAAGCAGGTGACTGTCTCTCTTGTTAGTTTGCTAATCTGCAAAATGCAAGTGGCACAGTGCCGCCTACCTCTGGAAATGGCGTGGATTAGATGAGTTGATGTCAGTCATTTGTGATCTACAAAGTGCTAAACAAATATAATGAAGTGTTCTTATTCTACGGCTTAGGGCCTCGGAGGGTTTGTTAATACACAGAGCTCTTTTGTTATTTAGAAAAGGGTGCCACTCTGGTGAAGAAATGTTTTAAAATTTTTGTTTATTCATTGATTTTAGAGAGGGGGGAGGGAGAGAGAGAGAGAGAGAGAGAGGGAGAGAGAAACACGGATTGGTTGGCTCTCATATGCACCCTGACCAATCCGAGATCCAGGCAGGTACCCTGGCTGGGAATCTAACCAGAGACCTTCAGCTTTGCAGGACGCTGCCAACCAACTGGGCCACACTGGTCAGGGCTGGTGGAGGAGTATTTGAAAGGCGCCTCTTCGATTAGACAGCCATCTCAGCAACAGGAGTTCCTGTGGCGGAGTAATTGGAATAGGCCCCACCCACCTCCCAGTCAACCAATGAAAATGGGGCACTCGTCTGGAAGAACCAATTAGACGTTCCTTTGGCCCACCAATGAGGAGAAGGCGTCTTTCGACTGCGTAAGGTGGTTCCGCGACGCCCAGGGGTACAGAGTTGAGGTTGGGTTTTTGTGTCCAGCGTCCTGTCCTATGCAGGGGTGCCCTCGTGAACGTCTTTACAGAGAGCGCTTGCCTGGAACGGAGCCCCAGAGACTGTGGACAAGGCCTAGGCCTTACTTTCAGAGTGCTTTCAGTCTAGCGGGCTAGATCTGAAGGAAGATTCTAAGCTAAGGCCAGAGCAGACCGTGACAGCTACAGACTCGAGGGGAGTCCTGTGGTCAGCTTGGAGGAGCGAGAGTCTGAAGGCGAGTCCAGTAAGGTTGCTAGATTTAGCACATAAAAATACAGGATGTCCAGTTAAACTTGAGTATCAGATTAAAAAATCTGATACCTTTAGTATCAGAATAAATATTCGGGACATACTTAAATAAAAAAAATTCATTATTAATCTGAAATTCAAGTTTAACTTGGTGTTCTTTATTTTATCTGGCAGTCTGTCGGGGGGATGTCAGAAGGTGGCAAGGAGGCATGATATATGGTGCTTTTGACCAATAGGTGGATTTAAAATTTTTATTTATTTACGAGATAGAGGGAAAGGGACGGAGAAAGGAAGCGAAACATCAGTTGCCTGTCGTATGTGCCCCAACTTGGGAGAAGATACTAAACCAGCAACCTAGGCATATGCCCTGACTAGGAATTGAACTAGCGACCTTTCACTTTGCGAGACGTCGCCCAACTGAGCCATACGGGTCAGGACCAACGAGCGGATTGTGATAGGCCAGATACAACTCTGCTCTGGAGCAGAGAGTTCCGAGGGCTAGCAGTTGGCACACACACTGTAGGCCAAGCTGGAGTCGAACCTAGATTTGCCCATTTTTTCTTCAGGAAGGATTTCAACATCCCTTCCTCCGGCACATCGCAGGGATTCTCTATTTCCGCTGCACCGGTAGGAGAGTGGAAGGCAGAGGTTCTCTGGAGGGCTGAGTGGCTGGGGGGAGATAGGCTCGGCCACTCAGAGAGCTGCCCCTGCCTTCCTCTACGTCCCAGGCGAGCCCTGGTCCCTGGACCTCGAAGAAACTAGCCCACTACTGTGTTTGAAAGCTGACTTCACCTGTCTCCCTTGTGTGTCCTTGGCTGGATTACTTCACTCCATCCTTTCCTCTTCCCATTCCACCTCTGCTTATGGTCCCTTGGCAATGCCATCGAGACTTGGAAGTGCCTGCAAGACTTTGTGCAGAATGTTTCCTTTGCCCACACACTCGCCATGGGCTTCAATCAGGCCTTTGCACAAGATGTCTTTCCCAGGAAGACAGCATGTTTCCATGGTTAGGACCTGGGTAGCAGAAGGTTCTGTTCCCTTCTGCCTCTGAAGTTTACTCATAATCCCAGAGCAACCCATTCTGTGATCTTCCAGAATCCATGGGTCTACACAGGTCCACTGACTTGCTGTTTGGTTTTATCACCCAGGACACATGCTGAGCCAAGAAACTTTCAATGGGGTGGAGAAGGAAGGCAGCCTGCCATGTAAGAGAGGGATCCGGAGTGTGATGGAAGGAAAAAGGCTTTGGAGCAGGGATTCTCAAGACATAGCCCAAAGATTGCCCACATCTGGAACAGTCCTATGGTGACGGGTCCATCCTGTCCCATGGTTTCTTCCTCTGGTGGGAGAGGAGGTGGGGAGGGAGTGAGGAGTTGGAACAGAATAACAACGGTAAATACTTGCTGAGAAATGAACATGGGCCATGTATGTGTTGTGTTCTTGACCTAAATCACATCACTGAATCTTTGCGGCTACTGTTATAAGCATTCTTATCTGAAAGATGAGGAGACTGAAGGCCGGAGAGATATCACTTGTCCAAAGTCACAACTCTAGTAATGGAGTCAGGGTTCAAACCTGGAGTATAAGTCCAGATCTTACACTCTACTATCTTGCCTCAAGTCAAATTTATAAAGTGTGACTCTTGGATCACCTGCATTGAATCACCTGGAGGCACATATTAAAAATTCAGCTTCCAGAGCCCTACTCCGGACCCACTTAATTACTAAATACCAGATACCAACGCTCAGGAGGAAGATAGTACTGGGGTTCTCCAGGGTCCGGCTCTCTCCTTCCTTCTCTCTCTATGTTGGCAGTGCAGGTCCCTGACCCAGCTAGGCTGGCGGCCGTCTCCATCCCTCCTCTTCAGAGAGAGCCGCGTGCCTTCCCTCCCTCTCCCTGCTGGGCTTGGTTCAGACCCACAGAGCCTCTCAGCCTTGCCGGAGTGGACAGGACTTCTGTGGAATTTAAGCCCGGGCTTGGACAGGTTGCCCGCCCAGGCTGCCAGCTGCCTGGGCCATTCCTTCTTCTCTGGCAGAAGACGACAGTTGGCCAGTGAGTGGCTTTCCTGACCAGGTCCACACATCCTGCCTGACCAGCACCTCTTGAATCAGGCAGGATGTGTGGACCTGCACAAGGCCCCCCTGGGCCTCAGTTTCTCTCTTCATAACACAAGAAACAATCCGCTTTGTCTCTGCCCCTTCCTCCTTCCCAGGAAGTGTGCAGAGCACAAAGCAGATTTTATCAGAAGGAATTCTGAGCTCCAGAGAAAGGCAAGAACAGAATGATCAACCTCCAAAATCCACAATAATAGGAATGAGAAGATAAGGCTACAGGATTCGCTTGGGAGAGCCGAAAGGAGGCCCTCCCCAGAGTTCTGAGTTTAGCTCTGATCATTTGGATTCATTATTGACCATAATCTCTGCATTTTTATCTGTGATTCCTGATTTTAGGGCAATCACTTCTACCTCTGAAACAGTCGTTTCCCCTCTCCGGCACCTGTGGATGTGATTTCATCAGCCTGGGTCACATTCACGAGTATACCCGCCCACCCACCCGCCTCCCTGTACATACATACACACACGTATGCACATCTTTGTATGGGACTAGAAAATCAAGGCATTTGCAGCAAGACAGACCTGGGTTCGAATCTCAGCTTTTTCCCACTCTGTTGAAACTTGCAAGTCAACCATCACAGTTTGCTGTGTATACTGCACATCCACATTTTGTGTGTATTCTACATAGGATTATTATCCCCATTATTATACCTGTGGTATGTAATCGTTATACCCATGTCTAATGCACACCTTTATTTTCCCCTCAAAAATTTGGGCAAAAAAGTACACATTAGACGTGGCAAAATATGGGTGATGTTTCTGAGTTTCTGCCACCTTAAAATAGGACCCTGGTTTGCTATGAGGAGCAAGCTGGACAATTAATACATGTTAAATCCTGTCAAATGCTGGGTATTGGGGGCACACCCGCATGTATTCTTCACACAGGTTCACACTTGAGTGTGCTCACACCCAGACGGCACATTCAAAGGCAGTCATAGGGCATCTCCTCACCGGGCTGGACTCTTTGGCACAGATCGGTCCCGCCTCTTCTAACCCTCGTTAGGGTTTGCAGGGTGTCAGCCTCTTCTGGTTTGTTTTTTACTCACACCAGGACCCAGGGGACTGGCAAGGAGTACAATAAAATAAAAGCCTGGCCAATCTGGCGCTGTGCCTCGCTTCCCTTCCACATAAAGGCTATCTGACTGCCAGCCATCTGGCCTCGAAGGCCAGGACCTGCTCGGAATCTGCTGCTTTGCTCAAAAGACCTGTTAACAGGAAACTGTCTGCTTCCTTTCCACCCCAAACAGGAAGTGCCTGCCCCTGTTCTGAGGACAGGGTAGTCTGTTCATTTACAAGAAGCCTTCCCCTGCCAAAGCGGTATTCTTCGTGGGAGGCCTGCTCTCTAGGAAGGCTGGAGGAGCAGGGAGGGGCAGCTCCGTGCGGGTGGGGGTTGGTGTTGGCTCCCGCTGCCTGTGGCACTTGGCACAGAGCGGGCTGTCAGTCTTTCACCAAACACTCACCAAACACTTGGGGCACTAGAGAAGTCCTAGATAAGGTCTTTGAACATGAGGAGTTTACAGACAAGTGAGAGAGACAGGCCATGCCATTCCGCCCCTTTCACCGCCTTATTTATTTATTCATGGATTAAATACAAGATTTTTCTTTTTTCTTTTCTTAACGCCTACTGTTTCAGGCACTGCGTGAAGCACTGAGGAGGGGTTCCGAGATGAACTACACAACCCGACTAGAGAACAGATCAGCTTCTGATCAGGTAGGCAAGCCTTGAATTACGTGGTACAACTGTGAATTCCATAGGCTTTCATAAGCCAGGCGAAATCACTGCGGTCTGGGTTTTACTCTGCTAGGACCCTCTGCTGGGTACCTCTCCCTGCTTCCTCTTGCGCCCCCTACAGTCTATTCTTAGGACAGCAGCCCGAGTAATCCGGGTAAGATAGGTCAGTTCCTGCAAGGCGTCTCTCTGCTGGATGGCTCCCTCTAACGGCTTCGCTTCTCTACGTCAATTCAGTCCTTGGAACTTCCTACAAGGCCCTAACACCTGTGGTGGAAGGGTTGAGAAGCCAAACAGGGAAAGATGGCAAGTCAGAAATGGTCATTCCTGTTAGACAGCAAAATTTAACTGAGCAAATCTGAAGATTTAATTGGCTTTATTAAGCAATTCATGAGTTGCTAGAAGGGTGCTCAGATGAATTGTACAAAATAGAAGGCTCATATAGGAACAAAGAAGGTGGGACTAAGTTAAGGGTAGATTGTTTCAGGCAAAACACATTCGTCTAGGGCAACAATTTTCTACCTTTTTCATCTCCTGACAAACATAAACGCATTACTGAAATTCTGTGGCACATCAAAACACTATAATTTCACTCGTTCACGCCGGGTGGCTATTGTTATTTTGGCTGTTGTTATTTTTTAAATTTGATAATCTACGAGAAAAGAAGCCATGCCCCTAAAAACCGTATTTTGCCATGTATAATGTGCACTGCTTTGCCCAAAATCTTGAGGGGAAAATAAGGATGTGCATTATACATGGGTATAATAATGATGTGCCTTGGCATTTATAATGCACACAAAACCGTGGGTGGGTATTATACACAGCAAAATACGGTAGTCAGGTACTGCATGTTTTAAAAATTCTTTCATAGGTCACACTGGTTGAAAATTACTGCCCTAGAGGGGGGGGTGGTGGCTTATCAGGCAGATTACCTCACTGGTGCGGGTCAGGAAATTCCAGGCTGATTGGTTCAGAATTCCACTCCTGGGAGAGGCTGCAGCTGCAGTTAGGTTTATTGTTAAATTTTGGTTTGGCGCCGTGGTTTAGCAAAAGTGACTATATTGGCCTTTTCTCCTTCCTTCCTTCCAACCTCCCTTCCTTCCTCCCTTCCTTCCTCCCTCCCTCCCTCCCTTCCTCCCTCCCTCCCTCCCTTCCTTCCTTCCTTCCTTCCTTCCTTCCTTCCTTCCTTCCTTCCTTCCTTCCTTCCTTCCCTCCTTCTTTCCTTCTTTCCACAATAAATAGATGCCTCTACCAACCATAGGCTGGAGGAATGGAGGAAGGAGTGGGGTTTCTGGAGCCCAGGATCCAGAGTCAAGGATGGAAACTGGAGCTCTGGAGAAGACAGTGCCACCTAAGACCCCACCCGCCCCTCTTCCAGGGAGGGTTAGGGAGAAATAACCCTAGATCCTTTCTTTCTTCTGCCATCTACTTTTGAAAGAGGACACCCATGGGCTGATTCTAGTTGGAAGGTGCGGCCTGAAGGAATCTCTGAGAATGAAATGCAGCCTGCAGGGGTCAGCTCCCCATGTGAGGCGTAGACCAGGGGCTAACAGGCCCAGTACCAGGACATTCCCAGATACATTCTGCTAAAGCTGATGTGTAAAGTGCACCTGCTGTCTTCCCTAAATATGTAGGTGGAGGCTGGGGTAGTGGAGGGAGCAGGACCTTGTGGCTTGAAGAATGACTGGGTAAAGTCTGTTGCAGATAATCATCCCAGGCAAAATCCTGGAAGGCAGGTGAGCACAGGACTCAGTCTGCGAGGCCCTTGGTGGTACAGCAGGGACCCTGGGAAAGAAGCCCCGGGGCAGTGCAGGCCGGGGAGGAGTTTCCTGTTTCAGGTTTGGGACACCAGGGACACTGTAAAAAGAACACTGGGCTTGGTGCAAGGGCCTGGGTTTCAGCTCTGCTTCTGTCCTGAATTGGCTGTGTAAACTTGGTGAAGAATTTCACCTTCAGTATTCTCATCCACAAAATGTGGGGAATAGCAATACCTATATTTCACAGGGCATCCTGAAGATTAAAAGAGATAATGGATATAGAAAATTAAGTTTCACTTCATGGATTAGATTAATCAGAAGTTCCCCATTGTTTTAAATTTAATATCCAAACTCCTCCGCAAGGCACTTAAAGCTTTTCAGGCTGAGGCTTCTGCCTACTGCTTTCACTTCATTTACCATCACTCCCCACCCCTGCGACTCCACAGACCAGCCAGACGAATCCACTTGCAATTCCCAGAACTTTGTTCTCTCTCAGCCCTTTCTCTCTGGAATACACTTTTCCTGATGTACACCCCCCTGGTGAATTCCTGTTCTTTCTTCAAAGCTCAGTTTAGGAGGTATCTCCTGTAGGAAGCCTTCCTTAATACCCCCTCCACCCTTCACGTCGGCTAGATGCTCTTCCTCTCTGTGTTCAGAGCACCCTTCGCATCCTCCAATTTAAGCAAGTTTAGTAACTGCTTGGAATTACAGGTCTAGACTGTCCCTGTTATGCGATTGCAGTTCCTGAAGGGCAGGGGCTGTGGTGCTGACTATTTTTCTTTGTCCAGGGCCTTCCAGGACCTGACACTTAGCAGACATCAGGTGACAACAGTTGAGTGAAGAATGCATACATGCATGAATGAAGAAAATAAATGAACCCATGAGTGGTGGTACAGACTTAGGGAGTTGATGATAAGCAACACTTTCTGTATTCCCGTGCTTTCAAAAACCCCAATTCTGGCCCTGGCTGGTGTAGCTCAGTGGATTGAGTGTGGGCCTGTGAATCAGAGAATCGTGGTTCAATTTCCAGTCAGGGCACATGCCTCGGTTAAGGGCTGGGTCCCCTGTGGGGGCCATGTGACAGGCAACCATACATTGATGTTTCTCTCTTTCTCCCTCCCTTCCCCTCTCTCTAAAAATAAATTAATAAAATCTTTTAAAAATCCCAATTCTAAAAAAATTAAAAAGAACAATCTAGAAGTCTCTCCTCCCTCCCCCAACCCAGTTTCCTCATGCTATTTATTGCACAAGGCCATCTCTTCCTCTGGGTTGCCTTCCTTGGTATTCAAGCCGGACAGCTAAATTGTTTTCAGTCATGCGAGAATTTCTATTCCCTTAGCCTTGCTTGTTCGGACCTGCCTGGAGAGCTCTGTGACCCACTGCATCCTGAGCCGAAGGCACAATTACTGCAGGTATAATGGAGAGATGACCTCATACCTTTTTTCTGACCTGAAGGCATTCATTCTGAAGGTGCCGTTCCACTTCCGCCCAACCTGTCCCTCTTCTTCCTGTTCCCGATTACTGCGGATACCCCACCATCTGTCCCCTTGTCTAAGTGGGGAACCCACAGCTCAACCCAGACTTCCTTCTCTGTGCCAGCCCCTCCCACCCAAATTGGTCACCGGGTCTTGCCCAGTCCCTCCGGGATCTCTTCACTTACTTCCATCTCCCCGGATACACCCTGAGCCCACTCTCACCAGAATGGTTTTACTGGCTAGCTAATTGGTCTTCCTGCTTTTAGGCACTTTTCATCTCTATATGTTTTTCGTACTGCAGCCCCCAGATCAAAATCTGATCTTTAAAAATCCTCCAGTGAGGGGTTCCCACTGCCTTCGACGAGGCAAGGCACAGACTCTCCTGTGCTATACAAGGTCTCAGCTACTTTTGTGGCCTCATCTCCTACCATTCTCCCCTCACCGGTAAACTCCAAACATCCTGAATTACTTGTTTTTTGCAACTAGTCCAGAGCACTTTCCCCAACTTGTTCAACTTCTGCTCACCACCTGTCGTTTGCCTCAGATGTCACCTTGCCCTCGGGTAAAGTGTCCCTGTGTGCTCTCTTGGCGGTCACAGTTTTGTCTCACACTGGAGTTCTAGTTCCCAGTCTAATGGTTAAACCCATAGAGAGCGGTATCTGGTTACTAGGATTCGAATTCCACGTTGGCCATTTTCTGGCCGTGTGACCTAGAGCGAGCAAATTCTGCCTTCTCCTCTGAACATGGGGATTACGGTTCATCAACCTGCTGGGAGAAATGAATGAGATGATGTGGGGTGCCTGACAAGTAGGTTATCATGTTAGCGCTGAAAACTAAAGCTCTACGCCCCATCCCGCGGCAAACTGAGTCTGGTCTGTGTGTGAGTTCGTTTTAATGCACACGTTTGTTCCAGCATTCCCTTGTTGTCTATTTTTTGCTTGACAAGCTAGGTATGACACGACAAACCGGGAGGCGATCAGGCACCTGAGCTGGTCACGATTTTCCGTCCCCGAGTTCCTGGGCTCCCGACGCCCCCAGGCGGCTCAAGCTATCTGCAGGCCAAGCGGAGCGAGCTAGGACATACCATTCCAAATTTTAGGGGAAGAAAAGCCATTTCTAACAAATGGTCCGTGTTTGTAAGGCTTCTTTCGCTTCCTAACCTCAAATCTATCAGACCCAATAAAGGAGGAAATAGGGCTGTAATTAGGACAGAGCGAGCAGTTTCCCCTTCCTCTCCCACCCTGATCGCGGAATTGGTACTTTCTCTTCTCAATTCCCTCTCAATAATGGTACCGTCCGCAGAGGGGAGGACAGACAGGGATTCCCAAATCCTCAGGCTTAGGAGGCTGGTACTAGTACAGAACGACCCCTCCTGCCGTGACGCAATGGTGCCGCCCACCGTCCTCTGATTGGCTGCCGAGGCCCCGCAGTCAGGCTCTGCCCGCCGCTCCGCCCTCAGTACCTCCTCGGCCGCCGCGCCGCCTGTTTCTCGTATTCCTTGTTCTCGGCGGGCTGTGGGGGCTCCGCGCCGCGGCCGTTAGTCATGTCGGGTAGGTGATTTCTTCAGCGAGCAGCGGCAGCGGCGAGAAGGGGCCTTGCGTGGCTGGGTCATCTTCCCGCCCATCGGAGGGCCCCGAGGAAAAGCCTCCGGCCCTGAGGGAGGCTGGGGGTGGGGGGACGCGGCCGCCGCGGCCGCCGCCATGTTGGACTGGAGGGACGCACGCTCCCAACGCTCTCCGTCTGCAAATCTCGGCGGGAGCGCCTCGGGTCCCTGTCTTTTGGCTCTGTCCTTGGAACCTGAGGCGACGTGCTGTTCTCGGGGGAGGGTGTGTGAATCGGGAGGCGGAGGCCGTCTACGCCATCACAGGGGCGGGGGGAAGCCCGTGATTAAAGCATCTGCCGGAGAATCGGAGCTTCTGGTGCTCCGCTCCGACTCACGTCTTTCAGCGGGGCCTCGGGCCGTCGTCTCTCCGCCTCGTACCTCAGTTTCCCCAACCGTGAAGTGGAGCTGGGCCTTCTGACTCACCCATTCATCAGGTGGGGGCCTTGACGCCCTGGGAGCCCTTTCAAAAGGACGTTGCCTTCCACGAAATGCCTACTTATCGTCATTCCTTCTGTCGTAACGAGCCGAATTCCAGTCGGGGGTGTTTGTATAAAATTGAGCTTGCTTTTCAGCCTTCTTTGTCGTCATTCTCCCCGGTTTAGTCGTGTTATTATTATTTTTTTAATCCGCAAGAGCTTGAAATCGAGCCTTTTCTATGATGGACAGGCTCCTGTAGGTACACGTGTCATTTGCCTTAAAACAGATCGAAGAAAGAGGCAGCCCTCCACGAAACACTTAAATTGATAGAAGCCCCCACCGGCCCTTGAGTGGAAGAGAAAAAGAGGCCGCGTCTCTTTATCACAGCCGGTTCGAAACCTGCTAACCCGGAATACAGAGTCTGGAGCCCGGGCGTTCTTTTCATTTAGCAGCCCTAGCTGACCACACAAGGTCCACTTGTTCAGTGCCTCACAGGTTGCAAAGACCCAGTTATCCACCCACTTGCTGAGAGTTAGGTGCTACTTTTCAGGTGCAAAAGCAGAACATTTCTCTAAAGACATGTGATTGGGATGAAAATGAGTGGTGACAGAGTCTTGTAGCATTTTTTTTCTAAAGGGAGAACCCGGCCCCCCATCCAGTCTTACAGAAGGACGGAAATGTGACAAAAAGGAAGCAGGAGGCTAAGAAGAAATCAAATTAGTGGGAATGGCTGGACAGGAGCGTGAGAAACATTCCTGAGGTCAGCATGGGTGTTAGGTAGCCAGAATGTTTATTATCTTTCTGGGAAGGGGGCATCTCGTCTCTTTCGATTACCTTGTAATCGTTGCTCAAAACAAATAATTTCTTACCCTGAAGTAGATATTGGTACATCTTTTACCAGGAGCAATGGTAAATTTAGGATGAAGGAAGTCTGGTAAAACTCCAAAGAAATACACAAGTACATACACTCTTACTTAGGAGGGTGTGTAGCTCATTCATGCTAAAAAAAAAAAAAAAAAAGATAATTCAGTTGTGTGGAGAAAGTTACCAGCTTTCCAGTGGATACAGTGCTCATTAAAAACTTGGTCTGTCTTGATTTTTAACATAGTGTTGGTATAAAATGATGGCCTAATTTTATAGGAGCAGGCAGCTGTTATGGAAGAGTAAATTTAACAGTAAACTCTCTGAACAACTAATGACAGTAAGTTTAGTTAAGTCCTTGAACCATCATTCCAAACTACATGTGTAAGTTTAATCAATCGAATTAGCTCAACCACACAAGATGCGTGACAGGGCAGACTTATAAAACCTAATAAAATATAAGCACTTATGTAATCAGTAAATCAAAATTATAAATATCGTCAGACTCCCAGACATTCAAATACTGTTTACAAATGTGAATTACCTGACACCTTTAAAGTTAAAATTATAAATCTAATATCAATTAGATAAAAATTACAAAGTCAAGATACTTCTTGGTTTTGGCAATATGGCAGACCAAGATAACTTGAAAATCCTCTTATCTATAAACACCTAAAAATCTAAGATTTCATTCATTTCATTCCATAAAATGGAATGCTGCAGCTGTTAGGCACAGAGGAGGTTGCGCTGGGTGGGGAGGGTATAGGTCTCATCATTTAGAAACTGGATTTTATTGCCCAAGTAACTAAAACTAAGGACAAGAGCTGAAGCCTGAGACCATTACAGCCAGGTAATGGAAACTAAGACTCTTACGTAAGACTTGGATGTTTGAAGGATTGTACATTTGGTGAAAGAGTAATGTAGAAAAAACTTGTACCAGCATGAAATAACAAGGAAGCCTGGACCCAGAATGAAAAAAGTTCTGAGAATTTGTAAGCTGGAACCTGTACTTCATACATTTTGGGTGTACCTTTAGGCTGGTAATGGGGTCCAAGAACCCTAAACCAAGAAATCAGCATAAAAATTGGTTCTGGTAATAACCTTCAGGTTCCTGGTAGAAACAAACAAAAACTTTCCTGGAGGAAATTTCACACCTTAGGTCACAAGGAGTCTTAGAAAAAAAACATGCCTTGGAAAATAGGAGTTTACAGTAAAAAATTGCAGAACTCTAGGAAACAATTCAAAATGAAAGTGACAAACAGGATTACAACCCCCTAATAGATAATCTGAAAGTGAATATTACATTTTGAAAATCTAACAGGAAGAATCAACCCTAAGACTAAGATGTTATGAAAAGCCACTTATAGATTTGAAAAGGAACCAAGTACAAGTTCTAGAAATGGAAAAAATAGATAAGTTGAATTGTAGATCTGGCAGAAGAAATAATTAGTAAAGTGGAAGATAGATGTGATACAATTTACCCAGAATTCAATTCAAAAGGATACAGAGATGAAAAGCGAAAGATTATGAAACATAGCAAGTAATTGGAGAAGTCCTGTCATACACATAATACAAGTTTGAGGAGAAAATTGGAGAATTAATCAGTGGTTGATAATTTTATAAAGTTAGTGAATTTTTTAGAGTCAAGCAGTGGTTTCAAATGTGGAAAAGTCAACTTACAGCTGTATACATTGATCTGAAATTGGAGATTGAAATACCAATAACAGACCCACTAGAGGAAATAGGGAACTGGTATGATAGAGTTAAAAGTTTTAAGAAACTGGAAAATAACGAAATGATCATTGGAATTTAGAGGAAAAGTAACCATTGATCTTGAAATTTTTACCTAAAAAGACAGACTGCCACTTTCAGGTTTTGCTGAGAGAACTAATAAGTTAAATCTGGACTGGAGGAATAGAATACAAAACAAAAACACAAAATGTAGGGAAAGCAAACACAGGAAATAAAAAGCAAAATATTGAAGATGAAAATGATTACACTTAGAGTTTCAAAAAGCATGGAAGCACCCTGGCCAGTGGCTGGGTTGGAGTGTGGTTCTGTGCACTGAAAGGACGTGAATTCAGTTCCCAGTCAGGGCAGGGACTTAGGTTGCTGTTTGACTTGTCAAGTGTCCTACCTCCTCTCTCCCCTGCCTTCCCCCTCTCAAATCAATAAACATATCATTGGGTCAGGATTAAAAAAAAAAAAAAGATCGAAGCAAAAGGACGGGGAAAAAAGTGGAGCAAGATAATAGGTGAAGGCTGTGATGGGCATTGTTACTAAGATTCTGGTAGAGGTTGACAATCATTTTGAGTTTTGTCGAGAATGCATGTTAGAAATTGAACATAATTAAATTATGGATGGTGACTTACTAAGAACAGAAATTGAATATCACTTAGGAAGCAGTAAAAGGAAAAAGTTAAAATTCAAAAGAAGTCAGGAAAGTAGTTTAAAGGGAATAATAAAACCAACCCTGATAAGTAGAAAGTCAGGTATTGGTGGGTAGAAATCAGTAAACAAGCAACAATGGTAAATGTATAGAAACAATTTAAAGACAAAAGATTTTCACCTTGGGGAAAAATCTAGGTATATGCTGTTCAGAAATGGTATGCCTAAAACAAGAAATGTTCCAAGTATAGAGATTGAAAAAGATTAACCGGGTAAAAAACCAAAAGGAAGATTATGTTATCAGAATAAAGTGTGGGCATTTTAAATGATAGTTTTTATGTTATCAATGTTAAAAGGAAATTTACCAGGAAGGTATAAATCTCTATGTGCCTAATATTACAGCCTCAAAGTACAGAAAGCAAACAAACAAAAAAACCCACCACATTTCTAGTCAAATGCATTTTTATTAAATATGCATCTCTGTTTAATCACTAGATCGGGTAGACCAAATATCAGTAAGAATGTGAATGATAGAACTAACAAGCATCATTTAACAGAAAGTACACAGTACTTTTAAAACTCACAGGGACATTCATGCAAGTAAAATACTTATCAAGAAGGAAAAGCAAAAAAGCAAATCCTGATAAATACGAGGAATAATATAGAAAATACCATTTTTGGCTGCAATGGAATATAGTTAGAAGACAGCAGCAAAGAATCAAAACTCTTAAGCCCTTGGAAATAAAAGCACTTGTAAGTAATTCATAGGTCCAGACACAAGACTCAAGTGTCAAGAACTCATAATGAATAGTTTGAAATGCCCTAAATATTTACAAACTGATTCCTCTGATGAATGAAAACATCTGTACTTCCTCAAGTATGTATACTAAAGGTCAACCTTATTGCTCAGTATGCTGATTTCTGTGTTTGCAGTTTTTAAGTCAGATGGATAATTTGAGGGTTGAAGTGACGGTTACAGAGAGTCCAGCCAGGGTCACATGACTTATGTGTCGTATACTTTTGTAATTTTCCTTGAGCCAGAGGGATACATACTGAGATCTTGAACGCCACTGTTGTGTCTGGGAGAACCCATATTTATGCCTTTGGATGTAGTTTAACCTAGTCGTGCATTCCCATAGTATCTTAGGTTTTATTCACATTATCCCAGTTCCCCACCCCCTTAAGAATCTTTCAGTTTCCAATTTGGTTGAAGTTAACTTTTTCCCTCACACATCTAATCACTATGGTCCAGTTAGGTTCTATATATCCTTTTCCTATATTTATTTGGTGAACTATAAATAAATCCATCGTCATTTTGAATTGAGTGGAAAAGTCACTGATTTGATTAGAATTTTTGTTGTTTTCAGAAGTGTCAAACAACAAATAGTTTTATTTCAAATTGGACGAGGTTGGGCCTAATGGTCAGCAGTTTGAGACTCTTAGATGTTTTAGATTTTATTTATTTTTAGAGACGGGAAGGGAGGGAGAAAGAGAAGGAGAGAAACATCGATGTGAGAAAGGAACATCGACTGGTTGCCTCTCCTGTGTGCCCTGACTGGGGATTGAGCCCACAATGCAGGCATGTGCCTGGCCCTGGAATCTGCCGGCAACTCTTCCCTCTGCAGGACGATGCCCAATCCACTGAGCTGAGTCAATTTTTTGCAGCTGAAAGTATTTCATGTAATACTCTTTTTTATAAAATTATATTTTAATTACATTTTATGGTCAACATTACTTTGTATTCAGGTCCAGTGTACAGCATTGTGGTTAGACATTGTATGTTATTCTTATTCATCACTAATAAACTTAGGTCCTTCATTCGATTCTGAGTAGAACCCTAAGGGATAGAGCCTACTCAAAAGTTTTTAATGTAACATGTATTGAGAGAATTTTTAAATTTGACATACTACTCAATTTGTGCCTGCCTTGGTAAGGTTTCATTGCTAAAAAGGAAGCTTGAAGTAGATATTGTTGAGTTGGTGTATCATTTGGCCAAGACCCTGAAAGCTTGGTAAAATTTTATTTAACCAGCAGCTGCTTTTACCAAGTCTTCCCAAGTGTTTTTGGGAGCTGTGGCGTGCTGGGGAGGATGTGGAAGTACGTGTAATCATCCTGAGATTGATCTTGCCTGAGTGTCTTTCCCTTTTTCCGTCCTGGTTAGTTTTAATATGTCCTTTTGTATGTAAAGATAATACAGCTTGAGCTTTAGGTTTTTTTCTTAAAAGGATGGCTTTTTCACTGATTATTTCTTGTTTGTTGACTTGGTTCTTGTGACCATCAGGATACATTTGTATAGTAGTTTTCAAAGACATCAATCATTACTGTAAACAGCAGATACTATTTGTATAGATTTCTCCTCGTACAGTATCTTTAACCTAGTTTTTCTTTTCGTAGTTACTTTTTATGACATTTTCTTACCACATTTCATCTATAAGATCTAAAATCAGCCTTTCAGGGAAGCATAATTTTAAATCAGATTTAAAATTCTTTTTATGTGTTTTAGATTCTGGAAGTTACGGTCAGTCTGGGGGTGAGCAGCAAAGGTAAAGTATACATACATCTTAATAATACCGTGAAAGAGTAGAACTGAGAAAAAAGGATGAATTGAGTCCGGACTTCCCACTTGAGATTTGGTATCTGGATGTTTTAAAGAGTTAAACATTAGCTCGGCAAATGGACAGAGTCAGCCTCTCTAAATAGGCAGTGTAAAACGTTCCTTCCTTTTTTTAAAAGACTTTGCATTAGTAAATATAGATGCCCCTAGAGATTAAAACAAATTTCACAGGTACTATAGATTGTTTTCTTTGAAAAAATTTTGAAAAGAAACGATTATTAAAAAGATTTAAGCACTTGAATTATAAGAGGTTCTTAGAAAGAAAAAGTATCTTTTTGAATTGTATATAATATGCTAATACATTTTTTGGGAGCAGATTTTCTAGAAGCTATATAATAGAAATGTTTAGTATTGTTTAAAGACTTCTTATCATGCTCACAATAAAAAGAAAAAAGTGTTTTTTATGTGAATGTTTACATGCAGTAGGGTTCTCTTGCTTACCAGAACACAACCTTCAACTTGTACTGTAAAGGTTTGCAGTTCAATGTGAGACATTCAGAATAGCATCTCAAGATTCAGTTCATGAAAATTGATTTGACTTTTTCATTCTTATAAGATAGTGCTAATTTCATAGTAGGCAACTAGCAAATGTTTATTCAGTGAAATAGATTTTGTAAAGTTAAATTCTGTTAGCACTAGTAATGAACTATAGAAATGATCCCTGAAAGTATAGTTTTAACACTTGATAACTCTAAAGTGATAAAAAGATTTTCTAGCAAATGTTTTATTTTTCTTTGGCATATATTCAGAAAGCTTGTTTCTGACTTGTCCAAGCTAACATGCTATAAAATTAAAGATACTTCAGATCTGAGGAAGTTACATTTATTCAATCAAACTATATGCCAGGCTGTGTTCAAAGTAATTTCATTTTATGATAGTAATCTGAAGATAAACATATCTCTAATCACTGAGGCACAAAAATTAAACTTTTAGTGCCACCCTATGCTTTGTCTAGGAAGTTGAAGGCAGATTTGAGGCAAATGGTAGGAAGAAATTAATATGTCAAAACATAGCTAAGTTGATTAAAGCACTAACTGAAGCTTTTCATTTTTTTGTATCAGATAATTTGTTACGAGTCCTTCCTGCCTTATTGTCTGTTCCCTCCTCCACCCCCAAGCAAAATTCTCTTCTGGATTTTCTAGCTCTGGTGGAGTTTTGTTTATTTGGGGGAGATTTTCAAAGCAAAATATCTGGTGTTTGGTGTCCAAACAGCCTGGGAGTAACTTCATTTATGTCTTTACGAGTCTTTGGTCATCCCCTTTCAATTTAGAGTTGAGACAGGCATACTGACAGTTTCTCAGAAGGAAGCTTGTATTGGAATTGAAAATTGAAAATGAAGATAGAGTTCTTTAAGCTGTTAAAAAGGCTAGCAAATTTCTTTCAAGTAGCACTTTTTTTTTTTTTTTTTTACAGTTATTCTTCCTATGGAAATCAAGGCAATCAAGGTTATGGACAAGCACCACAAGTAGGTTAAAATATAAATTGTGTCCTTAAATAGTTACTGTTATCTTAAGTAGGTGATGAAACTTGTATTTACCTAAATTTCAGAGCTATTCTGGCTATGGGCAAAGTACTGATTCCTCATATGGACAGAACTATGGTGGCTACTCCAGTTATGGACAAAACCAATCAGGTTGGACTGGTTTGTTAATTTTCTACTTTACAAATTTAAAACATCAGCACTCTTTCTAAGTGGTATATCCATCCAATCTTCAGGTTATTCACAATCCTACGGTGGTTATGAGAATCAAAAGCAGAGCTCATATGGCCAGCAATCTTATAATAACCAGGGACAGCAAAACACGGAATCATCATCAGGAGGGTAAGGAAACAGTGCAAGTACTGAGATTGTGTTGGGCAGTGGAAATAATATTTGGCGTATGAAACAGGTTTCACCAACAGACTCCTAACTTTAAACATTTTTTTCAGAAAAGTTTTGTGAATTTCAGTTTTGTGTTATGAGAAATGTGGAAACTGTCGACATTGTCATTTGATACATATGACGCGTTATTTGTAAAATTATTGTTTAGCTGTAAATTAGTGCATGTGATTTAAATGTTGAAAAGGAAAAATTTGAATCTCTCCTTTATACTTGAGATTAAATAAAATCTTAACTTATAAAAGGAGACTTTTCATTGCTTTTATTTCTATTTCATTTTTAAAAAAAGATTTTACTTATTTTTAGAGAGGGGGGAAGGGAGGAAGAAAGGGACAGAAACACTGCAATGTGAGAGAAACATTCGTAGGCTGCCTCTTAACATACCTCCAGCTGGGACCTGGCCTGTAGTGCAGGCATGTGCCCTGACCATGATCGAACTGGTGACTTTTTGGTTTGCAGGCTGGTGCTCAATCACCTGAGCCATACCAGCCAGGGCTCTGTTTTATTTTTTCACCATTTTAATGTACTGCCTTTTCAGAAACAAAAATATTAAAGAAAAATATACCAAAATCTATCCTCATATTTCAGATACCCAAAAATATATTTTTATTAATATAGATATGTGAATATTTATGAGCAAATTTACAAGTGTTACAGTTTTTTAATCTTTAGATTTGAGGAGCCTGTTCTTATTACTAATTTTAATAATAGCAGTTTACTATTTTTTTATTGTGTTTTACATTTTGTAAAATGCTTTTGTGTATTCTAATTTAATTGATCCTTAAACACCACTTTGAGTCAATATCAGTAATTATTTATTTTATAGAAGAGAAGTTAATATTACATAGCTTGTCAGGTTCTGCAGATAAAAAATGAAGGAAAAAAAATGAAGGAAAAACTAAGGCCAGTAGTATTTTCTCTTTTGCAGCGAAGAAAATTATTCTAAGTGAAATTCAAATAAAAGCAACAGGAAAAGGTTTGTGAGCTCAATTATCTAATATATATGAGAGCCCTTTGAAAGTAGAGTGAGTACAAATGTAGGGAGAATAATATCCAGGAAGTATGTTACATTAGAATGAAGAACTCTTCAAGCCCAGACGGTTAGTTTTAAATTTAAGAACTGTTGTATAAGGATAACATTTTTGGAAGTGGGACATAATAAATGTAGTCCAAAGAGAAATGTTAGATTTGATTTGACAGCATTTTAAAAGTGAATTGCTAGGTTTCCGACTATTGATGTGGTATGCTTTGGGTAGGAAGTTGGGAATAAGATGTGACTATTAAGTTATGAGACTTTGCACAAAAGTGAGCGGTAGAGCCCTGGCTGGTGTGGCTCAAGTGGTTTGAGTGCTGGCCTGTGGACTGAAAGGTCAGGGCACCTGCCTGGGTTGTGGGCCAGGTCCCCAGTTGGGGGTGTGTGAATGGCAACCCATTGATGTATCTCTTGGACAGTGATGTTTCTCTCCCTCTCTTTCTCCCTCGCAACCTCTCTCTAAAAATGAACAAATAAAATCTTTAAAAAACTAAAAGTAAAAAGTGAACATTAGAACTCAAATCCAATTAAGTGTTCCTTTTAACATTCCCATTCTGAAAACAGGTAATTGTCATATTTCTCAGAACTTACTTAGAATTATTTTTTCTGAATTGCCAGAGATAACAAGAAAGCAATCTTGCCCCGGCTGGTGTAGCTCAGTGGATTGAGTGCTGGCCTGTGAACTAAAACGTTGCTGGTTGGATTCCTAGTCAGGACACATGCCTGGGTTGTGGGCCAGGTCCTCAGTAGGGGACGCACAAGAGGCAACCGCACATTGATGTTTCTCTCCCTTTCTTTCACTTCCCCTCTCTCTTAAAAAAATAAATAGAATCTTTAAAAAAAATGATCTTATTATTGGGTAATTAGGCTTCTTTTCAGATTAAAAAATGACATCACAAAGCAAATTCCTTTTTTTGCACTCAGCAGACCAAAACCCCCTGAACCCCTGAGTAAATACTGTTTTTTAAAATTTCTCATCATTGAAGATGCTTAAAAGGATGTATTGGAAGGTGAAGAAGAAGAAGATGATGATGATGAATAAGTTGGTTTTAGTGCAATTATTTTTCTTGTCTATAAAGCATTTAACCCTCCTGTGCACAACTCACTCCTTTTAAAGAAAAAAACAAATGTAAGCCTATATGAGATGTGTTTTTAAATCGTGCAGTGTCTTTTTCAATAGTTAACACACTACTGAGTGTGTCTTTAGCTCTGTCCTGGTGGTATTTTCAATAACCACTAACCTTACCTGATTAGTGTGGGGGCTGCGCATTGGCGTGGGAATTGGCAGGAGGCTCCTGTTGGTGCAGAGCCCAGATTAGTTATTCATGGGGAGGTGGTTTTCATCTGCAGTTGTCTCTGATGCAGTTTATAAGAAACAATTGTTATTCTGTTGACTGAGTATCATTCTGTAATTGCAAAAATAGATGCAGCTGTTTTGTTGACATTCTGAGTGCTTCTAAGTAAATATTTGTTATTAAAAATGTACTGTAGGTTCTAAAGATAATTATAAGAAAGTATAGTCTAAAAATTATGAGATAACATTAGAGTTAAGTGATATAAGCCTTTCAGTGTAACTATTAAAAGGACATAGTACTTGTGGCATGTTTGTTAAAGAATCAAATATTTTACTGTACTTCATGGCACCTTTTATTTTTCAATAGAAGGAGATGTAAAAACCATAGTGATCTTTATTTTTATTTTTCTTCACTGATATATTTGCATATGTTTTTTTTTTCACAATGTGGCACCTCTTCAATGATAGTAAAATTATGTTTGAAGGGCATTCCATTGTTGATAAGAAGATTTCATAGGTAAAAGAACTAAGTGATTTCCACCTGAAAATAATGGTGAATATGGTTGAAGTCTAGCTGGTCGGGTCTTTTATATCATTTGCAGTCAACATGCTACAGTGAACATAATCCTTCTATAAAAATCTCTCAAATTTTGGTTTCTGTTTAGCCAAGGTGGAAGAGCGCCTTCATATGACCAGTCAAACTATGGTCAACAAAATTCATATGACCAGCAGTCAGGCTATGATCAACATCAGGGTTATGATGATCAGCCAAATTATGATCAGCAGCATGATTCATATAATCAAAACCAGCAGTCCTACCATTCACAAAGGGAAAATTACAGCCACCACACACAAGGTAAGATATACCGACTGTCCCCACTTACAGAATTAATTATATATTGAATTTTGGATTAAAAGGTCCAGATAGGATTTCAACTATAAAAATTTGGAGTGACCTTAAACATATGGTTGTACAGTTATCAAAACTAGTTTATTAGATTTCTGTTTCTGAACTTTTTGGAGATTCCCAAATGGTGACATGACTTGATGGCTGATAAGTGAATTTCCTTTGTTGTCTCAGACAACTTTGATCTTTTGGCACATGCTTCTGCTACCAGTTCTTTTGGTGGTGGTAATGTATTTGATTTGGGGAAATTATAATTCTGTGTTAGCCTTCTCTAACCTCAGAGGAGGACCGGTCATTCCTTCCTCTTGCTTTCTTATAGCACTGTGTGTGTGCCACTGATAATCTAGGAATCTGCCCTTGCTAAGTAAGGACAAAGGTCTTGTCTTACTCAGTTTTATACTTTTGCATAGTGTAGGCTTGGTTCATAGTAAGCGTTCAATAAGTATTTGTTGAATAATTGAATGAATGAGTAAGTGAATGAATAAAAGTGGAAGCTCATTCACTGAATATCCTTTTCAGTGAATATATCACTCTCAATTTGAAAATCTAGTCATTTCTTGTCCATACTTAATTTGCAGTTGAATATTTTTGAGGTGAAGAAAGTAATAACTTTTCAGCCCTGGCTGGTATGGCTCAGTGGATTGAGTGCCAGCCTGAGAACCAAAGGGTCGCCAGTTTGATTCCCAGTCAGGGCTAATGCCTGGGTTGTGGGCCAGGTCCCCCGGTAGGGGAGGTGTGTGAGAGACAACCACACGTTGGTGTTTCTTTCCCTCTCTTTCTCCCTCCCTTCCCCTCTGTCTAAAAAATAAATAACATCTTTTTAAAAAATCTTTAAAAGTAAAGTAATGACTTTTCAGATTTGGGTTATGATCTTTGTCTAATTTGTTAGGGTTCTGTACCTAATGTACTTCAACTCAAACTATTCTGCGTCACCATCACCATTTTGCTGTCTAACTTTAGCCAAGTGGTATTTAACAGATATGATTTCCAAACACATTGTTTTAAATATTGGTTGTTCAAGGAAATATTTTATTATTACTATTATTTTATTTATTGGTGTTTAGAGGGAGAGAGAAACAATGATTTGTTCTGCTTATTGATGCATTCATTGGTTGCTTCTTCCATGTGCCTTGACTGGGACAAGAACTCACAATCTTGGTGTATTGGGACAATGCTCTAATCAACTGAGCTACCCTGCCAGAGCTTCCCAGAAAGATTTAATTCCAGTCGGTTTTATGACAACTTGCATTTGAGTTCTCTGCACATTGCCATTTTCCAAAGAATGTGATGTGTGCCCTAAAGAGCCATTTAAGAATGTTATGGGAAGTCTGTGTCAGAAATCACAGTGGTTATTTACTTGTGTGCATGTTATTTTCTCTTTCACAGATGACCGTCGTGATGTGAGTAGGTATGGAGAAGATAATAGAGGATATGGCGGGTCACAGGGAGGAGGTAGAGGGCGTGGGGGATATGACAAGGATGGAAGAGGTCCTATGACAGGATCAAGGTAAGTGTTTGGGTATAGATGTCTACATTTCTTGTCTCTGTCTGTTTTTTTTTTTTTGGTTGTTGCTTAGCTGGTTTACTTCCAGCATTTAATGTAGTTAAGAGGCTTTAAAGGGATTATATTGTAGAGAAGAGGGCAGAAATTCAAAATTTATGTTCAGTCTTAAGATGTTACGTAAATTACCTCAAAATAGGTTTATGTTGGCAGTTTATATGATGTACATTAAACATCAGTGGAACAGAGTCCCCTACTATGTTTGTGGTTAAACGATTTAACTACATTTTTTCTGCCAGAGCTTTAGTATCTAAACTTCTTTAAAAGATAACTCTGGAAATCCAAGTGTTTTGTTTGTAAAGAAAATAAAAGGTAAGTTAATTGTACATGGAGGGCAGAGAGGCTTTTCCTTAGTTTGAATCCCCTTGGGAAGGGAAGGTAGTAGGAGGCAATGGGATGGAGGTGTGGTTGGCAAAAAGAGGACGATTTAGTGTGACCAAACCATTTTGTCCCTCTTCTTACATTAATAAAATAGTGAAATAGTAAGTGCGAAATCACATACCATTGTGTATTTTGTCTAGACTAAGCTGTGGAAAAGGAATAACTAATACAGCTTTTCTATCTCCATTGCTAGTGTTACCAGGTTCAATGTTTACTATGGCATTCTTTATGAAAGCTGGATTTAAAATTACTTTTAAACTTATCTAAATTTAGCACTTTGGTCCTACAAACAAGAATGAAAAGTTGTCACTTGTCCTCAGATGAGGTTTGCTGGGGCAAATTTGTGTGCAAAGTGCACAGGCTTCAAAGATAATTTGTATTCCTTGGGCATTGAAATTGTCAGCGGCCTGTTCGGCCTGTTCACGGACACTTAATACACATCAGCTCCAGTTCACTCTTGCTCTTCAGAGATTGAGTTGAGTGTCTGCCCCCTGTGGTGACCTGACAAACAGGGGTTACGTACAACAGTTATTTCTTCAAGTGGGCCGGGAATTTGATCCCACTGACTCCCACTTTTCTGTGTTTGGTGTACATTGCTTTGATATTATGGCAAAACTAGTGTCTAAACATAATTGATAAAATTTTGTAAGACTCGAACATTAAAAGCCTTTATTGATAGCCAAAGTAAGTGTACGAAGGTAAAACAAGTATATAATGTGCCTCTTCATTGTCAAAGAGCAGTCTGCTCTCATGTTCATGTAAAGGAACAATGTTAAGTGACATGGTGCTTCCCTAAGAGCCTCCCTGCTGCCTCAAAAAGAATCCCAAACAGGAGAGACAGCAGGCACGTTTAATTTTCCAGTTAGTATGTTTTGGGTCATTGGCTGCCTTGGAATGCTGTACATTTTATAGTATATCATAGGTTTAATTTTTGTGATAAGGAAGTTATAATGATATCCTATAGATTATTAAACTATGACCATGTCAGAGTGGTAAAAGGAAACTCTTTAAGTATATATTTTCATCTTTGAGAGATGATTCATTGTAGTATCCGTGAGTTGAAAGGATTTTTGAGTGATTCTCCTGATAAAGGAGCAAAGGTCCATATCACAGCCAACCTGGAAGTGCTATTTCTTAACCTCTTTGGCAACATATTTCAGTATAAGTTTTGGTCCACATACTGAATCATGATTAATTTTTTTAAATTTTCATATCTTTTTATGTAGCCTTGGAGCCTCTTTAAACAAAATCTTATGCAGGAGCCCACTATATATGAATTAGGTCAAAATGCCATCTTGTTCAGGTCAGGGTAGGGATGGAGGAGGGCCCTTGCCCTATTGCTGACTATCTGAGGCAACTCCCCTCCACTAATAAATAGAAACCCATATGGATTATGATAATTGCTCTGTATTGGGTTGGCAGACTCTTTATGTGAAAGGCCCCATAGTAAACAATTTAGATTTTGCAAGTCAGACAGTTCCTGTTGCAACTACTCAACTCTTCCCTTGTACTGTAGCATCAAAGCAGCCATAGACAGTATATAAATGAATACACAGGGTTGTGTGCCAATAAAACTGCATTTATGGGTAACTGAAATTTGAATTTCGTATGTTTTTTCATGTGTTACAATATCTTGCTCAAAGATGTGCTTTTTAAAGCTTATTTATAGGGGTAAAATATTTTGAAATTAAATGCAAATGCCCAGTTTTAGCATCTTTGTCCCAGGTGGTTTATGTTTTAAGTACCGGAAGACCCAAATCTCTTTTTGTTAGTCTTCACTAACACTCATATTTGTGTTTCTATTCACCTTAGTTAAAAATAGCAAGGTTGAAAATATGATTCTTTTGGGGCCATGTGAAGACTATCTGGCATTAGTTGGTTTTATATTTGAAAAAGAAGGGGGCAAGGTTAGGATGTGGTAAAGGATGAAACACTCTTAGACTCAGGTTGTGTGAGTGCTTCTTGCCTGTAGGAGGAATTCAGATGAAGAGGAAACTGTCAGTTTCCAGAAACTGGAAGAGAAATGTGAAGGTTATAGGGATTGTAGGCAACAATGTTTTTCTTGGAAAAAGCAGTTGTAGCAAAAAAATTGGATTTCTTTTCTTTCTTCTTAAAGGTTTTTATTTATTTATTTTAGACAGGGGGAGGGAGCGAGAAAAAGAGGGAGAGAAACATCAATGAGTGGTTGCCTCCCCAGTACCCCTTACTGGGGTACCTGACCTGGCTGGCAACCCAGGGATGTGCCTGACTGGGAATTGAACTGGTGACCCTTTGATTTACAGGCCGGTGCTCAATTCACCGAGCCACACCAGTCAGGGCTGAATTTCTAATTGTCGTTGAAAATTGATCACTAATAACCTCTTAGTGCACTAGAAATCGTAAGGCCATAAATTCTGTTTTTAATATCAATGTTGTGAGAAATGCATTTCAAAATTGCCAGAACTTAATAGATAATTGTTTTTTCATTATTAGTATGTCATCAAGTTAAATAACTGTTTCAGGCTTTAATATCTCAAAGTTACATTGAATTTTGAGTGTTTTTTTTAAAGATTTTATTTTTACAGAAGGAGGAAGGGAGGGAGAGGGAGAGAAACATCAATGTGTGGTTGCCTCTTACACGCCTCCCACCGGGGACCTGGCCTGCAACCAGAGACCCTTTGGTTTGCAGGCCAGCACTCAGTCCGCTCAGCCACCCTTGCCAGGGCCCATTTTCTTAAAAGGGTTTTTGATGAGCTCCCTTAAAAAGGTGCCTATGTTCTATTCTGGCGATCGTCCAGAACAGTGCTGCTCAGTAGAAATATAATGTGTGTTACAAATGTAAGCTGCAAGTGTTATTTTAAATTTTCTAGTTAAAGTGGAAAAGTAGGTGAAATTAATTTTAATAATGTATTTTATTTAATCTATTATATCCAAAATATTTATTAAGGAATCAGGATAAAAAATAGCATACATTCTTTTTAAGAAAATTAATATTATTCTTAGCTTTTTTTTCCCTTAAGATTTTATTTAGTTATTTTTAGAGAGATGGGAAAGGGAGGGGGGAGAGGGAGAGAAATCTCAATGCCAGAAAGAAACATTGGTTACCTCTCATGTGCCCCCAATTGGAGGATCTGGCCTGCAACCCAGGCCTGTGCCCTGACCTGGGATTGGACCAGCATCCTTTCAGTTCACAGGCTGGCACTCAGTCCACTGAGCCACACCAGCCAGGGCTCGTACAGTCTTTTTTTTCATTGTAAGACTTTGAAATTCATGTTGTATTTTACATTTAGAGTACATCTTAATTTAGACTATCCACATTTCAATGGTCAACAACCACACATGACTAGTGAATAATGTATTGGACAGTGCAGCTCTGGATCTGTAGATTCTTGGCCTCCTGAAATGTTGGTAAATGCTGAATCCAGAAAACCTTTTTAACCACACATATATGACATGGGAAGAGATGAAACAAAAAACAGCTACCTTGAGAATGGTATTCAAATCCATAGAATCATTTCTGTTTGGAATTAATGTTAGTGTTCTTTGTACCCCCAAATTGTATTTTGGGTTTACTAGTATGAAAACTTAAGCATGGCACAGATTTACTTTTTAAACTAATTTTTTTTAACTTTCAGCCAAATCCCTTTTTTTCTCTAGATAAAGAATTTCCTGGTAATAAAGATGACACATTGCTCTCTTCCTTCTTGGTAGTTTTAGTCCTTGAATAAATATATTTAAAATTTTTTGAAATTAATGGTTGGGAATAGAGATGCTGTCAAAGAACTTTTTTCCTCTTGACAAGCATCTGAAGCTAAACCCGTCTTCTGTAAATATGTAGTGTAACAGTGACAGACCCCTCAGCTCTATCCTAGGACCAGCTGGTCATGGTGATTTTGAACTTTGGCAACCATTTTTGCAGCTGAGTCAAGAATATTTTGTTGGTTTGCTTATGTAGGGGGCACTTAGCTATAAATTTGAGTATGCTTGTGACTCTACTGTAGTAAATACCTCTACTACTTCACCTTAAAATGTTCTTTCATCAGGAATTCTGTATGCATACAAGTTTGCTTTTTTTTCTGGGAGGAAAACATTTATTACTGAGACATTTTGATTCATAGATGTTCACATGTATTCATGTCTTACTTTACTGTTGAGGCCTTAACTTAGTGTATGGAAAAGGGACCTGTAACTTGACTGCAGGTTTGCAAGAAAGATTCTTAATCATAGGCCTATCTTCTATTAATTATTTAATAGTGAGTAATACTTCAGGGTTTTTTATTGTATTTATTATAAGTTTCCTAATAAGGGATTATAATATAACTAATAAATACAAAATTTTCTAATAGAGAGAAAAATGATTGATACATTTGAACTTGGAAGAAAGCATCATATGGAATCTAGATGATCTAGATCAGTGTTTCTCAAGTTTTAACATACATATGAGTTTATTGGGGATCTCATTAAAATGCAGATTTTGATTCAGTAGGTCTGGAGTGAGGCCCAAAATCGTGCTTTTCTGAGACATTTCCAGGCTCACTTATCCTGCTGTTCCTTGATGGCCCTTTGAGTAGCAGGGATAGAGACCCTTATTTGGTGAAGGAGGAATCTGAAGCCTGGGGAGAAATAACAACTCATCCAGATTTTCAAGATTGATTAGTGATAGTTAAGACTATACCCTGATTCTCTCAGTTTGAAGATCAGTACTTTTGCAAATATACTAGGTGTTTTCATATTTATGGCTGTTGTGTAGAACTCTTCAGCTGCTGTATTTTCAAAGGAAATGTTTAGTAAAGATGACTTATGTTAAAATGTCACTATATGAAGGAATAGGGAATTATAAACCTATTCAAATGTCATTGGTTTTATATCCCTTTTATTTTGCATTGATATGTTCTTTTTAAAAATTGTACAAAAATGATACTGCTGGCCAGAATAGAAATTGTATGAATTAGCTCATGTATGAAATCGCATGTTTTCTCTACCTTTTGGCCAGTTAAACAATATGGTACTCAGTTAAGATGACAGCAGAATAATTAAGAGGTATTTCTTTTAGCACTTAACTTGTAGACATTTTCTTTTAAAAAATCTAGTTTATCCTGAGGACTTGAACTTCCTTATGTAGGAATGTGAACTAAATATTTTCACTGGTTCTTTTCTCAGCATTTTTTGGAATTCCAGTGATCATCTTTGATTATTAGATGTTCACAGCTGAGATATTTTGGTTTCTAATAATAAGATTTTTAGCAGTTTCATCTCAAGAACTCTTCTGGCTTCCCTTTCTCAAAGAGTTAAGTAGGATATACAGGTCATTTAGAAGTTTAGGGAGGGCTTGGGTACTGTTCTGGAAGACAGGTCTTAAGAGACTCAATAGAAAACTGTATGTATATGAAGGACCTGAGTGTCTTATTGTCTGCATAGCCTTGAAATAGCTTTATTCATTCCCCTTTTTAGGCTTCCTGAAAAATCAAACAAAATAAATAGCAAATTAAGATGCATTAATAATGTATCCATATCTATGCTGATTGCAAGGTGGAATTTTTTTACATTAAGTTAGTAGAAAAGACTAATGATAAAGGAAGGATACTTGCTTATTTAGTCAGAGTGGCTTTTCTTGGGGTGACTTAGAAAAGCCACCTAGAGGGCATGGGTATCCCCACTAAGGCATCTGAGCAGTGGAGAGACATGAGTATATTGGACTAGTTTATTGGGTTATAGTAGTAGATTAGATCTCACCATCTGAAAACTTCAGGTGCTTTTATTTCCATTTCAGCACTTGAATCTTAGAGGATTACTTTATTCAGTCAAGAGAAACAAGTTTTCAATGCATGGGTTTTTAAAGAGTTTCTCGATAAGAGAAATCTTAGATTTCTTATGTAAAACTGCACACAAGGACCATTAACTTTTATCTGACAGTGGAAGTTTGCCAAATAAGTGATCCTGTGGGAAGCTGCAGTATTGGAGTGGATTGCATTCTGTCTCTGGCATGGTCTACTGACTGGTGTTAGGACATTTGACAACATGAACCTCAGTAGCTTTGCTGGGAAGAGATCTAGTACATTATGGTGGGGATGGGACAGGAGAGCGGTTTTAAGTTGAGCTTTTTTTTAGTACTCGTTTTACCAGCTTTCAGAATGATTTGCAGTTTTTAAGACTGCTTTTATTCAGGTTTACTTTCACATTTGTACCTCATTTTTTCCTCTACGTCGCATAAAACCCACTATTTGGTGTCACAGTAGAACACAGTACTCAGTTTTTTTACCTCCTATTCTGCTGTCTAAATCTTAGCCTTGCTTTATATCGTTCTGGTTTTTTTCTTTTTTTCATATTTTAAAAAATACCTCCTTGGAAAGGGTGTTTTCTCTAGCATTCTTCATGCTATGCCTCTAATTTTAATTTATGATTTGAGTAGTATCCCTTTCGCTTGGGGCTGGAAAGACTTTAAAATAAGTATATTAGATGTGTTCTGTAATACACTTGCAAAGGCATCCATGTGGAAAGAGCTCATTGGGAAAACACTTAGGTGAAAACAACATTTTGAAGTCTATGAAATGGAATTGACTGGAAAGTTTTCCTGGGTGCTCTACTTGTGACAGTTAAGTGTAGACTGAGCCCAGGGCTCAGCACATTAGAGACTTAAGGAAGAAATCATTTCTTCAATTTTTCCTCTGCAGTGGTGGTGACCGCGGTGGCTTCAAAAATTTTGGTGGTAAGTGCTGAGTATCCCAAAATGTTTCAGTGGAAATGCTATATAAATCTAAAAGCCACCAATATCTTGCAGATGCAGTCTAAGCCCTTTCTTACTTACTCTGTTGAGGCTGGTATGTGTTGTGTGCTTTAAAAAAAGATTTTATATATATATGTGTATATATATCAAAGAAAACATTAAAAAGCCATAGTCGATCTTAGTCCAATGGATTTCTACACAGTGAATTTGCATGAAAGAGTCTGTGGTGACCAATGAATAAGACCCACTGGATTTTGACAGTACGTTGTTTTAATAAAGGTAGCTGACATGGTGTTTTTAAATTGTTAGGGTTTTCCAATAAGCCTTCACAACCAGAGCTTAACAGAAGTGATATAGCATAATGCCAAAGTGGCAGGTGTTGTTTGGGACAAGTTTAAGGAAATACTGACATTCATCTTGATTTCTTAAACTTTTTATAAAATTTAATTTATATATTTACTTTGTAAATCTGTGATGGTTGACTTTCGAGGATTTTGGAAGTACTGACTTTTCTTGCCTTGGTTATTATTAATGTTTTATAATGATTTCTAATGTGTTGTCTTAAATAGATTTCTTTTTCTTTTTCTTTTTTTCCATCTTAGGTCACAGGGATTATGGCCCCAGACCAGATGCTGGTAAGATTTATGGTAGTTTGTAACTTTGCTAATAAGAGAATGCTAGTTTTCCGTTTTTTCAGGGAGAAAAGTGTGTGTTTGGAGGAGTTAGTCCAGGAGGAAGGTTTGCTGTGATAGTGCTGCCAGGACTGGGAGCTCTAGCTCTAGAGACCTGCCAGAGGGGGGTGCGCGGGACGTTCCCGGGCAGGATCGTTGCGTTTGCATTTCCCCTGTTCTGCGTTTTCTTTTGTGAAGAAATGTTCGATTTTTTACTACTAATTAGTGTTATTTATTTAATCACCGCAAATCAGATTTGAGAGGATTTGTATTATTGAGGAATTAGAAGTAGAAAAGCTTTAAGAAAGTCCTACATTGGATTGGTAGTCTCCATAGTGGGCCTAAGGAACCTGGGTTCATATACATTAGAGAATTGTCTTACTCTGGGCGGAAGTCACTAATTTCATGTGGCTTTTATTTTTACTTTATTTATTTAATTTTTTATTTTTATATTTATTTTTTAGACAGAGGGGAGGAAGAGGGACAGAAACTTCAAGGTGTGGTCGCCACTCACACGCCCCCTACCGGGGATCTGGCCCCTCAACACAGGCATGCGTCCTGACTGGGAATTGAACCAGTGATCCTTCTGTTCCTAGGCCAGTGCTCAATCGGCTGAACCACACCAGCCAGGGCATAGCTTTTATTTTTAAATGAAAGTCAAGGCTACATGGAGCTTTTTGAAAAGTTACGATTTAGAGATTAATATATATTGAAATCAGAACTTTTGTTTTTATTAAGATGCCAAAGTATTCTATATGGAAGGCAATTTCTGAATTATCCCTTGATGGACTGAGTTTTTTACATCTTTCTTACTTTGTTGTACTAATCCAAAAGGGTGCATAGAAGGTAAGGTGTGTGTCCAGGTGCCCCTTCCCGCTGGCGTTACAGCGCTGTTGCAGTGAGCAGGGAGACCACCAGTTTTGCTTGGCTTGCTTGGAAGTCCAAAGTGTCAGATTTGGGGACTTGTCTTCTAGAGAGTCTTAAAAGTATTGATTACCCATAAAGAATGAAAGCTCTCTAAAGAAACGAGTGCTAATTTATAACCCTACATCTCTTCATGAATTTGAGTTCTGTATCTGATCTGAAGAGTGAGGTGTATAAGATCTCCCTTGTGTATTTTACAATGTGGACTTGATCCACTTTATCTTAAATTTAGTTGTAAGAATTGACCAAATAACTATTGTGACCATTTTGCATATGTACATAAGATTTGTCTTATATTGGTTCTTTTTTTGGTCATAGAAACCGTTGAATATTGGACAAAAAATTATTGTTGATTATTAAGCAGGATGTAGTTAAATCAAGGAATTTGTAAAATTAACCATAATTTTTTTTCCTTAGATTCAGAATCTGATAATTCAGATAACAACACAATCTTTGTGCAAGGACTTGGGGAGGGTGTGTCTACAGATCAAGTGGGGGAGTTCTTTAAACAGATCGGAATTATCAAGGTGAGTGAAAAGTATGGCTTATGTTTAGAGTCTCATAATAATTTTTTTAAAGATTTTATTTATCTTTAGAGGGGAAGGGAAGGAGAAAGGGAAATATCAATGTATGGTTGCCTCTCAATGTGTCCTGTGTTGGGAACTTGCCTGCAACCCAGGCATGTGCCCTGACTGGGAATTGAACTGCAATCCTTTGGTTCGCAGGCCCGCGCTCAATCCACTGAACTACACCAGCCAGGTCAAAAGTCTCATAATTATTAACATACTCTGGTTAATAGGTATAGGTTACATAATAAGCCTATATTCTAGTAAGGTTTGTCTCTAGGCATTTGCTAAATACATGATGATTTTATTCCTTGATTGTATTTACCTTTCCATAACTTTTTTACAGCTTTAGCTTTCAATTGTGGGGTTGTAAAAACAGTCTCTGACTAGCTCCTACAATTAATTGTGAGACCACATGAGATTGTGAGAATATTTTATAGATTCTGAAATAAAATTATAGGCAAACTCAAGTTGTTACTACTTTTTGTTTTGATATTCTATATTTGTGATATATATTAGCTTAGTATATAATGCTTTATTTCATAATTTTATTGTTTACTTAAGTGTCTTGTGCACTATTTGTTTCATGCAAATATTGGGTTGGCCAAAAAGTTTATTTAGTTTTTTCCCTACAGTGGCTCTAGTAGTGCTTAGTTGTCTTTAACTTCATTCAAAATATTTTCATTAGATTATATTATGACAGCTATCATATCAGTGTGCATTAAAAAAACTTACTGAAAAAGGTGAGTTTTTGTGCCGCCATTTTAATATCGAAGATGGAAGAAAATAAGCAATGTTTTTTTAGTGTTATGATTTATTATTTCAAGAAAGGTAAAAATGCAACTGAAATGCAAAAAAAGATTTGCGCAGTGTATGCAAAAGGTGCTGTGATTGATCAAATGTGTCAAAAGTGGTTTGCAAAGTTTCTTGATACTATTGACATTTTGGCAAAATAATTCTTTGCTGTGCAGCTGTCTTATGCATTGGAAGATGTTTAGCAGCACCCGTGGCCTCTACCTACCAGAAGCCAATAGCGGGAGATGGCCTACGTACTCAAAATATTCAAATCAATAAAATTTGGTAAAGATGAAAAATATGTCTTTTATTTTACAGGAAAAATGTAATGGATATTTTGGCTGACCCAATATTTTTCATCTCTTCAACTAGAAAGCATCATTCAGAGCAGCGTTAGTAGATTGTTGTGTTTTATTTACCTGAAATCAGTTGACAGTTGTCTTGTTTTAATGTCTGTGGAATTACTCATTTTTTCACCCTCTTCTTGGGAAGTTAATTACACGATGAAATATGTGAAAAATTCCTAGTTCTGATTAGGTAAACATTCTCCCTTGTCTTCCACTCCCATCCCAGCCTGATCTAGTGTGCAGTGTTAGTGGTAACCTGTTGATTCACTCAGTAGGCATGCTTTCTGGCCTTTTCTGTGTTATAAGGTGTATATTTACATAAAGCATTATTCGTTTAATTTGTATGTTTAATGGAATTATACATAGATACCACAGTGTATACTATGTATCATTTTCACTTAATGTGTCTCAGGGTGCTTTTCTTTTTAATAAAAGGTACATAGTATTTTGTAGCATGGATATGTGAATTTCTTTAAAACAATAAATTATATGGTTCTTGATGACTTTTTCTTAAAATGCTAACACCAGCTTGTCTATTCCTCAGACAAACAAGAAGACTGGAAAACCAATGATAAATCTGTACACAGACAAGGACACGGGGAAGCCAAAAGGAGAGGCAACAGTGTCATTTGATGACCCTCCTTCAGCTAAGGCAGCCATTGACTGGTTTGATGGTACATTTCATTCATATCATTTCAGCATGCTTTTTGGATAAATGTTTTCTAGTCTCGAAGTTAAAATACATTTTGGCAGACAGTGGTTATTTTCATGTTTAATTTCATAGCGAATTTTATTAAGGATCCAGGCCAGAGCTTTTACTACCTTGAGAAATGAGATGAGCTCTCTTCTTGTTTTTGTCTACACTGTTTCCTTATGTCATGACTTGTGCTTCAGGCCACCCTGATCTGGTGTAGAGGATTGGCCTCGCCACCCCTGTATTCTCTTTACATTTAGATTAATTTTTCTTTCAAATGCAGAGTTAATACACAGAAAAAATAGTAAGATTTTTTCATCCCTGAAAATGAGAAAGATTGAGAAAATAGAAGAAAGGAGTTAAAACAATCATAGTCTCTATTCAGAGATAACCACTGAAAATATTTTTATTAACTTCCAGTTTTTAAAACTTTTTAAAAAATAGTTTTATCATTACATTCCAAATGTAGTTTTTGTCCCATGTTCTTTTGGTGGGGAAAATTTTTTTATTGGAAAATAAATAATACAACTTGAAATGGACTTGAGGCAAATTGTGTCATAAGCAGATTTTTATTTAAGTGGCTAAGCAGAGTTTTAAAAGCCAGTAACAATGAAAGAAAATGTCTCTGGGACAGGACCAGCAGTGCAGGAAGCCTCTGCTAGAGTGCCTGGGTGACACCACCGTTTCGCAGTGGGGCAGCTCTGAAGTGCACACTGCACACTGTCCATATCCACACAGTCACAGCTCCACACCCCCAACAGCCATGTGCCGCCAGTTCTAGAAGAAGCTCTTTTTAAAAAGGCATAACCCCAGCATTCCCTCATTTGTTCAACTCCATCTAAGTCTAGGTGTGCGGAGGGGCTGGCATGTATCCAGAGTAAGCCACGTGCAGCACATTACTTGATCAGCTTTCTAAAGTAAGGTTTCAGGACAGTGACAGTAAGATTAGGCAAGAAAACATGGAGGAAGGAAGTCCTAATTGCTATACATGCATATTTTCAACAATAAGGGAAACCTTTTACATATAAATTACAAACAAAGAAAAGGCAAATAAACAATTGTACAGGAAATTTAATACATTCTGTACAGTGTTTTTACTTTGCTGTCATCATTTGTACAAACTCTTCATAGTTTACTTGACCATCACCTTCAATATCTGCTTCCTGGATCATGTTGTCAACCGCTTCATCTGTTACCGTCTGTCCAAGGCTTGTTGTCACATGGCAAAGCTCTGCTGCACTGATGTGGCCCTCAGCTCTTATCAGACTCCTGGAGTGCTTCTCTCATTGCTTCACTGTCTGCGTCCTTCATTTTTCTTGCCATCCTTGTCAGGAATTTTGAGAAGTTAGTTGTGCCATTACCATCAGCATGTGTTCCGTTAATCGTGTTCTGTAACTCTGCTTCTGTGGGGTTCTGCCCCAGAGACCTCCATACAGTTCCCAGCTTCTTCGTTGTTACAGTCCCCTCGCCGTCTTCGTCAAGTAGTGAAGGAGCGAGTCTGCGTTCTGCAGTCTGCGCGTCGGTCAGCTGTGTTGAGTGCTGCTGGCATCCAGGAAGTGACCACACAGCCCCTTCACTTGGACTTCACGTTCTTCTCACTTAACGTTTTAACGGAGTCCTTTCCCTATGTTACTATAAATTCACCTGTGTTTTCCAAAACATAATTTCATATTTTTACTTCTTCCAAGATGAGATCGTGAGACCTTCTGTGTCCTTAGCCCATGTCCTTTTTTGTACTGACCGTCAACCCCATCACCTTGCCGTTGCCTTGGCTCTTTGGGAACACTATTATGTTTGAGTTTGTGTGAGGACGTGCCACTTACTCCTCTGAAATTAAAAATACTCAACACGGTTTAACATTTTTGTTGAGAAGTGGAGATAGGGAGTAGCATTTCTTTCCCTTTTTAAATTCTCACCCCAGGGTATGCTCATTGATTTTAGAGGGGGAGGGAGAGAAACATCCATGTGAGTGATGGCAGCCAGTTGCTTGTATCCTCCCTGACCAGGGATCAAACCCATGACCTTTGGCTTACGGGATGACGCTCCAACCAATTGAACAACCCAGCCAGGGCTGGTGTAGCTTTTCTTCAAAATCATTTCCCTTTTTTTAGGGAAAGAATTTCATGGCAACATCATTAAAGTGTCCTTTGCCACCAGAAGACCTGAATTTATGAGAGGAGGTGGAAGTGGAGGTGGGCGACGAGGTAAGATACTTGTTGCTTACCGGCCCGGATATTGTACAAAGGGTGAGGATTTGAGCCTGTCCTGTCCCTGCAGTGTGAACTCGATGCTACCTCTTTCTCTCCTTTTTTGTTTTTCCTTCTACGGTATGGTGAGAGGGTATTAAATAGATTAGGTAAATAAGGTGCCACAGTACCTAAGAGAGTAGTGGGAGAAGGTTCTAAAGATCCTTTGGAAGACTGGAGAGCAGTCTGGTACTCACTTGGGGGTCAGTAGGCGATCATTACGATACCTGATTAGGTACCCAGTCTGACCAGTTTATAAGTTTTCTGATAGAGTTAAACTGAGGAAGGTATTATAGAAAAGTTTTTAGTGCGTTACTGGCATTGTAAAGTGTGTCTGGGGTCTTTTCCACATTTCTTGCATTTATTCTGTAAAGCCCCAAGTCAAAGAATCAGAGAGGCCTGCCATAAGGGGGGTGTCGGCCAGTTCATGGTAGGCTCATGCTCTTAGTTCTTCCATCTGGTGCTTTTTCTCTGCTTTGTTTACGTCTGCTGCTGATACTTGTTTCTTTTCTCCCCTGTATCCCCCAGGCCGTGGAGGATATAGAGGCCGTGGAGGCTTTCAGGGGAGAGGTGGAGACCCCAAAAGTGGGGACTGGGTTTGCCCTAATCCGTAAGTATCCCATTTACTTCGGTGGGAGGAGAAGTTAGGATTGAGGTCGGAAGGCGCAAGGGGGGTTCTGAATTCATTGGAAGCTTTTGAGGAGCATCTTTATTTTCCTGTTTTCTCAGGTCATGTGGAAATATGAACTTTGCTCGGAGGAATTCTTGCAATCAGTGCAATGAGCCTAGACCAGAGGATTCTCGTCCCTCTGGAGGAGGTAGGTTAGCTTTTGGGGTCAGCCTTTTAATAGCATCTACACAGTATTTATTTTCGAACAAGCATTAGGGAAACTTTACTGTTATTTTGCTGACCTCATTGGTTTGCATTTTCTATCTTGCAGATTTCAGGGGAAGAGGCTACGGTGGAGAGAGGGGCTACAGAGGTCGTGGGGGCAGAGGTGGAGACCGAGGTGGCTATGGTGGAGACAGAAGTGGGGGTGGTTATGGAGGAGACAGAAGTGGGGGTGGTTATGGAGGAGACCGAGGAGGTGGCTATGGAGGAGACCGAGGAGGTGGCTATGGAGGAGACAGAGGAGGTTATGGTGGGGACCGAGGAGGTTATGGTGGGGACCGAGGAGGCTATGGTGGGGACCGAGGAGGTTATGGCGGGGACCGAGGAGGTGGCTATGGAGGAGACCGAGGAGGTGGCTATGGAGGAGACCGAGGAGGTTATGGTGGGGACCGAGGAGGCTATGGAGGAGATCGAGGAGGCTATGGCGGGGACCGAGGAGGCTATGGTGGAGATCGAAGTGGAGGGGGCTATGGAGGAGACCGTGGTGGTGGCGGTGGTTATGGTGGAGACCGAAGTGGAGGCTACGGAGGAGACAGGAGTGGTGGCAACTATGGAGGAGACCGAGGTGGCTATGGAGGCAAAATGGGAGGAAGGTGAGTATCAAGTATACCTTTTACCTCACTGCCCTTCGATGTTCATGTCTGAGCCCTTTTTGTCACACACATTTCCTCATTGTCCAGTGTTTTGGAACTTGAATTTCTTATTGGTAGTTCTGTCAGGGTGGGGAAGATCCATTTAGTTGCCTGCTTGGCAGTTCCCGAAAACTATTGTTTTGAAAATTCTTGTTCATATATCTTTATATGAGTGTGTGTATTATTCATTCTCATAGCTAAAGATACTTGAGATACAGGTGAAACTTACACAGTATTGAAACTGTGTAAATCAGGGATTCTTAATCTAAGCGGTGGGGAAAACACACCTTTCATAGTGGTGTGCTGTTTCCAGTCACATGTGCTGTATATCCTGCGATTCTCTGGTGATTCTGGTAACACCTTTTCCAGATGAAAGTCACTGATGGTACGGACGGGAGTGTGTTGTGCATTGCACACGAATGGTGTAGAGGCAGAAAAAAATGAGTAACCAGTGAAATTTCTTTCTAGAAATTTCAGTTATACTAAGTATTTGTATGCCAGAGGTAGTACGGGGTACTGAGAATTAGTGTGGCGTGTGTGGTTATGAGCATGGAGTTTGGAGACAGACTGATGGGGTTCAGGTCTTGGCTCCACAGCTTATCAGCTGTGTGACCTTCAGCAAGTTACTTACCCCTTCAGAGCATCAGTGCTGCTGTGTGTACAGTGGGGCTGGTGATAGTTCCTTCATGGAGTTGTCTTAGAGAATGTTATAAAAATTGCTGGCCCACAGTAAGTACTGTGCAATTGTTAGCATACGGCAGATCCTGTGAAAGTGTCTGTATATACCAGGTGGGGCAAAAGTAAGTTTACAGTTGGGAGTATGCCAAACGCAAGAGTTTATTATTGTATTACTGTTTATTAAGTGTGGTATATTTTCCATAACAGCTGTGAACCTGCTTTTGCCGCATCCTGTATCTTAGTTCTAGTTGTCCTGTCAACCTCATGAAGTAGGTTTTTACAGAGTTAAAAACATTGAGTTACTTTTCCAAGGTCACATGTTAAGTGGCAGATCCAGAATTCTACATGAAAGTGTTTGTTTGCTTGACCCACTATGCCAGTGGTCTGTCCAGAGCGCTGGGATTGGCATAGTCCATGACCTCCTGAAATACCACAGTGGTTTGGAGTCCGTACTTGAGGAGGGAGCTTTTAAGAGAGTTGGTAATAGTAAAACTGCTTTTAGGAACTTCATGGGTCTTAAAGCTCCTAAGACATGTATTACGTACCTTCTAGGAGTAGAGAAATAAATCAGGCATGGTGCCATCCTTGCAGAAAATGTCAGGCTGATATCAGTCACCAGCACCCTGAAGAAGTGCTTGATACCCGTTTGGTAGAAAATTAGAATTTAGTCTGGCTCTTTATTTTTCATTCCTAGAAACGACTACAGAAATGATCAGCGCAACCGACCGTACTGATGACTGTTCTGAATGTTCCTTTGTCTCTGACATGATCCATAGTGAAATTGCCAGAGTTTTGCCTGCTGCTTCCCTCGTGGCCTCTTCTTGGGTAGTGAAATTAAGTGACATCTGGAATTTTATTTGGGGGGGGTCGGGCTGGGACAGTTTTTCTTTTAGTAATGTTTGTTGAAATTTTCCCCCTTAGTTTCCAACTTCCTCCTTCCCAACCCTTGAAGCTAAGTGCGTTGTAAAATATTGCCAAAATGGAAAGTGTTTTGTAATACTGCAATAAAGGCTGCTCGTTTTGTGGATTTGTGTACATTTAGTGCGTTGTTTTGTTACGCTCAGGATTCAGTTATGGCAGATTCTAACCCTGAAGAATTAGGAAATGAATTCTACTTCATTAAAGTGAAATGTTACTTCCAACAACATTTATTGAACTTCTACTCTGTTTAGAATAGCAGTTTTTAAAGAATGGTTGCACATCAGAATTACAGATCCCTGGGCCTCATCTCAGGTCTGTTGGGTCAGAACTTGGGGGGGGTGTGGGAATGTAGGACTGAGACTCTGTATGTCGAGCTCACCAGGTGGTTTTGATAGTCATGTCCAGTATAGAATTGAGGACCATTTATGTAGGGCAGTGTTCTAGATGCTGGGAATATGGAAGTCTACGGGCTAGGGAAGAAGAGTAAGGATTCAGTGAGGGTACACAGTGTGTCGTTTGGTACTCATTAAAAACTGCTTCTTCCTCCCATACCAAGAACCTAGGACAGGTGCTGTACCAGATGCTGGACGTTGCCCACCACGCAGATACAACATATAGTGCGATAAGTGGTCCAATAAGAATAAATACAAGGCACTTTATTCAGTTGGACTGGGAGGGCTTGGTGAGCATTGAGGGAAGAGTAGTAATCGGCCAAATAATGAGGCTGGGGTTGAGGAAGTGGTGTTCTCAGCAGAAAACTAGTGATATGAGCCCTGGCTGGTGTAGCTCAGTGGATTGAGCACGGGCCTGCAAACCAGACAGTCGCGGTTCGATTCCCAGTCAGGGCACATTCCTGGGTTGCAGGCCAGTTCCCTGCAGGCCAATTCCCAGCAGGGGATGCACAAAAGGCAACCATACATGGATGTTTCTCTCCCTCTCTCCTTCCCTTCCCCTCTAAAGATAAATAAATAAAATCTAAAAAAGAAAACTAGTGATATGAACAACTTACTGTATTTTGCCTTGTATAATGAAGACCCTTCTCGGTTTTGGTCCAAACTCTAAGGAAAAAAATCTCTCATTTTAATTTTTTAAATTCAAGTATTTATGTTTAGAAACAAAACCAATTATCACATTCCAGGGTATTATTTTGCATATGGGTATCATTATTGCTTTCTAGAGTTACACTCTTATTATTTTTATTTTTAAAGATTTTATTTATTTTTTAGAGGGGAAAGAAGAGAGATAGAGAGAAACATTGATGTGTGAGAGATACATTGATCAGTTGCTTCTCATGCACCCCCCAACTGGAGACCTGGCCCTCAGCCTAGGCATGTGCCCTGACTGGGAATTGAACTGGTGACCTTTCAGTTTTCAGGCTGGTGCTCAATCTACTGAGCCATACTAGCTAGGGCTAGAATTACACTTTTAATACAAAAACATAAATAAAATAATTAAAAACATTTGTATAGTTAGGGAATTAGTATTACCCATGTATAATGTGTATCCTTATTTTTCCCTCAAAAATTTGGTCAAGAAAGTGCACATTATACACAGCAGAGGAATACACAGTAATTAAGAGAGGAATAGGTTCTGTGCTTGAGAAGTGTGTATGTGTTGTATTGTGGTTGGTGACGGGTTCAGGGACAGGCGTGCAAAAAAAAAAAAAAAGAAGGGAGAGCTAAAAAAGCTCTATGAGAAGGTCTTTTGCATTTTATCTTCCCCTATCTCCAAATAGGGAGTCATTAAGAGATTTTAAGCAGGGAGTGGACTGACCTGAGTGGCATCTACTGAAAGACAATTACAGCTGCCTTGCGGAGAGGCTGGACAGAAGACCGGAGGGTGGGCTGGTGAGAAGTACTGGTCTGAGCGCAGACATTGACCGGATGAGGGGGAGGTAACTAGGTCTGAGAAGTAATGAGGGACATCTGACAGGATTGGGCTGAATGGCAGAGGTAGTTGGGAGGCAGGAGGTAGGTTTCGGGCCTGGGCAGTTGCATAGATGGGCTGTTCATTGAAACGGGAAACACTGGGAAAGGAACAGGTTTGGGAGCAAGGTGGGAATGAACTGTTTTAGGTACGTGGAGTTTGGGGCGCTTGAATTTACAAGTAGAGACATCCATTAGGCAGCTGGGTGTGCACATCTAGCTCAGAGAACAGTGACGTCCATGTTGAACGTCATTGATTTTATGACTTGTTTTTGCTAACTTCTTTACGTGATCTTTACATGTTGTAAGTTCTGCAGGGCTTGTTCTGCTTTAAAGGGCTTCTCTTCTTTGAATTTGTCCTCACTTTTGTCCTGGGCAAACTCGTTTGGCTCACTGCTTTAAATACCACCTAACACAGTGATGACTACCGAGTATGTCTTGAGTCCTGACCTCTCCCCTTAACTCTGGATTACTGTGTCCAGCTGCCTAGTGGATGTACTGAACTGAACTTGGGTTTCTCTGGGCAGCTCCTCCAGGACTGAACAAAACTTTTGATCTCCCTCTCCAGATCGGTTTCTCTCTCAGTCTTTCTCATCTCAGTAGATGTCGTTACTCTCCACCTGGGTCAGATGGGATAAAAAGCTTAGCACTTACACTTGGTTTCTCTTTTATTCGTACCGTACCTATAAGTCCTTTTAATTCTATCTTCAAAATATATCCTGAAATCATCTTGGTTACAATCCTAGTACAAGCCACAGTAATATCTTTTCTGGACAGTTGGCAGTAGCTCATTATTATGGCCCCTTGGTCTTGCCCCTCTGGAAATATTTTTTCATACAGCAGCCAAATGATGTGAAGGGGTAAATCAGACCAAATGTCATGCCGCTTTAAAACCCTTCTGGTGCCTTTCTGTTGCATGGAGGCTATGAATTCCTTCCCCTGGCTTACAAAGTCCTATAGGATCTGGCCTGTCTGCCTCTCCAACTTCATTACGCAGCATTTATCCACACTTAGTTTGCTTTAAGAACACTGGTCAAACTCTTACGCTACCAAATATGCTTCTGCTTCAGCATTTTGTATATGCTTTGTCTAGGATCCTCGTTCCTCAGACAGTCATGTAGCTCATTCCGTTTTACTGCAGTTTTGGGTCATAGTCTTTCCTCCCTCCCTCCCAGGTCTTCCCTGACCTTTTTATTTCAATACCGTCTGCCCCTAGTTACTCTTACATCACTTCTTACGTTGTTGTCACAGTACTTCTCAGTATTTGAAGTGATCTTTTTTTGTGGTTGTTCGTGTCTCTGTCCTTGATTAGAATATGAGCTCCGGGAGAGCAGGGATGTTTGTTGCTCACTGTTCTACCTCAGTGCCTGGACCAGCACAAGGCACAGAGTAGGGATCCAGTGAACACTGGCTCTGAGGGAATCCAGTACAGATACAGCTTTGAGACTCATTAATATATACAAGGTAACTCAGTTGATGGGTGGCTGTGATTAAAATAAGACTGTCTGTAGTAGTGGATCTTTATCTTAGCTGTATGCTAGAATTAACAAGTTTTTTTTGTTTTTTTTTTAGAAAAGGAGACCTGGGCTTCACTCCAAAATGATGAAGTGTATGAGCAAGGCTGGGGCATGTTTGAAAAGAGTCCCACCCAGTTTATTCTAACAGTTCTGAGTTGTAGAGAGAGAAGAGCCAAGGACAGAACCTTGAGAAATACTGATAAAGAGATAGAAGAGAATCCTGAAACAGACAGAGTGACCAGTGACCCAAGGGAAAAGCGAATTTCAAGGAAGGAGAAGCTGTCGGTGGCAAGTGCTCAAGCCAGGCTGAATCATGTAGGATAGCATTCATTATAGGTAGCAATATGGAGGTTATAATTTATCTCTGCACAGGGTTTCTCCACCTTGGTACCATGACATTTGGGGTTGGATACTGCTTTGTTGCAGAGGGCTGCCCTTTGCACTACGGGATGTTGAGCAGCATCCCTGGCCTCTGCTGGGAGGGACCAGCAGCAGCCCCCAGTGGTGACAACTAAAAATGTCTCCTGAATGTCCCTCAGGGGTCAAAATCGCCCCTGCTGAGAATCACTGCCTTAGCAAAAGCAGTTTTGGTGGAGAATTGAATTCTGAACCCAAAATGAAATGGATTAATGAATAGCCAACTGGGGAAATGGAAATAATGTGGACAGTTATTTAAGAATTGATCATGAGGGGTGTGGTAGGAAGAGGAGTCACCTAGACAAGAGTCATGGGTTTGTGGGAGGTTACTTTTTATTCTCACTCAAGGACATGCCTGTTGGTTGTAGAGAGAGGGGAGGGAGGAGAGGAAGTAAGGAAACGTCGATGTGAGAGAGAAACCAGTTGCCTTTTGCATGAGCCCTGACCCCTAATTGAACCCAGGACCCACTAACTGAGCCGCCCCTGCCAGGGCTGTGGGAGGTTAGTTAGATGGGTGCGAGTTGAGCATGTTTATACACAACCAGAAAGAGGGATGATTGATGTTCAAATCCCTTGAAAGAATGGCATCTAGAACACGGGGTGAGACGTGCCTTAGAAGAGGAGGTGCCTCTTGTAATTGGAGGTGAGGATAGCTGCACATGCTGGTAAAATACTGGGTTGGTCAAAAAGTCTGTTTAGTTTTTTCCATGAAATAGAAGTCACACTTCATTTTCACCGATAACTATTCATTTGGGTATTTTGAGTATGTCATGTCAGCTGTCTCCTGCTATTGGCTTCTAGTGGGTAGAGGCCAGGGGTGCTGCTAAACATCTTCCAGCGCATGAGACAGCCCCACAACAAAGAATGATGTGGCTAAAATGTCAATAGCACCAAGAAACTTGGCAAACCACTTTTGACACAGTCAGTTACAGCACCTTCTCCATTTACTACACAAAATATGCCAAAAATGTTTATTTTCTTCCATTTTCAATATAAAATGGCTGCACAAAAGTTTACCAATTTTGGTGTTTTTTTAATGCATGCTGATATAAACAGCTGTCACAATAGAATCTAACAAAAATGTTTTGAATGAAGTTAAAGACAACTAAACTCTACTAGACCCATCAAATGGAAAGAATCAGAACTATTTGGCCAACCCAATAATAGTAACACGTGACTAACATTTATTGGGAGCATCCAGGCAATGTGTGTGTGTGTGTGTGTGTCAACGCAATTCTCACAACGGTGCTATCAGGCAAGGTGGTACAGGGGATGTTTCACGAGAGGCAGATGGTGTCGGTGATTTTGATCGCCACTGGGAAGGGGCTTTCCGGACGGTCCCGTGCAGAGCAGAGGCACCAAGCGGTTAAGCAGCTTGTTCGGATCACATCTCTAGCAAGCGGCAGAGCCAGGGTTCTTACTCAAGCACCTGGCTTTCGAGCCTGTGCTCCTTACTCCGTACAGGATGCTGACAGCAGAGGTGGCAGGAAGTTCAGGTAATTCCATCTGATGGCCTTTTTTTTCTCCTTAACAGTATAATGGTCCATTAAGAGTTGGGGAAGTAACAGGTCAGAAAGTTTGAAGAGACTGTAGGAAATGTGAGGATAGCAGAGGGAGCTCGAAATAACCATTGTAGGAATTCAGAAAATTGCCGGACAATAATAATAAGGGTTTGGTTAAGGTAGGAGGCAAGTATTTGGCAGGTACCAGTCTGTGTGCATGTCTGATTTTTCTCCAGCTTTGATCAGCAACCCAGTTAGAGACTTCAGGGTTGGGTATGAGAATAGTGAGGACAGCGGATGGTGGATGGAGGCCAGGCTGGGCAGGGGAAAAAGAAAAGGGGCTAACAGGGACAGTGTAAGGAAGTCAGGAGCTGTGTGTTGCTGACGAGATTCGAAGAACTGGTAGTGGGGATAAAAAGAACAAGGACACATAGAAGGTTTAGGACAGAAAGTGTATGTTCAAAATTTTGGAGATGGAGAAATTCCTGGGGGTGACAAGGGCTCAGTGTGGCCATGGAGGTGGGTAGCTGAAGAGAATGGAAGGGTAAGAGGCCTTTTAGGTGATACCAAGGACCAAGAAGCTGGGTGATGGATGGCTGTCCATATGGTCAGGGTGACACAGGACCAAGGTTCGAGTGATGAGTGAGACAAAATAAGGAAGTGGACCAGAGGATGGTGTAGCTGGTTGGAGAGCCAAGACCCTCAGAGAAACAATGACTTTTGTATGAAGGTTTAGGATGGTGATGACATTGGAAGGAACATAGAAGGATGAGCAGCCCCTGAGGTTCCAGAAAGATGCCAGTTCAAGAGAGCCCGATTTCAGCAGCAGGAGCAGCAGCAGCGCAGAGGTGAGTGAGCATTCTAGGAAGAGGCGGGGGGTGTCAGTGCTATTTGTATCCACAGAACCCATTAGAAGATGAGAGAGAAGAGGGGGGATTTACATTTTGGGTGGTGTCCAAGGATCATTCCCAGCAGATCTTGATGCTGAGAGGAGTGGGCATTTCAGGCCTCCAAGACACTCTGGCCGCACAGCTGGTGGTGAGCCAGAGGGACAGCGCTCTGTGCAGACCTCCAAGCTCAGTGCAGTCTTAAATCTTCTGGTGAAACTTGGTGAAATGAGAATTGAGGTGCTACTGAGCAGAGACCGGTTTCTGACCAAGTAATAAGACGTCCTCTGCAGAGACCCAGAACTATGGGGCAGGATGGGCTGCAGAGCTGTGGGCAGGACGTTGCAGGAGTTGAGAATGATGTCGTTCATGTGGCCGTGTTTGTACCCACAGATGGTGAAGGCCCCGGGGAAACTTGGGTTATATTGCTTTTGGCCCAGCGCTGTGGACTGGGCAAGAGAGGAAGATCATTTGTCCTGTGTTTGGTCTTTGGGCCATACTGTTGCTTATACTCCAGCATGGTGACACTATTCTGGGTTGTTTTTTTTGTTTTTGTTTTTATGGTAACTCTCTATGGGGCAAAACACAAATCTGGAAGTGATAGGACAGGGAGGAGAGATAAATCTTAATGAGAGACACAAGGCTGGGTTCAGAATAACTGGACTACGCCTGAACCTGGTGTATGGGAGGGGAAGGGAACATCTATTTAACTTTGATCTTTCTTTGCTTGATGGGAGAAGCTCGAGCTCCCATTAGATCGCTCCAATAAGTTTGGGGAAGTAGAGGGGAGTGGCAGGGTGTTTTCAGCCTCTGGTCGTCACAGGCACATGTGACACCACTGAAGAGAGGAAAAGAGAACAAGTTCACACCTGAGAGCTGGCTGTGCAGTGCCAGGCACTGTCGAGCTTATTTTTAATCCTTATGGGGCCTCTTGGAAGTAGCGCCCATCAGTAGCTTCATTTTGTCAGTGAGGAACAGTCGGAAGGGCCAGTAACTTATCCAAAGATCAAGTCAATGATGGACCCCAGATTTCAGATGATCTGATTCCAAAGTGCACTTTTGTGCTTGATGGGGAGGACATAGCTTGTCAGGGTTGGTGCGGCAGGTCCCACGAGCAAAGGGAAACTGGAGCCATCATTAAATGGGAGAAACTAAAGCCATTTGGGAGAATGAACAGCATCCATCAAAGGGAATGGCCCAGGGATGGGTAGAAAGTAGGTGGGGAGGGGAGACAGCAGAGGTTGGTGGTCTGACCCGAGCCCACTGATCTCCTGACCGCTGATAGAGAGGTGGCGGGCTGGGCACGTTACTAAGAGGAAATTGTCCGAGAGCCAAGCTTGCCAGGATTTTCTCCTGTTTTCCCTTCAGCAGCCTGCCCTGGGCAGTGGCTCAGCTTTCTAGCTTTGTCCTTAAGTTCTGGGCATAGACAAGGGCTTGGTTTAGGGAGGTAGGCCGGCCACTCAGATCAGCTTTGGTTCCTTTCTCTCTCCCCCTTCATGAAAAGGACATGTACGTGAGCGGAAGGAACACTCAGCTGAGAGCGAGGAGACTTGTGTTCCGGTGTAGCCACTGAAGAAGGGACCAGTAGTGGTAGGCAGGGGGACAGCATTTATTCGGGAGACATAAGCAGAGATTGTTTCCTCAGGGGAGCCTGAGACGCACCCTCAGGAAGCGTGGGTTAGACCCAAAGAACTGACCTCTGTGGAGGTTTTGGCAAGGATTTGGAGCTGCTTCCTGATCGCTGGCGTCCAGGGCCCTGCAGCCTGGGGCTTGTGTTGCAGTGGTTCAGACAAACAGGGAGGGAAGGCAGAGGCGAGGTAGCAGGCAGACCCGTTCTGGGTGCTTGGCTTTTTCTGCAGGTCGGTGGTGGCGCTGGCCTTTGCAATGAGCAGGGGGTTCAGCTGTACCAGTCGGAAGTCTTGGATGTTTAACTCCTCTGGGCTGTCAGGTTTTGGCCTGAACCTTGTAGGCTCTGCCTTCTTGTCATTCTTAGGTGCCTCATGTACACAGAGAACCTTGTCTTTCACCTTGTTTTGGATCCAGGGATCAGTTGAGGCCAAAACAACAAATGTTTCTTGTATCTGCATTGAAATAAAGGGCCTGTGGCTGGCTCACTTTAGGCTAAGGCTGGGAGTGGAGGGAGTAACCCAGGGGAGCCCTGGCCACAGACCACTATGGCCCCAAGGAATGAGGTCAAGGGACAGTGGCTGAGGGCATATTACCCTCTCCTCCCTCCTGACAAAGAACATGCCTCGAGGATGGATGGGACAGGCTTGGAGGAGGGGTTGAAAGAGGAAGAGGAGGGCAGGAGCGCCTTACACTCTTCTTCACAGACTGGCTGTCCTCCTCGTCCAGCATGTCCAGGAGCAAATTGAGTACCTGTGGGCTGCGGACCCCCAGGACGCCCTGGCAACGTCAGAGGACAGCGCCTAAGGAGCCAGCCCCCGGAGGGCACCGGCGTGTGCTCTTGCTCCTGCTTGACCCCTTGAGGTGGCCCTGTGGCCTGGAGAGCTGAGATGGGCTCCCAGCCGAGGTGTCCCTTTCCTTGCCTTTTAGGGCCACTGCTGCCAGTGCACACTACTCACCAGCAAGGGCTAAGACAGTTTCTGCAGTATCTAAGCAATGCCCTTCACACCCACCTCCTGTCCCCTATCCCACTGACCTCCGATCCGGAAGAAAAGGTTACTCTGAACTCCAGGCGGGGCTGGAATTGTGGAATAAACAAGCCAGCAAACAACCTCCCCAAACTTGACAGCCCTTTATTGCCCTCAGTAATTTTGCTCAGTTGCGTAGTGCCCCTGCCAGCAGCCCATCTGGTCAGAGAAGCAGAGCGTCTTACCAAAGAGATGACTGCCTCCTGGCGGGCGATGGCATTTGAGCTCATCAGTTGCCTGTGTCAAAGGGAGTGGGTGCATCGTCCAGTTAAGGGGCAGTGGGAAGAAGGCTGATTGTGTCTTACCATGGCCCAGAGTGAGTTGGGCATGAGGCTGCTAAGTGATACTCATTTCATTAATTTCTCCCTCTTGTTTCTTGGGTCAGGTGAGGGGCTGGGAGGGGAAAGGCAGGTGCTGGAATTAGCAAGGGGGTGCTTAATGACAGTCGCATCAGTCCAGAACTTGACCTTTCATGTCCTCATCTCAATATGCGCTTTATAATGACAACTCTGCATGGTAGGAATAACCAGCCTCTTTTTGTAGTTGGAGAAAAGTCCAGGAGTCAAAGAGGGGCTTGGCCAGGGGCACAGGCAAGCGAGAGCTGGGGACTGGCAGCAGGTTCTGAGCCCTCCAACCCTCTGCCCTCTTCCCACAGCCTAGGACTTGGCCCTGGCAGCTCCCAGCCCAAGCCACTCACGTCTCCACCAAGTTCAACATCGTAGGCTTCATCTTGAGCTCTTCCACAGTTTGAGCTACAGCCTGCCTCATGACCTGAAGAGGAAAGGGCTGCCGGGGTGTGCCCTTCCGTGCTTCGCACACCTCTGTGGAATGTTCAATTTGTGCTCCCCATGTAGTGGGCCTTGCTCGTGGTTCAGGGGCAGGGGGAACAGACAAGTGAGTAGGCAATGATGTCACTGTGATAAGGGTTACAACTGAACGAAACATGGGGTGTGCACAGGAAGGTCTCCTAACTCAGTCTGCGTACCAGCAAGATTTCCTGGAGGAGTTAATTCCTCAGCTGACACCTGAAGAGTGAGTGGCAGTTAACCAGGCAGAGGCCTGGGGGAGAGTGATTTTCCAGGCAGAGAGGGGACAGGTACAAACGCCTGGAGTCAAGCAAGAGAGCACAGAGTGTTTAGAAAACAGAAAATTGTTCCGTTTAGCTGGGTGACCAAACTGCGACTCTGGAAAGTGCGGCACACTGGGACCACAGGGCCAAGTCAGGATGGGGCGCCCTGAGCACAGTTGGTGTGTGGTTCTGAGGGGAGAGCGGAGGGGACGGAGCTGGAGGCATGAGCAGGCCTTGGGTGGTGAAGGGCAGGTAAAGCATTCTGAGGGCGCTGGGGAGCTACTGCAAGGGTTCCTGCCCAGGGGAGACACAGCCAGATTCACTTTTATCTGATTCAAGTTAAAGTTCTGCGGCTAGTTTTGTGGTAAGCTATTATAAAGATAAAAGCAAGGGAATATAGGAGGGCAGACATGAGTCTGTCTTGCAGTGATTTGGTGTTTGGACTGGTCTTGAAGGGGCTGTTGCAGAAGGAGAGAGGAGTCACTAGTGGGGGTGACAAGTGTTTCACCTGCAGGGGAGGGAGGCATTTTGCTGAGGGAACTGCCTGAGCAAAGGCTGGGCAGCTTGAAAACGTGGGCTGCGTTAGGGAAACAGGGAGGGGGAATGTGATTCTCTGGCCAAGCGGGCCGGGGAGCCTGGGCTTCACTTACAAGGAAGGGTTCATTGTGTATCTTGCTTCTGAGCAGGTCAAAGACAAGTCCCTCCAGTCCTTGCGCCTGGATCTGCTCCAGCCCAATGGCCTTAAGCAGCTGAGTGGCTTCAAGGCGGTGCTGTGGGCAGCGGTGGGGAGGCACGAGGGACAGGCCGTGGTCCTCGTCCATCCCCCAGCCCTGCCCTAGTGCTGCAGCAGCAAGGGCGCCAGGCAGCCCGAGAGCTCACCTCGAGGACACAAGAATGGCACAGCTGGTCCAGGATGGCCCTGATGGCCTCGGCTGAGTGTACGTGCATCCTCTTGACCAGCATCCTAAGTGCCTGTCAGGGCAGGCAGGGTGAGTGGGGTCCAAGAAGCTTCTGGAGGGCTGAGTCTAGAACTTGTGGGGGATGGGTGGGGTCCTGCCTCTCGAGTGTGCATGCACATAAACAAATTTCCACTTAAATCCAGTGTACACAGACACACGGACATTTAAGTCCACTTGGCCCACCCATGCACCCCACCCATGCATACACATACTCCCACACCCACGACCCCACAGTACTCCCTGCTGAAGCTTCTTTTCCCTGGGGCGAGGATGACAGGGCCCAGGCCCTGTGGAAGTCAGCACTGGCCTCAGTTTCCCCCGTGCTCCCCAGGGAGCTCAGCCGCCTGCCCCTCGCACCTTCATGCTCTGGGGCCGGGGCCCTCGGCGTATGCACTGCAGCAAGAACTCCCGGGCTGTGTCGCTGCAGGGCCTCAGGAAGCCCAAGCACAGGGCTGCCTCCAGGGCTGCTTCGTTCGGTGACGTCTGTACCAGCATCTGCAGCACAGACACGAGCGTCCCTTCGTCCCCGACTGGAGTCCTCTGAGAGGAAGACAGAAGGTGACGGGGCGGGGACTGTGTCTTCAGCCAGGCTTTGGTCAGAGGACAGTGCATTGCTGCTTCCAGACTCCCTCCTCCCTAGAGGAGTCTCACGCTAGCAGCTTATTTTCCCCACTTTGCCTTATTTTTGCTGTCAACTACTTGCTCCTAGGTCAAACTCTCTCATTTCTCCGTGACTTTATCTTCTGAATGGATTGTTGTCACTCTCTCTAACACTTCTGCTGTCTAATTCCTGACATTAATAAAAACATACATGTCACCAATCCAGCCCCTCCCCTCCCATAGCCCTGTCCTCCACTCTGTCGGCCCCTGACTCCCACCGAGAGACTACCGTCACTCACGGCTGCAGCTTCTCTGCAGTCTCCATTCCACCGCTCCCCCTCTCTGGCCGTCACCTCCTATCCTTGCAGCTCGCCTCCGATGCCCACGACTGTGGGACTCCACGTGGCCTGGGTCTTCCTCTTCTCTGAACAGTGGGCTGCCCCAGGGCTCGAGTCCTGGTTCTTTAGTTAGTGAGCTCATCTAGCTGAATGACATTACATGCTCTCTATGTGCCAACAACTTACTGTTTTTCCTCTAGTTCAGACCTCTCTTGTAAACTCCAAATTGTATATCCAATAGATACCTGAAACATCACCTGCCCCAAACTGCACTCGGGGTCTTTCCTCCCGTCCCACCTGTAGCTTTCTCTACCCTTCCACTGGCTAGGCCAGAAACCTGGGCTTCGTCCTTGCTTCCACACTGCCTCTTAGAGCTCATACTTGACCTGTCAGTTTTACTTTTAAAATATGTCCACTATCTCTCACCAGGATTGCCTCAGTCGCCCCTAATTTGGTCTTTCTGCTTTCGCCTTGCCCCCGGCCTCCCATCTTTTCTCAACACGGCAGTCAGAGTAAAGCTTTTGAAATGCTGGATCATGCCACTCCCTGCCTGGCTCCAGTGTCTGGAGCCAGAGGCTCCCTATTCGACTCGGAGCCAAAGCCCAAGTACTTCAGGTTGTCCAGAAGGCCACATCGGGTCCAGTGTCTGTTCCCTTTGACCTGCTGCACGCCCTGCTGCTTTCTCTGGTCCCCCTCCCCTGCAGCCACACTGGCCTCCCTGCTGGTCCTCAGTGGTGCCAGGCACGCTCCTGCTGAGGGTCTCTGCACTGACCGGTGCCTTTGTGGGCATGCCTCCTCTCAGGTCTGCAAGGCTGACCTCGCCGTCCTCTGTGCTCAGAGACACCTTCTGAATGAGGTCTTCCCTCTCCTCCATGTTTAAATTGCAACCCATCCCTGCCCCCGCCTGGCGTTCCTGATCACCCTCGCCCATCTGCACACTTTTTCCATTGCGCTCGTTATCTCTAACTCATGATGTAGTGAAGTTGATTGGTTTCTAAGTGTCGGCCCCCACTAGAATGTAAGCTCAACAAAAGCAGGGATCTTTGTTTGGCTCACTGATGCCTCCTCCCAAGGACCCAGGGGAGTGCCTGGTATGCGATAGCTGTTTAATACCGATTTGTCGAGTAAATGGGTGACTGCCCAATTCTGTTTCACTTGGAGCAGTGATGGGGTCAAAGTAAGAGGAGCCTAAAAGGCAGAAATCTCGAGTAGTGTCAGTGGATTCTCTTGGTCCCCATCCCCTCCTGACAGAGGTTTCCCTTTAATAGGTTATTTTAGGGGTGACGACGATGGTGGGTGCCGATCAAAGAGCACAGGCACCGAACGAGGCACTTCCCACGCATCGTCACACTTAGTCGCCTCGGCAGTGACATAAGAGAACTGCCATCTCTGGTTTAGACATGGGTGGATGGTGGCTCTGGAAGCTGGTTTCTCAGAAGCTGCGTGACTGCTAGGTGGCTACACCAGGGCTCCCGGCCAGGAAGGCCCACAGGACAGCGCCTTCCCCTTCAAAATGAGGAGCGAGGTTCCCTTCTCCCTGACCGAACCCCTAGCCAGCACCTAGCCAGTCACCTTGTCCTTCCTTGTCCCGATTACCGAGCTCCTCCCAATCACCTTGTCTTTGGGGACAGCGGCCCAGGAGTTGAGCCCTATTCGTAGTCCCCTCAGAGTGTCCATCCTTTGCTCCTCGTTCTGCCCCTTCAACTGCGTGATGAGAGCCTGGATCACGTCCTTCTCCAGGCAACCTAGTCGGGGAGGGTCCTCAGGCCAGGGCAGAGCCTCCTCTCTGCCAGGCACCACTTGACCTGGCTGTGCCCTCGAGGGAGGTTTCAAGCACCACGTCTCGAGGGGTTGCCCCTCCTCCCAGGACACCAGAGCAGTGGCTGGGCACAACCTCACTTCTTCTCCCTTTTCACCCCCCACCCCCGACAGTACCTAGGTGAGTTCACGGCCGAGTGCCAGGTAGGAGTGGGCGTGCGTTCCACTCCCTCCCGTTCTTACCCAGAGGACGTGGAAGTTGCTCCCGTCTCACCTGCCCCAGCCGCCCGCCCAGGGAGAGGGTGCACTCACCCAGCATGGCCAGGCTTCTATAGGCCTCACGCACCACTTTCTCTGGACCGGTTTGGGCCTGATTATAGGTGGTGGAAACATGCAGTGAGGTGACAGAACGTCAGAGCTTTGAGCTTCATTTTATAAACAAGGAGACAGAGGCCTACAGAGTGACTCATCTTTGCTCAAGTACCGGGTACAGCCGGGACAGTACAAGGGGAGGAAGGCGACTTGGGAGTCAGACTTTGGTTCAAATACCTATCTGGGAGCTAGCAGCCACGTGGCCTTGGGCAAGTCGCTCGGCCTCTCGGGGCTTCCATTTTCTCGTTAGGAAAGTGCAGATACTACTGCCTATTTCTAGTTTGGTAAGATTTAAATAAGATTATGGAGGACGAGTGCTCTCCATTATAAACTGGCGAATAAACACAAGGCACTGACTGAGGGTGGAGAATGAACTCAGTCTCACTTCTCGCCTGGCTTTTCAGTTGTCTCTTCTTAGACAAAAGGGGTCTTCAGACTCTGCCTTCCCCATCCTCTTAGATCAGGCCACCCTTTAAGGAAGCCAAGGGCACCAGGTGGTGTGTGCCGCAGACCGGCCGCTCTCCTCCTCGGGGCTGACCCTGGGGTCCCTTCCGAGACTTGTGTGTGCCCATGTGCCCGTGTTCCTCCTGCCCTGTTCCCTCCTCTCCTGAACCCTGTGCGGCCCCCGACTCACCACCTGGAGTAGTGCTTCTATGACAAACTCGTCACCGACGCCCAGGCACCCCAGAGCCTGCAGGAGCAGGGGCGGAGGAAAGGGAAGAGACCTTGGATACTGCCCCAGGGGTTACCATTCTCTGCACACAGCTGGATGTTGTTTTCGGAACCCCACCCCACCCTTAGCCGCCCCTCCCACCTCAGGCACCTTTCTGCTCTGCAGCTCAGCCAGCTCCTACCTGTGGCCATGCTCCTCCACCCTTGCCATGTCTCACCTGTGCCGCGTAGAACTGCTCGTCCTCTCTGGGAGCTTTCAGGCTTTCCGTGAGCTCCTGCCCGTCCAGAGGAGCCGGTGGAAGGGAAGAAAGGGGTCAATATAGTTGCAGAACTTCCAACTGAAAGGAGCTCATCCCCTCCCATCCCTTTTCCTCCCCTCCCTCCACTTTGCAGGCAGGGGTTTAGGGCAGAAGGACGGAGTGAGCCCAAGGTGAGGGCATCCGCAGGAAGAGGGTCTCCCCTTCCTCCCTCCCACCATGGTCCCTGACCTTTAATCTTTGCCACCTCAGAGAGTCCCCAGTAGGGGATGAAGGCTTGTGTCCCTTCTGAGGTTTTACAGTCAGCTGGATCATGGGGAGGTAGGCTTTTGGGGTGGCAGTGCCCTCTTTGAGGTACCTGCGGAAGAAACTGCCCAGGCAGCTTCGGTCCCCTCGTTCCCTCCGTCCCGCCTTCACAAATTCCCCTCTGCCTCCCCCCCGTTCCGAGCCCGGCTCAGAGATGGGACCAGAGGAAGGCAGATGAGCCTCGGCCTGCCTCAGGGTCCTCCCTGGGGTCTGTCGGCCGACCCCGGCCTTCTCCTTCCTGGGTGGGGCGGGCGTGGAGAATAGGGAGGGCTAGTGCACACCTGGGGCGGGCTCTCGTCTTCTGCAGCATCTGGGCCTCCCGTTCCCGGCGCTGATTGTACAGGGTTTGCCAGTACGTGTAGAGCTCGGGCGTCTCGGCGGAGCGGTGAGGTGCCGTCTCCGGCTGGCTGGGGTGCTGCCTCCAGCACTCTGGGCTCGGGGGAAACTCCTCCTTTGGCATCTGGGGCGGGGTGGGGGCGGGCGTGTGAGCAGCAGAGCGTCCCCGGTTCAGTAAACACCACGTAAACGAGCACAGGACATTCAGTGCCGTTTGGACTGCGGGGAATGAATGCAATATTGGGGACATACACATCCTAAAAATGATACAGTTTTTGCCTGAAATTTACTTTAACTGGGCACCCTGTATTTTATGAGGGTCCGTGTGTTATGAATAAAAACGACTCATCCTTAAGCATGGCCTGCCTGTCAGCCCAGGCCTTACAGAAACTCTCAAGGGCGCCACGCAAGGCTTGGCCTGTGACAGAGGAGGCTTCTGAGGCTCAGGAAGGGGACGACTTGTCCAAGAATTCGTGGCTTCCCCAAGGGTGAGGGTTGGGGTTCTGCGAACTGGCCTTAACGGGACGGGACAGTCTGCTGTCCCTCCTACTTCAACAAAGCTCCCAGGGAGGCAGAAGTCAGGAGTCTTACCTGGAAGCAGGACAAGGGCAGGTGAACAGGTGCCAAGGCTTTTTTGAGTTCTGGGGTAAGAATGGGACAGCAATTACGAAGGCAGGTTAAAGAACCGCCCGTTCAGGCCCCTGTTGATTGGGCGTTTAACGAGAACCAGTGCCCGGCACAGGGCGGTGAACAGGCACCGTTCCGGTCCTTCGGGGCTCCTGGTTTTCTGGCACCTTGCCGCTCCCAGTGTGGTGTGCAGAACGGCGCAGGACGGCCATCGCGTGGGAGTTTCTCAGAAGCGCAGGCTCTCGGCCGCCCCCCAGGCCTCCCAAGTCAGGCCTCCCACTTTAACAAGATTTCCATGTTCGGGGTCCGGCAGGAGCAATGCCGCTGCGTGCGGTTGGCAGGGTGCCCGAATGTCTCGCACGAGACGGGCAGCAATATGACCGTTTCATCTGAAACGTCGTGTGGTGTGCTTGAGCATGAAATGGTTGTGTTACAGAATTTCAAGCTTATGATTTTGTAAGAATAAAAGAGTTGGTATAGATTACCAGCTCATTAAAAAAGGGGGGGGTGCGTTATTTGTGCCAGACCCTGTCCTTCGACGTGTGAGAAACACTGGTCTGCCTGGCAGAGTGGCCCTCCGCCTTGGCTGCGACTTAGAGCTTTTCGAGGGAACTCTCAGCACGCCTTGGCCCTACGTCAGACTAACAGAATCAGAGCGGGGTCTCTGGGGAAGGGGCCCGGTGGTTCAGGGAGCTCCCCAGAGGATTCTAACGTGCGGCTCCTGGGGAAACGCCCCCCGTCTCGGTCGGTGGTTCTCACTCGTGAGTGTGCACTAGGATCCTCTGGGGAGCTTGTTAGAACGGGTGTCTGGGACCCGTCCCTAGAGTGTTGACTCAGGAGATCTGGTGTCGGGTCCGAGGAGATGCTGATTCTGCTGGTGCAGGGACCACACTTTGAGAACCGCTGGGCCAGCTGGTGAGACAGAACTGTCTGTCTGTCAGTGATTGCCAGAGGGACACAAAGGTGAAGACAGGTGCTACAGATGAGGGGCCAAGTTTGAGGGGGAGGGGCCCTGAGCATGGGGAACAACTTACACAGAGATTTGGGGGTTCGAGAATCAGGTAGAGAGCCAGGTGTAGGCGTGGGAGCAGTAGCTGGAGAACCCTGAGGTGTCCCACCTTCAAGGGCCCTGGAGACTTACCTTGAGGGCTGTGCGGAGCCCCCAAAGTGTCCAGGGGCCTACCCTGACCCCTCCTGTGGATTTGCTGAACTCGCCCAGATCCCTGCTTGGGAGGGGAGCCGGGGAGCTTCCCTTCTCAGACCCTCGGCCTGGATTCTGTCCTCTGCGTTCCAGCCTCACCTTTGATCCTGTCTGGGTATTCCAGCCAGGGGTACTTGAGCATTGACCTGGAGATGTCAGAGATATCGACTGACTTCTTGTAGGCCATCCTTTTGTTGTCCTGGTGGAGCGGGAGGGAACTCAGGCAGGGTGGTGGTGGTGCTGTTAGAATATAGGGTTTTTGTGGTGGGCGGGGGACTCAGGTCAGGGAGACCTGTCTTTGCCGCACGAGGGGGACTAGTGAGGTGTCTGGGCTTCTGGAGACAGAAGCTTCCACGTGCTGAGCGGCCAGGTCTCCTAGGGGAATAGAACACTCCAGTTCCATTCTTGAGCCCAGGCCCCGGCAACTACTGGCTTGTGGATCGAGCTGGTCATTGTACCTCTGGGAGCTTCAGTGTCCTCCTCTGAAGAGCAAGGAAGTCAAGACTGTCTAGCTAACTAGAGGGGCCGTGGTGAGGCATAAATTTAAAAAGAAAGCCAACACATTCGGTCAAGTGTCAGGCTCATGCCAGCCCGTGGTAGGGGCAGGGGTTCTCAGGGTCAGTCGTCAGTAAAATGGCAGGGGTGCGAAAGCCTGTCTTATACACACACCTCCCTCCTTGGCGGCACGAGACTGCGCTAACTCTGTGGTGAGTTGTTTATATTTCCTACTTTTGCATATGCCGTTCCCTCTGTCGGGACTTTCATTGTCTTTTCCACCTTCCAAACAGTTTTTCAAAATTTTCAAACCCTATTTAAATATGATCTGCCCTGGCTGGTGTAGCTCAGTGAATTGAGTGCCAGCCTACGAATCAAAGGGTTGCCAGTTTGGTTCCCAGGCAGGGCACATGCCTGGGTTGCAGGCCAGGACCCCAGTAGGGGGTGCTGGAGAGGCACATGGATGTTTCTCTCCCTCTCTTTATCCCTCCCTTTCCCTCTCTCTAGAAATAAATAAATAAATAAAATCTTAAGGAAATGTTATCTTTTAAGTCTGTCTTCTCCCCTAAGCACTGTGCCCCACCCCATTCGGGGGTGTAATCCCCCTACCCCCAACGTGACCACATTATGTATTGGTGCTTCTCTTTATTTCGTTTTTAAAGATTCTTTTCATTTATTTTTAGAGAGGGGAAGGGAGGGAGAAAGAGAGGCTAAGAACATCAGTGTGTGGAGGCCTCTTCAGCGCCCCCTACTGGGAAACTGGTTCACAACTCAGGCATGTGCCCTAGACTGAGAATTGAACCAATGATCCTTTGGTTCACAAGCTGGTGCCCAGTCCACTGAGCCACACCAGCCAGAGCTCCCTTTATTTGTATTTATTTGTTTGTTTATTTAAAGGTTTCTATATTCCATGGCCCCCAAATCTAGGGTGGACACCAGACCTGTGCCCGCCCTGGACCCCTGAGCAGCATTCATGAGGAAGGCAGGGTCCCGAGGAGGAAATCAAACCAGGAGCCAGCTTTGTAATCGCCTGGAGAACTTTAATGGAAAGCTAATTGCTCACTTCTGCCAGTCAGCCTATCCCAGTGAGGGGCTGAGGTCAGAGCTCTGGCCACAGGACGTTTCCACAGAGGCCCAGTTTTTCACCCTTCTTCACCTCCAGAGGCGCGCTGACTTCCTTGCTCACTGCAGAGCCAGGAGGCCTGAAGCTCACAGCCCAGAGAGTTCCTGTGTGTGACAGAAAGCCCAGGGAGCTCTCGGAGGCAGGAGGCTTTTATAGCTGCTGCGAGTGGTGGAATCTGGGCCCTGCAGGGACGAAGGGGTGGGAGTAGGGACTGGGGAGAAGCCTTCTAAGCTGGTGAGGACAAGAGCAAGAAGTAATAAGAAAGTTGGGCTAGTTCGGCTTCCAGGCGCCCTCCATCCTAGCTCATCTCCAGAGTGTTGATGTAGTCCCGCACCCATTTCTTCTCCGGGTCGGCACACACCTGGCGCTTCTTTCGGGTGATTAGGCTGTGGGAGTGGAGAAGACGAGAGTGAGACCTGGTCAGTGCCCAGTTTCGGACAAGATGGATAGAAGCGTAAGCGGAGACCATGGTGGTACTGGGTGGGTTGGTTTGGGAGCTCTGTAAGACTGTATCTGTAGCTTTTAAGGAAAGGACATTTGCTCTTCAGCTGATTCAAAGGGCTCCAAGACAGCAGATTTGTGTGCGTTGTAACTGACATGCAAGCACATGCAGCCGAGAGAGCTAAGGGGCTTTGGGATCTGAGGGGCCCTGCGGGGAGCTGGTCAACCACAGCGGCCCCAGAGAGCGCTGCTTCCAATGAACATGCTACTCGGGGGCTGGCCCTTCCCACTGGGCCTTTCTCGTTTGGGCTTCTCCTTTGGGATGTTTTCAGACAAAGTGAAGGCTGGCGAGAATGAGGATTTTCGGTCCCTTTTTATGCTCTATCAAGGATAGTGTTCGCGGTCAGGGAAGCTGCTTCCCCTTTTCTGAGCCTTACTCAGAGCCCTGTGGCCATTTCTCTCTCTCCCACCCTGGCATGCAGAGAAGAGAAAGGGAGCAGAAGGGGTGTCTCTCTCGAGCCTCCTAGTGTTTGCTTGTTTGGGGCGGTGAGGGGACTTCAGACCCTGCACCTGCCCTGGTGAAGTCATACAGGAAATCCTGCTGACTCACTGTCTTCTCTCCTTTGGCCTGTGGCCAGGAAGTCAGAAGGCCAGGAAACCGACATCTGGGGTCAGGGCCATCCGGTCTGATTCTGGAGGACAGAGCCTCCGCACCAGGCCTTCTCCCCCGAGCCCGGACCGGACACCCTCTCCCCTCCTGGCTTCCCGTCTGCCTCTCCTCTTGCTCCATCTCGTGGGAACCTCCACCTCCACCTCCACCTGGCCCCTGGGAATTACTTAGAATTTGCTGCCCTTTTCTTGTCTGCGCACTTTCCCAAGTCTCTGGCCCTGAGTCCAGCACACAGTGGGTGCTTAATGGACGTCTACTGAATGAGTAAGTGAAGGGATTGCATTTACTCATCACGTTCCACTTGTCACTTCTCTATGTTTAATAATACCTTTAGGGGAGGAGAAGGAAATCTTTTAATTTTATCTTTTATTTTCGTCTTCTCGCTTTGACCCAGTGGGGGAAAGACTCCTATTTTACTCCACTTGACAGATGAAGCAATGGAGAAGTTAAGAGGTGGGCTCAAGCTCTGGCTGGTGTAGCTCAGTGGATTGAGTGCGGGCCTGCGAACCACACGATTGAGGTTCGATTCCCAGTCAGGGCACATGCCTGGGTTGCAGGCCAGGTCCCAGCGGGGGACTCATGAGAAGCAACCATACATTGGTATTTCTCTCCTTCCCTTCCCCTCTAAAGATAAAAAAAAAAAGGTGGGCTCAAGCTCAGGCACCTCCCAGCTGGGGAAGCCGGGACTCTAGCAGCCCAGGCCTGGCACCCACCACGATGATGCTCATTGCCACTCTCACGCTAGGGGAGCCCTTCCTCCTGTGGAAAAGGATGCCGCATCTCTGGTCCCAGCACCCTTTCCCTAGCTGCCGACCTCAGTCCCCACCTGCTCTCTCTCTCATTGCTCCTAGAGAGGGGAGGGAAGGAAACATTGATATAAGGTGGAGACATCGATTGGTTGCCTCCCTTATGTACCTGGACGGGAATCCTGCCTGCTGGACTCAGGATGGAACCCGCAGCCTAGGCACGTGCCCTGACCAGAATCAAACCCACGACCCTTCGGTTACTGGGCAGCGCTCCAGCCAACTGAGCCACCCGGCCAGGGTGCTCTTCCCCGGATAGACAGCACTACTTCAGGGGGCTCCTCACATCTGCCACGATCGGGGACTGAAGCCCCAGCGTCACCCTCGCCCCTCCTCTCCTCTGCTCCTGACTTCACCGCACCAGACAGGACTCACCGACTGCACCTCTGAAGGTTTCCCCCCCACCTCTCCTTTCCTTTCAGGTCCTGTGCAGCCTTCAACACCACTCCCACGGATGATGACAACGGCCTCTTCACGGGACCCCTATTTTCTGGGCTTTCCTGTCCCCACTCATTCCACACGTGTTGGCAAGGCTAACACTTCAGCTCCCTGGTGCTGCCACTCAAAGCCCCCAGGCTCAACATAAACCAAAGGAGAGCCCCAGGGACAGACCCTGCCTGGAACCCTCAGTCCCTCAGGCTTCTCTATTCCCAACTCAAACAGCCTTTTGCAGCAAACTCCCCTGAAATCCCATCTCCTGAGCCCTGAAGTCTTTGGTCAAGTTCTTCTGCGTGACCTCGTCTGTCCCATCCTCCGGCTGGGAGCCCCAAGGGCAGGGTGGGCCGTGCACACCTCTTGGCCTGTCCACCCGTCTGCCTGCCCATAACGGGTGCTCAGAGACAGACCTTCTTCTTTTGAAAAACATTTGTTTTAGAAATGAAACTTGTAGTGCTATCCTGCGAGTTAGCACTGTACTAGCACAAAATATGAGCACTATACTTTGAAGGGCTCTTTAGAACCAAAGGCTGCCTCTGAATGCCCTTGACTCTGCCAGTGTCACAGGAGTTTTGGGGGTTTAAAAACATCTCCAGGATATAGGAAACGCCATGATTATCTCACTTTCATTCTTTTAATCTCCATCGCCTTCAATTTCTTAAGCGCTATCACTAACGGCCTGGCTACAGAGACAGGCAGTGCCCCTCGCATCCTGGGCGTGAAGGGCAACACAGCCCTCTCTGGGTCTCAGTTTCATCATCTGAAACAGTGCGGGGGGAGCCACGTGTTCCTCCAGGGCTGCTGCGATGATGTGTAGAGACATTTGACACATAGTAGGTCCTTCCTAGGTAGTAGGAATTATTATGTTTTTTCAAGTGATTTAGCTTGCATATTTAAAGGAGAATCTCATTTCATTATTTCTTCACCCACCAATATATTTTTTGTACAAGTGACTGTAACCAGGACCCTGCCTTCTGACCGCTCCTCCCTCATTCCCCTGGGCTGGGGGTGGATGTGTCTGATTGGCCGAGGGGTGTGGGGGACTGGGGGGTTCAGCTGGGAAATGATGACCGAGCTGACCTGTGTGCAGGGGCTTTGCAGGTGCTGTGCAAGGCTTGAGTCACATCTGTTGTAAAGACGGAGACCTGATCTTGTCCCTCAGAGTGGGGAGGACCCTCCGAGATCATCCTGTCTAACCCTTCTCATGAGAGCTGGGGCATCTAAAGCTGGAGAGGGTGGAGCTGAGGCTATTTGAGCAGCTAGAGGATGGGAGGGAGTGGATTCGGCACCAGCCCATCCAGAGGGCTCCCGAGGGGGACAGCTCTGTAACAAAAGAGGTCCCTTCCTTACCCCCCCCCCCGCCCCCCGGAGGGTTCCGTGGGACTGAGACTCACACAACTGCTGGCATGGAGCACTTGCTGCTGGTGTAGAAATACTCCTGCAGGTGGGCCCGGGGCACCGGGCGGGAGATGTAGGCGAAGCAGCAGGGAGTGGTGTCGGAGGCATCTGGGGGAAGGAAGGAAGGAAGGAGAGCCTTGTATTCATTGCTGGTGCGCACTGGGTATTGTGCTGGCTACTTTATACGATGTATCTTAGATAGACCATTATCCTCCTTGGGCTGAGAGTGAGGCTCCGAGAGGTCAAGTCACTTTGCTACCGACACACAGCGACAGAGTGGGGACTCCAACAGAAGGCCGAGGGCATTTCTCCAGTCCCTCAGCTGATCCTTGATCCTGGCTTATACCCTTCTCTCTACAACGTCACCCCATGCCTTTGGCTCTCAGGACACAGCTGGGCCTCCTCCTGACTTGTCTTGGGGCCTCTGCCCTAATTCTTGCCCTCCTGGGATCCCTGGATGGATTCAGAACTTGGTTTCTTTGGGACCTGTGGTGGGCTGGGAGGAGGCTTCCAAAACTCAGAGCTAAGATGCATCCTGGGTGCTAGGGGCCTTGACTGAGGCATAGCAAAATGCGCTCGAACAGAGGAGGAGGAGGATTTTCCTTGGTTGGTTAATTCAGGATGACCCTGGGCTGTGGCAGTTGCCACTTCCCAGTGGAGGAGGAGGGTTTGGGTCTGTTGGAGCAGGAGGTCTGTTCTGCCAAACAGAACTGGGTTTGAACCCCAGGCTCTCTCCTTCCTAGCTGTGTGATCTTGGCAAGTTACTTAACCTCTCTGGGCTTCTGTTTTCCCATCTGTAAGTCAAGGACAGCTGCTCAAAGAGTAGTTGTAACTATTAAATAAGATGGCCTGTATAAAGCAATCAGCAAAATACTTGACCCATAGTAGGTACAGTATTTCATTAGCTTTCATCATCCTTCCCCAAGCCCCATTTTTTTTCTCTCTATGAAATGAGGGGAAATATCACTGTCCCAGGAGGGTTTCGGTTAAGTGCCTGTAAGTTTCTTAGAAACCCTGCTGGCGTTAGGCAGGAGCCAGCTGTTTGCAGGTCAGCTTGAGCCGCCCCTGCCTTCTAATACCCCCTGCACCAGTCTGTACCAGTGAGCACCTGCAAGCTTGGGATGCAGACCCTGAAGACACAGAAAAGCTAACCAGAGGGTCCCTGCCATGAAGTGGCTTAGAGATCTATCGGGCACCACTGGGCACCCGGGAGAAGCAGTGAGGAAGAATGTAAACCACAGGGTCCAGACAGTACAGATGCTGTAGTTGAAAAGAGGGCAAAGTCTGACTCAGGTGGTCGGGACCGGGACTTACATGGCGAGGCAGATGCAGGAGCGCACAAAGCAGCAGCGGCGAAGAGGACGGCTAGGGCCGCGGCGGAGACCTTCATGGTACCTGAGGGCAGAGGCTGTAGGAGCTCCTGGGCTGTCTTCGGAACCTCTGCAGGGATGCTCTGCAGCTCAGGCTGGCCCTTTATAGGGAGCGAGTCAGGCCACTAGAGGGGGCGTCCCCCAGAGGGAGTTTCCAAAACAGTAGCCATGCAGTGGCTGACATCATAAGTGAAATTGCATTAAAGGGAAAAGAAAACTGAAATAGCCTCCAGAACTGTGACGCTCCCTCCCTCTCCCTCCCCTGCCCCCTCTCTCTCCCCCGACTCTGTTGCTCTCCCTTTCCCTCCCTCTCTCCTCCTCACCACTCAGATCCAGAGTGAGCTCATCAGTTCCACCTTTGCCCACAAGGAGAGCTGGCACAAGCACTGGTGGGAAACCTCTTCCTCTGCTCTGTCCCTGGCACCGTCCTCCAGGGCAGAGTCCCCCCCAGAGTCCAAGAAGCCACTTCCCTAAGGTCGGGAGGAGGGACAGTTAGGGCAGACTCAGTAACACCTGGGTGTTCACTTGGGTGCTTTCAAAGTTCTTTCTGATGTAGTACAGGTCTGTATCTTCTCTCTGTCATCCACAGAAGGATGTTATTTGTGAGGTGTTCTACTGAGAAGGGGGGGTCCTCTTACATACAGTCCCCAAGGGGGGTGATCGGGGCAGTTGGTCTGAACTGGGCACTGGCGACCTTTCCACCAAATACGGTTGGAGTGGGTGGTGGCCACAGGGTCACCCCCATTTATTTACTTGTTGAGTGGTCCTTGGGCACCTTGCCTAACGTCTTTGAGCTTATAGTCTTGTTAAGGGGGGGAAGAGAGATCGAGACCACGATTATCAGCCACTTACTGAAGGCGAACTCTGTGCCAGCCACTGTTCAAGGGCTTTGCGTGTGTCAACTCATTTACTGTTATTATGCCCATTTCCCCATTCTATTTTATTTTTAAAAGTATTTTATTTACTTATTTTTAGAGAGAGGGGAAGGGAGGGAGAAAGAGGTAAAGAAACATCAGTGTGTGGTTACCTCTCACACCCCCCCCACTGGGGACATAACCTGCAACCCAGGCATGTGCCTTGACTGGGAATCGAACTGTTGACTCTTTGGTTCACAGGCCTGCACTCAATTTACTGAGCTACATCAGCCAGGGCTATTTTATTTTATTTATTTCATGTTATTTGTTTCCATTTTCTCATTTTACAGTTGAGGACCAGTGAATGCTGGGATCCCACCCCATTTCTAAGACACAAGAAGCTGAAGACTGTGGAAGCTGCAAAGGGACTCAGGGGCCATTTTCCCATGTTCTGTGGTTGCAGACAAGGAAAGCGAGGCCCCGAGGGTGGAAGTGACCCGAACGCGCAGCGAACGCCTGAGGGGGTCCGAGCCGGGAGTCCTAGCTGTCGCTGCGGCACTCCACGCCAAGTGCGGCTCACCATTAAGAGGCTCGCGGCTGGGGGCACCGGTGAGCGGAACCCAGGTGGCGGTCTTAATTAGAGCAGGGTCCTCACCCATTCCAAAGAGCTGGAAACAATAAACCCTCACCAATTCCTGTTTGGATAATTCAGAAGTTTGGCCTGGCCTGGCCTGAAGTTGACTTCTGAATTATCTAAGCGAGAAGTGTCTGTTGCCAGGGACAAAAAGCAACCAGATTTTTTTTTTTTTAACGTGGCAGAGAATGTAATCTTACACCAAGAATGTTTTCTTGCTAGCCACTGTCACACAGGTAGTGGTGGCTGAGGGCGACTGAGTCACCCAGGAAGGGAAGAAGACCTTGGGTTCTTTGTTTCTCACAGTGACTTTGAGGCAGGGCGGGGACTAATCTCTTTTTGCAGAAGCGGAAACCAAGCCTCAGAAGTGGTCGACAAGGCCCTCAAGGTCACACAGCTCCTCGGGTGCTTCTGATGACTAGGCACGAGCTCTGGCTGGCGTCTACACTGGCGACGTCCTTCTGGCTGCCAGGTGCTGCTGTTCTCAGCTTGTCTCGAGAACCCTCTCATCCCTTCCCCCTCATCATCAGCTGCATAAAAACAATTTCGGAAGGCATGGCCATCTCACTGAAAGAAATAAATTGCAAACAGGTCAGAGACATTCATCCATCCACAGAAGCATGTTCTGCCTATTTTAATAGCACCCTTCACACGGTCCCCTGCGCTCCCAAATGCGGGGGGAGGCCGCGGGGCCTGCTGGGTCAGGGCAGGAGCTTGGATGTTTCTCCCATGTATGGGCCTTGTGGCCTCAGGCAGGGCACTGAATCTCCCGGGCCTCAGTTTCCTCATCTGTAAACCAGGGATAATAATGACAACCTCCCACAGCTGTTGAGACAACTAAGTCCCAATAACTGTGCTCGTAAGCTCTGCGTGCAACGCCCGATGCACGTTAACTACTTAATAACATTAGCTGTTATGATCACGTTACTGTTGAGAGTAAGACAATGGCAGTGAGGAGAAGTCCCTTTAAGGATATGCTGTCCTTTAGGCTCTTCAGCTGTGTAGACAAGGCCCCACTTAATTGGGCTTAGTGACCTCTCATTTATTTTTAAGTGACCTTGACTGATTTTTAAGCAAATGGGTCCGTTGAAGCTTAGAGAGGTTAAGTGACTTGCTGAAGGCCTCATGGCCCAAAGAACTCAACCTTGAACCCGACTCTGGGTTCGCGGCCTTTCTACCACACTGCACTGTTTCTAGAGAAATCCTGAAAATTTTTGCTAAGGTTTGTTCAGATTTTCCACGTGTGCCCATTCCTGTCTCCTGTCTTGGATCTTAGTTTCTCTCTGTTAGGAAGAAAGCGAAGTTGCTTTTTTCCTGGTTACCAAATATGTGAGTGGGGACACCAGCTGAGGAGAGAAGTGAAGGAACCCTCCCACAGCTGGACCAACATGATTCTTATTATTGACTTTAAAAAAAAAAAGATTTTATTCATTTATGTGTAGGGGAGGGAGGGAGAAAGAGGGAGAGAACATCAGTGTGAGAGAGACACACCAATCGGGTGCCTTCTGTCCGCCCCTAACCGTGGACCGGATCCGAAACCCAGGCATTTGCCTTGACCTGGAATCGAACTGGTGATCTTTCCCTTTGCAGGGCAATGCCCAACCAACTGAGCCACACCAGTCAGGGTGTGATCCTTATCTTTAAGTCCCTGTGAACCTTTCTGTCCTGTGTGTGTGAGTGGTAGTAGGAGTGGGAGGGGGGCAGGGTGGTGAGGTTGCTAAGCAGGAATAGACAATGAGTACATACATCAGGCATCTTCCCTTTAGGTGGCTCCAGTGGGTCGTGGAGGAGGCAGCAGGCAGAGGAGGGAGAAGAACATAACTGTCTTTCCCTTTCTGCCACTCACTCTCTCCTGTGCAGGGTTCTCTGGCTCTAATGCCCAGACTCCATGAGGAAAGCAGAGAGCCTGTGTAAATTAGCCAGTGTGGTACGTTCGGCGGGTGGAACTGTCGTTACGATTTGCTCTGCCTGTTATGTTCCTGGGAACTAGGGCCTGCCTGGCTCCCTGCACTAGTGGCGGCCAAGAGGGTCCCTGGAGGCAAGGACTGGGCCAACTTGGGAGGCCAAAAGGTGACGCAGCTGCCTCCGCCCTTCCCGTCCGGCCCGGGGGCCTGGTCTGCACTGCTCATTCACTTCTTCTCTTCCCTTCTTTAATCTTCAGTTTTTAACGAAAGTTGTGTGTAAGACTACTTCATTCTCACACCTTCTTGATGGTTCCTGCCTGGCATTTGCCCTTTTCCTTCCCTGCTGGGTGAGATGTGGCTTTATGCTCAAGGATCTTTCTGTGGCCTTTGTCCAGCTTTAGTGGTGCCTGCCCTGCTGGGGTGGGAGCCCACAGGGCCGGTTGTCCCATTAGCTTCCCCCCTCACACTCGTTCAGGGCGGATGGCACATTTCCTCCTGGGAACCTGGCCCAGGAGGAACCTGGCCCTGGGAACCTGCCAGTTTGCTGCCCTTGGTGACGTCCTCGCACAACCTGAACTTCTGGACACCATCGTCCTTTCTGACGGGCACGGATGGGACCCTGTGCTCCTGTCGCAGCTCTTTGGAAAGAGAAGAGGTGATCTTCCTGTGAATGTGGGCGGGTGCCCCGACATGCCTTTTACGGCTCTTGCTCAGGTCAGAAGGCACAAGGGGACCGGATTCGTTTCGGCCGCTGGTGCTTCTGTGCCGGTTGCGGCAGGGAAGAGACCCACTCGCCACTTCTGGTTCTGAAGGTTTTCCTCACTGGTTTCTTATTCACACCACTAAGTTTCTTCATCTGGAAAGTGAGAGATCGCTTCCAGCTTGCTTTGGGGGCCCTTTAAGAATCTGATGGAGGCTGGGAGCACTTTCCACAGACATGAAGAGACCCCACCACCGACACACCATGTAATTTTGCATGTGAGGGGCTCGTAGGCCCTGTAGGCTCGGCCGATGGGCTTCTGGGGTTCGGAGGCGGTTCTCACCCACCTCCTTACCCCCGCACCCCCTTTCCTAGGTATTCAGCACTAAAGCTAGACACACCCCCCTCCAGCTGAGGGCGGCCCCTCCCGTGCCCTCCTGGCCCAGGCTCCCTCTTACCTCCTTTGCTCATGTTTCTGAGCTAAGCGGCTGCCTGTTCAGCCGAATACTGTGGTGTTAGGAAACCAAAGCGGGAAAAAAAAAAAAAAAAAAAAAAAAGAAAGTGAAACCTCATTCCAATTGGATTCCAAAGCTTTTCTCAGACTTGGAGTTTCCTTTGCAACTGCATGGGAAACTTATTTAGATTTTTGGCTGCTTGTAAAAAAAAAAAACTGCCTGAAGCAGGGAAAGTCCCTCCATCCTACAGGAATCCCAGTCAGGGTCGCAAGAGAGAAACCTGAGGTGAGTGCATTTTTCTTCCTGTGAGCCTCACTTTCCCCCTTGTTAATAAGTGTAAGAGTTTCCCGTTTGAGTCAGCGGTCTGCTGTCTCACCCTTCCTCGTTCCTCAGGGACCCTGCCTGGGTAGCGGCTCTGGTAGTGGCCGGAGGATCTGAATGAAGGAGGCGGCCATGCAGAGGTGCCCGCTGGGCCCCCCAGCAGGCTCCAGGGGCCGGGCCGGGTGCAGGCAGCATGCGAATCCCTGTCCAGGGCTCCGCCACATCCTGCCTTGCCTCTGGGTCCCGCTCAGGCTGCTCTTTCCGCTCCCCATCGGTTCACGTGCATCTCACCAGGTCAGACACTAACCACACCGATAGTCTCCCTCCTTCCAGCCACAGCCAGGCCAGAGCATTGCTGCTTAGCACCCCCGCCCCAGGCTTCTCGCCTTCACCACATGGGACAGTGGCCAGGCACATCCGCCTGTTTTCTGTCGCTGGAGGCCACAGGTGGCTTGTTGGTTGATGTGCTCACTCGGTTGCTGCAGGGGCCCACCACACGGTGCCTTGGGAGGTGGGGCAGGCCTGGGAGCGAGACCCAGGGGGGAGCATCCCTTCTTTTAAAATTGCTGGGTGACAGACGATTTCAGGTCCTACGCCTTCCTCCCGACACCTTGGAGTCCGACTTTTGATTTTGTGTTCCTCTGCGTGTACCCCCAGAGCACACCAACCCCTCCCTTCCGCTGTCCCCAGCCCCTGGGAGAAAGCCTGGTGAAGAGGGACAGACCTGGGGGTGAAACCAGATCATCACCGACTCTGTGCCTCTGGACCAGTTATTATTAGCTACTCTGCACCTTGGTGTCCTTTCCGGAAATGGGGCCGAGAATACTTGGCTCCTCGGACACCTCGTGGGATTCAATGAGGCCATCCATAAACCGCCCCTCCTGGCACAAGGAGATGCTGGGGAAACAGTTCCCTCCCTTCCCTTCCCCAGATGTCCAGGCTGCGGCGTTTCTGCCTCCGCATCTGCCCCCGTCCAGTGGGGGTGTCATCCGGGCTCAGTGTGAGGACAGGGACGGGCGAGGGGGAAGCTGACAGTGATTTTCCGTTCTCCCTTAGGCACCGCGTTGGACCCTGGGCATTACTTTCCTCACTAGGAAGAAAGCGCTTAGGAAGCGGCGGTGACTCAGGCCCATCCTGAGCTCCCCTGCCCTCTGTGCTGCAGGCTCCCGAGATGTGGCCCCCACGCCCCGTCCTCCTGCGTTTCTCTGTCTCTGGGTCTGGTTGTGGAGCGAGACGCGGCCCCCTCTTTCTCCCTGCTGGCTGTCCCGCAGGCCCCGCACACTGACCCTTTTTCAAAGAGTCTCCCCGACCGCCCTGGTCGGGGAGCCCAGTTGGTTAGAGTGTCGTCCTGACCCCTCACCGCAAGGTTGTGGGCTCCCTCCTCGGTCAGGCCACGTACACAAAGCGACCAGTGAATGTGTAAGTAAGTGGAACAACAAGCTGGTGTTTCTCTTTCTCTCTCTTTCCCTTCCTCTCTCTCTAAAATCTAGAAATAAAACTTAAAAAAAGGGGGGTTGCAGACAGGCTTACAGAGGAAGTAACAAGTTTTGGAATCTTACAGGATTCTCGTGGTTGTGCTCTGGATTCTGGACTTTTTCTGAACTGGTCCCAGAAAGCCCCTTGGCCCCCTGCCCGCAGCATCTGTTCTCAGGGGTGGGCGGTCCCAGCCTCTTGCTTCTCCTGTGCTGTTCCCCCCACGCGCCCGCCCCCCACCTGTCCCCTGCAGCACTTAGGCCTACAGGGCATTCAGGCCACTGCAGCAGGGACATTAGCCACCGCCCCCACATGCCCCCGAGGCACTGGTATCTTTGAGGACTTCCTCCCTAGGCGAGGAAGTCACTTGGGGGAATTTCCTCAGGATGGGATTTGGAAATTCTGTGCCTTAGTCATTTCTCACAGAGGCAGCTGTGGGCAGTGAGAGCAGTGGACTGGGCATTGGGGGCCCTGGGTGCCACCGCGGCTCCAAACCTCCTGCCCTTTGTGGGCCTCAGTTTCCTCTTCCAGGAAATGGAGTTTTGACATTATTTTTGAAGGCTTTCTCAGTTAAAAGCTGCAAAACGGAAGGATGTCTGGTGTACTGAGGGAGGTTTGGGCCATAGGTGTCCTCCGCCCCTAGAATTGGCTCATATCACTCCTCCCTCAGGCAAGGCTGGGGGGTACCAAGGCCTGGGGCTCCCCTGAGCCCCGAGCCCCCGAAGCCCTTCAGGAGCAGTACTGCATTCGTCCATTTGCCCCCCCCCGCCCCCCCTTGGCCCTCTCACTCCCCCCTCCCCCCTTCACTCCTCCCATTTTCCTCCACCCATCTTTCCACTGATCTACCCATTCATCTCGACATCTGTGCCACTTAAAATTCTCTGCTCGTACGCACAGGGGACAATTCTGGCTAGCAGAAGCAGGAAGGCATGTTCTGGGGGCATGTGAGCAGCTCACGGAATGGGCTGAGCACCGGAGAGGCTGACGGGGAGGAGGGGCAGATGAGAACTTGGGACCAGCGGGAGCTCGCTGAGGGTGTGCCCTGGGAGGAAGTGACCCCGCAGAGGGTACTCGTCCAGGTGATGTTTGAAGGGGGAATGGATGCTGTGCAGCAAAAAAAAAAAACACAAGCAAAGAAACAAATTAAACCACTACGCCACCCGCCCACCCACCCTTCCCGCCGTCCTCTCAGCCAGCCGAGCGACGTGCCTTCATCAAGCACCCGCCACGTCCCAGAGGCCACTCTGGGCCCTTCAATCTCCTCCAGTGACGCGTCTCTGGAGCTAGGACAAGGACCAGGAGCCAGGGAAAGGAATTCGTGATATGCACATACTGGAAGGTCCCAAACAGCACTGCCAGGGACACGGGGACTCGTGTCAATGTAGGCAGGTAGGAGATGGGTTTGTGGGCACCTCTCCCGGCCAGGAACCCGCGAATCGTGGGCACAGAACAGGAGGTGGTCGGGGTTAGGCCCCAGACACCCCAGGGCTGCCTCTAGTCTCTGTTCTCGAGCAGGGGCACGGTTACCCCTCTTTTTCTCGTCTATCCAGTGAGGAGAATGCGTGGGGGACCCCTGCCTTATTTAACTCGGAGAACTGCCGCGGGGGCGGAACGAGTCGGTGGAGGCGAGGGCACGTTCCACGCACGGAGAGAGAGGCCTGTTTCCACTGTCCCTGCTTCTGTTTCCAGTGTGGCCGGCGACAAGATCTGTGGCTCGTGTGCTACTCCCACTTCTTCACACCCTCCCTGCCCACTGGTTACCATGGAGACAACCTGCTGAACTTCTCGGTTCCTTGGGCTGGAGGATGAATGTCCAGGGTACTCACTGCCACCCACCTCTGGGAAGGGGACGGTCAAGTCCCCGTGGGTCCTCACTGGGCTGGAAAGAGTAGCTGGGTGAGTGTGTCTGTGTGGACACAGGTCCTGGTTTCCCGTGTGGGGGACTGAAGTGACAAGGGGAAGCCTTCAACCACGTGGGAGTCCCAGCTATGTTCAGGTTGCAGTAGGAAGGGGGTGGGGTCTCCAAGTTGTGGCCAGGTCCACACAGCTGACCACAGCTGAGGTCAGGGGGCAAAGCTTACGCTGTCTCAAGGGATGAGCCCTGGAGGGTTGGCTCAACAGGGTTCCCAGCTGTGCCCCTGGGGGAGGCACTGCAGCTCTCTGAGCCTGTTTTCTCATCTGTGAATTGGGTGTCTTGCCTGCAGGAAGCGGCCTGCCGCTGCGGTTGGCTCATCTTTGTCACTTGTCCTAGGGCGGACGTCTGGGCCGGGCATGGGCCCGCCTGCCTGCCAGCTGGTCTTTTCCAGCTAATGGTCTCACCTTTGTATGAAAAGCAATCCCTGGCTGCCTTTCATTGTCCGCACCGCTTTGTAGGGGGCAGTTTGGGGAAACCCGTGAAATGCAAATGCACTAGAAATCCTGCTTCTAGGGATTTCTGTTATACCCACACTCACACATGTACAACGTGATACATACAAGATATTATAATGCGTAATAATGGAGACTGGAGACAGCCTAACTGTCCATCAGCAAGGGCCCCATTGAATAATCCTGGCACTGCCATGTAATGGAATGTCAGTCTCTACTAAAGAGACTGAGGAGCTCCCTACGTGCAGAGATGGAATGATCTCTGAGATACAGGAAGTGAAGAGGGCCAAGGGGTGTACCATGCTGCATGGGTGGCAAGAAAACGCAGACTCATCTAGGCTTGGCCGTAGCTTCATTTGGAGGCTGGTGAGAGACTGGCAACGGTCACTTTCTCTTCTCATCAGAGAGGATAACGGGGGGGGGGGGGGGGGGGGACCTGGGTCCCGGGTAGGAGGGGACGCTCCTTTTCATTGCCCATCGTTTTGAATCTGCAGAATCTCCTATTGTGTGCATGTTGGATCATGTGCTGATAGGAAGTCACCTGGCAGGATGTGCCCACGTGTCTGGGGGAAAATCTGCCTGCAGTTTCTGTCCCAGCCTCAGAGACTCATCCCCAGCAGGGTTCTCTGGGGTGGGGTCGCTACCCCAGTGGCTCATTCTTGCTCCAGCCCCTTCACCCCACCCCTCATCCCATCAGGGAAGTGGGCCTTTAGAATCACACTTTGGCCCTGGCTTGTGTGATCCGGTGGATTGAGCGCCAGCCTGCAAACCAAAAGGTGGCTGGTTCCATTCCAGTCAAGGCACATGCCTGGTTCGCAGGCCAGATCCTCAGATGAGGGTGTGCAAGAGGCAACCACACATTGATGTTTCTCTCCCTCTCTTTCTCCATCCCTTCTTCTCTCTCTAAAAATAAGTAAATAAATAAAATCTTTCAAAAAAGGTGTCACACCCTGACACCAAGCTCACAGCCTTACATTCCCCCGCCCTCCTCCCCTCTCCCCCCAGGGGCACAGAAGAAGAGTGACGTTCAATCCCTGGGGAAGGAGGAGGACATCCTGCCTCCTTTGGTGTTGGGTAGTGGAACAGGCCCAGCTTTGGATGTGCACGAAGTTTGGTCAAGTGTCTGTTTCTCCTGTTGAAGCTGCAAAAGCTCACACAACGGCCATGGTCTCCCTGGACGGTTTCCTCGTCTCTGAAGTGGGCTGACTGCCGCCACACTGAGGTCACCAGGGAGGGGAGGGGAGGTCATTGCCTGCGATGCCGGGCACATGCGCACATGGCCCCAGGAGCCAGTCTACTCTGTGGGGCCCTTGACCTTGAGGGCAGGAAGAACAGCAGTGGCTGGGACCCGGCCCAGGGCAGCAGACTACCTCCAGCCTGTCCCCGGGCCTCAGCCAGTACAGGTGAAAAGGGCACCCCTCCAGGGGTGTGTGTGGTTTAGATGGCCTGGCAAAGCCCCGGGTTTGCAGCTCCCCCTCTGCAGCTGTGAGATCTGAAGACACTGCTGCCTGCCCCAAGGTGACAATTTGCAGGCCAGGACTCAGCACTGGTGTCCTTGGTGGCACCCTCAGGAGGAGGCTGACTTGGGAAGGAGCAGGTGTTCTGGGGGCAGCTCCGCGAGGCTGGGGCCTTGGCTCAGCTGGGGCCTTGGGAGCAGCACCCCCCCCCCCCCACGGGGAACCAGGGGTTCTTATGTCCCCACCCCACGGATGGCCCTGCAGCACACTGCCTTCCCTGCCACGGGGGATTCTTCCAAAACCAGATGTGCCCCGGCCAGCCGCACAGCCCCAGCTGCTTCTCCCAGGGTGGGCAGTGGCGGGGTGGGGCACAGGTGTTAGGCAGACCTGGATGTGAGTTCTCGCCTGGCCTTGTTTTGCCCACTGATTGCACTGTGTGTGTGACTTTGCCGAGCCTCGGCTTCCTTATTGGTCTCTCGGGGTGAATCATACCATCGCTGTTCACCAGGAGGATTCGAGGAAATGTGTGAGTCACAACGAAAGTGTCTTAGCAGAGCTTGGCCAACGTGGAGCTGGCTGGTCTAAAATGAGGGTGAAAATCTTAGGGAGGGAACGGTTTCTCTTTGGCTTGGGGGAAAAGTGCTCCATGAAAACGCTTGGCTATAAAAGCGAGGACACCCTGCCTCACCCCACACCTACCTGTATCGCCCAGACAGGGCTAAACCGGGCAGAGAGAGGAAAGGGATTGGGCCGGTTTACACCTGGGTGCGAGGTGGGGAGGGGCTGCGAGGGAGAGGAGGGAGGGACGCGCAGCGCTCCCAGTTCTTGGGAAGGAAGTCGGGCTGGGGGGAGATGGATTTCTTCTGTCATGGACTGGCCAGTGGCTCTTTGAGGCTAATATCCACTTTGCAGTTCTCCTCTGAATTATTCTGTGCTCCATTCAGAACCTGCCGTGTGCCCAAATTTCCAGTAAACACCTGCTGACTCTGAAGAGCTGGCATCAGTGCTGGTTTGGGGGAAGAAGCAAGGCGGGACCTGACCCACGTGGGGTGACGCAGCGTGTGCAGAAGTGGAGAGTTCATGGGAGCTGGACACCGGAGGGACAGGTGCCAGGCCACACACGAACCTTCAGTTCTTGGTGGGGGTGTGCCTGGGGTGGAAGTCTCGGCCGCTGCAGTATCTGAGAGGGGGGCACGGGTGGATGTTTTGGATATTCTGGTGAGGCTCTGGACCACCCCATGTCAGAGGATGCCCAGCGAGTGGCTTAAAAACGATGGAGGGGGTGCTGAGAACCAGGTCCCCGAGAACTGGGTGGGGCAGAGGCAGCACGGGAGAGACCGCGGGCCCTGACCACCGCCGGAAAACACGCCGTGAATGCTGCCAGCAGTGGCATGGTGGCAGCTGGCGTGTCACAGGCAGGGCGAGATGAGCCACTCCTTGATGCAAACCAGCTGAAGCCAGTGGGCTGAGGATCATGTCCCTCATCCCCGGCCAGAGCCACAAGGCTGCTTAAGGGACCCCTGCATCCTGAAGCCTTCTTGGGAGGTAAGAAACCGCCCCAGTGGGGTGTCTGAACTTCACAATGGCAGTGAAGGTCACCTGAAGTGCCACTGCTTTATTCCAGAGGGGAGGTGTCCCAGTGTTTCCCCCCACTAAGCACCCCACCACCACGAGTGGGAGGCTTTCCAGTGTGAGATCAGTCACTGAACACAAAGGGAACAACTTTGTTTTGTTTACTTTAGTGGTAACTTGTGCGTTTTTGACACACACGATTCCTGGTGAAGAACCACCCCCGCCCTGTGTTGCATGTACACGCATCCACACCCATCCCGCGGTCTCAAAACCGCCCTCACACACTGCGGATGGGCTGTGTTCTACCCACGGCGCTCCCTGCACTCGGGCCGAGGCAGCTCCCTCTTCAAAGCCTTTGTTAGTGCTGCCGAGGACCCGAGGGGACCGTGACAGCCAGGACCCCTTTAGCTCTGACAGCTGTCCCCTGCTGGCTTCCACCCTCTTAAGGAGGCTTCATTCCCCACCAGAGACCAGGCTGGAGATGCTCAGAAGGCAGGATGTGAAGTGTTTTGTTAGAGGGATAGGGAGGGAGAGAGGGAGAAGGGGGTGGGGAGAGAGAGAAGGAAAGAGAAAGAAAAAGGAAGGGAAATGGAAAACCTGGAAGCTGAGTCTGACCAACAGTCAAGGGGGGGCTGGGGCCAGCCTGGTGGGGCATCAGGTTGGAGGGACTTCTTCCCCACTGATCTGTGGTCATTTGTCCTCCCACCTCTGTTCAGTGGGGGTCAGGTCGGACAGTCCCTCCCTCAAGGCTGGTTGGGGAAATGAGGTGAGATGACGTGAAGAACTGGACAGTGTCTGGTGCATCACACACACTCAGTGCGGAATGGCTGTGATTATTCTGATTATTCCCTCCTCTTTGGCTCCTTTTTCTGTCCCCCCCCTCCCCTCCCCCCCACTTTCTCCATCAGTGAAATGGTGACTGATCACCATTTGGCATCTCTACTCTGAGGAAGTGGGAACGAGGGGCGGGCCCGTGGGCTGGCCCCGCCCCGTGGGGGCTGGCCCCGCCCCATGGGGGCAGCCAGGCCAAAGCAGTGTGGCCTCTGCCTCCCACGCTTCCTGTGGTGAGTCAGCCCCCCACTCACTAGCTATCTGAACCTGAGCAAAAAATGGCCTCACTTTTTTGGGCCTTCTTTCTTGCTGGGGACAGGGGGGATGACACTATACACTACATACCGTGGCCGTGATAATGAACTGGCCCGTTCTGTCACAGGCCCAGCAGAATGCTTGGCACATGGCACGTGCAGCCACCTCAGCTGCAGTGACGAAGGCCCGCCACCTGGGCGTCATTCTTGACTTTCCTTTCTCTCACACCTTTCTTAGACTGGGTCCCCCAGACGCACACTGTGAGGTAAAGATTTCGGTGTGAGTAGTGTGTTGGGGGGCCATCCCCGGGAGTTCTGGGGAAACGGAGAAGTGAAACCTAAAAGGGAAGGGAGCCACTGCAGGGCTCTCAGTGGGCAGCTCGCCATGGCCGTGGGGCCCTCCTGCTGGGGACCTCTGGGGGACCGTGCAGACAGTCTCAGAGTATGCCACTGCTGCCCACCCCCACCCACTTTGGATGTCGGGAGAGGCTGAGTGATTTGCTCACCAATGATTGCTAGTAGGATTGTGGAACTTGGCTGGAGAGGAAAAGGTCTCCACTCCCTCTTGCCCTCTTCCCCACCCCGCTGGCAATAAGGCAAGAAGGGAAGCCAGTGGGCACCCTGCCAGCCCTGTGGCCACCCTGCCAGCCCTGTGGCCGCCCTGCCAGCCCTGTGGCCTGCAGCCGCAGCTGGCTGCTTCAGCTCAGGAGTGGGGCAGCTAGAGGTCTCATTGTTATTCAATCTCAGCATTGAATCAAGGGAGCTCAGTCAGACCAGAGCCACAGGGAAGCCGCAGGGAAAGCGGCTTGTTCCATATCTGCTCTCGTGTCATCTCCAAGTGCAGCTGCATCTCTGTCCTTTTGGCGAAGCAAAGGGCCACCATTCACTGGGCTGCTGGTCAGGACTGTGACACTCAGCCTCCTCTCTCATGGGGATCCTGCTACTTCCACCTGGGCATCTCGGGAGGGCTTATTGACTTTTGGTTGCAAGTGGCAGAAATCCAATTTAAATAAGCTTAATCAGAAAGGAAACTTAATGACTCCTGTAACCGGAAAGTGTAGGAAGTTCCAGGTTTCAGGTCTGGTTTGATCCAGAGGCTCGAACAATGGCATCGGAGTTTCTTCCACTGCACTTCTCACCTCTGCTCCTTGTGGATTGTTGCCCATTTTCTTCCCCTAAAAATGCCGGGGCTCCCTTTATTCAGAGGTGCGAGAAAGGGACAAAGCTGTGGGCTGTTCAAGTCTTTTGTCATTGTAGCTTAGCTAACCCCAGTAAAGAGCACGCTTAGGGAGGAACTTGGCCTGGCCCTGGGTGGAGACGTGGAAGGTTGTGTGTCCATCTCCTGGACTGACCTCTACAGATCGGTGTGGGGAAGGCCGTGGGGACAGACACAGGACTGTCCACGTTCACTGTGAGGGTGAACGTGGGGTAGGGCACTTTCCCTCTGCTACCCTGACTCCCACATGTTAACGCTGCCGCCCGAGGAACAGGGGCGTGCCAGCGGGGACGCTGGCTGGCTCGCACCTCCGCAGTGCCAACCGCTGAGAGTGAGGTGTTAGAGGTCTTCGGTCCTAGATGTCCTCCTGTCTCCACGTCACTCGGGATTTCTTTTTGCTGATCAGTTTCCTCCCATGTTGCCTGATCTTTTTTCTAATTTTGCCACTGTCTCTCAGCTTTCCTCTTTCTCGGCTTCCTGCCCGCTGTGTACGCAGGATAGTTTAGTTTTCCCTTTTGTTTCTTTTCTCCCTTCTAACCCGTGTCCTAAAATTCCCGCCTTCCATTCCCTCTTTACTCGATTTTCCAAGGGATCCTCCTAAATGAAAGAAGTTCCTGTTCCAGCAACAACTCTGGTGCTGGCGGTTAGGACAAGTGGTGTTTACATATCCCTGTGTCACCTTCAGGAAAGGTCGAGCCTGGCCAGAAACCGGATTGATGGGAGTTCTGGGGGCAGACTTCCGGTGCCTTAATGGAATGCACCAGGGAGAAGGAGCTGGCTGCGTTTTCACTTATCTGTGTGTCCAAAGCCCCAGCAGCTCCCGGGGAGCTGGCCGACTGTCAGCTCTGGTTGTATCTGCACTGAAGATCTGTCCCTCAGACACCAGACAATGTGCTGCAGACGCAACTGGAGTTTAAATGGTCCCATCTTGACGAGGAAGGTCATAACCTTTCTCAACACCTGAATGATCTGCAGATGTAATTTGGAGATGACGCCGTGAAAGTTTTTGTTGTGTGTTTTCATTATAGACACCCCCTCCGCCCCAGAGATTCAAAGTCACAACTAAATACGAGGCTTGGTATGAGGGGCAGTGACAGTCACCCCCCACTCAGCTAGACTTGCTGTTTTGCACCTGCAGGCTCAGGTGCTCCTCGGTGAGCAAATCGAGGCTGCCTGGGAGGACACCCAGGGGCTGAGAGTCCTTCTCAAAGCCGGCCCCTGGATTTAGTGCCCCGTCGGTGGTCCCTGGGCCCCCAGTCGCACAGCTGAACCACCACTAGCAAGGATGACCACTCTCTGTGCTCTCCTTCTTGCCGTGGGTTCCAGTTAAAAGGACCCAGCTCTTACCGTGACCTTGGTTTTGAATTCCTGTTCCTTGCTCTCCAGTGTTCTGGGGGTTCTGGATCCTGTCCCACCCTGAATTCAGAGCTCACCCACCATAGGTGTATGGGCTGCACTTTTCAGGACTGGGCTTCCAGTCTCATTTCAGTCACAAGGTCCTCGTCTGAGTGGTTTCCAAAACTTCCTAACAATCCAAGAACTGGCCTTGCTCTTGACACTGCTTTTCAGGAGCTTGGAGCTTCCAAACTCTGAGTGGTCCCCCAGATGTGCCCCGTATGGCTGGTCTGTCTGGCTTTGGGTATCTCCTGCCCTGAAGTTCTGTGGGGCCGAGCTCAGCATGGCCCCTGGTTTGCTGTCTGCCCGAGCAGAGACTCACACTTGTCAATCTCTAGACCTTGCCCTTTGGCACCCATGCAGCACTCTGCTGTCAGCCCCAAGGCCGGCCCCGAGTTCCGTCTCACCTTGCAGGGCAGGGGTGTCCGGCAGGACCCAGCGGGGAGGACTGGTTTTGTGACCTTCCTCTTGCCTTCCTGCCCGAGAATTGGCTAAAAACCATCAGCTCTCTGCTCGTCTGTAATTCTCACCATCCCCCTCCCCTCCCCTCCCTCTTCTTTATGGTGAAGTTGTTGGAGACTCCTGATGATGGTGGTAACAGTGACACTCAGACAACGGTTAGCAAAGACAGTACTCAAAATGCACTGAGCTTCAACTGGCCATGTGGCAGGGACTACGCTCAGTGCAGCCCAACAGCTGCATGGTGGGCGTACAATCACTAGCTCCATTTTCTGGGCAGGGACGCCGGGCACAATGAGGTCAGTCAAACTGCCCCAGGTCACCCAGGACGGGAGCTGAGATAATATACTGTGTGCCAGGTAGACTCAATCCTGTTTAAACCCCACATCAACCCTCCCAAGACAGACATTGTCACGATTCTTTCTGCTCTACAGATGTGGCCCCTTAAAAACGTGTCTGTAAGTCCTTCGATGTTTCTCCCGTGAAGAGGTGGAGAACATTGTCCTCTGTCTTGGGACGGGGGCAGACCTGTAGGATCATCTCAACAGTGGGAGCCAGGTGAGTGGGGGCCGGGTCAGACACAGTTACGCAGCTTCTTGCTGTTCTTTTTTAAAGATACCTTGTCTGGGAGCCTTTGAAATGTAGCCACCCTGGGGCTGCTATGCTGGAGAGGCCATGTTGGGGGAGACAGAGAGAGAGCAGGAATCTGGTCGCAACAACAGGAGAGGGCCCGACCAGAACCCTCCTGCGGAACCTTTCCTGACTCTCGCTGTTTCCCTGAGACGAACACCATCTTTCTCGGGGAGTGCCATTCCTGTGGCTTCGATGCCGGTGCGGGAGCCTCCGATTGGTCCGACGCACCTTACTTCACCCATGGTGACAACTTTATTAAATATGTTCTTTCACTGTCATCTCCGTGGCGTCTGATATGAAGTTGTCAGTCATTGGGTGTTTTTCCTGTGTGGAGGGGTCATTTTTTTTCTCCTACTTTCAGGATTTTCTGAAGTTTGACTTTGACAGGTCTAAGCTTGAATTTCTTTGAATCCATCCTGTGTGGGGTTTGCTGACCTTGACCCTATAAATGCATGCCTTTCAACAAACTTGGGTACTTTTCCGTCATTATTTCTTTAAATATTTTTTTCACCCCATTCTTTCTCCTTTTCTTCTGGATTCCAAGCATCTATATGTTAGGGCTTTTGAAATGGTTCCTCGGACCCCTGAGGCTCTATTCATTCTTTTCTGATCTTTATCCTTTCTCTTATTCAGACTGTATAGTTTTTATCAAAATATCTTCAACTTCACTGCTCTTTCCTCTGTCATCTCCTATTAGGTTCATCGAGTGAGTTTAAAAGTTTCCTTTCTATTTTCACGCTATTTTGAAAGAGAAATTTTAGCTCTAACATCTCCACTTGCTTTAAAAAGATACTTTCTACTTCTCTGCCAAGGTTTCCCATCTTTGCATTCATTCTGAACACGCTTTCCTCTACCTCACTAAATCCAGCTGTAAGGGGGCTTTAAAATCCTTGTCTGACAATGCCATTACCAGGTTCGCCTTAGAGTTGCCGTCCATTCACCATTCACTCTTTCTTCTCTTGAGACTGGGTCGCGCTTCCCTGGCCTTTCGTACCCAGAGTGATTTGGGGTTGTCTCCTGGACACCGTGAACGTTCTGGAGAACATCGTGGAGACTGTGGGTGTGACCACGATGCCGTGAGGAGTGGCGCTGTCTTTCTTTCAGCAGGTCACACGCTGAGTGAGATTCAAACCGGAGACCGGCACGTCTGCAGCAGGTGGTGCCTCCGATCTTAGTCCGGTTCTCTAGGTTTCAGCTGCGAGCTGCTCTCGGCTTCCCCCCCCCCCCCCCAGTACCTGTGGTGCAGGGTCCAGGGCTAGAAATGTGGGCTTGAGTTTATGTAAAGACTCTGGGATTCTCTTTGACTGATTTCTTTTTTTCTTTCTGGGGTCCCATCTCACTTCCCAGTAGCCTCTGTTTCCTCAGGCTCCTCCCCCTGGCTCATCTGGCCAAAAGCCCAGAGTTGTAGCCGACCCCCAGGAGCAGCGCAGCTGACCTCAGGCCAAGGTCACAAAAACGAGCGACTCCCTCCCTCCCTCTTGCTTGTTCCAATTTTCAACACCCCCTCCCCAAACCCACCTGTTTTTGTACAGTCTCTCGTGCTCTCAATTATTTTTAAATTTTGTCCAGGGTTTATAGCTTTTATCCTTGATCTTGCTGTTTATAATGCAGTTCCTTTTCCACCAGCTCCTTTCCTTGTGCAACACTCCAGTGGGAAGCTCCCGCGTCCTTTTCCTCGGGCGTAAGGTGGGGGTGAGGGACTATGTGACATTTCCTGGTAACCGGCAACAGCAGCCTCCTTGGTCTCCGTTTTACAGCAAAGAAAATGGAAGCCGAGACGTGGAAAACTTGGCACAGCAGCACACAAGCGTGTTCTAAATTCTCGTATCTTTAAAAATCCTGCCTGGAAACCTGTACTGCTTCTGGCTCTTGCCCTAAAATTTTGCTTTTCTTCACAAGAGAAGTTTTTAGAAGAGTCATCAGTGTAGAGTCTTAGTCCCCATGTCCGCGGCTCCTGTTCTGTCTCCTACCCCCCTGGTTGGGTGTCTGTCTACCACTGCTGCCCACCGAGACGTCTCCTCGAAGTCCCTGATGACCTAATGGGTCAAAGTCAACGGCCACTTCTCTATTCTTCCTTTATGTCTTGGCACACTCATCACTTTTGACTACTTCCTCTTTCTTGAATTATTTTCTTCTCTTGCTCACAGGCTACCACACTCTCCTGGTTTTCTTGCTGGTGGTCTCACCAGTCACTCCTCCACTGTTCATGTGTCCTTCTGTCTCTAAATGTTTCAATGTCCCTGGGCCCCTTGCTCGTGGCTCCTTACGCCTTCTCCCCTGTCTGGTCCCATGGCTTTTGGCCTACAGTGGACTTTTCCCTGCGTTCCAGCCTCACCCAGCCAACTCCCTACTCAACATGGCCACGTGGACGCCTCGCCAGCCAGTCAGAATTGACGCGGGTCAGACGCAACGCCTGACTCCGCCCCCTAACTTGCTCTGCCCCCCTCCCTTCCCTATTTCTACAAATGGCAGCGACCTGTACTCAAGCTTAGCGTTTTCTCGGAACAGGCCTAGGTCTTCGTGTCGCACTTTGCTTTATTGCACTTTGCAGGTGGGGGCTCGTTTCTACAGACCGAAGTGTGACAGTTCTGCAGTGAGCAAGCCCGCCCGCACCATTGTCCCAGCCACGCGTGCTCGCTCCGTGCCTCTGTGTCGCACTTTGAAATCGCCGTATTTCAAAGCTTCTCATCATCGTGGTATTTGTCACGGAGATCTGTGATCGGCGGTCCCTGGTGTTCCTGTTGTAATAGTTCTGGGCGCACCGCGAACTGCACCCAGAAGACAGTGGCCTTCATTGGTAAATGCTGTGTGTGTTCTGACTGCTCCAGGAACCAGTCGTCCCCCATCTTCTCCCCCTCCCTGCACCTCCCTGTCCCTTGAGACCCAACAATCTTAAAATCTTGCCGATAGATAGCCGTACAAGCCTCTAAGTGTTTACGTGCAGGGGAGAGTTGCTTGTCTCTCACTTCAAAGCAGAAGCCAGAAGTGATTTGGCTCGGTGAGGAAGGTGTGCTGAGGGCCAAGAAAGCGGGCCTTTTTACCAAGCAGCCAAGTTGTGAGTGCGAAGGAAAGGATCTTCCTTTTTTCATATTTAAAAATTTTATTTTAGAGAGGGGGAGGGAGGGAGAAAGAGACCACCCTGTCGGGAGCGGCCACACAGGCATGTCCCTGGATCCTGAGAGCAGCTCCGGAGCCTTCTCGGGTCCCCAGGCAACAGTCTAGGGGGACCCAAAGCTCCCGCCTGACTTCTGTGAGTCCCCAAGGACTGAACCTCACACCCCTCACTCTCAGGTTCCTTGTTCTGGGGGTGCTGGCCCTGTCTCACAGCTCTGATCACCTCCCTTGTCACTGTCCCCACGCCACTCACATTAAGTATTCCAGGAGCTGAACGGTGGGTGTACCTTGGAGGGCTCCAGGCGGGAGGGAGGTCCTGCTGTTCCCCAGCTCCTTTCTCGCCCCTCCTCTGGCACCTAAAGGCCGAACAGTCTCTCCTGTTCAAGAGCACCGTCACCACTGACCCTGAAGTCCTGGCCCCGGTCTGTAACCTTGTCCTGGGGGTGGTTTCCTGTCTTAATTGGGTGACTGATACCTTTTCTTAACAAAAGCCATTTCCTCCAGAAGAGGGATTCTTTTTCTGGCTGCGAAGAGAAGAACATTTGCTGTCACAGCGAGAGTTGGGATTTCAGCCTAGGTCTGTCCTACATCTGAATTTGGAGCCCACGCTTTTAGAGCATAGCATCAGCTGTGCCCCCCCCAGTACTGCAGTGCAGGCCATGGCGGCTCACACCCGTGCACACACAGACGCACGCCTGTGTTTTCTCGCAGGGGAAATGCATGGTCATCTGGCCCATCTCAGAAGGTTGCTCTGAAGGTCAAATAACATTTCTTACAATCCTATCAAAGCTAGCCTCAGGACATCTGCTCGCCTGGTCCAAATCCTCACTGTGTTTTAGATGGCTGCGCAGAAAGGGGACAGACCTCCGGGCGCCAGGTAGAATGCCCTTTGCACTCCCCAGAGCTGCTGCTTCACTTTCTTTCCTTCCCGTCCCTCCCAGTAGTGTCCCCCTGTTGCTGTGGGTGGCCTTCACCTGGTCAGAGCGACCTCCTTCCCGGACAAAGGCATGGAAGGCCCACTATTCTAGCCCTTATTTTCTGTTCCCCCCAGGTGATTTCCTATTTTCCACAGGCTGAAGGTCATGGGTGCTGTTTGGGTTCGGGGTTATGTGGTTGAGGTCTTCTTCACTTTAGAGTGATCAATGTGGGAGACACCTATGTGTCAGAAGGAGGAGGTCCTCTCTCCCTCTCTCCCTGAAGCCAGGGATCTGTCTACCTTGAAAGGACAGGAATAGCCCTCTTTAAAAATAGCTGAATGCACCTAAGAAAAGTACTTCCGGTTCTGAACCATCAGGATTTTCTGGCAAACCTTATAATGTCCTGCAATGGGGGTGGGACTCAGTTTTTCAGACTGACATTAACCCTGAACTCCTCGGATGGACCAAAGAAACAAATGAAACAAACAATCAAAAAAAAGGAAATGATGGCATTTTGTTCTATGTCCTTTAGGTCTTTGAATTCTACAGTTCCCTGTCTTTGACCTTGGTGCTGGCTAAGGACTTTGGTACTTCCTGCTGCCTTGGGTGTGCCCGTTGAACTTGTTCTGGCCCAAGCCCTGTCTGCCCTCCATGTTCATTTTGGCCTACACAAGTGAACGAAGGTCCAGACCTGACTACATTGCATCGGTTATCGATTCGTCATTCCTGACATGTGAGCTGTAACCCCTCAGTTTCGAGAGCAGGAGGGTGTGTTCTGGCCCCCTGTGGAGGGATAAGGGCAGGAAAAGTGCTGGTCAGAGCCTCGGGCCCTTCCCTGCCTGAGCCCCTGCCTGGACAACACAGCGACTGATGTCACTTTGCAAGTTAAAATGCTTTAGGCACGAGGAGCAGAAACCACAACCTGCTAACTTGGGCTAATGTAAACCAGAAGGGGGTTCCCAAGATTCCCACGGATGGATGCACGGGTGACTACAACGTGCCAGGGAGTGTTATTCAGCTTCGGGAAGGAAGGAACTTCCGTCATGACGTGCCACAGAGTGACCTTGAAGACATAGCCTGAATGAGATGCATGCCAGTCGCGGAAGGACACACTCTGTGTGGTTCCACTCACACGAGGTAACTAGAGAAGTCACAGAGCAGGGTAGTGGGACGGTGGTTCCCGGGGTGGGATGCTCTTGTTCAGTGGGGGCAGAGTCCCAGTTCCGGATGCTGGAAAAGCTGTGGAGACAGTGGTGGCGCTGGCAGCACAGCCTTGCGGACACATGTCATGCTGCTGAGTTGCACCCTTAACACTTTACACTGGGAAGGGGTAAGTATAGTTTACCAGGCACAAACCAAGGCTGACCTAAACCAACAAAAAGTTATTCGGGGCGAGAACTCGTAGACCTCTTCCCCTGGGATCCGGCCCCGACAGCAACCTGACATGCTTCTCCCGTCCAGATTCCACCTGCTGGAGAGGAGAGTTGGCCTGGGGCAGATGGCCACCAGGCAGATTAACCTCGGTGGGGGTGGGGTGGCAGGCTCATGTGTTACCGCTGGTGACCACCAGGGGGAGTTACGGGTCCGTTCACCAGAATCCAAGTCCTTGAATGGCCAGTTTTTAGAACGATTACTTTCCGAATGTGTTTGTTTCTTTTAATTATATATCTTTAATTGCCCGATTTTTGTTTTGTCTGCACAACAGCATTTCGGGGGCATGTTGACTTTTGCTGAGTCAGCGTCCTGCTGTTGAACGGGAGGCAGAACATTAGCAAGAAGGGGTGTTGAGTACGTGTGTCTGGCCTTGGTGACTTGGGGACTGTCCAAGCCCCACCCTTGACAAAATTCTCAGGTGAACGCTGAGAAGCTTCTGAAAAAGCTGACTTTTTTTCCTTCCACCCTAAGCAGAAAGGAGGCAGGGAGTTAGGAATCAAGTGGACAATAAAGGGAATTTTCTTGATTGAATGATTGGGTTTTGGACCCAGATTTTTACCCCCAACCTAGCCTAATGCCCTTTCCCTGCCCTGGAAAGCTTAGCGTAGGAGCGAGAGATTCTCACGGCTTCTTTGGTGTCTGCTCTCTCTGTGCCCATGTGACCCTGGGGGCAGACCAGATCTCCAGGGGAACTTGGCGAAGCCTCAGCTGAAGCGACAAAGATCGTTTCCTGGCCAGCTAAGAAAAAGTTATGGGTTTTTGTTTCTTTTTCTTTTTTTCCCATTACCATCTATTTCCCCTGTATACCCTCTTCTGCCTCACCCACCCCAACACCTGTTTGTTGGGTTTTATTTTGAGGGTTTTTATTATAAGTATTCATTTGAACCACACTGGTGATATATGCAGGGGAGGAAGATCTCACATGTTCCCACAAGTGATGTGTTAAACTAAAAAATAACAGAAGGAAAAAGAGACCTAGAAATAAGGGTGGACAGGAGATGTCCAGTTCTGTGGGGCTCTTCACAGGTCAGAGGCCAGAGGCAGCCTGACTGGCCTGACGCTGGATGTAACTATTTAGAACGGCCGTTGTCCCGGTGCGAGGTGAGGAGCTGAGAGCCAGGGGGCGGATGTGAAAGGCGTCTGTCTGTGTGATGAGAATATAAGTCTGCTCACCTCCCTTCCCTTTGGCATTCCCTCCAGACACTGAGAAACTATTTTAAATACTTTTATTTTCTGGATCGTTGGCTCATTTCTCTAAATATGTCTCTGTCGTTCAGACCACAGGGCTGCCCTCATTTCTCATGGGGTCCCACCTTTCTCTCCTGAGCCTGGGCTCCCACGGGGGCCTGGTTGTCACGAGGAGTGGAGCAGCTGGGCCAGGCCTTTCTGTGATCGAATGGGTTCAACTGGACACGTTCCTGCGGGGCAGCAAATGCAGGTTGGGGTCCTGGAGGTAGTCCCGGACCCATCCGTTGTTGGGGTTGGTGCAGACCTCTCGGTTCTTTGTGGTGACGAAGCTGCGGAGGCAAAGTGAGACCGTCATGGGCCATGGAGTAGAGGGGGGACTGTCCACACTCCCCCCACTCTGGCTCACATGGGGCTCACCTTGGCCTCCCCGATCTTGCTTCTGTCAGAGGCCCCCCGCCCCCCACTGGCTTCTAGACCTCATCAATGCTTTTGTCGGCCCCTTTCCCACCCAGCCTAGACCACTAGGCTGGGCTGCATTAGGCGCACCGTTTATTGGTCCATGCAGCTGTGAGCTGCAACGTCAAGAATTGCACCCAGGCCTGTCCTGTGCGGTTCAAAGCCCTTCACCACTACTGTCCTCCTTCCAGCAGGGAGACTTCTTGGTTCTGTGCACTTCCGGCCCCCGGCCCCCCTTCCCCTTCCACAGAGATATCTGTAGGGAAGCTTACATGATTGCCGGCAGGTGACAGTTGAGGGCCTTTCTGTACCCTGCCACCCGTTTCCTTGGTAATACTTTCTCCTGATATTTCACGCAGCAGGTGTGTGGAAGGTTTATCGACTCAACCATTTCTGCGGGAATCACACCGAAAGCTGAGTGAGGGAGGCCGAGAGGGAGCCCATGACCTCCCTCTCCCACCCCTTTGATGGCTGAGCCATCGGTTAGCAGGGACTGATTGCAGCTGGCTGCAAAGCTCGGAACCTCTCAAGGGCACCAGCTGGCCGATCCATGTTTTGGGTGGGCCATTTTCTCTTTCTGTGGCCTGAACCCATGGCACGGGCCTGCTTGACCCGCCCAAAGGCACTGTTGTCCCCTCCCACCCACCATATGCACCTCTGCACACAGCGACATTCCCGTCCTTGGTTCTTGAAGCAAAGCTGCAAAGACCGGGGCATCCTGAGAGTATGTGAGCGACCCTTGCTCCCCCAAATATTTACACAGGCAGAGGCGGACTTGGCTGCATGTCAGGGTGGCCTTAGGCAGGAAGGAAGGACTGGGGCAGTGGTGGGCAGGCATGTGGCAGGACTGAGCGACTTGGTCCCTTCCCTGTCACCAGGTCCTCCAAAGTGATGGTAGCAGCGGGGGCAGGGAGCAGGCAAAACGACCCTCGCTCTCCACAGCCCCCAAGTATCCTGCAGCTCTAAAACCTGCTGAGCCCTGCTCTTTCCAACAGGCCTGACTTGGGTCTAGGCTGGGGGGTAGAGATGGGGGTCAGGAAAGCCCCACACTTGGGCATCCCATTGGGACTCCTTTTGACTGCGTGATGGCCCCAGCCATCCGGCCTCACAGTACCAGGAACGGGCGTCTGGGTTCAAGCTCCGCACCGCTGAGCTCAGCCCCAGCGGTGCTTCGGCCTGCCCCCCAACACCCTGGGTCCTGCTCTGCCGGAGACCAGCCTGTCCCCACCCACCTGCCTTGCCTGCCCATCTGTTCATTGCATGCCTTTATCGCCATCTCTTCCATGACCTCCTTGGTTCCTCTTCCTAAAGGCTCCGTCCTTGGGACTTCAGGTGTAACCTTGACCCAGCTTCCCAGAACTGCCCAACCCCAGAAGGATCGGGACCACAGCCCAGTTCTACTTACAAAGGGGAGAATTTAAAGACAGCAGCTAAGCCCGCAGGAGGGGAGAGGCCCCCGGGAGGAGGACGGAGATCCTAAAGCTCTCCTGGTGTCACCCTGCTGCCAGCTGTCCAGTTCCCCTTTCTCATTGTTGCCCTGTAGGGACAGGCAGACTCACTTGCCCGGCCGGGAGAAACAGAAGTGATGGTGAGGATGAGGATGAGGAGGAAGAGGGCAGCCGTGGAGGCCTTCATCCCCGCAGTGGGGCAGTTCAGCCTCCGGGGAGGGCTGAGCGAAGATGTCCTTTCTGCTGGCCGTTCCCTCTCTGACCTCTCAGCTCTCCGGACTCTGACCATTTCATAGTCGCTGGAGGAAGAGAGAACAAACTGGCCTCTTGGCCTTTGCTGGAAGGAAGGGCCGAGGGGGGCGGGGCCTGGTGCAAAGCTGAACTCGGCAGGATGTGAATTCATGCAAAGGGAAGCACAGAGGAAGGGACTAGGTGGCCAACTGCGTTGTGTGTCGGCCACCTTGCATGTCCCGCTTTACTTACTCCTCATGTTGTGAAGTAGCTTATCACACCTGTCTTACAAATGAGGCCACTGAGGCTTCGGGAAGGGCACTTCAATAAGTTGCCCGAGGTCACACGGGTAGGAGGCTGATGGGCAGCACTGACAGCCAGGTCCACGCAATTCCACCGAGTTACCTGCCACCCTCTGTGTGCCCCCTCCCCCCGGGTGATCGGTCACTGGGAGGATCAGGGAAAGCGCAGACTGAGGCAAGGGTAGGGTTTCGTGGTCTCAGAATGGGGTCTCTGCACCCACAGTCCAAGGACACGTGTGTGAGTTTGCTCTTTCGTGTCACAGATCATGCTACTCATTCTCCAAAGAGACCGTGTGCCTGGTCCTTGTATTTTTGTTTTCTGCTGGGGTGTTTGGCTCATTTGCCGGTTCCCATTTATCTCTTTGGACCTTGGACTCTAAACCAGCTGCCCTCGAGTGCCCTTCGTGTGGGTTATCCAACCTGCCACCATGGCCAACATGGCCAGCAGAGGGCGCCCTAACACCGTGAGCCTGGCAGTCTGCTTCGAGTCCCAAGTTCCAGCTTCTGCCTGTTGTCATTGGCTAAGGCCGGACCTGCCCCTGCAGCATCTCCTCTCTTCTGACTGGCTCAGGACCCTGCTCCAGGTTGAAGGCAGCTTTCAGGATAGGGATGGAATATACAGGGGATTTTGCTGTGGATGGACCTTGAGCTGTAGAGGCCCCAGGGAGTGTTTCAGGAGATGAGAGTGGAGGGGGCAGGGGCAGAGCAGGGAATGGAAGGCCCTCGTGGGGCTTGCAGGCCTGACTGCTCATAAACAGGGAAAAACATATAAGGCAACTGGTCTTGGTGGGTCCAAGGTAGTTAGTGGTCGTGAAGCTGTGGCTTTTAGGGGGGTAAAAGCCTCAAAGGAGGGTATGTATGTGGGGTTCCCCACTTATGTATGCCCTTGACCTCTGTTTAAGGACACAAGGAGGACTGAGGAAGCCTGGTTGTACCCATAGCTTGCAGGCCCCCTCTCGGTCCGTGTCTGTGGACGGCTGGAGGCCAGGGAAGAGTGGCCATAGTTCCTGTACTGTGCATGCTCTCACCCTGAGTCCGTAGAGCGCCTCCTTGAACCCCGAACATGGGCCTCAGAGCCTCTGGGGACAGCTGGGTGGTATTCGTGGTCTTCCTTCCTCCCACTCATCCATCCATCATCCACCCATCCGTCCCTTTCCCAAGCACCTAGTACGGCCTAGGCTTTCTGCTGGGCTCCGTGGGGGGCACGAAAGTGGGTAAAACAAAATAGTGCAACCTGATACGGTAAGAGGATGGAGAGGGCTGGGGAAGACAGGTCCATGAGTCATTCCTGTCCCAGCAAGTAGTGAACAGAGAGGCCTTGGGAGCCGCACAGAGAAAAGGGCTGTGGCGTTTGCTACGGAGAGGCCTTTAGGAAGATTTACCTGCAGAGCGAGGTGATCATTCTTAGCTTTACACTTGTAAAGGTTAAATAAAATAATGCACATAGAAGGCACTGAAAAGTGGTATCTGTTATTATTGTGGTTACTTATTGTGCAAAGTGGCCTCCACACCCAGTGTCTTTATTGTTTTCTTTTCTTTTTTTGAAGATTTGGTTTATTTATTTTTAGACAGAGGGGAAGGGAGGCAGGAAGAGAGAAACATCCATGTGTGGTTGCCTCTCGAGTGTCCTCTATGGGGAACCTGGCCCACAACCCAGACATGGGGAATTGAACCAGGGACCCTCTGGTTCACAGGGCTGTGCTCAATCCACTGAGCTACACTGGCCAGGAGTCTTTATTGCTTTCTGCTCAGCTTCCCATTACCGGCTTCACAGGCCTGACCCATTTCTTCGCAGCAGACTCTGGCCAACCTTCTGCAGAGCGAGGTTGGATGCCAAGGGTGCCCCCCAGGCTGGGCTCGTCAGTGTCTCAGGGCCAGAGGGTAACTTCAGTAGAAAGAATGAGGGCGGGAGAACACCACTGACCGTTCATTCAAGGTCGGGCAGCTCCCAGGAGGCCTGGCTCGGCTGAGAGCTGGGAGGAAGCTTTGAGGGGAGGGGTGAGGCCTCACTTCTTCTCTTTAAGGTTCCGTGCTGTGCCCTTCCCCACTACTTCTGGGTCACTCAGGCCTACCCCAGCTCCTGGATGTAGGCCATCGCTGGGGTCAGCACTGAGGGAACAGCCTTTTTTGGTGAGGAAGCTATGGAAAGAGAGGGAGAAGGATTACATACCATGGGTTGGGCAGCTAGGAAGGAGAGCTGGTCCTCCCTCCCTCGCAAACCCCTGGCCTGGCCTGGCCTGGAGGCAGCCCAGGGCCAGTCGCATTCTGAGACAGACACTTAAGCCCCTTGGGGCCCCTGAACCCACCTGGTCTCCCTGTCTGCACCCAGGAAGTACCCTTCTGCCTTCTCTTCCCCCCTCTTAATGCCTCCCCAGCCATAGGGCCAGCTTCCTCCGGGCTCCCAGCGGGCACTGGATTGGCCAGAAGGCCCTCAGGTTGCCTCTTGGCTTCTACTCCCCATGTCAACACACCTGAGAGGCACCCTGGGGAGTCCTCATTCTGCATTCTGCCCGCCCCAAGCCCCAGCATGGTGTGAGCGGGCCGCCTGCACACCTCCACGCTGGGAGCACTGGCCACTGGCTCATAGTCACGTGGGATCCACGGGCGCAGGACAGCATGGGAGGCGTGGGGGCAGCTGCACCCCGTGGCCTGGGCAGGTCCTCCCGAGGGGAGGGCATGAGGGAGCCGAAACGGGGCCCTTGTGCAAGGCGACACCTGAAGGCAGGAAGCCGGAGGGAAGGAGGAGGTGGCCCTGCAGAACAGGGAGACGTGGCTGTGGAGGGACCCACAGCTGTCCCCTCTCCATGCTGCACCTCTGCCCCTCTTCTCCTCCTTTGTCAGCAAACATCCTGCTTCCTCCCTTCACCCTCCCAGGAGGACAGGCTGGTGGCTTCCACTCCAGAGTGAGGAGGTGCAAAGGCCAGGTCACCTCAGTGAGCACAGGCCATCCGGGGTGGCTTGCTGACCGAGACACTCCACCCAGGAAGGGTATTTAGAAGAAATCCCGCCAGGGGCTGGGACTCGTGCCCTGTGGGAGTGCAGGCCCAGCCCCTCACAGCGCCCCCATCCTGCGAAGAGGGGAGGACGCCAGACTCAACTGCAGGTCACAGTTGCTGGCTCTGAGCCCACCGCCCCGTTGTGCCCTCCCAGTGTCCTCACTGGTCAGCCAGGCTGCGGGACTGGGGTTTTCCGGGAGCTTCCTGGGGCTCAGGGCGCATCAGGGACCGACAGGCTTGGAGGCACTGACACCTTCGCCAGTGGAGTCTTCACTACGGGACCCCGCCCAGCCCTCGTCTCTGCCTGATGTTGTGGGTCTCGGTGTGAGATTTTTGCTTGAGGAAAAGGTTTCATGGCTGAAAAGTGTGGTTTTTAAAAAAATCACTGAGTTAGGCGACATTTCCATTATTTTCTGATTGTGGGAGTCACAGTGGGGGACAGCAAAGCCACGCTGAGCGGGACTACGGACGCAGCAGGAAGGGCATTTGAGACCAAGGGCGTCTCAGCGTGCTGTGCTTATGGGGTGGAGTGACTCGGGGTGTCCATGTCCCATGACCAAGTCGGACAGGAACGTGAGTGTGCGTCGTGATGGCCTCAGGGGCCCCCGAGGGCAGCGGATGCTTGGGCGGAGCGGGAAAGGCCTGGGCCTGTCACCCAGCCCCTCTCCGGGCCGCACCCTTGCTCTCTAAGGATGGAATCGGGGTCCCCTGTCCAGCAACAATTGTTACGTTTCATTTTCCTCTTAAAGTTCCAGTACAGTTGAATTAGATACTTTTTATTGGTGCACAGATTTTACAAACAGAACAGTAATTGTTGCTTTTGACAAAAGAATTCAGGCCAAGGAATTCCCAGAAGGTGAGAGAGTGGAGGCGGGTATGTGGCATCTACCGTAGCTTCTCCTCAACCAACCGTTTTCCAGCTTTTGGTTGAATCCAGCTTCACCATGCATTCCTGGACTCCGTGAGCACCGGGGTGGAAACAGACCTCCCGCCCACGCCTGGTTTTGAAGCTGGGGAGCAAGGCAGAGGAAAATGATACTGTGAGGAGGTTTCTGCACATAAAATTGGGGAGCCCCATCATCCTGGCCCCTGGACTTCCCCAACTCAGCCCATCTTATTCCTCCCTTTCTCTGCTTTAGGGTCTCAGGGGGTCTCCTCTGGGAGACCCTGCCTCTGGCACCCTCTCAGTGACTCAGGGGCGTTTCCCTGAGCAGCCTTGCTCCTGCTCTCCCCACCGCTCCATGGCCGCCCCCTTCACTGGGAGCATCTGGTATCTGATGCTGTGCAGGATCCTAATGAGGACACGAACCTCTGCAGACTTCAAAGCATCCAGAGGATGAGACTTTTCCGGACCTCCCTCCATCAGATCCCCAACCCCAAGACATGGCTGGTAAGCTTGGCACTTACATGACAGCAGGCTGGGAGCACTCATTGCTCGTTTTATAATATTTCTGCATGAATACGCATCGGATATTTCGTGTGGCGTAGGAGAAGCAGCAGTCACTGGCGCGGTGTGCGCCCGTAGCAGGAGAAAGGTCCATGTAAGGACAGAGCCTCTTTCTGTGGGAACTACATCCTCCCCCCTTGTCTGCAGAGCACAGGGGAGGGTGTGAAGGGGAAGAGCTCCAGGGGTGCTTCCTCCTCTGCAGCACCTGCTGGCATCTCTTTGCTCCCCTCCCCAGGGTTGAGCTGTGCACCCAGGCAGGGCCAGGACCCCTTCTCCCCAAGGTGAGCAGACTCCAGGACAGCCAGGTGGGACAGAGGTCGTGTGTGGGGAGGGACCCACAGTGCACCCTGGTCCCCCTTGGAGATGTCCCCTCCCCCTTTCCCCATGTCCTGTAAATGAGGAGGACTGAAGCCACTGAGCAGATCTGTACCCAACAGCAGCCTTTAAATACATGCACAATGAAACATTTACCTTCATACTGTATCCTGGGATCATCCTGCACATGCATGGCTGATCCGAGTTCTATTGGGAGACAGAGACAAGGAGGGAAGAGGAATCACTGGGAGGCGGCACCGTGTCCGTGTCTCCACCTGTGTCGCCCCCCAGCCCAGCCCCGGGGGAGGGGGCGACGCTGCTGCTGGACACTGGGCGCCCGTCTGTGTTCTGGGCCTGCCCCCTGGCCCGTTGTCTCACTGGTGCCCTGAGATTTCTGAGGGGACTTCTGAAAATGTTTGAGCCATGAAAACGTTCTATCCACTTCCTTTCTTTCCTGTTGACTTTAAATACAGAGAGCAAACAGCAAATGCCACATGGATAAATCAGTCACACAGCCACAGCAGGTGCCATAGCCCACAACATGCTCCCCACGCATTTCTGGAACCCACAGGGCCCTGGAGACCAAAAGGTGTTCTTCGTTAAGTGATTTGGTGGCACAGAGTCCCCCAAAGTGAAGAGAGGCTATTTATAGTCTTTGTCCCATTAGCATAAATATTCGTGTCTGTCTGTGGCAGAGATGTTACTATTTGATTCTAGTGTGCTTCCCAGAGTCTGCTAGGACTGCTAAGAATGTCCAGTTATGTGTTATCTTTTAAAATTATGTTTATTTTTTTTAATGTGTGTTAATATAAAGTGTACAACTTTGACCTTGCTTTTCTGTCTCAGACTCTGACTCAGGGCCCTGCAGGGATCGAGACCCGAGAAGTGCATGCTGGGTGGGGCAGAAGTGGGTTCTCAGGTGTTTGTGTGGGAATAGTACAATAATGAAGAAATTACTACACAAGAGTGAGCTCTGTGTTTCCCGTGTTCACAACTGTGAATACACTTTTATCACACCCCGTAGTTATCAGGGGAATGAATGGCAAAGAGACCTGGTGGGGACTGGAAGGGCTCAGGGATCAGATAGGACAAGGCGGAAATGCCATCAGAGCCGTAAGAACAGTCACAATTCTTTGAGGCTCAGAGGGAGCACAGAGCTGTGTACTTTAGACCAGACTGAGCAAATGCTAACCATTTTCCAATGTGCACTTTAAAGCATGAAGGACATTCGTATCCTGTGCAACTGTAACCACAGACTACCCACGGGGCTTTATTGGTCTCGTAAACTTGCACCTCTGTCCCAGCTGGACAGTGACTCCCCACTTCCCTGTCCCCAGCCCCGGGCCACCACCACTCCACACTGTGTCTCTATGACTTGGCTGCTTTGAGGGCCTCATGTCAGTGGAATCACAGGGTGTTCACCCTGTGTTATTGGCTCATTTCACTTATCATAACGTCGTGCTCAGCGTTCCTCCATGTGCTGGCACGTGTCCCAATTTCTGTCCTTTTTGGCTGAATAATATTCTATTGTGTGCACAATATATCCCCCACTTTGAATCCATTCATTTGTTGATGGACACTTGGGGTGCTTCCCCCTGGGGTGTGTTAGGAATGGTGCGGCTGTTAGCACGGGTGCACCTGTGTCTCCCAGGTGCCTGCTTCCTGTTCTTTCGGGTGTGTATCCGGAGGTGGAGTTGCCGGTGATATTGTATCACCTTTTCAAACCTCTGCATTTCAAAGCCTCTGCCTTCCAAAGTGCACCCGGCCCCTGTGTTCTGGGGAAGGGACTGTAGGCCTGCGTTATGCTGGTTAGGCGAACACGCTGAGCTGTTGGCTCACTTCCTATGCAGTTCCCCGTGAGTTATGTTTAATGAGGCACGTGGGTACCGTCCAGTGTGCTCGATATGATGTGTGTGGGGCTGGCAAAATAAAGTCTTAAATGGGTTGGTTTACGTTTCATAACAGCTTCCTAGCTAGATCATATCCTGACTCCACCACTTACTGGCTGTGGGATCTGAGCATGTTATCCAAGGCCTCTGTGCCTCAGCTTCTCATGTGTAAAATGAGACTAATAATAATACCCAAAACCATCCTGGCCTGTGCAGCTCAGTGGATTGAGCATGGGCTTGCAAACCAAAGGGTTGCTGGTTCAATTCCTACTCAGTCCACCTGTCTGGATTAGGGGCCAGGTCCCCAGTAGAGGGTGCACAGTGGGCTACCGCACATGATGTTTCTCTCCCTCTATTTCTCCTTTTCATCCTCTCTCTCTAAAAGTAAATCAATTCTTTAAAAAAAATGCTCAAGACCATGCCCCATGCTGGCCGTCTGCTCCACAGGGTTGTCAGGAGGGTTCGGTGCATCAGTGTCTGTGAGACGATGGCAGTGGTTTCTGCTTGTACAAGGCAGTGGAGGTTTTCCCTCGTTACTAAGTCAGTAGGACGGTTGGGTGGACTCGGGTGAGTCACCAGCCCGGCTTGTCCCATCTCCTCTTCAAACTGATAGTCTGCACTGCACGGGATACACTAGTTCAACATTGGAGGCGACTGTGCTTTTTTGCCCAGTTCACAATCTGCTACAATTCTTTGGCTCAAGCTCATAATGGTCCCATATGAGCTAAGGGAAGGTATCAGATAATTGTGGCCATGAAAAGGGAGGAGAACTGTTTCCCGAGTGGTCTGTGCACTTTCCCCAGGAACAAAGGCCACAGGGCAAGGTCCATACCCTGCTGCTGCTGCTGCTGCTGCCTTTAAGCAAGTGCCAAATCCACCTCCAGAGAACCTCTGTCTCCTCCCTGGAATTCAGGTTACCACCAAATTGGTCACCAGTGCAAAGGGTCTCTCACTCACCATCGGGTTGCGATCCACGGGTCGGGGGTCCTAGGGCAGCAGCAAGGATGAGGAAGGGGAGGATAGCTTTGAAGACCTTCATCTTGCAGGTGTGAGGGCAGAGCTGGCCTGAGTACTCCTGGGCTCTCTGCTCCCGACTCCCTGGGACCCCAGGCCTGCCCTGGTGTTTATAAGGGGAGGAAAAATCAGGAAGTCACGAGGTAGAGTGCCACAGAATTCTCTTTGCTTATAGTGCTGGCAACTTGATAATTTTATTAAGGGAACCAGTCTGGGAGTGCAACAGGAAGTTGAGGGCCATGATGACGTGGGGTTTTCTCAGCTGTGCAGTGGATGTAGGCAGAAGTGTCAAAATTTCAGAGAGTGGCCTCAGCCAGGACAGGAGTCAGAGGACCCTGTGCAAGGAGTTGTCCCATCCTGTGAGGGTCATGGAAGTGCCACAGGAAGAAGTACCTGTAGGGGTACCTGCCTACAGGCAGGGGTACCAGGGAGCTCTCTGGGTAACTTCTTCTTCCCCTTGTGAAGCATCTGCTTTCTTCTTGCTCTGTTTGTAAATGTCATGTCTGCAAGCACCAGATTGCGATGCTTACTTTTGCCCAAACAAATCCTTTTTGTGGAGGGACTACCCAGTCGGCTTTTTGTTAATGGTAGACAAGAGTGACCATATTTTATTTCACTGTATTTTTCTAAATTTCAATTGATTATATGTTTACTGATTTGAGAGAAAGGGAGATACTGATGTGAGAGACAGACTTCAGTTGTTCAATTGATTGTCTACATATGTGTCCTGAGCAGGGCTCAAACACTCAACCTTTTGATGTGTGGGTCAGCTCTCCAACCAACGGAGCCTTCGGCCAGGGCTGAGCTCATTTTTTAAAAAATGTTTTATTTATTTTTAGAGAGAGGTGAAGGGAAGGAGAAAGTGAGAGAGAAACATCAGTGTATGGTTGCCTCTCATGTGTCCCCTATGGGGACCTGGCCTGCAACCCAGGCATGTGCTCTGACTGGGAATCAAACCAGCGACCCTTTGCTTCACAGGCCCATGCTCAATCCACTGAGCCACACCAGCCAGGGCTGATTTTTTTTTTTTAACAATGGACATGTATGTGTGCGTGTTCTGATTCTGGTTTTCATCCCAATTATTATTGCTTTCACTAGTTTAGATTTTATATTCAAATTAGCAAACGTTTCTGGTTTCATCTCCCAGTGTTCCATGGCATTTATATTTTTTCTCTTAGTGTTTCTTGTTAGGTCATTCGTAAAGAGCTATAGCCTGTAGCAATGACTCAAACACTGGGCAGGGTCCGTGAACATTATTGTTCCAATAACATCAGATTCACTTCTCCTATGCGGTTGAAATTGCCAGTTTAAGGAGTTACTTTACTTCCAAAACGTATTTCTTGAAAGATCAGTGTGATTTGTATACAACAGGCTATATATACACACTCACTAACATTTACTGAGCAGCAGACGAGGCCACGAACATGGCAGAGGCTTCACGCGGATGGACCATGACCTCTTCCTTCCTGGGTCCTCCCGCCCTGAGCCCCCAAAATGCCCATCTTAACTTTGACCGCCATGTTCAAGTCTTTCCAGCTCTTGCTCTCAGTGTTATTTGGTTACTTTAAAGAAGTATCATCTCTATGATGATTGTTAAACTTCAGTTCCTCCAGGAGAATTGTGATTCTGTTCCCCATTTTCCCAGTTTCTCAACTGAAATTTCTGGAGACTTTGGGATTTGGGAAAACAACTAATTTCCTAAGAAATGGGATATTAGGGGTTGGGAAGGAATTCCCCCATGGAAGTGCTAGGGGTGTTTGGAAGAAATCCCGCCAGGGGCTGGGACTCGTGCCCTGTGGGAGTGCAGGCCCAGCCCCTCACAGCCCCCATCCTGCGAAGAGGGGAGGACGCCCAGACTCAACTGCAGGTCACAGTTGCTGGCTCTGAGCCCACCGCCCCGTTGTGCCCTCCCAGTGTCCTCACTGGTCAGCGAGCCTGCGGGACTGGGGTTTTCCAGGAGCTTCCCGGGCTCAGGGCGCATCAGGGACCGACAGGCCTGGAGGCACTGACACCTTTGCCAGTGGAGTCTTCACTACGGGACCCTGCCCGGCCCTTGTCTCTGCCTGGCTCTGTGGGTCTCGGTGTGAGATTTTTGCTTGAGGAAAAGGTTTCATGGCTGAAAAGTGTGGTTTTTAAAAAAATCACTGAGGCGACATTTCCATTATTTTCTGATTGTGGGAGTTACAAGTGGGGGACAGCAAAGCCTCACTGAGCGGGACTACGGACACAGCAGGAAGGACATTTGAGACCAAAGGTGTCTCAGCGTGCTGTGCTTATGTGGCGGAATGACTTGGGGTGTCCATGTCCCATGACCAAGTTGGATAGGAACGTGAGTGTGCGTCGTGATGGCCTCAGGGGCCCCCGAGGGCAGCGGGTGCTTGGGCGGAGCGGGAAGGGCCTGGGCCTGTCACCCAGCCCCTCTCCGGGCCGCACCCTTGCTCTCTAAGGATGGAATCGGGGTCCCCTGTCCAGGACCCACTCCCACTGGCTCCCAAGTGGTGAACGCCTTTTCACAGAGGCAAGTCAAGCTGTCCAGTTCCCACTGACTTCAGAGTAATTTTATTTCAACAGCCTTCTGTGTTTCAACCCCGTCTCTGAAAGAAAACGAGGTATCGTCGAAGGTGAGGAACAGTTCGGTTGTCTGTAAAAGCAGCTCATCCTTTAGAAATAAGCTGGAAAAAACATGACTGGGGGACCCCCTAACCCCAGTCACATTCCCCAAAGGCCAGGCCTGAGCATTGCTGCACTGGCCCTGGACACAGGCTGGGCCCCCAGCTCAGGCCTCAGGTGGACATGTGGCCTTGAGGGGCTCCAAGCACCGCTCCTCAGCATCTCTGGGGGCAACGCCCCCCACATGGGAGGCCCTGTTTTGAGGGAGTGGAGAAGCAGGTTGGCCTCATTGCAGGGCCTTGGCGGGAAGGGGTCCGGTGCTGGGGGAGGCGAGGGTGGAACCGGTTCAAGAAAACGCCAGGTCTCTTAGTCGAGGCCCTCCCCGTCCTGCGCCCCGCAGCCTCACTCCGGCCTGTTTTCCCTGCAGGGACCAGGGTGGAAGGAAGACAGGGAATGGCGTTCATGTGAGGAGGATGTAGTCTCGGTCCCTAGGGCGATAGTGATGATGGTGACGATGATGATGAGGAGGAGGAGGAGCAGGCAGGGAATGGCAGCCCTGGGGACCTCCATCTCCCCCCAGACAGAGCCACTGTGGGGGGGGAGCTGGCCCAGTAGGGGCTCCTGGGGCTCCCGGGCTGACGGAATGCTGAGAAGTGATTATCTAGGCAAAACAGTTTTCGAATAAGAGAACTGAGATTTCAAAGGAAAGTAGAAAGTGATGATGACCTCAGCGCTTTTGTATCCGGCACAGATGGTGAGGGTGGCGTGAAGGAAGTACCAAGAGCCGAGGTTCTGGGAGGGAAGCTGCCGTCCACCCCCAGTGGGAACGTCTCCCTATTGACCTAAATCCTCCATTAGGTGGAGACCATGGGCCCGGGGCTGGGGCGCAGGGGTGGGGGGCACTGGCCCAACTGAGTGTGAGATCTGGAGGCTGGAATCAGCCGTCCTAGGCCCGACTCCAGTTCCAGGTCTCAGAATAAGGCTGTGTCGGGGCTGGAGGAGATTTAGACTCTGTTCCCCCGAAGATCAGAGGGGGTTTGGGGTGACAGGATGAAGTCTGGAGTCCCCCACATCAGCTCTCGAATCCTCACGGGAACCTTAGGCAGAACTTCTGGCTCCCAGTCTCGCTCCCACACCCTCACCACAGCCTGAGTGAGGACGTGCCGTGGCGCGCAGTAGGTCGTTTATCTGACAAAGGTTCTCTAACAGCTGCTAGACACGCTAGCTGCTGTCCCAAAGGCTTCAGGCCCAATCGATCCTTGTATCAGCAGTTGGGGAAACTGAGGCACAGAGAGCCTAAACGACTTGCCCAAGGCATGGCCATTGGTAAGTAGAATTGGGATTCAAACCTGAGCAGCCTGGCCCCAAGTCTGTGTTCTTAAGCACCACACACTTGGAGGAATAGGGGAGCCCCAATTATGCTGTCTGAAAACACCCTGGCAGGCTGGGTTTCCCCGAGCTCAGGTGGGGGTCCCTCTGGGACCTTCTCCCGGTGTCCGACTTTGACCCTAGGCAGCTCGGTGGGAACCTGAAGTATGCATATGCCCAGTTCAGGGACGGCCACCCCGCTTGACAACATCCCATCAGGGATGGCGGTGGGCTGCAGCTCCGTGTCGGAAGCTGCTCTGAGCCCCTGTCCTCGTGGCTCAGAAAGGAGCCCCGTGAGTGACAGGTGTTTCTGTGCGGGTGCAGCCTGCTTGCTATGTGTTTGCCATTTACTGAGGATGAGGCGGGGCTCAGGGGGGGCCGGTGACTCGCTCGCATTCTCAGAATGGCTTGGGGACAGGGTAAAGCCATCTCTGCAGACTCGCAGCCCTGTGGCCTCAACCAAGCTCTTTCTGGGGGCACTTGGCCCACTCTGCCTGCTGTTGTCTTCCTGCCTCGACCCCTCCAGGCAGGGGGCGGGGTGTCTGTGATTTATCCTCGCCCATTGGCGGAGACCCTCGTGTATAGCAGGTGATTAATAAATGCACGTTTTAGAAGAGGGGTGCATGCGTGAACTGAGCTAGTCTTCCTGTGTACACCTCACAGGCTCATTACTCTTTCTGCACACTTGACTGATACTCTTTGCTGTGTAGAGAATTCTGTATTGAGAGTATTGAGAATATTCTAAGGAGGAACTTTTATTTGTGGTGATGTTTTTTCCTCTATGTAGACCATTTAATTTTTTATTATTTACCTTTATTTTCTTACTTTTTGGTACAAAAAGACATACTTTGCCCCTGCTCTGGCCTCAGTCATTTCTCTAATGGGCCTGGTTCCTGTTTGCGGAGAATGGTTTTAAGTAACCAGGGCCTGTGGGTTCATTGCTTTGGGAATGGCATTGCGGGCTCTGGCTGGTGTGGCTCAGTGGATTCAGTGCAGGCCTGTGATCCAAAGGGTCCCCGGTTAAATTCCCAGTCAGGGCACATGCCTGGGTTGCGGGCCAGGTCCCCAGTGGTGGGTGCGTGAGAGGCAACCACACACTGATGTTTCTCTCCCTCACTTTCTCCTTCCCTTCCCTTCTCTCTAAAAATAAATAAATAAAATCTTTAAAAAATTATTTGTATTTATGTATTGGTTGATAAAGAAAATAGGTGCCTTTTGTGAGAGTCGCAGGCAACAGTGAAGTTGCAAAGCCAAGTGAGAGTCTCGGTCAAAGTGCCCTGGCACCAGCTGGTGTCGCACCACCTGGGACCTCGTTAGGGAGGCTGGTCCTTTGGCCCCACTCAGTCCTCCTGAATCAGAATTTCTGGGGCTGGGACCCAGCAATCTAGTTTGACGAGCTCTCCAGATGATTCCTTTTTTTTAATTTAAAGATTTTATTTATTTTATTTTTAGATAGAGGGGAAGGGATGGAGGAAGAGAGGGAGAGAAACATCAGTGTGTGGTTGCCTCTCCTGTGCCCCTACTGGGGACCTGGCCTGCGTCCCAGGCATGTGCCCTGACTGCAAATTGAACCCCTGACCCTTTGGTTCGCAGCCTGCGCTCAGTCCACTGAGCCACACCAGCCAGGGCTCTCCAGGTGATTCTTATGCTAAAAGTGCAAAAGCCCTGATCTACATACAGCCATGCCTTGGTTTATGGCACTTCGCAGCTGTTGTGCTTTTTAAAAATTGAAGGCAGGACCCTCCACCAGCATCGTGGTGTCTGGGACTAAACCTGCAATATCTCTGCGGTTTGCCTGTAGTACAGCTTCCTGCCTGGTGTGTGGCGATATGTTGGTCTCTTCAGCTCTTGGGCAGCCTGTCTGGGGCCTAGGGAGGCCTCAGCCCCAGGCTGGTTGCCGTCAACACGAACTTCAACATTTTACTGCAGTGCAGCCCACCGAGTTATCCAAGTCAGGGCCAGACTTCATCATTCTGACCCAGTGTTGCCTAATTGGAGATTTAGTAATGAATTAGAGATGACTCTTACAGGCAGATGTCCTATCTTATTTTCATTCTTGTCTCTACACTGAAATATTCTTGAAGGGCAGGAGCCTAATGTGTTTGGCTCTGATAGTTTTTCTTTTTTATGTGTTATTTAATATTTTTTAAATTTTAATTGTTCCAGTACTGATGGTTTTTCTAATGCCCACAAAGTGCAACATAAAGCAGTCGCTCCGAAATAACCCGAGCGACAGTGAATATCTGTTTCGGAGTTCCGGAGGAAGGGAGGTGGGTGCTCTGGCTGGGGCAGTGAGGGAAGGGTTCAGGGCGGCACTGGAATTGAACTTCGCAGGATGGGTTGGGTTTGCTCAGAATTGAGGGGAGGGGCGTTTCTGCCAGAGGGATGGCGGAAACAAGGAAGTGAGAAAGAACACGCTGTTCGTGAGGAAGTGGGAAAACAGTCCTTGAGTCTCAGGCAATGGACCCAGCCGGGACCTGCCCTTATCTCCTCCAAGATCTCGACTGGCATATGCTTGGTCAGAAAGGTGAGAATGGTTCCCATCCTTTATTTCTGCTCAGCGGCCATTGTCACGACCCAAATCCTTGACCAGGAAACACGTGGCTCTCTACTATGCAGAGCCCTGCCGCTCCTCATTTCATTCTAAGATGACCACTTGACCAGCCGAGAACCCAACGAAGCTGGGTACAGGCATTCATTCCCCTGAGGTCTAGCGCAGTTGCAATCCAACAACTCTGGAACATTTTCCCCAAGGCTCTGAAAGCAAATCACTACCGAGAAGCCACAAACTACTGTTGCGGTCACTCAGTCGTGGAAGCCAGGGCTCAACGGGCCGGCGCTGACCCCACACTCCAGAATTCCCCGGAACTCGGGACAGCGCTGAGAGCGACAGGGAAGATTGTAGCTGAGTCCCAATGGAGGCCAGAACCCTGAGCATCTGTGTTTGTTTTTCCCTCTCCCCAAATCCCGTCGCAATGACAGAACAAATACGAAAACAAAAACACATTCCTTGTAGCAGTAGGGGATCTGAAAAGATGGTGTCAGCTGCCCATAAGGGGAGAAATTTCTGTTCGGTGTAAAGGACATGCACCGGCTTGGTGGCAAAACACAAGGAGGCTGCAAAACCTTGTATCCTCATACAGGTGAAGGGGAAGATGATTGAGAAAGCGGGTTTCCACCAGGATCCTGGGTAGCACAACCCTCGAGTCAGTGGGGGGGGGGAAGAAGCTACGACCTTGCCAGCCCCCAGTTCAGGACGTCAGGAGCAGGGGTGGCCCCGGGATGACCCTACAAGCACAGCTGTCTACCTACAGGAAGAGATCTGCCGTGGGGATCCCCCAAAGGGGGCGGTGCCCCGGAGAAAGAACTGGGCGGGGCCCTGGATAACTTCCGGTCAGGGGCAAGAAACCCCGCCCCCTACCCGGTGAAACTCTCTGATGATCAGTGAAAGGCTGAATCAGTTCCGCCCCTCCTGCTTCACCTACCAGAGCCAGGGCCCCTGTGGTCGGAATCCGCAGTCACAACGGAGGAGTAAGGGACTTCCGCTTAGGCTGGGAAAAGGAAAAGCAGCCCTGAAGGTCACGTGCACTAAGGTGCTCTTCCCCTTCACAACTCCACCAGCTAGCCTGCCAGTCAGTTTCCAGGTAAGTCCTAAAGGGGTGGGTCCAAGTGAGGCCCTAGGGCCACTGTGAGGCCTAGGGCCTGAGTCACCCGGAATGCTTGTTTCAGTTGTACACACCGGTGTGTAGTAAGCCTTTATCCCCAACCACTTCCTGCCCATCCCTCCACTCCCGAGTGATGGAGTAAAAGAAAGTTTTCTACGCTGTAGTCAAACCTTCAAAGATCAGCTGTTTTAATAGGAAGGATGGGATACACTGTGAATTTGTGTTTAATCTCTAGATATTAGAGTAATTGACAGCTTTACTCACTGGTTATCCGTAAGGTTTTTTTTTTGTTATTGATTTCTTATGGGCAGTCACCCAAAAAAGTAAGCATAGGTTTTAAAAGTTTAATTTTTTTAACTAAAGAAGCTTTGTTGTTTGGAATCCAGTGCTTTCATCTGTTTATGAAAGAGACAGTGACCAAGATTTACTAATTGTAAATATGTAGGCTTTAATAGACACGGACGTGAAGTTGATATTAACTGCAACTGTCAATGTTTTTCTTAATGTTCTTTAACGTTCAAGAAGACACGTTTTGAGGAACATATATCTCTTAAGAAAAAACATTCCAGCCAGAAAGAAGGCATCAGGGTGACTGTGGGCCTTTCAATTATATTGGAACGTTGTCTAAGATGCCCACCGCAGGAGTGCTTACATCTGTGGGGAAATGCACTTTCTTTTAGGTATATTTTAATGATTATCCTATTACAGTTGCCCCATTTTTTCTCCCCTTTATCCCCCTCTGTCCTGCATTCAGCTCCCATGAGCATCCCCTCTCCCGCTTAGTTCAGGTCCATGGGTCCTACATAGAAGTTATTTGGGTCTCCATTTCCCATACTTTGCTTAACCTCCCCCTGTCTATTTTGTACCTACCATTTAGGCTTCTTATTCCCTGTGCCTTCCCCCCCCCCTCCTCCTCCACCTCCTACTGCTAACCCTCCATCTGGTGTCTGTTTCTGTGATTCTCTTCCTGTTCTAGTTATTTGCTCAGTTTGTTTTTGTTTTTTTTAGGTTCGGTTGTTGATAGTTGTGAGATTGTGGTCATTTTTCATAGTTTTGACCATCCTCTTTTTCTCAGACAATTCCCTTTAACAGCTCATGTAATAAGATCTTGGTGATGATGAACTCCTTTAACTTCACTGCCACGTCCACTGTCGAGTCCACTGTTGGATCCCTCTCTCCGTGACAAGGTCCTGAGAGGGGGTGTAAGACTTCAAGGAAGCAGTTTCCAACTTGGTGGACGTGGCATGGAAGGCCCTGCAATACCTACTGTGATTGTGCTTGCTTTGGGGATCATGACCTTTTCTGCTTTAATCATTATAAATACCCTTGCAGTGATTCAGATAGTGCACCTAGACCTTTCCCGGCTCAATGAACAGAATAATGATATCATACTAGAAACGTCAGGGAATATAGGTACAAAGAAACAACTAGAACAATCTGAGAATTCAAGCTTAATCAATAACAGATCATTGGAAAAACACCCAAGATAAGATAGAGAACTCTAGGAAATCAGGAGATGATCTCACTGCTTTCTTAGAGGGAATCAAAGTACAAAACATGTCTATAAAGGAACTCCTAGAGAAACTTAAAAGAAGTACCCTTGAAAGCCCCCTGCAACATAGGAATAGCCCCTCCTTTACCTTGAATAAGAATATATATCAACTGGACAGGCAAAGAAATAACAAAAGCTAGCTAGTTATTACAAACTAAACAGTTACTAAAGAATCAGAATTTATAGTACACAGAAAAACATTTTAGACAAAAAAAGGTAGATAGCTAAGTTAGACATCACAAGGGCCTTATAATAAATTTCCTATTTTCTCTAGTCAATCTAGCGTATCCTTTTGCCCTATGACAAATTCTGAGAAACTTTAATATACAATAAAATACTTCTAATTGTCTGATTAATAGCTCTCCTGGTTAAAATAATCTTTGTATATTATAACTAAATCTATGGGAACTTTCGTACTTTTACTGATTACCTTTGTATTAATTTTTCTGCTTAAATGATCATGCTATACACCTGCAAATGTTAATCACTACCTAAAATGAAAATATAAAAACCTGCCTGTACTTACAATAAACGGAACAGAGCTTCACTGTCCTTTGAGGCGTGTTGTCCTCTGTCACCCAGCGCTGACGCCTACCCTCACCTGTGGGACCCCTTGACCCGCTGCGGCCGGACCTCGGCACTTCACCTTATCTGGGAAGCACTTTACCTGCCCTTGGGAAATGCACTTTTGATTGAAGTTCTGTTTGCTCTTGATCAAGCCCCAGACTTTGTGAGATTACATGTGAACTTACCAATTTAGGTCAAGCACAGAGGCATGTGGTTTTGTCCAGTAGAAAAGACAACCCAAAAGTTACAGTTATATTGCAATATTGAATATTAGTCTGTTTTTCTCGAAGTTTCAGAATGCCATTCCCAACTAACTGTGTAAAGCTCTGTTCCTCAGATGGTCTTAGAATCAGTTTTATGGTTCCCTCACTAGTGGGTTGAGTACATCTTTGACACATATTGTGTCCATTGATTGGTACATGAATGAGTCATGTTTTTACCTTCTTAAAAATGATTCTGTGATGTCTCATTTTCAAATAAACCTCAAATCCAAAGCCCAGACTTTCCTACATTTTGTTCTCCTCTTCCAGTTCAACCACAGTCAAATTCGATACTTTTTATTGGTGCAATAAGTGGAACAATAATTGTTGCTTTTGAGAAAAGAATTCAGGCCAAGAAACTCCCGGAAGGTGAGAGAGTGGAGGTGGGTGCATGGCATCTACCGTGGCTTCTCCTCAACCAATCCTTTTTCTCTGTTTCTTAGCTGAGTCCAGGTCTTCCATACAATGCCGAACTCTCCTACTGTGGTGGTCTGCACAGACTTGCTGCCCCCTCTTGGTGATGAATCTGGGGAGAAAGATTATACAGTGAAGAGGGTTCAACAAATATGACTGGGGAGCACCATCCTCCTGGCCCCTAGAATTCCCCCACTCAGCCCATTTTGTTCCCCCCTTTCTCTGCTGCAGGGTCTCAGGGGGCCTCCTCTGGGAGACCCTGCCTCTGGCACCCTCTCAGTGACTCAGGGGCGTGTCCCTGAGCAGCCTTGCTCCTGCTCTCCCCACCCCTCCATGGCCTCCCCCTTCACTGGGAGCATCTTATATCTGATGCTGTGCAGGATCCTAATGAGGACACGAACCTCTGCCGACTTCAAAGCATCCAGAGGGTGAGACTTTTCCGGACCTCCCTCCATCATCAGATCCCCAACCCCAAGACATGGCTGGTAAGCTTGGCACTTACATGACAGCAGGCTGGGAGCACTTACTGCTCGTTTCATAATAATCCTCCATGAATTCACATTGGACATTTTGTGTACCATAGGAGAAGCAGCAGTCACTGGTGTGGCGTGCGTCTGTAGCAGGAGAAAGGTCCATGTAAGGACAGAGCCTCTTTCTGAGGAAACTACATCCTCCCCCCCTTGTCTGCAGAGCACAGGGGAGGGTGTGAAGGGGAAGAGCTCCAGGGGTGCTTCCTCCTCTGCAGCACCTGCTGGCATGTCCTTGCTCCCCCCCTACCCCAGGGTTGAGCTGTGCACCCAGGCAGAGCCAGGACCCCTTCTCCCAGAAGAGGAAGGTGCAATGCTGCAGGAGGCGTCAGGGAGGCCCTTCTCCCCAAGGTGAGCAGACTCCAGGACAGCCAGGTGGGACAGAGGTCGTGTATGGGGAGGGACCCACAGTGCACCCTGGTCCCCCTTGGAGATGTCCCCTCCCCCTTTCCCCATGTCCTGTAAATGAGGAGAACTGAAGCCACTGAGCAGATCTGTACCCAACAGCCGCCTTTAAATACATGCACAATGAAACAACTCCTTGGTCTATTAAGAATTGATCCCAATCACGTATGGCCAACTTGAGTTCTATTGGGAGACAGAGACAAGGAGGGAAGAGGAATCACTGGGAGGCTGCACCGTGTCCGTGTCTCCACCTGTGTCGCCCCCCAGCCCAGCCCCGGGGGAGGGGGGCGACGCTGCTGCTGGACACTGGGCGCCCATCTGTGTTCTGGGCCTGCCCCCTGGCCCGTTGTCTCACTGGTGCCCTGAGATTTCTGAGGGGACTTCTGAAAATGTTTGAGCCATGAAAACGTTCTATCCACTTCCTTTCTTTCCTGTTGACTTTAAATACAGAGAGCAAACAGCAAATGCCACATGGATAAATCAGTCACACAGCCACAGCAGGTGCCATAGCCCACAACATGCTCTCCACGCATTTCTGGAACCCACAGGGCCCTGGAGACCAAAAGATGTTCTTCGTTAAGTGATTTGGTGGCACAAAGTCCCCCAAAATGAAGTGAGGCAATTTATAGTCTTTGTCCCATTAGCATAAATATTCGTGTCTGTCTGTGGCAGAAATGTTACTATTTGATTCTAGTGTGCTTCCCAGAGTCTGCTAGGACTGTTAAGAATGTCCAGTTATATATTATCTTTTGAAAATGTTTATTTTTTTGAATGTGCAGTAAAATACACATAATATAAAATGTACAATTTTGCTCTTCTGTCTCAGACTCTGACTCAGGGCTCTGCAGGGATCGAGACCCGAGAAGTGCATGCTGGGTGGGGCAGAAGTGGGTTCACAGGTGTTTGTGTGGGAATAGTTTAACAGTAATTAAGAAATAACAACACAAGAGTGAGCTCTGTGTTTCCCGTGTTCACAACTGTGAATACACTTTTATCACACCCCGTAGTTATCAGGGGAATGAATGGCAAAGAGACCTGGTGGGGACTGGAAGGGCTCAGGGATCAGATAGGACAAGGCGGAAATGCCATCAGAGCCGTAAGAACAGTCACAATTCTTTGAGGCTCAGAGGGAGCACAGAGCTGTGTACTTTAGACCAGACTGAGCAAATGCTAACCATTTTCCAATGTGCACTTTAAAGCATGAAGGACATTCATATCCTGTGCAACTGTAACCACAGACTACCCACGGGGCTTTATTCGTCTCATAAACTTGCACCTCTGTCCCAGCTGGACAGTGACTCCCCACTTCCCTGTCCCCAGCCCTGGGCCACCACCACTCCACACTGTGTCTCTATGACTTGGCTGCTTTGAGGGCCTCATGTCAGTGGAATCACAGGGTGTTCACCCTGTGTTATTGGCTCATCTCACTTATCATAACGTTGTGCTCAGTGTTCCTCCATGTGGTGGCACGTGTCCCAATTTCTGTCCTTTTTGGCTGAATAATATTCTATTGTGTACACAATGTATCCCCCACTTTGAATCCATTCATTTGTTGATGGACACTTGGGGTGCTTCCCCCTGTGGTGTGTTAGGAATGGTGCGGCTGTTAGCACGGGTGCACCTGTGTCTCCCAGGTACCTGCTTCCTGTTCTTTCGGGTGTGTATCCGGAGGTGGAGTTGCCGGTGATATTGTATCACCTTTTCAAACCTCTGCATTTCAAAGCCTCTGCCTTCCAAAGTGCACCCGGCCCCTGTGTTCTGGGGAAGGGACTGTAGGCCTGCGTTATGCTGGTTAGGCGAACACGCTGAGCTGTTGGCTCACTTCCTATGCAGTTCCCCGTGAGTTATGTTTAATGAGGCACGTGGGTACCGTCCAGTGTGCTCGATATGATGTGTGTGGGGCTGGCAAAATAAAGTCTTAAATGGGTTGGTTTACGTTTCATAACAGCTTCCTAGCTAGATCATATCCTGACTCCACCACTTACTGGCTGTGGGATCTGAGCATGTTATCCAAGGCCTCTGTGCCTCAGCTTCTCATGTGCAAAATGAAACTAATAATAATACCCAAAACTGCCCTGGCTGGTGTAGCTCAATGGATTGAGCACTGGCCTGGGAACCAAAGGGTCTCTGGTTCAATTCCCAGTCAGGGCACATGCCTGGGTTGTGGGCCAGGTCCCCAGTAGGGGGTGCACAGTGGGCTACCGCACATGATGTTTCTCTCTCTCTCTTTCTCCTTCTCATCCTCTCTCTCTAAAAGTAAATCAATTCTTTTAAAAAAAATGCTCAAGACCATGCCCCATGCTGGCCGTCTGCTCCACAGGGTTGTCAGGAGGGTTCGGTGCATCAGTGTCTGTGAGACGATGGCAGTGGTTTCTGCTTGTACAAGGCAGTGGAGGTTTTCACTCGTTACTAAGTCAGTAGGATGGTTGGGTGGACTCGGGTGAGTCACCAGCCCGGCTTGTCCCATCTCCTCTTCAAACTGATAGTCTGCACTGCATGGGATACACTAGTTCAACATTGGAGGCGACTGTGCTTTTTTCCCAAGTTTACAATCTGCTACAATTCTTTGGCTCAAGCTCATAATGGTCCCATATGAGCTAAGGGAAGGTATCAGATATTTGTGGCCATGAAAAGGAAGGAGAATTGTTTCCCGAGTGGTGTGTGCACTTTCCCCAGGGACTAAAGGCCACAGGGCAAGGTCCATACCGTGCTGCTGCCTTTAAGCAAGTGCCAAATTCACCTCCATGGCCCTCTGTCTCCTCTCCTTTCTGGAATTCAGGTTACCACCAAATTGGTCACCAGTGCAAAGGCTCACTGACTCACCAGGGGTCGGGGATCTATGCCGGAAAGTTGCATGGGTGGGGAGTCCAAGGGCAGCAGCAAGGATGAGGAAGGGGAGGGCAGCTGCGGAGACCTTCATCTTGCAGGTGTGAGGGCAGAGCTGGTCTGAGTGCTCCGGGCTCTCTGCTCCCGCCTCCCTGGGACCCAGCTCTGCCCTCGTATTTATCAGAAGAGGGGAATCAGGAAGTCCCAGGGCAGACGTCAACAGAATGCCCTTTGGCTGTACAGTGGCGCCGTGATGTTTCTAAGACGGGAACAACTCCTAGAATGCAACAGGAAGTTGAGGGCAACGATAACTTGGGGTTTTCTCAGCTGCCCAATGTTATCGGCAGAAGTGTCAAAATTTCAGACAGAGGTCTCAGCCAAGAGAGGGTCTGGGGACCCTCTGGCACGAGCTCTCCTGCATTATGAGGGTCGTGGAAGTGCCGCAGGAAGCAGTGCAGGGGTACCAGGGAGCTCTCTGGGTAACTTCTTCCCCTTGTGAAGCAGCTGCCTTCTTCTTGCTCTGTTTGTAAATGTCCTGTCTGCAAGCACCAGATTGCGATGCTTACTTCTGCCCAAACAAATCCTTTTTGTGGAGGGACTACCCAGTCGGATTTTTGTTTATGGTAGACAAGAGTGACCGTATTTTATTTATTTAAGTTGTTTAATCTGAATTGATCACACGTTTATTGACTTGAGAGACAGAGAGAGAGAGAGAGAGAGAGATTGATGTGAGACGGAAACTTCAGTCCATTGCCTCCGTTACGTGTTGCAGTCAGGGAATGACCACGCAGCCTTTCCATGTGCGGGTTGGCTCTTCCACCAACTCAGCCCTCAGACAGGGCTGAGCTCATTTTGTTTTAACGACGGACATGTACGTGTGCCTGTTCTGACTCTGGTTTCCATTACAATATTATTGCTTTTACTAGTTTAGATTTTATATACAAAGTAGCAAACGTTTCTGGTTTCATCTCCCAGTGTTCCATGGCATTTATATTTTTTCTCTTAGTGTTTCTTCTGTTAGGTCATTCATAAAGAGTTATAGCCTGTAGCCCTGGCTGGTGTAGCTCAGTGGGTTGAACATGGGCCTGGGAACGAAAAGATCGTGGTTCAGTTCCCCATCAGGGCACATGCCTGGGTGGCAGGCCAGTTCCCAGCAGGGGACATACGAGAAGCAACCATACATTGATGTTTCTCTCCCTCTCTCCTTCCCTTCCCTTCCCTTCTAAAGATAAATAAATAAAATTTTTAAAAAAGAGCTATAGCCTGTAGCAATGACTGAAGCCCTGGGCGGAGTCCATGAACGTTATTGTTCCAATAACATCAGATTCCCATCTCGTAGCAAGTCAAAATTGCCAGTTTCCTTCGCACACATACTTCTTGAAATATAAGTGTGATTTGTATAAAACATGCTATATATACAAAGTCACTACATTTAATTACCAGTAGACAGAGTCATGAACTCACACTTGAAATGTGGCAAGCGATTCAAGCTGGTGAATGGTGACCACTTCTTCCCTACATCCTCCTACTTTGATTCCCCGAAATACTGATCTTAACTTTGACCTCCATGTGTCAAAAGTTTCCGGCTCTTGCTCTTGAAGTCACTGGGTTACTTCATTATTTTCTTAAGTATATTTTATTGATGATGCCACTCCAGTTGTCCCATTTTTTCTCCCCTTTATCTTCATCTGTCCTGCCCCCCCCCACTAGCATCACCCCTGCCCCCCACCTTAGTTCATGTCCATGGGTCGTACACAGAAGTTCTTGGGCTTCTCCGTTTCCTGTCCTGTTCATAACCTGCCCCTGTCTGTTTTGTACCTACAATTCAGGCTTCTTATTTTCTGCCCCTCTTCTCTACATTCTCCCCTCTCTCTGTCCACACTGACAGCCCTCCATGTAATCTCCATTTCTGTGATTCTCTTCCTGTTCTAGTTGTCTGCTTAGTTTGTTTGTGTTTTTACAGTTCAGTGTTTTATAGTTGTGAGTTTGGTGTCATTTTACTGTTCATAGTTTTGATCGTCTTCTTTTTCTTAGACAAGTCCCTTTAACATTTCATATAATAAGATCTTGGTGAGGTGCACTCCTTTAACTTGACCTTATGTGGGAAGCACTTTACCTGCCCTTGGGAAATGCACTTTTGATTAATGTATTTACTCTTGATCAGGCCCTGGACTTTGTGGGATTACCTGTTAACTTACCAATTTTTGCCTGGAGCAGATGAAAGTGGTGTTCATTCAATAGAAAAAACAACCCAAAAGTTACAGTTATATTGCAATATTGAATATTAGTCTGTTTTTCTCGAAGTTACAGAATGCCATTCCCAACCAACTGTGTAAAGCTCTGTTCCTCAGATGGTCTTAGAATCAGTTTTATGGTTCCCTCACTAGAGGGTCAACTACATCTTTGACACATATTGTATCCATCGGTACTTGAAAGAGTCAAGTTTCTACCTTCTTAAAAATGATTCCATGGTGTCTCATTTTCAAATAAACCACAAATCCAAACCCCACCAATTCCTACATTTGCTTTTCCTCTTCCAGTTCAAGTGCAGTCAAATTGGGTACTTTTTATTGGTGCACAGTTTTTACAACCAGAACAGAACATAGTTGTTGCTTTAGACAAGAGAATTCAGGCCAAGAAACTCCCCGAAGGTGGGAGAGTGGAGGTGGGCTCGTGGCATCTAGTACAGCTTCTTCTCACCGGCCGTTTTCTCGGTGTTGGCTGAGGCCAACTTCGTAATGCATTCCTGGACTCCCTCAGCACCGGGGTGGAAACAGACCTCCTGCCCACCCCTGGTTTTGAAACTGGGAAAGAAGGGGGAGAAAGATTATACAGTGAGGAGGGTTCTGCAAATAAGGATGAGGAGCCCCATCCTCCCAGCCCCTGGGCTTCCCTAGCTCAGTCCATCTTGTTCCCCCCTTTCTCTGCTGCAGGGTCTCAGGGGGTCTCCTCTGGGAGACCCTGCCTCTGGCACCCTCTCAGTGACTCAGGGGCGTGTCCCTGAGCAGCCTTGCTCCTGCTCTCCCCACCGCTCCATGGCCTCCCCCTTCACTGGGAGCATCTGGTATCTGATGCTGTGCAGGATCCTAATGAGGACACGAACCTCTGCAGACTTCAAAGCATCCAGAGGTTGAGACTTTTCTGGACCTCCGTCCATCATCAGATCCCCAACCCAAAGACATGGCCTGTAGGCTTGGGACTTACATGACAGCAGCCTGGGAGCACCCAATGGTTGTTAGAAAATAATCCTTCATGATTTTACATCGGATCCTTCGTGTGGTGTAGGAGGAGCAGCAGTCAGTGGGACGGTGCACACCTGTAGCAGGGGAAAGGTCCATGTAAGGACAGAGCCTCTTTCTGAGGAAACTACATCCCCCCCCCTTGTCTGCAGAGCATGGGAGGGTGTGAAGGGGAAGAGCTCCAGGGGTGCTTCCTCCTCTGCAGCACCTGCTGGCATGTCCTTGCTGCCCCCCAGGGTTGAGCTGTGCACCCAGGCAGGGCCAGGACCCCTTCTCCCCAAGGTGAGCAGACTCCAGGACAGCCAGGTGGGAGAGAGGTCGTGTGTGGGGAGGGACCCACAGTGCACCCTGGTCCCCCTTGGAGATGTCCCCTCCCCCTTTCCCCATGTCCTGTAAACGAGGAGGACTGAAGCCACTGAGCAGATCTGTACCCAACAGCCGCCTTTAAATACATGCACAATGAAACATTTACCTGCATGCTGTATCCTGGAATCATCCTGCTCATGCATGGCTGATCCGAGTTCTATTGGGAGACAGAGACAAGGAGGGAAGAGGAATCACTGGGAGGCGGCACCGTGTCCGTGTCTCCACCTGTGTCGCCCCCCAGCCCAGCCCCGGGGGAGGGGGCGACGCTGCTGCTGGACACTGGGCGCCCGTCTGTGTTCTGGGCCTGCCCCCTGGCCCGTTGTCTCACTGGTGCCCTGAGATTTCTGAGGGGACTTCTGAAAATGTTTGAGCCATGAAAACGTTCTATCCACTTCCTTTCTTTCCTGTTGACTCTAAATACAGAGAGCAAACAGCAAATGCCACATGGATAAATCAGTCACACAGCCACAGCAGGTGCCATAGCCCACAACATGCTCCCCACGCATTTCTGGAACCCACAGGGCCCTGGAGACCAAAAGGTGTTCTTCGTTACGTGATTTGGTGGCACAGAGTCCCCCAAAGTGAAGTGAGGCAATTTATAGTCTTTGTCCCATTAGCATAAATATTCGTGTCTGTCTGTGGCAGAAATGTTACTATTTGATTCTAGTGTGCTTCCCAGAGTCAGCTAGGACTGTTAAGAATGTCCAGTTATGTGTTATCTTTTAAAATTATGTTTATTTTTTTAATGTGTGTTAATATAAAGTGTACAACTTTGACCTTGCTCTTCTGTCTCAGACTCTGACTCAGGGCCCTGCAGGGATCGAGACCCGAGAAGTGCATGCTGGGTGGGGCAGAAGTGGGTTCACAGGTGTTTGTGTGGGAATAGTACAGTAATTAAGAAATAACAACACAAGAGTGAGCTCTGTGTTTCCCGTGTTCACAACTGTGAATACACTTTTATCACACCCCGTAGTTATCAGGGGAATGAATGGCAAAGAGACCTGGTGGGGACTGTGAAGGGCTCAGGGATCAGATAAGACAAGGCGGAAATGCCATCAGAGCCGTAAGAACAGTCACAATTCTTTGAGGCTCAGAGGGAGCACAGAGCTGTGTACTTTAGACCAGACTGAGCAAATGCTAACCATTTTCCAATGTGCACTTTAAAGCATGAAGGACATTCGTATCCTGTGCAACTGTAACCACAGACTACCCACGGGGCTTTATTCATCTCGTAAACTTGCACCTCTGTACCAGCTGGACAGTGACTCCCCACTTCCCTGTCCCCAGCCCCGGGCCACCACCACTCCACACTGTGTCTCTATGACTTGGCTGCTTTGAGGGCCTCATGTCAGTGGAATCACAGGGTGTTCACCCTGCGTTATTGGCTCATCTCACTTATCATAACGTCGTGCTCAGTGTTCCTCCATGTGGTGGCACGTGTCCCAATTTCTGTCCTTTTTGGCTGAATAATATTCTATTGTGTGCACAATATATCCCCCACTTTGAATCCATTCATTTGTTTATGGACCCTTGGGGTGCTTCCCCCCGGGGGTGTGTTAGGAATGGTGTGGCTGTTAGCACGGGTGCACCTGTGTCTCCCAGGTACCTGCTTCCTGTTCTTTCGGGTGTGTATCCGGAGGTGGAGTTGCCGGTGATATTGTATCACCTTTTCAAACCTCTGCCTTTCAAAGCCTCTGCCTTCCAAAGTGCACCCGGCCCCTGTGTTCTGGGGAAGGGACTGTAGGCCTGCGTTATGCTGGTTAGGCGAACACGCTGAGCTGTTGGCTCACTTCCTATGCAGTTCCCCGTGAGTTATGTTTAATGAGGCACGTGGGTACCGTCCAGTGTGCTCGATATGATGTGTGTGGGGCTGGCAAAATAAAGTCTTAAATGGGTTGGTTTACGTTTCATAACAGCTTCCTAGCTAGATCATATCCTGACTCCACCACTTACTGGCTGTGGGATCTGAGCATGTTTATCCAAGGCCTCTGTGCCTCAGTGTCTCATGTGCAAAATGAGACTAATAATTATACCCCCAAACCACCCTGGCTGGTGTAGCTCAGTGCATTGAGTGTGGGCCTGTGAACCAGAGGGTTGCTGGTTGGATTCCCAGTCAGGGCACATGCCTGAGTTGTGGGCCAGGTCCCCAGTAGGGGGTGCATGACAGTCCACTGGACATGATGTTTCTCTCTCTCTATTTCTCCTTCTCATCCTCTCTCTCTAAAAGTAAATCAATTCTTTAAAAAAAATAATGCTCAAGACCATGCCCCATGCTGGCCGTCTGCTCCACAGGGTTGTCAGGAGGGTTCGGTGCATCAGTGTCTGTGAGACGATGGCAGTGGTTTCTGCTTGTACAAGGCAGTGGAGGTTGTCACTGGTTACTAAGTCAGTAGGACGGTTGGGTGGACTCGGGTGAGTCACCAGCCCAGCTTGTCCCATCTCCTCTTCAAACTGATAGTCTGCGCTGCACGGGATACACTAGTTCAACATTGGAGGCGACTGTGCTTTTTTGCCCAGTTCACAATCTGCTACAATTCTTTGGTTCAAGCTCATAATGGTCCCATATGAGCTAAGGGAAGGTATCAGATAATTGTGGCCATGAAAAGGAAGGAGAATTGTTTCCCGAGTGGTCTGTGCACTTTCCCCAGGGAACAAAGGCCACAGGGCAAGGTCCATACCCTGCTGCTGCTGCTGCTGCCTTTAAGCAAGTGCCAAATTCACCTCCACAGAACCTCTGTGTCTCCTCCCTGGAATTCAGGTTACCCCCAAATTGGTCACCAGTGCAAAGGGTTTCTCACTCACCACGGGCCGGCGATCCACGGGCCAGGCGTCCAAGGGCAGCAGCAAGGATGAGGAAGGGGAGGATAGCTGCAGAGACCTTCATCTTGCAGGTGTGAGGGCAGAGCTGGCCTGAGTACTCCTGGGCTCTCTGCTCTTGACTCGCTGGGACCCCAGGCCTGCCCTGGAGTTTATAAAGGGGAGGAAAATCAGGAAGTCACGAGGCAGAGGTCACTGGGCTACTCTTCTGCTGTATATTTGGCAACTTGATATTTTTAAGAAGCTAAGAAGTCTGGGAGTGCAACAGGAAGTTGAGGGCAACGATAACTTGGGGTTTTCTCAGCTGCCCAATGTTATCGGCAAAAGTCAAAATTTCAGATAGGCCTCAGCCAAGACAGGGTCTGGGGACCCTGTTGCAGGAGCTGTCCTGCACTATGAGGGTCATGGAAGTGTCACAGGAAGGAGTACCTGTAGGGGTACCTGCCTACAGGCAGGGGTACCAGGGAGCTCTCTGGGTACCTTCTTCCCCTTGTGAAGCATCTGCCTTCTTCTTCTTGCTCTGTTTGTAAATGTCATGTCTGCAAGCACCAGATTGCGATGCTTATTTTTGCCCAAACGAATCCTTTTTGTGGAGGGAATACCCAGGTGGATTTTTGTTTATGGTAGACAAGAGTGACCGTATTTTATTTATTTTTTTGAAATCTGAATTGATCACATGTTTATTGACTTGAGAGACAGAGAGAGAGAAAGAGAGAGAGAAAGAGAGAGAGAACAATTATGTGAGAGAGAATCTTCAATCAATTGCTTACCTTAGGTATCCCGAGCTGGGATCAAACACGCAACCTTTTTAAAAAATCTTCATTTTATTGTTGTTCCATTACAGTTGTCTGCCTTTAGACCCACCACTGTCCCCCCGCCCCTGCCATCCCTACCTCCCTCCCTTTCTTCCACTCCCCCTTGATTTTTTTCCATGTGTCCTTTATACTCGTTTCTGAAAGCTCTTTCCCCCTTTCCCGCCATTTATCCCCTTCCACCTCCCCTCTGGTTACTGTCAGATTGTTCTTAATTTCAATGTCTCTGGTTATATTTTACTTGTTTTTTTTTTGTTGTTTAGATTCTAGTTAATGGTGAGATCATATGTCCCTTACCACCTGGCTTATTTCACTCAGCAGAATGTTCTCTGGTTCCATCCATGATGTGGCAAAGGGTAGGCGCTCCTTCTTTCTTTGTGGTGCGTAGAATTCCATTGTGTAAATGTACCACAGTGTTTTGATCCATTCATTTACTGATGGGCACCTAGGTTGCTTCCAATTCTTGGCTATTGTAAATTGTGCTGCTATGATCATTGGGGTGCATAGGTTCTTTTGGATTGGTGTTTCAGGACTCTTAGGCTATAATCCCAGCAGTGGAATTTCCGGGTCAAAAGGCAGTTTCATTCTTGATTTTTTGTGCTAACTCCATACTGCTTTTCATAGCGGCTGCACCAGTCTGCATTCCCACCAACAGTGCACTAGGGTTCCCTCTTCTCCACATCCTCTCCAACACTTGTTGTTGTTAATTTGTTTATGATGGCCATTCTCTCCCATGTGAAGTGGTATCTCATTTGGGTTTTATTTTGCATCCATATGATGGCTAGTGTGCTGAGCAATTTCTTATGTCTCTGGGCCCTCTGTATGTCCTGCTTGGAGAAGTGTCTGTTCAAGTCTTTTGCTCATTTCTTGATAGGAGAACATGCAGCCTTTCAATGTGTGGGACGGTTCTCCAACCAACTGAGCCCTCGGCCAGGGCTGAGCTCATTTTGTTGTTTAACGATGGACATGTATGTGTGCTTGTTCTGACTTTGGTTTCTGTTCCAATTACTATTGCTTTCGCTAATTTAGATTTTATATTCAAATGGGCAAATGTTCCTGGTTTCATCTTCTAGTGTTTCATGGCATTTATATTTTTTCTCTTAGTGTTTCTTCTGTTAGGTCATTTGTAAAGAGCTGTAGCCTGTAGCAATGACTCAAACACTGGGCAGGGTCTGTGAACATTATTGTTCAAATAACATCAAATTCACCTCTCCTAGCAAGTTGAAATTGCCAGTTTAAGGACTTACTTTACTTCCAAAATGTAGTTCTTGAAACATCAATGTGATTTCTATAAAACAGGCTATATATACAAACTCACCAATATTTACTCAGCAGCAGACAAGGCCATGAACTCACAGTTGAAATGTAGCAAAGGCTTCAAGGTAATAAACCGTGACCCCTTCCTTCCTGTGTCCTTCCATCATGATTCCCCCAATGCTGATCTTAACTTTGACCTCCATGTGTCAAAAGTTTCCGGCTCTTGCTCTTGATGTCATTGGGTTACTTTATTATTTTCTTCAGTATATTTTAATGATGATGCTACTACAGTTGTCCCATTTTCTCTCCCCTTTATCCCCCTCCGTGCTGCCCCCATTTCCCATCAGCATCACCGCTCCCCACTTAGTTCAGGTTCATGGGTCATACACAGAAGTTCTTGGGCTTCTTCATTTTCTATACTTTTCCTAACCTCCCCCTGTCTATTTGGTGCTTACTGTTTAGGCTTCTTATTCCATGTACCTTTCCCCCCACTTTTCCCTCTCTGCCTCGCCACCGATACCCCTCCATGTGATCTCCATTTCTGTGATTCTCTTCCTATCCTAGTTGTTAGCTTAGTTTGTTTTTGCTTTTTAGGTTCAGAGTTTGATTATTGTGAGTTTGTTGTTATTTCACTGCTCATAGTCTGATCTTATTTGTGGGAGGAACTCTGTCCAGCAGCGTGCTCCTCCTGTCCACTGCGGATGAGAAATAAGTCGTCCCGGACGCAATCTTGCTGTTCCAGTGGGAAAGAGGATGGCAACTCCTTCTAGTGGAGAATGCCCCATGCCCTTCTCCCAAATGGCTTTTATTGGGAGTGGGATGTGTAGGTGTATATACAGAGAGCTCATCAACCAGTGTCAGAAAGGCCCTAGTCACACAAACACAGGTATTATCTACAGATGACAATTGAAGGAACACAGAGATCTGTCACAGGTCAGGGTCTGTTGGTCACAGTGACTCCAGAGGGTCTTTTGGTTGTATTTCATGAGACAAGGAGTTTACTTCTTATGCCTTGAACTTAAACATCTGGTTGATATCACCAGGGCCATACAGAGCAAAGCAGAGCAAGCTTCAAAGGATACAATGTATTTATCAGGCTTGATTCCCGTGGGGACCCTCATGCTTCCCTCCCACGTTTTTACCTGGTTTTCCAGGGAGACTTACTAGCCCCTTTTGGGGCTTGCTCTCCAGGGGCCACAGTCTCAGAAACCAAACAGAATGATTCCCAACACTTACTCTTAGATGAGTCCCTTTAACAGTTCACAGGACGAGAGCTTGGTGATGATACACTGCTTTAACTTGACCTTATCTGGGAAGCACTTTACCTGCCCTTGGGAAATGCACTTTTGATTGAAGTTCTGTTTGCTCTTGATCAGGCCCCGGACTTTGTGAGATTACATGTGAACTTACCAATTTCGGTCAAGCACAGAGGCATGTGGTGTTTGTCCAGTAGAAAAGACAACCCAAAAGTTACAGTTATATTGTAATATTGGATATTAGTCGGTTTTTAACTAAGTTCCAGAATGCCATTCCCAACCAACTGTGTAAAGCTCTGTTCCTCGGATGGTCTTAGAATCAGTTTTATGGTTCCCTCACTAGTGGGTCAAGTACATCTTTCGTACACATTGTGTCCATCGGTAGTTGAATGAGTCATGTTTTTACCTTCTTAAAAATGATTTTCTGATGGCTCATTTTTAAATAAACCACAAATCCAAAGCCCACCAATTTCTACATTTTTTATTCTTCTTCCAGTTCAACCACAGTCAAATTGGGTACTTTTTATTGGTGCACAGTTTTTACAAGGAACAGAACATAATTGCTGCTTTAGACAAGAGAATTCAGGCCAAGAAACTCCCCAAAGGTGGGAGAGTGGAGGTGGGCTCGTGGCATCTAGTACAGCTTCTTCTCACCGACCGTTTTCTCGGTGTTGGCTGAGGCCAACTTCGTAATGCATTCCTGGACTCCCTCAGCACTGGGGTGGAAACAGACCTCCTGCCCACCCCTGGTTTTGAAACTGAGAAAGAAGCGGGAGAAAGATTATACAGTGAGGAGGGTTCTGCAAATAAGGATGAGGAGCCCCATCCTCCCAGCCCCTGGGCTTCCCTAGCTCAGTCCATCTTGTTCCCCCCTTTCTCTGCTGCAGGGTCTCAGGGGGTCTCCTCTGGGAGACCCTGCCTCTGGCACCCTCTCAGTGACTCAGGGGCGTGTCCCTGAGCAGCCTTGGTCCTGCTCTCTCCACCGCTCCATGGCCTCCCCCTTCACTGGGAGCATCTTATATCTGATGCTGTGCAGGATCCTAATGAGGACACGAACCTCTGCCGACTTCAAAGCATCCAGAGGGTGAGACTTTTCCGGACCTCCGTCCATCATCAGATCCCCAACCCAAAGACATGGCCTGTAGGCCTGGGACTTACATGACAGCAGCCTTGGAGCACCCACTGGTTGTTAGAAAATAATCCTTCATGATTTCACATCGGATACTTCGTGTGGTGTAGGAGGGGCAGCAGTCAGCGGGACGGTGCACACCTGTAGCAGGGGAAAGGTCCATGTAAGGACAGAGCCTCTTTCTGAGGAAACTACATCCTCCCCCCTTGTCTGCAGAGCACAGGGGAGGGTGTGAAGGGGAAGAGCTCCAGGGGTGCTTCCTCCTCTGCAGCACCTGCTGGCATGTCCTTGCTCCCCCCCCACCCCAGGGTTGAGCTGTGCACCCAGGCAGGGCCGGGACCCCTTCTCCCAGAAGGGGAAGGTGCGATGCTGCAGGAGGTGTCAGGGAGGCCCTTCTCCCCAAGGTGAGCAGACTCCAGGACAGCCAGGTGGGAGAGAGGTCGTGTGTGGGGAGGGACCCACAGTGCACCCTGGTCCCCCTTGGAGATGTCCCCTCCCCCTTTCCCCATGTCCTGTAAATGAGGAGGACTGAAGCCACTGAGCAGATCTGTACCCAACAGCCGCCTTTAAATACATGCACAATGAAACAACTCCTTGGTCTATTAAGGATTGATCCCAATCATATATGGCCAACTCGAGTTCTATTGGGAGACAGAGACAAGGAGGGAAGAGGAATCACTGGGAGGCGGCACCGTGTCCGTGTCTCCACCTGTGTCGCCCCCCAGCCCAGCCCTGGGGGAGGGGGCGACGCGGCTGCTGGACACTGGGCGCCCGTCTGTGTTCTGGGCTTGCCCCCTGGCCCGTTGTCTCATTGGTGCCCTGAGATTTCTGAGGGGACTTCTGAAAATGTTTGAGCCATGAAAACGTTCTATCCACTTCCTTTCTTTCCTGTTGACTTTAAATAGAGAGAGCAAACAACAAATGCCACATGGATAAATCAGTCACACAGCCACAGCAGGTGCCATAGCCCACAACATGCTCCCCACGCATTTCTGGAACCCACAGGGCCCTGGAGACCAAAAGGTGTTCTTCGTTAAGTGATTTGGTGGCACAGAGTCCCCCAAAGTGAAGTGAAACTATAGTCTTTGTCCCATTAGCATAAATATTTGTGTCTGTCTGTGGCAGAAATGTTACTATTTGATTCTAGTGTGCTTCCCAGAGTCAGCTAGGACTGTTAAGAATGTCCAGTTATATATGTTATCTCTTGAAAATGTTTATTTTTTTGAATGTGTGGTAAAATACACATAAGTATACAAATGTGACCTTGCTCTTCTGTCTCAGACTCTGACTCAGGGCCCTGCAGGGATCAAGACCCGAGAAGTGCATGCTGGGTGGGGCAGAAGTGGGTTCACAGGTGTTAGTGTGGGAATAGTTCAACAATAATTAACAAATTACTACACAAGAGTGAGCTCTGTGTTTCCCGTGTTCACAACTGTGAATACACTTTTATCACACCCCGTAGTTATCAGGGGAATGAATGGCAAAGAGACCTGGTGGGGACTGGAAGGGCTCAGGGATCAGATAGGACAAGGCGGAAATGCCATCAAAGCCATAAGAACAGTCACAATTCTTTGAGGCTCAGAGGGAGCACAGAGCTGTGTACTTTAGACCAGACTGAGCAAATGCTAACCATTTTCCAATGTGCACTTTAAAGCATGAAGGACATTCGTATCCTGTGCAACTGTAACCACAGACTATCCACGAGGCTTTATTCATCTCGTAAACTTGCACCTCTGTACCAGCTGGCAGTCACTCCCCACTTCCCTGTCCCCAGCCCTGGGCCACCACCACTCCACACTGTGTCTCTCTGACTTGGCTGCTTTGAGGGCCTCATGTCAGTGGAATCACAGGGTGTTCACCCTGCGTTATTGGCTCATCTCACTTATCATAACGTCGTGCTCAGTGTTCCTCCATGTGGTGGCACGTGTCCCAATTTCTATCCTTTTTGGCTGAATAATATTCTATTGTGTGCACAATATATCCCCCACTTTGAATCCATTCATTTGTTGATGGACACTTGGGGTGCTTCCCCCCGGGGTGTGTTAGGAATGGTGCGGCTGTTAGCACGGGTGCACCTGTGTCTCCCAGGTACCTGCTTCCTGTTCTTTCGGGTGTGTATCCGGAGGTGGAGTTGCTGGTGATATTGTATCACCTTTTCAAACCTCTGCCTTTCAAAGCCTCTGCCTTCCAAAGTGCACCCGGCCCCTGTGTTCTGGGAAGGGGACTGTAGGCCTGCGTTATGCTGGTTAGGCGAACGCGCTGAGCTGTTGGCTCACTTCCTATGCAGTTCCCCGTGAGTTATGTTTAATGAGGCACGTGGGTACCGTCCAGTGTGCTCGATATGATGTGTGTGGGGCTGGCAAAGTAAAGTCTTAAATGGGTTGGTTTACGTTTCATAACAGCTTTCTAGCTAAAGCGTATCGTAACTCTACCACTTACTGGCTGTGGGATCTGAGCATGTTATCCAAGGCCTCTGTGCGTCAGCTTCTCATGTGTAAAATGAGACTAATAATAATACCCCCAAACCACCCTGGCTGGAGTAGGTCAGTGGATTGAGCATGGGCTTGCAAACCAAAGGGTTGCTGGTTCGATTCCTACTCAGTCCTCCTGTCTGGATTAGGGGCCAGGTCCCAAGTAGAGGGTGCACAGTGGGCTACCACACATGTTGTTTCTCTCCCTCTCTTTCTCCTTCCCTTCCTCTCTCTAAAAATGAATAAATAAAATCTTTAAAAAATACTGAAAACCATGCCCCATGCTGGCCGTCTGCTCCACAGGGTTGTCAGGAGGGTTCGGTGCATCAGTGTCTGTGAGACAATGGCAGTGGTTTCTGCTTGTACAAGGCAGTGGAGGTTTTCCCTTGTTACTAAGTCAGTAGGACGGTTGGGGGACTCGGGTGAGTCACCAGCCCAGCTTGTCCCATCTCCTCTTCAAACTGATAGTCTGCACTGCACGGGATACACTAGTTCAACACTGGAGGCGACTGTGCTTTTTTGCCCAGTTCACAATCTGCTACAATTCTTTGGCTCAAGCTCATAATGGTCCCATATGAGCTAAGGGAAGGTATCAGATAATTGTGGCCATGAAAAGGGAGGAGAACTGTTTCCCGAGTGGTCTGTGCACTTTCCCCAGGGAACAAAGGCCACAGGGCAAGGTCCATACCCTGCAGCTGCTGCTGCCTTTAAGCAAGTGCCAAATCCACCTCCACGGCCCTCTGTCTCCTCCCTGGAATTTAGGTTACCACCAAATTGGTCACCAGTGCAAAGGCTCGCTGACTCACCATTGCTCAGGGATAGGGATCCACCCCGGCTGGCTCCACTGGCCGGGCTTCCAAGGGCAGCAGCGAGGACGAGGAAGGGGAGGGCAGCTGTGAAGACCTTCATCCTGCAGGTGTGAGGGCAGAGCTGGCCTGAGGACTCCGGGCTCTCTGCTCCCGACTCCCTGGGACCCCAGGCCTGCCCTGGTGTTTATAAGGGGAGGAGAATCAGGTAGTCACAGGGTAGATGTCAACAGGTTGCCCTTTGGCCATATAGTGGCAACACATTTCTCATAAGGGAACCAGTCTGGGAGTGCAACAGGAAGTTGAGGGCCACGATGACTTAGGGTTTTCTCAGCTGTGCAGTGGATGTAGGCAGAAGTGTGAAAATTTCAGAGAGTGGCCTCAGCCAGGACAGGAGTCAGAGGACCCTGTGCAAGGAGTTGTCCCATCCTGTGAGGGTCATGGAAGTGCCACAGGAAGAAGTACCTGTAGGGGTACCTGCCTACAGGCAGGGGTACCAGGGAGCTCTCTGGGTAACTTCTTCTTCCCCTTGTGAAGCATCTGCCTTCTTCTTCTTGCTCTGTTTGTAAATGTCATGTCTGCAAGCACCAGATTGCGATGCTTATTTTTACCCAAACGAATCCTTTTTGTGGAGGGAATACCCAGTCGGATTTTTGTTTATGGTAGACAAGAGTGACCATATGTTATTTTTTTAATCTCACCTGCAGATATATTTATAGATTTGCAAGAGGGTGAAAGAAAAGCATTCCCATGAGCAAGAAACTAAATGATTGCCTATCTCGCACATTTCGACTAAGAATGGACCACGCAGCTTTTTGATGTGTGGGTCAGCTCTCCAACCAACTGAGCCCTTGGCCAGGGCTGAACTCATTTTCTAACAATGGACATGTATGTGTGCTTGTTCTGATTCTGGTTTTCATCCCAATTATTATTGCTTTCATTAGTTTAGATTTTATATTCAAATTAGCAAACGTTTCTGGTTTCATCTCCCAGTGTTCCATGGCATTTATATTTTTTCTCTTAGCGTTTCTTGTTAGGTCATTTGTAAAGAGTTATAGCCTGTAGCAATGACTCAAACACTGGGCAGGGTCCGTGAACATTATTGTTCCAATAACATCAGATTCACTTCTCCTATGAGGTCGAAATTGCCAGTTTAAGGAGTTACTTTACTTCCAAAACGTATTTCTCGAAAGATCAGTGTGATTTGTATACAATAGGCTATATATACACACTCACTAACATTTACTGAGCAGCAGACGAGGCCACGAACATGGCAGAGGCTTCACGCGGATGGACCATGACCTCTTCCTTCCTGGGTCCTCCCGCCCTGAGTCCCCAAAAGGCCGATCTTAACTTTGACCTCCATGGGCGAAAAGTTTCCGGCTCTTGCTCTCGATGTCATTGGGTTCCTTTAAATCAGCACCATTTCTATGATGATTGTTAAACTTTAATTCCTCTAGAATTGGAACACATTTCCCTGTTTTCCCAGTTTTTCAATACAATTATCTTGAGAGTTGAGGTTTGGGAAAACATCTGATTTCCTAAGAAGCGCTGGGAAGGAATTCCCCCCGGAAGTGCTAGTGGATGCCCGGGGTTGGGGGTTGAGGGGTGGGGGGGTGGGACCACAATTCCCTTAAGGCCTCAGGGGAGGCTGGCGGGGTGCGGGGAGGCTGCCATGGCCAGAGGACCCGAGCCTCTGCCTAGGAAGCGGGAACGCTGGACTTGTCCTTGTTTCTGCCCCTGGAAGGTGCGTGACTCCAGACAGGACACTCCACAGCCTTTCTGAACCTCTGTCCCTAAAATGGCAAATAGCGTTGATGGGGCAAGTAGCGTGGACTCTGATCCGTGTACCCTTGATTGTTTTGTGCGATAAAGGCCTTGTTCCTCCAAGTGACAGATGAGGAAGCTGAGGCTCAGGAAGCCTGCACGGGGCATGGCCGAGGCCTCAGCTGACCGGTGCAGAGCCTCCAGGCAGCGGCTCCCCGGCAGCAGACGTCTGTGTTCTGATGCATCTCTAGATTCCAGGGCATTCACTGCAGGGGTGGTTCAAACTGGGCTTTTAATATACACATTTGTGGGATGAACGAATGTGAATTCAATTTGAACTTGCGTCTCTCTGACTGTAGAGCCAATGATTTCTCCATTTTGTTTTGCCGTTCTCTGGAGAAAAAATCAAAAGATTCCATGTTTTAAGTCTCTGCCATAGGCCTGGTACAAGGCTTTCTTCCCGACTTATCTGCGGTCCTCACGACAACCCCCTGAGATGGCATCCGTTACCCCGTTTGCAGGGGGAGAAGTTTCGCAGTGGTACCCAGAATTATGGGAAAGCACTGAGGAGCTGTGTGGCTTGGCCGAGGTCAAAATTTCTGGAAAATAGCTCTCATTCCTCGGAGCAGCAGGGATGCCCAATGAGAGGCCTGGGGCCCAGCAGGTTTCCATCTCTGAATTTGGTTGAGATTCAACTCAGGAGAGTTGAGATTCAGGAAATGTCCTCCCAGGACCCCCACCGGGCCTCTTTCTCCCCTGGCCCCAGCCTCCAGCAGAGAGGCAACCAGGCCTGGTTAGGGCGGGGAGGGCAGGGAGCTGGGCATCGGGCACCTGGGGTCACCTGGTGACTCCCCTTTCAGAGTCACCTGCTGCTTACTCTTCTTGTGTCCCACAGACGTTTATTGAGACTTTCTACCTGCCAGGAGGGGGAATGTGCCATAGTCACATCTGGACAGATCTTAGAGGGGAAGGAGAGAGGCTGACACAGGGGCCCCAGGCTCACATGCCCGCCAGGCCAGGAGGACAGCTGCGGGGTGTGGCCTGGCAGCAGGGGCTCCTGGGCCCTGGGGAGGGTGCCCCTGTCCACAGGGACAGCACTGTCCTCCTTAGTTAAAGGTTACCTCGTAGAAACTCTGGCTCAGGCCTGCTTGGCTTTTCATATTTGCAGAAGGAATTGTCACTGTAGACATTGTAAATGTTTCCAATCCTTAAAGGTTGGCAACTGAGTCGAGCTTGTAAAACCCCATCTGAGCCTCAAAGACACCTCCATCCTTTGCGGTTCCTTCTCCCCTAGTCACCCTTGGTGACAGGAGCTGACATGTGGCTCCTGTGTGTCCCCAGGAGGTGGCTGAGCAGATGTTCTGGAAGGCTCTGGATTAGCTTCTCTGTGGAGAGACCCCAAGGGCCAGCTCCACAGGGGGGCAGGTTTCCCTCTCCCTGGAGGAGAGAGAAGCGAGTCCTGCCCGGGAACGGGGTGAGGCTCCTGGCGAAGGTGCTCTATGTCCCCAGGGGCCCCCGGGCTAGGAGAGCCCGGCCGACCCTCATCCTTCTGGTGGGTGACCAGCTGCAGGAACGGAGCCGGGCCGAAGACTCCTGGGCTCTCTGACTCCTTGAAGTCTGGGCTCTGAGCCTCCTTTATGTGACAGGTTGCTGGTCAGGAAGTCACAAGATAGGAAAATCCACCAGGGTTTTGTTTGCTGAGCTGTGACTGTTGACACAACTAATACTGGTTTCATCAAAGAGAACCAGGAGGCAGAGAATGACCCTAGGTTTCACATTCCGTGTGCACCGTGAGGGTGGTAGTGGGGGAAGCCCAGAGACCAAGGGCTTTGTGGGGCAAGCGCCCTCCACTCCTGCCCCTCCCCAGAGAACATGGTTAGGCCTCTACAGTGAGCCCATCCTCAGGTGCTGACCATGGGTTCAGAGGCCTGGTCCACTGTGTCAGGCTTAGCAACTCCAGGCCTCAACAACATAGGCATATGGACTCAGGTCTGATGGGGGCTGGGAGCAGGGAGGAGGGTCTGCGGGGATCCTGGAATGGACGGGCCTCCCAGCCAGGATGGACTGGAACACCTCACCTAAGCTGACAGCCTCCGCCCCTGCCCAGCACCAGGAGCTCGGCCAGGTCCTTAGCAACCAAGAAAGGTGCACAGGGCTCTCTGCTCCATCAGGACTGCACGGGGGCTGAGGGACGAGTTCCTTCTGGGTCAGGCTAGAGGAGCCAGAGGCAGGACAGTGAGGCTGTGCCCTGTGGTTTATGCCGGGACAGGTCATAGGTGTTTTTCATCCCTTCCCTTCTCTGGAGGTGACTAAGGCCAGTACCCACGGACACAGCTCCCGGGGTGTCATTCACAGGCAGTGGTCAGATCTGTGCTGCCTGGAGCACAGTTCCATAGAATACAACTGTGTCTTGTCACCCTCCAGTTTGGGCTGCAGGGTCCCTGCACAGCGACACGATGGTTTGGTGACTGGGAGGTAGTGTGACCCACCATTCTCAGTTGCCTGGGATGAAGGCAGTTCCTGGAGTGTGGTGTTGCGGGAGAAACCTGGTTCTTCTTGCCAACACAGGACAGAATTATAGATCAGCAAGCCTATTAGCATGCAAGCAAAGTTCACTAGTACTATGTTCTCATGGAAGAGAATGGGCCTTGCCAACGCGGGTGGGGGCAGGGGCAAGAGCAGGGGTAGCAAGAGCAAGGGTGGTGAGAGGCCAGGGTGGCCAGAGGCCAGGTTTTTCCTGTCAACAGCAGGACTTTCAGTGCTGACATGGAGAGGAGTCGGTCGCCCCGCTGGGAAGTTGGGTAGATGTGACTATTTGCCTCCTCCACTCCCACCAAGTTCAGATTAAGCAATTGTGGGTTTCTTCTCCAAAAGCATCCATTGTGGTAAATACACATCATATAAAATTTATCGTTGTAATTATTTTTAAGTATACACTTCAGTGGCATTAAGTACATTTATCTATTATGCAATTATTATTGCCTAGCCACAGAACATTTTTCCTCTTGCAAGCTGAAACTCGATAGCCATTAAACCTAACTCCCCATTCCCCACTCCTCCCAGCCACTAGAAATCTCTGTTCCATTTTCCATCTCTAGGAACTTGACTATTCTAGGTACCTCATACACAAGTAGAGTCACACCGTATTTGTCTTTTGGTGACTGGCTGATTTCACTTAGCCTAATGCCCTCAAGTTTCATTCATTTTGTAGCATGTGTCATAATTTCTTTGCTTTTAAAGACGGAGTAATATTCTGTTGCACATATACCCTCTCGTATACCTGTTCTGCTTACCCATTCATCTGTCGATGGATGCTTGCGTTGCTTCCCCATTTGAGCTATTGTGAATAATGCTGTTATGAACAGGGATATACAAATATTTCTTTGAGACCCCTGTTTCCAGTTTTTTTGGGTACATATACCCAGAAGTGGGATTGCCTGGGTCATATGGTGAATCCGTTTTTAAGTTTTTGCCCATTTTCCACAGCAGTTGTACCATTTACATGTCCATGAAGAGTGCCCAAGAATTCTGATTTCTCCACATCCTTGCCAACACTTACTATTTTCTGGTTTATTTTTTAGTAGCTATGCTAATGAGTGTGAGGTAGTATCTCATTGTAATTTTGATTTAGGCCTCTGTGGTTTTTTTTCATCATTTTTATATAATGGGGTTTTAGGTAAGTTTATTTGCAAGGAGAATGTTTTTCCACAGAAAGAAAAATTGAAACCTATGTTTTAATGGAGAGAGCAGGAACTTTTGAGCTAGTGAGAGGCATGGTCTTTAGTTCTGAAATCCACCCCTTATAAGCCATGGGAACATTTGAGTACTGTGATTAAGCTTTTCAAGTGACGTGTGGTTACTGAAAGGAATATGTAACATAAATGCTCTAAGTGAGTGAAATCTTCCTTCTGTGTCCATATTGAGACCTCCCTTAGGGCAACATTCATTCATTCGATAGATGTTTATCGATCTTTTACTATATGCCAGGTACTTTCTGGGCCCTGGGGATACAGAGACAGACCAGAAGGGCAAGGTCCCTGCTCTTCAGGTGTTCAAATCCCAGTGGGGGGGGACAGACAAACAAGATAGTAGAAGATGGAGTTAAAAGCTAGGAAGAAAACAACCCAGGGCGATGTGATGGAAAGTGCCCGAGGGCTGGGTACGAGAGGGAAGTTGCTTAATGAGCCTGTCAGGGGAGCCCACTGGGAGAGGGTATCATCTCAGCTAGAATCTGAGTGTGGAGAAGGAGCCAGACTCGCACAGATCAGCAGAAGTTTGTCCGGGTAGAGGGAAGAGCAAGGGCAATGACCCGGAGGTGAAAACGGGCTCGGTGCATGCGAGGAACCGACGGAAGAGGAGGGAAGGGGGTGAGGGTGAGAGTGATGAGAACGAGGTCCGATGTCCGGGTCCTTTGGGTCTGGGACTGAACAGTTTGCCTGCCGTTTCACCACCGTCCCATTCACACGGGCACGGCAGCGGGGACAAAGCAAGCCGGCGTGGCTCACACTCCAGTGGGGCCCCAGGGAGTGTGTCCTGGAGAGTAGACGGGTGGATTTAACATGGACTTTTGTCCGTTGCTTTAAGGAAAAACAAGAAAGAAAAGAGCATGGATTCTGTCCTCCTGAGACTTCACTCTCCTTCCCCCCAGTGGGTAGAGAGGGGCTGAACTGCCTGCTTTCTCCCAACACATTAAGAGCATAAGAAGGGAGAGGAATTGACGGCTAGATGGATGCCTCTGTTAGCTGTCTCTCTCCTCCCTGCAGACTGTAGGCCACTGTGTGTGTACAAGGCGGGGGGGGGGGGTGGCAGACAGTAGCCTTTGTCTCCTTGGCTAGCTTAGCAGAACATCAGATGTGAGGGATGCGGGAGACACACATGGGCAGGAGGATGGAAGAAACTGACTCGTACCATTGCCTGGGGCTCTCTGGGTCCTGGAACCCAACTTACTGATGACAGTGAGTCATCTGGGTTCTGGAATCCAACTTACTGATGACAGTCAGTCATCTGGCTTCCAAGCTTTGGTAGGCAACATGCACCCTCCTTCTGGAGTGTCATTCTTTTTTTAAAATTATATTTTACTGATTATGCTGTTCTAGTTGTCCCGATTCTTCCCCCTTTGCTCCCCTCCACCCAGCACCCCTCACTCTCTCAGGCAGTCCCCCCACCCTTGTCCATGTCCATGGGTCATATGTGTAAGTTCTTTGGCTACTCCCTTTCCTGTGCTGGACTTTGCAGCCCCAGGGCCATTCTGCAACTACCAATTTGTACTTTTTAATCCCCTCACCCCTTCTCCCAGCTCGTTATCTTCAATCTTTGACATTTCGATCCGGATGTGTCTTGGGGTGGGCTTCCTTGTGTCTATCTTGTTTGGGATTCTCTGGGCTTCCTGGACTTGCATGTTTATTTCCCACCATTAAGTTAGGGAAGTTTTCTTTCATTATTTTTTCAAATAGGTCTCCAATTTCTTGCTCTTCCTTTTCTCCTTCTGGCACCCCTGCATGGACCTTCGTCTTATTTGCTTGACTCTACTTCCCCTATTCACAGGAGAAGGGGTGCAGTGGGGGAGGGCATCTTGGGGGAGATTAAGGCTCAAAGTTTGTTTCTGTTTTTGCACCCTGGCACGTACAACAGCGGTGCCAAATCATGACAGATTGTACAATGGTTTCCTGCGCGCCACTCTTTTTGTGTGCAGTCCCAGGGTGCTTTTATTAGGTGCTGAAGACCAGCTTGTTTGTCTATAGCTCATTCCAGTCCAGCTTTCCTCAGATGTTTATGCTGCCAGGAGGGAAGTGGGTCTGTCCATCCTGACACACCCTGGCTGTACCCGTGCTGACCTGTACCCGTGCTGACTTGCAGTGCACACTTCCTTTTTAAAGTGCCAACAAAGGGCTTCCTACCAAGAGTTGCATGGGTAGAGAATCTTGCCCAGAACAGAGGTGGCTGACCACTTTCAGGTGTATGGAATCTGTTTTCTTTTTTTCTTTTTTTTTTTTTTAAAGATTTTATTTATTTATCTTTAGAGGGGAAGGGAAGGAGAGAGGGAGAGAAACATCAATGTATGGTTGCCTTTCATGCATCCCCTGCTGGGAACTGGCCTGCAGGGAACCGGCCTGCAACCGGGTATGTGCCCTGACTGGGAATCGAACCGCGATTGTCTGGTTCGCAGGCCCGCACTCAATCCACTGAGCTACACCAGCCAGGGCTGGAATCTGTTTTCTTTCTCTCTCCCTTTTTTGCAGAGCTGGTTGCTCTGTGCTTGTCTTCGATATTCTGTGATCTCTCTGCCTCCCAAGCATCCAGGACTATCAGCCTCTACCTGTACATCATCTCAGTGGCTAGAAATGACTTGGTCCAAGCAAGGAGTGAGATGCCATACAATCTACCTTCCCACGTCGGGCTTCATTTTCTTCTGAACTATGGGGGTTACGCCCTTCGTACATTGTAAAGGACGGAGAAGAAACAAATTGGAGACCATGTGTTCTTCCACTTGTTCCATTAACACTCTGCTCACTCATTAATTCCCTCTTTACTCATTCATTTATTCCAATAATTAAAAATAAGCCTATGATGGCCCCTCCACCTCTCTTCCTGACTTGACATCCCAGGGTCTGTTGCTTTCTCAGAAATCAGAACCCATGTCAGAGGCCCCAGTTTCCCTGAATATCTTGCGGGGATCTCCTCATACAAGTTCCCGCCCGCTGCCACTTCCTCCCCCCTCTTCTGTACTTGGCCAGCTTCTCCTGACTCCTTGCTGGCTCAGAAGACACCTGAAGGTCTTTTCTGTACCTGTGATGGGTCCCCAGGTCTGGATATTCCCAGGATGGGGCCCATTCCACCTCCCTATACCCGTGGAGGTTGCTCCCCTCCCGGTGGTTTCCCAGTTCCTCATCCCGGAATGGGCAGGAGGAATGGCCTTCACACAACACGTGGCTTAGAGCACTGGCTGGGGCCTCATAAGAGTCTGCTAAAACATCCTGAGGGATCTTCCGGGGGGTGTGAGAGATGCAGCAAGAGGCTAGGAAGTCAACACCAACTGTAGGAGAAGGCATAACAAGATATGGAGCCATTCAAAGCCAAAGAAAAATCAACTTCTCTTTGCCCTCCAAAAGGTCAGAAGGACTTAGAAAGACATAGCATTTCTTAAAGTTGGGGAACTCAAATGAACTGGGACATGCACTATTTTCCTAGAAATCCTCTCTCTCTCTCTCCCCCTGATTTTATTCTTACTCTTTAAAGAACTTAACTCGATAAAATGCCTTATCTGGTCTCCCATCTTTTGGGGGAGGAAAATTCATCTACCCCATGATGTCACAACTCACCAGAGGTCAAGGTGGAATATCTCTTATGTCTCCAAAACAACAGGGATTTTGGAAATAGCTAAAATAAATCTAAACTTACCTGCAGTAATGGCAAATAAATAGACCAGAGTATGCCTCTTGCCGAATATTTTATGAATTAGGCCTCAATTGTCGTATCTATAAAGTGGAACCAACCTCTTTTGCTCTCTCTCTCTCTCTGGGCTATTTGGTAGAATGTGAGAGTCTAGACTCTTGGAGGAGAGACCTGAGCGATTCAAATCCCCACGTTGAGAGCTGTATTTTCACTCAGGTGATCTTTGTCATCGGGGCGTGTTTGATATAACTTCACCTGGGGCCAGAGAAGGTGACATCTGGGAAAGGCAGAATGGAGGACAGGCTCCCGTGGTGTTGAGGGGGGTCCGGGAGCAGGGGCACGTGGTGAGTCCGGTGCATTGGCAGAGCTAAGACATGACGTGGTCCCTGGCGGCTGGGCCCCCTGCCTGGGTTCGAGCCACTGCTTCTCCCCTTTACAGAAGGTCTCACAGTTTTGGAAGACAGAGACTGGAGGTGATGGTGTCATGCTGTGGCTGGCACACCCCAGGGACTGCCCACACCCTTTGGCCACTCGAGGGGTTTTGGAGTGGCATCTGCAAGAAGAGCTCAATTTCTCCATGGGTTCGGGGCCCTTATGAGGAAACCATCTCCTCAGCTCCTTGAGGTTGTTTTGAAGAAATCGTTTACCTTGCTACTGGGTGACCCAGAGTTGGTATTGCCGCGGGCCTCTTTGTAAGGACAGCTGCGTCTGAACTATGAGCTAGGGGCTGGCGGGTTCTCCCCACCGTAGAGCGGAAGGGGCTGATGTTTCTGCTCTGACCACACAGACGTGCCATAAATGATGTCACAGGCAGTTCAAGCCATGAACGTCGCCCTAGGGGCTGGAAGGGGCACCTCTAAGACGGCTTCCTCGGTCTCCTGTCTGGTGCCTGAGCCGGGGCGGTGGAAGGCAGGCTCGGCTGAAGCTGTCAGTGCAGTGGCCTACGTGCGGGCCTTCCAGGACGGCCGTCTTGGGGCTCAGTGACGAGTGTTGCTGCTGAGCCAGATGCAAGCTCCGCCCGCTTGCTCCGCTGCTCACTTGAGGGGACTGATCATGTGCAGAGGTTTTAGACAGTGAGAGGAGCTGTAAGTACGTGGAGAGATCTACAGATGAACGGTCCCTCCCACAGGGCCGATACGATGCTTGCTACAGCTCTTCTGACCACCTAGGGTAGCATCTGCGGTGATGCCACAGCAAGCCACACAAGTCACACTTAAACCACGCCCTGGGTGAAAAGGGCCGTTGCTTCATCATGAAGGGAGAGCTGCCACGGAAGTGATTCAGCAGCGAGGAGGAAGCCGGGGGTTGTCATCGCCAGGGTACCAAGCGTTGCTGGCTCCTTCCGCCATGAGCAGATCTATCTGTGAATTGTGCCTTTTCCCTTCCACACAGCACAGATGTCACGTGTTCGCCACCTGTGTGACACATGTAATGAGCTCACAGAGCTTCAGTAGCCTGAGCCATGTTCGATCCAGACCTGGATGGACAGGGTGGAGTTGGAGAAGCCTGGGCCATAGGCTGGGCAGGTGTGATGAGATCAGCCCTTTAATCGCTGCAACGTTCACCTGGCCTTCGTAAGTCCCTAGGATATACCAGCACCAGGTTCAACAGTTGGGAAAAGAGGGTGCACCAGATGGGGTGTCTGTAGAGGTTAGAAGCCTGCGTGTCCTTACTTTCTGACCCAGGAATTCTACAGTTAGGAAAATATACTATGGAAATAACATCACTCATGGAGAAAGTGTTATGTATATAGATGTTTGGTACAGTTTATTATAACAATTAAAAGTGGGAACCAGTCCAAATCCCTCAGTAGTGCGTGATAATACTAACACACTAGGCTTGTGACAGAATGAATTAGACAGCTCTTTAAAATGTTGGAATGACTTGGAAAAAGTCTTATGATGTCAAGTATAAATAAGAAAAATGCAAAATTACCTCCATATTGTGACTACAAAAGTGCCCCTCAACTCACAGTAAGAAGTGGAAAAAAAAAAACAAAAAACAAGAAAAGGAAGCAAGTATCATAGCCTAGAAAAAAATGCACTTGAAAGAAATAACCCAAAATTTTGTAGTGGTTAAGTTTTGGTAATAATTTTTTTTACCTTCAAAGAAAGAAATTTTACTCAGATTATGCCTCAATAAGACAGACTTCAGAGACACCACAATAAGATAGGAAAAAAGTAGAAGAAAAGCTCCCACATCCTTAGTTGTATGTACTTTATATATATATTTTTAATTGGCTTTTACCACTTTGGGGAACAATCTACAGTTCATATTTCAAATCATGTAAAAAAAACATTGAACTGAAAACACTAGTAACATTGCTTTTTCTCTGCTCCTAAGACATTCCCTTCTATGCCTGTTGGTGAGATTTTGTGAAGACGTGATGCCTGAGCAGTAGCAGCCATTTTGTAACTATGAGGTGACAAGCCCAAAGAAGAAAAGCCAACAAAATTAAAGGAGGGAAGGGGGTTGTCTTAAGAAATGAGTCTTTAATGATGTCATTGAACTTTCAGACAAACCCTGGGAATGCCATTGCGATTTTATAATAGAAAGCAAAATGTTCTAGGATATCTGAGAATCAGGGACTTTCTTTTAAAATTCATTTACTTTCTCAGTTTTTAAACACGAATTATTATTACAAGAGGCGAATGTACTACAACTTATTTCATTGTAGGCCACCTTTTGGTGGCCGGGGACTAACACCGTGATACATATGACTTTCTTCCTCTTTGTGTTCATGTCTCTAGGATAGATTCCTGGGAGGGGCTTTGGTGGGCAAAGGGTAAAACCATTTCTAGGCTCCTCATTCACATTAGCCCCCAGCGGGCCTGGCTAACCCAGGGTCCAGCCGTTCTGTGCCAGTCTTAGCCTCCATCCATAATGAGTCCACTGCACCCATAGACATGCCCTGGGACAGGGCACTCGTGTGTTTTCCAGACCTGAGCCCACCGTGGGCGGGATCAGCCTTTGTGGTTGTATAACGATCACGGGCCACACCTCAGTGACCACCTTCGAGGGGCTGTGAAAAGGTGAGGTGTGTGACTCCCAGGTCCTGGAGGGTGCACAGCAAGCCTGGGGCCCCACCCCAAGGGTGAGACCAAAGACAGCGCAGGCCTGGGGTTCTGCCTGTACTGGGGTCGAAGTGGGTGCCTCGGGTTTCGTGGATTCACTCTTCGTTGTTGAACTTTAAACACAGGAGTGGGAATAAAAGCTCAGAGAGGGAAAGCCAGGGTCAACCAAGTGGTCGCTATCTAGGCCACCCAGGGCCTGCCAAAAGGTGAAGCTCATCGGTGGGGCCGCCTGGGCCTTCATCTAGTTGTGTAGCTGGACGGTATGTGTATTCAGGATGGAGACCTTTGACATGGTACCTCAGCAATCAAAAAGCTAATGTCAGGCACCGGCATTACCATCAGACGCTCTCACTGTCAGGCACTTACACTGCTCCACCGACCGGCGGATGCCGCGGACTTTTGCTGAATGAGCTGAAAGGCCACCCCGTCTCCCCGCTTCTGTAGCCGAGGCTGCCCCAGTACTGCGGTCGCCGGCAGGGTGTGGTTTTAGCTTTTAGCTCGGATGGTGCTTCTCCAGACTCTGAGGCACTGTCATCTCCGTCGGGTCTGTGCCATTGGAACAGCTGGGGTGGAGGTCAGAGGGTCGGCTCTTTGGGGGGATTGCTCGAGCTGCAGACTGCCCTTGTGCGAAGGGCCAGCCGGCCTGTTCTCGGGGTCACGCCAGCATCTCCCCGCCTCTCACCGTGGAAACCATACCCTTATCGAGGGACCGACTCAACTGTCCCCCAAGTAGCCTGGACCCTGTGCTGACCCAGTGCTCTCCTGGCTCATGCAGCTCATGGCAGGACGACCAACACCGTGATGAAAAACCTCCCCCTCGACGCGGACAGTGCAGAGAAGACGTGGCTTAGACCCCAGTGAGGACAGGTCCCCCAGTGCCCACCCCTCGTGGCCTCCGCTGGAGCCCACGCTCTGCTGCCCAGCGTCAGGGAGCCCCCCGTGGCTGCCCTTGCTTGTCCGGCTCCTCAGACCTGCTGGGCCTCTGGCGGGTCTGCCCTCCCTTCTTCCTTTTGCCCGATGCCCCCCACTCTCTGGCTGTGACGGGAATCACAGGGCCCAAGTCTTGGGCCTGAGACCCTCTACGTAGAGAACTTCAGGGGGCTTCCGCGGTGATTTCCTGAGAAGACTTTTCCTTCCGAGGGGGTTTTAGCAACTCTGTTCTGCTCTGGGAGACAGAGTGGGGGTAAACCCCATTTTACAGGTGGGAGAATGGAGGCCCGGCTGGGGCTTGGACAAGAGGCAGGGCCTGTGCTAAGCCGGCTCCCAGCAGGGCGGCCTGGACCTCACGTGAATGCCCGACAGACGTCCCGTGAGAGATGGAGCAAAGGAGCACTTTGTTCAGAAAACTAAGTTCCCTGTGGAGACAGAGAGACCCAGCGCTGAAGCAGAGAATAGAAACACGAGAGAAAGAGGAACACAAATAAAAATATCAAGGAGAAGAAGAAATGCCAACTTCTCCTGGCTGCCTTTGTCCCCACCTCCCTGGGCCGGGCAGTGCTGTCCCCTCCCACTCCCCCCACCCCCAGCCCGTTGAGGAGCAGCTGGCTCGCCCTTCCTTCTGGACACGACTGAGGACCCTTCTTCCCTGTCTCGCGGTTCACTGACACTCTGACCTCCGGCTTCTCCTTTTCCATCTCCCGGCAGATTCCGCACAAATTTGCGGACAGCGACTGCAAGGCCACAGCTGGCGTGCCATGCCTGGTGTCCTGGTATCATGGAAGGGCCAGTCTTCCTGCCCCGCCCTGGGACAGTGCCTGGGGGGGTCTGGGGCTCCGGGACCTGTCAGAGAGCAGGTCACCTGCTGTGTTTTCTCATCTGCTCTGGGTCCTGTGCAGAGTCCGGGGGACCTGCCCCCGGGGCGAAGGGAAGAGAGGGGAGGAGGCATAGGCTCTGTGAGGGGGACCCCATGTGAGGTACAGGGAAGGTCTGTGCGGTGTCTGCGGCAGAGAAGGGTGGAGAGGCCTGGGGGGGGGGCAGGGCGCCCCTGCTGGGTCGCTCACCGTGTAACCCTTCCCCTCCTCTCCACAGTTTCTGAGCTGGAAGAGGCCGGCGGGTCAGTGGCGAGCCCGGGAGGCCTGGGTCCAGGAGCGTGTCACCGACCCGAGTGGCCTGGAAGCTGTAAGGAAGGTGTAACCTCTCTGGGTAGATGGAGGGGCAGGCACCGGGGCCAGGCAGTCACCCTGGGACTCATCTCTTCTGTGGGTCGCAGCCCCAGCCCCGCCAAGCTCTGGGGCCCTCCTTAACCTCAGTTTTAGTTTACGTATCCTGTTATTTCCTTCCTGGTGGAATCGTGTGATGGACCAAGGATCTCCCCTGACAGCTCACGGCACCCCCACCACGCCTCCCTCTTTATTCCTCCTCGTGCTCAGGAGGTGGACCAGCCAGTGTGGTCGGCTCTGTCCCCGCAGAGGTCGTATGCTCTCGATCAGACACCAGATGCGAGTCGGATGGTTTTGTCCAGCACGGTGTTTCCAAATATTGAAGGCGCTTACATAAATGGTAAACCAGCCTTTTCCTGGTGGTGACCTTATTGATTTTCTTTTCCCAACTGATCAGAATCACAGGGTGGGAAGGAATACAGGGGGGAAGAGCAGGGAAATAGGAAGAGGGGCAGAAAGTACAAGAGAGGTGAGTCCAGCGACCCTCAAGCTTTCCCTGGAGAGTCTGTCCTGGGACATCGAAACTGACACGTCCCCTTGTCACCAGTCATGATTGACACGGTCCAGGGAGCTTCTCTACCTAAACCAACACTAAGGTGGTGTACTCTGTGACACGTGTCTGTGTGCACAAGCTCATTTCTGCAAGGAAAGCTTTCGGCATTGACGGCGGCTGTTTGCTGAGGGCTTGCCCAGCAGGTGCAGCTGTGTGCAGATGCCTGCGTTGGTGACGGTCTGGCTAACTCTGCCTGGCAAGGGCCACCTGCCAGCTGGAGGGCTGGGAGCCTTGGTCACTGTCCCCGTTGTTCTGTCCTCTGTGTTCTCTGGGAATGTTTTTCATAGTTACACCTGAGGTGAGGTGGGGGGGCTAGAGTAGCCAGAGCCAGCAAATAAAAACACAGCATGAATCATTTTTAAATGAAAGTGTGTCCCATGCAATAGGTGAGACATACTTGTGCAAAAATGATGTCGTGTGTCTGAAACTCGAACGTAACTGGGGATCCTGTGTTTTATCTGGTAACCCTGATGGAGGTGACTACCCCTCACAAAGTATGTCTGTTCCCTGTGGGAGATGGAGATCAGTTAGAATCAACCTGGGGAGCGTTCAGACATTCCTGATACCAGGACGTCACTGCAAAGCTGCGATTCCTCTGGACTCGGGTGGGGTCTGGGCACCAGCAATTTAGAAACGCCCGAGGTGATGCTAACGCACAGCCAGTCTGAGAACCACTATTGGCTGTTTTGGACCAACCTGGGAGTTTCAGAGGCAAAACAACGCCCTTTCAGTTTTTCAAGGGCGTCTGGTCTGTGTTTGGTCAACCCCACTGCATGTTTCATTAGAATTCCAAAATCTGTCAGCCGGGGTCACTTCTCGAACCCCGTTTCAGAAAGCATCTGGCAGCTCAGCCCCAGGCTCCGGCCAGTCCTTTCCGGGCCCCGCCCCCATTTCACGGACTTCTAGCTCCTCACTGCCCTCTGCTGATTAGACAGTGATACAGCAGGGAGTCCCGCAGGACGAGCTCCCAGCCTCCGATGGCATCGCATCGGTGCGTCTGTAATGTGCCTGTTCATTTTCTTCACAGGATAAATATTTCAAAGAGGGATCTGAGGAGAGGGAGGGGCAGGCTACTTTATGGACCCCACTATTTTTGTCCTTCCTCGTTTCCCACTTTCCCTTCTCTGCTTACACTAACATTTAGTTTGGGGGGCAGAATTCTGCTCTTCCAGGTCAGGGATTCTCAATCAGTGGGGTTTGCCAGCAGCAAGCAGAAAGGGCCTCTGATAAGCAGTTTTTTTTCTCCTTCTCTGCTATCAGAAGTGCCAACTTCAAAGTGAGCAAATTTCCTTCTTAATGGGCTTTACTGATTTATGCAAGAAGTAACCAGTCTCCAACATCCTGAATTTTCCTTTTAGATGCAACCTGGTAGGCAGCTGGCCTTGGTAAGATTCCCAGTTGGGGCACATGCCTGGGTTGAAGGCCAGGTCCCCAGTAGAGAGTGCTCAAGAGGCAACTATACACTGATGTTTCTCTGCCTCCCTGTGTCCCTCCCTTCCCTGCGCTCTAAAAATAAATAAATAAATACAATTAAGAAAAAGAATTTTAACAGGCCTCGGGGTAAGCAGCGGTTGTGCTAGCTGGAGGTGTGTGTTCTCACTGACTCAGACCCCAGCTCCCGCCCCAGCCAATCCCACTTTTTGGAGTCTGCTACTTGCAGTGCTGTGGTCTGTATCAGTTAGGGGTGGTTTGAGTTAGAGGAGGAGAAGAGCTGACTCAGTGTGGCTTCAACACTAAAGGGAACTCATTCGCTCACATAACCGAAACCTCAAGAAGTAGCACTGGCCTCAAAGTCTGACCCAGTGAGACTTAAGTATCATCATAAACCACACTTCTCTCTGAGTTTCTGATCCCCTTTCGATCTGTCCTGAATCCTATGGCATCCAGCTGTAACATGAGTCCCTTTTGCTTGCAGACACTTCCGGTTTTTGCATTACCCTCTTGAGACCCTTTCACTGGGCTTCAAGAGGAGGACAAGTCACAGCCCCCCCCCCGCCCCCACAGACGTGGGGCGCACTAGGCTGGAGAGCCTGCCGTTCTTGTTTTTGGTTTTGTTTTTCTGTCTGTGCGTGAACTTGCTGATTCGTTGGGCTCCGCCAGGTAGAGTGAGGTCCCTGTTGGTCAGATGACCCTGTGAACAGCAGCTGCTCTTCAACCTTCTTCCCACTGCACACAGACTGGGGAGTCACATCCCCCCTCTTCTAGGGAAAATGGAGTTTGTATCAGCTGTGGCAGCATAATCACTAACAGTATCCCCTTTGCCTCTCAAAATGGGCTCTTCCTGCCAACAGGAGGTCCCTGCTTGGAGGGACTCGAACAGCAGGCGCTGGTGGGACAGTCTCAGGGCTGATGTCCACAGAGGTCCCTGGCTGTGGGGACACAGAGTGTTGACGTCCAGTCTGCCTGTCATCTGTAAGGTCTTGCACCTGGTACAGGGCTGAGTGCTCCAAGAGGGTGTCTTTTCGTAAAGAGCTAACAAATGTTATGATATAACTGTGGATATGATTAAAAACACACGTATGGAATGTGTATTTTATATACATGGTTCCACATTAATGTCATCTATACATACTTCATCCTGTTCAGTGGTTTCATAATTATGTGGCTATACTGTTTCAAATGATTCCTCTTTCTATGTATGTGTTTCTCTTTCATTGCTTTTACAAGCAGGGCCACAAAGAACATCGATGTGCCTGCACTTTTGTGTCTCTAGATAGTTTCTTGAAATACATTCCTAAGAAATAACATAGCTATTTTATTATTTGTTTGTAATGAAGAGTATGTAAATTAGAAAGTTTGCTAGAAAATGTGTCTTGCCTTTCAAAAACACTTACTACCAAAATTCCACTTTTTGTTACTGAAAAAATAGTTAAAGCAAAACAAAGGATGGTTTGTCAAAAATATTACCATATACACCTTATTAAGGAAAGAGTAGTAAATCCTTACCGGTTAATTCAGTGGGTTTTGGTCTTCTCTCGGCATGTAATTCACAGGGGGTGGGGGGTTGGTAAAAATCTAGATCCCCAGATCCAAACCCAAGACATTCTGTTGTGAGCATTTTAAACGAGCATCCCAGTTGCTCTGAGATATTCCTCAGGCGTCTGTAAGTTGCTCTTGCACATGATGCTCTGAGAAACAATGGGACAGGTTTGCATCTTAGTTACGTTACGTTTCAGCTGCACGACACCGGGCAAGTTGTTTTAACTCTCTGAGCCGACCTTTTCTCTCCTATCACACAGGGCTGATAATGGTACTTAGCCCTTGTGAAATTGTCGGGATTTAAAGGGCAAGGCCTAATTCGTAAGGAAGCTTGATTTATGAGAAAAATAAAAAGTGCATGAATATGTATCAAAAACATATTTACCTAGTACATACATATACATTATACACTAGATCTGTAATACTCTATAAAATAATCATTGTTTTATAAAATACTGTTTTATTTTTGACTTTCAGGAATATGTAGATACCGGTATTATTGTCATTTCCCCTTCTCAGATTTTCCTAATCTTTTCCCCTCATCATTTTTTTTCTGACCAGAGATCTTGACTTCATCACAAAAAAAAAACAATATAATCACTGTTGATGATTCTATAGAATCGCATAGACGGATAAAACGAAAAAAATTTTTTAATGGTTTATTTCCTAACAAACCTGGGAGTGGAGCCCACTGTTAGTCTGTCCAACTGTTACCATCCTACGGGACCCGGGAACTTAAGCCCTCCACTGCCCCCGGCCACTACAGCCAGCTGTTCAGGGGCCAGCCCCTGGGTGGCAGCGCAGAAACCAGGGCCCCAGAGGAGTGTGTCAAAGCGCTGCTCTGGGAGGTACTGCGGCCTGTGGTGGAGGGAGAGTGCAGAGACAGCGGAACCCTGTCCGGGAGACGGGCCCAGCAGGCCCTCGCCTTGGGCCCTCACCTTGGGCCCTCGCCTCAGGCCAAGGCTCAAGGGTCTGCGGGAGAATCCTTCCCAGTCCCGCTGCTTCTGCACTGAGCCCTCGGGGTCCGGGGGGCGTGGCCCATTGGTCGTCAAAGCTGGTGTCTGAGGAGGTTGTCACTCTGCTGCATGTCCCCGCCCTTCACTCCCCAGGGAGAAGCCCTGGGGCTGTGAGTTCCCTCTCGATTATGGATGTGGGACCTCCTCTCAGCCACCCCTAACAAGGCTGTTAGGAGAGGCTTTTTGTTTTCCTCGTTTGCTCATCTAATTTTCAGGAGGTTTTGCCCCCAGTCCCCACCCTCCACCCCAAAGGCCACTGTTCCGTGTGGAGCTGTAGGTCAGGTGCATCCACAGGGAGGTAACTTCAGAGTCGTTTTATGTCACAGCCTTGCGTGGCCTCCTCTGTGTTTTATGTTTGGTCTAGTCCTAGCCGTGGTCCCCATCTCTCTCTCCGCAGGGGAAGGCAGATGATGGGACAGATGGCCTCTTGTTCCAGTTCTAGTTGGAAAACTTAATCTGGTCTCGAAGAGATGTTTCCAGCAGGAGACTGTCTTTGGGGGTTGCCTATAAAGCGGGATGGAGGTGAGTTTATTTCTCAGCCGTTCCCTGCGAAGCCCGTGACACTGGATTCTGCCTCTTGGTGAAGCCACTCGGTTGAACCATTCCCCAGGTGAGACAAGCCCCACCCTGCCTGCCGGGCATACAGAACAGAAAGCTAAAGTGCCTTTGGGAAGAAAACCCCCCTGAACATATAGTCCGGGGAAGTTTGAAAACCCCTTGGGTAGTTCTTGATTTCGCTTGGGTGCCCCTATTGGTAGGACTTGGGTGACCTGGTCTGACCTGAGCCAGAAAATGGAGGGACAAATGGCAGCAGGAGGACACTTAGCAGAGGAGGTCTGGAAACAAAGGGCCACTGTGAGGGGGACAGTGATGGCCAGAGACTCGCGGATGCCAGCCTCCTTCTGGGGTCCAAGCCGTGTCCCCTACTCTTAACAGGTAAGCCCTGGGCCACAGGGAGGTGGAAATGGGGTGATGAGAAAGGAAGTTTTTAAGTTCAGTGGTGCGTGTTGACTCCTACATGCAAGAGGGGTCTCGGGTAACCACAGGACTCGGGGTATTTGCAAGAACAGTTCCAAGCACTCGCTCGCCCGGGCCGTTCGTGGGGAGGTGGTTTCCGCAGTGAGAGGGGGTGAGGTGTCGATGTCACCCCCGGACCACACTTAGCTGGTTTCTTCTCACGGACGCTCTCTAGTCAGAGTTTCCCTCGGTGGTGCAGAAACTTCCCTGTCATTCCACAGCGATTTGGACTGCAGAGATGTGCCAATGCAGTGACGCTGGGAGTTTTGCGCAGCCCGGCCCCGCTGAAACCGCAGCCAGGGACGCAGCCGCGTCTGCGGAGCCCAGGTTTCGGGAGCCGTGGGTGCAGGCAGCCGCTCAGGCACCTGCCCGCTCCAGAGAGACCCTCCAGGGCCCAGCACACACAGAGCAAAGGGCACAAAGACGCGTTCGATGTGGGTACTAACGTGCACAGCAACCTTCAGATGGTCTCTGAAGGTCGACCAAGGTCATCTGTGTTTAGGACTCTATTTCCTGTGTAAATAACTTCAACCGTGGAACAAAGGTGTATGCATAAGAATATTTGTTCCCCGGCTCACGGAGAGCAGTTTAAAGCTGGCCACAATGTAACCCATCTACCGTATGGAAAAGGCGAGGAAACCATGGCACCTTCACTGGGTCGGCTCCTGTGGAGCCTCTGCAAACAGCGCAGCAACACAGGAAATGCTCACGCTGCGATGGGAAGTTTGAACAAACCCAAGGTGCAATTGGCTTATTTTGGTTTTGTTTGCTCATTTATTTTTGTGTTTTTAGGTGTTGCTGACATGGTATTTTTTCAGAATTACTTTTAATTATCTCTTTATTTTTCATGAAATTCATTGGGGTGACCCTGGTTGGTGAGATTGCATAGGTTTCTGGCGTACGGTTTTGCGTATTGTATTGTGGGTTTGCCACTCCAAGTTTCCTTCCATCTCCATTTGTCCCGCTTCACCCCTGTCTACCTCCCGAACACCCCTTTCCCTCTGGTCACCCTCACACTGTTGTCTGTGCCTGTCATTTTTCCCCCCAAAATCCCTTCACCTTTTCCACCCACCCCCACCCTCCCCCTCTGGCAGCTGTGTGTCTTCCTCTGCACCTATGAGCCTCTTTCTGTTACAAACTGGCTTATTTTCACCACGACCTGCCCAGGCCATGTGGTCAGCTGCACACAACATCGCTTTGTGTATGTGGGTCCCAGGAAAGAAGGAGACCAAGAGTCAGCTACCCCTTGGACCACCGAGTAGGGAAGGAGTCTCCTCTCTTCCTGAGTGTGGGTGAGCTCAGCAGTGATGACTCATTCTTCTGCGAGTTCTTCTCTCCCCCCACACCCCCCCCCATCCCTGGTCTTCTGCTTCTGTGGAGCAGGGTGGGTGGGGGCCACAGCCGGGCCAGCGCCACCCTAATTGGCGCACCCTGGAGCCGACACAGTTTCATTTTCTGGTGGTTCCTTTGGCACCACAAAGAGTGTGGTGTCTTTTTTAGCCTTAGATTTGGGCAAGAGTCCTTTATAGGACGACAGGAAATTCACAAGCCAGCGTTTCTGTCAAAATAATTGCAGATGGTGGAAGAGTGAGAGTTTCTAACTGAGCTAGCAGAGAAGAAGAAATGTCCATCCCATGCAGAGTGTGAGCGTCCTTCACACGTCAAGGGGAAAACCCACAGGGAAACACACAGCGGAGCAGATGATTTTTTTCTGACCGGCATCTATCCTACGTCCTTCCTGATGCCAGGAACCCCTAGTTCTTTGAGGAGCTACTCTTCCTCAGACTTCGAGTTCATGGGAAATTCACCCAACCCGTACTCTGGGAATGTGCCTTAATTCGTTTAAGCAAATCATCTGCACAGCCACAGTGATTGGTTGAAACTTGGTAGGAATTGGGATTCTGACCTTGAGTCAGTCAAATCCAAGAGAACCGGGTGATTTTTTCCAGTGAGGACCCAGTCTCTCTGTTCTCTGGAAAAAAAGACTGACGAGGATTCGTGTAACTTTGTGAGGCCGCTGGACCCCCCCACAGAGGAGGGGCCAGAAGGACAATGACAGCATCTGTGGGCCGGGCCTGGACCCTTTTGTCTTGGAGCCACAAGGTTTGTTTATCCGAGCTTCTTGGAGTTGGGTTTGTTGGCTTGTTCGTTGTCCTCCTTGAAACCACCAGGATCCTGAGAAGTATCTCCTGTGCAGAGGAGACACAGGGTCTATGGAAAGCCACGGCCCCAAGCTGAAAGGCAGGGCTGGCTTCACTGGAAGAGGAGGAGGGAATTTGACAAACAGCCTGTGGAATGAGAGTGGTTTTTAGACTCTGTTGTGCATGGAAACGCTGGGGGTTGGTTAAAACACAGCCGGCTGTGCCCCACCCTCCAGAGGAGGGAGGGGCGCTGGGAATTTGCATTTCCCACAAGCTCCCAGGAGCTGCTGGTGCTGAGCTCCGGCACCACCGCCTTTGGGAGCTGCTCTTCTGCGGCACCACGGTTGTGGGCTGTTGTCTGGTTGGTGCCCAGGTCCTGTGCCAAACACGGAGGAGGCAGCATTAAAGAAATTGGTAGGTGAGACCTTGAACATCGGATATAAAAGCTGCATCTTGCATCTATCAGTAAGGTCCTTCTAGAAGGAATTTAGGCTATTTTGACTGGGCTCACCTAAAATCAGGAAAGGGGGAAAAATCAGCTTTGCTAAGAGAGGCCTCTCCAACCTGTAGGCTATCGCCAGTAATACCGAGTCTGGAAGGACTGTAAATGCAGGCATTTCTGCTCCAAGCTGAAGGTAGTGTGAGCTGAGGCAGCAAGGTGGGAGACCATGGGAGAGAAGCTGGGGCCCATCTGGGGCCCTCACTTCCCCTCCCCTCATCCCACCATGAAATATTTGTCTTACTTAAACTGGACAGCAAGCTCCTTGCCAAGGGGGGTGCATATTTCTGCTGGGCATCAAATACTTATCACTTCCGCACATTGCCCAGCTCTGCAGGGGCCAAGGTGAAGGTCGGGGTCTCTCACCTGAGGGCTAGGAGGTAGGGCCTGAGGGCTGACTGTGGTCCTGGGCCTGTGCTGGGAAGCACACATTCCCAACCCCAGTTAAAACGCAGGACAGATGCCTGGACGAGCTCTCTGCTCCTGGTTGTTTAGCCCGTAGAATGGATCAGAAGCAAAGAGATCAGAATCCTACTGTATTAGAAGGGTGTCGCATTGCCAAAGAAACCCCAGGACCCGCCAGAAATGGCCGTTGATTGCTCAACACCAAAGGCAGACCCCAGGCTCCTAACGCGCAGCCCCCAGAGAAGGGCTCTTCCCCACCCCACGCGTGTGTCCACGGGGGACATTCCTCAGGGAGGCCAACCAGGAGGCGGACCAAGGACGGCACTCACACCTCAGACTCTGAAAGGCCCTGCGGACACGCTAACAGTGCAGTCCCCACTCCTCCTTCCATGGCACGGCGGTCTCTGTTCTGTCACTCTGTTCACACTTGTATCAGGGAGCGGCGAGCTGGTCAAGCTTCTCGTTTGGTTTTGGGGTGTGGGGACTTAAGGAACAGGTCGGTGTGAGTGAGCAGGTTCTGTGTGTCCCGCGGTGCTGGAAGCTGAGGAAGAAGAAGGGGGGTCACCTGCGCTGCTTCTTCGGAGAAAGGGTGCGTTGCTCCTGTTTTCCTGAGAGCACCTTGACACTTGTCACAGGTGTGGGTGGCAAAGTTGGTAGGGGAATGGGGCCCTTCTGACAGATGGGGATTGTGCAGTGTTGCCAGGGAGAGGCTGGTGTGTGTGTGTGTGTGTGTGTGTGTGAGAGAGAGAGACACGAAAGCCAAGGGCGAAAGGGCTTCTTCCGCCTCATTGCCCTCATTACCTAATTGTACTCCAAAGAGTTTGATCATTACAATCCCAAACTAATTTGGGGTATAAAAAGTAGATTATTTTAAACAAAATGAAATAATCAACATGGCTTATAAAAATGAACACGTTTGAGTCTCCCACAGGTCTTCTGAATTTCTCCTTCTTTAGCAGAAAGGACCCTGGCTCAGTGTACATTTCTTACAGTTATAATGGTAACTCAGGCAACGAGCCCAGTAAACAGCTCGGCTTCCTCAGCAAAACCTCTGAATGGGATCCTGCCCCACGCGCAGGCCAGCCAGCCTTCTCTTCAACATCAGCCGTGCATTGCGTGGGGCAGGGTTCACGGGAAGCGGGTGACGGCACCACATGCAGACAAGCACAGCTCTGATGAACCCTGTTCGACCATCTCAGGGACTCTCGGCTGTTGACCTGCATGTGGAAAAGCTGATAAGCCTAATAGAAACACCACTTTTCAGTTCCACATCTAAAAATTCCGGTATGAGTGGTTTAAACAGTCACTGCTTGGGGTTTGAGTACAGCTGGATGGAGCTTTGGGAAATCACTTGGCCACTGGTTACGAAGATAGTCTGTAGTTATGTCAAAGTCTAGTTCAGGAACTCAGTGGCGCCATTCTCTGTGTGACCTTGGCCAGGCTGCTTAATCTCTCTGAGCCCCAGCCCCAGGCCACCCTTCTGTCCAGTGAGGGTATTAATCGTCCCTAAGCTACACCATCTCCCTGTGAGGATGGCATAGACACTTCGTAAAAAGCGCTTGGCCTGGACTAAGTCTCAAAGATGTTAGTAATCGCTATTTAAAAAGCTTGATTTATCTAAAGATGCACTATGAATAGCCTCCTTAATGCTATCCATTCAGGAGTGGATTCTCCGAGAGCGTGTATATTATAATTTGATTTATGGAGCATGCGTCGTCTCAGTGCCCCGGAAGTGTGGCCCCAGCGCACGGCAGCCTCGTGGTGGCTCCCCTTCCATCTCCCGGTTTCCCTCCAGTTCGCATCTTCCTGCCCTTTTCTATTATTCCTTTCAACCAGCGGTTCTGACTTGCCAAATGCATAAAGCCAAACTCAACCCCAGTTTCCCTTTTAGAAGAGCATCTTTATTTCTTCTGCAGGCTGAACCCAGCACTGGACAGAAACATTTCACACGTGTGGGTCCAGCCACATGGTGGCTTTGGCGTCACTTCCGCCCAGGACAAACTGATGACCGTCACGCAAACTTGCCAGTCACAGTGCAAGTGAAGGGGCAGGGGAGGGTGGTGACAGGTGCCCTGAGATCTGCTGGAGCAAATAGTCCCAAACACAGTGTGACATTGAAAATATGCTAGAAAAATTAAATAGTATAAATAAGTTGAAATTTCAGTTGGGAAGTGTCCTGGAGTGCGGGTGTTTGCCGCTGCCAGCCCCCAGGAGAGGTGGCTGTGGGGAAAGCAGGGCTGTTTCCAGGGCTCGGGCCTGTGCGTCCCGTTGGCCCCCTGAGGTCCCTGGGCTCCTCGAAGCTTCCGGGCCGTCAGGCGTTCAGCTCCAGGTCCGTGATGTACTCCTGGACCCAGGCCTCCCTGGGGTCGGCACAGACCTGCCGGCTTCTTTTGGTTAGGAAGCTGTGGAGAGGAGGGGATGGGTCACACACCCAGCGACCCGGCAGGGGGGCCTGGGCCCCGCCGAGGCCCCTGCACCCCACGCTCTGCCCTGCTCGCTCTCTCAGGGATCCTTTGGCCATCTCAGACCAGGGGGCTGCTCTCACTGACGCAGGGAGCCCTTCCCAGGACCCTGCTGCTGCTGCTGCCTCCTTCTCCCCACTCCTTCCCTCTGGGCTGCGCCGGCCCCCACCCTGACTCGGCAAGTCCCCCCCTTCAGGTCAGGTCACCCCCGGGAGACCAGGGTCTGGCATAGCCGAGAGGGTGTCCTGGAGGGCGGGCCTTCCCAGGACGCCACCCCTGGCCTGCTGTGCCCTTGGGCACTGCCTCCACTCCACACTCTCCCCATCTCCCCAGGGCTGGACAGGACTGGCACTTACATGACCCCGGCCTTGGAGCACTGGCTGCTGGTCTCGAAGTAGTCGGCTATGAATTTACGCGGAACCTGCCGGGAGGTGTAGGAGAAGCAGCAGGCGGTCGGGGTGTCAGAGCCAACTGTGGAGGAAGGGACAGAAGGAGCCTGAGTCACGGTGCAGGAGAAGAGGCAGGTCTGAGGTCTGATCCGGAGAGGGTGAGGAGACACGGAACAGCACGGCCCTGCTCAGTGTGTGGGCTGGGTGTTTCTGCCAAAACTTTCCCTGTCTCGGTCCTTGTTTCTCTCTGTATCCACCTGCCTCTTTGAGTCTTCATCGTGGGCGCTGTCTTTCTCTCGGTGCTACAAACACCCAAGCAGACTGTTTTCTAATCTCCCTTCAAGAAGCGGTCCCGGGCAAGAGAAGCCTCGGACATACCTCCTAAGACACCCAAGGGACGGAGCTCTCTCGGGGACCTAGGATGACTTAGTGGAAGAACAATACCACTGGGCTTGCCTCTGGCAAACTCATTTGCTTAGGCCCCTATTTTGCCATCTGTAAAATGGGACCGAGACTCCCCTGCCCCACCCTGGCTCTCAGATGCGGGGACCAAGCTAGCTAACACCCCTTTGTAAGATGAAAATGAGTCTTGCAGGACAAAAGCGAAGAGGCTTTATAACCCTTTAAGAAGTTCTCTATTTCCCCTCATGGGCTCTCCAGACCACAAGAAAAGATGGCTGTGGTCTGAGTGTGGCCGGAGCGTCGGGTCACCCACAGAAACAACACAGAGACTCACATGGTGCCGAGGAGACCTGGCCGCAGAGGGCCGCGGCGCAGAGCAGGACGGCCAGCGCAGCCCCAGAGACCTTCATGATGCCGAGCCGCGGGTGTGTGGGCTTGAGTGTCGGGAGAGCAGAGGTGGGAGTGGGCACTCGCTGCTGGCTGCGTCCCTCTGCAGTGCAGGGCCATCTCCCCTGCCCTTTATAGGCCCCCCGGGCGGATGGGGAAATGGAATCCGGGCGCGAGAGGGGAAAGTTTTAAGCATCGTGGTGCTGTCAGGCCGAGTGTTGCACAACGCGGTCCTGGGAGACCGCAGGGGCTTGGGACACCCAAGAATAGCCTCTCTGAGCTGTGAGTCGGAGCCCACAACTCGTGACTTGTTCTGGTTTCTCATGAGGAAATGGTTTCCCCCGAGAGCAGGATGAGAGAGGTGTTTCTAGATTCAGGCTATTCTTAGCCGGCCACTTATTCCCTAGAAACCGATGCAGGCGCGAACGCTCCAGCTCCGGCCTTCGGGTGGGGCTGGAACTTCTGTGCTTCCCCGGCGGCTCAGGCACGTGGACGGGGTGGGCGGGATGATGCAGTGGAAGGTTCCAGCCTCCTCCGATTGCAAAGCACTGAATTAAGAAATCCCCACTAGAGGACTAGGAAGCATGAGGTCATGTTTCTGTCATTTGTCTATTCATCTCACGGTCACTGAATGACTAGGTCACTGGGTGAAACACAAGTTCAGGATCGTGAAGATACATTAGGCGTGGGTGTTAATATGTCAGGAGCCTAAAAATATTTATACCTGGTAACCTAAAGGACACATTTTATGGAAGGAGCTCTAAAGAAAGAAACCCAAATGGAGAAGCAACATCAAACATAAAGATATTTCTGGCCCAGCATCTAAAATAAGGAACCCTATTCTCCTCTCTCAGGAGTGGTAAAGTGAGTTACCATATGCCCCCGTGGTTATTATTGAACCCTCACACTGAATGAAGTGTAGTAGGAGAAATAGAATATCACTTGTAGAAAAGATGAAAAATTGTACAAATTGTATAAGATGAAGAGTTGCACGAACGTATATGCACCAATGACAAATACTGTAACTCTATCTATGTACCTATGTGGTTTACATGTATGAAGTCCAGGCATGGAAGGGACAGAAGGCATTGCAGATGTATGGACATTGCGTTCTGTCCCGAGGAAGGCCCTGGCGTAGCAACAGTGCTGACGTATGTGGGGAAGAGCTCTGGGTGGATAATCGTCTTGTTTTTCCCTTTCTCTGGAGTTCTCTGTTTTTTTGTTTTTGTTTTTTGAAGTGAGACTGCATTGCCTTCTTCATCAGCTCACACATTTACAAACACGTCTTGTTTTAAAATAGCTACAAGGACCCGCATCAGAAAGGAGGTTGTTGTCAGCTGTTGAACTTTAATCTGAAAGACATTTTCGAGAAATGCGCCCAAGTTCCTGTCCAATGGCCTTTGCTAAAATAGAGCCTTGATTTCCATTTCTCCAAACTATTTTAAGGAACCTGTAGATATTTATGTAAATCATGCCAAGTTTAAAGCAGTTGAATTTTTTCTTATTCTTTTTCACTCCTAATTTCAGTGGTCTGAGAGGGCCTGCCGCCTCAGGTCTGTGTGTGTCCTCCTCCATTCTTTCTTATGTTATTGTTACTTAATGAATAAGCATAAATCACATTTGATAATGAGGAATAGACTTAGTTCTTGGTAATGGTCTTTGTCCTGTGCATCCCCGAGGTGCAGGAGGAGCAGGAAGCGTCCATAACCAGGCAACCCCAGCACTCAGCAGAAAGTGCTCCGATTCCCTGGAGAAAGATAAACCAAAGCAGTCCCCTGTGTGTGTGTGTGTGGGGGGGGGTCTTGAAGAAGTCTTCACAGAACGGATGGAACTCTGGTTGTGTCTGGGAAGCCATGGAGGATTCGGACACGCGTCGCTGGGGAGGCGCCGGTGGAAACTGCCGGCTCGGGAGGCGGAGAGAGCGGCGTCTGCGCAGCTTCGGACGGTGGAGCCAAGGTGGGCGCTGAAGCTAAACCGGGGCCAGACCACAGGGCTTCGATCTCCCCCGAAAGAGGCTAGAACAACGGCGGAAACCAGACGTGAGCGGAGGGCGGCCACGCCCGAGGGATTCTCTCCTTCCTGTCTCCCGAGCATCTGCCTCTGAAGTCGCACGGGCTGTTTCCATCCCACCCCTACAATGGCCAACGCCGGCTCTGAGGGGTCAAAGCAAAGACCAGATCCGGGGCCGCAGCGGGTCCCACGGAGGCCTTGGCATCCAGGTGTCTTCCCTTATGGCTGTCGGTTCTGCAAGTGCAGCCCGTCACTTGTGTCATTGGAAACTCCAGCTCACAGGCCACACCACCTCCTCCTTGAGCACCTCCTCTGCCCGGACTCAGCGGGCTCCCTGAACTGCAGTTATCCCCTCATCTGCTTCGCGCCCACGACGCAGGTTCCGAGGGCTGGCGCCTCAGAGTGGGGGGGGAGGACAAGAAGAAGGAAATGGAAACTGCTGAGCCAGCCTCTTTCTGGTTAGAGAGTTATTACTTCCCTCCCCGATGACAGCACTTACCACGAGCTGTTACAATGTGCAACTGATCCGATTTCCCCTCAAAACATGTAGCCCGGGTCCTGTTGTTGGCTTTGCACCAACTTCACACCATGTCTTGTTGGTGCCTTTAATAAAGGCGGCTTCTTGGGTATAAAATTTCTAACCCTGCAGTGTGTGGAGGGCAGTACTGTCTGAGGTTTTACGCACTCTCTGGGGGTCTTGGAACGTATCCCCCGAGACAAGGGGGAACTGCTATGTTCAATCACTGACTGTGTCGCATTTCAAACGAAGTGTGTCTGCTTCCCACCAACTCCCGCTGCCACTGTCCAAGGTCCGGTGTCACCATTTCCTACCACGACAAGGGGCTGTAGGAGTGTCCTAGCAATCGGTTTTTCTTCCAGTTTGCCTCCCTCACCTCTGTCCTGCCTTGTCGCAGCAGCTAAAGCAAGTTTGCAAAAGTGCAAGTCAGTCTCTGCCCCTGCCTGTTAAAAACCCTTCCGACACTTGGCGTTGTTTCTGGCTTGAAATGGGGGGTCTCTCCCTCTGTGGCTGCGTCTCCCGTTACCTTAAAACTCCCAGGAAACCAAGACTCAGCCCTGTGACCCGACGTGTTTCCTCGAAATTGCAGGTCTCTCTTCTGCTTCCTACCAGTGAGCTGTCAGCCCGGCGGGGGGCAACTTCCCCTTCTTGTAGGTCACAGGGCAGGGAGAAGCACCACAAACACACAGGCGTGTGCCCCTCGGCAGCCGCAGAGATGAACGTTTTAGCACAAATAGGGAAAACCGCTTTTAATTCTCTTAGTTTGCTAAGGAAAAGAGAGAAACCCATGGATTCCACTGTTTAAAGATAGGCAATATGTAAACCTAAAAGACATTTTACATCATAATTACAACACTTTGGCCATTAACTTTTAACACACATTTATAAGAAGCACATTTTCCTTTTCTGATTGACTTACACTCCGGAAACACACCTCTTTGGTGTCATTTCCAAATCTACCACGGTTGGCTGTGTGTTCTTCCGTAGGTTACGGATCTGTGCCTCAGCTTCCTAATGTCCGACAGGGATGATCATAGTAGAATTAAATGCATTAGCATCTGTATGCCGTGGCTGGTGTGGCTCGGTGGATTGAGTGCCAGCCTGAGAACCAAGAGTGTCGCCAGTTCGATTCCCAGTCAGGGCACATGCCTGGGTTGCAGGCCAGGTCCCCAGTGGGGGGCACGCAAGGGGCAACCACACGTTGACCTTTCTCTTCCTCTCTTTCTCCCCCCATTCCCTTTGCTCTAAAAATAAATTAATTAAATATTTAAAAAAATAAAGTAAAGAGACTAGCATCTGTAATAGAATTGGAACATCGCTGGCTCATAGTAAGTGTCCTCGCCGCCATCAGCAATTTAGCAAGACAAGAGGAATGAAGGGGACCAGACATTGGACTGAAGAAACTGGGGAGCAGAGCCTGCTGGGAAGCTACAGCCCCCCACCCCCCGGGGACCACAGCAGCGTGCTCCCCCAGGGGACTAACACTCCTCCCTTTGCCCCTCCACTACTGGATTGTTGGGGGGGACACTGGGGGAGGGGCTGGACCACAGACGCCTGTCAGTGTAGCTGGGGTGGGGGGTGTAAACCCATCCAAAGCCTAGGAAAGCCTGGGAAGTTGAATGGAAATCTTGAAAAGCACCTGGTCCTTTCCAAACCCCAGCTCCTGGTTATAATCCCAGGGGAACGAAGCACCCGCTCGCTCTCACTCAACCGCTGATGCACTCACGCCCTGTTCATCCGTGCACGCCTCTGTCCGGGAGCCCACGACCAGGGGGTTCAGTGGCTTCGGCTCCAGAAGGACTAACCTCTCTCTCTCTCTATCTCTGCCTCTATGACCTGCACTCGCATGGGGCACACACCTGTTGTCTCCATGGCCTTGTGGCCCTAGCAACCACACGGCCCATGGCCACGGTGGAGACTCCACACGCAGGCCCGAGGAGAGAGCCTGAATACGGCAGCTGAGCTGGCCGGGTGCTGCGCTGGACCGTACTTCAGTATGGAGCAGAAACTCCGGACATTGGCTATCAACTCGTCCTTGCTGAGGCACAGCTGGACTCTCCATGGTGAGATGGACAGAGATGGAACGTTGGGAAGTCAGGTGGGGAACCCGCTCCATTTTACACCGTCGATGAAGTTCCCCGCAGAGCCACACCCTCCCATGCAGGTCCGAGGAAGTTCTTCCCCTCGAAACACCGCGAGGACTCATTCTCCACCAACGATGCTGTCAGTTACTATTACTATTGCTGAATATTTCCATTCATCTATTTCATGTATTTCAAAGAGGGCAGGCTTCTTGTTCTTTGCCTGAGTAACCCTACCCACACCCTCTTTCCCTGGCTGATCACCCTTCAGGTCTCAGCTCAATTTATGATAGAGGAAAATCAGAGCAACCTGAGTGACTGACCTAAGCAACACAATGGTTAAAGATAAATTTTGGCATAAAATGTAGGTATGTCCATGCAATAAAATATGGCGCATGCTAATTTTTGAATAACTTTTGAGTTTTTAATGAAAGGGAAGAACATATAGTAACAGTAATAAGATAGACTAGCTCAAGAAAGACTGTGAAGTAACAAGAGTAAAATGCAAAACTTTGTGCAGAACACCGGGTAAGTTTTGTTTGCTAATTCGTGATTTCTGTATTTTTCTGAATTTTACATGGTGACCATGTATATTTGCTATGGAAAAGAATATTACACAAATACAGATTTTTACAAAAGTCAGACATCATATTTTGGGGAGGCCTTTTTAGACGCTTCGCTACCACTTTCCAAAACACGTGCCCCCTGGGCCCATCTCCGGGCCTGTCCTGCAGTCGGTACTGTTACTGAACGTTTCCTCTCTTGCTGGACACTCCAGCCGGGCAAGAGCTGGGAACAGGGAGAAAAGCTCCGGTGGAGGGAAGGAAGGTGCCCTGTGAAGAACGCCGAAGGCCTTCTTGAACCCCTCAAATCCTGGTGAGCCCTGAAGCTTCTCTCAGGAACTTAACACCCCCCGACGTCGCTGCACCCGCCTCCCGCATGGCTGCGGAAGGGCAGGCTGCGGCCGGAGCCCGAGGCTCTTTCCGCTGGAAGAAGAGCGAGGCAGGCAGCCTGTGGGGCACAGGGTGGCTTCCCCGATGAACAGCTGCCACCAGCTCACTCTCCTCCAGACTCCGAGCCCTGAGTCCTGAGCTTTGGATAATCGTGGGCTTGTTTCTTCAGTCCGCAATCCCATCTCTCCCGAGTGACTTGGCTCCCATACTGGCAACACTGAAGGACTTACTTCTCCTTGATTTGCTCTCTGGGCAAAATGACCGTGTGTTCCAGCTCACCTTGGATTTCCAGTTCAGGAGCTGCTTGCAAGCAGGTCCCCAGCATTCCGCCTCCTTGTGGCCAGTGCTCTCGGCCCCAACGCCCCGTGGTCTCCCGACCCTCATGCACCTCAGCACTCTCATTCTGGGGAAACACAGAACACCGAGATTGGCCACCTCCGTGTCCTGCTCCTCAGCCGCTTTGTGACCTCCCTGAGGGTCTGGCGCCTTCGGAGACCCCCACGCATGTGTCTCAGAGGGGCCAGGCCTGTGAAGGAAGCCTGGTCATCTTTGGACCAGGAGTTGGAAGACCCTGGGTCTTACCACACATCCTGTGTGACCTTGACCAAGTCTTTTTTTTTATTTATTTATTTATTTCTTTCTTCCTTCCTTCCTTCCTTCCTTCCTTCCTTCCTTCCTTCTTCCTTCCTTCCTTCCTTCCTTCCTTCTTCCTTCCTTCCTTCCTTCCTTCCTTCCTTCCTTCCTTCCTTCCTTCCTTCCTTCCTTCCTTCCTTCCTTCCTTTCTTTATTTATTTATCTTTAGAGGGGAAGGGAAGGAAAGGAGAGAGGGAAACATCAATGTATGATTGCCTCTAGTGTGTTCCCTGCTGCAAACTGGCCTGCAGGGAACTGGCTTGCAACCCAGGCATGTGCCCTGACTGGGAATTGAACTGCGATCCTGTGGTTCGCAGACCCGTGCTCAATCCACTGAGCTACACCAGTCAGGGCTTTGACCAGGTCTTTTAATTTCTCTAGGCTTTGCTACAGTAGCAAAGCAGACTGGGATCAGATAAAACCTTGGACGTGGATGTGTTGGAGGAAATCAAACGTACCAGGGCCTGTGCAAGGCCCGTGACTGCTGGGTTCCAGTCCTGTGTGCAGATGACAGAGGCTGGGAGGGTGAAAGGACGAAGTAGATGTGAAAGTGTCCCGAGTGGAGTTGTGAGCACAGGGCCAGGGAAGGGTGTGGAAGGGGAAACTCTATGTCACCCCAAGCGAGGGGAAGTGAAAGGTTTCCCCGGAGCGAGGGGGAAGGGGCACGCAGAGGCCCCCGGAGTGGCCTGAGACCGCGGTGACTTCTGCTCTCGCTTCTTGCACTCCGGAGCTGCAAAGATCCAGTCCTAAAATAGTATCCCTTACCACGAAACCACTGAGTCTGTGGGCTGAGGGGAGGGGGAGGAAGGGAATTATTAACTCATCAGGGCTGGGAATTACCTTTCAAAGAGAGTGTGAGAATGTCCAGTTCGTTCTTACCTCACTCAGCTAAATGGAGTTTGCACGCGGGGTCCATGTTACCTTCATACCCGCTTCCCTGAACACTGGTGGTTTGGCTGCCTCTGGACACTTATCAAACAAGCATTTACTGAACACCTACTGTGTACACAGAGGTGGGCATAACACACTTTCTGCATCAAGGAGCTCGCTGTCCACTGGGGGAGGCGATCGAAGAGGCGAGATGCTCCGGGTGACGTGCTGGGGACAGCCCAGGATCTGTGGGGACACAGAGGGACACGCAGCGTCCAGCGGAGAAGAGGTTGGGGAAGCTTCCCTAGAGAAGACGAGCACTTTTTTTTTTTGCTGTGTATTTGAGAGGCATTTGTTATCATTCCCCACTACCTGTTACTTAGAAACAGCCTCAGTGTGTACATCTTAGAGGGCACTGGTTTAGCTAAACATGTTGGCACAAGCCCTTTGTACTCTTGGTGTCGAACTTCACTAATGCAAACACAACATCACTGTTGGGACCTCCGTGAGCCAAAGATGAAACCAAGGCTGGGAAGCAACGGCCAGACTCTCACGATGTGGCTCCATGTGGGCTCATCACCCATTCCTGTCCGTCGTCATCCTCCTAACGCCCCAGAGCAGGGCTCTTCGAATCCTCCATGGCGGGAAGTGCGGCACAGCCCGCTCACTCAGATGGAGGTCTCCGTGTCAGGGGCTCCTCCTGGGTGCACAGTGGGCCTTAGACTTGACCTGGAGCTATCTGTCTACGGTGAGGGATGTGCTGATGTTCTGTTCCTGCCTTTATTCCACCCCATGGGATAGTTATTTCTTTTTTAAAATAAGATTTTATTTATTTATTTTTAGAGAGGAGGGAAGGGAGGGACAAAGAGAGGGAGAGAAACATCAGTGTGTGGTTGCCTCTCTCGAGCCCCCTACTGGGGACCTGCCCTGCCACCAGGCACGTGCCCTGACTGGGAATCAAACCAGCAACCTATTGGTTCGTAGGCTGGTGCTCAATCCACTGAGCCACACCAGCCAGGGCTAGAATAGTTATTTCTGTTGCTGTCAACACCATCACTGCGGGGAGGAATGGGGCTTCATTCTGTTCCGCCTTCCCTGACAAAAAGCAGACGGCTTCTGCATTGGGTTGTGCATGAACGGCATGGGTAACAGAGTCTGGTAAAGTCCAGGGAACACAGACACGTCCTTTGTCCCCTAGAGCCAGGTCCTCCTCCAGCTAGGAGAGACCGTGAGAGATGCTGGGGGGGGGGGAGGGTGGAGCAGAGAAGTACAATTTGTGTGTGTGTGGGGGGCAGTAATATGAGGTAGGATGACATTGAACTGTATTTAGTGACCCTGCAGTACCCCAAGATGCCGCTGTGCCCCCTTCAATCCCACTTCGCTACAGCACCCAGGGTGCATGGTTTCCTGTTTTCACACTTTATTTGTTTTTTCTCAGGGTAGAGGCAGGTGGCGATGGGGCCGGGGTGGGCAGGTGGGGGTGGGCAGGTAGGTGGTGGTGGGCAGGTGGAGCTGAAGGTGGACAGAGATCTCAATCTGATCATCCCAGTCGTCCTCACTGGCCCAGGCAGGTGCTCCTGTCAGCCTGGCTTTCATGGGGTTCACCGAGTCACCTTCAAGTTGGCTGCAGGTCTCAGGGCTGAGGCCTCCCACAAAGCAGCCACCAAGCCAGGCAGGGCTTTATGGGAACGTGAGGAATTCCCCGTCGGCGGCTGGGAAACAGCCATGTGTGTGGAATACATGTTTGATCCATGACACAGGCAAACTCCTTGCTGAGTCTATTTAATCCCATTTTTGTACCAGAGAGACATTCTCTATTTTCTTTTTTAATTAAAGTTGACCTTCAACATCATCGTATATTAGTTTTAGGGGCACAGCATAATGGTAGACACATAACTTACGAAGGTAAAAACGGCGAAGGGATTGAGAGGCACAAACTGGCGTTTACAGAATAGTCCCAGGGACGTAAGTGCAGCAGAGCGAATACCGTCAATAATATTGTGGCAACTGCACGTGGGGTCCGACGGGGGCTGGACCTGCTGGGGGGACCCCTTTGCAAGTTGCAGGTGAATGACGGGGAGGCCTGCTCCATCTGGGCCTTCCACACCGGATCCTCGCTGATCTCTCCCTCCTTTTCTATTACGGCTCCAAGGGAACGAACGGGAGCCTTTCTGTCTTTTCCCTGCTGCTCCCTCCTTGTTCTAGAACCGACTGACCCATCCTCTTCCTCCTCCTGAGTTCGGCCCTCGTAAGCTGGCTCTCTGTGCGTGCCCAGGCCCCTGGCGGGCAACCGCTTCTCTCCGCGTGGTCACATTGCACATTGGAGGCAACAGGGCGGAGAGAATGGATTTTAGAGTCGGGAGACTCTGGCTCCCAATCTGGGCACTGCCACTTAAGACTGTAGCCGTGAGGTTATCAGTGGGCCCCCCCATCCATGATCTTCATGCCCGCCCCCCGAACAGCAATTGCACCCCTCTAAAGGTGGTGGTGGGGTTTGGCGTCACAGTCTCGGGCAGCCAGCCCGGGGCCTGGCACACAGTAGACAATTCAGTAAGTGGATTATTGTCCTGCCGGGCTCTCCTGCACACTCAGTGCGGGACTCTTTATGCCCGAGGAAGATGCAGGGCACTAAGGTCACTCAGCCCAGCAGAGGGAGGCCCAGGAACGTGACCTCTGGTCCCAGCTCCCCCTTCCTTCTTGAGGCCGGGCCTGTGGCAACTCTGGAAACAGTGACGAGAAGCCTCCGGCTTCTGGAGGTGCCAACCGCCGAGAGCAGCATGGTTCTCGTCTGCACGCCTCACCCAGGAGGTGTGAAGGTTTCATCCTTCCTCTCGGGTTTACGGTCGCCGCCTCAGTCCCGGCCACTGCCTTTGGCGTACCACTTCCCTCTTCGGCACAGCCCCCTTCGCCCTTCCTCCTCCTCCTCCTCCTTTCCTGCCTGATAACATCACCCTGGGGGGAACGTGATGAGCTCCTGGGTGTCAGCCAGCTTCACTTTCCTTCTGGACACCATGACATCATCTCTGGCCTGGAAGTTCCATTGGCCTCCAGTGCCCCCGCCTCTGTCCCAGCCCTCAGAGGTCCTATAAAGAGGGGATCCCAACTCAGCATCAGCACAGAACACAGCAGGGTTCTGGAGCTTCTGGGGTCTGCAGTCTCAGCTCCGAGAAAGCCTCTTCTCCGCCGAGACCATGAAGCTCTGCGTGACTGTCCTCTCACTCCTCGTGCTCGGGGCCGCCTTCTGCTCTCCCGCGCTCTCAGCACCGAGTAAGTGTGGCCTTTCAGCTGCTACTTCCAGAGCCACAACCAGGCTTTCCAGCTGGGGCTGGTCCAACCGTGGCCTCTGGGGATGGGACGAGGGAGAGCTGGGAAGATTTATAAGTAGCCTGACATTACGTGTTGTGTCTACTAGACATTCAGTAATGTTCGAGTTCCTGTTTTCTTAAGAAACAGTAACCAGCAGACTTGTGTAAGAAAGGGCCCGTCTTTCTGTGTGTCTTGGTTTCCTCATCAGTTAAACAGAGTTAGACACGTGCCCTGGGACCCAAGCCAGGTCCACGATCTTCCCTTAGGATCCTGCGTTCAGGAAAAGACTCCTACGCAGCGTGGCTGGGGTTGGATACAAGGGACCGTATTTGGGGGTCTGTTAGCTCCCCAGAGATACTGCTTGAATATCTGTAACTAGAAGCCAGAGGGACAGCTCCCTGCGGGGCCTTGACCTCACCTGGGCCTTTCTTTCCAGTGGGCTCAGACCCCCCCACCGCCTGCTGCTTCTCCTACACCACGCGGCAACTTCCTCGAGACTTTGTGGTGGATTACTACGAGACCAGCAGCCTGTGCTCCCAGCCAGCTGTGGTGTAAGTACCGGCTTCTGGGCCGCTGTGGGAGGCCAGGACGAGGGCCGCAGAGACAAGGGGCCCACTTTGGGCAGGGACAGGACCTAACAGTGGGGTGGCAGTTCTCAGGGCTGACGCCCTCCCGGAAAGCGGTAAAGAACAGAGTCGTGAAGTCACCTGTGGAGTCCTGGAGGGGGCCAGGAAGGAGTAAAGGGACAAGACACTGGGGTTCTGGGAAGGAAATGAGCCAGAGGCTAGGAAACCAGGAACTGTGGGCTGATTGCTTCAACCACACTTAGAAGAGCACGTGGAGAACTTATTGCTAGGAGCGCCAGGGGAGGAATGGGAAGATATAGCCGTGCTGATTGTAAAACTGATCGGTTCCTGATGTGGGCAACCCTGAGGCCACGGCTAAATCCAGGGGGGAAGTTACAAGGAGTCCACTTCCAGTGTGACCCCGGGAAAGGCCCTGCCACCCACCGGAGCTGTCCGACATACGGGCTGTGGTCAAGCAGACAAGGGCCCCTGAGATTCTCATCTCTCTTCTCCTTCCCCCACAGATTCCAGACCAAGAGGGGCAGACAAGTCTGTGCCAACCCCAGTGAGCCCTGGGCCCAGGAGTACATCAACGACCTGGAGCTGAGCTGAGCTGAGCCGCCCCGGGCGCAGGGCCGGGTCTCCAGGGGAGGCTGCCGGAGCCTGGCGCTTCTCAAGCCAGATGCACTTTCTCCTCGTTCACCACCCCTCCCAGTGGTCCCCGTCCCTTCTCGTAATTTAATCTTTATGATGTGCTGTGTTGTCGTGTTTGGCGTTGTTTCCATAATTTATGTTGGTTTTACCGAAGGACACATGTCCCCCTCGGTGACGGTCCATCCGCACTGTTTGTCTGCTCTTGCACCTACGCAGGTAATGCAGGCGCTTCTGTGTTTTCATAATAAAGCTGAAAAAATACAGACAGTTTCTCTGTGTTTTCCTTTGATCTGGTATGAAGGGGACTGCCTGGTTTATGAATAGGGACCAACCAGCATTTCCAGACGCAGTAAGAATGTACCATTTCTGAGGACTCCTGACGGGCTAAATGCTCTAAAGCCAAGACCTCGCTTAGTACTTTCGACAGGATTTTAACACCCTTACGAAGTGGGGACTCTTACCTCCAACGCTGCAGGTGAAGAAACAGTTGCGGGGGTGACGTGACTTGCTCAGCTTGTGGGTCTGCCTGGACAGCCCCTCGAAAGGGTGATCCAGGACAGCGTGAGGCTACGCTTGTCACTTCACGTCTCGTACAGACGTAAATAGCAGCAGCAACACAACACAGAGGGAAGACAAGGCAGTTCAGAGCCAGGAAAGTGGGCCCCCACCCCTTCTTACTGGTGTATCTTTAGGAAAGTCAGCCTGCCTTGCCGGTCCTCGGTTTTCACATCTGTAAAGTGAGGGGAGTACTGTCCCCTGGGAAGGGCTGAAGATTCTCTTTCCCTCTCTGAGCCTTGGCCTTTTCACTGAAAATGGACCTAGTGTCTGTGTCCCTAACACTGTCACATGGACGAAGTTAGTCCGTGGATCAGGTCTCTACGGCCCAAAGCACAGGTGGAGTGTTATCACGAGGACAGAAGAAATGTCGAGTTTGGCCTGGAGCGCAGTGGGAGCGACCCAGAGCCAGGTCCCCCCTCTCCCCCCCGCCCCTGCCCCGTGCCCGCCGTCTGAATGCCCCCTCCCATGCGTCAGAACAGGGCTCTGAGGCGGAATGAGCGCACCACCAGGCGTGGTCTGCAGGACGCAGGACCGGGTCTGTTACTGCCAGGAAGGACCCATCGACCTCCTGGTCCAGCCCTCTCGTGTTATGAGGGCCAAGGGCTGAGAAAGGACTTGCACTACAGGCCGCCTTGCAAGTGTGTGGCGGAGCAGGGCTCCAGCCGGTGCTGAGCCCCAGGTTAGTCCCCTTTCCTGTGCCCCTTGTGACCTGCCTCTGTGGTGCCAAGAAGGACAACCCATTCTTACCTTTTTGTTATTTTATTACTCATGTTATACTTTCTCTTTATTAGATATACAATCTTTCCGATTTCATTTGTGTGATCCGTCTCCCTGTCTCTCTCTTACTATGTGTTTCGTGTTTGGAAACGTCGGACTTTTGTGCTGCTGGTCATTTTATACCAAGCCCCCTCGGTACTACCCTTGCTCCTTCCTTTTTTGGATTATTATCTATGTCCTCCTGTAAGTAACAGTCGTAATAAAATTAGCTGATCTCTTCTTTTTCTTCCTCCCCCGCCCCACCCCAAGACCCTAACCACTTTGTTGTCGATTGTCTTGATCCTGGTGAACACGTTGTACATTCCGTACATGTTCAGTCAGCGTGTTGTGTGTCTGAAACTAATTAATATTGGATGTCGACTGTAATTTTAAAAAACGGGGAAAAAAGATTGTCTTGATTATCTTGATTTTTTTAAAACTTTCCTGTAAGGTTTAGAATCAGTTTGTAACTCTTCATTGAAAATCCTTAAGATTTTAATTGGAATCATATTAAATTTTAGTTTGGGGTAACTGACATCTTCATGATTGTGAATCTTCTGATGCATGGACTTCACATATCACTCTGTGTTTTTTATTTTTTTAATTTAATCTGTACTGTATTTTTTCCATTACCATTTAGTCCCCCAATACCCCCTCCTCCCAGTAATCACCAATCACTGTTTATTAAGCTATTTTTAAAGCGCTTCTTGGTAATAACATGTAGTTTTCTAAGTCTAATTTGTTAGATTTATACTTAGGTAATTGATGGTTTTGATAATACCACAAAGGCATGCTTAAAGTTTATTCTTTAATTGTAAGACTTAAAAGCACTTAACAAGTTTTCTTGTCCTCTGGCTTCTGTGAGGACCGGGGCAGAGCAGGCCGGGACTGCGGGCAGGGAAGGGCTGTGGTCCCGTCTACTCCTCGACTGTTCAAATGGGTAGGTGAGTCTTTCCTTTTTTATTTTAAATTGACTTCTTTTTTTAAAAAAAATTTTATCTATTTATTTTTAGAGAGAGGAGAAGGGAGAGAGAAAGAGAGGGAGTGAAACATCAACATGTGGTTGCCTCTCGTGTACCCCGAATTGGGGACCCAGCCTGTAACTCGGGCCTGGCAGGGAATGGAACCGGTGGCCCTTTGGTTCGCAGGCTGGCACTCAATCCACTGAGCCACACCAGCCAGGGCAAAATTGGCTTTTTAAATAATTTTTCAATACAGTTTACTTTCAGTATTATTTTGTATTGGTTTCAAGTGTGTGGCATAGTGATTAGACAACCGTGCCTTTTACAAGGTGTTTCCCCCGATATTTCCAGAAACCACTTGGCACCATACATAGTCACTGCAGTATTACCGACTGTTTTTCCTGTGCTGTACTTTACATCCCTGTGTTTATTCTGTAACTACCAATTTGTACTTAATCCCTTTACCTCTCTGACGGGGTCCCCACACCCCGTTCCCCTGGTAGGTAAGTCTCGACTCCCTTCCACTCTTCCAGGGACAGTGAGGAGACTGGTGCCCCCTGAACTTTCACAGCTGTGTGTTCGCCCAGGAATGTGGCAGAAATGCACCCATGTGCCCAGGCCCCTCCTGAGGGAAAGGCTGGCCTCCAGGCCTTTACCCCAGCATTTTCAAGTGTGAGACTCCTGAAAAAAATGTTTCCTCTTTTCAGAGAAATATGTACTCATTTTAGAAAAGTCAGAAACTACAGAACAAATTGATGGCAAAAGGTGCCCAGAATCTCATCACCGGAAGATAAACATAATTACATACATGTTTATGTGTGTGTATATATATCTATAAATACAGATACATATGCCTATCTTCAGGGGGTGTGGTACAAAATAATCACTGCATCACACTCCACACACATTTTTAAGCTTTTCTTTTACACTCAGTAATAAATAGCGAAGAGCTTCCCATGACAATGTATGTGCTGCTACAACCCCATTGTTTTTTCCAAAGGCTTCGAAGCATTGTCATTGTGCACATACCACATTTTACTTACTCATTCTTGACCAATGGACATTTAAGTATCTCTAATATTTTGCTATAAAAGGATTCCCTCGGAACTAAGTATTTCCATTCACCCTTGATTATTTCCTCAGGAAATGTTCTGAGAAATGTCACTGCTGGCGCAAAGGTTATGCTTTTTTTTTATCCAAAGATATATTGACAGTTTGCTGAGAATTGCCAATTTCATGGGAATACACTTTATATACAAAAAGTTCGACAAACCTCAAAATGCTGAATATATTTTCATTTTTTAATTATTTGACAATGATATAATTTTATATGAGTTTTTTGCTTTTAAATCACATACTTTTTCTTTTTTCCTTTTTTTTGGTTTATTTTTATTTTAAATCATATATTTTTAAAGCAATTTCAATTGTGTTTATGGAACATTTACTTGTTTTTAGGGAATGCTTCAGTAGTCCTTTGTGATCAGTCGGCACCCCCCAGGAAGGGCGGCGAGTGGAAAGCACGTTTTGGCGGCCTCTCTGTGCTGGGCCTTTTCAAAGACATTATTTCATTTAACCTCATAGCTTCCGTTATGGGACCTCTATCTTACAGATGAGAAAGCTGAGGAGCGAGTCAAATGCTTCCTTTCCTTTTGCTCACGGTGCTCTGATTCCTTTCTACCGTCTTTCTTAAGTCACGTGGATCACACTGTAAATAGTGACAGCAGGAGGCTGTCATACCTAACGCTGTCTCCAGTTTGCACTTAAACATGGGTGTCCTCTCCCTCCCTCCAGGGACAGCGGAGCCCGAGCTCCTGGTGCAGGAGCAAAGCCCCGGTGCGCCCCCTGCTGGCGGTTACTGCCCAGTGCATGACCTACAAGGCAGGCGGAGCTGAGGTGAGGTGGACTTCTCTGCAAAGCTCACACTTTTGCATTCAGTCTCCGTAAGGTCTTTTTGTAAACATTATCACTCCTACTCCAAGGGCTTGGAAACTGGGTTTCAAAGAGCTTATTTGCTTATCACACATCAGGCAGCTATTAAATGACTAGTCTCTTGACCTCCAAGGAACGCTTTCTAGTGCACCATTACTTCTAATTACTTCACCTCCCACACTGCTGTGTGGTTTCCTGCAAACCACGCAAACTATAATAATAGTAGTAGTAGTAGTAATAGTAGTAGTAATAATAATAATAATAATAATAATACCACCCCGCAGCATCTTTGTATAGAGTGGCTACAAGTGTGTGCCATGCTGTAACAGCTACTGGCTATACTCGGACTTGTTCACGGCCACCCTTCCCATTTGGGACCACTTCTTCCTGCCTCGACCCACCTTTTCCTGTTCTCTGAGAGGTCCCATGGGGCGAGTAAGCTCTGCCCTGGAGGGGTCTCCCTGATCCTGGCTGGCTGGCTGGCGGACGGCTTCCTCCCGAACCTTCCTCCCTGGCCCTCATCAGGACTCAGCCTGTCCCCAGGGGCTGAGACAGGAGTCCTTGGGAGCTTCCGGTGGGGACAGCAATTCCTAGGGCTGTCATTGTTGTCCTGGTTCCTGGGTGGGCACGGCTGCTACTTCCACGGAGATCTGACAGCAGAGTGAGGTTTGAAGTCGCCCAGAACCGACCGGAACCCAGCCCAGGGCCTGGCGCTTGGCAAGTGCTCAGTAACTGGTAGCCGAGAAACAGGTGGGGGGTGGGTGCTGGATACGAGGCTTCCCTGGCGTTGCCTGGTTAGTAGGGAGCATTGGTTTCGCATGGCAGTGAAGACCCCAAGGCCTAGCATCAGGCAGACACCGCTGTGGCTTTAGGCTTCGCCACTTCTTGGCAGCAGATGGCGTGGTTACCTTGCGTATTCTCTCCGTATGGCCGGGACTCCTTATTACAGCCCAGGGTCCTGCCTGTTTTTAAAACTTTTAGATGCGTATTTCCTACTGGCTCAGAACGGCCCTTCTCAAGTGTCAAGAACTTTAAGATACTGATAAGACAGCTGAACCATCCGTATCTGGCATGCTTAATGACAGTGTGCCTGGTGGATTCAGGAATGCCAGTAAATGGAAGTCTGTGTTGGTATTCACGGCACTCTGCCCTTGCGTTTGAAGAGACTGTTGCATTATTTGCTCGTTTTGCGGACACCGTATGGGTTGCGTATGGACCAGCTCACCACGTGGGTTGACCTTGCAGTCTAATGTTGCCCAGCATGTCCAAGGCTTCGGAAATCAGCCTCCAACAGCCAGGGCTGCTGCCTGGCTCTCTAGCGCTGGGTCCCTAGCTCTGGCTTCCCTGGGTGCTTGTGATATGGACTGGAGTTTGAGGGTCAGCCTGGGAGGGGACCTTCCAAATCTGTCATCCTCTAAAGTCTCAGTTGCAGCCCAGAACTCAGAAAAGATCAAGACTCCAGTTTTCCAAGAACCTCGTCTCTTAAAGGGATAGATCAAAGGCTTCTTTCCTTTTCCTTGTTCCGGCCAGGGTTTATTCCACTCTATTCCCAGAGTAAACAGAGTCCCAATAGATGTTCATGCCTGTAATTGGCCCCCAATTTGTACTAAGGTTGATTCCAGACAGGGAAGCCGTGGCCTCAGACCTACGGAAGGTGAGAACTGTGTGCCGGAGCAGCCTGTGTTGGAACGCAGAAAGCCGTGACAGGCCGGACAGAGGTCACCAGGACTCCTCCGTGAGAATTAGGAAAAGGCCCTCTTCAGGGGCGCAGAGTGCAGTGTGAGCTCAGTGTGGTAAACAGGCAGCACCTTTCCCCTGTTTAGGAAAAGTGTCCTTCCCTCTGTGCGGAGGCGGAGCCAGGTGCGGGACTGTGGGAAGGAGGTCGGGGGGTGGATTACACTCCCGCTCACCCGTCACCACGCACAATTGTGTGGTACACAACCTACTAGACCCTCCGTGGTCGCCCTGGTTACCGTGAAGCCTACAGCTCCGCCTGCATTACTCCTCACTGCATTTCTTTGAAGTCATGACATCATGCTCATTTCACAGACATGGAAATTGAGCATCAAGAGGCCACGTGGTCCGGTCATAAAGGGCTGAGGTGGTCTCTTTCCCTCGAAACCAGAACTCGCTCTCCCACACCAGACCGCCTCCTTGCATGAGGTCGCTTTTAAAAGCCATCCTCTGTCCACTTCCCCACCTTCCTTCGTTCGTTTTCTCGGTGCACACAAACTTGAACAGCAAACGGCCCAACATCTTTGCAGCCACTGGCCAAGCCATGACTCACAGAACCTCATGGCCAAGCTCCCCGCTTGTGGCCACTCCTTCCTGCTCAGACCCATCTGAGCTCAGCTGGGACAAGCAGCTCTGCCCCAGGTCCCAGTGGGGTTCCCCCGACTCTGGCTGGCTGACTGGGCTTTCTCCACCACTCCCCCTACCCTCCCTGAGTCAGGACCCACAGAGCCCCATCATGAGGGGGCCACGGGGGCTCCAAGGGGGGCCGCTCTTGCTGGGGCTGTTGTCATTGTCCTGGTTTGTGCGTGAGTCGGCTGTTGGCCCCACAGGGACTTGGCAGGGGCAGTGAGCAGACATCATTTCAAATCTGTCTTTGGAAATCAGACTGCGTTTAGATTCTATGGCTACCTTTTCCTGGCTCTGGAGTCCTGTGTCAATTACTGGAGTTCCCAGAGCCTCTGTCTCTGTAAATTGGGATTAAGAATACTGACCTCACAGGGACCTCTGACAGATCAATGAGACGAAGGTCTGAGTCACTTGCCTAGAACTGGCGCCATCACCAGCCTTCACTCAATGGCAGGAAAGACGCCTGGGAGCTCAGGAGCCAGATGTACCCTGTTTCTGAAGATGAGCAAGCACCCCCTCGTGTGAAGATGAGAGACCAGGATGGTTGGAGTTCCCCAAATCCCAAACCGAACCCCTGGCTGTAAACTGAATCCTGTGATTACCCTGATCTCCGTTTGGAGACGCACTGTTGAGCTTCCATTCACGCCCACGGCCGTGCACAACTGTACGTGTCTTGATTCACACTTTCAAATGGGCCCCTGAGGGCCGTTCTAACGTAAACATGTAAGACTCCCCACACAATTGTGGTAGTATCCTGTCCACCCACGGATGCTGCCAAGCTGCTCTGTATTTTATTTCCCCACATGTTCAAAAAATAGTACTTCATGCTTATTCTGTATAGGGAGACTGGGAGGACTTACCAACCTCATGCATGAACTGCTTCTCTGAAAGACAAACGGCCACGGTGAGAGAAGCACCAAGTTCTGAGCTCCTGCCGTTTGTCAGGCAGGTAGGGTTACTGCTTTTAAATCTCTGAGTTCCCCGAGTGAAGAAGCTAAGGCCGCAGCAGGTAAAAGACTCGCCCACAGCCATATAGAGAGCACTGGGGAGCCCGGGTCTGTCTGCGAGGCACGGTGAACTTGGCGCAGGCCCTCTGCCGTGGCGTCCATGGGCACCCGCCAGCACACGGCACATTTCCTCACATAGAGCACCCTACTGAGCATCACCTATCTTACCATTTCACAGTAGTTGTGGGCGTCTTTCCATGTCCGCACAGTAGACCTTTTTTTTTTTGGATTGTGTGATTATTAATGAATGAATTTACTATCATTCATTTAACCAATGCCCATTTCTTGGCTGTTTATTAACTTGACAGTTCGTGCTGTTGTGCCCTTTGCTAGAAGGAAGGAGGTTTCACGTTTTTGTCCACTGAGGAGATGTTTCCTGCAGAATAAATTCCTAGGAGTGAAACTGTAAGGGGTAAGGTTATACATAGTTGTTTTTGTAAATACCCTCTCTCCCTTCCCCTCAGTCTCTCTTCCTCTTCCTCTTCCTCTCCTCCTTCTCTCCCTCCCTCTCCCCCCAGTTGTCTACCCCCCTCTTCCTCACTCACCACGAGGACTTTCCCCGTTTTTCGTCCTGAATCTTCTGCACATTCCCATCTCTAAGCCTCGTTCTTATATGTAAAGGGGCACTTCTGAGATTTATGAAACATGCTTCTCTCTCAGCAGGGCCCATTGCTGTCTAATTCAACAGAGCCTAATTTGAAACTAGCTGCCAGGCCCTGGGCCCTTTACCCCAGGCTGGCGTGCCCTCCCCACCAAACAGGGGTGGCCGGGACTCAGTGAGTGGGAGCCTCGTGGGCAGCCAGGAATGGGGAGAATCAGGAACCAAAGGTGCACTGGATGGACACCTCAAAACAATATCAGCTCTGTTTTTGCAGTAGTAAGCATTTAAATGATTACAGAATTTCAGTAAAGTGGCAAATTACAGACACTACATCTTAGGAAGGGTGACGTTCATCCTTTGCCTCAGCCCCTCCCTGGCACCCTCTTCCGAGACTTAAGTTTTTGGTGGGTTGGCTCTGGCAGGGATCTGTGAGCTCCGGTGCAGGAGGCACCGGCACTGCGGAGCCCCAAGACGGTGCGGGAGGACGGAAGGCGGCCAGCTCTGCCACCCCGTCCTCCATGCGGGTGAGACCAAGACCCCTGACGGACACCCCCACCCCCCGCCGGGTGCGCCCAGGGCTAGCCCTGCCTGGCTTCTCCAAAACTCCGCTGCTGCTCAGAAACGGGATGGGAACGCCTCGGGGGGCCTGGGGCCGCTGCCTCCACTCCTGCCCTTGCCGTGAGTCTGGAATCTCATTAACAAGGCTCCTTTAAGGAACTTTCATCACCCCCCACCCTTTTAACAAGTGATGCTCATTATGTAAAGATCAGAAACTATGGCTGAGCATATATATAGATACATCATGATTATGATACGATCATTACATATGATATCCTTTATATAAAATCACGATTTTTAATGCCCTGAAAAAATGACATTTCAACATTTCATTTAATATTTATATACTTATGTGAGTATTAATGTGCATTATTGTCACCAGACAGAGGCCGGCCTGCAGTGTGCGGGTTCTTTACTTCGTTTGGGAAAGACTTCACAGCATGAGTCCAGGAGATTTTTTTAAAGATTTTATTTTTAGACAGAGGGTAAGGGAGGGAGAAAGAGAGGGAGAGAAACATCCATGTGTGGTTGCCTCTCATGTGTTCCACACCAGGGACCTGGCCCACAACCCAGGTGTGTGCCCTGACTGGGAATTGAACCAGCAACCCTTTGGTTCACGGCCAGCCCTCAGTCCACTGAGCCACACCAGCCAGCATGATTTTTTAAAAGATTTTATTTATTTGTTTTTTTTTTTAAGATTTTATTTATTTATCTTTAGAGGGGAAGGGAAGGAGAGAGGGAGAGAAACATCAATGTATGGTTGCCTTTCGTGCGTCCCCTGCTGGGAACTGGCCTGCAGGGAACCGGCCTACAACCCCGGTATGTGCCCTGACTGGGAATCGAACCGCGATTATCTGGTTCGCAGGCCTGTGCTCATATTTGTTTGTTTTTAGAGAGATGAGAAGGGAGGGAAAAAAAGAGGGAGAGAAACATCAATGTGTGAGTGATACATCAATTGGTTGCCTCTTGCACATGCCCCGACCAGGGCCCTGGCCTGCAACCCAGGCACGTGCCCTGACTGTGAATTGAACTGGTGACCTTTTGCTTTGTGGGTTGATGGCCCACCAACTGAGCCACACTGGTCGGGGCGAGTCCAGGTGATTTTCAGCGAACACTGATGACAGCTGGGGACAGTGAAACAAAGGAAGGACTTAAGGTGGAAGAAGTAACAGGAGGGAGCCTAGGCGGAGTCCTGCTTTGGCTGCCTAGAAACGTCATAGGCAGTAAGTGAGCCAAGGTGGGGCCCGGTTAGCTCACGGGGAAGTCAGAGGGAAGGGGGGCCTGGGAGGCAGGATCGGGGGGTACCCGGGACGAGCTGCCACGGCCCACGCTGCTCCCCTGGTTGCAAGTCTCGTGGGGCCCCTTAGAGTTTAGAAGGAAGTAAAAAGCTCACACCCGCGAAGGGGCGTGAGTGTGTTCTAGAGGGAGCCACACTCAGTCTTTGTCATGAGGGTTTTTGTCTTTCTCCTTCTCCTGAGAATCTTAGGGGAGGGTCCCAGCAGAACGTTCACCAGCTTTCCGGGTGTGTTTTGAACATGCCGATGCATCAGAATGAACGTACTGTGGGGCAGGTGTTGGGTTATTCTCTGCTTCAGTGTTTTTTTTTATCTTGGGTCTGTCTGGCTTTCATGGGATTTTTGTTATTTGTTCCCCTGACTTCATCTGTCCTTGGGTTTAGCACACATGGCATTAGCTGGGTCTCTGTCCTCTGTGTCCCAGACCAGACCAGGGATATTTAAGCTCTGTGTTTCCTGGTCTGGGGGAAGAGGTAGAAACCGTTTGCTCTCAAGTGTTCTTGGTTGGGGAAGATAAGATCTTATGATTCACCAGCTGGGGGTAAGTTGTTCAAATTTTTGGCCTTACTTAATATTCTCGTCTCGATTTCCTTGTTCCATTTGCCCAGGACCTTTCCTAGCTTCTTACTATCCAGCCTCAAGGCCGAGCCAGAAGGAGACTGAGGTCACCTCCTTACCTCCAGCAGGCGACTTGGGGGCTGGCTGTCCTACGGCCTCTCCCTGCCCTGCACGCCAGGGGCACTGGGCTCAGAACAGGGAGGAGGGACGTGGAAGAACGGACTGCCCCTCTTTACCCAGCACCCAGTCCCGAGGTTGTGATTTCTATAAGGACATACTTCTCATGTCTAGCATGTGCCTGGCCAAGACGTTCAAGAATTGTGTTGAAAAATGAATGCATGAATGAAAGTACATAACAAAAGTTAGCACCCCCCCAACCCCCTGTCTCAGTCACTCATGTCTTTCCTGGTTTAGGAGTTTTATTTGTCAATCGGAGGAGGGTGTTCCGTTGGCTCAGAACTTGCTTAGGCAACAACGTGGCACAACCCAGGGGACACGTGGTGTGTGTCTTGGAGGAATATAGGTCCCTGGGCAGGGCTCCAGGCTCCCACAGTCGCCAGTGCCACCGCTGGCCTTGCATTTCAGCTCAGTGGGCGGAAGGGCATACGTCTCAGCTGTTTTCAGCCCTGCTGCAGCATTGCCACCCAAGACTTCCAGCGGCACCATGAAGTTGGCAGGCTTCCTCCTGCTCCTGACCGTCATCATCCTCAGCCTGGAGATGCAGGAGTTTCAGGCTGCGGTGCTACCATATAGTGTGATGGGTAAGTCCAGGCGGAAGGCAGCCCCATTTTCCTCAGATGATGGAGCTAGCAAGTAGGACATCAGAGCTCGGTATTTGCAGCTGGAGGAGGGGAGGAAGTAAGAGGGTAAATATTCTAGTCAAGGCGTCTTTGCAGGGACCCACCTGGGCCCCAGCATTCCTCTTGCTGCCTCCGCTTCCCCCCCTCCTTTCCCCATCACCCCCCATCTGGACCCTCTTCCATTTCTCTCCTGGTCCCTCACCAGCCACACTCCTCCTCCCAGCATCTCTCTTTCTACCAGTGTCCTTGTCCCTTGATAAAAATCAGGGGCATTGTCCAGAGAAAGTATTTTCTTAATGATGTTAAATATTAATCACCTCCCTCTCTTCTTTTCCTTTGACCATTGCTATCCTCAACTCAGAGAAGCAATCTTAATTCTCTGCCCTCACTTCCCCGTACTTCATCCCTTACGCCCTTGAATATGGACTGGAGTCTCCATGGCTGCCCCCCTCACTCAGCCAAAACTTCTCTCCTGGGTCCCGTTGACAAAGGTCTTGACTCCCTTCAGTAGCCAAAGTCTTTAACCTCCACAGCGCCCGACAGTTTTCGCCACACCATCAACCCTCAGACCCTCATCTCTCCTGGATCATCTTCGCTGTCTCTACCCAAAGACTATTGCATGACACACTTACCCCCTCTCTTCTTTGCTGTCCTCTTACTACATTCAGCTGGTTGCCCAAATACCATCCCTTCTTTGAAATCGTCTCTTTCAGATGTTCCTTCCTTCCCACCGCCCATTGCCTCACTGTGTTTCCAGCCCTGATCACCCCACGCTGGAGCCAGCGCAGGGCTTCCAGTGGCTCTCCCTGTCCTTCTGCCTCCTGAAGTTTAATTGTTTGTCCAACCCTGGTTCCTTCTGCGCGCTGACACCAGAATAGCCTTCCTGAGTAAACGGTAATCACATCCCCCTCTTGTCCTGCCACATAAAATCCAAACTGCTCAGATGCTCAGGATCCCTCCTCTGTGACTGTCCCCCCTGCCTACTTTTCCTGCTCAACTTCCAAACGTTTCTTCCTACTTACTTATCCAGCCTCCCTTTTGCCTGTGCTCCCGTATTCCTCATATTTCAGGGTGAGGAGCGAGGCGGGGGAGGCACCCAGGGTTCGACACTTAAGGAGTTACTCCTTCTCCAGATGGTGTGAGTGCCTCCTTAATTTTGTCCCTTTGTGGGGGTTTTGACATTTTGACCAAATAATTCTTTGCTGTGGGGCTGCCTTATGCATTGGAAGATGTTTAGCGGCACCTCTGGCCTCTACCCACTAGAAGCCAATAGCGGGAGACAGTCCACACACTCAAAATATCCAAATCTATAAAGCTATTGGCACAAGTGGAAAATGTGTCTGTTATTTAATGGAAAACACTAATACTTTTTGGCTGACCCCATACATTGTACCCATCCCACTAGGTCTCCTTCTTACATGTCTTTAAAGTAGGTCTTGCTTTATTGGGATTATGTGGATGTATTATTTTTAAACAAAATATATAAGATGTTAATAATGATTTTTATTCTGCAAGTAATCACTTAAGTGACACTGTGTATTGAACTGAAAGAAAAAAAGGGGCGCTGGCCCCTTAAACCAGGGCTGTCTTCTGGACCACCTGTGCCTCAAGCACCAGGGGACTCAGTTGCTCTGCTCTGATGCAGGCGCCTGCGTGGAACTCTGCAGCGGGACCTGGGACTGCGACCCGGGGGAGCGCTGTGTCAGCAACGGGTGTGGCCACGTCTGTGCTGCAGACTAGGCACAGGTAACAGCATCAGGCCCTTTCCTGCTGCCTCAAACCTTGTCCGAGCCAGGCAGGCTGTGTGCTCGGCCCTGGCGGGACTTTGCAGAAACGAAGGGACAGAAGTCTGTCTCTCTGTGGTCTCCCCTCTTCATCCACACTTCCCCCAAATAAGAAGCATCTGTCGCAGGAGAGTGCTTTCCAAACCCTTAAAATAATTTAGTAACCCAGTATATCCTGCAGAGAACCCAGAGTACTTGATCAGAAAGAAGATAACAATCACCCACGATCCCAAAATGATGCCTGCTTAACACTTTGGCAAATACTTTGAACACACACAAATATGTAATATTTATATAAGAATATGATAATGTGTGAGTTCTTCATTATTTCACTTAGGAAGAGGTAGTGGACAATATTTGCTACCAGCACCAATGCTCCCATGCTCCCAATGCCAAACTCCTTTTCACCGGGGGCCATATCAGCCCCATGATTGCCTTCAAAGGGCTGAATGGAATTTCAACTCCTTGACACTTAAGGAGTAGTTACATTTATACAGTCCTAAAATCATTTTGGTCCCTTGAAGGCAACTGTGAGACTGATGTGGCCCCCCGTGAAAATGAGTTTGACACTCCTATTCTATACAATCCACTTTAAAAACCTTATGGAAGTCCTCATATACTTAGCAACTTCGGTTCATGCAAATTTAATATAATTCTCATTTTTATAGTATTAATATGGCTGTAATGCATATTAAATTGGTGTACATGCCCTTATTAGTTGCTGTTGAGATAAATTCTATGAAGGGTAACTAATGACCAAAGAATAGACTCATTTTAAGCCTTTAATGTACATTGCCTTACTTACCTATGAAAACCCCTTTCCTGTAAAAATATTTCAGTGTTTTCACATGATCGTTTCTTTATTTTCAGTAGCCATTCAAAAGAAAAAATCATAAAAGCTACTGTGATTCAATTATGATTATAAAATAGGTTGTATTAAGTACAACAGAATCAACATAGACTTTAAAAATAACCCATTTGTGTTCAGAATTTGTCCCACCCACCCACAATCCTTGGGGCATTTTCTGGCCTTGCTGGCTCCTTACAGATGCTTATTGATTCCCAGAACTGGAACTGTCGCCTCTCAATAGGATGAAGTACACTTGGGTCCCTGAAATGGCAGGTCTCATGCATACTTTTTGTCCATTTTTCAGATGAAGATTTATCTCAAGGGTCACCCCTTTCTAGTTTCTCACCCCTTCTTGGAGTTCCTGTCTTCAAAGATGCAGTTGTTCGGAGCTCTTTGCCCAAGAAGATAGATGAACACAGGGCCTGTGGATGGAGATTCCAAGGAATGTGCTGGGGAAGGGGAAAAAATCTGTTTCTTTTAATAAATCGGCATGGTTAAAAGTACCCACACTACCTGAGTTATTTGGGCAGGAGTGAGGAGGAGGAAAAGGAGAAAGTGGGGGACAGATGACATTTGTTCAGCTCTTGCTACCTAACACATGTTTCTATAACAAGGTGTTCTATTCTCCACAAGTGTCATCCAACTTATCCTGACAACCACCTTGTAACTATGTTCATTATCATTACCATTCTTCATATAAGGACACTGCGGTTTGGCAGAATTAAGTAATTTGTTCAGTCAAACAGCAGGTAAGTGTCAGGGTCTCAACTGCAACCTAAGATGAGCCACAGCCAACCCAAATCCTTTCCGCGGTCTCTTTTATGCCACCTCCAACCAGGCCTTACGTCCTTCTAGCCCAGTGGGTTGGACATCTCATCTGCACTCCTTCAAATACTCTTCCCTTTAACAGTCCTGTTGTAATCATTGCTACAACAACCAGTTTATCTCAGGCATCTACTGGATGAGTGCATGAAAACTTATCCAGCCTTGCCTTGAACGTGTAGCCTAGTCCTCCACCCCTCTCACTTTTGCCTCAGGGCTTCCTCGACTATTCAAATAAGAGACTCCCTCAGGAACTGTCACATCCTGATGCGTGATCAACTCCAAAGCACTGGAGGATTTACACTTGGTGGGGTAGCCGAGGATGACAGAGATCAAAGACTTACAGATAGATCCGTGATTTCCCCTTCCATTCCTCAGAAGGGGGATCCTGAGAGTGTTCAGAAAGGCTTTGCAGAAAGTCCCAAGGATTGAGCAGTCACCTCTTGTGACGGCCAACTTAATACCACATATTTGCATTGATACTCCTTTCTTCCATGTTCATTTCCAAATAATCCACTCACACGCTAACCTCATCTGAGGCTCTACTTTAGGGGAAGTCAGACCAAAAACATCAGTGTCTAGGTCTCAGCTCCTCATCTCCGAGCAAATGCTTCAATATCACAAATACATGTACATGCATAACATGCATATGCACATGTCCCCAAAATAAACAACAATATACAAGCATAATGAAATCTGAAGTCAAACAAAAAATAAATGTTTCTTCCCAAGGAAGCCCAAAGTCTTCAGATAATTAGCTCTTCTAAAACATATGCCAAATCTTCACTGATAAACAGAAGTGCTTTATTCTCAGTCACATGTACATTCAGGTGACTTCAAGGTTTTCCCTGAGAGTCGCAGTGAGAATTTGCTTTATATTTTTGCACAACTGAGAGGTTTTCCCAGACTGCCTTAATGTAAATTTCAAGGCTTCACCTCTTGGGTAATGAAAACTGTTCACAGATTTTTAAATGGCTATTTCCCCCCACCCCCCAGCATTTTGCTTTTAAGATTTCAGGAAATCTTGAGTGTGTCCAATCTCAACCAGGTCACCCTTGGGCAGGTTACATTTTATGTGTTCAGTGTGAACTCCCAAATTACTCTCCTTGTGTGGTGAGTTTTCTCAAGATCCACACGAGGATTCGCAGCCCGCCACAAGGAATACCGGGGAATGTAATCTTTATTCAGAGTGGTTTTGTGCGTGGCGGGAAGAAAAACAGGGGTTGTGATTCCAAGTAGAGGCATGTAGTACAACTCGCGGTTTCTGCCACTGCCATCCACCGCGGCCCGTCTCCAACTCCAGCCCAAATCCGAAACGCTAGTACTGAAGAGGAAAGTCGGCCCTGCTCAGGAACAAACTTCCTGGGAGAACAAACAGTCGCCACCTCCCAGGCAAGGATCAGGGAGAGGTGGGCGGTGAAAAGGTCTCCAGGCTCATTTCTAACGGGTATTTGCGGGGTACCTATCTCAGGAGTCGTTCCCCTAAGTCTTGCAATGCAATCGCCTTGGGTCCTGGCCCAAATAAAGTATTTCCGGAACTGAAGCGAGGAGTCGGGGGATGTCCCGGAAGTATTTCCTCTCGTTGTTCAACGTAGAAAAGATGGCGACGGTGCAAGTCGCCGGCTCCCTGCTGGGCGGGTCGCCACGAGAAGCGCCGCGGGAGCTGCCCCGAGAGCTGGGCGCTGGGTTCCGTCGCCTTTCGGCCAGGCTCTGCGCCTTGCGCCCCGATGACAGCAGCTCCTCCCGCACCGAGATCCACCTGCTCCTAGACCAGCTCATCTCCGAGAACTACAGCGAGGGCGGCGGCGTGGCCCCGGAGGTAGGCGGGGTGTCCCGCGGAGGGGACTCCGGGAGCATCTGCTGGCCTCGGCCCCACCCCGCAGGGACCCTAGCTGGTAGCTCCCGCCTGCTGCTCCGGGCTTTTCTCACCCCATCTGCGAATTCCTTAATTCCAGGCTAGTTTGCACCCTCCGACCGTGACACATCCTCTTTCCTCCCTCTGGAAGTCTCTGAAGTGCTTTACAAACTTGCATTTTTCAAAACCCAACTTGCTGACTTCTGCTCTGGTACCCACGCATGTGTCATCTCTGGTTCCACTTTCCACTCACCGCCCCTTTCCCACCCCACTCCCTGCATCCAGAATATTTTGTATATAAAATTCACTACTACTATTTATTGAGGACATGGTACATGGGGTACGTATTGTGCTTTCCCGTGCAGGGTTCCGGGAACTTTATAGAGTGTGGCTATGATTTGGTCCGTTTTATTGATAACGCAGAGGCTCAGGAAGATCCAATGCCCTGTTTCTGGCAAAGGCAGGGCTAGAATTGGAACCTAAGTGTCATAAAGTCCCTGCCTTTTTCTGTTCCTTCACCCTAGGCTCTGCCCTCTCTGCCTCCACTTTAGAAGTGTGTCCGTGGTATTATCCACGCACATCAGGTCTCGGATATGACTTACTGAATTCCCTGAACTCTTGACCCATCATACCACTGCCTCTGGTGTTCACAGATGCTTCAAACTTGACAGTTCCTAAGAACGAGGACATTATCTCCCAGCTGGTCCTGTTCTCCAACACAGGCAAACACGCACACACATAGTCTGCCAAGTCACACAGGCACAAACCGTTTCTTCCTCTTTCCTGTCCTCCAGATCCTGCCCAATCCGGATTCTTTACAATGTGTCTCATAAATACATCTCAATCCATCTCCTCCTCTGTATTCCTGCGGCCAATGCCTTAGGCCCTCCAGGCCAGGTGACTTTCCTGGACCATTGCACTTGGCTTCTCTAACTCAATGCCTGCCTCCAGGCCAGCGCTTCTCCAAACCATTCTTTGCTCTGCTGCCAGAGTGATCTTTTCTTTAGTGGGAAGAGATCTGCTTACAGTAGTTCCATACATATTGGTAAATGGTCAAAGCCAGTTACAGAACAGTTCATACAGTAGGAGACCAATATAGGGTGGGGAGGTTTAAAATTTATGTACGGTTATAGATACAAAGAATTCACAACAGAAGAATAGTTTGTCACCAGGGAACGGAGTGGAAGTAAGGAGTAGTTGGGGATGGGACTTTTTACTTGTATAATTTGCTATTTTTGCACCAAAACTATGTGCCTTTCCAGGGTCCTGTTCTGTAGCCCCTTCCACTGTGCCCCAAATGCGGTCCTTTACGATTTACTGTTCCTCAAGTGCCCACTGGTGTTTCACTCCACTAGTATGCCAAGTCTTTGCTCTCGATTCCCTTTTTTAAAAAATTATTTTTATCCTCACCCGAAGGACATTTTTTTTCGTTGCTTGTGTAGAACAAGAGGATGGGAAAGAGAGAAACTTTCATGTGAGAAAGAAGCATCAATTGGTTGCCTCCTGTACATGACCGAATCAGAGATTGAGTCCATAACCTGGGTATGTGCCCTGACCAGGAATCGAACCCTCAACCTTTCCATTATGGGATGATGCTCCAACCAACTGAGCCACACCGGCCAGGGCACATTCTGTTCCGTTTGCTTGCAGTGTCTTTCAGCGCCTTGTCTGTCTGTAGATTTTCACTCATCCTTCAAATCAGTCCAGATTCTGCTTAAAAGCCAATTCCACAAGACCTCCCTAATTACGATTTCTCCAGAGTTTGTACTTAATTCTTTTAGCACTTAGTTCACGTGAACTATTTGTGAGTATTTTCATCTCACTAATTAGATTGGGAACTTTTGGGGGTTTGGAAATATGTTTACCTTTGGAGCACAAAGACCTAGCTTACTACCTGGCACATAGTAGGTGCTCAGAGCCTTTATATTCAGTAAACATCAATAGATGAATGAATAGTGCAATTTTTTTTAGAATTCCCTAATTTTACATTAAATTCACACAGGCGTCATTTCTGATTTTCCCAGTGGCATTGAGAATCTGGTTTGCCACTTTTTGGTGTTTTTAACTTCAGTGTGTGCTTTATTGTGGGAGCCTTTCTTTTCATTGTACTGCTTCTACCTGTGTAGAGACTCTGGAGTCTTTAGCCTCACAAAAACTATATCGATTCATTTTTTTAGCACATTATGTTTTCGTGATGTCTACTTTCTGCCTCAAATTTCATCTTTCTCTATTTTCAGTGTTAACATTCACTTTTATTTTCCTATTTGCCTGTGTTTTTTGGAGGGGGGGGGAGGGTCTTGACCAGTAGGTATATCACCTTTTCTTCATCTCTTGTTTTTGTAGGATGTCAGTACTCTTCTTGTCCAGACTTGTCGCCTGGTGCCTCTTAATCAGAATCATCTTGTCAGCAAAGTGTCTCAGCTTATCCACCACTTACTTAACACATTACAGGTAACTATGAAACTTTAGAATTCAGGTTATGAACTTTGATAATAACTAAGTACCTTTGAAATATCGGGTTCGCCAAAAAGGCCATTTAGTTTTTTTCTGTAAGTAAAAGACACGTTTTTCATTTTCACTACTAGCTTTATTGACTTGGCTATTTTGAGTATGTTGGCACTCTCCCACATGGTATAACATTGATTGTTCTCAATTAATGTCTCGATTTGATCGCTGTCAACTTTGACCGATCCACCTGACCGTGGAGCATTGTCCAGCGAGAAATCTCCAGCATGAAACTTCGCAAATCACTTTTGATACATTCAATCAATCACAGTACTTCTCCATACACTACATGAGTCTTTTTTTTTCATTTCAGTTGTGTTTTTACCTTCCTTGAAGTAATAAAGCATAATATGCCAAAAATGTTGCTTATTTTCTTCCATCTTCAGTATTAAAATGACTACACAAAATCACCAATTTTGATAGGTTTTTTAAATGCACGCTGATATGACAGCTGCCATAATACATCCTAACAAAATTGTTTTGAATGAGTTTAAAGACAGGTACGTGCTACCAGAGCCACCATAGGGAAAAAACCAGACAAACTCTTTGGCCAACCCAATGCATCTGTGATAGGAATGGTGGGGTGGTCTTTTGAGAAGCTAAAGAAAAAGGAAATGTCCACTAAGAATGATACTAAAACACATCTAACTCTGACCAAAAAAAATATCCTGCGCAATTCTAGAAGTTTCTTCATTAGCGGTATTCTAAAGAAACCAATATCATTCAGCTCCTAGGTCTTAGAATTTTTCAAGGAAGACGCATTTGACCAAGATATGTCTAGGAATGAATTGAAATGATCCCCAACCCCTTTCCTGCCAATATTCTTTGCTCTTCCCAGAGCCCCCATTTGTTGTCTTGGTCTTTGTAAAACGAGAGACGTGGCCTGGGGCCAGGGGATGCTAGACCGAAGGGCCCCTTTATTCTTATCAAGGTCTGTGCTGTAGCTCCCTCCTCTCCAGAATCTTTTCCAATTTGCTAAGTAAATCTATTATTTTTTTAGAAATAGTTAACCTATTACTACTAAGGCTGTTATTATAAGGTAGCACAGGAGTGTATAAATGTAGTTCACACAGAACGTACCAATTAGCATTGTACTATTCAGGGTGCTGTCGTCTCCGAGGAACAGAAAAGCCAACGCAGCGCAGCCGAACGGTTTTTTGTAGTGACGCCCACGGGAGGCAGCGGTAGGGCCCTTACGAACAAGAGGGTTCCTGGCGCCTTCCCGCTCTGCCACCCACTGTGTACGGGCTGTCCTTAGCCAGCATCTCGCAGGGTCGTGGGCAGCTGCTCCACTCCAGGCATCCCGTGCAAAATACATAAATAACACCGGGCAGAAGCAAAAGAACTATTGGTTTTGTGTCTTTTTTATTAAAGAATGGGGAAATTGGTCCCATAGACCCTCCTGCATTCCTCCCCTGATGTTTGGCTGGGAGGCGTCTGAGTGCCTTCCGCACCATCTTGATCGGGAATGCTGTGGCCTTGAGTGGCTTAGATCGGGGTTTTGACCTTGACCGCACGGCAGGACCCCTGAAGGGCTCCAGCTCCCTCAACGACTGCAGGGTTTCTCAGCCTTGGCCCCGCCGGTGTTTGGACTAGATCATTCTTCGTTGTGAGGGGCTGTCCTGTGCGTTGCAGGGGGTTTGGCAGAATCCTTGGCCTCTGCCCACTGGACACCAGTAGTGTGCCTCCTGTTGTGACTGTCAGAAATGTCTCCAGACATTTGGCAAATGGCCCCCCGGGGACAAGACGGCCCCTGGTAGAGAGCCACTCTCTTACACTGATTAGGATTTACCCCCGGGTCCCACGTGGGAGAGGTGAGCACCCAGATGAAAGTCACTCTGCCGACAAAAGCGGAGGATGTGAGTGTCCGCAGGCTCCCAATGGCATCTGCTGCAGGCGGCCTCACAGACGCAGTGAGGCCGTTTGCACGTTCAGACTTGTTCAGACTGACGTAGTTTCTGGATATTCTCTGTTCTCAGGTGTATCACCTTCGTCGCACTGGCAGTTGGAATCGTTTCTAATTACCTGTGACATCCCCAGCCCTTAAGCAGGTTTCTAGCATTCGATGAGAGTTTATCTCAGTCGTCCACGAGCTAATGTCTGGATTAGCCTGCTCTGTCCCACCGAGATTACAAATGACTGGGGCGCGGGGTATGCCACCTCTTCGTGTTGTGTTCACCGCATTATGGGGGCAACAGAGTAGCTACTTAGTAGACATTCACTCCCAGTATATTGGTTGAGCACTTCCTACATGTAAGGCAATTTAGTTGAATTAAGAAATTTCAGCGATCAAGTCTTACCTGTCTGTCTGTTTACAACCACCGGTGTCTGGGTGGTTCAGGGAAAAACGACAAGGGGTTTGCTGAGATCTCCCTGGACTAGAGAGAGTGCAGGGCCAAAGAGAGGCCAGTCCTGATCAGACTTTCAGGTCTGAGCTGAGCTTTTGACACGAGAGCTGAGCTTTTTGACACGAGAGAGATGGACCCGCCACCCAGCGTGATTCCGATGAGCGTGCGTGTCGGAGAAGGGCAGAAGCCTTCCCAGTCCGGCCGTGTGCATGTCCTCCTCTGTCTGCAGGTGATCGTTGACGAGCAGAACCTGGACTTCCTGCTGGCGTACACGACGTCTGCTCTCCAGCAGTGCAGCTGCTGGACGCACGTGCAAGTTCTCCAGGCCCTGGCGGCGCTGGTTTACGGCAACGGCTCCAAGTGCCAAAAGGTGGCTTAAACTGTGTCCAGGGGGTTGGTTGGTTTGTTTTTGTCTTTGTCTTTGTTGAAGGGCTGGGGGCACAGGTTCTGACCCACAGGCCTCTGTTCTGGTTCCTGTCCTGCTGTTCGTTCCCTGAGCCGGAGCCCCACAGCCCAGCCACTCTGAGGCCCGCTCCTCCGTGTGTGGAACTCTGCCTCTGGGGCCGGAGGGAGACAGTACTTGTGACGTGCTTGGCACCTCAGAATATTAGCCGTTATCACCAGTTACCGTGACCCTTCGGCTCTGCGTCCGAGACCGGGCACTTGAGCAACTCCCTAGGCGGGAACGAGGACCCTTTCCTGTGTTTTTCGGTGTGTCTTTGCACGCCCATCTGAAAGATGTACCTAGCAGCTGGTCTTTTGCTACTTAACTGCCCTTTAGTTAAAAAAATGAAGTCTGTCTGAAGAGTCATGTTTTCCAGGAGCTGCTTGTTCAACATTGGCTGTCGCTTTGTTTTAGTACCTCCCAGACTTACTAGGCAGGAGCGGACTCTTGGTGAAGCTGAGTGACCTGACCCAGCCTGACCCCGAGGTTAGGAGAGCTGCAGTACATTGCATGGCGAACCTGTGTCTCAGGTGGGTGGAGCCAGCAGGCTTCCCAGGTGTGATGGTACAGGGAAACACACTCCGACGTTCTTTGTGGGTGGTTCGGTCTGTCTGAAGCCAGAACCAACTTAGGAAAATAACCTGCTTTGCATTTCCCATGTTCTTTGCTAATAGTATCATTTTATATTATTTATTTTTAATTTTAATGTTGCTTGTAAAGAAATGACAAAATTTTCTAAGACCTTATCTCTAAATATAGTAGAAGTGATATATGTGCTCTGGCTGGTGTAGCTCAGTGGATTGAGCACAGGCCTGCAAACCAAAGGATCGCCAGTTCAGTTCCCAGCAGGGCACATGCCTGGATTGTGGGCCAGGCCCCCAGTTGGGGCCATGTTAGGGACAACCACACACTGATATTTCTCTCCCCCTCTTTCTCCTTCCCTTCCCCTTCTCTAAAAAATAAACAACATCTTTTTTTTTTTAAATGATATATGTGCAGTATGTCAAGGTTTTGTTTTCTACTGGTATAAATTCTGACCTTACTCAGTCTTCTGAAAGGATATATTCATACGAATTGAAGCTTTGATGAGATTTGTCCATCAAGGCCAGTTTCTTCTGAGAAAACGGAAGCCGTCTCAGCTGCCCGCTGGTCGATCCCCGCGGTGGGAGATGAGCAGCGCACACCTGACCTGACGTGTGATGTTTTGTCTCTACTTGGCACTACTGCCCAGGGGCCGGGAAGGCAGGTCTAGCTCTGTGATTCTGACTTGGCAGGACCCGCAGAACTAAACAGGATTTGCCCCTCCTTCCTCTTCCGCTACAAACTTCGTAACTTTTCCCTGTGCGGTCCATCCTTCTTCCTGTTCAGTTCAGTCTTGTGCCTGTCCCAGAGCAGTAGTGAACCAGAGGGCCCCGGTCTTCCATCACACCGTTTCATTCAAGGGTGTATTCCAACTCCATTGGTCTATGTTATTGCTGCTTTTCACTGTTACTCTCTTGCAAGCCCCGTTTCAGAGGAGGCAGAGTCCGAGCTGCTTTCTCTGTGTGTGCAGTGTGCCCGGACAGCCGTACTTGGAGGAGCCCTACCGGAACGTCTGCTTCCAGGCTTTCCTGACCACTTTACAGTCCCCAAAGTCGCCTGACATGGACGATATCACGTTTTGCATGGTAGGTAGGGCGCTGTCAACCTCGGGACCGTCGCAGGTGCGGCTGCAGGCAGCAGGGAGCAGCAGCTGCTCCCAGAGTTTGATGTGACGGCTGTATCGGTTTTGTCCGGAGATGCAGGCATTGGTGGAATGTTGTTACCTCAAAACACTGAAAGGGGAAGGGACTAGTCAAGGAATGTGTGTGAATGACCCGTGGACGTGGACAGCGGTGTGGGGATGGACTGGAGTGGGGGGCGGGGTGGGCAGAGGGGGGCAAAGGGGGGAAATGGGGACAAATGAATTAGACTAACAGTAAAGTATTTAAAAAATAAATGAAAAGACTGAGACCATAACTTTCAGGTTTAAATGATAAATTGGGTTTTTTTGGTTTGTTTGCTGTTGGGTTTGTTTTGCAAAGCAAGGTTTTTAAAGAAAACTGTTTTTTCCCTTCCTGACTATAAAAGCAGTACAGTTGCAGGCCCTGGCTGCTATAGCTCAGTGGATTGAGCATGGGCCTGCAAACCAAAAGGTCACCGGTTTGATTCCCCATCAGGGCACATGCCTGGGGTATGTGAGAGGCAACCACACATTGATGTTTCTCATCATCTCTTTCTCCTTCCCTTCCCCTCTCTCTAAAAATAAATAAGTAAAATTATTTTTAAAAATTTTACAAAGGAATACAGTTTCAGGCTAGTGACTATCCTTTAGATGGAAAGGAAAAGAGTAGATTACACAATATCTGCAATATTTTATTTATTTTCTTAAAAATCTGATGCATCCCTGACTGGTGTAGCTCAATGGGTTGGGTGCCCTGCAAACCAGAAGGTCGCTGGTTCAATTCCTGGTCAGGGCACGTGCCTGGTTTATATAGTTCAGGTCCTGATTAGGGGCGTGCAAGAGGCAGCTAATTGATGTTTCTCTCAGTCTCTTTCTCCCTCTATTCCCCTCTGTCTAATAATAAGTAAAATCTTTTTTTAAATCTGATGCTAATATGACAATTTGCTAATGTATTTTAAATTCAGAGTAGCACATTTCAAAAACAACAGATCTTGCATGGTAGAGTTCCTTACAGTCCTTTGCTAGGATACAAGCACTTGGGGACATACTGTTCAACATGCCCCCAGATCCTCTTTCTGTATGTAAATGATCATATTAAATATGTTGTTTTGCCATTTTTCTCCTTTTTAAGCTTACTATCTCTTGGACCTCTTCAGTACCTAGTGCTGTTCTCATGCTTTCTAACTCTAGGGGGCAAACCTTGGGAAAATTACTTCTTGAGCCCCCACCTTCCTCATCTGTGAAATGGGACAAAGGGTCTTCTGAGGGGGATGTGAAATGGAGCATTTAAAGTGCTTGCCGTTCTTACTGCTGACTTTCACATGTAGCACAGGATTAGCTTCTTATGTAATCACTGTCATAATCTGTGGAAATGGGAGTTTTTTCACTGTGTTTACTACTTCAAACAAGGCTGCAATTTGCATCCTCTCGGTGTGAGTTGGGTCTCTAAGGACAGGGTGTCGGAAGTGCGTTGCTGAGTGAAAAGTCCGTCTCAGTCGGAGTTGCCCTCCCAAAACCGACCCCCTGCTTCATTCCTTTGCCTGGAAGAGCCGCTGAGGCTGCCGAGTTAGAGTCCCCACTGCTGACCTCTGCTGCCACCTTCTCGTCCTGTCACCTTCTTCCCGCTGCACGACTCTTCTTTTCTCCTTCCTCACCGTTTATACCTGCTGGTTTATAGACGTGTGCCGTAGGACCACCCTTACTCAGTAAGAGCACTGCATTTTTCTGGGAAATAATTAGTTCATCAGATTTCCTCTCTGGATCTTCTCTTTGTTTCCTCATTTTCATTTTTGTTTTTTCCCCTTCCCTGTCTCAAGGCTTGTTTCATCACCTAAAGACATTCCTCCTCCCTCCTGAGTGGTGCTGGAAAGTCGATTCCTGGACAACCAAATTTCACTTGCCTTTTAACTTGGTCTCCTTTTTCCCCCAGTTGTTACAAAATGCATTAAAAGGTGTTCAGTCTCTTCTAAACGGCGGCAAGATGAAACTGACACAGACCGACGAGCTGGGTGCCCTCCTGGCCGTGCTGAAGGTGAGGCATCGTCTGTTCAAACCCCGAATCGCTGCAGTTGGTGTCTTTCCTCCTTAAAGCCCCAGCACAAGGGCAGCTCTGTCCACCCAAGGCTTTAGGGTATTGTATTTTAAGAGATAAGAATACAATGTTCCTATTGAATCGTACTTAAGAACTAGAAAAAATAAGCTTTGCTTTAGTAAATGTATCAAATTCTAATGTACCTTAACTTAGAAAGAGAGTGGGTATGATCTGTAGACAATTTAATTTCAGATGATCTTGATCATCTTTGTATTTGAAAGAAGAGCCAGGGCTTCTCCTTGGCTCTCGCCCCCATCCAGCAGCGGGCCGACTGTGGGAAAGCCGGGCCAGCCTCCCCGGGGCCCGGCTGTCTCCAGAAAACAGTACGAAGCTGTGTGCTGGCCTCTGACTAGAGCCACGTACCGTAACTTAGCTTTATCAGGACTAAAGTTGTACCGTTTCCCCTGTGCCATCTCCCAAAGAGACAGGGAGACAGATGCCCAGGTGTGGGCTTGGGTACGCTGAATTAGCAAGATTATATTTGGGTAGTATAATTAGGTAAAACTGGGTAAAGTATAAAGATCAATAAATAAAAGTAGTAAGTAAATGAAGATAAAAATCTAACCTGATCTGACCAAATGGCGTCCCTCCCACGGGATGAGATTGAACTCCTCTTTAAGTCCCCAAAACTGCCTTCCGTCCCATTTCTGTGTCCTTAATAACCTCCAAACATTATTCTGTCATAATGACAGAATGAAGAATTCTGGTTTCTGAGCTCTGTCTCTCTGTATTTTCTTCATCATCGCCATTAGAAATCCATGTTTCACGGGCTCCCCGGAATAAACCTAGAGATGCCTACGGTGCTGTACCCGACCCCGCTTCCGCAGTGTGACGGGCGGCCGCCTGCCAGGTCGCAGCTCTCCGAGCCCGGCGCTTCTCGGCCGGCTGTGGTACGTCGTTCCTGTTCAGATTTACGCCGCGGGTGGTTTTTAGTAGCTCGCCGTGTAATCTGTATGATTTGATCACTGCTGTGCCAAAGGCTCACCTGGAATTTGATTCGGTTCGGGAGTGTTAGCAGAGTGAGTTTAAACTTACCGCACTGCCGAGAATGCCAGTCGGCGTCTTACACTCCTACGACGCCTAGTGAGTGTATCAGTGGTAAAAGCGGGCATTCGCTTTACGCCGAGGCCAAGCCTCCTCTCCCCTCAAAGGCTCAGGATCACAGAGCAGCAGACCTTTTCTGCGAAAGGCTGTTGGGACGTGTTTCAGGCCTCTTGTGGCCGCCGGCTCTGATGTCCTCGTGCAGAAGCAGCCACGGACACTGTGTCAACGAGTGGGAGTGGCCGTGACCCAGTAAAACTATTTACAACGTCAGGCTGTGTGCTCGGCGGGACTTGCCTGTGGGCCGTAATTTGCTGACCCCACTCGAGACCATTCGAACCCAACTACCAGGCAACTCACCGTGTCCACACCCCTCACGTTCCCCAGCCTTCCCCACAGCTGCCCTCTCCCTGTTCTGTCGGGAACCCAGAATATACAGATGTATGACCAAGGTATCACATCTAGAAAGGTAATACCTGATAAAAATGCTTATAATCAAGCATTCTTGAACCCATCCACCTGTTCAGTGTTCACTGTACGTCTGCGACAGCCCAGACATTATGCCAACATTGAAGGTACAGACCGTTTAGGAGTCTGGGGGGAGAAGGCAAAGCTGGATGGACAACTGCAATGCAGTGTCGTGACTCCTCAGCAGCTTGTTCACAGGACCTTGGGAACACATCCGGGGCACCCACCAGATTGAGGCGTAAGAAGGCTTTTCCTGAAGATGTGGCTAAACTGAGACTCGAGGGTGAATGGTAGTACAGAAGGGGAATGCTCTTATTTGGGGGGGCAGAAGATGCATGAGTGTAGAGAATGAGAGTGAGCGTTGGCATAGAGCGTCAGGTGTGGTTGGCACAGAGCGTCAGGTGTGGTTGGCATAGAGCGTCAGGTGTGGTTGGCACAGAGCGTCAGGTGTGGTTGGCACAGAGCGTCAGGTGTGCAGAGGAGAGGGGCGGGCAGGTGTCTAGCAGAGGCCAGACCGTGAGGGTCGTGTGTAGTATGCCGAGGAACGTGGGCTTTTATCCTACAGTGGTGGAGATTCACTGAGGACGCTTACGTAGCAGAGCGCGATGACAAGACTTGCATTTTAGAAAAGCACTGTGGTAGCAAGTGACAGGGTGTGAGTCTGGAGCCACGTTAGTAATCTAAGGTGGGAGTGACGAGGACCCTCTTCCCCAAGATCGGGGGCTTTGAGAATGTAGAGGGGGACACAGATGCCACAGAGTTTTGGCTGTCAGGCGAGAAGGAACTGGCTTTTACTTCATATCTACACCTACAAGGCGCCGGTGCCCTGAAATGTGCATTGCATCTAATGTCAGAGGAGAGATGTTGATCTCTTCTCTGCATGTGGAGTGGTACTAACTCTGAGTCCCACCGGGGAGAACTGAGAGAATAGCCACTCGGGTCATTTTCTGTAGACCTCGATCCTCTCGCAGAACCCAGCTGAGAGGGCTGGATGCGTTCACAACCGGGCCAGGTCGGTGGTGCTAGCCTCACACCCACAGATGATGAGGCCCAGACTCAAAGATGCTCGTGGTTGGCCCCGTGCCACAGAGGTGGAATTTACACCCAGGCCGCGAGGGGCGCTCTGTCCCACATTTTTCATACCTTGCTTCTTATAACCCTGTAGGGTACGTGTAAGCACTTCCCACAGTGACTGGCACAGAGGGTACTAACTAAGGAAGTGCCACTTTTTCACTTCTTTCTTTCCACTGCATTTTGGGGACACATTTGGTAATTAACAAATGAGAAAGTATCGATGGTCAGCTAGAAGCTGTTTGGAAATCACTGTCGTACATATGTTTTCTTTTGCTCCTACCATCAGAATAGAAAGAAAAAATCAAAGATAAAACCAAAGAAAATGCAGCAAGGAGAGGAGGGGGAGGAGGAGGAGGAGTCCAGTGGAGAAAGAGAAGCGGCCCCCGCCACCGGCTCTGGCCTAGCGAGCCTGCACGAAGGGGGAGGGGCGCAGCCTCCCTCCCCCCTGGGTGTGCAGGGCTTGCCCTTCGAGGGGAGCGGAGCTGCGGGGAAAGACGGAGTCCCCTCGCCCTTCGGCCCCTCCGTCTGGAAGAGGCTCAGCAGCAGTGAGTCGGACTACTCTGACGCCGAAGGGGGCATGCAGAGTAAAATGAGGTAGTAGTACTTTGTTATGTTTTTGTGCCTTGCATGTAAGTGTTTATAACTTCACTTAAAACACTGACTGCTGCATGTGATTTAACTGGAAGACTCATTTATGTGGGACTTCGCAGTTCTCTGCATTTTGCCTCCTTCTCTTCATCTGCCTTATACGCGTGGTTTCTCCGCCTGGAATATTCTGCCTTCCACTTTTTTTTTTTTGCCTGTTAACCACTACTCAGCCGTCGTATCCTCTGAGAAGCCTTTCCTGGGCCTCCCCTCCCCGTCCTGGCTTAGGGACCTCTGCCGTGTGACCCTTCTACTTCTCTTTGCATTTGTGTCAGTAAGGACGGGTCACAGTTGTCTCTCCAGCCACGTCTCTGCCAGTGATAAGCTGGTCAGCGGCAGGCGCCAGTTCACGTCCCCGACCTCAGCAGGATGTCTGGCGCGTTCGCGTGGCACTCGGTGCCCGCTTGTCCGTCGGACGGGGCTCTGCCGTGTCTCTCGTCTCTCACTCATTTCTTAGCATCAAAGTGCTGCCCTCTTGTCCGTCTAGTGGTGTTTTTTTAATTGCTGACTCTATTAACGTGTTATACAGACAAGTTGCTTTAACACGTTTTAATTGTATTTTGAAAGATAATTTTTAATGTCATGTTGGCATCTTTAGGACTCAGAATATTGAATTTCTCAATGTATTATTTGAGTTAGCCGGAATAAATAGTATTTCATGCCTTTATTTTGAAAAAACTTAAAGAACTCTGTTTTTCCTCTTGGTTTTTAAAGGTCCTACCAAGCCAAAGTTCGCCAAGGAGCGCTAGCGTGCTTTCTTTCTACTATAAAATCGATCGAAAAGAAAGTCCTGTACGGCTACTGGTCGGCCTTCGTCTCGGACACGCCCGAGCTGGGGAGCCCGCAGTCAGTTTCCCTGATGACCCTCACGCTGAAGGACCCCTCCCCAAAGGTAGGAGGCGGTAGTTCTGAGTGCTGTGCTGGGGAGCGAAATGGGAAAGTCTCTGCTGTTTTCTCTGCCCCTCCCAGTCTCACCTGAATGCAGCCCCTCCTGACAGCAGCGCAGGTCCTGACCCGAGGCCACTCGGTGGCAGGAGAGTAGGAAACGGACTCACGCCAGCACGGGCCTGGGCCGCCGGCCGCTGTGTCCGTCACGCATCTGTGTCCCTCTCCCTCTCATTCTCCCTCCCCCTCCCTCTAAAAGTCAATGAATGAAGATTTTTTTTAATGCTCCTAAAAACTTTGAAAATTAAAAGCGTATGTAGAAGAAGAGGGTTCGACTCCTGACTTTCCACTAACTGACATGACTCGAATTTCAGACGCGAGCCTGCGCCCTGCAGGTTCTGTCCGCCATCTTGGAAGGCTCCAAGCAGTTTCTCTCCGTCGCCGAGGACACCAGTGACCACAGAAGGGCCTTCACTCCCTTCTCCGCCACGATCGCGTCCAGCATCAGAGAGCTGCACAGATGCCTCTTGCTAGCGTTGGTGGCCGAGTCGTCCTCGCAGACCCTCACTCAGATAATTAAGGTAGATGTGTCCAGTTATCTGCATTAGTTTTGTAGGTTTTACCCTGCTGAAAAGTGACCTAACAGAAGAATAAGCAGTCACTTTATTTAAAGATAGCCTGCTGGTACCTATGTGTCTGATCTTACCTACCATCTCTGTATGTCCAAATAAATGATGTACTAAAATATACTCCTTTGTTTTTAGTTTTAAATTGTACCAATGAGAAAACAAGTGCCCTCCCCCACCCACCCCCGCCCCCCCAAAAAAAGACACAAAAGAAGAATGATTTTCAAATAAGTGTGAAAACTTTTCATTTTTAGTAAATGCTGTAAAGTTTTGTCTCTCTGTTATGGCTCACTCAGGCCCGCTGACGGACTGTTCTTGTGCTTCGCAGTGCCTTGCAAATTTAGTATCGAATTCACCTTACAACCGACTGAAACTCAGCCTGCTGACCAAAGTCTGGAACCAGATAAAGCCTTACATCCGCCACAAAGGTTGGTGGCAGTTTAAACTAGTTGCTCTGGACCGGCCCATCCAGATGGTTAGTTTCAGAATGTTCACAGCAGCCGCGTGGCTCTAGGACGTCTGTTTACTCTCCTCGAGTTTTCAGGAGAATCGGTTACTGCCCGAACTTTGCTTTCCCTTTCTTTTTTTTTTTTTTTTTTTTTTGACCCCTGAAGCACCCCTGGAAGGAAGTGAGCTAGAAAATCAATTGTAAAATTGATTTCCAATTTGACGTATCTTTGATACTTGGTGCTAATCAGAGGGGCCCTTCGAGTTGATCCCAGGGCAGGGGGCCCCTCTAGTAAGTGGTGGTTCGCACCCTGTAGTCGCAGGACGGGTGGGTGGACGGTCAGCTAGACATCATCCTTTTAGAGGGAAAAACTGGGATGTGAAACCCAACTTCTTTCATGTTGTTCCTCTGAAGATCAGATAACATTTCAGACCCTCACAGCCCCACTAACCACAGAGCCTTATTTCTTGGTATTTCCTGCCGCACTCCCACATATAATATGCAGAGATGGGCAAAACAGTGTGTAGTTGAGAGTACGCAGAACACGTTCACTTACTAATTACTATATTATTTTCCGTTCGAACAATGGCAGCCCACTTCTGCGTGTCCTTGTGTGTGTGCTCTGAGCGCTTGCCTTTAAAACGTTTGTTTTCTTTTGTTTGCAAGCTTTATGGTCAGACACCATGCTGATAAGTTGAGTGTTCACTCAGAATTACAGAACTTGGTGGGGAGGGAGGGTTCGTGGTGACCCTGCGGTGGGGGCCCGGGGCCCGGAGCCAGCTGACTCCCGTTCCTGCTGTCCCGTGGTCGTGGGCCCTCTGAACCCCAACTCCCTCCCAACAGGAGGAATCGTACCAGCCCCGTAAGACCTTCAGGAGGCTTAGCCGAGATGAGGATGTGTAAGCTAAGTCCAGTCACTCCTTTCACCCGTCGTGAAATGGGACTGAGATGCAAATTGTGTCCTACTGTGTCTCATCACGCGAGTGGCAGAGGCGACTGAAACAGCCCAGGTCTCCTGGCTCAGTCCCCTGCTTGTCCCCTGCTTGTCCCCTGCACCCGCTTTGCTTCACCTGCGCGCTGAGGGGAGTGGACTGTGGCTCCGCAGTCCCTGTCAAGTGTTTACCTTTGTCCTCCATCGACTTTTTATTATTAAAATGTTCAGACCCGCCCTGGCTGGTGTGGCTCAGTGGACTGAGCACAGGCCTGCAAACCAGGTGATCACGGTTCAATTCCCAGCCAGGGCACGTGCCTGGGTTGCAGGCCAGTTCCCAGCAGGGGATGCACAAGAGGCAACCACACATTGATATTTCTCTCCTGTCCTTCCCTTCCCCTCTAAAGATATATAAATAAAATCTTTAAAAAAAAATGTTCAGACCCGCAGAAAATTGGAAAGAATAGTACATTGACCATCTGTGTACCTCCACCTAGACTTCACAGTTGTTACTGTTTGTCATGTTTGGTTTCTCTGTCTCTTACACGTATGCATCTGTGTGTGTGTATACACATGGGTGTGTATATGTGTATTTTTGTGTATGTATATAAAATTACATAGACTTTTTTTCTTGAACCATTTGAAAGTAAATTGCAGCATGGTATTTTATCCTAAATACCTCAGCATGCGTATCCTAAGAATAAAGGTGACCCAAAAAACACAAAACCATTTTTGCATCGAAGACATTTACATCAATTCCACGACATTGTCTAACATCTTGTCTGCGTTCATATTTCCCTGTGTCCCAGAAAGGCTCTTACGGCTTTTTCTAAACCTGTTTTCATTCAAGTTTCACTTATTGCATTCAGTTTTTATGTCACTTTAGCCTTTTCGAATTCAGAACAGCTCCACACCTTTTTCTCCTCTTTCATGATCCTGAGTTTTGAAAAAGTCCAAGCCAGCTGTCATATAGAATGCCTCACATTCTCTGTTTGCCCGATGGTTTCTTCATAACGTTGTCTAACTTACATCTCTGTCCTGTGTCTTTCCTACAAGCTAGAAAGTAGGTCTAGAGGCCGAGGTAGGCTCAGACTGCACTAAGACAGCGTGACTCTTAGCGCCCCCAGGCGAGACTGTGGCCCTGTAACAGCTGCTCCCACTGTGACAGGCTCTCACCGTTTCCTTTGACAGATGTTAATGTCCGTGTGTCGAGTCTTACACTCTTGGGAGCCATAGTGTCCACTCACGCGCCTTTACCTGAAGTCCAGCTCCTTCTGCAACAGCCCTGTTCCTCTGGACTCAGCAACAGCAACTCAGCAACTCCCCACCTCTGCCACCCCGACTGGTGGAAGAAAGCCCCCACAGGACCCTTCCTGGAAGAAGCATCAGTCGGCTCTCCAGCGGGGTCTTCAGAGCCCTGCTGGCTCATTCGACTCTGCATTTCCACGGTCGTGCTGCCCAGGGAGGGCTGCTGTGCGGGCATCGACGGCGGCTGTGCAGCAGGAAGCACCCACGTGCCATCCCCCATGCGCCTGGAGGCCTTGCAGGTAGCAGCTTCCGTTCCCTCGTAGGGTGCTGGGGAGGAGCGAGTCCGTGACGGTGACGTAGAGCCGAGCGGCCTGTCGGTGGCGTCGGCCGGAGGTGTGTTGCAGGTGTGAGTGCCTCGTCTGTTGCTTCCTTGTGGTGATGGCGGGGCTTCGGCTGTAAAATGGCAGGTTCACTTCTTGTCGTTGCGAACTGCTCTCCTCACCTTCCTTGGGCATCATGACAGGTGGGTGTGATGGTCATACGAGGTCTGTCCAGAAGGTGTCCAGGTGCGTACTTTGAAAAATAGAGACGTTTACTGAAGAAGATACAAGAAACACTGTACACAGGACAGTGATGCCTCGGTCCCTTTCAGAGTAGGCACCTCGGGACCTCACACGGTTTTCCCAGTCGCCATCAGCTGCCCCGTCATATTTTCCTGAATCTCATCAACAGTCTGAGATCTCTTCCCCTTCAAAGGTGATTTTAGTTTTGGGGAAAAGCCAGACGTCTCAGGGCATCAAGCCTGGTTGTAGGGGGCGCTGAGTCACCTGGCTGATTTGATGTTTCACCAAAAAACTCTGCACAAGACGTGATGCATGAGTGGGCACATTGTTGTGATGAAGCTGCCGATCACCAGTTGTCCACAGCTGCGGCCTCCTGAATCATCCAAATAGTTTCTTTGGAGTAATATTCAAGTTCAGTGCAAAATTTGATGCAGATTTGTTGCTCTACTCACTCAGTCATTTTGAATGTGACGGCCACACAGTACACGTGCTCACTCAACAGTATCTACCACCCCCACTGACCAGTACAGTGAAGTCACATACACCCATGCACATCCCAGTCCACTCTCCTTGGCTGCCAGGTTACATCAGTGTTGTGCAAACCCTTCTCGTTATATTAACAATGGCTGGACTATTTCCAGACAGACCTCAAGTAATTCTGAAAGAAATTGTGTAATCTTTGATTTCTGCAACTTAAAGTTAAATAAAAGTTTAATTCTCTGTAAACTTTTCTTTGGTCTTATATCTGCTTAAACCCAGAGAACAAATTATAAGTGTATCTTCACAGGAAGAAAACCCTGGATTAAAGTATTCGCTGTTTCTGTGCTCAAGTGTGACCAGAGACACGGGTTTGGTTCTGGGTGTGCGCTAATAACCTGCTTGACATTAAACACATCCTTTAACCTCTTTAACCGTTAACTTTTTCAGCCTTAGTTTCTTCAGCTGAAATATTTAATTAAGATCTACCTTAAAAAATTGTACCCAGGCTTACTTAAATGAGATAACATTGATAAAGAAACGTTTCATAAATTATAAACCACCATAAAATTATATGCTATAGTTCATTGATTTTAGCCATAAAATAAAGGTTTTGCTTGCTCTTCATTTCATTCAGCATCACACTTCAGCCCTTTGTTAAGCGTGAGCAGTTTCCGAAATGCGGAAACCCTGTTCCAGGGTCGCGGCCCTGCCCTGAAGTTGCGGGTTGTGCTCTCTCCTCTCCGCAGGTGCTGGCCCACCTGGCCAGGGGCTACTTCTCGGTGGCTCAGGTCTACCTGATGGAGCTCGGAGAGGTGATCTGCACGTGCCTCGGGGAGGCAGACCCGTCCATTCAGCTCCACGGGGCAAAGGTAATTTCCGTTCACAGCCACACGCTTTCCCCCCTAACTTTTATGTTCTTCCTTTTATATTATATGGTCCTTAGTTCCGAGGTTTCTTCAAGGGGTTTCAGGCAGGGAAGTCATGCATTCCTCTGTTCTCGGCTCTACATATAAACCCGAAGAACTGATTCAGTGAGAAATTAATGGCACTGTAAATAGCTGGTGATTTTGCTCCTGGAAAGCGTGCCTTTAATGTGGAAGTTACATAGAAAAGAAAGGGAATCAGTTGGAACTTCCTTTTCCCCTTGATCTGAGGTGATCTCCAAAGTAGTCTTTTCCCTCGTGGTCCTAACGCTCTGCTCTGATCACCGGTTTCTTTTGCCTTCACAGCTTCTGGAAGAACTGGGCACGGGCATCATACAGCAGCACAAGCCTGACTCCCCCCTCCCACCCAGTCAGAGGGTGCCCGTCACCTCGGTAAGTAACTGTCGATTCACAGGCTCTTCTCTTCCTGCCTCAGTCAGTTCACTTTGAGGCTCGGCGATAAAGTGGAGTGGACAATGTGGTGTCCTCCAATGTCAAAAATTGCGGCTTATTATCTTGGATAATGAGATACTAGCATGAACGAGTTTTATTTGCATTTCAGTTTATTTGCATTTCAGTATGTAGTAAGATTGTATGAAACGTACAGCCAGCAATGCAAAAACCAATTAATTATTTCTTTGCGTAAAGCCTGGTTTGGTCACTCAGCCTGCCCAGCAGGCAGAGCAGAGTGGCAGGGAGAGCCACACACTCGGAGTCTGGAGGTCAGAGAACCGCCTAACGCCATGTGCTTGTGGGCAGTTTCTTCATCTCCGAGAGGAACAAAAATTCCTAGTGCATGGGCCGTTGGAAGATTGAATGAAATGAAAAGATGCTGACAAGTAGTGGCGCCCAGTGAACATTGATGCCCTCAACCCCCTCACTGCCGCAGTCCCCCCAGGATTCCTGTTAAGTTCTCGTCATCTTAGGTTGTGTCTGTCCCCCGACACTGTGCCAGTCTCTGGAGGGGGAACCTGTGACCTCACCAAAAAAGGCTCCTACTTCGTGCCAAAAGCACAATCAGAAAAAAACTGCGGAAAACTCTGCAGTTTTCTCCCTCTGCCTCCTCATCCTGTTGATTCGTTCCCTTCACGATCCCCATCGTCCTCTCCATGGTCCTCGCAGTGAATTGAGCCGGCCTGGCCCCGGCCTGGCCCCGGCCCCACCCGCAGTCTGCCTCGGAAACTCATGTGGAGCCGTGCGCCGGTGGGAGCTGAGCTTCGCCGTCCAGCAGACCCCAGAGGGGCAAGATGCTTAACTGTCCACACTCGAGTATTATTTCATCTGTGAAAATGGGATATACTTTCTGTGTTGCCTGTTGTTGAGTAATAGTTATCCTAAACCTTTAGCAGCTTAAAACAACACCCATTTATTCTTTCTCATAGTTTCTTGGGGTCCGGAATTGAGAGCAGCTCGGCTGGGGGGCCGGCCCAGGCTCTGTCCGCAGGTGGTTGGTCAGGATGGTGGAGCGGAGCTTGGCGGGCTGGGGGGCCTTCTTCCAGGGTGGCTCGTTCCCATGCCCCCAAGGTGGTTCTGGCTGCTGGAAGCTGGCCTCACGGCTCCCCAGGAGGCCCTCCCCTGGGGGCTGCTTCAGTGTTCTCCTGGTTTGGAAGCTGGCTTCTCCCACAGCGAGTGAACCGGAGAGAGAGAGACGGAGACACGCAGGGTTTTTATGACCCAGCTTCAGAAGTGTCACAGCGCCATGGCCACACCGTCCGTCCTAGGGTTACGCAGGTCAGCCCCAGCCAGTGTGGGAGGGGACTGACGCCTCTTACACGTTAGACGGAGAGAATCATCAGGGCCATCTGGGAGCTTGGCGACCACAGCCGTCCACATTCTTCTGGTTTGGGTGGGGAGGGCCCAGCCTGGGTTTCCAGGAGCTAGGCCTGTGGGGAGGACAGAACCGGCGCACGGGTGCCCGGCCACACTCAGGAGTACCTGTGGGGCAGAGAGGGAGGCACCGAAACCGCAGGCAGATTTGCCCAGTGAAACGCCAGGGTTTTAGAAAGCGCGGGAGGGAAACTGGAAAGGCACTCTTCCTGTGCCTGCCGCCTCCAGGGCTTTGAAGGAGATGATTCCTCACGGTGCTTAAAGCAGAGCCTGCTGCTCGGTCGGCACGCGGCCCACGGGCCACTCCGGGACCCCGATCTCTGTGCCCACGGAGAAGCAGCCCGAAGGAGCCCTAGCTGGGTGTCCGTGACCCGGGTTTCAGTCCAGCTCCGCTGCCCACTTGTTTCCTTGCGCGTCAGTGTCCTGGGAATGCGGAGATAATGCCGCACCCTCAGCGTGGTTCCCTGAGGGAGAAAATGCGTTGACGTATGTGGGGCAATTACAACGATGTCTGGTGTCTCGTAAGCTCTCTGAGGAGCATGAGCCGGTACCGCCATCGTGACTGTCGCCACCATCTTCATCCTCCCTCTCGGCGTTATCTCTGTGGCCCCTTGACTCCCGCAGGCTGCAGTTCCTGACAGTGAAACGGACGGGCGAACGCAGTCGTTCCTAAGGTTCCTTTCAACCGCCGGGGAGGCCCAGTGACGGCGTTTATCGCCAGCTACCGCTGGGAGGAAAAGTGTGTCACGCTGCAGTCACTCGTGGCCGTCCCAGCGGCAGTCTGGTCCCACCACTGTGCCCCTGGGCTGCAGCTGCACCTCCGCCCTGTTCCAGGTGGTGCTGTTCTGGACCGCGATGCTGAACGGCCCGCTCCCCAGGGCCCTGCAGAACTCCGAGCACCCGACCCTGCAGGCGAGCGCCTGCGACGCCCTGTCCTCCATCCTGCCGGACGCCTTCAGCAGCCTGCCGGTAACTCCAGGCCCCTTGTCTTGCCCCTCAGGGTGTCCCTGCGAGTCCCAGCTCCAGTTCGACTCCAGGCCTTTCTTATTTGAGCTAGTGCTCAGCATCCTCTCCGAGGAAACCGCGCCCACCCTACTTGCGTGTGGGGTGAGGGCCTTTCCTCCCCCTGCTTAGAAGGTGGGGGGAGCCGGAGGGGGAGCAGAGGCTTTGAAGTCAGAGAGGTTTCAGAAGGAATTCAAATCCGAAAGTTAGAAAGACCTGGGTTTAAGTCCTAGCTCTTCCACGTTCTGGCTGTTCAGTATCTTCCCTGAAACTGTGTTGTGTCATCAATGAAATGGAAACGATGTGAGTAATAACAAGAATATGCGAAAGAAAAAAGCAAAAAGAGAAGCGTATGAAAACACGTAGCCAGTGCCCAGTGCGTGTGGCATCCGCACGGTCCCTCCCCTGCGGTTGTCAGTGGCGTCCACATGGTTTTTACTTGTGTAAATCGGCTGCTGTGAAGAGGCAGCTCTGGTGACGTAGAAGAGTAAGGTGGCCTCGTTCACGCGGTTGTGAAGGGTGTGGGCACAGACGCGGTGTGTGCCCTGAACCGGGGGGACGCTCAGATAACCGCTGGGTCTGAAGTGCACCTTTGCCTTCCACCAAGGCAGCCTTGAGGTCTCGGCCGCGTTCACCTCCTGCACGTGGCCCCAGACACAGACACGTCGCGGTCACTTGTCACAGACAGAGCTCACAGCCATCCATTCTCGCTCTTCCTTTGCCACCCCTCCTCGCTGCAGAGCGACTGGCAGATCCTGTGCGTCACGGTGCTGCTTGGGCTGAACGACAGCAGGAACCGCCTAGTGAAAGCGGCCGCCTCGCGGGCCCTCGGCGTCTACGTGCTGTTTCCCTGCCTCCGACAGGTCTGAGCGGCCCGGGGATTCCTCTGGGCCCTGGTAGTCCACGTTGGTCTCATTATTTTCTGGTGGACATAGAGCTCCTGAGTTGGACAGTAAAGGAAGTCAGATTGCTTTGTCATCTTCCTTAATTGCTACTAAAATATGGCAATACCTGTTGTTCATTTATTTTTTTAAGACTTTATTCATTCATTTATTTTTAGGGAGCGGGGAAGGGAGGGAGAAAGAAAGGGTGAGAAACATCGATGTTGGAGAGAAACGCCAATCCTTTAAAACCATGGAAGACCCATCCCTGGGATTTCTGTGGGCGTCCAAATCCCAGTGCATAAGAACAGTAAACTGGGTGAACGAATTTTGATTCCCAAATAGAAATTTGTGGTAAAGTCTTAGCACTTTGTCTGAACAACCGAGAATTTCCTGGGTAGCAGTGTGAATTTCTGAGGTAACTCTGTCATTGTGGTTTGTGTATCTTGTAGGACGTCATCTTTGTTGCAGACACAGCCAATGCAATACTGATGTCGCTTCAGGACAAGTCTCTGAATGTGCGAGCCAAAGCAGCCTGGTCCCTGGGCAACCTGACCGACACTCTGATTGTCAACATGTGGGTGACCCAGCACCTCCCCATGGGGTGACTTCCGGGGCTGAGGTCCCTGCTAGGAAAGAATGAGCAGTAACGCCCCCACGTCATGTAGCCCGTGCTCCTGCTTTGTTTTGCCTGATAGTCCCTCAAGTAATAAGATCGCTGTGCTGTTCCTAATGCTTGTGTGTACAAGTACGGTATGCTGATATGAGAAGTGTGTCCACATCCTAGGAAACGTGGAAACACAAAAGTGGAAGTCCAGCACCTTCGTAGTGGCTGCCCTCTGTTCTGCACACGACGCGTGTGTGTTTGAGCAGTGTGTCCACGGGTCAGAGGGACGGAGGAACAGGACAAGGGCTGCTCCCTGCACAGCCGTTCCCTTCCCGTCCTGTCCCAGTCTCCCGCCCCAGAAGCGGCCGCTCTTGCTGGGACACCAGTGCCCCGCTCTCTGTCACTGAGCTCTGGCGGGTAACACGCACCAGCCGTCTCCTGGCTCCCACTGACGTTTATAAGTCACTGCTCACTGACGGTGCCATGTGGTAGCCATTCACCATCTCCCTGTCCCTGGCATTTACGTGTTTCAGGCTCCCACATGCAGCGAACATGCACTCTTCATGCATGGAGTCCCCACTGGAGTCATGTCCGTCAGTCACATCCCTGCATGTGCACCTACTGGGTCCAACAGTGTGAACTGCAGGTTTTGGTATAAGCTGAACAGATTTGTGGAGCTGTTTTTTTGAAGTTTTTGTACTCACGCTAAGTGAATGTATTTGTATGTATATACATTTCAGTGGTTTTATCTTTTAACGTGTTTTGCCCACTTTGGCTGGAGCAGGGACACACCGGACCCCAGTTTCCAGGAGGAGTTCTCCGGTCTCCTGCTCCTGAAGATGTTGCGATCCGCTATAGAAGCGTCCAGGGACAAAGACAAGGTGAGCCCGCAGCAGAGCCTCGTCTTCGTCGGGCAGAGACCTGGTGTGTCATGGCTTCATTCCGTCTGACTGGTCTCTGTTCAGAGGGGAGCGAGAGGGGTCCAGGGTGGAGAGCGGCCCACTCCACACCGACACCTGCGTTTCTGACCTCCTGGCTCATAAAAGCATCACTGCCATTTGTAATCTATGCCATGATATGTCCCCATCTGTTTTAATAGATGTTTTGGGGTGTTTTTTTGTTTTTCTCCCCTCAAAAATCTTGAAGTAGAATTGACAAGTGAAGAAGATGAGCGGCCCTTGGTTCGAATATTCCTGCGACACTAACAAGTTTGACAAGTATTGTCCTGGGCTGCAGGGTCAGGCATACTTGTTCAAATCCTCGCTTGCCCTTTAGTGGTGGTGCCCTTTGGTGCACGTGTGGCTTCTCTGGAGGTCAGTCTCTTCATGTCCAAAACGGATTCTGTTGCGAATGTTGCGTGCACCTCGGGGAGCGCTGAGACACCGGGTCCTAAAGCGCAGACCGACTAACCTCGCGCAGACTGACTGCGGTTAGTGCCGTGGTTCTGACCACCTGGGAGGCCCCGCCTTCCGACTAATTCCGTCAGAATTTCTGCGGTTAGGGTGTGGGGATTGGTTTTTAAAAAGAAAGCTCCCAAGATGATTCTAATATGCTACAGAGAAAAAAGTACTTTCCTCTGGTAGAAAAGCATTGGTCTGGGATTGTGAAACCCAGCGCCCCTCCCAGCCGCGCTGCAGGCCAGCAGTGTCCTGTTGCCCCTGGGCTTTCCCTGCCTCTGTAACTAGGGGAGGAGGGATTATCTCTGAAGTCCAGTCCAACAGTGAAAAGACCAGTGCAGGGTGCTCTGTAGAGACTCCCCTTTCCGAGGGCTCAGAACACCAGCCAGACGAGACCTTGCGGAGTCCCAGGAGCTCACATCTCCACAGCCTGCATTTTTCACGAGCTCTCTTCTTTAAAGCCGTCTGGGACCTCCTGGGTTTTTTAAGGCTGAAATCATACTTTCTGAACCATCCCTTCGGGAAAACGGATTCCTGATTATTTTCCATTTTATTCTAGGTGAAAAGCAACGCAGTCCGGGCCCTTGGAAATTTGCTCCACTTTCTGCAGCCTCCTCACATAGAAAAGCCCCGGTTCGCTGAAATCATAGAGGAGTCCGTCCAGGCCCTGATCTCTGCCGTGCTGACCGAGGCCGCCATGAAAGTCCGATGGAACGCTTGCTACGCCGTGGGGAACGCGTTTAAAAACCCCGCTCTTCCGTTGGGTATGAAAGTTTTCCCCTGCCCTCCAGGGTCCCAGCTCCCCCTGGGATGGCGCACTCCAGTCTGTGCTGTTGCTGAAGACATTCGTCACAGAATTGTTTATCTCACCACTGGAAACAAATGGAAATGTACTGAGCATCCAAGTTCAGAGTCACTGTATGTCCCTCTCACTTAAATGTAAAAAATCATTTAAGCCTTACTCTTTACGACCTCACTCTTTCTAGGAACGGCCCCGTGGACCTCGCAGGCCTACAACGCGCTGACGTCGGTGGTGACGTCGTGCAAGAACTTCAAAGTGCGCATCAGGTCCGCCGCCGCCCTTGCCCTCCCGGGCAGGAGGGAGCGCTACGGGTCTGCCGACCAGTTCGCGCAGATCTGGAGGGCGCTGGTCACCGCCTTGCAGAGGAGTGAAGACACCGCCGACTTTTTGGAATTCAAGTACTCCGCCAGCCTCCGCACCCAGATCTGCCAGGCGCTGATTCACCTCTTGAGCTTGGCCAGTGCCCCAGACCTGCCCTGCATCAAAGAAACCTTGGAGGTGAACGGAGACATGGTCCAGCCCTATATTCTGCAGTTTTTAAAATCGGGCGCAGAGGGAGGTGACAGCGGAGCCCCCCACGGCCAGCAGGAGAGAGACCAGATGGTCAGAACAGCCCTGGAGCACGTGAGCAGTGTCCAGGCCCTGCCTGGCGACACAGCCAAAAGGGCCATCGCGGGCTTCTTGCAGGATACCCTGACCATCTATTTTGACTCAGTCAGGTGCTAAATGTGCTCCCAGGTTGAACAAATCAGCGACTGTTCCACTGTGCTTTCCAGGGGTCACGTGGTAACAGGAAAACCCAAGCTTGAGCTTCAGATAATGTCAAATTCATCAGTAATCTTAGGGACAGAGGTACTCCATCCAGTATTTATTTAGAATGAATTAGCAGCTGTGTTTATTTTTCTAACAGGGCTCAGCCACGGTCTGGGTTGATGGGTTGAGTCTGACCTGTGTAACCAGGAGCCAAGGAGTTGGGTTGTAGGATGGGCTGAGCACAGTGGGGGATGTACTCAGCCCATCCTACAGGAAAAGAAGGCAGCCCTTGCCGGGCAGCTTACTTGGTTAGAGCGTCGTCCCAGCGCCCCAAGGTTTTGGGTTCAACCCCCTGTCAGGGCACATACAGGAATCAACCAACATGTCCATAAATAAATGGAACAACAAATTGATGTTTCTCTCTCTCCCCCCCCATTAAAAGTCAATAGATTTTTTTAATTGTTTTAAAAAGGATTTAGGAATCCTAAAAGGATTTAGGAATTTTGTCTGTGGGAATTATTTTTTGTTTATAATAAACTAGTGAAAACTAGTGTGCCTGCAACCTTCCATCGTTATAAAGTTGCGTTTGCAGGCAGCTGCAGGCATCGTTATAAAGTTGCATTTGCAGGCAGCTGCAGGCAGTGCTGATGTGCAGCCGTGTGCTCTGGCGCAGGTGCAGTGGTGGCTGAAACACGGCGAGTTCCTTACAGGTCGGTAATACCCGCTGGGCTGGACCCCCCAAGCGCCCACCCCGGAAGCCCCTCTGTGCCTTCTGAAGGAAGCGGCTATTTTCTTGTCATTTTTGTCGAAGTGTGGCATATATACTTTATTCCTAGTTCTTTGGGCTTTTACTGGTGGGTTTTTTGACAAGATATTGTGAAATGGCTTTGGATGGTTTCATTTAATGAATTACTCTTATCCTTTGCTTTTCTTGAATAAAATCAAATTTTTTCTTTTTTAAACCTTTTGCTTCTGTGAAGGTTTCCAGGTCTCTGAAAACAGATGTTTATGTTCGTACGCAGAGAGAGACCGAGGGTGAGCACTTGTAGAAACTGCGGTACGAGCTCCCGAGTCTGCAGCAGGGCCTCTGTTCCGGCTGCGGAATGAGCACATCCTCGGTGCGCAGGGCGGGCGTGCCCCCGGGGCAGGCCTCCTCCGGGACTCTGGGCCGGGGCCTCGGCCTTGCTGCCCTTGTGGAAGGAAGCCACGCAGGGCATGAAGAATTAGATCTTATTTGATAAGAAACAGTAAAAGGTCTGGCTCTGAGTCAGAACCCTAGTTCAGAATGCCCAGTTCTGGACTTTCCTTTGAAAGACGAGTTTGGAGCAGTCACTCTGGCACGGAGGGCCAGTTCCGTGGGCAGGCAGCAGCGGGAAGTGCCGCTCGCCTTCAGAGCTGGAGAAGGGTGCACGGGTGGCCTCCCTCCCTCGTGGCAGCGGTGGTAAAGCAGGCGTGCCAGGGTCGTCACTGCAGGGCAGACAGAAACGTCCCGCAGGACACCTGGGCAGGACTCCCTTGATCTTGACACCTGTCCACGAGTCCAGACCAGGAGCAGAGCCTCACTGTCTTTCCAAAAGCTGAGTTAACTCACCTCGGCTCGTTCAGCCTTCCTTGGCCCTGTGTCTCGGAGAAGAGCCCGGGCTGAGGCCGGGCTCTGCTGCTCCAGTGTGAACGTTACTTGCCTCTCTACTGCCTTAGTTTTCTCATCTGTAAAATGGGGATAATAGTACCTACCTCTTAAGGATGTTACAACGATTCAATTTGTTAATAGGTGGAAAGTTCTTAAGACAGCTTCTGATGATAGATGTGAGATATTTATTTCCTTGAATTTTCAGAACACTAGGCAGAAATACTGACGACACAGTGTCCCTGATGACAAACAGTTGGGTTCTTCCCCCGCCCTTTTAGGTGAGATGTCAGCTGGACGCCTCAGGGGCCGGGCCAGCAGTGTAGGGGAGACACCGCCCCAGGACTACTTAGCCTGCCACACGGGCGAGGGAAAGGACTAGAAATGGCAGAGGCTGCGTGCTCAGTGGGGAATAGTAACCACTTTCCTGGTTCTGCCTATGACCCAGCCTGAGGGCCAGTCTTCAGGAGTCAGGGGTCCAGTTTCAAGACACTTTGGGATTACCCCTGGTTTTTAAAGGCCCTGAGTAACCATGTCCCCAGGCAAGTGACGACCTCCTCTCTGTAAAATGGGGATGAAGACCTCAGGGGTTCGGGAGAAGGTCACATAATGCGTGTAAGGCCTCTGGCTCGGAGCCGGCCCACAGCAGGTGCCCAGGGATAAATAGGTCCCTCTTCACACTTGTCTTTCTTTCTGCCCTGCCCCGGCCGGAATGCCTGTGCCCTCAGTGGAGGAAGACCCCGGGGGTCTGGAGTGGGATCCCGGGGCGGAGCCTCTGCCTGCTTCGAGCCCAGAGCAGGAGCCTCAGCCCTGGCAGATGAGGACCTTAAAATATTAGTGCTGGGGCCCACGTCTCGAACACTGAGCATTCATTTGCCTTTTCTGCCCAGCACACTGGGGGCTACACCATTGCCCTCGGTACCGCTGCTCAGTGGCCTGGGGGGGGTGGGGCCCGACCGGTCTGGGGACCTAATTCAAAACAGGAGCGGCTCATTTCAACTGCAAAGGCCCTTCCTCAAGAGTTATTGCTCCACAGCCTATTCCAGGACTAACAGGGCTGACTGCGGGGGTGCAGGCATTTTTCGGATGAGAAGTTGTGTTAACAGATGATCATCATTTTAATTGATCCAGTAAGAAATGCCAAATGGTCGTTTTTTGGATGCGGAAAGAGCTTTTGATAAAACTTGGTCTCCTTTTTTATCAAGATTATTTTTAAACAGGAATTTTAAAAGGTATTTTATTGACAGCATAAACTGTATCTATCTTAATAGTGATTTCCATTTTAAAAAGTCAGAACTAAGACAAGTAAACTTGCAATTACTATTGGCTAACATATAAGATAGGATGGCTAATGTCATAAATCAAAAGTTCAGTTTTTCGGACTTCCACCAAGATGGAGGCATAGGTGGAAGCACTGTACCTTCTTGCACAACCAAGTTTAAAAACAAAGTTTCAGTAACAAAAACGCAGCCAAACCACAGAAAATTGAACTACACGGAAGTCTGACAACAACGAACCCTTCAGCCAAACCGGTAAGAGGGGCAGAGCCAGCAGCAGAGCAGGGTCGGGCTGGAAAGATCCACCAGACCGACCTGCGTGCACGACCCAGGTGCGCCAGCAGCCATGGGCGGGTCCCAGGTGTGGAGAAGCGGGAAGACCCACTGAGGGTGCAAGGCGGTGGACTCCCTGAGGGCTGACTAAGGTCACACATTTGCATGCAGATAAACCGGTGAAGGAGCGAGCAGTGAGACGGACCACACAGACCCCAGTGGCAGGAAGTGGCAGAGAGAACCACCATTGTCCCTCTCTGACTCTGCCCCCGCATACAGTGTCACAAACCAGCAACCTGGGTGGCCCCGCCCTGGTGAACAACTAAGGCTCCGCCCCTCATACTTAACAGGTGTGAACAGATCAAAACATGGCTCAAGAAGAACTCAGAGCCCCAGAGCTGATAAATCTAAGTGATGAAGAAATAGCCAAACTTTCAGATGCACAGTTCAAAATACTGGTGATCAGGATGCTCACAGAACTGGTTGGTTTTAGTCACAAATAAGAGGAACATATGAAGGCTAAACTAGTTGAAATGAATGGTAATGCACAGGAAACCAATAGTAATGGAAAGGAAACTGGGACTCAGATCAAAGGAGTGGACCAGAAGGAGGAAAAATATGACCAAACAGAAAAGGATGAAGAAACAAGAATTCAAAAAAAAAATGAGGGGAGGCTTAGGAACCTCCAGGACATCTTTAAATATTCCAACATCTGAATTATAGGGGTACCAGAAGGGGAAGAGGAACAGCAACAAGTGGAAAACTTATTTGAACAAATAATAAAGGAGAACTTCCCCAATCTGGCAAAGGAAATAGACTTCCAGGAAATCCAGGAAGCTCAGAGAGTCCCAAAGAGGTTGGACCCAAGAAGGAACACACCAAGGCACATCATCATTACATTAGCCAGGATTAAAATGGAGAGAATCCTAGAAGCAGCAAGAGATAAGGGGACAGTCACCTACAAAGGAGTTCCCATCAGACTGTCAGTGGATTTCTCAAAAGAGACCTTACAGGCAAGAAGGGGCTGAAAAGAAGTATTCCAAGTCATGAAATCCAAAGACCTACATCCAAGATTGCTCTATCCAGCAAAGCTTTCATTTAGAATGGAAGGACATAAAGTGCTTCTCAGATAAGATCAAATTCAAGGAGTTCATCATCACCAAGCCCTTATTATATGAAATGTTAAAGGGATTTATCTAAGAAAAAGAAGATAAAAAAGATGAACAGTGAAAGGATAGCAGACTCACAGTTATTAACAACCACATCTAAAACAAAAGCAAGCTAAAAGGACAGCTAGACCAGGAGCAGAACCATAGAAATGAAGATCACATGGAGGGTTAGCAATAGGGGAGTGGGAGAAGGAGAAGGGGGGAGAAGGTACAGAAAATGAGCAGCATAGATGGTAGATAGAAAATAGATGGGGGGAGGGCAAGAATAGTATGGGAAATATAGAATCTAAAGAACTTGAGACACGTGGTCATAAACTAAAGGGGGGAATGGTGGGGGACGGGGTATGCAGGGTGGAGGGGAATGAAGGGGGAAATAGAACAACTGTAACGGCATAATTAATAAAATATATTTTTTAAAAAGTACAGTTTTTCAAAAAAATTTTTTAAAGACAGGTTCCAAATTATTCTCTGTAGAACGTCAGGTCAGTAACTCCTCCACATCATTTAGGAGCCTTTGCTGCGCAGTCCTGGCAGGAGGTGCTGGCTGGAGGCCTGGGTTCCCATCCTGGTGGGGGGGGGAGGCAAGTGGATGGAAGGGGCTTGGCAAGTTGGAGTGCGGGAGGCCCCCAGCATCCGGGCATCTCAGAGTCACCCCCACCATGAGCAGAACACTCATGCATGTGTGTGTCCTGGGAAGCTGTTGGATTTCTCATTTTAAAGATGGACAAACTGACCCACGTGTACAGACACACACATAAACACAGAGAGACAGCTCAGCTCACCCCCTGAGCCTTAGGAAGTCAACCTGGCACAAGGGTGCTCAAGAGTTTTCTGGGTGGCAGTCTCCCCCGAATCCCCCTCAGAGCCAGGACAGGGCAGAACATCAGGAATCTGGGCTGGACATTTTTCCTCTGCTTTTGACCAGTTTTCTTTAGAGAAATGCTTGGCCACAGCCTTCGTCCACCCTTTTCCTGAGACCAACCTCTGATCTTTAATACACCCTGAACTTGGGCTCCATGCCCTTGGCCCCATTCAGCTGAAGTCAGACTGTCTGCTGTACAGAAAGGGAAGGTGTGAGTGAAGGTGGGGCGTGGGGCTTCCCTGCCCCTGCAAGAGGCTGTGAGGAGGCCGGTGTCTGGCCTTTCCTTTATTAAGCACCTAGTGTATGTTCAGTGCATTGATATACTGCCTTGCTGAGTTTGTACACCAGGCCTCGAGTTCCGCTGCACTGTGTCCTTGGCATAAGAGAACACAAGCTCAGAGTGGGCCACTGGCTCACTGAGACCACGCAGCTAGTTCACCAGAGCCAGAGTGTGAGCCCAGGTCTGTCCTGTTCCAAAGCTGCCCTCTGACTGTTCATGTCGCACCCCTTCCACCGTCCCTGAGCCTGCTTCTCTGGACGCCTGGGAGGGAGAGGAAGGTGTTGTCTACGACCTGGGAACTGGAACGAGAGAGAGAACTGGGCCTGTGGAAATAGACACAAACATGCAAAGGCTGTTTGTTCGGAACAAGGGAGCCTGCTACCGTCACTTGGGTTCAGCAGACACGGGCAGGTGGGAAGCTCTGCCGTGGACAGGGAAGGCGCCAGGTGAGCGCTGGTCGGAGGCCGCTGGCAGGGGGCACGTGGGAGGTGGGCTGACCTGAAGCGGGCCATCCCACGGCACTGCTATGGGAGCATGTCTGACTTTCTCTGTTTATCCTCTGTTGGAGGCGAGGGCAAAAGTAGGGAAGCTGTGAGTAATTCATCAGGTCCTGGCTGCTTTGGGCTGATTGCCACGGGGATTGGTGGTTCAGCATCCTGGGCTTTGCTGCCATTGGTGGGCCCGAGTTTTATTTATATACGGCCTGGCTATCGTTTATATATTCAGTCTCTCCTACCCGACCCCAGAGGTTAGGAGTGGGAGCCTGATGGGCCTGAGCCCAGCTAGGTGCTCCCAATCCAGCGCTCCCTCCTCTGGCTTCTCCCTTCCGCCCTTTCTCAGCCACCTGTCCCGGCACGGCCGGTTGCTGTCGGATGTGCATAAACTCTTGATTCTTATAACGACCCAGGAACGTAAGAGCATTAGCCACTCACGGCCGCACCCAGCTCAGCTGCTTCCTGAATCCTGGCCCCCAGAAACTCCAGGAGATGATAAGTATTTGATAACTTTACTGGAGTTCCACCGTTCAACACTGCGTCCTGCATCTCCCCCCCGGAAATTCACCAGAGGTTGTGGTCGAGGTGTTGGTTGCAGTAGGAACAACAGGCCAGGTGCAGAGGGCTGGTTAGCAGGGCGGAGAGAGAGCCCCGACCCCTGGGGGACGGCGCCCAGGCCCCAGCTCTGTTTCAGCTCCAGGCCCAGAGAAGTGACACCGTGGCTGATGTCAGGACCAGCTGCATTGACTGACAACCCCCTGGACCACCCCCTGCCGTCAGTGGAAACCACGAGGAGGCACACCTGGAGAGCTGAGGAATGTCTTATTGGGACTCTGCCCTAAGGCCTCCAGGTAAAAAAGCCCTGGGTGAAGGGACCGCCTGCGCCTGTCTTCCCCCTTTCATCTCTCAAAGCGTGTATCTCTCTTCCCCTTTCTCCTAGGCTGCAAGGGCCCTTGTACCACCTTCGTGACTTTCTAAATAAACTTCCCCCCGTAATTTGAGTTCCTTGAACCTGAATTCTTTCAAGCCGGACTCAAGTACAGAGGTTGCTGAACCAGGGTCTGGCCTAACTCATTACTGATGACCACTCGGTACCATTTTCCCCGCCGCTAACAGCGGTGGGAGATCCATTTCCAACACGACCCCTGACACAGCTGTTGTCCCAAGGCCGTGTAGACCTTCCCATAGAGCAGCATGAGTGTCCTCGTGATGTGGCAGCCGGCCTGCCCCAGAGCCACTCTTGAAGAATGTGCAGGAAGGTGAGCAACTGGCGGATGGAAGAGGGACAGAGGTCGCAGAGTGAGATGGGTTAGCTACCATTGCGTTTACATTTCTACAGCAAGCCTTACAGAGAGAAATCATCAGCCTCGTTTGACCGATGTGCGGCTCAGGAGAAAAGGTCTTGCCTGAGGTCACAGAGCCAGTAACTGGCAGAGCCAGGAGTTAAGCCCTCAGCTACCTCCTAACGCAGCCCAAGCCCTTTCGGGTACTTTGTGTGCACGTGTGTGAGGGGCCTCCTTCGGGAAAGATCCACCAGCTCAGAGCGGGACCTCAGGAGCCTAAAGAGCTGCCCCTCAGCTGGGCTGCTCCCCCTCTGGAGAGAAGGAAACCAATGTCTCCGGGCCCAGCTGCCGCCCACGCAGGACAAGCCTGCACCCCCAGTTCTGGAAAGGCCACTCAGGCAGTCTTGATCAAGGTTGCGTCCTTCTCCATAGGCAGCTCTCAGTCAGCCTGCAGCAGGGCAGCTTCCTGCTGTCCTTGCGGAAGGTGAAGGGCTGGCCTTGTCCAAGCGGGGCCTGCCCAGGTTCATTCACAGTTGCCGGTCCCTGGTGCTGCTGCAGCCGTCTAGCTGGTGGCCACCACTTACCTGCTTCAGCTTGGAATCTCTGCTGCCCCTAGAATATTCCCATGATCCCTAGAAAGACCCTGGCTTCTCATCCACACAACCTGTTGCCACTCTTGTCAACACAGCCTGTACCTGCTGTCCCCAGGTGGGGACCCTTCTACACAAAGAAGGGCTTGCAGGCTTCCTGGGCGGCTCACCTTTCATAAAAATAACAGTAGTGGCTGCTGTATATCAACCCTACCTTTGCCTGGGCTTACACCCTCTGCCTCTCAGCCTCAACTCTTCAGGGTTTGTGACAGCATGCCCACGTCACAGGTGAGGCTCAGAGAGGTGGAGGGACTCAGTCAAGGTCACGTGTTGGCAGGTGGCAGCCTGTCTGGCTCCCACGTTTCTCCACCTCACCGCACTGCCTTAGCTGTCTCCACTCCAGCTTCTGCTTCGAAAGGCGGAGCTTCCCCAGTTGATTCTAATGCTTGAATTGACGGCCTAGGTTGATAACCATTTTATAAAAGCACTGATTCCCACACTGACCTTGAAATCCCCCGGAAAGAACTTTTAAATGCTGGGGGTGAGGGTGTGCACTGTGGGGGTCTCAGGAGAGAAGAGACAAGTTCCCAGGAGGGTGACTGAGGAACAGCTGGAAGGGGACACTCGAGGCCTTCAGGGTTGTGATAATGTCCTATTTCTCGATCTGGGTGCTGGCTATTTGAGTGTATTTATGTGAAAGTCACTGAGCCGCACGTTTTTGATTTGTGTACTTTTCTGTGTGCGTGTGGTTCTATACTAACGTTTTTTTAAAATAATTTTTTGAAGTGAAGGAAAAAGGCATTTGTCATCAGTCACTTTGCTGCCTCCTGGGAAAAGGCAGCCCGGCCCTGGACTCGTCGTCTTGGGGATGCTTTTCACAGCACCAGGCAGCAGATGGATGGCCTTCGACAGCGAGTGCACCTGCCGCTTGCCCTGACGCTTCTTCCTGGGCCGATGCTGTTGTTGGCTACCAAATGCCCACGGTGGCTGCAGCAGCAGGTACTCACCAAACCCAGGCCCTGGGCGAGGCTGCAGCCCTCCTCCCCACAGCCGAGCCCCAGGACCTAGGGTGGCAGGGACGTAAACAGCTCCAGCCTGGCGCCTGGGCCTCAGCTGGGGGTCCCCCACTGACCTCTGCCTCCACTCTCTGCCCCACACACTGGGCGGGCTCAGTATGGTCAGCAACTGTTTCCACTGAGTGGCCTCCATCTAGCAGCCTGTAAGCGCTCCCCCGTCCCCTCCCCACCCCCGGTTAAACCTCTCCCCCTTCCCTCTCCCTTACAGACTGGATCTTTGCAGTGTTTCGTTCTGCAGCCTGGTTGGCTAAGCCTAGGATGCTGCAATGCCCAATAGTGGAACCTCGCTTTGTTTTAAACGGTGGGGTTTGGGGCAAGGTGGAAGGTCAGTACAGAGAGAACTCCCAGCCCGGAGGGCCCCCGGAGGCACCTGGAGAATCACACCTCCTCTGTGCCCTCGGCAGCCACTCCACCTCAGCCCTGCCGATGACCGACTGGGGCTATGACGGCTGCCCCATGGGGACAGCATGCCCTTTAAAAAGACATGGTAGCACAGGATGGTCGGTGTAAATGCAGACATTGATTCCCACCTCCCAGGCTAGAGAGCTGGGAGGAGGCAATTTGCTGCGCCTGGGCCGCTTCTGGCCTCTAGTGGCCACTGGGTAAATTGCGCAGCGAGTTGGACGCAAGAGGAGGATGGGGGCGCTGCTGTTCCCCTCTTCTGAATCTGCCCGACGCTGGAATTCTCAGCCTTGACAAACCCTCGCTCCCCTTTCCATAAACTGTTACCAACTTTATGACTTCATAAACTTGACATGTTAAGGTCATTTTCATGGTTTGAGAAACCTGCTCTTCCAGATTTAAATTTGCCTTTTACCAGTAATTACTCCTGGTGGGGGCGGGGGGGGGGACAGTGCGTGTGTGTGTGTGTGTGTGTGTGTGAGATTTATAATGATAAGAAACTGTTTTGCTTTTCATTGTAGCCAGAGTACAGAGCCTATATAATTCTTCCTTTGGGGGAAGCCGAGGTATTACCTGTAGTCTAGTTTATAGTCGGTGTGTCCCAGGGAGGCTGTGAAGGCGGCCCAACACGAAGTCGTACATTTACTTATGAGACTTTCTTTGTGATGACACGTTACAATGTATTGCACATGTGGCCCAAGACAACTCTTCTTTGTCCAGTGTGGCGCCGCAGAGACACCAAAGGCTTGGACACCCTGGAGTATTTGAGGAGGTTTATGTTCTGTGGGGTAAAGTCTGAGCCTGATAATGAAGCCAAAAACTCACAGTCTTCTTAACACCCGGTTTGAGCAGGTTTAAAACGTCACTGTGGGCTCATGTGTTTTCCTGGGTGCAGGGTACCTGTCAGATCAGCACCCTCACCTCCTCCAGCGCCAGCGTCTGTGCTTCCAGGCTGTTGAACAGCGTTTGAGCCCCGGAGGTGCTTCTCCACACCCAACGCCGCGTCCCTGGGGGGAATGCAGCTGTCTTTACAGGTTCAGTGAAAGCTTAATGGTGCCCCTGCTCGGTACTGTCTGGGGGTGTTCTTAGGTGAGGGGAAAGATTAACAACCTTGTCAGGGCTTTTCTCTCAGGTGGCACTAGATGTGAGTGCAGTGAGGTAGCATCTTCTGTGAACACTGAGTGCACAGTTTCTTCGCGTCTGTCTGTTCCTGTTAGTGGTTCCAGAGGGGCACATGAGCTTGTACAGTATTTGCCTCCCTTGTAAATGGAAACTGAGGACATTTTTGCAATATTATATAAGTCACATTACATTAGTTTTAAATGAGTCTATATGTCTAGAGTTTAGAATAACATGATTCTTTACACTGGCAGCTGGATGGGCATTGATGCTAGGATGATGAATTTTAACTTTTTTTTGCTTTAAAAATTGTGTATATTTTAAATTAAACTTTAAAATGGAAAGTTACTGCCCTGGCTGGTGTAGCTCAGTGGATTGAGTGCGGGCCTGCAAATCAAAGTATTGCAGTTCGATTCCCAGTCAGGGCACAATTTCCCAGTTCCCAGTAGGGGACGCACAAGAGGCAACCACGCATTGATGTTTCTCTCCCTCTCTCCTTCCCTTTCCCTCTAAAGATAAATAAATAAAATCTTTTTTTAAAAAATTGAAAGTTACTTAAAATTGAATTAAGCTTTCAAAGAGTGAAATTAAATGTTTGGATTTATGTAAATAATTTTGATATAAAAATTTGTTATGCATTAATTCTAATTTGTATTTTTGGCTTTTAAATCATTAAATGCTTTTCAATATTTTAAATAAGGTAACTTTTGGAAAAATAATTTTAAAATTTTACATAAATTTATATTTTTATAAATACATATTTAAATTTTGTACTTTGAATATAATTATGTCTTTATTAAATATATTTTAAAATCTTGACAGTAACATGATTAGTGATTTTGCTGAAAGGAAAATAGGAAAAATAAGTTTCATGTAATCGTTATAAACATTTATGAATTATATATCTCAATGTGGTCAGCCCATCACCCACACAGGTGCAGTAAAAATTCAATTGGGCTGGTGGGGCTCAATGGACTGAGTACTGACCTGTGAACCAAAGGGTCGCTGGTTCAGTAACCAGTCAGGGCACAGGCCTGAGTTGTGGGCCAGGTCCCCAGCAGGGGGCACGAGAGAGGCAACCACACATTGACGTTTCTCTCCCTCTCTTTCTCCCTCCCTCCATCTCTGTCTAAAAATAAATAAATAAAATCTTTAAAAAGAAAATTCAATTTGGTCATCTTTGACATTTTGCTACCTTTCAGTCATAAATAAACCAAAACTTTGTATACATTTAAATTTTTTTTATCTTTTTAAAGAAATATTGGTCAGAATATGAGGATAGAACACACTTAACAGCTTGCTAGTTGATTCATAACTTGTAAATATTCAGACAGACGATCTGTCGCCTTCAGTTGTCTTTCCGCCCCAGGTTGTGACATCGAGAATTTTTTCTTGGACCCTAGATTGGGTTTTCCAGTTCTGTGAGTGGATGGGCACCCGCTGCAGGGTTCGTGTCTGCCCCGTTGGAGGGAGTTGGGGTAGAGAGTCCTCCTGGTCCCCTTCTGAGTGCTGACACCGTCCCCTCCAAGTTTTTAAGCTGCAAGAAGACCCTCCTCTGGTCAAACCCCCAGCATGTGGTCCTGGGCTGTGGAAGCCTCCCTCCCACCCAGCGCTCTAATCCTGTACAGATCAGGGTTTCTCTGGGTCGTCTGAGACACCATTAGATTTTGGGGTACCCCAAGAATGCCCTCCTCCCAGGGCTCTACCTCCACCCCAGCTTCCGCGGGCTTCACATCCCAGCCTGCAAAGTGCTGCGGCCCTGCTGGGAGGAGCCTGCAGGCAGGGGGCGTGGCTGCAGAGCGCAGAGTGGCCTCGGCAACAAAACTCTTCTTGCCTCCTTTTTGCTGCAGTTGGTGGAAATATCTCCCACGGTGACTAATGGTACTGAGATGTGTGGCCTTCACGGGGAGGTGACGGGTTGTCAGGTCATCATTCCACAGATGGCTAACCCCACGCCCACCCGACCAGGTGGCGCCCTTTCCGGTGCAGGTGTCAGAGACCCAACCCGGACTTGTTTTCACAAGAAGGGAGCACTGCCTTGCAGGGCCACAGGAAAGGCGAGGGCGTGTCCGGGGAAGGTGGACACTGGGGCTGGCAGCCCGTCTGGGCCCCTCCTCTCCGTGGGTGATGTCCACAGGAGCCCAAACCGTCGGCTCCAGGCTGCACCCGCGGGCTTCCTTCCTGTGAGAGGCCGAGCCGCTCCGCTCAGTTTCCACTTGAACTACACTGTCGCCCGGGAGGGCGGAGCCCTGAGACAGCCCCAGCACCACCCCATGGGGAACAGGGTTCCCCGGAAGGTGGCGCCCCTCTCAGGAGGGGAAGAAGGCGGGCAGACAGAGCCACCCGTGCTGTCCGTCCCCATCCACCCAGTGGCCTGCACACAGTTGTCACTTAGCCTTCCAGGCCCATCTGCCATTCTGTCCGAGGTTGCAATAGGCCTCCAGATGGTCTGGGTTTACATTGTTCAGACCAAAGTATTTCCAGGAAAGGGATGATGTCACAGAACAGGGGTTCCAGAAGGCGGGGGTGGGTGCAGCACTCCCAGCTTCTCTAGAACATGGACCAGAGTACAGTTCATGAAAAAGAGGAGGGTCCCACTAAACAGCTTCATTCTACAGACCCTCACAGAAACCCCTGAGCTGCCTGGGACCTGGGGTCGCAGAGGGGTAGGAGAGAGGTAAGCTGCAGAAGGGGAGGTAGAAGTGCACCTGCCAGAAGCCCTGTCTTCCCCCAGGGGACCCCAAGAGGGGACTTCGTCACCTCCCAAGGCTCAGGGCCACCTGTGTCTGAAGGAGCCCCCCGAGTCAGGGCAGGGCAGGGTTGTGGGAGACGTACTCATGCTAAAAAATGTATCTGTTGTTTGTCTGAAATTCTAATGTAGCTGCGTATCCCGTGATTCTGTTTGCTAAATTGGGCAACTGTAGGGTGGGAGAGGGAAAGGGAAGGATGGTGGCGAGCTCCAGACGGTGTGGAGGGAGTCTCAGAAGACAGAACGAAGGACGCGGGAGAAGGCAAGGCCTTCGGGGCAGCCTCCTAGTCCAAACAGAAGCTGCTTCATGCCTGACTCATCGAGCTGAAGGATGGAGAAACTGAACTTTGCCCTCAGGAACACCTAGTTTAAGGGGAAGGATACACAACCCCACCCCCACTAGGACCAGAAATAGCCCTGCTCTCTGTGTTCGTGGCGTTGCCACGAAATATAGAATATTTCGTTGAAGAATATAGGCCAGTTATGTTATGGACATTCCCTCTGTTTGGCTTTGTCCGACGTTTCCTCGGGATTAGACAAGAGGTTACGCGTCCGTAGCCAGAACACCACAGAATAAATGAGAAGAGACTGGAAACAGCCAGGCGGGGGAGCAGTGAGTGAGTGAGCGAGCACATTTGGCTGTTCTCCCCGGAGAAGACCAGCAGAAACCTCCGCTGCACCTGCTCCCCTCCCAGGGTGACACAGGCCTTACTCATCTCCTGGGTCAGCTGCCTCGTTGCCATAAATCAGGCCGGCCTCATCAACCGCAGTTGACGACTTGGCCAAGGTGCCACCCCGGGAAGGCATGCATGGGTTTGAGGGCTGCTCCCTGAGAGACTGTGAGTGCCATTTCCCCACCCCCCCACCCCATTTCTCCTCTCCTGGTCATGCCCTAAGTGGCCATCTTTCTCTCTTGTTCACCTTTGAAAGCCAAGTTCAGATAGCAGCCCTCTGCAAGAAACCGTTCCAACAGCCCATATTCATTCAGCAATTAGTAAATGAGCATTTATTAAGTGCCAGGAACTATTTTAGGTGCCAGAGATGTAAATAAAGCCCCTTCTTCCCAGTGTTCCCATTCTGGGGGAAAGACAAGCGATTTACAAACACAAAAATATACAAAGCACTTCCTGATGGTGATAAGTGCTATGCAGAAGAATAAAGGAGGGGAAGTGATGTGTGATACCATTCTAAAAGGAGAAGTCAAGGAAGGCATCTCTGAGGAGGTGACATTGAACAGTACTGAATGAAGGACCTGGGCACCCAAATTCTAGGAGAAGAGCATTCCAGGCAGAGGGAACAGCCAGTGAAAAGGCTGTATCCTATTGCATACTGGGAAAATCTCCACTTTGCCCAGAATTTGTGCACACCTATCTTACAACACTTTCTCCTTTTAACTTGCTTTGTGGTTTTTGGAGCGTACATCTTCCTTCTTGTACTACAGGCCCTTTGAAGGTGGCACGTGCATTAGGCCCAGCTAGATGTCCCTCGCTGGGCTCAGCACTGTTCCTGGCACACAGTAGCTGATTAGTAAGTGCCAGAAGCATGGATAGACAGATGAATGATTGCACTGGGGGGTGGTTGGAGGATTTAAGGGCGAGAGGAGAAGCAAGGGGGAGGGTTTCTAGCCTGCTAGCCCCATCCGGCCTCTTAGGTCTTGCTCCTTCCTCTTATCCCCCCATGTTGGCCTTGACCACCGTGTGCCGAGGCGCCCTGGTTTGGTCTGGGGACGCCTAAAGTTTCATCTTGATTGGTTCCCTGGGTTCAACAGAGACCTGATGATTTGTCAGGTAAAGAAATTAAAATTATTTCCTGATAACACATGTGCCATTTGGAAGTCGGTTTTTGGCAGGAAGTCATCCTTTCCACGACAGACTGGAAAGTTATTGCTGAGGTGGTCGAGATTCTAGCTGGGATGCCAGGAAAAGTGAGGGGAGACCGGCGTGCAGCTGCGTTCCGCGGTTTATACGAGGCTCTTCCGGTGGGGATGCCAAAGCGGGGAGTCTCGGGGTGGTGCCTGGCACAGCCCGCAACCAGTTGTCATTGGGATCAGTTCCAGGGCTGTTGAGAACCACGCCTTACGAGTTTCACATTTCTGGGGGCTCGTCTCCCCGCCCCTCCCAGTTAATTTCCCCCGCAGCACCCTCTGGCTCTTTCAGCATGGGGCGGGGGGTTATACATTTGAGGACTCCCCTGCCCTCTTCTCTGAGTCGGAGAAGGGGAGACACAGAAGGAGGCCCTGCTGAACTCGTCTTCAGCACGGGATTCCCCGATAGAGTCGTCTCCTGAGGCTTTTGATGCGGGCACGTCGCGAGGGTCAGCAGCTTTCTGGTCCACGCCACCTGTATCTGCGGTCCAGCCGCGCCACAAGGGGGCACCCGGGCTCCTCGCCCGCGACCCGGTGCTCCCGCGCTCCCCCTAGCGGCCGCCGCGGGGCCTTGCTCCGTCGGTGGCGCAGCTCACGTGACCGCGCTCCCGGGCCAGACCTGATTGGCTGGGGGCTCGGTTCGTGGCAAACTCGGCAGCAGCTGCGGCGGGTGGGCCGCCCAGGTGAGGTGACGCCTGAGAACCCCGGTCCTCCCCAGCACCAGACAGGTTCGCACACACGCACACACACACCAGGCTTCGCTGCACACCCCTAGCTGTGTGGTTTTAAAATGTGTTGAGGAAACGGGTCAGTTTGGATTATTAGCACGGGAGCCTTCTCTGGTTCTGTTTGTCTTTATCCTTGGGCGCTGATGGGCTCCTGCAGCCTTTGCTGGTGAATGGCTGTTTAAAAAGCAACGCAGAAAACCAAACAAACCCGAAACAAACGTGGCAATTCATCCGATTCAAAGTCATTTTGGTAAAATTCAAAATGTAAGACGTTGTAGGGACACGGGTTTTACTACTTGATCCCCTCGCTTCTGGCCTGAGAAACACAGTTTCGAGTCACGTGCTGCAGGCGGGTACGGTTGACCGTGCAGACACGGTTGCTGAGGGTGAACTTTGGGATCAACTTCTAAATCGTGCAGCAAGAGTCTAGAGGGATTTGTTAGAAAATGGCTTTTTCTTTTTATCCCATTGGGAAGGATAAAAGTCCTTCCAGGATCTGTAGTGAATTTCTCCGTGGTGACTCCTCTCCAGTTTTCTCACAGAGTTTCTCGAGGCTGGTGCTGAGATGATTTTTTTTTAAAGCACAACAGCTGCTTTGTATTAAATACACAGTTGCATGTTACTAAATTGTAAAAAAAAAAAGTGTGGCTTATAACAGAAACCTACAAGATTTTTTTATATCTGGATTAACCCAATTAGAATCCAGTTTTAAGAATATTTACAAAGTAAAGTTTATGAGGAAATAGGATCTTTAAAAAGTAAGATGTGTCACTTTTTTTTATAAGGAGACGAGGGCAATAGAAGTGGTTAAATAAATTTAAATGTTTCTTTTTTTTTTAATGCTTAAATACTTACTGGAGAAGGAAAGAAATAAACCAGGCGTAATCCCATTTAGAGCATCCTGACAGCGAATGGAAAGGGTAACTTCTTTTGCCCGAAGATAAAAACATCTGCCTGTCTTGGGATGGAGGGGGCTTGCTGGCTGGAGAATGAAGGGAAGTGAATCACCAAGTTTAATGTTTCGTATGTAGAGAGGACTATGCCACTTCTTGCCAACTTGATTTCAGTCGTTGTAACATCTCTCATAGTTAAAGTTTTTGCTCTGAGAAATCACATGTAGTCCTCTCTACAGAGAAACCAGGATTGAAAGACCCACAGTGACTAAAAGACCCTACTCCACGGCATTTTTGATAGGGCACTTCAATGAACGTTAATTCTCTTTGAAGACCTAGCAAGTAATACCTGGGATTGATCACAGTGTATGTGCTGAGTTAAATTACAAATTGTGGTCCTGTTTCCTTTAAGAAAAACTGGATATTTGTGTACTTACATAACATTGTTTTTCTTAATGACAGTCTGCCTTGTGTATACTTGCCCTACATTTATCGGAAATTAAGAATTATGTATCTCTATGTTAATTTTGTTTTTTAAATATTTTATTTATTTTTAGAGAGAGGAGAAGGGAAGGAGAAAGAGTGGGAGAGAAACATCAATGTGTGGTTGCCTCTCATGTGTTTCCTACTGGGGACCTGGCCTGCAACCCAGGCATGTGCCCTGACTGGGAATCAAACTGGTGACCCTTTGCTTCACAGGCCCATGCTCAATCCACTGAGCTACACCAGCCAGGGCTCTATGTTAATTTTGTATCCCCTTCATTTTCTGGCATAGTGTCTTGCAGGTGGCAGTAGCAGGCACTCATCGAAGATGGGTCAGGTACCGATTGTTAGAAGGGGAGAACTTGGAATGGATGAAGTTTTGATCATTCTTCAGTGGGTGCCATAACTCCAAACATTTTCCATTTGGGGAACTGAAACCAGTCTGATTAGATTCGGGCGCAGGATGCGGCCGGTGACTGACTTCAGGGGCAGTTAGTGTGTTTTGAGCTGCCTTTTCCTATCGTTTGCCAGGCAGTTTCCTTTCTTTACTGGATAGGGTGTCAACTTGTTAGATGCTTTACTTTTTGCAGTGTTATTTCGCAAGATTATGGCAACAGGGATGACACATTTGGTGTTCTAAACTTTTAGAATCTGTCCCCTTGCCCAGAATGAGTAGCAGCGCATGGCAGTGGACTGTTTGGGCTAAGCACCCTGGTTTCAGCCATTTTTTGGCCTGTGCTTTCAGACAGTGAAGCCAGGAAGAAGGGTGTCAGGCAAATCCTGTGTGTGTGTGTGTGTGTTGTTCGGAATTAAAAACATTCTAGGGCCGGTTTAACACATTGCAAAAGCACATAAAGACATGTGACTGGTGGATCTGGATCCTGCTGTGCCGTCGAGGCCAAGGGAGGAATAGACTGTGCTGGTAATTTAGGTGAATTTTTGTAGACCAGAGTGTTGGCTTCAGTGCTAACATCAAATCCCTACTGAGTACTGTACAGGTAAATATAACTGTTGATGGTGCAAAGACAGTGGTTGATGTTATCAGCCTTGCGGTTGCCTTCAAAAGGCCGAAATAATTTGAGGGTTGTGTAAATGTAACTGCTCCTTCACTATTAAGGAGATGACATTACATTTGGCCCTTCAAAGGCCAGCGCAAAGCTGATGTGGCCCCCAGTGAAAATGAGTTTGTCACCCCTGGGCTAGGCACTGGAAATAAGATGCAGCCCCTTCTCTCTTGGAGTTTACATGCTGGGGTTGTGCCAGGCAATAAACAGGAGTGAAATAAAACAGAATGTAAAAGAAGCTGCAAAAGAAGCAAGTTGGGCGCTGGTTGCAGTATTTCGAGAAAAGTATTTAACATGCGGCTCTAACACTCTAAGTGTCTTCTCCACGTGCACACACAGGCTAGCCCTCTAAAAAGTGCCAGTTACTGTCCTAGATCAATGGCTGTGCTGGGACAAGCTGGGAGGGAGACATTTCCCCGTCAGCACTGGGTTTCACACCCTCTTTCCCAGGATGAATTGCTCGCCCGTCCAAACCCCATCCACAGGAATTTGCGAGCCATCACTGACTCAGTGGTAGCTCTGTCTCATCAGGAGTGAATGAAGCATCAGAAGTGGATACTGAGAACACTGAGGGAGTGGCGACATTGTAGACACCTTGTAAAGTGCGTCCCCCTCCCACCCACCACCCTACTGGCGTTCACTTTGTAGGTCAGCTGCTTTCCTCGGAAAGCAAGAAGCAGTATGGCCAAGAGGAGGAAGAACGTCTCTCAGATTTCAGCTTTGAAGAGGAGTTTGGGTTGCCAGAACTGGACTAACACTTATGAATTCCCGGGATGGCAGGCCCTGCGGCTTCCTTGGAAAGCTCTGCAGTGCCCCCAAGTCCCAGCCTCCTTTAATCCACTCCCCATCATCCCTAGGCTGCTGGAGCCTGGGACCACCCCAGCGTGCAGCCTCACTGTGAGGTGGGAGGGGAGGCCCGGTGGAAGGTAGTTGTCCTCTGTGCAGGGGAAAAGGATCACTTGGTCCCTGGTGATCCTGGGGGACAGGCCCCCTCTTCTCTAGTCACTTTCAGCCCAAGACAAATCAAGGTTGCCAAAATAAAGGTTGGGACCTGAGGCGGGGAGGGGTGCTGGGTTGCTAGGGGTGCACACATGACTGGGTTGCCAGTTCTGCTCCCACTCAGCATGAGGTGCTGGCTCACCGCTCGCCTGGGTGGCCCGCTGTGCCCCAAACCTCTTCCTGTCATGTCTGGGCTGCACCTCTGGGCCCCACGGCTCCTGTTCACATGGGGCCCAGAGGTGCAGCTGTTGTGGGTGCTGGCTCAGGCAGCTGAGCCCCTGGAGTTGGCCCTGGACCCGGTCCTGCTCACCTCTATCCCCACTGAGGCCAGTTGAGCCCCGGCCTTTGGATTAGCAACACCCCCCCACCGGAGCCTTCAAATACCTCCGAACCTCCATCACTCCAACAAGAGGCCTCAGCTTGGCCTATGGGGCCCCTGAGGAAGTGGAACCTTCTCTAACCCCTCAGGGGGCCCCAGCTCAGCAAGCAGGAGCCCCTTCAGCCCAGGAGGAAGCCTCAGCTCAGCTTCCACCCCAACAAGAGGCCTCAGTTCAGTCTACAGCGTCCTCTGAGCCGCTGAGACCTTTGTTAGTCCCTGAGGAGCTCCAATGGGTATGCGGCCCCCTCCCAAAATGCCGACTCTTCAGTCCAGCAGGGGATCGTGGAACCGCCTCGAGCGCCTCGGGCAGGTGCAGAACCTTCTCCACTCCAGCAGAGGTCCAGCCCAGCCTCCGGAATGCTCTGTGGGTGTTGAAGCTCCGCCTTCAGTGCACCCTGAGGTGACAGTCTCCCCTCTGGTTCAGGGGAAGCTCGGCTGAGTGTGTGTGTGTGTGTGTGTGTGTGTGTGACCTGTCACTATTACTTGACTCTTCAGTTATGTGCAGAACTCATCTTGTCCTCTGGCTTTCTATCTGTGTCACCCGTGTTGTGACCAGCTCAGGATTAAGTAACTGTGGGAGCCACAGATGTGTGACATTGTCTACAGCACCTGACAATGATAGATGAGAAGAATGGAATCCGCACAAAAGGGAGAGGAGACATAATTACCGTATTTTGCTGTATATAATGCTCACTTTTTTGCTCAAACCTCTGAGGGAAAAATAAAGATACATATTATACATGGGTAGTACTAATTCCGTATCTATATAGACATTTTAAATTCTTTTATTGATGCTCATGCATGAAAAGTATAACCCAAAAGCAATAACAATATCAGTGAGCAAAATAACACCCTGGAACACGATGATCGGTTTTGTTTCTAAACATAAGTATATAAAAAATTGAATCGAAAATTTTAAAAAAGATTTTTTTTCTTGAAAGTTTGGGCCAAAAATTTTGGGGCACATTATGCCCAGCAACATACAGTAAGTACTAAAAGAGACACAGACCAGAGATGCTACATAGTTCAGCAGGATCTCAGTCACTGGGATGTGGAAGTCGGCAAGCCGCACGGATAAGCTAGAACGTCAGCTGGGACTTAAATGGTGGCTACGGTTTGTTAACTAGGGAAAGAATAGTGAGTCCAGTGTGGGCAAAGCCGTGGCTGTGGGAATGGTCAGGACCTAATAGGCCAGCCTGGCTGTAAAGAATCGGTTTAGGAAGCAGGGAAAACTATGCTTATGAAAAACCGTGGCCATCAGCTATAAGGGCTTGACAGTCACACTAAGACAGGGGACAGCCACTGGGAGTTTTCAGGTGGGAGAGACACCTGAAATAAGATGGATTATTGAAATAAGATTGAAATAAGAGGATTATTTCAGACTCCCTCTGTTGAGCAATCTAGAAGGGAAGCTTAATTGAGGAAGACCAAATTGAATGTTCTAGCAAAACTGAGGAGTAAAATGAGAAGGCATTGAATCCAAATGGTTGTGACAGGAGTAGAAAGGAAATCCTGGGGACACTGTGAAGGAAGAAGTTACCAGACTTAGTAGTTGTCTGGAGCTGGGGGGTAGGGTGCACAGGAAAGAGAGAGATTGCATGTGACCCTGTGAAGTACTGTCCTGGGTGACAAGGGGAAGGGTGGTGGTGTGACGGGGGCGGGGGAGTGACACGTGGTTCTCTTCCGGGCCTCAAGCAATTCTTCACACACACGCACTGGCCAGCACTTTGTTCAGTACTTGAGACCCCTCTGCATGTCCCCAGAGTTCTTGGCTGTGCAGCCCTCCCCCCTAGAATTCTGCTTTGTAAGTTCTAGGCTCCTTGGTTTCGCCGAATCTCATCTCCGTTTTCCTAGGGAGTTCACCAGCCTCTGCCTGGGTTGTTTCTTTCCTGCAAGGGAGCAGGGAATCTTAGAGCAGCCTGCTAACCACAGGGCTCGCTTCATTTATTCCCTGTCTCTTGGGGACTGCGTCCTTCATTGCCTTAAGTCCAATTCCTTGAAAACTGTTACATATATTGTGTCTGGTTTTTAAATTGTTTTGCTTTTTGGGTTTTTTTATTTTTTAATTTTTATTTTTTTAATTGTTTTTAAACAGGAGGTTAAATTGGCCCCAGGTACTCCATCTTAACCAAAAGCAAGTAATATTCTTTTTTGGGGGGTGGGAGGATGCTGCCAATAATATTATTTAAATCCATTTTGTTTTAATCCAGAATCCAATTAAAGTTCTGGCATCACAGGTCATGACTTTGTTTTCTTTAGCCTAAAACACTTTCTTACCTTTTTTGGGAGGCGGTATTTTATGGCAGTGGCATTTTGGGCCTGTCTGAGAGGGTTGTCCGTAAACTGTCCCACAGTCTGGACTTGCCTATTTGCTCACGATCAGCTTCAAGGTGAACTGTTTTAGCAAGGATACTACGTAGATGAGGTATTCTTCCTGCTTCCTTTTAAGTGGCTCATAATGCTGTGTTTGATCACTCAGTAAAGGTGGTGTCTTCCATATCTTTCCATTGCAAAGTCATTTTTCCCTTGGTAATTAGTAAATAATCTTTGGGATGATACTTTGGGATCAGTGAAGATACTACTCTCAATTTTTTACCCATCTGTGCCTCAATGATCATCCCTGTCTCAATCTGTTATTACACTGGTTGTTATAAAGTGACCAATTTATTCTATAAGTAGTAGCTCTCCCTCTTTTCCTTTTTGGGTATCACCATGAACCCATGGGCATGCCTTTAAATTAATCTTGTTATGCCTTATTAGCATCATTCTTTTGAATGTTCAAATCCCCCAGATTTGGCCAATGCAATCTGTAATTATTTAACCATATAATGTTTGTTACGCCCAGAGTAATTTCTAATATATTTACTACTCGCAGTTAGGAATTGAAAAAGGGACTCCATGAGTTGGGGACTTATCCAGAGTCTTCTTAGAAGTCTTCCCTAGCCCTGGCTGGTGCGTCTCAGTGGACTGAGTGGTGGCCTGCAAACCGAACAGTCGCCGGTTCAATTCCCAGTCAGGGTAACTGCCTGGGTTGCAGGCCAGGTCCCCAGTGGGGAGCGTGTGAGAGGCAACCACACATGAATGTTTCTCTCCTTCTCTTTCTCCTTCCCTTCCCCTCTCTCTAAAAATAAATAAATAAAATCTAAAAAGAGATTAAAACTTTTAAAAAAAGAAAAGAATTTTTTAAAAAAAAGAAGTCTTCCCGTTCCTGTGCACTCTCAACCCAAAGAGAGACTTTCAGGTTGGGAGAAGGAGACACCTCTGAATTAAACTACAGGTCTGTGTCACCCCGTCCTACGCCCTGTCCCCTCCATTCTAGGCATGCCGCACCCACGGCCATTGTCACCCTTCTGTTGGGCATGTCTGCCCTCTATTTATTTCCACTGTTCGGGACCAGCCCACAGCCGGACCCGACCAAACTGCCCTGGTGACGTGCCCCAGCAAGGCTTCCGCACACCCAGCGGAGCCTGGGCCTACCTCCTCCACCTACCCACCTCTTTGGCACTAATTTAATTCTGTTTCCATTTATAGGATCTTACTTAGCCCTTTGGCCTGCTGCTTCTGCCAACTTAACAGTGATAACGAGGCTGCCGGCCAGACAGTCAGCTTGCACTGAGACTCTGAATGTGTCTCAAACACACGGTGTGGTGAGTCTGAATCGCCCGGTGGTTTTAATCTTATTGACGTTTTCATTTCTATTTTCAGTCGAGGATGAGAAATCCTTAAACAAATAATGGACCTGCATCGTTTTTATTCATTCATTCAGAGTTCAACCCCCTCCATTTCTAAGAAGGCCTCCCTCGCTGTGAGTCCGATTAAGGAGCGAGAAAGGAACGGGAGGGGTGTGGAACGGACAGTGATGGCCGCGTGGTGCGTGCTGTGCTCTCTGCTCGGCGCTTCGCTTCCAAGTGAGAACTTGTTCATTCGTGCGTCATGGTTCGTGCACCGGTTTTGTGGGCATTCGTTTCAATTGTCCTTTGCCTCCTAGGACAGGTAGCGATACGTGTTTATTTTGTTTGTTTTTGCCATTTTATAAAAAAGAGCCCCAACGATGCTGTTGTATGAAAGTTCTATTTAAACGCTGGTAATTTCTGGTTCCTTCACCGGAAGCAGCTACCAGGCCCTTCCGGTGGGTGGGAGGGCCCCTGTCTTCTTCACTGTCCCTCTCTGAGCTTGCTCTGAAGCTCAGGGTTTCCTATCCAACAAACACTCAGGTGCTTTTAAGTGTTTTTCTGCATATTAGGTTTATTGGCACCTACATGGTAACTTCCAGAATGTGCTTTCATGCCCAGGTAGCTTGAATACCACTTTCTGTCAGTGATCTTGATGGAGCAGGTCATAAATAACAACACGGTGATTCTCATATAAAGATAGTATTGCTTGGCTTTCAAAACAATGTTTTGACCAATCTCATTGCTCCCTTCTACCCTGGGCAGAACGGGCACTTTGATCTCCTTTGGCAGGTGTGTGGAAACAAGATCAGGAAATGTTGAGACCTATCGCCTAGGTCTCCGGGTCCCAGTCCGGGGCTGTCCGCAAGCCCATGTCCCTCCTTTCTCTGGACCCTTCCTCCCTTCTTTGACCCTCATCACCAGCAGCGATATTTTTAATTATTCAAGAAAAGAAACCCAGCTGCAAATCATACACTTGACCTTCACGTAGGCAGAAGCTTTAGATGATTCCCCAGGTAAAGCTGAAAACATAAACAATGACATGAAATGAAAGCAGAGTTGGCAGCTGGCAAAACTGCCTTTGTCCTTCTGTACTTAGGACCTCAAGTATTATTGTGTGGATTTGTTGATCATTCCACACTGGTACACGGCCTGCCAAATCTCAGCCTACGTCCCGGAGGCCTGCCTAAATTTAAGCAAATAGCGAGTGTGGACATAGTGGTTTGTTCTGTACAGAGCCTTCTGTTATGGGGGCTGGGGTAGGGACCACGCTCAGGAATCAGTGGGCAAGTGGAGAAGGGCATGTCCAGGTGTGGACCTGTTCACAGTGGGTGTTAATCGTGGTCATCTGTGATAGTGGCAAGGACACGAGCAACCCGAAGAGGTGCAGGGAGGAAGCCTCACGCTCCCTCTGCGTCTGAGCAGGACAGGTGGGGCCCATGAGTGTGGGGAGGTGCAGCCGACTTGCCAGGAATCGAACTGACTGCAATCGTCCAGCCTCAGATTTTCTTCAGTTCTGGGCAATTGGCCCTTGGGGACCAATGGATTAATCCTCCATAAAGTTACTACAGTTCACACTATGGAATGTTCTAGGTGATAACCACTCGTTAAAGAACAAACCTTTTCCTCTTTGGTTGTGTTGACGATCACAGGCTCACGTTGCCTCCCCTCCACATGGCACTCAAACGCCTGCTGGCTCCCATTGTTTTCACTGGGCTGCGTGGCCGTCGGCTGACCAAAGCTGTCCCGTAAGTCCTTCCTTACCAAAAGTGGCCTCTTCTTTTTTGACAGATAAAGAATTCATAGAAGAATCATTCAAAAAGGCGTTGCAAGGCTGGGAGAAGGACACCAGCGCGAAGCTGACGGCTGAGCTGGAGACAGCATCCTCTGGCAAAAAGGGGGACAGCCTGTCGGCCTTCCTGAGTGAGCGGCTAGACCGTAGTGGGAGAAGGGACATTCGTGCCCTAAACTGCATATTGCCGTGTCCTGGGGGGAAATATAGAACATGTAGAACAATGTTATCACCATTGATGAAACTGCCATTTTCAAACATGCCAGACCGAGGTATGCCGTGAGTCACTGGAAGAAACAGGAACTTTTCCAGATCAGTTGAGGGCCCTGGCCAGTGTGGCTAAGTTGGTTGGGGATCATCCTGGAAAGCAAAAGTCACCACTTCAATGCCTACCCAGGACACATGCCCGAGTTGCGGGCTTGGTCCCCAGTTGGGGGTGTGCTCAAGAAGCAACCGGTCAATGTTTCTCTCCCTCTCTTTTTTCCTCCCTTTCCTTCTCTCTAAAAATAAATTTGAAAAATATTTTCAAATATAAAAAATACACAATTTTTTAAAAAGTCGTTGAGGAAACCATTTTTCTGGAACAGGCCTCCTGATAAAGCTTCTCAGCGAGCAGCAAGAAGTTAAGGTTTCCAAGGAAGAGCAAGATGCAAATCCGCAGAAAAACGAGAGCTTTAAGACCGAGAGGAGAGAAGCCAAAGGGGAACGGGAAGCACGGCGGGAGTCCAGCGAGGTGAGGATCGCTCTCAACGTGTGGGACCTGGGCTTCCAGTGGGTCAGCACCTGCCTTGGAAGCACCCAGGCAGGACAGCCAGGGGCACCTAGTTGGAACCTCATCTTGGCCATGTGACTGAGACGGTGATCTCTCATCCCACTTTGCTCACTGAGAGAATGGTGCCTCTGTTCCTAGGGTGGACCAAAGGCGGACCTAACACACAAGACAAATTATACAAGAAAATGCTAACGCCAAGAGCACATAACATGTAGGTTTGGTATGTTCTTTAAGAACATATTAGCAATTCACCTGAAAGAGTGAGGTTTTAGAGCAGTAGTTAAGAATAGTTAGAATAGGCTAGAGGATAGTTAGTTTTTATCCTTTCCATCTCTTTGGGGTTTTTTTTTAATCGTTCTTTGTTTTTTAGCTCACTACAGAGTTGCCAGAATACAGGTATAACGGCAAACTTGGCAAACTCGGCAAACTCGGCGTGGCCATACCTGTGATTATAGGGGCGATAACTTTCATTGTGATTTTCTGTTTCATTGCGGTAAGACCACACTTCTTTCTGGTTTCCAAAATACGTTCTGTCTTTAGAATAGATTTAGAATGTAATCGGATTTTTCCATTAGTTATTTGTGGTATGTGGGAAAGCTTTTGAGGTTTGCATGTTGATCTCTTGACTTTGGACTTAGCCATTTTACTGAATTGTTGTATTACTGCCAATGAAATGTCAGTTGATGCTCTTGGGCTTCTGAAGTTTTGCATCATCTCATATGCAAATATGTTTTGTCTCTTTCTTTTCAATGCTATTTTTTCTTATTAAATTAAGACCCCCTCAATGACGATGAATAGTGACAGCGACAATGGATGTCCTACTTTTGTTCTTGACCCTAAAACAGAGCTGCTGTGTAGGTTTCTGGTAGATATTTTTATTTTCTTTTTTCTAAGAGTATTTAATAGGAATTATCTGCTGAATATTATCTAAAACAACCAGTAAAAGGCATTGCCAGCTGCATGCAAGATCCTAAGTTAGGGACTATGAAAGAATCAAAAAATTATAAACAAAATTCCTGTCCTCAAAAAAGTTGCCATCTCACTTAAAAGGGGACGAATAAAGATTTCGAGACAGTGGTCATTGTGATGAATAATCACGATGTTGCTTTCTTCCAAAACAGATTTATTGCCATAGAACATCGTCAAAGGACAGTAAAGAAGGAAGCTCAAGGTAACCATTAGTCTGGCATTTTTTTAAGTAGAATTTTAGATCTACAGGGGCTGCTTCTTCCTCTAAGCAACCTGAGGTGACCTCTGAAAATGGTTCACTACTCACTTGACCCAGAAAATTCCACTAAAGCACACAAATCAAGAGGTTCAGCCCTGGCTGGTGTAACTCAGTGGACTGGGCGCCAGCCTGGGAACCAAAGGGTCACCAGTTCGATTCCCAGTCAGGGCACATGCCTGGGTTTGCAGGCTGCATCCCTGGTGCAGGGGGGTGGGGAGAGGCAACCACACATTGATGTTTCTCTCCCTCTCTTTCTTTCTCCCTCCCCCTCTCTCTAAAAATAAGTGAATAAAATCTTTAAATAAAAAAAGAGGTTGAAATTTTCACGCTCATCCGAAGCACACTCATGAAGTAGCCCAGCCCAGGGAGGGTCTGCACGTCTGAAAAGCCACCATGTATCTGAAGGACGTTACTGGTGGAGCTGTTACAAAGGTAGAGTTGGTAGGTGTATCCAGGCCAAAGAATGGGATGCACACAGGGTCCCCGGCTCCAAAAAAGCGCTGGACTTTTGGTGCACACGCCTAAAAATGCAGAAAGTAATGCAGCAGCGCTGACAGGTTTAGGTAGAGATTCTCTGGTCATTGAGCACATCCAGATGGACAGAGCTCCTGAGATCCAGAGCAGAACTTCCAGAGCTCATGGGCCGCCTAACTCATCCGTGAGCTCTCCCTGCCACATCGGGGTGATTTGTGCTGAGAAAGAGCAGACGGTTCCTAAGCCAGAAGAGGAGGTTGCACAGAAAACAGACATCCCAGAAGGGAACTAGAGGGGGACTTAGAACCTGTCTCTTTCAGTTTCCTCCTTTTACAGTGAGGAAGCCACCGAATTTGGAAAGAGTACTTATGTACCCTGGTGCTTTGCCTAGATTTGCAAACTAGCTCCCCGGCCCGAGCTGAGATAGAATGGCACTGGCACGGACGCACGCGTCTGCTGTCGCTGGTCCTGTGAGGAGACAGGGTGCAGAGGGACAGGTCTTGGTTGTAGCTGTTCCTGCTAGTAGTGGAGGCTCTGGGGAAGCAGTGGGGAGGCCACAAGGTCTTAGGGGAAGAGCGCTGGTCTCCTTCAAGGCTGAGGAAAGGTAGAATATATAAAGCCTTTCTGCAAAGTAGCAGGAAAACTTCCCCTTCTCATCCTACCAGTTTTCAGGCCACTGTCCTCTCCATTTGCTTCATCCACACCCCGTACAATTTTAACCGGGAGAGACCTTACATAGTAGTTCGTCTTTTCCTTTAATAATAAGGAAGTGGAGAAGAGGAAAGGGAAAAATCTTGCCCCACGGTCACATGGCCAGTGAGTGTCAGAAAGAGGATGGTGCCTTTCCAGCTGGGGACTTCTACACTGATTCACTGTGCTTGGGCCGTGAGCTGCATTCTGTGTCCAAACTCAGGGCACACACACCACACCGACATTAGTCTCTCTAAACAAAATCATTATGCACTCTGATTGCGTTTCTATTCTGTTTGCATTCAAAAAGAGTGTCTTGTATTTTAGTGCTGGTGGTGACCTTTAAACTGATTGCACAACTCAGTCACTCAGCAGTGGCCTCCTGCCATACGGAAGGCAGCAGCCGGCTACTGTGCTGTTCAAACTTGGGCATTGACTTGGTGTGATTTAGCTTATGGGATAAAGCAGCTAGGAAAATAAAAGCACTTTCTCTCTCCTCTGAAGCAAACGATGTAAAATGCTTTTGGAGAGCGTAAACTGCTTTTGTCCAAGTGGTGTTGCTTTTTAAAAGTATATATATATTAGATTTTATTTATTTATTTTTAGAGAGAGGGAAATTAAGGGAGAGAAATATCAATGTGTGGACACCTCTCATGTGCCCCCAGCTGGGGACTTGGCCAGCAACCCAGGCATGTGTCCTGACTGGGAATCAAACCGGTAACACTCTGATTTGCAGGCCCTTGCTCAATCCACTGAGCTACACCAGCCAGGGCTTCTTCTTCTTTTTTTTTTAACTGCATGAGGGTACTTGGCCAAGAAGGAGAGTGGTGATTTTGCTCATCGGTATGGACCCAGGTACCCATTTAGTCCTAATAAGACCAGAGCTACCCATGGTGAGAGACATGAAGGGCACAAACCACTAACTGCCATTTTTCATTTTCCTCCAAGGGGCCTTTTCTCAACTCTCTGGCCTACGGGATGCCCCCCGGAACACACAATAAAGGTAAGATAAAGTACTCTATGGCGGAACACAGCAGGGGAAACAAGAATTAATATCCCCCTGTGTGTTTCCCAGAAGGATGTTTCCTCCGGGAGGCGGCCGCTCTGGCTCAGGGACCTGTACAGACCGTGCAGTGGGAGGTGCATAGAAGACATGGCACAGAAGCTGCATGACAAGGACTCCTCCGCTGAGGATGAGCTGTACTACCAGATGTAAATGTGGGGAGCAGCTTAGAACTCCTGACCAGGCTGAGGAAGTGAGGAGTAGCGTGATTGTCCCTTGGCCTTCTTCCTCTTACCCCAGGTTGCGTGGTGAGTTTGCGGTGTTAAGGGTCGCTGCCACAGACTCGGCTGCGTGACAGACCAGCGTGAACCACCACCGCACAGGACACCGCCACCGAGTGAACTGCATCCTCAGGCTACCTGCAAAATCTTATTTAACTGTGTGTACGATAAATTGTGTTTGTTTTTGTTTTTTCAGTTCACTGTCTTATGATCATTCTTCTAGATTTATTGAGGTATCACTGACAAAGAATAAAAACTTTAAAATCCACTTTTAAAAAGAGTGTGGGAAGAACCAGCTTCCCACAGCAGAACCCAGGAGAACACCAGCTATTCCAGTATCGAGAGAGGCGGTTGTACTAACACTAGTTTGATGGCTCTGCTCAGAGTAAGGACCTCACTCCGCTGTTCAGCATAACAGTTGTAGGCAGATAATAGTTGTAGGCAGAGCTGTGACTGGCTTAAAGAGGTGACAATTGCTATAACTGTAATAATAATGACTAGTCAGCTTCAAGTGCTCTCCACAGACCAAGCATTGTCCCAAGGACATTATTTAGTGTTCACACCAACTGACATCTTCCCTAATCTGCAGATGAGGAACTGAGGCTCTGAGAGTTTTTGAAACGTCTATGAATTCACACATCCCGATCCTTCTTCCTGAGGCTAAAGGGCCATGGGCGGTGTGACCTGACTTCTCTTTTTCTGAACATTCAATTCAGTTGAGAAATTTCTGTCTTCAATGCTATCTCAAGGGACCTACAAAAAAAATACACTGTGGCAGTTGTCTTAGCCCCACCCTTACTAGGTTGCTCCAGGCCCCTGTTTAGGGGAGGCCCAGAAAACAGCATGGGGTAGAGCTGGGATTCCAACCTAAGCATTCCTGGTTCTAAAGCCCACTTGTTCTGTTACTGAGGGAACTATGCTACTTCTCCAGCTAGAATCAGAGCTGGGTGAGAATCCTCCTTCTTCCCTTTTTTAGTGGTGCAGCCTTGGGCCCCAAGTTGCTTCCCTCAAGCCTGTTTTCTTATCTATACTATGGGATAACAAAGGCACCTCCTTCTCGGTGGTCGGTGAGGACAAGTCACAGCTTTCCATGAATGTTAAGTCCCTGAGCCCTTATCTCCTAGGTTAGGGCAGAGATTCTCAGATTTTACTACGTTTTTATTTCTAATCTTCCTGTTCAACCCATAACCCTAGTGAATGCCCTTAGCACTCACTCATCTAGCCTAAAACCTGGGGTCGGGGGGGGGCAGGGGCCGGTTTTCACTGCTGGAGAGAGAACTGCACCACGGAGGGCCACACCCCAATGGCTGGTTTTACAAATAGAAACTGGTACTGGGACCTTGACCTTCCTGGAGGTATAAGGGACACCTTCTTTCCTGGAAAGGCAGATGCAGCCCAGGAGCCCCAGTGGGGATCAGTGCAGCTTGCTTCCAAGAACTGGCCTGTTCCTTAACCAGCCCTGTCCCCACCTGCACCTCATCCAGCCACGCCAGAGCATCCCTCCCTGCTCACACTCAGTGCCAATTGACCAGTGCTTGCATCTGTGAAGCGTCTGAAGCACTGCAATATACCCCCTGCTACTTAAAAAAAAAAAATTGTGAAGCAATTTAATCTGATAAAATTACATTTCAGCCAAAAACCAGTCTCGGGATCAAAGTAGGGTAAATCAGGGGAAATGACGTGAGGAAGCTATAATGTGTCTATTTCATTTTTTTAAAAGATTTTATTTTTAGAGATAGGGGAAGGGAGGGAGAAAGAAGAGTGAAACATTAATGTGTGGTTGCCTCTAGCTCACCCCCTACTGAGGACATGGCCTGCAACCCAGGCATGAGCCCTGATTGGGAATAAAACCTGCGACACTTTGGTTCACAGGCCCCCGCTCATTCAGCCAGGTCTATTTCATTAAATTTTTTTTTCTGTTACCTTTTATCCCTCTATACCTCTTCCACCTCCATCCATCTCCTCCCCAACTGTTGTCTGTGTCCATGAATATTTTTTCTTTTTTCCTTGACTCCTCAACCCCTCAATCCACCCCCAGCTCCAGAGCTGTCGAGTTGTGAGTCCATTTGGAAGAGAAATGTCACTTTTACGAAGGAAATCAAACACATTTATCTGCATGGCTAGTTGAGCTTTGCTGATGGTCGGGTTACAGGAGAATGCCCAAGGGGTCTCTAGGCGCTTCCTTTTGGAGCAAGGTGTGGTCAAAACACGAATATTTCCAGAGAGCCGCCATCCTGGGGACTACAACGTGGGCCTGAGCTCTGTCTGCCGGGCTACACTGACACCGTGTCAGAGGCAAATAAAGAGTCATTGGTCCCATTTTCCAAGTGGACAACCTCCACTAGCAGAGGCCAAACGACAGCCCCAAAGCTACACAGATAGAGCTGAGGCCAGACGAGGTCATGACGCCGGCCAACAGAATCTACTTGGATGCAGACTTTGCGGGAAACCGGCAATGAGGACGCGCTCCGCCCCGACGCCAGGCCTCGGCTCTCAGCAACCCACTAGGGTAACCGACCTGCATCCTCTCAAAGCCCCTCGGGTGCTGGGTACAGTTAGGCGTCCCGGAGCGCTGACCCCGCCCCCTCGATTCACGCCCCGCCTCGCGACTCCTTCCGGCTCCGCGATAGGCTCCACGGGCCGGGGGCGGGGCCTTACCCTGAGCCTACGTGATGGCGTCAGTCGCCCTGGGCGCAGCTTGATGTTGTCGGTAACCCGGAGGCCGCTGGGTCAGGTCGGATCTTCGGGGGCTGCTGCGGCTGGGAGAACTTCATGCTCCGCTACCTGCTCCCTTTGGTGAGTTAGGGGTTGGGGCCTGGAGGGCAGCAGAGGGGCGGCGGGCCGGGACGCGTAGGAGCGATGGGCCAGCTTTCGCCGTGATCACAAACTCCCGGTTGCCTCGAGACTGCCCTGCTTCAGAGCCTGCACCCTTCCCTACCCAAATCCCGTTCCTCAACTTCCCACTCCGATCCAAGCCTCCGTCAGGCATTGCCACTGCTAGCCAGTCCCCTTTTCTTCCACCTGTGACCCGACTCCAGCCCTTAACCCCACCCCCTCATCACCGGTCTTGCATAAATGCCGTCTCACCCTTGACCCCACTCTAGCCCAGTTCCAACCCGATCACAGTCACATTCCTCCGCCTCCCTCTTTCACACATCTCATCCTCAGCCCTCAGCCCTTTTGGCAGTCCTAATGCCCCACGCAAATCTCTTTGAGAACCACTGTTCTGGTTTGTTTTTCCGGATCAGCTTTCTTATCCCAATCTCCCACATGCCCCTGCTCAGCTCCCAAGGTCTGCTCATCCTAAACAGCCCACCTCTGACCCACTCTCATTTAAGACCCAACACCAAAGTAGGTGTGCTTTGAGCTCGTGTCTTTCTTCTTGATAACTCTCGTCAATCACAGTCCTGTCCCAGGTCTTACAAGAATGTATCTTCTTGTCCTCACAGACTCAACCCCTAACTTCTAGCCTGTCATATACTTCCTTTCCATCTCCAGTCATCCTCAGGACATCCTCCATCCCTAAGTCTTTGCTAAATTGCCCCTAACTCTTGCTGCACCAATTCCTACTGCTCTCAACCAATCTTTAAAATGGGGTCTCCAACCCCAGCTGGTGTAGCTCAGTGGATTGAGCACAGGCCTGCAAACCAAAGGGGTCACCAGTTCCATTCCTAGTTGGGACACATGCCTGGGTTGCAGGCCAGGTCCCCAGTAGGGGGCACGAGAGAGGCAACCACACATTGATGTTTCTCTCCCTCTCTTTAATGGCATATCCTCTGTTGTCCCCACCTCAACTCTTTACTTCAACTCTGCACCCATTGGCCCAACTCTTCCCTTGACCCAGTCCCCATTCAGTCTGAGAGCTCAGTTTAGAGTGCCCTGCCAGCCCCACCAGCCGTCCCTCAACAGCGAATCTAGGGGCTTACTCAGAGCTGGGCAGTTAGAGACTGAACAGCGGGACCAGCTCATGCAGGGCCTCCGAGGTTAGATGAGTGTGGAGGAGTAGAGATACCCCTCCGCATCAGGGGCTTTCCCCAGGTGTCTGGTCCCCTCCTTCTGTCCTCAGGAAGTATGATTCTAGCAATCATACTCATTTAATTGATTCTAGCAATTAAATTACTACTGCTGTGGAATGGTAGGTATCTTCCAAATGCCTGAAAGGTGAGGAATGGGCACTCATGCAGCTCGCTCAGGCTGAGGCAATAGAAGCCATCACTTCCTTTTGGCTGGTCTCCTGGCCTTGAAGAAACTCAGGAAGTACCAGGGTGTGAGACTGGTCATGGTTACAGAGCCACTCCACCGGGTGTTGCCCTAGACCTTGGAAAAGACCCTCACAGAAGGCTCCTCTGTGCCGCATCTGGTAGCAGATCAGTCCCAGCACTGATCACAGGGAACACCATGGGTGCCAGGGGTGATGTCACATGTTGTGAAGAGTGTCAGTGAGCGGATCCTGAGGAGGCTGACGACTAGGTGGGTTTGGAGGCCGATGAGCTGCTTCCTCTTTTTTCGGGGGCTGCATCACTGACTGTCGGCCACTGTGGTTGCCAATGAACAGAGGGAGCTGAGTTATTGAAAGGAGCTGAGGCACAGGGGCATCCTGAGGCCGTCAGGTCCCATGCGCAGCATTTGTCATCTGGGCTTTTTGAGTACATGTCCCCTCCAAGTTCTGGTGACCTGGTTTCAGGGGGTTGGCCAGATGACAGCAATTTTAAAGGGCCCCAAGCAGGACCACTGTCTTCACTTGCCTTTTGTAGTCTCGTTCCTTTGAAAATTGGATGCTCTTCTACCTCCAGTACGTCCCCAGTAAGGTGTGATAGGTCTGGATGGTTTTCAGCCTGTCGGTAGCTGGGTTTAGTGGAAGTTCTTAGCACTGGAGAGTTGTGTACTTCAGCTTCCCACCGTTTATGAGAGGGAGGTACCTGCCCTGAGCCTTATTTTTATTGTATTCATCAGTTCATTCAGGCGTTTTTCGAGCTCCACTGTGTGCCGTGCACTTTTCTAGACACTGGAAATACAATGGTGAATGACCCACAGAAAGTACCTGTTTTTATTCATTCAGAGATGTGCTCTTGCTAGACCCCCAGGGGATATGGGACGAGAAATTGGGGGAGATGGCTGTTATTGGATGGAAAGAAAGAGGGAGGAAAAAAAGATAGCCAGTGTTAACTGACCTCACATTTCGGGCCTCACCCACCAGTCCGTGGTCTGGGAATCACAAGCCAGAAGTTTCTCACCCTCCAGCTGGTGTTTAATTACTTCAAAGGCCTGGTTCCCCCAGCTCACCTGCCAGAGAACACTGGACAGAAATCCAATTTTCTTCAGGTGGGAGCAGGTGCTGTTTACTCATTCCTCACTCACATGACTGAAAGATCAGCTGCCTTTCTGAATCAGAAGGTAACTTTGTCATTTTTTCTTTTCCAGTTGAAAACCATGACTCATCGATCAGAACTATAGTAGCTGGACCGCTTAAATGCCAGGCTGTTGTTCCGAATAGCCAGGTACGGGATTAGATTCAATCCGCAGAGAGGAGACTGTTGGGAATGGCTGAGGAGTCCCCGAGGAGAGGGGGTTGCTGTTTACTGATGGCTGCAATGCTTCGAAAGCCGTGAGGCCGGCTCATCTATTTGTTCTTTTAATGTAAGTCTCATGTCAGCCATTTTTCCCCTTTTCTTTCTTCCTTGGTTTCTGGAGGAAGTAAAATTGGACATGTTTAGAGGGCCAGGCAGTAGAGCGAAGAAAAAGAACCAGGACAGTTCCTCCCTAACTGTGTGCTAGAACACGTAAGAAAGGACAGTCCTGAAACTTGGGTACCAGGGAAGGAACCTGGCCCAGCTGCTTGGGGCTGCGGAGCTGGTCGGCAAGACGGTTTCTTGTTGACTTGAAGCCTTATTTGGTAAGTGGAGTTTCTGAGTGACCCTTAAGGGTCAGCAAGTATTCAATTTGCCTGAAACTCCTTGAACCAAAGACCTGAGGCAGTTGCGTCTGGTCAGAGGCACAGGGTGTGGGGTGAAGAAACCAGAGAATTCTGTTCCTTACCTGGGGCCTGTTTATACTGAGCCCCGGTCTCCTCTCTGAAGTCCTCTCCCAGGGCTGTTAGAGGAATTGGTGAGAAGAGAGAAGCTTGAAAAGCTGTGTCAGGATGAATCGGTACTTAGAGGGAGAGGCAGGCTCAGCAGGGTTTGGAGTTTCCTAAAAAGCAAATTCACCTTTTCTGCTAAACTCCACTGGTGCTCAAGTTTGGTCTTTAGTCCCTGCAGCCCAGTCTCCTTGAAGCCACACCTCTCTTTGGTTCGGTTCTTGGTGTCAGTGAAGATTGTCCTGAGGACTGGGAGTGAAGCCAGCCCCATTGGGTGGTGGGCTGGGGCCTGGGCCACCACGAGAGTGACTCAGCACTGACTCAGCAGTCAGGAGACCCAAAGCCCCGCCTGCTTCCACCAGCAAGTTCTCAGCAAGAGGCTGTGGGACTCCTGGCAGCCCGTGTCCTGCCTCTGTGAGGCTTTGTGGAATACACACCACAGGTCGGGCAGGTGTGCCCCGAACTGTGGCCTGAACCCCAGGGTCCCAGTCCTATTGGTGAATTGTCAGGTGGCTTTTCTCCTGGATTCATCTCCGCTATTATCATTTCGTGGCTTTTCTGACACTTTGTTTTAGGCTACTGTTACTGTCTCTTCTCTGACTCTGCTCTGACCTCTCAGTCATTTTGCTTTGTTTTGTTTTTGTTTTTTTCACAGACCTGCTCTGGGCCAGAGCACCCACTTGTTGATAAGCCTCCTCCCGGAATGGGCCTTAATGGACCCAGGCTATAATTTGGGTTGCTGAGGTCTAGACCCCTAAGGGCAGCCTGGCCTTGGGGCTGGCTGAGGGAATGGCAGTTTTGCAGCTTGAGGCCTGAGGGCTGGTCGTAGGCCGCTGGAATCGTTGAATGGGGTTAGAGCTCAGTGTCTTGGAGCCAGAGAACCAGGCCTTGGCTGGCTGAACCCAGCCTCCAGGATCAGGCATGTTTTTAAAGGGTCTCTAACCACAGTACATAGCTCTTTCCCTGTTGCCCTGCATGGCCAGACTGTGGAGCTGGTCTCCAAGGAGGGGCCTGAGGATCTGGGCAGGTAGGAGCAGGAAGATGGTTGAAGGGTGAGGCAGCCGGACGGGGGCTGCCGCCAGGGCCCTGTGTTCTTCCTGGGGGTCTCCGCACCCTGACTAGAGCTGGCTCTGCAGGGACCGTTCTGCATGCACCCCTCCCTCCCCTGCATGTCCTCACTCAGGAAGGTTGGTTCTGGGTCCTGTTCCCCCCTGCCCACTCTAGAGGCCAGGGATTGAATCAGGGTCTTTTCCCACCAGGGCTCTCAGCTGAAGGGCCCTCCCCCAGCCCCCTGCTGCCCGCTTTTCCTTCTGGCTCCCTTCCCCCCCACTCTACAGAGCGAGCCCTAGCTCGCCTGTCTCCCCCCAAAGGAAGGCGATCACACTCATTCAGGGGCCTGGGGCTTCCCTTGAGCTGCGGCGGGCCTTGTCCTGGCCAAGGCTGGGGCGTCCACCGCATCGGCTCTGGGATCCTGGGAAGTTCCTTGACCTGGGTCAGTTTCTTATCAGTTGGATTGAAGGAATAAAAGGGCCCTCCCAGGGTTGTTATAAGAAATGGAATGAGGCAATAGATGTGAAGGGTATAAAACCCATTTAGCAGGCCTTGGTTTTAACTTCTTCTTTTTTTTTTTTTTTAGTGTATAGTGAAATATTAAGACTTTTTTTAAAGATTCCATTTATTTATTTTTGGAGAGAGGGGAAAGGAGGGAGAAAGAGAGGGAGAGAAATGTCAGTGTGTGGTTGTCTCTTGAGCTGCCCCCACTGGGAGCCTGGCCCGTAACCCAGGCATGTGCCCTGACTGGGAATTGAACCAGCGACCCTTTGGTTCACAAACTGGCACCCAGTCCATTAAGCCACACCACCCAGGGTGGATTTGGAGGAGCAGAGACAGCAATAACCTGTTATTTTTGGTGTCCCCTCATGCTCAGCTGTGGGGTCACTAGACATTTGTGTAAATGTGAGTGTGTCTGCCTGGCCCACCCTGTGTAAGTCGCAGGGGTGGGCAGGCCAGCCAGCAGCCCCTCAGACCAAGACCCAAGCCCTTAGCCCCTCCCCAACTTCACCCTCAGCCACTGCTGGGAGGGGGCCAGCTGCCTGAGGGGCTTTCCTGTGCTACTCCACCTGCCCGTGCATTTTGATTCCGGCAGTGGGATGCTTTGCCTGTATATTCAAGTGGTCACATGCACTACGATTATAGGTGCCAGTCGTTCTTGGTACATACTGGCCCCTGTGCTAGGCATTTCCACAGTCATAACCTCCCTTTGAGCAGTCTGATACAGCGGCCCCGTGTGCGTAGCTGGTTAATGGCAAATTGAGATTAGAACCAGTGTTGTTCCCCTTCACACGTGTCCTTGTACTGCCCAAGCTTGACCCTCGCAGCCCAAAGGAGAAGCGGATGTGTGGCAGGAGAGTCTCCCTTTTGCAGCTGTTTCACTTGTACTTTTCACTGCTGAGTGGCAGACACTGCACTGGAAGGCGTCAGAGGGGGCAGGTGCAAGGCCGGGCCCTGACTGTGATGTATGAGGCCTGCGTTCTGGTCCCTGCGGGTTCTCTGCACCTGCAGCCACAGCAGCCCTGGGCACCCTCAGCTCTGCAGCAAAATCATCAGCCTGTCGTTTCCTGCATTTAGTGCCAGAGCTTGGCGTGCAGTAAAGAGCCCTTGCCGCCCCCTCCTTGGGGTGGGTCCACCCTTGGCCCTCCACAGGGCTCCTCCCCCTCCAAGATCCCGGCCCTCAGACTCTTTTCCTTCCTTGTTTCCTTCCAGAAAATCCACTCTCAGTTTTACTTTTGAATTCAAAGGCCTTTCTTTCGGTTGCAGTTTGAGTACAACGAGCTGAGCTCATGCTGCCCTCTTGGGGGTGTGAGGGGTGAGGGTTGGTGGCGGGGTGCTGGGGAGGTGAGCTGGGAGCTTGCTCATCTGGCCCCCTCTGTCCCAGCAGGTGTCATGTGGTTCTCCTCGGGAGCTGCTGTGTGAGTGGAAATGCTCTCAGTGGTGGAAAATGGACTGGCCCCCCAGGCCGCCATCCCGGTAGGTGGCCAGGGTTAGGGTTGGGGTGGGGAAGGCGGGCACAGCACTGCCGTTTCATTGGCTTTTCTCGCTTTGAAATGTATAGACACCATCTGGTAAGAGAGGCCTGGGGCTGAGAAAAAGTTCTAGCAGAAGCAGGCTTCGAGGAGGTCCTGCCCTTTCTAGATCGTCTTATTGGTGATAAATCGAGAATTGACAAAAGAACAGTCGGGAGTTAATGTAGGTTACCCGAAGACTAAGGATTTCTCCAAAGGAGATATACAAGTTCAGTAAATACGCGAAAAGATGCTCACCATCATTAGCCATGAGACAAATGCTAATCAAAACCATAGCGAGATAGCTCCTCACACCCACTGGGGTGGCTGTAACCAAAACGGCAGACAGTCGTGAGTGTCATTGGGGTTGTGGGGAGGGCGGAGCCCTCGTCCATCGCTGGCCGGATGTCAAATGGGGCAGCCATTGTGGGAAACGGTTTGGCAGTTCCTCAGAAAGTTAAACATGTTGTTACATGTGTCCCGGCAGTTCTGTTCCTTGGTACCTACGCCTGAGCATTGAAAACATATAACATATTTCTACACAAAAACTTATGCACGAACGTTCATAACCACATTATGACCAAAAAGTGGGATCAACCCAAATGTTTATTAAGCTATGAATGGAGAAATAAAAGTGGTATATCCGTGATGTTATTTGTGATAAGAAGTAATGAAGTGCCGCTACGTGAAGAATGCTTTATCATAGAGGAACTTCGAAAACATGCTAAAATGAAAGCAGCCAGACTTGAAGGGCTGCCTATGGCACGATTCCATTCATATGTGCGGTTAGAATAGGCAGATCCCTAGAGACGAGGTAGGTTAGTGGTTGGCAAGGTTTGGGGGGAAGGGAGTGGGGTTCAGTATTTCTTTTTAGGGCAATGAACATGTTCTAAAATTAGATAACGACCATGTTGACACAGTTCTGTGATCATACCGAAACCCACTGGACTGTATACTTTATTTTTAAATTAAAGAAAATTTAGAGAGAGAGAAAGAGAAACACTGATTTGTTGTTCCACATATTCATGCATTCACCAGCTGCTTCCTGCATGTGCCCTGACCAGAGATCAGACCCATAACCTTGACATAGTGGGTCGATGCCATAACCAACTGCGCCACCCAGCCCAGGGCCTCTTCTGTGTGCTGTATCTTCATTTTCTGTAATTAGCAGGTGCTAGTTTTGCAGAAGGCATGTACAGATACATACACACAGGTGTGTGCGTGTGTAGTTGTGCATGTATTTTGCAACAGGCAGAGTTACATTCCGGGGGTTGCCATAGGGTCTTCTGAAGGCCTGTGTTATGTCCGGCCCTGCCCAGGTCATCAAGAAGAAGCTAGTGGGGTCCATGAAGGCGCTGCAGAAGCAGTACGTGTCCTCCGACGCAGCGGTCACCAGCGAGGACGGAGACGCCAACTCCATGTGCAGCGCCCTGGAGGCCGTGTTCATCCACGGCCTGCATGCCAAGCACATCCGGGCCGAGGCCGGGGGCAAGAGGAAGAAGAGTGCCTACCAGAAGCCGCTGCCGCAGCCTGTCTTCTGGTCCCTCCTGAAAGCTGTCACCCACAAGTGAGATCAGCTGGGGAGGTGTTGGTTTGGGGGAGAGCTTCGGGACATGGGGCGCTCTTCATCTCCCACTGCGTGGGAGAGCAGCAGGTGCTCCGTGTTCTAGAACAGAGATGGCCGAGGCAGGGGTTGTCGGTACACCAGGCCCTTCTTTCCTCGTGGAACAGCCCGGGACTGCTTCTGGCCTCTGGGCCAGTCCCTTCAGCAGGTGCCATTTTTTTATTTTTATTTTTTAAAATTTTTATTTATTTATTTTTAGAGAGAAGGGAAGGGAGGGAGAAAGAGGCAGAGAAACATCAAGGTGTGGCTGCCTCTCGAGCGCCCCCTACTGGGGACCTGGCCCACAACCCAGGCTTGTGCCCTGATTGGGAATTGAGCCAGTGACCTTTTGGTTCACAGGCTAGTGCTCAGTCCACTGAGCCACACCAGCCAGGAGGTTCCGACTTTTTGCCACATGCTGGCCGAGTTCAGTAGTTGCATCAGAGGTTATGTGGCCTGCAAAGCCTAAAATCTTTACTATCCGGCCCTTTGCAGAAGTTTGCTGACCCTGCCTTAGAATGTTTGAACATCTCTGTGCTAAGTATTATAACGGATTGAGGGTGTTTTTTTTGTTTGCTTTTTAATAAGAGTGAAATCTAAGTAGAGCATCTGAATATTCGTCCTGAGACACCTGTCCCCGTGGCCCTGCCCCTAACTGCCTGGGCCTGGAGCAAGTAGCTGGCACTGCGCCTCGAAGGGCTATCGAATGCCACCCTCTGCCCAGGGGTGCCCTGTCGGTCTCTGGTCTTCCTTTCCATGCCTGCTGCCACTGCCCTATCTCGGGTTCTCACCTCACTCCTGGGTGACAGCGGCAGCCTAATTGTCCCCTTATCTCAGTCCGTCTTTTCTTAACATTTATTGAGCTGAAGCTCACTGGAACCAGTCGAGGGGCCTTGCAGAGCATGGTCCACCCTCCCACGTGCAGACGTGAGGGGGGACTGTGGGAGTCGCCGGGGGAGGGGGGGCGCGTTTCATCAGAGGCCTTCAGACACTGAGTTTGGTGCACCCAGGGTCTGATCCTACCCAGAGCCACCCGCCCTGAAGTCTGCACAGCTGAGGTCAAATCACTTTCCTACGCAGAAACCTGCAACCCACCTGCTCCCCGATGCTAGCCTCGGTCTGATTCACTCGGTTGGGGCCCCAGAATCTGTATCCTGACCAAGTTCCCCAGGTGACTCTGAGGCTCAGCTTGGTGTGGGGACCACTGCCCCTCTTTACCTCACCAGTTTGATACTCAGAACCCTGCGTTACCTGGCTCCGCCCCGAGCCCCCCACTGTTGTAATTAGAGTGCTCCCCACTCTGTCACGGGTCTGTTGCTTCCCTCGCCTTTTCCTCCCATTACCTCCATGTTCTAGAGAGTCACCCCGTCTTTGCCTCTTGAAACACCACAAGGCCCAGCTCGATGCTGCCCCTTCTGTGGCATTTTCTAGTAACAGCAGGCGTGCCCTTGAAAGGCAGTTTCCTGGGCGGAGGGCAGGGGCCGTGTCTCTAGCCCAGTGTCTTCACAGCTCCGAGGACCTTGCACTTAAGGGCACATCAAACATGTCCTAGACGCAGGCAGATAGCATCAGGGACCCTGGTGGTATTCGCAATGAAAATGGCAATTAACCCGTTTGGCAACAACTTCAGAAAGTTGGGGACTAGTGCTTAATATTTCACAGCTCCCCTTAGAACACTGTTATCCAAAAGTTTTTCATGCCTAATGTATCTGCAGCCGTTATTATTGGCTGTTGCCGGCTGGTGAGTACAGTGTCACCTCAGCGATTCCAAGTCCCTTGTTGAAAGCCCCCCGCCCGCCCCACCCCCAGGCACATCATCTCGGAGCTGGAGCACCTGGTCTTCGTGAGCACGGACGTGGGCCGCTGCCGGGCCTGGCTGCGCCTGGCCCTCAACGACGGCCTGATGGAGTGCTACCTGAAGCTGCTGCTCCAGGAGCAGGCCCAGCTGCGCGAGTACTACCAGCCCACCGCCCTGCTGCGCGACGTGGAGGAGAGCGAGTTCCTGCTCAGCTTCCTGCAGGGGCTCACGTCCCTGTCCTTCGAGCTCTCCTACAAGTCGGCCGTCCTAAACGAGTGGACGCTCACGCCGCTGGCCCTCTCTGGGCTCTGCCCGCTCTCCGAGCTGGACCCCGCGTCCACCTCTGCTCCCGAACTGCAGCGGAAGGAGTCTCTGGATTCCATCTCCCATTCCTCGGGCTCCGAGGACATCGAAGTCCAGCACTCGGGCCATAAGATCCAGCGCAGCAGGCAGCTCACCGCCTCCTCCCTCAGCCTGGACACGGCCAGCTCGTCCCAGCTGTCCTGCAGCCTGAACTCGGACAGCCTCCCGCTCCAGGAGAACGGCTCCAAGAGTCCCGATCACTCGGAGGAGCCCATGTCCTACGACTCAGACCCGGGGACAGCCAATGCTGATGACTCAGACCCATCCCTGCAGGAGTGAGTACCCCTCCTCCGCTCCTTCCCTCTTTCTTCTTCCTTCCTTCCTCCTCCTCCTCCTCTTGCCCGCCCCCCTTCCCTTCCTTCCTACGGCATGTGATCGCCTGTCACCAACTCTGAACTCTGTCAGGGCGTGAGGAAGGGCACAGGGAACCCATCCCTCTTCCTCAGGATGGAAGTCGCTGGGACCTGTAAGCAGAGGCAGAATGTGGGCAGAGAGGAGAATGGGTGTAGACGGGGCTCAGAGCTGGTCTGAGCTCCAACTCGGTCCTGGGGGACATTGGACAAGTTATTTAACCTCTCTGGGACTCGGTGTAAAATATTAATCTTTATCGAGAGAGAAGGAAGCTAATAGTTCAAAGCTATATTTACATCTTCCAAAAAATAGAGCGGAGCCTGATGCCTTAGGGTGACCTTCTGTGACCTCACAGAAGACCTCCTGGAGGCCGCAAACCTGGCCGCCGTCTGGAGGAGGGGACGGACCTGAGGGGCCCAGCCCGGGTGGGTGAAGGCGAGGGTGAGGCGTGTGCGGACCCGTGACACTGGCTAGAGAAGGGAGCCTGGGCAGAGCCTCCCCTATTCGGGCTTTTAAACATTCATTTTTGAATAGCTAATGTGTTTTTATGGTTAAAAAATACATAACGTGTAGGGGAGGGAAGTAGGTGGACGGGAAGGAGAGTACGACAGGGATAGATAAATGGTAATGGGAAAAAATACAATACAAAATAAACCATGGTTTAAAAAAGAATTTTATAAATCTAACATGTGTATAGTATATGGTCTTTCCACCCCATAACCATAATTATTTTCTTGCATATTCTTCAAAGGTTTCTAAATGCATCTGTAAAAATATGCACAGGCCTATTTTAAAATGTTATTTCTTATTCTTCCACCTCTTTCCACAAAAGCTAGTATAAACACACTGTTCTGCACCTACTTTTGGAGAAGAGCTTTTCATATCAGAGCTTCTTTCTTTCTCCCCCTGTCGCATGTTTTTCCGTTCTATGGATGCACTTTATTTAATCAGCCCTATAGTTCATGGACTTTGGAGGTCAGTGTTTTGTACGTAACCTTGCGTGTGTGGTCCTCTAGTTCTGTGCAGTTACCTCTGTTCAGTAAATTCCCAGAAGCGAAACTGCTGAGCCAAAGGAAAGACGAATTTATAATTTTCATAGATACTGCCTCTTACACTCCGTCAGGAGTGTGCCTGCGTGCCCTCAGCCTTGCCAGCAGAAGGCATCACCAAACTGGATGTTTGCTCAGCTAATAGGTAAAAAATGGTCACCTTTTATTGAGCATTTCCTTCCATCGATCCATGTTTCAGCAGCCCCTGTTTGGGACCTTGTTTTTCACTCCTGCTGCCCCCCACCACCTCCTGCCTTTGGCTCAGGTCCTTACTGGGCTCCTGCCCGGTGTGGGAACGCCACCGGTTTTGGGAGGTGGCAGGGACTGACTTGGAGCAGATCGAGTTTCAGTCCCCGCTCTGCCCCTTACAAGTCCAGCACTGTCAGGCAAATCGTGGACTCTTTTTGAGGTTCTGCTCTTTTCATCTTTATGAAATGGACATCCTCTCCTACGGCTGTTCGAGGATCAAGTCAGAGGCCTGTGAGTGAGTTGCATGCAAAAGAATGTCTGTCTGGTAGGCACCAGAGCCAGCTTCTGAGCCCTGAGCACATGAGACAGAATTTTCCAGTGTCAAGTGGGAGGAGTCGGGCAGAACATGTTGGAAGGGAGCAGCTGGGCCCAGCGTGGCTGGGCTTGCGTAGGCTCATTCATGAGCCTCAGTCCTTGGTGGCCTCTCCCTCCCACAGACCAGCCAGCCTTCTCTTCATCATGTGTTTTGCCTTTATCTTTCATGGGTCTTGTGATTGGAAAATTCCAGCTTAAGGTCATTAAGCCAGTGACCGTTCATTCTGTGTGGTTATTATGGGGAACTTGAGGGGAGAGGGTCAGGATGTACAGACCAGCACTGGACAGTGTGTGAGGAACTAGCACACACCCAGCCTTCTTAGCGCTGGGCATGAGGTTAGTCTCTGAGCAGCCACAGGGACCGGCCTTTCAGGGGGTGTGTGTTTCAGGGGTAGAGGTTCTCACCCACACTTATGAGTTCACTTGAGCTACTTTTATTATAGTACTTAAGTATAACTTAAAATCAGGTGTCAATGCTTTGTGCTTATAACTCATAACTATAAAAACATCTACAAGTTAAACATAAAAGTATAAAACACTAACCTTCCAAATGAAATGTACTGATGTGCTATTTCACTGAAATAGCAGTTGCAGTGGGCCTGGTGACTAGACAGTTGACTGCCAGAGTGGCTTCTTCTGTGTTTGTTGGGCCTGAATTATAATTACGCCTGAGAAGCCTGGGTGCATTCTGTTGGTAAAGAATGTGGTCTCAGGAGCCAGACCACCTGAGTCTTCCTTAACCAGCTTTCTGACCTGGGATGACCTGGGATGACCTGGGACAAGTTACACTGAGGTCTTTCTGACCTCGATGTCCTCACCTGTGAGATGGGAACAGTAATGTTCGAAGGAATGCCAGGAGGATGAAATGAGTCGAGACAGTGCTCAGAGCAGTGCCCGACTCACGGCAGGTGCCCGATAGGTGGTGTGAGCGTCGCTTACTGCCGAGCACTCCTGAGAGCCAGTAACCTCAGCCCTGCCGGTCCTTGCCTCTGTCAACACTGCTACAAGAGGCTGGTTTGCATGTTTCAGATGTTATCTGACATGCGTGAGGCCTTCCCTCGGAGGAAATGATTCTTAGTGTATGCAGCCCACCTCTGCGTAGTGACTGCCACATGCCGCCAGGCCCAGAGTCTGCACGTTCAGGAAAACCACAGGCTCAGAAAGTCTTGGCGGGGGTTCTGTGCACGGCGGCCACCTGGGGTCTCCAGGCCACGCTTCTTATTTATTTTCCCCACATACGCGTAGATACATGCGCACAGAACACACACTTTTCGGGTGGTTTTCTAAGTGCACAGAGTTGCAAAATTTTTGAACAAAATGTTTTGGAAAACCACTGCCCTGAGTCAGACAGAAGCGGATAGATGGTAGCAATTTCTACTGTTTAATTTCTGTTTCATTTCCTTCAAATTGTTCCACAGTTTTCTGTCTTTTGCTTTCCCTTCAAAATCAGATCTCTGGCACTTTTTCCAGTTGAGGCACCTGCCTCCCTTATTTTCATTGGGTCCCAAAGACCAGAACTGATTCTGGTCAAGTTCTCTGACCTGGATTTCACCTTGACCTTGGTTTTGATTTGGTGGGAGCTCTAATTTATCGCGCGCACTTCTTGCTTTTTTTGTGACATTTCTTTATGCATTGTCACTCATTCTAACACCCCGTCTACTCTATCACTGAAATCTTTCTTGTAGATTAGGACTCCTAACTGGTAACCACTTTGGTAATAACGCTCGTGAGTGTTTCCACCATTCTGCTCCTTTCTTTCCTGTTATATATGGAGGCTGAGCAGTCTTATCAATGATAATAAAATCAGCTACAATAACAAACTGGGGTTAACATTTATTGCGTGTTTAACTTGTGCCAGACATTCTACTAAGTATTTTACCTATATTATCTCATTTGATCTTTGTCGCGGTATAAAGGTAGGCTCTGTGTTACCATGCCTGTTCTGCAGGTAAGGGAATTAAATCTGTGGACCTTAGGGACCTACGGTGGGCTGCTTAGCAATGTGCTAACCAAGGCCAGCACTCTGGGTCCCTGCTTTTACTCACACCACCCCCTCCCAGGAGCCCACGAGGAGCTGGGATCTCCCGGGGGGGGGGGTTTGTCAAACATCTGCCCCACCCTTAGTTCTTTTTGGAATGTGTTCCCCTTCAGTCACAGTAGCTTGGATACATACAACTGGTCCGAAAATGCTCCTGCCTCCTTTGCCTGTGGAAATTGGCTCTTCGCTTCCAGAACTCGTCATTGCCTGTCCCCTGCAGCTGGCACTCCTGGATTTTTATTGGTCTGTCCTTATTTATTTATTTTATTATATTTTATTGATTATGTTATTACAGTTGTCCTAATTTTTCCTCTTTTGCCCCCCTCCACCCAGCACCCACCACCCCCTCAGGCAGTCCCCACACCATTGTCCACATCCATGGGTCATGCATATATGTTCTTTGGCTACTTCATTTCCTCTACTGTACTTTACATCCCCATGGCCATTCTGTAACTACCTGTTTGTACTTCTTAATCCCCTCTCCTTTCACCCATTCCCCCACACCCCCCTCCCATCTGGCAACCATCAAAATGCTCCCCGTATCCATGATTCTGTCTCTGTTCTTGTTTGCTTAGTTTGTTTTTTAGATTAAGTTGTTGATAGATATGTATTTTTGCCATTTTATTGTTCATAGTTTTGATCTTCTTTGTCTTAAATAAGTCTCTTTAACATTTCATATAATAATGGTTTGGTGATGATGAACTCCTTTAGTTTTTTCTTGTCTGGGAAGCTGTTTATCTGCTCTTTGATTCTAAATGATAGCTTTGCTGGGTAGAGCAGTCTTGGCTGTAGGTCCCTGCTTTTCATGACTTTGAATATTTCTTGCCAATCCCTTCCAGCCTGCAAAGTTTCTTTTGAGAAATCAGTTGACAGTCTTATGGGAACTCGTCTTTAGGTAACAAACTACTTTTCTCTTTCTGCTTTTAAGAGTCCCTGTTTATCGTTACCCTTTGGCATTTTAATTATGTTGCTTCTTGGAGTGGTCCTCTTGGCATCCATCTTGTTTGACATTCTCTGTGTTTCCTGGACTTGAATGTCTATTTCCTTCACCAAATTAAGTTTTCTTTTATTATTTTTTCAAACAGATTTCCAATTCCTTGCTCTTTCTCTTTCCCTTCTGGCATCCCTATGATGCGAATGTTGGACTTCTTGAAGTTGTCCCAGTGACTGTTCATGCTATCCTCATTTTTTTGGATTCTTTTTTCTTCTTGTTGTTCTGATCGGTTGTTTTTTGCTTCCTTATATTCCAGAACATTGATTTGATTCTTGGCTTCATCCACGCTCTTGTTGTTTCCCTATAAACTGTTCTTTATTTCAATTAGTGAATCCTTCTTTTCTGACTGGTTTTTATCCTGCTGAGGTCCTCACTAAGCTCCTTGAACATCCTTATAACCAGTGTTTTGAACTCTGCATCTGGTAGATTGCTTATCTCCATTTTGTTTAGTTCTTTTTCTGGAGTTTTGATCTGTTCTTTCATTTGGGCCATGTTTCCTTGTCTCCTCATTTTGGCAGCCTCCCTGTGATCGTTTCTGTGTATTAGGTAGAGCTGCTATGATTCGCTGTCTTGGTACCATGGCCTAACGTAATAGGTGTCCTGTAGGGTCCAGTGGCACAGCCTCCCCTATCACTCACACTGGACACTCGAGGTGTGCCCTTCATGTGGTCTGAGTACACCCTCCTCTTGTAGTGGAGCCTTGGTTGCTCTTGGCAGATCAATGGGGGCGGATATACCCAGGCCAGTCATCTCCAAGGCAGGTCAAACAGTGTTAGCCAGGTTGATGGAGTCTCCGATACAGCAGCAGCTTGCTGGCTCTGTGGGGGAAGGTATAGAAAAGGGACAATGCACTTTGCTCTCCCCGATACCAGACACGTCACTCTCTCCCTATATGCCACTGGTGCCTTTCAAGCTGCCAGTCTGGAGCTGGAGCTCAGAGGGGGCGAGTCTGAGTAGGTGAGACTGTGCGTGGGTTCTTTAAGAGGAAGCACTCGGAACTCTAGCAGTTTCTTCCACCAATTCAATTCCCGCTGGGTTTTGCAACCAGAAGTTGTGGGGACTTATCTTCCTGGCACTGGAACCCTGGGCTGGGTGGCCTGGTGTGGGGCTGGGACTCCTCACTCCCAAGATATCCCTCCCCAGTTTTTATCTACCACATGGGGACGTGTGACCAGCCCTTTCTGCACCTGCGCCCCTCCTACCAGTCTGGGTGAATGTGGATTTTTTACTTCTGTAGTTGTCAGACTTCCACTCAACTCAGTTTCTGATGGTTCTGAGACATTGTTGTTCTGTGTTTTAGTTGTAATTGTGATGTGGTGTGTGAAGAGGTGAACCATGTCTGCCCACACTGCCATCTTGACTGGAAGTCAGTCTGTTTTTAGAGCGAGGCCACAGAGTGAGAACTAGCACCCGCCTGCCTCCCCCGTAACTACTCCACCAACACAGTCACACCTTTCTCTGATAGGTACCTTTTCGTTTATTAAGATATGACTCACATACCATAAAATTCACCATTTTAAATGTGTAATTCAGCAGTTTTTAGTATATTCACCAGGTTGTACGACATTGCTACTGTGGAATTCAAGAACACTTTCACCGCCTGTAAGGGAACCCCTTACCCATCGACTGTGGATTTGCCTACTTCCGACGTTTCACATTAGTGGAGTCATGTAATACATGATGTTTTGTCACCGGCTTCTTTCACGTAGTATGTTTTCAAGGTTCACCCATGTTTTAACATGTATCGTGGCTGAACAATGTTCCACTGTATGGATGTATCACAATTTATTCACCTATTTATCAGTTAATGGACAGTTGGGTTATTTCCCGCTCTCTGACCATTATGAATAATGTTGCTAGGAACATTCATGTACAAGTGTTTGTGTGAACACATGTTTTTAATTCTCTTGGGTATATACCTATTAGTAGAATTCCTGAACCATATGATAACTATATGTTTAACTTTTTGAGGAATTACCAAACCGTTTTCCACAGAGGTTACACCATATTACATCTCTGCCCGCAGTGCCTGAGTGTTCCAATTTCTCCACATCTTTGTCAACACTTGTTATTCTCTGTTTTTCTTATTCTAGCCATCCTAGTGGGCACAAAGTAGATCTCATTGTGGTTTTGACTTGTACTTCACTACTGCCTAATGATTTCGAACATCTTTTTATGTACTTATTGGCTATTTGTGTATCTCTTTGGAGTAATGTTTATTCATATCTTTTGCCTATTTTTAAATTGGATTGTCTTTTTATTACTGAGTTGTAAGAGTGCTATATATTCTGGATACTGGACTCTTATCAGATATATGATAATACTTGCATATAAAATATGCAAATATTTTTCCTATTCTATGGGTTGTCGTCTCACTTTCTTGGTGGTAGTACCCTTTATAAGCATGAAAGATTTTTTACTTTGATGAAGTCCAATTTATCTGTTTTTTATTGGCTGCCTACACATTAGATGTCATATCTAAGAAACTGTTGCCTGACCCAAAGATATGAAAATTTGTACTTGAGTCCTTCTAAGAGTTTCATAGTTGTTGTTCTTACTTTAGGTCTTTGATCCATTTTGAATTGATTTTTTTAACATGGTATGAGATAGGGGTCCAACTTCATTATTCTGCATGGAACTGTTCACTTACCTCAGCACCATTTGTTGAAAAGACTGTTCTTTCCCCATCAAAATGTCTTGGTGCCCATGTTGAAAATCAATCGCCCATAAATGTATGGGTGGGTCACCCATTGACTAGAATGTCTTGAAATGTTGTTCAGGGTTAAGATGGTGTAGACAAGATCAGAGCTCAGCCGGAAGATGACCAGGTAAACACTTGAGCTCTAAAATTTCAGTTTTCATAAGCCCATGTTAATTAAGAGGAGTGCGATGTGTTTTCTGGACACAGAAACACAGATGTGTTTCTGGCCCAGGCTGAGCTGCGAGGGCAGGTGCGTGCAGACTTCTGGGCTCTGGACAGTGTTGTTGGATCCCAGCCTGCATTGGTCGATGATGGAGTCAACCAGGTTCATAAGCAGAAGCAGAGCCAGCTAATAGGTTTATTTCGGAAACAGAACTTGGATTCTCAGAAACCTTAGGAGAGGGAGGGCGGAGCAGCCACCAGCCAGTGGCTACAGCCACATTCCAGAAGGCCCAGAAGTGTGTGTATATGTGTGTGTGTGCACGTAGGCCACAACATTGGCTTCCTGAGGCCCCAGAAGCAACACTTAGGGGCAGGAAGAGCCAGTCCCTGGGGAGGAGTGAGCAGGGGCACACCTCGTGTACACTTGTGGACACACTCACACGCCTGTGTTCACTGATCCCTAGCAGCAAAGTCTGGGCATGGGAGCCTCCTCTGACTCCATGGCCAGCCCAGCTCTGGGGTGGACCAGCCCTTGCACCTCACCCCAACCCTGCTGCCCAGTTACTGTACTGGGAGCAAAGTCAGTCCTCACTTCCGCTAAGTGTCCTGGGGGTGGAGTCCTGGTGCCTCAGTGCTCTTGGGGAGCCCAGCTCTGGGACAGTGTTCACGGGCCTGCGCTGCAGTCGGCTTGGGGAAATGATTGCCCCCATAACCACTCATATGGCCGAGCAAGCTCTCCAGTCAGCCTGTGCAAAGTAAAGGCACTGAGTTCCCATTCCCATTCGCATCAAGTCCTGTCTCCCTGCTCTCTGAGCTTTACACCTGAGACCCTGGGCTGCACAGCGCCCCTGCCCACCCTCTCTGCCTGGGTCCTAGCTGGGGACAGACTGGCGGGGAGGGTCTGAGGAGAGCTGTGTGAGCAAAGGAGGGCAATGGACGATGACGACAGTGTTGTTTCTTAAATCCCAGAACAGCAGTTTTCCACTCCTACCACTGTCCCCAGGGCCTTGGGCATTCCAGCTGACAACCTGTCACACAGGATTCTTTGTTTGAAACCTTCTAGGGTGTTGTCGGAGTTCAGCAAAGCCCAGGTAAACTCTGTGCCAACCAACGGACTGAGCCAAGAACCGGGGATCCCCACACTGGAGGCCTCACTGTCCCTCCATGGCGCCCGCCTCGACACCAGCACACACCTGCACTTCGATGCACCTGCAGAGCCCCTCCCTCCCCGAGCAGCCTCTGGGGCCGGGGATGGTGGCCACACTCAGGAGCCACCTTCCCAGACACCTGGCTCCCTGGGCTTGCAGCATCTGGGCACTGACCGTGCTGTCACTCTGGGAAGCACATCAGACCAGCAGCCTTCTGGTCCCGTGAGAGCAGTCGGCCAAGGGAGTGGCCAGCAGAAGCCTTCGGTGGGTGGCGGAGCTGCACTGAGCCCCACGGTTTCCTCCCCAACCAGTCCGGTGAGTGGGACAGGCTGTTCTGGGGGTGGGGGGTCCTGGTGAAATGTCTCTGCCTTCTCCCCACTTACCCCGTCTGCCTGCGTGGTGTTAGTGTGAACAGCACCGTGATGACAGAGCTAATGTTTCTCGGTGTGTGAGTGGCGGATGCCGTGCCGCTCGGTTCCCAGGGGTTCCTCCTGTTTATTATCTTCACGTTGCCCCTGGGAGAAGATCTCATTTCACCGCAGAATCTCCACTCAGCTGCTGACGCTTAACACCTCCGGGCCTTGGGCGAAAGGCACGTCATCTCCCTGGACCTTGGTCTCCTTCTCCTCACTTGTGATTAATTCATCAGTATTTTTATCTAAAACCTTTGAAAATACTCATTTTGCAACATGATCCAGATTTAGAGCTGTGCTATCCAGCCATGGCTGGTGTGGCTCAGTGGGTTGAGTGTCGGCCTGCAAACCAAAGAATCACCAGTTCAGTTCCCAGTCAGGGCACATGCCTGGGTTGCGGGCCAGGTCCCTGGCTGGTAGGGTGCAAGAGACAACCACGCGTTGATGTTTCTCTCCCGCTCCGCCTTCCCCTCTCTCTAAAAATAAATAAATAAATAAAATCCTTTAAAAGAGAGAAGGAAAAACAGGACTGTACTATCCAGTTTGACAGCTACCGGCCACGTGAGGCTGCTGAACACCTGGAACGTGGCTGTCGAATTCGGGTGAGCTGTGTGAGGCGCACAGTGGGGTTTGAGGACTTAGTGTTGGAAAAAGAATGTGAGGCTTCTCATTAGTATCAAAATGAAAAGTATTTGGGTCAATTGGGTGAAATAAAATACATTATTAAAATCAATTTCACCTGCTTCTTTTTACTTTTTTTAAAACGTGGCTACTAGGACATTTTTTTAAAGATTATTTATCTTTAGAGAGGGGAAAGGAGGGGAAAATATCGGGAGAGAAACATCAGTGTGTGGTTGCCTTGCACACACCCCCTGCTGCGGAACTGGCCTGCAACCCGGGCCTGTGCCCTGACTGGGAAGCAAACCGGCAACCCCTTGGTTCCCAGGCTGGCGCTCAATCTACTGAGCCACACACACAGCCAGGGTTGGCTCGTGAATATTTAAAATGACACGTGTGACCCATGTTGTGCTTCTGGTGAACAGCACCCCCCCCCAGTAAGCCAGTGCGGTTTGTAGGTCACCGGAGGCACGTCGGTCCTGGGAGTGGCCGTGGGCCGTGGGGCTGAGCGCCAGTGGCCCTGAGGAGCCGCAGTCAAGCCCCTGCACCCAGGCCGTCGCTTGACGTGTGTTTTTGTGTCACGGAATGCAGAGGTAGGGACAGCGCGCACGTGTGCGGTGGACTTGTGAAGCATGGAATTTACCCCGGCCGCTGCCTGGGGCTCAGGTCGGCAGTGGTCTCGCTCTTCAGCTCCGTCCATGCACGTCTGTCCTTGGGACAGTAGCCTCCAGATCCTATAACCCAGGATGGGACCGGGGCCATGAAACAGATTAAAAGAGGCACATACACACACCCTTTTAAAACAGCTTTACGGCAATATAACTCACACACCATACAATGCACCTAATTATAGAATTTTTTTTAGTATATTCACAGGGATTTGCAACCATGACCAATCTCCAATTTTAAAACCTTTTTATCTCCCATCGAAGAAATCCCCGCCCACTAGCAGGCACTCTCCAGCCTTCTCCCCTCCCCCGCCTTATTCCCCGCAGCCCCCGGCAACCACTCGTCTGCTCCGTCCGTAGATATGCTCTTCCGGACATGTCACATGGTAGAATCTTATAACACGTAACCCTTTGAAGTCGGTTTCTGTCAATTAGCGTAATGTTTTAAGGTTTGTCCATGTCATCGCATGCGTCCCTGCTCCATTCCTTTTCACTGCTGAGTGGTATTTCATTGTAGATTTGATCATATGAATACATCACGTTCTATTTATCCTTCATTAGCTGATAGACATTTGGCGGGTCCCCCCACCGCTTCTTGGCTGTTACGAATAATGCTGTGATGCACACTCATGTACAAGGTTTTGGGTGGGCGTGTTTTTGAATCTCTTGGATGCACACCTGGGGGTGAAGTCCGGGATCCTGACTCCGTTTACCCGTCTGAGGAGCTGCCAGACCGTGTTCCAGGGCAGGCGCCCGCCTTGCATTCGCACCAGCAGTGACTTCCTCTGCGTGCTCACCGGCAGCTCTGATCGTCGTCATTGTCGTCGCCACCACTCTAGTGGGTGGGAAGTGGCATCTCATCACGGCTTTGATTTGCATGTCCCTGATGGTCGGTGATGTTCAGCATCTTTTCACGTGCTTATTGTCATTTCGGTATTATCTTCTGTAGAGAAATGTAGTCAGAACCTTTGTCCAGGGTTATCTGTCTTTTTATTATTGAGTTATAATAAGGTTTTCTTCTTTTACTTTCTATTGAATTTATTAGGGTATCATTAGGGTGTCATTCTGGATCCTAGACTCTTATTAGATATGTAATTTGCTAATATATTCTCCCATTCTGTGAGTTGGTTTTTTGCTTTTTTAAAATTTTTTCAGATCTTCACCTGAGGATCTTTTTATTGATCTTAGAGAGAGAGGAAGGGAGAGAGAGAGAGAGGAGGAGGAGAAGTAGAGAGAGAGAGAGAAACATGGATCGGTTGCTTCCCATATGCTCCCCAACCAAGGATCAAACCTGCAATCTAAGTATGCACCCCAACCGGGGATCGAACCAGCAACCTTTTGGTGTATGGGACAGTGCTCCAACCAACTGAGCCACCCAGCAAGGGCTCTTTTCACTTTCTTGATCGTATCATTTGCAGCATAAAAGTCTTGAATTTTGGTGTAGTCTGATTTATCTATTTTTTTCTTTGTTGTTTGTGCTCTGGGGTTGCATCTAAGTCCCCATTTCCTAGCCACGTGATGAAGATTTACTCCTGTGTGTTACTCTAAAATTTTTATAGTTTTAGTTCTTTTTTTGTATTTTTTTATTGTTGTTCTTAGTCCGTACATTTCGATCTGGGGTCCATTTTGAGTTAATTTTATATGTGGTATAGGCTGAGGCCCCGCCGCATCATTTGCATAGCCAATTGGAGCAGCGCTGTTTCTCGGCCAGACTCCCACGTCCCCCTTTTAGAAAGTTCTGGGACGTGACGCATTGCAGGCACCCAGCCCCTCGGGTGCCCCTCAGCGAGCGATCACACGTGACATGCACTCTGTGGCCGCCACCCAGATTGGGGCGGAGAGGATCTGCAGCCCATCAGAGGAAACCAGAGGTTCATTCTTCCTGTCGCTGAACTTGATGTAAATGGGGTCCTGCAGTGTCTACTCATTTGCTTCTGTCACTGAAAATTATGTGTGAGATTCGCGAACTGCACATGCAGCGTGGGGCTGTAACCTGGTCTTTTCTGTTGCTCTGTGGTATTTTTTATAGTAAGAATGTACCGTGATGTGTTTCTCCATGGTACCGCTCACAGACATTTGGGCTGTGTCCAGGTTTGGGGTTATCATGAAGAAAGCCACTGTGTACAACCTTGTACTTGCCTTGCGGTGAGCCCCTTTACTCATTTTTTTAACTATGATTTTTAATTTATTGATTTTTAGAGAGAGAAACATTGACTTTGTGTTCCACTTATTGATGCATTGACTGGGCGATTCTTGTACCCACCCTGACCGGGGATCGAACCCGCAACCTTGGCGTATCGGGATGATGCTCTAACCTGCTGGGCTCCCCGGCCAGGGCCCCGTGCCCCGTTTCCGTGGGTATATATGTAGCAGTGGAATTGCTGGGTCTTGGGTAGCGTGTGTTTTAGCTTTAGTACGCACTGCCGAGGTTGCTGGCGGTGCTTGTGCTGTGTGGTCCTCGCATCGGGTACGTCAGCACTGCCCTTTCTGCTCACCGGCTTCTGACCCCCTGGCCTTCTTGCAGCTCCTGACGGAGCAAGTTCCTTCCAGCCCCAGGCATTTCCCCGTCCGTGCCCTCTGCCTGGACCCTCGTCTGACTCACTCCCTCTCCACACTGTCCTCCCCGCTGGCCCCTACCACCCGACTTCAAAGCAGCTGCGGCTCTCTCTCCCATTTACCGGCTTCACTGTGTAACTCTCATCACCGTGTGAAATTGCAGTATCTCTCTCCTCGTCTGCTTGTTTGTTTTCTGTCTTCCTGACTAGCCTGTTGGCTCCATGACATGAAAGGCTGTGTGTTCACTTCTGTATTGTCAGCTCCAAGCACTGTACCTGGGAGAGAGTGGGTATCCGTTAATAGTTCTCGAACTCTCAGGGGACTCTTGAAATGCCAGCTTGTAAGTTTACCCTGAGAAGCGCACCACCAAGTGCAGGGGTGGGCGGTGGGCCTGGCCAGGGCAGACCCCGCCTCCTGCGGGCCTCAGGGGAGTCTGGCCGCAGCAGGGTTGCTTGGGTAACGTGGACCCCAAGTCCCCGCTGCTGCTGAGTCAGGTGCGAGCTCCTCAGACGGGCACCCACATCCCCAGGGGCGCTGTGGGCCCATTCATTGCTCCACTGGGTGGTCACCAGGCGCCACTGTGTGGCTGCCTGCCCGCACCGGCCTGGTGGGCTCCGTGCCTTGTGCAGGGTCAGGCTGTGCCCTGGGTGCTGCCTCCAGGGTCCTCAGCTTCCTGCGCTCCTGTCGCTGAGTCACTGCTATTTGTTTACCACTTCGGGAGGGGAGTTCACGGCCAAGTTTTCTAATCCCAAGCGCCATTCAGTCTTCCTTTAAAATTTAAAAAAATTCATTCAGTTCAAAGCAACAGTGCCTGGTACAGGAACGGCACGGACAGACAAGGGCCCTGCTCTTTGGGTACAGACACCAGGTCCGATGTCGTGATTACACTGTGGGAGCGCGGGGAAGGAAAGGCGCAGGGCGTGGGGAGGCGTGGGTCGGTCGCTCAGCCTAGTTGTGGAAGGCAGTCTGCAGCCTGGGAGCTGGCCCCAGTCACAGCCCTCACGGGCCAGCCTCCTCCAGCACTCGCTTCCCTCCCCCAGGCAGGGCAAAACACGCCTTTCTGATGGCTGTCCAGAGACCTGGTATCCCACTCCCGGGCCAGACTCCTCTCGGGTGAGCTGTTGCGTAAAGTGTCCCAGTTGCCTTCAGTACCTCCAGGTGGCATTCCTCTGTCTTGGGTCCCTGGCGGCAGGCGCTGCTCTGACCGAGATCCTTGGCCATGGTGATTCAGGGGCAGGGAACTGGCCAGACGCGGGCGCCCAGGAGAGCAGGAGGTAGTAGGAAGGCCGTATGAAAGGGGTGGGAGGAGGACGATCGTGGTGCTTCCTGCCTTCCCCTGCCGCCCTCTCTGCTTTGGAACCAGGGGCCCTGGCGCAGGGCACAGCTGCAGGGCTGGGTCCAGGCCCGTGTATAGAAGCTCTAAGGACCCAGTGTCCCCGCTGTTTCTCTCCAGTGCTTAAGGGCACAAAAGGTTTTCCTTAAAGTACTGTTCCCTGGTGGCTAACCTGTGGTCCTTGGAGCACGGCTGCCCCTTCCCCAGTAGCCTCCCCCACCCGCCGCCGTGGACAGAGGTGCCCTCCCCAGGGACCGTGCACCATGTCAGAATGCGCATGCGCCTCCTTCCTTCCCGTTCCCTCGCCCCGCCCTTGTCATTCTATGTTAAACATGTTTGGAAAGTCAAGACCTGTGCTTTCATCCGTTCTGACTGCACCGAACAGCGTCATAGGTCCTGGGATGGGAGTCAGACGAGGATGCCCCGGGAGCCCAGCTGGGCAGTGGGAGGAGGGCGGGCCAGGGGTGAAGAAGGAAAGACTCCGGGAGGAGGCAGCAGATCAGGGGTCCCCGGTCCCCAGGCGGCGGACCGGTACCGGTCCGTGCCCTGTTGGGACCTGGCTGCACAGCCACAGGTGAGCGGCGGGCGCGCCCACAGAGCTTTGCTCTCACCTCCGCCTGAGCTCCGCCTCCCATTTCTCCTCCCCTGCCCTCCCCCTGCCTCCGCGGAAAACTTGTCTTCCATGAAACCGGTCCCTGGTGACAAAAAGGGTGGTGGCCACTGTACATAGATGACCCCTGAGCTGAGTCTCGGTGCATAGTGGTCCCATTTGGGTCATTAGCAGGGCCTGGGAGGTCACAGACCCCCGGGCGTGTGTGCCAGGCTGCGTGAGCGGCCCAGACCTCCAGGAGGTTGCTGCTGCCCATCTTCCTCAGGGAGTCCCCCTGAGTCTAAACGACCTCGTCAGGCTTTGTCCAGAATCCTGTGTTGTCAGTGGTCCCCTGCAGCCGCCCTCACTGGCATTGTCGTCACTGGCAGAAGGAAGCGGCTGCCTTGGCTGCGGGTTTTCAGAGGAAGTCCTGGAGGCCTCGCGCTGCGAGCCCCTGTGCCAAGCGCCTGACTCAGAGCCCTCCCTGTTGGCTGAAGGAGCCTTACAGCATCTGAATGAACTAACTTGTCTAAGCCAAGCCTTCTGGGGAAGCCCCAGCCCCGCTCCCCTTCCCTCTCTGTGGGAGCAGGGAGGGAAGTCCTGATTTAAGGGTTGGAAATAGCAACATCAGGTTGAGTCACACGAGGGCCGGTCCCACCCCGCTCGTGACTCATTTCCTCTGTGTAGACAGCCGTGTCCGGTGGCCCGGCCAGCTTCCTTGCCTATGCCCTTACACACTTACGCTCAGAAAGGCCGGGAGTGCTTGAAATAGCAGGGGAGAAAGGAGCTAGAATCCCTTCCCACAAGCCCCCGGCTCCAGACCCACTCCACGTCCCACAGCCAGTGAGCGATTTCAGACGTGGAGAGGGAGCCGCAGGAGGGGAAGGGTCTGGCCGCGGGGCCTCGGGCGCCTGCTCTGCAGTGGGGCGCAGAGGCGGGGCGGCCAGTCAGGACTCTGGGTCCTGCTCACCTTATCTCAAACCCGATAAGCAGGACCGAAAACACCTACATCCCTTAGACAAATGATGCTGGGAGCTGGATATCCGCAAAGAAGAGAATAAAGGTGACCCCTTCCTCACACCATACACAAAATTAACTCAAAATAGATCGTAGACCTAATTCTGAGAGCTAAAACTATAAAGCTCTCAGCAGAAAAGACAGGAGTAAATTAATCTTCGTGGCCTTGGGTTAGGCATTGGTTTCTTAGGTATAACACCAAAAGCACAGAGGAAAAAAAAAACAGAAATTGGACTTCATCAAAACTTTAAAATTTTGTGCCTCGAGGGGTGCCATCTAGAAAGTGAGAAGACAGCCTATAGAATTGGAGAACTTATTTGCAAATTATATTTGTTTTCTAGGGGGTCTGTTACAGAGTCCTGTAAATAGGATGGCCTAGAATGACAGGAATGCATTCTCTGCCAGAAGTCCAAAATCCAGACGTTGGCAGGGTTGGTTACTTCTGCAGTTCAGGGAAGACTCGGTTCCATGCTCTTCTCCAAAGAAGACGTTCAGGGGACCAGGAAACCCACGAGAAGATGCTCGGGGACATCAGACATTACAGACACAGACACAGGATGGCTGTAGTCAAACACACACACACACACACACACACACACACACGATAACAAATGCTGGAGAGGCCTTGGAGAAACCAAAACCCTCGTACGTGGCTGGTGGGAATATAAATGGTACAGCCACTTAGGAAAACAGTGTGGAAGGGCCTCAGAAAGCTAGCCCTGGTTACCGTTCATTTCACTCCTGGGTGTATAGCCAAGAGAGTAGAAAACACATCCACACAAAAATTTGCATGTGAATGTTCACGGCAGCATTATTCGTAATTGCCAAAGAGCAGGAAAAACCCAGGTGTCCATCAGCCGACAGGGGGATAAACAAAATGCGGTCCATTTGTCCATTGGAATATTATTTGGTGATGAAAAGGAATGAAGCACGTTTTTGCTACAACGTGGACGAACGCATTGTATTTTCCTAAGAGGAAAGAAGCCAGTTAAACATGGCCGTATGTTGTAAGATTTCATTTACATGAAATGTCCAAAATGGGAAACCTGTGGAAACAGAAAGCACATGATGAGTTGCCTGCCAAGAACCGAAGTGGCTGAGGAGAAAGAGGAGTGCGGGGTGATGGGAACGGAGTTGCCTTGTGAGTAACGAGAGTGTTCTCCACTTAGTGGTTAACGGTTGCCCAACTCTGCAAATATCTCAATGAAGGCGGTTAAAAAAAACCTTAAAAAATGGCCTATGTCTTTATTTCTTTCCTAATAGAAAGGCAAGAGCTGGATCTCGGAAGATGACTTCTACCGGCCCCCCCAGGAACGACCCCCAGGGAGTCCTTCCAGTCCGTCCGATAGCTCCGTGGCTTCTTCCGGGGGGTCTCCAGAGTCCACGCCTGGGTTCCTCAGGCATTTTTCTCAAGGGCCAAGAAAGAGCTCCTCCATGGGCGCCTTAGACGAAGCTTGCACGCCTTCCCTGGGAACCAGGAAGAGCAAGGCGGCCGCGGCGCGGGAGCCCAAGATCTTCCGGGTGGTGCACCGCAGGCAGATGGGTAGGTGGCCGCGGGGCTCGGGCGGCCTCCCTTCGGGGTCTGCCTTTTGGAAAGCAGCTCCGAAGTCCTCTCTTCCCTTACCGCTTGGGGGGTGACTTCTCACCAGAAAACCCTCATCCCGGAATGTAAAAAGGAGCCACCCTTACCGAGTCATTGACGAAAGCATTGCAGGGAAGGTACTTTGTTTTCGTACACAACTTTGCAAAGTAATGTCCCCAGTTACCTACAGAGTGCAGAACTACTGCTTCTTATATTGAAGTGGAAAATACTCTCCCTGAGACTACCCCGTAAATCTTGCTATACAGAACTCTTGATTCTGTCTGGGGACCAGAGCAAACCCTGCCTCTCGAAGGCCCCCAAGGTTCCTTCCCACAGCCGCTGTCTCACGTGGTTCATTTAACAGTTCTGGGGGCTTTATCAGATCAGTTCAGTGGCCTCCGTGTGCCGCTTGCACTGAGGCCGGCCCGATCTCCCCCCTGCCCCGCCCCGTGAAGTCCAGAATGCGCCCAATAACCATAACCTAATTTTCTGTAACCATCATAAGTGAACTTCCTCTTTCAATCAAACAAACAAGTGTGCTCTAGAGCCAAGCTCTTTCTCTCATTTTCTGTTTGCAGTGGCCCAGCCAAGAACTCTGGCCAGGTTCCTGGGGCCCTGGCATGGGGAGTGTGGGTACAGCCCTGGTCTCCGTGCTGGCTGCTTTTAGGTTTTTCTGCTGGCCAGCAGATTTGGTTGTAACCATGCTGGAGAAGGTGTGCTTTGTGCCTGGGTCACCAGGTTCCCTGAGGAGTGGGCAGACCCTCTGCAGTGGTCCAGGCTGGGAGAGGGGGAATTGTGTGCCCTCTGGTGGCAGACCCCCGGGAGCAGGGAGCTCTGAGCAGTGTGTGGCATATGGGCACATCCTCACTCATTCAGCAAATATTAACTGAGCACTGTGATGTGGCAGGCGCTAGGGACACCGCAGGAGAGAAAGCAAGGTCCCTGGCTTCATGGAAGAGACAGGAAGTGAGAAAATCAGCGAGCAGACATGGTATGGGCAGGCAGTCCTAACTGCTGTGGAGAACAAGTCGGGGAGTGCCGGCCGGAGTGCAGTGTTTCGTGCAGGGTGGCCCAGCAAGCCCCGCAGATCCGGCGCCATTTGAGGAGATGCGAAGGGAGGGAGGGAGCATCGGGCGAGCTCCGCGGTTCCCTCGCTGCGCTCCTGTGCCCAGTCCTGGGTCCTCTTCTCTGCCGACACCCACTTCCCAGCTGATCTCACCCGCTCTCGAGGACTTAATGCCGCAACTGCCCAGGTTTTATCTGTGAACCTTGACCGTGAACTTCACATTCAGCTCTCCATCTGCCCCACCCATGTCTAGGAGGCTTCTCTGAGGTGACATGTCCAGAAAGGACTTCTGATTCTCCCGTTCCACACCTGCTTCTCTGCTCATGTTCCTCGTGTCGTAACACGGCCAACTTCATCCTCCCAGATGCCGGGGCTGAACACCCTGGGAGTTACCCTTGGTCTTCTTTGCTTCACCCCACACATCAAACCCACCAGTAGATCCTGCCGCACACGCAGAGTCTCCCACTTCTCACACCTCTGCCTTCTTCTCACGGGTTCACTGACACCCCTGGCCTGGTTGGTTTGTTTTTTTTTTTTTTTTTTAGATTTTATTTATTCATTTTTTAGAGAGGGAAAGAAAGAGAGAATGAGAGGAAGAGAAATGGCAACGTGTGGTTGCCTGTCAAGTGCTTGGGTTGTGTGAACTTGGCCCACAACCCAAGCACGTGCCCTGACTGGGACTCGAACCAGCAACCCTTTGGTTCACAGGCTGGTACTCAATCCGCTGAGCCACGCCAGCCAGGGCCTTGGCCTGGGTTATGACAGCAGGCTCCGAACTGGTCTTTGACCCCTGTAGTTCTTCAACCTGGAGCCAGGATGACTCCCCCATTTAGAATATGTCAGATCACGTCCCTCTGCCTGACACCCCGCAGTGGCTGCTGTGTCCTTCAGAGCAAAAGTGCCTGGCTTGTGTCCCGGTGACAGTCACTTTGCACCCACAGGACAAAGGGCTCCACAGATTTTTTTCTTTAGGTGGTAAAGGGACAGGCCCATTGTCTAAAGTGCCTCTTTCTGCCTCCAGGACTGTCCAACCCGTTCCGGGGTCTCCTGAAGCTGGGCACCGTGGGGCGGCGGGGAGCGATGGGCATCTGGAAGGAGCTCTTCTGTGAGCTCTCCCCGCTGGAGTTCCGCCTCTACCTGAACGGCGAGGAGCGCACCTGCGTGGAGAACTGCTCGCTGCTGCGCTGTGAGTCCGTGGGGCCGGCCCACAGCGACGGCCGCTTCGAGCTGGTCTTCTCCGGCAAGAAGCTGAGCCTGCGGGCCTCCTCCCAGGACGAGGCCGAGGACTGGCTGGACCGGGTGCGGGAGGCCCTGCAGAAGTGCCGGCCCCAGCAGGAGGACGAGTGGGTGAACGTCCAGTACCCAGAGCAGCCTGACGGCCTCCCTGACGGCCCCCAGGGCGGCCTCCCCTCCCACTCGGACGCGCTCTCGGAGCCCGAGACCCTCCAGGGCACGCAGTTCGATTGGTCCTCTGCCCAAGTGCCCGAGCCAGACGCCATCAAAGAATCCCTCTTGTACTTGTACGTAGACAGGACCTGGACACCCTACATTTTTTCCCTGTCCTTGGAGTCCTTGAAATGCTTTCGCGTGAGGAACAATGACAAGATGTTGAGTGACAGCCACGGAGTTGAGACCATACGAGACATCCTGCCAGACACGAGCCTCGGGGGCCCATCCTTCTTCAAAATCATCACGGCCAAGGCTGTCCTGAAGCTGCAGGCCAGCACCACGGAGGAGGCCGCCTCCTGGAGGGATCTGGTGCGCAAGGTCCTGGCGTCCTACTTGGAGACAGCCGAGGAGGCAGTGACGCTGGGCGGGAGCCTGGATGAGAACTGTCAGGAGGTGCTGAAGTTCGCCACGGGGGAGAACGGCTTCCTGCTGCGGTACCTGGTGGCCATCCCCACGGAGAAGGGCCTGGACTCCCAGGGCTGCTTCTGTGCAGGTGCCGACTCGCCCTCCCGCCACCCCCAGCTCCCCAGCCTCCCTCTGTCTCCGGTGGGGGGGGTTCCTGTTTGAGGCTCTGCACCCCTTCCTGTCCCTCCTCCAGTGGCCCCATCCCACTCCTGGGGTGTTGCAGCAAATGAGGCTGCTTGCAGCTGTTGCAGCTGTGGCAGCAAAGCGCGTCTGCTCCTCCCAGCGCCCAGGGAGTTCCGGGGAGCGGGGCGCTCCACTGTCTTCATCGCCATATCACAGCATGATCGTATTATTGGGAGCAGGGGCGTGGTACCCTCTCACGAACTTTTGCCTGCTCTTACAAGTGCACACAATTTTTTTTTTAATTACAGAAATAGTCTCATGCTACTCAGCACTGTCCAGTACAACTTTCTGTGTTGATGGAAAGGTCATAGATTTCTGCTGAGCAATTCACTGGCTACAAGCCACCTGTGGCTATGGGTCCGTAAGATGTGACTAAAGAGCGGAATTTTTTATTTAATTGAAGTTGATTTAAATTTTTTAAATGTATTTATTTTTAGTTATTTTTAGAGAGAGGGGAAGGGAGGGAGAAAGAGAAACATCACTGTGTGGTTGCCTCTCCCGTGCCCCCCACTGGGGACCCGGCCCGCAACCCAGGCATGTGCCCCAACTGGGAACAGAACTGGAGACCTTTCCGTTCGCAGGCCGGCACTCAGTCCCCTGAGCCACACCAGCCAGGGCTGAAGTTGATTTAAATTTAAAAGGGCACCGTGTCTCGTGTCCACCGTGTTGGACAGCATAGCAGTATATATATTGTCCTGCAACTTGGATTTTTTTTCTAGTTAAAAATACATTGTGGACATTATTCCAAGTCAGTCCATCTTCTATGTCATTGTCATTGTCCAGCCTACCTCTGTGCTGGGTGTTGGGCCAGATGCTTCTCAAGTCTGTTTGGATCGTCCATTTAATCCTCACAACCACCCTGTAGGGATCGCTGCTACTCTTATCTCTGTCTGTAGCCGAGGAAACTGAGTCACAGGGCTGGTAAGAACCTGTCCCAGGTCCTCACAGGTGGTCAGTGGTGGAGCCAGGTGAGGACCGTGTTGGTCCCAGAGCCTGCGCTCTTCACAGGTCCCCATTGGCCCTCCTCTTCCTTGTTTTCAAGGCTGCCTGATACTCCACGGCTCACGTTCCATCTTTAGCTCTCCCCCTCAGTGGAACCAGCCACTTCCATCACCCCAGCCCTCCCGGTGAGCTGCTCGAAGCCTGCCTGCGGCAGAGCGTCCAAGCAACAGCCTCGGCTGCGAGTGGTGTGGGAGCAGTCCCGTTGGGGTGGGGCCGGTGGGACTGGAGGGGAAAGCCTGCTTCAGGTGTCTGGGAGGAAGTGGTCTGTGGTCAGTACCCTGGAGGGCGGGAGAAGCTAGACAGGGCAGAGCTTCCTGCAGAAAACTTCTTCAAGCCTCAGCCCTCCCACCTGGCGAGGCAGCTCGAGCTTGTGGGTGTGGATGAGTGCTGGCCAGGCTGGAAGGGACGGCTCTCGCTGTCCCTGCCACCCACCTGTGGGCAAGACTGGAACCCAGGAGCCTGGGCTTCCTCTCCGCCTGTAAGCACAGCTCAGGGGCCAGGCAGGCACCAAGCACTGCCACTTGGCTTGTTCTTCATAGTTAGTGGGGCACTTTCAAAACTGGTCTCATTTAAACTTTGTAATAACCCCACAGAATAGCCGGTAGTAGCCGAACTGTACAGATACCGGAATGAAACTCGGCAAAAGTTCAGTGAGGGTCAGGACGAGGTAACTGGTAAGCGGAGGAGTGGTCTTTCTAGTCCTGAGGCCGGAAGGGACTCTTTCCCCTGGCCCCGTGCGAGGGAGGCTGTGCACTGCTCAGGACTGGAGCCGGGCCCTTGCCTTGCCCGGGGCACACTGGCTCCCACTCCCTCTGCTCCCCGCCTGGGGGCACCCCCACTGAGGGGCTGCAGCTGGGCCCCACGCTGCCGCCCCGAGGACCCCAGCAGCTCTGGCTTCAGGCTGGCACCTGGCAGCGTCCAGACTGCCCCATGTCCCCAGCTCCTGCCCTGCTGGCCAAGGTCCTGCCTTTTGCTTCCTTTTCTGGGCCCCAGTGGCGGGACAGGCCAGGAGGAGGTCAGCACTGGTCAGCACGCAGCGGGGACACGGAGCGCAGGCTCCAGAACCAACAAAACCCAACTTTGGATTCTCGTGAAGATTAATGAATGGGGTTGACTCTGAGTGGCGGTGGTTCTCACCCTCGTACTCTTTTTTTTTTTTTTTCAACCTTTATACTCTCCTTAAATAGCAGGCCCTTCCACCTTAGTAGCTTCCTCCAAGTCACTGGGGAGCTGGCTCTGGCTGCACCGCTGCTCACTCCCCCACCATCTGCTCACTCTCCCCAGGCTGCTCCCGGCAGATCGGCTTCTCGTTTGTTCGACCCAAGCTCTGTGCCTTCTCTGGCCTCTATTACTGTGACTTCTGCCACCAAGACGATGCCTCAGTGATTCCAGCCAGGATCATCCACAACTGGGACCTCACCAAGCGCCCGGTAAGTCTCGAGCCCAGCCCATTATGGCCACACTGAAGGGGCTGCTGAATGGCAGAGAAATGGTCGCCCTCTCTGCTGCTGCTGGCCTCTGCAGGGAGGAGTTAGACTCTGGGGAGAGCAGGGTCACTGGTTCAGGCCCCTGATGGGGGGCCGCTGACCGAGAAGAAACTTGGTGTTTTCCTGTGGCCCCTGCGTGGAGCTCTTTCAGGGCCCGCCTTGGTCCTCAGGCGGGAATCCAAGGATGCTCTTCCCACGGCTACAGACAAAACTGTTTCAGGCACCAGCAACTGGATAGTTGGATGGATGGGTGGGTGGGTGGGTGAGTATGGAAGGATGGATGGATGTGGATGGATGGATGGATGGATGGGTGGACGGATGATGGATGGGTGGATGGAGGATGGGCTGGCCAGCCAGCTGCACTTCCCCTTGGAGCAGTCTGCCTTTTCCGTTGACGTAAAAAACGAATGGCAGTGACCGGGAAGCAAGACAGTTTTGCACTTCCTTTTACACACCGGAATCGAAGAGGGACCGGAATGAGGATGGCGTGAAGGTGGGAGAAAGCAAGGCAGGGACTGGACGACAGGACAGGTGACGAGACTGCGTGTGCTCGCGGGTGGTCACTCTGTAGGAGGAGGGGTCTGGTGAAGAGAGTCATTCCAAAGGTGCGTTCGCCCGGATGCACGGGCACAGGAGACAGGGCTCGCTTCAGGCCTAGGTAAACCTTCCACTAAAGAAGTCACAGGCCTGGGGCGCGGCTCTGCAGGTAGTCACGGTGACCTGCCTGGACAGCAGTTGAGGACCAGATTGGCGTGTGAGGTTACTTCCCGTAAGAGTCGGCACCGTGCACGTATTATATTTGCATACACATCTGCTCCTGTCAAGTCGGGCTGTGCCAGACTCTTACTGCTTTCAACATGCTGTGTTCACTTACTATTGTGTCTTCCGTACTTGTGTCCACCAGCCCCTTCTGACTAAGATGCCCTCCACGATCAGTCAGGGTTCCTGTCCTCCAGCTGCGTTTGCCCACTTTTCTGGCTGTGTTACCAGGAGCAAATGATTTAATTTCCGCTTCCTCACCTGGAAAGGGGGTTAACAACTGCCCATTTCAGGCTTGTGTGAGGACTGAAGGGGACAGTGCCCTCCGGGCACTTCAATGGCACCTGACATCAACGCCCGTCCCCTCTCCTAGGGCACGGCCCTCCTCCTGCCCCTTGTTCTCTCACCAAAGTGCGGGGAATGTGATCCTGAGGGTTCATGCCACCCCAGCCTCTCTGCAGCCCCGCTGGGGACAGCAACCCCAAAGGTATCAGCTTCACTTTGGCTTTTTTTGTCGGTTACGTCGTCCCCACCCTTACCCTCAGCATCAAGTATTTGACTAACAACATGGAGAAAATCAAACCTCAGAATCACCACAGATGCAAAGAACCCTGTGGCCACAGAGCGCTCGGCGTCCACAGCACCCGGATGCTTCCACTGAGCTACCTCCTCATCCGTTGCTGTAATTCTTGTACCACTTCCTCCTTCCAGCCAGAAAATTACAGTGCTCTTCTCGGCACATCTGAGATTGGGAAATGCAAACTAGACAGTGGCCGGCTCGCAGGTTGGGGGCCTCACTGCTCACCATGACCACTCAGGTTGACCCACTTGGGTGAGGCCTGCCGGGCACTTGGCAGGGTGTGAGGCCAGGGCGGGGCTGCTCTCTTTCTCCGTCTCCCCCGCACCCATGGGATAGAAACCCTAGTCCCTAGGGAGCACAAGGCCTGAGGCTGAGTCGTGGGCAGGGCCTGGCCGGGGCTGAGGCACAGCAGCTAGATCCAGGTCGCTGGGGCTTTGCCACTGGCCGGGGGCTGGTACCTCCGGGAAATGGGACAGAAGGAGTTGCCCATACTGGGGGAGGCGAGAGATGCCCATGGAGCTGGTGGTAGACCAAAGGCCACAAGTCTCCCCAGCCCACTGTGCCATTCCCAACCCTCCAGGGGGCAGGCAGCTGGTCCGCAACACACACTCAGAGTCGGGTGGCAGTCCCATTCACCAGGATACCCTACTGCCGCCCTGCCAGGAGCTTACCTGGATCATTCTTTAAACTCCAAATCATCCCAGGAGACAAGTGCTTTATTTTTTCCTTTATACATATGAGGAAGCTGAGTCGCAGAGAGATTAAGGCAGGTTCACAAGGTCACACAGCTGGGAAGCAGTAGAGCCGGGATTCAAGCGCCAGTCTGCCTTGAAAGCCGGACTCCTAACTGCCGCCCAGTAGTTGACAGTGGAGAGTGTCTCCTCTCTCCTGTTCCTGTGACAGCAAGGGGACGACCTCGGGAGAAAGGGCCCTGCTAGTGTGTGTGGAGGGAGTCCTGGTGGCAGGTTAGGCCTGGTCTCCACTTCCTGCAGGTGGGCCAGGTAAGCGTCTCGAGCTTCTCTGAGCCTCAGTTTCTTCCTCGATAAAGTAGAAACGATGGCACCTTCCCCTTCGGGTTGTTACGAGGAGGAAGAAAAGATGTGGTCAAGGTCCTCAGCCCAGTGTCTAGCAAACAGTAGGAGCTCAACAATTGGCCTCGGCACTGGGGTGGGGCCTGAGGGTAGAACCTTTATGCCCTGTCAGGTCTGAGATTGGCCGCTGGAGTCTGGGGAGGCTGGGGGAGCCTTAGGGGTGCTTCCGGCGAGAGCGGAGGGAAGTGGGGAAGCCTCTCGCTAAGCCATGTCTGATCTGTGGCTTCCTGTGGTCGGTTCCTGACCCAGATCAGGTCTCCTGCTCCCGCGTCAGCTCGGGGGACGTGCCTGTTTCCTTTAGGTAGGAACATGGAGGCTGGGAGGAGGGGGAGAAGTGGGAAAAGTCCCTGAGGCCCCGGGGAGAGGGGCCCCTCTCTCGTCCCCACCAGCGTGGTCTGCGGGGCGGCAGCTGGTGCCACGGAGGGAGAGAAGGTGCGAGGGTCACACCTTCTCAGATCAGCTGGGTTCGCATCTTGGCCTTGATGAGTCACTGCCTCCCTCTGAACCTCAGTCTCTTCATCTGTAGAATGAAGGTGGCCCTTGTAGGGTAAGTGAGGGAGCGAGTGGGTGACACAGTGCCCGGCCCGGGGCTGGGCACTGAGCGGCCTTTCTCGCTCACCCCCACCGCCTGGTGGTGCCCCCAGATCTGCCGGCAGGCCCAGAAGTTCCTGACGCAGATCCGGGCCCATCCGCTCATCAACCTGCAGCTGGTGAACCCATCTCTGTACGAACACGAGGAGCAGATGCATCTCATCGGGCAGAGCCGGGAACAGCTGAAGCTGCTGGGCGATTACCTGGGCCTGTGCCGAAGCGGAGCCCTGAAGGAGCTAAGCAAAAGGTGAGCAGCCTGGACAGGGGCACACACGGACGGACGCGCCTCCTCGGCAGAAACGCCAGGGGTGGGGGAGGGGCGAGCCCCGCCCACTGGGTTTGGGGATTACCACGTGCTTTAGGAGCGGCTTTTAATGGTTCAGATAGTCATTCATTCATTCATTCATTCATTCATTCAACAAATATTTATTGGGAACATACTAAGTGCCCGGCACTGGGCTAGGTGTATGGGACAGCACCCAGAGGGAGAGAGGCCTGGCCCTCCCCTCTTGAAGGGAAGGCCACTGCTGGGGCTGAGGCCGGGAGGGAGCGGGGGAGGTGCCCGCCTCTAGAGAGGGGCGCATCTGGCTGGAGGGGGACGGGGAGAGAAGACTTCCTGTGGGAACTGACGTCTAAGGCGCGAGCTGAAGAATAGAGAAGCAGGAAAGAGTGTTTGAGGGGGAAGCAGTGATGTACGTGAGGCCCCTTTGTGGAAAGCACAGGGACATTTTCAGAGGGAGCAAAGAGGGAAGTGGGGTGTGTGGTGATGGGAAGGCTGGAGAGGCAGGTGGGGGCCAGGCCACAGAGGGCTGGTGGCCCTGTCTTCTCGCTTCGCCGGCCAGCCCGCCAGCCCTTGGCTGCTGCTCCGCTGTCCGGGGCAGCCTCCCTCCCACAGTCCTCAGGAGAGGGCAGAGATTGGGGCGGGCTCTCAGGATGCCCTTTAAGAAGCTTCAGGGGGGGCAGCACAGGGGTAGAAAGTGATGCTGAGCTTGGACTTGGAGGCTCTTCCTGTGCCTGTCAGGAACACCTCCCAGCCTCCAGGTTGCAGCCCAGGCTGTGGCCCTTGGTGGGACCGGGCCATTCCGAGACCCTGAGGAGGACAGGCCTCAGCCAGAGGAGCTGGTGCTGGTCGCCCAGCTGGGCTTCACTGCTCTGCTCTCGGGAGCTGGAGCCGCTCACCGGCCCCTCCACGTTTCCCCTGCAGCCACTCCTGCCCACGGGGCCCGCGCAGAGATGCCTTGTCCTGTGGGCTGGGCCTCCTTGGTCCAGCTGCCATCCTCCCAGAGCCGCTCCTGCTGGCTCCTCGGGGCCAGGCCGGTGCCCCGTGAGGTCCCCTGGGCCTCAAAAGGAGGCGCTGCTGCAGAGAGCCGTCTCTGAGGCAGAGGTCCGCTCCACGGGGCCTGGAGGAACAGCCCCCTGGGGCCATCATGAGGGACCCTAGAAGGCTGCCTCCCTGGGTGGGAGGCTCTGCCCCCTCAGCCGTCAGCTGGGTGCCTGGACCTTTACTCACTCCCCTGCTTTCTGAAAATCCAGGACCTGGGGCTCCAGAATCTGTCCCCCTACTTCCCCCGACCCCATGACCAGCGTGGGGAAATCTCTGGGGTCACATGGGACCTCGTCACCTGACCCAGGTGTCAAGGAGTCTCTGCAGACCTGAGTAGACTAGCCGCCTGCAGGAGGCTCCTGTCCCCGCCCTGACTGACCTGTGCTGAGCACTAGGGCCAGTCCTTCTGGCCTCCTTCTCCCCTGCTCTGTACGCCTGCTGCTGCACCTCAGCCCCCAGGAGCGCTGGGCTGAGACTGCGGGAGTCCCACTGGAGAAGCAGCACGGCAGGGGCAAACTGGAGAGGACTGTCCACCGGGGCTCCCACCATGCAACTCCAGAGTCGCTTCCGTTCTCCGAGCCTCAGCTCGCTTGTCTATAAAATGGGCAAGTCAACCCTGCATTCACGTGGTCTTCCCGAGCTGTGGTGAAGGCGGCAAGGGGGCTTGGAGTCTGGGGAGGGACACAGACGGGGACAGAGGGCCCTGGGTCCGAGTGGCCTGTGTCGTGAGAGAGGGCCCCTGACCTGGGCAGGGCCCTGAGGGCAGGGGCAGCTCTCAGAGGAAATGACATCTGAGCTGAGGGTTTGCAAAGACAGTATTCAAACAGGAGGAGAGAGAATCGGGCGGAAAGTTGGGACACTCTCCCCTCCCTGTCACAGCGCCTTTGGTACTGTTGGGCAGGCTTCCAGCCCTCACTCTGTCCCCACACGCAGGAGACCAGCGATGGCACAGCACGCGTGGCATCCCGTGTATCGTGAACAGGGGCTCAGGGGAACTAGGAGAAGAGGGGCGATGGGAGGGCCCAGCTTTCCTAGCTAAGGTGGCCCGTGCGTGGAGGGGGATGGGAGTGTGGCTCCCCAGGGTCTGCAAGGGCTTCGTGCCACCGGACCGTGGGTGTGTGCCCACCAGAGGCATCTGGGTTGTATCCTGCCAACACCGGGGAGCCGCTGAAGGGTGTCGAGCAAGGGACTGTCACATTCTGGTCAGGCGTTTAGAAAAGACCCAGTCTGGCAGCAGCAGTAGAAATCCGCCCAAGAGGTGAGGCAGCCTGGACTGAGTCGTCCAGGGCAGGAGGTGAGAAGACAAGGAGGGCAGAGAGAGAACAGGCGGGTCTTGGCTGCGGGACCCCTGTTCTCTCCAAGGACCCGCCCAGGGCTACCACCAGCAAGGGGAGCTCCTCCCGCCTCCGTTGTGGGGCCTCTTTGAGTGGGACAGGCCCAGGGACGGCGGCTGACACGGAAGGCCTCAACCTGGCTGGGCCCCCAGGCTTCTGTGACTGTGAGCAGAGGGCAGATGAGAGATGTGACTCTCCAGCCAAATCAGCCCCACCTTTCCTTCCAGCTCAGGGACAGCCTGTGCAGTCCCCGCCCCCTTTGTTTTCCTGGTGATAAGTGGGGGCTTCCTGTTCCCAGAAAGCTGGGATTTTCCTAGGGAGACCAGCGTAGCGAGCCCAGCGTCCGGCCAGCAGCGTCCTCACCCTGCAGAACACACTGTAGCCTGCCTGGCTGCCTGGTGGGACCTGCCGTCTCCAGCCTGGATTGGGCTCCCCCCAGATCATCACTGAGGCCGTGGAGTGAGCTGTGGCCAAGCCCCCACTGCAGACACCCCGGGGCCTGGCCCTGTCCTGACCCTGGATAGTCAGAGCCCCCTGGGGCAGATTTCCAAGCTTCCTCAGACTTGGAGCATTACCCCCAGAACCCTGGCAGCACACACACAGGGCCAGGCTGGCTTTGTACCAGGGGACCGAGGGTCTGCAGGTGTTTCCTCTCCGTCCTGCAGGATGTAACCCTCAGGATCTGCCACTCTCTCCGGGCAGAAACCAGCTGGTGGTTGAGCCTCATCCTTTGCCTCCCCGCCTCCCTGCCTCCTGCCTCCCTGCCTCCCCACCCCCCCACCCCGCCTCCGAAATGGGATCTGCCAAGGTGCTTAGGGCAGGTCTCAGTTCCTCTCACATAGCAGCGAAACCAGATGCTTGAATGTCTGTCCCTCGGCGAGGCCAGGGCTACAGGAGGGCAGGAGCCACGTCCTGTGCATTTCCGTCCCCTGCACTGTCCCTGATGAGCGATGGTGGCAATGATGACCACAGCTAAGTAAGCACCGCCCCCCCCCATGGATGCAGGCTCTGGGGGCAAACTCCTGCATTCAGACGGCCGCCCCTCAGCAGCCCTTACCCGACCTCTGTGCCTCCGCGTCCTCGCCTTCCCAGAGGGGGCGCTAGTTCTCCCAGTGCCAGCCCCGCGGAGCCACTGTGGGATGGAGTGTGCGTGTGTGTGCGTGTGTGAGCACACGCACCCCAGCCCGGCTCCCGGGACCGGCCGTAGTTTTAGCCTTACCGAGATACAGCTGACAAAAGGGTAAGGTATTCGCAGTGTGCGGCACGACGAGCTGTGCGGAGGCCTCGTGAGGGGACTCCTCCTGTCTGGGTAATGAACCCTCGCATCCCCTTACTTATTTATTTCGTTTAGTTATTTGTGCATAAATAATTTTTAAAGATTTTATTTATTTATTTTCAGAGCGGGTCAGGGAGGGAGAAAAAGAGGGAGAGAAACATCTATGGGTTGCTTCTCACACACCCCTTGCTGGGGACCGGCCTGCAACCCAGGCATGTGCCCTGACTGGAATCGAACCAGCGACCTTTTGATTCTCAAGTTGGCGCTCACTCCACTGAGCCACACCAGCCAGGGTTGTTCATAAATTTTTTTCTGGTGAGAACATTTAAGTTCTACTCTTGGCAATTATGCAGTACAAGTTTATCAAGTATAGTAGGTAATTATTCATTGTTTACTATGTGCAACGCCCTGTGCCAGGTGCTTTAAATAAATTATTTAATCCTCAAAACAGCTCCATTTCTCAGGTGAGGAAACCCGAGGCTCGGGCGGTTAAGTAACCAGCCCAGGGTCTCAATGGCAAGTCAGCCGCCTGGAAGCCCGGGTTCCGGCCCCTGCTGGTGGGCTGTGCCCTTTGCCACCACCCCACCCAGGCGGCAGGTGTGGGTGCCTGGTCGGTCGGGGAACAAAAACAAACCCTTCTAAGGAGCCCTCGTGTTTTCTTTGCAGGCTCGGCCACAGGAATTATCTCTTGGAGTCTCCCCACAAGTACAGCGTCGCCGACCTCCAGCAGGTGAGCAAGCCACGCCTCCAGGCCTCTCTAGAGGGCCCTGCACCTGGAGAAACCTGGAACAGAGAGGGGGTGGCAGGGCGGCGTTGTCTGCATTCACTGCACCCAGACAGCCACCCTCAGCTTCTCAGAACCTCAGGGCGGGCGTCCCACTGTCCCTGCGTCCGGGGGCAGTGAGTGAGCCCCCAGCCCCCCCATAACAAGCAAGCACTCTGGCAAAGGCCAAAGTCACAGGGCGACAGTTCGAGACACCCCTGCCCTGGAGGAAGGGAAGAGTGGACTGGGGTTCCGTCTGTCAGTCCTGTTACCCCAGTGGGCACCAGGGCTGGATGCCCGTGTTGCTCGTCTTGGTTTGGGGAGGGTTTCCTGCCCACGTGGGGTGACACTGCTGTCAGAGTAGGAGTGTTGTAGGCAGGGCGCCAGGAGCGGCAGCGGGCCACGCTTTGCAGATGACCTTGGCCTCCGCACAGCTCCCTAAAAGGCTTGGCGGCCTGCGTGTGCCCCGACAGATCTCCGAAGGGACGTACGAAGGGTTCCTCAAGGCCCTGATCGAGTCCGCCTCCCAGCACGTCTACCACTGCGACCTCTGCACCCAGCGCGGCTTCATCTGCCAGATCTGCCACCACCGCGACATCATCTTCCCCTTTGAGTTCGACACCACAGTCAGGTGTGTAGGACACCCAGCAGCTCCCCACCCCCCGTCCTGCCCACCGCGGACCCCAGCGTTCGAGGAAGGCTTGTCCAGAGCAGCTGATGCCCTGGGCAGGCACGGCCAGCCCCCGTCCAGCTCTGGGACAAGTCAAGCCCTCACAGGACACTGTTGGCTCGAGGGGGTTGGGGGTGCCTTTCTAGGCCTCAGTTTTTGTCACCCACAAATGGGTTGAAGGGGGATTGAATGAGTTACTGCCCTGGCTGTGCCTCTGCTCCTGGCGTGGTCGTTCTTGTCCCCAGTCACCACTCATTATCAGAAGCCTCCAAATGGACAAATTCATTCAGCAAATCTTCATTCCAGCCCACATGGGAGTGGAAATCTGAACTGGCGGGCACAGCAACTCATTTTCAGTAGGCGCTCCCTGGCCCAGATTCAGCCCCTGAACAGAATAGGGCTGAGTTTTCCTGACTGCAGTGGCTCAAACATAGGCAAGAAGTCAGTGAGTCTTAGCTGCATTTATTTAAAAATGAAACAGAGGGTGCCAGCGTGCCTCCATCCATGACCTTGGGGAAACTTTACTGCAGGGACGTGGGCAGAACGCTGCCCGGCTATGGGCTCTGTCCAGGAGCACTGGCCGCCTCCGGCCCCAGGGCGGGCCTCCCACCCATCCTTACAGGCAGCACTTGCCGCTTTCTCCCAGGTGTGGTGAATGCAAGACCGTCTTCCACCAGACGTGCCAGGCCGTGGTGAAGGGCTGCCCCCGCTGTGCCCGCCGGCGCAAGTACCAAGAACAGAACACTCTCACCTAACCCGGTCTCCTGCCCCCGCTCAGAGGCCTCGGCTGAGGCTTCAGCTCAGCCATCCCAGCCGGGTTTGCTGTGAGCCCGGGTGCTCCCTCAAGGTGTCACGGCTGCCTCCCGTGTCAGGAAGCCCCAGATGTGACCAGAGCACATGCCTGCCAGAGGGGCCCTTGATGATGCACCCCCTCCTGCTCCGGGAGGTGGGGACGCCAGCAGAACCCCCTTGTTTGGGGTGCTGGGGCGGGGGCTTTGCACTAACCAGGGCCTGGCTGACTGCACTAACCAGGGCCTGGCTGACCGCACTAAGGTGGCGCCTCCGTCAGGACGGTTCACACTCTGGGGACAACAAGACTTGGGACACATCTTCAAATTCACATTCCTGATTAAAAGGTCTAGTTTTTTAAGGTGGGTTTTCCCCCCTTCATATTTCAACAGAAACTATTTTTTTATTCTTAACCTTACAAGTCACCCAAGAAATCCAGATATCCTTACCCTGAGCAAACACACTGGTGCTGCTCAGGCCTGGTCGGCAGATGGGTGGGTGGCTGGACCAGCTGGCCAGCCGCTTGCTGCCAGAGCTGCAGTGCAAGGTGCCAAATGGCCAGGCGGGCGGGGTCAGACCTGATGACCAGCCTCTTCCTCTCCCTCTTCACTCCCCGCCCCCGCCCTGCCCACCCGAAAAGCCCACCGGTTTCTCTGTCCTGGACTTGGGTCCCTGCAAGGAAAGGGTGACTCAGAACCAGCACTGCCAGCACTTTGGGCCTTCCTCCGTCCAGGGAAGGGTCATCGTCTCGCCCGCCCCTCAGCCCCGTGCGCTCCCCACTCCTACCCTACACGCGCGCAGCAGGGTGCTGCTGCAGACACCCCGGGGACCCACCCCTGCCGGGACGGAGGCAGGCTGCACCCACAGAGAAGGCCGTGAGCCCAGGCTGGGGGCGAGTCTCACGCGCACAGTGGAGCAGCAACCCGTCCTCCCACGAAGTGCCAGCCCGGCTGCTGGGACCTGCAGGGACCTGCGGGAGAAGGTCTGCGGCAGGCAGGGTGCCTCACCTCTGTGTACAAAGCCATGCGTTCACATAGCTTTGCTGGACTGGCCCCAGCGGGGCAGGGCTATGCTGCTCGAGACTGCGCTGGAGCGCATCACCATCGAAGAGGTGGAGGTGGGGTGGGAGTCTGGAATGGTTTTCAAGTGATATTTAGACCCTTGGGGTTTGGGGGAATCTGGGTGTGATTTCTCTGCTGCCTTCCCCCACCTCTCCTGAGCCCAGCCGGCTCCCCTCAGGTCTGGGGTCCTCTGGCCATCTCACATACACTCAGCCTGAGATCGGAGACCTCAGGTGGAGACCCGCCTGCCCCAACCAAGAGATGAACCTACTCCCACCTTTCGCTTGGGGTGATTCGGCTGCTGAGTCACCTGCCTAGCTCTGAGGAGCTGGATAAATTGTGCAATAGGACAGAGGAAGTGCTAGGCAGCTGGGGGAGGGGCTGCCACAGAACCTCTCTGTCCCCTCGGAAGAAGGCACACACCTGTACCCAGGGCTCCAAAGCCTCCGGAACTGGAAAGCGGGTCCCCTTGCCTCATCCCACCCCTCACAGTGGCATTAATGCTCCACTGGGGGCACAGCCTGATCGGAGCCCAGATCGCCCCAGGTCCCAGGTGGGTGGTGTCCCCTGTGCCCTGCCCTGTCTCCTGGGGCCTGTGAGTATATCCACTCCAGAACGTGCTCGAGGAGGCGGCAGGAGTGAGGTCCCCCCCTCCAGACCAGTAGCATTAGCACGGACCCCCTGCCCATCACCCAAAGCTGCTGATGCTTTCTGATGAGCTAACCTTTACCCCCTCACTTCCAATGGAAAGCTGACGTGAACCTCACTCTTTTTAACATGTCATTTTATGCAATAAACTTTGCAGCCTGGGGCCCCAGCCCCGAGAAGTGCTTTGCCATGTACTGAAGGAACTGCTGCTGTGTGATTTTTGAATGATTTTGCAGTAAAAACCTGGTATTTCTAATCTCTGGTCTGGCTTCTGAATCCTAATGCTGCCGCTGACTTGGGGAGAGACCTGGGCCATCCACTACCAGTCTGATAGAGCCTCCCCTCTCCTGTTCGTCTCTGGGCACAGCAGAGGGGGGTGGGAGGAGGGCAAACATTTGCAGGCAGGGGGCTCGTGTGCCAGCAGTGGGCGTGGAGGAGGGGGCAGTAACAGGTTTGGCATACATCCCACCCTTGCTCTGAGGAGGCAGAGCCCCCGTGGGGTCAGATTTCCGGGACTTCCGGGAGGTTTACGCAAGGTACACTCGTAGGTAACAACTGCAGCTGACGCCTGAAATTCCACCACCATGGATGCCTGAAATTCCACCACCTGGGCTTCTTTCCTTAAATGTCAAAGCACAGACCCCTGACGCTGGCACATGCAAAACCTCAGGCTTGAGCGAGAAGGGGCTCAGGAAGGACTGTTTGAGCAGGCCCCTGACTCAGGGCGAGGGCTAGGGCTCGTGGTGAGGGCTCACAGTGGCTTTCACTTGGTCACAGACCTTCCTCTGAAGGCCCAAAAGAAGCCTGGGGGTCCACTGCCACCCGCGCAGGGCGAAGCCCACCACTGCCCACTGTGAGGACAGAAGAAGGAAACATTCATTTTCAGGGAAACAGGGCTGCAGGGGAAAAAGACTGGGAAGATAACATTTAGGACTACAGTTTCCTGTCCTTTCAGCATCCCAGGAGCCCAGCTTCCTTCAGGGGCCTCACCTCCTTCCAGGGCAGGCTCCGGAAAGACGAGAAACCTGCGATGAGGGCTTGGGGGAGGCAGGCCCACCGGGGGGCCAGGGGCAAGAGACCCGGCCTTACCTTTGGACGCAGCGCCTTCCCCCTCAGCAAAGGGTCCCTTATTTCTCTCCTCCCCACCCGGTGGAAAGGAGGGTGGGTTGGGGGAGGGGGGCGTTGGAGACCTGGATCCAACCCCAAAGAGGAGGATGGCTCCTCTCATTTTAAAAGTAGGGATAATTGTAACAATATATCGTGTGTTCTAATCATGATAATGTGATAGCAGTAACACAGTGTTCTTAGTGCATCTCATTTAATCTTCCCGACAATCCTATGAAGTAGGTGTTACTGTCCCCAGTTTACAGGAAAGAAAACAGATGCAGAGATATGATGAGGATCTGGAGCCCAGCCCCGGGAGGTTGCTCCGATCTTGCCCTGGAGACAGTTTGGAGTGTGGCCCTCCTCCCTGACCAGGATCAAGGAGGAAGTGGGGGGGCCGTGGCCCGGTGGGTGGGGGGGTCAAGCAGCGGGAGGGAAATCTGGCCCCAGGTGGGCCAGGAGGCTCCCTCGCCCTTCATCCCTCCGTCCCTGTCCTGCCACTTCCAGCTCCCAGGAGACAGCCAGGTGTGGCCCAACATCCCGGGATGTGCAGGGGGAGGGGGCAGCGTCCGGGCTCCTGAGGCGCGGGCCCAGCCCGGAGGGGACAGGAAGCCAGGACACCGGGGATTGTCTCTGGCGGCCGCAGCCCAGCCCCAGCCGGGGAGGAAGTTCTGCCTGGTGCTCTCGGCTGGTGCCTCCCTCGCTATATTGTTGAACAGGAAACCCGGCAGCGCGGTAGCTGGGCGGCGGAGGAGGGAGCGCCGGACGCCGGGACAAGTGGAGGCCAGGCTAGCGAGTGGACACCCCGAGGTGCCGAAGCCGGGCCAGACCTGGTGGGGGGTGCTGAGTGGGGGTAGCAGTGGGGGTCCCCACCCGGAGCATCGCGCTGCTGCTCCTCTTCGTACCGGAGCTGCGCGGGCCCGGAGGATGGTGCGCGGGACGGTCTCCCCACGGAGGACCGGGAAAAAAGGGTGGCCCTCCGTCCGGGGAATGGAGGGGCCCAGACCCAGGGCCCCTGCGCCGAAGCAGGCTTGGCGCCGCTGCGGCTCGTGTCGCCGGGGCAGAGGCGACGGGGCACGTCCTGGCGACAGGTCTGTCCCCACGCGCCAGAGGTCCTCCCGGCTGCCCGCACCCCCGCCCTTGGAGTCGGGAAGGGAGCCCAGGCCCGGGTCCCCTCCCCACACAGCCCAAGACCCTGCGTTCTGGTGGGCGCCCCTGGGGAAGGGGGGACACCGCTTCGAGTTTTCCCAGGCCCCGCTGAGCTGCGCCGAAAAAGCGCCTGAGGAGGGCGGGGGTTGGGCCCGGCGCGGGTAGTGCGGACAGTCGGGCTGGAAAGGGTTGGTAGCCTGTGATTCAAAGTGCAAGTGGCCTCTCCACGGCTGGGAACGCCCCGGCAAGACAGCGAGCCCGGGCCCTGCAGTCCGCGGGACGCGGAGGCTCCTGGGCGGCTGACCCCGCCGGAGAGGGTGGGGGCGGGGCCGGGACTCCACCTTTTCTGCTCGGGACCCGCCAGCGCCCCTTCGACCGCCGCCCTCAGCGCCCCCGTTCCTCCGTCGCACTTTCTCTAGCGCCGGGCCGGCTTCCAGCGTCCCCGCCGGCACAGGCAGACTCGGGCGCCCCCTCGGTTCTCCCAGACACCGCTGCTTTGGGGCTTGGGAACTGCCCTCCAAAGCATACCTCTGCCTCTTTGTTCCCTCTGCCAGCTCCTGCCACCCGAACTCTCTGCAGCCCAGCCCTTGAATACCGGCCCGACGAGATGGCCGGGGCCTAACCTGCATCCATCCATCTGCCGGCTCAGCCCATCCAGCCCATGGGCTCCCGAAGTCCCGCCCTGCGAACGTGAGTGAGCCGCGGGAGGTCAGGGGAAGGTGGCGAGAAGGGGTGTCCTCCCCGGGGTTTGTTGGCTTAGCGCTGGCCAGCTCTCTGACCCCGCCTCCAAGGCCCAACGTGCTTAGTGACTCCCTTTACACCGCTTGCCCCTTCGAGGAGGCAAAGTAAAGGAGCGCGATGCGGCGCCCTCTGTGGGACCCCGTTCCCGGGGTCCCTCCTCCCCAGCAAGCAGCGGAGCTCCCGGCTGCTGGTCCGGGGCCACCTTTGTGGGGCCGCAGGTGTGGTCAGTGTGAAAGGCTTTGAGGGACCAGGCGCTTCCGGAGCAGGTCGCCGACTCATCGCGTTGATGGAGGGACACAGGCAGGTTCAGAGTGAGGCTTGGAGGCCAGGCTGAGCCCGCACGGGGTGGGTGGGGACTGTAGCGATCACTCCAGGAGAGCTTTGGGGACCCCTGGAGACAGCGCACGAGTAGTCACTGCCACAGAGTGCATACTCCAGGGGCCGCTGTCGTGGGGGCGATGCACCGATCTAGCACAGGGCAGACAGCCGGCCAGGGCCAAGCCTTTCCCGGAGGCGGAGGTGGGAGCTGGAGGGCAGGGGCGGTGCGGGCCGGTCTGGGCGGGCCAGACTCCGGGTTCACGTCCGCGGCCCAGCCGCTGGAGAAGGAAAGAAAAACCGAGAGAACCGGTTCCCCGGCCTTGGCAGTGTAGGCCGCCGGTGCCAAGACTCTTGAACTAAGCGGAGCAGGGACACTCCCTTGGGTTGAGCCGCCCGGGGCGGGGAAGAGGCGCTGTGGATGCGCATTCCCTGAGGTCTGGAGGCGGCAGGACCCGGCGGGGCGTAGGGAATGAGCTGTTCTTCCCCCTTCACAGACGGGGAAACTGAGGCCCAGTCAACTCTCAGGCAAATTGTGGCTTCGGCTTGACCTCGGGCAATCAATTTATCTCAGAGATTTTCAACTAGTGCGTCTCAAGAGGCTCACTGGTGCGCTGCAAGAATGTTTAAAACATGCAGTTACCTGTCTGTTTTGTCAGGGGCACCGACCTCTTTTCCTGTAGATTGTCAAGTTGAAAAATGACCACAGCCAACACAACAATGGCCATGCGATGTGAATAAATCAAGATTATGCCAAACTGTTTTGTCGGATCGGCAAAAAAATATATTTTTGTTGTGCTGTAGAATTTTAGTAATTGCTTTCTTTGTGCCATGAGATGAAAAAGGTTGAAAATCATTATCTCTGAGCCAAGACCCAGTATTACCCTCAGTCCACCACCAAGGAATTGAATCCAGGCTCAAATCTTAGAATCAACGCTACAGAATTAAAGGGTTGCCCTAATTCTAACACTGGGTGTGAGAACGAGAACCTAAGAGATTGTATCCGAGTCTCCCGTTTCCGAGATAGGAAAGCTGAGGCCAGAACGCACAAGACGAGCGCAGCATGGACACTAGAACCCAAGTCTTCCGTCCCCGAAGTGTGTGCACTTCCTGGCTTCGTGGCCTTGACCTCCGTGCCCCTCGTCCTTGCTGTCCACAGGAAAGGCTGCGGCGGCGATGGCGGCGGACGTGGAGGGGGACGTGTACGTGCTGGTGGAGCACCCCTTCGAGTACACCGGCAAGGACGGGGGCCGCGTCGCCATCCAGCCCAACGAGCGCTACAGGCTCCTGCGCCGCAGCACAGAGCACTGGTGGCACGTGCGGCGCGAGCCCGACGGACGCCCCTTCTACCTGCCCGCGCAGTACGTGCGCGAGCTGCCAGCGATCGGCGATCCTGCCACCGCCCCGGCGCCGCCCGCGTCCCACCCAGGCCCCGCAGCCCCGGAACCGCTGGCTTATGACTACCGCTTCGTGAGCGCGCCGGTGCCCGCGGCCCGCGACGGCCTGCCCGCCGAGCCCCGGGGCCGTGCGGGCTCCCTGTGCGGCCCTGCACCGCGCGGCGCCGGGACCCAGCGCAGGAGCCTGGCGCCGGGCCAGCCCACTTGCCTGTACACGCGGCCCGCGGCGCGCGTGCGGCCCGCGCAGTCCCTGGACGACCTGGCGCGTGCGGGCGCCGCGCCCCCTGCCGGCCTCCTCGGGAGCGCCGGCCGCTTCAAGGCCTGCAGCGTGGCGGGCTCCTGGGTGTGCCCGCGGCCCCTGGCGCGCAGCGATTCTGAGAACTTGTACGAGGCCATCGAGGACGTGCGCGCACCACCGCAGGAGGAGCGCCCGGAGCAGGTTGGTCGCGGGGAGCCGGAGGCGGGGCGGTGGGCGGTGCACCGGAAGGGACTGCGCCGGCTCCGAGCGGGTGCGCGACGAGACCCACGTGGCTTAGCGTCCGTCCAGACGGGTAACCGCAGGGTCCGCCGGCTTTGGCCGAGTTCCCTCTCACCGGGCCTCGCTTTCCTCACCCACGAAACCAGGGGTACAGGCTCGCAATCTCTTATCTGAAATTCCGAAATCCCCCCAAAGTTTCCTGAAGCCCAAAGGTTTCTCCATGACAAAATTGATGGCAAAATTTAACTTGAACCCATGGGAGGCCATTGGTGGTCTTTATTTATTCCGTTTAGTGTGAGTATTCATAGTTTGCTACGGATGAACTTGATTACAGGGCGCTGACCCAGGCAGGCCTTGCTGGGAGCGTTCCGCCACCTTACACGGTAGCAGCAGGTGCATGCGCCGCGTTGCCATTCTAAAATCCGCTCATTCCGAAACGCAGCTGGCGTGAAGTAGCGGGTTGCAGACTTGCCGCCGGCCTCCACGCATCGCCTTCCTCGCAGGAGCTTGCAGGCGAGGGGGGTGCCGGGCGAGATCATGGATATGGAAGTCAGGGGTCTGCTTCCCTTTTTGGCTGCCTCTAACATTTCGGTTCCCTCTTTAAAAAAAAAAACAAACGAACAAAAAGCTTGAGGGCGACGGGCTTGTTTCAGAAAGAAGTCCAGTCATAGTGGGGTTTTCTTTTCCCCCCTCCGCCTCAGAATCCAGTTATGTTCATGTGGGAACTCGAAAACAGCATGTTTTAAAAACTCTTACATCCCTCACAATTGTGCCGGCGGCGCTGGCATCTTGAACTTGAGGACTTTTGCAGGGAGGGGAGCAGAGGGGAGTACACAGACATCTGCCACCAGCTGTGTGGCGATGGTCCATTCGCTTTTTCTCTCGGGATCTCAGTTTGTCCTTTAGCCCAGAGGGGCGGGGAAGATGGCTGGATGACCCCTGAAGCTTGTGAGGCTATGGTCTCTTTTTTTGTATTTGGTGTCATTTCAATGAACATTGATCCCTCCCGAGAGCCTGGACCGCGTCTGGGCCTCCCGGAGGAAGGAGGCACCGTCCGCAAGCCCCTGGGCCTTCCTTCCGCCCGTCTGGCTGCAGCGCACAGAGCTCAGGATCTGAGGCTGCAGAGATTCCACTTTGACTCTGCTGAGTCACCGGCCAGCGAGTCATCATCCCTCAGCCCCAGTGTCATCGTGTGTAAACGAAGGAGAATACCTAAGGATTAGGGTTGTTGACAGTATTCTACGTCGCGAGGCGTGGACGCGCCTGGCACGTAGTGGGCGGTCCGCCAAGAGTGGCTGGGGGTCCCACTTAGCATTCTTTCCTCTGGGTCTGCGCCGCCTTCGCCCCGCTTTCTGCAGGGGGCATCCGCCCCCTTGTGGCCAGTGTGCGGAACAGCATCTTGCGGGTGGGAACCGGACCGGATGGGGCTGCGGATGCGGGTTGGGGTGGAGGAAGGAGAGTCCTGGTGCCCACGCCCTTGACAGCCTCCAGATAGCTCCTCCAGCGCTCATTCTAACGGTGCCCCTCCGTTTTCTGGGCAGACTCCTGGCGGCGCCCTCCTAAGCCTCCACGTTCTCTGCCCTGGTGAAGGTAGGGCACCTGTATCTCTGAGGTGCGAGCGCCCTTGGAGGTGGAGGACTCCCTGCCCCTCTGAACCCCCGCGTCCCACACAGAGCGTGTGCGGGAGTGTGCTGTTGACTAGGGAAGAGGAGCTGCCAAGCTCCCCTCCCCGTGAGACCGGACTCTGCCCACCCCGGCGCCCAGGACCAGGGTGGAAGAAGGAGGGGGAGAAGACCCCAAATCCGGGTACCTCTTGAGAAACTGCCCCAGAAGCCACAGTCACTGTGGGGTGGTGTCTGTGCCCCTCGTCCTGTAGCTCCCCACAGTCGCAGCGGTATGCTGAGAGGGGGTAGGGATGAGCACCTGCCAGAGACCCGGTGATTGGCAAAGAGGCTCTGCCTGGTTCCACTTCTGGCCCTAATTCACTGTGTGACCGCAGCAAGTTGCTTAGCATCTCTGGTTGTTTCCTCCTTGTGAGATGGTTGTAAATCACACTCCTGTGACCGCACACCCCATCCCCAACAAAGTCCAGGGGTGGGGAGTTTGTTTTTCCCCTGGGAAGGAAATTCCACTCTGCTCTTAGTTGTTCAAGGTGGCATTTAAAGAAGGGATTTCCTGAAAGGTGAGCCTGCCTGTTTTCTTTCTTTCTAAGATATTTATTTACTTACTTACTTTTAGAGAGAGGGGAAGGGAGGGAGAAAGAGAGGGAGAGAAATGTCGATAGGTTGCCTCTCGCTCAATTGCTCCTTGTCTGCTCCCTAACTGTGCACCAAACCTGCAACCCAGGCCTGTGCCCTAGCCGGGAATAAACCGGTGACCTTCTGCTCTGCGGGACAATGCCCATCCAAATGAGCCAAGCTGGTCAGGGCAAGCCTGCCCATTTTCTTCTCGGAGGAGACAGGAGAAGCAGGTTCTACCCTTCCCTTCATTCACTTGTTCACTGAGCGTGAACTGACTGAACACCTGCCAAACACCAGGTGAGCCTTTAGATCTAAAGGCTACTGAGGCGTGGCCCCGGCCCTCGGGCGGGGGACACCATCTGGGACAGGAGGGTGTCAGGAGGGGACAGGTGCCTCAGTCCAGCGTGGCATAGGCCATCTGTAATTCAGCTACTGTCAAGTAGCTGCATGGGCAGAGGTGGAGGTGGGAGATGTGGCACCTTTGGGGGGGGCCTTTCAAGCTCACCCCCGCCCTGTGCAGCTGGGGTCAGGAATGGAGGCTCAGATGGGGAATGGGGAGCGCCTGGCCAGGCAGGGCCTCCTGGGCTCTCACCAGGAGTTTGGGCTTTATCTTGAAGCCCTCGGAGGCAGAAAAGGGGGAGGGGTTGAGAAAAGACCCGAGTTGCAGGGGCTTTCAGAATGGAGGAGGACCTTTGTGGTCTCCTGGACGCTCCGGGATGACCGGAGTTTTAGGAGGTAGACTCAGTGTGGACAGGACAGCAGGGGTGCTTGAGACAGTGCTGGGACCACCACTTTGGTGGTCAAAGGGAGGAGAGAGGAGCCTGAGAGGAAGAAACCATCAAGGAACCAGGAGGAAAACCAGGAGAGTGCTGGCCCAGAAGCTGAGCCAGAAGAAAGGGGAAGTTAGATAAAAGCCATTAGACATTTATCGGAAGAGGCCACCAGAAGTTAGTGGCCTCCTTATCGGGAACTAGTTGAGTGAGTCGCTGAAGGCAGAGAGGCTGAGGAATGAAGGTGGACCGAGAGTGCAGACAACTCTCAGAAGCTTGGCAGGGAGAGGAGAGACGCTGCGTGGCCGAAGGCAGGTGGAGGTCAGGGGCGGAGACTCCCCCCGAACCTGAGTGAATGGGCAGGAGCTGGGAGGGGGGTGAGGAGGTAGTGGATGGCGTGGGTCCCCGGGGAAAGGAGTGAGGCAGGTCCTCGAGCAGAGAGGGAGGGAGGACAAGCATGTTAAGAGGAGGTGACATGGGGTGGGAGTCAGCGTCCAGTCAATGGACCACTGAAGGAGGAATGAGGGTGGCGTGGAGGGCAGGCCAGCTGTCAGAGGCAGGGATCTGCTCCCCACCACCTGCCCCCAGAAGAAAGGAGCCACTGCAGTAGACAGCATTGGACAGTCTCAGCAGATGACAAACACCTGGCGTGTGCTGGTCGCTGTGCTGGACACTGGGGACACAAAACAAGGCGAGATACCACAGGGTCCTGGGCCCGGCAGCTGAGAGGGCAGGCACAGGTGCCCCCAGGTGCCCCAGTACAGACGGAGGTTCAGAGAGGTTCAGTGACTGGCTGGAAGTCACACAGCCGGGGAAGCGGCAGCGCTCAAGTCAGTTTCAGCAGGTGGCCTTCAGAACCGGCCACCCTGTTCCCCTCGGCAGGGACAGTACAAGCCGCGGGGCAGAGAGGTGTTCCGTTTTCTGAATGCTCTGTGCGTGCCCTGCCCTGTCGTGGGCATGGGCTGCAGGGAAAGGGGCATGAATTCTAAGTCCTCACCTTGCTTTCTGCACCTGAGGGGGTTGGAGGAGAATGAGAGGTCCCAGGAGAGGGGGAGGCGGGAGGACAGGGGAGGTAAGCGTGAGCATGCTGCCCCTCCCCCACCCCCGCCCCCTGCAAGGAGATGCCCCAGGAGTCCAGGGAAACCTGGGGAGGAAGGGACCTGGGAAGGGGCCTCTGTGGCTGTGGGCCCGTCCCTGGTCAAGGGGCCCTCCTGACTGGGGCATTTCAGGGTGAGGTCACCGTCCCCGCCCAGGCCTGCCACCTGGGCTGCAGCCCGCCCCTGCTGCCTGGGCATTGGCTGCAGGCAGGAAAGAGTTACAGCCCTGGCCTCCGAGGCTTCTTATGCAAGCAGCCCGGGAGGCACCTCACCTGAGTAGGCGGCCTGGACTGGAAGGAGCCCCAGGGCCCTGGCTTCTCCCTCCTCTGCCAGGAACTGTAAGTGACCCTTCACCTCCCCATGGAGTTGGGACCCTGGGGGAGAGAGGACAGTCTCCCCACTCCCTCCCTGGCTCTCAGCAGTCTTTCCCTGCCCCAGGCTAAAACCCACCCAGTGACTTCCTGGGAGCCACCCTGCCCTCCCCTCTGGGTCCCAGGGCTAGCATCCCCTCCCCGGAGTGCAGTCCCCGGGCAGCCCGGCAGCCCCTGAAACAGAAGAACCGGCCTTGGGCAGATCCACCTGGACCCCCCCGTGGGGCAGCCAGGCAGCCTTCGTTTAAGGAAGGGGGGCTAGCAAGAGCAGGGAGCCGAGCCCAAGAGGAGGGTCCAGTGAGTCCCCTTGTCTGTACCCTCCTCTCGAGACTCTCTCCACCCAGGGCAACCCACCTCCAGGGCAGCTGACCTGGGGCGGCCCAACTGGTTTGTTCACACTTGGCCTGACCATTTCCCTGGTGACTCACTTGCAGCCCCAGGCTGACCCGGGATTCCCGCTGCCCAGCCTGTGTCCTGGCTCCTGAAAGAGCAGGTTGCTGGGGAGTCCCCTCCCATCCTCACCCCACATTCCTGGCCACGAAGAGCCCTCACAAAGCAAGAAAGAACCGCCTCTCACCCTGCAGGCCGAGGGCAGCCCCTTTGTCCCCTGGGTGGTCTCCCCCACACCTGGGCCTCGGTTCGCCTTCTCAGCCTCTGGTTCCCTTCAGCTCCTGGGCCTCCCCAGACTGTGCCCAGTCCAAGTGCACCTGCCTCCCCACTTCCCAAGCCCCGGCAGCTGCCCCAGCCTAGATCTACCTCCTCTGCCTTTCCTGGATCTGAGAGCAGCTCTGGGAGGAGCCGGGCCTCCCCGATGGCTGGTCGGGGCCCGGTCCCCAGCCTGGAGGAGGCCATCGTCACGGCTGGGGTAGCTGGTGGTCAGATGTGGTCAGGGTCCCACACCGAAGTCTGGGGAACGAGGGGACAGTTGATGTTGGTTGATGTTTCTTGTGCTTTTAATAGCTTTTGTGTCTTATATTTAACTACGATGTTGTTAGGAGCATACAGATTTTGACTGTTCTGGCGTCAGAAATTGTGCCTTGCGTCACGAACTTGAAATTCAATCTTTCTGTTATTAATATGGTGGCCACTCCTACTTTTTCTTTTCTTTTTTTTTTTTCATTTCTGGTATCTCTCAGTACCCTTTTATTTTTCGCCATTATCACTTTTTTTAAGTGTATTATTTGTATACGAGGTCTGATTCAATCTGTCCACATTTCGTGTAGCAGCTGAAACTCCGTGCGTGGTTTGCAGTTTTCCTTCTTCCTTCAATGAGGTGCTGCCGCTTCTCGGGTTCCCCCCGTTAGACTGTTGTTCTGCTGCACTTTCCACTTCACTCGTGGCTTCTGCTTTTCCCTGGGGCCCTAAGGAAGCAAATTCCATAGGACGTGCAGAGATGGGGACTCATTTTCTCAGCAGTCCCGTCTGCAAGTCACAAAACCTGTCAGGCCATAGACTCGGGTCTTCCTTTCCGTTTAGAGAAATCTCTTTGTTGCATGAGTATTGTTTCTGTTAATTATTCATTAATCTTTAGATGAAAGTAAGGGAAGGAGAAGGAGAGGGAGAGAAATATCCATATGGGTGGATTGGCTGCTTCTCGAACGCCCCCAGTGGGGGCCCTGGCCTGTGAGCCAGGCATGTGCTCTGACTGGGAATCGAACCAGTGACCTTTCCGTTCGCAGGCAGATGTTCAATCCACTGAGCCACATAAGCCAGGATTGATTATTTTTTCTTTCCATTTTTTGTTTTAATGTGCATGTTCATTCTCCTGACTGGATCCTCCCAGTTTCTTATCTTTTCTCTCTTTACTTTTTTCTCTATGTACTTCTGTCCCAAGGCCTGAGATATCTCTTCTGCTTGGTCTTCCAGGGCACAGATTTGAGTCTCAGGAGTGCCCAGCTCTCCCTCCAGTTAGCAGTGTGTGATGTATTTTAAACTCTAAAGTCCCGCGTTTTGCCATATATAATGCACTCCCATGTATAATGTGCTCCCAAATTTTTGGCTCAAACTGTCAGGAAAAAAATTATTTTAATTTTTAATTAAAATTTTTATTTATTTTTACTTAGAAATAAAACGGAGTATCATATTCCATAGTATTATATTGCCTATGGATATTGCTTTCTAGAGTTATACTTTTAATGCATAAGCATAAATAGAAGAATTAAAAATACTTACGTAGATACAGAATTAGCACTACCCATATACAATGCACACCCTTACTTTTCCCTCAGAAATTTGGGCTCAAAAGTGCACATTATACACGGCAAAATACAGTAGTCCTTTTTCTCCCCTTTGGTGCTTCGCTTGAATCTTCTTACGAGTTCTTATTTTTCGTTCAAGTTGCAACTGTATTTTCCATCCTCTCTCTCCTGCCAATGGTCTCAAATTTTGTCAAACTATATACTTAACGTGGTTTTTTAAAATCAAAGCAATCTCTTAAAATACGTAGTAAAAATTCTTACCCACTCCCCTGCTTCCATGCCCCATGCTGGCAGCTCCAGAGTCACCGCTTTTGCTTGTTCTTTCTCTGCCCTTCCAGGTCTTCTTTGTACAGATACAAACTAGTGTGCAAATACACTTGGTTACTTGGTTTTCTGTTTGCCTTACACAAAGGCAGTAGGCAGTAGGCATGGTCCTACATTTTGTTTGTGTTCTTGCCTTTTTGGATTAACGACGTAGCTTGGAGATTTGTACGTAGAATGTATCGGCTCCTTCCTTCTTTATAGCCACGTGGTTTTCCATTGCTGGGGCATATCCCACTTCTTTCAACGGGTCTGCGGTTCCTCAACCCCTGGTTTGTCCCCAGTCTTTGGCTCTTACGAATAATGCTGAAAATATATTATCTTAAGATAGCTTGAATATGTATTTTCGTATATTTAAGGCTTTTTTCTGCAAATGGTCCGTTCATATCCTTTGCCTAGTTTTCTTTTGAGTTATCAGTCTTTTCCTGACGGGTTTTTTTAGGAAATGTGCCTGTGTTAGCGAAAATACCCCTTTGCCTATGACATGAGTTGTGATCCCCCCACCGAGTTTGTCTTTTGACTTTGCTAACCGTATATTTTAGCCACACTCTTTCTCTTAAAATAATTTATATAATGGAATGTGTGAACCATTTATTTCATGGCTTTTAGATTTTGAGCCGTAGTTATAAAGGCCTATATATATATATATATATATATATAATTTTCCTCATGTTTCCTTCCTCGAGTATATTTATGGCTTCACTTTCTAAATGTAACTCTTGGGTCCTTTGGCGGGGGTGGGGAGAGCTGAGTGGGCAGACTGGGATGTAGCCCCACCTTTGGTGGTTTTTTTCTGGACAGCCACTCAGCTGTCCTGTCGGCTCGTACTGACAAGTTCCTCTTTCCACCGTGGTCAGTGATGGCATCTCTAGCCTGGCCCGGGCCCCAGCCTTATCGGGGCGGACGGCAGTGGCTGGTCTGGGTTCGGCCTGTCTCCCTCAGCCCCTGGCCTGTGAGAGGAGCGGACTTTGCACGTGTCTGCTCACCGGGACTGGGGTCGAGTTGTTGGAGTTCTCACTTGGAGAGGGGCGCTGGAACAGAGAAGGAGGGGTGATGGCCCCCACCGATGGGTCTGTCGGGCTCAGCTGGCCCTGCAGTCTGAGAGACCAGCAGGGATTCTGCCTGTGTCCACCTCCTCGGTGTCCCCAGCCTCAAGGGTTGAGAGTGTTTAGCCCACTGCTTGGCTCCCCATCCGCTCCCAGGGGAAAGGGGTCTGGTGCAAAGGGTACTCTGCCTTCCCCCTAAAGTCCCACAGCGGACTGGTCTGCCCTGGGGTCTTCCAAGTCTCGGACACTCTGACCTCTCCCAGCCAGGCCTGCCCACCGCACTTGACTTGGGCAGTGGAGCATCGCAGTTGGGAGGAGAGGAGAAGCAGGACATACTTAAGCTGCCGTATTCCTGGAACTCCTGGCCCCGTATGAGAGGGGCAGGGAAAGTTCTTCGTCTGTGACAGACGGGGGGCAGGGGCGGACCGGAAGGGCCCCTGGAAAAGAAATAATGAATGCCTCATAGAGTAATAACACTGAGGGTATGGAATAATTGCAAAAAAAAAGTTTAAGGGTTTTTTTCTCTTATTTTTTACTATGAAAATTTTCGAACATAGAAAAGAGCTAGAAGAATATTAAAATGGCTATAACTATACCTATTCCTTATATTTAACAATCACTGTTTACCATGTTTGTCCTTTTTTCCCTAAGAAATGATAAATCCCAGACTTCATCATATTTCATTCCTAAAAGCTTCAGCATGCATTTCTTTTTCTTCTTTTTAAGATTTTATTTATTTTCAGGAAGAGGGGGAGGCAGGGTGAAAGAGAGGGAGAGAAACATCAGTGTGTGGTTGCCTCTCTCGTGCCCCCTGCTGGGGACCTGGCCCACAGCCCAGGCGTGTGCGCTGACTGAGAACTGAACAGGCGACCCTTTGGTTTGCAGCCCACGCTCAGTCCACGGAGCCACACCAGCCAGGGCAGCATGCATTTCTTAAAAATGATGTTTTTCTCCACAGCTGCAATACTATTATTACATCTAAGAAAAGTTCCCTTGGCTCCTTTCTAAGATTCAGGCCACAGGCAATTTGCTCGCTTGCCCTACAACGAGTCCCTCGCTGCTGGTCTGTTGAGCCAGGGTCCAGTGAGGGACCACGCAGTCCGTTTGTTTGCCTCTTAGACCTCCTGTGACAACCCCTCCCTTTCCCTCTGCCCTGACAGCGACTTGGGAAAGAGCCCCGGTCAGCTCGCTGCAGGGTGTCTGTTTTAGCCTGGAATGTCTGCTTCCTCGTGGCAGTGTGCCCCTGTTCCTCTAACCCCTGTTACCTGGGGACAGGTGTGACAGAGAGGCTTGGGCAGGTCACGTCACCCGGGCTCAGGGGCACAGCGTCCAAGGCAAGCAGGAGTCAAGGATGACTCTAGGTCTCTGCTCGAACCACAGAGGGGGTGCCGAGATGGGGAAGAGGGGGGCCGGTGAACAAACGTTGTCGAAGGCAGCTTTTCAATGTGTCCCTGACGTCCGGCGGGCAGCTGGATTTCTGAACCTGGAGGGAAGGTTGTGTGGGTCGTTAACCTGATGAGGTCGGTGGAGCTTTCCCAGGGCGGTGGAGTGAGAGGCAAAGATGAGATGCCAGCGCATCGAGGAGGTGGGCAGAGGGGGAGCACTGGCTCAAAGAACAGGGAAGCGGCAGGCAGAGGAAGAGAAAGCTGACCTCGGAGGGGCTGTGTCTGATGCTGGGTAGGAGGGAGAGGAGTGTAAGCACGAGGACCAGAGAGGAGTCAGGCTGCCGCACAAGGACCGACTTTGTCGTCCAGGAAGTTGCGGCAGACCAGAGCGGCGGGCTGGGGGTTTGAGCGAGCAGACGGTAGAGTCCACACGCTCCTTCAAGAAGTCGGGTTTGAGAAGGAGGAAGGGAAAGCTGGGTCCCGGGCACTTTCTCCTCTGGAGATGGAGAGGCCTTGCATTTGTTGGACTGCCAAAGGGACACATTGGAGGTGAGGCAGCTTCTGAGCAAGTGAGAGGCAATGCAGTGTCCCAGGCCCAGGAGGTGGGCTGGGATGGGAGGACCCCGTGCCCTCCATGAGGGGAGGGAGAGGACACGGCGGGGGGGTGAGGGTGCAGGTATGTTTGGGGAGTGAGCAGAAGGCAACCACCCATCACATCCTCCCACCCCCTGAGGCTGGCTCAGAACCGCAGCCTCTGTTGGCAGGCGGCTTCCTTGACAGACCATTTCTGCCTCCTCCTGGCCCAGCAGCAGGACCACCTCCCACCCCCCGTGTCTGCTCACCTTACTCAGAGCCCCGGGGCCTTGAAGGGGCTCCACCCCAGGGTCCACCCGCCCTGGAGGAGTGGGCCAAGCAGGCAGCCCCGTGAAGTCCCCGAGAGGCTGCAGCACAGTCCAGGGCGCCAAAACCCAAAGCCAGAAAAGCAGAAGTGCGGCCGGCCTGGCCCTCTTCCCAGAGTCCTGGCGGGTGTGGGAACCCAGGCGCCTGCTAGCTCGGCTTTTTCACAGAAACCGGCCCTGCGAGGGAGGAGAGAGTGACAGCCCACTTCATGGATAAAGAAACTGAGGCCAGGACAAGAGGTTGTCCGGAGAGAAGCTGAGGCAGTGTATGCAGGATCCAGGCCTCTGGACTCCTGCTCCATTCTTTTTTCCTTTTAATTGAATAAAGCTTCCTCCCTAACCCAAGATCAGATGCTCACCACAGGCCATTGTGTTTGGAATCTCATGCTTCGCCCATGATGGGGTCACCCTGAGCCGCCCTCACACGACATGCATTGCCCAGGCCCCAGCCCAGCCCGGGGACATCGGGCTCTCAGGCTCCTGTGGTTCCCCTTGTATTCTGAGGCTTGAGGGCCCAGGTCCTGCGGGTGACCCCCAGGCTCCCCGCTGCACGTCGTAGGTGGACGTGTTGCTAGAGCTCGGGCGGATACCAGTGAGGCCTGGACTCTGCTCAGGGGAGGAGCAGGCGCCCCGTCAGCTCTGCACGCTCACTGAGCTCCTGGAGGCAAAGATCACAGTCCGTGCTCACTCTGCCTCACCCCGGCCCAGCCCGGATGGCGCAGAGCAGGCTCAGAGTCAGCCGAGGAGGTCCTGTCCCCTCCCCAGGTCCCTGAGCTGGACCCCAGGCCGAAGACAGGGCTTGTAGGTATTTCTTTTGCCTCTGGGCCCAGAGAGCTGGGAGGGTTGTTTGGCTGCACCTGAAAACCCCTGTGGGGGTTTTGAGAGAGGGGTGGGGACAGAGGGCTAGAGAGATGGATGACATGCAGCTGGCTTGTTCTGTCCCCTCCCCCACCACGTGTCTCTCAAGACTTGAGGGTGTAGTTGAGGGGAGAGGACCCCACTGGGGAGCCACTGCGGTCACTACCTCCTCTTGCTGGGGCAGAGGAAGCCAGGGCAGGAGACCTGAGGAACCAGCCTCAGGGACCAAGAGCGAGCAGAGCTGTGTGGTTTCTGCCCAGTCCCTGTAGCGTGGGGCCCAGGGCGCACAAGCCAGACCTCTTCCTGAGGGAAAGCGGCAGTGGGGTGCCGGCTGCCTTTTGTGGGGTCCCAGCCCCCCACACCGTCACTCACTCCCGGTCCGCTTCCCAATTCCACCTGCAGGGCGGAGCTGAAGGCCTGGGTCCCCACCCCTTCCCTGTTTTCTCCCCTCTCTGACCCCAGTCCCTCCCTGGTGGCTCAGAGTTTCTGGCTGCTCCGGAATTTACAGCTGTTCCCAAGTCCTGGGCTTGGCTCCCTCGGTCTTGTTGACCTGTCGAGTGCGTGCGTGCGTGTTCCCTGACCCTCGGGTAGGGCGGTGTGGTTTGTCATATGTGTGAGGACTTCAGTGAAAGGGGTTGGTCTGCCTCTGGGGTTCTGTGGTTCGGGGTTGGGGCACAGGAGACTGCAGGGGAGGTTTACCCATTTTTAAAGACTTTATTTATTTATTTTTAGAGAGGGGGAGGGAGGGAGAACGAGAGGGTGAGAAGCATCAGTGTGTGAGAGAAATATTGATCGATTGCTTCTCACACGCCCCCACTGAGCACCTGGCCCCACAGCCCAAGCAGGTGCCCTGGCTGGGAATCGAACCCCTGACGGTAGGGGGAGATTTTTGAGGGTAGAGCATAGACCCCAGACTGGCTCTGGTTGTGGTCCCCCAAGTGTCCCACATCCCAAATCCATGCCTGGTTTACTTGGGTGTCCCTGTCCTGAGCCCATAGCGGGTGCAGGCGAGGAAAGGCCTGGGGGACGTGGGCAGGGGAGGAGGTGCCTGGAGTGGAAGAAGAAGAGATGAGAGGTCTGGGATCCCGGGTGGGAGGGTGGGGATCGGAGCCTAAACCGGGAGCCGGGCCGCCCTGTGGGGGAGCCCTCAGGCTGTCGGGCGGGTGAGCAGGTGCTGCCTGGCCCTTGGGGCTAGGGAGGGAGCACCCCGAGGGGACTAGCAAAGAAAGGGGTCCCCAAGGGCTTCGAGGAGGGGCTGCAGCTCCTCACTGAGGACGGGCTGCGTCCACTGTGCCGTGCGTGGCCAGGGTCTGTGCGGCCACCGGCAGGGGAGGAGGGAGGAAGGAGAGGCCAGGAGGAAGCTTGCAGAGTAGGGTTTGGGCACCGGGCCCTGTCCCCCTTGTCTGGGTCCTTGGAGAGTGGGGGAGGGGCACAGACGCACTTGTCTGTGTGTGTGGACGCGCAGCGGAGGCTGAGGGAGGCAGACCCCGGCGGTCAGGCCGGTGGATGGTGATGTGGTCAGACTCCTTCCCTTCCTTCACGTGGCTGGAGGGGTCCAGAGACAGGTTTCTTCTGATACCACTTCTGCCCATACCCCTTCCTCTTTGAGACGCCCGAACTTCCTCTTTCCCATCACGCCCTCCCTGGGCCTGGAGGGAGTTGATGGCCACCGATTGTCCTGTCTGCCAGCTCAGGTCCCAGCACCCAGCTGTCCCCATGCTTGTTCCTGTCTGTGCCCCCTCCCCCGCCCCTGCTGGTGGCTCCGGCGCCACCGGCTGTGGAGCCTGCCCAGTGGCTGTACCTGGGCCTGGGATTTAGAGCTCAGGGGAAATCGGAGCACGGAGTGGGGCAGCCAGTGGTGTCCCTGGGCACATAAGAGTCCCTCTGACCTGGGCAAAACCCCCATAGCCCCCTGCACCCTGTCACCCTGTCACAGGCAGCCTCTGTCTCCGGCAGCAGCACTTCCGCAGCCCTTACAGGAAATGGGCTGGAGGCTCAGCCTCCCACCATCTCGAAGCAACTTCTTGTTTCCCTGCTGCCCTGTGCCCTCCGGGGTTGTGCCCTGTGGCTCCACCCCCAGAGCCTTCCCAGGACAGCATCCCAGCAGCTGGCAGGGTACAGGATGGTGGATATCATTGCCAAGCTGACCAGGAAGCAGAGCCGGGCCCTGCGGGGGCAGGTAGGGAACTCTGGTATTCGGGGCTGAACTTGGCCTCTGGTAGGGACAGCAGAGGGGCCTGTGGGGTCAAGGGGCCAGCAGTGGGCCTCCATCCCCTGACCTGTCAGGACCTGGGGAGCTGGGGTTTGGAGCAGGGGGTCTCACGGAGTTTGGGAACCCTCCTCTGCTCCTCTTTCCTGCTCTGAGGCCTGGCTTGCCCGAGAGGGGCTGCACAGGGAGGCCCAGACGCAGCGAGCAGCCCGGGGGGGAGAGAGGCACCTGCCGCCTGCTTGTGGGTGGGAATTGAAGAGAAGAGGAGTGCTGGGGGCTGGGAAGCTGAGTGTGGTGAGAGTGGGCCCCTCTCAGCTCCGTCCCCTGGCCTGAGGCGGGAGGACACTTCCTGTTTCCCACTAGGCATCCCCCGTGTCTGTATCATGACTGTGTCTGGACCCGAGAGCCCTTGGTGCCCTCGTCGGTCCCCTCCTGCTGGGCTGCATCTGGGTCTTGTCGGGGCTCCCGGAGCTGGGGCTGAGGGGTGGCCGGCCCTGCTCTAACCCGGCCAAGCTCCCCCTGGAAGGCCAGAGCATATGAGGGACTGGCCCCTCCTGGCTTCCTGGAGCCAGTCTAATCCAGGCTGAGGCTCTGCAGGGAAAGAAAGGTACCAATGTCTTAGCAACGAGGGGCTCTATAGCGAGTTCCAGAATTTGAAGGGGCATCAGGGCTGCTGCAGTCCAGTTCCCTCACAGGGGGTGGGATTCTGCTTACTCACCTCTAGTGAAGGCCCCTCATTACCTCCTGGGGCAGCCCCAACCCAGAGAAAGTGCCTCCTCCAAGGGGAGCACTGTCCTGGCCCCATTTAACCTCTGATCTGCACTCTGGTGCCCCACAGTGAGATTCTGCATCTTCCCTTCCTCATGACAGGCCTGCCGGGCTGGTGGCCTGAACTCCTACTTCCCAAATCTCCTCGGTACCTGCCACGAGTGCTCCTTGTGCGAGATTCCCATCAGCCCAACCAGCCTGGGGCTCCTTGTGGACTCAGGGCCAAGGCCAGCAGCCTGGCCAGGAGCAAATCCCCGTTCCAAAGAGCCTGGCTCCTTCCTCGGCTAGTCCATTGCCCATGCGCCCTTCCAGCTCCTCTCTCAGGGATGGGCAAGACCACTGCCTCAGCGGGTCCAGCTGGGTGCAGTGGAGGCGAGGCTGGTGGTCCACCTTCGTCTACTGCCTCCATCCTGTCGTCCCCAGGAGTCTCCTGTCCCTGTGCTTGAACCCTCAGTTCCAGGAAGATCTTGCTCAGAGACAACCCCAGTCTCTCCTGTCGTGTCAGGGGTGTTTGTTGGTCGCTGAAGTCGGGCATGGAGATGACTGTGTGCTCCAGCAGGGAGTGCTTTCGGTGGGGCTGCATCAGGCCACCTGCTGGGGGAGAGGGGGGCTGGGGCCAGTTAGATCGCTCTGAGTCTTGCTCTCAAGAAACTCCTGCCTTTTAGGGGCAGAGAAGGTAGGCAGATGGGCGGACAGTGAACTGACCACCGAGGCAGAATGCCATCAGGCCCTAGCAGGCCAGAGTCACGGCAGCTCATGTCAAGGTTGTGGGTGACATGAAAGAATTCACAAGGAGCTCTCGCTGGCGTGGCTCAGTGGCTTGAGCGCTGGCCTGCGAACCAAAGGGGCACTGGTTTAATTCCCAGCCAGGGCACGTGCCTGGGTTGTGGGCCAGGTCCCCAGTGGGGAACATGTGAGAGGCAGCCACACACTGATGTTTCTCTTCCTCTCTCCCTCCCTTCCCTTCTCTCTAAAAATAAATAAATTGGCCCCGGCTGGTGTGGAACAATGGATTGAGCCCTGGCCTGCGAACTAAAAATAAATATATAAATAATTTTTTTAAAGAATTCACAAGGAGAAGAAAATGTAAAGAATAGTTGTATTCACTCTCCAAGAAAGGAGAGGGGCATGGTGTGGAAAGACCCACCAGCCGTGAGGGGCGGGGTCTTTGAGCTTTTATTGGATTATCATTAGATTTAAAAAGGGTGGAGGGGCTGTTGTTGGGGGGCCCCTAGGCTGTTGGGGTGTGGGAACACGAGGTTGCAGTTTGTTCCAATACTATCTTCTGTCTGTGGCTGTTAGTGCTGTTCTTGCTCCCAGTAATTTCCAGTCCTGGGGACGTAAGCTCAGAAGAGCAAAATGGCATCATGCTCAACCAGGTCATGGGCCTGCTCGGCAAATGGTGCCACTATTGCAAATGGAGCTGGCTTCATCCTTTCAGGTTGGACTTTTCTCTGGAGGGAGCAGGCCTGGGAGCCGAGCTCCAGTGCAGGAGCGGGGTTCAGGGGTTCGGGTCGGCAGGGAATGAGAGCGGGGAGTTCGAGGCTGAGGACCCGGCTGGAGTGAAGGCACGGAGGCAGGAAGGTGCCTTTGTGTGGGAGCTGGTGTGGCTGGAATACAGGATGCCACCGGAGTGCGGTAGTGAATGGAGAGAAAGGAGAAGTAGGATTGAGGGTTGTCTTGGCCACATGAGAGCTCGTGTGGTCAGGGAGAGGAGGGAGGAACTGCTGGACTGGTGTGCCCAGCTCTTCTTCGCCACATGCCTGGGACCTGCCTTACAACCCTGTGGGAGGCTGCCACCCCCTCCTGTTCAGGGGCGGCTTTTTTGTTTGTTTTTTAGATTTTATTTATTTATCTTTAGAGGGGAAGGGAAGGAGAGAGGGAGAGAAATATCAATGTATGGTTGCATCTTGTGCATATCCCCCACTGAGAACTGGCCTGCAACCCAGGCATGTGCCCTGACTGGGAATCGAACCACGATCCTTTGGTTCGCAGGCCCGTGCTCAGTCCACTGAGCCACGCCAGCCAGGCTGTTTTGGGTTTTTCGTTAGCAGCAATCATCATGGACATACTGTGCGTTTCACTCATCACCCTGCTTCCTCCCAGCCCCCCACCATCTGCACATATGTCAAGGTCGTTAGGGCAGGGATTCATGTCCATTTCTATTTATTTGTTTGTTTGTTTTTTTGTTTATGTATTTAGCCCCAGCTGTCTCCGTGGATTGAGCAGTGGATTGAGTACCGGCCTGTGAAACAAAGGGTCCCTGATTCCATTCCCACACAGGGCACATGCCTGGGTTGTGGGCCAGGTCCCTAGTAGGGGGCACGCAAGAGGCAACCACACATCAATGTTTCTCTCTCTCTCTTCCTCTCTAAAAAGTATTTATTTATTTAATTTTTAGAGAGAGAAATGTCACTTTTTGTTCCCCCTTTCCCTGCATTCACTGGTTGTTTCATGTATGTGCCCTGACTGGGGATCGAACCTGTAACCTTGGCATATCGAGACGACGCTCTAACAGACTAAGCAAGCCAGCCAGGGCCTTGTGTCCATCTCTTCACTGCTGCATTTCCGGGCTCGTGCCTGGTGCAGAGCAAGTGAATCTCTGCTGGACAAATGAGTATGTTTACAGGCGCCTGCCTAAGGCTCAGGGAGAGCCCGCCTTGGGCAGGACATGCGCCTCTTGAGGCATTTACACCTGAGTGAAGGTGTCACATCAACAGAGAAACTTCTGTGACTTAAAAAAAAATAGTTCAGCCCTGGCTGGTGTCGCTCAGTGTACTGAGCACGGGTCTGTGAAGCAAAGGGTCACCAGTTAGATTCCCAGTCAGGGCATATGACTGGGTTGCAAGCCAGGTCCCAGCAGGGGATGCACGAGAGGCAACCATACATTGATGTTTCTCTCCCACTCTTTCTCCTCCCCTTCCCCTCTCTCTAAAAATAAATAAATTAAAGTATTTTTTAAAAGGAAAAAAAGTTCATTGTACAAAACGTTGAGGCTGCGGAAAAACTTAAAGAAAACACAAAACAAAACAAGCACAATTTCTATCATTACCCTGCCCATAGACGACCTGGGTTAGTTAGCATTTTGGAGGGTTTCTGAAAACACGACATTGGAATTGGGCTAAGTTTGCCATCTTGAAATCTTCTTTTCCCTTGTAGCATTTTATAAATTAAAAAGCGGTATTAATCACGTGCTATTCTGCTGCCTGAGGTTTGATAGTGTAGCTCTCTATCCCTCTGGTGAATCGAGGGTAGAGGGTTATGGTCCACACAGGGGAGACATCTTTGGAAAGGTCTCAAACCTGGCACTTGAGCTGAGTCTTAAGGAAGGACTGGCAGTCAGCCCGGTGAGAAAGGGGTGGAGATGGGCCTAGGCAGGCTGTGATTGAGCTGAGAGCGTGGGGGCGGGGCTACTGGAGGTTAAAGTTCAAGTTCAGGGGCAAGGAGTGGCAGGAAATAAAGTGAAAGAGGCAGGTGATGGGTGGCCTCTGGTGCCCTGTTAAAGGCTCCTTAGACTTTGCCCTGCAGTCTGCAGGGAGCCCTGAGGGTGTTAAGCATTACCAGGCTTATATTCCGTGCGACTGAATCCTCTATTCCATCTCACTGTCCACCTCACTGTCCTTTCTGAAGGCAGCAGGGGCCAGGGGGAGTGGAAGAAGGGTTCACCTTTCTTTGCCCCTCCTTCCTCCCTTCTGTCTGGCTCTCCTCTCCTTCCCCTGTCTGGAATTGACTCAGAGACCTGAAAACACCACATCCAGGAAGCTCTAGGCCCGAATCCAGAGGCAGTGATTCCAGTCCCAGAGGTTTCCCAGCCAGGAAGAAAGGGGAGGGGCTTTAGAACCCAGCAGCCGGCGCCAGGCCTCATGAGAGGGAACAAGAAGAAAAGTTGATTGCAGCTGCATTGAGAAATGTGTAGAAAACAAAAGTGAAAAAAGCAGAACATAAAAATGTATGAAAATATGGAACGCTGCAGATAAAGGGGTGTGAAACCCATTAACCTGTGGATAAAAATCAGGAAAAAGCTTAAATTAATATAAATAGTCGAATGACTTGATCAAAGAATGTGGGTAGTTTTTAAATTGTTTCGTGAATAAATAAAATTTTAGGTTGAAAAAAATGGAAAAGAAAAAGATGTGCCCTTGAACTCAAACCGGTGTAGGCATTTCTCAAAAAGCCGGGCGTTTCTCTGCCGCCGCCAGGCACAGGATCCGCCCCGGCGAGTGCGCAGCTGGGAGAATTCCTTCATCGATATTTTACTAACACATAATTCATGTGATTGTCCCACGCATCTGGGGCATTCCACATGTTACAGAGCACTTTCAAGAACAGTTCCTCATTCTCTCTCCGCTACAACTTCAACTTTCGCAACGGCAGGCAGATATTTTGCCGCAGGGGAATTGAGGCAGGAAAATATGTGACTTGCTCAAGGTCGCCTGGGTGGCGAGGGGCCTAGTCCGGACCGCGTGACCCCGGAGCTGACTGTCTCCCTCCTTCCCGCACAGGTGGATGAAGCCTCAGAGCCCGTGTACGCGAACGTAGAGAGGCAGCCTCTGCCCACTTCGCCCAGCGCCCCTGCGGCCCCCCGCCCCGGCCCGGTGTGGGAGACGCACACGGACTCGGACACCGGGCGTCCCTACTACTACAACCCAGACACGGGCGTGACGACCTGGGAATCGCCTTTCGAGGCCACGGAAGGCGCCACCAGCCCGGCCACCTCCCCATCCTCGGTGGGCAGCCGCGAGAGCCTCGAGACCGAGTGGGGCCAGTACTGGGATGAGGAGAGCCGCAGGGTGTTCTTCTACAACCCGGTGACGGGCGACAGGGTCTGGGAGGACGAGCCCGAAGACGAGGAGGACGAGCTGAAGATGCAGCCAGGCCTGAGCCCCGGCAGCCCCAAGGACCAGAGGGTGAGGGGCGGGACCCGACCTGGGTGGGCGGGGCTGGTTCTTCCGGCCTCTGACCCGGGCCGGAGCCCAGGGAAGGTGCGGTGAGGGGCTGGGCCACGTCTGGAGGGGCGGGGCCTGGCCATCCCCACCGGTGGGACTGGCTCTGCGGGCCTCTGACGGTCTTCTCCTCCCACCAGCCTCCCACCCCCGAGACGGACTACCCTGAGTTACTGACCAGTTACCCCGAGGAGGACTATTCCCCTTCTGGCTCCTTAAGTGAGCCTGGGCCCGCCTCTCCCTTGGCCACGCCCCCCGGCTGGTCTTGCCATGTGGACTCAGAGGGACAGACGGTCTACACCAACCACTTTACACAAGAGCAGGTAGGGGCAACAGAAAAGTGGGCTCGGAGAGCCTCCGGGACATGCCTCCAGCCCTTCCTTCCTCACTAGTAGCTCCCCTTAACACAAAATTGCAGCTCCAGAGTCACCTACATCTGACCCTCCGGATTCCTTGGGTCTATCTATGCCGGGCTCTGGTTAGGGGGAATCTTTTCTTCCCCTTTCACGAGGCCAGCTGGCAGCCCTGACCCTCCTTCTCCCCACAGTGGGTGAAGCTGGAGGACCAACATGGGAAGCCCTACTTCTACAACCCAAATGACACCTCCGTTCGGTGGGACCTGCCCCAGGTAACCACCTGGGGAAGGGAGAGTCCTGGGGGGAGAGAAGAGGATTCTTTATGACAGTGTCTTTCTCCCCAGGTCCCTGTTCCTGCCCCTCGAAGCATCCTCAAGTCTAGCCAGGACAGGGAGGCCCCAGCCCAGGCCAGCCCTCCTGAGGAGAGAGTAAGGGAAGGGGCATGGAGGCCTGGTAGGACCCCACAGAAGAAATAGGGGGGTTCTTGAGGTACTGGGGTCTGGAACTGGGCCAGGCTTGTCTCCCCCATCGGCCCCAGTACCAGCCTGGGCTGAATGAACCTGGGTTGTCCCAGGCCCAGAGTCGGGCGAGGCTGGGGGCTGGGAGGAACTGCTGCAGCTGTGGGAGCGGGCACCCCTCCACCACCGGCAGCAAAGAGGGCTCAGTGGAGACCCAGGCCCAGCCCGTGGTGCACAGCTGGCTGAGGGGGAGCATCTCTCCACCATGGCTCACCCCCTTAGCTGCCTCCTCTTTCCGCTCCTCTCTCTAAGATCAAGACCCTGGACAAGGCAGGCGTGCTCCATCGCACCAAGACAGCGGACAAGGGAAAGCGGGTTCGGTGAGAGCCCGTCCACACCCACGGCAGGGCAGGGTGGGCCTGAGTGATGACCCGCCCTGAGCACTTCCCCTGTGCCGGGCGCTGTTAATCCTCATACCAGTGGTATAAGGGGCCTTGTGTTGGCACTGAGGCCGGAGAGACAAAAGGAGTCCACCTCTAAGAGTGTCCCAAGCTGTGTTCTTAAGCTCTGCATCCTGCACCTAGGGGCAGGAATGGGGCTTCCACCCAGGGCCAAATCCAAGCCCTGCCCCCCACTCCCCTGCCCCCACCCAGGAAGAAGCACTGGAGTGCCTCCTGGACCGTGCTGGAAGGCGGCATCCTGACATTCTTCAAGGACTCAAAGTCCTCAACCGCAGTCGGCCTGGTAAGGCCCGCACCCCCAAGGCAGGGGTGGCCCCATCTGCTCCTGACTCCCGCCTTCACCAAGTCCGAGACAGCGGAGCACCAGTGTCCAGGAAGCTGGGCCTTTGGCAGGGGGTGACGACAGCAGATTCACCACCCACCTTGAGGGCAGACGGCCCCAGCCTGGTGGGCAGGCAGCCGGGGACTGGGTGCCCTGCTCACAGGAATGGGGGCTGCACATCTTTGTCCTTTCCTGTCCCGGTGGGCAGCAGCAAAGGACCAGCCAGCCCGCAGGCTCTGTGGTTAGGAAGTCCCCGGATCTCTGGGCCTCAAGATTCCCCCGCCCACGTCCTCTAGAGCCATGTCCCCATCCCGTCACTAGAGCCGAGGGGGCCTGGTGGGTTGGAGCCAAGGTGTTGAGGCAGCGCTGTCTGAGCCGAGGTCCCCTTGCCCTTCCTTTCTCCCCCACAGAGGCAGCCTTCCAAGCTTTCCACCCCCGAGTACACAGTGGACCTAAAGGGGGCCTCTCTCTCCTGGGCCCCCAAAGACAAATCCAGCAAGAAGAATGTGCTGGAGGTGAGTTGTGGGGTTGGGGAGACGGAGAGGGGGCTTGCTGATGGCTTCGGACCCGAACCAGGCAAGCCCCAAGTAGGGGCACCTGGAGAGAGTTGGGGCTGGAATTCTCAGGCTCAAAGCCAAAGGTGCCCCGACCTTAGGGGCCCATCTGCAGCATCTCTGGCACCAAGGGCTCTGCAGTTTCCTCTCCAGGAACTGAGCTCACCAGTCCTTGGCTCCAGAAGGTGATGAGAAGTAGGGGTGTCTGGAGGACAAATCTCTGTCGTCAGACCTCAGCCCAGCTGCCCTGGCCTGGGAGAGACGGGGGACCCCATGCCCCTGGCTACTCACTCTGACCGGCTGGGGAACTGCGCTGGTTGGTTAGAGCCCAGCTTCCAGCCGGACCGTGTTCCTGAATAAGCCAGGGCAGTGGACACATTTCTCTGTCTCCCCCAGCAGGCAAGGACCCTCACAGTGTCATACCCTTCACTGTCCTTGTGTCCTTGTCTTGTTTTTATACTACTTTTACTCTCACTTCCATCTCCAAAGTTTTGAGACAGCTCACAGCAAGAACATATGGTGAGCTGGTGAAACCCACTGAACAGGCAGGACCGCGCAATACAAGTTAGAGGAGGAGGGGTCAAAGTGGAGAGGGTTAGGGGGCAGATGAAGTACAGGTGCTAAGATTATTGCTGTTGAAAAAAATTCGCTCCGGGTTTCCTGGTAGCCAAAGCAAAAAGAGAATGGCGGTTAGTTACATGGCTCTTATTACTCATTGTGGGGGTGGGGGTGGAGGGAACCCTCCCAGCTTTTGAGGGAAATCGAAGCTTCTTTTCTAACCCTTAGCTCTTGAAAAAAAATTTTAGCGTGCAGCTCCATTCTAGTTTGGTAAGGGACTCTTGGGTCCGCTTCAGGTAACATTATGAAAGCCGAAATCATGGCCTTCCTTCTCGGCACAGAGAAGGTAATGCTGCAAGGAGCTTGAGGGTGTAGCTTTCCAATGACTCACCGAGCTTTGTTTGGTGTGGGGCATCCACAGAGCAGGGCTGGAGAACTGGTTTCCTCTCTCAAGCTGCTCTGATCAGCAGGCCTGGAGGGTTTAGCAGGGTAGAACACTACGATCAACTAGCAATGTCTGCCACGGACGTCGGATTGAGGAAGGACGTCACTTTTGCTGGGCCTGTTCCTTTTCTGACCCAGGGAGACATCCTTCATTCAGCCAGGGCTCTATAGATGTCACCTTTGCGACGGGAGTTTTGATGACATTTTCAGAGTAAACGCTTCTGAGTCGTCCTTTCTGGCAGGACTGGAAGCAGATGGCACTATCGGGAGCTGCTCACGCTGAGGGGAAGGCTGACGGTCTTGAGTGGAAGTCGAGGAACCCCCTGCTTCCCTGCGGCGGGTGGCCATCCTCCCTCCACTCAGGGGCGGCCACAGGCAGCTCTAGCGTGTTTCTCAACAGACAGCGCCCCACTGTTCCCTAGCACGGCCAGGTCAGCTGGGCCTGGCACCATTCCACGGCCAGTTCAGCTCCGCTTGGTCACCCCAGAGCCACAGAAAAGTCGGATAAGTCTTCCAAAGACAGCCGGTTTGGGGCGCTCGGCTTGCCTGTCCATTCAACAGGGTGAAGGTTCTGTGAAATACATTGCTATGTAACTACAGAGCTCCGTCCACTGTATGAAACTTTCAAACGTGAGCTGATTATGTTTTGAGAGCGCTGCCCCAAACACTGGCTGTTTTGGAAGTGTTGCTAGACCTTCTCTGGAATAGCAGGCAGGGTTCTGTCGGCCTAGACAAGCGGGGCTGCGCTAGCTGCCTGCTGAAGGTTCTCTAGTCTTTGTGGGGAGGGTGATGGGGTGGAACACACAGGTCTTCTTTCCTTTATTATTTTTTTAATTAAAAAATTACTTAAATAGGATGAAGTCTAAGTTTACCAGGTGGGCAGCCAAAACACAGCCCTTTCTGATGCCGGAAGCTGCACCCTGTGGTCTGAGGCCGTGTCTGCTGACTCTGGTTCTCAGTGGACCCAGAGGGCAGCGTCGGTGTCAGCTGCTGAAACCACACGTTCACCTTAGCCTTGCTCGCTGGGTCCTCGGAGCGGCAGGCTGCTGACTGCCTCACCCCGTTCTTCGGAGGTGTGTTAGGGAATAAGGCCACTCAACAGCGGTCGGTTTGAAGGACCGCCTGGGCCGTCCATGCGGCTCACCGCTCCATAGTACAAGATAGCGCTTTGGGAATTGAGGCTTTGGGCTCCTTGGGGAGGAATGTGGCCTGTGGTCAGGACAGAGCACCCAGCAGACCCACAGGGAGGGCAGTGCTCCCTCCAGCTCACAGGCCTCTCCCAGCCACGCGCGCCTTTCCTGGGAGTGAATAAGAGTAAGTGGGTTGCTCCCCCCACAGCCTGCTGGTCAGAAAGAGCTTTGAGTAGTCAGAACATTTTCCCTTCAAGGATGCTGTTGTTTTTTGTTTTTGTTTTTGTTTTTAGATTTTTATTTATTTTATTTTTAGAGAAGGGGGAAGGAAGGAAGGAAGAAAGAAAGGGAGAGAAACATTGATGTGTGGTTGCTTCATGCGTGCACCCCACCAGGGACCCGGCCTGCAACCCAGGCATGTGCCCTGACTGGGAATCGAACTGGTGACCCTTTGGTTTGCAGGCCAGCACTCAATCCACTGAGCCACACCAGCCAGGCTTGTTTTATTTTTTTCTTTTTCTTGAGTTTATGGTGTGACACACTGGTTAATAAAATTATACAAGTTTCAGGTACACCATTCCACAACACATCATCTGTACACTGTATTGCGTGTGCATCACCCCAAGTCAAGCCTGCTTCCATCACCATTTATCCCCCCTATACCCTCCTCCACCTCCCCCCCACCCCTCCTCTCCCCTGGCGATTGCTCTTCTCGATGAATCGGGCTGTGAAAGGTTGTGTTACCCAGGGTGGACAGTGGGATGCTGACACCCACTGCTCTTAACGAGATGGGATACCTTGGCCTGGGGCGAGGCCCTTACTGCGTTAGCTCTGAGTTCCTGGGGACAGGAACAGACCCGGGGACCCAGAGGTGACTGAGTGACTTGTGTCTCTCCAGCTGCGGAGCCGAGATGGCTCAGAGTACCTGATCCAGCACGACTCAGAGGCCATCATTAGCACCTGGCACAAGGCCATTGCCCAGGGCATCCAGGAACTGGTAAGCAGAGCCTGGGGCCTCCAGGGCTGGTGGGGAGGGGGTGGCCGGCCATTAGGCAGGGCAGCTGTGCCCTCTGTGGGTGGGGTCCATGGCACCAGTGGGTAATGCCCCTCCCTGCAGATGCAGCCCTGCCCTTATGGCTCAATGGCCAGAGGGCTGCCTAGGAAACAGCCTTTTTTAAGTATCTGAACCAGCCTCTGGGGTTGGCCTACTCTCCAGATATGTCCTGGAGGAATATCCCATTTCAAGGGAGGCAGAAGGAAAAGAAAATACCTGAGAAATAGCTTCAGGCTGGAATGACAGGCTGAAACTGGAAGATAACACTTGGAAGGGTTGAATGGCAGAGTTACCACTTTCCATTGCATAAGTAGAGATGGAACAGGCCCCGCTGGCAGCTGTTCACCTGGAAACCACCCTGGGCTTCCTGGCCCCTCCTGCCCTGGGACCCACACTGGGAGCAACCTGTGGACGTAGTGGTAGGGGCAGGAGTCCAGATCCAGGGCGTTCTTGGCTCAGGCCCCCGCCAGAACTGGAAACTAAGGACTGGGAGCCACGGACTGAGAATTGCTCGCCTAGTGGAGTGCGTGCAGAGTTGCTGAGGAAAATATGGGGAAGGGGGCAGGACCGGGGAGATGGGAAGGGCAGAACAGGTGACTGTCTCCCAGCACCTGAAGAGCTGCAGCAACCAGGAGCTTCCGCAGCCCGCGGAAGGTGAATGCTCTGAGGTCCCCTGGTGGAGGTGAGGGGAGTCGACCTAGTCAAGGGAAGAGTGAACCCTGCAGGGTGGGGTCACCAGGCCTGCTGCGAGGGCACTCGGCCCCTCCCTCACCTCAGAAGGACTTCGGCTGGCCCCAGGCTCTGCCTCTGAGGCTATGCGATTCTAGTCCGCAGACCTGCCCCCGGAGGAGGAAAGCGAGAACAGCAGCTTGGACTTCGGGTCCAGGGAGCGCCTGGGAAGCTGGCGGGAGGATGAGACACGGTCGGGAGCAGGTGTGCACGGGGATGGAGGGGTGGAAGGGCGGAGGGCGTCTTTGGGGGGGAGGGGTGTGACGACACGGATGGGGGGGCCTCCTGGGCCACTGGGGAACCACTGACTGACTCGCCCCCTCATTCCCTGTGGCAGCTGCGCCTGCCCTGAGCCCTGGGGGCCAAGACAGCGACTTGAGCAAGGTCCGGCACAAGCTCCGAAAGTTCCTGCTCAGGCGGCCTACCTTGCAGTCGCTGCGGGACAAGGGCTACATCAAAGGTACCGGAGGGGCCCGGAGAGCAGGGCGGGGCCGGCGGGCCTGGGCCTGGGGAGGGGGCGCGCCTCTCCCCCAGAGTCACCGCTGGCTGACGAGCCTCTCCCCCAGACCAGGTGTTCGGCTGCGCGCTGGCCACGCTGTGCGAGCGCGAGCGGAGCCCGGTGCCACGCTTCGTGCAGCAGTGCATCCGCACGGTCGAGGCCCGCGGTACGTAGGCGGAGGGCTGGGCGGGCACTGTGGGCGCCCAACAGCCTCCTTCCAGGACCCCAGCATGGAGACCCCGGGGTGGGCGCAGGGTCGAGAGGCACAGACCGGGAGCTCCTGAGTAGGAGTCGTAGCACGGACCTTGGCCCCATCCCACCAAAGCCGGGGTCAGCGCCTCCCTTTCTTCAGGGCTGGACATTGACGGACTGTACCGCATCAGCGGAAACCTGGCGACCATCCAGAAGCTGCGTTATCGGGTGGACCACGGTGAGGGTCGTCCCCAGCCCCCGCTCCGGGCCCAGAAGGCATGAATGGGTGTTGACCTCCTCTTCCCGCCTCCCCTCTCCGCCGCAGACGAGCGTCTGGACCTGGAGGACGGACGCTGGGAGGACGTTCACGTCATCACCGGCGCCCTGAAGCTCTTCTTTCGAGAGCTGCCCGAGCCCCTCTTCCCCTTCTCGCACTTCCCCCAGTTCATCGCGGCCATCAGTGAGTGCCGGGAAGGCGGGGCGGGTGGGCAGGAGTGGGGCCTGCCTCGGGCGGGACCCACTCGCACACCGGGCGTCCGCCCCATCGGTTCCCCCCGCCGAGCCCACCCGTCCCTTCCCCAGAGCTGCAGGACCAGGCCAAGCGCAGCCGCTGTGTGCGGGACCTGGTGCGCTCGCTGCCCGCCCCCAACCACGACACGCTGCGACTACTCTTCCAGCATCTGTGCCGGTGAGCGCGCGCGCGCAGGCGGGCGGCGGGACTGGGGCGGCAGGCACTGGCGGGAACCCCCACCGCCGGCGCCGCCACGCTCCGGCGGCTCTGGGTTCTGACTCCGCTCCGTTCCACCCGCCCCGCTGCAGGGTGATTGAGCACGGGGAGCAGAACCGCATGTCGGTGCAGAGCGTGGCCATAGTCTTCGGGCCCACGTTGCTGCGTCCCGAGACGGAGGAAGCCAGCATGCCCATGACCATGGTGTTCCAGAACCAGGTGGTGGAACTCATCCTGCAGCAGTGCGCAGATATCTTCCCGCCGCACTGACCCCGCGGCTGGCCCTGCGGACCCGGGACTGCGCGTGGCCGCGTCGGCCCTGCCACGCGGCTGGACATTTCTGAGACCTGCAACCTCCCGCCGGTCCACAGGCCGCTGGGAATTCTGCACCCCTCGGCTCTGAGGGTATGGCGGCCCTAAGTGGGAAGGTCACAAAATGTGATTTTTTTCCCCTTACCTCTCCTGTTTTGGGGTTAGTTGGGTTCTGATCTTTATTACAGCGCCACCTACTGTGCGTGTGCGGGAAAGTGGGGGTGATGGCTGTTTTCTGGGATGGCCCAAGCCCCATGCTGGGAAGAGAAATTCGGGTGAGGGGCTTCCTGGCTTCTTCAGGCTTGAGGCCTTAGCAGGGACCCTGTGGACTGGCACTGTGCCCACCGTGAAGCAGCATCCCTGCAGCAGGCCTCCAGCGCAGGCAGCCGAACCTGCTTCCTGCAGGCTCCACGGATGATCTCCCACCCAGCCCTGTCCCTGGCTGCCTGTGGGCCCTTTTCATTTGCTTTCCTGTTTGGGGTTCCCGGAAGCTGCCCTCCTTGACCCACTTGTGTTCCGTGCAAGGGTTCTTCCCATTCACTAAACGTGTACCCGGCACTGGCCACCTGACATGAACCATTTCCACACAAAATCCCATTTTGCAGATGAGAAAACTGAGATTTGCAGAGGCAGAGTGACGAGTTTGTTCAGGGTCCAGCAGGCGATCTGACTCCCATCTTGAGCTGCTCTTGCAGCAGAGCACAGTCTGGTGTTAGGGTAACACCCCACAGCATGGGCCTATGGGTAAAAGCAAAAGAAACTGAGCTAGGTAGGTTCTTCCTGAGCCTGGGGAGGTAGTGAAGGTAAAGAGGGAAACTACCCAGCTGTTCTTCCCCCCCCGGGGGGGGGAGGGGAGTTGCACCAGCTGGAGCCCCCAGCCCTTTCAGTGCGTGCTGTCAAGTAGGCCCACCTGGTGCTCACCTTGTTGTGTGAGCTGGGAGAGGCCCGCAGGTGAGAAGAAGGCACACAGAACCTCCACAGAGGAAGCGTGGACCCTGGGGTCAGCAGCCCGCCTTCCCTCATACACAAGCCACCTCAGTTTATGGGCCTCAGCCCCCTGCCCCGCCCACCCTGTTCATTTCTTCAACCAGCAATAATACTTCATATTTATTGACACTTGCGCCACGCCAAGCGTCTTACTTGGATGATCCAGTTTGTCTCTCACAGCCAATATTTATTTGCTCTTCTGCGCCAGGCACCGTGCTCTGGGGCCAGGGGACTGCATAGTGCCTCCCTGGTGGGGTGCAGGGTCTGGCGGGTGAGGCCGGCCCAAGTCCGCCCCTAATGCCAGTGGGGCTTGGGTGAAAGTACAAATGGAGGCCACGTATGTTGAAATACTGTAAAGTTATAAATCAAGATAATAACTGTTCAATAAAATATGTTCCATTCTCCTACTTTGACAAATATACTTTCTTTTAAAAATATATATTTATTTTTAGAGAGAGTGGAAGGGAGGGAGAAAGAGAGGGAGAGAAATGTCAATGTGTGGTTGCTTCTTGAGCGCCCCCTACTGGGTGCCTGGCCCGAATCCCAGGCATGTGCTCTGATTAGGGATTGAACCAGCAACCCTTTTGTTTGCAGGCCAGCCCTCAATCCACTGAGCCGCACCAGCCAGGGCAACAACTGCACTTTCATACTGACCTAGAAGGCCAGGTTCTAATGTAAACTTTAAGTCTTCCAAGTTCCATGCCTGAATGCGGCAGCATGAGAAGAGCTGGCCCTGCTCTCAGCTTGCCCCCTGTGTCTTCCCACCTGCAGACCCATTCTGCACCTATGTGGACACTGCAGTCCATGAGTGCAAACTGCCACACCCCCCTACAACCTTCCCCTGGGCCACTCCACGTGGTCCACCCTTCGGGGGATGGGCCTGGGGCCATTTGGGCAGGGGATTCTGGGATACCACGTATCAGGGGTATGGTCTAAAGGAAAGGGCCTGGACTCTAAGACAGCCCCTGCCGCTTCCTCCTCCTGTGGGGAGAGGCACAGAGAAATCGAGTAGGGGGACCCATGGCAGGGCAGGGACCCCCTCAATCCAGGCCTAAGGTTGAGAACTGGACATATATTAAACGCCTGATTACTTGATTAACTAAATTTAGAGCAGAGCTAGGAAAAAACACAGGGACCCGTGAAGCTGTGTCGCTGGGCTATGACTGTCCCCCAGGGACTTGAGACACCTCTGCAGAAGCTACATGGAGCCAAGCACTAAAGAATGAAGAGGAATTAGGGGAAGAGTGTAGAGTCAGAGGGAACAGCATGCACAAAGGCTCCGAGGCAGGAAGATTTGTGGGGAGAGCAAAATCTAAGACCATTGTGGTGAGGACCCAGAAATCCAGTGGTCATGGATGTGAGGTGACACAGGAAAGGCCAGACAGGGACAGAGTGTGCAGGGCCTCGTGAACCGCGATAAACGGGGCCCTATGGCACCCACGGGTCATCAGGACAGCAGGCAGGAGGGCCCCTGGGCAGGGATGCCTTGGGAAGTGTCCGCTCAGTGTTGGGACATTCACGCTTACCTCAGAGACCTCTTACGGTGATAAAAGGAGACGAGTGCAGTATACGCGGCCCAGAGCCTGGGACAGGGGCGTTCACGAAGTCTCTCTAGTCTCCGTTCCTCAGGCCCGGAGAGTCCTGGATCCTGGGTCCTGGGGTGAGACAGCCTCTGTGGTGAGACCGCTGGGAGCCAGATGCAAAAATGTCCTGGAGGGCCCCCCAGGGAGCAGCCAGAATGCCTGGTGAGCGGAACAGCACTCTGCCCTGTGACTGTGCCCAGGGGCCCAGAGCAGCCTGTCTTCGAGACTTTGGCCTGAGCCCCAGTACTGCTAAAGGTGGGGTGCTTAGTCCATTTTGGCACCAGAGATGGATGAGCGCCCCCCTCAGGCCAGTGCCGGACAATACCCACTGGGACTACCAAGGGAGGAGGCCCTGCGAGGTGGAATTGGGGCTGTGATATCCGGTCCCCTGTCCCAGCCCCCCCCTAGGGGATTCTTCAGTTGGCAGCCTCAGAAGAGGGTTTAGGTTATTAAAGAAGCTGGCAGATTTCCTTTCATGGACTTCACCCTCTGCAGCCCACGGGATACCACTGAGTACAAATGAGCAGGTGGATGATATGGCCAGGTGTGTGTGTTTTTGTTAATTTTCATAATATTTTTCAGAGAGGTGGGGGGAGGGAGGGAGAAAGAGGGAGAGAAACATCGATTGGGTTGCTTCTCACACGCCCCCAACTGGGGACCTGGCCACAGGCCAGGTACGTGCCCGGACTGGAAATCAAATCAGCGACTTTCGGTTTGCAGTCCAGTGCTCAATCCACTGACTCACACCAGCCATGGCCTTTCCATAAACTTTTTATTGTGAAAGAGTTATCGACTCATAAGAAGTCACACAGCAGATGACATGATACTATATTTAGAGAACCCTAAAGATTCCACCAAAAAACTACTAGAACTGATAAACGAATTCAGTAAAGTAGCAGAATATAAAATAAATATCCAGCAATGAGTTGCATTTTGTACACCAATAATGAACTATCAGAAAGGGAAACTAAGACCCTGACTGGTGTGGCTCAGTGGGCTGGGTGTCACCCAGCAAAGCAAAAGGTCACCAGTTCTATTCCCGGTCAGGGCACATGCCTGTGTTTCGGGCCAGGTCGCCAGCTGAGGATGTGAGAAAGGCAACCAATCGATGTTTCACTTGCACATCAAAATTTCTCTTCCTCTCTTTCTCCTCCCTTCCGCCCCCTAATAAATAAATAAACAAATAAATAGTCTTTTAAAAAAAGAAAGAAAGAAAAGGGAAACTAAGAAAACAATCCCATTTACAATTGCACCTAAAATGAAATACCTAGGAATAAATTTAACCAAGAATGTAAAAGACCTGTACTCAGATAATTATAAGACACTGAAGAAATTAAAGGAGAAACAAGTGGAAATAGATGCCATGTTCATGTATAGGAAGAATTAACATCATTAAAGTTTCCATACTACTGAAATCAATCTATAGACTCAATGCAATTACTATCAATATATTATTAGTGTATTTCTCATAACTAAAAATCCCAAAAATGCATATAGAACCACAAAAAAACCTGAATAATCACAGAAATCTTTAGAAAGAAGAACAAAGTTGGATGAATCGCATTACCTGGTATCAAACTATGCTACAAGGTCATAATAATCAAAACAGCATGATTCTGGCCTAAAAACAGACATACAGATCAATGGAACAGAATAGAGAGCCCAAAACTAAACCCATGCCTTTATGATCAATTAATTCTTGACAAAGGAGGCAAGAACATAAAATGGGGTAAAGAGAGTCTATTCAATAAATGGTGTTGGGAAAATTGAACAGATATGTGCAAAAGAAAGAAAAGAAAGAAAGAAACTAGACCACCTTCTTATACCACACACAAGAATAAACTCAAAATGGATGGAAGGCTTAAATATAAGACAGTAAAAATCCTAGAAGAAATCATAGGAGTAAAATCTCAGACATCTCATAGAATATTCTGATGTAGCTCCTGGGGCAAGGAAATTTTAAAAAATAAACAAATAGGATTACATTAAATTAAAAATTTGCACAGCAAAGGAAATCACCAACAAAATGAAAAGACAACCCTTGAATAGGAGAACATATTCATCAATGATACATCTGATGAAGGGTTCTTATTCACAATTTATAAAGAACTTATACAACTCAATACCAGAAGAGCAAACAATCCAATTAAAAATTGGGCAAAGGACCTGAATAGACACTTCTCCAAAGAGGACATAGAGACGGCCAATAGACATATGAAAAGATGCTCAACATCACTAATCATCAGAGAAATGCAAATTGAAACCACAATGAGATATCACCTTGCACTTGGCAGAATGGCCATCATTAATAAATCAGCAAACAAGTGCTGGTGAGGATGTGGAAAAGGGAACCCAGGTGCACTGTCAGTGGGAATGCAGACTGGCGCAGCCACTGCGGAAAACGGTATGGAGTTCCCTCAAAAAAATAAAAATGGAACTGCTTTATAACCCAGCAATTCCACTTCTGGGTATATGTCCAAAGAAACCCAAAACCCCGATTGAAAAGACTATATACACCCCTATGTTCATAGCAGCACTATTGACAATAGCCGAGATTTTGAAGCATCCCAAGCATCCATCAGTAGATGAGTGGATAAAAGAGCTGTGGTACATTTACACAATGAAGTACTCCTCAGCTGTAAAATGAAGAAAATCGTACCCTTCGTTACAGCATGGAGGACCTGAAGAGTATTACGCTAAGTGAAATAAGCCAGTCAGACCATATGACTTCGTCTGTATGTGGAATCTAATGAACAAAATAAACTAGCAAACAACACAGAAACAGACTCATAGACGCAGAGGACAGATGGACAGCTGTCAGAAGGGAGGGGGGTTAAGTGAAAAGGTGAAGGGATTAAGAAAAAAACCCTCACAGATACAGACAACCGTGTGGTGGTACCAGAGGGGAATAAATAAAGGGAAACAACTGGTGATAGAAGGAGACTTGACTTGGGGTGGTGAACACACAGTACGACATACAGATGATATGTTATAGAATTGTACATCTCTATGTAATTTTATTAACCAGTTTCACTCCAGTAAATTTAATTAAACATTTTTTAAAGTTGCATAAATAGGACCAAGAGGCCTGTGTGCCCATCGCCGAGCCTCCCCAGAGGCGACCGTTTACAAAACTGCAGCACATTATGAAAACCAGGGAACTAATGGCACCATACACTTAACGAGACTTCAGACCTTCCCGATTTCGCCATTTTGGGCATGCACTCATTCTTTGTATGTCTCTGTCTGTGAGTCCATGGCATTTTGTCACATGCATAGATTTATATACCCACCAGCGCAGTTACAATAGAGAACGGGCCCTAGCTGGGATAGCTCAGTGGCTTGAGTGGGGACCTGTGAATCAAAGGGTCATGAGTTCGATTCCCAGTCAGGGCACATGCCTGGGTTGCAGGCCATGTCCCCAGTAGGGGGCGTGGGAGAAGCAACCACACATGGATGTTTCTCTCCCTCCCTTTCCCCTCTCTAAAAATAAATAAATGAAATTTTTTTAAAAAGAGAGAACTGTTCCACCTCCTTAAAAGAAACCCCTTACACTGCCCCTTTCTAGCTACACTCTCTTTTCTCTTCCCTCATGCCTGACAACCTGTCTTAGCCCCATCTCTATAATCGTGACATTTAGAGCATGTCCTAAAAATGGAATCATAAAATATGTACCTTTTGAGATTGGCTTTCTGCACTCAACATAAGGCCCTTAAGTTCCATTCAAGCAGTTGCGGGTGGAACTATCAATAGTTTGTTACTTGCTTTTAAAGAGACTCTCCCAGATGTGAGCAGAGGAGGGAGGGTTGGAGGGAGACCAATTAGGAACCCAAGTAAATATCCCAAGCCAGGCCTCCGCCCTGGCTGGCCTCCGCCCTGGCTGGCCTCCGCCCTGGCTGGCCTCCGCACTACCTCCCTACCCCTGAAGAGTGGCCCCAGGTGTGTTCAGGCCCTACGGTGGGCCACGCGACTGAGCAATTGGATTGCTGACTGCCAGTAGAGGGCGCCAGAGGTCTTTTGTCCAAGGAAGTCTTCTCCACAATGAACTACTGGGAGGGTTCCAGGGAGTTTTGGGCCCGCCGTGTGGGCAAACCAAGAGACTCCTGGAGTCTTGTCCCCCCCCTCCAGAGCCCAGCCCCAGAAGTTGCAGTGCAGCCCTGAGCTCCATGGCTGGGGGATGAGGCTGACGACGTGTAGTGGAGGAGGAGGCAAAGTGAGGCCTGGACTGAGAGGAGATGGGGCAGGCATGGTGCAGAGGAGATCCCACCAGCCCACCAGCCCTCCGCCACGCCCGTGCTCCAGCTCTGCGAGTCTCTCTGAGCTCAGGCCGCCAGGCTGGGCCAAGGCACTTCTGCCCCTTCCAAAATTCCTCACCCCTGGTAATGGCCTTCAGTTCCTTGCCCACTTCTCCCAAGGGAAACGCTCCCAAGGCCTCTGAGCATGTGCTAACAACCCCTCTGTCTCCACACTCTGGATCCCTCTCTCACGTGCCTCCCAAGCTGCCGCACGTGCCCGCACGTGCCCGCACGCGCCCGCCCACTGATGCAGAGCTTACCCAGCTGGCTCTGGGCTGTGTGGAGCTGGCGTTTGTGAAGCAAGCAGAGTGGGCACTGCTGCGTGCGCGCAGTTGCTAACCTTAGGGTTGGGGAGAGAAGCTCTGCTGCAGCGTTCCCAGGGTCCACTGGGTGGAACAATGCCGAGTGGCAGGCACCCTCCTCCAAACCCGCGCTGGTCCCAGCTCCTTCCAAATTCAGCCCACTCTTTTGGCTTGACCTTAACCCCGCCCCAGGCTTCGGGTCCCCAGGAGCTTGAGGACGCACAGCTGCCCCGCTGCCAGACCGTGCCCAGCAGCTTCCCAGCTCCCTGCCCTTGCTCAAGCCAGTCCCCCGCTGTCAAGGGCCCTTGAGCCTGTTCGCCTATTCACTAGCTCCAAGTCCACTCCTCCCAGAAGCCTTCCCCAGTGCCTAGCACAGAGTAGGTTCAAAGGTGGGAGTTCCTGTCCTCAGTGCTCTCACAATATGTTGTCTGAACCTCCATAATGGAATCTTTCTCGTGCAGCCTTGCCTAAGAATTTGTATTTTGCACATCTGCCTGGCCAGAGACTTCTCATTCGTCTCTTCTTCCTTAGCGCCTCACTCCCCAGGTTTGAATAAGTGAATGAATGTGTCCACCAGCAGATCTTGGCAGCCCTCCTCCTGTGCCTGCTTCTGCCCTCCACCCCTCTGATTACTCCTGGCTGGTTTTCTGTGTCATCCACCCCCCCTAAACACTGGCATCGCACCCTCCCCTCCGCCAGGTTCACTCCACTCCTCCCCCTGGGCAGGCTCACTCCCACTGACAGCTCTCACTGCTGCTGCCCTCGCCCTGAAGGGCCCCGATCCACCTCACAGCCCCGAGCCCCGAGTGCCATTCACGCCTTCCATGTCCTTATGTGTCTCTCCAACTATTTACCTTCCCCCAGTCAAGCTCCATCAGAGCAGGAATTTTATCTGTGTGATCGGCCGCTGCACCCCTGGCACACGGCCACGCTCAGTCAATAGTTGTGAGATGAACGAATGGAAGACTCTCCCTCTGAGGCCCAGGAAACAGTTCAAATTCAACACATCCCCGATTAATATCACCATCTCCTCCCTCCCCACAATTTGCTCCTCCGGTCTTGGCTGCCTCTCTCCTTGGCTGGTCCTCCAGTTCAGAAACCCCACAGTCCACTCAGACATCAGCTTTTACTCTCTTAACATTACCACCCAGCCACTGCATTGGCCGGATTCTACTTCCTATCCTTCCAGTTCCCACACCCACCCCAGTCCCTGGCACACCCCTAACTTAGACCCTGGGTGGTACCTGGACCCGTGTAACTGCTCTTAACTGGACTTCCTCACCTCTATTTTTGCTTGTATCCGCATGGCCAACTGAATGAGTTTTCTAAAACATCAGTCTCATTGTGTCAGCCCCTGGTAAAACCCTCATGGCAGCCACGTCCCTTTCAGTGGTATGTTAAGACACTTCTTTTCCCGGCTCATCTCCTGATTCTGGAATCAGGACTCTGGCCATGGGGTCAGCCCCCAGGTAATTAGCTAGAATGTAGTAACGTTGTCTTATTTTATTTATTTTCCAGTTACCTACTATCCGTGGTGTGTGATGTTGGTTTTTTGGCTATAGTAATGATGGTCCATAAAATACATTTGTTTGGCAAAAGGTATTGCAAATCGTATGTCCATCAAAGGACTCACACCCAGAGTATGTAAGAGAAGTCTCATGTATCACTATGAAAAATCAAAAGAAATGTTAAAATCAAGAAGAAAAATATGCAAAACATTTAAACAGTTCATAAATAGAGGACACATATAAATGTCAGGAAATAGATAAAAGGTGCTCAGTTACATTAGTTATCAGAGAAATGTGAATTAAAACCACAATTCGATATTCTTGTACACCCACCAGGATCAAAATGAAAAAGACTTCCAGTATCAGAGGTTCACAAGGATGTGGAATAATTGAAACTCTGATTCACTGGTCGTGAGGGTGTAACTTGTAAAAAATGCTTCGAGAAAGCAGCCATATCTACTGACGCTGGGCATACCTACTCTACCCGAGACCCAGGAGTTCGACTCCCGAGTGTAATTCCGACAGAAACGAGTGCAGCACTCATCAAGGATTATGCATTTGTGTGGCCAGGGGAGCTTTCTTCACGAGAGCCAGCAACCTCCATGTCAGCAGCAGAATAAACAACTGCACCCTGGTATATTCACGTACTCTATCAAAGTGGGAATGAATGCATTAAAGCATGCAAGTGTGGAGCCAGACACAGGAAAGAACAGTGTCTCTGGTTCCATCTACATGAAGTTCAGAAGCAAATTAAACTAACTTCTGCTGTCACAACTCAGAGGTGGGTTACAAGTGGGACTGTACCTGGGAGGAGGCAGCAAGCCAGCTCTGGGAGGGTGGGGGCTCAAAACATAGTGTTTCTGACCCGAGTGAAAAATTACTGTTTGTTACATAAGTGAAAGTTAATTGATTTGTGTACTTCTTCGTATGTATGTTACACATCAAGAAAAAGTACTTGAATTTAAATTTTTAAAAAGTAAAACATTTTGCCCTGGCTGGTGTAGCTTAGTGGATTGGGTGCGGCACAGCGAACCAAAGGATCTCGGTTTGGTTCCCAGTCAGGGCACATGCCTGGGTTGCAGGCCAGTTCCCAGCAGGGGATGCACGAGAAGCAACCACACATTGATGTTTCTCTCCCTGTCTCCTCCCCTTCCCCTCTAAAGATAAATAAATAAAATATATTTTAAAAAAGTAAAACATTTGAAGACAAGTATTAAGAAAATGGAGGTCTGAAGACACAACAGGTCTCTGTCTCCTTTTTATCCTCACCCCGGGTCACACCTATTGAATTTAGAGAGAAGGGAAGGGAGGGAGAGAAGGGGAGAAACATCAATGCAAACCTGCAACCCAGGCATGTGCCCTGATTGGGAATCAAACCTGCGACCTTTTGGTTTATGGGATGATGCTCCAACCAACTGAGCCACACCAGCCAGGGCCATGATATGTCTCTTGAGGGTAGAGTGCAAATGGCAGGGGTTCAGGGCACTCTGCCCTCCACAGTCAAGTACAAACGGCTGTCCTGGCTCCTCAGGTCTAGCATCATGTCACAGGGCAGTTCAGCATGACGGTTAGGAGCACAGATTCAGGACTGCTGTGAACCTGAGTTTGAACCTGACTTTGATCCTGAGTTTGAACCTGACTTTGAACCTGACTTTGATCCTGAGTTTGAACCTGACTTTGAACCTGACTTTGATCCTGAGCTCTGCCACTGGCAGTGGGACTTGAGATGTTGCCCATCCTTCCCAAGCATCGGCTTCTTCATCTGTGCATCACCTCAACGGGTGATGGGCCTGATCAGCGGAAGGAAATGGCCCAGCGCTGGGCACAAGGTAGACTTTACAAACAAAGCCACACTCAGCTTCTGCTGAGCCCTGGACAAGCCCTGCTTCTTCACACATTTTTGCACCCCAAGTGTCTGTGCTGCTCTTCCCCCCGGCTCTCGAATGCCCTTCCACTTGGCCATCACACTGCCCATCCTTCAATGCACAGCATAAGCACCTCCTCCCGTAAGGTGCCCCACCCCTTGTGAGGTAAACCCCACCTCCTCTGTGCCATTTGCCCACAAGAGTTGTGGTTTATATGGTTGCTATTCCTTCAGGGGTTGGCATTTGCTTACAGGAGAAGGCTCTCGATATGTACCTGCCAAAGGGAGGAATGAACAGCTCTTCAAGCGGTTCTAATTTCTCTGCAGTTTCTGGGGAAGGGGGACTGGTTCCTTTTCCACGCTCGTAAGACTCTGAGACAGGCAGTCCTGCATGAGAGCCCTCACTCTCCTCCCTGGAGAACTGGCACCACGAGATGTTCTGTGGGTGAGCGGTTATCGCCGTGACGTCAGCCTCAAAGGTTAGGGATGCCCCCAAGTCATCCCAGTTCCCTTTATGGCCCTATATGGATAGGTCACCCATGCAAGTGCCTCTGAGGCCTTCTAACCTCTCGACAGTTTAACAGGTTTCCTAAGCCAGGCATTTGCTGTGTGTGACAAGGACACTTTGTCTTAAACCTTTATGTCATCGGGAGGGCAGCGGGGAGAACGGGACAAACTTGTGTAGATGTGACTCCATGTGACTGGGTCCAGGGCGCCCTTGGTGCTTTGGTACATTGGGACCCATTCCCTTAGCAAGGCCGGTGCTATAGAGCCCAGTACGAATGCTGAGCACCAAAATCTGGTGCCGCCCAGCATGCCACTCCACCCCACCCTCCTGCACCCCATGCTCTCCCCAGTTACGGAGGGGCCTGCACACACCAGGGCTCTGCCCTGGCCAGCCCCGAACATGGTGCCTCAACTCTCCAGCCAAAGGTACAGTTACTAAGTGCCAGCCTTGTGCTGGTCGGGACGAGGCAGAGTAGATGGGAATCCCAGCCTTCCTATCCCCTAAACAGAGACAATACAGACGCGAAGTCACAGTGCAGGGCAGTGAGTCAATTGGCGAGGAGCACGGGGCCCTGAAGGCGGTCAGGGAAGAGGCACCGAGTTTGGAGAGGGGAGATCAGGGAAGGCTTCCTGGAGGAGGTTAATGTTTTGATGGCTGATCCCGTGTTCTCTGTCCCACCCACAGAATGTAAGGTCCTGGAGGGCAGGACCACACTCCTTGTCCCCAGCTGTTTTCCCAACACCTCTGGGACAGTGGCAGGCACAGAGCAGGGGTTCAGTGACCATCCGTGAAGGAATCGGGTCACAGCTCAGCCAAGTTGTGAGGGATGAGTGGACAGTGGCCTTTCTGAAGGCGTTCTGAGAGGGAGGTACTTCGTGACCAAAGGGCTGGCGGCAGGAAATGACAGGACATGTGAGGAGAATGAGATGCAGCCTGGATGGGACAGGTGGGGACTGGCAGGGGCGAGGCAGGACAGGACAGTGGACCATCCCCTTCCTCTAAGGATGCCCACCGCCCCTGGCACTTCCTTCACACCCTGAGTCCTGCCTCCTGTCTCATCAGTTCCTCAATCAGCACTTACTGAGTACCTACTACGTGCCAAGTGTGGTGGTGAAGCCAAACACCTCCCAAGTGCAGCATGGGCCAGCTTCCAGAGTGACTTCCCACCGGTATCGCGGCTTGTCCTCACAGCAACCTTAGAGAAAGGAACCTGCCCACCCGACCCTCCACTCACTTAGTCACACACATGACAGATGTGTGCTGCGTGCTTCGTGTGTGCTGGCTGCCAGGGATGGAAAGCAAGCAGGACAAACAAGGCCCCCTTCACTGCGGGGCGGGGAAGAAGAAACTCACAGACAGACCAACAAGGTAATCTTCAATTACACATCATGTGAAAAATGAGACAAACAGGGCGATGTGACTGGGGGGGGGGGCGGGCAACCTGGGGTGACTGGCGGGCTGCACTGAATGGGTGTCAGGGAAGGGTCTCTGAGAAGGTGGCACCAGAGAAGAAGACACCTGAGAAGCCACCACCATGGAAAGGGTGTGGCAGGCCAGTGCGCAGTGAGTGCAAAGGTACCGGAGTGGAGCGGCGCCCAGGGCGCTGGAGGGGTGGAGGGGGTGCTCCTCGTAGCTGGAGGGCTGACTTGTTCGATGGGGGTGAAGTGGAGAGTGGAAGGGGTGAGGCAGAAGAGAAGCCAGCAACCAGGTTATGAAAGTTTGTAGACATTTGGATGATGAGTTCTACAGTGAGGTGCTCTGAAGGGTCTCAGGGCCGTGAGCCGATGGATTCTGACTTACGTTCTACCAAGGCCACTGGGCCAAGGTGAGATACCTGCCTTGACTTATGAAGTGGTGGGGGGCGGGGCGGCAGGTAAAACTGTCAGATCCCACCTTGGCTTCTGCTCCAAGCCTCTTTCTCTCCATCTCAGAAAACAGCGCCCCCACACTCCCTATCACCCCAGCCAGAGATTTCCTAAATCCTTCCTGCATCCTCTCTCCCTTTCTCCCCTCCCCTGATCAGTTCCGTCTGGGGTCAGACCAGGAGAACACAACAGTTTCCAGGCAGGGCCGAGTGCCGTGGAGGTTCAAGTGCACCCGGCAGCCTGGCTGTGGGGTTGTCTCAGCAGCTCTCCGTAGGCAAGCTCTCTGGGGTAGGCAAGGAGAGAGAGAGTTGGCTTCAGCCACCCCGAGGCTCGGCCAGGACAGGGTGACTACAGGAGCAGGGGACGAGAGTCGGGTTGTTAGAAGAGAATAATCCAAAGTGTGCCCATGGACTCCAAGGTGGGAAGGAGAGAAAGGAAAAGGGGGGACCGGTGATGGTAGGTGAGAAAATGGGCGGGCCACGGGGGGGGGGGAGTTTCCAAAGGAGCCTTCCTGGGGGAGAGTGAGCTGGTCAGGGTGGAAGCTCTGGATGGGACTGTCAGCAATGAGGACGAGGTCTAGGGTGTGACCCTGGGAGTGGGCAGCTGGGTGGAGTGGAGAAAGTAATGTCTGGAAGCCAGGAGGCCAGGGTGCTGTGGGAGCATCCCTGGGGACGCTGGAGTCATTGGGAATGAGGGCGGGGCCGCCACCAGCGATGAGACCCCGCCCAGAATGTGGGGGGGGGTGGCTGGGAGGTGGCAGCTGCCGACTTCTGGTGGCATAGCTGGTCGTTGTGCGTTTGAAGGGGGAGAGGGAATGGTTTGGACGCTGCACAGGGAACGGGGAGGACGCCCCTTCCACCTCCTGGCCCTGACATGCCTCTGCTCGAAAGGGTTGCAGGGAACAGTCCACCAAGGCCAGGGGGTGGGGGAAGCCGGGGGGGTGGGGGAAGTCCGGAGAAACCCAAAGCTGCAGAAAGGGCTGCAGAGGAGTAGAGAGCAAGGCCTGGAAAGGAGGTGGGCCAAGCTGAGGCCACACTTGGCAGACTTCCCAGCTGGCTGCAGGGATGAGCAGCAAGAGCAGGAGAGAGAAGGAGGTGGAGACCATGGGTCTTGGTGGTAGAGGGCACTGCGGAGGGAGGGAGGGTCCCAAAGACAGTGAGAAGTTAACTAGCTTTTAGCACAGGTTAACTAGACTTTCTAGAACTGCCTCAAACTCCCCACCCCCCACCCCCGCCCCCAAACTGTCAGCACTGGGGGTTCCAACCTGGCTGTCTCTCCAGGCAGCAACGCTGGTCTCCCCAGCCCACTCTGGAGGGAGGGGTCCCCTCCCCACCTGGGTCGTGAGGGGTGCAGGGAGGGCAGGCCCCCTCTCCTCACCGTAGCTCCTCCACAGATAATCTCAATGGGCACCAGAAAGGAGCCACCTAACGCCACAGAAAGGTTCTTCGACCACGAGGAGGGCTGGGGGCAGGTGTCAGGGGCGCAGGAGTAGCCACCGGGCCCCCCACAGTCTCCCCACCACGATTTCTGCGGAAATGCAGGCGCCTCCCAGAGAGCTGCAGCTCCCCATTCTGTGTGCGCAGGCAGGGCCCGTGTAACGCTACCGCCGTATTCTCCCAGCAGGCGCCGTATTCTCCCAGCAGGCGCACGTGGGGCTCTGGGAGGTAAGGAGAGGCCCCGTGACCTTCCATCTCTGTTGGTTGTCACGCAACAGTGATTCTACGGTGTGATGGGGTTGGGCTCTGGTGTTTGGGGTCAAAAACCCAACAAATGGGAGGGTATCCTGCGATTTCAGAGGAAGCGCTGACCAACTCAATACCCTGGTCAGCCACTCCCAGCACCAGGAAGGGGCGGGGCCAGGAACTCCCAGCAAGTGCTGGGTGCACCAGAGTGGGGATCAGAGCACACACAGCAGCGTGGAGAGGGGAGAGCCTGGGGGCCCCAAGGGGGCGCCTCATCTGCTTAGGAGGTCAGAAGCCCCCCACATCTGCTCGTAGGTTTGGAGTCCTCAGGGAGCCTGGGCCAAGGGCTCAGAGGGGGCTTCGCCGGAGTCCTGGTGGTAACTGACTGTGGTAACAGTCCCCGCAACCCTCACCTGAGTGCTAGTGACACACTAGGCAGGAAAACTAGTCTGTCCTCTCAAGTCATCCGCCAACCCCCCGACTGCTGGGCCCCCTCATGGCGCCCACAACACAGAGGAGGCAGGGCTGGTGCCTCGTCTGCCGCCGGTCTGGCCTCACAGTGGCAGACGAACCATCCACCCGTCCATTCATTTACTTATTACGGGAATGGTACCGGGTCCCTACTGTGTGCCGGGCACTGTTGTAAGTGCTGAGATGGAGATGACCACACAGAGAAACTCCCGTGAGCTCCATAGAAGTAAATAATAAGCAAAGAAGAAAAGAAAATATAGATCGGAAAGCTGGTGTGGTTTACCTGTCCAGACCACTGACTCCTTCTGATCCAGGGACTAGGAGAGCACTCCGTCTGGGCTGGAGTCCAGAGGGGTGAGGGTGCTGGCTCAGGAGCAAGGGAGCAAACCCCCAGAGCCAGTGTCTCTCATCACTGGGAACCCAGGCAGTAGAGGGGTCTGGCCCCCTCATTCCATCCACCTCTGGGGACCCTGACGACATTGAGGTTCTGGGCCTGTAGGCCAGATTTGGGGCCAACCAAGGTGTCATCTGCTAGTGGGCCCTGGCTGAGAAGTTCCCAGCATCCCTAGCAGGAGCCCCTGGCTCACCCATCTCTCTCTGCATGAAGCATCCCTCGCCATCTGCCACTGACACTGGTTGTCGGCGTAAACCTTGCCTGGGACCGTTGGCCAGGTACCCATGTATGGTCCCAGCCTTCTCGAGACATGGCGCCTTGAGCTCTTCACATGGCAGCTCGGGGCTCCAGCGGCGAGCATCCCTAGAGAGCTTGAGGGACACTGACTGTCCTGAAAATTTATCCTTGGGAGTCACATCACAATACTTCTGCCATACCCTGTTGTCACTATATTCTGTAAGATTAGCTTAGCTTCAAGGAGAGAAGACATAGACCCCGCTTCTCCGTGGGAAAGCGGCAAAGACTTGGCACGTGTGTTTTAGAACTGCCACACGCAGCTGAGAGCTGTGGCACCAGAAGGTGAACTCGGGATGCCTGGTGGCAGAGTCCACGCATCAGGCCACGGAACTTCACACGAGGCCAGGCTGCCAGGAAGACAGGGAAGAGTCTCCGTTACGTCAGTAGAGGTGGCCGTGGAGAGGGGACAGAGGAGTGACACTGAGAAGGTGAAAGCTCTGTCTGTCCCTTATGGAACCTCGGCCTGAGCTTGCAAAGGACTGGGGACGGCCAGGCTGGGTGGCTGGGTCTGGGGGCGAGGGTGTGCAAGTTCAGGGGGCCCCCTCTCCAGGGCTGGGGACCTGGACCAGTGTGTCCCTTCCTGGGCAGAAGGGAGCAGGAGGGCCCTGCACTCAGGGAGCCTGAATGGGTCACAGGCAAACTCCTCAGGGTTTTTGCAAGGAGCTGGTGAGGGAGCACTAAGGGTGTCAGACATCCCTGCCCAGAATGCTGCCACCACAGTGAAACTTGGGAAGTGAAACTTCTTCAAGGCCAACTTTCTCATCAGTCGTTTGACATTGGCTTTCAGTGGCTCCCCCGGTCAGAGCTGCAGGCAGAGACCGGGAGGCCCTGGTCAGGGGCGTGAAAACGCACCGAAACCTGCCGGGGGGATGTGGGAAAGGGGGTGCTGTGGTCTCCCAGGTGACCCCTTTCGGGGATTCCCAGTTGGGGGAAGGGTGTGAAGTCAGAGGGCCCTTCTTCAACACGGGTGCGGGTGCTGGGGGGAGGGAGAAGGGGACGGGCAGGGACTCTGTCTGGCCTGAGAATCAGCCTGGGTTTTGGTCGTAGCTCCACCAGGAGAGATCTGTGTGACCTTCAAAAATCACTTCCCTCTCTGAGTGTTCAGTTTCCTCCTCCATCAAATGTCAGGTCAGTTGATCTTTAAGGCACTTCCTTCACCCGACGTCACCAGAGGATTGTGGTAGCCCCCAGAGACACCATCCACCCCAAGCCTGTTCTCTCAGTCCCCACCCGGAGCCCACTCAGTGGACAAGCACACGGGGGGATGTTCCTGGAAACGAGGGCGTGGATTGAGCCCAGATCCATCTGGGTCTCGGGCTGAGTCTGCAACTAGACCTGCCACCGCCCAGCGCCTTCCACTCACAGGGAGGAAGGGGAGACAGTGCGAATAGCTTGGGGGGGCCAGCAGCGCCATGGGGCACCACTGGTCACATCGGCCCCCCCCTCCCAGGGATCAGGAGCATCCTCACCAAGCCTTGTCCATCAGCACCACTGTCCAGCCACCCAGCAGGAGGGACACAGAGAGCAGGGGTGTGAGGGAGGAGCTGGAAAATTGGAGGCTTGGGACCCACCCCGCACCAGCACAGGCCCCCACTGTAGACTGTCCTTGCAGCTAGGACTTCTCCTTGGGGCTTGTCACAATGCCTATTAATCATTTTGGGCAATTGGTGTTTAATACGCACCTTCCTTGACAAACTGGAAGCTTCATGAGGGCAGTAAACCAGGTCTGGTTCACCGCTTTATCCCCAAAGCTTGGAGCTCTGACTTGCACGGAGTAGGTGCCCAATAAATCACTGTTAAGTGAATGAATGAATGAATGAATGAATGAGTGCTTTTGGAAGCAGCTTTAATCATGTAAGGGAGGTTAGGCATATAGGAATACTACGATAATAATCCTCTTGGTTATTCAACATTTATTATTAATACACCAGCTAACATCTACTGGAAACTAACTCTGTGCCAGGATAAAGTTGCCAGATTTGGCAAATAAAAATACAGAACACTCAGTTATATTAGAATTTCAATGAATGCTGTTTTAGCATAAGTATGTCCCATACAGGATGGGCCTCCTGCATTTTATCTGGCAGGCCACCTTCTCTAACCCTCTCACCACCCCTGTGGGAGGGGCATTATTATTATTATGCCCCTTTATGGATGAGGGGACTGAGGCGTAGAGGGATAAGTAACCTGTTCAATGTCACACATCTAGAAATGGCCGGAAGGAGGCTGGGTCCTGAGTGGTTGCAGCCTGCGATCAGCCTTCAGTCGCTGTCCCCTCGCAACAAAGGCCCGTAAATGGTGGGCGCCGGGCTGGACTCTGGGACTCACCAGGGAACGGCCATTTGCCAAGAAGGGCTATAGCTTTGGCTGGTTGGATAGGAATTGCTCCCCAGAGCAGGGTCAGGAAAGCAGATGGGACAGAGAGGGTGGGGGTTTCTTGCAGGAGGTGAGCGAGGGAGGTACCAGCTCTCTTATTGGATCTGCCAGCCCATTCCCAGCTGTGGCTGACCCCCAGGCCCCGACTCTGCTCTGTAAAATGGACACAACACATATCTGCAGTCGGTTTTCCTATCTGGAAACTTCTGCCACCTAAAATCCTGGGGGCCAGCTGGTTTTGGAATTCAGAATTTTTCAGATTTAAAAAAATTTTATTGATTGATATTAGAGACAGAGGAAGGAGGGAGAGAGGAGGGTGGAAAAAAACGTTGACTTGTTATTTCACTCATTCATCAATCACTGATTCTCCTATGGGACCGGACTGGGGGCTGAACCTGCAACTTTGGTGTATGGGGATGATGCTCCAGGCAGCTGAGCTACCGGGCCAGGGCCAGAATTTTTCAGATTTTAGAAAGAAAATTCAGTGCCTGGATTGTGTGTGATATGGCACCTACCGGGGACCTGGAACAGCCTCCTGGAAGCAGGTGTGGACACATGGGGGACACGCTCAGCAGGATAAATAAAGACCACACGCTGGTCTCTGTCGGTTCACGTCAGGGTTTGCCCTCCTGTACTTGTAGCTTTCGGGCGTTTGGGGTTCTGAGTTGGGGCCAAAGGAGGGTAGAGCCTTTCACGCACTGCACTCTCTGAGAGTGTGTTTGTCCCTAGGCTTCTCTGCCCTCCTTCCCTGCATGCTGGGGACCAGGGAGGAGACTGGGCTGGTTGCAGCAGAGGCGGCAAAGGAGTTTCCGAACAGAAAAACCAGCAGCTGCGCGCCCCAGGATGAGGCGGGCGTTCCCCAGCAGCCTGGCCCACGAGTCCAGTCACCGACTGTGCAGCAGGCCAAGTGTAAGAATGCGTCCCGTCCAATTGTCTGGCAGGGGTGGGCAGCGGGCAGACAAGGGCAAGGCTGTGCTGAGCCACTCACTGCCCGGCACCAAGAAAGACCCCCTGCCTGTCTCAGCAGCTGGCGGTTGCCCTACCAGCACAGGATGGGATGGGGGGGGTGGGGGGAGAGGACACCCCACGCAAATGTAAGACTAACAATAGTTCAGGGGCTTCCGAAAGGGGTGTCGAAGGAAATAGTACAACTTCCATTTCTGTTGATTTATAGTTCACCCTTCAAAATTTTAATTTATTATTTTATCAAACAAGAAGTGAATTAACTTTTCCATTCATGTGATTTAAAAATGTGAAGATGCAAGGATCTCAGAGAAATATTTATCCCTTAGCATTCATTGCCACATTCTTCACTATAGCAAAACGGTGGAAGCAAGGTGTCCACGGAGGGAGGTACCCGAGGTCTGTCCAGAGGTCTCCAGCCATGTAATATGAAAATTAGAGACATTTACAAAAGAAGATACAAGATACAAGAAACATTGTACACGGGACAATGACACCTCAGTCCCCTTTAAAGCAGGCACCTTGGGACCTGACACAGTTCTCATAGTCGCCATCAGCTGCCCCCTCCTATTTTCCTGAATCTCATTGACAGTCTGAAATCTCTTCCCTTTCAAAGGTGATTTTAGTTTTGGGAAAAGCCAAGAGTCGCAGGGCGCCAAGTCTGGGCTGTAGCGGGGCTGAGTCACCTGGCTGATTTGAGTTTCACCACAAAACTCTGCAGGAGACGTGGTACATGAGCAGGCGTGTTGTGGGGATGAAGCTGCCAATCACCGGTTGCCCACAGCTGCGGGCTTGTGAATCATCCAAATAGTTTCCACGGAGGAAGGAATGTTCAAGCTTAACACAAAATCTGATGCAGATTCTTTGCTCCACTCAGTCATTTTTTTTCTTTTAAGATGACTAAATTTCTTTATTCTTAAAAATATTTTATGTTCTATTAGCATTGTCCCAGTTTTTCCCCTTTGCTCTTCCTCCACCCAGTCCACCCCCGACTTCCACCGTCAGTCTCCACCCTGTTGCCATGTCCGTGGGTCATTCATGCAGGTTCTTTGACTAGTCCCTTCCTCTTCTTTCCACTATTATCCCATTATCCCCCTCCTCCACCCCACCCCACTCCGGTCACTGTCAGACTCTTCCATGTTTCCGTGCCTCTGGTTCTATTGTGCTCATTTGTTCGTTTTTGTTCACTGGGTTCCTCCTTTGGGTGAGACCACATGGTGTTTCTTTTTCATCAACTGGCTTATTTCACTCAGCAGAATGCTCTCCAGTTCCGTCCATGCTGTTGCAGAGGGTAGGAGCTCCTTCTCTCTCTCTGCTGCCTAGAATTCCATTGTGTAAATGTACCATAGTTTTTCGATCCACTCATTTATTGATGGTCACTTAGGCTGTTCCCAGCACTTGGCTATTGTAAATAATGCTGCTCATTTTGAATATGACGACCACACAGTGCACATGCTACCTCAACGGTGCCTCCCACCCCCACGGGCTAGTACAGTGAAGTCATCATGGTTCACGCACCCGCATTCCAGTCCGCGCTCCTCGGCTGCCAGGTCCTCATGACATTAACAACGGCTGGATTTTTCCTGATAGACCTCAAATACCCTGGAATATTATCCCCTAAAAAGGAAGGAAATTCTGACACATGCTACAATATGGATGAACTTTGAGGACACTGTGCTGTACAAAAGAAGTCAAAGATAAAAGGGCAAAAGCTGCAGGAACCCACTCCCAGGAGGTGCCTGGAGTGGTCGGATTCACAGAACCAGAAAGTGGAGTGGCGGCTGCCGGGGCTGGGGGAGCAGAGGCGGGCGCAGAGTTTCGGTGATTTCCTGGATTGCGAGAGCTCTGCGTCCCCAGGGACACATCTGAAAGACAATGTGAGGCTCCAGGAGACTTCCAGGCACTTTGGCCGGCACCTGGATAAGGGCCAGTGGCGTCTGGGCCTTGGCTTCTGGAAGCTGTCTGCTGGGGGTGGGGACAGAGGGCTTGTGCCAAAGTCAAGCAGCTTCGGAAACCAGCAACAGGGAGAAGCCTGCTGCCTGGCAGAGGAAGAACCACGGCTCAGGGCACTCAGGGCGCTCAGGGTGACGACCCTCGGTATTCTCCGGTCTGGCAGCTTGCCCTTGGACAGCCATCCTCACACTGGGGGGCTATGCAGCTTACAAAACCGAGGGTCCGGGGGACACGACCTTCTCAGGAACTAACTGGTGAAACCGTGCTGTATACGCTACTCGCTTCCGGTGTGTTATTAGTCTATGTAGTCTGCTGTGGTAACGAATGAGTCTCCAAATCTCAGTGGCCTAACCCAACAGGGGTGTGGTTCTCACTCACACAAAGCTGCTGCCGCAGGTCAGCTGTCCTTTGTGCCATGACCCAGGGATCCAGACCTACTGCCTTCTAGAGGTTCCTCCATTTACTGTCACCACTAAAGGACAAGAGAGAACAGGGGGGTTGGCCTCCAGCACTTAGATGCTTTGGTCCAGAAATGATATATGAAACTTGCATTCAATGATCAGAGTTTGTCACATGGCCCCAATGTGACTACAAGGAAAGCTGGAGGAGCACGTGGCTGTTCTGCCAGCATTAAATATCTCTGCCTCACCAGGTGTCCCAGGGAAGAGGGGGACATAGGGATGGAGGAATTAGAAGACTTTGAAGTTGGAAGTTCAGATTCAAGCCCAAGCTCTTCCACTCATTAGCTACGTGACCTTGAGGACGTTCATTTCGGAGGCTAACTTTCCTCATCTGCAAAGTGGAGATAAAGTAAAAGCCCCTGTCTCATTAGGGAAGATTGATCTAATAATGCTCATAGCCCTGGCTGGGTAGCTCAGTTGGTTAGAGCATTGTCCTGATATGCCAAGGCAGCGAGTTCAATCCCTAGTCGGGGCACATACAAGAATAAATCAATGAATGCATAAATAAATGGAACAACAAAATCTCTCCCCTCATCCTCGCCCGGCTTTCCTCTCTCTCTCTGAAAGTAAATAAATATAAATTTTAAAAAAATTTAAAGGTAATGCTCATAAAATGTGCTTACTGATGCTAGGCACATCGTAAATGGACACCATTTGATTAGTCTCATTTTGTTTGGAAAAAAGCCAAAGATACTCAACATCTGATCCAAAAAATATAGCTGAGACATCAGGAAATCTGTGTCAGACTCATAACCCTCCCTTTCTCCAGCTGCCCCCCTTCTGTACTCAGCCTAGGGCCCCCTCGTTCTCCTCTCCTCCCAGCCCCTCTAGAAGGCCCCGCAGGGTGTGAGAATCCTGCCCCTCTCCCAGTGTGTGTATCCAAAGGCTCAGTGTTCACTGTGGGAAGTCTGGGCTCAGCCGAAGGTATTACAAACGCTGTGAGCAGAGATGAGAGAGGGGAAGACCTGCTCCCGAACACGGCTCTGGCTCGTCTTTATGGCAAACAAGGCGCCCAGAGCACTGAAGACCTCAGCGTGACCATTAAGGTCTCTGAGAAGGTTTCCTGGAGGAGGTCACATTTCGGCAAGTACCTAGAAAGCAGGGGACCTTGAGGTGGCTGAGTGGAGTGGAAAGCGACTTCAGAGACAGAGGAAACCAAGAGGAACCAGGGTCCCATCCCACCTGGTCACAGAACTGGTTAAAACCCAGCAGGAATCAGTGGCAGGGATGGCAAACCCAAGCTCTCCCCTCTAGGGTCAAATTGTCACTGGGAATCAAGGGAGCCGTATTTCCCAGGCTCCCTTGCATCTAAGTGTGGCCCCATGACAGGTTTTCGCCAGTGGACTGTGAGCAAAATGTATGTGCCACTTCCACACCAAGGGTTTTGAGAAGTGGTTGTGCTTTCCACCGGATTTCTTTCCTCTCCTACTAGATGCATGACGCACAGCCACCTGCAGACCAGGAAGAGCTGCTATGAACTGGTACCTGGATGAGAAAAACATAAACCCAATATATTCGGAGGTTTACTTGTTACCGCAAGTAGCATTATCTTAAAGCATAGTGGGTGCATCTTTCTTTGAAGGGACTTTGGGATCATCGTGGGAAGTAGAGAGGGACAGCAGTGCCCAGTGGGGCTGTCCCCCCCACCCACACACAGCCCGGTTGCCTAAACGAGGAGCTCCCAGCCTGCCTCCTCCCACTCTCTCCACACACGTTCTTCCTGATGAAATGGGGATGGACCCAGGATGGGTGGTGTTTGGGCTTGTCCAGTTTTCTACTTCTTGAGAATCTCTCCTCAGAGCATGAGTTGGAAGTTTTGGCCCTTGTGAGAGGTGTGGGCAGCTGACTCCATCACTGGGTGGGGCAAAAGGGTGAAACATGGCTGGAAAACTGTTGAAAGTAGCGGTCAGTAAGGGAGAGCAGCCGGCCGGCCCCGGGGTTTGGCCGTGAAGCTTTTAGCAGAGCAAATCCTGGGTGTTTCAGCCTCCTTCTCCTTCCTGCTGGCTAAGCCAAGTAAGGACCAGAGGCTATGGCAGCTTCTTTCACAGAGAGCAGAATTTGCCACCTACACCACTGAGGCCAGAGTACTTGTCCACAGAGGGACCCACTGACCCCAGACCACTGGTTGAATGACACAGCCCTGGAGGTTGAAGAGGAGGGTCACAGGAGTGCTCGCTCAAGGCGTCTTGGCACTGCCCCGCCTTCCCTGCCTGGGAGAATGTTGAGAAAGGATGTCCCTTCTCAGGGACAAAACAGAGGGAAAACATCTGTTTTCCAGACTATATTCCAGACCTAAGCTCCCTCCCGTCACATGGCCATGTGACATTTGACCTCTCTGACCCTCTGCAATTGCCTGTAAATAAATGGCACCTCCTGCATCCCGGCTTCCCCATACGTAGTGTATCCTGATGGGCTGTCTTGTCTGTCGCTGTTCTGGCGTTTGGCTCTGCTGCCAGCAATAAAAAATAAAATTTGAAAAAGAATGCTATTTACAGTAGCATTAAAAAATGTGAAATACTTAGGAAACATGCACAAAATATGTGTAAAATCTCTGTACTGAAGACTACAAAATATTGCTCAGAGAAATTCAAGAAGACCTAGGGAAACAGAGAGGCATGTTCATGGCTTGGAAGACTCAACATTGTTGAGATGTCTGTTCTCTCCAAAATGATCTTTAGATGCAACTCGATTTCAACCGTAATCCCAGCAGATGCCTTTGTAGAAATTGGCATGTTGATTCTAAAATTTTATGAAAATGCAAAGGACCTAGAACATCCAAATCATCTTGAGAAAGAAGAACAAAATTGGAGAATTTACCTCAGCTGATTTTGTGACTTATTATAAGGCTATAGCAATCAAGACAGTGTGTCACTATCAAAAGGACAAACACTTCCAGCCAAGAGGGAGGTGTAGGTAGACATACCGTGTCTCCTCGCACAACCAAAAGAAGGACAACAACAATTTTAAAACAAAAACAACCAGAATTGACAGAAAATCAAACTGTATGGAAGTCCAACAACCAAGGAGTTAAAGAAACATTCATCCAGACTGGCAGGAGGGGCAGAGATGGGCAGCCAGGCAGAGAGAACTTGAGGCAAGATGGAGGCTGGAGGACCAGGTGCTCCCACATTTGAGTGCAGATAAACTAGGAGGAACAGCTGGGGAGTAAGACAGACCCACAACTCAGGATTCCAGCATGGGGAAATAAAGCCCCAAACCTCTGACTGAAAACACCTGTGGAGATTGAGGCCGTGGGAGAAACTCCAAGCCCCACAGGAGAATTTTTTGGAGAGACCCACAGGGTCCTAGAATGAACACAAACCCACCCACCCAGGAATCAGCACCAGGAGGGCCCAGTTTGCTTGAGGCAAGAGGGGGAAGTGACTGAAAGTCAGCAGAGAGCAGAGCAAGTGGCATTGTTCCCTCTCCGACCCCTCTCCGCACACACAGTGCCACAACACAGCCACATGGGTAGCCCTGCCCTGGTGACTACCTAAAGCTCCACCCCTTACTGCATAACAGGTGCTCCAAGACAAAAAAAAAATATGGCCCAAATGAAAGAGCTGATGAAAGTGCCAGAAAAAAAAATGCAGCTAAGCTATAAAGAGCTAGCCAACCTATCAGATGCAGAGTTAAAAACATTGGTAATCAGGATGCTCACAGAATTGGTTAAGTATGGTCACAAAGTAGAGAAAAAAGTGAAGGATATGAAAAGTAAAATAAAGGAAAATGTACAGGGAACCAACAGTGACAAGAAGGAAACTGGGACTCAAATCTATGGTTTGACCAGAAGGAAGGAATAAACATTCAACCAGAAAAGAATGAAGAAACAAGAATTTAAAAATATGAGGAGCAACTTTAAAGGACAACTTTAAATATTTCAACATCTGAATTACAGGAGTACCAGAAGGAGAAGAGGAAGAGCAAGAAATTGAAAACTTTTTTGAAAAAAATAATGGAGAACTTCCCCAATGGGGCAAAGGAAATAGACTTCTAGGAAGTCCAGGAAGGTCAGAGAGTCCCAAAGAAGTTGGACCCAAGGAAGCACACACCAAGGCACATCATAATTACATTACCCAAGATAGAAAGATAAGGAGAGAATCTTAAAAGCAGCAAGAGAAAAGGAGAGAGTTACCTACAAAGCAGTTCCCACAAGACTATCAGCCAATTTCTCAAAAGAAACAAGAAGGGGCTGGAAAGAAGAATTCAAAGTCTTGAAAGACAAGGACCTACATCCAAGATGACTCTAACCAGCAAAGCTATCACTTACAATGGAAGGGCAGATAAAGTGCTTCCCAGATAAGGTCAAAATAAAGGAGTTAATCACCAAGCCCTTATTATATGAAATGTTAAAGGAACTTATCTAAGAAAAAGAAGGTAAAAAAATATGAACAACAAAATGACAACAAATTCCCAACTATTAACAACTGAACCTAAAAAAAAACAAAAACTAAGCAAACAACTAGAACAGGAACAGAATCACAGAAATGGAAATCACATGGAGGGTTATCAGCGGGGTAGTGGGAGGGGGAGAAAAGGGAGAAAAGGTAGAGGGAATAAGCAGCATGACTGGTAGGTAGAAAATAGACAGGGGGAGGTTAAGAATAGTGTAGGATATGGAGAAGCAAAAGAACTTATATGTACAACCCATGGACAGGAACTGAAGGGGGGAAATGAGGGTGGGAGGTGGTGTGTAGGGCAGAGGGGAATAAAGGGGGGAAATGGAAAAACTATAATAGCATAATCAATAAAATATATTTTTAAAAGGATAAATGAATAGAGCAATAGAATAGAATAGTGGACCCAGAAACAGACCCACAATTAAACAGTCATTTGATTTTTTTATAATGTCACCAAAGCAATGCAATGGGAAAATGAAAGTCTCATCAATGAATGGTACTAAAACAACTGAATACCCATACAGAAAAAAAATAAACTTTAATCCCTCACACCATTCACAAAGTTGATATGAGATAGATTATAGACATTAATCAAAAGCTAAAACCATAAAGCTTCTAGACAAAAACAGAATATCTTTGGGACCTGGGTGTTGACAAAGTTATCTTAAATAGACCCTAGAAAGCAATAACTATTTTGAAGAGATCAATACTAGACTTCATAAAAATTAAAAACCTCTCGAAAGGAAAAAATTAAAAACTTCTGCTCATCAAGATATGCTGTTAAGAAAATGATAGCAATCCTCAGATTGGAATAAAATATTTATAAACAAATCTGATAAAGGACTGATACACAAAATATATTGATATAATTAACACACAAAAACTGCAGATATTAGATATTTAATGTATACAGTTAGATGAACTTGTATATATACATAACCTCTGAAACTATTACCACGATCAAAGTAATAAATATATCCACCTCCTCCAAAAGGTTTCTTCATGTCCTTTTTTTGTTTTGGTTTTGGTGGTAAAAAAAGGACAAGTTAACATGAGACCTATCGTCTTAAAATATTTTATAAACCGCATGATAGTTTTGTCAGCCATAGTCACTGTGTTGCACAGCAGAGCCTCTAGACCTGACTCATCTTCTGTAACTGAAACTTTACACCCATTGAACAGCAACTACCCATCTCTGCCTCTGCCAGCCCCTAGCAGGTACCTCTCTGCTCTTGGCTTGGTACATGTCGAATAGAAATGACAAGGGTAGACATGCGTGTTTTGTTTATTCCTGATCTTAGAGGAAAATCATTAACTCTGTCCCCCTTAAGTGTGTTAACTTTGGTTTAAAAAATGCCTTTAATCAAGTCGAGGAATTTCTTTACTATCCCTAGTTTGAGTGTTTTCAGCATAAAGGGATGTTGGATTTTGTCAATTGCTTCTTCCAGATGTATTGAGATAATCATATGGTCTTTGTTTTTTATTCTGTTGATATAGTATACTATATTCATTGATTTTTAAATGCTAATCCAGCCTTGCAGTTCTGGGACAAATCTTACATGGTCACAATATAGAATCCTTCTGATATGTTGCTGGATTTTGTATGCCAGTATTTTGTTGGGGATTTTTGTCTCTATATTCATTACATCTATATATTGGTTTGTAGTTTTCTCTGCTTGTGATGTCTTTGCCTGGTTTTGTTGTCATGGTAATTCTGGTGTCACAGCCTCCATTGGGCAGTGTCTAGGTTTCTTTGTGACTAATATTTTGGTCCAATTTAGGTCTTCATTTTTATATTCTGAGGAAAAGCCAAGGTCTGAGAAGATTCATCTGGAGTTCTCAGCTTGAGCATGAATCACAAGGAACTTGGACCCTGTTCGAAGCAGAGTCCTGTGTCGTGGGTCCAGAGACTGGTGCAGAAAGCCTGGAGCAGAGCTGTATGTTTCTGACAAGCACTCCCGAGAGATGCTGAGATAAGGGCCTTGTCATTTCACTTTAAGAAACATTGGTAACTTGCCTGAGCTGACCCAGAAGTAGCCACAGATGATGGGCTAGAGAAGTACTGTTTTTCTCATGCATGTGTCTCAGAGCCTTCGATGTGTTGCTCATGTCCATCAGACATATCTACATGGGAAGTTGGAGTATGTACTGTTTCTCAAACATAGTTGCCCACAAAATCTTTTATTTTGGGAGGAGCACCACATAGGAGTGATGTTTCACAGAGCACTTTAGTAAACACTGCCCCCACCATTACTCAAATGTCCCTGTAAACTCCCACGGGACTGTGTTCCTAGCACTCGCCCCTCTAGCCTTCAGCTCCTTGTATCTGTGTGGCCATCAGTCAGAGGTCTGTCTCAATCAAGGTTTGATGAGTTAGGCATTTGCCTCCCAAGTAAAACTTCAGGAGTTGCCCCAAAACTCAATAATCAAGATAAATTATTATGAGTGGAACCAAGAGCTGGGGTCTGTCCAGGTGGAGTCCAGCCCCAGGGTGGCAGGGTAGTCCAGCCAGGTCTGTTGTCTGCCCCCCCTCTGGACTGTGAACCCCCCAGAACAGGGGCAGGTCTTCTGCATCCTCTCAATTCCCAGTCTGAATTCATAGTGCCTGGGACATAGAATTGCTGCACCCCCTCGCAGAAAGAGCACAGGTTTGATGTCCAGTCTACTTACCCCAAATCTGATCTGAGCGCCCATCCCAGTGCGAGGCACAGGGAGACTCAGCCAATGCGTATTTTGAGGTGATTGAGTGGATTTCATCTAGAAAGTTTTCCCAGTGCATCTGAGGAGTCTTTGCGAGGTTGCCTTGCTTTGATTGTGCCCCCATTCCTGAACTGGGGGCTAGGGGCTGTGTGCCAGAGAGTTTCTGGAAAAAGTCTGTCCTTTTCCAAACACCCTTTTCCTTCTGTGTCCAACAGAGTTTGACCTCAAATGTTCAAGTTCTAACATTCAGGAGTTGGACTTGGGCCTGACTGGGCTGGCGCTGGATGGCGGAGATTTGTGCAACCATCATGACCTGACCGGGCTTCGTAGCTGGGAGGCCCTCAGCCCTGACCTAGGGAGAAAGTCTGAAAGCCAAGAGTGTGGGCCAGGGATGTCTTCCTGGGCCCACCCTTCAGGCTGGGTCCAGGATATTGCCCTACCTCAGCCCTACTCATCCCTGTGTCTCATTAAATGTGCTTGAAAGGACTCCTGTCGTTTCCTTGGAATTTCCATTTTCTTTCTTCCAAAAACTATGAAAAATCTTGCCAATTAAATGGTGACCGCAGGAACAAGAATAGGATTCCCTTTAAACAACATCTATAAAAAAGTCCTTGCAGTGACTCCACAGTGACCTGCCGAAAAGGGGAAGCATTTTTACTCTCAGCCAACATGCAACTCCGGATGAGCTCCAGCTGACTATCGAAAATTCTCATCTTTGCAGTGAAAAGCTGATCCCCCATAACCTCCACTTGTCAGCACCTCATAAATTTACTAAGAGTTGTTGCATAACTTCAAAAGTGCAGTGATATCTTCTGGGAATTAAGCTTTGTTATGACTCGATGGTGTTAAGCAAATTTCAGAGAGCAGGGCAAGCGAGAGTCCCAGGGAGCTGCAAATGTGTAGGCTTTAGGATTGCCAGCCGGCCAGTTCTCAGGGGTTGTGGGACGGGCCCTGGCTCTAGGAAGCTGGCTGTCAAAGGAACGTTGCTTCATGGACGGGGAACTGAGACCCAGGTTGGGGAGAGCCGGGGTTGTCCACATTTACACGGTGGCAAAGCTGAGGTGAGGACATGGGTCTCCAGACCCCGGATCCTATCTCCCTTTCCCTCCCCCACTCCTGGGACCCAGCCCCTCTGCTCCAACCCCTTCCTGCTAGGAAGGCTGACTGACGGAGCATGTGTGGGAAAGAGATTCAGCCCTGTCTCCGCTCAGTTGTCCTTTGCATTTTGAGTCACTTGTCTTCATTGTGCCTTGTCGAGTGGATTTAAGGTAGGTGAGAAGAAAGCGGGGAGAAGTCGGGCAGCCCCTGAAGTAATAACAGTTGAAGTAGTGCTCACGCTTGGCTGCACTGCAGAATCACCTGGGACCATCTAAGAGTCCCGCTGTCCAGCCCTGGAGGGACGGCTGTGTTGGGTGGAGCATCGTCCTGTACACCGAAAGGTTGCAGGTCCGATTCCTAGTCAGGGAACATGCCTAGGTTGCAGGTTTGGGCCCAGGTCAGAGTGTGTTCTGGAGGCAACCAATCATTGTTCTTTCCCTCACATCACTGTTTCTCTCTCTCTCTCCCCCACCCCCCATTCTTTCTCTAAAATCAATAAGCATGTCCTTGGGGGAGGATTTAAAAATAACAAAATAATAGTGAAAAAGTCCTCATGTCCAGATCAATTGCATTAGAATCTCTGGAGCTGAATTTAGGTATCATTAGGACTTTTTAAAAAAGTCCCCTTAGATTCCAACCTACAGGCGCGTTCAGGACAGTAAACACCATTCTAAGTCAGACGAGACGACAAGGGCTGGAACCGCTGTGCTGGTGGCGATGAGTGTCCACCGCTCACAGAGACAAAGCCATGGGCCCTTGTGCAGCGGGGCCTGGGCCCTCACCCTCGCCCATCCCGGTCACAAGAGGGAATCCTCGTCCTAGCAGCTTGTATCCGAGGAGTGCGTGCTCTGCCCCGCCCACCGTTTCTGCGCACCGCCTCCTTTTCTCCACAGTTGCCTAGCGACCCAGGTGCAGTTATCATCTGCACTTGGAAGATGACAAATCTGAAATGGAACACAAACTCCAGTCCCTGAGACCCCTAAGCCTGTCTTCCAGTAAATGTTTGTTGAAATCATTATTATGGATTACTACTGTACGCTTCAATGCAACCAAGGCTCCAACAAGTATTTCCTGGGTGCCTCTCACGGGCTGGGCACTGAGCCGGGTGCTGGGTGTAGAGTGGTGAGCAGGGCGGGACAGGTCCCGCCCTCATGGAGTTTGCAGCAGAGCAGGGCTCTATTCAAAGACTCCACTCACACTTCTGTGCGTGTGAATAGATGAGTCATTTCCAGATGCAGAGGCCGGTGAAGGGGGCCTACGGCAGGCTGAGATGAGGAGTAAGGGGCAGCAGGAACGGCTTCGGCCAGAGTGGTGGGAAGCAAACAAGTGAGAACCAAAGAACAAATCAGCCGGTTCCAGCGGGCAGGGGCCTTACCCTGCTGGGCCCGGGGAGGCTGCCCGGCCTCCCCCTCTAGTAGAAGAGCCGGAGATGGCCCCTGAGCGTTTCGGGCAGAGCAGTGACAGGATTAGATTTGGGTCATTAGAAGACCAGCTCCCAGCAAGAGAATTCACTGTCAGTCCAGCATCTACCAGCTGGGTGACCCGCCCCCCCCCAAACTGTCATCCTCCTCTGGCAAAGGAGACACTAGGCCAGTGACATGTCAGGCCACCAGCCCACAGAGTCCATGGTTGCAGGGCTGAGGAGCCCATTTGTTATTCAGCCCCTAAAGCTCAGAGTTTTAGGAAATGCCAAAATAACAACAGCCTAACATGGTGTAATTCAGCCAGAGCAGCTGGGAGAGTTTAATCAGAAACATGACAAAAATAACGACCTTAACCCAAACCATCGCTGCCAGCTGGAAATCCAGTGCCTCCTTCAAGGTGTTTAAAAAGAGTTCTCTGGACATTCCATAGGAGTTACTTTTTGTGTTTAAACAATATTTGTGGGCATGGACTTCTTCCCCTGGAATCTAACATGAGTACCAGCTTTTTGGTATATTTCTTCTTGTGAGATTATGTGTATTTAAAGAGAGTAAATTATTTGCCAGTAAAAAGTTTCAAATTAAAGATAACTCTAAACTCCGACATAAAATATGGCCGTTCTCCTAAGCCACCTTCTTCCCTGAGCTCTGCACCCGGGAGGGGCCTGCGCAGCTGGAACGGCAATGGCCAGGGAAGAGGAGCAGGAGCACAGGGTGCAGGGCACCCAGCAGGGCACAAGTCCTCTGGGACCCCTGTGGGGACAGCTAGAGACCTGCTGTATTTACGGGGTATCAGATCTAAACTCTTACCCCAGCTCTGTCCCTGTGAGCTGTGTGACCTTGGACAAGGTACCCAGCCTCTCTGATGGTCAGTATCCTCTCAAAGCAAACAGGGTGAATAATCACATAAGACACTCCTTAGGGGACTGAGAAGGTGGGGGGGTGAAAGCAGTTTGTGGGCTGGACCCGAAGGATTCATCAGTTTATTGTTGCCTTTGGTCTGACGCTAAGGGTCCAAGAGAAGAAGAAAAAGTTCAAGATGTAGGAACCCGCCCTGGCTGGTGGCTCGGTCAGTTGAAGTGTCGTTCCGTACACCAGAGTGTTTGCAGGTCCGAATTTCGGTCAGGGCACATACTTAGGCTGTGGGTTCAATCCCTAGTCAGGGCACATTCGGAATGGGAGGCAACCAATCATGTTTCTCTCTCGCATCGATGTTTTGTTCTCTCCCTCTCCCTCCCTCTCTCTCTAAAATCAATAAACATATCCTTGGGTGTGGATTAAATATAAAAATAGGGACCCTGCAGGGCAGGCTCTGGGCCAGACACTTTTTATAGGATCATCTCGAGAGAGCATCAAGAATCAGATGCTTCATTCCACAAAAAGGGAGGCTGAGGCCGGGCGAGGTTTCATCCCTGGGCTGGCCAGCCTTCCGCCTGTCCTGGCTGAGCGCCGGTCCTGTGAGAGGCAGCCATGGGTGGGGGGCACAGCCCTAAGAGTATTCTAGAGGCCCACGACAATGTTTTCATTTTAATTTTTTTAATCAAAAGAGGAAACTGAGTAAAATAAAAATGAGTATATAATCATGAGTCCAGCTTGGTTTACATTCATCTTTATATCAGTGCAGCTGTATAATATACTTTCTAATATTTTTTATGGAGGAAAAGGTCCACAAAGGCAAAAGTCTTGTATGGCCCTGGTGCCCCAGGAGAGGGGCCCTCGGTCCCCACACAGGAGAGGAAGGCCAGGAGTCCCCGTCCAGACTCCCTACCCGGCTGAGTCCCATTGGCCCGTGGGGGGCTCAGCAAGGCCAGGCCAGAGCAGACCCAGCCCAGAAAGCCAAACGCCTGGGCAAGGCAGCGAGGCCCGGGCCACTGCGACTTGGCCTGCAGAGCCCCTCACCACAGTGGTGTCCTCGAAACCCAGGGCTGAGGAAGGGCGTGTTCCAATTCCTGGCAGAACCCAGCTTCCTGTTTTTTTTCCAAGTGGACGAGGTCAGGCTGCTGCTGCTGGAAAGGGACATGGGGACCAGACGTTGGCCAACAGATCCCAGCCACGCCTGATGGGCTCTGAGGATGAGGGAGGAGGGGCGGGCGGACCGGCTGGCTGCCCTGGGTGCCAGGACCCGGAGGGGCCCCCTACAGACCTTGGCAGGGCCTCCTCCTCCTCTCTGACCCCTTGGGCTTCTGTTTGCTCATCTGTGAAACAGAGAGGGAGGTTCTGCAGAGCCCGCCCAGCTGCTACGGGGTCCAAGTGAGGCTGAGCAGGGAGCAGTGGAGCTGGTGACCAGGGGCCATAGTGATAACCGTCTGCTTCTGGCCTCCCTGCCCTGCGGGGCTCTGCCTCTGTGTGATTTCATCTTCACCATGACCCCACCACACCGCACCTGCTGCTCCTATTTTGTGATGGAGGAAAGTGAGCCTAAGTGCCTCCTCATCTCTGGTCCCAGGGGCGGGAAGTGGCCAGTGTCAAGCGGTGCCCACACAACAGCCATCTCCTCTTCACACAAATGGTGGAGGCAGAGCCGACACGGAACTGGTGAGTCTAGGTCTCCCTCTGGCCAAGGTGACTAAGGAATCACCGGGTGGGACATCAGATGCTTCACTAGCGGTGCTAACAGACACCAGGGATCTATAAAGAACCAGAGTGTAACCTTAGCCCCTACCCCCCCCCCCGCACCACCATCCGTTCAACACTGTTCCCTGCCTACCGGTGTATGCCAGGCACCTGCCCTCAGGATGCCCCTTTGGGACTGGCTTATTCACTGCTTTCAAAGAGAGAGGAAGGGAAGGAGGGAGAGAGAGAGAGAGAGAAACATCTACCGGTTGCCTTCCTGCACGCACCCCGACCAGGGATCCACCCGCAACCTGGGTATGCGCCCTGACCAGGAATCAAACCTGCCACCCTTAGGTCTATGACCACCTGAGCCACACCGGCCAGGGCCCCTTTGGGACTTTTGCACCCTTCTCCTTCCAGGGCACCTTTGAGTTTGAATTTCGGCTCTGCCATTCATGAGCCATAAGGCTTCGGGTGAGTCTCGTAAGCCATCTTTTGCCTTAGACTCCTGCCTCTTTGAAATGGGGATGATAACAGTACTGACCTCACGGAGCAATTATGTGAATGAAGGCATCAAATGTGTCCATTCAGCATCAGCATCCTCTCACCCTTCTTCCCTTCCATCTCCTCTCGTCTCACTTGGCCTCATTCCCTTCTTCCCCTTGCTCTGCCCCCCTGCTCTATCTGGTTTACGCCTTCCTCATTCTTTCTGGGGCCTTACTGTGATTGGGAAGGATGTCCAAGAAGAGGAGGCAGAGACCAGGAGGACATAAGGCCACGGCCAAGGTCAGAACTACGTGGTGAACGCAGCCGCATGAGAGAGCAGGTTCCAGGCTGCAAAGGGCCTCCTCTCCCACTGAGCAGCAAAGGCGAGCCCAGGGCAGCCCGTTCACCAGCTCAGGGACTTGTGGGATGTAGAAGAATAAAACAAGGGATCAGTGCGTGGTCCACGAGTAGGCACTCCATAAATATTTGTCAAATGGATACATGACTTCACGTGGGAGTGGGGCCGAGAACATTAGAGGCAGGAACAGAAAGAAGACAAGGACTGGAAGGGGCACCGACAACTGCATCTGCCGGGCCGAACATGGACCAAGACAGCAGCAGCTCCGAATGCTCCGGCCAGCCCTGGAAGAGCACTTCCTGTGTGCCCCCAGCACTGATCTGAATGTCTTACCCATGTGACTTATTACTTCTCCTAACCACCCTCTACAATAGTTCTGTTATCACCACCCGGTTTTACAGACAAGGAAACTAAGACAGAAATCAAGAAGCTGGCCTTTGGACAGTCTGGCCTCAGGGGCCGTGCCACTAACCACTGTACCTCCCGCCTCTTCGTTTATTCCTAAGACAGAATATCTTCAACACTAAGGTCATGTGCTGACACTTTTCACATTAAATTGGGCCTCCCTGAAGACATTTAGTGCGCGTGCGCCACTTGGGGCTCCTCCAGTGTTCTCTTTTTGTTGTCCTTTTCATTGTCGTTCACATTGTCACCCATTTTCAGCAGCTTCACGCCATGGGCCACTTTGGTTCACAACCAAATCCATGCCAGCAGTTAGGAGAGAGGCAGTGGTGGTGTGCACCGGGGTGGAGGTTGTGAGGGCAGTGAAAGGAACATTTGGGGCTCTGTTTTGGAGGTGACAGTGAGAGGACTCCCTGATATTTTGGATGTGGGGATAAGAGTAGTAATTACACCCACCTCGCGGCAAATGAAAGGACAGGATAAACATGCAGTGAATGAAGCAATGCACGTGAAAGCCACACAGAGTCCTAAAAAGCAAAGGAAGTGAGTGAGGGAGAAAGGGGGAGAACAACCGATGGGCAGGTTGCGGGCCAAACTAGCCCTGAGCTCGTTCCTGTCCCCTGGAGTCTCACGCACCCTGCGCTGGCCCAGGGTTCCAGCCAAAAGACCCAGCAGGTGCTCTGGCTGTGGGCACCTGGGACAGCCTGGTTTACGCCGATGGTCTGCCCATGGCTGTCATCAGTGCCCCAGTGGCACCTGCTGCGGGGCACCGCCCAAATCCCCAGCTGTCAGGAACACTGCCGGAAGATGCCTTCAGCTGTCAGCCCTCTTTGGGGACTGAAGAAAACAGCCTCACCCAAGGTCACACCTCCTACCAGAGGCAGCCACTAGCCAACGAGGAGAGGCAGGCCCCCTTGCCCGGCTGGAGATGAGGCTGAAGGGCCGTCTCAGCTCTGGCCTCCCTGTGGGGTTGATGGAGGCCTTCATTAAGACAGAGTCACACCTCAACCTCTCCCTCCACCCAGCCTGGCTTCTGGCCCTTCCTTTCCACAGGTGTCGATCCTCATGATTTTTCTGCACGCAAATCTCATGCTCAGAATCTGCTTCCTGGAGAACTCAACCAGCAACTATCACTTTAACTCTCAAAAGCATCTCAATGACGATAACAAATTATACAGTCGCCCCAGCTCCATGAGGCCTACCAGGTCACAGAACTTGTCACAGCTCATTATAATTACCTATTTATTGGCACTCAACTGGGAGCTCCCTGAGGCAGGCAAGGTACAGGTCTGTCTTCTTACCAATTATTCAGAACCCAGGGCTTGTCACGGCAGGTGCTCACTGAATATTTGTTGAATGGATAGATTAACCACCTTATCTGAGTGTTTAGAGACCAGGGCAGCTGTTGGGGAGGGGGAGGGAGGGAGGAGGGGGTAGCTGCTCTAAGCCCGTGAAACAAAGCAGCAACAGGACGGTGCACCCACTCCCCTCCCCAGTCTGCTTGTGCTTTCAGCTCCTTCTGGATGTATTGCCTCCTCTCAAAAACATCCCAGGCCTGACTGCAGTCTCCACATTTACAGCTTCATTCATTCATTCATTCATTCATTCATTCATTCACATAATACTTGTTGGCCCCTCCCTGGGTGCCAGACCCAGTGAAGGACTCAGGGATACAGAGGGGAGTACCCCCCAGCCCTCTCTTCTCTAGGAGCACACAGGTTGGGTGGGAGACGACATGTGAATGACTCTTGTGATGAGGCTCGAGAGGACAAGAACACACCAGGGCTACCCTTGATTTCTATTTTTAGCAAGATCACCCACAGGAATGTTGGGTGGAGAGAGGAAAAGGGGTCCCTGAGTCTGTCTGCAGCCTTGGGGCACCGTTGCGGTCCCAGTATGCACCTAGTCCTTAAGGACCCCACCCCCACCCGTACTGCACTGCTTTTCCCGCTCTCTCCTCCTCCCCCACGCCCCCCCCCCAAACTGAAGTCCATCAGTCCTGTGGCCCACGCCAGGCCCCAGGGCCCTCCAGGATGACAACTACCAAATCATAAAGATGGGTATGGGACCATATATTCCTTCCTGGGTAAGGGTCACGTTTTAAAGATGGCCTTCTGGAGATAGCAGCCTCCACTTGGTTGCCTGCTCTAGACCAGGTGGGTAGGGAGCTTGCGTGGGAAGAGGACCTGGCGCAGTGATCTGGCTGGCCTCTCCTTCAGTGGGCAGGCAGCCGCCCCCCCCCGTGGGTGAGGTCCTGGGTAGACCCAGGTCAGCTCCCGGAGGAAACCGGGAGCCAGCGTGCAGGGCTGGCAGTGCCTGCGAGAGCCGTCAGGCCTGTCTGTCACGTCTCCGCCCACCGCCTCACTTCCCATTCTCATCTCCTGTTGTCCACAGTGCTGTGGCTGCCACTGGACGCTCACACACAAAGCAGAATTCCAGGAACTCCAGGCCGAGCCGGCTCCTGGCTGTGTTCTCAGTTCCTTTTTGCATCTTTTTAAAGGTTTCTGGTGCCGGAGCCCAGCCTCATGACCTTCCAGGCAGAGAACCCTGGCTGTTCGCCTCCTCCGCGCCGCCTCCCTCCCTCCCCCACAATCACACTTCTCCTCGGGGGCTTCTGAGAATCCTAGAAGGTCACCGCTGGAAAGGACCGTACAGATAGCGAAAGAGGAAGCTGAGCGGCCCCAGCCCGCGGAGATGGCCTCCATCTGACTCTCCCCACCTGCCGGGCCGCTTTCTCCCGGGGTCTCCAGCCTCGGAAGTGCAGCCGTTAACTAGGTGCCCAGTGGTGTGGGGCCCCGGGGCGAGAACAACTCCTTTCTTTCAGGCTTGCCCCCTTCTAGAGGTATTGAGATAGAAAGGTTTCACTCTTCTAGAAAAGGGTAGGGAAGTTGCTGATAACATTCAAAGCCCAGGATCTAAGGGAAGAAAAGCAGAGAGCTCCCCCATCCTACCCCTCAGCAGCACAGGGGGAGGTGCAGAATTTTCTAGAAGGATAAAGGATATCTAGAGGGACTGCTGAACTGAATGTCTCCAGGCCAAGGGACAGGCACGTTGAGTAGAAGTGACTCCAGGCAGAAAGATGATCGGCACGCTTTGCAGAATTCGGGAGGAGGCTTTTCTTAGTCTGTGATTAATTCTGTGATTATGGGGATGTGACAGGCTTGGACAAGTGGACACAAGTGCACCACAGTCCCCTTCGCCACCACTGTCCTTGTTCTTCTCTCCCTTCCTGGGGCCACAGAGAATTCGGAGTAGCATCCTGTCATCTGTATTTATGTAATTCCTTTCTTTCTTCAGCAAAGGTTTTCCAGCACCTGTTCGGACCCCAAGGAGACGATGGTAATTACGGCAGCCGTGGCGTCTGCCCTCACAGAGCACACATAGGGAACACCTGAACAATAGTAGTGTGGGGTACAGTGCTCAGTGGGCAGGAAAAGAGAGCGAGTGCTGAGGGTGCCCCAGGTAAGGAGCCCATCACAAAGGAAGTCAAGTCCAATCCAGCCTAGGGGATGGCAATGGGTTAATCAAATGACAGTAACTCAAGCTCAGAAAGGCTGACTTCTCCCCAAGATCACACATCTAGTGAGTGACAGTCACCAACTCAGTCCCCATCTCAATAAACTGACTTGGAATTCTGACTGCCGCTTTTTAGCTAACTGCCCTTGAGTAAGTTACTTAATTTCTCCATGCCTCAGTTTCCCATCGGTAAAATCAGGATAATTAGAAACTGACCTCTTTGGGCCGTTTGGAAAATTAAATGCATTGGTAAAGCAATTCTCGATGTGTGGTGCAGGGACCCCTAGAAGTCCCCAGGACACTTTCTGGGCATCCAAAAGGTCAAAACTATTTTCGTAGTAACAGTAAGACATTATTTACCTTTACTGCTCTACAGTGTTACTCAGAGACTGAATGCAGAAGATGTATGAATCTAATTAATTAAACTAGACATTAAAGGGAGTTGCAAACATATATTTTTAAAAGTCACCTTAAACATTTTTTTCGTTTATTGATTTTAGAGGAAAGGAGAGAGAGAAATAGTGGTTTGTTATTCCACTTATTTATGCATTCATTGGTTGCTTTTTGTATGTGCCTTGACTGGGGATTGAACCTTCAACCTTGGCGTTTTGGGACAATATTCTAACGAACTGAGCTAGGGCCTAAAAAGTCATCTTTTTTAACTAAGTATTTTTTATTTTGGGAAATACAGTTATTTTCACAAAGATTTTTATTTATGCTAACATGTAATGGGTTTGTTATTAGTATTTCTAATGAGTGTATATTTTTTAATTTTCTTAGTTTTAACTTCTCATACCTTAAATATCGATAAATACTCCAGCAGTGTACTGGAGGGAGCCAGCTGGCACCAGCTTGGGAGAAGTGACTGTGCATCTCTCTTCACACTTCACATTTTATGATGTCATTGACCACAGCAGAAGTTTTTACACCATGGGAATTGGCAAATGCTACAATTCAGGATTTCTCCCCTGTTAAACATCACAGCGCCAGATATAATCCACAGAAACAAATGCTCTTTGCGGGTCCCCCCCAAATTTTAAGAGTAAGCCAAACAGTTTGAGAACCACTGAGTTCGTACTTGAAAAATTCGTAAGCTCTGGACGGTGTGGCTCAGTGGGTTGACTGAGTGCCAGCCTGTGAACCAAAAGGTCACGGTTTGATTCACAGGGCACATGCCTGGGTTGCCAGCTAAGTCCCCAGTTGGGGGCGTGCCAGAGGCAACTGATTGATATATCTCTCACACATCAATGTTTCTCTCCCTCTTTCTCCCTTCCCTTCTCTCTAAAAATAAATAAAACCTTTAAAAAAATTCTTTAACTGGTGTCTGGTACATGGTAGGTCCTCAATAGCTGACTCACAGTTAAACGCCATCAGATTTCAAAACTTGAGGATTTAACTGCTAATGGATGGCCTTGCTTTTTATTGTCTTCACATCCAAGCACCCAGAGGCGTCTTTGGTGCCTGCAGCTCTGCTTGCCCCTCCCCTAACAGTTCCGCTCCATGAGATCCGGGGCCCCTCCTACGTCCGACCACCAGTGTTTTCTGCCTGTGGCCTTGAGGCACCCCTGACCCTCTGACCACAGCTGACAAGCCGTACTAACAGCTTATTACCACCTACTTGGCATAAAGAAACCAGGTAAGAAAAGCACTTACACATCCCACCACCAAGCTCATTGTCTTTAGCTAACAAGCTGTGGGCCCACTGGTGGTGGTTAGGGTTGTTCGGAAGGTTCTGGCTTTGAAATCTCCTTGAAGGCCTATTTGGGCTTGGCCGTTTCATCATGTTATATTTTCAAAGAATCACGGAGCAAGCCTCAGCCAGACTCTGAAAATCTGACGAAGGTTGCTGCCCGAACACACTCCTGGCAGAGGCGGCCCCAAGTCTCTCCAGAGCCAGCAATGACAAAGAGGCTGGAGCATCTGGGGAATTCAACAGAAAGAGGTTTTTCTGAGAGAATACTTCCTGATAACAGTTCATTTAAAAAAAAAAAATCCTTCTCAGGACCCAAAACTCAATGCACTCTAAGCATCAAAATGATCGAGCAAATAAAAATAATAAATGACAAACAAATAAGCTGCCCAGAAAGAAATAGAGAGAGAGGCCAGACTCTTTCTCCACCGGAGACAAATGAGGAGGATACAAAACTAAGGCTCAGCTGCAGGATTGAGAGCCTCCTCTTCTCTCCCGGCTTTGTTTACATCAGCAGTTTCCTAATCAGCCATTTGAATATCACCTCCCCGGTTTTTTCCACCTCCGAATTCTTTCTGTGTTATTATTTACTTAACATTCCTTAAATTGACTCACATTTTTTCCCTTCAGATTTTATTTATTTATTTTTAGAGGGAGGGGAAGGAAGGGAGAAGGAGAGGGAGATAAACGAGAGAAACGTTGATGATTGATCAGTTGCCTCTGCCACACCCCCAACCAGGGACCCAGCCCGGAATGCAGGCATGTGCCCTGACCTGCGACTTTGGGGTTTGCAGGCCGGCACCCCATCCACTGAACCACATCAGCCAGGGAGACTCACTTTTTCGTTTAACTTAAATGATCTGGAAAAGAAGCCATTCGTACTTTGAATGGAAACTTTGTATTTTGATGCTACAATAGATGGACCATGAGTATCACTTGCTATGTGAAAATAAATCCAGTAAAAACCAAATGTTGTTATTAAACTCTAGCTAGGCTCTTTGGCCTGCAAAAGTCTAATCCTGAGACAGTCTATCTTAAAGAGGCGGAGAGAGGTGTTCAGGACCTTTGGCACTAACGCTGAAACTTTCTCAGTGAAGCGAGAGTTTCCTCTTGACTTCATTAGCAGGACTGAAGCCTGACCTGCTCCCAGGGTTTTGTCCTGCGGGAACTCCTCAGTGCAAGGTTCGTTGTGTTCACTGCTCTCGATCCCCGCTGCCCAGAGAGGGCCTGGAGAATCATTTGTCCGGTACATAGATGAATTAACATTCAAAATGATAAGAGATACAAGGATATTTTCTGCAACAATTCTTATAGCAGGAAGTGGTTGGGACCAGGTAAACTTGGAGGAGGGTGAGGTGGCTCTGCATGTACTACATGGAACTCACTAGTATGTAAAGTAAAAGAAGCAAGGTCCGAAGACACTGTGTAGAGCATGCTTCTATTAATTTTTAAAAAGAGGTTGTATGAATTTATTTGTTTGCAAATGCATAAAACCTATCTGGAAAAATACACAAGAAGCTAGTAAGAACAGTTGCCTTTAAAGAGGAGAGAGGAGCCCTGGCTGGTGTGGCTCAGTGGACTGAACACTGGCCTGTGAACCAAAGGGTCACGGGTTTGATTCCCAGTCAGGGCACATGCCTGAGTTGCAGGCCATGTCCCCAGTAGGGGGCACAAGAGAGGCAACCACACATTGATGTCTCTCTCTCTTTCTCCCATCCCCTCTGTCTAAAACTAAATAAATAAAAATTTTATTTAAAAAAGAGAAACAAGGCCACAGGTGGGAAAAGCACACTTATTTGAAATGTGCACAAATGCTCACGACTACTCTTCCAGGAATGTACAACGTAAAAGGAAAGAACTGGAAAGAGAACAACTTTCTCTGAATGAGCGCCAATAGTGCTATTGGCTATTTAGTGCTGGGGACCTCCGCATGCTGCCTGTGCTCCACGGGGGACCACGTGCCCCCCGGGGAAGCCGTGGTTCCCAGGGAAGTTCGGTAAGGGTGACACGGATCTTACGACAGCACAGACTGACATCTGTTCTAACCTCTGCGTTTGAACACCTGGGTTTTCCCTCTACCTAATCTGAGCATCTTTGATCGTCATTGGGTAAAAACAGCTTGGTCCTGATCGGCCCATCCACAAAGAAGTGTCATGCACGGCCTATCCGCAGGGAAGTCACGTAGTCCTTGAATGACGTTTCTGGCATTTTTCCCAGCCCATTAACTCATTCATCTCTTTCCACAGCTTTCTCCAGGTTCCTTAGAAAATAGGAGTGGCGTTCTCAACCGACCTGGGCCACAGACCTGGCTCTCTGTACTGTTTCCACACATTACACAATCCCTCACAATCAAAAGCTCATCACATATTAAGGCATGATACAGTGTGATTTCAGGGACCATTCTTCACCGTTGGGAATTCTCAAGTTATATAAATTTTGCACATCTCATCCTACCAGTCAGTACTGCATGTAACAGAAACCCAGCTGCAGTGGGTTCATGATGTCGCCAGAAGCTGGGCGTGGGCAGTCCCTGGTTGTATCCCGGTTTCGCAAGACCAGCAGGGGCCCTGAGCCCACCCAGCTTTCTGCTCTGCCTTCAGAGAATGAGGCTATCATTCCAGGTTCCAACACTGGCTGCCACACCTCCTGGCAGTGGGTCCACATTCCACACTGAGAAGGATGATAAAACAAAAGGGCATGTGCCAGCTGGGTTGGCCCTCTTCAGCAAGTTTTTCCTGAAGCCCTACCCAGGACTTCCATGCACATCTCACCGGGAAGAATTCTGTCACATGGCCACTCTAGCTGCAAGGGAGTCTGGGGATGCGTTTGTGACTACCCAGGTTACCAATATGAACAAAATCAGACCACTAGCATTATATTAGCTGTTAGTATGCATAGCTCATCCTTCTAGTAGCAAGGAAAGGGAAGGCAAGGAAGATGTATTTTATTCACTTTTAAATCTTTCACAGTTCTAGCATAGAGTTGAAATTGAGCACGGGACGTACTTGGGGAAACAGTGGGACCGTAAGTTTGGATAGATACCTAAGGCGAAACCTGGGAAGCCACGGGAGCAGGCTTGCGCCGTGTTTAACGGTAGGAAGCCACAGTAGGCTCTCGATCGGAGGAATGTTTTTTTTTAGCCAATTCAGTTCAACACCAACTCACCATGCAATGATTATAAGCTGGTCACAAGGTGCCTACTGCTTGTGCAGAGAGATAAGGCAGGCAGTTAAGGGGGAAATGTGATGTTTGGAGAGGAAGCATTTCATCGGGGCCTTGAGGGATAGGTGTGCTTTGACAGACCGAGGTGGGGATGCACTTCAGCCTGTGGTCTGGATGTACGACGCACGGTGGTTCGAGGCAATGGTCAGTAATTAGCACAGAAGGGTGTCTGCAGGGAAGCTGTGAAAAGTGAGAGCAGGAAGTAAGTCGGTGCTGGACTGTGCGGACCTTGAGAGCCAGACGAGCTTGCACTTACCAGCAGGCAGTGCGGAAGCCCTGAAAGCTTTGAGTGAGGGAGTGACAAACAGAGAATAGGAAGGACTGGAATGGAAAGGACAGGAAGCCAGAGGAAATGGCGAGACGCCGCGAGGGTGCTGGCAGAAAGGGGAGACCCAGGAGCCTCAGACACAAAGGGCGCTGTGGGGTGGCATCAACACGGCCTGGATGACATGGCACCAGGAGTCAGCGAGGCCCCCTGGGCTTCACGGTGATGTCTGTAACAGAGAGAGGTGGGCGAGGAACACCTTTGGGGGACTGTGCAGTGCTGGAGACGACAGGTGGCTAGACGGGGAAATGCTTTACCCTGGAAATTCTAGTTCAGAATTCAGACTGGAGGTCAGAGAGGAAGGTATTAATTTGGAAGTCCATAGCCCAGAAGGGCATGCTGTGTCCAAAGCTGACACTTCCCTTCTTTCCAAACCTCTCCTTCTATGGTGCCTGACCTCAGCAGCGCAGCCCTGCCCCTCCCGGCCTCCATCCATACCCTGTCATCTGACTTACTTTCTCATTCCCGAATCTCTCTGTTTTCTGCTAATCTACGCTGGCACCCCATCCCCTTGCACTGCCCTAGCGCAGCCTCCGTCACCTCTCACCTGGTTTGCTGCAAAGCCTCACAGCCGTGCTCCTAAACTGTGCCCACACCCCCTGCCCCCACACACAACCCGTTCCCACTGCAGAGAAATGTCTCTGAAACTCCAGCTTAGAAAGGTTACTTGTGTTTCCCCCATTCGGTCTACCAAGCATGGCCTGCAAGGCCTCCACGATCCTGCAGGGCCAGCCTGAGGCTCTCTTCCACTTCGTCCCTTGTATCCTTCTCCCGATTCCCCCCAAATGTCCAGAAGGCATCCAGCCAGGTAATATGAAAAACAGACACATTAACTGAAGAAGATACAAGAAATATTGTACATAGGACATGGATGCCTCAGTCCCCTCCAAAGTAGGGACCTCACACAGTTCTCTCAGTCACCAGCAGCTGCCCCGTCATATTTTCCTGAATCTCATCGACAGTCTGAAATCTCTTCTCTTTCAAAGGTGATTTTAGTTTTGAGAAAAGCCAGAAGTCACAGGGCACTAAATATGGGCTTTAGGCGGGGCTGAGTCATGTGGGTGATTTGATGTTTTGCCAAAACCTCTGCACAAGACATGATGCATGAGCCAGTGCATTGTGGTGACGGAGCTGCCAGTCACCAGCTGCCCATAGCTGTGGCCATTTTCGTCATATTGCAACCAACGAAGAACACTGAGGTAGTTAGTGCTCCTCACTAATTGTTTGGCCTGGAGGGGTGTACTTGTGATGGACGACAGCTCCCCAACCAAAAACCACAGTTAACTTGGTCTTAATCTTGCTGCAATTTTGCCACGCCTTCACCACACCATCTTCGGTCCTGGAGAACCAGGCAACTTCCACTGGGACAACTGGGCCTTCGTAGCCAGATCAGAGCCCTAGAGCCACCATTCACCTCCGGCTTTGACCTTCTCAAGGAAATCTGGTTTGTCGGTAGTGGTTTGAATTAAATCACTAGCAACTGCAGCACCATGTTCCTTGTGCTCTGGCAGCAGAAGTCACAGAACAAATTTTGCCACATGTTTCATGCCCAGATATTGCGTCAAAATCACACACAGCTCAGCTTCTTCCTCCCTCACTGATCTTTGCTGTTTGCAGCCGGTACACGTTCGGCACTCTCAGGTATTCTACTTGTTGCAGGCCTTCCAGAACGTGGATCACTTTTTTCAACAGATTCTCAACCATCTTTGAAGGATGTGTCACTTTTATTTGCGCTGCACTCATTGCATCAGCCCCAAAACCCACTGAATCATCCGAATAGTTTCGCTGGAGGAATGGTCAAGCTTAACATAACATTTGATGCAGATTCGTTGCTCTGTTTGCTCATTTTGAATGCAGTGGCCACACAGGACACATGTTCACTCAACTGCCACCACCACTGACTAGTATGGTGAAGTTGTCATTGTTCACACATGCGCACTGCAGTCCACTCTCCTTGACCGCCACATTATGTTAATGTCGCACAAACCATTCTTGTTATATTAACAGTGGCTGGACTTCTTCAGCACAGATTTTGTATGTCCCTTGTCCCCATGCATTTTTCCCATTTTATTTCTTCTGCCAGAATGTTCTTTCTGCCTCATTCATCTGGCTTACTGCTGGTGTACCTGGCAGCAATTAGCTTGGGCATCACCTCCTCCAGGCAGCCTTCTTTGATCATTTATATGTGTTCTTACCTCACCCAGGGCTTCCTTCTACTCTCCAGGTTGTATTGAAATTTCATCTATCTCCTTCTTTGAAGGCAGGCTTCATGACTTACTCATCTCTTTCTGTCACTGGGATCTAATCAAGTACCTGGCACATAATCGGTATTTGATTCATGATGTTGAATGATTAAAAGAAATCAGGAGTGAATGAGAACTGTCAGGGAGAATGTGGAGAAAAGGGGGAGCCTTGGATTGAAATTTGGGGAGTGCCTCAGTCTTTAAGAATGAGAGAAAAAAAAACAGAAAAAATATACTCTCTCCAAAGCATCGAGAAGAGGATTGGCCCAAAACGTCAGTGATCTTTTTACTGTCTCCATAGTTTTGCCTTTTCCAGAATATCATATGGTTGGAATCATACAGTAGGTAGCCTTTTCAGATTGGCTTCTTTCACTTAGAAATATGCCTTTAAGATTCCTCCATGTCTTTCCATGGCTTTATAGCTGATTTATTTTTAGCACTGAATAACATTTCGTTGTCTGGATGGATCACAATTTAGTTCTCACCACGAAGACAGTAAAAAGTCTATTGATTGCCAGGGGTTGCGAGGGGAGGAAGGAATGAATAGGCAGAGCACAGAGGAGTTTTAGGGTAGTAAAAATACTCTGTGCGATACTGTGATGGTGGACACATGCCATCATACATTTGTGAGCCCTAACGCGAACCATGAACTTTGGGTGATAGGATATGTTGATGTAGGTTCATCATGGTAATAACAAAGGAATCACTCTGGTGGGGGATGTTGATACTGGGAGTGGCTGTGGATGGGAGGGGACATGGGGGGTTAAGGGAAATCTCTGAGCATTCTGCTCGACTTCTAAAACTGCTCTAAAAATAGTCTTAAAAACAATACAATATACAGATGATGTATTATAGAATTGTACACTTGAAACCTATATTACTTTATTAACCAATGTCACCCCAATATATTCAGTAAAAAATGCCAGTGACCGGGGAGAAGCTTTCCCCCCTAACTCTCCCCTTCCCCTTCCTTTCAGGCCTTCTCCGAGCCCTCTCCACTAGGTGAGTCCCCCATTCCCCACTACCTCTCCTGCCCCCCACCTGTGCCAGTTCTGGGCCATGTGCCCTCCCATCTCTACCTTCTCTGCTCTGCTCCGCACTGCAGGTGACTGGCCCCTGCAGCCTCCCGGGCCAATGAGAAACCCTGGCAGGAGACCTGAGGGTGGAAGGAAAGGAGAATCTTCATCCCTCTCAGTCTCAAATGGTGTCTATGGAAGTCATTGTGCCTCCTCGGTGGTTCCAATCTCTTCCAGGTGACCCCTGCCTTCCAACCACTGATGACAGTGCTTCCCCAGAAGTCCCTCCACCCTCGGGAAGTATCGGGTTCCTGGTTATGCCACCGCCCCTTCCTGCTGAGCTTCCCAGCTCTTCTGTCCTTTGTGTGACCAATCCTTGCTTGCATCAAATTCCACGTATGGCCCTGGCTGGGTGGCTCAACTAGTTGGAGCACCATCCCATACAGCAAAGGTTGTGGGTTCTATCCCCAGTCAGGGCACATACCTAGGTTGGGGGTATGGGAAGGCAACCAACGGACGTTTCTCTCTTCCCATCGATATTTCTCTCCTTCCCTTTTCCTCTCTCTCTAAAATCAATAAAACATATCCTCGGGTGAGGATTTTTTAAAATCCTTAAGGAGAAAAAGAAAAAAACTATTACTGTTCACCCTTTAAAAAACGAATCCCACATATAAAAACTCAGAGTGAGTTCTGCTTCCATGGTGGGCACTGCCTGATACAGTACACTCTACCCATCCCCTTGTCTCCTGCAGTGACTTCAGTTCTCGCAGCTACTTGTTCAAGATCCACCCACCCCCTACAGTGGAAGTCCCAGCAGGGACTGGTCTGTGGGTTCCGCACTCCCTTCCCAGGGCCTGACCTCGCAAGGTGCTCAAAGTATCACACTTGTGGCTGACGGCCAATGAGAGCTGAGATGAGGTGACCTGACCAGGCAGCAATTAGTGGGTGTCCGTGGAGAGAAGGAGAAACCAGACTGTAAAGGGTCCATGCAAGTGGCAGGTGAAACAGACGTGAGGAGGACCGAGAAGTTTGGGAGCAGAGAGGGGGAAAGGTGGGGCCAACGGTGTTAGGGACGCTGGGATGGAGGGAGGGGTCTCTCTTTATTTGTGTGGTTTTAAGCTGCAGAGACTTGGTTACACTTGGAGGTTGAGAGGGAGAAGCTAAAGGGGAGCGGTCGTGGGGAAATTGGGGGTGGAATGTATCACCTAAGTGGTCTCTTGTGAGGATTAAATCCACCAGAAGAAGGGCTGAGGGTAGTGTGGGGAGGAGACTGGAGGCAGAGAGATGAGTTAGAAGGGGATAACCAATCAGGAAGTGAGAAGAATTTGACTCAAGTCTTAACCCAGGGCTTCCTAAGAAGGCTTCAAAGTTGGGGAGGGTCTCAGACAGGTACGTCCAGGCAGGACCTGGTCTCCGTAAGGTCAGTGTTGCCAACTGCCCCCACGGCAACCCCCACCCTGGCAACTCCACCCTTTGCAGAGATTGGTACCTCTTCTTCTCACCCACATCAAGGGACAGTCGGTCCACAGTCCATGTGTAGTGGTAGGCTGGCAAATGTGTAACATCCGGGTCGAGGGTGGGTAGCCCTGGTTTACTCTGTTTGCTAATTTCTGTGGTGTAAATACTCCCATCATTTTCAATGTCAAGCTACCAACATGAAACTGTCACCGCTTACAGAGTAGGATGAGAGAGCTCCAGGCCACCAGTGCCTGAAGCCGCTTTCTCTCCTGCCTCCCTGACCCCTCCAGACTGGGCGGCAGCAGTGGGGCAGGTCCAAGCCAGGGAGGGGAGAGGGAGCCACCGTATCCTAGCTGCAGCCTCGGGAAGGCCCCTGAGGCGGAAAGTAAAACCGAATCTCCTTCAGAAGCATCCACCACCAGCTCCCAGTCATCTCTGATCTCACTCAGCCTCACATCTGAGTCCTTCTCAAGTGTCACTTCAGGATCTCACAGGAATTTGGGGCCTGAGGGCCACAAACACTGAGATGAGTTACTAGCCACTTTCTCACTAGACAGGGGCAGAGACCGTGCTTAGGCAGTAAAAACCAGAATGTAATTTCTTTTCCTCCAAAGCAAACAGAAGAGGAAAACTGTCTCCAGGATAGCATTCTCTCACGGATGCACAAAATTCATTCGCTCTTCATCACTGTTCTACAGAACTGATGGCAGTTGGCTCCTTGAGGCCCAAAGTCCCTTTGTAGAGTCCTGTATGTAGGACAGCAGGGACCCTGGGGTCACGCCTAGTTTGACTCCTAGGTCTTCTGTTGCAGCAAAATGACCTTTGGAAAGTTACTTCTCTCTGAGCCTCAGTTTGCTCATCTTGTGGAGTAGGGATAATAGTAACAGCACCTACCCTGTGGGGTCAGACTGCAAGGGTTCTCAACTGAGGGCAGTTCTGCTCCCTTGGGGACACGCGGCAAGGCCTGAAGACATGTTTTGTTGTCACAGTTGGGTTTGGAGGGGTGATGGCATCTGGTGAGCAGAGGCCAGGAATACTTTTAACCATCCTGTGATGTATATGAGAGCTACCCCCACCCCTGCCAAAAAATGTATCCAATCCAAAATGTCATAGCGTCAGGTGGGGGAACCCTGGGCTAGAGTGAATATTCAGGCATTATGCACAAAAAGTAGTTAGAAGTGTCTGGTTTATTTCTTGGAAGCTCTCAAAAAACAGAAGCTGTGATTCTTTTGGAATGAGACAGTCTTACCCCTCTATATCCAGACTTGAACCACCAAGGGGAGATGTGGAAATTCCTGAGCGCTGAGAACCTGGATTCCTGCTCCAGGTGTGAGTTGGCCAGTAAATGCCCATTGATTTTTAGTTCAGGCAGAGCTGAAGCTGCACAAGTGACTCAGGGCTGGAAGCCTTCTCGGCTTGTCCATGACTTGACTGGCTGGACTGGGAGGAAGTAACTCTGCTCTGAAGCTCTCCTTCCAGAAGGGGCAAGCATTTCAAGGCTCAGGGATTCCATGGTGCTCACTCGGAGTGGGTGTTGTGCTGTTTCTCACCTCACCCCACATGTGGTGGGGCTTGGAAAGGCCTGAGAAAAAGAGCTGAAATTAGGAGAGCCTTCTCATCCTATATTTCCTTCCTCACTAGTCTGCAGTGGGTTCTTCCTCCTCTGCAGCCTGCTGTGAAATTCCTTCTTGGGACTTGCAGTTTTGAGTCATCACATTCACTCTCTCCCACTAATACACATTAGTGTTCACACACAGATTTAAAGGCAGATAATCTTGATAGGGTGGATGTGGGCAGGCAGGGACCCAGAGAAGTGTCAAGAGAAGATGGGTTAAGTATGTGGGCACCGGGTATCCTAAAGGAGGACTGGGTGATGGAGGGAAAAGGCAAAGGCGAGCCAGGGAGCATCTGTAGACGCTGGACCTGTGCCCAGGTCTTTCCTGAGAAGTGGTATGCCCAGGGGCAAACAGGTGGTGGAAAAAGCAAGCCCTGCATCCGGGCTTGCTGATACCGGCTTGCTGATACCGACCTGTAACCTACCCTCTGGCCAAGCTCCACCTCTCCCTGAGTCACTGAAATGAAAACCCCTGGAACTGGAAGGAGCTTTAGGGGTCACCAGCTTTCTCGCCTACCATCTTACAAGCCAATCAATAGCACAGCCAGTTTATGCACCGGAAGACTGTTTAGCTCCAAAGCAAGGCTCTACCAGGCCCACAACCTGGAATGCTTCAGGAGTCAGACAGAGGACAGAAAGTTAAATGTTGGGTGTAAGACCACAGGGGCAGGGGCTAGGGGAAACTGCAGGCTCTGCCCTCAGGCATTCAAATTCAAATTTTAAAAAAACACTGGGCCAGCCAAACAAAGAACAGTAAGAGTGAACGGGTGAGGCCCTTAGTTGTGAGTTTTTGACCCCTCCCTAAATGAATAGTCTTCCCTACTCCCCAACAAGGGAGATGTCTGCCCAGTACAGATCTCCGGAAATAGGTTTTGAACTACCAAGGACTGCCTGAGGAGCGGTGCTGAGTAGCTCTTTGCTCCAACCTTCCAGCGATGAGGGCCCCCACTGCTAAGCCAGTTACCACCAGTTTGGACCACTGATGGAGCCAGGGTGGGGCGGGGTACGCCTTTTTCATTTTGCAAACTTACAAAGCTTGGTTTGTTTTTTTTTTCCTGTATTGCAAATACAATTCAGGCTATTGGAAATACAGATCAGCAAATATATAGAAAAAATAGGAAAAAAATCCATACTTTCCTTAACTGCCTCCCTTGCCCCCACTGCTATATTCAGAAAAAAACAAAACGAAACACTGTTGACACCTTGGTGCATATTCACACTTCACGTTTACAGTCTTCATTCTGGCTCTGTAACCTGTGAACCCACCAAGGTGATGCTTCACGCAGCGCTGGCACCACGTTGCTTCTCGGACTGTGGGAGGGGGTTGCACCACGCCATCCACCGGCTCTCATCAGATTTCGGTTTCAACACATAGGCTTGACCTGTGTAGGCCCTTGGCTCCCCACACTTCTCGAGGGCAGGACCTAGAACCTGTCTTACTAGTGCTCAAGGATTCTACAGGGCTGAGCACCCAGTAAGTATTCAATAAACATGTTTCTAACCACCACCACCACTTTCCACGCACCCACCCGTCTGTCCCACCTGCCTTAGCCATCAAGGCCTCGAGCAAAGAGGGAGAATTCGGCCCAGCAGGGAGAACGCTGCGCTGTCTCCAAGGTAACTGAAGTCCAAGGTTGGGAGTGCCCACGCATGCGCAGTGATTCTTACTTCCCGTAACCTCCAGAAGGACGCAACCCGAAAAAAAAAAAAAACTGCCAGAAGGCAAGAGCGCCTGTGTGGTTAGACCAAACCCCGGCCGCCTCCGCCTTCTGTCAATCCGTCCGGCCAGCACTGTCTCTACTATAAACATTGTCCGGAAATAGTGCCCATTTCTGGAAACAAGGCCCCATTAGCCAATCGTTGCTAGGGACGGTATGACGGGACTGAAACGTACCAGTTTATTGGTTAGATTAGTAAAGTGGGCGTGGCCAAGGGTGGAGGTGCGGCCAAAGGTAAGAGGCACGAACACCAAGGCGAATTTGCCGCCGCTGGGGGAGGCGTGGCCCGGGGGCGGCCGGGAAGAGGATAAAGGGGTGGGGCCTGAGGCCGGGGCGGGGCGACTGTGGGGCGGGACCACAGTGGGCCCAGAGCACAGCGGTCCGCGACCGGCGGCGGGAGATCGTGGGCCAGGGTAGCGCGACAGTCGCTGCTTGAGGAGATCGGCGCTCGGCTGGTAGGTGACTGAACGGGACCCCGAGTCTCGGAGCGGGGAGCACTGGGGATGGGTAGCCCCTGAGCCCGGGCCCGGGATGCGGCCTGGCGTGCCCCCCCAGAATAGTGGGGTCAGCGGCGCGGCGGGTCAAATGAGTCCGCTCGCGCGCGGGCCCTCAGCCCTAGGGTCTCACGGCCGGCACGCCCTCACGCACGCTGCCAGGGCCACGATCTCACGCCGTGCTCGCCCCGCACCCCCGCAGGCGACACAGTCGCCAGAAGCGCGCGCGGGGGCGCCCTGCTTCCCCTTCCCAACATCCCGATTCCCCAGTGCTCAGCTGCCCCCACCGCCAGGCCTGCAGGCGCCTCCTGCCTCGTTCCCTGGGTGCTCCGTAGGATAGGGGCTCCTCTCAGCTCGGGGCGGAAGGTGTTTGATATACAAGTGCGCCCCGTCCGTGCGTCCTCTCACCAGCCCCTGTCAGTGAAACTCTGGCCTTCCCTGGGAAGTTCTCGGGTCACACACCCCGAGGCGGGGAAAAGGAGCAGAGCCTGCCCTTGGCGTAGAGCGGAGCACGCTGGCCACTGGCAGCATCCTCCTGCTTCCCCTGACTCCTCTGTAATTCTTCTGGCCACTCCACTTGGGACTTTATCTGTCGGCTCAAATATATTTCCATCTTTGAAGCCCGTTGTGGCCCCTAGCAACCTGCAGCCACCAGGCACCAGGCAGAAAAGGGCTGCTTGTACAGTGCAGAGAGTCTCACCTGCCCAGGAGTCTCCTTGGTGCAGGGTAATGTTTTTTAAAAGCGTTTTTTTCCTTATTAAAGTTAAAATGTTGCTCCCAGTCCTAAATGACGGAATGGGGAATGAGTATGGGTGGGAAAGAGGATGAATGGAGTAAAGAAATCAGTTTTTGTTCAATGGAGAGAGTGAACACGGGTGACTTGATTAAGAACTCTAAAAGCAAGTGAAATGAAATGATGAGAGGTGGAGCCTAATTCAAAATAGCAGTCTGAAGTTTATTCCAGGAAAAATGTTGAAAACCCCTTGACTAGAAACACGGTCGTTCTGAAAGATTAGGAGATGGTATCTTAACATTAGTGATGTGTTTCTTACTTCGTATCTTCATACCTGTAACCTCCTTTTTCCTTCAGACGCATACATGTGATAAGATAGATAGTCTGTCTTGTTTCAAAGGTAAAGCACCTGAGAGGGGGGCAGTGTAACTCGGACTTAGGGTGAGGGTTCAAGCCTAGGCCGCTGGAGTCTTCCCCGGGCTCCTCACCTTGGACCAGGACCACATTCTGGCACTTAGGTGCAGGAAGGAGGGGGGAGTGATCGGTGTGGAATTATGCTCTTAACGTGGGAGAAAGGTGGTCAGGTGCATGTCTTGCTTATGATGCGTTCGGATTTACTCCTGGTGTCTTTTAAGTGATGTCGAAGTCAGTTCCTTTGGTGCAAACCTCTGAGTTTCTCAGATACCTTGAGGGACATCCTCATTTATTTTGAAGGGTGTGGTGAACTTCTCAGGAGTTCTCAAAATAAAAGTAATAGTCTCCAACTTTAAGTTTAGAAATACATACCCAGGTATGCACATCCTAGCACTTTCGTGAATCAGGCAGTGATCAGTTGCTAAACTTTAGTTCATCTTCTGTTTTAAGAATATAAGGAGCAGTTTTAAAGGGGCTTTTTTGCCCCTGGTATTGTCTGTTAGAGTTTGTGGGAGGGGCACCGCAGACAAGAGACCTTTGCCAAAAGAGCCTTCATCTATTAAACAAAAATGTCTGGTTGGCCGTTTCGCCTCAACAGATGGAGGTTTGCTTCCTCATTTTGGTTCTCCTGTTGAACACTGACTTCTTTGTGATATGCTTGAAGTGTTTGTATATCATTTAATGTCGAGAAGTAGGCTTGCCCTGATTGGCCGTCCAACTCCCAGCAACTGTTGTGATTTTTCTGGTGTGTGATAACAGTTCGTGTTGGTCGGGGTTGGGTGAGAGATCTGTAGAGAGGTGAATGAGGTAAGCCTACCTCCAGGGTCGTTTTCTTCACTGTTGGCACCCTCTTGAGAGTGTCTTATCACTTTGGCCTGTGAAGTCACTCCGAATTTCCTATTTTTTTCCTGTCTCAGTGGACAGCAGCCCATGAGCTTTCCTAACAGGCCTGACTACAGTGACGAAGAGCTGACAGATTCATGTTGGTCCACTTGATGGATGTCTTTCTGGGTGGATCGTGAAGAAACATTAACACCGAATTCAGTTCTAAATTAAAAGTAAAAGCCAGCTCGATGCAGAGATCGGCAGCGTATTTGTACCAACGGCTTTCATCATCTCAGGGCTGTTTTTTTTTTCCTGGCAAAAGGTTAAAATGCAACTAAAATTCTGCTTTCATGATTAATAAGTCACTACCGCAGTTGTGTCTGATGCTTCCTGTTTGTCCCATTTTAGTATTTCAGTTAAACGGGAAACATCTGAGCCTTATGGGCACTTCTGATGGCACCCACGTGACGTTGGTGGGGAGGGGCACGAGTCCATGTAAGTGGATTTGGGGGTCTCTCAGGGTCCGCCTGCCCTCTGGCCCCTGCACGCTGAGGGAAAAGAGTGGGCGTCGGCATCTTCAGGGGAAGGGTGAGCAATCAAAGGGAGACATGTGTGAAGGCTTCGCATGGCCGTGGCGATGCTGACTGAAATGCCGAAAGCGGTCGATTAGAAATGGAAGGCCAAACGCAGGGCAAATTGTGGAGTAGACCATTTCGGTGGAGCCGAGCAAGACGCTGAGGCGTGTTGGGTGGAAGCCCTTAGTTGTGGGCCAGCCGTACCACCCGAGTGACAGTGTGGAGAAAAGTCACCTTCCCTCGATGGCCTGGGCGCCCTTCTCTATATTCTAGCTTCGGTGGTTCTCCTCCCTTCTTGCTACTTTGTATCCTTTAATCCCTTGCCCTCCGGTTAAATCCCTTGAAATGATATGGCATTAGGAAGAGTGGTACTTTGTAGCTCTTTTTTGTACTGTCTCACAATATTCATATAAGGAAAGACGGTAAAGCCTGGTAAGGAAAAATAAAGTGGAGGAGATTACTCAGGAAATCAGCGTTCCACTCAGAATCCAAACTCGCGTTTCCTGACATCTAGTTCGCTGCTTTTTCTAACTCATGAAAGGATAAATTGTTTTTCTCCCCAAAACATGTCCATTTTGGAGGTAACTAAATCAGGGTAGCTTCTTTATCTATTTATGTTAGTACGTATTAGTTAATATTAATGTGTCATGAATTATTCATCCGTACCCATCCATAATGATCAAAAACGCTAGGAGAGGAACAGCACATCCTCCTGATGGACCTGCTCACCCTCGTTTTGCAGACCTTAGGGCAGAGCTGGGAAACGACGTCTCCCAAGCCGAGGAGCAGGTCCCTGCTGTCTCTGTGTCAAAGGCCGGGGTGGGGAGGGGGGTTCAGGCTCCAGGGCAGGCATACCTGAGGTCCAGGTCTGCCACTCTCTTCGTGACCTCAGGCAGATCACTTCACTTCTCTAAGCCTGGGGTGCCTCCTCTGTACGTGGAATCAGAAACACTTCATCGGGCTGTTGTGACTAGTAAATGAGAGGGTATCTGCTCAGCGCTGCGCTGCTCGGGCCCGGGCATATCATAAGCCACAGAACAGGAGCGCTATCAGCCGTGCTGTTGCCTGCTGTAAACAATTCGGTGACAGGAGCGGTAGTAATAGCAGTAGTCGCTGTTGCCAGTTACCCCATCGACCAGACCTGTTTTCTGTAAGATGATGTCAGGGTGGATCAGACGGCCTGGCAAGGCAGTCATTTTCTCAGTAGCACCTCCAGGGGGGCATTTCTTCTGTCCAGAAGTTTTAGCTCTTCCTGTCTCACACCAGACGTTGCCCTCGCCACCCTCCAGCTGAGCCAGGCTCTGCCTGGTCAGAATTGGTGATTCTGGCTCCTGGGCACCCTCGGCCCTCCCAGGCTCTGAGCCATGGGCAGAGCTGGGCCTTTCCAGGACCTTTTTGAGTCCCTCCATGCGGTGAGGTGGGTTCCAACCTTAACTCCAGGGGGTGGAGAAGGAAAATGCCGTGTGGAAGATAAGTCGACACGGACTCGTTGTTCCTCTGTGTTCGGGGGACTGGGAGGCAGTTTGGGTTCTGTGGGGTGGGGTTCCCACAACCACATGGAGGCCCCAGCTCGCCATCCTTCCCTCTCATAAACATGCCGACTTCTCACTGGTGCCATCTCTGGGGGGCCCTGGACCTGTAGTCAGAGGTCCGGAGAGTTCCCTTTAAGTCACCCATGGGGTGGGGGGAGACAGCTTGACGTTACATTCTAAATTATTTTCCCCCTTTTTACTCTAAAACAAAAATATAGGCTCCCACCAGGACGATGTTCCCTTTAAATAACATTTTGTTTTCTCCTGGGGAAGCTGTCTCAATGGCCAAAGAGTCATTTCTAAAGTGAACCTAGTTTTTAGAAAATAGATTACCGGATGTCAGGCATCATGTTCAGATGAAAATGAAACCAGCAGGCCTGGAGTGGCAGCTCCACACTTGACTTCCGGCTGGAGGTGAGAGGCAGTGTGTCTGAAGCTGGGCTCGGTAGCTGTTTGGCCCACAGGCTGCATTTGATAGGTGCCTTCGTCATTTTCCAGGCAGCTTTGCTTAGGTGAGCAGAGTACTTTCTCTGGAAGGTGAGTCACCCCTGCAGGGGTGGAGGTGACAGGCGATTTATTCACCGAACACAGTTGCGGAGGAAGTCTTAAGCAGACCTGGCAGAGAAGTTCTCTGCCAAAGATCATGTTTATTTCAGGCCAAGGGCATCGGAGGCAGGGATCCGGGAGCCAAGGTGGGCTCCCAGCGCCCGCCCACTGACAGGGAGATGAATCCAGGGCACAGAGCCCGTATCAGCAGTCTCGGTGCCCTCCCGAGTCCAGCCACCTTGGGGGTGGAAATGGCCCGCTTCCCATGACAGTCAGCCAAGAAGCAGGAAGAGAGCTCTGGCTCCACACAGCTGGGGAGCCCCTGGCAAAGAGCAGAGGAGTGCAGACCGCGCTCTGGTGTGCAAGACCTTTTGGGCAGCCTGCTTCCACCTGCCTTGCTTTTCACCACCTGCGCTGGAGGCTCCCTGAGCTCCAGGAACAGGGAGGCTGGAACACACCCTGTGTGTGTGGAGACTGTGGAAGTCCAGCCTGCTGCCACCTCTGCCCTTCTGGAGCCACCATGTCCACTCAGAAAGGAGCCACAGAGGGACGCCTGGCCTTCCCTTTCCCAGTGTCCGGTTGCTGTGGCTTCTGCTGACCCTCTCACCACTAAAGCCATGACCAGGTGTCCATCGAGACAAAGAATTCGCTCAGACTGTGTTCCAGCTCAGGGCAGTCATTGTTGAGCCTGACTGCTGGTAGTCCGGGACGTCTGTGATCAACGCCCAGGGTCACCCACAGAGCGGGCTCCACTCCACTGAGACCGCAGGGAGAGAACTAGCATCGCCTTGCGAGTGGTCTGCAGGCTTCTCCTGGCCCCACGGTCACACCCCATCAGTCTGGACTAACCAGCAGGCGCACCGGGCAGGTTAGTGACATCGGGCCTTAACCTCTCTGTCGAGGAAGTGCTATTAGACTTACAGGCTGGACGTGCTAATTACTGGTTGCACGCTCCTTTTTTTAAAAACACTAAAGAGAAAATGGTGACCCAAGGAAACCCAGTGAGTTGCCCAAAGCCAGTTAATGACTGAAAGTGAGTAAAGTCCAGGCCGTTTTCACTGGGCCGTGCCACCGCGGGACAGGAATTGGGTTTTGTTCCTGCTTTGTTCCCCACCCGACCCCATCACTCTCGGCCTTTCTGCAAGTTCTGGCAGACCTGGGAAGGGTGGAGTCAGCAGCAGCTGCTCTGGGTCTCAGAAAAAGTAAACAGAAAGCTATTTATTTGGCACTCTCTTATGCCATGAAGTTCATGTAACTAAAAGAAGGTCAAGGTTGATAAGAAAACACAATTCTGGGCAGGGTTACCCGGAAGTCTCAAAGGTTACCCACACCTGTAGGGCACTTTCCTACCTCACCGAGCAGTATCTCACCCAAAGTGGGCGTTCGGTTGCTGTGAATGATTGATTTGTAAGGGCACAAACCTACCCGGCACCAGGAAGCTCTTCCGTACCTTCGTCCTGTGAAGCAGACATGTGGCCAGTGGCGTGCAGGTGGCCAGAAGAGCCAGAGGGGTCAGCGTCATCCCGGCAAGATCCCTCCAGCTTTTGTCAGTGAAGAGACCTTCCCTGCGGGCAAAGCATGATGTCATATCTGGATGGTGGCCCCTGTGAGTACAAAGAGCTGTTGTATCTGAGGGCCACCTCCCACCCACCTGCTGACAGTGACATTTTCTTTTCCTGGGCCAGAATCCATCTACTGGTCACTACCAGGGATAGCTGGGAGGCTTGGGAAGACAGGGGGGCTTAGCCAGCCTCCAGTGAGGATGCTTTTGCCAACTGAGATTAGAAATAGATCCCTTTGGCCCAAGAAGTTGGTTGGATGGACCAGTTTCCTCGAGACCAGGCTCAACAGTCCCAGCTGACAAGTGCTGAACTTGGAGAGGCGGAAATAGCTTTGTAGAGGTCAATGTCAAAGGCAGAGATTTGTGTGCTGCCTCCCACCTAGCGCGTATGTCCCCCTCTGAGTGCAGACGGATGTCATTTGGCTCCGAAGGGTCGTTCCTCCAGGAAGTGGAAATGACTAGGTCCTTTGGTCAGCTTGTGGGAAACAGGACAAGGGCGGCTACACAGCCAGCTTGCACGAGGCCTTCTTGCTGGGGTGCAGTCGCAGTACATCGTGCTGTGACACCTCACACAGGGAGCTGGCTTCGTCCCCTCCAGCTCTTCAGGTGATGGGACAGTCTGGACACTCGCGTCCCGGGCCAGCCAGGCGCCCGGAGCCCATGGCACTCCTGTTTCTCCGAAGTGCGTCAGCCACTCTTTGGTCGGGCACACACTTGTCAAGTGTATCAGACGTGGCCGGCTCCGCTGGGGGCTTGAATGTGAAGATGGGGATGACTGGGCACTACCCTCAAGTAGGTCACCATGGCGAGGGAAGGTGGAGTGGACACAGAGAGGTTGTGGGGGTTGAATTGTGAGCTGCTACTGGGGGTGCTGGAGAGGAGTGAGGAGGGTGCCTCGCCCAGTGCCCCCCATTTCCAGCTCGACCCAGCACAAACCGTCCCCCATGGAACTCCTCAGAAGGGAGAGCACCCCCTCCCCACCCTGCAGGTGTCAGGGCAGGAACACCCTCGGCATTTCCCTCACCTTGGGGCCTGGTATGGCTTGGAATGGGAGCTTGAGAACAATCTGGAAACTTCCGCACTCTGGGGGAAAGGAGTCCCGTGCAGCCGTTTAGGCACTGTGGGTAGGAAGGTGCTTAAACATACTCAGAGCAGAGGCAGATCACGAGTGTCCAGCCACTAAAGACAGGGCCGCCTTGTCCCAGCCTCGGGCAGGGAGGGCGGCGACCAGGCTGACCAATCCCGCGGTTCGGTGCCGCTGAGGCAGGTTCCTAGGCCGAGACCCAAAGCATGTCAGGGCTGCTTAGTGATGGGTTCAGCACTCCAGGAGGGCCTTTCCAGGATGGCAGTGAAAGCTCAGTGAGGGCAAGGACCTTGTCTGTCGCGGTCACCACCACATCTGCTCTGATCGGTACAGCACCTGGAGCAAGGTGGCCACTGGCTAATCTTTGTCATCGAGTGGAAGTGCAAGGCCAGAAGCCACATTCGCTCTTGCAGGCCCTGCTGACCTGAGGGAGGATGAGAGAACCACCGGTTGGTTCAGGGTCCCCCTCTTTTACCGAGGAACCGGTCTGAGATCCTCTGTGACTGTTCCGTCATACCGCAGGTCCCAAGCCCTTTCTCCCTTCAGGAGGAGGACAAGAATGTGGACCTTGATTATAAAGGGACATGTCAAAGGCACCCCTGCTGCACATGTCCTCAAGCCGGTCACTCAGGCCAAGTCCGGCAAAGGGTATGGAGGGTGGCACCTGAAATGAGGCCAGGGTCAGGGCCCCACTGCCCAAGGGCAGAGCTGGACTGTGCGCCTCCTCCACTTGCCTCCAAGTGTCAGGAGCCTTCTGTGGAAAGCCGAGGTGTTTGGGCTTCTTGTTTGTGCTGAAGTTCCTCAAACTAGTTCCTCAATTCCGGAACCAGTCACCAGTGACTACAATGAACTTTAAGCCTCCTCCCTTACAGGAAGGCTGGGCCTGTCTCTCTCCATCTTCTCTGAATACAGGGAAACTGTGCTTTAAGCCGGTCCCACCTGGGAAAACCAGAGTTGCGAATGGGGAGTGGAGGGGAGTGGTTGTGTTGCCACGGCCGTAGCCCCGGGGAGCTGCTCCTTGCTCAGAAGCCAGTTGGAAAGGTTCCATAAGGAGAGCGATTTTCACAACCGAACACTGCGCGTAATGTTGACTGCAGGCGGGCGCCATCCAGAAGTGCGTTTTGACTCATCGAAGAAGGCTGGTTGTGTCTGGCTAACTTTATGTCACGTCCAGGGCAGTTTCTGCCACTGTCATCTTGGGAAACTGGTCATTAATGACCAGTACACACCGCAGCCCAGGATATTCAGTTACACGAAAAGCCCCAATCGATAGATTTCAGCGACACTTGACAGTTTTTGTATAACATACACGAAAAATTCTTTGTTGCTTGTCATACGAAATGAAGTGCATCTGTGCTTGGACTTTTTCTTTCACGCTGCGTGCACCCCGTTCTCCTGCACACCAGCTGCGCAACGGTCTCTGTGGACCCGTGATGTCCCGGCGGCATCTTTTTCTAGGTGCTCTTGGCTCTCCTGTGCAAAGGATTAAAAGTTAAATTAAAAACACTATTGTCAAGCTTTTCTTTTAAAGCTTATATGACGCCCAAATCAGGTACTGACCGTGTTTATGAAGATAGTAGCTGATACTCAAGGCTTTGCTATTAAAAAAAGAACAAGAAGAAGAAAACCCCGCCATGGCTGGTGGGGCTCAGCAGACTGAGTGCTGGCCTGGGAACCAGAGGCTTGCCTGCGAACGGAGGCCCGCTGCCTGTCCGGCCCCGAGCCTTTGCTCCTCCGTGCCATCTTAAGTTGCTTTTCCCAGAACACAGGCTGGCTGCGTTGATGCTTCCTGATTAAGATGCTTCCTCTTGGGTCAGTCTCTGGGTTTCTCACTAATAAACCTTTGGCTTTTGGCAGAGTCTGCATCGGGTCCCAATTTTTAAGACTTAGATCATTCGAAAGTGGATACAGCACCATAGCTGAGAGTATGAGTTTTAACACGAGAGTCCCGTGTGCAATTCCTGCGTCTGGCACTTCCTTGCATTGTGATCTTAGACAAATTACTTAACCTACGGAGCCTCAGCGTTTTCCTCGGTATCGAGGGAATTAATATTCGTGCCTTGTCCACAGACTTGTGAGGATTCAAGAAATAATGCATGTATGACCTAATTCATAGCAAGCAATATTAGCTGTCATTATTAGTTTTATTATTATTGATAACCAGCATGTAATTGTGTATACACGGAGCAGCGGATGGCCAAAAACACCCACAGATGTGCACAGGACAACTAATTTCAGTGCTAGCTGCCAAGGAATTCTAGGTCCCAGTTCATCATGTGCCACAAGTCATTCCTCAGCCCAGGAGAGCTGAGGCACTGCCAGTGGCCAGAGAAGCTGGTGGCGTGTGCAGTGTTTGTCAAAGAACATTCTCCTCCCTGGGTTGTCCTTTTCTTCCTAGCCATTTCTTCCTCTGCTCTTGGGTTTCTCGCCTCCTGCTTCGAGAGTGTTTGGTCCAGATCTTCCTTCTGACACAAGGGCCGCCGGCTGGAAGCTGGGGGAGGTGCGTTTCAGCTTTGCAAAGGTGAGGGCTTTCGAAGGGCTGCTCATCTGAGGACAGCTTCCGCCTCCCCAGAGGTTCTGCTGATGTGTACAGGGTGCCCACTGTGTACGTGCCAGGCACTGCACTGGGCACGTGAACATTGTTTCTTACATGTAATTGTCCTACTAAATGCTTTTGTGTAGGTTTCAGGGTCCCCGTTTAGCAGATGAGACAGCTGGGTCTCAGGTTACTGACATGCCTGCGGTCACGCATCAGAGTGTTGAGAGACTAAGATTCGGACGGGATCTTTTGACTTTGGGCCCGTCCCGTTGTGTAGCCGGATGGCCATCCCTCAGGATTATTCAGTGCTGTGTTGGAATAAATGACTCCGGGGGTCCTCTCATCCCAAGGCCATTTTGTGATTTCTTTATCACTTATTTATCCATCCACCCATTTCCCCCAAGTGGACTGTAAGCACCTGGAGGGCAAGGATGTCTTTCTAGCAAATAACCGATATAATGTTTGGGGACCTCCTACCCTTGATGGATGCATGCTGCCTACACCCCAACATATGGAAAGAGGAGAGGAGAGAGAACCCACTGAGAAAAGGGTCACCCAGAAATTTCGATTCCAGGAATTTACCACCTGGAACTGTAGAATATTATGTATGCATAATCTTGCATTTATAAGATTATATGTTTGTGTGTGTGTATAGATATATATATATATACACACACATTACATGTTTGTATATGTATAGTAATGGAACTAAAAGATTCGCACCAAACCTTAGTGTGTCCTACGTTGTGGGGAGGAGGGGGCAATGCAAGGATTTTTTTTTCTCTGTCTACTTTTGTATTGTTTAAATCTTTACAATGAGCAGGTGTTACTTTTCTGTTTGAAAACAAAGGTTTGTTTAAAAGCAGGGTCAGCTAGTATGTAAGGAAGGAAGGCGAGACTAGCCAGAGAAGCCTGCCCCTTCCGGTTTTCCCAATGGGATCAGCCCTCGGATCCCATCTGTTGACGTGAGCATCCAGGGCGGAGTGGGTGGTCTTCTCTCGGGTCCAGTTCCGCTGTCTCCCACTCTTTATGGGGCCAGGCTTGCCCACCAGCATTTCTGCTGCCCGGCACTAGCCCAGGCCCATCACCACTGTGTGCACGCGTCAGCGGGTGGTGCTCAGTAACAGCAGGGAGGCAGTGGCCATCAGCATCAAGCTGACAGGGCCACCTCGGACCACCTTCCTCCTCTTTGAGTCATAACTGATCAGACCCGCCATCCCCAGAGGAGAACAAGAAAGGTGGTGAAATGACAGCCAGAGCCAGAGGAATGAGCTTGCTCATTGGTCCTCAGCCTTCTGTTTTAGTGGCCCTGCTGCCAGATCTCATTAGCCAGCCCCAGCGATTCTGGTGAGGCTTCCTGTGTGAGTGGCGGGGACACGGGCACCGCCATCACCTGCTTATTAAGCCCCGTTCACAAAGGTGGACCAGCGCCTCCTACATCTTCATCCCATACTTAGAGTCAGTCCCCTTTTTTAGTTGCAGATTTTTTTTTCACTATAAAAGTAACATTCAGAGAACTTCTCTGGAGAAATATGTTTTCAAGAATCTGGTAACGGATGGAAGAAGGGTTGAAAGAACTTACGCTTGTCGCTGTCTATCCTTTTTGTATTTCTGAGCCACTTGGAAACATCTGTGGGGAAAAAAATGAACATTTAGAAAGAGAATACATGCTCACTGAAACAAAAATGTGAAAAAATGTAAAAGTCTAAAGAACGACAAACACCTCCAAGAGACGAGTGTCACCAGGTACCGTGGTGGGTCGGGGTCACCCTTGAGTTATAATTCTGCACCCTTTTCCTGTTAACGTGGTACCCAATTAGCCTTTCTCCGCATAGTTAGAAATTATTCATAAGCAGTTTTAATGGATGTACCAGGATTTACTTAATAATTATCCTTCCCCTAAAATTACACATTTTTTCCCAGATTTTTATCATTATACAAAAACACTGAACATCTCCGTGCATCTTTTTCCGTATCACTGTTTGCTCCAGACCCGGATTGCAGAACTGAGTTGTGCACACAGAAATGGCGATCTCTTGGCCTAAAGCCTTACCTTCTCCAGAGCTCTTTCATCTACATTATTTTGTGTGAGGATTAAAGGGAGGAAGGGTGTGATTAAGGGCCAGGGTGAGGGTGAGAAAAGCGAGGACACCCAGTGCTGTACGCAGTTGAAAAGGAGCCCGTGCAGTGGAGCTGTGGGAGGACTTCCTGGTGGTGGAAGGCCTCAGCTTCGCTTGCGGAGGACGAGCAGGGCGGGCAGGGTGGCCCACACAGAATGTGGCTCGCTCCTCTAGAGCCCTGTAGATTTGAGTTGCTAGCAGGGTGTGAAAAGATCACAGTGGCCAGAGCCAAACCTCGTGTTTAGGGAGAGAGCGGTCAGGCATTATAGACCACAGAGTTGGGACTGAGCCCGTGAGCAGTGCAGAATCGATGGATGTCTTTGAGCTCCAGGTATCTTCAGGACATGATGTTTTTAGATTAGCTCAGCACCCGTGCTGGTTGGGAGGGTGTGGGGGAGAAGCTGGAAGTGGGTAAAACCTGGGCTAATAGATGTCAGGTGACTGCCTTCATCATTTGAAGGGGCCCATCGACCACAGTATCCCTGCGAGTGTGGGGCTGGCCCATGTTGACAGGCCCGATGGGGATTGAAGCCAGCTCAGAAATGTCTTCCCGTACATTTCAGTTACCGGGCAGTTCCACCTATGGAATGGGCAGCGAGACTGCGTTTTTGTGGGCATGGCGTTTTCTCTTTCACAATTGATCTGGAGGATCTTAATGATGAATGCACACTCACATTTCATAGCCTCCTTAATGGGAAACGCTTATGCAAAAATCGCTCTCCTGGGAGACAGGCCTGGAGCTGGCAAGTGAGGCGGGTTTTTTGATTCCTGGAGCTGGGTTTCATGGAGTGCTCCTTCCTCGGCGTCTGCCTCTGGGTCCCAGTGCCCACTGGGTCTCTCCACCTGAGAGAAAGACTTAAGCCTCCTGGATGCCCATCGCTTTCGATATTGCCAGCCCGGCCAGGGAGGTGGGATTCTGTCCCAGTGGCAGGGTTTTCACTTAATGACTCACCACCCACCATTGCCCCTACCCCACAGGCTCCTCCATCTGAAATCTGCCCCTGAATTATACCCCGTCTCTCTCCTGAGAACTTAACCCCTGCGGGTGTATCAGGACCAAGCACACTTTCATTATCTGGTCCGCCAACCCCATCTGCAGCCTCATCTCTGCAGCTTCCTGACCCCAGCTGCCCAGCAGCAACTTGGAGCTGTTAGTGATTGCTGTGCACACTCACTCTGTGCCTTAACGCCGGCCATTCTCTCTCCCAGAAATACCTCTCCTTTTTCCTGGGAAGTTTTTGCTCACCCTCGAGACTCAGCATGGGCATCGGCTGCTTTAAGGTGACATCCACGGGCTGGCCAGGGTGTGTGTTCCCACTGCGTCTGCTGTGTGCCTGTATCTGTCAGTGCGTTGCTACACTGTGCTGTAACTGTCTACTTGTCTCTGTCCCCCCAGCACACTGTAAGCTTCTCAAGGGCCTGCGTCTTCTTCCTCCGTGTACTCCAGGGCCCTGCACAGGGCCCGGCCCCAGCAGACCCAGTGGGTGCCCAAAGAAGGCTGTGTTACGAGACCCTGCAGGTCTCTGCCCCCTGATAGGACACTCTGAAGCCAAGACCTCGCTCATCCATGGAGCCTCAGACCGACACCAGTCTCTGGGTTTTGAGGCTCTTCATTGGGTGTGCATATAAGTGATTGTTACATCTCTTTGTCTTAAGTATTTTGCCTGATATCAATATTGCATTTTTTGTATTGGCCCGGATATCTCTTTCCAGCTTCTATTTTCAGCCTTTCTGTATAATTGTGTTTTGTCTCTTGTAGTCACCACTAGCTGGATCTTCTGAAATCCCAGCTGATGGTCGGTTTTGATAGACGGGCTTACCCTACTCCTGTCTGTTGCGATCCACGATATATTACTATTTCAGCTGATCTGCGCCGCCTCAACTTGTGTTGCCTTTCATACACACTCTTTTTCTTTGCTTCTTTTTTCTTTCTCTCCTTACCTTTGTTAGAGCGATCAAGCTTTCTGTTTTTCCTTCATCACCCTTCTGGTTTGGAAACTCTGAATTGAATTTCTATTCACACAGTTACTCTTACATTTTAACATATGTATCTAACTATGATTTTTTTCTAACGAGGTAGAAACATTTTGATATGCAAATTCCACCTAGAGACAAGGCTCTCACCACTCTTCACCCATGGAACAACCCATTCCACCCTTCTTCCTTACTTATGTGGTCTGGAACTTACTGTTTTAAAACAGTTCAAACTAATTTGTTTAAACATTCGATTGTTAATTAAACTGGCCTGCGTATCGGATTGATTCCTGAGCCTGCCATTGTTTCTTGCGTCCATTTCTTCTCTGGTTTACTTTTCTGTTTGTCAAAGCACGTCCTTCAGAGGTTCTTTCTTTTCTTTTCTTTTCTTTTCTTTTCTTTTCTTTTCTTTCCTCTTCTTTTCTTTTTTTAACTTTTTTCTTGAATTTATTGGGATGACATTTTCAGTGATTCTTTCGACGAAGGTAGCGCCATCTTTCCTGGAACTCCTGTTTGTACGTGTGTATGAGTTTCTTTTTGATTGTTTTAGGAAAATGCAATGACCTGGTAAAGCTAATTCAGGTAAAAATGGTAACACCCAGGAACAGGAGCTATCGTAAGCCAACTAGCAATCTGACCGATTTGGGGCCAATTCGGCCCTTTCCGGTGAAAGCCCTCATTTTCAATTCTCGCGTGTCTGCAGGCTAAGAGACTGTTACGAGCGGTAGGTAGATTCTATGGGTAAAAGGAGGGTAGTAATAGCCACATGGGTAGTAATACTGCTCAGTCCCCAGTTGTTCCAGGTACCTCTGCCAGCCAGCTTTGACTCTAGGAAGGAACTGAGGATCCTTGAGTCCCAGGGGAAAGGGCCAGGCATGTCCTAGCTTTAGCCCTAACCCCAGGTTAGGCTCTCTCGTTGTATAAATGGGCTTCATTTACTTCTGTGGGTAACTTATAGCTTGGAAACTTAGTTTCTTCACCTCTCAAGTGGGAATAATATCACCACCCTCACCAGGCTGCTGGGAGGTTCATCAGCAATGGCGGTGAAGCACCAGGCACATGCCCCGCACACGGAAGGCGTCTGGTGGCTGGTTGAGGTTGTTACCCTGCCTGGCCCTCAGCAGACACTCACTGAACACTGGCTGAGTGAATGCAGGGCCCACCATAAAGGGCTTCGTCGACGAGACAGGTTGTAAGACACAGGTGAGATCCAGACAGATAGTGGTAACGCAAGAAGGCATTCTCTGTGGGAGCCACGGGGTGAGCAGAGGTCAGGAGCCTGAGGCTCGCCCATTGCTGCACTGTGAGGACCCGTGAAAGGAGCAGCCTGGCTGGAACGGAAGCTGGGGAAAGGGATTGGGGAGGGCAGGCGGGGCCGAAAGGGAGCCGGGGCTGGGCCTGCCTGGGGATCTCTGCGTCTGCCTGGCCAGATGACTGCTCTGCCAGGCCAGCTCACTCTGCCTGGGTCCGGCCCTTGGTTTCCCTTCCTGAACAGCCCCTCGTCCTTGATAGGCAGAGGCTGGCCCAGTGTGGCCTAGTGGCCAGGCGAGCTGGGGCTTAAAAGAGGAAGCGCAGAATAAGAATGGTTTTCAACTAATATCTTATTAAGGAAGTTGAGTCATTCTACTTCTGCTATTTGTCCCCTCTGGGCATTCAGAGAAGGACAGATTTTACTTCCAGATGAAATAGTCATGAGAGGGATTTGCCCTGGTCTGCCCTGGCCCCTCAGTGGACATTTTCATGATGACCTTGTGAGGTGGAGATTTTTATCTCCTTCACAAGGAGATAAAAATATCTCTCTGTATGTCTCCTTCACATCATGTTAAATGGTGTCAGCAAGCCTCCACCCTGGACTGTAGGAAACAGAGAAGTCCCCTTGTCTCGGTGGTGGCTTTTATGGGCCTGGTGAAGGGGGTAAACTTCCATTTAGCATTTCGTACTGGCCAGGCACACCGATCGGCATCTCTGTACTCTACCTCACTGAGTCCTCAAAAGTACTCCAAAGACTCGAAGAGAAGAAACTGGGGGCCTCCCGAGGGTCGGTGTGCAGGCTGGGGGTGCAGCAGCGTGGGGTCAGGCCTCTGCCCCTGGTGACTGTGCGACTGTGTGACTGTTTTGGTGGGTCGCTGAGCTTCCCTGAGCTTCTCGGTCTTCACTTCAGAAAAGGAAATTAATAACGGTAGGTGCTCAGTAAATATGGACAATTATCATTCTGAATTAGAGTCATCTGGCCCTCAAATATTTGAGGTGACAAACCGGTGGCATTTGGAGACCTAGAAGGAACCTCGGAAGATTTCCTAGGCCTCTGGTTTGCAAACTCCTTTCCTTGGAAACCTAGGAGTCCACAGAGGGCCAGGGTGGGGGAAGGGAAGCCAAGGAGGTAGGAGCCTTGCCCACCTTCTGTAGCAGAGCGGCCAGTCCCACTGTGAGTTACGTGTCAGTTGCGTGCTTCTAGCTCTTCTGTGTGTCTGGAGTTGAGGTACGATTTCATTCGACAAAAAGGGTCCCACTGGCTTGTTGGTTTGTTTGTTTGGTTTTGGTTTTTGTTTGTTTTTTCGTTTAAACTTGCCAAGGCTAAAACTCTTGCCTCCTGGTTCCTAGTCTGGTGTTTTTACCATACGTACTACAACAGAGAAGTGAAACGTGATACGTTTCAGAGAGGTTCTCGACACTGAAGATCATGTTTAAAACATTATTTTCATGCCCTCTAGTTAATTAAAAATGCATTGAATCCAAACCCCATTCCTGTCTCAGAAACCTAGGAATGGACATTTTTCTGTCAAGAAAACACTGATTCCGTAGCCTTAGAGCAGAACTTCCAGTAGAACTTTCTATAGAGATGGACATATTCCCCAGCTGCACTGTCCAACAGAGTAGCTACGGTAACAGATTCTTACATTTTCTTTAATTTTCATAAATTTAAGGGTAAACAACTCCATGCGGCTAGTGGCTGCCATATTGGACAGCGCAGCCTTACAGTACAGAGAGGGGTAAAATGTTCATGAATCCCTGACCCCTTGGAATCAGAATCACCCAGACCACTTGTGAAAAGAGCAGATTCTGGGCCTAGTGCCCAGTGGCAGATCCAGTGCGTCCAGGGCAAGGGCCTTTTCAGGCGCCTCTGGTTATCCTAACCCACAGGCGGGTTGGAAACTGCTGCCATAGCTGCGTGCCCGCCTCCTCGGGGCGGGAGAGCAGAGCCGGCATCGGGCATCTAGCCCTCGATCCTTCGGGGGACTACAGCAGCCTTCTGCGGAATGTCAGACCCTTACGGATTGTGACAGAAGCTATGGACCTCTTCCCTGGAAAAACACTAAAACTCTGTGTAGTTATGGGGTTCACAGACCATCCTGAAGCCCTCTTCGAACCCACACTAGGGACTCCACCTCTAGGCTAGAAGACTTGGCCACCCCGTGAGGGAGCCAAGTTTGAGTCTCAGGGTCCAGGAACCTTGTCCACGGCAAGCCTGTCATACAGACCCGCTCAAGGGTCGGTCTGGTCCCATCCCAGGCTTCTGACCCCCAGGCTTTCCCAGGGGCCCATCGAGGCACCACGGCAGAGAAAACAGGCAATGTACCTGCATCAGGCCCCAGGAGAATAAACACTGAGTGAATGCCACCCCTTTCCCTTCCACTTTTGTTTTCAAGCCCTCCTGGTCTGAGTGGATCTGGTCATTGCTGCTGCTCACATACGTCCTTGGTTCTGACGGAGCAGGGGCCTGAGGGCATTCAAGGCGTGAGTGGGGCCAGGGAGAGAGTCCAGGCTGAGCAATGGATGGGGATTTTGATCTGCCTTCAAAGGCAGAGATATAACTGGCTCCCACTTAGTCCTCACTCTCCACAAGCTGCAGGAGAGAGGAGGCCACAGAGCTGCGGGTCTGTGAGCTGGGGTGACAAGCCAGGGACCAAAACCCAGGGCTGGGAAGGCCCCCTGGCCATCAGTTCCACAAGTAATGCAGAACCTGCTTTTGTAGATCAGAACCGGTATAGAAGTGGGAAATAGAAGCAGGGGAGGAGGGAAGGAGCAAGTAAGAGAGAGAGAGAGAGAGAGAGAGAGAGAGAGAGAGTGTGTGTGTGTGTGTGTGTGTGAGTGAGTGAAAGAATTGCTGTGAGGCCAGAGTGTCCCGAGAATAGCCTCTTGAACTTGGAGTCTGTCGATGAGGGCCTGAGTCATGGTCATGTGGCCCAGGAAAGCCAGCCACGGGCAAAGCTCTCCAGTCCCCGGACCGTGATTTCGTGCCCCTGGGAGGTGAGGGTCAGGCCGTTTTCCCTGTGCCCTTCACAGATTCAGCTGCCAGCTGCTGGCTTAGCTTTTCAACAGCCTTCTTGTTCCTCTCTCTCTGCCTGCCAGCCTGTTGGATGAGTCACTGGGGAACTAACTGCAGAGGCCCTGAGCTCGGCTGCCTCCGCCTGGGCTTCTCCGGGGCTGGGGAGCTGACATGCTCATGGAGGGAGCGTCAGGGACCCTGGCCAGTGGCCCACCTAATCACTAAGGAGACAGGGCAGCTGCTGGGGGTGAGAGGGTCCCTCACAGCCTCTCCAGTGGAGCTCTCGCTCAGGGTGAGCCGCGTCCAGCAGACGCCTGTGGGAGCCCAGCACAGCCAGACCCTGAACAGCTGGGCGCCCTCGGAACCACCGCTGACCATCTGGCCTCGTTTCTCTCCCCCGTCCGATGGAACTCTCTCTCCACCCCCAGGCTCAGGATCATCCTGTCCGGAAGCTTACTACTGCTTCCTTCACTCAGTCAACCTCAGTTGTTTCGTCTGCGCCCTGCTGTGCCCTCAGGAGCCCTCTGGCCAGGGAGGACTATGAGCTCCCCCCTTGCATTTGCCTGCTACCAAGATACTTGGGGAGCAGGCCACACAGCCAAGAGCTGGGGTTCTAGGTCCCGGCCCTGCCCTGCCTAGGTCTGGGTGACCTGGGGCAAGTCACTGCCAAATTAGGCCTCAGTTTCTTCAAGCGAAAGTGAGGACATTAGAGTCACGTGCAGGCTCCTGTAAGCAGACCTCTCAGGCTGATGGGCTTGGAGGTTTGGTCTGTTTGTAAGATCTCGGCTCCCCTGGTAAAGAACCTGGGAAGGGCAGAGGTGTGGGGCGGGGAGAACGATGGTTACAAGGAAACCAGCCTGCCTTGGAGGGTGTTCATCTAACTGAAGTCGGAACACTCCCCCGACTTCTTAGGGTCATCAAGTAACAGTGAGGTCACCCACAGAGCCTCCTTAGCCCCGAGCCCCCGGGACCAAACCCAGGCACTCTCGCTGAAAGCCGGAGCCCCTCTGAGTTCCAAGTGAGAAGGCCCTCGCAGCCCAGCTGTAAGGACCACAGCAGTCGAGACCAGCACACCCGGCGCCCTCATCCCCCGCCACCCCCCAGACTGGCTCAGTCTCTCATAGCCGCCTTGGTGAGGCAGAGTCAGTAGGAAGGTTTCAGCCTAATGTGTCCCAGCTTCCCACTGTCTCATTTAAACTTGACAGGAGGAGGGGCCAGAGGCGGCAGAGGTTTGGCTGCATTCACATGGTCTGCCTTTCCCGCCCACCAGCACACGGGGGCGTGACCTGTGATTCCGGATGAGTGTAGCTACAGCTGTTAGTAACAGCTCTAAGACCAGACTGCCACCAGAGAGAGCACATTTTTTAAATCATTGCCGGCAGATACATCCATTGATTTAAGAGAGAAGGGAAGGGAAAGGGAGAGAGAAATATCAATCATTTTCCTCCTGTCCACACCTGAGATCCCAGGGACCCAGGGACCAAAGCCACCACCTAGGTATGTACCTCGGTGAGGAATTGAACCTGTGACCTTTGGGACATGATACAGTGCTCCAGCCAATCGAGCCACACTGGCCAGGGCCAGAGAGCCCTTAGGAAAGACCTGTTTGCATTTGGTGCCTTCTCAGGCTTTTGGGAGTTCACGGTCTCAGTCTCTGAAAAGGTTCCCAGAGGGTCACAGTCTCAGGCCGCTGCCGTTCCACCGCGTGGCCCTTCCCATCCACACACTGTTGGCACAGATTGTCACCACACGGGGCTACCCTGCAGCTCCTGGTGACACACAGGGCTGGCGGGGATGGAGCCCAGAGAGAGGTGAATTCTCGGGCTCTGTCCTCCTATTTCTAGAGGTGCAGGTTGGCGCTGGAGGCTCATAGAAATTCCACCACTACTGTTGCCCGAGAGAAAAATGAAACCTAGGAGAGGTTTCCAGCAAATGAGGCTGGACCACGCAGAAGGAAGCCTGGTCCTTCTGCTCGGGTCCTTCTGAGGGCCACCAACAGATGCTTCCTGGGACAGGAGCCGAGTGCTGGTGCTGCCGCTTGCTGGTTCTTGGACTTCGTTAGATTTCATATATGTACATATATACGTGCACACACACATATGCACGCACACACATATACCTGCCTCCTGCTGGGGAACAAAACCTCTCTTCTCCTGCTGGAGCCACTGTGGACAGTGGGGACATGTCCCCTAAGGAGACAAGGCTGGGACAGTCAGTGCTGTGACTAATGGTTTTGGAATACAGGATCCACCACCCTCTTCTGGGGAAGCAAACTTGGCCATAAAACAAACAGGCGAACCAGGCAAGAGAGAACCAACCCAGGTGTCAGTGCCACGGCTGCCGGAGGAGGTGGCCTGGAAGCCCCCTCTGGGCAGCGGGGAAGGGTCTGTTTGGGGAGGGAGGTGTGCCGTCGGGCCAGGGGCTCACAGCCCACGGGGCCGTGTAGATGTGCGGCGGGTGGACTTCTTTGCCACTTGGAACATTTGAAGGATAAATATGTGTGGCGTAAACAGGCTGAGCCCGATGTCCCCCACTTTTATCCTGCAAGCCAAGCGGGCCCTGGGCCCCTTGGGGTGAGTGACCTGCTCTGTGCTTGGTCCCTCCCACAGGGCAAGCGTGAGCCTGGGAGATGGCAGTGATGGAGGTGGCCTGCCCAGGCGCTCCTGGCTCCGCGGTTGGGCAGAAGGAGCCCGCCAAAGCCAAGGAAAAGACCCAGGCCCCAGGGAAGCAGCAGAGCCCTGTCCACAAGCTCGAGGCCGTGGAGAAGAGCCCCGTGTTCTGCGGGAAGTGGGAGATCCTGAACGACGTGATCACCAAAGGCACAGCCAAAGAAGGCTCCAAGGGAGGGCCGGCCGCCATCTCCATCATTGCCCAGGCCGAGTGTAAGGGGGCCCGGCTGGGGTGGGGTTGGTGGAGGGGGGGGCGGCCTGCAAGTGGGTGCAGTCTTTGTGCAAGGGTGGATGGCACAGGTGAGGTTCGGGGACCCCTACGCAAGAGGGAGATCAGACCACTGGCCGCTCTGTGTGATTCTCACAGGACGCAGCTGGGGGTTAAGCCAAGGACGAGCGCGGGGTGGGAGCTATAACGGCACTGGGGAGTGGGACCGAAGAAGGGAGAAGCGGCCAGTGGGGGCTTTTGCCCACTGTGACCAGAGCAGGGAAGAGGGCTGGGCGGAGGAAGTAGGGGGCTTCACAGGCCCGGGGGACTCGCTGCTGGATCATCGAGCAGGCCCCTAGCCTTCTCCGTGGCCTCAGGCAGCCCGAGCATCCCAGGAGAGGCCCCGACAGGAAAGGCCAGGTCTCCTGGAAAGCCCCTGTGGGGCTTGGTTCTCTTCCACCTCCCGGCGGCCCCACCCCAGAGAACGAACACCTGCTCGGGGCCTGCTGGGCGAGCTGATGGGTGGCAGGCTGCTGCGGGGCGGTGGGGGCCTGGCCTGGGCCTTCCCGCACCCCTGTCCACTCAGCTCACAGCACCTCGGAAGGGCTCGAAATGGGGGCCACCCCCAGAGCCCGAGAGGCCCCCGGGAGGGCTGCGGGGGCCAGGAGTCTCCCTCCTCCCCGGCCCACTAGGTTTCCGGGGGCCAAGGCAGGCAGCTTGCGCTGGCATTTGCCCACATACACCCTTCTTGTCTTCTGCTGCCTTCTGCCCAGTTTTTGAGGAGATAAGAGAATAAGAATTGAAGTGCAGCGAGTGACAGACTGTACTAGGACTCCCATAAACGCACATAATGCACATATATGTAAATACATAAATAACAGCTTATATTTTTTGAGCTGTTGCATGTGCCGAGCGCTGTGTTGAGGGTTTCATAGGGACCATCTCACTGAAGCTTCACAGTGAAGGAAGTGAGGTGGGCGCCCTGCGACCCCACATTGTAGGCATGCCCTGTGCTCGTGACCTTCAGACCGGGAGGGTGGGGTGAGACAGCCCGCCAGAGGGGCCGGCATGGCCGGCGTGGGTGAGGAGGTGGGCCACCACAGGGAGGTGGCCTGCAGAGGCGGGGGAGGGGCGGCCCAGGCAGGCGGCTGCAAATCGCTTCTCTCCCGAGTGCTGAATTCCCGCTCCTTCTCCCTCCTGCCTGTCCAATGCCTTCTTCTTTACTCCAAAGGTGAGAACAGCCAAGAGTTCAGCCCCACCTTTTCCGAACGGATTTTCATCGCCGGGTCGAAACAGTACAGGTAAGGAGGCGAGCTTGCAGGGCACACGGAGCCAGCGTCCTCCCACCCACGGTGGCCCGCCCTGGCCGCTCCCACCCAGGCCCCGGCCCCCGCCCTCAGCACCTGTGGCCCAGCCCTGGAACCCGCCCAGGCTTTCCTGGCTGAGCTGCTCTCTCGGCCAAATAAGCTTTTCAAAAGCTTTTCACGGTGTGTGGATGACTGCCTCTGGGTCACATCAGCTTGACGTTTTATTTTTGTTCCCCTCAGAGTCCTCGCTGCTCCCCCTCGTTTCCCATCAATTAGGGAGGGTGCCGGGAACACGGGGCGCTTTTTCGCTGGCGTGTGACTGTGAGCGCAGGCCCAGAGGGGGCCCTCGAACTGTGGGAGAAGCCTACTGTGCCTTTTCTCCTGCGAGACACACCCCGGGAGGGATGCGCGTTTGCACACAGGCGGGACAGACAGACTCACGGCTCCGTGGGCCTGTCGGAAGGAGGCCGAGCGCGGCTCAGCCTGTTCCCAGACTCCCCGTCCCCAGAGATGCCTTTTGGCAACTGAAAGTTAAACCTGGAAACAACTTCCTCTTCTACTGCGAGTCGGACTTTTTTATCATTGGAATTTGGAAACTGCTGGTGATAAAGAAAAAGTTGTGGGGTGGGCTGCCACCCTCAGACCTGAAACGCTCAGCGTTCGGTCAGGTTCCGCACGCTGCCCCAGGTACCTTTTGCCCAGGGCCGGCGGTCTCCCACGGACCCGCTTCTTTCAGCTACCCAAGAGAAGTGTGTTGGCCTCTAGCAGCCTCCCAGGACTGGGGCCATGGCAGGGCAGGCGAGGCCGTGGTCTGACCGGGCAGGGGTGAGAGCCGAGGGACACCCGTGGCGGCGGTGAGCCTCGGGCTGTCAGAGCGGGCCAGGCTCCTCCAGTGCCCGGTCGCTCGGGCAAGTGTCTTTGTTTCTGTGGCTCCTCACATCCCTATGGCCACCAGGTACCAGAGGTGACCAACCTCGACCGTCCCTTCTTCTGAAGGGGACGGAAACAAACTCTGGTCAGTCAGAGCTAAGAATGCCCACCTTGGAGTGGGACCCTCGGAGTCACACGCCACCTTCTGGGACCTCCAGGGGCAGCCCAGCTTGGAGAGCGGGAGTAGGGCGTGTCTGGAGGAGCAGTACGCTGTCCCAACCGTAGTCTTGCTCACTGGACGCTCCCCTTTGGGCCCAGGCACCGAGGTAGGCTTTTTAAATGAGCTATTTCTTTAAACCTCTCCACCTACATGGCAGAAAATGCTGCACCCATTTCACAGATGAGGAGACTGAGGTTCCTGGGTTTTAGGGATGTTCCCATCTTCCCACCGGTACCGAGTAAGCTGGGATTTGTCTACGACTCTCACCACAGTGATCTAAGCGGTTGTGTCTTCCCCCCTCCTCGCTCTCAAAATGCTTGTCTGTCGCCTCTTTGACAGCCAGTCTGAGAGCCTTGATCAGATCCCCAACAATGTGGCCCATGCAACGGAGGGCAAAATGGCTCGTGTGTGTTGGAAAGGGAAGCGCCGCAGCAAAGCCCGGAAGAAACGCAAGAAGAAGAGCTCCAAGTCCCCGGCTCCGGCAGGAGTGGCCTTGGCCAGACCGCTTCCCAGAACGCCCGAGCAGGAGAGCTGCACGGTCCCTGTGCAGGTGAGACCCGCCGTCATCCCCGGGCCCGGGCCACAGCGCCTGTGCCCGGGCCCTGTCTCCTAACGCCTGTGTTTTCCCCGCAGGAGGACGAGTCCCTACGCGGTACCCCATATATTAGAAATGCCCCCCAGTTCACCAAGCCTCTGAAGGAGCCAGGCCTCGGCCAACTCTGTTTTAAGAAACTCGGGGAGGGACCGCGTCCAGCGCTGCCTCGATCGGAGCTCCACAAGCTGATCAGCCCCTTGCAGTGTCTCAGCCACGTGTGGAAACTCCACCACCCCCAGGACGTGGGCCCCCTGCCCCAGCCCGCTCACCCCTTCCCCTACAGCAGGCTTCCCCACCCCTTCCCATTCCACCCTCTCCAGCCCTGGAAACCTCACCGCCTAGAGTCCTTCTTCCTGAGCAAGCTGGCCGGTGTGGAGAGCCACCAGCCCCTGCCTGGCCCAGCCCTGGGCAAACTGGCCTATGTAGACAGTCAGAGGCCCCTGCCTGGCCCACCCCTGGAGCCCAGCTGCCCGCCTCTCGGCTCTCACGAGAAGTTTTCTGTGGAGGAGTACCTGGTGCATGCCCTGCAAGGCAGCGTGAGCTCCGGGCAGCCCCACAGCCTGGCCAGCCTGGCCAAGACCTGGACGGCGCAGGGCTCCAGGCCCCTGGAGCGCAGCCCCAAAGCTGAAGACAGCGAGGGGGTCCTGCTCACTGAGGTAAATAATCCCCCAAACACACGCACATGTACCACCACCACCAAGTCCTGCCTCAAGGGCAGCAGGTGGGAATTGGGCGTCGGGGGTTTGCTATGGGAGGAGAAGGGGCGTCGCTGGGAACCTGCCAGACCCACTGTCAAGTTCACACCCTTTACGGGGATGATTTTTCTCTTTATCACTATCACTCATGCATGTGGTTAAAAATGGAATCGTAGCAAATGACGCGTCGTTGGTGACAGGCAGTAATGCCCCACTCAAACTGCAGGCTCCCTTTCCTGTCTTTTTAGCCATTTCTATTTTCAGTTCTGTCTGGTTCCTTCATTACTGCCAAAGTGTGTGCGTGTTACACGAATATCACACACACCGAGAAACAGGAGCAAGTACCAACCTCAGAGCCTCCCCAGTGACCCCAATAAGGAAACGGGGGGACGGTGCCCCTGTTCACTGCTTCCTTCTTCCCCCTTTTTCTCTAGTTCTCCTCCTCTGGCTCTCTCTCTCTCTAGTTAAAAAAGTCTGGAACTTTAAATGGCTTTTGCACACTTCTACTTCCGAGCTTTATTCCATCCACCTCAGACACTGTCCCTCGGCGCCCGCCCCTTCCCTTTCTCCTTCCCTTTAGCTACTGAGGGGTATTTTTTCATTGTCAAGTAGTTGCCAATTCCACTTCTGTCCCATACCCACAAGTGTGGGAGGCTTTTCATCACGAGGAGCAGTCAGCCTCAGGCAGCACGGTGGGGGGGGGGGGCCTCCTTTGCCTTCACCTTATTCCCATAACCCGCTCCTGGGTCCCGCCCTCCCAGCCCCCCCGCGCAGCGGTGTCTGTGGCAGTGAGGGCTCAGCCCAGTGGCCTGGCGAGGACCACCTGACGCAGAGCCTTCCCCACCGTGACTCCGCGGCCCTGGCCACTGAGACTGGCCTCTCTCCTGCCAATTCCAGAAACTGAAACCTGTGGATTACGAGTACCGGGAGGAGGTCCACTGGGCCAGGCGCCAGCCCTGCCTGGGCAGAGGCTCCTTCGGAGAGGTGCACAGGATGGAGGACAAGCAGACCGGCTTCCAGTGCGCCGTCAAGAAGGTACGCCAGAAAGAGTGCCAGAGCTCCGGGCCGAAGGCCGAGCCAGGTGCCCTGCTGCGCTCCCCTGCGTCCCTTCAAGGACAGTCGCAGGGTGGTCTGGAGTCTGACTTGCTAATGGGGCTTCAGTCACACGTCCCAGCCCAGACCCGCGCTGGGTTTGTGTCCCTGAGAGGGAACCAGAGAGTGTGTGCAGCCTGGGCCACTCCTGAGGCTAAGCCAGGGGCAAGTAACCCCAGGAGGCGGGCGGATCGTTATTCACGTGGGGCTGAAACCCCTAACCACAGAGTGGGGCCACCACGTGGTGGGGTCACCCCACACCTGGACCAGGAGCCTCCAGCTGACAGGGGCCTCCCGGAGGAGGCCGCGCATGTGGGAAGTGCAGTCTGGTTCAGCGTCTGCTCTGCCTCCTGTCGCCCAGGTCCTGGGAGGTGGACAGCATGGGGAAGTGAGACGTAGCAAGAGACCCCGGCTGGTCTGACCAGAGCCCACCTTTGAACCACTTCTCAGGGAAGGTGGGGAGCAGGACCCAGGGTCCCAGGAATTCGGTCGGAGACAGAGGCGTGAGTCGCCTCTCCACTCTCTCATCTCCCCTCCACTCTCTCATCTCCCCGGTACTGGAATTGGGGACCAGAGAGAGTCATGTGCCTTCTGCCCGAAGCCACACAGCCGGCCTGGAACTGAGGCCTCTCCTGCCCAGTCACACACCAGCCCACAGACCGGGGAGGTGCTGGCCCTGCCGCCCCTCCGCCACCTTCTCCCCTCCATGACTCTCAGCGTGCCCTGCCTGGGAGCCTCCAGCCCTGGCCCGAAGCCATAAATCAGAAACCTTTTTGTGGGCCGTTTCCCGGGCCTGTTGGCAAGGGGAGATGAACTAGCCCAGAGAGGGACCTTGCTTTCCAGCAGCTTTGGTCAAGGATCTTCTGACCCCCAGGTGGAAAGGCACCACCACGCAGCCAGACCAGGCCCTGGGCAGAGTGGACATCAACTCTGGAGCCTGTGGCTTTAAGGGGTGAAGCACAAATTGTGATGTTAACAAGCCCGGCTTCCCAGCTCAAATATGGGCCAGGATGTTAAGAGCTCCAGGGTCCCAGCCCCCGGTGACAGGAGAGTGGGGACTATCCGCAGGGATTACCCCAAACTTCAGACACACCGTGTCGAATAACCCAGCTCCACCCTCGTCAGCCCCCACTGACCAAAACATGCACGGGGTTCTTGCCAGCCCGGGTCGTCTTCCACCGGGATGCCAGGGCCACGTGCCCACCTCCTCAGCTGCAGCTCCCTCCCTGGGCCATTGGAGAAGGCTCAGCTGTCCCTCTGGGGAGGCGGTGGGAGGAGAGCGGAGGGTGTGAGGTGCCCTGGAGATGAATGGCCAGTGCTGGGCAGCTTAGTCACCCGGCTTCTCAGCTGTTCGCCTGCTGAAGTTCTGAGTCCCAGGCAACAGGGTAAACAGCCCTGACGAGGCAGAAGACGACAAACACTCCACTTCCCACCTCCCGGGGCAGCGAGGCAAGCTCCCAGCACTGACCTGACCTCCCACCCATCAGCTCCGCGCTTCTGCTCCCCCCGGGGCCCACCAGGGCGTCCACTCTCCGACCTCTCCTGCTGCCCAGAGTCTCCACGGGCGTGGCTCCTGGGCAGTTCACACAGCTGCCCTTGGCCGGGCCGACAGCCCCTCCTTTCCTTTCTCTCTGGGGAGGGTAGGCAGTAGGGTCTTTCAGGATGTTCGCCTGGAAGACCTGAGAACAGTTCCCTGCTGAGGGGGTGGGGCTGGGGGTGGGCAGGCAGGGGTCAGAGGTCAGGCTGCACCTAGGGTCAGAGCAAGCCTGTGCACCCTCCGACGCTCCCTGAGGAGGACCCAGCACAGGGCGAGGACCACACTTCCTTGGTCCTCTTTCCAGAGCACCCATGGCCCCAGGTCAGACGCTGATTGGTCACGAGTCCAGGGTTTAATGTAGAGGTTGTTTGGTTTTTAAGGTTTGGTTTGGTCTCGTAATTGCAAATAAATACAGGCTCACTATATAAAAGAATTTGAATGATAACCAAAAAACAGAAGTCTCCGGTCCCCGGTCCCATTCTTTGACATAAATCTTTTTAGATTTGTTATGCAAAAATCTAAATCTATGTTAAACTTGTTATAAACGTGTAGTTGTGACCTTTCTTAAAATGAGACCGTACCCAGAGGTTACTCCGTGCCGTGCTTTTCTCATATGAAAGTATGTTGTGGGCAGACTTCCTTCTAGGTGTGTGTGCATTGCACTCATGCTTTTTAACAAGCAACGTGAAGGTGCTCAGCCCCATCAGTGGATGGGTTCACAGGACCCACGAACCCCCAGAACTTCATTCTGATGTGTGTGCGTGCACACGTGTGTGTCTGTGTGTGGCACGTGTGGAATGTGTGGATGCATACATAGTTTTGATGGGGGAGGGCTCATGTCATTTATCAGATTTTCAGAGGCTCCTGTGGCTGGAAGAGGGTTAAGGTCAGTTGAGAACATCCAGCTGTGGCACGGGGGCCTGGGGTCTCCTTTTTTATCTCTGCCGCAGACCTGGGCCAGTGTGGCCTTGGCCGAGTGCAGCCAGCGGCTCCCAAGCGCCTGCTCTATGGACACAGTATCACCTCACCGGCATTTGTGAGATGTAGATAACCAGCGATCGGGCAGGTGCTGCGTGTGCATCCCACGTTAGTTCTCCTTAACACCCTATCACGGGCCAGCCCTCACTTTCCAGAGGAGGACACTGAAGACCAGAGAGGGGAGTGGGCCAGAGGGGGCGGGCAGCTTGCCCGGGCTGTGCAGCCCTGTGTTCCCCGCCCCCCACCCCGTGCCCCCCACCCCTCCGAACTCCCTCGGAGCACCCTTTCAGCTTCTCTCCCTTGAGCCAGCACAGATTTCCAAAGCAGCTTATGTTTTAAAGAGTCTCCCTCAACCCCCCTTGGTTGGGTCAGTGGGAACGGTTTTAAAACATTGCCGATGGCTCTAGAGGACTCATGGATCTCTGGAAAGTTAAAGCAGAGGTTCCAAACTTTCTTGGTTCCCAGCTCGTAATTTTTTCATGGTGCCCCAGGCCAAAACAAGTACCTAACCGTTCCATTTATTGAGTAATTAGGTCAAATAGTGTCTTTATCTTAACAACTTAGTAGCCATTTGAATAACAGTGCACATGAATGGAAAGCAAATTCCCTTTTCTGTTCTCAAACCACCATAATTACTAATGGGACGTCCTCCTCACTGGGACCGCACAGCTTCTCGAGCTTTGAAATCAGATTGGACACCATCATCACCTCCATCTCCCACGCCACGTGATCTGTCTGAGTGTTTATCACAACCACCTCCAAAACCCGCGCTTCATCAAGATACATCCTCAAAAAGAACGAGGCGCGTCTAGCGTTGAAAGGGAACTGTCTCCAGCTAGCCGTCTGCACGGTGCCCCGCGGATGTGCACCACTGCTGTTTCCCCCAAAAGTAAAAATGCCCTGGCGCACCCGTCTGAGTTCTCCGTGGTGCCCCGAGGCGCTCCGGCTAACAGTTTGGGAGCAGTTAAGATTACAGACATTTTGTTAATACAAGTCCCGTTGGTAACTTAGTTCCAACTCAGGTTCAGAGCTGGAAACACTGACAAAGAGTCAAAGTTCACGCGAATTGATTAACAAAACCAGATATTCTTTACGTAACCAGAAGAGAGACATTTTCCACTGATAGGCAAAAGTCCCCAAACCCCACATCGCAGAGGTCCTGCTTGCCAAGTCAGCAAGTCTCCAAAGAAAACTGCCAGGTCCTGACTAATTTCTTCCAGGCTGGTTTTGCTACCACTGGCGCCCCCTGGTGGTACCTCTTAAGGCGAACCTGAGACACCTCTGCCCCACCTCCCCCACCCCACCCCCACAGGCAGCCAGGAAGAACAAGTCAATTTAGGAAGTCTAAGCATTTGATAAGCTGCTCTTACCTGGGTTGGAGGGAGGAGGTGGGAAGCCAGTGTTTCCTGAACACCCGATGGTTGCCAGGCCCAGTGCTGGTTATCACCCCGTCAAATCTTCCCTCTGCCCAGGAGCAGATGCCCCTGTGCCTGCCTTTCACTTATGGAAATGCATAGCTTAGGAGAATTCATCTACTTTCAGAAGTGGCTACGCCAGGGTGTCTGCCCAGGATGTCGGTATCCAGGGTCTGTTTCTTCCTGCCGTTCCGTACTGGCCACTGCAAAAAGGAGTGGGTATTCTCAGGCCCAGATGCTGGGGAAACCGCTGCGAACAGAATAAACAGCACCACACCGTCTGCATGGACATTTTAGTCCTCAAAGGAAAGAGACAATCAGAGAAGAGTGTTGAGGGTTCTGAGGCATTGGCAGAGCCAGGATCTTGGCAGCATGGACCCTGGCGCTAGACAAGTCAGAGACCCAGCTGTGGATGTTGGTGAACGAGATGTCCTGTGTCCTAGAAATGCCCAGACATTCGTGTTGGGGAAAGAAAATTCTGTGCTTGGCAGATTTGAGGCTGGGCAGCGTGCCAGGAGCCTAGATAAGGATTGCAGGCTTTTGTGGTTTTGTAGATGTCAGCCTTGCAGAACTTGAATCAAGCCCTGGGAGTTGCCCCTGTTCCCAGTGTGCACGGTTTGGCCTCGGAGGGTCCCCTGAGGGTCCTGGCCTCAGAACCGTTGCTGGAATGCCAGCAGTATCTGTGCGGGGAGCCAGCCCTGGCCCCTCGCCCTGACTCACAGCCACCTCTGGGCCCCTCCAGGTGCGTGTTGATGTGTTTCGGGCTGAGGAGCTGACGTCATGTGCAGGACTGGCTTCGCCCAGAATCGTCCCTTTGTATGGAGCGGTGAAGGAAGGGCCTTGGGTCAACATCTTCATGGAACTGCTGGAAGGTGAGGAGCTAGGTCCCCCACCTTCTCCCTCAAAATTCAGAGCCAAGGGTTTCCCCGAGTCTTGCCCAGGTTGACCTTGGTCCCCAGTAGGTCCATTTTTAACCTCTTGACCCTGTGACATTGGCAGGAAAGGCCTGCTTCTCCACCACTTGCCCTTCCAGGGCCCTTGCCCTTGGCTTGGAGGCCTGGAAGAGCCCCACGTAAAGCCTGGCCGTTGGTCTCCTAGGTGGCTCATTGGGCCAGCTCATAAAGCAGCAGGGCTGTCTGCCGGAGGACCGAGCCCTCTACTACCTGGGCCAGGCCCTGGAGGGGCTGGAGTACCTCCACACTCGCAGGATTCTGCACGGCGACGTCAAAGGTGAGGCCTTGTTCCCCAGCGGGTTACCTCCGCTCCCATCCTGCGTGATTTCCTGCCCGATCTACGGGCCTCGCCGGCCCCTCCAGAGAGGGTGTGCCAGCAGGAAGCGTTCTCTTAGCCCTCAGCCTGGCACTGCACTTGCCCACAGGGGTGGTGCCCACAGGGAACTGCAGGTCGAGCTACTACCTGGGGGTGGGGGGCAGCCTCCCCCGGGAGTAAACTCTGCTCCTGCCTGCTGCCGGCCTGGAGCCTGAGCTGATACCCTCCCCGCTTCTTCCATGATTAATGGAATTAATCAGAAGCAGCAGCTGCCTTGTAGGGGTCAGCCAGAAAACTGCCTCACTGGAAGTCCAGGGTGGGCCGGGGCCTGCCGTGACTCACCTGTTCCTCCTCTTCCCTGGGGCCGCCTGGCAGCCGACAACGTGCTCCTGTCCAACGATGGGAGCCGAGCAGCCCTCTGCGACTTTGGCCACGCCGTGTGCCTTCGACCCGATGGCCTGGGGAGTTCCTTGCTCACAGGTAAGCCCCCTCCCCATGACGACCACAGCCAGTATCCTTAGTGAGCATTAGCCCTGTGTCTTCTCCTGTACCTCCCGTAGCAGCAAGCAGAGGTGTGCACGCGCTCCGTCTATCAGTTTACTTCAGCCCACGGCCACCGGGGCCACCCTGTAAGGCTTTTGTCATGAGGCTTAAATGCAGTCATGCCTGTCGACTGCTCATTTCTGATGCTCCCCTCACACGGAAGAATGGAGAGGCTGCGTGCCTTGCCCTGGGTCCCCGGTCCTCTCCCAGGGGCTGCCATGGCCCCATCCCTCTTGTCCAGCCTTTTTGGGGGAGCTGCACTCCCAGCCTGTGACCTCAGCCTCCCTCAGCCGCGAGAGCTTCGTTTCTGGGAGCACAAAGGCCTGGGCTCTGTAGCTGCAGAAATATGTTTTTAACTTAGATTTTTCTAAATATCAAAATAATCCACATCCATCGTCAGATATTTGGCAACTACTGAGTTAAGTGGTATAGAAGGGAAGGAAAAAAAGAATTCTCACCATTCTTCTTGCCCAGAGAGATAATCGTGAATATTTCAGGTAGTTCCTTCCAGGTCTTTTGTTTTCCGTCCATAGTTAAGGCCATTAGAACCCAGTGTTCTGCCTTGCTTTTCTCATGTGTAGCATTAGGCATAAAACAATTTCATTTTGGCGAAAGGAGAGGCCACCCTTTAGAAGTGGTTGTTTGTTGGGAAGGGGGGGCTGTGGCGGTCATTGTGAAGGTGCGAGTTGGGCGTGGATTCCTGCCCCCCACCTTAAAGTAACTTTTTTATTCTTATTACAAAAATAACTTCTTTTCTAATATGCTTGCGGAAAGTAGAGCCAAGCAAAAATAAAAACTATAGGTCACCAGAAAGCAATACTGCTTCCATCTGGTATCAATATTCTAGTCTTTTACATACATAGTTTTCTTTCTTTTTTTTTTTTTTTTTCCCAGTGACTAAAATTTCAGGAACGTGATCCCGTTAATTAGTCTTCTGCAACTTCATGTTCAATGTCCAGGCCCCTCCTCATTTTCAAAAAGCACTTTAAGGGTTTGGCCCCAAGGGCAGAGTCCACATGCGGAGGATGTATCCTTTGTACCAGCCCCAGCAGAGCCCCTGACTCAGCTCATCCCCAGCAGGTTGGATGTGGCGGCTCTGTCTCTATTTAAAGCACTTGAACAGAGACACATTCAAGGCGTCTCAGGAGTGGACTAGGGTGGTCGCTGTCCAAGCTCTCGCCTCTCAGAAGCCACTGGGGACTTTCCTACCTCCCTTGCCCCCACAGGGGACTACATCCCCGGCACGGAGACGCACTTGGCCCCGGAGGTGGTGACGGGCAAGCCCTGCGACGCCAAGGTGGACGTGTGGAGCAGCTGCTGCATGATGCTGCATATGCTCAACGGCTGCCACCCCTGGACCCAGTACTTCCGAGGGCCGCTCTGCCTCAAGGTCAGTGATGGCACCTGAGACACCTGGAGGGAACCGCGGCAGGCCGGAGGTGGCCTTGCATTTTAGCGGTTCTTCAGTGGCAGCAGATGGGAGCAGGGGGCAGGAGGAGGCCTCACCACAGATGTGGGGTCCTGACGAAAATACATGTCACCCAAATCTGAGGCTCCAAGGGCAGATCCCAGGTGAGGGATCTGCTCGAGTTCCTGGCCGGTCCACACCTGGGCCACCTCTGCCTGCCCCTCCCAGGCTGGGCCTGGAGGTCCTGGGCCTTCTGCTGCCTGGCCCAGGCCTGCCCTATCTTGCCCCCTTTCTCCCTCTTCTTGGAAAAGTCCCAGGCCCCTCCAGTTCTTGTGACCAACCGCAGTGCAGCAGGGTGGGGATAGCAGGGAGAAGCAAGAAGAGAAAGCTGGGTGCTGGGAAGTAAGGGGAAGCGGGCCTCACATGTTGCCTTTTGACCCCCAGATTGCCAGCGAGCCTCCGCCCGTGAGGGAGATCCCGCCTTCCTGCGCCCCTCTCACTGCCCGGGCCCTGGAGGAGGGGCTGAGGAAAGAGCCCGTCCACCGCGCGTCCGCGGTAGAGTTGTGGCGGACAGTCAGCCTGGCGCTGCAGCACGGTGAGAACCCCCTGCTGGCTGGAGGGGCCAGCAAGCCTATGGGGTAGCACAGTGATCTGGGTCAAGGTGTCGACCTGCCCGAGCCTCGGTTTCCCCGTGTAGAACATGGCAGTGACCCAGCTTCAGGCCCATCGGCAAGACCGAGGCGAACCGATGAAAGCGCATCCTGCTGTGCCTCAGCAGCGTGCCCAAGAGAAGGGGGGGGCCACACCAAAAGGGGCTCCGGCCCATCAGGGATCAGAGAATGTTCAGCAAAGCCAGCTGTCACTCTCCAGCCATTTGAGTGGGGGAACCCGAGGTGTTGGCAGCACCAGGTGTTGGGGGAGGGATGCGGGACAGAGCCTGTGCGGCCCACCCACCTCACCACACTGCACTCTGTTTTCCAGTGGGGGGTCTGAAGAGCCCCTGGAGGGGAGACTACAAAGAGCCCAGACGTCTGCCGTCACACCACGCCCATCCGCCACCTAGCCCAGCCCACTCTCACCAGGCCCTTCCAGCCCAGCCAAGGGAGCTGCCCCCAGGGCCCTGGGAGCCCCAGCCAGCCGAGGACACAAAAGGCGGGGCCCCCAAGCTCCAACCTCCTCTACCTCCAGACCCCCCAGAGCGGAACAAGTGTCCAAGCCTGAACTGGGGCAAGGAGGAGTCTGGGACGTGGGAACCCTTGCCTCTGTCCTCCCTGGAGCCAGCCCCCGCCAGAAACCCCAGCTCACCGGAACGGAGGGCCACCTTCCCGGAGCAGGAACTGCAGCAGCTGGAAATAGGTTCGGGCGCTGCAGCCTCTGGGTCCCCGAGTCTCTGGGCCCCGCCACGGCCTGGGCTTCCTCCTCCTTCCAGCCAGCGTGCATTCTCTTCTGGCCCCTTCCCCGGGGCCTGTGCAGGAAGAGCCCTGCAACACGGCTGGATCCTCCCAGTTTTTCACGGCATCTTCTGCTTTTTTCTGCAGAATTGTTTCTGAATAGCCTGTCCCAGCCATTCTCTCTGGAGGAACAGGAGCAGATTCTCTCATGCCTCAGCATCGACAGCCTCTCCCTATCCGATGACAGTGAAAAGGTGAGTCAGCCGTGGACCAGGTGCCGAGGCACAGAGCGGGTGGCTGCATGTCCAGCTGGTGAGAGGGCTGTGTGCAAGTCGTGGGCAAAGACAGGGAGGGGATGGGGTCACCCCCTCCCCCGAGGAGGGGTCCTCACTGGGGCAGGGAGTTCGGGTTTCTCACAGTGAGACAGTCCATCTCCAGCACACCTAGGAATGAAGGAATGGCGTGGCTCCCGGAGATGGTGGGGAAGGACACTTGGGTCTCGGTCCCCATGGAAACACTGCTCACCCTCTTCCGGTTCCGGGGGCACCTCCTAACCTCAGCTCCCTGCTTAGCCCCAAATGTACCCAGCAGAGCCCTGCACCAGCTTAGGACAAGAGCAGTCCCTCACCGCAGGGGAGGACCCAGGGCCCCTTTGCCCGAGAGCAGATCAAGGCCAGAGCACAGGGCCTGAGTCTGGCCACCTTGTCCTTCCAGAACCCGTCGAAGGCCTCTCAGAGCTCGAGGGACACCCTGAGCTCCGGTGTGCACTCCTGGAGCAGCCAGGCCGAGGCTCGCAGCTCCAGCTGGGATGTGGTGCTGGCCCGGGGCCGGCCCACCGACACCCCAAGCTACTTCAATGGTACGGTCCAACCCCCACGTGCTCCGCGCCCCCCACACCTGGTCCGCCTGGGACTGGGGAGCCCTAGGAGTTTTCATCTCCCTTCCCCCAGCACATGGGGAAGGGAGGGAGAGGCGTCTGGCAGCCAGAACTTGAAGAATCTGGCCATTGAGTCATTTAGAGCAAAGGGCCTGATGGCCCTTTCCTGGTGGGGCAGAGGGACTGTGGCCCCCCAAGGGCTGCCGATGGTGTCCAAGGTCAGGAGTCAAGTCTTGGCCGACAGTCAAGAAGCTGAGCAATGAGCGTCTTCCGAAGGGACAAGCATTTAAATCAGGAAGTCAGCCACAAGTTTGCTGGGATCCTTCTCTGGGATTTGAAGTCAGAAGTGGAGAGAGAACATACGTAGAAGTTAGTTTTCAAGCTTGGTTGTGTAAGTTCTGTTGTGATTTTGAGAGAACAAGGGTTTCATCAGCTCACAGTTCCTTGGCCCTCCCCAGGGCCAGCATGACTCATGGCCTCCGGCCGCGCCAGCAGGCCCTCGGCTGCCCCAGCTCAGGGAACATCACACTCTAAGTTGCCTACAGTCTAATTTAAGAATCTTTGTCTCCAGTTCCTTTCTGCTGTATGTGCACCCTGGGGTGCTACTTCCCCATAGAAGCTAACCTTAGCACTCTGCTCTGTGCAGGCCACATGCTGGTGTTGACAGGAAGTGGCCGGGAAGAGCTCGCGGGCGTGTTACGTCAGGCCGGCTGCAGACGGAGCAGCGTCTGTGCAGCCTTGGCACCGCCAGCCTGCTGCCCTCTGCTTCCCTCCCTGGAGAGCCAGCGGCCACTTTCCCGACCATCACTTTGCTCGCCTTCTAGGTGTCAAAGTCCAAATACAGTCTCTCAATGGGGAGCACCTGCACATCCGGGAGTTCCACCGGGTCAAGGTGGGAGACATCGCAACCGGCATCAGCAGCCAGGTAAGGGGCAGGTACATAGTTGGGGGCAGAATCCCAGAAGCCAGGGCACCTGGCCCAGCCCTCCTAGAGAAAGGTTTCTGAAGTAGAAATGGCCCCATAGACACTAGTTGGCCTTGGATGTCCCCCTGGGACTCAAAGTCCCAGTGCAAAACTGGCAGTGGTAACTGAGGGGTATTCAGGACCCCGACTTGGACCAGGTGAAAGGCAGAGAATTCCCTCAGGGCTGCCTGCTTGGCTGGAGGGAGGCATCTCCCAGTGCTGGGCGCTGGGCACGGCCAGCAGCTTTGTACTTCCAGTGGGCTCCAGGCCACTGTCTCAGGCCCACTGCTTTGCTCTGCCCCAGATCCCAGCTGCAGCCTTCAGCTTGGTGACCAAGGACGGGCAGCCTGTGCGCTATGACATGGAGGTGCCAGATTCAGGCATCGACCTGCAGTGCACCCTGGCCCCAGATGGCAGCTTCGCCTGGAGCTGGAGGGTCAAGCACGGCCAGCTGGAAAACAGACCCTAACCCGGTGCTGCGCCACCCGCTCCACTCAGTCAGCAGCGGCCGCCCTCGGTGCCCCGTGCTGCCGCCGAGACGCAGGCTCGGGCTGCTTCCAGGGACCCGGGGACTCAGAGGTGGGACCCAGGCCAAAGCGGACACCAGCAAAACACCTCCCGGGATTCCCCGCCCGTGTCCTGTCTGACCCGCCAGGAGAACACCCTGTGCCCATGTGAGCAGGAAGAGGAGGAGGAAGGCAGGAGGCCTCTTCCCACAGGGAACAGAGAGGGTCTTCTCCGCCCTGGTCCAAAGAGCCTGGCCTGGCCCCTTTGTGTCGGTGACCACTTACTAGCAGTCAGGGGGCAGCAGGTTCCGGCTTGGGTCGGGAAGGGCCAGGCGAGCCAGCCCCTAGGCCCCCAGGCAGATGGGAGCGTGTCGGGTCGGAACAGGGCCAGGCAGCAGGTGTGCCTACCCTTGGGCAAGTGGGGCCCTCTGACCCCCCTTCCCGGCCTCGCCTGGCCGTCCACCCCTTTTAGACCCAGGACTGTCCGACAGAGTGAGGGGGTGGGAACGCCTGACCCTGGGACATCTCCCTGGGAGCGAACGCCACGCTTTCCATGGCGTTGCGACACAGGCCCTGCGCTGGACTCAGCAACAGCAAGGGGCCAAGCAGGTGTTTAAGTGATACAGTTCTCAGTCCCCAAGGACATGCCCCTGACTTGCTGCGCTCAGTCCCCTCATCTGTGAAAGTGAGGAGCGAGTGGCCTGAGACACTCCCCCCCCCCCCCCAGGTGTCTGCGGACAGGACAGACGCACGGGAGAGAGCGCAGCAGGTGTGGGCGCTGCTCTGCCCGAGCCACAGTCTTCCATGTCTTGCATACCAGCTTCCTAAGCCACAATTCAGGCATTGGGCACTGAGCCCGCCCTGCCCCTGGTCACGGGGCACTGCCAGCTGCACTTTGCACTCTGATGACCTCAAAGCACTTTCTTGGCTGCCCTCCCGAAGGGCAGGTCTGTGGTTCCGCGTGAGCACAGGCAGACTAGACAAGGTGTAGGGATTCAGGTCTTGACCTGTCTCCACACATGTGACCCTTTCAAAGATCCAAATCTCTTTAAGAGGAAGCCCCCACACTCCAGTCCTCTCCATTGCCCCAGTCCAGTCTTTTATTTGGGGGAGGGGGAAAGTGATTGAGACTCATGTAGCATTAATCCACTGTGAATCCTTGGGGGTTGAGGGGCCTGCGAGATTCCTCCTTGGGAAGAGCTTGTCCCCATGACTTGCCAATGTGCCTTCTGTCCAACTGTCTCTGAGGAGCCACACCGCTCCCCAGGGAGAGGCCCCAGCCCCCAGCAAGGGAAGAACTGCAGCCTTCCTTGCCACTGCTGGGTTGGGCTGCAGAGACCTCTGTAAGCAATAAAGTTCCGGTAACAATGAATCTGGGCCGCGGCCGTCTCCACTCGTCTGCCTGCTGGCTGAGACCCCATCCCAACAGCTGCTTCCCTTGGCCTTCACAGTGGGACCTTGTCAGATCTGCCCCTTGGTTGGGGCACTGGCAGTTTTCAACCCTCGATTGGGGCTGCTTTTCCCATCACTCCCAGTGGGTGCGTCCAGTCCCACCTCTGAGCTACCCACTCAGACTAGTTGGGCGAGATGCCCCACCTGGCGGCAGCAGGGACGTCCCTGCCCAACACTGCCAGGGAGAACACAACGGAGAGAAGGCCTGGGCACGGACCAGGCCTGGACAGTGGGGCCCGCTGCCCCACCCACCGCCCGGTCCCTGAGACCAGGCTTCCAGGGGACTAACCCGAGAGTGGGCCTGGACTCCCAGCCCTTCCAGCCACCTCCTGAATGCCTGCATTCGGTCAGAAATGGCTTCTCAGAGTGGGTACCTTGGTCACCAGACACAGGCCTGAGGAGCAGGTACCTGTGTCATCTGGCTGCATACCCCCCGGAAGCCATACACAAGTGTGTGTGTGGGGGGGACCTGCAGGCACACCTTGGGGTAAAGGCTGGAGGTTCAGTGGGTTCTCTGAGGGGTCCTGGGTACACGGGAAGGGCAGCAGCCTTGTGCCAGTGCCCAGGGCAGGTGTAAGGACCACCCGGAAGAGCCAAGGCTTAGCCCCGCCGCGGTCCCCACCGCCCTGCGCCCGCTGCAGAGGAGCCAGAGCCGCCAGAGGTCTCCAGAGAGGGGCTCCTGGGGCGCCGTCCCCGGAGGTTGCCCCCCAGAGGCTGCTGCTACCCAAGCGCCGGAAATCCGGAGCTCTGTTCCCAGCCGGCGGGACTTGCAGTAGAGACGTCACAGAGCCGGCGACATCACAGACACAGGCGCCCCCGCGTCTCCACCGCCCCTCACTGTCCCCAACCAAAGGGCGCAACTGGAGGCAGAGGGGCACCAGCCACCACCCCTCTCCACACCTCCGGGACAGAGGCGCCTCGGTCAGCATGGGGGTGACAGGTGGGAGCGGGCGGGCGCGCGGTGGGGAGGGGCGCGGACGGACCGAGGGGCGGGGACCAAAGGGGAAAAATGAAAGTGAGGGGGCGGGGCGCGGAGGGGGCAGGGATTTGGCCTCCATCCTCTGCCCCTGCTTCTCAAGCCCCAGGCACCTGCGAAGCAGATGCCATCCCTGCCGGGCGGCTGCCCTAACTCCCACACCTAGCCTCGGCCCTCCGCAGTGCACGAGCGTGAGTGTGCACGGGCACGGATGCACACCTTGGGATTAAGGCTGCAGATACAGAGGGTTCTTGCCCAGGAAACGACTCATGAATTATCCAAACTTAACCGCTAAAATCACGTCCGGTCTTTCCTGGCTGACACTTGGAAATTTTGCAGAAAGCAAAAAGCAATCCACTTCGACATACATTTACTGAGCACCTCCTCTGTGCTTTGCACTCTTCTCTGTACCAAGTAACAAAGATGCTTGCCCCTCAGGGCCCTGGGTCTCGCTGATTTCTAATACTGGGGCTCAGATCCCTACAGAAACTAGGACCTTCTCTCCCCGGAAGACATACATAGGCCAGCATTTGTAAAAATGTGTGAAAAACCACCAACCAGAGGGCAGCTGATCCCCTTTCCCAAATTTTTGGGATGACAAATGTATACAACATTTACTGCACCTCATTCAGGGCTTATTCCCGTGCTGGCTAGGCCCTGGCTCAGAGGAGTTGACTCAAAGTTAAAATGTAGGTCAGCAAACGCGCCTGCCTCCAGGCCCACCTCCAGCGCCTGGGCCGAAGGAGAACCAGGAAGAGGCGCTGCTGCAGCGCCTGGCCCTTCCCGGGTACCCACGACGCCAAGGCCAAGGGCGCTGAGAGGCCAAGGAATAGTTGGGCTTGAGCCCCAACTGAGCAGAGCACTCACGTTCTTAAGACCTCCCAGCTGCTCTGCCTGAAGAAATGAGAGGTGTGTTAGCCCCAAGTAAAAGCACTGTCTTGCACTGTCCCCTGACCAGCAGTGACTGGGCCCAGACATTTTCCAAGTTGGAAAAGTTGGAAAAGTTACTACAATGAAAGGTAAACAACACCAGGAAGAGGAAAGGTGTTACTTATTTTAATTTTGGATAAAGACTCTGCACAAAAGTGTCCCAGGGCAATAAACAAGAAACAGTTGTTTGGTGGAGTGTTAAAGCCACTGGCAATGGAAGAGCAGCTGACGTCACCCAAAGACAAACTGCTTCGATAAATGTAAGTGTCAGGAACGTGGGTGAAGAAAGAGAGGACAGTGAAAAGGAAGGGCAAGGCTCTGGTCTTGGCAGCCGCAATCAGGCCACAGCTGTCCAGCAGGCCAGGCCTGAAGAACAAAAAAAAAAAGGAAGCCCAGTTCAGGAGGTCCCTCGAGACACCCAAGGACACGGAAAATCACCATAAGGACCAGATGTGTGCAAAGCACTCAACACCAAGTGCCAGCAGATAGTGAGGCCTGGGTCTGTGTTGACTTTGGAGGGGGAAGGTGCGGAGAGCCTGTGGGGGTGCAGAAGGGCTTGTGCACAAGGTCAGCACCAGAGGAGGGAGATCGGAAGTGAGGTGGGGTCACAGGGGACCCAGGTTTTAATTTGGGTGACAGGATGAAGGGCGAATCAGGAAGAGGGGGTTGTAAAGAGGTGAGAAATTGCAAAGGAAAGTGGGCCAGACATGCAGAACCACATTGGCCAGGCTACAGTCTGGACACACAGGGTGAACTTGACCACAGGGTTTGGTGAGGTGAGAGGGAGGCATTCATTTCTTCACACAGACTTCTGTGGAGCATCACCTTGTGCCAGACTCTGTGCAGGGGGTCATAGGTGCAAAGCGAGGAACACACCTGTAACTGAGGGTCAGTAAGAGGCCATGCACTCAGATGGAGGTCTGCAGGGGCCGGGGTGGGGGCGGTCCCTGGGAGAGGAGCCCCTAGTCCAGGGCCATGAGGTGGAGTCCGGAAGGGCTCCAGGAAGAGGGGAATCCTGGGCACCTTCACATCAGGAAACAAGGGAATTCCAGAAAGAGGAGACCCGCTCAGCGGGGGCTCTGACCAGGGTGCTCTTCCTCCCCCCGCCCCCTCTCTCTCAACCCCCTCTTCTTCCTCTCTCTCTCTCTGAAAGCAATGAAAAAATGTCTTCAGGTGAGGATAAAACAAAAAAATAGTTTAAATGGGCAATTTTATATTACGTATATTTACCACAACAAAAAAATGGGTAGGCTGAATGGCCCTGTATCTATTTTTGAAAGTTAAATCTGTAATCTTCTCCAGGGACACTCCAGGCACAGGTTCAAAGCTTCACTCATGATTTCTCCCAAAGGGGAAAAACACCAATTTTACACAAACACAGAAAATTAAAGAGGGAATACTCCTCATTTTATGAGACCCTCATTACTCTAATATCACAAATCCTGACAAAGAAAAGAAAATTACACACTAGAACACCTCATGAACATATATATGAAAATTCTAAAAAGAAGTTAGCAAATCAAATTCAACGGTGTATAAGAAGACCTAGTAAGGTTTATTCCAGGAACGTAAGATTGATTTAATATTTTTTAAATATAAATGCATTTTACTGCAAAAAGATTAACAGAATAACATGTAAAAGTACTCATTTGTTAACATAGACGACACGCAGTGTTAGCAAAATTAAAACCACATGATCATCTGAGTAATGCAGAAAAATCAAACAGAATCCAGCACCCCTTCCTAATTAAAAACTAAGTAAACTAAGAAGGAAACATCAACCCAATAAAAGTCACCTGTAAGAAAAACTATTGTTAACGTCGTGCTTGATGGTGCCCTGGGAGCTCAGGAACAAAGCGAGATGCCCACTCTCTGCTCCATTCAACCTTGTGCTGGAGACTGTTCAATAAGGCAAGAAAAGGAAATGAAGGGACATCAGATTGGAAAGGAAGAAGGAAGACTGTCTTGAGTCCCACACATTACTGTTCATGTAGAAAACCTTCTGGAGTCTATAAAAAATAAATAAAACTAGAACAGGATTTTAGGATGGTTGTAAGATACAAGATCATTACGTTTCTGTCGACCAGCAACCAGCAATCAGAAATTGAAGCCATTTTGCGTACTGCAGAATGTCACACAAGCCCCAAGTTTGATCAATCTCAGGCTTTTGTTTCCAGCCCCCGATGCTGCTAGGAGGCCCACGCCATAATTAGTTCTCCTGTCCACACCCGGTGGCTGTTTATGGGAGGGTTAAGGCTGCAGATGTTGATTCCATTGCCAGGGAAACTCTGTAAACAAGCAAGGAAGACTACCACCAGTCGGAAGCCTGGGGAGGAGCAGCACTTGGGAGAGTTGGAAATGAAGTCAGGTGGGGAGAAAGCCAAGGGAGGAGCGTGGTCGTCTCGGTAATCGAGGAGGTCGCTGCCCATCCGTGGGGGCGCACAGACTCCTGGCGCGGCAACCAGCTGATGTAGGATCCCAAGGCTCAGGCCGAACATGGACGCACCCGATCCCGGCCCCAGGACCAGCCACGCAAGGGCCCCCTCAGCTTCTTCATCTCCAGGAAAGAGGCCACAGTACATTCCGATCCTCCTGATATAATCCCGGGAGCGATTCTTCTCAGCCCGAGCCAAGGCTGTCACTTCCTGCCACACTCCAGGCTCTTGGGGACCCAGCTCGCTCATTGCCGTGATGACCTCACTATTGACCTCTACCCACTCCCCTGGAAAGCAGAGAATGGGACAGCCTGGTGCCTCCCACCACCAGAACGAGAAAGATGCAAGACTCCAGGGACAGACCTGGGGTGGGGAGGCCCCCTAGGGAGTCAGGCTCCACTGTGGAGGGATTATACAGGCTCACAGATCACCTCAGAACAAACACCTGGGGGCGAGAACCCTGGCTGACCCCAGGGTGAGGGGGTGAGAAGCCAGTGGAAGAGGATGGACTTCAGGGTAGGAGGGGCCAGGGTGAGTGGCAGACCTGAAGCCTGGCCAGAGAAAGTGGAGAAGGGGGCAGGAGCAGGAATGTAGGGAGGTGAGCAAGGGTCACGAGGGCATGACAGGGCACCCCACGCAGTTCCAGGCTCTGGGGCAGGACAGCATGCAGGGCAGGGCAGCTCCGCTTCCTGAATCCAATCTGCATTCAAGTGCTGACTTCCTGAATGATCAGCTGAAGGATCTCAGGCAAGCGAAGCTCTTTTTTGTGTTTAATCAGTGAGATAACTCAGACACTCAACACAGTGTCTGAGTTAGTAGTACTCAATAAATGGGAGTGAGCACCATTAGCATTCACCCATTCATCCCTGTCCTGACGGACGGGACTGGTGACACTGGCTGGGGACAGCGAGGAAACGAGGGTTCAGATGGGAGACAGAATGGCATGTGGTTTAAGGGGAGGGACAGGGAGGGAGGGACGGGGTGGCTGAAGCATCACCACCAGCCCAGGCTCCAGAACCCCTCAGGGCTCGATCCCCACCTGTCGCTCCCCTGCCCTCACCTCCTTCTCTCTGCCAGGTGCCAATGGATTTCCCTGCTGTACCAAGGAGTCGGTGGAGATTGTAGACACACAGTGAGAACCAGTCCCCCATCGACAGACCTCTCCCCTACTTTTCAGGACCACCAACCCTTACCCCCCCCTCCACCACTGCCAAGTTTTCATGTACCCCCAACCCAGGATCTCCCTCCGTGTTGCCTGTTTTCAAAATCTCCCCAAGGGTAGTGTCCAGACCAAAAGGCCATGGTGGAGACAAGGGGTGCCACCCACTCCAGCTTCTGCCTGCAGTTACCAACCTTGGAGGAAGACTAAGGAGAAGGGGGACACACCCAGGGACATGGATGGGGCCTGACCCCTTAGACCCACCTTGCTCTAAGGACAGAGCCATCCAAGTTGGGGGTGGGCAGGCTTCAAAGGAAGGAGGGGCGTTACATGGGTGAGCACTGAAGACAAGGACCGAGATACCAGCACTCTGCCAGCAAAAACTGACACACACGTCCCCTCCATACGTACATCCCTACACACACAGAGCCCCCCTTTTCCTGTCTGCTGAGCAGGCCTGGTGGGAGGGCGGAGCTCTGGGCTTTTCCTTGTGTGAGGAGCCACTTTCTGGGCACCGGTTCTCCGAGTCAGCTGCAACCAGTCACTGGACAGCCCTCCGGACGGAAGTGAGGATTCCTGGCCCTCACCTCCAACCAGCTGCACCCCTCCTCACGGAGAGGGGAGTGACCTGGCAAGCTCTCCATGCCCTTGTAAACTCATTGCAGTTTGAGAATACAACTCCAGAACTCTTGATGGGAGTGGGGACAGTAGATAAACTGAGAGGGGGGCATCTTGCCAGCCCCTGTATGAGGCAGGGGACCTTGTGGGCCCCAGAGGCCCCCTTCCCCCTGAAGCCAGCCCCCCAACCCCATGGGGCCCTGTTACCTGCTCTGTCTCCTTCTTTCTTAGGATTGACATAAACCAACACCAGCACCAGCTGGAACGAAGGGGCAATGAGTCAGAGGTAATGGTGGGCAGGGCCACCTCTTTCGGGGAGACATACTGGGGAGATGGTAGGCAAGGGGCAGAGCTCTTTGAGGCCAAGCCCGTCTTCCTTATATTCTGACCAGCCCCTACTCTTGGCAGTTCTGGGACCCTAGTACAAGGCCAATGTTGTCATGCTCGCTCTCTCCCGCTCGCTCGCTCGCTCTCACACACACATACACAGGCGCGTGCACACACGTGCACGCATGGCCTTCCTGCCCCAGGCAGGTCTCTACCAAGAGACAAATGTGGGGAAGGAAGTGAGCGTGGGGGGTGGGGGCAGGGTAGGGGGGAGCAGAGCAGGGAGCTCGTGTCAGGGAGCACCTGAGGGGCAGGGGCCTCCTCAGCATCAGCTGAAACTTTTCAGTGGGAGGACAAATCACTAGAGCCGGAGCCCCCACGTAAGGCAGACCCGGACCCAGACACCGAGCTGGAGGAGGAGTCTGTGCCGCCGCTGGAGTGGTGCCCGGCGCCCATGCTCGAGCCTGAGGCCCCGCCGGCCTCCAACTTGGAGGCCTGCAGTGAAGACCCAGAGCAAGCGCAGTACCAAGTGGAGCCTGTCCAGCCCTGCATGGAGGAGCTGCCGAAGGACAGCATCCACCCGCAGAGCGGGAGGGAGGACGTCTGCCACCCGAGTCCCATGGAGGAGGAACCAGTGGCCCCCGCCCACCACTCCATCCACGTGCAGACCTCCAAGCACCTATTCTGGGCAGACAAGCTCGTCCAGGCCTCAGAACAGAGTGTGCAGAGTGAGATCAGCAGGCAGCTGGATGAGAAGAGCACAGAGGAGACCGTCAGCCACCCGCACCAGGAGTCGGTCCCCGAGGATGCCCTGTGCTCCGAGGAGCCGCTCCAGAACCCCAGCACCCAGCCGGAGCTGTGGGACACTGGCTCCGGGCAGCCGCCCAGCACCCCCTCCTCCTCCAGTCTCGCACCAGCTATCAGCCTGCAGGACGTGGTCAACTTGGCAACTTCCCTGGCCCTAGCCTCCTCCAGCAAGGTGGACCTGCCGAATTTGGAGTACATGATGAAAGCTGACCAGGGAAACGCCGCGGAGCCCTCTCCGGCGCCACCGCCCTCGGTGGAGAGTTTCACCTCTGGTGCCAAGGAGGAGCCAGAGCAGGAAAAGCCCTCTGAGTTGCTACAGCAGCCACCGGAGAAACTGCTGGAAGCCAGGGAGCCAGAGAAAGTTTGCAAGCAGAAAAACAAGCAGCAATTTCCCCTTCACTTTGACTTGAGCAAGCTGGGGCCCCAGAAGGCTATCATTGAAGGGAAAGTGAAGTTCATCCAGGCCCCAGTCATGTCCACTCCACCGACAGAAGGGAGAGAGTAAGTGGGGCCGGCATGCAGCTCCCGCGAGAGGAGGCTGTGCAGGACCTGTGGGTGGGGAGCAGTAAGGGGTTGGGGCTGGGTGGGGGGTGGGGCGGGCTCTGATTCTCAACCTCAGTGACCTCATAAAGGTTGATGGAAACTAGGTTCCAGTGGACTGAGGTGCTCTGCCAAGGCCAGGGCCAGAGGCGACCTGGGGACCATGGAGAGTGAGCGCTCCGGGGCTCGGGCAGGGATCTGGGTTCAAAATGGGGAGGGCCATGCTAAGCCATTAGGCCACTAGGAGGCTTCTCACCCGGAGGATGGCCTCCCCTTCTCTGGAAATGCTCGCGCTAGTGTCTGCCCAGCTGAGAACCTCGTGGCTCCAGCCACGGGCCCAGGACATTTCCATCGAGGGGCAGAAGAGGGAAGAGGGCCCTCCAGTACCCCTTGCTTCCCGGTGGTGAGTGGACACTGCAAGGGTCAGCTGCCCATCAGTGTGCAACAGGAATAGGTCCTTCTGCCCTCCCGCCCTCCCAAGAGTGGCCTCGGGGCTCACCCTTCTCCTCTGACCCTTCCCCCGGGGGCCCAAGTGACACTCTCTCTTTTGCATTGCAGCTCGGAGCCAGGAACCAAGAAAGGGAGTCCATTATTGCTGAAAATCCATTTTAAGCTGTCGTCCCCCTCTTCCCCAGTGAAATAACTAGACAAGACCAATAAAGCCTCCAGTGCTGGCCCCCGATTGAGATGTTCCATGCAGACACTCCTGGGCCAGTGAGCTCACCTGGCCGCGGAGTCCTGGTTGCAATTTTTTAAGGATGCCCCCATCCCATTTTTTAGCTACCCCAGCCCCACTGGCCCCACCTGCCCCGGAGGGCTCTACCAGCCACGTTTGTTCCACTTCTTGAGCACCTGCCTAGAGGTTCACACCAGAAATGGGCCCATTACCAGTCAAGTCCGGTCTCGGGGAGGACTCAGTGCCCTCTCTGAGGCTGCACTTTCTTAGATTATAAAACAGGGCTTCCCATCATCTGGGGAGAGTCCGGATGGAGCGGGCGGAGCAGGGATTGGGGGGCGGAGCAGGGCAGGCTAGAAGGCGAGTCTGAAGGGAGTTCTTTCTCCTTCTCCCCACGGGGAAGGCTTGGCAGGGGAAGGGACAGGGTCCGGGGGCTGGAGGCAGGGAAGGAATGAAGCCAGAGGAATGGCCCTCCAGGGCTCCACAGCCCTGCGTTGGAGTCTCGTCGAAATGCAGGGGAGAGCCACGTGTAATAGTGCTGGCAACCCAGACACACGTGTGCATGCACACACGCCATCGGCTAACCAGAATGTCGTATAGACGGGCACTCACATCACACACCCACACGTGGAGCATGCTCCGTACATGCCATGCACACAAACACATGCCAACACAGACACGTACTAAACACGCACACAAAGTGCACAAGCCTCCCAGATCTAGGGGACATGGACAATGAGGAGAGGGTTCTGGGGGAGGAGGGAGATGGCAGCAAAGGAGGGACGGGAATTCTGAGTGCAGGGCTGGCCATGGGTATGAGGACAGAAGTCAGGGAGGGAGAGGGAGTGGCAGTGCGGTGGCCTCGAGGGCCACACGGAACCCAGGCGCCCTGTCAAGTGGAAGCCCAGCCTTGAGGGACCTCACAAGCCTGGTCTGCCTTGAGAGGGGGCTGGGGAGGGCCGTACCCAAGGTCTGGGAGAGGGGAGTGAGGAAGGGGTGATCCGTTAAGAATGGGCTGGGGGCCACAGGAGAAGGGGCAGGAGGCTGGAAGGAGGGAAATGGAGGACATGCAGGGCGGGTGTCCAGGACGGGCTGGGCCAGAGGTGCCATCCAGCCGTTGACACCGATCTTTGTGGACTACTCTTTTCCTGTGGCTTGTGGATTTGCACAGCTGGGAGAAAGGAAGCCTTTCCTCCCAGGGCAGCTGTGGAAAGACAGGCGGCAGCCCACCTGGGGCTGGCCCCACCCTCCCACGCCCTGACTTCAGGACCCTGGGGCCGGCTGCTTTCTCCTCCGGGCCTCTGCCTCAGCTTCCAGAATGGCGGTGCAAATTCAGATGCCTTAAGAGTCAGAAACCCAAAAGAGTAAAGCAGCAGGTTGCCCAGCAGAGAGGGCAGGGAGAGACGGTGCCCCTGCTAAAAAGATGTTAAAATCCACCGCAAAGCCATCCTGGGCGCTCCCGGCCTGGGGCGCTGGACCAGCCTTCGAGCCTGTGGCTCTGCCTTTCAGGTAGCAGAGGGCAGAAGACCAAGAGACCCCTGTGGGCACAGAGAATGTACAGGTGACTAGAGCTAGGGGAGGGCCCACTAGTACTACGAGCTACTGTCCCCTGAACCCCCTGGATAGAAGACTGTGGGTGCACATGGCTGGTGTGGGGCGTCCTGGGAGGAAACTTGGTCCTGGGTCCCCTGGAATCTTAGCAATCTAGTGGGGAGTGTCTTCTCCCCACCTCCAAGGCCTCCGCAGACGCCTCAAAAACTGCTCACGCGAGACCCAGGAGAGGGGCAGGCCGGCAGGACACAGAACAGGAGGCTGCAGCAGCCCACGGCCCCGCCCACCCAGAGAGAGCCAGCAGCTGCCATGGCCGTGGGGACCGAGCAGGCCATGTGGAAGGCCAAGGAGTTCAAAGACCTGGCCCCGACCCATCCGGTAGGGTCAGGCTCACGTGCTGGGTCTCAGAGGTGAGGACAGGGACTGGAGGCCGGGTGTGGGATGATGGGTTTGGGGAAAGGCCTGCCTGGCCCTGGCACCTCCCCACAGCAGGTGCGAAGACCTTTCCAACCTCTTTCTCTGAGGCAGCTTTGCAGACAAGAACCTGCCACCACTGACACCCCAGCAGCTGTCAGGTGAGGGCCCCGTGGACCGGGAGCAGGGAGAAAAATCTGGGGTGCTCAGAGTAGACCTATGAGGGGTTGCCTGCCCAGAGGCTGGGGTCACCGAGAAAAACGGCGATTATGTTGTAACCTTCCCTCCGTGCCGGTCTAATTTGCTTGTCTCTACAACCCCAGGGTTCACTGGTGTGGGGGGTGGGGTGTGAAGGACAAAGGGAGGGACGGACTGGTGAACAGGAAGGTGTTTGGATGGTCGGTGGACAGATGAATGGATGGATGAATGGGATGGAAGAAGGAAGGGAAAAGGAATATTGGGAGAAATGATGAAAAAAAAGGAACCTAAGTCCCCAACACCCCTTGAGCATGGGGCTGTCGAAGCTGGGATAGAAGAAGCCCTTTGACATTTGGGGACCCCAGCGCCCCCCAGAGATCATGCCCTGATATTGGTAGAGGTCCCGCAAAGCAGAATCATTTTATTCATCAATAATTTTCTGTCCCCTGGCTGGCATGGCTCAGTGGACTGAGCACCAACCTGTGAAATGAAAGGTCGCCAGTTTGATTCTCAGTCAGGACACATGCCGGGTTGTGGACCAGGTTCCCAGTTGGGGGAGTGTGAGAGGCAGCCAATCGATGTATCCCTCACACATCCATGTTTCTCTCCCTCTCTTTCTCCCTCCCTTCCCTCTAAATAAATAAAATTTTAAATAGTAATTTTCTATGCCTGCTACATGCCAGTGCCATCACAGCTCCTGCAGCCTCAAAGTATTTTTGCACCACAGTCAGGCTCAGACCTCTGAAGCCGAGTTCAGCATGGCCCCTGCTGGTGGTGTGACCTTGGACATGAGTTTTTAATGATTTTCTTTTTTTAAATATATTTTATTGATTATGCCATTACAGTTGTCCCATTTCCCCCCTTTAATTCCCCTCCACCCTGCACACCCCTCCCCCTGCATTCTCCCCTTTTAGTTCATGTCCATGTGTCATAAGTTCTTTAGCTTCTAATTTCCCACACTACTCTTGCCCTGCCCCTATTTTTTCCCCACCGTCTATGCTACTTATTCTCTGTACCTTCTCCCCCCTTCTCCTCCTCCCACTCACCTGTTGCTAACCCTCCATGTGATCTTCATTTCTGTGGCTCCGCTCCTGATCTAGCGGTCTGCTTAGTTTGCTTTTGTTTTAGGTGTGATTGTTAATAACTGTGAGTTTGCTGCGCTTTCACATTTTTTGACTCCTTCCTCTTAGATAAGTCCCTTTGACATTTCATAAAATAAGGGCTTGGTGATGATGAACTCCTTTAACTTGACCTTATCTGAGAAGCACTTTATCTGCCCTTCCATTCTAAATGAGAGCTTTGCTGGATAGAGCAATCTTGGATGTAGGTCTTTGGATTTCATGTCTTGGAATGCTTCTTTGCAGCCCCTTCTTGCCTGTAAGGTCTCTTTTGAGAAATCAGCTGACAGTCTGATGGGGACTCCTTTGTAGGTGACTGTAGGGGAGGGGACTCCCCCCTTATCTCTTGCTTCTTCTAGGATTCTCTCCTTCATTTTAATCTTGGCTAATGTAATTATGATGTGCCTTGGTGTGTTTCTTCATGGGTTGAACTTCTTTGGGACTCTCTGAGCTTCCTGGACTTCCTGGAAGTCTATTTCCTTTGCCAGATTGGGGAAGGTCTCCTTCATTATTTGTTCAAATAAGTTTTCCACTTGTTGCTCTTCCTCTTCCTCTTCTGGCACCCCTATAATTCGATGTTGAAAGTTTAAAGTTGAATGTTCTGGAGGTTCCTAAGCCTCTCCTCATTTTTTTGAATTCTTGTTTCTTCATCCTTTTCTGTTTGGTCGTTTCTTTCTTCCTTCTGATCCACTCCACTGATTTGAGTCCTAGTATTCTTCCCATCATTATTGGTTCCCAGTGCATTTCCCTTCATTTCATTTAGTGTAGCCTTTATTTTTTCATCTAATTTGTGACCAAAATCAACCAGTTCTGTGAGCATCCTGATCATCAGTGTCTTGAACTGTGCATCGGATAGGTTGGCTATCTCTTGGTCACTTAGAAGTATTGGCTCTGGGGCTTTGATCTGTTCTGTTTGAGCCATAATGTTTTGGTCTGTTCACAGCTGTTTTGTATGAGGGGCAGAGCCTTAGGTGTTCACTAGGGCGGGGCCACCCAGTCGCTGGGTTATGACGCTGCATGTGGGGGCGGGGTCAGAGAGGGAGCAATGGCGCCCGTTCTCTCTCTTGGATTTCAGTCCCTTCTGCCGCTTCCCACAAGCTAATCGGGCCCTTCTGGTGCTGGTTCCCAGGTGGTTGGGCTTGTGTATGTTTTAGGACCCTGTGGGTCTCTCCAACGAACTCTCCTGTGAGACTGGGAGCCTCTTCCAGCACCTCAACCCCTGAAAGTTTTTCCAATCAGTCCTTTTAGGCTTTATTTCCTGTTGCTGGGGCCCTGGGTTACGAGGTCTCTCTCACTGCCCGTTTTCACCTGGTTTATCTGCACATGAATGTGTGTCCACGGTCAGCCAACTGCCTTGAGCATCTCACTGGGTTTGCTCGCTTCCTCCCTGCACCCGGTTCTGCTAACTACCGCCTCCTGCCTGGACCCCTCTCCACTGGCCACCAACTCTGCCCCTCTTACCGGTCTGGATGAATGGTTCGTTGTTGTCGGAGACTTCAGTACAGTTCAATTTTCTGTTTGTTCTGGTTGTGTTTTTGTTTATAAATCTTTGTTGTCCTTAAATTTGGTTGTGCTAGGAGTCATGCTAGGAAACAGTATTTCCACCTATACCTCCATCTTGGCTGGAAGTCCCCTTTGAATGATTTTCATACAAACATGTCCAAACATGAGTTTTGGGCAAGAGAATTGAATGGGCACTACACTGTCAACACAGCAGCCACGGCAGTTCTTTGTTTTAGAAGTGATAATGCCCAGGGGGTTGGAATGACCCAAGTCCTCAGTCCACTCTGAACTGGGGGGACAGAACTCGGGGTTCTCAGGTGTGTGGTTCACCTTGCTGCCTGCCCCTCTTCCTGCCTGCAGCGTTCCAGGACATCTTTGAACTGTTCAGCTCCAGTCGGACCGGCACTGTGGGCATGCAGAGCCTGAGAGCTGCCCTGGGTGCTGCAGGTATTCAGCTGAGCCCATGGGAGATGCGTGAGGCCCTGCAGCAGGCAGACTTGGACGGTGGGTACCCCATTCTCTGCCCTCTCTTTCTCTCCCACCTCTAGCCCTCAAGAACCCCTAGCCTTGCCCACAGAATCCCTAGCCTGGTCCTATTTTAAAGTCTCCTCTTCCAGGAAGCCTGCCCTGACCAACATGCCTATCCTCTAGACACTTCTGCAGTGTTATCCTCATTCAGATTTAGGACTTCCCTCCAGCCAAGGCTATTCCTCTGAGGTCACTGTGGCCTCTCCTTTTTCTGCCAGGGTTGACACTTGGCTTCGCTAATGGCTGGAACTTCCAGCCAGTCCCTAATGCTTATACAGGGCAGGCCCGCGGCAGGGGCAGGCACCCACAGTACCCCCTCCTCTCTCTTCCCAGGTGATGGAACTGTAGGCTTCGAAGACTTCCTGGGTGTCTTCACCAATAGCCACTGCCACCCTCAGCACTTGGGTGAATGGTGGGGCTGGTGGGGCAGGACGGGCCTGGCTCCAGGGAGGTTTCTCCTTACCCTCCCCGTGTTCTTGGACACCAGGCCAAGTGAAAGACAGCCAAGTCTGGGACACCCAAGGCCTGCAGACCCTCTTCTTAGAGACGCTGTTCAAGCTGATGAGACAGGGCTTTGTGCCCCACAAGTCAGTGCGGGAGGTGATGAGGTGGGCACAAATGTATCCAGTTTCAGGGCCCAGGATCTTGGGAAGCAGCCTCTGCCCCATGCAGGGGTTCCCTGATGTTCCTGCCCCAGAGAGGGGAGCCCTGAATTCTGGGTCAGGGTCCTGGGCACCAACGAACCCCAGGCCAGACACAAGTGACACCCTGCCCTGCTTTGGTTCCTGTGAGATGGGGATGCGGGGGAATGGGGGGCGGGGGTGGAGGTGGTGTCTGAGGCAGCTGCTCCACTTTTCTCCTTCTAGCTATTACTCCAAGAAGCAGCGGGCTCTGCCCCTGACCCCAGGCTGCAGGGGCAGGTCACAGGGCCAAGGCTGCACAGAGCACAGTCACCGTGGCCTCAACTTCTATTGCCAGGCCGCACGGATCAGTGGCCTTTCTCACGCCCAGCTGGCGAGCCTGCTGCACGGACTGCGCAAAGCAGGTGAACTCCTGGGTGGGGCTGGGAGCACCCGCGGGAGTGGGGACTCTCGCTCAGGCCCCATTCTTAGGACTGGCCCCTCCTTTCTCTCTTACTGGCTTCCCCAGGTTCCTGCAGCCCCTACTCTCAGATACCTAAGTTGGCTCCGAGCTCCGAAGTCCGATTTCCCAAGTCCTACACCTCTAGACACCCCTGGCCCAGGACTAACCAGAGGCAGCAGCGCAACCCAGGTGAAAGCATGGGGGAGGGGAGGGGGAGGGGATAGCTGGACTTCGGGCTAGCACTTGTTTGCAGGGTTGAGGGGCGGGGCTAGCGGGCAGGGGCGGGGCATGCAAATAAGGGGCGGTAGGAAGCAGACGGGTAGAAATAGGATGCGGTAGACACTAAGGCGGGCTGAGGGAGAGCTAACCCAGTGTATCCAACCCAAATAACTGGCTGGACCTTCCAGCCCCCGCAGGGTTCTCGGACCAGCCAGTAGAGGATACGCGCCGCTGGAAGCTGGCTCCCTCCCCACCAACTCTAGTGCAAAAGCAGCCCCATTCCCCTTCGCCAGCCTGTTTGCAGATACCTGCTATGAAGAACTTGTAGAAGTAAAGCATTTGCTGAATGAAACAGGCTGGAATGTAGCGGGAGGCACAGAGCGGATGCAGATCTTTTGCAAACATCTTTATTAATCTTGTATAAAAATAAGTTCCATGGAGAGTCCCCGGAGGCCGGGTAGGGGTGAGTTGCACTTTATAAGTTACGGGCCAGTCTCCCGCTGAGGCTAAGTACAGTATGGCTATTCGGGGGAGAGGGGTGCTGCAAGCAGCGTTTGGGGGGAAGGGCCAGTGATCCTGTCCCCTGTAGCAAGATGAGGGTTTGCAGGCCCTTTTGAGGTGGGCTCACAGCAGGGGACATTGGCAGAGGGGTTGCCCGGCCCAGCCGAGCTGAGGACCCCCTTCCGTGTGCCCAGGCTAGCCCCCTCCCCCACCCCCCAAAGTCCATCCGCAGAAATAGCAGCTACAGAGAAAGGTCCGAGGTGACCTGCACTGGGGGTCCAGGGGGTCGCCGGCGAGCGCTGCGGCGGCCTGTGTCTGCGCGGATGTAGGGCTGATTCCGAAGATCTGGCAGAGAGGAGACAGAGCATTCACCCTTTGGGAAGGAGTCTGCCCGAGGTTGGGACCACCACTCGGGGGCACAGGCCTTACCCTTCTAGGTTGTGTGCATTGAGGAGGGCACCCGTTTATGTTGACCAGACCCCCTCAAACACAGCCCAGCATGCATGGCCACACCAGGGGGCGGCATCAGGCCTCAGCCCCCCAAGGGCCCTCGGGGCTAAGCCACTGGACCCAGAGACGAGGCCACCCAGGTACCTGAGAACTAGAGGGGGAGCTCCTCTCCCAGGCTGGCCTCACAGAGGAGCCTGGATGTCCGCTTGCCCGTGCGGGCCGTGAAGGGCACTGTCTTGAGCACTGAGGAGGGTTAGGAGGGAGGAGGGGGAAAGGAAAAAGACAGAAAAAGTAGCAAAGAGGCAGTGAGGCAGCCAGACCCCCAGGGTGGGGAGGTGTATGGAGGAAGCACTGGAGGACAGACCACGTAGGTGCCAGTCGCGGCCAAGCCCTCACCTGTGATGATGTCTTCAATGGCCCCATCACGGTCACTCTCATAGATGAGGGGCTCCTTCTGCTGCTTCCGTTTCAGCTCAGAGATGAGGTCCATCTGTTGCCGCCGGACCTTGGGTGGGGACTGGGGGGTGGGAAGGGTACCTGGCTGCAGTTTCGGCATCCCCTCCCGACCACACTGCCAAACCCTATCTGGTCCCCCAGAGCCAGGCCCCGCTGCTGGCTTGAGCAGAAGGAACCCATTCCCATCCCAGGCTACTCGCCTTGGGCAGGGTCTGCCAGTGAAAACGAGGGAGCGAAAGAGTGCCAGACCTTTAGGGTGAGGAAGCCAAGCACCCCTGCATCCCAGGACCAAGCTCGGGCAGCTCCCTACCTTGGTTGCTGGGGGCTCCCCTTTGCCCGGGGTCTCAGTGCCTGCCTCCTGAGCAGCAGCTTCTTTCTTCCACTGTTCCACCTCCTGCTCAGCTTTCTGAGGGGCCAAGGCAGGTCTCTGTGAGACGAGGTCTCCCGCACTTACCCCTCCCTCCGCCCCCACGGACAGGCTGCCCGGCCCTGCAGTGGTGCCAGCCTGCCTCCCAGAAACACATACCTTGTAGGCCTTGACGAAGCGGCTAAAGAGGGAAAAGAACATGGACGGGGACGTGGTCTTGGGGTTTTCCCCGAAGTACTCCACCACAGACTCGTAGGCCTCCTGCAGACACAGCCCATCAACCCCATCAGTATGGACCCCTTGACACCTGACCACCCCCCACACACACATGAACACACCAGCCATTCCATCTCTGCTTCTCCTGGCAGATGGCCTCTCATTCCTGCTCCACCCCCCAAAGTGTCCCAGCTGAGGCCACACCACTCCAAGCCTTGGTTACTCAACCCCACCTAGGTAGCCTTTCATAGCACACCCCCAGCCTCCCCACCTCCAGGGCCTGGCCGTCCCCGCCCACCTGAGCTGTCTTGCTGTCCGCCAGCAGCTTGTCCATGGTAGGTGAGTTGGCCCTCAGGAACTCCTTGAGCACCAAGCAGTCATCCTTCCGCACAAACTCCCGCTGGGTCAATTCCATGCCTCGCTGCAGGGCACGTACATCACCTAGGACACTGTCCAGGGACACTGGGGGGTGGGGCAGTAGAGAGGTGGGGGATCAGAGAGGCAGCATTCCCATCCATTTACAACCTGTGGGCCCCTTGCTTTCTCCCAACCCATATCAATCCCCAGGGCTGAGCCCCTCCCAAGGATGAGAGTGGGCAGGGGATATGCCCGCCCATACCTGAGCCTGCTTTGTCCAGGAAGTGCAGTTCACTGTAGAAGCCTGTGAGCTGTGGGTACTTCTCAGCAATGACCTTCACCAGGTAGTGCAGCAGTGTCTGCTTTCGGTCCGTCGACTTCATCTCCAGCAGCTGCATGAGGACCTGTTATAAGCCACAGGCCACCAGCCCTCCTCCCCCATCGCCCAAGCCAAGGAACCCCATCTCTCGCCCCTCACCGCATCCAGACTCTGGAGCCGGAAGCCATAGGCCGCCCCGCGCTTGCTGCTGTTCATGTAGTTGCCAAAGGCCAGGACGATCTAGGAGAGGCGGGGAGAGCTCAGCAGGGTGCTGGGCTGAGGAAACACCCTGAAGCACAAATTGCACAAGAAAAGGTGGCAAAGGGCGAGCCCCAAACTCAACCCTCACTGCAGTCCTCCATGGAACCCCCGGGTCTGTGACACAGGTACATGCATGTGTTCATGTTTGGTACATGGGCACAGCTAACACCATGGCACGCCCAAGTTTATCTTCTCCTATTCCTACCCAAAACTGTGCTGCCAACATCTCCTAGGCTGCGGAGTCACTACCTTTCTAACAGCCATTTCTTCTGGTTCCCTGGACCCCACTGAGGGGAGTGGGTGCTCTGCTAATTACACAGTAACCCCCAGAGGGGCTGAGCCCTCAGGCAGGGTCTGAGGCATGATGCTGTCTACGGGGTGGGGCAAAAGTAGGTTTACAGCTGTACCTACTTTTCAATTAAATAAGTAATATAAGAATAAACTCCGACAGTTTATTCTTTTGTCCCCACCCTGAGCCTGTATGTGAGGTGGGAACATTATATTTTTTGCATCCTAGATGTGCAAGGCAGGGCCTGAGTCTCCCTCTAACGTCCCAAAACAGGCAAGGGGTCAGGGTGGACCCTACCTCCCAGAGCCTTGCCCTGGGCTCTCACTCACCTCCAGGATCTGGCGGAGTTTGTCGGAGGACTTAATGGACATTGAGGCTGCAATGACGGCATTCAGTTGCTAGGGGAGGCAACAGGGAGGCAAAGTGAATGGGAGCTGTGTAGGAGCAAGCCCGTAGGAGGCTCAAGTGCACTCAAATGCCATCCTGGAGCCCAGGCTTGGGTCAGGCCCCTCCCCCTCCTCAACCCAGGCCACGCCCACACCACTCTGCCCGCCCCGCCCACACCGGCATGAGCAGCTGGACAGTATCCGGGAAGTTGCCCAGGAAGGTCAGCGTGGTCATGCGCTCTGGCAGGCGCGGGATGCGGCTGAAGCGCAGCATGAAGCGATCCTCCTCTGACAGCTCCTCCACTGGCCGCTGGTCCTTCTCAAAGCGGGCAATGAGGCTGCGCTCATACTCCGTGGGCAGGAAGCGGGTCAGCAGCTCCAGGAAGTCCAAGCCGAGGGCCTGGAGGTCGTACCTGGAGGCAGAGGGGAGAGAGATTGCTCCACACCCACCAGATCCCCTCCCCTTCCTTGATTGAATAAATGAACTTCAGGATTTGCTATTTGCCAACAGCTTCAGGGAACAAGAGACAGGAGTCAAGGGAAGTTGGCAACTGGGAAGCCTGGGGCCCCCCATCATACATCAGTGGCAGATGTCCTGCTAAAATGTCTGAGCCTAAGTGCCTTCAGCTGGACAAGGAGGAAGGGAGGGAATAGAACATCTCTGTTCGGGCATGACCTCACAGTGCAGCCTCAGTTTCTCAGCCTGAAAATGGGAATAAGGTTCCCCACCCTAGTCCCTGACCAGGGTTGATATAAAGCTTGGCGAGCTCTACCCCATAACTGGGGCTCTTTTATGGACTAGCAGAAGGGCTGGGGTGCCCACAAGCCCATGGCAGGGCCACTCACGTCTCGATGGCCTGGCAGATGCGGTCAGCCCCCAGGTTGCCCTTGCGCAGGGTGATGGCCAGGTTCTTGGCCCGGTTGGCCTCAATGAGTGTGGCCTTGCTGGGGGCCTTCTGGGCTGCTTTACTCTTGAGAGCGCCCAGGTCCAGGCTGGGACCTTGGGATTTAGTCTTGAATTGCTCCTCAAAGTCACTCATGTCCAGCTCCTGAGGGTGCAGGGACAGAAAGTAGGGCTGGGTGGGCTGGGGTCTAGTATATTCCTGGCTGATCACCATGCTCAGTACTAGAGCCACCAACCCTGCCCTGGCCTGGCCGCTGGCAGAGAAACAAACCAGTAACTCAGCCTGACTGCAGGCCCTGATGGGGGTACAGGGGAAGTGCGGGGAGCATTGAGGAGCAGGAGGAGCAGAGTCCAAGCAGTTATAGCTGAAGGAAGAGCTAAATTGGCCAGGGATGAACAGGGGAAAGGAAAGGCATTCCGGGCAGAGGGAACAGCCTGAACAATGGCTTGGCAGCCAGAGAACACGCACCTTTTGAAAAACAAAGTGGAATTGGAAGGAGAAGAGACAGGACAGACGTGGAGGAGGGATGGCCCCTGGGCAGGGATGGCCCCTGGGCAGGGATGAAAGGGAAAGCCTCCGCAGGTGCCAGGATGCATGGCCGCCCAGACTCGCTGGTCCGGTTTGGCTCCCTGCCCATCCTGAGGCTCCGTGTCGTCATTGTAAAGTGGGGCTGAGGAGGCGACTACTCTCGGCGACCACTCTTAGCACCCGGCATGATCAGGCAAGGCCCCTCCTCTGGTGCCCACCACGGCAACAAGCCAGGTCATACGCACCTGCAGCACCTTCTCATCATTGAGCTCAGTGAAGACAGTACCCGTGATCTGGTTGGGTTTCAGGGCCACCCAGTTTAAGAGTGGCATTCGGAACTTGGTCTGGATCGGTTTCTTGGCCTTCACCCCTGGGACAAGGAGGGAATGGTGAGTACTGGGGCTGCAGGGGGTGAGGTGGATGGAGGGCGCCAGGACCCAGCAAGGGCTGGCAGGACCGGCAGGAGGTAGTGGGAGAGTACTGAGGACACTAAGGCCAGGGCTCCAGACTCCTTCTACTCCCAGCCCTGAGTGGTCCACTCACCGGTACCCATGTCTGGGTTGGGCCCTCCGACAGCATCAGGGGGACCTCCCGGAGGCGGTGGGGGTGGCGGAGGCACCAGCCCATCTGTGCCAGGAGGCGGCGGTGGTGGTGGCGGCGGTGGCGGTGGGGGCGATAGGCCTGGCAGCGGTGGAGGTGGCGGGGGCTCCGAGCTGCCTGGGAGGGGCGGGGCCAATGGGGGCGCCCCGAGTGCGGCTTCCTGCTGGGAGGATTGTCCAGGCAGCGGGGGTGGTGGGGGCGGGGCTGCTGCTTCGGGAACCGTCTCTGCTGCAGGTGGGCGGGAGTAGGAGAACAGGAAGGAGAGGAAAGTGTCAACTTCTTGCCTTGGGTGGTCTCGTCTCCTCCTCCCCACCACACGCATGCGCACCGGTCCGTTTCCTACCCATCCGCACCTACCTGAGCAGCGCCCACAACCCAAACCTATTTTTCCCAAGTCTTGATGGTCTTAGGCTCCCTCTCTAGGCCCTGGTTCCCCCACCCTACCCCACCCAGCTGGGCACTCCTGCTCACCTGGGCTGGGGGAACCGGTGGGCACTCCCAGAGTTGGGGCGTCACTGCCGCTTGGAGTTGCCACGGTGACTGGGAGGATCTCGATGGAGACTGCATCCCCGGGCCCCCGCAGGATACGGATTAACCCCTTCTCCTCCAGCTCCTCCACCTTCAGCTCTAGGGCGGAGGGCCTCACAGGGGCAGTGCCAGGCACTTTCTCAGGCTCAGGCGGACGCCTGGAGACGCCCATGCCATTGGATTCGCTGTAGCGCTCCTGCAAGCCGGTGGGGGGGGGGGGTCAGTGCCCGCCCACAGGCCTGGCACTGAGCCCCATCCTCTTGCCAAAGTGGAGGGAGGTGTCAAGCCTAGAAGCCCCAGCTGGTCTGCTCTTGGGAGCCCACGTCGCCCTTGCCCCCAGCCTCACCCGCAGGGTCTCCAGCTCCTTTCGGGCCTGGCTTAGCTGCTTTTCCAGCTCGGCGATCTTGGCCATGGATTCGTTCTCCGCGTCCCGAAGCCGCTCTGTCAGCTGTGGCACCCGACACATGGTGAGTTCCCACCCGTTGCCGGGCACTGTCACCACCCGTGAGGGGGAGGCATCAGACACGTCTGGAGGGCTGGGGGAGGCTTCCTGACGTGCAGAGCCCAGGGGCGGGTGGGCTGAGCTTGGCACTTGAGCCCAAATGGGTAAGGCACTGAGGACAGTAAAGCTCTCTCAGGAGGGGAATCCAAGGTACCACTGATGGGGGGAGGGAGGTGAAGAGGAAACTGAGCTGGGAGGGGCCTCAGGCTTGAGGTTCCACCCAAGTCAGGGCCCGGGTCCAAGCACCCTGGGAGAGGAGGGGGCCTGCCTTCCTCAGAGGTTCAGCACAGGGCAGGGGCTCCATGCACACTCACTGAGAAAGACACCGAGAGGGTTTAGGATTTATATTCAAGGTCACGCTCAGGAGTCAGTGGGCATGCTGGTGCGGGGCCCGTGGGCCTACTGTGCTCTGGGCCGAGTCCAGGAGCAGCTCTCACCAGGGTCACCTGCTCCTGCAGCTCCTCCATGTGCTCCAGCACAGCGTTCTTGGTCTCCGTGTCCTCCAGCAGCACGCCCACGTCGAAGACATTGTCCAGGTAGGCCTGGATCTGCACTTGCAGCTTGTCGCTCTCCGTGAGCCGCAGCCTCTGTCTCCCAGATGGAAGGGTGGGTGAGGCGTGGTGTGAGGGCCTCTCCAACACCCGCCAGAGCCACAGGAAGGGGCCTGAGCCCTCGCCAGTTTTTTTTTCCCCTCCCTTATTTTTTATTGAGATAGGATGTCATAGACCAAAATTCACTACTTTAAACTGTACAATTCAGTAGTTTTTAGAATATTCACAAGGTTGCACAACCATCACTATCTAATTCCAGAATATTTCCATCACCCCACAAAGAAGCCCTGTCCGCATCAGCAGTCACCCCCCCATTCCCTCCTCCCCCACACGTGGCAACCGCTGATCCGCTGTCTCTGTGGACTTACCTACTCTGGACATTGTACATAAAAGAGCCATACACTATGGGGTGTTTTGTGTCTGGCTTCTTTCACTTATCATAAAGCTTTCAAGGCTCCTCTATGTTGCAGAATGTTTCAGTACTTCATTCCTTTTTATGGCTGAACAATGCTCCACTGTGTAGATATGGTGCCCTAGCCTGCTGTTAATCCTGGCTTTAACAAATCCGGTCCCAGGGGACCAGCTGTATGGGAGAACATTTTTGCCAATAACACATTGGACAATGGTTTGATTTCCAAAATATATGAAGAACTCGTACAACTCAATACCAGGTAGACAAACAAGCCAATTAAAAAATGGGCAAAGGACCCAAATAGACACTTCTCCAAGGAGAACATACAGAGGACCTGTAGACATATGAAAAGATGCTCAGCATCACTAGCCATCAGAGAGATGCACATTAAAACTACAATGAGGTACCTCACACCTGTCAGAATGGCCATCATTAAAAAAACAACAAACAACAAGTGTTGGAGAGGATGTGGAGGAAAGGGAACCCTAGTGCACTGTCGGTGGGAATGCAGACTGGTGCAGCCAGTGTGGAACACAGTATGGAATTTCCTCAGAAAACTAAAAATGGAACTGCTTTCTTACCCAGCAGTTCCACTGCGGGGAAAGTATCCTAAAAATCCCAAATCACCAATTCAAAAGAACTTATGCACCCCTGTATTCACAGCAGCACTATTTACAATAGCCAAGTGCTGGAAACAGCTTAAGTGCCCACCAGTAAATGTGCAGATTACAAAACTGTGGTACCTTTACACAATGGAATACTATGCAGCAAAAAGAAAGAAGGAATTCCGACCTTTTGTGACAGCATAATTGGAACTGGAGAGCATTATGCTAAGTGAAACAAGCCAGTCAGTGAAAGACAAACACTGTATGATCTCACTTACAAGAGGAATCTAATGAACAAAACAAACTAACCAGCAAACTAGAACCAGAGACTTGGAAACATGGAACAGACTGACAGCAGCCACAGGGGAAGGGGGAGGGGGATAATGGGGGAAAGGAGGGGGAGGGACCAGTCAAAAACCACGCATGAGTGACCCACGGACATGGACAACAGTGTAGGGACTGACTGAGAGATGAGGTAGGCTGGGCAGAGGAGGGCAAAGGGGAAAAATTGAGATGACTGTAATAGAATAATGATAGTTTTTAAAATGTAAATAAATGAAGGAAATCCAATCCCAAAGGCTCTGCTCCTCCAGGAGTCTCCCAAAGGTATCAGAGAAGAAAGCAGCAGCTTCTGCGCTCAGGCCAGGAAGCACCAAGCCCTCCTGCCCACCTTCCCCAGGGCAAAGAACGCCTCCATGACCGGGACCCACCCAGGGTGAGCCAGCTCTCACGTTTGCCCGGTGTCTCTGCACCCCCTTTACGTGCTCCCGGAGCCAGGCCAGGGCCACCTAGAGTCTGTTCCAGCACCTGGCTCCATGGGCTGGGTGCCTATTATGTGGCAGACGCCATCCTACTAAATCATTATTATCTCTAAGATTCTCCTATTTTACAGATGGGAAAACTGAGGCTCAGAGAGAAGAGCCCTATCCAAAGTCACATGAGCTAGGAAGTGGCAGAGCCCGGATTTGAACCCAGGTCTGCCTGACCCCAACACCCATGCTGCCAACCACTGAGCAAAACTCTGCAATGGGCAGATGGTTCAGTCTGAGGAAGGGTGCAGGGCTCACCTCCAAGTACAAGTCCAGGCCCAGGTGGGTAAACTCATATTGTAGGAAGACACGGAAGTTCATGTTCTCCACTGAGTGTACCACAATGTTGATGAATTGCATGCAGGCTACCTGGGGGGGTGGGAGACATGAGCAGGTCTATGATCCTCTGGGTGGGGGAGTCCTCAGTGCCTTCTGCCTTCCACTTACCTCCCAAGTCCCCTCCCTCTGTGCACGGCTCACTCCACTAACCCAGCGTGGTCCCTACGCATTTCTCCCCACGCCACCCCCCTCCAGCCTCCCCATCTCTGACATCACATCCACCCCTCCCCCAGCAGCCCTCAGCCCTCACACTTTGCAGGGTAGATACTCAAGCCCAGGCCAGGCCCCTGAGCTCACCATGAAGTCGATGTTGCTGTCTTCGTTCCGGAAGTACTCCATCAGCTTTTCAAAGCGGTGCTGCTCCCCACACACCTGGGTGGGAGAATGGCTGTCGCGGGCGCCCAGGGGCACACCTCCTAGGCCACCTTCCAGCTGCCACCCTCGAGCCTCTAAAGGCTCCTCTCAGGTTAAATCTAAGGCCTCATCCCTCTTCTGCTCAGAACCTCCACTCTCTCTCCATCTCTCCCCGCCCTCCCCTTGCCTCACTCCCCTCGGCCACACTGGCACTGTGGCACATTCCCCCCTCGGGTGATGGCCGCCACGCCAAGTCCCTCACTTCCTTCACAGCCTTGCTCAGATCTCGCAGAGGCTCTGTGCCCACCTGCCACCAGCTCCCCTCCCCGACAGCAGCCCTGACTCTCCGCATGGCAGCCATCACTTTCCAACATGCAGTTGGCTCATTTATTCTGTCGTCGTTTATCTGTCTTCCCCTGCCTTATTTCTTCTTTTTAAAATTTTTTATAACTTAATTTTAATGTTTGATTTTAGAGAGGGAAAGGGAGGAAGAAAGAGAAGGAGAGAAACATCAACGTGTGTGAGAGGGAGACAGTGCATACTGGTTGCCTTCCACACGTGAGCCAACCACAGCCCAGGCTGGGGCCCCAACCTGGAATCGAACCGGCGACCTTTCAGTTTGCAGGACAACTCCCAACCAACTGAGCCACACTGGCCGGGGCCCCCCGCCTAATTTCTTTTGCTCACTGGTCACCGGTGTATGTCCAGTGGCCAGTCTGTGCTGACACACAGGAGGTGCTCGATAAATGCTCATTAAAGGAAGGAAGGCTGTGTGCTTGCTGCCTCCTGCGTCACACTCGAAAGCATTGACTTCTTGTGAGGTGTATAGGTCAAGTTTAGCTCAGATCCGAAAAGGCTGAGGGTCAGCGGATGTCCGTAACTGCCCCTGTCGCCCCAGGCAGTGCCCCCATGTGATTCTGCGCCTTCTCTCCAGAGCTCCCCCACCCCAGATGGTCCCACCCTGTGTTCCCCAAATGTCCACCCAACACCCCCAACAGAGGCCACAGCTGCCAGCCTCGGGGCTCTGAGCAACTCTGGAGGACAAAGACACCTGTGGGTGGGGCCCCCAGTACCTCCTTGAAGTGGTCAAAGGCCGCGAGAATGATGTCGTGCCCTCCCCGCACCAGGCACACGGCCGCCAGCAGCTCCAGCACCAGGGCCTTGGTTCTGGGGAGAGAAGGGCAGGTTGTCCCTCGAGAGCAGCAGCCCCCACAGCAAGGGTCTGTCCCTGCAGCACCATCAAACAGGGAAGCTGATGGGGTGGAATAAGCGGGAGCAGTGGTCCTGAGAATGGGGGGCGGAGGGGTGGGGGGCAGGGGAGGCCAAGGGTTAAGTAGCAGGAGAATCTGGATATGAAGGTTAGGGCCCGGACCTCACCTGGGGTTCTTGTTGTTGAGACTCAGAGCGATCTCATTGACACAGGCTGGGTGGGTCATGACGAGGCTGAAGCCAGACTGGGGACAGGGGAGAGGTCAGCAGCTCCAGGCAGGGCCCCAGGACTGCCGGCACCCTGCTGCCCAGACCTGCTGGGACTGCCAGTGCCATGCCATTCTGGTCTCTGACTGCCCTCAAAATTAGGGAGTTCTTTATATCCAGCCACAAGCTCTTCTGTGGTGGCCAAAGCCTGGTCCCTCTTTTTAAATACTTTTGTCTGTTCAAAAGTCAGTGCCAGGACTCAGCCCCTGCACGGTGAGTCCTCAAAGGCTGGCTGAGGGAGGGAGGCCCGGCTTCCCTAACCACTGCTCCAGATGAAATGACCCGGGACCGTCATTTCAGCCCTGGGCCTGGTGGCGGGCCTTTCTTGGTGGGTACGCTTAGGTCCCCTCGAGAGGCACACACACCCAGACTCCCAGTCATGCCTGGGGTGCTCTAGGGAACCTGACCAGGAAGGGTCAGAAATCTGGACTTCCCCCTGAGACTGTCAGCCTCAAGACCCTGGGTCAACAGCCCAGATGCCCAGGCTCTCCAGTGAGGGACAGGGTCGGGGCACAGGCAGTCCTGGGACCTCAGCGCCGTGGGCGGCTCCCCCGTGAGGACCGGCCTGGCCGACCGACCTGGTAGTTCATGATGGCTCGCAAGCACATGATGCACACGTGGACGTCATCCTTCTGGCTGACGATGCGGGAGTTCCGCAGGGTCTTCCTGCTGTGGGCCGGGGTCAACCTGGGTGGGGTGCGGAGAAGGCGGCAGGGGTCAGGGCCCCAAACCCAGCTTCCCAGTCCTCCCACCACTCAGATGGCCTCTGGGACAAGAGGCGGGCACATCTACCCAGCCAAAGAGGCTGGCCCAGGGCAGGAAGGCGTCCTCAGTCCTGAGGCCTGGGGCTGGCATGCAGGGGAGGCTGTGAGCAGGGGATCGGGAAAGCAAAGGCCCTTAACAGCAGCATGGCCTTTAGCCAGTAAGAACAGACAGCCAATGCTTGTAACCGCCGCGGAAACGCCCTCCACAAGGTGGCGCTTCCGCTGCCGGCCCCAAGGGCTTATCTTCCATCTTGGGAGTGGGACTCTGAGTTCTGACCGTCTTGCTTCAAACCCCAGCTCTCCACTCACTGGCCAAGTTGCTGAATCCCCCTGTGCCTCAGTTTCCTCGCTTTTAAAACAGTAATGATAATAACAGCACCTCCCTGATAAAGTCGTTGGGACTGTGATATGTGCTCGGAGCAGTGCCTGGCTCAGAGTGGGTGCTCTATGTGTGTTTGATAACTCCTTCCTAAAAGTCATAATTTTGCCCTGGCTAGTGTGGCTCAGTGGATTGAGTGCTGGCCTGGGAAGCAAGGGGTTGCTGGTTCAATTCGCAGTCAGGGCACAGGCCAGGTCCCTAGTAGGGGCAGACTAGAGGCAACCACACATTGATGTTTCTTTCCCTCTCTTTCTCCCTCTCTTCTCCTTTAAAAGTAAATAAGTAAAATCTTTTTTAAAAATTAAAAAAATGGAAAAAATGGTTTTTTCACTGTTGCAGGACTTGCCAATGGCCACGTCAGGTCCCCCTGACGGCTGTCTGTCACATACCCAGCACCGTGACACCCCTCTGTCTGCCATATCACCCTTTTCTCACGGTTGCTCAGCTGTGCCTCTGAGTCTTTGCTCATGCTCTGCCTGGAGCGCCCTTCCCCGTCCCCATCACTGACTGTAAAGCCCTCATCATAAGACGTGGTTCCCCTGCCATCTCTTCCGGGAAACCGTCCTGATGCCCCGGGCAGTGGCCGCCTCTCTCCTCAGAGCTCCCGGTCACACCTCCATGACATCCTGTCACACACTGTCCCCTACTAGACCAGGGAGTCCCAAGGGCAGGGTAATCAGTCTCCCGAGCGCCTGCCACCACGACTGATACATTAAATGTTAAAAAACGTTCACTCAGTGAAGGCATGAATGAATGAAGAAACATGTTGTGAGCATTTGGGTCTTAATAGGAAGTTAGTCCCCCAGACCCAAAGTAGGAAGAGAGGAAGCTGAGCGTGAGGCTCCAGGGCCATCTCCTTCCCTCTCCCCACCTCCCACAGGAGGCCCCAAGTTAGGGTGGGATGACCTGTCCCCAGCAGCTAAACCCAGGGGCATCGGTCGAAGGCCTCACCCCACCCCGCCACCCGGGAGTCCACCAGACATGCACCTGCCCCCAGGCAGCTACGTACCGGGGAGAAGGGGGGCACCTGGAGGCCGCATGGAAGAAAATTGGGATTAGATGGGTACGAGAGGGGTCCCACTGACCCAGAAACCCCTTCCTTATTTCAGACCCACCCAGATTCCAGCCTCTACATGCCCACCCCTGAACACTTATTAATACACCCATGTCCCAAGCTCTGTCTGAGGCCCTTACTCTGATCCCCAATGCCAGGCCATCCCTCCCCCATCCCCAGTGGCCCAGAGGGAAGCTGGCTGGGTGCAGCAGTCTGGGGGTGATTTCTCCATTCTCCCCATCACCGCACCATGGGGCCCACATACTTGATGGTCAGGTGGCGACTCTTGGGCTGTGACGCCAAGGATGGTGGGGAGCCCTTGCTGAGATCTTCCACGGACTGCTCCAGGGGCTTGCTCTTCTCTGAGCTGGGGGTGCCATTGTCTGTGCTCTCCATGTCGTACCTGGGGGTGGGAGAGGGGTTGGAGGCCAGCACTGTGGGGGCACTGAAGAGAGGAGTGGGGGGACTGAGGGGAGGGACAGTTCTGCAGGAGAGACTAGGGGGCCGGAAGAGGAGGCTGTGTTCATGCTGGGCATAGTAGGGGGAGAAGGAATGGGAACAGAAGGGTAAGACACCATGTCCCAGCTGGCTACCCCAAGATACATCCCTCCCTATTCACGCAGGCCTTCAAGAAGAGGCATCGTTCAAGGCCAAGTGCAGGTTCCAGGGTAGGCTTTGGCTGCACTGTGTAGAAGTGACCAGAGGAATGGCAAGGTACAGGGATAGACCAAGACTCCAAGGAGCAGCAGGAGGGCCAGGGCGGGGCACTTACGTGACAGAGCACTGGGCAAAGGCCAGGTACTCCAGGAGCACGTCCAGGCCACGGTTCTCCTCATTGAGAAACTCCTGCACCCACCTGTGGGGCGAGGGCTCCCTGAGTTCCAGCCAGGATGGAGGTCCTGCCCAGAGTGGGTACCCAGAGCAGGCTCGGGCCCTAGGTGTACTCCCCCATGCCCCGGGGAAGACCCCAAGCAGCCCCCATCATAGACCCAGTGATGCCTGAGGTTGCTAGAGGCTCAGGCAAGATGCACAGTCCAGCCAGCGCCTCCCAGGGTGGGTAGGAGAGGAGGCAGAGCAGCTGTCTTGGACACCCTCCCCCAGAGGTGGCCCACAGGCATGGCCAGTGCAGGGCAGGGGATCAGCAAGGGAAGCCCCAGGGACCGCCTGGAGCAAGAGCTCTCCCGGGCCCTCCAGAGGGAACTCTGAGCCCTGGCTCACCCAATGTGGTTTGTCCTCAGGGAGATCTCCAGCTCCCGCAGCACCTGAGTGGACTCCTGAACTCGCCTCTTAAACTGGAGGCCAAGAACAGGGGAGTCTGGTGGGTGGAGCCCGGCCTCGCACAGGCCCACCAAGCCCCGAGGCAGCAGCCAGCCCTCCCCCCACACCTGGCCTTTCCCCGCCCACCGCCTCCACACACCTGCCCGACAGAGTCAGCATTCCTGGGCTACCCCTAGTCCCCCGTGCACACGCAGGGTACACACAGACACGCAGCACACATACAGCTGTACTCAGGGACAAGGGCACACACACACATTCAAACACAAACACCCCGGTGCACACTCACATGCCTCCAGACAACAAACGCCCTGGGCACACAGAGCAAAGGTGCCCACAGGTCCATTCGGAAGTGCACGGGTGCACACACACACTGTACATGGACTCAAGGGCGCACGCACATCCCTAGGTGGACAAGAGAGCACACCGTGCACAGATGCACAGGGCAAAACACCTACACGAGTACACACACACGTGCCCGTGTAAGCACACACAGGCTATGCAGAGGAACCTGTGCGAGTGTCTGCCCAGGGCACTCTCAGGCCCCTGTGAACACACAGTCACACTCACGTGCACCCACACAACCACAGGAAAGTTTACACACAGTTACTCTGGCTGCCCAGAGCTTGGAAGGGGCAGGGGCAAGGGACGGAGAGAAAGGGGGAGATGTGTACCCCCAGGTTGGACATCCAATCCGCTGCTACCTTTCGGCTGACCCCACCAGTTTCCAGGTAGCTCTTCAGCTTCTGGATGTAGGCCGCGGGGGGGTTCTTGACTTGAAACCGCTCCTGGGGAGAGGGGAGGGGGTGCACAGGGAACCAGCCAGGACAAGTGACCGGCCCTTGTCCTAATGACCCATTTTGGCTGTGACCAAGGTCCCAGGCTGCTAAAGACCCCTGTGACATACCAAAGGCATAACTTATCATCCGGTCCACTTTAAAAGACCCCGGCCCCAGGCCTGGCCTTTCCTTCCCACTGTGGCCTCACAGGCCCCAGCCCTAGCACAGCCTTGGGGTGCAGTACAGAGGGGTCAGGCCGGCCATGCACCCCACCCTGGGAGGAGACTCAGACAGGCCAGTAGGGGGCCCCTCCCATCCCCCACCCACCCTGGCCACACCCAACCCCCAGCTGGGAGTACTGGGAAGAGGAACACTTGGAGGGGCTCAGTGAAGGGCCCAGGCCCTCCACAGGCAGACAGTCCCTTCCCCAGGACACCACCTGGGATGGTAGGCACCTGTGGGTGCCCATCTCCTGTACTCCTAACTCCCCAGCCCCACCCAGGGCTGCAGTAGCCACTCACACAAAGAGGAGGGGGCCACATCAAAGGCCTCCCACCCTGAGGGGCTCCCATCCCTCCCAACCCAGACCCCTCGATCTGCCCAGCTCCCTACCTCCCACCTCTCCCAGGCCTTTGAGCTCCAATCTGAGAGGCCAGGCCAAGTGGCAGGGACCCTACTACAGCCCCCAAGCCTCTGGTGGCAGCTCCCCACCCTCTCCCCAAGGCCCGGCCCTTTCCCCGCCCCCACCCCCAACTCCTGCCCTGCCAGCTCCTCCCATCCATTAGCAGCTGCTGTAGGCCTAGCCCAGGCTCCCGGGGGAGACTCCCTGCTCCCCGAGCCCCACCCTAGCCTCCGCCGCCACAGGCCAGCCTCCCTCCATCCTAAATCAGTACAGCAACAAGGCCCCTCCCTGCCCCTGCAGTGGGAGGGGTCCTCCTGCTACCATGGACAGCAGCCCTTAAAGCTGGAAAGGCCCAGCAGCCAGTGAGCTGGGAAGATGGAGAGCCCAGCACCTGACTGAGCACCAACATACAGGGGTTCTAGTCCCTGCCGCACCGCTTGGTAACTGGGTGGCCCTCACAAGCTGCTTGTTGAGGGCAGCTCCCCTGGACCCAAGGTAAAAGGAAGACAGGGATCCTGCCCGTCTCCCCTGGGGTCAGGTAAAAATGTCCAACCCTGGGCTTACCCCCTCCCTTCCCCCACCCAGAGCTGAAGGGTCGTCAGAGGCTGCTCCAGGAAGCTCAGAAGTCCCTGCCAGCTCTTCAGAGGACAGACCTGGCCCTGCTCAGGATTCATAAGGTCCCCGGGGAGGCCCATATCCAAAAGGGGGGGATTCCAGAGTCCTGCAGATGCCCCCAGCACCCTCCCCAGATGCTGTACTGGCCTCTGGGCAGGGTCCTGGTCCTATGAGTGGCCTGGCAGTGCCCTTCTCCTGCCAGTCCCGGCCTGGCCAGGGCAGGGAGTCCCGGTGGTAGAAGGGTCCCGGTACCCACCTGGTCACAGATGAGCTCCCACTTCTTCTCATTGTCATACTGGCTCAGCAGCTGGACCTTGTCCGGGGGCAAGTTCATGCAGTTCTGGGGAGGGGAAGACAAGGTAAAGACCCTGAGCCTGGAGCCCCAGTAGGAGGTGGGGGGTGGAACATGGGCATCTCCAGGGAACAGCCCCCTTAGTAGGTCTGTCATTCACATGAATCCCAGTCACCCTCAGCCTGGGGGGTCAGTAGCATTGGCCAATAAGAAGACTGAGGCGCAGAGATGGAGCCCTCGCCCCAGGCTGGACATGGAGGAAGAGACAGGGGTGTGAGTCGGAGTGTGCCCGCCTCCAGACCTGAGCTCCAGCCCCCCACCCCTCCTCCCTGGCACCCCTGCCGTGTGGGCAGGGGTGTGGGTTCTCAGCCTAACTTCCTGGGGCCTCAAGCACCTCTGGGATCATCTCCCCGTGTGTGATAAGGGGCTATCTTCTTTTCTCCCATTTGGGTGAGAAGCTAACAGGGAGGCCATTTGCAACCAGGCGCAAGTGCCACCCACATGCCACCAGGTGCCAACTGCGCACTCCCTTGGCCCAGAGCACCAGTGTCGCACAAACACCAGAAAACTTCTCGCAGCAAAGAAGTTAGTTCCAGATGGTTGTCACATGGGAGAGGGTGCGGGAGGCTGGGTTAAGAGGTGAGGGGATTAAGAAGCACAAGTAGGCCTCGTCTGGTGTAGATCAGTGGATTGAGCATGGGCTGCAGACCAAGGGGTCGCCGGTTCAATTCCCAGTCCGGGCACCTGCCTGGATAGCAGGCCAGGTCCCCAGTAAGGGGTATGCGAGAGGCAACCACACTCTGATGTTTCTCTCTCTCTCTTTCTCCCTCCCTTCCCCCTCTCTAAAAATAAAATAAATAAAATCTTTAAAAAAAAGAAGTACAAGTAGGTAGTTGCAGAAGAGCCACGGGGATGGAAAGTACAGCATGGGAAATGGAGTAGCCAAAGAACTTACACACGTGACCCACGGACGTGAACGAGGGTGTGGAGCTGGCTGGAGGGAGCGGGGGGCACTGGGTGGAGGAGGGCAGAGGGGGGAAATTGGGTCACTGTAACAGCATAATCAATAAAACGTAATTTTTTTTAAAAAAGGAAACTTCTTGCAGCCACGGCAGACAGCAGTCTTCCTCTTCCCCGTCCTTCTGCAGCCCCTAGAATGTCGTCACTTCTGGAAGGAAGGAGGCAGGGACAGGCCTCGATGCTGAGGTCAGAAGGGCAGGCAGTTCCAAGCAGGTGCATCATGGCTCGGAGGCGGAGGAGGGGAAATTCCAGGGAAAGGTCACCGGCCGCTGGGCGTGGGGCGAGCTGGCTGTGTGCTGCTGGGTCTGTGGTGCTGGTGGCCCAGGCTGGGACTCCCCTCGGGGCTAAGAATCATCAGCACTGCCCTGCCTAGGTCCCCCCGAGGCAACACGTGACGTGGGTGCGGTGTCCCTGTCCACCTTCTCACCCACAGGACATGAGCCGGGGCACACGCAGGGTCCCGCCTCAGGCTGCGGAATCACGGGCGTTGTCACGGGGGTAGGTCTCCTCGGGGACCCCCGGACCCCAAGACTTAGCGTGTCTTCCCAACAGACCCAGAAGACGACGCCGATTCACCCCGATTCAGTACACGCCTGGCTTACTGAGGACCTACCACATGCCAGACCCCAGAAAGCAGCTCCGAGTCTCCTCGGTGCTGAGAGGACGCCCTACCACCTGCTCACGCTGCCCAAGAGGAAAGGCCCCAGCTAGAACGGACAGGGCCCCCCCGACCTGAGGCTCCTCAGCCCGCTTCCTCTCTGGGGTGCTGAGCCTCGTCTGGGTCTCTGGCCAGACCTCATCCCCAAAATCACTGCCTTTGCTCAGCCCCAAACAGGAAGCTGGGTGCTCTCAACCCCCATTGCCCAAGCTTTCCGTCTGGGGTTCCAGTTGAGAGGTGGAACCGCCCCTCTACCCACCGCCACCCCACCGCCCTGGCATGGCTGGGCATGGGGATACGTCATTCCGCACCCCTATTGTGAAAGTGAGCCCCGACCGAGGAAACTGCTGCCGTCTCATCTGGTACCTCCCCCAACCCCACACCAGCCAGCGCAGCTCCTGCCACTTGGGGGGGGGGCCCAGACAGGGGCCTTGGGAGGGTCCTGCTGGGCCAGGCAGGCCTCCCTGGTACCATTCTCTCCTCTCCCCCACCACGCTCCTCCTGATCCATCCCCACCCCCCAGAGATCCAGGGCAGGGCAGGGCCCAGGTAGGAGGCGAGGCTGAGGGGGAGGAGGAAGCAGGGAGAGAGGGAAGGCAGTAACAAGGAGACTGGGGCAGAGGCCAGAACCAGAGAAGAGGAGAGTCGGGGGAGGCGTGTGGGGTGGCTGAGCGCTAGAGGGGAGAGCCATGTCCTGACGTGGGTCCTTCTGGGCCCTCACCCACCCCGGGGACCTATCTGGTTCCTGGGATGACCCCAGTGGCACTTCTAGAGGCAGCGACTAGCCACAGTGATGACCCCAACAGTTACAGGGACCAGCTTTTGCTCCGAGCCCTGCCCTGGCTGGGATGACCACCATGCGCCCTCACCATCATCACCGGTACTGTTAGTCCACCATTAGTATAACCGTCTTACAGGTGCAGGCACAGACTGGTGACCTGCCCAAGGTCATGAAACCCATAAGAGGGGAGCTGGGTGGGCCCTGAGCCCAGAGCTGTGTCTGAACCAGTGCCCTGGTCCAGGACGGGCCCCTTCGTTGTTAGTGGGGAGGGGGAGCGTCTGACGGAGCTGACACACCTGTCCCGACAGTGGTGGAGGACGGGGCCCCCTCTGTCCCTTCCCCACCTGGGCCTCCTCAGGCCCCCGGGCCTACATACCAGCCTGCCAGTCAGGCTAAATTTAGGCTCCGAAATCAGAAATAGCTCTGACAGCGCTGAGCCCTAATTAGCAGCTGTTCTTTGGTTGTGCCCACCGAGGAGATGGGCACCCTAGGGAGCGGGAGCAGGGCCAGTGGGTGCCGCTCGCTCTGAGTGGGGTGAGGCCACCCTGCAAAACCAGAAGGGACCCCCAGACCCGGGGCCCTCAGGAGGAGGCAGCACCACGGGGCTGGGGGCTGGGGGACAAGCAGAGGTCTGGCCAACCGAGCTCAGAGGGAACCGAAGGGGGGTCAGGTGTGCGAGACTTGCCTCCGTGAGGGGAAAGGGGCAAGGGGTGGCTACAACGCGAGGCCCAGCTCTGGGCCCACCAGCCCTATAGTTTCTCTGCTTTTTGAGCCTCAGCTTCCTCCTCCATAAAGTGGGCACACTTCCCTGCTGCCTCATAGACTCACAGAACCCCTGGGAACACCCCATGTGAAGCCGCGTCCTGACCCAGTAATAACGCCCTTTGCTGATGCACCACAGTGAAGAGGCATTTCACAGACCGGGGGTGGGGGGAGTTCATCTCTGATGCCGAGGTCAGGGGTCGTGTGGCGAGTGGAAGTCAGTGAGAACATCCAGATGGAACAGATCCGTCACCAAGGCTCGGCCAAGAATGAACAGACCCTTCGGCCCCCTTTCGCTGCCCTTTATGCTTTGGGTCAGGAAGAGAAGGAAGAGTCATCTCCTGGTGCATAGCTAAGGAAAGGGCCTGATTTCCCAATGTTTCTATTAGAACGTGTGGGGGTAGGTCTTCTCCTTCCCAGCCCCTACCTCTCTGAGTGCGGGAGGGGCCTCCAGCCTCACTTGCCCAAGACCACCCCCTTGCAAGGTTTATGCCTTGCCCCTCCCAGTGTTGACATCAGGGGGTATCCCTGGGGACTGAAAGGGCTCTGGCTACATCAGGACACAGCCACACCCTCCAGTTTCACTTTCATTTGACCTGAGACTCATTCCAATCTACCTACCCACCCTCTCCCCTTGACGCCCGTCCCTCCAGCCCCAGATGCTCTTGACCTTGGGTACCAAACCCAGTCTCAGACCAGCTCTGCAGCAGTTCCACAGCCTGTCGAGCCTAGCAGTGGCCCTGTGCCCCCATCCCCACTTCCCCATCCATCTCCCCCCAACCCACATCTCTCTGGCCTCCTCCTGGGCTTCGGACCATTCAGCCTATCTCCAAAAACAATCCACTTTATTCACTTAAAAAATTCCGGCATAGAGATTTTGGGGGGCTCTTACAAGAGATCCCAGGCTTCCAGGAGAGGATTGTTGGGTAACCTGGGCCTAGAATCAGGTACTGAGTACCCCAAAAGCTAGCAGCTCCTCCCACCGGGGTCAAGGGCTCACGCAACAGGGACCGACCGGGGGCAGGCAGGGTGGGAGCCAGGGCAGAGGGACGGCCCATAAGCCAAGCTGGTAGCAGCACAGCGACGTAATAAATTCTCCCGAAACACTCAGCACTAGGTTCAGTTCTAAGTGCTTTACATCTATGAGGTCATTTAAACTTCAACAACAGAATTGATACCATGACAATTCCCCACTTCACAAATGGGAAACTGAGGCACAGAGAGATTAAGTGGCTTGCTCAAGGTGACCTGGCTGGCAAGCCGGTAAGAAGATTCACTTTTCTCAGAAGAAGGAGCACTGAGGACTATGACAGATGTGGGCCCTGACCCCCCAGGGTCTCCTGCAGACAGCTTGGCCCCATTCGTCGGAGGAACCAGGAACAGCCAGCCCCACTTCCTGCCACCCAGCACCCTGTGCTTCCTGTTGTTGCCCACACTGAGCTCTTACTCACTGGGGAACCCCCCCCCCAGCACACCCTGTCTCAGAGGGAAGTGGAGGCCTCCCCACCCCCTCCGCATGTGCGCTCAGCTACCAGCTACCGTTAGCACCACCGCTGCCCCACCCTCCGAGAGAGGTGGGCCCTCCCTCTCGTGGTTTCCGGACATCAGGCAGTGGAGGCCCCACTGTTCCTAACCTGAGTGATGGCAGGGAGGGCAGCCTGGCCCCTGATGGCTCAAGACAGCAACCTGGGTTGGTCTTGTCATGGGGGTGGGGGGAGAGGCAGAGCCGGGCTCTTGGGCCCAGGAGGGCTCCCTCACTGTCCCCTTCCTCCCGGTGGAGACTGTTGAGGGCACCTGCTCCCTCTCAGGCATTGTGCAAGCGTTCGTTACCCCGCAGCTCTGCTCCATCCCTCCAACCATCCTAGACAGACGCCATCATTCTCTTCTTAGCCATGAGGAGAACTGAAGCTCAGAGTGGCAGAGACAAAATTCCACCCCCAAGTGCCATGACCCCCCCAGCCCAGGAAGCTACTCTGCCCTTCCTGTGAGTAGCAGGGCAGAGGCAGGGGGCCCGAGCCACCTCCCAGGTCTCCATGTTCCTGGGAAGAATGCAGAGGCAGCCCCAAAAGCAGCCCCACCTGCTCCTGCCCATCTCACCCAGCTCTTTGCCAACCGGCTCCAGATGTCACCCACTGTGAATCATGCCCACCACAACCCTGGGTTCCAGGGTCAGCCTGTGCCAACCCTGACTGCTGGGAATGTCAGCCCACAGCCTCTGCCCAGCACGACACCTGACGGCATGGCCACAACTGCACTGGGATCCTCAGTGAGACACCCGAAGGAGGGGGGGCACCGGCCTGAGTGACCCCCCGCCCCAGCTACATGCCCACATGCTTCATCTGCCCCACCCCAGAGGAGGGAGTTGGTCAAGGAGACAGTGCCTCTGTCACAGGCCAACAGACTGGAGATCTCCACCTGGCCCCAGCAGGGAAGGGGCCCAGCTGAAAGCAGGACCCCAGCCTCCGTACCCTGCTTGGGGCTGTCCCAACCTCCCACATAGCCTGGCCAAGTGCCCGTGACCCTAGGCACATGCTAAGAGCACCCCGGGGCATGAGGCCCCAACAAGCAAATTCTTCTCCAACTGGTGCGGCCTCCTCCTGGGTACCAGCATCTCCCTCGGCCTTCAGCACAGCATCCTGGGCACCTTCCCTTGATCCCATTGCCCCAAGGACAGGCTCCTCCCTGCCCAGGCAGACCAGGAGTGTCCAATGCCTCACCAGAGGCATGGCCCTTCTCGCAGGCCTGGAAACAGTGCCTTGCCATCCCAAACCCTCACCCTGGCAGGGGAAGGCCTGCAGGGGCTGGAAGACACTCAGCCCCGGGCCTGGCGTAGGAGAGGCGAGAGTGCAGAGCTTGGCGGGCCAGTTTCCCACCATTGCAACAGGCCCGAGTGGCTGGGCAGCCATCGCTCCTCCGCTGTTGCTAAGGCAGCAGCCGGAAACCCTGGCTCAACCTGCTCTCTCTCCCCACCCGCATTTTAAGCAGGGACACCCCTCTCTCTTACAACCTTCTTTAGAAAGTAGCCCCCAGCACCCACCACTGGGAGAAAGGCTGCCCATGGGGAAAGGGAGAGCAAGCCCTCTTTTTTCTCACTGTCAGCCATGATGGGGGCACCTCCCACCCACCCACAAGGTGGGTCCCAGAGCCAGGAGCAGCGAAGTGGTTCAGGGTTTCAGGATCCCACTCCATACCAGGAGTGAAAGGGCGGAGCTTAAGTGAAAGGAAGAGGTACCCTGGGGCCAAGTGACTACACCCCAAAGGGAGTGCTTCTCCCATCAAGACCGGGGGGTCTCTGGAGGCGGTGGCCCCTCACTCTCAGCAGTCTGAGGCTCTCCTCCTCATAGCTAACGACAGGAATCCACTCTAGCTGGGGAGGTGGCGCCCCCATGAAGGCGTACCCTGCAATACTCATTGCTAGGCCTGTGGGTTTAACCAAATCTTTAGCCTTGGGCAGCCTCAAGGAGGGAGCAAGGCTGTCGCCCCCTAGCAGAGCGCATGCCCCTGGGGGTGGGAAGTGAGAGGAGCCAAGTAATTAGCCAAGTGAGCCTGCCTGGATGCTTTCTGCTTGTACAGGATGAGGGACAGGCGGACCCCTCCCCAGGTAGAAAGAGAAGTGTAAACACACCAGGGCGCCTGAGGGTGGGGGTGGTGCTGCCCTAGATTTCTACCTAGCCACCGCCCTCTTCCCCACCAGGACACCCTCTAAGACCCATCTTGGGGCCTCCACCCTCCACATCCTGCTACTTAGGGGCTCCCAGTGGCAGTCAGTGTCAGACTCAGCCAATGGAAGCAAAGGCCAAAATGCCAGCAGAGCGAGCAGTCAAGCCCTACACATGCATCAGAACCTCACCATTTGACTTTTGGATTTTCCACTGGTCTGAATTATGCACAGGGCTCCTCCTCATCAGTGTGGTAATGAGAAGGCCGGGACCTCATCCTGAGAGCCGGCCCTACTGCCATCCACAAATACACACTCGGGGCACATGGAGACCCAGGTCCCCCCTCTGTCAGGTGGGCCCAAGTCCAGGGATCCACCAGCAACTCAGGCTCCCCAGGCGGCCCCCAGACAGGGTCTGTCTTCGTTCTCCCCCCTCCCTATCTGTGCAGCTCAACTCAGCTTCGCCAGGCCAGGCAGTGGGTTTGGGACAGGGGGAGCAAGTGGGGAGATGGGGGATCAGGGCCTAGCCTGGTGTGAAGTGTCCCTCCAAGTCCCTCCCTCTCCCCTAATCGAGCAAAATGCCTTCACAAGGATAGACCAGACCCCACCCCATAGCTCCTCCAAACTCCTCCTCGCCTTTCTCCTGGGAGGGGGCAGCAGCCAAGAAATCCAGGAACTGTTAGGAGGAGCAGCGCAGAGGATCTGGCAAGGAGGGCCTAAGGGCCAGGGGAGGGGAAATGATGTCAAGGAGGTAGAGGGGAGAAGCGCCGGCCCCGGGGCCAGCCAGCTCTGCCCTGCTGCCGCTCCTCTCTGGGCCCCCACCCTCAGGCCTGCACTGCCAGCCTGCTCATCCTGCGAAGTGCCCCTGGGGAACGCTCGGCCTCCCTGGCCTGTCAGCCGGCGTCCAGCGGGGAGCTGACAGCAGACAGGCCACCAGGCGATTCGTTAGAGAGAGGAGCCTGGGACAGGGCTGAGGTGGGGAAAGGGAAGTGGGAAGGAGTGGCCTTTCCCCCCACTTCTGCCTCCCACCAGGTCTTGGGGGACCCTGACTTTGCTCTGGAGCTGCCAACCACCAAAGGCGTCCCGACTGCTTCGGGGCTCAGCCTGAGCTGACGGCTCCCTCCCTAGTGGCCTAGTCCTCCAGCCCCCCAGTTCCTCGGGGGTGGGGGGGCAGGTGACAGAGGGCAGAGTGGGGTGCTTCCAGGCTTTTGCTCTGCTCCAAGCCAGAGTGAGCACCCCATCCTGACCCCGCCCTTCCTCACCTTAATCCCTTGGGTAGGTAGGACCAGATGCCCAAGGACCCACAGGCAACCTGTTCTGGACGTAGGGGTTTGGAAACACAGACGGGCCTTCAGCAGGACCTCACAGCCCAGCTCCCGGCAGCCTATGCACCAACACACAAATCGGGACCTAACACCTCAGACCGGCTGCAGCTCCCAGGAGGTTCGAGTGTGACCCCTTCCATGTCTGACCCTGGGACACCAGCAGATGCTCCAGACCCGCACCTGGTGTCTGGGCCTGCGCGCGGTGGGGAGAGGGGTGTCCCCGGAACCCCTTTCCGTGCTCCGCTCCCAACTTCCTCACAGGACATTTTTTCTTATACCTTTAGTTTAGACCCAAGAGCGCCGGGGGAGGGGGACAGGGTGTCTCGGGGAGGGAGACTGGGTGACTGAAGAAGAAAGTTTTGGGGGGAGAGTGCTAAGTCACTCTGAAAGAAGCCACTGACAGTCCCACCCGGTGGAGGGCGGCCACTGGGCCGAGGATCTCCAAGCGGTACCTGAGCCCCCGGGGGCGGGGACGCGTGCCGAGCTCCAGCCGCCCCCCGCCTGCGCCCTGAGCGTGGCAGGTCACACTCACCAGGACCCGGTTAAACCTCTCCTCCAGCTCTCCTGCCGCGGGCATCGGCTGCTTGGGTGCAGCAGGCTGCTTGGGTGACGGTGCGGCGGAGCCCGCGGGCGGCTCCGCGCTGCCGGCCGCGTTGCCCATGGTGGTCCCCACCCAGCCGGCCAGGCGCTTCCAGCCTCGGAAATCCAGCTTTCCGGGGGGCGGGGGAGGAGGCTCCAGGCCTGGGGGGGCGAGGTGAGCAGCGGCTGGCAGCTGTGATGGGCGCTCAGCGACGCGGGAGCTCGGCTCAGCGGCGCGCAGGGGCCAGGGCGCGGTGTCCCATCGCGGTGGCCCGTCCGAGCAGCGGGGCAGCGAGCTGCGGGGTGGGGGGAGGAAGTCAGGCAGCAGGCCGCCGGGGACAGAGGGCTGGGCCGGGGGCAGGAAGCTGCGGCTCGGGCTCCCCCCTCGGCGAGTCTCTAACTTCTGCTATCGCTCCCCTTGCGCGCAAACCGCGTTTCGCCTCCGCCGCTACGCACCCAGCCCCACGGGGGCGGGCTGGAGGGAGGGGGCGGACGCGGGGTGCCGGCCAGGGGTCCGCTGCAGCCATGGCGCGGCGGGGAGGGGGCTGCCGACCCGGTTCACCTGCCGCAGAGGGGGCGGCCGGCCCCGCTTCACCTGCCGGAGCGGGAGGCGACCCAGGCTAGGCAGAGGCGGCGGCGCGTAAGGCAGCGCCTCCGGGTCCTAGAACCGCAGGCTCTCACTCGCTCCCAGCCGAGGAATTGGCGGGGTCTGGGCGAATCGGGTCATCGCTGGGGGCCGGAGAAGGCAAACCTCTGAGCCGGGAATTGTGAGCACCAAGGGCAGCATCGAGGCATAAGGGCTGAGTCCCCCTCTCGGGTTCCTGAATGAGAAGGTGGGAACCCCCTTCCAGGTCCCCCACCCCTTGTTTCTCTCCTCTGTTTAGCCCAGAGAAGAGCTGAGGACCAGAGGGAACCATCTGCAAATGAGAACCCCAAAGCAGGGCTCAGACGCAGGCAGGCGGAGACCCCCCCACCCCGCGACCTGTCCCACCCTGGACCAACTCTGCGCCTGCGCCGCATCCCCAGTGGTTTTAGAATGGGAAAGGGCAGAATTCCGGAATCTGAGGACCACCAAGGCAGTCTCAAGGAGAAGCGTGGGGGTTGGGAGTGGAGTGTTAAAGCATCCAGGCTGGGAAAGGGGCAGGCACTGCAGACAGGGGGGGATCTCCTTGACGCTGTCATCTCCAGGGACCTAGGTAGCCTCTCATCTTGGAGAATAACAGTCTCTGAGGTCTGGCAATTACAGAAATATTTCCAGAGGTCTTCTGTCATTAACCCTGACAATGACCACGGGAGACAGGATCGATGTGCTCATCTTCGAGATGGGGAAACTGAGACTCAGAGTGGTTAAGTGACTCATCCAAGGGCACACAGCTAATAAAAGACAGAAATAGGCCTCCTCTCTGTCCACCCTCAGAATCGACGCTGCCTTGGAGCTGCTGTCCTGGGGCCCCACTGTCCTTCTCTCTTCGGATGGACCAGAGGATGACAGAGTATTAGGGGGTGTAGAACCTCAGGCCTGGACACACTCTCCAGGCTGAACTTGAAGCTTTTCTCTTTCAGTTGCTCCCCTCATACCCCATTTAATTTGTGGGGATCCCCAATCTGTTCCTCCATGGAGGAGGGAGGGCCCATTAATGAGCCCTGGACTTTCTCTAGGCCAGGCCAGTGGCCATAAGTGTCCCTCCCCTTATAGCTTCTTCCTTCCACCCTCCCTCTCAAATTAAAAAAAAAAAAAGACCTGACAAGAATTTAAACAGGAGCTGGGGAATTAACTAACTAATGTTAATAAAGGCCCTGGAATGTGCCAGCCCTTCCCCCAGGTCACCCTGATATAAACCTTTCTACCAAGGTCATTCACTCATCAGCTCCTCAGACGGGTGGGAGATGTAGTCACATATTTTCTGTGCCAGCCAGGGACCCATAAGGCAAGACTAAGTGGAATTTTCCTCGGGCATGCACAGAAGGTGATCCGTTCTGTGCCCACTGCCCTCACTGCCAGCCTAGGACAGACCAGCATCTTGCCCTTGGGTTCTTGCCCTTGAGACTAGCTAGCACCTCTTTCCCCACCCCCACCCCCTTTCTTCCTTTTGAAGAATTCGGTCCCTGATCTCCTCGATGGCTGTCTCTTTCCATTTAACAACAATTTTTACTCAGCGCCAGCTGTGTGCCCAGCACGGTGCTCACTCCGGGAGGCTCCCTGGCAGATGAGAAGAGTCCCTGTCCCTGGGCTGCTCACAGCCTAGCAAGGGACAGACTCTAAACACGTCTGGGACAGTGGCGGCTGCAGTCGAGCCTGCGGTGCCAGGTGCTCAGGCTTCCTTCCTCTAGAGAAGGGCAGGAGCTGTGCCCGCAGCTGCAGATCCGAGCAGGGTGGGGAGCCTCTGATGCACAGTTGCCAGCCTGCGCCCTCAACACCTGGGGGTGCTCAGGCCACTGCCAACCACCCCTCGCCCCTCGTGTGGTGGAAGTCAGGCTGGGCTAAGCAGGATATCTCATGTGGAACACATCCAGCCTTTCAGGCCTACACTCTCTCCCTTGTGCTGATCAGAACTGTGAGTTACAAAATACGGGATGGGGAGGATTTAATCAATTATTACCTAAGAAATATGTTTGGCTTGGCAGAACATAACTTACCAATGGGGGTCCACAGAGAAGGAAATCCTAGAAGGGAGGCTTGGTGGAGTTTGGAACCAATGCTTTGGTGGGTCTGTGCTTCCCCCTGCTGGGCACAAGCAGTATGACAGCCAAGGTAGGGCGAGGCCTCCAGTGGTGAAGATGGAGTCACAGCGTGGGTGACATTTCCAGACTGTTGTTGCCTTGTCACCTCCAATGCAGGGATTGTGTAGTCACTGGCTACACTCAGAGGTTAGGTGACTGAGCAGGTTTCTTCAGGAATCTCCTTCCTGCTCACCATGGCTCAGCGGATGCCACTTAAAAATAAAAATAAAAGGTAAGACACGTGCACAGTTAAAAAGAAAAACAGTCTTAATGTGTCTTTCAAGAGATAGTTTGGATGTACACAGGTGGTGTGTGTGTGCGTGTGTGTGTTTGACACAGTGATAGCACACCGGGCACTTAAGAAGCTATCTGCCTTTGCCCACTCTACACCGCCCCCATCACGCAGCTGCGCCCCTGTTGCTCTCACTCCCCCCCTCGTGGGCACCCCACTGCCTGCCCAACCTGTCTCCGCCCGTCTCTGCGTTTGCACTTATGGGTGTATCTGCAAGACAAATGTATAAACATGACATTGCTGGGTCAAAGGTTATAAGCTTTTAAATTTTGGAAAGGTTTTCATGGAATTGCCCTCCGAAAAGTTTTCCCCACTTTGCAGCCCCCAGCAAGGGATGAGATTGCCTGTTCCCCCGGCCCCCCACTGACAGAGGGCACTGGCAGGCCTTTTGATCTTTGGTGAGGCCTCTTTGAAAGTCTTCCTCACAAGGCAAGTGAGGATCTGTCTCTTTCTTTCTGCAAAGCAGAGGCTGTGTCATCTTTTCCATCCCTGCATCCCCCGCACAGGACTTAAATGTTGAATGAAAGAGGACAGGGCTGCATGTCGGCAGGCCCGGGGGAGGGAGAGTAGTACCTGGTCAGGTTTAAGCAGGGAGCCTGTGCTTAAGGGCCCCGCTTGTCTCCAGGCCCTGGTTCAGCCTCGGCCCTAAACCGGAGAGCCCTCCTCTGGCAGGGGCCTTCCAGACTTCCAGATCTAAGCTTGGAGGCCTGGCATTCCCAGGACAGCTCACACTCACATTCCCAGGACAGCTCACAGTCAGTTCTCCTGCATCCCAGAAATGGGCCTCATCTCTGCATTGTGTGTAAAAGGAGGTGAAAATAAGGATTTACACTTGTTTCCCTTTGCACAAAGTAGTGAGAGTGGTACCTGTGAGGTGCTGGGGAAACGGGGCAGACAAGGCGGCAGTGGGTGCGAGACTTCTCAACCCATTGCTTCCTATACCGTTGCGATTTTTCAGCCAGATGCATGTATTACCCATTCAAAAGTTAAAGTAAAATGAAAGCAAGCTGCTTGCTGTCTAACCAAAGAGGGCTGCTCTATTCCTCCCTCTTCCTGGCAGCTTGTGGTTGGTGAGGGTGGGAACCCTACTACACCTCTTTCCATAAGCCACTAGAGGGCAGCCCAGGGGAACGGCGTGGACGGCTCTTCTCAAACCACACCTCTGGGGACACAGGTGCCCAACCTGGCCATGCATCCGAATCAGAATCTCGTGGGAGGTGCGGTCAAGACATGTGTCTTTTATGGTCTCCCCGGTAACTCTCCAGCAGACACTTGAGCTATCCTTGTCAACACCTCTCAATGAAGAGAGGACATGTCCCTAGCACCAGGCACATGTCCCTTCCCTGTAGACACCAACGGTCACTGACATCTCCCAAGCACCAGCACCGAGTGTAGCAGGGCAGAGGCAGGCACCTGCCACGTGTCCTTTGCAGCTGGACATCAGCCCTGCAAGGCGGACCTCGTTGCTGTGCTCTCTGGCCTCCGTGCCCACTTGAGTGACCGATCTAGCAAGGCCACGCAGCTGGTCAGTGTCACGGCCAGCATCCAAACCCAGCCGGAAAGCCCCTGAGCCTCAGTTTTCTTATTCTGAAAAAGAATTGGGATAGGGTATCATGGAACTGTTTTTAATAGTAAATAAAATGTCATGTAAAGGGCTTAGCAGAAACCTTTATTTCTAGCAATTAGGTGGACTTTATTTCCAGAGAAACCCTTCTGATACAAAACAGCCAAAAATGCTAGACAGAGACAAAATGTGTGTGTCATTTTCAGTGCAAGGCTGAGCTGGCACGAAAAAAAAAACCCCAGATGCACAAACCCAGAGAGGAACAAGGCAAGACCTGCCTCTTGGGGTGGGAGGAGGTTGGATGGAAGACAGCCCGCCCCTCACAAAAGTCGAGGGTGCCCGAAGGTGACATCCTTGGGTAAATGTAAGAAAAAAATCCACCCACAAGGAGAGATGGTAGGGTTCTTTCCCGCCTCAACTAATCAGGGAGAGAGAACCATTCTGCAGTTGTACGCACCTGGTAACATGACTTCAGAATCATAAAGCAGAAACAGTAGAAAAAAATAGACCAGTCTGCCAGTACAAAGGGAGATTTAAGTCTCCTCCCTCTGGAGTTGGTAGTTTAAACAGTTTAAAAAAAATTAAGTCAGGTCCTGGCTGGTGTAGCTCAGTGGATTGAGCACGGGCCTGCGAACCAAAGGGTCACCAGTTTGATTCCCAGTCAGGGCACATGCCTGGGTTGCAGGCCAGTTCCCATCAGGGGACCCACAAGAGGCAACCATCCATTGATATTTCTCTCCCTCTCTCCTTCCCTTCCCCTCTAAAGATAAATAAATAAAATCTTTTTAAAAGTCCAGTTGGGATATATTATAGAAGATTTAAACAATACAATTGACAAGCTTAATCCAATTGAAGATTTTGAATACTCTAGTCAATAATGGACAAACACACTCTCCTTTTGGGGCACACATTTACGAAAGTGACCGCATATCAGACCATAAGGCAAATTTGCACCAGTATTTTTTAAAATCATGCAGACCTCATTATCTGACAGCAACAGAATTAAACAGAAACTAACAACCAAAGGCAACCCCAGGCATTTGAAAATGTCAAAAGGCACTTTCATGGGTTGAAGAATTCCTAATACAAATTAGAGAATATCTAGAATGGAATATCAAAAAATACTGCATATAAAGTTCTTAGCACATAGAGTCCTAAAGTGGAAGTGGTGATGATGATGATGAAGAAAATGATGATGGTGAGGAAGATGCCCCGACAGCCTGTGGGGGGGTGGGAGGCGCATCTGTGAGACGAACTTGGCGGCAATCAGTTCTGAGGTCAAAGGGGCAAAGACTGAAGGACTGAGTCTGAGTAACAGACTGAGAAGGGGGAACCCAAAGGATGAGCTACAAACCACCGCCCTGCGAGTTGGGGGTTGTTCGGGCCCCATTTTCCTAATGAGGCCACTAATGATGGGGTGACCCAAGTCACCCAGTTAGAAAGTGGCACAGCCAGAAACACACCCAGGTTGGCCCTCCGGCTTTGCCTGACCTTGAGGGGACAGCCGAGGGAAGTGCGGATGACCTCTGTGGTTAACGCTAAATCTGAGTTTCAGGGTAAGCTGTCATAAACCTTATCTCTGCCGAGGAGGCGTTCAGTCCCCCCTCCAGCTCTGGGATGTCTGGCTGAGCCGAGAGGCCACAAGCAACAGCTGTTACCTCCACTGGTCTGCCTGTCCGTCTGTCCTCAATCAGCTCTAATGCAGCTGGAAGTGAAAAACATGGTCTCTCCTTTCCGGGCCCTGAAGCCCCCACAGAGCAGGGTAGACGGGTCTCATCCAACCAGGGGCCAAATGAATGGGGCTTCCAGGCACCCAGAGCCGCAGAGCTGAGAGGAGAGGGTGGGCTGCGGGAACCCCAGCCAGCGCCCAGGCCTATCCTCTGTGATAGGGGGCACCCCCAATGGAGGGCAGAGCATAGCTCCTGACGCACCGTAGGTATTTAATGAATGCTGACGGAAAGTACATTTATGGAAGACCTGCTAAGTCCCAGGCATTGGGCCTGCGAGAGTCTCGTTTTGTTTGATCCTAGTGGTAACAGGCTGAGGTTGGTGTTATTAAATCTGTTTCTGTTACAGATGAGGAAACCTAGGTTCAGAGAGGTTAAGTGACTTGTCCAAGGTCAAGAAAATGGCAGGGCAGAGACAAGAACCCAGGTCATGGGGCCCAGCTCTCCCTACCGGCCCTGGCTGACAAGGGACAGCCAGTTTGCCAAGGCCTCCTTCCTGGCTGGCCAGCCAACCCTGAGCCACGGTGACAAGAGCCGAGACCAGGGCAAGGCTTTGAGCCAGTGGCTGCACCTCTTCGCTCATTACCTGGTAACAGTTTATGGTGGGCCGGCAACCTTGCAGGCCCTGGGGAAATAGAGAGGAATCAGACTCGGGCCTGCAGGGAAAAGCTCACAGCCTAGAACGTGGGCAGGAGGGGAGGTTCAGGGTGCCACTGGGGCCACGGAGGGAGAAACTAACTCCATCCCCGCTCCCCCACATTTGTAGGCCCAGGGCTAGAAGTCAGCTGGAGCCCAACTTACAAGTCACCTAAATATTTAAAAGTTGTAAGTCATACCCACGAAGACAAATTCTATCCTCACTCTGTCAGATATACCTTCAAGGGGACCCAGAAAGCCAGGTTCAAATAAAAAGGTCTAGGACTCTGTGCTGGAACAGGACAGTGTTCATGACAGAAGGAATCATACCCCTTCTTCTCCCACCCCCAGCTCTGTCCCTAAGAGGGGCTGCAGTCATACACACACATACACACCAAGCTACATATCCATGCTCTATCCACACCACACAAGTGCACACTTACTTGCCTGCACCCTGAGGGCCATGCACATCAGCTGCGCAGTCTGCCCATAGGAGAGTCCTCCCATGGGGGACACAGCCCTCGCAGGCCCTGCACAGGGGACCTTGAGATTCCAGGTACCTAAGGCATGATCAAGTCCCATGCTGTCCAGTAGGGTAGCCACGAGTCACATGTAGCTATTTAGCTATTTAAATTTTGACTTGAACTATTTAAAATCAAATAAAATGAAAAGTTCAGTTTCATTCCCACTGAGTCACATTTCAAGCGCTCAGTAGCCATACGTGGCTTGTGGCCACTGGCCACCATATTGGACGGTGCAAATGGAGAACATTTCTGTCATTGTGGAAAGTTCTGCTGGACAGCACTGGTCGAGAAAGTGAGCCAGGGCTTCCAGTAGCCTCACTGCCCTGTGGGGCGGCCACAGCTGGGGGCGTCCAGCCCGGGGCCCCTCATCGCTCAGGAGTAAAGACAGAGCCGCCTGAGGATGACAAGACATCTTTGCGGAGAGGAGGGCATTTGAGGATTTGACCAAACTGGTAGAAGGGAGTGGGGAAAAGAATGTGAATGGCCATTCAAACAGGAAGAACAGCGTGCGCAGAGGTCCAGCGGAACGACCTGCTGGAAGAAACACCACGGATTTGGTATGCCCGGAACTAGACAGGGTGGGAGGCTGGAAGCATCCAAGGCCCAGTCCTCAAGGTCCTGGTGAGTGAGTATATGGCATCTGAGCCTGGTGACTGACTGGGTGAGGGGGCAGGAGGGCCACGGTCAGCTGAGGTCACCAGAAAGAAGAACTGAAGACCACTAGGGATTTTGAAACAAAACGCAGGCCAGGAAAGAGAAGCAGAGGGAAAGAAGGGCGTGATCTTTGAAAGGGAAGACGGGGCTTTGATGTAAGGGTGAAAAAGAGCTCACGTTGTGGGTGACAGAGAGATGGTGGGTCACTACGGGGACAAGGACGAAGGAAGAGTTACAGGCTGAAGGAGAAGTCGACAGTTCCATTTGTGATCCCTGGGGTCTGAGGGGAATCCACTTAGGCCAGTCCCGACAGGAGAGTAGAGATGAAGACAGCCCTCCTAAATTTGTGAAGGAGAGAGGGGATGTGGAAGCCACTAGAAGCCTGTCCCATCTGAGGGCAGGAACTGGGAGGTGTCTCCATGCAGGTAAGGGGAGGGCAAAAGAAAGACCAGGACCTGCAGCTTTTCCCAGACAAACCACCTCCTGCGAGGCACTCCCAGAGCAGCCGGCAGGCACCAGCCAGCATCCAGTCATTTGCTGGTGAGGGGGGATGGGAGGAGACTGGGGGAGCAGCCTGGCCTCGGGGAGGTTTCAGGGAGAAGGGCCAGCCCCATGCGTGCTCTGAGAGGAGGTCAAGAGGGTAAGGACTCTGAAGACAACGAGCTGGGCAATTAGACTGTCCCTAGTGGCCTCCAAAAAGACTAAGGCTTTCAACAGGAGCTGCTGAATTTCAATGGCAAGTTTGGTGACAGGAGGAAGAGAAAAGGAGAAACTGAGAGGCAGAGCCTAAGCCGACCATCAGCAAAGAGAAAACACTCACAATCAATGGTGCTATTCGTAACCCCGAGTTGAAAATCTGACAACTTTTTACAGAAAACTCAGGAATTAATCCTTAGACATTCAGGAGTCCCATGAACCCTTAAGGTGAAGAATCCCACCCCAAGAACATAATGCCACTTCTGCAATATTCCCACCAAAGATGGACAGCCTGAATGTATGCATAAGAAAACACCAGGCAAACCCCAAACCTGGAACACTCGAGAGAATGAAGAAGGGCCCTGGCTCGTGTCCGGCTCAGTTGGTTGGAGCACTGTCCTGTAACCAAAAGGTCGCAGAGTCAATTCCCAGTCACATGCCTAAGTTGTGGGTTCAATCCCCCGACTGAGCATCTATGCGAGTTGACAGATGGATTTCTCTCTTTCTCTCTAAAAGCAATGAAAAAAAAAATGTCCTCGGGTGAGGATTAAATAAGCCAAAAAGAATAAAGGGGGTCTCGACTCTGAAAAAATGTCATGAAAGATGAAACAGATGAGAAATCGCTCCAGATTAAAGAAGCCTCAAGAAACATAATAATTAAATGCAAACTGTGATCCTGGTCCAAATCGAATCCCACATCAGAAGGAACAAAGTACGCTCAAAGAACCCTCACTGAGTCAACGATAAAACCAGAATGTTGCCAGATCACATAAAGGTATTGTATCAATGTTAAATTCCCCAAAGTTGAAAAGTGACTGTGGTTATGCAAGAGAATGTCCTTGTTCTTAGGAAACACCCACTGCGGTACTTACGGGTAACAGACATGATGGTCGCCACGTCCCTCAGATCAAGAAAAAACACATATTTATATACTGTTTATTTTAAAATATAGAGAAAGAGGACAAATAGGACAAAATTTTAACAAGTGTTGAATCTGGGTAAGGGGTATAGTATAGGGAAGATCTTTGCATCGTTTTTGTAATTCTTCTGTAATCTTTTTTTCCAAATAAAATTTCAAAAGAAAAAAAAACTCCACCCAGACCAAGAACCTCCTGAAGTTGGGGACCTTGACTCCTGCTCTTTTCCCCCCAGCGCAGGCCCCATAGTGGCCCAGCGCGGACCATCAGTCGGTGTCCTGGGTGTACAGGGCAAAATTAGGGAAACAGGTGGCGACCGGAAGGGCCGCGGCCCACCGCTTAGGGACATTCCTCGGCCACCGACATTTTCTGATCTGGCAGCTGGAGCGGACGCCGGAGTGATTCACCCGCTGGGCTCCTCCGTGCGGAAGGTGGGTGGCGGGGGGCGGGGTCCGGTAAGGGTGAAGCCCCGCCCCGCAGGGAGAGCTCTGGCCAGCAGGTGCCGCTGTTGAGTCAGCTCTGACCGCGCTTGGCCGGGGCTGCCCAGAACCTGGAACTGTTCCGCTGGCACGTAGGGTGTCTTTCAGAACCCAGCCCACCAGGGTCTGTAAGCATCCTCGCTCATCCTTGCCTGGGTCCAGATTCCCACTCCCAGGCCCTCAGCTTGTCCGCACTCCATCCCTTGGGTACCCCGAGGCAACCCCCTTGCCTGACGCCTGGTGGAGGAGGGGACAGCGTAAGCAGGAAGAGGCCTCAGTCCTTGGCCCCCTCATCAGAGTAGCGCATAAATCCTCCCCTTTTCTTTCCCGCCCCCTTTACTCCGCCTCCCCCTCTTCCTCCTCCTCTTTCTAAAACTCTTTGGGCTGCACCAGGCCTTCAAAACAAACACACACCTCTGCCCCTCCCCAGCCCGCCCGAGCGTTTCTCTACAACTTGTTGCTCCCAGACTCCTGTCCTTTCTGCTGGGTCCGGGGATCAGAATGGAGACAGGGCGAGGATGACAGGGTGCTGAAGGGGGTAGGGAGACGTCCTGTGATGTTATTTCTTCCCGTGTAGAAAGGAGTTGGTCTCAGAACCCCTATGCGGTAGGGTGGGCTGGGGTGGGCTGGGGTGGGGTGGGGTCGTCTTCCCTCCCTGGGAGGGTGGAGCTGGCCCTCTAGTTCAGCTCGCACCTGGCCCTCCCAGAATGAAAGGTCACTCTGTCCATCCCCCTGGCTCCAGGAAGGGCCCAATTGTATAAAGTTCTCCCATATCTTTCCCCATTTCTTTCTTCCTGTTTTAAGATTTTATTTATGAGGGGAAGGAAAGGAGAAAGAGAGGAGACAAGCATCAATGTGCCTCTTGCGCGTCCCCAACTGGGGACCTGGCCCGCAACCCTGGCATGTGCCCTGACTGGGAATCGAACCAGCATCCTTTCAGTTCACTGGCTTGTGCTCAATCCACTGAGCCACACCAGCCAGGGCATCCCATTTCTGTATGTTCACTAATTCCTTCAACAACCCCTCAGTGAGCGCCAGCTCTGTGCAAGGCACCTCCACTTTACCTAATGCCGGCACCTTAAATCCTCAGGAAGAGCACTGGAGACGGGCGCTGTTATTCTAAGCTGACTTCTCCAAAGACCCAGCTCAATCCAGTGCTCTTCCCTTCTCTCTAAAGATAAATATATAAAACCTTTTTTAAAAAGGGGATAGGAGCCCTGGCTGGTGTAGCTCAGTGGATTGAGCATGGGCCTGCGAACCAGAGTATCGTGGTTCGATTCCCAGTCAGGGCACATGCCTGGGTTGCAGGCCAGTTCCCAGCAGGGGACTCAAGAGAGGCAACCACACATTGATGTTTCTCTCCCACTCTTTCTCCTTCCCTTCCCCTCTCTCTAAAAATGAATAAATAAAATATTTAAAAAAATAAAAAAAAAATAAAAAGGGGATAGGAGAGAAATTAGGTCTTTCATCTTTGCTTTTCCAGCACGAACTTAGTGCTTGGTGCCCAACAAATGTGTGGTGAGTAAAAGGTCCCTCCGCCAGGAAAGGCAGCAGAGCCAGGGCTCCAAGTTAGATCATCCCATGCCAAACGCCAAGTCCAGGGCAAGCTGCACACCCTGCTCCCCGACCTGCCTTCGGTGTGACAGCCGGGGAGGGGCAGCAGTGAGGGAGGCCCCAGCCTCACTTTCCACTCTTTGTGTCTGAACTAAACTACAGGGCACAGAGAAGGAACAAAATGACTTCGTGAAACAGAACTCTGCAAATGCAGAATGTGCTGGCCTAAATGTCTACAAATCATACTGTCAAAACCTTTTAATAACTCGCTCTTTATCCAAAGCCCTTGAAGATATATTTATAAAATAGCTCAATTCATTTATCTTTCTTCTGTTTAGTGCATTTGTGCACTTGCTGGGATAGAAAAGCCAAGGTTGTGTCAAACAGGATTCCAAGGCATATTTGGTGCAAGAGAATAAACAGCCTCTCGCCCATTAATTCTTTGCGAAGAGATGCCACTAATTGCAGGCGCCTTTTATCTGTTTTGTTAGGCCTCGCGTGGAATGCAGGCTCTGAGAAAAGCTCTTCTCACCACTCAGAACCCACCGAAGCATGCCCAGCTCTGAGAGGGGCTTCTCGGAATGCAAACGAGGGGCTGCCTCTGCAGCCCTGAGCAGAGCTAGCCAAATAGCAAACACACGAGAGGGGACACATAGGCTTTCGGGGCTGTTTTTAAGGGAGAAAAATTGGTCCCACTTCTGTGGGAAGCTGATTATTTTGCATACCTCCCCTCAGAGCCAGCGACACTGGTGAAGGACACTGGAGGTGGCTGAAGCCGGGAGAAGCCGCTGGTCATCCACCCCATCATCTGGCACCTGCCTACAGAGCAGCTTCTCACTCTTCCTGACCCATGTTAAAGCCAGGTCTCAGCCCTGGCCAGGTGCTCAGTTGGTTAGAGTGTCGTCCCCATGCACCATGGCTGAGGGTTCCATCCCCGGTCAGGGCTCATACAAGAATCAAACAATGAACTGGTTGGTGTAGCTCAGTGGATTGAGCACAGGCTGTGAACCAAAGGGTTGCAGGTTCGATTCCCAGCCAGGGCACATGCCTGGGTTGTGGGCCAGGTCCCCAGTGGGCACCACATGAGAAGCAACCACACACTGATGTTTCTTTCCCTCTCTTTCTCCCTCCCTCCCCCTCTCTCTATAAATAAATAAAGTCTTAAAAAAAAAGAATCAACCAATGAATGCATAGATAGGCGAAATGACAAATCAGTCTCTCTCTCCCCCCACCTTTCTCTGTCAAATCAATAAATTACAAAACGAATCAAAACAAGGTCTCCCTATGTGGCAATACCAATGAAGATAGTGGTGTACTGTACCTTGTGATAATAAAATGACGATTCTCTTCAAAAACACTCTCGCTCAGACTTTCTATTCTTGCCACCAGCACCCCACCTCCCACCAAGGAAGGGTGAAATGAATTAAACGGTTATTTGTTTATTCATTTATCGATTTAATATTGAATAAAGCCCATTAGTGCCACCTACTGCATTAGATGCTCGAGTGACAGACAACTGGGGAGCTGGCTGGCCCCTCCCCCCCAGGTCCCCAGGTTGCCAGTCACGCCCAGTACACTTTGCCCACACTGATTCCTCCCTTGGCCCCGCTGCTCTGTTAGTTACCCCTTTTCCCACCTCCACCAGACAGCACACCCTGGGCCCTCCCCCAAGATTCATCTCAAACGATAAGCCCCGAAGTCAGGTGGGTGGTTCAACTGCGAGAGGATGCGAGCAGGGAGGAAAACCCTGGGGAATACTTCTAATGTTTTCTCTCTTAAGCAGGGGGTTCATTCCATTATTCTGTATGCCTTTCTGTGTCTGAAATGTTTCATCATAATGTATTTTCGAAATAGATTCCATTCAACGTACGCCTCCATCTTAATCCCCAGCTCCTGCTCTGTTTCCTTGTCAAGAATCAAGCTCAGCCCTGCCCGGTAGCTCAGTTGGTTAGAGTATCATCCCCATACACCAAGGTTGCGGGTTCGACAGACAGGAGGCAACCAGCAAATGCATGAATAGGTGGAATGATGAACCAGTGCTTCTCTCTCTATCTCTCTTTAACATCAATAAAACATTTTTTAAAAGAATCAAGCTCAAAAATTCCTTACTGTCAGTCAAAAGCAACTTGGTGTTTCTGAAGATGCATGGAAATGATTGTCACAGTCTGGTACCCCTCCAGGGTGTGAAATGCCATTGGGGAGTGACACGGTGCTGGGGCTTCCACAATAATAACAGTGTTGTCATTTCTTAAAGTGAGCAGTGGGTACATGGGTGCTTGTTTTATGTCTATGATATTGCAGAATAAATTAAACATTTGGAAAAGCAACTCTGGCCCTGGCTGGTGTGGCTCAGTGGCTTGAGCGCCAGCCTGCGAATCAAAGGATCATCAGTTCAATTCCCAGTCAGGGCCTCAGTTGGGGGCCAGGTCCCCAGTAGGGGGCGCACAAGAGGCAACCACACATAAATGTTTCTCTCCCTCTTTCTCCCTCCCTTCCACTCTGTCTATAAATAAATAAATAAAATCTTTAAAAAAAGAAAGAAAGAAAGAAAAGAAAAAGAAAAGGCAACTCTGTCCAGAGTGAGAGGGACAGGAAGGCAGAAGGATGGGAGCTAGAGCTTTAGAGAAGTTGGACAAATAGAACAAAGAGGTGGTTCTCTGCTAGGCCTGGAGGGCCCGTCGAGCAATCGGCTTGGACTCACAGGTACAGAGTGGAGAGCAGCAGAAAAAGTCGCAAGGCCGTGTCTGCCGCAGTAAGCTAAGCTATGTGTGTGTGGGGGGCCCAGAGCGTCTTCGCTGAAGCTGGGCCACCTGGGGTCAAGTCCCGGTGCAATCTTTCATTAGCCTCAAGACGTTGAGCAACTGGCTTCAGTGTCCTCACTCTGAAAAATGCCTGTGAGGATCGAGTGAGATGAAGTGTGTGAAGCTTGCCCGGGTCGGCATCTAACAAGTGCTGAACATTGTTATTACTTGTTATTACCCATTAGTCACATGACCCCGAGCAAGTCACTTAAGCTCTGCAAAACCCAGCCTTCCTATCTGTGAAATGGGGACCTCATCATCTCATCCAAAATAAACTCATGTGAATGAAAGCTGAGAGTGACTCATAAACAAGAGTTAGTGTCAAATAAGGAGCTACAGGTTAAAAGACTGCTAGAGAGGGCAGGGTCCATGAGGGCAGAGGCTGTGTCCGCTGAGCACACTGGCATGTCCCCAGGGCCCAGGGCAGTGCTGGGCACAGCGCAGACCCCCCGTGGTACGGACGGGATAGTATCTCCCTCAACAAAAAATAGGCACAGTGAAGTTCTAACCCCTAATACCTTAGAATGTAAACTTATTTGGAAAAAAAGTCTTTGTATAGGCAATCGAATTCAAGAGTGGGTTCTAATCGGATAGGACTAGTGTGTCCTTATAAAAATGGCAAATCTTCCCTCGCTGGAGTGGCTCAGCAGATTGAGTGCTGGCCTGCAAACTGAAAGGTCGCCCATTCAATTCCCAGTCAGGGCACATGCCTGGGTTGCAGGCTAGGTCCCCAGTAGAGGGCATGTGAGAGGCAACTGATCAATGTTTCTCTCACACACTGATGTTTCTCTCCCTCTCTGCCCCTCTCTAAAAATAAGTAAAATCTTTAATAAATAAATAAAAAGGGCAAATTTGACATGGAAACAAACACACAGAGAAGGAAGATGGAGAATTGGAATGGTACCCCTACAAACCAAGGAATGCCAACGATTGCCAGCAAACCACCAGAGGCTAAGAAGGGCAAAGAGGGCTCCTTCTCCTGTAGGTTTCAGAGGGTACATGGCCCTGCCCACACTTCGATTCCAGACTCCCAGCCTCCGGAACCGTGGGACAAGATATTCTGAAGCCGCCCAGTCCCGGGCACTTTGTTACAGCAGCCCTAGAAGATTACAAATGGTGCTGGAGGTGATCGCATGGAGACACGGCATCTCCAACAGTGGTGGAGGGTGTGTGCAGACAGACCATGAAGAAGGAGCCTGTCCTGCTGTGAGGTGTGTGGGGAGCATCAGAGGGCGGAATAAAGCAGGCAGGGTGTGAACCTGGGTAGTCCAATGCCAGAATCTGTGCTCTTTTTTTTTTTTTTAAAGACTCTTAAACTTTATTTTTAGAGAGGGGAAGGAAGAGAGAAAGAGAGGGAGAGAAACTTCAGCATGTGGTTGCCTTACTGGGGACCTGGCCCACAACCCAGGCATGTGCCCTGACTGGGAACGGAACCAGCAACCCTTTGGTTCACAGGTTGGCACTCAAACCATTGAACCACACCAGCCAGGGCAGAATATTGCTCTTAATCTGTACGGGAGAGGCCCAGATGGCTCTGGAGCACTCTCCCTGTCCTAGCTTCCAAGGACCCTCCTCCCCTCCTCCCTCCACACTGGGTGAGCAAGAAGGAATGGGATGGGAGACCATCATGAAGGCACTCGAAAAGGAAGCAAAACCAGCGTTTGGCTCTGAAACACCTCGCGGACTCACACACAGCACTTGCACACAGACAGATGCCAGCAGCAGGCAGCCCGGTACACCCCAGGTTGGAGGCCCCCTGCGCAGACGGGCAGGAGCCATCATCGCACGCACAGCCAGTGTGTGGGTGGGGGCAGGGGTGCTGCCTCCGCCATCATGAAGCAACATCTCTCTGCCAGGTGGAGTTCAAAAATGCCCCCAGCATTTTTCTGGTCTCACCTCCTGCCTTTCTTCAAGGGCCCTGGTACAACCAGTGATAGGAGCCAGGTGTCTCTGGAAATGGTATGACCCTCAGCTGGTTGGCGGATATTCTTCCTTCCTCTTTAACTTGGGCTCTGCCCATCCCCTGGTCTGGCCACCAAGACTCCTCCAACACCCTGACTCCCTGTCTGGCAGCGACATACTAGAGGTCACGCCATCTGGGAGTCCTCCTGGGGGAATGGGAAGAGGAGAGGCAGAGGCACCCCACGCGTGGGACGCCGGACCACACACGCTGGGCAGAGAGAACATTTGGAACAGTTAGAACTCTGGTTCTCAGCCCTTCTGCACAGGAGCACCCCCTTGGGGAGCCTTAAAAACTCCAGTGCCCAGGCTGCACCCCAAAGAATTAAATCAAAATTACTGGGGGTGACACCCAGACATTGGAACTTTAAAAATCTTTCCTAGGTCATTCCAGTAGACAGTCGCATTGAGAAGCAATAATTTGCTGGACAAAGGATTTCTGCAAAGAGAGAGAACCTGTACCCCAGCTGGATGGAAAGCAGCAGGGATGCAATTGTATCAAAAGGCTTCTAGGAAAGAGGAATGGTGGCTGCCAAGGCCTGGGGGTGGAGGGAGGGTAGTTACTGTTTCATGGGTGCAGAGGCTCAGCTTGGAAAGATGAAAAGAAAAGCGTTGTGAAAGGCGTGGCGGTAATGGCTGGACCACAATGTGAATGGACTCGATGCCGTTCAACCGTAGCCCTAAAAATGGTTTCAAGTACGAGACAGAGCACAGATTTAGAAGGATATTTAATCCAGCCTAAAGATAGATATCAAATTAGGTAACATCTAGAAATCTCTCCCATGCTTCCTTTCAAGACACCTATATTTCTGTCCACACCTGCACAGCTAACTATCTCCATATTTATACTCAGCTAAAAAGCAAAGATATGTCTTTGGAGACCCAGCTAAGATCACGTGCACCTTCCTATTCCCAATCACTGTGTACGGATGTGAATTAGACAGTGAAGAAGGCCGATAGGAAAAAAAAATTCATTCGAAAATGATGTTGGAGTAGAGCTCTAGATTACGCGGGCCCACCAGAAGGACGAACAAGTGGGTCTCGTTCAGGGCAAATGAAGCCTGAAGTATCGCTGGCAGCAAACACGACAAAGCTAAAAGCCGTCGTAGTTTGGACACATCGTGAGAAGGCAGGTTCTTTGGAAAAGACGGTAATGCTGGGAGAACAGAAGGCCGCAGGAAAAGAGGAAGACCGACCACGAGATGGACCGACTCCGCAACAGAGGCCCCAGGTGTGAGTCCACAGGAGCCGGGCAGGGCTGTGAGGACAGGACAGTGTGGAGGGCACTCATTCGCCAGGAGTGGGAGCCAACTCCACAGCTCGTCATACATGTGTAAGGATATAAACGAGACAGGGTAATAAGAAGCTAGGACAATTTTTTGGCAACTGGAATAGGGAAACTGAGTTAGCTGACACAGTGGCTGAGGAATTCACCGCCGGGTGCAGAATTGTCTGTGAAACCAGGTTGGAGCGCCACCCCACCCCCAACCTCCCTGGAAGTGCCGTCAAAACCCCAAAAACAAGGACCTCACCCCCAGGGTAACCTTTCCTCCCGCGGCCTTTCCTCCCTGGAGATAACATCTCAGGCCTCCATCATGTGTCAGCTCCAGGCCCTGAAAAGCCGCAAAACCGGGTGGGTGACGCCAGTACCAGCTGAAATGACTAAAGACCCTGCCTTGTCACTGACCAATCAGTGGAGACCATGACCCTGAAAGGGCACACCTGGAGAATGTTCTACTGAAATGCTCCCCTCAGCCCTCCCCCAAGATTCCTGACTGCAAAAAAGAGATTAAAAAAAAACAACCCCCAAAGGACCCAGGGCGCATGCCCTCTCCCTCTGGGGAGCAGCCTGAGCTACTTCTTTCCCCACAAACACGAGTCTCCTAAACTCTAAGGCAGTGGGCAGCTGGTAGCTCATCCCAGGCTAATTCCCTGAACCTGTCCCCGAAGGCCTTTTTTCTCTGCCTTCCCAGCAAGCTAAGGCAGGCCGGCCTGCGCTCTCCTGTTGCTTCTTCCATGCTCAGCCCCTCCTTGTGTCACTGTCCCCAGCTTTTAGTAAATGCGTCCCCATAGCCACCTGGACTCATGTTGCGAAGTCTTCCCTACACGAAGTCAGGAACCCACACACTACAGCTGGCCCTAGGCCGGCCGGCTCAGGCCCCCTGTCCGGCCACGTGATGAGAGGCTTTGGGGAGAAGATCTGGACTAGCTGCTTTTAAATGTACTGTAGAAGAAATTTAAATCTAAGACTACCAGTGGTCTTTGGTAAAAGAAGGGTGAGGAGAGAGAACAGAGCTATCAGACATTAAAGCACATTATGCAGTTATAATAATCTTTAAAATGTGATTATTTTTTCAATCAATGAGAGAGAACTGGGAGAATGGAGAACTCACAAATGCCTATGCGAAGGTAGTTTATCACAAACGTGGAATTTCAAATCACAGCAAAAAGAATTTTTCAACAGTATCAGGACCACACTTGTGTAGCCATTTGGGGGATTATAAAAAAAGTCCTGAAGCATCTGGAGCCCAGAGTGGGAGGGAGGGAGGGGAGGCAGCGGGGGAGCGTTGCCCAGGGGGGCCAGGGAAGCTGTAGTTGTTCAGAGGGGTCCTGGGAGTGGGGTACCTCCAAGGAGGGGCTGAGGCCTGTGACTGCAAACACAGCTGACGTGAGTAACAAGTGAGAGCAGTTGGACCAGGAGCCTGGAGAAAAAAGATCTTCTTTTTCAAAGGCCTGAGAGGGACATGGCTGAGGCTGGGACCAAGAAGCAGAGGGAGAAAGGTCCGCTAGCTAGAACGAACAGTGGGGCCCGGGACCAGACGGTGAGAGAGGGGGCCAGCCCCCGACAGCCACGGGGCTTGGTTCCGGGTGCTATCGTGAGGGAGGCTGCAGCTCCCCTGTGTCCTCACGTGTGATAAAGGAGTTGAACGGCTCCTCCGGGGGTGCATGGGCCCCAGGAGAACCCCAGGGAGGGGGCTGGAAGGAGTAGGAGCCACAGAAGATTACGGGCCTAGGGACACCCCTTTCCTTCTTTGTGGAAGGATGGGCTGAGGCAGGGGTCAGCTCTGGGAGTCCACGTGGCTCTCAGTGTCCTCCTCACAACTCAGTCTCCTTGGGAACTTCCTCTCAGAGTCACTGGGGTGAGGACGAAGCAGGAGAGGGGCCCACCCCGGCTGTGCTGAGGCAGGCGGCCTGGAGGGCTGCCTGGGCGTGCCACCTTGGATGGGGTCCAGCGGGGGTCTCTGGGACAGGTGGTTCCTGGAATGTCCATGCCCACAGGCAGCCAGTTCACGGTGGCCAACTGGGACCAGCTGCTCAGTCTGTCCCCCTGCCAGGCAAAGCCTGCTGAGTCCCCTCCAGTCCCTGGGTCCACAAAGGCCTGTTTTGGGGGACTGAGCCTTCAGTCATGGTGAAATGGGAGAACTGAGCCCCAGGTGAAGGCAAGCAATAACATTCCCTTCAGTGGGGGAAGAGGAGCCATGCTTTCCACGCCCACCTGCCGTAAGAGTTCAGGTCCTGGCAGCCCCTCCACCCGCCACAGAAGCTGTCGCTCCAGGGAGGCCAGTAGAGAGGGCAAAGTGGAAACTCTCCCCAAAAGATAAGGGAAGTGGGGTGAGATGGACTCTTACAAACCACCGTGGAATGGAGCCACTCACTTTATGACCACACAGTGTCCCGAAAGCAGTAAAATTTATATGACCACTTCCACTTGCCAGCACCTCCCATAGAGCTGACACTTGGCTAAATCCTTAACTTCTCTTCTCAAAGACCGGAGACACCAAGGCGGTCAAGAGCTCAAACATCACCCGAACCGGTTGCTACAGGCATTGTGTGGCCCTGGGCAAGTTTCTCAACCTCTCTAAGCCGGAGTTTCTTCATCTTATGCCTCTGACCCCAAACCCCACAGTATATGCCCGGGGCCACCTTGACTGGCTGGTCCTGGCAGGGAGGAGCCAAGGGGACCAAGGAGGTGTAACATTTTTCAGGCCAGGTAACGCAATCCCAGACAAAAGTCCCCTGGCCAGGAATAGGCCCTGGAGGGCTCAGGATCCCTGGCTGGCCTGAAGCCCCCAGCCCCTTGAACACGGGAGGAAAGGAGGGGCCTGAGTTGGAAGCAGAAGTGGGTCCCATAACAGGTCCGAAGACTGCTGGTCAGATGCTCCCTCCGCTTCGGCCCTTGGGAGAGCTGCGATTCTCCGAGGCGGGCCAAGAGACACCGGTCTTCCCCTCTTGGCTCTGCCACCAGAATATCCAGAATAAGGAAATCCACAGAGACAAAGGCAGATCAGGGGGTGCCCGAGCTGGAGAAAGGCAGGAATGGGGAGCAGCTGCTTCACGGGTGTGGGGTGTCCTTTTGGGGCGCAAGGGTGGGAACTAGGTGGAAGTGGCAGTCACACACATTGTCAAGGAACTAACTGCCACAGAATTGTTCACTTTGGAAGGGTGAATTCCAAGGGGGGTGAAATTCATCTCCATTAGAAATAAGGGTCCCTGTGGCTAAGAGAGTAAAGGCATAAGAAGAGCGGGCAGGTGCCAAGCGAGGTGGGGGGGCAGGGGAAGGAGACGCTGAGGCAGGAGGCCCGGAGGGCTGGCCGTCTTCATCTGCCCTCCAAGCTGTTCGCTTCCTCTCGGACTTGACAGACTGGAAGCTCCTGTGGGCGGGGGCAGGGACCTCATCTTTGTAGCTATTTAGCTGTTTTTAATTTTCAGAGCAGAGCATATGCATCTTCCAAACCTCGGGCACCAATGGAATGAAATAGAACGTGTTAAGCAGTAGGAAGATTACCCACCGCCTACACTAGGGGAGTGAGGACGTCACTGGGCTGACTTCCCGTGTGCCATCCCTGGGCAGCAAGGGGGCTGCCAGAGAATCCCAGGGCAGAGTGGGCCTGCCCATCACCCCTCGCAGGCCCCAGCACCCCTAGAGGGCAGCACTCACAGGGGTCTGGGAGGGGGAAGGGATTGGAGGAGCACCATGGCTCCTTTGTCAGACCCAGGAAGGAGAGTGGGGCAGCTACAGGAAGTAGTGGGGTGAGGAGTTCCCTCCGGAATCTATCCCCCCACTTCCCTCCCCTCTGCTTGCACAGCTCCTGCACATGCTCAGTGTGCCCATGAATTGGGTTGGCTGGGGGAGGGCATTGACTGGCACCCCCACTTAAAGGGACAGTGTTATCCTTGCCTGCGCCCAAAAGGCAATGGGACCTGGCCACCCTCTTTCATTGTATTGAATTATTTCACCTCAAACCCCTTTCCCCACTTCTTCCTGTCCTCTCAGCTCCTCTGTCCATCCTACTACCTCTCCTCATTCCCTGGCCCCTGACAGCACGGTCTGTCCACTGAACACAGGAGTTTCCACCTGAGGTGGGGGAGTCTTGGATGGGAAAGAAAGGAGGACCCCAGGCCAGAGTACACAGGGGTGGTAGGAAGCTGCTGCAATCACGCTGTGAAATACCTGCCTCTCTGGGCCTCCCTGCACTGGCCCAGGTGACTGAGAAGGTCCTGGAAAGCCCATGAACACCAGAGAAGTAAGGCACCAGGCATTTGCTCTGGAAAGGCCTGGGGAAGGAGGAGAGTATGTCCAAGCCCATCTTCCCCGCTGAAGGGGGAATGTGCGTTGGAGGTGGGGGGCTACAAGTTGGAGCTTACATCACTGTGGTGGGTGGGGGGCTGCACAGTCCTCAGGACCAGGCAGTGGAGGGGGAAAGGGTGGGGGCAGGGGTGGGGGGCGCAAAATGAACCTTGGCCACTGGGGTAGCTGAGCTGCCTCTCCCCAGGACTGAGCCCAAAGACTCCCCAGCTCCACAGGGTGGGGACTGGGGCACTGAGGTCACAGAACCAGACATGGGAAGAGGTGACATTGACTCTTCATTAATCTCTCTCAGCCCCCGACAGTTCCCAGCTCACACCCTTCTCCTTTGTTTTCTTCTTACCCTATCCTGCCCACACCAGCCTTGGGGATATTAACCTACCTGCATACAGTCCTGGCCTAGAGCCCTTCAGCCACTGTGTGTGTGTGTGTGTGTGTGTGTGTGTGTGCACACGCGCGCACGTTGTGGGTCGGGAGTGTGGGCTGGCAACTTTTTGGTCTCCAGGCTCCTCAGCTTCTAGGCCAAGAAGGGCTGAACTTCTCACCTGTCCCCTCCCCCGTGCAAAGCTCTCGCCTACTCAGGGATGCGCTGGCCTAAGCCACCTCCTGACACCCCCCCACACCCATCCCCCTACTCCAGCAGCCCTCTGGAATCTTCCCTTCCCTTCTAGTTACTAACACACACAACACACACGCTCACACCCCTCCAGGTAAACAGCCTTCTTCCTGGCCCATGGCCTCCCCCTCCCCCTCCCTCAGGCTCCAGCTGAGGAATGCAGCAGCAGGGAGGCTGCCCAGCCTGCTGGGGGGGCCTGTGGATCCCTGGCTGGCACCCCAGGAGAAGGCAGGCCTCTGCTCAGCATTCCTGGAGCCCCAAAAGCCACTCCCTCTCTGACCCTTGGGCTCCCCACCTGCAACGTGGGGACAATAATTTCTCTGGTCCTTCCTGATGGAGCTGATAACTCGAAGGGGGGCTAAAACCCTCTGCCAGGGTTCCAGGGGCAGACCCCACAGGAAAGGGCGATTTTGTTCTCTTGAAACTCATCCCTTCCTAGAATCTGTTTTCGCCTGGCTTCATTGCAGGAGGTGCTGGCGAGGCCTGGGTGTGGCAGGGCAGACGTGAAAGCTGTCCTGGCAACACACAGGCTTCATCAACATTTCCGTCTAGCAGGTCCCAGGCCTGAGCCCTTCCTCCTCTTGCTCAGTGCAGCCTGTCAAGATGAGCTTTCCTGGAACGGGAGCTAAGCCAGACCTCCACCCCTGCCTGTGCACGGTGGCAGAGTCAGCGCAGGCTCGCTGGTGATTTGACTGACTTCCTCCTCCAGCACCGCAGCCTGACGTTCTGTGGGCCAACCAGGGAGGGTGAAGGAAGAGGGACTGGCGTCTGCAGGAGGGTGGGTCCAAGGGTGAGCTGTGTTTCGGAGCCCAGTACTGCTGGCATGTTGGTGGCACCTGAATCATCCAGGCTGACTCAGCTCTCTTACGCACAGACAGATGAAGGGCTCACCTCACGGGGAATGAAGCACACAGGTGCCTGGGCTGGAGCGGGAGGCACAGACGCACAGAGTGCACCAGGACAGCCAGCCCACCAGCTCTGCTAAGGACTGATTCACTGCCCCCCTCTGCCTCTTGGGCGGATTCCCCATCAGGAGAAAATGTCCCTTGAGTGCTTGTCAGTGCCCTTCTAGGAGGCAAGGGGTCAAATGAATGACTAACCTCCTACCCAACCCCTGTCTAGGAGATGTGTGGGATTGGGGGCGTTCAAGGATAAGGAGACACAAGGCACCCAGACCTCCCCTAGCCCAGCCCCTAAACTATGGGAAGACGGGAGAATACAGAGAGCCTGGGAAAACCCCCTGGGCCTTCCCCCAAAGTCTCAGCTCCTCCCAGCGATCTGGCATCTTAAGTCAAGTTCCACCTGAACGCAGGGGTTCCTAACTGAGCCCCCTGGCCTCTGCATCCCCCCCTCTACAAAACCTTAAGAGCAGTCTGACTGTCCCTGACACACAGCAGATTCAGGCATCCTGGAGACCTCTTTTTAAAAAATCTTCACCCAAGGACATTTTTTTCATTGCTCTAAGAGAGAAACATGGATGCAAACATCAGTGTGAAAGAGAAGCGTCAACTGGTTGCCTCCTGTATGAGCCTGGACTGGGGGTCGAACCCGCAACCCTTCGGTTACAGAGCAGTGCTCCAACCAACTGAGCCCCACTGGCCAAGGCCGTCCTGGAGATCCTGATAGGTCCCCAGTGCAGACGTCTGCTGTCCTCCCAGGCTTGGGGCAGGGGGGCACTGGGGCCCCAAGTCCCAGGCCTATCTGGAATGAATGTGCTTTGAATTTCAGAGCCCTAGTGAAATCGATCCCAGCCATTTACATTTGATTTCACCAAAACCATTTATTTTCTTTGTGAAAAATAAGATGACATCAAAGAACAAATTGTGGAAACGACAAGGTGGAAGTCAAGCTGTCCTCGGGGAGCACAGGGTGCTGAGCGTGGTTTTCACTGGCCGCCCGCCCACTTGAGGCCCAGCCGGCCTGAGCGTGTGTGAAATGAACTGTCTGCTTGGGCCAACCTGGCTGGGGGGCACTCCTAGGTGCCTGGCTCCCCACCGCCAAGGCTGCCCTCTCGGTTCCACATCTCGTTCTCCCGCCGAAGCCGCTGGTTCTCCGTCCGGAGCCTCTCGACCTCGGCAGCCAGCTCCTCAACCAGGTGACAGGACTGTCGGCTGGTGCACCGCTGCTGCAGCCTCCTGCTCTCCTCCTCGGCCTGGGACAGCCTCCGCTCCAGGTCCAGGTAGTCTTGCACCAACTCCTGCTTGCTGCGGCCCTGCAGGCTCTCTGTGTGGTAGCGCTCATAGGCCTCTGAGAAATCCCTCTGCTGGAACTCCCCGTGAACTTGGCCTCGCCCATCGCTGTCCCCTGCTTCACTCTCCCCACTGGAGCCCGGGTGGGAGGCCCCCTGGGGCACATCCAGGTCAGGCTCCTCAGGGTCTCGGTCATCCATCAGGAACTGGGTGGTGTTGTAGGGCGCCACAGGCTGGCCCTTGGCAAACATCTCCTCTCGGACCCGGGAGGCCCTCTGGCTCTGCCTCTCATCCCGCTGCTGCTTCTCGGCCCAGCTCAGCTCCAGGTAGGGCCGCCAGTGCCGCTTGCGCTTGGAAGGCCGCCGGCGGTGCTTCTTTCGGCTCAGCACTGCCTCCATCGAGTAGCCCCTTGGGCTATGGGCCCGGGGACCCCTGCCATTCCGGCCCAGGCCACCATGATCTTCCTCCTCGGAGTGACTCTCCATCTGGGGTGTCAGGGGCAGGGAGCTGCCGGGGTCGTGAGGCTCAGGGGGTGTTTCTGGGCTCTCAGAAGAGCCAGTGGTCTGAAGACAGAACGTGAGGGAGGATGGGTCATGGGCAGCTGTTTCCTGGTGGTGGACACCTTCCATGCCCCTCCGCGTCACCATCCCCACCTAAAACCGACCTTCTCCCACCCTGCCACCTTGTCCCTCTCTAGCTCTCGCCCTTCTGCGACCACTTATTTGTTTGTCACTTACCTTTCCACAGTCTGTCCCCCAACAGGCCCCAAGCAAACTCACAAGGAGAGCAGAAATTTCACACGTGCATTTCATTTTGTAATTTCAATGCTCCTCCCCCTCAGAAAGGCCCCATGTTTTGTTTAACACTCTGCTACCATTGTCTTGAAAATTTTTTTCGGAAACATTTTACTTATTTATTTTCAGAGACAGGGGAAGGGAAAAAGAGGGAGAGAAACATTGATTAGTTGCCTCTTGCATACCCACGACTGGGGATCTGGCCCAGGCATGTGATCTGACTGGGAATCGAACCAGTAACCTGTGGTTCACAGGCTAGCACTCTTGACATTCAATCTGCTAAGCCACACCAGCCAGGGCTTGAACTTCTTAATAATTTTAGAATAAAGTGCGCTTTGCACTGAGCTCCACAAATTATGTAGCTGATCCTGCTTCCAGATATTTGGATAGCTGACTCTTTCATCCTTCATCCTTTGTTCCCATGTCACCTCTGCAGAATGGCCCTCCCTGACCCCCTGTCTTAAGTAGCCCCCAGTCTCCCCTTCCCACTAACTCCCTATCACGTGAAAATCAGCATCCCACTCCCATCTGACTTCCTCCTATAAGAACGTGTCTGTTTGGTTCACCACTGCGTCCCTGTGCCTGATCCAAGGTAAGTGCTTAATAAACAAACGTTCAATGATATAAAGCCCATAAGAGAGGGGAGTCCAAAAGATATTGGAACCCAAGACTCTCCTGTCATTCAAGGGTGAAGAAAATGGAGTGTGGTTATTCCAGGCAGAAGTCGCTACCATCCGTCTACATGACGGGCAGGAAAGAGGACCTAACTAGGGAGAAGAAAAGTCAATCTCCAGTCTGCAGCTGATAGAATTCTAGAACTTATCGCAGAGGTGCAAAGGATTCCGTCAAGAGAGTGTGCGTTCGGGGCATCTGGTTATCTCTGTCATGGTGAGGGTGGGAGTGCTAAGTGGGGAATGAATTGCTCTAAGTTTGTGGTTTGGGGAATTCTAATAATAACTACTACCACTGGTATGTTGTCTCATGATGTCCAGCCTGGTTCAGAGACATTTGAGCGCGAGTCCATACAAGTCTAGGGTACGTACTGGGGGTGCACGTAGCTCTGTAAGAGTTGGAGGTGTGTTACGTGGGTTTTGGAGGCCATGAAGGGAACTGTAGGGAAAAGGAGGTGTGTTGGAGTGCCTGTGCTGTTACTTCACCTGCAGGGAGATCATCAGTTAAGAGCGGCTGGCCTCGTCTCTGCCGGCATCTGTAGCCACATGGGATGGAGATCTGCCCGACACGGGAAGAGGTGGGCCTCTGCCCGCGGGAACTCTGAGGCAGGGTGGCTTGTTTTTGTGTGCACTGCAATTCACCTGCTCCCAGCCATCAGCAAACGCCCCTAATGATCTTTGCCTCACCCAAGCCAGCCCGGCCCTCAGCCCCGTGTGCTGTCTCCCTCCTAAAGGCTTTTCCCTCCATGACCGTGACCAGTAACTGTGGGTAAGCTGTGTGATCTGGGTGAGTCATTTGCCCTCCCTGAATCTTCTAGCCCTGGCATGCCATCAAGTCCAAATTAAATAAATCCAGGAAGCACTGGAAGTGGCTAGGCAGGGTGAATCGGAGGAGCTGAGCTCTCTCATCACCTACAGGGAGTTGTGGACCAGGGGAGAAGAATGGGCAAGGTGGCAGCAGTTAGCGTGAGCACGGGCCGGGAGGGTCTGGGCTCCTGTTGCCAGATCAGAAGGTGACATTCTGAGGGCCTGATACGACCTGTGTCTCCGTCTGTCCTGGGTGATACCCTATACCCCACCCCAACCCAAATTCTGAACCAATTGTTCAGACTCTTTTCCCTGCTTCAGACCTGGTTCTCAGCTTGGACAAAATGCCAGGCAGGCCTCTGTTGTCAGAAGGCCGTAGGTTTAACCCCTGGATCTGCTGCTTGCTGGCTGCATATTTCTAGAAAAGGTATCTCAGCTCTCAGAACCATACCATCTGTGAACTGGACATAAGAAGTCCTACCCTGAAGGGCTACTAGGGTGTCATGAGACGGCACAGACTTAGCACCTGGAATACTGCCCAGCGCATAGTAGGGACTCGTTTAAAAATACTGGTTTTCCAAATGTGCCAACACGTCTGAGACAAGAGGACGGCAGGCTCCACGTTCGGGGCACTCGGGGTTGGAAGGGTGAGGCTTACCTTGGCCTCCTCCAGGGTGCTGCTGACTCTGTATGACAGTCGGTCTGCTTCAGAGTGGCCACCTTCTTCTGTCCCAAATCTCTCAGCAGATGCCTTTACCTAGTGACACCTGCTTCAAATAACAACAGAAACCTAAGCGCTCAAGGAGAAATGTCAGGAAGACTGGCTGCCCGGGAATTTTTCACCAAGGCAGCGGCAGCCATTTTGTAGCACCGGACAAACCTGCACACCCTCCCTTTCAAAGGCAGCCCGGGAGGCTGCCCTGCTTTTCACACCTCCGGCCAGCCAGGGGCCAAATGGGGATTAAGAAGCCATCTTCCCAGTCCTGCTTCTCAGGCCCCAGGGCCAGGCTCACACCCTGTACTGTTCTCCTGGAAGTCACCGAGGCCCAGGCTGGCTACGGTGAAGGTGGGACTGAGCTTTGTTCCCCCAGCAACCAACGTGGGAGAGGAGACGGCCTCGGAGGCCCCTGTCCGTACAGCAACGACCTGGAGAGACTCAGAGCGGACGGGGTCAGTGGCTCCCACAAGAGGGGGTCCTTTCCAGAGGCCTGTCTTAACTGCAGCCCCCTAACTCCTCCCCAGGCTGGGCTCCAGAAGTCGGTGCCTCAAGAAACACTTCTGGGACCTGGGCTGAGCCTGGGACTGAGGCCTTTTCATCCACACACAGGGCCTGGCCTGCCGCCCTCCTGCCTCTCAGGACGGGAGACGGAGGGAAAGGGGAAGAGGTCTTCACATGACGTGCAGCTGGGAGGGAAACCCAACTGGGTTAAGGATGGATTCCTTGGAAGAGAGGAAATGGTCCGGGAAAGAGGTTTTGCAAAGGCGGAACTGACCTATTTGCTGACAAGGGCTATGCACACGACTACATCCGTGTGCCTTTCTGTGCAATCGCCTGTCTGTGCAATTCCCAACGCCTCAGCCCTACCTCTTGCTGCATGCAGTTGCAGCAGCTGTCTGGTCAAGCAGCTCAGGCGCTAAGGTTGGGGGAAGGGAACGGCCTGACAGCGCGGGGCCTGCTGGGGATTGTAGTTCTTCTGGTCTTGGAAGGCTAACCCAAAGCCTGTCACATCAACAGCTCTGCCGAGTACTTCAAAACCCATCTGCCCTTACGCGGGAGTTGTCCCGCGGTCACTGCTGCCTGTTTTGATTGGTCAACTCGTCTGCCAATAAGGCAGCTTTTGTTAACGTTTGCCGTGCGGAAGCACAACCAGTATCCGCCTTCCAAGCTCAATTAAAGAGTTCATTGATGGCGTTAATCTTTACTAGGCAGAAAATAGATCCGGCTGAGAGGGGAGGGGCTGAGGGAGCGGAGGGATCCTCAGCTCTAGAGGAAGGCGACGAGAAGGCTCTGTGGCCGCCGCCGCCATTTTGGGCTGGGAGGAGGCAGCGGAGGGACTCGCTGCACAGTGAGAGCACCCCGTGGGGGGTGGTCCGGGCGTGGGGAGAGGCCGGGCCGAGTGGGCTGCCTGAAGTGGCGACGCCGGGAGACGGCGGGAAGTGGGACCGGGGGCCCGATGGGGGGGTGAAGGTTGGAGTCTCCCCGGCAGGGCCTGGTCCTCAAACCGTCCCGGCAGCCCCGCAGCCTCGCCTCTCACAGAGGGCGCGGTTCTTGGGTAATTACCGCGTATTTCCCGAGATCCCAGTTGGGGAGAGACCGAATAAAACGGTTTTCTTCGGTTCTCTTCCCACTGGGGCGCAGATCATGCGGCCGAGCTCTGCGAAGTTCTTTTTCCGGCCCCATTCGGCCTGGTATGGCGGCGAGGCCCAGCGTAGTGGGAACCCCTCCCCAACTTCGACGGGCGAGGTGGGGAAGAGGCCAGATTCCAAAGATGGGACGCGGGGGAGGGTGGAGGTCGCAGCACTGGCCGCGCGTCTCTCTCGCCTGGCAGTCAGGTGGAGGCTCCGAGAGATCCCGGTGCACCCACGACCATCCCCCACCTCCTCCATACACCAAGGCTGTCCCGCGGCCCAGGCTGCGAAACAGCCTTCTTCCTACTGTGACAACTTCTAATTTCCCCTGGGACCAGCCAGCAGGGTAGGGGCACGTGGAAACCTTCACGAGCCCAATGCTTGGAAATCTCTGAACACTCTGGTCCTCATGGTTCATCCTATCAGTGCCCATTCTCAGAACGACTTGACCTCGCACGTCGCCGGCCACTTTGGGAAACTCCAAAAGTGTGCTGTTCCACTTGTCTTGAAAGTTGACACCAAAGGGGTATGGGTGTTTGCCCTTTACAGGGTCGGGACACAAAATACCTTAGAGTTGCCATGGCTCTGGGAATGAAAGGGGAGTGGCCCATTTCGGATGCTTCAGGAACATCTGTTTGCATTTTGAAATCTGAGCCATAACTTCTCCCAAAACTTTTGGAGGAATGTCTGCCCTCCTAGAGGGGGGAAAAAAAAAACGAACGAATTCCACTGTAATCTTTATAAGACTACAAATTCTTTCCAGTTTAAAGAACTTTTCTCCCACAAACTAAACTAAATGGGATATTTTGCCACTAATGCATTGTTACTAGGAAACCTCTATTTTGACATTCCAAGTAATTAAAAAAAAAAACTTCTGTAGATCCTAGACGCCGCCAAAATAGAAATTGCAGTTTGGAGGTAGGGGAGACCTGCTCTGAAAAAAATAGTCAATCTTTAAGTAGCTTCTTAAAGATCAAAGTTTGATGTGAAAGTCTTTTGAATTACAGATTAAACTATCTTGTTTCCTAGTGCTGGAAATTTTAATTCAGGAAGATTTATACCTCAGGGGTAGCTTAATCTGCAAAAATGTCATTTAAAATGTAAATAGGTAGCTTCTGAAGTTAGGGGAGTGACTGAGCAGTGAACTTTGGCTTTGAGGGTACCTTGTTGATTCTTGTAAGTATTCTGACTGGGGGGTGGAACCCACAACCTTGGCTCCCTCCAGCTGAGCTCCCCTGCCAGGCAGAAGGTACCCAAGGATGAGTCTCATTGCCAATTACAGATGGTTGGGTTATTTCTGAGCCTTTGGCCTCAAAGCAGGAACCTCAGAAGGTTCTTCAGAACTAAATCCTTGCTGCTCCTATTAATAAAGTAAGTTTTTAAAAAGTTGTGAGAGTGACAGTTCCATAGCTTTAACTATTTCCCCACCCACTGAGTATTTTCAGAGGAAGTCTTAGAACTGGATTGTAGAGATACGATCACCATTGGCTCTGGTTCTTAATCCAAAATTTGAACCCCTTAGTCCAAAATGAAACCAGTACACTCGATTCATACTGTAGGTTGACTTGGCCTAATGTCACATTCATTTTACACTTCTTCAGACAGAAGATTTAAGTTAGGAAAAGTTGACACTAACTTGGTAGAAGTTAAGTGAAATAGTCATTGGAGCTGAAAGGGGAGTCTGAAGATTGTCAAGAATTTAATGAGCGAGGATCCTAGACTCATGATTCACCCTCCATTAAACCTTTGGATGTTACTAAGTGGAGCATACCAGGGACAGAAATTTGTTAACTCATAAAAATGAAAGCTTACCCTGTTTAAGGTTGTCCAATAAGCTCTCCACTCCTTGATAAGAAAAGTTGGGAATAAAGCAAGTTTGTTTATGGAATAAAACCTAGGATTGGAGGTTAGGAACTCCAAGTTCTGTTCCTGTGTGTGCCACCACTGACTTGCTCGGCTTGGCTAGAGGCCAAAACCTGAAGATTAGGCCAAAGGGGAGTCTAATCATCTAATGTTCAACCAGATCTTTGACTCCCTCCTCCTTTTTCAGATGAGTTGCTTTATAGTTTATAAGAAATTCTACCAGACTGTATTATATATGCCTAAGCTTCCTTTTTTTACATTTATTTTTATTGGGTTTATTGGGTCTGCCTCAGTTTCCTAATTTGAAAATGGAATCAGTGCTGCCTCCCTCATAAATACCTTGAGGAGTAACTAATCTTCAGTAGCTATTTAAACATTTACCCCTATAACTTTGTTACTTGGGAACGTTAGAACTTTTAGTTAGAACTTTTACTTCAAAGGTTATTTGGAGTAGTCGGGAGGCCTGCCTTACCGAAGTGTGCCACTGGCAGTACAGAGTGTGCCCATTCAGACAGGCTGAAGGAGGGTCAGGCTGTCAGAGTACCAAGTAGTGGTTACCATGAAGTTCCTGATGCTCCATGTCTGCCTGACAGCCCACTCTTGGGTACTAGTGGCTGTGAGCAGGATTCATTGATTCTTTGTAGCAGTCCTCGTCAGGATGAAGGTGCTTGCTTCTGAACTCTTTGATTTCCACAATTTTTTATTCTTTGTATTTAGCTTTTACCATTCTTCTCTTTTGTCTAAGTTGTTTAAATGTTTACTGTTTTATTAAGTACATCTTTCGTAAAAACTAGAGAGGAGGGTACAACTAACTTCTCAGACATTCTTTTCCATCCTCCAGTTTGGTCTTCTGCCTTTGCCTGAAAGTTGTACTAGAGTTATCCATATAATTGTACTAGAGTCAATCCATATGCAGAATTGAATGTTTGGAGCAGGTTTCAGAAAGTTCAAATTAACCTCCTCCGCTGACTGGAGGTTAGGACAAGTTCAGCTGAGTAGCTTACAAGAGCAGCTATCATTTTCTTAAAATCTCTTGCACGGAGTACTGTAAAGCTCCCACATTTTCCTTTAGGAAGATGCTTTTTGCTCACCGCAGACCCAGGGCTTTTTAACACTTCACATGAAGTCAGTGAATATGTCAAGTAGAATTTGACTTCCAACAAGTGTTTACAATTCCCTTCTGAATGTTTGCTCTTGAAAACAAGAATGTGTAAGCCAATGTTAACTCCTCTTGGTGCTGTATTGAATGATCACATTAGTTCAAAAGACTAAGAGTTTTCTGTAGCATCACAACCGTTTGAAAGAATTTTAATAATTGAACTGTCTCTTAAAAAAAAGAAGTTTAGTCCAGAGGATTTGTGAGAGCTACAGCATTGATCTGTCTAAACCCAGGCTTTGTTTTTTTCAACAAGAGAGAGAATGAGGTGGTCAGCTTTCCAAATTCAACAACAGCTGGCAAAGATTGATTCTTTTCCCGCTAGACCACAGATTTTTGTCCCACTTGCAAAGTATGACTTATACAGTTTGGTCAGCAGACCCCACTGTGTTCAGGTCCTGAATTTGATACACTTAAAAATTACTTTTTATCCTAGCATCAATAATTTACACTTTGTGTAAGAAAGAAGATTAAAGTGGAGTTTTATTCCAGTGATCTTGTCAAATGTGAAAAAATTTATTTAAAAAACCCCAAAACCACCCTGTCTGGTGTGGCTTAGTGAACTGAGCACTGGTCTGCAACCCAAAGCCAGAGGGTCGCTGGTTCAGTTGTGCATCAGGCACATTCCTGGGTTGTGGGCCAGGTCCCCAGTAGGGGGCACACAAGAGGCAACCGCATATTGATGTTGCTCTCCCTATCTTCTTCCCTTCCCCTCCCTCTAAACATAAATAAATAAAATCTTTAAAAAATAAAAACCAAAAACCCACACACATGCAAGTGTACCTAATTAGACACAAGTACTCTTTACTCTAGCCAACTTTTCTATCACACTGTTGTGAATATTTGTTGCCAGCTGTTCTGCATGTAAGTGGCCAGGGGGACACCTGTAGTGTATTACCTAATGTTTGACTAAATATAACCAGTTTTCTTTTTTTAACCCACACCTAAGATTATGCTTTTTATTGATTTCAGAGAGGGAAGGAGGGAGAGAGAAACATTGGTTGCTTCTCATAGATGGCCGGACAGGGGATCAAACCGAAACCTAGGTTTGTGCCCTGACCTGGGACCAAACCACAGCCTTTTGGTGCACGGGATGGTGCTCCAGCCAGCAGAGCAATCCAGCCAGGGGTATAGCCAGTTCTTTACACTCTGACAGCAAATTCTTGGGTTTGGGTGTTTTTTTTTTTATTTCTTAGATTCACTCTGGTTTCTCTTAACTTATGAAGACATTAGGATAAAATATATTTATTTGCATTTCCCCAAGCAAAGCTTTTTTAAAAAAAATTATATAACATTTTTATAAATCCTGGATAAAGTGAAAATTTAAAAATATCAAATGGGCAGCTACTGTATGCATGTGTAGCACATTTTATACTGCTTCATTTAATCCTTAGTTATGTGAAGTAGGCGTAACCCCATTCAGCTGATGAAGAATGAGGCTCAGAGTTTGAGTGATGTGTCCAGGATTGCCACTACTAGTACACGTTCAAGGTATGACTGGGATCCTGGTTCTTTGACCTCTAGTGTAATTTTTTGATGTTTCCTCTCTTTAGAGATACCTGGTTTGTTTTTTAGAACTAAACCAATCTGGAACTCCCTGACTTTTTCCTCTTTAAACTAAAATCTAAAGGGACCTGTCTCCTGAGAGCCCTTTTATGTTATAGGCCAGCCTTGGGAAAGTTTTCCTTGCTCAAAGAATTAAGCTCTTCAGCCAGCTGTCTCAGTTTGGGAAGCACTATGCCCTGACTTGATACCCAGGGCCTAGTATTAAAAAGGGAACAAACTGAAATTGCTAATGTGTATGGTCTTTTGTGCAACTCGGTTGAAGTGTTTGGCAGGGAGCACTTCAGTGAAAGGCTAGTGTGGACTTGAGGATCATTTGTCATCACAACCCCCTAGTAATTCAGTGTTCTGCCCTGAGAGCAGTATGCTAATCAAGTGTTTGAACATAGAAGCGTTAATGGAAACTCATTTCACATAAACCTCATCATTCAAAGAAGATAAATGTAATAAATATAGTAAAATGCCAGTGCTTTTGAAAGCAGAATCCAGAAAGTTTATAGCTCAAGATAAAATAATTTTTGAGTTACTTAAAACCAAATATTTGTGTATTTTTAAAAACTGCACTGCGTCACCTAGGAGTAAAATGTACACTGATTTTTGTGGTGAAAAATGTACGTTTAAAATCTCTCCAAGGGGAACATGTAAGGGAAACAAGATTCTCTCAGGTTCTGAAATGATCAGAGGTTATCACTGCTGCATCCTAGTGCAATCAAAATGAGGGCTCTGCTCTGCACTGTGAAGCCAGAGGGCAGTGTTGCTGCTTTTCCACCTAGCAACCGGGTTTCTGGGACTGCTGCATGATGTCATAGAAGGAGTATTAAAAACACGAAGAAAACTATTTCAAATTAGACATTTAATGTCGTTTTTAGGCCAAAAGAAAAACAGATCATACATTGTCTCCAGTGAACCATCTGCCAGAATAAGGCTAGCTCAGTCCAGCTTTGAGGGCCAGTCTTGACCGTCGATTTCCTTTGATTCATTGATTTTGTGTGTGCTCCTTTTGCATCATAAGGAGCATTCCACTCTTGAAGATTCCACCATCTCTTTCATTTAGCTGCAAAAGGAAGTTTCTTAATGGGAGGCTTTTTTTCCTCTTTCTCTGCAGGGGGTTTTTAACCTGCAAGTTTGACAATCTCATGATTCTCTTGAACCCTTTCCCCCAGATAAGTGTATGTGTAACATGAGTCTATATGTAATTTTGTGGGGTTTGTGGACCCCAAGTTAAGGAACTCCTGTGCTAGAGATTTGAGTAGTGCAATCACCCTAAGAAAACAGGGCAGGTAAAAATGGGCTGAGTTATCTATCCATGGTGACAGGAGGGAACAGCCTTGTAATTTATTTCAATTTTGGGGGCAGAAATTAAATTCTAGGGCCTCCATGCATTTTCAAGAGTAGAATATTCAAAATCTGCTATCAGCATCCTTTAGGAGATAGAATAGCGGCTGTACAGGGAGTATATGCGGGTAACCACTCTGCCCCCAAGGAGTTAATTTAGCTGAACCAGAAACTAAGTTTGATTTGCAGTAAGGGGGCATTTCTAATTTTAGTTTGACTCTCATGGAAAGGTGGACAGCTCCTGTTCTTTTTTGGTATGGGAAGCACCAATATTGGATAATTAGGGTAAGTCCTTGGAATGCCCCAAACAGCTGTTTTCCTCCACAAATCCAATATCCCCTAGTCTAAACAACTTAATGAAAAGAGTTGCTCCACAAAGTTATCCAACCATTGCTTGCGCTAAGCAGTAGATTTTACCAAGAGCCTCTTCCAGGCATCCAGGAACTTCCTGCCTCATTGGGGAAGGGGATATTACTAAAAACCTACTTGTAGGAATGAAATGAGTTGTCTAACAAACTGCCAAGTTAGATTTAAATTTTTGTTAAGACTCTCAAATGGCTATTGAGAAGCAGAATGAAATTTTAAACTGATTGGAGCAATTCTGTTCCCCAAACACCCAACACTGGTTTATTTCTCCAACATCAGGGAAAAAAACCAAGGCACTAGAAAGCAAGCACACTTCAGTTTGAAGCTATTTAAATCTTTATATTTTGTCTGAACTATATATTGTAGCACACTAAAACCCATTCAAGGAGAAAATGGACAAATTTAAAAGTCTTCTATAAAGATTTTTCCCCCAAACTTAACAAATTTCTTTATCCCCTCCAAATGTAATCACATAAGTCAGTACTATATTTTATTAGCTCTAGAAATCACACTTAAAACTATGTAACATTAACAAATATTAAATTATAACGAGTGAATTTAATTGTTCTCAGATTTGGCCACCTTATAGCTCTGTTTAAGGAGAGAATTTCTAACAGAAAATGCATTATAACTTGGTCAAATTACTCACACAAAAGAAAATCTAAAAGGAAAAGGAAAAGTAAAGCATCCCTCAGTTTCACATAATTATAATTAAAGAACAGGAGAAATTACGCAAGCTACATCATAGCTAGATTTACCAAACCAACCAAAGCCAGGGCATTTTCTCTTCTGATTACGTGTCATAATAAAAAGGTCCACTGTCTTTATATACACATGGATATAATGATACATTCCATTACTGTAAAAAGTCCCCTTTGCCCCCTCCCCCCCAAAAAAAGTTGCAGTCTAGTCTCCAAACTTGGATGGCGGTCCTCGCTCCTGCTGTCGGTGCAGTTCGTTCTCCGTCAGCAACTGGAGATTCTCGGCACGCAGTCGGTCCAGCTCCAGCTCCAACTCCCGCACACGCGCGTCGTCACTGCCCAGCCGCTTACTCTCCAGCCGCAGGCGGTTGTTTTCGTCCTCCATGCGCGAGAGGCACTTCTCCAGCTCCAGGTACTCCCTGATGAGCTCCTGCTTGCTCATATTCTGCAGACTCTCCGCGTGGTACCGCTCGTAAGTCTCCGAGAAGTCCCGCTGCAGAAACTCACTGCCGTCTCCTCCCATCCCGTCGCTGCCCCCATCCTCCTCGCCGGCCTCTTCCATGAACTCTTCATCGCTGGTATCGTCGGATTTGGCGGCAGCCCGCTTGGGGTAGAAGCCGGTTTTGAGATCTGGCTCCTCCTGGTCGTGATCATCCATGAGGAACTGCGTGGTATTATAGGGAGCAACTGGCTGACCCTTGGCGAACATCTCGGCTCGAATCCTCGAAGCTCGCAGACTCTGTTTCTCGTCAAACTTTCTCTTCTCCTCCCAGGTCAGCTTGTAGTATGGTTTCCAATGCCGCTTCTTCTTGGAGGGGCGCCTCCTATGTTTCTTCTTGCCTAGCTGTCTCTGCTGCTGCTTCCATGGCTCCTCAACCCCAGCGGCAGGAGCCCCCAAGTTGTTGGCCTCCGAGTCGTGACAAGACTGGGCGAGCGGCTCAGCCTCGGGCCTGGGTTCTCCTCCTGCTGCCAGCGGGGGTGCTCCGCCAGTGGACAACTCGTCTCCATTCTGTGCCCTTTCCTCCGCTCCAGGGCAACCAGCTTCTGGACAGACCTGGGTCTGCAGAGGTGAATGGGGTTCCACGCTCCCTTCCCCCTCCTGCCCTGGAGGGCCATCCGACTGGGGGTACGCTCTCGATTGCCACCTACTGTCGTCCTCTGGCACCCGCTCCTCAGCGCCTGGGGGGCGATCGGGGTTCCGCTCTTCTTGGACAGCATCAGCACCTGTACAATTGCTGGTTTGAGGCTGGTGCTGATATTTCGACAGTAGTGACTCGGCCATGGCTAACAGAGTCCTCTTCTCGAAGTTTGAAGAATTTTGGCTGTAAGTCCTTGAGGAAAAAAGAGGTTTTTTTTTTCTTTTCAAAAATGTCCAACAGAGTCCACTTCGGTAATTCCCGCAGTGATGCCTTTAGCCAGTCCTGTCGGCAAACTCCAAATACAACTTAGGAGCGCTCAAGACAGTAAAGGGTTAAGCGCCACAGCGCGACCAGCTAGCAGGTCCAAGGGGGTGCAGCAGCAGGAACAGTACGTAATGTGCGGAGAGGGTCGGCCTCAAGCCTCACCACAGAGCGCCCCCACAGTGGAGGAACTGGTGGGCTAGAAGATGAGGTCAAGTCCAGTGGGTTAAACCCAGCCCCGAAGGGGTTAAAACTACCCGATGACGCTGTCTCCGAGGGGCTGGATCCACAAAGGGTTAAATCCCCTGCCGCAGAGCCCACAAGGGGTTAAGGTCCCAGAGCCACCTCCTCCCACTTCCACGGGTGTCGCTCCAACCCGAGCTTCCAGTTCCTTAGGCCGGGCCGGAGCCTTATCCGAGGACAGACAAACTCATCTCCCCTTTGGCTCGATGCTCTGCTCTGCTCAGCTCAGTTCTCCGCCTCCTCCTTTCCTCCCTCCTCCCCCCTCCGACAGCTCCTCTTCCGCCTCCTCCCCCAACTTCCCCTCCCAACCTGCCTCTCCACCTGCCAACTTCCAACTGCTGCCTCCCAGTCCTCTGCGCAGCTTTTATATAGACGCTTGTCCGCCCCGCCTTTGCGCATGCCTAACGGGGTCCCCATTGCAGGAAGCTGGGACTGGTAGTTCCCATCTTTCAGGCCGCCGTCCTCACGCGCCGTGCAACGTAGCCAATCTAGGAACGCGTAGGTGGTGTCTTCCAGGCCACCTCCCTCCATCCATTACTCCTCGCTGGAGAAACGTGAGCAACCATTGGTCTAGAGTCACAAGTGTCACGGAGGAAGGAATGCCAATCACAGAGAAGATGGGGCGGGTTCTGGATCATACCATTATGCTTCAAGAATACGAGAAGATTCCATGATCTAAGAAGGCCCGCACAGAATATTTTCAGGAAAAGGTGCGTTTTAAAGCCTGTTACCATTTTCTGTTCTCAGTGGAAGGGTTCTGAAAATCATAAACATTTGTTAACTATAGCAAAGAATGGTTTATTCCTAAAAAGTAGTCCCAAACGCGTAAAAGAAAAAAGATCTAATAAAGATATGTTGGCACAGGGCTGGCTGGTAACTCTCGATTCTTAATATTTCAGAAATGGTTTCAAAATGTGTGGTTAGTGCCTGGGACTGACGTTTGCGGACGAACATTTGAATATATTTTGTGAAATAACGAAAAGCGCATGAAGAAGTAAACAAATGAGGAATAAAAAGTGCCGCCTTAAAGGGACAGTGTGACTGTGTTAGCAATCAATCTCGGACTAGGCCTCAGAAGATGAGAAAGCAGGTTCGAGTCCTGAGTGACGTTCACCTTCACACTGGCGTCCAGACCTATGGGCGAAAATGACTGAGTCCGGCCATGTGTAGCCTTTCAGGCCCACGGCCGCCTCAGGGACCAGTGCGAAATGGTGGGCCGCAATTGAGTCGCTCCTGGGCCGGGAACCGGGAAGCGCGGGGTGTGCGACCACAGCTCCCTGGAAACCTGAGGCAGGAAGGCGTCACCCAAGGGCCTCAGCTTCCATAGAAGAAAATGGCCTCTTGGGGATGACTTGGTCTGTTCACTTCCAGGCCCACCTGGAGCATTACCTGAGATGGACAGGGAAGTCGCTCCAACTAATAAACCTTGTTGTTGGGGAGGGGTTTGAAATTAATGAATTTAAATAATCGCTCCTGGCTAACAGAGAAAGAGAGAAGGGGATATCACCCCCAGAGGCTCTTCCTCATCACTGGGTATCAGCGGGAGGGAAGCAGAACCAGAGAGTGAGGAGGAGGCCTTGCCCAGAAGCAAGGGGAGGAAATTTGGGCTCATGACTGTGGGGTAGACTCATGGGGAGAGAGAGAGACAACTTGTTCTTCTTCTTTTCGCCACGTTCCTAGTGACCCATTCTTATTCCTGAATAGCAATGGTTTACGTTCCAACTGCGTTCCAGCTGCATTCCACTGTATGTGCTCTTAACCGCAGAACCATTTGATCCCACCACAGCCCAGGCAGGATAGGAATTACTGTCTCCATTTTAGAGATAAGAAATTTCTAAGATTCATAGAAATTAATTGACTTGTCCAAGATTCCATGACAACTAAGTGACAACTCTGGCTAGTATACTCTTTGTGACTTCCCATGCTATTTTTCTTTCTGTCACAAACACACAATTCCCTTCTTTCTCAAGAACTCTGCATTTTGTTCTTTTACATTTCTAACAGCTTCAGCCTAAATCAGTCCCTTACTCCTTCATTTAGCAAAGATTTGTGAGGAGGGTATGTCCTGCCTGGTGTGGCTCAGTGGATTGAACACCAGCCTGTGAACCAAAGGGTAGCCTGTTCCATTGCTAGTCAGGGCACACGCCTGGGTTATGGGCTGGGTTCCCAGCTGGGGGTGCATGAGAGGCAACCAACACTGATGTTTCTCTCCCATTCTCCCTTCCTTCCCCTCTCTCTACAAATATTTTTTTTAATCTTAAAAAAAAAGGAGGGACCAATAATGTCATCCTTGCTGCTCATGGACTGTGTAGAGAGGCCATCAAGTCACAGTGATCCAAAATGGCAAGTGACAAAAATCCAGTAAGGTTTGTGAGCCAAGCTGCTTAGGAGTTGGGAATTGTGTACAGGTTTCGAGGGGAAATAACTTACTGGCTGTCTCTGACGGCTGAATCGTTTTCAGGCAAAGTGGCGTGAAGGAAAGGCATTTTATGGAGAGCAAGTATCATGTCCAAAGAAAGGACTTACCTGAGAATTCAAGACTGGTTTTGTGAGAAAGTGGTGGGTGGGGGGGCAAAAGGAGATGGCAAGCCTGAGTGCTTCCAGGGGACAGCCAGATGTGTTGAAAATTGATCAACCCAGCCTGTTTCCCCTGAGCTTCCAAGACCTCAAGCCCGTCTGAACAGCCTGCCTTCTGTGCTGCTCCATCAGTCAAACACACGGTCCTTTAGGGGCGAGAGCTGCCCCTCACCCTGACACGTTTTCAGACTCCAGAGGACTAGTGTGTGTGTATTCTCAGTCAGGGCTTTGGAGGGTATAGCAGAGACCAGCCTTAGTTTACTGGACAGGGCTCAGCTGTGCGGGCTCACTTGTCATATTGGGGAGGGATGCCCAGACTACTAGGTTGTGGAATTCTAGAATTCTATCAAACGGGAGGTCAGGCACCTTACTGTGTTTTACACTTTGCCTGGTATTAGATGCCCTGGTCATTTGAATTACAGAACTGCCTTGCAATCAAAACATCATCATCCTTATTTTGCAAACAAGATAACCTAGGGCCTGAGCCTTGCAGAATTCACACAACTAGTGTGTGCTAGTGGTGGAGCCGGCTTCTGCCCCCGTCTCACTGCCTTGCTGTTGCTTATAACACTGGGCCAACTGTGGAGCCACAGGGCCTTGTGTCTGTTCTGAAGGTTGCTGCCTTGAGAAAAGGAGTGAGGGTCAAAGAGTTACAGTGCTGGCTTCCAGTGGGGCAAGTGATGGCCACGCCTGGGAGAGTTGACAAGGACAGGAGTTGACCCAGATAACGCAGGAGTTTAAGTATCTCCAAGGATACTTAGAACTGCCTTCAGAACTGCCTCTTTCTCACCCAGGGGCACAAAGACCTTGAGTCCCAGGTGGTGGTAGCTACGGGGGGGGGGAGGGGGGGGGGGGAGTGGGGGGGGGGGGTTCGAGGCTGTTGCAACCCTTCACAGGTAGAGACCCTGGCCAGTGGCCTCTGTGGCGCCAACATGGCCTAGACAGCAGGGTTGGTACTAACTAGAGGAAGGCCAAGGTTGCCAAACAGAAAAATTCGGTTCCGGAGCAGACAGTATCACCCAAAGGCCTGTGCCCACGTGAGTGCCCTGGCCCTCCATATGGGGGCTCCCCGCTCCCTTGCCCAAGGGCCCGGAACGTGAGAACGCTCCTGCTTGGTCTTCGCCTTCCTGAAAGTTCCCTGGGAAATGCCCAGCAAGGGGTTCACAGGAAGGGGGCACCGGGAGCGAGCAGCTGAGTGTTAAGCGAGCAGTGGGTACTTCAGTGGCCAGGATGTCGGGACCCCAACCCTAAGCTCAACACGGGGAGCAGGGAGCAGACGTCTGTGTCTTGCGGTGCTGACAGAGCTATGCCCGGCCCGCAGGGCCCCCGACAGGGAGGGGCAGGTAGGGCTGAGCCTTTGGCCCAGACCCTGTAGTGGGTGTGGCTTGTACCCCTCCCCACAAAGCCCCAGCTCCACTCCTCTGGTGACACTCCCCCTCCTCTGCTTCCGCCTTTCCTCAAGACCCCGGGTTCTGTGTTCCCTAAACTTGGTTACAGAGGAGCGACAATTTTCCTGTCTTAGAAACACCAACCAGTAGCCTCTGGTGCGGTCCGAAGGGATAGGGGTGGTGGGGAGCAGGGACGAGACTGTGCCTCACGCGCACCAGACTTGATTTCTGCTTCACTTCGTTGACGGCAGAAGATTAAGGTTTTATTTTATTTAGTGAAACGTTTATTTGTAATCGAGTCTTCAGTGAAGACGTCCTGAGTGTGTGTGGGGAAAGGCAGGCTAGCGAACAGAGCTCACGCCCCTCCCCTGGGGCCTGTTCTCTCCGCCTTCCCCCAGCTTGGCCGGGGCTTCCTGGCCTCCCTCCCAAAACCTCCCAGCCGACCAATCCCAGGACCCGGCCCAAGTCCCAACTTGCCCAAGAGCTAAGCCTCCACAGGGAGAGGCTAGGGTAGAAGAGTCAGGTGACCCAGGGGGTGGGGAGGGCAGAGGCTGAGGCACGGCAGCCCCGCCCCTGAATCACAGGCCAACCCAGAACCTAGGAAGTGCACCGCAAAAGCAACCTTCCAGGGAAACCTGGGATGGGTTGGGGGCGGGGAGAAGCTTCCTTGTGAAGCTGCTGGGAAAGGTGGGGTCTTATTTGTCCCTCCCCCAATAGGGGAGGAGTGCCAAGGAAAACACTGATTGGTAGTGGTGGTGTGGGGCGGGGATTAATGCTGTCCTTAACCCTGCGAAGGCTCAGGGCAAAGCAGAATGGGACTCAGCCTCCTCTGTTGGCTGTGGAGACTCCTTCATTGAGAGTCACCTCTTCTGGGTCCGAAACTGTCTGACGAGCCACTGGGCAATGAAGGGCCACAGGAGGAAGAAGAGCAGCGTAGGACCCGAGAGCCTGAGGGACCAAGGCGGAGCACTGGATGTGGGCCTCTGCTGTCGAGAGGGAGGGAGGGAGGGAGGGAGGGAGTCAGGGGCCAGCCCACGCCTCTGCACCGACTGGGCCCTCCTTAGGAACCTGATTGCAGAACTCAGCGGGAGCTTCTACTTCCTCAAGATTGTGAGGACTGGGTCAGAGAAGCCCCTGACCCCATATCTGCACCACTAGAAGGGAAGGGATCCTGGGGTTCCTGGCATGTCCCTGACAGATTAGCTGTATTCACTCCCATGTCCTCCTTCCAGGACAATCCGAGGTGCCAAGAGGCCTGGAGGAGGGAGGGGCTGCTGAGTGGGTGGAAGGACTGACTACAATGGCCCTGCTGGCGTGGCCTGAGACCCATATTCTAAAGGATGTGCCACATATTTCAAATGAGGACCTGAATCCTCAGATATTAGTCTCTAAATATTCTTTGCTAAAAGGAGCCAGGGCTCCTTGGAGAAGTGGCTGGTTCCAGGTCTGGAGCAGGAAAGGCAGAGGTGAATGAGAGACATCTTGTGCCAGAAAGCAAGGAAGCTTTTAGAGATGAACAAGGTCATGATAGGCCCCAACCTGAAAGGGTCTCTGCTGACCAGAGCTGTGACAATCTGAGCATCAAAAAGAAGGGTGGTTGCAGTTGACCGAAATACTGAGTCTGTAATTCGTGAGTCTGCATTGATACTCAAAAAGAGTAAGTTGGAGATTTGTCACCACTGAGACTGTTAAATCAACTCTTTACTTTAAAAAAGAGAGAATTAAAGAGAATTAAGCACTTATTCTGCTTTTTCATAAGGCACTATTTCAGAGAAATCCTAGATAATCAAGGCAAGTACTGGAAAATAACAGCTAATAAATTTTAAAGGAATAAAAGAATTTAAAAGTAAACTTTCTCGGCAACCATTAAATAAATTATTGATTAAACAAGAATTACCTATCAACTGTTGTCAAAGCCTGTGTGACAAATGGGGCAGACAGGGAGCTGGCCCTGCCCTGCCTCCAAGAGCAAAACGACTTCACAGTGGTGGGATGAGGCCGCCAGCCCTTTATCCATGGGAGTGGTCTGTGTTAGAATCATTCATGGGTGTACGCCCAGATACGAATCCCCTGGTGTGAAGGACGTCACCTCTGATGAAACCTGGTCATGTAAACTAGCCACCAGGATGTAGGCAGTCCCCCCAGAATGGAACATTTCTACAGGACCACTGGCTGAGTCTCCTTCGCAAGTCGATAGGAAGGAACATGGACTGGTCTGGACTACAAGAGCCTTAAAAGGACAGGAACCAGCTGCGGCATGTGCTCCTGGGCTGGATGGACAGACAGAGCAGCTGGAAAAGGAGAGACTGCAGTTTGGACTAGCTATTCGATGACATGAAGGGATTACAGTGTGATAAAATAAGGTAGTAGAATGTTCTTATTTTTAGAGTTGCAGACCCAAGTATTTCAGGGTGGAAATCTTTAAAGCTGTCAGCACATACAGTTAGGAAAAGGTAAACAAAATTTTAAAAAGCCAGGGGAGGGGGTGTTGAAATGTTAACCACCGTGGATATAAGGAATTTCCTGCCTCTCTCGTTGATACTCATTGTGCGGTGGGTACTAGGGGTCACCCAAGTGACCCCCCCCCCCCCCGTCCAGCAACTCAGCCCTCGCCTGCCCCCACCACCCCAGGCTTCTTAAGCAAGAAGAGACCCATTCAGAGGTAATGGTGGGTGCCAGTTTTGGAGGGAGACAGACCTAGGGCCTATCACTTAATGCTAATAATAATACTAACAATGAACTGCATTCTGGGAAGCGCTGGAGAAGTATCTATATACATTATCTCATCTAATCCACACAGCAGCTCTGTGAGGTTCTTCCAGGCTGTGTGCCGCCAGGTAGGTTACTCAGCCTCTCAGAGCCTGAGTTTCCTCATCAGTAATAGGGAAATGAACATCTATTTCATAGGGTTGTTTTGTGAATTAAGTGAGATAATGCAACTAATGGTTTTTAGCACACAGCTGGGACTTCAGAAATGCAAGAGGTTGAGGTATAAGGGGCAAGCGGATCTTGGAGTTGAGAGGAGAAAGTGAGGGATGCAAGAGCTGAATCGTTTGGGGGTAAATGCTAAATCAGGGAATAGAAATCCTAACTAAGGAGCAACAGGGACTCCCAGCCCCAATGCAAAGAGCAGACACACCCTGTTGGAATTAGTTCTCCTGCTCGGTGTCTCTTCAGGCAAAGGGAGGTAAGGGCAGGAAAAGAGGGCCCTCCCCACTCTCCCAGGAGGAAGCACTCCAGATCCCTGAGTTCCCTGCTGGAGCATTACCCTGTTCTCCAGAGGAGGCCAGTGTGGGCAGTTACAGATGTGGGGTCAAAGAAGCAGCTGGATGAAGAGCCCGGAAGAGAGGCCTTCAGAGTTCTGCCCCAGTCTTGCCCTGGATCTTGGGGGAGAAGGGCTCACCTGCCTAGGGGGGCCAGGCATGCTCTCCAGGCTTTGCAGTCTTCCCTGGACATCCCGCATGCTCTCCTGCAGTGCTCGGACTGTCCCCACCAGCCATGCGTCCAATTCCTGGGGCCCGGGCAGGCTGCCTTTCAACCAGTCTGTGGAGAACAGACACATAAGGAAGAGGACTCAGGAGGTAACTCAGCTAGGGGCAGGCTGGGGCAAGCCCAGGAAAGAGTTGAGAGTAGGACACAACCCCTTGTACCAAGGGTGCCTTTTGTAGAGTCCATCTGCATGGCTGAGTGACAGGCTATCAAGGGTGGCTGTGCCACTTTGGGCAAGTCAGTAACTTTTCTGAGCTTCATTTTGTCATCTGAAGATTAGGAGACCTTGTCATCTCCTTCACAGGGCTGCTGGCTCAAAAGAATATTTATGAAAAGTGTCCTTTAAGGGGCGCAGCACACTGGAAACTATAGAAAGGGACAGGGCAGAAGTCATTGTTGTTTTTTGAGAGTCCCAAAGGAGAGGCCCAGAGAAAGAGAATGACTCTCAAAGCCTTGCAACTGTAGCTGTGGGCGGGGCTCACCTCTCCCGCCCCAGCTGCTCTTACTCCTTGCCTGATGGCTCCTGACTGAGGGCCTTCAGCAAGAGGAGGCGGGACGAGGACTTTGCCCATCCAGGCCGGCATCTGGCTGTTTGTCAACCCTTCCTGGGCAGAGGCTGCTCTCTCCAGTGCCCAGAGCTAGACTTTCATCTCTGCCCCTAGAGGGCAGCCAGGAGAAGGCCCGGGGCACGAGAACCATGGGGAAGGGCAGAAGGGGGTCAAGCAGTGGCTCACCATTCTCTGTTGGGGGCACAGGGCTGTTTCTGTTGTCAGGCTCTCCTCCAGGGGCGCCCTTCTGCTCTGCCCAGGCCTGCCAAGATGAGTTACAAGGTCCCAAGGGAGCAGTGAGAACAGCTGGGGCGCAGTAGGGTAGGAAGGGGAGAGTACAAGGGGTTAGCTCACCAGCTCAGGCTCCAGCTGTTCCAAAGAATCACAGAAAACCTCAGAGTCCAGGTCCTTGGGTGGCTGAGACTCTAGGGAGGGCGTACGTATGTTAGTGACAGAGAGAGGCTATGGAGGGAGGGGAGGAGTAAAGCACTGGGCAGAGGCAATAGAGATACTGCTGCAAGAGGCACAGATGGGTCCCAGACATGAGGCCCAGGAACAGGAGTCCCAGAACCTTCCTCCTGGCTTCCCCTGGAGCATAGGAGGTCTCTGTCTGTGGGCATGAGGTATGGTGGGTACAGCATAGCATCCAGCCTCCCCTTCACCTACCTGGATGTCTCCCCAATCCTGGCCTGCGTTTGACCCTCTGCCCCTCCTGCCCAGCCACTGACCTGGGCTTGGGGGTGCTGGTTCCTTGGGGAGGCAGGGAGGCTCTGGGGCAGCCCCAGCATTTCCATTCGGTACCTGCTCTTTCCAACCTGCACAGACACAGCACCCAGGGATGCAGGTGGGAAAAAGCTGGCACCTCCCAGTGAGATCAGACCTGTTTCCCATTAGCCATGGACTCTGCCTGAGACCTGCTCCATCTCGGACAATGGCTGGGGTCCTTACAGGTACATCACCCAGAGCCCTCTGCCCGCCCCCCCCCCCTCAGGGGCAGTGGCTGGGGTCCTTATAGGGACATCACCTGGAGCCATCTGCCCCTGGGCCCCCCTCCAGCTAAGCAGTCCCTTCAGCCTGAACCTATAACAGTTCACTCACACTTGTGGAGCTCCCATTGTGGGGGCCTGACCTGTGACCCTTCTCAGGAAGGTTTCTGGGGGCCTTGGCATGTCAGGGATCAGCCGGTACAGGGGCTCAAAGTAACCAAAAATGTCGTCTGCCACCTCACCCAGTGGCACCGTATCAATCACCTGTAGGAAATAAGGTTTACTGAGGGAGCAGCTAGCCCCTTCCACCCCAGCCCTCCTGTTCCTTTGAGCTGGGGCCCTCCACCCTGCTCCTGCCATCTTATCCTCCACCTTGTGCCCAGCCAGAGACCAGAGACAGGGTTGAGGGGATAGCATGAAGGTGGTAACTGCAACCGGGTGTCCACGTTCAGGAAACATAATGGGAGCTGCACTGGAAGGATGAGGGGCAGGCCACCTAGCCGGGAGCTTCAGGACAGAGAGGAGCCCACAGCCTACCCCTCCCTACCTTCTGTGCTACCACCTTCATCTCAGCGATGTAGGCGGACATGGCCTCCTCCCTGCTCATCTTGCCCAGGCTGTTCCAGGCATCCCTGAGGGCAGAGAGCTATGAGAAGCTGGTTGACAGCTGAGGCTTGTTTGCCCAGCCAGTGGGGAGCTCACCACTTATATCGTCCAATGGGGTCCCAGAACCCAGGCCGGGGAGCCTGGCAGGGCCCCATGGTAGCCTGCTTGTAGTAGCTGTAGAATCGAAGCATCTCTTCGTAGGAGGGGCGGTAATAGCCTGGGCAGGAAGTTGGGAAGTGGAGGGCAGAGCATCACCCCCAGCTCCAAGAGGATGGAGGTGGGGGGGAGCCATTATAGGAGAGGGCAGAGATGGTAAGGGGGTCTACCAGGCATAGGAAGCAGAGAGGACCCACCGAGTGACCCAGGCAGAGACTTGTCCGCAAAAACTGGAGGGATCAGAACCTCCTGGGAGGCAGACCCCAGCCACCTTGACCCCCCAATGCAGGTCCCTGTGCCCTCACCATCACTGTTCTTAGGCAGGTTCTGAATGACTCTGACCGCGGCCTGGAACTGTTCCTGGCAGTCCGGTTCTGGAATTTCATTCTTGGTACCCATTCGCAACTGCTCTGAGCCCTGAGGCCCTACTTTTGAGCAATTCTGCAAGAACAAGCCTCTATGTGAGCAGACCTTGGGGTCCACCCTGGCATGCCCCGCCCTCCGTAAACCACTGATCTACTTTCCAGAGGGCCAAACTAAGCTCTTGAGAGGCCTGAGATACCCGTGGAGGTCAGGAGCTGTGCCTGAAGAGACTCCTTTCTACCCCAAGGCAGCGTTGGTACGGCTGGAGTGGGTAGCGCCGTCCTCGGTGGGCGGGTAGAGAGGTAGGTGGTAAGAGGTCTCAGTGCCCCTCTAAATGCTCATCTCCAACTACTAGACAAGGGAATGGGCAAGCCAAGATGAGTCAGGTGGACGGAGAGTCCTCCCACCCTGGCCTCCGCACCCCGGCCCCGCAGCCCGGCACTCACCCCGCAGAGCCCCCTGCCCGAAACCTGGGTCCTTTCTCGCCACTAGCCGAAGGCTTCCTACTGACCTCCCGGCCTAGCGTGGCGGGGATGGAGAGGCGGGGCGAGGGAGAATTTAAGCCAATGAGAGAGCCTGTCTTAGATTGGCTTTTACATCCTAGCCACTCAGCGAGGCCCTTTCAAGATTATGCAAATAGTTAGCTGTGTCTCTCCCAATCAGGCGGGCGAATCATGCCCAGCGCTGCCAGAGGCGGGCGGAAGCGCCTCCTGCGGGACACAGTGAAATAACGCGGAGTACTCGCGCCCCCTGGTGGAATCACGTCTGTCAGCTGAACCCAGGTCTCTTCAGACACCAGTAGCTATGGATAAAACAGGGAGTTCTGTCCTGGCGCATGGAGTTCTGGAGGAGGGGCATCGGGGCTGAGTTTTGAAAGGCTTAAGCCAGGAGAAGAATGAGGAAGGTCATTCTGGAGGAATTGCGGGATCAAAAGTGCAGAGGCGAACACTTGATATCCCAGAAAGAATATCCAGAGAGAGAGACAGAGACCCAAGCCAGCATGTAGAATCTCAGTCGAGGATATTTAAGAATGGGCTAGAGCCCGAGGCAAAAAGTTAATAAATCTACCTGCCGATGTCACGCTCTGGGCCGCTGCAGAATGGCAGTGGGCGACCAGATCTTCGACCCCGAGCCAGGGCACTTTTAACAGACAACGCAGACGTGCACGCACCTGAAGTCATCTGTCCATCCTACCCTTCATGAACAAGTACGCAAGTGGTTTGACATTCGACGCTCGGCCACAGGTTGATGTTACAGACGTCTGCGCTGAGGGCAGCGGCTGTCCCGGAACGATCAAGCGCCCGGTGAGGGTGCCAACCCCCCGCAAGCCTCGAACCCCGGAACCCAGTTCTGCCAACAGCTGTAGACTCCAGACCAGTCAACCTCGCGAGACTCTTACAACCCGAGGGGTCGGCAACTGGCCGGGCGCTGGGAGGGTTAATCCTATGAGGTCACAGCATGAGCCTTCCTGCGCCCCCCCCCCCCCCCCCCCCCCACGGCTTCCCGCTCCCCAACTCCTCTGGTTTGGGCTGCCCTGGGGCCCGGCTCTGCTCCCAGGGCCCTATCGGCTTTCCGGGACCCAGTACCCTTGACCCGGGACGAGCCGCCCTGCAGACCCCGTCTCCCCCAGCTCCCTTCTGAGGCCTCCGGTAGGACTGGAGAAGGAAAAGGTGGGGAGGGGTCCCGACTCCGTACTGAGTTCGGGGTCCAGGGAAAGGTGCCTGTGTGGGAGGACGACCCTCGTTCCCTCCGGTGCCCCTAATGGAGGTTCCGGTCAACGACGAGGCTGGAATCCGCTTGGCAAATAGGGAGTCCTGAGCAGGGGGCGAAAACCGAGACTCGCGGGAAGGGGCCCGGGTCGGCCCCCTCCTCGGACCCCCTCCTCGGACCCCCTCCTCGGACCCCTCTCCGCCTGGAGGCCCCGCCCCCTCCCTTCGCACCTCCCTTACGCGATCCTCGGCCCCGCCCCCTCCTCCGGGTCCCTCCTTCCCAGAACCTCGTCCCTTCTATTCTCCCTCCTCCCGACACCTACTCCTTCCGACTCCTTCCCGGCGCCGCTAAGTTTCTTCGCCCGCGACCGCGCAGAGCCCGGGCCGCAGCGGCGCCCCCGCTGCCCTGTCCCGCGCGCAGGCACCAGGCCCGGCCCCGGCCCCCGCCGAGGCATGTGGTGTGGCCGCTGGAGGAGCCTCCGGCGCCGGGAGCCCCCGGTGCCGGCCCCGGTCGCAGCGTCCGTCGCGCTCCCGGCCCCGCCGGCATCCCAGGACGGCGGCACCAAGAGGCCCGGGCTTCGAGCGCTGAAGAAAATGGGTCAGTGACCGGAGGGGTCGGTTCGGGTGGGCACGGACTGTCTCCCACCGCGCAGCCTGGGAGGGGTGTCCCGGCGAGCCGTTAGGGGGCTTCCCAGGCTTCAGGGGGTCGTGGATAGTATGGCGAGGTGTGCAATGCCCGAATCATTCCGTCTGGGGGGTCGCACCTGTGGCCACCCGCGGTCCCCAGGCCCAAGCTTGGCGCCCGGTGTGGCCTTTGTTTCCCACCAGGAGGCGGCCGCGGGGCGTGCTGGAGTGGGAGCCTGGGCGAGGGGTGCGGATCGGGGGGTCCCTGAGGGCCGGAGAGTGGAGAGGGAGACAGGCTTGGGGCGTCCACCTTTCCAACGCCCCGCGCCCTCCACCCACCAGGGTCTGCGTGGGTCCCCCGGGCATCCCGGGTCCTTGGCCGCCCTTAGAAGGGCCTAAGAGCCGTGGAAGAAAGAGACTGACCTCTCGAGCCAGCCCTCCAACCTGGCCGCCCCCAGAGGGGTCTCAGCAGCAACACAGCACCGCCAGGACTGTTCTAACGGGTGGGAGGCCTGCATCAGAAAGCCAGAGTTCCCATCTCAGGTTTGGGGAGAGCCCCTGGGGAAAGGGCTACCATAACTGTGGCTTATTAAGCATCTTCCAGAGACAGGCAGCACTGGGTAGTTCCATACGTGGTGTCATGCAGTCTTCACCTTCCTGATAGGTAGGTGGATGGTTCCATCCCCGTGACCCAGGTGAGAACCCGGACTCAGAGAAGTTGAGGAATTTGTGTATAACCACACAGCTAGTAAGAGGCAAAGGCTGGCCTGCAGGCTGTGCTATTCCACACGGCGCCTGGTCCCCTCCGAGTCTGGGAAAGTGGGGCCAACTAGGTGGTCAGGTGGCTTGAAAGACAGGGGCAGAGATGTGAGTACTTTGTGAAATGTGAAGCGCTGTGACATTGGTGTATCAGGACTGCCGTTTGTAGAATAGTTAATGATGGAGAGACGGGGGTGGAGCTGAGGGAACAGAAGGGCAGGTCTGCCCAGGAGACCGCTCTGAACTCTCAGAGCAGAATTCAGAGCATCCCAGTCGCCAGTCTTGCCTTCTTTTTGCCACTGCTCTCTACCCCCGTTTTCTTACGGCTACTTCCTGTCACTCATTCGATCTGAGTTTATTGAGCCCTGCGTTCTAACAACACAACTGGCATTCTCCTCGTGAAGATGTCAGTCTTGCATGCATTCAGCAAACATTCATTGAGTGCCTATGGTATGCTCTGCCCTGGGGATTCAGTGACAAGTAGGACAGACCCTGTCCCGGCCCTTAGAAAACTGACTATCAGGAAGGAGGTCAGACAGTGAAGCAAAGAAAGGAGACTAGGAAGGGAGGGGCAAGCGAGATGCCGGGGAAGCAGCGGGGGCTCTGGCTGTACCCAAGAGCCAGAGACTGGAGGGAGGCAAAAGGTGAGAGGCAGGTAGGGCCAGATCTCAAGGCCCCACCTTATAGGGTTAGGGGCTTTCTCTGGAGGGCAGGGTTGTGCCCAGCAGGGCTGGGTTGGGTGTGAGACAGGGAGACCCGTAGGAGGAAGGCCGAGGGGTGGGCTGGGCAGACGGACTTGGGCTGGCGTAGCCAGGACAGATTCCAGAACCACCTAGGATTTAGACCGGGCTGGACTCTGCAGTCGGCGGGATTGGACAGGTGTCTCCGGTGGGTGTCATTGTCCTTTGTTCTCTGGGCTAAGGAGCAGCTGTGGCTGGGGAGAGGAGGAAAGCCATGGGGAGTTGAAGTGCCACTGAAGAGAGCCAGAGGAGCCACCACTCGCGGGGGCTCTGGCTGCCAGGGAGGGCAGAGGGGCCGGTCTGCACACCTGTCTGCCTCTTCATTCGGCCCTTGCTTACTCAGCCCCATCAGGGTGCCCGGGGCCGGGGCTGCAGGGGTGAATAACAGTGCCCTGCCCTCGGGGGACGCACAGTTCAGTGGCAGGAGTCATGTGTAAACAAATAATTACAGCCCAGCCCAGGCCACGTAAGGTGGCACGAGACTCCGTCACAGTGACACTGTCAAACTGTGTGGGTGTCAGAATGTCACCTGGCGCCCTCTCTCCTCACCATTGCCACCTCCTGCTGCATGACTGCTCAGAGAGGAATGTCCAGTGTGTGGGGACTGCCCCTTCCCCAGGCCTCACTGAGTCTCAGGACAGGGCAGAGAGGAAGCCCCGGTGTCTCGGGGCCTGGGCCCTCGGTCCGTCCACACCCAGGCCTCCACTCACCTCCACCGTAGTCCTGAGATGACCCCCATGGCCACGGCCACACCCCTTAGGCTAACAGAACATATTTTATTTCATATCAGGTCAGGAGAGATGCTTGGGCAGGGAGCGGCTCAGAGGTCAGAGGCTCAGGGGGGCCCGAAAAACAAAGTGCCTTTAGGACCACACTGGGAGAACCAGGGTGAGGGGGAGGAGGGAGGAAGGGCCACCTACGATGAGTGGGAGTCATTTGTGGAGCCCTGGTCCCTCTCCTGTCCCTGCCCCAGGATGGCCGCAGCCTTGGCCCGCCCCATCTCCCCGCCTCCCCCCGGAAGCGAGGGAGGAGAGGAGTCCAGGGAGCGCCTGCAGCTGCATCAGCCCAGATCCAGCATAATCCCAGCAGTGTGGGCCCCCAGGGGGAAGGACACTGCTGCTGTCCTCACCTCACAGAGGAGGAACCCGAGGTGAAGGGGTGCAGTCGCTGGCCCCGGTTCCAGGCCACACAGCCTCTGCCTACCTGCCTGCTGCCCAACCCTAGATTTCAGTGGTGACTCGACTGCCAGAAGGAAGGGCTAGCGATCCGCACCTTCGTAACACTGTGCCGAGGCATCGTGCATATTAGTTCATTGAACGCTCGCAGTCATATGTGGGAGGCAATAGGATGAGCCTCTTCTTACAAATGAGGAGACTGGTGTTCGGAGAGGTTCCGAGCTGGGAAGCGGCTGGGAGAGGACGTGGGCCCAGGCAGTCTGGCCCAGGGTCCGGACCCCAGACGTGATGAACGAGTGAGCGCTTTCTCCTGGGGAGGGCCCTGCCAGCCCCCAGGGGTGCCCTCACAGGCTTGCCAAATGAAATACAGGATGCCCGGTTAAATGTGAATTGCAAATAAATGAGTGATTTGGGACAACTTATACTAAAATATGATCCGTGGCTTATTTGAAATTCCTGTTTAGCTGGGCACCCCGACTTTTATCTGACAACCTGGTCTCCCAGAACCCCTTTCTGACTGCACGCTCCTCCTGCTCCACCCTGTCCCCAATCCGCCCAGCGAGCAGAGCCCTGAGTGGGCAGGATTCTGCTCCCGCCCTCCCCGGCCTGCACACACCGCCAGGTGCCACAGGGCAGGAGGGCTCTGCTGATGGGCTGCCCAGGATGTCTGCTTTGGGGTGAGTGGGCTGTCCGGGCTGGCAGGTGGGGGTCTACAGAGCGGCCCCCAGTGCTGGCTGGTGCTTGGCCTGGTGGGGAGCGGGGGAAGGCAGGATGTCCCTCCTGCCTGAGCAGGAACGTTCTAGGCAGGACTCGAGGGGGACTGACTCTGCCATGCCTTGTGATCCCCTCCCCCCCGAACCTCGACCTCTTCTCCTTCTTCAGCTCTGGCGAGTCCCCTCCCACAACCTTGGCCCCCAAACCAGCTTCATGCCTGTTCCAGGCCTGCCAGGAGGGGTGCTGACACCTCCCTCTCGCGGTGTCTGGCCCGGGCAGGGGAAGCGCCGCCCACCTTTCCTGACTGTCTTGATTCTCCACGGAATGTTGTGGACTCTGGCGCTGAGCTGGGCTGGGCTGCAGCCCTGGGTGTGGCAGCAAGTGGGGGCAAAGGGGACACACTTGGTCCCTGTGGTGCCGGGGCTGCCTGCTGGCTAGAGGATTTAGGCGGAAGGTGTCTGGGGCCCCTTGCCCCTGTGCGTCCCCTCCCAGAGCCTCATGGCCCCAGCCACCGGGAAAAGCTGCTCTTTCTCCCCTTCCCCCGTTGGCATGGAGCTGTCAGCTATCACTGTTCCCTGCGTGTCTCACATTCCTGCTGGAGCCCCACGTGCCCTTCCTGAGTGTGCACTGGCGCGCGCACACACACTGTCTGTTTTCCTTCCCAGGCTGACCCACCTTTCTCCTGCCCACCAACCCCATACACACACACACACACACACACACACACACACACGGGCACACACCACCCTGCACACACTCTCCCAGGAGACCTACCACTCCTTTTACAACCTGCTCTCTGCTCCCTACCCTCTGTCTACACTGGGAAGGAAAGGGGCAGGCTGAGGCCAAGGGACCCAGGAGGACAGACACAGTGGAACACCTGGGTCCCCCGTCCCTCCTGGGTCACGGCCGGGTTTTCTTCTTTATCCTCATCTATCCAGTGCCTGCCGTGGGCCAGGCCCTGAGTGGAGTGTTTTTGTGCTTTGGCTCGTTGGAGCCACTCACGGCCCTGGGGTTGGGCCTTTCCAACTCTGGCGCATTCCAGCTCCAGCTCTGCCCGCCCCTCGCCCCTGGGCAGGCCAGCCAGGCAGCGCCTCTTTGACTTCCCTGTCGAGAATTCTCACACGGTGCATTCGCCCATTTAGAGTGTACAGTGCTTTCTGACATACTACATAATGCTCTTTAAAAATTGTGTTTAAATGTGTATATAATATAAAATTGGCCATTTGAACCATTTTTAAGTAGCTTTTCCTGTGGCATTATTTACAATTCACAGTGTTGTGATATCTGTTCTAGAAACTTCTCTATCACCCTAAACAGAAATAGTAATCATTAAGCAGTAATTCCCTGTTCCCTCCATCTCTCAGCCCCTGGTCCCCCAATCTACTTTCTGTCTCCGATTTTTTTTTTAATTGAAGTATAAGTGACATACGGTCTGTCTGTATGAATCGGACCATATTAGGTGCCTAATGTAAATGGAATCATACAACGTTTGTCATTTTGGGTCTTGCTTATTTCCCTTAGCATGATGTTTTATTTTATTTTATTTTATGTTTTTATGTATTGACTTTAGAGAGAAGGTAAAGGCAGAGAGAGGGGCGGGTAGAGAGAGAGAGATGTTGATTAGTTTGTCGATTCTTATATGTGCCCTGACCAGGGACTGAACCCGCTGCCTTGGCTGTCGGGACGATGCTCTGACTCTGCGCTGCCCAGCCAGGGTCAGCAGAGTGTTTTCGAGGTCCATCCACGTTGTAGCATAGATCATATTTCGCTCCTTTTATGTTTGAATAATGTTCTGCTGTGTGGACAATACCCCATTCTGCTCGTCTGTTTGTCAGTGGACACCTGGGTCGTTTCCACATTCTGGCCATCGTCCGTCCTCATTGTTCCCGCTGTTGTTTCACGATCATCCCCACACCTGCTCAGTCCAGGGAGCCCTGGTGCTGCCAGCCCGGTGTCAAGGCAGAGATGTGGGGACAGGGAGCCCCCAAATCACAGGGGGCAGGCAGCTTGTGCACCTGCTCGGAGCAGGTAGGAATGAGGTGGAGACACGCGTGGGTTCGGGCTTGGCAGGAGCTGTGAATGTTTACAGAGAGCCAGGCCCTTCCCGGCACCTCTGCCCAGACCCGGCACACCCCCTCACCTCTGTTGGTCCTGCCCCTTCTGTCTGCCACCCCACACCCCTCACTGTCCCACGGTTCAGAAGCTCAAGTGACGGGGAAATAGACTCAGCACCAGGCCCAACCTGGCCCTCCACTCTCATTCAGTTTGGCTTTTCCACTGGGGGATAGTGTGACCCAAGAGGCAGTGTGACCCGGGGGCCACTGTCTGTTGAGTGGACAGACTGCAGATTCATGGGGCAGCTGGGGCCGAGGCCAGAAGCAGGGACCTCCTGTCCCAGCGGGGGCCTGGTCAAGAGTTCAGGCTGCCAGTCTCCATGCAGCCTGAAACCTCTGGACAAAGCAGGCCCTCAGTGACTCACCTCCGTTTCTGGCCTTAGTCATTCACTACCCGCCCCTCCTTTCCAGCCTACCCTCCAGCTACGGGCTTGGCATCTGGAGGGCTGGCCCCGGGTCAGGGGAGGGGCTGCAGCTGCAGAGTCTGGTCGTCATGGAGATGAAGTGCCCTTTCCCCACAGCTGAGGAGGTGGAGGGTGCTGGGCTCAGGTGTGGTGGTCCTGCAGGTTTCCCTGACTGTCCTGCCCCCACCCCAATCTTTCTCAGGAGGAGAGAATTCAGAGGCTGCCCAGATGTGGGGGTGGGGGTCTGAGGGCCAGGTGAGCCTCTGGCCTGGTACATGCTACATTCCACCTGCCCTTCCCAGCCAGGGGGCACCGAGCGGGCACTGACGCATCTAGAAGGCCACGGTCTGAGCCCTGAGAAACCCCCTTGGAGCCACTGGGGCCACAGGCTGGCCTCAGGGGGGACCTCAGCCTCCTAAGGATGGCAGACTTCTCCTGCCCCCGATACCCTGATTGCCCTCAGAATCACGGGGTGGATTTTTAAACCTACAGACGCTCAGGCCCCAGCCTGCACCGGCTCAATGAGAGTCTCCAGCCCATGGGTTTTGCAGCCTCCCACAGGTGACTGTGAGGCACAGCCAGGGTTGAGAACCCAGGCGCAGAAGGCCTCTGTTCTGAACTCGGTCAGAAGGGGCAGGGCCGGGGGGCGGGTGTGCACGGTACCCACAGCAGCTGTCTGTCCTTCTGCCTCTGCTTTCCGAAAACACGGGCTGCGAGCCCGGCTCTCAGACCTGCACTAGGGTGAGGGTCTAGGTCTCATCCTGCCCTTGAGTTTATTCAAGTCCCCTGAAATCACAGTTCTGGGGGGATGCTTGCTTGTTTTAATTAAAGTAAAACGTGCTGTTAAGACTTCCTGGAGGAGGTCATATCTGCACTGGACCTTGAGGAGCAGAAGGGAGAAGGGTACTGGGGAGGGAGAGAGAGAGATGGGGAGGGAGAGAGAGGGAGGGGGGAAGGGAGAGAGGAAGGCCCTGGGATTCCCACCCGATTCCTTTGGGCGGCGTCCACAGCCAGTCAGGCAGGGGCCTTGGGGCTCAGAGCCTACGCCAGACCCAGTTTGGGGGCGCTCGTTGAAATAAAGGGAGGAAGAGGAGCCCACCTTCCCATTTCCTTTGGTTTTTTTTTTGTTGTTTCAATTGGATTCAGTTGCCAACATTGAAAAATCTGGAGCCCTCACTACAAATCCAGATTTTGGCTCTCTGAAAATTCTGGGCCCTCGTCCACCTCTGGCTGCCCACCTCCTCCCGAAGGGCGTGGGCCCCCGGTTTGCCGGGCTCCCACAATGGTTCCAGGCCCCTGCGGAGGCAGACCCAGGCAGGGTGGGCTCTGCAGGGTAGGCAGCATCCTGACTGAGTTTTGGATTTTGCAGCAGGCCCTTGTGTGGTCTCCGGTGAATGAATGGAGAACAAGAGGCTTAGAATGGCCCTGGCTGGTGTAGCTCAGTGGATTGAGCGTGGGCCTGCAAACCAAAGGATTGCGGTTCAATTCCCAGTCAGGGCACATGCCTGGGTTGCAGGCCAGTTTCCAGTAGGGGACGCATGAGAGGCAACCATACATTGATATTTCTCTCCCTCTCTCCTTCCCTTCCCCCTCTAAAGATGAATAAATAAAATCTTTAAAAAATATAAAAATAAAATAAAATGTATTTTAAAACTCAGACAACTCATTAGCAAAAAAATATAAATAAGTAAATAAACAATCTAATTAAAAAATGGGCAAAAGATCTGAATAGGCATTTTTCCAAAGAAGACACACAGATGGCCATCAGGTCCATGCAAAGAGGCTCAACATCACTAACCATCAGGGAAATGCAAATCAAAACCAGAATGTCACCTCCCACCTGTTAGGGGGAGAGAAACAACAAGTGTCGGCAGGAACACAGGGAAAAGGGAAACGTTGTTGGTGGGAACGGAAACTGGTGCGGCCCCTGGTGTGGGAAACAGTGGGGAGTTCCCTGGAAGACATTCAAAACGGAACTGTCCTGTGATCCCGCATCCACGTTTCTGGGTATTTATCCAAAAGAAATGAAAACACTGACTCAAAAAGATATAGGCACCCCCATATTTGCAGCAGCATTATTTACAGTAGCCAAGATGTGGAAGCAAACGAAGTGCCGTCGAGAGAGGCGTGGATAAAGAAGTGGTGTGCGTGTACAGTGTACGATCTCAGGCATAAAGAGAATGGAACCTTGCCATTCACCCCACCGGGGCTGGGCCTGGAGGGCATTGTGCTGAGTGAGCTACTGTGGACAGAGGACAGGTGCCCGTATGGTCTCTCTTCCATGCGGAATCTAAAAATAAATAAATCAATAAATAACCACGCTCAGCATACAAAGAGCAGACTGGTAGTTGCCAGAGGTGGGGGCTGGTGGTTGGGGGTGGGGGATAGGAAAAATGGGTGCGCTTTAAAAAAAATTAAAGTAAATTTAATATAAACAGCTAATTAAATGCTGCTCTTTCCTGCCTGTCCTGCCCGGGGTGGGGGGCAGGGAAGAAGGGGGACAGTGGAACGGAGGGGTGGGGGTTCCATATCATGGCGGGGGGCAAATGTTCTGGAGCCTGACCTCCCGGGCCTGCGGCCTGCTCCCACCACTTCTATGCCTTAGCACTCCCGCGAGGGACCGAAGCTTCTCTGCTTGTTTCCTCGAGTGTTAACACACGTGGTGCAGGGCCTGGGGCGTGGGCAGGAAGTGCGTTGTAAGCACTTTGCCTTGTTAGGGGAGGAAGACACTGTGACCAGAGAGCACGTGTGGGCAGAGGGGTTGCGCCAGTGGCTGGACAAATGCCAGCTGTCAGAGGAGACTGCGTTTTCAGCTGAGCCCCCCAGGGCACAAAGAGATGGCTGGAGAGCGGCCTCTGGTCGGCCCAGGCAGGTCGTGGAGGCTTTCACCTGGGATCCTGGAGCCGGAGTGGCCTCTGCAGTCCCTTCTCCTTGGGAAAGCAGAGGCGAGGAGCTTGGATTGCAGCAAGAGAGATTTAGGTTAGATAATGAGACTGCTTTCTTGATGATGGTCAGGGTTTCACATCCTGTGAAAAGGTCACAGATTCTTGGCTTGGAGGCTGGAAGTCATCATGGAGGAGGGCGACAGGAAGGATGGCGGTGAGGCCTGAGGCCCATGTCATGCCAGAGGAGTGGTTCTGCTTTTAGGGCCTCCCGAGCCTGCTGCTGCGAGGACGGGCCTGTGACTGGCACACCTCCCAGGGGAACCTGGGTGGGGCACACCAAGCCTCGGGTCAAACCCGGTATTGAGGGCACGTTCCACTAAGGAGAGAGAGTCCTGTGTGTGTCGGAAGAGGCTGAGGGAGGGAGGCCACAGCTCCCAGGAGGTCCGGGCAGGGCGGGGCGCTAACGCACGCGGCCTCCCGCCCCGCAGGTCTGACCGAGGATGAGGACGTGCACGCCATGCTCCGGGGCTCCCGGCTCTGCAAGATCCGCTCGCGGAGGTGGCAGAAGGAGCGGCTGTACCGGCTGCAGGAGGACGGCCTGACTGTGTGGTTCCAGCGGCGTATCCCGCGTGCGCCTTCGCAGCACATCTGTGAGTTGGGTGGGGTGGACGGGCACCGGCTGGGCTAGGGACAGTGCTCCGGCCGGGACAGTGCCCTGCCAGGCCGCCGCCTGACCCGGCCGCGCGTGGCCGCCCCTCCCCGCAGTCTTCGTGCAGCACATCGAGGCCGTCCGCGAGGGGCACCAGTCCGAGGGCCTGAGGCGCTTCGGGGGAGCCTTCGCACCCGAGCGCTGCCTCACCATCGCCTTCAAGGGCCGCCGCAAGAACCTGGACCTGGTGGCGCCCACGGCCGAGGAGGCGCAGCGCTGGGTGCGCGGCTTGGCCAAGCTGCGCACACGCCTGGACGCCATGAGCCAGCGCGAGCGCCTGGATCAATATCCTGCCCAGCAGAGTGGGGGGTGGGGCCAGCCGGGCCCTGGAGGACCCCAGCCCAGGGGAGGTATGCCCTGTCCTTTGGAGGCCCGCGGCCTGAGCCAGAGTTCCTAGCCCCTTGTCTTCAAAACTAAGGGTGGTGACTCGCCTCCCGACCCTGAGGAGCCCCAGTCCCATGGAGGACAGCTCGCTGCTGCGCGCAGGCAGCCCCTGGGCCCTGCCCTGGGAACCCCCAAAGCCAGGTGGTGGAGATGTGCCTGTCAATTGCCCGTCAGCTGTGGCTGGTTATTTCCTGAGCACCCACACCTGGATCCACTCTTACCTGCACCGGGCGGACTCCAATCAGGACAGCAAGATGAGCTTCAAGGAGATCAAGAGCCTGCTCAGGATGCTGAACGTGGACATGAATGACATGTACGCCTACCGCCTCTTCAAGGTGGGCCCTGCCACCACTGCGACCTCTGACCTCTGCGCCATTGGCCTTCCTCTCCACCCCACTTTTGTGGAGAGAAGGAGGACCTCTCCCAGCAGAAAGGCCACAGCTGGGCCCCCTGACCCTTTGACCCTGTCCTGAGGCAGCGCTGGCCCAGCCTCTCTCCTCCGTCTCAGGCGGGCCCCAGGTCCTCCCCGTCCCTCCCGAGTGAGCAGCGAAGCTGTACTTTTCCTTTCTCTCAGTCCACAGGACACCCTTTGCACAGGTGGCCACGTGTAACTTGCACATGTGAGCAAAGCGGAGAGCCGGCTCCCGGGCACACATGTGCACCCCCTGCACTGGGGCCCGGGTGCCACCTCCACCTCTGGCCTCACAGACGGGGCCCACGGCTCGGGCCCTGCTTCCCTGGCCCGGTCAGAGCACGTGGCAGCCCCCTGGGTGCATGTTGACTGTGCGACTAGCCTGGGACACCTGGCTGTACCCCCGGTCCAGCAGCTCCATGGGGACCTGACCTGGCCCTGGGGCTGCTCGTTGACCCTGGGTAGGAATGGGTGGTGCGAGGGTGGTAACGTGCGCACATCGGAGGGGGAGCTGTGGCATGGGGCTCGGGCCAGCCCCCAAGTCACTGGTTTTCTCCCACACCTGGATTCTTGGGTTAGGTCGTGGTACGGAGGGGTAGGCACTGAACCTGAGGGACCGGCCTCAGCGTCCTGGCCCTGCGGGTCATCGCCCTGCGTGCTCCAGCGGGACCGGAGCCTCGCAGCCCTCAGTGTGCCCACCTGTGAGGCACACCAGCACGGGCCAGCTTTCCCGGGGTGTCCCCTCCTCTGAGTCTGTCCCTCCGTTTTCCAGGAGTGTGACCGCTCCAACAATGAGCGTCTGGAGGGGACGGAGATCGAGGAGTTCCTGCTGCGGCTGCTGAAGCGTCCCGAGCTGGAGGAGATCTTCCACCGGTACTCGGGCGAGGACCGCGTGCTGAGCGCCCCGGAGCTGCTGGAGTTCCTGGAGGACCAGGGTGAGGCTGACGCCACGCTGGCCCACGCCCGGCGGCTCATCCAGACCCACGAGCTCAACGAGACAGGTGCGTGTCTGACAGACGGGCTGCGGGCCGCACAGTCTGGGCCCAGCCCAGTGGGCTCCGCTGTCCCTGGCTGTGGGTGCTGTCTCGGGAAGTTGTCCCGCCTCCTCCAGACTCCGCTGCCACATCTGTAAAATGACATATTAATGTACCTGCCTCCCAGGGTTGGGCTAAAGATGGGACCGGGTAACGTTATAGAGTCCAGTCGGTAGACAGGAGCCCGTTAGTACTGAGTGCAGGGAACTTCGGGGGCGTTTGGGGATGGGTGCAGGGGTCCCCTACGGGGCCTGATGCTGTCTTCTGCCGGTCCCTGCAGCCAAGCAGCATGAACTAATGACGCTGGATGGCTTCATGATGTACCTGCTGTCGCCCGAGGGGGCTGCCCTGGACCCAGCCCACACATGCGTGTTCCAGGACATGGACCAGCCCCTCGCCCACTACTTCATCTCCTCCTCGCACAACACCTACTTGACTGACTCCCAGATCGGGGGGCCCAGCAGCACTGAGGCCTATGTCAGGTATCTAGTGGGGGGTGGCCGTGAGCACTCCTGCGAGCCCAGCCGGGTGGGGAAATGGGGCTCAGCTCCCACCGTGCGCTTCCTGGGCCCACCTGGCTCAGCCTGTTCCCCTCCTCTGCGCCATCCACATCTGCATGACGTCTTGCCTGTCTGTCTGTCTGTCTCTGTCTGTCTGCAGGGCCTTCGCCCAGGGGTGCCGCTGCGTGGAGCTGGACTGCTGGGAGGGGCCGGGAGGGGAGCCCATCATCTACCACGGCCACACGCTCACCTCCAAGATCCTCTTCCGGGATGTGGTCCAGGCCGTGCGTGACCATGCCTTCACGGTGAGCCCAGCGCCCTCTGTCCTTCCGAAAGAAACCTCTGCCCCGAGAGGCACGCACTCACCAGGCGCCGCCTGAGCAGCCGGCCAGTGGGGTAGAGTGAAGCTGAGAGGCTGCCTCCTCCCACCCCACAACTTCCAGAAGACCCTGGGGTAGGGAAGGACGGTTCAGTCGTTCTTCCCAGAGAGGAAGCCATGAGAGAAACTCAGCACGGCATCTACGCAAACCGCCGTCTTGGTAGAACTGCACAAATCTTACTGCCAACAAATGAACTGGGGGGAAGCGTGCATCGTAGTGACAGGATCAATGTCATGACCGTAGAAAGAATATAAGAGAAAACCATCCCTGCAGCCGCCCTCAGCCTCCCAGACAGCCCACCCCTTCCCTGAGGCCTCTTGTCTGACCTCTGCCCCTCCACCCACACACCAACCCCAGCGTGTGTCCCCCGTCCCACTGACTCAGTCCCCCCCACCCCCGCTGGGGGTTCTCCAGAGCCCTGCCTTTGCCCGCCTGACCTGAAGGGGGTGGGGTTGCATGTAGCAGGGGGCCTGGTTGGGGTGGGAGGGGGAGAGGAATGAGTGACTTTGAGCTGCTGCTTCTTCCCACAGCTGTCCCCATACCCTGTCATCCTGTCCCTTGAGAACCACTGTGGGCTAGAGCAGCAGGCTGTCATGGCTCACCACCTCCGCACCATCCTGGGGGACATGCTGGTGACGCAGGCACTGGACTCCCAGAACCCTGAAGAGCTGCCATCCCCGGAGGTGATGCTCCCAGAGCCCCCCACCGGCCACCCCGCTCGTGCCCACTCCCTGGGTCTGGCCCCTCCCCTCTCTCTGCCTTCACCTTGGCCTGCTCCTCCCTTCATCAGACATCTGCCACTTCAGGGTCTTAGCAGTTTCCTGCCCTCCAACTTGGACTAGACCAACCCCCCCCCCCCCCCCCGTCTCGCCTGGCATTCAAGGCCTTCCGTGACCTGGCTCCGACCCCCATGCTCTGCCTGGCTGCCGCCCACAGAGTCCCTATGGCTCAGCCAGTCCTGCCTCCCAGGCCCTGGTTGACACCATCTCCGCCTGGAGCTCCCTTCCGAGCCACCTGGCTTGCCCGGCACCACCTGGTTAGAATTCTAGCCTCTTCCTGTGGCCTTGGAAACCGCCCCAGCATCCTGGCCAGAGGCACTCCTGCCTCCTCTCCCACCAAACCCCTAAGCGTTTATCTGCCCCTCAGGCTATGTGTCCTTTTCTAGCTTCTTGAGAAACCTCTCCTCCTGCTCCTGATCTCAAGTATGTAAAAAATGTTGATTCACCTTTCATGTGTATAGTTTTTTATTGTATAAAAACATACATGTGGTAAAAATTCAAGCTATACACAGGTACACAAAGGAAAACAGCAGGTTCTCGAGTTCTCTCCCAGTTTCCCATGCATGTGAACCTCGGTCCGTAGCCCTCTTTCAAAATGTTACACAGGGAAGGCCATGTGATCCCACGTTCTACATGTCTTCATTCGTGTGAGATCTTGTTTGAAGAGGGCGACTTCTCTTTCCCAAGTTGTCTCCTGCATTTTAATGGTTGCTGTGGAGTATTCTGATGTTTGCCGGGACCTCATTAGCTGGTCCCCTATTCACGGCCTCATAGATCACTCCCCCTTTTTACATTTTTCTATTAGAAACCACTCGTCTTTGAGTCTCTTTTCTGGCCTCTCTCCCCCAGCCAGCCCCTCCTTACACAGGGGTGGCTGAGTGACCGACCTACCCACTGGCTGACCCAGGGGTGAGAGGGCTCAATCCTCCCATATCCGTCTCTGCAGCAGCTGAAGGGCCGGGTCCTGGTGAAGGGGAAGAAGCCGCCCGCTGCCCGGGGCGAGGACGGTCGAATTCTCTCCGACCGGGAGGAGGACGAGGAAGAGGAGGAGGAAGAAGAGGGGCTGGAGGCTGTGGAACAGAAGCGCGGGGTAAGTCGGGTGGGCTGGACGGGGCCCTGTACTGCTGCAGAGACTGGGGCGGGTGGCCGGGGAGGGAAGGATGGGCGTGAGGGCCCCGAGCCGGAGGACCCCCCAGCCGAGCGAGGCCTGTCTCCTAGGCCAAGCAGATCTCCCCGGAGCTGGCGGCCTTGGTGGTGTACTGCTGCGCCGCCCGCCTGCGGACCCTGGGCCCTGCCCCTGCGCCGCCCCGGCCCTGCCACGTCAGCTCCCTCAGCGAGCGCAAGGCCAAGAAGCTCATCCGAGAGGCAGGTAGGAGCTGGGGATTCCTGACGATGGTCTGGGAAGGAAATCGAGAGGGCTTGGGGGCAATGAAGAGGTCGGGGGGACCCCAGAGGGGGGACGGGTGTGCAGCACGTGGCCAGCACCAGGTCCGCAGGCGTGGAGGGGAGACCGCCCAGGGAGCTGGGGGGTCTGCTGTCTGCCCTCCTCAGGCGCACAGCCCAGTGGTGGCGCTGGGTGATGACGATGTTGGGGTGCAGTTGGGCCATGACAGGGACTGGGGGGGAGGGCAGCAGAAGGGGGTGAGATCGGGGGAAGATTCCTGGACGAGTCATGGCTGAGAAGACACCTGGCAGGAGGACGAGGAAGCAGCTGGGTGACTGGGTTGCACAGGGGGAGCCCGGGGCGCGGCACACAGGGAGGGTCCAGGAAGTGGGGTGCTGGAGGGTGCGTGTGGGTGTGCCCAGAGCCGGGGTGTCCGCCTGGAGCCAGGCGTTCCAGCGCTGAGTCAGGAGTGTGGGAGGCGGACCCTGCCCCTCCCTGGACTTCAGCAACCTCCTCCTGAGGCTCCCCCACCCAGGTCAGAGAGGAGGAGCTGGAGCAGGGCAAGCTGGGGATGGGAATTCAGCCTCTTCCCAGCCTGTCTGCCCCGGGGGAGGGGTTACAGGCCCTCCAGGTGAGGGACATCCCAGGAGCCTGTAACGATGGCACCCGGACTTCCCACCAGGGAACAGCTTCGTCAGGCACAACGCCCGCCAACTGACCCGCGTCTACCCCCTGGGGCTGCGGATGAACTCGGCCAACTACAGCCCCCAGGAGATGTGGAACTCCGGCTGCCAGCTGGGTGAGTAAGGCGGAAGGGCGGCCGATGCTCTGAGGGCGGCCCCCAGGGTACAGGGCAGGCCCCCGCAGTGATAGGTGGAAAAAGTGTTTAAAAAAAATTTGCCCTGTGGCTGGTGTGCCTCAGTGGATTGAGCACGGGTTGAGAACCAAAGGGTCGCCGGTTCAATGCCCAGTCAGGGCACTTGACTGGGTTGCAAGCCAGGTCCCCAGTGGGGGTCAGGTGAGAGGCAACCCAGCGAACATTATGTTTCTCTCCCTTTCTCCCTCCCTTCACCTCTCTCTGAAAATAAATAAAATCTTTAAAATTTTTTGTTGATTTTAGAAAGAGAGGAAGGAAGAGAGAAATATCAATTTGTTGTTCCACTTACTTACTCATTTATTGCTTGATTCTTGCACGTGACCTGATGGGAAACTGAACCCACAACCTTGGTGTATTGGGACAGTGCTCTAACCAACCGAGCTACCAGGCCAGGGCCAAGAGTGTTTTGTTGATAATAACAATTACTAAAGAACTGTGAGCAGGGCCCTGGCTGATGTGGCTCTTGCATTGAGCACCAACCTGCAAACCCAAAGGTTGACAGTTCGATTCCTGGTTGGGGCACGGGCCAGACCCCCAGCTGGGGGCGTGCAAGTGGCAGCCAGTCAATATTTTTCTTCCTCTCTTCCTCCCTTCCCTTCTAAAAATAAAAAATAAATGTTTAAAAATCTCGAGCAGGCTCTGTAGAAGTTGAAACTCCCCACGCCCCATGTGCACCTTTGGCACACACATGCACACGGGTCCCCAGCAATCCCAGGCAGAGCCCCCCAACTGGGCTGGATGGGGTGGGGTGGTTGGGCGGGGGTGTGGAAACCTCAGGCCTCGGTCCTGGGCGCTTCTCCAGCGTGCCCCACATTCCAGTCTCAAGTGACACCAGCTGGCCGAGCAGGCGGGATCCCTGGCTGCCGTGACCCGGCCCCCACACCACAGTGGAGGGGCGGCACACCCCTGCCAGTAGGGCCCAGGGTCCTCTTTAGACAGGGACTGAGTCCTCTGCCTACGGTCTGTCTGGGGGGGGGGGCAGTGAGAAGGCCACTAAGAGCTCCTGTCCTGACCCCACTGTGTCCACAGTGGCCCTGAACTTCCAGACGCCAGGCTACGAGATGGACCTCAACGCCGGGCGCTTCCTCATCAACGGGCAGTGCGGCTATGTCCTGAAACCCCAGTGCCTGCGGCAGCCTGACACAGACTTTGACCCGGAGAGCCCGGGACCCCCCAGAACTACTCTCACGGTGCAGGTTGGCAGCCCGGGCCACGCCCTGCACTGGGCTTGGAGCTGGCTCTGGAAGCCCTCGTTCTCGGGGCGCCAGCCTGAAGTAGAGGAAGGCAGTGGAGGCGGGAAGGAGGTCAGAGTCCTGGGTGGGTGCAGAGAGCAAACCGGGAAACAGCAGAGGCCGGGCTGAAGCCCCTCCCCATCCCCCACAGGTGCTGACTGCACAGCAGCTGCCCAAGCTGAATGCAGAGAAGCCCAGCTCCATCGTGGACCCCCTGGTGCGTGTTGAGATCCACGGGGTGCCCACGGACTGTGCGCGCAAAGAAACCACCTATGTGCTCAACAACGGTGAGTGCGCCTGCTGGCGGGGTGGGGGGGCAGGCGGAGGATACAGGGCGCCGCAGGGCGGGGCCCGCTGGCTCTGACAGCCAAACCTATCTGCGCCCCAGGTTTCAACCCCCGCTGGGGGCAGACCCTGCAGTTCCAGTTGCGGGTCCCCGAGCTGGTGCTGGTGCGGTTCGTGGTAGAAGATTACGACACCACGTCCCCCAACGACTTTGTGGGCCAGTTCACACTGCCTCTCAACAGCCTGAAGCAAGGTTGGTGGGACGGGTGGGCACGAAGGAGGAACAGGCGCCACTGTTCCCGAGCCGGACGAGTTGGGCCTCAGCCCCCAGGGGTGGGGAGTGGGCTGCGCCCTGCACTGCCCTACAGGGTGGCGGGTGGCAGACCCGATGCCTGGCTCCTCTCCCCACAGGGTACCGTCACATCCACCTGCTTTCCAAGGACGGGGCGTCTCTGTCACCAGCCACACTCTTCGTCCACATCCGAATCCAGCACTCCTGAGGCCTGACTGACCCACCCTGGGGATCTGCGGACACCAGTCTGCATGCCGCGCACCGCAGAGGCCTTCTCCCCCAGGTGGCGGGAGGACCAGCCCCTGCAGCACTTCGCCGGCTCGCCAGGCTCAGCCTCGGCCCCTCCTGAAGAGCTGGTGGTTGACCTTTGCCTGGCAGCCCTGATAAGGGCCCCAGCTCCTGGAGTCCTTGGCCCACCCACACTGTGGCCCAGGAAGAGCCAGGCCTGCTGCCACCAGGAGCCAGAAGACCCGGGAGCAGGATGTAAGCGCCTCATCCCTTCTGCCCCCCACCCAGGTTCCCCTGGACTCCTCCCTCCAGCTTTGGAACCTGAGCTCCTGTTGTTGAAGCCAGATGAAGAGAGGAGGTTGGGAGCCCTGGGGACACCAAGAAGTAGGTTTTAGTTTGTGACACAGAAGAGCCCTGGAGAGAACAGGAGAACAAGACTATTTTTAAAAATAAAGAAGAAAATTCCTTTACCACTGCCACTCCAAGCACCTGAGGCCACAGCCAGGCTCATGAGGAGGGACAGGGGCAGAGGCCCTTCCGCAGGAGCCACGTGACTTTCTCTAAGACCATCAGTGGTGCTGGAGGAGCCCCCACGGCTCAAAAGAGCCCCCAGCCCTCTTAAAGCTGCTGCCAGCATCACAGACTGCGAAGATGCCAAGTGCAAGCTGCCCGCACCAACCCTCGGAGGGGCCTTCAGTGGGGAGGCAGCTGGGTGGCCCTCTGCCGGGACAGAGCTGTTACAGCCCCGCAGGGTGGGGGCAGGCCCCCAACTTTCTGGGCTCGGTGGGGCAGACAGATCCCAGAAACCCAGGGCTCGCCCTCCACCAGCCAAGCAGCCTTTCAGATGAAGGCCTGGAGGCTGTGGCTGCTCCCAGCTGCCTCCGAAGATGCTAGGAGAGCGAACCCAGAGAAAACAGGCAGAAAGGTGTTTTTCTAGGGTTAAAGGTGGGGCCCTGCCACCTGCCTGTCAGGCCGCACGCTGACCCTGCACAAGGACAGAGCTGGACAGCAGCTCCCTAACGCAGGTCGTGTCCCCTCAGACTGCAGCTCCGAGCCCAGGTTCCCCGGAAGGGGGCTCAGAGGCACCAGCCATGGGGTCTGGAAGGAGCACAGGGTCAGGGAATGAACGAACAGTTCTGGAGGAGGCCCGGCCGGCGTGGCTCACCTGGCTGGGCGGCGTCCTGTAAACCGAAGGCGCAGGTGTCGACCCCCAGTCAGGTATGAAGTATCAGTGTCTCTGTCACACTGATGCCCTCCCTCCCCTTCTCCTCTTTCTAGTCAATAAGCATGTCCTCAGTGAGGATAAAAAGTTGTATGTATTAAAAAAGTATTTAAAAATATTTTTAAAGTTCCAGAGGAAGACAACAGGGAGTGGGAAGTCCGAGGCAGTGCCCCAGGCCCCTCCGCAGAAGCCGGCTCAGCAGGTGGGCAGTGGGGCCGCTGGGCTGACCTGCGGTGGTGAAAGCAGCCCCGGTGGCTCAACAGGCCCACCTGATCGAGCGGCAGGGGACAGTGCCTGTCCCGGACCGAGGGGCTGACCTCCCAGCTGCGGAAGCCCGGCCTGGGACTGGCGCCTCTGCCAAGGTGCCCGGTGCAGGCACAGAGCCCGGCTGCTCCCCGTTGGCAGAGTGAAGCTGGGTCAGTACTGGCTCCTCAGCGGTGGGTGCGGGTCTGGGAGAAGGGCCCAGTCTGCCGAGTGTCTTCGGGAGCGCCCCGTGCTCTGGCCACAGGAAGAGCCTTTCCCACAGGGCACTCACTCTCAGGGGGAGGGGCCCTCTAGCCCCCACAGCTCCGGCTGCTCCCCACCACCTGTGGTGCAGAGGAAAACCAGGAGGGCAGAAGGGGTTTATTCAGTTGTTTCCTTTATTAGAAACAAGTGAGATGTATCAAGCGGAACAAGGCAACGCCTCCCCCACCCTAGAAATGGATGCCCCGCCCGCAGCCCCGAGAAAAGCCAAGACAGAAAGGTGAAGCTCCCCCTTCCCTGTTCCCAGACGCAGCACCTGCCTGCAGCCAGTATTTTTTAACTTAATTGAATGAAACTGGCCCACAAAAGCTCCCCAGGGACAGTCTCTTGGCCGGGCTGCTTTCACTTGGCAATGGGGTAGAACCCAAGCCTTGGGTCTCCTTGGCAGGAGACCTCCTTGGCAGGTGGGCACTGGCCAGAGATACACTCCCAGCCCCCTCCCCTGGTCAGACAGCCCTGCCCCTGCTTCTAGACTGAACCCTGAAGCCGTCTGGGCCTTTGGGCCATCCCTTGGTTTGGCTAAATGCTGATCATCTCTGAGCAAAGAAGTAAAGACCACTGGGTCACCCACCCTTGGGCCTCAGTGAGCTGGGGAGTGGGGGCAGGGAGGGGATAATGGCAATTAGAAGGGAGGTGCAGGCAAGGTCCGAAGTGGCTCGGTGCGGGCCAGCCTTCAAACCGGAGGTCAGCATCTACAAAATTAGGCATGTGTCAGGAAACGAGCCCTATACAGACCTCTGTCCAGAACCCAGGCCTCCTTCCTCCCCAGCTCTCTCCCTACAGAGACTGGAGGCCAGGGGAATGTGCCACGGGGTCAGGGGTCAAATGCAGAGTCAATCCAAAGGCAGGAGATAAACATCCAGACACACAGGAGTCCAAAAAGCTGGCGCCAGCACGGAGCACTGGTGGCACAGAGTAAGGGCCGTGCCCAGGAGGCTGTCCACCGGTAGCTGCCCGGGGCAGGTCCCGGGGCAGGTGGCCCCAGGTCCTTCTCTCATTTGGTTCTAGCCAGCCGCGGCTCCACCACCCTGCCCCAGTCAAGGCTCCTTGTGGGGAGGCCTTGAACCCCAAACAATGGTTCTCTCTGAGCGTTCTGACCTGAAGTCCTGGAAGGGGCTGAGTGAAGAACCCAAGGGCTGTATGGACTAAAAGGAGGCTAACACAGCAACTGCCGAGCCGACTCCCAGAGACCTGGGTGGTTAACACTGAGGGTGGGGCAGGATCCCCACCATGAACTAGAGAGTCCAAGGAGCAGGCCATGCGGTTTTGGAGAGAGACACCGAGGCCTTTCCAGATCCGTTTCTTCAGGAGCAGCCACAGGCCTCACGCCTCACAGTTTCCATTCCATGACCTGGGTCAGCCATGGCCAAGCTCTCTCCAGGGGCTGCTGAGCACCCGCAGTACACAGGTAGTTCGGGCTGGGCCTCCTCTCCCAGGGAGTGTTTCCAAGTTCCAGGTCCTGCCCAAGGTAGGAAAGAGGCAGGCACTTTGTTCTCTGATATCCTTAGAAGCCTGAACAGGGCGGGCCACTCAGGGACTCGGGGCGCTGTGTCTGACACCTGGAAGGCTGGAAGGCAAGCCCCTGCCTCTCCGACTCCTCCTGTCTGTGGAATGCGGTGAGTGTCTTGCTAAGAACAGCAGCTTCTTTGGTCTGGGTATCTTGGAGCCAAGGAGTCAAAGGCCAGCCGTGCGCTCTGGGGCCTGCAGGCTGCCGCACAGGCACACAGGAGAAGGGAGGCCTCTGCGGGCCTCTTCCGGAAGTCCAGTCCGGGCTGCAGAGAGCGGGCAGCGCTCCGGCAGGTGGCACAGCCCCTCTCCCGAGCACACGGTTTCCTCCAGCTTTGGGGACTGCAGAATTAGCCTCTGGCAAACCTCACCAAAACCCACACCCTGAAACCCAGCTCTGCTGGCCTACAGAGCCTGGCTACGACTCCCTTTCCCCTGCAAGCAGCCCAGAGGTGAAAGCAGCCAGGAAAGCCCTGAGCCATGCCCTCCACCCACTCACTTTCTCCCACAGCAAAAGTTACACAGAAGCCAGGACATGGGTTGCTGACAATTCCACGGCCCGATCCTCCCTAACACTCGGCTGAGCACAAATGAGGGACACCTGCACAGCCACGAGCCTGGAGGCTCCACCCCTGGCGGGGAACCTGGCAGCATCCAAAACCGTAACCACCACCACCAAAAAAACCCACCAAACATCCTCAGTGAAAGTCACCCTAGGACAATGGCAACACAGAGCCATTTCTGTTGCCACGTACAGATCAGCGTCTAACCACCACTCCCTGCCATTCCTTGAATTTTGTGTAGTCTTGGAAAGGCGCCCAAGAGATGGCCAATGGGTTGGAAGGCACAAGCCAGGGACTGGTGGCTGCAGGGACCTGGGAATCGGCCCCACACCACCCTTGCCCAGCCAGCCCCAGGGGCGTCAGGGTGCTGGCTCTTTGCCCTAAGATGAGCTAAACAGGGATTGCACTGACATGGTCTCCTCAAGATCTCAAATGCTACAAGGAGGTCAAAAGTCCCCTTCAAATTGCCAGTCACCCGTGGGAGTGGAAAAAGTCTCTCAGGGTACTTGTGCCTATAAGTTTGGCAACAGCTGGCTAAAGAGTTGGCAGGACTTCCAACAGGGAGCAGGCCAAGAGGATGGAAGGACTCAACAAACCCTGCTTCCCCAGGTCGCCACAGCCGCCCAGTTTCTGAGTGCAGAAAATGCCCAGGGCCTGCAGTCAAGCCTCTGAGTAGGGCCGGCCCCACCTAGGACTCTGTGATCTGACACCTGAGCCCCCGCTCCAAGCCTGGCGCAGTCCCTCCACTGTACCCCACCCTCTCGAAGCCAACCTTTCCAGCCAGTTCAGAAGGGGAAGTAGATAAACTGCCCCACATTCTCTTTCTCCTGCTCCCCCAGGAAAAGTCAGTGCCCGCTCTCAGAAGGAAGTCATTCACCGTACCAACGTGTACGTATGGCACTGTCCTTGATTCTGATTTTGAGGAATGACCTGGATTCAACTTTTCACTGGAGACCAAACATCCTTGTACATTTGGAACATGAAAAATATTTAAAATATTTATATATATAATATATATACTTTTATTATTCACCCGTTAACTCCATAATACGCCAATCACGAGCCAGTTTTCAGCAGCTACATTCCCTTGATCTCGGCTGCATAAGGGTGTGACTAACTGGAAAACAGGGACACCAGAGACACGGCCGAGGCGACATCGCGCAGCCCACGCCATCACAATGCAATTGTCAAATCCAGTGGCTGTTTGGTAAAGCCGGTTCGCTTCTGTTCCCTTTGCCAGGGATTCTCACGTTTGTGAAAATTGGACCAACAAGTGGTAGGGTTCCATTTCCTGGTTTGAATTCCCAGTGGCTTTATCCAGAGTCGCACTGGCAACTGGTTACTGTAACACCAGCCCAACCTAGGAGAGCCAATGGGGATAGGCATGGTTGAGTGACAGGAGTTCAGAGCCTCTCCCACTTTCCCACCCCAATCCGAAGGGCCAAATGACAGCCCCCAGAGCGCCACCGGGCGGTATGAGCAGAGGCACAGCCAGCCAAGGCTCACGCTCAACCTCCACTCAAGGCTTCATGCACTTACCACACACCCTTTAAGGAGAGCCACTGCTAGCCACCAGGCCTCCCTCCTGCAGGCAGTTATTCTACAACCACTGGCCACACCCATGGCCCTGGGCTCCCTTTGGAGCTGGTGGAGGGACCGTTGGAGAGGGTCCAGCAGCCCAGCAGAGAAAAAAGTCTTCAAACCTCTAACTCTAAACTCCTGGCGAACCGTGGGCAACTTGGCCTGCACAGTTCTGGGTGGCTCCGGAGCCCACCCCCTTTGCCACCCTTACACTGGCTGCTAAAAGGGCAGCACCGACCCTGCCCTCTGGCCATCAGAGGAAGGGGACTTTGTGGGGGGCTGAACACCAGCTAACCAGGGCCCAGGCTGATGCGGGACCCCTGACCTGGGGCCCTGTCTTTGCTCCACCAACTCCCTGCCCGGCTGCTCACCCACCTTCTCTGCCCCCATGCTGGGGCACTTCCAATTGTAGAGATAATACTGCAGGTTGCCGTCCCCTATGCCAAACTTGAGCTTCTCCAAGAAGGTTTTGTTCTCCATGAGATCCAGTGCATTGAACACGTCAAACCCTTTCTGCAGAGCAGCAGGGAGTGAGAGGAACAGGTGAAGAGAAGTCGAAGCTGCCTCGCTCCCTGCCCTTTCCGGTCCTGCCAGAACCGCTCTGTAGGCTGTCAGAGAGCTATCTTCCTTGCGAAGCTCCGGCTGCTTCCACATTAAATCCCAACTCCCACCAGTGCCCGCTCGCTCGTGACAGCTCTCAGGACACTTGTGGCCACTCTACCTGGCCTCTCCTTAGTGCCCCTCCAAGTACACTTGTCCAGGCCACTGCTCCCGCTGTTCCTTGTTGAATCTCCCTGAGACACCCTAGTAATCTGCATAGTCCTCTCTGGAGATCAAGCCCTGAGCCCCCATCTCGGAGAAGTGGCTCCTGTCAGCACTTGCATTGCTCTCTCAGTCCCTGGACACCCCAACTCCTAGGCCTTGGGTGCACACCCTGTGACTTCACGACACCCAATACGCTGCTTTGGGACTGTGGTGAAGGTGCCTCCTACATCTCACCACACCGCTCCCAGGACAGGGACTGGAATGGCCATCGCCTGGCTGGCCCACGGTGGCTGGGCTACGGGTAGCACCCATGGTGGAGGACTGACTATAGGTGACCTTGCTGTGTAAAAGAAGCCTGGACCCTCCCCCGCCTCTATAGTCAGCAGCTCCAATGACTCACCACGACAGAGACCAATCTCCCCATTCCCATGCTGGGGAAGTCGTAAGGAGAACCCCTTTCCTGCCCGAGCAGGCCTGGCTATTCAGGCTCCTTGGCAGCGCCTCCCGTGAGAACGAAACTCACTGAAATAAATCAGGAGGAGTTCAATGCCTTCACTTCACATGGATGCTCCTTGCTCCCTCCTAGTTCCTCACTGCTCAAAACTGCTGAGTCCTCCCTGAGTGGAGCAGGAGGGCATGGCAGGCTCTCAGCCCCCAGCTCCTGGCAGCTGCCTCCCTGAGCTGTGCTCACCGCCATTCCACTGCCCCTGCCCACGGGTCTCCCAGCCCCCGCCCTGATCTGCTCCTCACCATTTTGGCGAGAACAAGGGCGTCACTCATGAGGTCTAGAAGAGGGGTCTGGGTGTGGACGTTGTAGAAAGAATAAGCAGCCTTCAGACTCTTGTGGGTCGGATGGTTCATGATGGTGGAGGGAAGCGTGTAAAAGCTCAGAAAGTCTGTCACTTCACCATTTGCGTTCTGAAAGAAAAGACAATGAAAGGAAGCAATGTCACACACGCACAAAACTCCTGTAGCCTGGGAACAAAATATTTCCTCTTGCTCTCATGCCACCCACGGGTGCCCCCCTAAAAGAGTGGGTGGAGACTGAAACAGAACATGCAGGGAGAAGAAAATACACTGGTCGGGGCACTTGAGGACAGAGCCGGGAAGAAAATCCAGGCCAGGCTGTAGTCCGAATCCGTCAGCTGTCTTTCCTGGCCTGTGCGCTGCCAGGGACATCCTGCAGTCCACACTCCCCCAAACTGTGACCCAAATGCTCAGGCGGCACCACCTCAATCCGGGACAGGCAGGGGCTGCAGGCTTACCTCAGAGGGGCTCCGTTCTCTTGGTCACCAGTGGGGGCTGGGGGTGGGGGAGGGACAAGGGCCCACACCAAGTCCAGAGGGTATCGTTTCAGCGAATGCAAACTACAACTCCACTTTCTGACTTAGGGAGGGCCGAGCACGGACGGTCAGGGGAGTCTGGGCGCCCACACCGCCGCCAACTGGCTCTGTAGTCCCTGAGCCTAGAAACGCAGCCGCCTGAGGAGAGCGCCTGCGTGTGAGCGGTCAGAAGGCCGAACCGCCCTTCCCCGCTCACCTCCACCACGAAAGTGTCGATGATGTTCTCCTGGGGGTAGAACCAGTGCTGCACCTCCTCCTGGCTCATGACTGGCGTGAGGTGAAACTGCTTCAGGTACCTGGTGAGGAGCTGATGCACTACTGGAATGTCCTTCTTCTCCATTGGTCGCAGGCCAGGAGTCTTGGGAGACTGGAAGGAAGAAAAAGACTGCATCAGACGCACTGCTGACTGTGAGCTTCTCGGCTCCTCTCAGGTCCTGTAAGTGCCAAAACCTTCACACTGACCCCTTCTTACCCAACCCTAAATCTACCCAGGCCCTCAAAACAGACTACTCGGCCACCCTTGGTGACGCCCTCTCCCCCATGTCCACATCCACTGGGCACAAGGCCTGCTTCTCCAGTGTCTTTTGGCCCTTCCCTCCTAGTTAAGGCTGTTGCTTCAACTTCTTTTTTTTTTTGTCTGGCCCGGCCTCGCACCCGCCGGCAGGATTATCCATAAGGCTCACGCTGTCTTTCTAAGAAACATGACCCCCCCCACCCCACCCCCGTTCCAAACTCCTCAACACGGAGCACAAGACCTTCCACCCTGGACTGGCTGGCTGTTCTGACTGTGCCTCTCACCCCCGGAGGACATTTGGTAACACCAGGAGACATTTCTGGTTGTCACAAAATGTGCTGCTGGCATCCAGAAGCCAAGGATGCTGTTAAAACATCCTACATGCCTAGGAGAGTCGCTAGGACAAAGAAGTACCTGGCCTGCCCTGGTTGGTGTGGCTCGGTGGATTGAGTGCTGGCTGTGAATCAAAGGGTCGCTTGTTCGATTCCCAGTCAAGGCACAGGCCTGGGTTGTGAGCCAGGGCCCCAGTAGGAGGTACACGAGATGCAACCACACATTGATGTTTCTCTCCCTCTCTTTCTCCCTTCCTCCCCCTCTCTAAAAACAAATAAACTCTTAAAATAAAATAAAGTAAAATAAAAAAATAATTACCCAGCCCAAAATGTGAGAGGTGCCAAGACGGAGAGAAAGCCTGAGCACCCCAGCACTGCTGCCGGGCTGCAGCGAAGCCACTCCCGACTGCCCCTCTCTGAGCCCTCCCAGCTTCTCCCATCGCACCGCAGCTGGTCTTGTCCTGCACCGGCCCCTCCCCTGCAGACTCAGAGCGCCTCAGGCGGGCTCCCAGCTGCAGGCAATGAGCCCCCAGCCCAGCACACTGGACTGGGCACTCGCTTTGCCCACCTGGACCCCACTGCGCAAGCAGTCCCGACAGAACATTCATGCAGATTAAATTCAGGAGAGAAGCATCAAACTCCTGGAACTTAATCTCAAACCAGAATCCCACACCAGGACTTTTCTTAAAAAGTGCTCCAGTGGAACAACACTGTATGGTGCTCTGAAGGAAATACTGAGGCTGGGAAAGTACCCCAAAGGCCCAATCCGCAAAGGTGGGGTCAGCCAAATCTGAAAACAGGGTAAACCCTCACTGCTCAGTCACTGCCTGATGTAACGGCTTCCCAGTGTAGGAACTGCTTTCGGAACAGTTCTAGGGCCTCTCACTGCCAAAATCCCTCGCTAATCCTGATGTCTCCGGGGAACACTTACTGACTTATTTCTACATGGCAGCTCCCACAGTGATACCTCAAATCCTGGACTAGCAATGCAGCCATGCTGCGGTCTGCACCCACAGGCAGAGATCCAGAGAGAGTCTTTACCCTTGGCTGCCACGCACCTTAAGAATGCTCTCTGCCCACCTAGAAATCAGGGCAAAGCTGCCATAACAGAAAGAAGACACACACCATGGCCCCTCAAATGTTTTCACTGGGGCAGTGTCTAATTGCGCTGCAGCGGTCCCTCAAAATGGGACACTGATGACCCCAACCCACTGGTGGATTAGCCCGATCCTGGGGAGCAACCAGCTGGGTGGCTGAGGAGTCCAGCCCTCTGATAAGCAGGCAGCCTGTAACTCAGTGGTCCCACCTGCGGGAGCTCGGAGGGAAGAGAAGCAATCTGAAGACACATCAGGACCCTGAAACCAGGCACAGCTGGAGAATGTGCAGCATTTGTTTTGTTGGGAAACTAGGCAAACTGAGGCCCAGAACAGGAACCAGCTCACTGCAGACGGCCCAGTCCTTCGACGGCAAAGTCTGGACGGGGTACTGGGGTTGGAGTCTGGGCCTCCTCATGAGCCCGGGTCACCTGGCGTGGCAGAGGGAGCCACAGAAATGCTATGGCTGATTTACACCGCACCCTGGGATGCACTGCCGTTCGGTGAGTGGCTGCACCTTCCTACCTAGGCCACACGTGCAGGAAAGCGGTATCCTCTCAGCCTTTCCACAACGACAGAGAAGCTAGCCCAGCTGCAGGCGCACGGGAACAGAGAAAGGCAAACTAAAAACACTTGCTAAAAGTGTTTCCATTGCTCTTAGAAGCAATGGAAATGGAAAGTCTAGGAATCTGGAAAACATGGGGTGAGCCAGTTTTGTGTCCCCTCCCTAACTCAAAGCCCTGTTCCCTTCCGAGGACCAGGCTCCCCTCAGCCACTCCCCTGCCCCTCCCACAGCCCCAGAGCACCACTGGCCTCTGGCAGTCGGTAGAGCTTCATGGTGCGCTGCATGGTCATGTTTCTGCTTAAGTGGGAGAACTTCACTTCAATCAGCTTTCGTGGGTTCAGGGACCGATGCCAGTACCTGTGGGGACACAAATGCACTGTCCTCAGAGAATTCTGGCAAGTGCCATTAAGAGGACAATGGCATGGAGACTCCCAGATGGCCAGCAGGTGGCACAAGAGACACGTCTCTTGAGCCAGCAGCAGTGCCCAGCTCTCCAACCCCAATCACCCCACCACCACCGCCACAATGAATGCAGCAGAGCTGCCAGAGCTCTTCCGGGATTTCCTTTCTCCCCATGTTTATTTTTCAGTTGGAAAACCTCCTGCTACAGGAGCTGTCCGGGAAGAGCACTGCCCACTCCTGGAATCAAGTCTGTGGAAATGCAGCGCAGTTCTCTGTGCGTCTTTACCCTCCTCCTCCCTCCTCCACGGCATCTGTTTGGTGCTTTCACTTCTGAAGTCCTGGATTGTTGTGAACAACTTTCCAAGTCAGAGGTTCTTCCTGGGTCACACAGGGATCAGACACGCTCTCTGGGGCCCACACAATATTCAAAACAAAACTGAGCCAACCATGAAAACTTCTGCACATTTACCATAAAAATCCAGATTTGGACTTATCCCTAACAACTGAAACAAAACCTGGCAGACTGATCCCTTTGGACAGGGTACACTTTCCAGTCTGCTGTTCCTATAAACTCCTCACCTCTTCACACTCCATCCCTGGCTCCTGGGGGCACCCACAGCCCCTCTTATCAGACACCCCCTCTTATCAACATGCTCTTGGGTGGAGGCAGAGCCCTGACAAACAGTGACACAGGCCCTGGCCCAGAGCAGACGCGCCACAACTCCCAGGGCCTTGCAGGAAGAGACTGTTACCTGCAGGTGCCTACAGGCTTTGGTAATACCACTCCGGCAGTGTAAACAGCTTGGAAAATGCCCTCCAAATGAACCCGCCGGGTGATCTCACGGATCAGGACTGGAGCCACCCTCTTGGAACGCAGCTTCTTGTGAACACACAGGAAGTTGATCTCCACCATCTTCTTCTCTCTAAAGAGGGAGGAACAAAAGTGATGAGGCTTTCATCAGGTAAGGCAACCCCTTCAAGCACACACCCCACCCCCGCAGAGACCGGGCCTCCAGCACGGGCAGGTGTTCAGCTGCCACCTGCCCTCAGCGGTCAGCACTCGGGCTCCCTGCCGCTCTGCCCCACCAGGCACGGAGCCACTGTCTCCCCAACACAGACTCTCCCTGCAAAGGTCAAGTGGGACTCAAGCAACTGCTTATCCTAAGGCACTGCCAGCATCTCCAAGGGCTCTGCAGTGGCAGGCTGGGGGAGCCCCACCTTTGGCAGTCCGGGAAACTCACAAAGTCAAGGGTATTCTAGGACTGCATGGGTTTGACACCAACAGGAACCCATGGCCTATGAACCCAGAAGACCGCAGCAGGAGGCTCCGACATTTCCAGGGAGAAGGAAAAGCTCCAAGGCCCATCACCGTCTGAGTGAGAGTCACACCGGCTCCAGCCTATTGCTGAAGCTGCTCCAGTGCATCAATGTGTGACTAGTACAAGTGAGGACACTGAGCTGCTTCTCAGAGAGGGAACTGGCCTTCAGCATGGTCCTCTTCCAGCCCAGGTCCCAGACAAGAGAACCAGCAAAACTTCAGAGTAAAACAGGCCGTTCTTACTATGGGTATCTATTCCCAGGGCCTGAGTTCCCTCCCTTCATGGGACCGTCCCTCTTTCTTTTGTGGAAGGCGTATGTACCTGTTTTTCTCCCCCTCCCCCACAGACTGAGCAGGATGGTGGGGATGTGGGAGTTGGGAGACGGTGCTGGTGCTTACGTGTCATAGATGTGGATGTTTGCTGGGATGGCGCTGATGAACCCAACCAGCTTCCGACTTGAGACCACTCGAACCCCACAGTGCCACTGGGGGAGCCAGCCCGGTGGCCGGAGAGCCCTGGAACAGACAAGAGTTGCCGCTGCTCAAGACCCGCCGAGCCGAGTGTGGTTCTAACCGCCTGCTCCCACTTCCACGGGGGTCAGCACCTGAATTCTCCTGAGGGACAGGCCTCCTGGACGCAGAAGGAACTGAGCCACACTCTGCGCTGTTCGGCCCTTGCGGCCGACTTCCCCACCAATCCAAGGCTGCCACACCGAAGTTTTATGCCCAATGCAATGTCTTTAAGCTCACTCTAACAGCTTAAGCCAGAGGACAGGACGCCTCAGCTCTTAGTCCAGTGGGTCCCGTGGCTGGGAGCCGCCCGGGAAGCCCCCGGGGCACTGGTCTCGCCCCACCACTGCCCTCTCCCTGCCTGCCCGTTCTGCCTTTCCCTCCCGCAACAGGCAGCCCCTCTACATTTCTGCCTTTCCAGATACTGAACGTGGCCTGGGATGATGGCCCAGCCAGGCAAGGCCGTACAATTGTGGAATATACTCTGGAACTGCATGGAAAATGACTCTTCTAATTTAAAAAAAAAAAATCTTAGTAGCTTTCATCTCTCCTTCCCTTCTTACATAAAGTCGCCATACAACAGATGATCTCTGCTCCTGGCTAACAATTCCACAAAGCCCCCCTCACCCAGTCATTCTGTCTTAAATAAGGTTTCTATCCTAAGCTCCACCAGGAGCAAGTCTCCTCCCGACGCGGGAACCCAGAAGTCACACACCAACGTGCCACTCAGAGGCTGGCTCAGTGGGGTGGAAGCTCTGATGCCCGCGGCGGGTCTGCCCGCCGCCTCAGCGGAGAGCCGTAAGGAAGCCCTCACAACTCACCACAGGAGAAATTCCGGGGAATAGTCAAACCGAAACATGTTGTCATCATCTTCCACGTAATTCTCATTCAGGAGGGTATATAATTCTTTCAGCTGTGGAGAAACAGGTGCTGCCTTAGTGGTGTTCTACCGGGCAGGGGCCGACTCCACCACCCGGGGCTCCGTGTCTGCTGAAGGACGAGGCAAACGACCACAAGCTGTGTTTGCTCTGATCATCCTTTCCAGCCCGGGTATGGCAGGGACTCTTCTGGAATGAGCACCCTGGCTGTAACAGAAAACTGAGCCACTGAGGGGTAGAATGGCAGGCTCAAGCACACAGAGTGGCAGATGACCGAGAATGTCACCCAAGTAACCAACCACTCCCTCGTTAAGACAAGGGAATGAATGAACGAACAGGAAAAAGGAAAGCATGAGAAGAGGGTATCCACCTTGAGAGCTACAGAGAGAAGCCCAGTGCTAGCTCTGAAGGCTTGGCTAGGCCCCAGGGGCAAGCCACGCAGGGGTCAGCTCAGACCTGTTCGGCTCAGCTCTTCGGAGAGCCCTGGAAGAAGGCCTGGGCAGCAGCTGTCTCTGTGTGACTGCAGGGCTCCCGTGAAAGGGGCGCCCGGTCCACTGTGGCCTGCCCGGGCCTACTCACCACACCACGGTCCCCCAGGTCCAAGGCATCCCAGGTGAAGCCCTGGGGCAGGGTGTACGGCTCCTGGCGGATGTTGTCTTTGTCGGGCTCCACGGGGCCATGGGTGTTGACCACTTCTCCTGGAAGAAGAGCACAGCCATGAGCCTCACCCTCTGCCCCCAGGAGCTCCCCCAAAGAACACTCTGTGCTTGGCAACTGCAGACCATCTCTCCGGCTACCCTTGGCCTCTAACTGAGGGCCAATTCACAGCAAAATTCCAAACAATCATTGGGACCCAAGGTGGCCGGGTGGTTGGAAATCCTCCTCCATCTCCCTCTGGTTACCGAGTGACAGCTGACTGATCTGGCCTCCTGCCTCCTGGCTGGTGCCAAGAGAGCTGCCATGGCCCTGGCCCGTTGACCCAGATGGACTTGTAAGGAGCTGCAACAAGGCTGCTTCTGTGTCAACAGCAACGACGACGTCCTGGGACCATTCCCGAACCAGATGGTGGCATCCAGGCGCCAGGCTGGGTCCTGGCCCTGCCAGCCTTGGCTGTTAGCACTGTGGGCCAGTTCCCTGCTGCCACCAACTTGGGCCCTCAGTGTCTGTGGAACCTGCGAGCAGGTCAGGGCTGAATCGCTGAGTCCACACCATGCTGCCGGGAAGTTGGGCTCTGGCACCCCTCCTCTGTGGGTTCGTGGGCAGGGCTTGGAAGATACAGCCCCAACTCCCACCCACAGGCAAATCAGACTCATTTGATAAATGCCGGATGACTCAACCACTTAATTTTGGCTACTGGTATTATTCAATTTCTACAATCCAGAACTCACTGCTGTTCACACTTGGAAGAATGCAATGTTTAGTACATTTTGGAAATGGAGTCTTCAAGAAGAACCCCCTCAGTACACTGCCCGCCCCGAACACAGGGCACTGTACACACCAGACGCTGAACTCACGCTGACTGACTTTCAGACTCCTGGCCCAAATGTACTGTTCTCATGTGCAAGGGGCAGCTCTAGACCCTCCCAGGAACAGGTCTGTGGGGCAGATGAAAGAGAAATGGCGATCTGTGGCTGTGAGCTGAGGACAGGCTACCAGCACTAATCACCCAACTCTCTTTCACTCAACAACGTCTACTGGTCAGACGTTTAAAGGTGCACCAGACGTCGCACACCAGAACATAGCCAGGAAAAAACACGCGGTCCCCACCTGCATAAGGCGTACCATCTTCAGGGGACACATTCAAGAAATGAGATGTTACCAACGTGCTAAGGGTCACAAACTGGAAACTACACACAACAACGGGACACACAGCAGCTGGCCACCCACCACAATCTGGCCCCTCAAAAGGTTTGCTTGGGACAGAAGTGGTATTTTTTTCCTTCGTTTAGAAACTGACCTTTTAATTTACTCACAAAGCAAAGCAGTTTAACACAAGTGAATGTGCTTCCAACTCACGACCACATACAATTTTTTGAGCCCATAAAGCTGAAGACTAAGCCCCGGAAAGCACCAAGGACTGCTACCACCTCATCTAGGTGCTAGTCTGTCCCCTGTCCTACACGGAACTTACACCTTTTCCAAACACATTTAACTTCAAAATCTTTTATCACTGTTTTCCTAAGTGAGCTCCACGGACAGGAGACCAGTGGTCTTCCCCCGTGCAGTCACTGCCGCTGACAATGAGGACACCTTCTGAGAAAGATGTCGCTGGGTGACTGCGTCGTCGTGCCAACAGCAGAGTGCAAGTGCACAGACCTAGACGGTCTGACCTGCGACACACCGAGGCTCCACGGCACAGCCCACTGTCCCTGTGCTACAAGCCTGTACAGCACGTTGCAGCACAAAACCACACGACATTAGGTCAGGCACAATGGAACTGAGATGTAAACACTAGACATACAAGGCCGCTGTCACACGGCAAACTGCTTTAGAGCACACAATTTTTTAAATAAATAGAGTGTACTCTCAAATAACCATACACAGCACAGTAAAGCAAACAGCAATCGGCAACACTGTTGTTATCACCATTGTCAGGTGTCAGGCACTACATGTAGCTGCACTCACTGAGTGGCGATGCCATGTGGGGACAGGAAGTCTTTCAGCCCCTTACAGTCTCATGGACCCACCTCCGCACACGTGATCTGTTGTTGATCAAAATATTACTGTGCGGCGCCTGGCTGTATTACAATAATCTCAAGGCCAAACCTTTCACTAGGGCTGGTTACAGGAGCAGCAGTGCATGCGACAAGCATTCTCTCCTGCACCACCTGTTCACGGAATCTCAGAACGCGCCAGCTCTGTGGCAAGAGCTGGTACACGAAATGGACACAGGTGACTTAAAAAAGTACAGTGGCATGATCTGAAAAAGGAGGTAAAAGTTTCACCTGGGAGCACGCAGAACTGTTACACAGCCTGAAACACTTGCTGTTTAGAAAGCCTTTAAATGGGGAATTTAGGATGACTTTAAATTCCTAAAGAATTCTAGGTCTCTTCAGTGGAAAACAATCTAATTACAACTCTCCCAACAAGGTGGGAGTACTGAAAACACAGTTCACTGGAAATGCCTGCATTTTAAATTCATTAGCCCCGTTTCAGTGGAAAATATAAAGCACGAAGCCAGGTATCACACAGCCCTGGGGGTACTCGGGAGTAGAGTGAGGGAGGCTCCTCGGCCACACAGAGCAGCGGGCACTTGAAACTCGTCGCTCTCTGCAGGCTGACTCGCAGCCACAGAGGAGCCTTCACTCTCCTGGACTGGCCACAGGCCTAAAAGGCAGACCGATCAGGCGCTCGGAGTGACGGCTCTTCCACACATGTGCACAGAAGGCATGCGCAGCAGAAACAGCACTGGGTCCCGCTGCGCCTTCCTGAGTGTGTCGGGGCCCCGTGAGCAAGCACGTGGCTTTCTCATGAACCTTCTGAAAACAAAACCGCAGCACTTTCTACAAGTACAGGTGGAGAAACCAAGGCAAAGAACAAAGAATAACTGGACTGAAGAGGAACAGAAACCCACCACCTAACTCACCTCATCACCAAGTCCCGCTGTCTGTAAAACCATGGGGCTAAGGTACCCACTTGCAAATTTCCAGTGAAAAAGAAAATCAAACCAAAACACCAAACTCCACTTGATAACTGGACTAAGATGTCTGGCAGTCACCACAAAATGTATGTCCATGCATTTCACTCAGAGGCACAGCCCGTGGCCCCGCCTTCTTTCTGCTCCCTTTAGGGGGAGCGGTCACTGGGCCCGGCTACTAGTACCGCCCTAGGAGCAGCATTACTGGGACCCAAAGCCTTGCTGGAGGGCTTAGCCAGTGGGCCTGGGACCTACATGCCTGGGGCAGCCCAAGAGACAAGGTCGATGGGTCAGGGCAGGGTTCTGGAGTAGTGCCTGCTTGCTGATTCACAGCTCATAACCCTCCGGGCAGTGTTTTGCCTGCAGGGGGCGTACCTCAGCTTACCTCTGGACTGTGACTAAGCTGTCCAAGAACTGCATCGCTCCAGAGCAGAGCTCCTGAAACTTTCAAAGTGGACACAAATCCCCTGCATGTTCTGATTCCAAAGACCTGGAGTGGGGCCTAGAGTCTGCATTCTACAAGCCCTTAAGCAATGCCACCCTGCTGGTCTGAGACCACACTTCAATAGCAAGGCTCTGTACTGCACATGCCCACCTCTGGAAATGAATCTCCTCGGGCTCCGCTGTTCCTCACCAGTCTTTGGCCTTGCTTCCACCCTCCTCCTCCCCACCAAATACACTGTCAAGTCGCACTCTGTTTCTGGAGGGGAGCAGTTAACATGCATGTCCTGATGGTCACTCACATTTGGTGGGACACACGTTCTTCCAATGCACTAAGTAAATGGAAGCTGGCTCGCAGTGGGCCCAGACCCATGATGCACAGCTCGGGAAACTTCAGCAGCGACTCTGACGTGAGCCATCCAGGTTAGCTGGGGCTCGGTTCCAGGAGGCATCTGCAGCTCTGCTACATCCAGTCTCTTCTGGGATTCTTTTAGATTTTTTGCCTGCCCTATCCTTTAAGAGTTCATTATAGCTTTCTTAGGGGTGCCAACCAAACCTATACACAGTGTTCCAGCTGTTGAACCATCACTGTTAAGCAAAATGTCAAATTACCTTGCCTTTAGTAAGGGTGCACTGGCAAGAGACTAGGAGGAGACTGGGAACCTGGCCATTCCAGAATTAAACATTTGCCCAGATAAACAGATAGTCTGTTCATAAAATCTGTGTGAAAAGATAGATCCCTGGGCAGACACCCCAACTTGTCATGTGCCAATACATCATTTTTCTTTGTAGATTTATATTGAATGATGATGGACCAAGAGAATCATTATTTGTTAGAATCAGTGTGTGCTACTGTGCAGAGAAAAGGTCCCTGAACAATAGCCTTTCCTACACTGCACTTTCAAGACTATCCTCTAGCCCTGGCTGGTGTGGCTCAGTGGACTGAGTGCTGGCCTGTGAACCAAAGGGTCACTGATTCAATTCCTAGTCAGGGCACATGTGTGGTACAAGTAGGCCAGGCACCCAGCTGGGGGCATGTGAGAGGCAATCACATGCTCATGTTTCTCTCCCTTTCTCTAAAAATAAATAAATAAAACCTTAAAAAAAAAAAAGAAAGAAAAGACTCTCCTCTAAAAATAACCACCAACGCACTCCAGGGCTCTACTGTCCTCTCCCACAGATTCAGTGAGGAACCCTTAGCATAGCTGTGGCACACCCCTTGCCCTTGCCCCTGTAACTGGGGAAAAAAGCTCATACGTACCCAGTTTGGGGACGGGCTGTGTGTCCCAGAACTGATAGCTTCTCTTGCTAGCCTCCTCCATTGTTTTGGCAGGTCCCTGGCCCACTGAAAACAATTCAATGGCCTTCTGTATTTCCTGGATCCTCTCTGCTGGCAAAGAGTTCATCTGGACAAGACAAAGGCGGGGAGAGAAAGGCCCACTGTTAATAAGCATTTCGTATCAATCACAGGGGTATGGTTCCTGTTCTGATCCCCGAGGCCGTGTACTGCACTGCACAGCTGGAGAAAGCTGCTGACGATGAGCAATGTGACATGGGTGCATCCTCAGGGTTTGTCCCCTTCTTGTGATGTGTGATGGCAGATGCAATACATGTTCATTGTAGTTCCAAACATAAACAGTAAGAAACCAACAATCCCAACCCTCAAATATAATCCTCATCATCAACCATCTTAATTTGGGAAGCAGAGAGAGAAGAGGCAAATACATATAATTTCAGATGTTTTTGCTCGCAAGTTCCAAACACACAACTTCAAAAACTGGAATCAGACCATACACTGTTACTTGATAAGCTGCTCTTCTTTAAACACCGCGTCTAAGAGACCTTTCCATGTGGACATGCGCACTCGCCCATCCTAACCGCTGTGCACGGACCGCAGTGTATCAGGCCAACCCCCACCAACGGGCGTTTTGGTGGTTTTGTTCTTCAGTGCTGCAGACATGCTGTAATGAACTTTCTTGTACATCGGTTTTTGTTCATTTGGACGTGAATCCCTGCAGCATAAGGTCTGAGAAAGGAGGCTTTCTGAAAGGGGTGCCTCCGGCACTCTGGTCACCCCTGAAGTGCTGACAGGGTCAACAGATACGCACATCTGAACTTATAATTAGCAGTTAATAAACCAACAAACAGTGTTATGAAAGCATGTGTTTCTCCAGACTCTTACTAGATTTACCAAATCTTAATCTCTGCCAATCTAGGAGAAAAAAATACTGCTCTAATTCTCATGTCTTTCACTGTGAATTTAATCATCTTTTCATACACTGACTGAACATTTGTATTTTTTTCTTTGTGAAATGCCAATGCATTTCATTACTTTAAATTGACTGATTCATATGTTACAAATATTTTCCCAGTTCATTGTTTATCTTTTGACTTGTACAGAGAAGTTTAAATTTGTCAAGTTTTCTTTATAGCTTCTAGGTCTCATGTCAGGCTTATGATTACAAAATATGCATAATTTTTCCTAACACCTTGCTTTTTATTTTTTTTCTGGTTAAACTGCGAAGGGAAGGAAGGCTATAAACCAACATGTTTACACTGCTGACTCCTGGGAGGCAAGATTGTCAACGTAAGAAACGTTTACACCTGTAGAGAATTTGAGTTTATTTGAGCCAACTGACAACAACTGACAAAGAAGCAAAATCTCAATGGACAGAGAAAGTGCTCCAGAGAAAGCAGTTTTGCACCTTATCTTACACATTACAATCAGAGGAGGAAGCACACAGCATTACATGAAATCTACTGGTAATCAGATTAGGGAGGCAGAGAAAGCAACGCGGGGAAATCTCCAGGATTGGATAAAAAGCAAAATGAAAAGTCACATACTTCTTTTACATTTGTGGGTATACAACAGCTAGCAACAAAAACCACATTAACAATGAAGAATTTTGTGGTCTCTGCGCTGGTGCAGTGAGGGATAAGGAGGGGAGGGCCGGGGCAGGGCGTGCAATGAAATTACCCTGACATTCCAAAGGTGTGTTGTCCAGATGCAAAAAGACAAAAGGCTCAGTTAAGGTAAAGACTGACCCTGTCAGGGAAGACACTGGCCTTGGACATGACTGCTCGCTGTGACTTGCTTTTTGTTAGGAAGATTTAACTTCAGACCATCCTGTGTACTTACTTCGGGTCTGAGTTTGTAAGGCCCACCATGCAGGCCTCCCCTGAGCTTGTCAGATTTAATATGGCGCCCCTTTTTCATTCAGAGGATTGTAACTGATTTTAGTTTTCTTCCTCTTGATATGTTTTTTCTCCAAATTCTCTACAGTGAACTTCATCACTCTTATAAAAGGAAAGTGAAAGAGCTATGTAAATAGTACTGTTAAAACTTTCTCATTTCAAACGGAACCATTGATTTAGGCTCAAGCTCCAATTCCCCTGAGTCACCCAACACCCACCCTCAGACAAACAGAAGACCAACCAGACAAAAATCCTTGAAGCCGAAGCATCGGCTGGACTAGAACTCCTGACTGAAGACCTGGGTGAGCTGCCTCTCTCACCTTTCAAATGGAAAGACTCTCACTTTCATACCCTGTAGGGGTACTGAAGTGCCAGGCAAGAACCTAGCCAACACTGCGGTCAGTAATGGTGGCATTTTTTTCATAGGGGATTGGATGTTGACAAAAGTAAAAAATCACTTCAAGCCCTATCTCCTTAAGAAGACTGAAGCTAGAGCATGAAGCAAAGTGTATGTACCTAGAACCGGACCAATTTTCTTGTGAGGCTTATAAACTGTTTGAGAGGCAATTCTAAAAAAGGAATCATGGATATGTTTTGAACTTTCCCCTGTGCCTACTTTAAAGAGGACAGTACTTACCTAAATAAAAGGCTTTCTTTTTTTTAATGTAGTTTATTTACAAAACAAAACAATCCTTACCCATACCTCTGGGTTTCAGATCTGCGAGTCTCAGGTCGCAAATTGGTAGGTCAGTGGTCCTCGGCTCTGAGACTGGGGTTTTTGCGACAAAGACTCACACTGCAGTAGAAGAATGCGTGCACCACACGGAGGTCTGCCTTACGAAGAACAGGCCTGGGTGCCCACACGGAGGGGGCGTGAGACGGAAAGGCTAAGAACCGCGGCTCCAGCAACGGCGCTGGCGCAAGCGCAGTCGTCCTCCTCTGTCTGGCACCTTGCACAGCGCCACCTGCAGTGATGCACCTGTGCACTCTCAGGGGACACCGTGCTTGGGAGTCAGTGTCTAACTTGCTGTGCCTTGAGGTGTAAGAACGATTCATCGCCTAGGTCTAGGGGGACAGAAGGTGGCGACGCCTCCGCCCTGAAGTAACGCCGGCGGAGACTGTCAATCTAAGCCGTCCCACACGTTCACCCCCAAACTCTCTCATGCCAGAAATCGACTCTCAGTCACAAGAAAACAGAGCCTCCTTATTACCTTTACGGGCTGATCCTGGGCTGAATCTGTCTCGCTGCCTTTCTCTTTCTTTTTCTTTTGTTTCTTTTTCTTCTTTTTGGCTCCAGTGTCATTGGCTGGACTCGAACCACTGTAAAACAAGTAAACACCGATGCAGGCTTTGTTAAAAAGATCATCTGCTTTGGGCTGCGCTGACGAGAACTTTCTGTGTGGAGCCGGACCTTCCTGCATCGCCCTGCCGGCTGCAGAAGCAGACGAGAGTCTAATCCAGGTCCCCAGACGACACGGCTTCCTCCCCACTCCCACCAGCTCCCGGGGAGGGAGCGCTGTGCAAGGAATGTCTTATTTGTTGGAAAGGAAAGTTCCTATTCTTGCTTTATTTTATGTTTATTTTCTTTAGATTCCTAGGCTGCTGGCACCACAGACAAATGATAACTGCTAACAGGGCACCCATGCCACCAATATACCCTTAGAGTCCCTCGTTCAGTAGGGTGACCGGGTGTCCTGACCCACTGGGGTCACAGGTTCCATTCCTGTCAGGGCACAGGCAATCCACCAATGGATGTACGAACGGGTGGAACACAAACACGTTCCTTTCTCTCTAAAACCAAAACCAGTTTTAAAAATACAATAAAGCAAAATAAAAGGATGACAGCCAGAACTGGTCTTTGTGGGAGCCCTTCCTCACACCCACTCCCAGACTCCCAATGCGTCAGGTCTAACGAGTTTCCCCAGCTGGACCTGAAGTACACGGCAGTCCTCGAGAGTGGGGAACAACAAGGAAACGGGCGATTTAATGCTGCTCTAACTGTGCGCAAAATCGTCAAACAACCCGGAAAAACACCTAGATCAGGCCTGCAGGCCTGAGGACAACTGTGGGCCGGTTAAGACTGCGTGAGCACCACGGGCAAAATCTAGTACTAGGGACCTCAGCGAAGTGAAGCATCCAGCCATCCCCACCACACGATCACGTGCACCGTGTGCCTGAGCGTGAGCGTGGTGAGGGGGCCTCCTCAGGCCCTTTTCCTTCTTTGTGATACACCCCGTGAGCGCAGCAAAGCTTCTTGGCCACATTCATGCTTCCTACTGTCGTGTCTTATTGTTTCTGTATTGTGTCTCAATATCTTCATCGAGAGGCGAATCATACGTTATACTGTTTCTTTGACATTTTCAATCCATTTGCTCCCCAATGTTCTTCCAGTTCTTGTTGATTTTAGGACAGCAGTTCTGATTCTGGGAAGTCTCCACCTGACTGATGCATGTTCGGGTTCACCCTGCGGCCGGTTCCCCTAACCACTGCCGTCGCCAGCTTCCACGTCAGACTGAAGTTGGCAGCGTCAGGCTGGAATAATGACTGACGCTGCTCTGTCATCTCCTTGGAACTCTCTCGGTAAAAAGTAAAAAATAATCATCATCTACTGGATTCTCATGCTGTGGGGTCCCTCTTGGATTTTCAGGCCCCAAACCCGCTTTCTTTCTTGGGTGGAAGAAGTGGAAGGCGGGAGGCCCAGGATCCAGAGGGTGAGAGCCCAGCAACTGCCAGCAGAGGCAAGGGAAAGGTCACCAGACCCAGGGATGGGAGAGAGGAAAAAGGGCCAAAGAAGAATCCAAGCAAAAAGATGAAACGTGGGAGTGTCTCTCAAGCAGTGGCTGCCACCCAGCACGCCAGCTGGCCCCCATCACAAAGCAACCTGCCCAGGGCTCTAGTGGAACTCGAAGTGGAGCTCCATCAAGCCTGGCTCAAGGACACTCCACCCTGAAGACCACCTATAGTGACTTCAGCTACCCACCCCCCCAGCCAACCACACGTGGGTTCATTCTGGGGACCAGCTCTTCCCTGTGACCAGCGTCAGGGCCATCTCTAGGTAATTCACCCCCACAGGTAGAGAAAGCCCTGCTCCTGCCACCAGAGGCTCCCCTGGCCACCCACAGGCAGGCTCTCACTGGGGAGAAGCCCTACCCACGCCCTGACTTACCCCTACCTGCTGGCCACCCACCAGCTGTCCCAACTGCAGCATTTGTTTTGCCTGCACCTCTCTGCTAGCTGTCCACAGGCACTTGCGAAGGTGAGAAGCCCCACCCCTGCCCTGACTGTGGCCTCCGCTTTACCTACTCTTCTCAGTCACCAGCATATCCACTTTAACAGCTGGCCCTTCTGGGGCAGAAGGTGGGAAAGGCACAAGCACAAGTACAGCCTGGAAGCCCAAGAGTGGATCCATCGTTCTGGCCAGAGCCCAGGGTGGCAGCAGCCTGCAGTGCAGCTGTCACGGCTGACTCCTGTTTCAGAGGCTGGGATGCCCCAGTTCATTTCTGCTACTTCCCAGACATATTCCAGTGACACGGGTGGCAGAGCTCAGGAGAGGATCAGGGTTTTCTCTGGACAGGAAGAGGCAGCGTCTATGTGTTCAGGGGTAAGGAAAGGAAGTGGGCGCTGAAGGAAAACAAAGCTCTGTGTTAGGGTGAGGGAGCAGAGAAGGCCCTCTGGAAGGGACCCGAACGGCCGCCTGAGGGCTGAACCCGTTTTCTGACGTTTCTGCTCCCACTTCCAAGTCCCACTTGGGGCTACTTCACAGCCAACATTTCACCAACTGGGTTTTCTTTCTGGAGTGTTCTCTCCCTTAGAGCATTCTGGCCTGTATCTCTCCTGCTTCTCAGAGCTGGGGTCCCTCAGCCGTGAAAACCTGGTAAAGGAGCCGGTGCCCACGCTGGGGATTCCCAGACCGGAGGGCACACTCTGGACCTGTCCCACGGGGGAGCTCATCCAAGGGCTCCGCCTGCTGATCTGTGCAGTGAGGCATCTGGGAAGGAGACACGGGCGGGCGGCACCAAGCCACTGCTGGCACCCTGGTCCTGAAGACCTAGAGGCGGCCACAGAGAGGAGCCAGAAGGCTTCAGTGGGGGGCTCTCTGGCCCATGCCCACTCTGCACAGCCCACAGAAGTATTAAGCTTATTAACGAAGCTAATTTTTTCCCAAAACTTATGAATTAGGTTTTATAATGTTTTTTCCTTCTTCAGATATCTGCATGTTTTCTGGATTTCACATCTTTTGAATAAAGATGTGTTCCTGGGCCACAGGAGCTAGAAATATATAAGGTTAGGAATTTAAAAAGAGAGAGTAAATTACTTGTGATTAGAGTTGACATGAAGGCATAGTTTCGTTTCCTCAGTCTAATTTACTGTAACGCGTCAAGATTTGAGATCTCTATGACCCCTTCAGATATGCTAGTCGTACTTTAGAACAGGAACCTGGTGCGGAAATAAGCAGGGCGGGGGACAGACTGGGAGTGTCTGTGCGCCAGGAGGGGTGGCGGGCGACTCTGGCGCCTCTCTGAACAAGGCTGCTTCTCCGAACCTCGTTCCAAAGATGGTGACTAATGGGACCTGGGTGTTACTTTCACTGCACCACACAGTCTCTCCTTCATCAGGAGACCTCGGTTTTAGCTCAGCTCATTTCCGCTCGCTGAGTGGCCGTAAGCATATTATTCAACATTTCTGCACCTTAGTTTTCTCACCTGTAAAATGAGGCTAATGTCACCTTAACTGGATTGTCTGAGACAAAATGTGAAGGCACCTAACATGTCTTTATAGTCTGAAGAACAAATAGCAGAGGTGGCCCCTCCAATTTTATTATAAAAGTTTTCAAAGATTCAAGAGTTGAATTTTATGATACATCTGCCACTTAGATTCTGCAATTAACCTAGGTTCTTTTGCTATATTTATTTTATCACCTGTCAGTCCATCTAACCCTCCATTCATTCATCCACCTTTCTCAATGATTTTCGTGGTACATTACAGACATTACACTTCACTCCAAATAATTCCAAAGCTGAACTTCATACACAAGAAACTTTAGCTGTCCTGTCAAGTTCAGATGCACCATTATTGAGAAGAAAATTTACAAACCATAGTTGTCTCCTGTGTATTTTATAGCTTCTCGAATCCGGAGCCCAGTCTGAGTACAGTGAACCTTAGTCTGCAGAACCAGCTAAGCTCAGAGTACTGTTTCGGCTGTATACTCCAGATAACCAACTTTCAAAGAATTAAGACAGTATAAAATACCTTTTCCATACATTATGGTAAATACCAATTAAGCTTCATTTTATAGTTCAGAAAGCCTTCATGGTCTTAAACTGACTTGGGGTGATCACGAACATTAACTCTCCTGTCATGCCGTGCGAGGAGGGAGCGGTCTGGAACCACGCACTGCCACCTCCCGCGGCATGACATCTTCAGGTCGGTCTCCTCCTCACCCGGGCAGCAGCACTCACACCCAGACTTCATGACCTCACACGTGGACTAAAGTCACCTCCAGCATTTCCTGGACCTCCTTGACTTCCCAGCCTTTTTGCATCGTCCTGAACTGTGGGCCTCACCACGTGTCCCTGCCACGTGACCCTGCCTCACCACGTGACCCTGCCTCACCACGTGTCCCTGCCACGTGTCCCTGCCTGAAAGCCCAACTTCTCCCTGGGCCCACAACACGGTGTTCCAGTCTGGCTCACCCACCCTGACCTCCTGCTCTGGAATGACTGCCTGCACCCGCCTGGCCAGGCCCCTTCTCGGATCCCTGATGAAGACCGTGAAGCCAGGGAGATCCAGGGAAAGCTGGAGGTTCCTTTGGTGCAAACGTAAGGTCAGGAAGTCCACCTGCAAGTGTAACCTCCTACAAATTATATCAATGAAACGCCAAAGGCACAATTCAGAGGGGTGAAGGGGATTTTAAGGTGAACTCCTTAAAATCAGACATGCAGCAAAGCCCCCAAGGCCATAAAAAGAATAGGAACTGAACCGTAAGTCATTCACACCCTGAAGATATTTTTTTCTCTTAATAACCCAATTTTGTTATCACACACAAGCCCATTTGTAGCCTGTGACAACTCTACGTGGTTTTCTTATTCCAGAGATAGTCTCCCTTTGATCTCAGGACTGTAAGCGGCATTAAAAACTGGCTGATGTTAGGAGACAAACCAGCATCCCACTGTTGATACAATTTATAAGTCCTTTTCAATTTCAGCTTGTGGAATGCATTCTCTAGGCCATGGATATGAATTACCGTAAGAATCGTTTTTTATATATTCTATGTAAAAAAGAACCAAAAAGGTCAAGGTGAATACCGTTATAATCAACTGGATAACCACTAAACACAATTCACATAAGGAAAAGAGAAGAAATTATTTCCTTCAACTTTAGACATCTTTACAAGTGCGCAAAACCATTATTCAGTGGAAACACTTCTAACAACAATCTCCTCGACCACCCCATTTTTATGGAAGGATCTTGAGCTGAATTCTGGTTTTTTGTTTTTTTTTTTAAACTATTAGTATGAGTACCTGGCAAACTTCAAGACCCAAACTAAAACCATTTCCTCGTTCTGGCTTCACTTTGCACACGCAGCGACTGAAAACAGTCATGTTCCAACTCGCACATCAAGCCCACGGAGACAACTGGAGAACAAAGGAAAGTTCTTTTACAGTCATCTTTACTGAGCTACCAGGCACTGAGCCATACCCCTGAGAACATATTATGAGCCCCCCGTGGTGTTACACTCAACACCCCAAACAGACTCAGTGATGGGACTTCCAAGGAGCCCACTAGGGTTAGCTTTTAAGATGATTAAAATTATTCACAAGAAACCAAGCTCAGAGACCTTGAGAGTAGGTTTTCAAGAAGCATTAGGAAGCCAGTATCATTTCACAAAATAATGGCCTCAATTTGGATTTCGGGAGAACCAGAGGAACCCACAAAAGCCAGGCTAGCCCTTTTCTAAGAATTCAACATTGTTTTTAAAATTTTAAAAAAGACTTTATTTATTTTTAGGCAGAGGGGAAGGGAGAGAGAAAGAAAGGAAGAGAATCATCAATGTGTGGTTGTCTCTCGCACGCCCCCTACTGGGGACCTGGCCCACACAGCCCAAGCATGTGCCCTCACTGGGAATCAAACCAGTGACCCTTTGGTTTGCAGGCTGGCACTCAGTCCACTGAGCCACACCAGCCAGGGCTCAACATCATTTCTGAAGGGATGTGAAGTCCATACTCACTGGGTAGTTGTCACAGGGCATTCTGAGATTCTGCCAATTGACACAAATCTCTTGAGCTCTCTAAGCCTGCTAGTTATCTTAACACACCTTGGAACACAGCAAATCAAAATCCAACTTTGGTTCATTTCGTTCCAAAACAATGAGCAGAGAATTAGTGAAATCTGCCTTCTTTTTTGGGGGGGTGGGGCAGGGATTGGAGTGTGTGTGCAATGGAGAGGAAGACGGGTGTTCGCCTTGAAAATTACATTCTAAAGTAAAGTTGATCGAACCAAGTCATTAATGAACAACCTAGTGAATGTGGGATAAATGAGCAGAATGACAGCCCCCCGAATGGAAGAAAAGCAATTAAATGTCATTTTTCTAATGAAGGCCAAAATATTCGAACTTCAAACACTTAAGAAGAAATCCTATGGTGCTCTGATAGAAAGTTAGGGTCGGGGAAGGAGATGGAAATGAAACCCCAGTATTCCTTTCTAGAAACTGAATACAGTGCCAAGGCTTGTAAGCAGGTGGGACGGAAGGGCAAGCTGACGATGAGCAGTAGGAGCAGCAAACTTCCAGACAGGAACAGTGAGGCCGTGACACGGGCCTCCTCTCAATGCCACTGGAAGACAAAAGTCCACGCGAAGCTGCGTGGCTGAGGAGCTGCAAGCTGCTAGCGTGAGCGCTAAATAACTGGAGCTGGAAGAAATCTTGGCACTACCTGGCTTAACCTATTGTTCGTAGAAGAGGAAACCAAGACCCAAGACGAGAGCAAACTGGCGGCCAACTAACCAACCGTACCCAGGGGAAAGCCGCGGACCCCTACAGACTTGGCCCATTCTTCCCACCATGACAGCCTCATTCCCTGAGAGTTTACCTGAGCATCTCCAAAGCCGAAAGAATACAGTTTCATAACGCAGGGCCCTAAACAAATTTTTGTATACAGGAGAATATTTAAGGCAACGAGGAAAGTGAGCCACGTTTTATACAGAAAGCCTCCCTCCCTGCTTACTCTAGCTCTCCTTGATGTCTGACTTGTTTAAGATTATGATCTCCCAAATAATTCAATACTTTGTATAATGATGTGCTTCCTGGCTTCCCAATGGGATGAAAATTTCCTAAGCCTAGGGACCACTCGTTATACAGCTGTTTCCCACAGCACCTCCAGCTGAGTTGAGCGCACAGTTAAAAGAGTTCAACAGGCCCTGGCCAAGTAGCTCAGCTGGTTGGAGTGGTTGTGGGTTCGATCCTTAGTCAGGGCACATATAAGAAACAACCAATAAATGCAATAAATGGAACAACAAATCAATGTTTCTCTCTCTAATCAATCAATAAAAAGTTTTTTTAAAGAGTTCAAAAATAGATATGACCCCTGAAATAGATATTGGTCCATCAAGGAGAGTTTAAAGGGGCCAGCCACTTCCATCACCAACTGGGGTCCCCCTTAGGGGAAGTCCATGGGTTGTGGAGTACATCCAAAGACAAAATCACACTCTCAGGGTCAGGACACAGAAGTCGATTACAGCCCTGGCTGGTGCAGCTCAATGGACTGAGTGTGAGCCTGCAAACCCAAGGAACACGGTTCGATTCCCAGTCAGGGCACATGCCTGCGTTGCAGGCCAGTTCCCAGTGGGGGACACATGAGAGGCAACCATACATTGATATTTCTCTCCCTCTCTCCTTCCCTTCCCCTCTAAAGATAAATAAAAATCTATTAAAAAAAAAGTCAATTACAGTAGGGAAAAGAAGTTTCTAAATTCAGAATGTGTCCTTCAGGGGGTCAAAGGGAGAGGTGGGGATGCAAATCCCAAGCCTCACCGCCAAAGCTAAACCAATTACAAGTGAAGGCGAGCTGAGATAATCCATGCAAAGAACTGAGCACAGTGTCCGAGTGCCCACTACACAGTAATAATAGCAAGAGATGAGAGAGAACATTTACCGGACACTTAACAGTGAATCCTCTTCAGGGGCCTCTCAAAAGTCAGCGACAGTAGAAAAAATCCTGAAGGACTAACCCTGTTGAAGAATTTTAGTTTGTTTCTTGTGTGTGTGCACGCAAACACTCTCCATAAAAAACACCGTGTTTTGTGTGCCTCAAATGCAACAGCCACAAAAGCACCTTCTTTGAGGAATTAGAAGAGAGGCCAGCAGGGCAGCATTCGAAAACAGTTAAAGGGGAAGGGCTAAAGAGTCACCCTCCTAACGTGACTGATCTATGGTCCCAAACTCGACAGACACCACAGGGAAGGGGTTAACTGCAGACTTAGTAAAGCTGGGGAATTTTGGAGTGAGCCCATTAAACAATGTGAAAAATCAGCAAAACTGGTTAGTTGTAAGCAGCAGTCTCCCTGAAATAGGCTCTCATTTATTTTTCATTTCTTCTGCTTTCCAGTCTCTTCTCTTTGAAGCAGCTCTTGATTAGTTTCTTTTTAATTGCCACTTAATTGGGAAATAAAATTAGAACACTTATTTGATATCAGTGATGAGGTTTCTCTTTTCATTTGTTTTGATCTAGTTTTGAAAAACCAAAGCTGAAGGGGGAGATTAAGAAAAAGAAACTAAAAAGATTTCTTCTTGCCAAGAGCTAGATGCAGCCATAAGCTATCAAATAAATACGGAAAGAACCATTCTTGAAGAATATAACAATAAGAAAAAAAGCAAATAAGGCTAGCCTATGGAATTCCTTTCAAAAAGACCTTTCTTTTCTCCTAATTTATTCATAAGGGATAACTGACGATTAGGAATTGACGAAGACCCATCTTACCCAGTCCCCTCGGGTGAGTAAGGGAACAGGGCAGAGAACAGACATCCTTCATGAAAGGGTTCTTTACCCATGACTCCTCAGCTTCTCTATGGTATGGACGACACTGCAAAACAAATTCCAAAAGAATCCTAGGAACAAACTAGTTAAAGGTTCTTTCCTGGTCCAAACACTCTGATAAACTCTACCTATTTGGTGCTCCAAAATTAAAATCTGCCCCGTCTGGTGTGGCTCAGTGGGCTGAGCACCAGACTGACTGCAAACCAAAAAGTTGCTGGTTTGATTCTCAGTCAGGGCGCAGGCCTGGGCTGCCGGCCAAGTCCCTGGTGGGGGGCATGCGAGAGGCAGCTGATCTGTTTCTCTTGCACATGCACACGGAAGTTTCTCTCCTCTCTCTCCCTCCATCTCTAAAAATAAATAAATAAAGTCTTAAAAAAATTAGAATCCACCAGCTGAGTGCACTTTCCCTCTGGGAACACGCCCGCACCTTTCCTTCCCCTCCCCCTCCCCCAGGAGTGTTATCCTGGCCTCCTCTCTCCAGAGCTCCACAGGCCTTCCTTCTGCTTCTGCAACTTGTTTCCTGAGCCTACGCAGCCCAGCTGGCTCATTTCTACCACCTCTGTAATTTTCTCTCATAATATGAATCCCTGAATCTGAATGTTTTCTTCGCCAAACTCACGAATCAAGGTCCAACCTCTCTGGTAACAACTGGTGCCATTTCGTAGCCAACATCCCCAGTAACAAGATGACTGGTCCCCACCACCTGCGACAACCACCCCATGTTAACCCTCCCTGGAATGCCTCCTGCAGCTCGTTTTCCCGGGCGCACCCCAACTGACTGATACAATCTTTGCCAGAAGTCACAAGACTGAGGCCCACAAAGAGAGGTTAAAAACAATCTCCTAGCTGACAAGGTTTATTCTTTAGTGATACTTCTTGGAAAGCCTTTCACTAAAAACAAGCAAGCAAATTGAACCCAACAGATGAAGCACGACCTGCTGGAGGATGTGGCATACATCCTCCAGCCTGTCCTCTGTAGTTAGGGACTGACCACATCAGGCAGGTAACCGCAGTGAAAATGCTGCTCCTTTCCTCTGCTGAGTGAATTCTGAAACTGCAGACAGATGCATCTATACACGCACGTACTATATATGTACGCATGTGCACACCTATGTTCTTACGTACATATGAAATTTATACTCACCCAATGTTTAGTCAGGGGAGAAATGCATGAAAAGTCAAGAACCAAACTTATACACAAGAAGGAACCTAGGAAGCCAGCACAGCTGATTTCCTATTATTCCAGGGCATGAATGTAGCTCATTGCGTTAGTCCAAAGCACTGGGAGCCCACCCTGAAAGAAAAGCGGAACAGAGCTGGTTTGGACTGCCATTAGCTAATTGCCTATTATACTTGAGAATCACTCACATCAAAAGGAGATGCTCTCACTGAACTCAAAAATTTTCTGAAAACATTTAAAATAATGTAAGACAAGAAAATGTTCGAGAAGCCAAAAAGCAGTGGAAAACTGGAATTCCACAGTAAATTCAAGGATCTTTGATTTCTGTAGGTATTTCACAAAAGCTGCAGTAAGGTTTACAACGAGACTTATTTGGGGAAAGAAAGTGTATAGGAAAAACCTGACATCCTTCCGTCAGTGAGGAGAAATGAAACTCCACTAACACTGGGCTAAGAAGTTTAACACTGGCCATTCGTCCAGCCAGCAAATACTCATTAATGCAAGCTAAGTACCAGGCATCGCAAAGACACGCAACCCTCTTCTCAGGCACCTCACAGCCAGGTGAGGCAAGGACTGGACACCTGTGTCACTTAACCAGTGTTAAGACAAAAGCTACAAAGCTTACCGTGTGTGGTAAGGGCAAGGAGGCGAGCAGGGAGGACAGGGAAGATCTGAAGAAAAACTAAGAGGGAGGGGGAAGACTGCATTCCAGACTTTATCTCACTTAATCCCTACAACGGAAGGTTAAGTAACTTTCCCAAGGTCACAGAACTATTCAGTATCAGAAGCAGGCTTTGAATGACTTCCCAGGCTGTGCTTTCCCACCAAGCCACACAGCTTCTTCCCAACACCGTCTATTCTGAGGACTAACAGAAAAATGCTGATTCTCCCTCAGAATCTAAGTGCCGGAACTAGACTCTGTGCTCTAGGTGGGTTCTCTGTTCCCCACCTACCACCTCCAAACTCGTTTATCAGAAAGGCCTCCAGATTCAGGGTTTGTTCACCCAGGCCACAACCATTAAACAAAAATCACTGAAAAGAGAAACACCTTCAGAGTTTTCTAAGGTTACCACGTTGTTGTACTTTAATAAAACAGAACTTTCTGTCAAGCAGTTCTGCAAAATAATTCACAGATTATAGAGAACGAAACCCATTAAAGAGCTACAGACACTGGTCAGAACGACAGCTTAGCAGAAAAAAAAATAAAAGTAACTATACAAAAAGCAAAGAAACTACACAAAGAGCAAAGACACTTTTACTTCTGAAATGACTAATTCAACAACTCCCATTTATGAGTGAGATGTCTATTCAGAAGGGCTACACTTTCCCTTCTTCCTGTTCCTCCTACTTCCTCCTTCTCAGCTTTCATTCTTGGGAATCTCAAACTTCAAAATTAGGCTTTTACCACATTAAATCTGTTGGGATTTACACCAAAAGAAACAGTCTTATAAAATCAAATTTAACAAGCTTCCTGTTCCTCTACCTTCTCTCCGAGTGTCCAAAAGTTGCCAGTTTAATCTCCCCAAGGGCACATAGAAGAATGGGCCAATCAATGCATAAATAAGTAGAAAAACAAATGGATGTATCTTTCTCTCTCAATCAATAAATTAATTAAAAAAATAACATAAAAGATCTTTTAACCTAAGGGTTCATCACTGGTCAATTATAAACCGCTTTAATAATCCTAGGTTCTTCCATCTCTAAGAGATAAGATAGCAGGTTTTCTAAAAAGTTTATCCAAAGATCTCAACCTTCTCCTTTACCTCCAGGACACCATTAATACTGCAAATGACAAGATGGCTACGAAAAACAGAGCACAGACTCAGCGGAAGTTATACATCCAAAACAATCTCTCCTGACTTTACCTTCATAGATAGGGCGAGTGCCAGCTCCAGCCGTTGTAAAAATGTGAAGAAAGAGGAATGATAGGGTGGGGCTTACAAGAGTGAAAACTGCTTTGGGAACAGAACTCAACACTCGAACACTGGAAACATTTTTTGCTGGGGAAGGAACAAACAGTTACTAGTAAGCAACACCCTAAAGTACGGGAGATGCGGTGTTAAACCCACCTCCAAACACGCTCCAAGAAGCGTTACTCAATTTCTTGAAGTTTCAAGCTACTCTGCATGCGTAACGGAACCAATATGCCGGAAGACCTAATTATATATTGTTCAGGAAACATGGATTTGGAGCAACAGGCACTGTATACCTCAAAACATTATTATACCGTAATTACGCAGGGTTTATAAGGTGAGTTTACATTTCGAGATTCTCTGGTAGCGACATTTTACAACATAATTATGGTTTGTATAGCCTGAATTTCCTCATTGAAGATGAACGAACTGCAGCGAAATGTTTTATTACTCATTTACTGCTGATCACGTTGTTCACACAATACCTAAGTTAACATTCCCTTTAAACTGTACTGTTATACTGACCTGTGTTGTGCCATCTAAAACCACCATCCTACAAGCTTTTTTCCCCAGGACGAGCCGGAAGCGCACACAGAAGAACTTTTATATAATAAAAGTATTGAATGTCTCCGACCCTTAATATACTAGGCATCCACCTCTGGTAAACGACAAGGACAAAAACCAATCGCTGGGCAGGATCTTAAGGTCTCAGCCAATAAGAACATGGGGGGTGGGGTTACACTAAGCTCCCGGTGACTTCCCCGCACCCCAGAGACCCAGGTTGTGGGAAGCTGGACAGGAGTTGAACTCCGAAGATCTCGTTACCCCCGGTTGTAGCTGTTGTCCTCCTCGTTCTCGCAATCGCTGCAGTGCTCATGGCCGTTTCCATTCCCTTCCATCATCTGCGGCCGCGGAGGAGCCGGCGACTTCACTGCTGTCTCACTCTCGTCCGCCATCTTCTGTTCCGAGGGCCGGCCTCCAAGCCTCGCTACACTGGGGGCTCCTATTGGACGAGGGGAACTGGCGCTATATTATGGGTTTTGTAGTTCTTGTGGCGAAGGGAGCCGTAAGTAGGCGCGGCTCATTCCCGGGAAACCGGAACAAGGTGGACTACAATACCCAGAAATTACGAGGGGACGCTGTCCTAGGTCAGGGGCCAGCAGCGCTAGGAAGCCCTCGGCGGTCGGCCGCGCTTTGAGGGCTGACCCTTGCGACCCCGCGGATCGTATAGCATTCTGGGATTTGTAGTTCCATGCTCGTTTAGGGTTTCGGCGGTGGAGACTTCAAAATCCGAGCTCTGACCTCAGCCTGCCCTTGCTAGTGCCCGGGCCATAGGTGAGCCGTTATTGACTGCCGTTAAGGACTGTTACCATTTCCGGGTAAGTAAGAGAGCCTGAGACCCGCGGGCGTGCCCCACCGGCAGCCTGAAAGCATCGGGCCTTCTTAGAGGGGCTTTCCTGCGAAAAGCCAGCTTGGCTCCTGGCCGCCTTTCTTAAGGCCTCACGAGAGATGGTGGATGGTGGTGTGCGGAGCCCTGATTCAGACCCAGGAGACTTGACTGCCTCCTCAGGCCTTCCTTCTGGACCTCCAGGTACCGGTCCACGAAGCTCTTCCGCACACAGCGTCCCTTTCATTCTCCACAGCAGCCCTCCACAATCACTCTTAATTGACCCCTTATATACCAGGCTCCGTGGTAAAGATTTTCGAGCTTCTTTTTAAATCTTCTCAACAAACGTAGCATGTGAGCTCTATTCCATTCCCCCTTTTTTTTATAGACGAAGAAATGTGGCTCAGATTAGTTAGTAAATTGCAGTCACATAGCTAATAAGTGGCAAAATCGGTATCTAAATCTTAATCTGTCTGCTCTTAGTCTCGCTTAATTCTTTACCACCACAAAATTCCGTTGTCTCATACATCTGCCGGAGGAAACCGGGTATTGGAAAGTAATTGCAACATCTCGATCTATGTTTAGCCCTGACTGGTGCTTCAGTCTCTTGGGTCTCACCCTGCGATTGGCTAATCACACCTGAGTTTCGTTTGGTTTTTTAGAAACTTTATTCAGATGAATAGTCTGCAAACCAGGGAAACGCAGCTTCCGCCGAAAATCGAAAGTGTGCTGATAATCCTGAGTTTTGAGGAGACGGCCCAAAGACGTGGTTCGGGTTCCGAGAGGTTCCCCGTTCAGGTTGGGTTGTGGTGGGTGGTGAGGGAAGGAACTTCGTGACAGCAGAAAACTTCTTGGCTGAAAAGGAAAATGATCTTTGCTTTGGGAAAACGTTCACCATGGTAAGAAACAGCTCCCCTCTGCGGCAGGGAAACAAATAAAACAGAGCTAAGTATAGTCAACTCTTAGTTTTTATATCAGTGGCAAGAGCGGAAGTAAATATGATCCACATCAGGTAATCTCCAATGATTTATATTTGACTTTGGAAGGCAGTCAAAGACAGATGCTCAGGCTGAGAGCTGACCCCCTGCACTCCTGTCTCAGGGCCACCTTCCCTGCGGCTGGCTGCAGGCGACTGGAGGAGGTCAGAGATGATAACAGGTAAAGCTTTCCGTGTGTTAGTTTCACCTGTTGTAGCTCATGGGACCTTGTGAAGTAGGTAGGGAAGGGGACTTGAAGAAAACTGTGCTGGCAAAAGAAAAAAAGAAAAATCACAATGATATCTAGTTGCAGAACCAGAATCCACGTCTGGTGTACTAGTTTCCAGCCTCGTTTTTCTTTTCTCACAGACACACAGAGGTTAAGTGAAGGTAATGACACGTGACAGAGATTCCCTTTATTCCAAAGGTGCTGGTTTCTGTGGACCCTACCATTCTTGTAGTTTAAAGCTTAAGTAAGACATTCTGCTGTGCGTGCTACCTGCAAACTGAGCAGTTTTTGCTTGGTGGTGGTGGTGGTGGTGGTGGTGGCAGCGAGCCTTTCCCAGGAGGCGGGCAGGCAGTGGGACCCTAACGGAGCCCAGAATGCAAATACAAGGCCAAAGTTCTGGAATCCAGCGTCTCCAAGAAGTTCAGAATTAGAAGGGATCTAAGAGAGGCTCTTATTCCCTCTCTTAGGATTTTTCAAGTTAGAATCCTCACAGATTTTGTTGGGCCCATGATTTCTCTATAATAAAATTTAAACTTTTTGTTTTTAAAAAATAAATTGAGTGTATGTGACTTTTTTTTAATGACCATTTGATAACTGAATATTACCATATGTGGTTTTGGTGCCCAAGTCTGCTTATGAGCTTACAGTCACAGCGCAATATAGAGTTTCCTAAATTTGGTCTACAAATGTCTCCCATTTGTTCTTCCCCACTCCCTCATAAGAGACAGACTTCCTCTTTCAGACAGCTCTCACTGGTGGGAAGTTGGCCAAGTTCTGCCTTGCAGGGTTATGTAGAAACATATAATCCTGTGTCCTTGTAGGTGGTTGTTCCATATTCTACAGTTAATAGCTGCTTCCCTAAAATTCTTATTTTTTCCAAGGTAAACATTCCCAGCCCTCTGAGCGCCTCATCACACGAGAAGAGCAGGATTCCCCACCTGGCTCTGCTGGCTCCTCTCACCCACCTGTTCTGGCAGGAGCATTATAAGGAGAAAGTGGGGCACAGTAGGGCCCAGAGGGTGACTGAGGGATGTGCCTGTGAAACCAGATTCTGGAAGAATCTGCTCCTAGTGAGGACACTATCCTGTCGCGGTTGTTCCTGGGCCCAGTAGGTCAGAGTGATTATGAGAACCGCCTGGGTCCTAAATCTTAAGCTCTGCTTTTGCCTGATGAGTGACCTTAGGCAAGTCATTTAACCTCTCTGAGCCTGAATACTGTCATCTGTAAAATAAGACAGTGTACACAAAACTCTTTGTAGAGTGCCTGGGACTGTCAAAACCTATAAATCATTTCCCTTCCCAGGGAGTCAGCGTTACTACTGTTAATAATAAAAGAAAAACTCATAATGTCAGAACCTAGAGAACAGGGCTAACAACACAGTCCCCACCCTGGCTTCATTCCAAGAGTCGGTCAGCACCCAGACTGTTATAGAATAGTGTATAGGACAGTGGGGGGCACAGGATGTAGCAGAAGGGACTCTTAGTGTGGAGAAAGGGGTCCCGGAGGAAAAGACAGCCGAGTTTTCACAGGGGAAGCAGATGAACCAGGTGGATCTTCTAGGCTGAAGGTCTGCAAAGTCTGTCTGCCTGAGCGTAAGGTGCTCTCGAGGTACCACAAGAAAAATGCTGTGGCTGGAGCTTCGGGCAAGGAGCATTTTGGACGCTGAGGCTGGAGAGTAGTCGGGAGTCAGACCCTGAGAGCATGTGGATGCCATGCTGAGGAGTTTGGGCATTGTCCTGAAGACTCGGGCAACAAGGAGGATTGTTAGCTGGGGACAGGTGTGATCACGTTTTTGTTGGAAGATGGCACTCCAGGGAGGCGACTGGATGTCCTGGGAAGAGTTTTTCTCCTCCAAAGAAGAACGGGGCTGGTGGGCTCAGTTACAAAATGAGGGGCGGGGAAATGGTCTTAGGCAGTGTCCTGTCTCTGCCACAGCTCATTTTTGGGAAGGGCACCCTTCCTTTCTATGACATCCCCTGACACCTGAGCCAGGAGCACAGTGGGTCCAGCCTTCTGCTGGTGTGGTGCTGTGCTGTGTGAGAGAGCGCGCCATGCACTCACTGCCCAGAAGGCACGTACAGTGAAGTCCTGAAAACCAGGCTCACTTGAAAAGAAAGTATTGTAGCAAGGTCTGATGGGCTATGATGAAATGAGCTAGATAGATAAGTTCATTGAAATTGGGGGCAGGGCAAGGGGTGCAGCTCTCTGGGGCAGGATCGTTAGGAAAGGCTTCCTGGAAAAAGCAGACCGAACGTGGCCTTGAAGACAGCTTAATTCCTGGACCCTCCATTGTAGTCTCTGAGTCCTATGGACTCACTCCTGAGCTTAAGTCACAGCTTTACTTTTCTTTGTAAACATTTCCCCTCACAAGACCCCACATCCTGTGGGGGCAGAGAACAGACTGGATTTTCCTCACCACTGTATCCCTTGAGCCAGCCCCCCCCCCCGTAGGCCCTCCATATTTGTTGCATTAATTGAGTGAATGAGTGAATGGTAAGAAAGAAGAGATAAAGCCTTCAGGGGGCAGAAATGATACAAGCAAAGGATCCAGGCCAGAACACACTGTAGTCACCCTGGATGTTTGCACAACGCTGCCCCGCCAACAAAATGCACTGACGCATGGTCTCCTTTGACCCCTAATGTCAGCGGCCTTGTTCAACCCTCCACAAGGAGCAGGGCAGGCGTCAGTCCCGTTTTACCATGAGAAAACAGTAAGTTCGATGATTTGCCCAAAGTTTCATGGCTACCTAGTATAAGTCTAGACTCGAACCCAGTGTTGTAACAAAAAGTCTGGTACAATAACTAAGTTCCCATCCTCCTCGGCCTTTCCCAACAGGCGTGTGGTGAGACATCCCCAGTGGTCAGGGGCCGAGTTATAGAAGGCCTTAGGTTGCAGGTTGAGGAGTTTGGACTTCATCTTCTAGTTGGTGACAACCTTTAGGATTTTTTTTTGAAGCTGTTTAATAAAGGATAAATATTAATGGTATTTGTGAGGTACAGTGTAAGTTTAATTGCACATTAATATTTATTTAAAATAAACATCTGAGAAGTAAGTTTAATTTTAAGAACCAGGAGTCAAAGAAGTCATCTCTCTTGGATGCAGAGGGTTGCTCATCACGCACAACTTGGGGCAGCTTTCTATTCCAGGCATCACGCTAGAGGCCCAGGACACAGAGGTGACCGAGATACAGGTCATTGTCAGGATGAAGTGCAATCGTGTGAGCAGCTAGAACCAGCTCAGAGTTCACTGGTGCGGCCCCGAATATTGGAGGCTTTGTGTGTGAGCTGAGAAAGCCCCCATGGTGGCAGCGCCCGCAGCAACCCTGCAGCCTTTCCTCTGGGGCCGTGCCACAGCCTGGTGCAGCTGCTGTTGACAGATTGAACCACGAGGATGCCGTGAGAAGACAGAACCCCCACTAGTACTGATGGGAATCTGGGTATCCTCTGATATGTCTGCAGTAGGGAAAAGGTTCAGAACCACACACCTCATTTATCTGTAAGCTGTCTGATGCAGGAAGGGGACTGAGCCGTTCGATCTGGTTCCGTGGGATAGGTATTAGAATTGTTCCCCGTGGCCCCATGGATCAGAAGTAGGAATGATCTAAGGAAGAGCTTTGTGATAGGACTGGACTTCGAAGACAGCATGAAGTTGTCTCCAAATCAGCAAGGGAGATCCTCCCCGACACTGGATGTATCCAAGTACAGACAGATGGTGTGGAGGAGAGTCAAACACCAAAAAGGTGTTTGGACCGAATGGGCCCTGTGATCACGAGGTGCAATCCTGTGTAGTGGGTGGTGCCACCAGTGCTGTTGACATCAAGGAGAAAGGTCTCAGTAACTGAAGTGAGCAGAGAAAGATGTCGAATTACTTTGTTCCCCAGTGTACTGTACCCCACCATGCTGGGCACTGTACTGGGGATACTGAGGGTGAAGGTAGACATGATTCCTACCTTGAAGGAAGCAGAGCGCAGGAGTACAGTTTTAGGGAGGGAGGAAGGAGTCAGGGCAGGAGTTCTTTAAGGACCACCCACCTACTGTACGTGAGGCACCATTAGATGCTTTTATGTGTAGTAGCCTCCCCTTATCTGTGGGGGACACTTCCCAGTACTCCCAGTGGACGCCTGGAAGCGCAGAGTACCAATCCCTATGTATGCTATGTTTTTTCTTGTATATACACACCTTTTCACTTAAAGAAAACACTTTACGGCTTCTCTTTGGTGTATCTGAATTGCCAGCATCACTACTCTTGGGCTTTGGGGCCACTGTTAAGTAATTGTTAAATATTATGGTGTCAGATGGGTACGAGATTTATCGGGGTGAGACTTCATAAATGATGTAAATGTCTAATCATTTATATGGGTTGCATATATTGTACTGAAACTGTAATTGAAAAATAAAAACTTATTTTAAAAAACGAAAATCAGGTGGCATCAACTATACAACAGGATTATAGAAAGTAAGAGTGAGAGACATTTTTAAAAACTCAAGTAAAAAATGTGCGCTAAGAATTTCCATTTTAAACTTTCAGAACTCAAGAAGTTTTCTATTCAAGAGCTCTTGCTGAGCATTCTACTAGGGGTCAAGTTTCATCCAATTAAGAGATGATTGCCCTGGCTGGTGTAGCTCAGTGGATTGAGCACAGGCCTGTGAACCAAACAACCGTGGTTTGACTCCCAGTCAGGGCACATGCCTGGGTTGCAGGCCAGTTCCCAGCAGGGGATGCAGGAGAGGCAACCATACATTGATATTTCTCTCCTTCCTTCCCTTCCCCTCTAAAGATAAATAAATAAAATCTTTAAAAAAGAGAGAGAGATGATTGGAAAATTTTGGCAAAAGAACAGATATTGAAAATTGAATGGGTTTAGTTATAAATCTAAGACTGAAACAAATATGGAGATAAGAGTTGAAGAGCATTCTCTGACAAAGTAGAAATACAGCTTAAGTTGGGAGCAAAGGGGAAATGTAGAATAAGCTCAGTGATTGGTGTACAGGTCATAGGTGGGAGTCAGAGGGTATCATTTAACTGCAGATCAGATAGTAGGAACCCACGTGGTAAGGCCACCGCAGAGTAACAGCTGAGATCCTTGGACATTCCAGGATGGAACACCTCATCTATCCTAGTTGATGGCTTCACCCAAGCTCTCTCATGCTCTGACCCTTGTGGTATCTTTTAAACACTGTAAGTATCAGATAAGCTCCACACTAGACAAACCTGAAACCTGATTAATTTGAGCTTTAAATCCTAGCTCTAGAAATCACTTCTCTCTATGTATAATACATATGCCCTTTAGAAATTGAGCCTTACCCTGGGATAATCACCAACCCCCTAGGTCACAGAAGACAGTAGCCTGGATCTGACTAATGGTCACACTGGCCAGACCTCTGTCAGCCTGAAGATAACATCTTTTTAAAAATTATATTTTACTTGTTTATTTATTTTCAGAGAGCGAGGAAGGGAAGAAGAGAGGGAGAGGGAGAGAAATATCAGTGTGTGGTTGCCTCTCATGCTTCCACAACTGGGAACTGGCCTGCAACCTAGGCATGTGCCCTGACTGGGAATTGAACCACGATCCTCTGCTTCACAGGCCGGGGCTCGGGGCTCAATCCACTGAGCTACACCAGCCAGGGCGATAACATCTTTTTTAAAAAATATTTTTTTGTGTAGCTCAGTGGATTGAACGCGGGCCTGCGAACCAGACGATCGCAATTCGATTCCCATTCAGGGCACATGCCTAGGTTGCAGGCCAGTTCCCAGCAGGGGACACGTGAGAGGCAACCATACATTGATATTTCTCTTCCTCTCTCCCCTCTCCTTCCTTTTCCCTCTAAAAGATAAATAAATAAAATATTTTTAAAAAAAGAAAAAAAATTTTTAAATTTATTTTTAGAGAGTCAGGAAAGGAAGAGAAACATCAATGTGTAGTTGCCTCTTGCACACTCCCAACTGGGGACCTGGCCCACCACCCAGGCATGTGCCCTGACTAGGAATCAAACTGGTGGCCTTTTGGTTCTCAGGCCGGCACTCAATCCACTGAGCCAGGCCAGCCAGGGATACAGATAACATCTTGGCCTAAGTTATGTTGCAGCTCCTGTGCTCTAAGGTGGCTTTACACTTGGCTACTTTACCATGAAACCAGATGGAGGGACATCATAACAGACGTTGAAACTGCTCTCCAAACCTGAAGGAACGATTTATTACCTTTACTTAAGACTGATCAGCTCCCAGCATGACCCCAAACCCTTATTCCATGGTGTCTTGTGATTGTGCCCTTTATAATTTGCAACCTATACACCACCGGGGAGTTTTTGGCTTTTGAACATTAGCTTCCCATTCTCCTGGGTGGTGCCGTTTAGAATAAAATATCCAATATTTCTCCACTGCAAAAAAATAAAATAAGAAATAAAGATTACTTGAACACAAGCACTGCGATGCTATGACAGTTGATCTGATACTGAGTTGGCTACTAAGTGACTTATGTGTGGATAGTGTGGATAGGCTATAAAGGGATAATTCACAACCTGGTTGGGATGGAGCAGGATGCATGCGATTTCATCATGTTACTTATTACAGGCATGCAGTTTAAAACATTTCCTCTTGTGTAAAATGGGGATGGTGACAGTATCCACCTCAAGGGCTGTTGAAATTCAATGAGAAAATTCACCTACAGAATCTGCAGGTGATCTGTAGGCTCTTAGGATCTGTCAGGTAAGGGGGGTCTCAGTTAACTACCATAGCTTTCATTACCTTTATCAGAGGCCGCACAGCCAACGATGGCCAGGCCTGGATTTGAAGATAGTACACTCCAAGTCGCCCCCTAGCTTCCCGCGTGGGAAGCCTCTGGCTGCGAGGGAGGAATTACTCTAACGTCCACACTCTGGCCGGAGATCTCCGATTACTGTTACCCGGCCACGCCCAACTCCCAGGCCCCGCCCCTTCCGTCGATAGGACTTCCGGTCGCGTGCTCCCGAAGCCCCGCCTGCCCACTGGTAGTCACTCAGTAAGCGTCCCTGAGATTGGAAGAGCGGCGGCGGCCCAGGTCGGGTCAGAGGCCTCCGGTAGGTAGCGTGCCGCGCGGGCGTGTGGGTGGCAGCGCCTAAGCCGCGAGAAGTGGGCGGGCCGGCGGGCTGCTGGGGCTTGCTTGGTTTTTCTCCCGCCCCGGCCTAAGTCCCGTTGCTGGGCCGGGCCCTGGGCGCGCAGAACCGTAGCCCGAGGCGCGCCGGTCGTGATGGGGTCTAGAGTACGCGCCTTTTTTTCAAGCCTTGGTTACAATTTATTGAGCACATATTATGTAGCAGCCATTGGATCACTTTTACATCTACGACTCACTGCCTTGATCCCTCCCCATACTAAGCAAGGTGTTCTTTTCCCTGTTTTACAGCTGTGGAGGAAGGTTTACAAGTAGAAAGCGGCGGGAAACGTGGGTTCAAACCCAGTTTCAGCTCAAAGCCAGTTTATTGTAAGGCTTTCTGGTCATCCCTAAACTTGATTTTTGAATCCAGTTTCTGCTCTTTCCTGTTCTCTGACTTTAGTTACCGTTCCAACTCTGAATTTACTGATTTGGAAAAAATGAGAATGATACCTGTCTCAGGTGGAGAATGGATGTAACGTTCTATGCTGTTTTGCTGAGGGATCATCTTCGCTGTTAAGACAGACTCCCCTCCGCTTTTCTCTTCCCCCGAAGCCAAACTACTTGCAGAGTTTTAGTGAAGACCCCCCCCCTCCCCCGACCTTGGCGGCTAGGAAGAAGGCGGCCAAACCGCCGGCTTCTCGTCCTTTCCCAGCTTCCAAAAGGAGGCGTTAACACCTTTGGCTTTGAGTTTATTCATGAAGTTTTAAAATATTCTTGTTTCTTCCTCACTTACGGGAAAATCATCACCCAAATTAATTTTCACGTTAAGTCCTAGTTTTAAACTTCAGGAAATGGAAGACTTTGAATATGGGATAGGGGAGCTGATTTTATGTAAACCAGATTGATTTGGCGGAGTGCAAACAGGCCTGGAAAACGGTGGAATGCTGCAGATAGCTGGCTGATGAATAGAAAGTGGGCAGGCCAGTTTCGGTGGTTTTATCTTAGCACGGCCTTAAATTCCCACCAAATCCTCTTCTATCTAGAGCAGTCGGAATTTGCCCTGGATAAAATGTTTCCAGGGTTCAGTCTTTCTCGGCCTGGACCATTAGAAGAGAAGATTAGGGCTGATAGCTGAAGGCAGGCAAACTCGGGCTTAACTTTGTTTTGAAAACTACGAACTTGCACATTTCTAACTAGGTAAAATTTTTCTCTGAAGGTTTCAGTAGTTGTAAAGGATATGACTTGTAGTTAATCGTAAATATTGACATTTAAAAAATAAAACTGTTACATCAGGAATGTAAATCTTTAGTGGAACCTAAATGCCAAAGAGTGATTTGATTTCCCTCATTCTTTTGGGGAAAAAAAATCCATGAACCAGTTTTTATTTAACATTTGAAGGTTTACATTGTTCCTTTTTCACCCTTGAACTCATACTTCCACTTTATTTCCTCCACAGAATATTTTCTAGTAGAATAGATTTTAGGCTGGAAAGCCTTTGCTTTGTCGTACTACTAGTCTGCAACAAAAATACCTCCAAAAATTAAAACATTTTTTTGAACATTTTGTTGTGGTCATAGCAAACATCTCCCTTGAGATTGAGTTTTTAGAATTTAAAATGTACAGTTGATCAAAACAAATATATTACTAGTTTTGATCATTGTTAAACATTAAAAGCTTTATATGGAATGCTTCTCTTCCTACACTGAGTGGAACATCTTGTTTTAGTTCACACATCCACCCGTATGTATTTGCTGGAACCAGCACGACTTTTTTACTCCATAGCTGTACGCATTGGCAAAGTTGGTTCATGTAAATAAATACACAGGAATTAAAGGCATTTTGCTGCGGCAGTATTACTCAAGTTCTTTGGATACCTTCTGAGTTATGGCCAGAAAATCACAGTGATCTATCATTGAAATCATTTATTAACAATCTGTCAGCTGACAGTTCTTTTAGGTCCTCCTTTAACTTGATTGAAAGTGAAGGTTCGGAAACCACCTGACTCAGCAGGAGGTTTTGTTACATTGTCACTACAGGCAGTCACAGTCTCAGCATGAATACTGATGTATTTTGAATTGCCCCGTTGTGGGGCCAGGGGTATTTTGCACCATGGGACAAAGCACCTTAGTAAGATATGCCCTGGGTGGGTGGTTATGCCTTTTTTTTTTTTTTTTTAAAGCAGCAGGAGGTGGGTGAGTAAGAATGGGGGGCCTGGGAAAGGAGAAACTACAGGCAAAAAACATGGCTAGTCTGTTCCCATAGGGAGAAGGTGTGGAACTGAGTTGAAATTGATTCCTTTTAAACTGTGCATTTGTGTCCCTTGCAAAATCTTAATGCATCCCGGCTTCTCATTCCCCGGGTATGAGGACCGCTTGGAACTTCTGTGGGCAAATCCCTAACTTCTTTTAACTTCCGTTTCTTCACTTTTAGAATGGGAATAAATTGAAGAACTGGCTTCATTGGTTGTTCTGTTGATTAGGTGGCATTAAGGATGTCCCGGACACACGGAGAGCACTCCATGGGTGACTGCTCTGGCGCTCTGGTTCCTGCCTGATGGGAAGTATACCTTCCTAGGTACTCTGCCTCCATTTCCTTATCTGTGAGCCCAAGATACTGTCAGCCCAGAGAGGTGTGGGTGGGAAGTGATATGAAAGGATTTTGTGATTCTCATAGTAGGTTTTCTAGACCATATATATGCTCTTATTTTATTTTATTTTATTTTTTTTTTTATGCTCTTATTTTAAAATAATTATGTTAAGTTGCTGCTTACCCATGAGCTGGAAATTTTGCTCCACACTTTACATAGTCAACAGATCTTTCGAGGGCTTTCTACTTTCAGGTCCTATTTTAAGCACCTGGGCTGCAGTTGTGCCCAGATTCTGGGGAGAGAGGCCAATGACAGTAAATAAGCCCAGGCGCTGCTCAGTGTGTTGGGCAGAGGGGAACTGATGTGCTGTGAAGTGGGGGTGCTGTTGTGTATGTTCAGGACAGTCTCTGGTACCGTGACAGTGGGGCAGAGGAGAGAGTTGGCCATGCAGTCCCCTAGGGGAAGAGCTTTCCACGCGGAGGGAACAGGCTGTCTACAGGCCCAAGGTGGGAGTGCACCAGCATGGTCAAGGAGCAGTAAGATGGCCTGTGTGTCAGGAGGGGCACAATCGAGGGGAAGAGTGGCGGGAGATGCCTGCAGTGGAAATACCCACAGCTGTCATGAAGCCCCTGTAGGACTCTGTAAGGAGACTTAGCTTGTGCTCCAAGTGATAGGGGGGGGATTTGAACATAGCCGTCACATGATCGGACTTGCATTTTTAAAGGGTAACACTAGCTTAGCTGCTGTTTTATGGATAGACTGTTGCAAACAAAGGCAAGGAAATCATTTAGAGGCTACTGCAGTAATCCAGGAACGAGATGGCAGTGGTGGGTGGCACCAGGTGTCCGACCTGGTTGGGAAGGTGGGGAGCAGAGCTGGCAGGGGGCACTATGGGTTTGAGGGAGGAGCCAGGAGGACACTCATGTTTTTGGCCCCAAGCAATTGAAAGGATGGAGGTGCTCTTTAGGGAAATGGAATCGACTTCAGAGACTGACTGCACACCAAGCTGCAGAAGATGAGGTGACCGAGACATGTTACCTCATTTAATCCTGACAAAACCTCTGTGAGTAGTCACTGTTAATCCCATTTTACAGGCAAGTTAACAAAGTCCACAATGCTGATGTATTGCCCAACGCCACACAGCTGTCCAAGGGACGGAGCTGAGATATCAGCCAAGGCCCCTATGACTTCAGAGCTCCTGAGAGATGGCATTGCCCTTGATCCTCTTCTGTATCGATGCCAGCGTAGTAGTCCAGTCCAGCCAACCTCCCTGCTCACCTGTAAGCGCTCCCTGGAGTACTGGTTTGTGCTTGTGGCATGCTCAAGACGAAAGACCCGTTCCCTCCCGCCCCTTGCTGTGGGCAAGGGGGGAAGGGAGAGGAAGACTGATGGCAGCCCCTTCAGATAATTGGCAGTCTGGAGAAGATGGTGACTTTTAATAGACTTAGCAGAAGAGGGGACCTGGACTCAGGTTTAAACAGCAGCCTCTCACCAATAATACAAGATTAGGAGTAGGGAAACCATAGCTAAAAATAGCACTTACTAGTTAACTGGAAAACAATATATTTTTGCAACCACTGCTTCCACAAGAAAATAATTGGGTCCCAAGACAGGGAGTGACTCTGTTCCTGAATGATTATATTGATCATTGGAGCAAAATGGCTACCTCCCCCATTTGGAGTGCAACTCAGAGGAGAAGCACTTGGTTGGTCAGATGGGCCCAGTATGAGATGCTGAGAAGCCGTAAAAAGGAGGAGGAAGCGAAGCCGCCAGCTAATGAGGGAGCCAGGCCCTGCTCCTGCGCCTGCGGGTGTGGGCTGCTGCTGGGGGTGCAAAGCCACAGAACCGCTTCCAACTGAAGTCCCAAGCTCTCCCAAGGGAGGAAAGACAGAGGATCCATTCAAATACCGGTTCAAATACCCATTGGGTATTTTGTTTCCTCCCCCGGCCCCACTCAGGAGGGATGTACTAGCAGCGAGCAGTGGAAAAGCAGTTTGGTTCCAGCCTCCCCTTTGCTCCTGAGAGGAGAACGTGACCCCAGGAGTTTCCCTCTTCTTCTGTGGGCATTCCATCATTTATTCTGCCGTAGTTATCAAACACTCTCTCGTAACTAAGAGGGAGCAGTGGTTGAGTGCTTAGCGTGTGCCGGCTGTTATTCTAGGCACTTCACGTGTATTAACCCATTTATTTTTCACGGCAACCGAGAGTAGGTGCCATTAACTCCGTTTCACAGATGAAGAAATGGAATTGAAGCAAGGTGAAGTAACGTAACCAGTATGTCTCACCTGATGAGTGACACACAGGCATTGGACAGTATGCTGGGTGCTGGAGAAAAAGGGGTGCAAAGTGGACACAGCTCGTGGCCTCACGGAGCTTTATAGAATGTGTTGGAAATGATGAAGCAAATACTGTAGATGTGCAAAGCCCAATGGGTACAAGGAAAAGAAAGGAAATGGGGCGGTGGGAGGCGTCAGGGCCTGGTCGGGGCAGGAGGGAGGACGCGGCTGCCCTGAAAGGCGCCGAGGCCTGCTGGCTGCTGCTTTTAGGGTCACTCAGAGAGCCCTTCCTGTTCCTCATCTGAAGCACCCATTCCCTCCCCTGCTCAGCACCTTGGCACCTCCTCCCATATGAGCTGCCTGTTTAGTATATCATCCCCCCATCGTGGGCGGAAGGGTGTAAGCCTTGTGGGGAGCGGGCACTCTTGTTTTGAACAGTTTCTGGGGCCTGGCAGGTTGAAGGAATGAATCAGGTTAGCCAGATGGTGAGTGTGGTGGGCAGGGGGCTCTGAGGGACGAAAGCCTGCACCTTCAGGGACAGAAGGCAGGCACATGACAAGCACAGGAGTGATTTAGGGGGTGGAGGGGCTGACAGTGGGCACGTCACTCAGGGCCCAGAGACCTCTGGGAGGGGCTAGGTGGAGGAGGAAGAACGCAGTGAAGGTTTTAAGTAGGAGAGTGGCATAACCGGATGTCCTTTAAGCCCAGACCCTGGCTGCCTTGGGAGAGAAATAAGGCAGGGGCTGGAGGAGCACAGGGCATAGGAGACTGCAGAGGCCGGGGCGTGAGGCGATGGCGGCTCAGGTTGGTGGGTAGAACTCCGCAGACAGTGCACAGCAGGGCACTTGTCTGGAAGCCCATGGAGCCATCCACTCTTATTTTCCCCTAAGAAACATGGCCAGGGGAGATTCTAAGAAAGATCTTTCTTCCCTGAAAGGGTTTTCTTTGTGTCCTCCAGGCTGTTGGGGCCCAAGGAGTGAAACCCAAAAGGCGGTTTGGAGAGGCTCATTCAGAGAGCCCACTGTTTATGGAGCGCAGTAGGATCGCGCTCTACCTCACAGCCTAGGTGCCACTTCTGACTCCAGTTCTTCCCTTTCTTTACTCCCTGCTGCCCCTCCTGGCACGTGGAGAATAAGGGGAAAGAAAGGATTGGATGTGGCACCCCCTGGGGTTGGAGACCCAGCTTGGCTGATGAATCCCAGGCCTGGGGTGGGTTCTGGAGTATGGCTTTCATTCCTCTTGCACTGGGCCTCAGCTTTCCTTTCTGACTATGGGGCTCGGTGTTGTCCTTCCTCCTGCAGCCAAGCCAGTTCTCTGAACACCTTTGGGTGCTGGCAGGGAGATTCCTGGGCCCCCAAGGCCTTGTCATTCTTTGGTTACTTTAGCGAGCATTTGTTGACTGCTCTGGGAAGAGCACTTTCAGAGAAAGAAGGCACCGGTGTGACTATCTGCCCCCCCCAGGATGCTGGTATTAGCCCCGGAAGTTCAGTCCCTCCCTCGTTTACAGGTGCGGAGACCAAGGCTCAGAGAGGGGCAGATGTTTGGGGCTCGGCTTACCCCAGACTTGCCACCCTGGGCCAGGCTGGTGAGAAGGTTTCCTGCAGGTAGCTCTGTGGCAGAGTTCAGAGACTGGGACCCAGGCCTCTCCACTTCCATCCCACAACTTCCCATTTTATCAGTGGTTCTGGTGCTTGGCTGGTTGGGATGCGAGGTCCCACCCTAGATTCGGATTCTGCGGGCTGGGGTGCAGCCTGGGCTTCTGAACCTTTCCTAGAGTTTCCTAGGCTCAGATCAGAGCCAGGTTCAGGAGTTCCTCCATGTAAATGGCAGTGGAACAAGGAGAAGTGAGCAGAGGAGAACAAGCAGAATGACGACTTTCAAGCCTGAGCAGGAAAAGATCGTCGAAGGTTATCAGAGGTGGCCACCTCTCCATGGGTGCCTCAGGAGGAGCTGCGGGGACAGGTCAGGGTGGGACTTAGAGGCAGCTTGGAACCTAAGCCTTTGTTTTCTTCTCGATAAACTATGAGGGACACCAGGCTCTTGCTGGTAGTAGCTCCCTCTCTGGGCAGGTTGGTGAACAAACCACACATGCCCCAGGGCCCGGGAATAGTAGTACCAAGTGACTCCTCTTGGTCGCCTGTCAGCGGGTTTCATTTGTTACGGTCTGCCTCTCCACTTTTGTTGAGGGGCGAGCCTGTGTTTTCCTTGATTGCTGGGGAGGTCCCTGGCATCATGCTGCAAAGCCCAGAGGAGCTCAGTCAGCAGTTGGTGAAGGGAATGAGTTATGGAGGGTTTGCTGGACAGAAACAGCTGTTACTCGTGTAGCCCCTGTGAGCCAGGGGCCCTGGGCCTCCCTGGGCCTCCCTGGACCCGTGCTCCTCCGTCCCCTTGGCCTTCCTGGTGGAGGCCAAGCTGCTGTTGGTCTGTTTCCGCAGGTAGTCATCCAGGGCACGGAGAAGCGGAGAAACGCATTAGGTTACCCCAGGAGCCTGGGACAGAGCTGAGCCTGGACTTACCTCTGTGCCCTGTTTGTTCCTGTGAAACCCTGCCTTTGTTCTGCTGAGGGATCGTTGATCCCACTGTGATCAAGGATCATTTTTCTTGGGCTCTGAACTGATTTGCCTCCAGACAAATCAGTTGTCCTATTTGCCCTATTCTAAAGGTAAATGAATTTTCATGCCCTAGTGCAGAAAGGCAGGGTCTGGACTCAGAGTTTGGGGCCTTATATTCCATCCAGGCCCCATGCACAGCCGTGGCTCTGGGCAAGTGCCTTCCCCTCTCCGAGCTTCAGCTCTGCTGCTGTGAGTGAAGAGTGGGAGGCGGTCCCAAGCCCTGGTACGCAGCACCCCTGCCTGGGCGCCTCCATCCCCAGGATTCTGGCTCAGTAGGTCTCCAGAGTGTCCTGGTCCCGGGGATGGGCAGGGGGTGAAATCTTAGTTACATGGCCTTCCAGGCCCTGTCAGCCAACTCGGGCAAAGCCCCACTGACCCGTGACAGTGGCTGGCTTTTCCTGTTGAGATGTTGGGGCCCTGAGGAGGACTGGCCTTTGCCCCCTACAACCTAATCTCAAGTCACACTCCCTTTGTTCCAGATTGGACTCCAACAAAGGCGTAGCAGGCTCATTGATTTGGAGATAACAGGAAGGAGTTGGGATTAAAAATGCTGTTGCTAGATGCCCTGGCCGTGTAGCTTAGTTGGTTGGAGCATTGTCCTGATGCTCAAGTGGGGCAGGTTTGATCCTCAGTCAGGACAGTAAAGGAATCAACAAATGAATGGAACAATAAGTCCTGTTTCTCCCCCTCTCCCCACTTCCCCTCTCCCTCTCTCCCTCCCTCTTCCCCTCTCCCTCTCTCCTTCCCCCTCTCTCAAATAAATTCAAATAAATAAATAAATAAATACACTGTTGCAGAATTCTCCACGTCAAACTTCAGCAGAGTAGATGATTTTTTCTTTTGGACAACAACCCTATCCTTAACTTTTTTTTTTTTTTTTTTTTTTAAGCTGGAGGGGACCACCCGGGGATGACTCCAGCCTCAGATTGAGAAGCAGTGGTTTGTAAATGGGTTAATAACTTAATTAGGTCTCTCGATCTGGATGGCGAAGCCAGTGGATATTTTTCCCTCTCCGCCCCTGGCTTCCCCGGGAGAGAAGGAGCCTGGGCAGAGCTAAACTTTCAGTGGGTCCGTCCGCTGCTCTAAGCCACCCACCCACTCTGCTCACATCTGAACCGCTGCCTCCCCCTGTCATTTGGTGCCGCCTCGGGAGCAAGTCATGTCCGTAAAAGCTCAAGCAAAGTGTAGTTAGGACAGTAAACCTGCTCTTTAGCAACAACGATGACAACAAAGTCCTGTGACAGATTTCAAGCTCCTGGAGATGTGATTTGATGCTGAAGGAAGTATGGGAAGACCTGGCCTTCAATTTAAATTTTTTTTCAGTGTGGGAGCAAAGTTCAAGACATGCTAAATAACCCCGTTTACTCCAGGTAATGCAACACGACTTTTTAAAAACCTAACTTTGGATAGTCTCAGTCTCAGGAATGGGGACAGAACTTGGTGAAAGTCTTTTTCTCTTGCAGTCTGACTGCACCCCCTCCTCCCACCCCCTACCTCTACCCTCACGTCCCGTGCTGTAGGCGGTGCACCAAGAACTTCACAAGCATGTTCTCTCTCAGTCTGCACAACAGCTTATGAAGGAGGCGGATTCAGTCGTTCCCGCCTTAAGGATGAGAAAACTGAGATTCGGGGAGGAAAGTGACTTGCCTGGGGTTGCAGGGCATGTGAGCGAGGAACTGGCTTTGAAGAGGTCCATGTGCCCAACCTTTGTGCTGTGCTGCTGCCGCAGTCTGAGAGCCACAAGTCGCACCCAGCTCAGAGTGCCCCGCCCCAGCCTGTCCTTGCCTCACATTCCTTCTTGGCAAGACCTATCCTTCTTTGACCCTGAGGCTTAGTGGCCACTGACCTACCGCTTGCCATTGCGGCTCCCATCCGATCCACTTCCGAGGTGACCAGGAGGGATTACTGGTCTTGCTCTATATGAGCCACTCAGGCCTAGTGCTGGTCTTGGGTGAACTAGACAGGCCGTGTTCCCGTGAGCCTCTGTCCCACACTAGAAAGAGGAGGCTAGGGAGGGTGAGTCGCTTCTGTGGGCATGTGGAAAGTGTCTTGGGTTCACCAGAGAAGGAGAGGTGTCCCCTTCCTACTGGAAGTGTGCCTGGGTCCCTTACTGCCACCCCCTGAAAGCACGCTTTGCTTAACAGCACCTGACCCTCTTCTGCCTCCTTAGCACTTGGCTAGATTTAGGCTGCGTTAGTTTGCCTTCTTTATGAATGTTGGGTTTTTTTTTTTTAAGATTTTACTTATTTGCCCTGGCTCATGTGTCTCAGTGGACTGAGCGCTGGCCTGCGAACCAGAGACTTCCTGGTCGGATTCCCAGCTGGGGCACATGCCAGCGCCGTGGGTCAGGTCTCCAGTCAGAGGTGCAGGGGGCAACCACACTCTGTCTCTCTTCCTTTCTCTCTGCTTTCTCCTCTGTCTAAAAGAAATACATTAAAAATTTTTTAACATTTTACTTATTTTTAGAGACAGGGGAAGGAGAAAGAGAGGGAGAGAAACATCAGTGTGTGGTTGCCTCTCACACGCCCCCTACTGGGGATGTGGCCCACAGGCCAGGCATGTGCCCTGACTGGGAATCGAACCAGTGACATGTGGTTTGCAGGCCAGCACTCAGTCCACTGAGCCACACCAGCCAGGGCAGCATGGGCTTTTTAAAAAGAATACTGGAGGCCTTCCCTGAAAGAGTGTTCTGTTCCAGGATGGACCCTTGACTGCCCGGCCAGGCCACCTCCCTCCCCTTCCTCGGCCTCCCTCCCCAGCACTGATCAGGCCTGCTCTTTTCTGACCAGCAGGTCCTCCTGGCATTCCTGTGGTGGCCCATCCTGATTGATTGAGCCTGCCCAGCTCCAGTGACTATCCGACTTCTGGGTCTCCATCCCCCTGACCACTTTTTCCTGGGAAGATGTTCCTGGTGGGCCTGACAGGGGGCATTGCCTCGGGCAAGAGCTCAGTGATCCAGGTGTTCCAGCAGCTGGGGTGCGCGGTGATCGACGTCGACGTCATCGCCCGGCACGGTGAGCCGGGGGTCAGCGTGAGGGCTTGCGTGTGGCGGCTGCCCCTGCTTCCTTTCTATAAGGTCTCCCTTCGGCAGATGCGGCCGCTCCACCTTTTTCCTAGGCCTCCCAAGGCCCCGGAGGGTGGGAAGACTTTCCTCTGAGCCCGTCCGATGCCCCGCTCCCTGCCCTGTGCTCGTCCTCTTGCTTTTCCCTCTGCTGCCGCCCCCACTCAATGTTTCCCTCCTTCACTTCACCCCATGACCGATGTGAGGGACTCGGTGCCGCCTGCTGTCTTCCTTAACTGCTTTCTCTCCCCTTGTTTCTTTTTGTTTTGACTGAGAGAAGCATCCCTGGGTCCCTCTGTCATTTTGCTTCTAGTCACTTGGGGTCCTCTAGCTGGCCAGGAGGCTCCACAGAGTGACCCAACCTCCTCCTCATGCCACAGTTGTCCAGCCGGGATGCCCCGCCCACCAGCGCATCGTGGAGGCCTTCGGCACTGAGGTCTTGTTGGAGAACGGTGACATTAATCGCAAGGTCCTCGGGGACCTGATATTTAACCAGCCTGACCGGCGACATCTGCTCAACACCATCACCCACCCTGAGATCCGCAAGGAAATGATGAAGGAGACCTTCAAGTACTTCCTTCGGGGTAAGTCCAAGGCCCCAGACAGGGGCGGGCAAAGCCCTCTGCTTCCAGGGCCAGGGCCCTTCTCTGCAGAAAGGCTGGCTGGGGGTGGACAGGGAGCTGGTAGCCAGGCTATAGAGTTCACACTGTTTATTGGTGCGCCCCCACCCTGACCGCCACCCCCATGCAGAGTCCCATACCAGCCCCAGGAGAAAGACGCACTTAACACTCAACTCTTTAAGGAGGTTGACAGTTTATTGAGAAGAGACACTTGAGGCTTTTGGGCCATGATCCTCAGGAAGTAATTTGCTTTTTCTAGTAGGGATGGGAGTAATAACAGCTGGTGGGTAATGGGGTCACAGGATCTGAGTTTGCGACTGGCCCGCAGAGCTTCTAGCTGTTTTGCTTAGTGAGCAGACCCCTCTGCCCGTTTCCTCATGTGCATAGTGAGGCTAATAATGCAAACTTTGCAAAACCGTCGGGGGGACTGAGAGGCCACGTGGCGTCAGTGACGGTCCATCACCCCACACCTAGAAACCACAGTCAGAGTCGGATCTGGTGCTAGTCAAGCCGCCTAGGACAGTGAGTTTGCAGACCTGGAGTTGTGGAGGGTCTGGGACAGCCGGGGCAGGCGGAGGAGGGTTCTCAGTGGGGGATAAGCGTTGGAGGCTGGGGCTCAGTGGGGAGTCAGCTAGGCTCGTGCAGGCACAGCCAGGGGCCTTGCCAGGACTGCAAGAAGGGGAGTGTTTGAACAGCAGGGTCTGTGGTCAGTTGGCAAGAACCTTCTGCAGCTGTTGCCCTTCCCAAGCTGTAGACCACAGTTCAAGTCCTGTCCTCGGAGCGGTGTTGGGTAGGAGCGGCCTATTACTTACTGTCCACGATGGGTCAGTCACCATAGTGGTTAGGAGGAGAGCAGTCTGGGTCTGGTGGGAAGCTGGCCAAGGGCCCTTGCAGCCTTTGGTGTATGAGGCCTCCATGTTGAAGGCCCAGCTGCTCACCTCCCCTCTGTCAGTTCTGATGCTGAGACTTTCCTTCCTGTGGGTACCAGGGAGGCTTCTAGGTTTTCTTCGGGCTTTTGCTCTGTGATCTTGGCCAAACCCCTAATTTCCTTGGGTGCCAAGTTCTCAAAGAGAGAGTGGGGAATTCCACCCTGCTCTAGCCAGAACCTTCCCCCAGATGGAAAGTGATGACTTGACAGACATCCATGATGCTGACCCTCCTCTCTAACCCTCCCACGCCCCCTCCCCCCAGCTCTGGCTCCAGGCACCCTCCCTGCAGGACCAGCTTTCCCCTGCATCCCAGCACCTTGCCTCAGGCCTCCCTCCCTCCCCCTTCTCAAGGAAAGTCTGTAGATTCTTCCTTTGTCCTGCCTCTTGTATCTGTGCCAGAATCCCCTCCTGCCCCTACCCGCCAGCAGAGCCTTCTGCCTTTCACTCCTGCCCTTTTGCACGCACTCTTAGGCCAGCACAAGTACCTCTGCAGGGCTTTGAGGCGACAGTGGCTTTCCCCCTATGAAATGAAACATCAGATAATGTCACCGCTCCAAAGTTCTCCCGCAGTGTCGTCTGCCCAGCCTCCCCTCTCTCCAGCCACCGCCACTTAAATAAAAGCCAGAAAGCTCTTTTCAGCTCGATAAGGTGAAAAATGGGGACGACAGCTGTGGCTTCCACAGTCCCAGTTTTTCCCTGATGACTGTAACAAATACAACTGTCAGAGTTGGTATAATCAAACGTCAGATAAGATCACCAGCTGTTGGGGAGGTCTCCATGTAGGCAGACGGATGTCTTAATAGAGTCAGGATAGTTTGCAGAGCTTATCAAGCAGGAGGGATGTGACAGCTGAATAGCCCTTTGCCGGTGAACCAAAGAGCTGGCCGCAAGCTCCCGAGAGGGCCCAAGGAGAAAGGACAGTGAGGGCAGAGGAAGGGGTGAGAGCAGAGCAGGAAAGGGAGATAAGCGGCCCAGAGAGAATCTGGCCCTGGCCCCTGTGCCAAGTTTGGGGGGGAGCTGGGCCGGCTCCCTCCTCCGGGACCAGCAGCAATAGTTACTGGCATTTACGGAGCACCTAGTAAGGGTCTGGGTGAAGGGCGGTGTGTGGGCTGCCTGTCTTCACCCACTGATCCTCCCCGTCTTCCTGCGAAGCAGGTAGTCCTTTCCTTCATTCACACGGAGGGGGCTTGTTAAGGGCCCGAGTCACAAGTGAGAAAGTGGAGGCCACAAGCCCAGGCCTGTCATCAGGACGCATTCTCTTAACCCCTGATTCAGTGGAAGGCTTCCTGAGTGACAGGTCCTGGGGAACAGGAGACCAAGCGGTCCAGCCACTTGGGTTGTCACCTCTGTTACCTGCGTCACCAAGAGCGCCCATTTCACTGTGACTGTTGGAATTGGTGTCATGTGTGTCTGGTTCTGTGGCCGAGTGTTAGCAGTGGGTACCAAACCTGACTGGCAGGGGTCTCTGGGTAGAAGCGGTGTTTGTTCCTTCCTCTTACTGCTCCAGGACCCTGCAGCTTTACTGCACCTGCGTGGGGTTGCTGGCAAACAGAGAACCGGGAGTGGAGCCCACGTCATTCCTGGACTGGCAGCCCAGGGATGTGCCGGCTCACAGTTCGTGAGGGCGCCGCCCTTACTGGCCGTGGCTCTCGGGGGTGTGGGGTGGGGGCAGTGCTTTGATCCCAGTGTGGTTTAGTGTCAGTCATAATGATTGCAGCACCTCCAGACCTGTCCAGGCGGCAGCCTCTTTCCTGCTGGGGCCGCCGCCACCTGTGTGAGCCTCTTGTGGAGAGCGGGCAGAGATGGCCGTGCAGGACTCTTCTCCAGCAGGGGGTCGGGCTGGGACCTGGCTCTTGAGGGAGAACTTTTTTTTTAAACGGAGGTGGGTGAAGTAGAGCAGAAAGGGCCCTTACTCCTGGAAACTTTCTAGTTTCCTACAATTTTGGCTATATCATTTCCCTGCTCAGAAATAACAACTCTTTGGCCCTGGCTCATGTGACTCAGTGGACTGAGTGCTGGCCTGCAAACCAAATGGTTGCTGGTTTGATTCTTAGTCCCGACACACTCCTGGGTTATGGGCCAGGTCCCCAGTGGGGGGCGCATGGGAGACAACCACACATTGATGTTTCACCCCCTCCCTTTCCTCCTCCTTTCCCCTCTGTCTAAAAATAAATTAATTAATTAAAAGAGAAGAAGGAATTAGCTCTTTGGGTTCAAGGTCAAGGTGAACTCAATGCTTTGTGTCTCCCCTGACCAGCTCACCAGTACCTCACACTGCCCAGGCACCCACTTCAGCCAGAGCAATAGGGCCTTGCCGTTCCCCATTCCTGAAACCCTCACTTTCACCCACTCATTTTCGGGTGTCAGGAGTCCTACCTGCCTGCTGTGCAGGGCCGGCATTACAGGTGATATTTCTGCTTCAAGGTCTTACCGGCCCCTCCGGTCCGAAAGGACTTTCTGCAGCATTCTCTTCTGCCTGGCGTTGGAATAACGCCTGTCCTTGGGAGGTCTGCCCCTCTGTTGGGAGCTTTCAGTGGTAGGAGACAGTGGCCTCAACTCTGTCCCCGTGCCTAACACCTGGGTAGTCCTTACTGTACTTGCAGACTTGACCTTGTGGCTTCCCTGCTTTTCTCCAGGATACCGCTACGTGATTCTGGATATCCCCCTGCTGTTTGAGACCAAGAAGCTGCTCAAATACATGAAGCACACGGTGGTGGTATACTGGTGAGTGTGTGGCACTCTGGCCTGACAGGCTGGAGAGGAGGACCCCTGGAGTAAGGCACATACCTGAGAAAGAGCCCACATCACTGTGCCCTTCCCCACAGGGCAGCTGGGAAGCACAGGGGGTTGGGGCAGCAGCACCCAGAGCCCACCGAAACCAACCCCTGTGCCCACTCCAGATATGCCCCCCGGATAGGTGTGGGAAGGGACGACCCCCAGGTTCTCCAGTGCTTGGGAAGGGCTCCGCCTGCTGGCCGTTGGAGGCACTTCCCCAGAGGCCTGGCCCTGCCCTGGTGGGTGAACTGCTGGGCCCTTCTCCCTCCTCTGGCGCTGCTCAGCTTTCCAGACAGCTCCACCCTTATTACTTCACTGAATTTACCTTCAACATGAGGCATGCAGGTCATTAGTTGAAACTCCTGAGTTAGAGAAGGGGAAAGTTGGGGGCGGGGCCCATGGAGAGGTAACCGAATTTGTCCAGGGTCTCTCCCGTTGGCAACGCCTGTGGACAGAAGTTGCAGGGAAAGAACCACCAGAGCCCAGCTAAGGAAGGAACTTTGTTCTCAGAATCCCCGAGGATATGAAGCAAACCAGAATCCAGGTTTGACAAACAGAGGAGGATCAGACTGTCAGAGAAAATGAGTCCCAGTCCCAGTGGGGTGAGAGAGTAGATGAGTGTCTCTGCCTCCCGGAAACTTCCTGGATGCCGCCCACGAGTGCAGCAGACTCAGAGGTGGGCACTCGGCTCTGCGGGCGTTTTGGGCACTGGGGGGCGCTCAGGACACTGATGCATGGGAGGTTCCGGCACTCTGGGGATGGGGCCTGGGGCACTCAGGGCCCTGAGCATTACCCTGCCCTCCCTCTCCCCTGCCCCTCAGCCCCCCATCATAAATTGTCATTTAAAACCTAGTCTGGCCCTGGCTGGTGTGGTTCAGTGGATTGAGTGCCAGCCTGTGAACCAAAGGGTCGCTGGTTCAATTCCTAGTCGGAGCACACGCCTGGGTTGCAGGCCAGGTCCCCAGCAGGAGGCGCGCAAGGGGCAACCACACACTGATGTTTCTCTCCCTCTCTTTCTCCCTCCCTTCCCCTCTCTCTAAAAATAAATAAAATCTTTGAAACAAAACCAAACCCAGTCTGGCCCTGGCTGGTGTGGCTCGGTTGGAGCATCATCCCTTAGACTGAAAGGTCGTGGGTCTGGACCTCAGTCAGGGATGGATGCAAAGGCAACCAGGTTGGTTTCTCTCTCTTATTCCTCCCCTCCCCTTCTCCCCTTCCCCCCTCTCTCCCTTTCTCTCTAAAATCAATTTTAAAATGCCCTCAGGTGAGAATTTTAAAAAATGCTAAGTCTGCCAAGCCCGGTGCAGAGATTCAGGCTTTCCCGTGGCTCCTGCTTGGAGCCACAGCTCTCCATGTAAAACTGCAGCCTCTCTGGGTCCTTTGTTCCCTGTTGTGAAAGACTGTGACCTGAGGCCAGGCACACTCCATGAACACTTGGAATTCTTTTTGCCTTGGAGTCGTAAAAGTCTTAATGCAATTGGAACTGTGTACCAAGGGATCCAGACAGAAAAATGGATCTTAAGTGTGGGCGGGGGACAGAAGGGGACAGACTGCATCTGCAGTCACCTCGGACTCCATGCCTTCCCTTGCCACCTTCCCCTTTGGCCCTTTCCTTCGAGGTTGGTCTGCTCAAGAGCAAAGATAGCTGTGGCCCCTGGCAGATACGTGCGTGGGGCTGCGTGGATTCTGTCCATTCTCCAGCAGACCCTCCAGCCCCGCTCACCAGCCAAAGAACCTTTGCCAAAGTCCTGGTTGCTGCTTTTCTCCCACTTTTGGCACATGTGGGCACGTGACTCCAGAGATGCCAGAGACGTGAGTGAGAGATGATTCGCTTTTCATGAAGGGGATCTACACTTTACAGAAATGAGCTTCTCCTCGTGGACTCCTTCAACTCGCACTGCCCCTGGTGCATTTAAAATAATACGGGGCATTTACTACAGCATGATTATACCAAAACGTGATAATTCATATTTTCAAGGAATGTGCCAATTGTGGAGTAAGTGATTGATAAAAATCTCATTACCACCTTGGCTGGCGTCCCTCAGTGGGTTGAGTGCCAGCCTGCAAACCGAAAGGTCGCTCGCTGGTTTGATTCCCAGTCAGGGCACATGCCTGGGTTTTGGGCCAGGTCCCTGGCTGGGGGCGTGTGAGAGGCAACCGATCAATGTTTCTCTCACATGTGGATGTTTCTCTCCCTCCCTTCCCCGCTCTCTAGAAATGAATAAATAAAATCTTTAAAAATAAATCTCATTACCATAAATAGCATCCAGGTTTACAGTAGCCCCACGGGCCTGGCTCAGCCCCAGGAAGGACTGGGGGGGCCCTCGGCCTACACCGCCCAGGAGGCCCTCTGGTCGAGGTCGCGCCGGCTGAGGGATGCACTCCGGCGGCCCTGCGCCATCTTCCTTCAGCCCGCTTTTCCCAGCCCCAGGCCTGGGGTGTTCCTAAGGCTGGAGATGGTTATTTTCTCAGCCAGGCAGGGATTGGCCCGTGACCTTCACAGTACACTGTCACTGTAACAAAGGAAATCAGAAGTCCTACTTACTTTTCTAATGCCATCTCTTCTGAAAGGTCTCCCCTGATCAGCCAGCCAGAAATGATTCTCTGCAACATTTTGTTCTGAAATGGAACCAGCTAGAGTTCAGGTTATGTCTGTCCTTAGAAAGCCTGTCTTTACATCCCAGGAGTCCCTCGGGTGCAGGTAACACCTAAGAGAGGACCAAATTGTGGTGGTCTGTCTTCATCTCACACCTGGGAAATCTCAGGCCTAGCAGCAAAGCAGAGGGGCCCCAGTGGCAGGAAGTGGCTCCTGCCGCCCTTTCCCCGTGTTCCCATTGAGGGGCTGAGGTAGTCACGGAGCTGGAGGGAAGTTCGAGGCGACCCTGTTCTGGAGCGCAGTGGGCAGTTCCTCTGGGCGTAGACAGGACAGGGAGTTCCAGAGGAAGGACCCAGGTGGTGGTGTCAGGTGGGCCGAAGAGGTGGCCTTTGAATTTCCTTTGGAACTAGGAGGCTGGGGGTTGTTCAGCTTATGTGCAGGGAGGGCTTTCTCCTGTCCCAGAACCAAGGCTATCTGCTTCTCAAGTCCTTGCTCCACTAGAAGCATCCTGGGGCTTGCCTGTCCCTCTTCATTGGTAGCATCAAGCACAGCAGCCACCATTTCCTCATGATCCTTTTGCTTTAAAACGTGGGAGTGGGGAGGCCAGCAGAGGGTCTTTGCAGCCGAGGAATCTGTCTTTGATGCAGCAGGCCCAGGGCCCCAGGGAAAGGGCAGGATGCATTCAGCTTGCAGGCACAGGCCTTTTTTGGTAAAGGTCATGCACCCAGGGATCCAGAATGTAGCTATTTCCAGGCAATCAAACTGTCCATCCTACAACTGGGAAGTCTCCGTCTGGTGGCAGAGCAGAGTTCCCAGGTGGCAGAAAGCAGCTTCTGCAGCCTCCCCGCCTCCCCTTCACGTTAAGCGCATCAGGCTGCCAGGACCTTGAAGAGTAGGGTGAGGCGTGGGAGCAGCCTGTGAGCACTTCCAGGCTTCCCTCCCTGGCCGTGGGACCTTACACTGATTTGAGAGGGGGCTGTCCACCCCTGTAACTTGTTGGGGTGGGAGAGGATGGGGCCTACCAAGCCTGATCAGTCCTTCTGTCCTGTCCTTAGTGACCGGGATACACAGCTGGCGCGGCTGATGCGGCGGAACAACCTGAACCGCGAGGACGCAGAGGCTCGCGTCAACGCCCAGCTGCCCCTGAAGGACAAAGCCCGCATGGCTCGCCACGTTCTGGACAACTCAGGCGAGTGGAGCATCACCAAGCGCCAGGTCATCCTTTTGCACGCCGAGCTGGAGCGCTCTCTGGAGTACCTGCCGCTGAGGCTGGGGGTCCTCACAGGTCTGGCCGGCATCGCTAGCCTCCTGTACTTGCTCACCCGCTACCTCCTGCCTTCCCCCTAGCTGCGCACTGCAAGGCATGAAGCCCAGCCTCAGTCTCCTCGGAGGCTGAAGCTGGGTGACAAATGCCTCCAGTTCCCCCTCGTCCCCTCAACTCTAACTCTCTCTCTCTCTCTCTCTCTCTCTCTCTCTCTCTCTCTCTCTCTCTCTCTCTCTCTCTCTCTTTCTCTTTCTCTTTTTCTCTCTCTGTCTCTTGGCTGGAGCCCTGTACTGGGCTTCCCCTTCTTTGCGGTGCATTCTCTCTGAGGCCAAGAAACAGCTGTCGGTAGATATTCCTTCCCACCTTCCCCAGGACCCCTCGCTCCGGGACCACCTGCAGAACAGTGTCCACAATGAGACCTGAAAGCGATCACCGGGAACTGTTAGACATGGCGGGGCTAAGGACATCGTCTCCCTGGCCCTTCTCAGTGCTTACAGCCGGGGGGGTTCCCTGGGCAAGAACCCTCTAGCACAGGCCCCACTGTGGCCAAAACCCCCTTTGTGAATCATGGCAAATCATTTTGGGCCACAGGTTATCACCTTCAAACCTGACTCTTCCCTAGGTTGACGCCCTTGGCCAGGATGCAGTGAGATTCTCTGTGGGTAACGCAGTCGTTGTCAAAGGCCAGGCCCCTTCTGGGATGACCCACTGTCCCACCCCGGCATTTGGCCGTCACGCCCCTTACTCTGCTCGCCACCTCCCACCACTCTACCTTCCCCTCCATGGACTCCTAGCCCAGAACTCTTGGTCCACGTGGATTGACTGTTGCTGACCTCTGTGCCTTCACCGTGCTTTTCCCTGACCTGGAATCCCATTTTTTCTCTCCTGTAACTGGCTGACTCCCAGCTCACACAGGGTCTGAAGCCCCAGGCTGGGTTAGGTGCTCTGGGATACCACCATCCCCGAGTTTTGTCCGAGTCCACAGTACAATAATCAGCCCCAAACTGCTGATCTAGTCTCTCTCGCTAGACTGTAAGCCCTTCGAGGCAGGGACTGTCCTATTTATCTCTGTTCCTGGTGCAAAGCCTGCATCGCTGTTGGTGCTCAATAAAGTGTGTTGATCTGAAATGCCCTGTGCTGCTGTTGTTCCCCTAGCAGTTAAAGTTCTCAGACACGGCTGATGAAATTTGGGTTACATTGGCCTCCTCCCGCACTGAAGCCTGGGCTCCAGAAGTTGCAGTAGCCCTCTGACTTCTGGGGATCCAGGAGGAGGGTTCCAGCTAGGTCCTGGTGAGAAGCAGGTGGAGGTGGTGGGCGCATCCCACCCACACACTCTGTCTTCCTTCCCCAACCCAATTAGACCAGGGCTGACATCGGCTTTCCCCTGCCAGAAAGGCCAGACCCGCTGATGTGGCGATCCTGTGGCCAGCAGCCTATTAAGGCCAGAAACAAGTGTGACAAATGTGAGTGCCGTGGTGGCTGTAGTTGGTGCCCCCTTTCCCAGAGCTTCTCGTATACCTCAGAGACCAGCTCATTAACTCCCTACAAACCCCAGGTGGGAAGGCTGTGGTGAGCCTCGGGGTGGGGCAGGGGACAGGATGAGAAAGGCTGCTTTGCAGGCCTGGTTTAGCAGGACCTGACAGGAAGGGTGAGAGGAAGAAGGGCATGGCCCCCCCGTTGAGGTAGCAGGGCGTCCTATTACCCTAGTCACTGAGAAGATGACCTCATGAATGCTGCGGTGTGTGGGACACTGTGATAGGTGTGTAACACCCTAGAGTGGCGGTTTTCACCGGCTGCGCTGCCAGAATTTTTTAAACGTGCAATACCTATTGTAGGGTCACTGACCATTTTTCCTGTAGATAGTCAAATGAAAAAGTGACAACAGCCAACACGACCATAGTTGTCTGGTGTGAATGAATCGTACAAATCACAACAAATTTTTGTCAGATTGGCAAAAAAGACTTTGGGGTGTGCCACAGAACTTTAGTAGTTTGTGTGTTCCATGAGATGGAAGGTTGAAAATCACTGCCCTAGAGGTGACCTAACACTGATTCTTCCAACCCCAGGCACAAAGAGCTGGAGGGGCTGGACCTGGGTCCGCCAGGCCCCAGGATTCTGTCCACTGCACCCGAGCATCAGGCAGCGGCAGATCTGGAGTTGTGTGCTGGCCCCATTCCTTCCACCAGGTAGGCATCGTGATCCTTACATCAAAGGGACCTCGGTCAGGACGGTGCAAACCTTTTGCAGACGGTAGAGTTTCAAAGAATTTCTTTCCTGACCCATTCTGCCGAGTCTGGTGCAAGAATGTCGGAGGATGGCCAACCTGGCAGGGTGGCTGAATGGGGATCCAGTCCTCCAGGGTGCCCTGGTCCTCCGGGAGCTCCCATTCTTGCTCCTCAGGCCTCCTTCCTCACCGCCTCCCTTTCCCAGGCTCAGTGGCCCAAGGTGAGCTTAGAAGAAGGCCTTTCCCCGGGGGTGTGGGACGCCATGTTCAGACCACCTATGGGGCTGTGAAGCCCGGGGACAGCTAGAGCCAAGCTGCAACGGGAGCCCGAGCCCCACTCCCTGGAGGGCGTCATCCCTTCTGGCCGGCAGGTGGCAGCACCCACCTGGGTTGGGGGTCCGACCTCCACGGCGGGAGCTGTTGAAGGATTATTTCGTCTCAGTGGTATCCTGCTGCCTTCCCTCTTGGCCGAGTCTCCTCGGATCCCCCCCCCCCCACACACACACACAGAGTGGCTGTGGCAGGAGCCCTGGGGGGTTGGGGGAAGGGTGTGCCCTGCCTGGCCCCTGGCGCTTATTAAGAAGCTGTGTTGCTCACCTAGCCCTGCTGGACGGAGGGCTGTGTCCCCATCCTGCCCTACTCGCCCCCTCTCGAGCACAAGAGACCCCAGGCTTCCACCCTCTCACCCTCCAGTCTCCTGCTTGGGCGCTGCGTTTCCTTCTCCACTCGGGGCCTTAGCACCCTAGCACCCCAATGCGGACACAGCAATGAAGACTCCAGTGAGGGTGGCGGGCGGACTGGACTTTTGGTGGGGTATAAGGGGGACAGGCAGGCCCCAGAACCACCCCACTCCAGCCTTCCTCCCCCTCCCAGCCTGGCTGGTCCTAGTGTAATTCTCAGAGCTTTACAGTTTGCAAAGCATGTTCACATGGTTATCCACTTGCAATCTCCCAGTTCTGTGAAGGAGGCCAAGCTAGAATTTCACAGAGGCTAAGAGGCTGATCCATGGAGTCCAAAGCCTCTGGACTCCCAATACAGTGCTCCCACTGCCTGCATTGCTCCCCTTAGTTACACCCTGGCTGTTTACCTGGTATTGTCACCTCTCCGGATGTCTAGCCTCCCTTTGCTTGGGGACAGGCAGGGGAAAGTTAGGGACACTATGAGCATCCATGGCTCGAAATCAGATGCGAGGGACAGCCATGCCTGCTGGGCACCACTAGTTCTTGCAAAGACACTTTAGGTCAGGAGGACCCAGTCCTAGAAGTAGGAGTGGGGATGGGATGGCATCGATGACTGGGAAAACGGCACAAATGCGTGGGTCGGGGAGACCTTCCTCACGCCCCCCCCCCTTGGAGATGGCAAGAGAGAAAGAGCAAAGTGACTGGGTAAAGCCCTGTGGGTTGCATTCCTGCTGCTCCCAGAAAGGGGGGATGTGGCTGTGGCTCCTCTGTCCCACCCACATTGCTGAGGCTGCACCCAGCTGAGGCCCAAAGAGCCTCTTCTCTCTGTTCCCTGCCCACCCCTCCCCGCCCTGTCACTCAGATTCCAGTACAATTTCCAACTAACCAGCACGTCGATAGAACAAGTCGGGCAGTCAGATTGCTGGCCAATTACAGGAAATCATTCTGCTCCACAGCTCAGCGCCCAGGGAGAGGGCGGGAAGGAGGAAGGGAACTCGAGGGAGCGGGCGCCCAGCTTACAGGCTGGGAAGGGGCTTGAGGCAGGGTATGCGGCAGCCCCTGGGAGGAGCTGGGAGGGAGAGTCGCGGTGGAGGGGAGCTCCTAGATCCAGCTTCCCTGTGATGATTAACTGGTGCCCCAAGCAACAAAGAGAGACAAGTGGTAGCTGAGGGCTGATGAGGAAGGTTGGGGGGTTGGGAGGCAACTGCTTGAAGTAGAAGGGGGACAGAAGGGGGATGGTGAGACCAATCCCCACTAGAGCCTCAGGTTCGGGAATGGGGACAGCACCCAGGCCTCCCTAGTCCAGAGGAGCTTTGCAGGGCCATCTGATCACCTGGAAGCTGAGGCCCTCGGGTATGACTGTGCTCCCACACCCAGCCCTGAACCAAGGGGGTCCTGGGGGAGGGCAGATCGGGTTGAAAGGGGGAAAGGGAAGGGAAGGGACTGCAGCCTGTAGCTGAGTGCACCGGCAGCAGCCTCCCTTGGCACAGGGTTAAGTGTGGAAGCCATTCTTTCACTCCAGCCCGTGGGGATAGAAGCGTGGGAGAGAACAGCGGCCTCCTGACTCACCTCCCCAGCCTTTCGGCCTTGTTTCCCAGCTCCGACCCTCACAAAACTTGCTCTCAGATGAAATGACTTTAATTCCCCTCCACTTTCTATCTGTCTGGACCTGGATGCTTCATGGCCACCCCCACCCCCACCTCACCCCCACTCCTCATCATGTCTTTCTCAGACCTGTTGTAATTACCCCCCAAGCTGTCCATCCAGCAGACCCTGAGATGCCCCAGCTTCCTGGCAGCAACGTTCAGCTCCTCTTCCTAGTCCTGGGGCCTCTCCCTCAAAGTACTGGAGGGTTCTCAAGGGACAGACATTTCCCTGTGCACTAACTTCACCCAGTGAATGAGTATTGTTTCTGTGTTTGGCTCGAAGCCCCAAAAGAGGCCACTGTGACCCCATGATCCCTTCCCCTTGTCCTGGCTGCAGCCACTTCTCCAGACCCTCTCCCCAGACCCCAGGATCTTACTGCCCCCTCCCCCAATCCCAAACCCTCCTCAGACCCCTGTAGTGGTGGAGCCCGGGTCCCACTCACCCTCATGGCTTTTGCCAACCCCTTTGTAGACTGATCTCTTCCTGAAACCTTTCTGTCTGCTTGAAAGCAGACAAGAAAGGGGATGGATCTCGGCACCCAGGGCCCTTGGCACCCTGCAGCCTGCAGGAGAGACGCTCAGTGACGCTGCTGAACGGCAAGGCCACCATCAAAGTTCCTGAGGTAGCTACGTTGGGAGAGGGGGTTCAGCGCCCTGGGGCCCCTCCTTCCCCGCTTCCTGCACATAGGGTCGGCCGTCCAGAGTGGGGGCGTCGGCTGGCGCTACCTGTGTCCCCCTCCCGGCACACAGTGGGCACTCTGCTCCACCAACTGAGGTTAAGCCACTGCCCCAGGCTCGAAGTGCTGCCTCTCCTGGGCCGGGCGCAACGGGCGCCCGTTGGTCCGGAACAGGACGCCAGCCCCGCACCGCCCTCCCCACCCTGGCCGACGGTCCCCCGCCCGTTCCCAGCTTGGAGCGGCAGCGCTCCGCAACCCGCAAGCTCCACGCCATCGATCAGGCCGCAAGGCACCGGACCCGCCGAAACCCCCCACCCCGCATCCCTCCCTTTTCACTTTTAATTGAAGTTTGTTTGAGCAGAGTGCGGAGCAGGCAGAGGCAGAAACCAAATATTTAGTTGCTGCAAATTGGCACCTCCAGATCAATTACCCGGCTCGCGTCAGGGCTTGCGCCGCCCGCCCCCTCCGCCCCCGCCGCGTCCGGTGGAATCTCAATGGCGCGCTGCCCCCGCCAGGCTGCCCGGGCGCCCGCGCCGCCTGCCTCCATTCCGCTGCACGTTTCTCATCAGCCCCAGCTATACATCACCCGTGGCCGCGAGGGAAACAGATTTTCAATGGGAAAAGTTATCCGGGAGGGTCCTCGTTGCTGATTCATGCCGCGCCCTGAGCTGTCTGGCACCCCGTCCCCATCCCGCGCCCTCCATGGCCCTCACCGGCCCTGTCTGAGGGGAACTGCGCTGCCCTGCCGGGGGGAGTGAGCTCCAAAGCCAGGACTTTGGGACTTTGGGTCACACGGACTTGACGGAATCTCAGTAGCACCTTTTACCCTCTGGGTGACCTAGGAAAAGTCACTTGTGCTCCCTAGTCTCAGTTTTCTCGTCTGTAATATGAGGCTCTACCTTTCCCTTGCAGGGAGGGCCGTTGTGGGGTCAGAAAGAGCAGGACAGCGCCCTGCAGTGGGCCACACAGACTGGCACCCACAGACATCAGTTCTCAGTCCCGCCACGGGGTAAAGTAGGTGCCAGAATGAAGTGAGGAACCCTGATTAGAGGCAACTCCATCAAGTTACTGGAAAATGCCAAAGGGAAAGCAGTGGGTAGCCAGGCCAGCCGTCCAGGGTCCCTGGCAGAGGCTGGGCAGGCAGCAGAATGGGGTCAGGATCACCCCAGCGCACCTGGGCACAACCAGAAGAGGAAGTTCGGTACCAAGGATGGGGAGTCAGCTGGGCCTGGAGGCGAGCTGAGAGCCAGACCACAGGCGTGGCCAGGGGAGGAGGCTGCAGGGACCTGGAGGTCACCGTAGGCTGCCCCTGCGGCAGCAGTGAGGCCGTGCGCCCTGCAGGGGAGTCAGGAGACCAGAGGCTCGCCTTGTCCCAGCCGTAGGAGGCTGGGTGAGTTCTTGAAACTCAGCTTTCCCATGTGTAAAATGGGGCTGACACCCTCTACCTCCCGGAGCAGCTATGAATAATAAAGGAGATGATATATGTGAGTGGGAAGGAAACTCACGGGGCGGCATTCAGAAGATGGCGAGAGTTTGCATGTGAGTCCCCATGCTCAACATCGCTTCCATTCCAAGAGCCTCTGGAGGGAACTAGAGTCAAATAGTTTGGCATTTTTAAATAGCAGCTCTGCCAGAAGGAGTGACAGGCGTTCTGAGCTCAGAGCTCTGGGAGCCCTTCCTCCCCTCATCTCACCTTAAAGAATAAGAATCTCCGCACCGGCTTCTCCACCACCCGCTCCCAGACAACTGTGCCTCGTCTGCTCTCCTCCGGGCAGGAGCCACCCAGACCTGGAGAAAAGCGCTTTTTCCCATCAAGCTCGGAGTCTGGATGGAATGGCAAGGCCGACGTGGAACATGAAGCCCCGGTGGGAAGTACACTCACTCCTCAGCCTCTTGGTTTTCCCAGCTGTGGGATGAACTGTAGGCGGGGAGCCACGAATTTTGAGGACCTGTGTGAACTGGCGGGTGACCTCTAAAAGTTATTGAGTCCATTGCCCCACCTTCTACAGTTTCCTACCCAGCCTTACCCCCACTGACAACGGGACTATCTCTGCTGGCAGGACAACCCCACCGGCCTCCTTGTGGGTGGCAGGTACCATTGGTCAAGTCAGAAAGTCCTTCCAACAGTCTACCTTAAATCTCTCACCACTTCCTTCACAGAAAAGTTAAAGAATGGACAGCAAAAGGTAAATGCTTATGACTAGGCGACGCCACACTATTTCTAAAAAATATCCCCAAAGAGGGCGGAGGGGGTAGGAATTACCTTCGGACACAATGCTCTTTACACGAAACATCTTGGTGATAAATATAGCTGTGTAATTCTTTTTTTCTCCTTGGCAGAGAGAAAGGCTGAGGCTGGGCAGAAAGGCAGAGGGACCTGAAAATATAAATCAATATGTGACTTTAATATATGTGCTCTCAGTGTCTGTGTGTGCTGGGGGATTATTAGTAACCTTGATTCCAGCTCAGTGTCCATGTGAGGCAGGGAGACACGCAGCCCCCGGGGAGGGGAAGAGAAATTAGGAAGCCAAATTCTTCTTCTGATTGACACCTGGGTAAACATTACCCTGGCAGAAGGGGAAGAAAAGAAGATCAATGCTGGGTATTTTTATCATGTTCCAGGGACAAAGGACGGGGGCGGGGGCGCGGAATTAAAGAAACAATCCCTTAGCCTAATTCAACATACTCCTCTATAAGCAGGAGGCAGGAGGGGTGGAACCCAGGCTGAGGATGGGGTGGGGCGTGGTGAGTGGCTCTCCGCGGGGCCACTACCCCGGGAGCAGGGGCCATTGCTTCTTTTGCCCCGGGCACCTACATGAAGGGCAGCAGGTGCAAAGGAGCGTGCTTCTCCTGGCAGAACAAGGCCACCAGCTTTGATTAGACTCTGGCCTTAGTGGGGGGCCGAGGGCCATGTCAACAGGGTTGTTTCCAGCAAGTTCCCAGAGTGTGCGAAGGGGAAAGGGGCCTCGGAAGGGGGCTGGGGGAAGTGAGTGGTTCAGCGCCAGTGTGGAGAAGGGGGCATCTCTTGGACTGCCTTGGAAAGGGGTCTCAATTCTACAGTCAGGAAAACCCGGCCTCCACCCTCGAGTCTGACCAAGTCACTTGACCTCACAGGGTCCCACCTTCCTTATCTGCAACATGAAGGCTTGTGGCCCCCATTCCTCTCATACCACAAAGTTTACATTGTTTTTTAAATTTTTTTCAATTGTGGTCAGCATTCAGTTTCATCTCCGAGTTTTTGTGAGGTTGCACCGAACACCACACAGGGGGCGGGGCCGCTGCCGTCCAGGGCAGCCGCGTCCAATAGAAATTTGGTGCAAACCCTATAGGCGCTGTTAAAGGTTCTGGTAGCCACATTGAAAAAAGTATAAGAAACAGGGGGAATTAATTTATTTTTAAATGTAATCAGTATGTTTAAAATATTGTCATTTTAACACATGGCACTAGCCACATTCCAGGTGTTCGGTTGCCACGCGTGGTGACTGGCTACCATGCTGGACCAGCAAAGATGTAGAGTCAGAAGCTTACAGAGGCTTCTGCCTCTCTCGCAGCAGGGAGGGGACTCTGGAGGCAGAGGGCAAAGTGCGCCCCTGTGGAATTCAAGGCAGAGCGTTTCTTTGTGTGAGGGGTGAATTTCATCGACTCAGGGGGCCCACGGTGCCCCAAGGGAGGCTGGCGGGGGAGGAAGACATGACTGTCATCTTCCCTCAGCGGGCCCACTGCAGGTCCCTAGTTCTGCTGGGCAGGACCTGGGGTGGACACTCCCCTTTCTGATACCCGGCACTTGGAGCAGCCTGGAGTGGAGGGCAGAACCTGTTAGCTGGACTTGGAAATTCCTTTCATTCCGGGTGCCTCTGCTTGCTGGCTGGGGGATCTCAGGCGAGGCTCCTCCCTGAGCTCCACTGTCTTTCAAGTGGAGACGGTCGTAACCCCCATTTCAGCAGGGCTGGAGAGACTTCTTACACAGAGAATGTATGCTTTGGAAGCTGTGAGCATGTGTAAACAAGAGAGAGAGAGGTGGGGAAGCCTCTTCCAACGCTGCCCCTTCTTTGGTGGCCACTCCTGGGCATGCTTTTGGGGGGTCTGCAGCGGACACCCTCCTGCTGGGGGAGGACAGTAGGAGGGGAGACCCAGGGAGCGTGTGGTTCCCCAGGAGCCACCCCGCAAACCCAAAAATGGCATAGCTGGGGCTCCCCGGTTTGGGCCCCGGACACCTGGGCCCTGCTCCTCAGCTCTCAGCACCAGGGTCTGCGGGAAGGAGGGAATAAGCCTGTTTCTGAGCAAAGGGAAAGATGTTCAGTGCTGACAGGGACGCAGACCTTCCAGGGCTATAGGCTGACGCTTTCTGCTGATGCTGGGAGCCAGGGAAGGGGCCTGGCGTCCTGGACCTCTCACACCTGGGCTGGCTGTTCCTGTGCCCAAGTGGCCCCAGCTCCTACTACCTACCATTCCCCCCTGTTCTAGCTGCCCAACTGTCCCGCCAGGGGAAGGGTATGGGAGAGGCACCAAGCCCAGGACCCAAGGCCCTCAGCACACCTGCCAGGTCCTGGGAACCACGGTGAGCCCTCAGTTATAGCTTTTGCAAGACTCTTCAACTAAGGGAGAGCGGGCTTTCAAGAGATCTGAGCACCAGGAAGTCGGTCCATTGATGGGCTTCAGAAGGTCTGTGAACACACCTCCTGTCTTCCATTGCTGCGGGCATCGTGCCCCTTGAGTATGGGAATTTTTCTAAGCTGAGGGTCCAAGCTTTTGTCAAGGCATAGAGGCATCTGTGACTCCTTAAAGAGTAAGGACCGCGGCTCCAGACACACACACACACACTCATAAATACACACACATATACACACTCACACACACTCACAAATACATATACACTTACCCACCTGTACACATGTATTCTCTCTCTCTCTCTCTCTCTCTCATATCAGTTAAAACAAAAATTTAAATCTCACCCATCTGCAAGGCCTGGCTCACATGCACCCCCTCTGTGAAGCCTTTCGCAGCCTCCTCAACAACTGCCCTCCTTGAATCCATCTCCCATAGTTCCTTGCATGTCTCAGGCCCTGGACCCTCATTTCTTATAGCCTCAGACTCTGGGTCACTCGAGACTGCACTTAGCTTGTTGCCCTGTGGGAACCGTAAGCCCCAGGAGGGAAGGGCTCATGGGGGGTGTCCATGTCCACGAATCCTCTCTGAACACATTTCCCACCCTCACACATCTGTCCTGTCCACACCCCTCCCCCTCCCACCGTCTCCGAGTTAATTCCAAGGTCAGGTGTAAGACAAAACAGATGAAACAACATTTTGCAAATCACAGTGTAAACTACGCTCCAGTACTCCCTTCCTCCCCGTATTCTTCCTGGACTCCCGCCCAACCTTGGCTCTGGTCCTTCTGGCCGTTTCCCATCCCCCCAGCCCAGATGTCCAGAGCCTGAGCCACTCGACTGGAGAGACCAGGTCTCTCTTACCTCTGAGTCTGGGCCTCTGTCGGCCATCCGGGTAGACACCTGGTTTCCCCCGTCACCAGAATCATGGGGAATGTGAGGACCTACCTTTTTGGGTTTTCTTTTCTCTGTTTTCCCCTCTCCATCCAAATAAGGATTTCAAACAGTTTTCAGAGACACACATGACCAGATAAAAAATGAGAGAGCAGCCCTGGCTGATGTGGTTTAGCGGATTGAGTGGTGGCCTGCAAACCCAAAGGTCGCTGGTTCGATTCCCAGTCAGGGCACATGCCTGGGTTGCCGGCCAGGTCCCCAGTTAGGGGGCGTGTGAGAGGCAACCGATCGATGTATCTCTCGCACATCAATGTTTCTCCATGTATCTTTTGCGCATCGATTTTTCTCTCCCTCTCCTCCTCCCTTCGCTCTTCTAAATAAATAAATAAGTCATCTTTAAAGAACAAAATGGGAGAGGAAGCCGGGGGTGGGAGAGGTTCTGCCTCTGACCCCCAGCAAAGGGCACTTTCAGGGTGGCCGTCATGGGCCTTTGCTGAGCCCGTTCGCCCTCCTTCCCAGAGACCTCGGGTGCAGATCTGGCCAGCACCCTCCTTTCCTGCCAACCCTTGGCCCTGGCAGCCCCGGGTTCCCCCAACCCCGCCCTTCATGTTTGGCTCTCTCTCTCCTGCCCCCATCTGCAACCACAGCACATACCAGTTGTCTGATTAACTCAATTGATTAATTAAGCTCTAATGAGAGCTGTGACTCACCCCTGCAGCTGCTGACCAGGCCAGCTGTGCCAAGAAGGGCACTGGGGCCGCACGCATGGGCAGAGGAGGGCCCAAGGGGCAGGGAGCCCAGTGGTTGGTGTCACCACTGAGGGACGCCCAACGCCTGCTCACGGCTAGGTCTTTGAGGGGCTTCTGTCTTGGCCCACCAGTCTGTTCCAGAGGGCACATCTAGCACCCACCCTGCTGAAGGCCGGAAGGGCAGAGCAGGTACCGACTGACTGAGAGGTGCAGGGAGGGGACCAGATGCCCTCAGAATCTCACCTTGACTCCCAGAGAGTGCCCAAGGCCCAGAAGGTAGTTATGTGGAAGCTGGACGCTGACCATAGGGGCCAGGCTTAGCCCCGCCAGCAGCTGCCCACTCCATACTTTCTCCCACCCCACAACCCCCAGTCCTGTGGTCAAGGCACCCCCCATGCTGGGTCACTGGTGCCCAATCCCAAGGGACCACAAGGGGTCTGCAGAGCAAACCCTGTGTTCCTGATCCCCCCACCTCCAGCCTCCCCACAACCCTGACCACCGACTCACAGCCTGGACTCTGCCCCCTGGTTCGGGTGGAGGACAAACGCCCTCCGTTCACAATGCTGGGCTGAATGGAATTTTCCATCTCTAAGAGCACAGCCGCATCCATTCGTCTCCGGAATCCCGTGAGGCAACCGGAGCCAGAGTCCGTTCTCGAGAAGAGGAAATGGAGACCTCAGCTCGCCCTCCATCTCACCTGGCTGCGCCTTCCTTCCTAGCCTTTGAGTTCATCTTGGGAAAACACGCCCCTCCCCAACTCCGAGGCCTCAGCTCAGAGCTCGCTCAGAAGCCCTCCAACCCCCAGACGCAGGTGAGGGCCCTCCTCTCCTGTTGTGGTGGTCGACTCGATCCCATCCGCCACTGGCACCCGAGGCCGCTGCCGCTCTCTCTGTCCCTCGGGGCCTCACGTGAAATAAGGACATGGTGAACATTTGCTGAAGATAAAGAAGGAGGAAATGAGTGAGTCACCACACTCGGTGGATATTCTGATCCCCAGTCCAGTGCTTGGAGGAAGGACACCACTAAGGACAGTGCGACCCAGCGTGGGCATTTCAGGTGGGGGAGCACAGGGCTCCCACGGCACACGTGGTCCATTGGACCATGCGGAGAAGGTGGGGGTCCCACCCAGGGAACTGCGGGAGGTGGTGGGGTGGGCAGGGATTAGGAGGGGGTGAAGCTGTGGGCACGAGGCTTCCTTCATGGGAGAGAGGAAACCTGGGGCGGAGACAGAGCTCCGGTTGCAGAGTTGAGATCCTTGGTCCTGGCCGGTGTGGCTCAGTGGGTTGAGCATCGTACTGCAAAGCAAAAGGTCGCCAGTTCTATTCTCAGTCAGGGCACGTGCCTGGGTTGCAGGTGAGATCCCCTGTTGGGGTGCATACAAGGGGCAACCATTCAATGTTTCTCTCTCTCTTTTCCCCTTCCCTTCCGCTCTCTCTAAAAATAAATAAACAGGTCAGGATGGCTATCATAAACAAAACAACAAACAACAAATGGAGAGGTTGTGGGGAAAAGGGGACCTTAGTTCACTGTGGGATTGCAGACTGGTACAACCATTATGGAAAACAGTATGGAATTTTCTCAGAAAAATAAAAATCGACCTGCCTTTTGACCCAGCAATTCCACTGCTAGGATTATATCCCAAGAATCCTAAAACATCAGTTTCAAAGAACCTATGCACCACAATGTTCATAGCAGCACAATTTACAATAGCCAAGAGTTGGAAGCAACCTAGGTGTCCATCAGTAAATGAATGGATCAAAAAATTGTGGTACATATACACAATGGAATTCTATGCAGCAGAGAGAAAGAAGGAGCTACTACCCTTTGCAACAACATGGATGGAACTGGAAAGTATTATGCTGAGTGAAATAGGCCAGGTGTTGAAAGACAAATACCATATAATCTCACCTTTAACAGGAAGCTAAACAACAAAACGAACAAGCAAGCAGAATAAAAACAAAGACATTGAAATAGAGAACAAGGGGACAGTGACCAGAGGGGAGAGGGGAGGGAATTTAAGGGGAAAAAGGGGAGGGATTTGGAGGAACAAATAGGAAGGACACATGGACGAGAACTAAAGGGGGTGGAAATGGGAGGGAGGTGGGGAGCACGGGGGCGGGGGGGGGCTGGGATGGGAGAAATAGACAAAAAACTGTACTTGAAAAATAACTAAATTAAAAAAAAGAAAGTGAGAGAGAGAAAAAAATAAACAAAAGCTTAAAAAATAACAAAGAAAAAGCAGGTTAACTCGCCTAGTTAACCCCTCTGGGCGAGTTAGGTCAGCGACCTGGGAAAGTCTGTGACTTGAGAAAGTCTGATGGCACTAGGGCTCTGAACCCCTTGTCCCCTCTGCGGTCTGGGAGCCCTGCAGCCCCGAAGACGCGTGTGACCTGAGGGCCTGAGGGAGGTGGTGATGGACAGTGGGCGTGGGGGTTGTGACACCCCCACTTCCCGTGCTGGGGGTGTGATCACAGCCGGGAACGTCTGACCCCTGAAGAGCCGCCACCACCCTGGCCCCTAGCTGCCTGCCACTGCCCCTCAGATTCAATTTCCAGCTGGGCTTTCCAATCAAGCTCCAGCCAGTGACTTTACTGGAGAAAATGATTATGTGATTATTTCAGCCTTGCTCCCAACACCGTTTTAATTGAATCTGGGAAAAGGCGATTTGAGCCTCGGAGGGCCCCTGGTCTGCGGGGGCAGCTCGGGAATGTCGGGCAGGAGCCCGCAGGCCCCTGAGCCTTGAAGGGCAGTAGACACTCTGAGTCACTCCCCCAGGCGCCCCCTCCCTGAGAGTCATCCTGGATCTGGGTGAGCCTCAACGGGAACAGGAAAATTGATTGGGTGGCTTCCCAGGAAAGCAGGTTGGGGAAGAACGATGGGGTGGGGGGGCTGTGGAGGCCGGTGAGGGGAATGGACAGGACTTCAGTAGCCGTCGTGTTTCCTGCCCAAAGCCACTCTTAGTCACTTAAAAAGCTGTTTTTCTGCCACTCGCCCTTCTCACCCTCCAGCCCCAGCCCACCTGGGAGCAAACCTTTGCTCAAACACTAGCCCGAGGAAGCAGAATTGGAGAGAACATCTGATTTTCCAGAATTCTGCAGAGCCTTCCAGAGGGGTTTGGTGTTATCTGCTCTGGGGATCACCCTGCCAGCTTTCTCCCTTCTAGACAAATAGCTGGGATGGAACTGCCGATGAGTCTTTCTGAGCCTCAGTTTCCCCAGCTGTGGAGGAGCGAGTTGGTCCTAAGGCCCCTTCCAGCTCTGAAGGAAGCCGTTTCCATTGCTTCCCCACGTACCCTGGCTCTCGCGAGGCTGGGGGAAGTCAGGCTCCGCCTCCTGGGTGGCTGCTCCTGTGGGGACCTGGGGGCTCCCCGCCCCCCAGGGCCTGTCTGCCTCGCCAGCTAAGGATGTCCCTCCTCACCCCTGAGCCAGAGCTCAGCCAGGTGCCAGGTAGAGAAAGTGAACCTGGGACTGGGACAGGAGGGCGGGGGCCGGGTGTGTCCCAGAGGTTAAGTCTTCAAGAGGAAGGACACAGTGCGAGACCCACTTCCGGCCTTCCCGGGGCTTTCTCTAAAGACTTTCCCCCATCACCCTGACAAACCCCGTGCCAACACTTCAGAAAATTGCTTGAAAGCTGCCATTTTGGAGAAGGTGCTGGGGGGGGGGGTACCCACAGCAGGAGTGAACGTGCCCCCTGCACCTGCCCACCAAGACACAGACATGGGGACCCCCGGGCCTGGCCAGGCCCTGGCAGACTTCAGCATCTGCCAGTCAGCAGCAAGCAGTTACGGCGCACTTGGTGGGCATGGGTTGTGGGACAGTGAGGTAGGCACAAAGGGAATAGAAGGTGTTGATTAAATTTGTTTATTAATTATTGAGTACCTACTGGGTGCCAGGCACAGGGCCAGTGCGTGGCCTTGGGGAAGCTGGCAGCTGGCCTGAGAGACAGGACACCCCCTTCCTGGCATCACCTGGCAGAAAAGATGGTGAAGAAACGAGGCCCCGGAGACTCAGGAGCCCTCGGTCGCACTAGGACAAAGCCCCGTGGAGGTTGGGTGTGGTTTGGCTGTGAGGCCCTTGCCCGGCCTCCTGAAGGGCCACACAGAGGAGATGCGCAGAGAAGAGGCGGGGCGGGGGAGCAAGCGGAGGTGACCATCCTTCGCATCTTGCACCTCACAACACCCCCAAGGTGGGGGGCAACTATTATGTCCGTTTCACAAACCGGGGTTCTGAGAATATAGGTTCAGACGTACACTGGGCTGCACACCCCCGGGGTGGGCAGGAAGCAAGGCTTGCCCTGCCCCACACGCAGCCTGCCTGTCCCAGCCTCCCCTCTCCTCTCCCTGAGTGGGAACACCAAGCCGGCCAGAGCCCAGGGCTCTGCTGGGCATGAGGAGGCCGGAGCCCGGGAAGGGAATTTCTGAGACCTGCGACAAACAGGACCCAGGCCCTCCAGGCAGGTGCCTGCCGGAGGTGGGGGTTTCAAAGGCACAGATCACGGGGGAGATGATATTGTCAAAGACGAAAACCAGCACCGCCCTCCCTTGCATCCCCCCTTCACTCATTAATTTCTGGGGAAGTATGAGCTGTCAGCAAGCAAGGCCCTCCGATTCAAATTACAGAATTTGAATCCTTAATTTCTCCTAATCCATCAGAGAGCTGCCTTCCTGGGCTAATATTAGCAGCGCTAGCGAGGCTTGTAGCAGAGTCATTGATGTCTCCCTCCCTCTGAAGAAAGCCCTGATTGATATGGCTGGCCGGGGGTGGGCCCCTCAGGGGCGGGGACCCCCCACGCCGCCCCAGGTGCCTCCAGTCCCAGGAAGAGAGGCAGAGTCTTTCAGCGAGTTCCCTGGAGAGCGAAGGGGAGATAGGGAAGATGGAACAGGAACTTGAGAGAGACTTGGAAGAGGGGAGGGAGGGTGGATTAGACTCGGGGAAAGACAAAATTAGCAAGACTAGGAGAGGTGGAGGCACAGAGTGATGGAGAGAGGGAGCCAGAGGCCAAAGCGCCAGATGGGGACTGAGGCGAAAGGAGGAAGGGTCCTGCCAGAGCTTCGCGTCAGGGCAACCCACACGCTGACTATGTAGGGCGAAGTCACAGCAAAGCGGAATCAAAGCCCCTGGGACCCCCACGGCATCGTGGGAGTGTCGGGTGCCACATGGCACGGGCCCCACTCCACTGCGGGTAGCAGGCCCTTGCTGCTAGGTGACTGCAGTCAGCTACCGCGAATCAGGTCCTTCCTCAAAGCCTTCCTCCGCCAGGAAGCCCCCTGATTTTCTATCTGAAGATAATCCTTCTCTCTGTGTGCGGGTGGGGAGAATGCGGGGGGCCTCAGGATGGCTGCACACTTCTCACGGATCTCTTCCGTGAGGCAATGAGGTAGCAACTACTACTAACCCCGCTTAACGGGAGGAAGCAGGTACAGGCAAGTCGCCTACCCAAGGTCATGGGACGATGAAGCGGCCACGTCCTGATGTGAACCCACGCAGGCAGACTCGAAGGCAGAGTGGCTACCACCGTGGGAGAGAACCTTGGTGGGGATCTCCAGGGATCGAATATGTCGCAGTCTCTGTCTTGTCAACTGTGGAAGGATGGAGGACACACCAGGCCAGACCTGCGACACCCTCTCATGACCTCCACTTCCACCAGCCAGTGTTATTAACCTCCAGACAGCCTTGACCCTTCCAGCCCCTCACCCAGCTCACACCGCTCCCTCCTGCCTGTCTATCACCCTGAGTAACACCCTCCACCCAGGCAGGCCCAGGTCAAGGCAGGCCTTCAGCCGAAAGTCTTCCTGCAGCCCTCGTCTGTGACCCCTGCAGCCTGTCCCTCCCTCGACTGGTTCTTGTCCTTTCTGCGAATGTCCTGCCTCCTCAGCAAGCTGTGAGCCTCTGTCCACACAGCCCGTGTGCCCTCCGATGTCCTACGACCCAGCTTCGGCCGGGTGAGCGCTCAGTAAATATTTGTGGACTTAACTAATTGATTGGTGAGATGAAGACAGGAGGCCCGGGACAAAGACACCAGAGGACCGAGCAGTGTCCCTCTCACCGGGGGCCTGTGGGAGTGCCAAGGAGCCAGAGACATGCGGGTGGGGCCTCCAGGCCCAGGGAGGTGGCAGTGGCCTGATGATGGCAGGATGGCTCATGTGGTTGCTCTCCCAGCTGCCGCTCAAGGGACCCTGTCTTTCCAGGTTGGCGGATGTGGGGATGTGACTGGGAAAAGAAGACAAAGGGGCCCCTCAAGTTGGGGGGGAGCCCTGCAGGGGGCTCTCTGAGCTCCCTACTCTCCCTGCTCTGCCCAGGCTCTGCCCCGGACCCTGGAGCAAGAGGCAGGCTCTAGGATCTTCCCCGGGGCTGAGGTTACTGTCCTCACGCCTTTTGCTGCCCTTGCTAGTCCACCTCCCCTACCCAGGAGGCTGAGGCCGAAGAGAACTATTTTGGGCCAAATCTCTGAATTATACATGGTCTGGCCAGCGAGCCTGCCACTCTTGATCAGTGGCAGTGGGGGTTGGGAATAGGTGCTCACTGCGTTTTGCTTTCGGTGTAAGTGTCTGAGTTTGTGCAGGTGGCAGAAGGGGTGTGACCGGATGGCTCACACGCATGTGCCTGTGCAGACTTGGAGACCGAGGGACTGTGGGTGTGCGTGAACCACTGTGGGTGCCGGGTAGGCATCGTGGGTTCCCAGAGATGCTTTTCCTCCTTCTGAAGCTTCAGGATGGGGGACCCCTGGGCCCAGCCCCTGTGGTCCCCGAATCTGTCTGTTTGGCCAATAGCCAGGAGGCCCGGCTTCACACAGAACGATGGCACTAGTCATCCTGCCCCCGTCCCGCCCCTGCCTTCGTGGCCCATGGGACCTCAGGAGCCAGATGAGCAGCACAGAGAGATGGTTCCATCGGGGCCAGATCCAGGAGAGGAGAAGGAGAGGCCGTGAACTGCCTGAGAGTAATAGTAGTACCGGCCACTGGGAGTCGAGGACCTCCTCTTGGCTCAGACACTTCGCAGACTCGAGCTGAGTTCCATGTCACGCCCCTTCTGTGTGGGATCCACTGTTCTCCCCGTTTGCTGCTGAGGAAACCAGGAGTCAGAGAGACTCAGGAACTCGCTGCAGACTGCACAGCTACGGAGGCAATGAGGCCTGGGAGCCGTACTTGCCATCCACGTGTCCGACAAAGGGCTCGTATCTGGTGAACTTGTACTGCTTAGTAATAAGACAAAATCTAACTTTAAAACGGTCAAAAGAAAATATAGAATGGCCAATATGCCTATGAAAAAGATACTCAACATCCTTCATTATCAGGGAAACGCAAAGTAAAACCACGATTTCCACGACACGCCCTCCAGAAGACTGACTGCGGAAGGGCTGGTGAGGCCGGGGAGCCACTGGAACTCCCACACGCCGACTGTGGAAATGCACAGCCGTACAACCGCCTCGGGAAAGAGCTTGTCGATGAAATGCACCCTGGCCAGCGGATCCAGTCATTCCACTCTTCGCTATTTCCCCAAGAAAAATAAAAAACATATTTTCTCGTAGAGACTTGTACACATGTATTCGTAGCAGCTCCGTTTGCAGCGGCCCAAACCAGGAACGACACAGGCTCCCGTCGGACAGACGGTCCTGTGTTCATATGATGGGACCCTACCCAGGGATAAAAACTTGTAAACTGACAAAACGGCAACATGGATGATTCACTTTCTGGAAAGCGAGGAACCGCCAGACACCCAGAGTACGTATGTATCACACAGTCCCATTTCTCCGAAACTCCAGAGCAGACAAAGCTAATCCGTAGTGACAGAAGGCAGATCGGTGGTTGCCTGGGGCTGGGGGAAGGGTAGGGATCGGCAGGGAAGGGGCACTAGGGAGCTTTCGGGGATGATGAAACTGTTCTGTACCCTGATTTAGAGGTGGTTGTGTGTGTGTATAAATTTGTCAAAACGCATGGAACTGAACACTTAAAATGTGTGCGTAGTACTGTATGTAAATTATACTTCAATACAGTTGAAAAAAGAAACCCAGGTAAGCTGAGCTGACATCCACTCCTGTTTATGCCTGTTTATGCCCTGGGTCTCTCGAGTGGCAGGTGAGTAGCCAGCACCTCCAGCCCCTTTCAGGAAGGGGTGGGGCTGTGGTTCAAAAATTGATTACCTGCCTCCAGCAGGAGAGAGCATCCAGCTTTCCTCCTCCTCATTGCTTGCCCTCCCCCCAATACCCCAGACTCTCTCTGGCTTTCCCTGTAACAGGAGTAGCTCACCACCTGGGGGTGCCTAAGCTCTCACCGAGGTCCCTCCCAGACCCCTCCAAGGAAAGCATCTGACAGCTTCCTCCAGCAGCATCCTGGCTGGCAGGTCGAAACCCCCGGGGAGTCAAAGTTTGGTTTTCCTCCACCCGTAGGGGTCGAGCCCACCCTTGCATATTCTCCTGAGAAGTGTCTCTCACCCACCAGCCAGGAGATAGGCAATGGATCTCCAGGGTGCAGTGGGACAGGGCAGGGGCACTCCGCCCCGAGGCAGGGACCAGGCTCACCCACCCAGCGTCCCCCAGGGAAGGCCAGTGCTCTGGGGCTCGCTTACTCACTGTGATCAGCAATCACTTACCGAGTGCCTATCCAATGCTAATCTTTGAGTTAAACCCCACGCTCCGTTAATCCTCCCGTAGGAGGGCAAAGCTATCATTGCCTTCATTTCACAGATGAGGCTACTGAGGCAAAGAAAAGGTAAATAAGGCCACACAAGTGGAAGGAAGGCTGACAGCAGCTAATGCTGTGAATTCCCAGCGATGCTTGCACCAATGTCCTTTGAATTCCTTGGAGGGCTTCCTTAAAAATACACATTCCTGCCCTGGCTGGTGTGGCTCAGTGGATTGAGTGCCGGCCCCCCCAGTCTGGGGCACGTGAGAGGCAACCACACATTGATGTTTCTCTCCCTCTCCAAAAATAAATAAATAAAATCTTTTTTTTTTTTTTTAAAGAGGAGTTTATCCAGGTAGAGGATCAGCTCTGGCCCCGCAGGGCTCTCTGCCCTGCCCCCGCCCCCACTGCCAGGGACACAGCATCAGAATCCCGATGGCTGGGCAGAGTGCCAGCCCCTCTGACTGAGGACAGAGGCAGGGCCCTTGGTCAGGACCCCCTGGTGTCGGGGACCGGCAGGGAAAGGGTATCTACAAATAGCAGCAAATTGCACATTGATTTCTGTCCTGCTGGGGGCAGCCCCAGGACCAGCAGGAATGGGGTTGGGTTTTAACTAGAGCCTCGGGCAGGAGGGCAAAATCAGGAGGCAGGACACCAGGGCTGCTGTGCCTCAGGGGTACCGGGGGCTAGACCAAGGTCCCGGGGAAGTGGTACCCTCAATCCATCTGCCCCTGGGAAGGCCAGTTCCCAGAAGATGACCCCAGAATTTAACTGATTGGCCTGCAACTGGGAAAAACACAAGAGAAAAAGGCTCAGCTACTCAAAACACCTGCTTTCCCAAGGTGACCTGGATCTAAAACACCCTGCCCCATCAGGTGCTTAAACACACACAGCCGGTCACAGCGTACTCACAGATCTGAGGATCAGAACATACCCTCCGTGCCCGGAGAGCGAGGTCACTAACCGCCCCCTCTCCTCAGCCTCTTCCCCATGCCGCCTGCTCTCTAGGCTCCTGGAAGCTGGCGCATGTCTCCCAGGCCCCCACATTCTCCCCTCCGTGCTTTTCACAGGCGGTTCCCTCTGTGTGGAGCGCCTTCTCCATCCCCCCCCCCCCCCCGTGAAGCCACACCCTTTGCGACGCTAAAGAACCGGACTAACTCCTTCCTCCATCAACAGTCTTCTGGGCTTGGCCTCCTGTGGTCTGTCCCATGCAGCAACTGCACACTCTTGCCATCTCCTTGAGTGTGTGTGTGTGCGTGTGCATGTGTGTGTGTGTGAGAGAGAGAGAATGTCTACAAGGGGGAGGCTCAGCGAATGCTCTGGGTGTCCTGGGGTCTCTTGGGTGACAACCCCACCTCCTCCACTGGACAGCAAGGGCCCGGCCATCAGGAGCCCTGTCTTAACCATCCCCGTCATCCTCACTGCCGCCGTAGACAGCATAGCCTGTGGCTGACACCTGGTCAGCCTTAGACTCACGGCTTCCAAGACACCCGCAACCGGAAGGAACCTCAGCAGCATCCCATCTCCTTCCCATCCGCTCAGAAAGTTCCAGTGATGACAGGCAGTCCTTACACCATCACTCCGAGGGTTTCTGTCCTCTGCTCTGCGGGTGGCAGGTAGAAAGGATGAAAGGCATCTCAGCTTCCAGGCTGCCTCCCATCCCCTTCGCCTCCAATTCCTTCATCTCCCAGAACGCTGTGCTTCCCCCAGTCTGTCCTCTGTCGGAGCCAGAGGGCCCCGGACAGCTTTCCAGTCCCTAAGCCCATCCTCCTCCCTTCATGCCCTGGTCTGAGGGTCCTCGCGGCTACCACCTGGGCAGATGGTAACTCTCCTTGCATCCCCAAGGTGGGGCTAGAGAGCAGAAAAAGGGTGCAGAAATCTTGGCCAACAAACTCAGGACAAGTTACAGGGGCTGTGGCAGCGCCCCAGTAAGGAGGGGAGGAGCCCAGAGATTCCCTGATCAAGGCAGCTGGAGCAGCAGCACCCTTCGTTGGAATTCTGGGGAAACTGGGTCACGGGCACACATGTCAGGGTCAAATCCAGGAGCCAGTTTCCCACCTGAGGTGTGGGGTCACCGGGGCCCCGGCTCCAAGTTTGGCAACAGGCAAGAGATTACAGCTGCCTGTGCAGGTCCCCAGGCGGGCCCCACAGAAAATGTGGTGGACACAGTGCGTCCCGCCCCTTAGGCCAGGGCTGGGCCAGAGTGTCCAGGGCCAGAGTGTTCTCCAGTCACTGGGCTCATAGACGCAGTCCGTCCTATCCTCTGCCAGCTCTGGGAGCCTTTCCTTGACGACTTCACCTTGAACCCTGGCTCCTGGAGGGGACTGGGCAGAGAGAGGCACCTCCTCCCACCTACTGCCACATCAACAGCAGCAGTCTTGAGGCGTCCCTGTGAGACCAACCCAGCCGGGAGCCACGACCCTGCACAACCATCGCTGCTAGTAACGAACACCCTGGTCTCGGGTGCCGGGAGGGGTGATGGAGGCGGCCAGCAAGCAGCAGCCGGGCTTCTCCGAGAACAGCCCTGGACGGTGAGGAAGGCCCTCCCCAGCCAAACTCTTCTCAGCTGGTCGGTACCGGCCGCACGGGTCCTCCGGCCTGGTCAGATGGTGAGCAGGGAGACTGGAGAGCCAATGGCTGCACCACTAGCTGAGCAGACAGGTCCCAGGAGCTGCGGAAAGTTCAGGTTAGTGCCCGGTCAGGGTCAGGGCAGTCCAGCTGTGGCCAGCAGGCAACTGAGGGGTTGCACAGGGCCCAGTAGAGAGCAACAGGTGACTGACTGGGGAGGGGTATCCTGGTTGGGTAGAATCTCAGATGGCCAGCGGAGGGTAGTTGGGGGTGATTAATTCGGGGTGGCCAGCTTGGGAAGATCTGACTGAGGGTCATTTCTGTATGTTGGCGTAGAGATGCTGGTGATGGGTGACCAGTATTGAGAGGGTGTATTAGCATATTGCCAGTGTGCTATCAGGGGTGCTGGTCAGTGATAGGTCATTGACATTTGACGGTTGGGCCCGGGTCATCAGTGTTGGGAGGTCGGAGCCGGGGTGGTGGGCAATCAGTACTGCTGGGGATGGTCGCTTGGCTAGTCAGCCATAAGAGGACGAGGTTGAGTAGTCAGGATTTGGAGGTTGGGATAAAGCGACCAGTTCCCACACCCTGAAAATGTGGCACCCCTTTTCTCACTCTGCGTGGTGCCTCATTAGACTCAGGCAATTCTGGGCTCAGAAACAGTCCTTGGTGTCCTGCCCAGGGCTTGGCCTTTTGGGACTTGGTGGCAGGTGGGGAGGCAGGGCCAGGTCCCTAGGAACGAGGCCTGGGGCATGGGGCAGGCAGCTGAAATGCTTGGGGATGCAGCAGATCACCACAGGAGGATGCTCATTGATCGATTGATCCCCATTATTGGCACTGCTTGGAGAAGTTGTGAGAGACGAAATTGGGAGAGCGGACGGGGTTCTCGCGGAGAAAGCCACGGTCCAGCTTGGCCACTCAGAATACAGATGAGGCCATCTGCTCGCCTCACCCAGGCCGGCAGGCCCCCCCCCCAGGCCGATGCACGGTGGAAGCGAGCACCAAGGCGAGCGATGAGCCGCAGGTGTGGGTGTCGGGGGCCCGTGGTGGGTGTGGGCTGCAGCCCCGGACTGGAGCCTCCTCACTCTGGGAAAGCTGAAGACTTTACCGGTACGTGTGCAGAAAGCATCAGGCTTGCATGGGGCAGACACAGAAGATGAATTTGGGCTTCCGGTGAGGACAGTTTCTCCGTGTCATTTTTCACAAGAGCGTCCCTACTTCCAGGGATACTGAGTTTCCTGGACTGGGAGCATCCAAGCAGAGTTTGGAAGACCCCTCTCTCAAGACACATGGCCTCTCAGGCAACCCTCTCACCACCCTGCTCCTGGATTGTCATCAGGGACCCCGGCAGTGGTGTGAATGGTGGGAAATGGCTGTGAGCAACCAGGGGCACACGGGGAGAGGGCAGGGAGTGGTGCCTGGGCCGACGACCGTCACTAAGGGGCCAGGCCGAAGGAAGAGTGGAAACTGGGGCAGAGCTGCGTCCATCCCAGCAGGTCACTGCCAGGGGACTCTGGTGGTCACCCAGGTCGGAGCCAGGAAGAGACGGTATTACGGACTGCTGTGAGGTGGTGCCCGGGATGGCTCAGGATGGGGCCAAAGCTAGAGCTTCTGGGACCCTGTGATCTCAGGGCAGAGGCTGGAAGAGGGGTAATTGGTGGGAGGGGCTCAGTCTCCTCCCTGTGTGCCCCGGTCTGAGGGTAGACACAGCCTCTGCCTTGTGGAGCCCCCAAGTCTGCAGGGGGAGAGAGTGCCTTCCCCAAGAGTATCCACCCCTTGGGACGGAAACAAGAGGCAGGTTGTGGCGATTGGAGCAGACACCTGGCACCCCAGACCGGAGACGGGAGGCAGGAACATGAAGGCCAGCGCGGCCCCAAGTCTGCAGCTGAGAGGCCTTGGTTTGAGGACATAGAGGCATGCTGACGTCCTGCCTCTGACTTGCTGGTGCTGGCCTAAATTCACTGCCACTGGCTGTGACATTCCCCACCCTACCTCCCCTTGCTGCTCCGGGCTCCGCTCTGTCCCCGATGAATTATTGAAGATGCTCACGCCGGCAGGAGCCCAGAGCTGCCACTCCCTGGCAGAGAAGAGGTGTTCCCCTCCACCGTGAACACCTGCCCACTCGGCTCCATGTCCTCCACCCCGACGGCCTGTCTTACCTCCCTCGTCACCCCTCACCTGAGCACCCCATGCACAGAAAGTCTCCTAGGGAATGAGGTTAAAGGGAGCAAAGCCCTCTCTCTGCATCAGACCTGAATCCTCAGCCCAGCAGTTGCAATAACTTGCTCTGTGACTTCGGACAAGCCCCCTTCCCTCTGTTCCTCTGGACAACGAGTTGGTTGAACCTCGTGGCCTCCCAGGTCCTTGGAAACGCTGATCTCCGAGCACAAGGAGTGAACAAGAGCAGACTCCGTTTGAGGCCCGGCCATTGAACAACATGCAACCTCAGGAAATGATTTTACCTCCTGAAGCGTCAGTTTTCTGCAAAATGGACGTAAGCGCTAAACCTGCATCTTGGGGCCAGTGTGAGGATCACAAGGTGAAGCCAGTGAAGTGCTTGGTACAGGACCTGGCACATGCTACAGGCTTGACGAATGTCATCGAGGGCTATTATTGCTACTTTCTTCCCCGGAGTAGGAATGCCTGCGACAGCTCTTCTGTGGACCTCACTCCCACTTCTCCAGGCAACTCCGCCACAGCTGGGCCCTCTGCCCAATTCTCGTCCCAGGTGGTCACCCCCGTGCGCCTACCTTCCCACTTCTGGGCCACCTCCCCCAGCCCCACTTCCAGGGACGAGGCTGCGCAGCCCCCTCCCTACACGCCCGCTATCATTTCAGTGAGCCCACCTCCCAGCCCACTTTCCTGCAATTATGTAGAGCAAACAAGAGCAGCTGATGGGAAAGGAGCTGCTATTAGCTTAACCTTTCGGGACTGGAGCTGCTGGGAGGAGACGGAGAGGCCCGTGGAGAGAGGGGCTCCCGAAGCTGGTGGGATGGGGGCAGGGAAGGCTGCGGAAGGCAGGTGGGGCGGGCACTTGCTCTGAGCTACTAACGGGTAGGAAGCCGGACAGAAAAAGCCACAGAAGAGACAGAGAACAAAAGGAAGACGGGGAAGAGGAATTAAGGAGAATGGAGCAAAGAACAGATATGGGAGAGCTGGGAGGCGGAGGGAAGGTTGGGGAAATAAAGCCCCCGATCGCTGTGCTGCGCTCATCTCCGTACCGCAGCCCCTCACCAGGACGGGACGTTAGAGGCTATAGACAAGTTTATTCCCTCCGACAAGGGCGGAGAATGGCAGAGAGAGGATTGCGGGAGGGAGCGGCAACAGACCTCAGACACCACCTGGCCCAGTCCTCCCACTTTGCAGACGGGAAAGGGTGGCCCAGAGAGGGGCTTTTGGCTTCCCGAAGGCACAGTGAATGTCACGGAAACTGGGTGAACATTTAGGCCTCTGACTCATGACCCTGAGCTCTTCCCTCTGTAACACCGCCCATCTGCCACCCGCCCATCTGCCACCCACCTGTCCGTCCGAGGAGGCAAGCTGGTTCCCCAGCCTGAGGAGCTCGGGTATGGTGGGCGTGACACCTGTAAACTGGGAAACAAAACACAGGGTAGAGAGTCCCACGAGAGACAGAAGTCCCAGCAGGCATGACGTGCGATGGCCTCTCCTCAGTAAATTTAATATTATGAAAGTGTGTCCATACGTATGGTGAGCAATAGCTACTTCTGTGTGAATTAGGGAGGCTTCAGGGAGGAGGTGACTCTGATCTGGGGCTCGCAGGACGAATCGGAGGAAGCTGTCTGTGACCATTGTTGTTTTCCCAGCAGAGCTATCCAGTAAAAACTGGGGGGTTAGGAAGGCCCTTCTTCTCTGAGTTTGGGAGGCAGAATGAAGCACAGGTGTGCAAGAAGGTAAAGAAGGCACCTTGGTTAACTCCCTCCTGGGGTGGGAGGGACGATGCATGGGGCGGCTCCCATGGGGCTGATCAGGGGATTGCCATGGGTGGTCAGGGACCACCTTTCTTCCTGCTCCTACCAGGGCCTCACCCGCCTCTCTCATCCCTCGCTCAGGTGGGCCAGGCAGGGTAGGGGAGGAGCAGGAGTCAGAGATCTTTGAAGGCCTGGGGGCGAGCCCTTTGGCCCAGCCTGGCCCGGCCAAGCCTGAGACTGGCTGTGACCCTTCATCCGGCAGTCCGCTCGGGGGCCAAGGGAGGGAACAGGGATGGGAGGGGGGTGGGGAGGCTTGACTCACACTTAGCCCACAGCCTCGGCGAGACAGCAAGGAATATTTTTAGGAGCTCATTAAACAGGGAAGAAAGAAAGGGAAGGGAAGGAAGGAAGACGAGGATTATGCATTATTTTTCATCCAAGTGACAGCTCTTGAGCATCTCCACTGGAACTGTCACACAGAAGAAATGGCATGTCTAATATTATTACAGAGCGGGCGTGCGTGCGCATGTGTGCGCGTGTGAGTGCATGTGCCACCAGTGTGCAGCTCGGCGGCGGCGGGGGCCACGGGCGAGCCCCCGCGTGGGACACCGGGCTCTGGTGCTGGGGCCTCCGAGCCGTAGTGGGGGCGGCTGTGCGTGTTAAGGAGGTGAGGTGTGTGCTAGTGACAGGAGGGCCGGGAGCCCCGTGACCGTAACTGAGGGGGAAAGTCTGCGAGGCGGTGTGTAATGGGGCGTGCACACTGCGTACAACTCTGTGTAATTGGGTGTGTGTAACTGGGTGCGTGACACGTCACTGGGAAGCCTGTACCCCTGGAGCTGTGTGGGGTGGGCCTGGGGGCGAGGGGGTGCATCCTCACAGGTGAAGGAGTGTCCGGAAGGTGTGACTGGGCGGGAGCGCACACATAGGAAGGGGGAATGGGTGCGGAGGTGACTCAGAGTCAAGCCCCCAGGAGGCCATGGGGAAACGGGACAGGTGATGGGGGCACCGGGCCCACCTTCCCTGTCGTGAAGGGGAGGGGAGCAAGAGGCCAGAGCCCCCAGCTCACCCCACACTGTCCCTTGTCTGACCTGGCTGACCGTGGGGCCGGGAGGAAGGACCAGCCCGCTGGTGTGAGGGCCAAGTTCTCTGCCTTGAGCTTCAGTTCTTTCGTCCGCACTTTAGAGGATGTGCTGAGTTTGCAGCCCACTCTGGTAAGGTGGGCACTAGTATTATTCCCATTTTGAGATTAAGAAGTCTCCCAGACCCCACAGAGACCAGCAGGAAGCACAGCTGAGGTCTGAACGGGCCTCTGCTGAGTCTCCACTTGGCTTCTCAGCGTCTGGGGAAGGGGGTCACCCGGGGAGGCTGTGCCTGTGAGCTTAGGGTTTGGGGGGCCTCCCCGGGACTTCACTGAGGTTCTTAGGGGCCTGTCTGGATGACAGGTGCCCAGCATGGGAAGGGGACCCCCAGAGGGCTGGTGGGATGACTGGGAGCGGCCTGCCACGCGGACTGTGAGGAGGTTCACTTGTCAGTGGCTGAGCTGGGGCGCGGGCCCTGCCGACTCGGTAACTAAAGCCAACCTCATAAGTGGCTAATTGATTTCTGTTCCCTGATTAAATGTGCAGCACTTTACATGGCAGCAGAAGGAGGTCAGCGCTCCCCCCACTTCTCCAGCACCCGGTGCGCGTTTGGAGAGACAAAGAAATTGATTTTCCAATCGATGCTCTGAGCAATGATTAAATGTTCTCTGCACAGCGGGCCTAATGAGTCCCCGAGGGGTGTGCCAGTCCTTTAATTAGAGACTCTCATGGGGTCCTGGGATAGGGGCTGCCCTGGAGTGAGGGGGTCCAACCTGGGTCTGGTGGGCTGGGCTTCCGGGGCAGCACCTGGCCTGAGGGAGGGTGTCTAGGGGCCCCTGGGCATAGAGAACCTGTGGGTCCCCGAGTGCTCAGGCCCATGTCGAGACCCGCTGCCCCTCCGCGCCCTGGCAGCCAGGTAGCCGGCGGTTCTTCTTCCCAGCGGCTGGCCCACTGGCACTGGCAGCTGAGATCAGATGGGACAGGAAATGAATCCCCTGCTATAAGCCTCTGCGTTTTCATTACCCAGCTGCCCCATTGGAGGAGCAGACTAAAGACTTTAGAAATTCAAATGTGGATCTCGGGGGAGAGCAGACTTAAACATTCCCCTGTGCAGGCGGCTTTATTGAAGGAATAAACTATATTTGCAAAGTAAGATATTGAGGCTGTCAGTTTCTCTTAGGGGCATAATGAGATCCTGAGAATGGGGAGACTGGCGATGGACCTCCCAAGGGCAAGAGCCCTGGCCAGGCACCAGGGTGAGGGCCCTGCCTGGGGCAGGCAGAGCACCCCCACACCCCCAAATTCTGTGGCCATCACCTGGTGGGATCGAGCCCGTTCCCCACACCATGGTCCTCATCTTCCTTGTCAGAGCTCCTGAGAGAGGCAGAGGCACGAAGACAGTCCCAATGGCCAGGCCTGACCGTGGAAACCCCATGACATTTGGGCCCCCTAAAGACCCCCGCCCCCGCCATGTACACACACACACATTTACAGGACAGCTCTCCGTCCTGCGTAGAGCTCTGCGCAGGCGGCAGATGTAGAGGGCGGGCGTCGAGACCCTGGTATGGGGATGTAGCTGAGTCTCGCCTCTGCCATTTGCTAGCTGTGTGACCTTGGGCAAGTGACCTAACCTCTCTGTGCTTCAGCTGTCTCATCTCTAAAACATTAGTACCTGCCTCATAGGACTGTTGGGAGGGTTACGTGAGTTATTACATATAAAGTACTGAGCACACACCTGATTTATGGGTGGCACTCAATACGTAGTATCTATAATTAAAGAGACGAGAGAAGATGTACAGGAAGGTAGTGACCAGTCAACCTTCCTCCCTCCAGGGGCCCTACCTTACTCGGATCATCCAAAAGATACGGTCCCCACCGCCATCACTACCACCTCCACCATCACCAACATCACCATCACCTCCATTACTACTAATCTTCACCCAAGGATACCTTCTAGTATTGACTTTAGGGAGAGGAAGGGAGAGAGAGAGAGAAGCATTGATCGGTTGCCTCCCCAGCTAGGGGTCAAACCCACTACCTAGTTATGTGCCCTGACCAGAAATTGAACCCACAGCCTTTTGGTGCACGGGGTGACACTCCAACCAACCGAGCCACCCGGCCGGGCCTCATTACTACTGCTTCATCCTGACCACCTCCACCCCCTCACCACCATCACCACCACTTTTATCACCAAGTACCGTCACCACCTCCACCACTTCCACCATCGTCATCACGACTCAGACTCAGAGGCAGGCACGTAGTTGGAGAGGAAGGGAAGGTTGGAGGGGTCAGAGAGGGTGGAGCCATGTGGGATGAGTCTGGGAGCCTTCCTGGTGGAGAAAGTCTGTGGGCAACAGACTCATTAACCCCTTTTTCACTAACTCCTGGAGGGGGTGGGGGTGTCCAGGTGGAGCTCATCACTGTTTTGAGTGAGAGACTGAGATCTGGGACCAGAAAAGGATGCAGAGACCAAGATGACGAGACTCCCATCTCACCATCTCAGAGTCCAGACAGGGATGAGGGTAGAGGGTGCAGGCCCCTGTCTCTCCTCCTCCGCACCGGTCAGAGCTTCTGCCGCAGGCCCAGGGATCTGGGGGCGGGGACGTCAAGTGCAATGGGTTAGGCAGCAGCTGGGCATCTGTCACTCTCACTCGGAGGCTGGAGGAGGAGACTAGAGTTGACAGTGTGCAGGGTCAGGGCCGCAGATACAGAGCCTGCCCCAGGGGCCTGAAAAGGCCTGGGCTCCGGGCCTCTGAGAGGGCTGCAAGGGTAATGCACCAGTGTTCTCCCCAGTGAGACCCAGCCCCTGGGGATGGGAAGGCTGCTGAGACCTAGATGTGCAGAGAAAATAGCCAGGCTCTGCTTCGAACTGCTGCTGCATGACCACGGGCAGATCAGTGAACCTCCACGGGCCGCTGTGTTCCCTACTGAGACACGTGGGTGGCTTCGTGGCACAGAGAAGAAACTCGGGGCTAGGAGTCAAAGGACCCAGGGTTCAAGTGCCTCTCCATGTCTTGCCAGCTTGAGCCAGGTCACTTGTAATCTCTGGCCTCAGAGTCTTTATCTGCAAGAGGAGACGGCAGTCCCGGTGGACTGCTGTGGAAATAAAGCAAGCGTCACAGGCCCCACCTCGTGGGAGGCCCCCAGTGGATTACCTGGAACCGAGTTCTCTTCTAGGGCCCAAAATCTGAGCATTGGGCTCTGAAATGAGTTCCTGCCACCATTCCCAGCTCCACTACCGCCAATACCATCATCGGCTCTGCCACTGTGGCCACCTCTACCAGCACCAGCACCACCATCATCATCATCACCTGTCACCACCACTGTCATCACCATCCTAATCGCCATCATCACCATCTCACGACCAACACACACACACACACACACACACACACACACACACGCTTTTCTAAACTTGAGAGCCACGGACGGGGTAAGGAAATGGTGAAGAGAGGGAACGTCCCTCTGGAATGCTCAGATGGTCCAGGAGGCAAAGCCAGACCTTTCCCCCCTCTTCCTCCCAGATAAGAGGCTCCCCGCAGAGCACAACCAGACTTCTTGGGAGGACAACATGAAGCAGATTCATGGTATATGGAATGAGGGGTCCTCCTGCACCCCCAAATTGCCCCCAAGCTTTCTCCCCCTGCCAGTGAGGCGAGGTTCATTGTATACTACGGGCAAAGGGGCAGGGAAGGGGTTAGCATGAGCTGAGGCCCTACTGTGTGCCAGGCACCATCTTTACATACTTAACCTCATTTGATGCTGATGCTACAGCTATGATGGGTATTAGTTATTGCATTTTTCTTAATTTAACGATTTTATTTATTTATTTTTAGAGAGAAAGGAGAGGGAGAAAAAGAGAAAGAGAAACATCAATGTGTGAATTTGCCTCTTGCACACCCCCACCTAGGAACCTGGCCCACAACCCAGGCATGTTCCCTGACTGGGAATCAAACCGGCGACCTTTCAGTTTGCAGACTGGCACTCAAGCCACTGAGCCACGCCAGCCAGGGCTGGTTACTGATTTTTAACAAAGGAGGAAACTATGGCTTGGAAAGATGAATGATTTGCCTGAGGTCACCCACCAGCGAGTATCCAAGCTGAGATTTCAGTTTCACATTCATACTCTTTCCACCGCTCTCAGGTTGCCTGGTTGCCCAGGAGGGCAGACGTGCAGAGGCAGGAGAGGGGCGAGAGGGAGATGTTGGTCCTGGGACCGGGGAGGGATTCTGCGCCGGTTTTGAGCATTCAGCTGAAGGCCGCAGGACATCTGGATCCCCAGGCGGGGCACCTGGGCGGACGGTGCTTCCCTGTCCCCTGTCCCCCTCGGGGCATCACGTTTTGTTGTACATTCGTTTGCCTTCTTCCATCCACTCTTAACACCGTGCAGGCGAGACCCTCGTCTGGCTTCTGCACCGGCTCCCAGGACGCAGCACAGGGCCCCGCACCTGGCTGAGTGAGGGCTGTTGAGCAAATTCATGAATGAACCTGGGAGAGCACGAATCAATCAGGATATGGGTGGAAAGCTGCACTGACTTCAAACAAACAAGCAAACAGAAAAACAGCAGTCAATGCAATTTCCCCTGCTTGTGATTATTGTTATTTGTTTGCCTTTCTGATTTCGTAGAAATGGTTGTCCCGAAATTGTAGAGCACAAACTGATTGGCACACCAGGATAAACACCCTGAGATGGACCTCAGGCGAGGAGATGATTCCTTAGCTCAGCATCCGGGATACAGGGTGTGGGGACATCATTCTTGTGCACAGTAAAGGAGATCAAAGAAAAAGTTTCTGCCAAAATGTGTTTGGCTTCTCACAGCAGCTTTCTTCCCCAACCCCTCCCCAGGCCCTGCCATATGCGCTGGTTCCGGGCCATGTCTGGTGGGCCCCGGGTGTCTGGGAGCAGAGGGAACCCATGGCTCCCCAGGCCAGCTCCAGAGGCCAGGCGTCTGGGCCAGGTCTGGTTAGCACTGCCCGAATTTCAGGAAAGGAGGTTCGGTTGCTGAGGCTCTGTGAGGTACGAGCTGCCAGGCTGGTCACTGGCCTCATCTGGGCCCCTGTGGGTGACGAGATGAGCACTGATGGGTGAGTTGTCAGCGGGGCCAGATCCCAGCAGCCAGCTGCCCAGGGCGCTGTCTTCCCTGCTTGTCACCACTCCCGGCTGCCCAAGCGGCAAAGCCAAGCCACAGTGACAAGATCCAGAGGGGAGAGGCCCCATCTGCGGGGTTGCTGCTGGTCTCCCAGGCCACTGGAGCAGCAACGTGACAGCTTTTCAGTGTTGGGGGGGGTCCCTCTGTCCCCAGCTCCTGCTCCATCTGCCTTGACTCTTGTCAGTCTCCATTTCCTTGCCTTTCCTTTGTGTCTTGCTGCTGTAAGCTCTGAACGGTTCTCGGTCCACCCCTCCGTCCACTCTCCCCCCCCCCGCTCCTCCTTACCCCCTGACCTCATGCTGACTCCCTCCTGCTCCCCACACATACACGGCCTCAGACAGGAAACAGGAGTTTCCCTCCCAGACCTGTGATTAAGACCTGTGGGGAGTGGCGGGGGCCTGGGACTCCAGGCGGTTTGTGAGTGAACCGGTGTGTGTGCAAAGGGTGTGAGCAAGAGAGTGAGCATTGACGCGGATGTGGAAGTTAGAAAACGTGTGTAGACACGCATGAGTGTGACAGCGAGTGGACACGAGTGTTGAAAGAACGTGTGTGAGGGCAGGGTCAGTGTGCCATTGGGGTGTGAGGTGGTTGAGGGTGGAAGGATGCGTGTGACCGAGTGCGGAGATGGAGCAGAGGGACATACTCATCCTTTGAGCTTGTGTTTCTGAATGCGGAGCCTGCCAGCCCTGCACCCGGCGTGATTACCCCTGTCTCTGTCACCCTGGGCTCCCCAAATCAGGTCAGGTCGTGGGGAAGGGAGAGCAAAGCTGCTGAGCTCTGGGCAGGGCCCGTCCGCTCCTCGGGCCTGTCAGCTACTGATCTGTTTCGTGTTCCTATAAATATTTACAAATCCCAGCTGCCGAGGAGCAAGACATCCTCCACCAGCTGGGGCTCCAGGCCCGGCAGCTGATGGGGAGGAAGAGCGGGGGAGGGAACAAAAGTCGGGGCTGCACCCGAGAGGCAGGGGCCAGGATGCCTGGGTTCAGCGCCTGGTGTGGCCAAAGGTTAGCCTGTGTTCCTCAGTGTGTGAAACTGTGTAGCCAGGAGGCCCCTCATCCCTGCCTCTGCCTCAGGGAACCTGCGCCGTCCGTCCCTGCCCGACAGGGATGGGCGCCCTTCACAGCCAGCCTCTCGCCTCCTAGCATGTCTCTCAATTAGGGGGAAAGGGAGGGGTCTTCTTACTTTTTAAAAGACCCTGAGAATTCTCCCTGAGTCCCTAGAGGGTACTGTCTCTCTGAACGCAAAATCTTCCCCAGGACACCTTGCCAAATCCATCTGAGTCTTTCTAAACTGGAGGCTGGAGGACTTGCAGCCAGTGACCTCCATGGCAACAGCGCCCTCTGTAACCCCCGAGGGAACTAAAGCATTTTTATCCGGCTACGCCCTCCTCTGCCCACCAGCCTTGTGGCTGCAGGAGCTGGGCTGGGTGGGGACACAGGGAGGAGGGGGAGTTAGGTGGGACCTGGGGGAATGGCTCACTTGTCCCAGTCTATCAACACTGTGGCCCAGGCCACCTGGTCAACCATCTCAGATAGAGATTAATTATTGATTATTGATCCTCTGTACCGAGCGCCCCCCTCGGTGTCAGGCACACCTCCAGCAGTTGGGCATTTTTGTGGAGTCATTGGTTAAGTTTTCTGATAGCACTTGGCGGCAGCTTCTGACTCCCAGTTCCAAAAGGCATGTGCCTGAGGGATGGCCCCGGGGTCCTGGGCCCCCCAGCTCCGGCAGGCCCAGCTCGCACACAGTACCCTGGACACCAAGAGAACTGAGATCCTTTCCCCTATCCTGCCTAGAATCTCAGATTTATTCATGCTGGACCCTCCCGACCCACAGTGAGAAACCACTTGGCCTTATACATGTGATGCCTCTATCTTGGCCTAGAGTTGCCTGAGAAGATGGGGTTCCCTCTCCCAAACAGGGAGAGGGAACCCCATGACATCGTGGGGCTCTGGCTACTTGGGTGGACACCCTAACTGGGACATCAAAGTTGGGCAGATAGGGGCCACTGCTCTGCCAGGGTGGGGTGCAGGGCTGTGGCTTTTCATTTCCTTCTGGGAGCCTAGGCTAGCTGCTCTCACTGGGAGGGGTAAGGGCTAACTCCCCAACTTCATAAGATGGAAGGAAGGCGCTGGGACGATGCTCAAATCTGCTAATCTCCTAAATCCAGAGCTCTGATGGGGGGGGCACAGAAGGGAAAGGGCACAGGACAGGGCCAAAAAAGGGGCTCAGAAGACCTGAGATGGGAATTTTCCTTGGTGACAGGCCACTGGCCCCACTCCTGAGAAAACTGTGACCTTCTCAGCTGCCAGAAGAGAAGAGCAGGGACCGGGAGGAGGGATCAGGAGGATAGTCTGAAGCTGGCGTGTGCTCTGGGAGAGAGGTCCAGTCATGGCAGCGGTGCAGGAAGAGTTAAGAATATTCCTAAAATAGCCCAGCCAAAGCCTAAGCCAGCCGGCTAGGACCTCTCCTGGAGAGCAGATCTATAGCAGGAAAAGTCAGTCTGCTCTGTGCCCACCGCCTGCTGCCTGGCTGGGGCTGCTAATTAAGCCTTCCACCCCACCCCTGCACCAGCCCCTCCCGCCTCTAGCAGGGGAGGGCGTGAGAGTAGGCAGAGGGACCATGTCTCCCCAGTGATGGGGCACTCCAGCTGAGACTGGGAGTCCTGTGACCCGGCACCCGCTACAGACACACCCCTGGCCTAGGTTGGTGATAGGCGACCAGACGGACAGAGAAGCAAAGGGCAGGCCTGTGGCTGAGATCCAGGCTGCCAGGAGGGAGCAGCCAAGTTCCCCTACACCCACACATGCACAGCCAGCCACTGCAGGATGGGGACCCCCAGGAAGCCCATTAAAGTCCAGCATCTCCCAGTTCTGTGCTCCCGTCCTCTTGGGACATCTAGGGGTGAGGTCGGGGCAGGGTGGGACTAGGAGAGCCCTCTCCAAGAACAAACCGTATGCCTCGTTCCGAGGCAGGACCAGCTACACCATTTACGAGGCCCGCTGTGAAATGAAAACGTGAAGTCCTTTGTTCCAAAATTGTTAAGAATTTCAAGGCAATGAGAGCAGAGTGTTAAACCAAGCACAGCTCCTTTCTGAGCACAGGGTCTTTGCCGCTGCACAGGCTGTGCCTCCGTGAAGCTGGCCCTGTTCAAGGGTTGGTTCAACGAACAATTACTAAGCACCTCTGCCTTACTGGCTCCGTCACCTCAGGGATAGCTCTCAGTCACTGCTGTCCTCTAACCTACGGAGAAAGTGCTGAAAGACCTCTCTCTGAACACAGAATGGAGGGCGGAACCACCCACAATCCCCCTTGATCTGAGCTCTCCCAGAATATCGTGGCAGCTAGAGTTGTGACCCCCACACCGCCTGCGAGAATTCCCTGAGCCCCACTCTCTGCTACCACTTCAGAGGGTCTGTGGAGACCACCTAGCTCAGGGCGAGCGATCAGCTGACCTTCCCCTTGCCCCCGCAACCTCCACCAATGGGGTCCTGAAGAGAACCCCACATCTGGCTCTGCCTCAGATAGGCCTATGACCTTGGACAAGCCACTTGCCCTCTCTGAGCCTTAGTTTTCCTGTCTGTTAAAGGAGGGGACTCTAAGACCTTTCTAGACCCTCAGGGGTAATTCTTCTGGGGTGGGAATGTAAGAAAAGATTCTTTTCCTAGGGAGAAACTGGGCTTCCAACAAAGAACAAAGCCTTCCTCATTATCCTGGGGAAAAGGTGGCTTTTTCCCATATGCGCCCCGGCCATGGATGGGGGTGGGGGCGTATTCTCCAGAACCCAGGAAAACCAGCTGCTGCCCAGCAGCCCCAGTCCCTCCTCCACTCCCCTCCCCCCATTTCTCCTTCTGCCTCCCTGCCTTCTCCCACCTCGCCTGGAAGTTGGGGCTGGGGGCTAGGGTGTCTGGAAGAGTCCAGGCCTGTGGGAGGGGGCTGGAGAGCTGGCCAGCCAGGCCGCTCCTCCCTTTGCGCCTTTGCAGGAGACTCAGCATAATTGCACTGCCTGTCACTCCTCCGTCCCACTATCTGTCTCACAGGCTGACCCCATGCACCCGCTATTATATTGGTTCCTGTTGGGACTGCGGAGCCTCATTACTTATACATGCAGCTGGGAGATGCAGGCTTGGCTGAGGGGAGAAGGCCCCTTTCAGTGAGGTCTCCTCTTCCACAGCAGGGGCCTTAATGGAGCCGCCTCCCCGGAGCTGAATTTGGGATGGGTGGCAGCCGGGAGGAGGCGGCCCAGAGCCGGCCAGCACTCTGGGACCCCCAGGCACAAGGCCCAGAGTTTTCTGGTGAGGGAGCATGAGAAAACCTGCTTATGACCTGGGTACTTGGGCTCTGCTCCCTGACCTCTTAGGATACAGGGCTGGGGGAGGGGGTCCCGAAGAGGGTTCTTCACTAACCTCTGAGACCTGGCCAGACTCGAGTTTTGAGTTCCAGCCTGGTTCATCTCACTGAGGTGTGTCCCAGCCCCACCCCATGTCAAATAAGAACACAACTTCCATTCTCCCACACTTTCTGCCCAAATGTCCCTCCCCCGAAGGCTGAAATTATGGAGCCTTTTTCCTTGGAGGATTGAAAAGTGCCTGAATTTAAATGTCATAAAGGGATTTAAAATATTTTAATGGATGTCAATGGAGAGTCTTCTTTAACATGAAATCACAGCCTTTCAGAGCCGCCCTGGACAAATCCTCCAGCCCAGAGGAAGAAAGAGAAGCCCTCAAGTGTGATGAGACTTCCCCAAATATATGTGGAAAGTCGGTAGCCTAATTGGGGCTTGAGAACCAGCTTCCGCCCCTTGGTGCCCAGCTCTCCATTCTGCCCAAGCCGGAGCTGTAGACCACTGTCAAAACCTAAAACCAAAAACTAAAAGTGCCTTTTATACTTCTGGCTTTGATTCAGGCTGTTTTTTTTCTCCCTTCCCTTGCTTTCCACGCTGGGTATGTGCCGGCTGGACCAAGTGGCAAAGGGCCCCAACCTGAGGTCGAACAGACCTGGTATTTAATTCTGACTCTCTTTCTCATTAGCTGTGCGATCTGGGCAAGTTACTTAACCTCTCTGAGCCTCAGCCTCCTCATCTCCAACATGCTTATTTCTTAGACTCCAGTGAGGATTAAATGAAATGGAGCACGTCAAGTGCCTGGCCTATATTGGTACCCAGGAAAAAGCGACAACATTCCTCCATTCCTTAATTCATTTCATAAACATTTCAAGATCTTTCCAGAAACCTGGAAGTCCCCTGCCCACCCTCACCTCATCTAGATCAGGAGACTATCAGCTCCTGCCTGGACCACAGCAGCCGCCTCCAACCTCCCTTATGACGCTCTTACTGGATTTTAATCCCTGCTCCCCACACTTGCCAGAGTGATCTTTCTAATCTGAAAAATCTGATTGTAGCACTCACTCAACACCCTTCGGTAGTTTCTGATTGCCTTCGGGAGAGATTATACAGTCTTTGTCACAGCTCATAAGGCACCGCGGACTTGTTCTTCGCACATGCCGTTCCCTCTGCCTGAAATAATCTGCCCTCCCTCCCTCCCTCTCTCCTCCGCCTCTGGTGGCTATCCTCTTCACCTCGACATCCTTTCATCAGGGTTTAACTTAAATATCACCTCCTCCGGGAAGCTTCCTATGATTCCTTGTCTCCAGATGAATTCAAGCAACACAGCCGCGTGCTCCTACAGCACCCCATCCATTCCCAAGCAGCTTCCTTGTCAATCTAGATAACAGCTGCTTGCTTAATCGCCCAGGTTCCGGCCATCAGTTGTAAACCACATGAGGTCAGAAGTCCCTCCATGATCAACACTGTGTCCTGTGGTAATAACAATACGGTGGACAGTCACTTACTATTGGTTTAGAGGATGGATGGCAGGTGGATGGATGAATGGATAGATAAATGGGAACATGACACCTTCCCTGTAAAGTCTTCCTGGAATCCTTTGAGCAGGGAGTTTCCCAGCTGTGCTTCGTTACACTCATGACAAGCCTCTACCCAAGACTTAGTTTCCTCAGCTATAAAATGGGAAAATAAGAGTACCTCCCTCCTGGGGGTATTCATATTAAATGGCATACGCCATGTAATAGTTTCAAGTCCATGCTAATAATAGGTTGGTCAATTTATTTTATTAATATATTTTTAATTAATTTATTTATTTTTAGAAAGGGGAAGGGAGGGAGAAAGAGAGGGAGAGAAACATCAATGTGTGGTTGCCTCTTGCATGCCCCATTCTGGGGACCTGGCCTGCAACCCAGGCATGTGCCCTGACTGGGATTCAAAGTGGAATTCAAAGGCAACCCTTTGGTTCTCAGTCCAGTGCTCAATCCACTGAACCACACCAGCCAAGGCTAGGTTGGTCAATTTAAATGAGATAATCCACATTAAGTGCTTTAGAACAAGATCTTGCACTTAGTAAGTGTTAAAAAATAGTATTAGCTGCAATAATGATCAGAGCATTTATCATTTCTTCCTTTCTGTGATCCCTGCCAAAGAGTGAGCTCCTCCGGGTACTGCTTACGTCTAACTTATTTTTGGACACTCCACCACCACCTGGCAAAGCCTCACTAGGTGTTTTCAGTAAATGTTTACTGAGTGAACAAATGAATGCAGATTTGCCAGCTGGTGACTCAGGGCACAGCACGCCCTTTCCCCACTCACAAACCCAGACACACACTAACACACAGTCTGCCACATTCACACCCACTCACGTTCGTGCAAAGAACCCCAGTACACCACAGAGGGGGCGCCCGGCTTCCTAAAGTTGGGCATATGTAAATGCAGAACTTACCCACTTTCTTGCACCCCCCACCCCACCTAGATGACCCTCGCCCTCGCCCCGCCCCTGGAGTGACGGGGCTGTAGGAGCGAGGGGGTTCCCACTCACCAGGGGGAAGCAGAGCTGCACCTTAGCCCCCAGCACTAGCGCATCCCAGCTACAGAGAGCCCTGCCCTCCCATCCCTCCCCGCTCACCTTCTTCCCTTTCTGAAAACCTGGATCCCTGATCTTGGCAGGTGGCTGAGGAAGAGGCTGGGGAGCCAGAATTCCAGGGTTCCTTTCTCGCTCATCTAGTCCTGCCTCTGAACCTTGAAGGAGAGGCCATCATCCTCTCCTGCTAGTGCCAAGCACAGCAGTCTGTGGGAAGAAGGCAGGACCAGGAGACTGGAGGCCTGAAGTGGTGGACGGGCTTCTTAGCCTTGAGGTGGAATAATTTTCATTTACTGGGTGCATTACAAGGGTCAGATACTGAGCCCCATGCTTTCTATTCGTTGTATCTCATTTAATACTCACTCCCCTTTTCCCAGAGCAGAACACTTGAGGCGCTGCACGTTAACGACTAACCTAAAAATCAGCAGCTGGGATGGGTACGCAGGTCTCTGGTTCCAGAACCTTCAACCACTTAGGGAGTTTGGGGTGGATTGGTTGGTGAGAGTGCTGGGGGTCCTCAGGTACTGAGCCGAGGAGGACCGCCCCCAGCCCCCACCAGGCAACATCCGTCCCTATCAGCCAGACCCTCATCTCCTTCGGAAAGAGGCGCCCGACGCCGCGGCTGTGGTGCACAGCCCTCGCGACCTGGGTGGAGCCGGGGCAGGGCCTGGTGAGCCCGGGAGACGCGGACCGGTGGCCCAGGCTCACAGGCTAAGATGGCTGTTAATTAAAGTGCTGGCACCAGCTCCTCTCTGCAAAGTTTGAAGCCGTTATTTTCCACTCCAGCGAAGCGGGGAGAATCCGGCTGGGCTGACAGAGACGCCACACCGCGCCAGGGGAGCAGGCGTCCTTCCTGGGCGGGGGGCGGGCCGCCTTGGACGCCCGGGCGGGCGCGGGCGGTGGGTGCTCCCGCCCCTCCTCGACCTCCGCCGCCCGCCGCGGTTTCTCAAGCGGACTCTGCGAGGGCTTTGCGGGGCGGGAGCGGGGCAGGGGGTGGCGGAGGACCCCCAGCGGCAAAACGGAGGAGGGACCTGTTTGCATGAGAACCAAGGGGGTGTGGGGTATACAAATCTTATGCGAATAACCGCGCACACTTGTCCCTCGGGTCACCAGCGCTGTCGCTCTTCGGCGACTCATATTGGGGGAGGCCGCGGTGGGGGACAGGACGCCCGACTGACAGCGGAGAGCTGAGGGCTACGGTTCCTGAGCCTGGGGAGCGCTAGCTGCCGGGAGCGCCCCGCCCCCTGCACTTGACACCTTCCTGCCTCTGGGCAGTGGCAGTGAACAGCGCCTGGAGACGCAATGAGGTGGAAACTGGAAGAGCATGGAGCCAGGCTGAGGGTTTGAATCCCGACTCTACCATTTACTGGTTGTGTGATTTACGGCAATCTTTTAATTTGCCACAGCTCCTGTAAAATGAGAAAAACGATGCATTTCATCCTTATGGACTGGTGTGAGGATCAAGTGTGACCGCATACCTACAGCGTTCAGCACGGGCCCTGGCACACACGTAGTAAGGCCTGAATACATGCTACCTGCTGGATTGTTTTAGCTCCCTCCTTGGCCGCGGGTGTCCCTGTAACCTGGGATCAGCCATCAGTGCTTGGAAGGTCCTCAGTCACAGCCCCCCACTCGGTATCCTGCTGCCCCTTTCACCCGTCCAGCTCTGGGTGAGGTTAAGCAATCTCCGCCTTGAGTAGTGGGAGCCAGGGCAACATGAGGACCCAATGTCAGGTCAGCAGGGGTAGAGTGTGAACTGGGAGGGGACCTCTCAGGAGAAAGGAAAGAGGCCGGAGGATCATCCTTTAGCAGTGGCCAGAAACCTCCAAAAAGCCAGAGCCCGCCCTGGTGGGCCGGATAAAGGGGGGCGAAGCAGGAGCGGTGAGGCAGCATGAGCTGAGCCTCAAATAATGTGACAAATATTTTTATGGAAGCAGACACATTTCAGTTTATGCAACCTAAACACTTTACTGCACTTGAGGAAGAAAATTGTCTCCTACAACCTGATGGAGAGAAGAATTAGGGGCTGCTGAGAAGGCTGGGCTACGGAGGAGGAGCTGGGTGTTGCTCAGCCTTTCCGTTTAGAGGCTGGACATATTTGTGCTGGTCAGAATGAAGAAATAATGGGAGGTGACCACTTTCTTAGTGCCCCCAGTTCTCGCTGCCTAAAAAAGATAAGGAAAATGATCAGAGGAGAATGGAGGCGCGCCCCCCGCCCCCCAGGATAAAGCAGCCTGGTCTGGCCTGGGGCTAGGTGAGGAAGGGTCAAAGGAGGGGAGGAGGGGTAGAAGATTCCGCCCCTCTCGGCGGGGAAGGCGGGTCCGAGAACAGCCAGAGGCCAGAAAAGAGGAGGGGGCGGCTGCCGTTAGTACTCGGGAGCCCGCTAGTTACCCCGACAGGCAGGCGATCTCCCCTGGATCTCTCCCGGGTGGTGGTCTTCGTGTCCTGAGTGCGGAATGGCCCCTCCCCACCCTGCTTTTGCCTCCTCCTCTGGTCCCCGCTCACAACCCTCTTTCTTGTCCTTTCTGTTCCCCTCTCCGTTCTCCCCTCAATCTCTTTCTTTGTGCCCCCCTCGTCTCCGCCTCCTGCAGACCGTGGGCCCTTTCACGTCTTTCTGTCTCTCTTGGTTTTCCTTGTAACCGACCCTCGAGGCCTCTCCTCTCCCAGTCTCCCTCGGCTCCAACTGTCCCGGGGGCCCTTTCTTCCATTCGCTCTCTGGTCCCTCCTCTCCCCTTCCCTATTATAGGAACCTCTTCTCAGACTCATGCCCCCTCCTCATCTCGCTCCCTCACTCTCCCTGCCTCTCCAGGCTCCAGTTCTCCCCTCCGCGGTACCGCCCCTTCGGCCCCGCCCCCTATTGGTGGGCGGGGCCATATCACCGGAGACCCAATTAGATGCCGGCTCCGCCTTCAGCCCCGCCCATCCCGGGCGCTGAGTCGAGCGCAGCGGGCGGAGAGGGGCGGGGCGGGAAGGAGGGGTGGTGGCCCCCACGCTAGGAGGCGGGAGGAGCTAGGCGGGAGGCTGCGGCTGCCGCGCTCAGTCCGGCCGCGCAGCGGGAGGGAGGCGCGAAGCAGGACCCGGCGGCTGGCCTCGGCAGCGCATCCAGCGCAGCGCGGCGCCCCGGGTCCGGCCCCATGCCCGCAGCCCTGCCGGACCGCCCTTGAGCGCGGGCTCCCCGCCCGCGCCTCCCGCCCGCCGGCACCATTGCCCCGACGGCGCGGCCGGGTAGCCCGGCTCTCCCCAGGCTCCGCGCCGGCCGGAAGACTCTGCTGGCGGCCGCCGCGGGCGTGGTGATGCTGCTGGTGCTGGTGGTGCTCATTCCCGTGCTGGTGAGCTCGGGCGGACCGGATGGCCACTATGAGATGCTAGGCACCTGCCGCATGGTGTGCGACCCCTACCCCGCGCGGGGCCCCGGCGCCGGTGTGCGGCCCGACGGCGGCGACGCCCTGAGCGAGCAGAGTGGCGCGCCCCCGCCCTCCACGCTGGTGCAGGGCCCCCAGGGGAAGCCGGGCCGCACAGGCAAACCTGGACCCCCCGGACCCCCCGGGGACCCGGGTCCTCCAGGCCCGGTAGGGCCGCCAGGGGAGAAGGGTGAGCCGGGCAAGACCGGCCCTCCCGGGTTGCCGGGAGCCGGGGGCAGTGGCGCCATCAGCACCGCCACCTACACCACGGTGCCCCGTGTGGCCTTCTACGCCGGCCTCAAGAACCCTCACGAGGGTTATGAGGTGCTGAAGTTCGACGACGTGGTCACTAACCTAGGCAACAACTACGACGCGACCAGCGGCAAGTTTACGTGCAACATTCCCGGCACCTACTTTTTCACCTACCACGTCCTCATGCGCGGCGGCGACGGCACCAGCATGTGGGCTGACCTCTGCAAGAACGGCCAGGTGGGCCTAGCGGGGGCGCGGGGTTGGCCTTGGGGCAGGGAACGCAAGGAGCCTGAGGCATACGGGTACCCGGTCGGAATCGGCCGGCGCAAGTGGAAACGCTACAGCAGCCCGGCCCCAGGCATCGCATGCTGGGGGGCGGTCGGGGCTGGCTGGTGCCCGTAACTCCTCAATTCCTGGCGCCGACTCCAAGGCAGACGCTGCTGGGCACCCGCCGCATGGAAATGCGGGAGATAAATCGAACCAGTGGGAGCGCAGGACTCCCGGGAGCGCAGGCTGGCCCTTGGGGGGCTTGGCCCTTGGGAAAAGGCATTTGAGAACTGGGAGTCTGGTTGACACCAGCGGGACATCTGGTGGGGGCGGGGGGCGGGGCAAGATGGGAGAAGGCAGCCTCAGTGCCTGTGGGCTCCCAGGTGCATGCATGGCTGTGCTCGCCAGCCAGCAGAGAAGGCGAGCTGTAGATGTTTTGGGCACTAAGGCAAAGGGAGCCTGGTGCCCAAAGCCTTAGCTGCAACACACCCCCCACCCTTGGGAAGGGATCACTGGGCCGATCTGACACCCTTTTCAAAACCCAGAACTGCTGGGCCCCTTGTCACTGTGTAAGAACCACGGAGCGAGAATGTGGCCTGGAGGCGGAGCAAAGTTCTCCCCCCTGAGGCTGGGCAAAGAGGTGGAAACTCCGTCTCCTCTTGGTTTCCCAGCTGCAACTCCTGACTCCTGGAGTGTGGGGGAATGCTCTTAGTTCCCTGACCCCATCCCAGAGATCAGAGCTGGAAGGTGTCAAGCATGTAGGGTCTTTGGTACAAGGACCTGCAGTGCCTGGTGCTCTTCTTGGAACTGCTACCCCAGGACCAATCTGGGCCCAACCCTACCCCAGGGCCACAGTTTTGCCCAGCTCCCTTCCCTTTTGACAACCCCTCCCTTCCCAGTGCTTCCAGATCTCACTGCGGCCTGGGAACACTGGGGGTGGTCCTCAGGCCAAGAATTTCTGTGGAAAAAGGGGACCTGCTCAGGCCATAATGAAAGCTAGTCTAGTGGGAGTTCGGAAGGAACCTCCTGCAACCGAGACCCAGGACTCCGTTGGAACCCTTCCCACTACAGCATTGCCCTGACGTAGACCCTGGTTTGGGGGTGGGGGTCAGCAAAAAGCTGGCCCACCAGGTGCTTGTAAGTAGTGCCCCTCCTTTCCCCACTGCTGCTTCTTTCTCTGGTTCCCGCCCCTCCCCTGCCTCTTTCTTCTATCTCTCTGTCTCTTGTGCCTGTCTCTTTCTTGTGTCTACCAGTCCTGTCGTCTCTCCCTGAGGGTTTTTGGCCTCCCTCTCCTGGGTTTAACTCCACTCATCCCCCCCCCACCCCCTGTTCTTCGGGTGTCTCTCTCCCACTTGTGTCTGTCAGGCTTCCGTATCTCTCCTCTTTGTCCTTGGTTTCCGACCAAAAGGAAGGCCCCAGTATCCTGCAAGGGCTCAGTCTGCAGACAGCTCCATGATTCCCCTTATTAATCACAAATAAGGGATGCAGCAATGTCACCTTCATCAATGGAATTTCTTCCTTTCCCCCAAAAAAGTTTGGCCTGGCACCAAGCTGAGATTTCAGAGGGCTGGGGGCCTAGGTTGTCTGGAGAGGGAGGTAAGTGGTCACCAGACCACCAGTGGGCTTTAGACCCTGCACCGCCTTGGGGGATTGCAGCAGAGCCACCCAGATGAGACAAGAGGAGGCCCCAAATACAGTGCATGCTTAGGGCAGGGGCATTTGCTTGGGGCAGGGGCATTTGCGAAAGTCACTGGGAGGTCAGACACACTCAGAAGACTACCCCCTCTTCTTTCCCTCCCAGCAGGGGCAGGGCATTAGCCAGAGCCTGACAAGGAGGTAGACCCAGACAGACTAGTGGAAGCAAGGAGGTGGCTTTAACTGGGGGTTTCAAAACCCACATTGTAACAGTTACTCAGACCATTCCCTCCCCTCCTCCAAAAAAAGACAAATAGTGTGGTGGATGTCCCCCTCTCCCACATCCTTGGTGACCTCTCCTTCCAGATTATCCAAGAGACTCATTTAAATCTCACTAATCATTCCACCTATTCCTTTTGGGCCCCCACTAGGAGCCAGGTTTGGGGCTTGGCTCCAGGGGTTCGATGTGCTTGTCCTCCAGGACCCCATGGTCTGTGCAGGGGGGGCAGAAGGGACTGCACAGTAACGCACCCCAGTGATTACTGTGTTAGAGGGGGGCTGGAAGCCCAGCCGGCAGCTCTTGTGCCCAAGTGCGTTGGCTGGAGGGACTGATACAGTGGAACCTGCCCTGGCTCAGACCAACCTGGTTGGGGAAGAGGATGGTAAACCCCGGGCTCCCAAGCTGAAGGAGCATGGCTAGAGAGAAGAAAAGGTCAAGCATAGGGAATGACTGGCTCAGAGGCAGAAGAGGACATTCAGATGAGCAGAGGAAAAGACGACAGAGCTGGGCAATGGATGGGAACAGAAGAGAGGAGCTTGCACCTTCCATGCCTTCAAGACCAGGGGCAGCCATGGGCTCTGTGCTTTTCTTCCTGGCTTCCTTCCTGCAGAGAGGCCTCCAGAATTTCTTCGGGAAGGCAGACGTGCTTCTGTGCTCTGGCTCTTCCTTGGACAAGATGGAGAGGAGGGAAGTCACCACCTTCCTTCCTGGTTCTAAGGCCCCTATGTGTCCTTGTCTGAGTCCCACAGGCCCCTCTCCCCAGGGGTAGTTTTGAGTCACCACCATACAGCCTGATGGCACCAAGCCCTAGTTATTAGGATGTGGGGACCTGAGGAGGCAGGGGAAGTGGCTCTTTGTTGGGGCTGGTATGCTGGGTGACCTGAGTCCCCTGCAGCTGCCTCTTAGATACCCAGATGGGTCAAGGAGAACAGGAAATGGATAAATTGGGCTGGGGGAGGGGGGCTGTGTGGGGACAGGCTGGGCCCTAAGGGAAGGTGAGTATAGCGAACAGGCAGGGGCTTAGATATGTCTGAGTGAGGTGAGAAGTGGTGGGGTTTATAAGTTGAGGGCCATGGTATAAAGACCTAACTGGAGATCAGCTTCTTGCCCGATCGTGGAAGAGGGGCCACCAGCTCTCTTCTTGGGCCTCTGATGCCTTTCAGATGGCACAGGGCACAGTGGGGACCCAGTGAGTATGTGTCCCCCGCAGACGAGGCTAGCTGCCTTTTAGGAGGCACACCTGAACTTCTAAGACCCCAGCGATGACCTGGGGGCAAGGGCACACTTCCTGGGTTCTCCCCCACCCCTTCCAGGCCCCTGGTCAGAGGACTGCCTCAGTTTCCCTTCCTGGTAGCCCTTGGAGAGGTGGTTCTACAGCGCCCCCTCCTGACAAGTCCCAGACTTGCTTTCCAGCTTCCACAACAACCTCAATTCCCCAAACTCTCCCTTGGTCCTCAGGAGACACTGGTGCCTCAGCTGTTTCCAGTCTTGGGCAGAGAAGCAGAACCCCTGGGTTCCATTCCTAGATCCCTCCCCATCTAAGCACGGGAGGGCATAAATTCTCCCTGCCTCCATGGATAATTAGGATAATCACAGCAACGATCATGGTGATGAATAAATAATAAACATAACCATAACAGTTCTGACGCCTGTCACATCACCAGGAGATTCCTGGTGACAGATGACTCTATTCTAATGGGTTTTGCTATTAACAAGCACTGTTTTAATGAGTTAAGGCTAAATTAATCTGAGTAATAAAAATAATTGTTATTAGTAGTAATTTATTAGCAAAGATAATGAAATGCATGCGTAATAATAAATACTACCACGATTAGGGCCCAGGGAACAATGCAGAAGTTGGCTGCTCACTTTGAGCTCTTCCCTAGTAGCTCAAGGCTCCAGCAAGATTAAAAATTCTCTTCACCATCAAAAGGCTTTTTAAAGGTGGCAGTGGTGAGGCAGAATCTTCTCCACCCATTTTCTAAACAGAGAAACTGAACGTCTTGACAAACGAGGTCTCCCCCTCATTTGCTATCTCCCCTCCTTTAGGTGGACCCTGAGTTTTCCCAGCTAAGTGCCCCCAAACAGCGAGCGCCTTCCCAGGTTGGGGAGGAAGAGGCTGAGGGGAGAGAAGACGGCTGGGAGGATCGGGGCTTTACCTGGCAGTCTGCATGCGAATATGTGGGGGACTCCTGTTACAGCACTGCCGCCGAGTCAGCAGCTTGGGCACAGCTGACCTGCCGTCCTCCCTCCAGCCCAGGAGGTTGGCCCCTCCCCTAATTTGGATTGGTACAGCTCAGACTGTCAGCCCCTGGGGTAGCTGTTTTAGGAACTGGGCGAGAGGGAGTGGGGCTGTTGAGGAGCCTGGCTGAGTGAACCCCACTCAATACATCCTCCCCGCAACACAAGCCAGAACCTTGGAAATGGCTCCGCTCTTCCTGTGGACCACCCAGGATATGCTGGAGATGCCCCAGGTCCTGTGGCTGAGTGAAGCCTTGCCATTGCCTCAGCCATGGAAGAGGAATGTCTGGAGGGAATTTGTCAACTACTGCCCACTTCCAGTATCTTTTGATTACAGTCGGAGCCTACAAAAGTGAGGGTGGCAAGCTTCAAGCCCAAATGCTGCTGCCCCCTTGCCCCATTGTAAACATAACCCTCCCCTCCTCCATCAAAACAAGGACCAGCAAGGATATCAGACCAGACTGAGGACCACAGAGGGGTGTAAGGGTTCTCTTCTTCCCACCCACGTTCTCTCCGCCACCGCTGGCTGAGACAGGAGTCAGAACTGCTCTCGGAGTGAGGTAGTTATCACAGGTAGACCTGCAGCTCCTTGGAGGTGAGCGTGGGGTCCAGTCTGAGCCATCAGAGGGGGGATAATAACCAGGCCTCCCATCCCGCTGCTCTGTTGTGACAGACTCCAGAATGAACTTCAGACAAGGAGTCCCAAATCTGGGCCATGGTAGTAAGGTGGTTGCTGACCAGTAGTAGCCTGGCAATGGTCCATCCAGTGCCCTGACGAATGGGGCCTAGGTGTGCCCTGTGTATGTCCTCTGACATGAGAGCAGGTGAATGTGGCCGAAAAGCAAGGTGTTCTTACAATTAATGCAGAGAGAAAGGAATGATGAGCAAGAAGGGCCCTTCCTCCTTGGGGATCCAGAGAATTCCTCTCTGCAAGGAGAGGGTCCAGGTTGAGCCATCCTGGAGGCATGGCTGAGGTTCTCAGCAGGCCGGATGGTGAGACCCAAGGAAGTCAAGGAAGCAGGCTCCACCTTGACTCCCAGTTCAGATTACAGCAGCCCTAGAAATCCAGGGCTGCTCTGTAGTCACCTGAAACACACGTTGTGATTGGAAAAGGGAGCAGGAATGATGGGAGAGAAGCAGGCTGAGAGCGCTGATGGGGCTGGAGGTGGGGCTTTAGGGCCTTCAGGTCTTCCCCTGTCCTTGCCTTACCCCTGACGGCTCCCCTCCCTCTGTGACCCCACTTCCCTCCCTCCTCCCCGACCCCTGGCTCACATCCCTACTTCCCTACTCCCACCCCCTCAGGTGCGGGCAAGCGCCATTGCGCAGGACGCAGACCAGAACTATGACTACGCCAGCAACAGCGTGATCCTGCACCTGGACGCGGGCGACGAGGTCTTCATCAAGCTCGACGGAGGAAAAGCGCACGGCGGCAACAGCAACAAATACAGCACGTTCTCCGGCTTCATCATCTACTCCGATTGAGCTCCCCGCGTCCCGATCGCCCCCGGGGCTCCCCGTCCATCCTGCCGGGCAGAGGATCACCCACCCCCGCCCGCCTCTTCGCTGCCTCCCTGGATGAGATGCCCGGGCCCGTCCTCACTACCGCCTGGGCCGCAGAGCCCGGCCCCATGCGCTCCATCCTGGTCCCGAGGACGCAGGGGGCGCTGACCGCCCCTCCCCGGCCTGCGCTGTATATTTGTACAATAGGACTGTTCACTGCCCACCCTTCCCGCCAGCCCGTCCAAGCCTGCGGACGGCCCGAGCAAGGCTTCCCGGGCTCAGATGCGCGGCCCTCCCGCTCCGGCTCTGGGGTGGCGCTCCCTGGGGAAGGGGTGGGACGGGAGCTGGACAGCTCCCCGGCAGCCCCCAAAGCCGGTCCCCAGTGGCGCCCTGTCTGACCAAAGCTATAATAAAAACACTTCCACCCCGCTGGATTTCGGTCCGTGCGCCGAGAAGGAGTTGCAGGAGGGGAACACGACCCCGCCCTCTCCACGCTGCGGGAAGGCGTCTGCCGGGAGCTACCCGAGGATCTGAGGGAAGCCGGGGGAGCCACAGCCAGAGCTGCTCCGGGGTCCCAGGGCCCCGATGCCCACCACAGCCTAGAAGAGCCTGGGCGGCTGGAACGGGAGGCCGTCCAGTTACATCCTCCTCTTCCGTGGTCGATAAGTTTCATTTTCTCATCCTTGAAAGTGGCGCCAGCATTCCAAAGGCACAGCAAAGTTTAGACTGAGAGGCGTGGGTTCTCAGCCAGTGTGCCGCCCGCTGTGATCCTGGGCAGGTCGCTCCTCTCCGACTCAGTTCTGGGGTGGTGACAGACTCCCTAAAAGCTGGTGGACTTCGGCCCCAGTGCTTCACCTCTGGGCCTCGGTTTTCTCATCTATAAAATGCAGGTGACCCACCTCACTTGACTGAGGATTAAAGAGATACAAACTCGTGTGCCCAATAGAAATAGCTTTTATTATTTATACAACACTTTAAAGTTTGCAAAAATGCTTTCAGGTATGTCACCTCGAGTCTCCCCAGAGCCCTGGGATTCTGGATGAGCAGATTGCATGCTTCTTCCAGCAGTTAAATCCTCACTCACTGAGACAGTCCCTGAGTCCTGGGGTTGCACTTGGATCCAAGAAGCCCTGCTCCCTGGAGATGACACACTAAGCCCCTTCGCCGTCACTGTCTCCCTTGCTCCCTGTAACTGGGGCTGTGACAGTCACACAGTTAGGGCATTTCCAAACAACACTTGCTGATATCTAGAGAGCACCCACTCTGTATCCGACACCATACAGGAATCATATAAATGCCTCATGGGTGTGTGTGTGTGGGGGGGGGATTGTGAGGACATGCTCTCATGCCCTTAATGGAAACTGTTACTTTATCTAAGGCTTGGAGAGGTTAAATCATTTGCCAAGGTCTCAGATCTAGGAAGAGGCAAGTGCCGGTATTGGACCATGTCTTGCCGGGTACACTGTATTTCATAAGGATCTGGGATCTCCCAGGCAAAACTGAGGAAGGACGGCAGCGAAGCAGCTCGGGTGCCCTCCCCCTCACATTCAGCCCTTGGCTCCCACCCCTGCCCTGCAGAAGCTTGGTGTATTTACAAGCATTTGCCCTGGGAGGCAGCCATGGGGTAAGCCTTTCGGAGAATCCCAAGGCTCTACACTGAGGGGAAGGTTCCATCTGGCCTCCCCCACCCCCCACCGGCCGGCTCAGCTGGACAGACAGGAAAGAGGGGGTGGCCTCCCTTCCAGTCCAGCTCCATGTATGGGCCCTTGTCATGGCCGGTAGACTTGAATGACTTTCTTTATCCTCCCTTCTCTCCCCTGCTTCCCCTACTGCCAGCTGTGGCCATTTAATAAAATTAGCTTAATACTTGTTCCTTCCCTGTGGGGTCTGAAGATTGAAATCTGCAGGTCCCCACAAACCCAATAAAACCCCTGGCAGATCGGGCTGGAATGAGAATTTTCTTGGGAAGAGTGATTAGATTAGACAGCACTCCCCTGCCCCCAGCCGCCTGGTGCTGCCCACAGCCCCCCTGTGAATTTCTAATGGCCACATTAGTCCAGAATTACCCGGCCACCACACCTGGGGGCACCCCGGTCCTCCCCAGGGACCACAGACACTGGTCTAGGACCTCTGCTACAGTAAAGAGCATGTTAATAATTTCTGTAGGGAGTGCCTGGCTGGCTGGCTTTCTTGTCTTTCTGGTGACTGGACAATCCTTATGTCATTTTGAGAGATGAGCCTGAAGTCTTCGTTTTGCAGATTGAGGAAATCACAGTCTGAAGAAAATTCGTGACTTGCCCATGGTCATGCAGCAAGTTCGTGGCACAGCTGGGACTGGACTGAAGCCAAAAACTGTCTCTTTCTTTGCAGGACACCAGAAGTGTCCAGCAGTGCCAATTGTCAGCTGCTTGTCACTTGAGCAACATTCTGGCTGCAAGACCTGTTGGGGACATGTCTTCTCCATCAGACAGGGGCTCCCCAAGGGCAAAGTCTGCTTTTCTCCCCCCCTCAGACTTGGGACACCCAAGGTCAAGGACTGTGTTTTCACCATCAGAATGGAAAGCTTCTTGAAGGCAAGGTCTCTGGCTCCTCCGTCAGACTGGGGGTCCTCCAAACAGTGGGTTTTTTTAGTGAGTTGAGGGTAATGTGAGTATCTCCAGAGAATGCGGATTGTGTGTGTGTGTGTGGGGGGGGGGTTCCTGGAAGCAGAGATTGTGGCTTTTTTCTCAGTGGTTCTGAGGGTAGATATTGTACTTTTTCTATGAAACTAGGGCTTTCTGAGACCAGACCCTGGAAGTGGGGGTTCCCCAAAGAATAGACTGTGTGCCCTAATCCACCTTGGGGCTCTCTGAGCACAGGAACTGTGTTTCTCTCAGACTGGAAGTTGCCTGAAAGTAGGGAATGTGTCCCCCTCCTCCTCCTCAGGGGCCTTTCTGGCACAGGAACATTCCAGAGCACAGAGCTGGCTGGGTAGTAGAAAGGAGATTGCACAGGTAGAATGGTGATCCTCCTCTGGAGGAAGGAAGGAAGAAACCTCCCCAGGCCGCCTCCGTTTTAGGAAGACATGTGATTAATTAATGAACAATGTCCCTGCCCGGGGGGTGTAAGGTTGGAGGAGCCTCTGGAGCTCACCTACACAAAGAATGGCAGGCCACTAGGCGTTGATGCTGCCCTGGTTTCTGGGGTCATGGGGACCAGAGGGGTAGAAGAGCCCACCGCTGGGGACCGCCCTAATTGGATGACTTTGCAGGAAAGCCAGACAGGTGCGCTGGGCTCTCACCACTTCAGGTTGCTACAAACACGTCTACCATGGTAAGGTCTAGGGGTTAATTGCCTCCTGCCTCACTCCTGGTAACCAATATTTCATTTACTGCTCGGAGGGGGAGCTGCCCAGAGAATCAATCCCGGACAAGCATCCAGGAGACAGGGGAGCTGCTTCTGGGAGGATCTCGGAGCACCAGCAGGAGAGGCAGGAAGCGAGCCCCCAGAGAAGGCGGCCAATTGCTCACGGATACCCCGGGCCTCATTCGAGTTCTACCGACCCTGACAACAGTTCCAAGATCGCCCAGGGCTGGGAGAAATTCGCAGGGGTCCAGAGGCTGCATCACTGCAGCCCGCAGCACTGTTTCTCCTGCCCTGGTTCCTTCCGAATTTATTTATCTGGGTGCTCCCATAGGCGGTAGCAGGCTAGATGCTGTTAATAAGGTGATTTTCACAAGCGATGACGGTATATTTGAAAATCGGAACTGGAAGCGTGAGCTCCTCACTCCCTTCCAGGTAAGAAGCCTTAAAATACTACAAATGAGGTGACAAATGGAGTGAAAGTGAACCGTCCACACATGTTTGGAACCGGGAGAGGTGGCAGGATTAGAGAGGGGGAAGCTGGGGGCTGGACGAGGAAGGGCCAGAGGACTACCTGCCCCCCATACTCTCCACACGCTACCCATTTGCCCCATCCACCAAAGCCACAAGACGTAACTCCCGTTACACAGCTGGAAGGACGGAAGTGCAGAGAGGGGTCAGGATAGCTAGAACCAGAGACAGCAGGACCCACTAGACACGTGACACTGACACAGAAGCACTCAGATCCTGGCCACGCTCAGTGTTTCAGGAAAAGACACCTCTCTGAGCCCCTGTTTCTCCATCTATAAGATGGAGCCAGATAATAAAAATATATTTACTTGAAGGCCGTTGTGAGGCAGTGGGTGAGGACCTGTTTGTAAACTATAAAGCAAATGCATTTTTATTATTACAACCCAAGTCTCCTGAGTCCCATGATTTAAAATTCTTTTGGCGCCTTGGCTGGTGTGGCTCAGTGGACTGCGCGAACCGAAGGTCGCCTGTTTGATTCCCAGTCAGGGCACGTGCCTGGGTTGCAGGCCAGGTCCCCAGTTGTGGGAGTGCAGGAGGCAACCAATCAGTGTATCTCCCACACATTGATGTTTCTCTCCTCTTTCTCCCTCCCTTCCCCTGTTTCTAAAAGTAAATAAATAAAATCTTTAAAATTCTTTGGCTGCACTTCCAGTGACTGAGATGGTGATAATGATCATCATAGAAGGTGAAAACACCTGGCTGTTCTCCCACCCTGGTAACCCCAAAGAGAATGTGGGTCACTAACAGAGGGGTTGGAGCTAAGTATTAAGAATGGAGCACCCTGAGTCCAGTCTCCAGTGTGGATTCCCCCACCATTCTGTTCTGTGGCCTCCAGTCCGGAGTCAGAGCACAGGGTACCTCCGAGACCCGGGCCCACCCATCTGGTCCTGTCTCTGTTCTCTCTGCTTCACTTCAGTGCTAATAAACACCTTTAACACACCAGGCTCTAGCTTGGCCTGGAGGATCCAGAGATGGTGAGAAACCACCCAGAGCTTCCGGATACCCACAGGGATCATACAGCTACATTTAGGACGTGGTCCTATCAGAGGGGTAGGGGGTTGGGAACCGCACTACCTGGTTTCAGGAGCTGTAACCCCCCCATGGCTAAGGCTGAGTGAGCAACCTTTGGACCAGAAGTAACTAAGGAGAAAAAGCTTATCTCCCTGGCAGAAGCTCTGCTTCTGCTCCTTTTACTTCATCCATAACTGGCCCCCAGTGCTTGATCAATTAGCCAATGAAGGTTAAGATTCCTCAAGGGAGGATCTACCTAATACAGGCACGATCACATGGAGGTCCTCAGGGAAGGACTTGGGGGGCCTATGGAGAAAGGGGGTGATGGACCCTCACCCCTCAGCTTTGACATAGCCTGAGTCCTCCTTCTGTCTTCGAGAAGTCTCCTAATCTCTTGGCTGCCTTACTTCCCCTGCCTGACTTAAGCCTGAAACAATGACAGAGGGCGGTGCAGCCCTGTGCTGGAAAGGGTGGGATCCCTGAGTGATCAGGCCTAAGAAAGAATGCATAAAATCCTCTGAAACCTGCTTTGCTAAGAATGCTCTCAATTAAATAATAAGGGTCCGAGCAGGAAGTGAGTTTGTTTCCCAAAGTTTTGTAGCCCTTTAGCTAACAGACCCTGACTCAGAATAGGCCCTCCTTGTTCTTTGTATGTTATCTATTGTTTGATCCTTACTGCCTGACAATGATTAATGAACTTTACCTGTATTCCTGTGCAAGTTGAAACCCAATAAAAACCTGTCAAGGCAAGGGTTGGCGCGCTCTCTCTTTGAGAGAGTAGTCAGGCCATTCCGGGGTGCTCCCCCCTTGAGGGAGTAGCCGTGCCATCCCTTTTCCCCCACAGGACTCAGTAGTCCATGTGAATTTGTCTCACGTCTCATCCATAACGCTGCAGGCACTGCGGGCTGGTGTCCATGTCAGCTGGGAAGGAAGGCTTCCCAAACTGCTAAGAGGGGTTATTTCTGAGGGAGCTGGACTAAGTGGACACTTACTTCTATATTTTTACTTCTTCTTTTTTAAACATTTTTTATTGATTATGCCATTACATTTGTTCTAGTTCCCCCCTCCATTCCCCTCCACCCTGCACACCCTCCCCCACCATCCCCCCCTTTAGTTCATGAACACCCGTCTCAAGTTCTTTAGATTCTATATTTCCCATACTATTCTTGCCCTCCCCCCTATCTATTTTCTACCTACCATCTATGCTACTTATTTTCTGTACCTTCTCCCCCCTACTCCTTCTCCCACTCCCCTGTTGCTAATCCTCCACGCGATCTTATTTCTATGTTTCACTCCTGATCTAGCTGTCCTCTTAATTTGCTTTTGTTTTAGGTGTGGTTGTTGATAACTGTGAGTTTGCTGTCCTTCCACTGTTCAAATTTTTTATCTTCTTTTTCTTAGGTAAGTCCCTTTAACATTTCATATAATAAGGGCTTGGTGATGATGAACTCCTTGAATTTGGTCTTATCCGAGAAGCACTTTATCTGTCCTTCCATTCTAAATGAAAACTTTGCTGAATAGAGCAATCTTGGTTGTAGGTCTTTGGATTTCATGACTTGGAATACCTCTTTCCAGCCCCTTCTTGCCTGTAAGGTCTCTTTTGAGAAATCCGCTGACAGTCTGATGGGAACTCCTTTGTAGGTGACTGTCCCCTTAGCTCTTGCTGCTTCTAGGATTCTCTCCTTCATTTTAATCTTGGCTAATGTAATGATGATGTGCCTTGGTATGTTCCTTCTTGGGTCTAACTTCTTCGGGACTCTCTGAGCTTCCTGGATTTCCTGGAAGTCTATTTCCTTTGCCAGAATGGGAAGTTCTCTTTTATTATTTGTTCAAATAAGGTTTCCACTAGTGACTGTTCTTCTTCCCCTTCTGGTACCCCTATAATTCGAATGTTGGAACGTTTAAAGATGTCCTGGAGGTTCCTAAGCCTCTCCTCATTTTTTTGAATTCTTGTTTCTTCATATTTTTCTGTTTGGTCATTTTTTCCTTCCTTCTGGTCTACTGCCTTGATTTGAGTCCCAGTCTCCTTTCCATTACTATTGATTTCCTGTGCATTACCATTCATTTCAATTAGTTTAGCTTTCATATGTTTCTCTAATTTGTGACTAAAATCACCCAGTTCTGTGAGGATCCGGATCACCAGTGTTTTGAACTGTGCATCTGACAGTTTGGCTATTTCTTCATCACTTAGATTTATCGGCTCTGGGGCTCTGAGATGTTCTTGAGCCATTTTTGGTCTGTTTGTGCCAGTTAAGTATGAGGAGTGGAGCCTTACTTGTTTACCAGGGCGGGGCCACCCAGGTCGCTGGTTTGTGACGCTGTAGGTGGGGGCGGGGTCAGAGAAGGGGCAATGGCAGTCCTCTCCGCTGGCCCAGTCCGTCCCACCACTCACCCCCCCGCCTGTTTATCTGAGGGGAAATGTGCGAGCCTGCTGCCCTGCGCCGTGCGGTCTCAATGCTCGCCTCTTCACTGGTTTATCTGCACGCAAATGCTCGACAGACCACAGACAGCCAGCTGCGCCTCTTCCCTGTGTCTGCCCGCAGCTAGCCCGCACCTGGGATCTGCGTCTTCAGCTGCCTGCGTACTACCCCAGTCGGGGATCTTTTTGGCCTACCTGCTCCGCTGCTGGCTTTGCCCCTCTTACCCATTTAGCTGAGCATTTCGTTGTTTTCGGACTCTGTACTGTCGATTTTCTGTGTGGTTTGGTTGCGTTTATTGTTGTTAAAACTTTGTTGTTTTTATATTTGGTTGTGCGAGGACGCAAGGTGTTTCCACCTACGCCTCCATCTTGGCGGAAGTCTCTATTTTTACTTCTATAATGTTTGGAAAGGTTTTACAACACCCTGGCAGCCAAGGGCTTTCCCTTTTCTTGTCCAAGGGCTTAGCGAACAGTGGAGATGGAGGAACACCAAGTACTCTCATCTTTGTATTAACAGCTAAGTTATAACAGTAGCTTATGTACCATGTACTATTCCATTTAAATGATCCCACAAGGTAGTTGTTACTGTCATGCCCATTTTGTGGATGAGAAAAACTGAGATACAGAGAGGTGAATTAACTTACCCAAGATCGCATGACTTACCCTTACTGGGAAGAGCCCTTCTGACTGGCCATTCCCTAGAGTAGAAGAAGTTGTCAAATCTCACTCCCTCCCAGCCAAATCAGTATTTCCTCCCTTCCTAAGTCTCCAGACACACCCCTTCCTACAAAGTCTGCTCCCTGGGTAGCTTGTGCAAGGTTGGGGCTCCTGCCTCTTGCCAGATGGTGAAGAGCAAATTCAAGGGTTCCTCTCCAGGCCCCTGGGGTGCAGGTCCCTTTGTTCCTAAGTGAGAAACCCCAGCCTAGACTAGGACAGCTGCCTAGGCCAGGAGAGTTACAGACCTCTCCCCACCTGCCCAGAGCCAGGGGTGGGTCTGCTGGGCCCTAGACCACTTCAGCTGCCTGCAGAGCACCTGCTCATTATTAAAAGCTCAGGTTCATTGCCTGCTCTTCCATGAAGCCTTCCCGAATTCCCCCAACAGTCATCGACTTGCTGTCTCCAAGGCCATACTGAGTGCTTCTTCCAAGTAGGACAATGGCTTACTCAGTAACTTATGTGCCTGCCATACGATAACCATTCTACTACAATAATAGCAGCTATTTCAGACTTATCACACTCTCCATAAACTTCCACGTCCTGTGATGGATGCTGCGATGCACTGGCCAGGTTTCCTCCAGGACTGAGGAACTATTCTCCCAGCTGCTGGGAGTGCTGCCAGCAGGTGGCTCTCTGCTACCAGCCCCCTCCGGGGATTGCCTCTGCGACGTGAGCTGCCCAGCCAGACGTCCTGCCCCTTTCTCAGGCAGCCTGTTTCCAATGACTGATCAACATGGGGCTTAACCTCAAGATAACTCTGAAAAACCTTCCCGCTTCAGAGCTCCCAGCTATGCCCAATCGCGCTTCCTTTTCTTCTCTTCCACAGGTGTTAATTCTAAGAGCATTCTCCAGTAAACTTCCTGCACATTTACCTCCATCTCAGAGTCTGCTCCAACGATTACCCAACCCCTGCAACATCTATCCCTCATCCCATTCATGTACTGATTCCTTCAGCTGATTTTATTGAGTACCTATTATATTTTGGCCCAGCAGCAGAGGCAGCGGATGGAGCGTGAAGCTAACTCTTCAATGGGTGATTCTATGTCCTATCTCTCAGAGAAATTAAAGGCTACAAAAAGGAGATTTCACCAACTTCCACTGTAAAATCCACAGACTTCCCTGCTGTGCCCCTCCTTTCCTCTTTCTTTGCCTCCTTGGAGGAGCTGGGTCCCCTTCCAGAGCCTAGACTGATACTGTATGTTCATCCATGCTCCCTCATCAGAATGACCAATCTGTCCTTGTTTGCCCGGGACTGTTTATTTTTAGAGAGAGAGGAAAGAGGGGAGAATGAGGAAGAGAAACATCGATGTGCAAGAGATATGTCTATTATTTGCCTCTTACATGCCCCCAACTGGGGACCTGGCCCACAACCCAGGCATCTGCCTTGGCTGGGAATCAAACTACTTCAGTTCGAAGGCCAGCACTCAGTCCATGGAGCCACACCAACCAGAGCTAGGACTGTCCAGGTTTTAAAATGGAAAGTCCCACATTCTGTTCAACCCATTAGTCCCCAGCTGGGCAAAGTGAGATGGTTGACCACTCACCTCTCACCTTCTTTGGGGACTTCATTTAATTGGTAATCACACCCCTCTGTTAATCTTCAACTGCTCACTCTGTGTCAGCTCCTTCCCATCATCATGTAAACCTCTCCTATTCTTTTTTTGCCCTGGCTGCTTTCACTCTGGCTGTTGCCACTCCTCTGAAACTGCTCCTGCCAGGGCCACCTGTGACCTCCTTGTTGATAAACTGAGTGGAAACTTTTCCATCTTCATAGTGCTTGGCTTGTGCTAGGCCAGATCTTCAAGTCTGGCTCACATTTAATGATGACAAGAATGACGTCTTGGATTTGGTTCAAGGTCCTTTTAAAATTAGCCTACGTCTGAAACAGCTAATGCCAACACCCCTCGTGCAAAGTGTGTACAGTGAGGAGGGTGCAGGTGAAAGAATGTGCCCCCCCTCTGCCTCCCTCGAGCACCTGGGGTTGGCGGGCTTCTCCGTTACAAACAGTGAGATGACCACACAGCTCACAAGAGCATAGAGACTGTTGTCTTTCACACTCCCACTCATATCGGCCTAGAAACATCTTTTGCCACCAAACTAGGCAAAAATTCTGCACCTGGCCCTCATGTCTGGGTTTTAAACCTTGACATTCTTGTTGGGCCAGTGCTAGATCAATCTCCTCTTATCAACATCTGAAGTGTAGAGCACAAGGGTTTTCCCTTCGTGTCTACTAAAATGGGCCCAATCGCTTCCCGTCCTTTTGGCTAAGATCAAGTATAGTATCTGTTCTTATCAGTTTAAAGTGGGCCCAGCCAGGTCTTCCTGAGGCTCTCAGCATCGTGGGCTCAGTTGACTCACCTGCAAAATTCTTTCACCTTGACTTCTGAGAGCCAAGAAACAGCTCCCTTTGCCAGAGTAGCTCCACTCCTCCTTCAGACCTCAACTTGCCTGTCACTTCCCCCTGAGAGCAGAGTCAATCTCTGCCCATTGCCTCACCCTGACTCACCTACCTCCTCCAACTAACTGTCTGAACCTGAGCTGGACCAGGGCAAGGCCTGGCTTGCAGGAGGACACCAGAGGCACCTGTTCCTCTGGAGGTTCCTGGGGACCCCAAGCCCTCCACCACACTCCCAAACTTCTGGAAGCCATTCTTTAATAGTTTCATTTCCCTTGAGTGATGGAGATGGGGAGAACACCTTGGTTTCCTTGTAGCTTTGCAATAATAGCTCTTTGCGTAGTTTTCTCATTTTGTTTTCACCCAACCTGCAGTGTTATCCCATTATACAGAGAGGGCAACTGAGGCCCAGGTAGGCGAGTGAAGAGTTTGGGCCAAATCAACCAGGTATTAAGTAGTGACTCTACTCTCTTGATGGCAGGTGCTCTGAGGGAATTTTGCCTCCTGCTTTCTTGCATGCCTCAGACCTGCTCCTGTGTGGGGACAGGTCAATTTCATGAAAGTGGTGAGCACCTCACCAATGTCATCCCAATTCGATTCACAGAAAGCTGTCCCTTTACATATGCAGGGGGTTTGGAGAACTTTCTGGTCCACGCTCTTCTGGGTGAGTAGGAAGGGCAGGATATTTGCCCTATTTTATAGACGAGTAAACTGGACACTCAGAGAGCAGAAGTGACTTCCACAATCTCAACACTAATAGTGACTCGGCCACTAGTTAGTGGAAGCAGGCCCCGTGATTCTCTTTGACACCCACAACCTTGGTGCTGGAAATCAGCATGAGGTTAGCCCACCAGAATCCAAGAGGCCAGCGGCTGTGAGGATGGACACAGGGCTGCCTAGCCATGCCCTAAGGGGCCGACCCTCATATTCAACAGTCCGTCCCTGATATTCCAGATGCGCTCAAAGCCAAACGGTGGAATTGTCATTCTCTGCCTCTGCTGCCCTTTCCACATCAAGGCTACTCTCGAAATTCATTCTTGGGATGGTCGCATGGAGAGAAGAGACCCTGGGCAGTGGCTAAAAATCCCTTCTTAGATAAGCGGATGCCCACAGAAAAAGCAGATTTGAAAACGGGTTTGATGTCTGGTTGCTGCAATTGGTGATGAATCCAATCCCAGGGACGATAAAGACAGGCCGGGACACTCCCGGACCCCAATCCCGTACTTGTTTCTGCGGATCAGTCTGGTTCGCCCGGCCTCGGAGGCAGCTTCAAAACCTCCACCTAACAGTTAAAGGAAATGCGCAAGCGCCCTGTTGCCAGCGCCCACAGCCTCAGGGCTGTGCTTTTGTTACTTAGAAAACAGCCAATCAGCGATCCAGCCGCTGACCAATGGGAAGCGCGGATAAGTCAATCCCGCAAATTTGAAAGCGTGGGGCGGGAGGAGGTTGGCGTGGTTGAAGGGAGGGTGTGGGGCACTCTCTCCTGTAGCCCCGGGCTCCTGTCTGTGGCGAGGGGACCCAGCTGCGAGCGGCGACACCAGCGGCTGGAAATCAACGAAGGGTAAGCGCTCCCGCGGGCTCCTACGCCCAGGTCTAGGACGCTGGGTCCCAGACGCTGAAGGTGGCAGCGCCAGCCCAACCCCTTTAGTTCGAGACACTAAAGTGCAACGTGGAGACCACCCAGGTCCTGCGTGGTCTCCTTGGAACAGGCAGGGAAGGTGTGGGAATCAGGGCGCTTCCTTACACATCTGCGCGGGAGATCGCGACCCCTCTGCTGGTCTGTACCGGATCTGGAGTGCGTCCGCACATCTGCACTGGGCCGGGCCGTCTGCACATCCGGTCTGTGAAAGACACTCCCGCTTGGGTGTAAGGAAGAATTGGGTCTTCCTAGAGACCTGGGACCCCCTGCGCATTGGTGCGGAGTAGCTAAGACCCTCTCTACATCTATGCAGAAGAATTGATTGTAGAGCTGTGTCAGAATGAACTTAGTTAGTTACTGGGCACTCAGTCAATATTTGATTGAATGAAGGAAGGAATGAAAGAATACCTGTATGGCAGAAAAACATGTTTTCTGCTACAGCTCCTAGGATGCCTCCTCTTAACCTTGACCCTTAAAGGTAGCGAATAACTTGGAAAAGATAACGCCCGGTCTCTGACATGGGAAACTTAGGGGATTTTACTGAAGACATTGCCTAGTTTGCCATGTGTAACGCGCTCCCATGTATAATGCGCACCCTTATTTACTACCAATGTACAATTCACATCCTTATTTTTCCCTCAAAAATTTGGGCAGAAAGTGTGCATTATGCATGGCAAAATACAACAAAAAGTTATCTGGCATCATGGGAAAATGTTGTTTGTCATATTAATCCTGTAATAATGGCTAACATTTTTGAGCACCTACCATGTTTGAGTGAACTTATTTAATCCCCACAACAATCCTATGGGATAGATACTAATATTTACATTTTACAGATTGCGAATCACTAGCTAAAAGGAGAAAGTCTACAGAATTTTTCTGAATGAACTTCTCAGTGTTACACTGCTTTCTTCAATCTTGTTCCTATTCTATTTCCTCTCCCTCACCACATCCCATGCTTCAACTGCCAACACAGCCAGTCCTTCTCTGCCTGCTTCATTATTAAATTACTCCCATCTCAGATAGTTTAATGTGTCTCAATTTATTGCTCTTTATATTATCCAACCCACTTCTATTTATACCTTTTTTAAAAATATTTTTATGTATTTATTTTTAGAGAGGGGAAGGGAGGGATAAAGAGAGAGAGAGAAATATCAATGTGTGGTTGCCTCTCACATGGCCCCCACTGGGGACCTGGTCTGCAACCCAGGCATGTGCCCTCACTGGGAATTGAACTAGCGACCCTTTGATTTGCAGTCTGCACTCAATGCACTGGGCTACACCAGCCAGGGCATATTTATGCCTTTTTTTAAAAGTGTACAAATAGCCCTGACCAGGTGGCTCAGTTTGTTGGATCATTAGCCTGTACACCAAAAGGTTGTGGGTTTGATTCCTGGTCCATGTTTCTGTCTCACATGGATGTTTCACTCTCTCTCTCCCTTCCACTCTCTCTAAAATCAATAAGCATATCCTTGGGTGAGGATTTTTTAAAAAGCATACAAGTAGCATATTTCTAGAAGTATTTATAAACATTTTCTCTATCTGACCACAAAGCAAATCAAACCAGTTATCAGATATCAAACTAGATTCTCTTTCCACAAGCAATTAAGTGAAAAATAGAAAAGAAAAAGAAATTAAAACACTCATATTTTAGATTTTTTTAAAAAGATTTTATTTATTTATTTATTTATTTATTTATTTATTTATTTATTTATTTTTAGAGAGGGGAAAGGAGCAAGCGAGGGAAAGGAACATCAGTGTGTGTTTGCCTCTTGAGCACCCTCTACTGGGGACCTGGCCCACAACCCAGGCATGTGCCCTGACTGGGAATTGAACTGGCAACCCTGAGGTGCACAGGCCTGCACTCAGTTCACTGAGCCCCACCAGCCAGGGCTAGATCTTTTTTTTAAATTGAATTTTTTGGGGTGACATTGGTTTACAAAATCATACAGATTTCAAGTGTACAACTCAACAAAACATTTGTACACTGTATTATGTGCACATTTTCCCAAGCAAAGTCTGTTTCTGTCCCAGTTCCCCGCTCCTTTGTCCAACTCCACCTACCCCTCACCTCCCTTTCCCTCTGGCTATCACCCTAACTAGTGTGTGTGTCTATGTGGCTTTTATACATATATATTTTTTAATGTTTATTCTTAATCCCTTTACTTTCTTTCATCTAGCCCCTTGATGACCCTCCCTTCTGACAGCTGTCAGTCTGTTCACTGTGTCCATTATGCCTCTGTTTCTATTCGCAGACAAGTGAGATCACATGGTATTTGTCTTTCTTTGACTGGCATAGATCTTTTTTAAAAACCTGCTTAACTCAGTTAAATAGGATATCATAATTGTAATTAAAAGATAATTAGTATGGAACAGTGATAATACCATTTATGAAACTTGTAGGATGCAAGCAAAGCAATATTTTGAGGGTAATTTATAGTTTTAAGTGCTTACATTTTAACTTTTTTTAAAAAAAAGCTGAAAGTTAGTGAGGCAAATATACTACTTTAATAACATAGAACAACAGAATAAACGTGTAGACAATAAAAAGGCATTAAGAGCAGAAATTAATGAAGTAGGATTTTACTACATAATAGAGGATTAACTCAGCCAAAATCTGTAACTTTAAAAAGACTAATAAAAAAGCCAAACCCCTAGCAATAAAAAAAAAAAACGTAGAAAATGCCTTCAAACATGAAAATAGAGACATAACTTTAGTCACTGAGAAAGTAAAAGAGAGGGAGAAAGACTTCAGTGGGACACAATTTTTAACAATGCTTTTGGACACTTTTCTAGGAAAAAACAACTTACCAAAACTGATTTAAGAAGTTCTGGAAGTTTTTAACAGACTTAGCTTAGACCATTGAGGAAATTGAATTAGTTTAAAATGTACTATCACGCCCACCAAAAACCCCCACTGAACACCAGAAATTTATAAGCAATTGGAAGAAATTATTCCAATCTTGTACAAATCTTCCCTAAAAAAAAGTCCTGTTGTGTGATACCAAAAATGAGACAAAGAAAATTATAAGCCCATCTAATCTCTTCTATAAATGTAGTTGTAAAAGTCTTAAATAAAATGTGAATAATCAGCCTTGGCTGGTGTGGCTCAGTGGATTGAGCACTGGCCTGCGAATCAAAGGGTCCCTGGTTCAATTCCCAGTCAGGGCACATGCCTGGGTTGCAGGCTAAGACAAGAGATCTAAAAAAGATAAAATTAGTAGTAAGCAAAACTGTCATCAGTTACAGCCTTATGATTGTCTATTTAAAAAACAAAAAAAACCCCACAACTCTCTTCTCCGAGCGACCGTAGATGGAAGTGGTATTTGGGCGTTGCCCTGTAGGTACCAGGTAAGGAGAGGTAGGAGCCACAAAACCTCTACAACAGGGCAGAATGGCCTACTACAAACAGAAATGCGTCTGCTTGCAGTCTGGACAAGGTCAAGTTCTGGCCTTGTTACTTACCCTCCAAATAACAAGTTCCTTCCTGAGCAGTTTTCTTTGTAGAGTTGGGATATAACTACAGAATGAGATTGTAAATCTCATGTGAAATTTAAATGACACCATTTGTAAGGCTCTTAGCCTAGGGCCTGATACATAGTAAGCACACGATAAATGTTAGCTATAACAGTAATTACTTTTAGGCTTTTGGATTCAGACTCCGCTCTTCTCTGGCCATTATTCATCTGTAGGACAAATACTATACAGCCTTTACTGCGTCCTGGGTCTGGTGTCTGGGCAGCCGGGGTACACAGACTAGATCACAAGAGGGCCCTGCTGTCTTGGAGCTTAAAGACCAGAGACACGAGTGTGTGAGAGCTGTGAAGGAGTGACGAAGGGGACTACAGCGATCCCTATAAAAACAGAACCTCCAGGGTCCAGGCCCCGCCTGCCTTCCCAGCGCCCCATGGCTATATAGGCAGATGTCCTGGAGTCCTCAGAAATTCTGCTCCAGGAGCTTCTGAAGAGCTTAGTCTCGTGCCACCCGTCCTCTGAGGATGGGCAGAGGAAGCTGGCTTGAAAACAACTGCATCTTGGCTTCCCAGCCCCAGCTCGGCAGCGAACTAGCCTCTGGGTTTTAATGAGCTGCCCTGGGTTAGAAACAGAATGTGGCTGTGGCTGGCTCAGAACCCTGAAGATCTTATTAAAGAATCATCTCCCTCGTACTTTGGGCTAAAATGCTCTTTCCAACTGAGGATCAAAGCAAACTTGACAAACGTTCTCTCATTAATCTCCCCGTCCCCCTGGGGTGGGAGCAGATCTGTAGCTGTTCTCTCTGGCTCTCCAAGCAGGGAAGTTGGTGCATCCATGTGATGTGGCTGGTGGGAAGAGTTCCTGCCAGTCAGATAGGGAGCAGAGACCGGGACCCAGGCATCCCAGCTGCAGTCATGCCACGTGTCACCACTACCCCCACGCCCCCCACCCTCCCCTGTCCTGTGCTGTTTCAGGAAGAAGGAAAACATCTCATTAGGCAAAGAGTCTGCCTCACTGGCCCTCAGGAAGTGGAGAGGAGAGGACTGTAAAGGTTACACAGACGCCGCTGCCAGTGCCCTTTTTAATTTCCTGCTCAGAATGGTAGGCGGCTCTGTCGCTCCTCCTCAGCTGAAACCTTCCCTGTGGGGAGCTGGGACTGCCATCAAAGTCAGCCAGTGTAGACCCAGACTGTGGGGCCCAGCACCCTCCGCCTTCACCCAGAGGGTGCCGGGCTCTGCAAGAGTCTGGTTCCCTGGGATAGGGGGGAATGCGCGGGTGGAAGACAGGAGACTTCTCTGTGCTGCAAATGAGGTACAGTCCATATATCCCAAAGTGTTTGCAGACTACATTATGCCAGTTACATAAAAGAGATTATAATTATTAGAAAACATAAGGGACGATTACAACAATGTGAGCAGGAAAGCGTCATGTACAGTATCACTCTCTGTAAGGCAGTGCGCCGGCTCTGTGGTCGGGCTGCCTGGAACCAGGCCTGGTCGCCGGCACTGGGATCCTGGGCACGTTGCATAACCTTCTGTGTCTCCATTTTCTCACTGAAAAATGAGCATGATCATAGTATCTGTCTTGCTGGATTGTGACGGAAATGAAAGGAGATCATGGTTGGAAGGTGCTTAAAACAGCCCCTCATACGGCAGGCACGCAGTTGCAGACCAGTCGCTGGAACAAGACAAAAATTATACATGTGTAAAAAGATTATCGTTGGTTGATACCTTGTTTTGTGTAGGGAGGAATTCAGTTTGGACCTTGGAGGCAGGGGTTTCAAATCAGCTCAATTCTACCGCATTCCCAAAAGAACACGAGTTGTTTGCTGAAGTATTAGATAGAAATTCTACTTTTTTTTTTTTGCTGAATGACCTTGGTCCTGTCAGTGGGACTTGGTCTTGCCTGAGAAAGCACTTGTCTGTTCCCATCCCCCAGGAGCAGCCTCTGTCCCTTGCCTCTGTTAATATATCCCTAGGGTCGGAGTGAACTTTTCTAGGAGGTCTGTGACTCCTGCATTCCAAAAATTCCATCTCTAGCCTCGGGAGGCTGGCTTGAAGGAGAAATGGAAAAAACAAACAAACAAAAAAACAAGGAGGGAGGTCTGAGGGGACTGCAAGCGGGAATAAGCAAATAAGTGTTTGCAGTCATCGCCAGGTCGACATTAGGAAATCTGCCCAGCTTACCCTCTATACTAACACACCCAAGGAGAAGCACTGTGTGATCATCTCAGCCAGTGCCAAAAAGCATCTGATAAAATTTAACGCCCATTCCTGATGGATAGGGAAGGATAAGGGACTAAATATGGAAGAGCTAAAAATAGAAAGTAACTGTCATTATTTGCAAACTATACCATCATTTAATTGAAAAACCTAAGAGAATCAATGACAGTCTATTGGAACTAATAAGGGAGTTCAGTAATGTAGCCAGATACAAGGTCTGCATGCAGAAATCGGTAGCTTTCCTGCATGCTGGCAAAAATGAATTAGACAACACGATTTTTAAAAGAGCCTGTTTGCCCTGACTGGTGTGTCTCAGTGGATTGAATGCTGGCCTGTGGACCAAAAGGTTGCCGGTTCGATTCCCAGTCAGGGCACACGCCTGGGTTGTGGGCCAGGTCCCCCTTTGGGGACATGCAAGAGGCAACCAATGTATGTGTCTCTCGCACATCAATGTTTCTCTCCCTCTCTTTCTCCCTCCCTTCCCTTCTCTCTAAAAATAAAAAAATGAAATCTTGAATAAATAAATAAATAAGAGCCTATTCACAATATAATAAAGACTATACAATAACTAGTAATAAGCCTATCAAGAAATATACAAAACTCAAGTGAAGAAAGCTATAAAGTTTTATTGAGGATTATAAAGTTGTGAATAATGAAGAGACGCGAGATGGGAAGTCTTGATGTCACAAAGATGCCAATTCTCCTGGTGTCAATCTATAATTCAAAGTACTCCCAATTAACGTCTTTGCAGGATTTTTCACAGAATTCTGTAAACTGATTCTAAAATCTTACGCCAGGCAAGATGCCCAAGAATAGCCATGAAAAAGAAAAATGAGGTGAGATATTACAGAGTCGCAGTAATTCCAACAGTGAGTGACTGCAAAAGGAACAGGCACGTCAGCAGAACAGAATGGAGAATCTAAAAACAAATTCATGTTGATAGGAGAATTTAAAGATTTTATTTGTTTATTTTAGAGAGAGGAGAAGAGAGGGAGCGAGAGAGAGAAAAACATCGATGCAGGAGAAACAAAAATTGACTGGTTGCCTCTCACACGCCTCCAGCTGGGAACCTGGCCCCCAGTGTGGCAACCCAGGCATGTACCATGACTGGGAATCGAACCGGTGACCTTTAGGTTTGTGGGATGACACCCAACCCACTGAGCCACACCAGTCAGGACCTAGGAGCTATATTAAATGTGGCATTGAAATTGGTGGAGAAAGGATGCACCATTTAATAAATGATCTTGAGATGACTGCTTACCATTCAGAAATTTAAAAACTTCACATCATTCACAATAAAATAAATTCTATCTGTATAAAGACCTAAATTTTAAAAAGAACGAGTAACGGGCAAATATATGAAAGTGTTTATTACTGTGGGGAAGGAATGTCTTCTCATATATTACATAAAAACCATAAGAAAGCCCGACACATTTGACCATTTAAAAATTACAAATTTCAATATGGTCAGGGTAGGATTTTTTCTAAGAATGCATGGTTGGTTTAATACCAGGAATAATATCAAATCATTAACCACATCAACAAAATAAAGGGGAAGAGACACATGTCAGGAGATGCTGAAAGAGCATTAGGTAACATTTTAGACCTTCCTGGCAATAACTCCAAGTAAAACAAGAATAGAAGAAATCGATAGTGTGGTAATGACTATATATGCCAAACTGGTTCCTCAACAGTGAAGCATGAAACCATTTCCTTTCAAATCAAGAACAAGACAGGAATGCCCATTGTCATCATTATTATTCAAACTTACTTAAAGATTGCAATAGACAAATAAAATATTTGGTATAAAATAGAGAAAAAAGGTAAAAAATTATTTTTTTTTCTGATATATAATTGCATACTCACAAAACCCAATAAGCCCTAATTTAAAAAACAATTGGGTCCTGGCTGGTGTAGCTCAATGGATTGAGTGCAGGCTGAGAACCAAAGGGTCACCAGTTTGATTCCCAGTCTAGGACACATACCTGGGTTGTGGGCCAGGTCCTGTGGGTGAGGTCCCCGGGGGGGGCCACATGGGAGGCAACCACACATTGATATTTCTCTCCCTCTCTCTAGAAATAAACAAATATTTAAAAAATAAGTTAAATTAAAAAATGGAATTAATAAGAGAGTTTGAGGGCAGTAGCGTTTCTCTGCTAGCAATTGCCACCTGGAAATGGAGATGGGGGAAGTTGTTGCATTCATAAGAGTGATTAAATCTATAAAGAGTGGGAATTATATTAAAAGGGCAGGTGCAGAACCTATCTGAAGAGAAAGAAAACTATAAAAATCTTATTGAGGATCATAAAAAAATCTGAACAAATAAAAAGGCAATAGCCATGTTTTTGCATGAAAAGGTTTAATATAGAATAAATATGTAAATGTAATACAATTCCAATTATAATTCCAATAAAGCTTTTGTGGGAGATAGGGATGTTTCGAATTGGGAATGGAATTGATAAAAATTTTCTTAGAGTCTGCCCTGGCTGGTGTGGCTCAGTGGATCAAGCACTGACCTTCGAACCAAAGGGTCACTGGTTCAATTCCCAGTCAGGACACATGCCCGGGTTGTGGGAGAGGTCCCCAGTAGGGGGCGCATGAGAGCCAACCACACATTGATGTTTCTCTCCCTCCCTCTAAAAATAAGTAAAATATTTTTAAAAATATTTTCTTAGAGTCAAATAGTACAATAAATGTCTGAGAATAACCAAGAAAATCAGGAAAAAAGAAGACTAGTTGCGGGGGTGGGGGGTCTTGCCTTACTGGATGGAAAGCACCGGTAAAGGATGGAGTGGAAAGAGCGTGGCGTGAGCCCAAGAGTAGACGGATGAGTGGAACGTAACAGAAAGCCCAGTAATAGGCCTCTGGAAAGAAAACAGTCATTTGGACATGACAAACGTGGTATTTCCAGCGAGAAAGAGATATTTATTAATAATTGGTGCTGGCACCAATATTCTCATTTTCTTAAGGTGTAAAACAGAGATCAGTTCGGGGGGGGGTGGGAGGAGGCCTTGAATGCTCGGCTGAGGGGGCTCCTGCTCAGTCCTAGGGTCGGATCCTCATATCCACTGTGTCTCTGCCCAGGTGTTGCCATGGTGATGGCGGTGGAGGACAGCAAGGTGCAGGTTGTAGTTCGGGTGAGGCCCCCCACCCCACGGGAGCTGGAGAGCCAGCGGCGGCCTGTGATTCAGGTGGTGGACGAGCGGATGCTGGTGTTTGACCCTGAGGGGCCCGAAGGGGCCTTCCTCGGCCTGAAATGGGGCAGCATCCACGACGGCCCCAAGAAGAAGGGCAAAGACCTGACGTTTGTCTTCGACCGGGTCTTTGGTGAGACGGCCACCCAACAGGACGTGTTTCAGCACACCACCCACAGCGTTCTGGACAGCTTCCTCCGGGGCTACAACTGCTCAGGTGAGACTCTGGGCGACGAGGAGGAAGAGCCCCGGCTGGTGGCTGCCTCGCCGCCCTGCTTCTTCTCATGCTTTTATGTGTCCCCTGACAGGTGCCCGCTGTCCCAGGCACTTGTTGAAGAGGCCTCTGGCCCTTGCATTCTCTGTGGGTCCCCCATTCATTCTCCTCCTGTGTGGCAGGCACTCTCCTGGGCCCTGGGGTACAGTGGCAGATCAGACAGACATAGTTTCTGTCCTCTTGATGCTTCCCGTCTACAAAGGGGGAGACAGCAGTTGACATCACACCCACAGTGTGTGCTTATAGGGTGAGGGATGCGGGGGGAGAGCCGTGGGCCCTCAACAGAGGAAGCTCCCCAGACGGGAGAAGGCATCCCGGAGGAAGGGAGGTGCTTCAGTCTCCATGGAGACCCTCTTGCCTGCGAATTCGAATTCGCAGGCAGGCCAGGACCCAGACGTGGAGAACTCAAGCTGCAGGGCAAATGTGGGGGATGTGAGTGGCTCGGAGCAGCCGGACTGTGCCGATGGAAGGCACAGGAAGGGGCTTGGGGAGAGAAGGGTGGGCTGGGCGGAAGTGCACAGGGGGAGTCAAGCAGACAAGGCGGGTCTGGCCCTGCCACCCCCCTACTCCCGCTCTGTCCCCTGCAGTGTTCGCCTATGGGGCCACTGGGGCAGGGAAGACACACACCATGCTGGGAAGAGAGGGGGACCCTGGCATCATGTACCTGACCACTATGGAACTGTACAGGCGGCTGGAGGCCTGCCAGGAGGAGAAGCAATTCGAGGTGCTCATCAGCTACCAGGAGGTAGGGCTGTTCCCCTGTTCCCTCCTGGGACTGGGCGGCCCCACCCCTCATTCTCACAAGCCCCTCCGATGGGAGGGGCATGGAGCGAGTAGTGGGTGAGGGTGGTAGGAAGGGGGCAGACGGGGCCCAGCCAGCACCCAGAGGGCAGAAACAGCTCAGAGACACACTGCGGGCGAACTAAACCTGCTCTGGTCACTAACAGCATCCTGCAAAGTGCCACTCCTGTGGTGGTGTCTGGTCAGTTTCCCCTGCCCAGCAGCTCAGCCCTCCCAGCCCCTAGCTGGGAGGTCTCCTGGCAGGCCCAGTCCCTCAGGCCTCTCCCTTGCTTCCTTCCTCCTCAGGTGTACAATGAGCAGATCCACGACCTCCTGGAGCCCAAGGGACCCCTCGCCATCCGGGAGGACCCCGACAAGGGGGTGGTAGTGCAAGGACTTTCGTTCCACCAGGTGCGAGGCTGGGGTTGGTAGCACGAGCCGCCCCATTGGTCCTCCAGGGTCCCTCACCAAGCAGTTCGGGATGCCCGAGTCCCACGGCAGCGCCCGCCGGTGACGTGGGTTCTGCAGAGCAGCCCTGCTGTTGTGGGGAGTCCTGGCAGGGGAAGCCACAGCTCCCTTCCCCGTCTTCTCCTCTGTAGCCAACCTCGGCCGAGCAGCTGCTGGAGATGCTGACCAGGGGGAACAGGAACCGCACGCAGCACCCCACTGACGCCAACGCCACGTCCTCCCGCTCCCATGCCATCTTCCAGGTGAGGGGGTGGGGGCTCGGAGCCTGCAGAGGGGGCTTCTGATGCCTGGTGCCGGCTCACTCCTGCCCTCTGCCGGCAGATCTTCGTGAAGCAGCAGGACCGGGTTCCAGGTCTGACCCAGGCCCTTCGGGTGGCCAAGATGAGCCTGATTGACCTGGCTGGCTCGGAGCGGGCATCCAGCACCCACGCCAAGGGGGAGCGGCTGCGGGAGGGTGCCAACATCAACCGCTCCCTGCTGGCCCTCATCAACGTCCTCAATGCCCTGGCTGACGCCAAGGTAAAGCTGCACAGATCAGGGTGCCCACAGCACCCGGCCACTGAGCGCCTGAAACTGAGGGTCCTTCCTTTCAGCCTGGGGACCAGAGGCTGCCAGGTTCCAGCACAGGTCTGTCTGGTCCAGCCACCTCACCCCAGGCTTGCTTGCTGCCCCCCGCCTCCCAGGGCCGCAAGTCTCACGTGCCTTACCGGGACAGCAAACTGACCCGTCTGCTCAAGGACTCTATTGGGGGCAACTGCCGCACAGTGATGATCGCAGCCGTCAGCCCCTCCGGCCTGACGTATGAGGACACTTACAACACCCTCAAGTATGCCAACCGGGCCAAGGAGATCAAGCTTTCGGTGTGTGTCTGCCTGGTGTGGGGGGCCCCAGTCCAGGAGAGGGAGGGGCAGGACCCACCACGTGCCCCGGTGCCTGGAGCACGTATTCCCACGGGGGGAGGGAAGGCCTTCCCTAGCCTGTGTCTTCGGGGAAGTTGTGGTGGAAGCGGCATGGTGCCTGTGCCTGGGAAGACTGCAGCTGGGGGAGAGGCGTGGTGGTCTCCGAGACTCGGAAAAAGAGTAAAATGCAGCACTGGCCCACCGAGGCAGAAGGGGGTGGCCCAGTGATCTTTTCCAGCGATCACTTTCAGACTTGGTTTTAGCTGCAAACCAATGGAAACACCGGCATGCCACACGGAGAGCAGAGCTGCTCTGCCTCCCCCAGCCTCCCCCAGGGAGCAGCTGCTGCTGGGCAGCCCCTGGCCTGGCGAGAGTGGATCAGGCACAGTCAGGGTCCTTGGGTTCAAAGGCGACCTCTGCCTCTGCTGTGGCCTCAGGCAAGGCACTGACCCTCCCAGGCCTGTCCCCGGTCATGAGCCTGACTCACGAGAATGTGAGTGAGGTGCCTGGCACAGTGCCCGGCCTTTGGACGTGAGTGCTTAAAGCTACTCTGAGCGAAGAGACATCTCTCCCCCGTGTCCCCATCGCAGCTGAAGAGCAATGTGGTCAGCCTGGATTGTCACATCAGCCAGTACGCCACCATCTGCCAACAGCTCCAGGCTGAGGTGAGGAGCCCACCTGCGGAGTGTGGCTGGGAGGCAGGGCACCCTGGCTTGGTGGGGTGAGGGGGCAGGAGCATCGGGGTGTGGCCAGGGTTCTGTGCCTGGGGGTGGGGCAGCTCCCACCTGCTGTGCTCACCTGGGGCTCTGAAGGACCGGCTGTGTCGGTTCCAGGTGGCCACCCTGAGGGAGAAGCTTCGAGTGTATGAGGCGGGGGCCCAGGACCTCCCGCAGCCCCCCGAGTCGGGCCCTCCGCAACAACTGTGAGTTCTGTGGCCCACATCTATCCCACCCTTCAGCTCAGCCAGGAAAGCCCCCTTTTCCAGCTTCTGGAGAGCCAGGCAGGACTCCTTGCTTCTGTTCTGACACCTAGGGCTAGGGGTTCCCACCCAGTGCCCAGCACACTGATTGGTACTTAGAATACCCTGTGTCAATGAGCAAAGGACACTCTAGCACATGTAAGCATCATCTACTATTCAAAAGAAGGTATGGTTAAGAGATGGGTGTCATTGTTTCCTAAGCCAGAACATTTCTGGCTCCTCCTCCCTGCCCCTACCCCCAGCTACTGCCTACTTGTTACCCAAGTGTCCATCTTTGTGGGCTCTGTCACGCCTGCCCCCTCCCTGCTTTCCCCACCTGCCCCTACTTCCCACCCCTAAAACCCCACATTTCCCCCCTTAGCCTTTCCAGCTCCTCCCCACCATCCCTCCTCCCCAGCCAGCCCTGCACCCCAGAGCTCCGCCCAGAGCCTGCAGTCCTTCCAGAGGAGAGCCTTGGGACAGAGGCCCAGGTGGGGAGGGTTGAGGAAGAGAAATCTTCGGACCAGGAGCCACCCCCAGAGGAGGAGGACAAAGGCCCAGCTGTGGAGGTAGGACTTAGAGCTGGTGGAATATTAGAAGAAGTGCCCTTTCCAACTCATGGAGTCCGTGCAGTCCCAGGTTCTCTACCGGGGTGTCACATCCTAGCTGTTAGGAGGCTTTCAGATCCTGTGCAAGAAGGAGAGCTACTCTGTTGGGCCCCGAGTTTCTGGGAGTGAGGGGGGAGTGTTACCACGGGGGCCTGGCCATTCCAGGAGCCGTCACCCCCACTCTTGGAGGAGGGAAAGACTAGGAGCCGCTTACACAGGGAGGCAGGTCATCCTGGGCCCTCTATCTGTGACGTCCTTCCTTTTTAGGTTCCAGTCCAGGTGCCAGAGCAGAGCCTCCGACAGTCACTGCCAGCGTCCCCTGGCCCGATCCTGGAGGCCAAGCAAGTGGGGGGCCACCTGTCACCACAGAACCTGGAGGGGGACCATTCTAAGCAGTAGGTGTCTTACTCTTGTCCAGGGTCCGAGGAGGGAGGTGATGGGTTCCAGCTTCCTGGGGTGGGAGTTGGTACCGAGTTGCAAAAGTTCTGGTTCTGTTCTAGTTAACAATCAAGTGTTTCTCACCATTGTCCATTATCTGCTTTTTTTTCAATCCTTACCTGAGGATATTTTTTTTTAGTTGATTTGAGAGAGAGAGGAAGGGAGAGAGAGAGGAGGAAACATCCTTGTGAGAAACATTGATCAGTTGCCTTCTGTACATGCCCTGACTAGGGATCGAACCTGCAACATTTTGGTGTATGGGACGAGGCTCCAACCAACTGAGCCACCATTATCTGCTTTTAACAGCTTGATATTATCACCTACTCTATTTATTTATCATCTATTTATTCCTCCACGTAGCCGGCAGCCCAACAGAAGGGGAGCAAAACACTAAGTTCTGTCGAGGTAGCCGGCAAGTGCCTGCCTAGTGAGGGCAGGGCCATGAGGGCAGGGCCATGAGGGCCGGCGCTTTACTTTCCAGTCTGAGGCCAAGCCAATCACCCTCAGCAGCGGGGAGCAGCCAGAGAAGCCAGGTGTCAGGCCGAGGAAGGGACAGACCTCCCGAGTCAGGTGTTTACTGCGTCTTCAACAACAGATCGACCGTGGCTGTTTCTCTTCAGCAGTAAACACAAACCACCACCCTCGGCCAGAGAGAAATAGATTTTTGGACCATTCTGTGCTTTTTGGAGAGGTGCTGCTGGTATTTTTTCCCGTGGTCCGCAGAACATCAATCCCCTGCCACTTAGCTCTGTGGCTGCCGACCCCACTCCACCCTCCCCAGCGTGCTTCACACTAGGCAGTGTATTTAAAGCTTCTGGACAGAAGGGCCTGTTTAATTTTATTTCTTGTTGGGGAGCGTCTGGTCCCAACTCAGCGACAACGCTGCAGCCTGAATAATCAGCAGCCTATTATCTGTCTCCTGCTGCCGACTCCCTGGGGCCCAGCTGTGGCAGGGATGCAAGGGTGGGATGTCCCCTTGGAGCCCAGGGAACAACCACGGGCTCCCGCTCATGACTCGGGGGCTCCCTGCCCAGTGTCCTCTGTTGCGAGGAGAGGGGACACCAGGGTTCTCGTTTCTGCTGTGCCTCTCGTTTAGTGCCCTCTGACAAGCTGCTTTCGTCTTGGCTAGGATCTGAGGGATCACAACCCTATTTATTCTCCCTGCTTCTTTGAAGCACTAATAAAATGCGACAGAAAACCCTAAGTATGAGGGCATGCAGAACATTCTAGATCATCTCCATACTTGGAAACACCCTAACAACCAGATAATGGGAAATAATTTCTCTTTGGCTTTCTCTAAAATCTTTCTCAAAATCTGAGACCACCAGGGTACCGAGGCAATCTTAGATTTTCCAGTTCAGTGGTTTTTAGAATTTATTTATTTATTTTTTTTGCTGCAAAGTCCTTTCTTCAAACGAACTTAGGCGGAAGTCTAACGTGGAGAACAGATAAAGCAGAACTGCTGTATTTAAAACGTCCTTGGATGGGCTTCTCCAAACCCACTTGGGAAATCCCTGGTCTGGACCATGTGTCCATTCGCCAGATGGGTCCTAGGGCACTCACTGGCCCAGGGCCACACAACCACAGGAGAGAGACAGGGCCACACCTGTCCTCTGACCTCCAGGCCAGTATGTTTATCTTTAACACGCACTCTCCCATTAGATTAGTGGTCTAATCTTTCTGTGTGTGTGGCTCCACCGATAGAGAATGAGTTTCTGCTGTGTCCTTTTTTATTTACATCCTGTCTTCTTTTGAAAAGGCCTGGAGGCCGCTTTAGGAAATGAGCTTGGGTTCCGTGCACACACGATGGGGGCAGAGGAGGGGGCTCCGAGGTGTGTGTGGGGGGGCAGGTAGGAGATGATGCTACCTGGGGACGAATTAGGGGCCATGAATAATCCCCACTGAGATAATTGTGTTTTTCCCTTTATCGTGGGTGTTCCTGACAGGGAGGAAATTTGCTTTATTAGAATCTAAATTTACAACATCAATAATCGCATTATCCTCATAATTTCCCTTAAATAGCGCCTCCCCGCCTGTGAAGGGTGCGCTGATTCACACCTGCTCTTTCAGTATCCCAGCCACTCACTAGAAGGCTCGGACTGGAGGCGTTTTTGAGGGTCCTCTCAGAACCGAGGTCATGCACCCCATTTTATTCAATCTCCTCTTACCCTCACCAGGTGGATGGCATTATTTCTGTTTTAGAGAAAACAATAGTTAGCTGACCTGATAGTGCTCACGGTGTGCCAGGTACTCCTTAAACACTCTCTCTATAAAATAACTCATGCCATCTCCCCAACCGCTGGGTGAGGTGGGTGCACTTGTCACCCCATTTAAAGGATGTGGAGACTGAGGGTAGGCAGCGATCCAAGCTCAACAGCCAGGAAGTGTCGGAACGGGCATTCGGGCTGGTGGGCTGGCAGTCAGACGAGCTTGGCTCTGCACTGCCGCCTGTCATTGCCAAGATCACAGCACTGACAGATGGCGGCGCTGAGAGGACACTGGGACTTCTGAGCCCGAGGCCACTTGGTGCCCTGTCCCCACTTGCCTGGTCACTGTCTTGGTTGGGAGGCACGTGTACTGGGGAAAATCCCCCCTCCCCCCATGGCCCTGGTCTTCATCGAGGGCGCCGCAGAGCGGGAGCTGTGGCTGGGAAGGTGGGCAGGCCAGCCCACGTGTGCTTCTTGCCACACCTGGGGCAGTGGGGCCCCAGGTATGGCAGAGAGGACTCCAGCCAGCTGGGTCCGAGTGGGACAGGGAACGCCTTCCCTCTGTTTCAGGCTGGCGCTGAAGGTGCTGCGCCTGGCCCAGCGGCAGTACTCTCTGCTCCAAGCAGCCAACCTCCTGACCCCCGACGTGATCGCCGAGTTTCAGACCCTGCAGCAGCTGGTGCACGAGGAGAAAACGGGGCCTGGAACAGAGGCCTCAGGGGCTCCAGGCCCAGCCAGGGGGGCACCTCTGGCTCAGGAGCTGTGTTCGGAGTCAAGTGAGTCCCGCCCCTGGCCTGCCTCTGCCTATTGGTGTGGATTCCAAAGCCCAGCTGGTGCCGAGGGTTCGCTGGGTCCTTGATGCTGGAACAGGACCCCTGGGATTGTGGGGCACGCTGAGGGACCCCAGGAGTCACACAGAACTGAGGAGCTAGGGATTCCTGCACGTCTCCCGTGTCTCTCTCCCCACATTCTAGCAACATTCCCTTCTTCTGCTCAGTCCCTGACCTCTCAACACCCTCCTTCTCCACACCCAGGGTCTCCAGGATACTCTGGCCCTGTGACCCGGACCATGGCAAGGCAACAGAGTGGGCTCCTGCGCAGCCTGGGGGTCTCCCCAGGGCCTGACTGCACCTCAGCCCAGGCGTCTCTGCAGCCCAAGCAGAAGAGAAGGAAAAGGCCGAGCCCCTCAGAGCAAGACAGTTGCCCAGCCCCAAAGCCTGGGACCAAGCGCCAGCGCCAGTCCTTCCTGCCCTGCTTGAGAAGGGGGTCCCTGCCTGAGGCTCAGCCTTCCTTCGAACCCACCCCCCCCAAAGGGGGGAGGGCCTCCTCTCCCGGCCCCTCCCCTCGCTTCTGCCCAGCCACAGTCATCAAAAGGCGGGTGCCTCTGGGCTCCTCTGCTCTGCAGAACTGCTCCACCCCTCTGGCCCTGCCTGCTCGGGACCTCAACACCACCTTCGACCTCTCCGATCTCTCAGAGGAGCCTGTCTCAAAGCTGGGTTTCCATGAGTGCACTGGCTGGGAAAACGTCCCCCAGAGCAGGCTGGACCAGCCCTTCGTCCCCAGGTGAGCCCCCTTCCTGCCTGCCTCCCAGCCCTCCAAGCAGGGTGACAGGGCTCAGGGAGGGACAGTGACTACCGCCTGCAGGAGTAGAAGACAACGCAGCTCTTGGAGCCTAGACATGAGCTGTCTGTTTCCCTTCGGTCTGATCAGGTCGCTCCCCAGGCCCCAGGGGCCGGGCATGCAGTTCCATGCAGGCCTTGCTGCTCTCGGGGGCCCTGCCTTGTCTCTCCACCTCCAAGCCCCCAGCGCTGGGCTGGTTTGTGGCATGGCCGTGAGGAGCTACAAGTGGGACCCTCACTTGGGGGTGGTCAGCAGGGAGCAGTCCAGCCCTCCCTGTTCCTCTGCATCGCTCGGGTCCTTTGCTCCGATTAAGGTTCTGTGTCCCACCAAGAAAGTGCTCTGTCCACCACTGCTGCCCCCAGATGTCACCCTCTAGCCTAGCATCCGGAACGGGGATGGGGAATCCTCAGAAAACTCTATTCGGCATTTTTCAGTGAGAAGATGAAGTTCTTACCCCCACCTTCCACCCACATGTCAGGTCAGGGGAACAGCAACCATCTCAGGGAAGTCCAAGGCCAAGAACAAGTGGCAGACTGACCTGGACTTGTGAGGCCACGGACGCAGGCTGCCCACCACACCCCCACTTCTCCCGTAGCCCCAACCACCTCTCGGTAACCAGCACCAGGTGGGCAGATGGAAGGGTGAGACTGTTTGAACTCTGGTTCCCCGGACACACCAGAAACGGACACCTGGACGTTCTCCCAGAATAGGCCTGTCACTCAGCTGCCAGCTCAGGCCAAACGAGGCAGGAGAAGAATCGCCTCTTAGCAGGAGGAGACCCCAGAGGCCATCTAGTCTAACCTCCCAGCACCTGAGCTGGAGCAGGGATGCGCCGGCCCCCTTTTCTGGTTCGCTCTTGACCTGTCGTCTTTCTTCCTCCCCCAGTGGACCTGTGCCCCCGTTCACCGTGAAGGGCCCCAAGCCAGCATCTTCCTTCCCTAAGACCTCAGCCTGCAAGAAGAGGCACGTCGTGAGGTGAGGCTGGGGAGCTGTAGGGGAAGGTGGACGCCCCGGCCCACTGCAGGCCCCGAATATCTCTGACCCCTCGGAGCTCGAGCCCCGTGAGCAAGGCCAGCATCGGTGGTCTGACTGAGGTCCCCCTGGTCTTTGCCAGTAGAGAACTACGCTAGAGGTGAAGGGTGTCTCCCTTCTTTGGTTAAAGACCCTCTTCACGAGGGAGACATTCAGTGTTCACTGGTTAATCCAGGGAAAGAACTACCCACCCCCTCACCCCCACTTCCCTCCCAAACCCCACTAAACTCCCTGCCCCCACCCCTCCCACCTTCAGGTCTGGCCTTGGAAGCACTGGTTGGTGCTGAAGGCCGGGGGTCTAGGCCCACCCACCCACTCCTGCCTGTAGCCCAGGGACACGGCTGTGACCTTGCTACCTTCCTTCTTCCTCTCCTCAGCTCCTCAGTCTCCCGGCACAGCCGCATAGCCCGCCTCCCCAGCAGCACCTTGAAGAGGCCAGCCGAGTCCCATGCAACCCCAGGTGACTGGCATTGGGAACAGGGGTGGTCTGGGCCACCATGACAGGTGGAAAAGGAATGAGTAAGGGACAAGGTGCGCTGAGGCCCGAGGGCCTGGGGGTGTTTCCAGGCAATTCAGGAAGCCTGATGAGAGAGATGGGGACAGGACGGGGGAGGACCGTGGGACAGAGCCTCACCCTTCTTCTCCCTCCCCGCCCCCACCCCACCCCTCCAACCAACCGGCCTGCAGAGCTGCCCTTCAGCGCCCACTGCTCTGGCAACATGAGGGGCCAGAGGGAGTTGATGAGGGTCAGGGGAGTGCTGTCAGCCGGGAACTGCGTCGCCAAGGTGTCCTGACTGCTGTCCCCTCTTGGCTCCTGGAGCAGCCTGCATCGGGAACCCGACCTGCCCTCCTCAGCGTGGAGCAATTACTGCCAACACCCTCTTCCTTCGTTAACACTTGTCTGCCTGCCGGGCACTCATTCCGCTACTCACCCTCTGTGTTAACCTCTTGTTACACTCAGCTCCTCAGTGTGTATATATACAGTGGAGAGTGTTAATGTGTTGCTGTTTTAAAGAGTGCTGCTGTCCATCGTTCCCCGCTAGCTTGTAACACCCTCCCTGCAGGCAGGTAGCTGGGGGCTCTGTTCCCGACCCCCAGTCTAACAGAGGGCGCTGCACAGGGATCACAGTGGAGGAGGGTGAGGATGAGGAGAGGGCCTGGTGGGGGGCCCCAGCTCAGTCCTCCCTGGTTTCTGAGACAGGGACGTCTTCAGCTCCACCCCCCCAGCCTGGAGCAGTATCCGCAGTCCTGCTGATGATGCAGATGTTGGTGGCGCCTGGATTTCCAAATGGCAATGGCTTCCTTGTTTGTACTCTATTGTAAACAGGCCACATACTCAGTGTTAAAAGAAGTGTAAAGAAGAAAGGGAAAGTCAGCCTTAATACTACCACCTAGATAGCAAAGCTGTGAATACGTGGGTTTATATCCCCTGATCCTTTATTTCTGCATATATAATGCATGTAGATGTGGATGTGTATTTTATTACAGTGATTGGTAAGCCATCTCTTTGTGGTGTGAGCGTCTCCCTGTGCACCCAGGCAGGACGGCAGTGCGCCTCCCCTTTCTCACCTTCGAACTCTTTACGACCTCCAGACACTTCTGAGGTCAGAACATTCCCCTCTGCCTCTCCTGCAGCCTCAGGTCTGTCTTCCCACAGTGCGGGCGTGGGTTACGGAGTCCTGCGGTCAGTCGGGGTTAGGGCTAGTGGTCCCCAGGTCTCAGGTGAGGCTCCAGGCTGGGCCCCGACAGGTCTGAACCGAGGGTGACCTTCCTCCCACCTGCCCCCACAAGGCCCCACTTCCCACCTTTGTTGGGGTCTTTCCTCTCCGCTCACTCGGGTGGTGGCCGTGCAGTACGAGTTTGCCTCCGTCCAGGAAGATGGAGTGAAGGGTGTGAACCAATGACGGAAGTCTGCGGTAACTCGCTTCTGAAAGCAAACACGCCAAAGGCACTTAACACACCAGGAGAGGTGTGTAAATAGTGCCGCTAACGTCAAACGGGGCCTCGCTGTTCTGCAGGAGCAGCTTCCCCTTCGACCTGGTGCGCCTCTCCCCCTCAGTTTTGATGCTCTTTGGAGGCGTGGAGAGGACGCCAAGCAGAGCCCTGAGCTCTTACCAGCTGCAGGCATCTTCACAGAAGTTCTCGATCTTGTGAGGTCTAATGAGGAAGCAGACTCAAGAAGTCAAACCAGACATGCCCAGGGTTAGACAGCAAGTGGCAGTGTCGGGATTCGAACTGAGATCTAGTCTCCTGCATGGCACCAAGCTGCTTCCCTTAAGGAGTGAACAGACATCCTTTCTCCCTGCATGCCTGGGGTTTCCTCCTCTCCAATTAGTCTTAATGAGTTTTTTTTTTCCCCCTGTGTGCCGTGATTCCCACGGAAGCAGTCACAGCTTCACATCTGTAGCCTCCAGCAGCCTGGCATGGTACGGTGACCTTAGGAGGCCTTACTGTGTGCTGGCTGGATTCAAACTGAACAACCTTCCCTTTCCCGGGGCCCTCACGTGTATTACCTCATTTGGTCATCACCATCGCCCGTGTGAGTGCAGAGGCAGCAGGCACAGGGCGAGGCAGCCAGCAGCTGGGGCCAGCAGGGCAAGCTCCGCGCAAGATCGTCCACTGCATGAGGCAGAATTCGCCTGGGCCGGGGGCGGGGGCAGCTCGTGCAAGTGGAAGATGTCAGTCCAGACAAGGATGTTCTGCAGATGGTCATTGGCTCGGCAAACATTTGCGGGTCCGTGGTGCAAAATGTGCTCTCAGGTGACCCACTAAATGCATGAAGACTCTGCCAATGGAGTTAAGCATGTGTGGCTCCTGCCCTCGATCATGGAAGGTGGGGCTGACAGTGCCCACTGGCCAGAAGGCAGCCTGGCTGGTCCCTGTTCCCTGGGAGCTGGCAGGGGCTGAGGTGGGCGTGAGCTGACAGCTCTCAGCCGACCTCTGTGGGCGGGGACGGGAGTCTAAGATGGGATTGTTCCTACAGAGAGAGAACCATCTGTGAGACATGGCAACCGATGGCTCCCCTGTCCACTGCAGGCCCAGCCCGCTCTGCGCTCCCTCTCCCCACTTCACCCCGCCTCTTCCGCCTGGTGATCTGTGCTGAGCCCCTGATTCTGCTTCTGGGTGTTTAGAAGTACTGTCTTCTCAGGCCCGCAGCTCAGGTCTAGGGTCCAAACTCACAGGACTAGGCTCAGGGCCAGGGGTTTCAGACCCAGAGAACATGACACAGTCCCTTTGTGCAGCATGTCAGAATAGCGCCTGCCCCCGTCACCTGAGTGTAGGCCAGCCCCCCATCAGTGTTAGGACCTGTCCAGGGGAGAGGACTGGGCTTGCCCCTCCGGGCCTCCTCACCCTCAGTCATCAGCTTGGTCCCCACAGGGGACCTTGTCACCACACGGGGACCCTCCTTAGCAGCTGCTAACTCGGGAGTCTTGCCTCCTGGACCTCTGCCCATTTGTCCCCAGGAATGTCTCTTTGGCTCTTGGCTAAGTTTGGGGGGGATCCTGGTTCCCAGACAAAATCTAGTTCGTGGCTGTCTTCCCCTCCTCCATGGTTTTTTTGCGGACAGAGCCCCAGGAAGGTTTGGGATGGAGGTTTTGGGGCTACAAAGGCCAAAGTCACCCCAGGGGGGCAGGGCCGGAGATCAGCTGTGTTCCAGCTCACCCACAGCCCTCCCCCCCCACCGTGTCCTGGTTCAGCCTGTGCATTTGGAGGACCACTGAACTGAAAACAACAGGCTGCCCGCCAGCCCCGTCCTCCCGCCAGGGACACATCTGGTCCCCGCCTCTCACCCTTCCAGAGGGAGGCAGTCAGGCAGGGAGGTGGAGGGGAGCAGGGAGCACAGCAGATCTGGGAAAGCAATTAAAAAGCGGGTCTCAGGGCGAGAGGCTGAGAGGTGGGGGGAGGCTGGAGCGGGGCCCAGGCTGGTGGGGGAAGAAGAGGGGAAAGAAAGAGCCCGGGCTTATCAACCCCAGCGAAGCTGCCTGGCACACGGGTCTGTGAAGGTGACTACGTGCTGAGGTGGGACCGGGAAGAGGAAGGGGGTGGAAACTGGGGGCTCAGCCAGGAACCCTTTTGCATCCATAGAAGTTGGGCGCTTCTAACCAGCAAAGGCTGGCTGGCCTGGCACAGGCTGGGGCAGAAGGAGCCTCCCTGGCCTGTGGCAGCTGTCCTCCAGCTGGAAGGGGACAACCCCTGTCCCCAAGGAGCATCCTGCTGACAGTGACCCATGGGCTCTCTTGTCAGGGAGTTCCGTCTGAGCAGAAGCGGTGGCCCCTGTCCTGTGGGTGCCTTGGTCTGAAGGGGCAAACAGACCCTATCCTTAGGGTGATCCCAAGTCTGATGAAACATAGGTCCCAGCACTGGGAAGCCCCACCCACAGAAGGAGACACAGCCCCTCCTTAGCAAGCATCTGAGGAGGTATCGGAGAACCGGACCCATGGCTGAGGGAGATGATACACCCAGAGGGAGTTGGGGCCTCTAGTCTGGGGCTGGGGGAGGGCAGGGGTGGGGGAGTCACCCCCTGGTGACTCCCCCAGGGAGGCGAGAAAGCAGGCTGGAAACAGCCTCTACCCTGAGTTCCTCCGGGGCAGTGGGAGATGACTTACCTGTGTCCGCTCGCAAGGCCTGAGCCACAAACAACCATTGGTCTAGGGGCCAATGGTGCGGTCTCCCACCCTCTCCTCCCTGGCTGCTGCCCCCTGGGTCCGGTCCACAATGCCAGGTAACTGCCTGCAGGACACGCGGCCTACACCCCCACCCCCAGGGGGCCCAGCACCCACTCAGGGCCCACCCCATCACCAATGTATGTGCTAACTCGGAGACAGGGAAAGCACCAGTAAGGGGGGTGCTCCCATTAAATGGGAGCTACGATTTGTCGAGAGCCTGCTGCATCCGGCTTCCACTGATTTTATCCTCATAGCTACCTTGTAAGTATTTCTAGTCCCCATTTTATAAATGTGGAAATGGAGACTCAAGAGAAGGTTCTTGAAGTTGGCCAAGATCATACAGTTATTGAGTGGCCACAGCCTCGCTCTTTCCCCCAGAGGGCATTGCTGTGGTGGTCAGAGGCAACCTCAGAAAATAAAGGGGTGATGCCTCAGGGTGATACCAATTTGGGTTTGGGCAAGCCTGCCTACACCTGAGGCTGATGTGCTTCCTGCCCCTAAATGGCTGTGGCCCCTTCACCCTGGACAGAGCCCGGGCAGTTGAGCACTGCCATCTAGTGGCCACAGCAGCCCGGCTCCCTTCCTCAGGGACCAGTCTGAATGGACAGACTGAGGGGCACAGAATGAATCTACCAGGGAGAGCCTTGTTCTCTTCATCCCACCCATGCCTGCTGGCCACCAGGCTGTGCCAGGCCTGGGAAGAGGGATGGGGGCTCAGGCAGAGCCAGGGGGCAGCAGTCTAATGGCAAACCAGCCCCTTGAATTAGAGGCTGGCAAACTTGGCAAATGCTAGGCACCTCATGGGTGGGCCGAGGCCAAGTGTGGCATTGGTCTATCCTGAGAGGCGCTTGCACCTATAAGCAGATTGGCATCCTGGAAGATTCTGGCGCAGGAGAGGGGGCGCATGGGGTAGGGGGTCATCTTATCTCTCTCTCAACTTGAAGTGGGCCACGGCTTGGCGGTAGGCACTGTGGAGGGTCACCCAGGCATCCTCTGCCCGGCCCACAGCTTCCTGCTATCTAGTGAAGAAGTGGACCTCGGGGTTGGCTGGAGGCTCCAGACATCGAGGCCCGCTGGCCAGGGTAGCAGGAAGGGAAACACCATGTGGATGGGGCCTGAGCCAGGCCGGGGGATGCAGGCAGCAGTGGTGGCTGAGAACTCTGTCTGCCTGGGGCAGACGTGCATCATAGTGTAACCTAGAACACACACACACACACAGAAAAACATAATTGTTAACAGTAGGGCTTAGTAAAATCAATGCATATAGGGGAAAACCATGTAGCTGTTAAAATGATGATATAAACAAATATTTATTGATATAGAAAGATGTTCACAACATATTGTTGAGTAAAAAAAAGCAAATTACAAAATAATTTGTGCAGCATGAGCTCACTTGTGAAAACATGAATTTATATGTGTGGGGGGAAATCTCCAGGCAGCCAAATTAGGGCTAATTCAATTTCGTATGTGTGTATGTGTTTCCTGCTTTTTCTACAAGGAATGTACAATACAAACGCCATAAGTTGGGCACACAACCACGACCAAACCAGTCTTCTGTGCTAGTTCTCTGTGTCCTTAGGGAAGGCCTGAGTGTGGGGATGGGTCTGAGAGCCACAGGGGGGTTGAAGACGGAGCAAGAGGCTGAGGTCTGTGACAGGGGCCCAGGGAGGCAACTGGAGTGAGTGAAGGTGGAGCCTCCACCTGCGGCTGCTGTCTCACACACACACACCACTGGGCATCACTGACTGACAAGCACTTTCTGCTCTTGTTAGGTCTGTTGCCCCCAGGGCTGCTTGGTGCCTCAACCAAACTTGATTTGAACAGGAATCAGAGACCACGCATGGTGACTTGCCCGGAAGCTGGAAAGGCAGTCACTGCTGGCCATGGAGAGGAGAGCGGGGACAAGGTTTTGTCCTCAGTCTTGCTCTTCTTTTAATGAGCTTTGTCCTTCCCCAGCTACCCCACCCACGACAGGACCAAAAGCCACTGAGCACCCCGTCTTCAGGATTCCCTCCCCATGAAGTGGCTTAGGCTCTGGGGTCCAAAGTGGCAAAGACTTAGAGACTCTTACCTCCTCTCTCTGTGCTGGGACTTACAGGGGAAACCCCATAATGTGCCCAGATGAAGAGCACCTTCTTCTGCACAGGGTAAGGGCCTGGAGCTGCCTGGGAGAGCTAGAGAAGGGAGCAGCCAGGCCTTGTCTGCAGGCTGGAGACTGGGAAATGCTGGGCTGGCCACCCCCCAGGGCCTTCCCCTCGTGCCCACTGAATGACTCACCTTGGCACAGATACAATGGCCGGGGTTGGGCACCGAGCCTGCTCCCCGCTGCACTCCAGCCCCCATCAGATGCTTTCTGAGAAGCTCTTTGAGCAGGGGGGCTTGGGCTGTACCCCTCCTAATAGCCTGACATCCTGGAATAAAAACAGCACAGCCCCCTGGGGGCCGCCCTCACTGTGTGGCGCCCTCACCGGCAGTGGAGAACAAGGCTCCATTCAGCGAGTGCCCGGGAAAAGGGATCAGAGGCCCAGGCATGGGCAGGGGGCAGAGTAGGGGTGAGGAGAGGAAGGCTGTCCCCTTCCCAGCAGTCCATAGACACAGATGGCTGGGGTTTGTTTACTCAACAACAGGCTGGGGGTCCTGGTGGGGGCACTGACCCTTCAGGGCCAGAGTGAAAGGAGTGGATGGCTTTGAAGTCTCAAGGAGCAACAGGGTGCAGCCCCCAAGTTTCCACTTTGGAAGCAAGGTCCGTGGGTTCCCAAACCCATGGGAGGGCTTTCCCGTCTTCTCAACCTAATTTGTGGGAACTCAAAGGAGATAAATCTTCAGTGTGAGAATGAGGTGAGGGGTGGCCAGGGAAACAGGGTTTTGCAGAAACAAAATTGGGAGAAGGGACAGCCAGCTCATTCATAACCGCTTTGTGGAACTGTCAAGCTCCGGGCTCTGGGAGGGGTGCAGGGAGGCTGGGCACGGAGGGGCGAGCCCAGTGCGACTGAGGCAGGGGCCTGAGAGCGGCCCGGGGACAGGGCCAAAGAGTGCGGGGCCTGCCCGCTCTCGCCCTACCGAGTTCCTTCAGTCATCTCCTCACTGCTAAAGGCCTCGATCCACCCGCAGGCAAAGGGCTAGAGTCCATTCCAGCCTGCAGCCCCAGAACACTGGGGACGAGGAGAAGGCAGGAATGAGGGATGCTGTGCTCAGAGAGAAGGACTCCAGCAATCTACTGGGAACTGGCCTGTGCAGGGAACTACAACCCAGGCTGTTCCTTAAGGCTCTGGAACAGTTTTGTTCTTTGTCAAATGCCCTGTCAGGACAAGGGCTGACTGATGGGAGGCCTGGGTTATGGGACCTAACAGTTAGAAGGCAGGTCACAGGTCATTCCTGTCCAGCTCGTTCTTTCTTTCTTCCTTTCTTCCTTTCTTTCTTTCTTTCTTTCTTTCTTTCTTTCTTTCTTTCTTTCTTTCTTTCTTTCTTTCTTTCTTAATTTAATTTAATTTAATTTAATTTTAATTGTTGGTCAAGTACAGTTTTCTTTTTCTCCCACCCCAGCCCACCCCACTCTTTCTTTCTTGTTTAAAAAAATACTTATTTATATTTTTTTAGAGAGAAGAGAGGGAGGGGAGGAAGGGACAGAAAGAGGGAAATGTCAGTGTGAGGGAGAAACATCATCGGTTGCCTCTTGCATGCTCCCTGACTAGAGACTGAACCTGCAACCCAGGCATGTGCCCTGACTGGGAGTTGAACCAGCAAACTTTGACTTTGCCCGACAATTCCCAACCAACTGAGCCACACCAGTCAGGGCTCCAGCCCTTTCTGGACCCACCTTCCTAGAGAGAGAATCTCCTGGGCCTCAGCCCCAGCATCCGGCCTGGGGCACTGTCCACCAGAGCCTCTGTCTGTGGCCAGACTGGCGCTGGCGCCCGAGGAGGCCCTGCCTCTGGGGCACAATGAGCTCAGTGGGGTGAGAGGCGCTCTCCCCGTGGCTGGGCTGCAGCCCAGTCCCACCCCCTCAGGCTATGCCAGGGGGTGTTTCCAGGGACACTCCGGGCAGTGCCCGGCCAGCCCACTCCTCCATAAAGCCCTCACATCCCGGAGCGAGCAGAGCCCAGCCAGGATGGAGAGGAAAAGGGTCACCTCAGCTGCCCACCGCTCCTATGTTTCTTCCTTCGAGACGGTGGCAGGGGGCCTGACTCCCGGCCGCCGCCTGGGCCTGGGTCCCAGCTTCCGCCTCTCCCTGGCTCGAATGCCACCCCCACTCCCTGCCAGGGTGGACTTCTCCCTCGCTGGGGCACTCAATGCTGGCTTCAAGGAGACGCGGGCCAGTGAGCGGGCGGAGATGATGGAGCTCAACGACCGCTTCGCCAGCTACATCGAGAAGGTGCGCTTCCTGGAGCAGCAGAACAAGGCTCTGGCCGCTGAGCTGAACCAGCTGCGGGCCAAGGAGCCCACCAAGCTGGCTGACGTGTACCAGGCTGAGCTACGCGAGCTGCGGCTGCGCCTTGATCACCTCACCGCCAGCAATGCGAGGCTCGAGGTCGAGAGGGACAATCTGGCACAGGACCTGGGCACCCTGAGGCAGAAGTAAGGGCCTGGGAGAGGGGCCTCGTGAGCAGGGAGGACTGAGCCCCAAGAGGAAGTGCCCGCAGGCCCTCAGGGAATCCGGTGGCAGGACCCTGCCTCCCTGCTCACTGGTTTCCACCCCTCTGGGAAGGGAGGGCTGTCCCTGCCCCCCAAATGTCCGGAGGGGCTGGGAGAAGGCCCAGAGTCTCAGGGATCTGTGTTCCAAAGACCTCCTGCCAGGAAGAAAGGGTACTGTCTGCACCTCCCCACTGGGAAAGTCTGGGCCAGAGCAGCCAGGGACCCCAGCAGAGAGGGTCTGTGTGTTTTATTCACTGTGGGGCCCTGTGACCGCGGGCAGGGAGCTCACCTACTCTGAGCCTAGGTCTGTGTATCGGAGGAATTGGAAGGGGAGTTCGGTGTACGCTGGGAGGACTGGGGAGTGGGGGGGAGAGCAGGACATCCTGGTTTCAGAGCACAGGTGGCTCTGTCGATCACCAGCTTGTGCTCCCAGTCAAGGCACGTCAGCTTGCACAGCTGCGAAGCAGAGATCTTAATAAAACCCATTTCCAAAGGCCAGAGGAAACCCCAGGGGCATGGTGCTTCGCTGAGCCAGCTGGGCATGCGCCCTCAGGTGCAGGAGGGTGTGTGCACGCGCGTGTAGCAGTGAATGCACGCTGGCAGGAGCACCTGTGTGAGCAGGAGGCTACAGCGACCCTGATAAGGCAGCTTAGTAATGAGTCAAAACAAAGGCCCGCCTCGCCCTGCTGGCCAAGTCTCTCCTCCCGCCCCTCTGTTAGTTAGTCCCAGGGTCCAGGTGAAAGGAGTCTCTCCCGCAGCCACCTCCAGGGACACTGGGACAGGGCCCCAAGAGTCCTGAGAAGAGCGCAGGCACAGGAATGTATCCTCCTTCCCCAGGCTCCAGGAGGAAACCAACCTGAGGCTGGAGGCCGAGAACAACCTAGCCGCCTATCGACAGGTCAGGGGGATGGAGGGATGGGGTGTAGGAGGGGGGAAAGGGTTGAGGGCAGCCCACCCAACACAGCCCCCAAGACCAGCCCTCCCAAGAGATGTGCTGCTCCCCAAGCCCTAGAAGGGGGGACCAGAAATAGCTAGAGAGAGGAAGAGTCTGGTGTCAGAATGAACCCTTGCCTCCCTGCTCTAGGAGGCAGATGACGCCACCCTGGCCCGGCTGGATCTGGAGAGGAAGATCGAGTCTCTGGAGGAGGAAATCCGGTTCTTGAGGAAGATCCATGAGGAGGTAAAGCCGGGAAGGACAGAAGGTGGACGGGCCACACAGAGACTGGAACAGAGAGGGAGAGATGGAAAACCAAGAGGGACACTGAGTGGGGCAGAGGTAGAGAGGCTTCACTTAACCAGAGCCACCAAACCTCGGTGTCTCCTTTTCCCTCATGACGGTCCTGTGAGATGGGAAACCTTTCAGTATCACCGCCTTTCACAGAGGCTGCTGAAGCCCGGAGAGGTTAAAGAACTTGCCAAAGTCACACAGTCTCTCTGACCCCATTCGTTCTGCCATCTGTCTCCGTTTAACTGAGAACCATTCATAACAAAGATCCCATGAGCTCTGACCTCAGATCATGGATTCAGCATATATGAACCCACAGAACCTGGGAACCCGTGGGCACACCCCCACACAGGGACTCAGACATTCCCTCACAAGGACACAGGCACACTTTCTGTGTCCTGCACATCCAAGCCGGGGAGGACGCCACGAGGCCCCCGAACTCCTCGCTGCCTCCCCCAGCCTGGGCCATGCACTTCCACCAGCTAGGACGGTCTCAGTTCCCTTAGCCAGTGTCCATGCCCAACAGCCAGGCAGAAGAGGGCATGATGTTATGGGCGACCCCCAACTGCAGCCGTGGCTCTGAGCCCTGCTATCCCTTTTCGCACCCTGGTCAGGAAGTGCAGGAGCTCCAGGAGCAGCTGGCCCGGCAGCAGGTCCACGTGGAGCTGGATGTGGCCAAGCCGGACCTCACGGCGGCCCTGCGAGAGATCCGCACCCAGTATGAGGCTGTGGCATCCAGCAACATGCATGAGGCAGAGGAGTGGTACCGGTCCAAGGTAGCCCTGTGGGCCAGCCTGCCTCCTCCAGGCAGCCCTCCTGGGGTGGGACAAGAGAATAGGGAAAGGAGTGGGAAGGAAGCTGGGAGAGGATCCTCTCTGGGTGGCTGACACCCACGAGCGAAGTGAGGTGGCTTGCCCAATAGTAATATTGCCCAGGGAAACACAGACAATATCACTTCCAATAAGAACTTATTGCTATTATTATTACTACTACTACTACTATTACTAGATAGCACTGTCATGTGCCAGGCCTTGTGCTCTGCATAGATTTCCTTACTTTGAAGTAGGAACTGTTCTTTGATAGATAAGAGAACTGAAGTCCAGAGAGGTTAACTAATTTGCTCAAAGTCACACAGCTTCTCAGCAGTCGAGCTAGATTTCCAACCCTAGCCATCTCACTGGGCAGCCTGCTTCTTGCTGCCTCCCCCATCCATGTTCTGGGTTATTGGGAATCTATTGCATGCCAGGCACTGCCCAGGCGACAGAGACATGTCATCACCAGGAAGATGTGATGGGCACCCAGATATGGTATCTGAAGACGCAGCTGTGGCTTCTGTGTCCCCTATCCACCGTTGCTGGGAATAATCCCACCCAGGGCCACTGTCCCAGGTGACCTGGACCCCAACCTGGTGTCCTGCCTACCCCCCTGACTTCCCAGAGGCCACCCCTTCCTACACAGCTCCCCACGGGCCGCTGCACCCGCCCCTAAGCATAGGGCCCTCTCCCCATTTATTAATAGTTTGCGGACCTGACAGACGCTGCTGCCCGCAATGCGGAGCTGCTCCGCCAGGCCAAGCACGAGGCCAATGACTATCGCCGCCAGCTGCAGGCTTTGACCTGCGACCTGGAGTCCTTGCGCGGCACGGTGAGCGTGAGCAGAGCCTGAGATGGGTAGACGGGGTGGCGAGCTGGGGACGGCCAGCGGGAGAAGGGGACAGGCCGTCATCACAGGCAATGCTGTAGGAGCAGTGGTCAGGGCGACCCCAGGACTGGGGGCGGGGCCTCAAAGCACCCTGGAGTAGGTCCGGTCCCAGGGCATGAAGGTGCCTCCAGGGACAGACTCGCTCCGCGCCCTACAGAACGAGTCCCTGGAGAGGCAGATGCGAGAGCAGGAGGAGCGCCATGCACGGGAGGCAGCGAGTTATCAGGAGGCCCTGGCCCGGCTGGAGGAGGAGGGACAGACCCTCAAGGACCAGATGGCCCATCACCTGCAAGAGTACCAGGACCTGCTCAACATTAAGCTGGCGCTGGACATCGAGATCGCCACCTATAGGAAGCTGCTGGAGGGCGAGGAGAACCGGTGAGAGCCCCGACTGCAGCTCTAGGGAATCTGCCCTACTGCGCCTCCCTAGCGTCGCTTTGTTCCCTTAAGGGACTTACGCAGCCTGTGTCCAGCCCCCAGCTCTCCCAGGGCCCAGCACAGTGCTCGCCTAACACACAGGAAGGTATTCGACAAATGTTTGATGAATGAATGAATGGATTCAATTCAATCAATGCTGATTAGGTCCCAGGGCAAGGACTTGGGTCGCCTCCCCTAACCTGAAAGCCTCATCCCCGACCATCCCAACAAAATTGGACTTCTTTTCCCCAGACCTCTCTTTTCCACCTCCTTAGAACTTTCGTTGCCACTCTCCCCTCGGCCATCTCCCAAGCCCAGACTTCCCATCAGATGGACATGTTCGCCGGTAATGCCCAAGCCCCTTGCATGCTCTTGGAGCTCCGGCTTCTTGGCTGCTGAGGAAAGTTAGGAAACGTGCTCCTTACGATAATTCCGTGCCAGGACCTGGCCTGGGATGTCCTTGGGCAGCCTGGTCACCCCTTTCCTCCGCTGTTTTTCAGCATCACTATTCCTGTGCAGACCTTCTCCAACCTGCAGATCCGAGGTCAGTAGAGCTGGGCCGTGTGCCTGGGCACAGGGTACTGGGTACTGGGTTACTGCCCCTCCCCCAGGCCTGGGGGCTGCTGCTCTGGCCAGGGGCTGAGAACCTGGACCAAAAGGGTCTGGGGCTCTCCTTGAGGGCTTTCCTGATTTGCAGCAGAGCTTCTGACCAGACTACACCATCCCAGGGCATTTCAGGCAGGGCTTGCAGCCATTCCTGCCCTGCCCTGCCCTGCCCTGCTCTGTGACCCTCTTCTATCCCTGTACCCCATTCCGCCACAGAATTGGATGCGGATCTCGACCTGTCCACAGATCTCTGAGCTAGCTCTGCTCATCTGAGTGTTTTATGTTTTGTTTTGTTTTTTAACTGCTTGTCACTACAGGGGGCACAAGCACCAAAGAAGGGGAAGGTCACAAGGTCACAAGACATCTCAAAAGCCTCACAGTACACGTCATACCAATTCAGGCTCACCAGATTGTAAACGGAGCCCCACCGGCTCTCGGTTAGCTGCCTGCCTCTCAGACATGGTGCTTTCCTCCACTTGGCAGGGAGGGAGCCCCCCCCCCCAATTCTACGTTCCCCATCCTCTCAGGCTCTGTCCTCCGTGTTCCCCTGACAGGCCAGCCTGTGTCTTCTCCCTGGCAACCTCAGGGCCCAGCCCGGGAGCCGGCACAGGGTGGGTGTGGGTTCAAGGAGCAGAGCTGGCCGGCGTTCGGGGTGTTATGTCCTCCGACGCGAGGCTCTGGGCCCCCTGCCAGCCTCTGCCTCACCTCTTCCCCATCCCTGAGAAGACCCCTAAGGTCCTGCTGTGCCCAGTGGCCAGGCTCTCTGCTTGCTCTGTCTGTCCCCGAGGCTCCGCGGCTCCGCTTGATGCTGATTCAGCCCAGAGGATTATTTCCCCCTGGACTGCTGCTTTCACAGTGAATAAACTTTTCGTTCCCTGCTCTTAATTTTAAATATTAGTGAGGTTGACATGTTATATTTTTCTCTCTGAGCAGGGGATAAACTAAATTACTTCTTACTTGTATGTGGCCCTCAGATGATTATCAGCTCTGGGGGGAAAATTCTTCTTCTGACCTAGAAATTCAGGAATACTAGATGTGTGGGTCTCGGGGCTTAGTTCAGCGTCAGACGGGTTAACCAGAGGGGCTGGCTAGAGGTAATGCTGCCAAGTCCCAGACAGTAAAGGGTCACTGAGGCCCAGAGAAGTGGCAGGGAGAAGTAGGAAAGGGGAAGGTGAACAGGAAAGGGGCCCACATGTATTGAGCCAATCACTTCACATACATTATTTCGGTTAACTGACTCCTCACTCCCACCTAGAGAAGTAGGTTCCAGCATCCCCACTTTGCAGATGAGGAAACTGAGGCTGAGAGAGGTAAAGTGACTTGCCCGCGGTCGTGAGGCTGACGAGTGGCTGAGCTGGGACTTGAATTCTGCCCTGGCTGATTTCAAAGCTCAGGGGCTCCTTCCTCGGCCTAGTGCTACGTTGTCAGAAAGCTGGGCACCAGGCAAGGGCTTGGAGAGGGACCGAAATGCAGCCAGGCCAGGAGAGCAGCAGGGCGGCAGACAGAATACCAGGGCCTGCCCAACACAGTGGGAGACTTGGGGGTTGTTGGCCCCTTTGAAGGAGCCAAGGCCATCCCTGCCTGGTCGAGTGGGCGTTCCTACCACCATCGGGGTGTGACTGGGAGCCGAGGGTGGCAGAGGACGCCTAGCGCCCCCAGAGCCCACAGACGGCCTCCTCTCCTCCCACCCGCAGAAACCAGCCTGGACACCAAGTCCACGTCCGAGGGCCACCTCAAAAGGAACATCGTGGTGAAGACTGTGGAGATGCGGGATGGAGAGGTGAGGAGAGGAGACCTGAGATTCTGGCTCTGTCGGGCTCTGGCTGCCCCCAGGAATTCTTGAGGCCAGGCTCTGGAATAAAGCCTGAACTGGCACAGAGAAGGTTCTCGATAGCTCCCCGGGGAGGCTCTGGAAGAGGGGAAGGAACCTGCATGGAAGTCAGTTCCTCAACCCCTCCACTGACAGTCTAAGGGGAGCCTGGATGCCCAGGCCACGGGATGGGGTCCTGACTCGGGCTTTCTCCCTTTCTATCTTGACTTAGGTAACCCCAGTGCCAGGCCTGGGGGTGGGAGGGAATAGGGGGAATGTAAATTTAGAGGCTTTCACTCCCAGCTTGGCTCCGGGAACCTGCCAGAGGAATGGGAAAAGCGGATTCGGCATAACCCGTTCCCCATCACACCAGCAACAGTTCTGGCTAATTTTCCCTTGGCAGCTCACCGTGTGCCAGGCATGGTGCTAGATGATCTACAGGGGTGGTCTCTTTCCCCCTCTGACTGCTGCAGGAGAGAGTTCTGGTTACTTTCTTTGAAAACAGAGACCCAGGGAGGCTGGGGACTTGCCCAAGGCCACATGGCCTGGCCGCGGCGGACCCAGGGTCTGTGTGAGCTCCTAACCGTGGCACTGTGCAACTTCTCTGCCCCTTGCAGGTCATTAAGGAGTCCAAGCAGGAGCACAAGGATGTGATGTGAGGCGGGAACCACTTGGCCCCTGCCCCAAAGTGGGAAGAGCCTTCAGTAGGAGATAGGATACTTGCCCCTCCTCTGATAACTAACTTCCCCAAACCTGGGTCCCGCCCCCTCACCACAGCTGCTCCCCTCCCCTCTGCAGCTCTGCCAGCTTTTGCCCTGGGATCCATCAGCACCAGGCCTGACAGGCGGCACCCAGCCCACTCCCAGCAACTCCTCCTAACGGGGCACTCACCCCACAGGGGCAGCCTGGAGGGAGGGGCACAGCCAGAGCTTGCGCTAGAATTAGGAGGGAAGAGAGAAGTTGGGGAGGGCCTGGAGACCTAATAAATCACCCTCCGTATCCTAATCCCAGTTGCCATGGCAACTGTTGCCAGTGCTGGAGGTCTCTGGGCTATCTGGGAAGTGGGTCTTCGAGTTTCCTCAGGCCGCTGGAAGAAAACCACTCTGAGACAGGAAGGGGAAGTCCCCGTAGGCAAGGCAGCCCTGGCCAGAGGCTCATCTTAATCCAGAGGGACCCTAGAGTGAGAGTAGGCTGGGGTACCCTGCCCCCCGGAGTCCTCAGCAGACAGAATTCCTGGCCTTCCCATATTCCGGAGGGGCCTCCTAAGTGATGACTCAGAGTGTCAGCCCCACTGAGCTGCCATATGGGATTGTGCTTGATTCTCAGCACTCAGGGGATCTCAGTAGAAGTGAAGAGGGCAGAGGTGCTGGGAGGGAGCAGGGGGTGCTGCCTGGCCCCTTGGTGTCAGCACAGAGAGGTCAAACCCAGGAGGACTTCTGGGTGGGGGGCGGGACAGCAGGTAGAGATGGTGGGGGCGGCAGTGGGATGATGCCAGACATCAGAGCTGGGGTTGTGGGTGACCAGTCACACTTGGCCTCTGGGTCACGGGAATCCAGGAGGTGACTCATCCTCTTGAAGATACTGAAACAGGAGAGAAAGGGGCTGCTGTCCGCAGGGGTAGGGCACACTTCGCCCCAGTTCTGAGGGCCCCTTCCTTGCTGCACAATCCCCGTCCACCCCAGCCTCTGAGCCCCTGCTGCTGCCGCCTCCCACCCCCAGCAAAGCCTGCTGGGGGGAAGCCAGCCTCATAGCTCTGCCTCTGTGCACCCCACAGCGGCCTAATGCTTTTCCCTAAGCCGAGGACCCTGTGTCCCCTCTTACTCAAATACAAAGTGTACCCCAGCATTTTAGGTAGCACTCTAGTCTATGATTCTGGAGACTGAGGCATGAGCAGAGTGAAGCCCCAAGTTTGTGTTCCTACAGCCTGGTGGGGGGTGAGGGGGTGGGAGACACCTTCACCCAGAGCGCCTGCTCTGCTCCCCACGGGAGGACTGTGGGGGGCATGGGATTATCTGTGCCCAGAAATGGGACTGAGAGGCCTCACTCCAGGGTCCCCCTCTTTCCTCTAAGGCCGAAGGGAGGGAGAAGTGGGAACCCCTCCCTCTTTCCAAGGCTTGGTGCCCTTTCTCTGACACCCCCCTGCCACCCACTGACGCTAACCCTCGGGGCACCACTGCTGCCTGTAGTTACTGAGGTAAATAAAACCACCTGCTGTGTCTCCCCGGGGTGGACTCCAATCTGTTCAGGGGAAGCTGGGGGACGGGGGCAGCAAGTTGCCTTGGACGAGACCCAACTCGTCTCCTGTTGCTGATCCTCTCCAGAGCTCAACCCACGCACCCCCACCCCCGCCACAGCAGCAGCCACATGACAAATCCCACCTCCAAAATCCAACCTTGCTCCACCGTAACAGTCCTGGGGCCCCCATTCTACTCTGAGGGCCCCTTTGCTCCGAGCCCTTCTCACCCCCGTGCCCAGAATGCCTACAGTTCCTCAGGAAATCCCTGAGTTTGACCTCCATTTCCCCTTGTCTAGTCTACCTTTCCTCCCAAACCTGCCATTTCTACCAGCCAGTCCAAGGGCAAGCCTGGGAGGAAGGCAGAGAGAACATATATGAGCACCCCGCGCTCTTTTTCTTCCTCCCCCCCCTGCCACCCCCAATTCAACCAGCACCTACTTGGCAATCCTCGCAGATGAGAGAATAAAGCACCTCAAACATGGTTTAATACCCAATAGGCCATCTGATACATATTAGGCTCCCTTCTTCCTTCTGTGATCTGCTGAAGTCGGAAGGCGTGCACCTTGGCTACTTCCATACCAGCCTCGGTCCCCATCTCCCACCCACCTCAGGCTTCCCCACTTCCCAGGTCAAGTCCCAGATGTGCCCAAGAAAATGGGGAGCAGGTTGTAACTAACAAATGTGTCCCTACCCATTTGCCCCATGTCCCAGCCCAGGGTGCCTACCCAGAGGCACCTGGAGTCATTTAACAAACACACTTGAGCACACGGTTCTTCAGAGGTGGTGGGGAGAGAGCCTAGGGGGAGAAGCTGGGATAACAGCGAAACAAGTAGCAGCAGCAGCGACAAAGGTGAATGGTGACGAAGACTGCCGTGAGGAGCAGGTACCCTATTAGGGTGAGCTCCAGGGCAGAGCGGAACTCAGGGTCTGAGAATGAGACCTTGTAGTGCCCTCGCGAGGTCACGCCCAGTCGGAACCCGGCGATCCGCACACCCTGCCGCCAGCAGTAGTAAGTGCCCCTGTCGTCCAGCTGGGTGAAGCGGATGTGGAGGTGATTGCCGTGGTCGATGAACACCCTCATGGACCTGTTGACACCCTTCAAGTACTGGGTGCGATAGAAGCCCTGGTGGTCCTTGTCCCAGGCCACCGCATGCTCTGGCCGGGCTCCCGGGCACGAGATGATGAGTCCGTGACCCAGCCTTTGCTGGTGGTACTGAATGGGCACCGGGGGCACCCAGGGCCGGCTGCCCACTTTGGACACGTAGTTGAAAATGGCCATCACACCCCTGCGGACTGTCGTCACATTCTGGCAGGGCGCCATGCAGCTCTGAACCAGCAGCTCGGGCGTGTGGTCCTTGGCCTGGGCCTGAAGCTTCCTGGGCACAGCCCGTGAACCGCAGGATACCACGTCTGGCAGAGTCTTACGGAAGCGTGGGGAGAGGTCCGGGCTCTGCAGGTAGCAGAGGCCAATGCGCCACTGCTCCCCACGCACCCCGCAGCGGTCACAGGGGGTCCACTCCCAGAAGGTGGTGAAGACATGGAGGCTCCCATGGTACTCGTCCGCAAAGGGCTCCTGGCCCAGGTCCTTGAAGGTGGCCACCATTCTCTCGCCGCTCTGGATGTCCACATCGTAGGCATAGAAGTAGTCCCCCTTGCGCGTGCCACAAAAATACAAGCCTGAGTCCTCGGGCTGGGCCCGGAAAACCAAAAGGCTGAACATGCGGATGCTGAAGCGGACCAGCAGGTCACTGCCCACCCGCACGTGGGCTGCCTCCGTCAGCACGCGCCCGTCGAAGTCCGTCAGGACGGTGGTGTGGCTGCTGCCCAGGTGCTTCTGATAGTACCAGACCACTGCAGGCACCTCCTCGGGCTTACAGTGGCAGGGCAGCTCGAAGCTCATGTCGGCCAGGTAGGCCGCATTGTCGAACATCAAGAAAGCAGGACAGGGGGTCCTCTGGAAAATGTCCTCCTTCTCCACAATTTCAAAGGCCTGGAGGCTCCCCCACGCCCACAGGAGCACAGTGGCACGGGCCAGGTTCATGCCAGAAGCAGGGGAGGGCCCGAAGGGCCAGAAGGGCCAAGGCAAAACCAAGATACTAAAGCCTATGGAACTTCTAGAAATCACCGCCGGGAGAAGGATCTTTATGAGGAAAGGATGAAGCAGCCAAGAAAAGAAGCCACGATCTGCAGGGACAATAGCCAAAGGCGAGGCAACTTATTCCCAGCGGACATACAAGATGCCCTTCTAAGGTGACAGATGTGATCTCCAGGAAAAGCCATTCTAGAACCTGGCCCTCTCTCCCCTTTCTAGAACACTGGCACTCACCCAAGAATGGATCAGGAGAAATTGGAATCAGAAGCAAGGGCCTAGGGGCTGGACAGGGAAGCCCCGCCTCCAGGCTCCTGGCCTTGCCCTGCCTGCCTGTGGAGAGGTCTTCCTTCTGGTTAGCCCCGGGGTTGAAGGAAGCCCACCGCCTTCCCCATCTGGCCGTTGGAAGAAGCCTGGCAGTCTGCCCAGACCTACCCTGGTGGCTTGGGCTCTCCCAGACCCAGCCCGCCCAGTAACTCAGTCCCCAGGGGAAATATTGCCCCTCGAATAAGGTAATATTTGACCCTTTTAAATGTCCATTCATTGGTTTTATGTTGTAAATATTCTTGTTAAAAGCTATGCAGATCAGTATTTGTTTACCATGGAGGCAGAATGATATTGTTTTTTCCCTTTTTTGGGTGGAGACTGTCACCAGAGTAGCCGGCATTTGGTTGGGCACGTGCCCATCTCTGAGGGTGATGATGAGCCACCGGCTTGGCAGACCTCAAGGGTGGGAAGCACAGCTCTTTTGACTTCCTGTGGATCTACACAGTTCAGAATATCGAGCCACTGAGGGGGTGGAGAAGAGGGGAAGATTCGGTTCCAGCTTTTGCTCTGAAGATTCTAAGTTGGGAAGGGAAGTGGGTGTGGGTTTCTCACTGCAGTCCTGCCGAGCCCCCAGGACCACCAACACAAGCCTCCAGTGACCACTGGGGAACTCTAAAGATAACTGGTCCTAAAAATCCACTTGGTACAACTCTAGCAGCTCTTGTAAGAGCCTCTCCTCCTCCTGGAGCCCATCAGGCTGCCCCTCCAGACCCTGCTCCCCCTGGCCGAGACCCTCCTTCACAGGTATGGGGGTGCCCATGGCCTGCAGCTTCTGAAACAAGCCTTTGCAGCTTGATCTCTCTGCGTGGCTCATCAGGCTCAGGTTCAGGGCGAAGCGCCCGGTGCTGGCTAGGCTGCGCAGGATCCCCAGCACCACCAGCCGGTCAGCTGGCCTCACGTGATCAGCCAGTGCCACCAGCAGCTCCCCTAGAAGTCCAAACCCCACATCCGTCTGGAAGAGCTGGCCTAGCTTGGGACCTCCAAGCTGCAGCAGGGCCTGATAGCGCTCCGGCCCACTCCGCAAGTATCGCCGCCAGTCCCGGTAGAACTCTGCTGAGGTCTCCAGCTGCAGCGGTGTTTTCTCCTAGATCACAAAAGAGGAAAGAGGAATCCAGAGCTCTTCCAGCTGCTCTGTGACCTCGAGAGTGAGGGGAGCCTGTGGGATTTCACCTTGGCTCAGCTGTTACTGCTCTCTGAGCACTGGGAAGGCTCTGGTCCATGCGGGTCTCATTTCCAGGTGAGAGGGGGTCCTAAGGCCCTAAGGTCCATGGCCCCAGGCCATGATTTGAGATTTTCAGTTGTACCAGGATTTTCCTACTGATGAATGTGAGAGGAAGTCAGGGTTTACTCTAAGCAGGGCAGAAGGGGTGACTGAAAATCTCGGGAAGAGAGAAAGAACTCAAGGTGAGTGTTAAGGATCCGACAGGCTGGGTCTTCCTCCAGGCACTGGCACAGGGCCATCGTACTACATACCAGAGAACCCGGAGCAACCCAGCTCTATCTGTGAATGCAAGTCAAAGGGCTGGCAGCCAGGGACCTGCCTCGCACAGTTTCCTGTTTGTTCTGTGCTACTGAACTCGCCCTCACCATCTGATGTTGCTTTTCTTTCAGGGACGGAGGCAGAAACCTGCCTCTGTTGGCTTAATGTGAGAAATAAGGAAATGGTATGTGTCATAAGAAAACAGGACTGGCAGTTTAGGGTGGTGTCCTGCTGGGCCTCACCTACCCGGGTGATAGCTGTGGTTTTGTCCTGGAAGGATGTTCCCTGAGTAGCGTGACAGTTCCAGGGCATGGTCCTCTCTCCTCCTATCTTGTCTTTCCGCTCTAGTGGCTTCAGATGGGAGGCCAGGACAATACCCCTGTGGGCAAAGGACAGGAATTAAGGAATGGACCTAATGCTGTCTGCAGCCATGGGGTTGCTGGACTTTGCATGATGCAGGCTGGACCCGTTGGCAGGTCAGTGTGACAATAATAAAAATAATAACAGCAGCAACAATAGCTGACAGCTTTTAAGCACGCCCCATGCCCCAGACATTGTGCTCAGAAGGCTTCCATGTAATAACTCATTCAATCATAGTAATGGCTACTCTCTCTTACAGATGAGGAACAGAGGCTCAGAGAGATTCAGTGACTTGCACTAGATCATACAGGTCATGGAGGGCAGGACCAGGACTGAGCACAGAATTGTCTGACTCTAAAGCATGGGCTCTTATCCACTACATTCCACCTTAATAGGAAGGCCTGAGAAAAATGACATGAAGCCAACCTGAACTCCTCATAGGAAGCCACCCTCTGCTCCACTGCCCGTAACTTGGCAGCGTTCTCCCGCTGGTACTTCTCATCGGCGGCAAGTGCAGCCTGCAGCTCTTTCTCCAAAGCCTTGAAGTCAATGATGTCATTCCTCTCCATGGCCTGTGCCTGGAAAGGCAAAGGGAATAAACATAAGTGGAAGGTCAATAACAAAGGAAGGAGAGTGGGCCTGGATTCTTTGCTAGCCCACAAAATGACCCAAAACACTCTGGATAACTTGTCACTCATCTTGGGTGGGTAGGGGGGCGATTTACAAAAATCTTACACAGTGAGGATTTGCTTAAGATTTTGTCACTGAAAATAAAAGAGTCCTGACTTTCAGTATGAAGCCATGTCTTCATTTTTTTTCTCTGTCTCTAGGAATATTTTAACATCAGTGCTTTAGATGAGGAAGCATTTGAATGTCAGGATTCAGTCCCGTCACTTTTCCATATAGTGAGCTGTGTTTGGGCAACCTCTTTAGCTCTGCAGCCTCCGTTTATCTGACGCTAAGGAACCTGTTCTACAGGGAGATCATCTATATGGTCTCCAGTCTTGGCTCTCTGACTTTTACTCGCTGTGAGACCCCCTTGGAACCCCAGATTGCTGCGCAGTGAGCTAGATGTTGCGGCGGAGTCATCACTAACAGCCCTACTGCAGGTCAGCAGGGTGTCTGCGAGCAATCCTATAGTCCTCCTCCGCCACCCCGACGTGGGTAAGCTGAACACCGAGAAAGGGGCTGGACCGACCAGGAATTGAACTCAGGTGTTCTGGTTTCTATCCTGTTCTTAGTAAACATAACTAACCCTCTTGCCCCCCCGACCGTCACCGCAACAGCCCTGCCCTTGGTTCCCTTGCTTTCTTCCGAGATTGCCAGATAACTTTGGTACACAACCGCTCCTCATAGACCACGGCCAGCGGCTTTGGTTGCTTAGCAACTACTCCAACACGCTGACCACGTGATCGGCCCGAAGGCCCCCTTGCAGTGTGGTCCGGAGGCGCCTGATTAGACTCTATCCTCTTTTAGCCTCACTCTCTTGGGAGCAGCCTGCGCCTCCGTTGGGGGCCCACAACTCCACCTCGCTTGTACTTGTGTCTGCGGTCGCCATTGCTCCGAGCTGATCCTCCGGCAGAGGGCTGTCCTCCGCGGCAAAACGCGACTGCGGCGTCTCCGGGGTCCTTCCGGACACCGGGCGCAGGCGGTGCGGCTGCGTGGGGCGGAAGGCGGTCTCCGTTGGCCTACCTGGAGCTTTCGGCAGAGCAAAAGCGAGGTGAGCTGAGCTGACGCGGGTCGACGGCATGGGAAAGTTGCTCCGGAGGGATGGGCGATTAAGTAACGTCAGATCTGGGAGAGGCTTTATATATACCGTCTGCCTTTTTCACTTTACACGTGGGTAAATTGAGATGTGTAGCGGGAAAGGGAACGAAAGACCCGCCCCCCACCCCCAACACACATTCCAGGATTCCGGGATTCCTTCATTGTTGTCCATAAGTAAAATCCTTTCCTTGGGCTGAGGTTATTCTTTCACTGTTCTGCTAAGCTTCCTCAATCCTTATTCTGCATTCCTTTTAGAACCCGCGTTATAGCGGGAAGTTGCAGTGAGGTGCGGTACCGAAATGTACTAGCTCTGTACGACAGTGGGCGAATCAGCTGTCTTCTCCGTGCCTCGTTGGAGTCATTCATTCATTCAACAAATACTTATTGAGGCCCCGTATTGTGCCAGGCACTGTTCTAAGTGGGGGAAAATAAAATCCTTGTTTAAATTGCAGTTGGGGAGATGACAGTAAACACATTGATCGATGTATTTCAACTAGTGGTAAATGTTAGTGACAGTGAAACAGTGAACGTGGGGTTGGAGAGTGTGGGGGGCGCTTTTTTAGAGTGACAAGTGAAGGTTTCTCAGAAAACGTGACATTTAGAGACCTGGGTGAAATGAAAGAACAAGGTATAAGTAATCCAAAAGCAGAGCATTTTAGAGGAGAATAGCGAGTACAATGGCCCTGAAGCAGAAATTACCTTGGTTTGTCCTATGAACAGCCTGCAATCACTTCATAGATCTTGGGAGAGCGAAATGAGCATAGATGTAATGGCTCTTTGGAAATGAAAAGAATCTCTACGGGTGTCAAAAGTTACACCACCCTGGCTGGTGTGGCTCAGTTGGCTGGAGTGTTGTCTTGTAGACTGAAGAGGGTCATAGGTTTGAGTCCCAGTCAGGGCACATACCCAGGTTGCAGGTTTGCTCCCAGTTTGGGGTGTGTACGAGATGTAACCAATTGCACCCAATCGGTGTGTCTGTCTCTCATTAGTTACTAGTCCGTGGAGCTCATAATTCTGTCTTTTACCTACAATCAGCACTCAACAGATTGCATCGAGGAAGGCAGAAAGATTAATCTAGGGCAAGAAATAACTATCTCAAAATTAGACATCCCATTCACTTAATATTTAACAGTGCCTACTGATGCTCGAGGCACACAGGGTCCTGGGGGTCAAGAGTGGCCAAAAAATAATGGTAGTTAACATTTACTGAACCTAGGACTCTGATAAATTTTTTACACAGACTATCTTATTTAATGCTCATAATCTTTTTTCATGCAGTGCAAATTGCTCGCTCCATTTTCCAGTTGAGGAAACAGGTTTAGAGAGGAGAAGCAACTTACCTGAAGTTGCACAGTTATGAACTGACGAAGTTAGGCTTCACATCCAGGTCTTCCAGCTCCAGAGCCCAGGCCCTTAACCCACGCTCTGCTGGGTTGTTTATTGCTTGTAAGCTGTAGAGCTGTTGGTGGTGATTAGTACAGTTAACTGTCGTGCCAAACAATAGCATGCTGATAAAGGTGCAGAAGGCTGTAGCAGCATGGGGGAGTGGGAAACTGAGGGCGTAGGAAAGCTTGAAAGAGGTGGCATTTGAACTGTACTTCAAATAGAATTCCAGTAATTGAAGTAGAGAAACCCCACAAAATACATACGAATTACAAAGAACACAAGTAACTTTACTGTACAAAAGCCTGGCAGACACCAGCGTAATCAAGTGATTAAGGTAACATCTCCACTGAGGGGACAAATTAAAATCACGTACTACCCTCACCAGTGTGGCTCCGTTGGAGCATCATCCCGTAACCAAAGGGTTGCAGGTTCAATTCCCGATCCGGGTGCATACGAGCGTACGGAAGGCAACCTATTGGCGTTTCTCTCTTCCATCAGTGTTTCTCTTTCTCCCTTTCTCTCTCTAAAAAAATAAAATTATGTACCACCTGATAGGAGATGCACTAGAAAGAACATAGCATCACGCCCTGGCTGGTGTAGCGCAATGGATTGAGTGCGGGCCTGTGAACCAAAGGATCACAATTCGATTCCCAATCTGGGCACATGCCTGGGTTGCAGGCCAGGTCCCAGCAGGGGATGCACAAGAGGCAACCATACATTGATGTTTCTCTCCCTAACCCTTCCCCTCTAAAGATAAATAAATAAAATCTTAAAAAAAAACACCTAGCATCACTTCTGTGATATTCCTGCCAGGAATGCATAACCTTAACCTAATCATGAGGAAACATTAGACACACCCAAGTTAAGGGACATTCCACAACGCACTGGCCTGTAATCTTCAAAGGTATCAAGTCATAAAAGTCAAGGAAAGACCGAGGAACAGTTCCAGAGTGAAAGAGACTAAAGACACGACAGCTGAATGCCAACATGCAGTCCTGGGCTGGGTCCTTGCCTGTGCCTGTCACCATCAGGACAGTTTGTGCAACTCGGGATCTGTGGACTAGGTGGTAGTCATGTGTCTGGTTCTCTGATTTTGGTGGTTGTGTTACGATTACGTAGGGGGATGTTATTTGTCAGAACCACACATGCTAACGCACCAGTTGGCAGACCTTTCCTGTAGTAAATATTTTAGGCCTTCTAGGCCGTGTGGGCCCAGTTGCAGCTCCGCAGATGCCGGGCGAGATCAGCCACAGACAATGTGAATGAATGGGCGGGGCTGCGTTCCCAGGTGGCTGTCTTTATAGACATTGAAGTTTGAGTTTCATGTAATTTTTGTAGCTCATCAAATAGTGTCCTTTAGAATTTTCTACTCTTTGAAAGTGTGAAAGGCTTTCTTAGCTGGAGGGCCGTGTGCAGTCAGGCCACGGCGCTGCAGCCCCTGCACCGACGTCTTGGGTGCTGATGGGGCTCTTCCGGTATTAAGGTATTTTAAATTTCTGTGGTTTTACAGAAAGAAGTACGTAAACAGAGACAGTGAGTATAGAAGAGAGTGGAGGGGAGAGTACGGGGCTCTGGGGAGCGGCCAGTAGGTCGGGGTGACTGCAGAGGCGATGTGTGAAGGGGTCTGGCCGACTGCGAGCCTAGACAGGCGGGGCCGCATCACGGAGGCCCTGTGACCGTGCCGGAACCTGACTCCTCTCCTTGAATTTTAGCATCATGGATACCGACTTGTATGATGAGTTTGGGAATTATATTGGACCCGAGCTAGATTCTGATGAAGATGATGATGAATTGGGCAGAGAGACCAAAGATCTTGATGAGGTAAGACAAATTGTTGCTTTTCTCTTCTTTTTATTTTTTAAAACAATAAAGTACTGATTCCTCCATGCTCCCATAAAACCTGTGTGCATCTCTAACTTTGCCCTGTTTATAAGATGACTTATTGCCCTGACCGGTGCGGCTCAGTTGGTTGGAGCGTCATCCTGTAGACTGAAGGGTCACAGGTTCAATTCCTGGTCAGGTCACATACCCAGGTTACGGGATTGATCCCCAGTTGGGGTATATATGAGAAGGCAACCAAGTCGATGTTTCTTTCTCTCTCTCCCCCCCTTCTCCCCCCCCCCTCTCTTCCTCTCTCTCCTCTTCCCTCCTTCCCTCTCTCCCTTTCCCCTACCCTTCCTTTCTCTCTAGAAGCAGTGAAAAAAAATGCCCTCGGGAGGGGATAAGTAAATAAAATATAATGTGACTTACCGGGGTCTTATACTGCGCCTGACCTAGGAACTTAGCTACTGAAGTTCCAAAGGGAAATAAAAGACAGTCATGTTTCCGATAAGCTCAGATTTTGAAAGATGAATAAAAGCAATAGAAAGCGAAGGTGCCGATGACTACAAGTCCCCTTGGGGAGGGTTATGGAGGGTGACGTCCAGAATGGTCAGAGGCTTGCAAAGACACCAAAGGCGACTTTAATGTTTTAGCAGCGTTCAGAGCAAGAAGTCAGCAGGCCCACTGCTCATCAGTGGGGGTGTGACAGTAAGAGAACATCAGGGAGCGGAGCAAATGTCCCGGCTGCCATCTGTCTTCTCCATCGGGGAAAATGTCCTTCAAACTAGAAAAAGTAGAATAGACGCTGGAGAAAGAGCATTGAAGCCACGTAGGGGAAGAGGAAAGAGAGCATCTTGCAGCCTTAGATGCATTCAAGGCTCCCAGGCGCAGGTGCGTCAGGTCCTGGGTGGGCCGGTGGGGACACCTTGCAGAGGTTACCTGAGAGCCACCGCGATCATCTTTAAGAAACCGGACCCTGGTTGTGGCGCTAGAAAGGCAATCAGGCAACTCATCCTACTTTTCAAAGATGGAGACGAGGCACTGCATTTCAGAAGCTACAGGCTAGTGTGATACGCATCTGCGGCAAAAAAGAAGGGATTTTTAAAACATGACGGTGAACACGTAGGAAGCTTGTATGTGTGTTTTTTTTTCCTTGTTACAATGAAAAGATTGAGGTACAAGTGAAGGGTATGCTGTAGATACCATATATCTTGATTTGGGCAAGGCATTTGATCTCGTATTTTTTTCTTATAAACCAATTATTTCCTTTGTAAAAATATTATTTTAAAGAGATAATTTTCGTTATACAAGTGATTCGTGCACACATTCTCTTTCACACCAAACAGATGGGTCGTATTCCTTGGGTCTTATTCCATCTCACTCCCCTTCGTGAGGTAGCCACTCTATCTCCTGATATTCCTGTGGGAAGGATGTGGGCTGGGTCCCAATATGGAAAAAATACCAATGAATATCAGTTCAACCACTGAACAATGGTACCGGAAGGGTTTTGATTAGTGGGTCACTGCCAGAGCTCTTGTGACGTGCCCCAGGCATCTGTGCTCAGTCCCGTCCTTTTCAACCTCTTTGTCAATGACAAGTGAAGATAGAGAAGTTTATAAAATTTGCTCTTCACATAAGCTAATATATTGGGGAACAGAGTCTAAATTCAAAATGATTGCAACAAACTTGAATTCCAGGCTAAATAAAGCCCAAGAATTTGTTCACTAAGTGTATAGAGAGCTCTTACTATTTGCAAGGAATCCCGATGCAGAGAGAGGCAGGGTACCGTCCCTGCCCCCAGGAACCCGGTGCCTGCGGGGGAGGTGAAGTGCACACGGAAGTGCCTGTGACATGGGCCAGCAAGGGGCGAATGCCATTTAAGGCATATTGACTGATATCCATGGTAACAGGACCTAAGGAGGGATTAGTCCTGGCTGGGAAAACCAAGAAAGGGAGCTGAGGAAGCCACATGCGCAGTGAACTTGAAGGATGGGAGGCTCCTGTGGAGACAGAAGGCAGAATCATTAGTGATTGTCTGGGTTGGGGCGTGGAATTGGCCAATGGTGGCTGAAGGGTACAGAGTTTTCAGGTGATAAAAATGATCTAAAATTGATTGTGGTGATGGTTGCACAACTCTGAATATACTAAAAACCATTGAATTGTGCACATAAAATTGGTAAATTGCATGGAAAGTGAATTGCATCTCACTAAAGCCGTTGATAACAATGGAACAGATGGTTAGGCTGTGTATGGACGCTTCCACCTCGGTGCAGAAGGTCAAGTTCATCACACTCGAGTTCACACACCACGTTATTGCTTGTGCGAGGCTCTGCTCTTGTTCGATGAACCAGTTCCTTTTTATCTCATTCTCATACCCGTTGCCATAGTAATTGATCTAACGTATGTATGTTTTTTGTTTGTATAGTTGCAAAATGTATAGTTGCATTGTGTGTGTGTATTAAGGTAAATGGAATCATATTATCTGCATCATTCTGTTTCTTACTTTTGCCCACTCAGCGTGGGACAAGTGATGCATTTCAGGATCCGTCTCTGTTGCTGTGTGGATGTCTTAATCCGAGGCATCTGATCTTTCTGGTGTGTGTTACTTAGTGATGGGCACCTAGGTAACCTGCGGCCAGCCTTCCCTCAACACAAATAACACCGCAGTGGATGTTCTCGCTTTTATGCACCGTGTGACAATTTCTTTGGGTTATAATCCCAAAAGCAGAGTTGCTGATCATAGGATCATATACACACACACGTATACATACATATGATTCAATTCCCAGTCAGGGCACATGCCTGGGTTATGGGCCAGGTCCCCAGTGGGGGGCACATGAGAGGCAACCACACACTGATCTTTCCCTGTCTTTCTCTTTCCTTCCTCTCTCTAAAAATAAATACAACCTTTAAATGTTAATCTTTAAATATTAATCTAAAAATAAATACAATCTGTAAATGTACACATACATACATTCATATACACATGAATATGTATGTATAAATACTTCACGTGTATATACTTTGTTAATCTGCCTGGACTACGTCCTGTTGGATTACTCCTCAGCATGGCTGCGCTAGTTCATACTCCTGCTAGCAGGATAAGGGTTCCTGTGGCCTCCCAGTCCACGTGGGACGCGTAGATTTTTTTAAAACATTCTTTATTGAAGAAGGTATGTAACAGAAGAGAGATACATAGGATTTTATTGGAGAGTAGGAAGGAGTGCAGTGAGCAGGGGCCCAGAGGAGGGCTGCTAAGAGAAGGTGATTTCTGCTTCCGGTGGCCGACGCACAGTTGCTGCAGGATGGCTGTGGGTGTGAAGCAGGGTGCAGGGGGCAGACCATGGAAGGCCTTGAATGGAGAACTGGGAGTAAGGCGTGACATGATCCAAGTAAGCTGCTGGGACCCTTCTTTTAGCGCAGGGCGGGTCCGGAGGCCTACAGAAATCCATCACAGTGAAAGAGTGCGGAGGTGTAGGTTGGGCCCACTGTTTGGATGAGGGGGGCTGGGTCACCAGATGCACACTGGTTGTGACAGACGGGGGGGCGGGATAAAAAAGCCTGTTTAGTTTTATCTTATACTCGTAGGGCTTGAGCTACCATTAGGACACTCGGGTAGTTGGAAATTATTGCATAAAATCCTACACTTAGATTCAAAATTCAGCAGTATGGGGCAGGAGGAAACTGGCTCAATGGCTAGTTAACCTCCTTCCTTCCAGTATATTCTCAGTACAGGAACCAGAGTGAATCTTTTTAAAACAAGTCTGATCGCATTACTCCTCCGCCCAGAGCCAACGGAGGCCGTTTCTCGGCCGCGACGCCCTTGCCTGGTCCCTTTCACTCAGTAAAACGTCTTCAGGGTTTATCAGCGTTGCAGCACCTACAGGTGTTTCTTTTTACTGCAAACAATGTTCCGTCCTGCGGATGCACCTCATTTTATTGATCTGGTCACCGGCTGACTGACGCCTGGGTTGTCTGCACTGTTGGCCCTGGCCATCATGGACAGTGCCGCTGTGAGCATTTGCTTACACGAACAATAAGTTTTTGCATGAATACAAGTTTTCATTTGTCTGCGTATCTAAGGAATGGAATTGTTGGGTCACATGGTGACTCGGTGTTTAACATTTAAAGATTTTATTTATTTATTTATTTTTAGAGAGAGGAAGGGAAGGAGAAAGACAGGGAAACATCAATGGGGACCTAGCCCACAACCCAGGCACGTGCCCTGACTGGGAATCGAACCAGCGGCCCTTCGGTTCTCAGGCCAGCACTCAGTCCACTGAGCCACACCAGCCAGGGCGGTGTTTAACATTTTTGAGGAGCTACCAAATTGTTTTCCAAAGTGGCCGCACCGTTTTACATTCCCTCTGGCAGCTTGTGAGGGTTTTAGTTTCTCCACATCCTCACCAACACCTGTTATTTTTGCCAGAAAAGTATTTTTTGGAAACAGTTCTGTGAATCTAAGTGGAAAATTTAAGGGTCTGGGCTTATTCCCAGTTTCTACCTCCGTTTCCTGGTTTCTGCTCATGGAAGGAGTTATTTTTTCCCTTAAGAGGGTGTGTTGTGATAAGCCATTTGTCCAGTCTCGATTCACTTGTGACCCGTGGCCCACGTGTAGGAAGGGGCTCGTTTGACCGAGGAGAGCCACCTGGGGCTGTAGCCGCTAGTCTTCTCTTCGTGGAGGGTCACGCAAGGGTGGGCCCCGACCCGCTGATCTAGCACGACACTCAAAATCAGAAGCTGTCACACGTGTGAAGTCACTGCTGTCCGCTCCTGGGAATGTCCGTTATGGAGCAGGAAGAGTGCGTGCTCCTTACGGCCTCCTCCCCGCCCCTGCTTCCAGATGGACGACGATGACGACGACGAGGACGTGGGCGATCACGACGAGGACCACCCAGGGATGGAGGTGGTGCTGCATGAGGACAAGAAGTACTACCCCACGGCCGAGGAGGTGTACGGCCCCGAGGTGGAGACCATCGTCCAGGAGGAGGACACCCAGCCTCTCACGGGTGAGCGGGGGGGCCCAGGGTGTGCGAGGAGGCGGTGAGACCCGGACGCTTCGCTGCGTAGCCATCGGCAGAACTGAGAGTTCAGTGAATGAGTTGATCAGTTCGTCGGTACTGTTTCTGGTTTGAGATTCAGTTAACCCTGTTTGAATAGTCAGTGAAACTCATGGCTTTTTTCTGAGGAAATAAGAGCTACTTCTTTATTTATCTAACATCTGTTGAGGTGCTCGAAGACTGTTTTTAAACTCTCCCCTGGTCTGATGTGTTGTACATCCAAATAATCACAGTTCCTTTAACCAGCCCTCACTATGTTTATCTTCTGAGTAGTTGCATTTTATTATAAATACAGGGAGAATTTTTAAACTGACATTGACCTCAACCTATATCCAGTCCCCATCCCTTTCTCCCATGAAATAAAGTCCAACTCAGTCCACAATTCAGGATCCTTTACTGCCTTCCACGAAGGAGCACTCCCAGAGCTTTCTCAGCATCTGAGTGATCCTTGAGAACAACAGAAATTGGTGTCATGTATCATGCATTCTGAAAGCTCAGCCTAATGGAACAGAGCTCTGTGTTTTTATGTTTTCTGCCTACCTGCACATCAATAATCTTTTCCCCCCAGAACCTATTATTAAGCCAGTGAAAACCAAGAAATTCACTCTGATGGAGCAGACATTACCTGTCACCGTGTACGAAATGGAGTAAGTTACAATGTCTCTCAGCCTCTCTTCATAAATAATGTGGGTTCATTATTTTTATGGGGGTGTAGGAGGTGGTTTGTGGTTGAAGTAGCCAGTGAACTGCATAAGCACAATCTCTCCCTACAATTTGCCAAGATTTCCCCCAGTTTGTAAGGTTGCTGGGACGTTTGGTTTCAGCGGTAACTTTTCTCTTCGCTCTCGTCCAGTTCTCAGCTGTTTCCTCTTCTTCCGAATCTTCAGCGTGGTATTGGCAGCCAGCCTTTTGGAGAGCGCCAGGTCTTACAGTTGTCGGTATCAGACCACCAGCGCCTATTTTGACCCAGGTTGCTAAGGAGTTTGGGAACATAACAATTGTGTTGAAAAGGAGCACACGAGTGGGTAGATGTACAGGGTGGGGCAGGAGTAGGTTCACAGTCGTGAGGACTCGAAACACAGAGTTTATTCTTGTATAATTGTTGATTACTCGTTGCGTTGTCCATAGAAACAACCGTTAGCTTGTTTTTGCCCACCCCTGTGTGTGTAGAATGATTGAGGCCCTTCCAGCTGTTTGGGGAAATACTGAAACTGATGAAATGCAGGTGTGGGGGCCTCATGACCTGAAGTGCTTCTGACTTGCTGTGAGATGGTGGGACTTTTTCAGCCACGTTGTTGTCGTGTGTCCCCAAACGAGCGGGGTCCTTGTCTCATGCTGAGCTCGTCACCATCCTTTAGACATTTTTGGTTTGTTTTATTTATTCATTTTTTATTTTGTAAAAGATTCTATTTATTTATCTTTAGAGGGGAAGGAAAGGAGAGAGAAAGAGAAATACCAATTTATGGTTGCCTCTGCTGGGAACTGGCCTGCAACCCAGGCATGTGCCCTGACTGGGAATCGAACTGTGGTTGTTTGGTTTGCACTTAGTCCACTGAGCTGCACCAGCCAGGGCAGATTTGTTTGTTTTAAATATACGTTTTATTTATTACTTTTAGAGAGAGACAGGAAGAGAGAGAGGTGGCGATTTGTTGTTGGACTTATTGATGCATTCACTGGTTGCTTCTTGTATGTGCCCCAACCAGGGATCGAACCCGAACCCGCAACCTTGGTGTATCGGGACAACACTCTAACCAACTGAGCTACCCAGACAGACGTTTTCGAAACAACTTTTCAGTTATCTTCAGAACTTGCTTTATTTCCTTTCTATTCTCAGTGGTGATTTTTTAAAATCTCCAGTATGTGAAAGCTGACTAGATTTTTTGTTTGAAGAGCCAAAGTCATCTGAAGGCTACTTGTCATAAGTAATGTGGGTGATAAGCAAGAAAGACAGGGCTGGTTTTGATCAAGATGGAAATCCTCTGCTTGGCATTGTTTTTTTTTTTTTAATTTTATGTGTTTATTTTTAGAGAGAGGGGAAGGCAGGGAGAAAGAGAGGGAGAGAAACATCAGTGTGTGAGAGACACACCCATTGGTTGCCTCTCACACGCCCTCAGCTGCAGACCTAGCCCTCAACCCAGGCATGTGCCCTGACCGGCAATTGAACCAGCAACCTTTAGGTTCGCAGGCCGGTACTCAATCCATTGAGCTACACCAGCCAGGACAGCATTGTTAATGAGATGACACTTTTGCTAACTAGCTCTGAGGACAGTTTCAAAAGAGAAGATCCCAAAGTTATTTTAAGTCCCCTTACCATCGGTGGAATAGACAGATGACATCTAACCTGAGGATTTTGAGAGGGCCAGTATGCATGGATGTGTGTTCGTTCTGGTATTTGGGTTGGGGGGGGTTCTTGCTTGCTTTTTAAATCTCATTTTACTGTTGAAATCCTCGTGACATTTCACAGATTATGTCACCGTGGTGGCTAAGCCTATCCCACTCCCAGAACCGTACGGATGCAGAAGCTCACGTCTGCCTCTGAGCATCCTCGTGTGGTTCTGAAAGTTGTTCCTGAAAAACTAAAAACACCTGCAACACTTTTACACCTCTGCCCGTTTGAAAACTTTTGCCAAAACCCCTTTTCTCGTTTCCTTTCTCTTCAGTTTTTTGGCAGATCTGATGGATAACTCGGAGCTCATCAGAAACGTGACCCTCTGCGGCCATCTGCATCATGGCAAGGTGAGAGAACTGTTGGTACTTGGAGCGGGGTTTCTCCCAGTTCCGGCTCTTTTCTTCAGCCTTCAGCGTCACAGGCTGGGGTTCAAGCCCAGAAGGCTAGACCTTCGGACTCTGGGGACCTCCATGCCTATCGTGAAGGCTTGCTGGGGAACTCCGGCTCGTCCCCAGCAGTGGGGGAGCCTGTTAGTAAGCCGCCTGCGTGCCTGAGCCTCCTGTCGGCAGCCGGACAGGACAGATGAGGGGAAATGGAGCGTTACTGTGATTTTATACGTTTTCATTTCCCTGGGGGTGCTTGTCTAAGAAAGACTGTGTCTTTGATTTGAAAGTCATCCTGTGGCTTCGGCGTTAATTTTTTGCTGACCCGTAACCCTCCCCATCCTCTCCCCCCTCTCCATCTCCCTAAATGATGTGGTGGGTTGGGAGCTGGGAGGAGGGTGGAATAGATTTTCCTCTGTGGTCAGCAGGTCTCAACCGCCCATTTCCTTTCAGACATGTTTCGTAGACTGTTTGATAGAGCAGACTCACCCGGAAATCAGAAAGCGCTATGACCAAGACGTAAGTAGAAATTCGGTTGAGAGTTTAGGATGAACCATTCATTCAGAATATATGGGGGCGTGTCTCTCGTCCTCCCTTTCCTTCCGCCTTCTCCCTCATTATAAATAATGACACCTACAGAGTGCTGCTTTGTAACTGTAATCTTTATTAATAGCCTTTAAGAAAATAATGACAACTTTCTCAGGGGCATTAAGAATGTTAACCTGCAGTATTTTTGTGTGGTTTTTTATGCACTTGGGAGCCTCCCTCTGTTCTGATGTGTCTTGACTTTTATAGCCTATTCTTTCCTGTCATAGTATTAAAAGCTTCCTCTGTAAATGTAATACAATGGCCCTTGTTGTTTTCATGATAAATTTAAATGCCTATCAATGAGGCCAAGAGTGGCTGCAGGTCTCAGCGCAATAATTGTTCAGTCTGCCAGGTTGACTGTTTTGACGTGTGGGGACTCCATGAAGGCTGGATGTGTCTCCCTGTACCACTCGGAGAGTGGCGTGTTTGATACAGTTTAGCGCTCCAGCCATTCCTGGTCCTCAGTGACTGCCCCCACCCTCTAAAAACACACAGCCAGGAGCATTTTCCATCTGGGAAGGCCCCGGTCTCATTGTCTGGAATTTCTGTAGGGACCCCCGCTCTTTTCAATCTGTTCTCCTGAGACAGAAACCCTGGAGTCGGGCCGCGGTGGGGCAGAGTGATTGATGGTTTGTGTGGGAGGGAAGTCTGAACTCAGGTGCTAACGACAGTCCTTTTTTCCCCCCGTAGCTGTGCTACACTGACATCCTCTTCACAGAACAAGAGGTAAGTGCTCCGTGGGAAACCCAGCTGTTGCCCGCACCAGGCCCAGCAGCAGTAGTTTTGCTGGGAGCGTAGTGAGCCTTTGTGAGAACACTTCGTCCAGGCCGAATCCCCCTCGCACTCCCACCTGTTTATCTGCCTGCTTCTACCAGTCACCCCGTGATCTGTAACTTGAGAGAGAGCCGGGGAGGCAAGCCATAGGGTAAAGGGAGGACCCCCCGTCCTTGCCTGGATTTAACGTGGCCTTACAAATACTGTAAGTTATGCAGAAGCTCCGCATGATTTTTTAAATGACATCATGCTTAAAATCTGTAAGGTGACTTCATCCATAAGAGTTACTTTCCAGGAGTAGCTCGTCTGTAAGATGGGTCTGTCTGTCTGTGCTCCTCTTGCTGTGTAGAGTGGTGAGCACACGGCTCTGTTTTTCCCATTCCAGCTGGTGGGTCTTCCTTTGTTCCCATCAGGGTCTTTATTCTGCTCCTTCAAACCTTTCTCTTTGGCTCTCACATGCCTCCAGCTGGGGGCGTGGCCCGCAGCTCAGGCATGTGCTCTGACTGGGAATCGAACCGGCGACCTTTCATTTACGGGACAACGCCCAACCCACTGAGCCACACCAGTCAGGGCCCCTCTTTATTTGTCTCAGCTCAAGTAAATAAATACAAATATGGTTAACTAAGGAGACTGCGAATGGTGCCAGCACGTGATAAACAGCCAACAAACATTAGCTTCTGTTGCTTCTTAATAAGTTATTTGCCTAGAGTTTAGTAATTACCCCCTGTTACAGCTTTCATAATTTTTCTACCCCCCAGTGCCCCCGATTGTTTCTTTTTGCCCACATGCTGCTTGGTTAGTGTGTATGTTTCCAGTGTGTGGGAAGGATGAGACTGGGACCCTCGATCCTTCATTAAAGTTTGATACAGCTTTGCTTGCTTGTTCATTTTTACTTTTTTTATTAGAACCAACCTTCCCACCTCCCAAAAAAATGCTGTTTAAGATATTTTGTCTTCAAGGTCGTTCTGGGTAGAGGTCTAGCTGCAGACCCCACCCACTGCGAGGAGAGACGTCAGTGTGATTTACTAGCGGCTGGCGAGCTCCGAGAGCAGAACGAGCCCCCCTCGCATAGGAAGAAGCCTTGACCTCTGTTTTTGTGACTTTTAGAGAGGCGTTGGCATCAAAAGCACTCCCGTGACAGTGGTTTTGCCGGACACCAAAGGAAAATCTTACCTCTTCAACATAATGGACACTCCGGGTAGGACATTCCTTGCCCCTGTCTCCCTGCGTCTGACTAGTTCATCGGCAAGCACCGTGCTCCAGGCCTGCCGTTTGGCTCCTCTCTGCGCTAGGAAGCTTAAATCGTAGGGAGTCTTACTCATCTGTTCACGCGAGCCTGCGTCAGGCCCCATGCTAGACGTGTGGGCGCAAAGCTGAGTCCGACGTGGCCCCTGCCTCAGGCACCCAGTCTTTCCAGGGAGACTTTGGGGACCGCACACCAGCTGCTGGCGGACACTCGGTACCGTGGAGCAGCGTGCCTGGCCCTGTGGCGAGCTCTTTCTCTTTCGGAGAAGACCGAGGGGGGCAGAGCTTTAAGGAGGAAATTTGGGTTTTGATGGATCGGCCTTCCAGTGCCCTGGTACCTGTCAGCCCTGCCCCCGCTGGCAGCACCGTGCCAGGCACTATCTCCCGCGCCCAGGGCCACCTTTGCCTTTTCCTGCCTCCAAATTGTCTTCTGTCCCCCAGAACTATGCTTCCTCCTGATTGGACGAAGCTGGTCTGTGAATGTGAATGTGAATGTTATGCCCTCCTAGGTAGAAACTTCCTTCTTTTTATGTTTGGGGACCTCCTGAATAAAAGTTTAATCCAAGAGTGTGACCCCAGGGGTGGAATTTTACACACCGTAGCGAGCTATGGGGGGAAGGGGAAGGGGTACCTGGGGCTCACCAGCCTTGCGTAGTTGGCGACTTAGTTGGTGACTTAGTTGATATTTGCTCTGCAGGACATGTGAATTTTTCTGACGAGGTCACGGCTGGCTTGCGCATCTCAGATGGAGTGGTCCTTTTCATCGATGCTGCTGAGGGCGTGAGTCTGGATTCCCTCCTTGTTAGGGTTGCCCCACACATTGCCCAGAGCACTGAGCAAGCTGGGAGCCAGGGGACATGAAAATCCGTGGGATTCAGACTCCCATTCGGTCAAAAATTAAGGCAGCAAATGACGTTCAGAATTAGTTCCGAACGTGAGTTCCTTACTCCCTGCCCAGTGAAGCTCAAAGTGAATGATAGGACCCCCTCTATTCAGAGAACACAAAGATAAGATGACAAATGCAAATAAAAGGGAAGGAGGAGAGTATATTCATATAAGTGGATTTGAAATGTTAATGAGTTTTTCTAATGTCAAGAGAGATTGGAGTTAAAAGGCCATGGTGTCTTTTATATTAGGTAATTGGCTAACCTCATCATGTTGTCATTTGTGAGATAGCCAGCAGAGGGAGCCAGAGTTGCCTTTTTAAAATGGACTTTTGGAATAATTTCAGATTCACTGAAAAGTTGTAAGTACAAAGAACTCATCCTCACTTGCTTTGTAATAATTTTTTTTAGATTTTATTTATTTCTTTGTAGAGACATGGGAAGAGGGAGAAACATCAATGTGTGGTTGCCTCTCACACACCCCATACTGGGGACCTGGCCTGTAACCCAGGCATGTGTCCTGACTGGGAATCGAACCAGCGACCCTTTGTTTCGCAGGCCAGTACTCAGTCCACTGAGCCACAGCAGCCAAGGCTGCTTTGAATTCTTTCTGTACATGTACACACACGTGTGTCTTCTCTTCTTGAACCGTTTGAAAGTAAAATATTTCAGTATGTATTTCCTAAGAACAAAGGCATCTGTGTACATAACCATAGTATAGTTACCAAACGGGGAATTTAGCGTTGATGCAATATACATTTTTTAAGATTTTATTTATGTATTTATTTTTGGAGCAAGGGAGGGAGATGGAGAGGGAGAGAAACGTCAATCAGCATGTGGTTGTCTCTCATGCTTTTCCAACTGGGGACCTTAGCCCACAGCCCAGGCATGTGCCCTGACTGGGGATCGAACCAGTGACCCTTTGATTTGCAGGCTGACACTCAGTCCACTGAGCCATAGCAGCGGGGTCCGTTGATACAGTATCATTGTGCAGATCTTTTTGTACAGAACTTAGTCCTGCTAATGGTCCCAGTAATGTCCTTTATAGAGTTGTTTCCTCATCCAGGATGCTGCGTGGCGTTTAGTCTTCATGTCTCTTTAGTTTCTTTTAATTGACTGGGACTGTTCTTGTACCTTTCTTCCGTCTTTTGCGACATTAGCATGAAGGGTCTTCACCGTTCATTTTGTGGAATGTCTGGGTGTGTAATGTTTCTTCCTGATCACGTTCAGGTTACTTTTGGCAGGATCACGACATACATAGAGCTGGGTTCTTATTAGCCCATCACATCGGGAGGCCCACGGTGTCACCTGTCCGTTGGTGATGTCAGCTTTGGTCACTGGTTAAAGCAGGTCTGTCAGGTTTTCTTCAGGGTGCAGTTACGATTTTCCCCTTTGTAATAAATAATTTGTGGAGTGATACCTTGAATCTGTTACACATCCTATTCCTTATCAAGCTTCACCTACAGTTTTTGTCAGCTGCTGGTCGTTCCTAGTTTGTTTCGACAGGAGTTGCAAGCAGTGGTTCTCTCACCCCTGATTTTCCGTCTGTGTTCAGTGGTCGGAGTTCGTTGTAAGGGAGAGCTCTTCCTTCTCTGTCTGCTTGTTCATTGTCAGTGTGGATTCATGGGTTTTTGTTGTACTCATCGGATTGAATCCGTTACTGTCCTTACATATTTTGATACTCCAGTTATCCCGGACTTGGCTGGTGAAAGCTCCTTCAGGCTGGCTCCCTTGTCCTTTTGACATGTCTTAATTTTTTTTTTATTATTTCCTTACCCTTAGGCACAAAAAGATGTACTAGACGCATCTTGTACCTTCCCTGCCCCAATCGTGGAACCAGCCATTTCTCCAAGGAACTCTTGCTCCTTATAGTGGGGCCTGGAATTCAGAAACAGATCAGGATATGTTCATAGCTGCTGGGGCCTCGCACTGAGTGTGGATAGTGTGCACCCCCACATACCTCTAACTGTGTTTACTCACACACTGAAAAACCGTTAACACACACACACACACACACACATGAGAAACCATTAGTGTGTCCTGACCCCTGCAATTCCATTTTAGCACCATAGGTGCTTCCTAGTTCCCCTCCTGTCCCCTCTCTGTCATGGAGACACCCAGCTCCCAGCATCGACACTGTACTTACTCGTTTCTTGGTCCTGCGAGTTGCCCTCGTAAAGTTCCTGAATCTGCCTTTGGGCAAGATGCCCTCTGCAGCCGCCTAGTAGTCTACCTCCCCAGGTCCTCCTCTCCTCAGACCTTGAAGCAGTACCCTCTTTGACTTTGCTCTGCCCTCTTCCACCCTCCTTGCTGTTACCACCTGTGTCTCTCAGGTGATGCTGAACACAGAGCGGCTGATCAAGCACGCGGTGCAGGAGAGGCTGGCGGTCACCGTGTGCATCAACAAGATTGACCGGCTGATCCTGGAGCTGAAGCTGCCTCCGACGGATGCTTATTACAAACTGCGTCACATTGTGGATGAGGTCAATGGATTAATAAGGTATAAGGAACCTGGCGGTGTCCTTAGGGACTCTAGTTTTTATAAGTCTTGACCTTGAACTCCGGGGGCAACAACAGTCTCATGGCATGCATTGATGAGCTTGCTGGGCAGGGCTAGAAGCTCATTCCTCGGCTCTACCGGGACTGACGCCACAGCCTTGGCCTCACTCACTTTCTGCCTTAACCAGCTGGGTACATGTCTTCAAGTTAGTGTTGTGGTCAATGCTGGGGGCTCTAGAATCAGTCTCATATTCACCTCACGGCGACCATGTAAAGGTGAGCAAATCACGTAAGCTTGTAGAGCCTCAGTTTCTGCCTCTGAAAAGGGGATGATAATAATATTTGCATAGTGAGGTGTTACAACAAATTAAATAGATATCTGCAGTAACACACTTAGAGAGCTTAGCAGTAACTGATCACTGAATAATGCTAGCTGCTGTTGTTAACACTAAGGAAATGAGGGAACTGTTTCTTGGCTGTTGTTTCTGGATACAGCTACTTTATAAGATAGGTTTACAAGGGCTTACATTAATAAATGTGAGTGGGAGATTTTAGAATACAGTATTAAGGTGGCTTTGAAGAATAGATTAAATACGTGTTTGTTTTTTTTTAAGATTTTATTTATTTTGCTCTGGCTGCTGTGGCTCAGTAGAGTGAGTGCCGGCCTACAAAGCAAAGGGTGGCTGGTTTGATTCCCAGTCAGGGCACATGCCTGGGTTGTGGGCCAGGTCCTCAGTGGGGGGCATGTGAGAGGCAACCACACACTGATGTTTCTCTCCTTCTCTTTCTCCCTTTCTTCCCCTGTCTAAAAATAAGGCATGTGCCCTGACTGGAAATCGAACCAGCTACCCTTTGCTTTGTAGACCGGCACTCAAATCTACTGAGCCACATCAGCCAGGGCAGATTAAATATGTCTTAAAGGTAGTTTTATCTGTAGGCTGAGGAATGTACTAGACGCCTTCTGGAGGCTCTTCAAAGGGCCCAGGGAGAGACCGTTGTACTGAGAGAACACTTCTGCAGTCGAGGACGGGGCAGCACCTAGGTGGCCAGAGTCAGGTTCACGTCCAGGAGTTTCTTTGCTTCGCAGCACTGACTCTCAACAGGGGTTGCTCCTCCCTGTCTCCGGAAGGGCTGAGGAAGACCGGAGCCCAGTGTACTATCAGGAATCCGAAGTATGAAATGACACAGTTCTTCAAAAAGGAAATGGGGTGGGATAGGGCTTAGTCCTGGTCCACCAAATAGGACGTCATTTCTCAACCTCTGTACAGTAAATAGCAACGTAAGCATTATTTGGAAACATGGAGGTAAATGCTCTAAAGGCAGCTCTCAGAGAATGGAAAGCAGTGGCCTCTGGGGAGCATAACTTGGGAGTGGGGTAGAGTGACGTAGGGGACTATTTTTTAATAAGCCAGTACTTTTATTTCTAATTAAGAAATTCCATCAAACATTATATAGTAAGACTTAGACTGTGGATCTGATCCCTGAGTGTAACTGGTTTTCTTATATGTACTAGTGAACTTGGGTTGCTGATGCCTCCGCATGGCTTTTGAGGTACAAAGTTTTAACACGAATTTGAAAAACAAGCCAAACAAAACAGAATAAAGAATAGGGTGGTGGGATTAGGGAGCAAAGTTACTTTTTCTTTCTTTCTTTTTTTTTTTAAAGATTTTATTTATTAATTAGAAGAGAGGGGGAAAGAGAGGAAGAGAACTATCAATGTGTGGTTTCCTCTTGCACGCCCCATTCTGGGGACCTGGCCTGCAACCCAGCCATGTGCCCTGACTGAGAATTGAACTGGTGACCCTTTGGTTCACAGGCTGGTGCTCAATCCACTGAGCCACACCAGCCAGGGCTCTTTTACTCCTTTATTTAATCATTTATTCTGCTGTTTTATGTCTATTCATGTTTGTAAAATTGCGATTTCTCCAGAATGTATTTCGGTCCGATCGCGTTAGGTTCATTTCCAGTGTTCTAAGACCTTTGTCTGTGCCCTCCAAGTCGCCCCTCGTCTGTCCAGTGCAATTAACTTCTCCAAGGTCGCGTAGGCTGCTCCCAGCTCTGGGAGGTCAGCTTGTTACTGGGAGTCGGGGAACAACTTCATCATGTCACTTTCTTGGACCAGGCTGTTGGCAAAGCCGACTGTGTTATGTAAGCCCCGGCTGAGGGCAAGGGCTGGAGAGAGGCTGCGGGGCCGAGCCCCTGCCCTTCGCCCTCGGCGGCGCGTCAGCCGGGCTGCGCACTCACAGCTGTCTCCGTTTCAGCATGTACTCCACTGACGAGAACCTGATCCTGTCCCCACTCCTGGGCAACGTCTGCTTCTCCAGCTCCCAGTACAGCATCTGCTTCACGCTGGGCTCCTTTGCCAAGATCTACGCCGACACGTTCGGTAAGCGCCGGCTGGCGGTCTGTCTCGCCAGCTTCCCCGGAGCCGCGGTGCCTTTTCTGCCGAATGCCTTAGAAACTCGGCTTCTCGCCAGAGTCCCCTGTTGGGGAGGAGAGTTTTATCAACTGTTAGTCTCACACCTGGGGGCTCCTTTTGGCCCTTAGATCCTTCCTTCAGGCTGAGTGGTTTCTGGAAAATAGAGCAGTAAAGGCGACAAGGAAGAAAGGTGAAGCAAGAGCTCATTTTGGGACTTGGGCTCTCACCTAGAGTGAGATAAATTCTGTCAAAAACCAAGTACACAGCCCCTGCAGGTCTCTTCCTCAGGGATGGCGTCTCCCTCGTTAGCATCCTGGCTGTCTCTTCTGCCCTCTGCAGGCAGGTGGCAGTTTTGAGGGCCTGCCCGAGAGCTCCGTGTCAGGTACGCAGTCAGTGCGAACGGGCCTCCGCTGGGGTCCCTGGACCTGGACATCAGCACTCGGGGGCCAGCTTCCCATCTCGGGAGGCTCCCGAGCGCTTCCCCACCCCTGTGCCTCCCCAGTTCCTTTCAGCTCCTTAAGACCCCGTGTCCTGAATGTCGTGTGTCAGCTGCTGTGCTTCATTAGAGAGGTCGTCGTCACCCCGTTTCTAGAGCTGAGGAGACAGGCTCTGGAGGAGCCTCGCAGCTGGTGGGCGCTGGGGCTCCGGGGCTTCTGTCCCGCCGGTCAGCTGTTTTTCTTTCTATCATACCACACTGCCAAGATTGATACCGTGTCCTCTCACTAGAAATACAGCAGAGCATGGTGGAAAGAAGGCAGTTCCTCTGCCTTCTGGGACCTTCGTCCAATGGGTACGCAATCCCCAGAGCAATGGGTGGCAGTGTGGGCTGAGCTGCAGGAAGCTGCCGTAGGCAGGCGGAGCTGAGGGATTCAGAAGGGGGAGTCAGCCCCGATGGCCTAAGGCTGCTAGAAGGACATGGGGCCGAAACAAGCGGAGAGTAGGGAACCAGGGGGTCCAAGCCCACAGGGTTGGGGGAGGAGGCGCGGAGGCAGGTGGTATTAGCCCGTGGCCCAGCCCGCTCCGTGACAGTGGGCAGTCGCACCAAGGAGAAGGGTTGCAGTAAAACTGCCGGCAGGCTAGGTTGGGACCACGCTGGGGAGGGTTCGGAATGCCTGATGAGGGAACTTAGACTTTACCTGCCAGCAGTTCGGAGCTGTTAACTATCAAATACTGGGGTGGGCTAGTATGTGCAAACCTGATGGGAGATAAACCAGAGGCAGGAAGACGTGAAGGAAGGGCACCTGTGCAGACTCTCAGGACCGGTTCAGGCCCAGGATTGTGGATGCTGGATCGATGTTACCTGTGAGACTGGGGAGGAGGAAGTGAATTAGAGAGATGGTCACCCATTGTTTCAGGAAGCCTTTTTCCTTCTGTTGGCCATCGGCCTAGTTCTTGTGAGGGCTCCAGCAGCTCAGTCTAGTGACTGTAATACAGCCTGTGCTGAGTGCAGCAACAGGTGTGTAGAAGACGGGGTGGTTCGCAGGGGGAAACAATTTCCAAACCAACAACGCTGGATGAGAAAGATGTTGCGCCCGGATGAGGTGCCAGCGGCAGCCCCACTGAAAGAGGCGGAAGAGTCTCCAGGGCAGTGGGGCTTTAGGGAGAAGGTGACGAATCCCCTTCTGTCATCTCGAGCGGGAGAGACCGGTCTGTGCTCTGGGCAGAAATACCCACGAGATAGTTGGTGTTATCAGTGATCCGTCTGAATGTTACAGGGGTTCTTGACTCAGAAGGTTTTAAACTTGAAAAGCCACAATTGCTTGGTTCGGTTGGACCAGGATTAGCAGCTGCGGTCAAACTGGAAACATTAATTAGTAAAAGATGAGACAAAGGTTGGCTGTGGTGTTTCTGTCCCGAAGGCTAGGTGTCAGCCTTCTGGAAGCTTAGGGCTAGTGAGAGCCTTAGCGCGACACTGCAGCGTGGAGGTCGCCCGCACTGGCAGCGGCATAGCACTTCGGTAGATCGGGGAAGAGTGAGGGAGCCGTAAGGTTCCCCTTCCGGAAGGACGGGGTTTAGGTGCGGGCAGAGGACAGCGTGCAGGTGGTCCAGCTGTCGTGGCAAAGGAGCAATAAAAGTGGCTTCCTTGTCTGTGGCCCCAGCCTGAGCTCGCTGGACCTGGGGTGCTCCTCAGCTGCAAACCACTCGTGGCACCTGAAAGAGGACGTTGAAGAGTAGTTTGCCAAGTAGCTTATAACTGTATGTCTTCTCTTACAGGTGACATTAACTACCAGGAGTTTGCTAAAAGACTCTGGGGTGACATCTACTTCAACCCCAAGACGTAAGTAGGGTACGGGAAGTGACGCTTAAGGGGTGCTCCCTTGTCCCAGTAAGTGAGGACCAGGAGAAAGAGAGTTCTGAAGATTAAACCCTTTTTCTTAGTCATGAGCTACCATCCCTCCTCCTCTAAGTGAGCTGCTTTCATGAACTCTTGACGGGGTGAGAGGTCGCTTCTCCCCAGGTTCCCACAGCTCAGGGCAGGCGTCCGTGAGAGGCAGATCATGTGCCCTCTCAGGAGTCAGGTGGCGTTAGGCTCTCACGCACACGCGTCTTCCCCTTGGTCTTGCTCAGGTACAGACTTAAGGAGTTCACCCGGGAGGTCGGCAACTCGGCCTCCCTCCTCTTGGATCACCCATAACTCTCCTGTTTCTCTTTAGGCGGAAGTTCACCAAAAAGGCCCCAACCAGCAGCTCCCAAAGGAGCTTCGTGGAGTTTATCTTGGAGCCCCTTTATAAGATCCTTGCTCAGGTAAGGGTGTTGGGCCACCTGGTTTAAGTCTGCCCTTCTAATAAGCACAAGATGGACTTGGCCGTGCCCCTGCCCTTGAACCTGCTCGGTTTTGTGTTACTGAGAATGGAGATGGTCGGTCACCAGCCCTCTGGATCTAGAACACTGCAGTCCTCTCGGTGCTGTTGAATTTAGAGAAGGGGAGTGTGTGAAAGGAAGTATTCATCGGTGAGAATCTGACTGAGGGAATTATGGTACGTCCCATAAAATGAAGTATTTTGTAACCATTAAAAGAATGGCAGAGCGACCTTTGTTTCGGTGACTATTCTGGGCACTTCAGCATGTGATGATGTCAGATTGAACAGGTGCGTCAGATGGCGGCACAGGTGTGGTTACACAGAGGGGTTGCTCCCAAGAGAAGCGTATTATGTGGTATCTGTATGAATTTGTGTTGCCTAAAAGGCAGACTTGAGAGGAATGATGATGTACTGGATTTTTTTTTAAAGATTTTATTTATTTTTAGACCGGGGAAGGGAGGGAGAACAAGGAAGAGAAACATCAATGTCCAGTTGCCTCTCACGCACCCCACCACATACTGGGGGCCTGGCCTGCAACCCAGGCATATGCCCTGACTGGGAATCAGATCAGCAACCTTGTGGTTCACAGGCCAGCACTCAATCCCCTGAGCCATGTCAGCCAGGGCTGTGCAAGAATTTTCATACAGATTTTTCTCTAAAGACAATTGTAAAATATGCAAGTGTTGACTAAGTGCTGTGCCCCGTGAACACACACATATACGCACAATGTGTGTGGCTAGTCCAGCTTTAAAATGGGAAACCATAGCAGCAAGACAAAGGAGTGTTTTAAAATTTATTAGTGCTAAAAACCACTTAGTATCTTGGGTCAGACTGGAACAGAGTCATAAAAGAAATGTACAGAATCTGTCTCTGCAGAGACCTGGAGTCTGCCGAGGGCGATTTGGCTTGGCCCTGCCCTGACAGCGGATGGGCTGCGAGGTGACCTTTTTTGGTTCCCTCTAGTTGCAGTCAGTGATCCTCTAAATCCGAGAAGTCTCTAAATAGGGAAGGCTAAGGGATTGCCTGGGTGGGATGAGATACTGCTTTTTAGACACTAGGGGGCAGCAGTCCATCTGTGAGTGCCAGGTTTATTGTCTGGTGTGGGCATTTTACCAACCCTGCTTCGCCCAGGGTTGGTCTGCAGGGTAGGTACCAAAGATCTCCTTGAAACTAAATTGTCCTTGAAACTTTTTGTCCAAAAGCTCTCCCCATAGATGAAAACCTAGTGCAGCGAAGTTTCAGATTGCCCACTGGCCTGCCTTGTCCTCCAGCTGTCACTACAGCTGATGTGATGTCTGGTACCGTCACAGGTTGTGGGCGATGTGGACACCAGCCTCCCAAGGACCCTGGATGAGCTTGGCATCCATCTGACCAAGGAGGAGCTGAAGCTGAACATCCGTCCCCTGCTCAGGCTGGTCTGCAAGAAGTTCTTTGGCGAATTCACAGGTAGTACAGAGCTCATGGCCCCCCACATCACTGTCATTACTCCCTGCCACCCATCGTGAGGGGCTTTTTCCTGACCCACAGTGGTGGCCAGAGATCTGAGGCTCTTTAGCGGAAGTTTACTATGAATACACCACAGGTCGGGGTACAGAGCACCCGAGTTTTTTCCTGGCTGCTTTCTTTAGTGGATGGCCCAAGAACCCTATCTTGGGAAACAAAAGCAATTAAATTTTCCTGCCGGGAGCAGCATGTGAGTAAAGGGAATGGGAAAGCAGATTCTGAGGCTCTGTGATTTGGCCAGGGGCAGTCAGGAAGCTGGACTCGCGGGCGACGTGAATCAGCGGGAAAAGCTGCAGGCCAGGGCTCGGAAGACAGGTTGCAGACGCACGTGTCTCTTTCCCCTGAGCTCGTCTCTCCCGTGTTTTGGTTACACAGAAGGCAGATGGTACAGAGAGCGGGCCCTGGGCTGGTTGAGAAAAGGCCGGAGTCCCGGTCCTGGCCTTTCCGTGGGCTGACCCTGGGCCAACCGCCCAGTTCTTCAATGACTCAAATGTCTCGTCTGCTAAATGAAGGAGAGGAAAAGGTGTCGGCCAAGGACCCCATCAGCAGTCTCTTACTTGGGAGTCGAGTGGGGTGTAGGCATCTGAGTCTCCAAAGTGCATAATGTCAGCACTGGGTTCCGGGCTGGCCGTCAGCCTGACGTGGGAGGCACCACTGAGGCAGACACGCCCACCCCATGGCTCTCAGGAAGGGAGGAGTCCCTTCTGGGATTGTTCTCAGCAGATCTAGAAAGGACAAGGGGCACTTACTTAGTTTCACGTGAGTGCCCAGTAAGTGCTTACATTCTATGAAAGGTCATGGGTTGCTAGAGATACTTGAAAGTTCATGTTGGCCAAGTTCCAAGGAGCCACTGAGACTAGCTTTTTGTCCTTCCTGGCATCAGTGCAACTCCGGCCTTTTAGCAGCATACTCCCACGAAACAGGGTATCACTTCCCCCTAGAATCACCGTGTCACGGCTTTTGGAGCAGGAAGTGAGCCCTCTCACTTTCTGCTCTCCGACCATGGTGAGTGGATGAGGAAGTTAACGCCCACATCCCCCTGCGAGGGCAGAGAGTAATGGCCTTCTCATCCTCCCCAGGCTTCGTGGACATGTGTGTGCAGCACATCCCTTCCCCCAAGGTGGGCGCCAAGTCCAAGATCGAGCACACCTACACCGGCGGGGTGGACTCCGACCTCGGCGAGGCCATGAGTGACTGCGACCCCGATGTAAGGGCATGTGGCTCCCCGACTCTCTGATTTCTTCCCTCCTGGGCAGGAATACTGTTTTCTGGTCGCAGGAGTAACACGGTCCCGTCCCTTCTGTGCATGCCCCTCCCCGTGAGCAGTCAGGCAGACCCGAATTCGAAGCCAGATGTTACGGCCACTAGTGGTATGATCTTGGGGGCATTCTTCAGTCCTTCTGAGCCTCAGGGTCTTGGTCTATAAAGCGAGGGTGATAGTATGTATGTGGTCATTACGGGAATTAAATAAGATTAAGAAAGTGTTATGGTGCCTGCCAGGTAGTAAAGATTCAGCAAATGATAGCTAGTCTGGTCAGTCCTGGCTTTTAAAAGACTTTCCCAGCCATTCCTTTGGTGGTCTGTCGTCTTACACAAGCACACAGCCAGATGAGAATTGCGTGTTACATCTTTGGAGGAAATTTGGGGCAAGTCAGTCTTGTAAGCTTGCAAATTAACAATGTCAGTCTGCTGTCTTAAACCTGCTTTTCTTCCCTGTTACCCTAGTCTCCCGGGGGAGGGGGGGATAACGAAAAATAGGGTTTTTTGTTGGTTTTGTTTTTTTGCTATGCGTTCCTTAGACATCTGTTTATTAGTGAGGGAGAGGGTGGTTGGAGTTTTCCCAGGAGATCACCCCATCCTCCTTGAGGTCGGGGCCACCTCCTCACAGAGCACATGTCATTGCTCCAGGTTGGGGAATGGGAGCAGGGGTGCTTGCCTGGAATGTGTCTGTGGTTGAGGCCGCTTTCTGTCCCCTCCTCCAGGGCCCCCTGATGTGCCACACTACCAAGATGTACAGCACAGACGATGGAGTTCAGTTTCACGCCTTTGGCCGCGTGCTGAGCGGCACCATCCATGCCGGGCAGCCTGTGAAGGTGCTGGGGGAGAACTACACCCTGGAGGATGAGGAAGACTCCCAGATATGCACCGTGGGCCGCCTTTGGGTCTCTGTGGCCAGGTACTGCTACCCAGAGCCTCTAAGGGCCTGACTGATTCTCTGTGCTGGAACTGCCCCAAGCAGCTGGAAGGGGCAGTTCTCCCTGGAGACACAGCCGCTGCCTGGCTCCCTCCACTGGGGCAGAGTGACCCTCCCCCAGCACAGCTGTTGACTTGTACTTCTCACCAACCTGCGTGGTGAGGGCCACAGGCCAGCTGCTGTGGAGATAAGGCCAAGCACCTCACTTTGCACGTGGATAGTGTATGTGAACGTCTGTAGTGGCATTTCTGCTTCTCCTCACCCTAACCTCCTCTTCCTCTTCTGTGTTCCTTAAGTCATAACTGTTACGGTTTTGCCCCAAAAGAAATTGTTTGCCAGTCTCCACTGACTATTCTCGGACCAACAGAGAAAACTGCTAGATCCCTTGTAGCAATCCCATCTGCAGAAAAAAACTTGGCTTGGGCCTCAGGGCTGCTTGTCAGCTCCTAAGTGCAGCATCTCTGCCGGGAAACAGAACCGGGCCATCCTGTTCCTAATGCGGCTGCTGGGCCTCGCCGAAGGACCCCTTTCCTCCTCCAAATCCGCCCGGTTCACTAAACAGCAGAAGATGAAAGAGCTGGGAGAGCCGCGGTGTGTTCTGGGTGCTTTTGGCATCACCATGCGTTCTGTGCCTTTGAGAGCAGCTTGCTTCCCACCAACATCCAACTGGAGTTAGGTTTCCTGTCTTGTCCTCTAACCCTTTGCACTTCCTTTCATGACACTTAGCAGTTTGTGACTATGTATGTGTGTGGTTACATGACTAATTGTTTACCACGTCCCCTCCCTGCTACAACGTATCTGTTTGGCTGACCCCTGCTTCTGGCTCAGGGCCTGGTACACAGTATGTGCTGAGTACATTTTCTGGAATGAACACTCTGCCCCCGTGTCAATGCTGCTTATTGGCTGTTGCTCCAGGTACCACATTGAGGTGAACCGAGTTCCTGCTGGCAACTGGGTGCTGATCGAAGGTGTCGATCAACCGATCGTGAAGACAGCAACCATAACTGAACCCCGAGGCAATGAGGAGGTAGAGTTTTTGAAGAGGCAGCGGAACTGGCTTAAGCTAGAGGGTCACAGGAACCATGGCACACGTGAGCAGTAAGCAGCTGGACTGGCAGGGCACTCTCCCAGAGCCGCTGCCACTTCCAGGTTCTAGACCTCAGCACAGGCTCAGCTTTCTAGATCCGACCCTGCTGGAGTCCCCCTGTGCTCTGCTCAGGTGCTGGGGGTTGGGAGGGGTGCCTTGTAGTCTCACCCCTCTCTTTGTTCTGCCAAAATACGTGGGAATGAGTGGCCCTTCAGGTTGCCTCCAGGCGGCCCTGTGGCCCCGGTTAGAGAAGAATCGGCTCCTAAGCAGGCCCTTAGCGTCTCCCTCACCTCTGCACGTGCTGTGCCTACGCAGGCTAGGGCTTCTCACTCCTGTGCCTTTTGGACCTCAGGCTCAGATTTTCCGGCCCTTGAAGTTCAACACCACATCTGTTATCAAGATTGCTGTGGAGCCAGTCAACCCCTCCGAGCTGCCCAAGATGCTGGACGGTCTGCGCAAAGTCAACAAGAGCTATCCGTCGCTCACCACCAAGGTAGGCCCGAGGCCTGCGACGCTGCCGTGCCCCGCTTGCCCCGGCTCGGGTCTGTGCCACCTGCTGCTTCCAACAGCCCGCACCAGGGTTAACCCCGGTCACCGTCGTCTGGATGAGATGGGGACGGGGGGCTGGCACACACAGGTGTGGGTGCGTCTTTCACATGTGCCTAGATAGGAAAGAGATGTTTCTCTGAGAATGTACTTCTAATTAGTTTTCCAGGAAATGTGGAGGGGGAGTGAGGCACTCTGTGCTCTCCTGCCCACCAGCACACCTCTGAGGAGCTGGCCAGGGCTAAAGGGTCGGCATGTGTCTACAGACATAGGGCAGGGTGTTGAGCCGTTCCCTAAATGGCTCAGGTGGGAATAAAGTCGATGACCTCGCACCCTGACCAATGTGGCTTCGTTGGTTGAGCCTCTTCCCATGAGGTCCCTGGTGTGATGCCAGTCAGGGCCCAGCCTGGGTTGTGGGTGCAGGCCCCTGTCATAGCGCCTAGCAACGGATCAGTGTTTCTCGTACGAATGTTTAGATAAAATCTTTTTTTAAAAATTTGGTGAGTCCAGCCCTGGCTGCTGTGGCTCAGTGGATTGAGCACGGGCTTGCAAACCAAAGGGTCACCAGTTTGATTCCCAGTCAGGGCAATGCCTGGGTAGTGGGCCAGGTCCCCAGTTGAGGGCGTGCGGGAGGCAACCACACACTGATGTTTCTGTCCCTCTCTTTCTCCTTCTCCCCTCTCTAAAAATAAGTTATTTTAAAAAACGGTGACCTTATCTCCAGCAGCACTTCGCTGAAGGACCTGGGTGTCTCGAGGACACTCTCCACTGATCCTTGTTGGAGAGGCCGGAACCAGATGGTGGACTCGGGCACCTCCTCCCGGGTTCCAGCCTTGATCCTGTTTAGGGGTCTTGCTGCTGTGGGCACAAGAGAGTCCAGGCTGTGACCCCTGGGCTGCTGTGTTTCAGGTGGAGGAGTCTGGCGAGCACGTGATTCTGGGGACCGGGGAGCTCTACCTGGACTGCGTGATGCACGATTTGCGGAAGATGTACTCGGAGATAGACATCAAGGTAAAGCTGCAGCCCCTCTCTTGAGTGGCTGCCTGGCCAGGGGCCTGGCTCACAGCTCCAGACTTGATTTCAGAAGCAACAAAAACCTCGATTCCCCTGGAAAACCCATGGGGAGCGGGGCACCCCACTGCCGCAGATCAAACAGAGAAGCACAATCTGTTCCTCCCTAAATGGGAAGGTATTTGAGATCTGGTTTGCCCCCTTCTGCAAGGTTCTTCTCAGTGTTGTGTATTTAAAGTCAAGGCTCCCAAGCCAAAGCTATTCTTGGTCATTTGTTTAAAAAAGAAAAAGTTGGACAGTTAACCCATCTGTGGTGACTGGGGCTCAGGGAGGAAGGTTTCAAGGAGAAAGTGGGACTGACTCTCGGGGATTCGTTGTCAAGCCTTGACGTAGCCCCTCCGTTCACCTGCCCGTGCGCATGGCCTCAGCCTCCCGGTGGAGACACGTTTTCTCTAAGGCCCTTCGGTGGTGGGAATGAGCGCCCTCAGGGACCCCTCTGAGACTCTCCTGTGAATGTGCCCGGCTCCCCAGGCACAGCCCACGTGGGAGCTTCAGGGAGGAGCTACGCTACCCAGACGTCTCGGGTTGAGAGTGGAATGGCTCCTCCCCGGCCCGGTGCCACCTCTGCCGGGCCCACGGAGATACTCAGTGAGCGGTGGCGGGCCGGCTACTCAGATGCTGAAAGATACCCGGGGGAACTACGTTTAAATCCGAATTTGACCCTCATATACTCCCGGCTCCGGAACACAAATGCTGTGTGCAGGACATTAAATTTTCCAGGTTTCTTAGTGAGGGTGACTTAGCTGTTTCGTTTGTCACCGATGCTGACGAGGACCAGGGGTTCTCACGGAGGTAGTGTCAAGGGGCCCTCAGAATTCCCTCTGGCAGAAGGCCATCCTTCTCATCCGAAACAAGACCTAATAATTCGTCTGGTTTCCCAGGTTGCGGATCCCGTTGTTACCTTTTGTGAGACGGTGGTAGAAACATCCTCCCTGAAGTGCTTTGCGGAAACGCCCAATAAGAAGTAAGCTTGGAGCCCTGGCCGGGCGGCGTGGTTGGCGTGTTGTCCCGAACTCCAAAGGGTTGCGGGTTCAGTTCCCGGTCGGGGCGCAGACAATAGGCAACCGATGTTTTCCTCTCACATCGATATTTCTCTTTCTCTCTGTCCCTTTTTTTCTGTCTAAAATCAATAAACATACCCTCAAGTGAGGATTTAAAAAGTAGTTTTTTTAAAGGAAGTAAGGTGGAGTCACAGTGTCCCTTGGACTGCCAGGAGACACGCTTCCCTCCCACCAACTCCACCAGCATCGCCAGCTCCTCGGAAATGCAGACCCGCGGTCGGGGGGAGGGGCTTGGGAGGCTCCAGTTTCAGCCCAGGCCTCTGACCCTTTGCGCCTTCGGACTCGATCCTGTGAAACCCTCTGCCAGACTTTCCTTCGGGATGACTTGTAGTTGTCCCTCTCCTATGTAATGTGACCGTCTTAAATGCTGCCCCGAATCTTAGTGTCTAAACAGTGGTAGATTCTAGCGAAGGAAGACAGAAAGTAAGCCCTTTTGGCTCGATCCTGCCCCTGTGGCTCTCACTAATGTCACAGCCTTAGCTGTTCCTGTCATCACCCTTTTCTTAGGAATGGCCCTTGTGTTCGTCCCACTCGCCCACCTCATGACTCATTTCATTTCTAACCAGAAACAAGATCACCATGATTGCTGAGCCTCTGGAGAAGGGCCTGGCTGAAGACATCGAGAACGAGGTGGTCCAGATCACGTGGAACAGGCGAGAACACAGCTTAGGTGCTGGGGCGGCGAGGCGGGGCGGCCCCGCGTACCCACTGGGCGATGCCAGGCTTCCCCAGAAAGTAGCTCTGCTCTTGTCCTGGGCGCACGGCGGGCGGGCCCTGGTGACTGCGTCCGGAAAGGCCAGGGCCCGGGTGCCAGCAGTCACAGAGCTGGCCGAGCCCTGTGTTGTCCCCTCCTTCCCCAGGAAGAAGCTGGGAGAGTTCTTCCAGACCAAGTACGATTGGGATCTGCTCGCTGCCCGCTCCATCTGGGCTTTCGGCCCTGACGCCACCGGGCCCAACATCCTGGTGGACGACACCCTGCCCTCTGAGGTACAGCGGAGCTGACGGGAGCCGTGTGGCGGCGGTCTCTGAGCTCAAGTGGATAAACTGAAGAGTGTTCTCCCCCCGCCCCCAAAGTATTTTGTGTTTCCTGGTGAAGGAGAATGTCCTCTTACTGGTGTGCCTACCTTCTCCTCTAGACTCTTTGGCTGTTGCCAGGGTCACCACTAAAGGACCCTTATGTTCTGTGTAGGTGGACAAGGCCCTTCTTGGCTCAGTGAAGGACAGCATCGTCCAGGGCTTCCAGTGGGGCACCAGGGAAGGACCCCTCTGTGATGAGTGTGAGTCTGCCAGTCTCTCCACCTCCCCTCCCTTAGTCCTCTAGGGTCCCTGCACCCAGGTGGGGGGGCTGGGTGGGTGGCCTCCTCTTTGGGACCTGGCAGAAGCAGCTTGGGCCACACAGGGCCATCCCACGTCCTGGACCAGCTTCCTCCCTCTGTCCCTCCTGATCCTGTTGCTACCACTTAGTACATCCTAGAAACGAAGTCATTTCTAGATTGATCTTTGTTCCTCATTCCTGAGAAGGAATGTGTTTGAGGAGGTGGGTCGAGAGCAAGATGGGATTGGAGCAGTTTATAGAGCAGAACTGGACTTCATTGGAACGAACACTCAATTCCTAGAACTTACTCTACATCCCACAATAATCAGATGTCTGTAAGGGAAGCCCACAAACCTCTAAGAAGGCTCCATACGCCCGTGTATGGCCTGAAACGAGCGAGCACGCGCCCAACTGCTGTCCTCTCTGCCGCAGGCCTCGCGTACCCTGTCGGGACGCCCGTCTGCAGGGCTTTTGTGTCTCACCTTCCGTGGCCACGAGACGCTGCAGAGCTTCCAGGGGCTCCTGCTGCTCTGGCGTGAGCCCTCGGTAGCACCCGAACCACTCCTTAAATCAGCCGCCCCATCTCCTTTTCAGTGATTCGAAATGTCAAGTTCAAGATCCTAGACGCCGTGGTCGCCCAGGAGCCACTGCACCGGGGCGGGGGCCAGATCATCCCCACGGCCAGGAGAGTGGTCTACTCTGCCTTCCTCATGGTGAGTGGGCAGGGCTGTGCTGCTTCAGGGCACGGGGTCCACAGCCTTTCCCCAGCTGAGGGGCGCTTTCTTGCTGCTGTGTTTCAGGCCACTCCTCGCCTGATGGAGCCCTACTACTTTGTAGAGGTCCAGGCCCCTGCAGACTGTGTCTCCGCCGTGTATACGGTCCTGGCCAGGCGCAGGTGAGCAGCCCCAGGCCGCTGGGGAGCGCACTGAGAGGAAGGACAGAGTGGGAGGTCGCTCGGGTGCCCCTGGAGGGATCAGCCTCCCACTCTCTCTACCCCTGAAACCTAATGAGCTGAGTTTTCAGAAGAAGGTGGAACAGGAATGAGGAAATCCCCAGATTATCTGCAGACTAAAATTTGAGATTCCTTATTGGGCACCCATCCTGAGAGAGCTCCTGGGGAGTGCACTGCAGGGGGTCCGTGGTAAGAAAGCCTATAAAACCTTGCCCATCTGCGTTCCCACTCTGGCGCAGAGGTTGCTGCCCCTGTGACCTCCATGAGGAATTAGACCGAGAGGCTCAGCCCTTTGTGCCTCCTGCAGTGCGTTCACAGTTCCACTCTTCGATGGTGATTCTTGTTCGGGGGCAGATTGCTTCTCTGCTTTCACCTCTGTAGGACTAGGGACTCAGCCTTTGTTGTTCTGTCTCAGGGGACACGTGACTCAGGACGCGCCCATCCCAGGCTCCCCCCTCTACACCATCAAAGCTTTCATCCCAGCTATCGACTCCTTTGGTTTCGAGACTGATCTGCGGACTCACACCCAGGGGCAGGCCTTTTCCTTGTCTGTCTTTCACCACTGGCAGGTAGGAAAAGGGTGCAGGCTGGCCGACCTGGCCTCCCCCTGTGCGAGACCGGTCCCTCTGGTCCGTTCCCCTCCCAAGTCCAGACTGAGACTTTCCAGACTCCTTGGGAAGAGTCCTGCTTCCACACCCGAATGCACTGAAGGCCTGCCCGGGCGCTCTGAAACCCCTTTGCCTTTCAGATTGTTCCTGGTGATCCTCTGGACAAGAGCATTGTCATTCGCCCCTTGGAGCCACAGCCAGCCCCTCACCTGGCCCGAGAATTCATGATCAAAACCCGGCGCCGGAAGGTGTGTGTCCTCAAACCCCTCTCCACCCCCAGCCCTTGGGGCCTTCAGCATGCGTTTTCCCGTCTTCACTGCTTCCGTTCGGGCCCTTCTCCTAAAGACTAAGAGCAACACACTGTGGACCCTAGAGGTGCAGTCTGAGCAGGCCTGGGGGACACAGGCTGTCTGGGGAAGGAGGACCTGCTCCCCGGTGACAGTGCCCAGACCACCCTCCTGCCCAGCCACAGCACTCAGGGCCCTCCCAGCTTGTTTACCCACCACGGGGCTCATTCTTGTGTCCGCCCCCACCCTCTGCAGGGCCTGAGCGAAGACGTGAGCATCAGCAAGTTCTTCGACGACCCTATGTTGCTGGAGCTCGCCAAGCAGGATGTCGTGCTCAATTACCCCATGTGAGTGCCGGGCTCCTAGCAGCTCCTGCTCCCTGGAGGGGCTGCATCCCGGACTGGAAGCTGGGACCTCATGCGACTTGGACTCTGTGTTGTCAGAGAGTGTCAGGAGCTGCTGTGGCCATCTTGAACAGCCAAGAGCCTCCAACCCAGGGCCCAGTGGGGGAGGCTGAAGGTGCCTCCTGGTTCCCTCTCTGGCCTCTGCCTGGCTCCATTCCCAGGGGACAGAGAAGAGCTTGGGCTCAGGGAAGGAGAAGGGGGCATACAGTGTTTAACCCCAAGAGGCCCTCTTTTCAGAATTTACATGGAATTTTTTTTTACGAGTTTGACCTTAGCCATGGTTTATAAGTAAACAGAACATTCTGACCTCTGCCTTTCTCTGTTCCTCTCATCCTGCCCCTCCACCCCCTTTTCTCCAGCATAGTCTAGTCCTGGCCCTTGGGCTCCACAGCTTTGTCGTCTCCCAGGAGGCTTCATTGCCTCTGCTCCCAGCTGCAGCCTTCTTCCTGCCTGGGTCCCCAGGGAAGCAGCTTTGTGACGAGAGGCGCTCCCGCCTCTTGATGCAGTGTCCCTGGGAGCCTGGAGGCCTATTTACTGCCCCGTTCCCACTTCTGGCGGCCTGCCCCCTCTGCCATGCTTCCCTAGGTGGGATCTGAGCTGGCCTGGGAGGTACTGGGTCTCTGGGATCGGAGGTCTGCAGCGCCTCCCTTCCTGCCCTGAGAGTCTCTGTCGCCCTGGAGGTGGGGGCCAAAACTCTTTGATTTCCAACCCTCTGCTCTGAGTTTCCCCTTCCAGCCACTGCCAATCCCTTACTCTGCCCTCCCCCAGGTGAACAAGAGACTTGTTGATTTTCTGCAAAATTCCTTTATTAGGAGCACGTCAGGGGTCAACGTGAGGGTCTGACGGCCCTGGACTGTGGGAACCTACTTGTTCCCCGCATCCTGTGCTGTTCTCTTGATGTGGTCTCTGTACATCGTGTACACGGCCCCTGTGTGAGGAAGAAGGAAAAATGCCCCTTGGCGTTGAAAGTTCCACCCGCCCTCTGACTCTCCCAGGTGTCCGTGGGAGGAGTAACGGCAGAGCAGAGTCCCAGTGGTCTGGCTTCGGCTGGTCCCTTTGAGAGTCCAGCTTGCCCGCTCATCTCTGTGCCCTAGGGCTCTCACCAGGACTACTGTAAGCTCTGACCACACAGCCTGGGGAAGCCACCCACTCGACAGTCCACAAAGCATTTCAAGTGCATTTCTATCTGAGCATCCTCGCTGCAACCTGGGAGGTAGACAAGCCAGGGGTGGTTATTATATTACACAGGGGAAAACCAAGGATGGGAGAAAAGGACTTGTCACCTGTCATTCAGCTGTCTAATTAGTTCAGTCTCTGGCTCTGGTGATCCAGAGAGGAAGAGAAATTCAGCCGAGGTTCTGCTGCATGTTTTTTCTCAACTCTGGGACAAACTTCTCATGAAACAGACTGCACACTGTCCCCACAGGCCTGGGACAGGAGATTAAACAGGGACCCCTGAAAGTGTCTCAGCATGGGGGTGTCACCAAGGACTTGATACGGAGCCTTGCATGGGGAGCAGGGACTGAAATCACGGTCCCTGAACTGTCAGGACTCGGCTCCGTCTCCTGCGGCCCCACTCACCCAGCATGATCGCACCCACCGCACAGGCCTGCGCTGCCACGCGGGTGTGAATCAGGTGTATGGACATCTTGGTGGAGCCTCGAGCCTTCAGCCGGTAAATCCTGTATGCCGCCACCACCAGGCAGCCTCCCAGGCCTGTAGTCGGAGAACATGACCTGGGCCTCATCCACGAAGCACATCGCTCTTGGGAGAGACCCCTCACTGGGCATCTGGGTGAACAGCTGCTTTGGTGCAGCTTTGCGGGGGGTTGGGGCGGTTATTTGGTTCCTCTGGGTGGCATTTTCAATGTGGCTTGCCCCCTGTGGTGGTGCCTCTCTCCCATACACGAAATAGCCCATCATCATGACTCCCCTTCCCCCATTAGCTCTGGGCCCTCCAACCCCTCTTGGCGTCCACATCCTGGTGCAGCTGTTTCCCTATTTCCCCAGGGCCTTGAGGAAGAAAGCCCTGGGGGATCCCGAACTGCCCCTTCCCCTCCTGACACTGGTGTTGGTGCCCCACGTTTCCCCGAGTCCCAGGCACCCACTTGGCTGCCTTCCACCCATCCAGACCTCATGGCATTGGAAGGGGGTGTCCTCCACCCCCTTGACACCTCTGCTGTTGGTTCACTCCTGGCTATTGATTGTTCGGTGGGGAGGACCACTTGAGTGCTCTGCTTCCTTCTTTGAGGACTAGGAGGGATGTTCTCAAAAAGAAGGCCCCCTCCACGCCCCCATTCCTTCTTTTCCCACTCACCTACAGGCACCAGCGGAGACTCCCTGGTCTTCCTCAGGAGCCTCTTAGACACGCTGTCCTCACCTTCGGCTGGCACCCACCAGCCTTTGTCAGCAGACATGATCCTGCCCTCAGCGGCTAACAGCTGGGTAGCTTAGGCTTCAGCCCAGCCCTGGAAGGAGTTGCCCCACAATCAGAACTCCAGTGTTCCTCGGTTTGGGGTGGGAAAGAGAAAGCTGCCCACCAAGACCCTCACCATGCCCGCTGCCTAAAACAGCAGCCCAGGGCGCCGTCTCAGGCACTGGACCTCTCCACCATCTCCCCCTCTCCCGGTCTCCTAAACATCGGCCTCTTCTTCCCCAGCCTGTTCTGACTTCACTGTTTTCCCTGCTCCCCCCTCCCCAATCTGCATCCCTGTGAGTGTCATCCTTGGGCCAAAAAAAAGCAGCTGGAAAAATTCACAGACAAGGGTGGGAGGAAAAGGCTTTGAACCTTGGGATCCACCCCCCACCCCCAACTGGCCTTGAGTTTGTGACAGTTACTCCTGAGGGAGCTACGGAGCAAGATCTGGCCCCAGGGAGCAGGGCCATCCCAGACTCAGATGGCTACCCAATCACTGGAGCTGGTGAGCGAAATAATTAGGCGTGGGTTTGTGTGTGCTTTAGCATAGGGTTTAGACACGAATGCTAACGAACGTCTCGTCCCCGAGCAGTTCCTATTTCCAGGTCCATCTCTTGCCAGTGTCTTTACATATAGCAACCCCCTGCCTCCACCACTGGGATGGTGACCCTTATTGTTCTATTCGCTAACCCCTGTAAATGTCTGCTCTGGTTGCAAACCAGGCGTAGTCCCAGCCCTGGGGTTCTTGCCTGTGGGCTGCCTGCTAAATCTAACCATAAAACAAACTCCCTGCTTGAGGCAACTTTTATACCTGATTGCCCCTCCTTTCCCTACGGGCGCTCAGCATGCCGGTGCTTACCTCGGGAGAAGGCTAGGAAGTGGACCGTGAATGGCCGGGCCAGGGCTCAGTATCTGTTGAACCAGCCCGGAGCTGATGATGAAGCTGCCACTATGGGGTCAGAGAAGCAGTGGCAGGCTTTATGGAGACTTTGAAGTTGGGAATGGAGAGGGGAGGAGATAGGTCAGGGCATCGGTCTTAACCCCCCCTCTGCTGAGTTTCAGGCTGGCCTCCAGGCACTGGAGAGAAAGGAAAGACCAAATGGAAAGGAGCCTTAAGCAGGTTTAATCTTTTAATTTGCGGGGACAGAAGTGGCTGGGTCAATGGTGGACTTGAGTTGGAGAATGGAGATGGGAATATAGAGGCAAGAATGGGTGGGAATCGGGGTTCTCCCATAAATTATACTGCCTCAAATACTCTTATGAACATTGTGGGCTGGAAATAAAATGTTCCAACTGTGGGAGGCAGGCTCTGTGGTCTTGGTCTTGATACCTTCAAGGATGCTTTCTGGACCGAGGGTATTTGTTCAGGAGTTGAAACCACCAGGACTTCCCTCACTTCTCTGGGGCCCTTTATACCACCTGCGGGTAATGCTCAGGTCACAGAGATGACAAGGACCAGCGTTAGTGCCTATTCTGTTCTAGACATTTGCATTGTGATCTCTGTGCTGTGCTACGTAGTAAGCAGCTGTCTGTTTGTTTGAAGAATTTATTTATTTGTTTTTAGAGAGAGGAGGAGGGAGGGAGAAAGAGAGGGAGAGAAACATCAATGTGTGGTTGCCTCTCATGTGCCCTTCGCTGGGAACCTGCTCCGACCAGTGCCCTGACTGGGAATCGAACCACCGACTCTTTTGTGTTGCAGGCCGACACTCAATCCACTGAGCCACACCAGCCAGGGCAAGCAGCTGTTTGTTTATAGACGAGGGAACTGAGCTTCCAAGAGGCTACCGGATTTGTCCAAGGATGGACACCTAGTAAACGGCAGCACTGTGATCTGAACCCAGGTCTGGCTGGCACCAAAGTCTGTGCTCCTGATCCGCTTTCCCGGAGGCTGGCCAGGCTGAAAGCCTCTCCAGATTGATACTGAAGCTTAGGAATGCCGATTGATCATGCCACTCAATTAGGAAAAGTATCTTCTGGCTAAGCAAGTGGAGAAAGATTCCAATGCACCCTGGAGAGTCCCACTCCATCCCAGGCCTTTGTTCCTTCCCTAAATTTCTCTCAGCCCCATGCGTCAGTCCTAAAGGGGCTTTTCAGCACTGGAAATTTGTCCAGCAGCCGATGTCTCTCTTTTCTCTCCCTAGGACTCACTGCTCCAGAAAGAGACCCAGGGTCACAGCAACTCCCCAAGGCCTTCATGTATCCCCAGTGTCCCTGGGAACTCTCCTCCCAGTCATTCACACACCCTCCCCGCTGCCTCTCCTGGTCCCAGTAGTGGCCTGAATTCTCAAGAGATGGATGATCCAGCCCAGAGGTGGTGGGGAGGGGGTAGCAATGTCTGGACGAAACAGGGCAAGGATCCAGATCAGCTCCAAGCCTTTAGAAAACAGGAACTAAGCTCTAGCAGGAATGTCCAAACTTTTGGTGTCTCTGCGTCACACTGGAAGAAGAGCTATCTTGGGCCACACGTTAAATACATTGCGGCACGTAATCACGCACACACAAAATCTCGTCATGTTTAAGTGAATTTACAGTTTCGTGTTGGGCTGCATTCACGGCCAGCCCGGGCTGCGTGTGGCCCACAGGCCACAGGTTGGACACCCCTGCCAGAGGGTGAAGTTCGCCTTCTCCCTGTTGAGATCATGCTGATGCTCCGCAGCATCCCAGCACTGAACTGAGAAAATAATAATAGTTGCTATGATTTGCTGAGCACGTAGAGCCAAAAGTGTGCTAGTTGCCTTCAGTAGATTGTTTTATTCATTGAATAATCCTTACAATAGCTATGAAGTAAGCACTGTTATTATTGTTCTTTCCATTTCACTGATGAAACACTGAGGCTTGGGTTAAATGTCTTGCCCAAGGTCCCAGTAAGTGACACAAAGAAAAAAGCCCAGACGGCTCACCTTTCCTGAAATCCGATCACACTGTCAGGGACTAACAGGAGAGGGACTGCACCCTGGAGGAGAAGTCCTAAAACAGAAGAAAATTGCTTTTTATTTTCAAAAACGTTTGGAAAACACACAGATCTTTTAAGGAACAGATTTCTGGAGAGGCTTGCTTTAGTAAACACGTAAGATAAAATTATGACAACATTTTTGTTAATATGCCAAGTCTTCAATAATTATTTTGTTTCCAGCATTTCTGCACGAGTAATTTGCTTAGTAAACGTCTCTCTCCTAGATCAGATCACATTAACAGAAATTCTAGTTCCCAGGGCTTTGACGGAGTGATGCTGACAGGCAGGGGGTCCCGAGCGTGCGCTGGCGTTAGACGTGGGTCAGTTGGCTGCTTGACCACCACCCTCGAAATACTTGCTCTTCTGCCGCTCCACCTCTTTGAGTTTACATCGTCTGTAAACTGGAGGTAGCAGGGACCCACAGGATCATCCTACGGGTTAAATAAGATGATTGTGAGAATTCCCAGCACACTCTGCCTGTTCCTCTTTCTCTAGAAAGAGCAAGTGGCAGGGCATGGTTAGCGGGCTGGGTGAGAAGTGGAAAGTCCCTGATGACAGACTCCGGGTGGTCCACAGGGCAGCACACCCTTTCCTGTCCCTCTGAACACCCCCCCCCCCCCCACTGCCACCTCTTGCTGGGCTTCCCTATCTTACTGAGAAGCTTCAGGTTCTCTAGCCTGTTGGGGGAGGAAAAGAGAAGGGGGGGGGGACTAGGACTTGGAGCCCCACACAATCTAAGGCCCTGCTGTACCATATGCAGCCCAAGGGAGTGGAAGGACCAACATGGAAGGGAGTGCGGCCTTTGCCTGGAGCTATGGAGAGCTGGAGTGAGGGGATGATGGAGAAAGAATTGGGTGAGGAACAGAGGACCCTCTGAGTTGGGGCTGGGCTGGGGGTGTCACAGAGAAGAAAACATTAGGCCCTATAGTAGTGTCTTGTGCCCAGAGAGGCAGAGAGTGTGGTAACAGGAACGGGCGGGGCAGTGGAAGTTTCCAGACAATGTGGCTGGGCTGAGGCAGCCCCTAGTAGGCGCCTGAGTTGGGGAGGGTTTAACACCCCCTGCTTCTAAAAACAGGCACTGAGTTCCAAGGACCTTACGGCAATTGTCCAAGGACAGCCTCAAGAGCCACCGGCCTGGGGCCAGAAAAATGCTGTTGGGACCTAATAATCTTTCTGGGAAGACTGGCACATACTTGGAAAACTTCTAAGCTGGTGTTGATAGTGGTAATTAAAAGGCCGAATCAGACTGCAGAGATTCGGATGGTATAGAACCCTGTCTTGTGAAGGAATGTTTCTGAGCTGCGAAAGGACACCAGCAGAAACCACTATCTTGGATGATGCACTCGAGATGCAGAGCTTTGAAATGTTTGGCTAAGGTCCTTGCGTTGGGGGCTTTGGAATCCAAATACCCAGCTTCCCCTACAGCGCACTGGGAAAGGGACTATTGCCTTGACCATCTACGGGGTTCAGGCACTTCAGGTACCTTATTTAATCCTCGACATGGAGAGATCATCATTCCCATTTTAGGAATGAGGAAGGCAAGGCTCAGTGAGTTTAAGTGGCTCAGCCAGATCATTACAAGTAGATGGCCGAGCTACCCCACCAATGATGATGACCATGACCTACCACGGGACACTAGAAAATGAACCCTAGCTATTAATAATGCGATTTCGTGTGCATTTCATCATCTCTTTCTCACACCATCTTAGAAATTCTGGTAGACAAGTGCAAACAGCTGGGCAGAGCAAACATCTGAACCCAGGGCTTCCAGCTGTTCCAGGACCATGCACTTGCTCCCCGGCCTGTCACCAAGGTAGAGTGGGTCCCGGGCCAGTGCACTGTGTCTGGGCCTGTCCAAATGCCCTTGCCTGGTGGGAGTACCAGAGCAGGTCTCTTCACCTCCCTCCTACATCTTTCTTCCTGTTACCAGACAGGGGGCCTGAGCCGGCAGGCCTAGGGCCAGCTGTAGTGTGTGGGTTCCTGACTTCATGTAGGAAAGACTTCGCAACATGAGTCCAGGTGGCTGTGAGGATGCATTTACTAAAAGCTGGGGACAGTGACACAAGGAGGGGCTGTGCATGGAAGAAGCAACAGGAGAGCGCAGGCCGGCCTGCCTTAGCTTGCTGGGAAGGCAGAGAAAAAAGGCCTTCGAGAATCGGTTCAGGGAATTAGCCTGGGACGAGTTGCCAGCTGCCCACTGCCTTAGAGTTTAGGAGACTCGTGTTTGTGGGGAAAGAAGTGGCTCAGGCTGCTCCCCAGAAGTGGCTCAGGCTGCTCCCCAGGGCATGCGCCCTGGGTCCTTTGTCTCGAGGCTTTTATCCCTCTCTGGCAGGTGATAATCTTAAGGGAAGTCTCAGGGGAGGGCTCCAGCAGAACATTCCTCAGTTCTCCAGGTGTGGCCCTTTCAGGGTCCTGGTCTCCACTGATTGGTCAGTGACAGGCAGATTAGTCATGGCACCTGGTTCTGGCGTAGCCCACCTGGTTTTGCTGCTTTTCTGGGCCTGGAGCTGAAAACAGCTGAGGCCTGGATGTTGTCTCCAGGGAGGCAAGGTTACCTGGGGGCGAGGTCCTTGTTTCCCCGGTTTTGCCCCCTGCAGGCCTTCTGCCCCAGCGACCATCTGCACCTGTCTGCACCTGGCTGTGCATTGCTCAACCACTTTGTTCAGCCGTCCGTCTCGGTTTCCCGGTTCTACTTGCCAAGGAATTTTTCCTGGCTTCTCACTCTCCTATCTTGTTCTTACCGCCAACTCTTGCACGGACTTTACCTATTCCTCATCCGCAAGTGGATTAATTGTAGTTTAAAATTCAACGTTAATATACAAGACAGTGCTAACCAGGCTCTGGGAAACCCTGGTGGGGGCCTCTCATTACTGTTCCTTCTGTGCTACTTGTGTTACCTATTTAAAAAAAAAGTGACAACAAAAAAATCTGCTTCAGGCAACATCCCTGTGGCAGGGAGAAGCAGTGTAGTGTGTCCTGCCAGGTTAGCTGAAACTGCTGGGGATTACGAGGGAGGAATTGCGTTACTAATGCCCGCGCCCTGCTGTTAGTGGGGTCATCAAGAGCTTCTTTAACAATTCTTATTATCGGCCAGGCTGGGGGCAGGCAGTGCTTCCAGTGGCCAACAGGGAGCTTTCTGGAATCCCACCTCTCTGCGCCCATCCCCCAGCACAGAAGAATCTGTTCTGAGTTTACCAGCCAAGTGGAGACCCTGGAAAATGTGTAATGGAAACAGTGACACACTTCAGTCTCCAAGTTGACCTTACAGTTCCCAAACCACAGAGCCCCAGGGCGACTCTCAAAGTTCTCAAATTGGGTTTTGATCTCTTTCTGCCTGGGCCCCATGTGAATAAAGTGATGTTCTCACAGCCCTGGGCTCCGCTCCTCCCTGCCAGAGGCTGGAAACTAGCCCCATTTCCCTGTGTGAAACTTGAGGCTTTTCTTTCTCTTCCCCCTGGTAGCCTTTTTGTGCTAGGAATGGTGAGCCTCCCTTCACTCATTCATTCTGCATATATTTTCGAAGCAGCTACTATGTGCTGGACTCTGCTCTAGAAGCTGGGTTCTGTGCTGCGGCCCTCCCTTCCAGAGCTCCCATTCTAGCAGCCACACCCGGGTTTGTGCTGGACACTGGTGACTGCCTGGTCTGGAAATCCTCTGGCTTAGGTCTCTGGCCTTGGTTTCCCACCTGTAATTAGATGAAAGGATGTCAATAGCTGGCAGTGTGACGGGAGAGAAAGAAGAGTCTCGAGGAGGAGATAATAGCCTCTGGTTATATTTCTGGTTTTTAAACCGTCTGCAGGTAAAACAACTTAACTGCCTTGGGTCTCATTATCTCCATCTTCAAAAGTTTGCTCTACCAGAAGAGAGACAGAACTGCAAGCTTGGTAGTGTGGGGGTGGCAGAAACTTTCCTCCCTCCTTCTAGGTTCTTTCAGCTGGTCTGATAATCAAATAGACCTGAGGCCGATTAACCAAGTGGCCAGATTTAATTATGTACATACATGAGGGAACCCCCCTGATGGGTGAGTCAGAGACCCCACCTGCAGGAGAGTTTTGGAGACAGGGAAATGAGGTACGTATGGTGTTCTGAGCGATGAAAGAGGTAAGGCAGGGGAAGGCCATTCATAGGGCGATAAGAAAAGCAGCTATCCGGTAACTAGAAATTTGCGCTGCCTTATAGAGAGGTCATAAAAATGTATTTCTGGTGATAACTCTCATTATGATCAAGGCCCCCAGTTTAAATTCTTCAAGGGAGAGGTGGAAGTTTCTTGAGCCCCCAGGATCTCAATTGCCTTCAGCTCAAAAGGATTCCCGTGTCAAAGTGGCACATCTTCGGGAGGTTCGTTCTGAATCCCTTCAGTAGTACGTAACGGATACAAAAAGTGTGATGTTTTCAACCTCCATGACCAGTGGCCAGTGCCAAAAGATGGGAAGCCTTCCCCCCCAGATTTATCTATGAATTTATGAGAAAATACTTCATAAACATGAATCATTTATTAATTATGTATATAAATAATGCATAATACAGGGTGGGGCAAAAGTAGATTTACCACTGTTTATATGAAAATAACAATAATTTATTCATAACACAAAAATAAACTGTTTCACATACAACTGTAAACCCGATACATTTGTTTATCTATATTCTTTATATACATATATGCTCTATATACACATATATAATCAAACATTTTAACACCATGTTAAAGATTTTCATTGAAGTCCTAATATGCCCCAAAAGTGTGTAGTCAGATGTGGCAGCTGAACATGCCTGTGTATTCAGCATCCAGATTAAGAATAGAACAGGACTGGCCCCTAAGCAGGTCCCTCACGCTCCTCTCCAGTAACTACTCTTCCGTTGGGTTACTACCCTTGCTTCTAACAGCACACGTTAGTTTTGCCTGTTTTCGAACTTACATAAATGGAAAGTTTTGTGAGATTCACCTGTCGTACTGTGTGTGGTTGTCATTGTTTGTTCTCACCACTGCATCATGTACCATTGTGTGAATATAATGCAATTTCTCTCTCCTTTCTACGGTTGATGGGCTTTGTGGTAGTTTCCAGATCTTTTTGGCTTTTACAAATAGTGCTGCTATTACTACTCTAAGGGGAGTGGGGCTTCCAAAAGAAAAAATACTCTAGTACAAGTATTTTGGTGGACATTTGTACACATTTCTGTGGAATTCCCATGGAGTCATAGTGTATCCTTCCGCAGATTCAGCGTTAGTAGATAGTGCCACGTTTCCAAAGCGATTCGTACCAATTTATACTTGCTCTTAGCAATATGGGAGAGGTTTAACATTTCCATCAGCATGCACAATGATGTGTCACCGGTGTTACTTTAACTAACATGTTCTTTATTTAAATTTCCATAAATGCGGTCTTCATACTTGTCTTTTTAAATACATTTGTAGAGGAAATGTGATAATTGGGGACTGGACTGGGGCATGGCAAGAACAGGCAGGGACAGCGGGAAGAGAACTTAAACAGAGAGTCCAAGCAGCTGGGTGGGGACAGCACCTGCCCTGGATTAACAGATGTTATTCAGAAGTAGCTGCCACTTGAATGTAGGGGCTCAAAGTGAACACATTTTTGACATTTTAGTGAGAAACCAGAAGTAGGGTTTTTAAATTTTGGCAATTTATTCATATTTTTGGAAAACACCGTACTGGCCAAACAAAACTTTGTTAGTGGGCTGGGTGCCTAGCCCTCAAGTTTTCAACCTCTGGACTAGCTGATGGGGCCAGACCCAGCTTTCCGGGTGCAGGTGGGGCGGGGGGGTTGAACCTCAATTGTTAGAGCTTAATTTCCTCTCTGGTTAAATGGGTAAAATAAAGGCTTATCCTCTTGCAGCGTGATGGTCAAATGAGATGATTCGGGAGTGTGAGAGTTGGCAAACACCGGACAGAGCACTTCCCCATCGTCCCTTGGTGCGTCTTCTGTTGTTGTGCACTGACTCACGCTACTTAAAGTATCTGAGGAATTTTCAGATTCTTACCAGGCAGTTCAAGACTGGAGATTCCTATGCATACAAACTGTTGGAAGTCTTGAGACTGCTGGGATGCAAGGAGTTAAGAGGAAATGGCCTATTAGGGTCTCGTTAATCCGAGAGGTCCAGGGCTTCAAACGTATCTAGAAACGCCTCTAAAAGCCACTAACCAAAAGAGCTAGAATGGTAAACCTACCAAGTGCTCGTAGGATTCTCGAATAACTTCAGAGCAGAACCTAGAAAGGGACATCAGCATCCTGCGGTACACTGGACCAGGGCCCTAGCGGAGCGCAGAGGACAACTTCGGGACTAGTTGGACCCACCCTGAATATCCAGGTAAGGGCGTGTCCTCACTGCGCCGTTAGCCGCCCGCTCCGAGGGAGGCCCTGCCACGGGGCACTCGGGTCCTGGGAATCAAGCTGTTGGAATGTATTGACTCAGAGCAGTCTGCGTCCACCGTGCAGAATTCATGCGCGTGGGGCTACACGCGCCGCGCCTCCGCCGCGTCCCGGATTGTCCGGGAGCGCGCGCAGCCCCGACCACGTAAAGTTAGGCGCTGGAGCCGCCGCCGGCGCGCTCTGGGACGCCCCCTCCCACCCGAGCGCCGCGTGCCGCACGCCCCCCGCTCCCAGGCCGCGGCGGGACGCCCCCGCCCCCATCGCGGCGCGTAGTGCGCAGGCGCCTCCCCGCGGGTCCGGGCGGCGGCGGGAGCGGCTTTGGCTCCGGCCTCGGCAGGAGACTGAGGCGAAGGCTGCGGCGGCGGCCGAAGAGGAGGAGAAGCGAGGGTGGTGGCGAAGGCGATGGCAGCGCGGGGCACATGAGGCGGCGGCCGGCGGGACGGGCTGAGGCCCGGCGGAGGAGGCGGCTCCGGGGGATCCCGCCGCCCGGTAAGGGGCGACCGCTGGGCCGGCTGAAGAAAAGCGGGCAAGGGGCGGGCTCCGGGTGGGGACAGGAGAACTTGTGGGAGGCAGGCGAGGGGCCGCCAGGGGCGGGGGCTCCGGGACAGAGGAGGGCTTGGGGGAGAGACAGGGGCGCCGCCGACTGGTTACCGCTGGGCACGGAGGGGCATCGCCACCGCGGCCCGCCGTCGCGTCCGGCGCGCCCTCCCGCTTTGTCCCGGGCGCGCGGTTTCCAAATTGGGAGGGAAACGGCTCGGGGGTGGGCCCCGGCCGCGGTGGCGGGAGGGGGGCCAGGGGGACCCCGGGCGCGCACTTCGGAGGCGCTTTGGCTGTGCTCCCAACTCCGCCGGGCGGTTAGGGGCGCAGGACCGCGCCGGGCGCTCGGCGGGCTGGTCTTTGTCTCCGACGCCCGGCCCCTGACATTTCTTCCGGCGGCCGGGGTACGTTGGACTCTCCTGGAGCATCTCGCCGCCAGCACTCCTGCCTCCCGCCAATGTTGCAGACAAGATTCAGTGCACGGGCTGGAAGGGGCGGGGGCGGGGAAATGGGGCAGTTGACTCTTGATGAACACGTTTTCTTAACTTCAGATGATTTCTTCCCGTTTCGTGAGAGTTTGGATGACTGTTCTGGGTTTTGTTTTTCCCCTTCCGGCTCCAGATTCAAAATTTAAGAGAAGGCGCTAACGCTGTGATTGTGGGTAGTTGTGTGGTTGGCCGAGCGTTTGGAGCTTTGAGTTGAAAACATTTACGTGAATGTGTGGTTTAGAAGTTGGTTTTTCTTCTTTTCTTTTTTCGCGATTGTTTCTAAGATGGGGATTTCTTTTTCTTTGAGAAATGGGTGAGTTTGGTCTTATTGTTTGCAGGAATTTTTGTTCATTGAGAAGGGGCAGTGGTGCAGACTTCTTTGTGCTCACGCTTTACTTTGCTAGCATCAAGACGATGCTTTGTGTAGTCGGATAAATAGAATAAGTTCTGGCTAGGTGTTATGTTGTGTGCCTGATAAGTCTAACATTGTCATACCTTCGTGTTGTGTATACGTTCAAGTGAGTACATGGGAAAGCGCTGCAAAAATCAAACTACAAATGAATTTTAATTCCTTGATAAACGGAGAACAGCATATCTCGAGCACATTAATATCTGTAGGAGAGGGGATTAATAATGTAATTTAGGGGTCAAATCCTTTATCTCCCACCCCCAGAGAGGGTTTAGTATTACTATTCAGATCAAGAATGTAAAAAATAAAAATAAAAAACCCTTCATTACAGGGCTCTTGACTAAAAATATTTTGAATTGTTTTCCTGTTTGCTGGGGTTTTCTGGTTGCAATTTTTGGGATTTAGCGTAGAGTTGTAGTTGTTTTGGATTTCTTAAGTGCTGTGTAATGGCAGAATTGGAAAAATGTGAAATAACTATTCCGGGTAAAAGGTGAAAAGCTCTGCTAAGCAAATCTGTGTCTTAGTGTTCGCTGAATCTTTGTGAACAGTGCTGTAGGCAGAGGACGTTTTGAAGAGCAGACAGGCAAGTTGTATGGAAGTTCTTTTATTTTCTGCCCTGATTTGTAGCTGTTTAATATTACTTGCTATTTGCCTTAAACTGTTGTGCACTTTTCCAAACCATTATAAACATCCTTTCCAAAAGTCAATACCTTTAGTTTCTTTTTAGGTTGTGTGACTTTAGAATTGCTTTTCTACTTGGGCGAGGTAGCTTCCACAGTTTTCTTTAAAAGGAGCAAGGTAATTTTCTACTATTCAGTTCATGCAGGTAGAATTGAGTTTTAGCCTTTAATCCAAAGGGTTTAAAAAGTTAGCATATCTTGAACATAACAATCCTACTTTATAAATGCTGTTACCTCGAGATAATTATTTTTCATTCATATTTGAATAAATTAGCCAAAGGAAGAGATAGAGTCTGCATCTGATTAGCCTCCCCTCCCCCACCCCTAGGCTTATCAATCAATTCAAATTGGGGTCCTAGAATACAAAATATGTCATTAAAATCCAGAGTGTCCTTTTCTTCATAAATACTCAGTTTGCTGCATGCCTGAGTGCAAAGTAACAAGTTCCAACTATTTTTTATTGGAAGTTCGCGTTTCAAAATAAATGCGGTGTTCCTTTCATCATCATCATCGTCATCATCATTATTATTTATCTGAATAGTTCAGTGCAGCTGGTGGTTTGATTCTTATTTCTGAACTCGTGCTTTTCTTGCAGCATAGAAATGTGTGGCTTCTACCCAAAATATCTGATAAAGAGTTGGTCAAAGAAAGTATGGGATTACTTTTTGTTTTTGCTTTTGTAGACCACTCTTGAGAACACATACGGGTAGATTTCAGTTGGTAACATTAACCTGAAAGTTAGAAAACACTTCTGAACTTAATATCAGCTAAGTGCCAACAGTTGTGTTTCAAACAAACTGCCGCAACTGATGAGTTTAATTAGCTTAGTTTGTGTGGAAGTAAGGACCAGGTCTGTTATGTCTCAGCATTGCTATTTTCTACAACTCTCAAGAACGAATGAGCAGACATTCAGTACTGGCTGGCACACTAGAGTACATCCTTGAGTTTTGCAGATACCGCACTGGCTGACAGCACTTGGGTTTATCGTTCAGACCTGTGGAATGTGTTGCTCAAAGGTCCTCCCAACTGCACCCCCCCCCCCTCGGCAGACCACGATGAGATCTCTGCACACAGCATTCTGTTTCTAAAGAAATGAAGTGTTCTGTGGAGTGGGTGGTGCTGTTGGAGGCTGTGTGGCTGCAGCACCAGCACAGCTGGGACAAAAGTGTGCCCACGGAGTTTCATTCAGCGAACCTTTCTTTATTTTTCTTTTTCAGTCAAGTACTTATAGGCACTGAACTAGATGCTGAAGGTTCAGAGATGAATACTATTTGATTTTGCTCTGAAAGTGTTTATAGTTTAACGTGCTAAAAAGGTTTAGCAATCTGGAAATAATCTAACATCTATGAGATTAAAAAACTGTAGGGTTTGAGAGTGTTGATGTTTTTTTTTTTCTAAAATGGAATAAAGTTCACACATTCCTGTGCTTATCGTACAGTCTGTAAACTGTATTCAAATCTCAGGTAGTTACAAAGATTTATTTTTGTCTACATCTGTATAAGACTTATCAGTTTTGACTGGATATTGTTACTTAACTGAGTTCGTTCTTGTGGGAACGTTCACAGTGAAGTAGTTCTGGACTCTGTTTTTAGGGAATTCTCTTTGATTCATTCTTGGACCTTCATTTTCTAATTGTGTATCCAGAGTGGGTGTATATTTAGTTTCAAAAATGTCCTCCTTGAAATACTCTGCTCTTTTGGGTTCTAAGTTCCCTCCTTGCGCTCTTGGGTGTTCTTCAGGCTTCTCCAGCCCCCTGCTCTTCTGATAGATCTTTAATTGTTCTTCCTGAAGTCTTGGTTCTTAGTCGTCTTCTCCTTCCCACTCTAGTCTTATCTGTGCTGTGGCTTCAGTTATCACATGTATTTGGAGTGCTCCCCAGTTTTTCTCAGTAGTTCAGATCCTTTTTCTGATCCCCGCTGCCTGTCCAGCATCTCCACCTTACGCACTCCATGCTTTGAATTGAGTTGCCCAGACTGAGCTTTTGATCTTGGCTCCAAACCTAGACCTTCTTCATTGTACCCTATTCTAGGGTACTTTTTAGATTTTATTTATTTATTTTAGAGGGGAAGGGGGAGAAACATCGATATGTGATTGATAGATGGATTGGTTGCCTGTCGCATGCCCCCCCAGTGGGGACCTGGCTGGTGACCCAGGCACATACCCTGACTGGAAATCGCAGGCTGGCACTCAACCCACTGAGCCACACTGGTCAGGGCTCCAACTTTATCTATCTATCTATCTATCTATCTATTTATTTATTTATAAAGATTTTTGTTTATTTATCTTTAGAGGGGAAGGGAAGGAGAGAGGGAGAGAAATACCAATGTATGGTTGCCTCTCATGTGTTCCCTGCTGGGAACTGGCCTGCAACCCAGGCATGTGCCCTGACTGGGAATTGAACCACGATCCTTTGGTTCTCAGGCCCCCCGCTCAATCCACTGAGTTACATCAGCTAGGGATATTATTTTTCTTTTCTTCAGTTGTATTTCCATTGCTGCCAACTTCTGCAGTCGTCTCCTGCATGGTCTTAAAATAAAACCCTGCATACACGCAGTATAGCAAAAATATCATTAGGTCTTGAGGTTGTATTCTAGGCTCTACAGCTAGTTGGTTGAATGCAAATAATCATGGTGTTTGATATGCTCTTAAGTAAAATAGGGATGTTAATCTCATACTGTGGTGTCAAACAGTGAGCCACTGCAGCAGAATAGTTGAAAGATAACTTTAAAATCCATGCAAGTTCTATCTATGAGCTGTAATTTCTTACTAATATGTGTGACCTTTTCAAATGTATATGTAGTTTATGATAAATAAACTGTAGATTTATTTTAAAACTTTACCAGTTTATGGTAGTCTTTGTGTGTTTTCTCCAAAGACAGATACTAAACATATAACTGTTATTACACAGGGCTCCAGAGAAGCCTTTTGCAATTTATATAAATGTCCTTAGTCTCTGAAAGTTGGGGGCTACTAACCTAGGCAATCTCTAATGTTTCTTTTGCAACTAATGGTGTGTGAACCTTTGAAACTGTAAGTCTGTTTATGGAAGATTTGGATGGTAAAGGTGTTTGTTTTTTTCCCTTAATACAGGAATTTTTAGGCTTATAATGTCAGAAATGTTAGTTCTCGGATTCTATTTTCTAAAGACCAGATTGACTAGCCTGTTTAGATTTCTGTAGGAAATGGTTTGGTGAGAGCGGCAGTGTAGTGCTTTTTGAAAGGGAGCTTGTTTGGGTGTCTAAATCAAATAGCTTTCTTTGACCTCTTATTCCAATCCGGTAGTCCAGGTTCATGTCATGCCTTGTGAAAGCTTTGTGTTACAGGTGGGGCAGCTCAAGCCTGTGCCTTCTCAGGTTCACTTGGAGAGGAAAGCTTTCCTCTGAGTTTGGGAAAACAATGAGGAGTGGGGAGGGGGGCGGTGACTCAGTTTTTTTGTTCAATGTGTACCCTATTATACTTGAGCTTAGAAAAGAAGATGGAAAAGTATATTTATGGTTTGAAGTATGTCCTGGAAGTAAAATATATAGCTTGCAAAGCATTCTACTGAATGGATTTATTTTGATTACAAGTTAATTATAGTTACTAGTTCAATGAGAAATTTGAAGGAACCACATATTCTTATCCCAACACAAGAGTCCTTGGTATGAAGGAGAGAAAAATGAAGTGAAGTGATTAGGAAAGGAGTATGAGTTTTGTAACACTTTCACGTGTCCAGTAAACATTTACTAGAACTCACTTGTAGTAGAGAATGGTAAGTTTTTGGTGGCTGTTTTAATAACCAGTTTATAAAATAAAGGTAACTCTTTCCAAAACACTGAATATCAAACACTTACTAACCAGCAGGTAGCGATGGGAGCAATGATCTCTTTCAAGGAAATGTTGAGTGTATTAATTTTCTGTGTTGCTTTTGGACCATTTTATGGTGAGTCTCTAAAGAAATGAGAAGACCAGCACTATGACACTGAGTTGCTATATAAAACATCATGTCAAAAGCACTGTCTTTTTGCTGTATCCTTACAAATTAAGAATTACCCTCTAGACTCACCATCTGTATTTTAATCTGGAGTGAAATTTTATGTAAGTTGTCTCTTAGACTCCCTCATGCAGGGGCGGGGTGTAATAACTGTACCAAAGGTTCTGTGAGACAGTTAACACTTTTCTGTGATGTATCCATTACTTAATTAGGTCTTTATAAATGTATGCAAACATTATGAAATTTGTACCCTGACCTACTTTTACATTTCTCTCGGGGCTTTTGCTGTACAGTAAAGCTTTGCCAACGCCATTATTACAGAGTGACTATATTGTAGACTATACTGAAAAGCAAGTAACAGAGAAATTGTCCATAAGCCATTGTTAATACTGGTGTATTTCTACTCAGGTGCAAAATTTTATTGGCTTTTTTTTTGTTTGCTTGCTGGTTTTTGTCTTTTTACTACAATAAGCATTTTTCCATGTAACACACTATTCTTTTAAAATGGGTTAGAAGTTGGCAGGTTTTATTCAGCCAGTAAGGTCTTGAGCTCAGTGTTATTAAAATGTATTTTTCTTTTAGTTATCAACATGAAAAATAAAGGTAGAAGTATAAGTTGATACTCCCCCCTTTGGAAAAGTACGAATCTGCTAAAGCTGACACAGCATACCCTGCTACTAGCAATTCTGCTTTTAGGTGTGCAACAGAAATGCGTGCATATGTTCGCCAGAAGGCATATGTGGAATGTTCGTAGTGGCATTATTCATAATTGCCCCAAACTGGAAACTGCTCAAATACCGATCAGTAGTGAATGGATAAGTTGTGATATATTCACAGAATGGCAGTACAATGAAGCAAATGAACAGACCAGAATTAAACGTAACAGAGTTGGTGACTCAGTACATGTCGAACAAAAGAAGTCAAACACAAAATGGTGTATTCTTTATGATTCTAATTTAAGAGAGTCTATTCTGTATGATTCCGTTTATGTAAAGTTCAAATACAGGTCATATCAGTGGGTGTCAGTGTAGTATAATATTGTTCCTCAAGGGGCATTTGGCAGTGTCGAGATACATGTTTGGTGGTCACAGCTGGAAGAGGCCAGGGATGCTGCAGAACAACCTACAGTACATAGGACAGTCGCCCACAACAAAGCATTGTCAAAAAAGTCACTAGTACCAAAGTTGGCCCTGGGCTGAAGCAATCCGTGCTGTTAGGGGTGTGGATGGTGGTGTCTCTGGGTATAAAGGGCATGATTGTGGCTCTGAATGGCTAGTGGTATTTTGTTCTTGATTTCAGTGCTGGTTACATGGGTATGTTCAGCTTGTGAAAATTCATCGAACTGTACACTTAGATTTGTGCACATTTCTGGTATTTTATTAGTTTTATTTTAGACCTGTCAGGTGTGGCTCAGTTGATTGGAGTGTCATCGTCCCATACACCAAGGGGTGGAGGGTTCTGTCCCCAGTTGTGGTGGGTGCGCGAGGCAACTGACTGATCCATGTTTCTCTCATCTCCCACTCTCCCTCCTCTCTCCCCCTCCCTCTCCCCTTCTTCATTTCTCCCTCCCTTTCTCCCTCCCTTTCTCCCTCTAAAATCCACAGGCATGTCCCCAGGTAAGGATTTTAAAAAGCCATTCAGCCCTGACTAGTGTAGCTCAGTGGATTGAGCACCAGCTTGCAAACCACAGGGTCGACTGTTTGATTCCCAGTCAAGGCACATGCCTGGGTTGCAGGCCAGGTCCCCAGTAGGGGGTTGCACAACAGGCAACCACACATTGAGGTTTCTCTTCCTCTCTTTCTCCTTCCCTTCCCCTTTGTCTAAAAATAAAATAAATAATAAAACATTTTAAATCAGAAATGAAATATTTAAATTTCATTTTATTTATTGATATGATAGAGAGAAACATGGTTGTTCTGCATATTTATGCACTTTAGTTGCCTGTTTTATGTGTCCTGCCCTGGGATCAAACCTGCAACCTTTGCATTTGATCAGGACAATGTTCTAACCAAATGAGCTGTGTGGCCAGGCCTCTGTTATACATTTTAGACTTTGATAAAAAATTTTACACCCCCCCCCCAAAAAGTCACATTTTATATAAAAGTCCAGGTTGGAGACTTCTTTTGAAAGGTAAGACAGTGCGGTAACTCCCACAGCTATAGCCACTAAGCAGTGCCCGTCCCCCACCCTCCACCCTTTAGTTGGTGCTGACGTTCTCCAGGCCCTGTTTTCCTGTTCAGTTACTGGCATTACCTCACTGGTATCCAGACATTTTACAAATGTCTTAAATAGCTTTTATTGAGATTTAATTCATACCATACAGGTCACCTATTTTTTAAAAAAATATTTTATTTATTTTTAGAGAGAGGGGAAGGGAAGGAGAAAGAGGGGGAGAGAAACATCAATGTGTGGTTGCCTCTCATATGTTCTTTACTGGGGACCTGGCCTGCCACCCAGGCATGTGCCCTGACTGAGAATCGAACCAGTGACCCTTTGCTTCACAGGCCTGCGCTCAATCCACTGAGCCACACCAGCCAGGGCACAGGTCACCTATTTATTTAAAGAACACAGTTCAATGTTTTTAGTACATCCACAGCATTATGTAGCCATCACCACAATCTAATTTTAGAATATTTTTGTTACCCCCCAAAAAAGATTTAATACCTATTCACAGTCATTCCCTATCCACCTCCCAACATCTCTAGGCAACCACTAATCTGCCTTTTGTCTCCACATAATTATGGACGTTATTAATAATTATGGACGTCACCTGAATTTTGTGATCTCTGTTCTAAAACAAGATTTATAATTGTACAACACTTAATTATACAGGTTATATAATAAATTATGTACAACTATTTTGGAGGTCATTTATTTGGGATAAATTACTAGATGTGGAATTACCAATCAAGGCATATAAATATTTTAAGGTCCTTGGTAACTATGACCACAGTGCCTTGCAATCGCTGTGTGACAGTGTTCAATGCAGATTTTGTATTGTGAATCTCATCATATTGGCATTATTATACGTTTGTCTTATATCGTCTTAGTAAACTTGCTTTCCTGCACTGACGAGTGTTCAGACCGTTGGTTTGGCCTAGGCTTAGTTTTGGGCATGTGTGCCGGCCTGTTCCTTTTCTCATGAAGACAGTGCCACTGATGCTGCCTTGCGAATGCACATAGTATCCCAGGTTCCCCGCACTTCTCCAGCTGCCTTCTGGTGGTTCTTATGTTCAAATAGAATGGCTTTTTGCCAGCACAAATTGGCACTTCAACCCACAATGTACTGTATTCTGTTTCCTTTTTGTTTAATAGAGCCAAGATTTCAAACTACTTTCTTTCCATTAGGTTTTATATGTGATTCACAATAAAATATATTTTGTGTTTCTCAAATATTGTCCATAGCCAAGAGCTCTTTGGAAAAACAGATTGTTTTTGTGTTCGTAATACACAAATTACTGTTTGCTAGTTAGCTGCCATAATGCTTTGCTTAGAAATTGTCACTAGCTAGTTATTAAACATCTATTATCGCTCATGCAGAATTAACTTCCACTTAAAATGTTCCAGTTAAACAAAACTTCATTGTAAACCCTTTAATTGATTCCTTGTCTCTGCACATAAAGCAGTCTTATTCAGGAGAGTGAGTCACTAGCACCATTCTTAGCGGATTGCTCAGCTCATGATCTGGGAGGCGCAGGGAGTTAATACTTCGGAATCATGGGAAGTCACTATTGAGACTTTTTAGTTCAACTGCTGCTTTTCTGGGGCCTTCTTGAAAATTTGACGTCTTTCTGTTATTTAATTTCACTTCTGTTATGTTGCCTATTTGCACATAATCTGTTGGTTGGTTGATGAATTGTACTCTTCCCAGAAGTGATTTTCATCAAATGTTAATGGAAGAGACCTTAGAAATCATCTAATACAATTCAGGGGTAGCCAGCCTTTTGGCATCTCTGGGCCACACTGGAAGAAGAATTGTCTTGGGTCACACATTAAATACACAAACACTTAACGAAAGCAAAAAGATGTCATAATTTTGAAGTAAATTTATGGTTTTGGGTCAGGCCACATTCATGGCCATCCTGGGCCGTATTTGGCCTGCGGGCTGTGGGTTGGACACCCCTGCAAGTTATTTCCTAAATGAGAAGTGGACATAACTTGGTCCTGAAACACCTGTTTGGAATCTGTTGGCTCAGACTTCAGTGCTTGCTTTGATTATTTCACAAAATTCAAGGTTAGGGATCACTTGTTTAGAATATTTTAGTTCATTCTGGATTTTTTAAAATAAAATCAAGATTTTAAAATATGGTTTAAAAATATGGTCTACCTGTTGTAGGTTTTAGGTTTGTTGTTTTTTTAATTAGAAGGAAATTTAAACTTGGATCTGACCCATTTGGATTTGATTGTTGCATTTGCAGAACACTTAGAATAGCACTACTTATTTTGAATTTTTTAATTTCCTGATTATTATAGTTTAGTGAGCTATAAATGTGACAGGGGACAAGTTACACGTTTTTTGGTTGTTGATCTGAAACCGTTGGGGAGGTGTTTTTGTTGTTTTGATTTTGTTTTTTACATTGAGTCTGTGAGACTTTTCCAAACATATGTGTGAAGGCAGTGTTTCTGGTCGGAAAAAATGAATCAGATGAACTGGAAAGTAAAGCATTTCCCTGTAGACTCACTACAGCATAAAATGTGTTTAACAGACCATTTCAGTTACCTTTCTCCAGTCTTCCATTGCATAGCATATATAATTGTACGTTGAATACCTCTGGAATATAACTTGTTTTTAGAAAGTAAAATTTCTTATAAACTACTAGGTTGCAACCTTCTTAGTAGGAGGTAAATACTAATTGCATGAATGAATTTTAGCCTAAAACTTTTTTTACTTTTTTATTATGGTAAAATGTACATAACAGAATTTACCCTTTTTTTTAAAGATTTTATTTATCTTTAGAGGGGAAGGGAAGGAGAGAGGGAGAGAAATGTCAATGTGTGGTTGCCTCTCGTGGGTCCCCCGCTGGGAACCGGCCTGCAACCCAGGCATGTTCCCTGACGGGGAATCGAACCGCGATCCCCTGGTTCGCAGGCCCGCACTCAATCCACTGAGCTATATCAGCCAGGGCAGAATTTACCTTTTAAAAAAATTTTTATTTAATTATTGTTCAAGTACAGTTAGTTTTCTGTTTTTTACTCCCATCCTAGCCCCCCACCCCAGTGGTTCCCACCTCCCTCCCATTTCCACCCCCCTTAGTTGTTGTCCATATGCCCTTTATACTAGTTCCTGCATAACAGAATTGACCATTTTTGAGTATTCAGTTCACTGGCACTGGGTGCGCTACATTGTTGTGCAGCCGTTAGCACCGTTCGTCTCCAGAGCTTTTTTCTCTTCCCAGCTGACACTGTTCCCATTAAACACCAACTCCCCCTTCCTTCGAGCTTCGTGGAAGTGGAATCACGTATTTATTACCTTCTTTCAGTCAGCATAATGTCTTTACTTCAAGATTTCCCCATATTCAAGCATGTGTCAGAATTTTCTTCCTTATAAGGCTGAACCCATTGCATGAGGTCTGTCCAGAACGTATCCAGCCATGTAATATGAAAAACAGAGACATTTATTGAAGAAACATTGTACGTAGAACAATGACACCTCAGTTCACTTTATATTAGGTACCCCGGGACATCACACAGTTCTCCCAATCACTATCAGCTGCCCTGTTGGATTTCCCTGAATCTCATCGAAGGTCTGAAACCTCTTCCCTTTCCAAGGTGATTTTAGTTTTGGGAAAAGCCAGAAGTCGCAGGGCACCAAATGTGGACTGTGGTGGGGGCTGAGTCACCCAGGTTATTTGATGTTTCACCAAAAAAACTCCGTATGAGACATGATGCATGAGTGGACATGTCTCGATGAAGCTGCCAGTCACCAGTTGCCCATAGCTGCAGCCTTCTGAGTCATCCAGATAGTTTCTGCAGAGGAATGTTCAAGCTTAACACAAAATTTGATGCATTTTCATTGCCGTACTTGGTCATTTTGAATGTGACAGCCACACAGTACACATGCTCATTGAACAGTGTCTACCGCCCCCCACCAGCTAGTACAGTGAAGTCGTCATGGTTCATGCATGTGCCTTCCAGTCCACTCTCCTTCGCTGCCAGGTTACATCAATGTCACACAAACTTATGTTAACGATGGCTGGACTGTTTCTGCACAGACCTCGTGCGTGTGCAGATAAATGTGGGACCTCGTATACCACAGTTATCTGTTCATCTGGCACTGGACAAAAGATGGAAAAGTTGCTTTGGTCTTGTAGCTGTTGTGAGTAGCGTGGCTGTGAGCATGAGTGTGTGGCTATATGTTGGTGGCCCTGCTTTTGTTTCTTTCAGGTGTATATCCAGAAGTAGACCTGCTGGACCGTATGCTGATTCTGTATTTAATATTTTGAGGAAATTGTAACCATATCACTTTCTACCGTGGCTGCACCATTTTACATTCCCGCCAGCAGTGAACAACAATGATTCCAATTTTTTGATAGTTTGGTCAGCATTTATTTTCTTTCTTTTGTTCTTTTTTAAAATATTAATGTGGGTTTTGTTTTGTTTTTTGGCATTTTCCTAATGATTAGTAATAGTCTAATGGTATATTATGGTAAAATATACATAACAGAATTTACCATTCTGTTTAAATGGTAGGAGTTTAAATTCAGATTATCCCAAGCCTTGTTTCTTAAAAAAATATATTGAAGCCATTGCTGCGGAAGTGAGGAAATCAGCATACTCATACTCTGGTGGTGGAGATATAAACAGTTCATAGCTTTTTGGAGGGGCAATTTGGTAATACATATCAACAGGTTTAGAATTTTTAGAGAGATGATGGGTAAATAGTCGGCTTCTTCTTAACACATACAAAATTTTTTTCACAATTCATATAACTTGACCCAGCAATCCTTTAGGAATTTTTCCTAAATCTATATTTAGGGATGTGTGCAAAGTTATAAGTATTCTAGCAAATCGTTGTAAAGAACTGTAGCATCTGATTACATGTGGGTTAAATTCTGGTTCAGTGGTCCCGGGAGTGGGACCTGGGAATTGGCACTCAGCATGCATGCTGGGTAATTCTGATGAAAGCAGTCTGTGGACCACATCTGGGAAGGTCTACTCACTATCACTTTGCATGTTTTATTTATTTATTTTTAAATATTTTATTTATTTATTTATTTTTAAGATTTTACTTACTTATCTTTAGAGGGGAAGAGAAGGAGAGAAATATCAATGTACAGTTGCCTTTCACGAGTCCCCTGCTGGGAACTGTCCTGCACCCCAGGCATGTGCCCTGACTGGGAATCGAACTGCAATCATGTGGTTTGCAGACCTGCGCTCAATCACTGAGCTACACCAGCCAGGGCTACGTGCTTTATTTTTTATAATTATTTTATTGTTGTTCAATTGCAGTCGTCTGCATTTCCCCCCCCCCCAGCGCCAACCCCACCTCCCTCCCTTGCTTCTACCCTCCTCCCCTTTGGTTTTGTCCCTGTGTTACATGCTTTAATTTCAGGTTCCATGGTGTGCTAAGTAAGGCTGTCTGCAAACTGCTCGCTGGCTTCCCTGCTCAGCCTTCTCTTCACCTAGTTCCCCAACCCCCTCTGTCATGTTCCAGTCTAAGCCTTCCTCTGCAGCTCTTCACTCGTGCCATTTTCTCCATCCGTCTTGCTTCAACTTCCCGTCCCTGCTCTGCCTGTGGAAGCCATGTCCATCCATCAGAGACCCACATGTCTGCTGCAGTAAGCTTATACTCCCCCCGCCAACCTTATGGAGGTGTAACTGACAGCTTGTGCTGTTTGAATTCATAGGAATTCGTCTCTTTCCCTTCTCTGAGCATTTTCACGTTTTGTACTTTTATCCCATTCATTGTACTTTGCCCTGAAGTATGATTAGTGAACATACATGTGTTATTTTTTTTACTCCCTACAAATTCATTCAGATCTGCTGTTTAATGTAGCACACATTCCCCGAGTGCTTTTTTTTGTGTCCTGGGCAGCATACTAAATGCTAGGGGCTCAGAGAATCCTGAAAAACATGGACTTTCCTTTCAAGGAACTCCTATCCCAGCAGGAGAAACCAGTGCCACTAACTTTGATTCTGTCAGGGAAGGCCTGATATTGGTGGAATGAAAAATTACTGTGGACTTTCTGGGGAGGAGATTAATTGAGGAGGTCAAGGACACTTGAGCTGACCTTTGGGCTAGATTTTAAAGGACGAAAGTTTTTCCAGGTAGGAAGTAGTGGAAACATGATTTAAAGTAGGAAAAAAAATCAATGAGCAGAGATTCAGATTTATTAAATCGCTCAGTGAATAGTTCTTCTAAGTGCCGAGGATTCAAGAACAAAGTCCTTGCTTAAATTTTATTGGGTGACAGGTAATGAAGACATTAACAAGTAAGAAATGTGTTTGGTAATGTTAAGTGCTCTTAAAGCAAAAGGCAGGGTAAGGGTGCAGAGTGATGGAGGGACGTTATTGTGGGTGGGTGGCAGGGAAGTCTCACTACAGGAGGTGACATCTGAAAAGACTCGTAAATGAAGTGAGGGAGCAAACCATGAGGATGTGCAGGGGAACTGGGTGAATGGAGGGAGACAGCAGTGCACGTGTGAAAATGTATAGTGTAAATTGATGTAAATACACATTTAAAATTTTGAAGTAAAACAAGTGAACATTGTTAATAAAATAATTTTTTATAAATAAAATTTAAATTATATTAACTTTAATAAACTCATAAAAGGATTTTTTGAAAAATTCTCACCAAGGCCCTGGCTGGTGTAGCTGAGTGGATTGAGCATTGGACTGTGAAGCAAAGGGTCTACAGTTCGATTCCCAGTCAGGGCACAGGCCTGGGTTGTGAGCCAGTTCTCCAGCATGGGGCGTGCAAGAGGCAACCACACAATATTTCTCTCCCTCTCTTTCTCCTTCTCTTCTCCTCTCTGTAAAAATAAATAAATAAAACCTTTTTTTAAAAAAAGATAATGTATTCATTTGGTTTTAAAAAATGACCATAGTGTAAAAAGATGCATAATCAAGTCTTGATCCTTCCCCATCCTCCTTAGTCACCTCCATTACTTGCATTCATTTTTTAATGTATCCTTGTTCTAGAAGTATGAGCACAACTACAGATTTTTTCCTCCTCATATAAAAGGCATATACTATATACACTTACATACCTTCCTGTTTTTACCAGTTAAGTGTTTTGAGTATCTTAGAATGCTCCTCTTTTTTTTTTAACCGCCACATGAAATTCCGTTTAAGTAGACAGTGGTGCCTCTAACCGTTCCTTTAACGGGGACGCTTGCGCTGTTCATAGAAAGTGCTGTTGTGTGATTATTCCCAGAGGCGAGGCTGCTAGGTCAAGGCATAGATGCGTTTGTAGTTTCGTGAGCTGTTGCCAAATTGCCATCAGAACTCGTGCCACTCGCATGGTGTGACTGCTGGTTCCGCAGCCTCCCCAGTGTGATTGGAGGGCCTTGTATTGTAGTAGTTTGTTGTATTATTGACATATAATTCACATGTCTTAAAATTTATCCTTTTTTTTTTTTTTTTTAAGATTTTACTTATCTTTAGAGGGGAAGGGAAGGAGAGAGGGAGAGAAATATCAATGTATGGTTGCCTTTCATCAGTCCCCTGCTGGGAACTGGCCTGCAATCCAGGCGTGTGCCGTGACTAGGAATCGAACCTCGATCCTTTGGTTCGCAGGCCCGTGCTCAGTCCACTGAGCTACACCAGCCAGGCAACATTTATGCTTTTAAAGTGTATAATTCAGTGGTATGTAGTATATTTCACAAGGTTGTGCCACTATCATCACCATTGTCTAATTCTAGAACTTTTTTTTTTTTGTCTAAAGATTTTACTTAGTTGTTTTTAGAAAGACGGGAGTAGGGAGGGGAGAAACATTGATGTGTGAGAGATACATCGGTCGGTTGCCTCTTCTTGCACAGCCCCAGTCCGGGACCTGGTGCACAACCCAGCACACGCCCCATCTGGGAATCGAACCAGCAACCTTTCAGTTCACAGGCTGGCACTCAATCTACTGAGCCACACCAGCCACGGCTGGTTTTTTGTTTTTGTTTTTACTCTCTCTATTTGGGAGATCAGTTCTTTGCTTATAAAATAATTATCAAAAACTTTTCCTCCAACCCTGGCTGGCGTAGTTCAGTGGATTGAGCGTGGGCCTCTGAACCAAAGGATCCCGGTTCGATTCCCACTCAGGGCACATGCCTGGGTTGCTGGCCAGGTCCCAGCAGGGGACATACGAGAGGCAACCATACATTGATATTTCTCTCCCTCTCTCCTTCCCTTCCCCTCTAAAGACAAAAAAAAAAAAGTTAAAAAAAAACTTTTCCTCCAATCCATTATTTTTCAATATTACTTATGATATATTTTTTGTTTTGTTTTTAACCACAGAGACACAATTTTTTTTGTACTCAGATTTATTTTTTCCTCCCATTTCCAGAGTTATATCAGATGTCAGCTATGTTTTCTGATAATTTTATGGTTTTAGTTTTTGTGTTTAAATAGTTTATCTATATGGAGATTATTTATATATCTAGTGTAAGATATGAATTCTCCTTTCATCTTTTTTTATCCTCACCCAAGGACATGTTTATTGATTTTGCAGAGAGGGAGAGAAACAGTGATGTGAGATAGAAACATTGATCGGTTGCCTCTCATATGTGTTCCCCAAACAGGGACCAAACCTACAATCTAGGCATGTGCCCTGACCAGGAATTGAACCTGTGACCTTGTTTTATGAGATGATGCTTTAACCAACTGAGCCACACTGGCTAGGGCTCCCCTTTTATCTTTTTTTCCAGCTAGTTATCCTGTTGCTCAAAAACACAATTAAAAAGTCTATTCTTGCCCCACTGCTTTGAGGATTCACCTCCTGGTAGTGGCTTGCAGGCTTGTTTTCTCCACTAGAGGCACAGGAGTAACACAGGTCATTTAGGGGGAGAATTCTGTTGGCAGGAGATGTAGGAGATAAGCTGAGGAAGGGAGAGAGGACGGTCAGTATTGGTTTATAGCCTTCACGGGTGTGGGTTGTTTTTAACTTTTTGTTTTTCTGCTAGGGTTCTTAAGTGCTTAAGTTTTATTTTCAGAAAATTAGGATAATTCTGTTTTGTATCCTACATTAATTAATAGGTCATAAACATTTTTTCTAAATTTTTGAATTTATTTATTGAACAAATACTTGTTGAGAACCTGTCATCATTTGCCAGGCTGTGCTTTTAGATACTGGGGATACAAAAACAAAACTGTCTCCTCAAAGGTCTTAACGTTCTATAAATAAAATTATAAAATAAAAATTATATATTGTGAGGGTTAAGTGTGCTATAAAGAAATGTTAAGCTGAGTGAGGGCCTAGATAATGACATGTTAATTTGTGAGCTGGGCAAAAATCTCAGTAAGAAAGTGACTTTTGAGCAAAGACTTGAATGGAGGAGAGAGTCCCGCCAGTACATGGAGGGGAAAAAATTATTCAAAGCAGCGAAAATAGCACGTGCAGATGTCTTGAGGCAAAAGCATAGCATATGTGGTATGATCGGAAGGAGAGAGAGGATGCAAGAAGGAGCCAGAGGGAGAATGGAAGGCGATGAGACCAGAAAGCCACTGGCAGCTCTATGATAAAGGGCATCGGAGATAGACTGTGGGAAGAAAGAGGTTTTGTTCCCAGAAAGTTTTGAACAGAAGAGGGACATGATCCGACTTAACTTTCTAAAAGCTTTACACTGGTTGCTTGTTGGAGAAGAACAAATTTGAGAAGGATGAGACACAACTTAGGGGACTGGTTTGATTACTGTTTTTCCATTAATCTGGGTTAGAGGGGAAGGTGGCTTGGATCAGAATGATAGCAGAGGAGGTGCTAAGAAGTGGTTAGACTGTGAGTATATTTGGAACATAGAGTGAACAGGAGTTGCTGATAGTTTGACTAGGGAGTCAGTCTGACTTGAAGGGCTGCTCTGAGAAACTGCATTAAGTGGTGGAACCACTTACTGAGATTGGGCCTCCTGAAGATCCAGTGGGGTTGCTTTGGGGTATGCTAGATTTCAGATGCCTAACAAACATCGAAGAAAGGAGTAGCAGTTGAATTTTAGGTCTGAAGTTCAAGGGAAATGTTGGAGTAAATAGGATATCTTTTACAGCTGGCATTCTGGTGCAGGAACCAGCAAAGAACACTGAGAAGGATAGGCTGGTAAGATAGGATAAAAGTCAATGTGTCTATTTCTGAGTTCAGAAAGGATGAATGAGACTGAAATAGAAACTGACCAGTAATAGCCAATAATAGAAAGTATAGTATCAGGGAGGCCGAGTGAAAAAAAGTGTGTCAAGGAGGAAGGAGTAGTTAGTTGTATTAAATATGGTTTAGAAGGTTGACTAGGAGAACAGTCCGTTGAGTTTGGTGGTGTAGAAGTTACCAGTGGCGGGGTAGCTTTGGTCTGAAGGCGTGTTGGTATGGTGTGTGTACTCCTCCATCAGGAGGATGTATCATAGCTCTCCACTCCTCGTCTATGATTAGTCACTTAGGTAGTTCTCAGTTCTTCAGACATGACAGGTACCCAGATTCAGGTGTACATGACGTGTGTGAGAGCCTTGTGAAGCGGTAATGCGTATAGATTGATGGCTTGTGGGTATTTGAGTTAAGGGAATGTAGCAGAGCAAAGACAGAAGACATTGGAGTTTAACCTGTTGGACTAATAACCTGTGCCAGTAGCTCTGACTTGGACCAGGTTACTTAATTTTTCTGAGCCTGTTTCTCATTTATTTTTAAAAATATATATATTTTTATTTTTAGAGAAGGAAGAAAGAGAAGGAGAGAAACATCAATGTTTGGTTGCCTCTCACATGGCCCCCACTGGGGACTTGGCCCGCAACCCAGGCATGTGCCCTGACTGGCAATGACCCTTTGGTTCACAACCCGCGCTCAATCCACTGAGCTACACCAGCCAGGGCTGTTTCTCATTTAAAAGATAAGCTTTTGTGAGATTAAAATAAATGAGCACCCAGTATAGTGCTCATTTTTGTTGTCTGTTTATAGGGAAAGTAAGGATTGCTTTCTCTAAAAAGCCAGTGCTGTTCATTGATAATGTTCATTAATAGGAGGCAGGTTTTGGGGTGGGATGTAAGAAGAAGAGAAGAAAGTGAGTTCTCTTGGGGACGTGTTCCATAAGGAGATCCATTTGGGGACTTTTTTCAGTGATAAGAAAGCCTAAGTGAAGATAGCTAAATTTTATGATTTTTAAAATTCAATTCCTTTGTAACCAAAGCACACATTTTGTATGATTTGAATCATTTTAATATAAAGACTTGGCCCAGAATATGGTCTAGCTCATGTTCTCTGTATCCTTGAAAAATTGTGAGCTCTGCTCTTGGGTGGAGTGCACTCTAAAGGTCAGTTTACTTAAAGAAGTTGGTAAGATTGTCTTTTATATGCTTACTGTTTTTTCTCTACTTGGCCTGTGCATTATTGAGTGAGGGGTGTTGAAATCTCCAGTGGTTAATTGTGGCTTTGTCTGTTCTCTTATAGTTCAGTCAGTTTTTGCTGAATCTCTTTTGAAGCTCTATTAATATGTATATAAACATTTAGGAATTTTATGTCCTATTGAAGAGTTATAGTAAAAGTACCTTCTTTATTTCAGGTAATATTACTTGCTCTGAAATCAGTTCAGTCTGATAATAATATACAATTCTTCCAGCTTTCTTTTGATTATTGTTAGCATGTTACATCTTTATCATTTTTGCTTTTAATCTCTTTCTGGCTCTATATTTACAGTCAAATGTATTTCTGATAGACAGCATATAATAGTTGGATCTTGTTTATCCAATCAAATCTGACAATATCTGCCTCTTAATTGGAGTGCTCAGACCATTTACATGTAATGTGGAGGTTGATGTGGTTGGATTTAAGTCCACCATCTTCCTGTTTGCTTTCTCGTTGCCTCACACGTTTTTATGATTCCGTGTTACCCTCTTTGTTAGTGTAGTAGCTGTGCCATTGTTTTATTTTAGTGGTTGATTTGGGGCTTACTGTGTCCATCTCACCAGTCTGTGTGAGAGTATAAACCACTCCTTGTGTGGTATGATGACCTTACTGCGGTGTTTTTCCATTTCCTCACCCTCAGCACTACTGTTTCATGCTTTTACCTCCACCTTGAAGTATACATTACAAATGTGCTCTAGCCCTGGCTGGTGTAGCTCAGTGGATTGAGCCCGGACCTGTGAAGCAAAGAGTCACTGGTTTGATTCCCAGTTAGGGCATATACCTGGGTTGTGGGCCAGGTCCCCAGTAGGGGACACATGAGAGGCAACTGCATATTGATGTTTCTTTCCCTCTCTTTCTCCTTACCTTCCCCTCTCTCTAAAAATAAATAAATAAAATATTTTTTAAAATGTGCTCTAAACCCCACAAATTGTCATCTTTTTTTCTTTAAATGGCCAGTTATCGTTCAAAAAATTTTTAAATAATATATTAGATGTCTTTTATAGTTACATGCTTTTTATTCATTCGTATAGATTAAAATTTCCATCTGATGTCACTTTTCTTTTGTCTGAAATACTTCCTTCAACATTTCTTGTAGTGCTGGCTTGCTGAGGACGGCTTCTTTCAGCCTAGAGCTTCCGTCTGTCTGGGGACGGAGCGGCCGCAGCACTGACCGGCAGCACCGGCAGTGCGGGGGTCATGGGGTCTGTCTGGAGGGCAGGCAGAGCTCTGGGCGCCTCGCGTGGCCACCGGCCGCACCGCTCTGCCAACACGTGCTGACATCACTGCATTCACAAAGTTCTCTAGTCCCTGCTCTCAGTGCTAAATAAGTTGTTATTCTTCAGTAAGTCATTTTTGTTTCAAGATACAATTTTTCTATTTTTATTCTTCCCTCCTGACTACCAGGGAGCCTTGGAGTTCTACAATATTTGGTTTTGGGTTTTTTTTTCCAATTCTAATTTTACACGATAAGATCTTAAACTCTGAAATTTCTCCCTTTGATCTTTGCAAGCTTATTTTATCATTTAGTTTCATCCAAGAAAAGGCATAAAGCCCCTCTTCTGTTCCGTCTGTAGTGCAGCTTCTTACTAGTGGTTAAGAGCCCAGATTCTAGAGCCTGGCTGGCTGATTTCGGATTCTGGCTTAATCACTTAATAGTGGGATAACCTTAGGCAAATTTTATAAGCTTTCTGGACCTCGTTTCTTTAATTTAAAAATGGATCTAATTATATAATCTGCCTCCTGAGATAATCCAAATAATATACACTTAATCTTCAGAATCCAGTGAGTTCTGTTTTACAGAAAAATGCAGTGACTTTGACTTGGTCCTGTTAGGGTGAAACTGATAGAACATTCTTTAGATATAAAGAATTTGGGAGGGGATTACATAATTTATTACCATGTCAATGCCAACTAATCCTGCCCCCCACCACTTTTATTGAATTTAACACTGTCTAACAAAATTACAGAGATTTCAGCCCTGGCTGGTGTGACTCAGAAAATTGAGTGCCAGCCTTTGAACCAAAGGGTCACCAGTTTGATTCCGAGTCAGGGCACGTGCCTGAGTTGCAGGCCAGGTCCCTTTAGGGGCATGTGAGAGGCAATCTGTTGACGTCTCTCTCACACACCAGTGTTTCTCTCCCTCTCTTTCTCCCTCCCTTCCCATCTCCCTAAAAATAAATAAAACCTTAAAAAAATAATACAGGTTTCAGGCACACAGTTCTGCAACACCTCATCTGTGCACTGGATCTCACCACCCCAGTCAGGTCTCCGCCCATCCCCACTTACCCTCCCTACCCTCCTGCTCCTTCCCCTCAGCAGTCTGCACACCGTCCTCCACGTCCATGAGCTGTTTCCTTTTTGCTCAATCCCTCTACCCTCCCCCAAACTCCCTCCCCACTGCCAGCTAACTTTAAATTTTGTTTTCTAGTGCAAGACAAGGAAGATTTGTAAATTTAGTTATTTGGAAACTAGACTAAAAGTAATGCATTTGATTTCTGTCCAATAAATGTTATTCAAGGAAACATGATTTTCTCCGGTATTTGTTTTCTGTATGTGTGTGTGAGACAGGGTCCATTTGAATTACGGGCTACAATGAACTGCAGTATTTCTTATTTAAAAAGCCATCCTACTTGAATTACTGGGGAGATCACTTTATAAATTATAGAATTGTCTAACAACTATATGCCTGAAACTAATATAATATTGAATGTAAACTAATTAAAATTTTTAATTAAAAATATATATTTATGATAAAGATTTTTTAAAGCCATTCTTGGAAGAGTAACTTTCCCCATTTTTAAACTTATTCAAGAAATTGATACTATATAAAAATAATAAAATCTGAAGGAAGACAATAAAATGAGGTGTTTATATTAAATGTCAAATGGTTAATGTCTGTATTATATTAAGACTATATTTTGCAGATAAATAAGCAAAAGGGTAGGACCTAGTCCACAGGGGAGAATATGGAGAATGTGTATCCTCTTGTGTTAAAAACATATCAAATTGAACCCCGGCTGGTGCAGCTTAGTGGGTTGGGCGTCATCCCACAAACCAGTCTGGTTCCTGGTCAGGGCACAGGCCTGTGTTGTGGGCCAGGTGCCTGGCTGGGGGCGTGGGAGAGGCAGTTGACGTGTGTTCCTCGTGCACATCGATGTTTCTCTCCCTCTCTCTCCCTCCCTTCCCCTCTCCCTAGAAAATAAATACCTCTTTTTAAAAACATACAAATTGACATAATTTTAAAATACCAGTGGTATATCAGACTGCTGACGATCTCGAAGTGAAGTTGTAATCACATGTTGCCAGGCATTGTCAATTGCTAGGACCTTCTTAGAAAGTCAGATAATAGTACAATGCAAGCACCATGCAGATTGACATTTCTTGGACTTAATAATATCACTTACCTAGAATTTGTAGATAAATTCAGTCAAAGCTTAAAGGATATATTCAAGAAGATTTTAAGTATAAAAGTACACATAAATCAGTTGGGGCTTTCCTAAATAGTGAGGTGTTGGGCATTTGTTCCCCCATCTCTGGCCAGCACCTGTCACGTGTTCCCGTCATTTTCTGTTCATAGATGCAGTATGGAACTGGTTTCTGTTTTTTCATGAGAGCCATTTACAGGTTAGTCGCACACTCTTCTCTCCCTGCTCTATTACCAAGTTTATTTGGAAGCCAGAGAAAACTATGTCCTGAATCATAGGCTTCTGATAGCAGAGTGCCAAAAAAAAGTTTGGTCTGTTAGTGGAGCAAGAACACAATGAGACCACACTTGGCAGTGACAAGTTCTGCTTAGAAATTGTCACCCACCATTCTACTCAATTCACCCCCTTTCCACTCTCCCCCACTCTCTCCCACCATCCTGTTGAAGTAATGTGCTCTGTGATCTGTAAACCATTCTCTTAATGCTTGCAAGGAGAGGAAAAAGAAGAGTGTCAAAGAAAAACCTACTGACTGCTCAGGAGAGAGAAGCAGTGGTGACCATGCCGCTGAGTTTAGGAAGTCCATGGTTATCTTAGAAAGACGATTGTCTGTCCCCGTTTTGTGCTGGTGCTGAGATCCTAAACATGTCATTTGTGCTCCAGATATGGACACGGAGTGCTGTGGCACTCAGGAGTGCCGTGGGAAATCAGGCTCCAGGGGTTAGCATTTTCCAGGCCTACAGCGTAACCAGTATGTGGTGTGTGCTTTTGGGTGTGTTTAAATGGCTCTTTAGTCCTGGCGGGCATAGCTCAGTGGATTGAGTGCGGGCCTGCGAACCAGACGATTGCGGTTCAATTCCCAGTCAGGGCACATGCCTGGGTTGCAGGCCAGTGCCCGGCAGGGGACTCACAAGGGGCAACCATACATTGATGTTTCTCTCCCTCTCTCCTTCCCTTCCCCTCCCCCCTAAAGATAAATAAATAAATAATAAATAATAATTTTTAAAAAGGCTCTTTATAACATATATAAGCCTTGAAGGGCTTGTTGCCAGTTTCTCCTCCCTGCAAAAATGTTAAGGTTATTGTAGGAGATGCTGAACTTTTGAGAAATTCTTGCATAGCAATAATTATTTTAAAAGATATGAATGGAGGTACAGAGATGACTTTTCTAAGCAAGTGACAGCCCCACTTTCGCGGCATTCTGGAGCAAATAGAGTCACAGGCTCAGGGGAAGCGCCTTAGAGTGGCGTGTGGGGCAAAGCCGAGTCCAAACTCAGGTGCGTGAGAGTCGTGATGGAGTTTTGTAGTGGGAGCCTGATTGTGACCACCATTCAGTGGTTGCGCGTTATGTTCTTCGTGTTTTGAGGTTTTGTAAGGTGCGTGTAGTCAGAGGGGAGCAGTGAGCTCAGCTGGACAGCGGGCTGTGGTGGGCGTGGTCAGAGTCCTGGGAGACGTCTGTGTGGTCAGGTTCTGAGTCTGGACTCGTGTGATGCAGATGCTGCGCTTCTTGTCCTCTACTTTCATCGGCCTTTCGAACATCATTTAGGGTTTTTTTCCTTCCTCTCACCCCACTCAGAGTGTTTTTACATGACTGTGAGCACTTAGGAATTGTTTAAATTTTATTCATTAAATTAATAAATGAACAAAGTTGGCATTGAATGAATGTATCTTGGCCATAGCTTTACAAAGTTGACAGAATTTGATAAGCAGTAATTTGTCTTGGATTTTTTAAAAGATTTTATTTATTTATTTTTAGAGAGGGGGAGGGAGAGAAAAAGAGAGGGAGAGAAACAATGTGTAGTTGCCTCTTGAGCATCCCCTACTGGAGACCTGCCCCACAGCCCAGGTCTGCACCCTGACTGGGAATTGAACCAATGACCCTTTGGTTTGTAGGCTGGCACTCAATCCACTGAGCCAGAGTATCCAGGACTGGGTTGTTATTTTTTAAAACTGCAGTACAGATGCAGCTGTTTTCTTTCTGTGAGCAGTTGAATGTGTAAATCACCTCCTACCTCCTGTGGGACATGGGTGTCCCAGTGACTGAGAACCAGCTGTCGGCTGCTCCCTCCCCGGTGAGAAGTATGGGCTGCTCCAGGGACAGAGAGGGAGTAGAGCACACGGGTGAGCGTTTTCACAGGGCCTCTAGTGACCCGGTTCAGATTTGTCGAGATTTTTCTGCTCTGGCTTTTTCCTATAGATGCATGAGTTCATCTGCTTCGACGTTCACGAGTGACTCATCTTCCTGTCGTGTTGTCTTAGACTACAATGTCTAAGACGCTCTGGATCTCTGCTGTGAAGTTCCTCCCACCACATGTGTTGGGAGAAACTGGTATTCAGGCTCAAGCCTGTTTCTGTCTGTCTTATACTGATTGATTTCTGTGGCAGACAGAGAACGTTTCTTCCTGAAAATGACGTGTTAGTGATCCACTGTTTTCTGTGGGAGGAAGCTTATGCTCTCTCTCTCTCTTTTCCCTTTCCAGAGGGAATCTGGAAAAGTTGTAAGCAAGACATCATTTCTCTAAGAAAATTTTGGATAGCGGAAGTTCCAGACAACAGGTACAGTGTGTTTAAACTTCTTTGATGGTGCTGATAATCGCCTCCAAGCTGCAGAAGCAAACTGGGGGAGAGAAGGAGAAAAGCTAGGTGTACGTAATGTCATGGGTAACATTAGGGATTTTGTAAATATTACCTTATTTAGATGGTTTTTAACCAGGATTCTGGACACAGTTTTGAGAATCTCAGAATAAAACTGTCCTTCAAAATGCCATTTTAACTGGATTTGCCTATGGATTTAGTGCCTTCACGGTTCAATTTGCAGATATTTTTTTTACATTCACTATAAACATAATACAGAATCTTTTAAATTATTTTTTAAATTATTTTTAGAGAGAGAAAGGGGGAGAAAGAGACAGACATCAGTTTGTTGTTCCACTTATTTGTGTATTTATTGATTAATTCTTGTATGTGCCCTGAGCAGGGATCAAACCTTTAACCTTTGCATATTGGGATAATGCTCTAACCGACTGAGGTACCTGACCAGGGCGCTTCCCCCTGCCCCCCTCACTTGAGGGTGTGTTTTTACTGATTTTTAAAGAAAGAATCATTGATGTGAGAGGGAAACATCAATCAATTGCCTTCTGTACATGCCCTGTCTGGGGATTGAACCCATGACCTTTTGGTGTATGGGACAGTGCTCCAGCCAACTGAGCCACTTGGCCAGGGCCTTTTTTATTATTTTTAAATATTTTATTTATTTTGGGGGGGTGGGGAGAAACATCGATGTATGGTTGCCTCTCGCACACTCTGAATTGAAGACCTGGCCTGAAACCCAGGCCTGTGCCCTGACCGGGAATCAAATGGGCAACCTTTTGGTTTGTGGGAGCAACACCCCAGTCCACTGAGCCACACCAATCAGGGCCTTTTAAATTATTTTTAATACTTTGTCACCAAGTCTAAAATTTAAGTTTTCTAATAAGGTACTTCTTCACAGTGGAATCTAGCCTAAGTGTCTCCATTATGTGATAGTCTTATCATGATTGGAGTACCTTTTTTTTTTTTTAAGATTTTATTTATATATTTTTAGAGCAGGGAGAAGGAAGAGAGAAAGAGGGAAGAGAAGTATCAGTGTGGTTGCCTTTCACGCACCCCACACCGGGGACCTGGCCTGCAACCCAGGCATGTGCCCTGACTGGGAATCAAATTGGTGACCCTTAGGTTCACAGGCCGGCACTCAATCCACTGAGCCACACCAGCCAGGGTGGACCAAATATATTTTTTTAATCTGTATCTCACAAAATTTTGAAGGCATTATGAAATAATTTGCGTAAAGAATCCAGGATACTGTGTCTGAAAAATATATCTAAAGTAATAGCTACAATTTTACCTTTTAAACTAGGGGAGACATCAAAGCCAACTTGACTTTCTAATTTGGTGGCCCAAACAAGTGCTGATAGACTGAGGTGAATTGTCCTACCCAAGGGTAGTAGAGAGATGCTATTTATTTTAACAATCATTCTAGTATGAGCCTTCAAGTTAGATTTCAGGTATGCAGAAAAATAGTTTCTAAAGATAATCAGTAAAAAGTTTAATTGTTAAAATCTTAATATCTGTTGAGGTTTCCTTTGGTATTTTTCCATTTCTATCAGGGTCCGCCAGCTCAGTCACCATGAGTTGGAGCTTCCTGACTCGCCTGCTAGAGGAGATCCACAACCACTCCACGTTCGTGGGCAAGATCTGGCTCACCGTGCTGATCGTCTTCCGGATCGTCCTCACAGCCGTGGGGGGAGAGTCCATCTACTACGACGAGCAAAGCAAATTTGTGTGCAACACAGAGCAGCCAGGCTGCGAGAATGTCTGCTATGATGCCTTCGCGCCTCTCTCCCACGTGCGCTTCTGGGTGTTCCAGATCATCCTGGTGGCAACCCCCTCGGTGATGTACCTGGGCTACGCCATTCACAAGATCGCCAAGATGGAGCACGGCGAAGCAGACAAGAAGGCAGCCCGGAGCAAACCCTACGCGATGCGTTGGAAACAGCACCGGGCTCTGGAAGAAACAGAAGAGGACCATGAAGAGGATCCCATGATGTATCCAGAAATGGAATTAGAAAGTGAAAAAGAAAATAAAGAGCAAAACCAACCGAAACCCAAGCATGATGGCCGACGGCGGATTCGGGAGGATGGTCTCATGAAAATCTACGTGCTACAGTTGCTGGCAAGGACCGTGTTTGAGGTGGGCTTTCTGATAGGGCAGTATTTTCTCTATGGCTTCCAAGTCCACCCATCTTATGTGTGCAGTAGAATTCCTTGCCCTCATAAGATAGACTGCTTTATTTCTAGACCCACTGAAAAGACCATCTTCCTTCTGATAATGTATGGGGTTACAGGACTTTGCCTATTGCTTAACATTTGGGAGATGCTTCATTTAGGATTTGGGACGATTCGAGACTCACTAAACAGTAAAAGGAGGGAACTGGAAGACCCGGGTGTTTATAATTATCCTTTCACTTGGAATACACCATCTGCTCCCCCTGGCTATAACATTGCTGTCAAACCGGATCAAATCCAGTACACCGAACTGTCCAATGCTAAGATCGCCTACAAGCAAAACAAAGCCAACATCGCCCAGGAACAGCAGTACGGCAGCCATGAGGAGCACCTCCCAGCCGACCTGGAGACCCTGCAGCGGGAGATCAGAATGGCTCAGGAACGCTTGGACCTAGCGATCCAGGCCTACACTCACCAAAACAACCCCCATGTTGCCCGGGGGAAAAAAGCCAAAGTGGGGTCTAAAGCCGGGTCCAACAAAAGCAGTGCAAGTAGCAAATCAGGGAATGGGAAGACCTCCGTCTGGATTTAATCTTGGCTGGGCTTAAAACTTGTGCTTTTCATAGTTTATAGTAAGCAACGGCTCACTGAATAATGACTTCCATTGAGTAAACATTTGGCTCTGGTTATCTTCAGGGATGCTGTTGGCTTGTGGTCTGAGCTCAGGGGACTGTAAAGGCAGGGCTGGGACAGGGGAAAAGAAGGGCAGAGTAGTGCTCCTGGGCACGTGTTCCAGACGTGTTCCGGCAATAATACAGAACTTTACCTTTGTGTCTTCCAGATCCGGAAAAGAACAGATATATTTAAATCATTCTTGTTGAACGGTTTTTGTATGTACAGTATTACGGTATTATTATTTTTTTTTAGTATGAGAATTTTTTTTGTACTTGTACATTGGACCACTGTAGTTATACTTTTATATTAAAGGGGAAAAAAATCCCAAGGTAATGCCTATTAGGCCAGCGTTCTTACTTTGTTCAACAAATTCTACTCTGGGTTTCAAGTTTTAACAGATGCTACACCTAATAAAAGTGCCTCTTTTGTTGCAGGGATGATTTCAAATAGGTAAGGAGGAGAAATTCAGTTTTTAGTCTTAGAAAGTAAATCCATAGCAGGGGGTTGAGATCTTCCCTTCTTTACTCAAGAAATCTTTGAATCTCATTCATGTGCCCAGAGTTGTATCTGTCTTTAAAAACCTGTTTGTATTTTCAAAGGAGACAAATTATTCGTTGCAAGTCTCCTTTAAATATCAAGCATCTCCAGTATATGTTTTGATGGTGCGTATGTAATTTAAGTGCTACAGCGATGTGGAGACCTGGTTTAGAATTATTATTAAGATTCCTCTATCACAAAGCAAAGCCACGCTTGGAAAATGAGCCCTAATAGGATGTGTAGTTGTGGACCTGTTGATTTGCCTTAAATCTCCATCCGGAAGAAACCTGTTTCTCTCTAGTTTAAGAAACTGGCGATGGATATTTCCTTTATATGTTGACGTTAGAAATACAAACATTTCCTTGTAAGCCAAGAATGCTAGGAGCTTCTTGTGCTGCATAAGGCAGAAGGCCTGAATTCAAATTCCTTCTTTTTTATAATTTACTGTGGCATTTGTATAATTTGCATATCTCTGCCAATGTAGGTTTCTGCCTGGAAGACCCGTCAGATCAGGGATTTTTTCTATAAATAGACCTAAAGAGAATTTCAGTGTTTATTCCCCACAAATATATTAGTAGGCATATCTATTTGTCGGTGACAAACATTAATGCTCAATAACACTCACACCTTGCGATATTTTGTTGCCTTTTCTCATCTTGTATTCATCTGTTGGAGAGCTTCGCCCTCCCCGTTCACAGCATTTGTCTGACAGTTTATGAGCGGCTGCTGAGCAAGAGCTTGGTGGAGTCTGGGGGGGGGTGAAGGGGGGGCGCTGCCTCACCAGGGGGCGTTTCCTTTGGGGCGCACTCTTCCGACAGGAACTCTCTTGGGCCTCTTCAGGCTTTGAAATTCCAAAAATATTATTTTCTTATGTCTTAATTTAAAAATGCCAGTTGTCCATTGTTTAGGAGAATCCTAGAACATCTAGCACCTTTGTGGAGTTCTTTTTCTTTTTTTTTTTTTGTTGCTCTCCATTGCATTTCTCTCACTCCCACCTTCAGACCAGAGCAACTCAGGAAAATGTAAGCTTATTTTTCTAGCCACGCATTTACCTTTATTTTGCTGCTACTGCCGCTTTTTTTTTGTAATCTGTAAATTTTGACCTAGAGAAGTTCCTCAGCATCTCTAAACATCTTAAGCAAAAAAATAAGCTCAGATGAGACTGCAGGGAATATTTTGGAAAATTTGTATGTATCCTGCATAATTAATAGACATGCACTGTTTCCTTCAAACCAGATGTTTAATAAAGAAATAATTCTAAGAATACAGGCAAGATTTTAAACATGTAAGCCTAGCTAAGCTAAAGAACTGCCCATTAATTCTTATGTCACTAAAGCTTCAAGCAGATTTCTTCATTGAAAGACCAAAAATTCACATACACTCACACCCATGTCTTCAGAGCCTGGAGGAGTACAGCGTGGCTTTGCCCGTGGAAAGGTGGGGATTTGAGAGGGGTGGGGAAGGAAGGAGAGAGGCAGGAATTCCAGGCAGGTGTTCAGCGCCGGAGGCACCCCCTCGGTTTCTGCACACAGTGGCCTGGTGGTTCACCTCGGCTTGTTCTGATGAGGATGTTATCCTTTGTGTCCAGATAATTGTCCACCTTTTTAAAGTACGTGGAAAGATTTCCTAAACCACTTCACAAGTGTATACACGTTTAAAAGTCTTTTCATTCTCTCACTAAAGTTTTCTTTGTGGCATGGATTTCGCAAATCTCCCTGCTTTCTTAGTATATTTCCTTCAGCCTTGGAACATAGGAGTCTGCCAGATTTCCCCCTAATGACATCTGTGAACCTGTATTAAGAAGATGGCCTTGGGCCCTGGCTGGTGTAGCTCAGTGGATTGAGCACAGGCCTGCGAACCAGAGGATCGCAGTTCAATTCCCAGTCAGGGCGCATGCCTGGGTTGCAGGCCGGTTCCCAGCAGGGAGTGCACAAAAGGCAACCGTACATGGATGTTTCTCTCCCTCTCTCCTTCCCCTCTAAAGATAAATAAATAAAATTTAAAAAAAAGAAGAAGAAGGCCTTGTCAGTGTCCAGCTTAACCCTTTGATTGGGTCTACATTGAATCAATAAAAATATTCTGGCTTTTGTTCTGGAACTGACAAGATACTTGCATAAAAAGCCTCCCAGCAATTTTTCCTGTTGAAATCACATTCCTGTGAACTGCTGTGTAGGTGAGACGTGATCTGTCATACGGTGTTGACTCCCTAGACAAGCCGAGTGCATCACATACTGGAACCAGGTGCCGATGCTGTTTGTAGGCCTCAGCGTGCGGTGGGTTTGCGGGGCTGTGGCGTGTTTTCTGCTCTCTTCCTCAAAGTCTGTTCTTTGCGGAGAGTTGTAAAATGAACAGACCTTTTTCTTAGTTCAAATTTCCGGGGAGATTTAGATAACAGTTTCCCCTAAAGAAATGTTAAACGTGCGTTTTGTGGCTTGGAGTTTGCCTGATGACTTAGTTTTGCCTGTTTCGATATTTCATGTAAAACCACAAGTGTGTTACTTCATTTGAAGTCAGCTTTTCTGGGGATTTTCCTTGATGAATAATTTCTGTCTATAGAATTATTTTGATAAAAATGAACTTTGCCTTCAAAAATGTTTCTGAATATTAGGACTCCTGCGTGTCTTTTAGAGGGACACCTGTATCTTTAAAGGGGGAAAAAAACCATCATTAGTCACCTTAATTCTGTCATTTCTTCTTGCTACGAAGTTAGACAGTTTACTTTTCCAAGTCTTGGGAGCTGCTTACCTCTCAGGAAGTGGTATGGAGAAGTGAAACCAAGCCTGTGGTGAAAGGCATTAAGAGACAAACTATTGCTGGTCATTTGTCGTGAGCTTGGAGCTTCAAGAAAAAGGTTGGAAGAACTGTGATGGTAGCGAAGCATCCTCCGGTGCTCGTGGTCACAGGGTCAGTGATGGTTCAGAACAGCCTGCTTGCTCTAAGCAGTTTATCCTGAGAATGCAATTAAATGTTATTCCTATTAGTCGTACCTGTGCTTTATCCTTAAGCTTATGAATGTCCATCTCTGTGCTTTTTGTCTTATTTAAGAGACAGTACACTTCTAAAAATACCGTATAGTTTATGATAACTTTTTGGCCAGCCAGCATTCAGTAAAAGGCAAATATGTTATACTTGAACTTAATTCAAGAAATGCCTTTTTCTAAAGGAAAGGTCTTTCCTGACTGAAGAAAATTACCTGAAGTCGAAGGTCTACTGTTGCTGTTCATTTTAATAGAAAGGTTCCCGGTATCAGATTAATTTTGTCTTTATAAAATCATGTAGCCCTGGCAGGTGTGACTCAGTGGGTTGAGCATCGGCCTGCGAATCAAAGGGTCGCCAGTTTGAGTCCCAGTTGGGACACATGTCGGGGTTGCGGGCCAGGTCTCCAGTGTGGGGTGTACAAGAGGTGACCACGTATTGATGTTTCTCTCCCTCTCTCTTTCTCCCTTCTCTGTCTAAAAATAAATTAAAAAAAAAATAAAATCATGTAATCTCACGAAGAGCTTTAACACCTGAAAATAATAAAGACCTGTACCTATACTGTTCAGAGTTTGGAAATAAAATTGTGACTCACCTATAGATCATAAATCTATAATAGTTCACAGTTACCATCAAATATTAGAATCATGAAGTGGAATTACACGTTTGTCACTCATTATGGCCACACATCGTGGAGAATTTAAAAGATTTTATATGTTGTCACTAATGCAGTTGTGTTTTTGAATAATGATGTCAGACCAGTTTGGGTTTAGTGTGATCCATAGTATTCCAAAATCCAGCAGTTTAAACAGAAGAAAGTCCTACTCTTGTGCAAAGTCTCTACAGAAATTAAAGAGGTAAGAGTTCTGCATTTCAGGGTCGGCTTGCTGAATCAAAAATATTTGGCTATATGCTTTCAATATTGGGAATCTTCATTGTACTCTCTCTGTGTTTTCTCTGACAGAAGTCTCTACCTCAGGTGCTAAGTGTTACATGTGGTTAGGATATTGATACCGAAAAACTTAGCTAAAACTTCCAACTTTTAACATAATTTAAATGTAAAATTCAACTATTAACCAGCAATCAATCTGATATCTGGAGTATAGTTTGGATATTGTATGAGCAGCTAAGGATTACCCCTTCTAGTGCCAAAGATCCCTTGTTGCTAATTTTGTCTGTGCAGTTGATGTTAACTTTGTGGTTGGAGGCAGACTCTGTGCTCAGGGCTTTGTCTAGAAGGATTTCTTTCGGTTCCAAATGTTTTGTCAGTTCCAAATACAGCTTAGAAGATTCATCTGTGGTCTGTGCATCTTTTCCCAAGCTTGAAAACTCAGTTGCCAGGGAACGTCATGTCGAGGGTATTTACCCCATTCTTTGTATAAAATGGTACACGAGACCTTGATGGCTTACACAGAAAACCTGAAACAAAAACCGGTTTCTGTACATTCATTCACCTGTAAGTTGATGTTGGTGGGAATGCATGAGCAGGAAAACTGAGTAGAGGTTTGTGAGATTGAGATGCCTTTTTTAAAAAAAAATTTATATTTAGAGAGCGGGGAAGGGAGGGACAGAGAAAGAGGGAGAAAAACATGGATCCGTTCCCTCTCCAATGCCTCCAACCAGGCACCTGGCCCGCAACCCAGAAATGCACCCTGACTGGGAATTGAACCAGTGACCTCTTGGTTTACAGGCCAGCACTCCATCCACTGAGCCACACCAGCCAGGGCAAGATACCTTTCTTTCACTGCTGGGTTAGAACTCTGGGGTTGCTATGGCTCAGTGGGTTGGTGTATTCATGCATCATGATCTGGGAAGGGCAGGTGGCTTTGTGCAGGAGGAGGGGGAGGCTGAGGCCTAAGCACAGAAACCAGTAACACTCCCGAGTCTGGCTCCCTTTGGCTCTCAAGAGGAGTGCCTTCTGGGAGGGGTGCTCCATCTACCTTCCCATCAGAGATGGGTGTGGGAGAGGGTTGCATTTATTGCAACAATGCCCTCTGTTCCCTAGGCCATAACAGACTGTAGGTCAGGCAGAGGGCCCATCCCTGGCAGCACAGCACGGATGGTAAGCTGGGTAGCCGGACATACCTGGCAATAAACTGAGCTGCTTGGAAGCTGTGGGAGCAGTTAAGTCACTGCTAGTTTTAAAAGTGCACTTTTGGTCAGATTTGCCATCAGAACGGATTATTAATGCCTCCAGTAGGTGTTGGCATCAGAGATAAAATGTTTTCTTTGCTACATAGAATTTAAAACAGTATTTCTACGTTTTAATGGCTTATGTTGATAGACAATACATGGTTTGCCTGCCGTAGTTAGATGGGAAGCCTGCGGCATGGGGGTGTGAAGAACAGGGAGGTTGGAGTGGACCTCAGCAGAATCCAGGTGTGCACAGCCGTCGCCCAGTGGCCCAGTCCAGCCTCCTTTGCTCTTTCTGAGATGAGGGTGCAGGTACACCTGAATCCTAGGAAGTGTGGGCCAGAGTGAAGGGGGGAGAGGTAATGGTTTCCTTTGTTTCAAGGCGGGTTAGAACTGACTTAGCACACGACGTCATCTCCCCTGCCAGCTCAGGGTGACTGATGGCTGCCTGGAGTCATCAAGACTTCTGGTTTATGACTGTGATGTAGCCCGTGCGAAAAGAACCACACACCTTGTGTGTGAATGTGTTCGTGTCATTACTTAGAAATTTCATGTTTGAGGAATTAGGAAGTGACTCAGAACTGGGAAAAGAGATGAGGACATGGTGACCATGTTTGCTGTGAGCTGGTTTTCTCTCCTGCCCTCTCAATCCTGAAGAAGTGGCACAGCATTTCCTTGCCCTGCCCTTGACATGCTGTGAAAGAAAAGGAAGCCCACTGCCGGCGCCCCAAGGAAGAGCTGACCGGGTTTCTCCTTTACCCTGGGCCGCGCCTCCCGAGAGCACTCTGTCTGCTCCGCTCTCGGGCCCAGCGCAGAGGGCACGGGTGGCTGGCAGCCTTCAACTCCGGGCACAGCAGAGCCACGCAACTGTGCATAACCGATTCTCGGGCATAACCAGTGACCTGAATGGGACCTGACCATGGGGAAAACTGATACAGAACTGGATAGCTCTTTTTCATTTTATTTTTAGTTTGTGTAGTCCTGTGGAAATGAAAATGTGTCTTTCCACTGAGGACACTGAAGAACAGTGACAGGGAGCTCCTTTGGCCTGTCCATTTTTTTTTTTTTCTTTTTCCTTTCTGAAGCCTGCTGCAGCTGCGCTGTCTGCCCAGCAGGCAGAGACCTACTCAACCTGTACCCAGGTGCTGTTGAGAGTGGTGACAGGCTGTGACTGCAGAGTGCTCTGCACAGGGATTGGGCTCCTTAAGATGCTCTTAATGGCAAAAAGCCCTGGGAACAGGGTAAGTGTCGATGGCCAGTGGATTGCTTCACATTCAGAGAGGAAGTGATCGAGCAAGGACCTGCACCGTTGGAGCCAGTGATGATTATAGACCATCTTGTGATTGTGCCCTTCAGTTCCAGGGTTTGCTTCTGGGGCTTGTTGATTTAAAAGACAGTGTGGGGTGGGGACTTATTGCCCTTAGGCAGTGAGTGGCCATTTGAGCCGGCCCTGCTGAGTAGGGGGCTGAGATCCTGGGAAGTTGCAGGGAGAAGGAAGGGTAGATACAAGCTACCTGTATGCATCAGGGTGGGGTTGGAGGCTGTTTGTATGTGGTGAGGGGGGATGAGAAATTCGGTAGTACAGCTAGCTAGGCACTGCTGGAGGAAGTTGTGAATAGGGCCACACAGGTTGGTCTGGAATAGATGTCCTGGGCAGGAGCCCATTACCCTTGACTTGGGGTTACCAGACAAAATACAGGGTGCCCGATTAAACTGGAATCACAGATCAACAGTGGACATACTGATATTTTGGAAAGTTGTTGTTTATCCAAAATTCAAATTTAACTGAGCATCCTGCACTTTTATTGGCAACCCTACTCAGTTTATAAACAGTTGATTCAACTCGGACCTGTGTTCGGAGGCCTCATCACAGAGGAGGGAAAAGGCTTTAGTCAATTACCAGAAAAACTATGAGCAGAAACTACGTGCAGAGTCTGAGTCGCTGCAGGCAGGAAGAGTAAGAAACCACGCCAGGAGGAGTGCGTTTTGGTCTTCCCTGTCTATGGCGGTTCTCTGGTTCTATAATTTCATCAGTAGCAATTTAATAGCCCTGTCAGTCCAAATGCAGGTGAGAAGCCAAACTACTTTATAAAAAACTTATTAATCGATCCATTCCCCTGCTGGGTATATATCCCAAATGACCAAAAGCAGACTCTCCAGGAGATGTTTACACCCCCGTGCTTATTACAGCATAGTGAATACACCATAGCCAAGAAGTAGAAGTGACTCACCTGTCCATGGGCAGGTGAGTGGGTAAAAAAAATAGATTACAAACATACAGTGGACTGTATTCAGCCTTAAGAAGAAAGGCCTGTCCCATGGGTGAGTCTTGACACTGCACTAAATGAGACAGGCCAGTCACAAAAGGACAAAGACTGTAGGGTTCCACTTCCATGCGGTATTACCATTCGTGAAAAATCATGGAGCGGAAAGTACAATGGTGATGTCCAGGAGCTGGGGAAACGAGTTGATGGATGTAGAGTTTCCGTTTTGCAAGGTGGAAAAGCTCTGGAAATCTGTAGCATAAATGTGAAGAGAACACTACTGAACCGAACACTTAAACATCAAGAGGGTAAGTTTGGGTTTTTTAACACAATTAAAAATGAATAAACTTACCGAAACAAAGAATTTTTGTCAATACTAAAAGACAGTAAAAAGTGAAAGTTCTCATATTCCTATTTCCATTCCTCAGAGGTAATCACTTTAACATTTCTTTTCAGGAATATTTATGTACATCCAAGCACCTATATGTCTGTTTTTGCTTAGCAAAGCATTTATTGAACAGAATTACAGTTATCTTTAGTAATAGGCTGCAGGACCCCAAACCCAAAATTAGAGCCACCAAAAGTAGAGAATTCACTTAATTTTCCCAAAGGGAACGCAGAAATTTGAGAGGAACGTCTACTGTTAGTGTGCATGAAATAACTTTCCATAAACGTAGCTGATGAGTTAGAACACAGACTACAGAAAATGAAATGTAAGAGCCCTAAAGCTTTTTCTAAGTTCTTAAAATTAGCTTTATGGGGCATAATTCATAGGCAACAAATGTGCCCTTTTTCAAAATGCAAGTCAATGACTTTGGTGTCTCTTTGTAAACACAGTTACCACTGCCTTGGGGGGGGGGGGGTTGGGCTATTTTATTTTAATGACTTTTTTCTGGTTATAAAGGTATTATTATATATGCTCCTTATAAAAAACTTGGATAACTCAGAAAATAAAAACAAAATACATCAATAATTGCCCAGTCCCTAGAAAGTCATTATTACCGTTGTCTCTTTTTTAAAAGCACACATGCACTTACTTATTCATCTTTAAACCCAGAAAAGTAGGTAGGAAATAAAAATGGTCTGCAACTTCCAAACTTAGATAAGTCCTGTTGATATTTAAAACAGTAATACACATGCACATCTTAAAAACTAAAACTACCAATATATATTAAATGGATGAAAAGTAAATACCCCTTTTCAATAGTTTCCCCAAGTATGACGGTCGGTCCATTTTTGTGGATTCCATCACAGCTCATTATTCTATAAACACTCCTACATCCTGTTTCTCACTCACCACATCTTGGGGTGGTTTTCCTGCCATCTTTTTTGCTTTGTAATGACCACTTTAGTGAATGGCACAGCTGTGGACACGTTCAGTTTCATGCTTCCGGCTGCCGGTAACATGGTGGCCTCACCATGGCCCCGTGTTCTCGAGAGAACTCGGGTCACAGAAGCGAATTTGCCCCACTTACCAAAATGAAAAGACCATGCAGATGCTTAATGGTGGGTCTTAGGCAGTCTCGCCCAGGTGGTAATATCTAGTATTTTCAGGTAATAAATGCTCTGAACAAGGATTGACATGTAGTTTTGGGGTCTTCCTAAAAAACCAAAAACTACATTAAATCTAGCTTTCAGAGAATGTTCTCAGATTTAATAACTACAGATTTAGGCCAAATTGTGATAAGAGGAAGGCCAATGAAATACACATTCCTGTCTGGTCAAAGCATAGTTTTGTTCCAATGGAAATAAGGTTTCCTCGCTGGGGAAGGTGCTGGGCTCCTCCGGGCGGGGCACAGTGTCCTGGGTGTTCTTTCTCGGTGTCTGGGTGTCGTGAATTAGGAGCAAGGTGGGCAGGCTAGGGGCGTCCAAGGGGAATGCCGAGCCCAGGCCTGGGGCCGCGGCCTGTGAGGGCCCTGGCAGCGAAGACGTGCTCTGAGAAATGGCAGTGGTCTTCGCACACCTGTTCCAGGACTTGTCGGGAGGCGGGGCTAGGTTATAGTTTTAAGTTTTCTGATGAATCTGTTGCTCTTTGAGGTGGTGTGTTTCCCACCACCGTAGGAATTTCCACAAAAGCCACATTGACTGGGGGCTTTGCAGGAGGAATCAGGTGAGAAGTTGATACTTTCTTAGGACTTTCTCTCTGAATCTGCAGTCCCGTCCGAGGACACAGGAGTCTGGTCTCCACCCGCTTTCAGCAACACTGATTATTGGGGCTTTCTCTTTACCTCTTATTCTTTCTTAAGTGCCCGGGGGGTTCTGGGCAAGTATTTTAGTAAGCGAACACTATAAATACTTGACATTTATGACATTCTCTGAAAAGGGGAGAACCCATAAAAGTCCTTTGAAGGGTGGTTGGCGCTTGTGTTGGGAACAGTGGGCCTGTTCCGCCTCTGAGCTCTGCGCTGCCTCCCTGGGCCACAGGACCGGCGGTGCGTCAGCGTCCTCACCCACGAGGGTGTGTTGGGTGGTCCCACGCAAAGGTTCTAGTAAAGGCTCTGCAGAAGATGCAGACCCGCAGGAAGCCAGACCCCGGGTGGCACCTAGTTGCAGAAAAGACCTTTACATAAAAGTGTCAGATGAGTGTTGGAAGCAACATAGTTCAAGGAGACACGTCCTGTAAGGTTGGCTTTCCTTACCGGTGAAGGTACTAGTTACAGCCCTGGCGCATTTGGCAAGTGTGAGGATCACCCGCGCTGCTGGTTTTGGCCAGTGCCCCGCCCGCAGGAAGCTCGGCATGACTCAGGGCCATGAGTTCTATGGCATCAGAGGCGAGGTGCCTGGTGCTGGAAGCGTGACGTTGCCGTTCTTTCCTTTCGGCACCAAGGCTGTGCTTCCTCCTGGGCAGCGGGACCGAGGTTCCCTGGTGAGCACAGGCCGACGGGTAGGTCCCAAATGAAGCTTCAGCTTCCACACCCAAAATACCACTCAGATTATGCTTCAACCTCAGGTACATGGAACAGTTGTGGGCCAGTCTGGATTTTCAGGTGCAGTTTTGTTTCCTTTTCATTCCTCCTAGCACAACACGCAGCCATTCAGCCTGCTGTAGTCGCCGGCACTGCTGCTTCCCATTCCACAAACGTGTATGAAGCGCCAGGAAGGTCGCAGGCACCGGATGACTTGCTGGGAATATGACCCTGAAAAAGGCAGCCTCAGCCCCCCGTTCACGGTGCTGCCGTGGCCTACGAGGGTGGAGAGGCCTCCAGGCTGGCTCTCTGGAGCAAAACGACAGAAATTGAGACCTCGAGGACGTTAGCTGCATAAAGTGGGGGGTGAACTCATAAATGGGTGGGAGACCCAAGGGCAGGAGCCTATAAGGAACTGAAAGACTTTCCCAGGATTGGGACCAAAAGGGGAAGATGGGCCCGGAATGACCTGGAGGGGCAAGTGGGGGTCAGGCGAGCCAGAGCTCCAGGCTTGAGGGGGGACCGGAGAGGAACGGTTAAGGTTGGACACCACGATTTTATAATGACGTCAGTCTGGGCGACCCTGGGAGTCTCTCTCTCTCCCTAAGATGAGCCCTGCCTCCCACTACCCCGCTCCTGTGCTTAAACCCTCCACTGAGGAGTGACCCTCAGATTACAGAAGTGACTGATGCCTCGTGACAAAAACGAAGTTTTCTGGGGTGAACTCCCCACAGCATGTCCTCGGTGGAGATGCGGGAATACGTCCCTGGTGGTGGCCTCTGGAGTGACGGTGGCATCTTATTTCCAGAGGCAGCCAGGATCGGGCTCAACCCCAGGGGGAGTTACGGGGTTGGGCTGGAGAAAGGCAGACAGCGAGTTTATTTTTAAAGCCAAGTGGGCACTACAGCTGCCAGGGAGAAGCAGACGGTTCCTGAGGAGAATAGAGATTGGCAGCTGGTTAGACACTTGTCAGGGAGGCCGTAGGCTGCCAAGTGGGCAGGGGTTCAGGTGGCTGAAGGCCAAGACTGTGCACGGGGGGGGGGGGGGGGGTGGGCAGTTAAGACTTCAGAGCCCGGCCGAGGCATTGCCCAGGAAGTCAGCGGGGCCCTGGCTGGGCAGCTCGGTTGATTAGAGTGTCATTTCAACACCTCAAGGTTGTGGGTTCTACCCCCGGTCAGAGCACATACAGAGAACAATGAATGCATAAATGAATGGAACGACAAATTGATGTCTCTCTCTCTTTCAAGTTAATTAAAAAAAAAAAGGAAGGCAGTGGGGACTCCACCCTGGAGCCCAGCGGCCAGGGCTGTTCCCGAGACAGCACAGAGCCAGTGAGCATACTGGACAGTGCTGTCCTTGTCCCTACACCCGGCAGGTGGGTCTCTATGCATGGTCAGATGGACTGTAGGAAGAGCTCTGCACAGAGAGCACAGCGATAGGCCAGCATGCGGGGGGTGGTCTGAGAAGCACCTTGTCCCCTTATAAACGGCTGACCTGGAACGCAGAGCGAGACCGGGTGGAAGGCTCTGGCCAGGGTTCTGCGTGGAGGATGTTGTTATCCACGGCTCCGTGGGCTCATCGACCTCACGATGCCGGGAGACACTTCTCTCCCAAAGGTTCAGGTGACCGTGGGCCCTCTGGAGCACCCTCACCCTTCGCGAGGACTGCCAGTGCATGTTTCTGGAGTTGCTTCCGAGAATGGTCTCCAGGTTGTAATAACATCTCAGGACCCTAAAGGACACAATAGCAATAGCTTGAGTCATGACGCTAACCGCCGTTTAGCAATTAGCGTCGTGACAGCCAAAGCGGTCCTAGCTCCTAGCTTACCTTCTAGAAAGGAACCCAGATTCCTTCTGCCTTTAATGGGTCTTGTCCACTGCAGCTGATCCAAGTATTTTTTGCTATAGTTTGTTTCCTTTCTTCTGCCTATTTCTGTTTCTTGGGTTTAAGTGTTGCTACTTACTAGCATTGTTGCCGCCTCGACCTAGCTACCCGCTATGGTAGCCACCGGCCACGTGTGGCTGTGGGCACTTGAAATGCGGTCCTGGCTGGGGAGGATGTGGCCGCGACCCTGGAACTTCCAGCTGCTCATTCTCCCCAGCACCTTGCCTGCGGCTATTTCTTGCTCCTAGTATCTCCTCCCCATTCTTCCGTCCCTTATTCCCTGTCCCCACCTCTCTCACTTATCTTTCCCCTGAGCTAGCAGGACTCCCAGCTCCACACTGCCCCAGGCCCAAAGTGGTCTGGAGGAAAAGATAAGACCAGCACATATCTGTCTGCTCCTGGGCAGCACCACCACCCCGGCCCCTCTGTGACCCTGCTCTGTCTGGCCAGGGAGAGGCCATGCCCGGTCAGATGGCGCGTGCCAAGCTGGGGGGCAGGGCGCCCCTATGGGGCCGTCTGCCTCTTTGCACCCAGCCGACACCTGGGGGTGAGGCAGAGAAAGAAAGGACACGGAGAAGGCTTCACTGCCTTCCGCGTGAGAGGGCTCAGGTTGGACCCGTGGCCTCTGGGAGGGAACTCTTTCCCGTTGTGAGAGTCAGGGTGCCAGTTGGGCGGCGCGGCTGGGACGGGCTTCTGGGTGGTGCCAAGCTGAGGGCAGGTGCAGATGGAAGCCTCCAGGACCAACCTCTGGGGACTTTCTTACAGACAGTGACAGATATGACTTTTCTGTGCATTTCTGCCACCTGAGTAAGGCCACTAAGGGAGTGAGGACGGCGAGGCCCCATTGGAAGCTGCTCTGAGAGGTGGGGGTATACCTGGCATGGTCCCAGGCCTGAGCACTGGGCCTGCCTTCTCTGCTGGGCGCTGTGAGTGCGTGCTGAGTGTGGACTGTGCCGGCGCAGCCCCCAGGCCTGCGGGTGCCAGGACGCCTGCAACAGGCCTGTCCCCACCGGGCAGTGGGGTGCATGGCTGGAGCTGGGTCTGCCGTTGTGGGAGGGGCCTGAGGGCCTCGCACAGACTCGGACTTCCTTTTCGAAGGACCCTGTCCTGATGATGGTCACTGTGGTGTCACACTCAACAGTCTTGGTAGGGCCAGGTTCTGCAAGAGACAGGGATGCTGTGGTGGCCTTGAGCTTCAGAACCAGTGGGGCTGACTCGCTGCCAGTGGGCAGTGACTTCCTGTGGGCAGCCCTCCGTGAACCCAGTTCTCAGCCAGCCCTAGAGGGCGCTTCCGTGCTGGGGGTAGAAAGGGGTCCTGAGGTCAGTAGGGCTCCAGTGCTGTCCCCCTACACAGCCTGGCCCTGAAGGCCAGCAGTGACCAGTGACACTGGCTGCTCATCGTCACACCAAGCAGGGTCCTGCCTCAGTGACCGGGGAGCTGGCCTGGCCTGCCGTGACCTGGACCTGGACGTGGGGGGGAGCTTCTCTTGCACCTCCGCACAGCTCTCATTGCCATTTCCAGTGTGTGCCGTGTAAAACTCGAAAGTGAGCTTGTAAGCCACTCAAAATCAAAATGAAAGAGAATCGTATCTGTCTGGCTCAAACGGCCCAGTGGGTGTGGGAGCTCTCAGGCTTGCAGGGGCAGCTGAGGAGGGACTAGAACAAATTCCCGGCAGGCCCAAGAGCGCTCTGCCCTGAGGACCAGATTCGGGGTTTTAGGTGAGCACAGGCCTCTCTGGCTCAACCATAAAAGGGAAGTTGAGTTTCCTGCCTTTGGTTAGATGCTTTCCAATGCACAACCCCCCCCCCCCCCGCCCCTGCTTTGAAACCGGAGGGCAGTTATCTTTGTTGGCAGAGCCAAGGAAGCACAAGAGCCGGGCCCTCCACCCAGGCGGTGTCTGTTTCCTGGCTGTGAATGGAAAATCACGCCCCGCCTCCGAGCCTCCCAGAACCTAGGGGCTCACTTCCTGCCTTCAGGGCCCACCTCCCCCCACCTGTCACCACCCATCATCATGCTCCTTCCAGGGCCAGGGAGGACAGGGAAGGGCGGACAGGGAATGACCACCACAGAGCGGTCATTGACAGAAAGGAGAGACACAGGCTGGTGTGAGCCCCCAGACATGACCTTTAATTGATGTTCTTGTCCCTGCCTCCCCACCCCGAGCCTCTATGGCATATGTACAGGATGCAATATGGAGCCAGTTCCAGGTCCAGGCCTGTGCAGCCTCCAGTCGCCCCCGGGCACTGCCAGGTTCAGGGCAGGAGGGCACAGACGGCTGGGAGCCACGCGGACTGGTCGCATGAAGTCTTAAGTTCTCCACACCTGCCCCACCCCACGTGTGCACACACAGCCATGTCCGTGTGTACAGAGGTATTCACACTTGTGCAGAGGTGTGGATCCAAATCCTTGTGCCAGATGCGTCGCCACCTGTGCACATGTGTGCACCATCAGAGGGCACCTTAAGGTATCACAGCGATAGTGCAAAACCTAACCCTCGCCCTCCCGCCCCTGTCCCAGCTTGGGGGTGCTGGTGGAACAGGGCTGGCCAGAGGGGTACTCCACCCATCCCCTCACTAGGGCAGTGCCCGCTGAAACTCAGTCCCGGGGACCCCACTGCAGCCGTCTCCAGTCACCCAAGAAGGCGTCAGTGGGTCTCAGTCCCCAGTTTGCCCTGAGGGGTGGAGCAGATAAACAGGAGGCCTCCTCTTCCACGACTCCTCCTCCTCGAAGTTGCCCCAGGAGCAGGGGGACTAATAGAGGCCACTCAGAAGCCCCTGGGGTATTCAGAAATCCCTGCTGAGTCTGGGTGGAGTTCCCCAGGGAGGGGGCTCCGTTTGTGGCTTTCATCCATAGGTAGCTAGACCCCCATCTTGCCCCTGCCCACTGGTCTTCAGCGGTCAAGGAGCCAGAGCCCCTCTGTCCCAAGCAGGAGTCAGGAGGGAAGGTGCGGGCAGGGCCGTTTGCCGGAGGACTGAGGAGGCCTGCCCGGCCTTCACTGCAGTGGGGACGCGAGGACACAAGGGGGAAACAACTGTAAACTTACTACTTGGCCCTGGGCTGGGGGTAAGGATCGGAATGGGTTCGACGGGGCCTTGAGGACTTTGCTAGAAGCTGAAGACCATCCATGAGACCCGCCTTTCCCCACCTCCTCAATGCACATCACAGGCAGAACTCCTGATTCTCCAGGCGCCGGGCCAGCTCAGGCCTTCCCTACTTGGGAAAGTCCTCCCAGGAAAAGGTGGCTCAGCCTGGGACCTCTAGGCTATGTCACCGGGGGGGCACCTAAACCCTGAGTCTGCCCTGGAATCACCCTTCTTGAAAGGGGGAAGGTGCCATTTTATTTAAGGGGCTGCATTTTCTAGACCCCCAAATATATGCATCCTGGCAAGGACGCCAGGATGGTCACTTTGAATTGAAGACAGTCTGGGACATGTGGCTGCCGCACCCATAAGTCTGGGCTTGGGCACGGAGCAGGCAGCTTTGGTTTGGATCCGCACTGAAACTCCTCCTGGACCTCAGCAGGGCTGGCAGGGTGGGCCAGCCCCTGCCCAGCTGCAGGCGTCAGTGTTCGGAGAGAAGCTTCCAGGGGTGGTCATCCCAGGGGGTAGCCACACCTCGGTTCCTCCAGCCCCTCGCACAAATGGCAAAACATCCCACAGCTGCCCAGGCCCAGCACCCCCAGAGTTACATTCATAGGTTAAGATTCAGTGTTTAAAAAGGTTTGATTTCAGCCTCCTCTCCCTAAGTCCCAGAGAGCTAGAACCCTGCCCCGGCCAAAGGCCATCGGAGGCCATGCCCCGGGGCACCCCTCTACCCCTCCCCCCACCACTGTGATGATGGAAGCTACATTCACACAGAAGAGAGTTGGTGTGCAAGGCCAAAGCCGCATGAGGTGGGTTGGGGGACCATGAGGGAAATGCCCCAGGCCTGGTCCACCCTGGTGGTGTGCAGGGCAGGGCCACAGCACCCCCCAAACCCCTGTGGGGCCAGGAGTTGAAAGGCTTGGGCCTGGAAGACATCGCAGGCTGCCTCCCTCCATGGCTGGGTGGGGGCAGCTTCCCAGTTCTGGGCTGAGACGTGGGTGCCAGGCTTGGAGGGAGGGGTGTGGCACTTAGGCCCCTCCAGACCTGGAAGGGAGAGGGGGCATCAGGGCAGCATTGGACGCTGGGCCCAGAGGAAGACCCCTCCAAGCCGGGCCCCAGGTGAGTGCTGCCCCCTGGAGACAGCCAGTCACAGGCTGGCCAGGGAGGGGATCTGGCGGAAAGTCAGGCAGCAGTGACATGAGAGACAAAACAAATGGGATGCAGGGGGAGGCTCCCTTCCCAGGGGTCGGGGGCTGGGGGGGTCTCGGGAGGGCCAGCACTGATCTGGCCATAGGAGGGACAGGAGCAAACGGACCAAGGCCTGAGGGGATGGATGGGCAAGAGGAAGTGGCTGAGGACTTTCCTCCGGGAGTGGGTTCTCCCACCCCTGTAGCGACATCAGCAACAGTAGTGCAGGGGAACCAGCCCTTAGGTCCCATCCACAGATGGCGAGGTGACAAATGAGATGGAGACGGACAGTGGGAGGGATGAGGTGGCAGGCATCACACTGCCCCCTGCTGGGTCGGGTCATACCTTCCTCTCCTGATGTTTCTTTAGGAGCCAAGGAGAAGATGGGCAAAGAGAGAACAAAAAAGAAACCATCTGTGATCTCCTCCTGGGGAGGGGCTGCTAGCTCCCATGAGACCCCTTGCTCCAGAGACAGGCCAGGGGCCCTGGGTCCTGGACACTGATGCCAGGCTCAGGGACAGATAGCTGGGACTCTGTAACTAACTCGCTGGGTGACCCTCAGGTCCCTCCTTAGCACACCGAGAGTTTTAGACCAGTTCCGCTGTGTCTGGATCACGAAGCACAGCAGGGCCCAGTTGTCTCACTTTATGAGAAGTGGGAAATCAGCGCTGTTAATGCAAAATCTCTGGGTCTTTAAAGTGTAAGCAACTAACTTTTTTTAGATGTTAAAACGAGGCCTGTGGTGTGGCTGGCGTGGCTGGCCTGATCTGTGACCTGCCAGCTCCGATTTAGCCAGCCTCTCAGAAAGGTCCCTCAGCTCCAACACCCTGGGGTTCTGAGCAGCCCCAGGACACCGGGGTGGGGGTAGGGGATGGAGTGTCTCTTACTTAAATCCCCAGCCCGTGCCGCCCAGGACGATGGCTGCAACCAGGACGGCCCCGGCGATGGAGCCAATGATGATGTTGGTGCCACTGGGACCTGGGGAGGAGGGCAGGGCATGGTTGGTTGGGAAGGGCATGGCAAGGCGAGAAGACAGAGCCCCTCCCGGGGCAGCACCGGCCTCACCCTTGTACTTCTCCGTCTCCCCGGTGGGCGGAGACGTGGGCAGGGGGTTGTGGATGCCGCAGTCTTTGCCTGTCCAGTCTGGCTGACAGATGCACTTCCCTTCATTGCTGCAGACCTAGAGGTGGGGTGAGGCCAGTCAAGGTAAGCGGGGCTCTGTGTCCTCTTGTGAGCCCCTCCTGCCACCCCTGGTCTCCAGGCACCCACCCCATGGTGGGAGCAGACGCGGCGCTCCCCGCTGCCCGGGCAGGTGCTGAAGTTGAAGGCAGAGGCTGGCAGGCAGCGATGGTCCAGGCACAGCATGTTGGGCCCACAGGCCGTGCCGTCCTCCACGTAGCTCAGGTCTGAGCCATCGGCCAGCTGCACGTGGCCGCCCCTGGGGAGATGGCATAGCCAGCCTCCGCCCACGCCCCTACCCCATCACGGTCGCCACCTCCCCTTCCCCAGCCATGATCCCAGCCAACACCTGCAGTCCAGCTCCTTGCCCTGGTGGTAGAATGTGACACTGCTGATGTCCCCTCCTAGGTCCCCCAGCCGAGGCGCTCCAGAGATATTGACACAGAGGAGGAAGCCACAGAGCACGTCCCTGTCGGGGCGGTATGGAGACAGTGGGCCCTGAGTCTGACCCAACTACTGAACTTGAATTTGCCTTCTCCTCACACTCTGATTTTTTTTAAAGATTTTATTAATTAATCTTTAGAGGGGAAGGGAAGGAGAGAAGGAGAGAAATATCAATGTATGGTTGCCTCTCGTGAGTCCTCTGCTGGGAGCTGGCCTGCAACCCAGACATGTGCCCTGACTGGGAATCGAACCGCGATCATGTGGTCTGCAGGCCCTGGGTTTTTTTTTGTTTTTTTTTTTTACATAGTCCCCCATCAACACTCACAGGCACATCCTAGAAGAAATTACTGCTCCATCTCCAAAAAAAAGACAAAAAATCCAGGCCCCAGGGCTGCAGAGGCTCAACCAGGAGCCTTGGTAACTCACTGTTTATTGCACTGGATCCAACCTGACCCCTTGCGCCCACAGTTCCCACGCTCTGTCCCCTCCACGTTCAGCTTCTCGTAGCAGAAGCGATCAGCAGCCGCTGCAGAGGTGATACGAGGCGTCACCCCAGGACCCACCCAGGACCCTAAGCCTGCACCTCCAACATCCTGGCTGACCCCCAGTCCTGCTGGGTCCCCAAGAGGTTGGAGAGCCACACACTTGGTGGAAGGCATATTTAGCCAGAACCTGCCCCCTCCCCAGATGGCTGATTCTGGGTGCTCCAGAGCCCCTTCTCCCACTCCTAGCCAGACTCACCATGGCCCCAAAGGGCTTGGCACTGCCGGTCCCGGGTTTTGCAGCGACCCCCATAGCAGCGTCCCTAAGGGACAAAGGGGAGACAAAAGGGACCAACACACCAGTGGTCACAGAGGAGACAACAAACTACTGAGCCAGAAGAGGGAGGAGCCCCCAACACCGCCATACCTGCTCCTGATCACAGTAGTAACCATCCAGCTTATGCAGGTTAGGGGGGCACTGCAGAGAGAGGGGTGGGCTGAGCAGAGCGACCCCAGGCCTGAGACGTGAGGCTGGCCCCAAGGAAGGAAGAAAGGGTGGCCTAACCCCCGAAAGTGGGGGCTAACGTTCAGGGCTCTTCCATGTCAGGAACTAAGACCTGCCTTGGAACTCAGACCACGCAGGTCGGCCAGGCCCAAAGCCTCTCCAGTCTCCCAGTGCCCTGCGCCTACTTCACAGGGCTGGGGAAATTAAATGCCTGGCGCGTAAGAAGGACTTAAAAGATGTTAATTAATATTATCATCTTGTCCGATTCCTAGCACGCACCGGGACCACGCCAGGTGCTGGGAACACCGACGAGACTACAAACAAGACTGAAGGAGCAGAGCAAGGAGGCATGATCAACCCCTTTCTCAGGTGAGGAAATGCGTTAATCAGCGGCGGCGACGCCGGCAGCAGAGCGGAGGGGCGCAAAGAACAGTGGTCACCCGGCACAGCCAAAACGATAGGGACGGGGGGGTGCCCCGCCTGGGGTTCCGCAGAACGGCCAGGCCGGACGGACCTGGCTCGAGTCGCCGGTGCAGGTCTCGGCGATGTCGCACTCATTCACGGCCTCTCGACAGGACACACCCCGCGGTTCGTACTGAGAAAAGGATGCGTTTCAGGGCTCAGCCAGGGACCTTGGACTCGGCGCTTTCGCGCCCCTTCGGCCGCGCCCCCAAGGCCAGCTCAAGGTTCCGCCCCGCCCACCGCCTCCCGGCACGTGCCCCGCCCCGCTCTTTCTGGCCCCGCCTTCAATAGGCCCCGCACGTCCCGCCCTTTCCTTCCCCATTGGTGCTTTCTTCGCGCCAAGTCCCGCCCCTTCAAATCTGCTCTGACTCCAGCTGTTCCTCCTTTCTAAACCCCGCCCTTTATCAAATGGTCAGCAGCTGGGTCCCTCCTGGTCCCGCCCCTCCCCGTCCTAACAGTGAGTCCCCCTCACCTTGCAACGGCGACAGCACAGCCCGTCGCTGCACATGGCGTCGTGAGTCAGGGTGCATTTCTTGCAGCAGTTCCCGCCCGCTCGGCTGCACTCCTGAGAGACGCGGCGAGAAGGGGAGGGAGGTAGGCGAGCCCGGACCCTCCCACCTAGGCCCGCCCTCTCACCCACCCTCGTATCCCGGGCCTTGCACCCGGTAGCTCACCTGCACAGACCCGCAGTCACACTCCTCCCCCGCCTCCACGAAGCCGTTTCCGCACTCAGGGGGGTCCAGCAGCTGGACGGGGAAGGGGTGTCGAGAGTCTGACCGGGTCCCGACCCCAGCCTCGTTCCCACGTTACCCGCCCTTGGGCTGGTACCTTGAGGGGCTTGTTGAAGAGGCAGCTCCCGCCGCCCTCCTGCAGAAACTGATTGTACTCGTCGATGCTGCAGCGCGAGAACTTGCGGGGCAGGTAGAACCTGGGCAGGGGATAAGGAGGCGTTGCTGCTGGGTCCCGGCCACGCCCTCACCTCCAGCCCACCTACTAGGCCCCTTCTAAAGACTGAGGATAGGCTGCACTGGAGACTCGCTCACCCTCTCGGGGAGGCTGAGGATTTATATGTTGGGGACCGCACAACAATCCTCCCGCCTGAGTGGCTGGCGGAGGTCTCTCCTGTCCCTTTTCTGCAACCTCAGGACTCCAGGAGTGAGAGGTTGGAGTGACTGAAAGCGAAGGTGCCTTCAAACGAGGCTTTGGCGGCGCCCAGCGGCAGCAATGTGCATTACAATCTGGTCAGTTTGGTACTGAGCAAAGGAATCTGGGTATCCCTGCGCAGTGTACTGCAGAAAACTGGGTTTCTTGGAATCCTGAGTGGTTCCGACAGCTGGACCTCCTGAGGCCACCAGGTCCAAACTGTCACCAGTACTCACCCTGGGGCTCTCCTTGCACAAGACCTTCCTCTGGTTTGTCCGCCCAAACTCACCCTGTGTCCTCCATGATGCAGCCCAGCCAGCTGTCCGGACATTTGCAGTCCCCTGAGAGGTGAGCCAGGTGTGAGAGGGCAGGTGACAACCCCCCCACCATGGACACCCTCTTCACTCCTGGAGCTGCTGGGTGTGGGTCTAAGCTGGTTATGGGGCCACGTGGGGTCATCGCTGATACCTGCTGAGCTCCGGTGTTTATTCCACATCATGCCCAGGTTCTGCCCCAGTGTCTGGGCCAGGGTCACCGCCATGGCACCCATGTTGTCGTACTTGGGGTGAGGAAGATGGAGCACAAAGATGTCTACATCCCTCCAAAAGGCACAAGGCTCATGCCCTTAGGAGCCCCTCTCCCTCCCACCCACCCCCCAGCTGTGTCCCCTCGCTGCTCACCTCGTTCACACCCCCGCCCCTGGACAGAGAGCAGATGCCTCCCACGTAGGCAGCCCCACTGCTGGTGCTCTGGAAAGTCCTGCCCCTGTACAGGAGAGGGCTGTCAGGGAAGCCTCCTGCCCTGGCCGCCGTGGCTCCCCGGGGCTGTGAGGGAGGTGAGGAACCTTCCCTACTGGAGTCCACCTTGGGGAGGGGAGTAGGAAGGAGCCCCCCCTTCACGTTGGCCTGTGTGATCTCAGGCAAGCCCCTTCCCCTCTTCGGGTTTGTTTGCCTGCAAACCACCCAGGAGCTTCCTACTAGATCATCTCTAATTGCAAGGGCCTGTTTTCGGACTTTTTGTCCTACTGGGAAGGGGTGCTGGGATAGTTTGAAAAGGGACGAGGGAGCAAAGGGGAGGTGATGGGCAGAGGTGAAGGCATAGGTGACCAGAGCTGGGGAAAAGGGGCATCGGCTTAAGACCAGGGGAGGATGCCCAGCCTGTTGCAAGTGGCTGGGGCAGGTACAAGATAAGCCCGACCAGCCCCAAACTGCAAGAGTACCTGGCACAGAGCAGGGGTTCCGTAACCCTGAGCACTGTGGCCACCAGCAGAGGCTAGCAGGATGCATTGGGTGGGGGACTCACGAGAAGAGGTGGGTGGCATCGCTGGGCTCAGGCAGGCCCTCCCGCCTATAGACCATGAGCCGGGCCAGGGTCTCCAGGAGGTCATCCTGCACCTGGATCTTGTCCCCATCTGCCCATGTTTCCATGGCAACCAGCACTATCCGGGTATTGAGCTGCTCCTTGTACATCTGGGCCCAGACAGGAGAAGGTGGGGAGAAAGCTAGAGGGTGGGCGTGGGTGTGGGGGGATGGGGTGGGAGATGGGCTCTGGTCTGTGCCTCCAGGAAGTGGGGGGTCACCTCAAGGATGTGTGCAGCGGGCAGGGACTGTGGGGCGATAGGGAGCAGGAGGGGGGAGGTTTGCTCACCACGTCTGCCAGGTTCACCACAGACTTGGCGAAGTTGCTGGTGAGGACCACCGACTGCCGCATCTGTTCAAACTGCAGGAAGAGTGGGTGGAGGGCGTGGCTGCTTCCAGCCCCGCCTCCCAGAGTCGCCCCAGCCTGGGGACTTACCAGCTGGTGGTCGTTGATCACAATCAGCTCCACATACTTGGTCTCACTGTGCACCGTAGGGTGGCCCCGGCGGACCTGGCAGGGGGTGGGCACTTGGAATCAGTCCCCTCCATGCCTGCCATCATGGCCAAGCCATGAACAGGCTTAGGGGGCCGGACTCCAGCCTGGGAGAATGCCAGACCCCCACTGGTGGGGATACCCCTCCCCATCCTGGGTATAAGGGCAGGCAGCCCCTGTTAGCCCCCCTTGGGGACATTTGTAGACACTGGCATTAGAGAATGGGGTGGGGGGCTTCCTCTAAGAGATGGCTCCCTGGTCCCCAGCCATATCAGTCTGATCTCTCCTTTGCCCCAGCCAGGGACAGGGGTGTCCTCCTGCTCTGGACCACAGCCTGAGGTCCCTGCAGCCCGAGGTCTGTGCGGGCCCCGTACCTGCCTTTTCCTTCTCAGCCTCGGCCGGTTCGGAGGAGCAGAGTGGGCAGGGGCAGCGAACAAGCAGTCTGGAGGAAGGGACAGGTGAGGGGAGGCACAGCCAGTCCCCTCCCCAGCCCCACTTTTCCTCCTTTACCTGGTTCCCTGCATCTGGTGGGGGCTGGGAGGAGAGCGGTCCGGTAAATGAGGTGGGGAAGGGGCCCCTGCAATGAGGAAAACTTAGTTCTCGTGAGGCTGACAGGTCTGCTCTGAGCCCAGCGGGGGTGTGGGGGTGGGAGGAGACAGCTCCAGCCCTTCCCCAACCCCACCGCAGGGTGACCCAGAACTGGCCAGAGCTCCCGTGTCACATCTGATGCTCAAATGCTCAGATTCCGGGATCAGGACCTGGGGGCACCCTGGGAGGCAGGGGCAGTGACACTGGAGCCCAGTGGGAGGTTATCTGGGGGACATTGGAGCTGGGGGCACAGGGGGAGGGAACCAGAGCTGGGGTCATGGAGGGCAGTGAGGCTGAGGTTACCAAGGCAGAAGGAGGGGCAGTGACAGCCATCAGGACGAATGGGATGGTGCTGTCAGAGGGAACAGTGAAGGCTCACCTGGGGGGCTTCCTGAGGCTCAGCCATCTCTCTGGGCTCCACGATGTAGGCGAAGTTCCCATCAGAGAAGACCCCGCTGCAGAGAGAGAGGCGCGGCTCCCCACCGTCCCCAGGCCCAGGGTCCGAGGCTTTTCAGGCTGCCCAGCCCCTCCCCATACTCACTGCAGCCCCTGGCAGGTGGAGAGAGCGGCAAAGGAGTCAGGGTTCCCTCGGAGCTTCCCCTGGTAGTAGCAGTGGTCTCCAGCCCCCTGGAGGAGCAGAATGTAAGTGGGCATGCCCTCCGCACTGGCACGGAGGCAGGAAGACAGATGAGCGCCGCTGGGGGCGTGCCCGGGTCTCTACAGCCTGGCTCTGCGCTGGGCTGTGCCCCCAGCCTGCTGTCTCCCCCGGGCAACCTCCTGGGCCTCTGTGGGCCTCCTTCACCTCACCTACAAAGCGAGGAAGTGGGGCTTCATCAGTGGTTCTTAGACATTTGTCAGGGCTGATGCAGGGACCCCAGACTCCTTTGAGAAGAATAACTAGCATTCATGTAGCACCTACTATGTACTGTGCACTGTTCTAAGCACTTAACACGGATAATCTCACTTAACTAGATGAATGATGTGGACTCACCCCCAACATGCACACACAACGTCACAGGCAGTGTGTTCGCAGATGCCACCGCCTCTGCGGACGGCCCCTGGACACGTGCTGTGTGTCCTCCTGGTCCCCGCTCCTGGGTCAGAGGGGACCGGCAACCCCTCCCTCCGCTTCCTGCAGAATTACTTGTGCTCCAGTTACTGAACAGCCTGGGGGAGGGGGAGGCTATTTATAGATACTCATTCATCTTTGCTGGGCCTCTGGGCCTCTGGGCCTCTAGGACTGGGACCCTGCTATCCCGGCAGCCAGAAATTCCCCGGGTCTTCGAACTAAGAGGTTGTCTCCCCAACTGCCCCCTCCCAGAATGTCTGGGCGGCGAGCCGTCACGGCGCTTGGCTGCCTCCACGCGCAGCAGAGAGGCTGGCTGGGGTCAGGCCCCTGGAGAGGGGCAAGGGAGCTCAGGGCACCACGAACCCTCTGACCTGCTGCTCCAACTCCGGTCCCCAAAACCTCCAAGGTGGCAGGCAGGGCAGGCCCACCCACCCCGAGTGTAAGGTACACTCCAGAGCCCACCTCCAATGGCCTGCTGTCCCTTCACCTCACCTCCCTGTCCCCTTCCAAAGGCACTCACAGTGCTATGCAGCCTTGTCCCCTCCCGGCTGAAATGGCGCTCCACGTACTTCGAGGAGAGGAGGTGACTGAAACAGAGTGGGCAGCAGAAGGTCGGGTCTCTCATGGGACTGGGTCAAGCTTGGGTCCCCATGGCCAAGATGCAGACCCTCTGCCACCCCTGCCCCCAGTCTCCCCCTCCAGCAGCCAAGCCCAGGCCCTGCCTTGCCTACCCGTCCACAGCCCTTCCCTCCAAGGCTCAAGGCCACACTCACTGGTTCAGCTCCAGGTCCAGAGTGAAGTTGGAGTTGAAGGCTGGGATGACGAAACTCACCTGGGCCAGGTGGACGGGCTGGGGGTGGGAAGAGGGCAGAGGGAGGGTCAACCCGGGGAAGCCTGAAGGTGGGAATTGGGGAATCGGGGAAACTGCAGAACAGAGAGTGGCCTGCGGGAGGGACGGAGGGCGCAGGCCAGCAGCTGTGAGGACCACTGACTGGGGGGAAACATGCTGTGTGCGAGACCCTATTCTGTTCCTGGGAGTAGGGGCAGGAGTGTGCCCGCCAGGGCACAGCCCACTCTGCCCTCCGGGTGAGGCCACGGTGAACAACACAGGAGGCAGATGCTAGCCCACCGTCTCTGGGGCAGCCTCTGGGAGCCTCCGGGATGGAGAGGGGCAGCTTGGCCTGCCCACTGCTCAGGCCAGGCCCTCCCACTGTTGGCAGGGCCAGGCCACCCTCAGGGGGACTAAAGGGTGGCCCTCGGAAGTATTACGGGGAAAGGGGTAGACAGGAGCTGGGTGTGGTATGACCCCGGGAACCTGCTGAAGCAGGTGCCTTCCCTCCTGTCTTGCTCCCCTCCCTTTTGGTGGAGGCCCCAGCCACCCCGGAAGGAGGACTACAGACAGGGCTGGGTGGGCTGGAGTTGATGGGGGCCCTGGAAGCCCGGGTGATGGGCAGATGCCATCCTGTGAGGATGAAAGAACTTGGCTCCTCTGCCCCCAAGTCCATTGCCCTCTGCCTCACCCAAAGTAGCTCATCTTTAATATTTCAATCCCATGGTTAATTTTTAAACACGGAAGTTTTCCTGATAAATTTTTCAGAGGGGCCTTTGCAGTGGGGCTGGGAGGCTCCGGGTTGTCATGACAACGTACCAGGCTGAGCAAGATGGCCGCCCTTGAGGGCCTGGGCACCCAGCTGTGGTAGGGGCAGAGACTCCAGACCTGAAGCTAGCGCGCCTCTAGGGAAAGCCCCCCAAGAGAAGAAGGGACAGGAGAGTTTGGGTCAAGGGGGTGTTGTCCTTCACAGCAGCCACATCCCCACCCCAAAGCCTCAGGCCCTGCAAAAGATCGGGAAGGGCCTGGAGCGTTCTTTGCTCCATTTAAGAAGCCTGAGTCCAGGCCCCTAAGTGAGGGTCCCACCACTGGGCCATACAGGTGTGAGAATCGGTGCCTTTCCTTTCGGAGCAGCCCGGGGAGCAGGTTGCAGAATGGAAGGGGTTCCCGGGGTCAGGAGACCCCACAGCCCTGGGCTCGCCGGCTTCCTCACACCACCTGGGTTTCTCCTGAGCAGTTATATGTGCCTGGCACTGCTCTCAACGCTCCACAAGTTCATCACATGTGCTCTTCACAGCAACCCATTGGGGTGGACGCTGCTGTTACCCTTGTTGACAGATGGGAAACTGAGGCACAGAGAACCCAGCCTGCCCAAGGCCACATATCTAAGAAGTGGAAGAGCTGGGATTCAAACCTAGCAGATCAGCTTCTAGGGCCTTCCTACCCCAAAGGTGAGGAAAGATGGAAATGGTCACGTGTCCGTGCGAGGTCCCAGGAGAGGGGTAACATGGGGGCGAAGGGCCCCGGAGGCTGGGTCAGCAGCCCTCTGTGCCTCGAGGAACTGACTCACCCCACCCCAGGCTGACGGAAGTCCCCAGCTCCCTCCTGAGCCCCTAAAGCACTGATCAGACTTGACACAGAAAGCCAGGGACAAGTCACCGCTTCCCTCTCCTCCCCCCTGGCCTGGACTGTCCCGCTCTCCTCCACTCCTGGGTCCGAACTCTTTGCCTAGCCCCCCCCTGCACTCCCCTGCCCTGAGGTCTGATCCTGCTTGTTCTTCCTGCCCCCCAGTGGCAAACCTTGAACCCACCCCCCACGCTGGCCATCCAGAGGAGCAGCCTGTCCAGGCTCCTTGCCCCGATTTCACTCTTAGGCCCGGCAGCCTCAGGGGTGGCCTGGCAACCTCTCTGAGCTGCAGATTGTCCCGGTGAAAATGATAAGTTGAGCCCAGATGCCAGGCTGTGAGGTTGGCTTGTGTGGTGGGGGTCGTCCTGGGCCCGGAGAATTCTGGCCGAGCTGGCCCTGGCCCTTATGGAATCTTCTCCACTCAGAAGTGGGTGAGCTCACCCATCTGGCCTCTCCCTTCTCGGTGCAGAGCAAGGCCAAACGGACAGGGAGCAAACACCAGGTCCTCTCTGGCCCCAACACTTCCTGCCCCCACCAGAGGTGGTGGGAGGAAGAGGAGGGAGACCAAATAGCTTGACAGGTTTGCCTGGCCTGGCCCAAGTTGGAGGTGGGGGGACACAGGGGAGTGTCCCCTGTCTGAAGGGCGAGGAAGGTCAGGCAGGGCCCACCTCAGTTCCCAGGACCTCTATGTACCGCACCCAGTACCTGGGCAGGGGACTCCTACGGGCACCAGGGTCCTAAGACTCCCCAGCCAAGCTGCAGGCCCAGGTTTCATCAAAGCCAAACTGCTCCTACCCCTGACCTGCCCCCGACTTCCCCCATCACCTCTCAGCCTTTCCCTTGGGAGCCCCTCTTTGTCCCCTGCCACCCGCCCTCCTCCGTACCCAGCTCAGTGCAGCTGGAACTAGCCGGCTGGGCCCTGACCCCGTGCCCTGCTCTTGCTCCTTGTTCTCTTGTTCCCGGGCCACCCGGCTTTCACATGCCCCGGCTCATCTGATCTCGACCTGCCCGGGGTGTCTGGCGGAGGCTCAGGGAGAGACACTTGGAGGTGACTGGCCCAGGGCCACGCTGGGGAGGTGCAGCGCCAAGCCTCACTCTTGGGCTGCAGTTCGTGTCTACCATGGCAGCTGTGGCCACCTGGCTGGAGCGACCACGCCCTCCCCAAGGTGTCCCTGTTGCCAGCTCACCCACTCCCCAGGCATCTGCTCACGCCCTGTGTCAGACCTGACCAGACACAGGGTGCAGAGGGAAGGGGTCAGAGATCCCACTGAAGTTCCAAGGTAACAAATACAGAGGCCGGGCCCACCCCAGACCTGCAGAATCAGTCCTGGGAAGAGGGAGACAAAGGCACTGAGGGTCCCCAATGCCCTAGACAACTCGAACACCCAGGCACGGTCCCCAGAGAGCCACCCTGAATCCCTCCTCTGAACCTCCATCTCCTGCCAGGGCCTCCTCCTCCCCACCATCTTCCGTGGAGCCTGCGCCCGCCCACCCACAGGGGCTGCAGCCCCCCTACTCCTGGCCATTAGGCAGTTCTTCACACCCTGATTCCCTGATTCCGCTTCTCCCGCAGCAGCCATTAGTTGGTCTCCTGGAGACCCGGCTGCACTCCCCTTTTTCGCTGCCAGGGCTCCACGCTCATGTTGAAAGCAGAGGAGTCCGAAGGCCTCAGTAAGCTGCTTAAGATCCCAGAGCCTCAGTTTCCCCACCTGTGACATAGGGTTGCACTGAGGATTAAATGAAAGGCCTTTCCAATGTGTTATTCTCCCAAGGATTCCTGATAATAACAAATGAAAGGAAGATCCTGTAAATGGTCTGGCTGAACAGGGCTTTGAGGAACATGGGCTGGGTGGGGCAGATGGGCGGGTCAGAGAAGCCCAGGCCCCACCTGGGAGAAACCCCCTCACCCGGCAGCCTCACCCCCAAGGTGCAGTGACGCCCCGCGGTGGGGGTCCCAGAGGGAAGAACGGGATGGATTTCTGTTTTTTTTTCCTGCTGTCACCTTTTTTAAATTTATTGATTTTAGGGAGAGAGGGGAAGAGAGACGGACAGACAAAGAAACACTGATTTGTTGTTCCACTGACTAATGCAACTCATTTGTTGATTCTTGTATGTGCTCTGCCTGACTGGGGACCAAACCCATAAGTCTGATGTATCAGGACGATGCTCTAACCAGCTGACCTACCTGGCCAGGGCTGTGGATGAATTTCTGATAACCGAATTTGACTTAAATTTTTGAGGGCAGTCACCTTTTTTATCGGGTCATTCGTCCCTCTGAAGACAGACTCTGGGCAGCTGGGTCCCTCTAGGCTACCAGCAGGGGTACTTACAAAGGTCAAGACCACAGGCTGGATGGAGTCTGGCTGGGGAAGCAAGACTCCTGTCCCCCTGACCCCCTAAACTCCACCCAGAGCCTGACAGGTAACCCCCAGATGCCCTGGCTCCTGTTTCTGACACCAGCCCCCACAGTCGGGAGAGGGTGCAGGCCTCACACGCTGAACATCTGCTCTTGCCAGGCCCCAGGTGGGACACCTGTATGGACGTCAGTTCCTCTGACCCTTGTGACAGCCAGGCAGAGTGGAGAAGGCTATTATCCCCATTTTACAGATGGGGAAGGTGGGGTTCAGAGGCACCAAAGGCTTGCCCAGGCTACTCCTCCTTCAGAAGCAGTGGAGCTGGGACCCACCGAGGCTGTCCCACCCCAAGGCCACACGAACAGCCTTTCACATAGAAGGGTTTCAGCCGCCTGCCTGCACCTCCCTCTGCCCCGCCTCTCGGCAGGGCTCAGCTCACAGCTTAACCCAGCACGAGCCCCAGGCCTGGCTTCCAGCCATCAGCACTCTCCTGTCTCCAGTCAACCTGGGCTGCAGAGACCGCTGCGTGGCCTTGGCCCTAGCGGGGTACTAGGGCTCCCAGCAAAGACCCTGCGGCTCCCTACACCTGACTGCTGTCTTGTGAGGGTTGGGGACTGAGTCCGGCCCAATTGTCCCCACCCTTCTCCTCTGCAGGACGAAGACACAAACTCACATCCTCAACTGAGAGCTTCCAGGGCAGCGACTCCAGTGAGTGCTGGTCTGGGTGGCTCTCCCAGGAGCTCAGCCCAGTGACCGAGGTCTTCTCCCCTAGCCTGCTGAGCGGAGGGTCTGTCTCCTGGGCCTGGTTAAAAATGCTTCTCTGGGTATCACTCTTCACTCTGCTACTTCAAGGCTGTGTGACCTGGGGTAGTTGCTTCACCTCTCTGTGCATTTCCCCATCCGTGAAATGGGAACAGTAACAGCCCCACCCCCCTCGGTTGGGATGAGAATGAAATGAATTCATACACCGAGGGGCCGAAGAGCGCCTGCCCCAGTCGGGTCCCCCAGTGCCCTGTCGTTTCTCCAGCTTCTCCTCCTTCCTGGCCACCTTCCCTCTCGGTGTCCGTCACACGAAGGCCAGGAGTCCTCACACACCAGCCCTTCCCCGTCACCGCCTCCTGGCAGCGGGTGGCCTGAGATGATTACTATCCTCCTGATTTCAGGACAGGCTCAGAAGGGCGCCCTGACCAGCCCAAGGCCAGAGCAGGTCGACAGCCCTGGGTCCTGCCACCCTGCCCTGCCAGTCGTGTGCCCTGGCCTCGCCACATGGCCCACAGCAGAGGGGGGTCCTGCGGGTGACCCCCAACCTTGCTTGGCCTGAGGTCCTAAACCAGAGCAATAACTTCAGACAAAGCCCAGCAGCGCCAACTGGGGCATTTTCCGCACTGTCTCCACCATCAGCCCTGAGGGTCTGAGGCCCGAAGCACTCCAGGGAGAAAGGTCAAGTGGGAGGTCGAGGGTTGCACCGTCTCCTTCTGGTTGGGACAAACATTCTGGAGGTGTCTTTCTGTCTCCCTTGTCCTTCCACCTTGCACAGGGTGAGGCTGGGGACCTGCCCCCCCCAAAACCCAGAGTCCTCAGAGGTAGTGGGAAGAACCTGGTCTTGGAAAAGATTATTCCGCTGCTTAAGATCTGACTTGACTTTGAGCAAGTCCCTTAACTTCTCTGAGCCACAGTTGCTCATATGCAAAACAGGCAGATGGAGTCACCTGCCTTACAGAGTTGTCAGAATTCCAGCTGAGGGGAAGCTGAGGTACAGATAGGGCCAGCCTACAAGTGAGATCCCTGGGGGGGCTGCAGTGGAGTAACTGGGGAGGCTCAGTCCCAGAGAGACCCACAGGCCCCTCCGCCCCCACCTCCTCAGACACCCCCTTGGGCACATTTGGACTCGGTCACTTGCACACACATCACATGCACACACGCCACCTACTCACCCAGCAGAATGACACCAAAAGAGACTCCCCTTCCTCTGTGGGGGTTCAGCCCACCCAGTCCAGCTGCACCCACGCAGCTCCCACTGTACTGCCCCAGGCACCGCCGCACCCCAGAGCAGCCCCCTTTCAGGTGGGCTACGCTGAAGGGGCGCCCATCCTTCCTCCCTGCCTGGCCCTCAGCACCCCCTGCCCTCTGCCCTCTGACCCCATTGGCAGCATGGCTCTGCCATCCTACTGGACACCCGCTAACACACCAGACAGGGGTCCTGACAGTCAGGCCCCACGGTCAACTCCCGCCAACACGGCCTTGGGGTGCACAGTTCACAGGAAGGGGGACAGTAGGGAAGAGAGTCAGACTAGCGGCCCCACCTGGCGGGACACCTCCTGCCTGGCCCTGGGACCATCCTGACTGCCCATCTCCCATTTCCCAGGGAGGCTGGGCAGGCGCCGAAGGCAGCCTCCGCAACTCTCCCTCCCCACACACCCCCAGGCCTGCCTGCTCAGGACCATTAGCCACCCCTCCCCCCTCTGCACTGCCCTGAGTGACGGTCCATCTATTATGCATGCTGCCTTCCTGCTCCATCCCATTTCCCCGAGTCCCCCCACCCCCACAATCCCCCCCTCCAGGGCTTTTAACCAAGTACATTAGGCAGGGCCAGATGCCAGTCTGACAGATGTCCACAGTGTTGGCCTCTGTTTCCCTCCTTCCTTCCTCTCTGCCCAGCCCAGGGCCTCCCACTGCTCTGAGGCCCAAACTTCCAAGCCTCCTCCTCCGAGTCCGATCCGTACCTTCCACCTTCCTTTGCCAGGCCCTCACCAGCCCGCCCTCCGCCGCCCCCACTGGCCTGGCTAACTTTCAACTTCCAGCTCCTGGATAGCCGAGGCATGCTGAATGAATATTCCATCTGGGTGATTATTATTCACATGATATTAATTAATTATTAATTGCAATTAATCTCCTTCATTCCCAACCTTCCTCTGGGAGGCAGGAGGGGCCTGGCAACTGAAAGGGACAGTGGGTGGTGGCATTTGTGGGTGGGCTTGGGGCCTAGAACCTTTTTCTGAGGCCCCATCCTCAGGGAGGACAGGAAGGAGAACAACAAGCCGATCAGTGCAAGGGGGAAACTGAGGCAGGAGCAAGCACTAAGCTGTTCCACAAAGGCCTGCTATGGGTGGATCTGGCAGGGACCCAGGAACCCTAGCCCCTGACTGGGCTCTCAGCTGCATCTCCCTACCCTAACTGCCCTACCCTCACTGCCCTACCAGCTCAAGCCCCATCTGGAGTAAAGCCACTGCTTTGGCAGGAGAGGAGTGGGGGCTGGCAGAAGGCTGTTGGAGACTGGACTGAGCCTTGGCTGTTTCAGTCTGCCGAGGGCAGGGGATCCCCGCCATGAAGGAGGGGCCCTGGGGCAGGGCAGGTGGGTGCCCCCACTAGTGGGCTCCAGCACCCACTTGGTAGCCCATGGTACGAAAGGGGAAGCATCGGAGCCAGCTGCCTGGGAGGCACCCAGACCGTGGCTGCCCCCGGCCTCCCATGGGCTCCAAGGCCTGCTCCAGCCCCCCGGCCTCCCCACCGACCTCCACTCACCGGGCCCCTGGGAGGCTCCTGGCGGACCCTGGTGTCCAGCTGCTGCTTTCGGACCTCTCCCCCGGAGCTCTCCCCAACCAGACGGCTGGGCTCTGTGACCTCAGGGGCCTCCGGGCCCCACAACTGGGGTGAGACCCTCCAACGCAGAGCTCCAGCAGGACCCTGGGTCCCAAGACCTGGGGAAACAAGGCCATAGCTGTAGGCAGATGCCCACCATTGGGCTGGAGACTTGGGAATGGAATGAGCACTCCCGCCCCCCACTCTGGCCTGGCTCTCGGGGCCCTGGGGGTTTGGAGGGGAAAGAGGGTGCCCCGCAAGGGGAAGAGTATGATGGGATAGGGAGGGGGCCGGGAGCTTGCTTCACTCCTGCCCAACTGTCACGACTGCCCCCCCAAACTGCAGAGACCTGCAGAGTCCGGCGGCCAGCGGCAGGGGGACGGCCGAGGTGCGGCGGGCCAGATGGGGACAGGTGGGTGTCCGCACCCTCCCTCCTCCCCCGCCCCCACCCCCCTGCACCCCAGACCGGCTGTCACCCCGAGCACTGCAGGGAAATGTGGCTGCAGCAGAAACCGCCGCAAAACCCCGGGGCGGGAGCAGGGCAGGGGCGCCGGGCGGGCGGGGGTCACTCACCGGGCGCGGGGAGCAGCGGCAGCAGCAGCAGCAGCGCCGCGACCGCCCAGCGCCGCAGCCGCCTCATGGCTCGTTCATAATCCTCCGGGTCCGGGGGCTGCGGCTGAGCGGCGGCGCGGGCGGAGGCGGGACGCGGGCGGGGGCGCGGGCTGCGGAGCCGCGGGCGGGGGCGCCGGCCCGGCGCGGGGCGAGGCTGGCGGCGGGGAGGACGCCGGGCTCAGCGCGCTCGGCCGCGGCCGTCCCGGCGGGGCCGGGTTAAGAGCGGAGCGGCGAGCACGTGAGCCCAGGGCCCGCCCCCGCCCCCCGGGGCCTCCCCAGCCGGGCTGGGCCCGGGCCGCCGCAACGGGAGGACAAAAGAGGCACCGCCCCGGGGCCGGCCTTCTCCCACCGCCTCGGCCTTCCGCGGCAGGTGCGGGCCGGTCGCGCCCGGTCCCCATCCCGCGACCCCCTCCTCGGCCACCCCTTGCTACCGGGTCCATCAGAGTTGTAGGGGGAGGGTGGCAAGGTGCCCAGGGACCCCCGAGCTCCGGCCCGGTGATTGCCAGTCCGGGCACCCGCGGGATCGAGGTGCGGGGGCGTGGCTGCCCCAGACCAGGTTCACCCCTGGAGCGATGTTCCCAGGAGGCCGCTTCCCCCGGACATAGCCCGGAGACCCCCCAAATCCCGTGTTAACCGAAGGCTTTGGAGCCAGAAAGGTCAGGGGCTGGGCTGAGGGCAGAGGCCCACTTGGCTGAAATCCCGCCAGGGGCCTTTGGGACCTCTCCTCCTCCTCCTCGCAGAGATGGGCACCGCGGGGCCCTCCCGTACCCCCGGTCCCCTTCCCTTTCCATCTGGCAGGCCCTACCTGTCTGCAGGTGCCGCTGCCTCTAGAGCAGGGACCCAGCACTTGCTGTCACCGAACCACCAGGACAGGGTGGCCTTTCCGTCCGGGCTCCTTGGTCCTTCACCGGGGCATTGCAGTCCTCCCCGCTGAACACCATGTTCACCAGCCAGATCAGTTACACAATGTCCGCACGCTCCATTTCTGCCCCTCCCTTGTCAGCCCGAATCTTGGAGGAGCAGAGGATACCTGTGGGGCCCCCTAGCTTTCCCTCTGAGGGCAGAACAGGTTGCCCTGCCTGCAAACCACCTGCCTCCCAACTGCCATTAGAGCTGTCCCGGCACCGCAGCCCAGCTCCCCGGTCCCTGGGCAGCATGGGTCCGCAGACTGGGGGCTTGGATCTGACCTCTGCAAGGGATCCCAGGATCCAGAGACCTGAGAGGGGGTGGGGAGGTGGCAGAGAGCAGGTCCCACTGGTAAGGCCCCCACCCCGACCTTGTACCCAAAGCCAGAGACTCCTTGAATCCAGCCTGGGAGACACATGTCATTGAGGAACAGGAGTGGAGCAAGGGATCCCCTTCCTGGGTCCTCTGCCCTGATGATCCAGGGCCTCCACCATCAGGAATGGGGAGCTGCCTCTCGCTGGGATAGCCACTCCTGCTCTATTTTAGGTCCAGGAGAAGTGAGAAGGCGCTTTCCTGGGAGGCACCGACGTCAGTGCTGGGAAAGGGGACATCCCCCTTCCGACCACCTGCCACTTCAGGCCCAGATGCCCAGCAAGGCTGAGCCCACTGTCCCTTCACTCTGGAAACTTCTTGGAAACCTCTAAGGGATAAGGGAGCTCTCAGGGACGAGGACCTACTATGTGACATTCCCTGGTAATCCACAACCACCCAGGAGGGAGAGATTGTGCTTCTCATTGTACAGGTGGGGAAACTGAGGCTCTGAGAGGCTGCTCTAGCTTCCCAAGGTCACACAGCCAGCTGGTCAGTGAGAGTTCCATACTCCAGGGTCCCACCCCTCTCTGGCTAGCCCTATCCCCGCCTCTGCCTTCTGTCTTGGACCTAGAGGAGACTGGTCCATCGATCCCACCCCCTCCCCACGCACACATCGCCAGGGTGAGGGGGTGTGCCTGGTTCCAGGGCCAAGTCACGAGCCCTGACCCCATGTGCTGCCCAGAAGGGTAGGTGGGCTTGTCATTTCACAATGGAGGGCCCTGGGCCTGGGGCCGTCTAGGCCTCCTTCTCCCACCTGCCCAAGACCACACAGCAAGCCCACTGTGGTCTGGGCTTCCAAGGCTGAGACATTCCTACCACTTCCTCGGCCCTGGTTCCTCAGGCTTCTTGTTGGGGAGACCTTCATGGACCCCCCCAGAGTGACTTTCCTGTGGTGGCATGCATTCTGGGCCAGCTCCAGAGGAGGCCCAATCTTATGGCCCTAGGCCCCCAAGAGTTGCTTATTTTCCTGGGCTCCCCAGCTCTAAGCAGGTCCAGCAGGGCATCTCGGCCCTCCCCTGACCCCTCCCCACTCCCCAGCCCCAGGCCCCCATCTTGTCTTCCATGTCACCCCTGCTACAAGCTGCACAAATCTCCCAAACCAGAAGCCTGATTCCTTCACCCACCTCCCCTCCTGAGACTGGGGGCTCTGGAGACAGCCTTTCCCCAAACCCAGGGTCCCTGGGGGAAACCCCCCAAGCCCACCGTGATGGGGGGCTCCTTTGGCCCCTCCACCCCATGGCTTGTTTCCCCCAAGAGGAGGCCTAAGAACTCTAAATAGAGGCTGGTGGCCCGTTTCTGTCACGATGTCACCTTCAGGGCCACTGCTGCTGAGGGAGTCATTAGGCTCTGGTCCCCAGTCCCCATGAGGTGCTCCCGCCGCCAGGAGGTCCGGGGCCCGCTGCCCCTGCAGTTCTCCCTGCCTTTCAGTCAATTCTTCCCCTGAGGGTCCTGCACAGGGTCCAGGCTGGGTTGGTGTGGAATCGAGATAAGAAAACTGAGTTTCAGGGATTTGCCTAAGGTCACAGAGTGGCAGGGCCCATATTTGAACTCAGGCCTCTCCAGCCTAAAGGCTTATACTACAGGGTTCATGGAGAATGTGGAACATAAACCTGAAGAGTGGGGCATTCTCGTTCTCGTCTAGGGGCATTCCAGGTCAGGGACCGACAGCAAGACTCACGGAGGCCAGAGACAAGGGGGTCAGCCTGGCGGGAAGGGACGCGGGGGCGGTCACGGCACAGACTACCAGGGAGCTGGGTGGGTGTAAGGGGTGGGCAGTCAGCAGGGAGCGTGATCGGGGGACCTGGGACTGGTCGGAGTGGCCAAGGGGGCGGGAGTTGGGAGAATGCAGGACACATGTTGGAGCAGGAGCCAGTCTGACGAGGAATGGGGGCCTTGGGAGCTGGTTGGTGGTGACAGTGGGACAGGAAGGGCATGAGGGCTCTGTGGGCGGTCACAGCATCTTATTATCGGGAGGAGGAACCTTTGAAATCATCTCATCCAAGCTCCTCACTTAGGCAGGGAAACCGAGGCTCAGAGTGGTAAAGGGACTCGCCCGAAGTCCCCGTGTGGGTTGGGGTGCTGGCCAGGTCTCCTGCCTCCCTGGTCAGTGCAGGAGAAGATGAGGATCCGGAAGGAGGCCGTGGGTGGAGCCACCAATCCACGTCAAACTTGGAGAAGTGAGGGGAGAACAAAGGTCCCAGACCCTCCTCCAGGGAAGCAGTGAGGGCAGAGGGCTCATTAGAGCCCCGGAGCTACCCGGGGTGGCCACCTCAGGTCCCTGCTGCATGAGCGAGCACACTTGGTAAGGAAAAGGGGGACCAGGCTGATCTGGGGCCACTGGGAGCAGGAGCCAGGATTCGAAAGGGTAGGAAAGGAGAAAAGGAACCTGACTTTGGAAGTTAGCAGGTTAGCCAGGGACCTTGGGATGGACAACCCCGGAAGTTTCCACGATGGCAGTGGGTGTGGGGGAGGAGGCGCAGATGAGGAGGCCGTGGCTACAGACCAAGACGTGGCTGAGAACAGGAGGGAGCATTCCTCAAGCTCCGGGATCGATGCGAGTGTCTTCCAGGCTGCAGCTGTCGGGCAGCGCAGGCAGGGTGGCAGGTCTGGGGTGAGCAGGAGGGCCGGCCGCACGGCCGGGGTGGGCCGGCCAGCACAGGCATAGCCTGACTGGGGGCGGAGAGGGAAGGACACTGCTTCCTTTGCGTCAGGCGTGGGAGAGGGACTGAGAGCAGCATGAGGCGGTGCTTGCTGAGTCTGAGCTGAGGTCATTGGCTGAGAGTGAGGGAGTAAAAGGACAGTCCCCATGTCGAGGAGCCACTGAGGGGCCCAGTATGTCAAATAGCACCCCTGTCTCGGGCCCCCTCTAAACTTGTATCCTGGAGGCTGGAATTGAGACCTGGCTGAGATAGGATGTCCAAGGTCAAAATGGTTGAGATGGGAGGGGAAGGCCACAAAGTTGGATGTGAGGTCCTGGGCACACGCCGACCAGGGTGTCAGAACCCAGTCCTGGTCGGAGCTGGCAGCATGCGAGGGCACAGGGGATGAGGTCTGAGACAGAGGTGGGGGGACGTCTTGTCCGGAGCAGCAGTGTTGTGGGAGAGGCCCTGGGGGACGAGGCCTCCCCATGTGTCACAGCAGGGGCCGGAAGGAAGCCCTCGTCTGGGCACTGGGGAAGGGGACAGGGCCCTCAGCAGGGTCTCAGCAAAGGAGTCTCCGAGGTGGTGGGTGGTGAGCACGCCCTCCACAGGGGACGGCTCCTCTGCCAGCAGCCAGGCGAGTGACCTGAGACTGGACAGGCCTCCGGGTGGCGTGCACTCACACAGGTTCTCGCTTGCAGGAGGCTTCTGTCCTGCTGGACGGCCATTCTGCCCACATCCTCTGGGCCCTCAGCATGGCCTCGGGTCACTGGGGGCAGGGGACAGCCGGGCCCTCTGCTTTCCAGCCCCATCTCTTTGCTATTTGTTATTAACAAATTTATTTACAGTTCCTGAAGCAAGATTAATTGTGAGGTTTAACAGGAATAGCATAAAAAGGCCAAACACGACCGCCATGAGGGCTGTGCACACAGTTGCTCTATTTCCAAACTAACAACTCAGGTCCTCACCCGCAGCTAGGCCCCCCTTTCTGCCTCCAAAATGGGAACAGAATAGCACCAGGCTTCTGGTAGCTTCAACATTTAAAGAGACAAACACACTGAGACAGAGAAGGGTGAGAACCACAGTACAAAATGTAATAAAAAAAAAAGTGGCTAAAGAATCGATAGCAAACCCATCTCTGTCTCCAGATTAATGGCTTGGCTGAGAGAAATAGGGGGAGGTCCTCAGGGAGGGAGGGATGGGGGGAACGAGGAGGGTGATGGAGGAGTTGGCTGGGGAGCTGCTGACCCCGGAACAGAGTCCCAGGTGGGTGGCCCCAGACCCAGGCAGCAAAGAGCAGAGAGGGGTCTGTCCCCAGACAGGGACCTGGCCACATCTTGGGCTCAGGGGCAAGGTCAGTGCTGGGGCCCCACTAAGTGCGGGGGGAGGGAGCTCTGTGAGTGCAGTGGCTGAGCCCCTCCTCTGCTTCATATGTTCCCGAGGATCTGTGTGCACAGCGTGGGGGGCTGGGGGAGGGGACACACAGGCTTTGCAGAAGGCAGGAGAGAGCCACATGCTTGTGCAAAAGGAGACTGGGGTGGGGGTGGGGAACACTAACCAACCCTGGGCTCTGCAAAGAGGCAAGTGCCTGCGGAGGGACAGGAAGCCAGGCCAGGGTTCCCGCTGCTCCAGCTTCTCTGTAATCCCTTCCTATGCCAAGCTTGCCTCTGCCTCCTGGCAAGTAGGCAGCTGGCCATGGCTGGACAAGCCCATCGCAGATCCCTGCCCAGGCAGGAACTCGGCTAGAGGCAGGGGTAGGAGAGGGCGGTCTCTAAGCCCACACTCCCTTGGTCTCACCTGAAGCCTGGGTGGACAGGAGGACCAGACCTGTCCAGCCCAGAGCTTGGCCATGGCCACAGCTGTTCACTTGGACTTCAAAGGCCCGGCCCCAGGCGCCTTCTGGCTTTGCTGGAGAGGCCCTGGGGCACTGTGCCTCCGCATTGTCTCTGTTCTGCCCTGGCTGGGTGCGCAGCACTCAGTGAGGTGTAACTCTTATCTGCACACCTGACCCTCCAGCCAGAAGGTCTGGCCCCAAGAAGAGCTTCGTGCCCTGAGTGCCACACGAGAGCACTTTGCTGCTGGTGCAGGGAGATGGGCAGGCAGGGGGCCAGGAGAGGTTGCTCCCCCACTGGTTGGCAGAGGGCTGGGGAGAGAGGTAGCCTGGCTCTCCACAGGCCCTCCTGGGGGCTACGTGCCTGCAGCTGAGTACAGGTGGGCTGCCAGCTGGCCTGCAGCTGCAGAGCAGCTGGGAGGCTGGTCAGTCTGCTGAGAGACAGGGCTAGGGGCTGCACACTCAGAATCCTCAGAACCTGGGGAGTATCCTCCCCCAGGCCAGGGGGCCGGTGTGGCCCAGAGCTCAGCTGGCCTGTCTGCGAGCTGCCAGGGGAAGGGGTCTGGGAGGGAGAGGCTGGTCTGTGGGGGGCACCAGGGCAGGACAGAGGTCAGAGGGCTGGACTCCTGGCCTGGAAGGGGAAGGGAGAAGCGCTGTCTGCCATCAGCTGTCCAGGTGCCATAGGGGCTGAGGGCTCTCGGAACAAAGAATGAGGCCTGTGGCCAGGAGACCCCTGGCCGCTTCTCAGCATTGCCACCGGGGAACTGAACCTTCCGCTTGTGGCCAACAAGCACTGGGTCCGAGCCAGAGAGGTCCGCAAAACTGCAGCTGGTCGGAAGGCACTGGCAAGTGGGGCTCCTGGACACCAGTGTTCCTGGGGAGTCCACAATGGCGTCAGCCAACCCCCCCGGGTCTCTGCCGCTTGCTGCTAGTCCAGGCACTGCACCAGCCCCTCCACAGTCAGCTGGTGCCTTCATGCCACCCACCACCCCGTCCTGTCCCAGGCTGCCCAGGGTCTGGTGGTCCTCTTCCTCCCTCATCCTGGGAGGTGTTGCCCCGCCACAGGCGGGCTGGCTGGGAGACAGCGTCTCAGGACACAGGAGGTCAGGATCCGAAGTTGGGGAGCCTGGCTGCCTGTGGGGACAGAAACGCCCTTTGGGTCACAGGGCTCAGCTGCAAAGCAGACAGGAAGCTGGGACCCTGCTGGGCCAGGATGAGGGCAGGGTGGGCCTGGGGCACGCGAGGTGCTGCCCTGTGGGTCCGTTGGGTGATGAGCAGACCTGCCGCCGCTGGGGCCCCATGAAACGCCTGCTCTTTGGGTCCGACCCTGCGGCAGGGGCCAGTGCCATCTGCGTCTCTCGGCTCTGCGGCCTGTGGTCAGGGCTGGCCAGAGGGACAGGTTAGAGGCTGTTCCATTTAATAACTTCATGGAGGAGGCTGTGCCCTTTGGCGGCTGGAGGAAGTAGCTGAGCCTGGCGGCCCAAGCCGGGCTTGGGAAGCGAGGCCGAGGGGAGACTGGTTGAGAGGTGAAGCCACAGCGCCTCAATGGAAGCTCAGAGCCCTGGAATTCCACTGACGCACCCACAACCCTTCTTTCAGGGGGTGAATTCCAGAGGTGCAGAATGACCTGGCTCTCCAACCCACCTGGAAGGGACCCAGGAGTCCCGCCTACACACTGCTGGAAGGCCAGACAGGCAGCAATGACCAGACACGCGACCAAGGAGTCAGTACAACTGCGGAAGGTTCTGTCCACCCCCACAACCGTGGCCACGCCCAAGTGTCAGGGAGGGAGATGCGCCCCCCTCTGGATCCAGTCCAATTGGCTGAGGCCTCAAGTGGAGGCCTTTCCCACCCCTGCATGTCTAAAGCGAAAGAAATAGAAGCTGACGGGAAAGAAAGGTGAGAAAAGAGAAAAACGCCACTGCCTGGTTCGTGCTGGCCAACCTGGGTCCCTCCTGCCCGACCTAGAGAGGGCGGCAGGGGAAGAGGGAGGCGTGGCCACGCCCGCCGCCCTGGGCAGGGCTGTGCCCTGGCGCTCACCTGGGCAGGCTGGCCTGGAAGGGGATGTCCGCGAAGCTGTGGCTGAGCTGGGCGATGATGCGATCGACTTCTGCGTACGGGTGGGCCTCTCGGGCAAAGCCCTGGTGCTGGGCACTCTGGAGGTGCTGCCCGGGGAGAGAGGAGACACAGGACGTTAGACAAGGCCAGCACAGGGCGCCAGGGAGAACCTGGGAGGGAAAAGCCCTCTCGGCCGTTGCAGCGACCGCCCAGCAGGCGGGGCTCACCCCGTGGAGCTCCTCGAAGGCCTCACGGCAGCACTCACAGTACCCCTTCCTCCTCCTGCGCGCGGCGCGGGCGGCGGGCCTCAGGCCTGCCTCCTGGCCCTTGGGCTCTCTGGAGAGAAAACAGGTGGGAGAAGGCGGTCACTGTTGGGCCCTCAGTGTGGAACTGCTGCTCCAGGGCCTGGAGCTCGGGCCAGGGAGGGGATGGTCCGAATGGCCACAGGCAGGCCCACCCCCAACCCGGCACCACTTGTCCAAGGGCAGCAGGAGAGACAACGAGACGGGATGTCCCATGGGCACCCTGTCCCAGCTCGGTCCTTTCTCCACCCACACACCTCGAACCACAGGTGAGAACACGTGGCAGTGGGTGGCGGCTGGACTCCTTTGAAGGGCAGGTGCAGCCCTGCGCTCCTACCCAAACCCACGTTCGTCTGACCTGCATGGCGGGAGGGAAAAGGCCTCAACAGCAGTGAGGGGACTGTGCCGCCCTGGACCTCCTCCACCTTACATGTCCCCTCCCTCATGCTTGCTTGTCCCCTGCACAGCTGCCCGGTCACCGAGGACTTTCAAATCTCTATCTCAAATCAGACTTCTCATTTTAGTCCGGGACTTCAAACAGCCTGCAGGCCCTCGCTCCTGGGCTGTCCAAACAAACTCAAGGCATCCAACGCAGTCTCCTCTGAGGACTAAGTAGGACAGGAAACGCTCCCAAGACAGGAAAACTACACGCACACAGAGGGTTCATTCCTCTCCTGCGTGAAGGACCCCTCCTTACAAGCCCCTGAGAAAGTGATCGGTAACTGGAGAAACAGACCAATGACGTGCAGAAGATGCAGAGAAACTCAAATGACCAAGAACACGGAACCTCGTTCGTGATGAGAAGAATGAAGATTCTAATTACACCGAGAGAGGCTTTTTCATCTAGCAGGTCGGCCTAGGCCAGCAGGTCCCACCGCTCTCAGCAGGAGCCAGGGGGGTGAGTCGGTGTTTGTGGGCGACGCCTCCGTGAAAAGCCATTTGGCTGCAAAATTAGAAATGCAGGCACCCTTTGACCCAGTATTTTCACTTCTAGGAATTTATTCGGCAAACATACTTGAACAAGACTATTCGCTGCAGCCTTCTTTATAACAAGACTGAAAATAATCTCCACATCCAACAATGAGAGACCGGGTGAATACACGAAATCCACGCCGTGGGGTGCCCTGCAGCCATGCAAGGGGGGAGCAAGGTCGCTCTTAGGTACTAACAGGAACAGCATCGAAGATACTGTCAGCGGCAACAGCGGGACCTAGCCCAGCGGGTCTCACGCCTCTGTGTGAGAAGAGGGGGCACGGGAGGCTTTAAACCCTCTGTAATGCTTGAAGTTTGAGCCAAATTAATAATTTTTTAAACTAAACATTTCCTACCACTTATTTTCCATGCACATGGAACCCTGGCCAACGTCCTCTCTATTCTTCTCATGTGCAGACACCAAAGCTTCACCGCTTCACCACCTCCCTTTATCCCCTCGGCCCCTCCAAGGCCACCCAAGGCCACGCAGCACCACCTGCAGCCCGAGTCTGCGGCCCCTGGCTGGCTCTCATTCTCCCCTTCCTCCCCTCCACCTCTTGCCCTGTCCCCTGATGGTTTTCCTCCCATTTGCACTGCTTCCTGATCCTGCCGCCTCCGTCTGCTGGGGGAATCTTGCTGGCCGAGTCTCCTCTGCCCGGTTCCCCCGGTCTGTGAACCAACCATGTGGTCCAGGGCTTAGAAAGGGCCTGCGAAGGCATCTGGCCCATCAGCTGAGCCACGTTCCTTCTGCGCTTTGGTTAGTGAAGGTCCACATTTCACACGTCTGCAGAGGACGAACACCAATGAGTCCACAAGCCACTTCAATGCCTAAATAGCTAAGGTCCCCTGCGCCTTAGTTACTCCTTATATTTAGCCCAAAGGCCTCAAATGCTGATGTGCACCAGGTCACCCAGGGAGCTTGGGAGGATGCGGCTGCAGGGGCTCCATCATCAGAGGCTGTGATGCTTGCATGTGTGACGGGGGGTCCGGGAACTGGCAGTTAAAGAAATCCTCACCCAAGGATGTTTATTGATTTTGAAGAGAGAATAAGGGAGAAAGAGAAACACTGACAGGAGCGAAACATCAATGTGAGAGAGAGACTTGCATTGGTTGCTTCCTGTATGCACCCCAACAGGGGACCGAACCTGCAACCTTCTGGTGTGTGGATGAGACTCCAGCCGAGCCCCCCAGCCAGGGCCAGGAACCTGCATTTTTAATGGGGCCCCAGGGGACTCTGATGAACGTAGTTTACAGATCTGAGTTTCAGAAATAAGACTACTGTCCTCTGGACACAGGTCAGATTCTTCAGTGCAAACGGAGAACACCAAATAAAACGGACGAACGCTCCTTGTCTCCTCTCTGGGCTAAGTTCCCAGAACAGACCTCGCATACGGAGGTAACACATGGCCATTCCCAATCCAACCAGCAGGCCCCTGAGGGAAGGACTCCGGCCTGTGACCAGCCCTTGTTATTCAGGGACCAGAAAGACCCACCTGGTGCGGTGTGAGCTGCCCGGGGTCGTCGGGGCCTCAAAGGGACTTGCGTCTTTGGGTCCCAGAAAAGAAATTTCTGGAAAGGATTTAAACTGATGGTGGAAAGGACGAAACTTCCTGAAACACAGAAAACTTCCACTTTGACTATCGTGCGGAAGGAAAAGGATTGGGGGGGGGGCAGCCCAACCCCCTCAAGTTCCGACCCTGATGGTGGGCTCTCTTCCGCACGCCTTCTAGGTCCTGGCACAGAACCCTCAGGTGCCCAACTAGGTGAAGCTCACCCCTAAGCTCGCCCTGTCTGTTCAAGGCTGTTTGCGCTCACTGCCTCTCCTGAGCCCCGTAGCCACCCCGCGCTGAGTGAGACACGTGGAGTAAAGAAAGCCCCAAAGGTTCTGGAACTCACCCAAGGGCTCACGGCCAGTATGTGGCCAAGACCAGACCAGAAGCCCTGTCTCCTGACTCCTGATCTAGTTCTTCCCACACTTCCATTTTGTTTGTTGACCCTGAAACAACCTATGAGGACTCTAGCCTCGGGAATCTGAATGGACGAGTGTTTAAACCAGAGCAGGGATTTTCCCCCTCCGTTAAAAGCAACGCGTCTGCCCTGGGCTGCCCTTTGCACCCTCTGAAGCGGAGTATCCCGAACAGGGGAGCGGCGCAGGAGGGCTCTGCAGAGGCAGACGGGACTGAGCGGCTTTGGTGGTCTGTCCCAGCTCACTCACATGCGGCTCGGAGCCAGGTGTGACATGTGGCACACCCTGTGATGTAACTGTGGGCTCCCCCCACCCCCAGGTGTTTGGTGCCATGGCCTGTGCTCGGGGGGGCGTGGCGGTGGGGAGGTGCAGGCCACGGGTTCCTGGGTGGCTCAGCGAGAGCCCTGTGGCCTCAGGAATGAGTTAACAAATTTCCCAGATCCTTGAAGAGAAGGGGGTGCCCTCCACATGGGGTGCCCTGATACCCCATTTCTTTCTCTGCAGTGTTTGTTTCTGTTTGAGAGGCTGGAATGTTGAGGGTAGTAAGGCTGACAGGCTTTGAAGGCACGTGTTTCAGGACAGCACGTGAAAAGATCACCGGAAACCCAGCTCCACTCAATCTCTGCTGTTGCTTCTCACACTAGGGACACACAAGTACGTGTACCCTGCTCTGGTGACAGTGGCGTCACCTGTGCCTGCTGCGTGCAGAGAGCCCCGGGGACACTGGCAGGCTCTCTCAGCCACCGTGTCTGCATGTGTCGTGCCTGCTTGTATTTAACTGGATGGACCGACACATGCTCCATCCCACCAGAACGGGAGGAGACAGCACCTCATCGCCACCCCTGTGCTCTTGACACTCATTTTGGGGCCACCAAAGCTAGCTCTGTACTGTATACAGGGACCGAGAAGGCAACTCAGGGCCTCCTGGAGGACAGGCAGAATGGCAGGCTTGCAGCTGGGGCCTTTAGCTGCCCTGTGTGAGGGTGAGGGGCCCAGAAAACTCTGGTCCCCGGACTCTCTGATGGGTACGCATGGGCCTTTTCTCTTCAGAAACCTTTTGAGATCATTATAGACTCAGGTGGCCCTTTGGTCTGGTACTCACTGAAGAGTCAGGGATAACCCAGGTGGCTAAGTGCTCACCAGGTGATTATCGACTCGGCCTTCCTCATGCTCCAGATCGAAGGGGCCCTCACGGTGCACGGGGCAGAGCGGAGAGGGCGCCAGGCAGGACGGTTGCAGCACCTGGGTTCTAGCCTTGGCTAAGCTTCCTTAGTAAAACGGCAGGTGCAAGTTCCTAATTTTCCCTGACCTCAGTTTCCCCACGAGGAGTAGGGTGGCCTCTTTCCCGCCGAGGGCTGTCACGAGGACAGACACCAGAAGAGGGTTCTGCCCAGCACAACAGAAGGGCTTCCCCGGACGCCAGGGAGCCCAGCGGCACTCTCACTGCGGCCAAGACTGCTGCGCGGGCCCCCGCTCTGGGTCCGGCAGCGACTCGGCAGCAGGTGTCAGTGCACGAGGGGTGAGTGTGGAGAGCGAACCAGCCAGCACGGGACTTCACGAGCTCATCAGAGCAGAGTGCTAACAGGAGGTGATTCACACCCGGGACCGTCACCCTCTGACGCGTGGCCGAGGGGCGTGTGAGCCAGACCACGCTGCCCTCGGGGCGCCTCCTCCCCGTCTGTGCCAGGCTTCACGACAGGGTGGCTTCTGGGGAGACACAGCTGCGGGGCTGAGGGGCTCCATGACCTCACGTCAGCTTAGGACCTCCCCGCCGTGGGGGCCTGGCGGGGGCGAGAGAAGAGGGAGCAGGCCCCACTCACCGGCTCTCGTCTTCAATTTTGAGGAACGGTTCTTTCAGTCTGGCCACTGGAAAGGAAGCGTGCACCGTTAGCCCTCCGTCTGCCCGGCGCAGGGCTTGCGCTGCACACAAAAGAAACATGGCGAGGCCCTGCCAAGGCCTAAGAGCCTCTCAGAGCTGGGACATACTCTGTCCCCAGGTGCACACTTGGCAGAGGTAAGCCACCCACTCCCATTTCTTCCAGCCTCTAAGCTGAGAGAAAGAGGGTTCCACCATTGGGGGGAAGAGGCTACAAGGTGCCTGGGGTCCTGGGACAGCGGACCCTCCTGGACCCCCTGCACCCGGGCCCTGGAGGCTGTCCACCGACAGCGCCCCCCCAGACCTTTACTCCTGGTGTCTCCGAATGCTGAGAGGCCTGGGGACACTCCCAGGCAGAATTTCCCATGAGGACCCTGGGTTTGTTTTGTTTTGGGGTGAGGGGAGCAGAGTGGGAGAGAGAGAAAGCATGTTTAGAGATCTTAGCAGAAGGGTGGTAAAAAAACATCAAAGGTGAAATCTGGTGCCCTGCCCCCCCCCCAATAGGGCAAAGGGGTTCTGAGAGGACAAATTTGCAGTCAATTAATCAAGAGATTCATCCCCTAGAGACAGTTACTGGCACAGGGTACAAAATGGTTCTTAGGCCTTAAGAACCATTTCCTCCTTCCCATGGTGACCAGAGGTCCTGCCAAAGGGGCTGCAGGCCTGGGCAGACGTGACAGCCACCATGTCCAAAGAGGCTGGCACTGCCACAGCCTCTGGACCCGTGCGAGGAAGCCACGAGAGCCCAAGTGAGAAAAGCAGACTTTCTCCTCGCACAAAGGCAGCTCCCATTAATTACTTTTTCGGGGGTGATCCCTTGTCTAATTAACTGAGACTGTTATTAAAATCAATTCCCCCCTAGGTTTCCTTGAATTTCGAACACGAGAGGTGCCAAGCGACTTTTCTTAGCTCCTGCTTGTGCACGAATAAATGCCACCTAAAGAGCATCTTTGGGAGAAACATCCGGGGTGGGGGGTGGGGGAGGAACTCTCCTGCTGTCCAAGAGGAACCGGGAGGGGGGGCCTGTCAATCTGCCCGTTTGTCAGTTTTGGGGAGTCTGGCATTTCCCAAAGTGGTAGGCAGCTGTTCAACTGCCCACTCCAAACTGCTCCTGAATCAGAGGGAAAAGGATGCGGAACTTCAATTGATGGCCAGGGACAGCCAGAGGACGCAGGAGCCAGCGGGACCACCTGGGGTCTCGGCTCTAAGGAGAAGCCCCGGCCCAGCAGCTCCAGACTCACTCGGGGTCACCCCTCTCCTGACACTGTCCTCCCCAGAGCCCAGGCCCTGGGAACACAACGGGATAATACAACCTGGCCTTGCTTCCTGCCGCAGAAAAGCGAGCAGATGCTGCCACAGAGGGAGTCTCGGGGAAGCATTTAGGAAGGGAGGGATGGCAATTAGATGAGGAACAGGTACCACACTGACCTCTCCGCGTTCTTGACTCGGCTGGACATGGTCCCTAAATGGAAAGGGAAAATAGGTTAAGGATTCGAGGGAGGTGGGGGGGGGTCGAGCAAGTGGGCCGGTGAGCTGCGTCGCTGTGCCGAGAGTCTGCCCCACTTTGCTTCCCTTGTCGGCTGGGCCCTGAGCTAGAGCTGACTGGGGCACGAAGGCTCCCTCCTCCTCCCCAGGGACGCAGCAAGGGGTGAGCGCTGTGTGCGAGTCTCAAGCTGACTCTGTGGAGGGAGTGCAGGCGGGAGCAGCGGCCGGAGCTGCGGAGCCCCATGGGCCCAGGTGGGTGGGAAGTGGCACCGTGCCGCCTGTGATGTGAGGAGCACGCGCCACCTGCTCGGATGTGGCACAGATGGGTGGGGGCAGCCCACAGGCCTGACACAGGGCGGGTGCTCACCAGACGGCAGCTTGTCAATACAAGGCTGTCAGGGCACAAGGTCATTACAGGTCAGGTTGCAGGACAAGAGTGAAGGTAGCACCTTTTGCTTCCCTGTATGTACCCTGACTGTTGGTCAAAACCAACATGTAGGCCAAGGTCAAAGCTGGTGTTAAAAACTAAATGGAAAGAATGAAGACATCCGCAGAGGTGGGGGATGGGGCAAAGATGAAGGAGCCAGTGAATCCATGACTCCCAGATCCTCCCCCAGGCCATGCTCCAGGGCAGACCCCTCAAAAGATGCCCCCTACACCCCTGAGCACATAGGGCATTGTAGCCAGAACTCACTCCAAAAGACTCCCAAGTATCTAAAGAAGAGATTATGAAGTGAACAAAGTCAAGTAACGATACTGCACGTTTGCACAAAGGGGGAATTTCCCACCTGTCTGCTGTGAGCGCATGGAGTCCTGGAGGGCTGCCTGAGGAAGCGTTCGCTCTGCTCATCTCTGGGAGGGAGCTCAGTGGGTGGGGAACAGAGGCTGAGGGGGAGGGACTTTCACTGTGCACCTTTTGTAGTTGTGACCATGCAAACCTAGTTAGCAACGGCAGCAGCAGGAAAACCCCAAAGACCCCTAGACCAGAGGGTGTAAGGTGAAGGGTGCTGAGGCCAAGCGCTCGGTCAGGTGGTTTGCTGCCGCTCTAGGTCCCACTCGTGTGTGGACCCACAGGGTTCAGTCCTTCTTCGGACTCTGGCCCCGTGAAAGTGCCTTGGCTTTAAATCAGCATGGGCGGTCTCGATGGGACACACACAGTTCCAACTCCAGCAACAGAAGACAACGCCAAACCAGGTTTTGGAATACAGCAGCTATTTCAAACCGTATCCCCCACCGCAGGCCCCACCCTTGCTATCTGCAGGCTCATTCCCGGGCCAAGGGACGTCCCCAGGAAGGCAGCCTGGCCAGCAGGCCACGGGCACTTATGTTTTATCTAGGCCAGGACTGTCCCCGGCCTGGGTGGCAGTGTGTGCCTTAGTGTACCACGGAGACTGGCAGGTGGCACTGGGAGGGGAGGGCAGGCCACACACGCCAGGGACGAGCTCGCTGAGAGGCTGCGCTCCTCTTGCTTGTTCCAGGACGGCCGGGAACAGGGGGCTTGGGTGGCTCATAGATTTACTAACGTTGCCACAGACTTCACAGTCTGCAAACTGCCCATTTCCCTCCAGTTTGGCGGGACCACCTACCTCGGGCTTCTCTGGCCCTCGTTTCTTCAGACGCAAAGCATCTGAGGAGAGCTGCTGCACGTGCATCATCATTTCTGCGGAGAAACCAGAGGGCGTGGCTCAAGGCTCCCACTCCCAAGTTTCCTCGGCGAAGCCCCTCCTAGGGCTGGGGCACCGAGTCTCACCAGGCACGGCGTGGCGGATCACACCAACCTTGCCTGCCACCTTCTGGCTATGCGTCACCTCTGCACCTGCTGATAATCGAATAAACGGCAGGGCCCTCTATCCCTGGAAAAGCACCCGAGCTGGCTGCCTGCTCTTTTGTGGCACTGAATATGATTCTGGAACACAAAGTGGCTTTGGCTCCCAAAGGGCTTTCAGGTAACTTCTGAAAAGCTGCTTCTGTGGGGAGACCAAGCCGCCCGACTTACTCAGACGCAGGAAACTGGACTGAGTCAGAAATAGCCAACTTTCTGGTGACAATGGAACCCCCGCCTCGTGATGAGGACCTTCCCACGCACAGTTCTCTACCCCCTGGCAGACCCCAGGCTGGATCTGGACCTGCCACCCGCCAGGATCAGAGAAAGCCCAGCTCGAGATGGAGCTGGGTATGAGGGCCATTCACTGCCGGCCTATCCGGGCCAGCTATTCCAGTGCAAATTTATCACAGCCTGCAAAAGGGTGGTGATCACGTGAGGCGACCCTACAGAAAAGAAATGACCTGACGTTTAGTTGGGCCAAACTAGGTTGGAATGTGGGTCACGCTCCTTACTGCTGGTGAGACCGGACGATTTACTCAATCCCTCTAAGGCTCACGCCCCTCGTGGCACAACAGGGACTGCAGGGGGAGTTACATGAGGTAATTCCCAGAGCAGAGTAAATGCCAGTAAGTGGTCATGGATATGAGGGGTATTTCCTATTTATAAAGCGAGATCATCACGTGAGCCCGAGGAGCGCGGCTGCGCGGGGTCGACGGGACAGCGCCTCCCACGCACCGGCTCTGCTGCGGACCGCTGGTCCGCACCCCCCCACCTTTCGGGGTCTACACCGCGTGGGCCTGCCTCCAGCCAGCTCACCCAACTACGACCCCTCTAAAAGGGCGCGTTCCCGGTCAGGCACCAGCTCTCCCCCCACTCCCAGGGGGGCCCCGGGCAGAAACGGTACCGTCCACACGCAGGATCCTCACTCCCCAGGAGCGGGCGTTGGTCAGGACGCTGCTGCTGCTCCCCTGGAAGGAAGCGGCAGCGTGAGACGCCACGAGGCCTGAGCACCCAGCGGACAGGCTGTCCTGGCTTCGGAGGCTCTGCGTCACTCCCGGAGGGCTGTCGCGGGGAGGGTCTATCCCGACCCTCGGGGAGACCCTATGCTCCACGTGGGCTGGCCGCATCTGGAGGGGACGGACTGCTGGTACCCTTGGTCCTGGCCACCTTGTGACCAGGAAGGCACACCTGCTTGTAACAGAGCTGCTTGCCGGCAGGGCCTCCGTGAGGAAGGCTCTCAGCACGCCGTGAGTAATGCGCACTAGGGACGGTCACCGTCACCTGGCCGGAGGCCATGCTCCACCCTGCTGACATCCCCCTCCCTCATCACAGTCAATGCGCCCGTCTTGATGTCACTTTTTTTAAAGATTTTGTTTATTTATTTTTTAGAGAGGGGAAGGGAGAGGGAAAAAAGAGGGAGAGATCATCAATGTGTGGTTGCTCTCATGTGCCCCCATCTGGGGACCTGGCCCGCAACCTAGGCACATGCTCTGACTGGGAATCGAACCAGCAACCCTTGGGTTCGCAGGCCCGCATGCAATCCACTGAGCACACCAGCCAGGGCTGATGCCACTTCAACAGCTCCTCTCAGGAGATCACCTCAGTCCTCCTCCTGCCACTGAACCTGAATGGTTCCGGATCCTCACAAAAGGGATGAACAGCTACTTGTAAGAGGTTCACTAAGTCTGGCTGTGGGCAGAGCAGGTGTGTCCCACGGCCTCCCTCCAAGATTCCCCAGGGCTCTGGGGAGGAAACCTCAAGGAGTCAAATCCTCACCTGTCGCCGACACCCTGGGTGACTCTGGACACTGACTTCCGAAGCCCGCTCCCTCATCCGGGAGAAGGAAATGACAATACACCTCACAAGCTGTGTTTTACGTTAGTACAGCTGAGCCTTGAACGACACTGGGGTTGGGGGTGCCGACCCCTGCAGAGTTGAAAAATCCAGATATAACTTTTGGCTCCCCCAAAACTTGGCGGTTTCTTGGTATCTATGAGGGAGCTTCTGGACGACCTCCCGCGGACACGGGAATCCGCAGACGCTCGAGTGCCCTGTATGAGACGGCACAGATCAGCCCTGGCTGGTGTGGCTCCGGGGACTGGCGCCGGCCTGCAGACCGAAATGTTGCCGGCTTGATTCCCAGTCAGGGCACATGCCCGTGTTGTGGGCCAGGTCCCTGGTGGGGGATGTGCGAGAAGCAGCCGCTGGATGTTTCTCTCGCACATGGATGTTCCTCAATCTTATCCTCCCTCATTTTCCCTCTCTCTAAAAATAAATAAAAAAACCTAAAAAAAAAGACGGCATAGACCAATGAATACAACCGGCTCTCCACACCCACGGATTCCCAACCGTGAGTCAAAAACAGCACAGGTTATTTATGGGAAAAGCCCACGTTCAAGTTGCTTGTGCTCCCGAAGACCCCCAACACCCGCAGCTCACCTGGTTTCTGATGGCCTTCTGCAGCAGCTCCTTGCCCCGGCTCATGGGCACCTGCCAGGAAGGGAGGGGCAGTGAGTGAGGCACGCCTGAGGACCACCTGTGCCCAAACAGGAGTTTGCAGAGGGGTGGGCCAGGATGGGGTCATGTCCCAAAAGCGGGGAGCAACGACAGCCCAGGGGTGGCTGAAATGTGAGCCTGCAGAGCGTTTCGGAGGTAAAGGTAAAGCCACACCCAAGTTCAGGTCACCCACAGGTGGCTGCGGCCTGGACCCTGCTGAAGAGGGGCATTCCACATTCACCAGAGGGTTACAGATGTTCTCGGACCTCCCTTTGTGAGTCTCTGCACTCCCCAGCAGATACGTCTAGGCCAATGTCAACGTGCCCTCTCTGGTCTAGAGAGGACCCTACTACAGCTTCAGAACCTCTGACTCTGCAGTCCCGAGTAAGGGGACAAAGCATCATCAAAGAAACTGCACGGGGAAAGCCTGCTGAGATGTTTAAACCCAGAGCTAGGAAAAAAGACTTTCAGCCCCTGAATTCCAGTGAGAAATTAAACCAGATGAAATTAAAACCAGAGCTGCTCCACCGGCTTGTGGAGGCTCACTTCCTCTGTGCAGAGAAGACACCCTTTCCTAGGCCACGAGATTCGTACCGAGTCTGCGGGTTTCTGCGCAGGCCTGGCGCGGCTGGCTGGCCGACTGGCCCTGGACGGCACTTCCACTCGGGCCTCACCGGGGCTGGAGCAGCCTCTGCGGCTTGTCCCACAGCTTTCTGCCTTGGCCTCCCGGCGGCTGGATACGATGTAACTTACTTCTTTGCTCAGAAAACCCTCAATTACCTGAAACCAGACCACAGAGGTGGCTGAGCACCAAAAGGCAGATGAAGAATCATCAATACCAAGAGGCTGGAGAAGGAAATCTCAGCTGCCACAAGTTCCAGAATCGATGTCTTTAAACAGAACAAATGCAGTTCTGCACTGGGCCCCCAAGTAGACCTCATCCTGAAATACAATAGGGTTTGTATATATAAACGCAGGTTTCTGTCTCCAGGACTGACTGCTGCTCTGACCCAGCAGAAGGCCACAGGCTTTGAGTTACTTGACCAGCCTGAGTTTGCCCGGAGCGAGAGCACACTGCAGGGACCAGAGAGGGTGACAGGTCAGCTTAGCTAAGCCATGACTTTTCTGTGAAGATACACTGAGACATCCAGACCCTGTATCTGTGACCCTGGCTACACTATTAAGAGGCGCCTAAAATATGAAACCAGAAAGGTTGATATTCTGCAGCTGACGACTCAGCTGCAGAGCTATCTGCTCACTTGCCTGTAAGTCACACGCAGGCACTGAGAGGGTCTGGCTCACCTGTGTCCCACGGGCCCAGCACAGTGCCCGAGGCACAGCGGCACTTAACTCAGGTTTGTGGGAAGAAGAAAAGCTGGAAACAAACTGGAAACAGCTCACTGGTAGTGAGCTGGCGAATGTTTAATGACGGACTCTCTGGGGGGGAATCCCTGCTGTGTGGCATCTGCTGACGTCTGTGGGGTAAATACTCCCATTACGGCTGATTTCAAGCCACCAGCGTGACCAGCAAGTCACTGAACGTGGACTTGGAAAGAGAAGCTAATAATTGGCTCCTGTAAGCTAGTCCCAGCCAGCTCGAGCACGCCACCGGAAATAAGGATGCAGAATGTCTCTGACGTGTGACTGGGTGAGGAACCTGGCACTTAAGTATATGTCCCCAAAAGAGTTAAAACCAGGGACTTGAGCAGACACCTGTGCACCAACACTCACTGCAGCATCAGTCACCACAGCCAAAACGGGGAAGCCACCCGAGTGTCCACCAACAGAAAAACAGATAAGCAAAACACGGTATAGCTGTATAATGGAATACAATTCGGCCACAAAAAGAAATGAAGTTTTGCCCTGGCTGGTGTAGCTCAGTGGATTGAGCACAGGCCTGGGAAGCTAAGGGTCACCGGTTCGATTCCCAGTCAGGGCACATGCCTGGGTTGTGGGCCAGGTCCCCAGTATGGGGCATGAGAGGCAACCACACATTGATGCTTCTCTCCCTTTCTCCCTCCTTTCCCCTCTCTCTAAAAATAAGTAAAATATTTTTTAAAAAAGAAAAAGAGAAGAGTGTAAACAAAAATAAATACATTAAAATGATGGTTGTCACTGCAGCAGTTCCATGTTCTCTAAAATTTCTAGAATAAACAGATATTTTTCTAATTAGGAAAAAAAACTGTGGTTTAAAATATGGTTCACACTGGAAATTGCTGTGGAAACAGGCAGCCATGCCACCGAAGACACCTGGAGGACGCGGGCACAGTCCCCGTGAAGGCGCGGGGTGGGCGTCACTGGAGAGGGCAGGTCACGCACCCCGCCCAGCTGCTGGATGGCCCCTGTCAAAAACTGCAGGTTCTTGCCAGCAGGCAGATCCAAGTAAAAGGACTTTCCAGAAAAGGGCTGCCGCCTCCCAGCATCTAGTGAGCTCTTCCGGCATCTTCCCAGACAGCTGGACGCGCTTAGTCGAGCCCCTAGGAAAAACAACAAGGAGGAACGCAGTGAGAAGTCTGCGGGAAGAGAGAGCCCTGCACGTCAAGCCGCCTCTGCCGAGGGCCTCTGTGTGGCACAAACGAGAATGTGAGACCAGTATTCCTGCCTTGGGGCGGTTTTCCTCTTCTCTGCAACCCCCAGTCCCTAAACTCAATGGAGGGGCGTAAGTTAGGGCCTAAGCGTTTGTGTCTTCCTTCCAGGAGCACATACAGTATCAATCAGAGCAGCTAATAGTCTCAAGGGAACATTAGCCTATAAGGAAACATGACGCTATTGAAGAAAGCAAGATGCTTTCTTTCATATAGGTTATTTATCTGTCATAAGTAAGGGATGGGACAGAAAAAATCATTTTAAAGTATAACAAATAGCCTCAAAAAGGCAAGGAGGGATACTGGAAACCTAAAAACTGGAGTAGTAAGTCAAGAAAAGAATGGAGAACTCCTGCATGAATCTAGAGAAAAGATAAACGAGAAAACAGTCCATCCGACTGAGGAGGCATTACCGTGCATCTCAGCCGGGCTCTGGCTGAGGACCGTCTTCCTGAGAACTCGGAACCACAGGCCTCCCGGGAGTCTGGGATTCATATTCACAGTACTTATGTGGTCTAAGAACTCACTACCACTGCCACAGAACAGAAATCAATGTAAAAAGTAATCCCAGCTCCTCACACTGGGCACACCTCAGAGAATCAGAAGCAAAACGACTCTAGAGACAGAGAGCCCAGACCACGGTTCCCAGAATTTCCTCAGATAAAGCATCATCAAATATTAGCTCACACTCCAACGCCATAAAACATACGGAGGAAATGAACCATCATGGGTGAGAGTTGGCGGAAATAAGAGACAGCAAAATTAGATCTCTGAGAACTCCAAAAAGAAGGACCAGCCCTGGCTGGTGTAGCTCAGAAGATTGAGCACTGGCTACGAATCAAAGGGTTGAAGGTTTGATTCCCGGTCAGGGCACGTGCCTGGGTTGTAGGCCAGGTCCCCAGTGGGGGCCACGTGAAAGACAACCACACATTGATATCTCTCTCCCTCTCTTTCTCCCTCCCTTCCCCCCTCTCTAAAAATAAATAAATAAAATCTTTAAAAAAAAACAATTTAACTTAAAAAAAAAAAGATGACCAGATAGAGACTCCAAATATTGAAATTAGTAAATACTTCAATTCTATTAAAGTAAATTATTTAAAATGCAAGAAAAGAAATATCAACTTACAAGTTTAAACTCAACTAAGTAATTATTCAAGATTGAGGGTCAAATACATTTTTTAAGCAAATAATACCCCAGACAATTTATCACCAACCAATTACTACTAAAGGACTTCAAAGAGGTATACATTGGGAAGAAGGAAACTTAACCCAGAGGCAGGACTGAAATGCTAAACGAATTGGTAAAAAGTGTGCATACATATAAATAATCAGCCTTGGCTGCTGTGGTTCAGTGGATTGAGTGCCAGCCTGTGAATCAAAGGATCGCTGGTTCGATTCGCAGTCAGGGCACATGCCTGGGTTGCAGACCAGGTCCCCAGTAGGGGGCACATGAGAGACAACCACACATTGGTGTTTCTTCCCCTCTCTTTAAAAATAAAATAAAATAAATAAATGAGGGGTAGGAACAATTATATATATATATATATATATATATATATATACACACACACACACATAATCACTGACTATATAAAACAATAATGACTAATTTGGAAGAAAAAATGATAGGAAATAATATATTTTGAAATGATATTTTTTAACATATTAAATATATTATTAGAAGTTGTATCTGTTTTTATTTTCTTGGGTTTTGTTTTTATTTTTTAACGTGACTAGTAGAAAATTTAAAATTACTGATGTGGCTCATATTTGTGACTCATATTTTTTAAAGATTTTATTTATGTATCTTTAGAGGGGAAGGAAAGGAGAGAGGGAGAGAAATGTCAATGTACGGTTGCTTCTCATGGGTGCACATAAACGGGTGAAGGAGCGAGCGGTGAGACAGACCGTGCAGGCCCCAGTGGCGGGAAGCAGCAGAGGGGACCGCCATTGTCCCTCTCCGACCCCACCCCCACATACAGCGTCACAAAGCAGCGACCTGGGTGGCCCCGCCCTGGTGAACACCTAAGGCTCTGCTCCTCATACGGAATAGGCGCAAACAGATCAAAACATGGCTTAAGAACAACTCAGAGCCCCAGAGCCTATAAATCTAAGCGATGAAGAAATAGCCAAACTTTCAGATGCACAGTTCAAAACACTGGTGATCAGGATGCTCGCAGAACTAGTTGATTTTAGTCACAAATTAGAGGAACATATGAAGGCTAAACTAATTGAAATGAAGGGAAATACACAGGAAACCAATAGTAATGGAAAGGAAACTGAGACTCAAAGGAGTGGACCAGAAGAAAGAAAAAAATGACCGAACAGAAAAGGATGAAGAAACAAGAATTTTAAAAAATGAGGAGAGGCTTAGGAACCTCCAGGACATCTTTAAACGTTCCAACATTCGAATTATAGCGGTACCAGAAGGGGAAGAGGAACAGCCACCAGTGGAAAACTTATCTGAACAAATAATAAAGGAGAACTTCCCCAATCTGGCAAAGGCAATAGACTTCCAGAAAATCCAGGAAGCTCAGAGAGTCCCAAAGAAGTTGGACCCAAGAAGGAACACACCAAGGCACATCATCATTACATTAGCCAAGATTAAAATGAAGGAGAGTATCCTAGAAGCAGCTAGAGATAAGGGGACAGTCACCTACAAAGGAGTTCCCATTAGACTGTCAGCGGATTTCTCAAAAGAGACCTTACAGGCAAGAAGGGGCTGAAAAGAAGTATTCCAAGTCATGAAATCCAAAGACCTACATCCAAGATTGCTCTATCCAGCAAAGCTTTCATTTAGAATGGAAGGACAGATAAAGTGCTTCTCAGATAAGACCAAATTCAAGGAATTCATCATCACCAAGCCCTTATTATATGAAATGCTAAAGGGACTTACCTAAGAAAAAGATAAAAAAAAATGAACAGTGAAAGGACAGCAAACTCACAGTTATTAAGAACCACACCTAAAACAAAAGCAAACTAAAAGGACAGCTAGATCAGGAGCAGAACCATAGAAATGAAGATCTCATGGAGGGTTAGCAACAGGGGAGTGGGAGAAGGTACAGAAAATAAGTAGCTTAGGCAGTAGATAGAAAATAGATGGGGGGAGGGCAAGAATAGTATGGGAAATATAGAATCTAAAGAACTTGAGACAAGTGGTCATAAACTAAAGGGGAGGATGGTGGGGGAGGGGGTGTGCAGGGTGGAGGGGAATGAAGGGGGAAATAGAACTGTAATGGCATAATCAATAAAATATATTTAAAAACCAATACATTAACAAATATTATTTCAAAATATAGTCAATACAAAAAGCACTAATGAAACAGCTTCCATTTTCCCTCACATTCGGTCTGAGAGTCAGTGTGTACGTCACACGTACAGCCCATCTGAATGCGGACAGGCCTCATGGCCAGTGTTCCGTATCCTTGGATCACTGAGGTCAATGGGAAGACAAAATATGTAAAAATCTTCATTATAACAACTAAATTCACGGTTTCGCTAAAGTGAAGGAAACGAAATTTTAAAAAGCACCTACTTTTTGCGTGGAGGAGCTACTGTTCTTTTTCAATGTGGTAAGGGAAAAACACTTTGACTCAAGAATCTTAATACATGAGTGAAATAAAGATACTCTCAGGCATAAAGCCTCAGAAAGTTTGTCACATAAAGCTCCCTTTTGAAAGCACTCTTGGAGAAAGTTCTCCAGAAAAAAAGAGCGATACCTCCAGAAGAAAGCATCAAGACATGGGCAAGAAGAGTGAATAACTTAGCAAAGTGTTTTACTGTCTAAAAGGCAACAACCAATTACCGTGTCTGTAGCATTTCAGACTAAAACTAGAAGATACTAGAAGACAACGGGGGAGAGTGCTGAGGGAAGTGACTAGGTGCCAAAATACTAAGAAAATTCGGGGGGCGTCTATCCATAAACTTCATAATTTATAATAAAAATAACCATGAGCATAGGGTTAATATGGTTACACAGCCCTGACTTCCCATCTGTCTGCCGATCCAGTTCATAATATCAGACTGAAAGCTCTTGTTTGACCTCTACCGTGAATTCCTAAATGATCCATGACATCCATCAGCAGGCACCACACTCACACACAAAACCTCTAATAGTTAGAAAACTCCAACAGGGCTAACATTTCCCGGCGTTTCATCCCAAGAGGCTGTGGGGCAGGAATAGCAACTTGGACCTCCCAGCCCTAGTTTTGACCGGCTACCTACCAAGGTCCGGAGCCCGGAGACTACTCTCAGCCATTGAACTCTCCAGCTCAGGGCAATCGTCGCCTGAAAAAGGACAAAACAGCTGAATCACTTTCACTAGCCTCCGACGTTCCGCTACCCCCCCCCCCTCAAATTCTGCACAATCCCCAACGCGGCTACCAAGTACAGCAAGACTCAACTCCATCCCTAGCCGTATCCCATCTCGACTTCCGCGCCACCTTCCAGGCAATTGTCCTCTTAGTCCCTCCATCCCCTTCAGATCTCTGTCCACTCGACGATTCTGACTCCTCCTGGCCCCTCTACCGCCTCCAGCTTCTGCATCTATTCGCTCCCGGATACCTGTGTCCACTTTCCGACCCCGTTATCCTCTCTCCAACTCTTAGACCCCACTCTGCTTTCCTTCTTCCCCTTCTCCCCTTCCCAGTATCCGTACCCTTTTTCTTGCTCCCCCAAATACTTAGGCTCTTTTTTGGTCTCCGTACTCCTTCCTCAAGGCCGCCGTATTGCACCCGCGGACTCCATGAGCTCTTTCGGAATCCAGAGCCCCAGCAGCTGCTCAGCAACTAGAGTATCACTTTCTAAGCATTCTTCGCCGCGGCTTCGGTTTAAATTTCCTCTTGCTCCGCCCCTAAAACAACCTAATTGTAGCTGCAAGATTGTACTACGGTGGCCCTAGGGGGCCAATATTACTCTGTAAATCCTTCCCAATCCCGTTCGTTTTCTGCTCCGCTTTCCCTGTCTGTTTATTTGATGGAGATACTTGGTATTTCTTACAGTGGGGCCTCTCCCTGCAACTAAAGCTTGGCCTTGTGACTTGCTTTGGCTGATTAAAAAAAAAAAAGACATCATTTCCAAGCACAAGTTTTAAAAGTCAGGGTGGTTTACCGAGTTCTTTTCCCTCATCGCACTGATTCGCAATGTCCTAGCTGGAGGCTGCCCTGTCAACTTCGGGTCCTTAGTGAAGATGACGTGGAACAGAACCATGGGCAACTCATAGTGGATCTATAGCATGAGCAGAACATAAACCTGTAAGCTACTCAGGTTTTGGAATCATTTGTTACCGTATCATTATTTAGCTCGACGTTCTCTAAGTGTGGCTCAGCCTTCTCAGAAAGTTCCTTGAGGTTAAAACTATTTTTACAGTAATACTATGAGTCTCCGGAGGCCCCCTGAAAAACCTTTGCACACAGCTCCTTGCATCTGGAACTGCATCCATTCTCTTCCAGTCTTTCAGCTTAAAGAACTCTTCCCTATTCTACAAAAAAGCGTCAGCATCATCTCCCATTTCCAACGGGAAGCCTTTCTGGATCCCTCACGTTCACAGCTTCCAAGCCCACTCCAAGAGGCAAATTTATCCTCATTTGCTTCTAGGTACCCTACTGCAACCTCCACTAGAAAAGGCTCAATTAAGACGTTTACCTCACTATATCGTCATTATTAGTTTAAACATGAATGTTTTCACTGGGCTGAAGAACCTTTGGGGGCAGAGATTTTGTGGTACTTATTTTTGTATTTTCAGTACCTAAGAGCAATGAGTTGCTGTGAATAATCAATAAATACTTAGCGAATGAAGGAGTCACGCCAGTGACCTGCCAGCCTCCTCTGTAGCTCAGGGAAAGCCAACCCGGATTCTTGGGTAATTCATTTCAGCCCAGACCCAGGTGTTTTGCAATTAGCAGAGGCTCTGGCTGCTATCCTCAAGCTCCTGCCTCTGGTGAGGTTCCCTGTTGTGTGACTGTTTCCTTATTCAGTGGGTAGGTGGACAATAAAAGCATCTCCTTACAAAGTTGTTGGAAAGATTGCAAAAGATAATGCATCAAAAACTCTTAGCTGAGGATAAATTCTTAGCACTCTTAGCCCAGTGTCTGGCAAAGGATAAAGAATGCTCCTCAAAGATATTCCTGTGTAATGTTGAATGACTGGGTGAAAGAAATGACTCGAGGTTGTTTGTTCACTTACTGAGCACCTACTTCTGTGTGTGGGGACATGCGTTAAATACATCATGTTAAGTGCAGAGAAGCAATCGCAACACACGGAGTGGTCTTAACACAAATGGCAGGGAATCAGGGAAGGTTTCCTTAAATTGGAGTGCTGTTCGAGAAGGAGCTCAGACAGGTGAGTAATCCAGACACAGCAGGTTCCTACTTGAAAGGTGTGTGTGCTGTGCACTGAAAGTCAGCTCAATGAGGTGGGAGGAACTGCTAGAATCGAAGTTGAGTTCCAGTCCCGTTTAGTTATTTGGCGCGTGACTTTGGCCAAGTCACTGAACCTCTCTGAACTTTCCCAACTGTAAATAAAGTCTGCCAGGATTCTGAGAGGCCACGTGACCGAGCGCACGCCTAGGCGCGCTCAACTAAGCAGTTATAAGAAAGCCACGGTAGATTTTCGGAGTTCTACGTCCGCCGCTCCGAGGCGTCTGTTTCCTCTCTGAGCTTGCGCAGTGGGTCCGCGTCGCGGCCCGTCAGGCAACGCGGTAGGCACCCTAGGGGCTGGCAGGACCCTGACCCCAAGATGGCGGCGCCCAGTGAAGTGGAAGCACCTTCCTCCGGCGAAGGCGATGGCGAGGGCAGCGGCTTTGGCTCGTGGCTAGACGGACGGTTGGAGGCGCTGGGAGTGGACCGAGCTGTTTATGGTGCCTACATTCTGGGTGTTCTGCAGGAGGAGGAGGAAGAAGAGAAGCTGGACGCTCTGCAGGGTATTCTCTCTGCTTTCCTGGTGAGAAGCCCGAACTCATTTCTTCAGCCTCTTGCCAGCCCTTGTCAATACTTTGTATCCCTGTTCCCCTACTCAGCGTCCCAGAGGATTAGTGGTATCACCTGGGAGAAGAATACTCTTCTGAGTTCTGGGCCGTGGGGAAAGGGAACCAGAAAGGTTTGTAGGTTGAATAGAGAGGAATGGCTTTCGCTTATTCTTGGGGAAGAGGCTCTCGCGGATTCCTGTGGATGGCGCTGAAATGTCTTAAGTGAGAATTTTACCATAAAGGTCAAACGACCAATTTCATTGCCATCCGTTGACAGTGTTCAGAGGGGGGAATTGAGTGCTCTGGGATATCTGTGTCCCAGACTGTCCCTTGACAAAACAGGCAGTGCCCAGACTGTCCCATGACAAAAGCTTCTCGGTTCCTATTTGGGAGGTGGAAGTCCAAAATAGGTAAGCTCACCTTAGAGGTCTTTTCATGCTTGAGCAGAACTGAACCAAATATTGTGCTTTTTTCCTTTATAAGTATTTAGAAATGTAGTAATCATTGTTGTGTGTGTGTAGGGGGTCGAAGTAGTAGAAATAAGATATCAGAGTTTTTAAGAAGAACGATAAACTTAGCACTTAGCCTCCTAGAGTCAATTTCAAGAATTCAGAAATGTGTACTTTAATCTGTGTTTGAGTAGTAAGCCGCCAAATTGTCCGCTTTTCCTGATCCTTTTTGCTGCCTTCATTTCCACTAATAGTTACCTGGTGAAAGGGTAGTTTATCTATTGGGCACGTGGTTGAAATATGACACTGGTGCAGCTGTCGCAGGACCTCCTGGCAAGGGTCCCCGCGGAGACTGACCTATATTTGGGAAAGCCTTAGCCCAGCTGGCAGTGCAGCTCGTCAGTTCAGTGGAAACAACAGTGGAGCAAGTTGTTTCCCCTGGACCCTGACACTGTAGGATTTAGAGGGAAAGCGTAGGAGGCCAGCAATTGAAGTTAGTTTTTATTTCCAGCTGGAAATAAAAAGTTTCTAAAGACTCTGAAAAAGAAGTTGAAGTAACTTAGGTCCCCACTGGTGCCAGCCCCTTGACCTGTTTTCTTCATGATGTCATCATTTGGAACCCTATGTCTGTTGATAAACACAGGCATGAATTTGAGTTGGACTGTTAACAGTGTCTTGGCATGAAAGTGATAAACCTTAGGGAATGTACTGTGTCGAGTGTATTGGCCGAAGAAGACTTCATAGAGGAGAAGGGTTTTTGCTCCAGAAGAATGAGGAAAATGGCTCTGAGTTGGTCGGAATCCTTTCCCTTGGATCTTGACAGGATGGAGTAGGTGCCCTTGACCTAGCAGATGTGGATTCCGGGACTCACTCACAGGATTACTTCTGTGTCCAGAGCCTCGGAAGAGAAACATACGCTCTGTCCTGTGGCTCCCAACACTCCTTGTGGTTTTTTCTCATCATTGCCTGTGTCCTCTGCATAGGCTTTGTTCACGTTGAGGGTTCTCTAGGAAATTAAGTAATTGGTCTACTTTTCCAACCAGGAAGAAGATTCCCTCCTCAACATCTGCAAGGAGATTGTGGAACGATGGTCAGAAACTCAGAATGTTGTCACCAAAGTGAAAAGAGAAGGTAGAGTTGGAGTTCTGATGTGTAACCTCCGTTGCCTTTTCCAGTGAACTTTACTGTGCGGCTGTTGGGGAGTTTTGGGTTTTCTTTGTCAGGTGTTCATTTTCCCTAAAGTAGTTTAAGCTGGCAAACACCTTGCAGCTTTAACTTTTTAACTGAATGTTGATTTCCCTTTTCCTTTTGACTTTTTCAGTTCAGCTGACCACAGTTATCTACATTGTGATTTTTGCTTTTTTTCTTTTTCATCTGCTTTCCACTGCTTTTTGTACACTTGTATTGCAGGTTTAGGGTGAACTGTACTTTCTCACTTTCTGCCTTTTTTGTACATTTCATAACATAAAGTGTGATTAGTTTTTTGCTTTGATCAGCTAAACCCTTCACCCTTTAAAATGAAAGAGAAGTAAGTGAATATACTCACCATTAGGATGCAGAAAACTCAACCCACTAAAGCCAGACTTAAAATAGAGTCTATTTTAACATCATTTGATTTACTTTAAAAAATGATAGTGCCCGGGGTCATACCATGGTCCAGTTATATAAACATCTTTGGGGTTGAGGCCCAGGTGACTCTGTTGGTTGGAGCATCATCCCTTATAGCAAAAGGTTTGATCCCCAGTCAGGATGCAAATACAGGAGGCGACTGATTGATGTTTTTCTCTCTCTTTCTCTCCTTTTGTCTCTTTAAAGTCAATAAACATTACCTTGGCGAGAATTGGCGGGGGGGGGGGGGGGGGGGGGACCTCCCCCAGGTGATTCTAATATGTAGCCACGCGTGAGAACCACTACTTGACACTATTGCCTTTTTCTTTGGGAATGGAGAACTCAATAGTTGGTTTTATTTTAAAATAATTTAAGAATTTTGCCCTGGCTGGTGTGGCTCAGTGCATTGAGTGCTGGACTGTGAACTAAAGGGTCACCAGTTCCGTTCCCAGGCCAGGTCCCTGGTGGGGGGTGTGCAAGAGGCAACCACACATTGATGTTTCTCTCCCTCTCTCTCTTCCTCCCTTCCTCTCTCTAAAAATAAATAAATAAAATCTTTAAAAAAGAATTTAAGAATTTCACCTGGCATAATTATCAACACGAAAAGACCAGCGTAAGTGGATTTCAGCATCCTCCGTAGGTTTCTGTGTTGAGAGGGGAGAAAGTTGCATGTTTGGAGGCTTAATTTTCTGCAGTTCTAACGCAGTGCTTTTCAACCTCTTGAAAGCAGCAGAACTTCAGTGCATAAAACAAGTAAAAGCAGGGCTGCTTTGATCGAAGATGGATACAAGCCCTAGAGCCTGGCCCGCATGGCCTCTCTCTGCCTTTGGCACCTCCTTTGAACCCAGGGTCTAAGGAGTCTAAGATGCCGGGGCCTTTACTCCAAACACTGCCTGGGTGGACTAGTGGTTTCGTGAGCTTGTTTTCTCTCACATACAACCTTGTCGTCCCTCTCTCCCCTTCCACCACCTCCCAGACGAAGTACAGGCCATTGCTACCCTCATTGAGAAACAGGCCCAGATTGTGGTGAAGCCCAGGATGGTGTCAGAAGAGGAGAAGCAGAGAAAGGCTGCCCTCCTGGCGCAGTACGCCGATGTGACAGATGAAGAGGAATATCCTTTTCAGAGCCTCAGCTCCATTTCCAGAGGCTCAAGCCAGAAGCACTGGCTGGTTCACAGTGAGCTTAGGGAAGGTGCCCCCCCACCCCCACCCCATAGCTTAATGCTCTCTGAAATGGCGGTGCTCGTGGCCTTCCGGGGGTGTGAGGAACTCAGTTGGAATAGTTGATACTAGACTTACATTTCTCAACACATAATCAAGAATGTTCCTGAAAACTTCAGTGTGAAACAAATAATGCCTTAATAATGCACCATTCCTGTTGTCTTTTTGGAAAATAAGATGTAGCTGTGGTTCTTTACCTTTCTGTGCAGTGTCGTGTCACGTGTAATACATCTCTATATCCTTTCCCCGTTTATAAGGAAATTGAGGCACCAAGAGATGAATTGGTGATTAGAAACATTCATATAATTAGTGGCAAAACCAGGATTAGAACCTGGGTATGTTTGGGTGAAGTGTTCCCAAATTTGGAGCAGTTTTGTTTGAGTCTTTTAAAAAAATATTCTTTTGACCCCATAATTAAAAGTGAGACTGAACCCCAAATAACCCAGGATAAATCTGCAATTTGAGGGGGACCTGGTTGAAAAGCAAATGTTGCTGGTAGGAGCAGGTTTGGCTCCTTGTGACTTTGACATTTGTTTAGGAAATGCTTGGTTTACTGAGCCGCCCCGAAGGGCATGGACATTACAGCAGAAATGTCAGCTGTCTAGTGAGTTCCAAAAAGAATGCTTAGGCTCTTTCAGACCAGCTTCTCTTGTAAGTTTTGCTCATGACTTTTCTTGCTAGGGTTGGCAGAGCTATGGCTGCAATTATGAAATCTCATTTCTTGGGCTAGAAAAGAGTGTTTTAAGCAGTAGTTCTCTGGGGGACTCGTTAAAACACAGATCGCCGAGCTCTGCCTCCCGGCGTTTCTGATTTAGTACGTCCAGGACAAGGCCCGAGAATGTGCATGTCTGACAAGTTCCCAGAGTGTTCTGGAGGCCAGACTTTGCGAACCACTGTTTCTGAGGTCATCTCACTACCTCTTGGCTTCCAGGTAACGCGGCAGTGCCCCAGGACCAGCTCCAGGTTCCCTTTATCCTCTAAGGGGTAAGGATCTCACAGAAGCTCTGAACACCCTTCCCCAAGTTGAGTCCCTTGAAGATGACTCTCCTGGGTTTACTGCCACGTCCCCGACAGCGTCCTTCTGTGCACTGTGCCTTTCCTACCCATCCGTTTATCGAATGTTTTCCGATGTTGGGTTTGGATGCACTGACTTCGGTTCATTCGACTTTCCTTAACATCACTTACTGAAGCAGAGGAGAAGGGTGACTCAGGTGCCACCACAATGAACATTGGTTCTGACAAACGTATCCTTCTCTGTGTCTGTCCCCATGTGCTTCTTCCCAGAATCCTCTCAAGGCTCAGTTTTTATTTTGCTGTTATTGCCATGGGCTCCCTCTGCCTCCAGAGCGCCTGCCTGTCCGGCCAGCACTGCAAGCCCCATGTCGGGGACAGCCCCAGGTGGTCAGCCGAGCCGGAACTTCCCCCAGAGAGGACATGTTAACCTGTACTATAAAGGGGTTAGCTTAGAGGAAAGGTTTCTAAGGGAAAATAAAAACCCGTGCTGTGGAAGCAATTGCAGTGGTACTGCAGTTTTGTTCTTTGTCCTCAAAGACCTTACAATTTGTTGGAAAGAGAACACAGAGTACTTTGAAGCTAAAAATACAGGGGTGGGCCAAAGTAGGTTTACAGTTGTGAGTATACAAAAGTTTATTCTTGTATTATTTATTAATTATTGTATTATTTGTATGACAACTGTAAACTTACATTTGCCCACCCCTGTATGGACAGATTGACACATGTGCTGAGGAAAGCCCCCACCAACAGAATCACTTAGGAGAAGCTTCCAGAAAAAGTGGATTTAGAAATCCCCCTTTGTAAAGGTGAGAAATATGGTGAATTATCTGGGGGAGGGTTTATTTCAGGAAGAATTTGAAAGCACTGAAGCAGAAGAAAGCTGCACTTTAAGAGCAGAGAGGAGTTTATTTGGTAGGAGCAGGTTGTGTTTTTAAAGTCGTAAGAAATGAGGGGTTAAGTTTTTGGCTGGGTATTTTCTAACTGGCTAAATTTACTATTTGATAAATTCAGAGTTTGTTACTAGAACATTGTTTCACTAAAGCTTTTAGTGGTCTAGGAAAAGAAATTGATACGGTCAGATTAACCAACTTTACTCTTCCAAGCATTTTAGCAGTGCCAAGCACCTAAAAATTTTGCCACTTATATGAATACTCTGTTCACTAAAACTAGGATAGATACTCCAACAATATTCTGCTGTTGAACGATGTAAGTACTTATTCTAGAGTGAAATTTTATTTTCATTAACTCAGTTAAATGTGAACAAGATTTTTATCCTGAGATTTATTCTACCATTATGTATTGTGTAATGGTAGTTTTAGGATTTCCCATTAGACCAAAGGTAAACATAAGGATTCTTTTCTTTTTTTAAATTAGGAATAGATAGAGACTCAGCATGTAGAGAATGGACAGTGAGAATTCAGAGAGAGCAGTAGCTGGGCCTGTGTTACTTACCCCGACCCTAACTCCTTAACTCTTTGTAGTTCTGTTCCGAAATACCAATGTGGAAGATGTCCTCAATGCCCGAAAACTGGAGCGGGACTTGCTTCGGGATGAGTCCCAAAGGAAGAAGGAACAGGACAAGCTGCAGAGGGAGAGGGACAAACTAGCCAAGCAGGAGCGCAAGGAAAAGGAAAAGAAAAGGACACAAAGAGGGGAGCGAAAGCGATAACCCTAATCAACTCTACGCTTTCTCCTCGTGAACTGATCAGAGGAAGAACCGGTTGTGCACGTGTGTATTTAAGAGAAATGAGAGAACATTGCGAATTGGTTTCCCCAGGGATTTCCCCTTTTGTTTACGTGGTTGAAAGGAAAATCACAAACACTTCTAATTACAAAATGTGCCATGTCTCTGTTGTGTGGGTAATCGGATTGTTGTAGCTAATACCTGTACCAAAGATCTGGAACAGGGGCGACATTTATATTTTAGTGCCCAAGTCCTGTGCTCCTTTTGGCTGCTTTCAAAAGTCTTCCCTCACCTTGGATAAGCAGTTGGAATATTCTGAAGGAACAGACACATGACCAACCACTCCTTCCCTGAGATGAAATTTGGGAGTGTAAATTGCTTCAGGAATACTATTCACCCCTAAATGTATTGTTTTCGGACTCAAATAGAAAGCTAATGAGCCCTGCCCAGATCCAGATATGTTGCATGGCAACCAACTAGGAAAAAGAGAAGGAATTATCTGATGGGTATTCTGGATTTGAGAACTGTTTTTTAAAAAGCATTCAGCCTATGGGAGGAAAGGAAGTATCTTTTTAAAGTAGAGATCGTTAACATTTTTCCTGATCTAGGTTGTGATTTTAAGGAGGATGTATCAGTATTGTGTGCAAGGATATCATTGTTAGATTCCTCTTGATTGCTAGTAGATTTTAATCCTGGTTTGCCCTAAAACATTAGAGTATGAAGACCTGATAATTATAGGTTTAGAGAAAGAAGAGGAAACACCTTTTAAGGACGAAACACTGGAAATCTCTGCTAACACAAAGATATTTAAGAGTGTACATAGTAGGTGCTCAACAAATTGAGTGAATGGGAAATTTGCTTGGGAGAGTCCAAAGTGAGCAGGAACTCTCTATTTCTACCTGTTACAAGCTACATTCAATTTTTAAATAAGGCCTTTCTCTTCTTCAGGCAGCAGACTGTCAAGAAGCCCGAAGAGAGCAATTTCTCTGACAAGACAAAGTAGCTCTTTTATACCAGGGGTCAGCAAACTACTGCCTGCGAGACAAATTTGGCCCCGCCCATTTTTGTATGGTACAAGTGAACAGTGGGTTTTACATTTTTAATGAGTTGTTAAAGATCGTGACAGAGACCTTATGTGGCTTGTAAAGCCTAAAATATTTAGTACCTGGCCCTCTGAAGAAAAAGTTTGCTGACCTCTGTTTTATACCATGAAGATTAACAAAAGTTTTAACCTTTGTGCAGCAGGTAAAAAGCAGCATGGTTAAGGAAAAAATGTGTTACCTCTGTACACTCCTATAACCGTGGCACTGGCAAAATTTTAAACAATATAACTTTTTAAAAAATAAACTTTATTTAAATCAGTGTCTTCTGATTTACTGTGATTCCTTCCAGCTACCCATGGAAATGAATTCTGTGTGGATAGTCACTTAGCAGTGTTGAATTTTACTTGATGCTTTGTTTTGCTTAGCCCCAATATCTCTACCAGTAGAACTTCTCCCTGAAATCCAAAAATTGTCTGCCTCAGTTTTCCTTTCTGTGAGGTTGGGTATTAGAAAGATTACCTTTGTTTTCTGAGAACTCAGTGAATTGGCTTTGAAGTACTATTGGAGTCTTAGAGCTTTATGTGGCTGTAGCAACAGTCTGTCTATGGATAGCATATGAGAAAGTCTTAGTAAAATCCCTATTTTGGATATTTTATTTATTCTTACCTTGACTTGAGTCTCTGCAGCAATGTTGGGGTATAACCATAGACCCCTTAAGGCTACTTGTTTTAATCTGCTCTAACGGTTAATTTTTTCTTCTGGGACTCTATTATGTATGTTAGTTAAGTGTACACTGGAATTAATGTTTAAACAGAAAAAAAGAATCAGCTAATTTGGCTTTGAGTAAGGTTATTCACTTAACTCAGGTGCTACTAAATCAGGTGCTACTAAAAAGGGACAACCAACTAAGTGGAGAATTATCTATAGGGTGACAACAAAATTTCAAAGAATTTTTGTGTTTGGTTTTTGTTAATAAACTAATATTTCATTTCTGACCACTGTCATGTAAAACCTTCCCCAGAATTATGACCTTAGCTTGCCTGGATTAGCATAAAGGCAGAGCAAAATTTCATTTTTAAAGGAGGAAGTTTATATCCAAAGATAACCAGAATGGTACTGGTTTATCTATCAACATTATTATGTGTTAATAGAAATGAAATTTAAAACTTAGCACCAGTTTTTATCAGTTAAATGAAATTTGCTTGGTTTTCTGACAAATGCAAAAAACAAAACTAGGTATTTTCAACAGAATAATTTATTTTGTTTTGAGAGACTAAATTAGTACAATATTTGTTTTTTTATAACATCCAACATGTCTTATGTCAAACTTAACCACTTTCTATGCAGTGACTGGTGGGGTGATCAATTTTATTTGACTACCTTCAATGTAATTCATTTGGTAGTTCTAAGGCATATCAGTGATCAAAATGTTTCTCCCCACAGTTACTCCTGAATTCTCAATCAGTTTCTTCCGCACATCATCTAAAAAAAATTTATCTGGTGTGATTACACTCTTTTTTTATACCAGGATTTCTAAAACTAGGAAAAACACCAACATTTAAAACATCAGTGTTTATAGTCAAGGATAGTTCAATTAAATTTCATAAGTACATTATATCATAGTTTAACTCATGCTAGAAATGTAAAAACCCAAGATCTGAGTCACATAATATCAACATTTCATATTAATGAATAAATTACTTGGGTTCCATACAAAGATATTAAGTGATGAGAAACAGAAAAAGCCAAGCTTTCAAGAGCACTTTAAAAAAATACAGAAGCAAACTCATGAACACAACTACACAAAATGTACACTAACCACTTGCAAACTAAACTGAAGATTAACCTTAAAAAATACATTTTAAAACTTCGTGATACCCTCATAAAAGGCAACAAACTAAGGGTATTAAGACAATAGTCATTATTTTAGTTACTGTGCATCAAATCTAAAAGATCCAGATAAAGGAAATGTTTTGTTTCGATTCAATTTAAATACTTTAAAATTGGAAGTATTTAATAATTGATAGTATAATTAAATTTTAAGAATATACACAAATGATTTGAACAGGTTTTATATTCAGTAACTTGCATGGTTTTTACACTGGCACTTTTATCACTAATTTAGGAGAATCAGATGCATTTCCCTCCTTAGGCACTAAGATTTCAAATTATAAATATGGTAGTATTTTAAATATTAAAATTTTACATGAATATTGGGTTCATTCTTATTTTCCTTTGTTTCCTAGGTATTATCCAGTTTTGTAAGGAAAACACTTTTATATCACAATCAAAACTTGTCTGTTACTAGACTGTAGCCATAATTGGGTTACAGTCATTTAGATTCATTATTTGGAATTATACTTACTAAGGCAGACCTAAATGAAACATCTTCTAGAAGAATTTCACATTTGCATTTACCTGCACTGCAGAATGGGTTTAAGCAATATTTAGATGTTAGGAAATATTTAATTTACTTAGTTAGGAAATATTTAATTTACTTAAACTTATCTTTGACCACTCAACTCCTAGAGTAGTCATCTTGAACTGAGTTCACTTTAAACTATATCTGATTCATTCTAAATAGATTTTTAAATAGAAGTTAGACTTCATTAAGGTATTAACTCTAAATCTGAAAGAAAATGCATTGGAATTTTCAAGTTTGACAAGTTCATTACAATTGTTGAGCATGTCTTGATACATTTACTTATCAGCTTTTTCTTTCTGCTGGCATTTCCTTAATGTTTGTTTGCATCACCTCTCTGATTCATTGCATTACTATTTATGCTTTCACGGACTTTATCTTCATAGTTGACTATATCTTGTAAAGCTTTTTCCACATCTGTTTGGCCAGCTGTATTGGCTGTTTTTGGCAAGGTCATCTGCAGTGCACACCACAGAGTAGTGCGTGCCTTCCGAGTAGCCACGCACATCTCTTTAATTGCTGAAGCAAGGGCAAAAACATCTGTAAAGGAAATAATCAGAGCCAGTTGACATTAGACACCACTAAAATTTTCCTTAACTCTTAAATCCCAGAACTGTGCTGCTAAATAATCAAACATTTTTAGAAAAGAAGGATAGGTATTGACCAAGCTAATCAAAGTTCTTAACATTTAAAAGTACAGTATTGACGCTTTATTTCTGACTCGTATGATGTCTATGCTTTCGGTAGAACACAGACTTTGTGATAGAATTATAATTAAACAGAGCAAGGTACTTTTGGAGTAGATTATGTGGGCATCATTTACCAATTCTTTAAAGTGTAAATCTTAGAAATCCAACCTTTTAACTTTAGAATCTGATTTTATTAACATTCAAATGAACTCACTGCCTTATGAATAGGATATGCAGACCTGACCTGTGTGGCTCAGTTGGATATCATTCTGCAAATGAGGGGTCACCGGTTCAATTCCTGGTCAGGGCACATGCTTGGGTTGCAGGTTTGGTCCCCAGATAGGGCACAGAGGGAAGGCAGCCAGTATGGAAGGCAGCCAATCAATGTTTCTCTTACAATGATTTCTATCCTCTATCCCTCTTTCTTCCTCCCTTCCCCTCTAAAAATTAAATAAAAAAATACACATTAATATTTGTACCTCTGTCATCCTGGCATCTAGGAACTCCTTGCTTTTGCCGATTTGAAGCATTAACAATTTCATCCTTTCTGCGTGACTGTACAATGTGAATGGATTCCAAGTGTCTATCAAGAGCAGTAGAGATATTGGCATGAAGGGGAGAGCTTCGAAGCCGTTCCATTTTGCCTAGTAGAGTTACAACCTGAGGGAAAGATTTTAAATTTTGATAAGGCGGGTAACCACAGTGCCTGTCATTAACTTATGTAAAAACAAATCTTCAATGAAGTAGAAAGCAGTAATAGTCAAATAACTGAATGCTTATTATGTCCTGACACCATGTTGGAGGCAACAAAGATAGAAAGTCAGTCTATTGTACCTTTTTTTTTTTAAAGTAGCGATAAACATCAATTTTGTTGTTTTCACTTATTTATGCATTCACTGGTTGCTTCTTGTAGGTGCCCTGGCAGATTGAATCTGCAACCTTGGCATAGTGGGATGATGCTCTAACCAACTGAGCTATCAGGTGGAAGGGGGGGTCCCAGAAAGAAGAAAACAGTTACCTCTGGGAGGGCAGGCTTTCCTAGCTAGGTTAGTGTTCTAGGAACCCATCCTTATCAGAGTACCAACTGGAATTGTTGAAAGAGGCTGCATTTGGTTTCAGAGAATTTTTTTGGAGACTCTTTCAACGTGTTTGCTCATTTCATGATGGGTGATTTACCACTGCACCTGCCCCAACCGTGCGGAATGTTAAGTTTTTGACCAAAAAATGGCATGACTCCAGTACCCCACCCTCCCTATTCACCCAATCTCGAAAGGAAATATTTTGCCAATGTGGAACAAAAAGTAGCAGAAGCACTAAAATCATCAAAATTGACAAGTTCTAAAACTGGTTGGAGCAGTGGAAAAAACGTTGATAGGTGTATTGCATCAAATGGAGAGTACTTTGAACATGACTTAAGTTTAAGCATGTAAGAATAAACATATTTTTAAATAAATTCCGTTTATTTATTTAAGGGAGTGAGGAGAGAGAGAGAGAGAGAGAAACATGGATGTGAGTGCGAAACAACCAAGGATATGCTTACTGGTTTCAGAGAGAGACAACCAGTTGGGGGAGAGAGAAATTGTGATTGGTTGCCTCCCATGTGTGCCCCAACTGGGGATGGAACCTGCAACCTAGGTATGTGCCCTGACCAGGATCTAACTGTTAATCTTTTGGTGTATGGAATGATACTCCAACCAACTCAGCCATGTGGCCAGGGATACACTGGTGATTTTTAATAAACTTTAAAAAAAATTTTATTTATTTGTTTTTAGAGGAGAAGGGAGGGAGAAAAAGATCAATGTGTGAGAAATACATCAATCAGTTGACTCTTACAAGCCCCACAACCCAGGCATGTGCCCTGACTGGAGACTGAACTGGCAACATTTCAGTTCACAGACCAGTGCTCAATCCACTAAGCCACACCAGCCAGGGCTTAATAGACTTTTAAAAAGAGTTCTTTTCAGAATTCTATAAAACTAGCAAACTAGAAAAGAGCATATGTGAAAATATTTCTGCCCTTTGTGTATTGATCTAATGTTGCTAAATATAGATAAAATTATTATAATAGCTATAAAAATAACCTAATTTAATGTGATATATTCCAAAGCTGATAAAATGTATTTCTTAATACCCACAGTTTGCAATCCTTTGATTTATTGCTGACAAGTATATAACTGAGAAAAAAGGAATTTTAACTTGGAATAGTTTTAAGAAAACAAAATAAAAAACTGAAGTTTTTATTAACATCTGGCTGTAATCCATGTCAGTATCTAACTATACCATTGATAACTTCTACTGTATAAATTTAAAAATTTGATAAAAGAATCTCAACTGACCAAGGCTGAAAGCTAGGTAAAATAAATCTTTTCTGAAAGAATTCATATATTTTTAAAGACAACATGGTAAAAGAACGGAACTGATGATATTCAATAAAATAGACTCTTATGTTGATTTTTCTAATTCCTGAAATGGCTTTTATTCAATCATAGAAGCAACCTATTCCACTGCATGCTTTTTCTCAGGAATCCTCATCAAATTTTACTTGGAAAACTCTAACTTTTTAAGAGAGGAAGGTCAAAAAAGAAAAAAAATTACCATACTCTATTAAAGTTGATTAGAAAATCCTGAAATTACAAAAGAGATAATAGGAGTAATCATTTATTAAATTACAAAACGACTTAATATCAGTATTCTGCACATTTTTTTCCTTTAACGTGTGGTCACCTCCCACTGGGGACCTGGCCTGCAACCCAAGCACGCACCCCAGAATAGGAATCAAATCAGAGACCCCTGGATTCGCAAGCCAGCACTCAACCACTGAGCCACACCAGTCAGGGATCTGTACATTTTATTTGGAGCGATATACTACTTTCCCCAAACAAGGCTATTTCATAAAATTATGCTTACCTACATACTTCAGTTTATCAATATACTTTTTGTTGAATAACTCAACAGTGCAGTGTTAAGAAAATGAAATATGGCCCTGGCTGGTGTAGCTCAGTGGATTGAGCACGGGCCTGCGAACCAAAAGATCGCGGTTTGATTCCCAGTCAGGGCACATGCCTGGGTTGCGGGCCAGTTCCCAGTAGGGGCCAGTTCCCAGCAGAGGATGCATGAGAAGCAACCATACATTGATATTTCTTTCCCTCTATCTTTCCCTTCTCTTCTAAAGATAAATTTTAAAAAAAGAAAGAATGAAATAATGGTAATTCCCTATTAATTTACCATCCTGTATAATGCAAGCACAACTTGCTCATCAAGCTAGAAAACAAAGTCTGTGACTAAGAAATGGGACTTTCCCTATAAATACCATTCAAAATGGTTTTTGCTTTGAAAAAAACTCTGTTGAGGATTAGCTCCAATGCCAATTTGGGTTTGAACAGGAACCATTTAAATTACTAAACCCATTTTTTAAATAATTGAATGGGGCTATTTTCCCTTTCCTAAATATTAATCATAGCTCTAAGACCAAACACAGAAAAGAATATACTTCAGAGAGTTACACATAAATGCAACTTAAAAATCCTTTAGAATTCTAACTTGCTGAAATGTCTTAAAAATTTAGCACTGGCCAGTGTGGCTCAATTGGTTGGAACTTCGTTCAGTAAACTGAAAGGCTGAGGCTTCAAATCCCTGGTCAGGGTGTTATCAAATGTTTTCTCTCTCTCCCTCCCTCCCTCAAAGCAATGAAAAAAAAAATCTATTGAGCAATTTAGAAGTCCACTATTGAAAGTTTTTACAGCTTACTCTGGCTTGTTCTCGAAGTTCATCCACAATTAAGCGATCAACTCTAGATGGGTTGGAAGTCAGCCTTGGAATTGGAGTATTATTAGTACTGGATACTTTTTTCCCTGGGTAATTTTTGGCAAGGGCCAATTCAGTCTGTAAAAAATATAATTACATAACTGTGTTTTTCCAAATATGATTCAATTGTAATATTTCTTAGGCCTAAACAATAAATTGAAAATTACTCCTTTAATAATCTGTTTTGGTATCAAAAGGCAGCAAATACAAACCATTTTATTTTTGTCATATTTAATACAAATAAAATACCTGAACACTCCACAGTTTAATACTTTAAAGAGTCAAAAAATTAACTTTTAACCTGTTAAAGAAAAAGTCTATTTCACTGGCAAAATAAACTACATAAGTACCACATTTTTTTAACCCCAAGCTTTTTCAGTCTTGAAGTCACCTAATTAATTCCTTATAGCCATGGACTTAAGAATTAGCTTTGAAATAAGGCAGGTACTCAAAGTACACTAAGGTAAACAAAATGAGGATAGGCAGAGGGGATATACCAAGTCACTCTTAAATGGATAGCTTTGTGTTACCTTTTTTCTCTCCTTTTCTAATGCTCTCCATTGTTCATAGCACTCTTCTAGACGAATATGAAGTTCACTGGCTGGTCCACTACGAGTTTTAATTGGTCTTTGAAATCCAAAAGTTGGTACAAAACCAGAAAAGGAATTATCACCATACATCATATCATTAAAATAAGGGTATAAATGGCTTAAGTCATCATAAGAAAACAAATCATAGGAATCCAACAGTGGAACAACTGAATGGCCAAATGGATGGGTAGATCTTAGGGGAAACCCATTTGAACCAAGTTGTTGAAAACTCTGATTATGCCTTAAATCTCCCATCATATAATTAGAAAAGCATGACGCCTGTGTGCGATTCGCACGACTATTAATATTATTGTCTCCACTTCCCTGTCTGTGGCTATTAAAATGACTCTGTGCCTCCAACAGGTCTTGATATGTATTTGCAGATAAGCCATCTAAATGCTTTGGAACCTCCTCAGGATCGTAATGTCCACTCTGGGGCTTAGCTTGAAAATTATGTTTGTTTACATTTTCAATGATCCCATACTGCTGAGCTGAATAGTTATCACAAAATCCGTTTGGCTGCTTTATTTTTTTATCAGTAACAAATTCAAAGAGATTTTCTTCCACAGTCTTTGCCAGTCCTTCCATGTGATTGACAGAGTGAATTCTTTCTGCACCATTATAATTGAAATCAAAACTAGAAAATGCTGAAGGGTTCTCTTGGCAGTACTTCTGAAACAAATTGCCATTTGGAGTTAAATTTGTGGATGATAGTTGGGGGAAATCTGAAGAATGGTTAGAACCTTTTGAAGCTGCACTTAAATGACTTAATTTCATCAAGTTACCTTGATTTCGATAAGGAATAGAAGTGTTATTTTTTGTGTGGACATTCATCCAATTTGGCCTATTTAAATTGATACCTCCTGAAGATGTTGCTGAGTTTGATAATAAATTCACTGTTTTAAAATACTCGGAATTTGACGGGTCAGCTTTAGCGAACTGTTGCTTTTCTGTGACATTAGCAAAATCATTATTAGCTGGACAAACTGTATGAGGTTTTAGTCCATATTCTGATTTTAAGCCAAAATCAGCAGTGAATGCTGCTTCCTTCACAAACTGTTTTTCTGTCAGGTGTGGTGTAGTTTTTGGAAATGTGAAATTCTGCTGGTCAGGTATTTTCTCTTCCATTTTTTTCTGATTTGCTGGTTTAACCTGAAATAACTTTGCGTAGGTGTCTGTTTCTACAGTTGGTGGTTCAGGTGTGCCACTGGCTAATTTTTTACTATCCTGAACACTAAAATTTGAACACTTATTAAGCTTAGCCTTATTAGAATGAGCATATTCTGGGTATCTACAGTAATCTGCATTTTCATTGTATCTATTAAACTGGGAAAGAAATATCTCTGCCCTTTTTTGCTGTAATGGTGCTTCAAGACTTTTAACACACATTTTCTCTCTTCCATAAGGGTAAGTATCAAGTCCCGATTCTTTCATGATGTCAGACAGGCCAGCTTGTGGTGTAAAACAGTTTTTGATAAATGGATATTCTTGGAATGTTGTTTTAGCTGTATCATTTGTCTGAACATTGTAACAGTTAGAATGATCACTTCTAGAGGAGTACATCCATTGGTCTTCAAGGTCTAAACCAGTAAATCCATGATAAAGTTCATCTACTTTTTGTTGTGGCGTGAAATTACTATTATGCAGGTATTGCTTTTCCACTGCTGACACAGATTCACCACTATAAAAAGCTTGCTGAGAGATGGCTGTATCTACTGGCCTTTTGGTTTCTGGTAACAGGTCATGGTGATCTGCAAATCTTGTGTTCATTGGCCAAACTGACTTTAAATTGGAGGAGCAGGTCCTAGAACAAGTAAATATATTTAATTACAATTTAGGTTTTAAGGCTTTATGTTCTCAGTGGAGAAGGTAGGAAAAGTTTTCAAAAACATTTATCTTGCCCCACCTCACCATTCTCTAATCCTTTCCAACTTTGCCTTATGAGCTACCATTACATTCAAATAATTTTCTATTGCTTGAAATGTGCTATATGCTATAGATATATAGCATATAGTATTTTGCTATATATAGGTATTTTCATCTTAATGAAAATAGGTACTCATCTTAATGAGTATAGGTATTTCCATCTTAATGTCTTCGCTATACTTTCCCAAGAGGCATTAAATAATAAGGTCTGAGGCTGGTGACTGTATGTCTTACATAAATATTTTATCTAAAGTAGCAGAAAACAAAGTCAGTTTTTCCTTTAATTAGTTATTACATAATACCAGTGTTGTTGACCAGTTTTTTCAAAAAGATGTCTTGCTGAAACTGCTACTGAAATTAAAATATTTTTCATTTGGTTACATGTGTGCTGCATATTTCCCTATTTATGAAACAGAACATTTGGGTAATATGGCTTTCACACCCCAAAAAACAATTAATGTATATTTAAATTGTTTTTACCAAATGAATAAAATCCATATGGATTTCTGCACAGCAAAAGTTAGTTTTATTTTTTGGAATATATGTACAAAATCTCCTTGGAATTTATACTCTTTAAGCCAAATTTTAGCTCATGAACTCAAGCGAAATAGCTCTAAATTATGAAAGAATAATTTTCCAATTGAAAGTTCTTAATAGCAAATTAAACTCTAGAGCCTGGCTGGTGTGGCTCAGTGGACTGAGTGCAGGCCTGCGAACCTAGGAGTTCACTGGTTTGATGCCCAAGTGGGGGGCATGCAAGAGGCAGCCACACATTGATGTTTCTCTCCCTCTCTTTCTTCCTTCCTTCCTCACTCTCTAAAAATAAATTTAAAAAATCTTTTTTCAAAAATAAACCTTAGAGTGAAACTTTCAACTATATGCAAGGACCTCAACAAAATCTAGGTTCCTAAAAAAACAAGTATTTGAATTAAGATGTCTACTGTCAGATGATCCTCTATTAAGTAAAAATAAAAGTTAATGAATAGGATAACTTAGTATATAGGGTGGGGCAAAGGTAGGGTTACAGCTGTTTGTATGGAAAACAATACAATAATAGATGATAACACAAGAATAAACTGCTTTGTATACTCATAACTATAAACCTATTTTGCCCCATTCTGTGTGAATGTACAGAAGCTTACTATATACTATGAAGCTTATATGATATACTAACCCATCAGCAAAATATGACTGTGATTTATCTTGTTCTTCCAAAATATTAGATACAAGTCCATATAAATCTGTTTCACTGCCATAGTCATTTCTGTCTGTCTGAATCCTAAAAATAAATGAATATCACATGTAAATTATTTTACTCACACTGAAATACAACATATTGATTTCTGTTTCCAGACTTACGCTACCATTATTTTCTACAAAATATTTGGATTGAATATAAACCTTAATTTCAAATAAAACGGGAACAAGAACTCAAGAATAATGTTCACTTTAGCTTACTGTCTATGCTATATAAACATTTTTCCTTCATTTCAAGTCCTCTGTCTAGTTCACAATGTATGCTTACCTTTTATTTCTCTAAAACAAATGCCATTCATTATAGGTGACCAAAATATAAATCTCTGACCTATGATGCTTGGCACTGTGGCTGCTCCTGAAAGGAAGTCCAGTCCCATTTTACATCCTTTAATCAACACTTGCTCAGATTTTTGATTTGTGATTTGAAAACCATATGAACCTGTTGCTCTTTATACTATGTTGCTCTTTTGTGTCTCTTTATGCTAACTGTTGAATTAGAAAGTAAAATGTGATGTGATCATCCTAGATACCCCAGCAATATTGCAGTTGTCCCTTAAATGTAATAAACCCAGGGGCTCTCTAAATCCTCGCCAAAGAGGTGACTGGATTTCCATGTACCTGATATTCTACCTGGTTACTAACACTGTCTAAATAATACAAAATGTAAAAATGATAAGAAGATGGAAAATTTGTGCCTTTTTACCTCCTATGGATTTTGGGTAATTTGTTCCTAGAACACGTTGTTTTAAATGATAACTTCTTATTTTCTCATATGTTGTTTTTAACTTTTAATACTGTTAGGATATTTTAGAAATAAAAAATATTTTACACATTTGCATAACACTCAAACATTTCACTGATCTTCATAATATGAGATGGGCAAGTATTAGTAATCATTCAGCTCTTTAATGACCGATCATTTGAGATACTAAGAAATTTGTGCCTGGCTTGTGTGGTTTGGTGGATTGAGCACTGGCCTACAAACCAAAAGGCTGCTCGTTTGATTCCTAGTCAGAGCACATGCCTGGGTTGTGGGCCAGGTCCCCAGTTGGGAACAAGTGAGAGGCAACCGATTGATACTTCTCCCACGCATGATGTTTCTCTTCTTCTCTTTCTCCCTCCCTTTCCCTCTCTCTGAAAATAAATAAATCTTTAGAAAAAAGAAACTTGTATTTTGCAAGGACATATGATTTACCAAAATTTTACTTGCTAAACAAATGGTCTTTTTCCACTACATCATATTATTTCAACAAATATTTAATATAAAGTTTCTATATAATATTAGTATATATCTAAATATAGTCATGTTATATATACTAAACTGTCCGTTGTTATTGGGAGGTGGGGAGGCAGGTTTAAGGTGGACTTCTGCTTTTCTTTATATATTTTTATAAAGTCTTTTTAAAAAATTTATTGATTTTAGAGAGAAGAGAACGAGAAAAACATTGATTTGTTTTCTATTTCATTATGGATTCTTTGGTTGATTTTGGTATGTACCCTGACAAGGGATAAAACTCACAACCTTGGGGTATTGGGACGATGCTCTAGCCAACTGAGGATATTGGGATGATGCTCTAACCAATTGAGCTATCCGGCCAGGGCCTGGAAAACCTTAATTTTTTCAATCCAACAGCTACAAGTTAAAAAATATTTGCTTTTTAAGATTATATATTACATAATCTTTCTAATAAAATCACTGTATAGAAAATTTACCACAAATTTTAGTGATTTTTTTAATAAGATTTTTAAAATAATTATTTTCTGCTTAAACTAAAGATGCATCAACTTCTATCAAATGCTCCCTTACATATAATTAAAATAAAGATAAATGTCACTCCCTAGGCTTTTCTTTGCAATAGGTTTCCATAATATCTTACCTCTTTTCAACCTCACTATACTTGTAGTGCCTGGCAGGTTGTCATCATCATTAGTATTGGAAAATGTATAAAGGCAGGGATGACGTTTGCCTTTGTTATGTTAATGCTAATATCTCCACTAGGAGAGAATCTGGTATGAGTAGTCTCTTATTTGTAGAATTGCACAGAAAAATAATTACAAGTATCTTATAAATCATGTTTATTGTATACTCGGTGAAGGAAAAAATTACTGAAAATTTAGAACTGAATGAAGAAAGAGATCTAAAGTTCTAACTCATTTATATGTCTTTCATAAAAGGAATTTAAGATTCACTCACTAAAGGTATCTCTAATGAATAAAAAATAGTAATATGCTAAAAATTACATACATATAATTGAGCATATACATATGCCCAATTTAGGATTTCCTAAAAGCATGGTAAACATAGAACTATGCCATAACAAAAATTAAAAACAGAATTAAATTAAAATGTTGATATAAGAAACAAAGAGCTAATACAACTGGGTTCCCATGTAATCAACACTTCGGTTAGCGTGAGAAATATAGTTTATTAATTTACCTGTTCTTTACATTAATCTGAGAATTAGAAGGCTGCTTAACATCATCTCCATAAGTAGACCATGGTGCATAGAAAAGTGAAGAATCTACAGAACTTGCATATTCTGTTGATGAAGAAAGTGGAGTATAGGTCTGCCTTAGGTCAACATTGTCTTCACTCTGAAATTTTAAAGAAATGCTCATGTACTGGACACATCAAAACTACATTTATTATAGAATATTAGTGGGGTCATAAGAAATTGGAGAAAATAACACGCATAACATTTGGGAGACAAAATCAAATGTAGACAGCCATTGAAGCGTACCTTATACTAGGGGTTAGCACATTTTTTCTGTAAAGGGTCAAATAATAATACTAGGGTTTGCTGACTGTTAGGGTCCCTATAGAAACCATAGACAATATGTAAACAAATGGATGTGGCTGTATTCCAATATTTTTAAAGATATACAATTTTTCTAAAGATTTTATTTTTTATTTTATTTAAATATTTTAAAAAGATTTTATTTGTTTATCTTTAGAGGGGAAGGGAAGGACAGGAGAGAAATGTCCATGTATGGTTGCCTCTCATGTGTCCCCTGCTGGGGGAACTGGCCTGCAACCCAGGCATGTGCCCTGACTGGGAATCAAACCATGATGGTCTGGTCCGCAGGCCCGCGCTCAATCCACTGAGCTACACCAGCCAGGGCCCAATAATTTTTTTTTTTTACAAAAATAAGCATTTGGCAGATCTAACCTAACCCCTGCTGGTAGTTATTGCTTATAACTAGTATAAAACGCCTACCATTGTTGCAGTTTTAATTTTTTGAAGTGATGAACATAATGTGAACACTAGCAACGTTATTTTTCATAAAACATTTACAAAACTTAGTCTTAATATCCTGAATGTTTTTTTTTAAAAAGTGAATGTACATTTATGTAGAATTTCTAACAAATTTCAATACATTATTGTATTTAGTTAATCTTGTGACATGGGTATTCTATTTTATTTTTAAATTTTTCTATTTATTTATTTTTAGAGAGAAGGGAAGGAGAGAGGGAGAGAAAAATCAATGTGAGAGAGAAACATCAATCAGCTGCCTCTCCTAAATGCCCCAACTGGGGACCAAACCCCACAAACCAGGCATGTGCCCTAACCAGGAATCAAACCTGCAACCTTTTCTTTGCAGGACAATGCCTAACCAGCTGAGCCACATGGGTCAGCTCTGGGTATTCTATTTTAAAAATGAGAAAACTGAGGCTACAAGTTACTTTGCCCATAGGTAACAGAACTAAAACCCAACTGAAGGCCTTTTTACTATTATTCTAGAGTAAGAATAATGTTATTATTACTGCTTTTTAAAACAGTATCTTTGCCCTGGCTGGTGTGGCTCAGTGGTTTGAGTGCTGGCCTGTGAACCAAAGGGTCCCAGGTTTGATTCCCAGTCAGGGCACATGCCTGGATTACAGGTTCAGTCCCCGATCAGATCAGTGTTTCTCTCATATAGGTGTTTCCTTCCCTCTCCTCCCTTCCTTCTCCTCGCTCTAAAAAAATAAATAAATAAAATATTTTTTAAAAGGTATTACTGTAATTAGAAGAAAAATACCAGTTAATTTTTCTTTCTGGTGAACATTTCTACAATGAACTTTGACTAAATAAGGTAAAAAGTTTGAATTTTAAGATTTTAATTACTTAAAATCCTGTCTCCTTCCAAAAAGGACTGAAGAGCAGTGAAAATAATTTGAACTACTTGAAACAGAATGAATTTAATAAACAATAAAAGATTAAACATTTGGTGGTTTTTTTCCTAGAAAATGCTTCTTTAAAGAAGTCTAAAATTGTAGGTTCAGAATTTTTAATTCTCCATCCAAGTAAGGAACTACTAAAACCTGAGATGTAGTGACTATAAGGATTTAGATATAACACTGTAGAAATGTTTTCTCATACAACATGGAGCAAAGGAGGTTTACAGTTGTGAGTACACTAAACACAGTTTATTTTTGTCGTATTATTTATTATTGTATTATTTTCCATACAAACTGTAAAGCTACTTTTGCTCCACCCTGTACTTACAGAGAATATAATCTTCACAAAAAAATTAAAATTACTTTTATTCTCTTAATCAAAATTTATATTAAAAGACATAGTTAAATCAAACTATTTCTGAATTTTTATCTTATTCAGAAATCATTGTAAAACAACATTTTAAACATACAATATTGAGTTTATGCTATACCAATAAAATATGAAAATTAGCCCTGGCTGGAGTGGCTCAGTGGACTGAGTGCCGCCTATGAACCAAAGTTCAATTCCCAGTTAGGGCACATGCCTGGGTTGTGGGCCAGGTCCCGGTGGGGAGCATGTAACAGACAACCACACATTAAAGTTTCTCTCCCTCTCTTTTTCCCTCCCTTCCCTTCTCTGAAAATAAGTAAATAAAATCTTAAAAAATATAAAGTTTTGAAAATTAATACCTTTCTTTTTTTAAAGATTTTATTTACTTTTAGACACAGGAGAAGCAAAGGAGAGAGACAGACATGTGCCCTGACTGGGAATTGAACAGGTGACCTTTTGGTTCGCAGGCCTGTGCTCAATCCACTGAGCTACACCAGCCAGGGCCTAAAAATTAATACCTTTCAATCATCCATCTCAAGAATCTCAAATATTTCACAACCATTTGTTTGAATTCTGGTTGTGATGTTATTTAAAATCTATGCACGATCTTCTTGTTTATAGCTTATTTACAACATCATGACTCTTCTGAAGCTGAGGAAACTAAGGCACAGGAAAATTTTTGCTGAGTGCCACTAAAAACTACCTTTCCAGATGTTAGTAACTCTTACAAAGACTTCTGTCTTTAGGATCTTTCATAATTTTATTCTTTTAGTTCTGAAGTTTTTATTATAGATCTACTTTAACTCTCTTCTAGGTAAGGTGTCCAAAGTGATGTAAATAATTGTTCATCTTTTAAAAACAATTGCTTAAACAAAAGGAGCATTTTCAGATTATGTAGTATCAAATAAGGTAAAGGGTACTGGAAACTAAATATATTTTGGGAATATACTGTCAAGTATACTTCACATTTCTACTTTTTATTTTATTTTTTCATTTTTATTTCACCTTTTTAAATAAGTTTTGAGTATTAGAAAACTAGGTCCTTTTAAAAGATTGATTTAAATTTTGTATTCCAGGATAAAATAAGCAATTAAAGCAATGTGGTGGATTCAAACATAATTATCCTTTATATTTCTGGATCCTTTTCACTTAAAACATTTACAGACATTAAATATGCAAATGTGTGGGGTTGGCATATTTATTAGACCTAGGTTAATTGCAAAACAGACCCTTACATCCTTGATATGCTTAAAACAACTGAAAGTAAGAATTTGAGACACGTGTTCATGAACTAAAGAGGGAAATGGTGGGGGAGGGGTATGCAGGGTGGAGGGGAATGGAGGGGGGGAATAGAGCAAATGTAATGGCATAATCAATAAAAAAAAGTTAAAAAAAAACAACGGAAAGTAAACTCAAATTTTAGCAGTGACGTAAACATCAGAGAGAGTGGTGGAATGCTGGTCTTGGCAGCGACAAGACCTGGGTTCCACGTGGGCTTTGTCATTTGGGGCCCAAATCCAGCTCTCCGTTCCATAATTTCAGTCTGGGCCTCACTCTCTCAGCACAGTGAGCGTATTTTATGAGGCTGTGATGGGGATTAAATAACTTTTTTTCAGGATATTATTATATCAAGAATATAACCATGTCCACACTGATGTCCTGCTTAAATCATTTCAAATGAAAATAACTTACATTGCCTTAATATGACTAACGAAATGAAATATTTGAGGTGAGGCAAAAGGCAGCACAAGGGAGCACGTAATGTAGGGCATCGTTAAAGCCAGAATAATTTCACCTTGAAACTCTCAAAAGTAGGTTTGTGCCGACTTACACGTTTAAAGGGAAAAAATATTTTGAGGTCACTGAGGAAATACGGATTTTCTTACATTTCCCACATCATTGAAGACACAATGAAAACAAGAACCAGTTAAAAATATATATACAGAGTCTGGCACAAATAACGCCCTGCCCCCCCCCCTTTTTTTATTACCCAATCACAAGCACATCGCACTGGAGCGCACCACGGGCACTTTAGGCGAAGCGTTCAAATTAAAACGCCATAGAGCCACGTGAACCTGTAAGTCGGGACCCCCGTGGCCCCCCAACCACACTCCCGCGGGCGTCGCTTCCCCGGAACCCCGTGCGCCCCGACCGGCCCGACGCCGGCCGCCGGCCCCTCCCCGGGCGCCGCGGAGCACCTGCGCTTTGCAGCAGTCGTAGAAGGCCGCGGAGCCGGGCAGCAGCACGCCGTTGAACACATCCGTTAGTCTGCCGCCCGCGTCGGCGCACAGGTTCAAGCAGCGGTTCGCACCTCCGCGGAACGCCACCTTGGGCTGCACGGAGGGACAGGAGAGGCGACAGAGACATCACGCAGGGCGAAGCCCGCCCAGGGCACCGACGCCGCCGCCGCGGAGTCCGCGCTCGCGTCCCCGGGATTCCCTCGGCCCCGCCGTCCGCGGGCCCGCCCTCGGGGGCCGCCGCGCCCGCCCCGTCCGCACCGCCCGGGGCCCCGGGGCCGCCGCGGCCGCCTCCCGTCCCCCCCGCAACCCGTCCCCTCAGCGGCGCCCCGAACCCCGCCCGGCCCGTCGGGGCTCCGCGCCACAGACCTGCCCCTCCCGGCCCGGGGCCGCCTCTCCACAGAACCGCGCCTGCGGACCGCCCGCCCCTCAGCCGCTCCTCACCGTCGCCGTCCTCCCCGTCTGACCGTCCCCACCGGTTACCTCGAGTCCCTCCCTTAGGCCTGGGGGGTGAGGGGGCCGCCCGCGGTGTCCGCCTCTCACCTCCATGGGTCCCCCAGCCCCTCCGGGACTCGGTACAGCTCCTGGGGCCCGGGGGTGAGGGGGGCGTCGAGGCCCGGCTCCCTCAGCCCGCACCCGCCGCTGCCGCCGCCACCGCCCCCGGCGCTGCCTGGAGCGGGTCTGTGGGTGGAGGGGTCAGAGCGAGGAACGAGGTCAGGGGGAGAGGCCGTTACATTGCCGACCCCGGCTCGCGACCCGGTACCAGCCGGCCGTGACTGGCCCCCTCCTGTGAGACCCGCCCCCGCCTCACACCCCCTCATTGGCCCGCTACCCAGCCAATGGGCAACCGCCCCCAGAGCCTGCTACCCTTCGCCGCCCAGAGACAAGGCCTGGAGGGGGCGGTTAGCCGCCGTCGTTCTCTCGCAGCTTTTGAGCCTTTCCCGCTCAGAGTAAACGGGTTCAGGATTGGCCCGAACGGGAAAGCACCGGCCCGAAGATTGGCTAGTGGGGCAGTAAAGGGGCGGAGCATGGGGGGCCGGAATGCGGTTTTAGCTGGGTGAGACAAGTGAGCGAAGTGGTCGAGGGATTTGGAAACTCCTTCGGCAGCTGCTTTATAATCGTAAACGTATCTGCTGCCCACCTTGTGCCATCATTTTATTTTTGCCCCTTGGGGACCCCAAATCCTGGAATTCTTTGGAACCTCCTGGAGAATAATAGACTCATGCCCGTTTGTAGAGTTCGGTGTTGTTGGGAACCTCCCTTCCGAGGGACATCCGTCCTCGGTCCGGGGCGGCAGTGGGGGTGAAGGCATTTGGGTGTCAATGTAACTAATTCAACAAAGTTCACTTTGATTTGCACAGAACAAGCCATTTACACTGGCAGTCCCATTTTGGGATGTGGTATTTCAGAAAAATGCAAGGTTTTGTCTCCAGATAATGCTGAAAAAATTGTGGGTTGAAATATTGAAGATGATAAAAGAAACATAATAAGCACCTTTTAGGGTGTTTATATTTGGCTGGGTAGCTCAGTTGGTTGGAACATTGTCCCCATATGTTAAGGTTGTGGGTTCCATCCCTGGTCAGGGCACGTGTAAGAACCAACCAGTGAATGCATAAATAAGTGAAACAACAAATTGGTGTCTCTCTCGCTCCCTCTCTCCTTCTCCTCTTTCTAAAAGTAAACAAACAAACAAACAAACAAAAAAACCTTGAGAAGCACTCTTTTAGGTGGAAGAGGTTCTAACTCAGGCACAAATTAGAAATAGGGTAGGGGGGACAAGTGTTGGACCATATCATCCCGATAGTTATTTCAGATCTCAGTTTGGATTTTAGAAAGTGGACCTAGTGACACGGCTTTTTCTATCTCACCCTTCAAATTGCAGAGATGGAGCTCATTTCCCCTTGTTTCATTGAGAACTTACTGTTTTCTATGCCTCTCTCTCTCTCTCTCTCTCTCTCTCTCATAGTACCCAGAACAATTTGAAACACTATGAATCTCTTTATGTATTTTTTATTGTAAGATATACATAAGATTTACCATTTTAATCATTTTCAAATGATTGGCATCTAGTAGAGTTCATTGGCATCTAGTAGATTCACAGTGTTGTACAACTATCATCACTATCCATTTCCATAATTTTTACTATCCCAAAGAGAAACTCTGTACCCAATGAACAATACTTCCCCATTTCCCCTATCCTCAACCCCTGGTAACCTCTATGAACTTGTCTATTCTAGGCACCTCATGTAAGAGGAATCATACAATATTTGTTCTTTTGTGGCTGTCTTATTTCATTTACATAATATCAAGTTTCATCCATGCTGTTGCATGTGTGAGAACTTCATTCCTTTTTATGGTTGAATAATATTCCACTGTATGTATATACCACATTTGGTTATCCATTCATCAATTGACGGAAATTTGGATTGTTTTCACCTTTTCAATATTGTGAATACCACTGCTATGAACGTTATATACAACTATCTGTTTGGTTTTCTTTTCTTTTTTTTTCTTCTTCCAATTCTCTTGGACATATTCCATATAGGAATGGAATTGTTGGGTTATATGGTAATTCTGCTTGACATTTTGAGGAATGCCAAACTATTTTTCACAGCATTGCACCATTTTACAATACAACCAGCAAAGCCTCAGGGTTTCAATTTTTCCATATCCTCACCAACATTTGTTATTTCATTTTTTGAAGACAAAACAGCCATTCTAGAAGGTGTGATGCAGTACCTCCTCGTGGTTTTGTTTTGTATTTTCTTATGGCTAATGATGTTGGAGAACTATTCAAGTCTTCTATTCATTGTTTTGAGATCATACTGTCTCATTTGGTATTGGCATGGTGTGTTTTGGAAATGAAGATTATAGGAAAATTTAACACAACATTGAACTCATGTGAATACAGTAATAAAGGTAACATTTTTGATTATGGAGAAAGTATTTAATACATAGTTTTTCTTTCAGCTCCTGTATTTCTTTTTTGGAATATATCTCTTGTCGAACATGTATGTTGAAAGATGAGTGGGATGGGTTTCACAATCTTATCCAGAGATATATACAAACCTCCGATTAAAGTGAGAAGGAGCTCTAAATACTCAAATAATTCTTTTATGTCTTCTTTGCGTTTTTCTGATTTTAAAGTTTTTTTGGGGAAATGACCTTATTTTTTTTAATTTTTAAATATTTTTAAAAGTTTATTTATCTTTAGAGGGGAAGGGAAGGAGAAAGGGAGAGAAACATCAATGTATTGTTGCCTTTCGTGCATCCCCTGCTGGGAACTGGCCTACAGGGAACTGGCTTGCAACCCAGGCATGTGCCCTGACTGGGAATCGAACTGCAATTGTCTGGTTCGCAGGCCCGCACTCAGTCCACTGAGCTACACTAGCCAGGGCTTGACCTTATTTTTCTACTTATTGAATGTCCCTCTATAGGAGCGACCATGAAAGATTTTTATATAAGGTTGATCACATTTCGGTAACCTCAACTCAACTCAGAATGATGGTGCCCTTAAGTAATAAACTCTTTTTTTCTTGCTATTTTGGGGATATTTAAATAAATCTAAACTTATGATTGAATTTTTAAAGAGTGATATTCATGTAAGAACTTTCTTTGATGGAAATGGGAGCAATTTAAACCTATTTCATCCTGAAAACTTAGTGCAGAATGCAGACTTTCTCCTCCAAAGTATATTTATAAAGGCTAAATTCTTTATCTTCTTTCTTTCTTTTTTCCCTTTCTCTCATTCTTTTTTTTTTTTCCAGCTCTGGAAGACAATGTACAATATGGTAGCTTCATAAAGTTACATTATTTTTTACACTTTTACAGTTTTGAGTGATAAATAGTATTTCATTTTTCTCCCAAGTTAAACTTAAATTTAAATAAAGCACTTACTTTTGAAAGTTGTTTAGGGTTAAGGTGTATTATGGACACATCCTCAGTGCCAAAGAGAGAATTCTGAATTAACTCTCCACAGAAAGCAATCATATCATTCCAAGTCAATATATAATTAAATTGTTGCAGGACTGTTATATACATGCTCACATCTGTACTAAACAAATTATTTTTCCAGTTTCCTAAAGGACTAGTAGTCCGATGACTTTAATGGGCTGCACACCTCTGTGATTCAAATTTGCAGTTCTTCACAGGCTTCTCTGACTTGAGGGACTAAATTCCTTTCATTATTCTTTCTGAAATTAACTTGGCTACCAGGCCTGGTTTCTCGTACTTGTTTCTGCTTTTCCCTTTCTGGTTGGATGGGGTTCCAGGTCACTGTATCTTCATCTGTGCTCTAGGAAACTTGTAGGTGTCTACTTAGTTTGAGATGAAATCCTGAAAGATTTATGCACTTACCTTTGCTGAGTAAATGTTTCTGCTTGGAGTGGGGTGGGGGGACATACTTGAGTTAATCATTTATTAAAGACAATATTATGCTTTTCCTATGGCAAGCCCTTCTATCTCTGCAAAGGTCAGAATTAATGTTCTTTCTCATCTTTTCACATTTTGATATTTTTCTAAGTATAACATTTCTAGAATTGATTTTCCTGGGATTATATTTGATATTTAAATAGATGAATTAGACATTGAACTAGTGTTTGCTTTGTAAAGTGAAGAGTTCTGAATATCTCTGTTTCATTGCCCTCTAAAACTGAGTTTTCTATTTCTCAGTGTTTGATTGGAACCAGATGTTAGAAAAGGTTCATAGAAGAGTACCACCAGAAAAAGACACCTTTAAAAAGATGTGTTTACAGATTTTCTTTTTTTTAAATTTTTTATTTATTTATCTTTAGAGGGGAAGGGAAAGAGAGAGGGAGAGAAATATCAATGTATGGTTGCCTCTCATGCGTCCCCTCCTGGGAACTGGCCTGCAACCCAGTCATGTGCCCTGACTGGGAATTGAACTGCGATACTCTGGTTCACAGGCCCGCACTCAATCCACTGAGCTACACCAGCCAGGCAGATTTTCTTTAGACCTTTAAGTTTCTCCTGAATTTGAGAGATCCCCAAACTATATAATGAAGGATCTTCTGACACCAATAGACCAGAAAACAATTTCTTTAAAAAAATTAAGATCCAGAGTTTTACTTTAGGTCACAAAGTTCAAGAACTTATGAGGGCACCTGTTTGTAAAGATCCATTCAAGCTTTGCATGTTTACTTCCAAAGAAAGAAAGCTTCTTCCAACAAGCTTTCTTCCAAAGGGCAATCAAAGGACATTCATGAAAGATGTGGTCTCCAAATTGGTTAATTATATACCCTTAAGGTAGGAAATAGAGTCTGGATTTATAGAATATTCCTGAAAATGCACAGCCCACAGAATTATTGCAATCTTTGAGTAGCCCCAATTTGATATTATTTTATCTGTCTCGTTTCCTACATCAGCAGTCTAAGGTACTATGAGAAGACATATTTATGGGTTTACCTGGAAATTGGGTTTTTTTGGAGATCATTGTGTTGAATAAGAAGAGGCTTGGGCATCTTTACTGGAGTGTGTCAGAGCTAGGAGATAGTTGTTCCATTGCTAATACTTTTAAAAACTGCTCACGTTCTGAGCTGGCCCCTACTTAGGGAAGGTTCTCTAGCCGTCTTTCCTCAGGACACCTGCAAAATTGAAATCTGGAGAAGCTTGAGTCTTTCCTTGAAGAGGAAAAGAGAAGCTATTTCTTTGACTCTTGCTTTGGAAGGCAGCACCAGGGAGGTTTCCCCAACTGCAAGGCCCCACCTCTGTTTCAAGGTCTTTACCTCTGGAGTCCTACTGTTTTTCTGAATAACCTGGTTCTCTCTCTGTCTCTGTCTATGTCTCTCTCTCTCTTTCTAGTAGACTGTTTTTCAGAGCAGTTTTAGGTTCACAGCAAAATTAACTGGAAAGTGCTAAAATGCAGAGTTCCCCTTATTCCCTGCTCCCCAAAATGCACAGCCTACCTCAATATTAGCATCCTGCACCAGAGTGGTGTATTTGTTACAATCAATGAACCTGCATTCACACATCTTTATCACCCAAAACCCATCGTTTACACAAGGGTCAACTCCTGGTGCTGTACATTCCGTGGGTTTTGACAAATATGTAATGACATGTATCCCACACAGAGTAGTTTCACTGTCCTAAAAACCCTCTGTGCTCCATCTATTTATCCCTCCCTCCCTCCTAACTCCTGGTGATCACTGGTCTTTTGACTGTGTCCATATTTTGCCTTTTTCAGCAGGTCATGTAGTTGTAGTCTTGTCATATTGGCTTCTTGCACTTAGTAATATACACTTAAGGTCTCTCTATGTCTTTTCATGGTTTCACAGCTCATTTCTTTTTAGGACTGAATAATATTTCATGGCTGGATATACTGGTTTATTTTTCTGTTCACCTACTGAAGGACAACTTGGTTGCTTCTAAAATAAAGCTGCTATAAACACCCATGTGCAGCTTTTTGTGTAAACATGTCTTCAACTCCATTGGGTAAATACCCAGGAGTGTGATTACTGGATTGTATGGTAAAAGTATGTTTAGTTTTGTAAGGATCTGCTAACCTGTCTTTCAAAGTGCCAATGTCATTTTGTACTTCCCACCAGTGATGAATGAGAGTTCCCTTTGCTCCACATCCTCGCCAGCATTTGGTGTTGTCAGTGCTTTTAATTTTGGCCATTCTATTAGGTGTATAAGGGTATCTCAGTGTCTAGTATTCAGTCTTCTAACTCTTGGTTTTACATATTCCTGCTTCTCTACTTTTCTTTCTACCCCACCTTATAGATAAGTGTTCCTCAGAGCCCAGTCCCCAGACCAACAGCACCAATACCACCCAGGCACTTGTTGGAAATGCAAATTTTGGGGCCTTGCCCAAACTTACTAAGTGAGAAGCTCTGGGGGTGGAGCCCAATAATCTGTGTTTTAACAGCCCTCCAGGTGATTCTGATGCAAGCTAAAGTGTTCTAGACCCGCACTCTCCAGCATGGTAGCCTCTAGCCATCTGTCACAATTGAGCCCCTGGAATATGGCCAGAATGAATTGAGATGTGCTCTCCAGGTAAAATACACTCTGGATTTCGAAGACTTAGTATAAAAAAATAGGATGAAATGTCTCATTAGTAATTTTTATATTGAAACATATTGAAATTATAATATTTTGGATATATTGGGTTAAATAAAATATCTCATTAACATTAATGTCACCTGTTTCTTTTTATCTTTTATAAGAGGTTACTAGAAAAATGTTAAGTCACATATATGGCTCTCATTATAGTTCTGTTGGACAACATTATTCTAGACCATGAGTCTGCGAGCTACAGTCTGCAGGCCAGATCTGGCCTACTGTTTTTTTATGGCCCATGAACTCAGAATAGTTTAAATTTTTAAATGGTTGAAAATAATTTTTACGAAAGAATGATGTTCAACAGCTGATTTCTCAAAAGAAACTTTGTAGGCTAGAAGGGATTGGCAAGGAATATTCAAAGTCATGAAAAGCGGGGACCTACAGCCAAGACTGCTCTGCCAAGCAAAGCTATTGTTTAGAATCAAAGGGCAGATAAAAAGCTTCCCATACATGAAAAAACTAAAAGGAGTTCATCATCACCAAACCATTATTATATGAAATTTTAAAGGGATTTACTTAAGTCCTGGCTGGTGTAGCTCAGTGGATTGATCGCGGGCCTGCGAACCAGACAATCACGGATAGATTCCCAGCCAGGGCACATGCCTGGGTTGCAGCCCAGTTCCCTGCAGGCCAATTCCCAGCAGGGGACGCATGAAAGGCAACCATACATTGATGTTTCTCTCGCTCTCTCCTTCCCTTCCCCTCTAAGGATAAATAAATAAAATCTAAAAAAAAAAAAAGAACCACCACCGAAAAATTCAGACTTGATACACAACCCCCTTAGTATATAAAACCTCCTTTAAAAAAATAATAAAGGGACTTACTTAAGAAAAAGAAGATCAAAACTATGAACAATAAAATGGCAAAAATACATATCTATCAACAATTGAATCTAAAAGACAAACTAAGCGAACGAGAAGAACAGAGACAGAATCATGGATATGGAGAGCGTTTTGATGGTTGCCAGATGGGAGGTGGGGTGGTGGGGGAATGGGTGAAAGGAGAGGGGATTAAGAAGTACAAACAGGTAGTTACAGAATGGCCATGGGGATGTAAAGTACAGTAGAGGAAACAGAGTGGCCAAAAAATTTATACATATGACCCATGGACATGAACAATGGTGGGGGGCCTGAGGGAGTAAGGATTGCTGGGTGGGGGGGCAAAGGGGGAAAAATCAGGACAACTGTAATCGCATAATCAATAAAACATATATACACAAAAATGATATTATGTAATATGTGAAAATTACATGAAATTCAAGCTTCATTGTCCATAAGTACATTTTTATTGGGACGTTGAGATCACTCATTCATTTATGTATTGTCTGTGGTTGCTTTTGCTCCACAATGGCAGAGTAGTGTCTGTGACAAGGACTCCATGGCCTACAAGTCAGGAATATTTACTATCTGGCCCTTTACACAGAAAGTTCTAGACTGTCAGCTACCACACACTCCCTGGGAGAGGACCCTGCTTTTAACTTGCCCTGATCTTTGTCCTTAACCTTTGCTTAGCTTTTAGGTCCAATTGCTTGCCCCAATTCTATCAGTAGAATTTTTGGGTTACAAAATTTGACCTATGCATTATTTAAGCTACAAAGAGGCAGACCAAAATGTTCTTGCCTTCCTACAACTGCACAAGAAACTTACAGATCCAGAAAAAAGGAACGGAGATGTTTAATAGCTTCCTTCTCTGAAGGTAGGGCCTCCATTCTCAAAGAACAAGAGAACCCAGGACTGACATTTCCATCAGATTCAGAGGTGAGCCTACGATTTAGGGCTGGCCGTTTCTTTCACAACTCAGCAACACCTCTTGAATTAAAACTCTCTCTTCCTCTCTCTCTCTCTCTGTGCACCTTATGCCTACTCTCAGCTAGTTTAGTTGGCTTCTGCAGCAACTTGTCCTGCCAGATATCTTGTGAAAACCACTATGATGGTTTTTCCACTTCAGCGAAGCAGACATCTGGATCCCTTTGTGAGCCTCGTGATCCTTATTCCCGACCACCGCACCACTATGCGGCCACAGCCTCCTTGGCTCAATGAATCTTTATGGTCTCATTTTATAGGTTCCCCAAAGAAGAGAAGTATGGCTGTGGTTTCCAGAATGTTAATTGATAACAGTTCTTGGCAACAGTGCTCTTTCTGGCTTTCCTTCCTTAACCTGCTCCTTCTACCTATATCATTCTTTAAAGAGATCTCACCGGTCTGCAGTTCCCAGTCCCAACCACCCCACACCCACCCTCACACCATACGCATCACGTTTTTCATCCCTTTCTTCCTTGCTCTACTGATGACACTTAGGGCTCTTTGACTTTCTAATATGAGTAGTTTGTAGGCAAGCTCCTTGAACATTGTGATGATACAAATTTTAATGACTAAAACTGGCCTCACTGAGATCAGTTGCTCCCCAATTCGACCGCACTTCATTGGCAACGCTGAGGGGCGGTCTTGCATCTCTATTCATTTAAGAACTCTCTCCTCCGGACCACTGTCATTAGAGTCTATAGTTGCATTGAATTTAGGCCTTAGGCTGGGGTTGGGAAGAGACAGGAACCACGTATCACACCGGTAAACCCTAAACAAGCCTAGCTTTTCATATGTGGTCCATCTTGCTCATCTTAAATATTGGGCACCAAGAGGGAAATCAGTTGGGAGGTTTCCATTGGAAAATAAACTGAGGATCAAGCGGCTTTGTGTTTTATTCCAGCTCTTGTCCAGATAATCTCTAAATTTCTGGCCCTCGTCTTCTCTGGGTTTTACATTTCTCATTTATAAAGGGTCTGATTAGTCAACCTTTAAAGCTCCTTCCAAGTCTGCACTGTTCCGATTCCACCTCTCCGTCTATCACCTAGAGACGATAATCTCTAGCCTCATCACTCAAAGACTGAGTAATGTTAATGAACTGCCAGAAATAAAAACTTGTTGAATTCCTCAGAAGAGAGAGCCATTCATTGAACTCTCACTTAATCAGGATGAACAAGAAATGAAGTATTCCAATGTATTCCATATGTTGGTTAAATGGAAGTTGTTATATACCATATATGCATTAGCAAATATTTATGTAATTAGAACAGAATAAAACACCCAATAGTAGAATTATGATAGTCATAACATAAATGTTTTGCTTCAGCCTCTTACCGTGCTCTCAGAATAGATTCTGAACTCTTAGAATTATTACATAGCACTGGGGCTGTAGATGAGATGAGACTGGGCTCAAATAACAATATATAATTAAAATTGTTTCCTGAAAACTTTTAAAATAATTTTTCTTTCTCACAAAATTAGATATAGCCCTGCTGTTTGTGGCTCAGAGGATTGCCAGCCTGTGAACCAAAAGGTCACTGGTTCAATTCCCTGTCAGGGCACATGCCTGGGTTACAGGCCGGGTCCCCAGTTGAGGGCGCACAAGAGGCAACCACACATTGATGTTTCTGTCCTTCTTTCTCCCTCCCTTCCTCCTCTCTAAAAAATAAATAAATAAAATCTTAAAAAAAATCATAGAGAAGGCTTACCTGATTAAGGCCATTGATGTGCCAGCATTCCTCCATATCCCCCAAGCTCCATTCTGTATCCCCAGTGGCCCAAGACTCGACTTGGATTCTGTTGTTAATCTGATGCTAAGTTGCTTTGTGATTTTTCTCAAGTATCTGTGACTTGTGTTATTTCTCTTCAACAACCTTGTAAACCTACTTTTTTTTTCTTCAGTCCACCCTTAATAGCATCTGGCACTGGCTTTACACCGGCACATTCTCATTAAATTATTTTTGATTGATTGTTACCAAAACTTCCATATTGAACACAGCAGGGTGTCAGGAGTGCCTAGAGCGCAATTTAAATGGGAATAAAGAGGGAATTCAACATATGGCATGTTACTTTCCGATACTATAATACTACTAGCTGCCATTTATGAAGTGCCTATTAATTGTCCTGCCATACACATTATCTTGCTTAATTCTTGAAATAATTTTGGGGGGTTGGGGTTTACTGGTGATATTCACAGAGGTTAAGTAACTTGCATAAAGTCCCTAGGCTGAATGTCAGACCAAAGCTTTGTGTAGTCAGGTTTGCCTGACTACACAGCAGTTCCACTGTGCTGTATTTTCTTCATATATTCTTTCCGTTAAGGGGTATCCCTTAATATGAACTCCAGTTCATATTTTTACTTTCATTATTATATGTTTGCTTAGAGGGAACATCTGAGGTCTCATGCTGAGGTATATGCTTAGGATAGTCACGAAGCAACAAAGAAGCATTGCTTCTCTCACACGCGACCTCACATTATGCCCTGGTCAAGCTATTAAGGATCAAGTTCATTCTTTGCTTTATTATGTCCTATGTTCTGGAGGGAGTCCCATGATGGCTGGCCTGGGTATTACAACTGTCACCTTGGCTGGAGCTGGAGCTGGTAAATGGAGTGGAAGCTGGGCGTCGGCTCCGCTGTAAAGATGGGAGACATTATTTTCCTAATGGGGAGGATCCCAGTGGGTGCCTGGGAGCTCCACCTCTTCCCATTGGCGTGTAAAAGACATTTCCTGTTTTCTAGAAAAGTTATGAATCTCAAAGATGTCAGAGAGCGCTATTTGGGGAAATTAAGTGTAAGCAAATCAGAATCACATGGATTGGCTTTTCCTCAGAAGAGATTCACATTTTAGAGCAGGACAAAGACCAGATGAGCTTTTAAGTGTAGCATGGCGGGGCTGGGGGATTTCAGCAAATCTGACCCCATTGGTCACACCCAGCCCAACTTGCCCTCACAGCTGCAGAAAAACAGGTGACCTCTGGGATGGCCTAGTCCCGGGTCTGTGTTCTCATAGGACAGAGGCCCTGGATGTAGAAGTGGAAGGCATGGGTTTGTGGTGCAGCAATGCCAATTAGCAGCTCTTACGACCTTTGTGACTGGACAAGACATTTAGTCCTACTAAATTTCCTCGTCTTGCCCTGACTGGTGTGGCTCATCTGGTTGGGCGTCATCCCACAATGCAAAAGGTTGCTGGATCCATTACCGGCCTATGCTTAGGTTGCATGCCTAGGTTGTGGGTTCTGTTCCCAGTCCAGGTGTGTGAGAGAAAACTGATCAATATTTCCCTCTCTTTCTTTCTTCTTCCATTTCCCTCTCTCTGAAATAAAAAAATAAATAAGTAGATAAATAAACTTCCTCATCTGTTAAAAATGTTTTTTTAATTTTTTTCTAAGAATATGATAGCATCTTTCCTACCTGCTTATGAAGTTTTTGTGATGCCATGGTGAGAGTTTGTCATAAACTATTAAGTCATTATCATCATTTAACTGTATAATAAAGAATTTCAAGAGGTAATAAGTGATGATAATGACCAAAATATGGTCAAATGGGCTGACACTTTGTAAAATGTCTATAAGACTTTTCCTTCAAGGGAGTATTAAAATAACTAACATCAATAACTATTTTTATTAGATGACCCTGTAACAGCCCGGCCTCCTAGATGGCAGAGTCGTTCAGCCAATAGGAACAGGAACCCAGCCCTGGGTGCTCTGTAAGAGAGCACTCTGGGAGGTGCGCATGGCAGCGTTGGCTGTGTTTCCTTACCTGCTACTGAGTCAGCTCTGACTGACTCCTGGCAACCCTTTGAATGAGTGACGTCCACAGTGTCCTGTCCTCAACAGCCCTGCTCAGCTCCTGGGACTCACGTTTGTGGCTTCTTTTATGGAGTGAATCCATCCCATATTTTCTTCCTTGTTTCCTGCTGCCTTTGATTTTCCCAACATTATTGCCTTTTCTACAGAACCTGCCTTCTTACATGTGCCTGAACGAGGATAAGCTTTTGTTTAGTCATTTTTGCCTCCAGGATGTTTCAGTCTTACTTTGCTCTACGGCCCACTTGTTTGTCTTTCTGGTGGTGCAGGGAATTACTCCAGCAACTTATGCAAGTGAATCCATTTTTTTCCTATCCATTTTCTTCACTGTCCAACTTTTACATCCATGCATAGTAACTGGGAATATGAGGGTGTAGATGATCTTAGCCTCTGTCTCTTATAACATCTTCGTTCTTGGGGATCTTTTCTAATTCTTAAAAATACGTATCTTTTTTAAAAGAGATTTTATTTATTTATCTTTAGAGGGGAAGGGAAGGAGAGAGGGAGAGAAATATCAATGTATGGTTGCCTCTCGTGCATCCCCTGCTGGGAGCTGGCCTGCAACCCAGGCATGTGCCCTGACTGGGAATTTAACCGAGATCCTTTGGTTCGCAGGCCTGCGCTCAATCCACCGAGCCACACCAGCCAGGGCTAAAAATACATATCTTAATCCTGGAAGGAAGTTTAGGAATTGGTAAGTCCAATTTTCTCATTTTCCAGATAAATTTTTTAAAATGAGTCCCAGTGCCCCTGGCTGGTGTAGCTCAGTGTATTGAGCATGGTCCTGAAAACCAAAGGGTTGCTGGTTCGATTCTCAGTCAGGGCATATGCCTGGGTTGCAGAACGGGTCCCCAATCAGGGGAGCACGAGAGGCAACCACACACTGATGTTTCTCTCCCTCTCTTTTCCTTCCTTTCCCCTCTCTAAAAAATAAATAAATAAAATATTTTAAAAAACGAGGCTCAGTGAGACCACGTATGTAATTTGCCTGAGGCCACGCAGCAAATAGCTGAGCTGGGACTCCAACCCAGCTTTTCATCCTTATGCCTTTCCCATGCTCATTAACAGTTTTCAAACTGCAAGCTGTAACCCGTTGGTAATTGTGAAATCAGTTAGTGAGATGTAATCATCATTTAAAAAAAAAAAAGAAGTACAGAATGGAACAGAAAAGATCAGAGGGCATGACTGGGAGGAAGGGTTAGTACTGTTTCACTTACATATTTACATAACTGTATGTGACCTGACCCATATGTAAAATGCACTTCTTGCTATGGGTTATGGCTTTTAAAAGTCTAAAAACACTCTAAAGGGACATCTACTCTGTCCTCAGGTTCTTATACTCTCATGATTCAATAAAAGAACAAATGAATATGAATGAATTGAAGAACCCTTTGAAAACATTGCGAAGTAGGTCAGTTTGCATTGTTTTTCTTCTCCTCTTGGGGAAATGCAGAGATAGCTCAATGCCTGATTGGTGGGGAGTAGATGGGAGAAGACTTGGCTCCCGCAAAGTCCTCATTAGCCCCCTTTGAAGCCTCATGTTGCCTTACTTGAATGGAGGGATGCCTCAGGCCCGAGAAACAAGGGGTTTGAACTGGTCATTCGGAATACCTTTCAGTTAACCCATGAACCTGGGTATCTCCAAATGTTGTCTCTTCCCCATCCTCCTCCCTGCCTCCTTACCCTAGGAGGTACACAAGCTGATTCTATTCCCGAAGGATTGACCACATCAATGATCCTTGGACTCAGATTGGCATGGGGATAAATACCAGGAACGTGTTCTCATGGTTATTTCTGTGAGCCCTGAAGACACCCCTGACCAGGCAAAAGATAAGATGTTAATAAAACCACTGTCAAAGTATAAGGAACCCACACCCCGAGATGGGTGTGGTGCTAATTGGGAAATGCTCAAATTACATGGTTTATTACAATCAATTCAATATGGCAGGAAACAAGGGAAAAGGGATGGGACTACTTCCCCGCCTAAGCTAGGGTGCAAGCAGGTCAAGGGCCCCACTGCCTGAATTTGGGGTACGTGATGTTCATATGTTCTGTGTCTGTCTCTGCTGCATCAGCCTTTCCTGCTGATGACATTGCAAGGACCAGAGGTGACACTCAAGCAAGGGGACCCCTAGATGGAAGGTGACACACATTTGCTTTTTCAGACAGGCGTAAGAACACGTTTGCTGGGCCACTGCTGTAACTCACTAGTTAGCCTGCTGAATAGCCCTGAGTATATTTATGCATCTTCGATGGAGTATACAGGGGGCCGGAATAGGTATTGCCAAAGAATCAAAGTAAAAACTCAGGAATATTGAGTGCTTATACATATTTAATTTATCCTGAATATCAGTGCCTTTGGTATATTTAGCGCCTCGTGTATCTTATGCATGGTCAGGATATCATGAATATTTTGTATCTTTCTTGTATTTAGTGCACCATGACTATGGTCCCCAGGTACCTTGTGAAATTAGGCATCTCTGGGTTCTTCCTATCTGTATTCAACACACACGTGCTCTACTTACTTAACACATCCTGTGACCTCTGCCCCTGTGAAACAAACATTTTGCTTACTAGCTACTGATCTATAATGCAAACATCTTTAAAAGTTTCTTTTTTAAAAGATATTTTATTTATTTATTTTTAGAGAGAGGGGAAGGAGGGAGAGAGAAAAAGAGGGAAACATCAATGGGTTACATCCTACACGTCCCCAACTGGGGACCTGGCCTGCAACCCAGGCATGTGCCCTGACCAAGAATTGAACCAGCGACCTGGTCTGCAGGCTGATGCTCAGTCCACTGAGCCATGCCGGCTAATGTACACCTTAAAAAGTTTCACTCATGTTTTACAAACTACAATCTTATTTATCTTTTATAATAGAATGGAATATTCTCAAAGTAAATTTACATTACAGCCTCTCTTTGCTCCCATTGCTATTAATGTGTGACCTACCCCCTGCTGCCCGCAATCTGCTCTTTCTTCAATCTGTCTCATCGTAGAAATGGCATTTCCTGGCCTCAGAGTCAACCTTGACAACGAACTCTCCTTATCCTCCTTACATCCCACTATGGCATCAAGACCTCACACTGCTACTCTGAAGAAGTACAGGGTAGGACAAAAGTAGGTTTACAGTTGTTCATAGGGAAAGTAACTCAATAATGAATAAATAACAATACAAGAATAAACTCTGTGTCTTGCGTATTCACAACTGTAAACCTACTTTTGCCCCACGCTGTACTTACTTCCATCTACCCCAGTCCAAGTCGTCATCAGCCTTCTGGGATGACTGCAGTTTGCTGCCATTGCCACCTCTCCCCTGGTCCATACAGCATCCCAGAATGACCTTTCTCAAGCATCTGTGGGATCAGGCCACTTCCCTTCTTAAAAACCCTTCAGTGGTTTCTTGTTGAGCTTAGGATCAAATCTGAAGTGTTTAAGGTGGTGAATGTGGGTCTGCGTGGTGCGGCCTGCTCCAGCCTGACCTCAGGACCTTTCACCTTCATAAGGTGCCTTCACGTGATCTTTAGTTTCTTCATTAAAGCTTTTATTTCTCTTACCTGGAATATTCTCCTCGCTCAGGATTCTGTCTCCTTTGTACACACACCAATCCTCCTCATTCTTCAAGCTTCAGCTTTAAAAAAAAACCTATTTATTAACGATTCACTATTTTACTTATTATTTATATTTGATTGATTATGCTATTACAGTTGCCCTGGTTTTTCCCCGTTTGCCCCCCTCTCCACCCAGCAATCCCCTCTCCCTCCGGCAATTCCCCCACCATTGTTCATGTCCATGGGTCACGTGTATAAGTTTTTTGGCCACTCCATTTCCTCTACTGTACTTTACATCCCTATGACTATTCTGTAACTACCTGTTTGTACTTAATCCTCTCGCCTCTTCACCCATTCCCCCCAACCCCAGTCTGGGCAACCATCAAAACACTCTCCATATCCATGATTCTTTGTTCTTCTCGTTTGCTTGGTTTGTTTTTTAGATTCAATTGTTGATAGATATGTATTTTTGCCATTTTATTGTTCATGGTTTGGATCTTCCTTTTTTATTTTCTTAAATAAGCCCCTTTAACATTTCATATAATACTGGTTTGGTGATGATGAACTCCTTTTAGTTTTTTCATGTCTGGGAAGCTCTTTATCTGCCCTTCGATTCTAAATAATAGCTTTGCTGGATAGAGCAATCTTGGCTGTAGGTCCCTGCCTTTCATGACTTTGAATATTTCTTGCCAATCCCTCTAGCCTGCAAAGTTTCTCTTGAGAAATCAGCTGACAGTCTTATGGGAACTCCCCTGTAGGTAACTAATTACTTTTCTCTTGCTGCTTTTAGATTCTCTCTTTATCTTTAAACTTTGGCATTTTAACTTTGATGTGTCTTGGAGTGGGCCTCTTTGCATCCATCTTGTTTGGGAATCTCTGTGCTTTCTGGACTTGCATATCTATTTCCTTTACCAAATTAGGGAAGTCTTCTTTTATTATTTATTCAGATACATTTCCGATTTCTTGCTCTTTCTCTTCTCCTTCTGATACCCTTGCGATTCGAATATGGGCTTCTTGAAGTTGTTGTAAAGGCCGATTATATGACCCTCATTTTGGGGGGATTCTTTTTTGTTGTTGTTCTGATTTTTTTTTGCTTCTTTATGTTTCCTATCATTGATTTGATTCTCAGCTTTATCCACTCTTACTGTTGTTTCCTTACAAACTGTTCTTTATTTCAATTAGTGAATCCTTCATTTCTGACTGGATCTTTTTTAAGCTGTTAAGGTCCTCACTAAGTTCCTTGAGCATCCTTATAATGAGTGTTTCGAACTCTGCATCTAATAGATTGCTTATCTCCATTTCATTTAGCTCTTTTTCTAGAGTTTTGAGCTGTTCTTTCACTTGGGCCGTGTTTCTTTGCCTCCTCGTTTTGGCAGTCTCCCTGTATTTGTTTCTATGTGTTAGGTAGAGCTGCTTTGACTTTATGTCTTGGTAGCGTGCTCTAATGTAGTAGGTGTCCTGCATGGTCCAGGTGCACAGCCTTCTCTACATCACCCTAGGTATGCCCTGCATACAGGCTGAATACACCTTCCTCTTCTGGTTAAGACTTGCTTGCTATTGGCAGATCAGTGGGAGAGATTTACCCAGGCCAGTCAGCTGCAAGGATTGGCTGTGACCACTGACCACCAACCTCTGCCCTCTGTGGAGGATCTGCTGTGCAGGGGCAAGGTGGTGCTGCTCCAGTGTGGTCTGTAGCTGTCCACTAGGTGTGATGGTCCTGGGGTTTCCTTGGTGGTGCAGACCAAGGTCAGCCCCCAACTTGTGTTTTGCCTGGGGCTACCCTGCCTGAGCTATAAAGCAATTGAGAAGGCTGCTATTTGTGCTGGGGTTGGAGATTCCCAGGTGAAGCCAAGCTGTGAACCTAGACTGGCTGCTTCTAGTGCTGGGCCTGGGGCTCACTGAGGCCAGCTGTTGGGAGTTTGAGAGGATTTAGGAAGCTGTGAAGCATGAGCCAAGACCAGCCATTTATATGGAAAAGCAGCTTGGGTGGGCCTATAAATTGGGTGGGGCGGAGTCACTGGGTATCTCCAAGGCAGGTCAAACAGTGTTAGCCAGGTTGGTGGAGACTCAGATATGGCACCAGCCTGCCAGCTCTGTGAGGGAGAGAGTTTGGAAAAAAGACAATGGCCTCTGCTCGCCCTGATGCCAGACACTTCCATTTCTCCTTGCATACACTGGTGCCTTCAAGCTGCTACCTGTGCTGGAGCTCAGAGGGAGTGAGTCTGAGTAGGTGAGTCGTGTGTGGGTTCTCTAAGAGGCACTGCTTGGGGCTCCAGAAGTTTCTTTCACTGACTCAATCACCCCTGGTTTTTGCAGCCAGAAGTTGTGGGGACTTATCTTCCTGGCACTGGCACCCTGGGCTGGGGGGCTTGGTGTGGGGCTAGGACTCCTCTCTCCCAGGATATCCCTTCAGAATTTTTAGCCACCACACATGGCTGAGAGACCAGACTTTTCCGAGTCTGCGCCCCTCCGACCAGTCTGGATGGATGTGGTTTCTTTAATTCCGTATTTGTCAGACTCCATTCAACTTGATTTCTGGCGATTCTGAGTGATGCTTGTTCTATATTTTAGTTGTAATTTTGATGTGGTTGAGCAAAGAGGTGAGCCATGTCTGCCTGTGCCGCCATCTTGACTGGAAGGCCAGGCTTAGCATGTGACTCTCTCAGAGAGAATTTTGATACCTCCCCATCTACTTAGGTCCTGCATTATTCTCTGCCATAGCACCCTCTCTTTTTGTTTCCTTCATAGAATTTATTTGGCTGTGATTTATTTTAAAATTGTGTGGCCTTCCAAGCCATAAAACTCCATTAGGGCAGGGATCATGTCTGTTTTGTTCACAGTAGCCCAGGTAGCACTTGGCACAATGCCTAGTACATAGTAAACACTCAATAAATACTAATTGAATGAACAAATGCGTGTGAGTAAAACACAGATTTCCCTAGCTTGATATTTCTAACGTTAGTCCGTTCATGTGGATTTCGTGGTCAGAGTCCTAGGTTTGAATTTTGATTCTTCCACTTGCTAAGTGTGACCATTAGCAAGTTCTTTTGCCTCTTTGATTCTCAACATTTCTCACATTGTTTTGTTTTCAAAACCTTTTACCCATCTCTCCTGTTTCTCTAATCAGACACCAAGCCTTTTGGCAACAGGGTTCCCCTCTCAGGCACCTTGTATCTCTCACGGCACCTGGCTCGGCTAAGATGCGTGAGTGCCCACAGGATACCAGTTGCCGGCCACGGGTGGCCAACCTTCTGGCGTCTCTGGGCCACACTGGAAGAAGAAGAGTTGTCTTGGGCCACACGTTAAATACACAAACACCAGCAAAACTGATGAGCAAAAAAAAAGGGTTTTAAGTAAATTTATGATTTTGTGTTGGGCTCCATTCATAGCCATCCTGGGCCCTGTGCAACCCGAGGGCCGCGGGTTGGACACCCCTGAGTGTATGCATATTTCACACTTATTATGGCCTAACTTCAATTTTCATGAGAATCCTGCCAGGTAAGTGTTGCTATGCCTGTTGTAAAAACAGAGACTCCGAAGGGTCAGCCGTCTGTCTAAAGGCACCCACTTAGCAAACAGCAGTCTTTTAAAACTCTCTGTTTGCCAGCCTGGCACATAGTAAATGCTCAGTATGTACTTGTTCGTGCTCTTTTCACTGCACCATATCGCCTTTCTCAGGAAACAGAATATGTGCTCAGAGTGAGGATGGTCATTATCATCATCTTCTCCATTTCTACTCTCCCCAAAACTTGGCTGCAAATCTCCCATTCTCTCCCCTAAAGTTTTTCTAGTGTCCTGTACTCCTAATTCCCACTCAGTTTCCTATTAGTGCCGAACTCATCTCCTTGCTAAATTCTCATAGACCCTGACACAGCATGCCCTTTGTCTTCCCACAAGCCCTGTTCTTCTCCACATCTTCCTTCCACTGGAGCTTCTCTTCCTCGGGGCCTCCCCTTCCTCCATCCCCCGTCCAGTCCAGCTTTAATTCCGGTCTCAGGAACAAAGACCTACACCCTCACCTGGGAGTGCCATCTACGCCAGAGTGCTTGTGTCCAGGAGGTGCCTCGGGTGCTTAGCAAGTGGAATGATCACTACTCAGTTGGGTGGCTCAGGCAAGTCACACGCCTGTCCAAGCCTCAATTTATTCACCTATAAAGTGGTAAGGCTTGTTAACATTTATCAAGCATCTACATAAGGTACATAAGCGTCGGTTGTATTACAAGAAATCAATACTAGCAGATGTTTACATAGCATTTAAAGTGTGCCAGTCACTGTGCCAAAGGTTTTACGTGTACTTATGCACTTAACTGTCACCAGAACCCAATGAAAATGTTATTAACCCTATCTCACAGACGAAAACCCAAAATTTCCAAATTAAGTACTTTACCCTGGATTACTCCAGCCCGGGGGTTGTGGAGCTGGGCTTCAGCCTCTGGCAGCTCCGGCTGCGGAGTCCCTGCCTTAACCACTGTCCTATTCCACCTATTACCTCATAAAACGAGGGAAGCTAGTTAAAAATAATCCCCTAGCATTTTTACTGCTCTTTTCCAATTCGAAAGCACTGTTCACATTTCGTACCTTATTTGATCTTCACAACAACCCTAAGGGTAGACATTATTAGCCCAATTTACAGGGCAAGAACTGAGACTTATTAAGAGGATCATGTGTCCAAGAGCACACAGTCCGCAAGGTCAGAGTCAAGACTCCAACCCCAGGCTGCTCGTTCCCGGTGCCCTTTCTGTTACACCTCAGATGCCACAGGACACATCCTGTTCTTTCTAAGTCTCCTCCAGCTCCGACATCGTTGGCTCTTCTTTCCTCTCTTTCTTTAAGAGGCCCCAGGGTTTCCCTCAAAGAATCTCCCGCTTTGTCAGTCTGCACCCACTTTGTGCAGTGTGGGCTCACAAACAGCAGGGGGTGCTGCAGACCAGCACACAGGAACTGGGCTCTCCTTCCTGACATTTCTCTTTAATTTGTATTAAAAAAGTGTTAGTCAATACTACTTGTATACGGAATAAAACTTTAAAGGTACAAATGAGTACACAATGTACCTGCTCCCCAGCTACCCAGTTTGCCAGCGCAGGGACAAACCCAAAAGGCTTTATAGTGTTTCATTCTAGAGATATTCTCTGCTTATATCAGCAAGCATGTTATTTCCCACCCCCCCACACACAAAAAAAACGGCAGCACACACACACACACACATTTCTATTGTTCACACAAATGGTACTGTACTAAACACATTGTTTGTCTCCCTCTAGTTCTTTCAGGTCATTTATCTTGCTTGCTGATCAGTCCATATCATCGTTCATAAATATTTAATCAAATGGTTAAATCACAATCAATTTACCAGTCCCCTACTCTTTTTCACATTGAACAATTACAAGCAAATCTGCAAATAAAAACACTGTACATAGGCCGCTGCACACATGTGCGCATCTGCAGAATAAATTTCCAGGAGTGAAATCTCCTGCCTGCAAATCACACACATTTGTCGTGCTGATCGATATTGCTCAGTCGCCTGGCACAGAGGCCGCCCATACAGGGCGTGCTAAGGTCTGCTTCCTGTGTCCTCACCGACACAGGATCTTATCAAGCTTTTTCATCTTTGCCTATCCCGTAGCTGAAAGATGATTTTTCCCTGCAGTTTTCACTGTATTTCTCTTCATTTGAGTGCCCCTGACCTCTGAGACTCACTTCGGCTATCTGTAAGCCATTCATTAGTGGGTGTCCCCCAGGTGCCAGGCACCATGTTGGGGCATCCTCCTCCATCCCTCCCTGGTCTGACTTTCACTGACTTCTTGCCCGCCCTGTACGCCCTAGCCTTATCATTCCCCCAAGAAGCCATTATCCTTGTTTGGCCAGCCTCACCAGGTCAAGCAGGGGCGACCTCGCTTGACCTCTTCTTTAAAGGCTTAGGAGCGAGGAGAATGTGGTTTCTTGCCTTTCCTCTGTTTCTCCAGACTAATTCCTGTAACCCAGTTAAGTAAAGCTGACAGGTGGGGTACATGTGTTGAGGTCAGAGTTACCCCCAAGGGTTGGGCTCCTCAGACGCACCCGGCCCAGTGAGTCAGTCGTGCTTCCGTGTTCCTGTCCTAACCCCTCGAGGGGGTTAGGAAGGCAGATGCAGAGCGGAACCGGGGACCTTGTTCGTGTTCAGTGGATGCCGTTTGCTTCCTGACTGTCTGGCCGAAGCTTCCTCAGATTGGGTGCCAGCTAAATGGAAAATGCAGTACAATTCGATTCAAGTAGGGAAGACATGAGTTAGCATTTAAGTTCTCTCCTATGTGGAAACCCTCTGAGCCACTCCTCAAAGCCCCCTTCCTTGGCAGTCCCAGAGCCCTTGACCCCATCATGGTGGGCTGACTGCTCCTTCACCAGCTTTCTCTCTGTGCCCATCTAGACCCATCTAGAGCTCACGGCTTTCCTCTTTGTTCATGCTTGTGTATCTCCTCAGAAGAGAGGGGGGAATCATCTTATGGGAATTTTGAACATGTTCCTGCCTAACAGTTCCCAAGACAGCATCCTCGGGAAGACCTCTATCGCTCCGTAGAAACTTGTAATGGGACCTCCAGTCTATCCCATGCAGGGCTGCCTGAGTTTTCCTCCTGACTCGCACTTCGAACCGTCGCTGCAGAGGTTCCCTGTGGCCCACTAAATGAAGTGCAGATTCCTTAGCTTGGAATTTAAGGGCCACTGTGGTGGTACGGCTCCCGTCTACCTTTTCGGTTCTTTCTTCCACTACCTCATGCTCCAGCGAAACTGAATCACTCAACGCTTCTCAAGGGCGCCCACCCGCCACCCCACGCCTTTGTTGGTGCTGGGCTTCCAGGGCCTGGAACACCTTCATCTTCGCTCCCCTTCCCTCAGCCCTTCCCTCACTGATGTCTTCTACTCTCCCTCTTCCCACTGTGCCCTTTGTTTAAAAACTAGGATAATCCATTCATAAAAAGAAGAAAGAAAATAAAGTTTACATGTCTTTCTGGGTCCTTCTCAAATGCAATAGCTCCCAAAGACTCCTGGTCAGACCCCCCAGCAGGATATGACCTTTCCTCGCTCCCCAGACTCGGCTTTTGCTTCTCTGTGGCCCGGGTCTGCTCTGTCTGCTCATCCTCATGCCCAGCGCCCGCCCAGACCGCGCTCTTGAAAGCGGAGCTGGGCGAGACCCATCTTTGTGTCACCTCCGGTTGGTCCATGTTTGTTTACGGGGCGCTCTGAAGTCTGAGGAGCTTCTCCTTGCTGCCGCCTTTCCCACTCTGAGTATGAGAAAAAGTTGGGGCCTTGTCACCAAGATGGCTGTAGCCATCTCTTCAGAGGTCTTCTCTCAACTCAGAGTCACCCCCGCTACAAAGTCAGGAGATAACTGCACCCTCTACCCCTATACAAACCCTGCAGAGAACAGTGGGAACCTGTGCCTCAGGCTGTGGAGAAAAGGGACCTGTTTGCCCCTTTGCTGAGGGAAAGTGACTTGGTTGTGTATCTAACTGACTGACGAGAGGAGTGCTTATTTGCTTTGCCTTCTTGGGAGGGGATATGGGAAGCCCTTTCTCTCCTTCCCCCACAACCCTGGTTTTTCTGCACCAGCAGATGGGCACAGACACTGCTCTGTTGAAAGGCCTGTCTGCATTACTGGGCGGTGACGTGCACACTGGCAAGGCTGGAGGAAGACAACCCGCTCCTTCCTCAGGGCTTTCTTTAGGTGCCTTCTGCAGAGGCAAGAATGATACCTTGGAATTCAAACACCCGGGTTTTAGTTCTTACTCCACCATTCAAAAGCCATATGACCTTGACTGAGTCCCTTAATCTTTCTCAGCCTAAAAATAGAAATAGCTTCACCGTTTCCACCTCCCATGTAGGCTGTTCAGAGTACCAAATGAAAAACAAAACGTACATCAGAGTGTTTTGCAAGTTGCATTTTTAAAATGTTGTTTACATCCCGTCTGTTGTGCAATGGGTTTACAGAGGCTTAAAAGAATATACAAGACGTAACACGGCATAAATTAAAAGTGAGAGGAAGAGCAGAACAGAAAAATGAGAACACAGTGCGCCCAAAATGAGGTTACGTTGGCCGTGGGCGGATCTCGAGGTGGTTGGCAAGCTGAGTTGGCAGGAGGGGTCCCTGGAGTGGTGGTGTTGCAGGGCATCCAGCGTGCAAACCGAAGGCTCATAGTAGGGCTGACAAATTCAGATCCCCTTGAACCTAGAGGCAGACACATTAATTACCTCCCTCCGGGGGCAGACTCACCTACCTCCCACTCAGGCACTCATTAAAAATAAAAGCCAGCTTTATTATCTATATATATAATACATACCATAAAGTTCACTCTTTTAAACTGTACCATTCAATGGTTTTTAGTATATACCCTTAACCTTTATTACTGAGCACCATATCCATCCAGCCTTCTTGGCCACAGAGACCCCCCTCTTTCCCCCTGCCCCAGTTCTTAACTCCCTGAGAGTCTGGACTCGAGTGCTGGAAACATTGCCCCCCATTTCCAGCATTTTCCGCATCTGACCCATCTCTTTGGCTGGGTGTCCCCGTTAGATCAGCTACACTGAAAGTAATGGCAGGATCTGAGGACGGTGGCGAGTGCCCAGAAAAGCCACCGGCTGGATCTCCACGTTTTGGAGGCGCTGCGGAACGCCCAGGGAGGGCCCAGGCGGCAGGAGGCGGCGGGCAGGCCCGCCCAGAGCTGCAGCGCTGGCCCGATCACATTGTTAGACCGTGACTCACTGCGCGGCAGTCTGGAAAGCTGAACCTCTCGGCTCGGCCTTCAAAGGAGGGCCACTCGGGCTGTGGGTGGACCTTCTGAGCAATCCTCCGAGGGCCAGGGCGGGCAAGCCAAGCTGGGACCTCTTACCTGCTGAACTGGACTGTTTCTCGCCCCTTGACCCCATATGAGAATCCCACATGTTAAAAGGTCAGGTGTTGGGAGCCGGAAGGGAGGAGAAAAGGTATCCTCTCTGTGCTTTCCAAGAGGGAGCCGGCTCAGCTCCTGACCCCGCCAGGGAGCTGGGCTCTGCGGACCAGCCTCCAGGACCCAGCTGCCCGGTTCTGGAGTTAGTGACAGTCAAGCAGGCCCCCTAAGGGGCCCTCTCTTTATTCTCTTCCCCTATTCAAGGCTGTTCCTTGGTGCTGTGGCACTCACTCACATACCTCTTTCTTCTCGTTCCCCTCTCCTCCTGCTCCCTCTGGTTTTTCCCTATCACTCTATCTCCCATCCAGGGCGTTACTCCATCGGATCTTTCATAACATAAGGGAGACAGTAGGGTGGGGCAGAATCTTCCTTTCCCATCTCACTCAGTTGGCCAGGGTTCCCTCTGTTTCGAGTGCTCACTGAAGCTCAGATCTCCAACAGGCTTCTCCATCCGGAGGCCCGAGAGGCTGTGGAACGGTTTCCCCCGAGCAGCTCCAGCCCAGCCCAGCCCACTCTCCCCTGGTGTGTTGGCCAGGGCCTGCCTGGAGTGTTGAGAGAGTGACCCAGATCTCCCTGTCTAGTGGGGGCCGCAGAGTGTGGTCTCCGGGAACTCCCAGTCTGTGGGAGGGACTTACACTAAAACAATGAAGGACTATTTCTCGGGGCAATACGTGCCCAACTGCACAGCCTACAAAGTGCCAAAGGACTTTGAGATTGACTGGGATTGTGGCCCACGATTCCTTCAGAAGCTCATCCCTTCAAGCCCTTGTGGGAGCCGTCACATGTATTTGGTCACGATTCCTAGCACTCTCCAAACGAAGCCAAGCAGAGGGTGTCCATTGTCTAGGGAAGTTATGGTTGGGCTTAGTTCAGGGAAGCTGCCTCTGGGTTGAATATCCTTAAAAACACACACACACAAAAACGCTGAGTCCAGCGGTCTGCCTGCTACCCCAAGCCACTTCCGTGGTCTTCAGATAACAGGAGGAACACAGGCAGTGGGTGTGGTGGTGGGTGGGCTGTGCAGGCAAGTGGGGAGCCTGCAAGAGGGTGGAACTGCTCCATCTAATAAGGGAAGAGGGATGAAGAAGTGGGCCTAGGTTTCTTAAAGTAGTATTTTCTCTTCTGTGAGAATAGCCAGGTGCATCTGGAGGAAAGAGGAGAGGTTCCTATTTTGTGGGGACATTAGCCACTTACACAGCTTGGGACACTATCCCACAGTCAATAATAACACCTGTGTGGTCGTCTTTCCCAGTGACATAGGTACATGGACCAGCTCACCGCTCAGCACTGTCCCATAAGGCCTGCTGTTGGTATTGCTCCCCTTGCCTAGGTGAGGTTCTCACTGAGAAGTGAACCCTGGCAGCTGGCTCACTGCAGACTGGGGACCCCAGCCCAGGTCTTCTGATTATAAGTCTGGTGGTTGTCCTACTATGCTGTACTGTCACCCCATGAGGCTGATGTCTAGGGTCAATATTGATTCTGAGGTCCCCGATGTAGGCCTCTGTCCTCGGCCTAAGCGACTGCCCTGTTCAGTGCTTGGGGGAAAGTGGAAAAGGCACATGCTCTGGGCGCGGAGACCCCCTGGCCCCTTTCCCAGTCCCGTCAAGCTGTTCTTAGGCCAGGTTTACACGGGCCGCCCACCCCCACCCCCACCCTGCTAGTCCCAGCTGACTTGGAAGCAGGGAGAAGGAGGCAAGGCCAGAGGCTTTTGTTTTCCAATGATGGAGAAATGGCTGAAATCCTGGCATCTCCCCCAGAAGACAGAGGCAGCTCTGGATTTCCTGTTGCTCCCAACACGGGCCAGATAATTGGAGACAGATTTCTGGGCTTGGGTTGGGAGGTGAAGCTGGAAGTGCAGTCGTCGGGCCTCCTGTGGGTCTGTGTGCGCCCGCTTTCTTTGTTAGTCCTGAGTGTGCGTGTCTGAGTGTGTGCGTGTGGCACGCCATGTTCCTGGTACTTCTCTGTTAGTGTATGGAACTCGTGCGTGCGTGCATGTGTGTGTGTGTGTGTGTGTGTGTAAGAAAGTGTGTGAGCACGTGTCTGGGCCACCGGGAGTGGCTCCCTTGTTTTGTTTTTTGTTTTGTTCCTTTGTGAGAGGCAATCCAGCCGGGGAGAGCTCACCAGCTCTTTCAGGATCTTATTACTCAAGAGTTGGTGATTACATGTAAAACAATAATTAAGATTTAAAAAATAAAAGACAGGAAGGCAGATGCCTTCACGGAGAGGATTTGAGGGATAGAAAAAGCCAGAGCACACAGTCAGAAGGAGAGCAAAGGGGGACCTTCTTATAGGGCAAGGGTCTCTTTGAGGGGGTCTCCCCACCTCTCTAGCGGAGAGAGGCGCCACGCACTTCCTGAGGGGTTCGGCTTTCTCCACCCTCCTGAGGCCAGGCAGGGACGGAGCCGCTGCTGCCTTCCTGCCTGAATGGCCTCCCTGGAAGGAGAGTCAGGCCCCTTTCTTCTAAGCCCCTTGGTGCATGTTTCCAAATGTAGGATCTTTTTTTTTTTTTTGCTACAAATAAGATACAGACCAGCTGGGAAGTAGCCTAAGTCATGACAACACTCAAGCCAGCCTTTGCGGACCTGCAGCCTGGCCCACCATGGGCTCCAGGCTCACTTTACGTACGTTGTGTATCAACGTATGCATGTCCATGTGCGTATATAACACCACTTACGAGTGGGTATTAGCTTTCTGCAGAGGAAACTGAGGTTTATGATAAAGTAAGGACTTTAACCCTCCATGGGTCCCCCAAGTGACACCCTCCTGCATCGGGCACTGTGCTGGGCGGTGGAAGAACACGACGCAGTCCCTGCCCCCTCGGAAGCCTCCCTCCAGGGGGGCAGTTAATGATGTTCCAAGGATTAAACCTTCACTCTCGGTGCTGGAGTCAGGTGGCGGGGGGCGGTGAGAATATTCCACACTGGGAGATGCACTCCCAAAGTTGTTTGTTTTTCTTTCTTTAAAAAGTTGATTTAAAGGGGGAGAGAGAAAAACATCAGCCCTGGCTGGTGTGGCTCGGTGCGTTGAGCATGGGCCTGTGAACCAAAGGGTTGCTGGTTTGATTCCCAGTCAGGGCACATGCCTGGGTTGCAGGCCAGGTCCCCAGTAGGGGACACATGAGAGGCAACCACACGTTGATGTTTCTCTCCCTCTCTTTCTCTTTCCCTTCCCCTCTCTCTAAAAATAAATAAGTAACATCTTTTTTAAATGAAAGAGCCCTGACCGGGAATCAAACCCATGGCCTTGGTGTATTGGGACAGTGTTCTAACCAATTGAGCTATTCAGCCTGGCCTATTTGTAAAGACATTCGAAATAAGGACCAGCTGGGGTGGAGCACTTGGCAGAAGTGGAAGGCAGTGGATGTGTGTTCTGTAGGCTTAAATGCAGGGAGAAGGGGAAGACAGGGTTTGCCCACCAGTTGGCTTCACAGCCCAGCCTTCTCTGGGTGGATGCGGTGTCCTCAAATGGCCCAGCCCCTCTGGCAGAAGGAAGGAGGGAAGCCGGGGAGATGCACACACCCGCTCCTCTCTGGTCTGGTGTCTGAAGTCCCAGGGTGGCTGGTTGAGGGGTGGGGAGGATACAGTCCTCCACTAGCTCCCGACTCAATTCCCCGGTGCAGCCGCCTCGGCGCTCCGCCGCCAGCATTCTCTGGCCTAAATCGCTTCCAGTTTGTTTAGTCAAAACCCTTGGCCCCGACATCAAAGCCCCTTTGGAGTTTCTGGGGGTTGTTGTTCTTATATGGTGTTTATTTCAGAGACAGTTCTGCTGTCACCGGCTGTGCAGGGTGAGGCAGGAGGAGCTGCTGAGGCCCTTGGGTCTTAGGGACATCAAATTGGCCTGGGGGGGAAGGTGACAGGACAGTTTCCATGGCAACTGCCCCAGGACATCATCTCTCTCAAGCCTGCTTCTACCTGGTACACAGGGGCACAAAAAGGGAGACCGCCTTTTCCTTTGCCCCGGACCCCAGAAAGGAGCATCCATTCCCTGCAAATTTATGCCACGCACTTCAGTTTGGCTTCAGGGGTCAAGCTCTCGCCGCCTCTCCCTTCCCCGACACCAGTCCTCATCTCAGAGCCCACGGGCTCAGTCCAGGCAGACAGCGCTCCGCTCTTCAGCTCCCAGTCTCGGCCCCCCTCTGCTGGGCTGGACCCCAGCTCCTTCTACACCCCACACCCCTTCTTCAGGACAGCCTTTCCTTCCTTTCTGAAATCTGATTGGCTGAATGTGTACTCAGCTATTCCCACTCACATTCAGGCTGTTTTTACTCTGGAAATGTACTTTTCTTACTTCTGATCCTGCGAGTTCTAGTGGGTTCTTCTCCTCCTCTGACGCATTCTCCAGCGCCTAGCACGGGTGTGCGCACGTTGAGAAGAAATGTCCTGTCCAGGCGAGGTGGATGGAGAAGCTGCTTTCGTGGGGACAGATAGTAACAATGCAGAGCTGTTGGCTTGGGTGGGGGCAGAGCTCCCAGGAGTCTCTGGGTGTAGGGGGAATCTGCACCGGGTGAAGAGAAAGACAACTTCAGGCCTTAGTCGTTTGCTAGAGCCAGAACCAAGGAAGGAAAGAGACGCAGGGATGGGTGTGGGAGAGAGAGAGGAATAGAGAGAAATAGAGATAATGGGAGAAATAGAGGGAGAAATAGAAATGGGGAGGGAGGAATAGAGTGAAAGAAAGTTTGAAAGAGCCCTGGCTGGTGTGGCTCAGCGGATTGAGCGCAGGCCTGCGTACCAGAGGATCGATTCCCAGTCAGGGCACATGCCTGGGCTGCAGACCAGTTCCCAGCAGGGGACGCACGAGAGGCAACCATACGTTGACATTTCTCTCCCTCTCTCCTTCCCTTCCCCTCAATAATAAATAATTAATAACATTTTTTAAAAAAGATAGAAAGAGAAAGCATAGGTAATAGAGTCAGGCCTTTGGTAATCAGCTGTTGAATGCAACAGATGCCAGCAATGCTCTTCAAAGCCCGGAGTCCCCTCTGGGCTGACTTCCTTCTTTCCTAGGGGTTCCTAAGAGCCAGAAGGGTCCTCAACCCTTCACCCCTCCCTCCACCAACTCATCTGCCTCTGTTTTTTCCTCCTGTTATCTTCCTGAGCTATGCCCCTCCTGCCTTCTTGAGTTCCCCTGCTCTCTCAAGTTCCCAGACAAAAGGAACTTGCAGGCCCCGGTGGCCACCGTTTAGCCTCCTTCATAGGCAGGTGTGAGCCCCTGCCTACCCGAAAAACGGCCATCCCTTCATGGGCTGGCACTTTACCGTTAGTTGCTTGCTGAAGGCAGGAGCTCAGCTGGGAGAGACGGAGGTAAGACTAGGAGTGGACGTGAGCCGTCCTCCCTGCCGTGGGACAGTGGGCAAGGCTCTGAGTCTGAATCTCCTCCACTCTCTCGCACACGCGGAGCCAGAAGCTAGGTTGTTAGAGGGGGCTATGGTTTAGAAACTTGGCCAGGCACAGGTGAGCGCCCTGCTCCGTAGACTCTCGCACAGGGAACTTAACTGAGGGTTCCCCCAGGGTGTGCTAATTCAGAATGCCTGGACGCAAACTCCCCCTCCTCAGGCCCGGGTCTTCACTGCCCTAAGAAGCTGGTCTCCTGATTAAGGGGGTTGTAGTTTTAAGTCACTCTCTCCCAGGGCGGCCCCTTGGCTCGGTCCTGTGGGCGGTGCCTCCCTCTCCACCCCAAACCCTCACCCAAAGTCCTCCCTGCCTTAGCAGGCTGCTCATTAGTTAGTAATGTTAATGTGGCTGCAGCTAGTGATTAAAACCATTGATTGGGATGAGGGGCGGTGATCAACATCCCTGGCATAGTTGCTAATCCCTAGGAATATGTTTTTAATAATCATAGGGGAGGAGGTCAGGGTGGGTGGTCCTGGGAGCTGGGATCTAGTGCTGCCTGTCCCCCCAGCGCTCGGTTCTGGTTCCGTGGTTTCTCCGAGACAGGCACGGCAGGGGTATGCCGGGTCAGGGGAACCACTTGGGAATGTTGGCCAGCTCTGCAGCAGATGGAGGGGGTGCCTGGTGCACAGCTGCCTCTGCTAGTGAGGCAGGGACAGGGTTGTGCCAAGGGTACGGCTGGTGCGGCTAAATGAAGTACCCAGGGTCAAGTGGCTTCAGCCACGTGGAAGGATTAATGCTGAGCCCTGGACTGCTCACTCCTGTGCCAAATGCTGAGGGAGGAAGCACGGGTTCCAAGGGTCCGCTTACCGGAGCAGTGCAGTGTGGGGCCCCCTCCAACTCTCCCGGGCAGAGAAGCCTCAAGTCGGAAAGGCTGCGTTTTCCTTCCCTGAGGTTCCTCGGGCCTCCTGATTGTCCCATTCAGTCGTTTAATTTATGGAATGCCTTTAATGATACATAATTATAACTGTTATATTAACAATATAATAGCAGGCACATCATAAATGTAAACTCTGTATTAATATAGTATGTGTGATAATGTAATTATTATAGTTAACGTTTTATTGACTGCTTACTTTGTCCGGCCCTTTATATGGTTTACCTCTCATGTTCATAACAGCCTGCCAAGTAGGCCTTATTATCCTGTTTTATATATGAGAAATCTGAGACTCAGAGAGGTTAACGTGCTCGAGATCCTATAACTAACAAGGGGCAGGGCCCGCGCCAACCCCAGGTCTCTGGCTAGTTTCAAACCCATTCTTTTCTAAGCCTAGCACTGCAGGAAACGTAAAGAATAAAGTAATACATCATCAGTGCTATTAAAACACCGATAATGCAGTTCCCTGGGCGTGGCAGCACACACAGACACACACACACTACAAGTTAGAAAACAGCAGAAAACGGTTTCTGGAGGGCTGGCGCCAGGCAGTGTGGGTGAGGACCAGGGAGCGGTGCCGGCGGTCACGTCGCCTTTGGGGGAAAGGAGAGGCCACCAAGGGCAGCAGGGACCCCCGGAGACTTTATGTGGGGAGAAGAAGGGCACGCAGGGATAGGTAGGGACTGGCGGTGGAAGAGCAGGAGCAAAGGCACCCGGTGGGGATTCAACGGCAGTGAGCAGATCAGACCCGCCTTCTCACTCCTGGTACCTTCTGCCTTCCCGCTCACCATCCCTGCGAGCAGGCCTGCCCTGAACATTTGTGGGGCTCGGGGCAAGAATACAAATAGGAGGCCGCAGACAAAATGTCTAAATATTTAAAAGTTATAAATCAAGTGAAGAAATGTTAAGTAAAGATATATCCTAGTCTCTTATGTTGACGCATCTACTTTCATCGTGACTTGGGAGTTTCACCCTGGAGTGAGGCGGCGCTGCCCCATCTTCTCAGCTACCCCCTTTCTCTTGCCACCAACCGTTCCTTTCTGCTCTGCTCAGGTGAGGCCAGCTCCCCAGCCCACGTGTGTAAGCCCCTGCCTACGCGAAAAATGGCCACCCCCTGACCACTACCCCTCAGCCCTGAGGGTTGCATGCTTGCACTTGGCCTGCCCTCGGGAGGACGGATGGGGGGAGAGCTCTGCAGTCCTTGGACACGGCGTGGGGACACTTTAGATAGGGCACCTGGGGACCAGTGAGACCCTCAAGTCCGGTGTAAAATTTTAGGGTTGCCAAAAACTTAGAAATATAGATAAACATATTTTAATGCAATAATTTAAGAGTAAAATAATTAATGCAAAAGATTCATAATAAGCAAAATATCAACATTTGTCAGGAGGCCAGGATCCATATTACTGATTTCTCTTTTGCTCAGACTCCACTATGGCCCCACACCAGCCTCGGCCAGGACCCCAGAGTGTGGTGCTGGAAGGGAGGGTGGAGGGGACCGTGTGGGCTCTGGGTAGGAACTTCCCATGGACTCTTTGCTGTGTCGGGCAGGGAGCATCTGGGGGCTCCCAGAACAGGGGGCCCTCCTGCCTAGAGCCTAAGGCTGATACTTACCAACTATGAGCTCCATGAAGTTGGCCAGCATCTAGCAGAGAATTTGGCACTCAGTAAGCCCTTCGTAAATGCCTCTTGAATAAGCAAATGAATACCAGTAACTGTTGCAAAACTGTCACAGTCCTATTCTTTAGAAGGTTACTGAGACAGTGGTTCTCAGCACAGCCCCAGCAGCCCTGTTACTGCATTGGCTGGGTCAGACCATGAGTCAGGAACAGATGCAGGGTACCCGTTAAGACTTAGAGAAGGCTGAGCTGGGACCCTGAAGGATTTTAGGAGAAGGAGGCAAGGCCAAGGTTGAAGAGAATGGGAGTTCCAGGAGGGATGGCAGCCAGGGGTCTCATAGGCTCAAAAGGACAGGTTTGGAAGGGGCCAGGACTTAGAGTTGGGCGTGGGGGGAAGAAGACCAAGGGGCAGGCTAGGGCATGAGCAGGGGAGGGGTGCCGGGAAGGGAACTGGTGGGAAGAGCACGGTGTCCATCTGCAAGAAGTGACTGGGGTGTGTGTTTCTGCAAAGTGAACAGAGGCCCGGAGAAGGGAAGTCGACGCCTGTGAGTGGGAATCCCAGACCCAGAACAGGTCAGCTCCCCAGGCAGGGCTCTGGGCAGCCCCTCTCCACTGACTCAGGTTACACGCTGGCGTTTCCTATTTCAGGCCCTTGCCGATGGCCCAGCCTCCACCCTGTCCTCCCTCCCTCTTGCCCCACCTTCCCCAGGGAGGGACAAACATACTTGATATATGAAGTGTTTCCACCTCCATGCTTGGGAGTCCCACAAAGGCTTCAGTGTGTGGCGGTCCCTCCTCCCCTTCCACCCCACCCCTCCCCTTCTTCCTTCTGTCTGGGAGTCTGGGAATGCCTCCTTTTTCTGGGGGGTGTCAGAGAGAAGGAGGACAGGCAGTGGGTGGGGAGGTTCCTCGTCCTTCCCAGCCTCAGCACCCCGAGAATGGGTGGGTTGGCGTGGGTGAGTGTTGGGGGTCTGAGTGATGATCGTTCTCCCTTTGGCTTCCCATTAGGACCCGGCTCCAGAGGTTAAAGTGGTGTCAGTTGGGGCCCAGGTGGGGTCGGGGGGAGATGTTCAACTTTTGCCTCTTTGCTCACACCCTTCCCACCTCACTCCTTGATGCTGAGGCCCCCCACCTGCTGGTCAGGGGAGTGCTGTGTGCCCCCCTTTTCTCCACACAGGAACCCAGAGAAGAGAAACCTGAGTTTTCAAATGCCCCCTGTGTTCCAGGCACTGTGCTAGGTCATTTTACAAAATTTAATTCAATTTCTTCCCAGAAAGCTTTTGAGGTGGGCATTTCTACAGCAAGGGAAGTTGGGGTGGTGTGGTGTAGTGTTTAAGACCATGGACTTGGGTGGGAGATAGACCTCAGACCAAATTTCAGCTCTTGACCTCAGTAGCTCTGTGAATGAGGCAAGTTTCTTTACCCCCTAATGCCTCAATTTCCCTGTCCCTAACAGAAGAGTGGAAGTCTCTGCAAAGGTTTGCAGGAAGCGTTCAATAAAATATTGTGCAGGAAATACCTGGCAAGCGGTTGTAGCAGAGGCTAAGTTTACTGTCTTTGCACTGGGGAGGGGGCAGAGCACTCCCTAGCTTTGCACTGCCTGGGAAGCCTGGTCCGAGAGGGCGGAAAGCCTGGGTCCAGCAGGGTGAGTTTGGAAGCTGGGTAATGAGGGTAGGCAAAGGAAGAGTGTGTACAGGAGAGAGCCCCCTTCCAATTGGAAGTACCCATGGGGGGCCGTGAGGACACAGACATCCCACCTCCCACCCACAGGCAGGGGGAGGACCCACGCCAACACAGTGGGTGGTCTCTCTGGCCAGATCCTCTTCTGACTCAGGAAGAAGCTGTGGCTGGCTCTGGGCCACACCAGCCACTCACACTGCCAGCCACTCACACCACCATGTGTCCATCAATCGAACTCTTCTTGCCACCAATGGTACAGCAAAGAGTGGAAAGGGGCACCGCTGAGTGCTTGAAATAATGTTTCATGTATAAACGAGTGAGGTTATGTGTTGAGCACACAAGCACGGGTACCAGGTTCTCATGTGGGGGTACGCTCTGGGTGTACGTGCCTTACATCTTATCTACATGCAAGGGGTGCCCGTAGGCAGACACAGTCGTGGTCACACAGCTCCCAGACTCCCCCTGAGGCCCCTGGGTGCATATGTGTGCCATGTGCCAGGATATGTGCATGTGTCCACGTGTGTGACTGCGTGTCAGACCAACTCCCTGGGGCTGGGGCTCCGCAGGAAGGGTCAGACGGCAGTCTGAGGCACTTTTCATGTGTCAGGAAAACCAGGCTCCCCTTTCAGGAAGCCTGCCCAAGGAAAATAAACGAGCCCAGTTCCTGGGGCGGAGGGGGCGGGAGCTGGGGCCGGGGGAAGAGAGAAGAAGGTGGCTGAGCTGCTGGAGGAGGTCACAAGCCAAGCAGTCAAATAACACCCTTTGACCTCGCCCTATGACCCCATCCCGATCTCTGTAAATTCTCTTCCTTTCACTTTGTCCTGAGGGGGCTTTGTCCCCTTTCTCGTCTTCAGACCCTTTTTCCTCCTTTCCATCTCTTCTCCTCGCTTTCTCCCCTCCCTTCTCTTTCATCTGCCCTTCTCCCCCCAGTTTTCTCTCTTCCTCCCCACTTCTATGACGGTGGCTGCCTGCAAGGAACCTGCTTCTCTCTCCCCTGCACTGTAAGAGCCCAAGCCAGGGTCTGCCTATGAGAACAGGAGGGCAGAGACCCCGGCGAGCAGCTAACTCTGTGCACGGGTGGTTCTTCACTTTCGTCTTTCGGTGCCAGATTGGCCGCGAACCCCTGGATCTTCTGTGTGTCCATTGGCTGACTGACTGCAGCGGTTAGCAGCACTGAGGCCGGGTCTAGAGGGGCAAAGGTGGGCAATTACAATGCGGTGATCGCCGAGGGCTGGGTGGGTGGAGATGGAAGAAGGTATGGGGGATGAATGTTAATGGAAAAAATACAATAACAAATGAACTACCTTTTTTTTTTTTTTAAGGTGGGGTCCTGGCCGGTGTAGCTCAGTGGATTGAGCACGGCCTGTGAAGCAAAGGGTCACTGGTTTGATTCCCAGTCAGGGCACATGCCTGGGTTGCAGGCCAGTTCCACAGTGGGGACACATGAGAGGCAATCATACATTGATGTTTCTCTCTCTCTTTCTCCCTCCCTTCCCCTCTCTCTAAAAATAAATAAATAAAATCTTTTTTTAAAAGATGGGCAATAAGTGGGAGAAAGAAATGGGCTGTGCCTCGTTGAAATTTCAGACTGATGGGGAATCAGAATCGATCAAAGCCACATATATAATGTACAATTAAAACAACATTGAGGGGCCCTGGCTGGTGTAGCTCAGTGGATTGAGCACAGGCCTGTGAAGCAAAGGGTCACCAGTTCAATTCCCAATCAGAGCATATGCCTGGATTGGAGGCCAGGTCCCCAGTAGGGGACACATGAGAGGCAACCACACATTAATGTTTCTCTCCCTCTCTTTCTCCCTCCCTTCCTCTCTCTCTAAAAAATAAATAAATAAATAAACAAATATTTTTTAAAAACATTGAGGGCAGCAGAGAGAAGAATATATATGGCAGAATTATTGTGGTCAGAGAGGCAGGAAACATTTGCTAGGAAAGAGATTAGCTTAGGTCTGAGGGAAAAATAATAGTTTCCCAGGCCAAAGACTAGAGGGGATGGGTGTGAATACAGACAGGTTACTGGATTGTTGCAGGCAGAGAGAACAGCACATGCAAAGGCCCTGAGGCCAGAGGGAGTGAAGTCCATTTGTGGATTTGAAATAAGGCCTCTGTGGCGAGGACAGAGAGGGAGCTGAGATGAGGCTGGAGCGGTAGCTCGGACCAAGCCACACACACTCTCACTCTCGCAGGCTGCATTAAGGATCATTCAGCTTGACAAAATGCCGATATATTTTATAATTTTTAAAGTAAAGAAAGCATAACTTTATTAATACTTTTAAAGAATTTTATGTTGGGTTTTTTTTTCACCATGATGCTATGTACACATATTTGAAGAACAACAGCACGCAGACCTAGGAGATAGTGGGAAATTTCTACTGATGATGTTTAGTCCACTTATGAATTCCCAGGGTCCCCACAGGTTGAAGGTCATTGCAGTGGGGAGGCTGGGAAAAGAGAAGATAGAAAAATCACCTCAGTAGGTTGCCAGGGCCTGGGCCAGACAAAAAGCCAGGCTGAGCCCAGCCTCACACCCTTCCCTCCTGGAGAATCTGACCCTGGCCTTCTGCTACCCAGCCATGTGTTCAGGCCCCAACAGCTGGGGTGCCCTGTGCTGTGGGGTGGGGGGTGGGGGCTGGGCAGGGCCTGGGAGAGGGATGAGACAGCTGAGCGAGAAGAGGAGAAAGAAGGGATAGGGTGCAACTTAGACTGTGGCCGTGGACCAGGTGCATCTGCACCACCTAGGCATTTGGAAATTCAAGTTCTCAACCTTGGCCCTTGACCTACTGAATCACAGTCTCTGAAGTGCGGTGGCCTTCATGGCAATATGCTTTTAACAAGCCCGCCAGGTGAGTCTCAGGCCCTGCTAAAGTTTCAGAACCAGAGTACCGAGGGCAAAAGTTGGTGGGGAGTGCTCCAGGCTGAATCAGGGACGACAGGAGCTGAGCCCTCTATGCTGTCACACGGCCATCACCCATGGCCGGCTGTTCCACGTGACCTAGTGTCTTCCACGGAAGCATGAAAGGGCACAGAGATGAAAATAACATGGCTCCTGAGGCCCAACCCTCTCTCTGATCTCTTCCCAGTCTCTGTCTGGCCTCTCGTTCTGGGTGGGTGGAGCGTACCCCCGTATCACCCCCCCCATCTCAGCCCATGTGTGTGGGGTGGAGGAGGGGAAGTGTCTCCAGAGGGGTGTCAGGCGAGGCTTCCTGGCAGACCCAGCTGTCCTGTCCAATCCACACACCCCCTCCTGCACCCGCACCCCCCCCCACACACACACACACACACGGCTCCCTCACGACAAGCACACCCAGCAGCTGCAGGCACTGTCCAGCCTGGCCTACCTCTAGCCCCAGTATCCCCCAGCGCAGGGGAAGTGGAGTTCAACCCGTTCTTCCCTGACGGCCCCTCCCAGACCTCCATGAGGGACCCAGACCCACCGCAGCTCGAACCCATGACACCCACTGAACCCTCCTCTCCTCCCGCACAAACCTCTCCTTCCTGAGGGTATTGGGGAAAGCTGCCACAGGCCATGTTATCACTCCACGTCCCCCAGCCTGAGCCCCAAACCCAGCTGTCAGCTCCTCGGGTCACAGCCCATCCCCACAGAACACCATTCCGCACCGTGGGTGGGATCTCCTCGCCACAGAGGCCAAGCAGCTGGCTGGACCACCTGCCCCAGGAGAGACCAAATGGAAGGCCGGAGGAAGGGCAGGGGTGGGGGAGGCTCTGAGGGAGAGGAAGCAGGGGTGAGAGGGCTGGGGCCAGGAAGTCTAGGCCGTTAGAGCTGGAAGGGATCTTTGTGGTCGGCTAGTGTAGTCTGGACATTTTACAACCTTTTCCCAGAGGGGTAGAGAGTCAGGACATCTGTGCACAGCACAGTGCTCTCCCCCGACCTCACGGCGGGAGTCCACTTGGCTACCTGGGGTCTTCCTCCAGGAGCTTTCTCCAGTGAACTCCCCACGTCTTCCCCCATCGCTCATTCTGCCACTCTCGATACTCCATCACTAGGGCATCCCGTGCTCACTCCGTGGTAACGCTTTTTTATGGCTTAGGAGGCCTGCATCTACCATGAGATGGAGGGTCTCCCAGTGACAGAAGCAATCTCTTTACCATCAGATGAGGCATTTCTAGGGGACCAATGATGTCTCCCTTCCACAAGAATGGGGGCTCCCTGGGGGGCAGGGGCCATCTCCCTTATCAGACTGGGGTTCCCTTTAAGCAGAACCTGAGCCTCCAGAACTTTTACGGGCCCCCTTCTCACCTGCACAATTCTCTTCAACAGAGACAGCACAGGTGTTAGTCCCTGAGCCAGGGGGTCAAGGACCGGAGAGCGGCAAGGCCCCTGGACAAGGAGCACTCAGTCTGGAGACTATGCCCAAAATGGCCGGTGGCACTGTGGGACTTGAGACTCCTCGGACAGCTGCTCCCGTGCCTTGCCCACCCCGAGATTCCGGACTTTTTCATCACCAGCCGTGGTGTTGTTCTGTAGTCCCTGTCATCCTAGGGAATTCTCTGAAGTTTTGAAGGGAGCTCACCCCACCTAGGTGGGAGACCCTAAGTGTGGAGTGAGGGAGTCTCATGGGGAATGAGGATGGGAGAAGAGGCCTTTCTGCCCTCCCTTAGCCGAGGCCTCTGGGAAGGGCTGGGGCAGGTGACCCCTGTCCAGAGTTCCTCAGGCTCCTGCCCCTCACTGACCTTCACTCTCTCCCTTGCTCTACCCCCCCTCACCATCTCCCTGAAGGGTTGAGACTGTAGTTCTGTAGAGGCATCAAAGCTCTCTCTCTCCCTCTCTAAGGAATTCGACTAGTAGAGCCTTCTGGTCCCCCAGAGATGGCGTTGGGATTTTTGTCACAGCTCCCAAGCTCCCAAAGTCCTAGTGAAGTTCATTCTGGACCCTCTTTGGTATTATCACCCTGAGCATCCAGCAGCCCCAGCCCCCAGCCGGAGATGTGGCAGGCAGGGTCTGAGTGAGCACAGTAAAAACGAGGGGACCTCTCTGTCCCTGAGGACCCCCTGCAGCCTCCTCCCACACTGTTCTGGGCCTCACAGGATACTGGACGCCTCTGCGGAGGTCACCCCAAGAACACATGTGTAACAGGACGCCCGGCAGCGTTTCCTCCTCCACTCTCCATGACACAGAGTGAGAGCACTTTCCATGCTTATACTGTATCTGTGCACGGGACTAACCCCACCCTGCCCTCCCCCACCCTCTCCTGTTACGAATCACATCCCGATGGTCAGGGTCCTTATTCACTTTCGTGGACCCAGTACCCAGCAGAGCTGATGGCATACAGTAGCCATTCAAGTCTGTGGGATGGATGGATAGATGGATGGACACACAGATAAAGGAACATGATCTGTACCAACAATAACCCTGTAAGGGGCATGGGACAGACCCCATCCGATCTGTGGGTAAAGGAAGCAAGGCTCAGAAAGGTTAAGAAATGGTTCCAAGGCCCACAGCTAGTGGGTGGAGCGGAAACACCATGCGGGGCCTTTTTTTTGGCTTCAGTGCACCGCCCTTGGTATCGTAGCCTAGAGCAGTGCTAGCTGGGAGCCCACTCAGGCTGCCGAACTCTCTGCACCCCGGGGCACTGTGTGTGGCCGAGCAGGCCATGCACTGCACTAGCTCAGAGCATGCTCCTCACGTGACAGTCTCTGCTAATGGTGTCCCTTGTTGTTGCCGCAGGATGTGACCAATGCGGTGGCCTCCACACTCACTCCTCCGGTCCTCTCCGTGCCCGTATTCAAACACTCCAGGCAACAGGAACCCACCCCCTCCTTCTCTTCTCCTGCCAGCAGGGGTGCCGGCAGGGGTGGGGGCGGAGACAGGTGAGGGTCCCCTAGCGGTACCCAGCATCCCCTGTCAGACCCACTGTGCACCTCCTGTCTCCCCAGGTAGGAGCACTTCTGTCAAACCTCACCATGCCCCTACGGGCCCCTAACATGTGCCCACACCTCCGCCTCTCCACACATGCATGCGCCATGCAAGTAAGGTGCAGGGCCCCAAGATCTCCAAGCTCCTGTCTGAGCGTCAACCAAGCAGGGGGCTGAGGGCTGCGGCCTGGCCTCCTGTAGCAGAGCCCCGGCCCCCTCCACTCCTGTGCAGGGCCCTGGCCCCTCCCGGGGAACAAGGCTGGGATTAATAAGCGGCCCCGGCTCCCTCCCCTAATGGGCTCCAGCTGCACAAACATTCCCAGAATTCAGAGCCGGCTCTGTCTGGGGCGGCCCAGGCCTCAGCCCCAGCATTCCTGACCCCCTCCCCCCCAAGCCCGGGACAGCTGCTCCGGAACTCCTGGAACCGGGGCAACTGCCTGGGGATCGAATCCCAATTCGGCTTTTCCAGAGGTGGGGGGCATTGGAATGGCTGGGGCTGGGGCTGGGGGTAGTGTGGGGAGGGGAGGAGAGTAGAAGGAAAAAGGTGATCAAACTCTGGAGGGACATCTCAGTTCCTGCCCTACCTGCTCCCCCCCGCTGCCCCGCTGCCCTGCTCTCCACCAGCACTGCTCACACTCTTAGAGAGAGGAACCAGGGGCCCGGTTCCGTCTTACCTAATCTGTCTCACCAGGCAGTGCCCTTGGCTGGCAGTGCCTGGGAGGAGGTGACAGGACAGAAGTGGGAGGAAAGATAAACATCTCCCCTTGTGTTTTAAGAAACCCGGCTGTGTCTCGGTGGGAATCTACAGCCTGGCAGGAGCTCCATTCACACAGATTCTCATCAAGAAGGGGGAGGGGGTAGCAACAGAACAGGAAGAACGTTGAGTGGGGTCCTCGCCCTCCCACTACCCACTCAGGGAGAGACCCTGGGGGCCCAGTGGCAGGAGCCCTAAGTGGACAAAGCTGCGCTGTGGGGTTGACAGCTCCGACCTGTCTTCCTTCCCAACTCTGGATCAGGGGCCAGCACGGGTCACTCAGATGTGTTTGCGCAGGCGCCACCAGTTAGGCTAGTTTTGCGGGACACCGAAGGCTGAGGCCAGGTGAGGAGTCCTGGGGCCTGGGTGTGTGCCAGGGTCCCTCTGAGTGGGGACTGGTGGGGCGTGTAGGTGACTCTAGTGGAGTCGTGTGGCTGTCTGTGTGTCTCAGAGCCCCAGCGTGGTCAGTTGTGTTAAGGGGCACCTCTTGATGGTGTTGGGAAGTGGGTGAATGTGTGTGAACACACACACACCAGCCTCTGGGGTTCAGAAATTCTGAAAGTCCCACACTCACCAGGAAAGGCTGCCTGCTGGTGGCCTGTCCCCGCCCCCCCACGGCAGCGCCCCTACTATGGCCACATGTTAGAGAGGCACCGGGAAGAGCACGTGGAGGTGGGTGAGGCTGAGCCCCGCACTAGGCTGTGCGGGCAGCAGAGGGCACCTACTTGGGAGTTTAGAAATGTGGGTTCTGGCTTCATGAACCAGCTGGGCACTTTGGACAAGTGACTTCCCTGACCTGGGCCTTGGTTTCCTTCTCTTGAAGTGAGAAAGTTGGGCTAGTCTCCCCTGAGCCCCTTCTTAGATTCCATCATGGTGAGTAGAGCTGCTTTGGGGGCACAGGGGAGAAGTGGACTCTGGGCAGGTCACAAGCGGTGGTCAACAGGAACTGTGAGGAGCGTCCCTAGGTCTCCTGGCTCTGGAAGGACAATTCTTTTTTCTTTTTTCTTAATATTTCATTTATTTATTTTGAGAGAGAGGGGAAGGGAAGGAGAAAGAGTGGAAGAGAAACATCAGTGTGTGGTTGCCTCTCACATATTCCCCACTGGGGACCTGGCCTGCAACCCAGGCATATGTCCTGACTGGGAATCGAACCAGTGACCCTTTGCTTCACAGGCCCGCGCTCAATCCACTGAGCTACACTAGCCAGGGCTGGAAGGACAATTCTGAGGAAGGGGGGTGGTCCCTGCCCTAGGGAACCCCATTTTGTGGGGAGGCCGAGAACACTAGACATAAATCAGAGAACAGCAGATTCTCCCAACTGGCTGAGTCCTCGACGGCAGTCCCGTGTTAGGGAAGAAGAGGGTCACTGAGACAGCAAGCACGGGGTCATCAGCCCAGTTCCTTCATGCACACGTAGCAAAGACACACTCGGGCCCCGACCCTCAGGCCCCTGCGGAAGAATACAGACAGACCTTTCTGGTCCTCGTCCTCCTCCAGCCCCTGCCCGTCACATCACTCACTTCCTCGTGGGCCCTGCCATTTCTCCATGGAGGCTGGGGGGGGGGGGTGGCTCTCTGCTGGCATGTGGGCCCTTTAACTCTACCACCAACTGCACCCTATGCTCCACCCCCAGCTACGGGATCAGTTCAGGAGCTGGAGAGAGAGGGTGAAGTGAGACCTTCTGGCATCAATGGAGAAACTGAAGGGTTTGGCTGCAGCAGGAATTTGGGAATTGGGCTCAGTTTAGGATTTTCTCCAAGTGAACCTTATTAGTTATTCATTTAGCACTTAGCGAACAGCTACTTTATCTTTAGCCCTGAATTAGAAACTGAGGAATTCAAAGAAATAACATTTCCCCCAGGGGTATGAGGTCAGAAAGAAATTTTTAAAATCCCTCTCCTGAGACAGAAGGTAGAACAGGCACCAGCCAAGCCTAGGCCAACTCAAGGAACAGAAATCGACTTGCAATTGGATTTTGGAGCTTGATGTGGGCACTGGAAACACAACAGACAAGGACGACACCTGAACTTCCCCGACGGAGGAAGCTCTGGATTACGGAGATGCGTTTAGCAGAGATAGTGGGGATTTTAGAATTGAAAAACCGAAAAGCAGCAGCTCATGGTGTGGATCTCTAAGGCAGAGACGGGCAAGGAACGGAACTTCCAGCATCTCCGCTCCCCTTCTCCCTATCTCTTTCGCTTGTGTGTTGAGAAAAAATCCACCCCAAACCTGAGTGGCCTAAAATAAGAACAGTCTTTTACTGGCTCATGATTCTGCAGTTCGGGCAGTGTTTGGTGTGGACAGCTCGCCTCCGCTCCCCGCGGTGTTGGCTGAAGCTTGGGCAGCTCCACGGGTCCTGGATCATTCAAGACGCTCTATTAACACGTCTGGCGCCTCCCAGGGCACGGCTGGAAGAGCTGGGGGCTGGCCGGCCCTGACTTTCTGGTCAGAGTCTCTCGTCCTCTCTTTCTATGTTGCCTCTCTGGCTTCTCTACTTGGGGGCTGGCTTCCAAGAGGGCAAAAGTGGACGCTGTGCCAGGCCTCTTAAGGCCCAGACCTGAACTGTAGGACATCGATTTTGTTGTGTTCTATGCGTTAAAGCCAATCACAAGGCCACCCAGATTCAAAGAGAGAGAGAAACAGATGAAAAGGCCAGGGAAGGCTTTGCTGGTGGCTAGTTCTGCAGACCATCCGCCACGTTCTCTCCACTCTGGTTCCCCCCTGGCTCACCGAAGGGCACTGCCCTCCCTGAGAGATCATCCTTAACCCCTTTTTCTTTCGTACCCCAGGTCTAATCGGTGCCCAGGTTCTACTGTTTCTGCTTCCTTGATGACTCTGAGATCCTCCCCCATGGGCGGCTGCAGTCCTCTCTCACCTGCAGTGCTCACTGGCTTTCTAACCAGTCTCCTATTTCCACTCTTGCTTCACTATAATGCTGCTTTCCACGCTGCGGCCTGAGTGATCGTTCTTTGCTGCCATCTTTTTTTTTTTAAGTCTCGAAGCTGCTGACGCAAGCCCCGGAGTCATCATTCTAAAGGCCCCATGCACAGGGAGCTGGTGGGTGGGGACAGGAGGACCAGGGAGACTGGGATTCATTATGTGCCCCTTCGTACCACGTGTGCACCTTCCTAAAAACTAAAACGTCTCTTAAAATGGACTCAAAATCAAATGGAATGATATATAAAGTAAACCAAATCCTCCCTGAGTCACTTTTCTACCGGAAACCCCTCCGTGATGGCCCAGGGCCCCCAGGATGAAGTTCGAGCGCCTTAATGGGGTTTGCGAAGTCTTTTACCATCTGCCCTGCCCGGCCCGGCAGCCTCGTCTCTTCCCACTTTGCACTCTGTGCTCCAGCGGAGCGGAACTTGGAACTTCTTGCAATTCCTTGAAAGCATCGTTTTCTCTCTTGCCTTGCAGTTCTTGCATGGGCGACCTCTCACAACACTATTTTTCAGAGCTCAGCTTAGATGTGTCCTCCAGGAAGTCTTCCGTGGTCCGTAAGGCTGGGGTTTGGCCCACTTGCTCACCGTTGCTTCCCGAGCACCTGTGCCTGGTGGAGGAAAGAAAGGGAGAGGAAGAGAAGGAAGATAAGTTGGTTTAAAAGTGGAGCAGGTCAGGATGTGGCCAGGATTCACCCATGTGGACAGGTCTCCCAGACATTAGATACAAAAGATGGTGTATTCTACTATCACATTTCCAGAAGTTCTAGAACAGGCAAATGTAACCGGTAGTGACAGAAGTCAGAAGAGTGACTACCTCGAGGGCGGCATGCACTGGAAGATGGCAGGAAGGCAGGGTCCTGCATCTTCATCTAAGTAGTGTTTACATGAACGTAGACACCTGTAAAAAATTCACTAATCTGTATTTAAAATACACTTCATGCATTTTGCTCTATGGTATATCTCAATAAGAAAGGAGAAAGAAAAAAGGAAGAAAGAAAGAAAGGGAGGAAGGAAGAAAGGAAGGAATTATGTGTGGTCGGAAATTTAGGTAAATTGCCTAGTTGGTAACAGCGGTAAATCACATATAGTCTAGGACTGAGGTATAGAACTGGAATCTGGGCAGGAACGTGTGTGTGTGTATACACATATGTGCATGGAATCTGGTAGGAAAATAGTGGAAAAAATTTGCCCATGCATTCTTTACACATCGACCTGTCCCCTCCCGAAGCCTGTGCTGATTTCCCACTATCGGCCCCCGGCCCACCTGCCCTTCTAGACTTTCCTCCTTTGCCTTGTGTCCTCTGCCCACATCCAGCATCCTTCGCTGCTCCCATGTTGTCTGCACCTGTACAGGGGCACCACTCCACTGAGAGGTGGCTGTCACTGCTCTTTGCCAATGGGACTTCCACCCGTGCTCATGGGATTCACTGCTCCTCCATCTTTCTTTTTATGGCACTTTGCTCGCAACCAAATAGCACATGACTTGACGTCTTGTAGATAACAGCTGTTTGTTTCTCTCCCTGTCTGGAGGGTAAGTCCTCCAGAAAGCAAGGACCAGATGAGTGCTCACGTTCTGACCTACATCTCAAGTTCCCAACTCTCATCTGAACGTTTCCAACGGCCCACCGGATGTTTCCTCCTCAAAGTAAATGTGTTCAGGACTGAGTTTATTACCTCCTTGTGGCAGAGACCATCCTGTCCACTAAGCAGGCCTTGGCACCTCGCACTTGCCAACCCCCTAGTAGTTAGGAGGGGACTGAAGTAGTCATGTGTTCTAAATGGCACAGCTCCCAGATGGTGCGGCCTCTATAAGCTTGGATCCCTGGGTGGTGGCATGAAGTAGAGACCCCTCTTGACCGAATGGGATTTGTAATATGATTGAGAACACAAAGCATTGTTTTGTTAAGCCGATGAGATTTTGAGATTACCTGTTACTGTGGCTTAAGCCACATGATACTGACTAATAGATTATTCATTCCAATATCTGCATTAAAAAAATAATTCTTCCACTGGTAAATGCTTCTCATCCACCCAGTCACCCCAGCTGGAAACTCCCTCAAACTCCCTCTCCCTTCACTTTCTTTCTGATTTGACAGACGAATGCTTGGTCCAGGCCTTATTATTCTTCCTTGGATCAGATTTAGCATCCCACCCAAACTCTCTGGCTTCTGCCCCCTCTCCCCAGCGAACCTCCATATTGCCTCCAGAGCTCTCTTTCTACAACACGAACCTTACCATATCACAGCCTCTCTAGCATGGTGGCCTCAGGGGAGTCTGACCTTCTATATGGCGGCTGAGGCAGCTCGAAGGGCAAGGGTTCCACCGAACAAGGTTGGAGTGCACGAGCTTTCATGACCCAGACATGGAAGTCACTGAGCATCACTCCCGCCATATTCTACTGGTCAGAGTGGCCCAGATTCAAGGGGCGATGACACAGACCTACCTCTCCATAGGAAATGTCAAAGAACTGGAAGTAATGTATTAAAGCCACCTCATTGTCTGAGCCTCGAGGAGGTTTCTCATATGAATCCCAGAGAGGCTTCATGGGACAGTCTATCCCTCTTTCTCTGGCAAGGAACTGGGGTTCTGCCTCCTGAGACTTCAAGGCAACCAATTCACACACGTCTCCGGAGCAACGCATGGGCTTGCACACGTCTGTCCATCCCACACACACAGAGGCACAGTCAGATCTGGTGCATACATGTCGCCAAGCTCCCCCCATCCCTAGGCAGGTCTCAGGTTAGGGAGACCCAAAGTCCTGCCCTAGAACTATTTCCCAGGAAGTTAAACTTCACTAACCATTCCTGCTCCTATTGGTGTGAACGGGAAGGAGGTGGTGGTAGGAATGGAATCCAGTCAGTCGTTGATTGGAGAGAGGGCATAGCTCCAAAACCCACTAACGCTTGGCTTTAACATGTCCTTTGGGGTGTGTGTGTGTGTGTGTGTGTGTGTGCGTGTGTGTAAATGTCTCCTGATTCTGATTGGCTCAAGCCACTGAAGAAATGAGATCTGGTGTTGAAAGCAGGCAGGTCTGGCTCAGACATGTGCTGCAGGGCCAAGCCGGCGTGAGATTTAATTTTTGCTGGGGATCAGCCCAAATCCTCACTTAGATCAGCCCTGCCACCCTCCTTCACACTCATTCCACATCTCAAGCGCACTCTCCTCACTGTTCTCTGGTCGTACCACCTTCTTCCACGGGTTTGTCCATGGGGTTCCCTCTGTATAGAATGCCCTTGTCTTGTCTCCGACAATCCCAGTGTCTGCCTCTTGTATCACACAATATTGCAATTATCTGCTTACATGTCCCCTTTCTTCAAGAGCAGAGACCATGGCCTATTCATTGCTGTATCCCCAGGGCCTGGCACAGAACAGTTCTCAACAATACCAGAGCGAATCAGTGATTAACTGAGAAGCTATTACTCCCAGAATCGACATCAACGGTTTCTCCTTCACATCTCTCTGTTGTCTAGCTCCACCCCAACCCCACCCCAACCCCCCCAGGCCCCTGTGAGAAGGGCAGGGGTCTCAAAGGCTAGGGTGGATAGTTTGGGCTGGATTCTCAAGGCCCCGGTGGTGGTGGGGACACTGTAGAGACTCAGAAAACAGAAAAAGACGTGGTGCTGAGCTATAGCAACGTGGCCAGCAGCCCGAGAGGCGCTCACACTCCTAGTGGGGAAAGTCAGAGAATCCTGCAAGGTTATGTCAGTGTTGGGGAGGATGTCTTAAAGACTTCATGTCTCAACTGAAATATTCTGTAAACCCACCTGGTCCTGCCCGGTTAAGTGTTAGGGCCTATTGGGAATATTCAGACCTGGGCTCAAGCCAGCACCCTCTCAGGAAGAAGATGATTCTGGCTGCTGGGGTAGGGACGGATACCGATGAGAAAGAAGCCCCCTGGACCGGTGCTTCTCACACTGGAATATACAGGCAGATCCTCTGGGAATCTTGTTAAAATGCAGCTTCTGATTCAGTAGGTATGGGGTCAGACCCAAGATTCTGCTTTTCTAATGAGCAGAAGGTGATGGGACTGTTGGGGTGGGTGGGGCAGGGCAGGAAGCAGATGGAATCACACTGTGAGTAGCAAAATCCTCTAAAACTGGCATTAGGATTCAGACACTGAGGGCTCCGGGCTCAGACCTTAAAGGGAGAGGCTGCCAACAAGAATGTAAAAAAAGCCCTTGCTGGTGTGGCTCAGTGGATTAAATGCCAGACTGTGAAGCAAAGGGTCACCAGTTTGATTCCCAGTCAGGGCACAGGCCTGGGTTGTGGGCCAGGTCCCCAGTAAGGGTTCGCGAGAGGCAACCACACATTGATGTTTCTCTCTTTCTCCCTTCCTTCCTCTCTCTCTAAAAATAAATAACATCTTTTAAAAAAAGAATGTAAAAAATGTCCAGGAAATGGTGCAGGAGACAATATAAAATAAAGTCAGCTGACCAATATCTAGTGTGCTTGCCAACCTTCACATTCTTTTTGATTCTGTGACCATGGCAGACATCACTAGGGGATTCTAGCGCTAGCTCTCCCTAAACCAAGAGGATGCCTCAGAATCCATCTGAACACAGTTCTCCAGAAAGCCACTACCACTTATTACAGTTGGCCTGAGAAATGACGCCATATGAAGTTCTGGTATTGTGGTTAAGAATCTGGTCGCTTTCATTCCTCTCTGCCTAGTGAGCTAGACGCCCTTGGAACAGCTGTCTCCGTGAACTTCAGTTACTTTCACATGCTGTAACCTGAGGTAGAGATAGAACTCATTTCATCGTTCTTCTCAACGTTAAATGCTAGTAGGAATGCACAGTGCTTAGCACAGTGTCTAGCATGTAGAAAGTATCGATAAATTATCGTTGCTGTGTAGGGGGTGAATGGGCTGGCTGCACAATTAGAAGGAATGTAAGTGGTGGGATGGAAAAGAGGGAGACAGCCCTGGCTGGTGCAGCTCGGTGGATTGAGTGCCGGCCTGCAAACCAAAGGGTCTGTGGCTCCATTCCCAGTCAGGGCACATGCCTGGGTTGCAGGACGGGTCCCCAGTTGGGGGCACGGGAGAGGGAACAGCACATCGATGTTTCTCTCCCTCTCTTTCTTTCTCTCTTCCCCTCTCTAAAAATAAGTAAATAAAAATCTTTTTAAAAAATCAAAGAAAGGAAAGAGGAAGACAAGGGAGAAAGGAGCCAGAGAGTTAAGGATGGGGAAGAATGGAGGGACCAAGGCGGTGCCAGCCTACGGTGGTGGGGGGAGGGCTGGAAGGTGTCCAGCTTTCTCTGGATAGAACAGAACTTCCCATTGGTGCTCAAGCTCTTAGATCAGAAGGGGTGGATGACGCTTCTCATCTCGAGGTATCTGAGTTCAGAATTTATCAAGAAAAACTTTTCAAGAATTTAAAAAGGTCAAAAAGAAGACTGTGTGCCCTTGCAGGTTATCTCTGAGTTTCATTATTGATCAGTTATTTTAAAACCCAGACAACTGACAATCGAAACGATTTTTGCTCATAAAAATATAAATTGCACCTGGTGGAGATGCAGTTGATTACTGCCCAGTGGATATTATCTGGTTTTACATTAAGCACATTTACTGCAGCGTTCTCCATGACCTAGCTACGTTTCTATTCTTTGTGTGCCTTTGAACTTCTTACTGGTTTCTACATTAATGAAGGAGTTAAATGAAAAAGTGTGATGTGTTCATTGTGTATTTGCATGGGGGTAATTATTCTGCCTTGTAGAAAAAATTCTTTAACATTCTCACTAGCAGGGAAGATTGAGCAGGTGGCTTCCAGGACAATTTCCCCCACATGCTCCAAACACCAGATTACATTTCAAATTTATAAGGGATCATCCCCAATTTCATTCCCTGTTTTACACTATCCAAATAAATACATCGTGACTCCCTGTTTGAGCCTGGACACATTCTCGAACACTTACATAGCAAACTTGTTTAACAAAACACATGCCAAACAAACTCAGAAGGCACCACACTTAACACTCATCCATTCATTCATTCCACAAACTAGATGCGATTGATTGTGGGCAGGGGTTGAATTTGTGCACCTCCACAACTTTGCAAGTTCCTGAGTTGTGGTAAGCACTAAATATACATCTACAGATCCAACATATAAACGAATAAGCTTAACTAGCATTTATTAAGCACTTATTATGCACCAGCCACTTTAAAACATTTTACTTAAATTTGTTTAATCCTTAAACCAGTCTTGCAAGGTAAATATAATTACTTTTCCCATTTACAGATAATGCAGACGGGTTCATTAACTTGCCCAAAGTCAATAGCTAGCAAGGGGCTGAGACAGGATTCAAGCCTGGTGGTCTGGCTCCAGAGCCTGAGATCTTGGGTACCTACTATGTGCCAGGCATATGGCTGGGCTCGGGGAGAGAGATAAAAGACCAAGTACAGACTCACAGTTAAGAAAGAAGGTGGCTAACTAACAAATAGTGGGGTATGCTGTGACCAGACAGGACACAGTGTGGGAACAAGATTGGCCTAGGGTATGGCTGTCTACAGAGGGGCCACCCGGCCTTGGGTGAGTTCTGCGATGATAGTAGCTAGTATCCAGGCTAGGGGAAGGAAAGGACATTAGGGCCGCGGGGGAAGTGGCACCAAGTCATGGAGCGTGGTTGCTTTGGAAACGTTAGTTCCGGAGGCTGGCCCACGGGAGTGTGGGGAAGGACCCGGAGAAGTGAGTCTAGAGAGCTAGAAGCCAGACCCAGATCTTGGAGAGCTGTAAGTGCTGAGTGAGGAGGAACACTCCTTGGAAGCCTTGCAGCATTTTAAGCAAGAGTGTTAGAAGCTTAGACCCCACCCTCTGCCCCCCTCCCTACCCACAGGACACTAAACCCAACATTCAGAATTCCTCCAAAGCCCCCTTCCTCCCCAGACTTCCCTGGAAAGCCTAGACCCAGAGGGAAATGCCCTTTGAGTCTAGGACACACCCATTGCCACCTGGGAGCAGTGGCTGGGAATCCTCTTCCTCCCTCCCACAATTCCTGTTGTCACCTCCCACCCTTGACCCCAGCATGGCCACTTCGGGCCCACTCCCTCCTGCCACAATTCCTCTCGGAGGTGATGCCAGAGCTGAAGATGAAGCACCCTTACTTCCCTGCCCGCCCTCTGACTCCACCATTTTAATCAGCTGCAGAGCCTGGCACGTCCTAGGCCCCAGTCAGAGAAAGAAGAATAGAGACACTGGAGCTTTCTGGGGGAGCCCTGGCTCGGGGCTCTCCCCTCCCCTGCACCGGGCGAAGGCTGGTGATTAGCTGGGTTAATTATATCCAAGCCATTTCCGATTGGCACAAGCCCACCCACCCACAGAGCCTGTCCAGAAGGCATGCAGGCCGGGCCAGGGTCAGGATGCCAGGGCACCAGCTAACCTGGAAGGGGTCCTGACCCCTGCAATGGACAAATGGAGAGTGGCTGTCCTGCTTCCCTCCCCACCTCCCGACCCCCACCCCTCCCTTCACTGAGGTCTTCCTCCTCGTCCCCATCCTCCTTTTTTCATGTCCCCGCACAAATCCCTTCCCCTCCCCTCTCCCCCCAGGTCTGGAATGAAATCATGGGGCTCTGAGTTCCGCACGAGGCCCCGACGTAAACACTCTGATTGGGGCTAATTACAAGGGCCAGGTTGGGAGGCTGGAGCCTTCAGAAAGCTTGGCTTTCAAACAAAGGACCCAGGGCTCAGCCCCTGGCCCGGGCCGGCTCCTCTCCAGGCTTCATTAGGAATAAGGAGGGGGCCCAGGGCCACGGGCGGTCGTCTCTAAACCAGTCAATGGTTTCAGAGCTTGTTTCATGTCCCAAGTCCCATCTTGTCCTTTCCCCAGGCCTCAAATCTCAGCCTTTCCCATGTGTCCTGGAAAAGCAGCGAGTCTGCAGTGGAAGGCTAGGCAGCCAGGGAGGGGCACTCCGGCTGTGAGTCTGAGGCCGGGGCAGAGCAGGGGGAGGGGGAGGCACCGGGGAAGCCAGCTGTGACACTCCTAGCCCTAATTAGCCAGCTTCAAAGCCAGCTGGAGAGAGAGCCCGCCCACCTGCGTGCCCTGCTCACTCAGGCGGGTAAGACATTTCTGTCCTAATCAGGGGAGAGAGGGAGAAAAATCACTGTCCACCACCACCCTGAGGAGCCTCAGGGCTGTGAGCTGACACCCTGCGTTAGGGAGGAAAACTGCGAGCACAAGACATCATTCTATTCTGCTAAAACTGCCAGTAACAATAGGTTAAAAAATCCTCAAGAAATGCACATCCTTTGATCCAAGGATTCTACTGTGTTTTTAGGAATGTGTCCTAAGTAACTGGAAGAGGGCTACCATTTGTTGAGCTCCTACTACGTGCTGGCTCTGTGCACGCACCATCTGATCTCATCCTCACAGCCACCTGGCAGGACAGTACCTGTGGCTTTTTTACAGGTGACAGCTGGGGCTCAGAGCTGGGCCCTGTGCTCTGTCAAAGCCCGTGCCCTGCACATGGCCGGTCTGTATGTTTCTGTCTTTCTCCTCCTGTTTTCTCTCCACTGCAAAGGTATTACACATCCATTCTCCTGCTGCATCTAGAGAACTTGTTCCCTGCAAGAGAAACAGGACTGAGTGAAGAATCTGGTGTGGGATGTTCCTGGTTTTATAGACTGAGCAGTTTTCCCTTGGCCACACCGTTTCCATGGCAGAGGTGATTCAAGACTGGGGATGCTAGAGTCAGAGAAAATGAAAGCTGCCCCTTGGAGAAGTGAAGATACCCAGCAATCAGGACTGGAAACTATCTCTAAACCAGGCATTGGAAAACTAGCTTGGGGGGCAGGGCATGGAATGGGGGGTGCAACTAGAGGGCCCATAAACCCCTGAAAGTTTAATGCAAAATCATATGTTTATTGGCGTCTGACCATTTTCTCCCAGGAGGTCCGAAGATCTTTCAGGTTTTCAGAGGAGTCAGGGGTCCCCAGTCTAAAACCCATTTAGAGGAGAGGCAGGTGAGTCCAGAATAGGAAAGGGCCCTACTACAATGAGATGCTAGATTACCTGAGTGGCGATGCCCAGGAGGCGGCCTGGGCTTGGGTTGGTCTCCCCTAGCCAGACACAGGCCTCGTGCACCCTGGGGACGACCCCGCTTCCAGAAGCCAGCCCAGATCTGGGTTCCCCAGCACCCTCCTGGAGGGGCTTTTGAAATAATCCAGACGTCAGCAGCTCCCGACCCAACTGATCCTCACTCTTTGGGGACGGTCAGAATTTTGTTTTGGAAAACTTTACTGTCCATTTCTGGGATTGGCTCTTCAGGAGGGGAGTCGGAGGAGGGCGGGAGGAAAAGCCAAAGTCTGATCAGTGAGGGAGGAGTCTGGAAGAGAGATGTCCTGAATCTTGGGAACCAGTACCCTTGCCCCTGTGTGGATGGGGTGAGGATGGGAGGTCAGGTGGAGAGCGGCTTTGGTCTGAGACCTGTCCCAGGCCCGAGGCCTCAGATGAAGGGTTTTCCTTCTGGGCCCTTGGCCCTCCACCAAAGCCTCCCTCTTCCAAAGGGAGGTACCAATGTACTTACAACTACCCTTAGGGCAACCTGGAGATCTGCAGAAGCAGACCTCCAAGCCCATATGTTTAACTGAGTTTCCCATACAAGAGAGGAGCGACCCATCTCCAGGGGTGGCACTGAGCTCCGGTGGGTGAGCTCCAGGCACTTTCTCCCCTAAATCCCCCCACGCCATGGGCTAACTAACACCTACCTCCCCCTCCTCCAAGAGCTGTTTCATCAGCGCAGTGAAAGCAGCCACAGAGAGGGCTCCCTACTGTCTTCCATAAGGCCATTCGGCCCTAGGCCACCCTTTGAGAGGGGGAGGACATGGAGAAGGCCTCTCCTGTCCCAGAGGCAATTATCATCTATCCTTCTGCCACCACAAAGCTTCCCCCCCTCAGTTTTCTTGGGCCCACTTTCCCTCTGGTGGTCAGAGACTTTAAGGGAGGGGGTTGAGTAGAACGATCTTCACCAAAATTCTCTCCCTCCCACCACCACTCGAGGAAGGAAGAGGTCATTTGCTGCTCCTCTACCATCTCCTCCTGCTGACAGCTTGGGTGCCACTGACAAGTGTCCCTCAAAGCACAGAGCTGGGGTGCTGGGCCCTTAGGGGTAGGGGGGCCTCCCCAAATCTTGAACAGGGACCAGCACTCCCCCTCCCACTGGGTTCCATCCAGCCCCTGGAAAATCTGTGCCCCACACCCCCCCCAACACACCCGTTCACAGGCTTGCCCCTTTCTTTCCAGGGGAGACACTCACAATTTGTTATTTAACTCTCTCCTGCAGCCCTTGCAGGGTTCCTTTCTAACAGAATCCTGCAACAAATGGAGCCTAAGCCTTGTGACACTTTACACGCCTACTTTTGACAGTTGAGGGGAATCTTAGGTTGGGACTGCACACATATCATCATTTGAGGAAAAGCGAGTGTTAACGGCTAATTTTGGCCACCAGCACAAACGGTCTGGGGGAAGGTTATATATATTTTGGGAAAGGGGCTCTGCCGAAACCCTCAGACTTCATACAATCCCAAACAAAGCCCCACATACGACTTCAATTACCACCAAACATTTCCAGATCCCCTCCCCCAACATAAACTAACACACGCAAACACTTGGAAGTAGGGGTTCTGACTTACTTTCTCCTTTGTCCCAAAGGCTGCCAACAAAGGGTGGCAAGGCACGATTTCCCCATCACCACTGAGCTAAAAAAAAAAAAAGCAAGGTCTCCTCTCCTCTCCCCCATCCCCACAGGAACAACTGGGGGAGAGTGAAGGGGGGGGATGTGGTTTGGTTAAACTAATAAAATGTTACAACCCTGTTAAATACAATTAAAGGCCTAGACCTCTAGAAGATAATTAAATGTACTTTATTATTATGATTATTAGCTTTTAATTTGCGCTATTATCAAGAAACAGGAAATGGTGAAAAACTGAGTTCTGTGGCATAGTTGTCCCACCCACCCCCCTGGTCCTCAAATCAATTCTTTAGGGTTAACATTTTAAAATATCCCAAATAGTTGAGGGAGATGATGTGTATTGGATACTGCAATTCTCATACCAGTGTCAGAGATACTTTAAGAAAAAGTCTTGACTTTTATTTGTGGGGGGTAGGAGGAAGACAAGAAACAGCTGTTATAAACATCCTATCAATCTTGTGATATAGAATGTCATGTAAACACCCAACCCCGCCCCCACAGTCACAAAGAGCCGGCCCAGAGCCTTCTTCCAAAGCAACAAACCCACCTTTCCCCACCCCACCCCCCTTTTCTGGACAAGTTTGAAAATAAACCAGTCTTTTGTCAAAGGAAAACTAAAATCCCCACCAACCCATCTGTCCCCCCCACCCCATCCCCGCTCCAACCCAACCCATTTTTTTATTGTTTTTCGAGAAAAAAAAAAGCCCTAAACAACAACAAAAACCCGCAGGTAAGACACAAAACCACCCCACAAACTGCTAACCTGAATGAATGCCAGAGAAGATACTCGGTTGAGGAGGTGGGATTGGGAGGCAAGCTTCGGAGGAAACCGGGGGAAGGATACAGGGCATCACCAAACGCCAACATTTGCAAGCTAGTAACACTCCCCTAAAAATGCGGTAAGGGGTCGGGATCCGTATTCAAGGTAGTGTGTGGGGGAGGGAGGTTACTTTCAAAACACTTCACAAAGCACTTTCGGCCCACTCCTAGCGCTTGGGGGCGGCGAGCTGAATAGAAGAAAAGTTAGGAGAAAGGTCTTCCTGGCTTCCGAGTGGGCCAACGTGGGCCTACGCTCTCCGCCCGCTCCTCACCAGCCCACCCGTTGGTTTGGTGTTTTTTTCCCCGTCTTCATCTCCGCGGGGAAGGCTCTAACAAAGGTCGAGGGAAGGAGACAAGACAAGTGCGGAGAGAAAGGGGGGAAGGGAAATAAAACAAGAATCCAAGTCTTGTTCAAAAATATCCACCAGCTTCCTCAGGCCCAGCGTCAGAGAAAAGGCTCACCAACTTGGCTTTAGAGGTTACATGTAACAAACCAGCCAACACCTCCTCCGGGTTCAGCCCTGCCAAATCACCAAAAACTCCTAACCAAAGTGGGGCATGGTGTTTGAAAGGGCGCTGAAAAAAGGCAAGAACCCCCTCAACTCCTCCTCCCCCCAGGCCTCAGCCCTGGGGCCCGTCGCTTCCCCCCCCCCTTTTTTTTCTTTTAAATAGAAAATATATAATTAAATTTACAAAGACTATTTACAGTTTTAATTACAAACCTGGTGGGGGTGTTGGGCAGAGTTATTTTTAAAAAGCGACCTAAAAAAAGAAATGGTTTCGATTGTTCTTTATTTAAAAAAATAAAATAAGGAGTCTGTAGGAGCCCCCCCCACCCGGGGCGGGGGAAAGCGCGGTGCGGTCCGGGGTCTGGGGACAGACACCCCCTCACACGGTGGTCTCCCCGTGCCGGCTGTTGGTGAGGCGCGTGTAGAACTTCCTCCACGAGTGCAGCGTCTTGCCGGACCAGATCCAGAAGCCCGACGTGATGCCCACGATGAGCGTCATGAGGTATTTGATCATGTAGACGGTGAAGTCGGGGGACATGCGCGGCGTGTAGTGCGCTGGGCACGGGATGGCCAGGCTCTTACAGTGCTGGCTCACCCACGAGCGCTCCCAGTGCTCTCGGAAGGCCTGCTCGTAGAAGTAGCAGGCGATGACGATGGTGGCGGGCACCGTGTAGAGCACCGAAAAGACGCCGATGCGCACCATGAGCCGCTCCAGCTTCTCCGTCTTGGTGCCGTCGTGCTTCATGATGGTGCGGATGCGGAACAGCGACACGAAACCGGCCAGAAGGAACGACGTGCCAATGAACAGGTACACGAAGAGCGGCGCCAGCACGAAGCCCCGCAGCGGGTCCAGGCTGTTGAGGCCCACGAAGCACACGCCGCTCAGCAGGTCGCCGTCAATCTGGCCCATGGCCAGGATAGTGATCGTCTTGACGGCCGGCACGGCCCACGCGGCCAGGTGGAAGTACTGCGAGTTGGCCTCGATGGCCTCGTGGCCCCACTTCATGCCCGCCGCCAGGAACCAGGTGAGCGACAGGATGACCCACCAGATGGAGCTGGCCATGCTGAAGAAGTAGAGCATCATGAAGAGGATGGTGCAGCCCTCCTTCTTGGTGCCCTGAACCACCGTGCGGTAGCCGTCCTCGGAGAAGCGCTCGTTGCACACCACGCGTTCCTGGAGCACGAAGCCCGCGATGTAAGCCACGGACACCATCGTGTAGCAGCCGGACAGAAAGATGATGGGCCGCTCGGGGTAGCGGAAGCGCTGCATGTCCACCAGGTATGTAGTGACGGTGAAGAAAGTGGAGGCGCAGCACAGCACCGACCAGGTGAGGATCCAGAGACGCGCGAAACGCGTCTCCTCCTGTGAGAAGAACATGGAGCCGTCGGGCCGCGCCGGCTCGCACGGCGCCGCGCAGTCGCGCTCGCCCAGGAACTTGTAGCTGAGATAGGACGGCACCTTGAGCACGCGCGGGCAGTGAAACGGGTGCTCCAGCGTGGCGTAGCGCGGGGGCGAGCCTCCGCCGCCCGGGCCGCCGGGGGTGCCCCCAGCACCGGGCTGCAGGCCGGGTGGCGGCGCAGTGGTGAGTAGCGCCGGTGCGCCGTCCTCCGAGTGGTTCTGGCCCACGCAGATCTGCTCCGCACCGTGGCGCGGGAAGTGCTCGCAGCGCAGACGTTCTGGCCACTGGAAACCGAACTTGTTCATGAGCGCCTCGCAGCCCTGACGTGCGCGCTCGCAAATGGAGCGGCACGGCGGGATGGCCTGCTCCAGCACCGTGCACACGGGTGCGTACATGGAGCACAAGAAAAAGCGCAGTTCGGGCGAGCACTGCACTTTCACCAACGGGTAGAACTGGTGCACCTCCAGGCCCGCGTCCTCCTGGTTCGTATGGCCCAGAAGGTTGGGCATAATGGTCTGATTGTAGGCGATGTCCGTGCACAGCGGGATGGAGATGGGCTGGCAGAAGCCGTGGTCCGGAATGGAGATACCCTTCTCTCCGTGGAACTGGGCCGGCCCCGCGGCGGGCAGCAGCAGCAGCGGCAGCAGCAGGCGGGGCAGGGCGCTGCGGGGCCGCATGCTGGCCGCCGCCCCCCACTCAGCTCCCGGGCGGCCCCCCGCCCCCGCCCCCAGTCCGGAGACCGCGCGCCTTCCCCGCCGCCGCCTCACCGCGGCTGCCGCCTCCTGCGCCTCTTTGCAAACTTTGCTCGCGGCCGCCGAGTTGGGGAGGCCGGGCGGGGGAGGGGGCGGCGCGCCTGCCCGCTAGCTCGTCTCAATCGGACTGAGCAGCCGAAGACACCGCGCGCTGCTTGCTCCCACTCCTCTTCTTCCTCCTCCTCTCGCCTCTCCCCTCCCTTCTCCGCCCAGCGACTCCTTTGTGCCTTCCTCCAGCCCTCACCTCGGCCTCTCCGATCCCAATTAGTCGGTTTCAAGGGGGCCCCCGCAGGCGGCCCCGCCCTCTCCTCAGCCCCCCAAAAAAGGGAACCTTGAAACCGCCCCGTCGAGCTCTAAGCACCATCCCAAAATGTGCTCTCGGCCAATCAGATTTAAACCCGAGGACCAGCCCCGAGGGCTGGATTGGTGGACCACAACATAATGAGATCAGAAACCAGATGCCAACAAAACTTTCCCTCCCTCCTTTTGCTTTTTAAAGGGACACGCTTTATATTGTATTAAGGGCTGTTTGCCCGGTTCGGGATTTCTCCCGAGTCCTGGAGACGAAATCGTAGGCACTCATCCCCCAGCACTGCGGCGGACCCACACTGCTAAGACCTGGATCCCTTTTCTACCGGGGGCCCAAGGCGCTCTCCAGGGCAGGGCCTCTTTAAATCCGTGCCTCCGCCCCAGCTCCTCGAACCCCACCTATTTCAGTCCACTTTTTCAGATCAAGTGAAAAATCTCAAGTCAAAAAAATTTTTTTGAAAGAGACATTTTTAAAAAGCTAAGTGGTAACAGACTTTTTATCTTAGCTCTTTCTCATGTACTCCAGACAAAAGTTTCACTTCACTCTGTATATAGATCTCTAGGAGTTTGCTTCGCCCCTCCCCTACACACACTCCTAAATAACCCTCTGAAAAGTGAGAGCCTGTCTCTTTAAGAGGCTCTTAAAGGGGCCTGGACTCCGGGGCGTAATTGCCCCGTAGCGAGCACAAAGGAGCCCATTATGGTTCTTTGTGTTTGGTGGCACCTCAAAGTGAGAAAACTCAGGAACTTAGAGGCCCAGAGCTAGAGGGTTGGGGCGGGGGGTGGGAGGAGGTGAGGTGAAGGAGAATGGCCGGGAGCTACGGCTTCTCCCTCCCCCTTCTTCCGAGGCAAATCTTAATTATGCAAAGTAAAGTTTAGTTGCCATAACGAGGAGGTCTTAATCGAAGGTTAATGGTGGGGGGTGGAGGATGACGGGCAGTTTTGAGTAAAGAGATGACTTTCTTAGGCCGTTTGGGGGAATTTTCCTCTTCTCTCCCCAGCTCTGCCTCCGCCCCCTAAAAAGCTTCCAGATATCGTCTCCTGGGAGAGAGGAGCGTTTTACCCAAATCTTAAGTGATTCCACACCACAGAGGGGTAGTGTGAGTGGCGAGGGAAGAGGCTGGGGGTTGTGGATTATAACCCCCTGCTATCTCTCACCTGGTTTGGGGTGAGTGGCCAGCAGGGTTCCTGCTAGTTTAAAAGGGCTTTCTTCTTTTTTTTTTTCCCTTCTTGGATTTTAAATATGAGGGGTGGGGGGTCTGGGGAGGAGAGGGGGGATTTGCATGTAAATCTCTGGGGCCTGATACTGGATGATGGATCAATTATTTCTATTGTCTCTCCCAAGGGAAGGGGGGGGCACTTAAAAAGAAGAAAGAAAATTGAGTTTAGAAAACCCCTTTGCTTCTCAGTATGGGCCAGATCCTCCCAGCTTGGTGAGCTGTTTCGTGCACCAATCTAGAAAAAGAATGACTTAAAAATAAAACAACAAAAAAGGTAAGGGAAAAAAGTAAGGGAAGAGTAGGGAGAAAGAAAGAAAATTCTGAGTGGATACGTACAATGGATCCAGATTTAACAGGATTTGATTTTTTTTTTCCCCCTGATTGAATAATACGCAGTACAGATTTTTCAGGTTCTTTACAGTGTGACAATGCTCCTTATCTGTCCTGGAGAAGTTGCCTTTTTGTTACTTTAGGAAAAAAGTTTTCCTTCAAAACCAGGACTGTTTTGTTCGGGAGCCATCTGGGGATGGGAAAGTTGTGCTCTCCCGCTCCACGTGGCCCTGGCCAAGCCCGAGGTGCGGCTCCTTCAGACCTCCTCTCCTGCTTTACCTCCTCCAAGGCATCTTGAGAGCTGGTGCCAAGCCTCAGCGCTGAGGGGTGAAAACAGAAATGAATAAGCTAGCTCCTATACTCCAAGTAGGAAATTGAGAGCAAATCTCCAATGGAAATGCAGCATCTTCAATTTCCTTCCACAACAGACTTGTTTTCCTGCCCTAAGGCCGGGCTTGAGTGACATCGTTCCCCAGCCACTCCCAAGGTACAGGGGGAGCTGGAGCTGGAAAAAAAGAAATAAGACATTTCATTCACTCAGTCTGCCCTTTTATTCCTTCAGCACACTTTTATGGGGCTTTCTGATTTCAAACCACAGTGGTAGGTTGTAGGGAATCCAGAGAAAAAATGGTAGCATCCCTGCCCTTCAAGTGTTTGAGAGTGATTCTATGAAGATCTCACATTTATCTGGCATTTTTACATGAAATAAGGAACCAAGACATCTTGTGGTTACTCTTCATGACTTTTTTTTTAAGATTTTGTTTATTTATCTTTAGAGGGGAAGGAAAGGAGAGAGGGAGAGAAACGTCAATGTATGGTGGCCTTTCGTGCATCCCCTGCTGGGAATTGGCCTGCAGGGAACCTGCCTGCAACCCAGGCATGTGCCCTGACTGGGAATCGAACCGCGATTGTCTGGTTCGCAGGCCCGTGCTCAATCCACTGAGCTACACCAGCCAGGGCTCTCGTGGTTACTCTTATCCTCCATGTGAGGGGACTGAGGGGGAACAGGACCAGAACCCGAATCTTCAGACTACAGACCTCCCCACAGCTCTCGCCATCCCATCTACCTGCCCTTCAATTACAGCAAATCTGCAATGGAAGGAAACAAATGGACTCTCTATCGAAATGCTCCGTGATGTCATTTGGTAGATATATCACTTAGCTCTGATTTCTCCTTTTTAATCAGCTGGAGCCTGGACCTGGACCTGCTCCCTAACTATCCCAGCAGGTAGCAGTGACTGTCCCACCACTATCTCTAGCCGTGGGACAGTCACTTCACTTCTTCGAAGGTTCCCCATCTGTGAAGTGGGAATAACCCAACAGATTTTCAAAACAGGAGACTACACATCCAACATAATTTCTGAATGAAAAAGATAAATGTCATAATAATCAATAAGCGCCTTTCAGAACAAGTTACATAAATTACTAGTCAATCAACAAGCATCCTTGGTACCTAGGGTAACTGCTACCGTTTCTTGAACTCCTACCAATTACCACACATTCATTATGTGTGTGTCTACAAAATAGTTATGGCACTTTGTTTATGGATGAGGAATTTTTTAAAGATTTTATTGATTTATTTTTATAGAGTAAGGGGAAGGGAGGAAGAGAGGGAGAGAAACATCGATGGGTTTCCTCTCCATCACTGCCCCCCAAGAGGGCACCTGGCCCACAACCCAGGCATCTGCCCTGACTGGAATCAAACCGATGACCTTTCCGTTTGTGGGAGGACGCCCAACCCACTGAGCCACACCAGTCAGGGCTCTGGGTATAGAATTTGACCTGAGGTGGAATTTGACCACTTTCTTGAGGTCACATAGTAAGTGGCAGAACTAAGATTTAAAGCCAGGCCTGCTTGGCTCTTAAACCTGTGTCTATCCTGTGCACCACACCCCCCCGAATGTCTATGAGAATTGTGTGCTTTTAGCACTTAACAAATACATGTTGACCGCCAGATCCCACCCCTGTGCTGTGGAGCTTATATTCTAATGGGAGAAACATTCATCACACAATCACTGATCATTTATTAAATGGATATAAAGTTGCCACAGGTTCTTGTGCTATGAAGAGAAAGGCTGTGCCCTGGCTGGCATAGCTCAGTGAATTGAGCACGGGCCTGTGAATCAGAGGGTGGCGGGTTCAATTCCCAGTCAGGGCACATGCCTAGGTTCTAGGCCAGGTCCCCAGTGAGGGGGCATGTGAGAGGCAACCACACATTGATGTTTCTATCCCTTTCTCCTTCCCTTCCCTTCTCTCTAAAAATAAATAAAATCTTTAAAAAGAGAGAGAGAGAAAGGCCATGGTGCTAGAAAAGCATCGTGGGGGTGGGACTCTGAGTGGGGGAGGGTAGCAGAGGCCTGTGTGGTTGGAAAGGTAGAGCAGGATGAGGGAGAGAGAGGCCAGCAAGTATCAGATCCTATGCATAAGGCACTAGGTATAGAAACATGAACCCATCATCTCAGGACAGGGAAAGGCATTCTGGACAGAGGGAACAGCGTGTGCGAGGGCACGGTGGGTGAAATAAATGGAACGGTAGGGCCAGAATAGAATGTCACAAGGCTTGTTATTCCTGGTCTGCGAGCCTCAAGTCAGAATTTTTACTTACCTTGTTTCAGTTGTGAGAATTAAATGATACAGTGTATAGTGCTCACTTGATCTGATCCTAAGCTGAAAGTTTGGTAAATAATAGCTATTATCTCATCCAGTAAATTATTGAGCACCTACTACATGCAGAGCAGACAAAGTCAGCAGAGACCTGGGCTCCAGCTTCCGGGAGCTTAGAGTGTAGCGGGAGCAACAGTTTTCTGGCGACTCAGGCAGCTGCTCCTCCCTGAGAAACACTTCTGATTGGTCTTGGGCTCCCGCTGCAGGCTGGGAGCCTGGGTGTCCCCAGTGCACAGGGCCAACGTCACTTCTCCCCCAAATCCTGGGATGCTCCTGTCACCTCTGGGCTTACAGATCCCACTGTAAAGACGCCACAGACTCCACGAGAGGGTCCGCAGGGGCGAAACAAAAAGAAACCTGGTCAGGGGCTCAGAACGTGGAGGCTGCAGCCTTGGCTCCGCCCACACCTGCTGAGTGGCCTGAGGCCAGTCATTTTTCCTCCCTTAGCTTCCGCTCTCTCCGCAGTATAAACGAATCAGAAAAATGTTGATCGATGTGGGGGACTGTGAAAATGGGTGTGGACATTGAAACTGTCCTTGCTTGACGTCACCCGGACAAGGTGGGAGACTTGAGTGTTACAGGCGACTATGATGCCAGTCTGTCGGCGATATTCAGCACAGCGCAGGTACGCTCAGAGAACGCAGGGAACGTCTCCCAGCCAAGGAATCTGGGGCCTCTGCCCAAGGTGCCCCACTCTTATGCAAAAACCCTCTTGTCTCTGGCCTTTCCCTTGGCCAAGGGGATGAGTTTAGGTAATTACATGTGGCCTTGTCCCCTTGCTTCTTTCCTGTTGAACCCCCTTTCTTCCAGAGAAGTCCTCCTCCTTAGTAGAGTTAGGGGTCCTCTCTTTGTTCCCTCAGCCCCAGGTCAGCATTCTTTCCTTCCCAAAGCACTGAGGTCCCTCCCTTCTGAAGGGGAAGGGGTGTGCAAATCTGTTTAGCATGGGGAGGAGTGAGGAAGAGAACATTATTTCAGATATTTCAAAATCCCGCAAAGGTTTTATTCTTTCAATAGCAAGACAGTCTATGGGGTACTCCGTGGGGTAGGTGGAAACCAGGTTTGAGCCTTCATAGAATCTAGTTGGCCACCCCTCCCCCAACCCACAAGGTATTTCTCTGCTTGGTGAGAATCTTCCATTTCCCGCTCTCTCCTTGAGCCTGGCCACCAAGACCTGGAATCCACCTTCGGGTGAGACACCCAATTCTGTATCCCTGAACCCCATCCTTTATTTAGCTTTCTGGAAACAGGCCCTTAGAATCGGCCACAGAAAAATCAGGTCCAGGACTCCCGGAGCCCCCACTTCCTGCCCACTGTCGGTCTCCTTCAGTGCACCTCATCCCCCCCACCCCTGCCAAGTTCCAGTGCACCTCATCCCCCCCACCCCTGCCAAGTTCCGAGGCTGCCCCCTGCTCTGAGGACCGAGCGGGAGTTAGCAGGGCTCCATTGTTATCTCTCCAGCACCCTTCCCCGAGGCCTCTGGATGCCAAAATGAGCCATAAAAGGATTAAAGTGATATAACAGATGATCTATTAATTAAAGACTTTAATTAGCCCAGGCCTGGGCAGAGCAAAAGCAAGGTGTGGGCTGTTCTGCGCAGACTGGAGAAAACAAAGCGGAGACACCGGTGCTGAGTTTGGTTAGTGAGGTTCTTAGGGGTGACTGTGCCTTCTCGGTCCAAGAAATAAACATCCCTGGGAATCAGTCAAATATTTTGTCTCCTGGAACGTTCTAGAACCTATTGCCAAGAGGAGAGGAACGGGAGAGCTTGGATCATCATAGACGTGTAGGTGTGGAGGGGCCTTCGGGATGAGTGTGGGAGTGCTCCCTGGGAAAGGAGGGTTGGCACACGTTTGCTTTCCAGTTGGGGCTCCCCTCCTGCTCCAGCAGGGCCTTTCTCTCCACCTATCTCCCTTCCTCTCTCTTCCCACTCTCCCTTGTCCCCCTGGCTTCTCCCAGAAGTTCTCTCCTTTTCCTCTAGGCTGGGCTACCTCACCCCCTCCCCTTTCTCTTTCCTGTAACTTAAGCTGTTGTTGGGAGTTGGAGGAGCTGGGCTGGTTTGAAAGGAGGCCCCACTGCTTTTCAGGGAGGAATTGAAACCATGGAGCTGGGGGGGAGGGGAGGCTGCGGGAGAGGGGGGCGACTTGAGAAATCAAAGCGGCTGCAGCTCCATCTGGGAAACCAACTTTGATTTACTAGCAACGACCTGGCTCTCTAACCACCATCCCCACCCCCCCAGCCCTGCCCACTCCCCCTTCTTCCTTGGACTTTGTGGTGTTAATGGGGGGTGGGGAGGCCGACTCTCGCCCCCAGGCTGAAAGCCTGTTTTTGTCCTGGGAGAATCAGCCCAGAGCAGCAAGGCCTGGGGGACCCTGTCGAAGCTGGGCTGCAGATGCTTCTGAAGGGGGCCCTGGGTTTCAGGATCTGCGTGTGAGAGGAGACCCTTGGGAAGGAGAAAAGCCCCTCTGCCCAGGCAGCCTGGCTCACTGTCTCAGCCCTGCTCTAACTTGGAGACCCCCTTCCCCAAAGATGTGTGGCTGGGGTATGGAGAGGAGGCCAGGACCTCTTCATCTGTCTGTGGCCTTTCCCTCAGAACTGGGGGTTGGGAGCCAGGAATAGAGAGAGAAAGAGCCAAGGAAATGACTGAGAAAGAAAATGAACACCTATTTTAATAGGTTATCTTGTGCTGAAATTTCGTGTGTGCTATGGACCACACTGGGCGGGGACCCCAGGCCGTTTTGGACTGGAGTGCCCCCTCTCTCCTCTGTTCTCTCCTGTCCCCTGTTTCTCGTCCACCTGGCCGCTTCTCTGTCAAACCCCCCAACGTTTAAGGTGGGCTCCAGTGGGAACTGGGCAATCATCAAAGGGTCCCACAGGTCAGTGCTGGGGCCCAAGTAGAAAAGGAGGTGCAGAGCAACCGAAGGCAGGGTCATGTGTGTTGCTGACCAAACCCCTAGTCCTCAGTGGGAGGTGGGGGTTAAAATCCCTGGACTCCCAGGTTCTGGGTACAGCCTCCTTCCCCCGCCCCCCTGCCTCACTGGTATTTTTCAGGCTCCAAGCATGCAACCTTCAGGACTAGCTCTCAGGAAGGAGAAGGGACCGATTTGGCACATGGCCCCCACACGTCAAACCATTTCGGAGCTCACAGCACTAAGTGAGTTTCTATCCCAGGACTGTGTTCTTAAGGCTCAGGGCACAAGGATCAGAACCGTTGGAGAAGGGGTGCCAGGCAGGGCTCATCTGTTATGGACACAAACTGTGTCCTCCCAGTGATCGGAATTTAGAATCTCCAAGTGATTTTTAAAAAATGCCTTTATTTATTTCTTTTTAGAAAGATGGGAAGTGAGGGAGAAAGAGAGGGAGAGAAACATCAGTTGGTTGCCTCTCACATGCCCCCAACTGAGAACCTGGCCCCCAGGCACATGTCCTGACTGGGAATGAAACTGGTGACCTCTGGGGTCACAGGCCAGCGCTCAATCCACTGAGCCATGCCAGTGATTCTTACACACACGCTATGGCTATCTGCTTTCCACACCCCCCAATTAGCTTTCAGAGCTCTGGTTAATCCCAGCAGCTGCCCAGTCCTGTCTGTCCCCTACTCCAAACTCACTCAACTGCCCTTCAAACTCAAACCCCAACATATCTTTTCGGCATGAACCTCCACACTCGCCACATCGTGGTGGACAAAACAGTCCACATCCCTCCCGCTTCCTTCTAGGTGCCTTCCTCTACTGCAGAAGTTGGAGCTCCTGATACCTCGTCTCTTCAGCCTCTAGCAGCTAGAATTCTAGATGAAAAGGGCATTATTCATTTGAGACTTGGAAGGTGGAAGGGAGGTGAGGCCATGTTCTTGCTGCTCTGGCTATTTCTGCCGATAGATGAGGTCCTGGAATAGGGTTTTCCCCGTCGGCAGCTCCCAGTGTTCCGTCTCTGTGATGATACGGGTTCCCATGGGGCTTTGGGGTTACATCCTTGACCTCAGTCCCAGCGGCAGCCTCCTGATTCTCGCTACCCGATTGCAGCAGAGGTGGTAGCTCCTACTGGAGGGTCACTTCTGCGGCTTCATTATAAAGTGCTCCTCCAGTCCATCCGACAGTTTTGCAAGCACCTGGTTTCCCGTTGGCTTAGTCTGCTGCAGACTGAGTGGCCTACACAGCAGACACTTACTGCCTCGGGTCCGGAGGCCGAAAGTCCAGGGTGAGGGCCCTCTTCCTGGAGCGCAGACAGCTGCCTTCTCGCTGTGTGCTCCCACGGCCTTTCCTTGGGAGGGGCATGTAGAAAGAGAAATCTTTTCCTCTTTCTCTTCTTGTAAAGCCACTAGACCTATGGGATTAGGACTCCACCTTTATGGCCTCATTTAACCTTAATTACCTCCTAAAAGCCTTGTTTCCAAATACGATCAAATTGAGGATTAGAGCAGCAACATATGAATGGGGAGGGGGGCACAATTTAGTCCATAGCACCTTCATTAAGTAATTAAACATCCTTTCGCATAAAGCATGTAGAATGGTTTTTCCTTCTTGCCCCAAATCCTGACTTTACCCATGAACTAGACAGAGCAGAACACTTGGTACTTTCATACTCCATGTCTTTGGCCCAGTGGGCCTCTCTTTTTAAAGATTTTATTTATTTATTTTTAGAGAGAGGGAAAGGGAGAGAAACATCAATGTGTGGTTGCCTCTTGTGCGCCCCCTACTGGGGGCCTGGCCCACAATGCAAGCATGTGCCCTCACTGGGAATCGAACCTGCGACCCTTTGGTTCACAGGTCGGTGCTCAATCCACCAAGCCACACCAGCCAGGGCCCATTGTGAAGCTTTTAAGACCCCTTTGCAGTGCTTCCCTGATCCCATTCCCACCCTCCTTTGTTTGGGTTCATGCTTCTGGCATTTAGCATTTGGCGTGTGTTATTTGTGTATGTCTAATAAGCCCCACTCTCAACAAGATGGTCTCTTGAGGGCAGAGGCTGTGTCTTAGTTTTCATGCACACCCTAGTGCCTATGTAGTAGGTGTATATAGTGGTATATAATAGGTGCTCGGTAAACATTTGTTGAGTGAATTGATGCCCTCTACAAGTAGGGCAGGGCCTGAACAACTTTCTAAGTTGGGTAGTCTGCAGACTCCTAAGCACCCTTAGGAGTATGGACACCCAGCCTGACTCCCTCGCCCTGATTGCTTTGCTCACCTCTGGAACCCATAGTTAGGAACAGGAGAAGCTAAGTTCTGAGGAGGAGCAATGAGCCATCCAAATTCCTAAGCTCTGCGCTCGCTTCGGCAGCACATGTACGAAAACTGGAACAACACAGAGAGGATTAGCATGGCCCCTGCGCAGATTCCTCAGCTCCAAGTTTCAAGCCTCCAGTTTTCCCAAGATTATCCGGGTCCTTACAGCCATATTTAGTTGTCAATACGAGAAGGTGTGAAGGGAAAGTCAAATTAAACATCATGGAGAGAACCCATGAAGCGGATTAAGGAGATCTAAGTGCTCGGGTCCTGGCCCCGGTACTTATGAGCTCTCTGATCTTCAATGAGTCATTTAGCTTCTCTGAGTATCAGTTTTTCCATCTGCAGAATGGGTCTACTACATCTGTCTTGTTTCCTTTGAAGTGAGAATTGAATTAGTAAATACATTTGTAGGGCTGATTATTTGGGTAGAGAAGCTTAGGGTGGTACATGCTATTGTAACCTGGAAGCAGAACATTACCCAGAGGTCACGCAGAACTCTAAACACAAACATAGGAGGGAGGCAGACCTACTTACAGCGTCTGGCAGAAGTAACACCTGCTTGAGTGTGGTTGGTAGGGAAATAATAACGGGCGTAATAATGTATAGTTTTAATTTGAACATTTCACCTAAAATGTCACATGGTGTGCTTGAGTGTGATAGTGTTATGTTACAGAATGACATGCTTGTGATTTGATAATAAAAAAAAACGGGGGCGTCATTTGTGCCAGACCCCTGTCTGTGAGGCAGCGTGTGGGGGCGGGGCGCCGGCCTCCACAGAGGGGGGAGGTCTGCACCTCGGCTCGCTGTTTCCTCGCTGCGTCCCCCTGGACAGGTCACTCACGCTGCAGACCCTTGTCTCTAAGGTGCGGATGCCAGCCTTCCCCCTCACGGGGCGGGGGGGAGGGGGGAGGGGGGTTAGACGTAGTAAGTGAACAGTCCCTTCGCTTCATGGACACTGGAATTAGTCTTGTATTGGCTTTTCCTCCTCTCTCCAGCACAGGCAGAGGCAGCTGGAGAGGGGGTCTTCCAGGGAAATTGGGACAGACATCACACTTCTAAGACCTGAGGGGTTCGGGAAGCTTTTCCCTAAGGCTCAGTCCCTCGGATTAACGGGTGAGGAATTCTGTGGCCTGAGAGCTGGCAGCACAGAGCGATAAATATGTAAATGATGGGTTCAAGTCAAAATCTACCAGGGGACTTCAGTTTTGGGGACAGAGAGACGAGGCCCGTTTAGAGCTGGGACTGACCTGACCCATCACTCTCCAGGCATCTCTCTTTTGACACACCCGCCCCCCAACTCTTCCAAACATCTCTAAGCATCCCCCCAAAACAGGAGCTGACTCCTTAGGAAGCAAAAAAAGAGATAAGGGCCTGAGCTGAGCCCTCTGAATATCTGCTTCTATTGGAAAGGGACTCAATGTTGAGGCCACTTCTGGGGAGGCCAAGAGTGGAACTGGGAGAGGCAGGTCCTACCTTGTGGATGGGAGTCACTGGGAGAAGAAAACACACTCCTCTCCTCTCTCCAGGAAGCTTCCCTTCCCGGCAGCTGTGCCCCAAGGATTCCCCCCTCCATCCCAGGCCCTTCCCTTAGAGAGAGCCTGCTGAGCCTGGAATGAGAAGAATCTGAACTACAAACAGACCTCCCAGAGGCACCCCCAATTCTCCTCTAACTGCTCCAAGCCAGCAACAGGCTGGCTTCCTGGAGCGGAGACTAAGAGGCAGGGCTGGGGTTTGAGCTGGGGAGAGGGGGCCTAGGTGGGGGTGCTCTCTTCCTGGAGAGGGAGGAAGGGAAGGACTGAGGGCAGAGTAGGAACTAGGCCATAGAAGGACCACATTTTCTAAGCCAAAAATCAGAACCAGTGAAAGTGTACTTGCGGGGACCATGGGAGTAGGGTTGAAATCGAGCCTGTCCTAAAATAATCTAAGCTGTGAATTCCCCAGCCCAAGAGTGACAAGTAGTCGCCCAAATATAACCCAGCAGGAGAGAAAGAATCCCGCCAGTCCCCTCTTCACTCCCCCTCCTGGCTTCCCTCTCTCTCTGCCGGTCTGAAGTGGTCAGTTGTAGCCCCCGCAGGAGCCAGGCTCCTCCAGCCCTCAGTCTGGGCTGCATCAGTGAGTCCGAGAAGGCTGTGAATGAGCTCTGAGGAGTGGGGGGCAGGGGCTGGAGTGAGAGAAAAGATGGAGAGACCAGCCAAAAGGACCGAAGGCACAGAGCCAGAGGGGCCCCCTCCTGCCTGCCACACTTCCCCAGACTCTGGCCTCCTGCCTGCTGTCCCTCTAGAATCCCTCCCCCCACCTGGACCCAGCTTGGGGCTTTGATCTGAGTTCGCCAGGGCTGTTAGTGCCCATGGATGGCCAGGCAGTGTATTAGAAGGGGAAACCCTGGGGAGGTGACCAGGGAGGAGAGGCTGCTGGAGCTGGAAGCCGCCTTAGGCACGATGACCTCTTTGCGGGGGCTGCTCTCTCCAGCTTGTATAACACAGCTCCTGCCAAGGGTGGTATAGAAAGGCACAGAGCCCGCAGCGGGCTGGGGAAGGCTGCTGAAAAGGCAGCTTACTGGCTTCCTGCTGGGTGAGATGGATTAGGGGCCTGTGGGGAGGGAGCCAGGCTGGAGAAAGGCACTGGCCCAAAGCCAGCGCCCCTTGGCCAAAGGCCCTCTGGGATCAGGAGCCCCTGGGTGTCTGGCAGGCGGGAAGGGGCGGGGCAGTGGGAGGGGTGGTCAGTCCTATCCACCTGGCCAAGAGGCCCAGCCAGGGTGACATACTGGGATGAGGAGGTACCATGGAGTCCCAAAACAGAGGGGAATAGGAAGGGAAGGAGACACTCCTGGGGGGACTGTCGAACTGCTAGTAGGAAAAGGGAGGAGGGAAGGAACCGACTTGCCCAGCTACTTCCCCTGTGTCTCCTTGCTGCCCCCCAGAGAAGGTTTCCTCTCAGAGGTTCCCAGGGTGGGTGGGGAGTGGACAACTCCAGCCAGCCCTCTGCTTTTCAGGGACCCCAGTGTGGAACAGAATGAGGGGAGCCACATGGTCCTAAAGTTTTCACACAGGCATTGATTTAGGGGAATGGCCCAGGTGGCCACCAAGACAAGCAAGATGTACAAATGAGAAACCCTGAGTGGTGCCCGGACTAAGGCGGCCAGTGCGGGTTTCACTCTGGCCCTGGCCTCCACTGTTTCATCTGAGAGATGGGCCCTCTCAGGCCACCAGATGGAGTGGAATGAGCACTGGTGGAGGAGCCAGAGGCTCTGACTTCCACTTGGAGTTTTTAAAACATATTTTGTTTATTTACTTTTAGAGAGGGGAGAGGAGGGGGAAATAGAGGGAGAGAACCGTCAGTGTGTGGTTGCCTCTCATGCACTGCCCCCTGGGGACCTGTCCTGCAACCCGGGCCCATGTGCCCTGACTGGGAATCGAACCAGTGACTCTTTGGTTTGCAGTCTGGTGCTCAGTCCACTGAGCCACACCAGCCAGGGCTCCCCTCTGAATTTTCATTTCACCAAAAGAAAAAAATCTGTTCCACTTAGCATATTGTGAAGAGCTGACATGCATTCTGGAAACCATAAAGCGCTCTAGGAATATAAAGTGCCACTATCCCTGGACTGGTCACTTGTGTGTGTGTGTGTGTGTGTGTGTGTGTGTGTGTGTGTGTGTGAAAGGGTGGATGTTCCCAGGGAAGGACATTGAGAACTAGGGACTGCCCTGTGGGGTGCTTTGCATCTCTTTATACCTTCACAAGGACTTTAAGAGCATGATACCATTGCCCCCATTTCATAGATGAAAAAACTAAGGCTCAATAGGTTATGTAATTTTTTGTCCAAGTTTATAGAAACTCATAAAATGGGGCATCCAGATGAGAAGGCAAGACTCTCTGGTCTTTAAAAAGTTCTGTGGCCACAGGGTACCCGTGGCCACTGGGGCCGTTCCCTGGGAACAAGGGGCTCTGGAGATGGGTACTTCTTCCTACATTTAGAGGATTTCTCCTGAAGTTTGACTCCTTCTCCTGCCTGGCTGGGCTCAAGCAGGAAGCCAACTTAGATCCTCAGACGCCTTCCCATAGTACAAAAGGTTTGGAGGTTGGCAGAACGGATGAGGAAGCCCGAAAGGGGGCCCAGCTGACCAGATAAGGTACATGTGGTCACTGGGGCCGTTCCCTGGGGACAAGGGGCTCTGGAGATGGGTACTTCTAGCTCAGGGCATCACTGGATTGGAGCTGCCCTGTCTCCCAGCTCAGCTGGGCCAGCCCCCTTCTTTGTGCTCAGTTTTTTCCCACAGCCCGGCATGGGGGTGCTGAGATCCCGGGCCCACTCCCCCCTGCTGGGAAGCACCCCATCAAGCCCCACCATAAAAAGCTTGAGAATGGAGGAGGGAGTTGTCCTCACTCTGAGGAGGCCTCGGCACCCTTCTCCCTTTCTGGGGAACAAGAAGCTTGCTAATGGCTCGGGCCCCTTCCCCAGCCCCTGGCCCCAGCCCTGGCTCCCCCACACAAAAAGCTGCTTTACATGAGAAGAGCAGGCTGGCCTGGCCTTGCCCGGGCACTCAAAGAGGCGGTAGCCCCTGACAGCCGAGAGACTGCCCCCTCCCCCACACTGAGGCCTCGTTTAGTTGCAATTAGCAATTCTTTGCAACCCACGGGGTTGAGGGGGACAAGCGCCTTCACCTCTGAAACCCAGCCTCTGCCCCTTCCAGTCCCCTTCTCACTGCCCCATCTCTAGCTCTCAGACTGCTATGTTGGCTTCATTGGAATTGTTCAAAGACTGAAGCATCCAGAGGGGCCAAACCAAGGGTGGGGGTGGGGTGAGGCTGGGATGGTCTAGGCTGAGGGACCCCCTCCGCAACCCGCACTGCCTCTTCCCTGTACTCCTCCCACCTGCCCCCTCCTCCCCACCCCTGCTCGAAATTAGGCTTAGCTTTGGGGCAGTAGGAGGGGAGAGATGGAAGGAAGAGAAGGTTTTAGAGATTTGAGCACAAGGAGAGGGTGCGATGGTGCTATAGGGCTGGGGGGGGCGGGGGGAGGCTCTGCCTCAGTGAAGTCAGGACTCACCTCTCCCCTGGCTGGCCCAGCCCCTGCTGCTACAATTTGGATGGTGCAGCCCAGAAAATGAAAACCTAGAGATAGAATGTCAGGACCCCTTTTAGGTCCCCACAATCCAGCCCTTGGTATCTGGTCTCTGCAGGGAAGAGGTCATGGTACAAGCGAGGGAGGGAGAGGGGAGAGGTCTCCAAGCCCTTTATCCCCAAATTAGTTGTTTCCTCCTTTCCATCCAAGTCTCTGGAAGGCTTTTTCTGTCACCAGTAGGGGGAGCCCTAGGTAAGTGGGGGCTCCCAAGCCTGCAAGGAGTGGGGATATTCCGCTAGGTCTGCGCACTTCCCCACACCCACCTGGATCTCCTTTCCCCGTGGAGAAGAGTGAGCATACCCGGAAGAGAAGAGCTCGTACTCTAATGGGATTCTGTCCCGGCTTTAAAGTGTATGCGGGGGCTGAAAGGAGATGTCCAACACGGGTTCAGCGGTGATCAAGTGATGAGGCAAGGGTGCGGGACCAAGGGAGTCTCCTCTCCAGTGCAGCTTCCTTTTGGAGGAGTTGAGGATTCCTGGTTCGCACAGTGGTGGTGGTGGGGCCTCTCCTGGGGGGTCGTCCGGGTTTATGAAAGGAACAGGACAAGGGTGAGTTACAGGCAGAGCTGGGGGTTCATGGTCGAGCTGCGACGAACTGGGTTCTTTGGGTAGCCCTCTCCCATTTTCAGTGTCAGCATTACACTGCCCAGGCAAATGCGGAGGGGGGCATGGAATAGAAACAAGTATCCGACCCCTTTACTAACCTCCATCGGGCTCTCAAAACTCGCATCCTGAGAACCTCACGCCACAACCAGGGAGGAGACTGAGATCCAATGGAGGCCCCAGGTGGTTCTAGAGAAGGAATCGCTCAGCTTTGATTCTTGTGGAATTTGCGCATAGCCCCCCTTTCCCTTCAGAAACCCCTAACCTCTGTTTGGAAAGAAAAAAATGCCCCATAAATGAAGAAGGGATGTGACTTTCCACCCAGAGCCGAGGGGCCCAGGGAGACAAAGGGGCCAAAAGGAAAGTGAAGTCCTTGCCCCAGGGAGAGATGCAGGGCTGCACTCCTCTTGCGTCTAAGACCTGTCTAAAGAGGGTTCCCCTGTCCTGCCTGGATTCTAGGTCCTCAGGAGGGCTGGCGGCTGCTAGGCGTATCTGGGCACCTGGGATCCTGCCTTCTTCAACAGCTCACGTGCGTGGGTCTCTGGACCTGCAGAGCCTGGGAGGCCCTCATGGCCACCTACCTCCCCTGGGAGGAAGGAATTTAATGGGGGTCAAGTGTTGGAGCTCTGGGCAGGAAGCAGTTGTGAGCCAAAGGCAGGAAATTCTCCTCAAGAGCCATCCTCCCACAAGCCAGACTCCTTAAAGGAGTTTGTTCACTGCACTCCCCTCCTGGAGCCGCAAGGAGGGAGGACCTGGGAAGGGGAGAGAAAGCGGGGTGGAGGAAGGAGGAGGCAGGGCCTGCCACTCACTTCCCGCCCCCTCTCCCATCCCTGCTGGAGCCTCTTGCTGGCAATTTCCCCAGCCCTTCCAGGCCCTCCCAACCTTGGGGGTCTGGAGCTCCATCCTGCTGAGGGCCTTTGGCCCCACAGGCGAAGTCCCCCCACCTTACAGGTCTGCCAGACTTGGCTCCCCCTACTTATCCTGGGAACACTAGATGCCCCAGCCTCTCTGGTTGACTTGGGGGTCCCCTCTTTGCAGCTTTGGCCTCTGCTGTCCCCATTGCTTTTCTCTCCAGAGCCAAACCCTTCAGATCTTTGGAAGTCTGACCTGAAGTTGCTTCCATGGTGAAATGTCCCTGGTTTCCTAGGCCACTTTGTTCTCACTTCTCAGGTCACAAACCATATTTTCCCTTGTTTTACAATTATTTGAGATCCCGTCTATCTTTTCACTGGACTGAGAGCTCCTAGGACTCTGCCCCATCAAAATAGAAGGCGAGCTGCTTATGCCATTTAAAATATTCTAGTAGCCACATTTAAAAATTTTTGTATTTATTTCTCTATAGAGAGAAGGAAAGAGAAAGAGAGGGAGGGAACATCAATGTGTGGTTGCCTCTCACACACTCTCTCCTGGGGACCTGGCCCACAACCTAGGCATGTGCCCTGAGAATCAAACCGGTGACCCTTTGGTTCTTGGGCCAGCACTCAATCCACTGAGCCACACCAGCCAAGGCCTAGTGGCCACATTTTTAAAAAGTAAAAAGAAATATGTGAGGCCCTGGCTGGTGTAGCTCAGTGGATTGAGCGCAGGCCCGTGAACCAAAGCATAGTTGGTTTGATTCCCAGTCAGGGCACATATGTGGGTTGCAGGCCAGGTCCCCCGTATGGGGTGTGCTAGAGGCAACCACACACTGATGTTTCACTCCCTCTCTTCCCCATCTCTCTAAAATATATAAATAAATAAACAAATAAATATGTGAGATTAATTCTAATAGTATATGTGATTTAACCCAGTATAGCCAAAATCTTATATTCAAATTAAGCGTTTGGAATTTAGTGTGTATTTTACACTTACAGCACAACTCAGTTTGGCTCAGTCCTGTGCTCAGTGGCCACGTGGCTGGTGGTCACATCAGAGAGCACTGTATTGAGATCAGAATGGAGGCCCGGGTGTACACTGAAAGTCTGGATAGCATCTTGTTTAAAAAGCCCAGTTACTGAAACCAGGCTGCTTGAGCCTGAGTACTAGCTCAACTGCTAGCTGTGTCCTTAGATGTGTCCCTTAACCACTCTGTACCTTAACTGTCTCATGGATAAAAATTGATCTGACAAGCGCCAGACGGTTGTTGCGAGGATTCTGGGAAGAACAGCTGGCACACAGTAGGTGCTCAGTAAAGGTTAGCATCTTTTCATCTCTGTGTGATGCTAACCTTGGCCCCCTCAAATTAGTGAAAGACTGAATGAAATAGTTCTTTGCTCTGCCAAAGATCAAGGCGAAATAAGCTGGGCAGAGCGAGCGAGTTTTGTCTGGAGAAGTTGGAACAGGACTGAGGGAGGAAGGCTGTGGGTGGCTGGCTGGCGGGAAGCTCCAGGTTTACAGATGTGCTGCCATGGACTTTGGAAACAGTAACAGAGCTGCATAAGGCTGCGATGATTCATGGCTGAAACGAAGCTTCTGGGGTTCAAAGTAGGGAGGTCTAAAGCCCTGGAAATGTCACAGAAGGCCTTATGGAACAGGGTGAGGTTTGGAAAACCAGGCAGCAACGGGTGATAGGAGTTTGTAGAGTGCGTGGAGAAAGAGACAGGCTGGGACAAATGGCCTTTGCAAGTACCCTGCCTCCCTCCCTTAGGTAGGAGTGGGTCTCCTCGAGAGAAGGGTCTGAGAGCTACATTTTGAGGCTACAGCGCCCTCTGCTGGATTTAGAGACCTAAGGCAGCAGCAATAATGAAGGGTGCTGCAGTGTAAGGACAGGAGTGACCAAATTCTGTGCAGGGAAAGTTTTGTGGCAAATACAGACCTTCCTCATCTCTAGACAGTTCCGAGAAAGCCACACAATCAAAGTCCCTTGACAAGAATGTAGGAAGTTTATGTAAAATGAGCAGTTCCTAGTGTAATGGCCTATTGGATCATCTTTATTTTGCTCAGTTGGCGTAGATGTTTACGATGTTAATTTTACATCATGATCTTTTGGACTTACAGTGCTGTGAGAGGCAAGTAATAACGAAATTATTATTATTATTATTAGCAGCAGTAGCAGTAGTAGTAGTAGTAGTTAATGCTGATGTATTCCTACTGTGTGCCAGGTACAATTATTTTGTGGATGAGGAACTGAGGCACAGAGAAGTTTACATCACCTGCCTTTGTGACTCAGAGCAGACAGATGCCAGCGCCAGACTCAACTGCGCCCTCTGGCTTCGGAGTGTGTGCACTGAACCATCGGGCTACCTGCCGCTCCCCTGGGATAATCAAGGCTACTTCCTCCTTATGTGAGAGATGGTGCGTCCGGGTTCTCCTTGAACGTAGACCTTTCTAGTTCTGTTTCTGATCCACTGAACACTGGCCAATTATATCTTTTTTTTAACCAGGGCTAACCCTTGTTGATTTCTTTGTGCACTGAGTCCATGGCAGGCACCGTGCTGAGCACGCTGCTGGGTGATCTCCCTGAAGTCCCGTAATGGCCCTGCGAGGTGACGGCTGTTTATTGATGGGCAGGTGTAAGTCATAACACATGATTTAATGGCTTAAAACAACACACATTTATTACCTCACAGTTTCTGTAAGTTAGAAGTCCAATCATTCCCAGCACAAGGAGAAAGAGGTTTTCTTTTTCTTTATATTGTATCTGTATGGGAAGATGGATGTTAACTGAAACTCTGGTGGTAATCATTTCACAGTATATGTCAACCAAACCATCATGCTGTATGGCTTAAACTCATTCATTTATGTATGTCCATTATTTCTCAATAAAACTTGGAATGAAAAAAAAAAGTCCAGGCATGTCCTCTGCTCAAGGTCTCACGTGGCTGCAACCAAGGTGTTCTTATCTGGCCGTCTGACTGGAGAAGAAATGTTTCTGAATTTAATCAGATTATTGGCATGGTCTATTCCTCCAGGGTCTGAGGGTCTGTTAGCTGAAGGAAGTTCTTTTCTACCTGGGCTTTCCCCATGTGTCCAGTCAGGGTCCTCCAGACAAAAAGCTCCATAGGGTGTGTGTGTGTGTGATTTATTCCAGGAAATTGGCTTACACAATTGTAAGGGCTGGCAAGTATGAACTTCACCCACATTACCAAGAATAATCTCCTTTACTTAAAGTCAACTGATTGTACCTGGCCCGCATGGCCTTGATGGTTAGAGGGTCATCCCATAGCCCAGAGATCGCTGGTTTGGTTCCCGGTCAGGGCACATGCCTGGGTTGCAGGCTTGATTCCCAGTCCCCATTTGGGATGCATGCAGGAGGCGGCCAACTGGTATTTCTCTCTCTCTCTCTCCCTCTCCCCACCCCCCTCTCCCAAATGAGAATAAAATAAACTTTAAAAAGGATGGGAGTAAGACAGAAAACTGTACTTGAACAACAATTACAATTAAAAAAATTAAAAATTAAAATAAAATAATAAACTTGAGAAAAATTAGGTCAACTGATTATAGATATTAACTATGCCCACAAAATATTTCCACAGAAACACCTAGATAAGGGTGATATTGAATAACTGGGTATTATAGCCCAGCCAAGTTGACACTTAAAACTGACCATCACACCTAACATAGCCACTTGAATTGCCAAGCCAGCAACTCACTCCAGAGTGGGGAGTGATATCCCATCCACTTTGCCATGTTCTCTAAAGTTAGAAGCAAGTTGTGGGTTCTGCCCACAATACAGGGAAGTGAACACCAGGAGATGGGAGCATCTTAAAAGTCTGCTTACCGAAGATGCTAAGACTTAGAGAGGTTAGGTAAGGCTCAGGGTCATGCAGTGGTAAAGCTGGTGGTATGTTAATGGCTCTGCAAGAAACCCTCCCACTCTGCTTCTTGCCGGTTCCATTGCCACATTCTGGTTCACGTATATGCCAGGGTTCCCATCCTTCTGTCATACTCTTTCCCAAAAGAACTTGGCCTCTTGTTGTTTCGACTGTCATATGCAGGCTGAGGGTACCAACTCTGGTCCTCCTGGCTTCAGACTATCTGGTTCTTATCTTGTTTCCCCTTGGGGGCAGCACATCTCAAATAGCATGGTGAGAAGACCCTGGTCTGGTGTCAGCCTTGGCTCAGTCCCCAGCTCTTTGAGGATCTTGGCAAGTGGGTGGGCCTCTGCCTCCCATCGCCTGGACCCCTCCCTTCTCACGTCCCCACACATGACCTCCTCCATTTGTTCTCAGGTCTGCCCACCACTCCTCACTGTGTTTCAGTGACATCTCCAGAGCAGCTCTCTGCTACTTTCATGTCCCCTTTCAATCCGTTTTGCACAGCAGGTGGAATGAGCGTGCATTCCACTCCTGAAAACCTGTCGGTGACTTTCTGTTGCTCTTGGCAGGCACAGTGAGCTCCTTAGTCTGACCCACAGGTGACTCTCCCTTCATCAGTCATTTATGTTGCACATTTTAATTCTTTTGTCAACCTCACTAGACATGATTATTATTGTTTTCATAGTCAATGCTTGTTTAGATTTATATACATATCTTTATTCCTCACTTCTTTTTAAAGTTATTTTTATTGATAAATTTGCCATTTTAAGTGTAAAATTCAATAGTTTTTAGTATGTTCACATGGTTGTACAACAATTACCACTATTTAATTCCATAACATTTTTATCACCCCAAAAAAGAAATCCTTTACTCATTAGCCATCACTCACATATCTTTCTCCCCCTAGTCTCTGGCAACCACTGTCTACTTTTTGTCTCTATGGATTTGCCTGTTCTCCATTTTGCATAAGTGGAGTCACCTTTCGTGTCTGGCTTCTTTCATTTAACACAATGTTGTCGAGGTTCATCCATGTCATAGTGTGTATCAGGTCCTCACCCCTAATTGTGGCTGAATAATATTATGCTGTCAGGATGGACCACATTTTGCTTGTTCATCCCTGACTTGGGTTACTTCCACCTTTTGGTTATTATAAATAATGCTGCTGTGCACATTTGTGTAGTCTTCATCCCTTCTTGCATCTCAGGCCTTTTGTCTGGGGTCACTTTCTTTCTGTCTGAATTTGCATCCTTTAGAATTTCCTTCCCCAAGGCACTGCAGAGAACAAACTTTCTTTATTTTTACTTGTTTGAAAATTCACTCCTCGACTCTACATCAGAAGTTTGTTTTTTCCAGCACATTCAAGACATCATCCCACTGTCTCCTGGTTTCTATTATTGCTGTTGAGAAGGCTGTTGTTAAGATTTTCTTTCTACATTTGGCATTATGACTTTTCATTGTGCTGTATCTACCTGTGAGTTTTGTTTTATTTATCCTGCTTGGGATTCTTTGGGTTTCTAGAACCTGTGGGCTGATGCCTCATCAGTACTGGAAAATTCTCAGCCATTATTTTTGCAGATCTTCCTGTTGTCACATTCTCTGGTCGTTTCCTTTAGAATTCTGACTAAACTATGTTGGACCTTTTCAATATCTCCCAATCTCTTGTCTCCTTTTCCCCCCTTTTCTGCATTCTGAACTATTTCTTCTGCTCTATCTTCCAGTGCCTTTCTGGGATCTACTTTCCCTGAGGCTTTGCCCTGGAAGTTCATAACTCTCTTCCCAAAAATCTGGGGAAGAGTGATATTGTTCAAGAGATATAAAAAAGTCTTTCATATAGCATTCGTAGTTGTTGTAGGTAGGAAATCAGCCCGAATAACTTAGCCCATTATTCCGGGAAATGGAAGTCCTATCGTCCTCCTCATTCCCCCTGCTTGCTATATCTCCTCCCTGCCTGGCTCCCCAAATTGAAGCCATTCTCCGGGGACTTCCTCCAATTCCAGCTTTTCCACCAGCCCTTCCTCTTCCTGCCCCTTTTGAGCTTTCCTGCCCCAGAACTAGAACTGTCATTCCGCGGCATCAACTGGAGACTTCTCTTGCATTGTTGACTCAATAATAACTTAAGGATTAATTTATTGTTTCCTAGACTAGACTGATCAGCTCAGGGGAGGTGGGGATAGCCCCAAACAGTGGTTTCAAATACTGGCAAATCAGAGGGTTTAGTGAGGATGGGGGAGGTTTGGGATCAGTAGGTTAGAACCCCTTTCTGGTGTCTGACCAGGCATTTGGGGGTGCAGGTTAAGATCCTTTCCCCCAACACTGCTGCATAAAACCCCTACTGTGCCCAACGGACCTCCTTCCCGTAGCTGCAGGCTGCTGGGAAAGGGAGCTTCCCGCCTGGATACCCCATTTCTGAGCTACTCTTGGGGCAGGTGAGGAGTCCCGAAGGCCATTGCATTTCCTTCGTGCGACGGTAGGTGGCAGCACACGCATTCTCATTGCAGCCTGGAGAGCAGTGCGTGCGCTGCTGGGTTCAGTCAGAAGCCAGCAAGGTACAAAGCAATGCGGTTGCTTCAAGTTGGACCTCCTTTTAGTCCCCAATGCCCAAAATAGAGTACAGTAAACAACCTCTTCTCCAATCCTCTCCCTGTCCCCTCTGTCACCTGGCCTCACTCTAGGCGATCCGCACCGAAGTCCAGTTTCCAGTGCAGTGTTCTTTGCCCTTTTTGGACCACCTGCTGAAATGCTCTGCCCCCGCCCTCCCCACTTTTTTAAAACACCTTCGCCGGTTTTCTTAAAACCTTCACCAGAGAGTGTGTTTATTGATTCCAGAGCGAGAAGAAGGGAGGGAAGGGAGGAGAGAGAGAAGCACTGATTGGTTGCCCCCTTATGTGCCCTGACCTAAGATCAAACCCACAATCTTTTGGTGTCTGGCAGGACGCTCCAACCAAGAGAGCCACCTGGCCAGAGCCAAATGCTTGCTCTCTCAAGCCACTCTCTTAACCATTCTCAGCTCAAAATATTTTTTTTTGTTTTTGTTTTTTGAATTGATTACAATGACCTTAAACTTTATATATGATAATACATGCCAAGAGAAGTATGCAAAAGAAGAGAGTGGGCATTAAAACAAGTGTAGAGTTTCGAGTACAGAGCCCTGTGCAACAGGCCTGGGCCCCTGCCCGGCACCATCTGCCCCAGTTTACAGCAGCCTGCTCTCAGCTCAAATGTCACCTCTTTTAGAGGCGCGTCACCTGATTGTTGCTGAATTTAAAGTAGCCTCACCGGTTCCTCTTTGTCACTTCACCCTCAATCACATCACCTTTCCAGCCCCTGGCCATATCTGAAATAATGTCATTTGTTTACTTGGGTATTGTTTCTTGTTCCCTAAGCCCCTCAGGGAGGGACCTGTCTTGTCATACCCTCCAGCACTTAGACCAGGGCTGCTTCAAACCAGACACATGATAAATATTCGATGAACAAAGGAAAGAATATGCTGAAGAATGCACTCCAGGAAGTTGGCCTAGCATAGTGGCCACCGCCCACAGGGGAGTCCTATGACCCGCAAGGCTTTTTCTTTTTTTCCTTGTTACCAAACAGGCACCAGCCGGATCAGAACTGCCTCAGGCTGGCCTGTAGTATGCGGGTTTTTAACTTTATGCAGGAAAGATTTCACAACACTAGTCCAGGTGATTCTTAGAGTATGTTTATGAAAGCTGGGCACAGTGAAACAGAGGAAAGGCTTAGGGTGGAAGAAGTAATAGGAGAGAGCCTAGGCGGGGCTGCTTTGGCTCCCCTGGCAGTCAGGGAAAAAGGTGGCCCTGGGCACAGCGTCATGGGGCAAGCCCGGGTCCAGCTGCCGCTGCTGCCCACTGCTTCCCTGGCTGCAAGTCTCCCTGAGGCCGTTCGAGTTTAGGAGGAAATAAAAAGTTCATGCGTGAGAAGGGGCACGGGTGTGCTCCAGGGTGAGCCGGGGCTGTGTCTTTGTTCTGAGGGCTTTTTATCTTTATTTCCCTGACTGAGAATCTTTGGGGAAGGTTTTAGCAGAATGTTCATTAGCTTACCATATTTTTAACATGCTGATGCATCAAAATGAGCACATAGGGGGTTTGGGGACTATTCTTTGGTCCGCTATGATGTTTTACTTTTATCTTGAGTTTGGATTTTAATGGGTTTTTTGTTATTTGTTCCCCTGACTTCATCTGTCCTTGGGTTTAGCTGGCATAAAGGACATTGGGTCTCTGTCCCGTATTTCCCAGACCAGGGGGCTTTAAGCTCTGTGCTCCTTTGTTAGGGAGGAAAGGCATGAACGCTGCACTCTCCAGGGTCCTTGACTAGGGAGATAAGTTCCTGTGATGCACCAGCTGGCTATAAGTTACTCACACTGTTTGGCCTTATTTAATTTCTTGCCTCAGTCTCCCCATTCCACTTGCCCACAAATGCTCCCAGCTTCTTACTATGCTGCCTCACTCTGAATTGCATTTTAATGACTGGGCGTTCTGAATGTACAGGGCTCCTTTCCTCCCTCTCCTTAATTCTATCCCAATTCACACACTTAAGTTCCTATCTTTCCGCTGGGTGAGCAGAGATGGCCAGACCATGTTTGAATCTTATTGGCTGTGTGACCATGAACAATTTATTTGCCCTCTCTGAGCCTTTCTGCTTCATCTGCTCAATGAGGATAATTATTCTACCAGCTGTTTGGATTATTTCCAAATTAAATAAAATGACACCCACACACTGTACGTAAATGCTAAATGTTTGATGAATGCCACTGTCGCTAGTTGAAGAGAGGCAGTGAGGAGAGAGGAAGCACACAGGATCCTGGCTCCAGCTCTTCAGTGTGTGTGACTTTGGCCGAGGGACTCCGCCTGCCTGAGACTCCCTGTTCTCTTCCACAAACGGCTGTGATAACAGCGACAGCTGTTTTGCAGTGCTAGGAGCCCGGAGGACAGCCCCCTTTTATGGCATGTAGCTACCACGGGCCGGCTCTTCTTTGCGTTGTAGCCCAGAGGAGACAGAGCCGGGTCCACAAGCCCCGAACCACAGAGACAGCTCTTGGTTTCACTACCCAAACTGCCTCCCTCCACGAGAAGGAGAAAGGAACAAAAGTCTGATTTCACAGATAAGCAAATTACCTCCCCACCCCTGACAATGTTCAAAAGATAAAAATGAAAAAGCCACCCACTGCGCCTTCCAAGAGGTGCCGGTTCCAGCTGACGGGGGTCAGAACGCGTTCCCTCCAAATATGGCAGTGCGACATATGGCATCTTTCAAGCTGAAGGAGTTTAAAAAATGGCCTGTGTGGGAAGGACTGTCTGACCTTCCCCTGAAGCAGGTCATAAAAACCTCATGTGCGAGGTGCCTTCCCTACACCAGGAGGAAGGGGGCGTCCTCACCTCTGAAGACTAAGGAACACAGAAAGGGACACTGAATAAACAGGACTCGCTAACTTTCCCCAGTTTGCTGTACTTAGCTCACATTCCTTGTCTTGTCATTTCTTTCCACAACTTCCTGCTGTCTATCCAACCTCGCGTACAACTACTCAGGTTTAATCACTTCTTCACATCTTCCTTTCCTTATGAAGGCTCCCATATCACTTAAAACTTCTATGAAGGAAATTTGCATGCTTTTCTCTTGTTATTCTGTCCTTTGTTAAGGGGCCCCAGTCAAGAATTTAAAAGGGTAGAAGAAAAATATTTTTCATCTCCTGCACAGCCGCCGTCCATGCTCACTACCCGACACTTTTGCAGGTTGGAGATTCAGAGTTGGTCCCGTTCCTGCCATTTGGCTGCCAAGAGTCTGACTTTGGGTGAGGGCGACGGGTGGGGACATCTGGAAGAAAAATGGCAATTCTATACTCTTTCCCTAGTTCTTCTCACTGCCAATTCTTGTTATTTGGAGCCAACTACTTTCAACGTTTTTTAGCTTGCTCTTCCTTATTTTTATCAGACTTATTTCCAGGTATTTCTTATTTCTAAGAAATATTGAATATGTTCATACTAATATTTGATTTTTTACAGTTTTTATTTATTTTTGTATTGTTGTTCAAGTACAGTTGGCTCCATATACTCCCAATATTTGATTTTAAAAGATGTAGACTGCCCTGGATGGTGTGGCTCAATGGATTGAGTGCCGGCCTGTGAATGGAAAGGGTCATAGGTTCAATTCCCAGCCAGGGCACACACCTGGGTTGTGGGCCAGGTCCCCAGTTGGGTGCGCAAGAGGCAACAGATCAATGTATCTCTTGCAATGATGTTTCTCTCCCTCTTTTCTTCCCTTCCCCTCTCTCTAAAATTAAATAAATGAAAAAAATTTTAAAAGTAGACATTATCTATTGAATTCCTATTATGAAAGAAGATTTGGATCTTTCAACTCATTGTCCCTCTCCCACACCCACACAGTATGCTTTTATAAAATATTTCTATTAGCCCTGGCTGGTGTAGCTCAGTGGATTGAGCACAGGCCTGCGAACCAGATGATCTCGAGGTTCGATTCCCAGTCAGGGCACATGCCTGGGTTGCAGGCCAGTTCCCAGTGGGGGACACATGAGAGGCAACCATACATTGATATTTCTCTCCCTCTCTCCTTCCCCTCTAAAAATAAATGAATAAAATCTTAACTATATATACATTTCTATTAGATCAATACTTGGTCTTTACATCATTGTGATTATAAATATTATTCACAGTTAAACCACATTGCCTAGTAGGCATACTATGATTGAATTTTTTCGTACAGCTTTCCCTCACGAAGTTCACGATCTTTTGTTTTTCATTTGCTTAATTTTCTATATTCGTATCACCGACGCCCCCTCCGCACACACGCACATTTTAGAGAAGCGTGAGTCTCAGACCCACTGGGCATTTCATGAGGTTTCTTTCTGGCTTGCCGGCAGCCTTCCTGGGGCCTCCGTCCTCCTGCGTCCTACTGTCCTCGTCCGGACCGGACTATGTGTGGCCCGCTGCACAGTCGCCACCCCGCGGTGTCTCTGCCAGTCACCTGGGAGGTCCCTTTGCCTCTTTGTCAGGTCGCCTCTCTGCTTTCTGGATCCCCAGTCTCCCTTTTTCTAGGTCTCTCTCCTTCGTTTTGCTGGAGAACGTCCTCTAGTGGCTTCCAGAGAAAGAGTTCCTGGGAAATTTTTTTTGAGTTCTTGCAAGTCAAAAATATCATTTTTCTCTGGCACAGTTGATGAATGGTTGACTGGATATAGATTTCTAGGTTAGAAACCATTTCTTCTTAGGATTTTCTGGGCGTTACTCCTTGTTGTCCTCCCCTGTGGCGTTTTGGAGACGTCTGACACTGCTCCGATTCCCTGGTTCTTTATTCGTGACCTATTTTTCCTGTTTGGAAACCTTCAGGACCGTCTCTTTGACTCACGGGTCCTGAAGTTTCATGGGGCTGGATGTGGCAGCAAGTTATTTTTAATTCATTGTGCTGGGCCCTCTCAATTTGGAAACTCGGGCCCTTAGTACCAGAAAATGTTTCACATTGCTTCTACAGTATGCGCTTCCTTCCATTTTCCCCATTCTTTCTGGAAATCCTACTGCTCACATATCGGATTGATCCTCACATTTTCTTATCTGTTATTTCCCATTTTTCCTCTCATTCATTCACCAAATTCTTATTTAGTGCCTACCGGGTGCCATTCCTTATTCTAGGTGCTGAGGATATAAAAGAGAGCAAAATGGAGGGGAAAAAGTCTCTGTTCTCATGGAGTTTTTATTACATCCTAGAAAGCAGGAAGTGCTATAAAAATAAAATTAGGCAGAGAGGCTAGGGAATTCCGAATGCAGGAGTCTGTCATTTGAAGTAGGGTGATCAGGGGAGATGTTACTTAGATACTGACATTTGAATAAGGACTAGAAGAGGGAGGGGCAACATGGTGGAAATCTGGGAGAGAATGATAGGCAGAAAGAACAGAATACGCACAAGCCTGTACGTGGGGCAGGCTGATGCAGCAACAGGCCCGTAAGACGAAGTAAAGGAAGGAGGTCAGTGCGTCTAGAGAGGTGGGAAGTAGGGGCCAAAGAGGAAAATGAGGCCTGAAAAATAAAAGAAAATGAGATCTGAAAGGTGAGATCGTGGTAGGTGGCTGTCACCCCGTGATGACAGGAAAAGCCTGGAGGCTTGGAGCAGGGGACTGATGCGACCTGACCTTTTTACATGGTCACCTCAGCTCCTTTCTTGAGTGGAGGGGGTCATGGCGGAAGCAGAATGCTGAGTAGCTATTGCAATAATTAAGAAAGAGAAGGTGGCTTGGCCCACATTTTTATTGTTTTCTGGGTGATTTCCACAACTTTCTTTTCTAACTTTTCTACTGAATTTCTCATTTCTGCTTGAGAAAAAAATTTTTTAAGATTTTATTTATCCTTAGAGGGGAAGGGAAGGAGAGAGGGAGAGAAACATCAATGTGTGGTTGTCTCTTATGCGTCCCATGCTGGGAACTAGCCTGCAACCCAGGAATGTGCCCTGACTGGATATCAAACCGCGATTCTCTGGTTCGCAGGCAGGCACTCAATTCACTGAGCTACACCAGCCAGGGCCTGCTTGAGAACTTTTAACTTTCAAAAGTTACTTCTACTATCTGAATATTCTTTTTTCTTTTTTTGCCATCCCATGCTCCCTGATGTGGTTCCTTGTTTCCTGAGGTGGTAACACAGCTTCATGAATGTTGATTGTAATTTCTGGATGGTTTCTTTTGCTGCTTCCATTATCTCCGGTTCCTCTGAATTCCTTTTTCTGTTTGTTTTGTTTTGGGGTGGGGGTGTCTTTATCTTTCTTGTTACAGGTTTCCTCCCCGTGTCTGGTCCTCTTTGGCAGCCACTCCTACACAACACACAGCTGAGTGGCAGCTCTGTGGGGATGGGGCTTCCTGAATGAGGGACCTTTCTGTGGGCTATTGGGCAGGAACATGACCTTTTTATAGGGGAGACCCCACCCTTTGCTCTAATTTTTAGGTTCATGTCCCCCCGCCCCCAAGCCATTTCCCAGAGACAGATCCTGGGGTCTCTCGTTAGAGGAGGCCCACTCTTTGGCCACAATGTTGGTTGCTACCAAATGTTCATTTTCAGCATGGTTTTTGTCCTTCCTTAGCTGTGCCAGATATGTTAGTCCCATGGCTTAGCCTTCCCCACGGAGAACTCTCCAGTTTGCTGGGAAAGGGATTTAGTCTTGCTGCTCTCTAAACTGCCTTGTAACCAGCCCTCCTGTTTGCAGCCCATCTACATGCTCACCTTCACCTTCAGTGGTACCTGGTCATTCCAACTCCTGAGCCTTTCTGGTACACCTCAGCATTATTCAACTTGTTTCCTGGCTCCCCCACTCCAGAACTTCGCTTTCTCCATCCTGCTGAAGCCATTTCCATTCATCTATGTTCTCCAGCTCCCAAAACATTGACATCTCTTGTCTGCTATTGTCTCTTCTTCAGGTCTCTTTGTGTGAAATTTATGCCCTTTTTCATCTTTTTTTTTTTTTTTTTGGTGATGTTCTTTGGTTTCATTTTTTAAAGATTTTATTTATTTTTATTTTTACTATTTTCTAAAGATTTTATTTATTTATCTTTAGAGGGGAAGGGAAGGAGAGAGGGAAACATCAATGTATGGTTGCCTTTTGTGTGTCCCCTGCTGGGAACTGGCCTGCAACCCAGGCATGTGCCCTGACTGGGAATCGAACCGCGATTGTCTGGTTCGCAGGCCCACACTCAATCCACTGAGCTACACCAGCCAGGGCAGATTTTATTTATTTTTAGATAGAGGGGAAGGGAGGGAGAAAAACATCATTATGTGGTTGCCTCTCACAGACACCCCCCCCCAGCCCCCACTGGGTACCTGGCCAAGCAACCCAGGCATGTGCCCTGACTGGGAATTGAACCAGCGACCCTTTCGTTCACAGGCCGGTGCTCAATCCACTGAACTACACAACCAGGGCTATCCTTATTCTTTCACTGTCATTCTAGTGGGGCTGGTGGAGGGAGAATGGGTAATTGTGCCATGTGTAGCCACATCATTCAATCTCCCACGTTTACCCTCAAGTCTCTTTACAATGTTTAAATTGTGTTCTGCCTCTCCTTAGGTAGGGAGCTTTTTCCACCACTTAGAACTGTATTCTGCCTGGACTTGGGCTTGGGTGAGGAAGAGGGTAACAAAATAGAACATACACACCCTTCCTCCAGAAAATTACATTGCATTTAACTCTCAGGGTAGGTGAGAGCCATTTTTCCATTGTGTGATTTCTGTCAACTACTCTTTTCCAAAGCAGGGAAGTCATGCTACCCCTCCTGTGTTTTATGTATTTTGGCTGAGGGAACAAGAGAGCTGGGTGGGGTCCTCAGGAAGGTCATAAAGTGGAAAACTTTTGACTCCTAACCCATACAAAATTAGTGCTAGGCATAGGCAGTAAAGATTACCAAGTTCTAGTTCCTTATTTTATGAAAAGCAAACCGAAGCCCTGACATCTTTGATTCATTAGGATCAACTCTGGTCTCTAGAGAAGTAACTTCTTTCGGATGACCACTTGAGAATGCCAGGTTTTTAGCGGTCATTTGGGTCTTTGGTTTTCATGTTTCCTCTGCCCCAAAGCATGGGCCCCTTGCTGTTCTCCAGGTTAAAAAAAAAAGCCGTTCTAGAGGTCCCTCTTATCACTGCACTTAGTTTTACTTTACTTAGCAGTCGTGTAGTAATTTTATTATTTATCTGATATTCAGTTATTTATCTGATATTCACTGGACTTTAAGCTCTAAGAAAAGTTATTTTTCCTGTCTCGTTCACCGTTTTAATCCTCAGGGAGATCCCAGGTTCGAAACTAAGCGGTCACTCCAAAACCCGCTCTTGCAGCCACTCTACTATGCTGCTAATTTGACGAAGAAAGCAGAGCAGGGGCTTCTTCGAACACAGGGAAGAAAAATGATCATAAAAGATATACCCAAGGATGCGATCGGGTGGAAAGATTCCGGACTCGTGCGCACGACAGCCACTACCTTTCCCGGAAGCCCTTGCTGCGCTCTGGCGCGAGTGCGCACGCGCGGGAGCCGGGTCGCCCAGGGCGGTGCGCGGCGCTGGCGGGGCGAGCGGAAGGTTCCGCCTCTGGGGCCGAAAGGCGCGTGCGCCTCCGGGGCTCCGGTCGGGACGCGCCTTCTCGCTTCTTCCCTCCCCCGCCTGCGCGCTGGGTGGGCGTGGGAGGAGGCGGGGAAGAGGGGAGGGGAGCGAGGAAGCGGGTGTCGCGGGAGGGAAGGAGCGAACCGGAGAGCTTCGTTCCGAGAGGAGTGAAGGCGGCAAAATGGCGGACCGCTTCTCTCGCTTCAACGAGGACCGAGACTTTCAGGTAAACACGGGCGGCGCCGAGGATCCGGGGAAGGCGCTGGCCGAGCCGAAGCCTCCTCCTGCTCTGTTCCGGCTCTTGGCCGTCCAGATTCTGTTTTGGCTTACGAACCGGCTCGCTCGACTCCGCTGTCGATTCCTCCAGGGGCCTCCCGGCTTGAGGCGAGGCCGCATCCCTTCCTACCCCATATTCTCTTACCTCTTCGACTCAGGCCTCCGGGTTTGCGGCTTCGGCCTACTCGGGCTTCGGGTTTCGGAGCTCCGGCCTGGCCGCTGGTGGGGGCTGTGCTCCCCTGGGTCTGCCCGGCCCGTGGAGGCGCAGGGCTGGCTCCCCGGCGAAAAGAGGGTTGGGTCGGGAAGGGTTGGGGCGAGTGTCGCTGGACCGTGGCCTCCGAACCCCCTGAGTTTTGCTTGCAAGAATCTTTTGGGGAGAGGGGGGCGGTGCGGTCCTCCCTCTTACCTCGCTCTAATAAATTCCTTTCATTGTCTGTTTTTCCAATTCTTCACCCGGAAAAGAATGCTTTAGTTATTAGATGCCTTCTTGGTTAGTCAAACATTGAAATTTTTCAGAGCCTCAATGTTTGGTCGTTTGTTTTAGGCCGTTCATTGGGTTTGAAAAATAGTAAGTTACTATCCTTAATGCGAGCTTCGCCCCAAATATTATCTCGAAAGAAGATTTGTAGGAAACAGGGTGATTATGGACTTTCCAAGCCTGTGATAACTAGTGGCAAAAGCTTGATTTTTCTCCCTTCAGTTGCAAATTAAAAAATGCCTTTGTAATTGCAAGCATTATTGAGGAAAAAAATAAAGGCAAATTAGAATACCTCGTCTTTCGGCCGTTTAATTCCCGTTGAGCATTGTTACCGCAGAAATCTCAGCAGTTAAAAGACATTTAGTGGGGATTGGCTGTATCTAGGATAAAATACATCCTTAGAGTCAAAGAAACCACTGCATTACTACCGCATATCCTGGCAACAGCAATTTGGGTCAGGGGATGAACCTCAGAACTCTAGTTTCTATCCTGCTGATCTTCAAAGTGATACGGGAATATTCTAGATATGTTTCGGAAGGCCGTTTGAAGGGTTTGAATTGCCTGAGAAGACTGGGTTGGTAAATAGACAGGTTAAACCAGCACCGAACGGTCTAGTGCATAGGACACTTACAGGAAGTTTTGCAGCAGCAGGAGATCCTGGGGGCCTTTGAAAAGCCTTGCGATCATGCGCCTGCTGTGCAGCGGGCTGCAGCACAGGACGGGATCTCAAGGTGTTTGAGGATAGAATGCAGGTCCAGGGAAGTTTGAAGCAGTTCGTGTTTGCAGTTTGCTCCGTGAGAAAAATTGTTCTTTAGCGAGCACCATAAAACACGAGTAGGCTGCAAAATGTATGGGGTCTATTGGTAATTTTTAAAGAGACATGTGGATAACTAAAATTCTCAGTTGCTTAAAGAGGAGAGAATCTCAAGGTGACCTAGTAAAATTGAAAATAGATAATGTGAACAATTAAGTTTTGAGGGAAAATGGTTATCAACTACAGAATTTCAGCAGGTTTGAATGAACAAAAGCAGGACTTAGGGTCTTGAAAGAAGATTTTGAAAACTGGGTAGCAGAGTATGAATGCTGTCTTTCACCTGAAAAAATTGGGAACGCCTCTACCTTTTCAAGTGAGATGACTTTCCTGATGCTGTTGTTGAGCTTATGTAAAATTTCTCTGTTCAGTTGTTTGGTAGTCCTTTGAAGATTTTATTTTTATATATATGTTTACTTTCTCCTTTTCTGTTGGAATAACCAATTACTGCTGTATGGAATCAGCCAGGGAAATGGCTTTTTGGGTCTTTTTTAAAGGTGTCCTAGTATTATGGATGGGTAAGTAGGGTCCTGGGAATGAAACATTTTAGACAATTAATAAGATGTTAAAACTTTTATAAGTTATTGTGCTAACATTTCTAAAAGAGCAGTCAGAAAATAAGTATTTTTCTGGATGTTTTTAAAGGAAAAAGTATAGGTTGATTTTCATTAATGAAGTCCTTTGACTTAAGTTATTGGAGAGAAAATGTAATAGGATGCCTCTGCAGGTAATAGTGTATCAAATGTTTTTCAAGGTCAGGTTGTGCAAAATGAAATGTGGCCTCCTTTTAGTATTTTAAGTAATGAACGAGGTGAAGTCACTCAGTATACCTGAAAACAAATCCAGAGTAGGTTTCCAAAATACAGTACATAGATCCTGTTGCTTTAAAGAGATCTTATAGTACTGGAAATTTTTCCATGCATCTTCTCTGGTAAGTTCTAGGTAGGTGTCTATCATTTTCTTTGCCAATTTACTATCAAGTTCAAATTTGGAGACAACATCAAGTTGTATCTTGAACTTAGTATGGAGTCAGAGGTGGGTTCACTGTTAGATTTTGTGAATACCGTAAAGTTTCAAAGGTGTTTTGTGTAGTGTAGTGAGGAGCCTAACTGTGGTATGCCACTTGAAGCACTTATAAAGTAGTAATCATGATCAGGGATTTACATTTAAGCTTTTTAAAAAATTAAATATATCAGGTTGACATTGGTTAATAAACTTATATAGGTTTTAAAAGTTTTTTGGTAACTTTATTATAATAATGAACAGGTACTCTTCTATAGGCTTTATGTGTGTTGTCTCAATCTCCATGATAATTCTGTGAGATTGGTACTGTTACATTTCTAATGAGGGAGCTGGAGCACAGAGTTAAATAACTTGACCGAGTACATGAAGTTGGTAAATGGCAGACCCTGGATTCAGACTTTGGCTTTTTAACGCTTAAACCTGAGCTTCAGGACCATTATCTCTACTGGCAATTACATGTTTATATAACTAATTGAGTCATCAACTATGGAGGAAAAATTAATGGGTCACAAAGAATAAATAAGTTTTTAGAGTGGTGGTACAGTTAGTTTTTACTCTGTTCTGTGTTGTTCAGATCTGTTTCTTGTTGGTTTCCCAAGGGCTTCTAGGCAGGCTCTGACAATGACACTGTTACAGAGGGTATATTGTTACTGTTGTTTTAGTTTAGACACTCCTGTGTAGCCTTTTTAAGTGGTATTTTATCTCTGGAAATCTTTGTGATCTAGGCTCCTGGTTTGTTTGTTTTTAAATACTTTGAGAGTTTTACCTACTCCTTTAAGAATCTGTCCTCAGTTTCTGAATGAGACATGACTTTGGCTTACATTTACCAGATTAACTCATACTTGTTCACAGATTGAAATGTTACACAAAGTAATGGAAATTACATACTAGAATTTAAGATATGAAGATATTCAGCACTTTGAGTAATATATTCACTAAAGAAAGTTTTATTTGTGCAGTGCCATACAACTATAAGGTATTAAATATACAGCCCAGCATTTAGTGATTGCGCAGTTATTAATGGTGATGCAGCTGAGTACAGGTGAGGAAATGTTCTGGGGTTTGTGTACCTGCAGCAGCCTGGTGACGTGAAGGAGCCTCTCGCTCTGTTTGGCTCTGGATGCATTCTGCATTAGATTACTAATGAAAAAGGAGCTACAATAATAGTGATAAAGTAATGAGAGAAACAGTTATCAGCAAAGATTTTATAATAAAAATATAAAAATTATCCAAGAATTTCCTGTAATCTGTATAAGTAATCATAATGGTAAATAGCAATAAGCAAGTCATATACTACTTTTATGTAAGGTGTTTATGGGATTCTTCCTTGTGTTTCATGTATGATAGTAGGACGTAGCGTTCAGATAAATCTTATTTGAGACCATTAAATGAGGATGTTTACAGTTTAAAAATACTTAGGTCACAGAAGCATATCACTGTGTTTTATGTATGATACTGTGTAACACTGAGTTGGCATTCTAATGCAGGCATGCTAGACATGACACGTGGGCAGGTATTCTAATCTCTCCTTTCTGGATCTCTCTCCCATTGTCTGGAAGAGAGAGATGCTACTAGCAAGGAAAATCAGTGTCAGTGTTGGTTGGGATCATGAAACTTATGCAAAATCATTACTATTCTCTTTCACATGCATACTACAGTAGGTGGAAAGTATTGGATCCAAGGCTGTGCAAATTCCAAAATACTGAAGATGAGTTATCATTATTAATAAATTCAAACTTATTGGTTACTATAAATCTCAGGGGATCAAGAGTGACCAAATAAGGTTAGTATAAGGTAAGGCTCCCAGGGGGTAATTTGAAGGGTAAGGTTATATATTTAAGGTAAAAGGTACTTAAAAACATGAGACACATCAAGGAATAACATCACAGAGAAGGATATTAACAGGTTACATTGAAGGGAGAATGGGAATGACAGTGACTGTGCTCACAGGGCTTCATGTGATGGTATGCTTATTGGTTTTCAAAGTAGGTTTGGGAGATTAGGGAAAAAGAGACCCAAACAAACGTATGTACTGTTAGGCTGATTGCTACAGAGCTGTTCTAGTGCTATCAACATTACAGGAAAATAGGTGTTCTGTTGTAGTCTTTTCTTGTAATTTATTCATGTACTGCATAAAGATTCTTTTATCACATTTTCTTGGGTCTTTGTGATAAGCTACATAACCAGAACTAAAATTTGTGACTTACATTTTAAAAAACATGAAAAAAAGTTAAAAAATAAATAAAAAACAGCACCTACGTAATTAGCTATCCTGATTGTGCAGCTTCATAGCTGAGGCACGTTTCCATGTAATTTCTATCTGTTTGGGTACATGATAAAATGAATAAACGGGCAGTTTTCTTGATGTGGTCAGAATTACCATTTTCTGAAAAGGAAAGCAGAAGCAGTTCATGAGATCTTGAATTATGGATTCGAAATCCATGTAGAGGTTTCATCTTTGTTCTTGTGATTTAATAAGTTTCTAATATTTTATTAATGAAAATGGATTCCAGCTTGAGGTAGACATCCAGTTCTCAGATTCTATTAAAATTCTTTTCCCGAAACAACTTGGCACTTTTGCTTGTTTGTGTGTCTGGCATTAATTCTCTTTTCATGTTAGCATCGCCATTTAATATTAAGTGAAAGCTGACTCATGGTAATTACCAAAGGAATTACAAATGACTACCACAAATACTGAAAGAAGTCATTGATTTGATACTGCAGTGAATACCAGAAGATGTTATAATGATTTTCCAGTTATGAGAAGTGAATTGCCCCTTTAACTGTGGAAGCCTAATCAAGGGTGCTTAATGCATATTGTATAAGTCAATGCAAAAAATTAAAAAAATACTCAATCTGAAAGACAAAGTAGTGTATTGTCATGCTTACACTAAATGATTTCTTTGGGATTTAACAAATACATTTAGTATTTTTTACATAATTTAGGATTGTATTGAAGAAAAGTAGCTAAAGTTGCTTTGGCATTGGACATAGGTTAATAGCACATAATGTTTTAGTAAGTGATACAGGTAGTAAGAAATTAAAATTAGGGCTAAAACATAAGTTTGCTGTTATTTGCCTTAATTTTTATTTTTACTGACCATGTTGACGTCAGATAAATTTTTCATTGTGAGTCACTCAAGCAACCAGAAACTATCTTTGTAATAGTACATTTGGTCTCATCTCACGAGGTATCAATTATTTATTGTCATCCTTGGCACTCTCTGGCAATTATGTTGATTTCAAAGAAGAATTTCAATTTAACTATTTTATAGAATAAAAATTAAAAACAGCTCTACGGGTTTAAAGTTGAAATAGAGCCCTGGCCAGCGTGGCTTAGTTGGTGGCAATATCAGCCCCTGGTCAGGGCACGCACTGGGGTGTGAATTGGAGGCAGCCAGTGGATATCTGTCTCTCTCCCCCACCCCTACCTTCTCTCTCTAGAAGCACTGAGAAAATGTCTTGGGTGAAGTTAAAAAAATAATAATAAAGTTGAAATAGAAAAAAGTCATTGACCATATTTTGTGGCTGACATTTTTTTTTAAAGATTTTATTTATTGGGCCCTGGCTGGTGTAGCTCAGTGGATTGAGCATGGGTCTGCGAACCAGTCGATCGTGGTTCGATTCCCAGTCAGGGCACATGCCTGGGTTGCAAGCCAGTTCCCAGCAGGGGACCCACGAGAGGCAACCATACATTGATATTTCTCTCCCTCTCTCCTTCCCTTCCCCTCTAAAGATAAATAAATAAAATCTTTTTTTATTATTATTTTAAAAATATTTTATTTATTTATCTTTAGAGGGGAAGGGAAGGAGAGAGGGAGAGAAACAACAATGTATGGTTGCCTTTTGTGCGTCCCCTGCTGGGGACGAGCCTGCAGGGAACCAGCCTACAACCCGGTATATGTCCTGACTGGGAATCGAACCTTGATCGTCTGGTTCACAGGCCCGCACTCAATCTACTGAGCTACACCAGCCAGGGCGTGGCTGACATTTTAAATAATTGTTAGAAAAGTCAGTGCTTGGGTCTCACATAACATTTTTCACCCTTTTGGTAGGCAGTACTGATCAAAAATTAAGACGTGAATTTCATACCCTAGGTCTCAACTACAGAAGCAGCTAAGGCTGATGCTTGTGGATTATGTGCTGTGGGATCAGTAATTTCCCTTATTGCTCTGAGTAATGTGAAGTATCTTAGAAGATAGGGCAAAAGGGGTTGAAAATTTAATTGGTTTAATAATATCTATTAGAGTATCATCTGCACAGGAGATACCAAAAGATATATTTACCTTGAGATTATTTTCTAGAGATAAACTAATTTTTTAAAAGATCATTAAATAAAACTATTTGAATAGTAGTTGTACAAAGTAGGTGTATGTCTGTGGGAGAAGTTGATTAAGAAGTATTTTTCAAGGAGCTTTTGTTCTAGATGGAGAGGTAACAGAGAATAACAATATTTAGTTTATTGCTCATAAGTCCAGCATGATTATCAGATGACCAGTATAGTCAGTAAATGCAAAACTCTAAGGAAAGGGGGAACCCTTAGAGTGAGTTAATTGGGCATGCCTTTATGAAGAAATAAGCATTTAAGCTGATTCTGAAAGTTGATGGGAGTGCATCCTTGCAGTGGAAAAGAATGGGAGGCATTCAGTTGGAGAAAATAGCCAGGACAGGAGTATAGAAGTGGAACAAGCAAAATTGGGTTGTTTGTTTTTTTGTTTTTTAGTACAATGAATAATTGTTGGTAGTAGGGAAAAAAGTGAAAGCTAGGGCTACAAAAGTAAGTTTTATTTTAATGCTTTAAACAGGAATGCACTAGCTATTTAAGGTGTTTAAATGGGGATAGACTCCAAAGCAGTTTTCCTTCAGGGGAAGATTAATTCAGGTACAGTTGTGTTAGATGTGCAGTTAAAACTGTGGTAACCAGTCTCTGTTAAGCATAGTGGGGACATGGGGGAAGATGTACACAAGGGAGTGATTACGTGGTTTTAAGCTTGGCTGGAAGATAAGTGAGGACCTTCGGGGTTGAGGGATAGCCTGTTGAGTGAAAAGTTGCATCAGTGGATTGTAGGTTCCAGTGGGCTTTATTTAAGAATTGAGGTATTCGAGGAAGGGAACTGGAAAGACCGAAGGTTTTAGTCGGAGAGCACAGTGTTTAAAATAGAGATGATGGAAGGCTTGAGAATGTTGGTAATGATCATGAGAGTGAAATGGCTGAGGTAGAAGGGACAGGATCATTAAAGAAAAGGATGTTGCTGTTGCTGGTATAGCTCAGTGGAATGAGCGCGGGCTGCGAACCAAAGGGTTGCCAGTTCGATTCCCAGTCAGGGCACATGCCTGGGTTGCTGGCCAAGTCCCCAGTGGGGGCCATGTGAGAGGCAACCACACATTGATGTTTCTCTCTTTCTCCCTCCCTTCCTCTCTCTTTAAAAATAAGTAAAGTCTTATTTTTTTAAAAAAGGACGTTAAGGAACTGAGGCACCAGCATACTGTAAAATTATCTAACCTGGATATTAGAATGGTAATATTGTAGTTTTGTGCTGTTATGGTTTAATAAGTGCCCTTACGTATGTTCTTGTCTAATTCTTCCACTAATTCAGTGAGGTAAATAGAATAAGTAGTAACTCTTATTTTATAGATGAGGAAGCTGAGTCCCAATAAATTATTTTACCTAGTATAGCGCTGGGTTTTGAACTTTAATCTTACGATTTCTTTCGTGGTGTTCTTTCGTGGTGTTCTTTCTGCCGTGGTGTGTACAGTGGCTTCTTTCCCAGGAGATGAGTGCCGGTATTGTCTGCGGAATGTAAAGTGTTGTTTCTCTTCCGTGCCTGGCCGTGTTTTTCACCAATTAACTGGTAGGACATAGTTAATATGCTTATCATTAAGTATTATATTTTTTTTCCAGAAGCATCCCAGTTTAATTGATTGTTTATGGCTTCTTGTCAGCCTTTTTGCCCTATATAGGTCTTCCAAACAATTCCATTCCATCTCCCCAACATTTGTTGTGTGCTCATTTGTTAGCATTGCATCATAAAGGGATAAGAAAAGAGAATAACATCAGTCTATTTTGCTCATTTGTTCTAGTAAAAAAAAAAAAAAGTAGCCAGGAGAGGAGAATGGTACTTCCTGGAGACTGTCAAATTAGGGTACTATAAATTTATCCTTGACTAATACCAACATCAAAAGTTGACTGCTATGATATCCAATGATGATATTGTCAGCTACTTTTTGTTGAGTATGTATGGCATGCCAGGCCCCATGCCAAGGCATTTGGAGATACTTAATGGAAATAACCTTCCAAACCAGGTGGTAGTGTCCCTCATTTTATAGATGAGAAAATAGGCTTGGAAAAATTGAGGCCACGTAGTTAGTAAACTCAGATTTGAACTTTGATCTCTCCTAAAACGCTGCTTTTCCTGTGGTTCCTGATGGTCTCAAGATCCAAACTCACTAACTTGGCTAATGAGAAGACTCTTAAGCATCTGATGCTTTTGTAACAGGCATATCTCTTTTCCCCTTGTCCTGCCATCCTGCAGTTCTGCTATCTGGATCGGTTAGTCTCCTTAATTCTTGTTTTCACATAGGTTCTTACCTGTTTGGAATTCCTACCACTTATTTTTCAAGACTCAATTTGATGTTACTGCTGATGTCTTCCCTAAGTAGAGGTAGTTGCTTCATTTTCTGTGTTCCCACAGCACTTTGGCCATATTTCAGTAATAGCATTTTTACTAGCTAACAATACAGAGTGCGTACTCTATGAGGAGCTGTTTTATGCACTGTTATCTCATGTAATCCCCCAGTAAGGTAGGTTCCATTTTACCCATTTTACAAATGAAAAATTTAATCTGTTCACATAGCTAGTTGAAAAGGTGGCTTTCAGGTAGTTTGGGCCAGTTTCAGCCTTTAACCACTGTGCTGTTTTACCTATCCTACTACGTATACTTTATCATTTATCTCACCTCACTGGACTCAGAACTCTTTGAATGACAGTTTTTCTTGTTCTGTTTTGTTTTGCTTTGTTTTCATTTTTTTCCAGCATTGAGTCAGGGTCTGGCTTCTAGAAGTTGCTGAGATCCTTGAATTAATGGTTAAGTAAAGACAAGTACAGGGCTTTGGAGAGGCGGAGAATGTCCACATTGGAGGCTCAGCTTCCCACTGTGCTGTGGGTTATCTAGGTTGAGCTATTTCTGTGATATCCTGTGAAGCCAGTTGAGGAATATTTCAAGTATGGAGGTTGTGTTACAGTTATAATCTTAATCTCACTTTATCATATATTGTGTATACTTACAGCAGTCATCTTTTAGTTGTGATTTCCTTTTGTTTGATACAAGTGTACATACATACATCTGGTTCTATGTGGACTTGTACAGAAGTTTTGCTAAATATCTGCATAGAGATCTGTCATACCAGCCAATAGTGTAAGAAATAATATGCATTACTCTGGGTTCTAGAAGAATTCTTTTTTTCCCCCCAAAATATTTTTTTAATTTATTTTTAGAAAGAGGGGAAGGGAAGGAGAAAGAATGGGAGAGAAACATCAATGTGTGGTTGCCTCTCATGTGCCCCTTACTGGGGACCTGGCCTGCAACCCAGGCATGTGCCCTGACTGGGAATCAAACCAGCGACCCTTTGTTTCACAGGCCTGTGCTCAATCCACTGAGCTACACCAGCCAGGGTGCAGAGGAACTCTTAACTATAGTCTCCCTATCATTTTTGAATGCCTCAAGAATTGTTTGCTGTTCTTCCATATATTCCTGAAAAAAGGTTGATTTTTTTTCTATGGGGTTTTTAAAAATTACTAATTTTTCAGTGTAATGCTTTTTTGAAAAACCAGTCCTTCCTTCTAGTCTAATTATCCAGAAAATTTAATGTGTCAAACAGGTGTATGTGTATTTTTAGACTAGTGTGTGGTATGTTCATACCCATGACCCAATACGTTTTCAAGTTATTTGCTGAGATTGCTAGCCAGTTATTTTTCCTACTAATTTACATATAATAATTAAATTTAATAACTCCCCGGCTGGTGTAGCTCAGTGGATTGAGCACGGGCCTGCGAACCAGACAATCGCGGTTCGATTCCCAGTCAGGGCACATGCCTGGGTTGCAGACCAGTTCCTTGCAGACCAATTCCCAGCAGGGGACGCATGAAAGGCAACCATACATTGATGTTTCTCTCCCTCTCTCCTTCCCTTCCCCTCTAAAGATAAATAAATAAAATCTTTAAAAAAAAATTTAATAACTGAGTTTTATTCTTCTGGGTTATTGACTGGCCTCAGTAGTGTTAAAATAATAATTTTCCCTGGCTGGTGTGGTTCAGTGGTTTAAATGCCAGGCTGCGAACTGAAAGGTTGTTGGTTCAATTCCCAGTCAGGGCGTATGCCTGGGTTGCAGGCCAGGTTCCTGGTTGGGGGCATGGGAGAAGCAATTGACTGGTATTTCTCTCCCTCACTTTCTCCCTTCCTTCTCCTCTCTCTAAAAAGTAAATAAAATCTTTAAAATAATAATGTGTTACTTTGTACTTCTTTAAACCTCACAGCCTATGCAGTAATACTGTAGTGTAATCATCTAAATTTTATAGCAGGGGAAACAGGGCTAGGCCTAGTGCGAGGTTTGGTTATTTGCCCAAGGTTATGTAGCTGACAGATGGTAATGATGATTTATTTCTCTGGCTTCAGAGGTCTTTGGTTTTTATAATAATATACTGGAAGTTGTTGTTAATAAGACTGTATGATTATGAAAACAGTAGTGAAAAATTGGGGTTTTTGAGGAATTGACCACAATGGTGTTTCTGTCCACTTTCTAAATTGAAATTTTAACCATCCAATAAAATGACACCAGTAATTTTCCAGAATGTCCTTTCTTCTTGGGTAGGTTTTTCCTCCAGAGACATTTTTCTGAATTGTTTAGGATAATAGTATAGTTAGTCTGTTTGGAATGAGTAAGGGAAAAGGGGACAGGGATGAAGTCTCCCATGTATTTGGCGACAGAGGAGGACTGGTTTTGTTCATAGATGGAAGCTATCCAGTATGGCTTTATCTGCTGTACATACCTGTATATTTTTTTTGTCCATGGAAGGTGATATCAGCATCATGTGTTTTGAATTTAGAAAGTCCAGATTATAAGCAAGTATGTTACTTGAGTTGTGACATAGGACTATGATTAATAGATCCACTTAGTGACATTAGGCCATCTCTCATCTCTAAAGAAATAACGGTAAATACAGTACAAAAGTTAAATATTGGTTGGAGAGATTTGAAGTGGAGAGAGACAGGAATGTCTACAATATGCAGTTTAATAAAGCCAGGTGCAAAAAAGTAGGGCTCAATTTTAGGAATGCTCTAAGGTGGAATCTGTGTTTTTACTAGACTAACTATATGTTCCAGTTTATGGCTTTTGTCTTGGCATAGTTACTATTACCACTTCGTTTTACTCTCAGAGTGCCCTGATTTGTATGATTTATGTGATCATCCTAGCTCTAATGGGAGTTGAGAGATGCAAATGAGGTTTTGAAAGAAGGGTAAAGGAGAAAAAAAATACTTCTCTTCAAATCCCTGCTGAGGCCTTTAGATAATCAGATACATTACTATTTTTGGAAGGAATGATCTCCTTAGGTCTAAGTTCATCAGACTGACTTGAAAAAAAATGGAAGGGGGGAGAGAGACAAGAAATAAAATATTTATTACTTGCTACCCCCCACTACTTCTATACTTTGTGCCCTGGGTGTTTGAAATCACATTTTATATTTATTCCTTCCTTCATCTTTTTATTTCTTTTTTTCTCTTCTAGTATAGCATTCAAAAGGGACACATGGATTCAGAAGGAAAAGTAAAGCACTTAACTTTCTCAAAAACAACCACTGTTTCTAATCACGTTTGTTCTTTCAGAGATATATAATGTATATTAAGCATTCTTTCCCTTCCAGAAGGTAGCATGCAAACACATTTTTCAGCACTTTGGTTTTTCTCTTAATAACAGGAGTGGAGATTATTCCATAACTAAAAGGTTTTTTTTGTTTTTATTTTAATTTTAGGTTTATACTATAGTTGCAAAAATAGTATAGAGAGTTTTGGTATACTGCTCACCTAACTTTCCCTAGTACAGTATCTATACAGTAACCATAATATAATTATCAAAACTAGGAAATAAAGTTTAGTACAATAATATTAACTAAGCCATAGATCTTATTGGAATTTTACCACTTTTTCTTCTAATGCTTTTTTTTCTGTTCCAGGATCCCATCTAGGATTCCACATTGATTGCATTTAGTTATTCTTTGTCTCTAATCCGTGGTAGCCAAGGATACTTAATTCTATCTGTTTGTTTGTTTGTTTGTTTGTTTGAGAGAGAGAAGCATCGATTTGTTACTTGGCATTCATTTGGTTGATTGTTGTATGTGCCCTGACCAGGGATTGAACCTGCAATCTTGGTATATCAAGATGATGCTATAACCAACTGAGTTACCCAGTTGAGGCTTAATTCTTTTGTTAAAGAGATAGTTTCATGTATCTTCTTTCACCACCTTAATGGCCAACAAATACAGTCAGTCTCTTGCTTTGAGGAAGGAACTATCTAATCTTTAAAGCAGTTCCCTTTAAATTTCAGTTGTCTTTGATCTTTTCCATGAATTTCCCCCTTTGTTTTCTGTACCCCCCCCCCCCCCAACACACACACTTTAAAAAAAAAGATTTCCATTCAGGGCACATGCCTGGGGTTGCAGGCCAGTTTGCAGCGGGGGATGCACAAGAGGCAACCATACATTGATTTCTTTTTTTTTTTTTTTAATCTTAACAGTTGTGAAAAACAAATTTTATGCCACTCTACTAAGCTGCAGAGTAAATGATAGATCAGAGGATGAACCCTGTGCCGTATAAAGCCAGCCCGGTACTCTTCTACCCATACTTCTCCTTGCACCTAGCTAAGATCCAGTTCACTTCCACTTTGAAGTCTGGCCTGACACTTCCAGTCTGCGCTTCCCCAGCTGTTCATTTACACCTGTGTCATGGCACTTATATTGTAATCCTCTGTTTACCTGTTTCTTCCTGCATGGGGCATATTCCTTGAGTCTAAGCACTCTTTCTTCATCTATATGTCTTCTGCCATCAAAGTTCTAGGAGATGGCAGGAATATTATGTGTTGGGTTAGACTAACATGTCCTTTTATGTAAGTAAAAAAGAGGTGGGTTCACACAAGATTTTTTTAAGTTAATCACTGTAAAGACTAGTTCCACAAGCTTGCTCTTGCCCCCTAATTTTTTAGTCTTTTTAAAGGTTATTTGTACTGTTCACAAATTATGCCTTTTAAGGGTGTTTTTGTAGAATACTCCTCTTTAGATATTTTGTTAGATTGAACTTATAAGTAAGTAGAACTTTAATCTTATACCTAGATATGTTACCCAGTCCAGTATCCTGATCACAAGAGAGGAAACTTTGTGCTAACAATTTCTTCAGTTTTTTTAAGAATATTGTGCCTCCCTTCATTAAAATGTATTATTAAAAACAAATATAAAAGTAGATGTTGTTCAAGTCACATGTTTGTTTTTTTTAATGTCTATTAGATATTTTTCTTCAGATATATTTGTCAGTTCCTGTTAAATTTGTAGAATACCTCTTGCTTAGTTCTTGTCTACATAGTCTTACACAGTTATAATCAGTGAACTAACTACTTTTTAATTTTTCTTCTTGTATTAACTTAGAATTAACATTTTACGGTTTTAAAACTTTTAATGACTCCTAAGAGTTGCATTAATAAAATAGTCTTAAACTCTTAAACTCTTCCCCTCTTGTACATTTGTTTCTACTTATATATGTGTGTGTGTGTGTGTGTGTGTGTGTATTAAAGAAATGCTACAGTGAATATCATCTGCATTTTAAATTTGTAATAGCTATGGAAAATATGATATTCTTCTCCCAGGGTTCCCCATTGCCTTTTCTTCCTGGGAAAAAAAGAAAGTCACAAAGTAGCATAAGAGAAAGAGCATGAACTTTGAAATTACTGCAGTTTGGGTTTGGAATTTGGGCTTCTTTACTTATGATTAAGTAACTTTGAGTAAGCTTTTAAAAAATATTTTATTTATTTATTTTCAGAAAGAAGGGAAGTGGGGAGAAAGAGAGGGAGAGAAACACTAATATTCTGGAGAAACAGTTGCTTGCCTCTCTCACACTCCCAGCTGGGGATGGGGGGGTGGATACCCAGACATGTGACCTGACTGGGAATCCAACCAGTGATGCTTTGGTTCACAGGCTGTTGCTCAACCCACTGAGCCACACCCGACAGCCAGGGCTAAACATTAGAAAAGTTTAAATTCTTTCTGTACTGTGAATACATTATGGTGGTTAAGTGAATATATATGTGTTAAAATTTACAGGTCTGCACATCAAAATAAAATAAACATGCATAGACAGCTGTAGAATACATACGAAGCTGGTGCTACAGGTTAAATCAACTTAGATGGTTATACATTTTTGGACAATATTTTTTTAAATTTAAAGCATGATTGTCCTGAATTAAATATTTTAAAGGCATAATTATTTTAAAAATAATACCCAGTTATTGGTAGGATGAGATTCTTTTATCATTAAATCATATAGATCCCTGTCGAGGCACATGCCTGGGTTGCAGGTCTTACAAGAGGCAACCAATCGATGTTTCTCTCGCACACTGTTGTTTCTCTCCCGCTCTTTCTCCCTCCCTTCTTCCCTTCTCTTCAAAAGTAAAAAATAAAATATTAAAAAAATTATATAGAGCTGTAGAGTGAAAAGAGAATTATGAGATTTGGCTGGACGTTAGTGTTCTGTAGTCTTACGAGGTTTAAGTTAATGTACGTACTGAGTATCATGTAGGAATTTAGAAATACTTTGTAGTTAATACCTCTCAAGTAACTTAATCTTTTAAATGTTGCAGAATTTAAAATGACAAGAGGCAGGTGTTATTTTTAAAAAGATTACTTAACAAAATGTTGGAGATTAAATTAATACAGACTTTCAGGATTGATAACTATTTTTTCAATTTTTTAGTGTTTGTTGGTGATTGCTTTTCCTCCATATTGGAATACCTTCTCTTAACTCCTATTTTGTTTTTTAAGATTTGCTTTTTTAGCCTTTGAAAAACCCATTTCTGTTCTGTTATTCCTTTCTTCTTTTGGAAAGATTTACCACACAATTTTATTTTTATTTTTAATATTTTCATAGAGGTAAAATGCACATAAAATTTACCATTTTAACTATTTTAAAGTATATGGTTTAGTGGCAGTAAGTGCACCGACAGTGTTTCAGGATCATTATCATCAGCACTATGTAGTTCCAGAACTTTTTCATCACTACCACACAATTTTAGCACCTCATTGTTCTCTAATGTTTAGCCACTATATTAATATTGGGGGTTGTAAGAGGTAAACAAGACTCCATTCTTGTCCTAAAGGACTTCATAGCCTGATGAGAGAAAAAAGTAAGCATGTATTTATGGCAGGTTATGCTAGAGCTCTCTATGGTTAAAGTTTATTTATTCAACTAAAAGTTTACCTTGAAAAAACAAAGTATCTTTTTGTTAGATTAACATTCACATTGTCATACCACTCCACAGACTGAATTAATTTAGGCTAGGCTCAAGTTTGGTCTTTTGATTCAAATCAATACAGGACTCAAATCCTCATGCCCTTTACTTTGTAACAAGTAGGGGACCAGAAAATTGATATTCTGATGTAAAGCCAAATTACAAGTTCTTCCTTGTAGTGGATCAGGGAGATCAGGAAAAAACCACAATTAGAGAGAACTTTTAGTTGACTGCGCCTGTCTTCAATTGAACTTTTTGATTTGTTCTAGGTGTAGTGATAGCTTGCCTGGGTATGGTCAGATACGGCCTTGTGCAGGCGTGCTTATCTCTCTTGGCGCATCACTCGAGCAATAGCTGCATTTGGGGGTACTGTGTCGCGAGGTTGTGTTTTTGAATTCCTTGAATCTTAGGAGTTAAATCTTGATGATTAAAATTGAGTGTTTTAGCAGTTTCAGTTAAAAGTAGTGTTACCAACATTCAACAGTATTATAAATTTTATTTGCATTCTTATTACTGTGACATTATTCTTTAGTACAAGATTGTTTGTGAAAAGTAAAACATAACATAGCCCTTTGTTTTAAGATTCTGGAGTCTTCCTAATATAATCGGTCTAAGAAGGCTATAATATGCCAATGACTAGTAGTGTTTTAGTTAGTAATCTCAATGTTTGTCTTAAGAAGAGGTCATATTACTAGACTCTTAATAAATTGTTAAGATTTTTAAAAAGTCTGAATTTGTGGCAGTTTTGGTTGTTTATTACAAAAGTTTAAAAAATCTTATTTTTAAAAATAAGTTTAAATAAGTGAAAAGTTAAAAATAGCCCCTCGTTTGACTACTTTTGAAAAAATAACTGTAGTCTTATTTTTTTCAGGGTAATCACTTTGATCAGTATGAAGAAGGACATTTGGAAATTGAACAAGCATCACTTGACAAGCCTATTGAATCGGTAAGATGATCACTGCTCAGTTTTGGGTCATAGCTAGTTAGTTAGGTAGTGTTCGTGTGACACTTGATGTGAATGAAATTAAACTTATAACTTATAGTACAGTCTAGAGCTATTTCCTGCATGCCTGACAGTAATCAAGTAGAGTTTGGGGTATAACCTAATATCTAGTATGTTGGGATATTAGTCTGAAAAATCTAGAAATTTAGAATTTTGATTAAAAAAATATCATTTTGGCCCATTCTGTTACAGATAGCAGGTTAAAAGTTTAGTGTTTTTATAAATTGAATAAAGGAGTAAAATGTATTTTGATCCTTTAAAAGCTTCACTTTTCCTGGGCAACACATTCATATAATGTTCCATAAGAAGAGTTAGGGACTAACACCTTTTATTTACCAGACTCTTGTGAAACGTTGTAAATTTGGTTTCTATAGCTTAAGAGATGTCTGGCTTTTGTCAAAAGTTGATTCTTCCGTTCTATCTCTTTACACAGTTTAGTTTTGGATATTGATACAAAGCAATACAAAAAGATTTATTTTTCTGACTTAATTTTTTTAAAAATCTTCATTTTTGAACATTGTTTTTATTTTGAAAACCCTTTTATTTTCAGATTACACAGTCCATTGTTAAAATGTCTAAACTTGTCAGTACTGTCAGTATTTAATATTTGTGCTTAAGTGTACATACTTAATTTAATAAGGGTTTTAGTTATTTGAGTTTGAGTGAAAAATGATCAAAGAGGGAATCTTAATCTCTATAACAGTCAAGACATTCTTTCTCTCCTTTTAAGAAACACTAGCTTCTTCCCCTCTCTCAGGAAAATAAGGCAATTTAGAGAGCACAGATATTTTAACTTTAGCTTTTATTTTCACAACTGTAATATAGTAAAGGATCAACATATATTTGTGTTCCTAATTAGGTTGGTGTTGTGTGTTTGTGTGTGTGTTTAGATGTTTACAGAAATTTACACAACTTGGGGTGTTCGACATTTTTCTTCCACAGCAGTTGGCCCATATTAGCTAAGCAGCCATGATCTGGTTTGTATTGCACGGTCTGCCTTTTTTTTTAATTTCTTCTCTAGGGTTTCTTTCTCCCCCACTTTCCCTTCTTATTTCTGTTCTTCTGGTCCAGTGAACACTGCATATAGTACCTTCTGTCTTAACGTGCTGGCATGATGCTAGACTTAGGCATGGCAGTAATTGATGACGCATGTGATAATGCTGCAGAGGGAGAATTCACATCTGACGTACTGAAAGCCCAGTCTCGTTTTGACTTAAGGATAAATGCCAAGCCCGTTTCGCTCAGTTAAAAAAAATCACTGAAGTTTTTGCTTTGTTCTGTATCATCTTGGGAATATCACAAAGCAGAATTTTACAGTGAAATCTGTAGGCTAACTAGCTCAGTATCTTGTACTTGAAAAATCATTTTTCTAATTTAATTTAAATGGTTTTGGGGGTGGTCAGAGTTTAAGAACAGAACTGTCAGAAGCAAGGTCTAAGTACCATATTCTACAAGGTACATGGTTTAATATTCTTAGGCTATAATTCTGTGGGTACTCTGACTTAATAGTTACAGGAAATTTAACTAGACGGCATTTGTACCCTAGTATTTATTATCACTGTAGTCAACAAAGATGTTTCAAAGCACTAAGTTAAATGATATATAACATTATGCCTTCTTTGAGAGCTAATTTTAAGGATTTTTTTGAACATTCATTCCTTTGGCATGTGAGACTAATGCTCTTTTTCGTCTCACACTGTCCAGGATTTTTTCTGGCATACGTCATAGGGAGAACACTATCAGAAGACAGTCTGACTGAATAGTCATTTTTGAGTAATGTCAATGAGTAACGGTGGAATGCTCTGTGTCTCATTTATTGAATAGTGTTGTCTTCCCCACTTAAAATGGCAAATGATAAGGCACTCAGACTGTATATTTAATTTTTAAATAAACAGCGTATGCTCAGATATATATTACTAAATTATACTTTTAATATAAATTTATCCCTGAAATATATACATATATGCATTATTTGTGCTGTGGTGGTTTAGATAGGAGAAGGAGCTTCATAGCTTACATTATGTTAGAGGTGGGACATACAAGATAAGGGGATTTTATTTCTGTTATCAAATTTGGGGATAAATTTAAAGTTTTTAAAGACACTCTTAAAATGATTGGCATTAAAGTAGGTAGTATGGTATCCCCACTCCCCTCCCCCCAAAAAAGAACCCAATAACCAAAGGAATGCCCACCAAGTAGGTATGTATTTATTAGTTTTATGACTGGCCGGCTATATTGAGCTGTCTTGTTCTAAGGTGGGAAATAGTTGCTTCAAACACACAGAAAGAGTCTCTGCTGAATTAAAATCTTTCTCTGCAGCAATATCTATGAGAGGTGCTGACTGTTTTGCTACAGCATGCAACTCAAAAGTGGCTGGAAATATGCAGCTTTGGGAGTCTACAGATCATTGCAGGAGCTAAAGGTCTAGTCATTTTTTTTTTATTTAACAAAGGTAATCTGCAGCAGCTGGTAACCGTGGAAGTCTCTCTGCGCAGGTTTGTGCCAAGAATTTGCCTGTTTGAAAGGTTATTGTGAGTATAGGATTAAGGTCTTTTTGTTTTGTAATAGGGTAAATTTGTTGTAAACCAGCAAGATGGTAAATGAGATACAAGATGCAATAATGCGTTATGCTTGTAGTAAACTTCTGAAGCTTACATTTGTTAGTGAGATGATACAGGTATTTTAATTTCAATCAGGAAATGTTCAAAACACTTAAAAATCTAGCATTTGTAAAGTATTTCATAGTTTTTGTTATAAAGATATGTTTAAATATCTTTCAGTAAAATTTCTGGTCAAGAATAAAATACCATTCTAAGAAAATTATGAAAGAATCACTAGATAATTTGAATATATGAATTAAAGAGGAGGTGGAAAGTGTTAACATTTTACCCTTATTACAAAAAACTTTCTAGAACTTGAATTTTAAGTTATTGCTTTATGAGATTTTTAGGTCCCAACTATAATAATTATGACCTTCACATACTTAAAGATAAAATATTTAGAAAACAAAACTTAATCTAAAGCCATGGATTGCCCAGTCTAGGATTGCACCATAGTTCTAAGAATTGATTGGTGTGATTTAGGATATATAGTTTTATATGACCTTTACCAAAGAAAGAAATCAGATGAGTGATTATAAGGTATACATGAAGCAAAATGCCTGCATCATAGACATAAACTATGTTGTCATTGTTGCAGTTGGAAGTAAAACTACCCATTAACTAATAGTTGGTCTTTGTTCTACCTGACTGATTAAAATCCTGTCTTTGTAGTTGTCAGGTTGACTAAGCAGGTTTTAAAAATTAATGTAAGTTTTTAAATTCCAGTTGCTGATGTTCACTTTGTTCACTAAGGATTTAGAAGTCTATGTGTAATTGGGTTTTGTCCTCTAACCTATCTGTTTAGATCTGTGGACTCCACTAGTTCCAAACTGTAACTCTGTAAGACTGCTGATTTGACATTTAGCAGTGACCATATGTGGACTGCACTATAAATAATGTGCTTCTTGGAGCTGAATGGTGTAGCATTACTATATGGTTTTCTCTCTAGTCTTCATTGTGTCATCTGTAGTGAGCTATATAGATTTTTTGTTTTGGGAATTTTTACAACTTGTTTGCATGGGTTCACCTTAGTAGCATTTGGTTTTTGCTTATAGAGTCTTTAATACACAATCAGCAAAGCTTACAATCCACTCAAGAGACTTAACCATTTTCGTCACTGTTGAACATAGATTAAATGGTATAAATTGAATGTGGCTGTCAACTAAAAATTCAATGTGGAATTAATATTAATTCAGTCATTGACATACTTGTAGTACAGTTTCTCTTGAGACATAATTGCTATTCTGAAACTTTGAATGAACCCCATACAATAAAGTGAATTTTTATGCGTGTTTTTGCCAGGCTCGCATTATACAGATTGGTGGTGCTGTTGTCAAAATGATTGTTGTTTCTCTGAACGGTATACAGCTTTATGCAGCAGAGCAAAATTTCCTGGCAAAGTTTCCTACCTGATACTTAATAAACAGAAATATTGAGGGATGACTGAAACAATTAATAATGGTTTTTTACAATTTTTTTAAATTAAAAAATTTTTTGCTGATGTTGTTTTCAGCATGTTGGTAGTTCATAATATACTTTCTTTTAAAAATCTTACTTAAAATTATATTTTTATACAGATATTACAGGGGAACAAAGGATAAAAATGTAGCATTTTATTATACATTTAACTTTTGAACTAGAAAAAATATTTTAAAAGCTAACTGAGGTAATTTAGGTGAAAATAATTTGGATTTTCAGCTCAGCTTCATAGTTTAACCAGAATTAAGGAGAATTTCATACCTAGCCAAAGAACATGCCACCCTGCCACCATTTTAGAGTTTTGAGCATAGACAGTAGCTAACAGGTTTTGGAAAACCAGCTTTTTGCCTACCATCGTTGGGTCAAAATTCAGTTGCTTTATTCATTTTACAATTAGTATTTTCCTGTAGTTCTTCCATGTGCATTTAAATTAGGCTCCTGTGCCCCTCAGTCATAAACCAAACTGTGCTTAAAAAGGAAAAATCTTCCTTTCTATTTATTTTTGGTCCTACAAGATTATAATTAAACACCAAATTTTATATTGTTTAAAAATAAAAAACTGAAGTCCTGACCAGTGTGGCTCAGTTGGTTGGGCATTGTTCTGCAAAGCAAAGGGCTGCTGTTTAGATCCCCAGTCAGGGCACATGTCTGGGTTGTGGGTTTGATCCCCATCTTTCTAAAAATAAGTAAATAAAATCTTTAAAAAACTGAAAGATAATTTAGTCAATTATTATAGGGACTGAAATAGTAGTTGTTACTATTTTAGAAGTTAATTTAGTGCTCACTGCTCTTGTTATGTCTAGATTACCCATTTGGGCTATAAATAATATTAATGAGAATAATTGGCAAAACCACAACCCTAAACAGAGAGAGTAGGTTAATTATTTTCACAGACTGGCGATTGAATGTCTTATTCTTTCACAGTGAACATTCAATGAACATTTTGATCATTTCAGAGGTAGACAGGTCTGCTTTGCTCTACTTTGTAGGAAGGTATTTTGATGTAACTTCCTTGTGGTATCCATCATCCTTAAACCTATTGGATTTTTGGCAAGTGTCTGTAAAACTTTTCTTTTTTAGTAGGAAAAGGGGCCATATTGAATACTAGCCCTTTCTGCAGAGTCACAGAGCTGCCTTTATTCCTCCAAAAGTAGGTTGTCTGGGATGATAGGAAGGGTCCAGATTGTCCCTGTCACTCATCACTTAATCTAGGAGGTTGGCGAACAAGAGGTTCTGGGCTTTATGTCTGCTGTTTCTGTTGCCTTTGTTTTAATCACAGGGACATAGAGTGGCATGTTCATAATTTTAATATAGTTCCTGACAATTCATTCCCTATTCATACTTGGGAAAGTAGATTTAATTAAAGAACAGTTTTCACCTAAAGTTTTAGAAGAGGACGGCCACTGCCATTTCGTAGCAGTAGCTTTTTTGAGAAAGTGACAGCCATCTTGAGTGGTTTTGTAAAAGTGGTGCTAATGTGTATAACTCTAAATTTTTCTTTTTTCTCCCTCTCCCTTTAACATTTGCTTTTCCTTTCACTGTTGTCAGTCACAACACGCTGCTCTTGAACCTCTCAGCTGGTCTTGACTCGTGAATTTACTTATGCTTTCACTCTTTAGTAAATACATTAATTGCAAGCAGTGAATTGAAAACAAGACAAAAAAAAAAAAAACGACCATTAGTGAATGGACAGTTTCTTACTTTGTGTTACATTTAACTGTTCTTTTGACAGCCCAGTTTTTAAAGCCAGGTTCGTATGGAAATGCTTTCACTCCACTTGCACTGCTTTTGGAAATAGCATACTGCTTCATCTGTCTGTTTATTTTAGTGCATTCATAATATAACACAGTCAGCATAATGTCTCATCTCCACTTAGCCAAAGATTGAGTTTTCTTAAATAAAAAGGGGGCAGCAATTTTTGTCAGCATGGATGGTTTAATACCATGAATCTCTGTGCCAAGTACAGTTATAACAGTAATCTATTAAAGATTAAACAATAATTTAATCAACCACATAATCTTAAGAATCATTCTGCTTTCTTTGTCCTGTGTGTGGTTACTCAGTTGTAGGAGTTATGATATAAAATAAGGATTGTATATACAGGTAAGTTTATTTTTATAGTAGTATAATAAATGCCTCTTCACCTTTTCATTTTTTGCTAGCATTGCTTATGTTACGACATACATTTATTTATTTATTTATTTATTTATTTATTTATTTATTTACAGTGGGGTTATTTATAAATATTTAAGTACGCAGTACTGGTTAAAGGGATGCTTTTCCTGACAATTCATTTGGGAGGAGAGAGGGGAAGAAGAGGCAGCAGAGTTAGATCAAGTATTTGTGATGTAGAGAAAGAAGGAGCTACTACCTTTTGCAACAACATGGATGGAACTGGAAAGCATTATGCTGAGTGAAATAGGCCAGGCATTGAAGGACAAATACCATATGATCTCACCTTTGACAGGAAGCTAAAGAATAAAACAAATAAGCAAACAGAATAAAAACAAAGACTGAAATAGAGAACAAGTGGGCAGCGACCAGAGGGGAGAGGGAAGGGAACTTAAGGGGAAAAGGGGGGAGGGATTTTGAGGAACAAGTATGAAAGACACAGAGATGAGGACTGGGGGGGGGGGGAATGGGAAGGAGGGGGGAGACCGGGGGGGGGGAAGGAAAAAAAATGTACTTGAAAAGTAACTAAATAAAATTAAAAAAAAAAAAAGAATACTCTAAAAAAAAAAAAGAATACTCTAAAAAAAAAAAAGTATTTGTGATGTATATAATGACATGGAAGTCATCACCAGGCATCACATATAATCATAGCATTTTCTACTTCTTTCTGTTCCTAGCAAAAAATTCCCAGTGACCTTTTTTGTACCATAACGATATTGTGTATGCATATGTGTATGTATGTGGGTGTGTGGGTGTGTGTGTATATATATATATATACACACACGCACACACCCACATACATACATACACCCACACACCCACATACATACATATATTTAAAACAGTAGTATTTTTGGCTTTAAAAACAAGTTTTTCATTATCTTTTGCTTCATTTTTATTTTTTAAAAAGTCTCCTGATCTCTTTTTCCCCCATCAGTGAAGTAATCAGCTACTCAGCTCAGTTTTCCAGTTTGTATACTGTCATAAACTTGTAGAAGAAAATTGTCCTTTAAAAAACAAAACAAAACAAAACAAAACAAAAACAGAACATGGGGGAAGGTTAGTCTTCCACTTCGAACTTTCTGTCAGAGAAGGTAACAGTAAAATAACTTTTTTCTTTCCTCTATAGCTCCAAAGAGCGTTTTATCATTGGTATAGAGTTAAAAGATAAAAACCAGTTTCATATGACATATTTGATTTTTATACAGTTTTATGGTTTTGTTAGCTTTTTTAAAAATTGATTTTGGGAAATACAGAATTATTTTCAAATGGTGATACCAGATTAGCACTGTAAAATAAATTTTAATACATATAGAACACTTCGTGTTTATAATTTTTAAATGCCTTCCTTTGGATAGTAGCATCATTTTATCTGATACAGTTAATGGTTATTTTAGCTTTGTCTCTGTATTGGACAGTATTTGTAAAAAAACAAAGAACAAGACAAAGGTATGCAGAGGTTTCTAAGATTGTGACTCCTTACATGAAAGCTGACATTTAATTGTTGTTTCTAGTGTCTTTTCATACAATTTACATTGAAGTACCTTTTCCGGTGTGCTCCTAGGAAGATGAGACATTATGTATATTGGTTTTTTTCCCCCTACATGCACTAATGGTTCTTTACTGTTAACTTACTGCTAGGCCTGTTTCATTCTAACATTTTAGCATTTTTGTTAGATTACATGTTGAAATGCATCACTCAGTCTGTGCTTGAGCTCATTTTATTTTTCTGTTTAATCAATTTAATTTCTTGTTTTACTAACCTCACTGTTTTTTCAGTTTAATATTGGCTGCATGCTAGTTAAATATTTATATTTTATATATATTTAAAAACCAATCAAGTCTAGCCTGGATTTTGCTCTGATTGTGTTTTCATTTCTAGTGGTGGGGCAGTCTTACACTTACAACTTACTTTGTATCATGAAAGCCTGACACATGAACAAAATAACTAAACACAATGTAGATCTTCTTTTCAAAGAAAATCTTAAAGTGGTGCTGTCTAGGTGGTGGATATGATTGTATAAGTACCTTGATTTTTATGCTTTTTTAATGTTAGTTTAAAACTTCATAAATGTATTCTTCCTTCTTTTCCCCTCTCCCCTTTTTCTCCTTTTTAAAATGTTATGTACAAAAGTTGCCCAGCACACCATCAGAAAGGACCCTCACCCTCTATATTCTTTCCATATAAAATACTAGCCAGCATTTCTTTTTACATTAATGTCCCTTTATTGGATACATTTACCCTACTATTAGCACCTTTTTTGCATGCATATATGTAGACTTATCTCTTGCTCATCACCTGTTTATATGTCACTAGGAAGGGAAGAATATATTATTGGAATATTTTTGGTTTGTCTCTCTGTTCTGTCTGTCAGGATAATATTGGACATCGCTTACTCCAGAAACATGGGTGGAAGCTGGGCCAGGGATTGGGAAAATCTCTTCAGGGTAAGTTTTTTGAATGTACAAAAAGAAAGAAAGAAAGAAAACAATGTTTCAGATGCAGATCTTGTGCCTGAATGTATTTGTTGTCCTTCTTAAAAAAGTGTTTGGGTTTTTTTTTTAACCATCTGCTTTCCCCCTCCTAGAATAGTTTGTTTTTTCCTATACCTGTATTTTAAGTTACTATTAAACTAATAATTTGTAAGATTAAGCTTCTGTGTCATGAATACTTTCTGTGCAAAGATATTGTCTGTGGCTCAACCTGTTTTAAATTTTTTTGATGGAGGTAATGGGTGGGTGGAATAAAAGAAATACATAGTAGCAGGGTACACTTTGTGTCATTTAGTGGTGTTCCCGTTGTGGCTTCAGTATTACAAATACGGGAATCATTCAGCAGCAGAGTTTAGTTGTGCTATTGTCTCCCCTCCCTCCCCCACATATACACACATTCTCCCCAAAACTGGTTCTTGCCTTGGCTCTTTTTCTGTGCAATCGGATTCTATGTAGAATCTATGTAGAATTCTCCCTACGTAGTAAAAAGAAAAACTAACACATTTCACATGAAACATAAAATGGAAGCAGAGGTTTCCCGTGGCTCTTGAAGCGTAAAGGCCATTTCTCAGGTTCAGATCAGGCTGTGGGAAATGGATGGCATAGAGTTTCTACTGCATTTATTTTTTCTTTTAATATACTAATAATTTGGATAAAAACAAAATAGTAATATTTCTCCAAGTTCTTGCTGGTTGGAAACCAGCCAACTTCTTTCACTTTATTCCTCCCTCATATTCAAAGGCTCCTGCTTATTCTTTGCACATGTGAAGTGAACACTGCCTCAGAAATGATGGGAATCATTGTGCAGTACTTCTACATCTGGTGTGGAGGATCTCATTGTATAGGAGTCTTTGGGGAGAGGTGTGCTACTGTTGACTAATTATTTGCTTTTTGGAAAGGAATTTTCATAATTTGGATGGGAAGTCTTAATCATCTCAAGTCTTGATCAACTCAAATGTGTGTTAAGGGGCTCAGAGGAGTGATGACTAGGGAAGACTTCACAGTAGAGTGTTAAGGAGGGAGGAATAATAGGTATTACCAAATACTAGGTAATTGTATTTGGCAAAGAGAATGCCCTGAGGGCAGTCGATTTTATCCATTTATTTTTTGGCAGAAGAACCTTCCAAAATATTTTTTTAATGTTACCTTAACATATAAAAGGAAGGGGCTACCACAGTTATTTTGGTTGAAGTAAAGTTCTGTGTCTCCAGGAGTAGTTCGGAAACTATAACTAGAAGGCAGTAGTTGCAAGTTGGTTTGAATAGGCACAAATCTAGTACTTATTGGGTATTCACTATGTACTAAGCACTTAACAGATCTCATTTAATCTTACAGCAAATATGTGAGATAATTACTGTTCCCATTTTGCAGAAAAAGAAACTGAGGTTTAGAGAAGTCTAGAAAGTTGCCCAAGAATTAAACAATCAGTAAATAATAGTATCAGAATTCAAATTTTAAGATGGTGGCGTAGGCAAACATGGCTTGTCCCTTTGTACAACCACATCAGAATCACAACTAAAATTGAACAGCCATCACTCAGAAACATCAGAAATCAAGTTAAATGGAAACTTGTTTGACAAATATGGAATTAAAGAAACCACATCCGTCGAGATTGATAGGAAGGGTGCAGGCACAGAACAGACTGGTCTCTCACCCACATGTGGTAGGTAAAAATTCGGGAAGGATATCTTGGGAGTGAGGGGTCACAGCCCCACACCAAGCTTCCCAGCCCAGGGTTCCAGTACCAGAAAGATAAGTACCCACAACTTCTGGCTGCAAAAACCAGTAGGGATTGAATCAGTGGAAGAAACTTCTGGAGCCCCAAGCATTTCCTCTTAAAAAACCCACACATGGACTCAGCTACTCAGACTCACTCCCCCTGAGCTCCAGTGCTGGGGTGACAGCTTGCAGGGTACCAGTGGCATATGAGGAGAGGCTGAAGTATCTGGCATCAAGGCAGACAGAGGCTTTTGTTCCTTTTATGAGCTCTCCCCCTGCAGAGCTACAGAGCTGGCAGGCTGGTGCCATATTTGAGACTCCATCAACCTGGGTAACAGGTTGACCCACCTTGGAGATCCTTAGATACTCCATCTTACCCAAGCTGCTTTTCCATATGAATAACTGGTCTTGTCTCATGCTTCACATCTTCCTAAATCTTATCAAACAAACAGCAGCTGGCCTCAGTGAGCTCCAGACAGGGCACTAGCACCAGCTAGATTAGTTTCACACCTTGGATTTGCCTGGGAATATCCAAGCCCAGTGAAAGTAGCAGTCTTCTCATATTGCTTTATAACTCAGGAAGGGCGGCCTGGGCAAAACACAGGTGGGAGCTGACCTTGGGTTGCACCACCCAGGAAACCCCAGGGCCAGAGCACTCACTGGACAGCTGTAAACAACTTAATAGTACCACCAGCCTGTTTCTGCACATCTGATCCTCCACAGAGGGCAGATGTTGATGGTTAGTGGTCACAGCCAGTCCTTGCAGCTGACTGTCCTCCCATTGATCTGCCAACAGCAAGCCAGGCTCAACTACAAGAGGAGGGTGTACTCAGCCCACATGAAGGGTGTACCTCGAGTACCCAGCTAGGGTGATAGGGGAGGCTGTGCCAGTGGACCCTATAGGACATCTACTACATTAGGCCACACTACCAAGAGATGGAGTTAAAGCAGCTCTACCTAAACATAGAAATAAAGACAGGGAGGCTGCCAAAATGAGGAGACAAACACAGCCTAAATGAAAGAACAGCTCAAAACTCCAGAAAAAGAGCTAAATGAAATGGAGATAATCTGTCAGATGCAGAGTTCAAAACACTTGTTATAAGGATGCTCAAGGAACTTAGCATAAAAAAATTTATGCTAAGTGAGGGCCTCAGCATAAGAAAATTTCAGTCAGAAACAAAGGATTCACTAATTGAAATAAAGAACAATTTACAGGGAAACAGTAGTCGAGGGGATGAAGCCAAGAATCAAATCAATGATTTGGAACGTAAGGAAGCAAAAAACAACCAATCAGAATAAAAAGAAGGAAAAAAAGAATACAAAAAAAAAAATGAGGGCAGTATAAACAGCTTCTGGGACAGCTTAAAGAGGTCCAACATTTGCATCATAGGGGGTACCAGAAGAAGAGAAAGCAAGAAATTGGAAATCTATTTGAAAAAATAGTGAAAGAAAACTATCCTAATTTGGTAAAGGAAATAGACATGCAAGTCTAGGAAGCACAGAGAGGCCCCATCAAGCCACATCATAATTAAAATGTCAAAGGTTAAAGATAAAAAGAGAATCTTACAAGCAGCAAGAGAAAAACAGGGAGTTAACTACAGGGGAGTTCCCATTAGACCATCAGCTGATTTCTCGAAACTTTTCAGGCAAGAAGGGACAGGCAAAATGTATTCAAAGTGATGAAAAGCAAGGACCTACAACCTAGATTACTCTATCCATCAAAGCTATAATTTAGAATGGGAGGGTAGATAAAGTGCTTCCCAGACAAGATAAAGCTAAAGGAATACATCATGACCAAGCCCTTCTTATATGAAATGTTAAAGGGACTTATTTAAGAAAAAGGAAATCAAAACTATGAACATTAAAATAACAGCTATCAACACCTGAATCTAAAAACATAAAAACAAGAAGAAACTAAGCAACCAGAATAGGAACCAAATCATAGATATGGGTATCATTTGGAGGGTTATCAATTGGGAGGGGGAAGGGGAAGAAAGGGGGAAATGGTATAGGGATCAAGAAGCATAAATGGTAGGAGCAAAATAGATGGGCAAGTTAAGAATAGCATAGGAAATGGAGAAGCCAAAGCACTTAACACGCACAACCTGTGGACATGAACTGGGGGTGGGAGGGCATTGCTGGAGGGAAAGGGGCACTAGTAGGCGGGAGACAAAGGGGAAGAGTGGGGACAGCTAACAGCATAACAACATATACATTAAAAAAGAATTAAGAGTTTGGTTTTTATGACTCCAGAACCCATGCTGTTAGCTACCACACTGAATATGCAAGGCTTTAATGCTCTTCCAATTTGGAATTTTATTTTTTGTAAGCCAGGGGCAGTTTTTGATCAGAGGGGAGTTATAGACTTTAATTTTTAAATTTTCTATTTATTGATTTTAAAAAGAGAGAGACAACAATTTGTTCTTCCACTTAATTATGCATTTATTGCTTGATTTCTTGTATGTACCCTGACTGAGGATTGAACCCACAACCTTGGTGTGTCAGGGTGATGCTCTAACCAACTGAGCTACCCAGCCAGGGCAGGAGAGGTTGACTGTATAGCAAGAGATGTTAAAGGTAATTTAATCAAAACTAGTTTTACAGATGAAGATTAGGTTTAAGGTTCCAAAATATACTAGTGATCATGCTGAAATGAGTCCCAATTCTCTGATTTGTGATCTGTTCTTTTGAGTATACCAACCAGGACATTTGCAGTAGAGGTTAAATACTGGTCTAGTCAAAATATGTCTGAAAATGAAGATAGAAAACCATTTAGGAAGTTGTTCGAGTGTGAGTTGAGGGCCTAGAATAGAGCTATAGCAGTGGAAATGGATAAAGGATAATAACAAATCAACTTTGAAGCATACTGTATGAGGTGGGACCCCCAAAAAACAGTATTTCTTTATTTAAAAATTTTTTATTTATTTTTACATGTTAAAACTTCAGTCACCTTCAAAGTACTCTCTCTTTGTTGCAATACACCTATCGAGACATTTTTCGCACTGCTCAAAACAGTGTTTGAACTTGTCAATTTTGATGCCTTTTAGTGCTGCCGTTTTTTGTTTCACCTGTTCTGTATTGGAAAAATGATACTTTTGAGGACTTTTATTTCACCCTGGAAATAAAAAAGTCACTGGGGGTGAAATCAGGTAAATAGGAGGGAGGAGCATGGAGTCGTGCTGTTTCTAGTCAGAAACTGCTGAACACTCAGCGTGGGGTGGGCAAGTGCACTGGTAAATCACCCAATGCGAAATGGGCAAATGCATTAAGAGTCTTCCCCAAAATTCACTGAAGCCTAATGCAGCCTCTCACAACAATACCAGTTGGTACACTGATACAGATAGGTTCCTAGAGCACTAACCTAACAGGGGAAGCCTGTACTACAAGCAGCCCACCCTCTAGAAGATAATTTCTTTTTTCTGGGGAGAGGTCCCCCTCTTGCAGTCAATTCATGCATCTCACTAGCAAGCCCATGCTTCCTGGGTTTAGTGTTAATCCTTTGTAACAAGAAGTTATAAATGTTTACTTAGTGTTTGCACATGGATTATCTAACTTAAACCCTCTGTGATAGGTGTCATTCCTATTTTACAGATAAGGAAATTGACATTCTGAGCAGTACTTGACCCAAGTACTTACAACAAATAAAGGGTGGAATAATGGTGCCAAAACCTGTGCTATAATTAATAATCCTATGATGGATATAAAATCTGTTTTCTAGAAGAATGTGATGGTGGTAAGGCATGCAGGTAATTCAGAATTGAAATACAGAGTAGTTATTCTGGCCCCCCAAAATTGGAGATAACTTTGTAATATTTTTACCTTAGGGCATTTGAAGTGATCATTTATATATTCTTCGTGATTAATATAGATTTGTATATATTTACTGCAAACTTAGGCTAGATTGAATGGTAAGAACCTTGGCTTCTTTTTTAGGGATGGTTGGTAATTGGTCTCTAGGGAAAAAGAAAATTCTGTAATTCCCTCCCTTATTTTTTCTTATATTTTATGTTCCTTGTGGCATTAATTTCTACCTTGTATAATTTATGTTTGTGTGTCTCTTAACCTTTGTTAGACTATAAACTCCTAAATTATAATAATTGCTATTCATTTTACATGTATCTCTTGTCGCTTTTGCTTTTTTTCCCCCCCTGCATACATTTACTGAATCCTTAGAATATGCCATCTCTGTATTAAGTCGTAAGAGTTCGAGGATGCCCTGACCGGTGTGGCCCAGCTTGTTAGGTGTCATACCACACAGTGAAAAGTCATTGGTTCGACTCCCTACCAGGGGTACATGCCTGGGTTGTAGGTTCAGTTCCTGGTTGGGGAGCATGTGAGAGGCTACCAATTGATGTTTCTCTCCCTCTCTTTTTCCCTCCCTTCTTGTGTCTCTAAAAAAATACTAGTTAAAAAAGAGTTCAAGGATGTATATATACCTTCTTCCCTCCATAGGCTCATGTCTGTCTAATAGGGAGACAAATGTAACAAATAAATGTAATGCAGTATAATGACATCAAAATTGTGAAGGTAAAGGTACATTGGGGGATGTCCAGGCTGGTGTAGCTCAGTGAATTGAGTGCTGTACTGCGAACCAAAGGGTCTCTGGTTCGATTCCCAGTCAAGGCACATGCCCGGGATGCAGGCCAGATCCCCAGTGGGGGGCATGTGAGAGGCAAATCACAATGACGTTTCTTTCCCTCTCTTTCTCCCTCCCTTCCCCTCTCTCTAAAAAGTTTTTTTAAAAAGATATGGTCTGGGCTTCGTAGAAAATAAAACACACAGAATTTCAGTTTATTTCTGGAGTAATTTGATGAGTGAAAAATCTCAAACTGAGAATAAGGAAGCAAACAACTACATCATAACTTTGTTAGTAGATTTATAGAATTTTCTCATTCTTCCATATAGAAACACTGATATTTTAAAGTAGGCCCAAATGTAAACACGAAAGGAACACAAAGTAAAAAGTGTGTTTTATAAGAAAATCTATTTTATTTAAAAACACTAAAGAATTTTTGCATTAAAATGCCTACCAAAATGTGAAAAACAGGTTATCCACTGAATAAAGAGAACACAAGGATGGGGTGTGAAGGAGGACATTTTCATGTTTAAACCTTTTTAAGATAAAGGATTTACATAGTCTGATGTAAATCAGATTGTGTATAGCCTTTGCTTTTTAAGTTACACTTCTACAAATTCCACTCATTGGTGACACAAAACAGATGTTTAATAATTTCAAATTAATATTTATTAGTAATAACCTATTCTTTGGGGGATATAAAAGGATTCGATCACCATTAAATTTGTTTTCCCAGTGGCATAAGAACTCATTGCAAACAATATAAAAAATACAATAAAGAGCAGTTTGTATAGCATAAACTATAGATTTTGTAATAGTTCAAAAGAGAGGTAGGGTAATCAGAACTGAAATAGAAATGACCTGGTAGAATTTGTCCCTGTGGTTTGCATAGTTGTCAATGTGGGGTTGAACTGAATGGAGATGATTGCTCAGAAGAAAAGTCTGAAGACTGGAATCTTTCCCTGTTACTTGAAATATCTTTTTCCTGTTCAGAGATGCCTGGGATCATTGTTAATGTTAATCTCTTCAGGCACACAGGACGTATAATTTTGGGGATATTTCTTAGGGAGCAGCCAATCTGTTTGAATCCCAGAATTTTTCACTGAAAGCATCAGAGACTTTAAAGTACATCTAGAACCTGCATGCAGGCAGGCAGGTTCTGAATTTAAGAAAAGAGGAATCAGGTTTTATCCATAGTTGACCTCCATCTCCATGGTAACAGGTATGGCTGAGCACTTAATAAACACATAAATTCATTCTTTGAAAATACAAGAGAAAATTGAAGTCCATTTTTTATTTTTAGTTATAAAAAACACTATGTAAAATTACCATCTTAACCATTTTTTAGGTGTACATTTCAGTAGCGTTAAATTCCCATTGCTGTGCAAAGCCCATCTGTTTTGAATGGCTAGTACAGTGTCTTCACCCTTTGAAATGAATGAATCTCTTATTCTGTTGCAACTTTAAGACCCAAGTTTAATTGTGTTTAAATGGCTCTTTATTTTGTACTGTCAGATTCAACAGTGCACAGGCATTGTGCTGGTTTCTTTTTCGGAACTTTCTGTGATAACCACATGATTTGACCTGGAATATAGCCACATTTATGGCATATTGAGATAACTCATGGCAGGTTTTTTAATCGTATTGAGCCTTTGCTATAAATAAACACCAAAGAAAGCCCCTTTGCTCTAGTGAAAATGATAATGTCGCCTAGCATAGACCATTCACTGCATAGAATTTCTAGGCTCATGACTTTGTAATTTCTTTATGTTCACTAGTTTACTGCTAACTTTCAGTTCTTTATTTTAGGGCTCCAACATCTTTTAACATTTAAACCTGATCTCTTCAGGATGTTTTTGATAACGTTTAAAATTATTTTGACCCATGCAGGGTTTTTACAAAGAGTGCCAGTTCTTGGGGCTACAGTGCAGATACCTGGTCACTAGATAGATTGGGAAATAAGGATGCGGACTCGGGGATGGAATGATCTGTGGCAGGACATAAAATTGTACTTTGTAAGGTGGGTTTGTTTTTGTACTTGAATTTCCCTTATTCAGCTTTTGTTCTCTCTTAGTGTTTATTAAAATATTTCAAAAGTTAAAAAAATAAGGATGGGGTCTTATATTGTTTCATATCTCATCCTCTCTATAAGGTTCAATCAACAAGACAACAAATATTTATTGAGCTAATGATACATTTTAACTGTATCAGCTGTAAATATCATAAATCATAAGCAGAGCAGATAAGACATCATTCCTGCCCTTCAGGATTGCTTGCTAGCCCCCAAGTCTTGCTTTAACTACTGTAAAACTTTGAAGTTTTCTTGAGGCTAGAGACCATGTTTTATACTTTTATGTGTTCCTTCCATGCTTAAATTTATGCCATCAATCTAAATACTTATTCATTAAGATTTTATTTATTGACTTTTAGAGAGAAGAGAGGTAGGGAAACATTGATGTAAGAGAGAAACATTCATTGGTTGTCTCATCTGCTCCTCCACCAACCTGGGACTTAAACCTGCAAATCAGGCGTGTGCTCTGACAAGGAATTGAAGCGGTGACCTTTTGTTTTGCAGGATGATCCCCAGCCAGTTGAGCCACAATGGTCAGAGCCAGCCTGAATATTTAATTGACAAATTGCTTTAAGTTCCTTGAGAGTAGGTATTCTCATTTATTTTTGTGTTCAAGTACTTGGTGTGTAGGATATAATGGCATTGTGAGCATTTGGAAACAAAATCTGGCTACCAAATGAGAGTTACAGAGAAAATCCAGTGGGATCTCAGAAGGAAGGAGCGAAGAAACAGACTTTGGAGTAGGAGTTGCAAATCAGATACCTGTTGGGGCCAGGTGGTAACACACAGTTGAAGCCCACTGAGTGTGAGACCGTGGGACAGAGTGTAAGCTAGCTCCTGCTCATTGTTCCCTGGTAGAAATATATGTGTAGTCTTACGTGTTGTCAGAGCTTCTCGAAACCAGAAATCAGATTTTTTTTGGTGAAAATTTCCAATCGATAAGTATTGACTCAAAGTTTAATGTATTCAGGGATAAACAACAACAACAAAAAACCTGTATTTGACCCACAGGTTACCACTTTATGACCTCATTAGAAATTTGCTCTGGGTTTAAATTTGAGCTCTGCTGCTAGTAAGCAGTGTGACCTTGCTACACCCTCAGGTGTACCCATATTTTTAAAAGATCTGGGGTTTGGGGAATTAAACATGATGATATATGTATTTAAGTTTTATATCTACATACTGTCTCACTTTCCGGTATGTAGAGTGGGAGATGATGCCACTTCATAAATTGAGAAACTTAAGTGTTTATTCATGATGAAAACCACTGATGATAGAAGCTGTGCTTATAACAGGTCTTTAGACCTCTGCTCCAGTGCTTTTTCCATTCTCGAAGCAGTGGAATCCCCTTGGATGCTTGTTAAAAATGTAGATTCCCAGGCCAGCACAACTCAGCAGGTCCACAGTGGGATTCAGGAAATTAACATTTTAAGCAAGCTTCCCACATAATTGGCTTTAACCATATGAATAAAATAGACTTTTAAGAAAATTACATTTATTATAGCAAGTAGGGTTGACAGTTGTTTCTTTTACTCATCCAAAATGTGTTAGTGATTTTTGGTCTGAATTAGTTTAATACTATGTGTTATTTTTTATAGTCTTATCTTTAACTTGGTTTACATTTTTCCTGCCTTGTTATAGGTTAACTTGGATGATTAAAATGAAGCTGGTTAATGTAGAAACTTTTTAAGGCAAGAAAGTAGAGTGTTCAAGAAACTTTAAAAATGAGCAATATAGTGTATGATGTTAGTGATCTCTTTGTAAGTAGAATAATCAGGTGGAAATAATTAAATATATAAAAATTCACTAGTTAAGCCCTGGCTGGTGTAGCTCAGTGGACTGAGCACGGGCTGCAAACCAAAGAGTTACTGGTTTGATTCCTGGTTAGGGCATATGCCTGGGTTGCGGGCCAGGTCCCTGGTGGCAGGCAGTGTGTGCAAGAGGCAACCCCACATTGATGTTTCTCTCCCTTTCTCCCTCCCTTCCACTCTCTCTAAAAATAAATAAATGAAATCTTTAAAAAAAGAAAAAATTCACTAGTTAACTGTATTTGATAAATTGTAACTAAGAGTAGACAAGTGGTTTCAAAGCTATTTGGTTGGAATCATAGACTTATATAAGAGTGAAAAAGAAAATTTCTAGGTATGACCTAAGATCTCTGGGCTCTTAGCAGAGACTTGAAAGGAAGTAAGAGGATTTTCAAGATTTCACTCTATTTGACTTTGTGAATTTACTGAGATATTCCACATGGACTTCATCTAGTACAAATTTGACATGCCGCACCTAATACTCCTATTTACATACATAGGTGCTGTGGTCCTCCTCCAGGTGATGATAACAGTAAAATAGTAAGCATTTTGATAATGTTTTAACTTGTTTTGTTTTGCTTAGGCTTATTTTCTTAGATGATTTGTACTATATATTTAATTTGGATAAGTTCTTAATAAAATTATACCTTTATAAGTTCATTCTGCTGGCTTGCATTTAATATTTATGTAACATTGCCTTTCAGACTCACTAGTTCTCATTTTGTTAATGGAATGATATATGGGAAGGATTTTTGGATAGTACTTGATTATTGATCTTGAATAATAATGCCCTCATCTGTCCACAGGGTTGTTTCATTATCACCAAATTTTACATAAAACATTAGAAATTCTCACAGCTTCTGTTTCACAGTATCTTTCATTTTAAGGTATTTATTTTTTAAAATGCCAAATCTGGAAATGAAAGGAAAACAAGTTAATTTTTAATTTTTTGAAGTCTTAAGGACATGACTGGGTTAGAGTTTAACAACTTCCTGTATAGTAGTTTATGCTTTACAAAGCATCTTCTGTGTGTTACCTCTTTTGATCTACATGACAATCCTGAAAGTGAGGATAATACCTCCGTTTTTAAGGGGAGGCTAAGATGGGCTCCGATTGTCAAAAGTCACACAGGTGTTTAGAGATTATCTCTTACTATAGAACTAAGATTTCATATCCCAGCTTTCTTAGGGACCCCCTAGAAATACGAGTATATAGAAAGAAAATACTTAAAAATGAATTGAGGAGAGGGTTATTGTGGAAAGTAAAGGAGGAATGGTTAAACTGAAGCTGCAGTCTTTTTTGAGTTACAGAGTGATCATGGAATAGTAAAAAATTCTCAGTATTATGATGGAAAACTTAAATAGTAACAGAAAACAACTGTAAGGAAGCATTGGATTGTCCTATTATGATACCACAGAACTGGCCACTGTATATATAACTCCCCCAAATATTTTTCTTAATTAAAAAAAATATTTTATTTACTTATTTTTAGAGAGAGAGGAAGGGAGGGAGAAAGAGAGGAAGAAAAACATTAAACACCAGACCTAGCATTGTTTTTCTTCTCCCCTAAGTCTCATTGTTTCAGTCTCCTGAAATTGTATTTATTAAGTTGGTTTTTCCATTTAAAAAATAAATTTATCTTAGCATAATGACAGTCTATAGGCTACAGTGAATTGATACGATTTTTAGCCAAAACAATCTTACTGGAGTAAAAATATAACTTCCTATTGAACTTCCTTATTTTAGGAGGCCAGCTCTGATACTTTGGAAAGATGGAAGGATGGAGATTTCTTTAGTCCACAGTTAAATTGTACTCTTACAAAACATCTATATTTGGAAATCACATTAATCTGGTTGTTGTATAAGATGGCTAAATAGGCTCTGGCAAGAGTATAGTTAGTTTCTGCAGTACTGGAGAATTTGAATCCTGTTTTGAATTGGAAGTCTTTTTTTCCCCTTTAACTAGAAACTATAGGGAATAATTAATGTGCTTGATGTTTCCAGTTAGCGTTTACTGAAAGGTAGCATGTATTGTGTTGCAGTTACTAAGAAAAAATACCTCAGTGATGCTAAAAGTAATTATTGTTTTTATGCTATGAAGATGAACAGTTTCAGGAGAAGTTTGCAAAAGTGAAGCTTTGATTTGGAAAGAGATGTACCATTTTTTACTAAGTAACTGTTTCTCAAAATGGTATGTAATCATCATTTTAAAAAACTTTTCTTAATCCTCACCTGAGGACATTTTTTCATTTTAGACAGAGAGGAAAGGATGTGGGAGAGAAGCATCGATTGCTGCCTCCTACATGTGCCCAGATTGGGGATTGAACCTGCAACCTAGGCTTATGCCCTGACCGGAAATCAAGCCCTCAACCTTTCAGTTACAGGATAACACTCCAACTAACTGAGCCACAACTAACTGGGCAGGGCTATAATCATCATTTTAATAAACAAAATTATATTTAAGTGCACTAGCATATAGCTTACTGTAGAAACCTATTTGGGATAGCTTTGTAAATCAGACAATAGTCGTGCACAATACAAAAATGGTAATTTTGTATTCATGATTTGCACATGTGTATTTGAGTTGCTTAAAGTAAGAAATAGATTTAAAGATGTTATGTCAGGTTCTTGGCTTTCGTCAGTTCAACGGCCTTTTGGAAGTAAATTTTTTTTACTTTCTGATGGCTTTACATTTCCTTTTGCTTCATTAAGGTTAGCCTTTAAAAACAGTTTTAGATATCTTTAAAGGGCAACTTCAGACATTTTTAAGCTTTGACTCCACCGTTGTTGTTTTTCTTCCCCTCGTGCCAGAAGTTTAAAGTGGTAAGATTATTTTTTCTAATTATAGATAATTCCTGGAATGTAGGGCTTTGTTTTGATCATTGCCATATGCCCACTGCCTTCCAACAGTGCCTGATATGTAGTAGCAACTCAGTAAATATTTATTGTTGAATGCATCTCAGTAAGAGGAAAGGCAGAGATAAATTAATGTTCTTACATCTGTCAATCACTTTGGAAGCTTCTTCATTTCTAACTTATTTCTGTGAAAAGTCCCGTGCCTTCTGTTTCTGAAGTGCAGGCGATTACCAGATTTTGGTTGTTCTTTAACACGTTTTTCCCAATCGTTCTATTCCTGGATTTTTGTCTCTAAACGTAGTGTTTCTCAAAAAAAGGTATTTCTCTACCATCTAGTTCTTTGGGCCAGTTTTATAGATTGGTATTTCCTGAACTGATTTAAAATCGAAACTAATTTATGAGGGATTGTTCTCAGAAACAGGGTGACTATGGACAATCAATGGATTTTATATTTGGCCTTATTCTCCAGTTATGATGTTGTAATACCTTCACATTTTTGCAAGAGATGCATGTTTGAACACTCTAGCATTTTTGTCATTGTAGAAGTAAAACTGCCTCTTAAAGTACAGAAAGTATAATTCTTGTCAGTGAAACATCATTTGAAGTTTCTCTTCAAATTTTTTTTATTGAGGTATAATTAACATACAACATTATATTAGTTTCAGGTGTACAGCGTAATTTGATATGTGTTCATTTAAAGTTTTTATTTTAAAATATGAATATGTTTTTTTCTCTCATCACCTGAATTCACTATTGGCAAATTCCAAATTTGATGTTTCCTTTTTGCCTTTCCCTTCTTTAGTTGGCCCAGTCATAGTCATAGTATCTGCTATATTTTGCCATGTATAATGGGCACTTTTTTGCCAAATTTTTGAGTGAAAAATGAGGGTGCGCATTGTAGACAGGTGTAAAATGGGTGCGATAATCCCGTGTATGGTGCACACTGAACCATGGGTGCGGGTTATACACGGAAGCGCATTATGCATGGCAAACCACAGTCTTTGGCTGAGAAGAACTTTTTTTTGGGGGGGAGAAGTAGTGTTTTGGTTGAAGTTGCCTTCTTTGGAGGGAAGTAAACAAAAAGTTCTTAATTAATTTTAAGAAATATTTGCTCCCTTTAAAAGAAACTGAAAAATAGGGAACCTGGATAGAGTTCAATTTATTTTAAAAAGTTAAGTTTTCTAGAAAGTATCCTATTGGCAAACATTCTGTTGCTACCTACCTTTAGGAAATTCATCACTTTAAGTTGTTGTGCAGATGTTTTACAGTGGTATTTTTTTGTGATGGGATTTATCATTGATCACAAATGAATAAATTGAAGGGATTTTTAAAATATATGTTTTTAAGATTTTATTTATTTTTAGAGAGAGGTGGGGAGGGAGGGAGAAAAAGAAACATCAATGCAGGAGGCATACACCCATTGGTTGCCTCTTGCACGCCCCCATCCAGGGACCTGGTCTGCATCCCAAGTGTGAGCCCTGACTGGGAATCGAACCAGAGACCTCTTGGTTCACAGACTGTCACTCAATCCACTGACCCACCCTAGCTAGGGTGGGAATATTTTTTTAATGCTCCAACTTCTCCCTGTATGTATTGTGTGGTGTCTTTCCTCTCCAAGATTATTCCTTGATCTGGAACCTTTTTAATAATGGAAAGAAATTACTACTTGGCCTGGGCAATAATGTCACTTGCAGATTGTTTTTAAAGCCACTCTGTTCCTTTTTTGTCATTTACCTATGAACAGACTAACTTAATTGTGCCAGGCCTTTTGATGCCACTTTCTCTGGAGCTCCTGGTCTGGTTCAAAGTTTGGCTTTGTTATATGCAGGCCTTGAAAGGCTTCATTAAAAGATGACAGAGTTCTAAGGAAAGCTAATTCAAGAGTTTTAATCAGTCATAACAGAACTCAAATGCACATAGTTTCCCAGGCACTGAAGATCTGTGGTTATTTTCCAGACCTTTTACTTACTGTATATATATTTTAGGAAGGTCTTGATGACTGCCCTCCTGCCCCTCAAGTCCTCTTACAGTTCTATCAGTGAAGCAAACATTTGGATCACTATCCAGTCAATCTGTCTGTGATGTTACTTCTTTAGGGCAGAGTCCCACCGGGGGCCCTGAATACTGATAGGAAGCTAGAGCTAGTTCTCTCTTCTCCCATCCCCTGCATTATTAAAGAGGGCGTTGTTCATATTCTCAAGTAGCAGTACAAAAATCTCACACCCTGGTCCAACCAGTGTGAAAATAACTGCTGTAGCACCAAGTGCCCTTTCTCTGTCCCCAGCTGAAATTGGGGGAGGGACAAAGTCCAATTGTTACTTTACCCAATCCTGTCTGCCTGCTAGAAGGCCTGTTTCCTACCCTGATGGTTTCTGCCTAACAGATGGTGTTTCTTTTTTACAGCATTATGACCCTGGACTTGTTGTGGTGATGGTAAACTTAGCAGTGGTAATTTTTTATTTTCAGACTGAATTACTCCTTTGTCATCAGTGCACCAATATGTTAGGCTTACTTTCTCTGTTGTAGCCTTCATCCTTCTGCTTGGTCTTTTTTCATTTTCCTTTCCTTTCCTTATGCAACTTGTCTGATCCTCGTTCATTAAAGGGTAATGTTAAGGAGGGATGTATCTGTTTGTGTTAGAACTACAAAAAATCAGTTAAAACATTAAATTCTAATACTGTCAAAAAACTTGATTTCTCCACAATGTAATGGGCACTAGCACTTGCTACTGCAATTTTTAAATAAATTAAAACGAACTTTGACTGCCTTAGAAGGCAAAAGTACTAATGCAGAGTTTATAAACAGGGGTTTACAGAGGTAATGAATTTGTATCAAAACTTTCTTAATTCTTCCATAACAAATTCTGATAGACCAAAAAAAAGATACCAAAACAACAAAAAAAGTAAATTCTTTGTCATTATTTTTCAATTCTTTCATTGGACCATTTGTTTTTACCAGTAAATCCCTGATTGAGACGTTATGAAAGTGATATTGCACCTAGGAAGTCATTTTTATAACCTGTCTTAATTTGGTCCTTTTGCTAAAGATTGCAGTCACTGCTTATTTATTATACCATTGGGCATAAGGTAGTAATGGATTTTCATTTTGTTTAACTGGCAGTCTTTAATGGTACCTAAAAGAAGGCTGTATTTTTTTTTCTGGCATGAGATGTTTTTTATTCACTTAAAGTTTTTTTCACTATAATAATTATTCCTAATTATATCCTTACTTATTATTTATAAAATAATGGGATATTGGTGATAAGTACACTTCTGGATTAGTTTTTCATTTTTTTTTAAAGATGAAAAGTAATCCCACAAATATAGAGCAACTACATATGGGTAGTTGCCGGTCACGTTGAAAACTTTCTTCTTTTTTCTCCAAGACCAAACCTCGTCATGATTATGGCGTTTGTTGTTATTATTTTTAATTTGGTTTTGGTGATACCTCAGATTTATCCTGACAAAGCTTAACTTTTAGCCCAAAGGTATAATATATATGTGTGTATAACAAAAACAAAACAAAACAAATACAAAAAACAATTGTTTACACCAGCCTGAATGAAATGATGAGGGAAGTAAACATTGTGTTTTTTCACTGAAGGTGTTCATCGGATAAGGTAAGTCCTCTGATCAGTGGGCTTACATCACAATAAACAGCGCAAGTTGTGATGTAAAACAGCTGTGGTAGTAAAGTGCTTGTCTGCCCCATTTTGCTTTGTTTGGCTGGTTATGAGTGGATTAAATATACATTTTTTAAAATCTCCAGCATAGATCGATTAGTTTAAAGTCAATTTTCTTCGCAACTAGTCCTTTTCACAGCTTACTGATTACTAGTCAGTGTTAAATCCACTCTGGAAAATGGGCCCTCGGAGCACCAGTTCAAAAGAAACACCATTCTTGGTTTCTAAGGGCAACAAACTGTTGCTTTTTATTTAAGTTTTTCATAGCCCTGCTTAACTGTAAAGCATCTTTTGAAAACAAAATAATATTGAACATACTGAATTGTAGTTACAGAGTTTTCCTGTATCATGTTTGAAACTATGCTTTTCAGATTTAAGTATGTCAGATGAGGTGTTTATTGCCCATTTTAAAAGCGTGTATGGGAGGATGTCAGTGGACAGTAAGAGTGAAGTGATTTCTTGATGAAAAGTTATTTTAAACATCCTGGTGCCATAGCTTAGAAATGTTTTGCATTACTTATTTAATTTTGCCATCTAATCTGGAATTATCCTCTGGAAAGATAATCAGGTGGATAGTTGGGCTTAAACTGGCAGAGGTAGGTTTGGCTGTAAGCTGTGAGAATGGCTTGTGTTTGGTTCACTGTAGCTTTCTGGTCTCTGCACTCCAAGGCAAGATCTCTAACCACCCAAACCTAATGTGTAAAGTGAGCTGTCGGCGTAGGTTTGCATCTTACCCTGATTATGTGTTCCTGTTACAGGGAGAACTGATCCCATTCCGATTGTTGTCAAGTATGACGTCATGGGCATGGGTCGCATGGAAATGGAGGTAAAATTGATTTCATTAGCTCACTTGTTTTATGGGGTATTTAAAATAGATATTAACTCCAAACTCAGATGCCAATGCAAGAATACATTCATTAGGTAGAATGTAGTTTTAATATTTTCTTTGGAAATTTAAAAATATATTTTACATTTTTATTTAGGGCTGCCTTTGAGGCAGGTAGATGGCAAATAATAACTCTGTTTTAACTGAGGCATAAAGAAATTGAGTGGTTTGCCCATGGTGGTGCCATAAGACAAGATAAGGCTTAAACCCAGACCCTATTTGTTGCAGTAGGCAGTGTTGCTTAACTGTTAAAACATTTGTTCTGGTAGGAGCTTTATCCCTATGGAGGCGTGCACAGCTGTCATCAGTGTTATCTTCTTTACATGCCTAAAATGTTTTCTCCATTTACTCCTAATTCTTTGGCATTGAACATTGAATTAAAGTCTGTCATCATCAAAAAATGTGCCTATTGGGAACCACTAGCATGAAAGGATAATGAACTTTTCTGTGTGCTATTTTCTCTGTGGGGTGACAGTAGAGCAAGAGGTTGCTGAGCAGACCCAGTGTTTATTTTCATGCAGTACTGTAGTTCTGTAAATGACTTTAAATAGCTAGTTGGGGGTACTTTAGGAATTAAGATTAATTATATCTATTTTTGTTAAGCTCGATTATGCTGAAGATGCTACCGAACGGCGCCGTGTCCTAGAAGTAGAAAAAGAAGACACGGAAGAATTGAGACAGAAGTACAAGGTACTGGAATGAAGCCTTACTTTGTATATGGGGTGCTCACACTGAGATATTTTCGATGAAAAAGGATCTCTATTAACAGCATTTGTTTAACATTAGGTTGTGATTAGTAGTAAATCTTGAGTTTCTGAACTTCTTATTTATTGCCTCTGTAAAAACTATAGAGATAATAGCACCCAGTTTAGCCCTGGCTGGTGTGGTTCAGCCTGCAAACCAAGGGGTTACTGGTTCGATTCCTAGTCAGGGCACATGCCTGGGTTTCGGACTAGGTCCCCAGTAGAGTGTGCTCGAGAGGCAGCCACACACTGATGTTTCTCTCCCTCTTTCTCTCTCCCTTCCCGTCTATCTAAAAATAAATAAATAAAATCTTTTTTAAAAAGTGAGAGATTAAAGGGGAAAAATATGTTTATCTCAATAGATGAAAAAACTAAAAGCATTATATAAAACTCAGCATTCCTTCATGATGAATAATCTTATCCAGACTGAAAAAGGACTTTCCTTAATCAGATTGAATGCCTTCAAAAACCATGTAGGAGACATCATACTTAATATTAAAAAGTTGAGCCCTGCCCTGGCTGGTGTAGCTCAGTGAATTGAGCGCGGGCCTGCGAACCAGACAATCGCGGTTCGATTCCCAGTCAGGGCACATGCCTGGTTGCAGGCTGGTTTCCTGCAGGCCAGTTCCCAGCAGGGGATGCACGAAAGGCAACCGTACATTGATGTTTCTCTCCCTCTCTCCTTCCCCCCTTCTCCTCTAAAGATAAATAAGTAAAAAAATATAAATAAATAAATAAATAAAAAATAAAAAGTTGAGCCCTGACTGCTGTGGCTCAGTGATTGAGTGTGGCTGCAAATCAGAGGGTCACCGTTTCGATTCCCAGTCAGGGCACATGCCTGGGTTGCTGGCCAGGTCCCCAGTTTGGGGCATGCAGGAGGCAACCACACGTTGATGTTTCTCTCCCTTTCTTTTCCTCTCCTCATCCCTCTGTGAAAAATAAATAAGTAAAATCTGTAAAAGAAAATACTTTTTAAGTTGAAAGTTCTTGTTTGGAGATGGAGAGACATAACATGGATGCCTGCTGTCATTGTTTCTATTAAATATTGTGCTGGAGGTCCTGTAAGAGCACAGTAAGGTGACAGACAGAAACAGACAAAGATTATGTAAGAGGTGAAAGGAAGAGACAAAACTGGTTTTGTTTGTAGGTGTGATTCTATAAAAAGGTATCTGAAGCAATATACAGATAAATTATACAAATAACTGTTTAGCAGGATGCTAGATACAAAATAATAAATTTAAATGTATGTGTCTTTAGAGCAGTGAGTTACAAAATGAAGATTACATGATGTGTAAGACTTATTCAGAAACATTATTGAGAGATAGTAAAGAATAGTGAATAAAAAGTGAGATTTTAAAATAATTAGTTCATTAATTAGAAGACTTAATATTAAGAATAAATCTGTTTTCCCCCAGATTTTCTGTATGTTTAATGCAGTCAAGTCAAAATCCCAACAGAATTTTGCATGGAATTTCACAAGCTCATTCCAAAATCTATGTGGAAGTATAAAGGGCCAGGCATAGTCAAAGCAGTCTCAAAGCCTGAGTGAGATAGGAAGACCCAGCCTTACCGGCGATCAGAGTCTGCTATCGAGCTGTGGCAAGGAAGATAATGTGATACTGGCACAAGGGTAGGTCCCCGGAACAAAACAGAGAGCCCTGACACAGACCCCTTCTGTATGTGGCCACCTGTAAGACAAAGACGGTATTACAGATAAGTGAGGAAAAGAGCAAACTTTTCGGTAAAAGATTTTGAGACAGTTGTTTGCCCATGTGGGAAATAATAGATTTCTACTTCCGCCCTCATACCATATAATAATCGATTGCAAATGGATTAAAGATTTAAATGTAAAAGGAATAAACAAAGCTTTTAGAAGATAGTATACAAGATTCTCTTGTACTTATTGTTTTTTTAAATTTTTTCTGTTAGTAATATTTTCTCTAACATTTTATTATGAAAGTTGTTGAGCATACAGAAAAAATGAGAGAACTATACAGTGAATACCCATATACCTACCACCTGTATTCTACAATTAACACTTACCAATGCTGTTTCATTACATTACATTATCAGTGACTTTTTTAAAAACATTTATTGATAATCAGTACCTTTTTAAAATTCTTAAAATAGCTCTTTGGTTCTTTTTCCAATTTGCCTTTTTTGCTTTTTGTTTTTTAATAATGCTTGCTTTTACCTTTTGATATTTTTGCCTTTTTTCTTTTTAAACATTCTAAATGTTCTTATTTTATAATTTCTTTCAAATTTTCTATTTGTAATATTTGTTATACAGGGTCCAGACAAATAACACTCCTTTTTATTACAAAATCTTTTATTACAAAATCATAAGCATGTAATTCTGTAACATAAGAATATCACATTCAAGCAGACCATATGAAATTTTAGGTGAAATGTTTAAATTAAAACTGTAAATTATTATACACATATTATTACCCTACCAGCCACGAGCAGGCATTATTTCTGCCAGACCCTGTATGTTTTTATCTTTTGTTTCTTCTCCTGAGCTCTCAGAGTAGTTTGTTTCCTTGTGTGGTTTGCAGTTTTGATTGTCATATCATCATCTGTGGAAATTCGTCTTATCCAATAAAGATAACCACCAAAATATTAAAATCTGGACTATAAGAGGGGAATTGGTATCAGTAAGAGATAATGAGTTTGGGGAGTGTCCGAATACTGATATTTTAAAGTTGCAGGAATGGATTAAATTGCCCAGGGAAAAAGGAGTAATACAATATTAGAAGCAAATTTAATGTATTTAAAGAATAAAAAGGATTATGAGTAAAGGGCAAGAGGCCATATAAAACCTCAATGAGGTTAATAGGTTATACAAGGCAGAATATTAAATTATAATGCAACTGAAGAAATATCCACAATGCAGCAAAAAATGGAGGTGGGGAGCAAGAAAGAAATGGAAAATATGTGAGAGTGATGAACACTTAGATAATAAAGAATGGGCAGAGTTCCAGAAAGAAAGAAAAAGAATAGGGCAGAGGCAGTGTTCAGAGGGAAGATTCCAGAATGGATGGAAGGTGCAACTCACAGATTCAGGGAGCCTAATGAATTTTAAGCAAGATTTTTAAAAAATCTACACAAAGATACATTCTGGTAAAACTATAAAATACCAAAGTAAAAAGACTTTTACTGGACTCAAATGGAATCTTGAATGTACTAAGAGCAAGTAACCCATCAACCTAGAACTGTACACCCAGCAAAAATAGCCCTAGAATAAAGATAAAAATGGGTAAATTTTTACATAAAAACATTAGTTTGCCTCTAAAAGACTCCCAAAAGAAATTTCTGTGAGACTTCTGGCCAAGGTGGTGGTATAGGTAAACACAATTCCCCTTCTCACAACCACATCAAAATCCCAGCAGTTCTTTTTAAAGGGCCTATGCACAGACTTACTTGGACTCACTCCCTCTGAGCTCCAGCACCAGGGCAGCAGATTGAAAGGCATTAGAGACAGATGGAAAGGAACTGAATTGTCCTATATCAGGGTCAGAGTGGGGGGGAGGGCATGCTTGCTCCAGACAGAAGGGCTGGCAGAGGCCATTGTTCCTTTTTGTGCCCCCTCCACACAGAACCTGCAGGTGGGCACCACACTACCATCAACCTGGCTCACAGTTTGTTCCACTCTAGTGATTCCCTGAGGCCCTGCCCCACCCAACTTTCAGGCCTGCCCAGGCTGTTTCAGTGGCTTTTTCATACAAATGGCTTGTGCTGACCCATGCTCCAGACTTTCTTAAATTCTCAAACAAGCAGCACCTGGCTTCAGCAAGCCCTGTACCACTCACTAAGGTGCCCCAGACCCAGCACAAGTAGCAGCCATGTGCAGATCACTTTGTAGCTGACGCTGTATGGTCCTGGACAGCACACACGTGGTTGCTGACCTTGGATGTGCCAAACAGCAATCAAAGTTCAACTACAACAGGAAGGGGTACATAGCCCACATAATGGGTGCATCTTGAGTACCCAGCTTGGGTAATAGGTAAGGCTATGCCACTGGACTGTATAGGACACCTACTACATCAAGGCCACCCTATCAAGCCTGAGGGACATCACAGCTGTACCTAATACATAGAAACAAACTCAGGGAGGCTGCCAAAATGAGGAAACAAAGAAACGTGGCCCAAATGAAAGAACAGAACAAAACTCCAGAAAAAGAACTAAACAAAATGGAGACAAGCAATCGTGATCTACTAGATGCAGAGTTCAAAGCACTAGTCATAAGGATGCTCAAGAAACTTAGGACTTCAACAGCATTAAAGAGATTTAGTTAGGATCGAAGGGTACCCTAATAAAGGACAATTTACACAAATGAGAGAATCTTAAAAGCAGCAGGAGAAAAGAAATTAGTTACCTACAGGGGAGTTCTCATAAGGCTCTCAGCTGATTCCTCAAAAGAAACTTTGCAGGCTAAAAGAGACTGGCAAGAAATATTCAAAGTGATGAAAAGCAGGGACCTACAACCATGATTACTCTACCCAGCAGAGCTATCTGCTGTCCATTGGACATTGATGTCCATTTAGAATGGAAGGGCAGATAAAAAGCATTCCAGACAAGAAAAAGCTCAAGTCGATCACCACCAAACTAGTATTATATGAAATGTTAAAGGGACTTATTTAAGTAAAAGATCAAAACTATGAACAATAAAATGACAAATACGTATCTGTCAACTATTGAGTCTCAAAAAACAAAATATACAAGAACAGAACAGAATCATAGATGCAAAAAATGTTTTGATAGTTGCCAGATGGGGAGATGAGTGAAAAAGTGGAAGGGATTAAGAAGTATGATTTGGTAGTTACAGAATAGTCATGAGGATGTAAAGTACAGCATAGGGAATAGAGTAGCCAAAGAACATATATGCATGACCCATGGTCATGGACAATGTTGTGGGGATTGCCCGAGGGATTATGGGGGAGGGGACAAAAGGGGAAAAATTGGGACAACTGTAATAACAGACAATAAAATACTTTTTTTTTTTTTTAGTTTTTTGGAAAAGTACGTTAGGAAGAAGAAATGTGATTTTCTCTTTTTTTTAAGTGGCAAATCTTTTTTTTTTTTTAAAGATTTTATTTATTTATCTTTGAGAGAGGAAGGGAAGGAGAGGAGGAGAGAAACATCAATGTGTGGTTGCCTTTTGTGCATCCCCTGCTGGAAACTGACCTGCAGGGAATCGGCCTGCAACCCAGGCATGTGCCCTGACTGGGAATCGAACCTCGATCGTGTGGTTCGCAGGCCCGCGCTAAATCCACTGAGCTATGCCAGCCAGGGCAGAAATGTGATTTTCATTGAAAGGTCTGAGATACAATGAGGAATCTCTCTTTTTTTTAACCCTCAGTCCTCACCTGAGGGTATGTTTATTGATACTAGAGAGCAGAGAATGGAGAGGAGGAGAGAGAAAAAGAGACATCAGTGTAAAAAATATCAGTCAGTTGCCTCCCATATATGCCTTAGTTGGGGATTGAACCCATGACCTTTTGGTGCATAGGACAATGCTCCAGCTGACTGAGCCACCTGGCCAAGGCTAGTGAATCTCTTACAATCAAAATTTAATTAGGTTGTGTGTGTTTTTTTAATCCAGTGTTTTGATCTTTTTTTGGAAGAGTAAATTTTCTAAATCTGTAGAAACACTATAAAAAAGATTATCTTGCAAAATTAAGTAAAAGCCAGGATAGAATTGAGATATGCTTCTGTAGTCACTATTGCCAGAAGGTCGATTCTGCTTGGTACCTGCTACTTCATACTGCTCACTTTTGAATCGAAGTCTCATGTAGATGCTTCAGACCGGAAGAGAGTAGGTCACATGCCTGCATCCTAGTTTTAAGGGAGGTTGGGAAAGTGAGCTTTCTGATTTCTGTCTTGGGGGGAAACCAGCACTGGTGAGGAATATCAACAAGTTGCTTAACAGCCAGACAACATGAAATACCCAGGATATTTAGAGAAAATTATCATAACGATTGAATATGGCAAAAATTATAAAGTGTTTTATATTCACTTTTTAACTTTAATAAATTTATCCAAAATAATTCTTTACTGGCATTCTACAAAATATAGCAACCATTTGTTGCTGACAAAGTAGCTCATATGAGAAATGGTAAAAGAGGTGGTAGATGCTAAAGCTGCTTTGAAAGTGTTCAAAAAGTTACAATACTGAGTGGAAGAAAGGCCAATTTTAGAAGCCTTTGAAATGAGACTTCTCTTTAGGTTTTTTAACTAAACGGAGCTAGAAGCTACTCATTGTGAGAATGGTGCATCTATGCTGCTGTGAAAGACTAGCAAATATGTAAATCATTTATCATTTCTTTTCCCTTCTCATTCTTCTGTTCTACTTACATCAAATGAATGTACTGAACTCGTTTTAAGATGTATTTTGATGTCTAGTTTTTAAGTGGAACTGCTGAGGCATATTGGACCATCTCTCGGTCAGTCCTGCAGTTTTGTGCCAGAACCTCATTAAAACCAGTGACTAACCACCATATATCTGTGTTGGCAGTTTGAAATTAGCAGTGCAGCTTATTTGGAGAGTAATCTCAAATAACTCCATAACTGGCCGCAGTAATGTCTAAAAAGTTGAATATTAATGTTACTCCAGCTTTCTCCGGGTATTTGCCTGGCTTATCTTTTTCTGTCTTTATCCTTGTAACTTTAAACTTTCTGAGCCCTCGTGTTTTAGGGGGGTTGCTTGTAATCAGCATGTAGTTGGACTTTTTCTTTCTTTCTCTCTCTCTTTTTTTTTTTTTTTTTTTTTTTTTTTTGTCTTTTTAAGATGTTATTTTTAGGGAGGAGAAGGGAGGGAGAAAGAAAGAAGGGGAGAAAATCTACAACTGTTGGTGGTAAACTTTTTTTGTATTGAAGTGCTTTCATTTCATTGTTTGTGAAAAATATTTGGTGTTTAAATGAAAACATATCTTTTAGCACACTGTCTTCTGTTGCTTTTCAGCTAATTGGCTCTCAGTCTGATTCTGGGTGATTTTTTTTTCTGGATAGTTTTATGTCACTGTCTTTTGTCCATTATAGTTTCACTAAAGGGTATCTAGGTGCATATTTTTATTTAACCTCTCTTCAGGTAAGACTGCTTTTTTACAACATTCACTTAAAATTCTACCAAGTTCATTTTTTGTTTTTATTTTGTGGTTTCTTACAGGATTATGTTGATAAAGAGAAGGCAATTGCCAAAGCACTGGAAGACCTTAGAGCCAACTTTTACTGTGAACTCTGTGATAAGCAGTATCAGAAACATCAGGAATTTGACAACCATATCAATTCCTATGATCACGCACACAAGCAGGTGAGGAATAATTATTTGCTAACAAACTAAAAAATACTTTATTTGTTGTTGTAACTATTGAATTTTAATTGGATCCAAAAAACTTGATGATTTTGGTTTCTCTTATCTACAGGTTTTTATATGAAGTCATCTGACTTACTTGACTTTTTTTTTTTCAGTGACAGAAGTCCTGCCATAGACCACCCCCTTACCCGCCCTTCCAGCATTTAATGTAGAGTGGAGCATTGTGAGCGTCCTAAATCTTGCATAAAATTTTGGTTTGAGTGGTTTCTCAATTTGTATTTGATTTGGTAATTCAGCTGAGGATCACCAGGAACTTTGTTTTTCTTTCTCCCCTTTTCTGAACATGTTAAACTTTTGAGTTATCCCAGACTGGTCATTTCATCTTCTGTGTATAAGAATTCATGCTTCTTTAGCTACTCTTTCCTATTAGTAAGTCATTTTGTTACACTCTTGGAAAGTAGATGAATCTTGAGAAGGGAAATAAAATTATATGCTATCTTAACTAACAAAAAACTCTGATGCCAAATTTTGAAGAACTTGCTGAGAAATGAATTACACATTCTTCACATTCTTTTTTTTCTTCATTAATTTAGTAGGGGAAGGGGTTGTACCTAACTAGTTACTGGCATAAAGAAGGCAACAAAGACTGAGGGATTTTAGAAGGAGGAAATTAATCTTTAAATCTATCACACAGTTCTGGCTTATTAAAGAATTTTGAACCATTTGATCTTGGGTGACTTCAGCAGGCTCGTTAGGTCTTTGTGGGCTACAAAGACCTAACAAATACACCCAAAAAAAGGTGTATTTGTTAAACTTGTAAGATCTGTGGGCATTGCTGGAATGCTATCTTAAGCTGGTCCTGTTAAACCAACATTTTTTTTTAACCTTTGCTTAGCTTTATTTTTCAACCAATGAAAGATTTCAGAGCATTGGGAAAAGGAAGGCCTTGACTGAGCTTCACTTTTACTACCACGGGTCATTTTCAAGCTGGCTGGAATATTATACTTTATGCAGTAATCTCTTCCTTTTCATCCACACCTAACCAGTTTAAGATTCTTTCACTTTTAGAGTTTTATTTAAGACAGCTTTTCAACTTTTTGTACATTATTTTAATATATTGTTAGTTCTGCCTGATTGGAAAAAGAGAAATTGAGAGATCGTATATAGTATTAGGGGTGTCAAACTCACTTTTACCTGGGGCCATATAAGCCTCATGGTTGCCTTCAAAGGGCCGAGTATAACTTTAGGACTGTATAAATGTAACTACTCCTTAAGAGTTAAGCAAGAGCTCAGTACTACTGCCAGGTAGAAACAAGGTGGAGGGTCGGATTTGGCCCGCAGGCCTTGTGTTTGCCACCTGTGATATATATGAACAAGATATATTGGCCATTAACCTTACCCCTTCAGAGAATCATCTGCCAAGAAAGAAGAATGCAGCAGTGAATAATACTTATTCAGTAACTTTTCCCACTTTTCAGTGTGTATATAATTCACATTTTCAGGTTGTTTTTTTATGGAATTAACTAAGACATTTTACATCTAGGTATATACTCACCTTTTTGGGTTCTTGAAAATTTCTCCAGTTAAGCCCTGTGATTAGTTTAAGATTCCAGAAGAAACTTTAGGGACCGAACGGACATTTAGAAAGGTTATCATTTTAGTTGATGAGAAGTCTCTTGAGTAAAGTTTTAATTAGAAAAGAATAAACCAGGAAAAGTGTAATTCAAATTTGAATAATGTGTACACTGGCTTTTTAAGTGGGAAAAAAATCTAAGCAAAACAGATTCACAATTAAATACAAAAGTAATCAAATTCACATTGACAACATTAATGTAATGGAAGATGATGTTTTAGTGATGTTTCTTTCAACTTGAGAGAGGTAGAAATTGTTACAGCTCTGGTTCATTTGAATTTGATATGTTTATTCTCCTGTGCACTTTGGTTTGACCCGGTTCTCTCACCACTTTTTATGTTGAAGTGGTCCTGTCTGTGGGGAGATGTCGTCTCCAAGGTGATACTTGGCGATGTCTGGAGACATTTTTGATTATCACAACTATAGGGCGGATAGAGCTACTGGCATCTAGTGTGTGGAGCACAAGGGTGTGCTGCTAAACAGTTTGCAGTGGACGAAAAGCTCCTTGCAAACACGTTGCTTGGCCCAAAACGTCACTCAGTGCTGAGGTTGAGAAACCCTGTACTATTAGGACAGCTGAAAACTTTCACGTACAGATGATATTGTGATATCATTTGATCTTTGCTTGGTACAAACAAATCACTATCATTTTAACTCCCCAGTTATGTTGTAAACATTATAGTGTTAATCTAGATGATCTTAAATCTTCTTTCTTTTTTAGATTATCATGAAAATACAAAATTAGGATTTCCTATAGAGGATTTATGGACTACCTTATCCACTAACAGAGAACATATCTATGACCCCTGATTGGGGAAAGAATTTTTAGCTGGTATAATTAATGTGAATGCACATTAGCTTATTTTTCCACCCCGATCAAAAGCCCCTCTTAAGTGTTAGGACCAGTGTAGTATGACTTTGCTACTTTGTTTTCGGAGGCATACTTTTTATTTGGTCTCTATATGGGCTTTTTCATCTCTCTTTATACTGCTCTCTTAATGTAAATGATAGAATGTTGAGACAGAATACTATAAATATATAAACAGAAAAATGCACAATACTGACTTTTTGTATAGTTACACTCTTCCCTTCACTTAGAATTTCTAAAGAGCCTTTAATTAACCATGGTACAACATAGCTAAGTAACCCCTAAGAGGAGGTAGGTCCCATTTTTTATTCCTCTTTGATGGACATGAATTTACCATACAAATGGACCTACCATTTTCCAAATTTATGCTCTAACATCATAAAGACACCCTGTCTTGTCTTCCAGGAAGGCACACAGGATTATTATGAATCTGAGATAATAGGTAAGTACATCCACCCCTATGTTAGTAATCCCTAGTTTGCATCTTCCATCAAATTTTCACTTAAAATTTTCCAGAGAATCTATTACGTTTGGTAATACTATAGGCAGGATTCTGAACATGCACTTACCTTCATTAAACACAAATAATCTCTCAGAAAGGGGATATGGAGTTACCCGCATTTGTGGTGATTTTTTTCCCGTCACCATTCACAAGTTTTCCTTCAAATTTTCTAAGGTATTTTGTGAAGCAATGCATTAATACACAAATATCAAGACCCAGTTTGAGCTTCAAAAATGAAAAATTGCATTAGACATTTTGGCTTTTTTCAGGAGTTTAACCCTTGTTTTAAAGTAATCAATTCAAGCCCTGGCTGCTGTGACTCAGTGGATTGAGTGTGGGCCTGCCAATCAAAGGGTTGCCAGTTCGATTCCCAGTCAGAGCCATGCCTGGGTTGCGGACTAGGTCCTAGTAGGGGCCTCATGAGAAGCAACCACACACTGATGTTTCTCTCCCTCTCTTTCTCCTTCCCTTCCCCTCTCTAAAGTAAATAAATAAAATGTTTTTTTTAAGTAATCATTTCAATACATTTTGAGATCTTCAAATGTATGCCTTATCGTTCTTCAAAAGATAACCCAATGATTTCTTTTTATATTATAAGTTGGTTCTGATACGCCTGAGTGCTCAGTGTTAGTGTCCATATTCTACCTTTGTTGACTTAGCTATAAGTTAAAGTTAACTTTGAAACTAAACATTTTTCCATTGCTACCTCCCTGTTTCTTTATTTTGCATATCTTTTAAAATATGTCTGCTGCCCTGGCCGGGTGGCTCAGTTGGTTGGAGCAATGTCCCACGCACCAAAAGGTTGTGGGTTCGATCCCTAGTCAGGGTGCATACAAGAGGTAACCGATTGGTATTTCTCACATTGGTGTTTCTCTCCCCCTGGCCTTTCCTCTCTCTCTAAAACCAATAAACGTATCTTTGGGTGAGGATTTTTTTTTAAGCCTGCATACTAATTGATATGACAGTGGAAACTTTTTTTTCATAATTATGTTTTTCAGATATCCTAAATTTTTAACTCCAGAGAACATTTTTTTCCGCAGAGGTAAATTTGTAGCAGCCTAGTAACAGTGTCTTATTTTTGATGTTGTTTTGATTTTCTTTCTTGGTGCCCTGTTACCCACTCAGGATTTTTCTAATCTTACTCTCTCTTATTTATGCCGCTAAGGGCCTCCTCACTCACCAGCCTCTATCTAGTACATAAATCAAATTGTCCCACAGCTCTTTTTGTGTGGCCTTTGTGATGTTAGGGTTTTCCCCTTTAATTTCAGTTTCCAATCTTTAAAAATGAGATTTTATGTAATTCAGGCTTTGGCTTATCTTGAAAAATTAAAATATCTGAACATTAGTAACAGTTTGCTAGAGCGGAATAGTTGCCATCTCTCAAAAGGCGTGCGCGTGCGCTGACTCCCCGCAGCGGCTCTTTCCACTGCAGCCTTTCTCTGTGTCACCCTGTGTTGACTCGTCCTACTCCTCTGACCACTGGAGTTTGTGACCCAGTCTTACCCCTTTCCCTACTCTCAGCACAGGCTCCCGCAGGTTCTGATTGATCCTGGGGAAGTAGCAACTGAAAGTTGCCCGATCCCAACTTTCGTGCAATTTCAAAACCATCTGTGGTAGTCGGATCCAGTTATCAAAATCTGCTATTGTAAAGCAGCTTTGAGAAATTCTTTCAACCCTTAGAATAGATATCTTTTTTAAAAAATATTTTATTTATTTATCTTTAGTGGGGAAGGGAAAGAGAGAGGGAGAGAAACATCAGTGTATGGTTGCCTCTTGTAAGTCTCCTGCTGGGAACTGGCCTGCAACCCAAGCATGTGCCTTGACTGGGAATTGAACCTCAATCATGTGGTTTGCAGGCCCTCACTCAATCCACTGAGCTACACTAGCCAGGGCTAACTCTTAGAATAGATATCTTGATCAGAGGAAAGAATGCTTTCAGACTGCCCCTTCTTTCTGCAAATAGATTTAGTATGAAAACCTCTGACTTTTTTACATTTTTAGAAAAGACTGAAGACTCATTTAATACCTAGATCTGTTTTAGCTATAAAAGCAATGGTTTCCTGAGCTTTAAATAGCTGAGCTAAAACAGATTAAACCTGTAGCAACCATCAGTAACTTGTCTAAATTGTACAGAATAGACTCTATTATATGATTCTGTTAACTTTGTCTACACTGTTACAATTACTTTTTAATAGCATTGCTTACTTTTAGTTGACTGTTTCAGTACCCAGTAATGTATCTTACCAAGCAACAAAAATTTAGTTTTCCTTAATACTCAAAAATGAAATAAGTTCTGACTTTAAGTATTTTCTGAGAAATTCCGTGGCGATGGAAGGAATGATCACTTACGGATTTCGTTCAAGTGTAGAGTGGTCACTTTCCACTTGAAGTTTCATTGTTTGATGGTTGGATTTTTCCCTCTCAAGATAATTGACTGCATTTGATCCTCTGTATGCTTGGCACCTCAAAACCAGCTGTACCTCTCTGGCAAGCCACTGCAGATTTTAACAAATGCGAACTGGGTTCCTGCTTTCAGCGCTACTTTGATATTCAGTGGGGGGAAACAAAGAACTCAGTAAATTAAAACAAGGTGCGAGAAGATAATTTTAGGGCTAAAATTTTTTAAATTGACCCTTCTAAGAAGCGAAACCACTAAAATCATACACGTGGAGATAATCTGTAGGTACTCTATATTTTGGGTTTATATGAAATGTTTATTATTAGAAAACCATAACTTATTTAAAAGATGTGAAATAGGTTAAGAAGATCGTAAAGTACTTACAAATCCCAAAACTTGGTAAATATTGAGTTAACCAGCACAATTAACCTCTGAAAAGGTTATGCTTTGAAAAGTTAAGCAATTGTGAAGAGGGGTATACATCTTATAATATGAACACATCATAGTTTTATTTTAATAAACTGTATCAAAATGAAAGTTTTAGGTTTGGTGATACCTTGTACCACTATGGATGCTCTTTTCTTTGGGACTTGTTTGCTTAATAAGAGAATTGACATCTTTTAGCCAGGTCTCCTAAGAGTTGAGCGTGTTTTAAGGTTTTTCACCTGTTCAGTCTTACCTACTCACCACCTCTGCTTTGTTGGGGATAGACTTCTTACACCCAGCTATCACAGCCTCGATAACCTCGGAAAACTCTGCATCTGTTTAGGGATGCCATCTTGCTTGTGAACAGAGGTAACCAACCCTAAACAGACCTTTTGGGCGCTAAGCTTGCTGGTAAACTCTGTATTCTCTTACTGTGTTTTCTAACTCTTCATCTCGGCACACAGTCCAAATTCGAGTAACAACGATTTTAACCTTATTTACTATTTACGTTCTGCAGTTTTCAAGCCCTTTCCTGCCCCCGTAAAGTAAGTCCTCACTTATTAACATTGTCAGTAGGCTCTTGGAAACTGTAACTTGAAGCAAAACAACATGTAACAAAACCAGTTTTACCATAGGCTGATTGATAGAAACAAGGTAAGTTCCTACAGCATATTTCTGGTCACAGAAATATCACCAAACTTCTAAATAAAGACCCCAAACACTTCTAATACTAAACATTGAAATAAGTGTGAGCTATATAAACATTTAAGAAAGATTAATAAAAACAAGATAATTAGTCCTGGCTGGTGTAGCTCAGTGGACTGAGTGCAGGCCTACGAACCACACGATCGCGGTTCGATTCCCAGTCAGGGCACATGCCTGGGTTGCAGGCCAGTTCCCAGCAGGGGACCCATGAGAGGCAACCACACATTGATGTTTCTCTCCTTCCCTTCCCCTCTAAAGATAAATAAATAAAATCTTAAAAAAAAAAAAAAACCAAGATAATTATTTTCCAACCTGGGTTGAAGGTGGTCAGAACCTCTCCTGGTAGTTCAGGGAGCAAGGCTGGCGCTCACTCTAGACAGGATGCCCTTCCATGGCAGAGCGCACCCCGCCCCACTCAGACTGAGACAGTGTGTAGGAACAGCAGCTTGTCGTAAGTCTGTGGGAGGACACTGGAGCACCTAGAGCAAGGCCCACACAGACGTGGGAGTGAGGGCAAACTACAGGCAGTGGCCCTACCTAGCCAGGAATCAGTTTTTCTTTCTTTTTTTTTTTAAATCAATATTATAATGAAATGACATTATTTAAGGACCTGCTGTCTACTCATATTTATCACAGAATTGCACTGTAGTGGTGATTTGAAAAGTTAAAGCAACTTAAGGAATAAAGTTTGCAAGTGGCGATGCTGAAAAGAGCTCTGAATTGGGGTGCTCCTGTGCATTTGCTTTGGGCCCAGGCAACTCTTCCGATCCATCAAATGTCACATAGAGGGCAGACCTTTGCCTCCGGATGGGACCTAGAGGGCTAACCTAAAACTCCTCCACAAAACCACAACAGCATACCATCTCACACCTGTCGTACTAGGGTGGCTAAAATTAAAAAGACACATCAACAGGTGTTGTAGAGAACATGAGGAAATTGTACCATATGACCAGTTTATACCCAATAGAAATGAAAATACGTGTCCACACCAAAACTTACAAGAGTGTCCACAGCTGCATTATTTATAATAAAAGTGGAAGCAATCTAAATATTCATCAACTGATGAGAGGATAAACAAAGCGATATATCCCTTCAATGGGATTTTATTCAGCAGTGAAAAGGAACGGCTTACTGATAAATACACCGTGCACAAACCTTGAAAATACTATATTGTGTGAAGGAAGTCAGTCACAAAGACCCCCCATGTTGTATGTTTTAATTGATATGAAAAGTCCAGAACAAGCAAATCTATAAAGAACATTGGTTAGGTTTCTAGGGAGTGGATGGATGGGGGAAATAGGGAGTGACTGCTAATGGCTGTGGGGTTTCTTTTGGGGAAATGGAAATATTCGAAAATTAGATAGTGGTGATGGTTGCATAACTCTGTGAATGCTCTATGCCCACCAGATTTTACACTTCAAATCTGTGAATTTATGGTATATGCATTATATTTCAATAAAATTATTTTTAAAACTTCATTTTCCACCTTAAATTTAAGTGGTGATGGTGACTATATGTGTGTGTAAAGTACCTTAAAGCAGGCACATCTGGTACTAAAGAATATACCATACTTTTAAGGCCTTTTGCTGAATTGTTTCATGTAACAAAGCAAGCGTTACGCAGTGATTTTATGACATTATTGTATATTTACCAAATTACGTTAATATATATTGTTACAAAATAATTGGGCATAAAAGGTAAGTATTGTCATAAATGACTAATTAGTACTACTCTTCCCCAGCAAAAAGAATGTATACTTTCCTCTATACCTCTGACTTTTTCCAGTATTTATAATTAACATTAGTGTTTAGTTTTTTGTGCTACCAAACATTTGGGTTTTTGTGTTACAGAATAAAATTTATTTTCATTACTTACCCATATTCATGTGCTAAAAGAAAGAATTTGCACCTACTAGCTTGTAACTTGCACTTCCTTAATCATTTAACTGTGATCTTCCTTCCCTGAGTACTTTTAATGCTGAGACTTTTTTCTCTCCTGGTCTTTTCCTCCCTCATCAAACATGGTGATGTCCTGGGTGATCTCACCCAGAGGCATCAGACAGACTTGAATCAGGGGTAACTTGGCCAAGTAACAACTACAGTGTGATTACTCCAGTTTGGGAGAGGAAATCCACATTAATGTTATATTATAAGAGCAAAGTAGGAAACTGGGGAGCTGAGGCCATGGATTTGGGGTGTGCAGGATTGTTAATGCAGAGGAAAGGGAGTGGTTGAGGTTCAGAAAAGGTCAGGTTATACTTAGCCGGAAAAAGAGATTGAAATACATACAGCCACCCCTTCTATACTCATTATTTCTCATCTCTATTCATAGCCAAGAAATAACACATAAAAATATATGTATGCGTTTCCTCTCCCAACAACTCATTTTAAAACTGAAACCAGTTCCATGAATGTTTTTTTCTGTGTGGATTTTTTTTATTGTTCAATTACAGTTGTCCCCATTTTCCCCCCAATACTGTCCCCTGATCTACTCCACCCCCACATCCCACATTCCATGCTCCCCCCTTGTCTTTGTCCATTGGTCCTTTATACATGTTCTTTGATTACCCTCCGCTTCTCCCCCACCCCCACCCCCAGAACATTTAATAAAATCTCTTGTGCTATAGACAGTGGTGTGTGTATTGCAAGGTTAGTTACAAAGAAGGTCCCTGTTCTGGGAGAGTGGGGTTGCTATCTAGTAAGAGAAAGAGACCATGGATAATCTTTTGACCCTAAAGAGACAAAATTAGGTTTTATCTTTAGAGGTGAATAAATATTAGAACAAGATTTTCAATGGCAATAGGAAATACTCTGCTCATCTTCTATTTTTTCATATGGAAACAATAGTTTTTGTTTCTTAAATTGAGATAATAGATATGAAATATTTGAGAAAGGTTTATTCCTAGTAAAGTATACTCAACAAACGAACTTGTAGCATCAAATTTTCTTTTGATAGAGGTGAGAATAGCACCAAAAGATAACAAAATATTTTATTAGACCTTTAGGATTTTGTTAGGGAAAGCTATATAGAAATATTTGTCATTCATTTTCAGTTTAAACAGTGCCATTCTTTGCTATTAACACTTGACATTATTGATGATCTGGGCAAATTTATCATCCACATTAAAAACCTGGGGAGGATGTACCAGATTCATTTTCCTGATCTAATTTGTTTACAGCTGCATAGTGAAGCAGGAATTTGTTTATGGAGTGGACATTTTTTTCTGCCAAAAGAGTGCTATTTAGCTGTGGTTTAAGAACAGGAATCCATCTACATTTGAAGTGGTCTTTAACCCAAATAGCCATAGTTTATGTGGATGGGTACTATGGCTTATTTGTTCAGGCCTTCCCTCTGCTGGTCTTTTGAAAGATTTAATGGAAACCCCAGCTACCATGTGATTCAGAATCAGTGAGAAATGTTACTTCCTTTGTGTTCTATGCCACAAATGTATATCTTTTTGGAAACATACTGGTTTCTCAGGAAAACAGGATCTTGAAACCTTTTCATTTGAATGGGTTTAGTGTCCTTTTTAGTGAATCATATTTTTCAGCTAAAAATGTGTTATTTGGCTAAACTTTGTAGTAATAGTTCAATAAATAAAAAAAATTATTAGCATACTTTATAATTTTCAGAGATAAGGGCATATATTATTGGCTTTGGAATAAGCTTAAGTGACTAATTACACCATTCAGTTAAGACCGTGTACTAGTTTGGAGTCTAACTGAATTTTTGTGTATGACATGGAATTTGCTCAGCCTTTGAAAAGAGTTTTGGATTGTTGGCACATGCATAGTTTTGTTCTTGCATGAGTTCTATCTCTTGTCTAATGGACAAGTGTGTTGTTTCTCTAGTTTCACCTAGGAGTTGTCTAAAGTTGTGTTTCTCTCCAGAACGTAAGAGGAAAGGGAAAGTACAAATCAGGGAATTTCATACAGACATTCATTGGCACGTGAGCCAGGTTTGGTAGCCTTTTGGAATAAAACAAGGAACTTTAGAAAACCTGACTCCGAATTAGGATCTGGTACTTTTTTTGGCATTTGGCCCAATTCTGTCTAGAGTAAGGGGCCTTTTAGACTTTGATTTATCTAAAGAATGAAATGCCTTACTATTTGAGACAAGTAATAGCTAGGAAAACCATATTATTATGTAACATAAATATGTCCCTAGTCGCGGTATGAAAATATTTCCTAATCACATTTTTCTATAAATGATAAAAATTCATATGGGGGAAAGTCAAGGATCCAACGTGTAAAGCAAATTATTCATCAACCATTCACATGTTTTATAGTCTTAGTATTGCTCCATGCACTGCACAGTTTATTATAAAGATAAACGGAGTCCTTTCCTCAAAAAAAGACATAGGGGAGGCAGTATTGAACAGCTTTGCCACTCGAAGGGCTTTACATTTATTTTCTCCTAAATTTGTTGCCAGATAGGCCTCTTTTTCTGATGAGAGCACTGGAGCTCAAAGAGGTGAAACCCTTTGGCTAGTTGTTAATGGATTTGAATCTAAGTTTTCGGACCTGAAACTTTATACATAAGTATAGTCAGCAAAATATGATGTTTGCTAGATGAGTTCTGTCACGAAGCGCTAGTTAGACAGCTCAAAAAGAAGAAAATCCTATCTTATGATAGATCAACAGAGACATTTCGAAGCTAATTTAGTTTGCCCTTGAGAAAGGAGAGTCTTTGAGTTAGGAATTCATTTTCATCATTGCAATGCCCTTATCTGAAAGAGACCTCAAATGACGTTAGTAGAGGTGTTACAGGGTTTGCTACACCCTGTATAGAACCAGGATAACTTTGCATAGAAGGGCCTGCCATTTGGATTTGTTTTATTGATAGCATCTCATTTTGTTCACTGCCCTCCTCCTGTTACGTGGTGGTAGGAATTTGACGTAGATTATCTTCAGGATGATGTGGGCATGGTCTTATCCCCTTCCACTCCAAGGTCAAACCAAGTGGTTTGCTGAGTGATTAGAAAGCTTAATCTCTGACTTATTCTGGAAACCCCAGACTTTGATAAAATGTTCATTCTTTAGACAGTGTCCTATAGTTTGGGAAATAACTCCTAAAAGTGATGAAATATTTGTAAGAGGGAAGGAAATGACTGGACACAGGGAGATTTTCCAGGCTTATTGTGTGGCTGAGAGAAGGCAGCAGATGTGAGAAAAATGTACATTCTGTTTAAATCTTGGCTAGAGAGCCTGTTAAGTGTTTTGGGCAGAACTAAAAAAAATAAAGAAGACTAGATTTGTGGCCTACTGTAATCATACAGTAGTCCTGACGGGCCCTTTATCTATGTGTCATTGTCTTCAGAAGGAGGAAATTAGAATCCATATTTATTTAAAATAGTTGATCTTCCATCTTAAAGTAGTTTTTATAAAAAGTATAATTCTGGCCCTTCCCGGAGAGGCAGCTGATTAATATATAGAGAGAAATATATATATTCCATTCATTCATTCATTTTTTAGAGAGGGGAAGGAAAGGAGAAAGAGAAGGAGAGTCCTGGCTGGCATAGCTCAGTGGATTGAGCGCAGGCCTGCGAACCAGAGTATCGCCGTTCGATTCCCAGTCAGGGCACATGCCTGGGTTGCAGGCCAGTTCCCAGCAGGGGACGCATGAGAGGCAACCATACATTGATATTTCTCTCCCACTCTTTCTCCTTCCCTTCCCCTCTCTCTAAAAATAAATAAAGTATTTTTTTAAAAAAAGGAGGAGAGAAACATCAATGTGTGGTTGCCTCTCATGTGGCTCCCACTGGGGGGGACCTGGCCCGAAACCCAGGTGTGTTCCCTGACTGGGAATCGAACCAGCAACCCTTTGGTTCACAGCCTGTGTTCAATCCACTGAGCCACACCAGCCAGGGCTGATTAATATTTCTCTCCCTCTCTTTCTCCCTCCATTTCCCTCTCTCTAAAAATAAATAAAATCTTATTTTCTTTTATTTATTTATATATATTTTTTGCTCTGGCTGGTGTGGCTCAGTGGATTGAGTGCTGGCCTGTGAACTAAAAGGCTGCCGGTTCGATTCCTAGTCAGGGCACATGCGTGGGTTACAGGCCAGGTCCCAGTTGGTTTCTCTCCCACTCTTCCTCCCTCCCTCCCTCCCTCACTCTTTAAAGGTGAATAGGTAAATTATTTAAAAATAAAAATAAAATTTTTTTTGAAAAATTACACTTCTGGGCAGCAAGCCTCAGTAAAATAATTTTGCCAGCTGTTGGTTACTTGAGCATCCCCAAAATAAAGGTAAATGAAAATAAGACTAACAGCTTTTAGACATCAGTGGCCTTTTCTAAAGTTCTATAACCATTTTTCCTGAAAAAAAAAATGCAGCACTTCCATTTATCTAGGAGGGATTATTACTGTGTGTTAGTCCGTGTGTATGTTGCACAGGTGCTTCTTCCCCCAGCCCTGTCAGAGTTGATGGCTTTGTCCCTGATTGTTCAGTGTAACAGTTTGCAGAATCACTAAGAGAGCTTACGTAGTAATGCTTGCTTTATTTTTTTTTCTCTTCTACTCTTGTTTTATTTTTACTTTTTTTTTTCTTTGTGATGTGACATTTTCAGCTGATGTATTGAAAGCAAATCCTTCTAATTTGGGAGCCCAGATCACAAGAGTGAGTTTTTCTACTAGTGTCTTTAGCTGTATATCTTTCTTTGTGTGTGTCTTTCTACCCTTTCCCCTCCCAATTCAAAAATACTCAGAACACATTTCATAAATACTAGGTAAGAAAATTCCTCTGTCTGTTGAACATCATACCCTTCCACAAAGCAATGTCCACTTTATATTGGGTCACATTCTTTTTCCCATTGCTGTTGTAAAAACACAGGATAATGTGTATATTTTGGTTTGGTTTATTCATTTTTTATATTATGTAGTGCGTTGAAAATAATTTCACTTCTGTCTTCATTGCAGATAGATATGTGTGGACTCTGTCTGTAGTGTGTCATAGTACCGTTCTTTTTTGTTCTTGTTCTTTTGTTTTAAGGAAATTTATATAATAGCTCCTGACAATAAAAGACCCGTTCTTTTATTAGGATTTCAAGTAATAAGTTCTTTGATTTATGTCTGTTCTCCTCCTCATCCCCTGGATGTCCCTCTCAGGGTCAGGAAGCAGTAAAAGGCTGTGCGCACTGCTGTCTCGTTTCAGCAGACTGACCAGGCTAGCTGTGGTCAGACTGGTGAGCTCTGAACGTGCCAGCAGGGGAAGACTGTTTGCTGGATAGTTCCAGGAGAACTGTTCATGCTGAAAAGAAATAGTAGCACCTTTTTATGGTGAAATAAAAGTATGCTTTCTATTTGTTGGTTCATTCAAATAACTTCCCCATGTAAGCTGTACATTGCTTTTAAGATCTTAATGCCTGGGTAATTTTCTGTGCTAGCTTAACCCCTTTCTGTTCTTTGGCTTGTGTTACTACAATTTATCTCATGTTCTGTTTGTCTGGTTTTGCATCCTGGAAGAGCAGGTGATTAAATAGTCCCTTTTCTCTCCTCCTAGTATTTTAAGATGTGCTTGTTGCTTCTGACATCATTTAAGTTTGCCCAATAAAGCATATAGTATGCTTTCCTAGTTAGAAAGGTAGATACTCCAAATGTTTACCCAGAGTAATCAGCCATTGTGTTTTCAAGTACCAGAAGAGAGTGTACGATGTATTCTGTGCTAGCACTATTATAACTATTGATGGAGGGTAAATTTTAAAAGCCTTGCTTTCAGGATCCCCAAGTTATTCTAAATCACCCACCCCTGTGTTCCCTTCTTTTGTTACCCCAGAGACTGAAAGACCTCAAGCAGAGAGAGTTTGCTCGCAATGTTTCTTCAAGGTCCCGCAAGGACGAGAAGAAACAGGAAAAAGCTCTTCGGCGTCTCCATGAGTTGGCAGAGCAAAGAAAACAAGCTGAATGGTGAGGATACTTTTTCTCAGAGGGTCTACAGATAATTGTAATCCTTAAGATTTAAGATTATAATTTAAGAATCTTTACGTTTTTAATAGATTCTTCTTTCAACCTAAAAGCATATCTACACTTGGAGTATAATACATTGATTAATAACATGCTCTTCTGGCCTGGCTGATGTGGCTCAGTGGATTGATAGTGTTGGCCAGCGAACCAAAACGTCACCAGTTCAATTCCCAGTCAGGGACATGCCTGGGTTGTGGGCCGGGTCCCCAGTAGAGGGCATACGAGAGGCAACCACACATTAATGTTTCTCTCCTCTTTCTCCCTTTTTCTCTCTGTAAAAAATTTAAAAATTAATATGCTTTTCTGAGGGCACATCCTGCAGTCTGTGTGACCTTAAATTATCTAATTTCTATGCTATCTTTATAAGATGGAGATGATAGTAATAGTAAAAGTCTACCTACTTATAGTTGTTGTGAAGAGTGATTAAGTTATTACATTAAAAAGTGCTTGTTAGAATGCTTAGCACATAGAAGATGTTTAATAGATTATGGAACTGTTCATCATTCCTGTCTCCAATGTTCTTATGTAGGAAAGCACATATATTACAGTATTTTATAGCTAAAAAGTACCAAGACACAGATTCAAATATTGTGACTGCCTTTTAAGGACTATACAGTTAGTACTAACCACTCTGAAACCTAGGGAATTCTCTAAGGTTCCTGCCTTCTTGAATGTTCTTTTTAAATTTTTATTTATTTATTTTTAGAGAGGGGGAGGAGCAGGAGAGAAACATCAGTGTGTGGTTGCTTCTCACGTGGCCCCCACTGGAGACCTGGCCTGCAACCCAGGCACGTGCCCTGGCTGGGAATTGAACTGGTGACCCTTTAATTCGCAGCCTGCGCTCAATCCACTGAGCTACACCAGCCAGGGCTTGAATGTATTTTTTAATGTTCCTTCATGGTTCTCAGTGAACAGTTTGGAGCTGATATTTTGCCTAGGGTGGGATTTATTCCACCTAGGGCTGAATTTCTAAGCAACTAGACTTTGGGGAGCCAGTCTTTGAGCATCTGAGGATTCCTGAGGTGTACACTCCAATCAGAAGAACTAGGCCATCCTGGCAGGGTGGTTCAGCTGGTTGGAGCTTCATCCTGTACCCCAAAAGGTTGCAGGTTTGATCCCCAACTGGGGGGTGTGTGAAAGGCAACCGAGCGATAATTCTCTCTCATATCAGTGTTTCTTTCTCTCTGCCTTCCTCTCTCTCTAAAATCAGTATACACATCCTTAGGTGAGGATTTTAAAAAAGAAGAAAGTTTATTTTTAATGGCTGGCCAGGACCGGTCACAGTCAAAAGAGAAACTGTTTATTAAAAGTTTACAGCCCAGCCTGGCTGGCGTGGCTCAGTGGATTGGGCACGAGCCTGCAAACCAAAGGATCGTGGTTCGGTTCCCGGTCGGGGCATGTGCCTGGGTTGCAGGCCAGTTCCCAGCGGGGGACGCACGGGAGGCAACCACACATTGATGTTTCTCTCCCTCTCTCCTTCCCTTCCCCTCTAAAGATAAATAAAATCTTTGAAAAAAAAAGTTTACAGCCCAGTTGGGGTCAGAGTGTCCAGGTTCCTGGACTTACTAGGTTTATTTTTGCCACTTGATCCTTTTTTACCTATTAACTTCTCTTGTGTGTTTGGAGGCAGAAGGAAAGGAGAGAACACGTAGAGTGTAACTTTTGAAACAGAATTAACCGATCAGCTCTCATATTGGATTAAACTGTGTATAGATTCCTTTTGGCATCTTTTTATGTAGTAAGCACATTTCTCTTGGGCATGTTGCAAGGGTATCTCCTTAAAAAGTATATAAAAGGCCACTATCTAGTTCAGGACATACTTTAATACATGTCTTTCTTCAGAGATGACATTTAGTTCTGTGTCATAAACAAACAGTTACAAGATGACTGCATAATCTCTGGAGAGAAAAATGTTTTGAACTCTGATCAGTTGTTTCGTTGTCCTAAGAGTAACACATGACTCCGTAGTGAATATTACTGAAGTACCGTGGCAGTAAGTCCCCTTTTTATTCAGTGTGATGGTTTCTTTGCTGTGGGGTAGGTTTCATGACACAGTGTAAGTATCTTGCCATCTAACTCTGTTGGGTTCCCATCTTCCAGTAGCAGGAGTTCATGGAGCAAGGGATGCCACGTTACCCCGATATATTTGATTCCTGAGTGTAAGACAGCCAGAAGCTAGAGTTCAGGTAACGAGGACTTCAACCAAAAAGATACCTAATCCTCTTTGTTCCTCAGTTTGCCTTGATAGGTAGATACCTTTGGAGTTCACACACTGTATAAATCTCAGGCGTAACAGGAGTTTAAAACACTGGCCTTGAGGCTCCTTGCAGTTCCTGTTGTCAGAGCTGGGAAAGTCCTTGGTGGTGTCATGACCGCTGAATGGAATGCTTAGAAAGAATCACAAACCAAACAGATGCTTGGGTGTGGTGCCCAGGAGGCAGGCGCAGTTCCTCAGACAGACTGCGGGAGGGTGGCACAGTAGAGATTCCTATGTCAAACTCAGAGAACATGTACATTTTTAACAATGAAATTTGAGGGAAAATTGTGACAACTGTAATAGAATAACAATTTCAGAAATGGTATTTTTTTAATATGAAATTTGAAAACAGGAAATTAGAGGGTTTGGGGAGGTTTTTTGTTTGTTTTGGTTTTTGGTTTTTAGCTGAGTAGAACCTTTGTAAATAGATTTTCAGCCATACGTTTGATAGCATACTGATGATTAGGATGATACAATAAGAGACGAGTGTGGATACAGGATGGGTAGACTGTACCGTATGATAAAGTATTTTAATTTAGACACCTTAGGAAAAATAGCAGTGACTGTCTAGTTTTGAAAATGTAGCTTGACAAGTTAGTAGTGTGAGCCGTTGCCTGACCACCCTGAGGGTGTTCCTTCATTAGCACAAGGCTGAGGAGTGGCTACCACCTGGGGTCCTTCAGACCTACCTGTGAAGGGCGATAGAACAGGAGGTAAGTACTTGATAAGAAGTAATGAAATGTACTCCTAAACCTGGTTTTCTTTTGTTTTATTTTTTATTTTTCTAAACCATTGTGCAGTGCACCTGGAAGTGGTCCTATGTTCAGACCAACTACAGTGGCTGTAGATGAAGAAGGTGGAGATGATGATAAAGATGAATCAGTAACAAACAGTGGCATCAGTACCGCTGCCTCTTGCGGCATGGGATCTGAATTCTCCACAGATAAAGGAGGCCCTTTCACTGCAGTACAGATCACTAATACCACTGGACTAGCACAGGCTCCTGGGTTAGTCTCCCAAGGTGTCAGCTTTGGCATTAAGAATAATCTGGGTACTCCACTGCAAAAATTGGGAGTGTCATTTTCTTTTGCCAAGAAGGCTCCTGTCAAACTCGAATCAATAGCATCAGTTTTCAAGGACCTCGCAGAGGAAGGGACCTCTGAGGAGGGAACAAAAGCTGATGAGAAGGGTTCTGACCAAGTACTGCAGAAGGTGGGAGACTCGGATGGTGGTGGCAATCTCGATGGTAAAAAAGAGGACGAAGACCCTCAGGATGGAGGGTCCCTTGCTTCCACATTGTCTAAGTTAAAAAGAATGAAGCGAGAAGAAGGAGCTGGGGCTACAGAGCCAGAGTATTATCACTACATCCCCCCAGCACACTGCAAAGTAAAACCTAATTTTCCCTTCCTACTCTTTATGAGAGCCAGTGAACAAATGGAAGGTGACAATAGCACTCACCCAAAGAATGCCTTGGAGAACAAAAAAAGCAATTCTCCCAAGCCTAAAGGCTTCATCAAGGTGGCAGCAAGCCAAGGAGCAGAAAAGACAGTTAGTGAAGTCTCCCAGCAGCAGACAGAAACTGGTATAGCTGAGCCCTCAGAACCTGGAAGCAAAGCTGAAACAAAGAAGGCCGCAGGCGGGGATACAAGTGAGCAGAGTTCAGAGAGTCAGAGTCAGAAGGCTTCAGAGATCCAAATGTGTGAGTCTAACCCCTGTAAAGAAACCTCTCAGACCACCTCAGCAGGGAAAGAAAGCCATGAGGGACCCAAACATCCGACTGGTCCCTTCTTTCCAGTTTTGAGCAAAGATGAAAGCACCGCCCTCCAGTGGCCATCAGAACTATTAATTTTTACCAAGGCAGAACCCTCCATTTCATACAGTTGTAACCCTTTGTACTTTGACTTTAAACTTTCAAGGAACAAAGACGCCAGAGCTAAAGCGACAGAAAAACCAAAAGATGCAGGAGGTTCCTCAAAGGACCATCTCCAAGGCCTTGATCCTGGGGAGCCAAGTAAAAGCAAGGAAGGAGGAGAAAACATAGAACATTCCTCGGGAGACAGAGCGGATGCACCTGCCTCAGGGCCTGGCTGTCTCAGCCAGAATAAACAGGAACCTGGCGGCAGCCATGGATCAGAGACAGAAGACACAGGGCGAAGCCTTCCTAGCAAGAAGGAACGATCTGGCAAGTCCCACCGACACAAAAAGAAAAAGAAGCACAAAAAATCCAGCAAACACAAACGGAAACACAAGGCTGATGCAGAAGAGAAAAGCTCTAAGGTTGAGTCTGGGGAGAAGTCTAAGAAGCGCAAGAAACGAAAACGAAAGAAGAATAAGTCGGCCCAGGCAGATTCTGAACGGGGACCCAAACCGGAACCCCCTGGGAGTGGTAGCCCTGCACCACCGAGAAGACGGCGGCGAGCTCCAGATGATTCCCAGCGGAGATCCCTCCCGGGTGAAGAAGGGAGCAGTGGCCAGAAAGACGAAGGTGGCGGTGGCGGGAGCGCCCAAGATCATGGTGGGAGGAAGCACAAAGGCGAACCTCCAGCATCATCCTGCCAGCGAAGAGCTGGCACCAAACGGAGCAGCCGGTCCAGTCATCGGAGTCGACCCAGTAGTGGAGATGAGGATAGTGATGATGTTTCATCACGCCGGCTGCACCAGAAGTCTCCATCCCAGTACAGTGAGGAGGAGGAGGAGGAGGAGGAGGAAGACTCAGGCAGTGAGCATTCCCATAGCCACTCACGATCTGACCGCCATCATTCCTCACACCGCTCCTCTCGGCGTTCTTACTCGAGTAGTTCAGATGCTTCTTCAGACCAGAGCTGCTACAGTAGACAGCACAGTTACTCTGATGACAGCTACACTGACTACAGTGACCGGTCACGAAGGCACTCGAAGCGCTCCCATGACTCTGACGACTCAGACTACACCAACTCCAAGCACCGGTCCAAACGGCACAAATACTCGTCCTCCGATGACGACTATAGCCTCAGCTGCAGCCAGTCCCGGAGCCGGTCTCGGAGTCACACCAGAGAGCGCTCGAGATCCCGAGGCCGCAGCCGCAGCAGCAGTTGCAGCCGCAGCCGGAGCAAACGGAGAAGCCGTAGTACCACAGCCCACAGCTGGCAGCGGAGCCGGAGCTACAGCCGGGACCGCAGCCGCAGCACCAGAAGCCCTTCCCAGAGATCAGGCTCCAGGAAGGGATCGTGGGGTCACGAGAGCCCTGAGGAGAGGCGTTCTGGTCGTCGAGACTTCATTCGCTCAAAAATCTACCGCTCCCAGTCTCCTCATTACTTCCGATCCGGCCGGGGAGAGGGTCCTGAGAAGAAGGAAGATGGCAGAGGAGGTGACAGTAAAGGGACAGGCCCGCCGTCTCAAAACAGCAATGTTGGTGCAGGAAGGGGGTCAGAGGGTGACTGCAGCCCTGAAGATAAGAATTCCCTCACTGCCAAACTGCTGCTGGAGAAGATCCAGTCGAGGAAAGTGGAGCGGAAACCCAGTGTGAATGAGGAGGTGCTGGCCACCCCTAATAAAGCTGGACTCAAGCTTAAGGACCCCCCACAGGGTTACTTCGGGCCCAAGCTCCCTCCCTCTCTTGGCAATAAGCCTGTCCTTCCGTTGATAGGAAAGCTCCCAGCCACTCGAAAGCCCAACACTAAGAAATGTGAAGAGCCTGGCTTAGAAAGGGGAGAAGAGCAAGAACAGTCAGAGACAGAAGAAGGGCCTCCAGGGAATAGTGATGCCCCTTTTGGACATCAGTACCCCCCAGAGGAAACAGCCGGCCCCCTATCAGAACCACCTCCAGAAGAGCCAAAGTCTGAAGAAGGTACTGCTGATCATCCTGTGGCTCCACTAGGCACCCCAGTGCACTCTGATTGCTATTCTGGGGACCCAACCATGTCCCATAACTACCTCCCTGACCCCAGTGACAGGGACACCCTAGAGTCCCTGGATAGTGGCAGTCAACCAGGCCCTGTGGAATCTTCCTTGCTGCCTATCGTGCCAGAACTTGAGCACTTCCCCGGTTATGCGCCTCCCAGTGGGGAGCCTAGTATTGAGTCAGCAGACGGGGCTGAGGACGCTTCGCTGGCTCCGCTGGAGAGCCAGCCCATCACCTTCACCCCTGAGGAGATGGAGAAGTACAGCAAGCTCCAGCAGGCTGCACAGCAACACATCCAGCAACAGCTTCTGGCCAAGCAAGTAAAGGCCTTTCCAGCTTCTGCCGCCCTGGCCCCAGCCACTCCAGCCCTGCAGCCCATCCATATTCAGCAGCCGGCCACAGCCTCCGCCACCTCCATCACCACTGTTCAGCATGCTATCCTACAACATCATGCTGCAGCGGCTGCCGCCGCCATTGGCATTCATCCCCACCCTCATCCCCAGCCACTTGCCCAAGTACATCATATTCCCCAGCCTCACTTGACCCCCATTTCTTTGTCCCACCTCACTCACTCAATCATCCCTGGCCACCCTGCCACCTTTCTCGCTAGCCATCCCATCCACATCATTCCTGCCTCGGCCATTCATCCTGGACCCTTCACCTTCCACCCTGTCCCACATGCCGCCCTCTACCCTACCCTTCTTGCCCCACGGCCTGCTGCAGCCGCTGCTACTGCTCTCCACCTTCACCCACTACTTCACCCCATCTTCTCAGGTCAAGACCTGCAGCACCCCCCCAGCCATGGCACATGAGTTGGGGGTGAGAGCCCAGGTAGGACCAGGGAAAGTGGCCCGTAAGTCTTCCCTTGGGAGTGTCGAGCCATTAATGCCAGCAAATAGAAGCTGGGATGGGCAGTGTCTGATAGCCAAAGAGTCGAGTTTTGGCTTGCAGGGCTGGTTTTAGATTCGAGGTTTGCTTTGGGTTCACTATCAGGGATTTGTTTTGCCCCTTTGTCCCCCCTCCTGTGTTTCTAAGCTAGAGAACACCAGTAAGTGCTACCCACCCCTCTGCAGCAACATCTCCAAACCGTCGGGTTTAGATACTCCCCTCCTCCCCCTCCTTTTTAACCTCTGTTCTTCCCTTCTATAAGTTTTAAACCATTTTCCTCCTCTCTGGCCAGCGGGTTGTCCTTCTGGTCCTGACTTCCCATTATCTTTGACCGTCCCTTGGTGACTGTGTTATCTGGGTGAGTTCAAAAGGGAGTCCGACCTGGAATCAGATGCTACTCGGGCTGTTGTTATTCAATCCACTTCCCACATAGAGAGCCACACATTTGGCACTGTTGTCCTCCTGTCCCTCACTCCAGGAGAGACATCGGCATGTCCCGGAAAAGAAGGTCCTGTCGTGATTACAGGCTGTGCGGAACATAGACTCGCCCCTGTGCTTCCCCAGAGAGGAGCGCGTGTGTCTGAAGGGTGTGTTTTCTTCTGTCATGTTGATGTTTCCTTCTTAATTTATAGGATTTTTTTAATGTTAAAAAAAATTGCACTGAACTCTATAAAACGTAAATGCTGCTTTTTGTAGCTCATAAAAAAGGTTCCATATTTGTAGTATACTGCAATAATATTTTTTACATCCAGCTCTTTAAGTGATCCTTGTTCTGGTGGCTTTGTGTAAATATGTTTGCCTAGTTGGATTAAGAAACTAAAGGTTATAAAATGGAAACAAAAAATAAAGTATTTGTTTTCTGCTAGATGCAAAAATGACTAAGCATGTATATTTTATCAAACTCATGTATCTTCCTTTGAAGTTATGAACTATAAAAATGTTAAAACCAGAAAGGAGCATTGTTTAACATTTTTGTGGGGACAAAATGTTCACTAATCTGCATTAAATGGTGCCCCTCAGCACTTGGATTTTTTAACTAATGGGCGTCAGTCAGCCGGGGGCGTTGGGAGGATACTCGGTTATGACGGTCTCCCTCATGTGCTCTGCTGTTCTGTACAGAGAACCAGGTGGGCCCCACAGGGGAGGAAGACACTCAAGAGCTTTATTTGAAAGCAGATTCGGAGTGATTAGGGGTTTCCTGGGTGCCTTGTTCCAGGCAGTCCATTTGCCTTCCTAGTACTTAGCCTCCTCTGACAATTTTTTTTTAATGTGCCTTTTGGGTTGGCTAGAAACAAGTAGAAGTGGACTGGGGGATGATAGCATGGAGACGGTTTTCTTCCCTTTTTTGGTGGGAGGTGAGCACGTTTGTAGATATTGCAAATTCTTTTGCTTCATAGTTCTCATGCCTTCAGCCCAGCTTAATTTAAGCAGTGAAGATTCCTTTTTTTCTCTCCTGTGACATCATGACACCTACCAGAGGAAGTACCACCTCAATTCCTCTTCCTCCTCTTGCCTTTCACCCAGGCGCCCGGACCTGAGGAGCACACTGACCCAGAGGTGTTTCGCTTGCAGGTCTCACCCCCTTCGGTGTAGTCAGCGGTTCCCTGTTTGGTGATTCCCTGCCCATTGCTGTGACTAGTATGGTGGGGTTGTGACCTACGGGAAAACAAACGCTGCTGTTTTGTTTCTCAAATTCCCAAAAAGAAAAAGGTTTTGAGTTTAAGAGAAGCAAGTGCTGGGCAAACAAGGGTCTTGACTGACCCTCCCACGTTTTCAGTGCTCCTCGTGTGATTCAGAAGCACCACTTTTTTGGTAACTAGCACTGGAAAAATTAAATCATGTCTTTGAAGTGAAGGGACTAATTTTTCTTTGCTCTCAGCCCATGTAAATAATTTAAATAATACAGTATTAACATTTCTGTGCTGCTTCCCATTAGCTTGTAGATTGAGCCATACTCTGGCTGCCTCTACCTTCCCGGGGGCAGTTGTCGTTAACTTTCAGAATAGTGATTTTAAAACTTAAAGAAAGAAAAACAAAGTAGCCTATCCTTCCTTATAAGCATAAAAGATTGTATTTAACTTTATCACATATGATAGAGATATATACGCTGTAAAATTAGGGAAAGGAACTTTCTAATAAACCAATGATTTGTGGAAACTTAGTAGAGTCTCTTGTGATTGTTGCCCCACCCGTTCAAGCTGGGAAGGGATGGAATTACGGGTTACAAATAACATCTTGCTTGAAGTGATCAAGGAAGAGACTCTTGTGAACCAGTTGCTGATGATGTTTGAAATTGTGCTGCTCCGAGCTCAGGCTACCCCAGTGGAGGGGAAAGGTTATGTGGTGGGAAGAAGTGTAATACAAAGTTTCTCATCCTCGGAATGTGCGCCTTCTTTCCACTCTTTCCCGCAAGAAAATTTCTTTTTCTACCTTTACCTCGTTATAAATATGTAATCTGTATATAGTAGAATGTGAGTGTTCACTAAATAAATGGGTTTGGAATTTCTGGCTTTGACTTTGAGGATTTTGGGTAAACTTAAGGGCAAATGGGATTACAAGAGTTACCTGCCTGACATTTGCCCTCCAGATATAGTTCTGTATACCAGAATCAGTTTTGAATTATTCTCAGCCTTGCAATAATAATGCAATGCTTGAGAGCTAATAATTAATAGACTATTAGAAGGAAATACTCCTGACTGCGCTGATAAAAGTCTCTACTGAATCAAAACAATTTTCACAAAAATGAAAGGTTAGCACCCAGGGCTAACCATAGATTTACAGTAATAAATTAGTTTTTCTTCCTCAGCCTTTCGGGAAGGACCAGTATGTTTCTTAACTACTCTCACAACACCTGTGTTCTCTCCCCTTAACTGAAGAGAAGCTGTTCAACTGGAACCTTGGGCTGGATGCTGAGATCTGCTTATTTTTGTAAAATAGCAAAATTCTTTCCCAGAGAGAAAGGAATTAATTTCCCGAGCAGGCCAGGTGCCAGTGAAGGCAGACCGGCCTGTAGAGCATGCCCTGTGGGAAGGTGCGTGCGGCCGCCTGCCCCAGCCGCCTGGGCTCTAGCGTGGGCAGGCTCCCGCTTCTACATGCCCGGTGTCTAATCCGGTCGTCAAGCATTTCCATTCTTACTTACCAGAGACACCTTCACCTTCCCCTTATCAACTTATGTCTGAATTTCTGCAGCATTTCCTGGCCGACCTCCCTGGCTCTAGGATGTCATTCCCTGTCCCATATCTTACTGGCTTCTCAGAATCTGACTACAGTTCCTTTTGTATTCACTGCTTCCCAATAAAATTCTAAATTCTGAGAGGACAGGCACTGCTTGTTATGCGTCCCCGCCTTTTCTTTCTTAATCCCTGAGAGTGTTTTACAGAGTTGAACACGTAGTAAACATTTGGATTATATGCTCAAGAAAGATACGAGCAAAGTAAAAATGCCACTGACTGAAGATTATGCATCAGGATTTAAGAAACCAAAGATGATAAATTTCTCTTTGTATCTACATCAGTGCCAGGCACACAGTATAAATTCAGTAATTGTTGACTTAATGAAACCTTAACAGAACTTTCAATTCACTGAGGAATTCTGGGCCTCAGGCCGCTGATGGGATGGAAAAGTGGCGGCAGTTCGGTTCATCCTCAGCAGTTGTCTGCCTACCATTGCAGAAGGGAGATTAACCCTGCGCAGGCTCCAAAGGAACGCGCAGAGGAACGGAATCCTTACTGCATACCAAGCTCCTTTTGCTTCCCAATTCGGATGCTCCACCTGTTTCCAATTTTAGGTACTGGTACCAAGGTCCTACCAGCCGCCAAGGCACCAAAGCTTCAAATTACTTGACATACTCACCACGTCCAGTTGCTGATTGTGTAATCTCTGCTGTCGTCTCTCATTGCTGCCTCACCGCCTTTAACCTAGAGGATCGCAGTTGCTCTCTGGTCTTCCCACTAAGTCCTGCCTTCTCCAGTTCCTTCTATGCACAGGCCAACAGTGTAATTGTTCAAATTATAGCACAGTTCATCCATGTCACAGTTCATCCATGTATCTCTTGCTCTCTGACTTTAGAAATCTTTATGGTTCTTTGTCTCCTATAAACTTCAAAAATTTTTTTAAAGATTTTATTCATTTATTTTTAGAGGGGAAGGGAAGGAGAGAGGGAGAGAAATATCAATGTATAGTTGCCTCTCATGTGTACCCCCGCTGGGAACTGGCCTGCAACCCAGGCATGTGCCCTGACTGGGAATCAAACCTTAATCATCTGGTTCGCAGGCCCCACGCTCAATCCACTGAGCTACACCAGCCAGGGCACAAAGTTCAAATTTCTTTTTTTTTTTTTAAGATTTTTTTAATCTTTAGAGGGGAAAGGAAGGAGAGAGGGAGAGCAATACAATGTATGGTTGCCTCTCATGCATCCCCTGCTGGGGACTGGCCTGCAACCCAGGCATGTGCCCTGACTGGGAATCGAGCCGCAATCTTTTGGTTTGCAGGCCCACGCTCAATCCACTGAGCTACACCAGCTGGGGCTTCAAGTTTCTTTAAAAAGCACTCAAGAACCTCCAGTTATTTGACCCCAGCTTTTCATTCCACTTTAATTCCCCAGTCCTCCCTGTCCTGAGTCAGCTCTCTGCCCTTCCCCATAACTGACCTCTGTGTTCTGCCACTCTGCTTAGAGACTGCCTCAAACCCCTTCATTCTCTGACAAAAGATAACAATATAATGGTTAAGAACATGAGTTCAAGTGTGAATGTGTTTGAATCCACCCACTGGCTGTGTAAAACTAGAGCAATTTACCTAATACTCTGGGCCACGGTTTTAGGATTTATGAAATGGACATGTTAGTACCTATTTCGTAGGGTGATTTTGAGGAGCACATGATATAAACGATTTCAGCTAGATAATCTCCCCTTTTCAAAGCAGGCTTTCCTATTCCTCTGCTACAGGTATGTGTTCATGTCTTCCTCTGGACTGTTTTTTAAAGATCCTTGATAAGGCATCTGTGCCTTGAGCAGAATAAGTACTTATTAAAATATTAATGAAGTGTGAGTTTCGTTTGGGGCTATGCAATATACGCTAATAGTTACAGTACCACCCCGTGGAGGCAGTGGGAAGTTGGAAGGTAAGTGTAAGACTGAGTTAAGTACTCATCCTAATAGATGCATTACAGGCCTACCATGATCTTGGCGCTGTGAAATCAGCAGCGCTGTGAAATCAGCAGTGGAGGAGGCCTTGATGTTGAGAGTCCCTTAAAGCTTAAGGAACTTGAACCTAGTAAGGTGTAGGATTTTGAGCTGTGTGCTGAGCCAGTGAATTAGGAAGGGAGGAGCTGACGGGATTCCAGGACGGCACAGGGTTTGGGCAGGCTAAGATGGCCAAGCGTGACGAAAAAACAGCACAAATAGGATGCGGCCATGTGCCTGTGCCCCCAGCAGGTCTTAGCTTTCCTTCTTGGGAACCTGCTTTTTGGGGAAGACATGCCGTGTCAATAAGACTTGGCATTCCTCTCATCCATGGAAGACATGACCTTGCCTCTGCTCAAAACGATTCCTTCTCTTTCCACTGTGTGCCCCCGTGTTGCATCTCCAGCTCAGTGTGCACTGCCATTCAGTGGGCCAGCAGTACCTGCTACATGGTACACTCTTGGCTAGGCCCCAGGCTGCATTTCTGCAGGACCTTGCTCTTGGGGGATTCATGGACGCAATCCAGTGAACAGGCCAATACCAAACAGTGAGTTAAACCCAGGATGCCGGCCTGAAGAGCCAGGGGAGGCTTCCCCGTGGCAGTGACCCCACTAGCATCAATTCTTGTTGTTTGGGTAAGAGCTCTGTCACCAGACAGAGTGAGGTCCATAATCGCAAAGCCTGTGAGCCAGAGACCCTGGACTGACTGCACTCCATCCCCATCTCTCTTCCCCTTGGACCACCATCCATTCACGACCCCTTTCCCAGCCCCGGCAGACAGCTGTGACCACATTGAGACTTGGCCCGAGATGGAGGAAGAAGCTGCTGCACTAACACAAATGACTGAAGCTGCCCAAGGCCATAAAAGGAAGTGGATAGGTGCCTTATTCAAAATGATACACAGCTCAGGTTTTATCAGAAGGCAGCAGCTTCCTCACTCCTTCCCCCACATCTGGCCAAGTCAGTGTGCCGCCCGGTGCAGGCAGGAGGAGGAACTAAGGAACTGTGGGCTAGAGTGGAGGTGTAGGGACCAGCTAGTTCGTGGTTTCGACTATCCCTAGCAGGAAGTATTGATGGCTTAGACAGGAACAGTGGTAGTGGAAATGGTGGGAAGATTCCAAAGACATAGTTGAGAGGCAGAGCCAACAAGACTTGGTGATAAACTACTCAGGAAAAGGGCAGAGTCACAGCTTTCAGCCATCAGCATCCACCCCCAGGGTGGCCTCACCCCCTTCCCTTCCTGCCAGTCCGAGAAACCATATGCGTCCAGGACATTTAGCCCTTTGCTCTGCCTACTGCTCAGTAAGGGGGTTCAAGTTTGATAAGAAAGGACTTCCTGTGGTGGGAACTGAAAGGAAGAGGAAGGGGTGAGCCCATTCCTGCCGAGGAGGCTGTGGCAGAGGGATGATGGCCAGAGCCTTGTGTCCACTTCACGCCCTCTGGCTTCTGGAGTGGGTGCAGATGCTCTTGGGACCCGGTGCTGCCCCTCCAGCCTCAGCCTTGAACTTGGACCCAGAGCGGCCCACCTTCTACACAGGCCCCAATGGCAGCCACTTTGGGTTTTCATTGGACTTCTGCAAGGACAGCCACAGCAGGTAAGCCCTGGGGGACGTTGGATGTGGGGACAGAGGATTCCTTCTCTGTCACTACTTCTGTGAGCCTTGAGTCCCCCATTTGTGGTAGAGGTTGAGTAAAGTGACTTCCAGGGTCTATTTGAGCTAAGTTCTTGTTAAGACTACGGAGGAGGGACCTGCTCAGGTGAGAATACCAGACAGAGAAGCACGCCAGTGGGGATATAGGCAGTGAAACTACAGCAAAAACAAAGGCAAAACAGAAATTAATATCCTATGTTTTTCCTCCATGGGTCAGTTGTAGGACCCATTCCACCCTCATCCCCTCAAAACACAGAGAGGAGAGCACATGTCTTCAATCAACTTCAAAAACTGTAACATTGTCTGCCCACCTCGCTTTTCTACTCCATTTCCCTCATCCCCATCAAAATTCTAGATATTTGAAAGGAAGCAATAGAGAGCATCATTGGTTAGGAAAAATCAGGCTGTGAGATCCCACTGCCAAGATTAGAGTCCTGCTTCTCCTCTTCACAGTAACTACGCTGAGCTAGTTACTTACAGAGGCCGACAGCACGCTTCCCCAGCCTCGGGGAGTGGCGGGGGCAGACAGCACTCCGGTATCAGCGCCTTGGTGAATTTCCTTGGCTGAAGAAAGCCACTTCCCCAAAGTCAAGTCCTCTTCCCAATATGACCCAGCACGAATTGATCGATGAGGACTATGGAGGGAGGAGAGAGGTGTAAGGGCCCCGCTATTTCACGTAACCTCTGAAGAGTTCTGAAGGGTCCGTCTAGCTCCAAGGCTCCTGGGGTGTTTGTGTGGCCCATGGCTGTCACTGGACTTGAATCTAAACTTGACTCCCTCCTCTAGGCTTTCTCGCTTCTTTCCCCTCCAACCACAGATACTGGTCTCATGGGTACTACTTAACAGACATCCTGCATGCCAAATATATATATATATATCTGCACTTTCTGAGCACTTGCTATAAGTTATTTGGCTGCTACCACGCTGAGTTGCCCTCATACATGTACTTATTCTGACAGCATTGATTGGTTGGTATTGTTCCCAATTTACATATGGCAGAGCTGTGGTTCCAACCTAAATCTGCTAGGGTCCTCACTAGTATCAGCACCCTACCTCCCACTTTAGAGTTGCCCACTAGCTTCCCTAATTCTTCATTAGAACTAGCTCACAAGAACACATCTGGTAACAGTTTAACCTTCTAGGGATCGTGCAAAGCCCTGGCTTTTGGAGGTGGGGACAGTGGGAGTGTAGATCGGCACAGAGCTTGGGAGGTCTGTCTCAGCAAGGATATAAACCCCTCGTGTTCATATAAAACCAAATGGTTATAGTTCCAGCTTTCCCCTGACTCGCTGGGTTACTTTGGGCATGTGATTCACCCTCGCTGGGAGTCTCGGTTTCATGGGCCATAAAATGAAAAGGCTGGCCCACATGCTCGGTGAAGTCTCTGAGGAAATAGGACAGCGTCGCCCAAGGCACACTGCCTGCCCTTCAGGGCGATGCTCCCAGCACGGGCACTAGGGCGGGGGGCATCCGGAATCAGCGAGATGTTCACGCAGCTTTCCTATGCAGCGTGGCCATCGTAGTAGGTGCCCCGCGGACCCTAGGTCGCAACCAAGAGGAGATGGGCGGCGTGTTCATATGCCCTTGGAGGGCTGATGACGGCCAGTGTTCCTCCCTGTCCTTCGACCTTAGTGAGTACCAGACAATGAGGGGAAAGGAGGGCTTAGAGGGACCGTGGACAGCCGGGCCTCAACACCCCCTGTCTTGTGCCCTCCAGATGATGAGACCCGAAAAGTAGGCTCCCAAACTTTCCAAACCTTCAAGGCCGGGCAAGGACTGGGGGCGTCAGTCGTCAGCTGGAACGACAACATTGTGGTGGGCACTGCGGGACGGTGACATAGGGAGTAGTAGGGGGCAGAGACTTGTTGGGGGGAGGGAGACAGAACTCCAAGTCCCGCCTCTTCCTCACTTTTCTGCGGCCCTGCCGCAGGCCTGCGCCCCCTGGCAGCACTGGAACGCCCTAGAAGAGTCCGAGGAGGCGGAGAAGACACCCGTAGGTGGCTGCTTCTTAGCTCAGCTCCAGAACGCCCGCCGCGCGGAGTTCTCGCCTTGTCGGGCCAACACCATGAGCCGGGTTTACCTGGAGTACAAATATTGTGAGCTCCGCATTCCGTTTTGGCTCCGCCCACTCGTGGCCAAGGAGCGGGACCCTTTTTTCTGAAAGTGGCGCCCGCTGGCCCCACTTTCAATCCCCCAGCTCAACTCCCCGGCTCTTAGCAACACCGCAGCTACCCTGCGGACTCAAGGCCACGCCCCCATACTAACCCATGGCCCCGCCCCGTGCCCCTCCCCGGGCCCCGCCCCGGGCTCTGCGTACGCTGCTGGGTCCGCCTCTCCTCTGACCCGCCTCCGTGCCTCCTCTAGGGGAAGACAGGCGCTACTGTGAAGCCGGCTTCAGCGCCGTAGCCACTGAGGCAAGTAGCGAGCCGAGACGTCGTGAGGGCGGCTCCCAAACAGGGTCCCCGCTCACCTCTAGGGCTTCCTTTGCAGGCTGGAGAGCTGGTGCTTGGGGCCCCCGGCGGCTATTTTTTCTTAGGTACGTGCCCATCCCTGCACCTCCCTCCCCTCTACGCTGGGCCTGGGGAGACCCCAGGGTCTGGGCTCCCACACCCACTGACCCTCGCACCCTAGGTCTCCTGGCGAAGGCTCCAATAGCAGACATCTTCTCCAGTTACCGCCCGGGCACCCTCTTGTGGCATGTGCGCACCCAACGCTTCACCTTCGACTCCAGCCATCCAGAGAACTTCGACGGCTACCGGGGTAACCCAGGCACCGCCCGCAGAGGCTTCCCAGCGCTCCGTCACACCGCCCGCCCGCGCCCCTGCTGCAGCGCCCCCTGGCCGACTCCGGCTGGCCAGCCCCAGCACCCAAGGCGTCCTCACCCTCTGCTCCCGCAGCTGCTCCCGCAGACCGCCCAGCTCCCATGTGCCCTACCCCGCCTTTCCCGCAGATCTTGGCCTCGAGATGGCCTTCGCTTTGCTGTCTACACAATGCAGGGTGTAAACTGGGTGATGTCCTAGTTTCCTCTTCCTTCGCCCTCCGCCCCCTCCCTGCTTCGCTCTCGCAGAAAAAGTCATTCGTGCTGTGTCTTCAGGGTATTCGGTGGCCGTCGGCGAGTTCGACGGGAATCCCAACACTACAGGCAAGAAATCCACTTAGGGACAGGGTTTGGGGAGGCCATCCCGGGAGGAGCACCACCAGGCCTCGCACTAAAATCTCTCCTGGGTGCGGAATGGTGGGAGGGAAGAGGAAGGTTCCAAGAACCTCATTGGGTTCTCCTCAGAGTATGTCTTCGGCGCCCCCACCTGGAGCTGGACCCTGGGAGCCGTGAGTGCCACCTGCCCCGCCATTCGGCATTCTGTAGCCCCTGACCCTGCTCTTAAGTCTGACACCCACCCCGCCACACCTCTGCCCTTTTTCACCGGGAGCGAGCTGCTGCCTGGCGGGGGGGGGGGGGGATGAGAACCACGTGCTCAGGCGCGCTGTCCGCGCAGGTGGAAATTTTGTACTCGAACTACCGAACACTGCACCGGCTGCAGGGAGAGCAGGTGAGGGTCGGGTCCTGATGGGGTGGCCCAGGCTGAGGGTTTGGGACCCTAGAATATTCCACGGAGGCGCGGGGGGTCGATTTCTAAGACAGGGTGGTGGGTTTGGGGGGCGGGAATTAGGGTGCGCCTTGTCTTCCTTCAGGTGGCTTCGTATTTCGGGCACTCGGTGGCCGTCACGGACGTCAACGGGGACGGGTGAGGAGGGTGCGCCCCAGCCCTACCCAGTTGAGTCTCCTCCTCTCCTAGCCCTCACTCTCAAGAGTGAGGATGGGCGAGATGTGCAGCCCTGGCCCTCAGCACCCCCTAGCCCATCCCATTAACCACGCGTCTGGCCTGCAGGAGGCACGACCTGCTGGTGGGGGCGCCGCTGTACATGGACAGCCGCTCTGACCGCAAGCTGGCCGAGGTGGGGCGTGTGTACTTGTTCCTGCAGCCTCGGGGCTCCCAGGCGCTGGGCACCCCCAGCCTCCTGCTGACTGGCACGCAGCTGTATGGGCGATTTGGCTCAGCCATCGCGCCCTTGGGCGACCTCAACCGGGATGGCTACAATGGTAAGGGAAGAGAGGGGCTCCCCTGCTGCCGGGGGGCTAACAGCCGCCATAAAGACCATGGATTTGACCTGAGGACAGCAGGAGCCAGCAAGAGCTTTAAGCAGAGAAAGTTAAAGGAGACCAGTTAGAATCTGTTTGCATTAGTCCAGGCAGAGGAGTTGGTGGGCAACAGAGGAGTTCAGTGGGGCGGGGCGCCTTTTACTGCCTGGAACTCAGGCTAGGCAGCAGGTCTGGGCAGGTGACAGCAGCAGGCCAGCTCTGGACCTATTGATCTGGAAGGACTTCCCCACGTCAGGCAGACACAGCCAGAGAGCCGCTGGGTGTAGCTTCCCCCACTTCCACCCGAGAGGTCTCAGTGGGAGATAGGAACTGGGGGAGGGTGGCGGAGCCCCTGGGAGCCTGTGAAGAGAGGAGAGGCCCAGGGCAGAGCCCTGGGGGGCAAGAGCATTGAGGGAACTCACAGAGGAAGTGAGTCTGGAAAGAGGACAGGAGTTTCCAGTGGGGTAGGCAAGAAAACAGGAGATTTGATGGCTCAAAACTCAAAAGAAGAGGGTGCTCTAAGCGGAAGGAAGTTTAACGATTCCAGGTGTTTCTGAAAGGTATGAGTAGATGGGGCTGGAGAAATATCCATGGTCTTTTTAAATATATATATTTTATTTATTTATTTTTAGAGGGAGTGGAAGGGAGGGAGAAAAAGAGAGAGAAACATCAGTGTGTGGTTGCCTTTTACGTGGCACCCACTGGGGACCTGGCCCAAAACCCAGGCATGTGCCCTGACTGGGAATTGAACTGGTGACCCTTTGGTTCGCAGCCCGCGCTCAGTCCACTGAGCTATGCCAGCCAGGGCATATCCATTGTCTTTAACAACAAGAAGGTCATTGGTAACAACAACAAGGACTGATTCAGGGCTGTGTAGGGACGGACAGAAGGCAGAACGCATGGGGTGAGATGAATGAAAGTGAAGAACTGGAGGCAGCCAGTGTAGACAGCTCTTTAAACTGGTCTGTGGAAGAGAAAAGGTGAAGACTGAGAGAAGATGAGGGTCAAGGGAGGTTATTTTAATTTCAAAGAGTACAGAGCAGGTTGAATGTGAAGGAAAATGGTCTTACAGGAAAAATAGCGGGTGGAGGAATGAGTTGGAGGGGGGTCCCTTCAAGGCCTGAGGGATCTGGGGGGGCAGGATGCTAAGCCCAGTGTCAGGGTAATGGAGGGACACCTGTTCCAAGGTCAGATGAGGAAAGTGGCTGGAAAATAGATGTGAAACTATAACACAACCGTCAGGTTGCCTTTCTTTGTGAACGGAGTGGGGGCGCTGGAAGCTTGACAGAATGGAGAATGTTTGAAAGAGGTGCTGAGCAGACCGACACTCTGAGCCCACAGGGCTGCTGGACAGTGCCTAGTGAAGGCTGGAGGTCAAGTTCATGGTACCTGCTCTGGTGGGGTCTGGCCAGGCTTGCCCCAAACTGGCAGTGGGGCAAGATGGCTGGGGATATCTTGGCAAGGGTGGCAAGGGTGATCAACTGTTCAGGAAATAAGCGGAGATGAGAAAGCCGGCCCTGACCAGTGTGGCTCAGTGGGCGGGGTGTTGTCCCAGAGAACGAAAGTTTGCCAGTTCCATTCCCAGTCAGGGCGCATGCGTGGGTTCTGGACCTGGTCCCCAGTTGGGGGCGCACTAGAAACAACTGATGGGTTTTTTTTTCCTCCTCTTTCTCCCTCCTGTCCCGTCTCTCTAAAAAAAAAAAAAATGATGAGGAAGGCCAAAGATCAGAAGAGTGTGGGAGGTCCGGGGCCTGGGCAGACAACTGTAGTCAGGGTGTTTGATTTGGGTCAATTCTGGGTAACTTGATCAGAAAAAATCGACAAATATTTTTACAGAAAAGTCTGTACAGAGGACAAAGAAAAAACAGTTACAAAATGTAGATCAAAGTTTTTGATTCCTGACACATGTGGAAAACTCTTACAAATTTATCAGATGAAGATTAATCATTATGATGAATAACGCATTTTTAAGAGGGATCTTCAAAGTTACTGATGATGACAAGCCTGTCATCAAGCGGCTCTGACTGTGCATAGTGTAGGCAGAATGGGGCGAAGGTCCCTGAGGAAGAGGGGTCAGGTCTCAGTAGGTCTTGGTTACTTAATCTTCTGGGACTCAGTTTTCTCATCTCAAATGGGACTAATGATGCTTAACATTCAGGATCAAATGAAATCACATCCATGTACTTTTCCCAACACATAGTGAGGGCTGTTATTGTTTTTATAACAACCCTACTTGACGAGTCTCTCTCTGACCCAACTGTAAACTCCTGGAAGGCAGGACAGCTGCCTCCTTGCCCTTTTCGACCCTCTCCTGGTCCCCGGGGGTCTGCCCAGAGTGGGAACCCCTGAAAGTTTTACGGGGCGGCCTGGAGAGGTTGGAAAACAAACAGTTGCTCTCCTTTCGTTGTTTCCCCAGATGTCGCAGTGGCTGCCCCCTACGGGGGTCCCAGTAGTCGCGGCCAAGTGCTGGTATTCCTGGGCCAGAGTGAGGGGCTTAGCTCACGCCCCTCCCAGGTCCTGGACAGCCCCTTCCCCACAGGCTCTGGCTTCGGCTTTTCCCTGCGAGGTGCCACAGACATCGATGACAATGGATACCCAGGTGCCCTGGGCTGCCCCCAGCTAAATAAGAAAGGCCCTTGAGCATTAGCTGGAGATGCTGGGAGACACAGCCAAGGGCCATGCTGTGCCTGAGCTGGTGCCCCACTGAGAGCTCTGGCCTGTCTGTGGGGCCAGAAAGCCTGGGAGGGCCAGGTCTAACCTCCAATAGGGGAAATGGTTCGGGGACCTAATGCCCTCTCTAATTACTGGTTCTGACCCCCTCCCAATACCTATAGACCTATTGGTGGGAGCCTACGGGGCTGACAAGGTGGCTGTGTACAGGTAAGCACTGGTCCACGGGCGGGTTAGGGAGAGGAACAGGCCGGAAGGGGCCACAGTGGCAAGCACCCCCATCCCACCAGAGCTCAGCCAGTGGTGATGGCCACTGTCCAGCTGATGGTACAAGATTCGCTGAATCCTGCTGTGAAGGATTGTGTCCTGCCGCAGACCAAGACTTCAGTGAGCTGGTGAGGAGACAGAGGGCATGGGCCAGGCAGGATCTGGGGTGTCAGGGGCCCTAACCGCTGAGCCCCACTCACATCTTTGCAGCTTTGGAATCCAGATGTGTGTAGGAGCCACTGGGCACAATATTCCTCAGCAGCTAAGTGAGTGGCACAGTGGGCACAGGAGGGAGGCGGACCTGGACTCCCTTGGAGGCTGGCCAGGGAGACCCTGACGCCCCCTGCTTGCCCCGTCAGGCCTAAATGCCGAGCTGCAGCTGGACCGGCAGAAGCCCCGCCAGGGCCGGCGGGTGCTGCTGCTGAACTCTCAACAGGCGGGGGCCACCCTGAACCTAGACTTGGGGGGGAGACACAGCCCCATCTGCCACAACATCAAGGCCTTCCTCCGTGTACGCCCGCGCTGGGGGTGGGCAGGGCTGGGTGTGCGGGTTTGTCCATTCAGCCCTGGGGTGCGGGCTGGGCGCTGCGTGTCTAGGGGTCCTCAGTGCTAGGGTGCATGACAGCAAGATAGGCTGACTCTTGTCCCCACCTTAGGACGAGGCCGACTTCCGGGACAAGCTGAGCCCCATCGTGCTCAGCGTCAGCGTGTCCCTGCCACCTGCGAAGGACGGACTAGCCCCGGCCGTGGTGCTGCACGGAGACACCCTCGTGCAGGAGCAGGTGAGGGTGGGCAGGAACAGGCCCGGGAGGGGAAGGACCCCCACCAGAAAGGCAGGGCTGGGGGTTAGTGTCCAAGTTGTAATGTGAACCCCAAAGCCTCGATGTCACCTCTAATCTGTGCTGTCACTGTAAACCCTAAGGAAAACCCCAAAACCTCAGTGTCCCCTAAACCCCAATGTTGATGTCACCTCTAAACTCAGATATAAACCCATTAAACCCTGATGTCACCAACTACACCATGACATTGTCCCATACCCCGCGGCAAAGCCCCAAGCCCTGGTGTCGTCTCCATTCTCCTTTCGTTCTCAGGCCTTCTAGCCCCGTCTTCCACATGCCCCCACTCACCCACACTCCTTGGTGTGCCCTCTGCAGACCCGCATCATCCTGGACTGCGGGGAAGACGACCTGTGCGTGCCCCAGCTTCAGCTCTCTGCCAGCGTGTGAGGAGACCTCCCGCTCCACCCTCCCCTGGCCCAGTTGTCTCTGATGTCACCTCCTCCCAACCTGGGATGTCATACACCAGTACACTGTCCTCAGCCCCTGTCCTCCCAGTCTCTGGGCCTGGACCAGGCCTCTTCCTCCTTTCTCCCCACAGGACGGGCTCCCCCCTCCTCATCGGAGCTGATAACGTGCTGGAGCTAAAGGTGGACGCAGCCAACGAGGGGGAGGGGGCCTATGAGGCTGAGCTGGCCGTGCACCTGCCCCCGGGTGCCCACTACATGAGGGCCCTCAGCAATGTTGAGGTGAGGGCCCCCCAGGGGACATTACTGGGGGTATGTGAGAGGTATGGGAGCCTTCTCACACGCTGAGAGCCCCAACTTGTCTTATGCTTTGGTGTAAAAGCTGTCTTTTTTAAAAACTTGGAACAGGAGTGCTTGCAAATGGCCCTACATTTGAGAACTTTATTATAAAACCCAAGTCCAAAGTGGCTCAGCGACAAAACGTTAAAAGGAACCCGTTAACGTTCGGTGGATTTCCTTTCCGTCCTTTTTCTCTACGTCAACAGATGCTTATGTAGGCGTTGTGCATATTTTCTTGTTTAGTTAGTTTGTTGAGGTAGTTTATAACAATGGGATTATAGTCTGTGTAATATTTTGTGTTTCTTACTTGCAAACATCATAACAAGTGACAGCGCTAGAGTAATACATAAATGAGCGTGGGACAGCACCCTGCACTCCCAGCCGGAGAGCCCTGCGCCCAGCCTGGCACAGCGGTGTCTCCCAGACTTCCCAAGGAGTTTCAGTAAACACGGGCTGCTCTGTGACCGTCTTCTTTCTTGAAACGACCCCCTCCAAGGGCTTCGAGAGGCTTAGCTGTAACCAGAAGAAGGAGAATGAGACCAAGGTCGTGCTATGTGAGCTGGGCAACCCCATGAAGAATGTCCGGGTGAGGCCACCAAGTCCTGGGTGCCGGGTCCCCTCCCCCGCGGTCTCACAGACAGCCAGGTTCTAGCAGCTGGGTGTAGAGTTAGAAAGCCCTGGGCTGGAATCCTGGTCCACACACTGCCCAGCTGTGTGTTCCTGGGTGAGTGAACTTCCTCTCCCAGTGGGCTTCTGAGTGAGATGGAGATCAGAATGGCGGCCTTGGAGGACGCGGCCCAGAGGCCACATTCAATGTTCAGAGTGAGCACTTGGGCGGTGACTTCGGCTCTCCTGGTTTCTCAGATAGGGATCACCATGCTGGTCAGTGTGGAGAACCTGGAAGAGGCTGGGGAGAGTGTGTCCTTCTGGCTGCAGATCAGGAGGTACCGGACGGCGGAGCACCGGACACAGAGACACTGGGGGGCCCTCCACACAGAAGGGGCTTCTGGGATCCCTGCGCTTCACACTTTCCTGTCCCCTTTCTTCCTGTTTCGGAGTCTTGGAGCCCGAGAAGTTCTTTCCTGGGCCCGACTTTTGCATGGCGCACTGTGTGTGCGGTTAGATCTTTCTGCGACCTCTGAAATTCTGGCTGTGCCCCCAGTCCTGATGTTCACGGGGCAGGTGTCCCTGACCGGCTTCTCCTCATCCCCTCTAGCAAGAACAGCCAGAATCCAAACAGTGAGATTGTGCAGCTGGATGTTCCCGTCCGGGCCAAGGCCCATGTGGAGCTTCGAGGGTGAGGTGCCCGGGATTGACAGGGGAGAAGGCAGGCAGAGACCCTTGGTCCAAGGGGTCCTGGGAGAACCCCCACAGCAAGTCAGTGGATCAAGCTTACTGTGGGGGCTCCGACCCCTGCAGGAGCTCCTTTCCAGCCTTCCTGGTGATGGCGGCAGAAGAAGGCAACAGAGAGAACAGCTCAGACAGCTGGGGCCCCAAAGTGGAGCACACCTATGAAGTAGGGAGGGGACCCCAGGCCCCAGCCGGGAGTGGGAGGACCCCAGGGGCTACAGTCTAGGCCCTGAGCCCCCTAATACGCTGCCGCCACCAACTCCACCAGCTCTACAACAGTGGCCCTGGTACAGTAAATGGCCTCTACCTCACCCTCTGCCTCCCGGGCCAATCCCAGCCGTCGGACCTGCTCTACATCCTGGATGTACAGCTTCAGGGGGGTCTTCAGTGCACCCCACAGCCCTCTCCCAACCCCCTCAAGGTAAGAGCCTGGGTGGAAGAAAGAGCTTTGGGTGAGTCCCCGGTGGGTCAACCGGGGTCCCTCTGGGGGTGCAGGGAGATTGGCAGAGCCTACGGCCTGACCGCTTCTTTGCCTCCCCAGCTGGACTTGGGGCTGCCCACCCCCAGCCCCTCCCCCATTCACCCAGGCCATCACAACCGGCGGCGCAGGCAGGCTTCCCTGCCGGGGCTCAAGCAGCCAATTCTCGTGGTGAGCGGGCTCTGTGGTCTGTCTGGGGTCTCTGCTCCCTGGGGCCCAGGGGGCAGAGGGGCTGGGAGGTAGGGGGAGGGGCCAAAAGAGTGATGCGGGCCGCCGGTTAGCCACTTCGGTCCAAGCGAATTCTAAGGATTGTGCTAGTCTTCACTGCCCCCCCTCCCCGGCTTCCCCCTCTCCCTCCGTGTGGGGTCCTGGCGTGATGGGGCGACGGGTCTGGAGGGGCTGGGGACTAATAGCACACCCCCTCAGAGCTGCGACTCGGCGCCCAGTACCGTGGTGCATTGTGAGCTGCAGGAGATGGCGCGCGGGGAGCGGGCCATGGTTACGGTGCAGGCCTTCCTGCGGCTGCCCAGCCTCCACCAGGTGGGACACGATGTGAAGGGCGGGGCCTCCTGGACTGGAGACCGGAGTGAGCCCTCGGGAGAGGCGGGGCTGTAGGGAGCGGAAAGAGAGAGAAGGCCAGGTTTACTTCGTTTTCTTTTTTTTTTTTTTTTTTTTTTTTTTTTTTTTTTTTTTTTTTTTTTTTTGGGGGGGGGGGGGGGGGGGGGAGAAGAAACCTTTTGTTGTTTGTTTTTATTTTGTTGTTTGGGAGAGGACGCGGTTGGGGGGGGAATGGACGGGCTTTTGTTCTCCAAAAAGCGGCTTTTTTTAATTAATTAACTAATTGTCTACTGGCAGGGGGAGTTTGCTTTGGAAGGGACAGGTTTACGCCAGGGTCAGGGCTCCCCAGGGGTGAGCCTGGGGCTGGGGCTCCTGCAACTAACAGGCCTGAGCGAATCCTTTTCTCCCCACCCCGCGCCCCATCCAGAGGCCACTGGATCAGTTTGTGCTGCAGTCACACGCCTGGTTCAATGTCACCTCCTTTCCCTACTCCGTGCCTGCCCTCAGCCTGCCCAGTGGGAAAGCTCTGGTGAGTGCGGAAGAATGTTGGCAAGGAGATGAGTCCCACTGCTCATCCCCTGCGTGTCCCGCAGAATGGGGGCGGGGCTCCCTGGGTCTAAAGGGCGACGCTGGTAGGTGGCTTGGCTTGGCGTGCCAATCCCACGGGTTTGAGTTTTGGGGCAAGGGAAGTGTCAGGGTGACAGAGGACATTCGCGGCTCTGTCCTCAGGTGCAGACACAGCTACTCCGGGCGTTGGAGGAGAGGGACATTCCCGTCTGGTGGGTGCTGGTAGGCGTGCTGGGTGGCCTGCTGCTGCTCACACTCCTAGTCTTGGCCATGTGGAAGGTAAGGGGTGGCGGACGATGGCGTCCCCAGGTGGGCACGGACTTGGCCCTGCCCACCCTCACAGGGAGGAAGAAAGAGACAGTGGCCCAAGTGGGTGACCCAGAGCCCGCCCAGCCTGCACCTCCACTGTTAGACTGTCATTCTCCAGAGGACCCCTCGCAGGCACAAAACCCTGGGCAAAATGGCCCCTGGAATTCTCCGTCCTTCAGACCCATCGCCCCTGAGAGGAGGAGTCGCAGGCAATGGGCCCTGCCTTCAGGAGCTCCCTGGCTGCTGTGCTGACTCCCTCCTTGCTCGGTCCTTTGCCCCAACTGAGGTGGGAGGCCCAGGCCTGATGCAGGCCCAGATGGGTCACTCCCTCCTCTGTGCCTGGAGGACAAGTGGGCTGTTCCCCAACTTACTCTGGTGCCCAAGCCCTGGGAAGCACGGTGCTTTTAGGGAAAAGCACACATTACACTTACAATAATCAAATATATATCCTCATACACTTACATCATAGAGAGATATAATCATTGGTATTGAACAAAAATCCAGAGAAGAAAAAGCAAAATATATTTTTAAATGTTACGTGTATTATCTCAATATGGGGAAAGGCCTTCATCCGTGCAGACAGTGGGGCCTGTGTCTCGTGCTGGTCGGAGAAGACCGCCTGGCTGGCCGCTTCCTAGCTGGCTTCCTTCTTCCAGTGCTGCTCAGGGGCCTAAGGACTGTTTATAACCTGGCCCTGTGCACTCCCAGGTCGGCTTCTTCAAGCGGAAGCGGCCACCCCTGGAAGAAGATGAGGAGGAGGAGGAGTGATGGTCCAGCCCACACCCTGGAAGGCAGGGCGCGATGGCTGTGCGCCCCTCTTCTCCGCGTGTCCCCTGCCCTGGTTACCCGTTGGTTGGAGCTGTTCCATGGAAGCCTCCTGATGCCCTCTGCTTCCCACCAGAGCTGGGCCACCCCTTTCCTTCTGTCTAATAAAGAGGCAGCCCCAACCCGTGTGCTGTCTCCTCTCGGGGTGGGCGGAGGAGAGGGGGACCAGGGTGATATGTGGAGGAGGGATCCGGGGCTGGTAGAAATGCTAGCAGAGAGCACTTCTGCCAGAGCAAAGATAAAAAATAAAAAATTACTGCCTTTGGGGAGTGTCAGGGAGTAGAAAGTGGGGATGGAGCCAGAGGGAAAGGGTGGGTGAGATGGGGGGGGATGACCCGGGGGGTGGTAGAGAAGGCAGGCAGGGTCCCTGGAGGGTAGCTTTAAGGAGCATTTTTAGCCCTGGCTGCTGTGGCTCAGTGGATTGTGTGCCGGCCTGCAAACCAAAGGGTCGCTGGTTCGATTCCCAGTCAGAGCACATGCCTGGGTTATGGGCCAGGTCCCTAGAAGGGGGTGCCACATGAGAGGCAACCACACATTGATGTTTCTCTCTCCGTCTTTCTCCCTCCCTTCCCCTCTCTCTAGAAAGAAATAAAATCTTTTTTTAAAAAGAGTATTTTTTAAAATGATTTTGAAGAGATAAACATCAAGAAAAGAACACACTCTCCCCACTCCCATTGTTTTTAAAAAAGGCCTTTAGAGCTGTGTTCAGAGTGAGGAGGGGCCGAGGGAGGCTGACGAAGCCCCGCCCAGAGGAGAGTGTCAGGGAGGCATCGCAGTTCCTTCTATTCCTTCCTCCCCACCGAGAAGGGCCCTTCAGTGAGGAAGGAGGGCACCGACAGGAGCTCCTGGAGGACTAGGGGCGGGAGAGAGTCCCCTCCCCGCTGAGACTGGAGTCAGGAGTGGGGGGCACCTGCAGTCCCGGGAGATTTGTCGACGCGAGGGTTTGATAAACTCTGAGCACCTGACATGCGCCTGGTGCCGTTCCAGTGCCGGGATGAGACTGAGCAACGACAGAAGTCCCTGCCCTCGCGGAGTCTCCATCCAACCAGGAGCAACGAGTAAGACAATAAACGAGTGTATAGGCAGCGGTGGCCAGTGGTGGGAATGAAAATGAAGGAGGGAAGCTAGTGACAGAATTATGGGGGTGTCGGCAGCGGGTTGACATTTTAGGCCATGGTCAGGGGAGGCCTCTCGGATGAGGTGAGCAGAGAAATGAATGAATGAGCCAGTGGCTGCAGGGACCGAGTGTTCTGGACAGAAAGAGCAGCCAGCGAAAAGGCCCTGAAGTGGGAGCTGGCTTGATGTGTTCATGTAGAAGCAAGGAGACCCATGGGCCAGAGACCTGTAAGGAGTTGGGAGATGAGGTTGGGGGACGGGGCAGGCAGGCAGCGCCTGTGACCCAAGGGAGGAGTTTGGACTTGATGCTCAGTGTCAGGGGAAGCCATTAAGGGGCAGGTTCACCTCACAAGAGCTGCAGCCCAGAGGGGAGAAAGGTAAATTCTGAACAGAACAGAACACTTTGATACCCATGCATGGCAAGTTCCAGAACAGGTTTCCAGTCGGGTGACTGAATATTTAGGAAAAGATTAAGCCATGATCCTTGAACACCAGCCAAACCCACCCCCCCCCACACACACAAACACACACCATTGCAGTTGGACAATCCCAATTAGTCTCCATCCAGCAAAGCATTTGGCATTTGTCCTTATTCATGAGACAGAGACGTCAGCTGGATGAAAGAGACTTGGATTGAAAACCAAACAATTTTGATAAAGCTGAAGTATGTCCCTATGGGGGTGCCCCAAAGCTCCGTCCTAACCCTGGGCAGCTCAGCATGGTCACAAGTCCCCTCATCCTGGGGATGGCTGCTGGCCCAGAGGGAGCTCCAGTACAATGGGTGGCTGAGGCAGATTCCAGGCAGCCTTGACAGATTGTAAAATTGGGTTGTAACCAACAAGATGAAATTCGCCAGGGATGAGTGCTAAATCCTGTGTTGAGGTTCCAAATTTTTCATTACGTAACAACAGGACTGGGAAATCTGGTGAGGTGGAAATTTATGTGGGTAGGAGGAAGAGAAGAAAGGAAAGAAGGAAAAGCAGAACGGAAGACGGAAGGGAGGGAGGGAGGAAGAAAGAAAGAAAGAGAAAAAGTTTACTGGTTTTAGTCCACAATCTGAAAGTAGGGTTCCTTTATTTCAGAAGACTGAGCCAGGAGAGAAGCACCAGAATAGAAGCCTGCATTCTGAGGTCCTTGCCCCAGGTGTCCAGTCCCCTCCAGGGCACTGTGTTTTGAGAAAGAAAAGGTAACCAGCCAGCGAGAACCAGGAGAGGGACCCCAGATTAGACGAGGATTTGGCCACCCAGAAGCTGAGGAATGATGACAAACAAACTGGAAGGGAAGAGCTTGGCTGGGACCAGAGGGCAGACCAATAACTATCTTCAAACGTGGACTTACTGGCTGAGGAAGAAGAAGAGATTCAGACCGTCATTTATGAACGAGAACCGGTCAGACCAACCGGCGATTCTCAGTGGGGAAGGCAAGCTATTTCCACCATTATCATAACCCATCAATGGATCTCACTACCTGCGCCAACAATAGCCCCGGGTCAGGGATGTGTTACACCTTTTACATCACTATCTCATTTAATCCTTAGAACAGACCCCACGAGGTAAAGATTACAATTCTCACTTTAAAGGAAGGTTAAGTAATTTACTCATAGCTTAACAAGATGCAAGAGCTAGACAAGAACCCGGACCGATTCTCAGGGGGGCTTAGTCTTATCTCCCCAGCACTGGGCTAATGTTTGTGCAGAGAAAAGGGAGCAGTAAAGCAGGGCAGTTCTTACACTTTATGGAGACCCTGTTGACGGTACCCACCCCTTTTGAGTATATTGCAAGCAATAGCCATTTCCCTCACCCCCAAATTTTGCACCAAATTTCAGGGACTCTAGAACTACAAGCACCGTGGCGATCGGACCCTCCTCGCTACACCCCTTTGCAGCTGAGTCTGGGAGGGCAGGATGGTGGGTGCGGGGTGGGCTGAGCTCTGGCAGGGCCAGTGGGCTGCGGGCGGAGCGGGCCGTGAGGGGGCGGTGCCCGGAGGCCCGCGGCGGTGGGGCGCGGCCTGCAGGGGGCGCTGGCGCGGCTCCGGGCGGAGACAATCGCACTGAGCTGCCGCCGCAGCCAGAGCGGGAGCCCGAGCGGCGCGGCGCGGAGCGGAGCTGGGGCTGAGCGGGGTCGGCGGAGCGGGGCCGGGCGGAAGCCATGGGCCGCTAGGGCTGGGCCGAGCCCCGCGATGCCGCCGCCGAGTGGCCCCAGCGTCCTCGCGCGGCTACTACCGCTGCTGGGGCTGCTGCTCGGCGGCGCCTCCCGGGCTCCCGGCAAGTCGCCCCCGGAGCCCCCCAGCCCGCAGGGTGAGTCTCGGGCCGGGAGGGCAGCGATCGCGGGCCCGCGCCCCCCACCCCCACCGGGCCTCCGCCCGCCGGCCTCCTCTGGGCGGCGCTCGTGAATGGGGGGCTATTCTGTCCCCTGGATTGGGGTGGGGGAAATAAGCGACCTGGGCTCGGCGCTCAGAGGGGAGCGGAGGGCCGCCGGGGAGGGGGTCTCGGGGAGACAGGGGTGCGGAGGGTGCGGGGTCCCCAGGCTCTGCGCCGCCGCCCCCTCCTGCCTTGTTTTTCTCCCTCCTGATCCGCGAGGCGCTGCTGCCTGAGCCATTGTCTGCCGTAGACACCCGCCCAGGGGCGGGCTGGGGCGGGCGCCCGCTCCGCAGCCCCCTGCGGGTTCCTCGCTCCAGACCGCGGGTGGGTGGGGGCGCAGCGTCGGCTGCCACCCTGGGCCCGGACGGGGGCTGGGCGCCTAGAGCGGGGTCTGACGGAGGGAGGGGAGAAGGGGGAGTGGGTGAGGCTGTGGGCGGATTGACTGTTCGAATGGGGTTTCTCCGCCTCGGAGCCTGACAGCCCCCAGCCGGCCCTTCAGGTTCGGGTTTTGGGGTGCACCTAAGAAACGCTGCTCAGCCAATTAAGGAGAAGGGGCTGCGGTTGGGGGGCTCTGAAAAGGGGCACATTGTGATTCCCAGCTTGGCGCATGGCAGGGCTGTGGTGGCGGAGCCATGCCGAACTGGTTAGCTGGTTGTGGGCAGTGCCGGCTGGGAGGGCAGGTGCCTGGGTCTTGTCCAGCAGGCCTCCGGCCACTCCTGTCCCAGTCTGCTCCCAGACCACCCCCTCCTCACCTCACCTCTCCATCGCGGTGGAGACGACCCTCCCAGCGCCTCACGGGGCCCAGGTGGGTGTGTGAGGTGGGGGTGGGGTCGGCTTCTGCTGCGGGAGAGGGTGGAAGAGCTAGACCGTGGCTCCCTCCCTAGCTTGGGTTCTCAACCCACTCCAGCCCCGCAGCCCGCTTCTAGCCTCCGGCCCCACCACCCAGCTGCTGCTCTCCCCTCTCCAGCCCCCGGGCCCCAGCCCTGTATGAACCTGAACTGGTGCTCTCCACTGCTCACCTCCCCACCAAGAAGCTGGCAGGAAAAGCAGGGTGGGGGCACTCGATGAGGGAAGTGGGGTCCGGATGAAGGAAGGGGTCGGATTTCCGCCAGGAATGAGGCAGGGCTGAGGCCAGCCGAAGCGGATGCTGTGGGGAATGTCAGGCTTTGAGGAATGGGGAAGGATCTCCTCTGGCCTGGGTCTTCCCTGCACTCTAGGGGACAAGAGGGGCTTTGATGGCTAGGAATGGGCCCTAGTTTCTCAAGTCCTGCACCCCAAAGAAGGGGGCCCAGGGAATTGGCTGGAATAGAGCTAGGACTGGGGTTCTCCCAGTCTGCTGGCTGGAAGCCCCAATGAGGGGAAGAGGGAAAGAAATCTGCTAGGCACCTGCACCTGCCCCCTCTCCACTGGGCACGTATGTCTCCTTCAGGCCTTACCTGCCCACCCGCTTTGATCCCTGGGCTCTCGGCCCTTTTCTAAGGAGCTGGCCCTTGAATCCAAGGCACTCCTTCAAATGACCATAGTCCATGAGCCTGGGTTCCCTCTTCCCAGCTGCTCCATCCAGCTGCTCCGAGCCTGGGGTGGGGGTGGGGAGAAGCCAGCCCCCTCTAGCTTCTCAGAATTCCTACTGGGGGCTGGGGGGCGGGCATGGAGGGAGGCTGCCAGTTCCCGGGAGAACAAGAGAGCAGGAGAGGGTCGAGTTTGTGCACCCGCCCTGCAGTGCCGGGCTTTGGCCTGGGAGGGGATGGGGTGGTGGGTGCAGGAACAGCTGGATGGGATGCCAGGGGCAGGCGTGGCGCTGGCCCCGGCCCTGGGGTTGGAAGCCTGAGATAAGACACCTGCCACTGCTGAGTGTTAGACTCCAGCCATGAGGCCCCCTGACCGCCCGGTGCCCTGTGGCCCTGAGCCCCTCAGTTCCCAGCTCTTTCCTCTGTCCCCGGACTCCCCGGGTTTGTGTCCAGCACCCGGCCCACTCTCACCTGCCTCCTGGGGCCCCCAATTAGGTTTCTGTACCTTTCCAAATTCAACACCTCCTCTGTGACGGGCATGAGGTGGGGATGAGGCGTGCTCTCGAGGGAGGGGCTGCACTGAGTGGGAAGGGGTAGATGATGTGCTGGATCCGAGAGGCTGTCTAGGGAACCCGTGAGAACAACTCTGGGCCTGGTTCTTCCCCCATCACACCACCTGAGATCGGGACACCTGCAGGCTCATGCCCGCTAGACCATCCTTATAAGGGCTGGGGCAGATTTGTCTGGAAAGCAAAGGGTTTGGACTTCCCTTTCCAGGGCCCTCCACACCAATTTCCTTGGGCCTGGGTCGCTCCCCATCTCTTTCCCCTTGCCAGGGCCCCAGCTCCCTGCCCATCTCTTGGGAGGATAGAGGGTGTTGCCATGGTGACTGACTGTAGCTGACCATCTGGGAGGGGCTGGCAGTACCCTGAGGAGGAAGGGTCAGGAGGTACTTGTTGGGCTTCGGGGTTGAGATGAGTCCCTAAATCTGAAGGGACACAGGCTTGTGGAAAGGGTTCTGGGAAGAGGCTGGGTGATGGGAATGACTGTCCCCTTCTTAGTTTTTTCCTGAGAACCCAAACTCCGGCCAAGTGCCCCACCCTCTCTTCCAAATGGCTGAATCCTGACCTCTCCTATTTGCAGTCCCTGGTTCTCCACTCATTTTTAAAGATTTATTTATGTATATATTTGTTTATTTTTAGACAGAGGGGAAAGGACGTGAATGTGTGGTTGCCTTTCGTGCACCCCTAGTGGGGACCTGGCCCACAACCCAGGCATGTGCCCTGACTGGGAATTGAACCAGTGACCTTTTGGACCACAGCCCAGGGCCCAATCCATGAGCCACACCGCCAGGGCTTACTCATTCTTTCTCAAGACTCCCTTCCCTCCCCACTCCCAGACACAAGCCCCATAGGGTCCAGTGGGTAAGAATTTGGGTCTAGAGGTCGATTCCCAGGTTTGGATCCCAGGTCTCCCACTTAACTGTAGTACAAGTATATCAATTCTTTGAGCCTCGGTTTCTTTATCTGTGAAATGGGCTGTGAGCATGTTTTATCAAGTCTAATACATCATTGGCTGGAAGATGGACTGTTATTCATGTACCAATAAGAAATGCTACCAATTATAATTATGACATCATCAACCATAGGCATAGCCCGAGTTCAGAAATGTGAAAATGTGGAAAAGTGAACGTGTTAGGCTTGATGGCAGTAGCACCCCCTGCCTCAGAGGCTGATGTGAAGTTTGAGGGCTCTCTAAATGCTGGCTTTCATAATGTCTCGTCTAGCCTTGGACACAAAGCCGCTCCCAGCCCACAGTCCTCTCTTCTGATCTTGGGGCTCCCCTTGGTTCTCTCTTCCCCCTCCCACCTCCTCACTCCCCTCACCCCACCCTGTCTGCAGAGATCCTGGTCAAGGTGCAGGTGTACGTGAGCGGGGAGCTGGTGCCGTTGGACCGGGCCTCGGTGGATGTGTTTGGCAACCGCATGCTGCTGGCTGCGGGCACCACAGACTCGGAGGGCGTGGCCACACTGCCCCTCAGTTACCGCTTGGGCACCTGGGTGCTGGTCACTGCTGCCCGCCCTGGCTTCCTCACCAACTCCGTGCCCTGGCGTGTTGACAAGCTGCCCTGTGAGTGTAGGGGCAGGTGGAGGGGGGGACAGCAGCTGACCCCATCAGCCCCTTCCCAAGATAGCCCTTGGGGGCAGAGGGGCAGGCTTTCCAGCAGCTGCTGCCTGGGCTGGGGTATGCAGACGGGGCCGAGGGAGGGTGAAGTCACTCGGACTCGGATGGTGGGAGGGCCCCCCCGCCTGGGGCTGGGCAGGGGCTTTCTCTGGAGCTGACAGGCCGCCCTTCCCACAGTGTATGCGTCAGTCAGCCTCTACCTGCTCCCCGAGCGGCCGGCCACCCTCATTCTCTATGAGGACCTGGTGCACATCCTCTTGGGTTCTCCTGGTAAGGCTCCCCCTGCGACCCCTAGCTCCTCTTCCTCACCCCGACCTGGGTCTAGAGAGCTGTGCTCTTCCAGACTAACTGGGTGCCCCGGGGCAACTCACTCAACCTCTGAGCCTCTGTTTGTTCATTTATCAATATAAGATGTGGATATTGATAGTACCTACATCATCAGATTGAGGGAAGGAATCAAATATTACCAAGTGTACAAAAAATAGCACAGAAGGTGGTCGTAAATGTTTATTGTTATTGGGCTTCTTGTGGTTTTTATTCTCTGCTGCTACCATCAGAACTCCAGCTCCCTGCCACCTTTGTCTTCAGTGGGTCACCTATCCTTGCTGTGCAGCTCCTGGGTGCCTGGCCATGTTAGGAGACACGAGAGGGTCATTCCAAGGTGCCGAACACCGATGAGGTGCAAGGCCCGGAGCAACCCTGCAGTGGCCCTGGTGACCCTGCGAGCTCTCAGTCTCCTTCAGCTGAGACTTACCGCCGTGCCTAGGCCATGGCCGGCCTGGGTCTGGCGCTGGGGAGCAATGGTAAGGGAGAAAAGGCCTACTCCCTGCCTGTGGAGTTCACGGTCAAGCAGGAAGACACACAGACAGTCACAGGCCCTGAAATAATGATTGAACACAAAGCAGGCAGAACAGCAGGGTAGAGGGCAGCCGTACTGAATACTGAGAAAACCCTAACCAGTGAGGGTGCAGGACGGGAGAACTTGGTGACGGGGGCTGGGGCCTATATGGGCTTGGGAGCTGAAGGGGGAGCAAAGGCACCTGCCCTGGAGAGGAAGGCCTGGGGAGTCTTCCGGGTGCAGGCGCAGGAGGGGCGCCTGGTGCCTGCCGGCTGACGAAGCCTGGCAGAGGGGACACCCCTAGGGAGTCCTAGGGAGCCACCCAGGGTTTTGGAGTGGGAGAAGCCCCGCCTCAGTTAATACTCTTAGCTTGAGCCCTCGTCCTCAAATTACTCATTTGCTCATCACCATCTCTCTGGTCCTAAACCGGAGGCTTCTAAAATTTCTTTGGAGGTTTCTAAATGGCCAAAGGGAGCTTTCTTTTCCCCCTAGTTTAAAGACCCCCAAAGCTCCCACTGCTTCAGTGTAAAGCCTAGACTTCTGGGGCCTGGCTTGCCACAGCCTCACCGCCCACCCCAGTCATCCGCTGGCCCCTGGCCAGCACGCTGCCTGGTGCCCCCAGGCCTTTCTCCCCACAGTCCTCCTGGAAGTCCCTTCCTACTTTCTTTCCTGGCTCTTGCTCATCCTGCAAGGTGCCACAGGACCAGACTCCCCTGGCACCCTACATCCCTCTGCTGTAGTAATGAGGCAGGATGGAACGGTGGGTGCCAGAATGTGCCCTGGCACCAGGCTAGGAGCCTGGACCTCAGTCAGGCCCCAGCGCCATGACCTTGGGCAAGTCACCGAACAATCCCGCCTCCGCTTCTGGATGTATACAACGGGGTTGATGGTAAAGGGCCCTGAGTCATGGGCTGTTGTGCTAATTACAGCAGTTTCAATTATAGGTGCTGCTTAGAACAGTACCCAGCCAATCAAAGCTTGACAAGCATTAGCTGTTACCGTATTGGGTCAAAGTTCAGTTTTATGCCCTCCCCACCCTGACACAGGCAGACACACAAAGTGCACCCACCACCTAGGCTGTCTAATGCCGTGGCTACTAGCCACATGCAGCTATCTAGATGTAAATGAATTTAAAATTCATTAAATTTTTAAAAATTAAAAATGAACCCAGTTCCTCAGTCACACTACACTAGTCACATTTTAAGTGCTTGCTGGCCACGCGCCTGTTAGGTACCGTAATGGATAACCCAGATGAGAACACTTCCATCACAGCAGAAAAGTGCTAATGGGTACCCTAGTAGACTGCACCACACTAGACTGTGAACTTGAAGGCAGGGGATTGTGAACTGTGTCTTACTGATTTTCGTGTCCCCAGCACCTAACATGGTGCCTGCCACACGGTAGGCAATAGTCTTTGAGGAACCTCATCACTTTATGGGTTAATAAGGAAACTGCCTCGGAGAGCAAGTAACTTGCTCAGGGTCACATAGCTAGGACTGGATTTCTGAACCATGTCCCTTCCAAATTAACATTCTGTGACTCCCACTTCTGTCCCCAAGTCACCCACCACCTCCCCTGGCCTCCCGAGTGGCTCCCTCTCTCCTCAGATACTTGCTTTCGGCTCTGGTCCCTGAGCAACTGCAGCTCCCCCTCTCTCCACCCAGGTGCCCGGTCCCAGCCCTGGGTGCAGTTCCAGCGGCGGGCTGCCCGCCTGCCTGTCAGCTCCACCTACAGCCAGCTGTGGGCCTCGCTCACTCCTGCCAGCACCCAGCAGGAAATGCGGGCTTTCCCTGCCTTCCTGGGCACCGAGGCCTCCAGCTCAGGTATGCTGGGTGCCACGCACGGAAGGGATGTTTTCCCACAAAGAATTCAGCCCTCAGCCCTGTGTCCCTTCCCCCAGGCAATGGCTCCTGGTTGGAGCTGATGCCCCTGGCTGCTGTGAGCGTGCACCTGCTGACAGGCAATGGGACAGAGGTGCCACTCTCAGGCCCCATTCACCTGTCACTGCCTGTGCCCTCGGAGCCTCGTGCCCTTGCTGTGGGCACCAGCATTCCAGCCTGGAGGTTCGATCCCAAGAGTGGTGAGTGCCTCTGGGGGTTGCTGGGCCTGGACTGTGGGGACAGAGACTTCAGATGGTGGCACACTGAGTCTGACGCGACCCCTGCCTCTCACAGGGCTGTGGGTACGCAACGGCACTGGTGTGATCCGGAAGGAAGGCCGGCAGCTCTACTGGACCTTCGTCTCCCCCCAGTTGGGGTACTGGGCGGCTGCCATGGCTTCCCCCACAGCTGGTGAGAATGTGGGGCAGGGAGGAACGATAGGGGGCTGTAGGGGGAGGGGAGGCTGGGAAAGTGGACTCCTTCTGAAAGGCAGACAGGACATCCACACCTGGAATGCTAAGCCCTTGCCTGGCACAGGGCTGGTCACCATCACGTCGGGCATCCAGGACATAGGCACCTACCATACCATCTTCCTGCTCACCATCCTGGCAGCCCTGGCCCTGCTGGTGCTCATTCTGCTATGTCTGCTCATCTACTATTGCCGGTGAGTGCCACCCAGACCCCCACTTTCTCTGCACATGGAGGCCTGCTCTGTGCTTGGGTGCTGGGGCCCCCAAATAGCATATACATGTACTCTGACCCTCAAGGCACTGATGGGAAAGCAGGGCACATGCAAAGACTGAAACACTGGTGGCTTGAGAGAAGTGGGAGAGTGCAGGCAGGAGCTGCAGGCCAGGCCCCTCCCCTGACGACCAGCAGCTGCTCCCACCATCCCAGATCTGGCGTCCATAGGACCTCAGGCTTAGGGGCTCCTCCCAGGTTCTCACTGCGCCTCCTACATGTGAAGGCAATTTACTGGAGAGGGACCCAAATGGGCGCAGCTGCTGGCCGGCCCTCCCGTAGACATGCAAGCTCTTTCCACAAACCTCTCCCAGGGGTTTTCTTTTGTTCCTTTCGCCTTCCTTCCTTCCCTGCCTTCTGAGTCCCAGGCATTGTCCCGACCCCTCCAACTATGTCAATTCCTCATGCTGAGGTGTGACTGGGAGCTGCGGGAGTTAGGGAGCTGCTCTGGCCTTACACCTTTAAGGGTCTCGGTCTGCCCCCTCCCCTCCAGGAGGCGTTGCCTGAAGCCCAGACAACAGCACCGCAAGCTGCAGCTCTCCGGGCCCTCTGACGGCAACAAACGAGACCAGGCCACCTCGATGTCCCAGCTCCACCTCATCTGTGGGGGATCCCTGGAGCCCGCCCCGCCGGGAGACCCCGAGGCTCCACCTCCAGGCCCCCTCCACTCCGCCTTCTCCAGCTCCCGCGACTTGGCCTCCTCCCGGGATGACTTCTTCCGCGCCAAGCCGCGCTCTGCCTGCCGTCCGGCCCCCGAGCCTGCAGGTGCCCGCGGGGGTGAGGGCGCCGGGCTTAAGGGCGCCCGCTCCATGGAGGGTCCTGGCGGGCTGGAGCCAGGCCTAGAGGAGTACCGGCGAGGACCCTCTGGGGCCACGGCGTTCCTGCCAGAGCCGCCCTCCCCGCCACCGCCCTTCGAGCACTACCTGAGCCACAAGGGGGCGACCGAGAGCAAGACCCCCGACTTCCTGCTGTCTCAGTCCGTGGACCAGCTGGCGCGGCCGCCGTCGCTCAGCCAGGCCGGGCAGCTCATCTTCTGCGGCTCCATCGATCACCTCAAGGACAGTGTCTACCGCAACGTCATGCCAACCCTGGTGATACCCGCGCACTACGTGCGCCTGGGTGGCGACGCGGGAGCCGCTGGGGCGGGCGACGAGCCCGTCCCGCCCGAGGGCACGGCCCCCGGCCCAGCCCGCCCTTTTCCCCAGCCCGACCCCCAGCGCCCACTGATGCAGGGCCACTCGGGCGCGGGAGGCGAAGGCAGCGGCGGTGGCGGCGGCGAGGGCTGGGGGGGCGGGCGCTCGGCGCCGGTCAGCGGCTCGGTCACCATCCCGGTGCTGTTCAACGAGTCCACCATGGCACAGCTCAACGGGGAGCTGCAGGCGCTGACGGAGAAGAAGCTGCTGGAACTGGGCGTGAAGCCGCACCCACGCGCCTGGTTTGTATCCCTCGATGGCCGCTCCAACTCGCAGGTACGCCACTCCTACATCGACCTGCAGGCGGGCGGCGGGCGGAGCACGGATGCCAGCCTGGACTCGGGCGTCGATGTGCACGAGGCGCGGCCTGCGCGCCGGCGGCCCCTGCGCGAGGAGCGGGAGCGCGCCCCGACAGCCGCCCCCCCGCCGCCGCCGCCGCCGCCCCCGCCGCCCCCCGCACCTCCGCGCCTGGCGCTCAGCGAGGACACGGAGCCCAGCAGCAGCGAGAGCCGCACGGGCCTCTGCTCCCCGGAGGACAACTCGCTGACACCGCTGCTGGACGAGGTGGCGGCGCCCGAGGGCCGGGCGGCCACGGTACCCCGAGGTCGGGGCCGCAGCCGTGGGGACAGTTCCCGCAGCAGCGCCAGCGAGCTGCGTCGCGACTCGCTCACCAGCCCGGAGGACGAGCTGGGGGCGGAGGTGGGAGACGAGGGGGGCGACAAGAAGAGCCCTTGGCAGCGGCGGGAGGAGCGGCCGCTGATGGTGTTCAACGTCAAATAGCGCCCCCTCCCGGCCTGGCGCCGCCTCCCGGGCGGGCTCCGCCCCGTCCGCCTGGGCCAGTGCCCAGGGTGCGTGCCCCAGGGGGTTGTGGGGGTACTCGCTCTTAGCCCAGGTCTTTGAAAGGTGTCCTGGGGCCTGCGGAGCTGTCCGGTGGTATGTGCTGGGTAATGAACGTCTAAGGGGGACCCCCGTGTCTGTCTCCAAGAGGGCGGTGGGAGGAGTCAGACCCCCATTGGGAGGTTCTGGGAAGGAGGGTTGGGTGGGGGGAAGCAGTGCCTGTATAAACGTGGTTGTACATAGAAAGTTCTATTGTGGGAAAGCAGGAGGGGCAATCAGGCCTCAGCTGCTAGTGTGAGGGCTGGGAAGGGAGAGGGCATTCTGTCGACCCCTGGGAGGGGAGGGGTGCTGCTTGCTGACTAGCCCACCCCTGAGCTACCAGGTCACAGCGGCTGGGGCGGCTCTGGGGAACAGGAGGTAATGCGATGGATCAGTGTGGGCAGCAGCAAATATAACTGGTGAGATTAACTCTGTGTGTCTCTCTGTGGGGCAGAGGGAACATGGGTGCTGGCTGGGGGCCCTTGCTCAGGGCTCCTGGGGAGGTCAGGGAGGGTGGCCAAATCAGACACTGTTAGGAAAGTGTACAAACTTTATTGGAGCACATACACACACACGCATACACACCTGTGGATAGGAGAGCACCTGGCCACAGGGTCACAGAGGTTAGGGGAGGGGATGGCAGCTTGTAATGTGGCTTTGCCACTGTCCCCATCTATAAGGAAGGCCTTAGATCCAGGCCCTGCCTCTCAGGATGATGGGAGGACTCAGAATGGTGGGGGCGGTCCAGGAGAATTTGATGGGGGAGAGGTGCGAGGGAGGCCTGAGCAGTGGGTGGTACCCTGTGAGCAGGGCCCTGAGGGCTATAGAGTGTCTTCAGTCCTCAATCTCCTCACAGCAGTGGTCTGGGGACTGGGTCCCTCAAAGGAGTGTCCCAGCGCAGGGTCTCCCTGCGTAAACACTTGGTGCCCTTGCCCCCACAGCGGAAGCCAACAGGACAGCAGTGGCGCTGGTCTGCACAGCAGACACCCTAAACGGTCAGAGGGTGTGAGAGTTAGACACGGCAGGACCCGGCCCGGCCCGGCCCTGTACCCAGCCCCAGGGCAGGGGGTGACACTAACCTGTCGAAAGGGACAGCAGGCCCAGCCTCCTCGGCTGTCTCGGCAGCAGGTCTGGTTGTCGTGGCAGAAGTGCCCCTCCCCACACTGCACATTCCCCACACCCACAGGAGGGCCGAGAGCCAGGTGGGCAGCACGGTGGGCGGAATCCACCTCCTTCTCACAGGTTCGGGCCTTCACGTTGCAGGTGTACCCAGCTGGGCAGCAGTGCTGGCGGTCCTCACAGCACACGGCCTGTGGGGACAGAGTGGCATTATGTTCTTGTCCCCCCACTCCCCCGGGACTCAGCTCCCCTCTCCGGGGACAGGCAGGTGGGTACTCACGTGAGGCAGCTGGCAGCAGGCCCAGCCACCCCTCAGGCTCAGGCAGCAGGTCTGCCCCACCGGGCAGCTGGTGTGTTGGTCACAGCCCATGGCTCTGGGTTGGGACAAGGAAGTGCGGTGGGCAGGCATCTTCTCCAGTCCAGCCACCACCTTGTTCCCCCTCTGACACTGCCCCCCAGCCACGCAGGTGTAGCCCTGGGGGCAGCAGTGCTGGTGGTCCGAGCAGCAGACAGCCTGGGGCGGGGTGGGGGCAGAAAGAGCAGTCTAGGAAGCTGTACTTCGTGGGATACCCCCACTCCGCCCCTCCTGCTCAGTTCCTCCAGCTAGGATCCGATCCGAGAGCTGGGGTGCCACCGTGGGTGAGGCAGAGAGCAGAAGAGCAGGTAACTGGAGCCTGGCCCCCTGCCCAGGCCGAGGCACTGTCCCCCCAAACCGATCCTCCTAACCATGCACCTCTGGGGCGGGGCAGCAGCCCCACTCTCCAGACAAGAGCCGACAGCAGGTGTAGGAGGAAGGGCAGCTGGTGATGTTGTCACAGGGCACATCACTCTCTGCGGCTCGGGGGTGCAGCGGGCTGAGGCGGGCTGGGGCCTGCTCCATCCAGGGCAGCTGGCGGGCTTCCTCCTCACAGGTGCCCTTTTCTGTGTTACACTTAAACTTGGCTGGGCAGCAGTGCACGTGGTCCTCACAGCATACAGCCTAGGGTGGGCAGAGAAGGGACAGTAGGCACAGGGCCTAGCTGGCTGCCACCCTCTGCTCGGCCCAGCCCACCCACCACTCCTGGGCACCTGGACGAAAGGGCAGCAGCCCCAGGCCCCTGACTGGAGGCGACAGCAGGTGTAGTCATCTGGACAGCTCACCTCCGAGTCACATTTCACCTCCTGCACTGTGAGTGGCAAGGCGGGCAGGTCGGCAGTGGCACGTGGAACCCTCTCGTGCCTACCCTCTGCCGACTCCACAGCTGGAACCCGATGTCGCAGATGGAGGACCACCCCCGGCAGGGATCACAAGGCGAGGTCCAATGTGGAGAAAGGGGGGCTGTTCGTGCCCTGGCCCCTCCATGCAGCCATCAGTCCCCCACTCCCACATCTGCTCCTGGACGAGCCTGGTGGAGAGCCTCTGCTGGTACCTGTGTGTGCTGGCAGCTTGGTGAGCAGGTCTGTAGCGTTGTCCTTGGAGAGGCACTTACTCTGGATCAGGTCGCACACGGTGTCCTCGGGGCAGCAGTGCAGGTGGTCGGAGCAGCAGATGGCCTGGGTGGAGGCAGGGGCCGGTCTCTGGGACTTCCCACCTCAACTGAGCACTAGGAGCAGCCAGGCTGACAGCTGGCACTACCCCAACCCCCCACTAGGGGGTGGCATAAGTCCTGAGCAGCCAGGCTCCCAGCAACCGGTCAGCCAACCTCACTCCCCTGAAGTCCCTGCAAGGTAGATGTCCAGGCTAGGTGGCTGTGGGCACATGGCCCAATGGCTGTAGCCCCTCACTCACATTAGGCATCGGGCAGCAGCCATACTGCCCACTAGGCAGCTCACAGCAGGTGGAACCATCAGGACACTGGGAACGTCCGTCTGGGCACATGATCCCTGGAAGGGGAGAGAGGCGGGAGGGGCAGCCAGGGTACAGCAGAACTTCCCCCAGCTAGGAGCCAGCCTCTCCTCACTCCCCACCTCCAACCCGATTCTCTCCCACCTCCTCACCTGCTCCATTGGTCCTTCGTGCAGGGATCTTCTTTGCCAGGGGGTGAGTGCCCGTGGCTGTGAGGCAGCGGGCGTGGGCCAGGTCACAGGAGGTACCGTGGGGGCAGCAGTGCACCTTGTCCTCGCAGCAAGAAGCCTGAGAAGAGACGGTTCTAATTCTGTCTTTGCCCCTTCCAGCCCCTGCTGCCCCTCTGCTCCCTGTCTCCCCAAACCTGTACCTGGGGCATAGGGCAGCATCCCCAGGAGCCATCAGGCATAGTGCAGCACGTGGCGGAGTTGGGGCACTCGAAGTGGCTATCGGGGCACTGGACGGCACCCACGGGGTTGGCATCTGTGGATGGGATGACCCAGAACTCCATCAGCCCAGTCGGCGAAGGTCATTGCTCTCGTCACTCAAGGAGCTGCCGGCACCAGGGCCTGCCGACCCAGCTCCAGGGGGTGGGGGGGCTGCCACTGGGCTTAGTGCTCTCCCAGGCCATCTTACACCCCTCTCCCACAAGCCTCAGCAACATGGCACAGGGCAGGGGCATTAAACCAGCTCGGCTGGGCCTCCCCCCACCCCTGCAATGCCTGGCCCAAGCCTGGGGTCTTGCGTTCTCTCCCTCCCCTCCTAGCCCCAGTACTGGCTCTTTTTCCAGTTGCCCAGTTGCCCACAGGAATGAGGGCACAAGAGCAGGAATCAGAGTCGCCCAGCCAGCTGGGCCCCTGGGTGCTGCAGCTCTACGTGCTGCCCGTCTGCCTGCCCCCCATCTCCACCCCCACTTCACCTGATCTTCGGAAGCAGGACTGCCCGTCGGCACTGCAGTGGAAGCCCCGGGGGCAGCAGTGGCGGCCATCCCCGCAGGACACGGCCTGTGGGACACAGAGACCCCTGTGTTGACTAGGCTCTTTGACCTGGGGGTAGAAGAGTGCAGGAAGCATGCAAACACAGACCTGAGCCCCTCCATCGAGCTAATGTTACCCTCACCTCTGGGAAAGGACAGCAGCTGGAGGTCCCCAAGACAGTGAGGAGGCAGGAGTAGCCAGGAGAGCAATGGGCATCGACCTGGCAGGGTCCGCCCAGATGTCTGCTCCGTGCTGGCGGCCATTTGTCCTGGGAAGAGAGGAGAGGATAAACCAAAGGACCAGAGTCTAGCCCCTTCCTCTGTCCCACCCAAATGACCTTTCGGGAAGCCCCAGCCACCAGCGCTCGCCTGGGCCGAGGGCACTCACTGGAACAGGATTGCAGCAGCTGTAGCTGGCCCCTCCTGGGTCCAAGCAGCAGGCCACAGGGCAGAGCTGACCATCTGGGCACTGCATTCCGGCCACCAGCCCTGTCACTGCGGCCGCTAAGCTCACTAGGGCCCACATGGTCCACCTGCAAAATACCAAGAGGCATCTGGCGCCTCGTGTAAGTCCACGCCACCCTCGCTTTGGGGGCCAGTCTCCCTCCAGGCTACCTGGGCCTCCCCCACAACTCCTTGTCCAGGGAGGGAGCAAGATTCAGGGCCTATGGTTCAGCTTCCTATGTGTCCTGTGCCTGTCACACATGTACTGGCATGTGTACACCCATGAGCATGAACACTGACATGGGTGTGTGTGAATCTGTGTCCCCAACACATGGCCTAGCACCAGAGTCTCTGTGGGTGAGTGTAGAGATGTGATCATGTGAAAGTCAGGAAGATTTGTGGGTTTTGTGGGTCTGATCTGTGGGAGGAGGGGCCACCTCTAGGAGGTGGGGGAGGCATCAGTAGCTGTGAGAGAAGACGGCTGGGGTGTGAGGATGGAGTCGCTTCTGAACAAAAGCTGGGGTTTCACTTCCCCAGCTAGCCCCTCCGCAGGCCTCCTTGCGTCGTACCGTGCTCACACCTGCACCCTGCTAAGGCCTGTCGGTGGGAGAGGGGACGTCACATGACAACATGGGAAACCACGAGGTTGAGAAAGTTGAGAAAAGGGAAGTAAAGTGGTCAGCGGAGTGGGGGCTGCTCTCCCCAGAAGTCTGCCACCATCTGCTCACTGACTGTCCTCTCCCCACCAAGGGAGAGGGACACAAAGGCAGGGTAGGCCTTTGAGATGCCGTGTTCTAAGGGCCCCCAATACCATCAGGACCCTTCAGACTCCCCAAACACACCACCCTGCTCCCCTGCCTCTCCCACTGCAGGGGAGCCGAAACTCAGCGCATGTGAAGAGAAACTACAAGAGCCGGCTCAGCTGCTGCTCTGGAGTCAGCAGAAGGAACCCGTCTTGGTCAGGGGCGAGGTAAGGGTGCAGTTTCACATCCCAAACAACTTTCCTCCAAGCTCGGCCAGCCCCACTAGTTCAACAGGGCCGGCCCAGGAGATGTTACACTGCCTGGGGGGACAAAAACAGTAACGTTCGCTGAGCCTATTGACAGACACTTTAAACACTCTAGGTCATTTTCCTTCTTTGCAACCACCATCCAAAGTAGTAATTATTACCTTTACTTTCAAAGGAGCACACTGAGGCTCAGAGAGGTTAAGTGACACACTCATCCGTCAAGTCATCAAGATGACAAGCTTTGATGGCTCCAGAGCAGAGCAGACTGGCTCATTTCGCATGGGGCAAAGTGGACAGTACTGGGAGCGGACCACACACCCCAAGCACCTAGAGGCCCAGGGTCCAAGCTGAGAAGGGGGACCAGGCAGGGCGACACATGGACAGCAGAACTGCACTTGGTTCCTAGTCCTAGAACTGCCACCACTGATCGTGGAGGCCTCAGAAGCTGCGCCCTGTCTCGGTGCTCCCTCCACAGTGCAAAGACCACTCCCAGGAGGCCCGGTAAGGGCGAGAAGTCTGGTCCTGGCCCTCCACCCCTCTCATTTCTCCACACTCACAGCTCCCACACAAAGCATCTACAGCTGGCCCCACGGGCTTCTTGGCTTAGGCCAGAAGGGGTGCCTGACTGTATGTAGCTCAGAGCATTCAGCACCCCAGTGATTTATTTATGTTTATTTTCCTTTCTGGGTACCCTGAGATTAGGAAGTATAGTGTATGCATATACTGAATATACACGCAAGCACACGCAGTCAGGACCAGGGGTGGAAAAGGTTGGGACCCAGTTTCTCTTAGGAGGGTTTTGAGTGGCGGCCTCTTTCACTCTACCCCGCGCCATTCGCACTGCCATAACAGAGAGGGAAAGACAGGAGCCTCTTCAAGCCCCCAGCTCTGTCATCTGCCACTAGGTGGCACCTTCAAACTCTGAATGTCAGAAGCAAGAAATTCCCAAAAGGTGAACCAACCCAACAGCTAGAGGAGGGAGCAGGAAAAAAAGTGGCTGGGAGAGGCGGAAGTTGGCTTGTCCCACCCCTGAAGAGAGGAAGTAAGGGAGAGCCAGGCGCAACCACTTCCAAGTCCTTTGAGAAGGCGAGGGTCTCAAGTCCCACTTGCCGCCCTCCGAGCTCCAGGATCAGGGAGGGAGTCTCTCCCGCTCCCAGCCGCCGCGGGCACTACCTACCTACCCTACTACAACCAGCACCCCTACAACCACCACTACCACCACCAGAAGAGGGTGTGGAGCAGGCTCAAAGACAGATGGTCCCTGCTTTGGGGGAAGGGACTGCAGCTTCCGGGGAATACTAGAAGGTAAAGGGAGAGGGGGTCACTGCCATTCAGTTTATTCCCACCCTTCATAAAACTCCCTCCAGTGCATCGCAAACGCCCAAGAAGGTTCTCTAAGCGAGTCTTCTCTAGCGTTCTGAATGCAGCTCCATAGGAACCTCAAGCTCCCACGCACCCGCGGCCGGAGCCTTGGGAAGGAGCAAGCAAAAGGTCCATACGACCGATCCCCTTACCTGCGTCCTGCTCCGCGCTCGCTAGGTGGCCGCTGCTCTACCGCTCACTGACCAGGGGCCTCGCAGCGCAATGGCCCACCCACCTCAGCTTCCATTGGCCAGACGTTCAGGCTGTCGCGCTCCCGTTGGCTACTCGTCGACGTAGAGGCGGGGCCAGCCTGGAATATTGTGAAGCTTTTCTACTCAATTCACTTTCCTCCCTCCCAGCCTCTCTCCCTCCCACCCCCATTTTCTAGGGATCATGTGATTGGAGAATCATGTGACGGATGCCCTGGCTTGCACTTTGCTTTGTGAGAGCGCCTGATACTTTGCTGGAGGTGGGGCCGCGCCTGCCCGGAGATGCCGATGGCCAAAGGAGCGGCTCCTCAGAGGGTGCGTTCAAGAGCGTTTGCAGGATGTCCGCTTTTGGATCTGGGACACTTGTGCATCCTGTTTCTATTCTATTCAGCAAACTCAGATTAAACTCTGGCGTTGAAGGAGAGTCGTGAGGCCAAGGATAAATAGCCCTCAGAGATCCTAACTTAAGGTACAAGGTTGTGTGCCAAGTGCGTGGATGTGTGTAGGAAAAAGGTAGTAGTTTAGCTCTAGGAGGGAAGGAGAGATTTAATTCCACCTTGGGGGCACCTTTTGGGTTGAGTCTGGGAGGATTTGAACGCCGTTTGGAGAAGTGGCGGGATAGGCGGTGTTGGAAAGAGCGTAGGGAACCAGGTGGAAAGGGCAGCCCTGGGCAAGGATTGGATGCCAAGTTCAGTGTAGCGGGGTTTGAGGAGCTGCTGGGTGCCTGGTACAAGGCCAGGCAGGGGATGGGTGCAAAGTGGAAGTGACTTTGTAGTTTCAGACGGTGCTGCCTTCCAGAAATTTACATGGCTGGTGAGGAGAGAAAAATGTACACAGAACAGATCAGCCAACAGTAGGACCCAGACTGCCCAGCGCCAAAGGGCCTGGCCCAGGCAGAGCGGGTGATGGGAGGCGCACCAGGAGAGAAGAGAGGCCGGGAGAAAGCCTGATGCCGGGCCTCGGAGGAAGGGATGGAGAGCTAAGCAAAGAGCTTGAGCTGAGCGTGAGGCTGGGGTCGGGGAAATCCAAGTCGGGGTAGGGAAGGAGTGGCAGGGTGGAGGAATTAATTGCATGGCAGTGATGCTCAGCCTGGGGCTAGTGAGGGTGCAGACAGTTCTCCTGCTGAGAACTGGGACCTTTACGCGCTCTGGCGGCATCCGTGCAGTAGATTTACCTTCCCGTGTATCCTGAGGCAAGGGGGTATAAGTTAGGCTTCCACTGATCAACCACGCGCGTGCTCGCACGTACGCAGCTTTAATAAAGTGTCAGTCAAATCAGTAAGTGAGCTTACTAGTCACAACTGCCCTGAACAGAAGAAAAAAAGAAGTCTGGAGTACTTGAAACAAGTTGGCCCTCTATCTGTAGGTTCCATAGTTCCGGGTTCAACCAACTGTAGATCAAAAATATTTTTTAAAATGTTACTTTTTTGCCAACATGTCCTATATAGTCAGGCCTATAATGGTAATATCCATGCTGCACACGGCAGTATCCATGCTGAACACGTACAGACTTTTTTTTCTTAGTATTCCCTAAACAACACAGTGTAACAAGTATTTGCATGAGTAATCTGAGATATTTAACGTATACAGGAGAATGTGCATAGGTTATGTGCAAATGCTACCTCGTTTTATATAAGGGACTTGAGCATCCATGGATTTTGGTGTCGGTGGGGGGTTCTGGGGCCAGTTCACCCATGGATACCAAGGGATGACTGTCACAAAATTCTTAACAGAGTCTTTTGCCCACCAGGGACATTTGGCCGTGTGTGGAGACATTCTGGGCTGTCACAACTCAGGGGAAGTATATTGGCATCTAGTGGGCAGAGACCAGCAATCTTCTAAACATCCTACACAGCACAGGACAGGCCTCCCTAACAGATTGTTTTGCTCCCAACGTCAGTAGCACTGAGTCTGAGAAATCCTCTCTAAAGGAGCATAAACTTCCTCCGCCAAAGAGCTCGAAGGTCTCCTCACACAGAGCCTCTCTTCTCTTGTTTCACATGTTTTAGGTCAATTTTGTCATCTAATTTCCCAACATCAGTACATTATAGAAGGATCAGGGGATGTGTGTGTGTGTGTGTTGAAATTTCTAGAAGCAGTCGCTTTGAGTTTAGCAAGGATTAAAAGTGGTCCCTAGTGAAAATTGCAAAGAGCAGTTTGGAGAACTTGGAAGTCCAGCGCCCTGGGGATATTGACTTTAGGGACAAACGGTCCTGGATGACATGATGGCCCCTGTGGGCAGAACTCACAGGATAGTAATTAGTAGTCAAGGTATGAACCTGAGTATTCAGAAAAATTGGACTCAGCCCTGGCAGGTGTAGCTCAGTGGATTGATTGCTGGCCTGCAAACCAAGGATCATGGTTCGATTCCCAGTCAGGGCACGTCCCTGGGTTGCAGGCCAGTTCCCAGCAGGGTATGCACGAGAGACAGCCATACACTGATATTTCTCTCCCTCTCTCCTTCCCTTCCTCTCTAAAGATAAATAAAGAAAATATTTTTTAAAGAAGAAAAATTGGGCCCTGGCTGGCGTAGCTCAGTGGATTGAGCGCGGGCCTGCGAACCAGAGTATCGCGGTTCGATTCCCAGTCAGAGCACATGCCTGGGTTGCAGGCCAGTTCCCAGCAGGGGACACATGAGAGGCAACCATACATTGATGTTTCTCTCCCACTCTTTCTCCTTCCCTTCCCCTCTCTCAAAAAATAAATAAATAAAATATTAAAAAAAAAAATTGGAATCACAGGTAACCACTCTGATGACTCTAGCAGAGAAATATGAAATACATTTACTAAACAGCTTGTCGAAATGCCTGCAGTGACCCTCCACTTCTGTGGAGAAGGTGCATATCCCCCCACCCCAAGGACTGCAGAAACCCCCTGTTCCTCAAGAAACCCCTCGGTGTTCTTACACCCTCCAACTCAGGAATCTCTTCCCCTCTGCTTTTTGCTTTTAAAGAGGGAGATTCCTTCTGTGATCAGGGAAGCAGAAAAGAAGCAAGCTTTCAGAGTCAGATTTGACATCAAAAAGTCCATCCCCACTTGCCCTCTTCTCTGAGCCCCCCTAGCTCCCCTCGGCCAGGCTTTGTGATGTTCGGTTTTGACAAAATCAGTCGACTGTAGTTGTGAGGGTTTATTTCTGGACTCTCAGTTCTGTCCCACTAACCTGTCTGTCTATCCTGAAAGTCAGCACCACACTGTCTTGACTCCCATACTTTGTAGCAAGTTTTGAAATTGGGAGACGTGGGAGCTCTCCAACTTCTTTTCCAATATTTTTTTGGTTATTCTGAGTCCCTCGAATTTCCATGTGAACTTTAGGATCAGTTTCTGCCAAGAAGACAGCTGAGATTTTGATAGGTAGTGCACTGAACCTGTAGGTGAATTTAGGGTGTTTTGCCAGCTTAACATGAACATGGGGTGTTTTCCCAGTTACTTACTAGTTTCCTTCTGACAGTTGCCAAGCATTTCACACTATAAATATTACATCGTTTACTTAACCAGTCTCCCGTAATGAGCTTTTATGTGCTTCCAACTTTTTAAAGTTACAAATAATTAGCCCTGGCTGGTGTGGCTCAGTGGATTGAGTGGCCTGCCTGAGGACCGAAAGAAAGGTCATCATTTTGGTTCCTGGTCAGGGCACGCGAGCCTGGGTTGTGGGACAGGTCCCCAGGTGGGGACGTGGGAGAGACAAACAAATTGATGTTTCTCTCCCTCTCTCTCTCACTCCCCCTCTTTCTAAAAATAAATAAATGAAGTATTTTCTTAAAGTGACAAATAATTATGCAACGAATATTTGTGAACCTGTACCTGAATGCACACCTGGGGGTTAAATCCCTGAATGTAACATTGCTGCACACTTGAAATGTCAATGCCAAAACACCTTAACATTTTTCTACTTCACACTCCCAGTCATGGTATTTGGGGGATTGTATTTCCCGTACACTCACCGACGTTGGATATGCCAGCAGTTTAATTTTTTTTGCCAGTCTTATGACAGAAGACAGTTTGTGGTTATTTTATCTGCATCTCCTTGATCTCTAGGCAAGCTGAGTATTTGTGCGCAGCTTACTCTGCTTGTCTATTTCTCTTATAAACTGCCTGTTCGTGTCTGTATTAGGCAGGGTTCTCCAGGGAAACAGGACCAATCGCTGTGTACATAGAAAAGAGACTTACGAAAATGAATTGGCTCACGTGATATGGAAGCCAGCAGGTCCCAAACCTGCAGTGAGAACCGGCGGGCGGGCTGGGGGCTCGGGAGAGCAGACAGTGCAGATGAAGCCCAAAGGCCCGAGGGATTTCCCCTGGCTTGGAGGCCTGGCCGTTTTCCGCTCTCCAGGCCCCCCGCCAATGGGAAAGGGCCCACCCACATTATGGTGGTCAATATGCTTTAGCTAAAATTCATTGATTTGAATGTTAACCTCATCCCAAAACACCTGCCAAGTTGACAGATAAAACTTATTATTCTTTGTTCATCTTTCTCCCGAGTTTGTCTTTCTCTTGTTGAAGGGTGGGAACTCTTTATACCTTCTGGGTATCACATTTGTTGCAGGTGTTGTTTGCCTTTTATCTCTGTGTATGGTAACTTTTGTCGTCAGAAGTGGTGTTACTGTTGTGTCATCTGAAATCTAGCAATCAGTCCTTTTCTTTTTCTAGCCGTCTTTTTCCTTTGTGACTTCTGCATTTCACATACCTGCCGCCCGGCCCCCAGCCCCGCTTGCTTAAGAACTTGCGATATGTTCTGGGCCATTTCAATTCCTGCTGCAACCCCAGCTGGACTGGACGTCAGCTGCCAGCCCTGAGGTGGATTGAGGGGCCGCATGTGACAGGAGGTCCCACTCAGGAGCCTGTGGTGACGCCCCTGGAGGTGTCCTTTTGTCTAGGAGGTTCTTCCCGGGCAGCCCCAGAGTTGCTTTCAGAGGTGGGCGTCTCTCTTCCTCCTTCTGCTTCTCTCAGCCTCTCCCTGTTTGTTCCAATCCCCCTTCAGGGTTTTCTTCATTCAGAACCATTGTTCTGCCCCCGCAGAAGAGTCAGCTGCCTGCGTGGGGGTGGGGGGCGCCCTTTCCCCCTGAGATCTTGAGTTGTCAGATAAAACATAAGATGACCAGTTAAGTTTGAATTTCAGATTAGAAGCTATTTTCTTTAGTATAAGAATATCTCATGTAATATTCGAGACATACTTACACTTAAAAATGATTCACTATGCTGTGGCTGGTGTGGCTCAGTGGATTGAGTGCTGGTCTGTGAACCAAAGGGTTGTCGGTTTGATTCCCAGTCAGGGCACATGCCTGGGTTTGGGGCCTGCTCCCCAGTTGAGGGCATGTGAGAGGCAACCACACATGGATGTTTCTCTCCCTCTCTTTCTCCCTCCTTTCCCCTCTCTCTAAAAATAAATAAAACATTTAAAATATATTCATCGTGTATCTCAAGTTCAAATTTAACTGGACATCTTGTATTTTTACTTGTTCAATCTGGCAGCTCTGAAGACTAAGGTTGGAGCTGGGTCATAGAAACAGCCTCTCCCTCCCATGTACTTCACCCCCTTCCTGCCTGAGTCACCCCGCAGTGAGACATTGTTGCCCCAATTCCTGAGGCATCTGCCCTCATCACGAGCAGCTGACTGGTGCCTGGGAGCCCCGCCCTGCCCGGCCCTCCGGTCTGTCTGGTGGGGGTGGGGGAGGGGAGTCAGAAACAGGCCAGTGCCCTGGCCAGGAGCTGGGGGGGGGGGGGGGGTTGGCAACAGAGGTACTGGGTAGAGTCAAGTCCTATGCCAGCATCAGCCTGAGCTTTTCCAGTGTCACTGGGCAGGCCACTTTCCTTGTTGTCGCGTTGTAATTTGTTACTATTTTACCGAAGTGTAACATGCAAATAAATTTCAGTCAAATTGGAACACGAAGTGGTACTCTTGTCCTCTCTCACTTCCGACTCTAGACATCCACTTTCCAACACTGTAACAGCTTCTTCCGTGACTTTCCCTTGCATCTCTAAATTGGTGTTCAGATGAGAATTCTTTTTAAAATTTTTTTTATTCATTAATTTCAGAGGGGAAGAGAGGGAGAGAGAAACATCAATTTGTTGTTGCACTTACTTATGCATTCATTGGTTGATTCTTACATGTGCCCTGACAGGAGATCAAACCCACAACCTTAGCATTTCGGGATGATGCTCTAACCAACCGAGCTACCTGGCCAGGGCCTGGATGAGAATTCTAGATTCGCCTTTGGCCTCAGTGTGTTCATCTGCACAGTGGGTGAGCCCTGTCTTGCTCCCTGCCACCTGGGAGGTCCAGGGTCTACAGCGAGCAGCTAGCTGCCACTCCACTTGGCCTTGGAAGCTGGACCACATCTCTCTGCGGGGAGAAGGATGCTGGATGGTATCTGTAAAGGCAGCTGTGGGATGAGGAATGAAGGGTGGGGAAGGGTAATGAGGTCAGAGAAGCCCAGGAGTGGACCGGTTTACTTGGCTCTGCAGAGGCCCTGACTGGAGGGGCCTTAACGGATCCTTCGGCCCAGGCTTCTCAGCCCCAGATTTCCCCCTGAAGTCACTTGGGGAGCATTTGTAGCCACAGAGATCTGAGGTGCAGGTCTGAGGGCCCGTCTAGCTGAACCACTTCCTATGCAACCAGTAAGCTGGTGCTAGTGAGAAAACTCCCTCGGCCCCCCTCCTCTTACAAGCCGTGTGGTTTGACTTGTCCTCCCTGCCTCATTACCCTGATCTGTACACTGAGGACATGGACAGTGAGGCCCTCCTCCAGGGAATGAGCTCATGCCCCGGAGCCCCTAGCACAGGACCCAAGACAAGCACACACTCGGATAATGAGGACGCCACGCTTGCGGTGGTTCCTCCCCTGGGGGTCTCCCAGCAACCCACTGCACACATGCCCCGTAACCATAACCGGCGAGATTATCCCCCTGCCCCTCAGCCCACCTTGCTTTCTCTTCCCTAGCCCATTGCAGACTCCTGTGCAGGGCACCCCTCACACTAGAACCACCAGGGTCCCTTAGCCAGACAAGGGCACAGGTGGAAGAAGGAGAATTCTTCCCTCAGCGACAGGGTCAGGGCATTGGCGGGGGGGGGGCACAGGGAAGGATGCACTGGGCTCACTTCTCCCAACCAGATGTGGGAGCACCTGCCTCCTACAGGAGAGAAACAGCATATGACTGGGTTCAAGTTTCAGGGATTTTTTTTTTTTGTTTATTTGTTTTTCATCTTCACCAGAGGACATTTTTTTCCACTGCCCTTTTGGAGAGAGAGAGAAAGGAAGAGAGAGAAACTGATGTGAGAAAGCAGCATCCATTGGTTGCCTCCCGTACGTGCCCCTGGGGATCACAACGTACCTGGACCTGCCCAGGAAATGCATGTGCCTGGATCTGGGATCAAACCCACAACCTAGGTGTGTGCCCCGGCCCAGAAGCAAACCCACAACCCTTTGGCCGTGGGACAGTACTCCAACCAACTGAGCCACACCAGCCAGGGCCAAGTTTAATCTCTGACATTCTGAGAGTAGTGGGTGATCTGAAGAACTTCCCAGTGGGAGCAAACATGGACCCCAGCGAGTCTCCAGGGAGCCACAGTGGCCTCCAGGACAAGCAGGTGGCAGGTGGCAGCGAAGGGAAGTCAGCTCCTTCCTGGACACCTGGACAGCGGGCTGGGGTCTGAGCGGTGGGGCCGCATTACTGCCGGCCGGCCGACCTCAAACGCCAGCTCTGCCTCTGTCCTGCTGGGTGACTTTGGCTTATTGAAGTAATTACTTTTATTATCCTCACTCAGGGATATTTTTTCATTGCGGGGTGAGGGGTGGGAAAGAGAGGGAAACACATCGATCAGTTGCCTCCTCCTAAGCTCCAACCAGGGATCAAACCCACGACCTTTCCCACAATGGGACGGTGCTCCAACCAACTGAGCCACAGGGGCCAGGACTGAGATGAAGTATTGTACCCTTTTCTGCCCCTGAGGGCAGCTGTGACCCTGAGGGGTGGCTGCCTTGCTGGCGGACTCCAGAAGTTGGAGCCGGTTTTTGTCAAGGGCGGCAGCAGACAGGTTGGGCTGTGGACGGAACGGGAAGGGTGGCAGAGGCTGCGGAAACTACTAGTTAATCGTTTGAGCCAGGACATCAGCGAGCTGAATCAGAACGTTGTGTTGCGGCCCCACTCTGCACACATCGCTGAGTCCTCCTAACGACACCGAGGGTCCCTTTCCTAGATGCAGGGGGCACCGAGGGTCTTGTCTCCCAGCTACTAAGCACTGGTGTTGATAACAGAGCCCAAGCCGATTGGCACCCCCGGAGGTTTTGCTCACAACACCAGGCTCCACCAAATGCTGCCAACGGCTGGGCTCCATCCTCCGTCCCAGCCCATCCAGCCCACCTTGAACTTTCCTGGCCCTTCTTCATGCAGGCTCAAGAGATATCCGCCCCCTGTCACGTGGATGGGTGCGCAGTAACTCCCGCACGCCCTCCACGCAGTGGTGTGAGGCTCCAGTGGGTGACGCATGCGAAGAGACCTTGTAAACGGGCACATGGGAAACGAGAGGAGTTCTCACGAGGATATCGAAGGGGTTCCTCTGGTTAATCTGGCGGCCTGGCTCTGAAGCACTGGGCCGGGGCCTAGGTGAGGAGACTGCCCTCCCCACGCAGCTCAGAGAGGTGGGGGCAGCGTCACCTCCAGGAGCCCGAGGAGGAACAGAGGAGGCAGCTGCCAGGAGAGGGGAAGAGGAGGAGAAACTGCCCCACGGGCACCCTTTCTGGGTCACGCATCTCCTTCGAACTTCCCATCTGTCTAAACCTAGAGCTCTCAGCAGCCTAGAGAGGGAAGCTCCTGTTTCCACTTTAAAGATGAAGAAACCAAAGCCCAGAAAGGTGACCATTTCCCCCAACAAGTTAGCAGAGAAATAGGTGCTTACATGCACTTTAGGAGACTTCATTTCAGCCTCTTATATGAGGATTGTCTCAGGTTATGATTTCTGTATTTAAAAAAAGGGGGTTCTGCTAAAGTTTCAGATTCACAGCATGCCAGGTTCTGTACGAAATTCTCCTGTAATCTCTAACATGACCGGGCCAGTAAGTACCATGATCACGCCTGTCTTACAATGAAAGGAGCAAGACTCAGAGAGGTTCAGCAACTTTGCTGAGATCATTCAGTTAAAAAGGCGTGAAGCCAGCAATTGAATCTAGGTCTGGCCAAGAGCCCACGTTTGTAACCATCACAATATTCTTTCAGTGTAAGTTACTGTGACACCCAGCGCCTCTGAGTACTTCCTTCATCCCAGCCTGCTCCGCCCTCCGTTGGCCTTCACCTTGGGTTAATCTCCAGCAGTAATCCCTTCCCCACTCCTGCTCCCTTTCAATAGGCTGTCCCAGGCCTTCTCTGCCATGTTGCCTGTTCTGTTGCCCTTGCAGATGTGGTGGCTGCAAGAAAGTGTCTTATTTATTCATTCGTTGGTGTCCCTTGCACTCCATAGTGTGAGCAGGGACCTTATGTGGCCTGTTTGCCTCTGTCTCCAAGTGTCTACAATTGGCACACACACAAAGCACTCAAAAACGAAAAAGGAAAAAGAGAAATGCTCAGTAAATCAAAGGAGAGAGAAAAAAGAGAGAGAGAGAGAGAGAGGCCAAGCCTTTGGTCCGGGCTCTGCTGGGCCGGCTTCTCCTCACGCAGGTCACCGTGACCAGCGCTCAGCTTTGACATGGCCACACTGGTCAGGCGGCTGACACACTCCAGGCGGCCTCGGTCAAACGAAGAAGCGAAACCCACACCCCCGAGAGGCCAGGGCCCTGCATGGCACTGGCTAGTGCTTGCTGGGCACACAGCCCTTACAAAGGAACACATATATTTTGTAACTTTAAGAAATTTTCAGAAATGAAATTCACACACAATATAATGATCCTATGCACAACATTTTTAGAAATCTATATAAACTTCATTTAGTAAGAATGTAATATCCATACATATAATATACTGTATGAAGTATTTTACATGTAATATAATGTATAAAGTAATATAGGAGGAAATAAAAAGAAAGTCACTTAGAATAAAGTAAGATGCCTTTTTGTTTGTGAAAGTCCAGGCTCAGCCCCATGTGGGGACAGAAGCAAATGCACATGAGTCACTGGTGTGGGAACCAGAACCACATGTGTGGCTGTGTCATGTTACCAGCTCAGTCACATGAGCCAGGCGATCACGGGGACAGAAATTTTTCAAATTGAGGAGGAGCCTTGATAAAGTTTTTTTAACTTACTGTAATTCATGTATTTGTTTATACATTTTTAAATTTTTTATTTATTTATTTATTTTTAGAGCGAGGGGAGGGAGAAAGAGAGGGAGAGAAACACTGACTGCTTGCCTCCTGCGTGCCCCCAACTGAGGACCCAGCCTGCAACCCAGGCATGTGCCCCGACTGGGAATCGAACCTGCAACCCTTATGGTTCCCAGTTCAGTGCTCAATCCACTGAGCCACACCAGCCAGGGCTCATCTATTTATTTTTATTCCTATTTATTCTATAACAGTTGTCACACATTTTCCCCCTTTGCCCTCCTCCGTCTAGCCCACCGCTGGACAATAAAGTTTTAATGGAGACAACGATAAATCTTCCCTAGGATTTCATGGTAGTTTTATTCCTGGGAAATTCAATGTATTTTAAAACCATTCAAAACAGAGGGATGTGGGTGGAATAGAGCTAGCTTCCAGGTCAGGTCATGAACAGGTTTCTCACCTATGTAATTGCCCAGAAATACAGGGGAAAGTTGAGCGGTGTACGGGACAATTCCTTGATGTGTCCAACTGTCCTACACGTTATAGGATATTTAGCATCGCTGTCCTGCCATCCGTCAGATGCCAGGGGTCCCGATCTTTTAACCACTACAAACCACATCATTAATTTCCAAATTTGCCCCTAGGGGGCGCTGGCGCTCCAGTCGCGAACAGCTGCTTGGCACTTCCTCCAGCGCTCTGCTTTTTGAATTAACTTTACCTTCGAGGTTGTTTTACATCGCGATGTGGAGATCTGCAACCCCTTCAAGGCTGCGTGGTATTCTGTCATATGAAGGACTGTCATGCAGTTCCCCCTCCATAGCATTCTGCTGTTACGAACGGCTACAATAAAGGTCATTTCGCACGAGTGTAAGCGACGGGTGGAGGAATTCTGAGAAAGGCCTGGCTGGGTCACAGCGTTTGGGCAGTTGGAATTTTGGTAGTTACAGCCAAGCACTGCCTTCCGCGCGGGTGGATTAGTCTACACTCCCCAAGCAGAGCCGGAGAGAGCCGTCCCCAGAGCTCCGGGAGTCAGCCTGCAGTGGGGTGGGGTGTCAGTTCTGAGAAATCTTAACAGGACCCTTCCCCCTCTGAGAGCCACCTTCTCAGACCACACCCAGGGTGCCCCGGGGAAGCTTTGGGTGCAGAAAAGCTAGGTGTCCAGAAACTCCCCAGCCCACCTTCTCAGACCATGGGCAAACAAAAGTAGGAAAGCCTTTCCTGAGATAGGTTGATCCTGGCTATTACATTTAGTAATTTTTTTAACCTCCAAAAAAGACAATTTTGTTGCTCTTCCGATTCTGTAAGTAATACAGCCTGGAGCAAAAGTAGGTTTATAGTTGTGAGTACCGGGAACAGCTTATTCTTGTATTATCACTTCTTGATTATTACGGTATTTGCCATATGAACAACCATCCATCTACTTTTGCCACACCCTGTACATACGTATTTCAAAGGGGGAAATCCCTTCCCCCACCAACTGGTTGTTCTGAAAACTTTAAAGACTTCAGAAAAAGTGCAAGAATGGTGCAATGAGCACCCATATACCCTTCACCTTGACTCACCAGTTCACATTTTGCTACATTGGCATTATCTTTTTTTTTTCTGAACCACTTGAGACTAAGTTGCAGACATTCACCCCTAAACACTTCAGTGTGCATTTCCTAAGAACAAGGACGTTTTCCTACAAAACCACAGTGCGGTGATAAGTTTAACATTGGTAAATTAATGTCTGTTGTACCAGCCTCATTCAATTTGGTCCGGTTGTCCCAGTAAAGTCTTCTAAAACTCTCACCCCCAACTCCCTGCCCTCAGGGTCCAAATAAAGACCTGACTTGGCATTTAGCTATAAGCCTGGAGTTTGGATTTCTCCTCTTGGGCTTGGTGGTTCCCAAGCCCTTGGCCCTGCCCCCAGGAAGGCAGCTATAGGTGGGGACAGTGCTGGCCGTGAACTCAAAGGTGTTGATGGGGTCCACAGGAGGGATCTGAGCCTCACTTCAGCCCCCAAAAATATCTTGTTAAGCCCTAGGTTGCAAGCTGAAGGGGACACTGCCCCTGCCCCAAGGCTTGCTCTGAAAGAATTCAGCCTCCATAAATCACCTTCTATTTGTGATGCTCTCCCAGTGCTAGGCAAGGACTGGTCCATCAGTTCCCACTACAACCTCTGGGGCTGGTACCATTTTCTCCCCTTTTACAGTTGAAAGGAGTTTGTTTTCCCATCTGGTGAGGAAGGCAGTGGTGGCCACATGGGGCCACGTGATGACTCTGGAAGGGCCCCTGGGTGTGCAGTCAGTGGGAACTGTGGCCAGGTCAGCCATGACAATGGCTATCTCCTCCTCAGGGCTCCAGGTTTGCTCCTCTGGGCAGGCAAGTCTAGCCAGGGCTTTAGAGCTCCGTGGGCATCTTAACGATGCTGATGCACCCTGCAATCGCCGCCACCATCCTTGGGAGGTGCCTCCACTGGCTCGTGGTTTCTCATTGCCCACACATAACCTCTCCTGCCTGCACAGACTGCTACCACCTCCTGGACTTTGGTCACACCAATGATGCTCCAAGCTTTTGAAGCATCTACCTGTGGGGGAAGGCAAGAATGGTGATCTGCTTAGCTCCGGGTCCCTGCTAGGGGCCACAGAATCGTTTGTTGACTCTTTTCATAGTTTTTACAAACATGACCCTAGTCAAGAGTTTGTAAGTTATGCAGGACAGGTGATATCATCTTTATTTTCAGATGAGGAAACTGAGGTGTAGTGACAAATCTCAAAGGCATCCTATTGCAAAAAGAAAACCAGAAATGAAATCCAAGTACCACATTCTGCTATGGGGGAAGCTGAGGTCACCAGGTTTGATTCTTGGCTCTGCTACTTTGCAGCTGTGTGAACTTGGCTCTGGGGAGGAAGGGCTGTAAGGAGTTATAACTCTCTGTGCTTGCATTTGGAGGTACAGATAGGACCAGAAACAGAACCTAGTGGCTCTAAAGGCCCTTTCCAGAACTTTCCGTTCCACAGGTTTTGGAAGGCAATCAATAATAATAATAATAATAGTCATGAGTGCTTTCCAATGGCCTAAGCACTTTACAGTTATTAAGTCACTAAGCCCTCACACAATTCCTGCGAGGTGGGTGCATTATTATCCTCATCAGCTCATTTTATAAGTGGGGAAACAAAGGCTTATTAGAGGCGTTAAGAGACTTGGTAGGGGCGGCACAGCTGTTGCAACAGGAAAATAGAGCGAGGCCCCTGCCCCCCACTGCTCTGGTCTTGAGGCAGGTAAGCGGTGCTGTCCCGCACAGCCCTGAATTTCTTGGAGTTTCGGGGGCCTGAGGCCTGACTAGATGGAACATGTGAGCAGGTCGCTGTGCGGGGATAAGGAGCCCTGGGTTGAGAGTGGAGTCGGGAGGGAACCCCTCGGGATTCAGACAGGTGAGTCCCGAGGGGCTCCCTCAGGCGTCAATTCTGACTTTCTTTTGGTTAACGTTGGTGCTATGATCTCTGGGGTCTCCGTTTTTCTTGTTTGCATATGGGAAATTGCATGGGAGAAACCTGGGTTCTGCCTCCCACTTGAACCATTACAGGAAAGGACTTCGGCTTCCTCCTCTGTAAGATGGGGAGAGCAATCTCTCGGCTGGTGACTGTGAAATTGTTCAGGTAAACCATAACTTTGAGGTTGTAAAGGTCCTTAGCAGAAGCTGGGTTTTCGCCTGAACCAAGAGTTTATAACATGATTTCGTGTTATTTCAGACCTCAGCTTGGTTTAGGAAGGAAATGGAAAGGGCGCCTTCCCTCTGGCGCTGTAGACCGGCTGCCACTTCACCGGTCACAGATCGCACTCTCCACGCCCCCTGATTCAGGATTCCAGGCGGTGGGAAGTCGCAACGCCTTTTCTCAGGGAAAGCTTAAGATAGGCCCCTTGCCGTCCACGTGCTGAACGAGCTTGCGCAGAAAGGCTAGGCTCTTCGAGATCCGGAAAGAGTCGCATCTGGGCGTGAGGGGCGGGGAGGCGAGTTACGTCAAAATCGCGGCCTACTCTTCTTAAAGGCGCAGGCTCTCACCAAGTCGCCGCCCCCCCCGCCCCCCCCCAACGTTCAAACAAATATCGTGGCTGCACAAAAGTTTTAAAGAGAAGGCAGGTAGTGAGGTCTCGGCAGCGGGGCTGCCCGGGAGAGAAATGTGTCTTCCTGAAGGGACGGATCAGAGACGTCGGCGTAGGATTTAAACTCAGCTGTCACCCGGGGAGGCAAGGGGAAACTACCTGGCCGGTTCTAGTTCCGAGCTCTTAACTTCCAGCCTCACCTTCCATTGAATGGGGTGAATAATAACCTACTTCTAAAAGCTTTGAGGCTTAGAAGGAAGAACCGTGTGAGAGTAGCCAACACACAAATGTCGGTCCCCTTCACCCTTATTATTCCTCTCTTGTGCGGAGGATTCCGAGGTGCAGAGCGGTCTGGAAATGCCCAAGGTTACGCGGAGGTGGGACCGAGCCCAGGTTTAAGCCAAGTTGAATCCGGGGCTCCCGGTTTCCGGGCTAGCCTTTCCTCTCCGTCCAGCCTGCCTAGCTCCGACTGAAACTCGTGTAACCTCACTGCCTACCAGCGCGCGCGCGCGCACGCTACAACTTGTCAAGAGTTTTTGGAGCCGAATCCCATCCGATTATCTGTAAAATGGGGATAATTCCTGTTCGATGCGGTCCCCGTGAAGGAGTAAAAACACAGCCCGGTGGGTAAATGTTAGGCATCCCTCTCTGACCTTCCGTGGCTTTGGAATTAATTCAACCCGCCGCCACCACGCAGACTAGGCCACCGAGGAAGGGAGACAGAGTGCATTTACCCACGCTAGGCTGGCAAGTAAAGCGCTGGGGTTCCCGGTGCAGCGCTCCGCCGCAGGGGGGACTAGTGGGGTGGGAGTTCTGAAAATACGCTGTCAATGCAGTGCTGCCGACAAGTCACGTGCAACGTGGAGATCTGTGACCTTGGCGCGCGGGCCCGATGAGATCCGAGCCACTTGGGGAAAGGGGATCAGCGGGTCCCGGAGGCGTGCTCCAGTGGGCGGGGCCGGCGTCACTCCGGGCGTGCGACCGGTCGGTCCTTGAGGGGCGGGGCCTCGCCGCGTTTTCCGGGGGCCGAACGGGCTCCGGGGCCTTCCTAGTCAGCCTTGCAGCCAAGCAGGAGCGCGCGGACCCCGCACCGGCGGCGGAGCCCTCGTGGGCCCGCCCGGCCCCGGGCCCCGCGCCGCACGAGTACCGACCTAGAGCCAGGTGGGTAGGGCGGGATGGGGGCTGAGGGCCGGGACAGGAACTAAAGCCGGAGTCGGGTGTCTGGGGGTCTCGGGGATCCCGAGCCAGGGCTGGGCCGGGGGGGCGGAGTTGCGGGCCCTTGAGTTGATCAAAGCGGCTCCACCAGGCTCTCCTTTCGCGCGCGGCAGAGGCAGGGAGTGTAGCAGAGCGGCGAGGAGAGACCCTGCCTCCCTATACCTACTTCTTGCTCTCTCGGTCGAGTCCCCCGGCATGTAACTTTGGGGAGAGAGAGCAGAGACATTGTTATTCTAATCTCGGCCCCGGAGGGGATGCGGGGAAGGGCTGGGAGCCCAGTCCGCGGTTCGAAGAGGCGGACGGACCCTTAGACGCCAGCAGACCTGTTTATACATATCCCGCATTGCTCAATCTCACCGCTCTCTACGTTCGGTGACTCTGGGCTTGCATGTGCCCGTTTCAGGGCAGGGTGTTAGAATGGGGGGCGGGGTGCAGAGGGATGGCTAAAGCGTTTTGATCTTTGGGCCCCTGGGGCCAAACCGGGCACCGTCGCCGAGGAGGTGAAATGTCAGCCTGTATTGTATGGTGCGGATGAGGAAATGGCGGCGAGCCGTTATTGCCCGTTAACCAACCGGTGACTGTTTTAGCTTCCTGCCTTACTACTTCGAAAGTGACCTTGGGAAGGTCGTTTCATCTCTCTGAGTCACAGAGAGATCTCTCTTTAGAAAAGTGGAGATAACAGTACCTGCTGTAAAAGGCTATTGTGAGGATCACATGAACTCATCATACTCAATGAATGAGTGGGGTGAGGGGTCAGAATAGTCAAAGAGCCCTGCCTCAGTTTTCCCCAGCCGCTGGGTCTGGTTTGTGACTGAGCTTTGTTTTCTGTTTTTTCAGAATTGGAGGTACAAGATGGCTGATCAGGATCCTGGGGGCATTAGCCCCCTCCAACAAATGGTGGCCTCGGGTGCTGGGGCTGTGGTCACCTCTCTCTTCAGTAAGACCATGGGAGCCCAATACATCTCCCTACCTTGGGAGGTGGGGTGGGCAGCTGGGGACTGGGGCAGATCAGAGGGGTCGGGAGAAGAGTCTTAAAAGGAGCCTGCAGACCTGCCCTCTCCCGCAGTGACCCCGCTGGATGTGGTGAAGGTTCGCCTGCAGTCCCAACGCCCGTCAGGGGCCGGCGGTGAGTGTCCGACCCTGGAGCTGGTAGAGGGTGGTACCCTCAGCGATGAGATTGCCGGGGCAGGTGCCGGGCTCTCCTGACTTGAGGGCCTGCCTTGCATTTTAGAGCTGATGCCTCCTACCAGATTCTGGAGCCTCTCTTATGCCAAATGTAAGTGCCCCAGGCCACAGGGAGCCTGTGAGTGTCTTGGGAGAGTCCCGTGTCCCCCCCCCCCCCCCCCCCCGGCACCTGTGAGCCCCACAGCCTTGGATAGGACAGATGGATGGCCTTTCAGGTTTCAATCAGCCAGCCCTCTGTCCCGCACGAGAAGGTTCGCCTAGGGACCCTGGCCTCTGCTGGCCTTTCGGAGCCATGGCATCCTCATGCTTCCCCCCCTTCTGCAGTGCCCTCCTCTCTCCGACCTACAGGGAAGTGTCTCCTGTACTGCAATGGAGTGCTGGAGCCTCTGTATTTGTGCCCAAACGGCGCCCGCTGTGCCACCTGGTTTCAGGACCCCACCCGCTTCACTGGTACCATGGTGAGGAGCGGCTGTGCCCTCAGCTGGGTCTGGCAGCATTCCTGAGGGATTCAGATTGCTTGGGCAATAGACCCAGGAGAGAACAGATACTGCAAAGCATGTGGGGGCAGTCAGTGCTATTTGGGAAAGCGTTCCCTGTGGAGGTGGACAGGACACTCTCCCTGGACCCAGATGGGGAATCGCATGTGTGAAGATCCACGGGGCTACCGCCTCCCCATAGGCCCCAGGGCTGTGGGCAGAGGCGCGGGCATCAGGCTAGGTCCCAGCCTGGGCCAGCCCATCATAGACCTTTTTCGTATTCATCCCTCTTACCCTGGGCTGATATCCTCTTGGCCAGGATGCCTTTGTGAAGATTGTGAGACATGAGGGCACCAGGACCCTGTGGAGCGGCCTCCCTGCCACCCTGTGAGTGCCCCGGGCCTGCACGTGGTCTTCTCTTGTGCCCGGCTGGTGTCGTGCTCCCCTGTTGGCTGGCTGGGTGGGGCAGCGGAGGCCTGGGAGGTTTGGGAGTCCCAGCTGACATCTTTTCACCTCCCAGGGTGATGACCGCGCCAGCCACTGCCATCTACTTCACCGCCTACGACCAGCTCAAGGCCTTCCTGTGCAGTCGAGCCCTGACCTCTGACTTCTATGCGCCCATGGTGGCTGGGGCTCTGGCCCGCTGTGAGTGCAGCCCTGGGCCCTTGATCTTCTTTTGACTGCCACCCCCCGCACCCCACCTCACCTCACCTCACCTCACCCCACCTGAGCTCAGTCCTGGCTCCCAGCTTCTCTCTTCACTTGCTTGGGGGTAGGGAGATGTATTGGGCTCCCAGACCCTGGGGCGGGACCTGCAAGCCGATCCCTCCCCACTGTTCCCCACAGTGGGCACCGTGACTGTGATCAGTCCCCTAGAACTGGTACGGACGAAGCTGCAGGCTCAGCATGTGTCATACCGGGAGCTGGGTGCCTGTGTCCGAGCCGCCATGGCTCAGGGTGGCTGGCGCTCTCTGTGGCTGGGCTGGGGCCCCACCGTTCTTCGGGATGTACCCTTCTCAGGTGGGCACCAGGGATGCAGGGGCGGGGCGGTTAAGGGAGCCCTTGGATGATGCACAAGAAGTCTACAGCCAAGTCCCAACTTTGGTATCACTGGTTATGAAGTCACTTAACTTCTGAGCTCTGACTATCTCATCTGTGAAATGGGCTCAGCAAACAGGGTACTTGCCCAGGTTTTCATGAGATAATTCCTACAGAGAGCCTGTTACAGAAACTGGCCTGTAGCAGGAAAGCCTTTTACCTGGGAGGGAGCAGTTGCCATGGTATCGGTCTGTGGAAGATGGGCAGTATGGGCCCACCCCTCTGCCTTCCCCATGTCTAATAAGTACCCTGTGCCCACAAGCCTTGTATTGGTTCAACTATGAGCTGATGAAGAGCTGGCTGAGTGGGCTCAGGCCAAAGGACCAGACGTCAGTGGGCATCAGCTTTGTGGCTGGCGGCATCTCAGGGACGGTGAGTTACTTGGGCTGGGGGTGAGGCTGGCAGAGGTTTCCTTGCATGGTAGTACATCAGCTGCCTGTCAGGAAGCAAGCTTGCCCTCCCTGGTGACCCTGGCTGGACGCAAGGGATGGGGGCCTGGGAATGGAGATGAGCCCTCTCCCCACCCCACCAGGTGGCGGCCATCCTGACTCTACCCTTCGATGTGGCAAAGACTCAACGCCAGGTTGCGCTGGGAGCGGTGGAGGCAGTGAGAGGTGAGGGGTTTGGCTGGTGTGGGGTGGGCACATGTCGGGGTCCAAGCAGGGGTCTTACTAGACGGGGCCTATGCCTGCAGTGTCGCCCCCTCACACTGACTCCACCTGGCTGCTGCTTCGGAGAATCCGAGCTGAGTCTGGCACTAGGGGGCTCTTCGCAGGTGAGCACGTGTGTGTGTGTGTGTGTGTGCGTGTGTGCGTGCCCACGCGCCCCGGCCCTGGTGGAGTCGGGCCCTCTGGGACCCCGGTCTCTGACCCCAGCCTTGCCCTCCCGCTGCAGGCTTCCTCCCCAGGATCATCAAGGTCGCCCCGTCCTGTGCCATCATGATCAGCACCTATGAGCTGGGCAAAAGCTTCTTTCAGAGGCTCAACCTGGAGCAGCCTCTGGGCCCGTGAGAGGAGCCAGGGAGTGGGGGCCCGTCTCCCCCATGGACGGGGTGGGGCGGGAGGAGGCTGAGCCAAGTGCCTTGTCCTCTGGAGAGGGGCCTCATACTTACTACTCCTCAACTGAGCCCCAGGGGTAGCTTCTTGCCCCTTTGGGCAACACCCACGCCTTCCTCAGACGGCCTTCTTCCTGCTGGTCCTCATCCCAAGCCCCAGGGATCACCCTCCCCTTTCAAATTCAAGACCAAATCTGTCACCTGCCCCCCTTTTGCCCATTTCCCTGTGTGTGTGTTGTAGCCAGCCTGTCGCTGTTGTTCCTCGAGTGTAAAGATGATGAACTCCTCTCCAGTGTCTGTGACTTCGGGGCCGTGGGGTTAGGGGAGCAGGCTTGTGAGTTGCTCTGCCCAGTGACACCGTGTCGAGGACCCCCCACCACTTCAGTGAGGACCCATCTTTGGGGAGGGGTGCTCAGCAGGCAGTATCCCTACAGTGTTGGGCCCAGGGCAAGAGATGGTGAGACCTCTGTCCCCAAGGGCACAGGCAGTGATGACAGCCAGGCTTTGGCCTCATGGGCCAGACCAGTCGCTTAGGATGGTGGGATGGAAGGGAAAAGGCCCTGGCAGGGCTTGCCTCCTCCATCTTACCCCACCCCCCACCCTAGGGTGTTCGGTCTCTTCTCTTCCTGGAGTTGAGCAAGTTCCCAAAGGATGTCAGGATGAAGGGGTACTTATGCGTCTTGGTCCTGTTCTGGGTGGACCTAATACTCAGGACAGTTCATATAAAAGTCACTCACTCCTGAACTGTTCTGACCCACCTGTTCCCACGGGGCACAAACCGATTCTCGATGGCCCGGCATCAGGTTGGTTATGGGCCCCAGCACGGGCTCTGCCGTGTTCTGCTAACCTCAGGACAGGGCCCTGTCCCAGCCCCACAGACAGGCCACCCTCGGTCCTCTGTCTTTTATTTGCCCGATTCCCTTGGAGCCCCCACACGGGGGGCTGAGGAAGAAGTGACGCCAGGGCATGAGTACAGGGAGAGACGGGGGAGATGGAGGTGCTGAGGCTGGGCCCCAAGTTCCCGAGGCGGGTGTGGGGGACCGAAAAGGGGAGTCCCAGGAGGGAGCCAGCCAGGCAGCCATGGGTCACCAGAAGAATGGAACAAGCTTCCCCAAGGGTTCCCTGTGGCTTTGACGACCCCACCTGCCTGCCAGACCCGCATCCCTTGGCAGCCCTGGCTTCCCAGACAGGAAGCTAAAACCAGAAGAAAAAGACCCCTGGCTGGGCAGGCAGCCTTCTCTGGAAGGGTGGCCTGGACTGGGGCACTCTGAGGAAAGGCAGCAGGCAGCAGCCCCCGGCAGGTGGGGCCAGTGTGGCCTGCACTTCAGCTGGGGCTCAGTGCGGGGCTGCCCTCGGGGCTGTCGCTCACCAGGCACTCGTTGGATTTGAAGCTCGCCAGGGACTTGCAGCTGGGGATGGAGGCCAGGGAGCCGCAGAGGCCCAGCATGGAGGGCGTGGGGTCCTTCCCTGGGGAGAGAGGGTGGTGAGGCCAGACCAACCAGTCTGCATGTGTGGTGGGGGGTGGGCTCAGGCTGGGGAGGGGTAGTCCCTCGGGTCCCATCCCCCCAGGAGACTTTCCTCATTTCTGCATCATTTGCATTTCAATTAACCTTGACAAGCGCCTGCTCCGGCCTGCAGAGCTGGGAACACTATTGTAATCGTCAGTTTATGTCTCTGTCTCCCCCTGAGGTTCATCCTCTTTTTGTCCGTTTATTAAACACATCAGTGAGCACTTGCTCTGTTCCAAGCACTGGGGATACAGAGAACGGACGAGACACAGTCCTTGCCCCCAAGGAGCTCACAGTCTGGTGAGGAGACAGACACACGGACAATCACAAACAGTGTGGCAGGGTCACTTGTCCAAGGCCCGCCTTTGTCTTAAGATCTAGGGTCATCTGGTACAGTAGGGTTTTTGGAAAGAGACAGGACGTCCAGGCGCCAAGAAAACTAGGGTGGGAAACCCAGGTGACGCCACGGGGCGGGCAACACAAAGTGCATGCGTTGAAGTCCTGGACATTCGCGTGAAGGGAGCCACTAATTCGGCTCTGAGCTTCCTGGCAGCCAAAGAAAAGGGGGAAACAAGGGTCAGGCAAGTGGTTCACAGAGTGCATGAGATATGAGCAAATGAGGCCAAGACTCCCCGGGAATTTGAAGCCCTCGAGGATGTCATGATACCAAAAAGCCATTAAGCCCTCACTGCACGCCAACACTGGTGATCACTTTAATCAACACCCCCGTTTCACGGGTGAGAAGTGCCCAGCAAGGTGAATAATTGACCACGGTCCACAGCCACAGGAGGCACAGCTGGGGTTTGCACCAGGGTCTGCCTGACATCCAAACCAAGCTCTTAACTGCAGTACCGACCTCTCTAGAAGGGCTGAGGGCAATGTCCAGGGCCTGGCCTGAGCCCTCCCTGCAGGGAGGCTGGGTGCTGGATTGGGGGCTCACCGATGGGGCCCCAGGGCTCCTCGTCCTGCTTGCCCTCTCCCAGGCGCTGGGAGTCGGAGCTCAGACTGGCTTCGGCTGACAGCGGCTCCGTGCTCATGAAACTGTGTCTGCGGCAGAGCGGATAGCAGGTGTACGGGCAGAGGCTCACCGCCCCCCAGACCTCCTGCCCTGGGAGGAGCCTTCTTCTCTGGGAACCCTCCCTCCTAGGCCGGGCCTGGCTGTGCTTACCTCCGGTAGCGCTTGGGGTCGCTGACACCCTCCGCCCTGTGGAGCGTTCCCAGGGACGGCCACTGGTTGACCAGGGGGGTGGTGAACTCCTTGGAACCCTGGGCCAGGGGAGCGTGGTCACCAGGGATCAGACCTGTCCTGGGATGGGGAGGGTGGGGTCAGGCTGGCTAGAGGAGGGAGCGGAAGTAGGGAAGAGGGTCTCAGCAAGGGGTAAGGGGAGGGGTTAGGATTGACACCGAGATAGCAGAAAGGGGGACAGTGTTGAGGATCAGTGGGGCAGGTTCTGGGTGTCAGTGGCGGCTACTGCGAGGGGTCTGAGGTGACAAGGATTAGTGTGCTCACAGTGGGGCTAGAGAGTAAGAGGGTGTGGGGGTCGTAGAGAATAGTGTAGATCCCCAGAAATGTGATGGGGGGCAGCGCTTGGGGCATCAAGCTGAGAGGGCATTGGCTGAAGGAAGGTTTGGTGGGGAAAGGTCAGGGGCAGTCGGTGTGAGGTCAGGGGTCACCATGGGTGATGGCAGTCAGTAGGCGTAAGTAGCAGCTCAGACAGAAGTAATTCAATCACGTTGATCTGATCATCTCTGAGTAACAGAGGTCCTCGTGAGTAATGTTGGGGTCCCTGGAGTAATGTTGAATGGCCGTTCTAGCTGACGGTGGATGGTTGAGGAAGTGGGGAGTGGGTTTTGGAGGGATCCCAGAATGTCAGTTGAGGATAATGTTACAGATTGAAGGGCACCGGTGGGATGTCAGGGTAGAGGTGATGGGGTCAGTGGTTTGATACTGGCGGTTGGTGGAGTTGGGTGTGGGTGTCAGGAAAGGTGAGGTTAGAGTCCGGGGGGCGGGGGGCGCGCTCACAGCTGCTCCTGCAGCTCCAGAATCACGCCTTCCAGCTCCCGCTTCTCGCGCTGGTTCTGCGCTGCCGCCTCCTCCAGTTGCAGCTGCAGCCTCCGGTTCTCCGCCTCCAAGTCCTTCAGCTGCGACTCGCGCAGACGCACGAGCTCCTCCAGGTAGCCCTGCGGAGCCGTGGCTCAGCCTGGGCGGCGGAGGAGGGTCCCGGCAGCCGGCTGGCCCGCCCCGCTTTGCCCTCCCAGCGCCTGTCACCCGCGCCGCGCCGCGCACACCTTCTGCGCATAGACGATGCGGAACTTCTGTTCCATCTTGTGCCACTTGCTGTACCAACTGTCCTCGTCGGTGACGAGCGGCAAGTACGGGTGCTCCGGCGAGTTGTCCTCGCTCGTGCTGCTCTCGGCGCTGTGCCGCTCCTCCTCATCAGTCAGGTAGTCGTAGCTTGCGGGAGGAAGCAGTGGGCACCGGCCGACTTGCGCGGCGTCCCACGCGGCCCCCCTGGCCTGGGGGCCCCAGGCGCCCGCCCAGCCAGTTCCCCACCGCCATCCCCGCCCCTCCGGGCGGGGGCCTGCCCGCACCCACTGCAAAAGTCGGGCTTCTCACCTCTGGGTGAACTTTAGGTAGGGCGTGTAATCTATGACCACGGGGGTCTTCCCGTCCAGCACCTCACCCTTTAGGCAGAAGCTGGGGGCAGAGAACCCATAGGGTTAGGGTGGACATGAGGGGGTGGGGGTGTGGACATTCGCGGGGGGGACACCCCACCACCGCCACCGGCGCCCAGACCCCACCTGAAGTCTATGGCGCTCAGGCCTATCAGCATCCCGGTGAGGACTGTGGCTTCCTCCCTCAGCATGATGGCTCCTGAGTCATAGAAACGTCTGTAGGGAGTCGGAGCGGGGGTGGGACTGATGGTGCAGCGTCCTCCCTCCCAGGGAGCCCCCATCCCTCAGGGCTGTCTTGTTGGCTTATTACAGTTCTTTCCCAGAGGAAAGAGGTATGTAGCTTCTTGCTCATCCCTCAGGTGTGGGTCTTGTATCTCCCTCAGCCTGGGGCCCTCTGGGGACAGCACCTGTGTCCCTATCTATTAGAATGTTTCTCCTGAGACTAGACTCTCCTCAATCCTCTGAACTGCCCCTTCCCTCCAGTACTGAGTCACCCCGATCCTTAAAGTCCAGAAATGCACTGGTCCCCTTGGGGCCATCCTGCCTCCGGACACATTGCAGGGGATAAGCTGCAGGTGGGGACCCTGCGCGTGGGCAGCAGGCACACACTGCTGCCGCTGTCTGGGGGCGCGTAGGACTGCGTGCTGTGGTCCTGGAACAAGGCCAAAACGCAAAATGGCGCATAGTCTTGTCCGGGCATGTATCTAAATGTAGAGCTGGGCGTGAGACTGGTACTGGGAGGTGGTGGAAGGTAATGAATGTGGCTTGGAGGAGGCGATGGTGGTGCCAAAGGTGTGTTTTAGGACCACAGTCTGGACTGGAAAGTCTGGAGGACAGGAAAGCATGCTGGGAAGCATGGTCGTGGTGCATGCTGGGAATTGTGGCCCAGCTAGGGCGGTTGTGCAGGAACTGAAGGATGGAGTGTGCTTAGGCAGTGAACATGCACCCTGGGGCCTGTGGCCTGCGCTGACTGAGGGGGCCTGACCTGGTGGTCCGGGTGTCCCGCAGAGCCGTGGTGATGTACTCTGACATGCGCTTCTCCATCAGTGCTACCCGGATCCATGCCCGGCCCTGGAAAGCACACTCACCTTTACTTGCAGCCCTGAAAGGGACCCAGGTGCACACCATTGGGTCTGGACCTCCTGTGGCTCTTCTCCCCAGTCCCCGTGGCAGGGGTAAGGACCAAAAAGTAGGCAGTTCCACTGTGTCCAGAGCGGGGAGCCGCTGCCCCGGCCCATTGCGGGCCACCCACCTTGGCTCGGGCTGTGCTGATGTTCTCCATGTTTTCGATGCTGCCCACGCAGTTGTTGGGCACTTTGCTGCAGGCCAGCCGGATATAGTCCCAGAAGCCCCGCTGCCCGTCTGAGCTGAACCAGCTCACAGGACCTGCTGGGGCACAGGCTGAGCCAGGGCAGGGAGGGGGCTCAGCAAACAAGGGAGTTGGGAGAGGGTCCATGTAACAGGGCACATACATGCATCTGTGTAAGCAGCCACATGCATACATACATAGTGCCTACCCCAAACGTGTGCACAAACACGCACCCACACAAAGAGCACGCCAGTGTATAACTGCGTGTCCAGAAAACCCCTTCCCCTCTTCCCAGCTCTCTGCGTGAGCTTCTATGAGTGACCCAGAATTGGGACCAGGGTCAGCAATGGTGGTCAGAAAGCCACAGAGTAGATCAGAGTGGGGCGGCTGGGAGCTGAAGGTGGGTGTTGGGAGGGCTGCGCAGCGGGGGCAGGAGCCTGGGCTCACCTTTGAAACGGTGGCTGAGGATCTGCTCCAAGATGGCTGCGAAGTTCACAAACTCCTCAGACGAGTCGTCAATGGGCTCTGCTGTGTATTTCTCCAGCAGGGTTTTCACAGAGAACCTGGCGGGGGGGCAGTGGGGTGTCGGGTGAGAAGGCAGGGAGATGGTGGCAGGGGGAGGGCATCAGGCAAAGAAAGGGACAAAGGGCAGAGAAGTCATGAGGAGCACGGTTGGTGCTGGGGCGGGCAGGGGAAGGGGGGAAGAGGTGAGAATATAGTGACCACAGAGCTGCTGTGACAGGGAAGCACTGGGGTGGCAGGTGGGAAACTGACCAAGTGGGTGGCAGGAAATGTAACAGCCAGAGAAAGGAAGCTTCAGGAACCTAGTGTGAGAGGGCATGAAACAATAGGCAGAGTCCCGGTGCCCAGAGCCACTCCTCCTTGTCCACCCTCTGAGCCGAATCCTCTCTGTGTGTGGGTCGGGGTTTGGCAGGAGTTAGAAGCTGGTCTGTGCCCATTCCCTGAGCCATCTTCTGCTCTTGCTGGAACAGGCTGCAGTCCCTTCTGGGGTGGAGGGTCACCTGTGCCAGGGCTGTGAGTTGGCACCAAGCACATGGGGTGTGGGCATGCATGGTGGCCAGGTGGGCTCTCAGCACACCGGGGGCCCCGTCCCCCCTTTTCCTTTCCAGCTGGGCCACCTACACACCAGCTGCCCAGAGCCAGGCGGTGTGGAGCCAGGCTGGGGGAGTAAGGAGTGCGGGTCTGACAGACACACTGGGAGGGGGGAGCACTGGTGGCAGATCTGTGGAAGGGGCCTTGGGGGTCCCGACACCGACACCAAGCTTCTCAGAGATGAAGGGGGAAGGCCCCCAGCGTCCCATGATCGCCCTATTGTGGGTGGCAGAGCAGATGTGGGGGTTGCTTGGAACTGCCTTTCTTCCCCTAAGCCTATCGAGCCCCATAATGTGCCCAGCCCTATACTTTGCATGCGTTATCTCACCCATCCTTACAACAGGCCAGGGAGGTAGTTCCTCTTATTATCCAGCATCCTCATTTCACAGATAAGGGGTTAACAGATTTGTTCACAGTCCTATCACTGCAGTTTGTCAGGATGCAAGTAGATATGTCTGATTCCAAAGTCCTTGCTCTTTCTGCTTCATCTTATGGCCTCCAGGTGGCTGTCAAATTCCCAAGGACTTGAGCAGCCCCTGCCTGCTCTGCCCCCCATTCTGCAGGCTCCAGCCCTGGGGCACTGGCCTCCCTGGCTCTCAGGCCAATGGCATAGCTGAGTCCAAGGGCTTCCCTCCCTTGCCTTTGGGCTTAGAGTTGGCCCGGCCTGGGATCAGAGCCAGGCCAGTGTTGGGACTGCACTGGGTGGGGGCGGCCTGGTGGACTCAGTCCTCTTTCCTTGTAACACCTGTGTGACTTTGGACAAGTCATTTAATCTCTCAGAGGACTGTTGTCTGAGGCACAAACAGGAAGAATAGTACTTGCCTTGGTACATTTTGGTTCAGATCCCAAGCAGGCCTGGGAGAAGGTGAGTTCGTACAGGCCAGGGCTGGTGAGCAGCTGGGCCATGAACAGGAAGGTTGGGACATTATCTAGGCTTCATTATGCAGCCCCCTCGTTCCCACCCCCATGATTTGCTCTGGTCATCTGGGTCAGACCACAGTGGGAGCCTGGGGCTGGTTTCGGAGTGGCAGCCATCTGCCATTTGTCCTCAGGGGTGCTGCAGAGCTGGTCATTGCCCTGGGGAGACCCATGGTGTGCTCCCTGTTAGGAGGCATAGTGACTGCTGCAAGTTACCATGGAGACAGGGAGGCCATGGCCCAGGGGAGCCTTCAACCTGCTAAAGGGAACTGTTCTGGGAGCTGGAGGCGGGCCATGTGACTGTGATGAGGCAGCTGAAACCCGAGGGGTTTCTGAGCCTTTGTGATGCCCCCGACCCCCCAAACCTGTCTCTCGCACTGCAGCTCTGAGTTCACTTTCCGTCCACCAGAACCTCTGCTTCTGCAGCCTAGGCCAAGGGGAGTTCCCTCCTTCCCCATATACTCAAGCTGCCCAGCTGCCCTGGCTGGCAAGAGAAAGAAGAGAAACCTAGGAGGTCAAGGGTGAGGAGAGGGATGGGGGGGCATCATCAGGGCAGGGCTATGTTGTGTGCCGGGCCCTGGGCCAGGCTCCCACATGGATTAGGTCATACTATTCCTTGGCGCGGCTGGTACATCTGTAATGGGGATGATGAGGCACCCACGGCCCGGAATGAGGAGGAAACTTCACCAAGGTTGCACAGCTAATAACTGGAGAAGTAAGAGCTTGAACCTAGGACCATCTGGGCCCAAGGGGGAAATCTTTGTTCTACACCGCACTGGCAGGGTTGGGGTGTAAGGGTGGAGGCGGCTGGCACTAAACACTCATCCCTTCTGTAATATTTCGGGCATTTTTACAGAGGTCTGGTGTGTACCTCGCTGTGCTAGGCACGCAGGACACAGAGGTGGGAGACAGGCACCACTCTAGTGTGGCCGGGTGTGCGCCCAGGAACCTGGACAGAGCTACAAGACACAGTAGCCAGGGCATCAGGTGGGCGCTGAGTGCTGTGTGCAGGCAGGTGAGGCCGGCAAGGGAAGGCAACTGAGATGCGTACTGGGAGCTCCTCGCCCTCAGAGGTGGCAGGGCGGGGAGATCGCAGCTGAAGAAGGCAGCTGGCATGGGGACCCCAGAGGGAGAGTTGAGTATAGGGGTGCTGAAGTAGAGAGGCTGGGCAAATGACCGTTCCTGGCTTCAGAGCAGGGAAGGGGGGGTGAGTCTCTGCAGGGCTGAGGTGGGAATGTTAACTTAGGGGGGCCCCAAGAAAGCAGGGAGATCTTCCCAACACTTCAATGCCTGCACCCTCATGGGCCAATGGGCCTGCCCTCCCAGTCTCCTCCCCTGGAACCAAGGAGACTCAGGTTTCTTTGGCCAGGCCCTCAGTCCTTCCCCCGGCAGGGGCAGCTCCTCTCACCCTGCATTGGATGAGTTCAGGGTCTTTGCCCACGGTCTTTGCCCTCGCGCCCGGTTGACTATCACAGAGGAGGACACCATTCCTGCTTCAGGGTTCGAGCATTGGAAAATCTTCTAGAAAAGCCCCACTCCAGACAGGCTAGGCTGTTGAGGAGGAGCGAGGGATGCTTGGGGGTGATCATGCCCCTGCCCCATCAGTTCTCCTAGGCCCACTGCCTGCCTGCCCCCAGCAGGGGAGCCAGCCATCACCACCCCTCCCCCTCACACACAATGTCACTTCCTGGTTCTCACAGGAAGCTGCAGTGCCAATTAAACACCCCTCACCTTCCAGGCCCCAGGCTGGCCAGAGGCCTGGCTTGGCCTAGAAGGGTAGAGAACAGACCTTCAAACCCCGTCCCGGGTCTGGGCCTTTGGACGAGCTCCTTAACCCTGTGCTGCCTCCCTTTTCTCCAAGGCTGCTCTGCATCCTCCCGCTGGCACGCACATCCAGGCTTCCAAAGCCCGACCCCACGCCTCTCCCCGACCACCCCACCCCCACCCGCCCACGGAGCCTACCTGCACACGGTAATCAGGTTCCTACGCTCCACGGCCACATTGCGGGAAGACGCTTTCTTTGAGGATAGCCCTAGAGCCATGATGGTCTGGACAAAGCTCGTTTCCATCCAGATGTGCAGCCACTGCTGCCGCTGCCAGCTGCCCCTTGCCCCCCCTGGTACCCGGGCCCCCAGACCCCGCTGGGTCACAGCTGGGCCCTTTGCCCGTCGGGGCCCTTCGTCCCCTCTACTGCCATCCCCTCTGCCACTGCGCCGGGTGCCCGGCCCCTTGGCTCCCTCCCCAGGCGGTGATTCCGGAGCAAAACAAGGCCGGGGAGGGAGCTCTCCGAGGTGCTGAGCCGGGGCCGTCACCCCCTCCCCTAGTTGCCCGCCCCACCTCCGCCAGTGACGTCATGGTCTGGGGCCCCGCCCCCAGAAAGCCGGGGACCAATCTGCAGAGGGTTCAGGATTTGGAGGGGAGGGAAAAGGACCAGGGCCCCAGGGAGGGTGGAGGGGGTCCCTACAAGAGGCAGGGATTGGAAGGAGTGAGAGGGAGCGTCTGGGCTATGCTCTACCCCCATGCCCAGAGCCCGGGACCCCTCGCCTTGCATCTCTGAGCTCCGACACCTCTACTCTCCTGTTTCTGACCTGCGATGAGCGGTGTCTAGCTCAGCTTGCTCCCCCAGCTGCCTGAGGAATGGAGGTCCTCACCACCTGTACCCTCACCCCAGCACAACCCCCACTGTCTTAGCAAGACCAGGGCCAGGTCTGTGTTCAGAGAGGGCAGGTGGCCCTGCACTGCTGACTCAGGAGGCCAAGGAGCAGTCAGAGAAACTGCGTATCTGTCTGGGCCCAGGATCGACTTGGCTGCGGCAGCCAATGGAGTCTACGGCTCCAGGGGTGGGGGATGGGAATGCAAAATCAGCCGTGGGAGCCGATTGCCTGGAACCTCTCAGGACAGTGAGTGGAGAGTAGACAGACAGCTAAAGGCCTGGGCTCTGCGGGGGTCCCCAGCGATAGAACTGGGGCCTGCAGCAGCGTCAAGACTGCTTCTCCTTGGAGTCTCACACGCTCACCCCACCCTAGGGGCTCTGGCTTTTGGTTAAGCTCCCTGCTGACAATGTTGCTGCCATCAACCCCCTCTGCGAAGGTGAAGAGGTTCCCACAAAAGTGGCTGCATCTTTCACAGGAGGGGGCAGGGAATGGAGGCACAATCTGGCTTCCCTGCTGCCCTTTGCCTCCCAGGTGCTCTCTCACATTCCTGCTCCTTCCTGCCCCATTCCCCAATTCGACCTGTTCTCTTTCACCTGCTGACATCCCAGGCTTCCACAGAAAGCGTTTCCGTGTTGATTAAAGGGGCCCCGCTCCTCTCCAGCTGGCCTCAGGAATGCCCATCCCAGGGCTCAGCTCTCATCCATTCACCAACTCTGCCTAAGGACTGGATTCACTCTCCTCTGCTGATGGATGGGCAACATCTCCAGGTTGATTCAGATGTGCACCCACATCTGCATATGCCCAGTGGGTAGTGGCCCTCTGTTAGCACAAACAGAGGAGGTGAGATGAAAGGCCTACAGAGAACTTCCCAGCTGTTGTCCGACTTCCTGGGGAGAAGGTCCCGATTCCTGGCCCTTCTCTCATGTTCACTGAGCTTCGTCCTCAGTTCTTGGCTTCCGGGACCTCAGACTTGGTTTTTCCTGTCCCTCTTTTGCTTTTCCCTCTTGCCTCATCTCTAGAAGCCGGTCCTGGCATCCTCCCGCCTCCAGACTCATGGTCAGTGGCCATCGTGATGTTCTTTTGCTTTCCAGTTGCAAGATTTATCTTATGTACAAAAGAACACACGAAACACTAATGTGCAGTTTAAAGAATATTGACAAAGCAAACACTTGTGTCATCACCTCAAAGATTGAGAAAAGAACATTGTCAACACCCAGGACCTCCCATATGTTTCTTCCAGATCTCATCTTAATTCATCTGCCAACAGATGACCACGGTCCTGGATTTTGTGACAATCATTTTCTTGACTTTCTTTATATTTTTATCATCTGCATGACCAGCAATAAAAATATAGTTTAGCCCTGGCTGATGTGGCTCAGTTGGTTGGAATATCGTCCCATAACTAAAGGGCTGCAGGTTCAATTCCTGGACAGGATTATGCCTAGGTCTTGGGTTGAGTCCTGTTCCCCGGGCATGGATGATCCGAGATCTGACCACATGCAGGAGGCAGCCAATTGATGTTTCTCTCTAGCACTGATGTTTCTCTCTCTCCCTTCCTCTTGCTCTAAAGGCAATGAAAACATAAAATCGGGTGTCCGGAAAAAGTCCAGGCATTATTAATATAAAGAGAATGGTTTGCCTGACATCATGTAACCTGGCAGCCAAGGAGAGTGGACTGGAATGTGCATGTGTGAACAGTGATGACTTCACTGTACTAGTCAGTGGGAGTGGTAGATGCTATTGAGTGAGCACGCGTACTGTGTGGCTGTTACATTAAAAAATGACTGGGCAAGTAGAGCAACAAATCTGCATCAAATTTTGCATTAAGCTTGAACACTCCTCCATGGAAACTATTCAGGTGAGTCAGGAGGCCGCAGCTACGGGCAGCTGGTGATGGGCAGCTTCATCACAACAACGCGCCCGCTTATGCATCATGTCTTGTGCAGTTTTTTGGCAAAATATCAAATCAGCCAGGTGACTCAGGCACCCTACAGCCCAGATTTGGCGCCCTGTGACTTCTGGCTTTTCCCCAAACTAAAATCATCTTTGAAAGGGAAGAGATTTCATACCATCAGTGAGGTTCGGGAAAATAAGACAGGGTAGCTGACGGCAACTGGGAGAACTGTGTGAGGTCCCAAGGTGCCTGCTTTGAAGGGAACTGAGGCGTCGTTGTCCTGTGTACAGTGTTTCTTGTATCTCCCTCAGTAAATGTCTCTGTTTCATAGTACATGGCTGGATACTTTCTGGACAGACCTCATGTATAGCATGTGACATTTCAATGCAAATTAGACCTTTAAAGTTTAGGGAAAACTATGCGTTAGAGCAAATGAGGTAGAGATACTGGACCTTCCTTGGCAAAGCCCTGGGAAAGGGGTCAGGAGGCTCCGAGGGGTGGGCACACCAGGATGAAATTATTATTACAGATGAGCAGAGGACCCTCCAGAGGCTGCGTTTCTCATGGGGGCCCAGGGGTAAATCCTTCAACAGAGCGATAAGAAACTAGTGTGTCGGAGCCCCCCTGCCCCATTCCCAGCTCAGTGGCAGGTCTCCTCTGCAGCCCCAGGTCCGTGGTGGCAGAAGCTGCTGTGGAACCAGGCTTCCCAGAGTCAGTGGGTATGACAGGAGCTCTGAGCAGAGGCCAGGTCCAGTGCTTAGTCACTCCTTAGTCACCACAGCCAAGCTGGAGGTAATTCCTGTAATGGGAGGAAGAAGGCCAAACAGCAAGCTGGGATGTAGTGTGACGGCCAGAAGACCATGGGCTTTCTAGGCAGGTGGACCGACAATGTGGGTATTTCTTGACTTACATAGCAGGAAAAAAATGAGCAAGAATGAGTGAGCCCAAGCTGATGTTACCACTGCAAAGGACAATCATGATCCCTCACCCGGTGTCCAGATCTAACTTTCTTCTTCTTCTTCTTTTCTTTTTTTTTTTTTTATTTTGCTGCAGAGCCCATTGATTGAAGGGGAGGCCAGTTTCCTTCAGGAAAAAGTTGCAAAGCTTCTATTGCAGTGATTATTTTGCTCCTCCCTCAGAGGTACTCACAGCCATTATCAGCGCAGCTGTGCACGGAGGAAGCGAGGTGCTCAGATATTTCAAGGCTTTGGATGCAGGGTCTGAGCTGAAGCTGATCCCAGGGGACCAGCAATTCCATTAAGAACATGGATTGGAATGGGGCCAGTTGCTGAAAAGAGACCTGCCCAAATCCATCCCACAGTGGGTGTAAGAGGCCACACACCCACCTGGGGGGTATTTCTCTGGTCCCTGAGTTCATAATTTAAATAGACGGATAGTACTCAACTGCCAGCAAAATTCTCACCTTGGTTTCCTAAAATAAGAGCTATTAGCCCTGGCCAGGCTGCTCAGCTGGTTGGAGTGTCGTCCTGGTCAGAGCGCATGCCTAGGTTGTGGCTTCGCTCCCCGGCCAGGGCATGTATGAGAGGCAACTTATCGCATGCTCTCTCTCTTCACTGAACATATCCTTGGGTGAGGATAAAAACAAATTTTATAAAAGAGCTATTAGAGTAGGAATGGAGAAGTGGAAACTGTCCCTACCCTTGCCAAGATAGTGACTCAGAAGACATGCCCCTTCCCAGGTAGAATGTAGTGATTATAGACATTTCTGACCCTTGGAGAAAACCAGATGCTGGTGGACGTGAGCAAGTGAAAGCCCCACTTTAGCCGCTGTACCAGGTGGTGTGGCAGTTTTCCTAGAACAGATCGGTACAGCCCCTCACATTTAGTCTGTGGCTAGTCATTTGGTGAAGAAATCATTTGTAAGATTAGAATCTCACAAAGGTACACTTCCACCTCCTCTCTCCCTGACCTTGAGCATTGCTGTTCTGCACTGTATTCTAGTTGGCACTTCTGTGCTTGTTAATGAAGTTGAGCATCTTCACATGCTTGTTGACCACCAAGGTGTTCTCTACTATGAAGTTCCTGTTTAAAGCACTTTGCTTATTTTCTCTTGGACTTAAAAAAAAAACTCACCTGAGGATATGTTTATTGATTGGGCAGAGAGAGGCAGAAAGAGAGAGAGAAATCGATTAGTGTCCACCCCAGTTGGGGATCCAAACGAAGCCTCGGTTCAAACCCGGGGATCAAACCTGCAGCCTTTTGGAATTCGGGATGATGCTTCAACAGAGCCTCCCAGCCAGGGTTCTTGCATCGTTTTTCCATTGCTTTGTATGTACTACAAGTTATCTTCTCACATTCTGTGGCTTGCCATTTGGTCCTCTTTATGGTATCTTTTTGTGAACAAAAATTCTTAATTTTAATATAAAGAAATATCACTGTGGGGCCCTGGCTGGTGTAGCTCAGTGGATTGAGCGCGGGCCTGCGAACCAGATAATCACGGTTCGATTCCCAGTCAGGGCACATGCCCAGGTTGCAGGCAGGTTCCCTGCAGGCCAGTTCCCAGCAGGGGACGTACAAACGCAACCATACATTGGTGTTTCTCTCCCTTTCTCCTTCCCTTCTCCTCTAAAGATAAATAAATAAAATCTTTAAAAAAAAAAAAGAAATATCACTGTTTTATCTCTTGTTGGAGAAATCTTTCCTGCCAGGGCTGGGTAACTCAGGTGGTTGGAGCGTCGTCCAAATTCTCCAACGTTATAGGTTCAGTCTTTGGTCAGGGCACATGCAAGAATCAACCAATGAATGCATCAACAAATGGAGCAACAAAGCGATCTCTTTCTCTCTCTCTCTCAAAAGCAATAAATTAAAAATTTTTTAAAAAGAAAGTTTTTCTAGCTTGAGGTTATGGTGTATTTTCTCATATTACCTTACAAGAGTTTTATAGTGTTATTATTTTACCTTAAATTCACCTGGAGTAAATTTTGTGTGTGGCGTAAGATGGATGTCCAAGTCCATTTGGATCCAACACCATTTGTTATTTTTTAAAAGTACTTCCCCTGTGGCTTTGAGGTGTCATCTCCCCAAAATCAAGTTTCTGTTCACGTGTGGGTCTGTTTCTTGGCCCTGCACTCTGCTCCAGTGATCTCTTGGTCTGTCTTTGCACTAGATAATATTGTGTCATTATTAAAGTTTTGTTGCAATGCCTTCCTGACTGGTAGGGAAAGTCCTTCCATCTTATCTTCTTTACAAGTGTCTTTTTTTTTCTTGGCCCCTTGCATTTCCATAATAATTTTAGAATTAGCTTCACAAGTGCAACAAAAACAAACTAACCTTAATAGGATTTACATTGAATTATGATTGCATTAAATTCAGAGCTTAATTTGGATAGAATTGATAGCTTTATAATTCTGAGTCTTCCAGTCTTTCAGTACAGTACATCTCTCTCTCTTTTTATTTACCTCATCTTTAAAATTTGTCATAATTTTATCATTTTCTCCAAAGAAGTCTCATACATGTTTTGCCGGATTTAGCCTTGGTTATTTATATGTGTTGTGCAATTTAAAAAGGTGTCTTGTTAAAAAAATTTTTCTCATAAAAAACTTTCTGCCCTGGCTGGTGGAGCCCAGTGGATTGAGCACGGGCCTGTGAACCAGACAATCGCAGTTCGATTCCCAGTCAGGGCACATTCCTGGGTTGCAGGCCGGTTCCCTGCAGGCCAGTTCCCAGCAGGGGACACACAAAAGGCAACCATACATTGGAAAAAACAAACAAACAAACAAACAAACAAACTTTCTAGTTGTTGCTGATAGAGTTAAGCAGTTGATTATTTTTATTTTTATTTTTAAAAATATTTTATTTATTCATTTTTAGAGAGAGGGGAAGGGAAGGAGAAAGAGTGGGACAGAAACATCAGTGTGTGGTTGCCTCTCATGTGCCCCTTACTGGGGACCTGGCACGCAACCCAGGCATGTGCCCTGACTGGGAATTGAACCAGCGACCCTTTGCTTCACAGGCCCGTGCTCAATCCACTGAGCTACACCAGCCGGGGTAAGCAGTTGATTTTTATTGTGTTTAAATTTATGCAACATAAAACTGACCATTTTAACCATTTTTAAATGTAAAATTCAGTGACATTAATTATATTCACAGTGTTAGGCAACTATCACCACTCTGTTTCCAAACATTCTCATCACCCTGCATTATGCTGCTGTGAAGACTCGTGTACAAGGATCTGTTTAAATCCGTGCTTTCCACTCTTTGGAATTGCCGCGTCCTGTGGTCACTCTGCGTTTAACATTTTAAGGAACACACTGTTGCTACGGTGGCTGAACCGTTTTACATTCCTACCAGTAATTTACAAGTGTTCTGCTTTCTCCACAGCCTCACCAACACTTGGAATTTTCTCCATTGTATAATAGCCATCCTAGAACATGCAAAGTGGCATCTCCTTGTGGGTTTGATTTGCATTTCTCCAATGGCCAATGATACTGAGCATTTTTTCATGCGTTCATTGACCACTTGTATACCTTTGCAGAAATGTCTATTCAAGTCCTTTGACCATTTTTTAACTGGGTTGTCTGTGCAATTAATTTTAAGCTCATTTTGCCAATGTATTAAACACTTCTATGTATTGAAATAATTTATCTGTATCTTCTTTTGGATTTTCTTGCTATACAATTAGTTCATTTGCAAGTAACAGGTTCGCTTCTTCCTCACCAAATCAAGCATCCTTGTCCTGTGTCTGTCCTCAGAAGGAAAGGTTTCAATATGAAGTGTAATGTTTGCTAGAGGTTTTTGATGGAGGTCCCTTATTAGGTTATAGAAGTTCTCTTCTATTCTTCATTTTCTCTATGAGTTCATTTTATCAAATGCTTTTTCTGGAGATCAATATGAGATTTTTATTCTTCATTCATGTTCATGTGGAAAATCACATGAATGGATTTTTCCTCTGCGGTCAAGCTCTTTTTCTGGGATAACCCAGTTGGGTCACGATGTACTTACTCTCTTGTTCAAACGTTACTGGTTTCAGTTTGCTGATATTTCACTTATTCAGGATTTAAAAATGTATATTTGTGAGTGAGATCGATCTCGGTATAGATCTTCCTCCTTGAGATCGATCTGTTCTTTTTCTTTCCTGTACCATGCATATCAGGTTTGGTGTTAAATGAGTTAAGGAGTATCCTCTCTTTTTCTGTACCCTGGAATAATTTGTGAATATTTGCAAGTATTTGTTCCTTGATTGTGTGATTGAATTTAATGATGAAGCTATCTGGTCATGGAACTTGCTTTGTGGGAATATCTTTGATTACTGATTCCATTTCTTTTACAATTATAGACAATTCAGATATTCTATTTATTTTTTTAAAGAGTTTATTTATTTATTTAGAGAAAAGGGAAAAGAAGGAGAAAGAGAGGGAGAGAGACATCAGTGTGTGGTTGCCCCTCATGTGTCCCCAGCTGGGGACCTGGCCTGCAACCCAGGCATGTGCCCTGACTGGGAATCGAACTGGTGACCCTTTGATTCGCAGGCCTGCACTCAGTCCACTGAGCTACACCATCCAAGGCTATTCTATTTATTTTTTATTCCCATGTTTTTATTTTGATTCTGTTACTTGGCTCCTCCACTTTGAAAAATCAACATTATTGAAGTACAGTTTACTTCATATGACAAATACACCCACGCTAATCGTGCAAGGCAATGAGTTTTGACGAGTGCATCCACCCACAGTCAAGACGGGGCATGTTCCTGCCACCAGAAAATGTCCTTTGTGCCTCTTCCCTGTCCATCCCAGCCCCACCCCTGACCCCAGGCCACCATGTGTCTACTTTCTGTCCCTGTAGACTCGTCTTTTTAAGAATTTCATCTTAAATGGAATCATGCTATTTGGTGTCTGGTGTCTTTGAGTCAGCACAAACGTCTTGGAAACTCACTCCTGTTGTCCACACATTGTTGATCTGTCACTTACTGCTGCTGTGTCACAGTCTGTCATGTGGATGTGCCACATTTTGTTTGTCCAGTTCTTTCTGATAGGCATTATGTTTGTTTTTCACATTCTGTTTACTGTTGTGGCTACAGCTACTATAAATGTTATTGTGTGAATTTTTGTGCAAGCAAATATTTTCACTTCTTGCCCTGGCTAGTGTGGCTCAGTGGATTGAGCGCAGGCCTGCGAACCAGAGTATTGCGGTTCGATTCCCAGTCAGGGCACATGCCTGGGTTGCAGGTCAGTTCCCAGCAGGGGACGCATGAGAGGCAACCATACATTGCTATTTCTCTCCCTCTCTCCTTCCCTTCCTCTCTAAAGATAAAAAAATAAAATCTTTTAAAAAATCTTTTCATTTCTTGTGGGTAAATACCTAGAACTAGAATTGCTGTTAATACCTAGAAGTGGAATAGTAGATGTATGTGTTTTATAAGAAACTTCCAAACTTCCGAAGTGGCTGCGCCATTTTCCACCCCCACCGTCGTTGTATGGGGGGGGGGGGGTCCCGCTGCTTCCCACACTGGCAGACATTTGGTATTTCTGTTCTTTTCCATTTTAGCCATTCCAGTGGGTGTGTGGTGCTATCTCAGTGTAGTTCTTCCTCCTTGAGATATGATTTACATACAGCAATTTTTTAAAGCATGCCATTCAATAATTTAACACATATATGCACTCGAGTATCCCACACGTGAAGTGAGACATTTCCACCCCACCCCCAGGAAGCCCTCCTACGCCTCTTCCCAGCCAGTTCCCACCCCCCCAGAGGCCACCAGTGACCTGATTTTTACAACTAGAGATTATTTTTCTATTCAAAAGCTACATATCAGTGGCATTATACAATAAATGCTCTTTGGCTTTTTCCATTCAGTATAGTATTTTTGAGATTCGTTGATGTTGTAGCATGTGTAAGTAATTTATTTTTATTGACGAGAAGTATGCCATCGTTTGTCTATTCATTCTCCTGTTTATAGACATTTCAGCTGTTGCCAGTTTGGGACTATTATGAAAAAAATGTCCATGAACATTCTCATTCAATTTTTTTTGTGGACATATATTTCATTTCCCTTAGACAAATACCTAGCAGTGAATCGATGAATCATAGGACAAGTATATGATTAATTTTATTTTTTTAAAGATTTTATTTATTCAGCCCTGGCTGGTGTGGCTCAGTGGATTGAGTACCAGCCTGGGAACCAAAGGTCACTGGTTCAATTCCCATTCAGGGCACATGCCCAGGTTGCAGGCCAGTTCCCCGGTAGGGGGCCCAGAAAAGGCAACCACACATTGACGTTTCTCTCCCTCTCTTTCTCCCTTCCTTTCCTTCTCTCTAAAAATAAATAAATATTTAAAAAAGTAAAAAGATTTTATTTATTCATTTTTAGAGAGGGGAAGGAAGGGAGGAAGAGAGGGGGAGACACATTGATCTGTTGCCTCTCTAATGTGCCCCAGCTGGGGACCAGCTGCAGCCCAGGCATGTGCCCTGCCAGAAGATCAAACCTGCGACTTTTCACTGTGTGGAATGGCCCTCAACCAACTGAGCCATGCCGGTTGGGGCAAGTATACAATTAACTTTTAAGAAACTTTTGAGCCATTTTCCAAAGTGCTTATATCACTTGCCCAGTGTACAAATGTGTCAGATTTTCAATGCCCCACCTCCTTGCTAACACTTGGAGTTGTCAATCTTTTTGCATTTTAGCCATTTCACAGGTGTGTGATGATATGTCCCTGAAGACTTAGTACTCATTTCTCTGATGACTAGCAATGTTGAGTTTTTCATGAGTTTATCAGCCATTTGTATATTTTCTTTGGTGAAGTGTGTGTTCAAGTCTTTTGCCAATTTTTTTATTGTGCTGTTTGTCTTTTTCATTATTGAGTTGCAGGAGTTCTTTATATATTCTAAATACAAGTCTTTTATAAAATATAACAAAATAAAACATTTTGGGGTGGTGGAGGTTGCAAAGTTTCCTCCCAGGCTGTGACTTGTCATAAGACTCAAGACCCTGGATGTTGCTGTTTTCCAAAATGCTGGACTTTATTCTAACATGTGACTACTCAACTTATTCACAATAAACTTAATTCATTTGAGGCTTATTTCTTAGATTTTAGGGAAGGTCTAAATTTGTCTTTAAGGCTATAATAGCCCTACTACTAACATGTTACTTTCTGGGGCTGTTACTGAGGGCCCCGGGTATTTTTTAACAAAGATTCTCCACTCTGGGTTGTCAAAACTTGACTACGTACCAGCCTTCAGTGAGTTCTGGCAATTCTTTAGCTTACAGCACACCACTGACTCTCAGATGTGGGGACTCCCTCACATGCCTGGCTCAGGATTCAACAATAGTCTGGAGCACACGCTGACACCCATTTCTGGAACCTTTCCTCTACACAACTCCCTTTTTAGTATTGCACTTAGCCTTGGTCATTGGAACTGCAGTGGTCCCATGTGTATTTCCTCATCTTCTAACTTTTGCCTTTCAGCATACACAGTCAACAAACATTTATTGAACACCTACTATGTGCCATGTCCTGTGCAAATCATACATGTAGGTTAGTCTATACGTGGAGGGAGTGAGGAGAAAGAATGAAACTGAAAATCAGACAGAGCTATGGGATGGGAACATTAGCAAGGAGTGACAGGCTCTGATTCGGGCTTTAGAAAGGTCCTCAGTTCCCCGGGAAATGAATGGACCGCCCCTTGGTGGTTGGCCAGATAAGGTGAAGTTTTCCGTCACTCCCCGTTTCTGGCTAGAGCAGTGGGGGGACCGGGGCCTCGTGGGCTCAGATAGGGCACCTTGGAAGAGGGCCAAGTTACAAGAGTCTGCAAACTGGAGGGAGAAGATAGCTCAGAAAAGACACGCTTGGGGGAGCAGCAACCTGGGAGGAGGCGATAGCAGGAAGATGAGCCAGCCAAGAAGATAGAGAAGAAGCCTTCAGAGAGATCGCAGTGGAACTGAGAGCAGACGTTTCCGAGAAGGGAGAGGCTGCCTGTGTCAAACGCAACAGAGAGATCCAGCTGAGGAGCTGGGGAGTGTCCAGAAAAATTGGCAACTGTTGGGTCATTGGTGGAAAGGGGAGATGGGGGAGAGCGGATTGTCTTGAGAAGAGGAGAAAGGTAGGAAAGAGGAGAGAGCACTGTCCACCGAGGAGCTGAGCCGTGAGGAGGCGAGCGGGGCAGTCACTCTCAGGTTTAGTGAAAATTGATTATTATTATTTATATATATATTTTATTTATTTATCTTTTAGAGGGGAAGGGAAGGAGAGAAGGAGAGAAATGTCAATGTATGGTTGCCTTTCATGCGTCCCTAGCAGGGAACCGGCCTGCAACCCAGGCATGTGCCCTGACTGGGAATCGAACCGCGATTGTCTGATTCGCAGGCCCGCGCTCAATCCGAAAATTGATTATTTTAATGGGGCAGGCTTGAGCTCCTCAGGGCTGTGGGGGAGGAGCAAGTAGAGGGAGAGGGAGGGAATTTTGGGAAAACCAGAGGAAGAGCGGAGATGGTGAGCGGAGTCCTGGCGCTGGGCTAGCGCTCCAGACAGGTAGGGATTTGCCTGGAATGGCCTGGGCCCCCTGGAGGTCGGGTGGCGTCACTACAGAAAACGAGAGCTGGGGGAGGAGAGGAGATTTATTAATTTTTTCCAAGTGCAGAGGCCTTTACGGATGGAGAGAAACCCCCCACCTCTAACTGTACTTGGTTTCCTGTTCAGTTTACCGGCCTTCTGAATCTGTTCAATAACTGATATTACTTTCAAAAATAAACATCTACTATTCACCCAAATAAAAGTTAACACTTAGAGGACATTGAGAAATTAAATTCCTCCAAACATTTTTAACGTGAATTACTAAAACAATGGCAGTGAAAATAGGTAACACCCAATATTGCGTTTACTCTGCGCGGAGCACTGTTCCACGTGCCTCCCCGCGTGCCTTCCCTGAGCCTCTCAGTGCCTCGTGGAAGCTGCCATTATTATCACCTGGTTCCTGTTTTGCATCCGAGGAGCCTGAAGCCCAGAGAGGTGAAGCAGCTTTGCCCAAGGCCACACGTTAGGGTCAGTGTTGAACCCAGTCGCCTGGGCCAGGAAGACGCGGCTACGGTTACACACCGCGATGAAAGCAGGGCTGATCTCTGAATACTTTAAGTACCTTAACCAATAAGCAAAACATCCACAAATAAAATGATTTCCAAAAGTGTTGTGTCTGGGTATGAGGCAAATGGAAGCTTCTTTGCAATGAGGAGGGAGAACGTCGAGCCACTGTGCGGAGGGGTCGCTCCTGTCCCGGCTCAATTTTTTACCTTCATTTTCTGCCCCCTCGGGCACAAGGATGCCACTTTTTCTGCAGAGGCCTGTGCCTGGTCAGTAGCACCTTTGACCGTCTCCCTGTCGCTTTCCACACCTGTCCTGTCTTACATCAGGTCTGCCTAATCATCCTTCTCTTCCCGATGCTCGGACTGTCCTGCTGGACTGAAGGACAGGAGCACGCCCCTGACGCCTCTGCTGGTTTTCTCGCTACCCCAGGACACAGAAGCCACTGTCATCCTGGGGATCTTATTTCCTTTGACCTAAGCAACGTCTTCCAGCAGTAGAGTCTCAGGTGTGAGAAGACACCCTTGCGGTGAGGTCATGCAAGGTTTGGGGGTTTGCCGCACAGACGAGGCCGAAGGACGAGGGTGCCTGTATGTTACAGGTGCTGGCGGTCCTTGGCGTCTGCCCTGCAGCCTTCTCGCCTCAGATGGAGAAGGGTTGGCAGGGTCCACCAAGCTGCCCAGCTCCATCCTCTTCACAGATTCACCTGCTGTGGTGCTGCAAGTGCACCTGGGTACTTACTTCTTTGCTCAATCACAGGAGGGAGTCCCTGCTCCCTCTGAGGTTTACTGGCCAAAATGATGTGTGATTTGGTGCACGTGAAGCTTCCCTGGGTCATGGGCTCCTGCCTTCCCCTGCACAGACCCAGAACTCCACTGTGCGCTCTGCCCCAGACTTGGAGACTCCCAGGCCCTTCGGCCTGGGGTTTGTGCTTCTGTATCCCCAAGCACCTAGCACCGTGCCTGCCTGACTCATTAGCGGTGCAAAATAAATGTTGTGGACCTGCTTGAATGAATGCATGAACTAACTTCCCCTTCATCTCAAAGTTGAGCCTTAGGAAACCCCATTTTCTCCAGTTATCCAAAAGATAGCAGATCCAGTGTTTTTTTCCAAGGCGAGATGGGTTAATGTTTCATTCCAAGTCTCCCAGCTGACAGCCCTGAATCCTGAGATAAGGGTCTGGGCCCTGCAGAAACTGCTCCCTACTTGCCACCCCACCCCACCCCACCGGGGCCCCTAGGCAAGGCCAGTTGAAATTAACCAGTGCTGGGGCAGAGCTGAGGCTCCAGCTCCTGATTGGCTGCACCAGGGTCTATTCAAAAAGAAACAAGGAGTGGTCATGAGGGAACCTGGACTTGGGGATTCCCTGCCCTCCCCCAGGCTCTTAGGGGGATGCTGAGTTTTTGAGCTGAGTCTGCCGGAGTCTGGTTGTCTTCCCCCTCAGGGAGCACAGGCACGTGGGAGGGACAGAGGTCTCCCCGGAGCTCAACTTTCCTGCTGGAGTTGGGTGTGGGCAGCTCAAGGTGCCCCAATTGGGATGGTCCACAAAGGAGGGGAAGCTAGAGTCAGGGGTTTGGGGACCCAGAGGTCCTTCCCTTCCCCATCAGTCAGGCATTCGGGCTGCGTACCCCCACCTGTTGGGGGCATCAGACTGCAGGGTCCAGCACGTGCAGGTCTCCCTCAAGAGACCCCCATGCCAACTGGGGTTTCCTCCTCACTGCAGCGACGGCTGCTAGTTATTGAAGCTGAGCCTGGGGCTGAGCTGAGGGCTTCCTGTCCAGTATCTCCTTCTACCAGCACAGCCTCTCTCGGAGGCTGGATTTTATAGACGAGGCATCTGTGACTTTAAAGACATCAGGGATCCCTGATTTGTGTGGCTCAGTTGGTTGGGCGTCTTTCCACAAAGCAAAAGGTCACTGGTTTGAATCCCTGTCAGGGCACATGCCTGGGTTGTGGGTTCACAATTCCGTGCCCCATGTTTCTCTCCCTCTCTTTCTCCCTCCCTTCCCCTCTCTCTAAAAATAAATTAAATCTTTAAAGACATCAGGGACTTATTCAAGGTTACACAGCTAGTAAGAGTCCAGACCCAGCTGCTTTGATCTGAAGCCACTGGCTTAACCACAGCTCTCCCTCACACACACACACACACACACACACACACCACATACACACACATATACACACACATACACACACATGCATGGGGGCACACCCATAGGCCCAGCCCTGAGACAGGCCCTGCCATCAGCTGTCACCCCAAGGCCCCAAATATCTGGCCCAGCAGATAGGAGGGACCAAGGAGGGGCCGTCCTTCGGATCAGGCCGAGCCCTTTTCTAGGGGAATCATCCATCCCTCTTCCAGGAGGGGTGTGGGGAATAGGGCCCTGCTGGGCTGGGAGGGGCGGCCCAAACCCACAGGGAGAGACCCACCTGCCCTGAGGAGGGGTCAGAGAGAAATCCCGGGGGCGTGCCTGCGACAGACAAGCCAGGGGCAAGACAGAGGGAAGAGGGAAGGGGCGGCCCCATCTCCTCCCCGTGAAGCACCAACAGCTGTCTGACAGGCAGACACACCAGGCTCAAACTCTGCAGGGTCACTTCTTTACCCGCCTCCCCCCTTCCCCCTCCCCCCGAATTACCTGCCAGGCCCAGCCCAGGGAGTGGGGCGCTCCAACAATTACAGCGAGCCCTCAACAACGCAGGTTTGAACCACGTGGGTCCCTCTACACACAGAATTTTTTCCAATAAACCCACACTCGACCACCCGCATCCCTGGGTTTTACATCGGCCGATCGAACCCATTGTGGAAAACCCTGTTTCGGATCCCCAGTCAGGGGCCTGCGGATGGGGGGGCTGACGGCATTGCTCTGAGTTATTTCATACAGGACTTGAGCTTCCACAAGTTTTGGGGTCTGCAGGGGAACCAATCCCTGTGGACACGGAGGGACAACCGTAATTAAGTTTGGGGGAGTCAAAAGTTATACAAGGATTTCTGCCTGTGCGGGGAGTTGGCTCCCTTAACCCCTCACATTGTTCAAGGGTCAGTTGCATTACTGTCAAGGTTTGATGTGGGGTCACAGCTGCAATGACATGTGTTCTATCAGCCCTTGGTTGGTTTTAAATAAAGTGGGCAGGAGAGGGTGGCTGGGGGCGTCCCTCCCTAATGCTGAGGTTCCTCTCACGCAGTGCCTGTTGCTTCTGGGGCCAGAGTGCACCCTCCTATACCACCACCATAGCTCCTGGCATCAGGGGCCCTCTGAGCCCCGAGAAGTCCTGCCTGTGGATGACCCCCCCCTCTGAGCACCCCCCCTAAAGAGCCATGGTTCAAAGGGTCCGGCCTAGGAAGGAGGGAAGGGGAAAAGGGCCAGCTTCCCAGTGGGTGGATGACAACTTGGACGATCCAAGGTCAGCCCCTGCCACACCTAGTTCTGGGTGCAGGCCCACCCTGAAAGCAGGGGGTGACTGAGTCCCGGACGGGCCCTCACGGAGGGAGGAATAGGGAAGGGAGAAGGACTGGGAGTGGGGAGGAGCCCGCAATCCGCAAGCCACACTAGGTGGCAAGTCAGCTGCAGGGAAGTGGCTGGGCTGGAGGAGGGACTGGGCTCATTTTTAAACATTTAACCAGGTGAAGAATGAGCGTGGACACTAGAGCCAGTAGGGCAGGGCCTGGGATCAAGGCCACAAACCCAGAGGCCAGGACCAAGGGTTGGCAGAAAGTAGGTCAGAAGGAGGAATTTGGACTTTACCCTGAGGCTGCCTGGAGCCAGCGGAGGGGGTGGGCGAGGGGAGTACCATCGGTGGGCTCCTGGCACAGGAGCGTGGTCCCCTGTGGCCCTAACAACAGTGGGACGGAGGACCTCTCTCCACAGGTCCTCACACAGACGCCTGCCCACGTACCCACCACTGCAGGTTCTCTGCCCTCCCCACGCACCGCAGGTCCTCTCGAGGGGAGAGCTCTGCCCCTGCAGGCCCGCACCCGGGGCCACCTGGGCACTAGGGGGGCAGGGCTGCCTCAGCAGCGAGCACTGGGGAGTGGTGGCTGTCCCAGCCTGTCTGGCCCATGCCCCAGAGCTCTGGCAGTCCAGTGCGCTGGGGTTTCTGGTCAGCTCGCAGCCCCGCCCCAGCCCCAGCTGGGAGTCCCACAGGGGCCTGGCTCCCTCTGGCCAGTGTGACCTCCAGCTGTCACTGACTGGGAAGAGCCATTTCCTTGAAGTTTTCCCTCCCTGCCCCTACCCAAGCTTTGTGCCCTGGCTGCTTGCTTGCCAGCACCGCCGCTGGTGGGCCGCATGACCTCTGCACTGTGGCCTTGCATCAGTTTTGTGTCCCTTTTCTTTTCCTTGCATCTGTATTGATTTTAGAGAGAGAGGAAAAGCGGGGGGAGAGAGAGAGAGACAGAGAGAGAGAGAGAAACATCAATGTGAAAGAGAAACATCAATCAGTTGCCTCCGGTATGCACCCCTGATGAACTCAATCATGTGTGTGTGTGTGTGTGTGTGTGTGTGTGTGTGTGTGTACAGGATGACGCTCCAACCAACTGAGCCACCCGGCCAGGGCTCCGTGTCCCTTTTTCTTCAAGTATTCTGAGGATTAACCAAGACCAGTCTGCCAGTAAAGATGGTTTAGCTTATTAAGGGTGGTCTTTGGCCCATGTGATTAAATGTCTCTCTGTACGGAAGAGGAAGCAGAGGGTCAGAAGTTGCTAGTTAATGGGGAAGAGATTTCAGCCCCTTGTCCCACGCTCAGGACCCTCCCAAGACTAACTCTGCCTCATTTTGAAACCCTGAGCTCTTTGGAGACTTCTGAGCCACCCTAGAGCTGTTCCCCCCACCTGTGGACAGTGCTTCCCTGCCTGGGGACAGCAGCTGACAGACTGTGGGACTAGTGAGGGATAATGAGATAGTCCCCAAAAGGTGGAAAGATGGGGACAGGGCTGGCTTTGTTGGGAACTGGAAGTGACCTCAGGGGTTAGCACTTCAGAGGACAGGCATAATACTGTCAAATGTTCTACACCAGAGGATTCCACGTGTCTTTCAAGATGCCTCCTCCTTGAAGCCTTCCCTGACTACTTCATGCTCATCCGAGAATTCCTGGAGAAGTGCAGTGTAGCCTTGGCTAGCTGAGTGTTCCCTGTTAATGCTTATGATAAGGGCTGACCATCTCTTCACCGTCTAGTCCTTATTAAGGAGTTTTCCCAAGCCTTAGCTCACTTAAGCCTTCTAATAGCCTTGGGGTTACGACCATGAGTTGAAGGTTCAGGGAAATTTAAACGTCTTGCTCACAGAGCACTGGCTGAAGCTCAAGTTCAGGCTCCCTGGTTCTAAATCGCACACATTCTATCCACTCCAGCACTTCTTCGGAGGTTGAGGCTGCCTCTGGGCACTTCAAATCCTGAATTTCCTGGCAACAAAGGTAAAATGGGAAACCCGATGAGAAGTAGTCCTCCTCTGCCCAAAACAAAGAAGCCTATTGGCTCATCTGAACTTCCAGACTCCACCCTATTGCTTAATTCCAGGAGGCATTTATTTCATGGATTCTATGTAACATCCTTACCTAGTGATTTGCAGAAAGGTCCCCAAAACTTGTCCCAAACAACTATTTTCGACATTGGTCCCATTAGAAGCTAAAGGCAGGATATAGTGAGAACCCGAGATGGCATCTCCCCGGGAAATGGCAGTAGCAGACCCCAGGTGCTGGTTTTCTGGCTTCCGACTTGGTCCACGGAGGAGCTGAGGATCAGAGGAACCAGCCTGAAGTGGGAAGAGTTGGAAGAACATCAGTGCCTTAGACAGCAAGGTTCAAATACTGGCCCTACAGCCTACGTGTGGCTTTAGGCCAATTATTTAATCTCTTTGAGCCTCATTTTCCCCATCTGTAAAATGGGAATGACACTGCATTGCTCAAGTAATTATTGTGGGGAATCATTCAATTATTCATTCAGCAAAAATTCAAAGCCTTCCTTGTACCGGGCACTGCACAAGGCCCTGGAGATACAGTGATGGACGAGGCTAGCATGAAGTTTATTTTCTAACGGAGCGAGAGAGTAATAAATAAATAGTTAAGTAGGAGGCTATCGCTGGCAGGAAAATGAAGAGTTTTTAGCAGGTGATGAGACTCTGGCTGAGATTCCCGGGTGTCCTCTCATTTCCATTCTCCTCTTCTTCCTGTGTACTAGAACTCTGATTGAGGACTACATTTCCCAGTCTCCCTTGAAGCTAAATGTAGCCATGTGACTCAGTCCTCACTGGTGGGATGTGCACAGAAGAAACCTCTGAGAAGTGTTCTGGGAGAGAGGGCACATCTTTCTTCTTCCTGCTGGCTGGAATGCAGAGGCGATGGCTGAAGCTCAAGCAGCTATATTGAGCCACGAAGAGAGAGCCAACTGCTGAAGGTGCCACAAGACAGAGGTAGCTGGGCGGCGGACACTGCAGAGTACCATCTCCGGCCTGGGACCTCCTACCTCTAGACTTTTACATCAAAAGGAAATAAACTTCGGTCTTGCTTAAGCCTCTAAGATTTGGGGTTTTCTCTCACAGACAGTCTCTCCCCACCCCCTGCCGCCCCTGATATTCCAGTGATAGAGTGGCTGGAAGTTATCTCAAAATGGCTGGTCAATGAAGGCATTTTGGGGGGCAACATTTGATCTGAGCCCCGAACATCGAGAAGGAGCCCGCTGGGGGAGGTTGGGAGGAGCACCTACGTCGGGTGGGGAGAGACGAGAGGGACGGCGCTGGTGCCTTGGTGCAACAGAAGGAAAGGGGCATGAGCAGGGGCAGGAGTGACCCAGGGTGGGTACCTGCGGCAGGCAGAGGGGCGCCCGGGCCCCCTCTGGGCTGTGGCGGGAGGGCAGGGCTGTCCTTTGACATTTGTTGCCGAAGGCCACAGGAAGCAGCTCAGAGATTCCACCAGCGGGGAGAGTGAGCTCCTGCCTGGAGCAGGGAGCTCAGGGCTTAGCGTGAGGCAGAATGAAGCCCTGAGTTCCGGCTCTGGTTGCACCAGCCCGGGGCCCTGGGGCAAGTCACCTACCTTCCCGCCCTTGTGTCCTCACCCGTGAGAGGAAAATAACAACAATAAGCAGCACCTTCCTCAGACGCATTTGGAGAGCTCCGAGAGAGAACGCATGTGCACTGCTGGGCGCAGAGCCCAGTACGGGGCAAGGGGAAGGGGGTCCCTGTTCACTGGTTCATCAGTTACTCTTCTCCCTGTGAAGCCACTTTGCCTCTCTGCTGCGTTAGTGTCCTCCTCTGTAAAACGGGGAGGCTGGCAAGATTAAGTGTGAGCACCAGGGGAAGCCCCCAGCCCAGTGCCCAGAAAAGAAGCCCCATCAGCTGGAGGATCCAGCTCTCGTCAGTCCCTGCCCTTTTCTCTCTGCCAGCGCTCGGCAGCGTGGGCTTGTGGTGGAGACGCAGGAAATGACTGTAGCATTGCTGGATATGCCCATTTCTCTGTCCCTGTCTCTGAGTTTCTATATTTGGGATCCAAAGCAGAGGACCCCCAAGCTGGCAACCGTTCTCTCACTTTATAGATGAGGGCACTGAAGAACAGAGAGGGACAGGCACTTGCCCAGGGTCCCACAGCCTGTCAGTAGCAGAGCTGGGCTGGGATGATTTCCTGCCTCCACTGCCCAGAGCAGCGTCCACAAACCCCCCTTGCTGTCTGCTGTCAAATGCTCTTCTTACTTGCCGATATGAACTCCTCTTTCAGTCGGTGCCTGTTTGGCAACCGAAGCCCAGGAAGAGGTGACCAGCCCCAGTACCCCCAGGAGCAGAGACTGCCCCACTGGGGGAGTGTGGGGAGGGGCACAGCGTGGGCAGAGAATGCGGGCTGCTCTGGGCAGGAGGCTGACAGAGGAGCCAGTGTGCCCAGACATTGCGGCTTTGTGAGCTCCACGCTCCTGTGTGGGGAAGATTGTTTTGTTGACCTGACATTGTTTCAGGTTGACTGAATGGCAGCGTCTTAAGACCCAGGTGCCAGCTCTTTGGAACCAGCCGGAGTCTTGGGCAGGGGGCAGTCAGGGCACCCTCATCTGGAGCAAGAAGGGAAGGGGGCTGCCTGGGCCCTGTGAGTACTGAGCAGGTGCCCCAGGGGCAAGGGTGCAGAGGAAGAGCAAGTCCTGAGGGGGACACTGAGAGAGAAGAGAAGGTGCCTGTGCTGCTGCTCGGGGCCAGAGCAGAGGGGCCTGGCCAGAGTGAGGATGGACAGAAGCAGGGCCGGGGCATCCACGGGCTGGGGCCAGACCTGCCAGGAGCGGGGAGCTCTGAGAACCCAGCCATCAAACCTTAGTGCACAAAGGAAGACCAGGGAATCCTAGGGGCCAGGAGGGAGGCGTCGGGGGCTGGCCAGCTGGGGTGGGGTGGGCCAGACTCACAGCTGTCCAGATGTGTGTGAGAGATAACTCTGTTTACTGGGCACCCAGTGGGAGCAGGGAGGGGGGTGAGAAGGGGCTCCCATGGCCCATGGGGCGGGCAGATTAGGAGGCGGGGGCATGAGTCAGGGGTTTGCAAGCTGCCCCTGGGGCGAAGGAGCGAGAACCTGGAGCTGCTGGAGCAGGTGTGAGCTCGGCTGGTCGCAGAGGGCACCACAGCTGCAGGAGTTCCTGGAGGGACCCCAGGGCTGGTGAGCAGGTGCGCGGGGCCGGGAGGGGCTGGGGCTGGTCCCGTGGTGGCTGTTGTGAGGGGTCCGCAGGTGCCCATCCTAAGCCTTTGCCGAAATGGGCCCAGGTGCTCTGACCTCCAAGGGGGGTGCAGATGGGTACGGTGAGGACATGGCAATGTGCGTTGTTGTCCCTAAGGGCACAGGCCCACTGGCACCTGCCATTGGGGTGAGCGGGTCGGCAGATATTAAGAAAATGAGCTGGTATCAGGAAAAAGTTGCCGGCATGTGGCAGCAGGGGTGTGTGGGGCTGGTGTGTAAATGTGTGTCTGAGTCCCTGGCATGCTCCCCCAGATCCCACAGACTCAGTTCTCACCCCCCAGCCCCCTCTTTCCCCCACGTATGGGGATCCCCAGGCTACCTCATCATGCTCTTAGGAGAAAAGTTGTTGCCCTGGCTGGTGTGGCTCACTGGATTGAGTTCCGGACTGCAAACCAAAGGGTCGCCGGTTCAATTCCTGGTCAGGGCATATGCCTGGAGTTGTGGGTCAGGTCCCCAGTTGTTCTCCTCCCCTTCCCCTCTTTCTAAAAATAAATGAAGAAAATCTGAAAAAAAAGAAGGAAAAGTCATCAGCGGACACTTCTCCCATCGGGTCATTTCAGGGAGTCTATTAGGGAGATCACTGTCCCCGCTCTAGGGAGCCTTTGGAGGGAAAGGAGGAGGAGTCTCTGACCACCGAGGATCTGGAAGCACTTAGGCCAGTTCCGAGGGAACTGGGAAATGGGAGGGGACGGAGGCAGCAAGTCTGACCTTGACACCCAGGAGTAACGACAATGCCAGCAGAGGCTTACACAGAGCTCCTTACGTGCAGGCGCTATGTTAAATGCTTTATACACACGGCGTAGGGCCGTCACCGTCTATGAGGCAGATATTATTATTACCCCATGTTTTAGAAGATTTTATTTACTTATTTTTAGAGGGGAAGGAAGGGAGAAAGAGAGGGAGAGAATCATCAGTGTGTCGCTGCCTCCCGTGCACACCCCCACCAGGCACCTGGCCCGCAACCCAGCTGTGTGCCCTGACTGGGAATTGAACCAGCGACCCCCTGGCTCGCATGCTGGCACCAATCCACTGAGCCACAACAGCCAGGGCTATTATTACCCCATTTTATAGATGAAAAAACTAAAGCACAGAGAGGTTGAGTTACTTGTCCTAGATCACACAGCCGCATAGTTAGTAAATGGCAGGGCTAGGACTTGAACCCAGAGAGTCCATGCTCTTACTCACTAACACTAAATCAGCTAACAGCTGTTTTCTCTTATGGGGGCAACTCAGTCTAATGGTTAGAGACATAGCTAGAGTCAGGGAGGCCAGGGTTTAAATTCCTCTCTGACACCTACCCACTAGGGGACTGAAGCAAGTAAACCTCTCTGAACCTGTAAAACGGGGCTAATGACATTGCCCGCTTCCCGAAGTGGTTGGGGTTATGATACAGGTTGGCACAGCTCGGTGCACTGCAGGGGCGATCACGCAAAGCTGGTGCTATGCCACCCGGGAGCCCTCTCTGTCATCTGGTCGCCACCCCGCTCCCCACTCTTCCAGCTGTGCTCCACCTTCCGGGCTCCAGATGCCCGGCTCGCCCTTATCTGGCCTTGCCCCGGCCTGCCGGCCGGCCAGGTGTCCAATGCACTTCCAGAGGCAGGGCAGCGACCAGGGAGGAGGCTCTTATCAATGTGAGGCAGAGCACGGCCTGCAGCGGGAGGGCGGCTGGGCGTGGCGGCGGCAGCAATCTGGGCCACGGGTGCACCTTCCGAGGCCCTGGATGAGCACAAGCCACCTCCATTCCCCCCTCTTCTCAGAACCCCGGGAGGAAGGCCCACTTGTCACACAGATGGAATGACCAACACCTCAGAGCGGCAATTTTCAACCGCTGGGCCGCGGCACTCTGGTGCCCTGCAAGACGTTTTAAAACACGCAGCACCTGACTATTTAGTCCGGGGCACTGACCTCTTCCCTTAGATTGTCAAATCAAAAATGACAACAGGCAGCACAACAGCCTTCCGCTGTCAATGAATCAGAATTATGCCTAATTTTCTTTGTCAGATCGGCAAAAAATATGTTTTTGGTGTGCCACAGAATTTTAGTAATTAGTTTATGTGTGCCACAAGATGAAAAAGTTTGCAAATTGCTGACCTAGACAGAGTCCGGGAGTGCCCGCGGCTGCTCAGCCGGGCAGGAGCAGAGAGGCAGCCTGAGTGTCTGGGTTCTCTGGTCCTGGGGGCCCCTCTGACCCCCCCCCCACCTCCCAGGCAGGAGGCAGGCCAGAGTCCCAGCCCCATGGGTGGGACTTCTACCGCCTAAGCTTTGTCACCCTTGAGAATTCCAGGGATCTGAGGCCCAGGCAGAGGCAAAGCCAGAGAAGAAAGAAAGAGAAGAAAGATGGCAGAGGCAGGGAAGCCTGGGGAGAGGGGGCGGGAAGGGGCAGAAGAGGGAGGGAAAACATGTGCAGTCAGGATCTTCGAGGGGCAAGCCCCGTGCCGTGGGGACGGTCTCGTGCTCAGGTTCTGGGACACCCCATGCTCAGCACTTACCTTACCCTCACCCCAAAGCAGGGCCCCTCCCTTTCCCAGTTTGATGGGTCATGCCCTCCACCCATACCTCCTTCCTCTGACCCCACTGAATCCCAACACCTGGGGTCCCCCTTCACTCAAATGCGGTACCCCTCTGGGGAGGATCAGGAGACCCCAAAACGCCCTGTGTCTCACTCAGCCTTCCCCGCAGGGACCCGCACTGCGGGTTATGCTGGGGGCTCCGATCCCCAAGAATAATTGGACAGTCGGGACAGCGCCATGGTGGATTTGCGGGTGAGTCTCTCCTGGCATCTGCTGGGCTCCTCCTGGGGCGCTGGGCACCTGGCCCCAAACTCCTACCTTCACGGGGACTCAGGGAGCCCCTCACAGCCCCGCCCTGATGGCCACTTCCCACAGGAGGAGTATGAAGAGGGGCTAGAAGAGATTCTGGAGGAGGAGGAGTATGAAGACCCAGGTGTCCCTGCGCCCCAGGTGGTGGAGCCTGAAGGTGAGCCGCATCGCCCTCCCTCCACTGGGGCGAGGTGCTGAGCCCCGGGCAGGGACATTGGGGAACCTGTCCTCCCCCCTTCTCTGAACTCCCCCCGCACTGCCCCAACCCCAGGGGAGTTTTCCTATGATCCTGGCTGATTGAAACATAAACAGAGTTTTGTTTGAAATGATCACAGGAGGGGACGGGGGCAGTGGGCAGGACCAGTCACCCATCACCGTCACTATGCCCCTCAGAGTCATGAGAGGGCAGCCAGGCCTGTCTGGGGCAATGGCAGGAGCCCCCGTGCCCCTGTGCCCATCCAATGCTGGCCTCTAGGCCAGGCACTGGCTTTGTCCTGGGAATATTGCTCCATTTGGAGGCCCAAAGGTCCTGAAAAATGAGGGGCCTTGGGGACCCCCAGGGCAGAGAGACATCAGGAAACCTTCCTTGGCCTGTCCAAGGTCTTAGTTGGGGAGCCCCAGGCAGGCACCTATTTACTGTCAACAGGACTTAAGTGCAGGCAATCGCTATTGAAGATAAGAGGCCCTTCTGGGGAATGCGGTCTGGGGTGGGGAGGCATGCGGGCAATATAAGGGCAGACCCCACCCTGGTGCCCAGAGCTCAGCCTGGAGGCGGGGAGACGCTGGGCTGGCAGGACTGTTGAGGCAGGTGAGGAGGGGAACTGGTCCTAGAAGGTGGCAAGAGGGGGAGGAGACCCTAAGGAAACCCCGAAAATTGCCACTCAGGTCTCTCCAATTGCCTTGGAGACGACCCTCCTGATGGTCACTGAAGACGAGTCCCAGGGCTAGGCGTGGAGTGACAGAGCCAGACGGAGCCAAGGACAGGCGTGGGGAGCCACAGCCACCGAGTGGCAGGGGTGGGTTAGGGGTACAAGGGTCCCAGCAGGACAGTATGTGGCACTGGCTTCTGAGGCTGATGGCGGGTGGTGCAGAATTGTCTGCGGGCAGCGCTGACCGGCCCCTGGCTTTCCAGCTCACCTCACCGAGCCACCGACCACCGTAGACTACCACAATACCGTGCAGCCAGGCACCCACGAGGTGAGGACCCCCGTCTCCCCCAGTCTCCTCCCTGTACTGCCCTTGGGACCCACCATTCCACCAGGGGGGAGTGAGGGCGGATACGGCTTCAAACAGGCCACGGACAGAGAAGGAGTGGGTGTCCTGGGAAACTGGTGGAGGGGAAGGGGACAGCCCCATCACGCAGAGACCCAGGCCCCCTTCCACGGAGGAAGGAGTTTGCAGGGTGGAGAGAAACTAGCTGCTGCGGGTCGGAGTCTGCAAGCCCTGCGGCCCTGGCTGGGTTGTCGGGAGCTCCCTGGGGAGCACAGAAATAAATAACACTCCCCTCTGCCCAGGCTCCCCATGTCCCTGCTGGGCCCCCAGAGAGTCTTGCTGGTTAGGACATTTGTCCTGCACTCAGCTAGCCCTTTGCGAGTGGCCAGCTGGCCCCAAAGAAACCAAGAACAAGCTGAACCACACTCTCACTCAACATTCTTGGAGGCCGGAGGCAACCCAGTGACCCAGAGGCTTCCCTCTCCTTCCCCTTTGAAGTGCCCGCTCTCACACCCACATAGGTCCTGAGGTTGTCCAAACGCCTCTGAAACGGAGTCTGGGTTTGGGAGTCAGGGAGGCTGAGGAACAGAGCTGGAAGTGTGGGCCATGCCTCTGGGACCCCCAGACATCTCCCCACACTTCCCAGCTCATTCACACTCCAGGCTGGAGCTCCCGGTGTCCCCTGTCCCTCCAAGCTTGGGATCTGCCCCCAAATGCTCCAGGGTCCTGGGCCCCCTACAAACACCTCTCAGAGTCTGCTGAGTTGCCCACGGGGCCCTGGGCTGCCAGTCTCCCCACAGCCCGGCCCTGAGCCTGGTGATGGGCTAACTCGGGCCTGTGGGGCTGCAGGTCTACGTGGAGCTGCAGGAACTGGTGATGGATGAGAAGAACCGGGAGCTTCGGTGGATGGAGGCAGCGCGCTGGGTGCGGCTGGAGGAGAACCTCAGTGGGGACGGGGCCTGGGGCCGCCCACACCTGTCCTACCTCACCTTCTGGAGTCTCCTGGAGCTGCAGAGAGCCTTCGCCAAGGGTGAGCCCCGTGGGGCCCCTCTGCGACCCCCTCACGGCACGTGAAGCTTGCTGGGAGGAGGAGGGCCACGATCCAGCTGAGCAGCTGACTCCTCCGTGGTCTGCAGGGACTGTCCTCCTGGATCTGCCGGAGACCTCCCTGGCTGGAGTGGCCAACCAGCTGCTGGACAGGTTTATCTACGAGGAGCAGATCCGGCCGCAGAACCGAGAGGAGCTGCTCCGGGTCCTGCTGCTCAAACACAGGTGCCCCTGCCTGCCCGGACCTGGACTCTACTCCCAAAGGGCCTGCCTCCCTAGCCCACCTGCCCCGAGCTTGCCCTGGGAGCCCACGTGCTGCCCCGCCTGCCAGGTTGGGGCCCACTTTTCTTCCAGGACAGCTCCTGCCTCTGACACCTCTTGAGGGGCGGCCGTGTCTCCATGCTTGGATTTGGGGACTCTGGTTCCCAGGAGGGCAGACTCTCCAGGCCTTTCCCTCCATTCATTCTTTGGGCTCCACCTACTCATTCCAGACAGAGGCCAAGCGCTGACATCCGCTACATCCTTCAGAAGAGGCTGCCTCCCCTGCCCCGGGGACCCTGCAGTCAGGTCCCTAGAAAGTCCTAGCTGGTCCCTCCCACCAGCAGCTCTGCTAATGGCCCATGAGTTCAACCCACTCAGCCCGCGTCCCCTCTCTCTCCTGCAGCCATGCCGGAGAACTAGAGGCCCTGGAGGGCGTGAAGCCCGCGGTCTTGACGCACTCCGGGAGCCCCTCAGAGCCTCTGCTCCCCCAGCAACCCTCGCTGGAAATTCAGCTATTCTGTGAACAGGTGAGGCCGTACGAGGGTTGTGTGGGAGAGGCAGGAAGCCTACACTTGGACATAATTAGAATCAAGAGTATGGAGGGGAGGAGGGGGCTGGATGTTCCCCTTACCACCCTCCTTCCAACAGGGAGAGGGGGGCACAGAAGGCCGCTCTCCATCTGGAATTTTGGAAAAGATCCCTCCGGACTCAGAGGCCACCCTGGTGCTAGTGGGTGAGCAGTGGTGCCCCCTGGCCACTCGCCCCTCGACACCCGAAGCTACCCCTCCGGTCCTGGCCCAGCAGTGCCCTCGCAGCTGGGCGGACTACATCATGTCCACCACCCTGTCCCACAGGCCGAGCCACCTTCCTGGAGCGGCCGGTGCTGGGCTTCGTGCGGCTGCAGGAGCCCACAGAGCTGGAGGACGCGGTGGAGCTGCCGGTGCCCGTGCGCTTCCTGCTTGTGCTGCTGGGGCCCGAGGCCCCTCACACCGACTACAATCAGCTGGGCAGGGCGGCGGCCACCCTCATGTCAGAGAGGGTGAGGAGGGGCCGGCGAGGGCGCTGGGGGGGCAGTTAGGACCCACTCTCCAGTCCGGACTGGCCCTGGTCACTTTTAGCATCACCAGTTTGGCCCGTTCAGTCTAATGCAGCTGTTTCTGACCTGCCTGACCCAAGGAACCTGGCCCAGCCCTGTCCGATCTGGCCGGGCCTAACCTGGCCCACTCTGGTCCACATGGACCTCCCTGGTCCATTCCGGCCTGGTATGGCCTAGTCTGCTCTGGCCCCACCTGGGCCGCTGGAAGCCACCTGGTTGGCTTTAGCTCTTTCTCCGTTCCTCACTCAGGGCCTTGTCTGCCTTCCCCACCCCCTTTCAGAGTGGGAGGTGGAGGTAGGCAAGCCAGTGGTTCCTAGCCCGAAGGATCTGGGTGAGAGGTGCTGGGGGGGAGGGCCCTGGCTGTGGACTCCTGGGTCCTTTCACTGGCAGGTGCAGGCCACCCTGACCCTCTTTCTGGCCCCCAGGTGTTCCGCATGGACGCATACCTGGCGCAGAGTCGGGAAGAGCTGGCACGCTCGCTGGAGGGCTTCCTGGACTGCAGCCTGGTGCTGCCTCCCTCGGACGCGCCCTCGGAGCAGGCCCTGCTCGGCCTGGTGCCCGTGCAGCGGGAGCTGCTGCGAAGACGCCACCTGCCCAGCCCTGCCAAGCCGGATCCCAGCTTCTACAAGGGCCTAGGTACCTGTCCTGCCCAGCCCGAGGCTGTCTGAGCTCCACAGCCCCTCAGACCCCTGCGCCCCCTGTGAGCCCCTGGGTCCCCTCTTCCCATCAGATACCCTCGGGCCCCTTCTCCCTTCCTCATGCCGCCAGCCCCCTCGGCCACTCCGGTCCCATCAGGTGATACTCCCTCGTCACCCTTCTCCTCACACCTCCCCCTGTTACCCCCTCTGACCATGTTCCTGTCATTCACTACAGATTTAAATGGGGGTCCAGGGGTGCCTGGTGGCCCAGATGACCCTCTGCAGCGAACAGGCATGTTCTTTGGAGGCCTGGTGCGTGACATAAAGCGCCGTTACCCTCGATACTTGAGCGACATCACGGATGCCCTCAGCCCCCAGGTCCTGGCCGCCGTCATCTTCATCTACTTTGCTGCTCTGTCACCCTCCATCACCTTCGGTGGCCTTCTGGGTCAGTGCCTCCACGTGTCCCCCACCCTGTCCTCAGAGCCTTGGGCCTCTGTGTGGGCCCTGACTTCCGCCCTGGACTGACACTCTGGATCCCTGCATCAGCCAGCCCCTGACATGCTTCCCTGGCCCATGGAAATGATCTCCTGACCTTGACCCTGCTGTGACTTCTACCCACAGGAGAGAAGACCCAGAACCAGATGGGGGTGTCAGAGCTGCTCATCTCCACCGCAGCGCAGGGCATCCTTTTCTCTCTGCTGGCGGCTCAGCCCCTGCTCGTGGTTGGCTTCTCGGGGCCTCTGCTAGTGTTTGAGGAAGCCTTCTTCTCGGTAGCTCCGTTCTGGCCCCTTTGTGACCCTGTAACTGGGCCCTGGCCCCGCCCCTCGCTGCCCCACCTGATGCACAGTGTAGGGCCCCTCTGTCTGACCCCAGCTCCCTCTGACCCCTGCAGTTCTGCAACAATAACGGCCTGGAGTACCTCGTGGGTCGTGTGTGGATCGGCTTTTGGCTCATTCTGCTGGTGGTGCTGGTGGTGGCCTTCGAGGGCAGCTTCCTGGTCCGCTTCATCTCCCGCTACACCCAGGAGATCTTCTCCTTCCTCATCTCCCTCATCTTCATCTATGAGACGTTCTCGAAGTTGATCAAGGTGGGCATGTGAACGAACACGGGGGTGCGCCCGCCTGAGACTGAGCACAGACTGTGCACACATGTCTGCATGGCTTTTGTGTGGCCGTGTTTTCATGGTATGTGACTGTGAGCACACACATGTCTACACCTGCCAAGGTAGTCTTTCCGTGACTGTGCATGAGGGGTCCCTCCGTGCACACATGTCCATGTTCACAACCACACACAGAGTAACCAATGGGTAAGCGTGCATGAGGAGAAAAGCGTGCATGTGTTCTATGCAGCGGGGGTGACAGAGGCTCTGCTGAAGGCCCCTGGCCTCTCCTGCACGTGCCCCAAGAAGCACAGGTCCTGCGGAGGACACGCCCTGCCCGCTCCACACTGCCACCTCACACTGTGTCTGCGTTTGATGTGGAGAAAGGATGGACACTGTTTGTCCGCCCCTGGTTCTGTTGGTTGGTGGGTCTACCCAAGTCCCTGAAGCCCTGCACTGCAGCCTCCTCATGTCTCCCAGGCCCTGGGTGATCGCACTCACACACACACACACACACACACACACACACACACACACACTCACACACACACACACACTCATTGCCTTTGTGGCCCACCCCACCCAAGCCTACCTGGTCCTCACTCCTGAAAACCAAGCTGTAGAATCCTATTGCCCCTCTGTAGCCACATCAGTTGAGGAAGAAGGTAGGTGGATGGATGATAGATGTACAGGTGAATGATGGACAGAGGATGGATGGATGGATGGATGAAGGGAACAGGGTGCCTTGTTTTTCTGCTGCAGATCTTCCAGGACCACCCGCTGCAGAAGCATTATGCCCACAACGTGACGATAGAGCCCAAACCTCAGGCTGCCCTGCCCAACACAGCCCTCCTCTCCCTCGTGCTTATGGCTGGCACCTTCTTCTTCGCCATGATGCTGCGCAAGTTCAAGAACAGCTCCTACTTCCCCGGCAAGGTCAGCACGTGGTCTCCACCTGCCCTTGCCCACACTGCGCGATATCTCAGTCTGAAGCAGCCCAAGTTTCCCAATGCCATTACCTTCCCTTCTTACCCTAGAGTCTCCTTTCCAGTTCTGAGCCTCCCCAGCCCCCTCCTTATCCAGGATCCCACTCCTCAGGCAAAGCCTGTCTCAGTTCCTCAGCATGTCCAGGCCCGGGCTGAGAACCCAATGGGGGGCCACGGACGGATGGTGCTTAGAAAGGGGCGGAGAAACTGGGGGGCCAGGGGTGGGGCAGGTCCAAAGGAGAAGCAAGGAGGTAAGTACACTGAGGTACAAAACAGAGCTGTTGACAGCCCCCCTGGGAAGAATAGGGCCCCCTGGGTGAAGATGGGGCACAAGTGTGGGCAAGTGGGAGGCAGGGAGCACCTGGGCACTAACCGCTGGTTCCGCCTCGTGCCCTCAGCTGCGACGGATCATCGGGGACTTCGGGGTTCCCATCTCCATCCTGATCATGGTCATCGTGGATTTCTTCATCAAGGACACCTATACCCAGGTGACCCTTTCCTTCCACCCTCATTTCATTTCTCCAGCTTGCTCCTGTCCCAGAGCAGCTTTCCCAAAGCTGAAGCCAGCTAGAACTACCCATTATCCCCTGGAAGCCCCACATTCTTCCCACAGCCCTATAGAACCCCCTGGCTAAAGCAAGGGCCTGGGTCAGTTTGCCCCCTTCATTCCTTCACCCAGGGCAGCAGGAAAGAATCTGCTCTGGTGCCAGGCAGATCTGAATATGAGTCTCACTCCACCACCCAATAGCTGTGTGATAAAAAGCAAGCCACAACCTCTCCGACACTGTCTTCTCATCTTTGAAGTTGGGAATGAGATGTACATAAAAGGCTTAGCGTAGGGACTGGGGACAAAGTAGGTGTGCGATATAAGTGAGCTCCCAAGGGTCCAGGACCTGTCTCCCCCATCCTCCCTTCCCCACCCCCCCTGCCCTGGGGTTCTGACCAGCATCCCCCTCGTGCAGAAACTCAGCGTGCCTTCCGGCCTCGAGGTGTCCAACTCCTCCGCCCGGGGCTGGGTCATCCACCCGCTGGGCTTGTATATCCCTTTCCCCATCTGGATGATGTTTGCCTCCGCTCTGCCTGCACTTCTGGTCTTCATCCTCATCTTCCTCGAGTCCCAGATCACCACGTAAGAGCCAGCATGGGGCTGGGCCTGGAGAGTCTGAGGCAGAGACGAAGGGACAGGTTGCAGGCAGGCAAGTCACCAAGGACTGATGCTAATTAGTCCCAGCAGAACGTGTGGCCCTCCCTATTCACAAGAATGATGGATGGGCAGGGGCAGGGCCCTGACAATGTGTAATTTAGGGAATCCTTTTTAAGAAGAAAACACAAAATGCAAACGACAGAGTAAGGGGGCAGATCTTAGAAGAGGCCCGTCCCAGTGATGCTCCCTGCGGCTGACACTCCATTAGCTTTAGAGTAAATGTGCCCGTGCACGTTCTAGGCGATGGCTGAAGATGTGTCTGCTTTTAGACTTTGGAGTCTCAAGATGGGGCAGGAAGGAAGGGAGCGAGGAAGTCCAAGGGAGACAGGCACAGAGGCATAAACTGAGGTGCCAAGAAACTCAAGTAGGCGGAAGGAAGTGGGGAGCTGAGAGGGTGGGGGAGGGAGAGCCCCGCTGACCCCTGACCCCCACACCCCCAGGCTGATCATCAGCAAACCGGAGCGCAAGCTGGTCAAGGGCTCCGGCTTCCACCTGGACCTGCTGCTGGTCATCGGCATGGGCGGGCTGGCCGCCATCTTCGGGATGCCCTGGCTCAGCGCCACCACTGTGCGTTCTGTCACCCACGCCAATGCCCTCACCGTCATGGGCAAGGCCAGCACTCCAGGGGCTGCCTCCCAGATCCAGGAGGTCAAGGAGCAGCGGATCAGCGGGCTCCTGGTCTCTGTGCTTGTGGGTGAGTGAGGGCTGGCCATACCCCCACCACTCCCGGCCTCCCTGCCCTTGGCCTCCAACACCTGCCCATTAGGATCCAGCCCCCTCCAGCCCACTGATATGCCTGCTGCCCTCATCTCCTCAGTGTGTTATTCACATGATGGAATTTGAGAGGAAACGCCCAGAGGTGGGCGTCTGAGCAGGAGAGGAGGGAGGGCCTCCTCCACCACTCGAGTGCTCTCTAGACAGAAGTTCAGTGACCTGTGTTCCCGCCCTGCCCTGCTGCTAATTCTATGTCCCTTCTTGTGTCTGGGCCTCAGTTTCCCTTTCTGCTGCTCCATTAGAGGGTTCATTAGATGGCCCTGGGGGCTCCCTAGCTCAGCCACTCTGCAACCAATGCACAGGGCAGGGCCCCGACCATAGTGTGGGGCCAGGGGAGGAGAGGGCAGAGGGCCACAAGGGCGATCTGAGCCTACAGAGGCCGAGAACACAGCTGGGCTTGCCGTGGGCAGCTCTGCGATTGCTGATGGACAGGGGAGGGACATTTCTTAAATAGGAGGCAAAGTCGGTATTAGCTAGAGGAGGGTGATGGAGGCATTCTGGGCTGGGATGAGAAAAAATGTGGGCTTTTCTGACCTCTGGGGCCCCTCCTAGGTTAAAGGAGTTGGCTTTGAAGTTAGGCAGGCCAGAGCTTGACTCCCTGCTCTACAGGTTACTAGCTGTGTGGCCTCAGGCAAGTTCCTTCACCTCTCTGTGTCCTCATCTCTAAAACGGGGGTAGAATCAGTTAAAAGGATCCACAGAAAGGGCTCCACATGGCACCTGCGGCTTCATTCCCTGGACCCTGCTGGTGCCCGTCCTCTGGGGGCGTGAGGCTGAAAGCTCCTGGTTCTCCCCGCAGGCCTGTCCATCCTCATGGGGCCCATCCTGTCCCACATCCCCCTGGCTGTGCTGTTTGGCATCTTCCTCTACATGGGGGTCACATCCCTCAGTGGCATCCAGCTCTTTGACCGCATCTTGCTCCTCTTCAAGCCACCCAAGTACCATCCAGACGTGCCCTACGTCAAGCGGGTACTGGGCCCTCCGGCTGCCCAGCCCTGGGTGGGGTGGGGGTACTGGGAGCCAGGGTAGGGCAGGCGATGACTCCGGTCTGGGCCCACAGGTAAAGACCTGGCGCATGCACTTGTTCACGGTCATCCAGATCATCTGCCTGGCAGTGCTGTGGGCGGTGAAATCCTTCCAGAGCATCTCCCTGGCCCTGCCCTTCATCCTCATCCTCACGGTGCCCCTGCGCCGCTTCCTGCTGCCACTCATCTTCCGGAACCTGGAACTCCAGTGTGTGAGTGGCCGCTCCCCACCTCCACCCCCCAAGGTCTGGGGTAGGAGGGAGGGTGTAGAGAGAGCAGGAGCTGGGAGGCAGGACTCCAGAGCTGGCACGGGGAGGGCGCACCAGAGGGGCTGGGTCTCAGAATTAAGGAAGGCAGAAGGCAGTGTGTTTCAGGTCTAGTTGGGGCCTGGGTTCAAATCCTCACGCTGCCGCGTCCTAGGGTAAGACCTGGAACTAGTGGCCTCATTCTTCTGTGCCTTGGGTTTGCTCCCCTGTAAAAGGGTTGGTGAGAGGGTTAAGAGGCACCCAGGGTGTGTTCCACATGAGCTGTCCCAGCCACTGGGTGGCTGATTCTGTGTTCCTCCGAGTCATTTTGGAAGAGTCCCTTCTCCAGTAGAATCCTTCTAAGACGTGATGCAGGTCCCTGTGGGGCGGGGCGGCCTTGGTGAAGGAGTGCCTTGCCCACGCTCTGGAGGCCCGTACCTTCAGAGGGCATTGTATCCCCAGGGGCTCCCCACCCTTTGGGTGTCTCTCATGTTGGCCAACGCTAGGGGCTGCTAGGCAGGACTCGTCCAAGGTCCAAAGAAAGCCAGGCCTTCCCTAACTCCAGAGGTACTTCTTGCTGCTGGGGTAGGGCTCCTCTGGCCCCTGGGCCGCTCACCCTCTCTCCTTCCTACCCTGCCCTCCAGCTGGACAGCGATGATGCCAAGCCAAGCTTTGATGAGGAGGAAGGTCGGGATGAATACGACGAGGTGCCCATGCCCGTGTGAGAGGAGGACCTGGGCCCCAGACCTCTCCATCACTCCACCGCTCCGCTCTCTCAGGAAACGCAGAAGTTCAGGGGCAACTCATGGACTCCCAGGTCCCCCCTGGGGCAGCAGCTGAGGCCCCAAAGCTGTGGGTGGGGGGAGGATGGGGTGTCTAGGAACCTTCCATAATGGGTGGACTGGCTTTTCTGGCTGGAAATGGCCAGCGGCTCCCCCATTAGGACATTCAAGTTATAGCGCCTCCTGCTGCCGCCCTGCCACATGGGGACACCCTGCTATGAGACAGATCTGAACCCCACTTCCTCATGACACAGACAGGGGCTCTAGTGAGGAAGGGAGCTGGGAGGATGGGTCCAAGTTCCCCCCACTTACTGTGTGACCTAGGGCAAGTCCCTTAACCTCTCCAGCCCCTGCTTCCTCTTCTGTAAAATGGGCATCTTGATAATCATTCCCCCATCACGGGGTGGTTACTGAGGACTAAAGAGAAATGTGAACAGAGGGCTTCGCAGACTCTGAAAGGACCGTTAGGCTGTAGCCATCACTCTTTTCCAAGCCTGCCCAAGGTCACACAGCTCCTGAGCCACAGGATTGGGATTTGAACCCGGTCTCCTGATTCTGAGGCCAGAGGTCTGCACTCTCCTTCAGTCATCCGCCTTCCCACGCTTAGTGACGCTCCTGCAGACCGTCCCTTCCCCTTCTCTGCCCCCACCCCCTACTGAGGGACCCTTTTCTCCGCAGCAGAGAGAGGAGTCCTGGGGAGGACAAGGTGTGGGGGAGGAGACAACCGGGGTGGGAGTCGGGACCCCTGCCTGCTTGCTCCTTCTCCTGCTGCTCTCATTTATTCATTCATCCCACAAACATTTACTGAGCCCCTTGACCCTGTGGACACAGAGGTGACGGAGACCAGACCCTGCCCAGGAGTGGGGAGCGATGGATAACTCATGGTCTGTTCTGGATTTGGATGGAGGGTGGGGGGTGGGAGGTGGGGAGGGAGGAGGGAGGGAAGCTTGTAATTTATTGATTGTGCATTTTCTCAGAGCTATCATTACACTTGTACTTGGGCTTCACACACACCACGACCCAGCATTAGAGACCCACTGCCCCCAACCCCACCCAGGTTGAATGTTGAGGAGAACCCAGATTTGCCAATTGGGGTAGGAAACAGCAGGTCCTGCAGAATATGGGCAAAATCTATTAAAAACAGACAAATAAAAATATGCCCTGGCTGGTGTGGCTCAGTGGATTGAGCACGGGCCTGCAAACCAAAGGGTCACTGGTTCGATTCCCAGTCAGGCCACACGCCTGTGTTGTGGGCCAGGTCCCCAGTAGCGGGTGTGTGAGAGGCAACCACACATTGATGTTTCTCTCCCTCCCTTCCCCTCTCTCTAAAAATAAATAAACAAAATCTTTAATACGTATGTATAAAGAGGTGAGAGAACTGGAAACAGTACGAGAGGATTGAAACTGAGATTCTTGGCGTGACAGAAGAGAAAGGGGGCTTCGGACCCCTGATGGAAAGCCCTTGGGTGCACCCCTGGAGGCCTCCCACCTCACTCTGTAACAGGGGAACGACGTGATACCAGTCTCTAGGGTCGTCATGGGATTAAGTGAGACAGCGCTGGCAAAGCCTTCAGCACGAAGCCTAGCCCCAGGCCCCGGAGGAAGAACTCAGTGTTGGCTGCTGGTTTTGTTGTTCTGCCCGAGCTGTCTCTGTCCCCTCCAACTTTCCGGACCTTGCACACTAGAAGAGAAAGGCACCCTTGCCCTCCATGTCTGGGAACAGGTTTTGTCAATAGATGCATCTGTGGTGGAGTGACCACCTCGCCAGAATTCGCTTCCCGGAGTCAGGGGTCTGAGGGGTCTTGGCTGGCCCAGGTGGACCCGGTATGTGTGTTGTGGAGCTGGTTGCAGGGCTGCCCCCTGGGGGCGGGGGGCAAGGACAGCCAGGCTAGGGGGTGGCTCTGGAGCTGGGGAGGGGCAGGACTGGTGGCCCCGAGCTCAAGGGACAGAGAGGGCCAGCCCAGAGTGAGGGGCAGAGAGCAAGGGAAAACAAACTTACACTCCAGACATCTCTCCTCTCTAGAAGAAGCAAGAGTCCCAGGGGTGGGAGAGGGACTGTAAGAGGACTGGTCCCTGCCCCTTGGACCGTGGACCGAACATCCCTTCAGCAGTCGGTCCCTTAGCCTGGACTCTTCAAGCTGGGTGACTTCTCTGAGAGGGATCAGCAGAGAGGAAATGTGATTGGCTGTCAGCCACAGGAACATCTCTTGACCAGCTTCCCACTAGCCCCCACTCTGATCCCCTTGGAGACTGTCCCCACAACGGCCACCCTCCGTCCCCGGCCTCTTTCAGCAATTCCAGGGAGCTGCTGGGCCAGGTGTCAACCAGGACTGGTGAAGAAGATGCCAAGATATCCTCCCTCCCTACCCGCCCCAGCCTTCCAGCAAGAGGTTGGTGCAGAGCTGGCCTGCCTGGCTTCCTTCCCTGGATCTATATTTACTTGCTGCCTATCCCCAGCTGACCCCTCCCGGGCTGGCCAGGACAGTGGCCAAGGACTCCAGGCTGCTGGAGCCCCAGGCAGTCCCAGCCACCCCCCTCCCACACACAGCAGCTTCCCGCTGCGTCCCACGGCACTGGCCCTGTCCGGAGCTTGCCAGTACCCCATTCCCAAACTTGAACCAGGAAAGCAGTAGAAAAATGTGGAGACCACAGAAATCAATCAGGATCTGACTTCCTGCCTGGCCAGGGGCCTCACTCCCGCTGCATTTCCTGCCCCTGCACAGATGCATGGCCCCCTCTCCCTGCATTTCCTCTCATGGAAACTCCCTCGGCCTAAAGTAACTGCCACAATGAGGTCCACCCTTCGAGGTGAACACGAGGTAACCACACTCCCAGTAAGGGAATAGTTCAACGGAAGCAGAGAGCTCAAAACCTGAAGACAGTTTTTGCAGGACTATCTATGAAAGCAAAATACTAGAAAGAATGCAAATTCTCACAAATGGAAGAGCAGTTAGTAAATTACCCCACATCAGCCAGGCAGTTCTTTAAAATAATGATGATGATGAAGAAGCTATTGGACCAGCTTGGTACAATCAAGCTGGGTATTTGAGGCCAAGCGATTTGGAGGCCAAGGGGTGTGTGGCCAAGGGGTTCGGAATTCCAGCTTTGTGGTTTTAGTAGGAATCAGACAAAGAACCTCCTCTCTGAGCTCAATTTTCCACATCTGTAAAATGCAGATAATGAGATTAGAGACCTGGAAGTCCTAGCCCAAGACCAGCCTTTGGTGAACAAAAATTTCATTCCTGTTACTTAAGCAAGGCACAAAGTAATATAACTGTCATGGGGACAGCTATGCACAAAAGTATAGAGTGTCCAGGAGTGATGGTTAAAGGCTTCGACAGAAGAAAATGAAAGTACCACGGTGGTAGGACTATAGAGGGTATCAACTTGTCCCTCTTCTTTTGGACTTTAGGTGTAGAGGGTAAAGTTCATCATTCTCCGTTCAGAGCAATTATCACTGAGCATCAATGTGTTCCTCCCTCCCTCCCTCCCTTTCTTCCTTCCTCCTTCCCTTCCTTCTTTTCTTTCCTTATGTCCTGATTCCCTACTTCTATTTCCTACCCCTCCATAGACAATGATTCAAACATGTTTAATGTTCATCTTCTTTTTAAAATATATTTTATTGATTATGCTATTACAGTTGTCCCATTTCCCCCCCTTTATTCCCTTCAATGCTGCACACCCCCTCCCACCCACATCCCCCTCTTAGTTCATGTCCATGAGTTATATGTATAAGTTCTTTGGGTTCTACATTTCCTATACTATTCTTAACCTTCTCCCATCTACTTTTTACATACTATTTATGCTACTTGTTCCCTGTACCTTTTCCCCCATTCACCTCCTCACCCGGCTAATAACCCTCCATGTGATCTCCATTTCTGTGATTCTGATCCTGTTTCAGTTGTTTGCTTAGTCTTTTTTCTTAGAAAAGTCCTTTTAACATTTCATATACTAAGGACTTGGTGGTGATGAACTCCTTTAACTTGACTTTATCTGGGAAGCACTTTATCTGCCCTTCCATTCTAAATGATAGCTTTGCTGGATGGAGTAATCTAGGTTGAAGGTCCTTGCCTTTCACGACTTTGAATACTTCTTTCCAGCCCCTTTTTGCCTGTAAGGTTTCTTTTGAGAAATCAGCTGATGGTCTTACGGGAACTCCTTTGTAAGTAACTGTCTCCCTTTCTCTTGCTGCTTTTAGGATTCTCTTTTTCTCTTTAATGTTGGATAATGTAATTGTGATGTGCCTTGGTGTGTGTTCCCTTGGGTCCAACTTCTTTGGGACCCTCTGAGCTTCCTGGACTTCCTGGAAGTCTATTTCCTTCGCCAGATTGAGGAAGTTCTGCTTCATTATTTTTTCAAATAAGTTTTCAATTTCTTCCTCTTCCTCTTCTCTTTCTGGTACCCATATGATTTGGATGTTGGAACACTTAAAGTTGTCCTGGATGTTCCTAAGGCTCTCCTCATATTTTTGAATTCTTGTTTCTTCATTCTGTTTTGGTTGAATGTTTATCTCCTCCTTCTGGTCCAAACTGCTTATTTTAGTTCCAGTTTCCTTCCCTTCACTGTTGGTTCCCTTTATTTCACTTTTCATAGCCTTTATTTTTTTCTATATTTTGCAACCATACTCAATAATTTCTGTGAGCATCCTGATTACCAGTATTTTGAACTCTGCATCTGATAGGTTGGCTATTTCTTCGTTGCTTAGTTGTATTTTTTCTGGAGCATTGATCTGTTCTTTTATTTGGACCATGTTTTTTTTTGCCTTAGCACACCTGTTACAAGTATAAGGGGCAGAGCCTTAGGCATTTGCTAGGGCGGGGCAACCCATAGCTGCATTGTGACTCTGTATGTGGGGGAGGGGTCCAAGAGGGAGGGAACAGTGTGGCTTGTTCAACTCTGGCAGCTTTCAGTCAATCCCGCCACTACCCACAGTCAAATTGGGCCCTTCTCATGCTGACTCCTGGGTGGGTAGGTTTGTGTTCATTCTAGGACCCTGTGGGTCTCTCTGATAAACTCTCCTGTGAGGCTGGGAGTTTCTCCCGTCACCTCAACCCCCACAGGTGTTTTCAGTCAGAAGCTTTGAGGCTTTATTTCCCCACTCTGGAACTCTAGGCTGTGAGTCTTGTCTTGCTCCCCAATTGTTCCTCCTGGTTTATCAGCAGCAAATGTGGGACCACCTGGTCCACCAGCCACCACCTTGCCACGAGTCCTTGATGCCTGGCTGTCCATCTCAGCCCCTCCTACCAGTCTGGATGAATATGTCTTCTTTAGCTCCTTGGTTGTTGGACTTCCATACAGTTTGATTTTCTGTCAGTTCCTGTTGTTTTTTGTTTTTAAATTTGTTGTCCTTCTTTTGATCGTGTGAGGAGGCACCGTGTATCTGCCTACGCCTCCATCTTGACCGGAAGTCCACTAATGTTCATCTTCTTGTGTGAACATGTTCTTGAAAATATTTGTCATTGATATTGTTTTAAATTTATTATAAAAGTTTAATACATACAGCAAAGTAGAAATAATAGTACAATAAACCCCGATATACTCAACTCTCAGACTCAATAATTACCAAGACTTTGCCTTGAAGTTTTGCTGAAATCTTTGCCTAAAATATGTTTGTTTCATCTTTCTCATTTTTCCCTTCACTGAACTAAATATGTTAAAGTCCTTCCTGTACACCATTCCACTTTACTTCTATATTTTTCAGCTACGCATACCCTCCAACACTGAATATTTTCTTACCTAACTGCAATACCATCATCTCACCCAACAAAATTAGCAATGATACCTAATATTCAATTTATAATCAAATTTCTCAAAATGTCTCCTTACAGTTGGTTTGTAATGTGTGTGTTCCTGTGTATTTCTGTATGTTATCACCATTGTGGTGATAATATATTGTATGTTCCTGTGTATTTCTATAGCATTATCATCAACAGGCCTTGCTCTGTTGGCCCTCTGTTCTCCCAGCCCAGTGGCTTTAGCCAGCTAGATTGCTCTGTGAATGTGGAGTTGCTTTAACTACTGCATGGTTCTCTGTGGGGCATCCCCTACCTTTGGCCTCTCCACTCCTCCAGGGAGGGACACCCACCACATTCGCCCCCCTCCCACAAATAATGCTGCAGGGCTGTCCTCATATTGACCTGGTAAGAATGTCTTCGGCTATATACCTAGGAGTCAGGAGTGGAGTTACTGGGTCACAGATATTTCTGTCTCAGTTTAACTCGGTACAACTAGGTACCTAGGTACAACTAGGTACAACCACACCTTTTTCCACAATGCCCGCACCAGTCCACACTCCCACGGGCAGTGCAGCAGGTTCCTGTGTTCTCATATGAGTGACGTTATCTGGATATCTGAGTTTTGCTAATCTGATCGAGGTATTATCTCATTATTGTTGAACTTGCATTTCTCTGATCACTAAAGAGTTTAAGCATCTTTGCATTGCTGATTATTCTTTCAGATTTACTCTTATATCATCTTTTCATATTATTTGGTCATATTTTAATTGAGGTGGATGCCTGTTGGATGTTGATTTACAAGAGATCCTGGGATATTCTGCCCTTTGATGATCTTGGACCCCACAAAAATGTTCTCCCATTTTGTCTTCTTGCTCTTAACTTTGTCTATATCGCTGAACAGAAATCTTTCCTGTCGATGTAATTATACCCAAGAGCAAGAGTTGGACTTCACAGGCACTAGCGAGTCGTTGCAGGTTCTTGAACTGGGGAGGGACGTGAAATGATTCACTTGGGATCTGTATACTGAAGGGATTGGCTGCAAGGAGGCAAAATGGGAATCTGCATATGAGTGAGTCAACAGGAGGCAGGTGGACATAAGTCCCTACAGTCATGGGACTGCCAGTCAGCAGGGGAGTCAGGTGTTCAACAAGAGTCATTGCTCTGCTGCAGGGAGTAGTGGGAGCAGAAGGCAGAGAGGGTCAGGCAAGGGTTCCTGGAGACAGAGACATTTGCTAGAGCCAGCCCAGTGACAAGGGAGGGGAATGACTTGAGGGAATAAGGAAAAATGGAAAACATCTCAGAAATATCCTGAGGATAAAGTGGGTGAAATTGCTCAGCAAAGTCAAACGACGTGGTAAAAAGCCTGCTGGGTTGGCAGGCTATATGGTGACTTTAGAAAGTTGTTTCTTGCCCTAACCGATGTGGCTTAGTTGGTTGGGTGTCATAATGCGAAGTGAAAGGTCACTGGTTTGATTCCTCATCAGGGTATACGCCTGGGTTTCAGATCTGGTCCCTGGTTGGTCCCCGGTGAGGCAGACATCTAACATCGATGTATCTCTCTTTCTCCCTCTCTTCCCCTCTATCTAAAAATATATAAAAATAAAATCTTTTTTCAAAAACAGAAAGAAAAAAAGAGCCCTGGCTTGTGTGGCTTAGATGGTTGGAGTGGCATCCCATAGACTGAAGGGTCGCTGGTTCGATTCCTTACAAGGGCTCATGCCTGGGTTGTGGGGTTTGATCCCTGGTAGGGGTGCATAATAGAAGGCAACCAATCAGTGTTTCTCTCTCTCTTTCCCTCTCTCCTCTCACCCTCCTAAAAAGCAATGAAAAAATGTCTTTGGGTGAGGATAATTTTTTTTTTAAAGAGAAAGTTGTCTCTACCCCAGGCACCTGGGCCCAGTGCCAGGTGACAGGAGGTGAGGCAGGAAGGGCTGGTGAGGAAGCAGAAGCAGGAGGTGTGTGTGTGACAGTCTGGGAGCTTGGCAAGAACAGGACAGGGCGGGAGCGTCCAGCTGACCTTGTTCCGAGATGAACCAGAGAAGGCTTTGCAGGCTGAGAGGACACACACAGGCAGCTCTCTCTTTCCTATAAAACATGTCTTTATATGTTCAGATTTCCAAAAGGATCCATGTATATTATAAAACACTTAAAACCATGGAAATATTTAACAGAGAATAAAGCCACCAATAACCCTGCCCTCCCAGTAACCACTATTCATACTCTAGAGCATACGCCTCCAGATTTATTTATATGCAGCACTAATTTACATATGTATTTTAGAATGGCATATATCATTTTTAACAGTTTCGAGTACATACAGCAAAAACTAATGGAACTGAAAACAGATATAGGTAAACCCACAATCATAGCAGGAAACTACAGTCACTCTCAATAATCCATAGAACAAGTAGACAAAAAATTAAGGCTATAGAACACTCGAAGAGCATTATCAACCTATTTGGTCTAATTTATATTATTAGAACATTCCAACCAACAACAGCAAAAAAATACACATTCTCTTCAACTGCACATGGACCACTCATCAAAACAGACCATACTGTTGGCCATAAAATAACCCTTAGCAAATGTAAAAGAAATGAGATCATGGAAAGTATACTCTCTGTTCATAACAGAATTAAATAGAAACTGGTATCAGAAAGACCCCTGGAAAACTTCTAAATGTTTGGAAACTAAACAAAGCACTTCTAGATAACTCACAAATCAAAGATGAAGTCCTAAGGGAAATTAGAAAACATTTTGAACTGAATGAAAATGAAAACATATCAAAATTTATAAAATGCAATCAATCAGTGTTCAGAGGGTACATAGTATTAAATAATTACCGCAGGTTAGAAAATAAGAAAGATTTCAGACTTCCAGGGAAGATGGAGGCATAGGGGGACAGATTTTACCTCCTAGCACAACCACAGAGAGAATTATAACTATATCACAAAAACAAATAACCAGAACTGTCAGATAAATAAATAAAATTCTTTAAAAAAGAAAAGAATAACAGGGAGAAAAAAAGATTTCAAAAAATGAGGACAGACTTAGGAACCTCTGGGACAAGTTTAAATGTCCTAGCATCCTAATTATAGGGGTACGACAAGGGGAAGAAGAAGAGCATGAAATTGAAAACTTACTTGAAAAAATAATGAAAGAAAAGTTCCCTAATGTGGTAAAGGAAATAGACATACAAGTCCAGGAAGCACAGAGAGTCCCAAACAAGTCGGACCCAAAGAGGGTCCACACCAAGACCATCATAATTAAAATGCCAAAGGTTAAAGATAAAGAGAGAACCTTTTGTTTCTTTAAAATATTTTATTTATTTATTTTCAGAGAGGGGGAAGGGAAGGAGAGAGGGAAAGAAATATCATTGTGGGGTTGCCTCTCATGTGTCCCCCACTGGGAACTGGCCTGCAACCCAGGCATGTGCCCTGACTGGGAATTGAACCATGATCCTTTGCTTCACAGGCCCGAACTCAATCCACTGAACTACATCAGCCAGGTCCGATAAAGAGAGAATCTTAAAAGCGGCAAGAGTAAAGCAGAGAGTTACCTGCAAAGGAATTCTCATAAGACTATCAGCTGATTTCTCAAAAGGAACTTTCCAGGCAAGAAGGGACTGGCAAGAAGTATTCAGAGTGATGAAAAACCAGGACCTCCAGCCCAGATTACTTTGTCCAGCAAAGCTACCATTTAGAAAGGAAGGTCAGATAAAGTGCTTCCCAGATAAGGTAAAGCTAAAGGAGTCCATCACCACTAAGCCATTATTACATGAAAGGTTAAAGAGACTTATTTAAGAAAAAGAAGAAGATTAAGACTATGAACATTAAAAGAGCAAAAAATTCACAACTATCAACAACTGAAAGCTTATGTACCCTAAGGAACTGAAAGCAGGGTGTATTTTTTAAAATTTTATTTATTTAGAGGAAAAGGAAGGGAGGGAGAAAGAGAGGGAGAGAAACATCAATGTGTGGTTGCCCCTCACATTCCCCCCACTGGGGACCTGGCCTGCAACCCAGGCATGTGCCCTGACCGGGAATCAAACCAGCGACTCTTTTGTTCACAGGCCTGTGCTCAATCCATCGGGCCACATCAGCCAGGGCTGAAAGCAGGGTCTTTTTTTTTTGTTTTTATTTATTTATTTATCCTTAGAAGGGAAGGGAAGGAGAGAGGGATTGAAATATCAATGTATGGTTGCCTCTCATGTGTCCCTTGATGGGAACTGGCCTACAACCCAGGCATGTGCCCTGAATGGGAATCGAACCAGCGACCCTTTGCTTTGCAGGCCTGCGCTCAATCCACTGAGCTATACCAGCCAGGGCTGAAAGCAGGGTCTTAAAGAGATATTTATATACCTGGGTTCATAGCAGCATTATTCAGAAGAGCTAAAACATGGAATCAATCCAAGTGTCCATTGATGGATAGATAAGCAAAATGTGGTATAAACATACAATGAAATATTATTTAGCCTTAAAAAGGAAATAAATTTTGACATATGGTACAATACGGATGAACCTTAAGAACATTACATTCATTGAAATTAGCCAGTCACAAACAGACAAAATATATGATTTCACTTATACGTATAGAGACAGAAAGTAGGGTGGTGGTTGCCAGGGGCTAGAAGGAGGATAAATGAGAAGTTATTGTTTTGTTTTTTTTTAAAGATTTTAATTTATGTATCTTTAGAGAAAGGGGAAGGGAAAGAGAAAGAGAGGGAGAGAAGCATCCATGTGTGGTTGCCTCTCACATGCCCCTTAGTGGGGACCTAGCTCTCAACCTAGGCGTGTGTCCTGACTGGGTTGGACCACTGAATCCAACCAGCAACCTTTTGGTTCGCAGTCCATGCTCAGTCCACTGAGCCACACCAGCCAGGGCTCAGGAGTTACTGTTTAATGGGCATACAGCTTTCATTGTAAAAGATGAACATAGCAACACATTATGAATCTACTTAATACCATTGAATGGTGCACGTAAAACGGTTAAGATGGTAAATATGTTGTATGTATGTTACTATAAAAATGAAATAAAGTCATATAGCAAGGGAAAACAAAAAACAAAAACAAAGACAACATCAACAAGGAATAGAGGAGTTCCGGTTCCGGACAGACAAGAAGAAGCCTAGAAGTCTTCACTCTGTCCTACAAAACAAGCAGGAAGCTGAACAAACTGGAAAATCAACAACTCTTGTTAAGAGCTATCAGAGAAGTGAGATCACAGGGCAAACTGCTGCCCCTTGAATGAGAGACAGCTGGCCAGGTTCAGAGAATCAGCACTTAAATGGGCAGAAACCCGCAGCGGAGCCGATGCTAGGGTAGGAAAACCTGAACTGTGGCTGACGCACTGCTGGGGGATTTAGCACGGACACATCTGAGAGTTAAAAATTCCTAGGGGGCCCAACGGGTGTGGCTTAGCTGGTTGGGCCCCGTACCACAAAGCAAAATGTCAAGGTTCCCATTCCCAGTCAGGAGAAGCAACCGAATCGATGTTTCTCTCCCTCTCTTTCTCATTCCCTTCCCCTCTCCCTAAAAAAAAAAAAATAGCCCTGGCTGGTGTGGCTCAGTGGATTGAGTGCCAGCCAGTGAACTGAAAGGTCACCTGTTTGATTCCCAGTCAGGGCATGTGCCTGGGTTGCGGGCCAGGTCCCTAGTTGGGGGCGTGTGAGAGGCAACCGATCAATTTATCTCTTATACATGGGTGTTTCTCTCCCTCTCCTTCTCCCTCCTTTCCCCTCCCTCTAAAAATAAAAAAACAAAGTCCTTAAAAAAGTATAATAAACTTAAAAACAAAAAAGCCCAGGTGGACCAGTCATACAGGGGCCCCAAACTTTTGTGGATTTTATCTCCAGAAGCTCTACCACATCCTCATTATGAATGTCAGAGAAAAAGCCCCTCATGCCTCTGACAGGCAGGAGGAGAGATTTTTTCCCCGAAATATGGTAGAGCTTTCTTTCTTTCTTTTTTTTTTAAGATTTTATTTATTTATCTTCAGAGGGGAAGGGAAGGAGAGAGAGAGAGAAATATCAATGTGTGGTTGCCTCTTGTGTGTCCCCTGCTGGGAACTGGCCTGCAACCCAAGCATGTGCCCTGACTGCGAATCGAACCGTGAGAGTCTGGTTCGCAGGCCCAAGCTCAATCCACTGAGCTACGCCAGCCAAGGCTGGCAGAGCTTTCTGTTCTTTTTATCAAGGTTTGCCCTCAGGAGAAACTAGTTTACCAGAGCCTAACCTGCTGGGTCCAAACCCAACCAGGAAGGGGAATATCCAATCCAGGCCCTCATGTCCATCCTGTCCCACCTAAGGGGGGAAGAAAGTTGAGAAGCACTGGTGAAGTTCACAGTCGAGGAGAAAGGCTCGTCGAAAGGCTGAGACCCAACCACAGGACCAGAGAGTGCTTCCCCACCCCCACACGGTACCCCCACGGCACCAGAGACCACAGTCCCCACTCAGCACAGTCCCTCTGCCCAGTGCAGCACATCTGCCTTTCAACGAGTGGTTATAAAGCAGCTAAAAGGGAAAAGACACAGTTTGTAGAGGCAGCATAAGCGTCAGAACTATGGTCAGATATGATCATGAATGTTGGAATTAATAGACTAGGGGTTTTTCATGATAACGAATATGCTAAGGATTTAATAGAAAGAGCAGGTGGCATGTAGGATCAGGTGGGTAATGTAATCAGAAAGAGGGAAATTCAAGGAAAGAATAAAAAAGAAATGCTAGAAATCAAAAACACTGTAACATGCTTCCCAGATGAGGTCAAGTTAAAGGAGTTCCTCATCACCAAGCCCTGATTATATGAAATGTTAAAGAGAATTATCTAAGAAAAAGAATATGTAAAACCATGATCAATTAAATGACAACAAACTCACCACTGTCAACACCTGAAGCTAACAAAACAAAAACTAAGCAGACAACTAGAACAGGAACAGAATCATAGAAATGGAGATCACATGGAGGGTTATCAGTGGGGCATCACAGAGGAGGCAGGGGGAGAATGGGAGGGGAAAGGTACAAGGAATAAGAAGCATAATTGGTAGGCACAAAATAGGCAGCAGGAGGTTAAGAATAGTATGGGAAATGGAGAAGCTGAAGAACTTGTATGTAAGAGCCAAGGGCGTGAACTAAGCAGGGGAGGGATGCTGGTCCAAGGCGGAGTGTAGGGCAGGGGGGAATAAAGGGGAGAAAAAAATGGGACAACTGTAATATCATAATCAATAAAATATACTTAAAAAAAACACTGTAACAAACGAAAATGCCTTGATGGGCTCATAAGTAGACGACATGGCTGAGGAAAAATCTCTGAGCTTGAAGATATGACAAAGGAAATTTTCAAAACTGAAAAGCAAAGAGAATAATGTCTGAAAGGGAGAGAGAGAAAAACAAAAGAAAGCGGAACAGAACCTCTAAGGACCGTGGGACAACTACGCATAATGGAAATACCACAGGAGAAGAAGGGGGGAAAAAAGCAATGCTTGAAGAAATAATGGCTGAGAATTTCCCAAATTAATATCAGACACCAAGTCACGGATCTAGGAAACTCAGTGAGCTCCAAATAAACAAGCAAACAATAAACAAACAAACAAACAAACAAAAAATCCCATGCTTAGAATTTTTTCATATTCAAACTCCAGAAAATTCAAGATAAAGAAAAAATCTTAAAAGAAGCCAGAGGGGAAAAAAACTCCTTATCTACAAAGAAGCAAAGATAAGAATTACATCCAACAAGACAGAGAGCAAGAAAGGTATTTAAAGTATTCAGAGAAAGAAAACAACCAACCTAGAATTGCGTACCCTGAGAAATTATGCTTTAAAAGTGAAGCTAAGTTTCAACAAAGGAGCAAAGGCAATACAATGAAGCAAAGATAGTTTTTTCAACCAATGGTGCTGGAACAATTGGATATTGACATTAAAAAAAATTAATCGAGACATGGATCTTCTATCCTTCACACACAAAAGAACTAACTCAAAATAGATCATAGACCTAAATCACAAAACTGTAAAACTAAAATATATCGCCCTGGCTGGTGTAGCTCAGTGAATTGAGCACAGGTTGTGAAACATAGGGTCACTAGTTCGATTCCTAGTCAGGGTACATGCCTAGGTTGCAGGCCAGGTCCCCAGTGGGGGCCACAAGAGAGGCAACCACACATTGATCTTTCCTTCCCTCTTTTCCCCTCCCTTCTCCTCTCTCTAAAAGTAAATAAATAAATAAAAACTAAAATATAACATAGGAGAAAACCTAGATTAGATGATCTTGGGTATAGCAGTGACTTTAATTTTTATTTAAGATTTTATTTGTTTATTTTTAGAGGGAGGGGAAGGATGGGAAACAGAGAGGGAGAGAAAGATCAATGTGAGAGAGAAATGTCAATCAGTTGCCTCTTTTATGTGACCCCAGAATCAAATGAGACCTTTGCTTTGTGGGATGATGCCCAACCAACTGAGCCACACCGGTTAGGGTGGTCGTGACTTTTTAGATGCAAAACCAATGACATGACTACTGGTATATAACTGGTAAACTGGACTTTATGTTAAAATTAAAAAAAAAAACACTTCTTTTTTGGAAAAGACAAAATTTCAAGAGAATGAGAAGACAAGCCACAGACTGGGAGAAAACATTTGCAAAACACACATCTGATACAGGACTATTATCCACATTATACAAAATACTCTAAAAACTCAACACCAACAAAACATGATTGATAAATGGGACAAGGATCTGTATAGACATCTTACCCCAAAAGATATACATATGGCTGTGGCTGGTGTGGCTCAGCGGATTGAGTGCTGGCCCATGAAGCGAAGGGTCATGGGTTCCATTCCCAGTCAGGCTACATGCCTGGGTTGTGGGCCAGGTCCCCAGTAGGGGGCGCACAGGAGGCAACTGCACATTGACATTTCTCCCCCTCTCTTTTTTCCTTCCCTTCCTATCTAAAAATAAATAAAATCTTTAAAATAAGATATACATATGGCAACTAAGCAATGAAAATATATTCAATATATAAGCCATTAAGGAATTGCAAATTAAAACAGTGAGATATCATTACACACTTATTTTTTTTATAAGCAACATTTTTGGCATAGTATGCTTATTATTTATTTTTTATTAAAGATTTTATTTATTTACTTTTAGAGAGTAGGGAAAAGAAGGAGAGAGAGAAAAACATCAGTGTGCGGTTGCCTCTCACCCCCCCCCCCCCACTGGGGACCTGGCCTGCAACCCAAGCATGAGCCCTGACTGGGAATGGAACTGGCAACCCTTTGGTTCTCAGGTTGGCACTCAGTCCACTGAGCCACACCAGCCAGGCTACACACTTATTCTAATGGCCAAAATCCAAAGATATTGGCAACACCATTTGGCAATTAATGTTCAATATATTTATATCCTAGTCCAGAAACTCCACCCCTGGAAATATACCTAGAAGGGATGAATGCATAAATGCACAAGGATGTGTGAAACAACTTTATTCATAATAATAAAAAAAATGGAAACAACACAAATGCCCATTAAAAACAGGAAGGAAGAGAAAAGGAGCTGAGCCTGGGATGTCCTGTCTGGGAGGAAACTCGAGCCGCTGAGATTCGGGCGGCCGTGCTGGGCCCGCTTGGCTGGGTGTCCGACCAGGTAGGTCTGAGGTGAAGTCCTGTTTACAGGCGGCGACCTGTGCCTGGTGCAGGAATAAGACCCTCCACTATGGGTGCCCACGTTGTTGATGGGTGGAGGTCCTTTCCGTCTTTGTGAACTTTCACATATTTGTTATGATGCTGTGAAGATTAAAATTGATCCTGAATTAGGGAAAAAAGAAACTAAAAATGAACAAAGTGTCACTGGACTCAGAGTATGAGAAAATAAAGGATTCCACTTTTGAGGACTAGAAGAATATTTGAGGAGCCAGGCTGCGGGAAGATCTTGACTTCTTCCAAAGCCGAAATCTAGAAATCCTGAAGACTAAGACAGCTTGCCTATGCTGATTCTTTTTTTTTTTTTAATTTAAATAAAATGTTATCAACTGGCCCTGGCTGGTGTGGCTCACTGGATTGAATGCTGGCCTGTGAACCAAAGGGTTGTCAGTTTGATTCCCAGTCAGGGCACATGCCTGGGTTGTCGGCTAGGTGCCCAGTTGCGGGCATTGGAGAGGCAACCAGTCGATGTTTCTCTCCCTCTCTTTCTCCCTCCCTTCCCCCCTCTCTAAAAATAAATAAATAAAATCTATTTAAAAATAGAAAATAAATAGAATAAAATGTTATTAACTGAATTCCCACTGCATACTCCTACCCAGTGGGAAGAAAACTCCAGACCTGCAGAAGCCTGGATGTAAGTAATTTGATGACATATAATCTTGATTAAAAAATCAACTACACACCCTGGCCAGTGTAGCTCAGTGGATTGAACCCAGGCTGTGAACCAAAGTGTCACTGGTTCAATTCCCAGTCAGGGCAGGCACATGCCTGGGTTGCAGACCAGTTCCCTAGTGGGGGCCACATGAGAAGCAACTACACATTGATGTTTCTCTCTTTCTCTTTCTCCCTCCCTTCCCCTCTGTCTAAAAATAAATACAACTTTTTTAATAAAAGAAGGTAACAATGTCGGCCACATATATTTTATACCACTCAATAAAAATGTGAATACGAAGCCCTGGCTGGTGTGTCTCTGTGGGTTGAGTGCTGGTCTGTGAACCAAAGGGTTGCCAGTTAGATTCTCAGTCTGGACACATGCTTGGGTTGCGGGCCAGGTTCCCAGTTAGGGGCGCGTGAGAGGCAATGGCACACCAATGTTTCTCTCCCTCCCTTTCTCTAAAAATAAATAAATAAAATTAAAAAAAAATGTGAACACTGAAAAAAGAAAGAAATAGAAAGTATAAATAGTGGTATACTTATACAATGGAATACTACATAGCAATGAAAAGGAATGTACTATATGCAACATGATGCCTCAGACATAATGTTGAGCGTAAGAATACACACAGTGTGATTCTATGCACATGAACAGCAAAAACAGGCTAAACTTCTTTATGGCAATAGAGCTCTGAATACTGATGACATTTGGAGGGGAATATTGACTTTGTATCGAGCTTGCTAGATACTAGAAATATTCAATATCTTGATCAGGTGGTGGGTATATTATATATGTATATATATATGAATGACACGTATGTTAATTCATCAAGCTGTACACTTAAGATGTGTGTATTTATTTACCTATATCTACATCTACCCACTGGTACCTCAATTTCAAAAAAAATAAGAATAATAATTAAGAGACAGTAGCTTTCCCTACCCGCACATAAAGAGACAGGAAGAAGTCTTTATGCCACTGTCTTAAATAAAAATTTTAAAATAGGACATTTCAGCCCTGGCTGGTGTAGCTCAGTGGACTGAGCAACGGCCTGTGAACCAAAGGGTGGCTGGTTTGATTGCCATTCAGTACACATGCCTGAGTTGCAGGCTAGGTCCCCGGTGGGGGAACATATGAGTGGCAGCCACACATTGATGTTTCCCTCTCTTTCTCCTTCCCTTTCCCTTCTCTCTAAAAATAAATAAATTCTTAAAAAATAAAAATAGGACATTTCCAAACACATTAAAATACATAACTTTGAAAATAATATATTCATCTGTACACCATCTAAAATTACTACACGAACACTGGAACTGACACTTGGATTAACGCATTCCAGGCACACTAGGGGTTTTATGTGAGTTGGTGCCGGAATACTGGCAACCTAGGGAAAGGCTGAGAGCTTATGTTAAGGATTATGCCTTGTCACCAGCCAGGGCTGGGGCTGTGGAATGCTGAGGCTCTGCTCCAAGGCACAGGGCAGAAAACTGGAAGGCACGGAAGGATGAATTGGGAGAGGAGGCAAAGAAAAAGGACCAAGGGCATATTCCCTCACGCTCTGGCCCCGAGCCCAAGTCCTAGACTTCTGACCTCACCGGACATACAATAGATGTAAAACAAGCCAATCGGTTTCCAAGTGGGAAAAGTGCCAACCATGATTTTTGCTGCCCAAGGAATGAAAAGTCAATAATAATCATTCTTATGATTCATGTTCATCCTGTTTTATGCCAAAGCACTTTACCGAAAGGCCCTTTGGCCCGGCCAAGAAGTTCAGGGCCAGAAGCCAGGACACCTGGACTCCAGATCTGTGTGTGGAAGACTTGAAAATTTCTTGGGGTCTTCATCCCCTGTAGTTGTGGCAAGTGACATTGTGAAGAATTTTACAGTTCTTCATATGTCATTTCGCTTGACCCTCCAACCCTGGTGAGGAAAGCAAAGTATATGGTATTGCTCTTCTAGTCTGATGGAAAAGGAAACTAGGATCAGGTGAGGTTAAGGGACTTGCTCAAACCCACGCACTACTACCAAGGTGGGGAAGCTGGGAAGCTGGGATTCTCATTTCAAATCTTTTGTTGTTTCCCAGTCAAAACAAGATCGTCCCCACGAGATGGCCTGATCCTAGGTCCTGTATGTTCCAAGAGCAGAACTGGGTTTCTGGGGCTGAAACTTGTTTTAAAAAAATAATAAAATTCCAGGGCGGGGCGGGGGGATAGCTAACAAAAATATAGAACGATGAGTCAAAAGTAAGTACAGGGCCTTGGAGCACCCTGCAAATGAGCTGCATTAGCATTAAGGTGAATCCGCCTCTCCTACAGGCCCGGCCCACTGAAAAATCTGGACACACTGGATCTTGACAGGGTTTTTCTCCGTTTGTGAAACGTGGCAGATGTGAGCTGTGAAAGTCCTGGGAAAGGAATCTCATTTCTCCCAGGAGACAAGAGGAATTACAACAGCAGCGAGGCGGTTTCGTGAGAATGGAGAAGGCTGTGCGACAGGGGACAGTCAAAGAGGCCGGTGACCCAGCTGGCGGAGATGTGGGCAGGAGCAGTGCTGGTGTGGGAGAGCGGCGGCCTGGGAGCAGGAGCAATGGCTGCCCCCGGAGCGACGGCCGAAACCGCAGGCACGCCTGTTTGAAGAAAGCGTTCTTTAGACTGTCCTCCGGCTCCCTGGGTCCTGATAAACCTTCCTCTCAAACGGGGAGCCTGAGACTACCACAGCCAACGGCAGTGGGCGGGTGGATCGTGGACCCCGCCCAGGGCTTTCGATACCCGGCCTGCAGGATGCTGGAGCGCCGGAGGCCTACGCGAAGCCTGCTCCGCTGCAGCCTGGGCGGAGAGGCCGGGGTGCCAGGCTCCCCTCAAGGCTCCCCGCCACCGGTCGGGGTGGGGTGAAGGACGAGGTGGGGGCTGCGTCCGTGGCCTGCTTTCCCAGGGCTGGCCAAGCCTTTTTGACAAGCCGATTGCGTGACGGGGATTGGCTGATCCCCGCGTGACGCCGGTTAACAACAAAGGTGGAGTTGGAAGAAATTAGATTAAAGGAGAGAAAAAAAATTAAAGGGGGAGCTGGAAGGGGACTGGAGACAGAGACCGTGGGGGAGATGTGCGAAGCCTGGTCTCCTGACTCCGACTTCGCCCGCGAAGGGAAACCCCTTCCGAAAGCCCGCCGGGATTTTACTCTCCACCCTTACCCGGGCCCAGCTAACGAAGCCTGGGTACGAGGGATGGCTGCCGCTTCTTGAGAAATCCCAACTCCCACTCTGACACCCCTTCATACGGCTCAGGGGGAGAACTTTTTGCTCGGACTCCTCGGATCCTAAACCCGGCGGAGGTGAGGGGCACTGAGGACGACAAGAGGCTCGCTCTGAAACCCGGAAGGCCCTCCGGGGCACCGAGATCGGACGAAGCGGGGTGCTCCCCCGGTTTTTCCATGTGTTGCGAATCTAAGAGCTTCTTTCTTGCTTTTTTTTTTTTTTGTAACACCCCCCCTCCCTTTGCTCTCTTCCCCCCCCCCCCGCTTTGGCTTCAGGGTTGCAAAAGCAAAGAGCAATAAAAAAAAAAAAAACCGCGCACACACTCAGACACACACCAGTGGCGACAGGGGAGAGTTGGAAAGACGCAGGAGAGAGGCAGGAGGCAGCGGGGAGGGAGCAATGGGAGCGGGAAGCAGGCAGGTTCCCTCGCAAATCCCCCTCCGGCCCCACATCGCCTCGTCAGCCCCGGCGGGGGAGCGAGGAGCCGGGCGAGCAGATGGAGTGGAGCTCGCTCTAGGCAGCAGGCTTGGCCGGAGAATGGAGGAGCCGCCAAGCGACCGGCTGATTGGAAGAGAAACGCAGAGCGATGGAGGCGGGGGTAGGAGGACGATTTCTCTGCGGGGACTGGCGGCGGCGTATACGCCCGGGTCGGGCGCTGCAGAGCTTGGCTAGCTTTCAACCCGCGCTCGCCGGCTCCAGCTCCGCGAGCCCCCACCCCCAGCCCTCCCGACGGCTCCGCAGGTGAGTGCGAGCTGGGGGCAAAAAACCCAAAAGTCTTAACACGCCCGCCCTGCCAAAAGAAAAAAAAAAAAGGAAAAGGAAAAGAAAAGCAATTTTCTTTTTATTTATTTTCGTGCAGCCCCCAGCGCAGTGGGAGGGAAAGGGTGAGGCTGAGCCGCCCGGAGGAGGCGGAGGGGCCAGGCGAGGCCAGGATGGCCCGGGAGGCGGTGGCGCCGAGGCGGTTCTGACGGTCGAGCGCTCGGAGCGGCGCCGCGCTGCGCCGAGGCGGGCGGGCGGAGCGGGGCGGGCGGAGCGCGGCGCGTGGGGCTCGCCATTAGCCGTCGCTCCGCTTCGCCATCTCGGGCTTTGTCTGGCAACTCGCTGCCCCAGCGTCGGCTGCGGATCGGCTCTTCGGCCTGCCGCACCCCTAGGTGCCCCTGGCCCGCACTCTCATTCACACGCTCGGTAAGTGAACCCCGGTGCCGTGGATTTCGGGGGAGAGGGGTTACTGCGAGTGGCAACAGCGCCGATCTCCATGCGCCCGGGCAGGCCTGGGGAGACATGCCGGGCTGGATTGAACCGGCTCCCAGAGAGGCTCCTCTGCCGGAGCCCGTCTCTCCCTCGCCCTTTGTAGGGTGTAAGAAGTAAAGGAGGTTTTTTGGGTGTTGTTTTTTTTTTTAATTTACAATTAGAGCATTTTGTTGGGTTTTGGTTGGTGGTTGTTTTTTTAAAAAGACAAAGTTTCGGGTGTGCGTCGTTCGGCAGAGGGAACCGCGAGGGAAGCGCCGAAGCCTGGCGCCGCGATTCGCGTGCGTGCGCCCCAAGCTGGTGGCCACGCTCCGGGGGTGAGGGTGGGCGCGGACTGCCCGCTCAGGGAGCGGACGAGGGCTGGCGTGGAAGCCAGAATCTGAGCTGGGAGGACTTGGGGAAGAGCCCCGGGTAGCCCCTAAGCCTCCCTGGCCGCCGGGGGGCCCTCCAGGCACCCTCTCTGCGGCCGCGCCTCGCGCCCTCCCTTGCCGACCGAGCTTGCCAGTTCCCCCGCGGGTCTGGCGAGGTCGCTCCCCGCGCCCGCCCCGGCTCCGAGCTCCGCCGCCATCCGGGCGGCTGCGTGTCTCCCTGCCTCGGCCCCCCCTCCCCGGCGGCGGCGGCAGCAGCAGCCACCGCCACCACCCCCCCTCCCCTCCTTCCTTCCCTCCGCCTCGGCCGCCCGGGTCCCCCCAGCTCCCGCCCCTCCTCCCAGCTGCCCCCCGCGGAGCCCGCCCGGGCAGGCTGTGGGAGGGAGCGGAGCCGGCGAGGCGGGCGGGCTGGCGCTCGCTCCCCGGGGGTCGGTGTGCGCTCCACGGGGAAGGACGCGCTCGCTGCCCCGCTTCTCCCGCCCCCCTCCCGCTCCTCCTCCTCCCTCCTCCTCCCCGCTCCGGCGGCGGAGGCTGCGGCGGCGGCGGGGGGTGTGCGAACTGAGGCCGGGGCCGGCGGGCGGGCGGCGGGCGGGCTGCCTGCAGGCGGAGGGCGCTGTGCTTTGTGCTTTTCGCCGCGAGGAGCAGCAGGCAGCAGCCACAGCCGCCGCCACAGCAGCAGCAGCAGCCGCCGCCCCAGCGCCGCCGCCGCGCCCGGAGGAGGAGCCGCTGCCACCGCGGGAGGGAGCTGCGGCTGTGCCCGGCCGAGCGGGGGAGGGCGCCGCGGCTCAGAACCGGGGAGGGAGCCGCCGGAGCGGGAAGCCCGGACGCCGCGCTGCGCCGGGTAACCGAGACGGCTTGGGACGCATCCGTGATCAGGGCCGGGCAGCGGGGAGCGAACAGCGGATGAGGTGGATGCCCGGAGCGACCTCCGGACCGAGGAATGGGCTGGGGAGGACCAGGGCACTGGAGAGGACGCTGAGAACCGGGGGAGGGGAGGGCAGGAAGAGAGGCCCGAGCCGAGCTCGGGCCGAGATCGGAGGAGGCCGCGCTTCTCCGAGCCGGCAGGCGCAGTTCTCGCCGGCCGCCGGAGGGGGCGGCGGGGCCGGTGAGCGCTGCGCCCCCGCCTCCGGGCCGCCGTCCTCCCGCCCTCTCCTTGGCTCCGCTCCCCGGAGGCCGGGGCGGGGGCGCCGGCAGGGCTGGGCCGCAAGCTTGGGGGAGGAGGCGGCGGTTCCCGCCGTGGTCGCGCCTCTGCGCCGAGTTCCTCCTTGCGCGCCGGGGTGGCTGGGCGGTGGCGGCCCCTCTGGCCCGGGTGGGTGGCTTGGGGGCGGGGGGCTGGCCGCTTTTCTCCGGCTGCTTGCCCGCCCAGCCAGGCAGGGACGGCGTCGGGAGCCCGAAGGGGGGGGCGGCGGGAATCCGGATCCGGTCCCCGGGGGCGGTGCGGCCGCTGCACTCCGAGGCCGGCGGCGGCTGCGCTGCGTCCGGGTCCCCGCCGGGTTGCGGAGGCGGGGGGAACCGGCGGGGGGGGGGGCGGGAGGAGGAGACTGTGGCGCGTGCCCGCTTCCACGGCCGCGCGCGCCCTTTACCCGCCCTTCCTCCTCCCCCGCCCTCTAGCCTGGGGCCTCCCCCAGGCGGGCGCATAGGGGAGGAGGGTTTTTTTTTTTTTTTTGGTCCGGGTGGGGGAAGGAGAGCGGAGGGCGGCGCTAGCTGCACGCGGTAGCTGGGAGCAGTCTCTCGCGTGGGCAGGGGAGGGCGCAAGCCGCCAAGCCGGGCTGCGAGGGCCTGGGGGAGGGGGTTAGAAGGGAAAGGAGGAGTTGTTTCACACCCACCCTCCCATGAAAACTACTAGGGTCCTGACAGGGTCTTTCAGAGAGTGGGGACTTTTGCCCCCTCCCCTCTGGGGGGGGAAATAGAAAGTCTTTCACCTCTCTGCCTGCCTGAGTAGAGACTGGTATCTCTTCTAAAGGGTGAGGTGGCTTTGAACCCTGGGTGTCCTGGCCAGCGTGAACGAGGAAGTGGCTGGACGGGTGGAGAATGAACGGAGAAGCTGACTGCCCCACAGACCTGGAAATGGCCGCCCCCAAAGGCCAAGGTAGGAGCCCCCAGCCTCTGCCCTCTTTGACTTAAATTCTCTTTCCCACATGGCTGTCTGCAGGACCCACTCCCCCTCTAAAGGGTTTTCTCCAGTTTGCATTCTCTCAGTTGAGATGGGGGGAGGGTGCCTTTAAGAATCAAGCATCCCTCACACTGGGGGGTTGGCTTGATCCAAATTATAAGGCTTTGTATTTTTCACATTCCATTCCCCCCTGCATGAGAGAGAGGGAGAGGAGGCCCCTGCAAGCCTTCTTTCTGAGGTTCCCAGTCAGCTCCGGAGGGGGTGTCTCCTCCCCCAGTGTCCTGAAATGTGGAGGAAGCTGGGGAAGAAATGGGTTGGGAAGGATTTTCAGACTTTTTTGCTACTAAGAGGACAAGGTTTTTGGTAAGATAGTTGGAAAGGGTATATTGGTGCTTTGAGATAGTAAGCCAAGGGAGTTTTATACATAACCGGACCCCACGGCACCCAGTAGGGATCATCCAGAGAATATGGGGGCAGGGGATAGAATGAAGCGGAGCATCTGGCAAGGCCAGTGGGACATTGGAAAGAGAGAGGATTTATGGGTTTATGTGACCTGCCCTCCGGAAACCTTGACCCAGGTTACCACATGTAGATGCAGATGAGGAGCCCTTCCGACTCCTAGCCTTCCAGAACTATTCTCTCAGCTCCCCTTCCAGGGTAGTCACCCTCCAGAAACTCCTCACTGGAGCTGCATTTCAGTGGCTGGAAGGAGCTGGTCCAGACCACCTTTTTTGTTTGTATGGGGAATTGGGCTGAGAAGACAACTCAGAATTCTGGGGGTTCTCCCTAGAGCAGGGCCCTAGAAGCTTTTGCCCACCTGCCTAGCCTTACAGTTTCCCTGTACGGAAATGAAAGAACCATTTCTATTATAGTTTTCTTACCTGCCCCAAATTCTCCTTTGGTCTTCCTCAGGAGGCCAGGAGAGAGATGGAATGTCGGTAATGTGCTGGAGAGTAACATCTATCTTGGTTCTCCTTACAGCCCATAACCCATCCTCAGTTGTAGAACACTTAGGGTATGTACCTCCAACTTAGACTTGAACTTGGCGACACATTTAGAAATGTTGCCTCCTTGCTTCCCTCCCCTCCCTGATAAGAAGCTAGCTGCCTTCCCACAGGGCTCCAAAATCACAAAAGCTTTATTTCCTCCCCTTCTCTAGAATAAATGGTACCTTACAGTCAAGCCTGGCTTTCTAGGTACAACAGTCTGGACTGCAGTCCCTGCCATAATTCATAAGGCCCCAGTTTCTCCTTAGGGCTAGGCCATGTTTCATGTGTCTTTAGGTGGGAGGTAACCAGAGACTGGGGTGCTCTGGGGAGGAAGAGTCGAGCACAGTGGGACTGGGGAACAGATGGAGTGATAGAAGGAGCCAGGCATGATGGAGATTGCCTTTCTTACCCGTCCCCAGACCGCTGGTCTCAGGAAGACATGCTTACTCTGCTAGAATGCATGAAGAACAACCTGCCGTCCAACGATAGCTCCAAGTTCAAAACCACTGAGTCACATATGGACTGGGAAAAAGTAGCATTTAAAGACTTTTCTGGAGACATGTGCAAGCTCAAATGGGTGGAGATTTCTAACGAGGTAACTGGCACCCCCCTTTCCTGACACTTAGGAACTCACCTCTACACGGACCCCTGCCTTAACCTTCCTGGTGGGGGAGATGAAACGGAAGTCTATAAACAGGAAGAAAGAGCCCGGGCGAGGTGCTTATGTGGTCGCTTTTGTGCATTTTTGGAGGTGGCACGGTTGACAGCACTGGCCTAGAGTTCTCAGTTCTGCCACTTTCTAGCTCTGTGGCCTTGAACGCTTACCGTCTCGGAGCCTCAGTCGCCTGAGCTGTTCTGGGGATTGAATGAGGTGCTGGCATGGACAACCACATTGAGGTCAGGGGGTCACCCTGCTGCTGTCCTTTGGTGTGTCTGGCTGCCTGGGCCACTGCAGTAGGCGTGGGCCAGTGGCTGGGTGTCTGCCCAGATGTCGGGGGCTCCCTCAATTGCTGTGGCTGTTGGCCTCTATCCTCCTCATCTAATAAATTCAGTCTAGTGGGAAGTAGAGGAGACCCGTTGGCAAGTGGGGGTCTGCTCCCAGGTAGTGTCCCCTGCCCCAAACTTTCCCTTCCACTTACCTCCCTTCCTCCTCCAGGTGCGAAAGTTCCGTACATTGACAGAATTGATCCTTGATGCTCAGGAACATGTTAAAAATCCTTACAAGGGCAAAAAACTCAAGGTGAGTTTCCAGGAGGAGGAGCACACGGGGTAGGAGAGGAATGGCCTAAAAAATGGATGCTGTTTGACCTTTACTGTGTCCTTGTCACTCCTTCCAGAAACACCCGGACTTCCCAAAGAAGCCCCTGACCCCTTATTTCCGCTTCTTCATGGAGAAGCGGGCCAAGTATGCGAAACTTCACCCTGAGATGAGCAACCTGGACCTGACCAAGATTCTGTCCAAGAAATACAAGGAACTGCCGGAGAAGAAGAAGGTGGGGGGAGGGGGGCTTAAGGTGGGGGGAGGGGGAGTCTGGGAGCAGCTGGTATTGTGTGAGTCAGCTACTGGGGGCAGGGGGTGGGGCTCAGACAGAGGGACTTGGCATTAGGGACGTGAGTGGGTCAGCAGAGCAGAGTAGGGTCTGGGGCAGCCACACGGCCAGATCTTCACACCATCAAATACAGGCACTGTCACGGGTGGAACCCAGGCTGAGGCTGGCGGGTGCCAGGACCAACCACAGCCCTCAGGATTCAGTTATACAGCTCTGCCCCCGTGGACATGACCTCACTGTGAGGCCTGCACAGCATAAAGGCAACCCCAGGAGAACAGGGTATCCCGATTTTATGAGCAAGGAACTGGGGTGCAAGAGGGTATCTTGTTCTAGGTCCCATAACTACTGATGCTAGAGCAGGACTCTGGTGTAGTGCTCTGGACTCTCTGTCCAGTGCTCTTCTTACTGCTACGTTTTCCTTTAGATGGGCTTCCTTCCCCGTGCACACATGAGCGCACAAGGATACACATTGTCCCTGGTGGCCGCCTGCTGTCCCAGACCTTTGGAGGCTGTTAACCTCGCGCAGAGGTTGCCCTAGCCTCCCAGGCAGGGATGGGTGGTCAAGTACAGTAAAGTCAAGCAGTCCCTCAAAGAGATAGGCAGCAAAGCCCTGGAGGAGCCTGCAGCTGGGACACGAGTGAGATGGGGTAGGGAGAGAGATGGACACAAGGAAGAGATGCTAGGTGGTGGACATGGAGCCAGGAAGAGGTGATGAGGGGCGGCAGAAGGAATGAGACAACAGTTGTCTACAGCCAGCTCTCTGGAGGTGGCACTGGCCAGCGCCCTGTGAGTGGCCCTTTGCCTGGATTGTACACCCTGGTTGCAGGCTCTCATGTCCTTGATTCTGGACTCAAAAAAGGAGCAGGCTTAGCTGCGTTAAAACCAGCTGTCTGCAACTGCTGCCCAAGCCAAGCAAGAGCCTGACTTGCTGGAGCTATTCTGACCCTTTGGTGGGGATATTGAAGAACCAAATATACAAACGACACCCAGTCACTCATGGGATGGGAGGGAGAGGCAGAGAGTTGGAGGACCAGGGAGGGGCAGAAGGAACTGTGGTAGAGTAGGCAGTGTTCTGGCTTAGGGGACATGAGACTTGGGCCTGTCGTGGCTCCCACCAAGACACCATGAGCTCTGGTAAGTCGCCTTCCCTGGTCCTGGTCTGATTGGACAGAGGAGGTGTGGAGGCTGAGCCTGTGCTCTGTGGTGCTTTTCAGCTCAAAGGGTGGTGTGTGCGAGGAGGGCTGAGGTTGGGGCCAAGCAGGCTGAGCTCTGCTCCCAGTTTCCTGTGGGCACCTCAAGGGCAAGTAGGGCTTTCTCCCTGTGCTGGTGTCTCTTCTGCGAGAGGCAGGGGTTGGGCTCAGTCACCATGAGCCCCTGGCCCCTTCCAGGGCTGCTTGTGCATCTGGGAATGGGGAGAAAGGAGAGGTGGGTACTGAGCTCGAGTCAGGACAGGAGGTGGGTGAGGAAGGAACAGACACTGGACAGGAAGTGGAGGGGCTGTGAGAGGCAGGAAAGGTACAGGGAGGAGTCAGGCGGCGATCGGAAGGAAGAGCCAGACTAATGGAAGGGGCAGAGGGGAAGCGCTGGCTGAGGGGGGAAGGGGGCTGGTGTCAGAATTTCAAAGGACAGCGAGGGACCCGGACCTGGTAGATGGGGGAAATGTCACACTTTAGGAGACAGCCATTAGGATGTAACTGGCATTGGACCAATTCACTCTGGGGTCCCTTTAACGCCCCTGTCGTGCCTTGGAAGCAGGACTTGGCCTGCCCCCCACCATGTGGGCCGCCTCTTAGGGGGCAGGCTGCTGTCAGCTCCTCCGGAGGAGAGGGTGACGGAGGCCAGTCCTGTACCTCCTGACTCTTCTTCGTTAAGAGAGTTTTGGGGTCTGGGGGGGGGTCCCAGCCCTGTCACTGTGTACTGTGTGACTGGGTAATGTCATCTCCCCACTCTAGGACCCTTTCCCCATCTTAAAAGGTAGGAATAGGGTGTAGGATGTGTTCTGGAAGATTCCTGTAGCTCCCACTCACCTGAGTTACTGTCCAGCCCCACCCCCACACTGGAAGGCAGGCCAGCCTCTAGCCTGCCTGTGCCACCTTCCCATTCATCCATGTCACCAACTGGGAGGCAAAATAACTAGCAAGGTGGACACGGTGGCTTTTTGTAGCTCAGGCCTTGGGTTGTGGATGACCCCGTCCCCTCCTCCCCCCAGATGAAATATATTCAGGACTTCCAGAGGGAGAAACAGGAGTTCGAGCGAAACCTGGCCCGGTTCAGGTAAGGCAGTGGAGCCCAGTGAAGGGCCACAGGGCACTGGGTGTGGCAGGATAGGGTAACATTGACCAGAGCCTGGAGCTGGCCATCTCTGAGGCATGGAAGATGGATGGGTCACATGTAAACCTTAGTGGGCCATGCTCAAGGGCAGGGACAGTCAGGCAGCCGCTGTCCCACTAGTCTCCAACTGATGGGCCTAGGAGCCTTGGTGGGTGGGGCAGCAGGCCGGGTCTGCTCTAACAGGCTCTCCACTGCCTGCTGACTGTCGCTCCTCACATCCTGGCTAGGGAGGATCACCCTGATTTAATCCAGAATGCGAAGAAGTCTGACATCCCCGAGAAGCCCAAAACCCCCCAGCAGCTGTGGTACACCCACGAGAAGAAGGTGTATCTCAAAGTTCGGCCAGATGTGAGTGTCTGGCCAAGGGGTGGGGCAGAGGGCACGTGGCGGTGGCAAGGGGGGAGCCGCATCAGGTCGGCTGGGCATGGAGCAGGAGAGGAGGTCCCTCCCCAGGGGTGGGCTGCATGGACAGGGCCTGGGCCAGCTGGCGTGCAAGCGAATGCGTGCGTGTGTGTGTCTGAGCCTGTCCCTGCACCCAGGCGGGACCCCCGCCTCTCTGCCTTCCCCTCCTGGCCCGTGGGGGACACTCCTGTGACCTCCTGTGGCCTGAGGGGGCGGGGCCTCTGTGCCCCCCACCCCCCGACCCCTCCCTTTCCCCTGCTCCTGGCTGCCTGTGTGTGTCTGACGGCTTTTGGTTTGCAGGCCACTACGAAGGAGGTGAAGGACTCCCTGGGGAAGCAGTGGTCTCAGCTCTCGGACAAAAAGAGGCTGAAATGGATTCATAAGGCCCTGGAGCAGCGGAAGGAGTACGAGGTTAGGCTTCCGCTGCGCTCCTCCCCATCCGGCTCTTCATGAGCCTCAGCCCCCTGACTGTGGCCTCCGCACTCCGCAGGAGGCCGTCACTTTCCATCCCTCCATTGAGGCAGGGGCCTGTTGGGCCCCTTACCTCTGCCCCTACCTTTCCCATGCCCCCCCCCCAACATGAGATCTCAGGCTAGGGCAGGGCAGGGCATCGCTTTTCGTGTGACACAGCAGACACACGGCCACCCCCCAGCTTTGCTCCCTGCCTCCCCTTCCCAGCGGCTCTCCCCCCTTCCTGGCCCCGGCTAACCCCACACCCCGTTGCCCTCCATCCCCCCACCTCACTCTGCAGGAGATCATGCGTGACTATATCCAGAAGCACCCCGAGCTGAACATCAGTGAAGAGGGCATCACCAAGTCCACCCTCACCAAGGCCGAACGCCAGCTCAAGGACAAGTTTGATGGGCGACCCACCAAGCCACCTCCGTGAGCGCTGCCCTGGGGTGGGTGGGCAAGTGGGCAGAAGGAGAGCTGGCTGGTGAAGGACCTCGGCCCAGGCTCTGGACCTCCCTGTCACTCACAGGGACTCTCCCCTTTCTGTGTGGTTCTGACAGGAACAGCTATTCACTGTACTGCGCAGAGCTGATGGCCAACATGAAGGACGTGCCCAGCACAGAGCGCATGGTGCTATGCAGCCAGCAGTGGAAGCTTCTCTCCCAGAAGGAGAAGGACGCCTACCACAAGAAGTGTGACCAGGTGAGCCGTCGGGGGAACTAGCCCTGGAGAGGGAGGACTCCTGGCGACCTGCGGGGGACTGAGGCATGAGGTCTGACCCCTTGGGCATCTTCAAGCATGGTGTCGTGCTGGGTTCAGCATCTGGGTAAATCAACAGATAGCGTCATGCCTGCCTGCCATCCCTGGGGGGAGACAAGGGCCCGTCCAGGCTCCAGAAGGCTTGCTGAGGGCTCCTGTTCCCGGGCACAGGGGGTTTCCAGTGTAGTGTGCCTGCCCTCAGACTGACCCTGACTCCCCTTCCTTCCCCAGAAAAAGAAAGATTATGAGGTGGAACTGCTCCGTTTTCTGGAGGTGAGTGTGTGAGGCAGTGGGCAGAGAGAACAAGCCTTGGGATTGGTGGCGAGGCCCTTCTGGCAACCTGAGGGCAGACTGGGGACTGGCCTGCAGCCCCATGCTGCCTCTTCTCCCCTGACCAGAGCTTGCCAGAGGAGGAGCAGCAGCGGGTCCTGGGGGAGGAGAAGATGTTGAACATCAACAAGAAGCAAACTACCAGCCCAGCCTCTAAGAAGCCCTCCCAGGAAGGGGGCAAGGTGGGCAGGGAGCACCACTGAGCACCACTGAGCAGGTGGGGGTGGGGAAGGCGGGCTCCCTGTCAACACTGAGGGCTCTGACCTCTTGCACATCTACAGGGCAGCTCAGAGAAGCCGAAGAGGCCGGTGTCAGCCATGTTCATCTTCTCCGAGGAGAAGCGGCGGCAGCTGCAGGAGGAACGGCCAGAACTCTCAGAAAGCGAGCTGACCCGCCTGCTGGCCCGAATGTGGAATGACTTATCAGAGAAGAAGAAGGTCAGGCTGGCCAGACCAGGGTCCTGGCTGCCACGTTGAGTCGTGGGCCGCTTGTCCAAGGGCTGGCTGCCGGTTCACCCCTGCCCTGTGTGGGCCGTTTGTGCCTGGGCTGGGGCTGGGAGCCCAGCAAGCCGGAAGGCGGGAAGCTGTCAGCCAGCTGAAGGCTGTCGGCTCCCTGGGGAGCAGCGCTGGTGGGCGGGGCTGCGCCTTGGGCTGGAGAAGTCCGCACCAGCCCTTGGCTCTGCTTGTCCCACCCATTGCAGCGGTGGGGAGTCTTCAACTGCTGGATGGGGAACGCGCGCCCCCTGGGGGTGGCCGGAAGGCTAACGCCTGGTGCCATCTCTGCAGGCCAAGTACAAGGCCCGGGAAGCTGCGTTGAAGGCTCAGTCTGAAAGGAAGCCGGGCGGGGAGCGGGAGGAACGGGGCAAACTTCCTGAGTCACCCAAGAGAGCGGAGGAGATCTGGCAACAGAGCGTCATCGGTGACTACCTGGCCCGCTTTAAGGTAGCAAGGAGTGGGAAAGGGACGGTTCTACAGCTGGTCCACACAGGTCTTCTGCCCCAGGTGATACTCCTCCCACAGCTGACACCCCTGTCTCTTCCCAGAATGATCGGGGGAAGGCCTTGAAAGCCATGGAGATGACCTGGAACAACATGGAAAAAAAGGAGAAACTCATGTGGATTAAGAAGGCAGCTGAAGACCAAAAACGATATGAGGTGGGATGAGGCTGTTGGTTAGTGTAGTGGGGTGTGGTGGGGCGGGGTGGAGCTGGGGCCGGCTCCCTCCACTTAAAACTTGGGAGCCCCTCGTGGGTGTGCAGCTTTCTTCCCTGCATGGGGCCTGGAGCCCAAAGTCCCAGCCTTGGCTGTGTGACCCAGAAAAAGTCTCTTAACGTCCTTCTGTGAGCTTCAGTCACCCATCAGCAGATGTGACGTTTGTAACTATGAAAGCGCTTTCAAACAGCAGTGCCCAACACAGGTGTGAGTTGTTGAGAAGTTGCTCTCTGGCTTGTCATCCTCCTCCCTGGCACGTAAACAGAGGGCCAGCTGAGACAGAGACAGCATGGGGCGAGGGGGGGAGTGTGTTGGGAGGTGGAGATGGGGTGATAGCTGGACCTTTCTGGCTTTCCCCACAGAGGGAGCTAAGTGAGATGCGGGCACCCCCAGCTGCTGCGAACTCATCCAAGAAGATGAAGTTCCAGGGAGAACCCAAGAAACCTCCCATGTGAGTCTGGAGCCCACCCTGGGGGTGAGGAGGGCAGGGCATGAGGGTGGCTTGGATGGGATCCTGACCCTCCCAGCACCACCCCTACCTCCCAGGAACGGTTACCAGAAGTTCTCCCAGGAGCTGCTGTCCAACGGGGAGCTGAACCACCTGCCACTGAAGGAGCGCATGGTGGAGATTGGCAGCCGCTGGCAGCGCATTTCTCAGAGCCAGAAAGAGCACTACAAAAAGCTGGCCGAGGAGCAGCAGAAGCAGTACAAAGTGCACCTGGACCTCTGGGTCAAAGTGAGAGGGCAGGGGACCCCCTGGAAGGGGGAGGCATCATGCTGGCTGGTCCGTCCGTAATCATGATCTCACTCAGTGTCCCAACAATCCTAAAGGGTGATGGTTACTATCAAAGATAAGGAAACCAAGGTTCAGGGAGGTTAAGTAACTTATCCAGGGTCACACAGCTAGTAAGTTGAAAAACCCAAATCAGACTGCCTTTTCCTTCCCAGTTGGGACCAAAGGACCTCTCCTGGATTCTCCCTTGGCCCCCTTCTGTGCCTTGGTTTAGCAGTCAGATCTGTAAAATGGAGTTACTTATGTCCTCCCCAGCCATCCAGACAGGTTGGCCGGTGACCCAGGGAAATAGCAGGGTTTTGGTATTCCAGAAGCTTGGTGAGCCCCAGATAGCCTCGTCAGTGGCTCCAGGCTTGGTGTTGGAGTGGCAGTGATGCCACCTGGCTTTGGGACAGGGGGTGTCGTCATGGAGACTTCTATGAGTTGGGGAAGGCCCTGACTGTGGAGCTTTCATTTGAGTAAAGTAATAGGGAGGATATAAATAGTAAATCTTCTGACAGGGTATCTAGGAAGAATTCAGGGCATCTTAAGTAGAAATAGTGGAGCTTGGTCCTCAGGTGCCAGGGTTTTTCTTTGGGACTTTTTAAGGTGCAGAGAGACCAGGAAAGGTAAAAATGGGTAGTGATAAATGCTTGGCCCACTGCCTGACACTTGGTCAGCAGTAGTTAGGGTGCTGTTCCAGCCCTTACCTCCTCCTCTTTCTCCCCCAGAGTCTGTCTCCCCAAGATCGTGCAGCCTATAAAGAGTACATCTCCAACGTAAGTCTGGGAGCGGGGTGGCACTGGGGGCAGGGGTGATAGGGCGCGTCTGCAATTCTCCGGTGCTCCCTTTGCATCTCTGTCCTCTCCTACAGAAACGTAAGAGCATGACCAAGCTGCGAGGCCCAAACCCCAAGTCCAGCCGGACTACCCTGCAGTCCAAATCCGTAAGGAGTCCTTCCCGGGGGGCGGGGATCCTCGGTGCCTGGAGTGGTGTGACAGAGACCCCTGATGCCCGTCTCTCCCTCCCAGGAGTCCGAGGAGGATGAGGACGAGGATGAGGAAGAAGAGGACGAGGATGAAGAAGAAGATGACGATGAGAACGGGGACTCATCTGAGGATGGCGGGGACTCCTCGGAGTCCAGCAGCGAGGATGAGAGCGAGGAGGGAGACGAGGTGGGGTGGACAGGTGCTACGGGAAGGGTGGGCGGGGCCCTGCCAGGATGGCCCCTGGGTGATGGCATGTTTCTCACCCCCTCCCCAGAATGAGGAGGATGATGAAGATGAGGATGACGATGAGGACGATGATGAGGATGAAGACAATGAGTCCGAGGGCAGCAGCTCCAGCTCTTCCTCCTCGGGGGACACCTCAGACTCTGACTCCAACTGAGACTCAGCCCCACCTGGGGCTCTCCTCTCCAACTGACCGCCTTTGTTTCTCCCCCTTGTTCTGTCCCCTGCCCTCCCCCACTTTTTTCTTTCTTTCTTTCTTTTTTAAACAAAATACGGTGGGGGGAGGGGCCAGCGGAGCCCAGGCCCGCACTCTGCAGCCTCAGAGACATCAACCCTGGGGGCCTCCAGCGAGTGCCACCATCAGACTGAGCCACCACTGGACTGGACCGTCCCCCTCTTCTGCACTTGCGGTTCTGGCATGGACAATGGACCTGGGAGTGGGGTGGGGGTCCCAAAGAGTTCAATGAGGCCCTCTACCCCTGCAGCCCAACCTAACGGGGGCATGGAAGCTTGGGGGAGGACCCCTCCCTTTCCAGAGGGGCTTGCTGCCTGGATACCTACTTGGAACTGGAGGCGGGGAACATGGGGAAAGGAGGGCAGGTGCCTGAGAGAAAACGGGCACTGCCCCGTCGCCCTCTCCTCTGCCCCCTGCAGGAAGGAGCTACCTGGACCCACTCATGGGGGGAGGGGCAGAGGCGTTTTTTATATATGTGTATATATTTTTTTTTTAAGCTCTGAGCTGTCAACGAGACGTTTCCTACCGATCTCGGCTGCCGTCTCTGTTGTCATTTCTGGGAGAGGGAGGGTTTAGGGGAGTAGATTTGGGACTTTTTAAAAACTTGATACGTATGGATAAGTGTGTGTGTGCGCGTGCATGTGTCCTGTACATAGCATGGGTGCACCTGTGGATGTGTGCAAAGGCACATGAATAAGTGTGTGTGTGTAAGAGAGGGGGAAGCCCATGTCAGTCCGTGAATCTGATAAAAGGGTTGGTGAGGGCCAGGGAGACATTGACCCTGGTGGGGGAGGCTGAGGCGGATGGCCACTTTCTCCACATCCTCTGCTTTGCCTAATCTCTGATTCAATTTGGGGGGAGGTGCTGAAGCCACTGATGCTTCCCACCAGTTTCCCTCTGCCAGGGCCATATGATTGAGCTGCTGCTGGTCTCCGATAGGACTGCGGGGACGGGGACAAAGCAGGCGAAACTTAAAGCTTTTGTTGGGTGGGAAAGGCCTCCCACGTTCATCTGGGGGGGGGGTTGCCTGGCCACCCAAGGCTCAGAACCTGGGCTTCAAGAGATGTCTTGCAAGTTCTTCCCCCTCCTGCCTTTCCCAGGTATCCTCCAGCTCCCCTGCCCCCATTTCCTTTGATTTCTCAGGTCTACTCCCTTCCACCCCCCAACCCCACAGCTGGGGAAGAGGTCTGCAAAAGCTGGTTTTGTAGCTAGCCCTCTAATCCCAGCCACCCCGAAATTTTTGGCACCCCTATTCCTAGACTTTTAAGCCAAGCCACCTTGTCTTGTGGATTTAATTTTTTTGGTTTTTGACTAAGTTTTGGCTTTTTTCCCCCCTCCCAATCTTGTCACTGACCTACTTAATTGGGGCTCTGTGCTTTTCCACCTTCCCCTCTGAAGGAAAGCCAAGAGATGGGGGAAGAGTGGGAAATCCGCCTAGGAGTTGGGGTGGGGAAGGTAGGTCCTGCTCCCAGAGGCAGGCAAAACAACCTGCCTTGGATGTGGTGCTGGGGGTTGGGGGAGCCAGGGAGGGACACTCCCCACTCCCGCTCCCCTTCCTTTGTCCCTATCCTGGGATTAGGCACAGGGGATCACAGGTTCTATTTCTTACCAAGAGCCCCCTGCAAAGAACCCCATGCCCTGTTTGAATGCCCCTGAGCTGTTGTCTTTTAGTGGAACATGTTTTCATCTAAAAACAACTTTGAATGGGGCTCTTTTTTTCCCCATTTTAAAAATTGAAAAATTCTTACAGTACAAACAGGGCTGTGGGGATGGGGGTGTTGGTGCTGTAAGAGGTCACTCTTGAGTGCATTTTGGCACTGGGTTGGGATGGCTGGGGTGGGAGGACTCCCGCCCCGCCCCCCCTTTTTTTCTAATATTTAAGGAGTGTTTTTGTAGGTTTCAACAACAACCACAACTTGAATTTGTATCACGGGAGGGGGGGGTGGCTTAGAGGTGTCTGCCTAAGCTTAAAGCCAACTGTGGAAGTTTTGTTTTCCCTTTTTTTGTACAATAAAGTGAAAAACAAAGGTCTGGCTGCTGTGTGGTCACTGGAGTCAATGAAGGCAAGTAACCCAGCAGGTTTAGTGTGAAAACACCCTTGAAGCCTCTTTTTCTAGAACCATCCTCCTCTTTCCTAAAGATTCCATAGGCAACCTACCTTCATATTGCCCTGTGCTACCGTTTTTGTACTGCCTCATTTCAGTGTGTTCGCCCTGAGTTGTCAGACCACTAAGGACTGAGAGGAAAACAAATGATGTCTACTCCCAGAGTGCATGGCCTTGGGAAATTAGGCTCAGGCTTTCACCATGGTCATGATGGGGTTTATAACTGGGAGTCGGGGTAACCCTGCTACTTTGAGTCCTCAGCCTCACCCAAGGTTAGGAGTGACTTTCCCAACTCCACCCAGACGTCTGATGGGCTTTGATGACTTGCTCTCTGCTAGTGAGGAGGAGAGAGCCTTCCCTATACAGGCCTTGGCTGAGTTCCTGGAATCACCAAGGGCTGAAGACCCAGGCCCTGTCCAAGGGCTCTTGTCTCAACTCCACGTCCCTTTCCTATTCTTGGTGAAGCTGCTGGAAAATTCATTGCCCCTCATGGTCTCATTTCCTCACCTGTCATGGACCACTCCTCTGAGGTGACTCTAATAAAGTCACTAACAGTTCATCATCACATCCGGTGGGTACTTGTCTGTCCCTTGACTTCCTGGTCTCCTCTGCTTGCATCAGCTCCTTCTCATTCTGTCCTAGGTGTTTGTGTCAGTCAGCGAACTTCCAGTTACCACCCACAGGTAAGCATCCCAAAAGGCAATATACAGAAACCACTCTTTCAAGTCACAGACCTGTACAGATTTCCATGTATCCTCCAGCATATCTTGCAGGTATCTCACACCTCAAGACACAAAGTGATCACTGGCCATCCAGTTATTCAGTCCAGAAGCCAGGCTTTCGGCCTTGACTGCGCTCTCCCTCTTCCACATTTATTCCTTTGCTTAGACCTGTCCATTCTACTTCCTGTGTCTCTCTGAAATCTGTCCACCCTTCTTCACTACTGCCATCCCTATCCTATTCAAAGCCACACCATTGCTCAACTTCTGCCAAGACCTAAAGTTCCGCTTCCTGTCTGCACTCTTGCCCCCTACAGTCTGTTCTGCACATAGCAACCCAAATTGTCTTTTAAAAACAAATCTGGTTATTTCTGTACTTGATAATTTACCATGCCTTACTTGCCATGACCCTACAAGGTCTAGCCCTTCTTCCCTTCTCTTTCCTTCACCTCACTCTTCCTAACCACGCACAGTTTCCAGCCAAGTGATCTCTCTTTTGTTCCCCAAACATACCCGCCACAGGGCCTTTGCACTTGTTTTCTCTGCCCAAAATGCTATGCCCCCAACTCGGTACATAGCTGGTTTTCTTTTTTCAGGCCTCAGCTCAAATGTTACCTCACAAACAGGCCTTCCTTCCCCACCCTCTCTAAAAAGGCCTCCTTCTACAGTTCCGTATTTACGTATTTGTGTACTTGTTTATTTTCTAGCTCCCCAAGAAGACACCTTATCTGCTGTTCATTACAGTAATTCCAATAAAATTGCATGTTATACATTTGACACTCAACAAATATTTGTTGAATGAATAAGTATGGCTTACAAGGCCCTAGGGGATCTGTTGACCCCACTTGCTTCTCTGTCCCAATTCCAGCCACACCAGCGATCCATGTCTCAAACATAACACACTCTCCTCCTGGGCCTGTACACATCATACATAATAGTTCCCTCTGCCTAGAATATTCCTCTTCATCTCTCTACCTAGCTTCATTCAAGGTTCCACTTAAAAGATCACTTCCTGGCCCTGGCTGGATAGCTCAGTTGGTTAGAGCATTGTCCCAATATGCCAAGGTTGTGGGTTCAATACACAGTCAGGACATATACCAGGATCAACTAATGAATGCATGCGTAAGTGGGACAACACATCAATGTTTTTCTCCCTCTCTCTCTCAAATTAATAAATAAAATGAAATAAAGTATCACTTCCTCCAGGGAACCCTCCCCTCACCCCCTGACAAAAATGTCTCCATGCCATTTGTTTCTTCAATGGCCTGGATGTCGTCACATCAGGTAGCTGTAAGTTCCACTGGGACACGTATGTCTCTGTAACCCCAGAGCCTTACCCTGAGCCTAAAATAAGTGCAGTCCTTAGTGTTTATTGACTGGTGATAACTGTGGAGACTGGGCATGTGCCCAAAGAGGTCACCACCACAGAGCAGCCCAAGCCAAGTGCTGAATGAATTGTACGATCCCGTTGTAAAGGAATTTCATCTGAGGGTGGCCACAGGTGGGTAAGTAACAAAGCATTTAGGCAAACAGGGAGGAGACAGGAAGGCTTCCTGCGTATGTGTAAATTCCTTAGGGCAGGATTTACTGCGCATATTTAGAGACACATCAATGGAGTGGAGAATTCCTGATTCATGCTGTGCAGGTATCTGAAGGCCTGGCCTCACTCCTTTATTCTGGACCCAAGTTCAACTACTTCTATGAGTCCGCACCAGCTGATCCTATAGTAACTCCAACATAGTCCCAAATGAAGTTTGTCATTCTCCTGTATCCTCACATCTCATATTCCCCATCTTGGTTAAAGGTGTTTTCAGGGTCTCCCTTTCCCCTTTCCCCCATACACCTTAATCGATAATAAAAACCTACAGCCGCCCTGGCTGGTGTAGCTCAGTGGATTGAGCGCGGGCCTGCGAACCAGACAATCGCGGTTCGATTCCCAGTCAGGGCACATACCAGGGTTGCAGGCCAGTTCCCTGAAGGCCAGTTCCCAGCAGGGGACGCATGAAAGGCAACCATACATTGGTTTCTCTCCCTCTCTCCTTCCCTTCCCCTCTAAAGATAAATAAGTAAAATCTTTAAAAAAAAAAAAAACCTACAGCCTCTGTGCTGGCTGGTTGGCTCAGTTGGGGCATCATCCCATACACCAAAAGCTTGGGGGTTGGATTCCTAGTCAGGGCACATCTCTATTTTTCTCTTTCATCAATAAACATGTCCTCAGATGAGGACACCTGATGTGTCCTAAAATTAAGATTTTAATCATCTTATGATTAAAAAATCATAAGAAAAATGAATTTAAAAAAACCTACTGCTCCTAAGGCTGTACCCAGAGTCCACATTCCTGAGTGTTCTACCTAAAATGCAAGTCTGTTTGAATGATTACCTTGGCATATAGGTTTAAAGTCTGCAAATTCCTCAGTATACCCTTAGTCCTGTGTCGTCTGACCTACTCACCTCCTGCTGCTTTCCCACCCATTTCTATGTTCCAGCCAATCCCCAGACGGATCTATGTTCTGAAGCTTGCTGTTTAGGATGTCTAGTGCCTTCTTAGATTACCCTGACCTGGTTCATATCCCACTACAAGAAGCCTTTCCCAATCAACTCTTTTATCCTGGCCACCTGTCTCCTATGTATATCTCTCTTGTTTTTAACACCTGGTTTGGCTATTATTTTCCTACAGGTCTGTCTATACCACAAATTGTGAACTTGGGAAAGTACAATGGTCATATTTCATGTTTGCATTCCAGCATGGATAAGAATTCTTACAGAGCTCCAAAAGAACAACAGCTAAGATTTACTGGGCACACGCACTGAACTGAGTTTCACAAGCATTGACTTTTCAATCCTCGAAACAACCTAATGAGATAGGTACGATCATTATACCCAGTGACAACAGGAAACTGAGGCAACAACAGAGCCCATTTGCCCAAGTTCATTTATCAAGTACACAGATTTAAATTCAGATCTGATTCCTGGTCTTAACCACATAGTACTATGTACTCTAGAAATGTTTGCTAAAGATTAAGGGGCCAATAATGGTCCCAAAGTATATGACTCAAGACTTTCTTCCCCATTTAATCTTATCTTCTGAAGCGAGAGGGCTGTCATACACCCATTCCAGGACTCCAGGCACAAACTAACCGAGATGAAAGCCCCACTCTAGGTATCTATTGCGGCTGGGAGGCCCTTTCCTCCAAAATGTAAAGAGGGACTGTGAGAGTGGGCGGATATGGGCACACTCAGGAGAGTCGCTACGTCGGGGGAAGGGTCTGGCCCATGCCAGGCAGTCTCTCTAAGCCGTGGGGGCAGGGGGGCGGTCCAGCGTGGGTTCCGGAAGCAGGAAAGGCGAGCAGGTGTGGGATCTAAATTAGGATGAGGGCGGGGAGGACGCTCAGCTCAGAAGGGCATAGCTCGGCATCGCCCACAGCGGAGGACCCTCATCTCGGGAGTTTGTGGGTTCGCAGGCCTGGAGCGGGCTAACACCCGTCCAGAACAGAGGTTCCGACGAGCCCCTTCAGCTCCACAGATTCTTTTGCCCTGAGGTGCTAACTGCGCCCCACTTTAACTCTAGCCTCTTCCAGAAGTGGCTGCACGCTTCAGGATAAACCCCGCGGTGAAGGAGTTGGGGAAGGGGGAGAGCCGGGAGCCCCGAGGGAAGGGCGGGGGAGCTTGGGCCGGAAGACGTCCCAGACTCGGCTAGGAGCCGGCGCTCTCTTTAGACGCCACCCGCTGCCCCCGCCCCGGAGCCGGCCGGGACGGCTCAACGTCTCCGCCCCCAACGCACCGCGCACCTCACCTTGAACGCCGCCACACCCACCGCCATTCTATTGGGCCTGCCGAACCAAGGTGAGGCGACGATTGGTTAAGATGGCTCCCGAAGACCCCGCCCATATCCCCGCCCCCGTCCCCATCCGCCGGTACTTTGGCCGGCGGCGTGGCGTGGCGCCCCTCCTCCCCGCTCGGTCCCCGCCCCCTGGAGCAAATGCTGCCGAGCTGCGGCCGCGGGGCAGATGCACGCGCTCGGGCCCTTCTAGCAGGCGCGAGCCGTCTCTGGGCGCGCGAAAGCGAAAGAAGGAAGAGGAAGGGAGGGCGGGGGCGGGGTGTTGAAGAGGGGCGGGAGGAGGAAGAGGAGGAGGTTACAGCGCGCTCGCGCTTGGCCTCGAGCCCGCGCGGAGGGAGGGGGAGAGGGGCGCGCGCGCACGCTCGCGATCTCGCTAGCTCCATCCATCCATCCTTCGCTCGCGGCACGCGCGCGCGCTCCGGGCTCGCGCCGCACCCCCCGCCCGGGAGAGGCGGGCTGGAGTGGGGGGCGGGGGGAGGGACGCGCGGACGGCGCGCGGACTGCGCGCGGGCGGGGTGAGGTGAGGAGGAGGAGGCGGCGACGGGACGAGAAGGGAGGGGAAGGGGCCATGGCCGCCCGGTGAAGCGGCGAGGCGGGGGGGCGCTCCGACCCCCCGGCCCCGGGCCCCAGGCCCTGGGGAGAGGCGAGGACGGACCGACGGACATGGGGCTCCGGAGCAGCCGCCGCCGCCGCCGCCGCCGGAGGACGCGGCCCTGAGAGGCCGCCGGGCCCCGGCGCGGCCCCCCGGGCGGGGTGAGTACGGGACGGAGACGGACGGGGGAGGGGCCTGCGGGGGGCGGGGGGCGGGGCCCAAGGCGGGGCTTGGGCCCCCTCCCCCCAGGTCTGGGTCAGCGCCCCTTCCCCTCCCCCCGGGCCGACGCGGAAACGCCCGGCTTCCCCCGGCTTCCCGGCCCGGCCGGGGGCCCCCGCTCTCCCCCTGTCTGGGTCCCCCCCCTGGGCGGGGCAGGGCCGACCGGGGAGGGGGCGCGGGGCCTTTGTTAGGGAGCCAGGCCCCAGCCCCCGGGACAATAGAGACACCCTCCCGGACTCCTCTCCCCGGCCGGCCGGGGCTGTCGGCGGGTGGGGAAGGAGAGGGACCGGGACGTGTCCCACTCTGCCCACTCTCTAAGGGTCGGTCTGTCCCGGACCGGCGCCGGCCTCCGGTGGCTCTGCTCTCCTCCCCCCAGTCGGTATGATGCAGCAGCAGTGCCGCAGGGACGGGGGAAGAGCCGAGGCCCGGCCTCCTACCTTCCCCAGTGCCCCTGGCTCATTTGTCAGTCCCCACCCCACTCTAGGCCCGCTGCTCCTTAAACTCGTACCCACCGTTCAGAGGGGCCCCGGACTGTGGGCGCTGTTTTTGAATCCTTTGGTGGGGATTCTTGGACTTTGGGGCTCTTGGAAAGACTTCCGGGCAGGTCCTGAGGGAGGGAGGGTGGTTATCTAAGGGAAGAACAGGTAAGGGGAGTGCCCACTCCTGGCATGCCATCCTACCAGGCTGTACCCCCTCTTGTTCACGGTGACTGGAAATGCCCCTTTAGGGTTCTGTGGACTCCCCTCCTGGAGTGGCAGGCTTATTTCAAGGGAAGACAGTGGGGTGAAGGTTGTAGGGTCCTAGGGCCATTCCTACTTCTGGTAGCAGTACCCCCCCAAGTGGACATCCTGGCTGAAAGCAGAGGTGACTCTGAGGAGATCTTAGGAAGGGGGGGGCTGTATTTAGGAGTCTGTGCAGTTCTTTGCCACACCCTGTGGGGCCTTTAGAGTTCCTTCTCCTCCCCCTGCTGCATTGCACCATGGGTATCAAAGAGGGGTTTGAGTTTTGGGGACCTGGGGTAAGCTGTTGCCTCATGTAAACCTAGGCTCTGATCGTCAGTAGAGTCCAGGGCCTGAGTGAAGGCCTGGGGAGGACTAGGCCATCTTTGGGTTTCAGGCCCTGAAGGACCATCTAGACTTAGTGAGCCTAGGCCTGAGACAGGGGTATATCTTGATGCCAGGATAAGCTCTGGGCAGTGAGGTACAGAAGGGAGGTGGCGGGGTTTAGAGGTGCCTTGGACTCATACCAACACCCCCACCCCCCTGTGTGCAGCCGTGTTGCCGCCCGTTGTGCTATGAGCAGTCAGAGCGCCGTCTCCACAAGAGTTTACAAATGAAAATGGAGGAAATGTCTTTGTCTGGCCTGGATAACAGCAAACTAGAGGTGAGGGCTCCCCCACGTGTGCCTCTAGTTCTTTTTCTTGATGTCTCTACATCGCTATATCTGGCATCCACACCAAAGAGGAATTTGGGTAGTCAGCCCGATTCCTTAAAGGGAATAGGACCAGATGAAAAAGCCCAAGGATCAAGAAGAAGAAAGAAGGCGAAGTCAAGATGGGGGAAATGGCAAAGAAAGCATTATTTTTGGCCAGGGCCTGTTAGCTGGAGATTTGGTTGATGAGAGTTGCTTTCAGTCCCGGGCGGCTGTGACTCTGGTGACCGTGGACGTTCTCCCCTGCACCCAGGCCATCGCTCAGGAGATATACGCCGACCTGGTTGAGGATTCCTGTTTGGGATTCTGCTTTGAGGTACACCGGGCTGTCAAGTGTGGCTACTTCTTCCTGGACGACACGGATCCTGATAGCATGAAGGACTTTGGTGAGCTTCAGGGCTGAAGGAGGGCAGTCTGGCCCTGCCCTGGTTGCACTTAGAGGCTCCTCCTCGGGAAAACGCCTCCAGATGTAGAGCCTGGAGCTCCTGTGAGCTCAGGCTGGGAGTTGGAAGAGGCCATGGGGCACAGGTGGGAACAAAGTGAGGGTCCTCTGCTCACCCTGATCGCCACGCCTCTCCTATCCCCAGAGATCGTGGACCAGCCGGGGTTGGACATCTTTGGACAGGTTTTCAACCAATGGAAGAGCAAGGAGTGTGTTTGCCCCAATTGCAGCCGCAGCATTGCCGCTTCCCGCTTTGCTCCCCATCTGGAGAAGTGCCTAGGAATGGGTCGGAACAGCAGCCGAATTGCCAACCGCCGGTGAGGGCTTCGCCCCTGCTAGAACAAGAGCTGCTTGTCTTTTGCAGTCTGTACTGTGGTGTGGTCCCCTGGGGGCATTTGTAGGACATGCTGGGTGGGTCATGCTTGGCTCCAGATGTTCCACTATGTGGGGACAAGAGAGAGAGAGAGAGAGAGAGAGGTGGCAACCTTGGCCTTTTTCCTCTCCCCCTCTTGTCAGGATTGCCAACAGCAACAGTATGAACAAGTCTGAGAGTGACCAAGAAGATAATGATGACATCAATGACAATGACTGGTCCTACGGCTCAGAGAAGAAAGGTGTTTGGGGATCTGGGGAATCTTGGGGGGCAATGGGGTGAGGCGGGCCAGCAGGAATTGGGTATGTAACGATCACAAGTTATCTTGAGTGAGGAGGGAGATGTAGCTTTGTACTTTTCTTTCGGCGCTCTTAGATCAGATTGGGAACTTAAAGTGACCCTGCCCTTTATCCTTTTGTCCTACACAGCCAAGAAGAGAAAATCGGATAAGGTGAGAGCCGGGGCAAGCATGAGGGAAATTTGGGCGAAGGACAGATACCCTCCCCTTTGGGCAGGGAGTCCTCAAGTATCTTGACTCAAGTCTGAGGTCATTGGGTGCCTCTGGGTTTTGGGATGAGGGTGTCTGTGGTGGGCAGGAGGGCAGCAGAGGCCTGGGGGTGTTGGGGGAGGTGGACGTGGGTAAAAAGAGGAGGAATTTGAGGATGTTTCTTTGTCAAATCTTTTTTCCTTCCCTGGGTTCTCGGCTCCCCCTTATCGTTACCCTTTCTCCAAAGCTATGGTATCTCCCATTCCAGAACCCCAATTCCCCTCGAAGATCCAAGTCTTTAAAACACAAAAATGGTAAGTGGGGCTGGAATAACGTTAGTGATTCTAGCTGTGTTTTCTGGGACTGATTGCTGGAGGGCGGAGGTGGGAGGTTTGGGGGACAGGGGTATCGAGGGAGGGCCTGTGATCCTTCTGTCACCCCCACTTCCTCTCTGGTTATTTTCAGGGTTCTCTGTCTGTACCTCTGCATCAAACACCCTTCCCCTTCTTTTTTCTTCTTCAGGGGAACTTAGCAATTCGGATCCTTTTAAGGTGAGTGAGTAGCGGCTGCCCCTCTTAGGTCCCGCCTCATTTTCCTTGTGGTGGGTTGGATGGGATTAAGTAAAGGGGGTGAGGGGTCAGAATGCAGAGAGCGCTTAAGCACTTGATCGGGTGTTTAGATCTTGCATTGGAAAATTGCTAGGAAGTTTTGGGTTTTTTTTTTTAAGACTTTATTTATTTTTAGAGAGAAGGGGAGAAAGGGAGAAAGGGAGAGAAAACATCCATGTGCAAAAGAAACATTAATCTGTTGCCTCTTGCACCCCCCCCCCCAAGTGGGACGTGGCCCACAACCCAGATATGTGCCCTGATAGGTAATCGAACCAGCCCCCTTCCGGTTCACAGGCTGGCGCCCAGTCCACTGAGCCACACCTGCTAGGGTCTGCTGGGAAGTCTTAAGGCATCCTCCCTCACTTAGACTGGATTGAGAGGGACTGGTTCTCCACCCCATCCCTACCCTCCTCTTTGGCTGCTGCTGCTCTAACCTGTACCTCTGGTTCTCCCCCAGTATAACAACTCAACTGGGATCAGCTATGAGACCCTGGGACCTGAGGAGCTTCGTAGCCTGCTCACCACGGTGAGGGACCAGGGCAGGGGAGGCCTCTGGGATGGGGTGGAGCCACCAGCAGTGGGCAAGGCCCTAAAGGAGGAGGCTGGTGACGTAGCAGTCAGGGCCGTATAATTCTCTCTCTGGAACTAGGGTTCCTGGCCAGTGGTGACCTGGGACTTTCTGCCCTGGACACATTGGGACCATTTGTGCTTGTGCAATCTTGAATTTTACAGAATAAAACATTTAGTGTCTAGAGTAGGTTCCCCTCCATCCCTCCTTTCAGCTTATATTCCTCTTCCAGCAATGTGGGGTGATTTCTGAACACACCAAGAAGATGTGCACAAGGTGAGCTCAGAATCTAGAAAGGGGGCCAGGGGGCCGTCCTGCACACTCACCCAGGGTGTGGGTGGGGAGTACCCTGGACTTGAGCAATGGGACTCCCCTTTAATCTAGAGGCTCTCTGGTCATCCCTTCCCTGTTGTCTATCCCTTCTATCTCTGCTGAGGGGAGGGGCTTCACTCGAGTTCCTCAGACCCTTCTGCCTTGTCAGGGTCTGATCATTCTCTCCCTACCAGGTCCCTGCGCTGCCCCCAGCACACAGATGAGCAGCGGCGAGCCGTGCGGATTTACTTCCTTGGACCCTCAGCGTAAGTGACCTGCAAAAAGGGTGGTGGGTTGTGAAAGGTTAGGAAGATGATTGGCATCTGTAAAGCCCTTCTCTGGCCCCTCCCCTTTCTAGTGTCCTTCCAGAGGTGGAGAGTTCCCTGGATAATGACAGCTTTGACATGACTGACAGCCAGGCCCTGATCAGCCGGCTGCAGTGGGACGGCTCCTCTGATCTCTCACCCTCTGATTCAGGCTCCTCCAAGACGAGCGAGAATCAGGGATGGGGTCTAGGTAGGTGACCCATATGGGCCCGAAGCAAAGGAGGGGGGGCACCATGCGTTCTTCTGCCACAGCCCTGCCCTCACCCCTTGTGCATCTATCTGTTCAGGTACCAACAGTTCTGAGTCACGGAAAACGAAGAAAAAGAAATCCCATCTGAGCCTGGTAGGGACTACCTCCGGCCTAGGCTCCAACAAGAAGAAAAAGCCAAAGCCACCGGCACCCCCGACGCCCAGCATCTACGATGACATCAACTGACTTGGGTGCAAGGGATAGCCTTTGGCTAAGCAGAGCCCTCTCTCCCAACCCCCACCCAGGTGGCATAACCTGGCAAATGGACGGCTGCTGGGGGTCTGGGCTTGAGAAGCTTGGTGGGCCAGGCAGGCAGAGGATCCAATTATGCGCCCCTGGGGGGTGTCAGGGTCCTCTGCGACGGAGCACGACCCCTCGGCATGCAGGACTCAGACCTGGACATACTATGCCTTTGGACATAAGTTTGGTGGGGAGGCGGTTTTCATATTTATTCTGAGTTACTGGATGTCCAGCTAGGCCAGGGGCCTGACCTGGGCACGCTGCCAGGGCACTGCCTGCCCCCCACCCCAGGAACTGGACTAAGCCCTGCCGAGGAGCATTATGGCTACCCGGGAGGCTGTGGGTTAGAAGCTGAGCCTGGAGGGGGCCTCCCCCAGCCGCCCTCAGCAATGTGAATGGGTCCGGTGCTTGGAGCTGAGGGGCAGGGCTGGGCGTGTCCTGTCTGTGTGCAGAATCCTATCAAATGCCCCAAGTCCCAGGGGTAGGCAGGCACAGCAAGCTGTCTGCTGAGGTAGGCATCCAGAACTGCCGCCGCCTTCCCTGCCCCTCACAGGGGCAGCCCTTTCCCCTCAGTCCCCATGGGCCTCATCGGCAGCAGGAGCTGTCCTTTTGTTGGGTGCCAGGAAAGGGCCTCCAGCCTCTACAGCTTCAAAGAACGGGTTAGGGGAGGGTAGGAAGAGGGAGCTGTGTATCAAATAATGACTCCCCCTACCTTTTCTCCCTGACCCAGGGCTGGTGAGGAGTGGGGCCCCAAGGTGAGAGGGAACGGTGCTGCTTTATTTGAAATGTTTTCTTACCTCATTCCCTGCCCCAGGAAGGGGCTCAGCCTCACCCTCCTGGGGTGGCCCCATGTTCCTCCTGCCTACCCTGCCCCACTGCCCTTCCAGGGCAGCCCATGTTCCCAACTGCTGCTTGCTAACCCCCCTCTTTCACCTTGACCAGCTTCAGTTCCTCTCTCGATGCTCCTGCCTCCGAAGCCTGCCCTGTTTCCCCTTCCTTAGCCGCTTTTAAGTTATTTATTCTGTACTTGTGGTTTGGGGCTCTGAGGAAAATCCTGATCTTTTTACCTCTTCCCCTTTGCTAGGGAGTAGGGCAGGAAGAGAGGGTAGTCTCGTGCTCTGGGTTACCGTTGGAGAGGAAGGGGTGTCGTGTCTAGGCATTGCCCCTCTGGACTGTCACGCCAGTGTGCCCACCTGCCTGGTCTACATCCTGAAGAGATGTACCGTCCCACCTCCACGTGGGCACCATCACTCCCAGGAGCCGAGCTGGAGGAATGCAGTTGGGGCTGGGAGCAGAGCTGACTGTCACGGGTGGAGCTACCCTAAGCCAAGTTCTCTGGCATTTGCTGGATGTGTCCCCTGCCCTCCTCTCAGGAGGAGTTACCCCACATTGGGTAGCAAGTACCCAGGACTGGTTGGACCGATTTGGGTTAGGGGTCCTAGAGGGTTAAGGGAACAACAGGGGTGGGGTTGTAGCACCCTGTCTGGAACCCTGACCTCCCCCTGGGGTGGTTCTGCTTGTGGCTGAAGTCTGGTTACAAATTGGTTTTTAACCCAAGAATTGTGATTATTTTTTAAAAAAGCCAAACAGATTTTGGCAGGAGTTAGAATAAATCCTGGGGCCTGGGCTCCTCTGTTCTTGAACCTCCATAGTCTTCTCCCTCTGAGGGGAAGCCAGAGGGAAAGGAGGATCTCAGCTAGTCTCCAGCCTGCTTCCAAATGACCTCTTGGAAGTAGGTTGAAGGTGAAGGGAGGAAGGCCAGGGGCCATTCTTCCTTCTGAGAGGCAGCTGCAGTTCAGGCCCTAATATATACCCTTTCCCCCTTCTGGTTGGAGGAGGGAGAAGTGGGAAGTAGTTTGGGAACTGGTTTGTCCACATCCACTTCCCCATTGTTCCCCGGCCCACCCTCAGGGCAGAGCCCCCTGCCCAGGCTGGGTAAGAGGTGGGCTCGGTCCAGCAGGGACCCTGAGGGAACAAATCCCTTTCCTTCCTGGGAGAGTCTGCCCCCCTACCATGTAGTTTAACAGGGGCTAGGAGCTCCCCCACTCCCCTCCCTCTAACAGCAGGCTGTGTGGGTTTCAATTCCCATCCTTCCCAACCTGGCTAGGTGTCGTCCACCCTGTATCCTATCATGTGTCTGAGTGTGTGTGGGGGGGTTCTGTACTAATTTCCATGGCCGGTGGCTTTTCCTTCCATGCATCACTCCCCCCCGCATGCCCAGGGGCCACCCGCCTGGCATTACCGCATGCTGGGGTCATTGGGGGAGGGGGGGTGGGGCTCACGCTGTCCTGTGGTCTTGAGATTTTTATTTTTGCATATGTAATCCATCTTGTACAGGTAGCTAACTTTGTAAACGCTGTGTATTTCCCCTGCCCCCATGGCTGCTGGTGTAAATAAATTGCATCTCCCATTGGTAGCGGGGCCTACCCACCCTCATTACCATGTTGCTGGGGGCAAAGCCATTCTCTTAATACCACAGGAGGCTCCATAGCCACAAAATGGAACTTTATTCAGTCACAGACACTGCCCCACCCACCCCCATCCAAGGCCCCCAGAGGCAAGGGCCAGGGGCACAGTGCTCCATACTCAGCGCTCCTCCTTGGAGCTGGGCAGGGCAGGCCACTGGCCAAGGGCCAGAGCCATTTCTTGCATACAGCCTTAGGCCTAGGGTAGCAGCAGCTGTGGCCTGGCTTCTCCCAATGGTGGGGGCTTGGCTTTGTGCCCCAATCCCCTTCCTGACAGCTCTCTAAAGGACTATTAAAAAAAAAAAAAAAAAAAAGCAAAGTGCTTTGAAAAAAGGGGGAACAGTGGAAACTCCAGAACATAGAGGACACCCTATTCCTGCTAAAAGGGTAGAGGGAGAGGCAGCGAGGTGCCTACAGAGCAAGCTGACACCCTCTTCGTTCCTGTCCGTGCAATTTTAGTCTCAAAAGATGGATATTCCACTAAGGAACTGAGAGATACTCAAGGTTCCCTGCAGAAGTATGCAGGGGCCATACTGAGCTGCCCTGGCAGGTGGCCCTGGGCACTGAGGAACAAACATGCAGGACAATGGGAAGAGCTGGGTCACGGGCAGGAGGGAATCCTCAGAGCCCAGGCTCCCCACCCCACTGAGCTTCACCACCCAGCGTGGCTCTGAACTTCAGGGCCTTAAAAGTGAAGGACGATGACATCCTTGTTTCTACCTGAGTTGTGCTTACGCAGAGGGGATGTCTGTACCCTTATGGACATGAAGGGGCTGAAAAGGACCCACTGTATCCTTTCCACCCTTCTCTCCCAGGCCCTTGGGCCCTGGTCTGGCCAGGAAATAGAAGAGGCATAAAGAAGGAAGACCATGCCTTTCATTTTCTCCCTACATCCTTATCGTCCATACATCCCAAATACTAGGAAGCTGAAGAAGACAGTGACCCCCACCAGGGAGACAGTGGCAGGTGCTGTGAAGAACTGGCGGTAATTGATACGGAAGTACCAGACCACACCCAACAGCACCACAAACACAGGCACCATGAGGCTACCCACACTGACACCAAGGCTGGGGGACTCAGTGGCTGACGAAGGAGCCAGGGAGGCTGAGGGGCCTGGAACAGCTGACCCCGGGGGTGAGCGGTGGCAGTGAATCACACAGTTGTTGGTAATGTTCAGGGAACGCAGTGTTCGGGCTGGGTCCTGCAGCAGGCGGCCCTGGTAGATCAGTTTCATCTGGCTCTCTTGTCCAGGGAAGTGTTGACTGTAAGGATGAAAGAGAAGGAAAGACAGAGGGCAAGGACTGAGAAGACAAACAGGCCTGAACCAAAAAAGCAGGGCCATGGGGCAGAAAAATTGGGTGGTTTCAAGAAAATCTCACCCATTCCTAATAGGATGGGACCTGACAATTCCCCGCTGCCCCGTCTATACCAGCCTCCTCTGAGGCAACCAAAGGCCAGGGACATGGAGTATGACCAGCCTCCCCCTTTCCAGCTCACTAACCTTTTTAGGGTACCCACAGTATCTTCTGGCCTGGCCACAGCCAGCTCCTCGGTGTCATTGAGGAATTTGAGCCGTACATTGATGAGGCCGGGGTTGGGAGGCAAGGAGGTGCTATCCTCAGATCTCAGTGGAGCTTGTGGACTGCTGCTCTCCGGGCCCACGTGTCTTTTGGGCAGGCCTTGGATGTCAAGCAGATGCTCAAGGCTGGGCTCAATGCCACCCCCAGCTCCGGGCTCCACTGTGGGGTCTCCACCTTCTCCAGCCTCTTCAGCCTTCTCATCATTACCCTCTGATGGATGTGGGAGCTCAGTTGGCTCTGGGGTGCCTTGGCCCACCACCAGATGGTCCACATGCCCCAGGTGGAGGACAGATGTGTCGCCAGCTGACACAATAGTGCCCAGGAGCTGGTTGCTACTGCTGTCTGCTACATAGGTAGAGAGCCAAGCTAGGACCAAGGCTAGAATCAGCACCACCACACCTGCCACCACAGTCACCTCATTACCCACACCCTCAATAAGGGTGACATCAGACAGTTCCATGGCCTGGCTGTTGACCGGGTCCACACTGCAGGAACAAAGGGGGATAACATCAATAGGGCCTCTGGGGTTGCAACCTGATTTCAAGTTTGTTTAGGCTCTGACCTGAAAGAAAACGGAGTCCACTGTCCTGCGGAAGGGGAAACAAACCTTTGTAACCCCAAACCCCAACCTAGAGCTGATGATTTGCCCTTTACCTCTATGGTGAAACTATTCCAAGCTCCACACCCTTCCCCTCTCACATTCCAGCCCCCCAGTGTGCATGGGTTATTAAGAAAACCTTACAGCTTTGTTGCTGGTGCAACTGTTTGTTGCTTTTTCAGTAGGTGGGGAAAAACATCTGCTCCTTTGAGCCCTGAGTTTCGCTTGGACTTCTATATCATTCGATGAAGCAGCTACCCTCCTTTGAGGAGCCTCCAAGGTGGCCTCAGAGAGATCAGGAAGCCCTGTAGCATTTTATTCCAGGGCACTTTTGGAAGTAGAGTGCAACCACTCTTGCCAGACTGTCTCACTGAAAACCCTGTCTCACTCATGGTCACATATGTAGATCCAGATATCAAGAGCCAAAGAAAATTAATTTACCATCAAAAGCAGAGTCAGATCTCTCCAAAGGGACAAGAGTCAAAAAACCCCAGCGGCCCGGTAGAGGTCATCGGCAGACACTGCGCAGGAGACATTGTTTCTGCCTCCTCTCAAGCTCTCCTGGCAAGCTCTGGGGAGCAAAGTAGGCCAGGCACCAGGCACCAGGAACACTGCCCTCCTGGGTCAGTACAGGCTCCCAACTGAAAACCACCACCTGAGTGGAACGGATTTGGAAGGCTCCCAAAACAGCTGTCACAGTGCATAGCTCCGTCTCTCCTTTTGTACTGTGCAGGTTCTCCCTCAGCAGTTTCTTAGAAAGGCAAGGATCTCGGCTTGCTCCTTGGAGTACTTACCCTTTCCCTTGGAGAATTTGCTGCTTTCACTGCTGTCCCTGGGCAAATCCAGTCTAATGATTATCATTACCAGACTATTCTCACAGCAACTATAAAACTTCATTATATTCATCTACCTGTCCATCTCCCTCTACTAGACTCCTGTGAGACAAGGACCACGTGTATTTCTCTATGTACTGTAGTGCTCAGCATAATGCCAGAGTAGTTGCTCAAAGAATGTTTGTGGAACCTATCAAAATCTGCCTAGATTCCACATCCTTATGTAGTACATGGGTCCTTGAGTCAGGAAAAAAACAACAACTTGTAATCCTTGTCTTGCTTCTTTCTAGCTCTGTAACCTCGGACAGCTTTGCCTTGAAGCCTCGGCTTTCTCATCCATAAAATGGGGAGAAAAATAGTACCTACCTCATAAGGTTGTTTTGAAGATGCCGGGAAATCATCGAAGCAAAATACTTAAGCGGAGTGCCTGGCACATTGCAATTGCTCGATAAATAAATGGTAGCAATTACTTATTACACCCACAACTAACCCCGGATGGTAAGGAGGTTAATGTCATTAACCTCGATTTACAGAAAAGGAAACTGCAGCGAACAGAGGAGAAAAGCAAAGGCACAGACACAGGGGACCTTCGTGGGCCGGGGGCCTCAGGTCTCCCGCCTCAGAGGCCTTCGCGACCCACACCGCGCGGTGAGGGGGTGTCCCCTGCCTTTTCCGAGGCGAAGGCTCCGCTTTTGTGCAGTCCTATTCTCGCGGCTCTGCAGAAGGGGTCCGTGGGCCCATCCGAGCCGAAACGTTGCCTGGTGCCAGCTGCCGTACACAAGCCCACTTCTCCCAGTCGGTGAGGGGTAGAAACGGGTGAGGGGGGTCACAAACCATCCACACCCCTCAAACTTCGGGGCGGGGCCAGGGGCCTATGGGCGGTGCTTGAGTACGCGGGGAGTCATGGGAAATTAAGAGGGGCTTGACCAGTACTATGTCTCAATAGGGGAAGAGGTCCTCACCTGTAACGGCCAGACTAAGTGTTTTGACTTCGCCAGGACGGCCCATGGACTCACCTTTCCGTAGGGGCCGAAGAAGGGGCTGGCTACCCCCGATTCTGCCCAGGGTCCAGTCTCTTCCGGCTTCTCCAGGAAGCTGTTGAGCCAGAGGCAGGAAGTCCCGCCTCCGCGCCTTGCACTGATGATGCAAAGCTACGTAAGGCGGGCTGACGTAAACGTATTCTTTAAAAGGGACAGGTTTGTCAGCGGACGGAGGGGCGGAGTCACTGTTGGCGGGATCCGGGGCCTTGGGCCCCGCCCACTAGGCAGGGCCACGCCTAGTGGGCGGGGGCCGAGGAGCTTGGGCGTTGAGGGGCACGGCCAGAAGGGAGCTGAGGACCTCCCTTGAAAGGGGGCGTGGTGCCGGCTCTAGAAGATCTACCGGCCTAGAACACCTGGGCACAACTCCAGCAGCACTTTCGTCTTTCCAGCCTTGTTCCGGCCTCGTTCCAGACGCCTGGTTTGATAGGACTGTTACTGCTCCAGGTTAGTTGGGTCAGTAAGGACTAGTCTCTCTGACTTCCAAGAATTCAAGGATAGTCGGGAGACATACAGGGAGACAATTTAGTTACTACGCGGTGCTCCGAGAATGTGGGCCCACAACCTGGGAGGTTGTGGTACTTGGGTAAACTATGCAAGAAAGCATTTCAAACAAGGTACAGATTCAGCGCAGTTTTAGAGCACAAGAAAAGCAGGAGCCTCCTCCAGAAGGCTCAGTTTCTGAGAACTTATCATTTTTGCATTTAATTTTTTTCTAAAGATGTGCTGGGGCTTTATTGTTTTCTGGTGAACTATTGATTGAATCATGTGAATGATGCAGACAGGGGCAGACTCATAAGCGAAAAGCTCGGTGGTTTCCGCCAGCGGAACACACCGGTAGAACCAGCATTCGAATCAAGAATGACGCATAACTACTCACCTTCTTGTCCTCTTCCAGCCACTAATTTACAGAGTAGTCATTATGTAAACTTTTTTTTTTTTACTGATTTGAGAGAGAGAAACATTGATTTGTTGTTCCACTTATTTATTCATTCATTGGTGATTCTTGCATGTGCGGATGGGGGATCAAACCCACAACCTTGGCCTATCCGGATGATGCCCTAGCCAACTGCGCTACCTGACCAAAGCTAGTATTTATTCACTCTTCTGACTTCTGACACCATAGATTAGAAATATCTGTTGCTGTACTTGTATAAATAGAATCCAAAAGTATGTATGTACTCTTTGGTGTCTGGCTTTTTTTCTTTTTAAGTCTTTTTATTATGATAAAATATACACAAAAATTACTACTTGAACCATTTTAAGCGGCTCAATCAGTGGCATGAGGTACATTCGCAACGTTGTGCATCCATCACACTGTCCATTTCCTGCACCCACTCCTCCTCCTGCCTCTGTTCTAGGTATGTCATATAAGTGGAATCACACAATGTTTGTCTTTTTGTGTCTGGCTCCTTTCACTGAGCATGTTTTCCAGGGTCATTCATGTTGTAGACCATATCGAATTTCATTCCTTTTTAAGGCTGATTAGTATTCTTGTTATATGTATTTACCACATTTTCTTTATCCATTCATCTGTTAATAGACATGTGTGTTCTTTCCACCTTTGGGTTATTGTGAATAATGTGGCTATGAACGCTGATGTACAAGTATCTGAGTCGCTCTTTTCAATTCTTTTGTGTGGTTTCTTGTGTGTGTGTGTGTGTGGTTTCTTTTGATCAACAATATGTTCTTGAGATTGAAGGTATTGTCTTAATTTCTGCATATATGTACTTTTTGGGTTTAAAGCTTAGTGTTTTTATTTAGAATGACATAGGATGGGGCACAACATCCTATGGGGTACAGTAAACAGAAATTTGAAGAATGAGTAGAGATTTACCAAGCTGGGTTCCAAACAGAGAGAGTAGCAGGTTCAAGACCTCTCAAATATTTGAGGAAGTTTATAAACCAATAAATTGAACCACTGTTAATCCTTTTGGGTTTATTATATCCTAGGAAATGTGCTATATATTTATATGATTTTTTTAAAGGTTTTATTATTTTTAGAGAGGGGAAGAAGGGAAGGAGAAAGGAAAACATCAATGTATGGTTGCTTCTCGAGCGCCCCCTACTGGGGACCTGGTCCGCAACCCAGGCTTGTGCCCAGACTGCGAATCAAACAGGTGATCCTTTGGTTCACAGGCCTGCACTCACTCTGCTAACCTACTACCCCAGCCAGGGCCAGAAGTCTCTTTTTTCTCGTGTTTTTTAAAAATTATTCCAATATCCCTGAAATGTATTCCAATGCCTGCATGCATCAGGTACTTGTTAAAGATTTATTAAATGAATGATGAATGGATTCAGAGAAGTTGGGGGAAGAGATTGGGAATTTGAGAGAATTCTCTCATCTGCTAGTCAGCTGTAAAGTCCTTCTTAAGACTTTACAGCTGAGGAAAATGGATGGAAGAAGGAAGGATTGGCTAGGGATGAGATAATCTTGGAATGCTCAGCAGCTGGGATGAAGGGTTGGAAAAAGTGGAAGTTGAGTCTGACAAGAGGTATATTTTGTGAGTTCGTACAACAAAAGACAAGATGCAGCTAAGGGTATTTTGAAAGTGGGACTTTCAGGCTTTGGTTTGAGGTTGGGTGTTTTTCTCGAGAGGAAAGAAATAATTCTGCAGCTGGGACTATATTACTGCCCCAAACTGGTTCTCTTATTTTTTTTAACTTTAAAGAAAAAAACAATTTTATTTATTTATTTTCAGAGAGAGGGGAAAGGTGGGACAAAGAGAGGGAGAGAAACATCGATGTGTGGTTGCCTCTCACACGCACCCTACTGGGAACCTGGCCTACAACCCAGGCCTGTGTCCTGACTGGGAATAGAACCAGTCTCCACCCTTTGGTTCTCAGGCCAACACTCAATCCACTGAATGACACCAGCCAGGGCCAGACTGTTTTTTTAAATATAATAATAATTAAGTATAATAATATCAGAGTATTTTAATGGATCTTAACTCCACAGGACATTGTTCATAATGTAGTTTATGAGATGTTTATTTTTCTTAAACTGTTGAAATTAGGTGTTTTTATACCTTTGTGTACAATCAAGATGGCTATGGAATAGTGAATGTACTTATAAATTCTGGGATGCTGCCTTAACTAAATATGTGTATAGTAAATCTGTTTTATTAAAAAACTAAAAGTGCTTGGGGAGATAAGATCGATGGTGTTTAGGGTACAAACTTGTAATGTGTAGTGAAGAAGCCACTCTAATGCACAGTGTAATGAATACAGTCTATAGTATTGTACTGCAATGATGCAATACGATAAATATTCCTTCGATGGCAGTCACATTGCTATATATAAATGCATCAAAGTAACACACTGCATGTCTCATATTTACAAATTGTGATATATCAAATTTGTCAAATATAAAAATTTGAAGCCTGGCTGGTGTGGCTCAGTGGCCTGAGTGCTGGACTGTGAAACAAAGGGTCGCCAGTTCAATTCCCCATCAGGGCACATGTCTGGGTTGCATTGCAGGCCAGATCCCAGTAGGGGGCACGCAAGAGGCAACCACACATTGATGTCTCCCTCCCTCCCTCCCTCCCTCCCTTCCTTTCCCTCTCGAAAAATAAATTTAAAATCTTTTTTAAAAATTTAAGACAGAAAAAGTGCTCCTTTCCTAACCACTACTTGTTTCATGTTTGCCAAACCGGCAGGCCAGAGATTTTCAACCCACGTGCCGCAAGAATTTGTAAAACATGCAGTACCTGACTAGTCAGGGACACTGTACTCTGTTCCCTTAGACTGTCAAATAAAAAAACGACAGCAGCCAACACAACAATAGCCATCTGGTGTGAATGAATCAAAATTATATCTTTTTTTTTGTCAGATTGGCAAAAATATATTTTTTGGTGTGCTGCAAAATTTTAGTAATTAGTTTATGTGTGCCATGAAATGAAAAAGGTTGGAAATGGTTGCAATAGGCAACAGAGTGTCTGCTCCTTTAATTTGCATTAATTGGATTACCAGTGAGTTTGCACGTTTTTCATATTTCATCAACTAGTTTGTAAATTTACTCTTTGGGCCGTTTGCCTTTTCTTCCCTCATTTTTTTTTTTAATTTCACAAGAATCCACGGGTACCCTTCAGTAAAAAATTCAAATACAGACCATTAAAAGCCCTACCAGCACACTTCCCGTCCCCTGCCCAGAGGGAGAATTTTTGGATGCACACCTGCCTTCCTTGTCTTTTCCTGTTCCTTTTATTTTTTTGTTTTGTTTTGTTTTGTTTCTGCTGTACATACTGGATTCTGACCTGGTTTTTTTCCTCCTTAGCAATAGTCTTGCAAAATTTTCCAAAGCAATATGTATGCAATTCACTTGGAATCCCTTCTCAGTTCTTTCCTGCTGAGGGTACTACCGTGTGCAAGGGCTGAATTGTGTTTCATAGCATGGACTTGTGTACCACCTCCCACTGGCCAAGTGGTTGCAAGCAGTGCTGGGAGGAGATTCCCATATGCGCCAGCCTTTTGTGTAAGTGGGGAGCAGTGTTTAAGGGAGCTGTTAAACTGCCCACCAGAGAAGCGGCTTCCTTTCCCACCAACAGGATATGCAAGAACTTAGTTCTCCATAGCCTCACAGGCCTTGCATGTTATCAGTCTTTAAAATTTCCCCTAATCTAGTAGAATATCATACTGCTGTTTTAATTTGTACTCCCCTGATCGCTGGTGATGTTGACTATCATTCACTTAGATATTTAAGTGTCTGTTCTCTGCTAGTTGCTGTAGAGGCACCAAGTCAACAATGGTGGTAAAGACAGAGGTCATTCCTGCCCTGGCCTGATGGCTCATTTGGTTGGAGCGTTGTCCTGTGCACCAAGAGTTTGTGGGTTCGATCCTAGTTAGGGCACATACCTAGTTTACAGGTTCAGCTGCCCCCCCCCCGCATGAATGGGAAGCAGCCAATCCCTGTTTCTCTGTTACACTGACGTTTCTGTCCCCCCTACTTCCTCTCTAAAATCAATAAAAACATCCTTAGGTGAGGATTCAAGTAAACATATCACTCTTGCCCTCATAGATCAAGGGAATACCATCTTTTAGCTGTACCACATTTTTCAATATTTTTTGCCTTGTACATGGCAAGGCATGTTATTAATTCGGTGTTTCTGTAACACCAAATCTAAACTTTTTCTGTGTCCAGATCTAATCTTTTCTTTTATGCTTTTACATTGGAAAATCTTTTCTTAGCGCCCAGTAATATATAATCACATGTATCTTTTCTTTTCTTTATACGGGTATCTTCTTGTAGTTGTAAATATGGCAGAAAAAGCTGAGCTCTGTGAGGTGAGCCTGCAGTGGGGGAGCAGACAACTCAGCATCCTCCCTGGGACGGAGGCTCCCCGCTTGGTCCCAGGACCAGAGAGGCTTTCCCTCTCTCCCCTCGGGCTTTTGGCTCTGTGGCATTAAAGTGAAAATGTCCCGCAAGGAGAGGTTGCTGCTCTGCCTAAGGAGGTAAAAGCTTGTCTCTGTGTTGGTCAAAGCGCATCTCTGCAGATGCAACTCCATGGGGGAGGGGTGGCCGGCCACAGCGGCAGGAGGCCACCCCAGAGCTCCAAATGGTCAGGGCACGGGGGTCCCAGAGTCCCTCAGAAAAAGGACAGGTGTGCAGGCTGTTGGGAGCCCCTCCTTAATTCCCTCCAGAGGTGGGTACTGCAGGTTCAGGAGCTGGGAGGGGCCTTGTGTTGTTCTTACACCCCTTCTGCTATCACAAGAGTAACAGTTGCTCCATGCAGAAGAAAACTTGGGGACGGTAGAAGAGGACAACGTGGGGGAAATAAACAGGGAGTAACCGGCCTCTCAGTCACACTGCAGCCCAACAATATCCACGTATCGGTACTGTGCATCAGTCATTTATTTGCAATCATAAAAACTACCTTGGCTTGGAAAGCTTCCTCTTAAAGGTGAACAGTGGCGCATCTGACTCTGGGACCCAGAGGAGGAAGCGAGAGAGAAAGAGGGGACAGCTGGTGGCTGGTCCTCCTGTCACAGACTCTCAGAGCTCACAAGTGCGGTGACCACTGTTTAAGACACCATGAGTCTGGGGGGACCGCGGGGGGTGGCAGGGCAGCACAGCTGTAAACGGGTCCCGGGTGTCAAGCATTTATTCCTCCCCCAACGCCACTGACTGAAATGCCCGTTCAAGGAATGTGTCTGCCAGGCTCAGCCTACTTGAGGCAGACACGGGCTCTTAATTAGGCCTCACACCAAGGAAGGTGGCCTGCTGGGTTGGGCACATACTGCTTGTGATCTGCCTTAAGGATAAAATCAGCTCCAGCCAGGATTTTTTTTTAAAAAATGAAGAGTATACTAAGGAGGGAGAATGCCTGGAAACAGGGTTTCAAGAGCATGGGTTTCATGCTGGTGTGGCTCAGTGGATTGAGGGCCAGCCTGCAGACCGGAAGGTCACCAGTTCAATTCCCGGTCAGGGCACATTCCTGGGTTGTGGGCCAGGTCCCTAGTTTGACCAACCGATCGATGTTTCTCTCCCTCTCTTTCTCCCTTTTCCTCTCTCTAAAAAATTAAATAAATAAAACCTTGGCAGGGGGAGAGAGCATGGGTTTCAAGATCAGTCTACGAGGTCCTCCTTTCAAATGACAATGGCAATGCAATGGCAATGCAATGGCAATAGTTCAGCTAGAAGCAGAGCCTGTCACTCTTTAGGAAGCTGAACAGATACAGGTGGCAGAGGATGGGGTTGCAACAAGGATCACCATCCCGTGGCCTGGGGCCTCGGGTGGGTGGAGGGGCCACCACCCACTTAGGCAAAGAAGAGACGGGGGAAGGCTGAGTCTGCAGACCTTCCCATCAGAGTGGAGCTGAAGCTTAGGTCAGGCTAGAGGTCAGCAGTTGGCTCCAGCAGCCAGCGGAGGGGTGAGCTGGCCCAGGAGGGAATGCAGAGTGTGGCCAGAGGGCCAGCGACTGGTTCTCTAGGGTTGAGGGATGTGCTGGATGAAGGAAGCAGGACCAGCTGTGGGAATAGCCTGGCGTGGCGCTCACTGGATGTGGCCCTCCACACGAAGCAGCAAGTAGTCCTTGAGGAGCTGCGGCAGGGGGAGGCAGGCGGCAGCCCGTCGGCAGCGGTTACCCAACTGAGCGCGCACAGCCAGCCGGGCCAGGTGCTGCAGCCGCCTTGGCTGGTTCACCATGCTCAGGGCGGAGCTGTAGAAGGCTTCGTGCTCCTAGCCAGGAGTGGAACAGGGTCAGATGGCCCAATACCCTTGACTGCCCTTCCAACTGGGGGCCACCTAGTGGTAGGGCCCTAGGATTTTGCAACATGTAAAATTTGGTGCATCCTGAAGGACTCAGATTCTGTGCTAGAGAGCTGGGACCACACTGCAAAGCCCTGTCTCAGCCATGTCCACACCCACCCCACTCTGAAGAGTCAAAGTGCCCGCCCGCTGAGTCAAAGGAGCCCGAGAAATGAGCTGATGCAGGCTGGGGAGGTGTGTGGGCTTGGAGGTTGTTCTGAGCTGCTGGGGGAGGAGGGGAGCCTAGGAACCAGGGGTTTCGCTCTGCTGTCCACCTCCATCCCAGGGGCCCTCCTGCTGCACCCTCCAGGGAGCCTGTCCTGGAGGGATAGGCCCAGGCCCAGCATAGATCTGTGCCCCTGGGGTGGACATACCTGCCACAGCTCTGGGAGCACTGCCTCCACCCAGGTGTCACCGGATGGCACACAAGGGTAGGCATTAAGCAAGACTTCCAGGGCCCGAGGAAAGTTGGCACAGTGTTTCAGCATCTGGGAATCAAAAGAGGGTCTCACAGCACCATGCCTCTCCCGACCAGAGGGCATGAGTCTCATATTTTCCATGCCTCAGTTTACCCCACCTTCAAGGGTGCTCCACAACCTCCTGGTCCCAGCTAGTTTCCTTGGGACCTCTTTTCGCCTTTGGATACCATCACCCATAGCCCCCCACCGGCCCTTCCCAAGATGGGGCCAGACCTCTGGCCACGTAGGGTGGGCCCTGAGACTCTTGAGGCCCCCCTTCACCCGACGGTGGGCCAATTCCATAGGCAGGCTCCCCCTACCCAGCTGCAGCTTCCTTTCACAGGCTCTCCCTACACACCTCGGGGTGTGCTGGCTGGGCCCCGTAGTCTAGAAGTGCCATGAAGAGGACCTCAGGCTCCCAGTTAGGAACGTCCTGGACAGCCTGCAGCGCACAGTCCATGGGTGTGTGGCCTGCTGCGTTGGGCACTCCAGCGCAGGCCCCATGGCCCAGCAGCAGCTCGGCCAGGGCCCCGCAGCCATTGGCACAGGCATTGTGCAGCGGTGTGTGGCGCTTGTGCCCGGCCACCCGGGCATCAGCCCCGGCCTCCAGGAGCCGGCGCACGGCAGCCTGGTGCTTCCAGCTGCTGCCCGGGCCCTCGGCCCCAGCACATGCCGCATTCAGAGCCGTCTCACCCTGGCTGGTGCGCAGGCCCACGTCGGCTCCATGCTCCAAGTAGAGAGCCACATGCTCCTCCAGGCCACGTGCCGCCGCCATGTGCAGGGGTGTTACCTCGCTGTCCCTTGCAGCAGCATTCACAGTAGCTCCCGCCTCCAACAGCAGCTTGGCGCACCTGGGGGCAGGGCACAAGGTGCCACGCCAAATCCTGAGAAACCAAGGCCTGGCCTGGGAACCCTTCAGCCTGAAGCCATCCCTGACCCCCTTTCTTCCCAGCCCCTGCACCCGCAGGCGAGCCTGGTGGCCACCGTCAGACTCACAGAAGCCCCAGGACAGGCAGAAGAGCTGAAAGGCCCGTAAAGTCATCAGCAGCATCTTCAGGTTTCACGTGAAAACCTTCTGCCCAGAAAGGTCACAGTGCAGCCAAGGACACACAGCGAGTTAGTAGCTGCACTGGAGTAAGTAGTCACTGCCTCAGACAGTCCTTCCCAGAGTCTAACCTGACTCCCCAGTCCCACTGGGACCCCAAGGTCTGGTCCTGAATCACGTGTCTTGACATTTTTAAGGGGTTTTATCTATTTTTTTTTAATTAAAGGATAGGATACTATCCATTTGTTTGTTTGTTTATTTGATCTTTAGAGAAGAAGAGAAGGAGATAAATATCAATGTACGGTTGCCTCTCGTGCGTCCCCTGCTGGGAACTGGCCCGCAATCCAGGCTTGTGCCCTGACTGGGAATTGAACTGTGATCATATGGTTCGCAGGCCCACGCTCAATCTACTGAGCTACACCAGCCAGGTATTTATTTATTTTTAGAGAGAGGGGAGAGAGGGAGAAAGAGGGTGAGGAACATGCATGCGAGAGACCTCAGTCAAGGGCAGTTTCCCCTAAATGCCCCAACTGGTACTGAACCCACGACCCTGGGATGCGCTCTGACCGGGAATCAATCACACAGGCAGCCTTTTGATTTGTGAGATAACACCCAGCCAGCTGAGCCACACCTAACGTTTTGATAGCAGAAACACACACACAACAGAAAACCCACTGGCGTGTACCCTGGGAAACCCAGAAAATTAAAAGAAGCCCTAGTATTTTCTTCCCGCTTCTGAACTTGAAGACCACCCTTTCAGACCAGCCACACCCACGCCAACAAAAGAAGGCACCTGGGACCCACTTTTCCACTTTCCTCTAAAGAGAGCAAATAAAACTAAACAACGAAAAGGAGATTTTAGGAAGCACATGTTTTTCACAATCTTCAAGTTCCTGGAAAAGTTATGGGCCAGAACACCGTAGAAGCAAATATTCGTCATTAACCACCATGGAGGAGGCCAAACAGAACCAACTCAATTAATGATAAAACTAAACTAAGAGGAACTCACGAGTTAAAAAGCCAGAATGCCAGTCACTGGAACTCAGAAGCAGGCCCAGCAACCGCAGCGAAACCCTGACGACCCCGTGCCCCTCCCCGCATGGCCCGCACCTCAGTCCCCCTGCAGTGCATGTGCCCAGTAAGCGCTTTGCTCAGGGACCAAGAGTGAGCAGCAGCCAGTCACCCACAGCTCCTGAATACACTCCCTCAGTCGATTCTAATCATGGGCTGATTTTTGTTTCCAAGTACTAAATTTAAATAATTTAGTAGGATTTCAGTGGAACTAGTCTCACGTCACTTAAAAGGGTACATGTTAAAAAAAAAAAAAGGTAAATTCTCTAAAGTGTACCATGTGGCCCTAAGAACTCAAGGGAGTGGGGGTGGGGTGGGGGGAGAACAAAATAAAAAATAACAGAAGAAACAACAAGCAAAAAAGAAACAGCTGATGCCCTGGCTGGTGTAGCTCAGTGGATTGAGCGTGGGCCTGTGAACCAGACGATCTCGGTTCGATTCCCAGTCAGGGCACATGCCTGGGTTGCAGGCCAGGTCCCAACGGGGGACGCACGAGAGGCAACCATACATCGGTGTTCCTCTCCCTCTCTCCTTCCCTTCCCCTCTAAAAATAAATGAATAAAATCTTTAAAAAAAAAAAAAGGGCCGAAAAACTTGGGTGGCTCTGTTCCATCCCTGCTCTAGATTAAAGCAGGGGCGAGGTTCCTAGCATGGGGCTCTGGACTATCTCCCGGGAGTGACCGAATCCTTACCAGGACAGCCCCGTCCGCGGGCCTGATTTACAAACGTGCAAGGACCACCACAAAGGGGGTCTGAGGGAGTGTCGACCCTAAGAAGGTGGGAGGAGGAAGAGAAAAGGCTGGGGATGAGAGCTGTGCGGGGCTTCATACTGAGGTCGGGAAACCCGGCTACATCTTTCTTTTTTTAGAAAATTTGTGCTCGGCGAGGGTATTTGTCCGTAAGTCACACAGTTTATCAAGGATTTAAGATTTTGTTACTTTTTTTAGAGGGAAAGGGAGGGAGAGACAGAAACATTGATCAGTTGCCTCTCACAGGCCCCCAACCCAAGCGTGTGCCCTGACTGGGAATTGAACCCACAACCTTCCAGTTTGTAGGCTGGTGCTCAGTCCACTGAGCCATAACAACCAGGGCTAGATATTTCTTGATGCCTACTTCAAAACAGCTAGGAGTTTGCCTATGAAGGGTTCATGGGGGGATAAGAGACTGTAGCTGAAACAGGGTTTTCCCAAAAAGCAACAGGGCTTCTGCCTTCTGGGCTTATCTGATGTGACCTTGGACAAACCACTAAACCTTACCGAGCCTCAGTTTTGTCTCCCAGGTTGCTGTGAGGACATCAGAATAAGAAATGCTTCTCCCTTCTTTTGGCCACGTGAGCTGCAGACACACAGACACATACACACCACCCCACGGCCCCCCACCCCCACCCCTCTATGCCCTGGGCACTTACTGCAAGGACCCAGGGGCTGTGCAGAGGTGCAAGGGAGTTGTGCCTTCCTCTGACAACACATTGGCCTTGGCGCCGAAGGTCAGCAGCAGCCGCACGCAGTCAGACTGGGCCTGGGCACACGCCTCGTGCAAGGCTGCCCGGCCCCCGACCCGGGCATCCAGCTCAGCTCCCTGCTGGATGAGGTGGCGGGCACAGTCGGTATAACCTCGGGCTGCAGCGATAGTGAGGGGCACCGTCTGCTTGGTCTTGGGGGTCAGCACCCAGAACCCTGTGGAGAAAGACAGCGTCTGGGGTGGTGAGGCCCACGGGGCAGGGCCAGCTGCAGGAATGATGTCGGCTTTCCCTCTGTACCCCTGGCTGAGCACAGACTCTGTGCCAGGCTGCACCTATGGAAGGGGCTCATTCAAACCCAGATTTGGGAGTGGAAATCAGAACAGACTTTTAGAACAGTTTGTCGCAATCTGTAACAAAACACACTATGTGAGTCACAGAAATAAAATTAGTTGCTCTTTAAAACCGTAAGGGCAACTAAGGAAGGGGAATCCCGTTCAGGAAACCTCTGGGTCTTTGAGCTGCTGATGGAGTTCTTGCTTCTTTTGGTTCCGCCGGGAGTGCGGTGTTGGGGATGGGGGAGAGTTAGGAACAGGGTCCTGGAGCTAAGCTCGGAAGCAGCCAGTGAGCAGAGATGAAGGAGCCTGAGTTTGGAGTTCTAGGATACTGTCGGGGTGGGGAGGGTGGGGGAAGGCTGGAAGGAGATAGTGAGAGGTGGGGGAGGGAAAGGAAGAGGGGTGAGAGGGTACAGCCGTGGTGCTGGTGCCGGACCCAAATTGCGGAAACAGCCGAGGACCCGTTTAAAGGGCACAGATGCCCAGTATCCCACTGTCAGTTGTCTGCGTCGTGGCCAAGTAAGTCCTGGGTTTCCTAACTCCTGGGTAAAGCACGTTTTATTTATTATTAGAATTGAAATAAGGCCAAGGGCCATTTGAGAGATGATGGACATGCTGCAGGACGAGACCAGATGTTTTGGGTGAGGTCACAGCTCTAATAATTGAAGACAAGCAGGAATTTGGAGCTTGTGGTGACCGCGAGAACACACGCTCTCCAAGGATTTTGAACCCTCAAGCCCATGAGCAGTGTTGGAGGCAGTCTCTTGTCAATTAAAGGGGGCAGTCCGAAGTGAGGTATTGGTTTACATGGACAGATCCTCCGGTCAGAGTGGATCCTATGGAAATCGGCTGGCAAGTACTCAAAGATGCTCATCACACTGTGATTTAAAATAGTCTTTGAAGAAGGAGCCCAGTGTAGGCCCCCAAGTAGACTAGTTCTATGAATCATGCATACTCCACACAGCAGAATTTATGCCCCTGTATAAAATGTTATATCTACTTATGGTTATTGACATGTGGTCCGTGAAAAAAATCAGGTTATAAAATAGCATATTGATGATAATACTTCTGTGGAAAATATTCATGTGTGGATATATATTCATAGAAAATTGCATTAGAATGTAATTGCGTTCCTACGTAGTTAATATAATATGTTAAATCACTTTAATTCTGATGAAACGGACGAACCATTCACTACCCACGCCTCATCTCTGTTCAGGAGGGAGCTAGACTGGGCAGTGGGAAGCAACAGTGTAGTTCATGTTCTGGAGGGAGGGGATGGGGCGGAGATGTCCCCCTCCCCCGACCCGCGCGTCTTCCCTCTCCCTCCTCTTCCGCCCCCACCTGCCGCTCCCTACCCTGTTCCGGCGACCAGGCCAGCTGGTCGCTCACGGTCTCCACAATCATGTTGGCGGCGTCTTCATCTTGGAACAAGGCTTGAACCTGTTGCAGGTCGCCAGAGAACAGGGCATTGTGGACCGCCGGGTCTCGGCAAGAGTGGCGGGGCCTTGTGAGTCGGGCCTTGGAACTCGGGGGGCACCTCGGACCCCGGCACCGCTGGGCTGCTGCCCGGCGCCGGTCCTCCCACTCCAGCCACTCCCGCTGTAGGCGGAGAGAGCGCAGCGTGGACGAGGTAGAGGGGAAGGTCTCTCTGGCCATGGGAAGGGGTGCAGGGACCGGCCAGTGGCAGCTGGGCAGAGCCTGGTGACTACCACCCTTGTTCCGAGGAGCCACCCTGCCCCCTCCCCCGTGATCCAGGGCGAGCAGCAGCTGAGGCTATAAATAGGCTCTTCGCTCTCCGGTAAACACATTTGCCCGGAGTCCCGATCCCGGTGCAGAGAAGGTGTGAGCCCACCCCCCAGCCACCCAGGGGTAGGGCCTGCCCCCGTGCCTCTGCCCCAGCTGATGCGGTCCAATTGGGCAGCAGGCTGCCTGCACCGCAGGGTCCCAGTCCTCCCACTTCTCAGGAGTGAGAATCCTGGTTGGCAGGTCTGAGGTGAGTGAAGCTGTCAGTCAGGAAGATGGACAGGGCAGAGAGGAAGAGCCAGAGTTCCCAGCCTCTCTGATGTTGGCTGGAGGGCAGACTCCAGCCCTGGAGAGAAGGGCAGGTAGAGACAGTTCAAACAGCTCTTCCTAGCATCTGCGGTATTAGCAATAGCTCTGCACACATACGCACAGGGCTTAACAATATTTAACTCACTTTGAAAAAATTATTTATTTATTTATTTATTTTATTTTTAGACAGAGGGGAAGGGAGAAAGAGGCAGAGAAACATGAATGTGTGGTTGCCTCTACTGCCCCCACCTGGGGATCTGGCCCACAGCCCAGGCGTGTGCTCTGACTGGGAATCGAACCCATAGCCATTGGGTTCACAGGCCAGTGCTCAATCCACTGAGACACACCAGCCAGGACTTAAATCACTTTTATATCCATCTTTACTTGTTGGTTCACCCACATAAATAATAAACAACTGGTGTTGACAATAAAGTATAGAATCAGTCCTGAACATGTCTAAGACGGGTGGTCTTATGTCTGTTTACCGATGAGGAACTAAGGCTTAACAAGGTAAAACTGTCTGCTCAAGGTCACGGCTTGTGAGGGGTGGAGCCAGGACTAGGACCCCTCTGGCCTGGCTCCGCAGATGGTGTTGCACTTTGGCTCTAGCTGCTGTGGCCACCTGAGGGCAAAGACCATTGTGAGCCTCTCCCCACCCTCCAAGCAAGGCAACACGGTCTCTAGATACCACTTCCAGTGAGTGCCCCACCTCCACCTGACCCCAGCTCCTTTAAAAGGGCTCTCCTGCCTGCCTGAGGACCAAGGACTTGACCTTGCAACTCTGGGGTCTTCCCACCAAAGAGACCTTTTAAGCCAGGAGCCCCTGCGCTGGGGAGAGAGCTGCTGTGCTTCCAGGAGCCTCTAGGGGGAGGAATGAGGCCGTGAAATAACATGAGCTGTGGTGGCTGCCAAGCCAGGGAAGGGGAGCAGGAGGGATGCCAGCTGGTGCCTCCAAAGCTCTCCCAGTCTGGGAGCTCACTCAGCGTGCCAGTGGGTGGCCCCTCAGGACAGGCCTAGCCCCATCCTGCCTTGACTGCAGTGGCTGGTCTGTGTCCCTCAGCCCTGGAGGCTCTGCCTGGCTCCTCTGCCCCTGCACACCCTCCCCTCCTGGCTCTGCAGCAGCCCCTGCCCGTTATCTCCGACTTCTTCCTCTCCCTGGCCCCTCACACAAACCAGTTAAGCCCTCACATCCACATTTTCAGTCACCACCTCAACATTTTCATCTCAGACCAGCCCAGCCTCCTACCTGGTGTTCTTTCCTTGCCTCCCCCCCCCCCGCCCCCACTACTTCACTGCCTAAATCGAATGATCTAACTAAAATGATTAATTCCCAGCTTGCAAACTTCTGCTGACTTCAGGCACTTCCCCTCTCCAACTCAGCTCCGGGTCCTTGGTTTGGCCTCTGGTCACACAGCTTTCTCACCGTAGCTCCTCGCCCTGCCCTGCCCTCTGCTTGGAATTTGCTTCCGACTCATTCCTCAAAGGTCACCGGCTCTGGAAAACACCCTGCAGCAGCCCCAGGTCCCCCTGTCTCCCGGTTCCAGCCACTCCCGTGCATGTACTTTGTAAAGCACCTGTCCCAGTGTCCTGCAGTCGACAGTCCACTGTGCAGGGTGTGGGCTCCAGAGGGGGCTCTGTATTTATTCAGTTAAGTCTCTTGTCCCATCATGGCCTGGTGCACAGTAGGTCTTGAGGGCATGTGGCGTTTAGGGGCATTGGGTGCAGAGCAGCCTCACCTCATAGGTGTAGTGTGCTGACCAAGGGCTGCCGGTCTCTGCCAAGGCAAACACTCATGTGCCTGCCTAAGTGGGTGGCAGCTGCCTGGGCTGTTTTCGGCACTGCCCTCACCCTGCTGTGCGCGCCAACTCCGGCCAGCTTCTCCGTGGTGCTCCAGGGTGGGGGACCCCAGAGGAGGCATGAGGTCACACACAGCGAAGGTTCTGCCATCCTCAGAGAAAGGCGCCTCTATGCAGGCAGCAGTGATTAACCCTGTTGGAACCCGCCCGGCGTTTTAATTGCCCCGCCCACAGCCTGGCTGAGCACCCACAGCTAGGTTCCCAGGGTTGGGAGCTGGCAAGCTGGGGTGGGCGTCCCCTCCCTCCTGAGGCACACAATAGGCATGGCATGTGGGGCCCGTGATTGTGCTGATCTCCCCAGCCTGTGTGTCACCTTTTGTCACCCAGGCCTGAAGGGGCTCTGACTACAGCTCAGTCCCCAGAGAGACCATGTGTTCTGTCTTCTGTCTTTAGCCTTAATTTCCTGAGGGCAGAAAAACTGTCCTAGTGTTAAGTTCCCGAGGCCTTTCTCCAACCCACATTCGAGCCCACAGGGAGCCCAGGTCTACTGGCAGCAGTGCCAGGCGATTGGACACTCAGCCTGACTTCCCGGAGTCTGGAACCCATGGGCAATGCACTGCACCACCAGAGACCAGGGCGTCAGTCAGGACTGTGAGCAGGAGACCAGTCTACGGCCACACCTCCCAGAACGTGCCCAGTCTCCTCTGATCTTGGACACTAAGCAGAGTCAGGACTGGCTAGTCCTTGGGCGGGAGAGCAGTAGAGACCAGGGATCAAGGGGGTTGAATGGGAAAGGGCACTGTGAGCCAGGGAAATGGGGTGGTTTAGGTGCAGGAAAACCACATGGCCCCGATCTAAGCTACAAAGGCGGAGCTGGGGAGTTCGCGGCGGGTGGAGGGAAAAAAAGCATAGTCTGCTCAGGTAGAAAGGCCGAATGGGACATGGAGGGTAAGTAGGGTGCTGGTGAACTAGCCCTTTTCTTGCTCCTAGGCTTAGAACCCAAAAGCCTTCTAGAACAGGGCCCTGCTGCAACCAGCAGCTGACGGAGCACGGAGTTCTTAAAGCTTCTTCACTTCAGCCTTGAGATGGACCCATGGGATCGTCCCTCTTTGGGAAAAGGGGGGTTAACACCTTTGCCCAGAACAGTGCCAAGCCCGTGAGAGGTCCTGACTAACTCACAGCTGCTTAGTGAAGACAGGCAGAAGCAGGGGAGACTGCTAATCAAACGAGAGCCTTAATCCACACCCCCTCGTCCACCAGCTGAGAGAATCTTCGTTCTTCCCTTCTTTTCAGAAAAGACAAATTTGCCCACTGGTATTATCAGATCTTTTACACCCCACCCCACCCAGGCCCCTTGTCTAACTCTGGTCTGAAAGGTGGTATAGAGAAGCGACAGTGACCAAGAGTTGCTTGGCAACAAAATAAAGTATTAGATTATAACTCAAAGCATAAAATAAATGCCCACGCACCCATACTGATATAAATGAATAAATAAAAAGTGAAGGAGTCCTGGCTGGTGTGGCTGAGTGGATTGAGTGCCGGCCCGCAAACCAAAGGGTCACCAGTTTGATTCCTGGTCAGGGCACATGCCTGGGTTATGGGCCAGGTCCCCAGTAGGGGGCACATGAGAAACAACCACACATTGATGTTTCTCTTTCTCTAAAAAAAAATTTAACACGTTTTTTTTTTATTTAAAAAATGAGGACTTCCACCAAGATGGAGGCATAGGTGGAAACACTGTGCCTTCTCACACAACCAAGTCTAAAAACAACAAAGTTTTAGCAACAAAAAACACAGCCAAACCACAGAAAATTGAGCAATACGGGAGTCCAACAACAAGAAACCACTCAGCTAGGCCGGTAAGAGGGGCAGAGCCAGCAGTGGAACTGATCAGGCAAAAAAAATCCCCCGACCCAGGCACAGGCAGCCATGGGTGAATCCCAGGTGTGGGGTAGCAACGGGCAGACCCAGTGAAGGTGAAAGGTGGCTGGCTGACCGTGGTCACACATTTGCCCACAGATAAACCAGCGAAGGAGCAAGCAGTGAGACAGACTGGGCAGGCCCCAGCTGCGGGAAGGAGAAGAGGGGACCGCTATTGCTCCCTCTCTGACCCCGCCCCCACATATAGCATCACAAACCACCTTGGTGGCCCCGCACTGGTGAACACCTAAGGCTCTGCTCCTCATACGTAACAGGCACAAACAGATCAAAACATGGTTCAAGAACAACTCAGAGCCCCAGAGCCCATAAATCTAAGAGAACAAGAAATTGCCAACGTATCAGAGGCACAGTTCAAAACACTGGTGATCAGGATGCTCACAGAACTGGTTGATTTTAGTCACAAATTAGAGGAACAAATGAAGGCTAAATAATTGAAATGAAGGGAAATGCACAGGGAAGCAATAGTGATGGAAAATAAACTGGGACTCAAATCAAAGGAGTGGACCAAAAGGAAGAAAAAAATGACCAAACAGAAAAATATGAAGAAACAAGAATTCAAAAAATGAGGAGAGGCTTAGGAACCACCAGGACATCTTTAAACGCTCCAACATCTGAATTATAGGGGTACCAGAAGGGGAAGAGGAACAGCCACGAGTGGAAACCTTATTTGAACAAATAATAAAGGAGAACTTCCCCAATCTGGCAAAGGAAATAGACTTCTAGGAAATCCAGGAAGCTGAGTGAGTCCCAAAGAAGTTGAACCCAAGGAGGAACACACCAAGGCATATCGTAATTACATTAGCCAAGATTAAAATGAAGGAGAGAATCCTAGAAGCAGCAAGAGATAAGGGGACTGTCACCTACAAAGGAGTTCCCATCAGACTGTCAATGGATTTCTCAAAAGAGACCTTATAGGCAAGAAGGGGCTGGAAAGAAGTATTCCAAGTCATGAAATCCAAAGACCTACATCCAAGATTGATCTATCCAGCAAAGCTTTCATTTAGAATGGAAGGGCAGATAAAGTGCTTCTCAGATAAGATCAAGTTCAAGGAGTTCATCATCACCAAGCCCTTAATATATGAAATGTTAAAGAGACTTACCTAAGAAAAAGAAGATAAAAAATATGAACAGTGAAAGGACAGCAAACTCACAGTTATTAAGAACCACACCTAAAACAAAAGCAAACTAAGAGGACAGCTAGATCAGGAGCAGAACCATAGAAATGAAGATCATATGAAGGGTTAGCAACAGGGGAGTGGGAGAAGGAGAAGGGGGGAGAAGGTACAGAAAATAAGTAGCATAGATGGTAGGTAGAAAATAGACAGGGGGGAGGGTAAGAATAGTATGGGAAATATAGAATCTAAAGAACTTGAGACACATGGTCATAAACTAAAGGGGGGAATGGTGGGGGAGGGGTGTGCAGGGTGGAGGGGAATGAAGGAGGGGAAATAGAACAACTGTAATGGCATAATCAATAAAATATATTTAAAAAAATTTAAAGATGAAGGAGAACAGGCCAATGCCCCACGCAGAACCCCATATAGCCTCTGTGAACATTCTTGTGACTCCTCCTGCCCACCGCACACAGTGACTCCCCCAAAGAGGGCAGTGTGGGAAGGGACAAGGACAGCTTCACAGTGGGGAGCCTGACAAGCCCTGGGTCAGCCAGGTGACCATGGCCAACATCAGCCCTTGACATGACATGATGAGAATAGTACCTTACTTCTATGGTCTTCCTCCCAAAACATTCAACCCTAGTCTAATCATGAAAAAACACCCAGCAGATAAATTCCAGGAGAGGGGCCCCCGACCACATGCCCGAGCTGCACTCCTCAAAGCTGTCCAGGTCCTCAGACAAGGAAAGTCTGAGACAAAGTGACAAAAAGAGCCCAAAGAGATGCAATAACCACCTGTGATGAGGGATCCTGCCTGGAGCAGAGACGGGCCAGCTGGAGAAAACCGAGATCCGAACGATGTCTGGAGTCCGGTTAATAATCATACAGCAGCACTGGTTCTTTAATCGTGACAAAGCGACCATACCAATGTAAGATAGTAATAAGAGGGGAAACTGTGCAGGGGTATTGTGGGAACTCCTGTAATATTTTTGTAGTAGTTCTGTAAATATGAAATTGTCTATAAGAAAAAATTTATTTAAAAAAAGAGAGCCCTGGTTGGTGTAGCTCAGTGGATTGAGCATGGCTGCAAACCAAAGGATCGTGGTTCAATTCCCAGTCAGGGCACATGCCTGGGTTGCAGGCCAGTTCCCAGCAGGGGATGCACGAGAGGCAACCACATATGGATATTTCTCTCCCTCTCTCCTTCCCTTCCCCTCTAAAGATAAATAAAATCTTTTAAAAAAAGAACGAGTGGCCTGGCTCTGCGCGGTCAAGGCACCAGCAGCAGGATGAACAGGAAGGAGCAGCCAAGACGGGGAGGAAAGCAGGTGAGCAGGCAGCCGCTTTATTTCCGAACAAGGTGTCATTGCCATGCCCCTGCCCCACACCTTGGACACAGGGGAACTGGGCAGCTACAGGCCTCAAGAGACAAAGTGGAGGGAAGTCTGAGTGCTCCTCCCCTGTCCAAGGGACGGATCACCACTGCCGGGTGTGGGTCCTCCACCCCCAGCTGTACAGGGGCTGGGGTGTAAAGGGACCAGTCCCAGTGTCCCCTGAAGTCAAGACGAGGTGGGAGAGCAGCACACCTTCGCTGTTGACAGGAGGAGCACGCCGTGCCCCAGGGCCTGGGGGACAGCAGGGCTGAGTTCTGGAAGGCCGAAGAAGACCCACAGTGACGGCGGTGCAGATTCCAAGGGATGAGGGTGTTCTCGGGGACAGCATCAGTGGGGGAGCAACCTCAGAAGTCCTGAGCTCTGCCTGTTCTCCAATCACGCCGTCTTCCTTCCGCGTGGGCATGACCAGACACAACCAGAGCCTCGCCTGCTCACGGTGGGTGCCCCGCCTGGGGGCGGTCCCAACTGCTGCTCCCACAGAAGAAGTCCTCAGGGAGCTCACTCAGGAGCCCATCCAGGTCATCTGTGGGGGGATGGAGAGGGTGGGCAGACTGAGTGACAACATCAGGGCTGCAGGTGACTCCAGTCTAAGGCTCCTGCCTTTTAGGAGGGTCTGGGCCTGGTGGCCCCATCAGGAAGTGGCTCTCCCAGGCATCAGTGCTTGGGCCAGTAGGCCTGATGCTGGCCTGACCCCCATCCTCCCTCTGCTCCCCACAGACCCACACGTGACAGGAGGCAGGGGCAACATGCCAGGGCCGTTCTGCTAAGAGCGTTCCCTTGGGCCTCGGTGGTTCCTCACTTTCCATCCACAGGCACGACGCCTGAGCAGGAAGGCGTCAGAGGTCCCCTGGTGCAACCCTCTCACTGGACGGCGGGAGAAACAAGGCTGGGGACAGCGGTGGGATGCACTCGGAATCCCACAGTGCATGAATCTGGCTTCTCGCCTGGAAACTGGGAGACATCATCCCCTCCCCCAAAGTGCCCTTGTGGGCCTAGGGAATAAAACAGTTTCTGGCTGGTCCTCAGGCAGGTCTTGTGTCTGAGAATCTGGAAGCCGGGCTGAGTTCAGTAATCCCTGTGCTCCTATCCTTGTTAGCAGCAGCTAACACTCACTGAGTGCTGGCTCTGTGCGGGGCACAGGGCCACCGCATAAAATCCCACTTATCACTTGGTTCATGGCTCACAGCACCCCTTCACAGGGCATCTCATGGTAGTTCCTGTTATAACCCCACTCTTACCAGAATGAACATGGTTTAAAGAGGTCAGACCACTTGCTTGGGCGAGCACACTTAGGCTCCATCTGATGCCACAGTCACAGCTTCTAACAGAACCTCCTGCCCAGTGGGTGGAATCTGAGCAACACCTGCAGGGCCGAGCTCCCCGTCTGCACCGGCACCCTTGACAAACCATGCTGCTAGGACAGACTAGTTTGGGGGCCCTCCAAACTTAATGAGGGCAAATGGCAACTGTTCTCAGGGAAGGAGGACTGGAATGCAATTGTAACAATAACAGTTGCCCCTCATTAGCTACATTGTGACTGTTTGGAGAAACGCTAGGTTAAATGACAGGAAATGAGCAGTTCAGAACAGGGGATCAGTGAGAATGAGTATTTGTGTCTCCGGGCCTTGTTTGGCCACCACTAGCAGCGTCTGCCTCGCAGGTCTGTCCCTGCGGTGGAGATATGACACCAGCTGCAACATTCTGCAGGCAACTCTCCTCCCTCCTGTTCCATGGCCCCCAGCAGCCTTCTGTGATGGCTTCGCTTGTCATCAAGCTTACTGACAAGGAGAGAGGGCAAGTTTCCAGAGAAGACTCCAGCACAAGGGACACCTTCCCACAGGATATAATTACAAGGGCTTTGTGGTTTATCACTCGGTCTACTGTGAATTTGCTTAATGTGGAGATGCCTACCTATAATCCCAGGAACTCCGGGGCCAGACAGAGTTGAATTTATGGAATCAAAAGGCGCAGGACAAGACCTGGACTGTGTCCACTTCACCGGGGCGGTGCTGCCTCCTGAGGCACAAGCGGGTCTTCCCTCGGGACCTCTGTGCTCGGGCCTCTCAGATCTGTATCCTGGCCCCGCCCTAACCACATGGACTCGACTCCCAGCACTGCCTGGAGGGCCTCTGAGCTCAGTTGGGATGGGAACATCTGCCTCTGTGCTCTTGCCATCGCCCACAGAAGACCCCAGGTGTGGCAGGAGGATGGGGTCAGTCTACCTCCTCCTTGCGGCTCACAGTACATGGCCTGGATGTGGAGGAGACCAGTGGATCACACTGTGCTGTGGCCCCTGTAACACCATTAATCAGTCTGTGGCCTGCAAGTTCACCAGAGAAGAGCCCAGGTCTGATTTCTGTAAGATTCCATAAGATCCAAGGTTCACGGGAGAAATGAGATGCAGCCAGAAGAATCTGGCTGAGAAAGTCCAAGAGGAAATAGAAGGAGAATTGCTTTTTCTTTTTTAATTTTTAAAACATTTAGTTCACTCTTAGAGAGAGGGGAAGAGAAAGCGAGGAGAGAAACATCAATGTGTGAGAGAGATGCATCGCTCGGTTGCCTCTCGCATGCCCCCAAATGGGGACCAAAGCCTGTGCTAGCCCACAGGCTGGCACTCAATCTACTGAGCCACACCAGCCAGAACAGGAGAATTTCTTTTGCTCCTGGGTGGTCTGACTGCCTTACCTGCGTCTGGGAGTTCTTTGGGGGATGTCCCTGCCTCTGGGTTCTGTGCTGTTCCAAGGTCTTTCCTGGGCTTCGCGGTCTCCGGCTGGAGGCTGCCATGGAAGCCACCTGGATCCTGGGGACAGAGGATCTGGTTACCAATGCCTGTGCCCCTGAAGCCCCTCTGCACAGTACTGTCTCCCTGTCTCCACCCAGACAACCTCAAGGGAATAGGTGGGGGCTCAGTAAAGACAGGACGGAGGAATGTGATAGGGACCAGCTACCTAGGCCCACGCTGCAGGGAGGGAGCTGAAACACTAGACATCCAAAACAGCTGCTAATTAAAAACACAAAACCTTTTGGCTGTTTTTTTTCCTAATTATACTTTTATCTGCTATTTCAGGGAATCTATGTAACTGGAGGAGGGAGTAAAGGGGCCATTCAGAAATATGTTGAGGAGTGAGACTGGGATTAAGAAGTAGCTGTTGCCCAGGCTGGGTAGTTCAGTTGATTAGAGCTTCATCTTGGTAATGCCAAGGTTTCGTTCGGGTTTGACCTCCAGTCAGGGCACATACAAGAATCAACAAATGAATGCATCAATGAACAACAAATTGATGTGTCTTTCTCTGTCTCTCTCTCCCCACCCTTCCTCTCTCTAAATCAATAAATAATTTTTAAAAGATTTTTATCTATTTTCAGAAAGGGGAATGAAGGGAGAGGGAGAGAAACCTCAATGTGTGGTTGCCTCTTGAGCGCCCCCTACTGGGGACCTAGCCCACAACCCAGGCATGTGCCCTAACTGGGAATGGAACCGGCAACCGTTTGGTTCTCAGGCAGGCACCACCGGAGGTACTCAATCCACTGAGCTACACCAGCCAGGTCAATAAATAAAAATTGCTTTAAAAAGATTTAGTGTCAATCCCCAAACTAGCTAATATATAGATAGGTAATTAAGATAAGTAACTAAACTGTTAAGCATGGTTAGCTCTGGGAAATGGGAGTGGAGAGGTTAGGTTTCATGTTTTCCTTTATTCTGTACCGTTTCAATTTTTTTCAATGAGTATAAATTACTTGAAATTTAAAAGAAAAATAAAGATGATTTAAAAAAATTTATCTTTAGAGGGGAAAGGAAGGAGAAAGGGAAAGAATATCAATGTATGGTTGCCTCTTGTGGGTCCCCTGCTGGGAACTGGCCTGCAACCCAGGCATGTGCCCTAACTGGGAATTGAACCTCGATCCTCTGGTTCGCAGGCCCGCACTCAATCCACTGAGCCACACCAGCCAGGGCTGAAGATGATTTTTTGAAGTGGCATGCTTGTGGGAGAATGTGGAAAGTTAAGCAGAAAGATGCGGGAAATGGAAGTAGCAAGTTGGAGCTAAACGTGTAGCTTGACTAGAAGTCATCGGTTCTAACCCACCTGTTTTCTAGATGAAGCAGCAGCTGGGGAAGAGACAGGACTCGCCGGGGTCACCTTACAAATTACTAGCAGAGTGAGCCAGGTCTCCTGACCCCCAGGCCAGGCCACGACCCCAGCCCAGGATCCCGGGAGGGGTGGGGGTGGCCACAGGGGAGACGCTGTCTGCCAAGCCCAGCCCAGGCTCTGCATTTTCACCCTGGAGTGGAGCTGCCTGGAAGCCCAGTTTCCCTCAAAGGGGGGCGTCCCCACCCGAGTTCTGTATGGGGGTCCCCTCACTTAGCAAGGACGAAGAGCAAGTGCTGGCCCACCTGACAGGCCATTCATAGCTCACTGTTCTCTGCACTGCCACCTGTGGTAGATCTGACCCTCGGTCACTTAAGGAGGGCCACCACCCCCGATGGACCCTCACTTGGTTAGTTCTCAAGGGACTCCTATCCTTTCCAGTGTTCCAACCTGACTCTCAGGGATCACCAAGAAGCCAGCTGTTCCTCTAGGTCCTGTTACTATGCCACCTGGCAGGCAGCTGGACTAGGGACAGGAGGAGGTGGCCCTTCCTCGAAAGGTATCTCTTCCGATCAGGGTGGAGGAGGGAAGAAGCCAGAAGATCCAGGCAGAAAGAGGCACTACCAGTCCCCATTCCACCTGCTCCTCTTACCTTGGGGGAGGGCTGAGCCGGCCGGAGGAAGCTCCCCTCCCCGGCGTCTGGGCTGTAAACACGCACCAGGTTGTTGGGCGTCACGTTGAGGTAGTGGTTTCGGAGCGAAGGAGAAAACACCCCAATCTGGACTCAAGGAAGGGAAAATCAGTGCCCTGATGAAGCACTAGGTGCTGCTCCATGGCCACCTGTCCCCGCCTGTTTCTCCCCTGGTGGCCTCTGCACCAGGGCCGCACTCTGACTCCAGGGCTGAATCGCTCCTGCCTCAGCCCTGGAGTCAGAGTGGGACCACTCACCACACACATCCTCCTACCTGCCCAGCGCAAACCCCCCTCACCCCCCACCCCCAGAGGATCGGTTCAGGTCTCCACTCAGCTGCAGGAAGCCAGGGCCCAGCACCAGCCCACCATCACTCACTGCCTGAGCACTGGGAGGGAAGAAGCCACACACACACAGCTCGGGGAGCACCCTCCAGGGCATGGGAGGGTGGCGGAGAGCAGCTCCCCATACCTGCTTGAGCAGCAGCACTGAGCCAGGCTTCAGCTCATTCTGGCGCGTCTCAAGCAGCGACCTGTGCACCGTGCCCTGCATCTCTCCTGCAAATACCACATGGCCCATCAGTCCCAGGGTCAAGGGCAGCACAGTGACTGGTTAGAGCCCTGGCTGGGAAGTGGGCTATTTCAATTTTCCCAACTACCAACAGAGAGGGTGACCCCTCATCTCCTTCCTGGAGGTGAAGACCCCTCATCAGATACTCCCAGGACCTAACTCCTCACCTGTGGGGTCCTTGAAGACTGCGCTGGCATCCATCGTGCTCCGAGTCAGGGACTTGATCATGACTGCCATGCTGGGGACCTTGTTCCCGGGAAGCTGCTTCAGGGCTGCCTGGTTGCAAGGAGAGGCATTTGCTGAGCCAGCCATGTCCCAGCTGTGTTTCCCATGTGTTCCAGGGCAAACTGGGAGGTAGGGGGGCAGTGTGGGGGGCCGGGGGCAGAGTTCAGGGGTGATAATGACTGTCCTCTGTCCTTCGTGGAGGGCAAAGAGGCAGTTTCAAGAGTTCACCTGATCTTCTTCAGGCAGACCTTCATCTCTCTTCCCCTGCCTTTCTTTTGTCTGTGTATCTACACAGAGCTCTCTATCATGGCAGGCCACGGCCAAGGCTGTGTTAACACATGTACTGACACATGTCTGCACATGACCCCTGACCTCTGGGGAACTCTAAGGGTAGCAGTGTGCTCACCCCCCGCCCCCACCCAGGGCCCGGATGTGCAGAGACATGCCCATAACACAGTTACTCCTTCGGCCTGTGCCCAGCACTGCGGGGTGCAGTGGACAGGTGGGCGAGGGGAAGATACACTGAAGGGACTTCACGCCGCCATTCAGAAAAAGGCCTGCAGTCAGAGGGCAAACAGAAGCCCCACTCCTAAGGTGGAGGAGGGCCGAGGGCTGGTGAAGAGGATAAAAATGGGCTTCCTTTTGAGTCTCAGCACCCAGAACCCTTACCTTCCGCAGCACCATGACGACGCTGTAGGTGCAGAGGAAGCAGGCGGGGTCTCTCTCATCCAGGCCCAGAGCAGATTTCATGGTCAGCCAGGGCCCTCGCCCAAAATCGTCCTCCACCGATGCCTGGGAACTAGTGCCAATCTGGCACCAGAGAGCAGAGGGGAGCCTTCGTGCACGGGTCCGCCCTGCTACAGACCCTGACCGAGCGGGGTGGGGGTGTGTGAGGGAAAGGGCACGTCTGTGGCGGCAGCGTTTCCTCCCATTTATCTCCAAGGTCAGAAAATGGCGTGTGAGGTCTTGTTGCATATGACATCACATCGCACTTAGCAGTGATAGCAAAGGTACTCTTCGTTTCCTTTTCAGTCAGGTCCTGACTGTAATTACATTGCAGCAAAAGGCTATCCATGCTCCTTTCTTGTATGAGACTTGGAAAATCCCTCTCAGCTTGATTCCCAGAAACCTGAGACGGACCCCTGAGATACAAGTTCCTAACACTTACACTCCTCTCCCAAGAAAAGGTGGAGTTGGCTGGGCCTTCCTCAGATGGGAAAGGCTCCTGGATCGGTTACCACCTGCCTGGCATCAGGATACGCTTCACTTCGTGCCAGTAAATTCGCCACCTCCCCAAACTGCCTTCCCCATGAGCCATTTGGTTGGTGTGTGACCCCAGGGAACAGGCCTAGTGTAGCATCGACTCTGATTCTTAACTCCTAAAACACGCTGGTATGTCCCTCACTCTTAAATGACGCCCAGGACGTTACCATGTGCACAGAGTTAGTTACCTCTGTCTGGAATTTAGCCAGAGCACCGTGAGTTGGTGTGTGGGGTGTGGAAACCATGATCTCCTCCAGATTTTTCCCACTGTGCTGCAAGGGGAGAGAGAAGGTGAGAGCAAGCTCGGTGCCTGTTATTTACAAGCGCAGCCTGTTGTCTGGGTTACATAACAAGTTCAAGAAACTATCAGGGACAATTAACACATATTACATCTCTCCTAACAAAGTCTCAGGAGCTTGTTGGCAGCTTAAAAAAAGACGCTTTGGGGATCATTTTGGGAATGTGAGGAAGCTGGAGCTGGCCCAGGAGCAAGACCCAGAGCTTCCAGAAGTGGGCAATGACCTAAATAGAAAGGCCTGTGATATGCAAAAGGCCGGCTTTGGCCAAGCCCCTTCTCAGGGACCTAACCCTTCCCTACAGAGATCCAGCCCAGGAAGAAAGTAGGTGGCCTCCTTGGATTTCTCATGAAGAGCTAGGGAAGAGGAACTAACAAGGAGAAACTGTTCCAAACACCTTCAAAATGCTAGGAAAGGGGTGCACCTGCCACAGTCTGCTGAGATCCAAACTCCCAGCACAGCCCCAGCTTCCTTCCCCGTGAGGACTCTACACGCCAGTCACAATGAACGGTTCTGTGGCTCTAAGAACGTCCTGCTCCTCGGCCTCTGTGCCTGTGCGCATACTCTTCCCTGTCTTCCCACTGAGTCCAGCCTTCCAACACCCGAACCTGTTAACCTCCCACGTGTCCATCCAAAGCCCACTCAGCAAGCCCAAGGAGCCCAGGGCCTCTCAGCACCCAGGAAATGGCCTCTACCCACACTGTGCATTTCATATACAATCGTTTGTTTGCATCTGCTTCTTCTACTAGACGCTCCTTAAGACAGGACTACTGCTATTTTCATCTGCATTCTCAGTTCCAAGTAAATTGCCCAACTTAGTGAATATGAGTGAACATCCCCACCTGGTGCTAGCAGACAGGTGGTGTGCAACAAACGTATGGAGACTGTGAAGTTAAGCACCCTTCTCCTGTGTGGTTTTTCAGGCGTTCAATTCTTCCTTCCCCCTTCTTTTGATTCTTCCACAGATTTGAAGACCCTCCCCATCTGCACTTCCTCCCTTTACTTCCCCAGGAGTGGAGATATTCTGGGACCAGACAGTGCTGGAACCCTGCTTCTTTCCTTTGCCCCCCAAACATCCCGGATGGCCCTGGCTTCTGCCAGGGAGAAGCTGCCACTCACTTGGTGAGGTAGGATCCCTGCTGGGCCTGGGAAGCGGCGTGTTTTGGCGCGGGTGGCAGTGCGTGTCGGGTGCTGGGGTGTGCGTTTGGCGGCAGTGACCAGCTGTACCAGGTGATTGGTGACTATGGGCATCTGCAGAGCTGCTTGGGGAACCAGGGGGGAGTGAGGGCCCTTGGGGGTGCCAACAGGAGATTCAACAGAAGACACTGGAGCTTGGGGTTGTAAAGGCCCCCGAGGGAAAAATCCAGAGACAGCCCTGGAGGGAGTAGAATAGTTTGAGTTGGGAGTTCGTAGAAAACTGGGCTGGCCACTTAAGTGGGCATTTGGAGACTGGAATGACTGACAGGGGGCACGATTTTGAGGGCTACTCTGAACAGGCCTTCCAGCAGCTGGAAGAGGTGGGGGTCCTCGAAGTGGGGAAGCTCCGGGACAGGCTTCCCAGCGGGGCTGCTGAGCAGGAACTGTCGAGGCAGGCGGGGGAGGAAGGTTACCCACGGCACCAGGTCTCACGTGGGGCTGTGGGGACCTAGAGGTCCTCCTAGAAGAGACAAGAAGATCTGGAGACTGGTCCTGGGCTGGTGTGATACCAGTCATGTGGACGGCAGGCACAGGCCCCTTTTGGCAAGAGCTGCTCAGCCCGGCTATCCGAGCCTTTTTAGCCAATATTAAGTCTTCCCGCTGCCTGGTGGGTAGAATTCCAGTGGCCTCACTGTTAACTCCAAGTTCCAGCTCCATGCCAGGTCCTTCTAGCTCCATGCTTGCCAGGACCTTATCGAATTCATCGTGTTTGGGTCCCTTGAAGCTACCAATCACCTGCTGTTTGCTCTCAAAGGGAAGCAGGAAGCAAGAGGCTGAGGACTGGGGTCTCGCTGGCTCTTTGGGCGCTTCTGTCAGTGTCGCTCTCCTCTGATTGCCAGTCTGGCTGCAGGCGGCAGTGACAGGCCTCAGGGGGCCTGTTCCTGTGGCAGGCGGACCCCTGGTGGCCCTGAGCATGCTGGAGGTTGGAAGACAGAGTCCCAGGCTTGGTAGGCCCAAAGCCTCTGAAGAAGCAGTGGAACATGATGGCAGCAGCCCAGAAGACTGTGCCTGCGCCGTCTCTTGTGCCCTGGAAGGGACAGGTCTCAGGCATCCAGCATTCACAGGCCCTGAGCCAGCAAACTGGTTCTCTGCATCCTGCACAGCAGATAAGAAATCCTGCAAAGAAGCAGAGACAGTGGGATATCAAGAAACACTCTGCTATTACTGTTTCAGGCCTGTGGTATACACATGTGCAGACAGACACAAACAAGAAACCAACACAGGAGAAGCAATGGTGGAGTCTCACCTCCTTTGACCTTGCCCATGAGCCCATCAGCAGGCTTCTACCAGAAACATTCCCAGGCTAAGTCTTCAAGTAGCTTCTCTGTCTTTATTCAAGCTCAAGTGGGGGCTGGGAGGTGGGGGGTGGGCAGTGGGGCTCGTTGGGGGAACAGCTGGAGAAGAAAATGTGCCAGGGCATCGAGGGGTCAAAGAAATCACCCATGGTCACAAGACTACCTTTTTGGTGTCCAGCTGGTCGTGCTGCTTGTCCTCAGCCCACTCCTCACCCCCAGCGCACACGTGCGCACACACACACATACCCTCAGTAAGACAGAGAGGCCTAATAGGCAGAAGTTAAATATAGCTTTTCAGGCAAGTTAAATTAAGGATGGATTCCAGTTGGGAAGCAAGGTGAGATTGACACCTTCGAGAGCAACAGACCTGTTCCGAGGGTGTTTTTGAGTCAGAACTGCTGATTGAACTGACAGGAAGGTCCCCACAGCCCCCATGCCCCGCTGTCGCGCTGGATTGTCTGGGCTAGGGAGAGGTTCCTTCCAGCTTTGTGTGTCATCAGGAGAGTAGCAAACTGCAGCACTGCCTTAGGAGTTAGCAATAATAATAATAATAATAATAATAATAATAATAATATCAGAATTATGGCAATAATCAAACCCTGATAACCGTAGGGGTTGATGAATCTCTTTTCTTAGGAAGAGCGCACTTTTAGACACGATGCTACCTGACTTGGGAAGGAGGACAGGGGAAGGGACTGGTTATGGAACTGAAACGTGAGCTGTCAGAATCCTCCTCTCTTCATTTCATGACTAGCCTAGCAGTCCTACCACCACCCAGTGAGGTCCAAGAGGGTCCCTTACACAGCCACTTCTCAGCCTGTAATCATCACACATCTTGAAAGCTGAAGGACAAAGTCAAGGACACAGCTCCTCAACAAAGCTGGCAGTTTTGTTATTTGTAAAAATAACAGTCAAGTCCCTCTGTGATAACAAAAACATCTAACATTTGAAATCTCACTGGGTGGCAGGTACCATGTAAACATTTTACCAGAATTCTCTCAATGAATTCTCACACTGGTCCTATGAATAGGCACTGTTATTATTCCTGTTTTTTGGATGCAGAAACTAAGACTCAGACAGGCTAAGTAACTTCACAGAACCAGCACCAGAAGCTGTATGTGCCCTTGTTACTATGTCTTAGGACCTCAATGAACGGACTGATTTTTTAAAGAGGTCTGACAAAGGTGGTTTTTTCCCCTTTCAAGCCTCATGTTCCAAAAGCCTCCAAGGAAGGGGGTATGGTGTTGGGGCTGCCAGAAGGGCCCCTGATGTAGCTTTCACCATCATACTCGGCACAGACTGGGCATTGGGACAAATTCTAAATGTAATTTTTTAAAAGCAATGAGCCAAGAGAGGAAAAGTAGGTTTGAATGGCTTACCATCAATAAGATACAGCAGTTTTGTTCTATAAATGCAGTTCAGTGGTTTCCATATGTGGGAGGCTCAAGTCAGGGGACCAAGACCCCATCCTGGCTGTTGGTGCTTTATTTTGTATTTTTTTTTAGTCCTCTTATATCCATCCCGCCCCTGCTTTATTCTTTAAGTAGGTTAATTTACCTTTTTAGGCTTTACTCATTGAAATCCTACTGCTTTGTGACAAGGATTTGAGGTGGCCATTTTTTGCCCCCCAAATGAAACTACATCCTTTGGATCTAAGTGGGAGGAGAGCTATGGTGATCACTAGTTTAGTGCTCACTAGTCTCTGGCTGTACCCAGAGGCTAGAAACATCCCTGCCTGGGTCCATCCCCCCAAATGATGATTTAATTGGCGTGTGCCAGGGCCTCAGCAGGGGTGATTCTCCTGTGCCAGCTTCTGATCTAGTCTAATCCCTCACCTTCGGAGGAGAGACAGGGAAGGAAAGAACATCTGAGGCAGAAGAATGCCTGGCATATTGCAGGAGAGAAAATGGAACACCAGAAAATAAAGTAATTTGCCCTTGGTGATCCCAGGCCTCCTGCCCTCCCACAGTTCTGTCGTCCCTGGCTCTCCATTCTCCCTCCCTCAAGTGCGTCACTGAGAAGGTGAATCAAATCACCCACAGACACAGCTTCTTGGCAAGGGCCCTTATCACTTAAAAGTATGACCATCATGGAGCTCGTCTCTCTGGCTTTTTACTTGTTTGGAAGACAGTTAAATAGGTTTACATTTCTCATCATTCCTCAGCCTCTCACAGACCAAAAACAATGTACATATCAAGTAAAAAGGAAATGGGGAAACTGCTTCAAAATGTTCCGGGCCTGGACGTTTATCTTAAGACCGCCTGGGTTCACCAACACTTCCATACCTCATCCTCAAAGTCCTCTTCCACAGCAAATAACTTCTGCAAACTGCATGCCTGAAAGGTAAACAAAGCAATTGAGTTTGGAGGAGGAGAAATACCGTTTGCAAGTACATTCTGTCCTCACTCTGCTTCCCAATTCTAACAAGGCCAACAAGTGTACTGTTTTGGGTTTGTTTGTTTTGCTGGAGTTGGGGGAGGAATAAAGGGTGCGAAGACATGGGATTTACTTAGAGACGTAGATGATTTCAAATCCTTTCGCCATAAAATAATCCAGTCGGGTCCATCTGGACTAATTTTGGAGGAGGAGGGACGCGGCAAAGGAAAGGCTGCCAAGGGAAGCGTGCGTGGGTCATTCTTTACACTCAGCACTGCGTCAATGGGCAGGCATAAAGGTTTTGCAACCAGGTCTGGCCTGAGGGACCTTTATCAGATATAATCCAAGCATGCCTAGCACAGAGGCCTTGTTTCTGAGAGCCAAGCCACGGGTTTCCTTCTATCTAATCCCATGCCCAAAGGCTAGGGCTCCAGGAAGGTGGGATGCGTGAGTCCCCAGTTCCTTCTTTCGGAGGCAGCAAGGCTGCAGTGGCCAGCTCTAAGAGATGTGTGTCAAACTCAGAGCCAAGGGTTATGCCTAACCCCAGATGCTCGAGTAGCAAGAGGTGCAGTTAGGCATACCTAACCCCAAATGTCCAAGGCTCAGATGGACGGGCTTGGGGGGAGAGGGTCGGGCTCAGGCGGAGTGACGTATGAGTGCACCAGGAAGGAGGAACAGGAGATCCGGAAAGAAACGGAGGCCCGGAGGGAGGTCGGTGGGGAAAGCCTTCCTAGGGTGTGTGAGGCGTCCCTGCCAAGCCGTAACTCGAGCTCAGATCTCCCGACCTCGCTGAACTCTCACCCAAACCCTAAACCAGCCCTGCTGCACGCCCGGGTGAGGGGCTGAAACCTAGAAGGCAGTTCCCGGTCCCGGAGACCCAGAGTCCAGGCCGCCCCCGGGCGCGGCATTACCATGGTGACGGCAGGTGGGCTTCGGCCAGAGGGTTAGTCGGACAGGCCCCAACTTAAGTGGTCGCCGGGGCCTCAGACTTGGCCGGGCCCTGCGGCGAGGTCGGAGAGGTGCCTACGACCCAGGTGAATACCAGCAGGGTCGTAGTTAAACTGAGGGCGGGTACCGTAGGCCGCTTTCGAAGCCGCCGCCACTTCGGCGTCTCCGCCCTCTTAAAGGGGAGGTTTTCTTTTTATCCAGCCGACACAAAGGCCTTTCATCCGCCAGTCTTCCGCCCCAGCCTTAAAGGGAAACTGATGAGCTCCCGGTCGCCCCCTAGCGGCCTCTCGGACCGGATCGGCTGGTTCTACCCGCGGTCCAGTGAGAGCAAGTTTGGCAATTCGGGTCCTCTACGCCCAATTCTGCCCACCCTTCTCTTTTGTGTTAAGTACAGTAGGCATTGTGCTCTTGAGCGGGGCTCTCATTCACACCAGAATCCACTCCGTTGGTTTGTCTGTTCATCTCTCATCCATCCATCCATCAGTCCCTCTATCTTTGCAACATTTATTAAGTAAAAGCGCCCATAGTCTGACTCTTTTCAGCCTTCATCTTTCAGCTTAGATCTTGGATCTTCCCGATCATCCATTCTCTCATTTAACACCCACCTCCATCACTATTTCCTTTTCGAGCACTTTACTGTGCTTGTCTTTCTCACTAGAATATGAGCTCCCTGAAGGAAGGGACTTTATCTGGCATACTCAAGTTTATATCCTCAGCACTTAGCACAATAGAGTTATTGAATGACACAATGGCTGGTATATATTGGGCACAGCACTTGATGCTGGGGATAGAGAAGTGAATGACTACTTGTGCCCTGAAGTTCACACGTCAGGGAGACACAGATCAAAAGATAGAGTCCAAGGGAGATGTGCAGAGAGCCGATCAGGGGCCTAGTGAGCTGGGAAGGCCAGCTTTTGTCACTAAAGCCTGCTGTAGTTAATAACCCTCAGTCCAACCTCAGTTTCTCTTTCTGCTCGTCACTCTGGGGCCAGTCAGGATGACAGCTAGGGCTGCAGAGTTTTGAGGGCTCAAGAGGCAGGAGGAAGGTCACTGATTCCAGTTCTTAACTGTCTGATCAGAGCCAGCCCTGAATCTTCCCCAGGGCAGTCTGGCCTGGTTTTACCTCTGGCAGCCTATGGCTCCATGTGGACCAGTTTACTTGTCATGTATCAGAATGGAGGCCAGAATGGCAGTGGGAAAGGGAACCTGGACTCCTAACTTTCATCCGAGTTAGGAATCCCCTCAAGGCCTCTGTATTTCTGAACTGGGGGGTCAGAATCCACCCCCCCCCCCATTTATATACCTCCTCTCCTCACAGGAAGTGCAGACACAGCCCATCCCACACCACTGTGGACAGTCCTGGAGACCCAGCTACAAGGCTCCCAGGCTAACAGGAGATCACAGAGCCCCAAGGCCAAGAAGAATAGTGATAACTCCTAACTGCACCGTACGCTGCCCCTGCCAGCTTTAACCACTAGCTCATTTTGTCAGAACAAAATTCCTATGAAGACTGAGGGGCAGGTATTATTTCACCGATTAAGAAGCTGAGGCCCAGAGAGGGAAGGGATTCTCTCAGGATTCTCTCAGTGGTGGATCTTCTGGTTAGAAATCCTATGCTTTCTCCAACACCTTTCTAAGTTAAGTAAACTTGGCATCTGTTGCCCCCCCCCCGTTAGAACCTGGATGGGGGTGGGGGCAGTGGCCGGTGCAAATGGAAAATGTGGACCTGCAACATTTTGGAGAGGGCCTGACAGGAAACAGTATGGAAGCTGTCTATGGTTTTAGAATTGGAAAGGACCCTCAGGCTGAAGGTTTCTCCCCCAAATCAAATGTCTTCTCTTTCTTAGCACTGTAATCTTAAAGTAAAGGCAAGGACCAGGTCTCCATGGTGATGCGGCCCAGGTCCCCTTCCTCCTCTTAGAAGAGGAGTTAGAGGGCTGAACTGCAGTAACCAGAATTTAGGGTAATGGAGACTCATAAAAAAGAACTGGTGGCCCTGGCCCATGTGGCTCGCTGGTTGGAGCATTGTACCGTCACTGAAAGGTTGCAGGCTTGATTCCTGGTCAGGGCACATGCCTAGGTGGCGGGTTCGATCCCTGGTCTGGGATCAGGCACATGCAACCCTGGTCTGGATATGTATGGGAGGCAGGCAACCAACTGATGCTTCTCTCTGGCTTTGATGTTTCTCTCTCTCCCTTCCTCTCTCTCCGAAAGCAATGGGGAAAAAATGTCCTCAGGTGAGGATAAAAAATAAAATAAAAAGGAGCCCTGAACGGAGTAGCTCAGTTGGTTGGGCACTGGCCCACAAAGCAAAAGGTCACCAGTGCGACCTGGGTCAGGGCACACATCAGTGTTTCTCTACTGCTCTCTCTCCCGTCCCCTCTCTCTAAGAATAAATAATTTTGTTTTAAATCTAAAAAATAAAAAAACAAGTAAAAAGGAAAGGGTGAGTTCAGGGAAAGGGAGAAGTGGATGCTGGGGCTTAGGCAGGAGGACGCACACCAGAAGACACTAGACCATCAGCCATGAAGTGGGGCGCAGAGGGGAGCACGTGTAATGAGAGGGTCTCAGCAGTACTGTGATGTAACCTAGAATAAGGGCAGCCACTATTCCTGAGCTCTTCCTGTGTTCCAGGCAGGATTCTGAGCTCTTTACAGCTGCCAACTTACGTGATCATTGTAACAAGCCTCAACGCGGCGCTAGGTCAGGTCTGCCTCACAGAGGAGGACAGCATCCGTGTCTTGCCCAAGCGCCCGTAACTAACAGGTGATAGAGCCGAGGTGGTTAACCTGGCAGTCTGGCTCCAGCATCCACAGGTTTAACCACTATGTTGTTTTGCCTCTTATAATTCAAGGAACTGGGTTCTTAAGCTGGGGATTCAAGAAGTGTAAGTTCCCTGTAATTCAGTGCAAAACATCATGTGCCTAAGCACATGTACCTCATTCTGAGAGAGAATTTATGGATATGGATCTCATGACACGTTCATGGATCAGAAGTCCATCGCCTTGCTTTGTTTCAGGACCAGAAGACACACGACCCCTGCATCCCTCATTTTGTGTAGATGCCTTACTCTCTCCTGCCTGGACTGGTGCAGTAGCCTCATGCATGGCCTCCCTAATCCAGAGGCTCTCTTCCCTGTTGTCCATTCTCTCGAACATGCATCTGCCTCACGGTCCTATCTCAACCTCAGCCAGCCTCCCAGTCAACAACAGCCTCTCTCCACCTCGCTCGTTCTTCAAGCCCTAGTTCACAGGCTGCCTCTTCTAAGAAGCCTTAACTGCCCTGGGCAGACTCAGGTTTCCTTCTCCTTGGTTTCCTGCATTTGAGGCATAGCTCCACCATAGCTTGGGTTTCTAATGTGCCCTGTATTGTCTTCAGGTTTCCTTCACACCTCCCTGCTGGGCTTTGAACCCCTTCAGGGCAGCGACTGTGGCTCTTCACTTTCGTGAATGAGCACTTGGCACTAGACCTGGTGCATGGAAGACACTCCACTCAGCAAGCATTTGTTGAATGACTTAATGCCATTTGTCAGGAGGGAGTGCAAATGAGTCCTGGCAACCCCATGCTCACTTCCGCAAAAACCTGCAGTGGCTGGATGAGGAGCCTCAGCTTCTTAAGTACAAAGGACAGTGCGCCTGGCGTGTGTGTGTGTGTGTGTGTGTGTGTGTGCACGCGCGCGCGTGTGTAAACAGTGTTCTCCATTGGCTATGGAGTTAGACAGTCTGGGTTCATGTTTGACCCCGCTGCTAACTGGTTGTGTGAACTTGGGTAAGTTACTTTGTCTCTCCGAACCTTAGTTGTCTCATCTATGAAAATGGAATAATACACCTTTCTCACAGCACTGCTGTGAGATGAAATGAATTAATGCGTGGAAATGGCCAACTCCGGGGCACGTTGGCAGGGGCTCAACAATGCCCCCCCCCCCCCGTTTAAGTTCGCAAACATATGCTGAGATTTGTTATGGGAACCACATGGCTTGAGTTTCTATCTATTTCAGCATATTTGCAAGTGCATTTTGCCCCAATTTGTATTTTTATCACATGAATAGTTGTATGCGAGGAGTCAGTGTGCTGGTGGGTCTGTTTATGTGTTTCCCTTGACATTTGCCTTGGTTTGGAAAACGGCGTACACTGGCGTGGTTGTACACACACTGGGAATCTTATGTGGTTTTGCTGGTGGGTGGATGTTGCATGTTCAGTGAGTGTGTGAAATGTGTGTGGAATGAAATGTGCGTTGTGTGGTGCCTACCAGGGGGGAGGTCTGAGTGTATGTGGGTGGGAAAAGGCTTGTCTATTTGTGTGGCTTTGTGTGTGCGTGAAGGCCGGGTAGACCAGCACAGTGGGACAGAGCGGTGAAAATATTTTCTGTCCGCACTGTCCAATAGAGCAGCCACTTGTCACAAGTGACTACTGAGCCCTGGAAATGTGTCCAGTGAGAGCGACTGAAGAACGGAGTGTTCATTGTATTTAATTTTAATTAACTCGAATGGAAATAGCCACAGTCAACTATAGACAGAAACCTCAAACTTGCTCTCTCCAGACCAGTGGGGTACATCCCCCTCCCCCTTAATAGGGACCCGCTGGAGCCCCGCCCACTCGTGTATGCGCGTGTGAGCGCACGTGCGAGATGTACAGAGGGGGCCATCCGCCTCCTTCCTCCTCAAGTCCCCAGGCGAACAGTGAATCAGCCTGACAATGAGGTGAGTCATTCATGAATTGCTTGGGCCGACCCAGCAGGCGGGAAGCAAACGTCAGCCAGCCACCCAGCCCTCCCCTCCACCCCCCTAGTGGGATCGCTCAACCCCACGCACTGCAGATGCTGAAGAAACTGACGCGAGCGAATCAAGGCATCAAAGCTCATCTCCTCAACCCCTCCCTCTGGTTTACAAATCCATTCATCCCCCAGCCCCTTACTCCCCGCGGGTGGCATGTGAGTCATCTCAAGATGTACACCCCCCAGTCCAACCCCCACCACCCTAAGCATCCCTGAGCTGGTCTTCCTCCAAGGCTGGGATGTGGGAGCAGGGAGGCTGGACCCCTGGTGGGGTGCCACCGGCTGCCTTTGGAAGAGGCTGGATCTCCAGACCTGGCACCCAGCTTGCTTGGAGGAGCATCAAGACAAACTCCCGGCCCTGGCTTCTGGGGCTCAGCGGATTGAGCGCCGGCCTGCAGACCAAATGGTCGCTGGTTCATTCCCAGTCAGGGCACACGCCTGGGACTGCGGGCAGGTCCCCAGCTGGGGGCGTGTGAGAGGCAACCAATGGATGTTTCTCTCACACATCAATGTTTCCCTCCCTCCCTCTCTTCCTTCCCCCTCTCTAAAAGTAAAAAAAATTTTTTTTTTTTTTTTTTTTTTTTTGGTTAAAGGCAAACATGGGGGCAGCAGGGAAGCAGTTGCTGAAATTACTGCCTGGAGCCCCTGTGGCTGGTGGTAAGAAGGGGATTTGGAGGGGCACAAATATCCCTGTTTTCCATGGAAGTCCCACACAGTGTCTCCCCAGCACCCAACAGTCTTCAGAACCTGGTAGCTTCTCCCCTCTGCACTCCTTCCCCTGGACCACTGCTCCCTATCAGCCAGCCTTCTTCTCTTGGACCGAACTTTAGGGGAGGATTCTGACTTGGACCATCTGGTGCCATGGTGATGTTTCTTACTGGGTCAGAAAACATCACAAAAGCCTTAAAGACGTGTGGACCCTCCTCAGGATTTATCTTCAGAAAATAATTATTGATCTGAGCAAAGATTTAGCTACAAGAATGAGCATCACAGCATTATTTAAAATGCTGGAAAATTGGCCCCGACTGATGTAGCTCAGGGGATTGAGTGCCGGCCTGCGAACCAAAGGGTCACTGGTTCAATTCCCAGTCAGGGCATGTGCCTGGGTTGTGGGGCAGGTCCCCAGTTGGGGGCATGCAAGAGGCAACCACACATTGATGTTTCTCTCTCTCTCCTTCCCTTCCCCTCTAAAGATAAAGAAATAAAATCTTTAAAAAAAGACAAAGAAACTGTAGTGAATCAGCACAATGGAATACCAGGCAAACCCTGAAAATGATGCAGAGGGTGATTGGATGCTGTGGGAATATTTTCACAAAAAATTAGATCGTAAGATACTGTGTGCTGTGTAATACACTTTTTCTTTTTAATTTAATTTAATTGAATTATTTATTTTTAGAGAGAGGGGAAGGGAAAGAGAAAGGGAAGGAGAGAAACATCCGTGTGTGGTTGCCTCTTGCACATCCCCCACCAGGGACCTGGCCCCCAGGCATGTACCCTGACTGGGAATCGAACCAGTGACCCTTTGGTTCACAGGCTGGCACTCAATCCACTGAGTCACACCAGCCAGGGCTAATACAGTTTTTTTTTTAATATGAGTATGGAAAAAAATTAGAAGAGTATTTACCCAATTATTAATAATTGTTCTTATTGGATTATAGATTTAGAAGTGATTTTATTTTTTTCTTTGTAGTACTCAGATTCCCCCCACCCACTTTTAGAATTTCTACATTAAGAATCTGTGACTTTTTATAGTGGGGAAAAAATCATTTATCAAATGTTTTAAAAAACCATTTGTGGAGATGATGAGAATTAACTGTAAATAGGCATTATATTGGCATGACAAAATGTTTTAAAACTAGATTATGTGATGGTTGTATGACTTGGTAAATTTAATAAAGAATGTTGAATTGCAAACTCAAAATGGGTAAATTTTATGTTATGTAAATTATACCTAAAGTTGTCTAAAAACTCTTAGCAAAAGCCATTTCCTGGGCTGCCTGCTGTTAGTCAGCCTTCAGCCCGATCTCAGGGTCTGGGGGGGGTCGGGATGGCAGACAAAATACAGATACACACTAACATTTGATTTGCAGGTAAGGAGTAACTTTTAATGTGAGTAAAGAATAAATAATATGAGCTTAAAAAGTCATGAACTCTGGAACTGTCCCCACGGATGTGCCATAGACCCTACTGGTTAAGGGCGACAAAATGTGCGTCCCAGACACGTGAACCGAGGACTTCCTGTCTGGGTGTCCTGGGCCCTTAAAGAATTCCCAGAACAAAGAGGACATGGTTACGTGGTTGCCTCTGTCTGTTTGGGGGAGACCCCTCAAATTTGTGGGGAGACCTCCTCTGGCACTGCGTCCAGGGAGCCAGCCTGGGTTCGGCCCTGGCCCGGCCACTTACTCACTGTTTAACCTTCCTGGACCTCCGCCTCCTTATAAATTGGAGCACATGATATCTACGTAGTAGAACTGTGCAAACGACAATATGTGTGATAGCGCCTTTCAGAAAGAAGGTGCTTAACAAATGTTTGTGCAGAAAGGTGAACAAAACGTCAGCCGAGGACGACTTGCTGGAAGAAAAGCAGCAGGCCGATTGATTTTCCAGCGGCTCTAGTCCAGGCCCCTCCCTGTAATCACACTGCATCTTGTTCTCTATTGTCTCGACCTCAGGGCCAAGATGCCCTTCAAGAACCACACAGTACAGCCCTGCAGTGACGGGAAGAGGAGGCACTGAGGCTCAGAGGAGGGAAATGACTTGCCTGAGCTTCTAAAGCCTGTGTCTCCCTGGGTCCCTCCTCCCCCGCTGCTCCACCCTGCTTCTTGGGGCTCTGTCGGTTTTATAGGGTTACAATCTCCCAGAAGCCAGGCGCGTTTGCACCCCCTGTCCCCTCCCTGTGTGCATGTTCTGCTCAGAAAAGACACTCTGAAAGGACCTACGGACATGAGGGACGTGACTGGCCATAGCTGTGCTTGCTCGCCCTGCTGTGTTCATGTGGCCTGGACCCCTCGGCAGGTGGGCAGGAGTCCTGTCTGGCCCGGGAAGTCCTGGGCCTCAGTCCCAGGGCCCGGCAGGGAGGCGGGGCAGAGAAGAGGCTCCCTCTTCCGTTACCCCCCCCCCCACCTCCTGCTCTTCTTGCTGCCGGATGGGTGAGGGGCTGCAGGTGGCCCACTCCGTGTCCTCGAGGGGAGCCGAGCTGAGAAGCTTTGTCCTGGGGTCCCGCCTCTCTCCCTGGCCTTCTGGTCACCTGCTGTCCTTTAGGAGGTAGCTGGCTGCTATGAGGGGCTCTTGGTTGATGGGGGACTGTAGACCAGGGGACTGGCAGATTTCTTCTCTCTCTCCCCCCCTTTTTAGGCACCGAGAAAAATGGTGGTAGCTGAACCCAGGAAAGTTCTTCTTTAATGATTTCCTTTTTAAGAGAGAGGGGAGAGGAGTGGGGAGAGAAACATTGGTGTGAAACTGATTTCCTCTCGCATGCGCCTCAGCTGGGGACTGAACCTGCAACCCAGGCACTTCCCTGACTGCGATGGAACCTCTGCCCTTTCGGTTTATGGGACAACATTCCCACCAACTGAGCCACACTGGCCAAGGACAGAACTGCCTTCGTTTTTAAAGAAACTCACAGATTGTTCTAGAAGCTATGGTGCTGGTTTTCCTCAAAGGTTGACCATTGCTGAGGGTAAAGACAGTAGCCGGCCCTCAACCTCTGAGCCGGAATGCAGGGGCTCAGAGGCCTGGGAAGGCACAGAAGGGTCCAGGCTCAGGGAAGGCTGTCAGGCGGGGGTGGACTGAGGCCCTGCTCTCCTGTCAGGCCCTCCGTTTTTTGGTTTTGTTTGTTTAAATTTTATTTAGTTAGCCCTGGCTGGCATAGCTCAGTGGATTGAACGCAGGCCTACAAACCACATGATTGCGGTTCGATTCCCAGTCGGGGCACATGCCTGAGTTGCAGGCCAGTTCCCGGCAGGGGACTCATGAGAGGCAACCACACACTGATGTTTCTCTCCTCTCCTTCCCTTCTTCTCTAAAGATAAATAAATAAATAAATAAATAAATAAACAAATAAATAAAGAAATTTTATTTAGTTATTTTTCAAGTACAGTTTTCTGTCTATTTCTCCCATCCCAGCCTACCCCACCCTGTGCTCCCCACCTCCCTCCCATTTCCACCCCCCTTAGTTCTCGTCCCTGTGTCCTTATACTTGTTCCTCTAAATCCCTCCCCCTTTTTTCCCCTTAAATTCCCTTCCCTCTCCCCTCTGGTCGCTGTCCCCTTGTTCTCTATTTCAGTGTCTTTGTTTTTATTTTGCTTGCTTGTTTGTTTTGTTGTTTAGCTTCCTGTTAAAGGTGAGATCATATGGTATTTGTCTTTTAACACCTGGCCTATTTCACTCAGCATAATGCTTTCCAGTTCCATCCATGTTGTTGCAAAGGGTAGTAGCTCCTTCTTTCTCTCTGCTGCATAGAATTCCATTGTGTATATATACCACAATTTTTCGATCCATTCATTTACTGTCGGGCACCTAGGTTGCTTCCAACTCTTGGCTATTGTAAATTGTGCTGCTATGAACACTGTGGTGCAGACCCTCCGTTTTTCGTTTTTTATTGATTTATTGAGCTACAACTCTCGAATTGTTAGTTATCAGAGCTAGAAAAATTTTCAGAAGTTATCCATCCGATCACACCTCTTTATAGAGGAGGAAGATGAAACCCAGAGGGGTGGAGACTTGCCTAGGAACCTGTTCGTTGTCTTCTCCCAAACATCTCGGTCAGTCAACAGTAACTCTGCTGGATGGTGGCCCGGAAGCAGTTTTCTTCTGTCCTAAGCACAGAGGAGAAGGGGGCAAGGAGGAAGGGGGGAGAGGGAGGGGAGGAGAAAACAGTTTTGCTACCCTTCCTTCTCTTCACCCGCGGGACCGTCCAGAACTGTCTCCAGCCAGAAGGAAGGAAATCCCATCCAGCCCTCTCATTCTACAGGTGCACAAAAGGCCCAGAGAGAGGAAGGCACTTGTCCAAGGTCACGCAGGGATGCCTGGGCCAAATTCGGGCATCCTGAGTTATACTCTGCATAACTCAGTTCTCGAAGACATGCCTTTGCTTTGGGCCTTGGGCACATGAGTTGTTTGCCCTGAAATAAACTCTTTTCTGGCTCTTGAGCACATTGTAAGAAGCCTAAGGGCAGGACTGGACCTTAACGCATCTTGAAGAAATCAAGACCCAGCTTAGACTTTGAATCCTAGTATTATGCTGGATGTGGTCACATCTGCCCTCCCATTGATTGGGAATTCATGAGTGTCAGAAGTGAAAGGGACCTCAGAGACTGGAAGTCTGAGTCCTGTTTCCCAGATGAAGACACCAAGTTCCAGAGAGGAAATGACTCATCAAACAAGACACTGGGTTGTGGCTGATCCCAAGACCCAGGTTTTCTCATGCCCTGCCCTGTTTTCTTCATTCATTCATTCATTCATTCATTCATTGCAGTCCCCACAGTACCTAGCGTTGTACTGGCCTCATAACTTTTCTTTCTTTCTATTTTGTAGCAATATTAACGACCATTTATTGTTATGCCTGGTTTTGTGCTAAGTATTGTGGGTTTTTTTGTGCTTTGTCATGCAGCTCTCACCACAGACTTATAAAGGAAGTTCTATTATCCCTATTCTACAGGTATGCAAATGGAGGCACCTGAGATGACATAATTTAACAAAACTGCACAGGTAAGAAGTGGCATCAGCAGACTCCAACATACGGTATCATGCTTCACCCAAGACTCTCAGAGCCCATTGTTCTCCCCCAAGTGCCACCATCCCTACAGCCAACCAACCCTGCACCCGCCTGAGCTGATGCAGACGTCAGGACACCTCCAGACCTGGACCTCTAACCCCTCCTCTAGACTTGGAGCTCACAGGTACATCCTCAACAGTGGTGTCCCTACACCGAGCCGCAGCCTCCAGCTGGCTCCATAACTGTTCAGTTTGCCCAATAAATTCTTGCTGAAGGAAACAGGAACAAGGTGCCTTATGTACAAGTTGCCCTTGGTAACTGTAAAAGCTTTCAAGAATGTTTATTTCCTTTCATAGATATCTAGTGAACGCTTATTACTTGGGTTTATCAGCCCACTTCTTCCTCGTTCTGCATTATTTTCAGCCCGAGGCTGTATGTAAGCAGAACTGGGCGGTTTCCATCCCAGGTACTCCTTGGAGGCCAGCAGGACCACTTAAGTATTGGCCCACCAGCGACCAGTAATGTGGTCGCTGCACCACTTTGGCCAGAGCATCCTGGAGCTTCTGGAATCCTGCCTGTGGATCTGAGGGTTTCCACCCCAGGAGAAATTCTGGGAGAGAGTTTGAAGGTGAGGGAGGACTCGTCGGAACTGGGTACCCTGTCTGTTCCCCAGGTAATGCTAACTTTGGAGGGCAAAGACCCGGGGTCAGTGAGAGGGGGTGTGGAGGAGACGGAAGTTAACTGTCAGTACAGCAGTGTCCACGGAGCAGAGAGGAATATGGCTCTCCGTCCTGTTCCCAGTACTGGCCAGGACACATCTCATGATTCCAGGCAAGAGTAGCAGCTCCCAGAGCCCTGAACAGCACTGCTCACCACTCCTCATCATCCTCACCAGCCTGGATGCCTCCTTCTCAATGTCCAACAGCGCTAGCGGCCAACCTGCCAGGTTCAATGCCTGGCTCTCCTCCACCACTGATTTTCTTTTACCAAGAAGCCAAATTCACCAGTGGGCCCCAGAGGCAGAAGTTCTACATGGGGAAACTGAGGCAGTGGTTAACCAGACAGTCCCCTGACCCCTGTTTCCATGGTGAATGGTTCTGCCAAGGGCTTACTGTACGGACTCATAATGGAAGACATTTTATTCTCTGCGAGGAACTTTTAAGTTCCTAAAAGCCAGATTCATGTCCATACTCCCAGCACCTACTACAGATGCTCAAGAAAGATGTAGAATGAATGTGGAATTATTTAACCCCCATGTACCTGGGAAGGGGAAATCTGAGGGCTCATCAGGGCCTCATATGGACATTCTATTAACCTTTAAGACATTTGACCACTGGGGCCCAGGGTGATAATCACAGGGACTTCCAGAGAAGAGGGCTCCGCCAGCCTCTGTTCCTAGTGTTTGGGGGACAGAGAGACCTGGGTTTGAATCCCTGTTTTTGCTTACATGAACTCAGTACTTTTGGGCAAGTTATTCAGTTCCTATGGGATGGGAAGTGCCTAGTGGAGGTGTTCCATGAGACAGTTTTTGACATATTGTCATACCAGATGGAGAGAATCTTTACTCATGTTCTGAGATCTCAAGAGAAGAAATTCTAGTCTTCAGTATCCGCAAGCCTTCACTGAGTACCTGCTAGGTGTGAAGTGAAGTGCTAGGTGCTGGAAAAGCAGCAAGAAATATGATCTTATCTCTTTTCTCAGGTGGCTCATACTCTGCTTGAGGAGGCAAAACATAAGCACTGAAAAGCAAAATCCCAACCCAACGCAACCAACAACAAGAGAAAACATAGGTTCTATAAAAGTAGCAGCAAATGGGTGGTACCTCGCTATAGGACAGAGGCGGGGGGACCCTTGTCTTGGAAGGACATGGGATAACTTTGTCCGGGCAGGCTTTCTGCTCAGAATTCATTGTCCCGTCAAAAAGTGCTTACTCTGGCTTAATATTTTAACACTCATTCATTTCATTTAATAAATATTCATTGTCTTTTTCTTCCCAGGTACTGTGTTGGGTGGAAACGTGTGGTTTCTGCACTCAAGAAGCTTACAGAGCCCTGGCTGGTGTGGCTCAGTGGATTGAGCACTAGCTTGCAAACCTGGGTTGACTGTTTGATTCAGTCAAGGCACATGCCTCGGTTGCAGCCCAGGTCCCTAGTAGGGGGTTTGTGCAAGAGGCAACCACACATTGAGGTTTCCCTCTCTTTCGCCTTCCCTTTCCCTCTCTAAAATAATAAATAAGTAAGTAAAATCTTTTTTTTCTTTAAAAAGAAACTTACAGAGATCGACACTGAACCATAAATAGTAAATGTAAATTTGTATATTTACAAATTGTTATCAGGATCAATAAAAGCATATATAAAGTAATTTCTGGAAATAGGGTTCAGGAATAAACATTTTGAACAAACTCCTGAGGTCATTTGTAAGAAACTTAAAGTTTGAAAACCACTTTTCTGGGCCAGATACAGATTTCAGTGAGAAAATGGGGAAGGTTTTTAATTCTCTCTTGATTAGCTTTGTATTCTAAAAAAGGTCACTCTGGCTTGGGGAGAAGGCTAGGATGGATGCAGGGAGGGGACTAATTGGGGAGGCAGATAGAGTATCTCTGGTGAGGGGTAATTTGGCTTAGTAGGAGGGGTGGGGCTGGAGATTTGTCAGTGGGAACTGATTTATGAGATACTTTGTAGAACGAACCTTTTTTATTTATACCAGAAACGTTTATGTATGTCATTCACTTTTTCTGATTAGGTAAGTAATACATGACAGTTGCAAAATTTCTGACAGGAAAAGATAAAGAAGAAAAACAAAGGTAAATATTTGGGTATTTATTTTTCTGGCTTTTTCAATACACGCATACTCAGACCCATGGATCTAGTTTGTTGTTTACTGCAGTGGAGGAGGAATTCTGTAGTACTTGTTTGATTCTTGATTTTCAAGAAAGCAATAAAGCATAAGCATCTTTTCGGGTGAATATAGAGGGTATCATTTTAAATATCTGGCTGGCATTCCACTGAGTAAGTGTGCCCGATTATTTGCCAATATCCTACTGATGGATACTTAAGTTGTTTCTAACTTTTCACATCATTATAAATAATCTCTTTCCTTCCACACTCATTTCTTTTTAAAAAAACATATTTATTTTTAGACAGAGGGGAAGGGAGGGAGAGAGAGGGAGAGAAACATCATTGTGTGGTTGCCTCTCACACACCCACCATGGGACCTGCCCGCAACCCAGGCATGTGCCTAATTGGGAATTGAACCTGCGATCCTTTGGTAGGCTGGTGCTCAATCCACTGAGCAACACCAGCCGGGGTCCATACTCATTTTTGAACACATAAATGTTTATTTCCTTAGAATAAATTCTTGTTAGTGGGATTACTGGATCATTGACGAATTGTCCAGATGTAATCACACATACACTGCGTCCTAAGGGGGGTTGTAGAGGAGAGGACACCAAAGTCGGAGACCGGAAGTCCTCCTTTTGAAGGCCTTGGATTGTTACAACCATACTCTGGCTTTTCCCAAACTTTTAATTCCCTGACACGGAGGTGATCTGTGCGGTCCGAGCTCAAGACCTGTCCCAGCTATCCACCCCCAGCCTGGCATCTAGGCTTGGGGCTCTGCAGCCCTCCCAGCCCTTAGGAATCCGTCCTCCTGTTCCCCTCCCCCACCGCGGCAGGGCGTGTTAGGAAGACGCTCAAGCAGGCGAGGATTGCACCACTACGGTTAGAAAAGGAAGTCGAGGAAACGCGGGGAGGAAAATCGAACGTCCCGAAGGCTGAGCCCCGGCAGCCAGACCAAACCGCCTCCAGCCCTCCTACCAGCACTATCCGCTGGGCTCGTACTCCTTGCCTTCCACCCCCTCCCCTGCCCAGCCCTTTGCTGGGTACCAGCCCTTTAAGAAGCTGTCAGGGTGGCGCTGCTGGCCCCGCCCCGCAGGGAGGGCCTCGAGGGAGAGGAGGGGTTGGTGGTGGCTGAGGCGGAGTGGGGGCGGGGGCTCTGAGTCTATTTTTAGCTCCGGGTTGGGTCACGTGACGGGAGTGACGTCTCCGAATGTTGTTGTTGGTGGCGGCGGCGAGCGGAGCCGGAGGAGCCGCCGCAAAGATGGAGGAGCCGTCGGGGAGGCGCTGCCGCTGCTGCCGCCGCCGCTGCTGTCGCCGCCCCCCGCGAAGCCGGAGCTCGAGCCACAGGGGGTGAGCGCACCCCACTACCCCGTATCCCACCTCCCTCGGGCCCCTGGGACGCGAGGCGGCGCACCCTCCTGCCGCGGCTGCTTGCGGGCGCCGAGCGCGCGCTCTGTGCCCCGCGCCCCCCTTCCTTCAGGCTCCCGGTGCCGGCCGGCGACCCGCGGGAGAATCGCCAAGCTCGGTAGCCAGGCCTCGGGGTTACTGCGTGCGCCCCTCCCCTCTCCTCACTTGCAGGGGCGCCTTCCTGCAGGTAAGGGAGGGGCCCGCTTTCCCGGGACCCGCACTCCCAAATGGCTGGGACAGAGCCGGGGCTGTCTGATTTGTCCCCTCCCGAGTGGCGCATGTTGCGTTGCAGACAGATTTGAACCCTGCACCCAGATTCTATGCAGACTCTTCTTCTCAGGACAGCCCTTTCTTGGTACTCTGAGATGAGGGGCGCTGCCCACTCCACAGCGCTTCCACCCATAGCTAAGGACGCATTTTTCATTTTGTGTCCTGAGAGTCGTGCCTGAGGAGGGGACCTGCGGGCTCACCTTACTTCTCCCATTATTCTCATCCCCTCCCCCGTGAGGTGTTATTGCGTTTGTTCCCACCCTCTTCTCCCGTCTGACACCCTGGAGCCAGAAAGAGAGAGAGAGAGAGAAAGAGAAAGCGAGCGAGCTAGGAGATGCAAGTTCCCCGCTTCTTGTCTCGGGTAGATGCCCCCCATTTTTCATCCTGGGTCTGCATCTCATGGAGGCGGTAATGCTGCCTGTGTCTTTTAACTGGGGGTAGGCTGCTTCCCTACCCCACCCTTCTCTGGGGCCCTGGGGAAATGAGAACTGGCTAGATGATAAGTAATTAATATGGGAGTCTGGTTGGTGGGGGGAGAGAAGAAGGGAGGGTGGGGGTGCCCCATTTTGGGGAGTAGGTGACCATCTACCCCCACTGTTGGCCTTTGGAGGTGATGTGATGGGTAGCAGTTGCATTTGCTTTTGGGTGGCGATGCTCAAGAGACTGACAGTGCCCACTTTTCTTCTAGGGCTTGGCGTTAGGTTTGGCAATTGGTGTTGGTGATGGTGGTGATTGGCTTGAAGGTCCAACTGGGAGGCGAGGATGGAGCCAGATCGTAGGAACAAAAGGAGGCAGTGGGTGGGAGATTCAGGAGTCTTGGCCAGAGGGACTCCTGACCAGACTGCCTTGCAGGACTTGAACTAGGGGCTGGAACTTGCCCTAGGCCTCTTCAGGTTCACAGGAGATAGGCAGGCAGGGTCCTCAGTCTGTGTTCCAGGCACCAGCCCCCCCCCCCCCAGCCTGTGTTAGCTGTTGAGATGCTGGGCTGGGGTTGGTGGGTGAGCCATGTTGGGGGCTGCCTGCTTCTCCAGTCTTCCCTCCTCCTTCTCACTTGGGGAGATCGTGGTTTTCTCCAGCCCCTTCTCTTGAACCCTCTCTTTGCTCTGTCCCCCTTGGACTTGGATTTGGGCTATGTCTTGACAGCCAGGCAGGGGTATCTCTGGCTTAGAGGGGGAGCCCCCAGTGTCTCCACTCCATCTTGGAAATGTATGCTTGCCAGGGACCAGAGAGATAGACACCAGGTGAAAGTTACTTGGGGGCAAGGATGGAGGACATGTTAGTTCTGTGCCGGTTTTCCCTTCCCCTCCAACATTTCCTTCTCTGTGGCTGGATCTCATAATTTGGAGGGAGTTAGGGGGGGTGCAGCAGTATCACACACCCCACTCCCTCCAAGTGGCTGCAGAAACAAAGGTTTGCTTTCCCTTCTCTAGGGGTGGCATCTTAGCTGTGTGTTTAGAAATGGGGCCTGGGGATGGGGAGGTAGTTTGTGTTTCTGCATAAGGGGGGGCGGGGGACCAGCTATAGGAGCTGGGGGGAGTACAGTCGGTGCTGAAGTACCAGCTGCTCTTTAATAATTAATTCTTCCTACTCACATCCCTTTGAGGAGGGATGTCTGGAACACGGCATCGGGCTCAGCCAGCCTGCTAGAGGACGCACTCCTGTTGGTGGGGGGGTTGGGGAGAGACTGCAAGGGGGGGGCGGTTCTTGGCATTTTTGGAGCACTGTCTCTTGCTCATGAATGAAAACCTGATGCAGCCTGTGAGGGGGCCTATTGTAGCCTGTAGCTGACTTTGGCTAATTAAACTTTCTCTGCCTTTCTTCTTCCCCACCCCACCTCACCCCAGTCCTGGCCTCAGCCCTCTCTTGAATGGGGACCCTGTCTGGTAGTGCTGGGGAGGGGGTATCATTCTGCCTGAGGTTTTAGGGCAAACAGACCGGGTCTTCTGCCCTCTGCCTCCTCCCTCCTTTCCCTCTCCCCCCTCCCCCCTTTTTTTTTCTAGAAATAGCAGCCTCCTCCATCTGGTTTGTGCAGATGCCTGGAGCTGCGTCTGAGCAGACAAACAGCAATGGGCTGATGCAAAAATGAATTTGTTACCCTGGTGCCTTTTTTCTTTCTCTCTTGCCCTCCCCCTTCTCTTAGTTTGGGGCCTGGACATCCAAGTCAGCTACCCCTCGTGGCGCTGGTAATCCCAGGCTCCTGGTGGCCTAGCTCGGAAAAGGTCCAAGGCGACGGAAGCTCTTAGAGGCTTGGGAAAATGGTCTCCCATGGCTGCAGTCAGGAGGAGTCAAGAGGAGAGGTCCTTTGTGCTTTGGGATGGGGTGTCTGGGCTTGTAGCTTTATGATGCAATCTTTGGGTGCTGATCTCAGATTGGGGGCAATCTCAGGTTCACAGAATTTGGTGCAGACAGTTCACCTGGCCGCCTGTGACCCGGGGAGGGGACCCCGGCCACAGTGCTCAGAACTCAGGCCTGCCTCTAGCGGGGCTGGAGTTGGTGTATTAGGAGAAGGCTGGCAGGTGATGTTGGAGTCCAGGCACCAGAGAAGCCCTCAGGGGGACACCTGACTCCCCCTGAATTCCTAGAGGGCTCTTGGAGGGATAAGATCCCTGCAGGGCAGCACTGTAAATTTGTAGTCTCTGGGCCATTTCACTGCTCCATGTTTCTCTCACTTGCCCACCCTTCTTTCACCCTCTGCCAGAGTCTTCACTACCCATGAATGGGGTTGGAGGGGGTCCCCCTTAGGGTTTTTGCTGTAACTCCCCTGGCTTAGCCATGAGCTCGTAGGGGCAGATGCTTCCCCCATGCCTTGTCCTGCTGTCCTGGCTGGAGGTTGTAGATGGGTTTGGATTCTGGGGTGGGACAGGGGTCTGACCGAGAGAGTTGACAGGGTGGGGACAGGGCCATGGCATCTGCCTAACTATGATGTCAAGGAAGCTGGGCTGCTCCTTGATACTAGTTTTTGATCCAGGAGCCACATAGCTCTTGGTCCCCAAACTGCCGACGAGACCCTCATGTAACAGTGGCCAGCAGTGATTTTTCTCTAGCGGAGGAGAGATGATCACATTGCCCCGTCCCCACTTCATGCTCCACCCCAGACAAGAATCTGTGCCTGTCCTGATCAGGCAGTGAATGCTGCTTTGTTCCCCGTGGAGGCCCCTGTTCACCGGGGAGGCTTGGTGTGAGTATTGGCAGACACTCTGCAGGTGGACAGGGTGCAGGGATCTGCTGCTCCTTCAGGGTGGGGAAAAGTCCTGAGCCCTTGGGCTACAAACCATTCCTTTCTTCTTCTTCCCAGGGCTGAGGACCATGGGGGCTCAGGACTTGATATTCACACAGTGTTTGTACCTCTGAGGCTCTGCCCCTTCTGAGCATCCTGCTGTGGAGGTGTCTTTTACGAGGCAGATGGGTTGGGCCACTTGGGCTGCTGGGAACCGTGGGAATTTCTGAAGCTGTGTTCCCCAGCCCACGGGAAAGGGTGTGAGCGGGACTGGGCGCCAGCCCCAGGTGGGCACGGGCTGAGCTGCCTGCCCACGCTGGCCCTGCCAGGGCACCAACAGCCCCACCTACTGCATTCCTGAGCCTGGCCCCAGCCCTGCACAGCCTCTTTTGTCCTTGCCCCACACCTGTGTCTGTCGGAGTCATTCAGCCCCTTCGCTCCGCTCCTTCCCACCTCCCCAGTCTGAGTGCAGCTTTCTCCAGCTATAGAGTCCAAACCCTGTGGGCAAGGGCAAGGAGCAAAGTAGGCCTTTGAAGACTTGAGGTTTCCCTAGTGTGTGTACGTGCGTGTGTTCCTGTGTCCCTGCCAGGGCTGACTCCCAGGCTACTCTGCTCCATGTGGACCTCACCCCTGGGAATTCGTAATGAGAACTCAAGGCTTACTGAGAACTCATCTTGCCAGGAGGTGGGGCTGTCCAGGGGCAGAGCTCGTTGACTGCTCCTCAGTGGGGGAGCATTGTTCGGGCTTAAACATCCAGCATCTTTCAGCCTCATCTGATTGCTTTCTGCTGCCTCACTTTCACTGAGTTATTGAGCTTACTTTCATTTGCAAGAAAATGAATGAGATCATGTCTGGGGTGGCTTGTGGGCTGTTTAGGGACGGGCCCAGGTGGGTGCATGGTAGTATCTGAAGCTTAAGGACCAGCTCTGGGAGGAGTGGGGATAGGTTGGCAAACTCACGGCCTTTTGTTTTTAATCCTCACCCAAGGATACATCAGTATGTGGATTTTAGAGAAAGGTGGGGGGGGGAGGGATGTGGAGAAAGAAAGGGAGGAAGGGGAAAGAGAGAAACATCAGTAGGTTGTTTCTGTTACGTGCCCCAGCCCTGCAACCTAGGTGTGTGCCCTGACGGGGAATAGAACTCACAACCTTTTGGTGTACAGAACAATGCTCCAGTCAGTTGAGCCACCCTGATAGGGCCTCATGGTCTTTTAATACTGGGACTTTCTCTGTTACTACATTGGCCTTGGCAGGCCTACCTCTGGGCCTTTGAGTGCCTTGTTCTGGTTGGACCCATAATCTGGCAGGCAGAGCACTGGCTCGATTTCAGACCTTATATAGGGCAGAACCATTACAACATCCACAAAGCCCTGGGCTGGGGCCCTGGACCCAGGTCTGGGGGTGCTGGTTGTGGGGTGAGTGTCTGCCTTTGGAAATTCCTAGAAGCAGCATGGGCTGTGGGTAGGAGAGGGTTGCCCTCTTCCCCTGGCCTACTGTGAAAAGGAGGACACCAAGAGAGAAGCCCGTCACATTTCAAGAGTTGGGTGGCACAAGGATCAAAGAGTAGGGAGATGACACTCACCTGAGAGTCCCAACTCAGGCTGCTGGGGTACCATTTTCTCCCTTAACTTTGGCCAGGGACCCCAGGTCAGCCCTGCATCTCCCCACCACCATGGACAGAGTTTAGAAGCCTCCCTGCACTCCCTTCTTTGTGTGCATTCAGCCCCACAGGGGCCCCCTCGGGAGTCTGTAAGGTCTCTCCACCTGGCAGTGGGCACTGTCACCTGAAAAGGGGTTTGTGGGGGTGCGACTGCTGTAGCTGTTTCCCTTCCCTTGAGGGCTGGCAGCCTTACCAGTTAGGAAGAGAAGAAACCGGGGTTCTGTCCCTTCTGGATTCCCTCTGTGCCCCTGGGCGGTCGTCCCTCCTCCTCTTCACCAGGAGTAAACTCCTTCAGCTCCCAGATTCCTAAGTTGGAGCCCTCTAACCTTGCTCCATCTCTCCCCAGGGATGCCGTGTTGAGTGCCTGACTGCCTCGCCCGGAAGGATGGCCTCGGATGGGCATTAGAGGCACGGCGGCCCCGGGCTCCTGTCCCGTCCGTCTGTCTGTTATCGTCTGTCTCACTTGACATCGTCGCAGCTCCATCCCCTCCTGTCCCAGCCCCCAACGCCAGCTTCCTGCAGGCCCAGAGCCGGCATGAACTCTCCCACTGAGTCGGGTAAGAGCCAAGAGGCTGGAGAAGGGCACTCCTGGGTGGCTCTGGCCACGGTGGCCTGTGCATTCAGGCCGAGAGCCCAGCCGGTCTGAGCTGTGAGGGAACAAGGGGTCAGGAGTGGAGAAGCATCGTGAGAGAAGGACAGAAGGGTTACTGGTCACAGTGCACCTGAGAACTGACGGGTCAACAGTCTGGACTGGCCCTTGGGGTCGTGGGTCCAACTCTGTCCCCTGCCGGCCCTGAGAGGGGGTGTGGGTCCCTGAGTCTCTGGGCGGTCCGAGGGGTGATACTGGAAGAAGTTCTAGGCAATAGCTGAGTGTCAAGCTTCCTTTTTGTGGTGCTGGCTCTCTTCCTGGTGGCCTGTTGCTGTGCCCCATGCCTTGTTTTTGTAGCAGAGGTTTGCAGGGTCTTTGGCCTTGGTCTGTGTTGGGGCATGTGCTGTTGGGGTGGGGGAGCGGTAACATGTAGGCGGAGGGGTCTTGGCCTTCTCCTTTGAGTCAGGTCTACTGCCCCATCTCTTGCTGGGCCCTGCACATGGTGGATTCCTGATTTGGGGTCTTGGCCTCTGAGATTTCCTCTCCTTCTCTGCGCTTCGGAGGCTGCCTTAGGCTGCCAGAAATAGCCTCTGGGTGGGACTCCAGGCCGCTCTGTGTGTGGGTGGGTCTGGGTGTATGCCCATGAGGATGTGTCCAAGTGGCCTGAGCTGGACCCTCAGGAGTTTCACAGAAGGGTCATGGGTCACTGTGGTCACAGTAATAACTGCCTTGGCTGTGTCCTTCTGTGCAGCCTTAAAGGGTCAGAGTCCTTCTTGCTCAACAGCCTGTGCGATCTCCCACATCTTTCTTTGTAGGGGTGGAGGGCATTTTTTCTTCTTGTAGAGATAGGGACACGGGCCTGGATATGAAAACCTATTTGCAGGAGAGACAGAGGTAGCATCAGGGAGCAGCCCTGGTCCCCTCTCACCTCCTTCCCCTTTGTCAGTTTGCTGGACCTGGTGCTGGCGACATGGTGCTGACATGGACTCATGGTGCTGGCCCTCACCAGAGTCCTGGGGGTCCAGAGGACTCAGGGAAGCTGGAAGCTGGTGGGATTGTTTGGCTTTGTGCCATCGGTGTTGGTCAAGGCTGCGCCCCCTCTCCCTTCCCTTCTAGCATCACGCGCCCAGGGCATGGGTTTCGGGTAGAGCAGAGGGCCGCAGAGCAGAGGGTCGGTGGGAGAAGGCTGGGCTCCCAAGACCCACTGAGTCTGCTCTGCCTGATGAGCTCCCTTCTGCAGGGGTTGTGCTTCTCTCTCGGATCCCCCCACCTCTGCCCTCGCCTTCATTCAGCCTGTGGGGGCCGTGCCCGGTGTCAGCCATGGAGAGGTCTGGAAGGTGGGCTGTGGAGCTCTGACTTCATGCGTCCTCCTCTGAGAGGAGAGGCCTGGGGGTTTCTCATCACTTCCTTGCCCATCTCAGCAGGGTGCTGCCCCCTAGCAGGGTCGGTGTCCCTGCAGTAGTACCAGCTGCACCTTTCCTCTGAGCCACTGTGCTGACCTGTCCCAGAGCCACCTCCAGTCACACCAGGGCCGGGGTCTGAGCCAGGCCCAAAGGGGCAGAAGCTGCCCAGAGGCATTTGTTGGTGGCTTTGGAAGGACATTTCTAAGTTTTGGGATTTTATTCCCTTAAAAAAAAAAAGGCGAAAATAATCAACCTCAGATTGATGAGGTCACTGGGTCACCTTTCCAGATGCTGGTGGTCCCCATTCCCTGTGCAGTCACGTCTGCAAGGGAGTTAGCAGGAGCATGGCCATACCTGAAGGCGCCCACCAGCACAGGCGGCAGGCGGCCTGGGAGTGACGCTGAGCTTTGCCCGGAGGGGCCTTCTGAGTGAGGTCTATAGACTTGGCTGCGCCTGCTGGCCGGCTTTCCCGCTCCCCCCAGTAGGGGGAGATGCTGTCCTCGGTGTTTGGGAAGGAGGGAGAGGAGGGGGCCAGAGACCCAGGACCTCATTTTAGGACTGTGGGAGACCTTAGCTGGGATCATTGCTTGAGGGCACTCCGCTGAGGCGCTTTCCACCACGTTTTCCTGGGGCTCCGGGACTGGCTGTCCCACCTGTGGGAGCTGCTCTGGGGACAGCCACCTCCACAGAGCTCATCCTTGTCAAGGGCCCCAGCATCTGCTACTCCCAGACCTCAGGGCAGCTTTGGGGCTGGGGCTGTGCATGTCCTGTGCCAGGCAGAAACTTGGATACCATGGGCCTTTGGACTCCACAAAAGTAAAACAAAACCACGAATTGTAGCTAAAGCGTGTGGGTGTCTACTTCCCCTGTGGACACCCTGCAGGGAGGCCCGGGGAGAGCCAGGGACCACGGGGCCAGGGAGAGAGGTGGGCGCGAGGAGCACGGTTAGTCTGCAGGGCCCCGGTGGCCCGGCCCCAAGTGCTCCCGCCCTCTCCCAAATCCCCGAAGACACGTTCCTCTTTCCTTCGGACATAGGCCAGCACTGTTCTTGGGTTTCCCTAAATTTCTCTCAGGCCAGGAGCTTGGCCTGTGAAGAAAAATGAAAGGTGGTTCATCCCTACCCTCAGAGCAGACAAGTTAGTAAGAGAGAGAGAGTTGTGGGTAAGGGGCAGCAGGCAGGGCCTCGGAGCAATTTACTTCTGGGGCTGACCCCTCCTCGGGGTGTGGGAGCTGATTGACGTACCACCAGGCTGGGCCCAACACCAGCGTTTGGCCTGATTTGCCTCTTTTCTAGTCCTGGGTATAGGCAGAGCCCATTGAGGGGCCTGCCTGCCTCCTTGAGGGGCCACTGCCTGGTGTCTGGCTTCTCTTCAGGCAAAAGGAGGCTCGAGAAGTTAGGCTTCCTTTATTTTTCTGGAACTGATCACTTCCTCTTCCCTCCGTGGTGTCGAAGGACCGGCAGAATCTGTCCCCTGCCTGGGTTTGGTCCGACTAGATCAGAGGAGCTGCCCTGAGCCCTGGGACCTCGGCTGGCTCTGGTCACTGCCCTGTCCTCTGTGCTGCTGCCCAGAGGAGAGGGCAGGAGTAAGGCCCGCTGTGCAAGCCAGTCTGGATGGCGACGGGGCTCCAGGAGAAGGCGGCCAGCTTCCTTGTTCCCAGCGTGGGAGGGAGACAAGCTTCATGACAACACCTGCCTGCCCAGCACCTCCCAGCACACTTCACACTTTCTCTCCTTCCCTTTCCCATGAGGCAGGGAAGGAGGGCAGCTGCCCCCTCCTTTCTGAGTGACCAGAGAAACTGGGGCATGGGCGTGGGGTGGGGCCGGGAACCTCGGCGTCCTGCCCTCCCAGTCTCCAGCTCAGGCTCTGCCTCTGAGCCCCTGGGGAAGGCGGGCAGCCAGCCCCGAGGAGGAGAAAGTGGGTCAGTGCCAGTGTGGGGTGGGGGCTTCGGGAAGGGGACTCCTAGTGTCCCTTCTCCCCATAGGTGCCTCTGGCACACCTCTGTGCTCACCATGCATTGGGGTCTACTCCACTTCCTCTTCCCTGCTGCATCGTCCCCAGGGGATTGAAGGCTTAGAATGGGATGGCGGGAGGAGGCAGGGTCAACCCTGAGGGGATGTGGAAGATGCCAAAGTAGGTGTTCATGTTTTTGCTGGACTTGGTTCCAAATGAGAGGGTTCAGCCAGCACCTAGCACAGGTCCAGGCATACATATGGCAGCACCAAGGCGATGCCAGCGGGCTCTAGCGTGATTGGGTCAAAAGGCAGGAGAGAACTGATGGAGGGCGGGCAGGCCTGATGTCTCTGAGATCCCAGGGAAGCTGGCACCCCACACTCCATCTGCGGGGCTCCTGGGCCAGCCCTTGTCTTTCGTACTGTACACAAAGCAGACATTGCTTCCTTTATTTTGGTTAGCCCTACCCCCAGCCATTGTGGCTCAGGAAAGGGGAGCCTGGAGGAGCCCAAGGAGCCAGGTTTGGGTTTCCCTCCTCCAGGTGTAAGGGGTCAGGAGGCCTGACCCCAGCCTCTAAGGGTCAGAACAAGGGCATTGTGGTTTTGAGGGGATGGTGCTGGCTCCGAATGAGGCTCGTGCACCCCATGTTTGGTGGGTGCTCTGTGAGGTTTGTAGGGTAGCACGTGGGGCTGTGGGATGGGTGGAGATTTGGAGGAGACAGGAGCCATCAGGTTGGGGGCTATAGAGCAGGGAGGATGAGGTGAGGCTTTAGGAAGATATTGTTGCATCAGTCAAATCGCAGAAGTAAAAAAAGACACTTGTCCCATCCCAGGCTGCCTCTCTTACTGCCCCAGAGGATTTCAGGAACTGCACTGACGATTGTCTGGTTGTGTCTGATGCTTTGTTTCCTACTTCTTGCTATTACTAGAAATCATAACAGTGCTGAGAATTGCCCCACGCCCTGGGCTCTGGCCGCTTCTGGGTGCCCAGTCTCCTGGGTGCTTTTATCTTCCCTGAGCAGAGAGCTCTTTGCTTAGGTTTCTGGGCACTCAAGGTTCTGGGGGCCCTGCTTTGAGTCATTGTAACTGGTGACTTCCTCTCTTTCTGAGCAGGGCTCTCTGCCGCACTCTCCTGTGCCTGGGGCAGGCAGAGAGAGCCCGGACAGGGCCAGCCAGCCCTTCCTGTTGCTCCCAGCGTGGGTGGGTGGAGTCTTGGGCTGGGAGGGGCTGCTACCCCTGGCTTTCTGGGCTCCCTTGAGTCTGCTGCCCATCACCCCACTGAGGGGACCTTGCCCTTCACTTCCCCTCCTTTGGAGAGAACCTGCTTGGCCAGGATGAGGTAGGGGTTAGGGGTGGTGAACGAGATCCCCAGATCCACCCCGAGGTGCCCACCAACTTCAGAGCCCTGGGAGGGCTCTGCCTCACCAACATTTTTCTAGAGGCAGCCTTGGCTGAGAAGCTGAGATCCCAGATACTTGTTTAGGTCCTGTTCACCCCTTGCCCCCAAATGGACATCTTGCCAGCCAGTCTGCGGCCTGGGAATGCCCGTCTCTGCCACCTCCCCCGTCCCCGTGCCGCTCCACCTGGGGGTGGGAGGCACCTCTGCAGTCCTGGGCTGACAGGCGCTGACCGGGAAGATGGGCTTCAGGAGCCGTAGCTGCTGTGTCCTTGGTTGGCCAGCTCCTACGACTCCCGACAAGAGGGTGAGGTCATCCAGTCCAGGGAGAGGACAGGTGTCCTTGGCTCCATGCCTGGAGTTGGGGGCATGAAGGGGCCAGGAGGGGGCTCCAAAATAGCAACTGTGACATCAGGAAGGGGGAGGGGGACACAGACCCAGGAATAACCAAGCTATTAAAAGGCTCCAGTAAGGTCAGGGGGCCAAGTGGGATCTCAATACCAGTGGGAGGCACAGCCCGAGGAAAGGGACGGGTCGGCGGTGGGCAGGATAGGTGGGTGTCACCAGTTCTTGTGGGTCACCAGCCCTGGGTCCCCGGAGCCCTCCAGAACAGGAACTGTCCTCTCAGGTCTAGGGCTGGTAGGGAAGAACGGGATGCTGGCAGCCTCTCGATTCTTAGAGGGCCTCCAGCCTCAAGTCCATTCCTGTGCAGGTGCCAGGGGGTCCTCGTACCTGTTCCCGGGAACCCCCAGAGCAGCTTCCTGCAGCCCCCTGTTTGGGAGGCAGTGGTCTGTGGTAGTCAGAGCCAAGACATTCAGCCCTACCATGCAGGCAGTTCTGTGACCAAGGGTGAGTGACTTCATCTCTCAGTTTCCCGACCTGCATCTATCTTCTGAGGTCATCGGGCAGAATAAATAAGTTGCTGCGTGTGCTGCTGTTAGTGTTATACCTGGCACACCGCTAGGGAAGAACTACCTGCGCTCTGAGAGTGGCCAGGTGCTGCCAGGTCCCCTTCCCTGGGCCGGGCTGAGTCCTGTCCAGGAAGGGTCTCCTGACCCCTGGAAGGAAGCTGAGCAGCCTCTGGAGGTGATACCCCAGGAGGTTGCCATTTAGCTGCTGCCCAGCTGCCTGTGCTGGTTGAGGTGGTGAAGAGGCACCTTGCAGCTCTGAGGGAGAGCCCAAGTTAAATAAACTTCCTCCACGCCCTTAGAAGGACTCCAAGGGAGATGTAGGGTTAGGTCAGGTGGCCCCGTCTGCCATCCTCTTAGAAGGCCCTTCCTGTTCTGTACCTGCTGTGGATGTGGAAGGGAAGGTAGAGGGTGGAATTGCTTTTTGGCCTGTAGCCCCTCACCCGCCAAGAGCAGGGCCAGAGCTGCTCTCAGACTTGAGGGTGTTCCGGTGGTACCCTTCCCCAGCCCAGTCTCTGGCCACCGGGCTCTGTGGCCTTGGCCTTGAGTGCAAGCCCTCCCCTGTTCCCATCCCCCTGCCTGGTGCTTCCTCCTGGGGTGGAACGCGCCTCCCCCCATGGGGCCTCCGCCAGGCCTGGGCTCCTGGCAGCCAGCCGGCGGCTCCCTGAGCATGCTCCACCTATTTATAGACAGGGCCCTCCCCCAACTGCTATTTCAGTCTCCTGCCAGCTGCCGGCGGCTCATTCGGGAAGGAGGAGCAGGGAGCCGGTTCCATAGCTGTCACCCAGGGCTGGGAGGGAACACAGAGAGCCCGCCTGCCTGCTGAGCTTCCCTTCCTGTCCCCTGAGTGTTCAGCCATACTCCAGCTCCTGAGAGCTGGGGACAGGCCGCATGTCCAATGCCCCTGTAGGGCTGAGCTGGGCCTGTAGCTCCAGGGCCTCCTGGCTCTTCCTGCCGCCAGGAGTGCCCAGGCCTGATGAGGCACCTCCCCAAGTGTGGGTCCCGGCGGCAGCAGCCTGCAGGAGTCCCTGAGCAGTGAGGGCCAGTCCGACCACCTTCCCTTTGGCTGACTCCCGCCTCGGGCGGCCCCCTCCCTGGCATGCTGCTGGTGCCCAAGGCTCAGGGGCTTGTGGAGATGCTGCAGACCATCTATGAGACGGAATCCTGTTTCTCAGCAGATGGGATGTCAGGCCGGGAACCACCCTTGGAAATCCTGCCTCGGACCACTCTACACGGCATCCCTGTGACAGGTAAGTGCCTCCGTGTCCCCACCTGCCCTCTGCCGTTGGGCATCGTTTCCCAGGGGCCGAGCATCTGGCTCTGAGACTCACTCAGGTGGGGTCTTGCTTATATCTCTCCGGAGGCTTTGTGTTGAGAATGTGGGTAGTCAGGGAGCCACACTCACCGAGGTGGGTTTTCCTGCCCTCCCTTCAGCTACACTGTGCTGCGTCCCTTCAAACCCCTCTGGCGGGGTTGGCATTGGCTGCTGAGGGCTGGGGATTGCTAGAGGATCCTGGCCCAGTTGGCACTGTGGTCAGAGAGGGGGAAGTGGGTCAGGGGCCTGCCTCCAGGCTGCCCGCCCCCCAGGTCTGGGCAGGGCGAGAAGCTGTAGCTGAGTGTTCATGCGAATAGAAGCTGCCTTAGCTCCTCAGGCTGGGTTAGGAGGAGCAGAGGGTCCAGTGCTGTGGTTTCTGCCAGTCCCCAGTCAGGAGTCCCCTGGGAATAAGACACCTGGGGAGGGGGCCTGTGCATCTGTGGCAGAGTTAGGCAGAGGAGTGTGGGTAGCTGGAATGTGGGGGGCCTTTGCTGCCTTAGGTCTTTGCTCCCCCATGTCTCTCCTTCCCCTAGGCCTTGGTTTGTTCCCATTTCATGAGGGTGAAGAGGGGTCTTCCTCTGGAGGCCCGCCTAGTCCTGCCACCTTCAAAGCAAGGACTTTTTTGGTTTTGGCTGGAGGTGGGGTCCCCCAGAGCTGGGCCACGCCCTCCCTCCCTCCCAGGAACCTGTTGGCAGCATCAGGCCTTTCTGGCACAGCCTTCCCACCAGGCCGGCACCACAAGATGCTTCCTCAAGGGAGGGGCCTGCTGGATCCATGCCCGCTTGGCCCCTCCTGGCAGCGGCTTGGCACTTGGGTGTGGGTGTCAGAGTGTGTGTGTATGGGGAGCCTTTGCCTCTGGGTACGTGGGTGTGGGTCCCAAGCTCTGAATTGGAAGGTGGGAGCTGTGATTTGGCTTTAAACCATCCAGGGATAAAGTTGCAGTTGAACCGGGATGTGTCAGAGGGTAAATAAATGTTTTGGGTGGATTTGGAATACCCTTGGAACAAGGCCTGCCACCTGCCCAGGCAGGGATGCTCATGCAGGCTTCTAGGGTAGGGGCATAGCCCTGAGGATCAGCCCTGCAAAGCCCTCCATATCCCCTGGGAGGGAGTGTAAACATTGGGGGTTGGTCCAGCCTTGGTCTAGGGGAGTCTGCAGCTCTCTAGATAAAGACCCTGTGCACTGACCCTTACCCCCTAGCCTCTAGGAGTCAAGGCGGTCTCTTGGGAAGAAGCAAAGGACTGAGTCTGCAGGACATCAGTTTGGGGGCAGCTCTGCCCCGTTTGGCAGATGCCACATCGGCTCACCTATCCTGCCCTTTTCCCGCTGTCCTGGGCCTCCTCAGCATGTTCTCTCACCTTCTTTCAAGTTAAGCCCCAGAATCCTTATAGGAGGGAACCCCACTATCCCCATCGCCCTAAGGCTACCTGTGCCTGCGTAGAGCCCCCCAGCCAGTCTCTCTCTGCAGATCCCTGTCTCCCCACGCACGCCCAGCACACACACGGCCCAGCCTTCTGAGCGGCGGTGTGGTCCATGCTGGCAGGACAGAGACATGAGTCACCTCAGTGGCTCGGGGAGAGGGCTAAGAATGTCCCCCCTGCGCAGCTCTGATGCTGTGTCTGTGACGCGGCTGGGGACAGATATAGGCCGGGAGCTGGGCTGCCTTGGTTTTTTTTTTTTGACTCTGGAATGTAAATAGATGTTTCAAATAGAAACACTTTAACCTTTGGGTTAAAAAAAAATACACCCCGGATAAACATGGCCATGAGGGCCCTGGCAGCTTGGTTCCCCCCCAAATCTCTTGATCAGTTTCCAGACAGGATGCAAGAGCCTGTGGCTAAAAAAGCAGGTGTCCAGGGACGCTTTTGGAGCAGTGTGTGTCCCAAGTGTGTGTCCTAGTTCTCTGCACCATGAGAGGTTGGGAACCGGGGCTTTCTGGGCTGGACTCTGCCTTCTCCAGCAACAAGTGTGGAATCCCATTCGAGGGGAGTCCTTTGCGCTCTGGACTGTTTCGTTTTTGGCCATTTCCCTGCGTTAGCACAGTGCCTGGCACAGGGATGAGTGAATGATGCTGAGGGGCTGGGACCCAGGGCTGATGGCAGGGTTCCTCGGCCCTGCTCTGGGGCTGGGTCTCTGGGAGAACAGGCAGATCGGTGAGTTGCTCTAGCGGGTGAGCCGGAGCTTTGGCCCGTGGAGCCCCTGAGGGATGCGGGCTACTCTCTGCTGTTCCTGCTTGGGGGGGAGGGGGGATAGATCACAGCTTAGGTTCCCTGGTCTAGTGACATCTTAGGTCCTCCTTAAGGGCTCCTCTGCAGTGGCCTAGTACACATTGAGTACCCCCTCGTCTGGGCCTGGTCCCAGCTTGGGGAGCCTGGGAACTTGAACTCTGGGGTAGAATATCCCAGGTCACGGTGCTGGGAGATCCCCTGCCAACCTTCCGTGGGCCCCGGAGTCCCTTCCGGCCTGGACGAGGTCCTTGGGCAACATGCAGGATGTGTGAGCAGGCACGAAGAGAATTCCCCTTCCTCAGCGAGGGACGGTGTGCACCCGCTGGTGCCAGGCAAGGGTCCTGTGGGCAGTGGGACATTCAGAGGTGCCACGGGGCGTGGGTTTGGTGTTGGGGTTTCCCCTGGTTAGCCTCGTTCACGTTCTTCAGACCATTCCAGGCTCGGCTGAGCGAGTGGGTGTGGGATGGGCAGCCAGGGTGAGACTGGGGGGAAGGGAACTAACATTAAAGTGTGTTAAGTGACAGGGTGTTGGGTGCTTTCCTTATCTCTTCGAGGAAGATATTAACAGCCGTGTTTTATAATGGAGAGGGATCAGAGCGGTTAAGGAACTTGTCCACAGTCACAGAGTAAGTGACAGCTGGGATTCGGACTCGGGTCTCTGTGTAGCGCCGCTGCTGACACGCACAAGAGCTCTTTCGTGCGAATTTTAAAACGTGGCCCTTCTTTCAAGTGGATCCCTTCTTGCGCCAGATGCATGGTTTAGCCCCTGGGTCCTCGGCTGGATTTCAGTCCCAAATCTGCCCTCGCAGTGAGGTGGCCTTTGCGCCGGTACACATCCCGCACAGTGTGATGCGGTAGGCCCGTGTTTGCACCGCCAGAGTTCGTGCTCTAGAACAGAGGCCGATCTGGCCTTGGCGAGGCTCCTGAGGTTTCTTTTGAGAAAAAGCTTTCTTTGAGGTCTCCTGCTACAGAGGAGACTTTTCTGTAAATAGTGGGGACCACTTGGTCAGCTGTTGCCCTTCCTGCAGGGATTTCAGCCAGCGGGAGAAGGGGGCTCGGGAATGGAGTTGCACGCCCTGTCCTGTTCAGAGAGCCTCCCCTGCCCCCTCCCCTCCTACCTCATCCCCTCTTCGTGTTTTTGAGACCCTCAGCTGTCCCTTCCCTGCTGCACAGCTGCCAGACAGGAAATCAGATTAGCTGTGGCCACACAGCTGTAACGGCTGTCAGGTTGGCAGCCAAAGTGAGTGTAGCCAGCCCCAGGACTCTGTGAGAATGTAGTTCTCAAACTTCAGTTGCATCAGAATTACCAAAGCAACACAGTAACATGCAGGTGGCCAAGCCTTGCCCCCCCCCTCCAGGTTTGAGTGCATTTGGGCAGCCCAGAAACCAGCATTGTGGCCCATCTCGTGATTCTGATGGCAGTAGGCTCAGACCATGCATGAGCAAGAGCTGTGTGGACATTGGCTGTGTGGACAGTGGTCATGGGGCCTACCAGCCTGCCAGTGGATGTCAGCAGCATCCCTGGGAGGCCTTGGTGGGCTTTAGGAGTCATGGGAGAAGGGCCTGGTGGAACAGGAGGGAGGTTGTTAACCCCAGGCAGAGCCGAATACAGCTTCTAGCCTGGCAGTCTGGAGAGGAAGGATGTCCTGAGACGCCGGGGAGCAGGTGGCTAAACCCCTGCCAGCGTGGGGGATTGTGGCAAGCGGCCAGGTGGGCAGGTGGGCAGGCTGCCCTGCTGGACGTTCACAGCTGGGTTATGCCCTGAGGCCCCTGCTGTCCACCCCAGGTGTGGAGCAAACAGTCCCAGCAACAGCTGCAGACTTTGAATGGTTAGTGTGCCTTTTAATTGCCTTGAGCTTGGTGCCCAAGTGTTTCCTGGAAATGGCTGGGCGTCTGTTTCTCCTCCACGTAGCAGCCCAGGATCACCGATGAACTCTGTCCACACCAGTGAGAGACTCTGTGCCTTCCACTTGGGCTCTGTACCCCTGAGGCTTAAGGTCCTTCAGAGGCACGACCTGCCTCACAGTTTCTGGGAGTCTGCCCACATGGCTCCCTTCTCTCCTGTGCTCCTAGGCTGTGGTGTTTTGGGGCCACTGAAATCCCTGGATCTTTAATACTGAGTTCGGCTCCTTGCTCCATCTCTCTTTAAATTCAGAAGTGGCCCACAAGGATTCTCCTGTTTGTTAGTGGGAAGGAGAGAGAGAGCGCTCCAGAGAGCTGGTGTTAAGCCTTCTCTGGCTCCTGCGCCTTCTTTCCAGGTGACTTCGGACACATCTTTTCTATCTCTGGCCTTACAGTCCTCTTCCGTCAACTGGGGAAGTCACGTTGCTGATTTGCAGGAGCTTCCTGCACTAACGTTCTAGGAGTTTCTGAAGTCAGTTGCACGTTGCTTCTGCCTTGCAAGTTGAGGGGCCCAGGAAGATGTGAAACAGAACTGGGGAGGGAGGTGTGGCCTGCAGTGGGCACAAGGATGGCTAGATACCAGGGGACACTTTTTGATTGCTTGGACCTGGGGCCCTGAGAGCAGGGCTCAACGCTCGTGCTCCTCTGTGCTAAGTGATGCCTTTGGGGGCTAGGAGGGATTCCACCCTGTGGGCCGAGCGTGGAGGACAGAGTGGAGTTTCTTGGAGGCAGCGAGGCAGGAGAGAAAGCCTAGAAGAGGAGTCTGCTCCCAGAGCTTCCTTCTGCAGCACTGGGATCCAACGGCCGGCCACTCCAGCTTCTGCCTTACGGGGCCCACGGGAACGGCTTTGATGGGGACAGGACCATAGCGTGACCTTGGGATAGTCTAAAATCAGAGAGTTAAGGCCTCACTCTGGCAGAGGTCTGAGCCTGACTTCCTTAGAATTCAGGTGGTCTGTGAACTTGGCCCCACGTAATTCTAAGTGTTTTATTTCATTCACTTTAGAAACATTCTGAGAAGTGGTCCACAGGCCTCCCTGGACTGCCAAAGGGGTCCAGGAAATGTCAGGAGCCATTAATAATGGCCCCGACTAGCACCTCTTGAGATTTTCCCAGGCCCTGTGCCGAGCTGCTCTGCGTGTGTTCTTTCTCCTGAGCTGGACAGCTCTGGGAGGTAGGTGCTATTCTTACTCCCATTTCACAGATGCCTGCGCGGAGCCCAGGGAGGTGCTCGGCCCCTCGTCCTAGGCAGTGGCAGAGCCTGACTGGAACCCTGGTTTTCTCGTACTCCAGAGCACTCGCTCTCATCCGTTATGTTTTCTGATGTGTATTACACATGAGACGGCGTGAACATCGCTAGGTGAGAGCCGTCCCCAGCTCGCAAATGTGGAAACGCTGCCTGAGTTGAGGTGGCACCTGTTGACCCTGAGCCAGCCTCACTCATCTTGCGGCAGCACAGAAATAGACCCTGGGAACCCGTCCTTAGAGGGGAGGGATGATCGGCGTCATCAGGAGGAGGGTGAACTGCTGTTCCCTGCCTCCTTCCAAAATCCCTCAAGACTGGGAAAGGGACAAGAGCCCTTTCCCATTCTCCAGAGGGACAGAATGAGGTCATTAGACATTTACGGAAGCTGCCGACTCCCCAGCCTGCTCCTGAGGGTACTGGTGCTGGGAGAAGAGGCTGTGAGCCATGGTGGGCTGCCCGCCTGCTGCTCTTCCCGGGGGCCAGTTCCCTGGGCCTGGTGTGTGCCCAGTGCCTGGGGCGCCCGTGCTGCAGCCACACTGCGCGGGCTAGTGTTCACAGGCAGTCTCCCTAGCTGGGAGCCAGGATGCCTGGGTTCGAGTCCCTGCTACATAGCTGCGGGGATCTTCGGCATAGGAGCCCGAGAGGCTTGGTTTCCTTGTCTGTGTAACGAGGGGTTTGAAACAGGCCATCTCAAAAGCTCCTTTTACAAACCTCTCCCTAGTTTTGTTAGGGTGGCTCCTCAGATCTGGGCTTATCAACAGAGGCCTCGTTCCTGCCCTTCGTGGACATTTCAGACGGCCGACGCCGTGCCTCCCTCACAGCCGCGCACCCTCGGTCCCCTTTCTCCCTGGGCTCCCGTGGCTGGTGTCTCCCGGGAGCGGGGCCTTTTAGAGCCGCCTGTTAAGCTGTTTAGGTCTGCTAGGGGGGCCCTCACGCTGTGCTGCCCATTCCGCCAGGGCTTCTTCCGGGGGACTGAAGGAAGGTATGGTTCCCCTGCTGCCAGTGTTTGGGTCACAGGGACCCTGGAGATGGTGACTTCTCCAGGAGAGAGCTTGGAGCCAGAACTCAGCTTGTGATATGTTCAGAGCAGGAGGAAAGCTTGGCCCTGAACCGTTATTCCCAAAAAGGTGCTGCTAAAACCTGCTTCTCGTGTCCTAGAGCCGCTTGTGCACTTGGCGGATCGCGTCCCTCTGCCTGGACACTCTGTAGTCTAGGGCTGTGTGGCAGTCGTCCCAACGATCACCCCGTAAGCATCTGCATTACCACCACCCTCCCCCTCCCACTCCCCCAAGGACCTGGGCCATCCCTGGTTGTGCTGCCTGGATAACCTGCTGTGGGAGCCCCCACTGACTAAGGGGGCTTGTGCAGAGGTGGGAGGCCCTGCTGGATGGGAAGAAAGGTGTTGTCATTGCCCAGTTGTGCCTGTAAGCTGGACGGGGAGGCTCCTTCTGAGGCAGAGCCTGGTGTGTGTGCGGTCACTGATGACTGGAAGTACTCAGCTCTGCCCACCCAGCCACATGGGCTGGGCTTCTCCATGGGGGCGGTATTGGTCACACCTGCAGAAGGCCAGAGGACAAGATAGTGTTGTTGCTTGTCCTTAAGGCCACCACTCCCAGGAGGAAGGGGCAGAGTCCCTAAGAAGGAGCAGAGTCTGGAATAGGGTAGGCGATGCTTCCATCTTCCCCTGTAGGAAATTGCTGTGTCGGCTGGCTGGCGTACTTTCTATTCACTACAACTCTCCATCAGTGGAAGGTATGGGGGTGAAGGGGGCACCCAGGGCCTTGCCCTTCCCTGTGACCCCTCCCCTGGCCTTTCAGTGGTCTCCTTGCTAGCAAATTCCCAGCCTGTCCTCTTAAGGAACAGTGTCCTTCTGCCCACTCTCTTCCTTTTCCAGAGGTTCTCCCACCATTCTTGGTTTGCTAGGAGGTGATCGATCAAGGACCTTCTCTCATGACACACCCATTTCCCCTTCCAGGTGATGGCAGCCACCACCACTCGCTCTGCTCATGCCAAGCTGGCAGAAGGTGCAGATCCTTGGTGGGGGCGGGGTACAAAGCCAGCCAGGCTCTAGGTTTTGTGCCCAGCAGTCTACATTCAGGGGCTTGGTGCTTTTCCCTTTTCTCTGACTCCAGCTGCTCAGCTGCAGCCCCTTCAGTCTTGGATGGAGCCAGGTTGCTACCTGGGAGAACCCTGGCTGCATCCTGTCCAGGCCCCACAGGGCCTGTGGATTAATATTCTTAAGTCACCTGAGCTTCGTGCTTATGTGGGAACAACGCCATGTGCTAGAGCCCACTGGCTGCCCCTCCACTTGTACCCCTTTGGGCTACGGTCCTCACTGCTGTGCAGAGCCTAGCGCCTCGGTGGTGGTGGCAGCTGTGAGGGAGCCCTGGTCGGGAGAGTCCCTTCTGAACCCATGCCCTCTCTGCCGGGCTCCTGCACGGGAAGCTAGCTCTGCTGGGGGCAGCTCCATCCTGAGCAGGATTTCCTGCTGGGAGCCAGGAGTGCTCGGCCCCTGCCCTTCCCTGGGTGGCTGGCACTGGCTCCTGTAGTCCTGGCATTGCTGGGAGCAGCAGGATGAAGCCTGTCCACCTCTTGGCTGAGCGATCGGTGGCAGTGCCTCAGGCTAAGCTGGGTTTTCCTAGGAACAGATAACTGTCCAGCCAGCTTGGGGCCTTGATGAGCATTTCCAGGGCTGGGGAGACCCAAGACTGGCTGCTGGTTCTTTGCTGCCACCCTGCTTTGCACCCTGAATGGTGCTGATCACCTCCAGAAGCCCTTTGCAGTTTCCTGGTGCTGGGATAGAACATGGATTAGGAGCAAAAGTGGATGAGAGAGTGAGGGGAAGACAAGGGGAGGGCGGGAGGTGGGGGGAGAGAGTGTGTGTGGCTCCACCCTCTTGACCACATCTGGCCACTCCTGCAGATGTGGCTCTGGCCTCCTGGCCGCAGAGTCGTCAGTGTGGCTGGCGGGCAAACCACAGAGGAATGTGCCTGGCAGTGCTGCGGGGAGAGGGGGCTGGTGGGGACTGAGAGAGACATTCTGCTCAGTCTTCACCACTCCACCCCCATCGGGTCCTAGAGGCCATATTCAGGCAGTAGGGGAACGCGGCCTTGGCCTTCAGCGTACCTAGTCCCTGCCCAAGGTGACGCTTTTTCAGTGCAGGCTCCCTGGAGAGATCTAGGCCTGCAGATTGCACAGTGTGTGTGGGAGCCTCTCTTAGCTCAGCCCTTTGCCCCTGCCCTGCTCTCTGTGGACTCCTGATGGGGGGGGGGGGGCTGAGTCCTGCTCACGAGGGCAGGAGACCCTCAGGGTGTTGGGACCCTTTCTTCTCTAGGCCTGGGCCAGAGTGGGCCTTGCGGCAGGAGCGTCCCTAGCTCCTTGTGGCCTCCCTGGGCTGGCGTGAGGAGGGTGAGGGCTGTCTTTGGAAAAAGAAATGGAAAGAAACAGAACGAGCTGGCCTTGTGTCTCTCACTTCCTCCTTCCCAGGCAGTGGGTAGTGTGCCTTTCCCTTCCTGCTGGCGTCAGGAGGCTTTGTGTGGTGTGGGCTGGGTTTGGGGCTCCTCGCTGGTGTGGTGTTTGCCCTGGCAGCCACAGAGCTGTGATGGGAAGTGATGTTCAGTGACCAGAGGACAGAGTATAGGGATCAGGAGGTCGAGACCTATCCTTCCCATTGGAACCTTTTGCCACTCACTGGGGCCTGTCAGCCCATTGTCCACATGGGGCCAAGACCTAAGGTCTTGGGACCCAGGAAGCCCCTTGACCCTTTTCCCCTTCCCAGTGGGTTGTCCCTGGGACTGGAGTTCTGAGCGATCAGCCTTAGCTCCAGCCCCCCCCACTGCTGTTACCCTTCTTCCTGTCTGATTCCCTTTCCTTTCCTGTCTCCTCCTCCCGCCTCCTCTCTGTGCGTGCCCTCCTATTCTCCCATTCTCTCCTTCCCTCCTCCCCTTAGGCACAGCTGCTGTTTGGCTCACTCTATATATAGCGGCATTTGCAGGGTAATTACAATAAAACTGTTGAAAGGAGATAATCCAGCAAAGGAAGCGAGTCTGACTCCCAGCCCGCTCCTGTCCCTGGTTTGGTGCAGCCCTGCACCCTCTTTCCCTGAGGCCTCCCGCTCCCACCCCACCCCCCATTTCCATAGCCTCTCCATTTGGCTCTGCCCTCGTTGGGCGTGGGGAAGAGAAAATGGGAGGGGGTAGGGATGTCTAGAGGGTCCCCAAAGGCCTCTCCAGGGCTTACTGAGGGCCATGGTTGCCAGCCCCATCAGTTCTAGAACCAACTTCTGTGCCTCATTTTCTCCTCTAGTTCAGGCTTCTTGGCAAGGAGTGTGTGGTGGCGAGAGGTGGGGGAGGAGGAAGGCACAGCAGGGACAGTGGTTGAAAGCATAGGATTGGGATTTGCACCCTGGTTCATCGGTCACTGACTGTCCTCCGGTCATGTTACTTCAGCCTTTCGAAACCTCAGTTTCCCCCATCAGTAAAGTAATCCCAGTGGCGTTGACTGTCAGTGACAACAGCATGTATTGAGCACGCACAGTCTTTCAGGTTCTGTGCTTTCAGGTACTGTGCTTCACACTTACGCATCTTTTCCTATTGGAGTTCATTGCTTTGACCCCATTTAATTAAGGCAGAGGGCTGTACACCCACAGCAAGAGATTTGACTTCCCCTCTCTCTGCTCTCCTGTGGTCTGGTAGTTCTGCCTGGTAGCTCCGTGAGCGCTACATGGCTGCCAAGGCCTAGTGGAGTCTGGGATCAGACCTCCTGATCCCTTAAAAACAAACAAACAAAACATTAAAAAAATTATTACCTGGCTGGTATAACTCAGTGGATTGAGCACGGGCCTGTAAATCAAAGGGTTGCCAGTTCGATTCCCTATCAGGGCACATGCCTGGGTTGTGGGCCGGGTCCCCAGTTGGGGGCATGTGAGGGGCAACCGTGCATTGATGTTTCTTTACCTTTCCTTCCCTTCTCCTCTCTCTAAAAAATAAGTAAATAAAATCATGAAAAACTACTTATTGATTTAAGAGAGAGGGGAAAGGGGTGAATGAGAGAGAAACCACTTTATTGTTCCACTTATTTATGCATTTATTGGCTGTTCCCTGTATGTGCCCTGACCGGGGATGATGCCCTAACCAACTGAGCTAGCTGGCTGGGGCCTCCTGACCCACTTCTGTCTCTTCTCCCCACAGTGGAGGTGAAGCCGGTGTTGCCAGGAGCCATGCCCAGCTCAGTGGGGGGTGGGGGCGGAGGCAGCCCCAGCCCCGTGGAGCTGCGGGGTGCGCTGGCAGGTCCTGTGGACCCTGCGCTGCGGGAGCAGCAACTGCAGCAGGAGCTCCTGGCACTCAAGCAGCAGCAGCAGCTGCAGAAGCAGCTCCTATTTGCTGAGTTTCAGAAACAGCATGACCACCTGACACGGCAGCATGAGGTCCAGCTGCAGAAGCACCTCAAGGTGAGCAAGGGGGGCGTGGGGGGGCCACCCAGACCTTTGACCCCCGCCCAGACCTGCTCACCCTGTCTCCCCGTCCTTCCCCCCCTCTTGCCTCTGCAGCAGCAGCAGATGTTGGCAGCCAAAAGGCAGCAGGAGCTGGAGCAGCAGCGGCAGCGGGAGCAGCAGCGGCAGGAGGAGCTGGAGAAGCAGCGGCTAGAGCAGCAGCTGCTCATTCTGCGGAACAAGGAGAAGAGCAAAGAGAGTAAGGCCTAGGGTCTCTGGGGCCAGTCAGGACTCCTCCCCAACCCCCCAGTCGGGCCGTGGCCGCAAGCACCCAGGTCAACTGTGCCCTGTTTCGCAGGTGCCATCGCCAGCACTGAGGTGAAGCTGAGGCTCCAGGAGTTCCTCCTGTCGAAGTCAAAGGAGCCCACGCCAGGCGGCCTCAACCATTCCCTCCCACAGCATCCCAAATGCTGGTAATGGCCCTTGGCAGGCGTGGGTCACAGCCCCTGCTCAGGGGTTGCCTGCCTGTAGGCAGGAAAGGGGCTCCTGGCCTGAAACCATATATGGGCCCTGCAGTCTCCTAGGAAATCCTACTCCTGGTTTCTCGCCTCCCTTCTCTCCTCCAGATCCATTTTGTTATCCCTCCATATAGTGGCTATTTCATAAATGTAGACAGCTGGGTGGCAGGTCTTGCTGGCTGTGTGATAACTTAGATCTGTCTCTGTCCCTGCCCCCAATCCCCCAGGGGAGCCCACCATGCTTCTTTGGACCAGAGTTCCCCTCCCCAGAGTGGCCCCCCTGGGACGCCTCCCTCCTACAAACTGCCTTTGCTTGGGCCCTATGACAGCCGTGATGACTTTCCCCTCCGCAAAACAGGTGAGTGCATGCCCCGCCTGGCCTCCCAGAACACAGCTCCTGGGAGGCGGAGGTGGGTGTGTGGAGGGGGCCGGGCTGCAGTGTGCCCATTTGTGTGGACGTGTCTGAGCCCTGGCTACCTTCCCCCTAGCCTCTGAACCCAACTTGAAAGTGCGTTCAAGGCTAAAGCAGAAGGTGGCAGAGCGGAGAAGCAGTCCCCTCCTGCGCCGAAAGGATGGGACTGTCATCAGCACCTTTAAAAAGAGAGCTGTTGAGATCACAGGTGCCGGGCCTGGGGGTAAGGACTCCTCTGCCGTCCCTGTTCTGAGAGCCTGAGGGCAGAGGCTGCTTGAGGCAGACCCGGCTGACGGTCACTTCTCCCATAGTGTCGTCAGTGTGCAACAGTGCACCCGGCTCTGGTCCCAGCTCTCCCAACAGCTCCCACAGCACTATCTCCGAGAACGGCTTTACTGGCTCAGTCCCCAACATCCCCACCGAGGTACGGGGCTGCCAGGGCAAGGGGGTGGACCGGGGCTGTTCCTTTTCGCTCGGAAGAAGGGTAGCGGCTCTTTCCTGTCTGTCTCGCTGAGAGTGCCCAGCAGGGCCGTCTCTTCCCACACCGGCAGCCTGGGGGGCCTGTTGCCCTGGCGTGGGATGTGCCCCACAGGGCTCCTGAAGGGCTGTGACGCGAAGCCCATCCCCCCCAGGTGGAGCTCAGTGCTCCGGGAGCAGGGCACCTTTCCGAGCCCTCAGTCTCGGCCCCAGGTGGCCCCCCTTTGCCTATGCTCATGCCTGTCTCTCCTGACTGCTCCCCAGATGCTCCCCCAGCACCGGGCCCTCCCTCTGGAGAGCTCCCCCAACCAGTTCAGCCTCTACACGTCTCCCTCTCTGCCCAACATCTCCCTAGGGCTGCAGGCCACGGTCACTGTCACCAATTCGCACCTCACTGTAAGTATGGGCACATACCCTGTCTTCCCTCTGGTGTTGGGTCCTTTGGTCCTGGATGTCCCCAGTTGGAGCTTTTGTCCTCCTGAGGCCCTAAGAGAAATCAGGTGGCTCATCCCAGAGCTGGGAGGTGGCCAGAGGGTAGTTGAGGGATGCTGGTCCAAGGTTGGGAGGGTTGGGGGCAGTGTGAGCACCCCCCTCATCTGTCTCCCCTCTCTATCCCAGGCCTCCCCCAAACTGTCGACACAGCAGGAGGCCGAGAGGCAGGCCCTCCAGTCCCTGCGGCAGGGCGGCGCACTGACTGGCAAGTTCATGAGCACATCCTCAATTCCTGGCTGCTTGCTGGGCGTGGCCCTGGAGGGCGACGCGAGCCCCCATGGGCACGCCTCCCTGCTGCAGCACGTGCTGCTGCTGGAGCAGGCCCGGCAGCAGAGCACTCTCATCGCTGGTGAGTGCACAGGCCAGGCGCTGAGCAAGGGCGGTTGCTGAGGCCCCCTGCTGGGGCTTAGGGCAGGCCCATCAGGGAGAAGCAGCCAGGGATAACTCCCAGCTCTGTCATAGCTGCCGTCAATGGCATCATCGATTGCTTCCGCAGTCTGCAGATTTAGTGAGTCCCTGCACTGTGCCAGGCACTGTTCTCCACATCTGCTGCCAGGACGGGGCTCACGTTCCAGAGCAGTGCCGTCCATGCCACTGTATAGTTTAAAGTTTTCTAGTAGCCACATTAAAACATGTAAAAAGGAACAAGTGAAGTTAAACTTAATAACATACTTAACACTCTACATCTAAAATATTATCATTTCAATGTATAATCAATATATAAAGAGTTATCAGTGAGATATTCAACTTGGTGTTTCACACTCTTAAAATTTGTGTGTATTTCCTATCAAGGACATCTCGGTTTAGACAGGCCACATTGCCAGGGCTCCGTAGTCATGTGCAGCTGGCAGTTGTGGGGTCGGACAGCACCGCTGTGGACAGCCAGGCCTTAAGTAGCCAGTGGCATCAGGAGAGATCCTGCTTGAAAGACACATGATCCTGGCCCCCAGGCTCCCCGGCCTGGTGCCCATGTCCGTGATCAGGGAGGTCTCATCATAATTGGAGAGAACTAGTCACTCTTTATTCACATGGAGGGCCTGAGATTGTATGTGCAAGTACAAGAGAATCGAAAGGAAAGATTGGAGAACCTGGGAGGCCTTGCTGAAGGCGGTGGCTCTGAGTTGTGAGAGTGTTCACTTACGGGGTGAAGGAAGAATGAGGCTAAAGTCTGGGAACAGAGTGCTTCAGGCACCTCCACAGTTTTTCGTGGGTAGGTGGTGGTGTTTTAGGAGGGGGAGAGTCGGGGTGGGATAGGGGGAGCTTGGTGTAATGATGGTTACTCCTCCCCTTCCTGCACCCCGCAGTGCCGCTCCATGGGCAGTCCCCACTGGTGACGGGTGAACGAGTGGCTACCAGCATGCGGACAGTGGGCAAACTCCCGAGGCACCGGCCCCTGAGCCGCACTCAGTCCTCACCGCTACCCCAGAGCCCCCAGGCCCTGCAGCAGCTGGTCATGCAGCAGCAGCACCAGCAATTCCTGGAGAAGCAGAAGCAGCAGCAGCTGCAGCTGGGCAAGGTGAGCCGGGAGAAGCAAATGTGCAGGGCTCTGCTGGGGGCAGGACCAGGCTGGCAGGAGGGGCGATGGGGCTGACACCCCAGGCCATTCCCTCGTGGGCATCTGCTCAGAGGAGCCACCTTGCCTTTTTCTAATTTACATAGCTCTACGGGCTGGGTGGCTTCAGGGAGAGGGGAGGGAAGGATAGACTTTCCTGGGGCACAGGCTGCATGGATGTGCCCCCTCCCACTTTGCTGTGCTCCCTCCACTCTGCTTTCAGATCCTCACGAAGACTGGGGAGCTGCCACGACAGCCCACCACCCACCCCGAGGAAACGGAAGAGGAGCTGACAGAGCAGCAGGAGGCCCTGATGGGGGAGGGAGCCCTCACCGTACCCCGAGAAGGCTCCACGGAGAGCGAGAGCACGCAGGAAGACCTAGAGGAGGAGGAGGAAGGGGAGGAGGAGGAAGAGGAGGAGGAGGACTGCATCCAGGTCAAGAATGAGGAGGGCGAGAGTGGTGCCGAGGAGGGACCTGACTTGGAGGAGTCCAGTGCTGGTTACAAAAAGGTACCCGCTCCCCCAGCCCTGGATCCCTATCCCTCTGTCCTCTCCCCCTCTCCCCACCTTTGTCTTTCCCTCTCCCCAGTCTGCACGGCTCAGGTGTGCTGGGGCAGCTTTCTGAAGAGAGCAAAAGTGGAGTAGAAAAGGGACCAGGGGCTGTGAAAGGGAGGGCGCTGCCGCTGTCGGCCCCAGAGCTGTCTGTCAGCACCAGTCTGCCACCCCGTCCCTGCGTCTGTGGCTGCCCCCGCCTGTCTGCTCGCATGTGCACGCACGTGTGTGTGGCTGTATCTACGTTTCTGCCTACGTAGGGTGGGTTGTGCGTTGGTCCTGGTGCGTGCGTGTGTGCGTGCGTGCGTGTGTACACCACCCCCCGCCCCACTGTTACTACAGTCTGCCCTGTGCCTAGCAAGCACTCCATTCATTGCGGACACAGCTGAGCCCTCCAGGCCTGACTCATCCCACCCCCTCCAACACCCCCATCCCTCTTACCTCACTGCTCTCTGGCATGACTCAGTACTGTCCCCCCATCCCGCCCTATCTCCTCAGGGGTGGAGACATCAAAGGCTGGAGTGGCTTCTGTTCCCGGACTGGGGAGCGGGAGCAGGGGAAGAGGAGGCCTAGAAGGGCTGCAGTGGCCTCCCTCCCAAGGCCCCAGGGCACCTGTCCTCACTCTGTCTCAGGCTAAGCCTCACCCAGGCTCCCTCCCACTCTCCCCCTTCCCAGGTGTTCTCAGACGCCCAGCAGCTGCAGCCCCTGCAGGTGTACCAGGCACCCCTTAGCCTGTCCACTGTGCCCCACCAGGCCCTGGGCCGAACCCAGTCCTCACCTGCTGCTCCTGGGGGCATGAAAAGCCCCCCAGACCAACTCACCAAGCACCTCTTCACCACAGGTAAGCCCCACAGCTGCCTGCTGTCCCTCCACTGTGTGCCGGGGGTCCGTGCATGCTGTGCATGGCATGGAGCCCGGTGGGAATCCTAAAGAGGCAGTCCCGGCCCTTAAGGGATGGCCAGGACCCCTCAGAGTGCCCAGCAGGGAGGGAGAACAGGCCTTCGTCCTCTCCATGTGCACCATGGCTGCCTGTCGTGGCAGGGGTGGCATACTTTTCAGGGCCCTCGTCCAGCACTGGGGAGGGACCACCTGGTTTTGAACCATCACCACACGAGCCTCCAGTGGGTGAGGAAGCTCACTGTCTCAGCTGGGTCCGGCCCTTCTAGCTTTCCCTTTCTCCCTGGGAGGTCAAGAGTGAGGCCTCTGTCCATTCCAGGAAGCTCTACCATGTAAAGCTGCCCTGTGCTGGGCTTTGAGGGTCCGTAGATGTCTGAGGATGGTTTCATCTCACCAGGGGGAACGGGGGTATGGGTGCGGCACACCGTGGCTGTGACAGCAGTGGGAAAAGGAGGATGTGCTATGAGGGCACAGTGTTGGGGGCACAGTGAGCAGAGATCAAAACCAGTATAGGGGTGTCCCCAGCAGCATGGTTGAGTCTTGAGGAGCCAGGGAGGTTTGGACAGGCAGTAATGTGGGGGAAAGTTTCCGGAGAGGAGAGGGGCAGGTGTGTGGGAGGGTGGCAGAGGTGGCCATGGAGAGGTGCTGGGGCCAGGCCGGCTGAGAAGAAGAACCCAGGGAGCTCTGCTGGCGGTTGCGGCAGCCAGGCTGTGGTGCAGCCCGGAGCAGAGCTGGCTGACCGGCGTGTCTCTCCGACTCAGGCGTGGTTTACGACACGTTCATGTTGAAGCACCAGTGCATGTGTGGGAACACACATGTGCACCCCGAGCATGCCGGCCGGATCCAGAGCATCTGGTCCCGGCTGCAGGAGACTGGCCTGCTTAGCAAGTGTGAGGTGAGGGAGCCCCTTCTTCCTCCAGCCCCTGACTCAGACCCCACGAAGGCCTTCGCCTCTCCCTGTCGGTGAATCCTGTTCTTGTGTCTCTGTTCAACCCCTGACCTCAGGGCCCGTCCCCCCAGCCCCCTCTGAGACCCACCCTTTGCAGCCTGTGTCCACCAGGGTTCCCAGCAGAATGGGGGAAGAGTCCCGCCCTGGGGTTCCCCGGGCAGTCAGGGTGTGCTTTCTCAAAAACCTTCGATCTCCTGAGGCCAGAAGTGGTTCCGTGTGCCACGGCTGTGGTGCAGAGAGAGGGTCTGGGTGTCAGGGAGAGCTGGCCCTTCAGCGTCACCCTTCTCCTGCTCTCCCCTGCTAGCGGATCCGGGGTCGCAAAGCCACACTGGATGAGATTCAGACGGTGCACTCCGAATATCACACCCTGCTCTATGGGACCAGCCCCCTCAACAGACAGAAGCTGGATAGCAAAAAGTTGCTTGGTGAGTTGGCAGGCTGATGGGCAGGGTGCGGACCAGTCCTTGTCCGCTGCCTGGGTGGGATCGGAGGCTGTCAAGAAGACTGCCCGCCAGGTGGGTCCTGATGAACACAGGTCATCCGGGGCAGAGTTGGTACGGTGCCACATTACACACCTCCAGGGGGCGCCATTCACATAGACTGTGACATGATCAGAGCACACTGCTGGGATGCATTGCAGGATGGAAGGTGACAAGTCAGGCTTGGTCATGGGGTGTGATTTGCTCTTCTCCCCAACCAATCCTGACCGTTTCTCTCTGCTGTCTCCCCGGAACAAGGGACAGACATCTCCCAACTTCTGTGGGCTGCAAAAGCCTGTCCTTGCTTGGGTCTAATATTCTTTTTCTGTGACTGAGCTCACTGCCCTCTGCAGATCCAATCTATAGCCCTAGTAGTGGAGGCAACTTCCAGAACAGCTCTGTTTCTCTTCCCCGCAGGCCCCATCAGCCAGAAGATGTACGCCATGCTGCCTTGTGGGGGCATCGGGGTGAGCAGGGCATCTGCCAGTCGGGTGGGTGCATGGCTCTGCCAGTTCTGGCTCCTTTCCTGCCCAACACAGCTGCTGGCTGGCTGTCCAGGTGCCTATCCCCATTCTTGCCCTACCCCTGCAAGGGGCACGCTGAAGCCTGCTCTCCTGCCCCCGCAGGTGGACAGTGACACCGTATGGAATGAGATGCACTCCTCCAGTGCTGTGCGCATGGCAGTGGGCTGCCTGGTGGAGCTGGCTTTCAAGGTGGCAGCTGGAGAGCTCAAGGTGAGTGTGTGCAAGGGCCCTCGGCACCGCTTGGGCTGGTCCTGCACCCTGAGGAGGGGAGGGTGGGGCAGCCTTAGCTTTCTCTTTATTAAGGCACAGGCCTTTGCCACCTCAGCTCTCGGGTGCCAAAGTTGGGAGGAGGTGACAGTTCTGGGCAGCTGGGGGACGAGGGGTAAAGAGGGACTGACAGTTTCATAATGCCTGGGGCTCCCGTGGGTATCTCGAGGCCAGGGGCGGGTTGGCCTGTCTGCCATGTGGCCCACGGCTGGCGTTTCCGTGGGCATGTGTGCGATGTGTGTTTCTGGCCTGTGTTCTCTTTCCCACCTGGCTTCTGCTTCTCTCCTTTGGCGACCACCCTTCTGTGACCGCCTTGTCTGCCTGTCTTACATCTCTGTTTCTCCGTCTGTACCTTTTCAGAATGGGTTTGCCATCATCCGGCCCCCAGGACACCACGCTGAGGAATCCACAGCCATGTGAGTGCCACCCAGCCCTGCACCAGACCCATCGCCCTCGCCCCTCCTCCATCTCAGCCAGGTGATGCCTGTATCTTGCTCGCAGAGCAAACTGCTGCCAAGGCCGACCTCCCTGCCCTTTTCTCTTCCCTCCCCACAGGGGATTCTGCTTCTTCAACTCTGTAGCCATCACAGCCAAACTCTTGCAGCAGAAGCTGAATGTGGGCAAGGTTCTCATCGTGGACTGGGTAAGCAGGGGGCTACTGGGGCCAGGGTCAGCCTTCAGGAAGCCCCCACCCAGCCTTACGCCCTCTTCCTCAGGGGCCCTCAGGGAGGCGGGGCCTGACTGCTTGCCTTCCACCCTCCTCCTGGAGCGTTAGCCCAGCCCTCTACTTCCACAGGGCTCCCTCCTCACTAGAGTTTTGCTAAAAACCGAAAGCGGTTTTACCCCCGGTGCACCTTGGCCCCCACCTTTCGGCCTCAAGCCATTGAGGGGTCTTCCTACCTTGAACAGTAGAGGCCAGTACCACCATTGCTAGAGCCACTTTCTGCTGGGGGCTGTGTGTCTGCACGAATGGTGCTGCTCACAGCCACCCTGCGTAGGAAGAATTAGGGTGTCCATTTCTGTAAGTGGAGACCCCGAGGTGCTGGGTGACTTTCCAAACCAAGGTTGCTCAGCTCGGGATGTTCACACTGGGCTTCAGAGCAGGCCTTTCGGCCCTAACACGTCTGCTCTTGCTCCGGGGCGCGCTTCCTAGACCTGCCTCTCCTGGCAGAGGGGGCTGTACCCATCCTCCGCTCCTCCCCGTGATCTGAGGGAGTGGCCAGGAGTAGCCCTGCTCATCCTGCTCAAGGATGAAATCTCTTTGAAGCCCAACTTTGGCTTAAAAACTCACGTTAATGTTTGGATTTTCCTTCAGTATCCGTTTTCAGTGCCTCACCATCCTTAACACTGCCCTCCCTCCTGTGGTGGGACGGGCTCTGGGGGCGGGGTTGCCACCTCTGCGCCATGGCTTTGTCTTCCCTGCACAGACTCTGGTTAGAGAAGCTTGGGGTAGTGCTGTTGTGAGCAGAACACAGATGCCCTGTAGCTAGTGGTGCGCTGCACCCCTAGAGCTCACTGTGGTGTGGGGGTGGGAGACGAGGGGAGTTTTGACCTTCGGGCCAGAGCCTGGGCCGCTTTCCTGATGCCCTCACTCCGTGCCCCCAGGACATTCACCACGGCAATGGCACCCAGCAGGCGTTTTACAACGACCCCTCTGTGCTCTACATCTCCTTGCATCGCTACGACAATGGGAACTTCTTCCCAGGCTCTGGGGCTCCTGAAGAGGTACAGCTACTGGGCTTCAACATGGGGCCCCGCGGGGAGGTAGCAGAATGAGACCTGGCAGGCGGTTCTGGAGGCCCTTCGTGGTGCTGGGCCCCGGGGAGTCTGGGCTCCTGGTGGGAGGACCGTGCCGGCAGCTGCCCCTCCACACAGAGCAGAGGTCAGTGGAGTGAGGGCTGGAGGCAGGGCTGAGGGCGGGGCACCATCTGGGGTCCCCAGGCAGTGAGAATAACCCCTCCCTCACCATGCTGCCAGGTTGGCGGAGGGCCGGGCGTGGGGTACAATGTGAACGTGGCATGGACGGGAGGTGTGGACCCCCCCATCGGAGACGTGGAATACCTAACAGCCTTCAGGTGGGGACTGAGAGGGGCCGGGGAGGGGGGGAGCCCCCGGGCCCTGCCCCCGGGAAGGGTAGAGCCACTCAGTTTGGTGTAGGTGGAGGGGGTTGTCTCGGGGGGACACAGTGGGGCTCGGCCTGGCTCAGCCTCCTGCCAGGGTCAGCTTGGGCCCTCCCTTTGCAGGACAGTGGTGATGCCCATTGCCCACGAGTTCTCACCTGACATGGTCCTAGTCTCCGCCGGGTTTGATGCTGTTGAGGGACACCTGTCTCCGCTGGGTGGCTACTCTGTCACCGCCAGATGTGAGCCTGCTGAGGGATTAAGGGAGGCTGTGGAACAGTAAGGACGGGGTTGAGTGGGGGCGTGGAACAGTTACAGACTGATACTGCACAGTTGGAAGGACAGCTGAGGCAGGCCCAAGACTTGGAATCACCCTGGCAGTGCCCTCCCACCTCCCTCTGCCAACCTTGGCCTTGAGGGGCTAGCGAGGAAAGGCTGTCGAGGGTAGCGGAGGCTGCACCTCCTCCCAGAGTCGTACGGATGGAACTTGTTGACCCTCCTGTCACAGTGATGTTCCTTATAACACGCGTGATTGCACTTTTGAAGCCAGTCTGTTATGCTTTGTCTTCAATGGAGCATTTAGTCATTGACCTTAAATTTATTATGAATGTGTATGTATACATTTGAGTTTAAATCTGTCATCTTTGTGCTGTTTGTCCCACCTCGTGTTTCTCTTTCTTTTCTTATTTTCTCTAATTGATTTTTTAACCATTTAACTCCCTTTACTCCTTCCTAAAGGTTTTGGTCACCTGACCAGGCAGCTGATGACGTTGGCAGAGGGCCGGGTGGTGCTGGCCCTGGAGGGAGGCCACGACTTGACCGCCATCTGTGATGCCTCTGAGGCCTGTGTCTCAGCTCTGCTTAGCGTGGAGGTGAGGAGTGCAGGGAGAGGTGGGGGGATGTGGGCCAGTAGGCCAGGGGCTGAGGGGCTGGGGGAGAGGGCCCCTTCCTTGGTCAGGCAGCACTGAAGGTCCCTGGGAAAGTCGTCCTGAGTCCTAAGGACAGCTGGTGGCCATGGAGGGCTCTCTGAGTCGGGGTGCTCCCGTCACGAGGTGTCTGAGGCTGAATGAGCTGGGCATAGCAGCAGGCACCACCCACTCCCTACCCTAAGCCTTCTCTTTCCCTTGCCAGCTCCAGCCCTTGGACGAAACGATCTTACAGCAGAAGCCCAACATCAACGCAGTGGCCACGCTAGAGAAAGTCATCGAGATCCAGAGTGTGTGGGGACAGGTGGAGGGGCTCAGACCTTGCCGAGGGGGCGGGCCTTAAAGGTGCATCAGGGCTGGGCATGTGCACGGAGGGGCTTCTGTCCTCCCTGACCCCCTGCGCCTTTCGCACCCACAGGCAAACACTGGAGTTGTGTGCAGAGGTTTGCTGCTGGCCTGGGTCGTTCCCTGCAGGAGGCCCAGGCAGGTGAGGTGGAGGAGGCCGAGACTGTGAGCGCCATGGCCTTGCTGTCGGTGGGGGCCGAGCAGGCCCAGGCTGCTGCAGCCAGGGAGCACAGCCCCAGGTGAGGTTCCTCCCACCTCTCTGCCCTGGTCCACGCTGGGGAACCCACTGAATGCCCCTCCTTGTGCTTGTCCCCACAGGCCAGCAGAGGAGCCTATGGAGCAGGAGCCTGCCCTGTGATACCCTGGCCCCCATCCCTCTGGGCTTCATCATTGTGATTTTGTTTATTTTTTCTATTAAAAACAAAAAGTCACACATTCAACAACGTGTGCCGTGTGGGTCTCTCAGCCTCGCCCCTCCTGCTCCTCTAAGCTGCCTCAGGCCCCCTCCCCTGCGGCCCACACCTCAGCTCTACACGTTTGCTCCCTCTGTATGGTGTGGGGGTGCCCTTTGCAGCCCCTCTCCCACATTGTATCTCACACTCAGTTTCCTGAATCCTGTCCTTTCCCCCTTGGAGCCTAGGCCAGCTCAAGGTGGGCATGGGGGCCCAGATAGTACCTTCTGGTTCTGGAGTTGGCCTGAGTGAGGAGGGAACGGGAAGTTTGGTGCCTTGGATTCAGACGACTTGGAGGGAATTGCCTTAATTTCACCCTCCTCCCCTCTCTAGCCTTGGGAGGTTCTGGAGGGTCCCTCTACAGTCTAGGATGTAGAGTGGAGGGGAAGGTGGGCTCCTGCCTGATGGTTCCCCATCATTTTTTCCCTCTGTTGTCTTCACCATCTCTGCACAGACTTCTTCTCCTCCCTCCCGGCCTCAGCCCTGAAGAGAAGGCCTGTGCCCTAGGATGTAGACCAGAGGTCTGTGGGCATGGCTGTCTTGCTTTACACCCCTCAGGGCCTATTTCCCCTTCCAGGGGCTGGAGAGGGTGGGGAGGGTGGGGCTGGACTTCTGGATTCTGAGAGGCCTGAGGGAGCCACAGATCAAGGCCTGCTTTCTACCTTAGTCTGTTGTCCTCCCTGCCTGTCTGCTGGCACAGATGGCGGGGTGCAGGAGCAGGGAAGTGGTCCCTGCAAGGGGGTGCCTCAGGCTGGTGGGAGTGCCCCTGCTGTTCAGAACCAGATTTCCCTAGTCACCCAGCTGCAAGACGGGTCAGCGGCCCACCCTTTCCCTCCCAGGACCTTTTGCTTCAAAGCCTAGGGATGGCAAGAACGGGAGCTGTGAAGGGGCAGGGCCAGAACCCAGAAACCCAGGAGTCTGCCTTCAGCTGGAGCTTCCATTCCTGGGCTTCCTTAGCTGGCCACCAGCCCAAGGGAGCTAAGACCAGGAGGGGGTTCCACTCTTGCTCTTCTCCAGGAGCCTAGCCCTGTTTCTGGGGCTGGGGGCCCACAGGTTTCTAGGGAGTGCTGTCCAGCCTGTAGGAAACCAAAGACGGGACATGGTTCCTAGGGGGCTGAGTCTCCCTCCCTCCTCCTTCCAACACCACACACACTTTTTTGCCCAGCTGGGAAAAAGGAAAGTCCCCATCCCTGGGGCCCCGCCAATCTGTTTACACATTTATTACCCTAATGGGGGCCTGAGCAGGGTTGAGGGAGCCAGGGGAGGGGCAAGAGTCCCACCATCATCAGTTCATTGTGCGCTTGTGTCCTGTGTGTTGTTAGTGTGTACTAGACCCTCCTGGGGGCCGGGGCTGGGGCGTCAGGCCTCCTGTGCCGAGCCCCCGCTCCGGACCCCTTACCCTCCATCTTCCTGTGGCCGGTCTGGTTCCCATGTAAACCCACTCCTTGCTTTGTCTCCCCGGACGTGGTTTTCAGTTAAGCATTTTGTAACCCATTCCATGGTGTGTCCTTGCATAAATAAATGTGTTTCTGGCAGTGCCTTCTGGGGCCAGTGTCTCTGTTCTCTGGGCTCCCAAATGGAGTTGAGATTCTTATTTACCCTCTTGGCCAAATAAATAAATAAATAAACAGAAACAAAACCCCACAAAACTCCTCTCTGGCCCCTGAACTAACCAAGGAAACAGGGGTCTGGGGTGGCAGGGGGTATCTGTCCAGTAGGTTAAAGACAAGGTTTCACTGAACGTAGCCATAGCACCATATGAGTGGGACCAGTCATGTGGCCTAGGCATCTGGGTACCCAGGGCTGAAGGTCTCAAGTGACTCTGTAGCCCTCCCCTTTGCCTTTGACGCTGCCTCTGCAGAAACAGGGCCGCAGGGGTGGAGAACAGGCGGCCCAGCCGGGATTCCGCACACACAGGCAAGTTCACTGGAGATACGCACACAGGCAAGAAAGTCCGGAAGTGTTCAAGGGCTTTATTGGGACCACTCAGCCCCTCACAGTGTAGTGGGAACCCACTGGGCTTGCTGCTGGCTTTGCTTTTTAGGGACTTTGAAGGGAAGGGAGGAGGACAAACCTTTCTGGGAGAGAGAAGGCCCTTCTTTGGGGTTAAGCCAGGTCATGGAAAAGTGGGAAATTCAAGATAAGCAGGACATTTGGGGCGGGGCTGGGAGGGCTTGGGGCTGCCTCCTGCAGCGGTGGCTTTGGAGAAGGAACCTGAAGTCAGGAAGAGCGGATGGGGGGTGCTTCTTGGGCACTGAATGTGAGCACCACCCAGGGCACGAGGGCCAGGACCAGGCATGGCCAGAAGGTATATTTGAGGAAATTGAAGATGTAGAAAAGGCTGATCTGAGGGGGGTGGCCCAGCCATTCCAGGGGGCCCAGCAGCCCCATGGCCAGCACAAGGCAGGCTATCTTCTGGCCCTTTCCCATGTATGCTCGCCGGACTTGGGCATAGCAGGGGGAGTGCAGGGCAACGCCCAGACCCAGGGCGGCCCCCGAATCACGGCTCAGGGAGGCGAAGGGTCGGCTGTCCATGTGCACCCACTCTGGCCGCTCACACCACTTGGAAGCTAGGTGGATGGACCTGTGGGCAAGAAGAGCCTTTGCCAGGAGAGACGTTCCCCTCGGCCCTAGAACGCTGATGGCTCTCGCCTCCTTCGGGGTCAACCCCTGTGTTCTGCTGAGACCCCAGGACAGTCTGTGTTTGTGAACACATAGTGTGTCCTTTTTTTAGCTACAATGAACTAGAGACCACCCCCCCCCAGGCTAGGTAAAGTGAGGCAGGACAGGCCCAGCCTGCCCAAGCTTCAAAGCAGGACCTACCATGAAAGATCCAGGCCCAATGTAAAGAGGGTCCAGTAGATGAGGCTGGCACCCAGCAAGAGGGCCAGTGAGGTTAGCCCGTAGAAGCTTAGCTCTCGTTCCATGGGCACCCGGGGGGCCATCAGCCAACCCAGGACAGCACCTGGGGGAGTGAGATGACAGCAGCTTCAAGGAGTTTGGGGACATGACCCCCTCAGAGCGACAATGCAACTTAGCAGAACACAGACATAAGGGAAGTCTTGGGGTTGTGTGTACTATGGGAAAATCCTAGACTGGCCCTCCCACTGCCAACAGCACCCTCTGGGCCCATCCTGTTGTCCCAGTTGCTCACCGGTTATCAGGCCAGCCAACACCTGGTGAGGGAAATGTGCTAAGAGGAAGATCCGGGACAGACCGACAGCCAGTAGGAAGGTGCAGTAAGCCAGGCTTGGCATCATCCTCACCCAGCGGCTACAAAGAACAGAGGCAAATGGTCCTGGGGCTATCCAGACACAGCTCAGCTTCCCACAGGCTAAGTGCCCGGGGTCCCCAGAATTCCAGCTCCTGAACTGCCCTGTTGTTGGGTCTTACCATTGCCCCTGCCCCCCTGTACCTGGGGGCCACTTGGGCCCAGGCGTACCTGTGGGCCCGAGTAGCCACCTGGGAAGAGATGGCTGTCATTATAGGCCAGAGGGCTGCTCCTGTGATCATGCAGTGTCCAGAAGGGCTGCCTATGGGGGACAGAGAAGCTTGTGGTGAGAGGATGGGGGCAGGACCCAGATGCTCAACATAGCCACCTGTCCCTGGCTAGAAGAGAGCCCTCCCTCAGCACTGGTCTGTAGCTCCCTCTCCCTGAGGCCACTGCTCTCAGGCTGCTCCTTGACCCGTGTCTCTTGGCTCCACTCTAAACCCGGTGGGCAGCTGGCACACGGGTATGTACCGGCTCTCCCCCAGAATTCAACTAGTTCCTCCTGGGGTTTCTTTGTCCTCCGTTTTGGTAACTATGAGGCTGGGCCGCCCCAGCTGAAAAGTGCTCTGAAACACTCACCCAAATCCTAACCATACTGGGAAAGGGAGGTTTGAGCCTTCTCACCTGGACCAGTTTCACAAGAAGAGGGAAACTGGTGGACCTGGACTGGGGCCTGGCTGTAGTACCCAGACTCATGGACCCACCAAAAAGGCCTGTCCCCAAAGAGCAACCTAGAAGAGAACAGAAGCAAGACGATATTATGCGCACACAGGGCCAAGGGTACAGGAGAGGGGCAGAAGAACACCCGGGAGTACTCTGGAGGGCCTGCAAGGCGGAGTCGGAAAGGCAGTCCCATTCTGTGCCGTCCCATTGCCCTGGATGTTTACCCTGGAATAGGAGAAAGCACACTTGTCTTTTAGAACGTGATAAAGAGGTAAGAGATTGTGGTCGGTGTTGGGGAGTGTGTGTGTGCATGCACGCTCTGAGGTGCTCAAACGTCCTCCTCCTACCCCTCCCACTGCAGGACCAGCTCTGCTCTTCTAACCCATAGAGAGCCCAGGACCTCTCATTGGGCTCCTCCCAGAGCCCAGAGCTTCTCCCTCTCTCCATTTCCCCAATTCCAGCCTGAATTATCTACACCGGAATTACTACTTAGGTAAGCTGCTTATGTCTGAAAATGGGAGTGGGGAATGGACGGAGGAGGCTGAGAAAGACCGAGGAGGACAAAAAATTCAAAATTTCCTGGCCTAGGAGGTGCGTGGCTGGACCCTGGGAAAAATCGCAGTGAAGAGGCTGCTCTGGCCAGAAAGAGAAGAGGTGGGAGAGCAGAAGAGAGGCTGGCAGAAAAATCAAGTGCTGGGGAGGAAGGAAATAGAGAAGGAACTGCTGCTCTCTACCGAAAACTGATCCTCGTTCTCACCCCAACCAGGTGCTCAATACAGACTCGGCAAATGAATGGGGGTTTTGTCAAGTGCGGGGCATGAAGAGTGTCTACCTACGGGGGTGATCTGACTCTTAGGGGAACAGGCCTAGAGAAGGAGTCTTCTACAGACTCGGAGGGAGAACATAAAGGAAAGGACAATCAGAAGAAAATTATTAGACAACTGTTTTCTGTTTACAGTAGGGGTGAAAGTCTTGCAGAGAAAAGTAGAAGGGAAGGCAACTCTGATTCCATTTTTCAGCAAGTCATTCCAGCCCGCGTGTCTGTCACCTGTGAGCCTCCCTTCCCTCCGCCAGGCTGGGGATCTGGCAACAGGGGCTGAGGTGCACCCCGGGTGGCACAGAGATGAGCCCCAAGGACCCCACCCGTTGCCTGGTACTGCTGGCTTCTAAGTCTGCGTGAAAACCCTACCAGCGAATGAAGGAGAAGACAATGCTTGAGTCCCAAGCTTTTCAGACTTTACACACAAATACCCAGGGTTCTGGCCAAAATGCAGATTCTGATGCAGTAGTTCTGGCTCTGGGCCTGAGATTCCACACTTCTAGCAAGTTTTCAAGTGCTCCCTATGCTGCTGGTCATGTTCTGGGGCGCACACTATAACTTGCAAGCCTTCTCTGACTTTAGCAGATAGCGTGATGCCTGGCACAAAGCATGCTTTTTAAGAACAGTGTCAAATGAATGAATAGATGAATGAAAACGGGCTGAGAAGCAGGACTATAGGTTACTTAAGTCACCATAGGTACTTGTGAAGCTTTAGATTCCCAGCCCCTCTGCTGGAGTTTCTAAATCAATGTTTTAGGTGGGATGTGGTACCTGCATTTTAACCATGTCCCTTGGGTGGTTTCTGATAAGGGCCTTTTGAGAAACACCAGTCTAATAAGTAGGTAGGGAGTATGAAGTCTGAATACAAGATGGGAAGTCTTAAGGCCATGGGGTTCACTGGTGGGGGGTGAGGGTGGAAGGTGGGGAACACCCAGGCCTTTGAGGCACCTGCTGGAAGATCAGGGCTTGCACAGGACTCAGGGCCCCTGAGGGTGGGGGAGCAGGCCACAGGAGGGCTTCGCTATCTCACCACTTGAAGACGAGGTTGAGCCACTCGGTGATGAGGCTGATCCAGAGCACTGCGATGCCCACGCGGCGAGAGGCATAGTAGGCCGCGGGGAAGTAGAACAGAAAGAGGCTCTTGGGATCGCCCAGAAAGGTGACCCAGAGCCACACTTTCTCCAGCCAGGGCAGCTGGTTCTGTAACGCTTCGGCTATCGCGATGCCCGCGCCCAGCGTGGACTCCATGGCGACCCAGAGGTTTGTTCTAGGGCAGAAGCCAAGGAGTCCGGGCGACAAGGATGAAACTACTCACTGCCCTCCGAAGCCCACCCAGACGAGACCCAGGCCCCACCTTTCCTTCCAGAGACCAGTTCAAGCCCCGCCCCACCCTACCCCTCCCCGCCCCGCCCCGCCCCTAGCAGTTCCAGGCTCCCGCGAGCCTGGTTCTTACCACACCGTTTCCTCCCGTTCTCTTCTTCGGCCTTCCTCTCTACTGGGCAGCGCAGGGGACAAATCTTTTTGAAGGCGTTTCCGCAAATCTCCACGTGGCTGCTGTTGCTGGCACGTGGGCTTCGGGTGCATAAGTGGGTACCGCCGCTGTTCTGGGTGAAAGGGTGGACTAACCTCAGGGTCTGCAGCACGCTCAACGTCCCTGCTTTGCTGCAGCGAAGATGGATGTGTAATTTCTAGGGATTCCTTCCAGATCAGACCTCCCCTCTTCAGTACTGCTACCCTCCAAATATATCCTGAGATCTCTTGGACAGGGGGCTACGGACCCCTCCTCCACCAGGGAGCCAGGCATTCCGGTCCGCGTTAAAGTGGGGTTCTAAATTCACCACTGAACAGCCCGTGCCTTCCTCCCCAAATCCGAAATTCTCCCACTGGAATTCATCCACGATTGATTTGGAGGCTCACAGACAAGCCTTTGATTGTGGGGAGTCTTTCCTAAAGGTTTGCAAATTCTTACACACAGGACAGCCTAAGTCGTACTACCAGTTCTAGGCTTGCCTTGTCCCCTTCCTTGCATCCTCCTATCTCCACAAACCCCGTGGAGCAGATAATCCATGAGATAATAGGTGTGTTGGAAGAAAAGGGGCACACACCCCAACAAAGTTGGTAATAATCTTATGGAGGAACAGAAACTTCAGCTATTCTGGGCAAGGCCCTGCACAGAGGCAGAAGCGGGCGAGGCCAGAGACCACTGAAGTGACTACTCAGTTCCTTAGCTCAAGCAACTTTGTTCTTGGAGTTTTCTGATGGATGGATCAAAATGAAAATGTAAATTTGGATTCTTCTTGGAAAGAGATGAACTTCATGAATTCAAAAGTTGTGGGAAAGGCAAGCTGGTGTAAATCTCATGTCATGCACTTGATAATTGCCCAATGGAGAAAATGTTTTTCAATTGCCCAATGGAGAAAGCCTAGATTTTCTTTCTTTTCAAGATTTTATTTATTTTTAGGGAGAGAGGAAGGAAGGGAGAAAGAGGGACAGAAACATCAATTGCCCAAGCTGAAGACTGGGCCCAAAACCCAGGCATGTGCCCTGACCAGGAGGAATCAAACTAATGACCCTTCGCTCTGTGGGACGACCCTCAACCAATTGAGCCACGCTGGTCAGGGTCAAAACCTGTTTTCTGTCCTTGAAAGGTTGCTCTGGGTTCTAGCCAAACAACCTTTGACAGACTACCCTTAAACTCAATTTCATAGTAGCTACTCTATATTCCTAGAAATCACCAAACTCTCATCTTAGGTGTCCTGGTACACGCTGTTTCTTCTGCATAGATAGAACACTCTCTTTCCCTACTTTTCCTTCAGGTCTGATTTTTCACTTCCTTCAGGAAGCCTTTCCTAACTGTGCCTGGCAGTGATATATGAAAACCTATGATCACAATGCCGTATAAGAAGTGGAGTGGCACTTACATGTTTGTTATGGGGGCCAGACATGAAAGCTCTCTGAATAAACACAAGTATGAAAGATCAGTATGTTTCTTCCTACTAAGTGACTGTACTAACCAGATACACCCAATATTAGGAAGTTGATGTCTCTTGCAGGGCAAGGAGGCACTTCTGAACTTTGTTCAGGTTAAGTGGTGCCAGGGCTGGCTCTTTGCCTCTCTCTGGTCTAGAGAAAGGTCAGCCTGTTGTTACTCATCCGTGGTGCTTTAGAATCTATATGGGGGGAGTGGAGGGCAGGTAGGTTAGGAATGGCAATTAGTGATGACAGGGCTTAAAAATTAATCTACATAGTACTTACATATACTATGGGTGGGCTGCACTCTTGCCCTGAGGCACACTTTGTCACTACCACTGCTCCTTACTCCTGCTGTTTGCCTGGATTTCTAGAGAAGATGGCAAGATAGAACTGAGATGGAGAAGCATCCTGAGTTCCAAGGGTGATGAGTGATCATAGAATACCTGCCATTTATCTACATATGATATGCCATACATTTATACACTTAACCTCATTTAACTCCTAACTACTCTGAGGTATTATCTAGTATAGTATAGTGTAAATAGCGCCGTTTTTAGAAACAGGGAGACTAAATCCTTGCTAGTTGTGAGGCCCTGGACTAGTTCAGTTTCTGTAAGACTTGGTTTCAACTGTAAAATGAGGATGCTCAATAAGTGTTAATACAGAAGGAATAAAGTAATAGAATCAGGGGAAAAAAAAACAGAATGAAAAGTTTCCACTACCATTTTGTAACGAAGTATAATCATTTTGGGCAAGTTTCGTGTTAAGTGTTCTGGACCTTACATTCCTCACATGTGAAATACAGAGTTCATTCAACAAACTCTTGTGTCAAGGCGTGGATATGCTGGAGACTGCAGTTCCCTCCTTCTTTCCCTTTTCATTCCACGTAGGTTATTCATCTTTAACTTCTAAAACGGACTCAACAATTACTTTACCAAGCGGGTACAGTACCGCACAGTGAACTCTAATTATTCAGCGTCCCCTTTATTTTCTCTTCCTTCCTTTTCCTCCTAGGCTCCCGCCCCACCCAGCGCCAGACCACGCCCCGACGTGTGACGTCATCGCGCCGTGCGTCGCGGCGCGGCGCTCACTGGGCGCCCGGCTTTCGCCCGCTGCTGCCGCCGCCGCCGCCGCCGGCCGCGGCTGCTCTCCCAAGATGGCGGCTCCTCCGGGCGAGTACTTCAGCGTTGGGAGCCAGGTGTCGTGCCGGACGTGCCAGGAGCAGCGGCTGCAGGGCGAGGTGGTAGCCTTCGACTACCAGTCCAAAATGCTGGCTTTAAGTATCCTTCCGTGCGTGGAGCCCGAGGCCGGGCCGGCGTGTACGTGCGGTGGTGGAAGGGTGGGGGACGACGGCAGCGGCTGGGGCCCTCTCCGGGCCTAGGGGCGACCGGCCACCGCGGCGCCCGGAGCGCATGCGCACGGCCCTGAGCTCCCCTCCCCCTCTCGTGGGTCCCTCGATCCTCTTTGGGGACCCTGTCTCCTCCCCCCACCTTGTAGGAGCTGGGCCCCGTGCGAGGGGTCGGTGGGTGGAGGGGGGCTTGACACGGGATGGCTTTTCGAGGGGGAATGATATGAGAGGGGACACAGTGATCTGGAGAGGGGCTGGTCGTGGGAGGGGGTTGGGAGATTGGAACCTGGATAGAAGGGGGGCGGATAAAATCAAGTGGGGATGGGGTGTGTAGAGTAAGGAACTGCTAGTAGGGCAAGGGAAGAATATGCAGTTTAGGATCGGGGTGTCTACTGATGGGATTTGGTCCAAGAAAGCTGATGGGGTGGTGACCAAATGGGCCTTGCCTGTTTGGAGGGGAGAGTAACTGAAAAGCAGAGTTCACATCTGAACTGGGGATTAGGGCTCCTTGTGCTGGTTCGTGTGTGTCTGCGTGGTGCCATTGGGGCCGAGGAGTGCTGAATTTTAGGTTTCTCAGTCATTTGGAAATTGCTGTTCGGGGGATGTTTACATTGGAAAACTGGTTCAGACAGAGAACCACGTTTTTCAGGGGCTTATGTTGATGTGTGGGTTACAGGTGAAAGAGTAAGTTATGTTCTGATGCTCAGCCGAGCACACATGGAGTCCCATAGAAGTAGCCTCCCCTTTTGAAAGTAGCAGTGATACATGGAATGGAAAAGGTGGCCTGCTTCTTTGGGGTGGAAATGATTTGTGAGTTACTCCAGGAAACTCAGTCTTGGAAACAAAATATTTCCTGGTTGTAATAAATGTACCACCCCTTCCCCTTTTATTTGAGCCATAAGTGGGCTTAAGTTTTTTTGTTGAGTAGTAATCCTTTATAGCATCTTTCAAAAGGAAGTTTCCTACTGAGTCTGCTGCATTTGAGTGGCAAGGGTTTTAATTCATTTAACCACTAGTTGTAGGTTTCTAGCTTAGGAAGCAAGAACAATTGCTTTTTTTTTTTTAATACAAGAATTTATACCTGGACCAGATAGGACCTTTTAAATTAGTGGTTTAGATGGAAGGGTTTGGGAATGAGGAATTAGTCTGCTTTTAATTGGCATACAGTATGCTCTTAGTAAATGGTTGGAGATTGAGTGGAATGAATGAATGAATGGGTTAACCAGCTGGGTCACCTGAGTCAGCTTCTTTTGTAGTGTAGGTCTATAGTTTTCTCCTCTGCAAAATGGGAATTCTCAAATCTGGAAAGGTGATGAGCGCTGTGCAGCCAAAGGGAGTGTTACACCAAGACCAGAAAGCATTGATTGCCTCTTCTGTGTGGTTCCTTAAGTTCAAGACAAAGAGTGTACACAAGGCATTAAAGCCACATTATGCCTTTCCATTAAAACCGGTTGAGAAGGTGACAGAAATCCTTTTGTGGCTTCTAATTTTAATTGTATGTGGCTTTGAAAAGCTTGAGATCTTTTGATTATGAGGTTAAACAGAGGGAAGGTGACAGGCAGAGATTTCATGGGGAGAGAGTGATTCTTGTAAGGCTGCCCGTCTGCTGGTGGCACACCTTTACCCAAGCCTTGTGTGAATTGTGTTTTCCATGTCCCTTTCGGGACGTGTCAGTGCTTTGCTTGCCCGTGTTTTCCTTAACTTTGTTTTTTCACCAGAATGTCCCTCTTCCAGTGGAAAGCCCAACCACGCAGACATCTTGCTCATAAACTTACAGTATGTTTCAGAAGTGGAAATAATTAATGACCGAACAGAAACCCCTCCTCCCCTAGCTTCACTCAATGTTAGTAAGGTAAGAACTTGAGGGTAGCTGGCTCTCTGAAATGGTGGGAAAATGGAGTCTCATTGACTCTTGGTAATACATACATTATTCATTGTCATTTTTTCATTGACTTAAAATTGTTTCTTCTGATTTCTTTTTTTTTAAGGAAATTTTTTCTTTTTTCTTTATTGGTTTTAGAGAAAGGTGGAGGGGGGGTGAGAGAGAAACATCGATTTTTGTTTATCCATTCATGCATTCATTGGTTGGTTCCCTTACCCCTATTAATGCCCAAACAGAGAAGTAAAGTTGAGAGCTTGCTTTTGTCCTTTGTGAAAGAGGGCTTTTTTTTTTTTTTTTTTTTTTTAAGCTGGAGTCCATTAGCGAACTTCTGGAGTTGGTGGGGTCAGGTAGGGCAGTTGTCTGTGAGACTCCTGAGATTGTGTGTGCGTGCACATGTGAATATATATTTGTCCTATCTGTGTAGGAAGGGAGGAAGGTAAAGAGTGTTTGTCAGATTCTCAGAGAATCATGACCTACAGAAATCTCTAAACCACTGCCCCGGAGCTTCATTATGATCTTTACGTTTGAATTTTGAGGTCTAACAGAATTAGAGAGTTAGGATATTTTACTCTGTGATGCACAAATTGATCTCTGGGAACCCCCAAATCACTTTTTTGACACTTCAGTTCAATCAGCCAAAGTTCATATTGAATAATTATCATAATAATACCCCAAGCCTTCTTGTAGCCTTTGCTGTCTCCTGTACTTGAACGCTCCTTCCAAAACAACTGGAGCCTGTGCATCAGGACTTAGGGAAATGGCACCTCTTCTAAGGAGTCTTTGCTTACCCAGGCTAAAGTAATCGCCTCCATTATTTTCTCGTATAATAGCTTATCCTTCGAGATAAAGTGACTTATCATTTATAGTCCATCCTGGGACGGTCTCTGTGTTTTACATGGAGACAAGTATAGATCAGCATGTCCTGGGTGCATTGGGACCTAAGGTCACCCTAGTCATAGCCTTTTGGTAATTATAATTGTGTATCATTTGTTTACTTTCTATCATCAAATTTTGTTTTGTCAGGATGGGAACTACACTTGTTTTGTTTATTACTGAATATATAGAGCATTGCGCAGAGTAGGTGTTCAATAAATATTTGGTGAGTGAATAAGTTAGGCTTTCAATTTTAGTAGCATCTGTCCCTAGGTCTCTTGAATTGGTGTGATGGAAGTTTTTCCCTCAAGAGAAGTCTTTTAATAATGTGTATTCTCTCTCTTTTTTAAAAAAGATTTTATTTATGTATTTATTTATTTTTTAGAGAGAGGGGAAGGGAGGGAGAAAGAGGGAGAGAAATATCAATCAGCTGCCTCTTGCAGGCCCCCAACTGAGGGCCTGGCCTGCAGCCCGGGCTTGTGCCCTGACCAGGAATCGAACCAGCGACCTTTCAGTTCGCAGGCAGGCCCTCAATCCACTGAGCCACACTAGCCAGGGCATAACATATATTCTCTTGCCTGTCTTGGGAAAGTGGTGTGTTTGCTAAGAATTGAGCAAAGCAAGGAAATACTTGAGCAGCTGAAACAATGGATGGTAACTGAGGCTAGCAGAATGTGGTTACCTCAGATACAGAACTCCCTTCTTTGCAGATTCCAGGGAAATACATTTTTTTAGTGATGGCTGTGGATAGATTGGGAAGCATCTTGGGTTTCAGATTAAAGGCTGTTGCGGACAGAACATCCCATTCTTAGAAACATAAATATTTTTGAAGTCCTGGCTTGGTCAGGTACCTCCTTCTAGAGTATAGGCACTAATTAGGTTGTCTTTTATTATCTGAAGAGATTTAAAAAGATTGAAGTGAAATAGTTTATTCCTAGTACGTTGAGAGAAGTACATTTTAAGTTATTCTTAGGTGTTTATGTGGTATATGGAGTCTTTTACTAGATCAATGACTTTCAGCGATTAGTAGAGGAAAGATAACCTGAGAAATGATTTCTCCAGATTTGAAAGAGACTGACGTCTGTGCTGTGACCCACAGGTCACATCTGAGAGGGCTCAGAGTGGGTGGGTGGGGTCGTTAAGATGTTCTCTTACATTTGACCTCAAATATAAATACAGGGTGGGGCAAAGTAGGGTTACAATTGTTTGTACAAGAATGAATGAATATTACAAAATAATCTGTTTCATGTACTCACAACTGTAAACCGACTTTGGCCACGCCCTGTAGTTGGTGGTTATTTACTTTGTAGTTTATCTTTGCTTTTATGATTGTACTTTCTGCTTGTCAGTTTTATTTGTTTACTAGCACTGTTGTGAGCTAGGGGATTATCCCCTTGTTGAAGAAGGCAACAGGAAGTAATAGGTTGAGGAATACCGGAAATCTTGACTTCTTAACCTTGTGGCCTGCTTGCCAAGTCTTGAAAAAGGTATGCTGGGAAGGGCTGTCAGAAATTAAAGTTAGGTTGGAGGGCTATCTTTGGATTTCTTTTCAGTTCTTCCAGTTGTAGAGTTGTTCATGAGTAAGCTGTATTGGTTTCCCTTGAAACCAACCTTCAAGGCTGCTGTGTGATTCCTCCTTGAACTCATTTAGGGTTAGAAGAGCCTGCTGGGCTGTCACTGGAAACAGTTAATCTGGGCAGCTGTTAACATGGTGCTTAAATGACATGAAAAGATCATCTTATTTAAGAGCATGGACTTCGGGTTTTTTAAGATGGAGGATTGTTTAAGCATGTTAGAAAGAACCGAAGTACCCCGAGTTCCCCGAAAGAAAACTGTTGCTGCTCACAGTCTAGGGGAGTACTGTCTGGGACCTCCACTTCCGGTGGAAGATACCATCACATATTGGCTCATCTTGCTGACGTAGTAAATTGCTCTGTTTAATTGAACCTGTTGATATAAACTGTGTATTTGTTTACTCCGACCCAGCAGGAAATGGAAGAGAAGGCCTTTTAAAGGAAATACTAAATTCCAGCCCAACTAGAGAAGGTATGAACTAGCAGTTGGAGATGAGCCTGTTTTGCTTTCTGTTGGCAGTTCACTGCGGGCTGAGAAGTCCTCTGTCTGTCCACAGCAGTGGGATGTAAGAGGAAGCTTGGAAGAGGACAGTGGAGTTGCATAAGGTGGAAGTTTTGAATATCATTTTCTCCACAGTAACATTGTACCTCTTAAAATGTTCCAAATTTCCTGACTGTTAGACAAAAGCACTTGAATTAAAGTACAAAAGCACACCAAAGCCAAACATAAGTGAGGTTCAGTTTATTTACTATGTGGCTTATTAGTTTGCTCTGTCATGAGGAAAGCCAAAATATTGCTTGAGGGTAAAAGCCCCAGGGTCCTCATGGTAAGGTGAATTAAGGGGATTCTTAACGAGTTCCTGTGAACTGACTTCACTCCTGGTTTTCGGGGGATAAAGAATGTGCACGGGTTAGTAGTGCTCACAAAAGATGATTTGGGCCTTGACCAGTGTGGCTTGGTTGGTTGGTCATGGTCTCACAAAGCGAAAGGTCACTGGTTTGATTCTTGGTCAGGGCCCAGGCCCAGGTTGCGGGCTCGGTCCCTGGTTGGGGCGAGTGCGAGAGGCAACTGATCCATGTTCCTTTCTCGCATCGATGTTTCTCTTCCACTCTTTCTCCCTTCCTCCTTCCCCTCTCTCTTAAAATAAAAGATGATTTGGGACATGTCAACATTAACAAAATATTCTTTAATGTAGCATTTATCAAACATTTACTGAAATCTGTTTTTGGAGAAGGCATTGCAGTGAGCTGGGGACCTTACCTTACTTCTTTCTAGTGCTTTGTAGTTTCCGAAGACCTTTGACACATCTCATTTCATCCTCACAGCAGCTTTCAGTGGTCTTGAGAGTGTGTTCTTTTCCGTTTAATTTAACAGACGATGAAAGTAGTCTTACCTGCTTATGTGACTGGTTCTAGATTATATGACCAGTGGTGTGGGAGCTGATGCTTGCACGTGCCACGCCCCGAACTAGCCATCGGTAGACATCTCATTCAACGCCAGCAGTGGCTCTTACGGGGCGGGTACATCACCGGCTCAGAGAAGAGTGAACTGAGGCTCAGACAGGATGAGTCACTAGCTCGAGGTCATACAACCGGCAGTAATAGAGCTGGGATTTGAACTCAGATCTGATACTTTGACGGCAGGGTTCTGTGTTTCTCCTGTTGCTGTGTTTTTAGCCTAGGGAGCTGACGCGGTAGTTGGGGACGTGAAACGAGCACCTAAATATCTGTGGTCCTGAGTAATGTTTCAGAGAGACACGTCTGCGTTGTGTGGTCAGGGCCAGTCTGTAAACAACACTAGAGGAATACTGGAACCAAGCAGATAAGTCGGGTTTTTTCCCCTCTCAATTTAAAGAAAAAAGATTTTAGTTATTTAGAGGGGGTAGGAAGCGAGAAAAAGGGAGAGAAACATTGATGTGTGAGAAATACATCAGTTGGTTGCCTTGCATGCCCCAGTTGGGGACCTGGCCTGCAACCCAGGCATGTGCCCTGACTGGGAATGAACCAGTGACCTTTGGGTTCGCAGGCCTGCATTCAATCCACTGAGCCACACCAGCCAGCGCAGACAAGTCTTTAAAGTCACTTCTCTGCCATTTAGCCTTGCTGAGCATCAGTTTCCTCACTGGAAAAATGAGGCGGTGTTAGTACCTGTCTCATAGAGTTGTTATGAGGACTGGTCCAGTTGACTGGACTTAGCAGATGTTAGTTCTCTTCTCCCATGCCAGCTGCGTGTAGCCATCTGGTGTTCCCGAATTACGGAGTAAGGGGCAAGAGGGGGAAAGGGTGGCAGTGCAGTGATGGGAATGCAGCCGAGAGCATCGATGCTATGACTGTGTCAGTCTTTCCTGGCACCGGACCCACATTCATTCAGATACTGGAACTTGCCAACCCAAGGTTGGGGAACATCAGAGTTGTATTGGATACCATTAATATGTAATAGCTTATAATTAAGAGGTGTTTTTAATAAGAGACTTCTTGTTGGTGTCCAGAATTAACTTGAATTTCCAGGGCAGTGTTCCGATGTGGCATCGTTAGGTGAGCACTTGCCTGAGTACTTGGAGGTTAGAGTGGGCCGTCCCAGGACCTAGGAGGCTGTGCTTTCCACCGCTGAGACTCCGAGGAAAGCGCTCATGGATGCAGCCGAGACAAGTGTATGACGAGTTCATTTGTTCAGATAAATTCATCTAGTGCATTGAGTGAGATGTAAGTCTTACTACTTTGCTGAGAGCACTTTCTGGAGGACACATTTGTGTGTTAGGGAGGCAGGAAAAGGGACAAAGCACAGAAAATTGAAATCCATGGACAAACTGTCAGCCTCTTGTATTGTTTTATTACTTGTTTAAACCTCACGAGGATACAGTGAATGATCCGATGGAACTAGGAAGAGATTTGAAGATCTGATCATCTTCAGTTCCTGGTAATGGGGAATGAGTTGGCTGCCTTTGGATAAACGTGATATTTGGAGATTGGTGAGTGCGCGGAGGGGCCTGGTAAGGCTGAGAAAGTGGAAGAGGCACAGAGTTCACTTTGAAAAGAAATGGACATCCGTACTTTACCGTTAGGTGTGATAGCACACCGAAGGAAGTCCCACCACTTTCAAAGCTAAGATTGAGCATAGCCTGTGGGACTCTGGTTATTCGAGGGTTAGTCCTCAAGTATGAGTAGCCTCCTGGGGGAGCTGATAGACACTGCATTGTGGCCTGTGTTCGTGGACTTACGCTGTTAGCTAGGCCCTTGACGGTGTGTTTTGACCCTACTGTGTTAAGGTACGGAGCTGTCGCAAGGCTAATGGGATAACCTGGCCGCCGCAGGTTTTGGTGTGTGTGTACTGGCAGGGGGTATTCATATGTGTAAATGTAGGAAGGGAAATACCTGCTTGTCTAGTGAAAGCAAGATTTGTTTTTAAGGATTTTATGTATTCATTTTTTATAGAGGGGAAGAGAGAAAGAGAGGGAGAGAAACACCAATGCGTGGTTGTCTCCCATGTGTCCCTCATGGGGGACCTGGCCCGAAACCCAGGCACGAGCCCTGACTGGGAATCGAACCAGCAACCCTTTGATTCACAGACGTGCACTCAACCACTGAGCCACACTAGGCAGGGTGAAAGCAAGACTTTTTTGTTAAAAATTTTTCTGGCTTTTAGAAACTATAGTGTATAACAGTTATCCTGGCTGGTGTAGCTCAGTGGATTGAGCACGGGCCTGCGAACCAGACAATCGCGGTTCGATTCCCAGTCAGGGCACATGCCTGGGTTGCAGACCAGTTCCCTGCAGTCCAATTCCCAGCAGGGGGACGCATGAAAGGCAACCATACATTGATGTTTCTCTCCCTCTCTCCTTCCCTTCCCCTCTAAAGATAAATAAATAAAATCTTAAAAAAAAAAAAAGAAAGAAAGAAACTAGTGTATAACAGTTATGTAGTTACACATAACCGTTATTAACCTGTTTGTTATCTCACTTGATAAAGGCTACACTCCCAGGTTAGAGTCCGCCGGTGAGTTCTGCACCCGACTCTGGGCAGGCAGCTGTTCCCTATGGACATGGTAGGACGATGCGGCGGGGGCGAGGAGGAGCCCCGCACTGCTTGGTAGTGGTAGTGTCGAGTGAAGTCGGAGCGGTAGAGCAGGTCCCATTCAGCGTCGTTCAGACTCTGGGGTTAAGCTGGCAGAGCCACGTTGGGGTGCAGTGCTGTAGGCTGGGGCCGACGGCCCAGTTCAGTTCGTGCACGGCGCTGCTGACCCGGTGCCGCAGGTCCCGGGGAGACCGTCCTGCGTCAGGTCAAGAATTTGGTTCAGAAGAGGGCTCGTTTTCTCTTCTTTCTTTTTTTACAAAAGATTTTGTTTCTTTCTAGAGAGAAGGGAAGGAAAGGAGAAAGAGAAGGAGAGAAACTTGATGTGTGAGAGACATATTGATCAGTTGCCTCTCACGCCCTGACCTGTGGACCTGGCCCACAACCCAGGCATGTTCCCTGACCCAGAATCAAACCTGCGACCTTTGGGTTTGCAGGCCAGTGCCCAATCCACTGAGCCCCACCAGCCAGGGCAAGGGCTTGCTTTTTTTCTTTTTTTACATTTTTTATTATTTATTTATCTTTTTAGAGAGAAGGTAAGGGAGAAAGAGAGGGAGAGAAATACCAGTCTGTTGCCTCTTTTACCCACCCTGATAGGGACCAAACCCTCAACCCAGGCATGTGTCCTGACTGGGAGTTGAACTGACGACCTTTTGCTTTGTGGGACGACACCCAACCAACTGAGCCATGCCAGTCAGGGCTGAAGAGGGCTTTCTTGATATCATGGGGGTCTGGGAGTCTTGATATCATGATTATCAGAGCTCCTGTCCTCCTGAAAAGACAATTGCTGAGCCCGGGTGCCCGGGCAGAGCTGTGCCATGGTGTGTTATTGCAGCCACTTCTGGACTTGGTGTCTCTGACATGGAGACAGTTCAAAACAAGGACTGCACTGTTGGGTCAATGGTGGCATCTCTTCGGTGTTAGGAAAGGGACATTTAACTGGTTTAATTTTCCTGGCAGAGAACAGGCATGGGTGGGGGGAAATGGTGCAGTTGTCCTAGCATTGGAGTTTTGAGACTAGCTTAGGTTAATACCAGAAACTGTCCTAGAGGGTGAAGCAGGTTTTACCTCGACTAGAAAATTGAAAGGCTCTAACCCAAGAGCTAACAGTGTGGTGTGGTAGACTGTGGGGAGTTTGAAAGAACTGGGGTCTTTTTAGAGCTGGGCTGCTAATGAATTGTGTGACCTTGTGCTAGTCACTTAACCTCTGGGAACTGTCAGTTCTGTGAATCACTAATAGTCAGGGTTTCTTCCTTGCACCCACCTTCCCTGTCGCTGCCCCCCCTCCCCCCAGGTGCTGGGAATGTTAGGGTAGGTAAGACACTGCCTTTGCCCTCAGGAACTCAGGCCTGTTGGGACTGGTGAGGGCAGCAGCAATTATCTGAGTGGTGACACGGTGGCAGTTGGGTGTCGATGGAGGTGTGGGCAGGGGGCTGTGACAGCACAGAGCGGGGCAGCAGACTCTTCTGTAAAGGTCCCTTCGGTAAACATTTTGGGCTTTGTGGGCCCTGCGTTATCTGTCAGGATCACCCAGCTTTGCCTCTGTAGCGAAAGCGGCTGCAGACAATGTGTAAACGGATGGGCACCGTCACTCCCGTAAAACCTAACTGAGAACGTGGCTGAATTCGACTCACAGGCTGCTGTTTGCCCACTCTTGGCATCAAGTAGTGGGCATCTTAGGGAAGGCTTCTCAGGTGTAACAACGGGGTAGGGTCTTGAAGAATAAATGGTAATTTATTAGATGAAGGCAGGGAAGTTAATATAATCGAGCTGATTTAGAAGGTGCTCAGTTTGTTCATCTCTTCAACTCAGAAACTTGGTTTTCTGTTATTGAGCCAAACTGGAGGTGCCATTGTCGGTGTCAGGTGCTTTACAGTTGACCCTGAAACAGCGGGGGGGTAGGGGCAGCAACCTCCCCGGCAGTTGAAAATGCGGATATAACCACAGTGGCCGTCCACATATGCGGAACTGTGTGGGTCAGTTGGACAAACTCTGCATATAACCGAAACTTGTGTTGTTCAGGGGTCAACCATATGCCTTACTGAACTCCCAACAATAACCTTTCAGGCCCTGGCCAGGAAGCTCAGTTAGAGCATTGTCCTGACATGCCAAGGTTGTGGGTTCAATCTCCAGTCAGGGCACGTACAAGAATCAACCAATGAATGCATAAATAAGTGGAACAGCAAATCTGTGTTTCTATCTCCCTCCCTCCACCCTTCTCCTCTCTTTCTCTAAAAATAAATAAAAATTTAAAAAATAACCCTTCAGGATGGGCCCCAGATGAACTAAGGCTCAGGAGAGGTGATGCGTCTCGCTCAGGTTCGCTCAGCAAGCTAGTGAGTGGTGGGCAGGGATTTGAGCCGCAACCTCTTTTTGGGGGCGGGGGCTGCTGTTGTGTTTGCTTCGCTTTCTCTGCTGTCTTCAGAGTCCAGGGAGCAACAGCTGTGGCATTATCACTATTATCGAATAAAATCAACACTTCACTCCGTAAGTGGAGCCCCCATTTCGTCACACAAAGTCAAGACATTTTCAATGTGCTTATTTCAGTTAGGTTTTAGAAAGTGCTCCGTGTAGGACTTACAGCCTCTTTAGCAGCTCTTAGAGAAACCAGAAGGGAGAACTCTACCCTCATTAGCTAAAGGGAGGTTGGAGTATATGTGTTTTTCTGAAACGACCCACAGGCTACTTTCTTCCTAATAATGATGATGGTGTAGTGATAGTGTTGACAGCTAGTACTTCGTATAGTGCCTTACAGCTTTCCTAGTGCTTTCACCACGTTACCGCCCTTAGTCCTCACAGCCCTGGGCGACGTGGCTGATTTGAGTGAATACTTCAGAGGTAGGTTGTTACAGTCGAATTTCAACTTATTTCCCAGCCAGTTTTCTCAGTGACAGAGCCAGTACTGGGTTCAGGGTCTCGGGGCTAGGAAATTACTCTGTTGGTGCCCAGGAGGTCGATTATAGCTGCAAATACACTTGGTGATGTCATTGCAAATAAGTTAGCAAAAACTATTGACTTTGCTGCCAACTAGTTTTTGTTTCAAACCATGTGGAAGGGAGAACTTTGCTTGTGGCACTGACCGACTGGGTGCTGGTCTGTGCCTGATGGCAGCTTTGCACTGGGTTGATCAGGCTGGTGCTCTGGCCACTGGGCTCAAAGCAATCAGCATATCTTCTTTTACCTTTTTGAAAAAGATCCTCACCTGAGGATATATATTTACTGATTTTAGAGAGAGGAGTGGGGGGGGGATTTTGTGAGAGAAAAACATCAGTTGGTTGCCTCTCATACGTGCTCCTGCTGGGGGTCTAACCCGCAGGCTTTTGGAATCTGAAATGACGCTCCAGCCAACTGAGCCACCTGGCCAGGGCTCAGCATCTTGACATTCACGTGTAGGAGGGTTGCTTGACTTACCTTCTGTAGTCTTGTATGTCAGAAAATGGTGGGTCCAGGGACTGCCCATCAGAATGGACCCGAAATGCTTCTCTCACAGGATGTGTTTTTGAAAACATTCCTGCGAATTACCTTTTTTGTTTTTAAAATAAAGCTTTTGTTTATTTTATTTTTAGAGGGGGAAGGGAGGGAGAGAAACATCAGTGTGCTGTTGCCTCTTGCACATCTCCCCCCCAACTGGGGAGCCATCCCGCAACCCAGGCATGTGCCCTGACTGGGAATCAAACCGGCAACCCTTTGGTTCACAGGCCAGCTCTGAATCCACTGAGTCACACCAGCCAGGGTGCTGTGGATTACCTTTAACAAAAGAAATGAAGAATGTCCTTGACATTTAGGGTGAGACTGGGGTCCTTTTCAGAAGAGACCCTTCACTGAAAGGTAGACAGTTGTGTTCTGTGGGGACATTGATGGAAATGCTAGAATATGCTGATAAAAAGAGAAAGTGGAGGCTGAGTCTTGAGACATTTTTCCTTTTTAAAAAATATTTTCTCCCTGGCCAGTTGGTTGGAGCATCATCCCATGCACCAGAAGTTGCAGGTTTGATCCCTTGTCAGGGCACATACAGGAGGCAACCAGTCAGTGTTTTCCTCCCTCTCTCCCTCCCTCTGTTTAAAATCAATAGACATATCCTCGGTTGAAGAGTAAAATAACTTTTTCTTTTGCGTTCAAATTGATAACTTTTTAACAATAATTGAGGCTTATTCCTCTTTGATGGAACTGTTCAAGTAGAGTGCAGGGTTAAGGACACAGTCTCTGGAATCAGACTGGGTTAGGGTCTACTCTCCCACTTGCATAGCTTGGTAAACTTGGGCAAGTTCTTAACAGCTGTGCCTGGTTTCTACATCCATTAAGTAGGAGTAATTTTAGTCCCTATTTCATAGGGACTTCTCTTCTTGCAGAGAAGATGTTTTGTTTTGTTGTTGCTGGGGTTTTTTGTTTTGTTTTGTTTTGTTAAGATTTTATTTATTTATTCTCAGAGAGGGGAAAGGGAGGGAAAAAAGGAGAGAAACATCGATGTGTGAGAGAAACACACATCGGTTGTCTCTTACGCCCCCAACTGGGGACCTGGCCTCAATCTAGGCATGTGCCCTGACTGGGAATTGAATTGACAACCTTTGGATTAGCAGGCCAGCACTTGATCCACTGAGCCACACCAGTGAGGGCTTAGATAAAATGTTTAATACATGTGAAATGTAGCTTTGTGCCCAGCGTGGAGTAAGCTCTCATTGAACAAGTCTAGCTCGTAGAATTTTAGTGTTCACTGTCAGGCCTTTTCGGCTTACTGTTCCAGTGTTTGATTCAATGTTTTCATTTATTTTTATGTATTCTAGGACACAACTTCGAGTGGGATACTATATTTTTTGAGTTCTCCACTATCCAAGGTTATAAAGAACAGTATTTTATTAGAAATGTTCATATAGGAGTTTTCAGCTAGGGAAACTAGAAGACTTGGGGGTATTGGTAGTTGGAAGAAACACTTTGTAAGAGATTGCTTTGTTGCAAAGGATGAGGGCTTTCCAAGAGTGCACCCCAGAATTGAAATAGCCAGAGCAAGCATGGGTTCTTAGCGTGCCAGCTGCTGTGGGCTGCTCCAGTCTGCCACCCCTGAGCCCCACCAGGCCTTGCAGGCGGCACTGGCAGCTCCAGGGCAGCAGCTGCTGGGCTTGCTAACCCCTCGGTAAGGGCAGCTGGTTGGAAGGCCCGAGCACAGAGAGAAGACAAATTGTGAGTGGCTCATCAGAGTCAGTAGGTCACATCCAGTGGGTTCCTCCCCAGGCTCTGCTTCCCTTGTTGTATCAGCTGTCACAGCTAAATACTTATAGGAAGAATCCCTCTGGGTCTCCCACAGCACCTGGACTTTCCTGGACTGGGTGTGTGGAAATAAGATGGCTCAACCGGTGACTGATTAACGAGATGAAGTGTGTATTGTTTGGATTTTGTCATGGCTGCTTCCTCTACTCCAAGTCACTTAGTACAGGAAGAGGTGTGTGCCATTGGTGTTTATTAATTCATTGACTCAAGGGGTAGCCAGCAGCAGGCATGACTAGAAGTCTTTAATATTGATGTGCTTTGGTGTCAAGTTCATGCACATTTCTCTTGTTGCCCACATCAAGTACTACGTATAAAATGGCCCCAGGAGGAAGCACAGGTTAGTAGACTGGGAATAACTGTTTTTACTGGGAAACATACAGAATGAAAGAAGAGGCAGCTAAGCACGTGTTGTCTTGTGCGGTCATCTCAGTTGATTCACATGCACATTAGTAACAAGTATTTGTAGGTTTGTGCTTTTTGCTTTGTCTGAGCCAGTCATACTCTTTTTTTTTTTAATAATTTTTTTAAAGATTTTTTATTTATTTATCTTTAGAGGGGAAGGGAATGAGAGAGGGAGAGAAACATCACAATGTATGGTTGCCTTTCGTGCATCCCCTGCTGGGAAGTGGCCTGCAGGGAACCGGCCTGCAACCCCGGCATGTGCCCTGCCTGGGAATTGAACAGCGATTGTCTGGTTCGCAGGCCCGTGCTCAATCCACTGAGCTACACCAGCCAGGGCCCAGTCATACTCTTGAAGTTGGTGCCTTTAATATTCTTTGAGATTCTAAGCAGTTAGTACTTTAGTTTTGATCAGGAGCGGCCAGCAGCCAACAGATTGGCATTGAGACACGGGTGTGGTATGGTGACCGTCACTGCATTTAACTATCGCAGTCCTGGCGCCCTTCCCACCTTCTTCCCTAAGGCCAGCTTATTGGTTCCTTCTGGTAGTTTGACAATACTATAAACTTACTAATTTGGAATAAGGACCATTTACAGATACACATTCGTTTACTGAAATACAATGTGGGGAAATTTAGATCTGTATAACAGCTAACTTGAGCTTCACAAAAGGAGGCTTATCCACTTTTTTTTAAAAAGATTTTATTCATCTTTAGAGGGGAAAGGGAAGGGAAGGAGAGAGGGAGAGAAATATCAATGTATGGTTGCCTCTCGTGCATTCCCTGCTGGGAACTAGCCCGCAACCCAAGCATGTGCCCTGACTGGGAATCGAACCTCAATCCCTTGGTTTTCAGACTTGTGCTCAATCCACTGAGCTACACCAGCCAGGGCTATCCACTTTTTTTTTCTTTAATCCTCATTCAAGAACATGCTTATTGATTTTAGAGAGAGAGAAAAGGAGGGAGAGAAGTGGGGAGAAGAAACATCGATCATTTGCCTCTAGCACACACACCAGCTGGAGACAGACCCGCACCCTGGGCATGTGCCCTGACCAAAATCGAACCTGCGACCCTTCAGTTTGCAGGAGGACGCTCCAACCTTGAGCCACAGCGGCCATGCGCTTATCCATGTTTGCATCGGTTTTTGGGGAACATGTCTAAAAAGAACAAGATAATCTCCCTCTCCTCTCACCCCCAATTTTGAGAAGAAACACTTTTAAAATATTTTATTGATTATGCCATTACAGTTGTCCTATTTGCCCCCTTCATTCCCCTCCACCCTGCACACCCCTCCCCCACCATTCCTCCCTTTAGTTTATGTGCACGTGTCTCAAGTTCTTTAGATTCTATATTTCCCATACTATTCTTGCCCTCCCCCCTGTCTATTTTCTACCTACCATCTATGCTACTTATTCTCTGTACCTTCTCCCCCCTTCTCCTCCTCCCACTCCCCTGTTGCTAATCCTCCATGTGATCTTCATGTCTGTGGTTCCGCTCCTGATCTAGCTGTCCTCTTAGTTTGCTTTTGTTTTAGGTGTGGTTCTTAATAACTGTGAGTTTGCTGTCCTTTCACTGTTCATATTTTTTATCTTCTTTTTCTTAGATAAGTCCCTTTAACATTTCATATAAGAAGGGCTTGGTGATGATGAACTCCTTGAATTTATCTTATCTGAGAAGCACTTTATCTGCCCTTCCATTCTAAATGAAAGCTTTGCTGGATAGAGCAATCTTGGGTATAGGTCTTTGGATTTCATGACTTGGAATACCTCTTTCCAGCCCCTTCTTGCCTGTAAGATCTCTTTTGAGAAATCAGCGGACAGTCTGATGGGAGCTCCTGTGTAGGTGACTGTCCCCTTATCTCTTGCTGCTTCTAGGATTCTCTCCTTCATTTTAATCTTGGCTAATGTAATGATGATGTGCCTTGGTGTGTTCCTTCCTGGGTCCAACTTCTTTGGACTCTGAGCTTCCTGGATTTCTTGGAAGTCTATTTCCTTTGCCAGATTGGGGAAGTTCTCCTTTATTATTTATTCAGATAAGTTTTCCACTTGTTGCTCTTCCTCTTCCCCTTCTGGTACCCCTATAATTCAGATGTTGGAACGTTTAAAGATGTCCTGAAGGTTCCTAAGTCTCTCCTCATTTTTTTGAATTCTTGTTTCTTCATCCTTTTCTGTTTGGTCATTTTTTTTCTTCCTTCTGGTCTACTCCCTTGATTTGAGTCCCAGTTTCCTTTCCAGTACTATTGGTTTCTTGTGCATTTCCCTTCATTTCAATTAGTTTAGCCTTCATTTGTTCCTCTAATTTGTGACTAAAATCAACCAGTTCTGTGAGCATCCTGATCACACCAGTGTTTTGAACTGTGCATCTGATAGGTTGGCTATTTCTTGGTCGCTTAGAGTTATGGGCTCTGGGGCTTTGAGTTCTTCTTGAGCCATAATGTTTTGGTCTGTTCGTGCCTGTTACGTATGAGGGATGGAGCCCTAGGTGTTCACCAGGGCGGGGCCACCCAGGTCGCTGGGTTGTGCTGCTGTATGTGGGGGCGGGGTCAGAGAAGGGCATTAGCAGTCCCCTTTGCTGCTTCCCGGCACTGGGGCCTGCACGGTCTGTCTCACTGCTTGCTCCTTCGCCTGGTTTATCTGCGCATGAATGTGTGTCCATGGTCAGCCTGCTGCCTTGTGCCCTCACTGGATCTGCCCATTGCCACCCCACGCCTGGGATCTGCCAACTGCCGCCTGTGCTTCTGGGTCAGTCCCACCGATTTTTCCTGCCCGACCCCATTCTGCCAGCCGCTGACTCCACCCCTCTAACCTGTCTGGCTGAGTCTGGCAGAGTCTGGCTGAAGGGTTCGTTGTTTTCAGACTTCCGTACAGTTCAATTTTCTGTGTTTTGGTTGCATTTTTGTTACTAAACCTTTGTTGCCTTTAAACTTGGTTGTGCGAGGAGGTACAGTGTTTCCACCTACACCTCCATCTTGGCCGGAAGTCCCCCGAGAAGAAACACTTTTTGATTCTTTTTGTGAGGCTAGTTTTTTTCAGACCTAGTTGATGGGATTCTCTGTGGAAGAAATGTACCCTGTACAACTTCCCGGTGAAAGGAGATGTGTTGAATATAAGATATTAGCATTTTTCAGATTGCCATGAAAATATAGTATGTAAACTGACAGCTGGAGGTTTCAGGGTTTGCGTGAGTCTCAACCCTCCCAAAGCACACAGTTGCAGGCACAGGGAGGGGAGTTGAGGATGTTGGAGCAGATTGAGATGCTGTCAGCTCACACTGCTTTTCGTGGGTTTTTCTTTGTATCATTTGGCTTTTGGGATCTGTTTGCACTATGAGTTGACATGGAGAATGACCTATTCTGCTTTGCTTTCAGAGCATTTAGGAGAGATTGTGCAACTGGTATCAGGGTCAGGGGTAGGGGTGTATTTTGAAATAATTGTGCTATAACTATTGTGTTCCTGTTATGCAGGCTGTCCAAAATAATCACTTCTGGCTGAGATTTATATCCATTTTATTCTGCCTCTAGCAGAAATTCAGAAGTGACTCCTCTGTCAGCCTCCTCCCCTCACTGCCCTCTTTTGGCTTAATTTGTAAGTTCCATTCTTAAACATTCTGCATAAATGCCTGGCTTCCCTGAGCTGACTCTCTCTCTTACTGAATGGGTGATGTTATGTTTTAACCTACTGTGTAGGTGATGAGGATATTTTACTCTGAGTAACCAGACTGTCTAGTTAACACAAGCTTCACAGGAGCAACTTTGTCTGACCCAACATTGGGCGATGTTTTTGGTTTTCAGGGATAAACATTTTTTAAAAGACCTCAAAGTGAGATCCTCCTGTGTGCTTGCAGAGTAAACATCTGCCTGACCACCAGGTGCTTCCCAGGAGCTCTGCAGGAGCTTGGTTAATCCAGGCAAGCTCTGCTGTCCTCCAGTTTTTCCTTCTTTCCCTGGAGACTTCAGACATTCTGCACGGTTGGCGGGAAAGTGGGAGTCAAGGAGACTCCTTGTTACCGGGCTTTTCTTGATGACCGAGTAAACTTTGCTTGTCGCTACTCAGCATATACCACCAGCGGTTCTTTTTCTGAAGAAAGCGAGTGCTTTCAAGCCGCGAGGCTTCCTTGCTTCAGTGGGGATTGCCAGTGCTCAAAGGAATGCTGTCAGCCCTGGGTTTTCTTTTCTTTGTGAAGCTGTAGCTTGGTGGGGCCAAGTGGCAGGACCCGGCTTGAACGATGATTTACTGCTGCTCTCTGTCTGTTTTCACGTCCTGGGGACCTTGTGAAAACGGAGCTCTGGCTTCAAACCGCCCACAGAGTCTTGGCCTTTCTTCCCTCTCTGGCCTGGGGAGACCGAGATGACAGTGTGTCTGAGCTGGCTGTTCTGTGCTCGGGTCCCTTCCTCCCTCATACAGTCTTCTAAAGTTCAGAGGCAGGGATGAGACTCCCCAGTTCCTAAGAACCTAATGGAGGCCTCCGTTTTTCATCCTCACAGTCAAACCCACACCTCAGTGAAGTGCTTCATTTTACCAGCAGGCAGTTAAGACACTTTGCTTACTTTTCCCGTGTGGAATGATGTTTGGTTCCTGGTTGAAAGGGTCACTGTTAAAACAGAGTACAGATGTTTAAGAATTCAAAGTATCTAGGTACTTTGGGAATGTGTTGGAGGTATGATTACCTCTCTTTGTATTGAAGGAGCTGGTGTTTCACAACAAGTTGTGTGTTTGTGCACATGTCTCTAGTATGCTACGGCATCAGCACACGATGCTGTTCATACATGCGGAAATCTCCACATCATTTGACTTTCAGATGCATTATCTCTCTTTCATTTTATTTTGGCCATCTTGTCCAGCCTATTCGTTTTGTCTCACACTCAAAACACATTTGTACTTCAAACCTATAGTAACCAATAGTGTTCCATGGGGATCAAAAATGTATTAGAGAAGCCCTGGCTGGTGTGGCTCAGTGGATTGAGGCGCCGCCTGTGAACCAAAGGGTTGCTGATTCAATTCCCAGTTCGATTCACAAGCCTGGGTTGTGGGCCAAGTCCCCAGTTGGGGGTGCACCAGAGGCAACCACACATTGATGTTTCTCTTCCTCCCTTCTCCGCTCTCTAAAAAATAAAATAAATAAATAAGTAAATAAATGTATTAGAGGAGCCACAGGAATGACAGGGCCCCAGCCCTGTGGGGAAGTGTTGCCTATTCTGAGTTTCTTTTGATCAGCCTGTGATTGTCCCACTAGAGGGCAGTTCAGGAACAGATACGAGGTGGCGAGCAGACCCTTTTTCTAAAGAGCAGGGGCGCTCTTCTGCTCAGATTGAAGGTGGGCAGTGTCCATGGTCAGGTTCACTTGAGTCTTGGCTCCTGTGTGAGCACGGATCACGGTGCTAGAAAGGCAGAGTCTTTAGAGCCTCTGAGTCTGCTTTGCGAAGGTGTGGTAGATGTTAATTTCTAAACACGGGGCTCCAGCAGTGGCTGACAAGTAGTCTTAGTTCTCTTCTTTCACAGAAATGTTCGTGTGACCTTTTACCTCTGACCATCATCCCCTTCCCATCAGGTGGATCCCCAGTTACACTCTTATCACGTTGCTCTGCCCTGTTTTCTTCCTAGCACTCACCACTGTGTAAAGTTGCTTTGTTTGTGTTTTTGTTTAGAGTCTATTTCCCTTGCCCTTTTCTGAGCTGTATCTTTAGCTCAGCACAGTGAGTGTCTGGCACATGGTAGGCATTCATAATATCGGAAGGAAGGAATCTTTGCCAGGAAAAGCAGTAACTGTTCAGGAATATTTTGTGTATTTGTTTCACTTTTGATCGCTGAGAAAACTGAATCTACCCCAAACCTGTCTTTTCCGGCCTTCTTTCTTCAACTTTGGTCCTGTCTGTTGGGAAGAATGAAGACGAATGATTTTCTAAGTCTCTTTTCTCTCCCCCACTCTAGCTTGCCAGCAAAGCACGGACAGAGAAGGAGGAGAAACTGAGCCAGGCCTATGCAATCAGTGCTGGTGTCTCCCTAGAGGGCCAGCAGCTCTTCCAAACCATTCACAAGACGTGAGTTGGGGGATCACAGGGGTCCCTCGTCCTGGGGTAATGCTGCCTGGCTGTGCTCTCTGGGGCGGACTTTCGGGTAGTCGTGTTCCTGAAAGTCACCAGGGAGGCTGGGCGGTGTGTCGATAGCACCTCGGCACCCAGGGCTGTGGGTGCCTGTTGCCATTCCATACAGAGGAACGGTGTAATCATGGACAGGTTGTCTTCCGTGGGTGTCCGTTTGCGGTTTCTTCTGTAAGACTTAGTTTTGGATTAGGTCACCCCTACAGGTCCCTTCCAGACCTAGTAGTTCTGAATTTAGAATTAGTGATTTCTTTGTCTTTTATTATTTTCATCTTGTACCTTTCTCTAAAAGTTTATGCAATTTTATTAAGGAAAAGTTGTATCTGTTTTACCCTTCTCGGTTGTACATTGAGGTAAACACAAGGCGTTAAGGAGAGCAGAAGGCCGCCTGTCGTCGCCTTCTGAAAGATGTTTTGTCACAGCAGAAGTCATTTGACTCGCCACTCGCTTCCCTAGTTGCTGAAAAACTGAAACATTTGACACCCCCCCGCCCCCCTGCTGCCTTCTGTTACCCTGTTTAACCACCTGGGTCTGGTGCGCAGATGGCAGCTGGCATTAGAGTCGTTTGTGGCCGTGGTGGGAGTATCGGAACGTTCACAGGTGTGTGAAGGAGCTCTCCGTAGTGTCAGCTGTCCTGGGCTCCCCGAGTGTGAACTGGAGTGGGTTTTCCCGGTCTGGCAAGAGCCCAGCTGTCTGATGATGGAGAGGGACCGGTTTGGGGAGCGGCTTCCCTTTTTGGCAGAGCACAGATCACAATACGATGGGGAATGACGGCGAATTCGTTCTTCTGGTTTTCCCCCAAAGTGCCATGTCCCCCTAGCGTGAAGGTTGGCAAACAGCCAGCAGGCCAGATCTGCGTATTTGTTTATACGTCGTCTGTGGCTACTTTTCTGGTGCAGTGGCGTAGTTCAGTGGTGGTGACAGAGATGGTATGGCCTTCAGAGCTCAAAATATTTGCTCTCTGGCCTTTTACATAATAAAAAGCTTACCAACCCCTACCTAACCCCTGGGCTGCTACTTAAGTTGACTCTAGTGGCCTGAGCCTAGCTCTTATTTGTAACTCAATTTGGTTTGGACTTCTAAGGCTGCTAGCAAGTTTGCTATGGTTTTCCAGGCCCTTAATGCTTTTTAAAAATATATATGTATAATCTTTGTTATATTTTTTTCCGTTGTCATTTAGTCCCCTTATATCTCCCTCCTAAGGCCCCTAATGCTTCAGAGCAACACTTCTGGGCCTTCCTCAGAGTAAACGTGCATCAGTTTCACTGCTGTTCCTGGCCAGTGGTGCCCAGGAAGTGTTTCTTGGCCACTCTCCCTATTGGCTAGTGTTGGCTGAGTGGTGAGCTGGGAACTTGGGGTCAGCAGGAGGTATGGGGTGCCCGCAAGAGATAACTTTCATCTGCTCTTTTTTCCTTCCAGCATTAAAGACTGTAAATGGCAAGAAAAAAACATCATAGTCATGGAAGAAGTTGTTATTACACCCCCATATCAAGTGGAAAACTGTAAAGGCAAAGAGGGGAGTGCACTGAGCCATGTACGCAAAATAGTAAGTAAAGGAGCCATGAGACTTTAGGTAGAGGGTGATTCACCCTTGGCCTTCACCCTCCAACCTCAGGGCAGGACAGTGCGCTGCAGGCCCTGCCACCAACACAGCCGAGCGGTCCTGCTTAGCCTCTCTGCCTCCCTGCAGGGCGCTGCTCTGTGGCTGTGGCTTGGACACTCCCACGGGGGTGGAACCACCGGATAGTAACAGAATAAAGTGAGCGGTCGTTTGCAGTGTGGCCCTCTGTGTGGGGCTTTTTGGAATTCCTCTCATCTCAGCCTGGATTCTTCTCGGGAAGGGCTGGTGGGAATAAATCAGTTGCCACTGGCGTCCCTGACCCTGCATATGGCATGTGACTTCTTAGATTGAGTTGTAGCATTTATAAAAAATCGTTGAAAGACCAACATTGTGGATGTAAAAAATTTAAGACTATAATCCCCCACCAGCGTTCCGTTCTGCACTTGTATGAAGAGGGGAGAGGGATTTTCGAATGATAATAATCTCTCTTCAACTTCTGTTTTAGTTTATAGATTCACCTTCTTTTATCCAATCTTAGCTGAAGCTGCAAAAAGTGTGACTGAAAGAGGAGACCCCCACCTGCCTTGCAGGAACAGCCCACAGACAGCAAGGGCAGAGGCACCCAAGTGACCCCGGGGGCTGGTTCGCTGGGCTGGGGCTGTTGAAACCTGGAACGGACGGTTTGAGAGGCCCTCCGTGCCTGGCTCCTGTTCTGACCTCAACTGACTGGTGTCTTTCAGGTTGAAAAACATTTTAGAGATGTGGAAAGCCAAAAGATACTGCAGCGTTCACAAGCCCAGCAACCACAGAAGGAGGCTGCCCTGTCATCCTGAGTCCACATCCACGGAGGGCTCTCCCAGCATCCAGCCAAGGAGGCGATGGTGGTGGCTCCAGCGGAAGCAGGCCGGGGGAGGGAAGGGATCCTGTATTTCCCATTGGCTCTTGTTAACAAAGGGTCGGCATTTCCAAATCTTAGACTTGAACAAACAAAACACCCAACAAAAAAGAACAAGAGAATAATTTAAAAGTTGAACCATTACTTGACTAGCAGACTTCGGTCCACCATGTCCTTTTCACAGCCCCCTCTGGAACGGTCACCTTGTTAGTTTCATTTTTGAAAATTTCTTTCTGGCTCTGCCCTTTCACCTCTGACTTTCCTTTCCTAGTCTGTCCCTGCCATTCTGTTTTTATAAGTGGCTACATTTGCCTTCTGAATGAAACCTCTACAAGAAACTTCTACATCTTTTCCAAAATAAAAGTAACAAGCTGACTGTGATACTTCAGTTGAGACTAGAACAGCAGACAGGTCTCACTTTAAATTTTTCTTTTTTTCTTTTTCTTTTTTTGCACAGGGCATGGCTTGAATTAGTTTTATTTTTCTTAACTTTAAATATATATATGAAAATATATATTAAAATGTTCTCTAAATATTTTCTGCTTCTTGCAGGTCTCTTTTTACTAGATCATGGCCACTCTTCCCACCTCATCCTTCTGAAAGTGAAAACGTATTGCCCTCCCCACCACCCATAGTCAGGCAACTAACCTGACTTAGTTCACAGCAAGAATCTGGCAGCACTTGGCGGAGCCAGTGTGTTCAGATAAGAGTCGGCTCTGAGGGTTCCTGGTGGCTGTCAGTTTTCAGTTTCTATGTGTGCACCAGTCTCACATTGGGCCGAAAGCTCAGGATTCTCCCTGTCTTTTCTCTTACTTCACGGTACTAGAAGGACCTCTTCAGCACTCCCTGGTCTCCTAGATGGGAGAGTCAGCTGACCTTTCTCCAGTGTCCTCTGCAAAACTGTTTTGCGTGGCACACTCCACTCCTCCTTGAGGGGTGATACTCCTTCATCAGAAACCTGGAGTCCGCCTATCCTGACCTCTCTTTAAGTATGCACCCAGAGTCACTAGCCCAGAAGAAGGCTGGGTTGCCTATACTTTCTCTTCTGCCAGCCTCCTACTCTGATGCCCGTCCCCACTCCCTGTAAATTTTACAAGCTTATGAGAGTTTGTATGTGCTCAGCCAGTGGGCAGAGAACCTGGAAAGAATTCTGGACTTTAGCCCACCAGTTTGTCTGGGTCGAGTAACCTGCTGAGAGCTGAAATTGGCACCCGTCGCCCCGTGCCTCCCGGGCAGTCCACTGGGGCCGAGTGGGCCACCTCGGTGTCGGGCACTGAGTGCGGTGTGGGCGACGCTCGTGTGACTGGCTAGAGCTTGGGGGTGGGGTGGGGGTTCACTACTATTTTTTTGGCCATGATCTCTTCCCCCCTTTTTTTTAATTAAATAAATGGATCAAAATTAAATAATTCAAGCCCTGCCTTCAAAATGAATTTTTTTTTAGTATTGTTTAGCAAAAACAATAAAAACCCAAATTTTTTTAACCATCACTCGTGTCTCGGGTTTGTGCGTGCTTTAGAGGCCCCAGAGGGAGGGAGTCTGAGGGTGTGTGCGTTTGGTCTGACTTCCCCTTTGGATTCTTGGCTTCCTGTTCTTTATCCTCTCTCCTCTACTCCCTGAGAACTCCATCCAGAAGTCTGGGCAAAGTGTAGTTCAAGAGGGGCATCCAGGGTTGGGAGTTGTAAGTGGAGTAGGAGAATAAAGGGGCTGGGTACATGCAGAACACCCATTTTTTAAAACAGGATTTATTTATTTTTAGAGAAGGGGAAGGGAGGTAAAGAGAGAGAGAAACATCAGTGTGTGGTTGCCTCTGGCACGCCCCCTACTGGGGACCTGGCCCACAACCCAGGCATGTGCCCTGACCGGGAATCAAACCGGTGACCTTTTCGTTTGCAGGCCGGCACTCAGTCCACTGAGCCACACCAGTCAGGGCAGAAGACCATTTGTAACAAGACTGTTTAGAGGAAAAATGAGAGAAGACTGACAAACTTTCATACTCACCTGCCATTGGCCAGAACATAGTTTAAAGTACCATGCCTTTGATTTAGTCTGCGTGGAAGTGTAGATTTCTGGAGAAGGGAAAGAGGGAAAAGGGAAGAGACCTTGCAAGATCTAGGAGACCTAAGAGGTGTGATTAAAACAGTGATGGCAATTAGGGGGAAGCTCTTGTCATGTGTCCTGTGTTGTCCCTTCCCCCCAGTGGTCTCTAGGTCTGAATGGGAGACGGTGGGTGTAACTTTCTGGTGGGAAGTGCTTTGACTCTCTGGTTTCAGTCAGTCTATGTGATGTGGGGGAACTTGAAGCAGCTGTGGAGATAGTGTAATGGGGAAGACAGGCAGAGAGGTGTAGGGAGCTGAGGCTTTGGAAATAAGTGCTTGGGTTCAAATCCTTACATCTCTGTTTTCTCACTTTGTGCCTCGGTAAGTCATTTCAACTATCTCAACCTTTATTTCCCCAACTGTAAATACTGAATTAATCCTTATCTCCTAGAATTGGCACGAAGGGTTAAAGAAAATATTTTATTATTTTTTTAAAGGTTTTATTGATTTATCTTTAGAGAGGAAGGGAAGGAGAGAGGGAGAGAAACATCAATGTATGGTTGCCTCTCATGGGTCCCCTGCTGGGAACTGGCCTGCAACCCAGGCATATGCCCTGACTGGGAATCGAACTGTGATCCTTTGGTTCATAGGCCTGTGCTCAATCCACTGAGGTACACCAGCCATGGCTAAAGAAGATATTTTAAATGCCTGATACTTACAAGGTGCTCTGCCAGTGTTAATATAAATTATTATATTAATAATAATTTATTAATTGATAATAATATGAGCCTGGTCCTGGGGTGGTTAAATGTGGACATGAAACTGGATTAGATGGTTTCCCAAGGCTCCAGCCGTGTGTCACAAGTCTCTGTTTAGCTGGCATTTTAAGTGAGGCTGATGCTGTTACCTCCCTCACAGCTCTCGCCCCTACCCCTTCCCTGGAGTCCCTGAGGAATTTCTTTGAGTATACTTTGAAAACCACTCACTTTACAGAAAGAAGGGGAGTGAGTGCCACCAGGGTGAGTGACCTGTCGAGGGGACCCTGTAGTGGCAGAGCTGGAACAAAACCCCAGCTTTATCCACCCCTGGGCTCTGCTGCTGCTTTGCGACTTTTCCACACTGTTGGCATGTGTACCGCTCACATGCGTTTGCCAGGTGCAGGATGGAACACCGAGGAGACAGGTGAGTGGCAGGAAAACTCCCCGGAACTGAAAGAACGTGGAACTGTTGACGAGCGCGGTGCAGTGGTCTCCCATTGACGATGCAGCGCCCAGGTAGTTACACACCATCTCCCCGGCTTTGAGACAATCGTGTCCCTCTAAATACACGCACCCCTCTCTGCCCCAGGGCCCGATGGCCTCTCCACGCCTGTCGTTTGGAGCATCTCGTCCATTTGGTGTAACAGCCTCACCGCACCGAGTTGATACTGAATCTGCTGTTAAGTCTGAGTAGCTCATCACTGGTTTCTGTTTAGTGTTTGGAAAATTGCTCAAGCACTTCAATATTGGTCCAGGGATTCCAGCCTGGGAACCACGAATGTAGGGTAAAGTTTCCTTGGCAGTTTTGAAGCTTAAAAATGTGTGTATCCAAATTTCTTCTCATCCATAAGACATTCTGGTTAAGGAGGGAGTAGAGGGTTTTCAGCTGCACACAAATAGAATCTGTTGGTGGACAGGGAGGACCCTGTGGTGGGAAGGTGTAATGGTAGAAGCTGCAATGTTCAAGGTGAGTGGTGGGGATGGTGGTTGGGGCACGCGTTTGGGTATGGGGACTGGTCCTCGCATTTGGAAGGTGAGCGCTGTTTTACGTGCTAGGTCTGTTTTCCTGTCGGTGCTGCAGACTCTGGGCCGCAGAACCCCCTTTGAGGAAAGGACATCGCGGTCCAAACTCGGGGATTTACCGTAATACCAGGAAGTACCTGTCCGAGGAGGAAGGGGTGCGGCTGGGCTGGCCGCCGGCCCCTGGTGGCAGACTGCTGCGGGGTTATCAAGTTCCAGCGAGGTTTTTTTTTTTACCATTCTTACATGGCTTACTGCGGGGAGACTAAAGAATGAGGCAGGCATTTTCCATATGCCACCTAAGGCGCGGTGGCCGTCTTTCCCGTTCTCTGGATTCTAAGGCGCTTCTTCCTGCCCCGGCGTTTCCGAAAGTGCAGTGCGGGTCAAAAGCCCCTCGTCTCGTGCCTACGGTGTGCGCTCTGTAGTCCGTTAGGATGGTAGGCTGCTTTTTTTTTTTTTTAAGATTTTGCTTATTTATTTTAGAGAGAGGGGAAGGAAGGGAGAGAAACATCAGTGTGTGGTTGCCTCTTGTGCATCTCCTGCTGTGGACCTGGCCCACAACCCAGGCATGTGCCCTGGTTGGGAATTGAACCTCGACCCTTTGGTTTGCCGGGCAGCACTCAGTCCACTGAGCTATGCCAGCCAGGGCTATGGTAGGCTTCTTATACGTTAAGGGTCTGAGGCTGAGTGGTTTCTTAATTTACTTCTGATCTCAGTAATTAGTTCTGTCTTCTACCATTTGTTGTTTCAAAGGCCCCTCTGAAGTCATCCTTGACAAAAACGGAAAGTGATTCCTGTGATTTGTTTATGTCCTATTTCATGTAGTATGTATGGCTTGCATGATAGTTTCTTGTTTAGGTTTATCTTTAGTGGCCTATTGGGGGCTTTTGAGGCCCCAAGGCGAGGATTATGACTTACGCATTCCCGAGTTATTCCCAAGCGCCCAGCTGTTGAGATGAGACTGAAGGTAGAGCTTTGGAAGGTGTCAGTTTGATGACTGAGTCACCTGAGGCAGGAGGAAAAGTGACCTGGTATTGACTGGGTTTTGAAGAAAGCTTGACTTAAGTTTGGGAACAGGACAAGGGGTCAGTAAAGGACATGGGGGGGGTGGGAGAAAGGGGTACCTCTCCAGCTTGGGAAGCAGCAGGGCTGGCCCCTAGGTTCTCCAGTCCAGGACAGACACTGGCAACTGGGACCAACGCTGGTTAGACTTCGGCCTCCCTTGCGCATTTTCTTTTCATTTTCAGTTTGGTTGAAAAGTCTAAAGTGGAACGGAGTTTCTTCCTGAACCAGCGAGTTGAGGGGAAGGCAAATTTCTGGTGCTGACTCCGACAGGTGGTCTTCAGTGGGGGGTCACACAAGTGGTTTGTTTTTCTCATCTGGTCCCTTTATCCTGGTCTTTGGCTTGAAGTAGTTTAGGCTTTACTATAGGAAGGTATGTGTACTAAAGGGGGATATTCTGGGATGGCCCCTGAGATGTGATTTAAGGTGAAATTTGGAGAAAAAGGTGTCAGCGAAGAGTTCTCAGAAGGAACAGCAAGTGCTAAAGCTGTGGCTGACAAGAGCTTGGGACGTTTAGGGCCTGCCAGAAGATGACTGTCAGAAGATAGGCGGCCGGGCCTCGTCAGCAGGGTGGAGGAGGAGGCAGGAGCCACAGGGGGCGGGCCTTGTGGCCAGTGTAGGGACTGGGATCTGTTCCTGCACAGTGGGGTGCTGTTGGGGGATTTAGGCTGCGCAGGGATTTGACCTGACGTTTGGCAGCTGCAGTGGAAGGGGACAGGCTCCTTAAGAGGCTGTCGAGCTAGTCTGGGCAAGAGCTAGTGGTGGCGGGAGTGGGTTCGGGGCTGGTAGGGCTGCTGGGGGACTGGATGTGAGGGCGAGGTGGTGGGCAGAGAGGAACTGAGAACGACTTACGGGTGGATGACAAGCAACGGGAGGGGAGCAGGTTTGTGGAAAGCCCACGAGTTCTGTTTTGCCATGTCGTCTTTTTGCTCAGGAAACACTGGAGAGGAGATGGCAGCTGGGGCCTGGAGGGTGAGCCCGGGGTTCACGGAGGGCTGGGCTGGGGCTCGACACTTAGTGTCACCGACTCCATGAAGACGGGGGATGCCATCCACGGCCCCAGTGGGTATTTTGGCCTCTGATAGGAGGGGGCCCTTCCTTTGTAAAGAGGAAGGAAGGATGCCCTGGCTGGTGTGGCTCAGTGGATTGAGTGGCTGGCCTGCGAAACAAAGGGTTGTCAGTTTGATTCCCAGTCAGGACACATGCCTGGGTTGCAGGCCAGGTACCCCAGTGGGGGGTGCTCCAGGGGCAACCACACATTGATGTTTCCTTTTCTTTCTCGCTCTCTTCCCCTGCCTCTAAAAATAATAAAGTCTTAAAAAAAGAAAGAGAGAGAGGAAGGGAGGAGAACAGGTCTTCAGCTGAGTCTGTAAGCCGGCAGGGAGGTGAGGGTGAGGGAGGGTATGTCCTGTGGCTCAGTAAACACGTAAGAGAAAATGCTAAGATTTCCCTCTAGAGGTGTGTGCTTGTGCATATAGGGTGCATCTGGCCAGGTGCCCTTTGTGTGACTTTGTATGACTTGGGTACAGACACAGAAAGGGGTAGCTGGGTACACCCAGGGTGTCCGTCTGGTCTGTATAGAGGGAGGAGGGATTTCAGCTGAGGATATTTGCAAGGGAGTAATTACAGTGACGGGCCCTTCACCCTACAGTGCACTTCAGTCTTGTCCAGGTAGCCTTTCTGAAAGTGTCTTGCTGTCATCCCCTAGGCACTGGCTCTAGGAAGGATACGCAGCCTTGCAAATCTGGGGTCAGTATGTGAACAGGTGCCTCTGGTGCCAGGGCCCTGCCAGGTGTGGCACGGGAAGCTCAGCACGAGCATCCCAGCACTTAGAAACGCAAGGGTCTTAGAGCTCGTGTGGAATAGCCCAGCCTCCCAGTTTAAATCTCTGTAGCGTCAGCCGCAGGCTGCCCCTGCTTAGGCACTTGGGTTGAGGAGGAGCTGTGCTTTGAGAAACAGCACGTGACAGCGCTGTTGTGCCCCTTCGGTCTCCACGCAGCTGCTTGTTTCTAGGACCGAGGCTCAACTGGCTCAGGTCACCTGCAGGCCAGTCCTCGCGGACATTTCCTTGTCCTGTCAGCCCTTGGACGAGGGGCACAGGAGGTGCTGAACTGGCAGGCGGGACTGGGAGCTGACTTGTCTTCAGTTAAATAACCTTTTAGCCAACAATACAGGCCTCATCACGGCTTTTTAAAAACCTTGGTTCTGTAATGTGCTAGTTGTCCTCCCCAAAGTTGTGTTAGTTCCAATTTTTATAAACTGTCTTCCAAAGGGATATCATGAGAGACTTTAATAAGATCCAGATGTTTGTCTACGACAGCCGTCCAGTAACCCTGTTAAAAAAGCAAAGCCTTGGCTGGCTGGCTGAGTTGGTTAGAACGTCGTGCCGTACACCAGAAGGTTGTGGGTTCGATCCCCGGTTGGGGCGCGTGTGGGAGGCAACTGGTCGGTGTTTCTCTCACGTCAGTGTTTTTCTCCTCCCTCTCTAGAATCAGTGACTGTATGCTCAGGTGAGGATTTAAAAACAATTTTTTAAAGGAAATCGGCTTATTTGTAGTGAAGTCATGTGGCTACCTAGTTAGTGATCATCGTTTTAGGTAACTAGTCAGACAGCATGTTCGATGAGCCCTTGTGGAGTTTTTTAAATTGTTACACTTATTTGTCTGACTTGAAAATTGGAACTTCTGCTGAGCTCAAGTCTCTGGCAACCTTCTGCTTGCAACGTTTTCTCAAAGATCATTGGCAGTGATTCCTTAAGTTTTTCCCGTGTAATTTACTGGAACCAGATCACATGAATTAATTCAGAGGGGCTCAGATTCATGTCCTAGGTTGGTGGTGGTTCAGCTCCTCTCTCCATTCTGGGGACAGTCTGTAGACTGTGCCTTCTTAGACAGGTGTCTGGCTGGCCGGAGCACCGGAGCGGCGGCCCAGTCTGGGGCCCTGTAGCGTGCTCAGTGGTTAGGAGCACGGCTGGACTCAGGCAGGCCTGAGTCGTGTCAGGTTCGCCTCTGCCACCGATGAGCAGTGTGACTGCGACTTCCCTACCTTTGCTAAGCATCGTTTCCTCATCTGTGAAATGTGTGTCTCAGGTGAGGATTAAATGAAGCCTTTAATAAGATGCTTTGTCTTTAGTAATCTCTTCCAAATGCCATTCTTTTTTAAGGACTTTGCTGGCTGGAGCTACTGAGCACACTAGGAACACAGAGAAAGTAACTTGTTTGGCCTCCTAGGACCAGGCAGAAGCACGAGGCACAGACACCTGGCCCCAGACCCTTCCCTGTTTCAGAAGGAGATGCCGGGCATTCTTTGAAAGTTAGAGTGGAGTATTTTGACCTTTGGACTAGTGGGAACAAGAGAGAGCATTCCCTTCCTTTGTGTCTAGACAAGACCTAGGTGAATTATAGGTGATGGCAGATTTATTAGGCAGTGTAGATTGGAAGGGCACACGCCTGGCTCCTTCCTGACTTGAGGGTGGCCTCCAAAGGGTCTCATGCTCTCATCCCGATAAGAAATAGAGCAGAGTGTGGGGCTCCAGAAGGGGGAATGGGCCTGTTCTTAGAAAAAGAGGGCAGGGTCCTGCTTTCCACATATAAGACCACAAGGCCTTGGAGAGTTCCTCATCCTGTGTCTTAGGCCCACCCTCAAGACTATGGCTTCCTCAGCTGAGAGCTGATCTCTCACTCTTGCTTTTGGGGGTGGGCCTAAGACACAGGACCTCTGGCCAGAGGTCAGGAGGGCAGGTCACTAGAACTGACATTCTTTCCACTGCCATTCTTGGGCTGGGGCTGTATTCAATAGGTGGTGCCAGAAATACAGGTGAGCGCATTGGGCTTCTGAGGCCTGAGGCCTTGACCTCTATGGCTAGATTATGCCAGGATGTAGTTGGGTCTATATTCTGCTGGCAGGAAGGCAGCATTTCTGCCAGGGTCGAGTGGGAAATAACGTGTGGTAGGGTGGGAAGTTGAAGTAGAAAAGGGATTGGAGGGTTAAACAGGCCATATTCCCCTGTTGCTTTTCATTCTAGTAGGAAGAAGGGTATGAAAGGTGGCTGGGGCTGGGGAATGTGGGGGTCTCCAGCTGAGCTGGCTTTTGCCAGAAACCTGGGTGGCAGATAAAATCATGGAGGATGGAGAGGAGATTCCTTGAGATCACGCTGGGGGGCCTGGGAAGTGATAAGATCCGTGAACGATGTCTTTTTGTTCTCTCCTAGCTTCCATTCTTGCCCAGGGTTCTGAGTGGAGGAGGGAAGCATGAAGTCTCAGCATCCATGAGTGCCTGATGCCACCCTCATCCCAGCCCCTCATGGGGCAAGGATGGGGCAGATATGGCCACTCCTTCTTTGCCATGGCCATGATCACAGTGGTGGTATCAGCCCTGATTGGGAACCTGGGGGGCAGCATGCCCAGTGCCATGCATCTGCCTAGCTGTGGGCAATGTGTTGGACTGCGGGGGCCTCTACCTGCTCAGCCTACCCCCCAGGCCTCCTGACAAGAGTCTGGCCCTTGGAGTTGAGCCACCTGTTAGGTAGCTCCTTCCGGGGCCTGTGGGGACTGAGGGTGCTGCTGCTTTCTTGCCATGTCCTGTGGGATCGGGCTAATGGAGCGCTGGGGCGTCTGGGTTTCCTGTAGTGGCTGGACAGCCAGATGGCCTGCCTGCCCCCAGACTTCCCAGCCCCCTGGCCTCTTGCTCCACCTAGACCTCTCAACCTGCTTGCCCTCCTGAACCCCTGCAGCCTGTGGGGCCTGGGAAACCTGGAACAGCTTGACCTGAGCCACAACCAGTTGGCTCAGCTGGGCACAACTGGGCTCAAGAGCCTCTTCTGCCTACACTGGCTCTCGCTGGCTTGGAACCAGTTGTAGCAAGTTGGGTATGTGGGCCTGGCCACTGTGCCAAGCCTGGCAAGCTGGAAGCCAAAACCTTGCTGTGCTGCAGGTGCTGGGCCTACTCTCTTGTAGGCAACAGGCTGCAGCACCCTTGAGTTCAAGGTGATGGTAGGCATCTGGGCAGTGGGCACGCAACTGCTGCTGGCCAGTAACCTATGGGTATGCGACTGTGACCTGCAGCGGGCCTTTGGTAAGCTGATTGGCATTTGCATGTAGCCAACCTGGGCAGCTTGACTTGTGTTGAACTTGGAAGGCTGGTGGGGGCAGTGCTGAGCAGTATGGGGCCGGGCTCTGGCCAAGACGGCTACTGTGATGGGTATCACGGGTACCCTGCTGGTCACCGTGACTGTAGCTGCGGTCACGGCCGAGTAAAAGTGTAGGTGGTGTCCCCAGAGGAGCTGGGGAGCCCTCTGGAGAGGTAAGGGGGTGTTGCAGACGGAATTTGATGCAGCCGGATTAGGGAGAGCAGAAGGAGCGGTGGGAGAGGAAAATGGGTGTTCCTCACGAGTCTTAAGGACTCAGTTGTCTGCCCACTCAGGGGTAGGAGGAGCGGTGGTGGTGTGAGGGACAAATGGCTGTGTCCACCTCAGGTGCTCGTAGTCTTAACTTCAGTACTGGAAGATTAATTTGTGTTGTAGGATGGTGGATGGGGTGCAGGAAGATGGGTGGGAGCAGCTTTGCAGTGGCAGTCCCAGAATGCCCAGAACTTTTACCCAATTTTTAATTCACGAACAATTACTAAGTACTACAATGAATAAGACATAGTCGAAGCACCTTTTATTTGCATATCCAGCACATGTTTCCTGACCACATTGTGTATACCAGGCTCTGGGGATACAGTAGTAAACAAACCAGACACTCCTTGGCCTGGAGCTCACAATCTAGTGTTACTCTAGTCATTAACAGAAGAATCACAAATATATAAATATGCCAGTGTGATTAGGGATTCAAAGGAAAGGTGCCTGATAGTTACAAAAACAAAGTGGAGCTGAAGTTTGTTTACACAATGGAATACTACTTAGCAGAAAGAAAGAAAGGATCTCCTACCCTTTGCAGCAGCATGAATGGAACTGGACCGTTATGTTGAGTGAAATAAACCAGGTGGCGAAAGACAAATACTGTGTGATCTCACCTATAAGTGGAACCTAGTGAACAAAACAAATGAGCAAAATAGAACCAGAAGCGTGGAAACATGGAACACACTGACAGGAACCAGTGGGAATGGGGAGGATGAGAGAAAAGGAAGGGAATGAATGGCCTAGTTAAAGAACAAGTATGAATAACCCTTGGACATGGCAACAGGGTGGGGATTGACGGGCGGGGTAGGGGAGAACAACGGAAAATTCAGACAACTGAAATATAACAATAAAAAATAAGGGAGCTGAGCACAAGAGAGGGGGCTCAGTTGGAAACCTGCTGCAGTTAAACACAAAAGATGGTAGCTGGTGCTAGAGTGGGACTATGGGAGCTGAAGAAAATGGGCTGAGATGCCCCACATGTCCACACCAGATCTCCCTTATAAGGGACTTAGGAAAGGCAGGCCAAGACCAGGGTTCTCTAAGGTGACTTAGGAGGACCCCCTTTGAACTTAAAAACAGAAGCAGAGGATTTCCTCTGGCTTGAGTGTGTACGCACACACTATGTGCTAGAACCAACACTGTCACATTTAAACCTCACAACAACCCTCAGGTAAATGTCACTTGCGTTTCACAGATGAATTTTGGAAAGTATAGGCAGCATGCTCAAAGTAACGGTTAGAGTTAGGGTTGGGGCCCCAGTCTAGCTGCATTCAAAGACTAGTTTGTTACATTGCATCAAGTTCACCTAAAGTCCAGAACTGAAGAACGAGAGCGTTGTTTCCTGACGGAAAGGGTAAGAGGCAAACTCCCTGAGACCGGAAGTTACGTTTGGCAACCCTGCTCCGCCTCTCTGCCCGGTTTGAGGCTACAGCGGACTGCCCTTCCCTAAAATGGCGTCGAAGGTGGGTTCGCGACGGTGGATACTGCAACTGCTCATGCAGTTGGGCTCGGTGTTGCTCACTCGCTGCCCCTTCTGGGGCTGCTTCAGCCAACTCATGCTGTACGCCGAGAGGGCCGAGGCGCGCCGGTAAGCGGGCCCTTGCAGTGGGAGATGGCGCGGCGTGTCCCAGGAACGGGGGTGCGGTGAGGTGGGGAAGGTGAGGGGGCCCAGAAGTTGCGTCCCTTGGTCTGGGAGGAATTGGGATCTCGGAGTTGTTAGGGTGCCTGGCCCAGAGCAAGTTGGGCTTACAGCATAGTGCCGGGGGACCTGGCTGTGAGAGGGGGCTCTGGTTTGGAGGAGCAGTGGAGCTGGCGGGACTCAGGGGGTCTCAGCGCTCTTCTTTCCACTTCATTCTGTCCCTGTTGCTTACCCCTTTCTGGTTTGCAGGAAGCCCGACATCCCAGTGCCCTACTTGTACTTCGACATGGGGGCAGCTGTGCTGTGCGCTAGTTTCATGTCCTTCGGAGTGAAGCGGCGCTGGTTCGCTCTGGGAGCCGCACTCCAGTTAGCCATTAGCACCTACGCCGCCTACATCGGGGGCTACGTACACTACGGGGACTGGCTGAAGGTGAGCTCCTCGGCCCTGGGCAGGACTTGTCTAGGGTGTTGGGGAGCCCAAGGCGTGTGGAGATTCTTGCAGACCGCACAAATAGAAGGACCTTAGAGACCACACAAGTCTTCCTTTCAGACTGTGGAAACTGAGGTCCAGATATGGGAAAGAGACTTACCCAAAGTCACGCCACAGCATTACAGGTGGAACCAGCACTCAGGTCACCTGAGTTCTAGAACCCTTTCAACCATTAGTTTAGTAATCTCAGGCTCAGGGCAAAATGAACCTTGGAGAGTGCCTGGTCCAACGATCTGATTTTATGAAATTTAAGTAATCCCAGTGCGTCATTTAAGCCTGTATGTGACAAACCTGTGCCAGACATTGTGGGCTTGGAGATGGGCCTGGACAAAGGCACTGTCCTTGAAGGAATGGGCCATCTGTCCAGTAGGGGTGGCAGAGGTGTGAGCAGCTACAGGACAGTGAGGTCAATGGGTTTTTATGGAACAGACTGTGTTGTAGAGCAGGAAGAATATTGGAATTCCAGTCTGCAGGTCGGGGGTGGGAAGGAGACAGTGCTTGGCATCTGGGTTCTGCCACTTTCTGTAGGAACTTGGACAATTTTATTAACCCCTCTGGGCCACTTCTGATAAAAAGAATTGTCTGTTTCTGCTGTACCTGCCCACCACACCTGGAAAAGGTAAGAGGGTTTATCAGATGGAAGGGGATGTGTAGAGGACACTTCTGCGCTCTGGGCAGTCAGGAGATAAATGGCAGTAGCAGTTCCTAACGGGGGTCCCCCTTGTCTTGGCCTAGGTCCGTATGTACTCGCGCACAGTTGCCATCATCGGTGGCTTTCTTGTGCTGGCCAGCGGCGCTGGGGAGCTCTATCGTCGGAAACCGCGCAGCCGTTCCCTCCAGTCCACTGGCCAGGTCTTCCTGGGCATCTACCTCATTTGCGTGGTAGGTTGGGGCACTGTAGACTAAAGGCGCTTGACTGGGAGTGAAATGTGAGCCTGTGCCTGGCAGAACCCAGGGAGATGGGCAGAAGAAGGCATTGCATGTGGGTCCTGATGCCTGATCCTGGGACTTGCTGCTGCCGGCACTGGACCTCAAAGGCCCCGGAAGTACCTGAGTCCTGGCCAGTGTTCTTCCAATATTATTGCCACCAGTGGGAGAAAAGTTTGGACTTGCCACTCAATCCCAAGTGTGAGAGCCAGAACAGGATGGACCGTTCCTCCCATGGCTCTGGCTCCCAGAGGACTGGGAAAGGAGACAAAGGAGAGATTTGGTGGGGTTCAGGCCCCAGCTGTGACTCCACCAGTCAGAGCTGATGGGGCCTGCCTAGAGTAGCCAATTACGGTCCTCCCCGGTGCCCCTAGGGAAGGCCAGTCTGGATGGACAAGTGACCAGGCTACTTGGCCTGCTCTTAGTTACTGGGCACCATATTGCATGCAGAGCTCTGGATTCAGAGGTGAGATCCTCAGTATGACTGTGGAGACACACCTCCTATGTTCTGAGCTCCCAGGGAGAGGAGAGACATAGGCCCTAATTTCATGAAGCCCCCTAGTCTGAGGGGAAGACGCAGGCCTTACTTTCAGAGAGCCCCAAGTCTGAGGGGGGAGTCAGAAGCCCACCTTGCAGGGGCTGAGTTTCAGGTGCCATCCCGGGCGGGCTTCCGTCAGGCTCCTCTTACAAGATGGTGTGTCTCCAGGCCTACTCGCTGCAGTACAGCAAGGAGGACCGGCTGGCGTATCTGAACCATCTCCCAGGAGGGGAGCTCGTGATCCAGCTGTTCTTCGTGCTGTATGGCGTCCTGGCCCTGGCCTTCCTGTCCGGCTACTACGTGACCTTGGCTGCCCAGATCCTGGCTGTACTGCTGCCCCCGGTCACGCTGCTCATCGACGGCAATGTTGCCTACTGGCACCACACGCGGCGCGTTGAGTTCTGGAACCAGATGAAGCTCCTTGGGGAGAGTGTGGGGATCTTTGGGGCTGCTGTCATCCTGGCCACTGATGGCTGAGTCACACAGGGAGAGGCTGAAACGGGTGCGGGGAGCCACGGAGGGCCACCCTACCTTTGTGCTGGCCCGGTTATGTTTATTTATACTCTTTGGTTTGTTTGTTTTTTATCCTTCGCTCTGTGTATATGTGTACGTGTTGGCAATAGGCAGGTCTGTTCCCCAGTTCCTGGGCTCAGCCCTTGATGAGGGGAGCCCTGAGGATGATGCCTTACAGGGTGGTGGTGGTGTTTTGTTTTGTTTTGGTTCGTTTTGTTTTCCTGTTTGTTAGGAGGAGAGCTGCGGCTAGCTGCTCCCCTGGGTCTCATGCCTCAGAAAACAGAGTAAGGCGAGGCGAGGGTGGGGTACTGAGAGTGGGAGGCAGGGGAAGGAAGACTAAGAATCAGAAGGGAGCAGAAGTGAAAAATCCTGTTTGGAGCCGGGCAGACGCAGCCAGACTTTGCAGTGCTTTTTGGAGACCGAGAGCGAGCGTGCATGTTGACACAGGGATCAGGCCCAGGAGGAGCGGAGAGACTGGGCTCCACAGCAGTTACACGGGTTCTTAGGGTAGGCGAGGGGCAGAAATGGCACTCGCGGCCACCCGCCTTGAGAGCAGAGCAGGCCCCAGACTACTCAGGTGTGAGGGGCGGGGCAGGCAGGCCGGCTTCCCGCCTTCTGCCTTCTGTTGCCAGTTCCTTGGTCGGCCTGGTGGGAGTGAGTGCCCTCCCAAATACCAGACCACACAGTCTTCCAAAAATAAACATTTTATACAGACATTTGGCTTTGCTTCTCTGTTCTCTTCTCAGAGCACTTTGCCATTGGCTCGGATTGATCTTGTGTTTCTAGAAAGACCGTATCTGGTTAACCCCCACCAAGGTCCTCCTGTGATCTTTCCCCTGCTCTGAGAGTTCCCATAGTCCTTTGGCTCTCTTTTCAAGGATCTCCTGATCTTCCCTGTAGCACATTCTTGTGATCTCTCACCTCAGTCCCTCTTGTAGCTTATTTTTCCTCCCATTTGGTGTCAGTTTGTTTGTTTTTTTAAATATTTTATTTATTTATTTATCTTTAGAGGGGAAGGAGAGAGGGAGAGAAACATCAATGTATGGTTGCCTTTCATGCGTCCCCCTGCTGGGAACTGGCCTGCAGGGAACCAGCCTGCAACCCAGGCATGTGCCCTGACTGGGAGTCGAACCACGATCCTCTGGTTCGTAGGCCCGCGCTCAATCCACTGAGCTACACCAGCCAGGGCTGGTGTCAGTTGTTTTTGATGAAATCCTTGGTGAGGGCAAGTAGAGGGAGAGAACTAACACTGAGGATCCAAGGATTTTACAGTTTACAGATGAGAAACCGGAGACTTGGGGAAGGCAGCACCTTGCCTTGAGCCACAGGGCAGACCCAGCCAGAGAGCTGGACGCCAGGTCAGGTCTGTCTCATGCCCCTGCCCCGTGCGTCCTGAACACCACCCCTCTCCTGGGAGCAGACAGAGGCTGCTTCTGGGGTTCGGTTCCCTCCCAGCCCCTGGTGTGCTGTGGTGGCCTCTTAAATGAACTTCTCCCTACCAGTCCGTGCATCTCCTGGCAGGAAGTAGCCCCCACAGCCAGTGTGGGCCTGGCATGTGATGGGGGCAGAAATGTCCAGTGAGACCTCCAGCTTTGGGCTGCTGCCCCTCCGCTCCCCCCGAGATGGAGACACAACCTCCAGGGGCCCAAGGGGAAGGGGTCCAAGTCTGGGCCTGGTTCCAAGCCCTGCCTGAAAAGGAGCAGGGCTGCTGCCATTGGTCTGGCCCATGGAATGGAGGGTGTTTCCCGACTTAGGAGCAGGGGCGCCCTCCGGGGGCTGCACTGAGGGACGTGGTTGCAGGGTCCAGTCCATCGTTCGGCTCCTCTGTTCTCTCTGGGAACCCCCGGTTCTCCAGCCCTGGAGATCTTGCTCCCAAAGGGTGGCTGCTCATTTCCTTTCAAGTGTGAGCTAACTCTCAGACAACAATTCACATTTTAATCAAAGCCTCCTGAAAGGTTGGAAAACCCAAAGGAATTAAAATGAGTGGTGGAATATCAGGCAGATAGGGGTGATATTTGGGTCAAGCAAGCCTCAAAACACAGCACAGAGGCCACAGAAACTGACTTGTTCTTAAGGTTAGCCCTGAGCAGAAGAATCCTTGAAGGCAAGCCCTCCCCTGCCCCCTCCCCCAGATCCCTAGACTGAAAGTTGAAGGCCATCCGGTTGTGACTTTGGAGCAAGTGGGGGTCTTGGGTGGACCCTTCTCCTTCCCATGCTTGTCCCACTTTGCCCTCCACCCCTGGGCAGAGTAGAGTAGGGGCTGCTTCCTCCTCTGCGGAGCACTCAGACAGCAAACCAGGTCCAGCCTGCGGCTGCCTGGGGTCACTTCCAGCAGACGTGGCTTTTGGTCCACCCTGGCTGTCCCAGGGCCTGCAGGGCTGGTGGTGAGGGTCAGCTGCCTGGGTCGGAAGCCGGCTTGCAAAAGGAGTCTGGCAGCCCCTTGGCATGGTTGACCAGCTCATAGGAGTCTCGAATGTCAGCCAGGCCGAACCAGAAGAAGATCCAGTGCTTGTTGGAAAAGCTGCCGTCACTGTGCTTGAAGTACCTGGTGGTGGTGGCAGCTCTCAGTGCAAGGCCAGTGCTCCTCTCCCACCAGGTCATTTACTGAGGGGCTGCTGGGGGCTGGGGGCTGCTGTCGGATTTGATCCTCACAGCAGCACCTAAGGGCCCGGGGGTGGAATGCTTTCACAAAGAGGCAGCTAAGAAAGCCCAGAGCAGCCATGGTTAGAATGAGGAGACACCCCTTGCGCTCCATGCACCGCCTTGGCTTCGCAGCCAGGGAAGGGTTTCTTGTTCAACTCTTGGTGCCCACATAACAGGGCAGTGGGGGGAGAGGGGATAGTTGCTGATGGAAAGAGAGAACGGGGTTCTGCTGGAGAAGCAGTGAGCCTGAGGTCCGAGTCGGCAGTTGGGCCTGGCGTAGAGCCTGAACCATCAGGGTTTCTGGGAGCCCGAAAGGTGGCGGTGGGGAGGTGTCGCTTCAAGGCATCCGCCGCCGCGGGGCGAGGGCGGTGGAGTGTGTTCCATGTGGTCTGCCTCTGAGGAGATCTCAGACTGTGTGTGTGGTCCTGGAGACCTGGGGCCCCAGTGGGCAGGGTCTTTCCGTGAGGAAGGACAGCTAGTGAAAGGAGGGGACACCTAGCCTTCCTGGCTGGTGGATCCCTGGGGTGTGGCTGGCACAGGCTGGGGGTGGGGGGCGGTGCCCAGCCCGAGCAGGAAGGGGTAGGACCTACCAGGGATTGATGGGGTTAGTCACCCGGGAGCGCCAGAAAAGTGTCTGCAGGTCCCGCCGCAGACACTCCCACAGCATCTGGCCGGAGCCTTGACCCTGGCGGCTGGAGCTCACCACAAACTTGTCCAGATACGGGGTGCCCCCCAGTACGGGCTCTGTGGTCAGAATGGCGGCAGCGTTGTACCTGGTGCAGCGGGAAGAGTCAGGCTGGCATGTCTCCTTGGTCCTAGTGCCCTGCTCCGTCCTTTGGTCCCAGCCCCCTGGGGCCCCCAGGCTCACCTTTCAGAGACGTAGACAGAGTGTAGCCGTGGGCGCAGCGAGGCCAGGTAGTCGTCTCGGAGCTTCTTGCCGAAGCTGGTGTTGACCAGGTCCACCAGGCGGCCCTGGTCCAGGCTGTCCAGGCTGCTCACCCGCAGCATCCGCTCGCCATTCTTGAACAGGGTCCCGGACCCTGGGGGTGTGATGGGAGGGAAGGGGTGAGTTTCGTCTGAGAGCTAGGTCCCATCCTCTCCTTGTCTGGGTGGCCTGGTGGGGGTTCCAGACGGGATGGGGGCTGGTGGAACAATTACTCTCGTTGGGAGGTCTCCCCAGTGAAATGCTTTCTGTGGTCTGCGTAGATTTTGAGTGTGATTTTCACTCAGGGAGATGCATTTCCCGGGCGGTTTGTCCCTGAAGTTCAGCCCACCGCCTGTATTCCCACCTACTTCCCCTAGTCCCACCCCCACTTGCCCACATCTGCTAGTCTGGTCCATTCCACCTGGTTCCAGTCCCCCGAGCTCAGCCTCTATGCTCCCCCAAGTCACGCCCACCTGTCTAGTTCCATGCAAGTGGCCAATCAGTCTTGCGCACCTTGCTCACCTCTGCCAGGTTCAGCAAGAGCTGGCGGCCTCTGAGGTGCAGTCCCCCCAGGTCTTATCGGGGGAGGCCGCTTCTCCCGCTCACCCCACCCCAGTCAGCAGGTGCTCAGTCCCGGGAACCAGGCCCCGCCCACCCGCTGTCATTAACCTTTGTTGCTGAAGAGCTCGGTGAGCAGTGTGCTGGCAGCGGTGATGGCAGCCGAGGAATGGTGGGGCAGTCGGCTGAGCACGTCCACGATGAGCCGAATCTGCTGCTGTTCCTTGGTGCTCACCCACTTGGCACTGGTCACCAGGTCCAGGTCACCAGGCAGGTTCACATTACTTAGGACCTGCATCCAGGGCTTGAGAATGAGCCTCCAGCCCACAGCTGGCCTTGGACCACCCTACCCTGGGGACCCCTCCTTGCCTCCTCCCAGAGTCCTTGGCCAGAGGGGTCTCAGACCTGGGCACTGCCAGCCGAGTCCCTCTCTGACACCCCATTCTGGACCCGTGAGGCTGGAGAGGGGCTCACCCAAGCCAGGAGTTGTGAGGAGTGGGGCCCTAAGGGGGCGGGAACACACCTTGTGGCTGCTGTCGCGCAGGCCGCCCGTGTTGTTGAGGAAGATGATCTTGGTGGGCTGCAGCTCCTTGGCCAGCGCCGCGGTCACCTCCAGCGAGTCAAGGAGCACTGAGCGACGCGCAGTCGTTTCCCCAATGGGGCAAAGGATGGGGATGCTGCCCGACTCCAGGCACCACTGCAGCAGGTCGGTCTCCACGGAGACGATGCCCCCGTAGCTGTGGGCCAGACGCAGTGTTGGAGAGGGCCTCCCCCAGGCCCCCTGGCTGGGGCGGTACGGGCCGGTCCTCCGACTCTGCAGCAGGCAGGGCGGGCACTAACCTGGCATGGGGGGCTGGCTCAGCGGCGCTCAGCACCGACCCACCACCGAAAAAAGGCACAGCCGTGGCTGCGTTGCGCCGCAGCTCGTCCACCAGCACCTTGCAGTTCTGTGCAAGCTGTGCCTTGGCCTCCCAGAAGGAGAGGCAGCCCGAGGGCGCCGTCGGAGAGGGCAGCCCCAGGACCACCAAGGGCTTCATGTCCATGCGCTGCAGGAAGGCCAGGGCGAAGGCCAGGCTGGACACGCCCTGCTGGCACTTGAGCACCTCCTCCTCCACCTGCGCAGGAGCGGGAGTGTTCAGAAGGCGGGTGGTGGGTCCTGACTCCTGCTGCGCCCTCAGGGCCCTCTAGGTGCCCCCACGCTGCCTCGGAGCTGTCAGGCCCTGTTCTGGCCACCAGCGCCCACCTGCTCCGCCCTTTGCCCCGCGGGGTCTTGCCATCCCCTTATCTCACACTAGTGTTCCTCCCTCCGCTCCTCCCTGAGACCTTGGACTCTAGGACACTTTGCAGGGAGGGTGATGCAAGTGGCCCTTGTCCAGGTTCCTCATTTGTCATCTGAATGGTGCCCATGTCCGGTTCTCCCGAGCCTCACACTTGGCGGGCTAGTGTACCAGGCTCCGCGCTCAGGCTAGGTGCCAGACTTTTGGAAGAGCTCAAAGCCTCGCCCAGTCCCGGGTGCTCGTCGGTGTCCGGGATCCTTTCAGCCCCTTGCTGGCTGCACTGTGCGGCATCTGCTCCCGGTCCTGCCTGCCTGGCTATAAGTCGCCACACAACCCCCCACACCCTCGCTGTGACCCAGCAGGAGCTGGGATCCTCTCACCTCCATAACGGCAAAGGGCTTGTCCGCAGAGTGGTGGGGGGTCTGGAACTGCGTGAGCCAGTGGCGCGCCTCCCCAGGGCTGGCGCCGCACTGGTTCAGGAAGGCTTGGATGTCCCTCTGTACCAGCGAGCGGCCGCCTAGGGGCCCGGGAGGTTCGGGGGGCACCGGGGGCACAGGGGGTGTCGTCCACAATGGCTTGTTATCCGTAGGTGAGTGAGCATCGTCTTCAACATCCACGGCCTCTTCTACTGCTGACTGGGCGGGCGCCCAGGCCGTGCTGAGCCGGTGCCCCGGGCTGGCACCCCTCGCCGCCCACCGCCGCGCGCTGCCGCTCAGCCTTCTCCGAGCGACCCCAGTGCCTCCAGAACTACACAGCCTGCCCACCGCGGTGGTGGCCCGGAGGGTCCAGGCCAACTGCATCATTGCCATGACAACCAAACCAGCTCTCCCCACCACGAGTGACGAGTGACCGCCTGTCCAGAGCTCTGGGGCCCTCTTAACCTGCCGCAGGACGGGGCTGGCTTGTGGCGTGGGGGGGGGGCTCCGCGGTTGGCTCTGGGTGCATGTGGAGAAGTTCAGACTATGGTTCAGACCATGGTTCAGGAGGCGGGGCCCACGGGATCCCCCGCCCCCCGGTGGGGGAGTCGGAACTCTTCCTTTAGCGAGGGTCACGTGGCCGAGATCAAGGATGACGGCTTCTTTAATCTGCTGCTAAGGCGGGTTGCAGAAAGGGCTCAGCAGACCCAGGGGTGACTTTGGGTAATTAAAGGGGAGTCTGACTAAAGCAGGAGGAGAGAGCAGGTGGCGTTTACCCCCGACCCCCACCTCGGATTGAGGGAGGGGACTGAAAGGGGGACTGAAAGGAAGGGGGGAGGGGGGAGAGCGGAGGAGGGGGGAAGAGTGGCAGCCCTGCGGGAGGGCGGGGCACCTCTGCCCTGGGGTCCCAGCTCAGACAAGGTTGGGGTCCCGAAGTTGCTAGGGTTGCCAGGCTTCTGGCCCTGAGTACTGCCTTGAAGAAGGATGTCATATCCTTAAATTACCCCTTATTAGGGTTAAACATTTTCTTTTTTTAGAGAGAGGGGAAGGGAGGGGAAAAGAGAGGGAGAGAAACGTCAATGTGTGGTTGCCTCTCACGTGGCCCCCACTGGGGACCTGGCCAGCAACCCAAGCATGTGCCCTGATCGGAAATCGAACTGGTTTGCAGCCCATGCTCAATCCACTGAGCTGCACCTGCTGAAGCTACATTAAACATTTTCTTTAGATTTATCCATATCAGGACTGCAACTAGAAGGGCAGGGGCATGGACCACAAACAGAAGAAAGCCTTAAGATTAAAGCACAGAACAACGGTATTAAATTCCAGCTGGACGGGGTTACCTGCTCTGTTGGTAACACAGGCTGGGTATTATTATTATCCCCAGTTTACGGATGAGGAACCTGAGGCACAGACGTACGTAAGGGCCCAGGTCACTCTGCTCGGAACCGGTGGAGTTGGTCTTGGACGCACAGCAGTTCCGCTCCAGATCCATGCTCTGAAGCAAGAATCTAAAAGGGTTTGCAGACTGTCACGGGATGTGATTCGTCGTCACTGCTGCATCTGCGTGTTGCCCAGTGTGCTGCCAGCTGCCCGTAGCCCACACCGGGCACACTCTGATCGATGGAGTCCCGCCCTCTGTGCTTGTGGAGGAGGACACAACAGCTGCAGAGGGGTGGTGTCGTGGCCAAGGTCGCACAGCTTTAGTGCCACAGCCAGACCCTCAGTGTCCTATGTCCCCACCCGCCCCTGCTCACGTCTTCCTTTGTGCAGGTCTGTGCCACCCCCCTCCGCCCCCCCCCACCCCCGGACTTGGAGACAGGCCTCCTGGGGCTCTACCTGAGTGGGATCAATGGCCTGGGCTGTTCCTCTCCCGAGCAGCTTGGTGATTGCACGGACCCCTTCTGGGGACCCCTCACCAACACACACACACATGCACCCATGCGTGACCTTTGTGACCTCCTCCATTAACTTTTTTAACTTCCTACTTGGAAAGCCCGGGTCCCAACAGGGAGTGAGGCAATGGCCCAGGGGCCTCTGCCCCCTCCCTTGTGGGGCCACCTCCAGGGCCGCCTTCTTCCTGCTTGACTGGTGCTCCTCCCCCACCCCACCCAACACACACACACTTCCCAGAATCCACCAGAGGAGGTGGTTCTAGCCCCTGCCCTGCCCTCCGAACCTCCAGCCTCTGATGTGTGCCCCCCCCCGCCCTGCCCCCACACTGTAGCAGCCCCTGACCAGAGTGCCCATCCCCCCTGTGTCTCTGCACTCAGGGTCCCCCTGTGCTTCTCTGGGTCTCTGCCCCTGCACCGGCCTTTCTCTCCTTCCCACCCAAGTGTGCGCCCCTTCCAAGGCCCTCCCTCCAGCTGTGGCCGACTCCTGCCTCCTCCCAACTCAGGGCCCCTGTGAGGGCTTGGTCTCTCCCCCCACACTAGGGCTCTTCGAGGGCAGGGTTGATGTCTCCTCAGACTGGGGGCTTCCCGAGGGCCCACTTATTTCCGTTTCAGCCCCATTTCCCCGGAAGGGGTGGGGTGGGGCAGACCCTGGCTGGGGAGCTGCTTCCCACTCTTTGGCTTTAGCCCAGAGGGCCGTGGTCCTGGGCAGCCAATGGGGCGCCGGGGTATCCCGAGTAGATGATTAACTCCAGGCCCAGCAAGTGACCCTGAGTCGTTGTGTCACCACTGCCTCTCCCTGGTTGGGGGCCGGCTGGCCTTCTGGAGGAGCTGAGTGTGGGGGGGGGTCAGCCCCCTGCCTGGCCGCGCCCCTCTGAACTGAAGGCCTGCAGGACCAGCGGTGGGCCGTGGTTCTATCCAACTTTCTGTTCTCCTCTCTGCAGCTGGCTGTTTAGTTTTGGTTTTCAGGACAAAACCTCTTGTCCGTGTGCCCAAAACCAAGTTCCTGGCTTCTCACCAGGCCACCAGGCCTTGGGTGTCGGAGATGCCAGAGCAGACACAACATTCTGAGCCCCCAGACACCTGCCCTCAGCAGGGGCCTCGGCCTACTGCAGGGGCCGGGGAAAGGGCACAGGCTTCCTCATCTAGAGCCCTCCTTGGCTGCCACTCAGTATAGGCAGGTGTGGAGGTGACAGGAACCTGGGCAGGTGAGGACTGGGGAAGTCCCAACCACAGCTCCTGAGGGGAGACGCCCCCACCGACACACTGGGCACACACATGCAGAGACCCGCCCCCTTCTCCTGAGATGCACCCAGATCCACAGGTGTGTGGCCACACAGGTGTGCGGAGATACGCAGAATCCGCCTCGTTGTGACCATCTGCAGTCACGGAGACACCCATGCGCACACAGAGAGAGGTGTGTGTAGACACACAGCTGTACAGAGACTCAGTTTCTCCCAGACACGTCTGCACACAGTCGTGCCCGTCACAGAGGCTCTCAGCCACGGTGTCACCCACAGGGACACACATGCATGGGAAGATACAGAGAACGCACACTCACGCACCTGTGCACCCAGCGGCAGTCACTGACCACTACAGGGACACAGATCTGGAGACATGAACGTACACTTGTGTAAACACACACGCAGTCACAACTACAGTGTTAGGAGCACACAACCCCCCTGAGACCTTCCCCGTCCACCCATGTACAGAGGCTCCTGACCACGCTCGTTCGCAGGCCAGACACCAGCTGGAATGTGAGCGGTGCTCAGAACTGTTCACTGAACGCGTGAATGAATGAACGGGTGAACGAGTGAGGAGAGGACAGAGAGAAAGAAGTGGAGCCTGTGAGAAGCAGAGTTTGGCTCTGCGGTTGGCGGGGTTGGCCCTGGCACTGCCAGGCCGCCCCTTCCGCCTGTGAGGAGGTGGCGGCCAGTGGCCACTGTCTCAGAGTCGCACCTGCAGGCGTGGCAGGGGGTGTACAGGGGTCTTTTCAGTTGACCACTTTTTAAATCTTCCCCTGAGGACATTCTCATTTGCCTTTTTTTTTTTTTTGAGAAAGAAGAAGGAGAGATGCATCGATGAGAGAGAAGCGTCGACTGTCTGCCTTTGTACACGCCCAGACCGGGGATCGTAAGCCTCTGGACCAGGGGTCATACACACCCGTCCCTGGACCAGGGATGAACCTGCAACCTAGGTATGTGCCCTGACTGGGATTCGAACCCTCAACCTTTCAGTTATTGGATGGCACTTCAGCCACTGAGGTACACTGGCCAGGGCCAACCACATTTTTTAAAAAGATTTTGTTTATTTATCTTTAGAGTGGAAGGGAAGGAGAGGGGAAGAGAAATATCAATGTATGGTTGCCTCTTGTGCATCCCCTGCTGGGAACTGGCCTGCAACTCAGGCATGTGCCCTGACTGGGAATTGAACCACGGTTGTTTGGTTTGCAGGCCTGTGCTCAATCCACTGAGCTACACCAGCCAGGGCAGCCAACCACATTAAAAATTTTTTGAGCACATGCTGTGTAGCAGGTGCTGAACTAGGTGTTCTGAGGGTACAGTCCCATTTTTTCTGGCTGGAAGCCTGGGCTCTGCCACTTCACAGACTGCAAAGGTTTGGGCAAGGTGTTTAACTTCTCTGAGCATTTAACTTTTCAGTTTTCTTACCTGTAAAATAGGGGAAAGAGAATAGAACTTAATCTCACTGCATTGTGCTGAAAACTGAAAAGTTCTCCGTGGGCGTGCAGTCGTCAAACCCAGGCTGTGGGGAACTGTACAGGACAAATAACCTGTTTTCTTCAACAAATGAACTGCAAGAAAAGCAGTAGGAGGAGAAAGGATTGTAGATTGAAAGATGTGTTTTTAAAGTCTCCCTTGATCCCATTTTGAATCTGATTCAGCCAAACCATAAAAAATTAGACAGGGACATGTGAGCACAAAGGATGTTTGGTATATTATTTTAGGTGTGGTAATGATTGCATGTTATGTTTTTTAAAATGTTCCATGTCTTTTAGTGTACAGACTGAATATTGGTAGATGAAATGGCTTGATGACTTGAATTTACTTCAAAATAACCCTGGAGGGTAGAAAGCAGAATAACCCTGGGGAACAGGTGCAGCAAGACTGGCCACGACTTAGGAATTGACGCTTGTTGAAGCTGGACGATGGGTTATGGGGATTCATGATACTGCCTCTTCACTTTTACATGTTGTCGGCTCAATTCCCAGTCAAGGAACGTGCCAGCAGGGGGCGCTTAAGAGGCAACCACACACTGGTGTTTCTCTCCCTCTCTTTCACCGTCCCTTCCCCTTTCTCTAAAAATAAATAAACACAATTTTAAACGGTTAAATTTAAAAATAAATAAAAATAAAAACAATCCGAAGAATTGCTGTGTGTGCAAGTTCCCAGTCTGACGTAATGTAAATACTCAGTAAAAGTTAGTTTGCTTCTTTCAGGCATAGTTTTCCTACAAGCCATGAATCTGAAATATTCCTAGATGCTGCACAGGTGCAGAGCACTGCCCAAGGCAGAGGAGGGAGCCCTGTGATTTAGGACGGTCCATTCCAAGTGTGCTATGAGCTTTTTGTCCAGCAGAGGGCTCCCTACTCTCTGTTTCTCTCCGACTACTGCCCTGGTGGTGGGGTGCGGGTTGGGGCAGGCAGGGGTTGTTAAAAGGAAGAGATACTTAGAAGTGTCAGAGAGAGATTGCTGACAGTTAGCATCTGAATAGAGACCTTCTCTCAGAGAAAAGAGACAGGTAGATAAGTAGGTAGGTAAAAGAATTTGTCCACAATCCTATGATAGGAAAGGTCTTCCTACCAGGTTTCAATTTCTGGAGATTGGGGGTATTTAGCAAAGGCTGCTATCTTAAAGATAATAATAGCAAACGCTTCCTCAGGTGCTGTTCCAAGCATGAGACAAGTATTAACGTCTTTAATTCTCGTGGGAGTGCCAGGAAGTAGGCGTTGCCGTGATTACAGAAATCCCAGGAGGCCGGTTTTCGACGAGTGGAGATAAGGTGCTTTCAGGGCTCGGGTGAGGCTTCCCAGCAGCCCTGCGTGTGTGCACGAGCTGCCACGGAGCCCACGGTGGATGTAAGGCATCCAGAGAAGCAGGCCCACCAGGAATCCCCTGGCATCCACAGGCAGAAATGTTTCAGGAAGGAGGATGGCAGCCTGTGATGTAGCCACTTCAAAGCCCGAGTAAAGGCCATTGGCTTCACTCATTACTGGCTCTTCTGAGTCAGTGGGGTGGTGGGGAGCTAGGCTGGGGACGTCAGCTGGCAGAGGCTTGGGGAGGGGCCTTGGGTGGGGGCGGGGCCTTGGGTGAGACCGCAGCATGGAACTCCTGACGGGACTGTGGTCAGAGAAGGAGGCAGAGGCTCGTTACTCCAGCCTGGGCCGAGGCACCGCCTGGGACCTGGTTAGAAAGGTGGAGTCTGGGGCCCCGTTTGGGCCTAGTGAATGAGATCCTGCATTTTCATTAGACCCCTGGGGATTCCATATGTGATAAAGTCCAAAAACCAGGGGAGCAGAGATGTGGGCTGGTCCCTAGAGGTGGTGTTCAATATGAGGATGTCCCTGTGAATCTGAGGCCAAGGAGGAGGTGGGAAGAGGAGGGGCAGGCGCCACCGCGGAGCTGGGCTGAGTGTGGTGTGTGTGCAGGTTGGGGTGCCCTGTGGGACTTGTGGTTAAGGTGGTGTAGTTAGTGCTGGTGGCAGAATCCTGCCCCGTGGTGGGAAGCTCCCGGAGAGGAGTGTGCAGAGGTGTTGCTTGTCTGTGTGTATGAGGTGTGGGGCAGAGTTCATGTGTGTGTTTTGTATGTTTGTGTGTGTTTATGTGTTAAGTCAACTAATGGAAATTTCATATGGTTAATCCTATTAGTGCATGTCCCAAGGTGAGGTGGTGTATAGGTAGGGGATGGTGGGATATCAGGGCTCAGGGAACTGTCATAGTCTGATGAACAGTCAGCCTCTTGGAATTAGGGAACTCAGGGCACAGGCCCAGATCCCAAACTACCCGTTCGTTCTGTCCTCAGTGGGTAGAGGACAGATTGCACTGGGTGCCGGCAAGTTGTAGTTGCACACTATTGCCACAAGGGGGAGACGTCGGCCCGGCCAAGCGGTAGGAGGTCCTGGTGAATCTCTACGGGCATAAGGGGGTGTGCCGGCAATGCTGAGATTCACCCGGGGGACTAGTGGGATCACGCCCTGGGTGACTAGTGTGGGGATCAATTCCTGGTTCCCTCATGCCCCGGCTTACCGCCTCTTCCCCGGGTTCTGGCCACCCCAACCAACGCCCTCCCAGAGCCACCCCACCTTTGCACACCTCTCTTGGATCCGGATACCCCAGCCCGAGGGGCGGGGGCAGAGTGAGGATGCAGCCAAAGGGGGGAATCAGGAGCAAAAGTGTTGGGAGTGGGAGGTTTTTTGGGGGGCAAAGGTGGGAAGAGGAGTCTCAGACATCCACAGTCGGGACACTTAGTGGAACATACACTGTACAGGCAGGGTATTGGGTGAGTGTACCTGAGGAGAGGGCGTGGCCCTTACCTTGATCTGGGGTCAGAATATGCAGGTTCAAGTCCAAGCCTTGGCCGTAGACTGGCTTTGGACTGCCTGTGAGGTGGACCTGCAGTCCCACTGTAGAGGTTCTCCTTGTCTGGCTTCTTGGTGGGGAGAAAGGTCGCATCCCTAGCTACCTTAGTGCGGTGGGGCGGGGGCAGGGCAGGAGAAGGGCAAAGAGGAGGGTGGGCGGAGGTCAGTGGTCTGGGTGCCCATTAGGGAGACCTGGGAGCCACTGCAGGATTTTGAGGAGAGTGGCCCGATCCCAGCTGGACTCTTGGAAGATAACGAATGGATTGAGGGTGAGGTGGGAGTGGGGGTTGGGGGTGTGAGTTTCATTTACGTACGTAATTCTGTTATTCATCCAGGCAAATCTTTGGTGTGGTTTACACTGAACTTCTCAAAGACCAGATTTAGCCTCAATTGATAATATTAATGCATTCGTTCAGGAGTCAGAAACATTTTTTTGCAAAATATTCTTTCTGCCCAGAGACCAGGGGCTTGATAGTAGGAATGGAAAGTGGACCCGGTGGTTACAGTTATTTCAGCATTTAAATAAATAAAAACACAAAAACAGGGGAGGAGGTGGAAAAGGGCAAGGGGGTCAAATACATGGCGATGGAAAGAAACTAAACTTTGGGTGATGAGCACACAACACAGTATACAGATGATGTGTTACAATGCAGTTCATCTGAAACTTATACAATGTATTGTTAAAATATTTATTTATTTATAGAGAGGCGAAAGGAGGGGGAGGAGAAGGAGAGAAACATCAACATGTGGTTGCCTCTCACATGCCCCTACTGGGGACCTGGCCTGCAACCCAGGCACATGCCCGGACTGAGAATTGAACTGGCTACTCTTTGGTTTGCAAGCAGGCGCTCAATCCACTGAGTCCCACCAGCCAAGGCAAAACTTATACAACCTTATCAACCAATTTATTGAATTTAATAAGAATTTTTAAATCCAACAAAAATAAAATTTTTTCACTATAAAGGTAATTTGGGAAAATTACTGAAACTAGATGAACAAAACCTACCTAAACCAATAATACAGCTGCTAAATATTTGCATTTGATCTATTTCCAAGCTCTTTCTTATACATTAAAAACCCCCACAGCTGTGTTATTATGTACATACAATGAATTTTCCTGGTTTTTCACTCATCAGAATGTCATAAGCATTTTTTGCAAGAGAACAAATCCATTTTCACTCGTTTACTTTCGGCGAGTTTACATTTTTGAGGGTTGCAGCGTTACACGGGTTCTGCGTCCAACGGCCTCCCCAGGTTGGTGCCTTCAGGATTTAGCCTGAGCGCAGCTGCCGTTTCTGTGGCACCAGCTGCCTTCTTGAGATGACTCTGGTTCTGTTCGTTTGCCACCAGGAGTCACTGTGCTGTCCTTTGCCTTGTGCACAAAAAGCTCATCTTTTGCCCGAGAGAATTCAGGTTCAAATCAAGCATAAACACCTTCCATTTTAAGAAGCTGGGTGCCCCCTCTGGTTCTAGGAACCTTGCAAAAATGGCCTGGGACCACAGCCTTCCGGATGTATTTGTCAGTTTAGAAGTCCTGTTCCAGCAGCCTCCACGGGCTCCAGGATGGAAAGAGGAGGATAAAGATCGGGGAAAGAATCCTCACCCAGGGCTATGTTTACTGATTTTAGAGAGAGAGGAAAAGGGGGGAGGTGGGGGGAGAGAGAGATGGTGAAAGAGAAACATCAGTGTGTGAGAGAAACAGACTGGTTGCCTCCTGCATGCGCCCTGACTGGGGATCAAACCTGCAACCTAGGTGTGTGCCCTGACTGGGAATCGAACCCACAGCCTTTTGGTGTACGGGACGATGCTCCAACCAACCAAGCCACCAGGCAGGGGCCAGGGTAGGATAAGCATTTTATATTGCTCCTGCCCTACCGCAAACTGAGTGGCTTAAAACAACAGAAATGTATTGTCTCACAGTTCTGGAGGCCAGAAGTCCAAGGTCAAGGTGCATCAGAGCCACCCTACCCCTGAAATTTGTAGGAGAGAATCCTTCCTCGTCTCTTCTGGCTTTTGGTGTTTGCTGGCAGTCCTGGGCATTGCTTGGCCTGTGCATGTACCACTCCAATCTCTGGTCCCAGGGTCACAAAGCTCTCCTCTCCCTGTGCTGGTCTCCTCTTCTTACAAGAACACAAACCGTATTGGATTAAGTGCCACCTACTCCCCTGCGACCTTAACTAATTACATCTGCAACGACCATTCTGAGGTGCTGGGGTGGTTAGGATTTTCTATCACTTGGGGTGGATACAATTCAAACAAATTCAATCCGTAACACTTTTTAAAAAGATTTTATTTATTTGTCTTTAGAGAGAGAGGAAGGGAGGGAGAAAGAGAGGGAGAGAAACATCAGTGTGTGGTTGCCTCTCATGTGCCCCACTAAGGACCTGGCCTGCAACCCTGACTGGGAATCAAACTGGTGACCCTTTGGTTCACAGCCTGCACTCAATCCACTGAGCTACACCAGCCAGCGCCAATCCATAACTTTCTAACTGGGTCTTAGTGACTGGCTAAGATTTCAACAAGAGTAAAATTCTATTTATTTCATCAAAATGTTTATTATTAAACACTTTATTTGCATCCGATTTATATATGATTACAAATAATACTGTGATGAGCACTTTATGCACAAAACTTTCCCTCATATTGTTGAATTGTTTTTTTTTTAAGGATAGGTATTTAGAAGAGAGCATATCTAATCAAAGTTTATGAAAAGTTTTGATTAGATCGTGGGTGTGGGAACAGGTATGGTGCAAAGAAAGGAGGCACAGACAAGCAAAATGAAGAAAAGAAGAATCACCCCCAGGCCTGTCAGCGCGAGCTCGCTGCTGCCAGTCGGCCACGCGTTTTAGACGCAGGCGCTGCCCACCTTGGTTCCCTGGCCGGGATCCTGCTAACAGTCTCGTCCTGCTTCCCCACTCACCCCCGAACTCGAGACGGTTTCTGTCTCATGAACTTTATGAGCATATTTTGGGCGGCTGCACAGTGTCATAGTGTGGGAATATTGCAAAATGTAATATTGAATATATGCTTTAGATATTTATGACGCTTCCAAGTCTTTATTCTTATAAATAAACCGCGGTGTGTATTTTCTGCACTTGTATCTGTGAATTGAGTCCATTTCAGGAAGTGCCCAGAAACTGAGTTTCTGGGTTAAAAGGTGCGTGGAGAATTAATTTTAACGCTCTTGAATCTTTGAAAGTTGCTTTTCCAAAGGATCATACCAACTAACATACACTCTCGTCAGCCATGAATGGGCAAGTCTGGCTTCACGCCGCACTCCTGCTGACGGTGAGTTTTTATCTTTCTTTCCTTTTTTTCAATTTCACAGTCTCACCCGGTAAAACGCAGCGTCCTCCCATTCTGTCTTGCTTGGTCGCCGGCGACGCTGACCTCCTGTCCTTATGCCGTCCACTGATCTTCGGGGGACCCTGATGTTTCACTTAAACAGTCGTGCCTTCATTTCATACAGAAAAGATAGGAACCCTTCATCATCGCTGCCATGTGGATTTTTGTAGCTTGTCGACTCTTTTATTAAAAAAACAGTCATTGGGACGTACAAACCAAAACAATGGTGTGAGGCCGCCCCCTCCTGTTGGGGTGGCTGCTGTCAAAAACCCCAGAAAGTTCGTTTTGGGGAGGATGAAGGGGGCGGGAACCCTCGAGCACTGTTCGTTAGTGGGGCTGTGAACTGGCCGGGCTGGGGAAAGAGTACGGCAGTTCCTCGGAAAACTCAGATGATGGATGTCTGTATTATGTGTATTTTAACTGCACAAAAGCTGGATAACTGGGAAATAGATATCCACCAAGAAAAAAGTTATTGTGTTCCACTCTGTAAAGCATCTGTGTGCTGGGCGTGGAGAACACAAAAACAGTGCAACGTCAAGGTGCCCAAGGACCCTCGGGTGGAAACAGACCAGCATTCTTGGCACTGCCGTCTGTGCCTTGACAGGCAGTCCCCGCCCCCCCCCAACACACCCGGGAGGCGGGGGGTGGGGGTGGGCATGGACACTTCCTGGTCGAATCTGGGACAAATTAGGAGTAAACAGGGCAAAGAGAGGTGGGTCAGCTCGTGGTCTCGGTCATGTGCTCCCAACACGCACGCAGGCCGGCGCTTCCACAGTAAGGCTGTTGACCTTGTCTGTGTGATTTCTCCCAGTGTTTTTACGCTCCTTAATTTCTCTGAGCTCAGGGGTCTGATCATTTTATTTGTTCCCGGTTTTCTAGGGGTCAGTCGGTTTTGGCATTAGACTCTTTACCTGGAAGTTGTTTCGGTGATTGGGAAGCGGGTAAGGGGCCCTGGTGGTGGAAGGGCGGAGAAGCAGAATGGGACCCTGTGGCCCTCAACCTGCTGCCCTCCTCGACACAGCGGCTCTGGGGCTCCCATGTTCACCGGGTATCCCCGCTGTGGTGGTTTTAGGTGATGGGGTGAGGTGGGTGTGTGGCCGAGCCTGGGGGATCGGAGATGATGGTCCGGTAAGACCCCGTTGGGCTCCGCGTGTGACGGATGCAGAGCGGAGTGCGGTGAGGACTTCCACCGCAGGGAGAGAACAGGACGAGGGGGGGGGTGTGCCATCTTCCCCTGCTGTCCCTCACCTACTGCCCAAGCTGCCACTCCCTACCTGGGCTCTCACTTTCCCCTCCTTGCAAATAGTTTTTTAATCTTTTCATTCACTTGTTTCGGGCTGTGTTCTCACTAGATCATGAGCTCCTGGAGTGCATGCGCCTTGTGTGTCGTGCTTAAGGGGCATTGGATTGAACGAATGAAAAGAAGGAGTGGCCCTGGCTGGTGTGTGGCTCAGTGGGTTGAGTGCCTGCCTGTGAGCCAAAGGGTCAACAGTTTGATTCCCAGTCAGGGCACATGCCTGGGTTTCGGGCCAGGTCCCCAGGAGGGGGTGTGTGAGAGGCAACCGCACGTTGCTATTTCTCTCCCTCTCTTTCTCCCTCCCTTCCCTTCTCTCTAAAAATAAATAAATAAAATCCTTAAAAACAAAAAAGAGTAGCAGCCTCCTGCGGGCCCTGTGGGCACCGAGACTAGGAGTCATTCTGATGCCTGTGGGCAGATTGTTGGATGAGGGGCTGAGGATCTGGACCCCCAATCCAGAGCAGATCCTCCATGGTCTGGTCTAAGGGTCTGCCTTCCATCCGGGGCAAGAAGGCTGAGGGCTGGGAGTCCCTCAGCCACACAAACTCTCTGCAGCTGAGGCTGAGGCTGCTAGGGACTAGGTTCAAAGAACAGGGCCTGGGGAAAAGGGGCTGAGTCACCGAGGTGCTGCTCCTGCTGAGTCTCTGCCTCAGGGGCTCAGAGACATTCATTACATCCAGGAGGAGAAGTAATTAAGCCAGAGAGCAGGAGGGATGGGAGGAGAGGGAAGGCTGATTTTCTCAGGAGGCTTCTGGTGCAGTTAATAAGGGCAGGGGAGGGGAAAGCTCTGCTTGGGCTGGGAGTGTCGGGAATAGAGACTCGGCTTCAGGGCCACAGCCACCCACATCTGTGCTGACCTCAGAGGAGGAGTGGACCTGAAGGTCGGAGGAATGTGCTGGCCTCTGGCCCCACGAGGCAGCCTGGGATAGCGGGGCACAGGCCAGAGCCAGACGTGCTTGAGCTTGGGCCCTGCTATTGCCATTTATTTACCTGCTATGGAACTGGGAGACCAGGGGGCAGGTTGCTCTCTAAGCCTCAGTTTGCTTATCAGTAGAAAGGGGCTAATAACGTGGACCTTGTAGGGTTGCTGTGGAGGTTAAAAGTGAAATGCTCAGCAGTGTGTCTGGCTACAACAAACACTTACAGAGCTGGGATTCAAAAAGTGGTTTGTGCGGCCCGGCATGGGTTTCCGGAGTGAGCAGGCGACTGGGCAGGGGGCAGGAACAGGTGGGCTCCCCTGGGAATGGCCTGGGAGGCTCAGCCCTGGGGCGGGCACAGCAGCCTGGACACAGTTTAGTGGGCAGCTACTCTGGGTTCGTTCTCCATTACCTGTGGTCCTTACCGTGACCTTGCAAGGTATTATTCTTATTCCCATGTACAGATGAGGAAACTGAGGCTCGGAGCAAAGTGGCTCGTTGGAAGTCCATGGGTCATAGAGCTGGGGTTCCAGTTCAGGCTTGTCTCATGTCACAGTCCCCAAAAGGGCCTTTCCTTTAGGCAGCAAGACTGTAGAAACTCAGGGTGCACCTGTCACAGAAACTGCACGAGCCGGTCCTCGGGCGAACCACGGGGAGCGACGTACAGCCAGCCGCCCCCCCCCCCCCGCCACACCCCTGAGGCCATCCACCCCCAACGTACGCTCAGGGCGTGTCTTCAGAAGAGAAAGACCTGGACGCTCACCTCTCTCATGGGCCACGGGGGTGTCCCCACTCAGTTGCCTAATCTTGGAGAATCTGAAATCTGTTCCTCCCAGGAGAACGAAGCCCCGCTTCAGAGGAGGAAGGCAAGAAAGGAGGCGGAGTAGGCGGAGCTTGGGCGAGTGGAGGTTCCTGCGTCAGGGCCGGTCTGGGGCAGCTTGTGGGGAGTCTGGGGGGTCCCGCAGAGCAGCGAGTGAGGTCTCCTCTCCCCGAGAAAACTCCAGAGTCACAGGTCCCTGGTCCAAATTGCCCAAAAGACAGACAAGACAACTCTTTACAGATTATCCATATTTTTTGTATTCATTTCTTGTTTTTTATTTTTTATCTTCACCCAAGGACTGGTTTTTTTTTTTTTCATTGCTTTTAGAGAGAAAGGGAGAGAGAGGGAAACGGTGATGGCAGAGAGAAACATTGATTGGCTGTCCCTGTACCCGCCCGACGGACTGCGGACCATGCGCGCACTGACCGGGGATGGGACCGCCACCCGGGCATGTCCCTGACCGGGAATCCACCCGACGACCTTCACTTAGAGGTCGACTCTCTGACCAACCGAGTCACACTAGCCCGGGCTCATTTCTTGTCCGTTTTTCATTTTCTCGATTAAAACTTTTGTGATTATAAAAGTAATATTCACTGTAAAGTATAAAAATTACAGGGAAATATAAAGAAAAAAAATCATTTGTAATGCCATCTCAAGAGATAGCTACTCTTAATATTTCTATATATAAAATATCCCTAGTGGATTTCTTTTTTAAAAAAGTTTTATTTATTGCCCTGGCTGGTATGGCTCAGTGGATTGAGCACAGGCCTGCGAACCAAACAACTGCGGTTCGATTCTGGGTAAGGGCAGATGCCTGGGTTGCAGGCCAGTTCCCATCAGGGGACCCATGAGAGGCAACCACACATTGATGTTTCTCTCCCTCTCTCCTTCCCTTCCCCTCTAAAGATAAATAAATAAAATCTTTGAAACAAATTATTTTAAAAAGTTTCATTTATTGATATTTTAGAGTGAGAGAGGAAGATAGAGAGAGAGAGAAAAAAAACATTGATATGTTGTGTTGTTCCACTTACTGGTGCACTCACTGGTTGCTTTCTGTATGTGCCCTGACCAGGGATCGAACTAGGAACCTTGGCATGTTGAGATGATGCTGTAACCAATTGAGCTACCCGGCCAGGGCCCTACAGGATTTCTTCATATATTTATAGATTTGGAATCATTCTATATGTGCTATTTTTTTACACTATGCTTCCCCCCCCCAAGCATATGTCATAAATGTTTTATGCCTTAGCATTTTTCTAAAACATGATTTTTCATGGCTCCCCCCAAATAGTGCACCTTTCATATATACTGTGATTTCTCTGTTGGCCGTTTTGAATATTTGTGTCATGTCCCTCTGTGTCCGTGTGGGTGTTATTGTCACTTGCTGCTCAGATGGGTGTCCGGTTGCTTATCTCTGGATGTGTCCACTGGTTTCCCTCACGAAAATGGGAGCCCGGGAAAAAAGGGCACACTTGTTTCTCTAAACTCGCCTCCCCAAAAGGCCTTTTATGGTCTCATTGCCAGTGTTTTTGAAGTGGCTTGTCATGGCCCCGGCAAATGATGATGAAAATGGCATTATCGTTTCCAAAAATCTTTGCCAAACATTTTATTTTGAAAAAACAGGTCTTTGCCCTGGCTGGTGTGGCTCAGTGGATTGAGTGCCAGCCTGTGAACCAAAGAGTGGCTAGTTCGATTCCCAGTCAAGGCACATGCCTGGGTTGCAGGCCAGGTCCCAGTAGGGGGTGCGTGAGAGGCAACCACACATTGATGTTTCTCTCTCTCTTTCTCCCTCCCTTCCTTTCTCTTTAAAAATAAATAAAATCTTTAAAGAAAAGTAGGTCTTTGTTTAATTTGTACTTTTTGATTAATAGCGGGATTGAATAAATGTCTTGCACATTCATTAGTCATTTGTGTCTCGTACTTGCTTTTCAGAATGGGGATCTCTCTTGTTTCTTACTGATTTGCAGGTACTCAGCTCTGTACGAATGGAACCAGGGCCCGCCTCGCCGAGTCGTTGGGGACTTGCTGGTGGGCCCATGAAATCAGATGCTAGTAAGGCTTCTCGGGCAGCCCTGTGCCACGCCGCAGTTGAGGCTCAGTCAAGATGTTATTATTATACTGAGTAGAAGGGGTGGTGGTAGCAGTGTTCAGAGAAGACAGGTGTGCCGCCGCTTGGGCTGGCGGCCGCAGTACCTCCCTGGGGCCGCCAGGGGGAGGCAGGGAGAGGGCCCACTGAGCAGCACAAACAGCAGAGGGGAGGCGCTGGGAAGGCTTCCGGCCTGCCCTGGATGGGGGGCCCCCTAACAGTGACCCCATCATTTCTCCGGATCTGCGGGGCGATCAGGCGGTGTAGGAGGCCGGAGAGTAGCGGGCCCCTCAGCTCCCTCCGGTCCTTATCAGCGATGGCCAGATAAGTGTGGTGGGACAGGGTTCCGGTGGCTGCCGCTAATGGACACTGCGAGCCGGCTCGTGGGCGCCCTGTTTGCGGAGATAAGCCACCGCCTGGCCGCTGGGCCCCTCAGTACACAATACTTAGCTGCGCAAACACCCGGCGCTCGCCTCGGGACTCAGGCCTGGCCTACCCATCCACCCCTCCGGTGGCAGAGGACCCCCAGGACTGTGGGCAGGCGTCAGTGTGGGGCGAGGAGTGGGAGAGTGTGGAGTGGGCGCGTGGGTGGCGTGAGGGTGAGTGAGCCCGTGCGTGTTGGCACATTCGTGTGTGCGATGCTCCCTCTGCTGGACTTTACCTCCCCATGATGTTCTGTAACTACCAGTTTGTACTTCTTAATCCCTTCCCCCTTTTCACCCATCCCCCAAACGCCTCCCGTCTGGTGCTGTTGGCCAGTAGACTTACCGAAAGATGCTCGACGTCGCTAATCTTCAGAAAAGTGCAAATTGAAACCACAGTGAGATATCACCTCACACCTATCAGACAACAAGTGTCGGCGAGGGTGCGGGGAGAAGGAAACCCGGGTGCACTGTTGGTGGGACTGGAAATTGGTGCAGCCCCTGCAGAGAGCAGCGTCGCGGTTCCTTGGGAAATTAAGCATAGAACTACCTTGTGACCCAGCAATTCCACTTCCGGGTGTATATCTGAAGAAATCCCAAACACTGATTTGAATAGACTTGTGCACCCATGTTCACTGAGGCATTGCTTACAGTAGCCAAGGCATGGAAATAGCCCGAGGAGGGGCCTGTCAGTACAGAGTGGGTGAAGAGGAAGGTGCTTGGGGACGATGACTATGACTCCGCCGTAAAAGGAGTGGAATCCTGCCATTCGGGACAGCATGGATGGACCTAGGGAGCATTATGTTAAGGGAAGTAACTCAGAGCAACACAGATTCCATCCTATTTCACTTTTATGAGGACTCTAAAGAACAAACACATGAGCGCAACAGAAACTGCCTCCTGGGCTGTCGGCAGCCCCCAGGGGGCGCTCCTCCTGTTTCTTCGGCGGCGAGTGAGCAGCTCTCGGTGAGCTGCCCGACTGCAGACCGCCCACTGGCGCCACTCCCAGCGATGCGGCCCGAAGCGAGGAAGGAGTGGGGAAAGGGTCGGTGTGCTGGGTACGCCGCATAACAAGTCACCCTAACACTTAGGAGCTTAAAACAACCACTAATCTTACTCATGATTTGGTAGGTCAGGGATTGACAGGCAGCTGTCACTTGTGTCTCACGCTGCGGCCCGGGTGGCAGCCGTCTGAAGGCTCCCTGAGCTCACTTACGACCCTAGCAGGTGCTGCTGGCTCCTGGCTGGGAGGTCAGCTGGGGTCATTGGGGCAGCACCTACTTGTGGCCTCTGCAGCATGATGTTTCTGGGACCCACATGGTAGCTTTGGAGACACTCTTGTGACAAGGGGTATGGAGGACGAGATGCTGGCCGAACTCGTTGCAGTGTCCCGTATGGGAGCCCCATTACCCTTGCGGCCATACACTCACCTTGACCCTGGGACCCCAGGGTTTTCTGGGGTGTGCCTTTCCTACTGTCCTCACTGCCCTCACTCCACCCCAACACTGTCCAATGGCCATTCGCTCCATCCTGGAGGAGATGGGAAAGGCGGCGGGGGGGGGGGGCACGGTCATTTTCACGAGCCCATTTGCAAGTAAGTACTCGGTGCCTTCTCCAAGCCGGGCTCCATGGCCAGTCCTGGAGGTTTACGGACGCGTGTAGGTCCCCAACAACCATTGCTATTCTGAACGTGGTCATACTGTTCGGAAAGCACACCCACATCTCCCCCTCTATTGTCACATCTGGTGAGGGCCCAGAAGAGGACTCTTGTTTGCAAAGAAGAAAAATGAAAGCTACAGGTGCAGTTGACACTGTGAAGTACCTGTCATTTCTTAGGCAGTGACAAAGCTGTTTACAAAACTATAAATGGCCTCAGCACTTGAGTCAGTCCCCGGATCCACCATCTGTCGGTTGGGGCAGGGTCTGATGAGGATAGCGGCCAGAACGGGTCCCCAGCAGGCCACAGTCTGGTGGGAACACAGACCCTTCCAACTAGGGTTGGAGCCTGGCGCCCCCTGGTGGCAGGCTGCAGCCTCTGCCCTCCTCACTAGAGGCCCCACCTGGAACCCATCACTAATTCACCTCCCTTGACTTGCCAAGTCAGAATCCTGGACCAAATGCAGGGGGCTTATGGAGACAGATCACCTGCTTATTTGCTTGGTGGAAAATAAGTCGCTGGTTGAAGCGACTTACTGTTCGTGTTGCCAGAAATCAGAACTGAGAGCAATAGGCGGGACACTAATGTTTCCTCACCATCTTGGCGTTGCCTCCTGTCCTCACCTCCTCCCCAAACTCCTCTCCTAACACACGCTCGTGGCATCTTGATCTGGGACAGCAGAACCTCAGGGGTCATTGGTCCTTTGCTCCCTTCTCAGGTTTCTGTGTGTCCAGCAGACACAGCCGCTTACTGCTCCTTGGCCTGGGGCAGGAAAGGGGCACAGAGCCGGGGATGCGTGGAGGCTCCCGGGTGGGGGTAGCGGGCAGCGGGGATCAGTGGGGTTTGGACTGTAGGCCAGAACTTGAGTCCCAGACAGCTGTGTGATCTTGGTCAAGTGTCTCCCCCTCTGTGAGCCTCATGCTTCTCAGACAAAAAGCAGGGAATTATAGCAAAACTCTGACAGCCCCACTTCGAAAAAGAGTCCCCATTTGAAGTTAGACTTTATTTCAAACCCTGAATCTGCCACCGACTAGTTATGTTGCACTTAATAGCGCTGAGCCTTAGTTTCCGAGTCTGTAAAATGGGTTGTTGGAGGGACTCAGCGAGGCGACTGTGCTGGGAGCACTCGGGAGAACTCAAGGCTTTACCATTGATGCCGGCTTTTATCACTCCCTGCAATGGGGGCTCGGAAGTGGCTAGCATAAGTTGGCACCCCCATTTTCCCTGAACCCAGGCACCTCAGTTCTAATTTTGCCTCCTGGCCACCAGCTGGAGAGTGGGCTTCCCCTTGCCAGGGCTCCATTCCCTTTCCACATTGCCAGTTACCTGAGGCCTCTCCCCCATTTCTACCTTGTTCTGAACACAGACTGGAAAGGAAGCCTCGAGTTTCTGCCCCTCATCCCTGGCCTCAGAGCCGGGGTCTCAGAGCCTGGTCTCGGAGCCCGGCATCAATCTTCTGCCCTGAGGAAATCCCTTCCATGCTCTGTGTTAGTCCTTGGGGAGGGAGGCTGTTCCAGGACTTGCAGCCAGAACCTCTCCTTCGTCCTGAGATCCCAGAGCCCCGTCCCCGTGGACCAAGCCTGCGCTGGCAGAGGGGGGCCCACAGGAGACACGCCACTGCGTCTCGCTGTCACAGCCTGTCCCTTTCCCATCCTGGCCCCAGTGAGCTGGCTGGCGGTGCAGGTACCAGGGAGACCGTGGGAGGAGGGTGTGAGGGCTGGGGAGTGACAGAGGCCGACAGAAGGCGGGGACTCTGGGGGGCTGGGGACTATAAAGGGGCAAGACAGAGAGCAGGGGACCCACTCAACCTGAGGCAGGCACCTGCTTGGTCCAGGGCCCACTTGCTTGGGGTTCAGGGTAAGCGGGCTCAGCCCGTCCCAAGCTCTGGAGGACTTTGGGGGACTGAGTCCCAGGGGCTGGGGCCTGGGATGGGGGGAGGGTCAGTGCTTTGCTGGGAGGGGGACGCCCGGAGGCTTGAGCTTTATACCTGTCCACTCTGTCACCTGGAAGAGCAGTGGACTAGAAGACTGTGAATGTGTGTGGTGAGTGGTTGGTGGTGGCTGTGAACACAAATGTGTGGGTGACTTTCACCCTGAGAGTGACTGGGATGGATCCAGGTGTGTGACCGAGACTGTCTGTATGTTCATGTCATACCTGCTGGGGGGTGGGGAGGAGACCCAAAGGCCACTGCTTTCTGTCCTTTGGGTCACGAGTTCATTCTGTGGGCCCTGCCCTGGGGGTGAGGAGTGCCCTTGCTCCCACCAACCCCTTCTACCCAGCCGGCCCCCCGCCCTCCTCAGAGCCCTCAGACCTCGGGGGTCCTGTGTCTTCTGCCCCTTGTCCTCACTTTCTCTGCTGCGAATTCTGCTTTGCTGAGGCCCTGGCTGAGCTCTGCCTGCTGCTGGCTCACTGCCTGTGGGAAAGGCAGTCTATGCTTTCCAGGGCAGTGTCTTGGGGGTGGGTGGTCGGGACCAGCGGCTCTTTGCTTTGCCCTCTCGTCCCCAGGCTTGGAGGGATGCCTGATGGCTAAGGGGCTGGGCAGGTGGGCTCTGTTCTGCCTCCACATCCCCTTCCCCTCCTCACCCCTCAGATGGCCTCCGCTCGCCACTGCCTCTCCCTGCTGCTCCTGTCCACCTGCGTGGCTTTGTTGCTGCAGCCGCCATTGGGTGACTGTGGGGCCCTGCTGGAGCCCGAGTACCCAGGGGACAACGCCACGCCAGAGCAGATGGCCCAGTACGTGGCTGAGCTCCGTAGGTACATCAACATGCTGACCAGGCCCAGGTGCGTGTGAGATCGGGCACGAGGCCCCGGCTCCTTCCCCTTCCAAGTTCTTGGGGGAGCAGAACCTCTCCACTGACCAGGCCCGGGCCCTGGGCCCCTGGCAGCATGGTGCCCAAGGGCAGGAATGGGGCAGGTGGTCTGGCACCTGGCACAGTGCCGGGTTGCCCCAGCTGCCGCTCCCCTCCTAGGTATGGGAAGAGAGACGAAGGAGACGCACAGAACTTGGAGTGGGGGTCCCCCCACAGAGCTGCCCCCAGGTAAGTTTGGTCTTCTGTCTTGTGTGCCAGTTCCTTGGGGCTGACATGGGTGTGGGGGTGAGTGACGGTTGGGGGAGGAGAACAAGGACCCTGGGTGGGTCTAAGGTCTCCTGGGCTGTGAGCACCGCTGGCTCAGGCTGCTGTGTTCTGCCCTCTCCCCGCAGGGAGCTGGGCCAGACGGACGTGTGATGCGGCCTCCTGCCTCCCCTTTCTCCCGGGCCAGGCCCCGGCCCAACTCTGCCCCCACACCCTTGGCTCTGGCCAGAGCTTGTGCCCTACACCCACACAGGCTAAATAAAGCAAATCAAAGATGGAGCCTCTCTCTGTGGACCTCTGGTGGGGACAGGAGTAGCCAAAGGATCAGGAGGGAAAGGGGGGAGGGGAGGCAGTGAAGGGGAGGGGTCTCGAGATGATAGCCTGTGCAGACTGTCCAGAAAAGGAGCCTACTGTGTGCCAGGGGGGTTTAGCCCAGTCAGCAGCCCCATGAGGGTGGTAACTGGTATCCTTGCTCCAGAGGAGGCAGCCAGGGCTCTCAGAGGTCCAGCAGTTGGTCCGAGGTCCTAGAGCAGAGGACAGTCCGACAGAGGGCCCCGGTGTTGGGTGTCAGAGTCAGCTGGGCCCAGGCCCAAACGGATCTGCCACTCCCCCCGCCTGTGTGCTCTTGGGCAGGGATAGGACCTCCCTGAGCCTCGGATTCCGAGTCTGTGAAATGGGTTGTAGAGAGCACGGCATGATATAATGCACGCGAAATTCTGGCAGGGCTCTCGACCAGAGTCAACGTGCTGTGAATTGGAAGCTTGTGAGGGGCAGACTTGTGATGCAGCCACCAGCCAGCCAGCGGTTTCCAGGACTGTGCTGGACAGAGGAGCAGGGAGATAATGTGCTCTGTCTTCAAGCCTGGAGGGAGGGGGGACAGGCCCAGGGGAGGTCTCTGGAAGGCAGCTTTAGGTGACTACAGGACATACCTTTGAAGAGCCAGAAACTTGGAAATAACTTGTCCTGAAAGGGTGTGAACTCCTGGGCAAAAGAGCTATTCAAACAGTGGGATGTGGCGGGGAGGGGGGTTGGTTGTGGGGATTCAAGTTCCAGCGGGGAGGCTGATCTGCCCATTCCACACTCCAGCGCTGGGCGGGCTCAGAAGAGGTCCCGCTCCAAGGAGCCTGCCCTGAGGAGTCCCCGTAGATCCCAGGGGCCGTCAACAGCTGGCCCCTTCTCAGGCACCCGCATAATAAGTGTGTGTGTGTGTGTGTGTGTGTGTGTGTGAGAGAGAGAGAGAGAGAGACTGGGAGGGAGGAGCTTGTCTCTCTCCCCTCTTCCAGGCCTAGGAGCACCTGTGGATAAGGAATAATGACGGTGGTGGGGGGAGAAAGAAGTGAGAGAATTAGAACTTCTCTGGTTCCTGGAATGGCCCCTCCTGCCTGCCCCATGTGCTCTGCCTACAGAGATGGGGCTTGTGAGTTTGGTGGACAGAGGGGTCCACTCTCCTGGGCTCAGCCTCTCACACCGACCCCCTGGCAATGACACCACGTTGTGTTTCCCCTCCGTCCTGGCTGTGGCTGGTGCATGCCAATGACCTGAAAGTGGGACCAGGCCCTACCAGGCAAAGCTCTGGAGAGCATGCAGATACCAGACAAATGCAGGCCTCAGGCTGGTTCTTAAGTCCAAGGGCTGTCTGGGAGCAGGGCCGGCTTCAGCAGAAGATCAGAATTTGGGTCTGGACGGTGGAGGCTGAAGTCCCACCCCAGAATCTTCTCTGGCAACTAAGGGGATGGGTACGGGGTAGGGAGAGGTGTAGGTACGTCCCAGGGTCCGGAATTAGGGCCCCGCTCAGGACACACCTGCGTGTGAGTTGGATCTGCTTCCACGCTGGCTAACTGCTAGCTCCCAGTTGCGAATGCCACCCTCCCACCCAGCTTTGCAGAGACAGGCCTGGCTGGGCTCCCACGCCTTCCCCTGCTCTGCTCGCTTCCAGTGGGGCTGAGAAGGCCCAGGAGGCAAAGGCAGCCCCTTAGGATCTGCACGGAAGGTGCGGGCAGAGGCGCTGCAGCCGCTGGTTCCTGTACCAGCACCGACGTCCCGGCGCCCTCACGGAGGCCAGGCTGCTCTTTGTAAAAACTTGGGGTCGGCGTCTGGCTGAAACCCCTCCTCCGAGGTTGCTGGAACCTGACTGTCACTCTGTTCTCCCTCTCGATTAGAGCCCCTGGCAGTGGGCATGTGTGGGGGGGAGGGGCACGGGCTGCGGGGAGGAGGCACAAGCCCGCGCAGCCCAGGTCTTTTTCTCGGCGGGAGCTCCAGGGTCCTCTCTCCCTTGAAGGACAGGCGAGTAGGGCCCTTCCTGTCCAGGGCCCACATTAGTCACGGAAGCAATAGGCAATCTATTTCTCTTTATTGTTCTCACGGGGGCAGGGGAGTAGGGCCCTCTCATAATATAAAGGGGGTCGGTGGGCGGGGAGACTGGAGCGGGACATCTGGAGGCAAAAGCCAGGCCAGGAGAAGGAAGACCCGGTGGCTCTGGTATCTCCTCGCACCCCTCACCCCACGGGCTTCCTCTCGCTCCCGCCCGTTCTGCCCCCACCCCCACCCCCGTTCCACGACCCCTGACTGGTGCCACCTGGGGCCCTAGGAGGAAATCGGCGGTCCGGGGTCCGCGGCGTTCCGTGGTGGTGGGGTCGTGGGATTCCGCGGGGCGAATCTCGCGGGGCTCCACGGAGGGGGGTTTGTGGTGTTCGCTGATGGGATTTTTGTGCTGTTCGCGGTTTTCTTGGGGTGTTTAACGTCTTTAGATTTCTTGGTGTCCTTAGACTTGGAGCTGGGGAACACGTCTTAGCAGAGGTCGTGGGGCGCCGACGTGCGCAGCGGCGAGGTGTGGGGGGCAGGTGGCGCCTGTCCCTCCCCGCCCCCTCTTCTCCCTCCCTCCGGCTCTCCGCCCGCCTACCTGCCGTGGAAGAGCTTCTCAAAGTACTTGTTGAACTGGCCGAAGGTGCTCAGCCAATAGGCTGCCCTGAGCCCGCCTGGCTGCTGCAGTTGCGTCTCCTCCCCGAGGGCCCCCTGCGGCCCCTGCAGTAGCATCACCAGGCACACCAGGGCCAGTGCGCATGCGCAGCGCAGAGCGGGCGTCTGGAGGGGGAAGGAGCAGTGCGAGTCTGGGGCAGTGTAGTGAGGCCCGCCTCTCCGAGGCTTGGAGGGCGGGCGAGCAGGGGTCCCTGGCCGCTGAGACCCAGGGTGGTATCTGCCTCTGGGGTGTACACAGGTGCACGCGCGCCGTCAGGGACATCAGGTGCTGGGGCCGGGTGGTGCACCCCCGCACTTGCACAGTGACGCGCACAAAGCACCAGGAAAACCGAGACCTGGGATGGACCCCGAGGCAGGTAGAGACGGCCTACAGCTGTGGGTCAGCCCCCTAACCTCACTGATCTCTTCCATAACCCCGCTCACCCCACTCCAGCCTCTTCTGCCCCCTGGCTGCTCCTCAAAAAAAAGAATGCTGTTTTCTCAGTGAAGACGCCTCCTCCAGGTATCTTCAAGGCCAACTTCCCGGTCTCTTCCAGGCCTCAACTCACCTTCCAGAGGGTCCTCCTTTGACACCCCTATTTAAAATTGCAACTCATCTGCCTCTCACTCATCGTGTTTCTCCTCCTCTCTTTCTCCCTTCTTTCCCCTCTCTCTCAAAATAAGTTATAAAACCCTTAAACACAAATAAAATAAAATTGCAACCCGTCCCTTCATCTTGCTCTGCTCCTCCCCCACCCCACCCATCGCACCTTCTAACTTCCTACATCCTATGCTGCTTTAAATTGCCTTCCTCCCTCCTAAGTGGCCCCTGCCCACACGAGCACCATTACAACTGGGCTCTGTGCCTGTTTGGTGCACTGATGTGTCCCAAGAACCTAGGACAGTGCCTGGCACTCAGCAGGTGCTAAATAACACATGTGAGGTGAAGGACTGCTAACACATGACACGCACCGACATCCACAACCCCCCCCCCCATGCGTACAGAACCCTGTGCAAACACACCCAGGCACACAGAGCAATTCAAATCCCAGGAAGCTGGTAAAGGTGATTCGACCCCGCCCCTGCCCTGAGCCCCTGAGGACTCAACTGTCTCAGAAAATGCCCTCATCCCCACCACCCAAGGCAGGGAGAGGAAAACCCCAAAGTTGTACTGGCCACCAGACTAGCAGAGGGGGGTGCCCTGACCTCAATCCTTCATGCCCTTAACACCCTGGGGAGGGGCATCTGGTGCCAGCCTCCACCCCCAAGGCCCTGGATAGAACAGCTGACAGGGCTCAGCAGACATTACCATGGCGCCAGGCAGGTGCAGTGCAGTGCAGGGACGGGGCCTCTGGCTGGGACTGCCAAAGTCCTTTATATTCCTCCGGATCTGTGCCCCTTTTCCCTCGCAGGCCCGCCCCCAGCTCGGCCTCCTCACCCTGCCCCTGTGTTGTAACCTGGGAGCTGGGTACAGGGAGAGGGTGGGGGTGGAGGTACATGGACTTCCAGCTGTCCTGCCAGGGGCCCAGAGGCGTGGGCGGCAGAGCGGGGAGGCACTGGGGAGCAGGGTGACTTTCTCCTTCAAGTCTACAGATCCTAAGGAGGGACCACCACCTGCATTGGGAATGGGCCGTGATTTCCCAGGGGCTGCTCTCAGAGGTAGGAGGGGGCTATGCTGAGGGCCCAGGCCTTCCCATCTGGCTGGGTCCAGGGCACCTCCCTTCCCTGCTGAGCAGCTGCGAGGCCTCCGCACCCTTAGTCCTGCCCTTCAGGCTTGCCAGCACCAGGCAGGGGTGAGGTCAAGGTTCCTGCCTTCAGGTGCAGGCCGTACTGCGCAGCCTGGAGAGCTTCTTACCCCGCCCAGCCACTGTGGAGCCCCTGGGGGTGGGTGACTGCAGAGCCTCTGAAGGGGGGTGGGTCTTGGCTGCCTGGGGGACGAACTCAGGCTCTGGGCTGCTTCAGGTCCCAGAGCTTTGGCTGTGTGGCCCGTCAGGGCCCCTCTACCTGCTCACTATTGCTGCTCTCTTGGGGGCGAGGCTGTGAAAGGTGGGCGGGGCTTTCTCCCGCCCATCCCACCCCCAGAAGGGGCACAGGAGGAAGAGCAGGGGCTTCTGGGTAGGAATTCTGACCTGACCACCTCCTGGCTGTGTGACCTCGATGAGGGGACATTATGTCCCCTGAGCCTCTGTGTCCTCGTCTGTGAAATGGAGCTGACTGCACCTGCAGTGTGGACTGCCCTGACGACCGAGCATGAGGACCGAGCGTGAGTCCTTGGCCGGCTCCTGGCACATGGCAGGTGATACGTGTGAGCCCTTCCACTCCTTGGGGGAGCGCTCTTTCTCCTCGTTTCCACCTGTGTCTCAGAAAAAGGAGCGAGGGACTCGGTGTCGGTGCTGCCGACGTGAAGGGGGTGGCTCAGTAGCCAAGGGAGACCAGGACTGCATTTCCATGGAGCCAGGCGCCTCCACAAAAAGAAATGAGATTTCTATGATAAAACCCCAAGGGACAGACAGCCCTGGCTGGTGTGGCTCAGTGAATTGAACCAAAGGGTGGCCAGTTCGATTCCCAGTCAGGGCACATGCCTGTGTTGCGGGCCAGGTTCCCAGTAGGGGTGTGTGAGAGGCAACCACATATTGATGTTTTCATCAAAAAATAAAAATAAAATTAGAAAATTCATAGTATGAGGTCTATTAGAGATCTAGGGACCCCAAATCTCAGCAAACAGGCTGTCGTTTATTCCACTTAGGCATGAGTTCAATGGTGACGCCCCCATTCCTGAAAGAGTTCCAATTATGGACCCGCTTGCAGCTTTGGCCTCGAGAACCCCAAGTGCTTAGCTTGGCGTTTAAAGTCCTTAACAGTTTGACCTCAGCCTTAAAAGAGACCCTTTTTTTTTTTTTTTTAAGATTTTATTTATTTATCTTTAGAGGGGAAGGGAAGGAGAGAGGGAGAGAAACATCAATGTATGGTTGCCTTTCGTGCGTCCCCTGTTGGGAACTGGCCTGCAGGGAACCTGCCTGCAACCCTGGCATGTGCCCTTACTGGGAATCGAACCGCGATTGTCTGGTTCCCAGGCCCGTGCTCAATCCACTGAGCTACACCAGCCAGGTAAAAGAGACCCTTTTAAATCAACTTCATAATGTCCACACAATAAAATGTGCCCAATTGAAGTACACAGTTGGATAGGTTTTGAAAAATAAGTTCCCATCCCGCAGTGGGTCCAGAACATTTCCGTCATCCCAGCAAGTTCCCTCCTCCCGCCCCTTTCCGGTCCATCGGCCCCAGGCAACTGCTGATCTGATCTCTGCGGATCAGTCTTGTCAGTTCTAGAACTTCGTATAAATGGCATCAAACAGTATGTTCTTTCTCCGCCTGACGTCTTCCACGAGGCCCAATGTTCCTGACATTTCCCTGTGCTCTTCAGTGGGCGGTTTGTTCTGGTTCCCGGGTGAGGACGGACCACAGTCTGTCCATCATCCCCGGTCGGGATGTCTGGGTTCCCCCCCACTCCCTTTGGCTCCGTCTCCTGCTGTCATTCCAGCCTCACTGCCCGTTTGACCCTCCAGGGCTCCAGGGGTCTGAGCAGCCCCCCGTCCGCACGCCGCCAGCCTTGGCTCACGCTGTTTCTTCTGTGTCGGGTGAGCTGCTTCTACTCTCTGCCCGGCGAAATCCCACCGGGGACCCACTTCTGGCAATGCCCCTTCTGCGAGGCCTCCCCGGTCCCCTCCCTGCCTTGCCCTGGGCTGGTCGAGCTCTTGTTCTGCTTCTGTGGCTGTGATGGCAGTTACAGTGTCTTCTGCCAGGCGACACCAGGTCTGGCTCCTGTGCCAGACTGAACTCCAGGCGAGGAGAGGGAAGCGTGTCTCGTTCACTCGCTGCGTGTCCCACAGACACTGCCCAGTGCCTGGACTGGACGAGGTGCCTGGGGTTAGCTGAGCAAACACAGGTTCCCTGTCTTGCCTGAGAAACAGAATATGTAGAATCAGAGAGTGGATTTTACTTCGTTGCTCATTCTGAAGGGGGCTGGGGGGGGCAGGGCAAATCACCCCCCAGCTGGGGCTGAAGGTGCCTGGGAAGGAATGAGGGGGCCTCAGAGAGAAAGGGGAAGTCAGTACCTGGGCTGGTCCTTCCTTCTTGAGCTTGGTCAGAGGGTCCAGTACCCCTTTCCCCAGGTCCGAAGACTCCCCTGAAGGAGACAGACCTGGGTCCCTCCTCACTGCCCTTGAGTCTGTGAGTCTCAACGTGTCCCTTTGATGATTTGGGGGAACCCTTGGGAAGCCGGAGGGGCTGTCCCGAGGCCTGGGACCCGGTGTGTTCATCTTCTTAGTGGCCTCACCCATCACCTCTCGTCCTCTCGCCTCTGGAAGCAGAGTGAAGGTGCGGGACTCTGGGAAGAGCTCTTGTCTTTGCAAAGGCCAGTAGCCTGGAAAACTCCAGCCTGGCAGTCCTTGGGGGCCCGCTTCAGTTCCCAGGGTCACCTGACATCTTTGTCGCACAGTGTTTACAGAGCACCTGTCCCCAACGGGGGGATTGCAGGCGCTGGGGACACACCAGTGGATGCCACAAAGTCCCTCTTCTGGTAGCTTCAAAAGAGGTTTTTTTGGAGACTAATTCACATCTGTACAATTCACCCACTTAGTGTGCCATTCACTGGTTTCTGGGATGTTCACAGGACTATGTGCCTATCACCGCAATCACTTCTAGAACATTCTGAAGGTTCTTTAAAAAACATTTAAATATAGAGGTCGCCTCCCAGTTCCCCCAGCCCCAGCCAACCAGCAGCACCATTTGTGAACAGACATGTTTGTTCTGGACATACCGTGTAAATGCCACCATGGGACGCGTGGTCTTTCGCTTACCGTGTTCATACATGTTGTAGCATGTGTTACTCTGTGAAGTTAGAGGGACAGTTCAGAAGGCCACCCTCGTTCTTTTTTTAAGTAATGAAAAGAGTGCAATTTAATCTTTATTTGTAGGACATGGCCAGGTACGAAATTCCACAAGGAGATAAGAGACCTGTACAGAGGAGTTTCTTCATACAGTATGTGCAGTGTGGAACGGATCAAGGCTAGTTCTGTTGTAAAAATTGCTGTGATAACAAACTGCTTTTATTTATTTAATTTTACAAATATACTTTTAAATTGCATTTATTGGGGTGACGTCGGTTCATAAAATCATATAAGTTTTAGGCCTATGGTTCTATAATACATCATCTGTATATTGTGTGTTCGTCACCCCAAGTCAGGTCTCCTTCCATCACCACTGATCCCCCTTCACCCCCTTCGACCTGCCCCACCCCCTTTCCGTCTGGTGACCCCCCCGCACTGTGGTGGGTCTGTGAGGTTTGTTTCCCTTTGCTTAACCCCTTCACCTTTTCTGCCCCGCCCCCAACCTCCTCCCCTCTGACAGCTGTCAGTCTGTTGTCTGTGTCTTTCAGTCTGTTTCTCTTTTGTTTGTTAGTCGATTTTGTTCATTAGATTCCACATATAAGTGAAACCATATGGTATTGGTCTTTCTTTGAGTGGCTCGTTTCACTTAGCAGAATACCCTCCAGGTCCGTCCCTGCTGTTGCACAAACCACTCGGAAAAAGAGTTCTTAGCTCTGGCTGGTGTGGCTCAGTGGGCTGAGTGCGGCCCTGCAACCAAAGTGTCGCTAGTTCAATTCCAAGGTAGGGCACATGCCTGGGTTGTGGGCCATGTCCCCTTTGGGGGGCCTGCAAGAGGCAACCACACATTGATGTTTCTCTCTCTTTCTCTCTCCCTTACTCTCTCTCTAAAAATAAATAACTTAATTAGTTTTTTAAAAGAAGCTAAAGATGTCGGGTGCTATTCTGAACTTGGAGCACATACCCTTCAGAGGTAGTTTCTGGCACAACATTTTGATCTTCCTCGACGGAGAAATACTTCTCAGTCAAGTTCAGTGGAGCTACACAGACTCGTTTTCACGGTTTTGTAGAACTTCAGTTTGTCCAGCCTCCACATTGTTTGATCAGCGGCTAAGTTTCTCAGCAGCCTGAGGGACGTTTGGAATGGCATCCGGAATTACCGGAATAATTTTGGTGTCTTTGGCAGCTAAGGGGTTCATTGATGGTTTTATTATGGCACAAGGAAGGAGGCCTACATTTCATTCAACTCTCCCACCGCCGGGAGAGCAGCTCACGGCCCGGGAGGCATACTCTCGGGTTTTAGAGTCTGCCTTAGAGAGAGTGCCAGTAATGGAGGGGACTCATCTGAGATTCTCAGCTTGCTGTGTCTGGTCCTGGCGGCCAGCTGTCGTGTTTGACACTGTCCATTCCCTCGGCAGGTCCTCAACGGGGAGTTTTCGTAGACCCAGCAGTCCCGCTCCTAGAGAATGAACAGGTGTGTCCGCACAGCCCCTCGGACACGGGTGGTCACAGCAGCATCAGCTGTAACAGCCACAAACCAGAAAGGATCCAAATGTCTGCCAATGGTTGAAGGAATACATAAAACTCGGTCTACCCGCACACTGGGATATTATTCAGCTGTAGAGCAGTGTGTGTAGTGGAGAACTTGACCTTGCTCAAAGAGAGAGGTCTGAGGATCTCTAAGTTTGTGGAATCATACCTGGTAGGAGTGAGTTTTGTTTGCCTGGTGCCCTTGGGTCACCCTAGGAGTCCACCAATGAGACTTGGGATGGGGGGGTCACATGGTATGACCTCAACCTCTGGAGGGGCTGGATGGACACAGGCAGCCACCTGTTATTGATGGGAAAGTACTGAGTCCATAACTCCAGGGACGGGACAACTGGACGCTCCTGATGACAGCTTTCCTGCATTCTGCCATTTCTGCCTTTTTATCTTCCTCCTTCCTTCCCTCTCCCTCCCTTTCTTCCTCCCTCTCCCTTTCCTTTTTCTTTCTTTCCTTCTTTTCTGAAAAATAAGTGGACTTTTATTATTGTTTTATTTTTAAATATATTTTATTGATTATGCCATTACAGTTGTTCTATTCCCCCCTTCATTCCCCTCCACCCTGCACACCCCTCCCCCACCATCCCCCCTTTAGTTTATGACCACGTGTCTCAAGTTCTTTAGATTCTGTATTTCCCATACTATTCTTGCCCTCCCCTGCCACGTCCAGTTCCAGCTCCAACCATGCTGTCTGGCAAAGTCCGAGTGTGGGGAATATGGCTTCAAAGAAGCATATTCAGGCCTGGAGGACGAGGCATAAATGGATATATAGTGTTGATTCTGTTCTTGCTGTCTCTTGGTATTCTGACATTTACTTTTCTGATCATTTGGAATCTCCTAGAAATGATGGCCATTCTCAGAGTTGATCAACAACTAGGTCAGATTGAGAACTATGCCACCTTGGCCTTTCCCCAAAATAATACCCTCTCTGGGGGCCCAGAGGAGGAAAGGCCCACAATGTCCAGTGAGTCCAAGGGGAAGAGTATTTCCTTCCCTGACCCAGTTAAGCAGATGCAGGACAAGTTAATACTAGGCAGCAGGGAGCCAGAATTACCCAGAGCGCTCCCCCAAGTTAATCCCCTCTAATAAAATAGCCCCTGAATATCTAAAAGTTGTTGGAGTAACAGCCCCTCCTTTACCTTGAACAGGAATATATGTTAATTAGAATTTAGTAGGCAAAGAAACAGGAGAAGCTTGTTAGATACTATAAACTAAGCACATAGATATAATTACCAAGGAGTTAAAGTTCATAGTACATAGAGAAACATTTTAGACAGAAAGATAAATAGCTAAGTTAGACATCACGAAGGCCTTATAATAAATTTCCTAACCTCTGCTCGGTCTAACGTACCTTTTGCCTCATGCCAAATTTTAGACCTTTAATAAACAATCAGATATTCAAACTCTGTACATAGAGTTATTTCAAATTGTCTGATTAATGGTTCTCCTAGTCAAAACAATTTTTGTATAATATAATTGAAACTATGGAAATTCTTGTACTTTTCCTGGTTACCTTTGTATTGATTTTTTCTGCTTAACTGATCATGCTATACACCTGCAAATGTTAATCACTACCTAAAATTAAAATATAAAAACCTGCTTGTATTTGCAATAAATGGAACAGAGCTTCACTGTTCTTTGAGGCGTGTTGTCGTCTGTTACCCAGCGCCGACGCCTACCCTCACCTGTGGGACCCCTTGACCCGCTGTGGCTGGACCTCGGCATCAGGAGTCAGTGGTCCTTTGCTCCCTTCTCAGGTTTCTGTGTGTCCAGCAGACACAGCCGCTTACTGCTCCTTGGCCTGGGGCAGGAAAGGGGCACAGAGCCGGGGATGCGTGGAGGTTCCTGGGTGGGGGTTGTGGGCAGCGGGGATCAGTGGGGTTTGGACTGTAGGCCAGAACTTGAGTCCGAGATAGCTGTGTGATCTTTTGAAAAAGAGTCCCCATTTTGAAGTTAGACTTTATTTCAAACCCTGAATCTGCCACCGACTAGTTATGTTGCACTTAATAGCACTGAGCCTTAGTTTCCGAGTCTGTAAAATGGGTTGTTAGAGGGACTCAGCGAGGCGACTGTGCTGGGAGCACTCGGGAGAACTCAAGGCTTTACCATTGATGCCGGCTTTTATCACTCCCTGCAATGGGGGCTCGGAAGTGGCTGGCATAAGTTGGCACCCCCATTTTCCCTGAACCCAGGCACCTCAGTTCTAATTTTGCCTCCTGGCCACCAGCTGGAGAGTGGGCTTCCCCTTGCCAGGGCTCCATTCCCTTTCCACATTGCCAGTTCCCTGAGGCCTCTCCCCCATTTCTACCTTGTTCTAATCGCAGACTGGAAAGGAGGTGGGTGGTCGGGTCCAGCGCCTCTTTGCTTTGCCCTCTCGTCCCCAGGCTTGGAGGGATGCCTCATGGCTAAGGGGCTGGGCAGGTGGGCTCGGTTCCGCCTCCACATCCCCTTCCCCTCCTCACCCCTCAGATGGCCTCCGCTCGCCACTGCCTCTCCCTGCTGCTCCTGTCCGCCTGCGTGGCTTTGTTGCTGCAGCCGCCACTGGGTGACTGTGGGACCCTGGTGGAGCCAGAGTACCCAGGGGACAATGCCACGCCAGAGCAGATGGCCAAGTACGCAGAAGAGCTCCGGAGGTACATCAACATGCGGACCAGGCCCAGGTGCGTGTGAGATCGGGCACGAGGCCCCGGCTCCTTCCCCTTCCAAGTTCTTGGGGGAGCAGAACCTCTCCACTGACCAGGCCCGGACCCTGGGCCCCTGGCAGCATGGTGCCCAAGGGCAGGAATGGGGCAGGTGGTCTGGCACCTGGCACAGTGCCTGGTTGCCCCAGCTGCCGCTCCCCTCCTAGGTATGGGAAGAGGGACGAAGAAGACGCACAGAACTTGGAGTGGGGGGCCCCCCACAGAGCTGCCCCCAGGTAAGTTTGGTCCTCTGTCTTGTGTGCCAGTTCCTTGGGGCTGATATGGGTGTGGGGGTGAGTGACGGTTGGGGGAGGAGAACAAGGACCCTGGGTGGGTCTAAGGTCTCCTGGGCTGTGAGCACCGCTGGCTCAGGCTGCTGTGTTCTGCCCTCTCCCCGCAGGGAGCTGGGCCAGACGGACATGTGATGCCTCCTCTTTCTCCAGGGCCAGGCCCCGGCCCAACTCTGCCCCCACACCCTTGGCTCTGGCCAGAGCTTGTGCCCTACACCCACACAGGCTAAATAAAGCAAATCAAAGATGGAGCCTCTCTCTGTGGACCTCTGGTGGGGACAGGAGTAGCCAAAGGATCAGGAGGGAAAGGGGGAGGGGAGGCAGTGAAGGGGAGGGGTCTCGAGATGATAGCCTGTGCAGACTGTCCAGAAAAGGAGCCTACTGTGTGCCAGGGGCGTTTAGCCCAGTCAGCAGCCCCATGAGGGTGGTAACTGGTATCCTTGCTCCAGAGGAGGCAGCCAGGGCTCTCAGAGGTCCAGCAGTTGGTCCGAGGTCCTAGAGCAGAGGACAGTCCGACAGAGGGACCCAATGTTGGGTGTCAGAGTCAGCTGGGCCCAGGCCCAAATGGATCTGCCACTCCCCCCGCCTGTGTGCTCTTGGGCAGGGATAGGACCTCCCTGAGCCTCGGATTCCGAGTCTGTGAAATGGGTTGTAGAGAGCACGGCATGATATAATGCACGCAAAATTCTGGCAGGGCTCTTGACCCGAGTCAACGTGCTGTGAATTGGAAGCTTCTGAGGGGCAGACTTGTGATGCAGCCACCAGCCAGCCAGCAGTTTCCAGGACTGTGCTGGAAAGAGGAGCAGGGAGATAATGTGCTCTGTCTTCAAGCCTGGAGGGAGGGAGGACACACAGGCCCAGGGGAGGTCTCTGGAAGGCAGCTTTAGGTGACTACAGGACATACCTTTGAAGAGCCAGAAACTTGGAAATAACTTGTCCTGAAAGGGTGTGAACTCCTGGGCAAAAGAGCTATTCAAACAGCGGGATGTGGCGGGGAGGGGGGTTGGTTGTGGGGATTCAAGTTCCAGCGGGGAGGCTGATCTGCCCATTCCACACTCCAGCGCTGGGCGGGCTCAGAAGAGGTCCCGCTCCAAGGAGGCTGCCCTGAGGAGTCCCCGTAGATCCCAGGGGCCGTCAACAGCTGGGCCCTTCTCAGGCACCTGCATAATAAGTGTGTGTGTGTGTGAGAGAGAGAGAGAGAGAGAGACAGAGAGACAGAGAGAGACAGAGACAGAGACAGAGAGACTGGGAGGGAGGAGCTTGTCTCTCTCCCCTCTTCCAGGCCTAGGAGCACCTGTGGATAAGCAATAATGACGGTGGTGGGGGGAGAAAGAAGTGAGAGAATTAGAACTTCTCTGGTTCCTGGAATGGCCCCTCCTGCCTGCCCCACGTGCTCTGTCTACAGAGATGGGGCTTGTGAGTTTGGTGGACAGAGGGGTCCACTCTCCTGGGCTCAGCCTCTCACACCGACCCCCTGGCAATGATACCACGTTGTGTTTCCCCTCCAGTCCTGGCTGTGGCTGGTGCATGCCAATGACCTGAAAGTGGGACCAGGCCCTACCAGGCAAAGCTCTGGAGAGCATGCAGATACCAGACAAATGCAGGCCTCAGGCTGGTTCTTAAGTCCAAGGGCTGTCTGGGAGCAGGGCCGGCTTCAGCAGAAGATCAGAATTTGGGTCTGGACGGTGGAGGCTGAAGTCCCACCCCAGAATCTTCTCTGGCAACTAAGGGGATGGGTACTGGGTAGGGAGAGGTGTAGGTACGTCCCAGGGTCAGGAATTAGGGCCCCGCTCAGGACACACCTGCGTGTGAGTTGGATCTGCTTCCACGCTGGCTAACTGCTAGCTCCCAGTTGCGAATGCCACCCTCCCATCCAGCTTTGCAGAGACAGGCCTGGCTGGGCTCCCACGCCTTCCCCTGCTCTGCTCGCTTCCAGTGGGGCTGAGAGGGCCAGGAGGCAAAGGCAGCCCCTCAGGATCTGCACGGAAGGTGCGGGCAGAGGCGCTGTAGCCGCTGGTTCCTGTACCAGCACCGACTTCCCAGCGCCCTCAGGGAGGCCACCCTGCTCTGTGTGGAAACTTGGGGTCGGCGTCTGGCTGAAGCCCCTCCTCCGAGGTCGCTGGAACCTGACTGTCACTCTGTTCTCCCTCTCGGTTAGAGCCCCTGGCAGTGGGCATGTGTGTGGGGGAGGGGCACGGGCTGCGGGGAGGAGGCACAAGCCCGCGCAGCCCAGGTCTTTTTCTCAGCGGGAGCTCCAGGGTGCTCTCTCCCTTGAAGGACAGGCGAGTAGGGCCCTTCCTGTCCAGGGCCCACATTAGTCACGGAAGCAATAGGCAATCTATTTCTCTTTATTGTTCTCACGGGGGCGGGGGAGTAGGGCCCTCTCATAATATAAAGGGGGTCGGTGGGCGGGCAGACTGGAGCGGGACATCTGGAGGCAAAAGCCAGGCCAGGAGAAGGAAGACCCCGTGGCTCTGGTATCTCCTCGCACCCCTCCCCCCACGGGCTTCCTCTCGCTCCCGCCCGTTCTGCCCCCACCCCCACCCCCACCCCCGTTCCAAGGCCCCTGACTGGTGCCACCTGGGGCCCTAGGAGGAAATCGACGGTCCGGGGTCCGCGGGGTTCCGTGGTGGTGGGGTGGTGGAATTCCACGGGGGGAATCTCGCGGGGCTCCACGGAGGGGGGTTCGTGGTGTTCGCTGATGGGATTTTTGTGCTGTTCGCGGTTTTCTTGGGGTGTTTAACGTCTTTAGATTTCTTGGTGTCCTTAGACTTGGAGCTGGGGAACACGTCTTAGCAGAGGTCGTGGGGCGCCGACGTGCGCAGCGGCGAGGTGTGGGGGGCAGGTGGCGCCTGTCCCTCCCCGCCCCCTGTTCTCCCTCCCTCCGGCTCTCCGCCCGCCTACCTGCCGTGGAAGAGCTTCTCAAAGTACTTGTTGAACTGGCCGAAGGTGCTCAGCCAATAGGCCGCCCTGAGCCCGCCTGGCTGCTGCAGTTGCGTCTCCTCCCCGAGGGCCCCCTGCGGCCCCTGCAGTAGCATCACCAGGCACACCAGGGCCAGTGCGCAGGCGCAGCGCAGAGCCGGCGTCTGGAGGGGGAAGGAGCAGAGCGAGTCTGGGGCAGTGTAGTGAGGCCCGCCTCTCCGAGGCTTGGAGGGCGGGCGAGCAGGGGTCCCTGGCCGCTGAGACCCAGGGTGGTATCTGCCTCTGGGGTGTACACAGGTGCACGCGCGCCGTCAGGGACATCAGGTACCGGGGCCGGGTGGTGCACCCCCGCACTTGCACAGTGACGCGCACAAAGCACCAGGAAAATCGAGACCTGGGATGGACCCCGAGGCACGTAGGGAAGGTCTACAGCTGTGGGTCGTCCCCCTAACCTCACTGATCTCTTCCATAACCCCGCTCACCCCACTCCAGCCTCTTCTGCCCCCTGGCTGCTCCTCAAAAAAAAAAAAAAAGAATGCTGTTTTCTCAGTGAAGACGCCTCCTCCAGGTATCTTCAAGGCCAACTTCCCGGGCTCTTCCAGGCCTCAACTCACCTTCCAGGGGGTCCTACTTTGACGCCCCTATTTAAAATTGCAACCTATCTGCCTCTCACTCATCATGTTTCTCCTCTCTTTCTCCCTCCTTTCCCCCTTCTCTAAAAATAAGTTAAAAAATCCTTAAACACAAATAAAATAAAATTGCAACCCGTCCCTTCATCTTGCTCTGCTCCTCCCCCACCCCGCCCATCGCACCTTCTAACTTCCTACATCCTATGCTGCTTTAAATTGCCTTCCTCCCTCCTAAGTGGCCCCTGCCCACACGAGCACCATTACAACTGGGTTCTGTGCCTGTTTGGTGCACTGATGTGTCCCAAGAACCTAGGACAGTGCCTGGCACTCAGCAGGTGCTAAATAACACATGTGAGGTGAAGGACTGCTAACACATGACACGCACTGACATCCACAGCCCCAGCCATGCGTACAGAACCCTGTGCAAACACACCCAGGCACACAGAGCAATTCAAATCCCAGGAAGCTGGTAAAGGTGATTCAACCCCGCCCCTGCCCTGAGCCCCTGAGGACTCAACTGTCTCAGAAAATCCCCTCATCCCCACCACCCAAGGCAGGGAGAGGAAAACCCCAAAGCTGTCCTGGCCACCAGACTAGCAGAGGGGGGTGCCCTGACCTCAGTCCTTCATGCCCTTAACACCCTGGGGAGGGGCATCTGGTGCCAGCCTCCACCCGAAGGTCCTGGATAGAACAGCTGACAGGGCTCAGCAGACATTACCATGGCGCTGGGCAGGTGCAGCGCAGTGCAGGGATGGGACCTCTGGCTGGGACTGCCAAAGCCCTTTATATTCCTCCGGATCTGTGCCCCTTTCCCCTCGCAGGCCCGCCCCCAGCTCGGCCTCCTCACCCTGCCCTTGTGTTGTAACCTGGGAGCTAGGTACAGGGAGAGGGTGGGGGTGGAGGTACATGGACTTCCAGCTGTCCTGCCAGGGGCCCAGAGGCGTGGGAGGCAAAGCGGGGAGGCACTGGGGAGCAGGGTGACTTTCTCCTTCAAGTCTACAGATCCTAAGGAGAGACCACCACCTGCGTTGGGAGGGGGCCGTGATTTCCCAGGGGCTGCTCTCAGAGGTGGGAGGGGGCTATGCTGAGGGCCCAGGCCTTCCCATCCCGCTGGGTCCAGGGCGCCTCCCTTCCCTGCTGAGCAGCTGCGAGGCCTCCGCACCCTTAGTCCTGCCCTTCAGGCTTGCCAGCACCAGGCAGGGGTGAGGTCGAGGTTCCTGCCTTCAGGTGCAGGCCGTACTGCGCAGCCTGGAGAGCTTCTTACCCCGCCCAGCCACTGTGGAGCCCCTGGGGGTGGGTGACCGCAGAGCCTTTGAAGGGGGGTGGGTCTTGGCTGCCTGGGGGACGAACTCAGGCTCTGGGCTGCTTCAGGTCCCAGAGCTTTGGCTGTGTGGCCCGTCAGGGCCCCTCTACCTGCTCACTATTGCTGCTTTCCTGGGGGCGAGGCTGTGAAAGGTGGGCGGGGCTTTCTCCCGCCCATCCCACCCCCAGAAGGGGCACAGGAGGAAGAGCAGGGGCTTCTGGGTAGGAATTCTGACCTGACCACCTCCTGGCTGTGTGACCTCGATGAGGGGACATTATGTCCCCTGAGCCTCTGTGTCCTCGTCTGTGAAATGGAACTGACTGCACCTGCAGTGTGGACTGCCCTGAGGACCGAGCCTGAGGACCAAGCGTGAGGACGTAGCGTGAGTCCTTGGCCGGCTCCTGGCACATGGCAGGTGATCAACACGTGTGAGCCCTTCCACTCCTGGGACTGAGCAGCTCAAACTACTTGAGCTGCTAGGAAACTGCTCTCTAGGGAAAAACAGCCGTGCATGGACCAAATCATCCCGGCTGGTTCGACTGCCAAATTTGTGTCCTTGGGCAGAACTGATTGTAGTAGCCCTATTCAGTTGGAATCCATTTGGGCCGTCTCTAACATTGTTTCCAGGACAGTCCAAGGCTGTCCAATTGCAAATTCATGAAAATAAACACCTTTTATTATGCACATGTTGATCAGATGTTCTTATACATCCCTTCTCAAGGACAGGACAGCCTCCCCGGAGTTGGGGGACAGAGCTAACTCCCTTTGACAGCATCAGATGCTGTACCAGGGACTGTGAGACTTTGGAGCCCCCAGCTGGGTGTGGACAGGGCTTCTGGGTCACCTGCCTCTCTGTGCTTTCAAGTCCCTGGGCACTAAACAGAAGCACCCTTCTCAGAGCAGGCGCTGAGGGGCACGGACGGAGCCTTCAGCTCTTGGAGGCCTCTTTCCATCTTTTGGTCTGAGGGGCCCTCTCGTCTCCCTCTGTTCAGGTTCCCTCAGCTCCTTCTGCTGCCCCGAGTGCCTTCTAGGTCCCCAGCTGCCTCGGGTCCTCTCTGCAGTGCACACAATCTAACACCGAGGGCCATGGGCCACATCTCCTGCTGAGAATCCCATCCATGCACCTTTTTCCCGCCTCGGCTGTACATTGGCATCACCTGAAAGCTCCCTGCACTACCGTTATGCAGCCCCACCCCCAGAGTCCGCTCCAGGTGTTGACCCAGCACCCTGGGTGGCTGGTGCTGTGCTGGGTGCGGGAGTTACAGTGGCAGTGAGATGCGGTCACTGTCGCTAAGAAGTTCACAGCAGTGGGAGTAGGTATTTACTGAGTGGAATAAGCAATAGTTTCAGAAATATCTACCAAGCCTTGGCCGGGTGGCTCGGTTGGTTGGCAGGTCATCCCATACACAAAAAGGTTGCAGGTTTGATCCTTGGTCAGGACACATTCCTGGGGTTGCGTGTTTAATCCCGGACCAGGGCACATAGGGGGAGGCAACTGGTCGATGTTTCTCTCCGATAGCGCTGTTTCTCTTTCTCTCTCTCTCCCCCACCCCCTTCCTCTCTCTCAAATCAATGAAAACATATCCTTGGGTGAGTATTAGAGAAAAAAAAAAAGAAAAACTACCAAGAGGCCACCTCTCGTAAGTCTCTGTTGGAAAGAAGGGATCTTTACCTCCTTTATAAACCGAGTGGAAAGTCGTCTCCTTGGGTACATGGATTGGTGGGAGGGAATTTAGTGAATGAGTCCCTATGCCCCAACCTCCCATTTTATAGATGAGAAAACCAAGGCCGAATGGCCACGTTTTCAGCACTGGAGGAGGCAGGAGGTCTCTGAGAGCCAGAAGGCTCTTGCGTGAAGGCATCCCTGCCAGCGGCTTGCAGCAGCTGCTAAGCTGTCCTCCAGTCCAGCCTCTGATGCCAAGTTAATAAAAGATTCAGGGAGCATTAGTAAAACCATTTTAATCAAGTCTAGATAAATTCAAGATTAATTAAACTGTGATGGGTAACAGCTAAGGATTAGTGAGATTACAAATAGTTTCTAGGAGTTTATATTTAAATGCTGATGATTACATGCATGCTCTTAAATGAAGTCACATTTAAATGTTATATCAGTTCAGCCATTTTTGTGAGCTGTATTTTTGTAAATTAAAGAATAATTGGTGGAAAACGAAGCAAATCTCTTTACTACCCTAACCTACCAAGCCCAGCTGTACTGCCACTTGCTGGCTGCATGATCCTGAGGAAGTCGTCGATCTCCTCTGACCTCCGGCTTATTCATCTACAAAATGAAGCTAATAATAGTCCCTATGAAGTGAGGCACAGCACGTACAGCAGAGCCTGAGGCCAGGGGACCTGAGGTCAAATCCCAGCTCTACCACTTAAAAGAGTAATGCTTGGGGAAAATTGCTTAACCTCTCTGTGCTCCAGTTTCTTCATCTGTAAAGTGGGGTAAATGGTATTCCCCATGTCAGCAAGTTGTTATGGGGCTGAAATAAATTCACACACGGGAAGAGGCTGGGACCTTGCCTGGCAGGGTGCTCACAAGTGGCAGTTCCCGATGATGGTGAGGGCACAGAGAGGTGGTCCGCAGTGGTAGGATACAATTTTGGATTCTGAATAAGCTTTTTGAAAATTGAAGAATGTAAATCTAAGCAGTGGGCCCGGGCTAGTGTGGCTCAGTGGATTGAGTGTCAACCTGGGAACCAAAGGGTCACCAGTTCAACTCCCCGTTAGAGCACTTGCCTGCCTTGTGGGCCAGGTTCCCAGTAGGGGGCGAGTGAGAGGCAACCACACTTTGACGTTTCTGTCTCTTTCTCCCTTCCTTCTCCTCTGTCTAAAAATAAATAAATACGATCTTTATAGAGCACACACACAATGTAGCCAGACCACCATCTCAACACGAAATTGTCTAGTTCTGGAACTTCCCACCCCCCTGGTTTTGTGGTGGGAGTAGAGCCAGGAGCCTAGGATTGGAGGGTGGCGGGGGGAGGGCAAGGAGGCTGCTTCTGGGAGAGGTGTTGAGTCTTCATCCTCTAGGTCAGCAGTGGAGTGTGGGGACAAGCAGGCTGGTGTGCGACGGGCGGGAGGTGGTGGTGTGGGGGGATTTCAGGCAGTTATGAGGTTGCGAGGGGAGCAAGGGGTTAGGACACCTGGTCCTCTGGCAGGGTGGGCGGGGTGGGCGACGTGGGGGGGCTTCGATTTGGTCCTGGAGGGGAGGCAGAGCTGCCTGTACGGAGTTGAGGCTGGGATTAAGGGGGGAGGTGCGGCTTTTCCTTTAGAAAAATGGTTTCCAGTGTGGGGAGGCACCTAGGTAATCCTTCGGGGTGTGCTAACAAAATATCGGAACTTCTATTTATAGTTTTAAGGTAACCAACTTAAAAGTCTTTTTCTGTGTATGAATGTTTTTCAGTATACATATTAGTTCAACAGCACTGGTATAGTAATAAATAAACATAAACATGCAGAAACATACATCGAAGGTTCCAAACTTTTTTTTTACTGAGAGGTACAGCCAATAGAAAAAGTCTTCGTCGCTTCTCGGCCTTCTGGCTAAGATGAAGCGTGAAAACGCTTTCAGAACAGGACTCCGGTGCGTTGCAGGGGATGCGTGGGGAGAGGAGTCAGAGCGAGCAAGGGCAGAGAAGGTGGACTCGGGATAGCTGTTGACGGCCCCTGCTGGCCATTACTGGAAGTGCAACATTACTCAGCGCCCCACCGGATCTGCGGGAAATTCGGGACACGCACTCTCGTTTTATTTCCCCTTGTGCCCTGACCCCCGATCCCAAAGCTCTGGGATGAACATCCACCAGAAGAAAACCTTGATTTGAGGGGATGCAGAGACACTGCCTTCATTATTTGTAACTTTTGGGGGGAGGACGGAAGGAATACAGAGCTAACTACGGACCCCCCTATGGGGAGTACCCATGACCTCACTTCCCGATCCCCACCCCACCGCGCCCCCGCAGGACGGGCAGCCTCTAACTGCCCTGCATTGCGGGCCCCTCAAACCGGCTTCACTTCCCAGATCCCCCATTTCCCACCAACAGCACCCTCACTCCTTCAGGCCCAGCTTAGAACCTTTTGGGTCTTAGTGCACCTCTGTTATGACGTTCAGTTATACCACCAGAAAGTGCCTCCGGTGTCTGACACCCCCCTTCCGACCTCCATCCACCCCGGGCTGTGAGCTCCAAGAAATCAGGAAGCAGTGACACTGTTGCTGAAGCTACTACCTGGCCCAGTATCACCCTTGTCGGGAACAGAATAGGAACATCTTACTCTGCATCCAGAAATGTTTCTCCTGCCCTGTGACCTCACAGGGCTGTGGTGAGAATCAACAATTTACAAGGTCCTGAACAGATGGGAGCGGCTGCTAGCCTTCTTTCTACAAGGCCCTTCATAGAGAGATGCTGTTGAGTACCTAACATGAGGAGGCAGCTGGTAAGAATATTGAGTTGGGCTCCACCTCCCTAGTGGACCAGATTCTGGGATCCCACCTCGGCTTGGAGATCCTGAATGGAACTGAAGCTGTGGGATGCTGCGGGGTGATAGTTACTTGATTGAGAAGTAATTAATGTTTTGGTGGAATTCAAGATCCTTCCACTTCCCAGACACATGTAAACAGCAGAGGGATTCCTTGCCCAGAGATCCGCATGTGAGAGCGGACGGTAGCCATCATAATGGGAAGGGGACCTCTTCCTGAGTTGAATTAGGAGGGTCTTCTGGTTTGAAAGCAGTGAGTTGGAAGCAGCGTGTCCAGGAAGCCTCTTTGGTGGGAGACCAAAGCCCACGATCCAGTCTCAGCCCTCTGGGGTCACTAACACTTTTCTTTCCTTATAAAGGCAGAGAGATTTTAGTAGAGCATGGCCAGGTTCTGTGGCTTTTACCCTTATCTATGCCTTTCAGAGCTCAAGGGCAAGCCTAGTTTCCAGGGACACCGGGACCAGCCTCCTGCTTTGGAGATGGATTCCCAAGTGAAACTCATGTCTGAGCTTTCCAAGCAAGTTTTCAGAATACGTAGGTCCCTTAGGAACCCACTGAGCAAGGATAACTCCTGCGTATTCTGGAGGACCATAGGGGGTGGGCAGGCACCCAGGCCAGAGTCCTAAGTACCCTGGCTGGCCCCCAAGGCTCCAAGCACTAGCGAAGGGGGGCCCCAAGGAACCTCTAGTATTTCTAAGCTTTACAATATCTTTCACTAGCAGGTCTGGGGTGGAGCCAGAGGCTGGGCGAAGGCGGGCAACTGGGTTTAACCCTTTATTTACTTCCCGAGATGATACTCCGAAGAAAGATATCAAATGACTTATTTCTGTATTCCTAGCTCCCAGGTCCAGGATTAAAATAGGATCTTGAATCCCTTCGTGAAGACTTTCCCCAACCCCTACGCTTTTGCAAATTCTTCCAGAGAGTTGGGGATCCAGGTATACACCATTTGAGTCCTTAAAAGCTGTCCCTGAGTCTGAAGCCCTGATGGGGTGGGTCTGTTGCTCTTTGGAGGCGTCCCTAAACGCCTTCGGTTCCTTTTCCCAATTGGGAAGCAGGATAACGAGGAAAAGTGAGGGACGCCCAGTGCCGGGACGCGGGTCCAAGACGAAGGAAAGGGGAGGAGTAATCTTTCACCATCGCCCTTTTAAGGGATCGCTGGGCGATGAGGGACACTAGTGGGTACAGGTCCCAAATGGTGCTTCCCTGAGTGGGCAGGGAACAGGGGAGCGACGCCTCTCAAACCGCCACCTCCCCGCCTCTCCACTAGCTGCTCGGAAAGACCGCTGTCGGTGGGCTAGTCCGGCTGCGTCCCAACCCTCCTCCCCTCCGGGTCTCCGCCCCCTCGCGCAGAGGAGGCCTCGCCGCTTTAAGAGCCGGGCAACCCATCGACTAGCAATAAACGCTGAGCGCCGGCTGAGCTGGAGCCGCGAGAGCCGGGGGCTCCCCCCGCACGCAGGTAGGCGGCCCTGGCCCCCAGGCCGGCGCCCACCTCAGGGTCCCTGTGTCCTCTACGTACAGGCACGGCACTTGGGGTCCTATCCTTTGGGTCCAATCTCCCCGGGCCCCTTCCCCCAGGCCCGCCTCCTCTTCTTTCACCTCCTGCTCCCCCTTCTCGGTGCTCCCGGGGAGGACCGAAGCCCATTGCCGGTGACACTGCTCCCCGCACCCCCCCCCCCGCGCTAAAGGCTCCGAGGTGACAGCGGGCGCCGAGCTGGTGAGCTGTGCGGGATCGGGGGGGCTGTGCAGATTCGGGGTACTCCGGGGCCCGGCATTACATAAGAAATGCGCTGTTAGTACTTCCGGCGGGTGGGGGCGCGAAACAGAGGCTGCATGGGACCCTCTGGCTCCCCGATTCTCTTGGGAGGCTAACGCCTCAGCCTTCCCCTGCGGGAGTGGGTCCTGGGGCGCGTTCCCTCCCCTCCTCCGAGGCCGTGGTGGGTTGGTTCGGGGTCAGGGGCCAGGGTCAGGGTCTGGAGACATGGAAGGGGATCGGTGTCAGGAACCAGGATCCAGGGTCAGAAGTTAGGTCAACTAAGGGGGGCAGAGCGAAGACCCGGGCGGGTACAGCCAGTCAGTGACCTCATCCCTCGGTCTCCCGCGGGCGCGCTAGCAGAGAGCCTCCTTTCAGGGCTCGCAACACGCCCCCCTGCCCCCAGGTCCTAGCGCCCAGCGTGTTAGGGCTGGGCTCTTGGGGCCCGGGCGCTCGGAGTGTCGCTGCGCGCAATCCACCCGGCCTCTAGAACCCCATCCCTAGTCTGTCTCCCCCTCCCTGCGACCAGTCGGTTTTCCAAGCGCCTTTGTCAGACCTTTCTCTTCCACATCTCTTTGTATCTGTATTGATGGAGGGGTGGATGGGAGGTGGGAGAAAACCTCTCCTTTTCATCCCTGGTCCCCATCGCCGCCGACCCTGAGTCATGTCGACAACCTGGAGGTAGGGGCGAGAGGGGTCCAAGGCTTTGGAAGACGGGTGCGAATTCCCAGATGCCTAGGTCCCGGCCCTTGGCCCGGAGCCAGCCCGGCCTGCCTGGCACTGCTGTGCTCTTGTGGGCACAGCCGGACCCCGCCCTCTCAGAGGTTTGGGTGGGGGTGGGGCAGAGCTAGCTGCTGCCGTGGGAACCGACTCCTCAGGGAGAAAAACCTAGGCAGGCTGGGCAAGAATTCTGGGGACAGGGTTTCCCCTGCCTCTTCCCACCCTCCACCCTCCAGGGCAGGTGGACATCTGGAGTCCTCTCGGTCAGTACCTCCATTAGGGAGAATGTTGCCAGAGAGGAGCCTCCAGGTTGCAAGCTGTCAGGATCTGGGATGGGGAAGGAAGGGATCCCTCCTCACTGCTTTCTAGAAATAAGGACAGCAGGGGTTGGCACAGGGGCCACTGGCTGGCATGTCTCCCAGCCTGGGTGCTAGCCTTGCTGGATGCGGTCCTCTTTCTGAAAGCTGCTTCCTTTTTCTTTCACACCTTCAGGGGCAGGTCCAGGAGGAAGGGGAGTCATCCTGCCATCTTTGTAATTGCTGTCATCTGAGCTCAGGTGAGCAGCTGAGGCCTAGGAGGGGACTGGGAGTAGAGAGGATTTCACTGAAACCAGGTAGTAGTCCCTCTGGGAAGAGTCCCTTTTGGGCGAGGGAGGTGAAGTTGTGGCTTCCCCACACCCTGGGCCCAGCATTCTGTCCTAGAGTGGACACTGGCAGCTATTGCCCTGCACTCCCCACCTCTGCTGTGAGCCACCGCCTCTTGTTGTCATGGCAACCAGCAATTAGGGTTTTCTTCTGCAGCATTTACCCAGGAAGGCAAAGGGAGCATGGGTGGGGGGTTGGCCCCAACCCCTCCCACCCCCTTTCCTGAAGAATGGGGGAACCAGCCCTGGCTTGGGGGTCCTGGGATGGGAACTGGGGCTGTAAACTTCATACCGGGTTCTGCCCAGAGCCCCCTCTCCTGCTCGTCCCAGCTCTGGGCTAAGAAGGGGAAAAAGGGGGGAGAGGAACCCGGAGAAGCCTTGGGGAGTTATGACATCATTTCTTTCAGGCAGACTGACAGACATTTGTGGCACATCTGCCTGCGCTGTGCTAGGCCTCGGGTCCACTGGCCAATGAAGCAGAGGTGGTTCTTGACTTCAATGGGCTTGCAGTCTGGGGACACCCATCTTTCTTGCTTTTGACTCAAATTCTGTATTCTTATCCAACCCCTCTAAAAAAGAAAAAAAGAAAAAAGGACAGGTGGCAGGCAGAAACACTTCATTTTTTGTTAAGAGTCATAAAACTGGATTTTCATTGCAGCTCTCTATGAGCTGTGTGACCTTGGACAAATCAATTACTCTCTCTGATCCTCTGTCTCCTCCTCCTTGAAGCAATGGGCATGAAGTATCTGCTCCTTCTGCCCCACCCCCCGGACTGTGGGATCTCCGATTTCTGGGCAAAGTCTTCTTTCCTGCCTTGCAGGCTGGTCCAAAGGGAGCCGCCCTCCCTAGTTCCTTCCCCATTGCTTTGCCCTTCCACTTTCTCATCTTCCTTTTCCTCTCCTCCAGGAGAGGCATTTCGGAGCCCTTGTGAGCCTCGCCATGCCTGTTGCTGCCACCAACTCTGAGACTGGTAAGAAGGGGGAGAGGATGTCCGTGGATATCGGTGGTTCAGAGGGTAATAGGCAGGGTGGGGAGCAGCAGTCCGGCACTCCCACACAGCGGAACCCACAGCTATTCCCCCAGCCACTCAGCCATTTGTTCAGGCAGCTTCTGTGGCCCTGCCGCACCTGCCACGGGGTGGGGCTGGAGACACAGCACGACTCACCTCTGTGCAGGGCAGGGGTACGCCTGCTCCAGAGATGATGCACACTCCTAATTGTTGGAGGACTATGGCATGGGGCCTGGCTGGTGAGAAAGCAGCCCCTGCGAGCTGGGCTTTGGAGGACGGCTAGGGTAAAGGGGCAACAGTAGCCATCCTGGGGATGAAAAATCCAGGATTCAGTGCCCACCAGACGGGTGGAGTAGACCAGCAAATGCTAGAGATGGGGGTGTGTGCTGGGGCACAGGAAGCTGTGCATGGAGAATGCTAGACCAGCCAGGAAGCCTCGACTTGGTTGTGTAGGAGGGTGTAGGGCAGGGGAATGGCCACCCAGACACAACGAGGAAGCCTCAGGAGCAAGCTGCTTGACCTCGCAGAGCCTTGTCTCTGTTTCTATCAAGAGGCTGATGGGAGACCCATAATAGTTACCAGTAGGCACAATCACGGCTGTTATGCGGTGCTCTGAGTTATTACCTCCTTAACCTGTGACCTTAAGCCAATCACTTCCCTTTTGGGCCCTAGGTTTTCCCCATCTGTAAGATGAGGTAAGGGGATGAGATTGGTGTCCTGACTTTTGTTGGTCCTGGGGTGCTCTTTGTAGACCAGTGCTTCTCTGCACAAAATCTGTGTTCTACTCTGGGGTTCACGGACTCTTGAAGTGCATTTAGGGACCAAGCAGGTGAAGTTCCCTGTGCTAGAGGCTAAAGGCCCTACCAACTGTCAACTGTTCCGATTTTGCTGTGATTTGCCTGCCTTTCCCACGGCCTAGATCGCTAGCAGCCCCTTGTTCAAGGCCGTGCTGCTGCTGCCTCTGCAAGATGTTCTGGGCCTCCACATTTGGTTAAAATGACAGTTCCTCCTCTCTGAGAAACTAAACCAGAAGAGTGAAGGCTGCTGGGAGTGGGTCAGAGCCTAAATGGTGACACCATGGTCCCCCAGGAAAGGCCTCTTCTTCATGCAGGGACTGTACCAATGTCCCCTAGCTTCTGCAGCCTTGGAGGGCTCAGTCCTGTCCAGACTGCTGGGTCCCCCAGGCCCCCCTGCTCCTGCCTGCCTGAGCCCCACTGTAAGCTGCTTAGGGGTTAATTAAGCCCAACCCTGAGCCTGTGATTAAAGGCCTCTCAATCTGGGACTGCCCAGTAAACCCATTAATAGTGCCTGGCAGGGGTGTGGAGAGTGGAAAAGGCCCAGCAATTTGGCTTCCTTGCTGCAGGCCACTGAATAGGGGCCTGGGCGGGGGTGAGGTGGGGGACAGGGCAGCGAGTAGAGCATAGGGGTGTGGCTATGGGGCCTAATTCTTCATAGGAATTGGGACTCCTGCTTCCCTGGGCTGCTTCTGCCTTCTCAAAAGTAAAGGAAGAACAGGAGCTAGCGTTTAAATGGAAGCTCTTGGAGCTTGTGTTTCCTCTTCTGTGCAAAGGTGATATGAGATGGAAAGGCTGAGTCTCAGCCCTTCCTTCAGGCCACCCTCTGTGCTCGCCTGGGGCTGGATGAGCTCCCGGCTTCAGAGATCTCAGGGCAGCTCTGTCCCTTCTCATTTGGTGGCCATTACACTTCCTACAGGCCTAGGACCTCTTCGCCCCTGCCTCTGAGGCCAGATTCACCCTCCTCCTTGCCTTTTCCTCCTCATGGGATCCCAGCCTTGGGCTCTACATGCTCCTTCCCCCAGCCTTCCCCATGGGTCAAGAGGATCATTGTCATTGGGGGTGGGGTGGGGGTGGTATGGGTGTATTCTTGTTGCAGAGACACCCCAACTCTACTTCTAGTAAAGGTGGAGGGGTCCTTTCCCTGAGGGCTGCGGTTGGGCTGAGAGACATGTAGGTGATGGCATGGGCTGAGAGCTGAGAGAACTTGTCCCTGGAGTCCCCAGGTGTGCATCCTTGCCCTCTGTTGCCAGTACCTGACTCGTTCCTTTCTTTGAATCCAGGGGGGATGTAGGCTGCTTTCAGGTGGAGCTGTCCCTTTAAATCTCTCTTGCATCCCAGGGTTAATGTCCTGGTGTGTAATCCCTCCTGTTGCCATGACAACCTGCTGCCACTCCTCAGGGGATTGCTGTTTAGTGGCAGGAGCGGTGCCTGGTGCGGTCTCAAGGGTACAGGTTTGAGAGTAATGGAGGCACTGGGCTGGCGTAACTGCCCTGCCTCTCCCTCCTGCCTACCCTTGTTTGCCCCTGCTGCAGAAACGCTCCCTTACCTGTTCCCTAATTCTAAGATGCCTGACTTGCCTACACTGTGGTCACCTCTTACCCAAAGGGAGGAGCTAAAATGGGAGATGGGGGAGGGGGAGAAGCTGCAGCTGCGAAGAGGGGTCCTGAGGTCTTGCGGTGCCCTTCCCAGCCACTGCTCCAGGTGAAGGACTGAGAGTGGTTCTCGGGGGCTTCCTTCGATCCTGAAGGGGTCACTATAAATGACACTGGGACTGGAGATGGGACATAGAGTAAAGGTCGGAGGGCACGGGGGTGGCGTGGGCGTGTGTTAGAGGACACACCCTCAGAAGAGAGGGGCGGGGACAAGGTGGGGCCAAGTCCCCACCCCCTTGGGTTTCCTGCAGCTGGGCTGTGAAGGATGTGAAGGATGTGAAGGGGCTGCACGCGTAACAACCCCCGCTTCTCTCTCTGCCTCCTCTTCCCCACTCCCACTGGCTGGTACTAAACCCAGAGGAATGGGGGGTGGATCGGGCCAGCGGTAGGACTCGGACTCTCTCTTTCCCACCACCCCGGCCTTTGGCCAATCAGGATGGGGGCCAGGGCAGCTCAGCCTTGCTATTGGCTAATCCTGCAGAGGGCGCTGCCCGAGTCCCGCCTCTACCAGCGCTGCCAGTCTCTGGCTCGGAAGGCGGTTCACAGCTCGAGTGAAGGCTGGTTTCTTACTCCCTGAGCCGCCCGCCGGGCATGGGGGGCAGCCATGGCGGGCAGCCCAGGTAGCGGGGTTTCCTTGGAGGGTATATCCCTGGTCTCCTCTGAGGAAGCGGACCTCCGGAGGAAAGGTAGGGAAAGGCGGGGCGGGAGGCTGAGGGGAAAGCTGGCCCGGCAGGGCTCGGGGGCATCTGGAGAGTGTGCCCTAGGCACGGGCTTCGGGGAGCCCAGGGGCCTGGCAGCATGGCCCGTCTGGAGAGCTGTCCCAGGCAGAGGGCGCCAACTCCCCCGGCTCCGTCCTTCCTCCTGGCTAGCAGGCTGGGGAGTCAGTATGTGAGGGTAGCTGGGCAAGCTGGACCCCGATACCCTGCAGAGTGGGAAGGGTTCATACCCTGGCCTCTTCCTGAGCCCACTAAGGGCCTTGTAGGTCTCTGACCAATGCCAAGCCCAGGCCTGGGCAGGAAGGGTCTGGGGGACAGGCTAGGATGTTGTTTCTGGAAAAGGTGGGGTGAAGGACGGTGTGGGGGGAGAGGGTGGGGGTCCAGAGCCCTTGAACCCGGCCTGCCAGCTCTAGTTTCAGCGCCCCCTCCTCCCCATCCCCATTCCTTCCGGGGGGGGGGGTCTGCTGACAAGAGCCCTAAGAGGTGCCAGCGACTGTATCCACCCCTCCTCCTCCATGGCTTGGGAGCTGTTAAGCAGATGTAGGCGTAGGTGGCAGTGTGGCAGATTAATGATACCCCCTGCCCATCTCTGCCTCCAGCTGGGCACACTCTGCTTCTCCTTTCCACCCCCAGAACCTGCCACAGCTGGAGCTCACTCCTCTGCTGGTGGGTGATTGTAATACCTGTCTCCGGTCTCAGCAGCCACTGCTGGGGACCAGCATCAGGTGTTCTCACGTCCCTGCTTATGGCCTGTCCCAGGCTGACTTGGTCTGACTTCTCCAGGCTGGTCCCTGTCTTCCCAGCTCTGCCAAAGTTCTGGGCCTCAGCTTTGGCTTCCTATGATCTGTATTAGTTTCTCGATGATTATAGATCATTGTCAAAACTGAAGGGCCTGTAGACACCATCTAATCCAACTCACCCATTATACAGGATGGAAAGGCTAAGGCCAGTTAGGGACAGTGACTTGAGTTAGTGGCACGGCTTGTAGTGGATGCTGTGTAAGCTCTGGCTTCCGACGTGGCTGTCTGCTTGACTCCAGGCCTGCTCTCGGGGACTCGCTCCAGCACTGTCTCTCTCATTCCCGAGTGCTTCAGATGCAGGTGGCTGCATCCTGGGGCTTCAGCCCATCCAGAGGTTGCGTGAGGAGCCTGTGGTTCTCTGGTTCAGGGCGGAATCTGGTGTCTGTTTCCCTTTCTCATCAGAGTCTGCTTCCTGCTGTCTGAAGCCTCCCCCTGCCCAGGCTGGCACTACCTAGGTAGGGCCTGTGAACAGGCCAAGGGAGCCCCCTGCTGGGGCCTCTGCCCCAGGCATTCCCATGCCTGGCAGGGAGGGAAGAGCTGCTGGGCAGGAGCTGTCTTCTGTGGGACATGTGTAGAGGGGTGGACCTGTTGTGGTGTGTGTTGGTCTCTTGTGCCCAGCTGGCACCTGTGTGTGTCTCACTGCCTGTCCCTTCCCCCCAGCCATGCAGCAAGTCTTGGACAACTTGGGATCCCTCCCCAATGCCACAGGGGCTGCAGAACTGGACCTGATCTTCCTTCGGGGCATTATGGAAAGTCCCATAGTAAGATCCCTGGCCAAGGTATAGTGCTCTCGGGAGGTGGGTACAAGGGCGTCTGGGGAGGCACACTGGGGGATGGGGTGTTAGCCACACTAGGCCCTGGGAATGGGGCAAGTGGCACAGGAGACCCCTGGAGGGGGGTATGCATGCACATCCATGACCAGATGCTGAATCTGAGTGACTCTAGGTAAGGGGGCTGTCCCAAGCATGGGTGGTGACTGTGAGGACATGCCTCTGTGGATGCCTTTTGGTGACTGCCAGGGCGGTGAGCATGCCTGTGTACTGGAATCTCCAGAGTTCATCCCACCTGTCACTCTGTTGTTGGGCATTTTGTGCAGATGTTTTTACAAGTTCAGGGGCCAGGCATCAGGTGGGGAAAAGACTCATTAAAAGAGAGTTGCCCTGGCTGGTGTAGCTCAGTGGATTGAGCATCAGCCTGGGAACCAAAGGGTCGCTGGTTTGATTCCCAGTCAGGGCACATGCCTGGGTTTCAGGCCAGGTCCCCAGTAGGGGGTGTGTGAGAGGCAATCACACATTGATGTTTCTCTCCCTCTCTTTCTCCTTCCCTTCCCCTCTCTCTAAAAATAAATAAAATCTTAAAAAAGAGAGAGAAAGTTATAGAACAATTGGTAGGGACGGATGCAGTAGACACTTGAGAGAGACCAGGGCAGAGAGAGGGAGGGGGCAGGTGAAAGATTTCCAAGGAGGCCAGTTCTGGAGGGTACCCTGACCGTCTGGGGTGTGGCTGCTGTGGACAGGAAGTCATGGAAGTGAAAGAGGTCCAGGAATGGAAGTCGTGGGTACAGGGCGGGTGGTCTGCACAGGCATTGGAATCTAGGGTTACTGCAGGCACAGAGGAGAGAGGGGAAGATGGAGCAGTCCCAGGGTCTTCAGTGAATGGTGGTCAGGGCGACCAGGAAGTCGGCAATGACGGCAATAGGGGGACAGAGATGGTGACATATGGGAGGTGGTGGGAGGGTGGCAGGCCTGCGCATGGGGTGTGGAAGGGGGCCGGGCCCCACTGGAGGGGAGAACTTCTGCAGGAGATGCTGGGTCCCTGGGTCACAGCCTGGTGAAATGTTAGGATCTGTGGAATGGCGAAGACTTGGGGAGGGTGTTCATAGGGAAGGTGAAAGGTGTGAGAGGCAGGGTTCATAGCCAGAGGGCCTGGGGAAGAGCACAATGAGGCCAGAGAAAGGCAGGTTGCTTTTCACTTAGTAGTCAGGGACTGTATTCATGCATTCAAAGTAAAAACACGGAATGATGCATATTTAAAGCAGGGAATGTGAGCTCTGTGAGGACGGGGATGCCTCTTTGGGTCTCTACTATGCCCTGAGAGCCGAGAACAGTGCCTGGCATGTAGTAGGTGCTCACTGAACCTTTGTCAAGTGGCTGAATACAGAAAAGTGTGGGAAATAACGCAGCAGATCCCTGAGTGCCCATCTGCCATATCTGCTTTAGCTACTGCTCTTTTTAAGGAATAAAAAGTATAACACAGGTAACACCTCTCCCGTCTTCCTTCTTTCTGCTGCTTTCCCTCCCCACACGTAACCTCCCCACACGTTGATGATGTTAGTGGATGATGTTATGCCCCTGAATTGCATATCTTGCCCATATATGTGTTTAGATGTAAACGGTATGCCCCTGTTATATGTTTTTAAACTTTACGTAATAGATGGAGAGTGTAAGCTGCTTGGGTTTTTGAGATTTCCAGTTCCCGCAAGTAGTGTGGTTGTCGACATGGGTACAGGTGTAGATCGATGCGTTTTAATCACTGTGTGGCGCTCCACCCTGGGGATGGGGCCCAGCATGTTTATCTGTCGGTCCCCACGCTCGAGGGCAGCCACGTGGTTGCTGATTTGCCTCTGGCAGGGACAGTGCTGCATGAGGACGTGCATGTCCTCGAGTCCACCTGCCTCTGCACGTGCAGAGGTTTCTCTAGGGCGGACCCTGGGCAATGGAATTGAATATATGTGTTTTGAGCCTCAACATCCGCAACCCGCCAAAGCTGATTTCAGAGTTGGATTATTCAGCCACGTCACCTCTGGGTGACTTTAGCTTCTGCTTCGACGGTGAGTGAGCTAATGAAATAAAGCGAGTCCCTCAGATGACAGAATCTCAGGGTTGAAGGTCCCGCAGCCAGCCCTCTCCAAAGCACAGTCCCCCTCAGGATCCTCCGTCTCCAGTGGCTGGAATCTAGGTGACAGCTCCCTGGGGGTGGGGTCACTGCATGGATTGCCCTGTCATCCACTGGGGCATATTCAGTTGCTCAGTCCTCCCTCTTCTAGTTCACAAACGTCTGTGGTGTGCTCACCGAGCACCGGGCACAGAGCTAGGGCTGCTGCGCTGAACCACTAGATGGTTTGTTCCCCACGTGATGGAGCCCAGGTCTGTCCTCTCCTCCCCGAGCCCCGCATTTTCCGGGTCCTGGACCCTCGCAGTACAGCCTGATGGAGAGGCCGCCACAGCACCGTGTCAGACTGTGAGTAAACGCCCCCGTCCTGTCTGAGCTCAGCAGGTCCCCGTCCCCGCAGGTGTGACCCTTTGCAACGTAACTCTGCCCCTTCTTGCACCACAAGGCAATCTTCACTCTTCAGTCGGCTTGGCTGTGTGACCTGCTTTGGATGATCGGACCTGCTTCTTGCTCCTCATCACCAGTTTTAATGATTATGTCTATAGTTGTATGTTTCTAAGCTAAGAGACAAAGTACTTTTATCCACGATTCAGTTGTGAAAACGTGGTTCTCCTGGCAAAATGGCCCAGAAACCCACAGGAGCAGAACCAAGGCAGAGCTGCAAATGGTAGCCATTAACCTTCTCCCTTGACCCTCAGGGAGATGGGCTTGCCTGTCCTCTCCTCTCTGGGGCTGTGGCAGACAGTGTGGGAGGTCCCAAGCTGGTTAGACCCGAGGCCAGAGAGGGGCAGGGCCTGAGGGACAAACCCAGAGAGCCAAAGGCTCGGGAAGGAAGTCCAATCTACCAGATGATAATCCCAGGGGTTTGGCTGCAGACAGCGGGCGCCGGCGGGTGATCAGCCTCTGGGAAGGCTGACACGGGTCCAGCAGCAGGTGTTCCAACAACAGGCAAGGCGAGGTGAGGGATCCAAGACAGGCGGCCTTGAGAAAATCAGGCAAACTTACCAGCAGGGCCAGCTGCCAGCTGGGAGGCCTATGAACTGATCCACATGGAGCAATTAAGAAGAAAGAACAGTGGGCTGAGAGTCAGGAGATTCGCCGGCTGGCCGTGTGACTAGCGTGCCTGACAGCTCCTGGGCTTCAGTTATTTCCGAGAGGTGGGGATAATGATGCCAGTCTCTCGGAGTCATGGTGGGGAGAGGTAGGGAGGTCACAGATGTGGAGGTGCCTTTGAAACCACAAAGAGCTGTCGTGTGGTCACAGCCATTGCACCGCAGCTCACAGGGAGGACGCTGCCCCCGTGGGGAGGCCAGGCTGCCAGAGGTGGCAAAGCACGACAGGGCCTTAGGAGAAGGGGAGCCCAGGGTGGGTCACGGAGAGACTCTGACCAGAGGACTGACGAGCAGAGGCTACAGTGGTGGGGACCCTCAGGTGTCAGTCAGCCTTTGCTGTGTGACAAACCACTCCAGTGCACAGTGGCCTAAAGCAGCCATGATTTATTTCTCACGATTTCGTGGGTTGGTTGGGGGGCAGTTTGGGGTCTGGGCTTGCTGAGTTGGGGCTGGGAGCTCCAGCACGGCCTCACTCACAGGTCTGCAATCTGGGCTGGGCGGCTGCAGCCTCTCGGATGGTGAGGTCTCTCACCCTTTAGGAGGGCGGCCCTGGCGTCTTTGCTGGCAGGCTCAGCAGCCAAGGAGGACAGGCTCCAAACCCCAAGCACTTTCCAAGCCTCTGCCTGCATCGCATTTGGTAATGTCCCACTGGCCAAAGCAAATCATAGGGTCAAACACAGACCGAAGGGTGAGTGACGTTACTTTCTGGCACACTGATGTCTGGCACGTCCTTTAGATTTTGGACAATTTAATTACGAGCCTAGGCTCTAATGAGAACTCCCTGTCTCCTGCCAAGATCAGAGAGGTCGGAGTGGGAGGGCAGAGGGGAAAGCCATCAAAGAATTGGCAGTGTGGCATCTCTGCATTTGCAGTTGGATTATGGTTCTAGATCCCTGGCTGGCAGACCTGAGTTCAAGTGCAGGCTCCACCATTAACTAGCTGTGAACCTGGCTGAGTTCTGGTCTGTAGTGAGCTTGAGCCCCTGCTGTGCTGAAGATGATTTCCAGAGCAGAATTCCACGAATGGTTACCATAGAAATTCAAAGCTACTCTGCTGGTTGTGGAGTCTGGTGCCTCGAACACCTCAGTGTGTGCTGTGCTGAGGACGTTGCCTTCTAAAAATAGGTGCCCGGTAGTGACATCGCAGCTGTGGGGGAGCTCAGAGAGTCAGGGGACTTTGGGGTCCCCAGTGTACAGGCCAAGGTGTATGCAGTTAAGGAATGTATTGTACCTATTGGAGTTCCAGATGCTTTACTGGGAAAATGACCTTAAATGTTACTAATCTCATAGGGTTGCTGTGACTTTTAAATGGGATAATATTTTGCAAATGCGATGCTTCATCATCGGACTTGCGTATGCCCCATGACCCAGCGGTTCTGTTCCTGGGAGACACTCGTGTGCGCACCTGCAGACACAGGCGGGAGTGTGCGTAGCAGCATCGTGCCCAAGGGCAAAGACCTGAGCCGACCCGGAGGCCTCCCCCAGAGGGAGCAGCTGCATGAAATGCGGTGTGGCCACACAGTGGAGTACAACACGCCAGTGAAGATGGACTAATGTGACTCGGGAGAAAGGAATGAATCACAGCAAACTAATGTTATGTGAAAAATAGCACTAAGTGAAATGCACGGGTGGGAAAAGGCAGGTGTGCGGCGGTTTGTGTGGAGAAAGACGTGCAGGTCAGGACTGTGACGGTGGTTTATTACCGCCGAAGAATGTCAGTGACACACTGCCCTTGGGTGCAGTCTTGTGAGTGCTCAGATTGCCAGACTTTGTTTTTATTTTTTAAGATGTTATTTATTTTCGGAGAGAGAGGAAGGGAGGGAGAAGGAGAGGGAGGTAAACACAGAAGCGGAGTAGGGTGGGGGTGGGGCAGAGAATATTAATTGGTTGCCTCTCACCGGCCCCCAGCTGGGGACCCAGCCGCTGCCTGAAACCAGGCCTGTGCCCTGACAGGGAATCAAACTGGTGACCTTCCAGTTCGCAGGCTGGCACTCAATCCACTGAGCCACACGAGCCAGGGCCCAGCCTTCCTTATGTACACGTTCTTGTAGTCTGCTGTCTCTTTATGTGGAAAAGGAGAGTACATTTTAGCAAAGTAGTAAGTGAAATATTTTAATATTAACCGAAAAATATATGCAGTGAAAAAATTAATATTAAGTGAAAATATATTAATTTAAATAATGTTAGGTGAAGAAAATCTGACCCCCCAGGGATTATATATAGCATAATTCCCCCTTTTTAAGGGTAAAAATAACCACAAGCAATAGTCACTTTAGGAATATGTAGAAAACACGTAGATACAATAAGACCATGTAAGATGGGGAGCCAGATCACGGGGAACACGGGGACCCAAGGCAGGGGTTTCTGTGGGGGATTTGGTGGGGGGTGGAGCATGTGGTTAAATGTAGGAAAGTGTCAAGATCCTTATTTATGTTTGAGTGGTGGGTTCTTAGCTCCTTGTTACAAAAATATCTAATTTAACACCAACTCACTAAAAGGAAGTCAGTACAAACCAATGATGAGAATGTATCTTCAACCAAGGATATGATGAATCCAATTCTGAGTTTCCAGAGTCCCAGAAATGTCGTGAATTGTGATGCAGATTGGGTGTTCTCAGCGCTGGTCAATCAGCTGTTTTGATCGGCCTGCTATAGTGTTTCTTTTGTATTCGAATGATTAAATGTTTAAAGTTTCCTCTGGGCCAGGAAGGTTGAGCTTGGAGGGCTGAGGTTTTGTATCTGTGGGTAAGAGGTCCAGGGGCAGCCTCAGGAGGTGGGTAAGAGGTCCAGGGGCAGCCTCAGCCTGGGGGAGGGGTCGTTAAATCGAAGATGGGAGGTAAGTGGCTTGGGAGATGCCCGGGCTTCCTGAGTGGCCAGGTGAGGGCTTCTAGGGAAACCTGTCCTCCCCACCAATGGAGCAGAAGATGCCAAAGCTAAAACGGGTGACCTGTGTGCTCACGTCCTGTCACCTGGGCCAGCGTTAGCTCCTTTATCCTGAAAAAGCCTAGCCGGGGTCACTGTAGTGACACAGTTCCATACCTGAGTGCCTTTCTTCACTCTTAAAGCACAGTTACCGGGACCCTGGACCCCAGCATTGACCTAGAAGCTCCGTGGGCTGGGCTGAGCTAATGACTGAGGATCCCATCGGGGTTGGAGGAAGCTTTCTGGGAACGGCCCTGCCCTCTGACTTCTGAGGAGCACCATGGCACAGCGGTGTCTGTTTTTCCCGAAGGAGCACTCTGCACAGCCAGGCTGTGGGAGTCAGGCTGGAGTGCTGCCCACCTGCGGGGAGATGGTTTCGGTGACAGAGGGGCCGACATGCTTCCCCATGTGGGATGCTGGTGCCCTGGCCTCTTTTGGGAAGAGAAGCCAGAGAGGAGCTAGCCTTTATTGAGCACCTGCTGTATATATGGCACTGTGTCCATCGTTCCAAATCTGGAGTCCAAATCCTTATGAGGTGTTATTAAAACCTCCCTATCTCTTGGGCTTGAAAATTCTGGACATTTATTTATTTAAATTTTTAAAAAAGATTTTATTTATTTATTTTTAGAGAGAAGGGAAAGGAAGGAGAAAGAGAGTAAGAGAAACATCAATGTGTGGTTGTCTCTTATGCACCCCCTACTGGGGACCTGGCCCACAACCCTGGCAGGTGCCCTGACTGGGGATCGAACTGGCAACCCTTTGGTTCACAGGCTGGCACTCAACCCACTGAGCCACACCAGCCAGAACCTATTATGAAAATTTTAAAAAATGTCTCCTGAACCCCCATTATCCATTGTTCCCCTTCAACAGTTAATAACTTATGAACAATCTGGTTTTATCCATACCTCTCCCTACTTCCCTCTATCCTGAATTATTCTGAGGCAAATCTCAGATATAATTTTATCTGTATTTTAGTGTATATAGCTAAAACACAAAGATTCTTTGAAAAGTAATCACACTACCATTAGCACACATAGAAAATCAAACAATAATTTTCTTATGGATTTTTTGTTCATAAGCATTTTTTAAATCTTTACCTGGGGGCAGGCTTATTGATTTCAGAGGGAGAGAGAGGGAGAGAAATATTGATGTGAGAGAGGAACACCAATTGGCTGCCTCTTGTCCACGCCCCAACCTGGGACTGAACCTAACACCCAGGTATGTGCCCTGACTGGGAATTGAACTCCTGACCCTTTGGTCTATGGGACGATGCTTCAACCAACTGAGCCACACTGGCCAGGGCTTCATAAGCATTTAAAAAATTTTTATTTTCAAGTGCAGTTTACATTCAATATGATTTTGTATTAGTTTCAGGTGTACAGCATAGCGGTTAGACAATCACATACTTTACAAAGTGATCCCCCTGATATTTCAAGTGCCCCTGACATCATACAGCAACACTAGTACTGACTGTCTTCCCCAGGCTGTACCTTACATTCCCGTGACTATTTTGTAATGGCCAATTTGTACTTTTTAATCCCTTAGCCTTTGTCACCCAGCCCTGCAACCCCCCCTGATGGGTTTTTAACAAGTGGTGCAGGACACCTGGGGTAGATGCATAGTTCACACGACGTATCAGAATCAACTCCAAGCAGATCGGAGACCTGAATGTGAAACAATAAACCCTAACGTCCTAGAAGAAAACATGGATCCGTGGTGGGGGGAAGCCTTTTAAAAAAACTATGCCTCAAAATTCAGAGGCATAGAATATTAATCAACTTAACCGTATTAGATATGTATATTTTTTGCATTGACAAAAAGCCATAACAGAGTCAACAGACAAATGACCACCAGGGGGCAGTATCTACAAGCGATATCACAGAGAAAGGGGCACATCTTCCTGACCTAGAGCTCGTTCAAAAAATGGGAAAAGAGAGCAAATCAAGACCTGATAGAAAAACGGGCAGAAGACACAGATAATTCACAGAAAACAACACACAGTTGGCCCTTAAATATGTGAAGAGAATGCTCGGCTTCTTTCAGTAAGCAAAACGCAGAGTAAGCCCCACAGGGAGATCACTGCTGGTCCCCGGGATTGGCAGACATTTCAAGGTTTGGTCACAACTCTGGTCGCAAGGCTTCCGGGAGGTCTCTCTCTCACCCAGTGCTCGGGGGACAGCAAAGCAGCCCCAGTGCCACAGAGGGGAGCCAGCAAATCCTTACTGCTGGACCCAGCAAGGACTCTGGGTATTCACCTGAAAGGTCTGTCTCCTCCGCAGGTTCGGGGCAGCTGTGCCACGGCACTCCCCGCAGCTGTATGTACAACAGTAAAACATTATTAGAACGTTAGAACAGCCTATCTCCTTGTGGAGACCGACTGAGTAAACAATGGCACTCCAGACATACAAGAAGTCAAATGCAGTGATTAAAATAAAAAGTAACAGTGATAATAAAGGAAAATCTCCACGTGGTAGCACAGAGTGATTTCCAGGGTGTAAGGTAAAAACCTAATCATGACTTAAACCAATTAAACAAGCAAAATCCCCAAGGTATCAAAGAGTGTATATAGTATTCTACCACTTATGTAAGAGTCTAAATTATTATTATTTGACCCTTACACAATTATTCATTATGTACGGGTCAAAATTAGGATTTGGGGGAGGTGAGAGGCCTGGGGGATGGGGGGTCTGTGTGGCGCCCCGGCCCTGGGGAAGCATCAGCTCCTTCCTGTCCCCCCACCCCCACCCCCAGGCCCATGAGAGGCTGGAGGAGACGAAGCTGGAGGCCGTCCGGGACAACAACCTGGAGCTGGTGCAGGAGATCCTGCGGGACCTGGCGCAGCTGGCGGAGAGGAGCAGCACGGCCGCCGAGCTGGCCCGCATCCTCCAGGAGCCCCACTTTCAGGTCTCCTCCCGGCTGGGGTGGCCCCTGGGGCAGGACACTGGGCGAGGGGCCGGCAGGAAGTTGGAGGTGGGATGGGAAGGCCACGCAGGGCACTGCTCCACGGTCCCTCCCCATCCCACCACCTCCCCAGTCTCTCCTGGAGACGCACGACTCTGTGGCCTCCAAGACCTACGAGACACCACCCCCCAGCCCCGGCCTGGACCCCACGTTCAGCAACCAGCCGGTGCCCCCCGACGCCGTGCGCATGGTGGGCATCCGCAAGACCGCTGGAGAACATCTGGTGAGGGTGCCGGGCAGGACCGGGGGCAGGGTATGGGAGGGGTGGGGAGGGAGAGTAACCAGCAGGGGTCAGATGCGGTGTGGAGAGGGCTGAAGACGAAGGTGGGTTCAGCTTTGCCCAGACTGGCCGTGGCAGACCCAGGAGACGGCAGGAGCCGTGCAAATGAGCTGCGTACGCACATGTACCAGAACACTCTTCATTCTGCCCACTTCCCCTCCTTTAGCGCTCCTGTAAGTGAAGAATCGGGCAGAGATGGAAGAGGAGGAGTCTGTGAGGGTGGGGTGGGGGCGTGGCATGGAAATGGGGGTGATCCCGTTCAAAGATTCTGACGTAGGGCGGTTGGGGCCTTCTCTTACGCCCCCCCCCGCCCCCTAGGGAGTGACGTTCCGCGTGGAGGGTGGTGAACTGGTGATCGCGCGCATTCTGCACGGGGGCATGGTGGCTCAGCAAGGCCTGTTGCATGTGGGCGACATCATCAAAGAGGTGAATGGGCAGCCAGTGGGCAGCGACCCCCGCGCGCTGCAGGAGCTCCTGCGCAGTGCCAGCGGCAGCGTCATCCTCAAGATCCTGCCCAGCTACCAGGAGCCCCATCTGCCCCGCCAGGTGAGTCCCTCCTCCAAGGTCCCCGTCCAGCACAAGGCCCACTGGCTTGGTAGCTGAACCTCCTGGCTGTCAGGGTCACAGGCTTCAGGGTGGGAGCAATTCTTCTACCAGCTCTGAAAAGCAAGATGGGGGTGGGGCCTGCCGCTGGGGGTGGAATCGCAGGTGTCCCAGCCCACCTACGGCTTGTACGCATTTGCCTTGGGCTTGGGCGCTCTTGCGCATGTGCAAGTGTGTGTGTGTGTGTGTGTGTGTGTGTGTGTGTGTGTGTGTGCGCATTCAAGGCCAGTGGCACCTGAGTGCATTATGTGTAGCTGTCTGCGTGCCTGCGTGTCCGTGGGTGTACAGGGTCAGATTGCCGGGTGTACTGTGCAGCTGTCTCCTGGTTGTTCAATTGCGGCTGTCTGGCTGCTTTGTCCACTTCTGTTGGCTCGCCAGGGCCCCTTCCTCCGAAGGACAAGGGTGCATGGATGGAGGGATTCCGAATGAGGTGTCAGGGTTTCCTACTTTCCCCGCCTCCTCGGTGGGTGGGGCCAGGGCCTCCAGGCCTGATCAGATTCCCATTCTTCTGATTGAGTCCTTTCGTTCTAGTTGCAAAGAGAGGCCGGTTTGGGGAGGCAGCCAGGCAGGCCTGAGGGCACCACGCCTTTAAAGGGACAGTGCCTGGGCCTCTCACCTTAGAGAAGGGGCAGAGGGTGGACTGTAGAACCCTCCCTCCGCCGTGCCTGGGGGCTGCGGGGTGGGGGGTGGGAGAGGGCTCACCCACTCTAGCCTTGCCCTGCTCCTTCCCTTGACTCTTCCCGGATGTCCGGTCTAGGTATTTGTGAAGTGCCACTTCGACTATGACCCGGCCCGAGACAGCCTCATCCCCTGCAAGGAGGCGGGTCTGCGCTTCAACGCCGGGGACTTGCTCCAGATTGTAAACCAGGATGATGCCAACTGGTGGCAGGTGAGCCCTGGGTGTCCATGCAGTCTCTCCAGGTATGGTGGGTGGGGGAGGGGCCCTCTTGCTGAGACCGAGCTCTGCCCTTGTCCATCTGAGGCGTGCCATGTGGGAGGAGGCAGTGCCGGGCTCATCCCAAGTCAGCTTCTGGAGGAGAAGCGGAAAGCCTTTGTCAAGCGGGACCTGGAGCTGACGCCCACCTCAGGTATAAGCCGCCCCCCCCCCCCCCCGGCCAATCTGGGATCTGACTGCGTCCCAGCCTGGCCTCACTCACCAATCTCTCTATGGCCAGGGACCCTCTGCGGTAGCCTTTCAGGAAAGAAAAAGAAGCGGATGATGTATTTGACCACCAAGAATGCAGGTGGGTGTTGGAAGCCTCCTCCCCCTCCCCCCTAACATGACACATCCCCTCTCTGCCCTCACCTGTACGTGAGCTCTCCTTGTTCCGACGCTGCCAGTCTTGTCCCTACGCCCTCCCTGCCCAGTTCCTTCCTGCTGCCCCTGGCCCGTGAGAACCCAGCCCTACCCCTTTCACCTGATGAGCAGCCCGATGAGCAGTGCCATCTCTCCGTGTCCAGAGTTTGACCGCCACGAGCTGCTCATTTATGAGGAGGTGGCCCGCATGCCCCCATTCCGCCGGAAAACCCTGGTGCTGATCGGGGCTCAGGGTGTGGGTCGGCGCAGCCTGAAGAACAAGCTCATCATGTGGGATCCAGACCGCTATGGCACCACGGTGCCCTGTGAGTGGGTGCTGGGCCCTGCTGGGTGGGGGGCAGGAATCTGGGATGCCCTGGGGACCAGCGCTGGTCCACTGAAGGGCCATATGCATGGGCACCATCTCAAGTAGCACTTTTGGATGAGAGGTGTGGGACAAGCGCCCTCTGAGGGCTGGTGGGGGAATTGCAGGCTGGGGGAGCTGTCCCTTAAGCCTGTGGCCGGCCAGGCAGGCTGAGCTAGCCCTGCCTTTCCTTCTCACATGTTTTACTTGCTACACGCCCAGCTGGGCATCCGTGTGAAACAGGGCTATGAGCTGTGCGTGACCTGGGAAAGACGGGGCTTCTTGGGGACAGAACCTGTTGGGGTAGTGGAAGCTCCTGCTTCCCAGAGGCAGGAGGCTGAGTGCTGACCCCCAGGTCAGCTGGGCCTTGCTGTGTGGCCACCCCATCTGTGAGCCCTGGGTTGGGGCAGTGACCTCTGCAGTGTCTCCTGATATCGATGTCTAAAGTCTCGTGTGTGTGTCAGTGGTGAGGGCGAGGGCACGGTGTGGGGGGTGGGGGGAAGGCAGGCCGCACCCCCAGGCCTGTGTGACACGTAGAACTCGTGCACGTGTGCCTGAGGTACAGTGGCCTGCCCGTGCTCATTCGGCCTTGCATCCCTGCAGACACATCCCGGCGGCCCAAGGACTCAGAGCGGGAAGGCCAGGGTTACAGCTTTGTGTCCCGAGCAGAGATGGAGGCTGACATCCGTGCTGGGCGCTACCTGGAACATGGTGAATACGAGGGCAACCTCTATGGCACACGTATCGATTCCATCCGGGGTGTGGTGGCTGCCGGCAAGGTGTGCGTGCTGGATGTCAACCCCCAGGTACCGTCCGGCCCGCTCTTCCCCAGCCTGCCCAGTGTCCCCTCTGGGTGCTCTGACTCCCTCAGTACTCCTCCTGGTATTTCCAGCCACATGACTCCCAAGCACCCCCATGTAGCCCCTCAGTTACTGCTAGGGCCCAAGCCCCCGGACCCTCTTTTTCAGCCTCCCAGACCGCCTACACCTCTAGTCCCCCCCATTTATCCCATCCCCAGGCACATGCCAGCTGCTCTGCTAGTATTTGTCTCCAGGACTGAAGTCCCAGAACCCTGGGTACCTGTCCCCATCCCCATCACCCCGGATGTAAGTGGGGATGTACTTACTCCTTGACCCTTCTCTCCGTCTGCAGGCGGTGAAGGTGCTGAGAACGGCTGAGTTTGTCCCATACGTGGTGTTCATTGAGGCCCCCGACTTTGAGACTCTTCGGGCCATGAACCGGGCTGCACTGGAGAGTGGGGTGTCCACCAAGCAGCTCACGGTGAGGGGCTCTGAGGTGCAGTGGGTGGGGTCTGGTGGCTGCCTGGGGTGGGAGGGGCCAGGCTGGCTGATGAAGAGATGGGAGTGTCAGGGAAGGGGAGAGGCACCCACCCAGGGTACCCGTGAGGGAGGACTTGAGGTTCCAACTGTGTAGCTGCAGAAATGGTGATCTGAGCAAGGAAGTGAAGGGCTCAGATTCTCAGAGTCGGGGACACAGCAAGCCAGAGGTGCAGGAGCTTCTGTCAGGCCCACTGCTCCGTCCACTCTGTGGGGACAGAGTGCTGACTGAAGGAAGCCCAAGGGCCAGTGGGAGACCTGTAGGCAGAGGCAGGCTGGGTGGGGTCAGGGCTGTTTACAGCTGGGGGAAAGGCTGAGGAAGAGAGGGAGACAGAGGCTGGTGGGCTGCTAGAGGGATGAGTTAGCTTTAGGGAGAAGGCAGTGCTGGGAGGAGAGGCTTCAAGTCAGGTGTTGCAAGACTCCAGGGTACCCCCCTCCTCCTAGGAACCCCTTGGAGCAGCCTTCCCCAAGAGGTACAGGGTTTGCAGAACTCTGGGCTCAGGTGCCCTCTGCTGGCCATACCCGGTACTGCAGCTCCCAGGGCCCCGATGGCAGCGTTGCTCAGGCCTTGCAGAGGCTGTTTGCACTGGGCCCCCCTCTGCAGCATGCGCCCTCGGCCTGGTGCTGCTGGACACGGTTTGGCAAGCCCGAGCTCCTGCCTGGGCTTATTTAAGTCAGTGTTCAAGTCCTCTTCCCACCCCTGCCTGACCAGCTTGGACTGGGTCTGGGGCGGGGGTTGCCTCGGACACTTGTGGGTTGCCCTAGTGTGGCCCGTGTCTCTCAGGCTGCCTAGGCATGGGCGCCTAGTCAGACTGGAGGGAGCACTGGCTTTGGAGTCAGGCAGACTCTGTCTGACTGGCCGGCTGTGTGGACTCTTTGTCCCTCAGTTAAATGGGGGTAGTTAGTCCTGCCTTGCAGAGCTGCAGTGGAGCTTACATGGGTTGTAAGGAGGGTAGCGCCATGTTTGGCACTTCCTGCAGGCTATTTCCTTCCTTTTACCTGCCTGTCTGTCCATCCATGGTTGTGGAAGAGCCACCTTGGGACATGTGGCCAGGGAGCCTGCACCCACCATGGCTGGGCTTTGGGGAGGGGGAGAGGTGGGGCAGGCTGCAGACCCCCGATGATGGGGGCCAGTGGGGGACACTGACCGGCGGGAGGTCCCCTCATGTGAGCAGGAGGCGGACCTGAGGCGGACGGTGGAGGAGAGCAGCCGCATCCAGAGAGGCTACGGGCACTACTTCGACCTCAGCCTGGTCAACAGCAACCTGGAGAGGACCTTCCGGGAGCTCCAGGCCGCCATGGAGAAGCTGCGAACAGAGCCCCAGTGGGTGCCTGTCAGCTGGGTGTACTGAGCCTGCTCGGCTGGACCTTGTCCCCTCCGGGCTGTGACCCAGGAAACTGAATCCATCCCTTCCCCAACCATGACCCTCAGCCGTGATCCTTAGCTCCAGCTCCTGGCACTCTGGCTCCCTGGGTAGCAGCTTCCAGCAGGCCCTACGTCTGGCTTCGGCGCAGAGGCGAGCACTGCCAGGGAGGTGGGTGTTCATGGGGTACCTCTGTGCCCAGGTGCTGCCCCCTCCTGATGCCCATCGGCCACCAGATACTCCTCTCTGAGGGCCAAGCTGTGCCCACCAGTGTGTCAGAATCACCTCCACAAGGCTTCGTCCAGAGAAGAGCTGCTCTGGGATGATGTGACCAGTAGGAAGACAGCCCCTGCCACCTCTCCCCAGTCACCTCTTCTCCTCTGGCCACACCCACCCCATTCCTGAGCCCCTCCCCACTCTCACCTCTGTGTCCTGGGAGCAGGACTTGGGCTTTTTCTGTGTGGCCCAGGGAGCGCAAGGCCTGGGCGGTGGGACCAGTCCGGTGCCATCCTGAAGGCTGCAGGGGCCAGCGCGAGAGCTAGTTGTCCCTGTCTGGGAAGAGTGTGGCTCTCTGTCCCCGAGGAATGAGGTGGAGTCCCGTGTGTGGGCACTGCCCTGTGGTTCCCTCACCCACAGCTTCTCACTGCCGAGGTCTCTCCGCAGACTTCTCTGACTGCCCCTGACAGGGCAGCCCTGCTCTCTGCAGGGCGAGGCCAGCAGGGGCGAGTGGGCCAGCCCGGTCAGGGTGGGTGGTGGCTGAGCCCTGAGAGCAGGGGCCTGCCACTGCCGACCGAAGAACCCCAAGCTCTCCATGGCCCAGGGTGAGGACACATCTGGGCTCCCTGTCCATGACCATGGTCCATTTCGGTCTTTCCTCTGGCCGGGTCTGCGTGGTTCACTAGCACCCAGATGGCTGAGGGGCTGAGGAAGGCTGAGGAGGGGAGCTTGTGAGCATGGGGCATGGAGTGCTCTGGCAGGCCCCTTGTTGCCCGATTCCAGGGGGTGCCATCTGTGCCGTTTCTGTGCAGTTTATGGCCCACACCCAGCACACCTTGCCTGGGATTGGGCCACTGGTATATGTGTGTGCAGCCTTGGCTTTTAGAGAGAAGCTTTGGAGGTCACTCTTTGGGGCCCCCTTTTCAGGGTTCCCTGTCAGTGCCCATGTCTTATGAGACCCTCTTTGCAGATTCTAGAGCCCTGGCCCTCCCACATGTCTTGCTCCAGCTGTTCTGTTGTCTCCTGACCCTAAGGGCACTCCCGGTCCTTGGGGAGGGCAATTGTGTAAAATAGGGGAATCCCTTTTAAGAAAAGAACGCTGTCCTCAGCTTCCCGGGCATCTCATCCCTTGTCCTTCTTGTGGTCCTTCTTGGGGTGAGCCTTTCCTTGCAGGGGGCCGCCCCAGCCCCTGTGCTCCCCATCCTGCCGAATGTCTGATCAGTGTCCGCTGCAGAGTCAGCCCACGCTGGCCCCCGAACCACTGTGTGCCCATTTCCTAGGGAAAGGGAGGGAGAAGAGACAGAATATTTATTACAAAGTTAGAAATATATTTATTATATTAGGGATCTCATTGCATTTGCATGGGGCATGCAAATGAGACGTGAAAGTCAAGACTGCTCCCGTCTCATTTGCATAGCTCTGCATCCACTTTATATTCCTCTTTTCCCTTTAGTCCGCCTTCTTTTTATCTTTAGTTCAGCTCTTACATCACCTTCACCCGAGGGCACTGGGATCTGGAGGAAAATGGGGTGTTCGTGGGCCTGTGGCCATGATGCCTTTGCGAGTTCCCACCTCATTGGGGGGACTCTGGAGGGGAGGTCGCAAAGGGGATGATGGTATTGCCGCCTTCCGCTTGCCCTCAGTTAACCTCCAAAGCCCTCTGACCAGCAGACGGGGGTCAGGGGGCCTGGGTACCCTGCAGGGGAGTTGGCATGTGGCCCTTTAGGGTAAATCTCTACTGTCGATGCTCATCGTCACCCATCGGCACCTCTAGCGATGCCCTCTAGTGATGCCTGGGCCCCTCTCCTGTGTCCATCCCTCTGAGCAGTGGGCCGCCTCCCCTGGATAAGCCCCGCCCCCGGGGAACAGACACGTGTGCCCACCAACTGAGCTCTGACTCTGTCCTTCCTCCTCCTACCGTGGACACTTATATTTGAGTGTGTCCCCCACTGTCCACACTCGGTCTGAGCCCGGCTGCCCTTCCCTTCCCCCCTCCCTCAGCCATCTAGCTTCCGAGCTTTCTCTCTGACTGGTTTTCTTTCTTTTTCCTTTGATTAAATGTGAAAGCAAAGGCTTCTGGGCTGTCTGTCTTTGGTTGGGGTTGAGTGGAGGATGCTTTAGAGGGTGAAAGCAGGGAGCACAGCGCAGTTGATTCCCGAATGGGTTCTGAGCGACAAGTCTTGTGTTTCGCCGTGTCTTCTGGGAGTTCCATCCTCAGAAGATGCTTTTCCTCAATGACTGTATCCAGTAGTCGGGGAGTATTTGTGAGGATGGGAGACTCAGGGACTCCATGGCTAACCCACTCAACTTCACCTGCAACTTGCTGTGTGTTCTTCAGCAGGTGGCTCTGCTTCTCTGGGCCTTGGCAAGCTTTTTTTTTTTTTTTTTTTTGGTATAAATTGGAGAACCCATGTGGTCCAGTTAAGATGGGCAGGTCTGCTGCTTTTGCACAGACTCGGGACCCACACTCAGATCTCTGAGGCACCGCTCCCAGCTGCCAGTGCGGGGTGCCTGCCATATTCTTGGGGTGCTGCACGTGAAGAGTACTTCCCTCTTACTTGAGAGGTACCCCAAAGCACACCACACCCCCTCGGGCTCTTAGGGGCTTCCCACCTTCTCTGCTTCTGTTTTCTCCTCCCCTCTGAGCCAGGGCCCCCTGGAGGTACTGGGGGAATCTCCTCAGTGAACCTCAGTCATAAAATCCAATGGTCATCCAATGGGTTAGGGTCATAAAATCCAACGGTCACAGGGTAGGGAAGGGAAGGGAAGGGACAGCTCAGCTCATTCATTTTTTTTTCTCTTTTGGTATTAAAATGCTTTGTTTTAAGAAACATGATTATTTTGTTGAAGTCCCAATTTTGCAAAACTAAACATTAGCAACTCTTGAATGTTTCCCTCATTTTTTTCCCTGACGTTTTACCTCTCAGTGAGTCCCCAAACCAGAAACCCTGGCTCTCAGGATGGGTGAGCAGTGACTTTGTTTGAGGGGAGTGACCCGTCTGATGTGTCTACAAAGATCGCAGAGCTGAGCGTCCTGGTGCACAGATGTAATACCGATGTGTGGGACACGGGCGGTTGCAGAGTAGCAACCGGAAGGGCGTGGTCTTGCTTCCTTGTTGGGAGGGCCGAGCTGGGGAGCTGCGTGGTGGTGCCGGGAATTAGGGGCGTGTGTCAGCGTGTAGGTTACTTGAGTGGTAAATCCACAGAGGCTTGGAATCCCATGGTTTCCTTGGAGAGAGCTCGGCCACGGAAGACAATCCGTTCAGTGGGCACATGGTCTCAGAGTGGGCAAGGGGTGGGACTGGGGTGACCCGGCTGCCCTTGGTGGCGGGTGAGGAGGAGAGGCGAGTAGGGCTCTGTCCCTTCTGGCCAACCCCAGTTCTCACTAGCCTCCAGCTTCGGGATTTCTCAAGAGGGAAGTCTGCTCTGGGTGAATTTTTGGGGGGGTCTCCCTGAGACCATTGGAAACTTTCTGCTTCCTACCTCCCCACAATATCTGGACACACTGTACCTGGATCTGGGACCCCCTGTTCACCTGGAGAAGGTGAGTCGTGCTTGCCTTCCCCCGGGGCCTCGGGCGCTGGCTGGCACCTTCCCGCGTGTTCCCCTCGCTCCATCAGCCCGGCTCCTCCACGCCCAGCGCCCCGCCCCCGCCCTCCAGGATCTCCCTGCAGGGGTGCTCGGAGTGCTTTTGCCACTGCTCCAAACTGAGTCCAAATGCTCAGTTACCAGCCAAAAGACAAGTCCAAGGTGATTGTATGAGAAGGATCTTTATTGGAAGCCAGCAAGCCAGGGATTGCTCTCAGAATGTGGGCCCCTGAACAAAGTGCCGATGCATCTTTATTGGGGGGAATCGTGCGTAAACGTCAAGGTGGGTTTCGTCATTGCAGGTATATGGGGGCCATTTCGGTGCATGCGCAGCGCAGTTAGGAAACAGCTGTATATACATCGCCTGTTCAAAAATGCTGGCAGATCTCCCCCGAGGTGGAGATTTTAGTATCATATGATGAGGAGGTGCCTAGAGGGCCCTTCAAGCTCGTTAGCCCCCTGGTCCTTCAACGCATCCTGGTTCTGAAAAACCATTCTGGCGATCCTCAACGTCGGGGCTGCGGTTGTTATGGAAGGAATTTTAGCTAATTACACCTTTCTTGGTCTTCTGTGAAACTTTTGGCAAATTATAAGATACACATTATACAAGCTTTATAAATTCTAGGGAGATTCTAGGATTACCTCAAGGCAAAGCTACAAACTCTACAGCCAAGGTTGGGCTAGCCCTGGCCAGGTGGCTCAGTAGGTGGGGGCGTCATGCTGCAACACCAAAAGTTCGCCGGTTCGATACCTGGTGGGGGCACGTTTGGCAGGCAATCGATAGATGTCTCCCTTCCTCTCTCTCTAAAATCAATACATGTGTACTCTGGTGAGCATTTTTTAAAAAAGGTTAATCTATGCTAGCCTACCCGCTGGGCTACATATATTGTAGGTTAGGTTAAGTTACAGTTTCTCCCGCCACACCCCCAGGGATGGAGACGACTTCAAGAAATGCTGGTTGTCAGGAGATGCACAAAAGGCAACCATACATTGATGTTCCTCTCCCTCTCTCCTTCCCTTCCCCTCTGAAGATAAATAAATAAAATCTTAAAAAAAAAAAGAAAGAAAGAAATGCTGGTTGTGAGGCCCTGGTCGGTAATGACATTGATTCTGCTTTTCAGAAAGCTGTGCTAAACAACAACAAAGAAAAGTTAACTTCCACAGCTGAACACCTTTTTTTTTTAAGAAAGGATTTTGGGGCCATATTTCTAGTCAGAAAGGGACCGGGTCCTGAAGCGTGAGGTCTAAACCTCCCGCCGCGTGGACTGGTGGAGAAGGCACCACGTGCGCCCTCCTGACGTTGATGGCTTGCTTGTGTATTAGGTTTTAGGGAAGAAATGTAATTTGTTTGGAAAGAATTTACAGGGGCTACCGATAAGGCGAAGCAGGGGCAGTTCTGTGACAGGAGCACATGGTGGGGAAGGAAGGGACATTTGCCCCCTTTACTGGTTACAGGCCCTGGGCCTGCGGGCTCACGCCCCGTCACAGGTGAGGTTGGTGAGCTGCTGGATGCCTGCGGGTTGACCCAAAGCTCCAACAGGCATTCAGGAATGTCAGCCGTCTCTTGTCAGCCGGCTCACAGTGATTAACTGGTTAGTTAGTTAGCCAGTATAATGATTAATTGGTTAATTATTCCTGTCACTTTTGCTCCCTCTCCGGCCCACTATAATTCAATTTAGAACATCTCAGAATTGCTCTTTCGCCAGCTGTTTAGCAATGGGTCTCAGCAACTTCAAAAACATTCACACCCTATGACCTGGCACTTTCACATACGTAAGTCCGTCTTAAAGAAATCTCCAAATGCGGCCCTGGCTGGTGTGGCTCAGTGGACTGAGTGCCAGCGGCGAACAGAAAGGTCACTGCTTCGATTCCCAGTCAGGGCATGTGCCTGGGTTGCGGGCCAGGTCCCCCGTTGGGGGCGCGTGAGAGGCAACCCATCGATGTATCTCACATGTCAGTGTTTTTCTCCTTCTCTTTCTACCCCTCTTCCCCCTCTAAAAGTAAATAAATAAAATCTTAAAAATAAAGCAATCTCCATATGCGAATAAAGCCTTGTGCAAAGATTCACCACCAGCTGTTATTTATAAAGCAATAGGAAATAATTACTTAGTGTAAGAGAATAATCACATGGAAGCACATGGATATAATAAGAAAGGTTTGTAAAAACATGCAGAAGTGCTGATATGCTATTTTTTATTTATTTTTAGAGAGAGGGGAAGGGAGGGAGAAAGAGAGAGAGAGAAACATTGATAGGCTGCTTCATGCACGCCCCCAGCCAGGGACCTGGCCCACAACCCAGGCACGTGCCCTGACTAGGAATCGAACCAGTGACCTTTCGGTTCCCAGGCCAGCACTCAACCTGTTGCGCCACACCAGCCAGGGCCGTCCTCCAGTACAGACACCCACCTGCCCCAGTGGCTTGCTACTCCTCACCCTTCTCACCAGAACCCATGGGCAATGAACCCTTTATTGACAAAGAAGGAGTCACATTTTCTCTATCCCTCTTTCAAAGCCTGGAATGAATGCCTGGCTGGGTGGGCAGATGGGAGAGGCAAGTCCTCCCTGCCTTTCAGTGTGTACTTGACCTTGGTCTGAGCCCAGGCAGGCCCAGAAAAGCCTACAGCTGGGTCATGGTTTCTTGGGCAGAACAGCCCCTGTAGGGACAAGTGGAAGACTCCGCACTCCAAATGCAGACTCCAAGCTGGAGGGACCCAACTGTTTATCAGGCCTAAGGGGTCTCCACCTCAAATCACTAGGCACCGGTTAGAAGTCCAGAGTCCTGGGCCCAGCCCCAGGCACGGTTTTGGAGGGTTTTGGTGGAGCCCAGCAGGAATCATGTTTCTAACCAGCTTCCTGAAAAGACTGGTGGGCAGCTGGCTCATGGCCACAAGTCGAGAACTCAGAACCAGTGTAATTGTAGCATGCTCCCTCCCCAAGTCTGAGGAGGGGAGAAGGGGAGGTGACCTGGGGACTGAAGAGGGGGCGGGGAGCCTGTTGCTGGTCACCCAGGCCCAGGGGGTCGCCTGCCACAGACACAGACTCAGCCCAGGTCTCCTGAGCCCTGCCTGGCCCTGGCGAGGGCCCAGCGGCGGCACGCCCTGCCCAGGCATGTGACCATTTAGGCGAGGCCCAGTCTCTGCTGGAACTGAGGGGCCACCAGGGCAGGCGGACGAAGGCTTCTGGGCCAGGCTGGGGCCTGCAGGAGGAGGGCCTGGGGAGCACGGGGAGAGCAGAGCCCCGGGTTCTGGCAAGTGGACTCTGAGCCATAGCAGAAAGCTCATTCCAATGAGCTGAAATCCGTCCACGCAGACCCACGGCAGGCCTGGCCCAGAGGGCGTCCTGCGGCTAGACCGAGACAAACACGGAGCGCCTGAGCTCCTCGGACATGTGAAGGGGCGGCCCTGGGAGTGCGTCGCCATTCGGGGCCTGGACCGGGGCTTCCTCTTGCTCTGAAGTCTGTAAAGACAAGGGTGGGGTTGAAAGCAGAGCCTAGTTCAGCGGGGTGGGGAGGGGCTCGAGGGGTCGCCCCCAGCCTTTCCCACAGCTCCAGGCCTCTGTCCGTTGGAGGGGACACAGGAACTAACAATGTCTCCCCACCATCCCCAGGCTTTGACTCAGCCCCACCCCAAGCCACTATCCCCTGAAGGCACCTCAGGTTGGGTTCTGGCTTTAGAGGTCAGAACCCTGCCAGCCCAGAGCCCTTCAAGCTGTGATTCCCAATGAGCTATTTAAGAACTTTCTGGATGAGGAAAAAGAGGATGTAAGGTCATGAGCTCTGGCTCCCGAGCTCCTGTGGTCGTGATGGGGCAGGAGGGTGCATGCGGGGAGCAGAGTTCGGGGAGCGGATGCTGAGGGAAGAGCCGTCCCCCCACAACACGCACTGCCAGAGAGGAGCCAGACTCGGGGGCTCCGGACCCCAGGACCCTCTGTCCGCACCTGGTCCGGGCACTGGATGTCCGTGCAGGGGCTGGCAGCAGGCCCGGCGGTTGCTTCGACCATGTGGATCACAGAGAACTCCGGCACCTGTCCCTTCCCCAGAGGCTGAGACAGGGACTCGAGTCAGAACAGCGGGTTCTTGGCAGCAGGGACAGAGAAGGGAAATGCAGGGGGGAGGGGGAATGCAGAGGTGCCAGGGGAAGAACAGGGTTCGTGGTGTCAGAGTCCTTAGGTTCAATTTCTAAGTCTCAATGTGACCTTGGGCAAGCCACTTAACCTCCCCGAGGCCCGGTTTCCTGAGCTGTAAAATGGGGATAAGAATTCTTTCCCTCAGGGCAATAATGACTATTCATGATAATGTTGTATTACTCAACAACTAGGGACTCCTGGGGTGATGCCTTTGTTCTCATTATAGTTACTGTTGGACACCACAAAGATCCACCGAATCACAAACAGCACAGGGAGGAATTCTGCACAGAGCATCAGTTTGAGTAACCAACCCCTCCTCCATCCAATGAGGAGACTGAGGCCCCGGAATGAGAGGTGGGTGGTCCAGAGTGAGAGGGGAAGCCCATCTCCTCAATCAGACCCCCTGTCCCCAGGGGTGCTGAGGTTGGGGTGCCAGCCTCCTCCCATTCCTGCCCCCTTGTCCTAGCCGCTGGGCAGAGCACTGGCTGGAGCTGAGGCCCTGGACACCACTGCCCTGAGGTGCCCCAGGCCTGGGTCTCATGGCTTCATGGGCCACTTCTGGTCGCCCCCCGCCACCTGGTTATCTTCTCTCACACTTACCTGTCAGGTGGGAAAACTGAGGCTCAGAGAGGTTATGTAACTTGTGGATGTCACAGTGGCGAGTGGCTAAGTTGGGACCTGTACCCACCGGCCACGCTTTGACCTCAGGCCCAAGCCCTTTTCCTACACGACTCTGGCGGGGCATGAGCGTACTACTCCGGTCTCTCTGCAACCTGCCTGCTAACCGGGCCTCTGGCTCCCATCAATACCCTGGCTTCAGGGGACAGAGTATAGGGGAAGGCAGAAGGGGGAAGAGATTTTACAAACGCTGTCACTCGTGGTCCTTGTCCCTCCAGCTCGGCCTGTGGTGAGGACACGGCTGACCAGAGGACTCCTGAGTGGACCGAGGTCCATTTCCCTTTAACCCCATGTTTATAGCTTTGTGATTAGTTAACACCCAGCCACTGCTGACCACTGTCCACCAGCAGCCACAGATGTGTCACCTACTCACGGATGACTGAATTTGAGGAAAGAACCTCACGGGGTAGACACCAAACTACATGTGTGGGCACTGGCCTGGACCCTACGCTGTGTCCAGTGCGGGTTTCAGTCCATCATCCGTCCTGCCATCCACCTTGTGGACAACTGGCCTGTTCTAGCAAGTGCGGGGGCATTTTCTGGGACGTTGAATACACAAGATATATATATATATATGGGAGCCCTGGCTTCTGGGCAGTAGAAAAAAAGGAGCAAAGACACAGGGAAGCCTGGCGGTGTGGCAGTCGAGTCCCGATCTGATCCCGGCACTCCCAGTTGGGCTATTATTACAGGAGCCAGAGGCCACGGACATCCTGTGTTCATGGACCAAGGACGGTCCCTTCTCCTGAGTCTGGGGGAAGAGTCGTGGCTGAGGGGCTGACTCTGCGCCTCTGCCCCTCGTTCTCCCCTGGGGGAGGTGGAGGGGCACAGGGTGTTGCCGCAGGCCCCGCGGACTGCAGTGAGGCCCCAGTTCCTCCTCTTTCAGGCTGGGTCACTGTGGGCACGTTACTTACCCTCTCTGAGCCTCTATTTCTTAGTCTGTAAGAAAGGGGGAAACGACACCTAGCTGTGCGTAAGTTACAAAGATTCGGTGACACGCATAAAGCCCCTGGCACATAGTAGGTATGCCAGAAAAAGAGCTTCTGGCAGGCAGTAGCTGTCCCAGGAAGGAAAATGCTCATCTGACCTCTGACACTTTCCTCCGAATGTTAACGAAGCCTGGGGCTTCCTGGCAGAGTGAGTGGGGTGCCCTCTCCCCTCTGACCTCTGGCCCTGTGCCCTCCCACAGGGGCAGGGGCAGGACAAGTGACTGGGGCAGCCCTTCCAGTGTGTGCTGGATGGCAGCAGAGCAGGGGGCGCGGCTGGCGCCGGCATTCGTGGCCTCCCTGCAGATTCCCCACAGCAACATGGGGGTTCTCCCTCCTACCCCAGCCCCTCCTCTGGTGTTGGGTGGGAGTGAGTCCCAGGATGAATCGCCAGGGGCTGAGCTCTTAAAGTGGCCATTGACAGCTCCCTGTCCATGTCCTTGATCTTTCCCTTACTCCCATCAGACACCTTTGGCCTTGCAGAGCTTCCTGAGATAACAATAGTAGCTGCCTCCGCCAAGCCCAGGACACCATTCCCACCTCCACCTCTCCCAAGAGGGACCAGGCCTGAGACTTTTGTCCTCACTGGCGCTGGTGCCAGAAAAGAAGGCAATAGTAGCCCCTTTCCTTCCCCCACATGTGAGGGAATTGGAGCAGAGGCATCTCAGTAAACAACTCAGGGACGGGGAGTTGGGAGAGGCAGCTGGCGCTTTGGTTTCCTGACCTCATGATTTTGCAGCCCTCTCCTCACGTGGGAAGGGCCGGTCTCTCACTACAGGGGCCATGGAAGGGCCCTGCAGTAGGTAGCTTTTGGGCAGATTCCCCTCTCCAGGAAGATGGGCAAGGGTCCCCCATTCCTCCTGCTCCCTGGTTCCCAGAGCACCACCCTCAGCCTGTGTCTCAGAGCCAAGAAAAGCTCAGAGAAAACATTAGAATGTTCTGGAAAGAGGAGAGATGGGAGGTGAGAAATCTGGGTTCCGTCCTCTGTTTGGGCTACCATGTGCTGTGTGACCTTGGGCAAGATTTTGACCCTCTCTGGACCTCAGTTTCCTCTTCTGCAAAAGCAGACTAGAGCCTGGAGCTGTCCCCTTCTGGTGTACTGTCAGAATCCCCAGTGTTTAAAGCTCAGGTTCCTGGGCCCCATCCCCTACAGGTTTGCCTGGGAGAGCGTATTTCTAACACCACCTGCCCACCAGCCCCTGGCGTTCTGAAAGGGTTGTGCACCGAACTTAGAGGGAGGTGGCCCTGCATGATCTCACAAGCCCACTCTGGGTCCAGCTCTGATCTTCTCTGGTTATAAAAGGTGGATGGGAGGAGGGCGCTGGGCCGGGGGAAGGATCCTGCCTGGACCCTGACGAGAAGTCAGGGTGAGGAGGGAGGCTGTCAGCTCATAGCCTGGAGGGCTGGCCCTGGGGCTCATGGATTCCCTGGAGGAGGGAAGCAGTCCCTGCCTGGAGATGGGCCCTGGGGGACCAGGTAGGGAGATGCAGAGGCGGAGCCCAGGAGTCCTGACTTCCGAGCCTTCGGGGTCTGAGGGTCCAGGCTTGGGCTTTGGTCCGCCTTCTGTCTTACCAAGTGTGAGTGGTGGACCTTCTCATTCCTCTGAGTCTCCGTGGCCAGTTGAACTGAAAAAGACCAGAAGGAGTACCTTGAGGCCAGGAGTAGCTGGGAGGAGTAGCCTGCAGCTGCTCCCACAGAGAAGGACCGGACCTTTGCAGCTTTGAGCAGGGGCTTCCTCAAGGGAGTTAGCAGACCGATTGGGCAGCAAAGCCCCTACTAGACCAGCCCCTTGGCAAAGGCCCGGCCTTTTGGGATCAGTACATGGAAATTCCTTCCTGTGGGCCAGACACTGGCCGGGCAAGCCAAGCTCTGTGTGCTACAGTCATTGCTTCTTCCTTCTATGTGTGCGTGCAGGGCCCCAGGAAACGTTGCTGAAATACAGACTCGAATGCACCAGGCTGGCCTGGGGCTGTGAGTCTGCTTCACTCACAGGCTGACGGGGGAGGTCACTGCTGCCAGCCAGGGACATAATGTGAGAGGCAGATGCTCAGAGGGTCTGAGGCTGTGAGCAGCAATGCTCCCACGCTGCTGTGAGTTCTTCCTGACCCCCCTGCGGGGATCTGGGGATATGGGCAAAGCTGACATTCTTCCTGGAGCCGCCGAGCCGGGGGTGGGGGGGACAGGGGAGTGGGAGGCCAGCCCAGGATGTTCCCATGGCCATCTGCACAGGGACAGCACTGCCAATTTACAAAGTGCTTCCCCACACAACTTCCTGGCTCCGCGCTTCCTGCACAGGGCGAGCTGCTCACCGCTCTGTGCCTCGGTTCCTTCCCTGGTGTAACCTGGGTGCTTGTCACAAGTCGCCCCCGACTGCACGGCATTGAGGAGGTCAGAGGAGGTAAAAGCAAGATTGGGGTGCAGGTGGAAGAGGGCACCAGGGGATAAATGACAATGGGAAAAATACACTAAAAATGCACTATTAAAAAAATAAATCACGTGTACTTACCTTGGGGAAAAAAAAAGGCACTACAAGCCACACGAGGGTGCCTGGCACAAAGGTAGCTCCTGGTGTTTTATGACCTGTGCTGCCCAGCACAGTGGCCATGAGCCACACACGGTCATCGGGCCCTGGAGATGTGACTACTCCCAGTTATACCAGTTTCAAAGACTCAATGTGAAAAAAAAGGAATGCAGACTATGATATCATTACTACTTTCTATTGTTTCCATGTTGAAATGATCGTGTTTTGGTTATACCGGTTAAGGTCTGTGATTAAAATGAACTTTGCTAGTTTCTTTTTGCTTTTTCCATGTGACATTAGAGAATTCTAGGTGGCATACGTGTGGCTTCTGTTCTATTTCTGTTGGCACATGTCTGCGACCTGGAGAAGCCAGGGCTCAGGGAAGGTGGATGACTTCCCTGGGGCTCCGTAGTTGAAAAGGCGGTGGGCCTGGCACCCGAAGCCAAGCCGCAAAAGAAGCCGAGCACCTCTGCAGACCCCGAGGCCACAATGCCCATTGTGCCCAAGTTCAAGTCCTCAGTCCGACTTCCCCTCTATAGTCAGTCCTCACACAAGTAGCTGGACCTGCAGAGGCTGTACATAGGTTCCCTGGAATCTTCAGGGAGGGAAGCCAGCCAAGAGCAACCCCCCCCACTCCCCCTTTGGTTCCCTCACTGAGCCACACGGCTTCTCCCGGGTGGTGGTGGGGGACTGCGGGTCTCGGCGAGGTCTCAGAGAGGTCCCCCGCTGGCCTAGAGTCCGCAACCCACTCCCATCAACCTCTGCTCACCTTTCTTCCTCCACTGGAGTATGTACCTGCCGAGGGCGCACAGCCCTGAGACCAGCAGAAGGGCCAGCAGCACCAGTGCCGGCGCCAAGGCGCGGACCGTTGCGGGGCACACCCTGCGGAAGGCATCCAGTGGCTGTCACCAGACACGGCGTGCACCACGACATTCTTATTCTGAGTCCCAGCCACCTCCCTTGTCTCTCTCTCCCAAGGAGATCAGAGGGCACCAGGGGCCAAACATCCAGTCAGTCCCAAAGCAGAGGACCCCAGTCCCCACTGCTGACCCCAGGAACCAGCCCTTCAGGCGAGGACTCCAGTGGGTAGGAAAAATTTTTTTGTTCGTGCTTACATGCTTGGCACAGGGCCCAGAGCAAAGTGTACAGGCAAGAACACCTGAACCAGGTGGCTGGCCCTGAAGCCGGGGCAGGGAGAGAGGTGCATCCTTCTCCTTGGGTGGGCCTGCGTTTCCAGGGCAACAGGGCTCCTGGCCCTAGGGCCCTGCAGAGGGGAGGTGGGGGGTGGGGTGGCGGCTGAATCTGCCCTCAGGGCCTCAAGCTACAGCCAGGACAAGGAGCTGTGTTCTCCCAGACAGAGGAGTGTGAGGCTCTTTTGTTCTTATTTGCCCAAAGGCCCCCTGTGGTTGTGTGATGGCCTGAAAGGTGACCTTGGTCACCTGGGGCTCACCTGGACTTGGAGCTGCTGCTGCTGGGGAGCAGACTGGCGTCTTTGGCCGAGGCGGAGTCCAGGTGAGTGGATGGGCCCGAGGTCCCTGCATGAGGAGAAGTTGCTTTGTGAGGAGAGGTTTCTTCACGTGGAGAGGTCCCTGCACTCGAAGAGGCGCCCGCACGCGGAGGGGTCCCTGCATGTGGAGAGGTTCCTGTGTACAGAGATGCTCCTGTGTGCTCGGGTGGGGATGTCCCTGTGAGCGGAGAGGCCTCAGCCTCTGTCTTCCCCCACTTGGCTGTGGTGACTTGCGGGTGGACACCAGGAAGAGCTACAAGTCCAAAAGCAATGCCTCAGTGCCTTCCCTGACCTTCGAATCCCAGCTTCCCCAGACCTCTGAGCCTTGACCCCTGAACCCTCCCCTCCCTGGGACCAGCTTTTCACAACACCCCCAGGTAAAGGACTCCCCAGGAAGCCAACAGAGGCCTAGATAAAGCCCCTTTATCTAGGCAGGCCCTATCTCAGGCATGCCCCCGACCCATGCACTTTTCAGCCTCTTTTCCTGGCTGAAGCCTGTTCTCTGTGTGGAGGGGGACACCCTACTCCCATGACCCATTCAAGTGACCCCTGGGTAGATGGCTTCCTGCTGTCCCCTACGGTCCTGGCCTCACCTGGAAGTCCTCATGTCAACATCACATGCCCACCCTACCACCTGTGCATGCCTCAGTAGACCTCAACCTCCTTCCTTAGCCATGGGGTTGGCAGGGCAGCCTCACAGATCCAGGGATCAAGGCAAAAGGCCCGGCCTCTCCTGTTCATCCCTCAGACCCTGGACTGAACACACAGAAGCTTTGCCGGCAGCCTGGCTCTGCTTCCTGGCTCTGCTGCCTCCTACGTGACCTTGAGCGAGTGACCTAGTGCTGCTGAGTGCCTCAGTCCTCATCGGGCACCCCAGCACCCAGGCAGTGGGGGCCATCAACCCCGGTGTCTGCACCAGGCAGGTGCTCGCTGGTTGTTTTGCTACAAAGGGGCGGAAGAGGGCTGGGAAAACCATTCACTCACTCAGTGCTGTGGGCTGAGTTTGCCAAGCTTTGGCCTTGGGCTGGAGGCTTGTAGCAAGAGGCTGGACAAAAGGTGTGGGGGAGGGAGCAGAGCGGGGACCTGGAGGAAAGGGAAGGCTGGTCTCAGCGAGGCAGGGGTCGCTGCTCTGAACCAGATTTCCTGTCTTGGGAGCAGCCAGCAGCATCCCCCTCTCCCTGCACCCTTATTTCCTCTCAGAGCATCCTGTCTTCTGCCCTCAGCCACTCAGGAGCCTCGGCTGGTGGAGTCCGGCGGATTGATGGCTTTTCCCTCCTGCAGACCCCTTGGCCTCCCACTGAGCTCATACGGTCAGCGTCCCTCGTCCCACCTGCCCACTGGCTTCTTCCCATGCTACCCCTCATTCCAATGCCAAGTTTGTCTCTAAAATATTCATCGGATCCCATCGCTTTCTGCGGAAGGACAGCCAATGACTCCTCACTGCCCCTAAGCTGAAGTGCAAACCTTTTCTTGTTTCTTTCAAGGCCTTTTAAATGCAGACATAACCCACTCGGCCGACTTCGCCGCTTCCCCATCCCCGCAGTCCCGTCCGAGGGAGCCTCCCGCCTCCCCCGCGTCTGCTCCTCTGTGCGCCAGGCCTTTCCATCTCCACCCAGCACGATTCTCTGTGTTCTTCAAGCGCTGGCTCGGAAGTCAACTCCTCCATCACACCTTCCCTGGAAGGAGCAAGCCCTTTGTCCTTTGCGTGCCCACAGGACCCTGTGCCCGTCACCAGTGACGCTAACACAGTTTGTGGCAGTAACTTGTTTACAAGGCCTCCTCAGTAGGCGAGACTTCTCCAGGGCAAAACGCCCAGGTACCCGGCACAGTAGGCTGAAATCTTGTGTGGCCAAACCCCCCGGGGACCCGCCAGGCTCCCCGACTCCCGCAGTTGCCTCCTCTCTGACTTCCATGGTGCCCTGGCCTTTCTCCCTTCCCTGTCATTTTTTAATTCTAATCCAGGTCTCCAGTTTTTCTCGGTCACTGATGAACTCTTCTGCAGATGGAGAGTTTTTTCCCTTCTTTTCCTTTCCACTATTTATACTCCTTCGTCTTGTCCTGTTCGATGGGCTAGCGCCTCCAGGTCATGAATGCAGGCGATGCCAGCGGCCACTCATGTCTTGCTCTGTCCCTCCTACAAATTCCTCTAACGCTTCTCCACATGCTGTGGGCTGTGGACACACTCCCACTGGCTCGTGAGAGCTAATTTTAGCCTTTCGGGAATTTGGTGAGCTGGTTGTTAAACTGCTGGCGGCCAGAAATTGGCCATGGCCGGGGCATTTACGTGCCAGAAATGAACAAACAAGACAAGCAGGGGTTTAGCCGCCAGCCCGCTGCTGCCAGGGGCCTGCGTCATTTCAGCTTCTCACCTGTCATCAGGGAGAGGCCAACGGCTCCGATACAGGAGGATACGATAATGACACGTGTTATACGCAAATACATATGAAGGAGGGTAAGAAGGAAAACAGGACAGCCTCACATACGGGGAAAGACCGATCACACCGGGTAAAAAAGAGGTCTGACTACTAAGAACTGGAAGATGTTGGAGAATCTTATAAATAAGGAGAAAGAGGCTCGATGTGGGTTTGATGCTGCTGTTATCATTCGGTGAGCGTGCCTTTGCTTTCCCTGAATTAAAACAAAGTCCCACGGATGATGGGGGTCTGGCAGTGGGGATGGGCTGGGGCTGGGTGGTTCCCAGCTCTGGGTGCAGGACAGGGGAGAGAGCAGATACTGCGCCAGAAATAACTAGCTCTGGAAACCTGGCCTCGCCACTTCCTGCCGTGACACCCTGGGCAAGTCATTTCTTCTCTCGGAGCCTCAGCCGCCGCATCTGGGAAATGGGGTACGAAGGCCTACCTCACCCTTGCTGACCCTCAGACTGGGGCTGCCCACTCCCTGAGGCCCTCCTGGCCTCTGTCTCCAAGCTCAGCAGGTCCAGGTGGGCCCCGGCACCCAGAGAGGTGCTCTACCCCCAGCCCGTGCCCCACGGCTCTAGCCCCAGCCTCCTAGTGTCTGGAGCTAAACAAGCCCCCCCCCCCCCCGTGGCTGGTTCCCAGGAACTGCCCACACCTGCCCACGGGACTTCGAGATCTGGGGAAGCAGAGATGAGAAGGAAGAGTGAGGCCACAGCGGCAGTGGGGTGAGCTGTGGCTCGAGCGATCTGTGGGGTGGGCCTGGGAGGCAGCGATCAAGGGCCCAGCCCGAGGAGCCCTCCGGAATCTCTCTAACTCCAGGAAGGGAGGGCATCTTTTTTATTCCGTGGCAGGTCCATTCTGTCCCCAGCTCCCGGAAGTCTCTCCCCCGAGCCTGGGCCGACAGGGGAGGCACTGAGGCTGCAGTGCGACAGGTCTGGGTTCCACGCTGCCCTGCCACCTGCTAGTGCTGTGAGCTCAGGCAGCAAGAGTGGAAGAGCAGCTGAGGCTTGTGCGGCAGCACCTGGGCCCCAAACGCCGCTGCGTGTGTGACCTGTATGACCTCACTGGGTCCTAGAGACGCCTCTTCTCTGTGAGGCGTTCTGCTCTTTGCGTTGGGAGAACTGGGCCCGCCGCTGTCCGCCTACCTGCCCACCCACCCCGCCCTCTTGCCCACCGCCCCTCCCACCCTCCAGGAAGGAGGGACATCTGTTACCTGGAAGGACGACCAGAGAGACCAGGAGACTCCTGTCAAAGCCCAGCATTTGGATGCCACACCAGTATTCTCCCGAGTCCTCCAGGGTGAGCGCCCTCAGGGTCACGTTGAACCTGAGCTCCCGGGGGCTGTCTTGGATGGACACCCTGCCCTCTGTGTTCTCCCGGCCGTCTGCTCTGGCGTAGATAGTGCCGGAGCAGCGTTCAAATAGGATCCCGGCCTTCCTGCACCAGTATTTCTGGTGGTTCCTCAGCTTCTCCCCGTAGGTGCACAGTATGGACACGGTGTCGCCTTCAGACCCTCTGATATTCTTCAGGCCCGTCAGGGCTCCACAGCCTGAGACCACAGCAGAAGGAGGGGTTGGAACTCCCTGGCCTCAAGCACCAGGGTCAAGACCAGTAGGTTTTTCTCAGTCACCCCTTTGTGGGGACAGCCCTGTCAGAGCTGGTACTCCCCACTCCCACTGGGCAACCTTAGGACAGGGCTGTGGAAATAAAGATAATTCTACATAATTGTTTCCCTAAACCCGGCATGTTAAAGGCTGTGGGCGGGGAAGTTCTGGCTTCAGACAACCTGGAGTTGGAATCCCAGCACTGCCACTCAGTAGCTGTGTGACCTTGGGGAAGTTGCTTGACTTCTCTGCGCGTCTGAGTTTTCTCATCTATGGGTGATGACAATGTCTTATTGCATTTCTTTTCTTTGAAAAGAATTATTTTTATGGATAGACATAATAAGTTAAAGGTCCACATTTGTTTATCCACAAAATCCCCTGTCTTCCCTGACCGGCGTGGTTCAGTTGGTTGGGTGTCGTACCCCAAAGTGAAGGGTCACCAGTTCAATTCCCAGTCAGGGCACGTGCCTGGGTTGTGGCACTGGTCCCCAGTAGGGGTACGTGCAAGAAGCAACTGATCGATGTTCTTCTCTCACCTCGATGTTTCTCTCCCTCTCTTTCTCCCTACCTTTCCCTCTCTCTAAAAGTAAATAAATAAAATCTTTAAAAAAAAACCAACAAAACAAACAAGCAAGCAGAAAAAAAAAACCCCAAAAAACAAAGACACTGAAATAGAGAACAAGGGGATAGTGACCAGAGGGGAGAAGGAAGGGAAGTTAAGGGGAAAAAGGGGGAGGGATTTGGAGGAACAAATAGGAAGGACACAGGGAGGAGAACTAAGGGGGGGGTGGAAATGGGAGGGAGGTGGGGAGCAAGGGGCGGGGGAGGCTGGGATGGGAAAAACAGACAAAAAACTGTACTTGAAAAATAACTAAATAAAATTAAAATAAAAAAAACAAAAAAAACAACAACAAACCCTTTCTGTTTGTAGAGTCTGTGGAGACCCTCAGCCTCCCGGCCTGTCACAATGAGCTGCCCCAGCTGGAGTTCGGAGGGGGGTGACTGCAGCCGAGACTCAGGGGTTCTGCCTCCTGTGGAACGCCCCCCGTACCCCACAGGGCAGTGCGAAGGGCGAGCTTGGCTGTGGGCAGCTGTGTTTGGGGGGTAATGGACCCGCTGCTGAAATGGGACGGGGCGGTGTGGGGGCTTCCTTCCTCATTTAGACTTTTGGAGTCTTCCCGGTGCCTAACAATTGGCCGTGTTAGTGACTGGAGATTTGGATTTAAGTGTGGGTCTCCAGGGTAACACCAAATGAAGAGGCAGGACACAAAAGGATATGTACCGAGTTATCTGTTTGGGGATTTTATTAAAGAAAAAAATTTTTAATAGTCACCCACAGCCAACCTGTTAACACTGGTTAGTTACCTCTGTTGGGGACACATTTTCTTCTCTGCAAGAAGCACTTTGTCATTTGCTCTTTTTAAAACGTGATTTTGTTTTAATGTTTCAATTACAGTTTACATTCAGTACTGTTTTGCACACGCATTCATGGGTCGTGCACGGTGGTGAGATAATCACAGGCTTTATCGGCAAGTGTTGCCCCTGCCGTTGCCGTCCGCACCCGACACCATGCGGAGTCCTCACGCCACACACGGTCATTACAGCCTTGCTGACTGCCTTCCCTGGGCTCCACTGTGCATCCCTGGGACTGCTTTGCAACTACCGATTTGTAGTTCTCAGTCCCTTCCCCCTTTCTGCAGGCCGTGTTTATTTTGCTTCTGCGGATTCCACCTGTAAGTGAAATCCTAGGGTGTTGGGCTTTCTCTGCCTGGCTTATTTCACTTAGTGCCACGCCCTCTGGGTCCATTCTGGCTATTGTAAATGCTGAGATTTCACTCTCGCGTGATTTAAGATGCTATCCTATGTAAGATACACTAATTTTATGTGCTACTGAAAACTTGTCAGTGGAATGGTCATCACTTATAAGATACATCCTGATTTTTGATGTTAAAAGGTTAAAAAACCAACAAGTCTGCGAATTGATAAAACAGAATAATTCTTTACCTCCCAGGGCTGTTGCGTATAGTGAAGGTCAAAAAAATAGTTGCAGAGCCTAGGGTGGCATCGTGGGGGGATGTGTTGTCTGTCTCCAGGCTGGGCGCAGAGCAGGACAGTAAGGACAGAGGCAAAGCTGCCCTCAAAGTTGCGCCGCCAGGAAGAAGCTGGAACCCCTAGGTCTGGGACACCACCTGCCCTGCGTTCCCAGCCCGGCAAGTGCGGGGGGTGGGGGGAGCCCTGGGGGGCTGAGGAGGCTCAGAACAACCGAGGGTGGGCGAAGCCTGGAAGGATCGGACAGGGCTACCTCGCTGCCGCAGGCAGGAAAGGAAGCGGAGGCTGGGGAGACGCTCTTCCAGCAAACTCACGAGCCAGCTGGGGCCAGAGCCCCACATCCCTCCACTCCCCCCTCCACCCCACTCACCTGGGAGCAGGAGGCAGCTGCACAGCAGGACGAGGGGCCTCATGGCTGCAGCAGTGTGCACACTCCAGGAATGGGAGTGCCTCTGGGGGCTTTCGCTTCCTCCAGATGAAGGAGATCAAAACCAGGAAGGCAGAGGAGGGGCCCTGTGGGTCACCCTAGGCCGCCCAGCCCAGGGTGGCGCCTCTGCCACTCCCTTTACTTATCTCTCCCGCCTGAAAACCCCACGAGAACGCTTCTCCCCAACCCATGCTCCCTCCAGGGGGTCTTAACTGTGGCCACAGGCAGACGCCCAAAGTGGAGGGTTGTTGTCCGGATTCCGGGTGGGGGTGGGAGGCCCAGTGGGCGTGGAACTGCTGCTGACGTGCCCTAACCTTGAAGTGATATCACTCCTTCCATTGTGAGCTTTAGCAGCACTTGTGACTTTGTCACCTGTAGAAATCACAGACATTAGCACATCAGGTTGTCACCGATAGCTCAAAATATTGAGTACGCTCCTCTCTGCTTAGAATTCTAGTGTTGGATGGTATATCTCTGTTCTTTCATTGTTGTTCTGTCCTTGCACAGAACATTTCTGATCTTCCTGGTTATCTTAAATTCTAACTTACTTGTCATAAGCAGGGGAAAGCACCCGACCCTGTTATGGTTTCCAGTGTCACAGGGCCTCTGCCCTGACACTTGGAAATGTTATTTGGTGACAAGTGGTTTTCCTGTCATTTTCTCCCCCCTCTCTTACAGCTCAGGCATTATACTGTGATTTTTTAGAAGTAAGTGTGAGAAGGCATATTATTGGTGACTGCATTTCAGGAAAGTGAAAGCAGTGTCAGCAAAATTTTAATTTAGTTTCATTTTAATTTTTAATTTTATTATATATATATATATTTAGAGAGGGGGGAGGGAGGGAGAAAGAGAGGGAGAGAAACATCAGTGTGTGGTTGCCTCTCACACGCCCCCTACTGGGGACCTGGCCTACAACCCAGGCACGTGCCCTGACTGGGAATCGCACCGGCGACCCTTTGATTCACAGCCCGTGCTCAATCCACTGAGCCACACCAGCCACAGCTAGTTTTAATTTTTATGTAGAGAGTGTTGGGTCTAATAGGCACTGTCTTTGCTCTCTCCGTGTGTATGGCGAGGTCCTTCCCTCCACAGCCTCTCACCTAGTCAGGAGCTGGGTTTGGGGACTGTGGTAGAGCAGATCCTCCAGGCCCAAAAGTATCGCGAGGGTTGGACAGAAGGGCTGCAGTGAGGGGCTAGTATGGGCCCTGTACCTGGTCCTACTCCATGGAGTGTGTGCTGGGGACAGACAGATGTCCCTGGTGATTTGGGGATCTGAGAGGACAGGACATTTGTGTCCTGCTTCATACCAAGTTGGTAAAAGTGAAGCTTGACATTTTTGGCAGCGAACTGGAAAGCATAAAAATAATGAGCCCCCCTCCACTTCCAGCCAAGATGGAGGCGTAGATAGACACCCTGTGCCTGCTTGCACAACCAAAAATTAAGGACAAAAATTTAGAAATAAAATAAACAATCAGAAATGACAGAAAACTGAACTGTATGGAAGTCCGACAACCATTCATCCGGACTGGTAAGAGGGGCGGAGTCGGTGGCCTGCAGAGAGGGGTTGGGGCAGGAAAAAGCGGTGGCTGGTGGACCCAGCTGTGCAGGCAACAGTGGGCAGACCCCGGGTGCAGGGTGGCAGCAAGCGGACCGAGTGAGGCACACAAGGTGGTTGGCTGACCGCGCTCACACATTCACCTGCAGATAAACCAGGTAGAAATGGGGAGCGAGACAGACTGCGCAGCCCAGGGCCCTAGCAGCCAGAAATAAAGCGTAAAAGCATCAATTGAAAACACTTGTGGGTGTGGAGCTGCAGGGAGAGACTCCCAGCCTCACAGGAGAGTTTGTTGGAGAGACCCACAGGGTCCTAGGACATACACAAACCCACCCACGGGGAATGTGTTTCCATATTGTCTGCGGCTGTCTTTGCATTGCAACGGCAGAGCTGAGTAGTTGCAAAGAAGATTATGTGGCCCCCCCCCAAAGCCTAAAATATGGCCCTTGACAGAAAAAATGCCAGTCTCTTCTCTGAATGCCCGGAAGCACAGGGCAGCAGCCATTCTTCTCTGCAGCTGACAGATGGTTATCATTTGGGTTCTGGTTCAGCACTGATTTACCAAGCAAAGGGACAAGGTTGTTTATTGGATGGACGGAAGTAGGGGAAGTCCAGAGAATTGAGCGCTTGCCCTGAAGGATACCGCAGCTGGCAGTCTTTCTTTATCGTCAGCTTTCACTAGATGACCTCAGATGAGCCACTTGCACAGACAGGGCGCGATCTCTCCTCTGCCTCTCTTTCCTTCTCTTCAAAATGGGCAACCGCATCAGGCACCCTTCTGTGTGCCAGGCACCCTGTTGGGTGCAGGCAGTTCCAAGATGATTAAGCCCTGGCTCTCTGGGAGTTCTTAGGAGGTCGTGACTGGGGACTTCCTGGAAGGGGCGATGCCCATGCTGAATTCCAAAACAAGAAACAGGGTTTTCCAGAAGGAAAAGGGAGAGGAAGGGCATTCCACACAGTCAACTGGACAAGCAGAGCCAAGGGAAGGTAGACAGACGGCATATTCAGGCAGCTCTGAGCTGCCTGGTGTGGACACAGAATGCCTGGTGTGGGCATAGAAAGCCTGGTGTGGACATAGAAAGCCTGGTGTGGACATAGAAAGCCTGGTGTGGACATAGGATGCCTGGTGTGGACATAGAAAGCCTGGTGTGGACATGGAATGCCTGGTGTGGACATGGAAAGCCTGGTGTGGACATAGGATGCCTGGCGTGGACATAGAAAGCCTGGTGTGGACATAGGATGCCTGGTGTGGACATAGGATGCCTGGCGTGGACATAGAAAGCCTGGTGTGGACATAGGATGCCTGGTGTGGACATAGGATGCCTGGTGTGGACATAGAAAGCCTGGTGTGGACATAGGATGCCTGGTGTGGACATAGAAAGCCTGGTGTGGACATAGGATGCCTGGCGTGGACATAGGATGCCTGGTGTGGACATAGGATGCCTGGTGTGGACATAGGATGCCCAGTTGGAGGTAAGAGCAACAGGGGAGAGGCCAGAGCGCTGGCAGGTCATAAAGAACCTGATTGTCCGTCCACACGCAGGTACTGAGCTCGGCCCCGAGGGCAGCAGGGAGCTGTGGGAAGGTTTCAAGTATGAAATAGCACAGCCGGGTTTGTGGTATAGAAGGGGCGCACTGGCCACCGAGTAGAGAGGGATCTGGATAGTGAGGCTGGAAGCAGGAAACCAATCTGCAGGTGGGGGCCAGATCCATGCAGTTTAGAAAGGGGGCTTGATTTAGGCCTGTGGGAACAGGGAAGAGACACCCAGGAAAGATTCCAGAGATAAAATGAAAGTTCCTTGGTGGCTGCCACAGCTTGGGCAGGAGGCCCCCAGGATAATGCCCAGGTGTCTGCTGGGACGCGTGGGTGCTGCAGCCGCAGTCTGGGGCCGGAATAAGGAGGGGCTTAGGGCTCATTGAATTCACGAGGCCTGTCTGACTCGAACGTGGAGATGACCAGGAGGTGGAAGGGTTGTGCGTCCAGAGATCTAAATTTGGTGGCCCCCAGCCTCCAGGAGCACCAGAAGGGCCCACTTGGCTTGTGAGAAGTGGCAGAGGGGACTGAAATCTAAGAGAGAGTGGGGAAAGCACCATTGCTCCCTCTCTGACTCCACCCCCACATACAGCATCACAACCCAGCTACTGGGTTGCCTGCCCTGGTGAACACCTAAGGCTCTGCTCCTCATATGTTACAGGCGCGAACGGACCAAAACATTATGGCTCAAGAATAGCTTAAAGCCCCAGAGCCAATACTTCTAAGTGACTAAGAGATAGCCAACATATCAGATGCAAGGTTCAAAGCACTGGTGATCAGGATGCTCACAGAATTGGTTGACTTTGGTCGCAAATTAGATGAAAAAAATGAAGGCTACACTAAGTGAAATGAAGGAAAATGCACAGGGAACCAACCAATAGTGATGGGAAGGAAACTGGGACTCAAATCAATGGAGTGGACCAGAAGGAAGAAAGAAACAACCAAACAGAAAAGAATGAAGAAACAAGAATTCAATAAAATGAGGAGAGGCTTAGGAACTTCCAGGACATCTTTAAACATTCCAACATCCGAATTACAGGGTACCAGAAGGGGAAGAGGAACAGCCACCAGTGGAAAACTTCTTTGAACAAATAATAAAGGGGAACTTCCCCAATCTGGCAAAGGAAATAGACTTCCAGGAAATCCAGGAAGCTCAGAGAGTCCCAAAGAAGTTGGACCCAAGAAGGAACACACCAAGGCACATCATAATTACATCAGCCCAAGATTAAAATGAAGGAGAGAATCCTAGAAGCCGCAAGAGATAAGGGGACTGTCACCTACAAAGGAGTTCCCATCAGACTGTCAGCAGATTTCTCAAAAGAGACCTTACAGGCAAGAAGGGGCTGGAAAGAGGTATTCCAAGTCATGAAATCCAAAGACCTACATCCAAGATTGATCTATCCAGCAAAGCTTTCATTTAGAATGGAAGGACAGATAAAGCGCTTCTCAGATAAGATCAGGTTCAAGGAGTTCATTGTCACCAAGCCCTTATTCTATGAAATGTAAAGGACTTATCTAAGAAAAAGAAGATAAAAAATCTGAACAGTGAAAGGACAGCAAACTCACAGTTATTAACAACCACACCTAAAACAAAAGCAAATTAAGCAGACAGCTAGATCAGGAGTGGAACCACAGAAATGGAGATCACATGGAGGGTTAGTAATAGGGGAGTGGGAGGAGCAGAGGGGGGAAAAGGTACAGAGAATAAGTAGCATAGACACTAGGTAGAAAATAGACAGGGGCAGGGCAAGAATGTATGGGAAATATAGAAGCTAAAGAACTTGTGACACATGGACAGGAACTAAAGGGGGGAATGTGGGTGGGAGGGGTGTGCCAGGTGGAGGAGAATGAAGGGGGGAGAATGGGACAACTGTAATGGCATAATCAATAAAATATATTTAATAAAGAAAATAAAAATAAAATAAAAAATGAGGTTGATCTCTATATGCTAATAGAGAAAAATTTCCAGATGGGTGACCAAAGCAAGGTTCAAAACAATATATATATATATATATATATATATATATATATATATATATATATATATATATATATATATATATATATCGTCCAATACAATGTACAACAATGTATCATACATTTTGTGAAAAAATGCAAAGGGAAGAAACATTTAATTTATATGCTAAGAGATGCCTAATACATCTTTCTTGTTGAAAAAAAATGACCCAACAGTTTTGAAAAAGAACAACATAAAATTCTAGGACTGAAAAACATTATAGCAATTAGACCTAAGTATTCAATAGATGAGTTTTAGGGAGACACAACTGAAACGATAATAGTGAACCAAAGAAATCACCCCAAACGCAGCCGAGAGAAAGGAAAGAAGGGGAAATAGAGACGAGAGGGTGAGAGAAACGGGGAGGAATGTAAGAATGTCCGACCTCCATTTTACTGAAGACGCGGATGAAAGAAGACGGAGGATGTGGCAGGAGCAGTAATGACACAAATAATCGTGAGGAGGATGTTCCCAACGTGGAGAAAGGCGGCAGGCGCCCTGGCAGGGCAGTTCTGTTGGTTACAGTGTGGTCCCTGTGCAACAAGGTTGCAGTTCAATCCCCAGTCGGGCACAGACAAGAAGCAACCAATGAATGCATCAGTAGAAGAACAAACAAAAGGATCATTGTCTCTCTTCCTCTCTCATATCAATTTAAACAATTTTTAAAAAGAACACACCACGTGTTCTTTATACACATGTGTGACTATGGCATACAGGGTGCTAAAGCCCGTGGCCTAGGACATGGGCCCGTCTTGCCTGGGTACGGTGAAGACACTTCATCTGTGACAAAGGAGGAACAGCAGAGGAGCGAGGTGAGGGGAAGGTGGCTTTTTGGTGAGCATGTTGGGACACATGGAAAAAACATGAGAGGTGATCCCTGCCTCCCACCACCCACGAAAACCAGTGCTAGGTGGCTTACGGAGCTAAATGCAAAATGCAAAATGATAAAGATTTTTGGAGACAATGTAGCACTTGTTCATGGCCTGGTGGGGTGGGGGCAGGGAAAGAGTTCTTAAACAGGACACAAAAAGCACAGACCACAGAGGAAAATACTGATACATTAGACTGTGTTAAAATTAGAAATGTCACGAAAAGATGCCATGAAGAGTGAAGAGACATTACCAAAGGATGGGAAAAAATGTCAGCCATACCCATCCATCCCCTTGTTGTGTGAATATACTGTTTTAAAAAAAGTAATACTGAGTCAAAGGAGCCAGGTGTACAAAAGGCGAAAAGACGTCTCGTATATGTCCGTGTCGATGAGGTTTGTGAGCAGACCCAGAGGCACGGTGCTGGGTCCTGACTTGTGTGCACTTAGGTGGTGAAGGACTGAGCTGCCCTTTCTTCAGACCTTCTGACTCGCCCTCTTGAATTAGGTTTGGGAGTGAGCCATGACTCCTCTTGGGATTTTCCCCTGTTCTCTCCAGCATCCGGGCTGAACGCCAAACGGTGCGCCAGACCTGTAGCCTGGAGCAGATTACTTCTCTCACCTCTTGCGGGATCACTGACATCCTATCTTTTCCAGAGCGTGCCTCCTCCTTGCTCCTCCCTCTGTAGAGATGGACCCCAAGTCTCGCGTTCCTCTGGCTGGAGTTCACCTCCCTGCTCCCTCGGTGGCTGCCCTGGCCCGGAGCACCTTGACCAAGGCCTGGCTTCTAGCTGTGGTGGCTGAGTCTGCCCTGAGTCACCTTCTCTGTCCCCGGGTGCAGTGTTCTCCCGAGCACTTCAGCTCTAAACCCTACACATCTCTCTCTCTCTTTCTGTGCTTGCTTTTCATTCCAACCTCCCTGCCCAAATGTCCTTCTGGCTAAAGGACATGTACATAGAAACATTTCAGTAAATAATGCTAAATTGTCTTCCAGCAAGTTCACACCAATTAACCCTCCTTCCAGCTGTGCAAATATGCTTATTTCCTTCCGTCCTTGACACCAATGGGTGTTCGCAAACTTAAACATTTTTGTCTGAATAGGTGAAAAGGCCCATCAATTTATTTTGGTTTAGAATTTACTGATTATGAGTAAAGCCGTGTCTTTTGTAGCAACCAACCTGCTGTCTTTGAACATTTTTCTTTTTTTAAAAGGTTTTATTTATTTTTAGAGAGAGGAGAAGGGAGGGAGAGAGGGAGAGAAACATCAATGTGTGGTTGCTTCTTACACACCCCCTACTGGAGACCTGGCCTGCAACCCAGGCCTGTGCCCTCACTGGGAATTGAACCCATGACCCTTTGGTTCTCAGACCTGCGCTCAGTCCACTGAGCTTCACCAACCAGTACCTGACCATTTTTATATTTTTTCATGTTTTTAATATTTAAAGCATGTGGGAACTATTAAATTAAGGAATTAAACTGTTTATCATGTTACGTGTGATATCATATGTTACAAATATTTTTGTCAGGAAAAGCGTTTACGTTTTATTTAGTCACACACATCCGTCTTAGAGCTGGGTGTAGATTTGCTTAGAAAGGCGAATCCTAAATCCACTGGGAAGGCATTTCGGTGTGAGGAGTGAGGTGGGGATCCTGCATGTCCCTCTTGGCATAAAGAGCAGCTAGTTGTCCCCACACTATTTTCTTCAGTAAATCCTGTGCCCCCAATATTTACAACAGTAAATCTGTGCCCCCAACATTTACAGGGCACAGAAGTGCCCACACCACCTGTCCGGAAAGTACCCAGCCACACGCTGTGACACATACGATGTGCGTATTTATAGTCATCTTTATAAAAAGTGTAATGACCATATACCGAAAGGCCATTTCTGCACTTTGTACCCCGTTCTGTCTAGTTGTTGGTGGTTTCTTTAGCACCCAACCTTTTAATAACTGTTTTCGTATTCAAATGGTTCGTATCTGCTATGGCTCCCCCCACCCCACCTGGTCTTCTTCTTTAGAATTTTCCTGCTATTCCTCAACGCTTAGCTTCTTCTGATGAATTTTAGTAGCATTTCATAAGTTCCCTCTGAAAACCCTTTTTATATGTTAATTAGGGTTGAATTGTGTTTGAAGGTTGTTTTTTTTAGAATGAATCGACGTACCAACAGTATTAAAACTGCCCTGTTTTCTGAGTTAGTTCGTACTGTATGTCCTTTACTAGCATTTAAAAGTCTCCCCTCCCCCTGCCAATATCTCAATAGATCCTTCACTTTTCCCATAAATTTATAACTTGGCATTTAATTCTCTAGTTGCTTCTTTTTCTGTTTGGAATTTTTTTCACTATACTTTAGAATTATTTTTGTTCATAAGAAAGTTGTTGGATTTTTAGTATCGACGTACTCTGCCATCTTATTTAATTTTTCTCATCATTTCTATCTTGATTTTTAGTCATTCCTTTCAACTTTCCAGGTGTTCGCCTGACCTGCCTCCTCCTAGTCTCTCTGCCTGTCACTTCTCATCTGCTCACAGTGGACGACACCACGGAGCGATGATAAATGGTTCTGGCAACGGGAGGCCCCTGAAGGTTTAATTACTGCATTTATGCACATTTAAGCTTGCAACGTCTCCTCGGTCAACTGATCCCTTTTCATTATGAAATATCTCCCCTTATCCCTGGTAGAAATTCTTGTTTTGAAGTCTATTTCGCCCTATATTAATGTAGTCACTTCAGCTTTATTAATTGGTATTTCTGTGGTACATTTTAAAAATTCTTTTTCTTTTCATATCTCTATATCTTCATGCTTAACATGAGTTTCTGGTAGCTAGCACACAGTTATAGGTTTTGCTTTTTAAAGAAAATTCAACCTGACAATCTCTGTCTTTTACTTGGAGGATTTAGATCATTTACTTTTTATGAAAACCACCATATATTGTGGTTGATATATAATTTTGCACACCATAAAAGTCATCCTTTCAAAGTATGCAACTCAGTGGTTTTTCGTATGTTCACAGACTTGTAAAAAACTGTCACTGTAATCTGATTTCAGAACACTTCCATTGCCTCAGAGAGAAACCTCCATTCCCCAAGGCTAGGCAACCACTATCCTTCTGTGTCTGAAGATTTGCTTATTCTGGATTTTTTTCACGTTAATGAAATCGTACAACATGTGGTCTTTTGTGACTAATTTTTTTCACATCACATTATATTTCGAGCTTCTGTGTTGAGTCATGTATTAGCGCTTCATTTTTAAAAAAGGTTATTTATTTATTTTTAGGCAGAGGGGGAAGAGAGAGAGAGGGAGAGAAACATCAATGTGTGGTTGCCTCTCCCACGCCCCCTGCTGGGGACCTGGCCTGCAACCCAGTCATGTGGCCTGACTGGGAATCGAACTGGCAACCCTTTGTTTCACAGGCAGAAGCTCAGTCCACTGAGCCACACCAGCCAGGTAGTACTTCATTTTTTTATTTCTAAATAATATGTTATTGAACAGTTATACCCTATTTTATCTATTCACTTCTCAGTTGATGGACATTTGAGTTTTTTCCTACCTTTTGGTCATTACAAACTGCACTAATTGAATATTCTTGTACAAATTCTTGTGTTTTTCTTTTCATTTCCCTTGTGTATATATTTAGGAGTGGAGTTGCTGGATCCTATGGTAATTTTATGTTTAATCTTTCGTTTACCTTCATTTTTGAAAGACATTTAAAAAAATCATGCATGGATGCCTCTTCAAGCATCTATGGAGGTTACATTAATTTTTTACTTTTCATCCTATTAATAGATTACCTTATGTAGAGCGATAGTAATACATTTCCAAGTATTAAACCACTTATTTTCCAAATATTAAGCCATTTTTAGGATATACTCTGCTTGACCATGGGGTATTATTCCTTTGGTGCTCTGGTGAAGTCATCAGCTAAAATAGTTTTTAGGATTTTTCTTCATAAGTGAGACTGGTTTGTAGGATTGGTTGTTTGCTTTCTTTGACAGGTTTTAGTATCAATGCTATGTTTACTTTATAAAAAGAATTTTGGAGATTTGTATATTTCTAGAATGGCGATTTTCAACCTTTTTCATCTCATGGCACACATAAACTAATTACTAAAGTTCTGTTGCACACCCAAAAAAAAGCATTTTTTACACACCTGCCCCTCCCAAAATAAACAGGCACAATTTTTATTCATTTATACAAAACAGCTAGTGTATTGGCTGCTGTCATTTTTTTCATTGACAATCTAAGGGAACAGAGGTCAGTGTCCCTGACTAGTCCAGTGTCTCATGTATGAAGAATTCCTGTGGCATGCTGGTTGAAAATTGCTGTTCTGGGAGAGTTGAAGACCACTGTTCTTGTAATTAGGTGGAATTCTCCTGCAGAGCTATCTGGTGCTTCTTTGACAACTCTATTGAGATCAGCCTGTTAATACCAGTCTCTTCTGGAGGACTTCCGATAATTTGTGTAAGAATAATAAATGTCATCTCTGGACCAGCTGAGTCAAATCTGTGTGCAGTGACAACATCCAGGTCACACACCCCAGGGGTCATACAGTCTGTATTTTTCTTTCCTTCCCTTTTTTAAGATTTTATAATTATTTATTTTTAGAGAGAGGGGAAGGGAGGGAGAGAGGGAGAGAAACATCCATGTGTGGTTGCCTCTCACACGCCCCCTGCTGGGAACCTGGCCTGCAACCCAGGCATGTGCCAGTTCAATTCCCTGACTGGGAATTGAACTGGCAACTGTTTGGTTCACAGGCCCGCGCTCAATCCACTGAGCCACAGCGGCTGAGGCCAGTCTGTGTTTTTCATGTCTGCCTCTTATTCAGTGTAACGCACCTGACATTCATCCATGAGGCTGCAGGAGAGGAACAACCTTCCATAGTAGTTTGTTTCTTTCTGCTGATGAGTGACTGTGGCAGTGTACAGATATACCACATTCACTTAGCCACTCACTTGTCGATGAACATCTGGATTGTTTTCTGTTTGGGGCAATTATGAATCAGGATGCATTAAACATTCTCGTACAGGTGCTGTGGACAGATGGCTTTATTTCTCTTGGATAGAAACCTAGGAGTGGAATTGTCAGATCACGGGGTAGATGTGCAGTGATACCTGCTTGTGGCTTTCATGTGTGTTTCCCTGGTGACAAATGACATTGCAGAGGCAGTTTCTCACAGGCTTATCTTCTTTGGGGAGATACATGTTCACATGTTTGGCTCTTTATTTGGGTTATTACTGTTGTTTAGTTGCAGGAGTCCTTTGTTGCAGATACAAGTCCTTTGTCAGATGTATCTGTTATGAATATTTCCTCTCCATCTTTGGCTCGCTTACTTATTTTCTTGATAAACAGAAGTTTTTAATTCTCATGAAGTTCATTTATCAATTTTTTAGGGCCTATGCTTTTTGTTTTTTCTAAGAAGCGTTTGCCTGCCGAAAGATGATCTATGTTTTTTTTTTTTTTTTTCCTGGAAGCTTTACCCGCTTAGTTTGTGTTTAGGGCCATGGTCCCTCTTAAACTGAACTTCCTGTGTGGTGTCAAGTAGGGATTCACTCCCCTCCTTCTCCCTCCATACATACACATGAATATCCAGTGGTCCCAGCATCATGTGTGGGTGCCCTTGTCAAAAATTACTGACCTTTGCCCTGGCCAGTATGGCTCAGGGGACTGAGCCCGGCCTGCAGACAGAAAGGTCCCGGGTTGGATTCCCTGTCAGGGCATGTGCCTGGGCTGTGCGCTGGGTCCCCATTTGGGGGCAGCCAATCGATGTTTCTCTCCCTCTCTGTCTCCTTCCCTTCTCCTCTCTCTGGAAATAATAAATAAAATCTTTAAAAAAATCATTTGACCCTACATCAGATGGCTCTTGACATGGACCACTGAACACCCCAGATAACACTGCATCTCCTGTAGTCTTTCTTTACCCCAAGTGAAGTCCAGAGACAGGGGAACGTCCACCCCCTGGGAGCTTGTTAGAAATGCAGAATCTGGCAGGGCTCCAGCCCTGCACGACCGCTAGATGATTCATAAGCACCTTACGTTTGGAGAAGCACTGGTGTAGATGTTTGAGAAAGGAGGGGAAATGTAATCATGACCTACTCTGGCACTGACAACCTCCCCATCATGCACTGCAGGCTACGGGGTGGGGGGTGGGGTGGCTGTGGACCCATCTCCTCCCCAGCCCTTTCTTGGCTGCTGGGGAGAGGGGAGGGGCTCGCCCGCTCCTCACGCTCCCACACGCACAACCACCTGCTCACTCCCCCATACACAGCCTTCCACCCGGGAGCCTCAGTTTCCTCAGTCACAGAGCAGAGATAATAATGGTCTCTCTGCCTTAGAGGCTTCTGTGATGCGAAGAGATTTGAGGAGTACCTGAGGCACAGAGACAGCAAAATAAAAATCAGCGGTCGTCAGGGCCATTTCCGAGTCCCTGCGCACAAGCCGCCCACTCCCTCCTCGGCCCCTTCCCTCCCTCGCCCGGGCGGAATCCAGCCTGGCGGTCTCCCCAGCCCAACTTCTCCCGCCCTCACCGCTCCTCGCCCCCGGGGCAGCAGGCACCCGTACATCTTTTCCAGAGAGTTGCATTGTTAACCGCGAGCGGCCCTCGCCTCTGACCGGTCTCCCGCCCGGTCTGCGAGTCCCTCAAATCCAGGATCCCCGTCTCTGTCGTTTTTGAATCCCCAGCCCCTGGCACAGAGCCTGGCACTTGGAGGGCGCTCCATAAATGTTTGCAGAATTTAATTATATGTTCAGCAAGCGTCCACCCCGCCGCGCGCTGGGGGTGGGTGCGTGTGGGCGGTGGGGGCGGGAGGGAAGGCTGGCTGCGTGCCCGGGCTGTGGGGGGACACAGGCAGGGGGCTCCTTGGGGCTCAAGTGGGAGGGCACTGGGGAGGGGCTGCCACGCAGACCAGCGAAGGGCCCGCGGTGCCGTGCGCGGAGCACGGCCTCCGCTCCTCCCCCTTTGGCGCCCCCTACTCCCTCCTCCTCGCGCCTCGCCTCCTCCGGCTCCGCTGCCCCCTCCCGGCGCGGCCGCTGCGGGGAGGGGCCGGGAAGGCGGAGCCAGCGGCGGCGGAGGCTCAGGGCCCCCTCGCAGCTCGCAGGCTGGAGCGGAGATTCCGGCGCGCCCAGGTAGGAAACCGGGCTGGGAACAGACAAGGGACTGGGGCCGCGGCGGGAGGGGCCAGGCGTGGGCGTGGATCCGGAGCCGAGACCCGCCCCTCGTGCCCGCGGCAGCCGCGCGGCCCTCCGAGTCCCCGCTGGGGGTAAGGGGAAGCTCAGTCCCCTCCCCGTGGCCCCCGCCTTCCCTCCTGCACTCCCTCCCCGCTGCGCCCTACTCCTTTCCGGCCGCTCGGCATCCTCCGTCCGAGACAGCCTCGCCGGCGTCCCCCAGGTTTCGCCTCTCTCTAGCCCAGCCTCGCTCCTCGTTCGTCCCACAGGTTCCTTCGGAAAGCGAGCTGGAGTCTATGCTTGGCCGCCTGGGGGGAGCAGGGGTGAGGGGCTCAGCTAGGAGGAGCCAGCGGGCCAGTGCGGCTTGGGGTGGGGGGTGTACGGTAGTGGGAGGGCCGGGCACTGTTCTTCGGCATCTGAGTGTCACCGCGCTCGGGCGCAGAGGGGCTGGCCCCTGCTTTCAGAATGAATGAATCATTACTCTCCTAGTCCCCTTCCGAAGGAGGACTTTTTGAGGTCCACGTGCTGCGGAGCACGTTGGGGGGCCTTCCGAGACAGGCTCCTCCACCTGCGCTCCCGTTTCTCCACCTCCTCCGTATGCTTTATTCTAGGGGGAGGCGCCCTTCGGACTGGGGCTTGAGGGACCAGGGGACGGAGGGAGCTTGTGGGCCTGGCCAGTTACTTGTCGAAGGTGTGGCAGGCAAGGGACTTGATCAAGGCCTCTTAGAAGGGCACCGGAGAAGGGGGGTGCTGAGGAGGAGAGTGAATTCGGGCCCTTAAGTTACTGAATTCCTTCAAGCTTCTGTTTCTTTCAGTGACATGGTAATATTAGTACTCATTCCTCAGGGCTTTGTGCAGATTAAGAAAAATGTTGTGTGAAATCACCCAGCATAATGTTTCGTGCATCAGGGACACTGAGCAAATCCCAGTTTTCTCTCCTCCCTGAAGAAAAAAAAAAAAAAAGTGAGCAGAGAATTATGTGTTCCCATCTCCTCTGTCCCCATATGGGCCATGGACAGAGCCGACATGTCCTCACTGTCCAATGAATAGGCTTGGTGGAGCTTCACCCCTCCCCCTGTCCTCCCACCATCCACAGGCAGAGCGGGGAGCTGACCAGCACAGACATGCCGGTGCTGTCGGAGGACTCTGGTGAGTGCCTCCCTGGGGCTGGGCCTCCAGGGCCCTGAAGACAAGAACCTGCCCTGCAGCCAGGCCGGAAAGAAAGCAGGTTTCTCTCAGCATTGGCTGTCAGGAGTTGCCCGGCCTCCAAGCCCTGGGAATGAGAGCCTGGGAAGAGAGTGTTCCCAGGACAGGGCTGAAGCGTTGGAGGGCCCGATGGGGGTTCCCGCTGGGGGTCCCAGCGGAAGTACCGTTGCATTTGCTGTACTCTGTTTTCCTTACACTCCCCTCAGGCTTACATGAAACCCTGGCGCTGCTGACCTCTCAACTCAGACCTGACTCCAACCACAAGGAGGAGATGGGCTTCCTGCAGGACGTTTTCAGTGAGAAAAGCCTCGGTTACTTAATGAAGGTAGAGCCCCTTTTCCGCCCCTCTGGTGAGGGTTTCCAGGGGTCTTTCTAGCTAGCTGCGGCCGGTGGTGGTCATCCTAGCCGGCCCTCTGCCCCAGGAAGGTCTTCACTAGCCCACTGTGCAGGGTTTTCTCTTACGTTGCCCCGTGGATGACCCAGTTTGCAGCCCCACAGCCGTGGGCGGGCCATGTGCTGTCCAGGGTAAACCTCAGCAGCTGGCTTGGGAGGCCCCAGCCAGAAATCGGCTGTCTTTGCAGATTCACGACAAGCTGCGCTATTACGAGAGGCAGAGTCCGACCCCTGTTCTGCACAGCGCTGTGGCCCTCGCCGAGGATGTAAGCCCCAGGCTTTTCCATCCGGTGTCACCCTTTCCCCGTCCCTCAGCGTGCCATCGTCTTGCCTCCTCACCGTTGCTGAGCCAGGGGACACTGGGACTTGGGAAGCCCCCGGGTGAAGAGGGTTGCCTTTCCTCCTCCTCCCTGGGCCTCCTAACAGTCTGGGAGGAACTCGTGAGCCTTGGACCCAGCTGGGGGACGTGGAGACACGATGACGCCTACTCACCCTGTTCCCGAGAAAGTCTGTTTCTCCGGCTGTGAAGGGAGAGCGTTTGGATCCGATCTGCAGTTCCCACACCGTTGGGGACTGGCATACGAATAGGTCAAACAGGCCAGCCTGTCTGCGGAGGCCCCAGGGAAGTCCTGGGGGCGAGGAACTGGCAGTCCGTCCTCCCACATCTGCTCAGGCTTCTTGTGTTTTAAAGGAGCGCTTCCTAATTTCTTGGGGACCTGTCCTCCGTGCCGCATGGTTTGGGGAGAGCAGTCCCTGTTGATTGCGAAGTCCAGCCTGAATGAACTCACCTAAGCCCCGGAGGTGGCCTGCTGAGGGGAGGGTGCAGCCCGTGGGTGCGGCTTCCACGCCTTTCTCCTCCTCCGAGTGTGATGGGGCGCATGTTAGGTCGCCAGGCTCCAGGGCGCAGCACTGCCTGTCCTGCTAGCTCTGCGACCTGAAGTCACTCAAGCTCTCTGAGCCCCAATTTCCTCATCTATAAACTAGTCCGGTGGTGAAGGGCACAGATAAGGGAGCCAGACAAGTCCAGGCTCGAGTCCTGGCTCTGCTGAGTACCAGCTTTGTGAGGTTGGGCGAGAGATTTAATTTCTCATTAAATTCTCATCTGTAAAATGGCAAAATGACAGTGCCCACTACATCTAGGTCATTGTGAGAGTTGAGTGAGAGGGTCCACAAAAAGCAAGTGACGCCCAGTGAAGGATTTGTAAATTAGCACCCATTAGGGTTGTTCTGTGGAGCTGCCCAACTCCCCCCCCCCCCGCCCCCGGTGTGATCTCCCTGGGAGATTCAGGTTTGGGTGGCCCAGGGCCTGGTGCGCTTCTGGTGCTGCAGCAGCTCCTGGGAGGGGCCTCGGGTCTGAGGTCTGGGGAGCAGGGGTTTCCCTGGTGACTCCCAGCAGGCTCGAAGCACCCATGGCCTCCTGTCTCCTTGCCTTGCAGGTGATGGAGGAGCTGCAGGCCGCCTCTGTGCACAGCGATGAGAGGGAGCTGCTCCAGCTGCTGTCCACCCCCCACCTCAGGGTAGTCACGCCACAGCTCCTGCCCACCCACACAGCTTGTGTCTCGTGAGATGGGGCAGGAGGGAGTGTTCAGTCGTGAGACTGAGGAAGGGAGACTTCTGAGTGAGGGATCCTCAGTTTGGGCATCTGGGGTGGTTGTCTCTCTGGCGTGAAATCTAGGACTCCCAGGCCCCTGGGAGCTCTGGGCCAGCCTTTCCTTCCTCCTGCCTTCCCAACAGGCCATGCTCGTGGTGCATGACACGGTTGCCCAGAAGAACTTTGACCCTGTTCTCCCCCCTCTGCCTGATAATATCGAGGAGGATTTCGATGAGGAATCAGTGAAGATCGTCCGCCTGGTGAAGAACAAGGAACCCCTGGTATGTGGCACCCCCTGTTCCCTGTACCACCCAGAAAACTAGTCAGGGACCTTCCTCAAGTCTTTGGAGTGAGTGATGGCGGCTTTGTCAGCCTGTCCCTGGTCCATGCAACACTTCTGTGTGCCGGGCACCCCGTCTCTGGCTAGGCAAGGCTTCCTCAGCTGTGGCCAAGCTCCCGTGTGCAGTAGATAACCTGCACAACTGCTCCGGGCCGCCCTGACCATCATGCTTTGAGCTGGCGAGCAACGGTCCAAGGGCCAAACCCAGCTCCCTGCCAGATTATGTAAATAAAGTTTTACTGGCACACAGCCATTCTCTTTGTTTCCATAGTGTCTGCGGCTGTCTTTGCATTGCAAGGGCAGAGCTGAGTAGTTGCAGAGAAGATTATGTGGCCCCCCCCCCAAAGCCTAAAATATGGCCCTTGACAGAAAAAATGCCAGTCTCTTCTCTGAATGCCCGGAAACACAGGGCAGCAGCCATTCTTCTCCGCAGCTGACAGATGGTTATCATTTGGGTTCTGGTTCAGCACTGATTTACCAAGCAAAGGGACAAGGTTGTTTATTGGATGGACGGAAGTAGGGGAAGTCCAGAGAATTGAGCGCTTGCCCTGAAGGATACCGCAGCTGGCAGTCTTTCTTTATCGTCAGCTTTCACTAGATGACCTCAGATGAGCCACTTGCACAGACAGGGCGCGATCTCTCCTCTGCCTCTCTTTCCTTCTCTTCAAAATGGGCAACCGCATCAGGCACCCTTCTGTGTGCCAGGCACCCTGTTGGGTGCAGGCAGTTCCAAGATGATTAAGCCCTGGTTCTCTGGGAGTTCTTAGGAGGTCGTGACTGGGGACTTCCTGGAAGGGGCGATGCCCATGCTGAATTCCAAAACAAGAAACAGGGTTTTCCAGAAGGAAAAGGGAGAGGAAGGGCATTCCACACAGTCAACTGGACAAGCAGAGCCAAGGGAAGGTAGACAGACGGCATATTCAGGCAGCTCTGAGCTGCCTGGTGTGGACATAGGATGCCTGGTGTGGGCATAGGATGCCTGATGTGGACATAGAAAGCCTGGTGTGGACATAGAAAGCCTGGTGTGGACATGGAATGCCTGGTGTGGACATGGAATGCCTGGTGTGGACGTAGAATACCTGGTGTGGACATAGAATGCCTGGTGTGGACATAGAAAGCCTGGTGTGGGCATAGGATGCCTGGTGTGGACATAGGATGCCTGGTGTGGACATAGAAAGCCTGGTGTGGGCATAGGATGCCTGGTGTGGACATGGAAGGCCCAGTTGGAGGTAAGAGCAACAGGGGAGAGGCCAGAGCGCTGGCAGGTCATAAAGAACCTGATTGTCCGTCCACACGCAGGTACTGAGCTTGGCCCCGAGGGCAGCAGGGAGCTGTGGGAAGTTTCAAGTATGAAATAGCACAGCCGGGTTTGTGGTATAGAAGGGGCGCACTGGCCACCGAGTAGAGAGGGATCTGGATAGTGAGGCTGGAAGCAGGAAACCAATCTGCAGGTGGGGGCCAGATCCATGCAGTTTAGAAAGGGGGCTTGATTTAGGCCTGTGGGAACAGGGAAGAGACACCCAGGAAAGATTCCAGAGATAAAATGAAAGTTCCTTGGTGGCTGCCACAGCTTGGGCAGGAGGCCCCCAGGATAATGCCCAGGTGTCTGCTGGGATGCGTGGGTGCTGCAGCCGCAGTCTGGGGCAGGAATAAGGAGGGGCTTAGGGCTCATTGAATTCACCAGGCCTGTCTGACTCGAATGTGGAGATGACCAGGAGGTGGAAGGGTTGTGTGTCCAGAGATCTAAATTTGGCGGCCCCCAGCCTCCAGGAGCGGTTAAAGTTACGCCTGAGAGGTCAGGACCTCATGGGTAAAGAGCGTACAGAGTGAGACGAGAAGAGGGCTGCGGCTAAATCCCAGCCCTTTCATCCACGTTTCAAAGGCAGGGAGAGGATTTGTCTTTGGGAGGAAATGGAGAGAGGTGTCACCAGGGCCCAGAGACAATTCCGGAGGGAGGGTGAGCACCAGAGTCAGACGGGAGGGTGATCAGAGGACAGAAGACTGAGGGTGGCAACTGGCGGTTGCCAGGTGCTTCCGTGGGTGCATCCGAAGTGGCAGAAGTGCATGGCTCCGAGGGCGAGAGGCAGAGAGAGCAGACACGCATATGCTGCTTCTTTAAGAAACTTGCTCCAAAGGAAGGGAGACTGGCTTCTGCTGGGTGGGGATGCAGGCTTTTGAATGATGGGAGAGACTTGATAAAAGTGTTTAGGACCAGGAGAAGGAGCCAGTGGAGAAGGGGCGTTGAGGATGCAGGAGCGGGAGGGAGGGGAAGGGGGACCAGCTTGGACAGCAGGAGCCCCTCCACTCAGATGGGGGAAGGGGAAAGGAAGGGCACAGATGCTGGAGAGCAAGAAGTTCTGGGGGGCAAGGAGCCACAGGGCTCTGAGCTAATGACCTCTCTGTCCAGCAGCATTTATCTTACGTAGTTCAAAGAGATGACACGAACGAAGTTCATAATAATAAGTGTGCCTATGTGTTTGCAGTACATCCAGTAATAAAGGGTTAGCATTTATGGAGCGCTTATTGTATGCTCAGTGCCTTGCATGTGTTACCTGATGTGATCCTAGTTGCAACTCTGAGAGTTAAATGTTATCTCGCACCTCAGAGGAAACAGGCCCAGAGCGGATAAGGGGCTTCCTTGCTAAGGCCGCATGCGTCTAGTGAATGGCAGCGTGGATTCAAACCCAGGGCTGTCCAACTGCGAGCCTTAGCTCTTGGCCTGACTGCTGCCCTGTCCTGTCACTGCCCAGCCTGCGTGGCACACAAAACCGAGGGCTTGTCAGGCCTTTCTCATCCTAGATGACCTCTCTTTTCGGTGCTTCATGGACCAAGTCCTGGTCCCCAGGCTCTGGCGGGGGCGTAATTGGTTTCGTTCGTCAGCAGAAGGCCTGGTACCCCTGTGATTGGTTAGCGGCAGGAGAATTTGCTGGCACACACTCTCATTATTAAGTATCTTTGCAAAAGGGAGGGGCTGTGATATGATAGAGGAAGCTCCAGATTCAGCATCATGAAAAGCTTTACTGCTTCTCAGCTGGGTGACCTTGAGGATGCTCACCTTCTCCGAGCCCCAGCCCCTCATCTCTAAAGCGAGGTCATTGCTGCCTTATTGTGCTTTGTTTGAACCGTAAAGTGCTGTACTGCACTGAGGAGAGATGTTGGTTTTACTGCGTCCTCAGTTTCGGAAAGGTCCCCACTGAGCTGTCCTGTGGGGGACAGAGGGAGGAGCAGGGTGGCTCTTTGGGGTTCAGAGCATCAGAATCTGAGGTGTGGGGGTGCTTTCAAGGAGCCTGCCCACTCTGTCTCTGATGCAGGGTGCCACCATCCGACGGGATGAGCACTCAGGCGCTGTCGTGGTGGCCAGGATCATGCGAGGCGGCGCAGCAGACCGCAGTGGTGAGTGCCCTCTTGGCCAATGTGATGGCCCTTTATCCCCCAGCCTCCCCTCTTTGGCTACAGGTCTCATTTCCCCTTCTTACCCCTCACCCATCACCCATTTGGGATGTGGTAGGAGTGGGGGAGCGGGGCTGGAATTCTCTTTCACAAGCCAGGTAGAAATTTCCATTGTTTGAAAATCCCTCAGGCATGGAGTGCTTTGGGGGGATCAGAAGGACTCATGCACTGGCTTAGCCCTAAGATATGGCAGTTGAACTAACGGCCTGGGCTTGGGGGGGGGCGGAGCAGCAGCACCCTTCTCTACCACCAGCTGCCACCATTAATAAGGGGAGGAGGGTTCATGTCCCGGGTTTGTTTGGGTGGAGAACAAGTTGCAATTTGCTGTGTGGGGAAGAGCTCCTGTGCGGAGGCAAGCCTCCTGGGGTGGGGGGTGTTGCTCCAAAAGCCTGGGGATCACTGAGGTGAAGAACCCTAGACCAGAGCTTCTCAAACGGGAGTGAGCATGGGAACCCTGCCCCCCCCCCCCCCAGCATCTTGTTAAAGGGGACTCTGATCCAGCAGGTCTTAGGTGGGCCCCAGACCCTGCACCCCTAGCCACCTCCTGGGCAGAGCTAATGCTGCTGGGCCAGTGTCCACTTTCAGTAGCAATAGGGCCCCATATGGGGAGACAGTTGTCATTAAAGTGGAGGCCAGCGGACAGGTGTGTTTGACACTCTCGCTGACATCTCCCCTGGTGCTCCCTAGTTTTCCTGCTCAGGTTTGAGAAGGACATTCTCGGAGTGTGTCTGTAAACCCAGGAAGGTGAAGCGTTAATGCAGTGTTTAGAGAAGCAGAGGGTACAGGAGAAAGAACAGGGTCTTCCCGTGTGGTTTCTTAGCAGTTGGGCCCCGGGCAAGGCGCATAATTTTTCTGGATCTCGGCTGTCAGCTTGTAAACTGGAGATTTCCCCGGGTGGTCATGAGGCTGTGATGCCGAGCGCCTCAGCCAGCACACAGTAGGGACTCAGTTTACCCCAGTCCCGGCGACGCCCAGAGCTTCGAGCTCCAGGGGCCGAGACTCCCTCCTTGCTGACGGTCACTGCCGTGTCTCCTAGGCCTGGTCCATGTTGGGGACGAGCTCCGGGAAGTGAACGGGATCACGGTCCTGCACAAGCGGCCAGACGAGATCAGCCAGATTCTGGTCTGTGAGGCGTGCGCGTGCGCGTGCGCGTGCTGGGGGGGTTGTGGCGCTTCCTGGGGCCGGGGCAAATTTGGCTTAGTCTCCCCGGTTTTTTATTTTTGTTTTAAAGATTTTACTTATTCTTTAGAGAAAGGGTGAGGGAGGGAGGAAGAGAAGGAGAGAAATACTGATATGTGAGAGAAACATCGATTGGTTGCCTCTCACACACCTCCAAACGGGGGCACCAAACTTTCAACCCAGGCATGTGCCCTGCTGGTAATCGAGCTGGCGACCCTTTGATTTGCAGGACAATGCCCAGCCAACTGAGCCATGCCAGCCAGGGCTCAGTCTCCCCGTTTTTATGGGTGGGCCAAAGGGTGCTGGGTGGGGGGCAGGGGGAGGTGAGCTCCCAGTCTGCCTGCCTCACACAGACCCTTCAACACAGCTGTCCCCCCGACCCCTAGCTCCCTCTCCCGAGGATCCTTCTAGGAGACCCCCCCTCTTTCAAATGGTCCGGGAATGTAAAAGGTTACAGCCCGGGGAGGACCCAAGCAAGGGCTTTGGGTTCAGCCAGTGCTGGGTTTGAATCCTGCCTCTGCCACTTTCTGGCCCTGCAACCTGGGGCAAGGCATCCGATCATCCTGAGTTTCAATTTCCTTTCCCGGAAGGTAAGGCCAGAGATGGTTTCTCATCCTGGGAGTGGTGGTTACGAGGATGTAAACATCTGGACTTCACTCCTGGGCTGGGATGGAAGCAGCCCCCAGGGTCCATTCTGGGAGCTCACGTCGAAACTGAAACCGTAGAGAGTCCCCATCATATTCTTGGCCTCTGGATCCTCAGCATTCTTCCTCGACATGGCCCTTCTCGCTAACTTCTGGTGCTGTGGGGACAGCCACGGGATGAGATCTGAAGGCAGGAGGCTGGCTCTTCAAGGCCCCATGGAGGGGCCCTGGTCGCAGGCAGCCGCGTCAGTCCTCCCGTCTCACGGCCCTTTCCCTGGTTCTGGGCACTGACCTCCTCGTGTTCCGGGGGGTGCGGGGCCAGCAAGACCAATGGGCAAGATGCGCTGTCCTGGGCTGCCCACATTCTTCTTCATGGGCTCCCTCGGTGGGGGTGCAGGATTTCTGCCAGGCAGAGGGAAGGGGAACCCTGGGCAGGTCGGAGCGGCCTGTGATCCGAGAGCCCGCTGGGGAAGATGGAAGCAAAGGGGAAAGTACTGGTTGGGAGCCAGCCCCCATCAAGTTGGAAGGAGAAAAGGAAACTGGGTTAGGTTATTCAAAATAACTCAGGAGGAAGTGAAGAAGGGCAGCCCTTTGGGGCATGAGAGGTCAGGAGGGATGCAGAGCTTGAACTTGGTGCACGTGTGTCCTTGGATTCTCATTTAAAATCTTATGTTCCTGCGTCTAAAAATGCAGGTACTTGGTTTTTGAATTTTGCTTTGTTAATTCAACCGGTGCCACCACAAAAGGGTGGGTCACAGCGGGGCAGTGAGTCTGGCTTTCCTCTGAACGTGAGTTTTCAGACCTGGGAAGTGAGACGTGAACTCATGGGGGTTCGACCTGCGCGACGGTCAGCCTGTGCCCTCTCCCCTTCCAGGCTCAGTCCCAGGGGTCCATCACCCTGAAAATCATCCCAGCCACCCAGGAGGAGGACCGTTTAAGGGAGAGCAAGGTACGAGGGGCGCTGCAGGCAGGAGGAGGGCTCCGACCCGGCCTTGGGGAACAGGTCATACAGCTGGTCTCGGAGCGTGTGCGAGACACATTGTAACTCTGTCACAAACATTTATTTGTACCCTGCCTCTTTTTAATGGGATTTGACCTAGCTGACTAATAAATTTTAATTGAAATGGAAAATCAGGGCCGTAAAGAGGAAGAAAAAGTACCAAATGCGCTGGCTTTGGGACCAATTAAGTAACTGCCATTTGTTTAATTCTTTGTGGAGCCTACCATTTTTGGGCACCACCTCTGTGCTGGGTGCTCTGCCAGATGCTGGCGACAGGGTCGATTAGGGGCTTTGAGGGTTCCAGGCGCAGAAGGGGAGGCCGTGAGCAGGTTTTTGCTGCCCTGTGGGAAGTGCTGCAGAAAGATGCTGTACAGAGTTATGGGAGCCGTGGAAGATGTCGAGGGTCCACGTGAGGAAGTGAGGCTGAAGGGAGGTAGGATGAGGAGGTCCCTGGTGAGGAAGAGGTGGAGGGAAGTTGAGGCAGAGGGGTCCTCGAAGACAGCAGCTCAAAGGAATGGAGAGGAGTATGTTTGGGGGGTCGGTGAGAAGGATCACTGGGGTGGGGTCTGGGGGTGGGAAGAGGTGGGCTGGCTGTCTTCTGAATGACCTTGAAGCTTGTTTTTTATAAGGGGAGTGATGCAACCACAGTTGCGCATGTGTTTTTAAGGATTTTGTTTATTTACTTTTAGAGGGGAAGGGAGGGAGAAAGGAAGAGAAACATCAGTGTGTGGTTGCCTGCTTCGCACCCCCCCCTCCCCCCCGCACTGGGGACCTGGCCCACAACCCAGGCATGTACCTTGACTGGGAATCGAACCATCGACCCTTTGGTTCGCAGGCTGGCACTCAGTCCACTGGGCCCACAGCCAGGACCCACTGTTGTGTTTTAGAAAGCTTCCTGGGCAGCCCCCTGGAGGAGGGTGGAGCAGGGGGGAGGCAGGGAGGCCTGGTTGGAGGCTGATGTGAGAGCCCAGTGGAGAGGTTGGTTGCTAGGACCTGAGCTGAGGGGGTGGCAGAGACGGCGGAAGGGGGCCTTGTTTGATTTCAGGTAAATTCGGATCTGAACGTCCCTGGCAGCCAGGGCAGAAAGGAGAACATAATGAATTACGTACTTTTCACTGGTGGATGGGAGGAAGCACGCCAGGCTTTCAAGAAAGCTGGTTCCCAGCCCCGGCCTCTCAGTGCGTGAAGGGGGGGGCATTCCAGCACCTGGCACAGAATAGATATTTTGATGAGTGAGGATTACAAATGGACAATGTCTTTGATGTCGGGGGTTTTTTTTTTTTTTTACTATAGCGAATGAAGAAATAATGTTTTTTTGTGGCTTGCTTCTTGTTGGCACTCTTCCGCTGGACCGCAGGGTGTGCATAACAGGGACTCTTACCTGATGGGAGGTGCTTCTTCCTGGGACGAGCTGGTGCGGGCCCCTGTGCAGCTACTGAAGGCTTTCACTGGATACAGGGAGACAACGTGGGCTTCCCGTCCCCTGGCCCTTCCTTCCTGTTTCTGCTTAAGCCAGGGCCGGGTCTGGGTCGGCCATTTAAGATTCTGTTCTCTTCTGAATGCTGGGACCCGACTAACGTCTGTGGCTTGATGAGGGTCTCTGTCCTCACAATCTCCAGCCAGAAAGTCCTTACTGTTGTCTAACTGAATCTTTGCTGGTGGGCATATAAAGGAGTATGATTTGGTTGTGTCTGAGGCAGCAATGTTCAACCACGTTTTGTAAGCCACAAACATTTTTGAAACATGCAACACCTGACTATATAGTCAGGGGCACTGACCTCTTTTCCCTTAGATTGTTAAACGAAGAAATGACAACAGCAACACAATAGCCATCCACTGTGGGTGAATAAAAATTACACCTATTTTTTTTATCAGATTGGAAAAAATATATTTTTGGCATGCCATAGACCTTTAGTAATTAGTTAATGTGTGTTGTGAGATGAAAAAGGTTGAAAATCGTTGGTCTAAGGAGCCCCCTGGCCTTTTTTTAACTGTTTGCTATTAAACTAATTGAGTCCCAATAGGAATAAATCCACGCCACCGAATTACAGAAAAGACCAAGGAAGTGGGACAGAAGGCTGTGTCTTCCCCAGAGGTGGTGACCTCAGAGTAAAGGGGGGAGTTGGGGGTTGGCCAAGTACATGGCCGATGAGCCAGGACTGAACTGTAAAAAACATGGATGTCAAGTACCCACTGAAAAATGGTGGCAAGGAATTGGGAACAGAAGTTCTATTGATATATGTGTTCTTGCCAAAACATCTAGTTTGCTTATTTAACAGATGGCTGCTGACTTCATGAGGGGCAGTTAGGGTGTCAAACGTCATGTGTGAGTTACAGATCACGCTCGCCTGTACATTTTTGTTCCCAGGACTAATTGTTGCGTCGTGTGTGAAGGACAGCAGATTGGGTACCTCAGGACACGTTTTGGTTAGAAAAAATTTTGGACACAGGGCCCCATTCATTTTCTGATTCTTGAGGGAATTCCTGACGATAATATCCCAAACGGTTAAAGAACAATAAGAAAATACATGCAGTATGTTTCTGATTAGCTTTCTGTTCTGGAGGCTGCTCCTTCTTCCTCATGGTGCATGGTGGCTGTCATCTGGCCTCCGAGGCGGCATGGACACGCCTCACCGGTGCTCGTCCCCCACAGGTGTTCATGCGAGCCCTCTTCCACTACAACCCACGGGAGGACCGGGCGATTCCCTGCCAGGAGGCGGGCCTGCCCTTCCAGCGCAGACAGGTCCTGGAGGTGGTGAGCCAGGACGACCCCACGTGGTGGCAGGCCAAGCGGGTAGGGGACACCAACCTTCGAGCTGGCCTCATCCCCTCCAAGCAGTTCCAGGAAAGGTGGGTCTGGGTGTGTCGTAAGGGCTGGTTCAGGAGCGGCAGGGGTATGGGTAGACGACAAACTCCCGAGTCTGTGCCACCGTGGCCAGAGGAACACACTGTGTATTGTTCTTTGAGGCAAGTACCAGTCGTACTTGTGTGTGTTCTTCTTGGCCCAGAACCGGTGGTGATGACTGAGATTTAAACAGACACATGAAAAATCTATGTTATTAACTTTGTATATATTGTATAGTTGACCAAAAAATACAAAAATAAGGAAGAGGCAAACAAGGAAAAAAATTACCCAAAGTCTTGCCACAATTTAAACAGCATAACTTGTTTCCTTTCTGTGCTTTTTCTTGAGTGCTGCATATAGAATCTGAGGTCTCTCTTTTTTTTTTTAACTCTACTTTTTGACCTATTACCTATTAGTTACCGTGTGATTTCAGCAGCTCTGTAACATTTCATCAGGAGCCGCAGCGTTCATTCATAGGCAGCGTGAATGCACTTAACTATGAATGGAGCTCACCTGTGCCAGCTGTCCTGTGGGCTGCTGACGGTTTAGCTGAAAAGTCACACGCGTGGTTCAGACAAATACTTTGTATAAATGTGAGGGGGGCAAGGGAGGAGAGCACAGTGCTCTTCAAGGTCATAGTAAAACGTTTGGCCCTCGGCCAGGTATGCAGGGAAGGTTTCTTGGAGGAAGGACCGTACCTACGTGACTTCATTCCTTCCCTACTTTCCAGTCTGCTCCAGTCTTTCACTGCCGTGAGGCTGTGACTACTGTCTTGCACGTAGACTGCTCCTCGTATTTCAAACTGTGTCCTTAGGATAGATTTCCAGAAGTGTCAGTTCTGGGTCAGAGGGGCTGGCAGTTAAGGCGAGGTACCTACATCGCCCCCCCCCCCCGAGGTATGAAGCCCGTTTCCATCTTTTGGGGTGTGGAAGGCGTTGATCACAGACCTCGTCCATCCGCTCCAGTGGCCCTTGTCATGTGGCCCCCAGCTCAGGACCTGTGAGAAATGCAGACTCCCAGGCCCTGCCCCAGACCTGCTGAATCGGAAACCCCAGCCGTGAGCTCCGAGCTCTGTGTACTCACTAATGTTCCAGGTGATGCCTAGGCGCCGCAGCGTGAGAACCGCTGTTCTCTTTCCTCAGTGGGGCTCAGACCCACCCGCATGCCCGGTTTCACAGGCCTGGGCGGGGAAGCTCTCCCACTGCACTCAGAGGTGGAAATCCAAACCCCTCCAAGAGCCCTGGGCGTTTTTCCCGGTCAGGGATGAGACCCGGGCAGCCCCCTCTCCGGGAGCACCCGTATCGGGAAATATGGGGTCCCCACTGAGAGAAGGTGAAATTAGGGTCGCTTTCCCCTCAGCCTGGGAGCCCTGCTGTTTTCCAGCTTCCTCAGGGATGTTAAGGCCGCCTAGGGGGGAAGGGGCCTTCCTTCCTTGAGGATCATTCGTAGGAAAGAAATGGCCAGCTCCCCACCAAGGGCACTGGGCCGGGTCCCTGTGTGTGACCATCTTGGGCTGAGCGAGCTGCTTCCAGAGCAAGAGACTCAGTTTCTTCCCTGTTGCGAAGCAGTGAGCACCCCTGAACTGTGAACCCCCTCAGTGTGAAGCAGAGGCTGTGCCCCCCGTGGGACCCAGCACACAGTTTCTCCACGTTTTCGGTAAGACCACCCCTGCCTGGTCCGGTGACCCAGCTCGTCTCCTTGTCTGCAGGCGGCTGAGCCACCGGAGAGCCACGGGAGCCCTGCCGAGCCCCCAGAGCCTCAGGAAGCCCCCCTGTGAGTAGACCGGCAGGGATGATACTTTAGGGAGGGGCCGGGATGAGGACTCGGATGCTTTGTGCCAGAAAGAAGCAACCGCTGGGCTGGAGGGAGAACCAAGGGTCCCTGAGCTCCGAGAAAGGAGGTGGGGAGAGGCGTGAGGAGGGGAAATGGGGGGAAGTTGGGGGGAGCTGTTCCCTGGAGAGGAGCTTCTGTACTGGGGGCCCATAGATGGCACCGGGGGCACATGAACCCCTCTCCAAAGTTGTGTGCAGACTTCTGTGTGTGAGTGTGTTTGTGCGGCTGTCTGTTTGGGAGAAGGTCCACAGCTTTCACTCCATTTCCAAGGAGCTCTCTGATCCCGTCGATTTAGGAGCCTCTGATCTGGCGGGGGTGGGGGGGGTGGGAAGGAGATGGCTGCCAGTGACCCCGTGCCTCCGTGTGAGGGGTCAGATTTGGGGAATAAAAATAAAGGGTGCTCAATTCGATTTGAGTTTCATATACACAGCCAATAACTTCTTAGTACTTCCCAAATATTGCATGGGGTGTACTTCTACTAAACACCGGTCCGATGTTTTCCTGAAACTCAAATGGAACCCAGGGTTCTGCGTTTTATCTGCCTCCTCTACTCTGTGAAACTCTTTCCCTTTCAGAAGGGGCACCCCCCTGCCCTCTTGCCTTGCATTTGTCACAACAGCCCCGTGAGGTAGCGGGGTCTGGGCATCTCCTTTTCCCAGATGGCAAAATGGAGGCTCGTGAGGTCGAGGGAGTGGGACTGGGCTGGGTTTTCAGAGGGCCTGTGATCAGCGTCCCCAGCGAGGGCGTGGAGAGGAAGCTCGCCCACCCCTGGCTTGGTGGCACTGCCCACCCCCACGGTTCTCCACATGCCCTCAGTGGAAGGGCTGGTGAATAGATTGGCCTTGAGGCTGCTTATGCCAGGGATGAGCTGGCTCGCTTTGGGCTGCTAATGAGACACACACAGGAAGACTAATTAGAGCCAGTCCTGGTTTCGTAACGCACTGCAGCGCGGATCCCAGGTTGGCTGGAGGAGAGGAGGGAGAACAGATGGAGGGCTCCTCAGGCACACGGGGCCGTGGCTGCCTCTCAGCCGCAGGGCCTCCTGGTTCCCCTCCACTAACGCTGTTCCATCTGTCTTTTGTGCAAACCGCAGATGATCAGCCTTGTGACAAAGGTAGGCCTGGTGTTTGTCTCCTGTGCGCACGGACAAGGCTCCTTTTCTGTGGAATGTCTAGTGCTGGAGGGGCTTGTCCTTCCTCTCCCCACGCCCCCCTCCGGGGTGGCTGTGCTCTCCTGCTCTCTGCACACCTCTCCCTGCTCTGCCAGCTGGACCGGCCTGCTCCTTGAGGCTGCAGAGTGGGGTGCCAGGAAGGGCTCAGCCCCTCAGCCTTCCCAGGCCTGGGCTGGGCTGGGAAGGAGGCAAGAGACAGGAGGGGGGCAGGGCCAGTGACTCTTTCCCCCTTATTCACACCGGCCCTAACTCAGAGGGCCTGGAGTGGGCCTGCTGGCCCAGGACCCCAGCTAGTGCCTGCAAAGGCTATTTGGAGCCTAAGCATGGAGAACTGAGCTGAACAGAATAATTTGTTTTTCTGGGGTGGCCAGGACATGGGATTTCTCCCGAGCCCCCCGAGACACCATTCCAGAGGGCTCTTTCTGACCATCCAGGGGCTGGGTACCTCCGGGCTGGGGTCTGTGTCCAGCACAGCTCACCGGCCTCCCTCTCCGTTTGATTCCCAGAGACCTGTGACTGTGAGGGGTCCCTCAGAGGGTACTACGTGGGTAAGTAGCAGGGGCTCTGCCCCAGTCCCCGACCCATGCACAGCCCGTCACGGGCTCCTGGGTCCGAGAGAGAGACAAAAGCAGAGTGACCCGAGCCCTGGGAACCTTGCAAGAGCAGCCCTGCCTGTGGGACCCACATTTCTCCCTGGTCTATGTCAGCAGAGGAGGAGCTGGAAAGGGACTTGTGCCTCTGCATTAATGCTGATCGTATGATCGTGATCTGGGTTGTAGTCTACTCAGTGGTTACGCCACCGCCGTGCCATAACGCAGCCTGTCGCCATCTCCAAAGCACCCTCACTTCTTCCGTATCCGTCAGTCCTTTCAAAGACCTTAGAGACAGGCAAAGGGTTTTTCTAACTTTTGACCTTGAAGGAATTTCAGACTTACTGAGAATCGCTAAGGATTGTCCAGAGAACTCCCGTGCACTCTGCTCCAGACTCTCTAGTTGTATTTGCCATGTTGCTTTAGCATTTTCTTTTCCTACACGTCTCCATTTTCCCCTGAGTCATGTAAGAGCTCGCTGTAGACACCATGTCCATCCACCCTGAAATACCTTGGCGTTTGTTCCTTAAGGACAAGGATTTCTCTTCCATGGCTCCGGGGCAGTTATCAAATTCTGGGGATTTAACATGCATACCATTCTACTGTCTTATACATGGTTTATATTAAAATTCTGCCAGATTGTCTCAGCAGTAGCCTTTAGATGTTTTCCCCTGATCCAGGGTCCAGTCCACACATTTTGTTTGTAGATTTCCATTTCACAGATAAGGAAACTGAGGCCCAGAGAGGTGACAGCCGGTTCAAGGTCAGTCATGCCAAGTAAAACAGTGACCTTGAACCCTCTTTTTAGATGCCGGGCGGTCACTGTTTCATCATGACTGTGTGTCTTGATGAAGCCCTTCCTGTAGCAGGAGGAGGCCAGGGAGGACTCAGTTCCACCTCCAGGTCTGGCCAGGCGGACAAATGTCATGGTATCCTCTGCCCTGTCCCCAAAGCTGGTCTTCGGAGGAGCTTCCGGCTGGGCCGCAGGGAGAGACTGGGAAGCCCGCAGGAAGGAAGGGCGTCCGTAGCAGCTGAGTCTCCGGAGCTGCTGACCTACGAGGAGGTGACCAGGTACCAGCACCAGCCCAGTAAGCGGCCCCGCCTGGTGGTTCTGATCGGTAGGTGATGTTCTGTGTCTCCAGGGAGTGGGCTGGTTTCCTCCCTGGAGTTGCGGGGAGGGCACTCGGCAGGGTCCCTGGTCAGCCTGTCCTCCCTTCCCCAGGGTCCCTGGGAGCCCGGCTGCACGAGCTGAAGCAGAAGGTGGTGGCAGAGAACCCGCAGCACTTCGGCGTTGCTGTTCCACGTAAGAGGGCCCACACGTGGGGGGTGGGGGGAGGCCTCCCCGTGAATTATTTCACGGGGACTCGACTTCCCATATCCATCTTCATCTTTACTTTGGGTCTGAGTGACGGCCAAGCACTGCCGGCTGTAGGCAGATCGTGGGACCTGGGCATGATGGGTGTGGCCCTTTGTCAGTGGTCCACCAGGAGGACCCTCTGAGGCAGAAGCTGGGGCATCACTTGCCCAGTTCCCTCCTGGGACAGGAGGTGAGTCTTGAGCACATTGCAGGCAAAGTGGCAACCTCAGCCCAGCACCAAGGATCCCCTAGCAGTGGGGGCCATTCCAGCCTCCTCTTCCAAACGCTGACTCCTATGGCCCCTGCCCTCTGCTTGGGTAAGAGAATAGGGCGGGGAAGCCAGAGAGCCCAGGGAGCAGTATTGCTTGGGTGCTTCCTTGTAGCTGGATCTGGCCCATCGAGGTGGCTCCTGGGTCTGGAGGCAGCCAGGGATGCTGAAATCCAATAGACGGGAGTGTGAGGAGTGTGAGGAGGAAGAGGAGAGCAAAGAACGCTAGGAACGATACCAGGAGCTCTCATGTGAGTGACTTGGTCAGCCTTCCCAGGGCCTGAGAGATTGTCATCCTCCTCTCCTGCAGAGGAAGACACAGGCTCAGAGGGGTTAGGTCACTTTCCCAGTCTCACACAGCGTTAGGTGGCAGAGTCAAGCTCCAAACCCAGGCAGCCTGCCCCAGGCACAGTCTTCACCGGGCTGCTTGACACTGCCCCTTCCTGCCCTTGGCTGTCCCTTTCCTTTCTGTGGCCTGTCCCTCTGGCCTCAGGGGGATACAGTGTGGGCAGCTGGCAACCACCAAAAGGGGACACTGTGATGGCAGTAATGGGACCTTTCCAGAATGTTCTGAGGAAGGGTGGCTATAAAGCCGTTCCCCTGGGCGTCAGGGCTCATTGCCCGGTTTGTGGGTCATCAGAATTGTCTTCCAGAGCCCAACTTGAAGTGGCAGCAATGGGGATGGGGTGTGAGGCTGGGGAGGCCATTCTGGTAGGTTTTAGGGGGACCACAGCCTTCCAGACCAAGAGAATGGACTGAAACAGGACACAGAATTGCTCACACGTAGATCCTTTGAAACCCTCAGACCCATTCCTGGGGGGAAGGGTACCTGGCTGGTCAGGCCTGCCTGCTTCCAGGTACCACACAGAGAGGCGACCTTCCCCCTTGCATTTAAGAACTGGGGGAATCAGTGAAGGCTTCCCAGAGGCAGTGACCTTTCTGCTGGGTTTGGAGGAGTAAATAGGAGTTTTCCAGACAGAGGAGAAGGAAGAATGCTCTCTCCAGAGGGAACAGTGTGTGCCAGAGGGACAAGGTGTGGCCTGTTATAGCAGTACTGGGGGCTGGGGCCATCGGTGTGGATGATGTGGGGGAAGTGAAGCAGAGCTGGAGGGTGGGTGGACCCCCAGCGTCTCATTTACTCATCTGAGGTCTTTAGAATGTAATCAGTGGGTGAATAGAAGTTTTAAAGCATGTGAACGACATGGCCAGAAGAGTGACCCTAGTGGCTCTGCCAGAGTTTGGCCAAAGATGGAGGATGCAGAACATCTCCCTGGGTGGCCTCTAAGGGCCAGAAAACACTGTCTTCCGAGACCCCGTCTCTTCCTTTGGAACGCTCTAGAAAAAGCTGTGTGTTGCTTCGTGCGTGTGCTTGTTCTACAGAGGACCTGCTTTTTCCCCAGCAGGGTGTGTGCACTGCAAATCCGCTGTGGAAATCCACCGGAAATACTCTGTGCTATGAAACGGTGCGAGAGCCAGCTCTGCTGAAGCACATCTCGTCCATAAAGGGACTGTCTTCAAGTCTCCTCCTTTCTCAAAATGAGAAACAGTTGAACAAAGAATTAAAAGCATACAGCACAGCCATCTGTGTTTGTGCCTCCTCTGCTCTCACAAGGCAGTTAGGACTAGGGAATAATAACAGTTCAGGGCGAGGAAGTTCCTCAGTGGTTCTCTGAAAGCCACAGCATCAGCGTGGCAGCTGGGCAGGGAGGTGAGGGCACGCACTCGGCAGGAGACAGAGAGTTCAGACCTGGGCTCCGCTGTCTGCCGGCTCTGGGTCACTGGCTCCGCGCTTCACCTCTCTGTACCTCTGTTTTCTTTCCTGCAAAACGGGAGGTCTCCTTTGCCTTCCTCAAAGAGCTGTGTGAGTCAGGGATTCACACTGGGATCCTGGATGAATGGAAGGTGTTGGTTTATAAACCAATCAGCCGTGAACTCTGAATAAGGGCACAGGCTTGCTGCTGTTCTCACTCACTGTACTGTGACCTCTCTTTGCCCAGCTTTCTTTCTTCTTTCTTTAAAAGATACCACCAGGCCCCGAAGGAGCCATGAGAAGGAGGGCGTGGAATATCACTTTGTCTCTAAGCAAGCATTTGAGGCCGACGTACATCACAACAAGTATGTCCCCTCGGTGGGCCAGGTGGCCCTCTGCGCAGCCGTGGGTCCTGTCTCTGACCTGTATTTCACTTGAGCTGGGAGGGCTTACAGAGGAGGTGGGAGCGGGTCACAGAGGGTCAAGCCATTCCCATGTCTGTGCTAATTTAGGCAAGCCCAGGAACTAAAGGCCCTTTCTCCCTTGGTGGTGTTTTAGGTTCCTGGAGCATGGTGAATATAAGGAGAATCTTTATGGAACCAGCCTGGAGGCCATTCAGGCTGTGATGGCCAAAAACAAAGTTTGCTTGGTGGACGTGGAGCCGGATGTGAGTTCCTGGGCCAGTCGGGCATATTTTGTTCATGGGATGTCTCGATTAGGGGATTGCACGTTTCACAGAATATTGGGTCTCGGTCTAAGAAATTTTTAGAGCACTGGATATTAACATTTCCTGAGTTCTCCCTTTCCCGAGGAGTCTTGAGAGGGTCTTGAGGTTTCCTGAGAATCTTATGAAAAGCTTTGTATCCCAAAATATGTACCTCTATACACACAAAAAAATGCATTAAATTTACAAGGAGTTCACGGACCCTCTGGCAGCCCAGAAACCCAGGGTAGGAATCTCTGTGTGGAGCAAGTTGTGCCGTCAATGGTGGCACCAACTGGCCCGTTGTGATGTGACAGGGAATTAGATGTCAACGCCCCGGGGGGATGTCAGGGCACCCCCCCTTGACGAGCACCAGGAAATCTGTGGCCTGGGGAACCAGTGAGGGAGGCGGTTGGGGGAGCAGTTTGAAAGGAAAAGGGGAAGGAGACGTGACCCTGTGCAGTGCTTTAAACAACATGTTCAGTTCTGCATGCTCTCCTGCGCTGCACTCGACCGGGGCTCGGCCCGCTCCTTAACCTTGTCTTTGAGAAAGACTGCTAAGCTTTGACCTCATCTGTTTTTTTTTTAAATTCCTCTATAGAAATAGAGCTCTTATTTTGTGATGTAAGCTGTAGGCTTTATTTTATAGAAGTTTGCTTTAAACAGACTCCGAAAAGCACATTACATAGAAGGAAAATCCTTGCTAACTTAGACTTCCGGGGAATGGCAGTCAAAATTAAAAGTCTAAATTTCAAGATTTTATTGGGAAAGTGATTTTACTGCTTTGGCTGCCAATGGCACATAGAACAGTTTAATACCAGTGTCTCCAAACACGGGCCCTTAAAGAAATGCAATAAGAGGACGGTTTGCTTGTAGAAAACCTTCTAAAGCCTTTACGGTTTGTTTTGAGTTCTCAGTCTCTTCATTTGCTTAGCAAACCTTTTCTCTGAGTAGCCTTACGAGGCCTCTGCGATAGCGCGTACTTTGCATTAGCGCAGTCCAAATTGATGACGTTTGACTAAATGGATACTCACTGAATCCTGCTGGCCCATCCATCAGGACTGGGCAGGAGGAGAAGGGCATCAGAGGGTTCGTTAGAGCTTGCAAGGTCAGAGCCAAGAGAAATGGCAGCCCTCGGAGCTGAGCCTCCGGAACCTCCGTTCACAGCGTTCTGAACCAGCAGGCCTTCCAGGCCCAGCTGTGTGCAGAGTGCAAGTGGAGAGAGAGACAATGGGCACTTGATCTGCCCAGGTGAAGTTCACTGTCCTCTGACCATGTAATCGGAAACTTTGCCGCTGAGGTCACGGGATGAAGCGCACCATGACTGAGCGTTAGGAAAGTAGGTTTCACCATCAGATATTTTCAAAGGATGTAATATTTTTGTCTTCCTCAGGCACTGAGACAACTGAGGACCTCAGAGTTCAAGCCCTATGTCATATTTGTAAAGCCTGCCATTCAGGAAAAGAGGAAGACGTCCCCCGTGTCCCCAGCTTGTGAGGACACAGCAGCCCCACTGGTAAGTTTAGACTTGATCGTTTCTTTTCTAAAGGCCTAACAGGGCCCGTTACTGTTACACAGGGTGCTCTACCTCCTGCCCACAACCATCTTTCCATGTTGCCGATTGGTCAGACTGACTTGGTCAAGCCACCAGAAGGTTCAAGGTGGGGCAGCCGGAAGTGCCTTACAATTCGGACAGGGCTGGCTTTGTGTGGGTCACACTCCCCCCCATAAGCACCCTCCCTGAAAATAGGGACCGATCGATATCTCTCAGGGACCTGAGTGCAACACACCATACTAATCTGTTGAACTCCGGAGCCAGACCCAAGTAGTTTTTAATCAAAACCTACTTCAGACCCAGCAGGCTAACCCAATGTGGGGGCACCCGGCAGCGTGAGCGGAATCTTTCCCATGTGCTTGCGGTTGATTTGGGGGATTTGCATCTGCAGAATGTCACCCATTTCGCTCCGTTTAGCAGTGTGAGTGCTGTCAAGATGCAGGAATTTATCAGGAAGATGGAGGGATCTCAGTGGGCAAAAATGTCCCTTCTGTAATTTCTCAAATGGCTAAATGCTTCGAGTCCTGGAGGAAGGGAGACCCCAGCAGTGGCAGCAGCCAGGTCTATTGGATGTGTGTGTAGGGCTGGGGGGCTGGGGGGTGAAGATCCAGGGGCAGCACCGGGATACCGTGGAGTGCTTTCGGGTACCAGAGGAGCCCCGCCAGATCCAGCATAGAACTGGGCAGCGTCTCCCAATTTCACCTGGTTTTTCTCTCCTGGGGGAAAGAAGTAAGGAGAAGGAATGGCCTCGGCCTTCCCTTACATCCAGCGGTCTTTGTGGTCATGGGTAAAAGCTGCCCCCTCACCCTTTAGAACGTCTGCTGAAACCACGGGGGCTCTCCCTGAAGCAGGAATCGGTGCTGATGGGCGACAGAACGAAGATGAGGAGTTTGGAAGGGGGGTCTCTTTGGGGGAGTACAGCTCACCCCACTCCATGGCAGAATCACAACACTGAGCCCCTAGGAGCAGAGCAGAGGCGGCCACACTAGACTGGAAAGAGGTGGAAGGGAGGTGGGTACAGGCCAGTGACAAATTTTGTTTTGCAATTTTGCTTAGAGTGGATCTGCCACTTTCCTTCCTTCCCCAAACCAAACTAATTGCTAGTCAACCATCTGCGTTAAATGCCACTTATTAGAGGTTTTTTTGAACGAAGCAGCCAACATTGTGTGGGTTTGGTAAAGGAGGGTTGATTGGCTACCTAGACCTTAGTGGTAAATGTCAGGAACGCAATCTGATTAGAGGCTTCGGGCGCCGTAAGGAAGTGGGGGATTTGACCAGGAGTGTCCCAGCCCTGTACGGAACTCTGCTTTGTCTCCTGTGCTGACGTTTGGCCCTGGTGTGAAGAAATGAAGAATTGAGCTCTACCGTGTGAATTTAGTTTTCAGAGAGCATTAGATTTCCTTTATTCACCTTCCTTTTCTCCCACTTGATTCCAGAAGTACTTTTTTTCCCACTTTTATATTATTATTTATAGATATTCCCTGTGATTATATAACCGAATTGCCATGCAACCCAATAGCACCGCTTCTTTGGAAATACCTGTGGACAGGAAGTGTGATTTTGACACAGATATAGAATCTGCATCCCCCGTCCCCTGCCCCCAAAGCACTTCATGTCATGGCTTGCAGTTAACAGGTCTGGAGCAGATCTTTTGCGAATGAATGACCGTACACTGATTTTTGTCTGTTGTCCATTTACTTTCTTGGGAGTTTGGTAGGATATCGTCACTCCACTCTGTTGTGAACACAGCTGGCTATTCACGGGCCATAACCATCACTTACCTCTTCAAAAGCAGAGGTTGGAACGTTGCCCAAGACACCAGCTGTAGGTTTCTTATTTGGGGGGAGAACTGCCCCGTTGCTCCCTAAGCGTCCCTTTCCTTGCAGGATGAGGAGCAGCAAGAGATGTCTGCCTCTGCCGCCTTCATAGACCAGCATTACGGGCACCTGGTGGACGCCGTGCTGGTAAAGGAGGATCTCCAGAGTGCATACGGCCAGCTCAGAGTGCTCTTAGAGAAGCTGGGCAAGGACGCTCACTGGGTTCCTATTAGCTGGGTCAGGTAACTGGGTCCTAGAACATCCAGGCGGGAGAGGACCTGGGAGACCGCCTAGTCCCGCCCCGCTACCACCAAGAAATCGCAAGTGTACGGAGGGGCAGACTTTTCCATGAACTCCGTCACTAGGAAGAGTAGATGTGGGAAGTCCTGTTTCGTTTTGGTTTTTCTGTCGTTTTCCACTACCCCCCTCTGGGAGCAGAAAACATGGAAAGGGGGATGTCACAGAATCACACATTTCCTTCATTAAAGGATCGCAGGCGAGTTGACCCTGACCGTTTGTACCAAAGTCAAGTAGCCACTGTCTTTTCAGGGTGGGGGCGGCGAGTTTACACAGCACCGGTTTGCAGCCATGTGAACTTCAGAAAGGGGGGGGACACTGCCTGTACCCAGCTTTGTTGGGAATTGGGTGGTTTTACCCAAGGGGATTTTTTAAAGAGTTTAAACAAATTTTAAAAAATTGAAAAGAGCCCTGGCTGGCATAGCTCAGTGGGTTGAGCTCAGGCCTGTGAACCACACGATCGCGGTTCGATTCCCAGTCAGGGCACATGCCTGGGTTGCAGGCCAGTTCCTGGCAGGGGACTCATGAGAGGCAACCGCGCATTGATATTTCTCTCCTTCTCTCCTTCCCTTCCTCTCTAAAGATAAATTTAAAAAAATTTTAAAGATTTATTTACTATTTTTTTTAAAGAGAAGGGAAGGGAGGAAGGGAGAGAGGGAGAGAAGCATCAATGTGTGGTTGCCTCTCACATGTGCCCTGACTGGGAATTGAACTGGTGACCCTTTGGTTTGCAGACTGGCACTCAGTCCATAGAGCCACACCAGCCAGGGCTTTTAAAGATGTTTTTAAAAAATATTTTATTTATTTATTTGTTTATTTATTTGGAGAGAGGGAAGGGAGGGAGAGAGGGAGAGAAACATCAATGTGTGAGAGATACATCTATCAGTTGCCTCTCACACGCCCCCTACTGGGGACCTGACCCACAGCCCAGGCACATGCCCTGACTGGGAGTCCAATCAGCCATCCTTCAGTTTGCAGGCTGGCGCTCAACCCACTGAGCCACACCGGCCAGGGCCAAGGGGATTTTTCCATGCAAATGAGGTTCCCCTGGCTTCAAGCACCAAAATGTTGATGGTGAGTCCTTGCCTGGCACTGGAAAGCTGGCTCTCTGCCTTCTTGACTAGTGAGCATACGTGAACTTCTATGGACGCCTGAGGCACACCTCACCATCAGTATGAGTTACTGTGTTGTTCTGTGGTACGAGGCTGCTTGTCTTCTTCCTACACACGCTCAGACTCCTACAATTGGGTCCTTGCTTTGTTTGATTTGTTCTATTCCACCATGTGTCCCTCTCGTTACTGACAGCTGTCCTGGTCCTTGCCTGTCCCTACCTTCGGATGACAGGGGCTTCTGTCACGCTAGATCCCGGGAAACCAGACGAGACCTCTTGTTGAAACTCTGTCTAAGCCACGATACGTCAATCCTGACTGAAAATCAAATTATATAGGCTCTGAGTGTGGGCCTAATGGGCTGTCTCTGAACGAAACTGTCACAGAGGATTTGTGAGATATCTTAGCCCAGAGAATTTTATTTATCAGTAGCCAGTGTAGATAAGTCTTTACTCTGTGCCAGGAGCTATGCTAAGGCCTTTGGGTATATTACATTGATACATACTCTGAACCTAACATAGGATTCTTATCATACCCGTTCTACAATAAGAAAAACAAGGCTTAGAAAGTTTAAAATTAAAATTATAAAACAAAAAAATTTAAAGAATATGTTCAAGCTCACACAGCTTTAAATACCGTATTTTTCGTACTCTAAGATGCACCGCCCCAAATTTGGGAGGAAAAGAGGTGCATCTTATAGTCCGAATGTAGCTTACCTGGCTTGCCGTGGTGGGGGCGGTGGTGGAGTGGGGTCACAGGTTATTAAATATTTTACCACATTTTTTGCTTCAAAAAATTTCTTCCTATTTTCCTCCTCTAAAACCTAGGTGCATCTTATAGTCCTAAAAATACGGTAAATGGCAGAGCTCTGGTATTTGAGCCCAAGACTAATACCAGAGATGGTCGCTAACCACCATCGTATATACCTTCAGTCCTTTTATGGTCCCATCATCAAGGCCACCTGTTAAATAATTGATTATAAGTGAGGAATGTGTTCATGGCTAGAATTTCCTGTAATATGTAGTGTGACTGTAGCTTCTGACACTGACAAAAATTATTGGAAGTTTACCTGTGTAAAAGTATTATAAATTTACGAGTTTTCAAGCTCTTTTCCTCATGAGAAGGAGAGGAGATCGGGTTAATGGTGAAGCACCAGGGAAAAGATTTGCTGCCCGTTCAGAAATGTCCATTTTCGCCTTGTTACAAGAACACATTTGCAGCCTTCTAGCTCACTAACCTGGTAGGTTCACGTCACCAGATCACGTTTTTCAGACCTTTCTAGAAAAAGGGTGAGGACTTCTTTGTACTTACAGAATACTGGATTCTTATCAGGTGGAATTAGTCTTGAGCTGCTTCTGCAGGGCAGGAGGGGCAGCTGCCCCTTGAGGGCAGAACGGCACACACAACCTTGTATTTCACAGGAGAGCCATGATCGAGAGTCAGCTCTCAGGTGGAAAACACTGACTTCAAAAGTACCCGTGAAAAACCCCCGAGGGAGGCAGCTTGTTGATCGAATCTGCGGGGCTTTTCCTCCAGCCCAGGAACACAGTGGCTGAGCACTAGAGGACTTTTTTTTTTTTTGCATTTCATACTACTCAACAGACATTTTCTGCTTAATATTTTTCCATAATTGTCAGTGGAACGGGTAATAATTCTCTTTCTGTACATTAGGAAGCAAGGCATTGAAGTGTGATGCCAGCTTTATTTCCTGTCCCAGTGGCTCCTTTTCTGCCCCGGAGACAAGCTGTGTCTACAGCTGTTTGTCTGATACCACGTGAGAGAGGAGAGTGAATAGGGCCCTGGGGACAGAGGGTCCACTTGGAAAGTATTTCTGCTGTTTGGAAAAAGCAGAAGAGTGTTGTTGAAAAAAATGCACCCGTTCACAAATACATATTGGCCTGTGTGCGTAAATCCAATTCTGACTCGCACTTCAGCTATGAATGTATCCATTCTGAGCTCCTGGGCAAAAGCGCCACGAAAATCCATCAGTCTGGGCCTCCATGCTAAGAAATCCCCTTATTACATGCTCTGGAGACATAACTTGTTTTTCCCCGTGAGCTTTCCAGCTCAGGTGAGTCTCTGCCCGTGCCTGCAGCCGTAGAGCGTGTGAGCTCTAGCAGACCAGCGCAGGTCAGGGATGTGCAGTGGGCGGGGCATAGGCACTGGCATCACCCATTCTTGCTCTCACTGCTCCCCAAACTCGCCTGCTGAATCTAGGCACAGCTTTTGGATCTTTCAGGACACTATCCAGTATCAGTTCAGCAGAATTAGCCAGTGAGTCAATCCTGTTTGCCATCCTTGATCTGGAAATTTGCAGCCTTCTCTGCCACCCACTCCACTCCCCACAGGAGACGGATTTAAGGACATTGCAACCATTGCAGGCAGTGGTTGGCTGTGTTAAATATTAGCCACTCGAGGTTGGACCAGTATATTTTTAAAAGGACACATGTTTTAAGCCAAGTGGCCCATCAAAACTTTGCACCCACTTATCAGTGTTACATCACTTATTCCACCAAACACAGGATCATACATCAAAAAAATGAGAGCACTTGTCAATTTACTTAATAACCTCAGACCAGCATGCACAGCGTCCGGCAGAAGTAACGCCTGCTTGAGTGTGGTTGGTAGGGTAATAATATGGGTGTGATAATTTACAGTTTTAATTTGACCAGTTTCCGTAAAGTGTCATATGGTGTGCTTGAGTGTGATATTGTTATGTTACAGAATTACATGCTTAAGATTTAGTAATTTTTAAAAAGGGCGTTATTTGTGCCAGGCCTTGTATATGCACAGAGCCCGTTCTTGAATCACACAGTGCAGCCTCAGTAGGCATTTTCTACCTGGTGGAGTTAATAGGGATTCACTGCTTACTCTACTTTGTCCTGCCCTTTGAATACAGTTCCAAACCACTGCTTCCTTCCAAAGTCAGGTTTCAGAACAAGACGGCAGAGAACCACCTTCCCTCCTTCTCTCCTCTAACTATAATTAATTACCTTGGACATTTATTCAAAAGACGGCGATGAAAGAACCCTGAAAGTTGCAAAGAAGGCGATGGGCTGACTAGGCACCTGAGGAACAACAATGGGGTGAGTTTCCTGGGTGGTTCTTGTTGTTTCTTCCATCTTCCGTTTACCCCAGACTGGGCCCCGGAGAGACCAGCAACCAGAACCATCACCCGCCGTGGACAGGAGAGAAAGAACAGCTGCTTTCTTTGCTAAAGTACAGGGGACGGGAAGCCCAACAGAGACCTAGTGGGGCGCCCCCAACCCTAGCTCCACGCTGGGGCATCGGGGCCCAAGTCATCTGCAGCGGCAGTGAAGCCCTGTTCCCCACACTGTGGCGTGAGGAACCGCGGGTGCCCGCCCCTGTGCAGAGGATGGCCCGGTGACACCTTGCAGCCCAGCAAGCACCTCTGGACCACAGAGGACATCGGCATGGACTGAGCGGGAGCAGTGCCTCCACAACAAAGCAGACCAGAGTAGTAGTGCAAAGGCACAGAAAAACCGAGCCGTCGTTGATGCTAAAACTCATAAAAGCAGCAAGAACCTATGCATTGCACCTAAACAGGATTCTTACCTGGGAAAGAGTGGATGCAAATAGGATTAAGACATCCCTAATATAATAGCCCGAATGTCCAGGATACAAGAGAAAATCTCATCATACTCAAAACCAGGAAAACTCCAGTCTAAATAAGACAATCATCTGATACCAATACTTATATAATTCAGATGTTAGAATTTACCTGAATTAAAAGCAGGTGTAATAAAAATGCTTCAACAATCAACCACAAATTCTCTTAAAGTGAAAACAGAAAATCTTAGCAAAAAACCCAGCAGTTATAAAAAATGAAAATTATAGAAATGAAAAATTATTATAAAATAAAAAATTTGGATGAACTCAACAGTAGAGTGGGAAAGCTGGAGGACCAAATCAGTGTCCTTGAGGACAGATCAATAAATTTACTCAGCGTGAAACACAGAGTCCAAGAAACCAGGGCGACAACAACAAATGGGCTAGGACTGCACCGTCAGAGTCCAGAAGGGGGGAGAAAGTGTGGGACTTGAAAGTAGTCAAAGAGAGAATGGCTGAAAACCTCCCACGTTTGGTGAAAGACGTAAACCTACAGATCCAAGAAGCTAATAAACTCCAAATAGGATAAGACCCCCAAAATCCATACCAAGACACATCATAGCTAATCTTATGAAAACTAAAGACAGAAAAAAAATCTTAGGGAGAAACAAGCACGAAGTTCTATTTTAGTGTTGTCTATAAAGGAAACTAATAAAGGCCAGAGAAAGTGACCCAACATTGATCAAGTGTTGAAGGCAAAAAATAAAAAACCTTGAGTCCTGTATGTGATGAGGCCATCATTAAGAATGAAGGGGAAGTAAAGACATTCTCAGAAGGAAACGAACAGAATTTGTTGACACTCATCCTCAAAGAATCACAAATAGAGAAACTCCACACTGAAAGAAAACAGCAGAAACCTGGGACCTTCAGAAAGGAAAAATAACATTATTCTTTACTTCTTGAGTAAAGAATAATAGAATTATTATTCTAATAAAAATAGAATATTTCTAGAAATAGAAATAGAATAATCTAATAGAAAATAGATTATTCTTTACTTCTTGAGTTTCTTTACCCATATTTTCTGATAGAAGTAAAGGTTATTGTGATTCTCAGTGTGTATAGGGGAAATACATAAGGTAACTATTTTAAAGGTGAGCAAGAGTAAAGGGACCAATTGAGACATGGCCAAGTGGATAAGAAAACACAACCCAACTATGTGTTGGCTACAAGTGTACATAGAGGGGTGGGGAGGAAGGGCGGAAACAGACACAGGGTCCGGCAGGAGGGACCCCTGCTTGAGTGTGGTGGGTAGGGTATAATATGGGAGTGATAACCTATAGTTTTAATTTGAAAACTTCACTTAAAATGTCATGTGGTGTGCTGGAGTGTGATGTTGTTATGTTCCAGAATGACAGGCTGCCGATTTTGTAATAAAAAAGGAACATTCTCTGGGCTGGCCCCTGTGTATTATGCAAACAGTTTTTAAAAAGTGGTAGTGGCTACATTATTATCAGATAAAGTAGACTTTATCTGATAGTAGGTTATAGCAAACCTCAGTGTGGATGCATTAAACAACAGAACTTTAAAAGATGAAGCAAAAATTGTTAAGAGCTGAAAGGAGGGATAGATACATCCTCAATTAAAACTGGGGATTTCAACATTCCACTTTCAGCAATTGATAGAACAGAAAGTCGGTGAGGATATAGAAGAAATGAACATCATCAACCAGGACCTAACTGACATTTACTGAACAGGCCCTGGCATGAACAACAGCTCAGTGAACGATTTTTTCAAATGCCCGTGGAGTATTCACCTAGATAGACTATATTAACACATTCAAAAGCATTGAAATGATAGCATGCGCTCTCTGACCGTAATGGAATCAAACTAGAAATCAATAATGCAACAGAAAAATCTCCAAACATTTGAAAGCATATCTAATGTAACCTGAACAGCCCATGGAAATTTCCTGGAGAATGGGCTGCCTTGTATGAACAATGAATAAGTGTTGTCCAGGTGAAGAGGTAGAACTACAGATTTTTTTCCAGCTGGAGGGGGCAACAGAAAAATAAATGGAATGAGAAAACATATGTTAATTGGAAAAGGCAAGTACCTGTAATGAGATACAAGGTTGCAAATGTTTGTCACTTTCAGAAAATTCTAGCATCTGAGCCTCATTCTAATCTGGAGAAATTTCCTATCTTATGAATTCTGGTGAGAAGCAGAGCTTGTGTCTAGATGTGGGAAAAGTCAGTTACTCATTTCCCAGCCTCCCTTGCAGCTAAGGAATGGACATACGATCTAAGCTACACCAATGAGATATACCTTTACTGACTTGGAATTGGAGCTAGTGACACAGAATGGCAGAAACAACAGAGATTTTTTTAACACAATCACAGGTCAGGGAGGTCTAGTTCTAGGTGGAGCAGGGCCGTGGCACCCGTCGACTGGTTCTGTGACATGGTTTCAGGCGTTGTTTCTTGGTGCGCCGCTTGAAACTTGGGTCTGCAGTTGTCTGGCAAGTATTTTTACTTTGTATTCTTTTAGTAAGTCCTTTCACTATGTAAATCAGATAAAGTCAGTTTCTGTTGCTTGAAATAAAGAATTTATATTGAGGGAGGCTGCAAAGACAGGATCACGGGGGCCATGTTAAACATAGCACGCCATACTAAAAGTATGGCTTATTCCAGAAGGAATGGCAAGTGACAGAAAGCGTTATATTAGAAAGTGATGGGGGCATAGTTTTGCATTAATAATGCCAGTTGTTAGTCACCAGTTCCTGAAATATGGGCAGTAACACGCAGAGACTGAGAGGTAGGACTGGTAGCTTTAAAAACGTGTAGGGAGGGGGAAGGGATGAAAGAGAGGGAGTGAAGGAAGAGGTGCCCGCCAAGTTTCTCACCTGGATGTCTCGTTCCTCACACCGAGATGGACTGGAACCAGGTCAATATTGAAGTCACATTTGGGCATATTGATTTTTTAAAATACTTTTTGTATTGAGATAACTGTAGACTTACACGAGTATAAGAAGTAATACAGAGAGATCCCCTGTAGCCCTTCCCTGGGTTCCCAGGTGGGAAAACTAGCATAAAGCCCGACCAGATACTGACGTTGGTGCAGTCAGGACACAGAGCATCTTCATCACTGATAATTGGGTGTCATCAAAGTGAAATGCTTTGCTCTATGAGAGATCCCGTTAGGATGATGAAAAGACAAATGACAAACTCAAGGAAAGTATTTTGCAAATCACATATCGAAAAAAGGGCTTGCATCTACAATATATAAAGAGCATTCAAAATTCAATATTTAAAAAAAGAACAGTCCAATCAGAAAATAGGCAAAAGACACGCACACTTATTCTACCTAAGAGGGTAGGCAAATGGCAAATGAGCCCAGGAAAGGTGTCCAACTACACTAATTAGAGAAATGCACGTTAAACCACACAAGCTGTCCCCGCACATGTATTAGAATGGCTACATGGAATGATGATAATATCAAATGCTAATGAGCACGTAGAAACACTGGGTCAGTTACCCATTGCTGGTGGGAATGTAAAATGGTGTGGCTACTCTGGAAAATAATTTTGTAGTTCCCTTTTAAATGAACTTAACATACGACCCCGCAACTGCACTCTTGGGCATTTATCCCAGAGAAACCAAAAAACTTTTCATGCAGACACTTGCGCACAAGTGTTTGTAGCAGCTTTATTCACAACCATCAAAAAACTAAAAAATACTCAACACCCTTCAATGGGCAAATGGTTAAATAATCTTTGGTACATCCATACCATGGAATAATAGCAATGAAAGAGAATGGACTGTTGGTACACACAACCCGTATGAACCTCAAGGAAATTATAGGAAATGAAAAAAAGCCAGTCTCAAACGAATGGACACATTCTGCATGATCCCCTCGATGTAACACTCATGAAATAACATAATGACAGAGACAGAAAACAGATTTGCGGTTGCCAGGGCTGAGGGATGGGAGGGAGAGGGTGGCTGTGGCTAAGAAGGGTGCGACAAGAAAGTCTTTGGATAGTTGTACAGTTAACAGTCTTCAGTGTGGTTGCAGTTCCACAAAGCCACACATGTGGTACAACTGCCCAGAGCTTTACACACACACAAATGAGAGCATGTGGAACTGGCCAGATGTCGTATACGCTCTAAGGAGTGTGTCCATGCCAGTGCCCCAGTTTGGTTTGGAGCTATAGTTACACAAGATGCTACCCCTGGGGGCAGTTGAGTGAAGGGTGCCCCCCACCCAGCCCCGTATATTTATGTACAACTTCCTGCGAATTTAATTATTTTACAGTAAAAAGGTGTGTATGATGAGAACATTTAAGATTTACTGTTTTTCAAACTAAGTCAGGCTGAGAACCAACGCCAGCAGTCACAGAAGCCACGCGGTGTGAGGGTTCTTCCCCGGTTCCGCGTGTTCCCGGAGGAATCGATGGCATTTGTTCGGTGTCGTTTGAACCTGAATTTCCTGTGCGCGCTCGTTTTCCGTTCTGGCAGAGCTGAGCTTGTGGCCCCATCATCTCACCCCACCTTTTCTCTCCCCGGTGGTGATGGTGTATGTCTTAAAAAGTTCTCACTCTCTCTTTCTCTCAGTAAAACTTCATAGCCCCAGATAAAAACACTGGTTGCCTCTTCCCTTCTGCCTGCCCCATTCTGTCTCCATTTTGGGATGGGACTTAAAGGCATCGGGCACCTTAAATGTAACTTACTCATTTCATGTTCCAAGCTTTATTGTAGCATCCCTAAGATTGAGCATTTGGCCAGTTAGGAGTGTTTTGAGATTCTAAGCAGCTACGAAATCCTAGGGCCTCCTCTTGAATCTTTTCCGTGGTGAGTAACCTTGGATTCAGCAAGAAGAGAGGGAGAGAAATGGAGGACCATCAATTATACTGAATTATCCTTTGGAAAGACTTGAGTATCCATTTATCCTTCTCCCCAGAGGCTGGGAACCAAACTCACTTATCACTAATAACATTTAATAATGCAACATGCCAACGCAACAGTACTTCTGAGTAGTGACAGAGACCTGGGATGTAACTTTGGCGCAATATTAAAGCCACGAGAGCACCTGTTTAAATTTTTCTTAGAACAAATCACTTCCCCTTAGACTCATGGAAAGCCTCAAAGCCGGTGACAAAAGACAGTCATTTCCTCCTTAATTGGAGAGAAAACAGAGGCAGACCTCTAAGTCCCCTGAATGGACGACCCATTGATTTTGTAGAAGAGTGAATTCCTCTCCCAATGGGCCCTTCTCATCTCAGCTACGTCCGCCTTTTACAAACGCGTGCAGGGTTTTCCTGTGATAAAGTCTGAACAGCACTGTGAAATCAGTCTCTTCAACACTAGGAAAGTTCCCCATTTTTGGTAGTTTTTATTCCCCTTAATGTGGTCTCTCTGGTTATCCCTCAAGAGAGCTGCCCTTCAGTATTCCTCCCACCCGGGAGAACCGTGCACTAAAACTCAGCAAGGGGAATCCACAGTTCTCAGGGTTGGTATCAAGTGTGGCCACCACTTCCTATAGTATAGAGTAGCCCGGGTAAGACATACCTATTCATCTCGGGAGAGAAGATACCTTGTTGTATTTCGGATGTAACGTCTTGATTTCTTGAAGGAAAAAAAAATCAGGAAGGTGTATGTCAAAGCCAGGGTGCTGGGGCAAAGTTGAAGTTCTAAATTCTAAGCGTGGCTAGGAAAGTCTTACCAGTCAAAGCCATGGTATGGAGGTTTTAAAATATTACAAGTGCCTTTTTTCCCCTTCTCAAAGGATCATTCCTGAATAAGGCATATTAACCACATTCTTGATCGTACACCCTCCACACTCTTTGCTTGGACATTCATTTGTTCTGAATGATTGAGGGATGAGGGAAGATGTTACCGGATATTTTTCTGCTCCTGATGCATAATGGCTTTGCTACCAAGGAGATGTCCTTAGCTCCTGGATGGTTTGCTTTGGGTGGTTTTTTTCTTACTGGTTATTGTATTTCTCATGATCTGGCCCTCAGCCACTTATGGGTCCCCCCTGAGACTGACCCTCCTTTGAACACAGACAAACTCTATGCACGCAGAGGACTATCCCAGGGTCCCCACGTGCCTGCCAGTCTATCTCGGACAACATGTGGTCATAGTTCGGTTTGCGATCACCAAGCCTCTTCAGAATGCCCTGGTTTTCCATGGTGATTCTCACTAGGTCCCGGTTCCTTGTTTCTCTGTTTAAGCTGGAAAAAAAAAAGCCATAAAACCCTGAGATGGCTAAAAAATAAAATCCTCCTCCTGGTTGGGAATGGGGGGGGTGATGAAGTCATGATGTCGTGATGTCGTAAACTCAGGCTGCTGCACGTTATCCCGATGAGCCCCGAGGCCCAGCATTGCCTCCCAAACCAGGCTGCTCTCTGGGAAATGTGTGCAGCATTCACTGGAAGGTTTGGATCAGTGGTTCTCAGTCCCACTGTTTACTGGAAGCTTCTGCTTCACTGGTCTGGGGCGCGGCTTGTAAAAAGTGGCATTTTGTAAAAAGCCCTTTAAGGAATTATGTGAAGCAAGAATTGAGAACATCTGATTTCTGTGATGAGGGAAGGTCTTACCTTTAGATAAATCTCAGATGGCTGGGGATGAGTTTTGCTTCAGCTCACTTTCCTCAGCTCTCGGGCAACCTGATTTCCCTGCTACACACACTTCTCTCCTTGCACACACTTCTGTAGCCCTGGCCACACTGTATTTTTACTTGAATGCCTCTCCTGTGAGACCTGGGTTCTTTGAGGTTAGGAAATATATATCTCATTTGATCCCTGTATTCTCGGGGCTGAGCGCATGGTAGCTCAGGAAGTCTTTGCAGAACTGATGCTTAAGAATGCTTTTTCTCATCTCAGCTACGTCCACCTTTTACAAACGCGTACAGTGCTTGCCTGTGATAAAGTCTGAACAGCACTGTGAAATCAGTCTCTTAGATGATATAAAAGCTCTTCAACACTAGGAAAGTTCCCCATTTTTGGTAGTTTTTATTCCCCTTAATGTGGTCTCTCTGGTTATCCCTCAAGAGAGCTGCCCTTCAGTATTCCTCCCACCCGGGAGAACCGTGCACTAAAACTCAACAAGGGGAAAGTCATAGTTTGACTTTCCAAAAATGACATGAGGGGGGAAAAAATACTACCTCTTAGAAAAATATTCATTCCAGCAATCCACCTGGGCAGGGCCGCGATGGGCATTGGCGATTTTCTGACACAGTTGCTTGTTTTCATATTCGATTTTGTCGATTCTCTTCTGTTCATCCTGGTGAGAAAGCCCCCCCCGCCCCCCCGCTCCGTGGTGACATCGGGGCTACACTGTGCTCCAGCACACCTGGTGTAACACCCCTGTCTCCCGGGACTGTGGGAAAGGGCAGACTGGGGGGGCACGGTGGAGACTGGGGGCAGAGCTGAAGAAACTGGGGGTGATGTGTATGGGGAAGAAGAGAATGAAGGACCCTTTCGGTGAGGTGACTATGTAGGACACAGATAAAAGTCAGCAGGGGACATCTGCAGACAGCAAAAAGTACCTGTAGTTTTCTCAGCTGTAAAATGTGATGCGCGTGCGCAGCCGGAGGTTTGGTGTCGACGGTGGGTTTCACTAGAGAAGGGTAAGAGAGCAGTTTTGTATCATCGGAGTCCTCTTAGCAGCCTCAGAAAACCTCACGCTCTAGACAATAACCCTGCTTAATACACACTAGGATTTTGTGTTCTGACCTCAGTTCAGGAATTTAATTTCCCAGATTGATGTCTCTGAAGAATTATGAGCCAGAAATAAAAGAATGGTGAGGGGTAGAAAAAGTAAAATTCACAGAGCCTGTCCGCCGGAGCCTGTGAAAGAGCTTCTCTCTCATCTTTCACCACTAGGACTCGCTGGTCTACTGCGTGCAGAAGTCCTGTCCCCTTTCTAGCTTATTCTTGCTTGAAAGACTTTCACGAGCATTTCCACCAAATGAACTCACTGGTGGAAGATAAGTTTTGTCACTGACGCTCCTCTTGACCCAGCTCAGCAGATAAGGCGTTATGGAAGAGTTACGTGCTGGGCTAGTTCACTGTCAACATCTCTAAGGGGGACCTCCCCTGAATGCCCCAAGGCAGTGTCCAACCCACCTATTTCTATCCTATTCTTGTGAGATATATAGTTGCCAAGGTCCAGTTTCTTCCTGAAGGTTGTGGTCTGCCTGTGATTAGAGACGATGACAGGATAGGCTAGATAATCCAGGGAACTGTTCATCTTCTTTTCCTAGTCTCACTTCAGAAATGAGGCAACTAGGCTCTCTGTGAGGTACTTGGCAATTCCCATGATGGGCTGTCATAATTACCCAGTTGTGACATCAGGGATAGGGCTCAGGGGAGGAGGAGCAGTAGCAGAGCAGGCCTGCTTGTTCTTGGGCTTCTCTTTTGAAAGCTAACCTAGACCCAAGTCAAGATGAAGGGCGAGGAACTCGGAAGCATTCTGACCTACCTGGAATGCAGAGGCCCCCAGCAGCAGCCGGAAAAGGTGGGGGGGGGGGCAGGGGGGTGGTGCTGGGTGGTGAAGAAAGTCATTCCTTGGGCTATGAGCTAAGTAGTCTCCACTGCAGTGATTCCCCTGAAAGTGTGAGACCCTAAGCTTTTGAGGGAGGTGAACAATGACCTGAGTGATAACCTGACCCAATGTCTTCACTTCCCGAGTGAGGAAACCGGAAGTCCAGAGCAGCAGCCAAGCCGCTCAGGGCAGGAGTTAGTGGCAGAGCCGGGCTCAGAGTGTGGGTTTCCTGAATTCCCAGGATGACATCGGCTTTTTGGAGGGGTGGGTGAGTCTGCCCTTTTTGCGACAGTGGGGAAGGACAGAGACTGTGCCTTTTGTCCCTAAGATCTCAGTAAATGAACTGTTGCAGACACGCTGTGGCTTATAGGGGGCCGGCAGCTGCTCCGGGTCTGGGAAGGAGACACCCATCTCCACAGTGGCACTGGACACAGCGCCTAGGTGCCCCACAAGTTTGCCGATGGACAAGGAGAATACCACCTATTCATTGCTCCCTGTTAATGCTGGGCTCTTTCCTTAATTGGCACATTTAGTCTTCCCGAACAGCCTGAGAAGTCAGGAACTAGTATTATTATCCCACACCACTCCCTTTTTTTCTTTTTCAGCAAACAGGCCCAGAGAATTCCCCAGGGTCAGAATGTCCAGCCTGATTGCCCAGAGCCCAAGCCTTTAAGCATCAGGCTGACTCTCAATGAATGTGGAAATAGATGTGCCCCCGAGTTGGGCTTCTCAAACTTGAAAATGCCCAGGGGCTGTAAAATGTCCATCGTCATTTAGAGGGCCTGCGCTGGGGCAGAGATTCTTTTTGACACGCTCGGGGGTTCTTGCCAGTGCTGCTGGGCTGCAGCAGGGAGAGGCAGAACTCATAAGCAGAAGCCGGTGTCTCCGTAATCTGAAAAAACAAAACAAAACATTCGATGCACCCCAGTCGATAGGAACATTTATTGTGCCCAGCATTTGATGCGATGAAGTTACACTTCCCAGTAGATAATGATACAGGAAATGCCCTCTCTAGGGGTGGGATAGGATCCCCACCCCCAACTGCAAGCCTTGGTGGCGTTTCCATCCCTGGGAACAGGCCCGGAGGTTTTCTCAACGCTCGTTCGCTCCGCTAGGCGCCGGACGGCGCGCGTACCTCCTGGGAGCAAAGCGCGCGTGGCCCTCGGAGCTCCGCCGCCCCGAGCTCACCGTGGATCCGCCCCCGGGGCGGGGCGCGGCGGGGAGGGGCGGGGCCGGGCTCCGGAGCCCCCGCCCAGCTGACCGGACCGCTCTCCCCTCTCTGTCCGCCGCCCCGGCGTGCAGGGCCCGGCCGCCGCCATGTCTGGCCCCTACGAGCTCTCGGTGCAGGATCTCAACGACCTGCTCTCGGACGGCAGCGGCTGCTACAGCCTCCCGAGCCAGCCCTGCAACGAGGTCACCCCCAGGATCTACGTGGGCAACGCGTGAGTCGCCGCCCCGGAGCCCCGGCTCCGCTGGGCCCTCCCGGGGGCGTACCGCTCACTCCGGAGCTGGGGAGGGGGCGTCGGCATTTGCTGGTTGCGGGGAGCCGGGGGGCGTGTTCGCCCCTCCCTGGCCGGGCCGGGGCTGGGCGGGGGCTGGGCCGGGGCTGGAGTCACCGCCCACCCCCGCGCGGGGAGCGGAGGGGCTGGTCCTCGCCCGGTCCCCGCGTGGTCCTTCCCTTCCGGGGGTGCACTGAACCTCGGAGGCCGCTCGGCCAGCCCCACGTCCACTCCGAAGCCGCCGCCAGCTAGGGGCTCGGCCTTGGGCGGGGTCAGGGCTACCCTGTTCACTAAACAGGTGGTGGCCCTGTCGTCCTGCCGTCCCCGGCCCGCGCGTCATGTGACAGCTGCCTGGTTCTGCAGTGAGGTCACCGCGGAATGTCTGCCTCCGCTGCCATAGCAACTGGCTGACGTCACAATCCGGGCGTGGAACTTTTCCCGGCTGGGCAAGTTCAGATCTGGGAACAGAAATGCCCCAAATGAGGGGGGCATCCAGAGAGCTGGGACACGGTTTCCTCGGTCCTACGCCTGTCTTCCAGCTGGGGTCCGATTTACATGGATTCTAGAACGATCCCACTATGAACCCCATAAGGACTTGAGCCATCACCTAGAAGAGGCTGCCACCTTCTCCGGACCAGGAAATGCATTATTTATCACTTACGAGTTCTTAACCACTGGTTTTCCCATTTCCTGTCAGTCAAATTGCTATAGGAAGAAATTCTCAGCAGCCGGAGAACCAGTGTTAACCATTCTGAGAGGTGCTGAAATAGCAGCCAAATGTACAGAATAGGTTGCCAACCCTACACAGCCTTAGGGGGGCTCGGTTTGGACTTGGATAAAGGCCAGGAGGACCCCGTTACAGTGCCCTCAGACCGGGGCCCAGGGACTGCATGTTAGAAAGCCGAACCACTCTCCTTGTTTTACACAGGAAGAGACAGTGGCAACCAACCAAGTGGTTGAGGGTGGGGAGGACAGGTCAATGCCTTGCCCTGTCTGTGTCCCCTGGTCCTGGACTAGGTCCCGGTACTTACTCTGCCAAAGACTGCCACAGAAATGGGGGTCATCTAGGAGCCAGAAGGGGTCCAAAAGGCAGGTCCCAGCCGCATAGGGGACTGTCACGTTCATTCCATCATTTATTCACTATATTGAGTACCTACGTATCAGGCAGTGGACAGTGTTTGCTCATAGTAAGAATGATAATGATAAATCAATTGCATGTTGAATTAGGTATCAGGGAAGGGGGAGACGAATGGTGGAGGCTCTTCAGTTATTTTATTTATATTTTTCTTAAATGAGCCAGTGCCTGCAGTGTCTTGAGTAGGGAGAGATAAAATAGAGTCCCAGGGTCCCAGCCAAAGGCTTAGTAACTGCAAAGGACAGCCTCTGAGGACAGCCTCCTCTCCAGCCACCTGAGCAGCAAAGGGCGCCCTTTGAAAATCCTGATCCCTTGGGCAGTTTGGCACATTCAGTTGTCACCATTTCCCAAGTGGAAACGAAGATTGTGAATGTCTGCTGGGAGCCAGAGAGGCAAGTGCCCACGGCCACTGTAGAAAAGACATTCTTGCCCTCTAAGCAAATTTGACCTTGACTTAGCCAGGTATGTGTGGAGAGCCTGGCAGGCACCACTGCCTGAGTACCTAGTGTTCCCGACCCGTCAGAAGCCTCTGAAAGAAATCAAGGCTCCCGATCAGGGCTCGTGGGGGTTTGGGGGGTGAGGAGAGGAGCCTGCATGAGCCACGATTCTGGGTCTTGGTATTTGCAGTGATGTGTGCGCGAGAGGCAGAGTAGGAGGTGGATGGAGCAGTGTGGTTGGCGTTGGGGGACAGGAGGCCTCCACCCACCCAGCTCTGCGGCTCAGCAGCCCACGTGAGTGCAGGCACACCTCCTGCCGTCCTGTCAGGCCAGAGTTTGAGCTCTGGCCTTCCTCACAGGACTGACACTGGGACAGGGGAACGAGATCACGTAGGTCAAGGCGTTGGCTGACGTAGAAACGGCCATTTGAATTGGGGGTGTTGTTGAGAGATGGAATAAAGGAGCCCTTTGACTATTCAGATGGGATGTTTTGTAACCCCCATGGTCCTGCTGGGCCCAGTGCTCCCAAAGTGTTTACTCATCCAAGAGAGCGTCAGCAGCGTGTCCAGTGGACTGTGGCGGGGAGGCTCCCTCTGGGGGATGGGAGGGCACAGCCGAACTTTATAGTCCAAGGAAGGAGGCTGCCTGGGGTTTACTGATTTCATTCTTCTTTACTGACTTACCACATATTCTCGGCACCTACTCTGTGCCAGGCACCGCACCAGATGCTGGGCGTACCTACTGGAGGCAGATGGGGCTCCTCTGTTACTGAGCTCGGAACCCGGATATAAAACAAATGAACATGATCAGGGGTTAGAATAGTAGCCCCGACTCAGTGCCTGGCTCTGACTATAGAATAGCTCATTTAACACTGACAAAACCCAGGGGTTAGGCACTGTTTTTGTTCTTGTTTGACAGACAGGGAAACTGAGTCACAGAAAGGTGAAGTGACTTGCTCAGCATTGCCTGGCTGGTAAGTGGCAGGGCTGGGTTCAGTCTGGCTCCAGAGCACATTCTATACACCGCCACCACGGTGCGGGGAGCATGCTGCCAAGTGGAATGGAGAAAATCAGCAAATACTGCACAGGGTGTGAAAAATGAGAGGGTGTACGGCCACGGAGAAGGTCACTCTAGGCAGAGGGAATAGCGCAGGCATGAACTCGCCCCGTCTATTTGGGGCAGCTTCTGGTAATCAGATATAGCCCGGGTGGGAAATGGGCCATCGGACGAGGAGAGGCTGTGGCCCAGGCCGTAGCTTGGAGGGCCTCTCACTCTGCCAAGAGGCTTAGAATCTTCTCCATCTTCCTCCCCCTGGGGCTGCCAGTTGGTCAGATAAGCACCTGCTGCCACTGTCCCCTGTCCAGGTCTGTGGCTCAAGACATCCCCAAGCTGCAGAAACTGGGCATCACCCACGTCCTGAACGCTGCTGAGGGCCGGTCCTTCATGCACGTCAACACCAACGCCAACTTCTATAAGGACTCCGGCATCACCTACCTGGGCATCAAGGCCAACGACACGCAGGAGTTCAACCTTAGCGCCTACTTTGAAAGGGCCGCGGACTTTATCGACCAGGCCTTGGCTCACAAGAATGGTAAGGGACCCCGCCGCCCAGGAAACCACAGGAGGCAGTTGTGACCGGCCGGTCTCTTGGACGACCTGTTGTTCCCTGCCTCCTGTGGCGAGTGGCTGAGAGCTTTAAGTCTCACTCTGGCTGCCTGTCCAGAGGCCTCATGTCACACGAGAGGTACAAACCTGGCACACAGTGGCAGCCTTGGGGTTTTTGTGTTTGATTTGGCTTTGACTGAGCGTTCATTTCCAGCCCTTGCCCCCAACTTGAAGAGCTTCAGTAATGAACATTTATTTAAGGAGTCCTGACATGAAGGAGCTCTGGGCGGGTCGACTCAACAGCCCCGTGGTGGCATCGGGGCAGGTGCTTTTCCTGTCTCTCTTCTGCCACCCTAAGTGCTGGGCAGGCCCCCAGGGCCCCCGAGATGGCTGCAGCATTCTGGTTACCGCCTCCCAATAGGACAAAATACTGCAAAAGGTGCAGCAGCCACCTCCTCCTCGTTTCTCTCGTTTTTTTTTTTTTTTTTTTTTAAGAGCAAGTAAAACACTCCCCCAAAGCCCCCAGTGGTGTTCCCCTCACATCTCACTGGCTGGAGTTGGGCAATATGAGCGCCTGGCAGAGGAGCAGGACGGCCGCAGTTGGTTCAGGCTGGGGGTCGGAGAACCACAGCCCACGACTAAGCCTCCCGGTCAGGTTTGAAATGCCTCCTGCAGCTCCCAAACGTAAGATGAGGCTGCAGCCGACCTGCTGAGGTGCTGGCAGCTGGGCAGGACATTCTGGAGAGAAACCCAGAAGGCCACAGGGCAGACGTCGAGGAGCAGGCTGGGTCACTTGCCCTTTCTGCTTTCAGCGGGTTTCTCTGAGCAGCTGCCTTTATCTCCATGATGCCTCCAGCCTCTTCCTTCCTCCCTCCCAACCCCAAACCTCCCCAGGGGATGTGACCTCCATCCAGGAAGTGTGATCGGCCTGGTCCCCCTGATACCAGCCTGTCTCGGCCATGCCGATGTTGCTTGTGCTGGCAGCCTCTCCACTGAGATGATTCCCAGTGCACAGAGTTTACTAGACCCTCAGTGTCTCATGATCGGGGACCAGAGGGGAAGTTTCATTGTCCCGGGAATCCGCACACTTGACTGTCAGCCCTTCTGTGGTCCTTCATGGTCTCATACGTGTCACCGCCCTGCACGCCAGCTGTTCGAAGCTCCTCTGCAGATGAGAACGAGGGTCCCAGTAGCAGGGCCGATGCTGCCCTCATGTAATGGTCAGCTGTCATTCAGGACACTTAGAGCTCTCTGGCTTTGTTTCCTCTTTCCGGACAACTAGGACTGCACCCTGACCTTCTGTGACGTCCTGCCGTAGCCCCTATGGGCTAGGCCCTCAGTCTGGAAAGGTGGTCCTGCCTCTCGTGAGCTGTCCCCTGGCAGACCCCAGTGTGAGCTTTAGTGTTGGGCCCGGTGTCCTCACGCCCTCTCTTCCGTGAAGCCTGCCCTCAGGCTGAGTCCACTGTGTCTCTTGTGTGTCTCCCCAGCACCTGATATAGCCTTGGGCACATAGTAGGGACACTTTAGGTGGTTACTGAATGAGTGACAGAAATGAATTCTGTGGGCTCTCATGCCAAATGTAAGTACTTCTAAGACTGATCGGCGAAGCACATCAACAGACATTCACAGGCCTCCCACAGTGCAGGGCTCAGGGGAGCCAGGGGCCCATCACTTTGGAGAGCAGGGGTGCTCAGGAGGGAGCAGTCACCTCCAGTCCTGGTGATCAAGGGAGGCTTCCCGGAGGAGGTGGCATTTGGGTGGGGCCTGGAAGATGGGCTTTGAACCCTTCCCTTCCCCACTGGCCCTGTGAGCCCTGGGTTTGCTGAGTGTGGTGAGGCAGCTGCTCTGCAGAGGGCCCCGTGGCCAGGGCAGGGGCAGGGAAGGCCCCACTGAGTACGGGTACACTGACCAGAGATCGAGTGGGCAGGAACGTGGAGGACTTCCCCTGCCTGCTTTGGGAGGCACCGGGAAAATGGGCCGTGTTTGGGGGTAGAATGCTGGGAGCAGAGGAGGGAGAGGCGGGGATGACGTCAGATGGGAGCCGCATGCTGCAGGGCCTCCTGGGCCCTTTGGGGAAGCCACGAGATGGTGTTTTTGTTTGTGTGTTTGATTTTTTTGTCTTGGTTTGTTTTTGTATTTGACACTTATGTTCCTTTTATTTTTAACTGCTTCGTTGATATATAACTGACATTTAATAAACCACACATAGTACAACCTGCCAAGTTTTGACACCTGCAGACACTTGTGAAATCACAGCCATCACCAAGCTAGTGAGCATGTCCGTCACTCCCCAGATGGTCCTGTGTCCCTTTGTGACCTCTCTCCCTCCTGCCCTCTCGGCCTCCCATTCCTAAGCCGCCACCGCTCTGCTCTCTGTCACCAGACACCAGTGCAGCTTTAGTAACTGGGACTGCACGGTGCACACACCTTTTTGGCCTGGCCTTCTTCACTCAGCACAGTTACTTTGTGTTATCCATATTGTTGCAAGTATCAATCATTCAACCTTTTTGATGCCGAGTAGTATTTAGTCATCTGGACGTGCCGCAATTTATGTATCCATTCCCCTGTTGATGACATTTGGGTTGTTTCCATGTTTTGCTTTGGGTTGAAACACAAGATTCAAACGGAGAAGTGGCCGTGTCACAAGAGTGTGAGTCAGTGCACCACACACACCCATGTACTAGCCCCCGATTGAGAAATAAAACATGACCGGCGCCCCAGAAAGCCCAGCCTCAAATCCCTCTGCTCCCAGCTCTTGATCCCTCTCCACATTCCTGACATCACAGACACGGCGTGCCTACTCTCCTACTCTGTGGGATCATGTGCTTCCTACTGGGTGTTTCATCCATGTTGCTGCCGATAACTCGTAGACTGTACATCCTTGTCATGCACCGTTCTGCCGTCAAGGGGCCCCTGGAGCGTCCACACCGGGGCCGTTATGAATGGCGCTGCCCAGGGACATTCTGATGCATGTCTTTCCGAGAGCGTGGGTGCACATTCCCGTGGGGTGTGGGTCTGGGGTGGCATTGCGGGCCACATTGGCTGCGTGGGTTTAGCTTGAGTAGAGGCTGCTTCACAGTTGCCCGAAGGGGTTGCCAACTCGCAGCCCCTCCCTGGCCACGCGTCCAAGTCCTGGCTGCTCCAAACCCTCGCTAGAGCTTTGCACGTTCTGCCTTCCTCATTTCAGCCATTCTGGTGGGTACAGGGTGGCCTTGCGTGTTGCTTGTCCTTTGCATCTGCCGGGCGAGTTTCGACTAGAGTCACGGTGCGATGGGAGGCTCCAGCTCACCGTGTCACCCCGTTTCTTACAGGCCGTGTGCTTGTCCACTGCCGTGAAGGTTACAGCCGCTCCCCAACTCTAGTTATCGCGTACCTCATGATGCGGCAGAAGATGGACGTCAAGTCTGCCCTGAGCATCGTGAGGCAGAACCGTGAGATTGGCCCCAACGACGGTTTCCTGGCTCAGCTGTGCCAGCTCAATGACAGACTAGTCAAGGAGGGGAAATTGAAACTCTAGGTACCCCCACTGCCTCCTCTGGAGAGGTTGGACAGGGGGGGCCCTGGTTGAGGCGTCCCAAACTGCCATGTTTAGGAAACACAATGTCCCCTGCTCCCAGCATCACCAGGCACTCACCCACAAATCTGCCCCAACCAACATGGCCCTGGGCCTCTTTACCCTGCAGGGAGCATATAAAGAAGCTTGCTATGGAGGACGTTTTTGTTCCCTGGTGTGTCCCATGCCTGTGGTTTATGACGTCCCCCACTGGGGCGGGGCTGCAGAGGGAGATGTGGAACATGTCTGCTTCCGGGGGGCCCAGGGCAGTAGGTCCGCGGGAGCGGGAGGCCTGAGATGCTCACAGGGGCCCTCCTGATCGCCCCACTCCCACCCTGCTCCTGGTCCTCTCCTGAGTGGGGACCGCAGCACCCGAAGCCTTGTAAAGGAACTATGCAAACTTGAGCCCCTCTCTCCCGCCATGTCTGTCCCCCGTCTCCTCACAGCCACCCACACTCTGCTCATAGGCAGAGACATCCTGAGGTCTGCGGCTGGCGTGGGACAGCCATCAGTTGTTAGTGGGTGGAAATGCCCATGGAGAGACCACATTTTAATTATTTCTTTAGGATTAAAGACACCTAAACAACCAGGCCCTCAGGGAGGCAAACGGACTCCCCCGGGGGTCTCTCCTGCACCAGAAGTTTCTCAAGCCTTGGAAGGCTTGTGTCCCGAGTCCACTGGAACGTGTCCCTGGACCGCTCTGGTCACTTGGCTTGTCCAGAGAGTGGTGCCTTGGGCATGGTGTGTTTGTCTTTTTTAGAAAACAGGGTGTTAAAGTCCAGCCTATTTAAAGCCCCGCCATTTGGAGAATTACAAGGGTTTTGTCCTGAATTATAGTGTTGGCGAGCCCAGGCTGCTCGTGCCAGCTGCTTTTTGTCTCAGTTGCTATTCCCAGACCAGGAGGAGGAAGTTGGCCAATTACAGCGTGTACGTGGGGGTGTGTGTGTCGGGGGGGGGGTGTCTCAGAAACACAGCCAGGGCACAGGGGAGCAGGGAGATGAACGGTCCCTGGCTCCCTGCCGGCCCACTCACAGGCCTTTCTTACGGCTCTCTGGTGCCAGGAAAGACCCTGGACACCAGGGTCTGAGAAATGACTCAGCTGGGCCGAAATGAAACACATCCAAATGGAATCCTTATTGGTGGGAGAGCAAACAAGCAAACAAACAAACAAAAAGAAGTGACTTTTTTAGGATAACATGTGTGCGCACATTTGTCAGAATGTAGAATTTTATTCTCAACACAGTCTTGTTAGGGCTTTGCATGATTGTCGTCATGGAAAGCGATACAATTCTGTCATCTTCAGGTTCCCTCGTGGCAGAAGGGTGGTCCTCTGCCATGTCCCCCAAGGCCTAGCACATAGGTGTCTGATAAAAGTTTGTGGAATTAAACTTTTTTTTTTTGGAAGCACCAAATATATGTAGGGCGTTGTTCTGGTGGGTGTGTCAAGCTCCCAGAATCCCCAGTTTGTGGTAGGATCCCTTGCAAGGATTTTTGCAAAGGAGTCTTACCTGAAGTGAAATATCAGGGACTTTTGTTAAATATTTAAAATTGTTTGAAGTTTAAACTCAGCCAGTATTAACACGTGGAAGCACGGACTGTGCCTTTTTCAGCTGAGCGGGAGCTGTGGCCGGGACCAGGAGGAGCAGGTGTGCCTCTGGACTCACAGGCGCGACAGCGTCTCAGTGGGAGCAGCGCCGTGTGGCCCAGCTGGCCCCCCCGTCCTCTGTGACCCCAAACACAGCCCTGCACGCATCCGGATCTGTCTTCTTTTTCAGATACCGGCTGCCCAGAGAGAGCCACCTGAGTGAGATGGCCATTCTCTACACTGTACCTCACAGTTTTCAGGTTGCCCCCCACTCAGTCTGACTTGATCCTGGCGGTGACCCTCATTGGTAGAGATTCATGTCCTGTTCCCTTAAAAAAAAAAAAAAAGGAGCTGGGTGGGTTCAGGGTGACTAAGGGCATGGCCCAGCTCACGGCAGAGTTGGGGCACTATTTCAGATTTGTTGCTCCCTGAAGTGGAATTCTTTCTCTCATACCACACTTCTCCTCAAGAAGTGAGCCTCCTGGGAGTGACCAGGTGCACTGCACCTGCCCTTGACCCAGCCCGTGTGCACAAGGGCCACTTAGCTTTGTGGACAGAGGACAATGATTCGAGCTGTGGTGCCAAGGGAAGATCTGGATGAGGGCGGGATGGAGCTGGCACAGGAAGAGGAAGTAAATGATTGGGTCAGACAAGTGGCTCTTCTCCCAGGAAACGTGTAGCATCCCCAGGTCTCAGCTTTCGGCTGTACTTCTGGAAGAGGCTCAGAATGTGGGTCTGGGGCTCCCCTCCCACACCCAGGCAGGGGTCACCCCACAGGATCGCCACAGCTATTTGGGAGCTCTGCTGGAAGGCCTGGTTGTGGGGGGTATGAGGGAGAAGAGGTAAGTGGGAGAATTACTGCTTTCACTTTGGGACAACTTTTATGCCAACGACTTGGGATTTCTCCGTAGTCTGTATTCTCAGAAACCCCATACTTACGAGATTAGCCTCCCGTCCTTTGAGGAAATGAATTCTATTGTGTAAGGGTCAACACACGCCCAGCGCTGAGTGGAAGCTGTTTCCGGACAGCTTTTTGCCCCTGGGAAGTGATGAAATAGGAACTCAGGGTGCCCTCACTCCCTCCCGTGACCTGGTTGGTTCCTTTCCTTGACTAGCAGACCCCCTCCCCAAATTAGAGCGCCAAGCGATTCTTCTCTATTGTAAAGCAGTGCACACACCACGGGCTGGTCTGTCCCCCTGCCCTCCGAGTTATCCAGGGAGCAGAATTCACCATGTACCAAACAGGGCCTCTGAAGTCCCTTTGGCCCTGACACTGTAGGGTCCTCGGAGTCTCCTCTTGTCACCGACCACCACCTGGAAATCAGAGGGGATGTAACTACACAATTGCCCGCAGGTGGCGCTGTGTTCCCTGGGGGTGATGGATGATTGGGAAATGAATGTTGGTGCCTTTTGCGTCACAAGTTAATGTTAAGATGCTAATGTTTTAATCAAAATAAGCACTCATAATCAAGATATAAGCTTTACTCACAGGAAATTTTCTGTCATAAAAACAGTGTCAAGTACCACAAAAGAGCCTACAAGGATGGTCCTTCCAAGTCAAGATTTTATCCTGATTGGAAACAGGCCGTCTCCGGTTGTGAGAATGGATTGGTTGGAAGCATAACTTACCTCCTGTCAGCTTTTAGGGTAATTTGATTGTGAAAGTGTGAATTTTCTGGACAGAGAATGGGAAGGTATTAAAAATTTTTTAAAATAGGTTTAACGTCTGTTATATCACAAATCAGTGTTAAAATACTAATTCTGTAACCACAATAAATGTCCTATGTTACCAAGAAAGGTCTTTTTTTTTTTTTGGTTCTTCTTATTACCCTTGATTGCTTTTATGCTTAGCTTTTATGTTTGCTTTTTAAAAGAATCACCTAAAAATTAGCCCTCCTGAGCCAGCGATAGGTTTCATGATTATATGTATACGGTAGATAATATGAACATCCATCCACCTGGAATTTTCTGTGTTAAGAAATCTTTTTATTTGCTATTATTTCTTTAATCCTCACCTGAGGATATACTTAGAGAGGAAGCGGGGGGGGGGGTGGAGAGGCGAGGAGAGAGAAACGTCCATTGGTCGCCTCCCATTTGCACTCTCACCAGGACTGAACCTTCAACCTAGATTATGTGCTTTGACAGGGAATCAAATCCGCAAACTTTTGGTGCACAGGACAATGCTCTAACCAACCAAGCCACATGGCCAGGGCTTACTTACTTAACTTTTAAACACATTTCAGCTTTACTGAGGTACAATTGACTAGAATATTCTTTAGTACAGGGTCCCACCCCAGATGAGGGAGGCCAGCTGTGGTCCTAAGAAAGTGGAGGGCTGGGGTGACGGTCTCCAGGTGAGCCCGCGCGGAGGTGACTGGGTAGCGTTTTAGGATTTGCTATCCTGCAGATGGGCAGTCCCAAAACACATCTCCACCCCTAGGTGCTCTGAACTCCACCATGAGCATTATCTCCCCCACGAAAGCACCGCCTTCTGTCCTCTGAGTGAGAAACCCAGGGCTGGGCGCCTTTTCTCCCAGACCAAGTCCGAGGAGGAAAAGAGCTGCTCTCTGGCCTCGGATGCCCTGGTAACGTGAGGCACTTCGGCTACCTCGTTATTGGTCAAACCCTTGTGGCAACACGGTCTTTCTATTTTAACACAAAATTTTAAAGCAGAGCACTAAGATATAAAACTGGTAAAGGTGTTTTTAAAGTATAATTTTAAAAACATTTTAGTTAAAAAGGTAATGCTGTCTATGCATAGCGATGTATTTAAACAATACAAAAAGCTAATAATACTAAGTGAATCTTCTACACCAGACCTTCAACCCCTTTCCTCAAAGGAAGCCTCTGTAAAGTACATCCTTCTAGAAAAATCCCATGCCTGTGTAAGTACACTCATATGTATGTATGTGTGTATATAGATATCCTCTTCCTTGTGAATGGAAAAGGTTCGCCACTTTGCCTTTTTTGCTTAATATGTCTTGCCCATTGTTTCCTAAAGTCTCATTTATCTTAACAGCTACATAGCATTCCATTGAGTATGGATGTATTATATATACTGGACAATGGATGGATGTGATATCCATATACTCTTATTTTTAGATATATTTTATTGATTATGCTATTACAGTTGTCCCATTTCCCCCTCTTTATTCCCCTCCACCCTGCATACCCCCTCCCACTTGCATTCCCTCTGCCCCTTTAGTTCATGTCCATGGGTCGTACATATAAGTTCTTTGGTTTCTACATTTCCCATACTATTCTTAACCTCCCCTGATTTTCTATCTACCATTTATGCTGCTACTTCTCTGTATCTTTTCCTCCTTTCTCCCCCTACCCCTACCCCCACTGCTAACCCTCCATGTGATCTCCATTGCTATGATTCTGCTCCTGTTCTTTTATCTTCTTTTTCTTCAATAAGTCACTTTAACATTTCACATACTAAGGGCTGGGTGATGATGAACTTCTTCAACTTGACCTTATCTGGGAAGCACTTTATCTCCCCTTCCATTCCAAATGAAAGCTTTGCTGGATAGAGTCATCTTGGATGTAGGTCCTTGTCTTTCATGGCTTGGAATACTTCTTTCTAGCCCCTTCTTGACTGTAAGGTTTCTTTTGAGAAATCAGCTAATAGTCTAATGGGGACTCCTTTGTAGGTATTTTTTTTTCTTGCTGCTTTTAAGATTCTGTCCTTATCTTCACTGTTGGGTAATATAATAATGATGTGCCTTGGTGTGTGCTTCCTTGCATCTCTTTGGGACTCTCTGAGCTTCCTGGATTTCCTGGAAGTCTATTTCCTTTGCCAGATTGGGGAAGTTTTCCTTCATTATTTTTTCAAATAAGTTTTTCATTTCTTGCTGTTCCTCTTCTCCTTCTGGCACCCACCCCTCTCCTGGAGGTTTCTAAGCCTCTCCTCATTTTTTTAAATTCTTGTTTCTTCATTCTGTTCCAGCTGAGTGTTTATTTCTTCCTTCTGCTCCAAACCACTCATTTGAGTCCTGGTTTCCTTCCCTTCACTGTTGGTTCCCTGCAATTTTCATAGCCTTCACTGCTTCCTCTATTTTGTGACCATACTCAACTAATTCTGTGAGCACCCTGATTTCCAGTGTTTTGAACTGTGCACCTGTTAGGTTGTCTACCTATTCATTGTTTAGTTGTGTTTATTCTGGAGCTCTGATCTGTTCTTTCATTTGGGCCAATATTTTTTGTCTCGGCGCACCTGTTATGTAGTAAGGGGCAGAGCCTTAGGTGTTTGCCAGGGCGGGGCAACCCAGGTGGCTGCGTTATGATGCTGTATATGGGGCTGGGGTCCAAGAACAGACAATACTGCTTGCTCAGCTCTCTGCCGGATTTCAGTCACTTCTCCCGCTTCCCACAAGCCAAGTGGGCCCTTCTGGTGCTGATTCCCAGTGGGTGGGTTTGTGTATGTTCTAGGACCCTGTGATCCCTCCAATGAACTCTCCTGTGAGGCTGGGAGTTTCTCCTGCTGCCGCCTCAACCCCCACAGGTGTTTTCAATCAGAAGTTTGAGGCTTTATTTCCCCGAGCTGGAGCCCTGGGTTGCTTGGTCCGTCTTGCTCCCCAGTTGTTCCTCTCAGTTTATCTGCACATGAATGTGGGACCCCCGGGTCTTCCAGCTGCCGCCTTGCCGTGAGTCCTCTCCACCCTGCTGCCCATCTCCGTCCCTCCTACCGGTCTGGGTGAATGTTTCTTCAACTCCTTTGTTGTCCATGCAGTTCGATTTTCTGTCAGTTCTCATCATTTTTTTGTCCTTTATTTGTTGTTGTCCTTCTCTTGGTTGTGTGAGGAGGCACAGTGTGTCTACCTACGCCTCCATCTTGGCTGGAAGTTCTGTATACTCTTATTTTAAAAGTCCAAGCTACCTTAAGGAGCACAGAATGTTGAAATGATGCTGAGAGATGATAATTGCTGTTTTTCAATCTGCTTCTGTCCTGTTAATTTCTGTGTCTGTTGTGGTGGCACAATGTCAAGTACATCCCCAAACTCAGAGCTGTGGAGGGGTGTCCTGGGCTCACTTGGGTAATTTTATGGGAGTGGACATGCCCGAGACTAATTTTTAAAACGCTAGTCTCTGAGCTACGACCTTCTGAATTGATGACCTATTTTACGAGAAGTTCAAGTACGCAGAGATATGCCGTCTGAGCGTACACTAAAATGAGTTAACCCAGAGATGGCACATGAATGGGCGGGTTCCAGTTCGTTAGAAGTGGATGCTTCTAGTGTTTTTCTTATATTTTCAAATAATTAAAATGTATATATATTTAAGACCGCGAGACAACTCAGTGGAAGCCTGGGGTTTTGAGAAACCTAGTGTGGAGGCCCACGCACTGGCTGACCTTCCGGTTCAACGTCCCCAGCACCTGAGAGGAAGGAGGGACAAAAGGCCCAGGAAGCAGATGTTGGAAGGGGAAGAAGAGCAGAGGGCTGTGCAGCTGGGTTCTGAAGGAGGAAGACGGTCCCCAAATACACGGGGTGCCGAAGAGCCTCTCTTTGGTTAAACTGCTCTGAACTCTTACAACTAGACCTTGACTTTTGGACTTGCATGTTTGTCCAACTTTAGCAAGAATCCCGCTAAGTCCGTTGAGCCAGCATCCCACTTGCTCCTTATCTGACCGCCCTCGATATCCGGTCGGCTTCCCCATCCTTCACCACTCTCAGGTGAAGTCTGAGCGCCCTGGCCTGCCTTCAGCCAGAATTCCCCTTACCCCTGAAGCTTCCTCTTAGTAATGTTCCTTCCACTCACTCCCCACAACCCAGTACGTCCAATCCTAACCCCTAGTACCACCGAATGGGACCTTATTTGGAAGTAGGGTTGTTGCAGATGTCGTTGGTCAAGATGAGGCCATCAGAGTGAGCCCTAATCCAGCGTGACTGGTGTCCTTATGAAAAGGGGAAATTGGGACAGAGACACGCACACGGGGAGAACACCATGCGGAGATGAAGGCACGGTCGGGGATTAAGCTTCTGCACAGGCCAAGCGAAGCCACTGATCCCAGGGAGGCACCAGCAGCTTGGACAGTGCAACACAGACTTCCTCACCCCCGGAAGGAACCGACCTGCCCACACCCTGATCTCACAGTCCCAGCCTCCAGAGATGTGAGACAATTCGTTCCTGTCCTTTAAGCTGCTCCATGCATGTGTGGTGTGTGTGTGTGCATGGTATGGCGTGCGTGCTTGCTTTGTTTCCACAGCCCCAGGAAACTAACCCACAGGCCTACTTTCAGGTCACCTGCAGGACTGTGGGCCTGGCCGGGCTTTCTGGAGAAGGACCGTGCAATCTGTAGCAAACTGTTCTCCCTCTTAGACCAGCACTCACTTCTGGAAATAACCCTAAAGTTATTTTTAAGTTACTTGTGGAATACTATTTGGCCATAAAAAATACATGGTTAAAACATGCAATAGATGGGATAAACCTCCAAGGAATTATGCTGAGTGAAAAAAGCTAATCTGAAAGGTTACATACGGGTTAATTTCTATATATAACATGTCTGAAATGACAAAACTGAAGAAATGGAGAACAGATTAAGGGTGTCGCGGATTGGGGGGAAGAGAGAGGGCAGGGGAGGAGGGGTATGAAAGGACAATGAGTGGAATCTCTTTGCTAACAGAGTTGTTTTTTACCTGGTCTGTGTGGTGGATACCGGGCCCTGCTTATGTGATAAAATTTCATAGAACCAAAGACATACACATGCACAAGTAAAACCTGAAAGGGGAAATCTGAGTAAGATTGGTGAAGTGCGTCAATGCCAATGTCTTGGTTTTGATATTGTACTATACTTTTGCACGATGTTACTGTTGAGAGAAACTGGGTACATGGAATTGTCTCTGTATTATTTCTTATAAGTGCATGTAAATTTACAATAATCTCAAAATTAAAAGGTTTAACTAAAAGAAAATTCTTTGTTCAGAATGTTCGTAGCATCCCTACTGAGGATGGGGAACATCGGATATAACCTAAGTACCTACAACAGAGTCAGACCCAGCCCTGGGGGGCTGACTCCAGGGAGCGTCGTCCAGCTCTGAATGACCACAAACTAGGGGATCGGGTAAGCAAAGTTGCATTTACATTAAGTGAAACAGCAGTTGCTTCATGGTAGATTATCTCTGAGCCATTCTGCAGAAAGCATGGCTACACAATGACAGAGAACAATTCAAAGGTTTGAAGATAATTTAGAGATTCAAGCCTACTGGATTCTCCCATCTCTCTCTTTTAAAATACTATTTTTGTTTCAAATAAAATACAATCCTGACCTTTGCTGGCCTCTAGGAGCTGGCTTCTCCTTGCGTCTCCAGCAGGTGGCAGAAGTGTTCCAAAGATGGTCCACACATCTCCCAAGTTTCACCGGAGGGGCCGGGCAGCTTCCAGCAGCAGGTGGGGCTCTAGTATCAGTCCCAGCAGCTCAAGGACCACAGGCGTCCGAAGGGCCCTCTCTGAAGTCCAGGGCAGGAGGGTAAGCTGTCCGGCCACAACAGGGTTAACGGTCCACATTCCAGAGCAAGGGAAGAGGAGGCTAGAGGGTCACAGACAGGGGGAGGGGGCGTGAGGGACCAGCTTCTCACAACACACAGGCTCTGCTGGGAGAGATAGATCACCCCAACAATGGCCACAGCTGTTTTCGTCTGCCCTGAAGGAAAAGCGAAGGAAGCAGGCATCAGAGAAGGCCCTTCCTGCAGGGGCTCCTGTCTGGCTTGTAAAACTGTCAGAGCAGCTGCATTCATGTGTCGAGTGATGGATGATGAAAAGAAGGAGGGACAGACGGCCGCAGATGGACACAGCGACTTACAAGTTGAGACAGGTGGCAGAAGCCTTGTAGAGGCTCTGCAGGTGGGGCCTGCTGATTCATTGCCCAGTGAAAATACCAGGGGGACCTGGGCCACAGCCCTCTTCCTCGTCTGCTTCAGGGCCAGGAGCGGCCGCTGCCCCCACCATCCACCTGCAATGAAAGCTTCCGCTGACCCTCCTTCCTCTTCCTGCACCTCAGGTGTGAACCTTCCTGCCCCCTCCCGGGCCCTCCTTCTGCTCCAGGGCTGAGGTAGCAATTCCTTTTGGTTTCTCTGTGGCTGGCAGGACCGGGGGTGGCTTCATGGAATGCACCCCGCGGTGTGCAGCAAGAAGATTTTCCATCTAGGACTCAGAGCTGGTTTTTAAAAATGTAATGGGCTGGGAGACCAGGGGAAAAAGTCAGCGCTAAAAATGTTGGCCTTGGCGTTTGTAAGAAAAGGGACTTTGTGCTTTCCACTTGTACCCACAGCCTGACTAAGAAAATGACTGCCTTTAGGACACCAGCCTGCAAGCCACACTGAGTGTCCTGCCCAAAAAGTACTTGCCACCATGCACGGGATATCTGAGGAGCATGAGCTGAGGTTTCCTCCTTGAGTCTGTCACCAGAGCCTGTTAACTTGCTCATCCAGTCCTGGTAGCCAGAATCCCCGCCCCTTTGCCCAAGTGGGTGGCCCTCAGTTTTCTCTTTTGCCCGTCCAGAGATGCCAGGAGGGGCTTTGTTGGCTAGGATAATCAAGGCTGAGCCTCGTGGAATCAGGACCAATGAGATTTCTTAAAAAGCATCCTTCTCCCTCTGTCTGGGTCTTGTGGGGGCCAAATTGACACCTGCAGGGCCTTTTATTGGGGTGACAAATGACCTTGGCCTGAGACATGGCATCAGCGGGGCTCAGCCCTGTGGAGGACTGAGAGCTGCAGCTTCCTTTGTTAAACTGGTCCAAAGTTTCCTTTGAGAAAGCCTGAGGGGCCCAGGGAGGTAAAGATTAAGATCCAGGGCTCGTTTTGATATCTGCAAACCACAGCCGCCCGCACAGGGGAAGTGCTGGAGAGCAGGCTTGCCTCACACACCCCCCTCTCTTGTTCTGGGTCACCTGGGAGCACCGGCAGCAATGTGGGAGTTTGCTGTGCTCAAGGAGAGGAGACCTCTTTGGAGAGGGCTCACTCTGAGCACACCCTGTTCCCTCCCCCTGGGCTGAGGGAAGCATGGGACCAGCCCTGCCCCAGCCTGTCATTGGCTGGCACGAGGCAGAGGGGGCTTTAAAAAGGCAAACGAGTCTGGGCTGGGGACCGGAGCCTGTGCGACTGGAAGGCCAGGTGCCCTCCTGCAGCTGGCACCATGCAGCTCTCTCTCGCCCTGTGTCTTGTCTGCCTGCTGGTGCACTCAGCCTTCCGTACAGTGGAGACCCAGGGGTGGCAGGCCTTCAAGAACGATGCCACGGAGATCATCCCCGAGCTGGGCGAGTACCCCGAGCCCCCACCAGAGCCGGAGAACAACAAGACCATGAACCGGGCGGAGAATGGTGGGAGGCCTCCCCATCACCCCTTTGAGACCAAAGGTATTGGGGGAAGACAATACTTTTAGTGTGAGGGCCCCCTGGTGGGTGGGTTCCCTTCGGGACATGTGGAAGATTGGGGTAGACGCTCAGGTGCTGCCAGTGAAAGGTGGAGGGACCGTCCTGCCTGGAGGCAGGAGAAGGATGGCATGTAGCCCTGGCATCTGGGAGCAGGGACTTGAGGCTGGCAGATCACTGGGAGAGAGCTGGGGGGCAGGATGGAGGGGGTGGGGCGCAGCATTGGGACAGGCTCAGGGGCGGGAAAAGGGGAAGGTTTCCAGGAATCCCGTCCTGAGAGTTCAGGAGCCAGTCCAGCTGCCAGCACCACTGGGGCAGGGCAGCCTCCATCTGGAGCACCTGCCGGCCACCAGATGCTCCGCATGGGCTATGCGTGTCCTGTACCCAGAGGACCCACCATGTGGGAGCCCTGTGAGGTGAACTCCAGGTTTGAAGGTGTAGAGATAGAGGTTCCAGAAGTTAAGTCATCTGGTAGTACCTAGAAGAACTGAGATTTGAGCCCAATTTGGTCCAATTCCAGGACAGCCCTGCTGGGGGGTTATGAGTGGGGTGTTGGGGACCAACAGCCAGAGCAAATCCTCCAAAGGCAGTAGGAAAAGGGACAGCAGAGACGCACTCCATCAGGTCCCCCTGCCCATGGCCTGCCTGGTGAGCTGGCCCTCGAATGGGAGTGTAGGCACAGTTTCCGCCTCTGCCGTGGGTGGCAGCTGGGCCCAGGCCCTGGAGTGGAGGCAGCATCCTCTGTGCAGGGATGTCTACTGAGTCTGGCATCCGTCCTGCGTCCCCACCTCAGACTGAGCTGAGCCTCGTTCCTGGGGAGGGAGGCCAGCCCTGTGAAGAGTCAGTGGCCCAGCGGAGGGCACACCTGGGGTCCCGGTCAGGTCTGCACAGAGGAGCCTGGGGGCAGTGTGCACAGCTGGCTCTGCAGCTGGCAGGAATGGCTGGGGGCAGGGGCTGGGACGACACCTCGGAGGATGGGCCTTCTTGCCCTCTGGCCATTGTCCAGGCGGGAGAGGAGCCCGCTGCCCAGGCTCCTGCACCCCATCCTTCCCTGCCCCACGAGCAGTGGGTCTCTGTGAAGGGCAACTCCAGAGGAGGCTGGGGGGACCCTGGAGGGCAGACGTGCCCTGCTCCCACTACTGCCCAGGAAAAGTCAACTAAGTTCAAAGGATGGGACTCAGGTATGAGGCGTCCGCTTCCCTGGGCTCCCACAGGAGGCCACAGGCCCTGAGGAAGCCACTCGCTCAAAACAAAGTCACCCTCTGCAGAGGAAGTTCCTGACCTTGGGGCACTATTCTTGGAAAGCCCCAAAGCCTCCTTCCCTGGGCGAATAAGCCACCCCCACACCCCACCCCTGCAGCCTAGGAGCAGGAGCGAGGTTGCCAAACCAGCCCAGAAACCAGAAGGCCAGCCACGGGGAGGAAGGCAGACCCCACACCTCCCCTGCCGGGTTTGCTCTCCAGTGCCTGGGGCAGCTGCCTGGCCTTCTTGGCACTCTCTCTGGTTTTGGTCTCAGGACTATTGTTCATCCCTCTGTGTCATATCGGAACGGTCCCCATGAGACCCTTGGGTGTAGACAGGTGCTCGCATGAGGACCAGCTGTTTAAAAAGCTTCCACCCATTGAACCCTCCCGTAGAAGGTGACTTCCGGGGACCCAGTCAGGCCTCAGAGTCCAATCTCCCCCCACCCAGGAAGCAAGCCTGTGCCATTAGACGTCCATTCAAACGGCACAGAGCAGATCTGCGGCCAGCAGGGTGCCTGGTACACAGCAGGCACTTACTAAATGTTTGTGGCCGCCAAACCTGTAGGTCTTCAGTCTGATCCTGGTCCCCCTCTGGTAGGGAAGCATTATAGTAAAAAACAGCCCTTCATCCCCCGACCCCAAGATCCCAGCACAGCTTGGGCACACAGCTCCCACCCACGTGGGAGCCAAGCGGTGCTGGGACCCTGGGGAAGTGGGGTCGGGAGGTCCAGCTCTTCTTCTTGGGCACATGCTTTTCCCTCTCTGGGCCTCAGTTGCCCTCAGTGATAACGAGGGGGTTGGACACCCTACCTTTGCTCCCTTTCAAGTCTAACGACTTCTCCTCCTCTCCACCTCCCCTTCCATCTCTCTCCTCCCAAGCAGCTGCCCTGATTTATTACCTTCAATTAACCCCTACTCCTTTCTCCATCCCCTCACCGCCCCTCCCAAGTGTCTGGAAAAGGAATTTGGCATCAGCCGGAGCTGTGCAAATTGTGTGGCTAGCATCAGCTTTGCCATGGCCAGCGACCCTGTGGCATAGGTGTGACTTAAGTTTAGCCCAGAGGTCCCCCTCGGACGGAAGTAAGAATAACACATAATAGCAGCCAATGCTTCCAGATCTTACTATGTTCTCGGTGGTGTTCTCTGCATTTTGAGGACTATCCATTCTATGGGTAGAAAGCGCAGAGAAGTTACACAGTGAGGCAGCAGGCATTTGAACCGCAGCAAAACAAATGAAACACACACACACACACACACACACACACACACCCCTTGGCTCCAAAGTTTTAAGCGGATACCTTTCCACCAGTTGGCCCCTTTCCATAATAGATGTCCATAGGCAAAAGGCAGAAGCCTCTGGAGAGAGGTAGGTTTGGAAAAGGCGTGTGGTGTGGAGGGAGGGGGCCGAGCAGGGCCGGGAGGGGTGGTTGGGCCGGACTGCCGCCCTCACGCGCGCCTCTCTCCGCAGACGTGTCGGAATACAGCTGCCGCGAGCTGCACTTTACCCGCTACGTGACCGATGGGCCCTGCCGCAGCGCCAAGCCGATCACCGAGCTGGTGTGCTCCGGCCAGTGCGGCCCTGCGCACCTGCTGCCCAACGCTATCGGCCGCGGCAAGTGGTGGCGCCCGAACGGGCCCGACTTCCGCTGCATTCCCGACCGGTACCGCGCGCAGCGGGTGCAGCTGCTGTGTCCCGGCGGCGCGGCGCCGCGCTCTCGCAAGGTGCGCCTGGTGGTCTCCTGCAAGTGCAAGCGCCTTACCCGCTACCACAACCAGTCGGAGCTCAAGGACTTTGGGCCCGAGGCCGCGCGGCCGCAGAAGGGCCGAAAGCCAAGGCCCCGCGCCCGGGGCACCAAAGCCAACCAGGCGGAGCTGGAGAACGCCTACTAGAGCCGTCTGCCCACCGCGCCTCTCCAGTGGGCACCTCTGAACGGGGCGCCCCAGGTTTCTGCCCTCTGCGCGCGGTCTGATTGTTTGTACTTCATTTTAAATGCCTGCAACCCAGGGCAGGGGGCTCCGACCTGCCTGGCTTCGCAGGAGGTAGCCAGGTCCTGCGGACCCCGGGCGCCAGCAAAGCCCCACAGTCCCCACCGCCGCCGAGGGTTCCCGCAGGGCAGGGGAGGGAGCAGAGTCGCCGGACGCTGAGCCATGCAGCCCCGCCCACCGGGGGCGCCTACTTTTTCAGGTCCCACTTCAGAGCAGCGAGGAAAGGACGCATTTCACCGCCTCAGGGGGTCTGAGGGAGCAGTGGGGAGTGAGAAGTCTGGGGACCGGTTACGAAAGTTCAATAACATCCCTGTCCCCCGCTCCGCCCATCATAAAACACAAGTGCCACGCTGCGCTCGGAGCACAGGACTTGGGCCCGTAGATAGGGCTTCTAGTCCTAGCTCTTCCGCTAACTCGCTGAGTGACCTTGGGCTACACTCTTCTCTTTCTGGACCTTGACTTCCTATTTGTAAAGTGCGGGTGGGGGTGGGATTAGAATCTGAAGGAATCTACTGTCCTACATTCCGAGGGCTTGGGCTACCTTTTGAAAGGGCAGGGAGGGAGCCGTGGGACTGAATCCAGGATTCGGAGGTGTAAGCCTCTGATCTGATGGCCGAGGGTGAAAACCAAGCAGGGGCAAAGGAGAGTCCGTCTGTGACTGACACGCTGCCCACGCTCCCGAAAGGTGCGGAGGTGTTTCCCAGCCCGGCCTTTTCCGACTGTTTGGCCGCCTCCACCCCTCCCTCTCAAAGGATGCGGACACACCACCAACTGGGGTAGATAAGGAGAAGGTCCCAAGGGTGGTGGGAGGGACAGAAATGACGCCCCCGCCATTCCCCAAAAAGCAGCACCCTCCCCCTATGTCCGTATTTTAAAGCCACCTTTTGCAGAAGAGCTCAAGGTCCCAGGACCCTGGGCTTGCAGGCCCGAGGGAGCAGCCACCCCACACTCAAAGGTCAGCAGGTTCCTTCAGGGTGACCTCCTTCTGCCTACCCCTCCCAGGCACATTTCTGTCTCGAAAATTGCTTTTTGATGCCGTTACACGTGATGGCATACCTTACATTAAAATCATATCACTGGGGGCCAATTACAAGTGCTGTACATACGCTGAGAAGCCGCAAGCCTGGTAGCTACCACCCAAAGGCCTTTTTCAAAATCGTTTCCAGTCACCTCTTACTTTCTGCGTAGTTTCTAATTGTTAAAAAAAAGATTAAAAAGAAAAAAAAAGAAGCAGCGTGTGCCATGTGAAAGCCTGCTGGCTGGTTCGTTTTTGCAATCTTTCATGTGGAATTCATCCCACGGGAAAGATGGAAAGTTGTGGTTTTTTAAAAAAAGAATTAAGTTACATATTTATTTTCTCACTTAAGTTATTTATGCCAAAGTTTTTCTTGTAGAGAATGACAACATTAATATTGCTTTAAGAAATACCAGTCTGTTCTTTCAGAATCCAGAGGCATTGTTAATAAAGACAATGAGTCGTCATGGAGAGGCTGTGGTCTCAATTTGTCAACCACACACAGTCATTTCTGTCCAAGTTAACATGGTCACTGTGACACCTCGGCCTGCACTATGGTGGCCCTTGTGGCAATTATGTCCTTTCTTTGAAAAGTCGTGTTCGTCCCTCCCTTTGCAAACCAAGACCTCATTCTTTCACTCCGGCCGTCGGCATAACCTCAGCCTGGTCTCCCTCCAGCCAACTGCCCTTCACGCTGTCCCCAAAACACTGTTCTGATGGTGTCACAGCCCTGCTCCAGGTCCCTTAGCAGCCCCTCCTTGCCCGGGATCAAGTTCAGGCTTCTAAGTTTGCCATATAAGGTGGAATTCCACCTGCTTGATTCTCATCCCCCACTCCATCAACCTTCCTGAATGGCTCCTGGTGGCCACAGGCATTCTGATGGTCGCTGCCTCCTTGGTTTGCCCCCCACTACCCCCAACAGCTCCTGCTCTCCCTTCGGGGTTCCTGTTCCCTGTCATCTCTTTCCTGAACCTTCCAGAGATGTGCCAGTCCCCGCTGACCCCTCTCTCCTCAGACGTTGGCCCCTTTTGTCCACACCTGTCCTTTTGTTCCTGGTTCCTGATTTTGTCTTTCATTCGACCTTCACTCAAAGACCACCCATCGTCTCATCTGGCCACCCCCTGCTTGGTACTGGGATAGGCCCAAAGCCGAGTGCCATTCAGGACCAGCTCACAGGGAGTTCGACCAGGCTTTTCCCCAAACCTGAGCTTTATGCCTCTCTAGTGTAAGTGTGAGTTGGGATAATGTCTTGCTCTTCTCTCGTGGTGCTGGATGCTAACTAGACTCAAGAAATAGTCTTCAGTTGCCATGAGAGATAATCAGTTACAAAGTTTTAAATCAAGTTCAGCCCATCTTGGGGTAACCCCACCCCAAAGCCTTCCCTACCTCTCTAAAGTAAGCCAAGGTCGTCCCCCGTGACTTTGACTCCAGAGAAACCCTCCTAAACCTGTTAGCATCGCCAACAAGCCTGGCTGTTAGCGTGTTTCTGCCTCCAGGGGGCCTCAGTGAGACCCTGCAGGGACTCCGCCGGGTGCGAAGAGCACCCAGGTGGGTAATGGAGGTGTTTTCCAGCTCCCAGAGGTAAGGTACTTGTTTCCGTGGGTGAAACATGAGCTCTAGAGCCAGGTTTGAGTTTGAATCCAAGGAAAGGGAGGCACCAAGGGGTTAAATGTTTTGCTCACAGCTGGTCTCAGTTCCCTGCTCCCACAAGGCTCACTCAGGCAAGCTGCCCAGAGCCTGGTGGGCACGTACGTGGGCACACGATTGGGTCACCTCGTTCCGTACAAAGTGTTATGAAACCAAAGTCAGGAGTGATTGATTGGCTCTGCGGTGGGGACAAGAGATAAAGGGCAGGGAAAACCTCACAGAGGTGGCTGCCCACGCGCGTGGAGGCGCACAGGCGGGGCAGGGAGCACAGACGCTAGGCGGAAGGCCCGGCTCACGCACAGGCCCAGGGCCGAGGAGGTGGTCCGGCTGCTCACGTGGGCGAGACGCAATCTGCCTCTGCTCAGCGTGCGCGGAACCTTGCTCTGCGCCAGACAGTGTGGGGCAGCCGGAATCCCAAGTGACGCTTCACACCAGAAACCCCTAGGATCTGCTTTCCGGGGCCGGAGATCCAGGGAGGACCAGCCCAGGCTACAATCCCATTACCATGAGGGGGAAAAATACCCAAAAGCTAAATCGTAGGTCGGACTAGGGGTTATTTTTAGAAAGTTATATTCTATCTCCATGGGGTCTGTAAGCCTGGCGCGGCTCAGAAACGGAAAGGACAGCGGGCTGCGCTGAGAGGCGCAGGGCTCTGCTGCCCTTAGCGAGTGTTCTGGTGGTGCAGCCAGACGGGGGCTGTGTTACTAGTCTGCGAGTCAGACAGAGGGACGGAGGGAAATAGGTCTCTCTCTCTCTCACACTCACACCCACACTTGTCCCTGGGGCTCTACCTATATTCCAAGCACAAATCAGGTCACCTTTGCACCAGGAGGCAGAGCAAAAGGAACTCGAGGAAGCCACGGGAACCTGTTTCCTCAAAGCAGGCAGGACTCGGGGGGCTGGGCAGGGCGGGGAGCTGGCAAAGCCACCTGCGCGTGAGCCCAGTTCACAGTCACGGCCACAGGAAGCTGGTGCCTATTCCACACCGGTCTGCCTCCCACAGGCCCTCCCACCTATCTCCCGTCTTGGGTCCCAGCTCTGGGGCCTGCATGGTCCTTCCTGCCCCACCTGCCTCGTTCCTGGGGTGTAGCTGCTGTCTTCTCCCTTGTCTCTGGGAGGGTGCAGGCTCAGGTTTCTGGCAGCGCTGGCCAACAGCTGACGCGTTCCTGTCATGGCTGGGGTGGGGGGGGCAGCGTGTGTGCAGGAGGCAAGGGGGCTGTCACTCTGAAATGAGTGTGACCGTGCTCCGGGTTTGCCTAGGCATTGACGTCTATTGGCCCAGCATAATCATTAACAGCCCCCATTTTTACTCTTTAAAATGTCCCAGTTTGGGCAGTAAATTATACGAGCTTTCACTAGTAAAGAGATGCAGCTCTCTCGGGAATGACTGGGCCTGATTGCCTATTTCCGACACCAGTCCTTCTGTCTGGGGTTCTTCCTATTTGCCTAATTGAGTCCGTCCTTCCGGTCTCGGACAAACGTCACTTTTCCTGCTCGGCAGGGCTGGTTCAAATCCCTTTGCCTTCACTTTCATGAGCAGAGATTCCTTCCTTCGGAGAACTTATCTCGGGAGTTATGTGATAACTGTGTAATCATAGATCTGTCCATGTGAGTATCTGACTGATCTTTCTTTCCTCCTAGATGGTAAGACCCAGCAAAGCAGGGACTCCTGTCTGTTGCTGCCCACGGACACCCCAGGTACCTGGAGCACAGCAGGTCCCTCACATGCACTGTGGTTGTAGGTTATTGCTTAACCTACTTGGGGTCTCTTCTCTCCTGGGGTTAGTGGACGGAATGGATGGGGATGTCCGGGTGATGGTGGAAGGAGGGAAGGGAAGAGCTGACAGCTGTGAAAAGAAGCTGTTTGCCTGGACCAGTTTCTGCTGGGTCTGTGAGGGTAAGACCCAGCTTCTACTCTCTAGCAGTTCATGATCTTGCTGGGGAGGCGAGTGGAAAATGAGCGCGTGAGATGCCCCGGTGGAGTGGTCATGATCATTTGCCACCAGCGTGTTGGAGGCCAGAAGGGGTGGGTGGCTTCGGAGGAGCAAGGCAGGGGTGGGGTCCTGCTGAGCAGCCAGGATGCGGAGGGGCAGGGAGAAGAGGCCGTGAAAGGGAAGGCTCGGGTGGGGTGAGGATGGCAGGGAACCTGGCACGCAGCGAGCTGAGTTTGTTACCCAAGGAAGCAGCAGAAGTCAGGAAGGAGAGGAGGTTGGGAGGGGTAGAGTTGGATGCTGTTGCTCCTGGCAGGACAGAGGAAGCACAGAGTGAAAAAAAAGGAGTGGAGTCCCCGTAATGGTGGCCTGGGCTCCCATGGGAAAGAAGAGGCTGGGTTGTGGGTGCTGGAAGGGGCCTTGAATGACGTTCTAGTCTCCTCTTTGGAGATTGAACCCTGCCTTTTTTACGGCCTTACCCCACGTGCTGATTCCCAATTTCCTTACAGCCATCTGGGGTGCCAGAGCTTGGGTCCTACGCACCAGAGGGGCCGTGGGCAGCTGCAGGTGGGAGGCAGGTACCCAGGAGGGAGAGCAGGGAAGGAAAGGAAGCCAGACAACAACCCTCATCTTCCTGACAACTTCCTGAGGAATGACCCTACCTGCAGGCTTCAGGTGGGGGCAGGAAAGACTGGCCAGAGAGGAAGTAGGCAGAAAGAGAGGATGGATGGGGAGGAAGAGAAGGGTAAGCGTTCACCAGTCCACTAATGTTGGCTGAGTGCCCGCTGTGGGCCAGGCACCGCCCAAGGCTCCAAGAGTGTGGTTGTGGTTACGGAGCCTCGTGAAGCTCATGGTCTCTGCCTGCAGGGAGATGGAGGCCGGATAGATGACAGAGACATGCAGAGCGTGACACCCAGGAATGCAAAGCTCTGTAACACAAAATACAGCTGGCGAGCCGACAGAGAGCCAGGCCAGGCCTCTCTGGGGAGGTGGCATTTAAGCTGAGGGCTTGAGGAAGGCATGTGCCAGGAGGGAGAATAGCAAGAGCAAAGGCCTGGAGAGATGCAAGGTGAGGGTGAAGGACACCACTAACTGCCCTGGGTGTCTTTCAGGCGACTCCATGCCAAGGCTGCTAACCCCAGATCTGGAAGTCAGCATAGTAATTATAATTACAGTGGGGAAGTGTGTGTGTAAGAGAGTGTCTGTTTGTTCTCCTGGCTCTGTATGTTAAAGAACACAGGGCCCCCGGAAAAGAATAATTTGCACGTTATTAATTTTGCAGCTATGCATGCCTTTGTTCTTAAAGTGCATGATAGGTTTGCTTAGGTAAGGCTGTGGGCACTGGACAGGTGCATCCTTTCTAGGACACACATACATTATGAAATTCGTATGTAACTGCAGAAAAGTCTGCAGTTTTCCTTGGCTGGGTCCCCATAGAATCCAGGCTGGGGTAGGAGCCGGAATTAGCTTGGTCCAGGAGGTGTTGAGTCCTTCTGGCAGTGGCTGAAGCCCAGACACACAGATCTGTGTCGAGGTGTACGTGTGTATTCTGTGGGTCAGGGGAGTGAGGTCTGAAGGGTAAGAATCTAGAATTCCTTCCGGAAAGACCCGTTTTTACTTCCCTGGAGCACAGAAGAGTGTTCCCTTCTGTGAGTTCACTCCAGTCACGGCATCTGCTGCAAACCCCCAAACAATCCCTGGAGTTCTGAATGCCTCCTGTTTTTACTCCCCAGTTAGCGGGCATCTGGGTGTGGTCCTGGCATCCGGGGACTGTGAACAAGGCTGCAAACCGGAAGTCAAGTCAGATCAGAAAGGTGGCCAGTTCTGGGCAAAGCGCTCTGTCGTCCAGGGACACCAAACGAGAGGCCAGGGCTGCACCCCGGCTCTGCACAGAGGCCAAAAGTGGCCCCCAAAGGTGGGGCGTTGTTTGTGTGCATTGCCCTCGGGGGGCCACCTACCACCTGCCTCCAGCTCTGTCCCATCCGGGAGGAGCTGTGGGGGCAGGGTGGGGGGTGCCAAGGGGCCAGCTCAGAGCTCCTTCCTGCAGCCTCCTCCCTTCCATCGGCTATAGCACTACCCAGTGGACCTTTCTCTGTTTTTAAAAAAAGCTCAACATTTTTTAAATGCAGAAAATTTAATGTTTTAGCATTTTTCTCCATTATTTCTTTTTAAACATAAAATGAGTAGAATGACTATAGATACAATTCTTTCTGTGTTTCTCCCCTCCCCCACGCCTTTCCCTTCCTCTCCAGAAGTATCAATCTGTGCTTCTCCATATGTGCTCTTTGTAACCGGTATACACACATGTGTGGTTTTAAACGTACATGCCCTTCATCATACTACTCATATTCTGAAACTCACCTTTTCTTCCTCAAAGTTGTGTCTCTAAGATCTAGCCACGTTGGATTATTTTTAACTATTGAATTTGGTGATATTTTATCACTATGCCCTTATTTATTTATCCATTTTTCTACTGGCGGACATTTAGTTCCCAATGTTTTCACTACCACAAGCAATGCTGTAAGGAAGTTTCCTGATATGACATGTGGTAGAGTTTCTTTAAGGCAGAAAGGAGTGCATATTCTAGTACAAAAATCTAATCACATCACTTCCCTGCTCGAAATTCCTCCATGGCTCCCTGTTACCTGCAGGATAACAAACTCTTTCGTTTACAAGGATATAATCTGGTTTCTGCCAGGTGTACATTCAACGAGTGGCCTCTCTTGTGCTTTATTCTCTATAACATTGTACTTCTTTTTTAATTTCCAAAAAGTCCAGGCAGTTTCAAGCCTCTGCGCTTTTGTGAATTCTGTTCCATATGCCTCCTACACCCTCCTCCTTCTTTGGTCGGGAAAGTCTTCTGCATCTTTAAGTCTCAGCTCGAACTCTGCCCCTTCCGTGGGAGCAGACCGCTGCCCCATGTACGGACGGCATTGCAGGGACTGCCCGTGTCGCTCCCTCCCCTCCGGACTGTGAGTCTATGGAGGGCAAGGCCCCGGCCTCTGCACATCTGCAGCCCCGATGCCTTTGCACAGGCTTGGCCGGAGTCAGTGAGCAGTAACTCCTTGCTGAATTAATGGTGCTCGGCCGGCGGGGAGCGATCTGAGCAGCAGGAATGAGAGGTCCGGCTTCTTTCTAGCTCAGCAGCAGGCAAGAGCTCTGGGACGTTTTCAAAAGCATGTCTTTCATTCGAGTCCTTCTGTCGCTTTGCAACCGTGTTGAGGGGAGAAGGGCCCCTGCCAAGAAACCAAGTTCATGGTTGTTTACCCAGAACATTATCAAGGGCCCAAATTACAGATACCTCTATCACTTGGCCACCAATTTGGTGTTGCGGTGTTAGGTTATTTCTATGTCTGAAGAAAACAGCTCAACTCTGACAAAAGAAATAAATGATATCATTTTTCATTCAGGCCACCAGATTCCTCAGTACAAAGGGCTCCCTGGGGGGGAGTGCTGGGACAGCGTGGCTCCTCCGAGGCTATTTACATCTGTCAGCTTCTCTAATCTCTCGCCTTCCTTCCCCCCCCTTTCCTTCCCCTCGCCGGCCCAGGGGCCCTCTCAGCCCCGAACTGGCAGGGAGGGGGGTGGGGCCGGCCTCACGTAAGTGCTGGGGGTGTGTGGGGGTGAGGTTTTGGCTCAGCGGCATGGGTTGTTTTTTTCTTCTTTTTTTTCTTTTTTCTTAGAAACCAGCCTCAATTTAAGATAATGACTCTCCTCGTTCGCCAATGATCGCTATTTGTAGGGACTTATTTTTCCCTGGATAATTGGGCTAAGAAAAGTTGGACCTAAAAGGGAACATTTTCTAAAAATGTTGCTAGACGGTCTGCAGGGCATCAAGGGCCATCTTCTGGGTCACCTGTTCCCTGAGAGCCTGGGTGTCACCTGTTCCCTGGGTGCCAGGGGGCCTGCTCTTCTTAAAGGAGAGCTGGGGATGGACGCGGACTGCGACCGAGCCTTTTACGGACAGACGTACCCAGGCTGGCTCCTTCAAATGTCATGGAAACCCCGGGGTGGCAAGGGCCCCCGGGGGGCCATTTGGCCTGGACTTTGCTAAAATATCAGTTTCTGCCCAGTCAGCCCCCACCTCCTCTCCAGCCTGGTCTCCCGTCTGCCTTCCCCACACCCGTCCTGGTTCTGCCCCCCCTTCACCCACGCTGCCTCTCTTGTAGTTCCTGGAAAGCATGGGCTCGTCACTTAGAGCAGCGCTGTTCCCTCTTCCTGAATCCCCCGCCTTCCAACCTCAGCTCCAACGTCACCTCTCCGGAGCCTTCCCATGACCACCCCATCTGACACAGGACCCCGCTATTCTCTTTCCCAACCCTTGTCAGGGTTTGTCACTTCGGTGTCACCTTGAGTCTGCTCCTTCTGCTCACTCATAAGCACGATTCGGCAGGGACTGAGCTGGCCACCCCTGCCCTCCACCCCTGCCCGTGTGCCTCAGCCAGGCCCCAGGCTCGACCTGATCCGACTTCCCAGCTTTCTGGCTTCTTCTCTTCCCACTGCCTGGCAACCTCCTAGGTGCCTCTCTGGGCAGCGCTCTGTTCACCCAAGTCCCATGTCCTCTCCCACCTCCAGCCTTTATGCCGCTGGGCCCTTCCTACAACCCTTTCCTGTATCACCAGCTACTCTTGCCTCGGCTCACATCACTTCCTCCTGGAAGCCCCCCTGAGCCTCTCTCCAGCCTGTTCGGGGACCCTTCCCTCTATTCTCACGGGAAATTGTAGTGTCCCTCATATTGCCCTTGGCATAGTGCCCTTTAATTGCCAGTTTGCTCTGTCCGTTTCCTCTGTTGGAAGCCTGGGGGCTTCATGAGGACGGGGACTGGCTGCCAGGCTTGGGGTTGGAGAGAAGACCCTGATTTGAAGATCCTGGGACATTCATGAGCAGCTGGACCAGAAGGATATCATTCAAAGCCACTGCGCCTCAGGGTCCCAGCCAGGAGGACCGAATCCTCCGACTGGGTTCCAGAAGTAGGAACCATAGAAAAGTCCTCAGAGAGGACTTCTAGAGAGCACAGAGGCCTGAAGAAGCCCCACTGCTAAAGGCCTGGATCCACCTTCTCCTCCTGTTTGCAGGCGGCCTGAGGGGGGCACAGCTCTCCTAACCTGCAGGCAGGTGAGGACTGCCCCTTCTCTGGCCCTCCTGGCTGTGAGGAGGTCTACCCCAAGTGAGCCACCTGTGTGCGTGTGTGTACGTGTTGGGGAAGATGCTCACGGTCAAGGTGTTCCCTGCTCTTCAAGAGAGACCCGTGATCAGGACCAGGTTGGTCAGGGTCTAGCCAGGAAGCAGTGTCTGCGGGAATGGGGGCCCCAATGCAGGAGGGGCTGGGGACATGGCATTCTGAAAGGGGAGTGGATGGTCAGAGAAAGTGTCACCAGCCAGTCTTGCCACGGGCAACAAGTCAGAGGTTTCAGAGGCCTTCAGGACACCAAGTGCATCTGGTCGCCCACAGTGGGCGGTGGAGAGCCGTTCCTCAGCAAGGCCAACAGACCAGACACCTCTGCCTCTGTCCATCCCTGCATCTGACAGCTACAGCCCTTGGAGAGTCGTGGTATCCCTGCATCTGCCGAGTCTCCTGCAGATTTCTCTTTGAACCAGCTCGACCCCAAACCCATTTGGAAAAGGGGATTCTGGAAAGCATGATTCCCAGATTTACCAAGTTGAAATAACACCAACCAGCAGGGGGGCCTGTCCCCACTCGTTTCTTCAGCCTCCTCTCCTCCCCCGTCTGTTTATACTCCCCATGTGCCTGGCTCATGCTGTGCCCTCCATCCTGAATGTCCTTGCTCCCTTATTTAGCTGGTCAACGCTCCTTCGACTTTAGGATCCTGCCCTGGAGACCCGTTCCCTGAGAAAGCTTTCCTCTCAAGAGTCCGATCTCCTCTGGGCTCCCAGAGAACTTGGCACACACCTGAGTTGCAGCTCCAGCTGCCCTCTGCTTCCTCATCCCCAGGTCACGGAATATCTTAGCAACAAGGAGCTCACAGGCTGGGGGCGGGGGAGGACATCCGGGGAGGGAGACAGGCTGCCTTGGCATGGATGCTACTTGACCACTGGTTTACTGTGCTTCAGAGGGACCTGGGAGCTTGGTAAAAACTCAGACTCCCTGTCCTCACCTCCCTCAGATGCTGATTTGGTGGCTCTGGAGCTGGGCCCAGGCTCCTGAATTTTTCAGCAAATATCTTGAGTGATTCCCCATCACACTGGCTTGACTGCCTGGGCGGGATGTGTTTTTAACCGATTAAGTCTGATGCTTTTATAGAGGGAAGTTCTGCCTCTTCTGATAGAGAAATGAGTGACTCTCCCATAGTTTGTTAACAATACTTACTGTCAAAATATGCCTAAGTCCCTATAGATCATATTCTGCTTTTACTGAAAGCCCTGAGCTCCGATTAAGGGACTCGAGAGTTCACATGTTTCCTGGAGAAGGCCGTGGAGACCAATGCAGAGTTTTGGTGCGGGGCCCTGCCAGGGTCCCGACCTGGACACGGAGGCCCAGCAAAGCCTCAGCCATAAGAAAAGCTCCTGGGCACGCTGAGCAGTGCTGAGGAGGCCCCGGCTGGGAAGGGCTCAGTGGCTGATGGCCAGTCAGGCCCGTGGGAGGGGCTCAGAGCCCAAGCCACAGCAGCCCGTGTCTGGGGAGCTGGGACAGGGAGCAGATTCTTTCCTGTACACAGGAGTGAGGAGGACAGTGTCCTGGAGGCACCTTGGGCCCAGCTGGCTGGGGAAGTGGACTAGTGTGGGGTGGGGGCCGCCAGCTCTAGGCTGCAGAGGGTGACAGCGAAGAAGCTGGAAGCGGGACAGGAGTCCCAGCATGCTGATTTCCACACAGCCGGGCTTTGCCGGCTTCCACATCTGCTCCTACTATCCCCTCCTGGTGCCCCAATGAATGTGGCTTCAGATCCGTGGCTCAGGGCCCCAGGAGAGGGAGAGGGAGACTCTTGACCCTCTCGGACCTCCTCGGCTCGGTGGTGGGAATTTGGCACGCTCTGGGCTTCTCCCTGGGGGCTGCCCGATGAAGTGCTGACTAAATTATCTCCTGACCTGGGTCATTATTTTATTTAAAAATACAGAGTAAATAAACCCACCTACAATCCCACCCCTCCTGGTCAACACAAGTGTGGCTTGCATTAGGCGTAACTCCTTCCAGTCTGTTTCCTGTGCACGCACATGTGTTTGTATTGTAGGTCCATCGAGTTACCTATTCCGCAGGGTGGCGTAAGCATTTTCTGTATTGCTGCAGAGTCTTCATGACCATTCTTTTAAAAAAAAAGATTTTATTTATTTATTTTTAGAGGGGAAGGGAGGGAGGGAGAAAGAGATGGAGAAAAACATCAATGTGTGGTTGACTCTTGTGCGCCCCCTACTGGGAACCTGGCCCCAAACCCAGGCCCAAGCCCTGACTGGGAATCCAGCTGGCTACCCCTTGCTTTGCAGGCCCGCACTCAATCCACTGAGCTACACCAGCTGGGGCAATGACCATTATTCTTAACAGCTGCCTGGGCCATTGAGCTGATGGATCATTGAGGTGGTTTCCTTCACAGCTGTTGGAGCTCCACGTCCTATCCTGGGGCCAGGCTCTGGCTCCATGAACCCAGCCAGCCCCGTGAGGCCCTCTCCCCTCTCTGTCCTCATCCACTAAGGGAGATGGAGTCTTTGAACATCATGAATCATTAGAGTGACACGGTGGGAATCCACCCTCCCCAGTGAGGCTGATCGTGTCAGCGGTCCTCCTCTCAGAGGGCCGGGGAAGCAGGGCTGCTGGTTGTGTTCACTCAGGCACGAAGGTCATGAGGCACAGCCCAGATTTGCTGGCTCCTGGCCCAGGGGGATGAAGCGGGCTTTCGGAGAGAAGGGTGCTGGAGAAGGAAGGAGGGAGGGAGACCAGGGCACCACGGGACTGCTCCGGAGGCGGCCAGCTGAGACCGTGGGAACCTCCTGCAGCTCGAGTAGCACTCGCCGCTGGGGGACTGAGCCTGTACCCAAATTTGGACACTGGGCATCTTTGCCCAAATGGAGTTTTCTGTATTTAGGATTTTTTTTTTCCCCAGAATAGGCCATTTCTTACTCGCAATGCCTGATTGCTTTCCAGAAGATAAGCACCGCTTTACGATCCCGCGGCCCAAACAGGCTGAGAGAGGGCCCCGTCTCTGGCTCACAGATGAATGTTTTATAGCAAGAGGGTCTGTGTGTGGGGCGGCTGCGCTGCTGCTGGAGAGAGAAACCCGGATCTGTAATCCCTGGGGCCACTTCAGCGACATGTGCACAGGGTGTGAGGGTCATGACTAGATGTTGCCAAATCGAATTGGTCAATGGATAGGGCAAAGACTGTCTGAGGATCTCAGAGGGCCGATGGAGCGTGGTTCTCAAAACTCCCACAAGACCCAGGTAGTCTTGGTGATTTGACCCTCAACGCGGGAACTGACTCCAAGCCCCACAGCTGGAAGGCTCTGCTACCGCTGCTCTCTCCCCTCGATGGCTGGGGTGGGAGGGACTGAGAGTTGCATCAGGACTGTGTGAAACAGGAGAGAGGTCATCAGTCAAAGAAACACGAGGGTGCAGCCCTGGCCAGTGTGGCTCAGCTGGCTGGAGCATCTTCTGGTAACTGTAACCAAAAGGTCGCAGTTCGACTCCGGGTCAGGTGTACACATTCCTCCCCTGGCCCCGCCCCAGTCCCGGCACAAGTGAGATCACTGGTCCTGGAGCAACTGATATGTGCTTCTCTCTCTCTCCCATCCTTTCTCTCTAAAAAGCAATTTAAAAAAATCCTCGGGTGAGAATAAAAAAAAGAAAGGAAAAACTAGGGTGGAGGCAAAGCCACAGCTCACTACTAGCTAAGCTGCTAGAACTTTGGAGGTGACCATATGCTTGGCTCTCTTTTTTTTTTCAATGTCAATTTTTTTTTTTACAGCCTGTGAGCTATGAATGGTTTTACAGATGAACATTTGGAATAAATTTTATGAATCCAATGTATGGGTTTGTAGAAGCTTTTAAAAATAATTTTAAGTTCTAGAAAGTTCCATCATAGTTCTGGAACTTACAAATGTGTTCTTGTGACTTATTTTGAACCAAGGATGGCTTATTCTTTGTGCATTTCAAAAGGTACTTAAAATTATTTTTTAAAGGCTTCTACAAACCCATACATGTATGGTCAACTGATTTACATTTTTTTAAGGTTTTATTTATTTATTTTTAGAGAAGAAAAGGGAAGGAGAAAGAGAGGGAGAGAAACATCAATGTTTGCTTGCCTCTCGAGCGCCCCCTACTGGGGACCGGGCCGAAACCCACACATGTGCCTTGACTGAGAATTGAACCAGCGACCGTTTGGTTCGTAGGCCAGCACTCAACCCACTGAGCCACCCCAGCCAGGGCTGATTTAATCTTTTTTAATTGTTGTAAAATACATATAACATAAAATTTACCATCTTAATTTTTTTAAATGTTGGGTTCCATAGCATTAAGTACATTCACGTGTTGTGTGACCCCAGTTGCTGTCCACCTCCAGACCTCCTTCTAGCTTGTAAAACTGAAACTCTACACACATTAAAAAATAACTCCCCATTTTCTAAGCCCCTGTCAACCACCTTCCTAAGAAAAAAGGCAGCTGGGTTTTGTTAGTGCAATTAAACTTTTTCACTAGTATCTCTCTCAAATTATTTTCCTCATCAAAGTCAATGAGAAAATAGAGTTCTCCAAAAGAAACAGCTGTGAACAATTAAGACCTAACACGTTAGTAACGCAAGGATACCAGCATGGGCTCGTGGGACCAACGACAGACCTGGACTGGTTATTTTGACTGCCTGACTTATCAAGAAATGAATGATGCCAGAAACAATCAAATAAGGCTTGGAAAAAAATTTATAGCACCTTTTGTGTTCGTGGTCTGAATGACCGCGGATGTGGTGAAGTCAGAATGTGTATCGGCAGCCACAAAATATGTTTAGGTTTTTGTCTTGCAAAATCCATCTGAACTTTGTGGCTCTACTCACCGGGCCCAGAGATTAAGTCATCACCCCGGGACGGGTTTCTGTGAGGGCTGAATCAGAGGCAGCACGCAACAGAGAGGGATGTGCAAGAAACGTCCAAATAGAATTTGCCAGTGTTTAGCTGTTGCTGGGAAAAAGTAAGCTGGAGAGCAAGGAAGGCTAAGAAAAGGGAATCCAGGTTCCCCAAACACCCAAGGGGAAGCCGTACCCAGATTCTGCTGCCACATCTCTTGTGCTTTAAAGAGAAGGCACATCCTCTCTTCGGGTGCTCTGGGTGCACATACAAGACTCTTTTCCTGAATTTCATGTCTGCAGAGGGTGAACCAGGAGGAACCAGCTGACCTGCTGCTCCCAGGAGTGAGCATTTGCTGCCTCTGTTTGGATGGCCTGCCTTGGCTCCAGCCCCACCAATAGACAGGGTGGGGCAAAAGTAGGTTTACAGTTGTTCACAGGGAAAATGATACAATCATTAATAAATAATAATATAAGAAGGAACTCTGTGTTTTATGTACTCACAACTGTAAATCCATGCAGGTTGCTTTATAGCTGCTCTTTATTTATTGTATTTATTTTTAAATTGTATTGCTATTTTTTATTTTAGAGAGACTAAGGGAAGGAGAAAAGGAGAGAAACATCGGGCGTGATGGGAATCAAACGGTGACCTTCCGGTTTGCAGGACAACCCCCAATAGAGCCACACCTGCCAGGCAGGTAGCTCTTTATTTTTTGAAAGGAAGCATCTTTGGTGACCAGCATTCCATGTCAAAGTTGAGAGTGCATGCCCGAGGGGGCCTGGGCCTTGGAGAATGCAGGCCGGCCTCAGTGTCTGCCGGATCATTTTCCCCGGAACCCCAGTTACTAATCCTACCACTCATCTTCCCATAAACCTTCTGTGACTCCCAGCCACCAACCAAATAAAGTCCAGCTCTTGCATCAGACACTCGTAAATCCAGGGCTACAATAGTCTGTGCCATCTGACACCACCTGGAGTTAGTGCGGACGCTACAGGTGAAGGGCACTGTCCCCAACAAGACTGCCCTCACCTCAGACACCCGGCACAATTTTGCGGGCTGTGGGAGGAGTCCTCAGGTTACTCGAACTTCTGACCAACTGGCTATAATTTTCGGGGTTTCCATGACCCCCTCAGGTTTAATAATTTGCTGGAATGACTCACAGAACTCAGGAAAGTGCTATACTTACAATTATACTTTTATTATAAAGGATGTAAATCGGGACAAGACAGATGAAGAGACCTGTAGGGTGTGGTCCACAGAGATTCCGTGCCCTCCCCCCACCCTGCCCCCCACAGCATCAGGGTACTTACTCCCCACACATGGATGTGGTCACCAACCAGGAAGCTCGACCATGCTTTTTTTTTTAACCCCCAGAGTTTTTATTGAGTTTTATTACAAAGGCATTCATGACTGAGTTAGTGACTGAACCCCGTCTCCACCCCTCTTCCCTCCCCGGAGGCCAGGCTGGTACCACTGGGCTCAAAGCCCCAGCCCTATCTAATCACACAGTTAGTCTTTGACAGACAGCCCCTAACCTGAGACCACCTAAGGGCCCGCCACGAGTCATTTCATGAGCATGAACTCTGGGTGTCCCAGGGACCCCCTATGAATGCCAAAGCTACTCCTACCATGAGGGAAATCCCACGGGGTGAGTGCTCCCTCTTAGGAACCCAGGACAAGGACCAAAGGCTTCCCCACCAACCTTCACCCCTGTGCCCTCTGTGACCCCGTGCCACGTACCCTCCGCTCAGCTCAGACAGACCTCCTCCATGGGCTCAGAGCTTTTCTGCTTCAGTTTTTTCTACGGGCTGAGCTGTGTCCTCCAACGCCCCCCAATTCCCCCACCCCCCAAACTCTTATGTTGAAGCCTTGCTGGTATTTAGAACTGAGGTCTCTAAGGAAATAACTAAGATTAAATGAGGTCATAAGGATTAGTGTCCTTGTCAGAAGTGACCTCAGAGTTTGCATTCTCCTTCTGTGTGCACCCCCCCCCCCCACCGACGGAGAACAGGTCAAGAAGGGCCCGACAATAGTCGGTGCAATCTGGCACCACCTGGAGTTAGTGTGGAGGGGCACGTCCACAAGAAGGTGGCCATCTGCAAACCAGGAAGAGGGACTTCACCAGCCACGGACGTGGCTGGACCTTCCTAAGACCTGCCAGCCTCTGGAGCTGTGAGGAATGAACTCCTGCTGTGCGGGCCGCCCGGTCTATGGTGTTCTGTTCCGGCAGCCGCAGCAGGCTAGGGCAGTTCCTTTGCCAGCGCTGATTCCTCTGTCTGAAATTCCCGCCATAATCCTACTCATCCTTCACATAAATACAGTTGTCCTGTTTTAGATAAGAGAGTTGAAGACCAGAGGATTGGGTAACTTTTCTCTGTGGCAGAACCAGAGCATCAGTGCAGGCCTGTCTGCAGCCCCTACGCTCGTGACTCCACACCGTCCAGCGTCCCCACGGGGACAGGGGGTGGGTGCTATTATTAAATCCCTGAACGGCCACTCTGTGCTAATTCTCTCATGAAAAATGGCTTAAAAGGGCAAAGCTGGCCACCTCTCACAATGCCATGTTTGGGAAGCTCAGCTCCCAAACTCCCAGATGACAGATACCCTCAACTCCACGTAATATAAAAAACCACCAAAAGACCCTTAAACCAGGAGTAGTGAACTTTTTCTGTGAAGGGTCAGAGAGTAAGGGCTGTGTCACAACTCAGCCCCGATGCGGGGGTGCTAAGCAACACGTGCACGACGTGTAAGTGAATGGCATGGCTCTCGGCCAATAAAACTTTATTTACAGAATCAGGCAGCAGCCTGGATTTGGCCCCCAGGCCGTAGTTTGCCAACCGCTGTCCTGAACCAGGACAGCAGGCGTTCCTCCTATGACAGTAAGTCCGGAAGTAGTGTGGCCCCAGGTGAGCTGAGTTAGCTGCTCGGCAGCACCTTTCTGCCCGTTCCCGAGGCCAAGATACTTGGCATCTGCAGGTGACAACATCCAGAAGCAAACTCCCCGCTTCCTCTGCCAGAATGGTTCATGGGCCAAGCCTTGGCCAAAGGGAGAGGCATTAATTACCCCCGGCTGGCTGTGACGAGTGGGCGTTGATCCTGAATTAGAATCACCTGGGAGACTTTACCGACTCCCTAAGCCCTCTCCGGAGCTCCGTGTTCCGTGGCTCCGGCGCGGAGCCACAGCATGGGTATTTCTTTACCTGTTCCTAATCAGTGATAAAAGCCACTTAGACTAGCTAAAATTCACTGTGCTCAAAGGCCAAATCCTGACCACCATCGAAAGAGTGTCCTTAGCAAGGAGGAAGAAGAGTGAAGGGTACTGACCAGTGTGGCTCAGTAGGTGGGGCGTCGTCTTTCCAAGGCAAAGGTCACTGGTTCGGTTCCCAGTTGGGGCACATGCCTGAGTTACAGGTTCGATCCCTAGTTGGGGCAGTTTGAAAGGCAACCGACTGATATTTCTCTCACATTGATGTTGTTCACTCCCCCTCTTTCTCCCTTATTTCCCCCTCTCTAAAAATAAATAAATAAAATATTTAGGAAAAAAGGGCGAAGACTGACAGCAACCAACAGTGTGGGCTGCACCCCAATAATGCCTCTCATTTATAAAATGGAAACCAAGGTAGCATCTACTTTAACAAAGGTCATTGCAAACTTAAATGAAGTGATACACGCCAGGTGCCTGGTATGGCACCTGGCAAAGAGTAGGCACTCAATTGCCTGTTAGCATTACATATTAGCAACCGATTGCTATTAATTGTTGTGATGAAGACTTCCTAGATACTTTGCGTACATTATAGAGAATGTGCCAGGTCAATGACATCAGCTTTTTAATTCTATTTGAACACCAGGTTTCTCTCAGATGTTTGGAAGGCTTAGAGAAGCAAGCATTTGGGAAAAAAATCCTTCCCTAACAAATGTCTTACATAAAAACAGCCCAGAAATTGGTTTATTTCTACTGTCTGTTGAGAAGCATCACGAGACAAACTCCTAGGAGGTGTCTGGAAGCCTCACTCTTTTCTCATCCCGGGAGAAGACTGTTTCCCCCGATTCCCACTCCAGAACATCTTCTTGTTTTCTCCTCTATTTCCAGCCACTGTTCAAAGCCAAGTGCAAAATCTTCCTTAATAGTTTCTTTTCTTCCTTTTATCCCCTAATGATCATAAACTTAGGGGCTTATAACAACACAAATCTGGTCCTTCTTAGTTCTGGAGGTCAGAAGTCCAAAGGGGGTCTCAGTTGGCTGAAATTAAGGGGCCAGCAGGCTAGAGATGGCCTGTGTTCCTTGCTCGTGGCCCCTTCCATCATCGTCGTCAGCAGCGGCGGCGGCGGCGGCTTTCCCACACTGCATCCCTTTGACCCTCGGCCCCTGCCTCCCGCTTCTACATTTAAGGACCTTTGTGATTACATTGAGCCCACCCACGTAATCCAGGATACTCTCTACCTCTCATGATCTTTCATCACATCTGCAGAGTCCCTTTTGCCATAACATATTCCAGGTTCCAGGAATCAGAACGCAGACCTTTGAAGGGGCGTCATTCTGCCAACCGCACCTCATGATCTCTAAATGCCCCCACTTTGCTCCAGCATCAGGGTCCTCCTCTTTACCTACCCGGCTCCACTGTCCTCACCTGCTCACCTTCCTGCAGGATCCAGGCCTTTCCTGGACCAGAGGCACCAGCTCCTGAGCTTGTTCTGCCACATGGAGGGGGGTGGGGGGAGCAGGGATTCTATGGCCAGACTGCTGGGGTCCAGCCCCCAAGTGGCTCTGAGCCCTTGTATACACCTCTCTGTGCCCGTGTCCTCGTCTGAACAACAAGGCCATGAAGAGCACCTTCGTCACAGGGCTGTGGGTCCTATGTGCTTAGAACAGTGCCCGGCACACAGTGGGGCTACATCAGCACCAGCTGCTATGGTCTTACTGTGCTCACAGGCTGCTCTTTTTGGGAACCGTCTCCTAACTCAGTCAGCCTTCTTAAGAGGCACCTACATTTTATTTTATTTTGTTTTGTTATGTTATGTTATGTTATTTTACTTTATTATTTTATATTTTTTAACAGTTCAAACACACCCAGCAACTCGGAACAGATTTCTAGCAGCTTTTGCAACCAGTGTATCTCCAAGTGTCCACCTGCCTCAGAATCCCCTGCATTTAAAAACACACCAGACCCGTCTGCGCACTGAGATTTCAGAGCCCAAGGACAGCCCTCCCTGCAGGGCCAGGAGCAGGGGTCCTCCTGGGAGGATGTTCAGAGAGGCTGGGGCCTTCCTAGGGACCCCCCACTGAGTGCCAGGAATGGTCTCGTTCCAAGAACAAGACTTAGGGCAGGAAGTGAATGGGAGGCAGGTAGATGTTGACCATCTGGCTGATGGTTTTTATTCTTCTGGGGGCCCCTTGGCCCTTCTGAGAACTTGACAGAAGTCACTGATCAGTGCTCACGTGTGGGCCGAGGTACAGGCAGCAAGGCCCTATGGCCATCTCCAGAAAGAAGGGAGGAAGCTGTAGCCCCCGGCCAGACCATGGTCCAGCATGTCCCTCTCACTGGCTTCGCTAGGAAGTCCAACTGTCACAGCCCCAGGCCACGAAAAGGAGGGCTTGGTGTGAGCACAGCCCACAGGCTAGGGTCGTTCAGCTGGCTTCAGGGAGACTTCTGAGCCCTGGAACCGGCTGAGCCCCCGAGCCTGCTGGTACCTGAATGGGAAGACTCTCCTTCCCTCCCTCTGAGATGTTCCAGGCTTCCTGGAGCCCACCCGGAGCTTAAATAAACACCCCGTGGGGATGGTGAGACTCCAGAACTAAAATAAGCTTAAATAATATCCCCGAAAATTGTAAATTGTGTATTTAGGAATTGGAATGTATGAGGAAGGGTTTTCTCTTCCTCTATTATAGCTTCCACCAAAGGGAAACAAATAATGAAGCTCCCCCAGGCTAAAGTTAGAGTCGACGTATAGTTTACACCAGAAAATATACAGTTAGGTATCAATTTGGAAAGCACGAACTTCCAGTGTGGAAGGCCTCCCGGTGACCACAAGCTGCTTACAGCCAGGACCCAGGGCAGCGGACGCCTCTGTGTGGTCCCGACACGCAGGAAGGGAGAGGAGGTGAATGTATCGAATGTTTACCGTCTACCGGGCACGAAGACGCGTTCTGTTACGACGTCCTGACAACAGTTATGAAATGGGACTTATTAGCCTCATCTTCCAGGGGAGCAAACTGAGGTTTGAAATGGACGAGGAACTTGCCCAATGTCATGGACGAAGGGAAAGTTGTCATTAGTTTGAAGCCAGTGCAGCTAATGAGGTCTTTGCCTAATCACCTGTTTATCGTTTAGCGCTCTAGTTTTCCCTCCTCTTTTGAGTACTTGAAGGACTTTACAAGTTCTTCCAAGGGTGTATTTTTAAAATGGTTTATGGGTGATTAAAGTTGCTGGGTGAGGCTGCTGGGGAGTGGCAGAGTTCACATCCAGCCCATCTGACTCCCCTGCCCATGACCTTGAGCTCCCCGCTTCAGTGGGAGGAGGAAGATGGGTTTCCCCCTGGAATCTGAAAAGGCTGGCGTTGGGGGTGGGGGCGGTCTGAGGCAGAGGCTGGAGGTCCACGCTGGGCCCTTCCATCTGCCCTGTGAAGGGGACGGAAGCTTTGAGCCTGTGCTGGCTGATGCAGGTGAGAGGGTCCTCATAATCCCTTCTCTGGCTTCCACTGATCGAATTTAAATCCGAAATGTCTGAGTTCAGCTGAAACTGATTAAATTTTCTGCCGCTAGGCAGCATGGGGGTCTCAACGAGAGATGTAGGGAAATTAAATCGCATTTCTTAGAAATCCCCAATTGTAACAAATTCATTTCTTCTTTCTGTCCAGAGTCTGGCTGCCATCTGGGACATCCACTATGGGTCTGATCCCTGGGCTTCAAGATCCCTGGGCTTGCCACCGCCGCAGCTCGAGGGGCTGCCTGAGTTTACACAGGTCACATCCCAGCGGGCTCTGCAGGACCTGGCCAAGGACTGCAGTTTGCCGCCAAGTCCTTATGTCTACAGACACCATTAAGAAGTCACTGCATGCAGGCCCTGGGCTGGGCGCTGTGCCTGGTGCTGAGGACAGTCAACTGAAGAAGACACTGGCCTCGTCCTCAAGACATATACAGTCTATGGCAGAAAAAAAAATGCTTAGAAGGCACTGGTTCTAGAACTTTCACTGGGAACTGCTCCTGATTGCTGCTTTTCAGCACTGACATCAGCCCATCTCCTACTGATCTGTCAATAAATACCGTATTTTTCACCATAAGATGCACCTAGGTTTTAGAGGAGGAAAATAGGAAAAAAATTTTTGAAGCAAAAAAGTATTGGTAAAATATTTAATGGTAAAATATTTAATAACATAATATTTCATCAATATAAATGTAAACAGAACTCCACAGCAGTATTAACAATTAATATTCCTCTCAAATTTGGGTGTGTGTGTCTTATAGTCCAAAAATACGGTGTTTGACCACCTACTGTACGCCAGGCTCTGTTTAGGTGTTTGGGATAAATCAGGGAACAAACAATAAGCATACGAATAAAGTGGCCTTGAAGCCTGTTTTTGTCTCTCTGCCCGTCTTGTCTGGGGGAAGCCGTTATTGGTGCTTCAGGCTGAACAACCAAGTGATACATTTAATTCTAAGGCATCCCCCACCCCCATGCTCGCCCCCTGAATTCCCGTCCCCTTTTGATCCCCAGTCAAGGCCAACTTCAAAAATCCCTTGGTAATCAGCTGGGAGCTTGCAGGCCCCAGACAGCCCTTCAGCAGCCTGTGGGAATGTCCCAGGAGGAACATTTTTTGTCCAAAGAATGACAGGAGTTTAATTACTGTGTGGCCCAGGTTGGTGATTTCCATTTGACAGAGTGGAGCCCAGACAGTCCCTAGGGAAGGCCCGTTGTGTAAGGTTGTGGCCGCCGGGGCCTGCTCCAGCCAGGGCAAGAGAGGGCCCGGGGCCTGCGCCCTGGGTGGGGGCAGCAGGAATGCTTTGAATGCCTCATCCACATGCGGCCTTGAGTCTTCCCGCTGGCTACTGGGGGCAGTTTAATTAATAACGTCCACTGCTTGTCATTTATCATTAGCGAAACAGGAGGGGCCAGGGTGAGGGCAGCCATGAGGGCAGGGGAGGCTCTCTCAAAACAAGGTACATCAATAAATTAAAGTTTTACCCTTCAGTCTCACGGGGTGGCCGCGGTTGGGCAGCCCCACATTTTTCTCCTCTCGTTCGGAAACCTGTCTGGTCCGTCTGCCAGGGCTTTGCAGCAGCTCGTAACAGGTTTCATCAATGGGCGTGTTTTTCCCTGTCAAATGTCGGCGAAGGACTGGGTGTGCGGTAGGAACGGGAAGAAGAGAGTGGAATGTATCCCGGAACTGGTTCCCTTTGGGGCTGCAAAGGAGAACTCAAGGGTGGATCCAGCCTGAGGTTGGATATTGTTTGGCCTCCATGGTATTGGACAAATTGGAGAATTTTACATTAAAATATGGGTTTCTGGCTTTTCTTTAAAAAAGCAAGATGTAGCAAAAAAAAAAAAACCGAGTGCTCTTTTTCAGCCTTGGCAATGTGCAGCTGATGGCCAGCTTAGGTGGGCGGGGCAGCCGTGTGAGGCCGCGGATGTTTTGCACAAAGGCACCTGGCAGATGGGGCAAGTGGAGGCCGAGTCCAGAGCAGGCTTCCTGCCCTGCAGAGGGAGGCGTCGTAGGCAGGATGCACGCCTTCTAGTTCACGGCCTCCACAGACCCCTGCTGCTTCACGCCCGCCTGCCCTGTTCATTCATGTTACTGGCCTGAGTTTTGACTCCTAGCATGACTTCGGGATGCTGTTCCGTCTCCTCTGTGTGAAGACTCCTCTTCATCCTTCGAGGCTCAGATCAACTCTAACTTTTCCAGGCACTTTCCTGGGCTTCCCATAAGAGCTGGAGTTTCCCTCCTTTATTTTCTCAATAGCCCATGCACACATGGCTATTATGGCCCCTGGCACACCGTTGTCCTCTAATTTGTTAGAGGTCTTTGTCCCCATAGACACTGGTCCCCTTGAAGACACCCTCCTCGTTTCTGCCGTCCCTGACCTGACATGTAGACTTAATCACTCGGGGCTCACTGGATGACTTTGTGGCGAAGGTTGGATTAGGAAAGGGAGGCCTTCAAGAAGTTGCCAAAATTTCCAAGCCATGAAGGTCAAGGTGGGAGGGGAGGGGTCCAGGGTTGAGGGGAATAAAGGGAAAAAAAAAATGGAACTACTGTAATAGCATAATCAATAAAATTTATTTTAAAAAAAGAAGAGGTAAAAGATTTTAGCTTTGAGGTTTTGAAATGACCTTAGCCTTCTAGTTCCCTCTCTTGGATACTCTATAAGGCACTTGAAATCTTAAAAATTATATCTATATATATATATATATATATATATATATATATATATATATATATATATATGAGGTCTGTCCAGAAAAAGTCTAGCTGTTGTTAATATAATGAGAATGATTTGTGTGACATCGATGTAACCTGGCAGCCAAGGAGAGTGGACTGGAATGCACATGTGTGAACAATGATGACTTCACCGTACTTGTCAGTGAGGGCAGTAAATGCCATTGAGTGAGCACGTGTACTGTGTGGTCGTCACATTCTAAATGACTGAGAGGTAGGGCAATGAATCTGCATCGAATTTTGCACTAAGCTTGATCATTCCTCCATGGAAACTATTCGGATGGTTCAGCGGGTTGCAGCAATGGCAGCTTCATCACAACAATGTGCCCACTCACACATCACGTCTTGTGCAGAGTTTTTTGGCAAAACATCCAATCACCCAGGTGACTCAGCCCCGCCTAAAGCCCAGATTTAGTACCCTGTGACTTCTGGCTTTTCCCAAAACTAAAATCACCTTTGAAAGGGAAGAGATTTCAGATGGTTGATTAGATTCAGGAAAATATGAGGGGGCAGCTGCTGGCCATTGAGAGAACTGTGTGAGATCCCAAGGTGCCTATGGTGAAGGGGACTGAGGTGTCATTGTCCTGTGTACCATATTTCTTGTACCTTGTATCTTCTTCAATAAATTTCTCTATTTCTCATATTACATGGCAGGATACCTTCTGGACAGATGTCATATATCCAATCTTTTCCCCCAGTGTTACTGAGGTATGATTGACATATAACATTGTATAAGTACAATGTGACAATCTGATACACAGATATTTTGCAAAATGATTAACACAATAAGGTCCATTAACACCCGTATCACCTCACACAATTGCTATTTGTATGTGTGTGGTGAGGACATTTAAGATCATTCTCTTAGCAATTTTCAAGTAGACGACACAGCACTGCTACCTACAGTCATCATTCTGTACACCAAACCCCCAGAACTTGTCTATAACCAGAAGTTTGTAGCCTGCGAGCAGCATCTCCCCACCCTCGCCAACTCCTTGCCCCAGGAAACCGCCATTCCGCTCTCTGTTTCTGTGAGTTTGGCTTTTTTAGGTTCCACACATAAGAGATCATGCAGTCTTTGTCTTTCCCAGGCTGACTTATCCACTCAGCATAATCCTCTCAAGGTCCACCCGTGCTGTTGCACAAAGCACAGTTTCTCCCTTTTTCGTCGCTGACTAATGCTGCATTGCATAGTCATACACCCTGTTTCCTTTACCCATTTGCCTGGTGACGGACACTCAGGTTGTGTCCTTGTCTCAGCTGCTATGAACACGGGCGTGCAGACAGCTCTTCGAGACAGTGACGTCATTTCTTTCAGACATACACCCCAAGGTGAGATTGCGGAGGGATATGGTAGTTCTGTTTCCAATTTTTTGAGGAACCTCCATACTGTTTTCCACAGCGGCTACACCGATTTATATTCCCACCAACAGTGCACAAGGCTTCCCTTTTCTCTACACCCTCGCCAACTCTTGGCCTCTCTTGTCTTTTTGAAGAGCACTTTCAGCCATGTTGACTTCGGGGTTTCCTCTGATCAGGAGGCTGAGTGTCTGGGATGCTTCACATTTTGTTTGTTCTGTTGAGACAGGAAAAAGCATGGTGAACCGCATTGGGCTTTGGAAGCTTGTGTTCCCCACGGACTCGTATGCCCCACTTCATTGGCTAGAGCGAGACACATGGCCAAGCCTGGGTGAGGCCAATGGGTGAGGGACGTAACATCCTTTTCCAGAGAGGAGGAGGGACTGACTACCTGTAACCAGAGGGCTTTGGAGCACAGGCATTCAAGCAAGTAATTACAGGACCAGAGAAGTAGCATAGACTTCTGCACAGTGCTAGGAAGGGAAAGGGGCTAACTCTGCCTGGAAATCAGGGAAAGCTTCACGGAGGAGGTGACGTATGAGTTGGTCTTGAAGAATGTGTACGAGTTCACCAGGCAGAGAAAATGGAACATTTAGGTGGAGTGGAAAAGGCAAATGGCAGGACATGAAACTGTGAAACAGCCTGGTGTGTTCTCAGGGGCTGGAGCACGCAAGTGGGGCGTGAGGTCAGGGAGCTAACTCCGACTGATGGACCGGGCCAGGATGTGGGCGCTTTGATCACCAGGCTGGGGATTCGGGGCTTTTCTCCAGCGCTGAGGGAGAGGCACGGAGGTCTCTGAGCTGGACGTTGGGATGCTTTTATCCTAAGTACAGAGAAGCAGCCAAATAAAAGGGGGGCCTTAAATCGGGGAGAATCCCCTGAAGAGTCAAGGCTTTTTGCACTGGAGACCACATAGGCACCCTCTCCAGGGATCTACCTTCAGGGAGCCGGCACAACTCGCAGGCAGGCGCGGACAGGGGTGCAACCAGGAACCGCCATCCCGGAGGGGCTGAGCCCCTCGGACCGCCTGACCCTGCGCCACCCCCTGCGCCGGGGAGAGAGGCTCCTCCCCGGCCTCCGGAGGCCTGGCGTGGCGGATATTTGTCTGTGATACGATTGTAATTTGGGCCCCTTTTGGCCGCAGTAAATTGTCCTGTTTGCACAGCGCCAGGCTGAAATAGCCCGGCGCGCGCGCCCCAGGAAATGAGCTCACGGCCGGCCTGGCCGCCGCGGGGAGCGCACTGCAGCCGCCCCGGCGCTCCAGGCGCCCCCGCCGGCCAGTGCGGGCGGAGCTGCTATTTTTTCATTTGACCGACTTAAACAGGTAATTTGAATTATGATCATGAAAAAGTGCCCCAAAGTGTTCTGTCTGCCACCGAAAGCTCAGAGCAAAGGGACAGACGCTGCAACGGGGTTTTGGGAGCCGCAGCATCTTTTAGGAGCCAGGATGGCGGAGGAGGGACCGAGGCTTAAGTCGGAGACGCGCTTCTTGGGCCGCCTCCCAAGAGGCGACAAAGAAAGCCCAAACCCTCCGTGACAAATTCCAATTTCACAAAAATGACTTCTCAGTCGGACCCTCCAGCCACGGGGAAGGGCATCTGAAGCACAGTTACACCCACCCTCCCAGCCCCTGCGTGCAAGGCGCACCGGCTATTTTCATTTCTCCAGCCTCTGGCGGCGCTCGACCCCTACGCGTACACAGACTCATCAGCCTTATGATAATAGTGGCATATGTGCAATTCTGCGCTCCTTTTCCCACATGCTTTTAATTTCTAAATGGTCTCCTGTTACACCATGTTCCAATGTACCATGTTCCTAGTGTTATAGTACTTCTTTGGATGTATATTATTAATAGTATGTGCCATCATTTATAGGACCACCCCCCTATGTTGGCCAGAGAAGGTGTCTCCAGTTTTTCCCCGTCATAAATAACAGTGCAGTAAATGTCTCTGTAGATACAGAATTGTTCTCTCTTCCTGATGAATTATTTCCTTAGCATTAATTCCCAGGAGGAAGATTATTGGGCCAAAGGCTATGAACATTTTTATGTCCCTTGGTATTATTGCCAAATTGCTTTCCGAAAAGGTTGTGTCTGATAATTTACGTTTTAAAAGGAGGAGTTGCTCTGGATGGTGTGGCTCAATGGACGGAGTGCCGGCCTGCAAACCACTTGGATTCCCAGTCAGGGCACCTGCCTGGGTTATGGGCCAGGTCCCCAGTAGGGGGCATGCGAGACGCAACCACACATTGATGTTTCGCTCCTTTTCTTTCTCCTTCCCTTCTCCTCTCTCTAAAAATAAATAAATTAATTTTTTAAAAAAGTTTAAAAGGAGGAGCTAACCAAACGTGCACACTGCACTCTCTTATCCACATGCAAAGACCATGACCTTGAGGATCAGAAGAACAGGTCCCTGTGGGCAGCTCTGGGCGGAGGTAAAGGTGCCCGTGGAAAGTGAGGCAGAGGGGTGGGTGCCCTGTCCTCAGTGTCTGTACTTTCACGAAGGGCAGGTTTCCTGGACTTTGGACTCCTTCTCCTACCCCTCTGTTCTCTCCGTCAAATGTTCAAACTTGTCACTCCCAAGTCCCTACCTTCCCGTCCACCCTCAGCATCCCTCCTGCCAGGGCCACCTTCTGTCCACTTCTCTATGGTGCGGACATGGGAGGAAGACTTGGGAGCATAAATGAGACTCTGTGAGGGGCTTCTGGCCCCCCCTGGACAGTGCTGACACGGCCGATCCACCCAGACCTGCCTCTTGGGCAAGTTGGGGCCCCTCGTTCCCTAAGTGGCTACAGAGGAGCAGGAATCAAGCCTGTCTTCCCGGAGCCCAGTTGTTCCCCCGTCAAGTGCTTGCCTCCCCCAGTGTCACCAGGAAAATAATGCCACTGCCCATGATGTCAGCTGGGGTGACACCCACGCTGTTATGGGAGAAAAGACATCAGCAAATTGAGCGTTTGTGGGGTGCACAGGAGCCGCTCTGTCTTTGGTTGCATCTCCCCTGGACCCAACACGGTGCTGTGGGCTGAGCTGGGCGAGACCCTTGGGAGTTGCTGCCAGGGCGGGGGGTGTGGAAACGAGCCAGGGCCATGAGACCGGACCCTGTAAGGGCCGGGGGCAGGGGCAGTCTGCCCCAGCTTGGGACTCAGGGAAGCTTCATTGATAAAGTGAATTTGGGTCCAGCTTTCAGGAGTGTGTGGGACTGTAAAACCTTGATGGGAAGACATCCTCCCACGCGGAAGAAGCAGCAAAAGCCCAGGTATGGAGGTAAGAGGCGAGGGAAGGGCTTTCACCCACCAAAACAATCCCTGAACACCTGACGGCCTCTAAGCTCTTCAGTGTCCTGACAACAAGCCTCTCCCCCAACTCATCCTGGACAGCCGTGTGTCTCACACCCAGAAAGGTCAGAGAGAAGTCTCCACGTTGATTGGCTGCTCCCGTGAATTGGGTGAGGGTATATCTGCCCCTCCATCCTGAGGCTGTCCCACTCCAGGGGTAGTTCCCCCAGAGGCAGATACCTGCACAAGACCCCAGGCCCCACCACGGAGCCCCAGTTGCTGACGTGCGGTCCCGTCCTCGAAGAGTCCAGACTGGGGCTGAAGGGAGGGGAGCTCTTTGCTAGGAGAGGCCAAGTGCACACAACCAGCTCTGCTCCCCACAGGTTGTGTGCACTTGGGCAAGTGGCTAACAGCTCTGACCCGTGGTTTCCTGGACTAGAAAATGGGGATAGTGATCGTTGTACCCCGTATACACTCCCCCGATTTGCCCTCGCCGCTGCTTGTATTGTCTCGAGGAATACGAAATCCAGGTGCCTGCCCTTTGGGAAGTTCCTCTTGCTGCCCTACATTGTAGGGCCAAGGGGGCTCTAGAACACAACCAGGGTCACGAGGGGGGCAGGGAGAGGTGAGGGGAGCAGGGAGGGGTGAGGCAATCAGAGTTTGCTTGTTTTACTGGGGAATCTGGGGGAACATGATGAGCAGTTCGATTTTCTGACACCCACTGGGGCTCCCTGGCTGTCTGCTCTAAGCCTCTTCTCCAGCTTTCCTCTCCATTCCTCTTCTTCCAGCTTTGTTGGAAGGTGCCCCCAGCCCTTCCAACGAAGTCCAAGTTTGCTTAAGTCGGCTGGAATCGAGGTTTATGGCTTGCAGTCAGACAATCCCCTCCATTCAGCACTTCTGCCCGACTCACAAGGTTGTCCTAGAGATTAAAGACGGGTGTGGGTGACAGGCACAGCACAAGGGTGCTGGAGAGGTTGCTGTCACCACTGTTGGTCTGAGTTCATCTTCACAACAACGCATGCACGAGGCAGGTGGCACGCACTTGTCAAACGAGGAGGAAACAGAGGCTCAGCGAAATCAAGCGGCCCTCCTGAGTTGCTTTTCTAAATGGCAGAGCAGGGGCTCAGTCCCAGATACGTGTGATTGCCATGTCCCTGAGCCACAAATTGTCCCTCACTGCCCTGGGGCTCCTTCCGTGCTGGTCCACCTCACCCAAGCATCGCCCATCAGCTGAAAGCACACTGCCTTCCAGAATGCCTGCCGCAGCTCAGGTACTGGCCCAGCCAAGCAGAGCGGGATCCAAGAACACGGGTCTGGGGTGGGGGAGGGGCCGTCCCAGCCCTCCACGTGAGCATCCTGCAGCCCGGGGCTTGTCCCTGCTGTCTCAGGTAAAACTTTGGAAACCTCAACCCCTAATTACCGCCTGGCACAGGGCTCCCAGTGGTTTCCGGGTGGCTTGTATTGACTCGCGCTGTCTTCATAGGACATGGGTCCGGGCTAAATTTAAGCACCGTCACAGACAATTTAACAGCTTTCTGTGGGGGGGGTAATTTAATGGTAAACCATAATTACCGATACAACTGATACCTTAATTCCCAAAACAATCTGTGGAGGTGTGCGGAATTCAAATCAGTCCAATTAGAATTCCATCTCCTCATAATAAAATACAGCATAATTGCTAATTGCCCCCCTGGCTCACAATATTTTAAGGCAGAAAGTTGGGTTTGTGTTTTAATATGGCTTTTATTTTAAAGTGTTTGTTTTAAATTTTGGACCCTTGCCCACGAGAGGGAGAAGATGCGAGTCTCTACTCGGGGCTCCTGTGAGGCCTCGGTGCTTCTCCCCTTGGTGAGGGCGGGGGGCCAGGAGCAGGGCCGGCCACGCAGGGGGCTCCACGCATGTCAGAGGTCCAGCTCTTAGCAAGACCAGGAGACGCTCTGTCACAATGAGCCACTTGGCTTTTAGACACTTTTGCGTTGACAAAGCATCCTGATGAGCACTAGAGTCAGACAGGCAGAGGCTTAAAGCCAGACCGTAGGGTGCAGATAAGTTATTTAACTGCCACACGACTCAGGATTCCGGTCTGTAAAATGGGTATACTCATTGCCTTTCCTCACGGGGTTGTTAGGAATCTCAATGCAGTGCCTGGCACGCAGTGAGCACTCCAGAAGGGGCAGCTGTGTTATATCATAAAGTCACTCACTCGTGCTTCACCACATCCCGAGAAATGCACGCACAAAGATGTGTACTGAACAGTGTGTGCCAGGCATGGTTTTAGGTGCTGGTTCTCGGTGTTGGGGAAAAAACAGTGAACGTATGAGGTCAAGCCCCTGTCTTTGTGTAACTTCCATTCTGTTGGGGAACCGATGATAATAAACAAATGAAGACATAAAATACTTTTAGCCCTTCATAAGTGATGGATGGGCTCTGGTTCCTGTGGTGTGGCCACGGAAGACCTCCCTGAGGAAGTGGAATCTGAGTGTATCAAGCTTGAAAGCTGGATTTATGGAGGAGGAGCCTGGGACTCAAAGGCCAAACTGCAAGCAGTGTGCACACAGCATGAACGTCTGGGAAAAATGCACTGGGAGGAGCAATCTCAGAGGAGAGGGTGGGTGGGCAGGCAGCTAAGGCCCCAGAGCAGGCACGGGACCCGAGGGGCTGTGGTCACAGCTCTCTACCTTCGTCTGGAAGACGTCCTCAGGATCTCCTGGGGGTCTCAGGCAGTGGCGTCGGAGACACCTGGCTCCAGATCCTGGCCTGGGACCAACTTGCTGTGAGGCCTGACTCAGTCACTCTCCCAGGCAGCATCTTCCGCCCTAAAACTTGAGAAAAGAAGACACATCCCAGGGTCATTGGCAAGGGCTGTATGGGGTCACGTGTCTCAAGAACGGGGCCTTCAAGAAGTTCCAAGTCTGTCCCCCTACTGAAACTGAGGCCCAGAGAGGGGAAGTGACTTGCCCAAGGTCACACAGCAAGTTGTGATGGAGAGGAGGCAGGTTTTGGTCCAGGGTTCTTTTCACCCTTCCTGGCAGCCAGGAGGCGGCTTCTGCAGTGGCCAGGTAGAGGGCTTTTGCAGGACAGTCGCTGACAGGCAGCAGGCCAGAGAGGAAGTTTCAAAGGAGAGAGGAGAGCAACAGAGGCACCCCAAGTTGATGTGCCCCCGAGTTAGTGCAAAATAAGCCATCCTGCTTTCGAATTCGGGCTTTTGTTTACGTGTAGCTGCGTTGGAGACACAAGGGGGAGCAGAGCCGCTGTCTGTCAGGGACTGGGGGAGGTCGGAGGGATGGCAGGGACTGGTCTGGAACCGAGACCTTTTGCTCCAGGACGACCCCCTTCCCCTGAGAAGCCCTCTGGATTCCCAGACAGGCTCTCCCCTCCCCATTTGACAAATCCCACTTCCCAGCTGAGATCCAAGGGGCCTCCAAGATTAAAAACCCGGTCACCCACTGGTTATGGGGCAAATGGCTCCTATTACAAGAGGGCTCCAGGGGCCTGGGAACCCAGCACGGGGTGGGCAGGCGCCTGCTGACACCATCTTATCCAAGGCCGAGGCCATTCACTGCCCACGTGGAGGTGGGGGTCTGGGAGCCCCCTGAGCACCCGGCACCTCACAGGAATTACCACTCTTTCACTGGCCACTGCCAGTACAACCCCACAGATGGGAATCTGGGTCCGGGCCGAACAGGGCTTGGCTTGCTGCTCAGGAGCTCCCCTTCCCACGACTGGGGCCCGGGGAAGGGGGGTTGAGGGTGGATTCAGACTCTCAGCAGCCTGTGGGAGAAGCAGTGCGATTCGGACACAGGGTACCTAGACACGGGGCCTGACAGGCGGGGAAGGCTGCCGGGGGTTAATTCACATTTTTGGCCAACAGACCCCTCCTGCTCCCATGCCCTCTGAGGCCTCCTGGGTATAATTTTAGACTTCTGGGTGCCCTCACACACAACTTCTGTGACAGCAGATGTGACTGGCACACCCAGCAAGCCCAGCTCCTACTTCCATGAAAACGTGACTTGACTTATGTCCCCTACCTCTTTTTAAATTTTCCTCTGGGAGAGTAATCTCCCATTGCTGAATGAAAACTCGCACAGGCCCGTGACTTTCCTGCGCACTCCTGGGGACAAGAGCGTCCTGAGGTCACTTGGAGTCACAAACACCACCAGTTCGGACGCCGGAGTTCCTGGGTTCTGTGCCCTGGTCCTGTAGTGACACTAGTCCCATCGAGTAACAGCAACTGAAAGGAGACGGCGTCTGCGTTTGTACTCGGACACAATTCTCACTGACCCTCGTCTTCTGCAGACTCTGACCGGGGGCCCACAGGCGGCCAGCATTGGCTGCAGGAGCCTCACACATACAGGAGGCAGCCTGGCCTGCCTGTGCTCAGACCTATGCTCAGCCACTCACCTCCCAGTGACCAGAACCTCAGTGGCATCCTAGACAAGAAGAAACCCTGTTATACCTCTGCTGTGGCGACAATCGGGAAGCATGGTGCTCTGCGCTTCCAAAGGCCACACTCCATGTACCACAACTCCTTTGTTGCCCATGTGGGAGAAGAGCGAGACAGGGAATTTGTACTCTGAGAAATCACCAGGGGAAAGGGCGGGCAGAGCGTTTCCCCACAAGCAGCTTTAGAAAGCCGCCAGACTCAGCCCAGGAAAGCTGCACAGAAAAAGGCAGCTTTTAACGCCGAGGGTTTGAGAAAGCATGTAAGCCCTCGAGTGCTGTGATATTATTGGTGAGAGGAAGAACTATGAAGATTCTTAGGGAAATATGAAGATTTGGAAGTATTAGAAGGAGTGAAAACTATTCAGAACTTGTAGGGAGCGGCACAACCGCTACCAGCAACTCCGCGGCTTACATTCATTCTTTTAACCACTGCAAGGTTAGGAGAGATTTTTTTCTTTTCCCAAGAGTTCAGAAAAAAGTCCCAGAATAGATCCTCATTGGCTCTGCTGGGTCCTATGTCCCTCCCTAAACCAATCACTATAGCTGGGGCACTGGAGGACCTGATTGGCCAGTCCTGCATCACATGATTGGTTTGATGCGCAGCAAGCTGGAGTCAGCTCCCCCTGAACTACTCGTACTGCTGTTGGGGAAAGGGCTGCTACCAGAAGGGGGACCAGGGAAATGGGAAATTAGAGAGGAAGAAGGCTTTGAACAGGGGAAGGATTTCTGCTTTCTAAATTGGCAGTAGGAACTAATGGATGCTTTTACACAGGGTTCAGGGAGGTGAATTAGGCAGCAGTGAAAGTGTTGCTTTTTGCGACTTTTAATCATGAGATGTCAATGAAACATACTTAGCAATGTGGTATAATGATCAAGAGAGTAAGACCTGACCCTGTCACTTACCAGTGATTTTGAGGAGGTTACTTAACAGTTCTCTATGACTTGGTTTCCTCATCTACAAAATGGGTATAATAATAATAATAATAATAATAATAATAATAATAACTGTTCCCGAGCTTTTGGTGCAGATTAAATAAATTTATATACATACATAAGGCGCTTAAAACAGAGCTGGCCCAAGTTTCTGCTTCAGCTCCCAGGAGTCAGGGCACCCTCCTGCTCTGGCTGCACAGAGCTGACTGGCTGGCCTGGCAGGAGCAGCCAGCCTGGCAGGAGCAGCACCCGCTGCCCTCTGCAGCTTCTCGTGGCTGATAAACAGGAAGGTGGCAGGGCCGCCTGGGTGCCTGTGCCACCCCCACAGCCCCGTGTCTGGCCCCAACCCTCGTCTCCACTCGGGGCTGCGGTGAACTTGGATGGTGCTGCTCTCCCTGCAAGCCACAGACCGTCACAAATTGCCCTGTGGTGAGTAGTGAGCACATTTATAATTGATGAAATCGGGGCAAGAGCTCATTGCTGAGATGCTTAGTAAACAAGACACTGGTCCTGTGAGTGGGGTGAGGGATGCTTGAGAGAAAACAAGGGGACAGAAAATGAGGGGGGCAGCTGAGAGTATTTAAAAGGCCCTACTTGTTACCTTTTGTTTTTATTATTAAACTTATTTTGCAAATTTCCAGTCCTGCAGAACAGTTGCAAGAATATTACCAACTGCCATAGGCCTACCACCTCGAATCACTCATTCTCACACTTTGCCACATTTGCTTTTGCTCTTCTTTGCTGCATATACGTATATCTAATATAATAATGTACACATTATGATTTTTACTCTTTCATTCTGCTGGACCATTTGAGAGTAGTTGCAGAGATCGGGACCACGCCCCCTAAATATTTCAAGTGCATTCTTTTCTGTATCTTCAGGAGACTAGTCAACACCAGGAAATGGAATATCAGCAGAATCCTGTGATGTCATGTACAGCACAGTCCATTTTCACATCTCACTGGTTGTCCAGTACCACCCTTTATAACAGCCTTTTTTTTTTTCAGTCCAGACTGACAAATTCTTCAATAGTCAGAGGCTCTGGGAGCCGGCCCCAGGGCCCGCCCGCAGCACTGCTGGCCAGGGCTCCACAGTCAGGTGAGAGGGAAGACACTGTAGTCAGCACAGACAGGGAGGCCAAGTGGGATGGCAGGTGGGGCCCCGGAAGCTTCTTCCAAAGGGCCCCAGGGGATGTGAGTCCAGGTGAGCCAGGGGGGAGGGTGCACACCGGTTCTCCAAGGTACCGGACACCCAAGGGAGACAAGAGGCTCCCACAGCTCCTGTTGCAGCGCCCAGTCCCCAGGCCTAGATCGGTGGGAGCAGGAGAGCTGTGGTAGACAGATGGGGAGACAGCCAGCCTCTCGGGCACAGGCGCTGGTGGGAGAGAGACAGCCCTGCCATCCAATGTTAAGTGGCTCCTCTGTGTGTGCACTGAGCAAGCGCTTGCTGCCCCCTTGCTATGAATGGAAAGCTCTTCAAGGTGCTGGAGACGAAGCTGGTTAGAGTCCAGCCATAGCCTCCTGGTGTTTTTGTGGCATTGGGAGGTGTGACGGTTTGGACTATTATTATAAAAATCATCACTCCTCTACCCACCCCACCTGCCCCACCCACACCTGTTATAGGGGTGTGTGTACTCTTCCCCACCCCACTGCCACTGACACTTGGCCATGACACTTCTTTGGCCAGTAAAACGTTAGTGGCGTGTCTCGAGCATTCTCGAACATGCCGTGAGGTTCAGCTTGGCTTTTAAGTTCCTGCCACTCTCTCTCTCTGAGAAATGTGCCCTGGAGCCGCTGGTCCCTGGTGAATAAAGAAATACCTGGAGCAGACCTACGCCTGAGCCACAGCCTGGAAGCACAGTGCCCTGGCTGACCGACCCACAGGCTCATAAATGAGAAGAATGAATACTTGTTGTTTAAAGCCCGAGTGTTGGGATGATTTGTTATGCGGCATTATTTCAGCAATAGCTGACTAAGATGGGCAGAGATGGAATGAAAACAAGCCAACTGGTGAATGTATGATGTCAGGTGGTGATAAGAACAGGCAGACGGAAGCTGGAGAAGGGGAAGAGAGAGGCGAGTGCTCTTGCAGATAGGGCAGCGGGAAGGCTGTCTGATAAGGGAGCCGAGGCCTGACGGAAGTGGGGGAATGAGTAATGCAGTTATCTGGGGTGGGGGGTTTCAGGCAGAGGAAACAGCAAGTGCAAAGGTCCCGAGGCAGGAATGAGCTTTGTGTAGGAGCAGGACTGTGTGACTGGAGCAGAGGGAGCCAGCCAGGGGCCGGTGGGGGTGGCAGGAGAGGGCTCAGGAAGGGGGCTGGGGACAGAGCTGGTGGGAAGGACGTAGGATTTCATTCACCTCGTCTAGTAGTACGTGTATCTAGCTGCCTGCTAAAAGAGCCAGAGGACATGTGGAAAAGCAGAGCTGGGGTGGGAGGGGCCCCTGGCGGAGGACCCCCACCCACGTTTGGTGTCTATAAGCACAGAACTGGTATAAGCTAAAGTCATGCACACCCCAGGCCCTTCCCAGCCCTGGTTCTCCTGCTTTTCCTTGAGGTGCCCCCACCTCGCCTCTGTGACTTTTCCCACCCGAACTGCCCTCCCACCTCTCCATCACCCTCACCACTGCCTTCTCTGCCCCACCCCCCAACTGGACCCTCTCCAACATTCAGGCCTCATCTTTCTGCTCCCCTCAGTCAGCCCCATCTCATCTCTCAAGGTGAGGGAGACTCCCAGCTCTCCAGCCCCTCCCTGTCCCTGGTACCCTGGGCATTACGTCACTGTCTAGACATGTCCCCCCAGTGGCCTGTGGCTCTCTCACACTGCCTTGATTTAAGCAGAGCCCATCACTGGGGGAGGGGCTCTCAGAGGACCGTGCAAAACCTCGGGGCTTCCGAGGCCCCTCCGGAGTCTGCTCCAGTCCACAGTTTGGCACCGGCTGGGCTGCTGGCTTCATTTTTCTAAAATGCTGATTTCAGATGTCACTCCTCGTCACTCCTGGGCCCCTGGCTTGGGCTGCCGCTCTTCCCCAGGGGACGAGGAAGCCCCTCCTGGGCTGGCACTGCACCCCTCCTCCAGTTGGGCCTCAGCTTACCTCTGCCCCCAGGTACACCCTCCCCTGCAGCCCAGTGGGACCCCCACTCCCCTGCCCTGGCCTCCAGCACACTTTGCATCCAGGCCTTTGCCTTACCTAGTGATCAACGGGTATTTACTGAGGACCTACTGTGTGCACGGCACTGTCCATGGTACTAAGGAGCCCGGGTGCCCAGCAGAAACCTGTCCTTACACAGTTTACGGTCCCCAGAGCCCCCTGGGCGCCTCAGCGCCCCCTGCAGGCTCCTTCCTGCCGGGCCACTCAGGGCCTCAGCAGCCAGTGCCACTCCTGTCAATGGGCTGTCCTTAGGCGTATCAGCATGTCTTGCTTTGTGTCTGATTATTTTTTCAGATGAGCATATCCTTTTTTTTAATTTGTAAAAGCAATCTGTGCACCCTTTCTTTAAAAAAAAAAAAGTGTCTGCAGCTGCTGGCCTCCACACCCCTTCCCAGCGGGAACAGCGGGTGTGAACCTCGTTTCCCTGGCGGCAGAGGAGGCCTGGGGACCCCACAGTGCTCCGGGCGTGAGCCGTGCCTCAAACTGCCAAATCAAAGTCTCTTCTGAGAGTGGAAAATTCTTCCAGGGACGGAGAAGAGAGAACATAAGAGAACCGAGTTTTTGATGGAAACTGGGCAGCCCCGCAGAGGGGAGCCCCAGAGCCGGGGAAGTCCAAGCGGGTGTGTCAGCGTGCAGAGCCCTGACGAGACACCGGGAAGCCCTTACCCACCGGCTGCATGGCCGCAGCCCCTCTGAGGTCCTGCATTTCCCCGCAAGAAGGGGCACCGCCGCACTTCGCAGGGAGCAGCCAGTGCCGTGAAAACCCTTCGTAAACTGTGACATGGGCACAAACATGACAGCGTGCTGCTTTCTGGGCAAAGGTCCGGTCTGTGTGCCACCTCCGGCACTGGGTCTTGAGCCACTCGAAGACAAGGACCACCTCTCTGGGTGCCCTAGTGCCTGGCACTGGGCAGGCAGGAGCACCAATGCATCTGTTATGCACCTGCTGTATATTAGATGCCCGACAGGGGTCCCACACGTATGGCTAGAAGGAACCTCCGACCTTGGGCCCAGCCTCTACACAATGGGAAAAGCAAGGCTCGCAGAGGTGACATCGCGCCCCCAGGACACCCCCAGGTGGTACCGGAGCCAGCACTCAAACACAAAAGAACGAGTTAGTGAGTGATGAAGGAAGGGGAATGGGGCGGTGGTCAATGTGAACAGGCGCTGATCTATGGTGATCTTAACCTTGACTCTGGCCAGTGGCCATGTCAGTATTGCTGTCTCTCTGGGGGCTCTCAGGAACCTCCAAGGAGCCCCCCTCAACATGCAGGGCATGGAGGGCAGACGCCAGGGCCCAGGTGTGGGCTGCCCAGCTTTGCCACCCTGCTCCAGGAGCACCAACTTCTCCCCAGGGCACAGGACGCCGCTCCCGGCTCCTCCGGCCCAATTCCGTGCAGGCTGCTCTGGAGTGGCAGCGTCCCAACATGCTATAAATAGTGTCTCTCCTGGGCCCCAGACGGCCAGTTGGCAAACACTGTAATTTGCTGAAAAGTTTGGAATGTGTCTAAAAATGAAGAAGGCAAATGAGACCAGCCTTGAGGGGGGTGCATATCCATTTCAGAGAGGGCCTGAGCCACCGTCCTGCTCCTTGTCAGCGTCTTTACGAGGGTGCAGCAGGCACGGTGTCAGGGAGAGGGGACAAATGTGGGCCCAAGAAGTAAATATTATCGTTTCCACCTAGGGAGGCCACCTCCTGTATTGGCCTCACCTCTGACCTTCCTGTCCCAAGAAGGAGAGAGGCTGCTACCCCTGGGAGGGGGCTGCCCCTGCTTAACCCTTTCTCAGACTTTGCTAGCTAACCCAACTAGGACCTGGTGAGCACACAAGGTTTGTGAGAGCCGAATAATTTCATCTAGCTTCCCCAGTTTGCAAGTGAGGAGGTGATGTGGCAAAAACCGAACGGAAAGTTGCTTTTGAACTAGATTTAGGTCAATGTCCCTTGGTTCCCAGTTTAGTGCCAGCCGAATCTTAGACTCCCGGCCTCCTGGGAAGGGTCCCCTTTCATAGGGATGCGGGAGGGTCCTGCGGCCCCTCTGAGTGTTGACATGGAGGAGGCCCTGAATCCTCCTGAAGTTCCAGTCCCACGCTCCCTGTGCTCCTGCGAGGCACAGCCATTGTTCTCCTCGGGACCCCAGAGGCAGACTCATCCTCACCCATGAGCCAGGGAGAGGCTGAAAGGGAACTCACTGCTCCGCCACCAAGCCAGAGTCTGGGCTTCTCCCCACTTCAGGTAGAGCTCACAGATTAAGAAGTCATCTTTCTGGCCCTGGCTGGCGTGGCTCAGTATTAAGTGCTGGCTTGTGAACTGACAGGTTGCTGGTTCAATTCCCAGTCAAGGCACATGCCTGGATTGTGGGCCAGGTCCCAAGTAGGGGGCGCTCAAGAGGCAACCCAACAATGTATCTCTCACACATCAATGTTCCTCTCCCTCTCTTTCTCCTTCCCTTCCCCTCTCTCTAAATATAAACATATAAATGTAAATAATGTAAGTGGCTTTTTAAAAGCCATTTTTAATGATTTGTGCTATCTTCAGGGATTTGATTTCTCTCTGAAGTAAGAATCAGAGCAGTGACAACAGTAGTGGGCGGGGAGTCAGCAATTCCGAGAAGGAACCTGGAGCCTGCACCATGTCACTCTGTGACCGTGAGCAAGGCACTTCCCTTCTAAGGGCCTCGGTTTATCCACACGTAAAACGTGATGACAACAAATGCTTCCACTTATGGAGAATATAAACGTGGGCTTTACATTTACTCCTTCTCTTCGTCCTCATAACAACCATTTATGTACAGGATATATTTTTATCCCATTTTACAGATGAAGAAATTGAGGCAGAGAGAGTTGATAAGTTGTCCAAGACCACGCTGCTTTTTAAAAAGCTTGAAACCCGCCGCGCAAGATGTTCCAAAGTCCCTTTCAGCCCTAGTAATTCTGCTTTGGGTGTCTCCAAGCACCGTACGAACTAGCACTAACTCAGCTGGTAGCTTCCTAGCTCCTGTCTGCCAAGAGGCCTTGTTTGAGGCAGGGCCAGGCAGGGAGCAGGGACAGTTCACATCCATAAAGAGGCTCTCCTTGGAGAATGAGCCAGGATGGCCTGGTCTTGGCCCATCAGCTGTGGCCATATTTCTCTCCACAGAAGGCACCTTATCTTCCTGCATGTCCACCAGCCAGGAATTGTGGCTGAAAAGCGACATCTAGTGGCCAGTTGTAGAACTTTAGGCTTCATTTCCCCAAGGAAGCTCTAGAGGACCATGAAGAATGGGGAGAAATATTATATTATAAATATTATAGACTAGGACAGCTATCTAAATTACTTATAGAGATTTAAAATAAAAGGCATCAGAGCCTTACTCCAGACCTAGAGAACCAGAACTCAGGAAGAGGAAGGGGAGAATCTGTCTTTTAAGTCCAGCCTAGCTGAGAACCCCAAGTAGATAGAGGTGGTTTTTTTTGGGGGGGGGGGGTACCTGTGCTGGTCCAAAGAACTTAGCTGTAGCATCTCCAACTTGTCTTTCACTTCTGTCTGAGCCACCAGAACAGCGGGCACAACTAAATTCATCAGGCATTATTTACAAAAGGAAATCTAGCTGCACCTTACATTTGATTTGTGCTTTATTAGAAAATAAAATGATAGCTGGTAGAAAAAAATGTTAATATGACAATGGAATCAGTCATTTTAGATCAATGTCAATAAAATTTAGTCCATGGGTAGAGGATACAAAAGATTTTTCTTCTCTCTTTCAAATGCAGTGGTTCTCAGTTGGGGTTCGATTTTGTCTCCTGGGAGCATTTGGCAATGTCTGCAGACATCTTTGGTTGTCACGATGGGGGTGCTGACATCTAGTCAACAGAGCCAGGGACGCTGTTGAATGTCCCACAATAAGAATGGTCCAATCCAAAATGTCAGTAGTGCGGAGGCTCAGAGCCTTGCATGAGTGAGCACCAGGCTCTGCATCTTTGGGCCCCCTGAGGGCAGAGACTCTGACTCCTTCACCCTCCTCCCGCCTAGGACCTGGCAAGGGCCAGCGTCCCAGGCCACCCTGAATGACAAGAGTGCAGGGAGAGGCGCTTGGAGGACAGATATTTAACGCAGACACATCTGGAAACCTCCGTAGCCTGCCCACAGTTCTGGGTGCATTTCTCCAGGACACGGACTTCCTAATGCTGAGAAATCTCACTCTCCGGCTGGGCAGAGGCCAGTCAGGTCACACACCCGCTGGGAGACAGGGGAGAGCGGAATGACAAGGGGAGCTCAGCCCCAGGACAAAATGGATTCAGCCTCAGGTCTCTAAGCTGCGTGACCCTGGGGCGAGTCACACAACTTCTCTGTGTCTGTCTTCCTCTGTGCAGCGAGGCCAGCACACGTCCCTCCAGGTCATGGTGGGAGTTCAATGGCATCGTGTGCATGAAACGCTCCACCCAGAGCCTGGCCCTGTGAGCGCTCCTTAAACTCCAGCTCTTACTGGCATCACTACCATTCGTGTCTGGACTTTGTCGTGTGTGGCTGCTTCACTGCAAGACACAAGCTCTCGCCCACGCGGCATTTGAACACGAGTCATAATGAAGCATAACTAACAGATGCAGCAGAGAGACAGAAGGTCCTGGGCCCACTGACTCAGAACCTAGGAGGGAGGGGCCTGAGAATGTCCAATGGCAGTATGCTCCCGGGTGAATTTGGGCAACCTGGTTTTAATAGAAAGACATTAGAGCTCAGCTGCCTGGGTTCAAATCCAGACTCTGCTACAGACTGACCAGGTGATCTTAGGCAAGTTACTTAACCTCTCTCTGCCTCGGTTTGCCCACCTGTTAGGAACCTGTCCACATTACTCTGGCACCTGGTCGGAGTCAGCAAAGGGCAGCTACTCTCTGTCCCTTCTCTAGCTCTATAATTGGTGACTGTCACCCTCATCTTCCATACAAGGCCTGTCTCCTAGTCCCAGAGTTTCCCTCAGATTTGTCCTGTTTCTCAGCCCCCTCTGGTCTGGGGGGCGGACATTTGTCACGCACTGGCACCTCACTGGTTTCCCCAACTCTCCCACCCACTGCCTCGGTGAGCCCTTCAAATGGCAGCCAGGACAGAGCCCATGCTGTGGTTTGCAGTTTTTAAAGCATTTTCCTCACTGATTCTTCCCATCACCCGTCATCCTGACCTCCCGGTCATCCTGACCTCCGTCAACTGAAAGAGCCTCTAAGAAATGTTATCGGTCCCACCAATATCGCTGTGGTTGGGGTTCACAGCCTTGCGATCTGAACCGCTCCTATTCTGAGATCCTTGCAAATCTCAGGCCACCCAGAGTCAAGCTCAACGTTCCTTCCGTACAGAAACATGCCTCTGCACCCCACGCCTTGGGACTCCCCCATTCCGCCCGCTCCCCCTGGCCATGCAGTGTCCAGGTACAGGCAGGAAGAAGTGGCAAAGTTTCAAGATTTCATTTGTAATTCTTTGCAGATGAATGTCAGAAATATTGGAAAGACAGAGGCATAAATCTGACCCTAATATAGCACAGAGCTTATTAATGAAGAATAAATCACCGAGGGGCCCCTCCCTGGAGTGTTCCGCCAGGGCCCTTGGGAGGGGACGGCATATTTATGTGCGAATGGATGGGGCCTTTTACCTTCTCAGATATACGGCCAAGGCGGATTTGTCAGGGCAGTAGCCTTAACATCAACCAATTATATTTTTTTCTAGTAAAATTAATCTATTCTATAGAAATCTCCTAAGCATTTATTGGATTAGGCCCACATCCAAATGTAGAAAAATCACACACACACACACACACACACACACACACACACACACACACACACACTGTGGGACTCTGTCAGGCTCGGAATTAGAGCAGCGCTACACCCTCCCCCAGCTGCTCCGGACTAAGAAATTCAGGCAGAAGGAGCTGGAGGGTCGACCTTCACTGCCTGGGTGGGTAAACCGAGGCCCACAAAGGCGACAGCCTCACAGTCACTGAGACGGCTGTGGTTGGTGTGAGACAAGACCCCCAGCCCCCTTTTCCCGCCCCCCAGAGATGTCCACCTCCGAGTCCCCTGACGCCCTAAGGTGACTAGGTCACCTTACCCAGCAAAAGAGACTTCCCGGTGTGATGTTGTGAAGGATACTGAGATGGGGAGATTATCCTCCATGGGCCCAGTAGAATCAGAAGGGTCCTTAGGGAGGAAAAGGGGAGGGAGGCAGGAGAGTCCAGGGAGAAGTGAGGACAGAACGGAGGCCGGAGTGATGTGAGGCCCTGAGCTGAGGACCATGGAGGCTTCTAGAAGCCGGCAGGGGTGGGGGAGGGCTGCAAGGAGACTTACTCTCCCTCAGAGCCTCCAGGAGGGAGGCAGCCTGGCTGACCCCTGGGTGTGGGGACCGCTCGCCTTCAAATTGGAAGGTGTTTGTGCTGCTCGAAAACACTAACCTGTGGTTTGTTACAGCAGCAGGAGGAAAGTGACGGCGTGTTAGAGAGAAGCTCTGTCACCGCCAACTGCACTGCCAGCGTCTGCAAACTGCGAGAGAGGGGCCCCTACCCCAGGTCACAGCCCACGTCATGGCTGGTGCCCAGGGTCTCCTCCGGCCCAGAGGCCCAAGCCCTGGCCTCCCGCCGGCGCTTCCCTCACTGGCGCTGGCGGCAGCAGCGTCTCCGCCGGTTCCTTGTTCCCACCTTCTGCAGCCTGACCCACCTCGGCCTTGGGAGGGGCAGTCACTCCTGGCGCAAGGGTTAGCACTAGGCCCTCCCCTCTCCCACCGGCTCCCCTCAAGGATTTTCTTACCTGTGAGAAGCTAAGGAGACCATGACCTTGTCTAAGGCATTTCCCCTGCAGCCGCTCCTGTTCTCAGCCGTCATCCCACCAGCCCTCACGGCCTCGGAACCAAAAAGTGAGCCACCCCTTCTCCAGGCCTCGTTGGGGGCCTGCTCCGGTCTGGATTCCTCTCTCCATCCCTGGTGCCTCCGGATGGAGATGTGGCTCAGGAAGCTCCCAGAAAGGAGCACCTGGGAGGCAGACCCGGCTGGCGGGAGGAGGGTGGGAGTGGAAAATTGTGAAAAAGAGGCCAGGAATGGCCTGCCTAGCCTGGCTGGCGGCTTATTAAAAGGGCATATTCGTGACACCCCATAAATGCCCCCTGGCCAGGGCCAAGCCCCGAGGGTGGGCCCAGGAACCTGCAGTCGGACACGCGCCCAGGGTGGGCCCAGCTGCACGGAGATTACAGAGTGGAAAGGGCTGGGAGGCCAGCTGGGAGTTATTTAACCTCTCCAAGCCGCAGCGTCTCTCCCATAAAGTGGGGGGCCCTGGTGCCCATGTGACAGACATTATGAGGGTTAATGTAAATACCTAAAGCACAGAGGCAGTGGGTGCTCTGACCGTGTGCCCTGGGGCCCCGTCACCTTGGAGCCCCAAATTTCTGACTACCTAAGGGCCAGAGAACAAATGCCCCCACCCCACTCAGCAGGCTCACCAACCACAGGATGGAATCGGTGTGGAAACACCTTGGCTCCCTCATCCTTCAGGCGGGGCGGCTCAAAGGTGTGGCTCCCGCACCCCCCTCGGATACCCCCGAGTCCCCCAGCAAGTACAAGCCCCCAGTGCCCACAGGGTAACACCCTTGGCAAACGGCCTCCCCTGCCCCACTTCCCCCTCTCCTCCCAGAGTTTAGGTGAGCAACTCTCAAACGAACAGCTTGCCCTTGCCTCCTTGTCTCGGGTAAGTTCCCGGGAGACCCCCAGGTTAAGATTAAGCCCCAGTGCAGGTTCCTGTGGCCAAGAAGCGAGTCCTCTTTGGCTGTCAGTGCAGAACCTGAGTTAGCCCAGCCCTGGCGAAGTGCCTCGGCCCGGAGGGGGGTGCGCGGTCCCTACTGTCCAGGCACCGGCGAGGACGGGGCCCCACCGGGCTGGAAGGCCATCGAGGTCCCAGGGAAGACTCCCACCCTCTCCTTTCCTGGGACCCCATTGTTCGATACCTGGGCACTCTTCTCCCCGGACCCCAGGTCCCCCGAATCCGGAATCGCCCCTAACCACCACCGTCTCAAGCCCTATCCCCGTGTCCTGGTTCTCCAACACTCCCTGGAGATACCTCACAGCCACAGCCCGAAGCTGCCATGCCAAGCCCCGGCTGCCTGGGCTTCTGCCACATGAATTCTAGCCCCCAGGGGAACTGAAGTCACCTCCCAGAGAAATCCCTATGATTTCATCTTCTATTTAATCTTTATTTCTCCTCGTACTTTTTAGAACTTCAAATAATTTCTCATTTGTAGCAACTAGGAAGCCATAAATCGCCCCTTTATGTCTGAGGAAAATCAATTGTTATTTGACACTTTACCTTAATATTCCTGACTTCCTTCAACTGTAATAAAGCTTCCATCTGCCTTTTATTTTACAGGCAATTAGTAAGTCACCTTTTAAAAATTTTTCTACATTTTCTATCAAATGAATGCCAGGATCGAAAGGGGAGAGCTGTTTTATGGGATTGAACTCACCGAGTAGAAGGGGTTTATCTGTAGCCTTCACCGTAGCAACACTCATTACTGGATTTTATTGATTCAGGGGCTTTTTAACCCTTAGCAATAATACAGGTGTCACCAGCCGGCGGCGCTTGGGAGGGGGTGGGGATGCTGGGAGGGGCGAGGAGAAACCCGGAGACCTGGGCTGGAAAGGGGGAAAAGGAGTTCTAACCCTTTGAAATGTGATCGCCCCGGGCCCAGCCGCACTCAGAGGTAAATCACAGGCCAGACACCCTCTTTTTTCCTAGTTTGGGTTTTCCCCCTCAAATTATCAAGGGGGACGTGACACTGATGCCCTCCCCCCAGGGCCCCCCATCAAAAGAAAGAAGACCGTTCTTGGGGGTCCGGGGAGCGGGCCCTAGTTCCTGGTTCTGCCTCTCGGAGCCCTGGGGCCTCGGCCAGGGAAGTGTAGGTGCCTCTGAGGCTGTTTCCCAGCTGCAAAGCGGAGAGAAGAATCTCCCTCCCTCCCCTTCAGAGGGCCGCTGGGCTCTACCCACTGGGCCCCGTTTGTGAGGAATGCTTGGAAGACCATCTTTTTTTTAAAAAAGGATTTTACTTTATTATTTTTTAAAGAGAGGGGAAGGGAAGGAGAAAGAGAGGGAGAGAAACACTGATGTGTGAGAGGAATATCAGTTGGCTGCCTCTTGCACGTTCATGGGGGGGACGTGGCTAAGACCCAGGCACGTATCGTGTCCTGACCAGGAATCGAACCAGAGACCTTCAGCCTTGCAGGACGACACCCAACCAACTGAGTCACGCTGTCAAGGGCTGAAAGACCATGTTAAGAAACCACCTGGTGAACTATAGTTCACCAGGAATACAGGAGCCCTGCATTCCTGCACAGGTCGCCCGTCCATGAGGCTAGCCCTCTTTGTTTGCACGAGAGGTCTGTTTTGACAAGTCCCTTCCCACCCATCTCTCCGTATCTGATCTAAACAGAACAAAACACCTCTGACCCTAGCGTCCGATGCAAGTGGACAGTAAGGTGGGTAGGCTGGGGCCTTTTCTAAAACCGACGAGTCAGTGAATGCTCAGGTGGCCCTCACCACGCGCTAGGGACTGATTCAGCACTAGATCTTGTGTTAACTCATTTACTCCTCCCAACAGTCCCCGGAGGTAGGGCTGTTACAACGCCCACTTCACAGATGAGGCAACTAAGGCAAAGACAGGGTAAGTTTCACCTAAGTGCTCAGAGCTGCTCCCAGGCAACCTGGATCTGGGCTCCTGCCTCTCCCCACTGCGCTCTGCTGCCTCACTGAAAAGAGAGCCAGGAAGAGCCAGCAGCTGGAAACATGGTTCGTTTGTCCCCGGAGGACAATCTTCTCAGCATTTCTAGCTCAGAGCTTCTCGACCACTATGTCAACACACATCACCTTGATGTCATTATATTCCTAGTTTTAAAGTATCGAGGTCTGTGAATGACGGGACTTTTTAAAAAATTAGGGCAGATTTAAGTAGTGTCACTGCCACTCATTTGCTTCCTGACTGTCCTGACTGCAGGAGAAAGCACGGCAGGAGCAGCCAGTGCCAGAGCTGTGCACGGTCCTGACGCAGATTCTTGGGGCAGTGGGACAGCAATGAACATCATCACAAGGTGTGGCAGGGCCGGAGAAGCAAAAACTGCAGCTCTAACTTTATATGGGCGAGACCTGAATTTTTTAAAAAGCAGCGCTGTTTCATGGGCTCCCTCTCTCAGTACAGCTGCCCCAAGGACACTGCTGACACCTGGTGGCCAGGAGTAGAATTGCAGGCCTAGTATCTGCAATGGACCAGGCACAGTCTTCCTATCTGCAGGCCCCAGGGAGGAGCTACATCCCCAACCCCAATAATCCCATCTCCTCTAATTCCAAATCTCTCAGTCTGAGATTGCCCCCAACCACTACCTGCTTTAACCCCCATCTCCCTTGCCTGGTTCCTCAAACACAAAGCAAAGTTGTTTCCACCCTTCAGAGACACCTTGCCTCTCAATCTTGAAGCCACCATGCCAAAGGGTCCTACATGCAGTCCTAGCAGGAAGCAGGAGACCAGCCGTGTTTGGGTGCGTCAGGAAGACCCTGTGAGGAAGAGGCCCTTGAGGATGGGTAGGAATTAGCCAAGGAGACAATAGGGGTAAGACACCGGAGGAAGAGGGGACAGAATCGACTTTGCAAGAAAAAGACACAAGGCATATTGGTACCGGGATGCACTCCCTACTTATTATTCCGTTTTATCCTCACAAACGACTTGGCCAGAGAGCTATTATTGCTCACATTCTAAGGTAAGGACGTCATGATTCAGGAAGGTAAATGTATCTGCCCCGGATGGTCAGACAGGCACACGGCGGGGCTAGTGTGTTCCACGTGAGTTGTAGAGGGTTTGAGCCGACACGGACAGGGAAGAGCTGGGTGGCCCAGGAGACTCAATGAAGGTGCAGGGTGGCTTTCCGGCCCCCTCATCGTCCTTGGCGCTGAGGCCTGTCCCGTCCTCAGAGGCACTGCCAGGGCGAATGAGGGCCTCCCCAAGGCAGCTGGCACCGGCTGGACTGTGCTTGCATAAGGGACAGCCAGGGCCGCGGACAGTGAGATTTACGATGGCCGTGGCCTTCATGACTTAATGGTCAGGAGTTGCGCCATTTCATCTCATCACACAGTTTTGTCTAGAAATAGCTGCAAACCTGCGCTCCAGGGCGGCTCCCGGTCATGAGCGGGTGACCTGCGTACCTCCTAAATCATATTCGTACGCAGGCCTGTGCTTCCTTCCTTCCCTCTGCAGCGTCCCTCACCACCCGCCAGTCTCTTCCTTCCGTAATGCAGAGGAACGCAGAGGCGGGGCCGAGGGCTGCCCGGGTGTGGCCCCATCTGCCCACCCAGACAGCCAGGTAAACTGTCAAGGAGCAGCCAGCAGGTTGGCTTGGCCTTGCCCCCACCCTCCAAGATTAACTTAAATACCTGCCCCCCCTTCCGTCCACGTCTTCTTCCTCCTCCCCTCCCCACTCTCTCAGCCTCATCTAGCTGTCTATCCACATCTTTCAGGGCCTCCCTGGTCTGGGGCTGCCTTGCTGAGCAGTTCAGATGAAGACATGACCCCTTCCTCCCAGGGGACTCGGTCCTTGAATAGGACCCCCCCAGAAGTCCTGTATGCAAGGGGGCTCCCTGTGCTCTCCTCAGCCCTCCTCCCAAGTACACATGTGGGAACCCCTCTCCATACCTGCCTGCATGTCCAGGGGCTTGCTTTAGGGTTCTAGGGGTCCAGGGGATGGATGGAGACAGAGAAAACATCCCATCCTGGGTGCAGGCTGGGTGCAGGCTGGGTGCTCCAATGGCAGGGTCTTGGGCACAGGCTGTGGGACAGGCTCAGCCGTGGCCACTGGCGGGTGATGGTGCTGGCAGGTCCTCACTGGTTCTTCCCACCATCCACTCACCACCCACCTCTTCTGACTCACAGAGGCACTTTGTGAGTCCCCAGACCTGTCCTTAAACCCAGCACCATCTTTGCTACTCCCCCCCATGTTCCCTCTTGGCCCTCCACACACACACACACACACACACACACACACACACACACAAGCTCCTTCACTTTTCTTTCACAATAGAGCTTGACGGCCTGTTAAAAGCCAAATCCAAATGATTAGCAACAGACAGCTGCCTTTCTCTAGAAGCTGGGAGGCTGGTCTTCAGTCGCCCCCCAGGAGGTGAGAGGCAGTTGTACGCTCTCTGTTGGAGCTATACCCTCCCCTCGGCCTCGACCCCCAGGATAAGCAGTATATAGCAGAGAGGAAAGGCTAACAGGCCTGTGTCCACACTGAAACAGGGGATGGCTCCTGCGAGCCCCCAGAGGGCCCACCACCTTGGAAGTATTAACACACTAGCCGCCTTGTACCAGCACCAGTTATCATTTTACCTTTGTAAGAAGCCTTCTCAGACCCCGTCTCTTTCACAGCCAACAGGTGAGATCAACATTAGGAAAAACAGCTGCCATTAAAAAAAACGCCCGCCCCGTGCTGGGTGCTTTCCATATGGTCTCCTGTGTAATCCTCACACCGACCCTGAAAGATAAGCACCATTATCTTACTTCACAGGTAGGGCTCTGAGAGGTCAGCTTGCCAAAGGTCATGCAGCTAAAACTTACCAAGGAGGGGCTAGAGTCCAGGTGGGTCCCCGCTCTGGTAGGATAGATAGGTGCTTCTGGCTGATTTCTGGGGTGTTTACGCAGAGGCAAAGAGGGGCTGTAGCGCTAGACTCTGCCAGCAGAGGGCGCACCGAGGCCATGGAGCCCTGGCAGTTCACGGACTCGCCCCAAAGGAGGTCTTGCTTTCAGCGTCTGTAGCCGTGTAGCCCGGACCATCCCAACTGTGGCTCCTTTCTCGGAGGCTGCCCTGCTGCCCAAATCTGTGGGCATATGGGGGCCAAACCGCTAGGCCTCTGCAAATAATCAGAGGTGCTTTTCCCGACCTGCGTGTTGGGTTCTGGTCCCGGCCGGTCACTGAACGGCTGTTTCTCAGTGCCTCCGTTGCCTCCGTTTCCCGTCGGTGAACCTGCAGGGTCAGTTTGCCCAGACTCCTTGGATCCCTGGAGGCGATGCGAGGTGGAAGGAAGAGGGGCGTTGTCTCTGTCACTTCAGAGAATCCAGCGGAAGGGGCGCATCCGCCCTCTAGAAAGCTGCCCAGAGCAACCGAGGTGCTCAGGGTCGACCACCCTGCGGACACTGGATCACCAGTGAGTGGTCACAGGACCACTCTGTGACCCACAACTAAGAGATGTCCCTGATGTCAATGTGAGAGAAGTGATTAAACGCAAGCACACGCAGCTGCTGTAATAATTAAGAAGGGCAAATCGCAGAGCTGGCGAAGTTAGAGGTTGGGGTGGTCAGCAGAGGTGGGGTCCCTTCCAGCTGTCCCAGCCCCACCTGTATTTCACCCCCACTTGCTTCTCTTTTCCCTAGGGAAAAACTGTCACGAGTCCCCTAAGCCTGGCTGCTCTGTGCCCTGCCCACCACCAGTGCCATCGAACCCAATGACCAGAAACAGGGCTTTGTTCTTAGATGGACAAAACGGAGCTGCAGGCTGAGGTCCCAGAGGTCCGGCCTCCTCTGGAGGAAGAGGGGGGTACTTGGGATGCAGCAGCAAGGACCCTCGGGGCCATGGCCAGGACTTTCACCAGCCTCCCCCAGCCAAGGAGGGATTCAAGGTGCAGCCTTTTCTCCAGGGCGGGGACAGACAGCCCAGGCCGGGAAGAGACCAGCCACACAGACAGTGGTGGGGAGCTGGAGGGACTTCGTCTTGGCCTGGGACCCAGGAGTGGTCGCCACAGTGACCTTCTTTGGCAGAGGAAAGATTCAAATCCCCTGTCACCCCCAGTGCTTCCTGGAGGATGGCTGCCCAGGGCTCAGAGCCTCCCGGGCTCAGAGCCTCCCTGGGAGCTACGGGGGAACCTTGTTCCCCACAGGGAAGCAGCAACCAGAACAGCTGTGCTCTGTCTCTTTGACCTTTCACCGCAGCCTGACCCCTCTGAGGTGGGGAGTAAGGCACGAGGGGTGGGGGCCCCTGTCAGAGGAGCAAAGGCGTTTAACCAGGAGAAGTAAAGGCTGAAGAGGTTAACAGCCCCTACAGGGCTTGACCAGGGTACAGCCAGGGAGGGGCAGAGCCAGGCCTTGAACCTTCTTCTCTGAGTCCCAAGTCAAGAAAGAGAGGAGGGAAGGAGACCGTGAAAACAAGCTTCAGAGGCTAGAGGGGCACTGGCTGGGGGCAACCCTGCCCCGGAAACCTGATCAGTGACAATACGCAGGGCGGGCTGGACTGCTTTGCCCAAATACAGGTGCTCCCCACACCCAAATACAGGTGCTCCCCCCAGACCTAGGTCTGTGGCTGCCTCTGCAAGGGATTCAAGGAGCCTCTGCCAGCTGAGGGGCATCCCAGTGGCAAATCCTAGAGACCCACTGAACCCAGAGCTGCTGACGGGGGTGCGGAGGGCTGTTTACAGGACACGGGCCGCTCCAGGCTCCTGCAGAGTCCAGTCCTCCTGCCTCCTGTTGCCTCCTCCCCCCTCCCCCTCCAGACCCCCAGCCTGCAGCAGCACCCCCAGGGAACTGCTCCCTCAGATTCCCAAATGGCCTCCTTCCCCTTCCCCCACCCGCTTCCCCCTCCAGTGCCCCTGTGCAAACATTGCCCACCCCCAGAACTTCAGCACCTTCTCTTGCCCTCCGGACTCCTCACCCGCATTCCCCACGCTGCATTCTGGCTCTAAGGGCCCTCCCAGCACTATCTCCCCTCGCTTTCCACCAAACCTTCCCTCTGGCCAGCCTGCTTTGTTCCTTCCCCCTTCGCCCGGACTAGGATGCTCCCTTCGAATTCTTGCTTAGTTCTTTCCCATCCCCTCTGGCACACACCCACCCACCACCTCACATACTTCCCTCCCTCCTCCGGGCCTCCTGAATCTGCCCAGCCCCTCCCTCCCTGGGCCTCCCCAGGCCAGCCCTGCCCTTCCCGGAGTCCTCTCCACTCTGATGAGCAGTCCAGGGCACCCGTGCCCACTCCCGTAGCCCAGTCGCTCTCTGCCTGGAGAGCCAGCTGGGCCACCCAGAGAGCTCCTGCAGGAGGTCCCTGGCCAGGGGCCTCTTCTCTGATCTCCTAGGTGGGTGCTCGGTGCCTGTTTGTAGATTGACAAGAGAGTCTTACATTTATAAGCCTTTCTCTGGGAGGTCAGCTCCCGAGGTACATGGAGGAGACTGGTTTTGACAGGTTTCCTTTCGTGCCTTTTGGAGGCACAAGCTTACTTGGAAAAGTTAATTGCAGGAGAGGCAGACCCTGCTGCTCCACGCGGAATGGGGACCTCAGCCCTGGTCTGCTAGGTGACTGGCCTTCCACTCCCCTCAGCCAGCTGCAGCAGTGAGCTGGAATCTCTGCCTGGAGTTAACAGGTTTTCCACCTTCCCCTCTCCGGACTGGGAACTCTTTCTGGGCAGACACCGTGACCCATTCGTCCCACTGTCCCCACATGCATACACCAACTTCACTGGTGACATTGTTGCCAGGCTGCCCAAGGCTCGCCCAAGGTCATCCGGTCAGTAAGTAACTCTCTGGGGAGCAGTGCCCATCTTGCTAATCACATATTAAATGAAGGATCAAGGCACTTTCTGTTCTTCCTGCAAGGGGGCACATTTATTCTCAGAGTGACACTTCTCATGCCCCGCCATCCTTTGCCCAGACTGTCCCCAGGTCTGATGGCCCACCCCCCCCTCGTCCTCCATGCAGCCATGCCAGGCTCACACCGTCAAGTCCTCCAAGATGACTGCTGTGACCACTCCAGCCCCGAATGACCTTCCAGGCTGCAAATGCCTGTGGACACCACACTGTTCAGCACTTACACCTTGCGCTGTCTTACATGCCTTGCTATTGTTTTAGGTGAGTGTGTCTCACTCACCTCAGAAACCAGACTGTGTGAGAAACAGAGAGAGGCACCAGCGGTTGTCGTTGCCAAGACTAACACGCGGCCAAGTGTTCAGGGCGGCAGTCTCCATGGGGGACACCGAGGGCTGCCTTCATGCCCGTGTTGGAGCAAGATGGGGTAACAACGTACACAGTAGCCGGCCCTGGGTGCCCCTCCTCCCACCCAGCGGCGTGTCCGACCCCTCTCCGAGTGCTTCTCTGCACCCGTGCATTTGCCCACATGCTGTTCTCTGGGCCTGCGCTGTTCTCCGGAAGTTCCACCCGCTCCCTCCCTCCCTCGCTTCCATCAGGCCTCTGCTCTTCCACCACATTGGAGTGTCCTGCCCACGCTGTGCAGGACAACACCAGCCCCCACCCACACCGCCTCTCTCCCACTTGCTCCACCTGTGTTCCATCCTGAACCGAGCACAGGCACATGTCCCTGCTTTTGTGTGTGTGTCTTGCTCTTCCACCCTCCCTGGAAGCTCAGCTCCCTGAGGGCAGGAACTTGGCCTGTTTTGATCAGTCCAGTACTTCGTCGGGCAGTAGGGACTCAATAAATATTTGTTGGCTATTGTTAACAGCAGAGCGTGGAGACCGTGACTGTCCAGTGGCGTTCCCATTATCTTCCATTTAAAGTCCAGAAAATGGCAGCCGAGGCAGATGTAAGCCTGGGGCTGTGTTGGAGGACAGGGGTTCATAACCTGAATATGGCTCTCTTTCCACCCTCTGTGTCTGCATGCAGCTGTGAGGCTGCCGGGGTTTGGCACCCCAACCCCCTCCACCCTGCTAGGGTCAGAGGCGAGTCCACAGGTTCTGGGAGAGTGGAAGCTTAGGCCTGGGCTTAGGGCTGAATGTGCTGCCGTTCTGGTGATAACCACCAGATGGCGCCCCCGGGCCCGTGGTCCGGTTCCTCCTAATGCTAAACTCCGTTTTAACCGCTTGCACCAGTTTTTCATATTCTTCCTCTGCCTGTAGGTGAAAGCTCCTCCACAGACTATCAGACAGGACCCTTTGACCAGCATGTGAGATGCTCTGAAGGTCCAAGACCTGGGACATTGACCATTTGGATGCCAAAAGTGGGAGTGGGTGTCTGTGTGTGCCTGCCCCCACTTTGGCCTCTCTGCCTGGATGACAGGGACTCTGTCACAAGGGTGAGGACATACACACAGCAGCATCTGTCACGAACACACACATGGGGTTGGCGTGCTGAGCCTCTCTCTTTGGTTATGTAGGATGTGTGGGCTCTGTCTAGGGACCAGGCGTGCATACGTGTACACGTACGCACTTGTTTGTGGCGCCCTCGTGGTCCCCCTCTCCAGGGGCTCAGACGAGGCCAGCTTGCTCTCTGGTCCCGGACTCTACTGCTCCGTGCCACGGAGTCCTTCCGGGCGGCAGGTCTCCTGGCTTTGCACTGCACCTTTTTCTTCACGGCCAAGCATGCCCCAGGGGACCTTATTTATTTCTTCAATTAAAAGAAGAAAGGCCTTGGGGGCCTGAACCCTCAGAATTACCAGATAGTGAAATGCTCCGACATTTACCAAACCCCAAAGCTCACGGTGGTGTCTCAGCTGTCCCAGCCCAGGTTCCTGCCCCCCCTGAACTAAGGGGTTTGCATGCCTATCTCCTGAGGCCAGGGAGAGCTGTGGCCGGAGAGACCCTGTTTGCACGTGTGACCCTGTGTTAAGCTTTTGCTCCCCACAGGACTTTTCTGCCTCGGTGTGGTAGATACAGGAAGAGTCTAGAAAGCAGAGACCCCAGATTCCGGCACCCCCACCCCACCCCCGGCTGTGTGACCTTAGACAAGGACCCTGACCTCTCTGGGCCTCAGACTCCTCCCTGGTAAAATTAAGCTGATGCACATATCACAACCCAAGACGCCTTCCTGCTCTGACCCGGTGTGACCCTCACCCCTGTGTGTGTGAAGTAGAACCTCCTACCATGAGTCCTGAAGGCATCGGTATCATCCCAGTCTGACAGGAGAAGGTGAAGGTTGTCAGGCTTCCTCCGGGGCACTGCTTTCTCGGCGGCACTGCCCAGAAACAGACCAGGGCAGAGAGAGCAGTTCAGAACACAGGCGCGCTCGCCGCCCTGCGCTGTGGTCAGAACCCCCCAAACAGCCGGGAGGGGATTGACGAGGACTTGTCTCACAGCTCTACACAGTAATTACTGGTGTTCGTAATGACACCCCGAGGCATTACATTCCCCTGAAATGCCTTTGGAATCATCAAAGAAAGATTAAACCATGCCTCGTATAATTGCTCTTTGAAATACCTTCTATTTTATTCTCTTGCTTGGAAAATTGATAACCTATAGATTTTCAATTAACTTTCAGTTACGAAGAATATTCAGTTTACCCAAGTATCCCATTCATTTTCTGGGCCCTTTTAGGAGTTTATGAACTCCTATGCAGCACCCTGAACTCCATCTCAGGCTGTTCCCGCCGCCCCCGCCCCCAAGGATGACAGAGTTTGGAAGTGGAAAAATCCCCATCTGTCCTTGGAGGACCAGGCCCTATCCCTTTCTAAGGCTGTTGATCTGCAAGTCTCCCAGCTTCTCCCAGCCTCAGGGTCCTCACCCAGGGAAAATGGATCACTGCCGGCCCCACTCCCTCAGGGCCATTGCCAGAGCAAGTCCATTATGGGGGAGTTTGCAAATGTCCCATCTGTGCATATGCGACCTGCTTGGGAAACCCCACAGAACTGTTTGGTGAGACCCCGGGGCTCAGCCAACAAGACTGCTAGCTTGGGCAAGGAGCATAGGACCGGTGTCCTGGACCCAAGGTTTCCCCAGTAGCAACCTGCTCAGCCTTGGACAAGCCACTAGGCCTCTCTGGGCCTGAGTTTTGTCATCTGTAAAATGGGAGCAGGCAAGTGGCTGGTTCAAGAACCAGCTTGTGCCTGTTGGCATCTTAAATGAGCAACAGTGTTTTAAATTCACTGCCAACATTTAAAAATTGAGATACCACCTATCAAAATCTAGAATCGTGGCTCTTTTAAAAATCTAGAAAGATCTGGTAAAACTAGGCCCACGTTCTTGCAATGCAAAATGGGCCCGGGCCAGGTAGCTGTGGGTGCCCCTCTCATCAAACTCCTGCGTCTCCCTCCCAGCTGGCTTCCCTAGTTTGTGTGTCCAGGCCTGGTCCCATGTGGGGTCGTGACCCCTACCTGAGTGATCTCTAAGGCTTTAGGCTCTCTCGGGGATGCTGGCCTTTGTCCTGGAGGAGAGAGAACGACCTAGGACCTGCCCGCCCTGCCCTTTCTACCTAGACCCCAGCTGGGGAAGGGCACATTCCTTTAGCAACTTCCAAACTAACGCAGAGCAAAGTGCCATGGAGGAGACCCACCCCCAGCCCACTGCCCCCGGCCTTGCAGCCAGAGCCAGTAACTCACAGCTGTGGTTACCCTCTCGCTGATTTCTGTTTTAAAAAATACTGCTGGATAAACAGTGAGGGAAACCCGAGCTGTTCCCACACCACATAAATCCCCAGTTTGCTGTCCTATCTGGTTAGCTGGTTTCCCCCCCGAAATAATGGCACTGCTGCCTCGCAAGCAAGGGTGGTAAAAGTGCACCCCCTGAAAGTGAGGGGCCAGGAGTCTCCCAAGCCGGCTCCCGGGTGGCACTGGTGGCCACCCTGCTCCTCTCTTTCAGCACTTCCTGCCCAGGGGCCCTCACCTTTGTCCTCACTCTCCCCACCTGGACACCCTTCCCCTCCTTCCTGCTTTGTCTCTCAAAAGGCCTCCACGGGAGACCTTTCTGGGGCTCCTCCTGCAAACCTACCCAACTACCACTCCTCCCCCTGAAATGCCTCCTTTGGACACGCCTTCCAGGGTCTTCTGTCAAAGTGCAGGTACCCTGGCTCGGAAGGTAAGGCCCGAGCCTTCTTCCATCTTGAAGACGACTTTTGCCTTGGGTTAGGATTTCCGGATTTGGGGAGGGGGAGAGGAGGAAGAGGAGGAGGAAGGACACCCAATTAAATGTAAATTTCTGATAAACAACAAAGGACGTTTCAGTGGGTCCCAACTACCGCACGGAGCATACTCAACCTGGACTTCCGGTGCTTTCTCTGGCCAGCCTGCCTCCACCAGGCGCAGAAGCCCTGGAAATCAAACATTTACTGATCCCCTTCTGGGCGCCTGTGCGTCGTCTGTACAGCAAGCCTCTGCTTTTCCGTTGAGGAAACCAAGGTCAGGTGACTTCGAAAAGCCAAGGTTCCAACGCAGGCCCCTCCGTGTATTGTGCTTTCAAGGCATCTGCCCACGATCTTGGCAGCAGGCACATGATGGCCGGCACCGAAGGTTAAGTTGTGTATCTGTGAGAGAAGACTGTCTCTGAGACAGTCTGAGGGAGCTGTCTCTATCCACTCAGCACTTCCAGGGATGTTGTAGTGAAAGACCCCATGGTTGGTTCCCTGGGGTGGAATGTCTGCTCCCACCTTGCACGCCCGCGGGGGCGGCCACAAGGACTGTATTCTGCGGTCCCCTCAACTCCGTCCTGTTCATCTTGTTATTTGAGCCTCACATGGTCCTGGAGGGCAGGAGCGGCCCTGCCTCTTCGAGCCTTCTGAGAAGCAAAGGACATGCCCATTCCAAAGGAAGGCCAGGCCCGCAGTGCAGATCCCAATCCCGTGAGGTTCCCACCGTACTGAAAGCGTGCCAGTCCTCCTGCCCCACCCCCGAGGTCTCGCTCCCGAAAGGTGTCTTGTCTGCTTCGCACGTTCAGCCTTCTGAGTGAGCGCTAATCATTTCATCTCGTCCCTCTTGGGTGGCACATAAATATTCCACAGGCCTTCTGGAGTGGCCCTCAAGATGAAAACCTCAGGTATTTTCGGCATCATCTAGCTAGTATCATAAAAACTACACTCCAGCCTCGCCTCACTCACTTCTCTCAGCCACTGAATGGGGGAAGAAGAAAGAGTTCATCCCCAATTTATAGATGAGAAAACTGAGGCTCAAGTGATAAAGCGAGTTGCTGAAAGCCATGAAGCTTATTAACGGCAGAGCTGGGGTTTGAACCCATGCTCTCCTGGTTCCCGAGGCTGTGACCTTGACCTTCTCTTATATGGCCATAGGAGAAGGTATTTGGGGACTAAGATGAGCCACCTTCATCCTCCACTGGGACGTGCCATGCCCTGGGGGCCAGCAGAGGACGGAAAGAGAATTGCCCATGTGCGTCACCCTCTGCAGTCAGCCAAGTCTTTTCACGGATGTCCCACAGAACAGCCACCTGCCAGCAAGAAAACTGCGGCTCAGGATTGGCCTGAGACCACGCAGCTGACGAAAGGCAAGGCCCTGTCTTCAACCCGAGTCTTCTGCCTGCAGCCCAGGTCCCACCTCCGACGCCCTGCAGCTCCAGGCACAGGTCGGTGGGGTCCAGGGCTCGGAGAACACTCCGGCTGCGGCCGTGCACAATGGGGGAAATTCCAAGCTGTTTGGGATGAGGCCGGGTGGCCAAGTCGACTGCCCACTCAGGGCCCCTCCTCCCAACTCACGCTTTTCCTCTTCCTCCCTGTCACCCCCAGCGACAACCAGAAACAGGGTCCCCTCCCTTCCTGAAAGCCCCACTCGCCTTGGCCTCCTGGCCTCCGGCCTTTTTTCCACAAAGAGCCACTTCTCTCCATCTCTGTCTCTCAGGCCTGCGGGGGTCTTGACAGGGAAATGCTGACTTTGAGGAGGTTAAAGGTGCCGGTGCCCGGCCTTCATCTAACAGACGGGCTGCGGAGAGGGGAGGAACCAGTGTTGTTTTTTCCTGGCCTCAGAAGAGGGGCCGGTCAGGAAGATGTAGAGGCCAGTGGGCCCCCGGCCGCGCCCCGCAGGGTGGCTGACAGACGCTAGCAGCTGCTCGGGGTGGGGAGGGGGTGCCGGGTGCCAGGGCCCTGCACAGAGCACCCCTGCCGGGAACCCTCCCCCCTGCCCCTCCTGACCTCTCCGCCCACCCCGCCGTGACCCGGGGCCTACCCCTTCCAGGGGCAAAGGGCCAGGCTGCGGGGCCTCACTGGGCCCGAGGAGGAGGCCAGAGCAGGAATCTGGTTACAGCCGGCCGGGCGAGGCCTCAGGAGGGTTTGTTTTCCTAGGACCTTCCAGCCTCGTATGGACTCTTTCTAGAGCCCCATAGCCCGGAGCCCCGAGGGACCTTATCAGGCTGTTTCCATAGAATCTCTAAAGGGCTCTCCAGCCCCACAGTCTCCCCTCAGATCGTCAAGTTAAGGAGAGTGAGACAGGCTAAGCGGGGAGCCCCATTTATTTGTTATCTACTTGGCCATTTACATAAATGACTGGTTTAAAGTTCTCAAGTGTCTGTGGGGTAGGCATTCTGATGCAGCGGGGCCAGGCTGCCCGGGTTTGAATCCTGGGTCCTCCGCTACCCAGCTGTGTGATCCCGCGCAGGTTACACAGTCTCTCTGTGCTTCAGAGTCCTTCTGAAAAACGGAGATGATGTGTAAAGCACGGGGCTCAGAAGGCGTTTGTGGGGATTCAGGGGGGAGCACTGGGAGGTGTGAAGACCAGTGGATGGACGTCAGCCGTCATCAGTGGGTGGACGGACCGTCACCCCAGCCGAGGAACCAGAAGCTCAGAGAGGTAAAGCGCCTTGTCCCAGGGCACACAGTAAGCAGGTGGCAGACCCAGCATTTGAACTCACACCTGTTTAAGCCCAAAGTCCAGGCACTGAGCTGCTCCACACACCTGGGGGCAACGCCCGGTTCTGCCACTTCCCAGCTGTGTGCTGTGCAGCATCTCACACTACCTACCTGAGCCCCCTTTTCCTCCTTTGTAAAATGTGACCATAGTTCCCCCTTTACCCATAATAGGAGGGTGGAGAGGTGCAGAGGAGAAACCTGTGTGCAACGGCTACATCCTGGACAAAGTAGAGAAATGAGCCTGCTTTACGGCCATGACCCCGTCTCCTCCTGTGGCCGACCATGCCCTGGCTGCCCACTGCCAAAGGCGAAATGCCTGTTTCATGAAAAGCGTGTGTAGCCCCCAGGCTACAGAATTGAGACTCCTGCCCTCTTTTGGAAGCAGCCAGCAAAGACACCACTATTATAGTCCACACCCATTTCAGCCCCGACCCTGCTGCTCTGGGCCGTGGAAATACCTCGTGGGAGAGGAGCTCTGGTCGTGGTCTGGGAATGCCATCCTTCGAGAAATTGCATTAACCCTCCACAGAGACCAGCAGGCCACGGGGATGTCTGACCGGGTGAAATGGCAATGGGCCCTCCTTCGGTTGGCACCTGCCAGGACGCCCATGTGACCATTTGCCAGAGAGAACTCCTTTGGGAATGAAACTCCCCCTGAGTCCTATTTTCGTGCCCCGGACCTCACGGAAGGCTTGGTGTCTGGGGAGGGAGAGGGGGAAGCAGGTGGGTGAAGGTTAGGGGGCCAGGGAGCAGGTGGGGGCGGCCTGGAGACCCTTCAAGGAGCTCATCTAAGTAAGAGCTTCTCCTTTGCCACGGAGAAAAATGCCTTGAACCCCCCCTGCAGAAGAGCGTAGCTAATTGGCATGAAGTTGGGGGTTAAGGAACGGAAGGAAAAATCTGATTGTTTGTTTTTTTTTTAAGTTACTGAGAAAGTAAGAATGTCACTTTGGGCAGAGAGAAATAATTCTTTTTCTGGACTATGTCTTTCTGTATACCACAGACCCTAGTGGGCCACTGAGACTTGCAAAAAAAAAAAAGATTTCTTTTAATCCACCTTCCTTTTCGCAAGCAGCAGCAGAAGGGCCTTTAAATCAAATGCAATCAGCAAACTTGTCTCTTGCACTTATCCCCGGCTTCACTCCCTGGAATTTGGCACTTGATGGATTCTGGATCTGACTTAAGGCTTTTTCCAAATCCAAGACTTGGGGAATTTTGTTAACAGTGCAATAAAGTAACTTCATAGTGTTACAGGAGGCACATTAAAGAAGTTGTATGTGTGAGCTGCTCTCTCTCCTTAAAAAAAAAAAATACAGACAATGTTTCTTTAAAAGTCTCCATCTGCAAATCCCATTAGATGTGCATATAAGGTTTCTGATGATTAATAGTTGCCTGCTCGGGTTTTGGTTGGAGGGGTTGGTGTGGGTGCGGGTTAACCCCTCCCTCTCCTCTCTCACATTTCACTTCAGAGATGTGTCACTCTCTCCCCACCGCAGCATTTAAAAGTGTGTCTCCGCAGCCCCGGTCCAGCCCTCGGCCGGCGTTTGCTGCGGGCTCCAGGACGGGCACTCCAGCAGCCGGTGCGTCTGGGCTGGGACAGCGAACATGTTCAGTGTCATCGGCGACATATACACACACGAGGGACCCCAGTAGGCAGGCTGACGTGTCGGGGAGCAGGAAGCCAGAAGTGAAGTGAAGTCGGACATAAGTGTGCGCACACACATACGTGTAGCCGGCTGCACGTGTGTGAACTTGAAAAAGAGACTTTAGTTTTGGTTTTTGTTTTGGTTCCTGGGGTGAACTTTCTATTGAACATTTTTCCCTCTTATTTAATTTTTTTTTTTTGCATTTTAAAAGAATTGAATATAAACAGTGTGTGAATCAAACTTTTGAAAGACTGAGGTGTGCAGCGGACGGCAGATGGATCCCGTGGCCAGCAGCTGCATGAGGAGCCCCCACCCCCCAGCCCCGGTCTGGGGCTGCCTCCGAAATCCCCACTCGGAAGGCAGTGGGGCCTCGGGGCTGCCCCACTACCCGCCAACCCCATTCTCCTTCCACCAGAAACCAGACTTCCCGGTGGCAGCGGCAGCAGCGTACCCCGACTTCTCGGCCTCCTGCCTGGCGGCCACCCCACACAGCCTGCCCCAGGAGGAGCGGGTCTTCACTGAGCAGCACCCCGCCTTTCCACAGCCCCCCGACTGGCACTTCCCTGTCTCGGAGGCCCGGCGCAGACTCGACCCGGGCCCAACCGGGGGCTCCAGGGAGATGGGGGCCAGCAGCCCAGGCCTGGTGGACACCACGAGAGGCCCAGGAGAGGACTACGAGGTCCCTGGGAGCACTGCCAACGAGACGGAGAAGAAGTCGACCAGACGGAAAAAGGAGAGTTCAGGTAGGTGGCTGGAGAGCAGCTGACCATTCTTTTACTGTGTGACCTTAGGGAGGTTTCTTGCCTTCTCTGAGCCTAACTGCCCTGAACTGCAAACAGTACTATCTAACCTATTCAAATGTAGGAGTTACCTTTGGGGTTTCTTTTACTCGGAGTTCTAGGATTCCCTGGTGATGGGTCTATGTGTCCCCAGCCCTCCTGGGCCCCAGGAAGGGTGTGCCAGCAAGAGAATGAAACAGGATCCACAAAGATTTGTGGGAAGGAGCCCAGTGTAGGCAGGCAAGGGCTGGAGAGGCGCTTCCCTGAACCCAGGCTGCCTCTGGGCCATGCATCTCCCCACCACCACCCTGGCCAGCTCCGAATGGTCCCAGAGCCACAGGGTTTGCTCACTGTGGGAATCGGCTGAGAAAGAAGTTCAGAGGGCAGCCACTAAGGCTAGACGCCGGGGTGGTCAAGCAGGGTCGGGAGTCTAGAGGCAGAGAGCAGGACGAGGGCTGGGACGGGAGGGGCAAGGAAGGAGGGGGAGTGCTGACGTGCGGAGCAGGCAGCCCCTCAGGTATCACCCTGCCTCGCTGGACTGTGCCTAGGCCAGAGAGGGCAGCTCAGCATGCTGAGGTCTGGGTGACCCCCAGAGAAGGCTCTCCAGGGGGATCCCCGGCCTTGGGGGAGAATCAGGGAGGCAGGCAGGTAGCCAAGGGCAAGCACTGGACCTCAGAATGCAGGTAAAGCTCAGCTCGGTGCCCAAGTCCCGGAGGCCAGAGGATGAAGCCGGCCCTCTTGTTAAGACCCCAGCTAAATCCTATCTCCCCCCTGTGGTAGGGACCTGTCATTTCCTCATCGCCAACTCGGCCCTCCCCAGCTTCTCTCGCTGCCTGTTTCCCTATTGTCTGCTTCCCTGGCCCCCCCTCGGCCAAGCCCCCTGCCCTCACTGCCCGCTCTGTCCTCCTGACAGCCACCCAGGGGGGCAACGTCTCTCTGACTGACCTCTAGAGGACCTTCTCACGGGGCTAAGCAGGGGCAGGCAGAAAATCAGCGTGCTAACCAGCCAGGGACTGCATTCTGTGCTTTGCTTCTCAAAGCACCTCCAGTGTAGCGCAGGTTTCCCCAGCATCTTCTTCTTGCCAGGCCCTACTAGCCAAGGCCCTGGGGTGCGGAGATGAGCAAGGTGGCCTCAACCCACCCCCACTCCGGCCCCTGCAAAGAGCGCAGACCGAGAGGGAGGAGAGAGCCGCTGACGCCTGCCTAACAGCAGGCGTGCCGTGGGGACGTTCACGGGGCGGTAGGCAACACGCGTCAGCTCCTTTGAGTTTCGCCGGTTTGTGCTGTAAGTCCAGCAGGTCTTATCAGCGGGTTCTGTACGTGTGGGAAAGCAGAGGTGCAGTTTGAGGGAGTCACTGCTAGAAGGGACTCCAGACAGAGTGATCCCCTCATCTCGATTCGCCCAGGACTTCTCTGATTTGGGCATGGAAAGTCCAGCGTCCCTGGAACCCCCTCAGCCCTGGCCAAACTGGGACAGTTGGTCACCCTAGAAATAAGCTCAAACCCCCAAATGTCAGACCCCAAACCCTACACCCTTCAGTAGCTTTCAAGCACAATCCTCCTTTTGAAATAGGAGGATTCTGAAACATGCTTGAAGTAGTCCCTCCACGGGCTCACAACGGATGATAATGACCACAGCCCTCCCGGCTGCTCAACAGGAAGGGCCCTTTAAATTTCCAACCCCTTAAATCCTGAACTATTCCTAGCCCTGGCTGGAGATTTGCCGAGAAAGGGGCACTCCGTGCTCCTCCTCTCCAAGGAGCTCTCAGTGACTTGGCTCCGAGCCTGGTTGAAGAGCTCTCCCCTCCACGGCGCTGGCCACCATCTCTGCCCACACCTCCCTCGGCTGCAAGCAGCCACTTTTCTGGGAACTGGGAGCCAAGGCTGGGAAGGCACGGGCTTAGGAAAAACCATTCCGTGCTTCAGCAAGACTCATTTGTACGTCTTTCCCCTTGGCCGGGGGCCCATGACACTGCATTAGGAAGTAAACTTGTGTGCCAAGCCGCTGACCGCCCCAGGAGGACATGGACACCCTCAGCTGAGTTTCCTGCACTCTTCATAGGGTTGGCCTTGGGTCGGGGGAAGTTCCCATCCCCGAGGGGCCCTGGGCTCTCCCTCAAGTTCCCCCCTCAGGAGCAGCAGCAATGGTAGGAGTCACATGAGGCACAGCAGAGCAAGCCGACTTTCATTCATTCATTCTCTGGGGTCCCAGACTTGCTCTCCATTCAGCATGGAAATTTTTATTACCCAGCTAGTTGCTTGGAGTCCTCCTTTGTGATTTAACTGGAGGGGAAAGTGGTGGGCGAGGCTCACCGCCCACTCCAGGAATCTGCTCCCAAGAGACCAACCCACAAACCAACCCTGAGTCGCTGGTTAGATTCTTTCTTATTTAAAATTTGGATTATTTTATTCATCATGGATTTTTGGTGTTAATGTTTATTTTATAAAAAATTACACTAAAATATTATCTCTCTTGATTCACTGAGGTTTTAGGCGCCCCTTGCACTTTGCACTCAGTGTGAGCCCCTGACACACCTGCCCCGGCCCCCGCTAAGCCAGCCCTGGAAGGTTAACCAGCAGGGCCCAGAAACGTGTTTTCCGTAGCTTCACAGGCCAGCGAACAGGTCTCAGCGTCCACACTGCAACTTTGGACAGCCTGCCTTCGGGAAGGTTCTTAACTTCTCGGAGCCTTAGTCTTCCCAGCCATACAATGAAACCATAACAATAGCGCCTTCCACAGAGAGTAGCCGTGAAGGTTAAAAACACTGACCCATGAGATGAACACTGTGCCCGGTCTGTGAAGCCCAGAAATAGCCACTAGGAATGATACGAGGCCCACATTTCCAGAACCAGCCTCTGTCAGATCTCCCTGTTCATTATTTATGGGGTCCCCAGAACCGAATCCTCCAAATACATACACTGACTCGGAAATCCCTGAGTCTGGGATAGAAGCAGTGGGGACCTCTGATGGTCATTGCTGACCCTTGGAATGCAATTGTCATCAGTTAGAAACTCAGAGACCTGCTGGGGAGGGTGAGGGGCCTGGCGGGGGAGGGGGTGCATAGTGAGTTGTGCCTGGCCAATGCATGCCCTGCTGGCTGAGATACCTCGGGTAACAGCAAGTCACCGAAGGTCTCTTTCGAGAGGAATGTTCTCCGCTCTCCCCTTGCCTTCTTTTGCCACCCCCAACTGCTCAAACTGGAAGTGGGGCTGATTTGCTCAAGTCAAATGAGCAGAAATGTGGGGGTCCCTGGCCCCACCCCCAGACATTCATTCTGCTGGTTCACAGCACAGAACCAATTTAGGAGGCCAGTGTGATGTTATCTCACCCCAGGGTGTTAAAGACCCCTGCTGGCGGGGACAGCTGCGAGGCCACTGCTGTTTGCCCCCAATCTGTTATTGCTACCGTGCTTGTCTTTAATTTATGGGGATGAGGGATTTCTCGGTGATTTTCCGACGGGGTTCAAGGGAAGGTCGCCCGTGATCAGGTGAATCTGATCGCCCACCGGGGAGAGCCCCTGTGCTTGGGCTCCGCATCGCCGGCTGGGCTCTCACGTACTCACTCACCAGACTGGCTTTGTCCTTCCTCCCTCGGCTTCAACACGCCTGCCGTCCCGGGCTCGGCCCCCCACGTTTCTCCCCTGCAAGCCCTGATCTCTGCCTGCCCCTGCCCAACCACGGGAACGCTCATTTCGCCTGAGGTTAAAACCCTCCACACACCGGCCCCTTCTGCCCCTTTTCCCACCTGCTCCCCTTCCCCGGCCACCGCCTCACCTCCACCGCCCCGGCCTCGCCACAAGCCGCACCAGAGTGTACTTGCCAGGCAAACACACTCAGCCTTCTCTCCCTGCGCCCAGTTTGCGGAGTGGCTTTCCCTCCCCCCGCTCTTCTGCCGATTACCGTCCTACTTATTTTAGCACCCAGCTTGAAAACCACCGCCTCTGAGGATTCTGTCTTTTTTTGTTAGAATTGATGACTCCACTTGCATATAGCATCATTTCAGTGAAAGCTTTGGTGAAGAAGTTTCAAATTGTGGAATCCACTAGAACCCACGCTGATTTTTCTGAAAATGGTTTAGGACCACAAAGGAGCTCTCCTGAGATGCTTATCATGGGACATCTTGTATTTGAAGTCTCCTTTTTCTTTCTTTTTTTTTTATTGTTATTTACTTATCTTTAGAAGGGAAGGGAAGGAGAGAGGGAGAGAAATATCTCATGTGTCTCCTGATGGAAACTGCCCTGCAACCCAGGCATGTGCCCTGACTGGGAATCGAACCGCGATCCTTTGATTCTCAGGCCTGCACTCAATCCACTGAGCTACACCAGCCAGGGCTCCTTTTTCTTTTTATTGTGGTCAAAAACACATCACGTAAAATCTGTCATTGCAAACATTTTCAAGGGTGCAGTACAGCAGTGCCAACTGTATGCACCTTGTTGTACAAACGCTCTCCAGAACGTTCTCATCTTGTAAAACGGAAATTGTACCCATGGAATAACAACGTCCTGTTCCCTTGCCCAGGGCCTGGCAACCAGCATTCTACTTTCTGTTTCTAAGAGTTTGACTACATTGGATACCTCCTGTAAGTGGAGTCATGCAGAATATGTCTTTTCAGGACTGGCTTCTTTTACTTAGCCTAATGTCCTCGGGGTGCATTTATGTCGTAGCATCATAACAGAATTTCCTTCCTTTTTAAGGTGGAATAATATTTCACGGTGTGTATACCGCATTATCTTTATCCCTCTCTTCATCTGCTGGTGGAAGGACACTGTGTCCCCGCTGCCTCTGGGCCATTACGAATAGTTCTGCAATAGGCTTGGTGTACAAGTGTGTCTTCAAGATCCTACTTTTGAATTTTCTTGTATATTTACCTAGAAGTGGGATTGCTGGATCGCTTGGTTCTATTTTCAATTTTTTGCTGAACCCCCATACTCTTTTCCATAGCCACTGTGCCAGGTGGCAATTCTACCAACAATAAACAAGAATTTCAGTTTCTCTAAATCCTCACCAATACTTGTTATTTTCTGGGTTGGTTGGTTTCTGTTCGTGGCCCTCCTGATGGATGTGAGGTGGTCCCTTATTGTGGTTTTGATTTTCATTTCCCTGATGACTGGTGATGCTGAGTATCTTTCATACATTGGTTGGCCATTTGTACATCTTCTTTGGAGAAAGAAGTGCTTATGCAAGTCCGTGATCCATTTTTGATTGGATTGTTTGACTTTTGTTGTTGACTTGTAGGAGTGCTTTTTTTTTTAAGATTTTATTTATTTATCTTTAGAGAGGAAGGGAAGGAGAGAAGGAGAGAAATATCAATGTATGGTTGCCTCTCGTGTGTCCCTCGCTGGGAACTGGCCTGCAACCCAGGCACGTGCCCTGACTAGGAATCGAACTGCAATTGTGTGGTTCACAGGCTCGAGCTCAATCCACTGAGCTACGCCAGCCAGGGCATGATTTGCAATTGTACAAGTCTTTTGCTTCCATGGTTAAGTTTATTCCTAAGTATTTTATTCTATCTGATGCTATTGTAAATGTAAATTATTTTCTTTTCAGATTGTTGATTGCTACTGTATAGAAATGCAACTGATTTTTTTGTGCATTGATTTTGTATCCTGCAACTTCGTTGAATTGGTTTATCAATTCTAAGAGGTTTTTTGTGAAATCCGTAAGGTTTTCCACCTACAAGATTATGCCATCTGTAAACAGAGATTATTTTACTTCTTCTTTTTATTTCTTTTTCCTGCCTGATTGCTCCGGCTAGTACTCCTAATATTATGCTGAATGGATGTGGTGACATTTGTCATCCTTGTCTTGTTCCTGATCTTAGAGAAGATCAGTTTTTCATCATTGAGTATGATGTCAGCTATAGGATTTTCATATAAGGCCTTTATTATGTTGAGATAATTTCCTTCTCTTTCTAGTTTGCTGAGTGCCCAAGAATGCTTTCCTGACCTCCCTCCCCACATACACCAAACAAGCCTTATTTATACCTCCATTTTAGCAACAAACCACAATTGGCCTTGCACCCAGAGTTCTAGATGCACGTGGCTGACCTTCTCCCTAAAATTGAAGTGTCTGCAGGGTTAGAATGATGTCTGGTTCACCTGTGCAGGCTCTGTAGCATCTACTGAAACATCTGCACACAGGAGGAGCTCCATGCTGTGTCTGGTCAACAGCCTCTATTGCAGCCTAGCATGCATTCATTCATTTTCTTACTTCTCTCTGAACTTGGCCCCTCCACCTGGCATGAGGGTTTCTACCATGTGTGATATGCTTCTGTAAAATGCATCAGAACTTTTACAGTCTCACTCATGAAAAAGTGTGCAGAGAGCCAGACTCAGTCGTAAAACCAACCCAGGGTCAGGGCAAGGGCTGGGGTCAGAAAGACACATAAACGGCCACATGCAGACTGAGCTGGCTCTGCAGGAATCCCCCACGGGATACTGGGGTCCCAAGTGCCAGGGCCGCCGTGGGAAACAAATGGAGCTGCTGTGGCTGTGCAATAAAGTGGACCCATCAGAGCAGAGCAATTAGGGGGCTGCCACAGCTGGGCATAGAGGGCCCAGATGTCACATGGACATGGGACTGTGTTCTCCAGACTATAGGAAAGGGCACCTTTATCTAATTACACAGAGACCCCCTATGGGCAAGCATCAGCTTCGCCATGTACCCCTCATGGCTTTGCTCCCTCTCCTTAGTGGTAAGCACTGGCGGTGGAGAGTTAAGGGGCGTCTTAGTCTGCTCAGGCTGTCATAACGAAATACCATAGACGGGGGTGGCTGAAATGACAGACGGACATGTTCTCTCAGTTCTGGAAGCCAGAAGTTAAAGATCAAGATGTCAGCAGGTTTGATTTTTCCTGAGGCTTCTCGCCTTGGCTTGCGAATGGCCATCTTCTTGCTATAGCCTTTTCCTCTGTGTGTGGACGTCCCTGGTGTTTTCTTATACAGATGCCAGTGAGATTGCATTAGGGCTCACTCTAATTTAATCACTTCTTTAAAGGCTCTATCTCCAAATACAGTCACATTCTGAGGGGAGAAGGGACACAATCAGCCCATAAACAGGGGGTATAGGGACAAGGACAGGGTTCTCAGCAGTGGCACAAATGTTCCTGTTAAAGCCCCTTCAGTGAAAGCTGCGTCTCCAGGTGGGCATGACCGCGACCTCGGATCTCCCCCAGCCCCGGGTCCCCTTGCCACCAGAGCTTCTCCACTCGGGCAGAGCGGATCCCCCATCCTTATCTGATACCCACAGAGAGAGATTTTAAAAGTACAGGCAGTTTTAGGAATGAGTCTTTAAAGAAGTGCATGCCCTGGCTGGTGAGGCTCAGTGGGCTGAGTGCTGGACTGCAAACCAAAGGGTCACTGGTTCAATTCCCAGTCAGGGCACATGCCTGGGTTGTGGGCCAGGTCCCGAGTGGGGGGCAGTGATGGAGAGGCAACCACACATGATGTTTCTCTCCCTCTCTTTCTTCCTCCCTTCTCCTCTCCCTAAAAATAAATAAGATTTAAAAATCTAAAAAAAAGAAGAAGTGGGCTGTTTGACCAAGGAGGGAGGAGAGGAGGTGACGACAAAATAAACGAACTTCAGTGAGTGTCACTGGGGTCACTAGACTTGTACTGAGTACCGCACTGGGTGACCTCATGTCCTCCCCCAGCCCCTCGCTGGGCCGCAGCATCGACAGGGCAGGCCCAGTTCCAGTCCTGGACCCACAGCGTCCTGGCTGTGTGGACTTGGGCAAATCCTGACCCCCAGTGAGTCCCCGACTCCTCCTCTGAGGACAACTGTACCTCATGGAGCTGCCGTGGGACTAGATCAGATCACAGACGGTAAAGACCACAGCCAGCACTTTGTGACCCTTCGACCTATTTTCCCCAAAGCTACAAAGGAGCACCCTTCTCTGTCGAAGGCTTCCCTCACCCTGGCTGCACCCCAGCTTGCCCATGTTCAAAACCCCGACCGAGCCTTGGCAGCCTGCCCCCAGCCAGGCCCACCCGCCCCTGTCGGCTCCCTGCTCCAGGGGCACCGAGGGCTGGACAGCGCGCGGTTTCAGGGGTGCACAGCAGCTGCAGCCCTCTCACCCCAACTCCAACCCTGGAACCCCCAGCGGGGAAGAAGCCCTGGGCTCCACAGTGGCCAGCTCAGCAGGAGACCGGAACTCCCCCTTCCTGCTGGGCGTCCCCTGACTGCTGGCTAGAGCTCCCGCTTCTCCAATTCTGACAGACCCAAAGCAGGGCCCCAGGTCTTGGCCACGGTCTGAACTCAGACACAACAGCACAAACCCTGGGTCTGGGCCTGTGCAGGCCCCTCCGGATACATTCTGGAAGTTCTGGAGAAAGTCAGTTTCCACCAAGGCAGCAGGACTCTGACCAGTTTCTAAGATGTAAGGTACAAAGAGCCCATGAGTCACCTTGGCCCTGCCTACAGCCCTACCAGGCTGGGAGCTCAGGAGTCGCCCCCACTCACCTTTTTCTGTGGCTGGAATAAATCAGGGCACCTGGACTCAGGGAGGTGGGGACAATCCCAGAGGCAGAGCAGATCCCTGCAGAGCCCCAGTGCTAGTCCCCTCCCCAGGGCCCTGTCTGCTCACTGAATCAGGCCTCCTGGCCTCTGGCCAGCATTCCTCCCCCACCCCCACCCTAGCCTTTCCTATTTCATGTTTTTCCCTGTTTCCCTTAAACACCGTGGTGGGGGAACAGGGTGAACAGTGGGGCCTGGGTCCTGGAGCCCACACTTCCTTTGGTGACAGCTAAGGGCGACATCTGGAACTTATAAACAGCAACAAGGCCCGGTGCTGCCCCCTGCCTCCCTCCAGCCTGTCTGGGAGGCTTGCTGCGGCCCTCACCTCTTATTTTCACTGCCTCCCTGCCCCCTCCCCTCTCGGCCCCCTCTTCCTGGTCCCCACACCCCATCTCATCACCCCACCCATTTCACCCTCCTTCTCCACCATCCACCTCCCCACCCACCTGACCTGGGACCCTCAGCAAAGTCTACTGTAGCACCAGGCATTTTCATTCCAGAAGCATCTGCTTCTCTCCCAGTAAACACACCCCGAATTCCTTAGCCTCACTGCTGGGCTCCTCAAAGAGGCCAAGGTCCCTACCGACGCCTCTTTAGGCACCTGCGGGAGAGGGAAGCAGCCCCCAGGTTAAGTTCAGCGGGGTGCAGTTGAAAAGGCAGGCAGTTCTAGGAAGCCAAGGAAGTCCTAGAAGCCAGTGCTCTGCCGGTCTCGGGCAGGCTGCATCCCCGCCGTCCTGCCTAACTTGATGGGCTTCGACTCCTCCCTCTGAAGTGGAAAGTATCAAACTAACAAGGACGTCAAAGGTGTGCTCTGGGAAGAAAGCCAGACACCGTTTCCAGAGGGTTTGTCCCGGCCTCACCTACGGACATCATGCCCCCAGTACCCCTCCCTGAGGGGCCCCGGGGAGACAGGCCTGGGCCCCGATGCAGACGCTGGCCGGCCCTGCAGTGCGCACAGCCTCCCCAGGGCAGCGTGACAGTGGCCACAGCCCTGGACTGGTCCGGGGGGGGGGTGACAAGCCATTTAGTCTCTGGGTCTGCATTCCCTCATCTTTTCAATAGATACTGTGTGCCTTACCTACCTCACAGAATAATCGAGAGAAAACAACAGGAAGCAGCCTCGTGTGGGGAGGTAGCTTCTCACCAAGGCGATGTGCGTTCCAGGGCCAGCTCTGCCACTCACTTGCCGTGGTCTCCAAACAAGCCTCTTACCTCCTCTCAGCTCACCTGCAAAATAAAAAAGCAACCTTGGGCTAGCACTAAGTCCCCTTCCAGCCCTACTGTTCCATAGTCTATGGAAGCCCAAAAGAAGTTTATCTCTGGGGGAAAGAAACACACTGTCAGCTGCAAAGTGTTCTTTAGATACATGGCACAAGGCCTCCTATCTCCTGGAGAGAAACGCGTAAAAACGGCTGTGAGAGCTGGGGAGGAGACAGGGCTGCAAAAGGCACCATCCCCGGCGTCTGTCTGAACTTCCTCATGGCTCCGATAGGGCTGTCTGTTAACTTCAGGAAAGCCTGCCAAAAGTGACAGCTACTTATGAAATAATTTCACTTGGGTGGTGTGGAAGCTCACAGTGGAGACCGCAATCACACACACATCCTGTTTGCATTTCTCTGGGCACTGCTGCCTGCTCCGGCGTGGCCCTGCTCACTCAGGGGGCTGGGCAGGGGCTGCGGTGGCCAGGCGAGTGCCAGCCTCCTCCCTCCGCAGTCCTGGAAGAGGTACCCTCGGCACCTGAGAGAGAAGCAGAACCAAGAGGACCGATGCATGGTTCCGATCAGTGCTAGTTACTGTGCCTGGAATCATGGGCCCCTGGAAGGCTGACACAGTTTTGGCCAATAGTGGCCAGATCCAAGCAGAGACATAGAAGAGTAGTAGAGAAGGGAAAACGTTTAAAAGGCCAGACATCCAAAGGGCGCGCCTTTCACACAGCTCCGGAGGCGCGGCGCCTTGAGGAGCACCACCTCTAATCGGCACCGTGAGTCATCTCTCCAACATCATCTCCAGCAGGACCTCTTCTGGTGCTGCTTTGGGGCTCAGCCCTGTGCCCGGCACTGTGCCAGGTGTTAGCCACACCTTGCCCGCCTCATTCCACCTTCTCAGCAGCCTTCTGACCTCAGTGGATGCAGCTATTCTCATTCTGCAAATGAGGCAACTGAAGCTCAGAGAACTTATGAGACTCGTCCAAGGTCAGAGAGCTCTTCCTTGGAGCCAAAAAGGCCCAGTCTTGTCAAGGGGTCCGCAGACACCTCTGCAGACACAACTCCCCTGCACGCAGCTTGGGATGACGAGCTCTGCACGTCAGAGGGAGAAACTCTGGGGCTGAGGACCTTGTAAAGTCTTGGGTGGATTGGACCAGAGCACACGGCAAGAGCACAGCTATGACTGAAGAGAAGAACGAGGGGCCAAGATAATAGTTGAAACTGTTAGTGGCTTCAGGTTCAAGGCCAAAGGTTCTCAACCAAAGAGGAGAAGAGGATGTCAGGGCTGCGTTTTGGAAAAAGACTCTGACGCCAGCTCTGCAAGGGAAAGAAGACCCAGCCCAACTCCATACTTCTATACAGGGGGAAACTGAGGCCCAGAGAGGGAGGGAGGCTCCCCCACAAAGGTGTGCTCGGGTTCGAGCCATCCTGGAGGAAGTGTGCACGGCCACAGTGCCTGTGACCCGGCAGACTGAACACCCCGGGCCAGAAACGGCACAACAGTGCTCCTAGTTTTTGTCTTTTTCTAGCTTGATGAGAAAGTTGCAGAACAGAGAGAACAGTAACTTCCACATCAGTTTTCATAGCCAGCTTCCTGTACTTCTGGCGTTTTTGTCATGTCCACCAGTGAAGGAAGGTCTTCCTGCTCTGGGAAGCTGAGGAGGGACAAGTGTCCCCCTGGTGTGCTGGTGTCCCCCAGGCCCTGGGATGGCCCCAGGTCTACACAGTGGCTCAGACGCTCAGGTCCCAGCTCACAGTTCTTTGTCCTATGTCCTCTTCTTCCCCATCCTGAGGCCCTAGCGCCTAAATCAGGGCACTAGAGACAGGAGAGGAGAGTGAACAGGGTGTGGCTTGGCTTGGTTGACAGTGGTCAGCTGCCCACACAACCAGTTGAAAACCAACCAAAGGGGGTCCTCTTCCCACCTGCCCCGTCTCTCTCAGGAGGATTGCACATAGGACCGTGTGGGTGGGATGGGGGGTTGTTTTCCGGAATCCCACAGGGCACCTATTAAACACAAGCCCGCCTAGGAGAAGGGGTGCGTGGGTGTGGGCACCACCCAGGATGAGCCCCCCACCCTGGGAGCCCTGGAGGTGGAGACAAGCCGAGCTGGCAATGGTGCGGGTCCAGCCCCTGGCCAGCCAGACGCAAAACAGAGAACCCGATGCTGGGATTGATGGCCTCAGCTCTAGTCAGGCGGGCCTGGGTTCGAGTCTCTGTTCTGCCACCCAAAAGCTGCCCAGCACACTGGGCAAGGCCCTGGCCTTTCTGAGGCTGCTTCCTCCTCTGTGGAGTGAGAAGGATTTAGCAAATATTTAGCAAGTACCCGCTGTGTGCCAGGTACAGTAAGTAGCAGGTGAGAAAAAGCACTTACATCCTTGGGGAAAGAGACAGAGAGAGCTGTTAATCGAATTATCACAGATCCGTGTGCCGGTGCTGAGGGGTAACAATTAGCACCTGCTTGTTGTGCGGGGAGGATCAACTGGCAGCTGCATCTAAGCACTCGGCAGCCTTGGGAACCGCCAGCTGTTACTAACCCAGCCCCTCCCGTGACATCTCATGCAGTTGACACAATGGAATTGTGCTTTATATTTTTCCAGCGCTTTAACTTTTCAAAAGCATTTTCCGCACACAAGCTCGTCCAACCGTCCCAATAACCCTGGCAGGCAGGTGCTTCATTTTCCCCAGCTTCTCGATGAGGTGACTGAAGCCCGGGACGTTCAGTGACTTCCTCGGAGGCTCCAGCGAGGAGATCCAGGGTTTTACGCCCCCTCGGTTGTTAAAGGGAAGGGCTGGAAAACGCTGAGCCCTGGGACGGGAGGGAGGTGGCGGTAAATGAGCGGGTTTCCCGGCCTCCTGCCGGCCAACGGACCGGGCCGTGCTCCAGCGGCCGTCCCTCCGCTGCGTGACCGCGCCCTCCCCGCCCGCGGCGGCCAAGGCCGAGGACTCCTGGGGGACCCTGCTGGGGCTGCGCGTCCTTCCCCTCCAGCCCACGCTCCCGCTTCCGGAGGGGTCTGAGCCGGCCTCCTCCAGTCCGGAGCCAGAGGCCGCCAGGCGGGCACCCGGGGCCAGAGATCGCGCCCCCGTCCTGCTCCCCCGCGCTCCTGGCAGGCGGCCCACCGTGCAGGGCGCCACGACCCCAGAACTTGTGCTTCGGGACGTTGGGCAGCCCCAGGGGGCGGGGGTGTGCGGTGGGCAATCGCTTCAACCGGCGCCAAGCCACCCGCGCCCCGGAGCTCCGGGCCACGGGGGTGGAGGACCAGGAACCTGACACGTGAGGGGACCGAACGGAAAGCAGGAGAAGGAAGGGCTGAGAGGGGAACTGGTGCGAGGGGTCTCTCGTCCCCACTGCAGCCGGTCTTGTGGCTGCTTGCCCAGGACTGTGGGCCGCCTCCCTGCCTTACCCACCAGCACTGGTCAGGTTAGGTTCGCCTCTGAAAACAGTCTCCCCTACAACACTCCCAACCAGGTTGGGGGCCATGGGGGTGGCTTTTAGTAAAGCACCTGTGGGTGCAGCCTCCAAGTCTGTGAAACCAGGAGGAGGGAGTGAGAGACTTCCCTCATTTCCGGGAGCGGGCAGGGGAAGTGGTTCTGTCCCCTGCACCAGACTGTGGCACCCACTCTTAGTCAATGGTGCAGAGGCGGGGATCTCCAGCCCCCGCCATCTCTAATCGTGAAGGTAGATAACGTACAGTGCCTTCAGTTTGTAAACCCTTCCTCCATATGCTTCATCCAAACAGTGTGTGAGTCAGTGGCCTGGGTTTGAGTCCTGCCCTGCCATCCCCTGGCTGATGGCACTTGGATGAACTTCGACAACTGGCTTTACTTCCCAGTGCTTAGCTTTCTGCTCTGTGAAATAGGGCTCACACTAGAACTCACCCGGCTGGGTTATTGGGGAGACCGAGTGACTGACACATGGACCGTGCTTGGCCCCTGCTCCCCACTAGCAGTTCCAGCTGAGTCCCTGCTGTGGCCACCTGGGGACCTCCTTCATAGATGGACTTTCCACTCTCCTCCTGGTGTCAGAGAAGGAAAGAAGCTTAAAGCAGCACTCCTTGACCTTGGCACACAGCCCCCCTAGAGATCTTGCTAAGATGCAGATTCTGATTTGGTGGGGAGTGGGGGTGGTCTGAGATCCTGCAAGTCTGCCCAGCTCCCTGCTGATGCTGCTGCCGCCAGAACACCCTTTCAGCAGGTCTTAGAGCAGTGGTTTGTAAACTTGACCATGAGTCCGAATCGCCTGGAGGGCTTGTTAAAACAGATCTCTGGGCCCCACTCCCAGAGTCTCTCGTTCCGCTGGTCTGGGGTGAGCGAGGCCCCAGGATTGGCATGGCCAGCAGTTCTCGGGTACTGCTGATGTCCCGGGGGGACAGAGAACCTCTGTTTTAGAGCATCTTGCCCCCTACTAACAACAAGTTGGGGGGTGCACTGGTGGTGGTGGGCTGCATGGCAGAGGTCGTTAAAGAGCCAAAGGCAGCTTCTTATGCTTTGGGGGTGGAGAGGTTGGCACCTGAGTCTGGGAGCCAAGAAACCAGTTCTCAGGGGGTTAAGACACTGGAAGGAAAGATAAAGGCATGATGTGGGTTCTTTCTCAGCATCTTTTGAAAATAAGAGAGATAGGGAAAGGCTGCCCCCCTGCTTGAGGACAAAATAAAGGGAACTGAGGCCCTTGAGACTCACATCTTCCTATTCGGGGGGGCCCCTCTCCTCAGACAACCCGGAGAACCGAAGGAAACCGGAGGGAGCCAGCAAGGCCCGCAAGGAGAGGACAGCGTTCACCAAGGAGCAGCTGCGGGAGCTGGAGGCGGAGTTTGCTCACCATAACTACCTGACCCGGCTGCGGAGATACGAGATCGCCGTGAACCTGGATCTCTCCGAGAGGCAGGTAGGAGCCCCTGGGAGCCCCCCCTCTTCCGGGCATCGCTCCTTTCCTCGGCTCTCTCCTCTTCCTTCCCTCCCTGAATCTTCTCCTTTTTCTCCTCTCTCTGCCCCATCCAGGGGATCTCAACTGTGGCCGTATCTGAGAATCACCAGGCGAGATGTTCCTAGCTGAGGAGGGTGGCTGATGGGACGGGGACGGAGTGCAGGCAGGAGAGTTTTCTCAAGGTCCCCCCCGGGTCACTCTCACATGCAGCCAGCACCGGAGCTTCTGGTCTGGCTATTCCCCCACTTGAGTGCGCATGGGAGTCCCCTAGGTGCTTGTTTCAAGTGCGGATTTGGGTGCTCCAGAGAGCGACTTTGCAGCAATAAAGCGTGGGCCTGGGATCTGCATTTCTAATCCATCCTCCAGGTGATTCCGGTATGCGGCCGCTTCCTGGGCACACGCTGGGAAGAACTTCCTAGCCCTTTGTTTTGGGCTTTCCCTCAGAGCATTCCACCCACACCCATGCTCTGACGCAGAGTACACAGAAGAATAATGACAATAGCATTAATATGCGCTAGCAGCTCTGGGCTGACGCAGCGCTCTGCCAGAGTACTGGGTTTAGAATCGGAAGACTTAGATTCAAATCCTGCTTCCTACCGCTTGCAGGCCCTGTGACCCTTGGGACGTGTCTCCCACCCTCTCTGGGTCTCCACCTGTGAAACAAGTCACAACCCCATCTTCAGGTGACGCTGAAGCTCAGGGGAGACAATGTGCAGCCCAGAGCTGTAGCGAAGCTGGGCGGCGCTGTGTCAATGTGCCTGAGGGTGAGGCTGGCCATCCTCTGTGCTGAGCATGTGAAAGGGGGCAGGGCGGGCGAAGAATGACTTGTGGAACCTGTTCTCCTGTCTGTCTAGGGCTTTGTTTTTTCAATCTGGAGACACAAGACAGACCTCAGGGCAGACAGGTGTGTCCTCCCTTGCATCTCAGTCTCTGGAGCTTTTGGAGGGGTGAGGAGGGGCAGGCAGTGGGGTCCCTGGAGCTGTACCCCAACTGGCTTGAGCATCCGCTGGGGCGGTGGGTGTAGTGACCCCACCTCTTTGTTTCCTTTGCCAGGTCAAAGTGTGGTTCCAGAACCGCAGGATGAAGTGGAAGCGTGTGAAGGGCGGTCAGCCCATCTCCCCTCATGGGCAGGACCCCGAGGAGGGGGACTCTGCAGCCTCTCCAGGTTCCGAGTGAGATTCTCCGTCGAGAATAAAAGACTGAGGACTGGGCCCCCCACCCAACGCCCCCGACCCCATCCCACCACCCTCCCCCACCTACCCCGGGGCAGCCTCGCCACATCCTGCAGTGACTTTAGGATATGAAGCTGACCAGCGTTCCTGGGAGCCTTGAAGTTTTCCAGAAAGTTCTATCCAGCGTGGCTCTGTCTTAGCAGTGCTCTCCCCAGGGCCTTTGCATCTCACAATTCTGTGGAATCTCCCAGCGGCCAGACCGGACCTGAGTGAATCCGGGGGACAACACTGCTCCTCAGGGTCTCTCGGCAGCTGCCCCCACCTGCTGCCACCACCCTCCTCCCACCTGCCAGGCCTCCTCCGGGTCTGGACACCACCTGGCCTGCAGGGAGAAGAGCCTTGGGACCAGCTGGTGGCTCATGAGAGCTAATGCATGTAAAGAAAAGGGATGACCGAGACACACACGCACACACCTAGACCACCTTTCCTTTCTGGCTGTGTATCTGAGGGTTTGGGGGTCCTGAGTTGTCCCAAAACCCCAGGGGAAGTCAGTGTGAGGAGAGTCGAGGACCGAAATTCTGCTGCTGCAAATGAGAAACCATCCCTGTCTCCCAATTAGCTGGCCGTTAGGCGGGCAAGTGTATTAGCACTGGGGGAAGACAGTCAGGGAAACAGGCTGGTGTAAGCGTCTGCAGTCCTATCGGTCCATTCACACTGGCTTTGCTGGGGGCGTTGGCGGGGCGGGGGTGAGGATGGACCAGGATACCATCTGCTTCTTCAAAACCAACTTGGGAATACGGCTGGGACTGTCGAGCAGTGTCCAGAGCAACCGAGCAGCTCTTCCTTTTAAAGCCACAATTTCTGTGTTGAGAAACCAGCCAGAGGCGCACATCATTCATTTGCGGGCTGGAAAGTGTCCACTGTGTTCTAGGGCTGCTGGGTGACGGCCTAGAAATGTGGAACCCTGGAGAGGCAGGTTCTCCAGCTGCAGTGTCCTGTGCTTTCAAAAGACGCTGACAGCAAAAGGAGGCAGAAAACAAAACAAAACATTCACTCTTTCTCCAAAGGATGCATTTGAGCCCCACAGATGCTGTTATCGGGGGAGGAGCTGCTCAGTTTATATGCGTGCACTGCCCACGTTCTCTGGGGTGACACTCCAGGACCAATGGCCAAACAGCCTGGGGCCACCGAAGCCTTGGAGAGACGCCCTGCCTGCCCAGTGCTCTGTCCCCCAGTACCAGCTGCTGCCGCACAGGGAGGTCAGCAGGAGTTTGGATCTCTTGTATGTATATTTAATCGTCCACTTGTAGAAAGAACCCCACCTCCCCATCCCAAAGGACAGCTGTCGTGGAAAATGATTGCCAAATGAGATGCTGGTTAGAGCATGCGTCATTGTTTCTAAGGCATACTTCATATATTTTCTTAAGATTATATCAAGTTAACTGTGCAAGGTCAAGTCACTTAGTAAGAAAACTCTTGGAGAAATAAAATCAGTTACAAAGCAAAGTGCCCAAGCCTTCTCCCGTGCACAGCTTAGAACCTCGGCTCTGAGTGCACCCCTCCAATGCTCCCACGGTGATGGGCCAATGTCTAGAAGCAACGAAAAAGGGGAAGAAGTCGTCTAGAACCAGGAAGCCCCTCTTAGGTCCTTTAAAATGTGGGGGTATGAATGTAATCATTGCAAAAACAAACAAACAACAACACTGTTTTTCCATGCAACTGTATTGTCTTTACCCCTCCTTGTAAAATGTTAGCTTTCAGCTCCTCTGCCCTATGGCTTATCAAACAGTCAAACTTCTGTAAACAAAAGATGAACTCTTTTGTTAATAAAGGAATCTTGACCATAAACTAGCCAATCTAATTTTTTTTTCTCACCAGAGGACATATTTTCCATTGATTTTAGAGAGGGTGGGTGAGAGAGAGAGAAAAACATCAGTGTGAGAGAGGAACGGGGATTGGTTGCCTGGCACCCCAACCAGGGATGGAACCCACAGCCTAGGCATGTGCCCTGCTGGGAGTTGAACCAGCAGCCCTTCGATGCACAGAATGACACTCAAACCAACCGAGCCACGTGGCCAGGGCACCATCCCTAATTTTCAAAATACAAGTTTGGAGGTTTTGTTTTTCAGGGTAAAGCCATATACATCGATAGTAATAAAAATGACACAAGAAAAAATATCCTTTATTTCATGGCTTTTTAACCAAGAAAGATTTATCTCACTGAGGTGTCGACAATGGAGACAATAGGACTGGATGGAGAGGGGAGGGAGGGATCCGGCCGAGGAGACCTGGCCGGGATTGGGCTTGGAGGCAGTCTGGGCGGAGCGTGGGCAGAGACCAAAAATGACGTCACTGGGAGTTGGCAGAAGAAAGCAGAGCCACCAAAACCAAGGTGCCAGAGGGGAGGTTCAGGTTCAAAGCCCAGCAAAACAGACCCCTGCGGGTACTCTAACACTCCCTGCTAACTTGAGTCCAGTGGCCTCAGAGGACACCAGCCTCTTGGTTTGCCCTGTCTGTCCGGAATGTTCCTTCTCTGTCTCCCACGCAGATCCCTTTCTCACTGGCGTGGCCTGCTCCGCTGGCTCCCGGGGTCTCTGCCCACCGCCTTCTCTTCTGCCTCCCCCCAGGTGATGCCATCCACCTACATCTCTTTAGTTGTGGTAAAATACGCACTACATACCATTGTGACCATTTTACGTGGACAGATGAGTCCCTTCACATCGTTGTACAACCTTTGACACTGTCCTCTCCGGCAGTTCTTCGTCTTCCCAAACTGAAACTCCGAACCCATTAAACAATAACGCCCTTCCCTCCTCCCTTCCAACCGCCTACCATCATATAGTGTTCACGCTGTGTGGGCACTGTTCTAAGAGGCACTACTGGCAGTCCTGCCTCCCCGATGAGGTAACTAAGGCAGAACCAAACTCCCAGGGTTTTATGGAGGGTGAGTGGTTGTGGTGGAGCGTGTGATTGGGCCTCGTTCTCTTCCTTCCTCTCCCCGAGGGGAATAGGCCCCAGGACCCAGCGTAGGCTGTCCCCAGCGTGGGTGGAACATGCCTTCCTGCCTCATTGACTCCAGGCTTGTCCGTGTGACCTGCTCCAGCCAATAGAAAGTGAGCAAAAGCAGTGGGTGGGTCTAAGTGGAAGCATGAGCGCCATCCTGCATCTCTGTCATTGCTCTTTTCCCTCTGAACGTGGCTGAAACGGGTTCCGCCGAGAGCCTGGGTTCCAGAACCCGTTACCTTTGTACAGGGTCCCACAGAAGTAACGCCTGCTTCAGTGTTACGCCTGCTTCAGTGTGGTTGGGAGGGTAATAAGATGAGTGTGATCATTTATAGCTTTAATTTGAACATTTCACCTATAATATCATACGGTGCACTTGAGTGTGATATTGTTGTGGCACAGAATTGCACGCTTACGATTTTGTAGTAAGAGATCTGGTCATAAAAAATGGGCGCTACTTGTGCCAGACCCTATATGTCAATGAGGACATAAAAGTCTCTTGTAAGCCCCTGGGATTTGGGGGGTCATTTGTAGCTGCTGCCCCGCCTCCTACAAACCGATCACCCCAGCAATGACACTGGGATTTGAACCCCCACATTCTGGCCTGAGGCCTACACTTCCCTGGGCCTGATCAGGGAGCTTAGGGCTTCATGTTCCTCTGCCTATTGCCCTCTGCTACCCGGATGACTGCAGGCACCGCAAACTCCAAATACCGGAAGGGAACGTCTCCATTCCCCTAATGAGGCTGCGTGGCCTGCATTCGGAATCCTGTACTGTATGCGGTTGGCAACACAACCACCTCCCCATTCACTCACACTAGAAACCTGGGTCACATGCTCAAGCTCTGCATCAGGGCCCATTGAGGGCCTTCGGATCATGGAATTAAACGTCCTCGCACATCCATCGAGCATTTTCCGGTGTCTCTCGAACACTCCCTGCGTTCCTCACACTCCTTAGTGTTGGCATCAGATTCACCAGCTCTGGGTGAACAGTAGCTGGGACCAGTTGCTCCTCGAGTTGGTAAAAACCCTCTGCTTTTTCTGGGGTGCAAATCTGTACCAGGGAAGCAAGGCCACCCCACTGGTGACTCCCTGATGTGAACCAGTGACTACGCCCAGAAATAGTGGCATGGTAGGAATCCAAGCAACCAAGCATTCCCAGACCTTACCTTGCCAGCAATGGGTTTCTCCATCCTCGAGAGAGCGTCACGGACGAGCAGGTGGGTGGCTGCCCTTGGGAGAGCAGTAGAGAGACAGAACAGATGCGCTGAGCAGAGAATCCATTTCTAAGTCAAAGGGCCTGGTTGGGGGCAGGGGAGTGGCTGATGCTCAAGGCCTCAGAACTCCACCCACCTGCCTGGGCCAGGCCCTGTGCTGGGAGTGTATTTTTCTACAGCTCTCGTATTCGAAGAAGAGAAGCAGGGTCAGACAGAGAGACCCACTCTTTCCTGGACCCCCAGCGCACCACAGCTCCAGCAACCAGTAGAGCCCCTGGTGGGTGGCTTTCTTTCTTCCACTGAGTGGAAATGTTTCCCATTAAGAGTTATATAGTCTCCAGCCAAGCAGAGGGGCCTGTGCCAATTAATCCCTTACAACTGCCAAACGCAGCGATTGTCAATCAATCATCTGGCCTGCTCTCTTGGCCACATGGCCCTGGGCCCTCTCCATGTTCCTTCGCTCACTGGTCAACTTCTCTGTCCCTTTTGCTATCAACTGTGAATAGACATCTTCAAAAATATCTCAAATCCATGTTCTTCTCTAACGCCACAATTATCTCTGGCCACTGCTATCCTTCTCACTCTGCCTTCCCACCTTGTCTGCGTTACCTCATGGCCCTTATCACAACGTACAATTCTTCTATTTGTTGTTTGCGTGTTCATTTGTGGTCTGCTTCACAAGCTGGAGGGAAGAAAAGGAGACATATTTCTCTGAGCATTGTATTCCGAGCTACTAGCCTGATGCCTGGCACACAATAGGTGCTCAATAAATAGTTATGGCATGAATGAATGGATGATTGGATGGATGGGGGACTTGTTACATGAATGGCATTGCCTGGCTTCTCAGGACACAAGTGCCTATTGCTGGCCACATGGACCACACAGGGGAAGCTCTGGCCCTGAGGCTGGTTAGGCCGGGGGGCCTCAAGCAGTCCAGGCCTTCAGAGCCCACCAGGTCTGGCAGGCCATGCCCTTGCCTAAAACAGGAGGCAGTGAATACTTACCCCAGTTCTGTAGCCCAAAGAAGCTGTGTCTGATTCTGGCCACAGGACTGAGATTCTCTATCATTCACGCCCCCACACCCTGCCCCCACCACTCTGAGCCCTGAGCTCTGTCTGAAGCCTGAATGAGTCTCTTCCCTTTGACCTGCTGTTGCAAAGAAACAGCGTCCAGGGCCTGACCAGATAAGAGGCTTCTGAGCAGCTTACCCACGTCTCTGAGGGTGATGCTTAATAGCTGGAAGGTGACATCAGGGTCGGGACTAATATCCGATTGAACAGAAAGAGACATGACCTAACTCGTCTCTCACCATGGGCCTGGCTGCAAGAGCTTCTCATTCTTTATTAATTTTCTAGCTGGGGCTGCTGGCTCAGGACTCCAGCCTGTCCCCAGAGCTAGGGCCCACGGCTGGGCTTAACTCCAGCGTGGCTGGGAAGGGAGCAGGCTCGGCTGGGTCTGAGGGCCCCCGTGAAGGGCGGCTGCCACCGAGGACGAGCTCCTGTTGGCCAGAGCCCAGCGGCCGGTTTTCTCTGCCACCTGGCCCATCTGCTGTGCTTTGAGAAAATCCAGGAGGGCAAATTCAAAGTCGCTGGAGAATTCCTCATGGTCTAGAACAAGTGTGCTGCAGGCTTTCATCAAGCAGCAGGCTTCCCCCGTGCCTGTAAAGGATGGTTTTATTTGTGGCTGTTGTTTTCTTTAATGATTTAAAACCAGTGTTGCAGGAACACAAATCCAGCACAACCTGGCTAGAGAGCTGCTGGCCCCTGTCTGAGCTGAACGCCTGCTTGGTGGGAAAGTGCTCTTTCCAGATTGTTTTCTTCTAACGTATTCTTCATGGCAGGAGGCGGAATCCTTACTCTTTATCACCTTCCCACCCCCAGCTACCACCCCCTCACACACACACACACGTGTGTGCGTGCACACATGTGGACCTCAGAGACTCACAGATGGAGGTTCCAACACAGCCTCTGCCACACACTGGCTGTGTGGCTTTTGTCAAGTCAGTCAACTTCTCTGAGCCTAATTTCCCCATCCCAGTGACCTGCAGAAGCTATGGAGCTTCAAGACATTTTTTGAAAAATGCTTCTAAAAAGTTTTGAGATTGTATTTTATTTAGAGGCTGATGGGGGACTTAGATTTATTCATTCATTCATTCCACAAAAATATTTCTTGAGTGCCAACTATGTGCTAAGTTCTGGGCCTGGTGAGTGGAGACAGAGCCAGCCTGTCCCCAGGACAATGGGGTCAGGTCTGCAGAGTGCCTAGTGCAGGACTCAGAGTGCAGGACTGAGCGGCTCAGAGTGGGCCCTCAGTACGGTGAGATTTTCTCTCTCTCTCTCTCTCTCTCTCTCTCTCACACACACACACGCACACACACACAAAAATGCAACATGTTCTAGACGAAGTTTTCTTCTCTTTCTACACACAGTCTGCAACCCAGTGACAACAAAAGCACAGAGCAAGGAGGAGGAGGTCTGGGTTTCAGTATCTGCTCTCTTACTCGTTTGCTGTGTGACTCTAAGCCATTCATTACCCTCTCTGGGCCAATTTCCTGCTGTACAAAAACAAAGCACTCTGACACCTTGAGTACAAAAGATAACCGGGCACTATGGGCAAAATGTTTTCAAAGCAGCAAACTATCCACATAAGAAGCACTGCTGAGCAGCAGAGGGGTAGCGATGAAGGTCAAGGGCTTGGAGGACGCTAGACTCAGACGTGTTGGCCCAGAGTTCCCAACTACTCTCACATTGCGGTCACACACAAAAGCCCGAAGCAGTGAGAGCGATTTCAGTTATTAAACGTGTTCTCTCCCCACCGCAACGCACACACATACCCTCCACGGGATCTTGACCTCGTGGCCTGGCACCTGGGGAGAGGAACAGCCACTTCAGAGGTGTCCCCGAACGGAGTCAGAAAGTGGCTGCCGAGGACACTGCTGGACAGCATCCTCCCAGGAAGCCTTGCAGTGGTCTCAGCCCATAGTCCTCTCTCACTGGCCCGCCCTCCCTTCATTCTGCCTCCCCTCAGCCTGCCCCCAGGACCCCACCTGCCCTGCCCAGAATATCCGACCTGCGAAAACTTGAGAGCAGGAAAAACCAGGCACAACTGCCTCTTCCCAGCAGCTGCCCTGGTGGTGCCCTGGCCACCCGCAAGTCCCCACCAGAAGGGGAGGCCAAGGGCAGAGGCTGTGCTTCTTCTGGGAGACAATGGGGAGGCCCAGTCCCCTTAAAATGACTCTTCATCCTCAGCCACTACCCTTTAAATGTTTTCCTCACCCTCCTCTTCCCCAAGGAGAAGCTATTCCAGCGCCACGGAGGGGCCGAGAGGACTGATGGGAAGACGGGGTTGCTGGGACGGCCGAGGGCTGTGAGGCTGGGGGACCCCATAGACTAGCCCCGGCTCTTTAAGCTCCAGAATTTGTGGCCCTTCAGGGGGCTGTGGTGCAGGATGTGCCTTCATCCCCCAAATCCCCTCTGTGCATCCCGGGCGGATCTCTGCGGAGCAGATGCCAGGGGTGGGGAGGAGGACACAATGCCCCTCTTTGTTGGGGGGATCTGGGCCAGCAGTCAGGGGAGGAAATTAGACAGTGCTCCTGACAGCAGGCTCTGTCTGGGGTGTCTGTGAAATATGGACCAGAGGGGCTCCTTCCCGAGACCAGTTCGCGGCGGCCGACCCCCACCCCTCCCTGCTTTGGGCAGAGAGGACACTGCCTGCTTGGGGAGAAGTGATATATGACACCCAGCTTCCTTCCTGCCTCCTGGGGGCTTAAGGGAGCTCTGAGGGCTTGAGGGAACTCACAGCTGCTCCCAGGAGGTAAGGAAGTACCTGCAAGTTTATACATGTGTGTGCACAGGTGTGGGTGTACATGCTCGTGCACATGTGTGTGGTTTCATGAGTGTGTTCATTGTGTGTATCATTTTGGTGCGTGTGTGTGTTCACTCCATGGCCAGAGGAGAGAGTTTGCAATGCTGTTTCTCAAAAACAAACAGAATGCCGGGAACATGGTGCCCTCTTGTAGCATGTCCGCCTTTGCTGAGACCAGGGTGGGCCCCAGGCCTCAGGGCCTGAGCACACTTATTTAGGGAGCTGTGTCGTCCGGGGAAGGGGAGGCAGCTAGTGGAGCCTCCGTCCTCTGACTCGGTCTGCCAGGTAGCCAGCTCCCGAGGAGGAGCTGTTTTCAAGACGAGGGCAGCTCCCGCCTGATGGAGACTCCCGGGAGGTTCCTGATCCAGCCTCAGCCTCAGAGCCTCCCTTGGCCCCTGAGCCATTTGTCTTCCAGGGAGGAAGTGGGAGGATGTTCCCACCTACCCACCTCCTCTGTGGCCCTCCAGGCCTCCACATCTGGACCACAGCTGACTGCCGAGCTGCCCCGACAGGCCTCTTCTCTCCACATGACAAGAAGACAGAAAGTTGTCAGCAAAAACACCCCAACTCCTCAGCCAGCTGGGAGCCATAAAAGATGGGACTCAGTTTCCCTGTCTATAAACTAGGGCCAAGATCAAGGGCAGCCCTGCTTTCCGAAAGGTCTGTTGGGAGAATGAAAGAATAATGTGAAGTGTGGAAATATTCAGGAAACTCTAACAGGCTGCCCAAAGTCGACAACTAGGATACGAGTACATTCGGCAAGTCCCTGCCAGGCATGTGCTACAGGTAACACTGTGAGAGAGTAAGAAAAAAATGTGGCTTTTTACATCAAAGCCAGTGTAGTCTTTTCACTGTTGCTGCCTGTTGGGCTGGGTGGGGATCTCATGTCTATTACACAGATGCTTGTTGGAACTTGCCCGAGGTCACACACCGACTCTGTGTTGGCAATGATGACACCCTGCATTGTGTCACTTGGGCTGTTATGTAGGACTTCCTGTAGAGCCCCCTCTGGCGAGCCAAGCTGGTCAACCAAGCTGGACATGACCTGAGACGGGGCACAGAGTCAGTGTGAAGTCACACGCAGGAAGCCTTGGGCTCAAGTGGATTGTTGCCACAACCCGGCCAGTTTCTGAGCCTCGAGCACTTTCTGCTTCTTCCCCCGTCTGCCCAAGGGTTAGATCTTTGGAGCAAGACTCCATGCGGTGTCTGCTCCACGGTTCTGCCTCCTCTGCCCTTGAGGAGCCAGGAGCCTCGCTCAGGAAGGACCCAATGACCAAGTGACATGGGAAGGTGTTCAAATGTGCAATGGAAAGAATTGGGCCTTCAGAGTTGAACCAATCTGGTCTGAATCCCGGCTCTGCCAATCCCTGGTGTGGGAGCTTGGCCAAGCCACAGTTTCTGAGCCTCAGCTTCCTTATCTGCAATGAGACTCAGCCATGGTTCTGACTACAAAGATCAAATAGGCTAACGTGTATGAAAGAGCCCAGCCTGGGGCTTGGGCTCAGTCCCTGCTCAGAAAGAGTGGATTGCCTTGCTCTTTCCCCAGGGAAGAAGTGACCTGTGAGATACAAGACTCGAGAGTCCAGGGGAGGAGGCTGGTGAGACCTCACTGGCTCTGGAACCAAGGAGGAAAGCGTGAGAGAGACAGGTCCGGACAAGATGGCAGAGAAGGCTTCAGACGCGCAGCTGTGAGTCCTGGGAGAAGCAGAGAAAGTGCTCTCCTTCCCCGCTGCAGGAATCCCGTAAACGAGCACCACCTTGGGCAGAGTTGACAGCATCTCAGAGACCATCTCATCCAGCTCTTTTGACCCACAAGGAAATGGAGGCCCGGAGAGAAGGGAGTCATTCAGTGCCACGCAACGCACTCATTCCTGATGGATTCCGGACTCCCTCCATTGCTCAATTCATCTCGCAGGAGCCTGGGTGGGGGCCAGGGAAGGACGGAGGCCTGGGATGCTGATAACCTGTTCCCATCAGTGGGAGGTCAGGAGAAGGACGGGAGGGAGGGCCGGACCAGAGACAGCAGCCAAATCCTGGGCTCGCACCCTTCTGTCCAGGGCCTGACGTCCTCTCGACAGGTCAGATCTGCCAGCGGAAGCCGGCTGGACAACCGTGTAGGTCCCTATGTGTCTAGACGGCTCGCTGGCCCATCTCGCCAAGAAACTTGACTCAGGGGGGTACGGGGCAGTCAGGATGGCCGTGGAGGTCCCCGACAGCTCCGGAAGTCTGCACACAGAGTCTCCGGAAGACCGAGAGGTGCTGTCTCCGCAGAAAAGTCGCCGGGCATTTCCGTGTGACGGTGACACAAACCATTCCTTCCCCCATAATCACCCTCGCTGCAGCCCGGGCTCAGGGCAGACAGTCTGCTGTGCATGGGCTTTCTTTTCAAATCCCTCTTGCTTTTTTTTATATCCCCGTGAACTCCTGGACGCCCAGGCGGAGGAAAGCACTCAAACCGGTCCTTGAGTGTGCTGCTGGAGATGTGACGGCCCAGGCGGGACCCTCCGAGCTCTGTGGCAGAAAGAAACCCCCTGCTGACGTAATTTTAAAGAATAACCTCCCAGTTTTCTCATCTCCCTTTGCTGGATACACCTTATCAAATGACGGGAGAAGCCAATGTTTGGCTAAATGGTTCAGAGGTTAATACTCAACAGATGGGAGATACGTTTGCCTTTCCCCCCCTTCCAAGAGACCTGGTTTGCTCCTCTTGCTGGATACATGAGACGGGGTGAGGGGGGGCCCAGGGGTGTCCCTCCCGTCATTCCCTTTGAGGGAACCCATTTTCCCTGACAATTGCACAAGGGACCCTGGGGGACCGTATAGATTGCTCTGTCCAAGTAAGATACCACCGGCCACGAGTAGCTACCGAGCACTTGAAATGTGGCTAGTCTGAATCGGTACACGCGTGTGAAATACACACCAACTCAAAGACTAAGTACCAAAAAAAAAAATTTCAGATATCTCCTTAATAATTTGTTTTATTGTTTACACTTTGAAATGATATTTTCAATATATTGTGTTCGATAAAATGTATTCTTAGAATTAATTTCACCGGTTTAGTTTTATTTTTTTAATGTGGCTACTAAAAAGGTTTGAATTACAGGTGACTCGACTTTTATTGGTCAGAGGCAATGTAGAACATGCCTCAGGGTTATGCACCCTGAACTCCAATTCAGAGCTGTCTTTCTAAAAATAGTAATGAACCTAATACTGAGCCTGTGGAAGCGTGCAACATGGTGACTCTGGCCAACACTGGTGTAGTTGACCGTTGGTGCCGGAGGAGAGCTCTGTGATTTCCTGAACCACCAGAAAGACGAGCAAGTGTGTCCTGGAGCAAATGAAGTCTGAAAGGTTGCTGGAGGCAAAAGTGACCAAACCGAGGCTGTGTTACCTCGGGCACATGGTGAGAGGCAGGTTCTTTGGAAAAGACAGTAATGCTGGGAAAATGGGAGGCAGCCGGAAACGAGCAAGAGAATACGCGACAGACTGAGTCCGTAACAGCAGCCCCAGGCGTGAGTCCACAGGAGCCGGGCAGGGGGCTGTGAGGACGGACAGTGTGAACGGCACTGTTCACAGGGTGGCCAGGAGTCAGAGACAGCTCATCGGCATGGAACACACACACACACACACACACAGATGACAGAGAGTAGATCCTAAAAGTTGTCATCACAAGGGAAAAAAAAACATATTTCTTTCTTTCCTTTTTTGCCTCTATAGGAAACATGCGCAATGACTAAACTCATCGTGGCAACCATTTCTCAGCAGAGGCAACTCAAGCCAAAGCTCGATGCTCCGTAAACTTACCCGGTGCCGAGTGAAGAGGCTCGCTTAAATGTGACTTGGAATAACTTCTTGTGTATGCTCCCAGCCACTGGAAACTTTTAAAAGCATTGCCCCAGCTACACCCTCAAGGTGGCAAAAGGTGGGGGGAAAGTGTGTTGAGGGTAAATATGTTTATAAAATGCTGCCTTGTGAATCTCTTTCCCGGATTCAATGTACACTGCACGTCAGCTTATTCAAAGCCCTGGGAAGTCCTGGGTCCTTAGCTGTTCAGAGTGTGGGAGGGGCCTGGGACTGTTTCTCCCATTTCCAGCCAATGCGCTTGGAGCACTCACCCACCTCCCCAGGGGTTCCTGAGGTCCCCAAAGCCACTGCTCCCCAAATTTGGGCAGTGAAAATCTGACTGGCTCTCAGCTTTCCCCAAGGCTGATATAGACCGAGTTTTCTTTTGTTGGGTATTATTTCCTCTTCTTGTCTCCTTGTTCTTGCGGGTTTATGCTTTTTTAAAAATGTCTTGTTTCAGTGGGATTTGGGTTTGGGAGGAAGCAAAAGGTGACTTGCATCCCTTCATCTGCCACCTATAAAGGGAAGGACAGAAGGGCTCTGCCATGGGTCGAGTCAGGCAGCAGGGAAAACTGGGAGAAGGGGAAGGAGAGACCACGGGGCTGGGAGTTCGTTTGCCCGGCTTCCCCAAAGCACATGGGCCAGGGGACTAGAGCTGACTGACTGACAGTTTTGCTAGGGGCTGGGAAAGCAAAAGGTAAAAACGTGGAGAAGGTCCCTCCCTCAGTGGCCTTAGTGGGCGAGAAATAAATGGATTTCTTTTTTATGCTAAGTATGTAATAGAAATAAGCAGAAAGGACCATAGGAGCCCCTGTGAGAAGTGGTCGGTCCAGCCAGAGAGAGAGAATGGGAAGGCTTCTTGGAGGAGTGAAGGTGAAGGACAGCAGGGTGGCTGAATAGTGCCGTGCCAAGCAGACGCTGTGACCACCGAGGTCAGAGAGGAGGCCAGGAGAGGCCAGGGGGCCTTGAACATGACACAGGAGCCTTGGCGTTGTCCTGTGGGTGATTCGGAGCCCCTGAGGGATGATCTGGTGGCTCACTCGGGCAGCCGAGTGGAGGATGGGCCCAAGGTGGGTCACCTTGACGTCACTGAGGCAGCCGTTGCAAAATCCCACAAGAAACGAAGAGCCCTGCACACAGGCAGCTAGCGCATTCGCGATGGATCGTTGGGACACAGACAAGGAGGTGAAATCAGTGGGGTGGGGGGATGTGGGCCAGGGCGAAGGGCTGAGGGGGTTGGCCTCGTGGAAGTCTCCCAGGTTTCCAGCCCCCCTCCCTCCTGCCCAAAGCCCAGGATGACCCCCGCCAGACTGTGAACAGCGTGCTGGCCCCCCTCCCTGCCCCATCTTCCCTCCTCCAACTGTTTTCCTGGATTCCCCGGGGAAGAGAGAGAAGGAGATGAAATCATGGAACAAAGGATTAGAGCCGCATTTCTTCCCGTCTCTACAATGGAAAACTCTAAGTTGGTTGGGAGAGGGGAGCCTGCAGGGGGCAGAGACAGCTCGATGAGGTTATGGTTTTGTGAAATAGGAGCTTCCTGGAACCACCAACCTGACAGGTGACAAGGATCTCATATTTCCTTCTAACTAGACGTTCTTCTTAGTCTCCTTCACTGGGGTGAGTCTGTTCTGTTACACTCCCAGCCTACGTTGTGCCCTGTTTTACCAGACTGACCACTGGGCTCGGGCACCCTCAGAGGAGCAAGTCACCACCCCCTAAAGGAGAAGGGGCTCCCCACTGCAGGAAGGGGGTCCAGGGACCAGGGCAAGCCAAACGAGGGTTTGAAGAGTTTGATTTCCTGTCCATGTTCTGCCGCTTTGCAGCTTTGCTGACTCAGGCAAGTGTCTTAATCTCCCCGAGCCTCAGGGTCTTCATTTGTAAGCGAAAATGGCCAGACCCAGCTCTCAGGATTACTGTGATGACTAGACAAGGTCAGGGCAGTGGGGGGATAAGAGGGGCTTCGGAAACTAGGCCCATTCCTACTAGTTGCAGTGCCTGGGGCAAGAATAGACATTTGTTTGCCTGCCTGTGTCTAAACATGAGCTAAAAATCAAGTTTCACTCTTAAATGTGTTTTACCTTCCAACTTTGACAAATATTCTATAATAACAATCTGGAAGGCCAGGTCCAAATTAGGAGCTCCTGGACTCCTTGGAGTTCAGCGTGGAACGCCATGACATTGGGAAGCCGGCCTCTGGCTCTCGTGCCCACCACCCGCGCCCCCCTCTCTTCCCGCCGTCAGCTCCACCCTGCAGAGCAAGGCCTCGGTGCAGATGCCCGAGGAGAGCCCAGCCCTGACGGCTCACACACTCACACACACTGCTGTGGACTTAGAGGTGCACACACGGGGGCATCTGGGAAGGATGGATTTGGGAAAGAGGCCCGTGCAGATCCTGGAAGAAGACTTGGAAATTTCCGGGTCCCAGGTACGCCCAGCAGGTTGGAAGGGGGCATGGGCGGCAGGTGTGCTCGTCCCCTTGGCCCCATGGACAGAGGTGTGGCCGGAGGACGCTGACCACTCAGGTCAGGGGCCCCCTTTTGCTCTAAACTCTGAGATGATTGTGAGTAGAGGGATTACTTTGGGTAATTTCTGTCCCCTGCTCTCTAATTTTCTTCTTTTTAAAATTTTCTTTGGGAAGAACGTAGGCTCATTTACAAGCCAGCTGGTCAGAGAAGTGGGAGAGTGGCTTTTGGGGACAGAGAAACCAGGATGCCGGGAGCTCTTGAGAAGGGTCCAAAGTCCCTTTCAGGCCTCAGTGCTGCTCAGCGTCTCCCTTCCCACATCTCTGGAACACTCGGGGGCTTGTAATTTATTGTCTGATGACAGAGACTTCTTAGAGCCTTAGACAAGAGCATGGCCAAGAACCTCGGGGTGGGGGGTGGCTAGTGCTCCAAGCTCAATGAAAAATGGGCGCGGACATTTGGAAAGACATGGGGACGCCCACCCGGAAAGGAGACGCAGGCCCGAGGCTGGGCGCAAAGCTGTCCTGTCCCACTTCCCACACCTGGGGAGCCTGGAGTAGAGAGGAAGAGGCCGCAGGGGGCAAGGTAAGAGGACCGGAGTCTGGACCGAGGATCGGGAATCAGGCTCCCGGGCCTGGCTGAGGGGCAGCGAACATTTGGGAACAAAGAACATGGACTCCGAGATCCCAGACTTAGGACCAGCTCTGCTAATCCCAGCTACCAGCTGCCTGAGCTCAGGCGAAATCCCTTCCCTCTCTGAGCCTCGGTTTACTCCTCTGTCAAATGGGGGTACTGGCATTTTCCTCACAGAGTGGTGGGGAGGACTTCATTAGATAAAGTAAGAGATATGCTTAGCACTGTGCCCAGAGTGAGAGAAAAGATCAGTCAGTGTTAACCGTGCACTTGTTACTGTGATCATGGTGCCTGGAAAATGTCCGTCAAGTGCTAGTTGAGCTTGTGTGACCTTCAGGGGGTCGTGTCCCAGTTAGGGCTTTGGTTTTCGGATCTGAAGAATTTCTCTTATTCTCTAGAAACTCTTCACTGTCAATGCCAAGGATGCCTCGACGCACATAATAGCCAACAGCGGCCAAGTGGTTGTGGGGGGCGGGTGCTGTCCAAGGCACATCGCACCCATGACATCATGTCCTCCTCCCCGTCCTTTTCGGGGCACCTGCCATTATTCTGCCTTCAGCTGATGAAGAACCCGGGACAGAGGAGGCGTGGGGAGTTTGCCCCGCATCTGATGGCCAGGCCCAGGCAGGCTGGCCGCCCCACCCCGCGATGCCTCACGCGTCGCCCTCCTCTGCCCGGCAAGTGCTGCAGCCACCAGGCGGTGCGTTGACTGAACCGCTGGTCGAGCCGTGGGCTTTCCCCACCCTAACTAGTGACGGGGCCAAATTAGTCATTTTGGCGCTTGGGCCGATGAGCCTGTGGTTACATTTTCTAACAGCAACATGTCCCTCCGCCTCTGGGTCTGAAAGAATCCGTGGTAGAAAATGCTGATTGTGAATTAAAATGGGGAAATGGCCATTCCTGAGATCACGTATTAATACATCATCTTAATTAAGGGCGCTGACCCACCTTGTCTCATGGGGTCCTTGTCAGCGCATGGTGAGTCACAGGTCTGGGACTGTCACCCCATGTCACAGATGAAGCATTCCAGCCGGGGTACAGAGAGGTGCCGCCAGGTGTCCGGATCCCACAGCCGGTGGGCAGTGGGGGCAGAGGCGGGATTTGGACCCAGGACTCCCGATGCCCAAACCATTCTGCCCGTAACACCCTCTCAGGGGCCCAGAGCCCCTAAGGGTGGGAACCACCGCACAGGGTAGGAACAGCTGCAGACCACGTGGCCGGGCCTCTCCCATTCGCTCTGCCTTTGGCAGTGGTTCCCAAGGCTGCACTAAGCGTTCTTTTCCGAGCTATTTGTGGGCAGGAGAAGCCTGGAAATTTCGAGGAACGAAGGCACCTGGCTCCCCGGGGACGCTCTCAGAGTCCATCTCCTCACCTTGTTTATTTGTAGAATGGGAACGCAGACACGACGGGTGTATGTTTTACATTAAACCAAATAGGAACTCGCGGCATTTCTGTCTGCACTTGAGACATGTTTATACTGCTGGGTCCATTATGAATCTGTTTAATATCCTTTAAATTCTCTGAGTCCTTCCATCTCTGCAGCCAGGAAGTGGGTAATGTGCGCATAGGGAAGAAATTTCCAGGCGTTCAGACCTTTAGGTAAATGAGGACTCTTTCATTTATTTTTTTTAAAGGGGGAAAAGCCTGTTGCAGAAAAATTAAATTCTTCCTGTTCAAAATGGTTTTTCCAACAACGTTTTCCTTGTCGGAAATTGCTTAGGTCCTAGAGAGATGCCAAGGAAGCCACAAGCTGCAGGAGCCTGTGGCCCACACTGGTGAAGGAGGTGTCCCTTTGCCCCCTGAGAGCCTGGGACGAGGACATGGAGGTGAGCGACCCTCCAGGGCTGAGAATGTCTTCGGGGGTCCCGAGGAGCTCAGGGTCACCTGAGGGCTGCCTGGCCCGCTGGCCCTCCTGGGAAGCCGGCATCGGACGAATCCTGCAGGATTGGGAAGAGGCTTTCCACACGGCTGCTGGCGGAAGCAGCTCTCCGCTTCCTGGCAGAACAGAGAGGTATTATTTTAGAGAGAAAAATGAGATTCCTGTTATTGCTTATTCCTCCTGAAGAAACGCTGGTGTGTCCCAGCCAGGGCCAAGACGAAAGGTGAGTCAGTGCCAGCAGAAGAGTGAGCTCATCCCAAGCAGGGATGCAAGGTGTTTCCAGCAAGGCACTGCGTGGAAAAAAAGCTCCAGGCTTGGAGTTCCAAACCCCTTGTCAAAGCACAAACCCTTTGACCCTCCCGTCACCTCCCCCCTCCATCAGCTAGTCTGTCCGCCACCTTCCTCCTCCAGCCTCTCTCTCCTCCATCTCACTCCATAATCTGAGCCCACTCCCACGTGACTTTTCTATCTTCTGCATCTCTGATCAAATACTCCCCCTCAATAGCCAGGGTCTATAGGCATTGTTTAGAGACCATGTGCAGGGAACAGCCCAGGCTTTGAAGTCTGAGAGACCTCAGTTCAAATACCAGCCCCACCACTTACTGGCTGTGTGGTGTTAGACAAGGCTCTTTACGTCTCTGGGTGCTGCTGTCTCATCTGCTATTATATTATCTTGAGAAAGCAAATGGGAAGATACATAGGGCACAGTAGATGCTCATTTAGTGTTACCTGACTCTTTCTTCCCATGGATGCAAAGGGTATTATTATCTTAATGAAGCGGTTGTGAGATGTCGGGATTTACAAATGTCAAATTCCCACAGGACTCTAGGAAATGTGGGGTCACAGATTACTTGTGGCACTCCTCACCAGAGTCCTGGCATGGCCTAGGGTTGACACAAGTCACTCTGAACCGAACCTAGAAGTGTGCGGAGGGGCTCCAGGGGACTAGAGGAAACCTCCCTGGTCTGAGCCAAACGGCACGGCCAGGAGCCCGGGCCAGAGAGGGCAGGTGACAGAAGGATCGAAATGATGTTAGTGGTGCAGAAGCAGTCAGAGGGTTAGGGAGCAAGAAATGCCATCGAGGGGCCACCAGGTCCTACCACTCAGAAATTCTGAAGGTGAGGTGAGGAACGAGTCACCTGTGGTAGCAGGACACAGGGCTTTAACGGGCTACTCGGCCGCCTCGGGCCGGGACCTGGAACAGGGGGCCAGCGCCTCTGATTCCCCCCCAGGAATCACGAAGCAGGTGTCGTTGGCGGGGCCTCTGGAAGCCCCTTTGTTGGTGCGAGGCTCAAGGAGTGCACGTGCCGCCAGGATGTAAAATTTGCAACGTTTATAATTGTATCACTTTCTGAGATTGTCGGTTTAAATTTCACGGCCTCGAAATCTCCAGCCCTGTGGGCAAAATGCCCAGCTGGCCTGTCCTGGTCGTGGCTGTGGCAGGGTGAGGCGTCTCTGGGACAGGAACCGAACCGGTTTATGCCGAGCTTCCCGGATTTGATTCCTGCTTTGACTTCTCTGTTTTCAAATCTTTTTTTTTTTTTTTTAATCTATGCTGTCTCAGTTTTGCTAAGGAAAATTTAGGGAAGGGATTAGGTGAATGGGGGACAAAGGGTGAACCAGAGGCCTTCGGAGGCTGAAGTGGGGGTGACAAATGACCGTGTGCGGGTTAAGGTGTGAGCTAAGATACTATTACAGACAAAAGTGCAGCAGAGAAGAGAGTTTCATTTCGCTCTTGGGACATGAACGAGGAGGCGGGGAAAATGCCAAGAGCTTATGTGGATGCCCGGATTCCTTCCCTCGTGTTGCCCTGTCATTCCTTAGGGTCTTGTCATCCGGGTGACCCCACACTCCAGCCCAAGACAAGGAGGACAGAGGAGGGGAGGGCAGGCTGCTTCCTCATACAGCTGTCATCAGAAAGCACTGTAGCTTGGCCCTGGCCGGTAGCTCAGCTGCTTAGAGTGTTGTACCCATACACCAATGTTGTGGGTTCAATCCCTGGTCAGGGCGCATACAAAAATCAACCAATGACTACACTTATTTAGTGGAACAACAAATCACTCTTCCTCTCTCTCTCTCAAATCAATCAATAAAAAATTTTGTTTAAAGCATTGTAGCTTTTCTGCTTCACTGGACTGGCCACAGCCTGCCCACAGGGCCACGTCCAGCTGTGTAAGGGGAGGGGGAAGCTTAACGCCCGGCCGTGCGGAACAGGAAAACCAGCTCAGTGCTCCTTGGCTTCCTTTTGCCCCCAGGCCCCCCCCCACAGCCCCCTAACCCCCCAGAAACCTGAGGCCTGGCCCAGAGTGAGTGCTGGAGCCCAGGAAGCGCTACAGAAACAGCTGTGAATCACAGTTTCTGCACTTTCCTAACGACCACCAACACTGGCCGAGCACTTAGTAAGCACCGCAGCACCAAAGGAAAGGCCCAGCTCCTGGGGATAACACTCCGCAGCAAGTGGCCATAATAATCAGGCCCGACCTAAAGGTGCATCTGTGACTCTGGGCAAATCACACACCCACCGCTGAGCCTCAATGTCCTCATCCTTCCAATGACACCCACCGCCCAGGCTTTGGGGAAATTCGATAGCAGCGCCTACGCAGCATGTCTGGTACAGTGCCCAGCGCAGAGAGTAAGCCCGCGATCAATAATAGAAGGCACCCTTCGCTCGCCTAGCCTGTGTGAGGCAAGTGGTAAAGCCAGATGGAGGGTAGAATGCAGCTGAAAGAGCTCAGGCTTAAAGCACAGCTCTGCCTCCGCCTCATTGTGTAAACCTGGGCCAAGCGCCGCCCAGGCAGAGTCATGGGGCAGGTGCCGGGCAGATGCTGGTTATTCGCATTACTGGGCTTTTAGGTTTTGCTGATTAGTGTCACCGCCATACCAACGGACACCTTCTCACCTGTCGTCTTTTTCTTTTGCATTAGTTCCTTGGGACAAACTCAAAACTGCTTCTCCGGCCCTTTCCGCAGCTGTCAGACTCCCAGACACAGGTAGCTGTAAATCCCACAGGGGGCGAGGCCCCCCTGCCAGGAGCTGCCTGCAGTGGGGCCCACGGCTGCACACTCCGGGCCGCAGCGGCCCCTGTGCCAGCGATTACATCATCCGGAAGGGTGGGTTCTCAGCATTGGGGACTGAGGGGTGGGAGTCGTGAGACTCCTTGCTCTGGGGATTGCTACCCCATCCTGAGAGGGAGGAAAATGGATGCAAATGCACAAGGCAGGTTTGCCCATTAGTCTGTCAAGAACCATACAGAAAACTGCCACGGGGACATAGGTATTACAACTCAGGGGAGTTCAGGGAGCCGAGTGTTAAGGTTGGGGCCTCGGCTGTGGAGTCTGCTGCCTAAGAGGAAGAGCATGCATGAGCGTGGGAAAAAAACAGTGGAGGCTGGAGAAAGAGACAGGCGGGGCCCAAGATGGGGGCTGTCCACTGGGTGCGCGTCAGGGGAGCCAGTGTTCCCCAGGGTCGTGTGCAGTGCTTCGTGGGTGTGACCCGATGTCAGCTAAGACAGCTGGTTCTGTGAGTTCCTGTAAAAGCAGCGCCCGCCCCTCCCCGCCCCAGGCCCCGCCCTCCCCGCCCAGGCCCCGCCCTCTGCCAGGGACTTGGGGATCTGACTAATGACTGTCCTGGTTATCATGAGCTGTTCTGTCTTCCAGACTGGTTCCAAGGGAGGGTCATCTCACCGCCCTGTAGGTACTGCTCTGATGCTCTGGACTGACCCAGCCACGGAAGTCAGCCCCTCTAGGTGACTTCGGTACACGCGTGCAAAATCACTCACGCTGCAATCACCTCATCCGGCAGCCTGGCTAACGGTCGGAGGATCGGCCAGGCAGACCACGTGCTTGCTTTGTTTTGGTGTCGTTGTATTTGTTTATCTTCCCACTGCCCCTTTTCACCGTCTGGTAAAAACAGAGAATTGCTTTTACCCAGTTCTGTGTTTCTGGAAATGTGGCCTGTGTGATATCCCAGCCCACCAGCCACAGGGTTAGCACCTGACCCAGGCCTGGCCCAGATCAATGAGGACACCCCCAGAAACTGGGGGGCCCACTGGTGTCAGGTAGACCTGGGGCTGTTGGGGACCTCTTCCCAACCCTGCAGGAGACGCCTGTCTCCAGGAAGGAGAATAAGGCCAACGCTAAGAAAAGCCCGAGTCAAGAGAGACAGGGGGGTGAGAAGGGAGGTGTCCTTTGTGTCCCCAGCTCCACTTGAGCCAATGTGAGAGCTGCCACCCTGTCATTGGTACCCCCTTGACTTCTGCAGCTCAGTGGGACCCCGACTCCATGTCAACTTCCCAATTAAGTGAGCCAACGTAGCCCATTTTTCCCGTTTCTTTCTTTTTTTAAAAGATTTTATTTATTTATTTATTTTTAGAGAGCGGGGAGAGACAGAGAGAAATATCGGTGTGTAAGAGAAAGGTAGATTGGTTGCTTCTCACGCACCCCCAGCTGGGGACCTGGCCCACAACCCAGGCATGTGCCCTGACAGGGAATCAAAGCAGCTGCATTTTAGTTCACAGGCTGGTGTTCAGTCTGCTAAGCCACACCAGCCAAGGCGCCTATTGTTTTTCTTAAGAAACTTGAGTTGAGCCCTGACTGGTGTGGCTCAGTGGGTTGGGTGTTGTCCTGCAAACCAGAAGGTCACCAGTTCAATTCCCTGTCAGGACACATGCCTGGGTTGTGGGCCAGGTCCCCGACTGGGGCCGTGCGAGAGGCAACTGATCCATGTTTCTCTTGCACATTGATGTTTCTCTTCCTCTCTCATTCCCTCTCTTCCCCTCTCAAAAAATAAATAAAATCTTTAACCAAAATCATCTAGGACTAAAAGCTTTTGAATATTCTTCTTTATTTTTATTTTTAAACACTTTATTTATTTTTAGAGAGGGGAAGAAAGGGAGAAAGAAAGGGAAAGAAACATCAATGTGTGGTTGCCTCTTGTGCACCCCCCCCCACTGGGGACCTTGCCCCACAACCCGGGCACGTACCCTGCCTGGGAATCGAACCAGTGACCCTTTGGTTCACAGGTCAGCACTCAATCCACTGAGCTACCCCAGCCAGGGCAATGTGTATATATATATTTCTATGTGTATTTTTCTGGAGAGAGGATTCCTCATTTTCAACTACTTCTCAAAGAGTTCCATGACTCAGAAAACAGGAGAGAAAAGAAGAAGGTAATGGGAGGGAAGAGGGGGCGTGGGAGGGGTTCTCGTCCACTGGAGTGGGGAGAAGGAACACCCTGCCAGATGGAAGCTGGAGTCAGACCCTACAGGGCAGATCACACACTGTTCCAACCCGAAGTGTCCTGAGAGGTTTTCAAACACTGTCAGCCTCAGAACCTCATGTTCCAACAAAATCTTACAGAAAACAGACAGAAGGAGGCAGGGAAGGTACCAAGACGGAGGGGAAGACTTGACCTGTGAAGGTGGTAGAGAGGCCCCCCTGAAGGTAAAATCCTCGGGACTCCTCAGCATACACTTTACAAAACCCAAACCACCAGTCCAAACAACGAACTTTACAGATGGGGAAACCGAGGCCCGCAAAGACGTGAGCTGCTCCAGCCGTCCAACAAGTCATTGACATCATCAGGATTAGAACTCGGGACCCCCTCCTCTGGTGGCCAGCTCTGCGCTCTTCTCTCTGCCCCCAAATCTCAGAGTACGCGGTCCCTTCCACAGCCCACACTCAGGGGCCTGGCTCCAGCCCCTGTGGCTCTTCTGGCCTCTCTGAGCAGGTCGCTGGGGACCTCTTTCATCCAGGACAGACTTGTGGGGGAGGGGCTGGCTAGCACCCCCTCAGCTGGCAGCGTGTGCCCAGCTGCATGTCCTCTGTCAGGGTCCAAGGGGAGGCCGGCGTCAACCGGGGGGCCGGGGCACAAGGTCCGCTTGGGGCAGAGCCCCAAGGCATCTCACTTTACAGGGATGGAATTTCACAACTTGTGTGTTTTAATTAACTTTTTATTTTTATGGAATTTTAGCTAAAGTTCCCCCAGTCTTGCAGCTCACTCATTGTTATTTAAAAACCGTGACCAGGTGAGGGAGGGGAAAAAAAGAAGCTGTCAGAGCAGTGAAAATGAGGCTGCTTTTTAGAAAGGACCGGACTTCATCACACCCTCAAAACCCGCTCCCAGCCTCCGGTTGCTGATTCCGCCCCCACGACTTCACAGATCAGATTTTAAGTCTGTAGCTTATTGCTTTCTGAGCCTCCTGGGGCTTATAGGATTATTCTGGATTTAATCCTTTAATAATTTTTCCTCCCTCCTGTCTGAGGCTTGGTTTTCCAGCCGAAAAACAGCCTGGATGAAACGGCTTGCTTCCAGACTGGATGGACCCCCCTCTCGGACAGCTGCCCACCCTCACTGTAAGACAGTTAAGGGGGCTGACGAAGAGAGAACTTCAGGGTCCTGCTCCGAAGCCCTGGTAGAGGGAGGGAGGCGGCCATGCCAAGGCCTGTGCCTGAAGCCCAGCATCCACTTTCCCCTTTACTCCTCACAGTGGTCTTGGAAGTGAGGGTTATTCTCCCCATTTTCCAGAATAAGCAACTGAGACTCAATGACTACAATTAACTTTAGTTGACCGAGGAGGTAAGAAGCAGCCCAGGCTTCCAACTTGCCCACTGGACTCTGGAGTCCCTGACCTCTGAGCCACACCAGCTCCTGGGCACAGTCCCCTCCACCCCAACCTGTTGCCCCTTTCAGCTGAGCGTGTGGCTAGACAGGGACACCCCTGGAATGGTAGGCAGCGAGGAGGCCCTTTCTTTGCTCAGCCAAGCAGCCCTGGCAATTAACATGTGAGTGGTGCCCCAGGCCGCTTCCCCTCCAAGATGAGCAGGCACCAACCAGCTGAAAGCATCCTGACTGAGCGCCGGCTGCGGCCCGGCGGAGAACAGAGGGCGAGGAACAAATGAGACTTCCCACTGGGGGCGGGGACCAAACCCATGTGAACTAACATCAGAGGCTGTGACGTTGCTGCCATGTGGGAGCCCGGGGGGAGCCAAGGAGACTCTGATCTACACGGAGTGGCCACATTTGGTCTTGGTCAATGGGTATTGACCATCAAAGAAAGAACAAGGGCAGTGCTGAGCAGAGGTGACAGCATGAGCAAAGGTGTGGACGTATAAAACTAATGGTGCATTTAAGGAACTGTAGAAAGCACCGTTCTGAGTGTGGAAGGGGAAGGGGCAGCTCCAGAGATGATTAAGACATAGAAGGAGTCCTCATAGTTTAGGGCAGGGGTGAGATCTTGCCTGACTGTGTGGCTGGAGCATAAGGCAACAGGAAGGTGGTTGGGATTTTCGACCTGGCTCAAGGGAAGGGACAGGGTCCCAGTATCCTTTCATCGTCTGGCACTCACAGGGCGCGGAAGGAGAAAATCAAGCTGAAATCCGGACTCCTTGTTTCTACTTCTGGTATCTTGGCTGGCAGCTGAATCACGGTTCTCCTGTTCCAGGCTTTCTGGGAGACCTCCAGGGAAAGGGGGTTACACCCCTTCACCTTGATTGGCGTGACCCCCACTCGTGACCCTGAGAGCCCCCGTGACCAGCCCTCCTGTCCCACGGCCCTTTAAGACAGCAGCCAGGTCACAGGCAGGCTCTGTCTGCCGCCCCCTCCCCTCAGTGGAGCTCTGCAATCAGCAAGTTGGTTCTAGTCGCTTCTATATCCACAGTTCACTCAGTCAACAAACCTCCAGCGGACCCCTTCGCTGCACACCATGCCATGAGCTAAGCACCGAGATACAGATGAAAAAGACAGCCCCAGCCCTCTCGGTAAAAGGAAAGGACAAATAAACAGGTCACACAACCCAGCAGGCTAAGCCCTATCGGTGGGGGTGATCGGGGGACGGAGGACAGAACAGCAGCACTATCTCCAGGGAGCTCAATAAAAACACAAATTTGCAGGTCCTGCTTCAGACCTATTGATTGGAAAACTGGGAGAGGACTTAGCAACTTTTGTTATGCCAGATCCACTCATTCTGATGCAGGCTCATGCTTGAGAATCAATGAGCTACAGGGGTACAGAAGAGAGAGTATTAGTCAGCCCTGAACGAAGTGCTGGAGGTCTGCTGGAGGAAGAAACTCAGCAAATCTTCAAGAGCGAGAGGCCAGAGGAAGGGGTAAAGAGCCGCCCAGGTGGATGAAGCTGCGTGTGCAAGAGCACAGAGGAGGAGCGGCGCTGGGTATTTTCAAAGCACTACGGGGGTGGTGGGTTGGCAGCCTGATGGCTGGAGATTAGGCTAGAGGGGCTGGGAAAAGAGACAAAAAAAGATATTAAAGATTTCAGAGTTTCTGATAGAAGGGAGGAAAGAGAATTGAGGTGCACGGTGGACCCCACGCGGTAAAAGACGGACCCAGAGCAGCCATGTCTGACAGACACCTCCAAGGCCCTGGAAGCCCCCGGCCCCCCACACCTCGTCCCTGAAACCCCTTTGGTTAACCAAAACGGCATGACCTCATGTGTTATGGCTGCAAAGGCACGGGGGAGGCCAAATCCGGTGTTTGTATTGAAATTAATTGGGGGCTTCGCAGATGATGAAGGCTTTGAGGAATGCACAGGCCCCCGACATGATCCTGCGCACAATGGTGTCGCTTACGACCTCTGCGGGCCCCTAGCAGCTCACATCTGCACGTCCACAGCCCTTCTTGATGAAATAATAATTACAGACAGATAGGAATATTTTAAACCCAAAGCAGGTATCGACTGGGGGCTTGGGATGGAGAGGGCTCAGGGAAGCACCCCCCAGAGCTATTTTTAGCCTAGGAAATGGAGCCCCCATTTTACCAGGGCAGCCACTTGTCAATCAGGAAAATCCCGCTGCTCACCCCCAGCCCTGATTTATGGTGATTCAGAGGGGAGATGCTGCCAGGAACAGGGCTGGGGCCAGGAAAATTTCATCTGTCTGGAATCCGACAGGAAAAAAGAGGCCTGGAAATTTCAGAGGAAGCTGGGATCTGCGCCGGTTCCAGCGCCTCTGTTTGTGCGCGCTCAGCTGGCTCCTGTTAGCGGGTTAAGGGTCCGCTGAGGAAAAGCATCAGGCCAGGTTTTTCCATCACTCCAGACCTTGAGCCCGGTCCCCAGGCAGCGGCTGCGCCTGTGACCCGTGACCCCAAACGACAGGAGCTTTTGCCGGTTTCCCTTGGCCCCCACACCGGGGCCCTACTTAAAATCAATGTCTTTGTCTTTTTCTCTTTTCGCCTACTTAAAAAAAAAAAAAAAAGATAGCAAAATGATTCTATCTTTTTTGTTGTTTGTTTAATCAGATTTTAGCACCCTTTCAAAAAGCAAGGTTCAATATGAGCACTAATTCATTCGATTAAGTTTTCATTTCCTCCCTTGGAGTGGCGCCCTCTCTCAAAGTGGCCTTCTGGTTTGCCCTCCGTGCTGTTGGGGGGCCAGGGACCCCTGCCTTCCAAACCCGATGCTGTGAGCTCTAGAGTGTTACCCTGTGGCAGGCGCTGTTCAACAGTGAAATACCAGTGAGGGAGGGGAGACTGAACTTCGGAAAGAACCCAGAGCAAAACCTCATGCTGCAGTCCGTGAAAGAAAGAAAGTGTCCAGGCCCACAGCTGCTTTGCACCGCCTGCGAGACTGTGCCCAGACCCAGGGGCTGGCCCTGCTGTATCTCAGACCCCAGGGTTCCCAGCACACTGAGCCAAAGCCCTAACAGACCAGCGGGGTGCCTGCCTGGGGCAAAAATTTAAAGGGCATCCTCAAAACTCAGAAATCGAGATAACACTTTAGCACAGTATTTTAAGTCAAAATGAAGGTGAAAATTCACAATGAACAAAACACAAAAATTTCAAAAAAGACAAGATCCAACCTTCACTGCTCAATACCCTGCCTCCTCCACCTCACCTTCATCCCAGCCCTGGTTCCAACAAAACTTTATTTTAAAAAGCAGGCAGCCAGCCCACAGGCTATAGTTTACTGCTTTTTCAAAAAACACTGCGTTAGATTTTATTTCTCTTGATTACTGTGTTTTGGGGGTGCCCCATTGCATTTTGGGCCCGTGCCAGTGCCTCCCTCCCCTCACCATGGACCTGGGCCTGCCCCAGGGAGCCCCTTCCTGGAACACAAACCCCAGGGAGAAGACCCCTTGCCTGTGGAGAACCCGCCCACATGAATCTGGACTGACAACGCTCTGAACCTATGAGGGCTGAGGGCTCCACGTGATTGGCAACCCTGAACCAAGGGGCCCCACGGATCCTGGTACCGTGTCGCTGAGAAAATCTGACAGTACCGTGCCCCTGGGAAAGCTTGTGCGAGCTCTCTAAACTCGGTTGCCTCATCCGAGAGGAGAGTGTTCAGGGGTTGGTGTGCATTTCAGAGAAATCTAACCCTAAGCCGGAATCTCTCCTGCGCCTACTCCGCTAGCACTCGGAGCCCACATCACGTTCTGGGCACCGACTTGGGGAGATGGTGATAAACAGCACATAAGAACCGTATTCCCAACCCTTAGCCTCTACTGCCATTTATACCCACAGATAGACAGCTAGGCCCAAACACAGACCAAAATCAGTCATCCACTGCTTGTTCATTCATCCATTCCTTCAATAATAGACATCCGCTGAATACCTGTATGTGCGGGACACTGCCAGGCGTTGGTGAAATCGGACGCGCTCCTTGGCCTCAAGATCCGTATAACCTAGTAGAATGAGACAGACATGGACAAATAAGTGCCACGTGGGGAAATGTGTGCTCTTCTGAGACAAAGAAATAGGAGAATTGAGAGAGGACAACTGTTTAGGTGACGATAGGGGAAGGTTTCGCAGCATCTTGAATTCCTTACAGACAGAATTGGGCCACACAGACGGACCAGCGCTTTGCGGACGAGGTTCTCATCTTGGATTTTTCAGGCTGCTCTAGCAAAAACGCCACAGAGCCAGTGGCTTATAAACAACAGGAATGTATGTCTTGCATTTCTGGAGGTCGGGAAGTGCAAGATCAAGGTGTCAGCAGATTTGGTGTCTGGTGAGGACCCACCTCCTAATTCATAAATGCCTTTCACTACAACCTTTTGTGGCAGAAGGGCCAACGGAGCTCCCTGGGGTTTCATTTAAAAGGGCAATAATCTTTGTTTTAAAGATTTTATTTATTTTCTTTTTAGAGAGAGGAGAAGGGAGGGAAAAAGAGAGGCAGAAAAACATCAATGTGTGGTTGCATCTCCCATGGCCCCACCGGGGACTTGGCCCATAACCCAGGCACGTACCCTGACTGGGAATCGAACCAGCAACCTTTTGGTTTGCAAGCCAGTGCTCAGTCCACTGAACTACACCAGCCAAGGCAAAAGGGCACTCACTAATCTTGTCATGAAGGCACGACCCTCATCACTCCCAAGGCCCCACCTCTAAACACCACCCAATTGGAGATTGGGATTTCAACATGAATTCTGGGAGGACACAACTATTTAGCCCATAGCTGACCTGTATGTGCTAAGGCAGAGGAAGAAAGAGGCAGCGTGATTAGAAACCAGGAGAGGCGCGGGTGGCTGGGCAAACATGCAGGAGAAGCAGCGGTGGGAGAAGGAGGTAGGAAGGTAAACTTGGCCAAGACCATGAAAAGCCTCGTATGCTGAGATAAAAATTTAGATTTCATTCTATTAGCAGTAGGAAGCCATTGGAAGCTTTTAGGTAGAAAATGGCACTTTCCATCTGTTTTTAGAAAGAGAATGCTGGCAGACATGAAGAGGAGGGATTGAAGCTGGAAGTATCTGGAAATAGAAAAGTCGGTTAGGGTGTTTTGCAATCATCCAAGGGAGAAATGATAAAGGCCTGAGCCAGGACCATGTGGTGGGGATGGAAAGCAAGAATGGGGTTAAAGATATTTCTGATAAAAAAAAAAACCTACACAACTTGGTGACTAGGTCAATGTGCAAGGTGAGAGGGAGTCTAATCTGATTTCCAGGTTTCTGACTTGGGCATCTGTGCATCCAGCAAACAAAATAGGAAAATACAGGAGGAGGGGCCAGTTGGGGAGCAGAGCATAGGCTCCGCTTTGACCTGACTCTGAGTGAACGGGAGATGTCCAGATGAAGTGACCGGGGACAGGGACAAGTGTAGGCAGGAGATAGTGCTGTGTAAACAATGCGGGCTTAGGTGAGCTGAGCCAGAGAGAAGGTTTAGCGGGAGAAGAGAGCTGAAGATGAGAGGCCATCAGAGGAACAGTGGAAAGAAGTGAGGAAGACCAGGGGCCATTATGGAGATCTGGGGGGAGGAAGAGCAGGAGTGGTATCGGGGGGACCAGGAAGGCTGATAAAGCAAAGGAGGAGAAAGGGTTCCAGGCAGTAGAGCAGTAAGGACATGAAGACCAGAACCAAAGTGTAGTCTAAAGACAAGGTCAGTGGTGACTTTATTTAGTGAGAGCAACTTCAGAATCAACGAAGATGTGCATCTCCTTTAAAGCCACAGACTACCACCTCTGTTTCCATGGAACAGTGGGAAGAGGGTGAGGAAATTCATGGGAGGTATGAGGAAGTGGTCAGCTCCTTCAAGGTCTTGGAGTGGAGAGAGAAGGTGGTGCGTATGGCCTGGGGTTAGTGAGAAAGTGAGTAGATCTAATAAAGAGACAGAAACTTGAGTAAGGATTTAGGATTAAGAGGACAGGCATTGGAGAGAGAAGTGATACCCCAGCCGGGCTGCGCAGGAACGCCATGCTCAGGGGGCCCATAACCCAGAGGCCCTCGTTCAACGGGTTGTTTCAAATTCCACTCTCATTTTCCCAGGTAGTGCTTAGGTTCCCCAACCTGATCTCCGAAACTTATTTCACCCCTAACTCACCAGAAACACAGTACAAGTTATTTATAAGAAACACGCTTCTGGTCCCAGCTCAGAGCTCTGCAGAATATCTCACCATCCTAAGGATGCTGGGAGGAGGGAACTGAGCTCCCGGAGATGGGCAAGACGAACCTGTATCCTGGTCTGGCTTGTTTGTCTGAGCCACAGAGACCCACTTAAGTCACTGTAAGACAGGCAGTTTGTGGCACGGATACACGTAGTCCGGGATTTAGAAGCAGGGTGCAAATGGAAAAGCCACAGAGAAGGTAGCAGCATGTAGACCCTGTCTCGTGGTGGCCCCATTTCTTTCCAGGCAGCTGTTCCCTTGTCTCCTCTCTCCTTCCTCCACTCGGCCTCCGAAGCTCCCTTCTAACTCCGGTTTGCATGAGGCTTTGGCTTTTTATCCTCAACCTCTCGAATCCCCACTAGCTGTTCTCCCAGCTGCTCCACACCCAGCTGAGATTCAAACGGGGGTCTGACTGGCCCAGCCCCTGGTTCGAGCAAGGCCTTGGGTCCCTAGACAGTTTATAACGCCTGTCTTTACATGTCCATGCCTGCTCCAATCACTGGGAGCAGCGGTTGGGAACCCAGGGACCCAGGACACCTCCACTATTTACGCTGGCATTTCCTACAGAGCCTGGCATGAGAGATGGGCAGACAAGCACCCCAAAGGCCAATTGGCACAATAAACCTGTGCTCTCTAAACTAGCTGATATGGTTTGAACTGGAGGAATGACTGGGGGTGGGAAATGGTGAGGTTTCAAACCATCATTAGAGGGTCTTTAAGGCGGTGACCAAGTACTATGAACCTGTGGGGTTATCACATACAGACCAGGAAGTGGATTTGCAGTAGATAATTATGAAGGAGATGGTGGCGAATGCCCCGTGCTCCCTACACACATCCTGTCTCCCTCCACCTAGAGATGAGAGGAGTTGCCCCCTTAATGCACTGGGGTCTGTGGGGTCAGGGGATCCCTGTGTCCAGTGCTCTCCTGCCTGCTGACTTGGTGCCGACCTTCTTCAGGCCTCTTCCTCCCAATAGTGGGAGGCCTTGGGAGACCTAGGGTGGACCTCTGACCTCAGGCCCACCCAGCAGGATCTACTGTCCCCAGGGTGTGACGTCCACTTAGGCTTCTGTCCATCCTAGTCTCCTCCCCCCCTTCCTCCCATCTCCACCCAAGCCCTGACCAAAACAGACAGTCTGCGGAGGGCCCTCCTGGAACTCACTGGCTATCCTTTCAAAAATGGGAAGAATTCCAAAGCCAGATTGCAAATGCCTTACCTCCCACCGTCTCCCACAGCCCCACCAGCTCATCCACCTCTTGGAGCAAAGAGAGTTAGCAATCAGAAGTACAGAAAGTGACTTCCGTGGACCTTGGTCAGAGACCTGCACACCAGGAGGGGCGCTGTTCGGTGGAGGGGGCTGAAACACAGGGACCTTAGCTGACCCGAATCCCCGCCTGCATTCCAGCTTCTTTCTCCCCCAGCCCTTTGAGCCTGCAAAGCCTTAGCTGCACAGGAAGACCCTGCCTTCCCCCCACGCAGGTGGAATGTTCATCTCTGCTATTAACAGAACATCCGGGAACATTTTAATTAAAAATTTAACTCTAATTAGTCCTCCAGCTGACCAGAAATACAAGCAAAGCCAAGACCAACTGTGATGTTGCAAATAGATAAACACATGGAAAGATGGGGTGGGGGGAGCAAGACAAAGGCTGAGGACCGATAACCGGGGAATCAGGGTGATCCTCCTCCTCACAGCTCAGACATCACATCTCTGCTCTCAAGACACCCCAGGCGACCACCCTGAGACCCCTAAACACACTCCCACACATCCTTTCCCGGTCATCCCTCTGCTGTCCCCAGCCCTGTACGGGCCAACAATCACTGTTTCTTGTTCAGCTTGGACCAGCAGGAGGCAGATTTTTTTTCAGTAGGGGACTGAAGTTGATCCTAAACAGGTTGTGTCTGACATCTAAACACCATAGATTAAAAATGCACAGTGTTTGTATTTTAATACACTGATCGAGTCCCAGGATTCAAACATGGACGTTTGGTTTTAACTCTGCATTACACAGTTATTTTCTCTGCCACAAAGCACTAGAGCAGAGGTAAACTTGGCTGGTGTAGTTCTCAGGTCAAATATTCCTGAACCTCACGCTCCGGGCTTTGCTTCTGTAGAGGGAGATACGACTTCTGCTGCTCGAGCACCAACCTCGGAGTCTTCCACTTCAGAATCCTCACCAGTTTCCTCTTCAGAACAAATTCCTGACTCTCCGGCGATTCGAAGTCACTCAGAGGTTCTCCTTTCAATCTCTCTGGGACCTCTGCCGTGCACCGCACACTGTACGTGCTCTGCTACTTCTGCCAATTCTTTATCCTCCTTTTTCAGGCAGGCGATTTCATCGTCCTCTTGTTCAAGGTCTTCATGAAGTTTCTCACTTTTCCTGCCACTTCTTTCCAGCATTCTGTAACCATAGGATCAAATGCTTCTTGGGTCACTCCAAGATCTCTGTTTTCACTCTGTGAAATAACAACTCTGGATAATAATAACTCCAGAGCCAGAGGCTTAGATGTTAACTGGTCCTTCCAATATTTCATTTTCATCACACCTTTGCCAACTCATTTTCTCTTCCCACAAGAGATCCTTCTGTGGTGGCTGGATGGTCTTCAGACTGCTTCTTGGGACAGGACCACTCTTTACAGGCCCTCGGGTCCCTTGTTGTCTCTGCTTCATCCTGGAATTCACCGTGCAGCGCGACCACACAGAGTCTGCGGGTGAAGCATGAAGCAGCTGGTCCGGCAGCTTACACCTCCTGCCACCGCGCTCACTCGCTGGAGGGGGGATCCGCCCAGCCCTGGCAGCAGCACCTCACACCACACCCCCAGGCCACCCACGCCCATGCACACCAACCCAGTCAGCAGATCTTAACATGGTGATTCCAGAAGATAACCTGACACTGTCCTTCACTCCCCACAGGCCCGCAGCAGCAGCAGGGTGCACAAGAGCCCGAGAAGCCACAAGAAACCAATGCTGCCATTCATTTACTGAACTATTTGGCAGGAAGCACTTTTGTTCTCACATAAAATCAAGCCAAGGAGATTGTGAGAAAGAAAGCGACATCTGCACACATTTTAAAATAAACCACCACGCTCAAAATCATGTGGGCCAGCCACCAGGAGGTATCCAGGACTAGACCCTGGAACATAAAGGTGACGTTAATGGGCAGGACCTGTGGGGCAGGATGGAGACTGGAGGTTAGATACCAGTAAGGCACAGGGTTCATTTCTCAGTGTTGACGGAAGCACCTCGGTTATACAAGATGTTAACATGGGGAAACTGGGTGAAGGAGGTACAGGAACCTGTACTATCATGGCAACTTTTCTACAAATATAAAATTATTCCGAAATAAAAAGTTTATTTTAAAAAAATCATGTGGCTGCTTCTGGCTTCCTGGCTTCCTCCCCCCGCCACCGCCAGGCAGCACAAGTGGACCATTGTGCTATCAGAGTTCCCTGGGGGGCAGTCGCTGAGAACCCCCCAGGGACGGGCTGGGACCAGCGGCAGGATGTGCGGTCATGGGCAGGACCGAGCCGGCTCCGACACCAGGGAATCAGTCTGCAGAACCACAGACAGGCCAGAGCCCTGGACGTCCAGATCATTCCAGAGCTCCAGCTCATTTGCTCATTTCTTAAGTGTTTATCCTAGACTGTGTCAGGTATTGTGCTGGGCTGCTGTGAGGACAGGAATGTGGAGGAAGCGGGCTGCCGGCGCAAGGATGAGTAAGACCCAGAGAAACACACAGTCTCCTCCCGAAGGAAGCAGACAGGGAAACATATGTGCTGCTCCCCACACAGTGGCAATACCTGGCAGTGACTAGAGGGCAGGGATAGGCGCACAGACTGCTGGGGTGATCCCAGAAGGCTTCACAGAGGAGGTGATACAAGCTCCAGGAACTATAGCCCAGTTGCTCTCTGCAACTCAAAGATAACCACACCCGATCCTCTGGCTCACGCAGCTAGAAGGAGGGGCCAAGAAGGAGGGCATTGCTCTCTGCAAATATCAAGTGCTGTAGGCATCATAAAATCATCATCATCATCACCACCATCAGACTCCGATGGCCCAGCGGGAGGCCCAGGCCCTGAAGGAGGCCCCTGGTGAGAAGGGAACAGGCCTGAAGGAGGCCATTCCTACCGCTAGCTGGGCCGCTTCTGGACAGTGTTGACACAGCTGGGAAGAAAGTCTTCCTCGGCCTCATTAATCACTTCTGCACAGGAGCTCTGAGGGAGGGGCACCCCAGGGGCCCTGGGCTAGTTCTCACCGGGGCTCCTGGGAGTGGCAGGAGGGGGGCTGGCCTTAAGCCCAGAGCCAGGGGAAGGTCTGGAGAGACCAGGATGGCATGGAATGAGGCTGCTAAGCCCCAGGGACCCCTAGGTCAGGGGATTTCCCAGCCAGGATGTTTGTCCTCGGAGCAGCAACCTTCCTGCCCGAGGTTAAAACCACTTCCGGCCTGCAGCTGGTAACCCCCTCACAGGCAGCTCCCAGGAGACCCTTTTTTTCTTCTCTGCTGGCCAAGCCAGTGGCAGCTGCTTGCCATGCGATCCCAGACCCTCCCTCCCCAAACCCTGCCCTGCCTGCATGTGTGTGTGTGTGTGCGTGTAACCTGAGGGCATCGAGGATCGCCAGTCTTTGCTGAGAGCAGAGGGAAGATCCATTCACACCAGAGGACTGCTCTGAACTTGACAAGGGAGGAGGTGGGGAACCAGCAGAATGGAATCCATCATTTGTGATTCATTCCACAAACACTTACCAAGCACCTGCTCTGGACCTGGCCCTGTGCTGTGTGGCCAGGGGACAGTGAAGAGCAGAGAGAGGAGGTCCTGCTTTCCACAGCTTACCTTCTAGACAGAGGGGCAGAGAACAGAAGGCAGCGTGTTCACCAGAGGAGCGAGGAAGGCCAATGCCCTGAGTTGAGACCCACTGTCTGGAAGGGCTCGCCCTGGGCATCCCCTTCCTCTCTCCCGGCTTCACCGAAGCCCCTCCCCAGTGTGAACGTGAAGGCCTGAGGCTGGACCAGCAGCCAGCTGGAGGAGAGGAGTTCAGGAGACCTGAGTTATCTGGACACCACTGTAGCCCGTCTGCTCAGAAGGAGAAATAAGGAAGGGCAGCTCTTGGCATCGCCCCTTTGGTTTAATCTGAAACCCACTAAATGAGACGGTGGCCAAGTGGACCGGGGCCAGGGCAGGAATCGGGGTGGGGGACAATGAGGGGCGTGGTCTCCGCCTCTCTTCACCCCCTTGGGGACCCAACAGGTGTGTGCCCTCTGCCTCTCTTTCTCTCCTTTCTCTATCCCTCCTGCACTTTTTCATCCTTTCTCCTTCTTTCTTCCTTCTCCTCCCCTCCCTCCCCGTCCCCTGTTCTCTTGCCTCCTCCCCCTCCCCTCCTTCCTGTCTTACATTTGCCTGCCCAGGAATCAGACCCCAGACAGTACCTAGGAAGTCTGCGGCCTTGCCTAATAGAACCGTAATAGTCCTTGGGGAGGCGCGATAATGACATCCTCCTTAAATAAAAGGACTTAATGGAGATTTCCCAAATTTGAAAACCACATTTCCACTAGCAACCTATTCAGCAAGTGACTACTCTGAAAAGGAGCTCGTGGGAAGCGGCAGGGGGGCGGTGGGGGAGGAGAGAAAGAGTTTGCAAAGAACGTTCTGCTCAGGGACTCTCGGTGGCAGAACAAAGCCCCTGGTCCCAGGACACATCCTACAGTTTGGGCCATCTTGGTCCTCCCTACCAAGCCAGTTCAGAGAGAGCCAGAGCTCAGAATCCGGAAACCCTGCTTGACCATGGGTGAGTTACTTCTCGGACTGAGCCTTGGCTTCCTCAGCTGGGAGTTGGTTGTCACCCTGCTCTCCCGATATCCCAACGAGGGTGGGGCCATTACTTTGTTCCCCACATGCAGCCGAAGCCAAAACAACAGCAGGCCGAGCCTTAAACGCAGTTAGACAGGGTGCTTCTAAACCACAGCTAGGCCACCCACTCACGCTGGATTTAAGAAAATACCAGACTGTTGCAGGGGGAGGAGGGGAGAAATGGCTTTCTCATGGTCTATCCTGACAGAGTCACTAGGATACTAATTAACGGTAAGCGAGGTGCAGAATGTTAATTAATCTTGGGAAATCTGGGACCCCTAAATTTATTTCAGGTAATCACGTAAACCTTTTGGGGGCTCCTAAAAACAACCAAAGGCTCTCAAGACCCCCTAATTGCTGCCCCCCACCCAGAGCGGAAGAATAATAGGAAAGAGAAGGACGACAAAGGTGTGTGGAATGAATGAACCTGGTCAGGGGTCCTAGGTGGACTATGAACCCAGCGCTGCCACTGACCTGTTCTGAGATGTTGGGGAAAGCTCTCCCCCTTTCTGGGCCTCCATTTCCCAAGGTGTAGAACCATGGCAATATGTGATCTTTAAGAGCATTACCATTCTAAAAATAATTTAAATTGGAAGTAAAATTCTTCTGACTTTGAGCCTCTCTGCAGCGCCTGGAAAGTGGTATGTTTGCCAACACTGCCCCCTTGTGACAGAAACACGCAACTCCAGGCTGACTCCACGGAGAGCCCTGTGGTCAGAGCCACCCAAGCCAAGGTGGGAAGGGTGCTTGCATCCCACCCACCCCACCCGCATCCTGCAATGGAGACGATTCTTCTCATTCTTACCAACAACTGCTTCGTTTTGAAAAATCTTTCTTTTCACTTCGTATAATAGGCCACTAACCACTGCAAATAGAATCCTGTCTTGGAAGGGGAAAGTAACTACCATCTCCAAGCTCCTACTCTGCCAGTTACTGTGGTAAATGCGTTACACACATTGTCTTGTTTGATCCTGAAAACAACGCTGCGAGGAAGACATAATTGGCCATCATTTTACAGAAGAGTCTGGGGCTCAGAGAGCTGATGTGACTTGCCCAAAGTTGCACAGCTACAATGAGATTAGCCCGAAACGCAGAGCCCAGTGGCCCCCAGAGCTCAGGCTTCCTCCCGAGAATGAGCAGTCGATTTTTCTCAGCTGTTTCAGGCCCCATTTGCACAGGCCTCTTAAGCTGGCAGGGGCGTGGGGATCATGGAGTTGCAGGAGGAGAGAGGCCTCAGGACCCAGCTTTGCCCTGCTCCTGGGACGGGGGTAGATGGGCCCCCCCCAGGAGGCTTGGGGCTCACCAGGCAAACTTGGGACACATCAGAAGCTTTCAGAATGTTCCCTGAAATACCAGAGAGACACCTCCAGATCCTGAAGAGGACATGAACCCACAATTCACAGAAACCAGGAAGGAACTCGACTCGTGTGTCTGTGGCCTGTTTGTCCACTTGTCACCACCAGCGGGAACCCCACCACCACCTCCCAGAGGCCGTGACCCACCTGAGGTGGGGAATGAAGACGGAGACCCACGCGGTTCTCTTTCACTCAGGAAGAGCGACTCTCTTCTGGATGTACCCCTGTGCCTCGGGAACAGGACCAGCCCAGCTGCGCAAATTACATTTCCCCAGAGTTGCTGGTCAGTTCCTGCTCAGATGCGTTAGGACATCCTTCACAGTCCCCAGCAAATGTAACCGCCTCCACCCCATAATGGCTGCGCCCCACAGCCAGGTGGGCCTCCTCAGGAGAGATTCGAGGAGGGACCGGGAGGACGACCTTTGCTCCTAGTCTGGAGATTCTGTCTGTAACTGTCTCATCCAGTCATCTTACCTTCTTCTTGTGGGCTTTTGGACTCTTAGAGGATAGACACCCACCCATGGGACACGGTCGATATCTCTGCCGATTCTGGGTGGCATAAATACTGCGGCTCTGTGACCCTACCTCTTCTGAAAGAAGACTGTAAAACTCGAAGTTTAAACAATACCAACAACAGTAATAATAACATACAAAGGATGAAAGTAGCCACTGGACATGGAGCTCACCAGCAAACAGCCCCGTCTAAAGGCAAGGGGGGCGGTCAGACAACAGCCAGGGTGTGACTCCCTGCCATCCTCCACTCCGGGCAGCCCATGCCCGCCCGCCCCATTCTACATTAACATGCCCCCCTGTAAACTTTAACACTTTCACATGTATTCATGACATATCCGCACATCCAATGTCCCTTACCTAAGGCGTTCTAGCTGTTGAGCATAATATGAAGGTGACACCCTTGACCAGACAAGCACACACAGAGACAATGCAAGTGGCTTGGCCATGGTGGTGACGACTGCGTGAGGCAAGGACCTGGGGTGAGCTGTGCCACACCCCCAGAACCAGCGCACGCACACACTCTGAGAGTTTCCCTCCTGCCCAGGCGCGCCCATATTTTCCTGGGTTCGACACAGCTTTACCCTGAAGCCGGCCAGCCCACCACAGTGGCCCCGGCCCCCAGCCCCTGCCCTCCTTGATCACAGGGAGCTTGAGGAGTTGCTGAAGCGGCTGGCAGGTCAGGCCAGTTTCTTAGGGACAGCTTCCGGTTCCTCATAAACTCCCGAGGGGGGACTCCCTGCTGATTGGCAGGGTGGTGTCTGAAGGCCCAGCCTGGTTTGAAGCGTTGCCCTCTGGTTCCCAACCCAGGTCAGGACGCTGTTGCAATTAAGGGAGAAGAGCCCCCTGGCTCCTTTATTCGTGGTGCAGGGAGGCACCATCTCTGAAGGCAGCACTCACACAGAGCCTCAGACCTGCTGACCAGCAGGGAGACGGACCAGGCTTGAAGGGACAAGGAGCTCGGAGCTCAGCGCAGCACTGGGCTCCTGCACACTGTCTGGGGAGACCCGAGCCCAGCGGGGCAGCCCGAGATGCCGCCTGAGCTGGAGCTGGGCGACTCCGGTCCTGAGAGGGTTAAAAACCCACTCTCACTCCGTGGCTCCGTTCCAAAGGGTCTCCGTTAACACCAGAGGTCTCCTGATATCTCACTCACTTTAATAGATTTTTCCCATTGACGTTTCAGTTTATTGACTATCATTTCCTTTTCTACAGGGGAGCTATTTTCTGGGTCACTGATCCAACCAACTTAAAAGGGGTTGCATCGATTGGGTTTTATCACGGTGACTCGCACAGAGATGAGCCAGCTTGCTGTGACTTGCTAACAGCCCCTTTGTTCCCCCCTCCCAGCCCCCACCCACTCTGTTGACTTGTGGGAGGTGGAAAGTTGGAGCGCTTCGCTGGTGGGCGTTGTGGGGTGAAGGGGGACTTCTGGCTGGGATGCCTCCAGCCTTAGGGTAAAGGCCATTAAAACACGTGCACACAGAAGAGTTCATGTCAGCACAAGTTAAGGAAAGATGGAAGTTAATCCAGAAAGTCACCCATTTACTGAGCATTTCCGGAGTACCTACTGTGTGGGGCAATCATAAATAATGCCTCAGTAATCTTTGCAGCTTGCAAAGCTTTTTTTTTTAAGAAAAAAAAACTTATTTATTTTTAGAGAGAGGAGAAGGGAGGGAGAAAGAGAGGGAGAGAAACATCGATGTGAAGTTGTCTTTTATGCACCCCCTACTAGGGACCTGGCCCACAACCCAGGCACGTGCCCTGACTGGGAATCGAACCAGCAACTTTTGGTTTGCAGGCAGGCGCCCGATCCACGGAGCCACACCAGCCAAGGCTGCAAAACTCTTTTTAACTTATTGTCTCACATCCTGATTCTGACAACTCTGAGCAGTAAGTAAGATGACTGTTATCCCTCCTTCAAGGATACGGGACCGGAGACCACTAACAAGACCTGCCCTGAATCATCGATCGGCTAGTGGAAAACTCAGACCTTCAGTTATCTGACTCCAGAGTCGCCGTCCTCCTATGCGGACAGCCCAGATACCAGGAGGTATAAGGCCAAGTTAATATTTAATGTAAGAATAAGATTATTTATGTGCGTGCAGTGCGTGTGCCACTGATAGACACAGTGGGGAGTGGAGCAGGATCAGAACTGGACTGGCTTTGGGAGCCGTCTAACTCAACACCCCCGCCCCCACCGCTCCCAACTTACAGGTGAGAAAAAGTGAGTCCCAGGGATGCCAAAGCACGTGCCCAGTTCATACAGTGAATTCTTCCATTCTCTCATTCATTCATTCATTCATTCTCTGTGTCAGGTGGCACGGACGTGTTCTCACTGAGCGCAGAGCAGTGAGGGCTTGCCGGTCGCCTGCGGGAACACCGGTGCGCGTGGAGATTGCATCTGTCCAGGCTGCCCGGGACCCCTCCCTCTTCTGGGTCACTCATCGAACCCTTTCCCGTCCCAGCCCGTGATCACAGGCAGAGCCACCCGTCTCTGCCAGGACCCCAAAGCACAAAGATCCCCAACTTGGTTTTGGCCCACATCGGAATGCCCCTCCGATGCCACTATTCACCCTCATTTTGTGCTGCTTTAGACTCAGGCAGACTTTGTCTGCAAGCACCGTGCTGTTCCCCAGAGCCCTTCTGAGAGCAGAGTGCCAACTGTGCAGAGTAAGGATTGACTTTAATAGAACAGCCGCGAGTTAGGGACGGGGAGCATGTGTTTTCCCAGGTGCATGTTTTCGTGGTGACTTTAGCACCAGAGGGTAGCACGGTGAGAGGTTGCGTACGTGTCTGCAGCTGAGGCCTGTGGCCGTCATTCTGTCTGTTCCCCTGCCTGTCAGCTCTTTCGTTCACGCAGGAAGCATCTCGTCCATGGCAAGCATTGCCCCAGGATCCGGTGAGTCATAGACAAACAAGACACAGGCTCTACCCAGGAAGAACTTGTGGCCAAATGTGGGAGAAGAACCCATGTGCAAAGAATTACAGCTGTGTGTGGTGAGCATGCAGCCAAGGTATTTGCAAGGGAGAGGAGTCAGGAACACGTCTCGTAAAACTCGACGTCTAAGCAGAGTCGGGGACAAATGAAGGTTCACCAGGTAGGCCAAGGGCGAAGGAGAACACTGCAGGTAGTACAGAGAAACAGGCAGCAGCAGGGTGTGCTCTCGGAGCTAGAGGAGTCAAGTTCAAGGGAGGCAGGGAGAAGTAGGCAGGACTGGACCACAGTGGGCGGGGTCTGCTGCTGAAGGCTGGGAGTAGAGAAGCTTGGTGGGCAGGGGGTCCAAGAGGTGACATTGGGTAGAAAGACAGGAATAACCTTTCTCAAACTCAGCCAGCAAGATCCCCTCTTCTTCTCAGAAAGGCTGGGAAGACAAGCCCTTATCCTTTGGGTCTGGGAGTGAATGAAACTCGAGAGAAGTTCTCTTGGAACTCCCACTGAACTCACCCTGTCTCCGCCTTCTTTATCCCTCATTCTCTGCTCCCCCCCACCCCGCAGGCTCGTGTAATGCAAAATCTGTGTTTTGCTCCCTGTGAATGAGAGAATTAAATCATCCTACTTAAATAAATTTCTCCTCCTGAGCAGAAAGGTTGGCACATTGCAGAGAGAATTCCTGCAAACCCTCCAGACACAGATAGAGCACCTGAGACCCACCCAGATGAGCCCCGGTTAAAAGGGTCTGTCTGTCGGTTACCAGAACCCATTTTCTCTGCGTAAACCTGCGGCAATCGAGGGCCGCTCGCTTTAAAAACACAGACAGGCGGTTCCTGGGGGAGCGGCGGGCTGCGCTCCAGGCACTCCCGCCCGAGAGGTGAGTCCCAGCCCCTCCACATGTGGTCCACGCTAGACTTGTGTGTGCATATGGGCCACTGTCAGGTCCCAAATCTCAACTCCAAAGGGAGAGGAGAGGCCCTGCCTGGAGAGAGCCAACTCCATAGGCTGAGGTTGCGGGTTTAATCCCCAGTCAGGGTACATACAAGAGTCAGCCAGCAACCCTAGCTGGTGTGGATAAGTGGATTGAGCACCAAGGGGTCGAGAACCAAAAGGTCGCTGGTTCAATTCCCAGTGAGGGCACATGCCTGGGTTGCAGGCCAGATCACCAGTTAGGGGTGAGCGAGGGGCAACCACACACTGATGCTTCTCTCCCTCTCTTTCTCTCTCCCTTCTCCTCTGTCTAAAAATAAAGAAGTAATATTTAAAAAAAGAGTCAACCAATAAATGCATCAATGAATGAAATAACAAATTGATATTCTTCTCCTTCTCTCTCCCTTCCTCTCTAAAATAAATTTAAACGAGCCAGGACTCAAAGGGAGAGAAGAGCTTCTGAGCCCTGTGTAAGGCAGTGCTCACACACTCACAGACACCCCAACATCTCATACCGACACAATCAGATTCCCTTGTTCGTTCATACACACACTACACACATACATTATACACCCTCACGGTCACACCCACGCACAGGCATACACATTCACACACTCACAGATACACTCAGTCACACAGTCACAACCACTTGTACATGCACACACCTGACATCACATCACAATCACTCATAAATACACCCACTCACATGCCCGCAAACATCTAGCACACACACATCCCACTCATGCACTCGAACACAATCACACCCAGTCACCCTCATTCACACGGCCACTCACACACATATGCCCACACGTTCTCTGTGCCCCAGAGAAGCAAGACCAGCACCTTCCGTGTGAAGGTGGGAGACAGGTGCAGGGCCAGCGAACTTTGTCTGGTCCGCAAAGTTCTCACAGTCTTGCTCTCTGCTGCCCAGCAAAGCAATGGGGCTTGGGCGACATCGGCACTGTTCCCACACCCAGACTCCCAAAAGTTCCTCGTTTTGCCCAAGGGCCTCGGCAACTACTTTACATGCAGTTCATCGGAGCAGAACATCTACACAGAAACGTGCTCCGACCGAAAGTGTGGGTTCGATGCCTTTCCACAAAGATCCCTCTTAGATCGAGAGGCAGAACATTTCCTGAAGCCCAGAGGCCCCGCGTGCCTCCTTCCTGGGGCAGCCGCTCTCCCGCCCTCCAACAACAGCATAGATTAGCTTTGCCTGGTTTTGAACTTCACATGAGTGCAATCAGAAGTTCCCCCTGGCGCCCCATAATAACACCGCATCGAGAACTTTATACCATTGACACTGCAAGAGAAAAGAAGACCAGGAAAGGACAGTGCGGAGTAGCAGGATTGGGGAGGGCGCTGAAGAGTGAAAACAGGCTCCATGGGTGTGAGAGGCTCTCTGACCCACCAGGCGAAACCGGCCACCCAGGGTGGAGCCAGACTTTCTTGCTGCAAGATGTGAGCTCCGGGGAAAGGGACCTGAGGTACAACCTGACCCTTCTCGTTTGGGGCAGTTTTTTTAAAAGATTATATATTTATTTATTATTTAGAGAAAGGGGAAAGACAGGGAGAGAAACATCAATGTGTGGTTGCCTCTCACGTGTCCCTCGCCAGAGACCCAGACCACAACCCAGGAATGTGCCCCAACTGGGAATCGAACCAGTGACCCTTTGGTTTATAGGCCAGCACTCAATCCACTGTGCCAAAGGCAGGGCTCATTTGGGGCATTTTTCAAAGCGGGTTAAAACCACCGCACTGAACACAGATTCAGGAGCATCCCAGCTCTGCCACTAACTGCCTGCTGGCCCTGGGTGAGCCATTTTGCCTCTCTGAGCCTCGGCTTTCTCACCTGTACAGTGGGCGTGGCAGTAATAACATCGTCAAATATTCATGAGCACTTACTATGTGCTGAGCACTGCTCCAACTCAGTCCTCTAGCCGGGGATCAGCAATCCATGGCCCTTGGGCCAATCCGGTCCCCCACCCCTATTGGGGTAAACTTGCAAGCTGTGAGTCACTTTTATAATTTTGAATGGTTTGGGGCAAAAAAGACCTTGTGTGATGTGGAAATTATGGTATTTGAATTTCAGTGTTCACAAATAAAGTTTTATTGGAACACAACCATGCTCACTCATTTATATCATGACTGTCCGGAGTAGCTGTGACAAAGCCATGATGGGCCACAAAGCTGAAAATATTTATTATCTGGCTCTTCATGTTACAAGTTTGCCCAACTGACATGGCTCAGTAGAGTGAGCAACAGCCAATGAATTGAAAGGCCGCAGGTTTGATTCCCAGGTTGAGGTCCGGGTCTCCAATTAGGGTCATGTGAGAGGCAACCAATCGAAGCTTCTCTCCACGCTGATGTTTCTCTCCTTCTCTTTCTCCCTCCCTTCCCCTCTCTCTAAAAGTAAATAAATAAAATCTATTAAAAAAAAAAGTTTGCTGCCCTAGCCAGTGTGACTCTGGATTGAGTGCCAGCCTGCCAATCAGAGGGTTGCTGGTTTGATTCTAGTCTCGGGCACGACCCTGGGCATCAGTCCAGGTCCGCAGTACGGCGCACTCGAGAGGCAGCCACACACTGATGTTTCTCTCCCTTTCTTTCTCCCTCCCTTCCCCTCTCTAAAATAAATAAATAAAATCTTTTTTTTTTTTTAGAGGACGTTTGCTGACCCCCGCTCCAAAGCACCCTCACTGTGGGCACCCTTCGTATTATCCCCACGTGAGGGGTAAGGAAGCTGAGGTCCAGAGAGGTGAAGAAAGCTGCCAGGGGGCCCAGGAGTCCTGGGCTGAGCGCAGGTGGCAGCTCCAGTCCCCCCACTGCGCACGAGGACCCCCCAGAGGTAGGCCTGATGGCACCGCTTGGCACACTGCAGAAAAAGAGAGGAAGGCGGGGTAGGTGCCCCCTTTGCCTCTGGGCAGCATCAGTCTCCTCCACTCACCCCTCAGGTCAAAATGCCCCCACACCCCACGCAAAGCACATGCAGCCCAAAGACCTCCTGATTTATTAATGAGGGGTTTCCCACACACGTCCAACTCAGAGGCGGAGTGTTGAGTTGCCCGATACTCGCAGGGCCCTGCTCTCGGTTTTATTCATTCATTCATTCTCTTCTCTCCCTGTCACCCAAGCCCATGTGGTTGCGTCTTTCTGTTTGCTGAGTTCTTGCAGAACGGGTGGCGGTGTTTCATGTGTGTGGTTTTTTGTTTACATAAGTGGCATTGTGTCTCATCTCCTTGTTTCCTACTGTTCCCGCCCCTCCCGTCACCAGCACCTTCGCCCTGTGCTCTCTTGTTGAGGGACAACATGCTTACAGTAAAGTATGTGATTGCGGCGTCTTAAGTGTAAACTTGTTTTTTTTTCCCACCTAGATCAAAATGGAACACATTCCCAGCACCCAGAAAGCTTCCCTTGGGGCTCTTCCCAGTCAGTAAACTATCCCTTCCCCCTTCCACCGGCAGAGCACTGTGCCAGCTTCTGTCTCCCCTCCTTAGTTCAGCTTGTTCTTGAACTTCGTCTAAATGAAATCGCATAGTGGGTCTTCTTCCACGTCCTGCTTCTCTCATTCCCGGTGTCCGAGAGATCCTTCCCTGTGGGTGCAGAAGTTTGCCTTTTTTTCCCCCTGCTACGGAGCACTCAGTGTTTAAGATCGAGCCACGGCACACCTGAAAGAAATACAAAATAATACTGAATGTAAACTAATTGAAAATTTTTTATTTCAAAATAATAGTAATAATATAGAAAGACTATGTAGCCACGTCTCATTTTATCTTCGCCCCCAGCTCTCTGAGGCAGACTCTGTGTGAGTCCAGTCCGCTAGTGCCGCGTGGCGCAGCCACCCCATTTTTTACCCTTCCACTCTCCTGGCAAGGGACACCCGAGGTGCCTCAGCCACCGCCCTAACCCATGTCCCCTTATGGAGCTGTGTGAACATTTCTCGGGATGACTACCTGGGAGCGGAATTGCTGGGAGAGGGGCTGCGTAGTTGGAAACTGACAATCCCACCCAAGCCAGAGGAGCCTGGATGGAGAAGAGCGGTCCCTTCTCCCGGATCCCATCTCCCCTCCCCCTTCCGCTCCAGGAAAACCTTTCAGCTCCTCCCTGTCCTCTCGCAGGACCCGGCTGAGCACCTCGCTTCCTGAGTGTCGCTGCCTCCGCGGCAGCCCGCTCCATCCCGCTGCATTATAACAAGACGAGAATCAATGAACTGCTAACTCTATTGCAATAAAGGAGCGAGCCCAACCTTATATAATTCTTTTTAATTGTTTTCTCACATTACAAGGGTTTTTTTTTTTTTGCTAAACTTATTCCACCATAAGTTATGTCGTTTAATTTCTCAAAGTGCTAATAATTTAATTGCTTCCTTCCTGCGCACAAAGTGCCTGCACCGCCCGCCCTCCCCGGCGCGGAGATTATAAAACGGAGTTGGCAGGGACACCTAAGAGGGGAGTCTTTTTGGCGGCAGGATTTGATGGGAAGCCGCTTTCTCAGAAGTCGGTGTGTGGGGCTGGGAACCTGGCTGAGGACTTCAAAAGGCTGCGGAGCCGGGCCAAGCCTGCCACTATAGGGGAGTTATGATAATCACGGGGTGGGGGGAGGGAAGGACCTGAGATTAGCGGGGCGGGTGAGGTTATAGGGAGCACAGAACGTGGGGTGCCAGCGAGTCCCCGTCCCGCGGTCAGGGGGCTGGGATCCGTCTGCAACGGGAGGCCTTCAGGTCCGACTGGGAAATTCCTGCGAGCCAGGACTGGGGCGCCGCGGGGACCCAGGGCGAGGTGGGGAGGTGGCGTGTGCTAAGGAGAACTAGGTCTATGGAACCCTTACTGGCGCTGTGTCCCTCCACCGCGTCTCATTTTACTTCGCCCCCAGCTCCCTGAGGTAGGCCCTGTTATCACTGCTGTTTCACCGACGGGGAAACTGAGGCAAAGAGGTTAACTTGCTTCAGTCCCCCTGGCTTGTTGGTGGCAGAGCGAGACCACTCAGTCTCCAGAGCCCCTGTTTTTTTTTTTTAGATTTTATTTTTTAGGGAGGAGGGTGGGAAGGAGAAAGAGAAGGAGAGAAACATAAGTGAGAGAAACAGCAATTGGTTGCCTCTCACACACCCTCAACTGGGGACCTGGCTTGCAGCAGGCAGGTGCCCTGACCAGGAATCAAACCTGCGACCTTCTGTGTCACAGGCTGTTGCTCAATCCACTGAGCCACACCATCCAGAGCCGGAGTCCAGGTTTTTATCTGCCGCTCGATAACCCCCCCGCCATCTGTCCAGGCCGAATGATGGCATCATGTTTTATGCTTTTATGTGGCAAGAGGGGGGCAGGTACAGAAAGGCCTTGGGACAGGACCAGGGATGAGCTACTCTTTTTTTTATGCAGATTTTTTTTAGTCACTTCAACCACAGTTCCCTTGTAAGGTCCGGCAGGGGCAGAGGTGCAGGACAGGCTGCCGGACCATGGGCCACAGCGGCAGGAAGGTTGGTACAGGAGTTGTCAGACGCTTACCCATCTCAGCGCCCATCACTCGGCTCCCAGGGGAACGTCATGCAGCCCACGTGCACAGTGTCGGAGACGCAAGGGCCAAGGCAAGAGTGGTGGCCTTTCTCCTGATGAAGAATGCGTCCCACACAGCGTACAGCTCAGTGATACCTCCAGTCTTGCCCTGACTGAGCAGCCCACCTGCGCGTGTGGGGCTGTCTGCCTGCCTCAAGTCTCCTCCTCCTTCACCTTCCTGGGTCCTTTGGCAAAAGTCCCTAAGATTCCTGGGGAAGATGCTGCCGTTCCCAGTCCCTTTCCCGGATCGGTGTCTTCTGACCTGATGGAGGTAGCTTGAGGGGCCTGGCTTCCTCCGGTTCCAGGGGATCCTGGCACTTGTCCTCCTAGTACAGATACCGATTGCTGGAAGCCACCTCTATGGCACGGCTCTGTGGGTCGGCCAGCGGATCGCCGGTCTCGAATCTGAGTAGGCTGGAGTGAGTGGCCCAGGGGTTTCTGCCTTGGGGGCATCTTCCTGCACAGCCTCCTCAAGGCTCCCGCCACGCGGGGGTCCCCTGCCTACTCCCAGAAGATCCGTGCCCGTTCCTAGGCCAGCTGGTCCCCGCTGTGCTGAAACAGGCCCTGGATCTGCAGCAGCTCCGCGTCCTGGACGATGCTGGCCAAAGCCCGTGTGCAGCCCAGAGCCTCAGAGGGGGTCTGTCGAGGGAGCAACTCGCTCACCAGAGGCTGGGGCGCCCATCCTGGGTGCTTGCACTGAAGGGCAGCACCGACAGACCTCAAGTCGGATGGGACAAAGTGAGATGCGCCTACCCCAACCTCTACTGCCTGTCCTTTCAAAAGGGCGAAAGAGAGGGCGCAGCTCTGGGCCTTTGCCATGATGTGGTGTTCACAAGGACCAGGTGCTGTTCACCAACAGGAGCTTGGGAGGAGGTATCCTAGCTGACCACACGGCGACGTTCCCAGTGCAGGTCGGACCTGGACCCTGGGGGGCTCTGACCCAGCACTTTGCACAACACGGGCCCTAGGTGGACCTGGGGGTACCGGTCCTGGAGACACCCAGCTCTGAGGCTCGCCCTCCCGCCCACTCCCAGTGCAGCAAAAGCAGGGTCACGCACCTGGTACCTGGTACCTTCCGCACCTGGTACCTGGCTGCGCGAGGCCGGCCACCAGGGGCGAGCCACTCCTGAAGATTTCAGGCCAGTGCCTTTCCTCCTTCCCTCCCTCTGTCCAAGGTCTAACGCGTCAGAACTGCCCCCCACCCCACCCCACCCCACCCCCGAGTCCCCACAACCCAAGCTCTTAAACATGGTCTCCAAAGAGTGCACGGTCCCCAGACCCACCCTCTGTACCCAAACTCACCACCACGCTGGGACACTGTTTCCTTTGGGGCTTCTACACCTTTGCAAATGCATAGACTTCTTGAACCTGGAACCTTTTTTCTCCCCCACGGAGGAAGTCTCACTCATCCTAACAAGCCCCCTCCGCCAGGGCTTCCTCCCCACTGGTGCAAGCAGAGCCCCCTCTCAAGTCGCCCCAGACACCCAGCGCACTCCTCTCCGAGAGGGAGGCCTGCTCGCTACTGAGATTACTCAGCTGTCTCCCCTCACGCTTACGAGCTCTGTGACTTTGGGAAAGTTACCTAACTTCTCTGAACCCCATGTATGTGATGTGCAGTAAGTGAGTAATATACAGTGAGTGTGGAAAGATTTGCTGTTATTTGTGGCTCAATAAATGAGTAAAATAACTACCTTCCAACTCCTACCCCACCCCAGCTCCAAACAGAAATGTTGTCATCTGCTTGACTTTGAGACCCCAGATGGGACCCCTACTGGCCGTCTCCATTAGCCTGGTATTTTCTCTGGAAGACAGGGCTCCAAGGGTCCCATGTAAATGAACACCTTGGCCCCACCTGCGCTCCACCCCCCGGCAGCAGGCAGCGGGCAGCAGAGGGCATCCTGAACCGGCAGCCACCAGGCTGGGGCCTTGGCCAGGATGTCCCACCCCCAGAGGGGGAGAACACAAAAGCTTCATCACCAGAAGTCCCCTTCCTTTTCACTTCCCTTTCTCTGGCTCTGGTTCCCATCTGCATTATTTGGAAGCAGGAGTCCTCAGTGAGTACTCTCCACCTCCTGGCCCTGCTCTTTGGGGTGGGGGTGTCTGGGACAGGCTTCAGGTCTCCAGTGTTAGGTCTACTGAGTCCACCAATGCAAAGGAAAAAACACCAGACAGGCGATCAGAGAGGTTCCTGCTCTGACTGCCATTCCTGGCTGTGCAACCTTGGGCAGGTCACTTAACCTCTCTGAGCCCCCAGGTTGTGATATAATAGTGTAGAGAGGTGTGAGACTCAGCAGTGGGACAGCTGCCTGCCTCCAGGGTTTGAGATCCTGAGAGGACCCAGGAAGGGCCAGGGTGGGACGGCCTGGTGATCAGAGCCACCACCATTACCCTGGCTGTGGAAAGGTGACTGACTTGGAGGGCACGAGCTGACCCCTCCCTCCAGGGAGACCCCTAGGACAAGGCGCCATGAGCACGGCTCAGGGCTGCCGTCTTTCCCCCTTCAAATGCAGTGGCTGGAACTGGGTTTGAGCAAAGAGCACAACTCCTGCACTAGCACCATCTGAGAAGATGAAGTAAGCTCTGCCGCTCCTGGAGGCGGCCCAGCGGGGGACCCAAAGTCACCAAGGCTCCCCTCTCCCCGCCCCAGGGAGAACACGGTCCCGTCAGTGTGCTTCTGGAGTCTCCATCCTGGCAGAAAACAGCAGAAACCAGGCAGACCCGACACCTGAACTTGAAGGGGCCCGGCACAGAAGGACCTCCGGGAACAGCCCCCGCAGAGCAGGGCAGGCGGCTCAGAGCCTCTTCGGGCTGGAACCGGGGACGCCCCTCCAGGAGTAGCTCCCCCACCTTCACATAGACATGAACCTCGCCTGGGGTGCCTTGGGTGCCTTCAACTTGAGTAACGAAATGTGTTGTTATTTTTGTACCATTACACTGCCGCTCCCACCCTCCTTCCCGACTAGACAGGAAGCCCCTGGCAGGCAGAGGCCTGTCTCACACGTCCGTGGACAAACCCCTCCCCCAGCACCCACTCGACTTCTTCCTTCATTCACAAGTATTTATTGAGCACTGATGTAGGTGCCAGGGACCCAGGTTGGATGCCTGAGGCTCATTTTTCCGGAGGGGTAACTGCTGCTACATCTCTGACTGGGCCCCAGCTTTGGTCGCCCAGGTTCCTAAAAGTAAATTTCCCTCACTCCATCCTGGAAGGGGCAGTGAGTCCAGCCTAATGCTCATAAAGTTCCCTCTCCCCCTTCCTCCGGTGTAACAGCCCCGCGGAAAATTCACAGGCAGGATCTGGAATCCCAGCCAGAGAGTAAGCCCAGGCTCCACCGGGGACACCCCAACACCCAGAGCAGGCCCGGGCCCTGGGAAATTCGTTCCGGGCTGCGGGTACGTGCAGGCCTGGGCTGGGTCAGGATGGGTGGGAGCCTCTCCTTCGCTCACACGGCCCTGAACTTTCCCACTCGGCTTCGTGGACAGGAAGCATAGGCATCAGGCCTGAGGCCACAGAGCCAAGACTCAAAAAAGAAAATGTCAAGGCAAATATCTCAGGTGTGTTTAGGCTCCCCACGGCCCCCCTGCTGTGACACCCAGAGTTATCACCTCCCTGATCTGTGCTTCCCCGACTCCCACCTTTGGTTCCAACACCGTGAGCCTGAGATACTCCCCACAGCCCCATACCCAAACCCTACCCACCACAGTGCCAGCTCCACGCCACCTCCTCCAGGAAGTCCTCTCCAATCCTCCCAGGGAGGAAGGCCTCTCTCCCCTTTGACAACCCAAGTTCAGGCTGTGATCAGGACTTTGGCTTCTGAAATCAATCAAGCCTGGGTTCACAGGCTGGCTCTGCCTCTTCCCAACGGGGTGACCTGGGGCCAAGGTCCCTCTCCCCACTGAGCCTGCGTGTTCCCACCGATAATAAGAGGATAATGGCAGTACCTCTCTAACGTCCCACGGCACTTTGAGGGGATTAAATGATTTTATACAGGCACAGGACTCAGAATAGTGCCTGACACCTAGTGCGCTTTGTGGGTGATTTCTGTTTTACTTGTAGCCTTCTCCTCAGAGCAAAGAACGTCAATCTTCCCCACCAGAGGGTAAGCTCAACCCCCAAAACGCACTCCACGAACGTGTGTTGAATGAATACATGAATGAATGAACAAGAGGAGGGACCGGGCCAGCACCGCAGGAATAAGCTTTCAAAACCTTGCTGTCGGTGCTGCTCAGGATGGTCTTCTGGGGTTGACTTCAACAGTGGCCCTTCCCCCCTTGGTCAGTGCCACCCAGGTGCAGGGGCTTCTGGGAAACGCACCAGGTCTTTTGCTCATGTCTCTGACTCAGCTGCTCTTCAAGGCAAGTTCCCCACGTGTCTCCAGCTGCCTCCTCCACCTGAGGGGCAGGAAGGAAGGGGGACCACGAAGCAGACTGGTTAAACGCCCTCCTTGCTGGCATCAGAGTGCAGGCCAGAGCCAACGCCAGTGGCCTGGAGGCTGTGCCCGCCCTGGGATGTGCTGTCCCTTCTCACCCTGTGGACTCGGGTCCAGTCTGAGGCGATTGATGGGCAGGGCTCTCCCCTGAGGATTCGCAAACCTCCTTCTCCGTCTCACTCAAAAGAAGTCAGGCTGCAGGAAGGCGAGAGCTCTGTGTGTTTGGAGCCCCCTTTTCTCCTCCTGTGGGCCTCCCACTCCCCAATCCCCCAGGGCCCGGGGTGAGGGGGGGAGCCGGCCACCGGAACCAGAGGCCGTGCCACACGGAAGCACACCCCAAAGCCCCTGCCTCTTTGTCAATTAAATCCACCCCACCTCCCAGCTGTCCTGACCAAGGGTGACACACCTCCAAAGGTCCCTCTCAGCCCCCCCGGGAAGGGTTCCTGCTGGGAAGATGGGCCATGGGCTGCCTTTACCACTAACTTGCCCAGACGTACTTGGCCGCTCCCTTGAGCTGCCTAACTGTCAAAATGGACGCTTGCTACGTGTGAGCAGGTCCTCCACCTCCGCTCTGGAGCAAGACTCGGCGGGCGCTTTCTGCAAAGGGCCAGGGAGTGCAGGCTCCGTGAGTCACCATCTCTCTTGCCGTTGAAGCGCAAAAACAACCATAGACTCTATGTAAACAAAAAGCATGACTGTGTTCCAATAAAACTATTCATGAATGCTAAAATTTGAACTCCTTATATTCTTCATCATATAAAGATGTTTTTTTCAATCATTGTAAAAGGTGAGAACCCTTAGTAGCTTAAAGGCCGGTCTAAAGCAGACCCTGGGCCTAATGTGGCCCACAGCCATTGGTTTCCCCAGCCTCGCTTTGGCCGGGTGTCCAAACTTTTGGTATCTCTGGGCCACACATTAAATACATTGCGACATGGAATCACAAAAAAAAATATATCATGATGTCTTAAGTAAATGTATGATGCTGTGTTGGGCTGCATTCATAGCCGCCCTGAGCTGCGTGTGGCCTGCCGGCCGCAGGTCAGATGCCCCTGCTTTAAGAGGCTCCAGTGCCTGCCCATCCAGAGAGCATCCTCTGGCCACAGACTCCGTTCCGGGGGCTGCACAAAGCAGCTGCCTTCCGTTCAGCCTCAGCAGGCAGGTTGCAAAGCCCTGACTGTTTCAGGGGGGAGGCTGGGTTCCACAGAGGCGTACAGAAAAGGGGTGAGCCACCCAGCCTGCCCCCAAAGAACTTCTAATCCAGGGCTGGGTGGGGGGCTGGAGAGATCCAAAACAAGTCTGAGGGGGATTCTAATGCAAGGTCAAGGAAGAATGACTGAGAGACACCTTGCCTTGTCCAGTGAATAAGTAAGTTCTATGTGACTTACACTGAGAAAGTTGAAGGGGAGTAAGCAGCCCCCTGGGTGGGTAAGTGTATCAGGGAAGATTTCGGGGAAGGAATGGTGTTAGCAACAGACTTGAAAGGAAAAGGATCTTCGGAACTAAAGCTGCCACCCGTGGTCTCTCTTCCTCCCGTGAAAGGGACCCTCTGGCTTTTGCACAAATCACTGAGGGTGTGTAGCTTCTCCCCACCCCACCTCCACAATCCCACGGCCGGAAGACAGGTTCCACGGGCAGGGGTAGGAACCTGACTCATGTCTGCGCCTCTGGGCCCCAAGAACTAGTTTTCACACCACAGATGTTTTGGAAAACGCTCACCGAGACTGAACTGAAGTTGGGGTCAAGACCAAAGCGGACAAAGATTTCCGATGAAAAGCAGATCACGGAGATGCTTCCTCTCTTTGTGTGGCCCCCCAAACCCGAGAAAGATGTGGCCCACGGAACGCGCCGGCTGTCTCGGGCACAACCTTAGAGTGTCTCGGAGGGGATTCCTCATTCCGAAAAAATTACGGAGCCTCCTAACTCTTGGAAATGAGAAGCAGTGGCTATTGGGACCTGTGGATACACACTAACACAGGATCCACAACCCCCCGCTCTCGATAGCCTCCTCCTGCCTTTTAACTAGACCCCCCAGCCGACTTCTCTGCCAAAGAAAGTGGGACCCCTTGTGCCTAAGAGCTTACACAACCAACAGCCACTACAGACTAGACCCTGGGCGCCTCGAAGCCACCTCCCATAGAATCCTAACAGGCCTGGCCACCAGCACCCAGTACGTGACAGAGGCCACTGCCTCTAAGCCGGCACAGCAGAATCTTGTGGAGGCTTCCCCAAAGACAGCAACACGCCAAAGAAGGACAGTGGGATAGTCAGCACTGGCTGAAAAGAGCTCCCCGCCCCACAGGGAACCTGCTTTCTCCTCACCTGGCATCCATGCCTGAGGAATCTCCCTGAGAGGAGTTCTCAGGTCGCTGGGACTCAGCCCCTCCCGCCTTGGGCGCCTTTGATGTCGCAGCCCATCCCCACCCACAAGACCCAACCCCGCACCCAAACATCAGCCCCACACACTGAGGGCAGGAGAGGCCGAAAGTGGGAGAGGCAGTGAAGTGAGGATGCTCAGGGGGAAGGGGCCGGCCACCGAGGCCTGTGTGTGTGTGCGCACTCACGCACAGAGAGAGTTAAAGGAGGTGTGTTCCTGGTAACTCAGCACTGACAACGCGGTATCTCTAGTCCCCTCACTCCTACACGGTAACGGAAAGCAGGAACCAAGGGAGGTCCTGTTCTCCCCATGGCACAGATGAGGAAACGGAGGCTCATCCAGATCACCAGGTCGCTCAGAGGCACAGGCAGGTTCTGGGCCTGGGCCTGTCTCTGGAAACCCACGCCAGGTAACCCCAGTCAGACTCGGGCCTCCGCCTAAGGAGAGGCACCAGTTTTTACAAAACACACTTCGGGAAAGGTCATCAGGATGAAAATCCTGCCTGGACTCCCCCTCACTTGTTCAATGGTTTATACCGTCTTTATTTTTAATTGTATGGGAGGTGAGGGAGTGAAGACGGCCGCCCTAACACATCCAGAACAACTTCCAGAAGTTCCCATCCAGCTGCATAAATTGCTTCTTGACGGACGTGTTCTCCGGTTAAGCGAGGCTCTGTCAGGATGAAGCTCCTTTGGCGCTTGATCTGTTCAAGCCACAGAGCTCGCAGTTCCGCACCATTTGTGTAAGCAAAGGAGAAGGGACTGATGTACGCATGTGAGATCTGTAATTGTGGTATAAACATATATGGCCAATGGCACCAGCCATGCACACGGCTTTGAATATCTTGGCTGCCTCTAGGAAGTTAAAATAAAACCAGAGATCATTAAACAGCTTCTGAATTTCCTACCACGCAGCTGCCGGTGCTGCTGAAGATGTTCACCTTTCTCAAATCGAGAAACGTTTCCCAACATTTACAGCCGTGTTTTCAGCAAAAGCAACATAAAATGTGAACTCCGTGGCTTCTGTTCTGCAGACACAGCTGGGAAAAGAGAGACAAAAGCCTGGCTCCCACATTGCAGCAGGCGGAGAAAAATACGGAACCAAATACAATGGGAAATCTCCCCAAGTGAGATCCGCACAGAGGAAGAATCCAGCCTGGGAAGCCACAGAGTCAGAGGGAGGGAACTGGGTAGAAAAGTAACTGGGTGCCAAGTGGGGGGAGTGGTGGAAGGAGCCCCAGCGGCCAAGCCCCTCCCAACATGAGCTTGTCCCCGCCTTCTGGGGGAGGGGGAGATATGGAAAGAGAGAGGAGCTGATTACCCCTGCCCTTGAGATACACCAGTGAGTTTAAGTAGAGAAGAACCAGCCCCTCGCACATCACTGGAACTTCCGGGGTCCCTTCCCCAGTCCGACACTCAGTTCCTTTGTCTATAAGATGAAGGGTTTGGCCCAGAAAGATCTCCAGGTGCCTCACAGCGCTAATATTCTCTGAGCTGATGGCTGCAGCCTTCTGCAAACGTGCATAAAATAGATTGGTTTCAGCAGTAGTAAAAACAAAACTGAAAATCAGATTTATCATTTTAATTAAATATACTTTACATTCGCAATTTCTAGGGAGCAAAATGATCCACCACCCCCCTTCAGTTTTCCCTTTGTGGGAGACATTCACTTCTGATGTGCAATTTAAGAAAACGCCAAACCACCCCCTAAGAAGACACACAATTAACAAGACCCTAACTGGTATTTCTTAACAGGAAAGTGGGACTTGTAGACAGGGGGGAAAAAAAGAAAGAACATAAAAAGGAAATGTCAGGGAGGGGAGGGTCAGGCGGGGTCAGGATACCAGAGGACTGGGGACCAGGCTGGTAAGAACACGTGCCTTTGTCTCTGCTGGGCTCTCAGAAGCAGCTTCGGGGAGCCAAGTGGAGCCTCAGAAAGGGGGAGTCTGAGGGTTGTTCGGTCCCCACCCCTGGCTGACACAAGGCAATTTGCCCTCGAACTTTAGAGCGCTGGACTAGAATATGTGACTGAAAATACCTACTTGGAGGAAGATGGGGAAAGTTTAATAAGATAACATTATCGGCAGAAACTAAGGAAAACAACCAAGTGTAAATAAAGCGTGCGTGCAAACACTGTGAGGTTTGGAAACCGCAACAGGGGTCCGGGACGCCCGGTCCTCCTCTGGTTGGGAACTGGGTCCCCTCGGTGAAGCCCCTTCGTTTTGGCCTCGCTCTTCTCCACCCAGGTGCCTGGTCTCCACGGAGTGGAAAGAAAGCAGAACCTCCCCCAGGAGAAGCATCCTCCCGGGCACCAGGCTCCATGGCCCCAGACCACAGATTAGCACCTGTGGCTGTAAATTACCAGATAAATCTGGGCTGGGGTCACCAGCTACAGAGATGAGCATCAACAGGAGGAATAAGTCCACAGCAGCAGCTCTCCAGGGAAAGCCCTTAGGGACTCAGGGGCAGTCGGGGAGTTGGTTGTGGGGAGGGAACAGACGGGGACAAAAGGGGGAAAAGTTTCTGTTTTGGGAGGGAGAAAAGCAAACTCGGAAGAAAAAAAAAAGAGGAATTCCCGCCCCCACCACCGTTTCCTGAAAAAAGAGTCCGGGATGAGTCAAGTTCCCAGGCTCCTGCCAGCTGTGGGGCTCCCTGCAGCCGCCCTTAGCGAGCTGGGACATCCACTGGATCGCCCATTATTCGTGGTGACAAAAGCAAATATAGACACTCTCAGAGAACCGAGGGAGATTAAGTGGAATAAACGGGCGTTTAATCTTTAAAGAAAGAAATCACCTTCCCTTGGCAGAGCCCCTCCCAGAGGGAGCTGTGGTCCTCATAATTCAAGCCCACACTTAATTAAAAAACAGAGCATCCTGGACTCGGCCCAGCTGGCACGGATTCCATTGTCATCCTTCAATCCACTGACACTTGTCCATGTGTCACTCTTCAAAAGAAAGGGAAAAGTTTCCTAGAGAAAAATAGAAGCTTCTATCCTGCAGCTTTCAGAGAGGTCCGGTCCTGGAGCTGGGGTCCGGTCCTGGAGCTGGGGTGCTCCATCTAAAAGCAGAGGGTTGAAATCCGAATCGACAGAGGAAGAGACAGAACAGGACTAGGAGGACTTTGCATTTGGGGCGGGTCCTGGAGGAAGCAAATACAAAACGCTGACGTCACCAGCACCCTCGAAAAATAAGAATTACTTTCCTCGGGGCACCCTTGGTCTCTCTCTTCGGCCTCAGACTCTATTCCCAGCATCAGGCTCAACCTTTCCTCCTGGAACAATACTCCAGAACAAAGGAGGACATGTTTACTCGGCCTTGTTTAAACATATTTCAGCACTCCTCCTTGGGTACTGACAAGCTCCCATATGGCCCCGAAAAGGTGACTCCACTGGAGGAACAGGAAAATCTCCCCGGGGACTGGCGTGGCCAATCAGTGTCCTTGTGTCCATTGCTTTGCTCCTGAGAATATCACAGCTGTCACCCCCGATGAGGGAACTGGAACCCTGACCGCAAAATCCTGGCCGTTGGGTCCATCTGCAGCAGGAGATGCCCAGGGAGTCAGGCTGGGATAATCGTCTCCTCCTGGTTCTTAAAGACATCCCACCCCACAACACTAGGGAAAGAGAGGCCCAGGCTCCACTCAAGGCCGACTCTCTCCGTCTTTTCTCCTAAGATGGCTCTCCTCTGCCAGGGTGCCCTCCGGAGCCAAGCAGGGTGCCAGCTTTTCCTGTACCTTCCCTTGCTAGCCTGACATGCTCCTTGGCCAGCTGCCTGGAGGGAGGGACCCCTTTTCTATGGAGTCTCAAGAGAGATCTCAGGCTAAGCGGAAGGTGGAGAGGAACAAGGGAGAATGTCGTTCCACCCCCCTCCCAAGCACATTCTCCAAAAGTAGTACCTTTCCAACCATTTTCAAGGTAATACATTGTTGACAAGATCTGTGATCTTGTAAAGCCATCTGTGGCAAAAGACATAAAGCAGTGGTTCTTCACAGTCCTGCTCTGGGATGACCCCCAACAGGCCCTTCCCTAAGCAAATGCACAAACGCACACACGGACCGATGTAGGTGGTTGTTCCAGGAAGCTGCACATCCATTGTCTCTGGGTTCAGAGCCCTGGCAGTTTGGAGGAAGCCATGCGAAAGTGGGGCTGTGAGATCATGTCAAAAAGAAGTTCAAGAACGGCACTTTTTTTTCTTGGCGGTCCTGACTCACCAGCCAATGGGAAGGCCCCATGTTCCTCCATCCCCACCCCCTGACCCTGCTCTCCAGCTCATTCCTGTGGTGATAAGTCACACCTGGCAGACACTAAAGGACTGTAGGGCACTACTTAACCCTGTCACCTCATCCATCCGGCCTTACCAACCTGTCCCTCCATTGTCCTCTGAGCCCCATCCTTTAATAAGCCTTGGGACTCTTAGCTCTTCCAGACATTGAGGAAGCCAGGCCTTCGAAGACATTTCTGTCCTTCCTCACAGTCAGGCTGTATAGGTCACCCAGCCCTCTGCCGCTCCCTTATCCAACCCCCCCCCCGGGAGAGCCTGCTTCTATTAGACTCTCAGGCTTCTTAGTCTGATCCAGGTGCCTCTTCCCCTTCTTTCACATCCCAGAGCTAAGCCCTCAGCTGCCTTGGTGTGAACATCTGCATTTCTAAAACCCACATTTGCATTTTATAATTTAGACTCCTGGGAAACTGGTTAGAGTCCAGCTTCAATATACTAGAGGGAAGGAAACATTTACCTATGCGGCCCCCACCACGGATGTGATAGGGTGTCAGGCAGTGTGTACTCTCTGGCTCAGGCTTGAGCCCCGTCTGGCTTGCTCCGTGAGTCCGTTTGAGGTGTCCTCAGTCTGTGGAGCAGACCCTCGGGGTTGAGGAGTGTTTTTCAGGCCTCAGTTCCCTCCTCTGTAAAATGGGGCCGACGCCTCGCAGGACCGCACGAGTGAACGTGGGTGCAGTCCTTGCAGCAGAGCAAGGCAAGTGAATGGTGGTGATCGTGACGTGACTCCCAACAGCAAGCTCCAGCCTCTCTGTTCCCTGCTTTCCCAACTGCCTGGAGCCCTGGAAGGCGCTCGGGTGTTCCCCCTGCAGACCTCGCTGTTCTGAGTCTGGGTGTTGCTGAAGGGAGGCCGGGTGACGGCAGCAGTGGTACCTTCTCCCACCCAGCAGCACGCTGAGCCAGAGGGGGAGGTCCCTGAGTGGGGAGTGGAGTGGAGCAGTTACTCTCCATAAAAGGTGAGAACTCAGAACCAGCTGGGAGCCCCTAAAGAGCCCCCAGCCGGAGTGCCAGCTCTGGGACCCACCGGAATTCCCTTCGTTGTCACGAAGCCACACCAAAGCTGCCTTCCGGAAGAACCCGCTGCCCTCCTCCCCCACTTCTCTTGGCCCAGAGACACAAGCTCCTCCCTAAATTGGTTCCATTTAGCCCAAAGCTGGGATCTGCTTGGGCTTGTCTCTCTTCCCTTGGGCAGGGTTCCTGCTAAGCTCCATTAGTTTTGCCTTTATTGTACTTATTCGCCAAACAGGTATTTCATGGGACCCTCATAAGCAAGAAGCAGGCTAGGGGAAGGATTACACAGGTGAATGAAATCCCCAGGCCCTGGAGAGCTCTTCTTGCCTGGGGGAGACTATATCCTGAGGCAGAATAAAAGATATTCTGCCAGAGATCTGGTGAATTAAAGATATTCACCAGAGATATAGGCAAGAATGTTGTGGGTCCTTAAGGGACTGCTTCAGGCTATCCGGAAGGCTTCCTGGAGAAGAGAGGCAGTAGACACGAGCCTTAAAGAATATTTCAGCAACAAAAAGGAGGAAACTGAATTTCATTCTCCCAAAATGATATGGAATGAGCCCTAAACAGATGCTAGAAGTTTGGTATTCTAGTCCCTGCTCGGACGCTGACCAGCTGAAAGGGCTCACATGTGTCATTTCCTTCTCCAAACAGGCAGGAAGCAAAATCAGGCTCCCCTCAAAGAAGTGCATAGACTTTAGACCCAGAGAACTGTCTCAAAAAAAAGGCCAGGGGGGCTTCATGTCCTGTGTCCCCAGGGCTGCAGCCTAAGCAGCCCAACTCCCAAGGGCTTGTCTTGGTCACAGCTGCTTGCCTGGCACCCAGCACTGTGTCTGGCCCACTAAATGTTTATTAAATAAAGTGAATAAATGAGGTGATGGAGACTATGACCAGCTCTTCGGCTAGTACTGAAACCAGTCCCGCTCTCGGATCATCAGATCCCTTGAGGCTTTTGCTCCTTAATATCCTATGTTTGCTTTCAGGATGAGGAAAGATGGCTGAAGAGAACTGTCCTTTCGGAGGTCCAAGCTGGGGCCTCTGAGGCAATCAATAGAAAGTGGGTCACAGAACTGCTCTGCAGACCACAGACCCCTGAGGAGAACCCTGGATTCCAAGCCAGCTTACGTATATCGAGTGCCTACTGTGTATTAATTGTTGTCACATAGCTTTAATTCATTTAATTGTGGCCTTAAAGGGCCGCACAGGAGAGCAGGGGCAATGGTGAACTGTAAACCCCAGAAGCTGACTGAGTGACCTCAGCCGAGTCACCGCCCTCCTCTGTAAATGGAGACAATACAGCCACTTCGCTAGGTTATGAGAATGAAACGAGCACGTGGAAGAGGAGCTCTTCATAAATGCTAGTTATTATTGTTCCTCTGGGCACACAAGTCCACTTGCCTCCGCCCAGGGCGCACACAGACACGTTTACATTCCCACGTACAAGCAGATGCACAGAGACGCGTGCACACGCCATCCGGAGGGGCATGCTGAGCCTCAGACCCAAGGCCACTGCCGAGCCCCGCAGAGAAGCCGTCCAGTTCTTGGCTTCCCTCCTTTTCTCTCAGCTCTTTCTGAATGAACTTCGACCACGAGTTTATTTTTTTATGAATGAGAGCCCAAGCAGTGAATGAAGCCGGGAAGCAGTCCCTGTGTTCTGATTGGCCCCCGATGCTGGGAAACTCCGCCCCCCGGCTTGGCCAAGCGAGTCTCCGGATTGGCGGGCGTGCCCGGCCTTGGGGTTTCATTCACAAAAGTCAATGAAACAAAGGGAACGGGGAGGGGGGGTCAGGGGAGAGAGAGCCGCAGCCGAGGCAAAGGAAATGCACCAATCAGCGGCCCCTCCGGGCTCACAACTGTCCGCGACGCCCGGAAAATAAGCTGGTGCGCTGGGGATCGAGGGCCAGGGCCGCCTCGCTCCCGCCCAGCCCCGCGGCCCTCGCTGCGGCCCCGGGGCAAGCTCGGGACCCGCCCGCGGCTCCCGCACAGAAACTGCGGCCTCAGGTGAGGCTGCGAAATGGGAGGGAGGGTGTCCGTGATTCCTCGCCTCGCCAACACACCCCACACTCTCACCGCCACCTCTGCAGATTCCAGGATGGGTGGTGGGAGGCGCTGGATACGGAGTTGGAGGGGGCGCAGGAGTTGTGGGCGAGCGAATGGTGCGCGCCTCGCCTGCTCTTCCGCGCTCCAGCGCGCGCGCGCACACACACACGAACATACACGCACACACACACACGTCTTATGTAACCGAGCCTGGGCAGAGCAGGGCTGCAGAAAGCAGCAGAAACAGCGACCCCGACTCCCAGGAGCAGGTGGGACCTCCTTTGGAGGGAGGGGAGTGGTGGCGGCGCTCAGCTCAGCAGGCGGAAACCCCCCCGCATCGCCTGAGTGAGTCGGAGAAGTTTTGCCGTCGGACCCAGAGCCTGGGGACCGTTCCCTCCCCGTCGCCCTTACCCACCCCCACCCCGCTGCCTGCCTGGGACGGAGTGCGAACGCAGCCCCCCCTCCCCCGCCCCCAGGTCTCTGCCCCCGCGCGGGGCCCGGGACTTACGGCCGGAGGGAGCGGCCGGATGGAGCGGAGGATGAAAGGCGGATACTTGGACCAGCAAGTGCCCTACACCTTCTGCAGCGTGAGCCGCCGCGCCTGCCTCCACGCCCGCCCCTGCCCTGCACTCCGCCGCATAGCCCCTTCCCCACGATCCTAGAGGGGTCCAGGGTTGCCCGGCCCCTCAGTCACCCCGGGAACCCAGTCCCACCCCCTTGGTCAGCCGGCCTCAGGGTGATTCTGGGGCATTCTCCCCCTTTCCCGCAGAAATCACCCGGAAATGGGAGCTTGCGCGAAGCGCTGATGGTCCCGCAGGGGAAGCTCATGGACCCCGGTTCCCTGCCGCCCCCTGACTCCGAAGGTAAAGAGCCAGAGAGACAAACCGCGACCCCTCCCACCACAGACGCCCAGAGGACCGATCTTGGAGCCCCAGCCCTTTTGACAAAAAGACTCACCCTCCAAGGGACTCTGATCATTCTGGGCCCCTGCTACCCCACGGGGGCTCGTGGGGCTCACTGAGGCTCCCTCTCTCTCACATCACCTCCACCTCACCTCCAATTCCATTATTCACCCCTCAGATCTCTTCCAGGATCTAAGTCACTTTCAGGAGACGTGGCTCGCTGAAGGTGAGTAGTTTCGAGACATTTTCTATTACTGTGGTGGTGGGGGGGGTACTCTCTACCCCGGTATTCCGCCTAGCCCACTTCCTCTCTCCCTGGCCTCATGAAGCTCTCCAAGGCCCCCTCCCCAAGTCCTCAGCCTTTCTGCTCTCCCCAGAGCCCAATGTGGACACTTATATAGATATTTATTTTCTCTACCCTGAGCCAGGCTTGTGTAACTAGGCCTGGGGATGAATCAGACCATTGTGTGGGGTATTTGCTTGTTTGAATGGAACTTGGCCCCAGGCCCGTTTTCCTGGTTGAAATTTTCATTTGCAAAATTTGTTTGGCAGCAGCCACCCAGCTGAGGTGTGTGTTGGGGTGTGTTGCGGGGGAAGGGGTGTGAGGAAGAAGAGGATGAGGAGAAAGAGCAATTAATTTGTTACCTATCTTCAGGAGTTGCCAAAACATTGATTTTTACCTAAACCCTTGGTTTCTGTTCTTCTCAGCTACTAGTGCCAGACAAATTTCTGTCTGAGCCACAGAACAACAAAAGTTTAAATAATTCTTTTTTGCAGCACTTTGTCAGATGGCTTAGAGCCCCTCCTTCCCCCCAATAGCCTTGATTGTAATTCTGATGGCAACGATCCTCCTTCCTCCTTCCCTCCTGTATTCCTCCAGCCCAGGCAAATTCCCCTGCTTGTTTCCCAGGGGGTCAGCTGTAGCTGCAAGCTGGCTGAGGTGGGGTCAGGAGCTGGGCCTTGGCTCAGTGGGGAAGTGTGTTCTGGGGGTCTCCTGGTTGGAGTTATTGGTGTATTTTCGTGGGTCCTGAGGGTGTCGCTGGCCAGGCTGCAGGTAGAAGGCTAATGATGTTTAGATAGTCTATGAGAGAGAAGGGTTAACACCCCCATCTTAGGGTCCCTTTAACACTCTGAACACCGAGAGACCACACTAGGAATGCCTTTTCGAAGGGGTTCTCTTTCCTAGAATCTCCCCAGCCCTCTGCCTGGGTACCCTTGGCCATGTTTTTAAAGCTGCAACCCAGCTCCACTGGAACCCTCTACAAGAGCTTGGGGTAGAAGGGGAAGACCCTGATTAGAGCCTCGGAATGAGACTAGATCTGTCTTGACCACTTGGTACCCCCCCAAACCTATGTGAACAGAATGACTGTTGAGCACAGAGCGAATGCTCGAGACATTTTGTGGAATTCAGGGTTCACCGGCTACTCGGGTGCTGAAGGGATCTGGGGGTGTGAGGGTATTGTGCATGTCTTCCTGACTCTGCAAGTCCTGGGTGCCCGGCTCCAAATTAAAAGCAGACCTATGCCCAGTCTGCCCATCCTCCTCCTGAGCTTCCCTCCGAGGTTCCAGAGCTGGGCTGGAGCGGCAGAACACGGAGGTGTCAGTTTCCACGGCCTCTCAAAGACTTCCTTTCCCAACGCCTGATTTCTGTCTGGCCGCCAGGCTCCTTGTCTGTCAGCTGAGGGTCCCCGCGCTCCCCACCATGGGCAGCTCCCGGAGCTGTGATTTAGGGGTAGGCTCGGAGGTTGGCATTTTGGCAGCAGCTGGTCCATTTGTGCCTGGGTTTAGAATGGGAACGGGAGAAAAATGTTCTCATCGCCTCTCTCAACCTTGGAAGCCCCACCCCTTGGCAGTGGGGGTCCAGAGACTGTACGTGTGTCTATCTGCATGTGTCAGTGTGACAGCAAGTGTGTGTTTCCTGCTGCTGCCCTGGGAGCATCTGTACATTTAAATCCAGTGGGTGGGGAGGTGGGGGTGGGGATCGCAAGACGGAGCAGGGGTGGGTGCTGGGATCTCCTTGGTTCCCTCTCCTTCCTTCTGAGGGAGCAGCTCAGGTTCCCAGCTGGCGATGGATGGCCAGGCCTGAGGGGGGGATGCTGAGGCCGCTCGCTCCTTCTCGCTCTCTCTGCGGAGACAGATGCAGCTGCCGGGGCCCTGTCCCCCTGCACCGTCCCAGCAGCACCCCAGCCTCCTCTCCTGCCTCTTCCCACCAGGTCAGTGACCTCTACAGCCCAGGGGGACTTTCGGGGTGGCAGGGAGGGGCTAGCTTCTTTGGAAACTTGCCAGTAATGGGGCGCATCAGTAGGAATGGGGCCGGAGTCCAACCGCCCTCCCTCAGTTTGATTTTTCCCCCCAAAGCCCCAATGTGGAGACAAGAAGCAGAACCTCACAGAGTGTGTGTGTGTGGGGGGGGGCAGTGGAGGGATTGTGAAAAATTCAGGGAAGATGTCCAGGTTGGATCCAGCCAGTGTGATTGTGGGTTCGGAGTCTGGTGTCCAGGCATCACTGGGGGTGAGTGTGAGTGGGGCTCTGTGGGCGCAGGCAGTTCAGAGATCTTCAGGGTTGGGCGTTGTCTGGACAGAGTGAGGGGGATGAATTGAGTCTAGGAGGGCACGTCTGGTTTCGGGTGCCTGGGGTCTGATGAGCTGCTGGAGAAGGGATCGGCTGCTGTAGGGAAATGCCGGTGGGGGCAGGCTGAACCCAGGCTGTGCCCGGTGATGGTAGAAGGTGTACTGCTTCTGGTCTGGCGCTCCTTTCCTGGCCTGTGGCAAGCCCTTGGGGACAATGACTTTGGTCTATTTGGTGGAAAGGAATGTGGACTCGGGGCCATGCATGTCCTTTGTGTGAGGCTGGGGTTCGTGGAGTCCCAGAAGCTCTACGGAATAGTCACTGGGGCCCTTGAGCCCTCTGACACTGTACCACTTTTGGGGTACTCCCCACACACAGGAATGGGGGTCATTTAGAAAGAGAACGATCCCTACCTTTTATGAGATTCTCACAGGGACAGGTCTCCCCTCCCCTCTGCTTCCCAGTCCTCCGAGGTCTACAGTCTCCTTGCCCTTTGACTTCCCCCTTTGTCTTCATACGTCCAAAGGAGCCCCTGTGCATGAAGGGTGTGCGTGGGGGTGTTTCACTCGTGTGCTGCTGTGAAGTGAAAGGAATTAGGGTGTGTGTGAATCCGCCTGTACGCACGCCAGTGCCTCAGCATGTTGTGGGGAGACATGAGGTTAATCCCTTCACCTTTTCTCTCTTAGCTACAATACCTCCTTCTACATATTTCTGTCTCCTTCCCTTCTAGAAGGCTCTTGTCCCCTCCATAGATAGAGAACTGGTTCCTTCCAGTACAGAGACTGCCAGGGGTGGGGCGGGGTAAGGGTGAGAGCTGAAGCTGGAGCAGAAGCTCTGGAGCGTGGCTCCCTGCCTCTCCACTAGGACTCCTTAAGAGGCGCCTTTCCCCGGCGATTGGACCCTAGGAAAGGGAGAGGGTGATGGGGCCTGTGCAGTGGGTGGCTAACCTGGGCTGGGCTTAGCTGCTTGGCTGGTTTAACCTTCCAATTTGGGAGCCCTGCTTGGGAGGTCCCAAGCCCCTCCTCTCCTTGTTAAAGGGATGTTCCCTAAAATTTTGTCTTTCGGCATTACGCTGACTTGCCACGTTTCCTATCCTTCATCACGTGCCTTGTCCTCGGGCAGATAAACTCGACCCTCGTGCCAGGATGGAGTTGGGGGAAGACTGCCACATGGCCTTGGCAGCCAGAACTCAGCCAAATCAACAAATAGAGAGAGTGGCGTTCAGTCAGGACCAAACATGGGCATCAGAAATTCCCCTGCTCTCCAGGAACGGGAGGCAGTGTCTCTGTTCCTATTTCTATCTTTGCTAACAGTTTCTGAGCTCCCGAGGCCCCCTCCTGCCTGGTCGGGAGAAGCCAGTGGTCTAGGGAAGGGCCACCCAGGGACTGGGGTTCACACCCCAGCCCGTTTTTGCCTCCTCTGATTTCTCCCGGCCCTGGGAGGTGGATGGCACCACCTCTCTCGGGGTGTGGACTGAGGACAGGGGCTTCTGGTCAGGCCTTCAGGCCTGAGGTGGGTGCAAAGGCAAGATGACCCCTAGGGCTCTCTAGGGTCTTGGGAGCTGGCCTGTGACGCCAGCAGGAGACGCCTCCAGCCCATTACCTCAGGAGAAAGCAGCAGTTAATGAAGCCCCAGCGGAGGAGCTCAGCCTCCCAGGGGTCTGCCTCAGGGTCCTTCTTGCCTAAGTAGCAGGGAGGGAAATGTTGCTCATCCTGCTCCTGTCACACATACCCACATTCCCCGCCCCACCCCCCCAGTCCAGGCCCCTGTGGTCCAGCCGGAGGACACAGCATGATTTTGAACCAGGGCCTTGCTCCTCTGGGGAGTGTTTTCCCAAACCTGCACCTGGACGCAGCCCCAACCAGTGGGATGAGATTGGGGGGCGGGCTGGGAATCCCTGTGTGAACGATGTCCCAAGATTCTTGATTGGGGCCAGTTGGAGAACGGCTGCCTTTGTGCCTAGTGGTGCTCCCGGAAAACGTGCACCTGTGTGTTTTGTTTTTGCCAAGGGGTTTCACGTCCTACTGATCCGTTTGGTCACTTTAGAACTGTGTCCTGCTCACGCTTCCTAAGTTCGTTAGCTGCTGGTGGCTCCTGATTCTTAAACCCCTTCCTCCCTGTCCCTCTGTCAAGAAGCCAACCATCTATAACATCTGTTTGACAACACTTGGTGCCTCTGATACTTAAATAAGCAGGTTGGTGAAGAATTTTCCTGCCACGGCCTAAAGCATCCCTTGTGAGAGGCTTTCCCCGGAGGCCGTGCTGGTGGGGAGGCGGAGCCCTGAGGGTGAAGGAAGAGCTGGCTCATTAGGAAGGACCTCTGCAGCTCTTGTTCCCAGGCCCACCTTGCCGGCTGCCACCAGCCTGCGGACAGAGGTCGTTGTATGTTTATTCACGGAGTCCACAAACCCTGCTCTGAGGGTCGTTCTGAGGCAGAGCCTGTTTCTGGGGTACCGGGGAACAGGATGAACGAACAAGACCGATAAAGCCCCTGCCCTTGGCAAGCTTAACTTTCTGGTAGAGGAGATGGACAATAAACATGTAAAAAGAGGTTAATAAGTTTCTGTAGCCATACGTGCTGGGGAAAAAAGAAAACAGCTGTGAGAAAGGGTGGGAAGGGACCACTTTGGTCTGGTGGGCAGAGAAGGTCTCTGAGGAGATGACAAACTGAACTGAGACATCAGTGGCCAGAAAAGAATGGGCAGGCAAAGATCTGGGGAAGAGGAATCAAGCCGATCAGCTTCGAGGACCCGAAAGGAGACCAGAGCTCTAGAGAGTAAAGGGCCCGGAGAGGCAGGCCCAGGAGGTAAGCGGCATCAGACCCCACAGGGCCTTGCAGGCCGAGGGGAGGAGTTGGGATCCATGCTTTAAGTAAGGGAGAGACGTGATTTGACTTCTGTTGTAAGAAAAAGACCGCTCTGACGGCTTTGTGGAGAACAACTGACTATACATAGGATGTGAGAGTGGAAGTAGGGAGCTGATTAGAAGCCGTGGCTGAAATGCAGGGAAGAAACTGGCGCCTTTGCCCAGGAGCACAGCAGCAGAGCTCGCCGTGTGCATTCATACGGGCTAGGACAAGTGAGGGTGTCCTTGAGCCGTCTCCTCGGACCCTCACCCTCACCAGCCATTCCCAGTTCTGGTCATTCAGTCCATCAGCTTGCCCACTGTCCAGTGAGAGCAGCCTCCTTGGCTGCTCCTCTTCATCGCCTCACTTCAAGCTGCTCTCTTCCTGGACTATCGAAGTTTTGCTTGGTACCTCCCCTTTCCCACCGTAATCTATTCTTGAGAGAGGGGCAAACATGGACAGAGACTCTGGGGTCAGGGGAGGCACACAGCTGTGTGCCCACCTGAAGGAGTTGGCGGGCCGGTGTCAGAACCAGAGATCAGTCCGGATATCCAGGTTGGAGGCCAAGGATGAGCTGCTGTTCTATTTTAGTTTTGCTGCCTAATCCCCAAACCCAGATCCACCCACGCTGGCACCCTGGGAATGCTCCTCTGACTCCCCTGCCTGGTGAGCCCTCCTCTCCTCCGGCTGCACGTCACAGGGATGAGGCTCTCGGCCTCGCAGTGTCCCCAGCCTCTTCCTCTCCCATGGACATCCTTCCTTTTTCTTTTTTACTTCTCTCAAACCACCTTCTTTTTCTCTCCATTCCGTCTCCTTTCCCAGGATCTAGATTTCTAGATTTCACCCTGGAGGTTGTCTAAAATGCAGATTCCTGGGTTTAGCCTAGATTCAGAATCTCCCCATGGGATTCAAAATCTACAGAATCACTCTCTTTATAATGCCTGCCCATCCCAGATGTGACTCTGCCGTCAGCTTTGAGAGCTTTGTAAACTCTGAGGGGCAGGGCTGTCTGCACTTCAGAAAAAGCAGAGGGAATAAAGACAAAGCACCCAGGAAAAGACTGGAATCTGCTCGGACAGGTTCTGGGAATTTGCAGCTTCCCCTCCAGGGTCTTAATGCAGCCCAGAGACGGAGGGCACTAGGACCTGGTGTGGAGTAGCCTGTGTTCCAGGGAAGGCTGGTTTCTCCTGGACCAGTGCTGGTCTGCAGGGTTATGCCTTAATTGTATCCCCCAGGGGCTGCCAGCCAGGGCTTCCCATCCCAGGCTCACCTCTGACCTCTCTCCACAGCTCAGGTACCAGACAGTGATGAACAGTTCGTTCCTGATTTCCACTCAGAAAACCGTGAGTAGAGGGCCCTGGGTAAAGGGGATGGGGAGTGGGGAAGGGCAGGAAATGAGTCATAGGGACAGAGAGTGACAAGAGATCAACTTGTTCTCTCCCAGAGAAAGGGGTGGGCTCCCCCCTAAAGGGCAGGGTACCCCATTCTTGGGTTTGGACTTAAAGACCAAGGCAGCAAGTAGGAGATGAAGACCTTGGTTCAAATCGGGGCTTTCTCCGTTCTGGCTGTGTGAGCTCGGAGTACACGCTTCATCTCTCTGAGTCTCTGTTCCCTTATTTCTGAGATAGGGGCTCAGTCCAGTTCCACCATTCTCAGCTACTTTCATGCAACTTGGGGGCCGTTTTGCCACCCCATCCCCCCAAGGTGTGGCAATGTCTGTAAACATGCTTGGTTGCCACAGCTGGAGGGAGATGCTACTGGCACCCCTGGGTAGTGGCTGGGCAATGCTGCTAAACACCATACGACGCTCAGGATAGCACCCCCACCCCCGCAACAAGAAATTATCTGGCCCAAATGGCCATAGTGCCGCTGTTGAAGAATCCTGCTTTAATGTCAGATACTTTGCCTTCATTGATGGAATGAAACAGGGCACAGATCATCAAAAACGGCAGGTGATAGAACAGTTGATTACAGGCATCAGACCCAATGGCAAGGAGATGGAATCTCACCCTGTCAACTGGGAGCCAACTCTTTGCTGCTCTGCCTGGTGGCCGGGCTTTCTGGACCCAGCGGGGGCCACAGGAAAGGCCAAGGTTCTTCACAGCTAATTAGGAGCATGTGTACGGTGCTAGTCAGCTGACGTGCAGGTGGGCTCATCTTCAGCCTTAATCAGAAAAAAAAAAAAGATTCTGTACAGCCCCAAATAAGAAAACGCTTCTTTTTTTTTAAGATTTTATTTATTTATCTTTAGAGGGGAAGGGAAGGAGAGAGGGAGAGAAACTGGGAACTGGCCTGCAACCCAGGCATGTGCCCTGACTGGGAATCGAACTGCGATTGTCTGGTTCGGAGGCCCGTGCTCAATCCACTGAGCTACACCAGCCAGGGCTAGAAAACGCTTCTTTCCCTTGGAATTTTCCAGGGCACTCAGGAAAACCGCAGGCCCTAGATTACAGGTGCTCACCCCGACAAAGGTGTTTTGGGGGGGCGGTTAGGGGTTACATTACATGTTTAACTCTAGACTGTTTCTTTGGTTAATACCAGGCATCTGCCTGATGTATAAAACTAGACATAATGTAAATAGCCAAACTTCTTCAAAGTGTCTGACTATGAACCTCTAAAAACTGAAACCCAGAGAGGGAGGAGGCTGTACCCATCACCCAGCTGGTCCTCAGAGAGCAGAAGGTGTTAGACGCTCTTCCTGCCTCTTCCCTGACACGCTCTGGCCCTGCTCTCCCCCTCCCCCTAACCCCCCCCCCCCCGCAGTAGCTTTTCACAGCCCCACCACCAGGATCAAGAAGGAGCCCCAGAGCCCCCGCACAGACCCGGCCCTGTCCTGCAGCAGGAAGCCGCCACTCCCCTACCATCATGGCGAGCAGTGCCTTTATTCCAGGTGAGCGCCCTGGTGCCCCGGGAAGGGCAGGATGGAGGAGGGAAGGAGCACTCCCAAGCAGAGGCAGCAGTTGGGATGCAAGTTAGACAACAGAAAGGACTTCTGAGCTCCTGTCAGGGAGCAGTACAGCTCAGGATTTCCTCTGAGTGGCTAGGATGAAAACCGCAGCAGAGGGGGGTCGGGGATGTGTGTTATTAAGGCCAGGGCTGAGTCTGTCTCCGCTAAAGCCACCACTGTCCCACCCACCCCAGTGGCTCTGGGCTGGAGAGAGGTGTTCGCACGACTACACCCAGTTTCAGCTTCTATGAAAGAGGAAGAAGAGTTCATTTGGGGTCGAGGCTGGCTCGTGCCATTCCTTTCCCAGCAGCCCCCCCTCTTCTTCTATAATCCTTTTGCCCTCACGTCTCTGGGGATGGACGAAGGGTACAGAGAGGCCTGCCTGCCCAGCTTCTCTGCCCCCCTCACCCCTGTCTCCCCCTCAACTCCAGTGCCTATGACCCTCCTAGACAAATCGCCATCAAGTCCCCCGCCCCTGGTGCCCCCGGACAGTCGCCCCTGCAGCCCTTTCCCCGAGCAGAACAGCGGACTTTTCTGAGATCCTCTGGCACCTCCCAGCCCCACCCTGGCCATGGGTACCACGGGGAGCATAGGTAAGGAGAACCCCCGGAATGTGGGCCCAGATCTTGGCAGTTCCCTCCCAATCCCAGAGTGTTCGCACCTGCCCTCAGAGCCCTGACATGGTGGGTGGGGGCAGGGAGGAAGGGATATTGACACCCCCCCCACACACACACACCCCCACTGGAGCCTCCTCTGCGAGCTCTGGGAGTGGCAGGCGCGAGAAGGGCTCCATCTCATATTCTCTTCCTTCTCCTTCCAACCACATCCAGCTCCTTCTTCCAGCAGCCCGTGGATATTTGCCACTCCTTCACATCCTCTCAGGGAGGGGGCCGGGAGCCCCTCCCCGCCCCCTACCAACACCAGCTGTCAGAGCCTTGCCCACCCTACCCCCAGCAGAGCTTCAAGCAGGAATACCTTGACCCCCTGTACGAACAGCTGGCCATGGGCCAGGGTGGGGTCAATGGGCACAGGTACCCAGGGGCGGGGGTGGTGATCAAACAAGAGCAGCCGGACTTCACCTACGACTCGGGTAAGAGACGTTGCAGGTGGGAGGGATTGGGGTGAGGTTGCTGGGTGGGGTGGCATGTGATAACCCCCAGAATGTCTTTCTGAAAGTTTTTTTTACCTTCCTATCCTTTTACTGGTTCATAAATCTAACTCATTCGCTTTTCCTTCATAACTGCGAAAGAATTGTCATTTTTCAGTCAGCGAAACTTATATTCAGATCAGTGGGATGTAGGTCCTTGCCCTCAAGCAGTATATGACTTACTAGGAAAGTTAAGGCATTTCTTTCCACGTCTACTTAGCAGGTGTGTGGGGGTTTAATTACCCATGGAGGCCAAAGTACTGTTCAAGAACGTGAATGTGTGGAGTTGGAGGGTACAAAGATGAGTAAGATGAGTAGGTTGTCCCCTGTCCCCAGACACTTAAAAATACAAAGAGATCTGAATGAAGAGAACCGTGAACTTGAAAACTAGCCAGGCTCATAGTTCCCACCTGGGAATCAGGGTTAATATGTGGTTTCCGCAACCGTTGATGGATGACCCGCCCTCCTGGCCGGAGCTGGACACCGGAAGTAGGGACTGCTGTAAATTCTAGTTCCACCTGGTGTTGACCTGAGTGGGATGCGTTCAGCCATATTCACAAATAGCTGTACTTTAAAGCCCCAAATGCAGAGGGAGGGCGTTCTCGGGAAGAGTCCAGAAAACCTTGGCTTGTTACATTGTTAGCATCCCCACATTTGAGCTTCTATGCAAACTTGCATGAGAAAAATAAATTCAGCTATTCGAGTAGTCTCAGAGCTGGCCAGAGCTTTCGAATTTCCCTTTTTTTGATGCCCAGTCATTTTAGGGGCAGGGGAATGAACCACAAACCCTTAGGCTACCCACCCGAGTGAGAACCAGAAGGGTGCACCTCTCCTCAACCCCAGGCATAAGTCTGAGCCATGCCTGGCGGTGAGATGCAGGAAAGAGGAGGGAGACGCTCTTGCTGCTGACCTTCAAAGGCTGTAGACCGGAGGAGATCATGTTACATGCCCTTGAACTCCTGCCCCTCCCCCTTCAGCTTCCTCTGAATGGAGTCAGGAATTCCATTCACAAAATGGTTGCATGAATGAGCCCACCCTCCTGCCTCCTCCCGGAGGTGTCAGGTTTCACCATCTCATTCATAGGTGGGAGTGGAGGGGGTAGGGCCAAAGGGGCTGGAACTTGAAGGGGTGGCTTCACACTAGCAACTTCCTCCAGGTGGATTGGGGAGGTTTCAGTCCTATGGAATGGAATGAAATGGAGTGGAATGTGCTCTGCTGTAAGACTCGAAAAAAACTCCGGCCGGTGCGCGCTGCCTCTTCCCCGGATACAGATACATGCAGTCTCTTTCCCTCCCCACTCTCTCACCCTCCTCACCCTCCTCTCCTCCATTCACCCCTCCCTCACACACATACTGGGCAGGGAATCTGACCTGCTGACCGGAGATTAGCCCATTCCAAGGGAGTCTTAGCCCCGGACACTGAACCCTTTCCCCGGAGGTTCATCTCTATCCCTCCCTCCTCCCCTTAAACTCACAGGAAACAGCTGCTCCCTGGAATCCTGGGCCTTGTGGAACAGCTTTACCTGGCCCCAGCCCCCAAACTGAGGGGTTCCAGCCTCACACCCACTCGGGGTGGACTTCCCGTGGGACCGCTGGCAGGCAGGCAGCCAGGAACAGGACCAGAAAGCAGGCTGGCAGCAAGTTCTTACATGTGTGTAGCCTGCTGCCCCCATCTCCACCCCAGCCACCCGTAACGCCACCCTTCTTTCTCTACCCCCAGATGTCCCTGGGTGTGCCTCAATGTACCTTCACCCAGAGGGTTTTCCTGGGCCCTCTCCGGGCGACGGGACCTTGGGTAAGGCGGCCCTGTCCTCGCCCCGAGCCCTCCAAGCCGGGAGAGGGAGTTCTGCCATGGGGGAGGGTCTCCTGGCCAGGAGTCCCTGTAGACACTCTGGGGTCTCATCAGTGAAGCCCCAGACCTGAGTGGCCCCCAACTCCCTCCCCCAGGCTATGGCTATGAGAAACCTGTGCGACCGTTCCCAGATGATGTCTGTGTCGTCCCTGAGAAATTTGAAGGTCAGAGAGGTGACTGTTCATGAGAGGGGTCTTATCCATGCCCTCTGGCTGGGTCACCTGGGAATCACATGACATTTCATGACCAAGGGCCTGGAAAGGCCCCTGAGAGGAAGGTTGCCTGGGGGAGCCGAAGGCGCAAACCCTGTACCCCTTTTTCTCGTGTTCCCCAGGAGACATCAAGCAGGAAGGGGTTGGAGCATTCCGAGAGGGACCGCCCTACCAGCGCCGGGGTGCCTTGCAGCTGTGGCAGTTTCTGGTGGCCCTGCTGGATGACCCAACAAATGCTCACTTCATCGCCTGGACAGGCCGGGGGATGGAGTTCAAACTAATTGAGCCTGAGGAGGTGGGCCTCTGGGATGTCCCCCCCTCTGCTCCCCACAGCTTTGGGGCCTGGAGACGAGAGAGCCTGTGGACAGTGGGATATGTGTCTTCACCGTTACCGTCCTTTACCTAACCTGAATTCTTACCAAACCTGGGTCTGTGGGCTGGTGCCTCCTTGCAGGACCAGCTCAGCATTTGGCACTAAGAATCTCAAGTGTTCTTTCCGCCCTGCCCCCACCCCGTTTTTCCTCTGCTGAGCCAGCATCGCCATCCCGAAACCCTCCTGTTCCCCGCAGGTCGCCAGGCTCTGGGGCATCCAGAAGAACCGGCCGGCCATGAATTACGACAAACTGAGCCGCTCACTCCGATACTATTATGAGAAAGGCATCATGCAGAAGGTCAGGGGCTAAGGGTTCAGGGACAAGAGGGTGGGGCAGGCGGAAAGGTGATGGGGACAGGGGACAGAAGAGCATTCTCAGAGAGTTTGTAGGAGCAGGTAATGAAGCAGTCAGGAGGGATGAGTTGTAGACAACCCCAAGGTTTCTCTGTCCCAAAAGAGTGCTCAATCTTAACTGAGAACCCAACACATGGAGAGATTGAGATTAGAGGTGAACAGGAAAAGGAAGGTGGCTACTTAGAGGAACCAGTATGGGAGAGAATTGTACCCCACACACCTGCCTGGCCCCATCCCCCAGCCCTCCAGTGACCTGGGCAGAGGAAGACTGACCCAGCCCCTCTCTTCCCACAGGTGGCTGGTGAGCGTTACGTGTACAAGTTTGTGTGCGAGCCCGAGGCCCTCTTCTCTCTGGCCTTCCCGGACAATCAGCGTCCAGCTCTCAAGGCCGAGTTTGACAGGCCAGTCAGTGAGGAGGACACAGTTCCTTTGTCCCACTTGGACGAGAGCCCCGCCTACCTCCCAGAGCTGGCTGGCCCCACCCAGCCCTTTGGCCCCAAGGGTGGCTACTCCTACTAGCCCCTAGCAGCTGCCCCCTTGGCACCTGCTGCCCTGTGTACATATAGATGAGTCCGGTGTTAGGGGAACCCTCACTCTGAAATCCACAGATGTCTTTGGAGCAAATCCCCACTGGCTCTGAGCTGCTCACCCAAGTCCGTGGGAAGGAAAAGTGGAGACAACGCACGTGCAAAGGTGGAGTCTCAGGAACTCCTGGGGGTCTCACCTCTGGCCTTTTCCCAGGCTCAGCTTAAAGGCCCAACACAGAAAACAAGAGTTTGTTCCGGGGAGCAAAGAAGGAATGCCCCCGCTTTATCCTGGTGGGGAAGGTTGCATTGAACTCCCCGGATTGGCGGGAGGCGGAAGCCGGGATCCTGTGCTCCACCGCAAGCTGCGGCCCCTGCCCCCGAGGGTCCTGCTTGCTTGCCGGTTCTTGGTGCTCTGTGGTCCCAGAGGCAGGGGGAGGCTAGAGGAAGGACCTGGGATGGGGGCGGGGTTGCTGGTGGAGGCAAGGGGGCCTGGGTGCCTGTTCTGAAGGCCCTCTGCTCTGCTGTTCCTAGGCCCAGGCCTGGGGATGTCACCTCCACCTCCGCCCCATCTGCCAGCCCCTAATAAAGGCCCCCAAGTCTCCTGTTCTCCTGTGTGCTCTTTGCTGCCCAAGCGAAGACCTGGGGTTGGAAAGAGCTGGGCCCTGGGGCAGATGATCAGAGTTTGGGGCCTGACCCCGACACTTAGGTTACGAGTGGGTTCTTGGGAAAAGACAGTTCACCCGACTTCCCCTCGGAAAAACAGGCTCATGGGCTCAGTGATAACGTGCCCTTTCCCCTCCTGGGACCATCGTGAGAATCCCAGAGTACTGCACACCGGGTACTTTGAAATCTAGCCCAGTGCTTTTTGGTCACCTGCAGCGTGGTTCCTACAGCCGCCCCCAGTGTGGGTGAGGCCTCCGGGGCTTGCTCAGGCAGCAAGTGGTTGGCCTGTGGCTTCCGTGACCACAGTTGCTCCCGTGAGCCCCACCACTCGCGTACACCCTAACTGCACGCCTGCCCGCCCCCACAGCTCCTGCCATGGCCCCAAGTTGCCATTTCTGCTGGAGGATGAAAGTTGGCAGAGGGTCTGGAGGAGGGGAAGGCACCCCCAGGCAAGAAGGTGAAGGGAGAGGCTGGAACGAGCCCTGGGTTCTGGTCACTAGGAAAAGGACTTTAGATCTCTGGGGAGGAGGGAAACAGGAAACTTAGACTTCCCTTGCCCATACCTGGGAGAGATTGGAACCCTGACCGAGTCTTCCGCGGGTGAGTGGGAAAGGCAGGGCTGGGAAAGCAGTGACATCTAGAGGTGGGTGTGACTGAGCAATCCGGACAGAGGGGTGGCTGTGGAGGTTACTAATAGGGCAGTTGCGGCCCCTGCTCTAGGGGATAGCTTTCCAGAAGCCAGGCTCCTCCAGTTAAGTCAGAGCCACAGCCACTCCGAGCCCGGGCCGCAGGTCCTCGTGAATGCCGGCCCCGCTTCCACCCGAAGCTGCCTCCACAGGAAGCGATGCCTCTCGACCGCTCCCCACAAGTAAAAAGCAACATTAATTTCTTTTCCCTCTAAACAAAGCAATGATGTACCAACTTACAGTTGATAGCAAGGAAAAGAAAAAATTTTAAATACAAGTTTTAAAAAATATCTATGATTTAATTCCATATTAAAGCCAGGCTATCAGTGAGAAGGTATAAAACCTGAATGGAAACGAAAGGGTCCTGAGTACCAGCCCGTGAGAGACAGGGGTTTAGGTGAGAAACCATCGCAGAAAAGGTCTCCACAGGCTGAGAGTGCAACCTCTGCCCTCAAACGTTCACAAGCCACTCCCTACAACTCTTTGTTCAAAGCCTTAGCTTGGAGGGGCACCGCTCAGAGGAGACACATAGCAGCCGGTGGAGGAAATTCTCTGGGCTGAAGGAGAGGCAGCCAAAACCAAACCAGGCTCCAGAGTGGATGACGGTGAACCCAGAACCGAGAGGCCTGACCCAGCAGTAGAGCTTAACCGCCCCGCGGGACGGCCCCGGCCCCCGGCCCCCGGCCCCTGGCCCCTGCCCCGAATACACAAACAAGCTCGGACTCAGCACATGTGCAGGGGCAGGAAACTCCTGAGCTAGGCTCCCGCAGTGAAGACTTTAACGGGCGGAGAAGACTCCAGCTCCCTGCGTGAGACCCACATCCTCTCCTGGGCTGTCACTCAACCTCGGGTAATACTGGTTCAAGGAGAAACAAGGGCCCCATTGTATGGGAGCAGCAGGGGGGCCCGCCCTGCGAATCTGGCCAGAGGCCCCCTTCTGCGCGGGCTGGGCGACGTGGCCGCATGCCGGCTCCCGACAGACCGCCGGGTCAGACCCCGCCACGCAGCCGCAGCAGAGCCAGGGCCCTTCTCCCTGCGCAGCAAACCCAGAAAGACCACCAGCCCTCTCTCCCCCCTTGGCCTGTTAAACGTCTCCTCCTTCACCTGAGTGTAAGGCCCCAAACTCCGTCTTTGGGGGTCATGATCTCAAGGGTGCCAACGCCACCAGGGCTGGTCACTCAGCAGGGGCAGGCAGGCTGCGAAGCCGAGTTTGTTGCTGAACCGGGGAGACCCTGGGCTGGAACTAAGATTGGTGAGTCGGGTGCCCAGCCCCGCTGCCACTGGTTCCCTCCGCTGGCCCTCACCACCCTCTCCCCAGAAGACCTGAACTGTTAGGGCAAACTCCCCCTGCCCCTAATTACAGGCCTGGGCTTCCTGAGGAGCACACTCAGCTCTGACGAGGGGGCAGGGACCTCAGTCAGCAGACTCCTTGCCTGTATTCCTCTCCACTCGCTTTCTCTGGACTGTCTTCGAGGTGGTTTGTCTGCTGCCCAATGACAGCCTACACTCCTCCATTTCCTAGAACGCCGTATGGTCTTAGTGCCTGGCGTGCAATTCTATGGTAGTTCCAGTTTTTACATCATTTCAGAACTTCCTAGAATGGGGATGGGGGACGCAGTGCAGGCCGTGAACATACAATGTGCTCCGTTCCCCAGGGGGCTTCTAAACCAGCCTCGAGTCTCCAACAGCTCACCAGTCATCCCAGAACCTAGCCTGGCAGCACCTGTCTGTTCTTCCCAGTCAACAGCCCCTCCAAACACTGTGAAAGGGGCACTGGGAGGTGGTTACTCCCGAACAGCACGCTGGGGGCAAACCACTCGGTGCAGACCCGGAGCACAGATGCTGGGGAGCACAGACTGGCTCCAAAAGGCCTTATGTTGGTTTTCAGTGGGGCAGGGGAGCGCAGACTCTGACCATAAAAACCCTTTGTTAAAGCCCATCGAGGGCTTCAGGGGAAACAAACAAAAGCTTTGTTGTTACTCACATGTTTCAAAAGGAAACAGGATACACTGCACGATGAGTGTGGTGGGCAGGAGACAGGGAGAGCCTTCCGCAGTCGACATGTGACGTCTGTAACCACTCGGGCGCCCGCGCAGACCCGAGAGCCTGTGCAGTGGAAGTGGCTGACGGGGGACGGGGGACGATCCGCGGCAGGGCCGGCCTCGCACAGGTGCCAAGACAAGACCAGGGTCTGGGCTGCGCGTCGCCTCTCAGCCCAAAGAGGCCCTAGGCTCTGGTCTCAGTGGACTCTCCATGGGCACCAACACCACAGATACTGAACCTCCCCACCCTGAACCCAGGCCGATTTCCTAACCTTTTGGCTAAAAGAAACCTTCAAGGAAAGTCATTTTTGCTTCCTTAAGAAAATAAATATTTTCAGGAGGTCGGTCAGAAGTACGGGGGTTGGACAGGGGCAGACATGGGGCCGAAACTCCCAACGAGCTTCATGGCTCCCTCCTCCTCAGAGAATCGAGTAGGGAGTCAGGGTCCTCCCTGCGTCCACCTGTCAGATGCCTGCAACCCTGTTTCCCATCCCAGGGCTGCGAGCCCCAGGTGGTCCCAGTGACTTAGGGTAGTGGGGGCTGAAGGCTCTTGTCAAACCAGGCATAAATCCCTGTCCCCGTTTCACGAGGGAAGAAATGCAAATCAAGTTTGGAAAGCGCCCAGTTAAGATACGGGGTCACTGGAGAGCCATGTCCTCAGGCTCAGCATTTCACCAAGGGCAAGCCCGAGCCGCGGGCCGCTGCTGCAGGACAGGCACACAGGTCCTGCCCCTCAGCGCCGCCGGAAAGCCCGTGATATTCTCCAAGCGTTGGGCTCCTCGTAGCGATTGTACAATGGCTCAAGACGCTGCTGCTTCTTCTGCTTGCTTAGCTTAGTCGGGTCAGAGACCTTGAAGAAGGCAGGAGCAAACTCCACAAGCCACCGGGGGTCGATGGTGGTGACCTCGCGCATGTACTCCTTCGTGGTCAGCACCAGCTCATGGTACACCACCCTGAGGGGGACAGAGACAGGCTCAGGCCTCCGATACGCGCCCACTCCAGTCACCCTGGTCCCTGGTGGGCCACGGCTGGGCTTGCATTTGACCTTCCTACCTCTCCTGCCTGACCCTCAAGAGACTGCAGTCTCTCCTCATACAGCCACACTCCAGTACTGAGGAGGCTGCACACCTCTACCCACCAGAACGCTGCCAGGATAATGTGCCCTGGGCCTGGCTCCCACTAGTTAAATGACATAGAGCCAATCACATCTCTTCCCTGGACCTCAGCTTCCCGCTCTGTAAAACGGGACGGTGGTTTTTCAGGCTGCCTCTGCGGAACTCCGGGGCCCTGATGAGGAGCAGGGGAGCCTCAGCAGCTGCCACGAGGAGACGGGGAAAGCTAAGCCAGCAGGGCTCTACCTCTTCTTCCTTTGCCATGGTGGCCCAGTGGTCTTAAACCAGTTTACATTAGGGTAGTAAGATCACAACTTTTTTAAAATGCTACTTGAAAAAATAATTCTTTAAACGACCTCACTAAATGATTTGTAAGATCCTTCCTAGCTCTCCCTTCCACGATGTTCTCTCTCTCAAAAGGGTCTGACTGTGCCTAAGTCAGGCTTCTGCTGCCCTGGAATCATAAGCGATGTTAGAACAGGAAGTGCTGGGGGGGCGGGGCTGAAGACACGAACACAGAGTGCCAATAGAGTCACAGGTCCTCTCTGCCGAGAACGGCTCCCAGGCTGGGGCCTGCCCACCTACCATTCCGGCTGTCGGTTGAAGAGAGCACTGGAAGGGTGGATGTAGACCACCTGCTGATCGATCAGGGTCCGGTAACCCTCCTGCGGGTCTTTCTTGGCAGCGTTTCGGAAGAATCCACTGCAGATGGCCTTCTGCACTCGGACTGTGGACTTACCACAGGAAACCACATCCAGCTTGTGTCTATTGGGAAAATAAATCAAGAGAGAACAAAGATGTGAGACAAGACTATTTCCAGAGGTCCCGCCTGGCAGAGTGACGGGGCCCAGCACCCCAGCCAGCCCTGGGTACACGCAGGTGGCCCTGCCCAGTGACAGGACGGACGCGGTAAGAGCCAGAGACTCCATTTGATTTGACTAGTAATGTTCCAGAGGCTTATAAGCAAAGGATTTTTTCAACAGTAAATCATCTTCCTCTCAGGAACTTTCTGAAGTGACTCTCAGCTGCACCCTTGCATGGGGAGGAATAAAACTAAGATGGAAAAGCTACATGAAGAGAGTTACACAAGGAGTCCAGAGCTCCACGGGTATGTGCGGAGATGAACAGACATGACATTCAAGAAGTTCAACTGAAATGTGGGGAGAGACGCCAAACGTCACCTGTCCATTATGCCTAACATCTGCTTGCGGATGTCCTGGGCCCGGCGCAGAGAACGAGCCTGGATGAAGTTCTCGTAGCACCACGGGTTGGAGAACTTGTTGTTCTTCCAAGAGTTGTACACAGCCAACAGGGTGAGATGGTCTCCTTCTGTCTGGTGGAATTTGGCCTTCTTCTGATCGGCAAGGGCTTGTTTATCCTGCCAAACAGTGGGGGGAGATCATTTTCTGCCCGGCAGCTACTAGTGAACATCCAGCAGTTTTGAGGAGCACCCAGGCAATGGCTGATTTCACCAGCTTAACCGCAGCCCCACCTGAACACGGGTCCGAACGCCCTACCTTGGGCCTGTAGAAGACGTTCTGTACAGACAGCATGGACACGATGGTCAGCATTTCCTCACTGCAGCCCAGATGCACAGACATGATCAGCATTTTGCACAGCATTGGTTCCAGGGGGAATTCTGCCATCTAGCGGGAGAAGAAGAAACTACAATTTCTTCCTTGTGGAAGACCCATCTGGACTTGCCAACAGGAGACACCGGGCAGAGCGGGCAACAGACGCAACACAGGAAGTTCACCTAAGCATGATGATGTGAGATACCCATCTCTATCAGAAGATGTTGTTGTTTATTTCCCAAAGAAATCCCAATGAAAGATACATATGTTACCAAGAACATAACTACTGTTATGTAGGTTGAAATTTCGCAGACATCTTTTAAAATTAAGATGAGACTAGCCCTGGCCGGGTAGCTCAGTGAGTCAGAGCGTCAACCCAACACACCACGGCTGCAGGTTTGATCACTGGTCAGGTTGCATAGGGGACTCAACCAGTGAATGCATAAATCAGTTGAACAACAAACGGGTATTTCTCTTTCCCTCCCTCTCTCTCTCAAATCAATGTTTAAAAAATTAGGGCTAGACTCAATAATACAGGCCAAGGTCAAACTGACTGTGGATAAAATGTCTTTTTCTGTAAAGAAGGAGTCTGAACTGACAGCGGAAAATCCAGGTGAAAAACAGATATTTAGACCTGTACTCAAAGCTTATCCAGAGCCTCAGAGCTTGATTTGCACAAAAGTGAGGGAAAACTGGCCGGGGAAGCTTCCCGGAAGCACCAGAAGCGTGTCCCCTACCCTGCGTCCCAGGCGGGTAAGCAGGCCCTCGTCATCCAGCGCCCCCAGTGTGTACAGCTGCTCCATGGCTGTGATCAAGGTTTCCATCGGCGGGGCGTCCATGAAGTCGAAGGACAGCAGGTCATTGATGCCCATGGCCTAGAACAGGAGGGAAGAAAGTGTGGGATGATGGGAGGGCCAGCCCGGCCAGTGTTAACCGGGAGAGAGACGCTGGTCGCTTTCTTTCCGGTTTCTTCAACTGCAGTCAGGACGCCACTGGCAAGATAAGGAGCAACCTCCAGGGCCGGGCCACGCAAAACTCAGACTAGTAGAAAGCATATATTTTCTCAGGAAACTTTAAAAAACACTCCCTCGAAATGATAGTACATTCAATTCAACAACAAAAAGAGAACAATTAGCCCTGGCCAGGGGGTTTGGTTGGTCTGAACATCATTCACCAAAAGGCTGTGGGTTTGATTCCCAGTCAGGGCGCATGTGGGAGACAACTGATAGACGTTTCTCTCTTACTCTCTCTGTCCCTTCCCCTCTCTCTAAAATCAGTAAACAAATAAAATCAATAAAGATATCCTCAGGTGAGGGTTTAAAAAAGGACAACAACTTTCAAATTGGCAAAGGACATTAATATACATTTCTACAAAGATATAAAAATAACCAAGAAGCACATGAAGAGATACTCGACACAACTAGTAATTAGGGAAATGAAAACCATAATGGGATACCCCTCCATATCACTAGGATGGTTACTAAAAAAAAAAAAAGACATACCGTGTCAAGGATTTGGAGAAATGGGAACCGTCATGTATTGCTGGTGGGAATGGAAGACAATTTGGTGAAACCTCCGTAAGTTAAACACAGAGTCACCATTATCACCCAGCAATTCCACTCCCCGGTGTACATACACAAAAGAGTTGCAAGCTGGGTCTCAAGCAGATACTTATACGCTCATGTTCACAGCAGCATTATTCACAATAGCCAAAAGGTAAAAACCACCCAAATATCCATCAATAGATGAATGGATAGACAAAATATGGTATATACATACAACGGAGTATTACTTTCAAAAAGCAATGAAATTCTAACAGGATGCTACAACACGATGAACCCTGAAAACATCATGCTAAGTTAAGCCAGATACGAAAGGACAAATGTTTGACTCCACTTATATGAGGTAAATTCAGAGAGAAAGTAAGTAGAATGATGAGTACCGGGAGCTGGAGGGAGGAAGGGATCGTTTAGTTTAATGGGTACAGACTCTCTGTTTAGGACGATGAAAAAAAGTTCTGGAAATGCACCATGGTGATGGCTGCCCAACACATGAACTTAACACCACTGAATCAGCATTTTAAAAAGGTAGTCATGGCAATGTGTTGTGTATTTTACCATAATTAAAAAAATAATAATAAGACGATACACCAGCTCGCCCTGTCTCTTGCACACACGATTTCTACTGTGCGTCTGGGAAGTGCCACGTACCATATTTGGTGGCAGGGACACGAAGATCACTAAGACACTGTCCCTGCTCTTAGAGTTCATAATGGTGAGACACACGGACACAAAACCACAGCAATGCAGTGGAATCTGCATGCCTGGTACGAAGTAAGCAATCAATACATTTGTTAGCTAATTTGATGAAAAAAAAAAATGAATGTTGCATTATCCAAGTGTATCCACAGGGTGATGTGGTAGGACCTGAGCTTTCTGTGTCTTTCCCATAAACTGATCATGACCATAAACACAGCAGGTGTTCAATAAACATTCATTGTGTGAGTAGTAACTGTAAGGAATGATAGCAATCAGTAAGCACTGTGCCAAGTGTCTTCACCTGCGTTATCTCATTTATCTTCACAACAGATACTAACAATAGCCCTTCGGAGAGAATACAGAACAGAGAGCTGAGCAGGTAAATTTGCCAAGGACACACAGCTGAGAGCACCGCCTGCACTCCAGAGAGTGGAGCAAGTTCTTTTCTGAAGCTCTGTTTTAGCCTCTCTCACGGGGAATGAATAATAAATTACGACAGAGCAGGCTGTACCAGCAAAACGCTGGGCTCCAGGGGAGCATCAGTGTCGGGGGTGGGGAGGGAGGGGGTGTGCCATCATCTGGAAAATTACTCTTGTGGCTCTCCCTGCCAAAGGAGAATGAAGGTCCTCACTGGGGACTGAGAGAGGAAGAGCAATGATTCAGAATGACAACCAAGACCCCAGAGGGCCAGTCTGAAACCTCTACTGATACAAAGTTTTTGGACTGGGAGTTCTGCTTCCCGTTCTAAAAGAACAGAATTGGATCTGACAGCCAAAGGGATGAAGGAAGTGCATTTGTCCACAGTTTGGCACTGACTCGATTTTTCTAATATCCTTTCAGAAAATGATCCTAACGAAATCTTTTATAATCAAACATTCTGCTGGTTATTATGGTAAGGAAGAAAAACGTGTGTTCACAGCAGACAGGCCAGGCCGACTCAGCCCCAGACCACAACCATTTGCATTTCACTCCAAGGGACGGGTTCTATGAGGCTACTAAAGTATCGAATGAGGTTCATAATATGGAGATCCATTTACTAAGGCACAGGACTGGACTGTCCCACCAACCCATTCCAGAAAGAGGTTTCTACCTTGAGCGAGAGCACTGTGCTCGCTAAGTTGGTTCTCTGGATCTCCGGCACGTTGGTGGTCAGCATCTCGTCTCGGTAGGCGCGCTCCGTGTACAGCCTGTAGCACTTCCCTGGCCCCGTCCTGCCAGCGCGGCCAGCGCGCTGCTTCGCCTGAGCCTAGAGGGGTGTGCATGCGAAAGCAGCGAGTCTGTTAATAAGCATCGTTCAACGGCCCTACCCAGGAAATCCCTTAGAAGAGGGGCACTTAACTACCGGCAAAATCCAAAATAGGGTTTATTTCACTTCCTTTAGGACCATTTCCGAGACTACCAAGGTTATTACCATTCCCTCTCCAACACTCAACATTTCTGGAGAGTTTGTTGAAGTGAAACAAATGCAGAAGGAAAACAAAAGGAATATCATGAAGATCACAGAAATACACCCTCAAAATAGACTGGCATGACCTAACGGACAAAGCATAAAACAAGCATAAAATGACAAAATGCTATTCCTATGGTTACAGCCAAAAATTTAAGGGAACGAAATAAAACAGTCATCATCGTACACCAATGATGACCACAGCCGCTTTAAAAATCAGGTTTGAGACACTCAACACCAGACAGAAATGTTCACTCACATAGGTGAAAAAGCAAGTTAAAAACAATATAACATTGATTTTGTTAAAAAAAATCATTATGATATAGCCCTGGCTGGTGTGGCTCGGTGGATTGAGCGCTGGCCTGTGAAGCAAAGGGTCGCCGGTTCGATTCCCAGTCAGGGCACATGCCTGGGTTGCAGGCCAGGTCCCCAGTGGGGCACATGAGAGGCAACCACACACTGATGTTTCTCTCCCTCTCTTTCTCCCACCCTTCCCCCCTCTCTAAAAATAAAAATAAAATATTTTTAAAAGAATTAAATTAAATTTAAAAATCTATCTGTAGCTTAGCCATAGGTTGCTAAGAAACAATGAATAGCAAACCAAAGAGAGCCATTTTTTGACAAAACCATCTGTCTTACAATCGGTGTTAGGATTTACAAATTCTTTTGCCAGCTCCAGAGGATGTGATGTGAAAGGTCACGAACCACACAGGGGCAGGCGGCAATCACACACGGGGCAGACCCCACAGCCTTCCACAGACGTCTCTCCAAATCGGACAGGGCACGTGGAGCTCACTTCTCCACCCCAGCGAGTTGCCTGCACCACCCGAGAAGAGGTACAGAGCACTCGCGCTGGGGCCAGCCTGCCCAGATCCAAACCCTGACTCCACAGCTGTGAGCCCTTCACCCCTCTGTGCCCAGTCTCACCTGTGAAATGAGGACGATAATAAAATCTACCAGCGAAGGAGCAACACAACCTGCAGGTGAAAGGGACGCAGCTGGATCGAGCTAACTAGGTGCAGCCCTGACGGAGGAGGCGGACTTCTGACCTCGAGTGCATGTAAGTGCCTAGGGCAGTGCCTGCTAAGGCACTTAGTGGGCACGTAGCAAATGTCAGCCACTATTACTTACATTTCAAAATGAAAGTAGCCTGATGACTTTTTAAATGTTTATTTTTAGTGGGAAGGGAAAGAAAGGAGAAAGAGAGGGAGAGAAACATCATGTGTGGTTGCCTCTTGCACGCCCCCTACTGGGGACCTGGCCTGCAACCCAGGCATGTGCCCTGACTGGGAATCAAACCAGTGACCCTTTGGTTTGCAGGCCATGCTCAATCCACTGAGCTACACCAGCCAGGGTCTGATGGTTTTTATAAATTATGAAAGTAATCCATGCCTCGTAAAATACTTTTAGTGTTATATATAATACTAAACAATATATAACAGTACAAAGAAAGCAAGTGCACTTCAGCCGCCCGCTCAGGGACCAGCAGCACCGCTCCGACTACGTGCTTTCCGGTCTCGGGCAGGCGCCCGCACCCCGGGCACCAGTGCACACCATCCGCTTCTAAACAAGAATCGGGTCACGCTGTGCCTGCTTTTCTGTAACTCCCTTCAAAACATGTATCACGGTTCCACGTTTATGTCATTAAATATAGACACACACCCCCATGTTAACGCCACACTGCACTGCACGGCACAGACACACTGTGTTTATTAAACTGCTTCCCTTTTGAGGGAATTTTCCCAGGTTTCTTCTAACAGAAACAGTGCCGCAGTAAACATTCTCTTGCGTTACCTTCAGATACGTATTCAAGCATTTCTCACTTTCAGAGGTACTGGAACTGTTAGGTTAAGGAGATGACCTAGATTTTTGATACACTGTGGCCAAACTGCCCTCAAAGAAGGATAATCAGGTTATTCATTTTTAAATATAATTTAGGCAGGAAATTATTCCATAACTATCAAAGAAACACATTATCACCTCATGAATTGTTACTTTCTCAAATACCTCTGGCTAAGTACAGTACTTAAAAAATATGTTCTCACTGCCCTGGGCTGATATGGATCAGTGGACTGTCAGCCCGTGAACCAAAGGGTGGCAGGTTCAATTCCCAGACAGGGCACATGCCTGGGTTGGGGTCCAGGTCCCCTGTAGGGGGTGCTCAAGAGGCAACCACACACTGATGTTTCCCTCTTTCTCCCTCCCTTCCCCTCTAAGAATAAATAGATAAATAAAATCTTTTTTTTCATGTTCTTACTACCTATGTTAGATAATGTATGGTGCCAGGATTCAAACTCTTTTTTAAGTTCAAATTTTATGGGGCTGTTTTAATGTTGAAACACTATTCTAAAGATTAAAAACAACACAAAAATCTCCCTTATCTCATGAAAGCACCCAGTATCTTACCTTAAAAGCTCACCTTGGAAAACGACCAAGTTCCAAATACAAAACCATAAGCGTTTTCAGAAAGGCCCTAACCAGGACTTTCAGGAAAGCTGTGGGTAGAAACCACCCACCTGAGAAATGGGGGTCACCACGAGCTGGTCGATTCCCGTCTTGGAATTGTAAACTTTCTGCTTCACGAACCCAGGGTCCACCACGTAGTAGATGCCATCGATAGTCAGCGACGTCTCTGCAATGTTGGTGGCAATCACGACCTGCAGACGAGAGGGGCGCGGCTGGACTGAGCCCACCAGGTTCAGCCCTGAGGTAGGAAACAGGACTTCTGACCTCGAACATCTCCCCAGGGGAGTGTGCTGTCATCTCCTTCACAGGGTCAGATAGCACTTAATCTCAGTTTGGCTTCTAAGGGGCAGAAGGGGAGGTGGCTTCCTCTTAAGGGTCAGGTTGAGGGGGGCGGGATGGGAAGGGATTGTACCTAAGAGGAAAAAGTGGAAGAGAAAAAAGCAAAGGCCAATCAGAGCCAATTTCTTTCTTTTTAATGGTTTTTAAAAATACTTTATTTGTTTATTTTTAGAGAGAGGGAAGGGAAGGAGAAAGAGTGGGAGAGAAACGTCAATGTGTGGTTGTCTCTCATGTGTCCCCCACTGGGGGCCTGGCCTGCAACCCAGGCACGCGCCCTGACTGGGAATCGAACCGGTGACCCCCTGCCTCACAGGCCTGAGCTCAATCCACTGAGCTACACCAGCCAGGGCCAAAGCCAATTTCACTTGGTGCAAATGGCTACATACCTCATTCTCTACATCCAATGCCGCTTACTACAATTTTAATTTTCTAGCACCCTGGGAAAGCAGAGACTTCCTGGCATCACATGTGCCAGTGCAAAATGAGATTTTTCTTCCCCCACGGGGACATCTGGACTGCAAAATGGGCTGTTTGTGTGTGTGGAACAAGAGGGAGTTGTTTTTTTTCCTAATCATAAAAGGAACCACGAGGCAGCAGAGGAATTTCACGGCTGGTGTGTACGCGGCAGTGTGTGCGATCTAGAAGATTATTGGTCTCCGCTTGGCACTGCCACTGCTCTTCCACCCAGAGGTTCAGCTAATAAAACACAATTGCTCGGAAAAAGCACTGCTAGGAGACGCCAGAACACCTCGCACCGTGCCAGCACCTTCCTGGCCCTGAGAGGCTTCCACCTGCCGCAGAGCGACAGAGCCCCTCAAAAAGAAGTCAGTCAGAAATGGAACAGACAGGAGGCGCCACCGCCCTCCCCACACCTGCTCCTCCTCCGTGCTTCCCTCCTCAGCACCACCTCGCGTGCAGCCGCCCGAGCCAGATGCCCGGGAGCCATGCCTGACGTCTCCCCCGCCCTTGTCCCCTGCACTGCCGGGCATCCACTACGCCTTGTCCAGTCTAATGCTTTCATGGTGTTCAAACCCATCTGTCTTCCATTCCTGGGGAAAGGAAAACACACGTACACACAGAAACTTGTGAATAAGTGTCCACAGCAGCGTTATTCATCATAGCCAAAACGTGGAAACAACCCAAACGCCCATCAACTGATGAATGGAGACAAAATGTGGTTCATCCACATTCCACAACAGAGTATTATCTGACAACAAAAAGAAATGGAACTACAACAGAACATTATTTGATGATAAAAAGAAATGAAGTAATTATACATGGTACGACATGGACGAACCTTGAAAACATGCTATGTCAGAGAAGCTAGTTACCAAGGACCACATACGTACGACCCCACTTATGTGAAACGCCCAGAACAGGCAAATCGAGAGACAGAAAGTTGACTGGCAGTTCCCACAGACTGAGCAGAGGAGTGAATGGGGAGTGACGGCCAAAGGGTACAGGGTTTCTTTTGGGGCTGATGAAACTGTTCTGAAATTGTAGTGATCAGTGATTAATCATTAATTACTACTAGTAATAATGGTAATTAATGATGGCTTAATTCTGTGAATACACTAAGTTGTATACTTTAAAGGGGTAAATTGCGTGGCATGTAAATTGTATCCCAATAAAGCTGTAACCTAAAGAAAACCCACCTGTCTCTTTTCCCATCGCCATCGCCTGCCATTCGCACGCCGCCAGTTCCCGCCCCTGAAACAGCCCGGCCTCTCACCTCTAGGCTGTGGCAGGCCATTCTGTCTACTCAGACCACACGCCCCTCTGCCCTGCTGGCTTACGTGAACACTCGCACGTCCTTCGAGACTAGCTTAGATCCTTACTCCCCCTAAGAGTCCTGGGCTGGGTGCTCGCCCCCTGGGTAGCCAGAGCACCAGCGCACTTGCGCACTGTACATTACGGGCCTGTCTGCTGGGGGGGTGCCTCATGGCAGAGGGAGGCCAGTCCTCGGACTGCCGGCCTGGCGTCCACCCCGAAGCCTGGAAGACGCTCAGAAACATTTGTTTCCTCGAGGAAAGGAGGAGAGGAGCAGCAGCCATGTAGGAAACCCTCACTCCTTAACAAAGTGGCTGGACCAGTCTCTAGAACATACTAAACAGGACTTGTACACGTCTAAGCCGTCCCCGTTAGGGCCAGCGGCACACGCCACATGGTTTCAGAACACAAGGGAGCTTCGCTTCTGCCCAGGGTTACCTTTCTGCTGCCAGGAGGGGCTGGGTCAAAGATTCGGGTCTGCATCTCGCTGGGAAGAGCAGAATACACTGGGAGGATAATCAGCTCGGGAACGTCAGGCCCCAGGGATTTCATTCTCTCATACAGGATCTCGCAGGCAGTGTCGATCTCTTCTTGACCAGTCAGGAAGACGAGGATGTCGCCTAAGAAGAGAACAGGGGCATCGACTTACTTTCTGTGTGTGTGTTCTATCCAAAGGCCACAGGGACATCAGCAGACTCCAAATGACAGAAAATACACCCAAATTCCGACCTCTAATAAACCAAGCGGTTTTCATCTGTCCACGTCTATTCCATTTATTTATAATTTGTGTCTGTGTTTAAATAGGTGCATTTAAACCCTGCACACCATGATTTACATTTTCATCACCGTCATTTCACGCATGCGAGCCTGACACACTTAAAGAGCCGAGTGAAAAAGATACCCACACGAGGACTCTGACCTAGGAGGGAACCACGCTCTCGCCCCCACCTGGTGGCTCTGTCAAATGGATCTGCATGACCGTGATCAAGCTGGCGTCCAGATAATCCGTCTCAGGCTCCTTCGTGTACAGAATTTCTACTGGGTATGTTCGACCGGGGATGGTGAAGATGGGAGCTTCATAGAAGTACTGAGAAAACTTCACTGCGTCCAACGTGGCAGAAGTGACGATCAGCTTCATGTCCTGCCGTTTCTGAACTGTCTGAAGGAAAGTATGCTGCGTCTTACTAACAAGATCTACCCAAGAATTCAGTTCCCCAGAGCTCGGAGGGTCACCAGAGCACCCGGTTACCTTCTTCAACAGTCCGAAGAGCACGTCGGTGTGGATCGTCCTCTCGTGCGCCTCGTCCAGCATGATGATCGCGTACTGGGTGAGGTCGGGGTCAATCAGGCACTCTCGCAGCAGCATGCCGTCCGTCATGTACTTGATGACCGTCTCGGGGCTGGTGCAGTCCTCAAACCGAATGGTGTAGCCCACCTAAGGCGGAACGGAAGTCGGAATCTTGGACACAAACCCCTCACTTGCACAATCCCCAGACAAGACTTCAGCCCAACTGGACCGTTACCCATAACCTTAACAGACAAGAATTTAACCAAGATGTACAGTGACTTCCTCACAGTAACATCAGCTTTGGACTTGATGCCAAACACATCAACACTGAGAACTAGAACTGCCTCTCCCTCAGGAGAGAAAGAGGTCCCGCTGTCAGCATTTTACAGACAGAGACCTGTGCCTCTGTGCCTTCGGGCGTCTACAGAGCAGCTCCACTTCCCACTCACCTCCTGGCCTAAGCAACACCCAAACTCCTCTGACACTCTTTTGGCCACAGACATGGCCGCCACCCTCCGGGGCTGGGTGCAGCCGATCTTGCCCCGGGAAGTGTAGCCGGCCTCCGCCAGGTACTGGGTGATCTGCGTGGTCTTCCCAGACCCCGTCTCTCCGATGACGATCAGGATCTGGTTGTCATGGACGGCCTGAAAGCAACAGAATACGGGTATGGTTATTAAAATTTGCCGCGCGTTACTATAAATGAAATAACTAATGCTTATGTTCTAACAGTAAAGGAGAAAAAGGGGACACAATAATACACAAGTAGTAAAATTACTTTTAAATTACAGGGTTTAAACTACTTTTAATTGTGCACAGAAAAAAACAATAATGATTTTCCTATGGACAATGCTCTTTATTTTAATTGCATGTATAACTCAAATTTAAAATGTTAAACTTTATGGTTCCCTTTTTTCAACTGACTCAAACATTTTTTTTAATTTATTAGTTTTCTTAAATTCATAAAAACAAAAGATGCTAAAACCATAAATTACCACCCAAACCTCCCTAATATATACATAGCTTTTTTTAAGTACTACACGCACACAGTTAGAGTTCAACACTAAATAAAAACGAACACACAGGACTCCTTTTTACTGTCAGTCCCAAGTCTCCAGCGTCTCACCCCCAACTGTCATCTCATTTTTACAGTTTATAACAGCAAAGGGTTGCCACTGGCCTACATGTCCACTAACTAATACAAGGACTATTTAAACAAGCCAGAGCACATCCACATAAGAGCACTAAAAAATAATAATAAATAAGGAACAATTTCTGAGCTATGTCATTAAGGAAGAAGACAAATGCAGAGTATATACCATGCTGCCATCTAGAAACACGCGGTACATATAAAACACGTCACGTCTGTGTGTTACTTACGTATGTATATATACATATATACATATGAGACGCTACTGAAAGCACTCACTGAAAATTCACTAGTAAACTCAGATGCCTCAGGAAACTCGGTCTTAAAGTCAGGTCTCCAGAAAATGGAAATAAGTACCTGAAACAGAGCCCGGCCTCTGTGGGGTTGCTGGCTGAGCACCCGTTTTGCTCACTGCCCGGAGCCGCTGGTCCGTGCAGCACGACACTGTCCACCCGAAACTGCTCTAGGGCCCCCCAGTTCAAGCAGATTTATTTCCTCGTAGGAATAAAGCGTGTACACTAATATACCATTTTTAAAAGTACTTGGAAACGTTCTGGTTTTCTTCCCTATCCCCTTTGGAAAAGCCACCTTAAATGTGCACATATCTGTCCAACGGATTCCAATTAAAACGTTACCTTTCTCTTCTCTAGAAAAGCCCCGACTCGCCCACCACACGGGCCTTCTTACCTGGACCAACTGCTCCTTCAGTTTGTAGATGGGCAGGCTCTCTCTCTGCTCAATGATTGACATCTGGGTCTTTTTTCCGTAAGAAGCTTTGTTGCCCCCAAAGGCGTGCTTCTTCCACTCAGGAATGTCGTTGGGCATCATCCCAATGCCCCTCATGTTGGCTGCAATCTGCCTGCCTTCCGCTGCAGAGGAAACAAGCAACTTGGCACTGTCCTCAGGCTCCCCCACGGTCCCCTCCTCCACATTCACCCAGTCCCATTTCTCCGGTACACCCCTCCTTTGTTAGCTCGGGGTTCAAGCTACCATTCTCTCCCCTCCGAACCGTTAGGATAAAAGCCTCCTAATTCATCTCACGTGCCACCTCCAATCCATTCTACAGCGCACCCTCAAAATCCTTTGGAAATGCAACTGATTGTGCCCCCTGCTCAGAACTTGGCAACATTTCCCAGGGGACTTCGGAATTGCGCCCCAATTCCTAACACCACCTACGAAGTCCTGGCCTTCCACCGCTCGTCCCCCACTGCGCGCCCTGTACTCCAGCCACACGGGTCTCCTTCCCCACCTCCCAGCCCCGGCACTTCAGCCCGGATCAGAACACATTCCCTAATCCTGCCCGATCCCCTTTAACTAACGGACTAAGTCCTGTCTCTCCTTTGGTTCTCAGCTTTCCCAGGGAGCTGGCCCACCACAGCCGACCACAGTACCTGTACTTCTTCATGCGGCACTGGTCATGACTTAGTTATTTGGTAATTATTGGACATATATAATCATTCTCACTAAATTGTAAGCCTCATAAATGCAAGGATGGTGTCTAATTCACAGCTGTATCCTCAGTGGCCTAACATAAACTAATAAAATGCTTGTTATGACTGTATCTGCCAGCAGTTATATTTACTGTACAAAGAATTATATAAAAAAGGAGGTTTCAAAGCTGTATGATTTTTAAGTTACTTAGAAGAAAAACTCAGCCAATCTAATAATTTGGCCAGGGTTATTGAAACATTTTTTACTTTAAACATGTTTGAGAAACAGCCCTGGGCAGTGTGGCCCAGCGGACTGAGCGTCGCCTGCAAACTGAAACGTCGCCGGGTTAATTTTTTTTTTTAAGTGCCCACACCCTCCTAGGGTCCTACCATCAGGCAGAGGATCAACCCAATGTTTGTTGAGTCCCATGGGAATAGAGTCCATCTCGGCCTCCCGCTGGGCCTGCTTGAGCTCCCGTCTTTCTTTGGCCAGGGCACTCTGCATCATGGCTGCTTGGGACAGGGAGCCATCCGGGTTCTAGAGCACACAGGGCAGAGCGGCACCATCAGAATGGATCTCAGCACACAGCAAATGTCCAGGGATAAAGTGCAGGTGTTCAACCATTTGAATCTGAACAATGAGACCCATCTATAAGAAAGTTCATATTGACTTACCAGACTACATGAAAAAAATAAATGGTAGTGAATTCAGAGAAAATGAACGAATACCATGATAAATCATAAAGGAACTGAGGTGGCTGGTTTAAAGAGGAGACCCCCCAAGAAAGACAGGACATATAGGAAAGGGGTAGAAATTCTTCTGTATGGACCAAGAACTAAAATGAAGACCAATGGACACTTCAGTAAGAGATTTCAGTTCCGCCAGAAGAACTAATGGTCAGTTCCACCTGAGGATGCAACGAGCCTCCGCTGGTGAGTCCCCTGTCACCAGCAATGTCAAGCAGAAGACCACATGGAGGACCACTGTAGGAGGATTCACGGGTGAATATGAGCACTGAGTGGGGGGCTGGGCGGGGACACTAAGCTACCCCTTTCCCGAGCCTAAAATTTCATCTCCTCTCACAGCTCCGCCCCCCACAACACCCGGTGCCACCGCTCTCTCAGGGGCCAGCAACAACTGGCCACGTGAACCCTGCCAAACTGCCTCTGAACCCGCAGGGCAATGATCCAAGGCTGAGGCAACGGCCACAGCAGTGGGTCAAGCACACATTTACCACTGCTTCCTCCTCCCCAAAAAACCACTAAAATGAGAGCAAAATAATCAAAATGCCGAAAGACAACAAAGTCGGTATCTTTTCAAAACAAAAACATTCAAGGCCCTAACCAACAGTCAATAGTGCCTCCTGGGGCCCGAGTCCCGCTCACTAGGGTCCGATGACCTGCTCTGGAAACCAGGACCGTCCCATGAAGACAAGCCCAGACCAGCGCCCCCGAGTTCCTTACCTTGACGATTTTAATAGGGCTCATGTCCATGCTTTGCTTGGTGTGCCCTCTCAGGAACGGGGGCTCTTCCTCAACCAGCTCGATCTCAAGGTCCTCATCTAAAAGTCCCCCAGAAAACAATTAGCCAAAACAAAGTGACCAACTATTTTCACCAGAATAATTAATTTCCATAAGCACCAGCAACGTTTCTCGAAGGTGGCTCCCAAGGTCAAAGCACAGCAGTGCACGGAAAACCATAACCCAGGCGTCTGCTCCCCTGACTCTCCAGCCCAAGAACTAATCAGAGCTACTGTCAAAACAAGTTAAGCCTGTGGGAAAACGCCATTCTGACATTCTGGATGGCACGAAGGCACCTGCCATCCAACTTCACCGCAGGGTTTACCCTTACCCTGGCCGGGTGGCTCTGTTGGTTAGGCTGTTGCCCCAATATGCCAAGCTTGCAGGTTCAATCCCAGGTCAGGGAGCATACAAGAATCAACCAATGAATGCGTCAGTAAGTGGAACAACTCAGTGTTTCTATCTCTCTCCCCCTCTCTCTAAAATCAATCAATAATAGTAACAGAGTTTACTCTTAACCCACAATAGAGTGGCAAAGAAAAAATTAAGTTGGACAGTGGGATTATACCAAATGCTGGCAAGAATGTGGAGCAACAGGACGTCACTCACACTTAGAGTAGAAAAGTAAATTGGTACCGAGGCTTTAGAAAACGTTTCTCACTGCCTGGTAAAGCTGAACACACACACTTCCTACCAGCCAGTAACCTTCTACACACGGAGGAGAAGGAGAAAGTCTTGCACATGTGCAGTAAGAGACAAATATAGGAACTTTATGATAGTATTGTCCATAATGGTAAACAAAAAAACAGAAACAGCCCTATACCCACCAAAAGTAAAATAGATTAATTATGGTAAACTCATGTAGAGTACCACGCTACAGCAATGAAAACAAGAGAAATGCAACTACAAAATCAACACAGATAAATAGCAAAAGAATGATAATGAATCAAGAGGATTAGGTTCAAAAACAGACTACTGTTTAGGGACAAATACATAGATGGCAGACCGCTGAGGCAGAGTGAGGAGATGACGAACACAGCTTTTAGGATAAGAGGAGCAAGAGAGAGATCAATCGGGGGCACGGAGGGGCTGCGAGGCGCTGGTACAGCCCTCCTCACGGCAGGCGTGCAGATGCTCATTTAGGTGTTTGTTCATCACTGTTGCATACATTATACACGCTCCATTATACAGTTTACTTCACAGTTTTTTTAAATTGTTAATGGACTGAGTTAAAAGTTGTTCCCTTGTGGGAGGTGGTAGGTGGAGATGGAAGAGGATAATGGGGGGAATAAACGGTGATGGAAAAAATACAAAAAGATAAATAAATTTTAAAAAATAATAAAAGCTGTTTCCAGGGCAACTCAGAAGTAATCTAGGTGGACCCAGGACTTTCAGAATAATTACTAAGAATATGAGACCAAATTTAGTCCCCAAAATATAACTTTTTACATCCTGGAAACACAAGCAACAAGCGTAACCACACACAGACGTTTGCCGTAAAGGTGAATCTTTGTTTCCGTCACGGAAACAACCCTTGTGCTCTGATGAGCGGTGACACCCAAGGAACAGGTGACTCGGAACCCCCGGATTAAAACACAAATAAACCCCCTCATCCCACGGCCCAACTTGCCAACCGCCTCCCGACCCGTCACCCTGCCCGAGCCCAGCGGCTGGTCACCTTCTTCGTCGTCCACCTTCGGAAGAATGCCGGTCTCTTCGTCAAAGTCTGGAAACTCTTCTTTGGAGAGAACGTTGGCAGCAATCATCTAGTCAAAGGGCAGAGGCAGCGTTTATAACTTGCTAGAATCAAAACGCTTGGTTGGGAAGAGAGTCAGCACAGAGGTTTAGTGTAGGAAGCCCAGGTTTTTCCTCGTGTGACCAGGTCCGCAGAGCCCAAACATCAAAACTCCCACCCTGGGGAGCAAGGCAACATGCTGCCCGCGGCTCGAGCGCCTCCTCCCCAGGGAGAGCTACGTCTAACTCCGCTCCTGCCCCTGGTCCACGGCTCTCTGCACGTGCCTTACTATGTAACCTGTGAACCTTAACAGTGTTTTATTTCAATTTGTCTCCGCCACTGGACTTGGAGTTCCTCAAAGGCAGGGACCGTGATACTTCGGTCTTTGTAGCACCTATATAGTACCTGGGACTCGGATGTTTACTGATAAGTGATGAAAACAAGAACAAAAATTTACGTAGCATGACCAGATGCAGGCACTAACCTAGGAGCTTTACTTCTGTCAACTCACTCAATCCCCACAAGGCTGTTTTCACAGACAAGTGCGCTGAGGCACACAGATGTGGGGTACCTTAGCTCAGAACCACACAGCCAATAAACAGCCAGGATGCAGCCGGCCATCAGGCTCCAGGGCCCACTCTCCCAGCCACCGCGCCACACGGCTCCGCGGCAAGAGCGAAGGGCCCACCTGCTTGATCTCCCACTTCTCGGGGTCGGAGATGCGGGTGAGGCGCTTGCGCTCCAGGGAGTCGTCCTCCACTTCGGGGGCACTGACGAGGGAGAGATGAGTGGGTCTGTCCGGATTCCTCATCGAGGTCTCCTCATTGGCCTCCCCAACGAGATTTCGTCGTCGATTTGGGTTTAGATCCTCTCCGGTCTCTTGATCCACATCCTAGGGCACAAAAACAAGGAGGCCAGCTCCCCTGCTGTCTCTGTGTCTCCTGGGCCACCAGACGTGGTAACAGGCTGCACGTCTCACCTACCTTCATGCTCAGACTGGTCTTGGTCCCAGTGAAGGACAACACTTTGACCTTGACTCTCTGGCCTTTGCTCACCACGTCAGCCACGTTGGCCACACGGCCCTCCCGCCGGAGCTCCGAGATGTGCACCAGGCCTTCCCAGCGCTTCCTGAGGGAGGGGCAGACACCTTTGGAGCATGCCTAAAATACCTTTTCCCCAACAGATTCCCACCCCTGTTGAGCCTGACCGAATGGAAAGGGTCTTAAACTAAAAAGAAAAGTACCAAGGAGGTGGTCAGACAACAGAGAAGCATTATATTGCTACCGCCCTCCGTCCCAAAGACGTGGGGTGGGGGAGGGAGGGGATGACGACAAATTCTGATCTGTCGCAAAAGAGCAGAACTCCTGAAGGCAGAGGGAAAAATAAATGGCTCTATGCCACTTCAAAGATTAAGTCAGCTTCTAATAACCTGATATGGCCAATGTGATTAAAGTATCACTAATCACACTAACTTTTTGGAGTGTGAAAATCCCCGGCGATAAGGTGTGCCCACCGCTGGTGTGAAAGAAGACACCGGCCATTACCTTAGGCCCTCCAGCTGCACGAAGCATCCAAACTGCATGATGCTGGTCACTTTGCCATTGTAAATGTCCCCGATGGCAGGCTCTTCTGGGGGAGGGCGGTCCACATGCTTGTCCCGCCATCTGTCCAGATTCCTCTCTCCATACTTGTCCCGGTCCTTCCGGTCTTTGAGGGGACTCTGACTTCTGCTCCTGGACCGATACCTAGACTTCCCTTTATTCCTCTCCCGGGTCCTGGAACGTGATCGAGAGCGGGACCGGTGTCGCCGCTTGTGGTCTCTATCGCGGTCTCGTTCTCTGTCACGGTCGCGCTCCCGTTCACGCTCCCGCTCTCGCTCTCGACTCCGACTCCGCTTCTTCCTCTTTGTCTTGTCTCTAGTAAATCAAGAAACACCTGGTTAAAAAAGAAATCCACCCAATTTCTTGCATCCCCAAGCACCCAGCACGGTGCCATGCACATGCTTAAGTGACTTCTAAGACTTAAAACTGAATTAGAGCTTCAATAACTATGACATCCCTGCAGGTCAATAAGAATGAGGCCATAAACATATTTAGATTTCTATCTTCTAAACATCTTAGCATTTGCTACGTAAATACTCTTGACAGAGAGCAAAAAAGAGATCCAACAATATGATAATGGCCAGTCCAGATTCTATAAACTGGCCTAAAATCTTGCTTGGCTGGCCTACAAAATTCAACTGTCAGAGTACGCGAAACTTCCAAAGGACAGGACAGCGAGGACGGACCGGTGCTCGGCGTCCCGTGGCTTCTCCGGGCCGGCTGCACTGGGCATCAGAGCCTCGAGCGCTTTCAGGACATTCACAGCGACTTTCACGTCGTCCTCATCCAGCATGGTCTGCAGAGGCGGGAGGCAAAGAGATTAGGAGGAGAATGGGACAAAAAACATCACTCAAAAAAAAAAAAAAAAAATCACTCAAGAATCTGTGCTTCAGGAGCATTTGAGATCTTACTTCCCAACACTGACCTGAGTTTGGTTCAAATAAACACTTAAAAAAATAAAAAATAAAAAAAAAGAATCTGTACTTCGGGTACCACAAATCCAGCCCCTACATCGCTGACCACTTCTGTGAAGGAAGCAGAAGGGGGTGGAGTTTTCCAACACAACCTAAGACAGAGGCAGAGGGTCGGACAAAGGCTCTTGGCGGTCGTTTCTCCATTTGGCAGATCCCCTCTGTCCGTAATACAAGGTGAAGGGAGGAAATTAGATGTCACCCCTTCTGTGAAAGCACGCAGGTGATGATTACAAACAGAAAATAGATGCTAACATTTTTAAAAAGCAACTCTCCCACTGTGACCAGTGTGGCTCAGTTGGTTGGGCCTCCCCTTCCGCAAAGCAAAAGGTCAACAGTTCACTCCCCATTCAAGGCACATGCCCGAGCTGCAGGTTCATTGCCCAGTGCGTGCAAGAGGCAACCGATCAATGTTTCTCTCCCTCTCCTTCTCCCTTCCATCATCTCTCTCTAAAACTAAATAAGTAAAATACTTTTTTTAAAAAAATAACTTTCTCTGTGCTTCCTTCTCCCTTTTCACCTAATTTTTTTCATACTTCTCATCAGTATCAGCTATATTCTATACTTACTTACTTATTTATTGACTGTCTCCTCTCTGCTAGAGGTGTTTATGTGTTTACTTCTTAACTCCGCCTCAGTACTAGAATATAATAATCTCCAAGAGGGCAGAAACTCTAATCTATTTTGTTCACTGCTATATTCCTGGTACTTAGAACAGTGCTTGGCTCATAGGAGATACCCAATGAGTACTTGCAAAAATGGAATTTAAAAACCAGAGCATTTCCAAAATCGGACTTCCAACAAGAAATGGAACAAAAATACCCTACTTCGCACATTGGGTATCTCTCCCAGAGTCTTAACTCACTCACACCTGTTTCATGTACCCAGTCCTGCTTCCCACAAGTCCTAACCTCATCTCCCTCAACTATCGCTCTCCGAACCCTCCGACACTGTTCTACACGTACGCACTCAGAGAGTGGTCACGCACTTTCGCTTCAAGAAATATGTTACGCCAGGGGAACACAAAGGAACATAATTGATTTTCTCTCCCTCTCTCCTTCCCCCTTCCCCTCTAAGATTTAATAATAAAAAAAAGAAATATGTTACAAGAAAGATAAACTTGAAATTAATAACTAATTAAAAAAGAAAAAATTTGTAGCTAATGAGACTGAGAAAAGGGCGAGGGGAACATGCAGTTATGACAGACATTCTCAAAAGGCATCTCACCCGCACGGAGGGGTTGTCCGGTTGGCAAAGGACAGGGAAGAGTTCCTTCAACTTTTCTTTTTCAGTTTTGGGTTTAACAACCGGATCTTATTTCATCAAAGAGCATGAAGGAATGAAAAAAAATAAATATATATATATACATTTATTTAACATTCTTAATAATTAACAAATGAACTTTGACATTATATTTGCATGAAACTAAAACCAGAACATGGAACTTTTCTATACATGACTCATTTAACTCATACATGTTACTGTAAACATACTTTAACTTTCTAAAAAAGCACTGAATACAAAATCCTCAAAAACCTATGTAAGCACGGGGAGGTGCACCAATATTCATTTGGTTGGTTACATCTTATAATTCTTACTATTTTAATTTTGTCTTAAAACACTTGAAAACAAAGTATTTTTGCAAAATTTATTCAAACAATTACTTGTTTCAGCAGCTGCTACAAGAGAAACAAACACAATATTCTTAACGGTTAATAAAAGAACTTCGACCCTAGATGTACGTCAAACTAAAAACGGAACGCTGACGGTCTACACCATTCAGGAGGCGAAGCTCGGGTGGAAACTGCTCACCTTTGCTAGTGGAAGGCTTTGCTGGAGGCCGCATGGTTTGTATGAGACGCAGCAAGTTGCTAATAAGGGAATCCTTTGAAAAGAAACAGAGCAAAAATTGTCAGCCCCTGGGTCAGTGCTTAAAAACACTAAGGAAAGGGGTGTCCTTTAGAAAAGGGTAGTTACTCCTGTCTGCTCCGCTTTCCTGGAAAGGTGTCAGGAAATCCAGAGACACCACCACGTTTGGAGACACAAAAACATTACACACTCAGTCAGTACTCAAACCACTGTACATCTGAAACCGACACAGAGTAACAGTAAATGAAACTGTTACTGAAACATACAGAAATAAAAAATATCGCAAACTTAATGTTGTGTTTGATTGGCCTGCACAAGTTGTTTCCTTTCTCTATCAAAACCCTAATTAAATCCTATGAAAACTAAAATCTCATAGTGACATTGAAATAGAACAGGGGTCTCCAGACATACTCACCGTGAATTCTGCACCATTTTTCACAAGGGAAGCCTTAAAAGTATCAAAGGTGGTGTTTTTCTCAGCAAGACTGATCACAAATTCAGCTGCAAATGAGAAAAGGGATTAAAACAAGAAGAATGGAGACCTGAGCAAAAAAATCAGTTCCAAGCATGCTATGAATGAAAGTAATTAGGCTACAAGTCATAAAAGCCAAAGACCATGGTTCATTATGGGTGAAGAAAGAGAATTTAGACTACTGAGACAGATTATCCACATACGTCCTAGTTATTTTTTTTAAAGATCTAATTGGCTTTATTGAATGATTCATGAATCAGGCAACATCCCATCAAGTAAATAAAAAGTTACTCTTGTTCTAGTGAGTTTTCATAAATGAAAAGCTATAACTACCAAATGGCTCACCAGACCTGTGAGTGAATTTAAGGGCTGAAGACCTTACTGTCCCATATCACGGTAATCTCTTCTCATGAAACTACTAGCTCACTAGCCAGAGGCAACAATATCCAAAAGCATAAGCCTATGCAACACACATACACACACACACACACACACACACACACACGACACACGCATAGGATGCATTCTACAGCTTCTGGAGAGCCAGATTGTACACATGAGGGCTAGGCACCTGCTGGATGGTACAATCTCCAAGTTGACAAATGACAAACCTGACCCCAAAATCTTTCTCTGCAAACCTGCCTAGTTCTTGAAACTTATAATATTAGAGCTACTTACTAATTAAGAGATTTTCAGGAGAGAAGTGCATTTTATGATAGGCTGAGAGACCATTCAAAGTGTAAGTTTTATCCTGGCTGGTGTGGCTCAGTGGACTGAGTGCCCACCTATGAACCAAAGTGATTCCCAATCAGGGAACATGCCTAGGTTGTGGGCCACGTTCCCAGTAGGGGGCGCCTGAGAGGTAACCACACGTTGATGTTTCCCTCTTTCTCCCTTCCCCCTCTCTAAAGATAAATAATATCTTAAAAAAAAAACCACAACTGTAAGTCTCACAAGGAAATCTGAATGATTTAATCTAGATTTAACCCTAACAAATAACGACATGAATAACGAACATAAATTAGTCCGATCATACCATTTCCGCGCTGGAATTTGCCTTTACCCTTTTGATGGCAGTAAGTGAAGGCCAAATGCCATCGGGTCAGGCTACATGGACATAAGTTAGTAACAACAGTGTCGCCGGTTAAGACCGTTTAACTATGTACTACATGCCAGGACCTATGCTCAGTGCTCCACACGGATTGTCCCCTGATCTGCACCGCATCCCTCTCAGGCAGGCAGTGTTGGGGCGCAGGGCAGGCTGCCCCAAGGTACCCCACAATGGTATACTAATTACTTTGAATTAAAGTTACTCAACAAGCAGCTGATGCAAGAAGAATCATGTCTACCACCATCACCATCACCATTACGTGACTGCTGTTATTGTTGTTAACACTGGTTAATTATCTGGAGTTACAGAAGCTTAAAAACAGAAGCAAGCAGCGATGGCCGCTCTTTCACCCACAGCTCTGCCTGGAGGGCTCTCAAGCGGAGGCCACCGCCGCAGGTTCCCTCTGCCCAAGTCTCTGTGACAGAGAAAGACTCATTCGGACAAACACATTCAGCCCTTCAGCCCCACTTCTCTTTCCGCTTCCCTCGAAGCTCAAGCCAGAGAACGCAGGAACTTCCCCGAACTCACCCAGATCCTTGTCGTTGATCCCCAAGTGGTTATCCAGCTCGGTGCAAACCTTCGACACTAAAGACAGATACTCGAGTTTGGCGAGTTCTTCCGCCGGGCCTATCTCCATCCCGGCTACGGCCCCTGCCATGGCCACAGCCACTGCCATGGCCACAGCTTCCCCCGCCTCCGTACCGACGATTTTTGGGGCTGCTACAGCCTGACCCCAGGTTTCATTTCCGGGTCGGCGCACATTCCTTTTGTTTACGGTAAATTGAAAATACCAGGAACTTCTAGGAGATAACCGGATGAACAATAGAGATCAGAACGGAAGTGCTTAAGGAAGGGATGGTCGAATGGGTTACGCTGCGCATCAGCGGGCGCCCTCTACAGGCCAGGCTGTTTATGGCGGCCTCTCGCGCCTGGAAACGCCCACTCAGCGCGCTCCCTCCCTGCGTCGGCAGAGGGCGACAGTGGCCTGCGCAGAGGGCGCCAGGGAGCGGTCGCTACCCGCCCGCGCCTGCGCTTGAGAACTCTTGAAAAATGAACCCGAATGCAAGGGGGAAAAGCAAAAGTTGCTTTACAATATAGATCCCTATATCCCCAGGTATTTGTCTCAGTACTATCCCAAGCGACTTTGTAACAAACCAGCAGGCAACGGAGTCTAGTTCTGTTATTAACTCATTTCACATGTGGGGAAACTGACACCCAATATCTAGCTAAGTGATCTTGGTCGAATTAATCTTGGGAGGCCTCTTCTGAAAACTGGAATAAAATTCGCTCTAATTGGGTTTAGGTGATGACCAAATAAGAGTTATGCGAGGAACCTGACATTGCCATTCCCAAGACCGAGACAATGGTCACTGTAAAGTTTGTCAACGATAGGTCCCCTCAGTCCGAGTCCCCAGAATGCCACCTAGTTTCTCTCTTGTAAAAACCACTTCTCAACCCCTGACTCTTCTCGTGCTAATGATGCTAATACCCTCAATCCTCTCAGAACTTGTCCCCCAAACATCTGCTATGCTGTGAACCCTATGTCAGAAGCTCGGGCCTCCCAACCTCTACTTGGGGTCCCCTCTTCCTTTGCAGTAGCTCTGTGGTGACATGAGGATTTTCCCACATCGCGCTGCTCTGTGTGACGAACCAGGAAACCGAAGCACCCCAAAGTGAGAAGTCTTATAATCAGTCAAAAGGGAGGAAACCCAACCCTTCTGCTTTTGGCTTCGGGTCACATTATGCTGCTGCGCTTTTGGACTCGTTCATCCAGCATTTCACCATGCGCTAAACGTCGGCAGGAGAAAACCCTGGAGCAGCAGTTTTTACGGCCTCCACGGTTCTAGGTTCCTGAGGAGTCGGTACTGCACCCTGTGATCTCTTCCTACGCCTCCCCTTTCTCCTCCTCCTCTTTCCAATGAATAGAATAGAAAATCCTGCCCTCGATTCCACGCTCAACTTGCCTGTTTGGAGTTAGGATATCGGGGGCTTATTCCATTTGACTTCCTTTCTTTGTGCTTCTTTACCTTGAAAAAAATTATATTAATATTCTGCTTTCCTCTAATATGTAACTGGAAGGGGGAAAATGCTGGCATTTGTTTTATTTTAAAAACTCTGTGGCGCCCTGGCTGGTGTGGCTCAGTGGGTTGAGTGCTGGCTTGCAAACAAAAGTTGACCAGTTTGAGTCACAGTCAGGGCATATGCCTGGGTTGTGGGCCAGGTCCGCAGTTGGAGACAAAAGGCAACCCATTGATGTTTCTCTCGCATCTCAATGTTTCTCTCCCTCTCTTCCCTCTCCCTAAAAATAAATAAAAATAAAGTCTTTAGACCCGGCTGGTGTAGCTCAGTGGATTGACCTCGGGCCTGCAAAACATAGGATCACAGTTCGATTCCCAGTCAGGGCACATGCCTGAGTTGCAGGCCAGTTCCCAGCAGGGGACGCACGAGAGGCAACCATACATTGATATTTCTCTCCCCCTCTCCTTCCCTTCCCCTCTAAAGATAATTAAATAAAATCTTATTTTTAAAAAAAGACAAAACATTTTAAAAAATAAAAAATAAAGTCTTTAAAAGTGTTATTTAAAAGGTTTTTTTTTGCCTCTGATAAAGTTGGTGACATTTTTTTTATATTTAAAAGGTTTTTAAAATAAAAGATTTTTTTTTAAGATTTTATTTATTTATTTTTAGAGAGAAGGGAAGGAGATAGAGAGGGAGAGAAACATCAATGTGTGGTTGCCTCTCCTGTGCCCCCTACTGAGGACCTGGCCTGCAACCCAGGCATGTGCCCTGACTGGGAATCGAACTCCGATACTCTGGTTCTCAGGCTCGAGCTCCATCCACTGAACCACTGTGACTCATCTACTGAGCTACACCAGCCAGGAAAAATAAAGTATTTTTAAAAATAAAAGCTCTGTGGGAAGAAGAAAAAAAGGCTACAGAACCCTAACATGTAGTAAGATTAACAGTATAAGACTGTAAGAGATTTTCTAATTATTCAGAAATTATTGAATATTTATCTCAGTAGTAAATATGAACGGGAAATGTATTAAATGTTATTTACATATGCCATTAACTGCATGTTTTCCAAAGTGAATTTTTAACACCATGGAATTTCTTTTGAAGCTGAAGGAAAACAAATAAGTACATAGGTACTGATAATTTGACAGCCTAAACAGAGATGCACAAGAATCCATCCAAGGGTGCTGCAATAAATTATAAATTCCTAACTGGGCAGGTTACAGTGGGTTGTCAAGCCCCAGGCCTATAATTTCTCTAACCAAAGGTTTTCAAACCAGCCCTCTCCAGTGTTCCTGCATCTAGGTTAATACCCCTTTGAAATGCCAGAACATCCCTCAAAGGCATACACCCGCAAGAGAGCACATAATCTTTTAATCCAATCCCTGCCTTCATTTCTCCCACCTTCTTATGATCTTCCTTCATTTCAAATGCATAAAAGAAGCTGAACTGTCATTCTCCGGACCATTTGAGATCTTGTTTCCTGGCAACTGTCAGTCTGGGCTCAAATAAACTCATAACAACTCTCTGCAGGTTTGGATGGCTTTTACATCGACACTACTCTCTCTCCTCAGAAAAGATGCCCTGACTGGTGTGGCTCAGTTGGTTGGGTGTCGTCCTGAAAATTGAAAGATTGCAGGTTCAGTGCCTGGTCAGGGCACGCGCCTGGGTTGTCGGTTTGGTCCGTGCAAGGGGCACTGATAGGTGTTTCTCTCCCTCTCTTTTCCCCTCACTTCCCCTTGCTCTAAAAGTAAATAAATAAAATGTGTTCTGAAAGTATTAATTATAAAAAAAAGATGCTGACATAAATGCATTCTCATCGTCCTTTGGATACCATATTTTTTTCAAAAATTACACCAGATATAATTAACTGTCCATTATTAGAATATTACCCTTCTTGGATATCCTTCATGTGGCCCTTTTAACATAGCCATTGACAGTTCCCAGTAAATAATTTACCTTCACACACAAAAATTAAAACAAATAGTCTATGCTTAGTCACTAACCACACCACCACCCACGAGGGATAAGAACTTGTATACCACCAACCTCCTTGTAGTAACAAGCGCCTAGTTTTTATGCTTCTTCCCAGACTGACACACGTGTTCAGCCCTAACCACAGTTCTCGCGTTACTTCTGCTCTGTCCCAGGGACTGCTTCTAGCTGTGGGCCGTTGGGTGAGAGCTTGAGAGGTAGGAATCGGTGTGTGTGTGGCTGCCAGGTGGCATCCTCGGGGAAGTTGGCGAGATAAATCACAGGACTTCCTGCCACCAAACAAAATGGTTTTGCTGCAAGCAAAACAGCCCTGGCTTTTTCTGCCGGTGGAAAACTGAAATCCGAGGGGAAGCACTTCTGCTCTGGAAGGCAACATCAGAGTGGTTTACTCCTAAGTGTGCAACTGCCACTTAGCTGTGCTTGTTATTAATGAAGAGAGACTTCAGGGGGAATGGCGCCCTTTCGGCTGCTCCACTGGGGCCCTGAGCCAACTGGAGAGCCTGGGAAACAACCTGAGGCCACGAGGCCCTGAGCCCTCTCCTCTGACGCCCTTGCTTGATGGGGACAGAACCCCAGCGAACGCAAAGCAGTGGAACACCCCTTATTTTCCACTCTTTGTCTTTTCCTCCAAATTCGTCGCCAGTCTGAATCAACTCATCCAACACACATCGAACATCTACGGTGTGCCCAGGCACTGCGGTAAGTTCCAGAAAGGGTCAGTAGGGGTCTGAGAGGCGATGGAAAACCGTCAGGGGAGAACTGGAATACTCCGAAGGCCATACTCCCAGCAGGCCACAGAGCTGCGTTTATACCTCTGGCCACTCTGCTGCCTGAAGGGCAGGTGAGTGCAAGACCGAAACACAAATCAGGTCTGTTCCCTAGGGCAGCTGGGGGGAGGGGAAGGGGGTGAGGGCCACCTCACAGGCCAGTTCCTCCTGTTGCAATCCATTATTTGTCTGCCTTATCTGCTAATGCCCAAGCACAGGCTGTTTTGCACAAGATGTCCCTGACCTAAAATCCCCTTTCTTCTTAAGCCATCAACCTGCCATCGGTAATAATGGATGCTTTGGGCTCTAAATTCTCTAAAGCTTTTCAGTAGCAGGCCAAAAATACTCTCCCACAGCTAGCTTTTTTTTTGTTCTTTTTTCTTTTTCTTCTCTTCCTCCTCCTCCTGCTCCTGCTCCTCTTCCTTCTTCTTCGTGTGTGTGTGTGTGTGTGTGTGTGTGTGTGTGTGTTTATGTGTCCCAATCAAGCTCCTCCTTTCTCTCTCATTTTAAGGGCTGTCATTAAAACGTCTGGAAAGTCCTGGCCATGTGGCTCAGTTGGTTAGAGTGTCATCCCAGGCACCACCAAAAGGCGGTAGGTTTGATCCCTGGTCAGGGCACGTATCTAGGTTGTGGGTTCGATCCCCAGTTGGGGTGCACATGGGAGGCAACGGACTGGTGCTTCTCTCTCACATCGATGTTTCCCCCTCCCTTCCTCTCTCCTTTAGCCCCACCTCTGGGAATGGGGTATTTTTGTACCCTCTGGTTTCTATTTGAGGTCATTCTTTAGAAACTTTTTTTTTTTAGAGTATAAAGTGAAAGGGTTTATTAGTGCAGCAGCAGTGAGACCGAGAGTAGCCACCCCACCAACAGAGCAGCGCTTCAGGAACGTTTAAGGCTTTCCCCAGGAAAGATGGAAAGAACAGGCCAAACCAAGAAGTGCGCTGATGGGAAGAGACCAGAGAAATGAGGGACTAACATGCTATTTGCAAGCCGAGCCTCCCTCCATCCCAGATCTGAGCGTGCCAGGCAGAGCAGCTCCATGGGGCTCCTTCCCGGCTCTCCAGGCGCCGAGCCCCAGGTAGGAAGGCTTTAGTGATGACCAGCGCTGCTGCCCTGGTGCCTCCTTATCTTGGATTACAGTCATTATGGTGATTTATGCTTCCAGAGTGAAAATTAGCAATCTGGTGAGGCAACTAAAAATGAATGCATCTCTTCCTAGAATTCACTCCACCCAGCTGAGCCACTAAATAACACCAGCATATGGGGCAATTAGAGAGCCCAGCTCCTGCTTTGAGAGCCCAGCAGAAAGAGACAGCGTGGGGGTTGGGGGGGGCTGTTCCCTGCCTGGCTCAGCCATGACCAAAAGTGTCCCCTCACCAGCACCTCCTTTGCCTCTCAGTGGCACCCCGTCTGTGTCCCCCCAGAAACACCAGCCTGTGGTTTTGCCTTTCAAAGTCGTTTGTTCCACGCATCACCACGTTACCCTCTTTTATCGCCAGCTGGCTGGGGGAGGAGGAAAGGGGAAGTGAGAGTAAACTTTTGTCACATGGGTACGTGTGGGGCAAAGATATTTTTTCTCCTTAGTCATCTATTTCTTGTATGTGACTCAGAAGGATCTTTCCTAACTCCCGTGCCTACTTTCTAATATTGGTGTGAATGGAATATATACAAAAATTTTGAAGGATTTAGAGATCCAATAGCGATCGATCGTCTCACTGCTGAGCTGGGGCAAAAATCCCCATCATTTTACCCCCATGGACTTGGACCTCGTGGGACTTCCCGTGTAGCAAGGATTGATGGGGGTCATGCTGTCAGCTCCGTGGAAATCTGAATTTAAATGCAGTATTTAATCACTCAGATTTCTAACACAGCCTTAGAGTTGGAAGAGATTTAGGAGGTAATGGAACCAAACTCTCTCTGAGAGATCCTGAGTTAATTGGTCTGGGTGTGACCTGGGCAGAAGGATTTTTAAAAGCTCCCCAGGCAACTCTGATGTGCGACAAATTTGGGAAATGCTGCCCTAATCCGGTAAGGCAGCGATTTTCAATCTTTTTCATCTCATGGCACACACAAGCTAATTACTAAAACTCTGCGGCACACAGAAAATACATTTTTTGCTGATCTGACCCAAAAAAGTATATTTTTTATTGATTTACAAAATAATAATAATAATAGTAATTACTTACCCTTTTGCTCCAAAGTGACTTTTTAAAAAAGCAGTTGCCACCTTGGGCCAGATTATTTCTAAGATTTTTTTTCAACTGTGAGATTCTACAATTGCCGTATGTAAATTTTTAAAAAATCATGTGCCTGCTTATCTAAAGTGGTCAAGTTCATAGAAACAGGAAGTGGAATGATAATGAGAGTTACCAGGGGCTGGGAGGAGGAGGAAAAAGGTGTTGCTATTTCATGGTTATAGAATTTTGGATTTGCAAGATGAAAGTTCTGGGGGTCTGTTTAACAACAGCGTGAATAATTTTAACACGACTAAACTGTGCACTTTACAAATGGCTAAGATGGTAAATGTTGTTCTGCCTTTTTTACCAAACGCAAAACAGAACGAAACACGCGTGAGTGCACTGTGCTCTTGAGTTTTGCCCTGGCCCAGGCACACTGATACGAGAGTCCCTGCTTTCGGTTGGCTCACGGTCACTTCTGCTTTTAGGACGCAGGTGCCTAAGCAGGAGCCCACGGCCCACGTCAGCCCATTGCGATGTCACTGCCATGGCCACTGCGGGCACGGCCAGGAATCCAAAACTATGAAAATGCCCCTCTGCCCGGCTGGTCTTCCCATCTCCTGCTGGCGCCCCACTGACAGAACCCAGCAGGAAGGCAGGGTGTGCCGTCCGAGGAGGGGTGTGCTGCACGCTCTCAGAGGAAACGACCGGGAAGAGTGAAGGTGGAACGGACAAGATCCACACTGTGAGGAACAGCCCAGCCCTTTGTCTCTTCCGCACCCACCCACAGCTCTCTACTCACGAATAAACTCGACAAAACAACAACAGAAGCATTATAATGTAACTACACCCTTCACAAACGAAGGCATTCTCACCATGTTCCTGATGAGGGAGATACAAAATTCCATCAGTCTACGGGGTTAATATCCAAAATTTGTTTTTAAAAAAGGTTATAAAACTCAACACCAAAAAAAATTAATAAAAGAAAACTCAGGTGCCTATATTTGTATATAAGGATTTCTGGTACCAAAAATTAACATATCAGCTGCAACCTTATTATGCAATGTGACCAATAAGAGGCAACTCAATTATATGACCTGTGTAAGACAGGTAATGCCCACCAGACAGCTGTTGTTATGTTGGCTGTTGTCATTTTTTACTTTGACAGTCTAAGGGAAGAGAGGTCAGTGGCCGTGAGTAAGTCAGTCAGGTACTGCATGTTTTAAAAATTCTTGCAGCACACCCGTTGCAGCGCACTGGCTGAGAATCGTGGCCCTAACGCAGGGTTTATCAACTTCAGCATACCGACATTTTGGAGCAGGATTATTCTTTGTTCTTGGGGGTTTCCTAATGCACTGTAGGGTGTTTAACCGCACCCCCAGCCTCTACCTACTAGATGCCAATAGCATTCTCCCCTCCCCCCAGTTGTCACAGATGTCAAAAATGTCTCCAGAGATTGCTGGGTATCCCCTGGGAAACAAAATCATCCGTCTTGGGCCCTCGCCCTCCTTGACCCGTCAGCAGCACTGGGAAACCACGCCTTCCGAAGACTCCTCCCCCTTACTGGCTTTCACAACCCTGCACCCTCTGACTCTGTGCGCAAGGACACACTGATACTCAAAACACGTTTATAAAGTGAACCTAGAAGTTGCTCACACGTCTTTTGCTCACTTCCCATTGGCCATTATCTGCCAAGGAGACAACAAATGTAACCTTTATTTTGGGCAGCCATGTGTCCAGTTAATAACTAGGGTTCTGGTCCTATAATACTTTCAGCTTACGCCTTTTTTTCCCATTTTCCCCACTTTCCACCAACTGGAGGTACACACATGGTAATGTTGAGTTGTCTTGGACCATATGGACAAGGTCATGACCTTGGGGTTGTTAGAGCACAAAGAAAGATGGAAGAAGCGCAAGTTTCTGACCTCAAAGAGCCACCATAGCAGCCCTGAACTGTTTACTCCTGAATTACTATGTGACAGAGAGAGAAATACACTTGTCTTGTTTGGGTGCCACTATTCTATCAGCTGAATCTACTCCTAATCGATACAGGACCAGTCAAGTTCAACTATCATTTCTAACAACTCTCAGATCTGTATCTCCAGCCTCTGAAACTTTTCCAAGCTCTAATCCCACATTTCAGTTACCTATTGGAAGCTCCAGCTGGGTATCCAGCTAGGATTTTAAACTGAGTATATTTACCTCTTTAAAAGATTTTATTTATTTATTATTTTTTTAGACAGAGGGATAGGGAAGGAGAAAGAGAGGGAGAGAAACTTCCATGTGTGGTCGCCTCTCATGCACCCCCTACTGGGGACCTGGCCCCACAACCCAGGCATGTGCCCTGACTGGGAATCAGACTGGTGACCCCCTTTGGTTCACAGGCTGGTGCTCAATCCACTTAGCCACTCCTGCCAGGCCTTAAATTTAGTATATTTAAAACCAAAATCGTCCTTCTTTTTTCCACACTAACTCTCCCTGCTATGTTCCTTACTGTTGCTTAAAAGACATCTTCAAGTCACCCAGGCCCCTGTGGCACCTGCCTCCCTTATTCTACTGTATCCAATTAATAGCCCCCCAACAACCTGAGTTGCCCCCAACTCCCCGACCTCTCCCATGAACTTAAACCAAACTACCTGCTAATCTAGCCTCCTAAATACGCCCTAAGCCTCCAGAACCGTTGCAGATTCTGCACTTAACTTCCACTGAAAGTTCCTACTCAGCATACCCTTTTCCCTAAAGGCATAGCTGAGTCATCCCCAAGAAGTCCATCCTGAAGCCTTGCATGTGGTAGGTACAAAAATGTTCTTCAAGCTGAAGAAATCAAGCAGCCTGCCAAGGCCACGTGGCCAGTTAGAAACGCTCTGCTATAGGATGCCAACAGCACATACGGATGATAAATACGCTTCCCGATGTTTTCATTGGGCCGACAATGTCATGAGGACATGGACTTCTTCGGAAAAGGTAGTGATTTGAGAAATCCTAGACTACAATTTAAATCAGTCTTCTGCTATTTCGAGCCTTTGACATACCCTGAACTATAATTATATCCATGTGGCTGCATAAAGATAAAATGTAAGCATTTTATATATGTTGGTGAACTAGATGTGAATCTTCGCCCGAACAGGCTGTAGCCTGTCTGATTCTTCGTGGGCCAGGAAGCATTTAGAATACCGAGATATTTTCAAATCGAGAATCACTGCAGGGTCCTCCGGGCCGGTTTTAAACAAATCAGTGGTCACCACAGTCGATATCTGAGCCGTGTGGCCTGCTCAGAAAATTGAATGTCTGTAGCCAACTTTGTCTGTGTGCCCGTGATCTTTTTAACATTATAACCATATTTAATAAAGTAGTATATGGATTTTCATGACATAGAGGGAAACTAAGAACAATAAAATATAACATACTCGTCTTATTTGACAAGGCACAAGGAAAAGGGCTTCCTTAGATACTGGGGTTCCCCACCATTGTGTCCACAATATTTTTTAAAAGGTTTTATTATTTATTTTTTAGATAGAAGGGAAGGGAGGGAGAAAGAGAGGGAGAGAAACATCCATGTGCAGGAGGAATACTGATCAGTTGCCTCTCACACATCCCCAGCTGAGGACCTGGCCCATAACCTAGGCTTGTGCCCTGACTGGATTTGAACTGGTGACCTTTCTGTTTGCAGGCCAGCACTCAACCCACTGAGCCACACCAACCCTGGGCCATAATTTTTGTAAAGACTTTTAAACCGTAAGAAAAAAAGAGACTCAGTGTATATTGTGTACCTACCTAGGCATATACAGCTGTATGCGTTAGTCATTGTCATCCCCAGATGACATTCCAGATGACTACTGTGGGGAGGGAGGCGGCAGAGCCAGGCCTCAAGGGATGGGCCTCCAGTTTTTGCTGCTTTTCAAAAGCAAATTTGAGCAGGGTCGGTGGAAGCCTTTACTCTGTCTTTCCATTCTTCCTAAGAGCCGTATTGCCCCCAGTTGCCTCGGCCTGAACTAGTCATTCACAGCTCCCTGTAAATTCCGGCTGGGTGTGTGATCAAGAAACTGTTCCCTTGGCCTCTTGGAGACGGTGCTCAGGTTACTATCCCTCCTGCTCCCAAAGAGACCTCTCTTCCTCCAGAGCACAGGGAATGCACACTTTGGGTACCATTCAGCTATAGCCGCAAATATAACAGAAAGACTTATTAATTGCACATACTATTCTGTGTTATCAATTGCATGTATAATGATATGTATTATTAATGTATTTATTTATTATAGTTGTAAGCTTTCTGATTTATTTTTAAAAAACTGTTCCTTAGCCCTGGCTGGTGTAGCTCAATGGATTGAGTGCAGGCTGCAAACCAAAGGCTCCCAGGTTCAATTCCCCATCAGGGCACAAGCCTGGGTTGTGGGCCAGATCCCCAGTGGGATTCACATGAGAGGCAACCACACATGGATGTTTCTCTCCCTCTTTTATCCCTCCCTTCCCCTCTCTCTAAAACTAAATAAATAAAATCTTAAAAAAAAGAGTCAATCCCTAAATAAATAAACAAATAAATCTGGTTTACCTAAAACAAAAAGATTTCACATGCAATTATTTTCCTTTATGCCTACATTAGTATTTGTTGTCTTTTTGTGAGTTCTGTAATAACTCACAAACTCCTCAGATCAGTCTACACTTTTAAATATTCAAGTTTCATTTATCATTTACCATTTTTAAAGATACTATTTAATTAGACACTGAATTCCACAATTTAGGTCTTGCTTAGGAAATTAGGTTTAAAAGTAACTGTTTACACAGGTTTGATATGTGAAAATAGATATTGCATGTCACCAGGTTTCTTTGTATTAATAAGTTAAAAGTTGTTCTGGTCTGTCTCACTGTTTCTCAGCCCCACTACTACCTAAATCTAAGGGCAAGATGAAAAGTTCAAAATGTGAGAGCCGTATACCTTATTGTGGTGTTGGATGGTATCATTCGTTCCATTTTACATATGAGAAAACTAAGGCTCAGAGAGGCAAACTATCTAAGTGGGTTAGCTTCCAGACTCACAATCAATTCCCCAGTCTCTAGAAATGCTTTATGTCTCTGAACCCCACTCCCACTCATTGTCGAAGTTGATTGGTCCAGGACCAGACATATGACCCAAGCCAAGCCAATCAAACTTCTCCAAGGATCTTTGAAATTGGAATTGAGGGGAGAAACAAGGACTTCTCTAATAGTAAAATTATGACCCATGAGGCACAAGGGTTACCAGAAGCTATGATCTCCTATGGGAAGAAAGCTGAACTGAATACATAAAGCCAGTACATGGGGTCAGGGACAAAGAGGAGAGAGTGTCCTGGGGGGCATTTAAGTCTCTGAGTTCGGTTACCTCCAAATCTAGATGCCTTAGGATCTTTCCACTGGATTCCCCTTTTCGCCTAAGCTGCATCAAGCATCTTTATATAGAGGTCTGGTTTGGAGGGTCTAACTCCTCAGCCCATGCTCTTTTTGCTGCAGGAGATCAAGGTCACCTGCTTGCTCAGATCTTGTCTCTGCCCAAACGGGAATGGATAGCACAAAGTTACCAAACCCTGCCCTTCTACTCGTGTGATTCACACACATATTCAGCCTCAACCTAACCATGGCATGTGGGAAACTGGTGTCTACTGTTTTACATTTTGAGATGACACGTGCACCTGAGGGTATGGGTTTGGAAGGAAATGCTACACTCCCAGCTATGTGTCTGTACTGGATTTGGGTGACATGGTGAATAATCAGCCCCATGAAGCCACACCCAGGCAAACTCATACAGACTTGGAAGGATGGGAAAAGAAAATAGAGGAAGTGGAAAATCTGAATTAAAGGCAATGGTAACAGGCCTTCACGTGGTTCTGTCGTTAGCAGCTTCCCAAGGACTTTTCCAAGTACTATCTTGTTTTGAGTCTCATGGAATCTCTGGAGGGATAGAGAGCAGCTACAGTATCGCCTACATGTTACAGAGAAGGTTGTGAAGATGCCTACCACAGTGGCTACCCAACAAACCCATTCATTCGTTCATCACAGGTGCTACCGATGCTCCGCGACCATCTGATGAGTGAGCATGCGTAGCTCAGGGGCATGAAGGGACTTGTCCAATGTGACACAGTTAATAAGGGGCAGCAGAGGCACCTACACTTGAGTTGTCTGGCTCTGCACTTCACTACACAAGCTGTGTTTGAAACTGGGCGATTCCGACCCTTTCATGAATTCACACGTTAAACGTGACCTCAATTCCCCACTGCAAGAGAGAGGCACTTCTCGCGCCCCCAAGTCCTGTAGAAAGTTCTTCAAATAAATGCTCACCAGCCCTAGAAACAATGAGATCCTCCAGCATTGAGAGGCCTTGCTACTCTGTGACCCATGGACATGAACAAGGGTAGAGGGATTGCTTGAGGGAGTGGGGAGTGCTGGGTGGAAGGGTGGGCAAGGGGGGAAAAGTCAGGAGAACTGTAATAGCATAATCAGTAAAATATAATTTTTGAAAAAAGAAAAAAAAAGGACAGGTCTTGCTACTCAAACAAACTGTTTCAGAAATCAATGGCTTCATAGAAACAAATGTTCAAGGAAAACAGGATGATCACCTTGGGAGCTAGTGAATGATTCATGGGTGAGACACGCAACCCCAACTCTTTTTTGTGGGTGTCATGAAGCTAATTCAGGAAGACAGGAGGATGTTTTCTGTGGTGGTGAAAACTTTGCTCTTTTTTTTAAAGTTTTATTTATTTATTTTTAGAGAGGAGGGAAGGGAGGAAGTAAGAGGAGGGAAAAATATTGATCCTTTGCCTTTTGCTCGCCACCAACCGGGGACCTGGCTGGCAGCCCAGGCCCACAGGCACCCTCACCAGGTGTCAAACCGGTGACCTCTCAGTTCACAGACCAGCACTCAGTCCACTGAACCACACCAGCCAGGGCTACCCTACTCTTCTATACGGAGGCCAGGCCAGCAGTTTGTTTGTTTTTTTTTTTAAAGGTACTTCTCCCACTGAGCACATGAAGATGATTGAGGTCTGTCATTGTTTTATTCCCTTGTCACCAGAAGACTATCAGTTCAGAAATCACATGCAGAAACTAGATCAGAATTTAAACGGGGGTGGAAGCGCTGCTGTCACGGGGAATCCCCTCCAGCTGAAGTTGCAGAAACTCTGTGGGCAGCCCCTGAGAGACACTGTCTCCACCACCCCCAGCACCTGGCAAAGGCCTCTGTTCCCCGGGCGGGCTGGATCAGCTGGCTGGGAATCTCTTCCCCAAATATGCCTTGGACGATCAGATTCCTGGCTAGATGCCAGCCAGACTGGGTCCTGGAGAAATGAATGGGTTAGTCCTCAAGGAGAGATGCTTTCCTGCTTGGGGCTGTCCCTGCAAGATCAGCTGGGATCAGCATGGGATGCCCCTGGACTGTGGGGAAAATGAGAACTCAGATTTACCCCAGGTCTCAGGAGGTCATTCGAGCCTGCAGTCCAGTGAACAACTGTGGGTGCAGGGCCAAGCGCCAGGGGTGGATTTGGGCTGGTGGCGTTTAGCCCTTGGAAATATGCCCTCGGGATGTTTATCATCCACAGGAGAGTTCGATCACACTATGATTGTTTATTCATTGAATAGACATTCATAAAACCTCTACCAAGAACAGGTATTGGGAAAAGGGACAGGTATTGGAAAGTGTTCTCAAACAGGGGCCTCTTAGAATGGCTAACCCTCGGTCGATCACCTGAAACGTCAAGTGAAGAAGAAACTGGATTGTAAACTGCGCTGGTCCCCCGAGGATGATGAGCGAGCCGTCTGCACGGAATTTATCGATGCTCACCAAAGTCACCGATTTCGAAATCAGAGGCCAAGCCGACTGTTTGTAAAGTGGATGAAGTCTAGAAGGGCTCCGGCCGCAGTGGATGCAGGCACTGGGGGCTCAGGGCGCTGTGGTCGGTCGGTGGCCCTCACTGACGGCCTGGGCAGGGAGCTCTAAGTCAGCTTCTCAAGAGATCAGCAGTTGTCTTAAATTTTTATCTTTCAGTATTTGGCAATGGCCATCTAATTTTTAATTCTTGTTTTTAAGAACTTATCAACAGGCATGTGCCCTGACTGGGAGTCGAACTGGCAACCCTTTGGTTCACAAGCCGGCGCAGCATTCAACCCACTGAGCCACACCAGCCAGGGATATGGTTTAACATTTTTATAAGGGAGTATCCAATATTTTTAATTTTTTAATTATTTTTTAAAAATTCTATTCTTCAGTCTCTGTGGAGTGATGTCATTCAGCATCTGTCCCATATGACTATTGCATGGACCATTAATTACCTAGTGCGCTTGCCCTTGAACTTAATAGGCTTTAGCGAACCGTGATTCCAAGGTCCCCTCCTCGACCACAGTTGTGAAGAGGAAATGTTCTGGGCTTTGACCTCATCATAGGTGAATGATTCACGTGGTTGTATAAGCATCACTTCCTAGAAACAGTGCTGAGCACAGACCTGGGAGACAATGCCACGTTTTTAATGTACTTTCTGACCTTCCTAAAATATATTGTCAGAAGAAATTGAGCAGGGCCTGGGATGGAATGTTATTGTTTAATGAATACAGAGTTTCAGATCTGCAAGGTAGCACAATACTGTGAATGCACTTCATGCCACTGAACTATACACTTAAAACGAGTTAAGATGGTAAGTTTTGTGTATGTGTATTTCAGCACAGTGTTTTAAATGCACGCAGATAGCTACCCTTCCGTTCCACTTCATTTACTAATCATACTTCATATCCATGAAATCAGGGTTTGCTTGTTGTGGTTTTTTTAAGCAAGTGGTAAGAAGAAAATAAAACAAAAACCAAAACCTGCCCCCCCCCTTCCAATTTTTTTAGTGCATTCTTTCTCCTGTGCAGAATCACGGGCAGCTACAGGCTTTTGGAAGATTAGGGCCGCTCCTTCTCCAGAACAAAATAAAAAGTCCTTCCTGTCTTACCTGGCTCTAAAAAGATCTTTTCTCTTTCTTACATGGTACTATTTTTAAATATCTTATTTGTTTCTTTTTAGAGAGAGGGCAAGGGAGAGAGAAGGAGAGGGAGAGAAATATCGATGTGTGGGTTGCCTTTCACGGGCCCCCTACAGGGGACCTGGCCCACAACCCAGGCATGTGCCCTGACTGGGAATCAAACTGGTGACCCTTTGGTTTGCAGGCTGGTGCTCAATCCACTGAGCCACACCAGCCAGGGCTCACAGTACTATTTTAAAAGGAAAGATTTTTGCAGGACACCAGGAAGGGCGCCATGAGTAAAAGACCAGGACAAGTAAAAATTAATTGTGATCCCTTGGGGATGACAGAAAAACGACACACCGAGGTGAACAAAGTGAAACAGCGGTCCTTCCAGCGGGGCCTGGGCACTGACGCGCTAACGGCTTCTCCAGGAGCACCCACCTTCTGGCAGGTAGGTCATCGTTTCCTGTTACCCGTCAGTCACTGATTACCATCCAACTGTCCGGCTAAGTCACGGAACAGATGCCTGACTCCCGCCGACTCGGAAAAAGCAGGGATGTTCGGCAAGTTCTGCACGTTCAAAAGAAGTTTACTGATTGCAGGAGGGTGACCTTTCTGGTGAGTGAAAGGGGCAGTAGCTGGCGCTCAGTCCCTTATCCTGATTTCCCATTTGAGTCTGAGCAGATGACAGATCTAGAAAAATGATTCTGTCCTCAAAGATTCTGGAAAAATTGTAAATAGAAAAACACTCCTGTTTTAAAATGTTGAGCCCCAGACGGGTGGCTCTGTTGGTCGGAGTGCTGCCCCGCACACCAAAAGTTGGCGGCTTGATTCCCCATCAGGGTACATACCTAGACTGTGGGGTTTGGTCCCATGTTGGGGTGCAAATGGGAGGCAAGCGGTTGATGTCTCTCACATCGATGTTTCTAAAATCAATAAATATATTTTTAAATTTTAAAAAATATTTTTGGGGGCCAAGCACAGGCAGAGGTGCACATTCCCTTGCCCACCCAACGAAGGCCGGCTGCTTCTGTGGCTGCAAGGGTTCTCCTCCTTTAACCTCCTTGAGCCTCGATGTTGCCATCTGTAAAGTGGGGGAATAGTGCCTGCCTCACATGATTGGGCTTAGGATTGAATGAGTTAACACGGGAAGAGTGACTGGCACACAACCTGGCTATGGCAGCCAGCCAGTGTTAGAGGTGACACCACTGTCACCGTCATTACTTTTATCATTGCGGTTATTCCCAATTGTGTCCTTGCCTCAGTCACAGCCAGCTCTCTGCCAACCCCATTGTCTCTCAGTCAGTACTTATGGTTTTGACTTGGAAACATTTTCCTTGGCTTCTGTTTCTGTCCTCTTCACAGATTTTCTCCGTATCTTCCCCAGTTAGCTGTCACAGGGAGAGCCTTATGAGGTCCTCTGCGCAATTCCTGTCTTGTTAGTGATCACCGAACTGGATGCCACACGGGCTAGAGGTCATTGTGACTCACAGCATGGCTGACTTTGAACACCTGTCTCCGAGAGGCAGAAGTGAGGTGACCAAGCACCCCAGGTTGCCTGGGGCTGAGGGGTTCCCAGAATATGGGACGTGCAGTGCCAAATCAGAAAAGTCCTGGGCAAATCAGGACAAGTTGATCCCCACAGGCGGAAGAGCATAATGTGGGTTCTGGAGTCTGATCCTGCCACTTCCTAGCTGTGTGACCTTGGACAAGTCACCTAACCTCTCTGAGCCTCAGTCTTCTCCCCTGCAGGAGGGAGACAAGTACTTACACAGGGTTGTCCTGAAAGTAATGAGTTAATAAATGTAAACAGCTCAAGATAGTGCCTGCCATCTCACCTGTGCATGCCACACGTCACCTATGACTGTTCCAAAGTTGTGTGACATCAAAGTATAATCCAAATGTGCAATGAAACCTCTGTTGACCAGAAACGACCCAACCTGGATCTTCAACTGAACACGTTGTGGCTTTCTTAGTACTTCCCTTTCAGCTGGAAGTACAAAAGCAGAACAAGCCAATATTTTGTTCCCCCCAAATGTAAAGCCCAAGCTTAATCTTTGGTGTCATGCAGGTCTTAGACCAAATCACCTGCATTCGTTTGCTCTGCGTGTCTATCGTCACTGTCCAGGAGCCATCATGGCTGATCCTGACCACAGCCACTCCCAAACAAGCCCTCGATCCTGAATCCATAGACAGCCAATCAATCACCTTTCCTGTACTATACGATTCTAGAGTCACGGACCAGGACCATGGAGCCGTCCTTTAACCAGAAAACTGAATTATTCAGAACCTCCTCTGCTCTCAAACACTCCAGTTTATCAGGGAGTCCTGCGCTAGGAAAGCCAGCCCTCGGGAGGCACTTATATCACAAGGCTAAGACGGTTGTTCTGGGTCGAACTGTGTTCTTCCAGTGATAGCACAGTGAGGACTCTGCACCCAATTGTGACATGTGGGTACTTCCCCCCACACCACTGGACGTGTCTGTCTGTGAAAAACGTGACCCGCTGCTCACTCATTAAACAAAGGCTTATCGGGCGTCTTTATCCATCAGGCACTTATGCAGGCACTGACGGTAGACACTGGAACACAAGACAGAAATGTCTCTGCCCTCGCTGATGTTCTGATCCTCAGAGGCAGACAACAAACAAGCAAACAGATAAGTGAACAGGGTGGTGTTTGATAGCAATAACAAAAGGCTACAGGAAATATAAAGCAGGGTGATTGTTTCATCAATGTTTATTTAAATAAGATGTACAAACATGTCCTACAGGCCAGGCACTGTGCTGGGGGTGGAGTTAATGTCAAGGAGTAAAACCGGACGGAGATCCCCGCCCATTGGCCCTAAGAAGCAATGGACAAGAGAAGCCTCTTCGAGGAGGAGACTGTGGAGCTGAAGGGGAAGTCTTTCCAAAAACCTGTGGATAAAAAGGCCCTGAAGGTTGGCTTCTAGGAAGAGAAAAGAATACAGTGGAGCTGAAGCCGAGCAGAAGGGAACTGACACTTTCTGGAAAAATCCACAAGCTCACCAGTTTCCAAACCGTAGTGGGACAGGGGCACCCTGGAACACTTGGCGTGGGCGTGGAGATGGGACGACGATGGGAAGGGTTCCGCTTCCCTCTCCCACTCTCCCATTTTTTCCCGTGCCTGGAACACAAGCCTGAAAGGGACTTGTCCAGCTTCCTAATCCAAACTCCAAGGAAAGTGAGAGTTTCAATGAGGAAAAATTAGCCTGCCACCACCCACCAAGCAGAAGCCGGTCACCCCCCTTCTCCAAATGCCCAGGCTTTTGCTTCCTCTCCGTGGGGCTGGAGGGAGTTGAGACTCCCCCCCCCCGGCAATGTGCTCAGCCACCTCTCCTTTCTCTGCTCTGTTTGTTTGTTTCTTTTCTTAAATTAATTATTTCTTTTTCACTTCTCCACTTTGTCAGAGCTCAGAATTTATTCTGTCCCCAGGTGCAGAACCCCGTGAGACAAACTGTGTGTTGCTCTGATTTGATGGCATTTGTCTGTTTTCCCTAGAGCAGGGAATTCCCTCCCCCGCCCCCAGCAGCCTAAACAGCCCCACTTTCATCCTCCTGTGTGAGGCTGGGTGTGAGGCTGTTGGGTCCCACAACTGGCAAATAAAGGCTTCTACAGGGGCCACCTCTCTGCCAAGGTGTAACATAACGCTTTGGAGGGTAATTGACACTGGAAGTAGATCGTGGAAGTTACTCTCCATTTGCAGGTCACAGGTTGCCAATCTCTCTCTCGCTCTCTCACATGCACACAGTGATTTGCCACCTTCCCTTCTACTTCAGAGGAAGAAAAAAGGGGAGTTCAGAGGCGCGTCCCAGAGCTGGCAGGCAGGGGCAGGCTGGGTCAGGACCTTCACTCCGGCAGTCGGGACACTTATCGTGGGGTAAGAATGAAGCACCTCCCTCACCCCAGGGCTCAGCACTTCCCCTGTTTTCCAGCCCCTGCTGGAAAGGCTCTCCTGCTGGGGCGTGCTGAGAAACCAGCTTCGTGTCTTCCGCTGCAAGGGCTCTCATCCACCAACGACCCAGAGGCGCCAAGGTGAGAAGTTGGAAGAAGCCCAAGTTTAAATTACATTGGACAGTCCTGTCGGGAAATGGCAGGTTTCTAGAGGCTGGAGGAGTCCCCACTGTGTGTCCTGATGAGCAGCCTTGAGAGGCTGCTGTATACAGAGAAAAAGGGGGGCAGAGGGGCAGAGACCCCAGTTCCCAGTCCTGGGAAGTGACATGGGGTCACCAAAGTGGGGCTCAGTGAGGCTTCACCCATCGCTGTAGTCAGCCAGCCCTGCTCCCTGGCTTTGATGGGGACAACTGATTGACATTGACTCTTTCCCATTCTTTCGGAAAGGGCAAGCCCCGAACCCCTCTGTCCACGTGGTTGCCCTTTAAGAGAGAAATTTTGAAGCCACGCTGGTAATAATAACAATAACTCAGAACCACTTAAGGCCCTCTGCCATCCATCCATACTCTCAACCTCAAAATATTATATATTTATAGTATAATTCACAGTTTCCACACCTTTTTCCCCATAAATTTTTGTCTTGTATTTCATGACAAGCCATTGAGGTAGCAGGTAGAGGTTATTAGCTACTTTTGCTGCAGAGGAAACTAATGCTCAGAGAGGTTGAGTAACTTGCCCAAGGTCAGCCAGCAAATACAGGAAGTGGTGAAATGGGGACACAGACCCATGCAACGACCAGATCTTGATGGCTGGCCTTGCGCATGCTTCAGTCGGCCAGGGAAAACCCGAAACCGGCTTTCCCACCAGAAACCGCAGCGCGTGCTCTCAGTGACAGCCTTGTTACAGTGATTAAATCGTTCTGTGTCACTGACAGATTAAAAGATTGGGAGGCAGGTGGGCCGTGAACCCGAGAGCACCTCGGGGACAGCCTAACCAATGTAAGTCATCCATCACCGGGAGCCGGCAGGGCCCGGTGGGCTCCTCCAGCGCTTTGGGGGACGAGACAGCTGAGACAGCCGGGGCGGCCCTGATGAGCCAGATGTTATCTACTGCCATTTGCATCTAAAGTTCCTCATTTCTTGGCATGAATTGATGGAGGAGGCATAAAGGGGGGGTATAATGAGGTTGGCACTTTGGATTCCTTTTTGACCCCGATTTAGAGCAGCCTCGAGGGGCAAGTTCCCCGAAGGTTAACTGACTTTAGATGATGAGCAGGAATATAATTAGACAACTTAGCCAAGAAGCATCAGGGGCCTGTGGAGGGCAATTCAGCAGAATCTATCAAACTTTAAACGGATGAATTAATCCTACAAACACAGGTTGTCATGGGCCAGATGAAGCATCCCAAGGACATTCACTGCAGCACCTGCCTGCGTGCAGGTGTGCTCCGGAGACTGCGGCTTTGGCTCCAGACCATCTCGATAAAGCAGTATCATAGTAAAGCAAGTCACACACATATTTTTGGTTTCCTAGTGCATGTAAAAGTTATGTTTATACTCTACTGTAGTGTATTAGGTATGCTATAGCATTATGTCAAAAAATGTACATACCTTAATTTTAAAATACTTTATTGCTAAAATAGGCAAACCATCATCTAAGCCTTCAGCGAGTTCTAATCTTTTTGCTGGTGGGAGGGGCTTATTTTCAATTTGTAAAAAAAAAAAAAATGTAATATCTGTAAGGTGCAATCAAGCAAAGAGCAATAAAAGGAGGCCTGTATTGAACAAATGCCTGTTAAGCACTGTAGGTAGAGCAGGAAATAGACCCAAGTAGCTGCCTTCATAAGCTTTCATTCCAGAGAGAAAGCGTTTACTCATTTATTCACTAGATCTGTACAGAGCCCCTGCTGCGTGCCAGACACCTGTTGGAGAATAGGGTTGCAAAATAAGATACAGGCATTTGGTTACATTTGAATTTCACATAAACACAATACATTTTTTTTAGTATAACTATGTCTCCAATACCTGCTCTCTTGGGACATAAGTATAAAGCACACTTATATTAAAAAGTATTCAGCCCTGGCTGGTTTTAGCTCAGTGGATTGAGCACGGACCTGCAAACCAAACAACCTCGATTTGATTCGATTCGATTCCCAATCAGGGCATGTGCCTGGGTTGCAGGCCAGTTCCCAGCAGGGGACTCACAAGAAGCAACCATACATTGATATTTCCCTCTCTCTCTCTCTCCTTCCCTTCCCCTCTAAATATTTCTTTAAAAAAAAGTATTCATTGCCCTGGCCAGGTCGCTCAGTTGGTTGGAGTTGCTCTGTGCACCAGAACACTATGGGGTTCAATTCCTGGTTAGGGCACACACCTAGGCTGTAGGTTCGATCCCCAGGCAGGGCACATACAGGAGGCAACTGACCAATCTTTCTCTCTCTCACATTGATCTCTCTCCCCCCCCCAATTCCTCTCTCTCTAAAATCAGTAAAAACATATCAGATGAGGACCAAAATAAGTTTAAAAAAATTATACACACACACACATATTCATTGTTTACCTAAAATTCAAATTTAACTGAGAAGTCTGGATTTTAATTTGGTAACTCTGACAACCCAATTCTAAGAACACTGTAGGAGCAAAGGTTCAGAGACAAACTAAGTGTCCATCAACAGGAGACTAAGTAAATCATAGTAAATCCAAACAATGGGAAATTGTTACCAAGAAAATATAACAGCATAGATCTAGATGATGGTTTGGAATTTTCCCAGATGCGTAGTTAGGTGAAAAGAGGAAGGTTCGGAACAGGGTAGAAGCTGCCCCGCCGTCTCATAAAGGGAAGGAGAGGCAGGGATGAGGACGGAGGTGCTCACACCAGAGCTCGACCCTCTGGACGGCACCCAGCGAGGTGCCCAGCAAGGGCGGCGGGAGAACAAAAAAACTCGGGGAGAGCCAGGGCGCCACGACACACACTTTCAAATCCAAAAATATATCCATACATTACTTATGTTTAGAAAAATGTTTTTATCTTTGTTTTTTCAAATTATAGGGGAAAGTGTATTTAGAAAATTACAGAGGTGGTAGAAGTGAGCCGGCCGGGCTGTGTAGGCCGGGCTGCGTAGGCTTGAGAATCAAGTTACAGAAGCAGAAGGAAGGGCCCTTGGAGCGCAGGAGAGAGAAGGGCATTGGTGAGGCGCCCGCAGGGAAGAGCAGAGGGAAGGGAAGGGCACACGCCTGCTTCCAAGAGGGAGCGTGAGCCCAAACTCTTTCTGTAAAGAATTCTGAGGAAGCCTTTTTTCTCGGTCTGTTGAGATCTTGCTTCCAGGCATATCCTGTTAGACTCAAATACATTTTCATTTAAGTAAATACATACATACATACATACATACATACATACATATCTTTGGCGGGTAGGGCTGTAAGATTCCTAGACAGGGTTGCTGTAGCCTCCCCAAGGGTGAGGGTCTTCAATAGTCAGGGTTTCAGGATGGTCCTCAAGGCAGGAGAAAGGACAGAATGATCATGGAGTTCAACATCAAGAGCCATAGCCTACCCACGGAATAGGATGTGTCATTTTCAGAGCCCAGCACAAAACACTGACCCCTTGTTCATAAATTGAGAATTTCAAAACGTCAACAACAGAGCATTAAATCAAGAGTGAAAGTCCTTCTAAACATAGGACCCTGCTTGATGGCACAAGTCACATGCCCACGGAGCCCGTCCTGAGCACGCATGCACACGCACACGCACACAGGGGGCCAGTGGGGAGACAGGGGCAACTTTGCTGCAAGACACCCCAGCCCTGCAAAGCAGAGAAGACCCACAGTGGCCAGTAGCTTTCCTTGAATAAGGACGCCCAGAACGCAAATCCTCACAGAGCTGTTCTCCACACTCACCGCTGCTCTGGTCAGGAGCTCAAAAGAGAAACCAAAGCAGTAAAGTCAACATAAATCAAAGCCAACCGTGTTAATAAAATGGATCCTAAGGGCCAGTGTGGCACAGCAGGCAGGACATTCGGATTCAGGCAGCTTTAGTATCTTCTTGGACAAGTTACACAAATGGCTACCGGGGATTTTCCAAAGTTCACAAAAAAATATGCCTCGTGGCTCATTGAAGTCCCATTTCCCCAGCAGTAAATGATTAACTGAACAAACGTGAGCCAGTACAGCTGCTGTTCCAACACAGGCCTCCTGTCTGTCTGCACGGAAACCGTGCTCCATAATCTGCACTGGAAGAGACCCAGCACCAGTCCCCGCCTCCCAGAGCAGCAGCACCGGCTGCCGGGAGAGTCCTCCATGCAGCATCCATACTTCCTTTTGGAGTGGGGTGCGCAGCGTCCCCACTGAGGGCCCAAAGGAGAGGGACCGAAGCCTCAGAGTAGCAGGTCATAACCCAGCAGGAAGTGACCTCACAAGGCCAAGGACACCAGAGGGGCCCATGCAGACCTCCGCTGGGCGAGAAGGAAAAGGGGGAGAGGAAGGGAAAGGAAAGAAAGGGACTGTGTGTAATGAGAGCACAAACCGGAGAGGGGAAGGGGCAGAACAAGGAAGAGAGAAAAAACATATAAGCCTTGGGACCAAGCAGGCAGTTCCAAAGACAAACTTCCAGCTCATCACCGCCCCCATCTCAACCTCTAGAAGTCCTTCCAGTCCTTGAGGCTCAGCTCAAAGGACACCACCTCCAGGGAGCTTTCGCTGATTGGCAAGGATGTAAAGAAATGAGAATCCTCATATATTCCTGGCAGGAAGTCACAATGTCACTTCGGAAAACAGTCTGGCAGTCCCTCCAAACTTTAAACATGGAGTTCCCCATAGGATTTAGTCACTTCAGTCTGAGCTACACGCCAAGAGCATGAAAACACACATCCACACACACAGAAATCTGTCCACAGGCATTCATAGCTGCATTATTCACGAAAACCAAAAAGTGGGAACCCCCCAGTGTCCATCAGCTGACGGTGGCGATGTTTGTACCACTTGGGGAATATACTAAAAACCACTGAATTGTGTACTTTAAACAGGTGGATTTTATGGTATAGAAATCATATCAACAAAAAACGGAGAGAACTGTACATCAACAGAGAAAAATAAATGTTCAAAATTAAGCACTGAGCATTCCCCCTCCCAGGAGCAGGCCGATGCCTTTCTTCCCTCTTTCTTTCTCAGGCATGTTTTTTCTCCCCCAAATTCTACAGGTCCCCACGAGACTTGCAGCTTCCACCTACAGCTCGTGCTGGGTTCATCCCCTGAACCTGTCCCCAAGGCCCCTTTTCCCTGATTTCCCATGGGCCAAAGCTCTCTCCCTTTGCTCCTTCTATCCTAAGTCTTTCCTTGTTTCACTGTTCCCAGCTTTAATAAACAGACTCTCAGAATTTAAAAAAAAAAAAAAAGTAAGCCTGTGTCTGGAGGGCAGGAAACAGGTTCCCACCTGTTTGGCCACCGAAGGTGCCTCACAGGTAAATGCTCAGAACAGCTATTCATTGGAACCACCTGGGGGTCTTAACAACCTTCTGAAGCCTGGGAAACCCCCGCCAGACATTCTGATTTCATTGATCTGGGTGCAAACTTAGTAAGTACTGAGAGTTTTTAAAGCTTCCGAGAGGATTCTAATTGCAGCAAAACTTGAGAACCACTGGCTTAGCAAATGGGTGATGACCGACAATTCCAGGAAGCCAAAAGCCAGCCCCCCTCCCCTCCTGCACCTCAGAGCAGTCAGACCAGATTGGTCCTTGGCAACGAGAACAAATGTAGTCATTCCCGTGGTTCACCGTGCTGGACAGAAACAGAGGAAAAACACTCTTTCCACTTCCTTAAAGTCCATTGCTCTCTCCGTAAATGTGGGGTCGACAAGACCATCAACAATTGAAGGACGATCCTTTCCGCCACACTCGGTCTCCTCTCTCCTCCATCCCCCTCGGGCTCCATTGCTGCCCCCATTGGTGGATGGGGCTGGAAAGTGGGGGAGGCAGGAAGAAGCCACTTAAACACATTCACAGTAGTGTGTTGCAGGCTTTCCCAGCTAGGCTTCCCAGAGACATTCACGTGTTCAAAGAGGACCCCCTGCTAAACAAAGGCATGAAGGGCTAGGGACAGAACTTCAGATGCCGTCGGTTTTGAGAGAGGGTCACTTTCCCTTGACTCTTCAGCCTGTGGCCTGATTGTTTGGCTTGTTTTCTTAGAACCCAGAACGAGAGCCAAGCTAGTAGCAGTCCTTGCTTAGTGACTTGTGTTTTGAATCAAAATTTTGTTCAGTTATAATCAGGTATTGTCTGTGACCTTTATGGGCTTTCTAGACCAAGCAATCTCACGCTTAATTGAAAGCTCTTTTGTTTTATCCACGGCTATTCCACGCAGGTGTGTCTTTTTCCCCTTAGTTATTAAGACTTTCAGTTGCAGATTACAAAAACCTATTCAATTAAGCTTAAGAAAGGGAGTTTATAAGATTACAGGTAGAACCAGGAAAAGTTAAGCCTCAGGGAGAGCCAGAATCGAAGGTATATGGTCAAGTTCAGGGAGTAGAAACTGGGGCGCCACCCTAGTGGATGGAGAAATTAGATCTCAGAGAGTAATAATCATCTAACATGAATGGAACATTTACCATGTTCCAGGCACTGGGCTAAATTCTACTCAGATTAAATGACTTGTACATGTTCACACACCTAGAAAATTGCACTGTTCCTTGTTCCCAATGTACCTGATTTTAACTTTGAGTCTGTTCTCTTCTCTCAAACTAATATTTAGCAGTGAATTCTTTTAGTATTTATATATAGATATCTAAATAGGTTAAAAAATACCTGATCTGGATCACTTGGAGACTGGGAAATTTGAGTTAAAAAGTATGTTTCTAATTAATTTTTAAAAATATTTTATTTATTTATTTATTTTTTTAATATTAAATTTTATTTAGTTACTTTTCAAGTACATTTTTTTTTAATCTATTTCTCCTATCCCACCCCACCCCCCCGCCCGGTCTCCCCCCCCCATTCTCCCCCCCCACCCCGCCCCAGTCCTCATCTCTGCGTCCTTCATACTTGTTCCTCAAAATCCCTCCCCCTTTTTCCCCTTAAGTTCCCTTCCCTCCCCCCTCTGGTCGCTGCCCACTTGTTCTCTATTTCAGTGTCTTTGTTTTTGTTCTGTTTGCTTGTTTGTTTTATTCTTTAGCTTCCTGTCAAAGGTGAGATCATATGGTATTTGTCCTTCAATGCCTGGCGTATTTCACTCAGCATAATGCTTTCCAGTTCCATCCATGTTGTTGCAAAAGGTAGTAGCTCCTTCTTTCTCTCTGCTGCATAGAATTCCATTGTGTATATGTACCACAATTTTTTGATCCATTCATTTACTGATGGGCACCTAGGTTGCTTCTAACTCTTGGCTATTGTAAATTGTGCTGCTATGAACATTGTGGTGCATAGGTTCTTTGAAATTATTTATTTATTTATTTTTAGAGAGAGGGGAAGGGAAGGAGAAAGAGTGGGAGAGAAACATCAATGTGTGGTTGCCTCTCTTGAGTTCCCTACTGGGAATTTGCCTGCAACCCAGGCATGTGCCCTGACTGGGAATCGAACCACGATTCTCTGGTTCGCAGGCCCGCGCTCAATCCACTGAGCTATGCCAGCCAGGGCTCTAATTAATTTTTAATAAAATAAAATGTTCTATGCAACTAAAAATACTAAAAAAATAAATAAATTCTACAGATATTAACTCATTTAACCCTAAGAAAACCCCTAGGAGGCTGTCTTACCTCCTTCTTATCATGACGAAATACGTTACTATTACTATTCCCATTTTACAAATGAGGACACTGGAGTGCACAGAAGATAAACAGCACATCTGAGGTCTTCCAACTGGCATTTGAAGGCAGGCAATTTGGGTTGAGAATCGATATTTTGACCACTGTGAGGGTGACGCCTTCCAGCGTTGTGCAGTGGGCAGCCTGTACGCGGGGGCCCTGCCTGGGGCGCGGACTAGGTCAGCGTTTCTCAACCAGGGCACTGCAGGCACAGCCGGTCAGATCATGGGTACAGGACTCTCTCAGCCCCACTTACTAAATGTCAGGAGTAGTAGACCCACCAATCACTGCCACCATCAAACTGTCCCTTGGGAGCGGGGTGGGCTTGGGGGGCTGGGGAGCACCACCCTCAGCTGAGAACCACTGGGATAAGCCGACACCTCCTCAAGGTGTCTGCCTCTCTGTTTCATGAGCCCCGTGAGACCTAATACGTGTGGGAGACTGAATGGCCCAGGACCCTGGACACGATCACTCCACAAGAGCAGGACGTGCTCTGTGCCCAGAACCTGAAGGCGCCCAGAGGGCTCACTGTGTGCTCGCTCCCCGGGACCTGGGTGCGCATTGAATGAAGAGGGTGTGTGGTCTTATCTACCTGGGGTGACGGGGACGACGAAATGATGAGTCATACATGGTAGCGTCACCTCCAACAAGCTTTCATGAACATACCACAGTTTTCACAGTTTAGGAATTAGTCATATCTATTCCGAAAAAAATGAACGAGTAAATCTTTTTTTAATTTTGAAAAAGAGAAAAGCACAAATAACCCTGCCACCCGCATACCTACCCTCTTGCCGGCTACCCCCAGTCCCTGTCTACACACGCTCTCACAGTATACAGGCTTACAGCCAAAAAGCATGCCTGCCACCAGGGCTCCACCCTGGCTGTTGTGGCTCAGTGGACTGAGCGCTGGCTTCAAACCAAAGGGTCGCTGGTTCGATTTCCACGCAGCACAAGAGGCAACCACACATCGATGTTTCTCCCGCCCTTTCTCCTTCCCTTCTCTCTAAAAATAAGTAAATAAAATATATTTTTTTAAAAAGCATGCCACCAGGGTTCTGCTATTTCCACTTACTGGTCCTAAACGTGTCCCATATTGCTACAGAGCCTTCAGGACGAACGCTCTTTCAAATGTCTGCACAGCGTCCCATTCCACAGACCTACTTTCATTTTAAACAATCTCCCAAGTGTTCAGCATTCAGCTCGTTGCCAGGTTCGTTGTTTTTTTGGTTGTTTGCTGTATCAGTGATGCTGCAGTACATACAGTTGTGAGTAGGCAAAACAGAGTTTATTCTTTTATTATTATTTACTAATGATTGCATTATTTTTCACACGAACAACTGTAAACCTACTTTTGCCCCATCCTTTCCTTTTATGCACACGACTCTGCTTTTGTTTTAATTATTCAGATAGTTCCCAGAAATGGTATTACTGAGTCAAAGGGCGTGGACATCTTCATGACTCTTGGCAAGAAGTTCCATGCCGTTTTCTCAGCGGCAAACGCCAGTTTACGATGGTTCCTGGCCGTCCTGAGTGCGTCCATTTCCCTGCAACTCGACAGGTATTAAGGCCTCTCTCTCACTCATTTATGTGAAATGGTGGTATTTCAGGTTGGATTAAATTTTCATCTCTGTGATTTCATGCATTTTCCTGGTGCTGTTAATGATTTCTATTTCTCGTCACATTAATAAATTGTACCTAATGTTTAGAGTGGTAACCATTATCTTCATTTTACACATCAGCAGCCCACTCAGAGGGAGGGAGGGAAAGTTGCCCAGGTTCACGGAGCTGATCAAATTGAGAAGGACATTTTCAGCTTGCTTACTTTAGCCCAGTGCCCCTGCAACCGGCCCTCTCCCCGAGCCTCCCCTGACACAGACAGACTCGGTGCAGAAATCAGCTTGCAGAATGCTGTTCCCACTGAGGAGCCAATGAGGGGCCGATTCAAAGGGCCTCTGAGCTCTGTAGCTAACGCCCATCTGGCTCCAAGTAAGGGGCCAGGTATCCCAGCTCTCGACCTCCTTCCCTGCTTCGCTGCTCTGTTCTGTTCTGTAGAATCAGTAGGGGGACTCCTCCGTGTTTCACCTCTGATCAACTCCTGAGGGTAGTGATTCTCAGACCTGGCTGCTTCCCACTCAAGGATTCCTGATGCAAGGAATCAGAGCCTCCTGGGACTAGGGCCTGGGAATCTACAGTTTTAACCCTCTCCAGGTGATGAACAGGCTCACCTAGGTTTAGAACCCACTGCCTCGGGGTTCATAAGATCACCCCGGGGTGCCCCTTAAGGATTCTGGCCTGCCTTGGGACTGATGATAGAGCCCTAGAATTTGCATTACAACCACGACGACATCCACAGAGCACACTCGAGGGACCTTTGGGGACTGGGAAAGGGTGTCTGCAGCCACCGCTTATCCAATTTATTCAAAAGTAGAGGAACCTCAATTGAAAACGGCTCTTCCTTCTTCCCAGAGGAACCAACTGAACTTCCTGTAAATCCAGTTTTCTCGGCTGCTCCCCAAGCATTAGCATAAAAGCCCTGGAGAGTGAAGGAAAAGGAAAACAGCTTTTCTGCCCTAGGAGAAAACTCTCCCTCCCCAGCAGAAAGGGGGGCTGCGGTGGACAGCATGGCAGGTGGTGTTTATCTGCAATCATGGACTATTCACCAGACTCCCAAACCGCCTCTTACATGCAAATTGTTCATCAGCATCTTCACTTAGCCATTCATCCTGGGAATCGATGGCAGCAACTTAAATCGCCTTTTTTGCCCCTTTTCCCAAATCGCACTCCTAAAGAGCCAGCAGGGGCTGGAAGCCACACAAAGGCACCATCTCCTGTGTGTCTGGACAGGACATCACCCAGGGACCAGGGCTTGAAACAAGGGTTTGTTTACCCAGGCAAAATCACCCAGATGTTTTTTATATAAATTCCAAAATATTTCTCCCTTTCAGATTGGAGGTTGGGAGAAAGGACATTGAACTTCAGAGTTACGGCCATCTTCCTACCTTACTCTCCACCGCGTACTTACCTGTGAGCAGGGATCTCAAGTCGCAGCCCAGAGCAAGTCATCTGTTTAACTAACTGGCCCTTTTTGCAGATTCATGGTGTGTCTAATGCCCACAGCCCTGGAAATAGAGGGCTGGTAAAACCAGTGTCTCTATGTCATGATCTGAAAAAAATAAACAAACCAACAAAAAAACTGTCAAATTGGCAAAGATGAAAAGAAATGATAATACCCAGTGTTGGCAAGATTTCGAGAAAGAGGCAGCTCATGTCACAAAGCCTAAAAATCGGGCCAATCCCAGGCCCCAGCATTCGAGATCCTGGGAATTTATCCAGAGGGGGAGGAAGAGGGTATACAGAAATTAGTTGCAGTAATATCGGTAATGTTTTTAAGTGGAGATGACTTAATGTTCAAGAGAAGAGAATAAACTTTGTAGACATATAATGGGAACCTAGGAAGCTCTTCAGAAATAATGCTGCAGAACAGGAGTTGGCAAACCACACCCACTGGCTAGAGGGACACAACTCCTGCTTTTGCAAATCAAGTTTTACTGGGACACAGTCCTGCTCATTTGTTTGCGCGTTGCCCATGGCTGTTCTCTTGCTGCAGGGCACTTGCAACAGACCTCATGGCCTGCAGAACTTACAATGTTTACTATCCTGACCTTAATAGAAAAATTTTGACAACCCCTGCTCTAAAAGAGTATTTTCTGACAGAGGTGAATGTTTGTGATATATTGTTAAATGAAATAAAAAATCAGGCCCCCGGCCCCAGACTGGTAGCTCAGTTAGAGAGTTCTCCCAATGCACCAAGGTGTGGGGTCCACAAATCAATGTTTCTCTCTCTCTCTTTCTCTCTCTCAAGATCAATAAATATTGCTTTAAATCAGACCACCGCGTAATGCCACTTTTGTTATGCATATATATAAGAATGAAGGAAATTCACATAGCGGTGGGTCTCTCTGGGCGGTCAGGTGTGTCTGGGTGTCTGACGGGCTTTTCCCCCACATCATCCACGGGGAACATGTGTTGCTTCTGTAATTGGCAAGAGGCAGGAGAAAAAACAATGAGTGACCGGGAGTTGGATATTCTTTGCGCTGGCTTGAGTGCCCTTTTCACGCTCCCCTCTCGGCCCCCACCTCAACCCCCAACCCCCAACCCCCAACCCCATCTCAATCTTGCCTTGCTTTGCAGAATCCCTGCTCTTAAGAAAAGGGTGGGGGATTCCTTTTATTCTGGCAAGGGCCAAAGCAGCATTTGCACCTGGAGACTTGGGGTGGCAGGGAGAGGAAGCAGTGGAGAGGGAGAAAGAAAGCAAAGAAGTGGGTCTTTTTACAGATTTTGCCTCTGAACTAAAAGGACAAGCCTTAGTAATTTAGTTATTCCAGGCCCATTGTCCAAACCAAACTGCGTTGCCACAGTCTAGGACTGGTAAGCCCCCGTGCCAAGGCTGAAACGTGAGTACTGGGCAGCACCACAGTGCTATACAGGGCTCCCTTTCCATGCACATGCTCAACAAATGGTTCCCAAGCACTCGCCAGCAGCAGGCAGAGACCTACCTCAAAACTGCACAGGTACACTTGAACTTTAAAAGGGTGATAAGCTCCATAATAAACTTTTATGCTTGCACAGCACATACAGCTGTCACATCTCTTGTTCACGTTAATGTCATTCTATTTCTCCTTCATCAGTCAATGTGTGAAAATATTAGACATTATCACGTGCCCACTGTGTACCTGGCCCCATAGGAACTGTTAAAAAATGTAAGTGTAGCACAGTGGACCTCAGTCAAGCTGAACATCAGAATCACCTGGGAAGCTTTTTAAACTACTCGGGTACCAGAGCCTCCAGGGTGCAGCCAGGGAACCTGGGTTTTAAAGCTCCCCCAGCCACAGCTCTCCCACATGCAAGGAGGCGAATCCCAGTGATTCCAGTGGGTGGTTCTGGAGCCTGGCTGCCCATCAGAAGCACCTGGAGAGTCTGAACGTCCCAGTGCCCAGCGTGGCCCCCAGACTAAATCAGAACGTCTGTGGAGAGAGATCGGCATTGGTTCTGGGTTTTTGTTTTTGTTTGTTTAAAATCCTCACCAGAAAGGAGGAGAGACAGAAACATCGATTGGCTGCCTCAGTTGCCTCCCATTCAAGCTCTGATCAGGGGTGGACACAGTAGGCACCTGCCCTGATCAGGAATCAAACCTGCAACCTTTTGGCATATGAGGGGGGGCTGGGGGAGTGGGGGTGACACTCCGACAACTGAGCCACACAGCCAGGGCAACGCTGGTATTTTCTAAAGCTCCCCAGGTGATCCCAACCCGAGAACCACTGAACTGAAGGAATGCAGAGATGATAAGAGGGGAGGCTAGGGGTGGCCAAGGAATGTTTCTGCCGGAGGTGGGACCTGAGCCACGGCTTCCAGAGTGAGCAGAAAGGAAGAAAGGAATTTGAGGGTGGAGAACAGCACAAGCACATGGTTGGCTTAGGGAAAAGATTGGTAATGTAATGAGAAACTAGGCTGGGAACATAGGGCAGGGCCAGATCCTGAGGGGCCCCGAACACCAAGTGAGGGATTTAACTTATTTGTAAGAGATGGTCATAGGTCGTGATAAGTCCTTGAGCTCAGGGGGAAGATTAATCTGGGAGTAGATAGCAAGTGCATGGGGAAAGCCTGGAGCCAAGGACACCAGATAAGAGACTGTTAAAGATTTTCTAACGTGATAGTACCTAGTAATGAAGACGATACAGAGATGGACATTCTCACGTGCTGCTGGTAGGTGTATCTCGTGGTCCAGCCTCTCTGGAAGGCAGGGAAGCCTTTGTAAGAAGGGAGACGCCCCTACCTCCAAATACACACAACCCCATGCCACGGGTGTGGCTTGGCAAACAGAGTCCATTGTCAGCCTCGTCTTGTCTCCCTTGCCCCTGGCCCCAGGTGTAACAAACGACCCTCACAACTGTCTGCAGCAGCCCCTCTAGAGGGCAAGTTCACAGTGTTGTACAACTGCACACAATCGGTCTCGGCTGTGGAGCATTTAGGAATTGTTTCCACATGGGTTCACTCAGCACAGAGCTACGTGAATCGTGCAAGCGCCTAAGAAAGCAGCGAGGGTGCGGCGAGCACAGCGCATCAGTGGCATCACTGATGCCGCGGCTACTCCCCCTTTCTGCCTATATTCAGAACCCTGCTTTCATCACACAGCAATGCACCCGGCACCAAGGATGACTTGGTACTGATCTAAGCCATTTCTGCTAGTAATTGCTCTTCCCCTTGTTAGAGGTTGGTCCAAGGGAGTATTTAACAGTTCTAGCTACTGATGATAAGAGGATATTTGCATCCCCAAAGGAGAGAAGCATGGGAACTGTGAAGCCCTTTGGCTGCCACCAAAATTCCCCAGCCAACCCTCCCTCATTCCCGTTTCCTGATTGGAAGGCTATTGTGTGAGGATGTTGGAATGCTGGAGCTGTGGCAGCTACCGTGCAACCACGAAGAATCTCAGAGATTCTCAGATCAGGAACCAAGACCATCGCAGAGGTTCCAATGAATGCCCTGACCTTGCTGAACTTCTTACCTAATCCTGGAACCACCTACCTTCAGAGTTCATGTTTTGTGAAATAATTAAATGTCTTTACATTTTGAGTTATTATTCTTTAGGTATTGTATTACTTGCAGCTGAACACATCTGACATTTGCAAATTAATTTGTTCAGTTAGAACCTAATGAGCTTCTACTTGGTACTAGGGATTCAAAGATGAATATTTCCAAACCTCTGGGAGTTTAAACTCTAGAGGGGAAGACGAACGGTTAAACAAATAACTGAGGTATGAATAACATTCTGCAGGATGACAGGAGGCAAATTCCTTGGCCTGAGAACAGAGGATGTGGAGAGGAGGTTTTGTTCTAGAGGTTAGGTTTGAGGGATATGCAGGCGAAGATGTTCTGAATCAAACACACACACTTGGGAGGCATCGGCAGAGAGCTGGCAGTTGAAGTCCTGGGAGATGTTAGTATCTCCCCGGTATCTGTCAGGGATGCTTTCAGCAGCTTAAAAAGAAGAACAGCAGGGCTAGGCCAGGACTGATGCATTCATTGGCTGAATCCCTTCAAAGCTCCAGGGCAGCATCCCTGGGATGGAGCCTGCTGGCCTTCCCAGGCTCCCCAGGTGGATGCTGCAGCGTCAGGTACCATAGCCTTCCGTCTTGGCTAAAGATGGAAGGGCTGCTTCTCCTCACACCTTTGTTCCCTGAAATCCCTCCCCCTAAAACTCTACTCATGGCCCACTGGCCAGAACTATGTCATGTGTCTATCCTTAAACAAATCACAGGCAAAGGTAAATTGTGTACCGTGATTTCTTGGATCAGCCATGATTTATTCCGTGGAGGGTCACCTTTCCTGCACAAGAGGACAGAGAGAGACAGAGAGAGAGAATGAATGAGTGTGGACTGTGACCAAGAGTGCCTGCCAAGAGAACAGACAAAGGCCTGAGACACCAAACTGGGGACTGGTCCACATGTCTAGCCTGGGGGAGGGAAGTGAGGATGGCAAAGAAAAGATCAGAAAAGCAGGAGGAGGAAGTTCCCGAAGACCAAAAAAAGAGACTTTCCAGAAGGAAGAAGTGACCAATAGCTTCGAACATTATGGGGAGGTCAAAGAGATGGGGATGATTCTGGAGGCCATTAATTTTGATGAGTAGCAGGTCACTCTTGACCTTGGTAAGACTGTTGCCAAGAACATAAAAACGTGTTGAAAGGAGTGCGTGGGAGGTAAAGAAGTAAAGTGTGCAGGAAAAGAGGGGAAACAAAATACGGAGCAGAGGGAGAAAACGCGGGTGGAAAAGCTGTGTTGCCAGAGTCGCCAGAACCCTAAGCCATAGCCAGACCGGACTGGAGCTAAGAGGGAAGACTGACCAGCTTCCTCTACTGCATATTGAACAGGGACCTTCCCGCCAGCATGACAGGGAGTGATGAGCAAGGAGGCCCCTCCCACCCTGGCTCCGTGATTAATTCCCGTCTTTCTCTCTCGGGGCTTGGCATAAAAGAGGGACTAATCATGCTTTCCCACCATCTGGGCAATTATGGTCTCTCATCAGCTGGTACTAAATGAGAGGTTTGTGACACTTAGTGGCAATCCTGCCTCCATCACATCTGGGCCTTAATCTCTTGAATTAGCCAAATCAAGGGAAATTTGGAGATGTATTATGATTCAAGTGATGGAATAAAGAACCTGCTGGCCAGGCTGCACTCCAAGTCTCCCTCCTTTTGTAACGCTTAATTAGCGAGGGCTGAAATCGCAGGGCTGGCTCTGCAGGCGGCTCACGATGGGGAGACACAGGGGGTCTGGGTGGTAGGGTTACGGCAGGAATGTGACCGGCCTGGGTTCCTCCTGTGGGGTCTTTGTAGAGCTTCTGCCGTTGACCCTGGACCCATGAAAAGGAATACCAAAGGGCACTACAGCAAAGGGGTATCTCAGGGTGAGCCGAGGGGACCCATGCTGGGCAGACAGCCCCCATCTCTCCACAAATAGGGAAGCCGTGATATGAGGACTGTGTGACCCTAAAGCCCCAGTGTGACCCTAAAGTCCCTGTCCTGGCACCAACCATACAGCATAGGACTCCTCTGGGACCCTCTATGTCCTGTAGACTGCATGCTGAGCAAGGACCCCATCTGCCTTCCTCACATGAGTGACCTCTCTACCCAGCGCTCGTAACAGGGACTGGCGCAGAGACACACGCAAGGACTGTTGGGTGCGTGAACGAACAAACCAGCCAATGAAAGACCGAGAGGGCACAGGGAACAGGGTCAGACCACTGAACACTCCGCAGAAGGCGTTTCTTCAGGAACCACCACCTGTTCATGGGGTAACACTACGTCATGGGCCCATGCCTTCTGGTGGAAAGGGGACTGGCTGGGCCCCCTTCCGGGCCCCCTTTAGATCACAAAGCCCCTGCACATCTGGTATCTCATGTCCGTTTGTTTGCAAACCTCTCTGTGTTGGGCACTCTCCTAAGTGCTCCAGACACTCAGCGAACAAAACCAAGATCCCTTCTGTCTACAGCTTGCAGTCTAAGGGGGGAAGACGGACCAGAAGGAAGTAAGCTATAAATCCTTACAAAACCTGCACAGAGAAGGTACTATTATTATCCCTATATTTTTAAAAAGATTCTATTTATTTATTTTTAGAGAGGGGGAAGGGAGGGAGAGAGACAGGGAGAGAAACATTAATGTGTGGTTGCCTCTTGCACACCTCCAACCAGGGACCTGGCCCACAACCCAGACATGTGCCCCAATGGGGAATTGAACCAGCAACCCTTTGGTTCACAGGCTGGCACTCAGTCCGCTGAGTCACGCCAGCCAGGGCATATTACCCCTATTTTGTAAATGAGGAAACAGAGTGGGAGAAATTAAGGGGTTTGCTCAGTCCCGCAGCTGGTGAGCTGTAGGCATGGATTCCAGTGCAGGCTGTGTGGCTCCAGGGGCCACGCACTGCACCTCTACTCTATTCTGCTTCTCCAGGAACAGCCTCGCAGATTCCTGTGAGACTCAAATGAGAGAAAAGCCTCTTCGTAAACTGCGAAGGACTGGATGTGCATTGGAGCGATGCTGTGGCCGATCAGGACCCGCAGAGACTATGAGACGGCAGAGCAGCCACCTGCAGTCTCCCGCTCGCCCCAGGGCCAGGGCCTCTCTCTGCTGCCCTTCAGCTCTGGGCTTCTCCCGGATGCTTGTGATGTGAGTGGTGGGGACTGGGGGAAGTGCAAACTAGTGAATTCTCCACCCCCATCCTGATGGCTCAGATGGCCTGCAGAGACACAGGCTGGCATATGACTTTGCTCTTCAACCATGATTTTATTTTGGGTCTTCATCTTCCAGGAACAGAAGTCCTGGTAAGTAAATAAAATCTTTTTAAAAAAAAGAAACAGCAACAGCCCTGGCTTATGTGGCTCACTAGATTGAGCACCAGCCTGGGAACCGAACCAAAAGGTCGCCAGTTCGCAAAGGGTCGCCGGTTTAATTCCCTATCAGGGCCCATGCCAGGGTTGGGGGCCAGGTCCCTGGTTGGGGGCATGTGAGAGGCAACCACACATTAATGTTTCTCTCCCTCCCTCTCTCTCCCTCCCTTCCCACTCTCTCTGAAAATAAAATCTTTAGAAAAAGAAGAAGAAGTCCCAGTGGCAGGGTGTTGAAGGCACACTCCCCCACCCTCCGCCCCCGGGCCTCTTCCACGCACCAGCACCCACAGGCCAAGGGAGTGACGGAGTGACGGGAAGGGAGCGCCTGTTGCCGCCTGCCTGCAGCTGGGGGCGGAGGCTGGGGGCTGGGGAAGCCAGGACTTCCCTTCAGACAGAGCAGATGGCTGCTGCCTGCCTAAGGCACCCTACACCAACTCACACACACACACACGTGCATGAAACAGTCTCCTGCCTCAGAGAGGGATTGTCAGACCTCAGAAAAGGGCACTCAGTAGTTACTGGCTGACTGAGTGAGGGCCTTGGGGAAAGGACAAATAACAGACCACAGGTGCAAAGCACCTGGCACTTGACAAAGCATTGTCACGTGTACATTAGTTCATGCCATCCTCTGGAAGGAATGATGAGGTGGGTTTCACCAATATCTCAGTTAATCTCAGTGAGAACACGGAAGCTCAGAGAAGCAATGCTAATTTTTCAAGGTCTCACCTCTGATCCAGGGGCATTTATTGAGTGAATGAATGAATGGAGTTGGTGAGCCAGGATGTATAACCATGTGGTCGTCTCCAAATTCAGGGCTCTTTCTACGGCCTACGCTGCTCCTCCCTCCTCAGAACGGGTTAAAGAGCTTTCCTCGGAGGAGCTGAAGTTGGAGGCAGTTGTGAGAACGAGACTCTGCACAAATGCATCCTGAGGGCCAGCGTCGCTTTCTCGGCTGATGCCTTCCCAGGGACAAAGTGACCTGTCCCCCAAGCCCACCAAGCCCTTGCTCTCACAGCTGTCCCAGCGCACACTGGTTGCTTTGTTGTAACATATCCACTGCAACATCGCGTCCCCCCCCACCGGACGGTGCACCCCAACCCCTGAGCTGTATTCATCTCTGCGCCCCAGCATCTGGCATCACCCATACATGGAATGAATGAAGGAAAGAATGAGTGAATGAATGACGAATGTGACAGATTCTCTTGTCCCATGTTCTCCAAAACAAAGCAATAGTAGCCTGACCCCCAAGATTCTGCCCAGTGGTTTGGTAGCAAGGGGCTATTCAAGGCCACTGCTGAAAATCCATGATCTCTCTCTCTTTCTCTGTCTCACCTCTCACCCCTAACTCTCTCTCTCTCTCCCCCTCCCTTAGAAAGCTCGCCACTGTTTAGGGGGCTAAACATCAACAGGGAAACAATCTCAGCTCCCAGGGTGAAAAAGGGGACAAGTGCATCTCAGCTGCCCCACCCCGGGCAGCCCTGCAGAGCTAAATGTTCTCCCTCCCTCCGCAGGGCCTGCGGAACACTGCTTCCCTCCCTGTCTTGGCTCTCTCACACCCCCCCTTTCCGCCTCCCTGCCGACAGCTCGGTGCTGCTACCCTCCCACCCGGCCCGCTGCTATCAGAGCTCTGAACACCCAAAAAGGAAAATGATTTATGCTGAGCGAAGACAGAGCCAGGGAGGAAGGGAAGGGCTGTCCGCTGCCAGCTGACGTTCTACAGACTGAGCTCCCTGTGTCTGTGCCAAGGGCGTGGCTGCCAGCAAAGTCGGAGAGAGATGGAGGAGGGGGAGAGAGAAAAATGCACTGACTTCTACAGCATATCCTGAGTGCAATCTTAAACTGAACTGAATTGACCTCCTCAAGAGGGAGGGTGAGATCAAAGGTCCGTGGAGGACAGAGAACTACAGGAGGTCATGCATTCATTCAACAAGCATTTACTGGGCACACTACATGCCAAGCAGCACACTCAGCACAAGGAAGGTGGGCATGAAAGACAGCATACCTGTCCTGGGAAATCTCACGTTGGAGTGGGAGAAACACACAAGGAAACCGGCATCTATAGCACAGTGAGGGCAGAGGTCGGGAAGAGACGAGCGCTGGACACAATAAGAGGCCAGAAGAGGAGCACACCACCCAGACTCAAAGGGGAAGGTGTAGTCAGAGAGTCTGCCTGGAGGAGGTGACACCCAAAACTGAGTCGTGAAGAGCGAGGAGGAATTACATCAGTGAAAATAGGAAAAGAGAGGTGTTCTGAGGCAACAGGAATCACCTGTGCGAAGGCAGGGGGCTGAGGGAGAGAGAGCGTGGCCAGCAAGGCCATGACTTGGAGCAGGGGCGTGGGGAATGAAGAAGAGGAGCGGCCAGGCTGCGAAAGTCTTTATAGACCGTGCTAAGAAGTTTGGTATTTTAAAGACATGTGTGCTTTCATCAAAAGGCTTTAAGAGGAGGAGATAACCAACTGGCATTCTGGAAAAATGAGTCTGACAACTGCTTGAGAATCAGATTCCCAGGGTGTAAGATGGGAAAGTAAGAGACCATTGAAGAAGCTACGGGTGTAACCCGGGGACAAATGGCGGGGACCTGAACTTAGGGTGGTCCCCATGGGGAGGAAGAGAAAGACGCAGGATTTGTGAGGTGTTCAGGGAGCAGAATCACTGACGGTGGTGACATGACCAGCCCGAGGGGAGGGAGAGGACAGTGCCCAGGTTCCGACTTTGGTGGCCAGTAGGTCAGATGAAAGGCACTATGAATAGAGATGGGGAACCTAGATGTTAGGGAAAGTTGAGACAGGAAAAAAATGAGTTCATTGTGGAGTCTCTTGAGTTGAAGGCACCTGTAGACATTGACGGGGAGATCTTCAGCAGCGGGGTGGAGGGGAGGTGCGAGGCTCAGGGAGAGGCCTGGACTTGGGAGTCGGCGCAGCTGCTGTGGTTAAAACCGTGGGCGTGGATGAAATTGCCCAGGAGAGTGAGCACACCTGAGAGCGTGCGCGCTCTGCCTTCCTGCCCAGAGGCACGCTGGGCTGAGACAATGGGAGTGAAAGTGCTTGTCCAGGCACGTGGGTCTGAATGGCCTCTCGTTAAATTGTAGTTGAGCGAGCAGGCAGTCAAGAAGCAATTATGAATAATGCTCTAGTGCAATGTTTTACTTCAATGCCATGTCTTTCTCTCTTCCCAAACTTCCTGGCTTGTTGTCTCTTGGTCCAATCACGGGAACCCTACCAGGATCCCAGCCTTTCCGGTCCTGGAGTCCTCATCGCCTTGCTGACTGTATTCGCCAACTGCTCACGCTCTCTTCTTGCCTCCCACACTCTCCCTTGTCTGATATTTTTACACTGTTTTATTTTCAGACGGTATTCGTCACTGCCATCAGCTCCCTATTTGAGGTATTCTCATCAAATATTGTATTCGTGTAGTTAAACCATAACTGTGCACAGAGGAAAGCAATACCACAAATAATCCCAAAGACGACGGCTTCTAATGACTTCTAATTGGATTAGGAAGCTGCTTTGGTCCTTGCTCCAAATATGGGAGTGTTAAATACTCCAAAAATCAAGTTCAAGCAAAATGGCCATATTAGGGGGAATTGATAGAGGAACTTGCCTAGAAACTTCCCAGTTCTTCTATCCAAAGACCTTCAACATGGCACCCAGCTTTCTGTCCGTCCATCTTTCTATCCACACATCCATTCCACCTCTCTGTCTTCCAGTTCATCCTTCCTTCCACCCCCACCCATCCGTACATCCTCCACATCCATCCATTTACCCGTTCACCATCCATACATTTAAAAACATCTTTTGAATTCTTGCTCTACACCAAACACTGCACTTCGTGTTGAAGGATATGAAAATAAATGAGACATGGAACTAAGAACCTTCCCGTCCAAATGGGAAGAAATACCCAAGATAAAATGACTCTCCCTTACAAATGCTCAAAGAAAAGAATTTGGAAAGAGGACGTAACTTTTTCTAGGGGAATCAGGAAAGGCTTCATAAGAAAGGTTCTTGAAGTGGGAGAGAGACTTGGAGCTGGACAGGGATACAGGGCAAAGTAGACACCACTTACCCCGCGAGGTATAGGCTATTTCTCAGCATGGGGAGTCCATCCACAGAGCTTCAAACACATCGCCTCTTGGGGCCTCAGTATCCTTGTCGACAGATCACAGGGGGTGTATCCGTGATTTTCCTACGCTCCATTCAACGTAGGGCGACCAACTGTCCCCGTTTGCCCGGTTTCCACAGATTTCTTGGGATTCAGGAGTTGCAATAATGAAACCAAACAAACCTTGAGAGTTTGTCACCCTAACAAAACTTTAGCAATATCTTAGGGAGGCCACAGAGGCAGGAGGTAGTAGGGAGACAATCCAGGAGGTTTGAAGCCCCGACTCCCACTTCAACTGGATCAGTCATGACTTGTTTTACACATTGAACTTCAATGTTAGATTTTGTTTGAAGAAACATTCACACTACTTTTTTAAAAAGAATTTGAAAACCATTGGACTAAATGATTTCTAGTGTCCCTATAGTCTTTTTAACTTGAAATTTATATATAAAAAGCTGATTTTTCTTTCTCTTCATCATTCCACCTCATGGTTGTTGTTTCTTTTTTCTTTAATGAGGTGGAGAGGGGCCTAGAAGATATAAATAAGTAGTTTGGCTCGAAAGTCTTCCTTCCTACAGGGCTTCTAAAAGTTCTGAAATAACCAAGCCACTGCAGGTTGGCTCAGTTGGTTGAAGCGTTGTCTGTAACCCAAAGGTAGCAGCTTCAGTCCCAGATGGGACGTGTGACCACCAGTCCGGGCGCGTGCAGGAGGCAACTGACTGATGCTTCTCTCTCAAATTGATGTTTCCCTCTCTCCCTTCCTCTCCTAAAAAGCAATGAAAAGTGTCCTTGGGTGAGGATAAAAAATAATAATAAAATAAGTGCAATTAATGAGAGCCCTCACCAGTGTGGCTCAGTGGGTTGGGCCTTGTCCCGCACAGCAGAAGGTCACTGTTTGATTCCTGCTCAGGGCACATGCCTGGGTTGCAGGTTCCGTTCCTTGTCGGGCATGTACAGAAGCAACCAATGGATATTTCTCTCTCACATTGATGTTTCTCTCCCTCTCTTACCCTCTCTCTAAAAATAAATAAATTTAAAAATTTAAAAAATAAAATAAATGAGAAAATACTAATTTAAATTAAACATAGTTGAGTTTTAAAATCTCTAGCATCCCACCCTGCCTGATGTGGCTCAGCTGGTTGGGTGTTATCTTGTAAACAGAAAGGTCACAGGTTCTATTCCTGGTCAGGACACATGCCTGGGTTGTGGTTCAGTCCCTGGTCGGGTGCACACGAAAGGCAACTGACTGATATTTCTCTCTCATATTGATGTTTCTCTCTTCATCCCTTCCCCTCTTTCTCTCTTAAAAAAAAATAATCCATAGCATCCCAGACCAGCCTGTTCTGAAATTTTATCTCTGGAGGGTGAGTTGAGGCAAAAGGGGTACAATTAGCCTAAAGACTCCCTGAGAGGGGACCCAGAGAAGCATTTGGACACAACAACTCTGCTGCCCCTCCCCTTCCAGATCCTTCTGGCAGCTCTAAGTGAAGCCTGTCATGGGGGCAGAAGCCAGCTGCAAATTGCATTCATCAACAAATTACAGCAATTACAAGCCCAGCCCCAGCCTAATGGGGGGTAGGCATCCATCAGACAATCCCCTCCTCTGATTCAGAGGTGCTAACTGCTTTGGGCCTTCGCAGCCACTTTCCTGGTCCGGACCCCAAACCCTACACCGGCCCCACCCCCTCTTCAACCAATACATCATGGAGAAGGGTGCTTCCCAACCTCCTCCCGGGTGCTTCTCTGGGCCATCACTGAGTCCACCAAGCAATCTAGGCCCAGTGCCTGCCGCTGTTCTTTAAGATGAGTTTCCCCCAGATCTGGTCCTTGAGACAATTGAGGTGCCAGCAGGTCAAGGTTAAGCAGTGGGCCAGCTCAGCTCCCGCCCACCCTGACCACAAGGGGCCACGGAGAGGGTGAGGTTCAGATGAAACCCGTGGGGTGCAGTGGCAGTGCCACCTCCCAGAAGGCAAGGCACGTAGCCACCCACGCCTGTCCACCGTTGCGTCCTCGCTCCCCTCCCTGGAGCCAGCAGCTCTGGTTTCAGCAATTATGAGGGCGTGTGCACGGAGGGGAGTGTGGAGGCCATGACGCTGGGCACTCTGTGGGAGTTGGGGTGGGAAAGGGCAGCCACACGCCTTCGGAGCATGCTCTTGTTCTCTCTCTTGCTTTTTTGCCTCAGAATTCTGGCACCTCCGTGAACAAGGCTCTGCCGGAGAAAAGTAAGGTTCAGAAATCAGTTTACTCATCCCCCAGCCTTCTGGCAGCAACAGTCATCTCTTCCTCTCCCCCAGTCCCTGTCTGAATTTGGGAGGGGGCTGGGAAAGGAGGCGTCTTTTCAACTGTGATGTTTCTAAGGAAGCCAGCCCCGACCCCACCCTTCCCTTCCAGAGAATGTATCCTGTGATGTTTAAGTGAAGCCCTGAGAATGAATTTCTCCTAAACTGTCCTTTCTCCACTGGAAGAAGTGGGAATGGATACACCCAGTAAAGGGAGAGCGCCAGAGAGGAGGCTTGGGGGGAGGGGCAAATGTCCCCCAGGACACCAAAGCTTTCTTCCTGGGGGAGCAATGGAGCAGGACTGGCCCATGGGCAGGGGAAGAGGTCAGCTGGGATGACTCCATAGCCCTGGCTTCCTGGCAGCTCTGGAAGAAACTCAGCGCTTCATCCAGAGCTTCAGATAAACTCCAGAAAAGAGAGGGACAGGCCAATCTCGGGAACCAGCGACAAAAATATAAACAGCAGGAGAAACAAGGTGAGACAAAAGCAGATAAGGGCTGAGGCTAAGGCTGAGGTCAAGGGTGAGAGTAGCAAACGAACTAGATTGCCACACGAAGTTAGCAATCAAGACTCTGGCTTGCCCAGGTCTGCTGGCTCTTGTCTTCTCGGGCTACACCCTGAGATGCCCTTGATGCCCCACCCAGATCCCCTGGACTGGCTCTAGGTTTTGGTTCCAAGGGCTCCTGGCGGTCCATTCTCTGGAGACTTAAACAAGCAGCAACTGATTAGCTGACTGCTGAGGATGTAAAAGACCAACCTCCCTTGTCTCTGGAGGGATCCTTTCCTGGTTCCAGTCTCCATCCAGAGCTGCCCCCGCCAGGATCACACCAAAATTAGACTCCAGCTGCACAACCTCATCTTTGTTCCTCTCCTGCCCCAGCTGGCTCCCCTTCTCTGAGACCGTGCCCTCGTAAATCATGTGCCCCCGAATCCCTGGCTCAGAAGCCAGATCTAGAAGACCTTGGGTGCAGATGGTTCCTGGACACCAGGGCCTCAATGGTGTGTGCGTCAGTCATGGAAAGACTGAGAGACTGATTGGATTAATGGTCTGGATGGGAGATGAGCAGGTGGGAGATTTCATCGGAAGATCTCTGTCCTTCTGTGAGTTAATGTGGTTCCCCCCAATTCATCCCGTACATCCTGTCTGCAGACTGGCCGCCCGCTTACACAGGTGCAACTCAGTACAAGCAGATAATCCAGTTTGTGGATTGTGCAGACCCCCATCTGGCCTCTTCACCCTCAGTGCTGCCTGCCTGAGCCCCCTCCAGCACCTCTGAGTGGGTGGCAGGGTGGGTCGAGCAGAAGAAGGCAGCAGGGAAGGGCAAAAAGGTGAAACCTCAGTCTGTCTATACTATTGCTACTATCTCAGCAGTCTTAGGAAAGATCAGAAACTACTGGGTAAAACATGTTAGGAATTTTCTGTGGATTCAAGGTACCTGGACTCCTTATCAAACAGACAGGTACATGGCTGTCTATAGAGTAAAAACACACTGACTGAAGCTAGGAAAATCCCCTGCTAAGTAATCAGGTTTGGATCATTGAGAATCTGAGTCAGATAGGTCTTTTGAGACAGTTCAAGATAGGCAAGGTCTTCACCTGTTTGGAAAGCTTTTCAGGAAAAAGAGCTTCAGGATTTTCATTCCTGCCCCCACCCCCTTCCAGGCTGCTGAAGTTTGAGCTGTTTCTCTTCTGACTTCGGAACACAACACGGACCTCCCATTCTTTTACCCATGATGCTCCTGTCTCCCAATGTCCGGGCCTGAGCTGTCGGTAAAAATAGAATGTGAACCGCATGCCATTTTAGAATTTCTGATAACCTCGTGTTTTTTACTTAACTCAATGTATTTAAAATTTTTTATTTCAACATATTTATATTAAAAAGTTCGAATGAATGATTCCCTGGCCAGGTAGTTCAGTTGATTAGAGTATCCACCCAATACACCAAGGTTGCAGGTTTAATCCCAGTCAGGGCACATACAAGAATCAACCAATGAATGCATACATAAGTGGAACAACAAGTGGAATGTCTCTCTGTCTCTCTCCCTCCATCTCTCTCTCAAATCAATTTTTTAAAAAAGTATGAATAGCCCTGGCTGGTGTAGCTCAGTGGATTGAGCGCAGGCCTGTGAACCAAACAACCGTGGTTCAATTCCCAGTCAGGGCACATGCCTAGATTGCAGGCCAGTTCCCAGCGGGGGATGCATGAGAGGCAACCACACATTAATATTTCTCTCTCTCTCTCCTTCCCTTCCCCTCTAAAGATAAGTAAATAAAATATTTTTTAAAGTATGAATAAAATATTTTACATTTTGTTGGTACTAAGTCTTCCAGCTCAGTTGTGTATTTCACACAGTACGTCTGGGTCAGTTCGGCCCCATGGTCTCTGCTGAGTCACCGCACGTGGCGGCCGCCATACAGGGCTGCACAGGTGGAAATCTCGGGAGTCCCTTCCCGACCCCTGCCCACACTGGGCTCCCCTGCAGGGCAGAGGCAGAGAGCGGGAATGCAGGTTGAGGACTCTGGGGTGACTTTGGGAGGAACCGAGGGAGGGGAGTGGTAAACAGACTCCAGGAGAACCGCGGGCCAGGTGACTAACTACTGGGGAGGGAAGAACAAAGCAGTGTGTTTTAAACCTCTGACTTAGGTCTTTTCTCCTGAGCAGCAAGTAGGGCCAAGAAAGCACTCCGAAACCCACAGTCCCCGCCCCAAGGCTCTCGTTAATCAGAATACTTTTTTCTTTCTTTTAGAGATATGGGAAAGGAAGGAGAAAGAAAGGGAGAGAAACATCAGTGTGCAACAGAGACATCAATTCATTGCCTCTCCCATGCCCCCAACCAGGGACCTGGCCCACAATCCAAGCATGTGCCCTGACTGGGAATTGAACTAGCAACTTTTCAATTCACAGGCCAGCACTCGATCCACTGAGCCACACCAGCTGGGGCACATACATTTTTTAAGTAAGTAAGTAAACAAAAGTGAACCAGAAAAGATCTGATATTGTTCACTCAACCCCCTCACTTTACAGAAGCGTAAACTGTGAACTGCGGCCAGGAGACTGGGACTGGCTTGCTCAAGGTCACAGAGTTGGTGGCACAGCCAAGTCTGGCTTGGGGGTTACTTTCCGAGGTGCCGCCTGGTCGGATTCGAGGCTCCTCTGTTCCTCCCCCGCCAGACTGGAGGAGTTCCAGAGAGTGAGTAAGCAGTTCTGCCTTCCCTCTCCCTCAGGATAAGAGTCAGCATCTGGAGTGAAAGGCAATGGGTAATCTTGTAAAAACAAACACAATCAAAAGCACAAAACCTCACTCCCAGCAATCTCTAAACCCCAGCTGTCCTTCCTACCCTCCCCCACCAATCGCTCTGGAAGATCTAATAGAAGAGGGTGGGAGGTGCTCAAGAGATAAACAGAAACCCTCCAGCCTCCCTACCTCGTGCCACCCCGGGCCGGGCTGGAGGGACACAGGCCCCGGATTAGGCCGGGCCTGAATGAGCTAATGAGAGGTGGAGCCCTAAATGGGCCCCAGTGGCCAAGGTCTGTGACACCCAGGCTTCTGCTTCCTGTTCCAGGAGTTCATGAGCTATGGCAGTTGGTGCGGGTCCCCTCCAGTTAGTCTGGGGTCGCCTGGGGGAGGCCAGGGCCCTCTGCTGCCCTCCTCCAGGCTCCCGGTCTGTTCTCCTCGTTCGCTTCCCGTCGTGCACTCCGAGTCTCGGCCTGACTCCCTGCCTGAGCCGAGTTATGGGGGTTTATTTTAGGAGTTGTTTCGCCCACTCTGCCTGCCTTCTGCAAGAAGACGGTGCTTAGGGAGTCCTCGCCATCTGCCCACCTCCGCATCAGCCAGGCAGCTCCGGATGGGGCTCAATTCCCAGGCTGGGTAAATCAACCCAAGCTCATCCCCGAGGCCTGCAAATCTTCTGCCAAGTTGCTGGCGATTTTACTTCTTTTCAAAAAGAAATTTTTTAATTTTTTAAAAGATTTTATTTATTTATTTTTAGAGCGAAGAGAAGGACAAAGAAAGGAAGAGAAACATCAATGTGTGGTCGCCTCTCGCATGCCCCCCACTGGGTCCTGGCCCACAATCCACGCGGCCTGAAGGAGAATTGAACCAGCAATCCTTCAGTTTGCAGGACAGTGCTCAATCCACTAGCCTCAAACATTTTTTTAAATTTATTGATTTGAAAGAGAGAAACATTGATTTGTTTATGTGTTCACTGGTTACTTCTTGTTTGTTCCCTGACCTGAAACCCAACCACAATCCTGGGGTATTGGGGCAACGCTCTAACCATTGAGCACCCGACCCCAGCTGGTGATTGTATTTCTGACTTCCACAAAAGCAAGAGCAGATTAATGTCTACCCCACACAACACACCCCTCAGTTTGAAGAGGCCTTGAAATCTGGGGATTCAGAGGCTCGATCACATTTCCCTGCCCACCCAACCTTCTTCTCTACACAAACTCACACTTCGGCACTCTCTACGAAAACTTGGGACGTGTACCCTTTGACAACCATTACACTTCTAGGGATTTCTCGTAAATCTTCCCCCAGTTGTACAGAGACATACGTGCAAGGAAGTTCGTAACTGCGGACACTCTGTGAATTCAGTTAATGAATTATAGTGCATTCATTTAATGGAATCTCATGTAGACATCAAAAAGAATGAGGAAAATCCCTATGTCCTGACATTGAATAATGCCCCAAATATAAATGAGAGAAGCAGGCTCTCCCTTGTAAGGGCACACCCTGGCCTTTCCGGTCCCCTCCCTCCACTCCCCCCGGTTGCGGTACCTTTAACCTTCTCTCTCCCAAGCTCCAAGGGCCCTCCTTTTGACTCTGTATCTTATTTCCTGAGCCCATTTCCTCCACAGCTCACTCTTCTACCTCTGTGGCTTTCTAAATAAGCTTTCTTTTACAGTCGGAAAAAAAAAAAACCAGAAAAGCAAAACTGTATGGCAATGTCTTATATAATCCCACGTGTGTTACATCTTACCTACATTTTGTGAATATGCAAAGGAAAAATATCTGGAGAACTACATATAAAAACCTGTTCAGATGTTGAGCTAGCACTGAAGTTTACATTATGGGGTCCTCCATTTTCCAAGTTTCTAAATTGCTTTCACAACAAAGATCTATTACTTTTGTAAGCAGGTGGGGGAGGGAGAGAAAAGCAAAAAAGAAGAATTGAAAAAGGAAGAAAAGCATCCTGGCTTAGCTAGGGAGGGGGTCCCGTAACACCCACCCGTAAACTCCCCAGCCCTGGTCCAGCAGATGGCCTTGGAAATGATGTGTAGTTACAGAGTGCTCAGCCCTTCCAGCCCCGTGCTGGCCTGGGCCTCCCCGACTGCCCGCGTCCAGTCCTCCTCCCGCTGGCCTCCATCCAGAACGGCGTGTGCTGGGGAACAGGCCGTCCTGTGCGCCGTCCGTGCTTCAGTGAAATTCAGCGCTTCCCAGGCCCCAGTGGAGGCGTCCATCTCAAGAAAGACTTGGAAAGACGCACGGTCAGTGTGAAAGGAGGGTGGGGACTTCTGGCCAGATTTGAAGCCCGGGCTGTACTGCACTTCAGAGATAAAACTCCCACTCTGCAGGAAGGGGAGTGAGGGAGCGGAAAGCCGGCCCTTACTTTAATCAAGGCCTGGAGGGAGGAAGGGAAAGGGAGGTCAGGCTCTGAGACACCGCCGGACTTGCCGCCTGGCTCCTATCTCCTGTTGTCTGGGCCAGGAGTACAAAGAGCTGGCCTGGGAGGAAGGATCTGGATGTACCGCTAAGGAGCTGTGTGTCCTTGGGCAAGTCACTTCCCCCCTTAAGGACTTCTTTTCTTCCTCTTTGCTTTTACTCTTGTTTGAGTAAGTGCAGCAGGAGAGGCCCGGAGGGGGGAAAGTGGGAAGGGGACCGCCACCATCTTTGCCCTCCTAAGAAGTGGATGGAGAGGGCAGGGCCCCCGGGGAAAGAGCCCTCCATCTGGATTTTATAGTCCAACTTGTGTGAGGATGGGCGGGGCGAGGGCAGCTCGGGGGGGCGGGGGGCGGGGCTCACCTCTGGGCCCACTGGTTTCCTTCAGCTTTGCCTCACACGCAGCTGACCCCTGCCCACCACTCCTGGCCCCCAGAGACCCTCTGCCCTGAGGGAGGCTCTCCCTCAGCATCCAGCTCAGGGTCTCAAAGGAAGGCTTCTTAATAAAGAAACTAGGACAGGGGGACTACATCCCACTTCCAGCGCTGACCCCCAGCCCCATCCCAAACCGTTGGCCCTAAAGCTCGACATGCAGAACACGTAGGAGGGATGGACAAGGTAAGATTATTCTGAAGCTCCCCACCTACACCAGCCAGAATGTAGTTTTCTAATTAGAATTCGCCAGTGCTCCCCTCTCCCCACACCCCCTACAAGGCAATTGGCTTCTCCATCATGTTCTCACGTGCACCACTTCCCACCCCCACCAGCTGGTCAGGCCAGAGGGATGTGGGGAAGAGCTGGGACATCCACTGGTCTTCTGTGCACCATGACCCCCAGGCCCGCCCAGAGGGAGCAGAACATGGTCCTAATCAGACAGGGAGGGGGTTTGGCAGAGCCAGAACCAGGAGCTGACACCTTGGAATCCCCTCTGCTAGGGAAGGGAAAGGACCTGTGGATGCATCCTCCCAAATCCAGAGACCTCAGTCTCCTAGATAACCAGAAATGGAGAACACACGTGCCAGGTCCTCCCCAGCCTGTTCCTGGGTTGCAGAAGAGGGCTCTGTAGGGAGGACTGGGATCCATGAGTCACAGGCCATGTGTAGAGGGGGGCTGGGCATCACCTGTCCCCAGCAGAACCAGCCCAGCAGCTCTGTCAAGCAGGCCCCAGCACCTATGCACCCTGGGCACCCTTCCGGACCAATGCACACTCACCCCTGTCCTGGCAGCCACAGTGGTGGGGGGTGGGGAGGACAGGTAGCCAATCTGAACTGGCCGACTCAGCAGCAAAACTTGGCTTCTGCCAGCCTGGCTTGGAAGAAGCAAGTCCCTTGGGAAGCCCCCCCCCCCCCCAGGAGAGGGTTGCCAGCACCTCTCCCCCTCCCCAGGTCCTTTCACCTACTTATGGAGCCAGGACCTGCCCTGGAGATCCCACATCTGCTTCAAGGCTGTGTGACTGCCAGCGCTGGGGGCTGGGAAGAATTCTGCTGGGTTTTTCCTCATTACTCCCACTGGTTAGGAGGGGCTGATGGTCAGTTATCTCAGACGCAGCTGGCCCTGATGCCGGTGAGGAAGGGGCATGGGCACTCAGGCCTTTGCGACATTAGCATCTTACTGCCACTGCTAAGACTGGCTGCCTGTGCCTTCCCCTGCTTCTGGAGGCTGAGGGTGGCTGTCCAGCAGTCCTCACTCCCACCAGGCACAAACAGCTGCTACTACTGCCCCTCTCCTGGGAATAGCTACCATTCCCAGAGTTTAGGAGAGTAATGGCTTAGTCACAGGGCCAGGCTGGCTCAATCCAGCCCAGGCTTCCCTGGCACCAGGCCGCCCTTGCTGCCAGTAAGCACAGTCAGCAGGTTGAGCACCTGAGGCTGCTTTAGGCCAGGACGAAATTACTTTCCATTCTCACAGGAACCACCCCCCCCCAACAAAGGCTGAAAAAAAAAATCAGGCCAATCCAAGGGGAGAATGGGACAGACCGGTTCTTTGAGGACTTACCTAAGGAGGTATCCCCAAGGGCAAAAGCCTAGGAACAGCTCAGACCAGCACATTTAGAAGTTAAATCTGCAAGGACCAACTTGTATGGTGGCAAGTAAGAGCCACAGGATGAGAAGAGGGGAGAAAAGTAGCCGAAAGGAGAAGAACCGCCCCCCGCCCCCCTACAAATACCAGCAGTTAGGCAATCACTTGGGGGAGAAGTTCAACTCTAATTTTTAGAAGAGGGCTTGCTTGGAAAATTCAACTTCAAGAGAAGTTCTTACCACCCAACCCCCAAACCCCACCGCAGCCCACAGAGAAATTGACTATGCCTGGGACTAGGTAAGGAGGGAGGAAAATGCCAGACCAAGGTTAGAGGTATAGTATCATCAATCTTTAATAACTTACAGATAGAGGCTAAAAAATAGTTAATACAGAGGACACACATGGCTTATAAAACGGCTGTGGATCTACAAATGTGGGGAGGGGTTCTTGGCACTTCACACAGACACAAAAATAAAGACTATTAGAAAAGCAGCCTGGGGGGACTCCCCAGTTGTGTGGGAGGTGGGGGGGGCGGGGGGGGGGGCAGAGACACTCTTGTTCATGTCAAATGCATTCTCTAAGCCACTTCCCTTTGACCCCAAACACATCTAATCAGAAAGCCAAAGAAAACTAAGAAGGTCGAGGTAGATTTGCAGTTTGTACTGAAGCCTCCTCAATTCTGCAGCCCCTGCATCTCCAGAGGTGAGGATGAGGGGGAGAGGGGAGCCCGTCTCACATCCCCCTCCCCCAATGCCACACCAAAGCAGGACGCCCAGTGTGCTCCTCAGTCCTTCACTTAGGTGGACCGGTCCTGCAGCCTGGGGCTGAGCGAGGGGCCACAGGCTCTGCCTGGCTGTCTATGTATGTAGACCCCTACTGGTGAGGAGGGGGCGGCCTGGGGTCACCGTCTCTTCTTGCTTCCCCGGGCCGCTTTCCTCCTCTTGAGAATCATCTCATACAGGCGCTCCAGGCCCGGCTGCAGCCCCGCCCCGTCCACAGCGCTACAGCCCTGCACGTGGGTGAGTGTCACAGCAGCCAGCTCCCGCACTGCCAGCCTCTTCTCCACCTCGGTGGCGCTCAGTGCCCCGGGCTGATCCTGCTTGTTGGCCAGCACCAAAACCGGCACACCCTGGTTGTCTGAGGCCCGGCTGATTCGGTGTAGCTCCACTTTAGCCTCCTCCAGCCGCTCCGCCTCCGCAGCGTCCACCACAAACACCAGCCCATCTGTCCGGCGGGTGTAGGAGCGCCACAGCGGTCGCAGCTTCTCCTGCCCACCCACGTCCCACACTTGGAAGGTGATGCCACGGGACCCTCCCAGGGGCACCCGGATCTTCTCCGTGTTGAAGCCTTTGGTGGGAACGCTCTGGACGAACTCCTTGAACTTGAGTCGGTAAAGGAGGGAGGTCTTTCCAGCTGAGTCCAGCCCGACGACCACGACGTGCAGGGCCTGGAACTGGGGCAAGAAGGAGGTGGTGGGTGCCATCTCTGTCAAGTGGTTCCCCATGGTGAGCTACAGCTACGGTGAGGGTCTTGGGGCTCACGGCAGAGTCACGAAGGTGGCCTTGAAACTGCAGGCTCTGGGGACCACAGCTTGGCTATCTGAACAGGGAAAGTTCATGAGGGAGAAAAGGAGAAGAGGTTTAACAAACATGAAATGTGCAACTTCTTGATCCTTTCCCAAATCAGCCACCCATGCTTCCTTGTTAAAATTGCTTTTTTTTTTTTTTTAAGCAGCTGCAGGTGTAACAAAGGCGCTCCCCTCTCCCCCAGGTCCTAACAAGGGTGGTGAGACCTAGAGTAACCCCTAGTTCAGGGACGCTGAGGTGAGGGTGAGGCCTGGATCCCGCAGACCGCTGGCTCCCAGCGTCTCTTCTTCCACTTGCCGTGCGGTAACAGGTGCCGCGACCCCTATTCCCCGGGCGATAATCCTCGCGGGAAGGGGCAGGTTGGACAGCGCCCCTACATTAACATTTACGGTGCAGGCGCTGAGACCGGAGACTGACGACTGCTCCCACACACCCTCCACATCCCCGGGCGGCTGACACGCCCCTCCTTACACCGCGACCCCTTTTTCCACCGCCCAGCCACCCTCCTCTGCCAGCCTTCCTCTCTAGTCGCCGATTCCAACTCCCCAGGCCCCACACCGGGGCCGCCTCAGCCCTTCTTGCACAGCCCCTTCACCTCCGTCGGCGGCGTTCTCCTGCGCCCCTCCGCGCCAGCCACTCGAAAAGCCACGCCGAAGTCCACGGCGACTAGCAGCGCGCAAGCACAGCCGAGGGCTCCGGGACTCCGGCTTAAATACCTTCAGTGACGTCACGTTCCACGGGCCAATCAGCAGCCCCGCAGCGGCAGCGCGGGCGTGGGGATGTGCGCGCCGCAGCCGGGACCTCGCTTAGATGGGCGTCTGCTTTATCTGCGGCCGTTTTAATTGATCTTTTCTGCCGTATTCTAATATTTGGTATGAAACGAGAGGAATCAGGGATAGATAGTGGAAAGGGTAGAAGGAATACGCGCGCGTGGCAGCGTCGAACGCGGAAGTAAACAGCTTAATAATACCTCGTCTTCCTCCCCCAGGCAGAGTTTTCCACCCACGTGTAAAAATTCCTCCGCCAGATTCTCCCCAGGACTGCTGACAATCTTCCCCCTTATGTTCCCTAATTCAGTATTCAAACCTGTGTGAACCTGGAACCCCATGAAACAGTCTAAACCCGTTATCCTTATGGATTCTCACAACGCCCCTGGAGGTAGGGATTGGTGTTGCGGCGTTTCATAGGCGAAGAAAACGCAAAGGGTTCAATGACTGGTCCAAGGTTATACATAAGTAGTAAGAGGCTTAACCAGCACCTGTCTCAATCCAGTCCCTGGGCTCCTGACCACGGAACGATCTGGCTCTCATCCACGAACCTGTAGGGCCAAGCACCCCTTAGCACCACCCCCGCCCGCCCTCCCCCCCCCCACCGCGAAAACAAACCCTTCAGTGGCTGGTCAGGTGATGGGCAGCAAATCCCCTAAGGGCCTTCCTTGTTCAAAGAGATAAAGATAGGATTCTTCTTTATTGACCTTTCTACAGGGTGTGTTCTGCAGAAGCCAAAGAGAGGACGGGAATACAGAAGGTGCGTGGGGCACAGGGCCTGGTCTCTCCTCTACACTCAGAAGAAGGACAAGGCTGGCCCCTGACAGATGTGGACAAAAGGGGTTCTACCAACAGTAACCTCACAGGGTGGTCTGACCCTAAATTGCAGGTCCTGACTGCAGCTCCTGGCGAGCAGCCACACCCCCCGAATGTAACTTTTCAGTGAAAGGTGTTCCTTTCCCTTAAGCAGCCCTGTCCAATGTTTTCACGGATCTTGGTAAATAAACTTAACACAACGTGTTAATTATACTGTAATCCAGCAACTTTCAACCTTTTTCACCACAGGGCACACATAAACTAATTACTAAAATTCTGCGGCACACCCAAAAATACATTTTGTCCAGATCTGACAAAACAGTAGGTATAATTTTGATTCGTTCACACCTGATGGCTATTGTCGTGTTGGCTTCTGTCATTTTTTTTTAATTTGACAATCTAAGGGAAAAAGGTCAGTGCCCCTGATTAAATAGTCGGGTGTTGCACGTTTTAAAAATTCTTGCGGTGCACTGGTTGTAATCCAATCCCTACCTCGCTTTCTCCCACCTCATGAAATCAATCCTTCTTATTTCCCTGTTTAATTTTAAATGCATAAAAGAAACTGCTAAATCGTCATCATCTTGAGCTTTTGAGATCTCGAATCCCAGCAACTGTCATCCATTTTGGCTCATATAAACGCATAAAATTTCTCTACAGAATTTTGGGTGTTTCTTTCATCAACACGGGACGCAGTGAGAGTGCAGAACACTAAATGTATTAGGCCTTTGTAAATCATGACTTGTAGGACTTCAGAAAAAGGAAAGTGTCCAATGAAAGCTTCTGGAAAGGTTTCTACCAGTGAATTAGTCCTGTGAAGGATTGATTAGGAGGGACTCAGGACTAGGAGGCACCTCCCCAGCCATTGCAGGCTGATCCAACCTGGCGTCCCTAAAGAGATGTCACAAAGGGGCAGTGTGACCCAAAGGATGACAGCAATAAGGTAAAATTGAAGGAGGAGAGGAAAATGAAATCATAACTCTAATATCTTCATTTGTGCGAGGAGGTCAGGTAGTTGCATTTATTACATAACTCAATATTAACTTTTTAAAGGCTGTATTTGAGGGAGACTGGAAAAAGGGGAGGAGCAGTCATTGCTAGTGAAGACGGTCTAGCCCTTCCTGCCCACTAGCTCCCCATCCGTTTGGCACCAGCCTGCCTTCCCACCTCCCTCTTCCCTGCCCTGCTACAAAACCAGCCACTTGGTTGCCTCCAAGATGCTGGAAGCCTCCTTGAGTCCCTGAAGAGATTAAGACCTTAGAAAATTAGCTGGTAACAACCCCACTTGGGGGGGTGGCTGGTGGCTGCAGAGGCTAAGACACAGACGGAGGTGGAGCTGAGTGCACTGAGTTAGGAGAGGGGAAGACAGAGCAAGCCAAGAGGAGCCGCTCCCCCAGCGAGTGGGCACTGCCTGTCGGGCTCTGGTCTTAGAACCTTGCATACGTTTCCTTTTTCAATGCACAGCTCAACCCGAGAAATAAGTATGGTTGTTCTAAAAGGAAGAAACCAAAGCACAGAAAGGTTAGGTAATTTACTCGAGGTTATTCAGCCAAAAATTGGCCAAACTTGGCTTTGAGCAAATGTTACAATGGCTTTGAAACCAAAAAACACACAGAAACAGAGAACCGAAAACGTGTCGATGGTCCTGTGTTTCTTCAACAGTCTTTGAGACTTCTTTCCCATTAATCCTGTATCTCCCCAGTCTCACACCCAAGAAAGAAATTGTCCCCAGATTATCTGATGAAGGATATGAAACTGGCAACCCCACCCCACCCTTCACCTTTTGTGTTTGCCTGGGAAGGTGTTGATGAACAAATGGGAAGCAGGAGGTGGGGCAGGCGAGGGGTGAAGAAAGGGGCCCAGCCTGGCTGGGCAGCACCAGACTGTGGACCCACCCCAATCACATCTCCTTAAATGGGAAGTGCGGTCCCCACCCCCAGCCCTGGCCCCAGAAAGCCTTCCTCCATTAGTGGCCTTTTGCTGGCCTGGCATCCTGCTCTGCAGCCCTTTCTCGCCAGAAGATAACAGCCCCAGACCTAGTGCGCTGGGGCAGTCGCTGTGAAAACAATCAAACAGTTCTTTTTTCCCCTGGGTCAGGGGCTTCTCCGCATCAGATGTTCAAACATGTGTACACTGAACACTCGTGCGTGGAGTGCCTGCTGCAGGCAAGGCACCAACCATTCTAGGCTCTGCCCTACAGCCCTGTAGGAGACAGATGAGGACCTGCCCTCATAAAGGGTACATTGTGGCGGGGACTGGGCAGAGACAGCCAATGAACAAAGAAACTAATTTCCAGTGGTGATACCTGAAGCCATCAAGGAAAACAGAGCAGACACGTGTGCTGAAGAGTGACCAGGGAAGGGGACTGTTTTAGATTTGGGGGGCACTCAGGCAGGCCTCTCCAATAAGTAACATTAGGACCCAGGTTTAAGTGACAAGGCATCAGGTAAGAATCCTAGACAGGACAGACTGGCTGGGACCTCCCTGCTCCCCGCTGCGGGCTCCCCCACCTTGAACAGATTCCAGCTGCGTCCTCGAAGCTCTTCTTCAGAGCTGGCTCCCCCGCCATGACCACGATGAAGCCTTGAGCCCAGCAGCTGGTTTTTCTCATCACAGCTCCATAGTGCCCAACCATGCCTGGCGCACAGGTAGTCAGGAGATCCTGCAGGAATTCATGAATGCAGGAGGGAAGGAGTAAATGTACTAGGGGTTCCTGAGTAGGGGACCCAAACACCTGCCCCTGGTTCCTTGGTCTGGAGTCCTTGAGCCCTTAGGGGTTCTATTGATACTGGATTGAGCATTCTTGGCAAGGTCTAAGAATTATTGGACATGCAAGCTTTAACTAGAGAGGAGGGAATTCTTGGAGGAGAAAAACAGGCTGGGGTGGGGGGGGGGATGACTCTGGAGAGAGAGGCCCCCTTCACAGCTTGGCAGGCCTCACTGGTATGCTGGCTAGGAAAGGCTACTTTCCTGCTGGGATCCCCAGTTTCCTCAGCACGTGATGAGGGCCTTAGAGGATCCAGGTCCCTTCCCCATGATAATCCACGCTACCAAGAAGGGAAGGGAAGGGAAGGGGAGGGGAGGGAATGGATGGAGCTCAGCTAGGAAGTGCCGAGGACATCCTTGCCTCCGCAGCACAGAATCCGAAGCAAGTGCTTGTCTGGGGCGCACGAACGGAAGAACGGAAGAAGAGAGGTGGGCTGGGGAAGCGGATTCCAAGCAGCAGCTGTCAGCTTGGGAACCTCAGAGACCCATTTTTCAAACCCCAGCTTAGTTTCCTCCAGAATAACATGGAAAAAAACATAATCTACCTCTTAGAATGAGTGTGTGGGGGCTGGGGGGATGTGTAAAAGGGCCCCCTAGGTACCCTTCTTCTTCCCTACCAGGGGTCCTTTCAGAGGCAGCCTTTCCAAAACCAAGTCCCAGCGCCCAGCCAAGGGCTGGAAAGCAGCAGACGCTGCCCCCTGGTGGACATGCTTGTCACTGCCTGATTCCCGGAGAAAAGTGGAGGAGCAGAAGGTTAAGTTGTAGTGGTTCCTTTGCCTCCTTCTGGAGTCGTCCTGTCAGACAGAGCCGTTCATACATTAAGGGGTTGGGAATGGCAACTCCACTCTTTTCAAGTGTTTTTGTGAGGCGAAATCAGATTTGAATAAACACTATTTGAGCAGAAAGTCTAATTTCAATTACGTTCCCCATACTTTTACTGAGGGCCTAATAACAGGCACAGGCAATGCCAAGGCCAGGAGGAGGCTGCAAGGCAGGGAGGTTATGAAGAGCTCAGTTGTGGCCATGTGGCAGCCTCTGTGCAGAAGGACCCACGTGGGAACAGGTGTCTTGCATCCAATTTAGAGGGGAGCCAGCCCTCAAGGGTGGCCTTGGCCAGAGGAGGGGACTTGGGTGATCAGCCAGAAACAGCAACGAGGAGCCCCAGGAAGGGGATAACACCTGGGGGGCAATGACGAGGGAGGGAGGAGGACCAACCAAGTCAGAGAGAGACAGAGACACAAGGCAGGGGGAGAGCCTGGCCGGGTGTCCCAGCTGATGGGCTACTCTGGGCACTCACCACAGGGGCCAGTCCCCGGTGACCTTCACGGTTGAATTCAATCTTTATTATTTGAGGTTTCTCTGCAAAGTCACCAGTGTTGTCCTGCCTACAATGAAAACGGGTATAGCTTCAAACAGTGGTCCCCAAATTTGTGAGTACATCAGAGTCATCTGGAGGACTTCACAAAACACAGGTCACTGGGCTCCACTTCCGGAATTTCTTCCTTGAAGATGCAAACTGCATTTCTAACAGCATCAGGTAATGCTGATGCTGCTGGCCCTTGGACCACACTATGACCACCCCCAACAGGGAAAATGCCTTCCAACCCTGACTCTAACATTTCCTGGTGAGCACTTGGGCAACTGACTTTTATGTATCCCAGCCTCAATCTCTTCCTCTGTAAACTGATAATACGTATCTCATAGGGCTATTAGGAGAATAAAATAAGGTAAAACAAATGAAATACTCAGCAAAGGGCTTGGCATATACAAGTCTTCTATACCTAGTAGTTATTAGGATGATAGTAACTTAGCTAATCTCAACCAATAACAAAAAAAAAAACATAGGCCCAGGAAGCCGGTTGTGGAATATCTGCCTCAGAACACACACAAGGTGTCAGGTCCAAGCTGACCGCCCGCTGCCATTTCTTTTCCAACATACGTGATATAAAGCATCACTCCTCAATCTTTACCATGCACATAACCCCCTGCGGACCTTACGTAGTGCGGGCTCTGGTTCAGTAGGAGTTACGGACTGAATTGTGTCCCACTGAAGTTCTGTAGCCTGCCCCGCTGGGAGTACAAATGGGGGGGTGTAAAAAATATATATATATCAGTGTAGTTATTACTTAACTTTATATGTTAGTTTCAGATGGATCTGGGTTGGATCCCATCTTCTTGGTTGGAGGCTTCTGGATCAACAAACTTTTCCTTACTCCAACCCTCTGACGTTTTGAGTTTTGGCCTTTGGAAGTATTGGACCTTGGTTGGGTAACAACCTCTCCTCTCTGGTGTTCTGTCAAGCTGACCAGGTGGGTCCCCTCCCCATCATCCAGCCTGGTTCCATCCGGTAGCCTCCTAATTGCTGCTTCTCTGAATCAGTCTGACCTGGCATCATTTATTCACTCAAACGTTTCCTGAGCCCCTGCTACATGCCAGGCACTGGGGTAGTGCTGATGAGGTCACTGCCCTAAATGGTCTCTGATTTCAGTGGGGGAGATAAAGGATTATTCCCCTAACCCAGAACAAGCCCCTCACCGAAGAGATACGAAGCTCCTCTCCAGCGGAGGGCCAAGATGCACACTGTACAGTGTGGGCATTTCTAGACACTGCCCTGTGAGTCGCCTAGCAACTTGCCTTTCTTCAGGGAAAATCTCTGTCAAGGGCTCCTTTCCCCTGGCCTACCTTGCTTCCCAGCCTTGACGCCCTCCCACCTCAGGTTCAGTTGGTCCCTACAGAGGTGCCCTTCTGGGACGGTGTGCCCCTACCCCCACACCTCCTGAGGCAGGAAAGGGCGGACAAGGGCAGACAGACGTTGGTTGTCCCGCTGGGCAGAGGCTTCCCCAGCAGCCTTGTGAGCAGGGGATGCGGTTGCGTGGCAGCCAGAAGAGGAATGAAGGAGCACGGCACAGGCCCCTTGCAGACCAGAGAGACAAGGTCACGTTCACCTGTGTGATCTCAGGACGCACCCAGTGGCAGGCACCGAGCAGGCGCGAACCGAAGAATCGGTTGAAACTGAAACATTTTTTCAAGGCCAGGATATCGGGAGATTTTTTTTTTTTTTTAAAGAAAAGCCCAGAAATAGGTCTAAAGATACACCTATCCGCACATACACACTGAGGCAGGCATGGCATCTTTCTATGACAGAGGCGGCATCTGAAACGGGGGTGGGGGTGGGGGTGGGAGAGACGGGCCACCCCCTACAGACGCTGGGCCAACTGGCGTAGCCGTCCGGAAAACAGCGCAAGTCAGACCCGCACCGAACTACTAGGCCAGGACACCCACCCACCCCGTGCGACAGAGATGGGATGCAAAACAGACCAACGAGTCAAAGGGCAGCGGGTAGGGACTCTCCGTTCCCGTGAAGGAAAGAGCAGGTGATGGTCAGCCCACGAGAAGCCACCCGAGCATCGCGTATACGCCGGGCACTGTCCTCGGCACCGAGGATAGACACGTGGACAAAAGAGACGAGGGTCCCCGCTCCGGAGCCCACACACCATTAGGTTAAGAGGCAACGAACGAGTAAATGTATAAAAAAAAGTCAGGTGCCACGTGGCGGAGAAGGGGGACCCTGGGTGGCGGAGGGGAGAGCGACCGCGGGACTGCACGCCCTCCTTTCCTAGCTGCACGGGCCCGCGGGATTTCCCTGTGTTCGGTCCTCACGGGGGTATGGCGTGTGCCGGCCAAGTCCCACTTTTCCTAGTAAAGACACCTACTAATTTCTCCGCTGGTTCTCTCCAGTTTACAGACGACCTGCGGGAGGCAGAGGGTTAAGCGAGGAGGCCGAGGCGAGTACTGGGTCACAGGGCTGTTGAGGTTCACAGGGGTGAGGGCCCAGGTCTTGCAAGTAAGTCTACGCTCTCAGCCAGCCGCCACGCCACACCAGAGGGGGCTGGGGCTCAGCGACACTCGCCTCTCCTAGGGAGCTGGACGCACAGTCACATATTTCTCTCTGTCTCTGTCTCGGTGCCCCACGCTGTGGGCTTCATGGGCGGATTCTGCCTCTCCCACTAAGCGGCCGTGTGGTTTTGGGCAAGTCGCTTGGCCTCTGGGTCGCGACTACTCCATCTGTGGGTCCACTTTGCGAGTCTGACACACGAGGGAAGCACTCAGCGCAAAGCCTGGCCCAAAGGACAAGTGTTTCCTATTGTATTACCTATGGACAATGGGACACAATACAGGCTCCGCTGTTTCAGTGTCACAGCCACGACCCTGACACTTCCCTGGAACCTCGTCAGACACAGGGACCCACATTCCAGACGAGTAAACAAGCCAAGGCGGCCTCGTGAACTCCATGTACGTTCTCTCTCCCACGAGGTAGGCGGCTGAGAAGTAGTGTTCCCACTTCTCAGCTGGGGACACCAAGGCTCGGGAGGTGACGGAGTTTTGCCCAAGCGCCCAGCCGACAGAGCAGGGCGTCCCGACGACCGGGGGAGGGAGTCAGCCCTCGCAGGGCCGGATCTCCGGCGTTAACTTTTCTCTCTGCAGCCCCTGCCCGGCGAAGCCGCACAGGCCTGGGCTCCCTGGAGCGAGCCAGCCCCAGGGAACCCTCTGGTCTTCACAGCGACGACCTGCCGGCTTCCTTCGGAACTAGGACCTCTCTGCTCCCACTCCCGTCCACCGTCCACCGACCGCTCGGATCGCAGGTGCGGCAATCGCCTGGGCCCAGTCATTTCGCGGGAGCTGGTACCAAGGAAGAGCTGGGCCACAGCCCAGTTTCCGCTCATGCGCACAGTGGTCGTCCGGAGGCGGGGGGGGGGGGAGGGAGGAGATCGACCCGCACGGGAAAGGCGGGGCATGCAAATCAGCACGCGCTGGCAGTTTAGCCAGCGTGCCAAACGGTTATAAGAATTCACTTAAAACTTAAAAACGTAGAGAATTGGAAAAAGGTCTCCACGGGGGCTAATGTGTTCTATGTGCATGTCAGGATACTAGGGAGATGCATCTTCGCTTGAGGGCGACGTGGCTCACCGTGACTTAAAGAGGGGTGGCAGGAGGAGGGTACCGGCGGGGGCAGAGTACCCGGCATCGCTTCTCGGCCTTTTGGCTAAGATCAAGTGTAGTATCTGTTCTTATCAGTTTAATATCTGATACGTCCTCTATCCGAGGACATTATATTAAATGGATTTTTGGAGCTGGGAGATGGAATAGGAGCTTGCTCCGTCCACTCCACGCATCGACCCGGTATTGCAGTACTTCCGGGAACGGTGCACCCCCCTCGGGGGAAACAACTCGTGGTACAAACAGTAGGCTTCTGTGGTTTCTTCGACTGCGCGCAGGTTTGCTCTGGTCTACTTGGGTTTCCCACTCTTCCTGCGGCTTGTCTTCTTCGGCCTTGGGGCGGGCCCTGCTGCCTGCGCTCACTTTTCTTCTTCTCGCCTGCAGTGGGGCTGCTAGTAGCAGGGTTGGGTAGGTGTAGGTAGTCAAAGTACTCACGGCCTAGGCGTCTCTCATGCATTCGTTCAACGAGTATACCAAATGCCACGTGGGCGTGGAGTACTCTCCTAGGTGCTGTGCGCTAGAGCAGCGGAATGACTACCACCGGGGTGAGTCTGTGAGTGTGCCTGTCTGTGTCCATGTGGGTGTCTATATGCCTGTGCATCCATTTCTGCTACGGGGTGATTATGGGCGTCTACAATTATTTGGCAGCTGGGAGGAAAGGGGGCACGGGGGCACGGGGGCACGGGGGCACGGGGGGACCGTTCACCTCACAGGCCAGGCAACGGAAATTGAGGGAATACGCGTTACAGCGCTCGGCCCGGGCGGCCGGCACGGGCGAGGGCTCGGACAACGCCTGCGATCCGGCTTTCTGTGCTGCAGGGTGAAACGACCGATGGGGGGGGGGGGGGGGTCCGGGGGTCCGCGCTTTACGTCCTCGATACCTTCTAAGCTTTTCTGAGGTCAAATACATGACACCCTGCGTCCTCCGTCCCCCTCCCCGCCGCCCAACTAAACTGAAGTCCTTTTAGGAAGGAGGACGGGAGAGGTAGGTGCCGACTGGGTAGCCGGCAGTCTTTGCCACAGAGGGGCACTTGGAGGGGTGGGCGGGTGGAGGAGCTTAACGCTTTGCCTTGGCCTTGACTCCCGGAGCACCCCCAGCAGTCACCTCACTCCTCTCTGGTGTTCCGCCACCCCTGGCCAGATTTTTCCCCACCTTCCCACCGGTTCCGGCCTAGCAGCCTCCTAATGGGCCATCGTTTGTTTATTCACTCAAACGTTGACCGAGCGCCTGCTACGTACGCCCGGCACTGGTCTAGTGCTGGGATCTAGAGATAAGTACTGATGATGCCCCCGCCCTCAGTGACCTCTGATTTCCGCGAGGGAGACAAAGGATTGTCCCAAAGAGTGGTCAGTGGGGTACTTGTACTTGAAATACACAGGTGAGGGAGAAGGGAAGGGAAAGGATGGGCGGAGCCCAGGATATGGGTCATTCACAGACGCGCCGACAGACGACGGTGCTGGAGTTGGCGAGAACCCCTCCAGCTGCCCGCCAGGGTCTTCCCCCATGACACGCCCCCTCCCCCTCCCAGACCTTCCGCTCCCCTGACTCACAATGAGCCCCTCATCCGACAGCGAGCCAAATTGCACACGGTACAGTCGAGGCGTTTCTGGCGACTGTCTTGAGACTTGCCTACCGACTTGTTTTCCTCCGGGAAAACGCTCTGCCCACGGCCCCTTTCTACAGGCCTCTCTTGCCGCCCAGCCCGACTCCCCCTTAGGTTCTGTCCTTTCGGTTCGTACCAAAGAGGAACTGGACCTCCCAGCTGAGGTTCAGAGGCGCCAGCCACCGGGTGGAAGAGTCGGCCCGCCGTAGCCACGCCTCCCGGTGGGCGGGCATGCAAATTAAATGGCGGTTTACCCGAGAAGGACGGTGCAACAACAGATAAAGAAATTTCTCTTTAAATGATAGAGAATCGAAAAATCGGCACAGAGTTTACTATCTGGTGATGCTATGGTGCTGCCAAAGAAGCAAAGGAAGTGAGGCGTGGACTGCCGGTGACCTAGCTCACCATGAGTTAAGTAGGGGTGGCAGGAGGAGGGTGCCGGCGGGGCAGAGCACTCAGCATCGCTTCTCGGCCTTTTGGCTAAGATCAAGTGTAGTATCTGTTCTTATCAGTTTAATATCTGATACGTCCTCTATCCGAGGACAATATATTAAATGGATTTTTGGAGCTGGGAGATGGAATAGGAGCTTGCTCCGTCCACTCCACGCATCGACCCGGTATTGCAGTACTTCCGGGAACGGTGCACCCCCCTCGGGGGCAAGAACTGGTTGTCTGAAGTGCAGAAACTGGGCTGTTGTCTTGGGTTTGCTTATTAACAGGGAGTAGTGGTCGCTGTTGTCTTCGCGCCCGCCGGGGTGGGGAACAGGTAGTGTGTGTGGAGTTTGGCATCCTGCTTTTTTTGCAGCCATTTGCCTAAGTCTTGGGGAAGTCTGCCCCAACTCGACCTCACAGTAGTCTGCTTGATTTGGGGAGCTCTGGCTCCCTGTAGCTGGGCGGCTGGAGAGCTAAGGAGCCGCATGGGAGGAGAGTAGAGGGGGAATTGAAGTTGACTTGAGGGGCGGGAAGGTGGCGGAGGTACGTATGTATCTTTCCACCCCTAACTCCCCCGCTCCCGCCCGGCCTTCCCGCCCTGTCTCTTTCTGCCCTTTACTGGGGGCTCGTGGTGAGCACTGAAACACCACTGCTTGGGCCCCCGCCAGCGTAAGGTCCGCCGGCTGCGGGACAAGTGCCCCGGGGACTGGGGCTCTTGGCCTGGGTTGTGGTGGGGTGCCAGCTGTAGTCCCATTCAGCGATCTGCCACAGGTGGAGGACAGCTGCGGGGCACGGCCTGGGTCTTGTCTAGGGCCATCAAGCAGTCGCGGTCGGCGCCATGAGCCTGCTGACCTGTGTGCAGCCACCAGGACCAGTCTCGTCACACCCTATCCCAGGTAGAAGCAGGTAACCCGGCTGCTCGTGTCAACGAGTGCGGGCTGCCTGACGTTGGGCCTCTGGTTTAGATGAGTGAGGTCCATCCGGTCCCTCCGGGTAGCCCTGACCTTGCTCTGCCACACCCCTACAGTCCAGGACAATGAGGTCCCACCAGTTGATAGGGAAGGAGAAGCCGTTCCTCCAGATCGACGGCAGCGTTGAGCCACCTTGGCTGCATGCGTCAGCATCTCCTGGTGACCCATTGAGATCGTGGTGGTGACCCAGCACCACCACACAGCACCAGGACTCCAGTCGCCGGGACTGGGCCAAAGCTGGCGCACCTCAGAGCTCTCCAGGGGCCTTGGCGCTCTCCACAGTGTCCAGTGAAGACGCTGCCACCTCGGGGCTGCTTAGTCTGGGCCCACGCCAGTCTTCAATCCGCTCCTGCAAATCGAGGCGTGAGTCGGCTTATGATCACACCGCACTGGCTTCGTGTTAACACACTGTGGGCACTCAGTGAACAGTGTGGACAGAGGACAACAGAGTCCCCGGTTCAGTCGCAGACGGGAGGCCACTCAGTCCGGAGGGGAGGCCTTTGGGCCCATGTGGACCTATGTTGAGGGCAAGTCCCCCTGCCTTCCTGCTTGTGTTGCCCCTCTGCAGTACCACGTGCACCCCCCTGCCCACCAAGTTTGTTAGGGATATCGAGACCGATGGCCGCACACGCACCAAGAGGGTATGAAAGGTGTGTAACCCAGCACCGGGCTTTCCGGAGGCGGGGGCAGATTTGAAAGTGGCCTGAGAGCCAGGAGCGGAGCCCGGGCTGGTGTCTTCGGGGTGGCGAGCAGAGGTCCTGGAGCAAGGCGCCCTCCGCAGCTGGCCCAGCTGTAGGGCGGGAGGGGAACAGGAAGAGGAAGAGGAAGAGGGGAGGCTGCAAAGCTGTCAGCAAACATCCCCGAGAAGTCAGACTCTCATCACACGCAGCGAGCTTTCTCCTCTATGAAACGGGGAAATGGGAAGGCGCTTTCCTCAGCCGCGGTACCTCTCTGTGACCCTGCCTTCCACGATGGACAGTGAACAAACTCCACTGGATCAGAATCTGATGGCTGAGTAGCCCAGTCTTGAACCACAGGCAGTGGGGAGGGTGGAGTCTGTCGGGTAGGCCACGCCTCCTGGGGGCAAAAAGGCGGGGCATGCAGATCGGGAATGGCTGTTCTGCGCTGGAATGGGGGATCTGCCAGGGATGTACATAGGATTTCTGGTTAAAAATGTAGAGTGCAAAAAATCCGCACTAGAGTCTGGTGACATCCACAGTACTGTGGGCCGCGCGAAGAAATCAGACCCGGAGTAAGGGTTAGGGTTCTCACCGTGACTTGAATATGCGGGACACGAGGAGGGTGCCGGCGGGGGCAGAGCACTCAGCATCGCTTCTCGGCCTTTTGGCTAAGATCAAGTGTAGTATCTGTTCTTATCAGTTTAATATCTGATACGTCCTCTATCCGAGGACAATATATTAAATGGATTTTTGGAGCTGGGAGATGGAATAGGGGCTTGCTCCGTCCACTCCACGCATCGACCCGGTATTGCAGTACTTCCGGGAACGGTGCACCCCCCTCGGGGGAGCAAGTTGCTGTCAAACATCAGGCATCTGGTGGGGTTAAGCAGTGTTTTCTCGAGCTCAGTGCTGGGGAGTCTTGTCCAGTAAGTACCTCCTCCCTGCCTAGGCTGTGGGGTGCGTCTGACTTAGCTCCGGCCTCAGCAGGGAAGGGAAAGGGGGTGACTTGTAGAATCACACGTCTGGTCTGTGTCAGCAAACACTTGTTCCAGAGCCCTTACCACAAGCATTATGAGTACTATAGGCTCTCGGCCTAACGTGAGCTTTTGAAGGTCAGCAGGAGTCATTACTTAACGCTGTTTTACAACAGCCAAATTATTCTGACGACATGCACGAACCTCGAGGGCACCGCGCTAAGTGAAATGCCCCAGACAGAGAAGAGAAGAGATGCTACGGTCCACCCCTCATCTTCAAGCTCTAGGAGTCTTGGAAAGCCTCACAGGAAATTTCTTCTGGGACCCGGCTGGGTCCCTGCCTGGGTCCCTGTTGTTGCAGCATGATTCCCAAGCTGTTGAGTGTTCTTGGTCAGGTACATACAAGAAGTATACAATCAATCAACCATTGTCTAAATAAGCAACAATGAAGCAATGTTTACCCACTGTTAATATGCAGCTGTAAGGGAAATTGGAAAATGACTTTTTATTCCCAGTGGAACATGCAAAATGTACACCAAGTTGTATCACTAACAAAGAATTGGCAGTCACTGAAAAACATGATTCACACATATGAAGACCTCAATCTACGTAGGCCTTGTTATAAAACATGATTCACACGTATGAAGACTTCAATCTGCCTAGGCCTCAATCTGCATAGGTCTTGTTATAATATCACAACCTCTAGTCAGTGGTTTCGCTGTAGTTCTCCACTGAGCACACGTCAGAAATTCTGTCAACTGTTCCTATCAAATGTAATAAAATAATAGGAACTTCTTAACTGGCTTGATAGCAGTGTGATGCGGTCTCCCCCAATGTCATATGCTGATGAGAATAAAAATGCCGATAGATGGATGTGCCGTGCCTTCTCACACAACCAAGTTTAGAGACAACTAAATATTAGCAACAGAAAACACAGCCAGAACACAGAAAATTGAACTTTTCAGAAGTCCGTTAACAACAAATTCTTCAGCCTGACCAGTAAGGGGCAAAAGCAGCGGCTGGTGAACCGGGGTTGCACAGGAAAACTCTGTCAGACGGACTCAGGCGCGCGGAATTCAGGCGCAGGGTTGAACTTAGTGAGCGACTGAGCGAGCAACCAGGTGAGTGACCACGGGGGAGACAGCGGGGGAGCGGGGCTGCATGTTGACTGTGGTCTCGCATTTGTGCGCCGGTGGACAGGCGAGGGAGTGGGCGGTTGGACCGGGCCGGCGGGTCTCTGCGGCAAGCGGCAGTGGAGGGCGCCGCCATTTCTCTGCTCTGACCCCACCTCCACATATAGCGTCATAACCCAGCGACTCTGAGTGGCCCGGCTCAGGTAAACCACCTAAGCCGCTGCTCCTCACCCAGCGGCGTGAAACAGCAGAGGGGACCGCCATTTCCCAGCTCTGACCACGCCCCCACATACAGCGTCACAACCCAGCGACCTGGGAGTCCAAGGCGCCGCTTCTCACACTTAAAGGGCACGAACGGACCAAAAATGGCTCAAGAAGATCTCAAAGCCCCAGAGCCTATAGACCTAAGCGATGATGAAATAACAAAACTCTCAGACGCAAAGTTTAAAACACTGGTGATCAGGATCCTCACAGAACTGGTTGATTATAGCCACAAATTAGACAAATATATGAAGGCGAAACTAATTGAAATGAATGGAATTGCACAGGACACCAATAGCAATGAAAAGGAAACTGGGACTCAAATCAATGGAGTGGACCAGAAGAAAGCAAATAATGGCCAAAAAGAAAAGAGTCAGGAAGCAAGAATTCAAAGAAATGAGGAGAGTCTTAGGAACCTCCAGGACATCTTTAAACGCTCCAACATCCAAATTATAGGGGTACCAGAAGGGGGAAAGGCACAGCCACCAGTGGAAAACTTCTTTGAACAAATAATAAAGGAGAATTTCCCCAGTCTGGCAAAGGAAATAGACTTCCAGGAAATCCAGGAAGCTCAGAGAGTGCCAAAGAAGTTGGACCCAAGAAGGAACACACCAAGGCACATCATCATTACATTAGCCAAAATTAAAATGAAGGAGAGAATCCTAGAAGCAGCAAGAGCTAAGGGGACAGTCACCTACAAAGGAGTTCCCATCATACTGTCAGCTGATTTCTCAAAAGAGACCTTACAGGCAAGAAGGGGCTGGAAAGAGGTATTCCAAGTCATGAAATCCAAAGACCTACAACCAAGATTGCTCTATCCAGCAAAACTTTCATTTAGAATGGAAGGACAGATAAAGTGCTTCTCAGATAAGATCAAATTCAAGGAGTTCATCATCACCAAGCCCTTATTATATGAAATGTTAAAGGGACTTATCTAAGAAAAAGAAGTTAAAGAAACATGAACAGTGAAAGGACAACAAACTCACAGTTATTAACAACCACACCTAAAACGAAAGCAAACTAAAAGGACAGCTAGATCAGGAGTGGAAACATAGAAATGAAGATCTCAAGGAGGGTTAGCAACAGGGGAATGGGAGGAGAAGGGGGGAGAAGGTACAGAAAATAAGTAGCATAGACAGTAGGTAGAAAATAGCTAGGGGGAGAGCAAGAATAGTATGGGAAATATGGAATCTAAAGAACTTGAGACACATGGTCATAAACTAAAGGGGGGGTAATGGTGGGGATGGGGGGGTAGGGTGGAGGGGAATGAAAGGGGGAATAGAACAACTGTAACAGCATAATCAATAAAAAAAAATTAAAAAAAATGCCCAACATGAGATCTACTTGGGGAAGAAAGTGACCAGTCCCTCAAAGGAGATAGGTCCTGAACACCTTATTCCCTGCGTTTTTATTGAATTCAGCTCACACCGAGATACATGGAATGCACACAAAACTCATCAACCTGTGTCCAAAAAGCTTTAGTCATGAAAAACTGACATCATTTACAGATAATTGAAGAAACACAGGGATTGTCTCTGGTCAGTGTGTGCTTTAGCTCAAGTGTTTTGTTTCTTAGCAACAAGGCAGAGCAAACCTCAAAGTAAACAATGTATATTCTTCCTTCGGCCAGATTCCCCCCCAGAGCCATCTGTTGGAGTACAAGGTAATAGCTGCCTCTGGCATAGTTGCCAGGCTGAGCCAGAAGGGGAGAGCAAAGCAGCCAAGAGACTAGGAGACTTTACAGAAAGACTGAGGACTTGGGCTATGACAAAGCCAATGGATGAGGGTCTTTCTGCCACTTCTCTGAAGACCCTTACGTCCTTTCCTGATGGTCTGTCATGACTGTGCCTGTCTTAGGTTGCCTTATCCCCCAGGGTCTTACCTGTCATTGGCTGACCAGTCATCCACCCAGCCAAGCAGGGGAAAGTGAATGAGGCAGGGGCAGTGCTCCTCCTGGCAGCCCGGGCCTCAGAGCCGTTATGTTTTGCCTCCTTAGTAACACATGGCCCAAGGCCTTTTCATTCAGCCCTAGCTGTGGAACAAAGGTGACAGTCCCTGAAACCAGGCAGGACGGCTCCCAACAGCAGTGGAGAGTTGTTTTAAGAATGCTGATTACTGCCAATTTTGAAGTAAAACCCCCAGCCCTGGCTTATATGGCTCAAAGGACCAAGTGCTGGCACGTGCCTGGGCCATGTCTCCTGGTTGGTGCCTAGCAGAAGGTAACCAATGGTGTATATTTTGCACATTGATGTTTCTCTCCCTCTGTTTCCTTCCCTTCCCCTCTCTCTGAACATAAATATCAAGAGTAAGTAATTTCAATGTATAAAACGGCTTTGTGTATAGAGATTCTCTTCCAGGCTATCAGAAATGTTTTACTAAATACTGACAGAATGTTACATAGCCACTAAATAGTAGTTAGGAAAACATTATAGTTTGAACTTAATTGTAGGTGCATATAGGAAATTATTTTTGAAAAATGTATGAAAAATAACTTAGAAACAGGAATGATGACTAATCCCACACTTGGGACTATGGAATTTCTAGAGAGAGAGGAAGGAAAAGGGAAACATCAATGTGTGGTTGCCTCTCACATGGACCCACTGGGGGGCTAGGATGCAACCCAGGGAATTGAACCAGCAACACCACCAGTCAGGGTGGCACTATGGATTTTTTAAAACTTAAGTAGGAACTTAATTTTGGCTACTTGCCAAAATAGCACCATGAAGAATCTGAGCATACAAAATGGGTTATGCTCTTTGGTTTATTTTTAAATGTACTTTTTTTTTTTTTTTTTTTTTAGATTTTATTTATTTATCTTTAGAGGGGAAGGGAAGGAGAGAGGGAGAGAAAGTGGGGGGGGATTGTTGGTTAGGCATGTCTCACTAGTAAAGAGGGGGTAATGATAAAAATTCTATTTATTTTTAGAGAGAGGTTAAGGGCGGAGAGGGAGAGAAACATGGTGTGTGGTTGCCTCTTGGTCATCCCCAACTGGGGATTGAACCAGTGACCCCTTGGTTCACAGGCACAGACTCAATGCACTGATATATCAGGATGATGCTCTACCCAACACCCGGCCAGGGCCAGTTACCTTTTTTTTTTTAAACGTGTGGTTTTTAAATGTTTGATAGTGCATTACCTCTACTTGCCACATCTCATTAGGCTACTCTGTGTGGTAACAGTTTCTCAAACTTTTGCGTTTTGACCTTGCCAGTATTGAGGAATACTAAAGACATTTCATAGGATGTTTTTATTTTACAATTTATCTCTTTTTAGAGAGCCGAAGTGAGGAAGAGAAACATCAATGGGAGGTTGCTTCTCATGCGCCCCCTACTGGGCAGGTACCCAGACTGGGGGTTAACTAAAAGGTCCCTGAGCCCCAACCAGGGCAGGATGTTTTTAATTTTGGATCTGTCTCATGTTTTCCACATGGTTATGATGAAATTATGAGTATTTAGGAGGACGCTTACAGAGGTGAGGTAACATTCTCAACACAAAAAAAGCCATGTATTAAAAAATCAGTCTGGCCTAGTTAGCTCAGTTGTCAAACGAACACAGATCACACAGAATTTTCATGCTGCGACAACAGGGTTACCCGGCCGGGTCCCAGAAGAAATTTCCTGTGAGGCTTTCCAAGACTCCTAGAGCTTGAAGATGAGGGGTGGACCGTAGCATCTCTTCTCTTCTCTGTCTGGGGCATTTCACTTAGCGCGGTGCCCTCGAGGTTCGTGCATGTCGTCAGAATAATTTGGCTGTTGTAAAACAGCGTTAAGTAATGACTCCTGCCGACCTTCAAAAGCTCACGTTAGGCCGAGAGCCTATAGTACTCATAATGCTTGTGGTAAGGGCTCTGGAACAAGTGTTTGCTGACACAGACCAGACGTGTGATTCTACAAGTCACCCCCTTTCCCTTCCCTGCTGAGGCCGGAGCTAAGTCAGATGCACCCCACAGCCTAGGCAGGGAGGAGGTACTTACTGGACAAGACTCCCCAGCACTGAGCTCGAGAAAACACTGCTTAACCCCACCAGATGCCTGATGTTTGACAGCAACTTGCTCCCCCGAGGGGGGGGGTGCACCGTTCCCGGAAGCACTGCAATACCGGGTCGATGCGTGGAGTGGACGGAGCAAGCCCCTATTCCATCTCCCAGCTCCAAAAATCCATTTAATATATTGTCCTCGGATAGAGGACGTATCAGATATTAAACTGATAAGAACAGATACTACACTTGATCTTAGCCAAAAGGCCGAGAAGCGATGCTGAGTGCTCTGCCCCCGCCGGCACCCTCCTCGTGTCCCGCATATTCAAGTCACGGTGAGAACCCTAACCCTTACTCCGGGTCTGATTTCTTCGCGCGGCCCACAGTACTGTGGATGTCACCAGACTCTAGTGCGGATTTTTTGCACTCTACATTTTTAACCAGAAATCCTATGTACATCCCTGGCAGATCCCCCATTCCAGCGCAGAACAGCCATTCCCGATCTGCATGCCCCGCCTTTTTGCCCCCAGGAGGCGTGGCCTACCCGACAGACTCCACCCTCCCCACTGCCTGTGGTTCAAGACTGGGCTACTCAGCTATCAGATTCTGATCCAGTGGAGTTTGTTCACTGTCCATCGTGGAAGGCAGGGTCACAGAGAGGTACCGCGGCTGAGGAAAGCGCCTTCCCATTTCCCCGTTTCATAGAGGAGAAAGCTCGCTGCGTGTGATGAGAGTCTGACTTCTCGGGGATGTTTGCTGACAGCTTTGCAGCCTCCCCTCTTCCTCTTCCTCTTCCTGTTCCCCTCCCGCCCTACAGCTGGGCCAGCTGCGGAGGGCGCCTTGCTCCAGGACCTCTGCTCGCCACCCCGAAGACACCAGCCCGGGCTCCGCTCCTGGCTCTCAGGCCACTTTCAAATCTGCCCCCGCCTCCGGAAAGCCCGGTGCTGGGTTACACACCTTTCATACCCTCTTGGTGCGTGTGCGGCCATCGGTCTCGATATCCCTAACAAACTTGGTGGGCAGGGGGGTGCACGTGGTACTGCAGAGGGGCAACACAAGCAGGAAGGCAGGGGGACTTGCCCTCAACATAGGTCCACATGGGCCCAAAGGCCTCCCCTCCGGACTGAGTGGCCTCCCGTCTGCGACTGAACCGGGGACTCTGTTGTCCTCTGTCCACACTGTTCACTGAGTGCCCACAGTGTGTTAACACGAAGCCAGTGCGGTGTGATCATAAGCCGACTCACGCCTCGATTTGCAGGAGCGGATTGAAGACTGGCGTGGGCCCAGACTAAGCAGCCCCGAGGTGGCAGCGTCTTCACTGGACACTGTGGAGAGAGCGCCAAGGCCCCTGGAGAGCTCTGAGGTGCGCCAGCTTTGGCCCAGTCCCGGCTACTGGAGTCCTGGTGCTGTGTGGTGGTGCTGGGTCACCACCACGATCTCAATGGGTCACCAGGAGATGCTGACGCATGCAGCCAAGGTGGCTCAACGCTGCCGTCGATCTGGAGGAACGGCTTCTCCTTCCCTATCAACTGGTGGGACCTCATTGTCCTGGACTGTAGGGGTGTGGCAGAGCAAGGTCAGGGCTACCCGGAGGGACCGGATGGACCTCACTCATCTAAACCAGAGGCCCAACGTCAGGCAGCCCGCACTCGTTGACACGAGCAGCCGGGTTACCTGCTTCTACCTGGGATAGGGTGTGACGAGACTGGTCCTGGTGGCTGCACACAGGTCAGCAGGCTCATGGCGCCGACCGCGACTGCTTGATGGCCCTAGACAAGACCCAGGCCGTGCCCCGCAGCTGTCCTCCACCTGTGGCAGATCGCTGAATGGGACTACAGCTGGCACCCCACCACAACCCAGGCCAAGAGCCCCAGTCCCCGGGGCACTTGTCCCGCAGCCGGCGGACCTTACGCTGGCGGGGGCCCAAGCAGTGGTGTTTCAGTGCTCACCACGAGCCCCCAGTAAAGGGCAGAAAGAGACAGGGCGGGAAGGCCGGGCGGGAGCGGGGGAGTTAGGGGTGGAAAGATACATACGTACCTCCGCCACCTTCCCGCCCCTCAAGTCAACTTCAATTCCCCCCTCTACTCTCCTCCCATGCGGCTCCTTAGCTCTCCAGCCGCCCAGCTACAGGGAGCCAGAGCTCCCCAAATCAAGCAGACTACTGTGAGGTCGAGTTGGGGCAGACTTCCCCAAGACTTAGGCAAATGGCTGCAAAAAAAGCAGGATGCCAAACTCCACACACACTACCTGTTCCCCACCCCGGCGGGCGCGAAGACAACAGCGACCACTACTCCCTGTTAATAAGCAAACCCAAGACAACAGCCCAGTTTCTGCACTTCAGACAACCAGTTCTTGCCCCCCGAGGGGGGTGCACCGTTCCCGGAAGTACTGCAATACCGGGTCGATGCGTGGAGTGGACGGAGCAAGCTCCTATTCCATCTCCCAGCTCCAAAAATCCATTTAATATATTGTCCTCGGATAGAGGACGTATCAGATATTAAACTGATAAGAACAGATACTACACTTGATCTTAGCCAAAAGGCCGAGAAGCGATGCTGAGTGCTCTGCCCCCGCCGGCACCCTCCTCCTGCCACCCCTACTTAACTCATGGTGAGCTAGGTCACCGGCAGTCCACGCCTCACTTCCTTTGCTTCTTTGGCAGCACCATAGCATCACCAGATAGTAAACTCTGTGCCGATTTTTCGATTCTCTATCATTTAAAGAGAAATTTCTTTATCTGTTGTTGCACCGTCCTTCTCGGGTAAACCGCCATTTAATTTGCATGCCCGCCCACCGGGAGGCGTGGCTACGGCGGGCCGACTCTTCCACCCGGTGGCTGGCGCCTCTGAACCTCAGCTGGGAGGTCCAGTTCCTCTTTGGTACGAACCGAAAGGACAGAACCTAAGGGGAGTCGGGCTGGGCGGCAAGAGAGGCCTGTAGAAAGGGGCCGTGGGCAGAGCGTTTTCCCGGAGGAAAACAAGTCGGTAGGCAAGTCTCAAGACAGTCGCCAGAAACGCCTCGACTGTACCGTGTGCAATTTGGCTCGCTGTCGGATGAGGGGCTCATTGTGAGTCAGGGGAGCGGAAGGTCTGGGAGGGGGAGGGGGCGTGTCATGGGGGAAGACCCTGGCGGGCAGCTGGAGGGGTTCTCGCCAACTCCAGCACCGTCGTCTGTCGGCGCGTCTGTGAATGACCCATATCCTGGGCTCCGCCCATCCTTTCCCTTCCCTTCTCCCTCACCTGTGTATTTCAAGTACAAGTACCCCACTGACCACTCTTTGGGACAATCCTTTGTCTCCCTCGCGGAAATCAGAGGTCACTGAGGGCGGGGGCATCATCAGTACTTATCTCTAGATCCCAGCACTAGACCAGTGCCGGGCGTACGTAGCAGGCGCTCGGTCAACGTTTGAGTGAATAAACAAACGATGGCCCGTTAGGAGGCTGCTAGGCCGGAACCGGTGGGAAGGTGGGGAAAAATCTGGCCAGGGGTGGCGGAACACCAGAGAGGAGTGAGGTGACTGCTGGGGGTGCTCCGGGAGTCAAGGCCAAGGCAAAGCGTTAAGCTCCTCCACCCGCCCACCCCTCCAAGTGCCCCTCTGTGGCAAAGACTGCCGGCTACCCAGTCGGCACCTACCTCTCCCGTCCTCCTTCCTAAAAGGACTTCAGTTTAGTTGGGCGGGGGGGAGGGGGACGGGGGACGCAGGGTGTCATGTATTTGACCTCAGAAAAGCTAGAAGGTATCGAGGACGTAAAGCGCGGACCCCCCTAACCCCCCCCCCCCCCCATCGGTCGTTTCACCCTGCAGCACAGAAAGCCGGATCGCAGGCGTTGTCCGAGCCCTCGCCCGTGCCGGCCGCCCGGGCCGAGCGCTGTAACGCGTATTCCCTCAATTTCCGTTGCCTGGCCTGTGAGGTGAACGGTCCCCCCGTGCCCCCCGCCCCCCGTGCCCCCCGTGCCCCCTTTCCTCCCAGCTGCCAAATAATTGTAGACGCCCATAATCACCCCCGTAGCAGAAATGGATGCACAGGCATATAGACACCCACATGGACACAGACAGGCACACTCACAGACTCACCCCGGTGGTAGTCATTCCGCTGCTCTAGCGCACAGCACCTAGGAGAGTACTCCACGCCCACGTGGCATTTGGTATACTCGTTGAACGAATGCATGAGAGACGCCTAGCCCGTGAGTACTTTGACTACCTACACCTACCCAACCCTGCTACTGGCAGCCCCACTGCAGGCGAGAAGAAGAAAAGTGAGCGCAGGCAGCAGGGCCCGCCCCAAGGCCGAAGAAGACAAGCCGCAGGAAGAGTGGGAAACCCAAGTAGACCAGAGCAAACCTGCGCGCAGTCGAAGAAACCACAGAAGCCTACTGTTTGTACCACGAGTTGTTTCCCCCGAGGGGGTGCACCGTTCCCGGAAGTACTGCAATACCGGGTCGATGCGTGGAGTGGACGGAGCAAGCTCCTATTCCATCTCCCAGCTCCAAAAATCCATTTAATATAATGTCCTCGGATAGAGGACGTATCAGATATTAAACTGATAAGAACAGATACTACACTTGATCTTAGCCAAAAGGCCGAGAAGCGATGCCGAGTACTCTGCCCCCGCCGGTACCCTCCTCCTGCCACCCCTCTTTAAGTCACGGTGAGCCACGTCGCCCTCAAGCGAAGATGCATCTCCCTAGTATCCTGACATGCACATAGAACACATTAGCCCCCGTGGAGACCTTTTTCCAATTCTCTACGTTTTTAAGTTTTAAGTGAATTCTTATAACCGTTTGGCACGCTGGCTAAACTGCCAGCGCGTGCTGATTTGCATGCCCCGCCTTTCCCGTGCGGGTCGATCTCCTCCCTCCCCCCCCCCCCCCCCCGCCTCCGGACGACCACTGTGCGCATGAGCGGAAACTGGGCTGTGGCCCAGCTCTTCCTTGGTACCAGCTCCCGCGAAATGACTGGGCCCAGGCGATTGCCGCGCCTGCGATCCGAGCGGTCGGTGGACGGTGGACGGGAGTGGGAGCAGAGAGGTCCTAGTTCCGAAGGAAGCCGGCAGGTCGTCGCTGTGAAGACCAGAGGGTTCCCTGGGGCTGGCTCGCTCCAGGGAGCCCAGGCCTGTGCGGCTTCGCCGGGCAGGGGCTGCAGAGAGAAAAGTTAACGCCGGAGATCCGGCCCTGCGAGGGCTGACTCCCTCCCCGGTCGTCGGGACGCCCTGCTCTGTCGGCTGGGCGCTTGGGCAAAACTCCGTCACCTCCCGAGCCTTGGTGTCCCCAGCTGAGAAGTGGGAACACTACTTCTCAGCCGCCTACCTCGTGGGAGAGAGAACGTACATGGAGTTCACGAGGCCGCCTTGGCTTGTTTACTCGTCTGGAATGTGGGTCCCTGTGTCTGACGAGGTTCCAGGGAAGTGTCAGGGTCGTGGCTGTGACACTGAAACAGCGGAGCCTGTATTGTGTCCCATTGTCCATAGGTAATACAATAGGAAACACTTGTCCTTTGGGCCAGGCTTTGCGCTGAGTGCTTCCCTCGTGTGTCAGACTCGCAAAGTGGACCCACAGATGGAGTAGTCGCGACCCAGAGGCCAAGCGACTTGCCCAAAACCACACGGCCGCTTAGTGGGAGAGGCAGAATCCGCCCATGAAGCCCACAGCATGGGGCACCGAGACAGAGAGACAGAGAGAAATATGTGACTGTGCGTCCAGCTCCCTAGGAGAGGCGAGTGTCGCTGAGCCCCAGCCCCCTCTGGTGTGGCGTGGCGGCTGGCTGAGAGCGTAGACTTACTTGCAAGACCTGGGCCCTCACCCCTGTGAACCTCAACAGCCCTGTGACCCAGTACTCGCCTCGGCCTCCTCGCTTAACCCTCTGCCTCCCGCAGGTCGTCTGTAAACTGGAGAGAACCAGCGGAGAAATTAGTAGGTGTCTTTACTAGGAAAAGTGGGACTTGGCCGGCACACGCCATACCCCCGTGAGGACCGAACACAGGGAAATCCCGCGGGCCCGTGCAGCTAGGAAAGGAGGGCGTGCAGTCCCGCGGTCGCTCTCCCCTCCGCCACCCAGGGTCCCCCTTCTCCGCCACGTGGCACCTGACTTTTTTTTATACATTTACTCGTTCGTTGCCTCTTAGCCTAATGGTGTGTGGGCTCCGGAGCGGGGACCCTCGTCTCTTTTGTCCACGTGTCTATCCTCGGTGCCGAGGACAGTGCCCGGCGTATACGCGATGCTCGGGTGGCTTCTCGTGGGCTGACCATCACCTGCTCTTTCCTTCACGGGAACGGAGAGTCCCTACCCGCTGCCCTTTGACTCGTTGGTCTGTTTTGCATCCCATCTCTGTCGTACGGGGTGGGTGGGTGTCCTGGCCTAGTAGTTCGGTGCGGGTCTGACTTGCGCTGTTTTCTGGACGGCTACGCCAGTTGGCCCAGCGTCTGTAGGGGGTGGCCCGTCTCTCCCCCCCGTTTCAGATGCCGCCTCTGTCATAGAAAGATGCCATGCCTGCCTCAGTGTGTATGTGCGGATAGGTGTATCTTTAGACCTATTTCTGGGCTTTTCTTTAAAAAAAAAAAATCTCCCGATATCCTGGCCTTGAAAAAATGTTTCGGTTTCAACCGGTTCTTCGGTTCGCGCCTGCTCGGTGCCTGCCACTGCGTGCGTCCTGAGATCACACAGGTGAACGTGACCTTGTCTCTCTGGTCTGCAAGGGGCCTGTGCCGTGCTCCTTCATTCCTCTTCTGGCTGCCACGCAACCGCATCCCCTGCTCACAAGGCTGCTGGGGAAGCCTCTGCCCAGCGGGACAACCAACGTCTGTCTGCCCTTGCCCGCCCTCGCCAAGGCCCACAGTTCCAGGCGCTCCTCAGTGTTCTGGCTGGAGCACCAGAGGGCTGCTGGCGGATGTGCCAGTGGAGGAGAATGGCCTCTTCCGGTCTAGACCCCACTGGACATGTTTTTTCTGACCTGCAGCTGCCCTGCCTCCACACTTTCACCCTGGGACAGCTCCATTATGTCCATGTTGTCACAACGGCTTTCGCAAGGAGTCGAAGATACCTTATGGGAGAGAGATTCCATATTACCCCCCAACCTTCTCTTCCTTCTCTCTGATACTTCCCTCTCCTCAATGCTCTCACTCTCTCCTCTGCCCCAGTTACAAAACAAAAGCACTCACTTTAAAACTATACACTTCTGCCCTGGCTGGTATAGCCTGAGCTATGGATGGATTGAGCTCCGGCTGTGAATCAAATGGTTGCCGGCTCGATTCCCGGTCAGGGTACATGCCTGGGTTGCAGGTCAGGTCCCCAGTAGGTAGGGGGCATGCAAGAGGCAACCACACATTGATGTTTCTCTCCCTCTCTTTCTCCCTCCCTGCCCCTCTCTCTAAAAATAAATTTAAAAAATAAAAGTGTACACTTCTACGACTAGCACCAGAACTAGGTCAGTCTGTCTGACTGTGCAGTGGGGAGCAACAGCCAGCAAAGATAGGGGTACATATGCTTAGCATTTTTAAGATTTTATTTATTTTTGCAGAAAAAAGGAGGGAGAAAGAAAGAGAAACTCTGATCAGTTGCCTTTCCCACACCCCCAGCTGGGGACCTGGCCCACAACCCAGGCATGTGCCCTGACCAGTAACTGAACCAGCGACCTGGAGGTTTGGGGGAGGACACCCGACTCACTGAACCGTACCAGTCAGGGCATAGGGCCTGTTTCACCTTAAGACAATTTCAAAGTGGGACATTTTGCCACAGCCTTGCTGCTCAAAACGTGGTATTGACCAGCAGCACTGGTGTCACCTGGGAGCATGTCAAAAATGCAGAGCTGGCCCGGCCAGTTAGCTCAGCTGGTCAGAGCATCATCCTGACGCACCGAGGTTGCCTGTGGGTTCCCAGTAAGCGCACAGACAGGAAGCAACCAGTGAATGTGTGAATAAGTGAAACAACAAACTGATGTCTCTCTCTCAGTTGAAAAAACAAAACACCCCAGCAAAACCATGGCCCTCAGACCTACTGAGTCAGAATCTGATTTTTTTAAAATATTTTTTAAAGATTTGTTTATCTTTAGAGGGGAAGGGAAGGAGAGAGGGAGAGAATCACCAATGTGTGGTTGCCTTGATGCATCCCCTGCAGGGAACCGGCCTGCAGGGAACCGGCCTACAGCCCAGGCATGTGCCCTGACTGGGAATCAAACCGCGATTGTCTGGTTCACAGGCCTGTGCTCAATCCACTGAGCTACACCAGCCAGGGCTCAGAATCTGACTTTAACACACTCTCCTAGAGCGCCTGTGCATATACACTCAAATTGGAGAAGTGTTCTGCTCCAGACTTGATGGCTGACAGAGGGAGTCTGAAGGGGAAGCAGCAAAACTGTTTTTCAGGATCTCAATTCCCACTATATGGCATCAATAACCGGAACCCAATTTCTCGCCACTCTTTTCTCAGTCTCATCTTCTAAGTCTCCGTGCGGTCTGCAAAGCACTTTCTAGAATCTCCTGGTGGTGAGAGACAGAGAAAAGGAAGGGCCCATTCATTACATGTGAGCTAAATTGTTGTTCTTTTTGTGAGTAGGAGGCTCCAAGAACTATGGGATGGAGGAGAGCTGTGGATGGGGTGATAAAAAAACACAGAGAAAACTAGGTTGCCAAGGGTTATAGATTGCCTTCCCTTTAATGTTTCTTGAGCCATGAGCAAAGAATGGATTCTTTTTTTTATAGATTTTATTTATTGCCCTGGCTGGTGTGGCTCAGTAGATTGAGCACTGGCCTGCAAACCAAAAGGCTGATGGTTCGATTCCCAGTCAGGGCACATGCCTGGGGTGTGGGCTAGGTCCCCCGTGGGGGGCATGTGAGAGGCAACCACACATAGATGTTTCTCTCTCTCCCTCCCTTCCCCTCTAAAAGTAAATAAATAAATAAAATCTTTTTAAAGAGATGGGAAGGGAAGGAGAAAGAGAGGGAGAGAACAGCGCTTGTTTCTTTTGTGCCCCCCACTGGGGACCTGGCGGGAAACCCAGGCATCAAGGCATGCACCCCGACTGGGAATCAAACTGGCCGCCTTTTGGTTCACAGGCCATAACTCAATCCACTGAGCCACGCCAGCCAGGGCTCTTTCTTTCTTATCATAAAAACATTTATTGGCTCCAGAAAGACAGAAGACGGGAGAGAAACATCAGTCCGTCTCTCTACCTTCCCACCAGTTGACTCTTATGTGCCCTCGCCAGGGATTGACCCCAGGACCTTGGCACATTGGGGACAATGCTCCAACCAACTGAACAATGAGGCCAGGGCACATCCCCACATTGTCTTTCAACATCCCAAACAAAAAGTGTCATTGATTCGATTTGACATCTGAAGAAGCTGCCGATGCTGAGCCTGACGTCCCAAGTCCCGAGCCTCCTTTCTCTTCTTCCTCCCACGGCACTGAGGGGCCCCTCCTGGGTAGCCCTTTTATATCTTTATTAAGGGTGGATCCTTATTCCCATCCATTTTGTGAAGAAAGTGGGTCAGGCTTTATGATTCCCACTTAACAAGTGAGAGAACTGTTTCAGAAAAGAGATTCGAGTTAATCAAACACTCTGGAGACAGACTCATCTATGCAGTGGCTGGTTTCGAGGCGCTGGAAGCCTTGCTGCTGAGGCCGCAGTGCAGAAGCCTGGACCCGCGTTTAAGATGCCGACCGGTTTGGGGGCCACTCTGCTCCTTTACTTGCGCTTCACCACCCCTAGGGGCACTGTGTCGTCCTCTCAGCCAGGACCAATTTCCTCTTCACAGCAGCAGGGCCAGCAGGGGGCAGCAGGGAGCAGCAAAGGCAGCCACCGCCCCTCAGAGTGTCTGTGCCTCCCAGCAGCCTGAAGTCATCCGTCCTGTGTTTACTTGACCTACAAGGAAACTCAGCTTCTGAGATGGAAAGTTCAAGGTCATCCAGATACTGAACAGACAGGGGTTTAGAGTCCAGACATCCTGGGGAGAGTCCCTGAGGTGGTCGTACTCCAGGACGGTGCCCGATTCCACCCACCCCAAGATGTAACATCTTTTGTTACGTCTTTGTATCTCAGAAACCAGAATGGCCCTGCCGGACGCAGCTCTGGGCTGGGCATCAGTTGATTGGGTGTAGTCTGGACAACCAAAAGGTTGGTTGGTTCCCATCAGAGTACATGCTTGGGTTGTGGGTTCTGTCCCTGGTTGGGGCGCCTACAAGAGGCAACTGATTGATGTTTCTCTCCCTCCTTTCCCCTCCCTCTAGATACAAAAGAAAAAAATTCTAAAAATAAAAAGAAGAGAAACCAGGATGCATTTTACATTCGATAGCAAGAGAAAACACTGCCGGTTGTTTACACGGCAGTGAGTCTCATTTCTGTTCTTTTTTCCTTTCTTGCTTAGGGGGTACATACACTATTGGTGTCTCTCATAATCAATAACATCTTCGATCTGTGGACTACTGCCATAATAGAAGCCTTGGTTTATCGAACGCAGTGTGTGACTCCAATTATTTCTGTTGTCACAATACCTCCAGGGTGGAGGCATCGTCACCCTTCCTTTGTAGGTGAGGAAACTGATCAGAGAGATAGAGGAACCAGATCGCAGTGGCATGTCTGGTAAATAACGCAGCTGGTACTTCACGGGACTTACCTGGCCCATTGCTTCCAACCAAACTTTATTCCTTCCACCATAAGCCATTCTAGGCCTTGAATAATAAGAATCTTGCTTTAAAAATCCAAGTGGCTACAATTAGGTGACAGCAGGGGAAGTTCCCTGAGGGCCAGGATCAGTTAAAATCCAGACCGGAAGGGATGTGGAGTAGACTCCTGGAACCCGGGAGTGTGGGGAAGTCCGAGGTCAGCAGTGGGGTTGGGGGACACAGTGGGCACAGGGGCTGCCAGAGTGGGGCTCAGAGAGGGAGACGAGAAGGGGCCCGATCTTGGCAGACGAGCCTGGAAACTCCCCCTCTGGCCTGAGGACCGGCTCAGAGGCTTGGGCACATTCCCCTCAGTTCAGCCCAGTCCCCCTCACCGCCCCCGCCCCAGCTTCTCCGGATCTGACCCCTGTCCTGTGCAGAGTAGGAGAACGAGAGGGAAAACGAGAGAGGAGGAGACACAGACAGGAACCCGCTTCCTCCTTTTCACATGCAGTTGGGACGCTGAGTCCCAACCCTTTCTCTTCCTCTTATCATTTTCCATCTAAATGATTTCAAAATTAGTTTATATGAAGATCAATGTCCAGTGAGAAGCCTCAGTATTGTCTTCTGCACCTGGAAACCCTTGTCATCTATTGTTGCAGATGGCGCCCTTGGGTGCTAGCCAAGGAAGAAAGCTCAGTAGGGCTGCCAGCTGGCCACAGCCCGGCGTCACGGTGAGGGCGAGCGCTTCCCGCGAATTCCACGGGGTCTTCCCACGACCTTCATGCTTAGAGACCCCGATAAGTCCCCTGATAAGTCCTCCCAGCTCACACCTGACACAGCCAGGACTGAACCTGAACCTGAGTCTCTGACTTCAAAGCCCAAGCTGACCCACTACTCTGGGTGCCTGAATGGACAAACTCTCCAGCCACCTGTCCTCTGGTTCACGGGCTGTCCCTGCACCCTGTGTGCGAGGCTGGGGCTGCATATGAAGTCCCTTTTTCCACCTGTCGGGCCCATATCCTGCCCTCAGCCCTGAAGCCAGACTCAGGCTCTGCAAGATTTATATCTGTGGGGACAGGCGTGGTCATGTAGGCGGTACATCAATAGTCTACTCAGACCCTGTCCCCAGAAGCTTTCTGGGCAGCAGAAAATGATCCCCTCCCCTGGCCACCCCACATACTGGGGACACGAGTCAGGGAAGATAAGCAGTACGGATCTGCAGCTCATCAAATACTTCCTCTTGTGCAATTCTCATCCATTAATCCGTTTGGTCCCAACACCAGTCCTCTGAAGAGGGTAACAAGAAACATCCTTCTGGTTCTACAGCCAAGGAAAGAGCCCAGAGGGGTTAGGCAGGGTCTGCAGGGTCAGAGGAAGAACTAGGCTCGGGATAAAGGCCCTCTCCAGCCGGCTGCCTGGCAGTTCCCGCGAGAGTTACCTGGACTTGGTATTTCCTGTCTTCCTGACTCAGCATAGAAGGGGATGGGGGCCTGGCGGACACGTGACTCCGGAGACCCTTGGGGAAAGGGGGAAAGCAGAGGGCCAGATGAAGACGCTGGAACCCTGGGAAGGGTAGGAGAAAGAAACCAGAGAGAAAAGCCAGCTGACTTCAGAATTGTCCGCAGGGCCATATGAGACTCCAAGCTAATGGTGGAAGGCGTCTGCTATCTGTTCAGGGCCCTGGAAAAAAAGACACATTACAGACGTTCCTGGGAGACTTGGGGGGAACACCTTCCTCCTCCCCTAGGCAGGGGGTCCTGCCCTGTTGTCGTGGTAGTGGCCACATTGTGAGGTGGTTCTGCTGACTGGCAGTGGGGTTGGGGGGAGAGGTGGCCGAGGTGGTGGGGCAGTGGCAGCATCCCGGGCTGAGCCTGCCCTGTTCCCTGCTGGGGGCCTTCTGCCACCCTCCCCCCACTATCATGGGTAGTGCTTACCACTGGGAGGCCCGCCGCCGGCAGATGGCTTTGGACCGAAAGAGGTGGCTGATATCCAAACAAGAGCAGCAGCAAGAACAGGTGCCTGAGAGGGGTCAAGTTCATCAGGGTCCCGGAATGGGGGAGGGAAGACAGACCCCATAGAAGGTTGGGGAATGGGAGGAGAGCAAGGCCTTTGGGTGTCCCTGTGGATGAACTCTTTTTAAGAATATTTTATATTTTTAAGCCCTGGAGGGTGTAGCTTAGTGGATTGAGCATGGGCCTGCAAACCAAAAGATTGCAGTTCAATTCCCCGTCAGGGCACAAGCCTGGGTTGCAGGCCAGTTCCCAGCAGGGTATGCACCAGAAGCAACCATACATTGATATTTCTCTCCTTCCTTTCCCTTCTAAAGATTAAAAAAAAAGAATATATTTTTAGAGAGGGGCAGAGAGGGAGAGAAACATCCATGTGTAGTTGCCTCTCATGCGCCCCCTACTGGGGACCTGGCTCTCAACCCAGGCATGTGCCCTGACTCTGAATCAAACTGGCGACCCTTTGGTTCACAGACCAGCACTCAATCCACTGAGCCGTGCCAGCTGGGGCTGTTGGATGAACTCGTGTGTGTGTGTGTGTGTGTGTGTGTGTGTACGACTCAGCTTTGCTGAGCCCTACGTGGGGGCTGAGGGAGCTTGGGCCTGGTAGGTTTTAAAGCTGCACCGTCCAATAGGGTGGCTACCAGTGTGCGTGCTATTGAGCCCTTGAAATGTGGTGATCTGAGGAACTCAACTGAAAATTTTACACACACTTAATTGATTTAAATAGAAATTTTATTATTTTTAAAAAGATTTTATTTATTTTTAGAAAGAGGGGAATGGAAGGAGAAAGAGAGTTAGAGAAACATCAGTGTGTGGTTGCCTCTTGTGTGGTCCCCACTAGGGATCTGGCCTGCAACCCAGGCATGTGCCCTGACTGGGAATTGAACCAGCGACCCTTTGGTTCACAGCCCACACTCAATCCACTGAGCTACACCAGCCAGGGCTAAATAGAAATTTTAAAATACTCAGTTAACATGTTGGAAAGCCTTATGTTTGGACCACTTGGGTACGTGGACCTACTTTTTCAACCGGAAATTCGATGAAATCTAAATCTAAATTATTTTTGTTGAAAGGTTGTGGCCTAAATAAGATGTGCTATTAAGTGCAAAATGCATGCTGGGTTTTGAATACTCAGTACAAAAACAAAGAATATAAATTATGTAATATTTGTATTGATTATCTGTTTGGGTGTGTGAGGTTAAATAAAATCATTATTAAAAAGTTTTACCTGTTTCTTCCTCTTTGTGTTGCTACAAGAAAATGGAAAATTACATGTGGCACATATTATATTTCTATTGGACAGTGCTGTTTTAAAAAAAAAAGATTTATTCACTTTTAGAGAGAGCAGAAGGAAAGGAGAAAGAGAGGGAGAGAAACATCAGTGTATGAGACAAACATCGGTTGCCTCTCACACACCCCAAACTGGGGACCTGACCTGCAACCCAGGCATGTGCCCTGATCTGGCAACGAACCGGCCACCTTTGGGATTGCAGGCCGGCGCCCAGTCCCACTGAGCCACACCAGCCAGGGCCGGCCAGTGCTGCTTGAAAGCATTTGCACCGAGCTATTCTTTATCCTGTACTGCAAATTGTTTTTCAGTGCGCAGTTCCCAAGCTAGGAAGCAGGTGCTCAGAGACCGATGCTTCCTAGACAGGGACTGTGCTGGGGGCACCGGGGGCCCTGTCACCAGAGGAACCGTTCTTGGGTGTTGCTGTGGGCGAAAGGAGACAGCTCATGCTGTAGCCTCAGCCCCCGGTCCGGGGAGTGCAGACCCTTGGGGCACCTCTCGCTCTAGATTTGGTTGTCTTGCTCCCAAGGCGTCTGGCGGACGAGTGAGTGGGTGGGAGGGAGAAGGATGTCACTTGCCGGGTGCTTCTTGACAGAAACCAAAGCAACCGCAAGAGGACAGATGCCAAACTGAGAAACAACCCCGGCCACCTCCAGAGTCACAGCAGGAGGTGCGGCTGCCACAGGTGCTACCACAACCACCCCCGGCAGCACCGCCACAGCCACAGCCACAGCCACAGCCACCACCGCAGCCAAGGCAACAAAACTTCCAAGACCCTCTCCTTCAGTACACCTCCAAACACAGTCTCCAGAACTCCCAAAAGCTCGGTCCTCAGCTTGTCTCAGTGGGGACACAACAAGACGGAGGGCAATCCAACTGTTTTAACGACAAGTTCCAAGGAGGGAAGAAAAGCCCTCAAGATCCTGGTAAATGTGAAGCCTTATCCTAGACCTACAGTTCAGATCCACGTTACCCCACCCTCTGACTCTCCCCAGCAACCTTGGCCTTAACTTGGGGGCCACTCCCTGTGTTTGCACCAGCCTAGCACTGTGAAGAAGGGTGCCAGCTTCAGGAGGGGGTGGCTCAGAAGCTGTTAGCTCTTCCTCCAGGGCGAGGGTGGCTAGAGGGTGCCGCGTGAGTTGTAGGCTTAGCAACAGAGACTCTGGGCCCTGTGAGGCCCGGCACAGGGGGCCGCAGGTCCTCACTGAGAACTTTCAGGTGGGCTCAGTCTGCGCCTGGCCCCAGGTGGGGGCTGCCGCCTGCCCCCCAGTCACGTAGTAAAGAATCTGCCTCTGCCGTGTTCCGGTGTCAGAAACTGCCAGATGGGCAACATGTGCTTTGTTTCACCGTCAGGTTTCAAGAAGTCAAGCCAGCCCCGCCCAGATAAGTACGCCAGGTGCCCAAGATTCACGGTGAGACAGGGCGTGAAAGGCAGGCTCGCTCCAGCTGCGTGTCTGTGTGCGCCTGGGAGTGAGTGTGTGTGGGTCTAGACAGCTTCCTCGGCAGGACTGAGGGAGGGGCTGCAGTGACTTCTAAAGATTTTATTTTTTGGAGAAAGGGAAAGGGAGGGAGAAAAAGAGGGAGAGAAACGTCCATCCGTTGCCTCTCTCATGCACCCCGACCAGGAACCAAACCTGCAACCCAGGCACGTGCCCTGACTGAGAATCAAACCAGCGACATTTCATTTCGCTGGACGATCCCAACCAACGGAGCCACACTGGTCAGGGCTGTGATTATTTCAAAGTCACTGCTGGATGGCCCACTCCCCTGTTCCTTACTTCCTAAAAATGTCTAAATAGGGGCTATTGCCTAGCACTAAGCATCAGTGGAGGGGTTGACAATCTATTTGGAGAGAGAGGACAGGTGCCAGAGAAGCAAACCATGGAGGCTGTTGGAAGAGCCAAGTCCGTCCGCGACAACTGCAGCAGGAGGAAGCCAAGACCACAAGGCAGCAGGTGGCGGCCCCAGTCGAACCGCCATGCCCCAGTAGCGTGACCGCATCTCTGAACCTCAGCTGCCCCATCCAGAAATCAGTAATAGCAACGCCCCCTCCTTCACGGGCTCATGAGCGCTGGCATGTGGCAATGACAAGACATCAAAGCACTTAGCTGAGAGCCTGGCTCGTTCTAAACCCTTTTAGGAGGAGGACTAGACTGTTACATTTCACTTTGATTTCTCTGGTCTCAAAAGGCTTCATGTCTGAAACCAGCCAGCTCAGTGAGTGCTAAGTAACCTGTTCTGCCTCCTCTCTCTTCCTTTTCTCAGTCAACGAATTACGTACAGCAGTGGTGAGCCAGAGGTAGAGTCCGAGACCAAGCTGGCCATCAGTACGAAACAGACAAGCAATCCCAGCTTCTTGCCACCCAGCAACACCTCCACCCCAAAGCCACCCTGTCTGGATCTGGAATAGGTGGCGGCTTAGCTGGGAATGAAATGTTTCTTCCTGGAAAGGAGACTGGCCAGCTGTGGGGCTGGGGGGAGGGGAAGGGGGCAGGAAGACCCACGAAGGGGCTGGAGAGGGTGAGAGGGTGGTGAAAGGCAAGTGCATGCTTCTCTACGCAAAGCCAGTGGGAGAGCTTGGCCTTGGCCTCCCAAGTCTACAGCTCTGCTACTGGGCTTTTTTTTTCCCTCTCCGATGATAGTTCCGTGGGGGCTTCAGGGGTGATTCTGCCAGGAGCCACCACCCCTGCCGCCTAGCCGATGCTTAGAGATACAGCCACTGGGGTTGTACAAGGAGGGGTTGCCTCCCACCAGAGCAGGTGGGGGCAGCAGCAGGAGGTGGTGGTGGAAGGGGAGGGAAACTGGCCCACAGAAACACACAGGGCTCTTCCGGGTCTCGGCCTGGGCCCGTCGGAGGAGCGGTGACAGACAAGAGGTCTCGGCCTGGGCCTGTCGGAGGAGCGGTGACAGACAAGAGGTCCCTCTTCCAGCTGGGACTAGCGAGGAGGACGCCTCGGTCCTGTTCTCCTGGCCCACATAGTGGTGCCTCTGGTCGGACTGGGGCGCCTCGGCGCAGTACTTCCTGAGGGCGTGGCTGGGGGCGGGGCACAGAACAGGACTCAGGTTAGAAGGGGCCGGCCTGAGAGGTAAACTGGGAGAGAGCACGCTCCTTGGGAGCCATCTCTGAGGTCAGAAAGACAGGACACGTTACAAAGGGGCTCAGGGCCCGGGCAGGAGGCCTTGACACCCACCAGGACGTGAACAGGCTGACATCAGACTTGTCCCCCAGCTCCCGTCCCACTCGCAGGAGAAAATTTTTTTTAACTTTGTTAAGTATAGTTTATTGATTACAATATAAATCTTTACATTCGGTGACGTACACTCAGCAGCAGCCCTAGCCTGGCTTTTCTGGACTTTTGTGCTCTGGCCAGCACCGCCCTGACCCCGGGGCCTAGACAGCAAAGTGTGGAGACACACAGTCCAGCCTCCTTCCTCCCGTTGTCCCAGTCTGCCAGCCAGCGGGCTCCATCACCAGTCCCCCCTCCACCCATCCTACTCCAAGTTCGACTTTCCCCACCACCTCAGCTCATCCCTCTGCTGCCCAATAAAACCTTAGTGAGCAAACACCATTTCTGCTCAGCTAGAGAAGCTGCCTCTGCTCAGAGCCCTGTGGGGCCTGGAGTCCCTGGAGCTTAGTTTCAGCTGAGTGACAGCAGAGACAGGAGGGGTCTAGACATGGCCCTCCTGAGGAGCTGCTCCAGACAGCCAATGGCCAAAGCAAAGCAGATGCCTCCGGCAGCAGACGCTGCGTCCTAGTGCGGCAGAGCCTGGCCACTCGGCTGGGTGCTGCCAGCTTCGCCACAGCCGTGCTGTTTGGCTGGCTATGCCTGCTCCTTCAATAAATAATACTTTTCTTTCCCAATAAATACCTTTGAAAACAACTCTGGCTTTGTCTGATTTTCCCATGTAGGCCCAAAGGGCGCCAGGTACCTTCCTCCCCTCCCCTACTACTTTGCTCCTACTGTGAAGAGAATAAAAAACTGTTTTGTGGAGAGAAGCGTGGGATGGAGAACAGCTGTCTTCCTAGGAATGAGGACCGCCTTTAAGCAGGAAGGACGCAGAATAAAAGGGCCTCAGCCAATCCGGCTGTCAGATGGGCAGGGGCAAGTTACCAGGGAGAAGCGGCCCATCACCATCCCTTTGTCACACGACCACAGCTGGGAGGCACAGGAGAACACCTGTGTACCCTGAGAGACCCTAGAGTCAGCACTGAATGCCCCCTCTCCCCTGAGTTGCTTCCCTATCACTAGGTGGGGAGCCTGGGAAGAAGTCATGTTTCTAAAGCCAGAAAAAAATTAAAGCTTCCTCCACACGGAGGCAGGAGGAAAGGCCAGACCTGAGGAGCTGGGCAGCTCAGGTGCTCAGAACAGAGAGGCAGGGCCCGCTGCAAGGCCTCCCAGGAAACACCAGCTCAGGCTTTCCCCTAGGCAGCCCGAGAGGAAAGGCTGGCGGCAGCCCCTAGCAGAGCTGGGCCTCCGAGCCCGTGGAAATCAGAGGCTACTGCTGTGCGTGTGCGCAGTTGCCTTCCACAGAAAGCTTCCTGCGCTTAGTGGGGAGAGTGGGGGGCGCGTGGGAGGGCATGACAGAGCAGTCACCAGAGTCCTTTGTGGGGCACGGCAGAGCTGTGAGATGCAGAGCAGGCTGGCAGGCTCCCGGAGTTTGGGGACAGCAGCCAGGTCACGGCGGGTGCGGCACCAGCGAGTGGGGTGCTGACCTGTTTCCCCGGCAGTCCACGTACTCATAGCTCTGGAAGACCAGCTGCTCCGCATGGCTCAGGTAGGTGCAGGTCAAGGTGCCCCTGGAGAGGAAGCAGGCTCGATTCCTGAGTCTGGGAGGGAGAGCCAAGCTCTGGCCCTGCTCTGCTGACTCGGGAGGGCGGGTCGGCTCCCTTGGATACCACCTCCCCCTTTCTGTGGGAACCCACTCCGCTAAGGCATCTGGGATCGCCACCCCACCTGTGATCCAGACAGCTCTGTGGCTGCCCCACCAACAGCTTATTAACAAGGTGGGGCCTAGAGAAGGGGCTGGGCCTGCTTTTCCCAAGAACAGATTCATGGGGTCAGCCTGGATGACGCTCCTCACACAAGGTGGAGCCGAGGAGTCAGAATGAAGTCAGAAGCCAGAGAGGGGACACGGGGCTCCGAGTACTACTTACTGGATGTGCAAAAGCACATGGTGGACATTGATTTTCTGCCAGCTACAGATTTTGCTGAGAGAGGGAGGGAGAGAGGGAAGGGGGAGAGGTAAACACACAGGACCGTGTTTCACACTGAGCAGCCTATCAGAAGCTTAGAGACCCAAGGGTTCTACCCCCCTCATCTCCTCAGGCCCCTTCCCATCAGGGGCCCAAATGCCACTCCACCCTGTCTCCTCATCCTGAGGACAGTATGTCACCCTCTGGCAGTATCGATCCTCTGACCCCACCCACTGGGCCCAGGGATGGGCAGGCTCCTCCCACCAGAAAACAAAGCATTTAACCTTCTCTGCAGTTCAGGGCAAGGGGCCTAGGGTCACAGATTGTAAAGATGAATGGAATGCAAGGCTGTTCTGCATTACAATCTAGGTCCCAAAAGGCAGAGGGTGGGGGACCCTGAGTCATGGGAGCTTCAGTCACGTCCGCAGGCCAAAGGCTGGCCACCGGGTTTGTTAGGCAATCCGGGAATCTGATGGGGATCAAAGCCAGGTCTGCAGCCAGAAAAGAGGCCGAGGGAGAAGAGATGGAGGCACACTCACTATGTGTTTTCATCCCCGATCTCGTTGGCTACTCCATAAAAAATCTGTCAACCAAACAGTTACAGGGTTAGCTCCGACTCCCGCCACTGCCCACTTCCCACCACCACACACATCCACACACCTGCGGGCAGGGCTGGCCAGGGACAGGGAGTCACCTGTTCACTGGCCAAAGGGCCAATGTGGAGGAGGAGGCTGCTGGAGACCCGCCCCACCATGAGGGACAGATGCAGGACCTCAGTGGTTAGCTGGGTCACCGTGATGGGGTAGTAGTTGCTATTGGAGACGTTCAAGACATTCTGGCGGGAAGAGAAGGGTGACAGTGGCTGTCCTTACAAAGGGGAAGTCGAAGTTTCAAAACCCCCAGCTTGGCGGAGCTCCAGCCCCACCCCCGATGAGCCTCAGCTGCCGGAGTGCCAGGAGCGCCAGGAGCGCCCTCCGGGGCCCACCCCCCAACCCCGCAGGGGGCTCTTTACGGTATGAAAGGTCACCTGAACTAAAACATTGAGCTGTTTCAGGACCCTGTCTCAGCCCGCCCACCCACCCCCATTACACGCTGTGATTTATTTCTGGGGCCCTGATTCCGACTCCTCGCTGTGGAAAGTCTCCATCCTACCCTATCTGTTAGGGGGCTCAGAGCTGCCCCTGCTTCTCCTCAGGTTTCCACCACCCTCTGGGTGCCCAGGGTCTCAACAGTGGACAAGGGCCACAGAGGAATATAGCTGGGAAGGTGGGGTCAGAGGAGCCCGGGGGCGCGGGCACCCACCCACCGTTATGTTGAGGTGGATATCAGCCTCGTCCAAGGCCACAGTGGAGGAGTTGAGGCCCGCGGGCTGCACGGCGATGGAGCGGGGAAACAGGAAAAACACGAGGAGGGCGGCGGTCACGAGGCAGACGAGCACCGCCAGGAACACGGAGAGCTTCCTGTCGGAGAGTGGGAGCCGGGGTGCAGGAGTCTGAACCCCGAGCAGACTCCGGCAGGGGGCGCGCAGACACTCCTCCCCGTGCACGAGGCTCCCCGTGCACCCTGCCCCCCCAATGTATATTTAGCGCCCTGGGTGTGTAGGACCAGCCTACGTGCAGACGTGGCCTGAGCAGTTAGGAGCCCGGGACTGGTGGCAGACAGCTAGGCGTCCATGCCCAGCTCTCTGTGCCCCTTGGGTCGAAGTCCTGAGCAACCCCAAGCCTCAGTTTTCTGGTCTGTAACATGGAGATAATTGTACCCACCTCAGAGAATTTGATATAAACTAATGCATGGGGAAAAGCACTAATCCCAAGTCCTGGCACATAACTCAAGCTAAACAAATGTGTGTTATGACCACTGGAAAAAGTCAGTCCATGTGAATTTTGAGAGTTCTGAATATTCAGAACAGGAGACCATCTGTCCATCTAATTAAAAAAATGAGACGTGCATTCAAGAAATCACACCTTGTAAGTATCTGGTGAGGGACACTGCGGGTTCAGATTCTGGTATAACTGTGGGGAGGGCTGGGTGCTGGCTCCCAGGCGGAAGCTGAGGACCCGGGGAAGAGGTTGTAGGGGGTCCACGTCAAATGGACCCAGATGATAGTCAGGGTCATGACCCCAGTGAAACTCGGGGCTGCCTCTGAGGTTCTGAAGTATTTCAGAACAGGGAGCATCTGGTTTTCCATGTCTACCGGGAAGAGAACAAGCAGGTCTGAACTGTCACAGCAAGGGAAGCTCTTCGGAAAAGTAACTTCCCAGAGGCCCCTGCAGCCAGGGCCACGCCCTCCCTCCTGGAAGGACTCGCAGGGTCAAGAGGTCCTCTCTGCCTTCGAAAGGGAGCCATGCTTCTGGGAGACAGTGAGCTCATGAGAAGGACATCAAGTAGCTTTATGGCCTGGATTTTTTAAATTGGGAAAATGTACAGAAACGGGGGCCCTGGCTGGTGTAGCCCAGTGGACTGAGGGCGGGCCTGCGAACCAAAGGTTCACGGTTCGATTCCCAGTCAGGGCACATGCCTGGGTTGCAGGCCAGTTCCCAGCAGGGGTCGCATGAGAAGCAACCATACATTGATATTTCTCTCCCTCTCTCCTTCCTTTCTTCTCTAAAGATAAATAAATAAAATCTTTAAAAAAATGTACAGAAATGGGACGAGTACATCTGAGCCCCATGAGGCTCAGGCTCTTTAAGGGGAGAATTAATGGAGAAAAACTGGGGGAGGCAGACAGAGAAGACAAAGAGGAACAGCCCCATGGGCAATGGCCTGTGGAGCTGAGGGGCAGGAAGAGGGGCTTACGTGTGCCTTGGCTTCAGCCTCTGGTCCCCATAGGGGATGAGAGCCACCAGCTGCTTTTCTAGCTCTGTAGAGAGAAAGAAGTGCGAGGGAGGGCCAAGAAGTGCCCATGGGAAATGTTTCCTGGGCCAGCCTGCCAGAAGTCCCCCCACCCCACAGAGCGATGTCAGAGGCATGCCACCTCTGCCCCAGAGCAGGTCTGGAAGCACTGAGGTGTGCTGCTGAAGCTGGCAGCTCAGTTTTGCTACCTCTAGCATGAAAAGTCAGAGATTTTCATAAACATATGTGAAGAACCTCTGCGAGTCACCAGCAAATCAGAGCCTAGCTTCTTTGGAGGAGTCATCTGTAGCCTCCTGAATCCTTGAGCACATTGTTGCTAAGGGAGCAGAGAGGCTGGAAACCCCCTGGGGCTAGGGAGCACCACTGACACAAGAGGGGTTAACATCTCTCTGGCTAGCCTGAAACTGGGGGACCAAGAGCTGGGAGGCCCAATCCCATTCAAGGAGTCTCAGAGGCGCCTGACCTGAGGCCAGTTGACTGCTAAGAGTGTTCCCTGGATTTAGGCTACTTCCAGAGCCTCGAGCCACTCACCTCGAGGGATCTCCCCACTGCCCTGGCAGGTGGGACAAGTCACAAAGCTGGCACCAGCAGCCCTTTCACAAGATGCACAGGAAGAAAACAATTTGCTGCTGCCGTCGCTGGCGTATCTGGCAGCCTTGCTGACGATGGCTGCGGCAGGACGTAGAATTGGCTTGTTTTCATCCTCCTGAGAGCCCAGCTGGGAGAACGTCTCACCCATCGTTCAGGGGGCTTTCTCGCTAATGAGAAAAGAACCAAGTTCAGGGCTCAGCTTGTTAGCACTGATGCTGAATGTTACTCTAGAGTAATGCTACTCTTTCAGGTTCTCAAGATTGACACAGTTCCACCGCGTTTTCATCAAGTTCAAGCCTCAGGAAGCTAGGGTATGGAAAATCGAGCAGTTACAGTGGACTCTCAGGTCAGAAATCTCAATGCATTTCAAAGTCCTTTCATTACTGTAGGAGAGCTCAATCTGCCTACAGGAAGGAAAAGAAAAGCAGAAGTTATTTAACTTTCAGGGACTTTCATAAGTGAATGGCAGAGCACTTTTTCTTCCCCCGGGAAAGTTGCTGACCAGTCATTTACTTCAAGGGAATTAAGCTGCGTAGGGCAGGGGAAGGAAGTAAGTCCAGTCCTTTCTTCCTAGGCAAGAACAGGACTCGAAAGAGGTCTCCCAGCCAAGGTAGGGAAGGAAAGCTTGCATTTCTGAGCCTGGGTAGGTGTAGGCTTTAATAGGAAGGCAGGGATTTGTTGAAACACGAGAAACGAGGCGAGACTGGTCACAGATGAGGCTAAGAACCCTAAGATAATCCTGGAGGGGAGCACAGACCTCTTCCTCACTGCTTTTCGAAGTGGAGTAGGAAAGCATGCCTCCAGGCAGGTGGTTGCAATGTCAGGGTCCCCTCCTTCACTAGGAAAGGCCAAGGTTAAATATAGGGTTTTTTTCCCCAAAAAACCTTAAGAGTGGTGGCAGAGTGAGTGGGCAAGGTGAGCCGCTGCACTCAGACCTTCCTAGGCTAAAATAAAGGGAGTGGCCCTGGCTGGGTAGCTCAGTTGGTCAGAGCATCGCCTTGTTGTGGGTTCGATCCCCAGTCAGGGCACATACAAGAACCAACCAATGAATAAATAAGTGGAACAACAAATGGATGTTCCTCTTATCCTTCTGTCTCCCCTTTTCTCTCTCCAAAATCAATAAATGAAATAAAGGGAGCCTCACCTGGTTCAGGTCTGGGATCCGGGGCTCCTCTCAGCGGCAAGTACAGATTTGGGTCTGTGTCTATGGGGAGGAGGGGCTGTTGGGCAGGGTGGTCCGAGGAGCCACAGCTGGGGCTCGCCAGGGCGACCGGGCCCCCTTCAGCAGTCCTGGGGACCCAATGCATCGCGTTGGAGGGAGCGGAGAGCAGCAACGACCCACGCCTCCCAGGAGAGCCAAGCTGCTTTCCACCCTACTCCGGGGCCGGCCACACGCCGGGGTGGGGATAGTGGTGGGGGGAGGAACTGACAGAGGCTGAAATTTCATTGAGGGGGGAATTTCACGTCCCACCGGAGGAGCCGTTAGTCGCGTTTGGTCGCCTGTGTGTTGGGCTAGGAGGTACGAAAGGAGCATTAGCCCTTGCCTCCCAAGGAGAAAGAAGCGACTGCCTTACCCCTAGGCCACACAGGTACAGAACCGGTTGCCAGCAGAATCGAAAGAGCCTGAGGGAACCAGGCCGTGCCCCGAGCCTTGACTGCAAGCTTCGGGAAGCCCCGCCCCGGCCCTTCCGGCCCCGCCCTCCCAGGCAGGCGCCCGCCCCTTCAGAAACGCCCCGGCTCTTCAAAGGTCGCTCAGGCTCTGGACGCTGCTTCCGGAATGACCAGCCAATCCAAGTGGGAGTTTCAAAGAACCTTTATTTCACCTTTTTTTCCAGCAGTTATGTACAAGTACGACGGGGTGGACAGCCCGTCCGGGTCCCTCCCGGGTCCCTACAATACAACTCAGAGGGCCGAGACAGGTCCCACCCCACATCAACCCAATCACACACATCCTGCCGCTCAGTCTCTACCCAGAAGCCCGGATAAAAACGTTTTAAATAATGAATAGCCCATTTGGCTTGCATTCTGAATCCTAGCTTGTTAATCTGCGTTTGAGAGTTATACTGTAAATAAACATCATTATGGCTAGTGATTAATTAAAATCATTCATTATAAATACCAACCAGGTTAAATAACACTTTTTCTATCCCCGCCCCCCCTTGGGCTGGGGTGAGATGGTTTTTCTTGAAGTCATTTTTATGGAAATATCTTAATGTTTTTAAAGATTTTATTTACTTATCTTTAGAGGGGAAGGAAAGGAGAGAGGGAGAGAGTATCAATGTATGGTTACCTCTCCTGGGGTCCCCTGCTGGGAACCAGCCTGCAACCCACACATGTGCCCGGACCAAGCATTCGAATAGCAATCCTCTGGTTTGCAGGCCCAAGCTCAATCCACTGAGCTACACCAGCCAGGGCTCTCTTAGTGTTTTTTTTTTTTTTGTAATCTTTCTTCACCAACTGTACCCAAGGCTCTTCTGAAAACTGAGGACCTGCACCCTAGGAAGCAAGCTCTTCCCCACTCATCCTGGGGTTAAACCAAAACTTTTCCAGTGTTTGCCCCCAACCAAGTTTTGCAAAGCACCACCCTCTTCTCCTGTCCTAGCTCCCTGGAGATGGGTACCCTGGAACAGATCCCAAACATCCATGAAGTTGTCGGGCTTTCCGGTGCCTCACGCACAGGTATGTGCCCACCCCTGAACTTTCCTGAGATTAACGCAGGAGCCTTGCCTTTCCCTTTTCACCTGTTTCTGTCCCCCTCCCCCCATTACTGTAAATAAGATCTGCTCTGACGTAAGAAAAAAGTGACTGTTAAATTTACTTTTCCTTTAATAGAAGTTTTTTTCTTTCCTCTATAGGATTACCAAAATAGTTCACACTACCTAATTTCTTCTCCCTTAAATAAAAGAAAAATGTATGCAAGGTTATAACAGACACTTCTCTAAAGGTGCGGGTGGTTTAGCAGGTAGCACACTACCAGTGCACTACCAGTACCTTCCCCTTTCGCTGCAGTGCGGAGACCCATAAGGTGGATAGGTAGACAGGTGACTCGTTCCTCAACGAGCCCTTTAGAAAACAACAGTGTCAATTCCTAAGTCTTGCAGGGAAATGGCTTTCTGACAGCGAGAGGAAGAGAAACACTCCCATCGTGCTCTGGGCATCATCTCAATACCACGTAACTATGAGGCTTGGGGTCGGGCAAAGAAATTCTGAGTAACTCTTGAAAACAACTTTCAGGGTTAATTTCTTTTAAAAACTGACATTAACAATATAACCCCATAAAAACATCCACGTTAACCAAGAAAAATACTCAACTTCAATACAAGCAGAAAGAAAAATGGTTGTATAGGAAGTTCAAGATATACTCTTCAACGCACTAAATCGGAGAAAGGCGTTCTACTCCCAATCGACTGGAAAGCAGTCTTCCTACTACTCATCAAATGTCTGAAGTGAAAACATGTTCTCGTCTTCCATGTGCTCCAAAAAATACTGTCATACAGGTATTGTCGGGACAACTCAGTGATGGGCTCTACACAGCTTCATCAGATCAAAAATAGGCAAGGGCTTCTCCCCCACACCCCGAAGACAATACAGATAGTCTCTGAGCAGCAGGCAAGGGTATTTAATACGCGGTCACTTCTCAGTAGCGGTGGCTGTACCAGTCATTGTTGTTGACCTGGAGGAGCTCCGTCACAACCTGCAGGATGTTGCAATTGTGTTTCTTCAGCAGCCTCATATTCAGCTGCCTGTCACAGAATCCCATTTCAAAGAGATGAGCCATCAGGATGGCTGTCTGGTCTTCAGAAACAACTGGCTGTGTGGAGTCAAGAAAAGCAGAATAACATTTCTATATAATTTAAGTCATACTAATCTTTCCAGACTTATTCAAAATACTAGGTTAGATGCAAGGGAACGGCACTCCTGTCCGCATGCTACTGACAGGCCATCGGGGGTCAGAATGGGAAAGCCCTGTTTTGTAGGAGGTGTGGGTTGTTCTCCACGGGCAACTAATGAACTGTCCTCGGAGCTAGGAGGAGCAGGCTTCAGAGGGGACTTTTAGAAGGAAGTATTCTCTGGCCCCATAAAGGAGAGGATGCAAACGAGCTCTAGAAGCCCTACGAAAACAAAGGTGATTGTGAGGATGGGACAAATACAAGGAGAAGAAACTGTTATAGAAGTTGGTATGGGGAATTTAGTCATATATGCAAAAGAGCTGGACAAAACACTGCCTGCAAAATTACACCCTAGGTTACCTTCTAGGTTTTTATCCTTTAATTGTTATTGTTAATTGTTATTCTAATAATTGCTATACTATTATTTTCATAGAAGCGATCCAGGTAAGAGAGATCTAACACTCATTTACTCCTTCTTTGGGCCAAGCATTGTGGTAGACGCAACCTTCCTAAATCCTCCTAATACCTGCAACACTCTGACCCCTTCCATGTGCTCACTAACTGTACTGCGTATCAATTCTCCTTCTTTATGAAAATGGAGTTACAGAATAATTCCTATTTGGCAGGGTTGTTGAGTATTAAGATGGGAAAATATGTAAATGTGTTAAGCAATCTCTGTCATTTCCCTCTACGTGTAAATCACTATTTCCGTCTTCCCTCTTATTTCAGAATTATCCATCCTTCTTGCCAAACCGATCCTTCCAAGTGTACTTTGCTTTGTATTTCATTATCTCTAGCTCATTAATCTTTTCCTATTAATTCTCCTCTCATCTTCATTGTTAATCTTCACTACTGGCTTGCCCATGTTCCCCGCCCCCCCATCTTTAAAAATGCTTCCCTCTGCCCTGACTGCTGTAGCTCAGTGGATTGAGCACAGGTCTGTGAAGCAAAGGGTCACTGGTTCGATTCCCACTCAGGGCACATCCCTGGGTTACAGGCCAGTTCCCAGCAGGGGACGCATGAGAGGCAACAGTACATTGATATTTCTCTCTCTCTCTCCTTCCCTTCCCCTCTAAAAATAAATAAATCTTAAAAACATAAATAAAAATGTTTCCCTCTGACTTATGTATCCAAGCTTTCACTTTCTTTTTCCCTTTGTAATCTGGCTACTTCTTAAAAATTTATTAATTTTTAGAGAGGAAGGAGAAACACTGATTTGTTGTTCCACTTATTCATTCATTCATTGGTAAATTCTTGTATGTGGCCTGAACGGGAATCACACCTGCAACCTTGGTACACAGGGATGATGCTCTCATCACCTGAGCTACTGAGCAAGCCGGGTGAGCAACCCAGCCACTTTAAAGTGAGGCATTCTTGTGGTGTCAAAGTCCTCTCCTCAGTTCCCATTTCTGACGCTGCTGGCCATGTCCTCCTCATTAAGGTACCCTTGCCTAAGCTGCAGCACAGAACTCTCATTTGCTTCCAAGTTCTCAGTCTTTTCTTTGAAGGGGCCCTCCTTCTTTTCATGATCCTTAAAGGCTGCTTCTTGCTTTCCCCATTAGTCCTGGAAAATCTCATCCAACCACACGGCTCCTGCTATAACCTGTATACAAATGACCAACTCCGGGCCAAATCTTCCCCATGACCCAGATGTACACACCCAACAGCACCCTGGATAACTTTACCTGGATGTGCCTCAAATTCAGCACCACCCAAACTGACCTAATTTCTTCTCCTCCTGCCCAAATACATTCTTCCTGCACATCTTCTCTTAATGAATGGTACTAGTGATTGCCTAAATCAGAAACTTGGGATTTAACCTTGGCTTCCAGCCATTTAATCATAGTCTCCAAGTTCTGCCATTTCTGTCTACTTCTCTCCTACCCCTTTTTCCCACCTACACATGGATTCCCAAACAGATTTCCCAGCTTCCACACTAGAATAACTTCACAATGAACAAATCTGATCGTGTTAATTACTTTCCTAAAACTCTCCAATGGCTCCTCCCACTACTGTTAAACTCCAAACCACTTAACACAGCTTCTGCTTGTGAAGCTAAGGCCTTTTCTTACTCTTCCTAGCCCATATTCACCTTCTGGACTCATACTTCCAAGTCTGTTTACATGCTGCTCTCGGGCTACAATGCCCTTCCTATTTCACTTTCCTGGCAAACTTATTTTTTTCCTTTAGAACCTGGTTCAGGCACCATCTACCAGGAAGCCTTCCCTGCTTCCTGGCGGCCCACACTGGGCTGAGAACATCAGCAGCTGTCAGGAACACCAACACAGCATCTTACACTCTGCTGTGAGCATCTGTTTACCTCACCTGCTTCCCACCATCTACGGCAGGATTGCAGTCTTATTCATCTGGTAGCGCCAGCACTTGAAGAGCTCTCTACACATAACAGCTCTTCAATAAACATTAGGTCCTTTGCCTTTCCTCCCTCAACAGACCTGGCCAACGTCATACAGCAAGAAAAGTGGTGAAACTGTGTGTCACCCGAAGACTAACCCTAAAGCTTACGCTTCATACAATGCCATGCTCCTCTCCAACGCGGACAGAAGCCGCTGTTCTCCCCGACGACTTGAACGTGGTCCAGGAAAATAAAGCAGGCACTGACCTGCGCAGTGACTGGTGGTCCAGCAAACAAGGCCTTGTATGCAGAGGCAGCAACTGACAAAGCCCCCTTCACCAGCCCTCCGGCAATGCCGCTTCCATGGTGGTGGTGCCTGTGGAGGAAAGTAGCGTTATCCCCCTAAAGAAGCGCGAACATTCGAAGCGCGAACATTCGAAGCGCGAACATTCATTACCTTCCTACAAAATAACCTTAAGCTCTCATCCTTAAAATGAGATCCCCTTGAGAAAAAATCAGTTGTAGAAAAGAATGTAACTGTTTTGACATCAATTTCATAGCTAAAAATCTTGGCTGAAGGTAGGGCCCAGTTCCACTGCTGCAAGATACAGGACACTGCGGAAAACTCCCAACTCTGGTGACCGTGCCAGCTTCCAGTCCCAGCCGAAAACTAATGTGCTCAAGGGCACAGCAGGGTGTTGGCAACCTATCTGCTCCCACCATCACCTCAGGGGACACACCTCCCAAAGGAAATGTAGTTTTTGCAGACACTGTAGGGAGGAGCCCACCTTGATAAAGCTGACTGGGACCGAGAGGCAGCTGTGTCTGAGATGACTGGGACAGAAGGGCAGGTGTGCCTAAGAAAAAGGTACTAAGATGCACAGTGGGCTCGCCCTCCCTGCCTCCTCCTCTGGTGCTAAAGGGTGGGGCTGCATTTGAGGGCACTCCTTTCCGTGTGGAAGTGAACACTCCGAACATCAGCTTGAGCCCTCTGTTCAGCACTGTTCACAAGCTCTAGAAGTAAGAACAAGGAGGGATGGTGGCTCTCCTCCTCCGCTCTCTGAGCGGCACACGCTCCGAGAGGCTTGTTTAAGCAGATGCAACACTAGAGTATCCACTTGCTTCTGAAGAGGAGGCTGCACAAGGTCCAGTTACCTTGAGTGGTCATAGCTCTTCTGTCTGCTGTTTACAAGTCCCGATGAGCCTCTGGGCTCTAGAAGCAAAAGAGCTGTTGGTTAGATGCAGCGTGCACAGTGCCCGGTGTTCCCTACCGCTTGGCAAGGCTACCACTGGGGCAGGGGGCAACCTTGCCACAGTGCTTAAAGCCTTTTTTTAAAATAAAATATTTAGAAACCTTTCCAGGTGGTTTAAGGGATGTGGAGAAACTGTCCAGAACACAATGCAAGGTGACTGGTTTATTAGAAAAGTTCTGTAATCCTACCACACTGAGTTATTAGTTAGGTCCTTTTTTGTTTTTTGAGGAAGAGTGCCAAGTGACTTCTGAGGGTCTACTCACAACTTCAAGGTGCAATATTCCTTGTTTTATAGACAAGAAAACAGACCCGCAGGTGTCACAAACCTGCCAAACCACGGCAAGGTCACAGGGTGAGGACACGTGGAGCTGGGGCTAGAACCAGACTGGTCTGGCTCCAAAGCCTGTGTTTTTCTACCCTAGCACAATGCTCACCTTTATGAGGTCTCATTTAATAAACACTATGCTAGAGGAGCAGAAGTCACAGGGCGAGTTTCTAAAAACTGCCAAGGATCACAAAGACAGTGCCTATTACCTGGTTTCCATCAGAAAAAGAATGTAGGAAAAGAGCTGCAGCCCAGCCTGCTCATTACCTCCTGCGATCTGATCAGGGACTGCAGAAATTTCTGGCATGGTGACTGGTAAATCCACTCCTGGGGAGCCAGGAAGCTGTGCACAAGGAGGGCTCCTTCAAGACACAACATGGAAAGTAGGTTGAAAGGGCACCTGCGGTAATGGTAGGGACACAGAGCACAGAGCACAGCTGTGCCAAATTCTTTACAGCAGCTTCACATTTCTGGTCCGGATCACATGTCTGACTTTAGGGACCAGGTGAGAAAGGCTCACTCTCTGGTTTTGTCAGCCAGTCAAGCTAGGAAGACTGGTGGCAGTCTTGTCACCTCCCCCTGCATCAACTGGTGCTGATAAAGGGAGACACCTCCCCGGGAGAGTGGTTTATTTTAGTCAAGGCTTCACCACTTTCTATCCTATGAGAGCGCAGTGACGTAGAATTCAGTAGAGCATTAACAATAACTTCTGACTTTATAGTATACTCTGTCTTTTCATAATAGATTATACTTGCTAATTATACTTTATCGGGTTGAGGAGAGATGCATTTCTGCTACCTTTGGCCACGAGTCAACAGAACAGGGAGGGAGGATACAGGGATGCTTGTGTTTAACACCCTGGCTCTCGATGGTCACAACATGTAGACACATAATACTCGGATAATTAAGATTAACTAAGACAAGTATGTCTTTGAACCCAGATTACACAAATACTGGGAAGTACAACTTTTATTCATTTAAATGGGAAACAGTCTCTTCCCATGCTGGCAGGGAGCGGATTTTGAGATCGAGTTGATTCCTGTCTATTTCACCTACGCAGAACAGCCAGCTGGGGGGGGTATAGATGGTACCTGGGAAGTTGTGGTGGAGGCCCCACCACCTCTGGGACTAGGGGCACTGTGTCCAGAGTCTGTGAGATCATGAGGATGTCACTGATGCTGTGCCCCTGGGGCTGCTTTCCCCCTCCAGGGGGTCCTTCCCCAGCCTCGACTGGTTCCTGCCCAGCCTCAACCCCAGGATCGCCTTCAGCCCCTCCTCGCTCCAGGCCCGGCTGCGAGAGAGCAGAGCTATACATGGAGTCTCCCAGGGGCCGGCTGGTATCAAAGCATTCAGGCAGGATGATGATGTAATCCTCTGAAGAAGCAGAGGACTGACTCTGAACTTCATCTTTGAGCTCATCTTCCTCCTCCTCCACAACAGCTTCTTCCTCAGTGATATGAACCATCTCCTCTCTCTCATCTCCAAGTGGTCCCTCTTCAGGTAAGGCAAATTTCACTAAAGGATGAAAGCAACCAATTTTAAGACATGAGCTAAAAAAAGCCCCTGGAGCTCCTCTTATCTGGTAAAGCCTTGTGGGTCATGAGCTACAACTATAAAAGCCAGAGGAGCCATGGCTGGTATAGCTCAGTAGATTGAGCGCGGGCCTGCAAAAGCAAGGGGTCCCAGGTTTGATTCCTAGTCAGGGCACATGCCCAGGTTGCGGGCCAGGGCCTGCTCATGCTCACTGTTCTCTGGACTGTGGCCACTAGAGAAAGGAGACAGTTCAGCTGCCGACGGAGGTCTCTGCTAAGGAGCTCTTGTCAACGCACAGGAAGACCCCTCATCGCATAATCCCCGCAGCACACTAGCTGCTGCTCCTCCGTGGCCTGCAGCTGTAATTCTGTCCACAAGTCAGTACAGAAATGAGTTATGATGGCTGCTTTGCTCCTGAAACTAACTAAAACAGCTAGGTACAGTATGTAGAACCTAAAGAAACAACCAGTCTGAATTGTAAGGAAGGTCACCAGGTCTCCACTCTCTGTGAAGAGCACTTCTCTATCTACTCAGGCCTGACCATCACAGTTCAGGCGCCACCCTCCTGGTGCCAGAATTCAAGACACTCACTGTGCAGGGACTTCTGTCTGCAGGGCGGGGTGTGATCTGGGGCAGCGTCCAAGGTGAGGGATCGGATTACAGTCTCACACACGAACTGGGTCCCGCTCAGGTCATCTTCGGCCTCCTCTACTGAAGTAGTAATATTCTCAGCCCTCCCCTTTACTGATGCCGTGGAATCTGAAAAGACACGAACCTTGTCTCTACTTGGTGTTTAAAGCGTTGAGAACCTTTCTCCAGTCCTGTGCCCGTGTTGATACTATGGCAAGGAACAGCTGCCAGCTGTGCCAAGTCAGGGTGAGGAGGCTTTAAAAAATGAGGTGCTACAGAAAACCCATTTGCACACTAAGGTAAGGTTAGTCGGGAGGAGGGTTATGTGTCAAAACAGGGTGTGATATGGAAGGGGAGGATGCAAATACTTCACAAATACTTAACCCCTTACCAGAGAGTGCTTTAAATCCCGCCCCTTCACTCTCTTCCTGTATCTGCCCCAAGCCCGGCTTCTCTATTAAAGGACTGTCATGTGGCAGAGGAGACATGCAGGGAGTCATATCTGGAGAATGAAGACAGGAGAACCATCAACAAAGAAAAGGCATCATGTCATCAAGTCAGTGTCCAGAAGCAGCAGCTCACAGGCTTCTTGCTTCCTACAGGGTTAAAATAAACCCAGGGATGTGTCAAGACCTGTTGTAAAGAACTTCTCCAGACTATTAGGCGAGTATCTTAGACCAGTGAATCAATCAACACAGAAAGGAGCATAATCAGTTGTTGGGCCCAGAAGACATGTCCAAGACAGAACCATGAATGTAAAGGAACAAAGGGACACAGACATCTAGAGGAAAATGGAGATGAGAGTCCCTTTATGGTGGAGAGGACTCACACAAACTTGAATTGTTGCCTGAGAGACAACAGGGAAAAAAGGGGAAATGGACACACAGGCACGGTTTTGGTACCACACTGCGGGAGACCTCCTTGCCATCCGTTTACTCAGAATAAACTACCACCAGACATAGGCTATGGTTCCTTCACGCCTGTTAATAAAATAAACGAGGTGGACTGAGGGACATTCTTACCCACAGGAGTGTTGTGGGGCACTCTCTCCAACTCCTGGACAATGTTTATATCCAACAGCTCAAAGGACAGCAGGTCCTGGGGGAAAATGGGCAACATTAGGTGGTACACGCTGGAGCTGTGTTTTGTCTTCATGGGACTTGCCAGCCACTGAGCTCCACATTATAGAGTAAACTCTGTTCAAATTCATGCCTCACATCAGTCAAGTGAAAACAAGGGAGTTAAATGGAAATCAGATGTTCAAATAAACAAATGACAGGAAAGAGAGAAAATGCAGTGTGGGTGAAGGAGAACCGATAGGCAGAAATGAAGAGGCAACTAAAGGGAAGTTGTGGTGAAGCACAAGGCTGAGTTCCCATCTAGTTTAAAAACTTGTTTCTACAGAGCTCCTTGCAATGTGATGCATCTGACTGAATCACGGTGGGCATCTCTACATGCCGGGCACTGTCTCTGGCTGGATCACTTTCCCTTAAACAAGGCGAGAACTCTCTCCCCAGTATTTGTCCCTTGCCCCTCAAAAATGCTCAATCTTCCACCTGGGCAGTTAAAAGGTCCACAGATGGGATGTAGAGCTCCCTCTTGCTGGCAACGTTTTTTGTCTTCTGTGAGATACAGGTCCCTTTCCCTTCTGTCTGCTCAGCTGCTTCACCAAGCTGAACTTCTTCTTTAGCCAGAAGAAAAGCTTCCTACAGAGAAAAACCATTAGGACAAATTTTAGGCCCTTTGACAGAACTCAGAGAGGCAAGCTGACAAACAATGCTGCACCTCACGTTTTAAACTTTTTGTTTCAATATAGTTTTAGGGAAAAGTTTTCAATTAGCAATAATCGCGTCTCGGATAAACCTCATTGGCTACGATACTGCCACTGCACAAAGCTTGTTTCAATATAATTTTAGAGAAATGTTGCAAAAATAGTACAGAATTCACTTATTACCCCCGTTCACCCAGCTTCCCATAATGACAACTACTTAGATTACCCATAGTAACAATAGTCAAAACTAGGACAATACCATTAGGTAACTAAATTTAAACAGTAAACAATCTAAAAAAGTGTCCAACTAATACAGGGAAGTTGCCTAAAAAAAACTGCACCAAGTAACAACTAGGGCAAGACCTCATTAGTATTTAAGGAACACATGTAAGGGACAGTCAGGAGAGACGAATGTTCAGGAGCAGAGCCATCGGCCCGGCAGCTCACAGGCCAGCCAGGCAGGCCTCCTTGCCCTGGCATGGCGAAGAGGTTGGCAGTGCATCACTACAAAGACGTACAAAAGCACGGAGGGTCACCTGCACCGGATCTTAAGGGTACACAAGCAAAGCTCCCCCGGGGACTAGACCCAATGTACGCTTTTTAGGGAGGATGGGAGGGTGGTAAAGCTAGCCTTTCTAGATTTCTGGAAGAAAGACCAGCTGTGAGTGGGCTTTTTTGGTTCGGGTCACCCCTTCCAATGCTCACCTCTTTCTGGCAGTTGAGATCATCAGCTTTGCTTGGGCTGATCATGCCCTTTTCAATGTTATCAGAGCTCTCTGTGGAGCAGAAGGGATCCACTATGATACTGCACCAGACCCGAGGTCCAAACTGCTGGCCTTTGTGAGAAAGACGCCAATGGGAAGTATATGTTCCCTCCAAAGCTGGGGCAATGAACTCCACAGACACAATCCCCACATGGCCAGCCTTCAGGCAGGGAACCAAAACATCCTTCTTTTCTGTCGAAGCCATAGTTAGGTTTCCCCACATGAACTTGAGCTGAAACGAACAGTGACAAGAGAAAGAATGCAAGCTTGCTAGCTGAGCACTGGGTCACTTTAAATCACTTCATCTTTACATTTCTGTGGGAGAAATACCTTTGTGTCTGTACTCCATTTGACACTTCCTGTATTTTTCATCCTCCAGTGTTTGATAAACTTGGTTCCTGGCTGAAGGTGAGTCCCGTCAGGCAAATTCTCATCCACGAATGCTGCACTGAGGGTCGGTGTAGCTGAGGCACAGGGCTGCAAAGGGAGCCTGAACAGAAATTCAGACACTCAAGTCACTTGCTGTGGGATGTGACAGTTCTAAGTAATGAACATCACAGTCTGAGACTCTGACTCCTGAGGATGGACTAATGCATTCGACTTAAAGTAACACTCATTAACATTTTTTACAAACGGAAGACAGATCTGATTCTTGAGCTAAAAAGCTACGATGAGAATAACTAAAAGCATCTATAAATAAAATAGCCGCAGAGTCAGGCTTAAAATATTTGCTCCTTTTGCTTCAAATCCAGATTGCCTCCAGTGAAGAGAGGTCACCCCACCAGTTCTGGACCTTACTGGTTTCTATCTTTCTGAAGAAGGCGACAAAGGAAGTGTCAAAATAAATGTTAGGATCAGAGAAGAAGAAATTTTAAGAGTCTGGGTGTTAGAGCCACCAATAAACATGAGGGAAACTGGCTGACGTTCCAGTCCTAGAGGGCTGGACCTCGAGCCGCCCGGGCCGCAGGCTTACATCAGGGTGTTGGACTGCAGCAGGCCTTCGGGCCGGCCCGAAGGAGACCTGGGGCTCTGGAGTCCATGGATGGAATTCCACAGATGAATCTTCCTGCGGAGTTTAAGCTGCTTTTTAAGTTCCTTGACTTCTGCTTTGCGCTGTTTCTTCTCGGCTCGCAGCCTTTGCTTTTCTGCTTTAAGAAAGTTCTTGTCAACCTGTTTCTGAAGCCTGTGAGATAACAAAGAACAGTATTAAAAACAAACCTCACAAATCCGGAAGCTATTTTGAGCCACCTGGGGTCTCCATTAGTGTCAGCTTCTAGTTTAGTTTTTCTTTTAATTTTTTAATTAACACTGGTCAATCAAGTTATATAGGTTTCAAGCATATAATTTAGTTTCTTAACCTCTTTCTACAGTTCTCATTTCCATTTCATTAGCTTTGGATAACTGTCCCAATCATTGCACATCAACCAGAAATGGACAGGAAATAAGCAGACTATTTGTATTTGTAGTTTTGTGATTCACAGCCTGTCACCAAAACCAAGAGGCCAAACAGAGAACACGTGTCCCATGTATATGCCGTTTACCTGGCTTGTTCCAGAGCAGCAGGAAGACGAGGGGTAGAGAACCTTGAGTGACAGAATGGTTCCGAGGAACCCACAACAGGTCTCCGCAACTTCAGCAGGACATGGTTGGAGTCATGGGCATATGGCCCCGATTCACAGTCTTCACAGATATTGTAAGAGGGGCAGAGACTATGGGGAAAAGAAAGGGCACAGTGGGAAGCACCTGAGGTGCAGAAACGTGAGACCAGACCTCCACATTTGCTCTGTTACCAGCTGGGTGGGTAACCTGAGCATGCCACCCAAACATGCCATGTCTTAATTTTCCCCATTAATAAAATGAGTACAGTAACATTTAATCTCTATTTCAAAGGAAAATCTACAGGAGGAAAGATATGAAAGTAGAACAGATAATTTTTGGTAATCTAACTTTATTTTGGGGAACATAATTTTTGTCTGGCTCTGTTAATTCTAATGTGTATCTGAACACAACAATCCAAATAGTTATTCAAATACCTTTTCTTTTATTATTTATTTATTTGTTTTTAGAGAGAGGGGAAGGTGGGGAGAAAGAAAGGGAGAGAAATATCAATGTGTGGTTGCCTCTTGAGCAACCATACCGGGGACCTGGCCCGCAAACCCAGGCATGTGCCCTGACTGGGAATCAACTGGTGACCCCTTGGTTCACAGACCTGTGCTCAATCCACTGAGCCACACCAGCCAGGGCTCTTTTCTTTTATTTTTTAAGGTTTATTCATTCTCATTTGAGATAGAGAGGGAGAGAGGAAAAAAAAAAAACCACACTGATGTGACAGAGAAACATCAATCGCTGCCTTGTGCTCATGTCCCAACCCGGGATCAAGCCTGCAACCCAGGTAAGGTGCCCTGACTGGGAACTGAACTGGCGATCTTTTGGTTATGGGACTACGCTCCAACCAACTGAGCCATGCTGGCCAGGGCAGATATTTTTTCTGCAGATATTTTTCTGTGGGTGTAAAATAGCTGTCTCTGATCCAAAGCTATACCTGATGCTCAGAGATAAGAGTACATACAGTTTCCCATTACTTACCCAGAATGCCACGAAGGCCCACTCTAAGGTCTACTAATACCTCTTCGTTCCCAAGTGACTGCTTACCTGCACTGGTAACGCACGCCAAAGATCCTCCTTTGGCAGCTGCTGCAAGAAATATGCCAGTTGAACTGGTTTTCTGGCAAAAACAGCGTTTCCTCTGAAATAGGCATTGAGACCTCTGAGGGACAGGAACCCAAGGATGAGTTCTGGAGGACAAGCTTCTCATGTAATCTCTGTTCAAGCTTCTCAACAGTTTCTTTAACCACTTGCTCTCTGAACTAGAACACAGAACAGAAGGTTGGGGTGGGGTGGGAAAATCCCTCAGTGCAATACTGGGAAAAGGCATGAAGATACCAAATAGACTTGAAACCTCATCATCTGTGCTATAATGTAAGAACATAATAAACTGCCAATATCTGCTGACCGAATGAACAGAAACATATCAAAAGAAAGTATGTTTCTCCCATAGCTAAAATGGTTCAAAAAAACCCTAAGAAATCCTTTTGATGAGTGAATTTCCAACTTCTTCCTTCTTAAGCACAGAGATCTGCCCCCCTCCCTCACATCCTTAGAATTAAACGTTCTTTTTCTGGTATATCACTGCAAAAGTTGAGAGCTTTCTTTACTGAAACTACTCTAGTTTGGAAATTATTAGCTACCAGAGGCAGTAGCCAATTGGGTTTGGTTTTCTACTTCTTCCACATCCCACACGTTGTTGCTAAAACCCAAGCCCCAGGGAACACTCACTGTCTCCAGGTAGCGTGTGAACCAGTCCGGGGGCTTGTCCTGAGGCTGGTCTGCATCACGGGGAGCAAGTGGAAACTGCGACAAGAAAACAAAACCAAAATCTTGGAAATTACTTTTTATTTCTATTTAAAATAATTTTCTTGAAATGTATTGTTTTGAGTTTTGAAGGGTCTTGGTCAAATAAAATGTGATAAAAAAAGAGAGACAGTATGACCAAGTATAAGAGAAAAATAGTCTCTGTGTCATTCTATTCGCCTGACTCTCCAAAAGTTACCACTGTTACCAGTTTCGAAAAGTCAGACAGAGCCCTGGCTGGGTGGCTCAGTTTGGCTGGAGCATTGTCTTGTACACCAAAAGATTGTGGGTTTTATTCCTGGTCAGAGCACATGTCCAGGTTGTAGGTTTGATGCCCAGTTGGAGCGTGTGCGGGAGGCAACCGATTAATGTTTCTATCTCAAATTGATGTTTCTCTCTAAAAATCAATACACATATCTTCGAGTGAGGGGAAAAAAAAAGGCAGAGATGGTCATCATAACTCCCATCTTTCTTAAGAGCTCAAATCTTACACCAGAGAGAATGAAATGCGAAGCTTAAAAAAAAAAATATGGTGCTCTGACTGGTATTGCTTAGTTGGTTGGGTGTCATTCTGCAAATCAAAAGGTTTGATTCCCGGTCAAGGCACATGCCTGGGTTGTGGGTTAGGTCCCCACTTGGGGGCACAAGGCAACTGATTGATGTTTCTCTTCCTCTCTTTCTCCCTCCCTCCCCCTCTTTATAAAAATAAAATAAAATAAAATCTTTTAACAAAAGAGAAATAATTGTAGAGACAGGTCCATTTCTTCCACACCTGTGCTGCAGGTTCCTCTGGGGTCTTCATATCTGCTCCCAAGACTCTCACCAGTGAAGAATAATGTGAAAGTGGCTTCTTCCCTGCCCTGGAAACTGGGTGTTTTTCTGCTACAGCTGGGGTTGGGGCTTCATCAAAAACACGATGGCCTTCATGGACTTGCATCTGCAGTTGGTTTCCCTGCTTAACTGCCATCTGAGAGCACATGTTATGGAACAGAAACATACTGTGTGATTTCCTTTTCCAAAGGCAAATTCAAACACACTCAAACAGGACTTCCGGTCAAGATAGTGGAGTAGATAAATGAAATACTTGCCTCCTCCCACCACCACATTAAAATGACAATTAAACACAGAACCACCATCATTCAGCACTGCCTGAAATCTGGCTGCATGAAAACTCCTGCAACTAGGGAATCAAAGCAGCAGCCAGCCCTGACCAGCATGGCTCAGCTGGTCAGGCATCATCCCACAAAGTGAGAGATTACCTCCTTGATCCCCAGCCAGGGCTCGTGCCTGGGTTGTGGGTTCGATCCCTAGTCAGGGTGCATACAAGAAGTGACCAATCAATGTTTCTTTCTCACACTGATATTTCTCACCCCTTTCTCCTTTCTTTCCCTTCTCTCTAAAAATAAACAAAATCTTTTAAAAAATTAGATACCACATTGAGAGTGGTAGGAGAGGCCAAGACATGAAGCAGGCTGGTCCCAGACCCATGTGTAGGAGATAAAAATTGGGAAGGATATCTCGGCAGCAGAGGTCCCCACTGAGAAGCAAGGAATCCCAGGCCCATACCAGGCCCCCCAGCCCAGGGTTCCAGCGCCAGGAAGAGACATCCCCATAAATTCTGGCTGTAAAAACCAGTAGGGATTGTGGCTAAATGAAACACAGGGCTTCTGGAGTCCCAGGAATTTCCTCTTAAAGGGTCAGCAGGGGCCATTGTTCCTTTGATGAGCCCTCTCCCCACAGAGCTGGCAGGTGGGGGGTCATATCTGAGACTCTATCAACCTGGTTCACACTGTTCGTCCCACCCCATCCAACTCTGGGGCCCACCTAAGCTGTTTCCAGTGGGTTTTCCATACAAATGGCTTGTCTTGGCTCAGTCTTCAGGTTTTCCTAATCTCTTAAGTGAGCCACATCTGGCCTCAGTGAGCCCCATACCTCTGCTTACTGACCCCTGTCTGGGCACTAGCAGCAGCTGGCCTTGGTTCACAGCTTGGCCTCTCCTGGACACCTCTAAGCCCAGCACAAGTAGCAGCCACCTGCAGATTGCTTTGTAGCTCATGTCAGGCGGCTCCGGGCAGAACACGTGGCAGTTGACCTTGGCCTGCACCTCCTGGGAGGCCCCAGAGTCAGCTCACACAGTGGACAGTTTTAGACCACACCCCACCACCTCCATCAGTGACAAATTCAAGGGGCAAACTCAGCAGGCACCAGAGTCCCACTGAAGTTAAGTCCTGCTCTGTGGGGTATGCCGTTACACAGCTGAAAGGCAATCACAGCCAACCTTTGCAGGTGATTGGCCTGGGGGTAAATCCCTTCTGCTGACATGCCAACAACAATCAAGGCTCAACTACAAGAGGGGGGAAGAGGGGGGTATACACAATCCTCACAGCGAGGGGGGAACACCCTGCTTGGGTGATCAGGGCGCCTGTGCCAGGAACCTACAGAACACCTGCTACATTAGGCCACTCTACCAAGCCTGGGAGATGTAGCAGCTCTGCCTAATTCACAGAAACAAACACAAGGAAGCTGCCAAAATGAGGAGACAAACACATCCCAAACAAAAGAACAGAACAAAACTCTAAAAGAACACATTTAACTGAAATGAAGATACATTACAAGGAATCAACAGTGGAGAAGATGAAAGTGAGGATCAAATCAGAGATTTGGAAGATAAGCAAGCAAAATCAAAATCAAAACCAAAACACCCAATCAGAACAGCAAAAAGAAAAAGGAATAAAAAAAAATGAGGATGGTGTAAGGAGCCTCTGGGACAAATTCAAGCATAGCACCATTTGCATCATGGGACTGTCAGAAAGAGAAACAAGAGGGCAAGAAACTGAAAACTTTTTTGAAAAAATGACAGAAAACTTCCATAACTTGGCGAAGAAAATAGGCATACAAGTCCAGGAAGCACAAAGAGTCCCCAAATAAGAAGAACCCAAAGAGGCCCACACTAAGACACATCATAATTAAAATGCAAAAGATTAAAGACAGAGAATATTAAAAGGAGCAAGAGCCCTTGCCAGTGTGGCTCAGTTGGTTAAAACGTTGTCCCACAAACCAAGGTGTTGTGGGTTCATGGGTCCTTCTCTCAATCAGAGTACATGCCTAGGTTGCGGGTTCGGTCCCTGGTTGGGGCACATATGAGAAGGCAACTGATCAACATTTCTCTCTCACATTGCTATTTCTCTCTGTCCCCTCCCCATTCTCTAGATCAATAAGAGAAGTGTCCTTCTCTCATGTCTTCGGGTGAGGATTTTCTTAAAAAAAGCAGTAAGACAAAAGCAGTTAGTTATCTACAAGGGAATTCTCATAAGACTATGAGCTGGTTTCTCAACAGAAACCCTGCAGGTCAGAAGAGACTGGCAAGAAATACTCTACCCAGGAAAGCTATTACTTAGAATCCGAGGACAGTGTGTGTTTTGAAAAAGAACGAGTTAATATTTGAAGCCCTGAATGGATGGATGCAGAGAATTCCAGACAGAAGAAACATTTCCAAAGATGGCCAAGACAAGAAAAAATAAAGGAAGTTTTTCTGCTCTGCCACTCCAGCAGAAAGGAGGATCTTTTCCTGCACAGCAACCACCTGACCAATGAGACTGTTCCAGCTCAGCCAATGAAAAGCTGTGACACTTCCAACTCCCAGTTCCCTCCAATTAATTCTTTGTTTACAACAGCCCCCTTTCAAAAGAACAGTCCTGCCCTGGCCAGTACCTCTTTTGGCTTGAGTGTCCTCCCCATAAACCAAGATCACTGGTTCAATCCCAGTTCCCCCATCAGAGCACACACAAGTATCAACCAATGAATGCATAAATAAATAGAACAAGAAATTGATGTCTCTTTCTCTTTCACTCTCTCCCTCCCTCTAAAACCAATTTAAAGAAACAAAACCAGTCCTCTCCTTTGTCTCCTGAACTTGGGTGTGGTTCACCATTAGACCATTATGTCCAGAACTGCAATTCTTTGTTGTTCCTGAATAAACCCATTTGGTGGAAAAGAAAAGAAAAAAAAAAAAAAAGGATAGGACAGATAAAGAACTTCTCAGACAAGAAAAAACTAAAGGAGTTCACTACCAAACCAATATTATATGAAATGTTAAAAGGTCTTCTTTTAAGAAGAAGAAGGAAAAAAGGGCAGAAATATAAACAATAAAATAGCAATAAATACATTACCAACAATTTCATCTAAAAAACAAAACAAACAAGCAGAACAGAAGCACTCATAGATACTGAGAACATTTTGACAGTTGCCAGATGGAAGGGGGTTTGGGGAATGAGTGAAAAAGGTAAAGAGATTAAGAAGTACGAATCTGTTATGGAACAGTCACGGGGATGTAAAAGCAGAGCATAAGGCATATAGTCAATGGTCAAGGCATACAGTCTAACAACTATGTATGGTGTCATAGGGTGCAAGACTTATCAGGATGACCACTTAGTAAGTTATATAATGTCTAATCACTGGGATGTACACCTGAAACTAATATAACAATGTATGTCAACTATAACTGAAAAACAATTTTAAATGAATTAAGAAATGACACTGAAACAGAAGAGGTGTGGTAAATTACACTGAGAAATGTCTGTTTCATTAAATCAAGTGACGTATCATGTCAGCCTGCTGTTTCTCTGCCAAGACTGTTAACTAGGAATGGTTTTGTAATTAAAAACACAAAAGTAGGTTTTCAGTGCAGCACTTTATTAGGTGAGATTTTTTAAATTAACTGGGTTACTACTTTTCTGTTTAATTGAATTTTATGTAGGTCTTCCTTTATGGATTTTAATCTCAACTTTTCAAAAAAGTCAATACCAGACTACCAGAACCTGAGACACTTCAAGTTATATCCTATAGTAAAGTGTTTATTTTCCCGGTAAGAATAATGTTTTGGAAACCACGTTTAAGTGGTCACTCCTTTTTTAAGAACATCTTAAAAGTCCTATTTTGAAAACTCTACTTCAAGGAGCATTTGAGGTTCCATGAAGGTATTTCAGTGTCCAAATAATTACAAGTCCATGGGGCTTTACCATCCCCAACTTGTCACCCAGTGACAAGAGCTATTCTTCAATTATTTCACACATTAGGCTTCTTTTTCCTTTTTTATAAGATTTTATCTTAGAGGGGTAAGGAGGGAGAGAGGAACATCAACGTGTGGTTGCCTCTCACATGCCCCGTACTGGGGACCTGGCCTGAAAGCTAGGCATGTGCCCTCACTGGGAATCAAACTGGCGACCCTTTGGTTCACAGGCTCAATCCACTGAGCCACACCAGCCCGGGCAAGGATTCTTAAGATTTCATTTTAAAACATTCCATGGCCAATAATTTTGAAAGATATTATTTAAATCAGGGATCAGCAAACTTTTTAAAGGGCCACATAAATATTCTAGGCTTACAGGCCACAGTTTGTCACAACTCTGCTGTTATAGCGGAAAAGCAGCCACAGACAATACATGAGAAATTAAAATGGCTGTGTTCCAATAAAACTTTATTTATAAAAATATATGGCCAGCCCACTAGGTATAGTTTGCCAAATACCATTTTAGACCATAAATCAAGAAGCTTTTAGTAAAATGTGTGGTAAAGCTTATAGAAAAAAAAATTGTTTAAGAAAATAGGGCCCTGGCTGGTGTAGCTCAGTGGACTGAGCACAGGTCTGCGAACTACAGAGGATCGCAGTTCGATTCCCAGCCAGGGTACATGCCTGCGTTGCTGGCCAAGCCCTCAGTAGGGGTCGTGTGAAAGGCAACCATACACTGATGTTTCTCTCCCTCTCTCCTTCCCCTCTAAAGATAGATAAAATCTTTAAAAATAAAAAGTTAAAAGTAAATAAACTTTGAAGCAGCCCAATTAAAAAAAAAACACAAACCTATACATTAGGACCTGCCCCTTGCTGAGTGATACGCCCTATTCATCATAGTTTTCCTAAAATTAGCTTTTTCTCTGCTTATATTCATTAGTTTCTCCCCATGGCTAATGGAATTCAGGTTCACGTTTTAGTTATAATATTTTTAAATTATTTGAAAATAAGATGCAAAAACCATTACCTTAAGTGCTTCTTCATATTCTCCTAAAAGAACAAAAAATACATACTGTGATATTTGTTCACCAGCCCAAAAGGTTCTATTAAGTACAGCCAATCCTGACTTTTAAGAATTCCTAGCTTACACTGCTTACGTATAAACAGCTACTACGTATTGGCTGGCAAACTTCCTTCTCATCGCCTTGCAAACAGATGCCACTTATAGGTGAGCTCTCCCCTTTAAATTCCTCTCTTTGCTACTGAAGCTTCCGGTCATGAAACCTCTACCCAGCTCCCATACACTAGGCTTAGTGAAGCTCAGGACTCAGGGAAGTTCGTGGACAGTGTCAGTACTATCATTTCCGCTGGTTAAAATAAGCTTTTGGAGGGTAGCCTGGGATCCTAACCTTCAAATATAACATTGTTCCAGTGGGAAAGTGCACTCCAACCTCTAAACAGCCACCTTATAAATCAGCTCCTGGAATACCACTTGTTTATAAATTGACATTTACATGTACACCAAATCAGAGACAAATGCGACACCAAGAGAATAAGCTATATGTGTTGAACTGGGAGGCATATTTTCAGAAGATTAGCATCTTAAATATAAGAGAACCTCCCATTAAAGCTGTCCTTAGGCGCCAATGAAAGGCACCTACCGATATACAAAAATTGCTCTAAAATAAAAATCTGCCAGGTAGCGTAATACCCATGGATGAGGGAGTGCAATGTCAATTTATTGTCTACCCAATTCTACTCTAAAAAATGAATACTACAAGATGAAGTGTATATGGAAATGCATACATCCATGAACAGATGAAGGCTTTTGACTCACCTTGGCTATTGATGGATACCTGTAAAAAAAAACAAAAAACAACAACAGTGAATTATAACCCTCTCACAACTGAGCAGGTTTCTAGGATCAGCCTCACAGGATAGGTACAAAATCTCAGGTCAGGGGTTCAGCTTTTCCAGTACCATGAGCTACTTGTAACTAATAATTAAGAAGCTTTATTGCCTAACTACTTTATTCTCTTTTATTTCAGGTACGTTAAGCAGCAGCATAATATAGTAATTAGGAGCCTGGGCTCTGGAACCAGAAGGTATGGACTGAACCCCTACTTCCAAGCTTCTGTGCCTTTGGGCAAGTTACTTAACCTCTCTGAGCATCAGCTTCCTCACGGGTAAATAGCAATGCTAATAAAGTACCTACCTATACGTAGTATTGTTTTTAAACTGACACACTGTTAACTACTTAAGGTTGGCCATTATTATTTGTATTATTATAAACTAAGTGGCAATTTGTGATATACTTAAAACTTAAAATTACTATATAGTTTAAGTTATCTCTCAAATTTTTTCTTCAGCATTGCTTCCTGATTTCTCAACTCGATTTCAAATGTCACCTATCAACTTGGAGCATGCAATTATCAAATACATTTAAACCACTACACAAATGAGGTAAACAGCATTCTGAACTTTCTGAGCCCTTGACCGGTCCTGAGATAAGATCCCTAATTCTCAGTACCTGGCAATAGGTGCCATAATATACTTTACCTCTTCATTTTCCTCATCCAGGTATTTTATCTGAATAGTGTTCAGATCAAAGGAAACTTTGACCTGCAAATGAAATGTACACAATCCATGATCAAAATATCAAAAAGGTAGTTTGTAAAAGAAACCTGAATGTCATAAAAGAAAGAATGGGCATAAAAAGTAAACATTTCATACAGTTAAAAACAATACCACAGCCCTGGCTGGTGTGGCTCAGTGGATTGAGGGCTAGGTCCCCAGCAGAGGGCCTGTGAGAGGCAACCACACCTTAATGTTTCTCTTTCTCTCTTTCCCTTGCCCTCTCTAAAAATAAACAAAATATTTAAAAAAAAAAACACAAACAAAGTCAAAACACAAACAATGGGCTGGGAAAAATACCTGCAACTCAAAACAGACAGAAGGTTAGTATCTGCAATACACAAAGAGCATCTGCAAAACTGCTAATAAAAGATTAACGACCCAGGTAAAGTGGGCAAAAGTGTACAGAAATGTCATAGAAAAAGAAATCAGATAGGCCTAACATATATGAAAAGATGTTAAACTTTAATAGTAGTCAAGAGAATGCAAATTAAAGCAGTGAGATGTCATCTCAACAGAATGACCAAAAAAAACCCATTAAAAGCCATAACATCCAATGTTGTCAAAAATTTAGGTTACTATATTTCTGTGCTGTGCTACAAGTGTTTTGCAAAGTACTTAGCAGTATTCATTAAATATTAACATCATATGTCTTTTGGCCCATTAACTCCACTTTGGAACTTTATCCTACAGAATAGTGCATAAGTTATATACAAAGAGCAATTCCTTGTAGTTTATTTTATAGGTGGGGAGTGGGGAATAGCCCTGGCTTGTGAGGCTCAGTGGATTGAGTACTGGCCTGAAAACCAAAGGGTCACTGGTTCAATTCCCAGTTAGGGCACATGCTTGAGTTGCCAGCAGGGTAGGGGATGTGTGAGAGGCAACCACGCACTGATGTTTCTCTCCTTCCCTTTCCCTCTCTCTAAAAATAAATAACATTAAAAAAAAAACAAAAAAACAAAAAAACTTTTGACCTTGAGAGCATTATGCTAAGTAGTCAGACACAGAAAGGCAAATAACGTATGATTTCACTTATGTGGACTCTTAAAAATAACCAAATACAGACACAGAGAACACACTGTGATTGCCAGAGGCAGGGGGTGGAAGGTGGTTAAAAGGTACAAACTTCCAGCTGAAAAAACTGTAACTATGTCTGGTGATGGATGTTGACTAGACTGACTTACTGCAGTATGTGTATAGATCATTATGCTGCATACCTGAACCTAATATGCCAATTATATCTCAATTAAAAAGAAAACATAAACAATCTTTCAGCAAGGGATGGTTAAATTATAATACCACACAATAATACTGTGGACAATCTATGCTTTTAAAAAAATGAACTTGGATTCTTATCTACTCACTGAAAATTATTGAGTAAAAAAAGGAAGCTGCACACTGTAATGTTTATAATATGATCCCAGCATGATGTTTGTATGAACATGGGAAATGTGGGTAAATACACGTAAAGATGTTAACATTACCCCAAACAGGTGGGAACAATGGATGGAGGGAGGGGGGGCAACAGAGGGACATTAACTTTTTTGGATGGTTTCACTTCTACTTCATAATGGGCACATATTACACTTTTATAATTTAACATGATTTTACAATAAAGAGAAAAGGCAAGCTGTCAGCTAATTTAACTACTAGGAAAAAAAATAACTGTTTGATTTTCAGATCATCTGACAAACCAGAGCCAACTTTCTGGATACCCATGTACTGTCTGGGACAGTGTAACGAAGTTATCTGCTGGAGGACAGAGGGCTGGAGGGGACTACAGTTTGCCGTCTCTCCACGATTTCTTTTTTTTCACTTGCCATAACACACAAGCAGTTAAAAGGTCTTTGCTAACCAGGTAAAAGCAGGTTTAACCAAAGGGTTTTGTTACATAAATAGTTACACAGGAAGTAAAACACTCAGGACTGCAAACCAAACAAGAGTACAAAGGGCAAAAGAAGAGGAAGGAAAGCATTAACCAGCGCCCACACCTAGAACCCTGAGCTTCTGTCTAAGCACCAGTAGGAGCTCTCTATGCTCAACTTTGAAATAACCTGTGACCTAGCAATAAAAGCAAGCAACCAGGGCCTGCAAAACGTAAGTTCTATCTTAAAATGGCTCACAAACCACAGGAACATATTTGCTCTCAGGCACATATTTGCTCTCAGGCGAGAGAACATTCCTTTGGGGCCTGGTTAGGGCGGGGCCCACACCAATCCATTCCTCAGACTGTTTCTAAAATTAATAGGTTTTCTATGTTCTAGCTCTCCTAGTAACTTTACCTTTCCTTTCTAAACTCTTTGAAAGAAATTTATTTATTAGAATATTGCCTTTACTGGAGCACATCTCCTATGTGAATACTGAATCCTTATCAAAAATAATGTTCCAAAAGGCTCAGAAATGATCATTATAATGACTCTGCAGCTATGAAACAACAGTGCTAAAAATAGCTACCTTTGCAGGAGTGGGGGGATCTATGCTTCAAGGATGGAGAAACAAAACAAAGTTAACACAGCCCTGACTGGTGTAGCTCAGTGGGTTGGCAACTGTCCCCCAAACTGAAAGATCGTCAGTTCCCATCAAGGCACACAGGCCTGTGCAAGAGGCAACCAATGTTTTTTCTCTCACATATTGGTGTTTCTCTGCCTCTCTTTTTCCCTCCCTTCCCTTCTGTCTAAAAATAAATAAATAAAATCTTTTTAAAAAAGTTAACACTCACCATAGCTTCAACATCAGCCCACGTTGTATTCTCTGGATCAGAAACCAAAAAGCTTTGAGTTTCATTTTTAAAAGTAACATTTAGTGTAACCTGTGGTTCCATGTTGTGGGACTAGAGATGAGAGGAAGAGCAAAAGAAAACACATTAGAAAGAGTGTAAACTGCACAAACATATATTCAACAAATACTTCTGAGGATTTAATCTCCCCCATGAGTATGACAACCTCACAATGTTATAAGGATCAAATAAAAATGTGTGTGCAAGTTCTCTGAAAATGTTACTCAAATGTAAGTTATTATGATAAATCAGTCTTTAGAACCTAAAATGATTCTTTTTTCCACAGAGTCAGTACTGTCCTGTGAAACAATTCAAAACAACACAAGGTCGTTTAAAAGGACCTTGAAGGTTTGAGGATCAAAATTTTTTTTAATCCAAAAACAATTATCCCCCAATTTTTGGTCATTCTTTGTCTCCACCTAGAGTCAAGTTCACCACCAAAATATTAACACCGGTTTCTAGCAATCCTGCTGACCTCTAGTCGTAGGGAAGGCAGTTTCGAAGGTCCTTCAAACTTGGAAAGAATTCCCTGCCAGCTCCCCAGAATCTTGAGCAAAACAATCAGGGAAATGAAGTGAGTAAATCAGTCTGCCGAAAAGTGGGGCTCCGCAACAGTCTTACTTTTCAGCTTCCGAGGAACACACTTCCCACTTTTCCGAGTCCCGAGAAAACTAATCTTCCTCCCCTTTTCTCAAATTATACAACTGGAAATCAGTTGAGATACTTTGGAGCTCATCCAGCTGGTCGGCTGATGAGAAAACAGGAAGTGGGGGAGGCTAGCTTAGCTGGATCATATCCAGATCTTCGTAAAGAACTGCCGTTCGGCTTGTATGTGAAAATTCTTATAGCGAGAGCAAGTACCTTGAACTTGGGGAACACCAAAGCTATCTATGGCTAGGCCCATCTGTCCTTGCAGGTTTAAAGACAATAAAATCATGAAGCTGGCGCCTAGGCCTTCGGCTTTTATTAAACGGCATTATTATAACTTCACGCCACTGACTCACCTTCGCTTGGCACAAGTCAGCTTTTCCTCTACGTTGCTTTTTTTCAGGATACCAAAAATTTCTGACGAAGCAGACCTGGGAACCTGAGCTTTGATTACTGTCTCCTCCAGAGGCTTGTACAAGATATCCCTGACGTTAGAATGTGTGACCTGGAAAGCTGGGTGTTTGACAACACAGAAAAACGGCACCTTTTTAATACCAGAGGTGCCTGCCCAAGGAGGCTACTTCATGAGGTTCTTAAAAGAGGAGAGGGACGGGGCGAGGAGGATGTGTGGTCATTCTTTCTTCCTTCTTGCAGACTTCACGTTAGTCTCCCAGCTATTGTTTCCTAGCACTCCATGTCCCAGAAGTGCCACCACCCTCAGGATCCGCTCCTTTTCTTTGCCTAGGCCCTGTTTGTGCCGGTGAATCTCAGCCTTCCCTCAGCAGAAGCCAGCCGCTTCGAGCCGTGGCCCCTCCAACCCTCCGGCGGCATCCGCCCCCTCAGCCCCTTAGCGCAAGTACGGCTCTTCCCATCCAGCCACTGAAAAGAACGGCTGTCCCCAAAAGCGGAAAAAGTCGCCCCTTTTCTACGAAGGGCTCCTCCTTTGAACTTCCCCAAGCCCTCTCAGTGCGACGTGACCCAACCCCTAGGTAACCGCAGCAGCTTTCTTACCAGCTTCCCGCCCCCGGGGGGCGCCGCCTGAGGCCACTGCAGGGACCGTTCGCTGCCAGCTCTGCTGCTACCCCTGCGGGGTGAATCTAACATGGCGGATAGAGACCGGGCCTAGTTCCCAGTTTCTGAGTTTCCGACAAGATGATTGGCTTTGGCTACTTGTCCCTCAAAGTTACCACCCTATTGATTGGCTGAGGTAGCGTTTGCGGGGGCGGGACAAGAGTAGACCGAACTGCACAACAATAACAAATACTGGGGCCGAGGGGCGGAACTACGAATGCGCAGCCGCGAGCTGGAACCTAAGTCTCCTTCCCAGTAAGTTCCACGCCCGCTGCGTCCCCTTAGGTCACTGACATTAGAGAACTCCTTACCCGAGACTCGCGAGGATGGATGGGAATTGTAGTCTCCGTAGGACTGGTAGGTTCTTTAGCTTATTCTCCGCTCTCAAGGTACGAAAACGTTAACATTCCAGTCCATATCTGTTGACGAGCATAAGCGTGCGGAGCTGTTCAGTCTATCAACTGGGCTGTACTAAGGATTATGCTCGCTTCCAGTGTCGGAAGCTCTCCTCCATAAGACTACAGTTTCGAAGGAACACTCCGGCGAAGGTATTTTGATCCGCAATGCATGCTGGAAGTTGTAGTTTTGGCCTACAGTCCTTTTATTTACCTAAACTGGAGACTTCCATTGCGGCGGAAGGGGTGAGGGAACGAGACCTCTTGCAAGTGTGTAGGCACTACTGTGCGCTCAATTCGGACCTCAGCGATTCCTTCCCCCTGCATCAATCACTGTGACGTAATAAGCGGCCACATCTACGCTTAGAGGCGAGAGGGCGGGCGCCGAATGGAAAACTCCGAGAGAATTCCTTCTTTTCCGTCTCTTACTAATTACGTAACACAGGGAAAGACGAGATGACCAATTGAGAGCCGCGACAGACTTGGCTCTTTCTGCTCCGCCCTTCGTAACGTGTTTCGATCTCGCGTTCTGAGAGGCTCTCGCCCTTTCGCATCGACCGGTTTCCGTGGCAACGGTAAAGCGCGGGAATTACAGATAAATTAAAACTGCGACTGCGCATGGTAATCTCGCTGAGTTTTCTGGATTGGGGAGGGTCCGGTGGGGTTTTTCAGATCACTAGGTTCCTGGGCCCGGAAAGCCCAGATGCTTTGCTCCTGAGTAGAGGTGAGAGAGCCTCGGGGAAGAGAGGAGGGCCCAAGGGGTGCTCCGGGGGACAGGCAAGAAACAGGTGTGGAGAGAGTCGGGGAAGGGACTTCCGAAGGATTGCAAGATGGGTGTTACATCTGGCAGAGAAGCGCGGAGGATGGGACCTGAGAAACCTAAGATATTGAGTATGGGATAGTCGTGGGGAGGGGTGCACTTTTGGGTCGCGGGATGGTGGAAGGCACCAAGCATAAGGGGGGGCTGGATGTGTCTGACGGGGAATTCTGATGATAGGAGCTGGAATGCGTCTTGAGGGGGACACCGTAATGTAAAGAGACGGGTTGATATATGTCAGAAGGGAATTCCGAGGAAGAATAGGGGCAGGCATGTGTCTGGGAAGAGGGGGAGACAGGATTTTGAGGGAGGGAGAGCCCTTAATTGAATTCTAATGCGTTTCCGAGAAGAGACGAGAGGAAAATAGACGGAGGTCACTAGTCATTGGCACATCAATTGGATGTGCCTGAGGCTCCTGAGTTGAGTGCAGGCCAGAGGAAACACTTGGGAAAGACTAGGGTGGGGAGCCTTGGTTGGTGTTGCTTTTGTTTTTGTTCATTTGGGTTTTTTGCAAGAGAAGAAAAACAGCCAGGATGATTGGAGAAATCTGAGGCTTCCACCCAGTCATCCATTGTGGCTTTCTTTCCCTTGCTTGGAGAAAAGAAGAGATTAAAAAGGAAGTGAAAAACAGAATTTAAAGTGGTCTTAATTACAATGAAAAACGTAGAATTTTGAAAAAATGAAGCTTTTGTTATATTAGCTCTATGGATGATACAATTTTAAAGCACTCCAATCTCAATCTCTCGTTTAAAAATGACAATGAAACTAAGCTGTTCTTTTTTAATCCTTTTAAAGTGATTTATTTATATATGCGTGTTTATGTGTTAAAGTTCATTGTAAAAGGAAGAGATGGATTTATGTGTGGATCGAGTTGAAGAAGTAAAAAACGTTCTCTGTGCTATGCAGAAAATCTTAGAGTGTCCGATCTGGTAAGTCAACACAAGGTTTTATCAACTTGAAATTCTTCCTTGTATGATTATATCCTATGCAAATGAATAGAATTGACCTTACATAGTAAGAAGAAAAATTATAATGTCTGTTATGATTAGGCTATTATTAAAGTCTCTGCTTTTCTTAACTGAAGAGCTTTAAGAATATAGAAAAGTACTCCTTTTTCTCCACTTTCTTCCCCTCCCTCTCTACCACCTCCACATACAGAGCCTCGTGTCTTTCTTAGTCCACACGTTGACTTGGCTGGTTCTGCATTTGGGCAGGGATCTGGTTTGGAGTGAGTGGCACTTGGGCTTGCCATCCACCTTTAAAGCGAGCTCCATCACTTGGAAGGAACATACTTAATAATGGCAAAGTAAAATTAGGAATGATTGGTGTCTGTGAGTAGGTGGGTCTTAGGGAGAACCTTTGGCTCAAAGGAGCCCAGTATATTTAAGTGAGAATACTGCAAGCCCTCAAAGCCACAAGTCTCTCCGGCTGTTTAAGTGAGCCTTTGTCTTCATCAGTAAAATAAAAAGGGAACTAGAATATTCAAGCTTTTTAAAAATTGAAGTATAACATGTGAAATGCAGAGATCTTAGTGAGTTTTGATTATATAACATGAGTATGTATTGTTATATATCATTACATGGTTATGTAATTTACATATATGATAACATATATACACACATATATGTATATATGTAATTTGTGTAACCTTATGAAGATGTATAGAAATTTTCATCACCCTGAAAAGATTTCTTGTGTGTGTTCAGGAGCTCTTAACTTGCCCACCCTCCATGACCCTTGAAGGCCTATGCATAAAACTTTAATTTAATATAATTCGTTTCTTATATAATTTAGTATTCCTTTTGTTTTTTTAAGATTTCATTTTTTTATCTTTAGAGGGGAAGGGAAGGAGAGAGGGAATGAAATATCAATGTATGGTTGCCTCTAGTGCGTCCCCTGCTGGGAATTGGCCTGCAACCCAGGCATGTGCCCTGACTGGGAATCGAACCGTGATTGTCTGGTTCGCAGGCCCGTACTCAATCCACTGAGCTATACCATCCAGGGCTGATAATTTAGTATTTCTTATTTTATGCATTTAAAAGCATTCCTTTGAGTCCTGGCTGGTGTGGCTCAGTGGATTGAGAGCTGGACTGTAAACTGGAAGGTCACCAGTTTGAATCCCAATTAGGGTGCATACCGGGGTAGGGTCAGGTTGGGGGTATGCAAGAGGCAACCAATCAATGTTTCTCTCACACATCCATGTTTTTCTTTCTTCCTCCTTTCCCTTCTTTCTGAAAATAGATAACATCTTTTAAAAATAAATAAAATAAAAGCATTTGAGAATGGGGTTCATGAGCTTCACTGGCTGCCAAAACGGGTCCATACATCACAAGATTAAGAACCTCGTCATGCAGTCACTAGACGATCTCTGTGGTATCTCTTAAACCTACAAGAGAAATTAAAAACCATGCCTCAGTCTCTGGTGAAAATTCCGAAAAATTTTTGTCTACCTTTTTCCCTTTTAATCTCTTTACTCTGGTCATATTGGCCTCTTAACTTTTTCAGACTTGCAACATATTCACCTGCCTCAGAGTTTTTATACTTGCTGTTTCCTCTGGAATGTTCTTCCTGCGATAATTGCATGGCTTGAAAACTACCTTTTCAAAGAGGAATTTTCGGACAGTCTTATTTAAAATTATAACATCACCATCCACACGCCCCTTATACCCTTTTCCTGTTTTATTTTTTTCTATAACTCTTATTACTGGATGACATTATATAATATTTATGTAACCTTTTTCTCTATCCCCGAAGAATATAATAAACTCCCTGAGGGCAGAGGTTTTTATTTGTTTACTTCTATATCCTCAGGAGTCAGAACAATGCCTGGTATATATAGCAGCAACTTGGTAAACAGTTGTTGAAGGTATTAAATAATACACTAAATTGGTTCTTTGATAGTTTAGTAGTTTTTAACATGGTGATAATTGGTGGGTAACATTCAGTAAATAAATTGGAAAGCTGTATCAATTTCTCCTGATCTTGAACAAAGGAGAGTAAATTTAAGTAAATTTTACTTTGTGCTTCCTAAAAGTTGTTTATCATATTTGGAGTCAAGTAAATAAGATGAAAGAAAATGCTCCCTGGCTGGTATGGTTCAGTGGTTTGAGTGCCCTCCTGCAAATGAACTTGGAAGGTCATTGGTTTGATCCCTAGCCAGGACATAAGCCTAGGTTGTGTGGCCAGGCCCCCTGCTGGAGACAACTAGCATTTCTCCCCCTCCCCCTCTCTCTCTTTTTAAAAAATTTTATTTATTTATTTTTAGAGCAGTAGGAGGAAGAAAGAGAAGGAGAGAAACATCAGTGTATGGTTGCATCTCACATGCTCCCTACCAGGGACCTGGCCTGCAATCCGGGTGTGTGCCCTGACTGGGAATCAAACTGGCAACCCTTTGGTTTGCAGGCTGGTGCTCAATCCACTGAGCCACATCAGCCAGGGCTCTCCCTCTCCTTCTTCCTCCCTTTTCCTCTCTCTAAAAATAAATAAATAAAATATTTTTAAAAGCAGGGAAAGTGGAAGTTGTGTTTTCAGAAGGTACAAGATTTATAAGGAACTGTCCTCTCTCTTGCCCTTCAACATCTCAGCTAAACAAAAACGAGCTAAATGAGATTTACAGCCTAATTTATAAAACATCAGAGCCAGGGAAGCAGAAAATGGCAATTGGGGGAAAAATTGCTTTTAAAAAGTCATAAAACTCACCATTACAAAGAGTGATCAAAAAGTCCTCAACAGTATGGCATTTGGGTCTATTAATTTTACATTTCCATGGAAAATTAAACCATCAATTAAAAAACTGAGAGACATAAAAATTAAAGATGCAAGATGAAAGTTAATGCTAAATTTTTGTATTAGTCAAATATTGTATATTTTACAGCTTATATTTTGAAATCTGTTTTCTGTTAGAAATATACTTAGGTTTTAAACTATTAATAAAACTGAATTCTAGTCATTGTTCAACTCATTTAAATGGAAAATTCTAGTATGGAAATCATAAGTACTGGACTTGTTTTTTTTTCTTACAGAGCCCGGTACACTTTGCTGTTATGTCTTTTTTTTTTTTTACTATTATACAGAGATTTATTTGATATTCCTTGATATATTACTAAGGCATGTGTACAAAAAGTTTACTGAAATAAAAATAAATTCTTAATATACACAATATTACACAGGCAGCCAGTTTCCTACTCTTTTACCACTTAGCGTCATCCATACTGGCCACTTACATATGTGGCTGTAATGGTTTTTTGTTTTTTTGTTTTTTAATATTTTATTAATTATGCCATTACAGTTGTTCTGTTCCCCCCCTTCATTCCCCTCCACCCTGCACACCCCATCCCCCACCATTCTCCCCCTTTAGTTTATGACCACATGTTTCAAGTTCTTTAGATTCTATAGCTCCCCTACTATTCTTGCCCTCCCCCCTCTCTATTTTCTACCTACCATCTATGCTACTTATTTTCTGTACCTTCTCCCCCCTTCTCCTTCTCCCACTCCCCTGTTGCTAACCCTCCATGTGATCTTCATTTCTATGGGTCTGCTCCTGATCTAGCTGTCCTCTTAGTTTTTTTGTTTTAGGTGTGGTTCTTAACCGTGTGTTTGCTGTCCTTTCAGTGTTCATCTTTTCTATCTTTTTTTTGTTAGATCAGTCCCTTAAAATTTCTTAAAATAAGGGCTTGGTGGTGATGAACTCCTTGAACTTGATCTTATCTGAGAAGCACTTTATTTGCCCTTCCATTCTAAATGAAAGCTTTGTTGGATAGATCAGTCTTGGATGTAGGTCTTTGGATTTCATGACTTGGAATACTTCTTTCCAACCCCTTCTTGCCTGTTAGGTCTCTTCTGAGAGATCAGCTGACAGTCTGATGGGAACTCCTTTGTAGGTGACTGCCCCCTTATCTTGCTGCTTCTAGGATTCTCTCCTTCATTTTAATCTTGGCTAATGTAGTGATGATGTGCCTTGGTGTGTTCCTCCTTGGGTCCAACTTCTTTGGTACTCTCTGAGCTTCCTGGATTTCCTGGAAGTCTATTTCCTTTGCCAGATTGGGGAAGTTCTCCTTTATTATTTGTTCAAATAAGTTTTCCACTCGTGGTTGTTCCTCTTCCTCTTCTGGTACCCCTATAATTCGGATGTTGGAACTTTTAAAGATGTCCTGGAAGTTTCTAAGCCTGTCCTCATTTTTTTGAATTCTTGTTTCTTCATTCTTTTCTGTTTGGTCATTTTTTTCCTCTTTCTGGTCCACTCCATTGATTTGAGTCCCAGTTTCCTTTCCATTACTATTGGTTTCCTGTGTATTTCCCTTCAGTTCAATTACTTTAGCCTTCATATGTTCCTCTAATTTGTGACTAAAATCAACCAGTTCTGTGAGCATCCTGATCACCATTGTTTTGAACTGTGCATCTGAAAGTTTGGCTATTTCTTCATCGCTTAGATTTATTGGCTCTGGGGCTTTGAGTTCTTGCGCCACATTTTGATTTGTTCGTGCCGGTTTGGCTGAAGGGTTTGTTGTTGTCAGACTTCTGTGTAGTTCAATTTTCTGTGGTTTGGCTGCGTTTTTGTTGCTAAAACTTTGTTGTTTTTAAACTTGGTTGTGTGAGAAGGCCCAGTGCTTTCACCTACACCTCCATCTTGGCGGAAGTCCTCTGTTATGTCTTAATAAATAATTGCTGGAAACATTGCTACTTCTGGTAGCTATAGAATAGGCTTCTAACTTTTTTGAGGTCTCTAGAGCTAAAATGTCTTCTGTTGTTCCCTAAGTCACCATTGGCATTTTATTTTTGATAATTGGTAGTTCTTTCTAACTTCTTATGATTATATAAAAAAAATTTTAAAGATTTTATTCATTTATCTTTAGAGGGAAAGGGAAGGAGAGAGGGAGAGAAATATCAATGTGTGGTTGCCTCATGCGTCCCCCGCTGGGAACTGGCCTGCAACCCAGGCATGTGCCCTGACTGGGAATCAAACCATGATTGTCTGATTCACAGGCCTGCGCTCAATCCGCTGAGCTACACCAGCCAGGGCTGATTATATAAAACTTTTGACTTTCAAAAACAGTGTTCTAAAATGTGTATCTTGGGTAGTGGTTGTTATTTTTGGAACTTAACCTACCTTCTCTTTTCAATTCTTTTTCCATTTTAGAAGCTCAAAATGTAGACGCATAGTAGGCCTAAAGTACTGATTAGTTTTAAAGTGTTTAAAATATTTGAGTCACTTTTATAGTAAACATTTACTCTCATCAGGACCCGTTAGAGGAACACTTCCTTTTGGTCTTTTCGTTCCTATTCCCTCTTCAAGCTTTTTCTTCAGCAGTTTCTACCCTCTTATATACTGGATTTTTCATCTGTTCAAATTTTGTTTAGAGTATGTTTGTATAGTCTGGCTTGTGATTACCATATTGAAATAGAATTATTTTAAGAATGAGTCAGTGGTGAGGATGAAAGCCATGTGTAGCTAACTCCCCTTTCTCTTACTGAGAATGCCTTTGATACCTAGCTTAGCTGGGGAGTAGTGATTTGGTAACAAATCAAGAGTTCTCTTTGTCATGTTTTTGTTTTTTGTTTTTTAGACACATTCGGTCCTAATAGTAATATTAACATCACTCCAGGTCATCTCTGGTTGTGAACATTTTCCCAAGTAGCATATAATTCTCTTCTCACCATAGCCTGCAGAGACTGGCAGAGTGGGTGACAGTTTCCTTACAGGAAACGGCAGTTCGGTCAGGTCCAGTGCTTGGCCCAAGGTTACTCCGCTGATAAAAAAGACGTCTGGTGGTAGAAACCCAGCCTTCTGACTCACTGTGATGCCCGTCTTTTCCTTCCCCTGTGCTGCGTCAGAAGCCCCATGATTGTAAGAGTTGTGTTACCAAACCCTTCACAACGAGGCTGTTGTCCCCAGCTACTTTTTTCAGTCTTTCTTTTATTTTCATGGGCTTTGGGGGTCAGGCTAATTTGGGTACAAATGACACTTTTGCTATTTTCTGCTTCACTTTTCAAAACTTCTATCCATTTTTTTCATTTTTACTAAATTTTATTTTATTTTTTAAACTAATTTTGGCTCTTTTTTTTTTTTAAGATTTTTATTTATTTCTTTTTAGAGAGAGTCTAAGGGAGGGAGAAAGAGAGAGAGAGAAACATCAATGTGTAGTTGCCTCTCACATGGTCCCCAGTGGGGACCTGGCCTGCAACCCAGGCATATGCCTTGACTGGGAACCGAACCAGTGACCCCTTGGTTCACAGCCCGAGCTCAATCCACTGAGCTATACCAGCCAGGGCCATTTTTACTAAATTTTAATTTCCAGGACCGTTTTCTGAATGCTGTTTCCTTTTTCCCCCCCAGTAGGGTCCTGTTCTGGTTTCATAGTTATTGATTGCCTTCTCCCTGCATTATCCCTCTTTTCTCTAAGTTTGTTTTTTCTGTTTAATCATCTCTGATCTGTTTCCTCAGTGTTGGTGAAATTGGACCTTGATCCTTGAGTTTGGCAAAGAAAGATTTCAGAGCCAGGAACTCAAATTATAACAGAGGTTTATTTAGAAAGTTACAGAGTTGGTAGAAGTGAGCCGGCTGGGCTGTTAGGCTCAGGAAAAGTTACAGAAGCAAAAGAAGGGTCCTTGGTGCTTAGGAGAGACAAAGGCAAGAGAGACAAAGGCAACGGTAGAGGGTCTGGGGTGGGGAGAAGAGGGGACAGGAAAGGGGCAGGTGTGTTACAAGAGGGGTAGCGCCCCCAGCTTTTCTTGTGATCCTTTTCTAAAAAGTTAAACATTTAATGAGAAGAACCACATTCCTGTCAACACAGGTTACCTGTTGTTTGATGTCTTGCCTGAACTTGACCAAAAATCAGTTTCTAAAGCTCTCAGAATGAAGGCCTAAAGACTTAAAATAGCCAACATATTCCTAGCTGCTCAGGCTCTCAGCTACCTCTCTGACCTCTTCTCGTACTTCCTTCCCCTGATCATTTCATCCAGCACATTACTTATCACCGCCTCAATACACCAGGCATGGTCCTGTTTGAGGCTCTTTTCTTTGCTCCCTCTGCTGTGCTCCCTCTGCTGGAACTTTCTTTCCCCAGTTGTTGCACAGCTTTACTCACATTACTCAGCTGTCCACGGATGTCACCTTCCCTGAGTCTTTCCTGACCTGTGTATATTCCCTCCAGCTACACTCCCTATCCCACTCACCTTTATTTTTCCTTTTAGCTCTGTTCCCATACACTCTTGTTTATTTCTTAGTCAACTGTCCACCACAACTAGAATGTAAGTTCTGTTAAGGGCAGGCTTTATTTTGTTCACTGCTCTATTTCCATCTCCAAGAATTGTGTTTGCATGGAGTAGATGTTCAGCAAACACTTTTTATGTTAGTGGATGACATAATCTCAGGAAGGTCTTGAGATTTTGTGGATAGATAATCTGGAATGGGAATTTGGATGATCTGTTTTCTTTTCTCGAAATTTTGGTATTTTCTGAAGTTTATTTTTTTAGTTAGTATTTAAAAAAACTTTATTGATTGATTTTAGAGAGAGAGAAGTAGCGGGGGAGAGGGAGAGAAACATTGATTTGTTCCACTTATTTCTTCATTGCTGATTCTCGTGTGTGCCCTGATTGGGGATCAAACCCACAACCTTAGTGTATGGGGAAAACACTCTAGCCAACTGGGCTACCCAGCCAGGGCTCAGTATTTATTACTTTGATTTTACCAAGTAATCATAAACGAAACATTATGTATCTCCTGAAGTGACGTAAAACAAGTACGCAATACCAGAACCGTTCTTGCCAAAAAATTGAACCTGAGTTTGATTGAGCCTGTAGGTCTAAGTTTACAGGAAATAGAGGCTAGAGGAATGTGTTAAACCACTCACCGTAGGGTTACAGTCGCAAAATCGGAATGTGGGAAATTCGACAGGTCCATTAATTAATTTTTTGAGACAGTGAGGAAAATTAGAACATTATGTTTTAGAAGTAGTAACGTTTCATGGTTATTCTTTAAAAAGTCTCTTTTAGCCCTGGCTGGTGTAGCTCAGTGGATTGAGTGTGGGCCTGTGAACCAAAGGGTCGCCAGTTTAATTCCCAGTCAGTGTGGGGTGTACGAGAGGCAGCCACACATTGATGTCTCTCTTTTTCTCCTTCCCTTCCCCTCTCTCTAAAAATAAATAAATAAGTAAATAAGTAAATAAATAAATAATTTCAAACAAATAAAAATTAAAAATGTATTAAAAAGCCTCTTTTAAAGATATATTTTTAAATATTTATAGATGATATGGTGGCTAGGATTTATTTTAAAACAGTCTAGGCCTTGTGTGAGCGTCAGCCGTGGACAAAATAACATCAGCTGGGAGTCGATGACTGTTGAGACCAGGGTGATACAGGGAGTTCGTTTTACCGTTTCATTTGTATAAATGCTTGAAATTTTCCCTACGAAGACATTTAAAAGGGAGTCACATGCAAAAAAACCAAAAACAGAAAACCCCAAACAAGTGCTGTGAGGGAATCCAAAAGAAATATAAGAAATTTTTGTCTTTGTGGAGCTTAAAGTTTGGTTAAGATATAGGATGTGCACCCACTGATAGCTCAAAAAAGTGTATCATCGAAACCTAATTGATGTGAAGTAATACCGGATAGTCTTTTAAATGCTATGGATATGATATAGCATATTGAAAACAGTAATATATATCACTTTAATGTGATGTATATGAGCTTTCAGATGAAAGCTCAGCGAGGCTGGGGGTCATATTCTCTGCTGTATTTTTGGCTCTTAGCACAGCAGACATTTAGTAAACATTTATTGAATGAAACCTTATCATGACTTAGTTACAGGCACTTAAAGTTGAACTTCTTTACTGAGAATGTATTTACTTCGGAATGAATTACTAAGCTGCATTCATTTTCTTTATCTTTTTTTCCCCTACCCTTCTAGTCTGGAGTTAATCAAAGAGCCTGTTTCCACAAAATGTGACCACATATTTTGCAAGTAAGTTTGAATGTTTTATGTAACTCCGTTATTAGCTTTCGTGCTTATTCTTCATAACACAGGATACACCTTCTTTTATAGAAATTTTAGCTTCTTCAATTAAGTAAGAAAGAAATGTCCAACTTGATTTCATTCTGTCCCGGAGAATACTCAGAAAGTCACCCTAAGTTGGTTGGAGCCATAGTTCCTGGTAAATACAAACATATTTATCCAGTTCCCAGCTGTCAACTCACTTTGAACAGCTGTTTGGTTTTTTGTGTGAGTAGGTGCAAGCAGATTGCAAGCAACTGTGAAATAAACAAAATGTGTTTCAACCTTGCAAATTTTTCTTTTCTGTCCATTCTGCATGTCCCACTTCAACACACACACACACCCCCTTTTTTTTTTAAGATTTTATTCATTTATTTTTAGAGACTGGGGAAGGGAAGCTGAAAGGGAGAGAAACACGTCGTGTGAGCAAAACATTGACCAGTTGCCTGTCACATGCCCCCAATCAAGGGCCTGGCCCACAACACAGGCATGTGCCCTGACTGGGAATCGAGCTGGTGACTTTTCAGTTTGTGAGATGACACCCAACCCACTGAGCCATTGCAGTCAAGGCCCGCTCTACCCCTTTTAAGGTTCATCATTTGCCTGCTTTGTAATCCTTTTAAAGATAGGAAAGGATTTGATATCGATATATATTTAGGCTGAAATTCATTCATACCAATGATTTAAGTTGTATTTACATTTTTAAGAATCTTGCCCTTTGAAGCCTTGGCTGGTGTAGCTCAGTGGATTGAGCACGGGCCTGCGAACCAAAAGATCGCGGCTCGATTCCCAGTCAGGGCACATGCCTGGGTTGCAGGCCAGTTCCCAGCAGGGGTCACATGAGAAGCAACCATACATTGATATTTCTCTCCCTCTCTCCTTCTCTTCCCTTCTAAAGATAAAGAAATAAAATCTAAAAAAATAAATAAAATTATTTTAAAAAAAGAATCTTGCCCTTTGAAATGAAAATGTTTCCTGATGGAAGAATTTCAGAAGAAGTTTGGTAGGTTTTTTTGGTGGAACAAGGGGATTTCTCATTTCCATGATGTGAAGCTATGATTTGAGACTTTCCCTGAATGCCAACTAATTTTGGTATTTTTATTTTCTTTTTCAATTGAAAAAGCAAGCCATGTCCATGGTAATGTATTCACTAGCACAAACTGTAATTCCCTTCTAACCCCAAATCCCTGCCTTCCTCTTCCCTCCCCAGAAACAACTTCAGTGATCAACTTATGTATCTTCCCAGGAATTTTTAAATTTCAAGGGTTTTTAACTTGGGATCTGTGGTTTTTATGAATATCCTAGAATTATATTCAATTTTAAGTTCAGCTGTACTCGTACTAAAAACTATAGGTATGTGCAATTTAGGGGCAACACAGTCCATCATTTTCATGAGGTTATTGGCACGTTTTCCTAACTTGAAGATGTGAAGAGTGTCTGTATTAGGGATAACGAGGGCTGGCTGCAGCTGAGGGAAACCTGTTCGCTTTGGAGGGACATCGTCTGAGCACTGGGCTGCCAGCCGGCTGGGCCCTTTGTCTGCATCCTGTCCCCTTCCTATTCATCTGCCCTAACAAGGGTCCAGAGCCCTGTCTCTCCCCACTTTCTCAAGTCACCCCACTGATCTAGGTACGTTCCCAATAGTTCCCTTCTGATCCCTGAGGCCCTGCACCTCAGTCAGGTGCCGGGCAGCACAGCCTGACTGCTCTGCTTCGGGCAGTCTTCAGTTTTGTGGCCCCTAGAGAGAAGTTTCTCAAACTCTGTAGTGTAGGACTGGTTTCTTCATGGATTGATCCTTTTGTAAAACAAAATTTAAAAGTCACAGAATTTTAAAAGGTTACAGATAGCTGAAGATTAACCTTTTAAATGTGGAACCTTCACTGTTTCTGGATGAGAATCTTTCTGAAATATACTGTGTGCTTTCCGGTCACCTTGAGTGATGAATACACAGTATTATGGTGAGTAAAGGAAAAATCAAATTACAAACGTTTATTACTTTGAGAGCTTGTGGAAGAAGGAAATTATGGGAAGAGGAAATAATACGAGCAAAGATACAAAGAGAATGAAGTAGGATGTGTCCAGAAAAAAAGAAATTATGCATACATGTATAGTAGTTGTGTGAAGACAGGAAGCTGGCATTTGCAGGAGGAGGTGGAAAGGGTTTGAAATAGAAAATGGGTGCAAGAGAAATAAAGTTATTATTCATAAGCAGTAATGAAGGAAAAGGAGAATAATTCTGTGCCCTGGCTGGTGTGGCTCAGTGGATTGTCAGTCTCCTAACTGAAAGATCACCAGTTCAGTTCCCCTTCAGGGCACATGCGTGGGTTGCCAGCCAGGGCCCAACTAATCCATGTTTCTCTCCTCTTCTCCCTCCCTTTGCCTGTCTATAAACATAAATGGATAGAACGTTTCTTTTTTAAGGAGAACAATTCTACAGAAATATTTTGAGGTTGTTCTCAGTGAAGTTGGAGGTGAAAACATCTGTTGAGATTGAAAGGGTTAATTAAAGTTGGTACCTGGGGGAGAGTGAGAAGGGCTGGTAACTCCTAATATGGAGACTATGATAAGCAAAAGAACCAGCCGTATTTTGAGTGCTATGTTAGAACTAAGTGTAGTATAAAACCCATGTGACAGATGTGCTTTTTCATGGAAGCTCCTCTGTAATACCTTTATAATCTGAATAATACTTCGATCGCTGTGTGAGAAAGCTGGGGAAATGTCCCAAGCATTAACGATATTTTCACAGGATGAATTCTAATTGCTTAGGATTGAGTGGGGTAAGCGTGTAGTTCTGAAATCTTTCGTGATATATACAAAAAGCATAATAGTACCAGTCTGGAAAAAAATTACTTAGGTCATCCGCGCGTTGCCTTGCAGTTTCCAAACAACTGAAATGTGTAATATTTTTCTGAAGATCTAGAACCACATTGTCCAAAGAGATAAGATGAACCATGAGTGTAACTTAAATATTGTAGTAACCGCATTGCTAAAAAGTTTTAAAAATTTAATTATAGTTATATATTTATATATCCCTAACCCATTTGTGGCCAAAATTTTACCAATTCAGTATAACTATGTGGAAGAGGTATGTGCTTGATGTTCTCTTTTTTTAGATTTTATTTATTTCTAGAGAGAGGGGAAAGGGGGGAGAAAGAGGAGAGAAGCATCAATGTGTGGTTGCCTTTTGTGCTCCCCCTACTGGAGACCTGGCCTGCAACCCAGGCACGTGCCCTGACTGGTAATCGAACCGGTGACCCTTTGGTTTGCAGTCCGGCACTCAGTCCACTGAGCCACACCAGCTGGGGCTGACCTTTTTTCTTTTTTGTAGTGAGTTTTTGAGAGCCTTTGTTTTTTCATGCTTACAGCATACATTAGTTTAGAGTCGCCACACTATAAGTACTCAGTAACCACAGGTGTCTAGTGGCTGCTGTATTGGGCAGAGCAGCAAGATTCCTCGGAAGAGTCTGACGCACATTAAAGTTTGAGAAGCAGTGTTCTGGAATGATGACCTTCATATACAGTTATTTGGAGGATAGTAAGAGGAACCAGATCAGGGATGGCTGAGGCCTAAAGACCAGATAGATCAAATAAAGCAAGTCTTAGAGTCAACTAAGGAAATCCAGGTAAGTGGTGAGTTAGTATTAGGGAGGTTTGATGGCTAACTACATTAGGTCATAATATCAGGGAATTTTGGAGTCTAGAAATCCTTTGCTATGGCAGAGGTCCAGAAGTAGGCAAGAGATGGATAATCTAGCAAGCAGATCAGACATGGTCTCTCAGGAGTCTAGCAGCAAAAATAAGCAGAAGTTTCAAGTGGTGGTTATAAGGGAAGGAAAGTAGCAGGCTTACAGCCATTGGAGGCTAAAGGTTAGGGGCAAGACTCGTCTTGTCTTTGGGAGACAAAAGCCTTGACCCATGGGATTGCAATACCAGGCAAGGACCCTAGGGACAGTCTTCCAGGTAAAGAGCACATGATGGATTCTTATTGTTGGAACTAAAGTACGAACAAGAGGTCTGATCAAGAAAACAGAGCCTTACTACAGAAACCGACAAGGTTTGGTGGGACCGGCAACGTAAGTGGATGCTAAGCTGTGGGACTCTCTTGTTACTTATTTATCTTAGCTGGGGACCGTACTGGTCCATAGTCTTAGGTCGATAAACAGCAACACAGGACACCCAATATCAAAGTCAGCCCATCTTTATTTTGCCTACACTTAGAACTCTTAATTTATTGCTTCCTGCTAGTGTAGACTTGGACAAGTGACTGAAAATTAGATGAGTTTCCATAATATCGTTAAACTCTTCAGGGTACAGATGTGCTCGATTCTGTGCCGTCAATTCCTGTACTGAGTTCTGTCCGGTCCAGCGCAGCGCCGCCGCCACGCTGTCTTCACGGCTGCGGCTTTGTAGTAAGGTGCCGAGTTTTTAAACAGATTATAATAATTTTACTTGAAATACTTAGCATTTATGTCTGATTATACAACGTAAAGTAATTATTATTAAATAAGCCTTATTGGCTCTTGAATATGTTTTATTTGCTCAAAACAGTAAGCCGTTTGCATGTAAGTTCAGTTTTCATAGATTATTGCTTTTGTAGTTTGGTTTTTTTCCTCATCCAGCATCTAAAAACAATTAAAGCCACTGGTTGTAATTTACCTGCCATTACCTTTAAAATGGCTCTTAGTGGCAGTTGTGAGATTATTTTTTCACGGCTATTTGCCTTTTGAATATTCCCTCTACAAAAAAGAGTCACTTGAATTGTTCTTTTTATTCTTCATAATTCATAGATTTTGTATGCTGAAGCTTCTCAACCAGAAGAAAGGGCCATCACAGTGTCCGCTGTGTAAGAACGATATAACCAAAAGGTGTGTGGTGAGTGGCGATGGCAGGTTGGAAGCAGCAGGAAAAATAGAAATTCCTTAACACCGTAGCTGGTGTTCCTGTCAAACCATTCCTGGGTAGAAAAATATCTAAAGGGTGCTTAGCTGACAGGATAAATTATTTCTTAAGTTATTTTTCTGATAGTTTTATGGTACCTTATACAGATATTAATGATCCGTTGCCTTTTTCTAAGGCTTCTGAATGGTACAAGAATTTGCAGCCTTATCTAAAGTGGGGCTCTACCATCGACCCCACAATCTCCTGATCCTTTTATTTTTCTTCCTTGCACACTCAACTTCTACTTAATTATTCACACACACACACACAATGTATTCATATATCGTGCATCCCTCTGGCCAGGATTTAAGTTCTTTTAGGTCACTGGCTTTGTCTCCATCAACACTTTTCCCAGTGTTTGGTGTATAGTAGTCACTCAGATATTTAAAGGAATAAATGAATTATATTGTCCTATAACTTTCCTAAATCAGAATCTTTCTTTGGACATTGTCGTCTCTCTGCTTTTGAAATGATGTAATCAACATTCAATAGAAATCCCCCAGAGCTAGAAGTGAGAGCTTGGGTGGATGGGGTTCAGAGGTTAAGAATAGTTTAGTTCTCTGTGCAGTGGATTTATGTCTACTATGTCGTCAGACTACTAGTTTAGATAGTTACAGGCTTTTCGTAGGCTTGAATGGCAAAAAAAAGTTTTTATAAATACTGATGTCAATGATGTTTTGATTATGTGATATCACTATTAGCTGTGTTCTTTGAATATAGTTTTTCTAATGTTGCTACAGCTTTTTAAAATTAGTTTACATGTCTTTCCTTATGTTTGTGTTCTTAAAAAGTTGATAATTACTTGCTAAGTATGTCTCTCAATTAATTTAATTTCAGAAGCCTACAGGAAAGTACAAGATTTAGTCAACTTGTGGAAGAGCTGTTGAAACTCATTCATGCTTTTGAGCTGGACACAGGATTGCAGTGTAAGTGCCATGTAGCCCAGGGGCCAGTGCTCAAGTGGCTGTTGTTAAAACTCAGGAAATGGTTTACGTAATTATTTTCAATGGATAGGTGATAAGACCTGTTGGTCTGCGTCAGCGGTCTGTAACCTTTTTGGCACCAGGGACCAAGTTTTTCCACGAAAGGGGTGTGGAGTGGGGAAGGGGACAGGTCAGGAGGCGGGGCTCATGTGGGGTGGGGGAGGTCAGGAGGCGGGGCTCAAGCCAGCTACACTCACCTGCTGGGTGGGGTGGGGCGCAGAGGCAGAAGGCAGAGCTGGGGAGATTCTTGGACTGTGGAGGGGTTGGGGATCCCTGGTCTAGGTTATTTTTAGCTCTTTACCTGTAATCCAGGTGTTAAATCATTCCCCAGTGGAGAATAAAGTAGTCTCACGTTTCATTTTTATCAGTCCTGAGGGGCACACTTTTCACATTCTAAGGTCTTAAAAATTGAGGACAGTTTATCACCAATGGTGTGTCATTGTTTTCTTAGTGGCATAAAAAGTAATGGTGCTTCTTACATTGTTGGTGCCTTAGATTCAGTGAAGTATGGTATTAATAGGCAAAATCATTAGTATAGGGGTGGGAAAAAGGAGTAGAAACAACTTTGACCATCTATGTGTTTCCTAGCAATAGAATGAACAAAGTCGATTTTAAAAATTATAACTGTAACATATTGTCTTAATACAACAAAGAACATGCACAGGATTTCTCTTGGTTCTTTGATTATAAGTAATAAATTTTTTCCAATTGTAAAAATGTTGTCCCTTTGTAATTCACAGTTGCAAATAGTTACAACTTTTCAAAAAAGGGAAATAATTCTCCTGAGCATCTAAAGGAGGAAGTTTCTATCATCCAAAGTTTGGGTTACCGAAACCGTACCCTAAGACTTCGACAGAGTGAACCTGAGAATCCTACCTTGGTAAAGCCATCTATTTTTGTTTATCCCGGTAGAATGTCTTTATTAAGTATTGTGAATTAGCAGATGTGCTGTATGGTCATGGACTTAGAGAAAAAGCCAGTAAACAAGGTAAGATGGCAAAGAAAGTGGCTGGGCAAGTGTTCTAACAGCTGCGTTAGTGGAGCTGAGACGGTCTGTGCAACCAGTCTGCCCATCTTCCCGGCATGAGGGCGTGTTTATTTTATTTCCTCTGAAAAGAAAATCAGTTTTTATGGTTGAAAATTGCTTCAGTTTAAAAGGTGTAATTGTCAAAAGAAAATGAGTGATTTGTTGTTATTCATATGAATGAAAAATGGAGAGCTCCAAAATAATAGTTCTTATGATACCAGCATTCATCTTTCAGTAACTGTTGAAAGGTTCAAAAAGAAAAAGGAGAACTTCATGGGAATAATGTTGGGCTTTTAAAATATTCTTTCTTATACTGCATGAACTGATGTTTGCTGGGTTTTTATTGTTTTTATCTGTTCTTTTAAAAATTATCTTAGTTGCTAACCTTGTTACCAGATGTGATTTGAAATGTGTGCTAATGAATCTTAATTCTCTTTTTATACTATAATATAAAGTATCAGCTTCAAAATATGCTTTTCTTTTAATTTATTGATTTGAGAGAGAGAAACATCTATTTGTTGTTCTACTTACTTATGCATGCCTTGGTTCCTTCTTGTATGTGCCCTGCTGGGGCATTGAAACTACAACCTTGGTGTATTGGGAAAAGCCCTAACCAACCGAGCCACCTGGCCAGGGCCCAGTGTGTGCTTTTCTTATACTTCAAAAAAAATTACACAGATGATACATATTGTCTAGAAAAATTTAAAACAACAGAGAAAAAATATTTAAACCATTAGAGCATAACATACTTTTTTTAGAAGATTTTATTTATTTATCTTTAGAGGGGAAGGGAAAGAGAGAAGGAGAGAAATATCAATGTATGGTTGCCTCTTGTGCATCCCCTGCTGGGAACTGGCCTGCAACCCAGGCATGTGCCCTGACTGGGAATTGAACTGTGGTTGTTTGGTTCGAAGGCCCATGCTCAATCCACTGAGCTACACCAGCCAGGACATAACATACATTTTGATGTGTAATTTGCCAAGTGATTTTTCCAGGTGTCATAAATTTTAGCTGATTTATTATGGCCTATTTGTTTTTTTCCATGGCCTCGAGTTTCTCTTCAGGGAAGAAAAAAAAAAAAAGCAAAGAACTGGCCAATAATTAGTTGATTGTTTTTTATTGCTTAATCAGGAAACCAGCCTTGGTGTCCAACTCTCTAACCTTGAAGTTGTGAGATCACTGAGGACAAAGCAGCAGGTACAATCTCAGAATAAGTCTGTCTACATTGAATTGGGTGAGTCTCCAATTTCTTAAATTCAGAATAGTGCTTGCTAGATTCTTTGTGTTACAGGTTTACTGGAAACTTTGGTGATAATTGACACAATTGCAGGGAACTTTGAGAAGTGAAAATAAAATAATATTAGCCTTATGGTATATTTATAAATAATGCAAAAGATGAAGCTCTTACCTTGAAGAACCTTACTTTCCAAAGACAGCAAAAGAAAGACATGTGGTTATAAGTACGTGTAAATACACAGCACATCTTTGAAAAACGTTTCTTTCAACAGCGTTTTGTTATAACATCATAAGGTGTTAGAGAAAAGTGCGGTAATTCTTGTTTGTATCAGTTATTCTGTGGATGAAATTGGTTTTGTTATACGGCAGTTTGCTCGAAGTGGCAGAAACAATTGACAACAGCAAGTGAGGACTTACTGTGCTTTGGAAAGATTGATAAGAAAGAATGTGATTGGTTGGTGATAGCATTTGGAAGGATCCAAAATAAATTGTACTAGACTAGAAAGACCTTTTTTTTTTTTTTTTAGACTTTATTTATTTATTTATTTTTAGAGAGAAGGGAAGGGAGGGAGAAAGAAGGCAAGAAACATCAATGTGTGGTTGTCTCTCACACACCCCCAACTGGGGACCTGGCCCACAACCCAGACATGTGCCCTTACTGGGAATCAAACCAACGACCCTTCAGTTCACAGGCCGGTGCTCAATCCACTGAGCGACACTGGCCAGGGCAAGAAAGACTTTTAAGAAGAGCTGAGCTCAGTTCAGGTAGTTTTCTCTAATCGTCTGATCCTTTGGAATATACTTATGATTAGAAAGAGCGGCGCTGCTTTGGGCTCCTCAGTGCCACCGTATGTTTACCGTGGCACTTACCAGCTTCTCTGTCAATTATCTGTATGTCTTTTTTCCTTCTTAAAACCATAAGTTCCTAGACTTACGAATTTTTTATTTTGATTATTTTTGTGACACAACAATAATCAAAATTATACTAGCTAGTATTTAGGAGCACTTAGTGTAGTCCAGGCCCTGTTGTGCTTCCCTGTAAAATGCACACGAGAGGCCTGACGAACCCCAGGAGCTTGTTACTATTACATTTATTTTACAGATGAGGAAGATAAGGCACAGAGAGGTAGTGAAGCTAGTAAGTGGCAGGGCCAGGATTCAAACCTAGAAATCCAGCTTCATAGCCTGTGCTTCTAATACTTCTCTGTATTGCCTGACATATGTATCACTGTGCCTGCCATATATATAGTGGGTGTTTTGTAAGTACTTCTTGAATTATTATCTGTTTTGCAAAAAGTACTTCTTTTTTTTTTTTTTTTTAGTTTAACCTTTCAGTACAAATTCTTTTATTGACTTGGTATTTGATGAATTTTTTAGGATCCGATTCTTCTGAAGATACAGTTAATAAAGGAAGTTATTACAGGTGAGTCAAAGGGAGCCTTCATCTATGAAGCTGGCATTTTTGCATTTTGTTAATATTAAGGTTTGGTGATTTTTTTTTTTTTAGGTTAGAATAATGGCATTAAAATAGACCATTTTCTTTAATCTTATCTTCTAGCTGTGAAAATACCCTTTTTGTTTGTTTAAATTCTTTTGGTAAAATAACAGCTCTTCACAGACTCACAGCAGATGGTTCTGCTCTGTGCTGGCTTAGCTCCTCGTGCGCAGTAGTAGTGACAGCGGTAATCGTGGTCGATAAAAAATATTTGAGGGCTCTTACTTTTTAAGTTGTTATTATTTATTTTTAGAGAGAGGGTGAGGGAGGGAGGAAGAGAGGGACGGAAAGATCAATGTGAAAGAGAAACATCAATCAGTTGCTCTTCATACACGCCCTGACCGGGGACCAAACCCGCAACCTAGGCATGTGCCCTGACCGGGAATCAAACTGGCAAGCTTTTGCTTTGAGGAATGATGCCCAACCAACTGAGCTACGCTGGTCAGGACTAGAGGACTCCATTTTTCTTAGTTTCCTCTGTTTCTCAATTCTATCTGTTCCTCAGACTTCACCTATGGGAGTTACACAAAAATCTACAAGCAGCCCCAAACTGTGTTACCTGGCAAATTGCTTTCCTTAGAAATTATTGCTTGACCTTAAGATCTGTAATACCTTGCGTGAACTATAATGATGTCATTGCCAATCAGAATTTGTTTGCAAATAACCTTTTCCTCCTAATCTCTCAATTGAGAGGAAGTGGGTTTTAGCCTGAGAGGAAGTACAGAGGCCAGAGTGGCAGAGGTGCATGCTTTGCGTACCGTTGGGATGTCTACCTCATCCCAGTGCCCCGTGTTTGGGATATGTTTGTTCTTGCTTTCTGATTAAAATATACTTTTAAGTCTTGCGGGAATGTTTTTTGTTTGTTTTTGCTTTACTGTCTTTTGGTCATGGTTTGTATTTAAATGGGCTGTCATTTAAATTTTGATTCTCGTTCGCTTGTCCATAAAGCAGTGTTCTGTATTCTTGCTCTTTGGTTTTTAAGACTGTGTGTCAGTCTTTGACCCTTTCATTTTGACTAGTAGTTACTAAAGAGCAGGTTTCCAAAAGTGAATTAAATTGATCAGCTCACTGCCACCTGCCTAAAGGAGCTAAAATACTGATTTCACTCATCTGACAACTCTTTGAGCACATAGCTGGTGTTTCTCATGAAGGCCTTTTTTTCCCCTCCTACAGTGTGGGAGATCACGGTCTATTACAGATCACCCCTCAAGAAGCCAGGGCTGAAGCCAGTTCCAGTTCTGCAAAAAAGGGTAATGGCAAGACTTCCCCATATAATAGACACTGGAGAGAAAATGGGTAGATACAATACTGCAATTAGATTATTCTGAAGGTCATTTAGGACATTTATAATTCACATCATCTCTTGGCAGAGGTGGAACATCATTCTTTCTCTGATGTTATGGTATAGCCTGGTCTGTTTCGACGGCACTAGACTGATGTGGTGGTAATGGTACCTGTGTTACTGGTTGTTGCCTTTTAAGTTTACATGTTTATATTTCATCTTCTGCATACTGGTATTTAAATACTGGGGGTATGAATCCGAAGATAGAACAGAGCACAGGAGGTCTGATGCCCAGTCTGCTTTTTCTGCGCTGTTACAGGTTCCAGAAATAGGGGGTGTGGTTTACAAGTAGAAAGAATTCTGAAACTTAAATTCTAATCTTGAGTGGAACTAAGGAGAATCTAGGAATTATGTGAAAGAGTTGGAGCTACATTTTCAGTATACTTGGTTGTTTAAAAAGATAGTTTCTCTAAAAATAGCCAGTTTCATTTCTACCCCCCAAGTTGTATTGTGTGTATTTTTCCATGATAATTTGTCGTTAATCACCTGTTATTTTTGTATACTTACAGCTGCTTGTGAGTTTTCTGAGGACATAACAAATATTGAACGTTGTTCATCCAGTAATAAAGCTTTGGCCACCACTGAGAAGAAGCATGCACCCGAGAAGCTTCCAGAAAAGTCTCAGGGTATTTCTGTTTCAAACTTGCATGTGGAGCCACGTGGCACAAGCACTCGTGCCGGCTCATTACAGCGTGAGAACAGCAGTTTACTACTCACTAGAGACAAGATGAATGTAGAAAAGGCTGAGTTCTGTAATGAAAGCAAGCAGCCTGGCTTAGCAAGGAGCCAGCAGAGCAGATGGGCTGAAAGTAAAGAAACATGCGATGATAGGCAGACTCCCAGCACAGAGCAAAGGGTGGTTCTGAATGCCGATCCCCAGAATGGGAGGAGAGAATCTCCTTCCTCTGACCATTCTAGAGATTCCCAAGATGTTCCTTGGATAACACGGAATAGTAGCATACAGAAAGTTAATGAGTGGTTTTCCAGACGTGATGAAATACTAATTTCCAGTGGCTCCCATGGTGGGAGGCCTGAGTCAAACATGGAAGTAGCAGACGCAGTAGGAGTTCCAAATGAAGTAGATGGATATCCTGGTTCTCCAGAGAAGATAGCCTCATTGGCCAGTGAGCCTCATGGTGCTTTCACATGTGAAAGTGAAAGAGTCCACTCCAAACCAGTAGAAAGTAATATTGAAGATAAAATATTTGGGAAAACCTATCGGAGGAAGGCAAGCCTCCCTAACTTGAGCCACGTAACTGACAATCTAACTATAGGAGCATCTGCTCCAGGACCTCGGGTGACACAGGAGCGGCCCTTCATAAATAAACTGAAGCGTAAAAGGAGAACGACACCGGGCCTTCATCCAGAGGATTTTATCAAGAAAGTAGATTTGACAGTTGATCAAAAGACTCCTGAAAAGGTAATTGAGGAAACCGACCGAGTAGAACAGAATGGCCATGTGATGAATATTACTAAGAATGGTCATGGGAATGAAACAAAAGGTGATTGTGTTCAAAATGAGAAAAATTCTAACCAAGCAGAACCACTGGAAAAAGAATCTGCTTTTAGAACTAAAGCTGAACCTATAAGCAGCAGCATAAGCAACATGGAACTAGAATTAAATATCCATAGTTCAAAAGCACCCAAGAAGACTAAGCTGAGGAAGAAGACCACGACCAAGCATATTTATGCACTTGAACTTGTAGTCAGTAAAAATCCAAGCTCACCTACTCATACTGAACTACAGATTGATAGTTGTTCTAGCAGTGAAGAGGTGAAGAAAAAACATTCTGAGCAAATACCAGTCAGAGAGAGCAAAAAGCTTCCACTCGTGGAAGGTAAAGAACCTGCAACTGGAGCCAACAAAAGCAACAAGTCAAATGAACAAATAAATAAAAGACTTGCCAATGATGCTTTTCCAGAACTAAATTTAACAAACGCATCTGGTGTTTTTACCAATGGTTCCGGTTCTACTGAACTTAAAGAATTTGTGGATTCTAACCTTCAAAGAGAAGAAATAGAAGAGCACCTAGGAACAATTCAAGTGTCTAACAGTACCAAAGACCTCAAAGACCTGATGTTCGGTGGAGGAAGGAGTTTGCAAACTGACAGATCTATGGAGAGCACCAATATTTTATTGGTATCTGAAACTGACTATGACACTCAGGATAGTGTCTCCCTGCTGGCTCCTGACACCCTGGGGAAGGCAAAAACAGCACCAAATCAACGTGTGGGTGGGTGTGCAGCAACTGGAAACCCACAGGAGCTGGTCCATGATTGTTCTAATGACACAGAGGGCGTTAAGGATCTCTCGAGATGTGAAGTTCAGGAGACAAGCGTAGAAATGGAAGAGAGTGAACTTGATACACAGTATTTACAGAATTCATTTAAGGTTTCAAAGCGCCAGTCGTTTGCTCTGTGTTCAAATCCAGGAAATCCAGAAAAGGAATATGCAACCGTCTGTGCCCACTCCAGGTCCACAGGGAAACAAAGTTCAAAAGTCGCTCTTGAAGGTGGGCAAAAAGAAGAAAATCAGGGAGAGAAGGAATTTCATATGGAGCACGTACAGCCACCTCACACAACGGCAGGCTTTCCTGAGGTTTGCAAGGAAGACAAGAAGCCAGGAGAGTATAGTATGAAAGGAATCTCTAGGCCTTGTCAGTCATCTCAGTTCAGAGGCAATGACACTAAACTTACTATGGAAAATAAATACAGAATTTCACAAAACCCGTATAATATACCATCCATTTCCCCCGTCAGGTTATCTGTTAAAACTGTAAGTAAGGAAAACCTGTCAGAGGAAAAGTCTGAGGAACATTCAGTGTCACCTGCAAGAGCAATGGGAAATGACAACATCATTCAAAGTACGGTGGGCACAATAAGCCAGAATAAAACTAGAGAAAGTGCTGTTAAAGAAGGCAGCTCCAGCAGTACTAATGAAGTAGGCTCCAGTGGCGAGAATATTCCAGCAGAACCAGGCAGAAACAGAGGATCAAAATTAAGTGCTATTCTCAGACTAGGTCTCATGCAAGCTGAAGTCTATAAGCCAAGTCTTCCTCTAAGTAATTGTAAAGATCCTGAAACAAAAAGTCAGGAAGCTGGGGGAGTAGTGCAGGCCGTTAATGCAGATTTCTCTCCATGTCAGATTTTAGATGACCTAGAACAACCTCTGGGAAGTAGTCCTGCTTTTCGGGGCTGTTCTGAGACCCCAGATGACCTGCTAAATGATGACAAGATCAAAGGGAATGACGGCTTTGCCGAAAGTGTCATTAAGGAAAGATCTGCTGTTTTTAGCAAAAGTGTCCCAAAAGAATTCAGAAGGAGCCCCAGTCCCTTAGCCCTCCCACGTTTGGCTCAGGGGCACCAGAGAAGGGCCAGGAAACTAGAGTCCTCAGAAGAGGACACGTCTAGTGAGGACGAAGAGCTGCCCTGTTTCCAGCACTTACTATTTGGTAAAGTCACCAACATACCTTCTGCATCTCCCAGACCCAGCGCTGTTGCCACAGAGGGTCCACCTAAGAAAATGGAGGAGAACCAAGTACCTCTAAAGAGTAGCTCAAATAATCGTAGTAACCAGGTAACGTCAGCAAAGGCGTCCCAGGAACGTCACCTTAGCGGAGAAGCAGGATGTTCTGTTAGCTTATTTTCTTCACAGTGCAGTGTAGCAGAAGACTTGGCCGCTAATACAGACAGCCAGGATTCTCTCTTGATGTTTGATTCTCATTTTAAACAAGTGAGCCATCAGTCTGAAAACGAGGAAGTTCTGAGTGACAAGGAATTGGTCTCAGATGAGGAGGAGAGGGAGCCTGACCTGGAAGAGGATAATCCAGAAGAGCGGAGTGTGGATTCAGATTTAGGTACTGGAGCTGTCTGTTTTATAGAAATGAGCTAGGTGTTTGTCCTTTCATGAGTTTCCAAGTATATTTAAAGAAACTGCTTCTTTAATTGTAAGCATTTCCTTCTAAGGTGCTTTTCCTAAAAAGTCTTTCACCTAGCTGGAACATCACTCAGTGCCCAAATGGTTGGTGGACTTGCTTCGGGCTTTCATTATCATAGTTTCTGAAGGAAATCCGGGTGTCCCAAAACAGGGAGCGTAATCACTTTTTATAACAGGAAAGTGGTCTTTCTCCTGCCAGTAGGAAGAAACAGCTACAGCAGATTGCAGTGTTGGCTGTTTTTACATCTGAATCTCTATTTTTATTATCATTTAAGATGAAGCAGCATCTGAGTACGAGAGTGAAACAGACCTTTCTGAAGACTCTTCAGGGCTGTCCTCTCAGAGCGACATTTTGACCACTCAGGTAAAAAGCACGCGTGGATGTTTGCGTGGTGCCCTCCGCATTCAGGCGTATGCGTCCCGCAGTCTCCCACCGGCCTGTAGCATCCCTGAGACTCAGTGGTGTGACAGCTCTGTGTGGCACCTTGTCCCCTCAAGTCAGGTTATAATCACCTGTTTAGATGGAACACATGCAGCATTATTTCCTACATAGCACCGAGCTCATTAACACTAAATACTGAATTTAATGAACAAGCTAGGCGTCCAACCCGCTGGCCACACGTGGCCCACAATGGCTATGAATGCGGCCCACCACAAACGCATGAATTTACTTAAAACCTTTTTTTTGCTCATCAGTTTTCTTTAGTATTTGTGTATATAATGTGTGGCCCAGAGACCCCAAAAGGTCGGACACCCCTGATAGCTGCTGAACTGTCAAATCCCGTCTGAGAGGGCCCTGCAAAAACAGGAGGGCCATGTATTCCACTCTGGTCTCTGGGTGCGTTAGCAGTATACATGAAGTAGTAAGGGATCGACTGTCGATGTATGGTTGGTGGGAACTTCTGAAGGAGATCATCGAACTGGGCCTTGCAAGATGAGAAGAAATTTTCCAGGTGGAGAGGGAAGGGAGGCAGCAGTCCAGGCGAAGGCACAAAAGGTATGAAATGCCCAGGAAGCACAGAATTGTCCTGCGGGACGAGAAAACAGGGCATATGGGTGCTTTGGGAGAGAAATAAAAGATGAGAGGGTATGGAGGGCCTTTCGAATGCTATGCTTAGCAGTTTGGGCTTTCTCCTGCAGGCTGTAATGGGGGATCGTAAGGTAGTTTTCAGAAGCATTAACTTAGCAGTGGTATGTCCCCAAGGTCCTTATGGAAGGAAGGCATGCTAAACATGCTGTTAAGGAGTTTCCACAGTGTAGCTGTATTAAAAGTAGAAATCAGAGTAGCAAAGTTGGAAGAGTAGGGCTAATTTGAGAAACACTTAAGAATTAGAATCAAGAAAACTCGGTAACCAATTTGGTTTTGGTCTCCCAAATGTATCCGTCCAGTTGCCTGCAGGGGAATTGTCCAAGCTATAAAGTAATTCCTTTAGGAAAACCCAGAGGACAGTTAACTAACTTTCCCACTACTGTTTTTGCTGACTTTTATAGCCTATTTAATGGCCACATAGAGGGTGGATGTGATGGTCGTGACACTAGTATCTGAGACAGCTTCTAAAGCCTACAGACACCCGTGGTTTGGTCCAAACTGACTTAGGTGGACCCTTTTGTTGGCAGTGGAACTACTCACAAGCACCACAGGGTGGCAACAGCACTGTCGCAGGTTTCCGCAGCAAAGCAGTCTCAGGGCAGCGCTGGAAGCCTTCGCGGAGCTGGGAATACATGTTCTGGTCACAAAAACCTGCAAACTATGAACTCAGTGTAGCAGGAGAAAGTAGATGGCTGGTTTTTTGTGGGGAGCAAAGTCATTTTCAAGCATCAGAAGAAGAAATAGGAGGGTGAAACAGTCTGTGTTACCCCAGGGTTTGCTGACAACCATTAATGTCCTCTCAAAGTAAGGAAGAAAGGTCTGTTTTGTAAATCTCCTTGATTATAAGATACTTTGCTTATCGAAAACCTTGTATTTAGCAGATCTCTTGATGTGAGCCCTGTATGTGAAGAGCCCATTGTCTTGAGAACAGTAACTGTCCTTACAGGGTTTCCCAGGGCTGTTTCTGCTGGTCCCTTCCCTCACACAGGCCCTCCTCCATGATGTTTTATAGGTATAGTCGCCATCTAGAACGGCAGTGCCGTGCGGACTGTGTCCCCGGCACTAGGACAGTGTCTGACATGTGTAATAGATGGTCAACAAACAGCTATCGAATGAACAAGCAGCTAAACTAAGGAAGTTGCTCTATGTCCTTTCTGTTAGAAACTCTATGTTCAAAGAGTCCCAGAAAAAGAAGTGTCCCCACGAGCCAGAAATGAGACATTTTTGTGTGGAGCAACCCAAATCGCTTCTGAGTCCCACAATACTAAGTCTTTGAAACACGGCCTGTATGAAATGTTAACAGAGTCATGCTAATTTTAAATATCAAAAGTGTTTAAGCACCTTAATTATTTTTTTGCTCCTGAGCTTTTAAAAGAAAGTGCTCTGATAACTTCAAAAGGACATCACAATAAAGCAAGTCTATTAGGGAGAGTTTGATGGACTTTTTTTTTTTTTTTACTCCTTTAATATCATTCTGAAATAATTTCATGGGCATTAATTGCATGAATATGGTCGGATTAAAAGTTGTTCAGCCAGAACTTATAATTCCATACCAGGTGATTTTAATTCCCGTGCTGAAATTAATTGGTATGACATTCTTGCACTCTGGCCAGTTTGTAGAAGAGTGTGACTTTCTCGGGGTGGCTTTCCTGTGTTTGCAGCAGAGAGACACCATGCAGGACAACCTGATGAAGATCAAGCAGGAGATGGACCAGCTGGAGGCTGTGTTGGAGCAGCAGGAGAGCCAGCCTCCCGACAAGCCCCCTTTCCTCAGAGCTGGTTCTTGTGCATCTGAGGACCTACTGAATCTGGAGCGCAACACGTCAGAGAAAGGTTTGAAATATTGGCCCACTGCCTCTTAAGCAAAAGTCTTCCCTTCCCTAAGTCTTCATCTCCAGAAAAATGTTGACCTAGCTTGAACATTTTGTGATCTTTGCTCAGCATATATTTTTTTGAGTCACTCCATGGTTCTTGTACTTGTTTAGAATTAAGGTACCATTCAGAGAGACCACGAGAGTCATTGAGTGTCCTTGTCTGACGGGGACCCACAGTGAGGACAGGCTGTGGGGAGCCCGCAGGAAGCTGAGCGTAATGGAGAGATTGGAAATAGGTGATTCCTCATCAGTTTGGAAAGCTTATCTTTAAGAAAAAAATTCATATTCCTTATACCACATGTATCAGACCACAAAGCCCTATTCCAAGAAGCATTTTCTCTTGGCGCTGTGACTCATACAAATTTTAGCAAGTGTGATCAGTGATGAGCAAGCGCCGAGTGCTGAAACATTTCTCATCAAAATGCAATGAGTGCCAGGATTGATGAGTTCTGAAGCCAGTGAGTACCGAGGTACCAGTGTAATTGGAAAGAGCATTATGGAAAACCGCACATTGGGCAGGTTTTTAAATAGGGCAAATAGGTAGCCAAGTAGATAAGACGTTAAGCACAGGCGTGGGTTTCAGAGGGGGAGCCGGTGCTCATGAACGGGCAGGTATGGGGAGACCTCCCTGAGCCGCTCATGACTGTCTCAGTGATACCTACCCAGCTAACTTAGTGTCCACATCATTGCTTCCTTCCCCGAGTCCTGCTTGGGGCAATTAGGCCTTCCTTTGAGTCTTTCTAGGAACTCAACTCTTAATTACTCAAAAATGTGGCCTTGGTCAGGGAGTGTGCCTTGGAGAATTTTCATGTTCGAGAGAAACAGTAGCTTATGCATGAGACATTATAAACTGTTAGTACGGCAGTGGTTCAGATGCATTTCCTTAAGTGCTTTCTTTGTCACTGTAGCTTCATTAGTTCACAGCCCAGATAATGAAGCCCAAAGTCTAGGCCTCAATCCACCTCTCCTCTTTGAGGTGCTTTTACACCCTCAGTCTAAAACCAGACTAGACTTTTAATTTTTGTGCACAAGTTACAAAATGTTATTATCTGGCTTTGATCATGTGTGTAAATCTATCTCCTCTTTGGGGACAGGGTGTTTATTTTTTCCTGAAGACCTGTAGACAGAATGTTTCTTTGTGGCTTTCTTTTTTTAATTTTATTTTATAGGTGCCATGTTTTCATACATTTTTATTATGGATTTGAACCTTTTTGAAAATTTCTGGATCTCTATATAAAACATTTTTGTTAGGTTTTATTTTATTCTTGGTAGTGAACTTATTCATCGTTCTAGGGTCATCGCATCAGATGTCCTGCCCTCAGCGTAGATCTGCCCTGCTGTTTATCTAAGGGTCATTCTCAAGCCTGCATAATATTTTTGTGCAGCACTGGCTGGGTAGCTCAGTTGGTTAGAGCATTGTCACAATACATCAAGGTTGCGGGTTCAATCCCTGGTCAGGGCACATACAATAATCAACTAATGAGTGTATAAATAAGTGTACACTCAACTAATGAGTGTATCAATGTTTTTTTCTCTCTCAGTGTCTGCCCCCACTTCCTCTTTCTCTAAAACAATAAAAAAAATTTGTGTATGTGTGTTTACTTACCCGTTATAAATTATACGTGCCTCCCTCTGTAAGGTAAAGTGTTTTTTTTTTTTAATTCTATTTATTTATTTTTAGAGCGAGGGAAGTGGAGAGAGAAAGAGAGGGAGAAACATCAATGTGTGGTTACCTCTCACATGCCCCCAACTGGGGGTCTGGCCCACAACCCACACATGTGCCCTGAGCAGGAATCAAACCAGCGACCTTTGATTCACAGGCCAGCAGTCAATCCACTGAGCTATACCAGCCAGGGCTAAAGTTATTTTATATCATGCACTTTGTTGTTTTTTTCCTCCTGGATTACCTGTCATTCATAAAGTAAACATTACCATTTGTAAAATCATAGGCCGTTATAACAGAAGTGGTTTTCAAACACATCTGAGCTTTTTTTTATCCTACAGTACGATTATTCCTGGAGGCACTTGTTAAAAATTCTTAGGCTCCTCCCCTGGAAGCTCTTGGTCAACTGGGTGGGTGGGTGGGGTATGTGCTTTTTAAAGCTGAATTTCGCTGTGGGTTCTGTGTTTTATAGTCTATCATTTCTTCCTCTCTCTTCTCCAGTGTCTTTTCCTTTGACTCTCCCAATACTTTGCACAGTGCTTAGCACACAATAGGCAGTCAGTAAGTTTATTAAATGTTTTGTCTGGCCCATATTCCCTACCCATGAACAATAGAACATGTTAAGATCCTCGGATAAGGAAGTGGTTTAAGGGGGACTGTGGGACTGTCCCAGTACCTGGGCTCTGGATCCCTGCATCTGTGAAGTAGGGACCGAGGGAAATGAAGAACAGAAAAGTTTTTGCCCCGTATTTTTAGGTGCCGTTGAGTAATTGCATTCTAACTCGAGTTATTTTCTTCATAGCTCGGTCCCATTGTAGGAAAAGGGAACTGATACGCGACGTGCAAATGTGACGGAGTGACTCCTGTGTGTGCGTCCGAGGCTTCCTGCCCTTTCACTTCTTCTAATCCCGCTTCCCGCTGGCCAGTCTGTGTGCTGGGGTTCCTTAGAGCCTGCACATTACCCTTCACCAGTCATCTCCCTGTATTCGGGGGAGATGATGCCCGTGTTAAAAAGCTTTGCATACCCACGTGAAAGAAAAACCTGCGTAGTTAGACTCTGCTTACTCTGAGCAGCCGGTGGCTCCGAGGCAGAGTTCTTGCGTCCCTAGAAACTCACAGGTTCCCGAAAAGATGAGCACAGAGAAAACCATAAATAATGCATCTGAGAATTAACTCAGGAAATCAATAACTATTTCCCCCCAGGTCACCCAGTGTCTTTAATTAATGCAGCCCTTTGTTTACGATTTTCTGCTTCAATTTCTGGATTCCAGCTCTTCTAATAAAAGCGGGAATAAATTACAGCCATCAGTGACTTTTTAATGAATAGAAGACATTTGTAATTTTAAGTATTTGTTTTTGCTTTTTAAATATTTCTGCCTTTAAGCTACTTCCTAGAAAGCAGTGGCACAGTAATACATGCGGAGGAATTAATAAATAAGGAGGATAAAACTTACGTGTCAGAACTTTGCCCGGGGTCTGTTCTCTGTTTCCTTTCTGGGGCCACTTCATCGATAGTTCCACGCAGTCAGGGTTCCTCTGGAAGAAGCCAGCGCCTTGGTGGGTTTTTTTGGTGGGGGTTGGTTTGTTCTGTTTCTCTTACTGATTGAAAATCTGAAGCAAAATATCACCTGTTTCTTCTTTTTCATGTGACACCCTCCCTCTCGTTTTCCCACACATGTAAAAAAGCTCACGTGCATTTTATAATCTTTGATGTGGAGGCAGTAGGGGTGGAAAAGGGAATGTTCTTTGCTTTCCAGTACTTTCTCTTCCCTGTTATCTAAGGGGATTTCAGTATAATTTAGTTTCCTGTAGAGATTAAAAAAAAAATACTCCCTATCCTTGTTTTCTTATCAGGGCCAAAAAATTATAAATCTTTGGGGGTTTTTCAGCCTTGACTTGGGTACTGTTGTTTACCCACTCTCAACATGGCTTATTTATTTATTTATTTATTTTTTAGTTCCATTTAGTGCTGGATCACTTGTGTTTTTGAAATTCTGTCCAATATACTTGTATAAAAACCAATTTGATCATCACGGGTTACTGCTTTTGAAAAAAAAATTGATGCACTCACCTGAATTATCACCATCAGAACAAGGCAGTAAATTTCTTTGTTTTCTCATTTCTTTTAAAACAGTATTAATGTCAGAGAAAAGTAGTGAATATCCTAGAAGTCAGAATCTGGAAAACCTTTCTGCAGACAAGGCTCAAGAGTATCTGCATAGTTCCAGCAGGAAGTGTAAAGGAACAGGCGTGGGAAGGTAAGAAGTTGTAAACGGCAGATTGTGGTATCTAAGTACCATCTACTCACACTGAATTCTTACTGTTAAATATTTTTCACCATACTACTATCTCTAGTTTTTTGTTTTTGTGTTTTTTCTAAGATTTTATTTATATTTTTTCAGAGACATGGGAAGGGAGGGAGGAAGAGAGGGAGAGAAACATCAGTGTGTGAGAGACACATCGACTGGTTTCCTCTTGTACACCCTCAACCTGGGACCTGACCCCACAGCCCAGGCATGTGCCCTGACCGGGAACTGAACCAACGACCCCTCAGTTTGCAGGCCAGTGCTTAATCCACTGAGCCACGCCAGCCAGGGCTAGGATGCTTTTTTGCATGACTGTACACAGGCTTTTTGGACCTACACAAGGCGTGAGCTACAACATGAGAAAATGTATGATACCTCTGTTCCTTCTGGAGGTCAGAACACAGTGCAGAACTAAAACATAAACAAGCCTGGAGGCTCATGGCAGAGTTCTCCAGGGCAGCCCTTGCCCCAGTTAAAGGAAAGATTTTGCCCTTAATCTATTGGTTTATTCCAAGAACTATTCACAGTATCTTTCAGGGTGTCTGTTCAAATTGCTGTGGAGATTAGACTGCATAGAACTTTATATTTTCAAAAATACTTTACCCACTTTCTCATTTGCTCTTTCCAGCAGCGTTGTGAAGGTAAAAGGGTAAGTTCTGGGCTCTTATTCCTATTGGATAGTCAGGAAGAGTCTCAGAGCCATTCGAGTCCAATCTCACTGCTCCAGGAAGGAAAAGGAATTTGTATTTGAGTTCCTACTCAGTGTATATATATTTATCTTTCTGATAATCGTGGCAAAGGTGTCAAAAACCTAATCACACCATCTTTTCCAAACCTCTTGGATTGGCCGAGGATAGATTTTTGAGGCTGGGGTACTGGCCCCGTGTCTAACAGAATTAAAAGGTCTGTTCTCCACAGGTACTAAACCCATGTTTATTTACTTATGTATATTGTTAAAAATATTTTTATTGTATTTTATTGATTATGCTATTATGTTCGTCCCAATATTTTGCCCTTTGTTCATCTCCACCCAGCACTCTCCATTCCCTCAGGCAATCCCCACACCATTGCTCATGTCCAGATGTAATTAAACCCATGTTCAGAGGTAATGACTTCATTGTTAGTCTTTAACTAGTTGAGCTAACCACCCATTTAATTTTAGACCAAATATTTCTGCCCTTCCTCCCCCTTCCCCTGAGAGATTTCTGTTAACGAACCTACACATTTGATTGAACTTCCTTCCACGAGACTACTTGAGATCCGAAGTTTAAGTCTTGATCATCTTTAATCCACAGGGCTTAGTTTTAGTGCCTGACTCACAGTAAACACCCAATAATTAATTAAGTGGCTGATCTCTGGGGTCCTGTAAATCTGTTAAATATCACCCTGAGCAGTGTTGCTCAGTGGGTTGGATGTCCTCCTGCAAACTGAAGCATCTCCAGTTTGTTCCTGGTTAGGGCATGTGCCTGGGTTGCGGGCCAGGTCCCCAGTTGGAGTGCATGTAAGGGGTAACCAATTGATGTTTCTCTTGCACACTGATGTTTTTCTTCCTCCCTTTCCCCCTCTCTAAAACAAATAAATAAAATCTTTTTAAAAAATAAATTTGTTAAGTATTTTATTCAGCAAAGTCCTAAAATCTGAAAGAGTAAAGGAATTACTGTATGTATAAACTCTTCTAACAATATTTTATAACTGGCTTTTGTTCTTAGAATGACTTGACGTTGAAAAGGCAAGAGATAGGGATGAGTATGAATTGTGCTAAAATTGGGTAGAAAGAATGAGTGTAACGATGTCAGAGTTAATCAACTTTGTACTTTCATGAGAGATCTGATTCTAACACATCCATGGGGACTCATGAATTTGAGTAAGTGGCAGTAGCTAATTTGCTGAAATTTGCTGACATGCTTGTCAACAACTAGGAGACGGACTTACTGCCTCAGACCAGATCCTAAGGAGAGATGTTCTTTGTCACCCCTGACAGGTTGGGAATTGTGAATCCAGACTTCTGGCCATCACTTGGGTATCGCTCTGACAATGAGCTATTTCTCTTATGCTTTGGCTGCCCTGAAAGTGTAAGTCTTTTGACAGAAAGCTGTGGTGATGGTTTTCTTGTTTCATTCTTTCTAGGTCTTCCCCTTCTAAATCCCAGTTGTTAGACGGTAAGCGGGATATGCACAGCCACTCACAGAGTCTTCAGAACACAAACTGCCCATCTCAAAAGGAGCTCATTAAGGCTATTGACATGGAGGACCAGCAACCCACCAAGTCTGAGGCCCAAGATCTAATGGAGCCGTCTTATTTGTCAAGACAAGATCTCGGTAATATTTCATCTGCTCTGTTGGAGAAAACACTTTTATTTTACTCTGAATCTTACCTAAAGGTATTCTGGTTAATCACCTTTCAGAGGTATTGGTATATCATGAATGCATCTGGTATACTTAAACCCATTTTTAAAAAATAGCTTAAATGTAAATCCCAGTTTACTTGAAAATTATTGTAATTGTTAATTTGTATTGGTTTAACTTTTTGAAGATGAGAGAGTTTTGGTCCTCTAAATATTTTATTTTAACTGTTAGATAAAAGTTCTAGAGCCCTAGAATAAAGTTTTAGGTCTGTCCTTGATTAAAAAATGAATCAAATCTCCAAAGTAAGTTCTTATTTTCTGAATAAATGAGTATAAATGACTATATATGTTATGCCTTATAAATCACTTTAAATGAATGATGTGTTTTATGGCTTGTAAATCAAAGTTTGAATTACTAAAAAAAAATTCTAAATCCTCAAAAACACATTATCATAAAAGGTGCTCTTTGTCACCTAACTGCAGTGTTTGGTCATTTTAATTAGGGTCATTTTAAAGATCTCGTACATTGTGCTGAGCTGTGCTTACTTCCTGATGAAGTGAAATTTTCTGAAATGTTTCTGGGGTGGTCTTCTGTTTTCAATTGGGTAATGATACCTGGTGATATCAAATGAAAAAAAGTAATTGATATCATCATGGATGGCAAAACAAAACTTGAATATTTCTTACTTTCAACCTTTTTTCCCTCCCCTGGCTAAAATACAATGTGTGTATTGCCAAACAGTTGGATAATATAGGTAATAAAAAAGGGGTATTTAAACTAGATCAAATGATGAAGGTTATGGAAAGCATACCTTATAATGTTGCATGTCATGGATTCTAAGATGCAAATTTTTTTCATGTCAGGACTCTAAAATAGGACAGCATCTTAAAATCAATGGCATCTTTTAAAAACATTTTTAATTGCAGTAAAAAATGCATAACATAAAACTTATCATCTTTGGCCTCCCAGTGCTTACCACAGGCTGTGTTCTCACGCGGCCTGGACAGAAAGAGGAGGCAGAGCAGGCCCACCCCCTGCACGCCTCATCCAGGCCCTGTGCCTGGTCCGTATTATGAAGGGGCAGACGGAGACAAAAAGACCCAAAAAATGATCATCTTAACCACTTTTCAGTGTTTACTAGTAGTATTAAGTATACTATCACTGTGGTGCAGCTGTTCTCTAGAATTTGTTCATTTTGCAAAACTGAAACTCTACCCATTAAATAGCAACTCCCTATTTCCCCCTGCCCTATCCCCTGGCAACCACCATTCTGCTGGTTGCCCCGAGTTTGGCTACTTTAAAATCCTCATATGAGTGAGTGGCCCTGGCCGGTGTGGTTGGAGCGTCCTGTGCACTGAAAGGTCTCAGGTTCAATTCCCAATCAGGGTACATACTGGCAATCAGGTTGCAAGCTCAGTCCCGTGATCTTTCTCTCACATTGATGTTTCTCTCTATCCCCTTTTCCCTTCCTCTCTCTGTAAAAGCAATAAATGTATCCTTGGGCAAGGATTAAATAAATATATTTATATATATAAATTTACATTTATATAAATATACTTTTGTATTTATATATAAAAATATCTTTATATAAATATATATACTTAAATACCTCACATAAGTGGAATAGTACAGTTTTGTCTTTTTGTGACTGACTTTTTTCACTTAACATAATGTCCTCAATGTTCATCCATGTTTATAGCATGTGACTGGATTTTCTTCTTTTTATAAAGCTGTTCGTTTAGCTTTTGCAAAACCATTGTATGTATATACCACATTTTATTTATCCATTCATCCACTGATAGACATGTGGGTTGCTTCCACTCTTGGCTGCTGTAAACAATGCTGCGGTGAGCATAGGTGTGTGCATTTTGCTATTCTATCGTGATTAACCGTAATGGATGAAGAGTGCTCCATTGGAACAGCTGTGCCAATCTATCACTGGACATTCAGGGTGTTTCTAAAACGTTACCATTGTAAACAATATTACAGCGAACATTTCCATGACTAAACTTGTACATGCATCTTTTATTCCCTTAGGATACATTTCTAAAACTTGCATTATTGCCTGGAAGTATAAACACACAAGACTTTTGAAATATAATGCCAAATAATCCCTTAGAAAAGTTAAGTTGCATTGCACCTCCACCAATAGTATATTAGCACGCCCATTTTTCATTTCATCTAAATTGACCATTTTTTTAAAGAAGATTTTATTTGTTTTTAGAGAGGGGGAAGGGGGGAGAAAAACATGGATAGGTTGCCTCTCGCACACCTGAAGCGTGGGACCTGGCCCACAACCCAGGCGTGTGCCCTGACGGGACCGGTGAACTTTTCAGTTTGCAGAATGAGGCCCTGCCCACTGAACCACGCCAGCAGTTGGGGCTTGATCTATCTTTTTAATTCTTAGCAAAGATTAGACTTAGTAATTCAAGATTCATTGTCATGTAAATTAAACTTCTTCCCCCATTCCTGTCAGAGGGAACCCCTTCCGTGGAATCTGGAGTCAGACTCTTTGATGACCCCGAGTCTGACCCCTACGAAGACAGAGCCCTGGAGCCAGCGCCTGTTTGCAGCGCGCCCGCTTCAACCTCTGCATCGACAGTACCCCAGTTCCAAGTTGAAGAATCTGCCAAGAATCCAGCTACTGCCCAAACTACTAATGCTGCTGGGTGTGATGTGAAGGAAGACAGTGTGAGCAGGGAGAAGCCAGACGTGGTGTCAGTGTCGTCAACAAAAACAGTCAACAGAAGAATATCAATGGTGGCATCAGGCTTGACCCAAAAAGAATTAGTAAGTTTAGCTGTGTGCATTTCGCTGATGACTAACACTGCGTTAATGTACTACAAATACTGGTTTTGAATAAGTTTTAGCAGTAAATAACTTACAGGAAGAAATCTAGGAAATAGAAAAAATTCTATGTAATTTAATTTCCATTACTAATTTCAGACATTTTGGACCTAGATAAAACGATAGCATGGATTACTTTGTATATATTTACTTAAGGAAATAACTATTAAATATTTAGAAAGATTATAGTTTTGGGTGTGATATAGAGTGTTTAGTTTTATTTCTGTTTTAAAAAGCAAGTAGGTGTAGCTGTACTCCCCAGGTGTCTTTTCCCCACCTTGGTTCACATCTTGAGAGCATGTGCAGGCATGATTAACTGAATTCAGACTGGTTCCGAGCTCACCGCCAGCTAATGACAGTTCTCCAGTGTTTACTTGCCTTTGTCCTGGCTGGTGACCCACATGTGTGATAGCCTGCCCTGTCATTTCTGCCCTACAATGGCCCCTCTTTCCTATTAGGATTTTGACATGTCTTTGGTCTCCTCATGGGGGAAACAGGAATTTGTTTCACAAGGTGGGAAAATACCCATTAAAATATTAAGACCAATGAAACATTGTTTCTGTTTGGACTGAGTGTAGATTTCAGACATCTTAGGAAACTTACCTCCCCTGTAACTAATCACCATTGGTATCACTTCATAATAAAATAATTGGGTGAGTGTATCTTAAAGAACCATGACAAGATAACACACTAGAGTATCAGATTGATTCAGTGGTAGGTGTGATTTATGACACACTGACGAGATGGGGCGTGTTCAGGGTGGTATGGCCGTAGACTATTTATGACACACTGAGAGATGACCCAGTCATTCTTAGAATCTTTCTTGCTCTGTCCTTCCTAGGATAAGAAATGTTTCTCTTTCTCATCCTCACTTGTCTATGGGCAGCAGCTCAGCATCACATTCTCGGTGGCCAGAGTGTCCCACTACTGAAAGGGCAAAGTGAGCTGTGCCCTGGAAGGTACGATGAGTAAATTCTCATCGGCAGTTCTAGAATCCTAATTTCACAAGCAGGTGCCCAGGCCAGCTATTTGCTCTCTACATTTGTACCTGTGTCTGTGTTGCTCTTGATCATCTGCCTACACACCTAGAATTCCCATTTATTCATTGAAAATTAGCATTCCTTGTTTCATGAGTTCAGCTTCTCAAAAATGGCTAAAATGAGCTAATCTCTCTTGCCATGGGCAACTCTGAGCCACAGATCAGACTATAAGTGGCTTGGGTACATACTGTCTTTAAACAAGCAAAGAGGAAAACTTCAGCTCCATTCAGACTTGCTGAAGTGTGGTAAATTTATTATGAAAGCTGCTGACTGTATTACATGTGATTAATTCTGAAGCCCATATTAAGATGATCTTTTCAGCAGTTGCTCTTCTAACTGAACACTGTTTCAAGGCTGGGATTTCAGCAATTAATCAGTTCAGAATTGCTAATGATCCTGGCAGAGGGCAATGGCAAAAGTGAGGAGGATGTCATTAGCTTCTGGTGCCTGTCTTTGTGGTGCCCGGTGGCAATAGGGAAGGAGGTGGCATGAAAGAAAGATGGCCTGATCTCCATTGCAGCGTTGTGCAGTGGGTAAATATTGGCGTGGGTGGCAATAGCTAATGAATGATACTTGGTAGACAGTGTTATTTACCAAACAGGAGCTACTGACTACGTCAACTGTGCCCATAATGGATCTGGCTAATTATCTGCTTTTGGGGGGGGGTTGGGTGTTGATAGATAATAGCTAGATGGCTCTAGATTTCTTTTTGGAATAATATAAATCTCTTCCAGTTCTCCTTAAGAGGAATTGAGACTTTTTGTACTCTTGACTTCAATGTCTTATAACTATCAGAGGATTGTATCTTGTCTTTAATACACATATCTGTAGAATAACTTTGTGTAGGCTAGTTACCTCTCCACTTACGTAGTGTAAGCTGATAAATCTAAATTAGGGTATTGTAGAGTATCATTCTGCAAGGGAGCCCCTTGACATCTGCTGTGAAAGGGAATATTAATATTATTTTGAATCCTTGGTTATAGTTCATGTCTGCTAGCATGAACTACTATAGAATTTCTTCCTCTGATTTATAGATAATTTGTATTAAATTGGTATTTACCTTGAGACTCCAGACACATTCAAATAAAAAGAATGTACCTTTTCTGAGGGGAAAAAAATGGAGATTCAAAGCTAGGATAACTAATGCTCTAAGCTGTGCACTAGAGGTGATTTATAATCATGTAATCTTTTATTTGATTTCAGATGCTTGTGCACAAGTTCGCCAGAAAACACCGCATCGCTGTCACTGATCTAATTACTGAAGAGACCACGCACGTCATTATGAAAACAGGTACGCCAGGGACCTGCGTAGCATGTGTTGCCCCGGTGCATAGAACTCCGCGAAGAAAGGGGAGTGTCTGAGGCACAGCGCGGGCAAAAGTCTTCCATTAGTCTGTCAATTATTATTTTGTGAAAGGAACATTAGTGTTGCTATTTCCCAACCCTTTTTTGTTTTGGGTGAAGGATTGAGAGTGGCCGCCCTGGCCAGGGCGGCTCACTTCGTTGGAGCACTGTCCTGTAAACTGAAAGGTGGCAGACGGGCTTTGATCTCTGGTTGAGGCACCTACCTAGGTTACTGGTTCAGTCCCCAGTTGGGGTGCATACGAGAGGCAGCCGATCCATGTTTCTCTTTCATATCAGTGTTTCTCTTTCATATCAATGTTTCTCTCCCTCCCTTTTCCTCTTTCTAAAATCAATAAGCATGTCCTCAGATAAGGATAAAAAATAAATTAATTAAAAAAAAAAGATGTGGAGAGCGGTGAGCCATAACAACGGACCACTTCTGTTAGTCCACCCTGCCCGGACTGCTCTGTGGGAGGGGCTTTCTCCTAAGGCAGAGTTCAAGTCCCCGAGGGACAGACGGGGCGAAGAGGAGAATGGGACACAAGTGTGTCTTTATTCAGAATCTGGGTGGTTGGAAACCCCAGCCCCTGTCGACGCCACGTCCTAGCTTCACGCAAACACTAGTTTGAGGGTGGTTGACGGTTTTTCAGGAAACGAGGCCTGTGTCAGCTCTGAGATAGCCTAGCGTGTGAAAAAGGAGAAACAGGAGAAAAAGTTTATTTGTCCTACACCTTCCCCTTTTAAAATCGTAATCAGGACTCCCGTGATCACGGGGACCTGAAAGGCTTTTAGCTGACTGTGAGCTAAACCTGAGTAAACATTACGGGGCTGCTAAAAAGCTTGTTTGAAATTGGGCCTCATTAATACAGGCCTTGTGTCTGGAACAACTAAAGTAAAAGTCCTGACCCCCCCTACTGTATTCTGTGCTGGAGCGCCTGCCTGGAAGACATGAACTCTGTTTTTAGCACCATGCCTTCTTTTTAAGCTGGTCACTGACAATGTTAGAGAGCGTTTTTCCAGAAGTAGGTGTGAGGATGGGAGAGAGAATTCAGAACGACGTTATTTGAAGAACAGATGGAGGAATGAGGAGATTTAAGGGGACAAGACCCCTGTCTTCAAGTATTTGAAGAGTTATCTGGAAGAGGAGGCAGACTTGTTCATGGGCTCCAGGAAGCAAAAACCAGTGCCTGCAGCACACGGGGGAGACAGCTCTGAAAAGCTTTCTGGCAAAATTGGCTCTCAGGAAACACAGTGGTCCGCTCTGTTCACGTCGCTGCAGGTCCTCGAGTACAGGGTCCAGACTCCTTGCCAGGGACACATTGCCTTAGAACCTCTAAGATGTTCGATTTCTACTGTATATGGATCATACCACAGGGTCAGAGGGTAAATACAGGAACCAAATGCCAGAACAAGGTACTTTGAACCAGGTACTGTTTTAGAGATGAATGTCATTGAAGTTTAATGTATCTTAAGCTATAGGTTTTCATCAAAGCTGCTGGAAGGTGAAAAGGAAACTTTAAAATGTAAATTAAATCTGAAGTAATTAATCTTTAAACTCAAAAGCAATATAACTTCTGAACTAGAAATGACCTAAAACTTCTGAGTTTAAATTATATTATTAAATCAACTTTTGCCCTGGCTTATGTGGCTCAGTGGATTGAGCATCAGCCTGTGAACAGAAAGGTCACGGGTTTGATTCCTGGTCAGGGCACGTGCCTGGGTGGCGGGCCTGGTCCCCAGCTGGGGGCACTTGAGAGGCAGCCAATCACTGTCTCTCTCACATTGCTGTTTCTCTACTCTTTTTCCCTCCCCTCTCTCTAAAAATAAATAAATAAATAAACTCTTTTTTTTAAATCAACTTTTGCAGCCCTGGCTGGTGTAGCTCAGTGGATTGAGCAAGGGCCTGCAAACCAGAGGATCGATTCCCAGTCAGGGCACATGCCTGGTTTGCAGGCCAGTTCCAAGTGGGGGACACATGAAAGGCAACCATACATTGATATTTCCCTCCCTCTCTCCTTTCCTTCCCCTCTAAAGCTAAATAAAATCTTTAAAAAATCAACTTTTGCAGCAGTTAAACAAAAAGCTCTAAAGCTGTGATGAATAAAATAAGATTTTAAGAATTTGTGAAGAATTCCATGAGTAACCGGCTGTAGCTGCCACTGGCAGGAGAACTGCTGTGTTTAGGATTTGGTTAAATACATTTCTTTCCTCAGTTTGCTTACTCTCCAAAGGGGTTTTTGAAACACTAGAAACTAAGTGATTCTTCACCTACTGCTTTCTGAAATACTTAGGTTGAAAGGAGAAAAACCATGAAAATACTGTGTATTTTTGGCCCTGACTGGTGTAGCTTAGTGGGTTGAGCACGAGCCTGCGAACCAGAGGATCGCAGTTCGATTCCCAGTCAGTGCTCTGGCCCATGGAGCAGTCAACTGGAGCTCGACCACCTACCTAGAACAAATGGGTTGGGGGGACAAGAGGTGCAAAGAATGGCAGCAAGACAAAAGATTCTGATCAAGCTGCAAACTTTATTTTTCCGAACTGGGTATATATATAGGGGAGGAGGGAGAGATTAGGTTGCTTGCTATTGGCTAGCTTGAGACAAAGAAGGGCCCGCTTATTGGTTACTTGGGTGCAGCTGGTACTCGTGGACACTTCATGTGCCTCTAGCCGATTGGCTTGTGGAGCGCACAGGTTCCTGTAATCAACGCAATGTTTTTAGCTAGAAGCCAGGTGTAAGGTTCCCAACAAGTCAGGGCACGTGCCTGGGTTGCAAACCAATTCCCATCAGAGGACGAATGAGAGGCAACCATACATTGATATTTCTCTCCCCCCTTCCCTTCCCCTCTAAAGATAAATGAATAAAATCTTTAAAAAAGATATTCTGGACCTGGCTGGTATAGCTCAGTGGATTGAGTGCTGGCCTGTGAACCAAAGGACCTCGGTTTAATTCCCAGTCAGGGCACATGCCTGGGTTACAGGCCAGTTTCCAGCAGGGGGTGCGTGAGAAGCAACCATACACTGATATTTCTCTCCCTCTCTCCTTCCCTTCCCATCTAAAGATAAATAAATAAAAATCTTAAAAAATATTCTGTATTTTTCTGTCTTTATCAGGGGAACTAGGGGACTAGGATTCCCCAGGTAGAAATCTGGGGGTGAAAATTGGTCACTTACATTGACATGTAAGATATAGGATTTCAACAGTACTCTTTGCTCACATTTTGCCATCCAGTAAAATAGATCTTCCCCATCCACGTGCATCAGTACTACAATGTGGATACACAGGAGCGGATGTCGCTAGCTAGTCTTGGCATCTGGAAGGCAGGGCAGACATTTTCTCTGGTTTTAATTCCGTATCAGTCTTTTCCAGCTTCCAAAGATCCCACACATGCTGGCTATAATGAGAGGTGCTTCCAGCCTCTGATTCTATCACCAGGGTATTGGAATCATCGATCCAGATTGATTTCAAGTTGTAGATGGAGCTGGAGCTCTTTAGCTTGTTAGAGCAGCACTTCCTGACTTTGTTTTCAGCTTCTACTAATCCTTTGGATATTTTTCATTCTGCAGATGCTGAGTTTGTATGTGAACGGACACTGAAATATTTTCTGGGAATTGCAGGAGGAAAATGGGTAGTTAGCTATTTCTGTAAGTACAGTGTATTTCTCCCCTCCTCCCTTTAACACCTCAGAATTGCATTTTTACACCTAACATTTTAACACCTAAGGGTTTGTTGGGATTTTTTTTTGCTGGTACTGAATCAGAATTACCAAAAGGTCTTTAGATAACACTAGGTAACACTAAACTAGCCTTATCTTTAACACATATCTCTTTGTTCAGATAAGCTAGTACTGTTGGGAAAATGGAGTTCTTTTTATAACTAATAGGACCTAATCTGCTCCTAGCAACGCTGGGGTTAACATGGGAAGGAGGGATTTATTTAATAATAGGCAGAAATTTGCCTGCATCAGGCACTGTTACAATGTTTGGATTAAGCATCAGCTGTGTCTCCAGAAGGAAATCTCTGCCACGAGTCTTATTAACGAGCTGTGGCTCTCTACTCAGAGGGGCCTCTGCTCGGTGTTATTCCTCCCAAGCTCTCCTGTGAATCGCTTCATTGTCCACCTCCATGAAAAGAGCATGTTCTTCTGCATCGTGACCTGTCTCTTCTGTGATCTCTTTAGGGGTGACCCAGTCTGTTAAAGAAAGAAAGATTCTAGATGAGGTAGGTACTCGATGTTACAAACGAATCAGAAAGACTTGACACCATCGAGTCACACAAACACTGAAAATTTAGCTGCTTCCTTCCTTGCACAACGCGCCACAGATCTCCCTTGATGGTGGGAGTCATCCAGAGTTATGCAGAGCAGCCCTGACCGGTGCAGCTCGGTTGGTTGGTCATCGTCCCGCAAACTAAAAGGTCGCCAGTTTGATTCCCAGTCAAGGCACATGCCTGGGTTGCAGGTTCAGTCCCTGGTCTGGGCGCCTGCAAAGGGCAGCGATCGATGTTTCTCCTCTCTCTTTCTTCCCCCTTTGTCCTCTCTCTAAAAATAAATTTTAAAATCACCCCTCCCCCCCCCCCCCGCAAAAAAAAAGGGTTAAGAATTGATACGCAAATCTATGTGTTTAGAAATCAGATTCCTTCAAAGAGCTGTTACTCTATGAGACAGAACAGTGAGAGGTGATAAGGTGAGTGGAGGAGGGGGGTAATTTTAGAACAGAGCCGTCAGAGCTGCTGATGGCAACAGAACAAGGAAGATAAAACCAGCAGGAAGTTTTAAACTGTTGTGTGCTATTCGGTATATTCATAGTTAACTAAGTGACATTTTTGTTTTGACTTTCATTCCATGGCTTATGCTATTGGAAGCCTGCTACGTGCTGAGCACCAGGAATACATACAGTGGTAAACAAGACCCGCAGGTCCGTAGTCTGGTCATATTGCCGTTCTGTTGAGGGAGAACTCGAAATGATAAAGAACATTTAAGATATTAATAAATGCTATAAATAGGTTAGTAACTGACTGGAGGCAGATAATGACTACTTTAGTTCAGGAGAACCAGGTTTGGCTTCTGAAATGCCTCAGCTGTAACCTAAAATACAAGAAAGAAGTGGCCTTGAAAAACACAGGTAGCAAAGTGTAGACAGAGGAACGGCAAGCCTAAAGGTCATGAAGTAGAAATGAGCTTGTTTGTTAAAGAAAAATAGAGTTGTAGCTGGGAGGTAGTAATTGGTGAGTAATATGTAGGGAGCAGAGGTTAGACAAAGAATTGGAGAAGGTTAGAGACAAGGGCCAGATCAGGTAGGATTTGGTGTAAAACAAGGAATTTGAGTTTTCGGTGTTAGGGTAATTGGAGACGTGGAGGTGGTGAGGAGAGGGTTTGAGGTACATTTGGAGGTAGGACTGATGAATGGGTGAGATTTGAGAGATGAGGTGAAGGGAAGGAATGGAGAGGGTGGACCAGGGGATGGATGTTAGTAGTATTAATAATGGGAGGGGGGTTAGAATCAAGAGCTCTGTTTTAAATTACATCAATAATAAAACCAATTTTCAGCCCTTGGCTGGTGTGGCTCAGTGAATTGAGCGCTGGCCTGTGAACCAAAGGGTCACCAGTTCGGTCGTCAGTCAGGGCACATGCCTGGGTTGTGGTCCAGGTCCCCAGTGTGGGGCTCAGGAGAGGCAGCCACACACTGATGTTTCTCTTCCTCTCTTTCTCCCTCCCTGCCCCTCTCTAAAAATTAGTAAATAAAATCTTTTTTTTTTAAATAATAAACCAATTTTTAAAAAAAGAAGGCTCCATTTTAGATGCATAGATGTGGGAATTTATACTAGACATCTGGTAGGGGTTAAGTAGGGACAGAGGTACAATCAAACCTATAAATGTGAGCGACGTCTCCAAATAGATGGCATACTTATCATTAGACTCCTCTCTTAAGTGACTAGGAAGCGTTACATAGTCTTTCCCCTGCTGTCAGCCTGTGGTTACACCAGCATGACTTTATTTTGTAATGCTCTTGGCAACAGCCGTGATCTTCCCCTACATTCTGAGTTTTAGTTGGGATTGTTTCTGAGCATCCTTCCCCACATTTCCCCCAAAAGCCTTGACCTCCCCAATCCCATTATCCTTGTCCTTGATCAGTCAAAATAGCGATTAGGAGAAACCTTTTTCTTCAGTGTATTAAATGTATTTTATCGTTTTGGTTTCATTAACTAAATCTCTCAATGAAAATCTGAGAAGCCCTTAGATGGTAATACACACTTGATTTAAGAGGGCAGGAATTCTCCAGTTAATCTTTATAACAGCACAGTATCAGCAGTTTAATCTAAATGCTAAGTGAATGTTTTGAGAGGAGGTACATGTTCAAAACTAAAATATAGTAAGTCCCACTAAGGTGCAAAACCAGTTGTTAATTTCTGCCCACAAAGGTTTGCTTCAGGGAATTGATTTCAGCATCTGAGATGCTGGTCGTTTTATCCAGTCCACCAAAACCTGTGATTTAGGGGAGGCGGCCAAAACGTGGTCCGGCGATGCTCAGCTCCTTATATAGGACGTATTGACTCTGCCTCCATTGACGAAGAGTTCTCTTTGATCCCTGTGGTTTGGGTTTGGTTTCTTTCAGCGTGATTTTGAAGTCAGAGGAGACGTTATCAATGGAAGGAACCACCAAGGTCCGAAGCGAGCAAGAGAATCCCAGGACAGAAAGGTAAGCCGCCCTGGCTGGTGCGGTTCAGTGGATTGAGTACTGGCCTGTGAACCAAAGGGTCCCCTGTTCAATTCTCAGTCAGGGCACGTGCCTGGGTGGCAGGCCAGGTCCCCAGTAGGGGTGCTCAAGAGGCAACCACACATTGATGTTTCCCTCCCTTTCTTTCTCCCTCCCCCTCTCTAAAAATAAATAAAACCTGAAAGGTAAAGTCCACCTCTTCCATGCATTTCAGCCCCCTTAATTCATCTTTTAAGGGGCATTATGTATTGCTAGGTGCTTCCATATAGGTAGGTTTTTTTGTTTTGTTTTGTTTTTGGTTCTAGCCAACAAGGTAAGTGTTATATCCATTTTATGAATGGTTTAGAAAAGCAATGTAATTTGGTCCAGTCTTGGGGTTTAACTCTCAGCTGATACATGGCAGAGCTGGGATTTGAAACAGGCTTTGCTCTAAGCCTTTGCTCTTCCCACGTCACCGTAGCGTCCTTCTCTAAAGCCCTGTGGTGGGCGCTGTAGAGGGGGTGTGCCCGGTGCTGTCGGTGGGTGCGTGGAAGAGAGGGTGATCGATCATTGATAGCTAACACCTGTATAATGTTCCGTGTATGCCAGTACGAAATCTCAACCGTATTTTAACCGATTAACAACTTTACAGCAAACCTCTGAGACGTGTACAATAATTGTACCTATTTTATAAATGAGAACGTTGAGGCTCAGGGAGGTGGAACACGCTGCTTGAGCTCACACTGCTAATTGTGAACCCGCAACTAGGAGTTGAACCCAGGGCAGTCTAGCTTCAGTATCTGAGCTCTTAATGACGATAATACAGTCTCCTGTTAAATTATAGAAAGTTTCACCAAGGAGGAAGATAGACTCATCTAACACCTTTGAAAATGAAGGACCAGAAAGTAATGTTCCCCAGATCATCCTGTAGCAAATGATGTGGCCAAAATTATGTCCTCCTCTCAGGGAGAAGTCCAGGCAAGATTTCACGCCTGCCTGTCAGGCCTTGAGCCGGTAACTTTCTCAGTTACCCTGACGGAGTGTGCGTTTTCCTAGTCTGCGTTTCTTCCTGTTTCAAGTGCACCACCAGGCATTCCAGAGCATCTCTGCAAGGAGCACCCTCTGTCCCTTTACAGAACCTGAGGGAGAACCAGTAGAGGTGGTTTTTCCAAGGAAAACTGCTTTGGGAGATGATCACAGATCAAGCCCTGAAATTCCGAGCCCTTGAGGGCAGCCCGCCCTCCCCTTTTTAACCTCTCCAGGCACTTCCACACACCAAGAAAGGCTGCTGGCCCTGCGTCTGCCTTCACTCAGGCAGCTCTGCAAGCAGCCTTTGCTTCTGTTCCACTGTATGCAAGGCAGAATTAGCACCAGATTTTCCCCTCCTTCAAAGGAAGTCTCAGTGTTCAGGGGTGTTTTCCTGCATTTGGGGTGGCAGTGATGGAAAGGGCCAGTCAACGTCACAACATTGTGAAAATACAAAATAATCACCTAGTATCTTCCCATGGGAAAGAAATGTATTTGTAGAAGTGAAAGTTCACATTTCTCATAACTAAACATACTCCTCCATTTTTTTCCGTCAGCCTGGGTGGAGGAAAATTCTAATCTTTTACAGTAACACTGGGCTTCAGCAGGCTGCCCAGGGAGAGCGTTTAGCATCATGAGCATCTGGGTCCCGTTAACAGGTCGGGGGTTCAGTCTGTTCGTACAGTGAGAACGGCACGGGCAGGGGCTGTCACTTAAAACAGAAATGGATCTGTTTTACCCTCCTTTCTCATTCCTCTGTCCTCTGGCTGTAATTAAAATGGGGGCTGGGGGGATACTTCCTAAAAGGTAGGCATATGCTTTTGGCTTCCTGATTTTTTTTCCTCTATCTCAGTCTTATATTTGAAGCGAGGCGAGTTCTAGGCCTAAGGAATTTTCTCTTTAGTGGAATGGGGAGAAGGAAGGAAATGAGGGTTACTCAGATGATCTGTGTCCAGCCAACTGACACAAATTCAGGTTTCTTCTTTGACATGACACCCCAGTCCTTCCCTAAGAACCGGTGCCAGTGCGGGGGTACGAGTGTGTCTGTCCAGCACAGTGGCCACCAGCCACGTGGGCCGTTCCAGTTGGAAGTAACTAAAATAAAACATGAAGCTTAGTTTCTCATCTCAGCCACAGTTTAGGTGCTCCGCAGCTGCATGTGACTCATAGCTACCTTATTAATACAAATATAGAACATTTCCATCATCAGAGGACGTTCTTTTGGATGCACTGCAAGTGGAAGAGGCCCCCGGGAGGTGCGGGCTGACCTGTGTCTCCCGGAAACCGGGCGGGCAAGTCAGCTGAGTGAGGAGAGGCAGGACCAGGCTTCACTTTGTTGTTCCCAAAGGAACAGTGGACATTCTCAGAGCAGCGTGAAGGCAGGAGCAGGTGCTCCGAGACCAGGAGAAAAGGAGGATGTACATCTACAGTCAGCGTAGGCCCTCTGCCAGTTAGAGTCATGGGTGGTTAATACTGATGCACCAAGTTGGCATAAACATCAGACCTCAGCTAAAAGCTGGATTACTTGCATTAAGCAAAATAAGGACTTTCTCCCCCTCTCATCTCTAACAAGAAGTGGAGCCACCTGGAAAGGGTTATCAGGGAGGAATCTGGGCCTGACTGGTGGCAAGGTGGTGCTCAGCCCTTGGATGACAAAGCATGGCTGTAGAGTACACTGGCTGAATTCACACTTCAGAAGCGTCTCCTGAATCACACCGGTGCTCTGGGCATTGGACTGAGTCTGGGAAGGAGCAGTAGAAATTGTCAGATGGTAAACAAAAAAGGAGGTTCTTATTTTCTAACAGTCTCTACATTGTTTTTTACAAAACACACTCTTGTAACTAGTGTTTTTGTTTGTTTTCTCTATCCCTCTGTTCCCCTCTTCTCCCAGATCTTCAGGGGCCTAGAAATCTGTTGCTATGGGCCCTTTACCAACATGCCCACAGGTAAGAGACTGGGAGAACTGCAGCGGCCAGCACCAGCCTTTTCCTTACGTAGTGGACTGTTACAGGAAGGGTCGTCTTATGGGGGTTCCTCAGACGGGTGAGAGGTTAGTCTACTTCTCTATCACCTGTCAGACAAAACTGCACCTAAATGTTACGGTATTTAAAAAAAAAAAAAAACATCCCTGCGCCCCTTCTCAAGAGCTAGAAGGCAGTGAAGAATTAACATCTAGGACACAGTGTGTTCTGTGTTCAGATCGGGTAGAACTGCTCTTACCTGCTCTTTGGTCTAAGAAAGGGGGAGAAAGAAGTCAGGGAGAGAATTCTGTTCTTCCTAAACCATCTCCATTTGAGAGGGAGGAGAGCTCAGCAGCTGCACGAGCCCTGGGAACCTGGGCTCCCGGTTCGGGCCCAGAGCAGGGGAGACTCGATGAACGGTTTTGTCATCACGTCTGACGCTGAATGCGACACTCCGTTTGGGAGTGCCGCAGGGCCCTGTGGAGCCGTGTGTGCTGAGGCCCCGGTGTACGTGTGCATCTGGTTCATTGTTTCCAAAATGAAGGCCGACAGACGGCCTCTACCTCTGCCCGCACTTCCGCCCGAGGGGCTGGTCCTCTTACTCTCAGAAGAGGGCCTCGCTGTCCGGGTAGGTGGCCGGCAGCGAGAGAGCCTGGCAGAGTCATTTTGCTTACGTCCTCTTTATTGGTTACCGAGTGAGCTTCCGTGAAACTTCCACATGCCGCCCATAGATCCCTCAGTGTCTCTGCACCTCGGCGCAGTGAAAACCAGCGCCTCTAGTGGGTGTCATTTTGGCGGTGAGTCAGCTGACCTCAATATATTCAGACAAAGAGGAGCACCTCAGCAGTCTCCAGAAATAGGTTGCTAGAAAAGAGCACCCAAAGGCGTCTGGAAGCCACCCATGGGTCAGCCCTCCCCGTTTTCCAGGTCCCAGTGAAACCCCCAGGCAACCTCCCACGGCTCCTGCCCCCCACGTTGCAGAACCAGCTCACCAGGCAGCCTTTCCCGCTGGTGTGCTGCGTCTCTGTCTCGGATGACGGATTTTCTTTTTCTTTATTTTTTTAAGGAACTTTTCCCATCTCTTGACATTTACAGTAATTACCACCGAATATGGTGCTCGCAGTGACCGTGATTATCAGTTACCAGCATAGAATTAGGCGAGGAGGTAGGGAAGGCGGGTGTTTTTTACACAGTATCTTAGCTAGCAGTTTAGCAAATTAATGGAAATTAGATTTTTTCTTGTTTTAATTGAGAAACTATTAAACCTTATCTACCAAGTGGCCTTATGGGGACTGATAATCAGAATAGGTAGCATTTCAGTGACAAATTAACTTAGAATCCATACCCCTCTACTTGAAAGCCGTTCTGTCCCTTTGGGGTGAAGAGACAGGGGCTCCCACCGAGAAGTCTTGCTGAAAGTCTTCACTGACAGGAGTGTGGGGTACAGAGCCCGGGTTAAATGTGTGGGCGACTGGTGATTTTCTGTCTAAACGCCTCTTTAGATCAACTAGAGCGGATGGTGCAGCTTTGTGGGGCTGTCGTGGTGAAGGAGCCCTCAGCGTTCACTGCCGGCGAGGTGAGCACCGGGTGCCCTGTCAGGGGGGAGGGCACAGTGTTCTGTCTGGTGACTGAGCAAGGTGGCCCCCTCAGTCCCTGTGAACTGCCCCTTCACGCCCCAGCGTAGCCCAAGAAGCTTCTCTTCGCCCAGGCCTTGTCTGACCACATATCTGCTAACAGTCTCCATCTGTAAGGGGCCAGCAAGGACCTGAGATCTAGAACCTGTGTTGAATACCCGGAGGGAAGGCTCTTCACCTCCAGTGTGCCCTTCCCCTTCCTCTGTGTGGTTGCCCCAGAGCAGCCTGCGTCGGCACGTCGCCAAGGAGTGGCGAAGCGGCTGTTCCCAAAGTCCTGTTCTGATATCCTCGATGTTGTTTCCTCCCTGGGGACACAGGGCACTCACCAGGTTGTGGTCATGCAGCTGGATGCCTGGACAGAGGACAGCGGCTCCCACGGTAAGTCTTGATGTGAAACCTTTCGTCAAGGGGAGTGCGGGCTGGAGAGCCCGGGTGAGGAGTGCAGATCACTGCGGCGTTTCCGGGCCCAGGTGTCGCACTCAGATCAGCTCGGGCGCATGGCGCACCTGTGCTGGGCTTCAGACGGCCGCAAGCACGTGCCTCTGTCACGTGGAGTTCTGTGTCACCACAGGTCACCTGGTGCTTACAGTTCTCAGCACATCTGAGGTGCTCAACAAGTATTTGTGGAATGAATGAATGAGTGACTAAAATATCCTTTTAAACTTTTTGTTTGTTGGTTTATTTTGCATTATGAAAGTAATGCATGAACTATTTCCATTGGGTGGCATTAAGATATTGCAAATATGTTTTCCCCATTGTCAAATTTCCATGCCCCTTTGCTCTCTCTGATGACTTTTCCTGTAACAGGCTGGAACTTATGTTCATAAAGTTGTCAGAAGCTGTAGGCTTTCGCCAGCAGTCACTCCTCAGGCTCCTAAGTAAGGTCCTGTGTCCTGAAGCATCGCTTAAAATCAACACTCGTGCTCCTACCTCAGGAACTGGGAGAACCCATGCAAGCAGGTTCCCGGCCTGGACTGACTAGACTCTGGTAGAATGTGAATTGACACTAGTCTTTGCTTGTGTTCTCTGTCCTCAGTGATTGGGCAGATGTGTGAGGTACCTGTCGTGACCCGAGAGTGGGTATTGGACAGCGTGGCCCTCTACCAGTGCCAGGAGCTGGACTCCTACCTGGTCTCCCAGCCCACCCAGAGCGGCTGCTGATTGCCACCAGCCATGTGTGTCTCATACACAGATCCTGTCTCCACCGGACCCGGAGGATAAGCTTAAGAAGTGGCCTTTCTCCCGGCCCTGGGATCTCCTCTTTAGTCCTTCTACAGTCCTGGTTGCTAAATATTTTATGTACTTCAGCCTGAAAAGGACTTCTGGCTGTGCAGAGGTCCCTTAAAGATTTTCTGCTTCGCGTCTCCCTTTGAAATCTGCCATGAGCACAAAATTGTGGTAATTTTTCACCTGAAAAGAATTTTAAATGCCACCAATTGAGCAAGATGCTGATTCATTATTTATCAGTCCTAGTCCTTGTGCTGGGGCTGTCGGCTTAGAGCTGGGGGCACAGAGCAGCTGGGCTCTGAGTAGATGGTTTCCCTGAATTTGTTTCTCTAAAACCCTGTGTTCATAAAGGCCAAGAGTGAGACCCTTAAGTAGAAGGTGAGTACTTAGAGACCTGCGATGAGACTGAACAGTCCGTGGGCAGCTCTCGAAGGCCGGAGTGGGAGCATTGGCGGGGAATTCGGAGGCAGGGAGTGGATGGAAATGTGACATTGAGGGTTAGAGAGGGCGGGCACACTGACCCTGATCTCCAAAAGTCTGGGCCAAAACTGGTGTCCAGAGAGTTTTCTAATTCCCTGTTGGTAATTTAAAAAAAAAACTTTGTTTTTGTGGCTCTGATATGTAACCCATTCCTTTGAAATATAAGATCTCTGATATGAATATTTCATGTCTGTAAAATGATGGATCCCACCAGGAAAGAAGTTCTCGTGTTCCTTGAAGTAATTTTTTTCTTTTGCTCCCTATTGCTGAATGTACAGCTTCATAAATAATTTTGCCTGCTGACGGAAGAGAAAGTGTTTTCCGTAAACCCATTATCAGGGACTGTTTGTGGCTGCTGGGAGGACTAGGTCTTCCTCGGCCCCCAGGGTGTGAGGGCAGTGCCGGCCTCTCTGTGCGTAGTGTGTTTTGTCAATGTTGTGCTGTTCACCTGCAAATAAACTTGATGCACACACCCCCACCGCGTGCGGCCGTTCTTCACGCTCGTGCCTGCGCGCTTCTCCGCCTTTTCACTGCGCGTCAGTCTCCTCGTCCATGCAGTGGGGGCTGCAGTAGTGCCTCCCTCCCAGGGTTATTAAGGGTCTTGACAGGCCCTGGGTGGTGTTGCTCAGTGGATTGAGCGCAGACCTGCGAACCAAAGGATCGGGTTTGATTCCCAGTCAGGGCACGTGCCCGGGTTGCAGGCCAGTTCCCAGCAGGGGACACACAAGAGGCAACCATACATTGATATTTCTCTCCCTCCTTCCCTTCCCCCAAAGATAAATAAATAAAATCTTTTTTTTTTAAAGGGGTCTTTGCAGCCTATCATATTAGTTTGTATTAACTGCCATAACAAATTGTCACAAATGTAGTGGCTAAAACAATGCCCATTTATTTATTGTCTCAGCTCTGTAGGTCAGAAGTCCAAGCTGGCTCAGCTGGTTTCTTTGTTTCGGGTTTCACAAGGCCAAAAGGAAGGTGCTGGCACAGTTGTTCTCCTTTCCGGGGGCTCTGGGGGATGAATCCACTTCTCAGTTTCGTGTTGTTGGCCACATTGTTCCTTGGTGGTAAGGTCTTCGTTTCTCTGCTGGCTGTTGGCCAGAAGTCAGCCTCAGCTTCCAGGGGCCCCCGCCTCCATCTTCAAAACCAGCAATGGCTGGTCCAGTCTTTCTCACGTTTGGACTCTGACTTCCTCTTCTGTCTCATCTCTCTAACTCCTACCAGAGAGTTTCTGTTTTGTTTATTTATTTTTAATTCTCACCTGAGGGTATGTTCATTGATTTTAGAGACAAAGGAAGGGAGTGAGAGAAACATCAATCGCTTGCCTTCCTACACATGCCCCAACTGAGGATTGAATTTGCAACCCAGATATGTGCCCTGAATGGGGATCGAACCCACAGTGCTTTGGCATGTGGGATGATGCTCCAACCGAGCCCCACCCCGGTCAAGGCAAGAAGTTCCGTTTTTAAGGGCTCAAGTGATTATATTGTGCCCACCAGGTAATCCAGGGTGGTCGTCTGTCTCACAGTCCATTACCTTCAGTGCAGCTACAGGGCCTCTTCACAGCAGTACCTAAATTCCTATTTGATTAAATAACCAGCGGACAGAAATGTAAGGAGGGCATCTTTGGAATTAACGTGCTTAATCCACGGGTACTAGTCTGTGTCCTCGTTTCTTGGTCTTTACACTGTCATAGACCGGAATCCTCTGTGAGGCAAAGAGAAGGAAATCTCACAATTCAGCGCTGCCGTATTCGTAAGGAGGGTGGGCAGGTGAGGGAAGAAGAGAGGAAAATGGAATGAGCTGCCATTATTACATTTTTATCTCATTTAGTCACCATCGCGGCTCTATGAAGTGGGTATTTGTCACCTCATTTGAAGAATGGGAACTGAGAATAAAGATTTTGCTCAAAAGGTTGCACAGCTAGGAATGCACCCATGCCCTTTCTATCCCATCAATCAGCTTTCCATCACCATCGGTCACCAACCCCGGGTCAGAAGTCACTGCTTCAAGCCTCAAGAGAACTCAGGGAGAGGAGTGGGCTATGAGGGGAACCAGCACTCCAACTTGTCTAATCCTCGTGGAGGGAGTTGGCAGAAGGGTCCTGCCTCCAAGCGGCAGCTCTGCCTGGGAAAGCAGCCTTAAGCAAAGGGACTTACAGGACTGGATTGTGGCGGCTACTATTTCCGCTCCCCTGCAGCATCCCAGCTTATGATTGCTTACCTTTCAGATGTCAAAGCCTTCTGGTTCAGCCTTGCCTATAGCACGACCTTTCTAGGACCCATGCCAACCCCTGTCTACCTGCGGGGGGGTCCGTGGGTCTCAGCGTTGGCAGTAAAGGCAGGCAGGAAGCAAGTGCTACACACCCAGCTGGTCAAAAGTTTCATTTCCACTGACAAGCCACGGCTTGCTGGGCCCTGGGGGTGAGCCAGGCCTCAGCCTGCAGCCCCCATCACTGATGGGTTAATAGAAAAGGCAACATCTATCTAGGACAGCCTGCCTTCCCAGGAATCCTGGCTGAGAGCAGGGATGACTAAGACACATTAAAACGTTTTCTGTGATTGGCTCAGTTTCCCAACAGTTGTCCCCCAGATTTTCTTTTTTCTTTTTTTTTTTTTTTTAAAAGCTCTGTAACCGTTTCCTGGAAGTCAACTTCTGGCCCTGCCTCATGATGCTTGGCTGGGTTTTAGAGTCTCACCTGATGATGGAGTAAATCCGCTTGTTCCTTTCACCTCTGGCTTTAAGATGTCTCCCCAGTTTTCCATCCCAGTTTTTAACCCTCTCTGGGCAAAGCAGTGTTTCGGGAACTAGTTTCTGTACAGCCTTTATCTCATTTTGAGACAGGATAGTAAAAAGCTGGGAAAATTCCTTGGCAAGCGGAATCCGGAAACAGACGGACGGCTGAACAAAGTGGCTGAGCAATGCACAGCCAGGTGCAGACAGGTGCAGATGGTCGCTGGGGCAGAAGGCCTGCAGGGGGCAAAACTGGGAAAACAAGGACCTCGCCCCCAGGTAACCTTGCCTCTCCGGAGACAACATCCAGGCCTCAACTGTTTTCAGCTCCAGGCCCAGAAAAGCAGCAAAACCAGGTGGGCTAGGCCAGAACCAGGTGCCATGACTAATCTGCCTGTCACTGACCAATCAGTGGAGACCAGGACCCTGAAAGGGCCACACCTGGAGAACTGAGGCATGTTCTGCTGGAGCCCTCCCCTGAGACCTCCCCTAAGATTCCCACCTGCATGAGAGAGATAAAAGCCTCAAGACAAAGGTACCAAGTGCATGATCTCCCTCTGGGGAGCACTGCACCATTCCCTTCTTCCCCTACATCTTCACAGGCACGTGTCTCCTAAACTCTAAGGCAGTGGGCGGCTGGCAGCTTGTCCCAGGCTCATCCCCTGAACCTGTCCCCAAGGCCCCCTGTTCTGACTTCCAAGTGAGCCAAGGCAGCCCCGCCCATGCTCTCCTGACTAATTTCATGCTCAGCCCCTCCTTGTGTCACTCGCTGTCCCCAGCTTTAATAAACTCATCCGAACAGCCACCTGGACTCGTGTTGTGAAAGCTTTCCTGCACAAAGTCAAGAACCCACATGCTACAGCTGGCCCTGGGTAGACCCGCTCAGGGCCAGGCCCCCTGTCTGGTAACAATTTCAGGAAACGTACTTCAAAGGAGCTGGAAAGGAAGAAGAGGGATTGTCACGCAGGCGCAGGGAGGGCCCTACAGAAGAACATAGATTATCTCCCTCCTCAAAAGTACAACCGGAATCACCAACAAAGTATTGGCTTGAAAACACACAGGAGCAAAGGGAAGAAATCAGTGTTGGGGGGGTTGGAGGCAGAAGGAGCCAAGCCGCCCGGAATGTATCCTGTGAAGGCTGCGAGGAGTAGATAAGGGCAGCGCCAGAGGCAGGCAGCGCATAGAGTAGGCAGGGTGCAGGGGGGCTGCAGGTCCACCCTCAGGAGCCCAAGAGAGAAGGGGGCTGGCTAGCCAGGCACCCTGGGAGTTTGCTTATCAAAGGCTGTAAGATGGCTGAGCCAGAGGCCTCTTTCCCGTACTTCAGTGATGTGTAGCTCCCTCAAACAGCCTGTAAATCTGCCCATAACAAGGAGAAAATTAAAGAAATGAATCTGGGCAAGTAGGTAATTAAGGAGACCTGGAGACAGCCCGGGCCTGTGGAGAGCAGGGGTTGGGGAGGTGTGAGGGGAGTTGATCCTGAGATGAAACTGAACGATCAGGGAACTCTTAAGCAATGGTTTGAGCCGATGGAGAACTACAGAGACTCATCCCATTTCATGGGGCCCAAGGGACAAGAGATTCAGTCTTCTAGTTTCAGGAACCTGGAATCATAAGCAGCTTACTATGCAGTGAAGTGTAGTGACTCTCAAACCATGGTCTGTTGGGAACCACCCTGCCTGGTTTCAGGAGCTGTAACCACCCCCCGCCCCGGCCCCATGGCTAAGACTGAGTGAGTGACCTTCGGACCTTAAGCCATTAAGGAGACAAAGCTTATCTCCCTGGCAGGAGTGCCTCCGCTTCTGCTCCATTTTCTATAACTGGCCTCCAGTGCTTGGTATGTTAGCCAATGACAGGTAAGATTCCTCAAGGGAGGATTGACCTAAGACAGGCGTGATTACGTGGTGGCCCCAGGGAAGGACTTCGGGGGCTATGGAGAAGGGGTGATGGACCCTGGTCCCTTGACTTTGACAAAGCCTGACTCCCCTGAGTCCGAGAGAAGTCTCTAAAATTTTTTTGGCTATCTGCCTCCTCCGCCTGACTTAAGCCTGAAATAATGACAGAGGGCAGTGCAGCCCTGTGCTGGAAAGGGCGGGCTCCCCGGGTGATCAGCCCTGAGAAAGGATATGTAAAATCCTGTGAAATCTGCTTTACTAAGAATGCTCTTAGTTCAATGATAAAGGGTCGGGCAGAAAATGGGTTTGTTTTCCCAAAGTTTTGTAGCCTTTTAGCTGATAGACCCTGATTTAGAAGAAGCCCTAATAGTTCTTTGTATGCTATCTACTGTTTACTGCCTAACAATGATTAATAAGTTGTATCTGAACTCCTGCACAAAAAAATAAAAAAATAAAAAAAAGAAAAGCCCGTCTAGGCAAGGGTCAGAGGGCTCTCCCCTTGAGAGGGTGGTCAAGCCCCTCTGAGGCGCTCCCCACTTGAGGGAGTAGCCATGCCGTCCCTATTCATCCACAAGACTCGGTAGTCTGTGTGAATTATTTTCCTGTCTCATCCATGACACCGCGGGCACTGCAAGGCAGTGCACGCGTCAATGGTCCCTTGGTAGGGACCGAAGGTAGATAACAATATCATCTAGGAGCTTGTTAGAGATGCGAATCCTGGTGCCTCATGCTCCACCTACTGAATTAGAAACAGGGTGGTACCCAGCAATCTGACTTAGAAACAAGCTCAAGTTTGAGAACCTGGCTTAGTGAAAGAGGGTGCTAATTGGTATAAAGTGTTACCTACGGCCGAACCTTTTGTCTCCAGAGTGAACTGAATCTTAGTTTAGGGCTGTTAAGGAAAACTAAGGTTTATGGGCTGAATGGTTAGTTCCTACCTACGAGGCTGCAGCAGCTGGTTGCAGTTGACTTCAAAATGGCCTATTAAACAAATACAAAGCAAAGGACAAAGATTAAATTATGTTAGCAGCCTAGAAGCAGAAGGGCCAGGCTGTTTAAAAAAAAAAAATCCCCAGCTAGCGGTTTAGGAGGTGTTATCAATATTTAAATTGCAGCGAAACCACAGCTGCAGCCCTTGACTCCAGCGCAGAGAATATGCAAATACAGCTTTCCAAAGAAAGGCAATTTCAGACCGCCCTCAAGGTAACAAGAACAAATAAAACAAATGATTTTGTAATTTATTTTTATTGACTGACGAAGAGCAAGGCACAGACGACCTGCCCTGTGAGAGTCAGCTACCAGCGGGCTCTCTGAGGGGAGAAGAGAGAGGCAGGCAGACCCGTAGACCTGTGACGGGAACGACCCAAAGAGGACAAACAGCAGGCAGGTGGGAGGAGATGACTGAAGCAAAAGGGAAGGAGCCCTGGCTGGGATGGTTCAGTGGGTTGCCAGGTTCCCCATTGTGAGAGGTGGCCACATTTATAAATAAATAAAGGTTGTGGAAGAGAGGAAAGATCCATTTTGGTGGAGATCCTGGCCGGCAGGATCCGTGTGTGTTGTGGCTGCGACCAACAAATTCACATGGACTACAGAAGTTTTGTGGAGAAAAAGGGACGGCATGGCTGCTCTCTAAGAGTGAGAGTGAGAGAGAGAGAGGGCCCTGGCCCCTGCCTGGACAGGCTTTTATTGCTTTTCTGGGCACAGTACACCAAGGACGGTCCTCATTGACTGTGCACCGGTTTGCTGCAGGTGATTACCTTTCACAGATAATAAAGGAAAGAATGTTGCTAACTACTTCAAAGAAAAGGATGTTGCAGACCAAGGGGAAAGTGGTTGAACTGGTTACACTCCATACTTGGGAGGTTCAGCACAGACTTTTGGAAGTTACAGTAAGCACTTTCTGCCTCAATTCAGGATAAGGGAGTTTTAGCAAAAGCAAGTCTCATAGCAGCCTAGGTACAATGCAGGCCTGATTCCCCACGGGAAAACCTCTCCATGGGCGTGGTCCTGTGTGCCGACTCAATCCCCACTGGTTTTCCACGTGGGAGCTGAGCTACATTTCCACACCGCTTGAAATGGCTCCCTATACCATTAAGTAAGAACCCCACTTGCCAGAATGGGTGAGAGGGAGCACCCAATCCAGAGAGCAGAGTCTTCTAAGGATGTATTTCTCTGATCCACACACGCTATCTCCCCAGACTTTGCCTCCAAAGCCCAAACCCAACGTCTCCAAGCTTCGCCTGCTGCTCTCTTTCAGGCACCCTGACCAATAACTATGGGGACCTACAGATTCTGCTCACACTGTATCTTGTACTGAACCAGTTCTGCTCTGCCATCTCCACACCCTACCCACACTCCCTCCTCCACAGAGCCTCCCCCGGTTCTCCAGGCCAGAACCCCTCCCCACTTAGAACACTGCTGGAGTTTTGCCTTATTTATGACACTTTCTTCCCTTTGGTAAGTTATTTCTCTGTCTGACTAGAAGGTCCTTAGGGTAGGATTAGTACCACTTTGTCTTCGCTGTAACCCCGCTGTGCTTCTCTGGCAGATTCCTTGCTAGGTACCCAGGGAGTATTTTCTTAATGAGTAAGTTCAAGGAAGAATGAATGGTCTCACTGAGTAAAGGGTTTATCCAACTGCTGGCTCCACCCTCAAAAACTTTGGTCCCTGGTAAACTACCGATATTCGACATTCTGCCACTGGAAGCGGTCATTCCCTTCCACTTTTCCAGGACCCTGCTTCACTCCAAAAACAATATAAAAGATCTAAATGTCCAACAATGAATCACCCTTCCTCTCCTCAGCCCACACGTACAGATTTCCTCCTCAATTCTCTTTTGCCTCTCACGAAGCCTGCCCCTTTGTGATTAATCAAAACAATACCCACCCAGGCTGAGAAGCTCAGCTTCCCCGACCCACGCATCCTCCAGCAAGGCCACCTCTGGGCTGGTTGCTCAGGACAGATAAGCTGCCGCCGCCATCACTGTAGAAATAATTATGATGTTCATGATCATCTCTTTGCAAGTTCAAAGCGCCGGTATAGCCATTATTTCTCCCTCCTCAACTTGTTCCCAGGTGGCTGGGGTAAAGGATTGTTATCCCCACTTTATAGGTGATGAAACTAAGGGCCAGGCTGGTGCCCAAGGTCACCTAGTGAATTGGTGGCAGACCTGGGGCTAACCAGGCCAGGAGTCCCTATTCATTAGGCCACAGATGGCAATGCCCTCATTACATTGTCTGGACTGTGTTTTGTCTGGGAGAGAGAGAGTGTGGGCTCTGCTGAGTGAGGGCAGGGGCTGGGGAAGATAAAAGGAAGTTTGTGACCCTATAAAGTTTTTTTTTCTCTGCAATTCTGCAGCAGTTGGCACTGGTTAATTCCAGAGGAGTTGATTGTTTGTTTGTTTATTTATTTTTAAAGCATTACCGTACATCCTAGGTTAGAGAAGGGGAAAAAAGGTGAATCTGAAGGTAATAGACACACCAGTAAGCAGATGTTTGCCATCTTCTCTTGAAAACGACACAAAACCAAATGGTATTGTATATTAGCAAGAGAAACTCAAATGACAACTTATGCTGGTTTTCCCAGCTGTTGGGTTATAGGACCCTGGAATAAACTGGTGCCAAGTAGGTAGAAAATCTCCCCTTGGTGAATCCTGTCCCTGGGGCGGGGGCAGGCAGATCTCTCATGGAGGCACGGGGCTTGTGAGGGCTGTTTTAGGGCGCCCCGCAGCTGCCAAAGTGGGGTCATCCCCAAGCCCACAGAGGCTCTGAAAGCCACGGAAACCAAGATCTGGTGTCTAACCAAATACCAGAGAACTTAAGGTGGTAAGAAATCTCCATAGGAATTCAAGAGACCATTTCCTAAAGATACGGCCAGGTCTGCTCTGAGAAAGGCACTGATGAGCTTTCCCTTCCCACCGAAGCCCAAGCCTTCTCCAGGGGCTCCATCCCAAAGTGCGGGGCTTGTTCCCCTCCCCGCAAGCCAGCTGTGGACTTTTCTCCGCTGTTAGCACCACACCAGCCTCCATTATTCCTTGACCTTGGCTGAGGCTTCAGCAGCTGCCCTGTGCCATGCCGGAGGCCGTGGAGTGTGCAGATGGGCAGAGGGCAAAACTCCTGAGCCCGGAGAGGTGGTAGCTGCAGCAGCCAGTGAAAGCACACAATGTCACGGAACTGTACAGCTTAGAACGGCTAATTGTATGTTACGTGAATTTCACCTCAGTTAAAAACAAAAACTGAGCTGCCCAGAGAGGACAGAGAAGCTGGGCCTCTCAAGGCTGTGAGGGCTGAGGCTCCTTGCAGGGAGAGACAATGGGTGACAATGGAAAGGGCCTCCCCCATTTTCCTCCAGGACCAGACGGGAACTGGGGCTAGGCAGAGAGGCCCAGTGGGGCAGCGCTGGGGTCTGCGGGGGAGAGAGGCACTCAGTGGAAGTGAGGGGGAGCCAGGCTGCAGCCGCCGCTCATTTGCATCATAAGTGATTGGATTTCCTTGCTCGTCCCTCATTAGGACACAATGGACAGTTGTTTGCTGGCGCAGCAGATCCATTTACCAAGGGAAAGAAGAGACAAAGCAACAGTGACTGACGGGCCATAGTGGGGAGGTGGCAAGTACGCCTCCCCTCCCCTCTGCTCCCCCAGGCCACGAGGACTCTCACACAATGAGACACAATGAGAAGGGACCTTAGAGAGCAAGCCAACCCCGTCCTTTTACAGATGAGGAGGCTGAGATGCTGCGAGTGGGTGAGACTTGCTAAGTAAAGTCCCAGAGTGAGTTCACAGGAGAACTGGAGCTTCTGGGATCTAGAGTCCAGATTCTAGGCTTGTCCCAGTGTGCACGGCACCTGCCAGCCACACGCACCCCATTCCCCGCTGCCATTTCCCATTGCTTCAGGGGGTCTTGCTCTCTGTGGTTTGTTTTTAAAATTTTTATTTATTGATCTTTAGAAGGGAAGGGATGGAGAAAGGGAGAGAAACATCAATGTCTGGTTGCCTCTCGTGCGTCCCCTGCTGGGAACTGGCCTGCAACCCAGGCATGTGCCCTGACTGGGAATTGAACCGCGATCCTCTGGTTCGCAGGCCTGTGCTCAATCCACTGAGCTACACCAGCCAGGGCAATCTCTGCAGTTTCTTTCCTTCTATTCCAGACCTCATTTCCATCAGTTTTCTCTCCTGTGGCCACCTGATATTCTTTTTCTATTCCTGCCCCTATCTATCCCTTCCTCTCGGTTTCCAGGCAGGGTAATTACTAAACTTCTGATTAACCTCTGCCCCAGCAAGGATGGGGCCGATAGGAGAGGTAGCAATTTTCAAACTGTCTTGGTATGTGTGTAGGGGGGGTAGGCGAGGAGGGGACACATATGTGTCATGACCTATTACAAACCAAGCCCTAAGACAGACACTTGACACGATCTCATTTTGTCCTTTTGATACTGCACGGTATGTAAGTATGCCTGGTGACAAGGAGAGTGAGAGGCCCAGAGAGGTTAGGTAACTTGTCCTAGAGCACCCAGCTGGTACGTGGTACCTGTCCGACTCCAAAACCTCTGTTCTTCCGTCTCCCACCCTGGCACAGGAGCTGAAAAGCAGGACAAGAGACTGGCTGGTTCCGGGCTCGGGGGAGGCACTAGCTCACTGACAGAAGCCACCACTTCATTGCTCTCCCCTAGGCAGTGCCTGCTCCCCAGATTCCTACCTTCCTCTGGGCCCCTTCTGCACAGTGGCAAAATCTCACAAATACAAGCTTTTGCCCCTGGGGGCCTGGGGAAGATGGCAATCAAGAGGGAGAAACCTGACAAGCCCAGTCCCAGACCTTGGAGGTCTCCCTCCTGCTGAAGTCCCCCCAGGTCCCAGCCTGCCCCTTCCCTCTGCGGGTCAAGCTTGGCAGGCATCTGCGTCTGTCTCATTGTGTTCTGGGGGGAGGGCAGAGCGGGGCGGGCGGTTGGTGAGTGGGTATCTATGTGCATGAACATAAGGCCTCTGGGTTCATTCTGACACTGAATGAAAAACTCACCAATTATTCGTCCAACCTCATTAATATGCAGACAGACATCTGTTATTTAGGAGTCAACAGCAGAGGCATTTTCTTGGGGGTAGGAGCACTTACATACGCGTCCCTCTTGTCTCTCTGGCTCCTGGGATGTAGTGGCTTGAGAATCACCCCACGGCCTCGAGCTGGAGTCTCCCCCTCTCAGAGCCTCACCCCCAAACTTTGAGGAGAGGGAGTGGGGGATTGGCTAGAGAGATGGGGAGGGGCTGGGAACCCAGCAGGGGGAGGCGGGAGAGGGACTGGAGTGGGTAGACAAAGTCTTTTGTGCACAGAGGGAAGGGGGGATTCTACGGAAGAGCGGAACCCCTTTCCTGGGGAAGCGAGTGTGGAGTTGGCGGAGAGAGCTGTGTGATTGCTGGTGTCCAGCGGCACCCTCGGGGTCAGGGCCCCTTCCTCCTACCTCCCTCAGCCTTCAAAACCAGTCTGTCTGGGGTGGGGTCACCATGGCAACATGGGGTCCTCACCCAGGGACTTCAGGAAAGGTAATGGGGAGCATTTGGAAAAATGGGGACCAAGAGCCCTAGTCTTTGGAGGAGTCACAACAGCTTGCTCTTGTCCGCAGGACAGGTGTGTCCACAAGGCACAGCCACCTCCCCTTCCTGTGTTTCTGCCTTGCTCTAGCCTTTGAATCCCTAGCACAGGAACCCCCTGCGAGAAGCCTCCCCTGATGCCCTCAGGCCCAGCTCCAAAGCACTGGATGTCTACGTTGTAAGTTGTAAAAAAAAATACAGGTTGTCATCAGCTCAGCCCTCACTAAGGGTCAAACAGCTCTCTGTGTCCTTTCTCCTCTGAATCTTCCTCAACAGCACGAGGTCAATGTGGAGCCTTTTTCCAGATGTGAAAACTGAGATTCAGACAGGCGCAGGGCCTTGCCAGAGGCTCCCCAGGGAGGAAGGGGAAGAGCTGGGACCCTCGCCCTCGAACCTCTGCCTCCAATTCTTAAGCTCTTTACATGACTGTCCCTCCTGGGAAGGCTGGCATCCCAAGATAACCCTCCATCGGCTCAAGCATTTCAGGGCTTGGACCCATCCCGTGCCCCTGCCCCAGCCCTTCCTTCTCCCTCCTCCCTTCTGGACAGGCTGATTGCGGAGGTTAAGAGACACTGAAAGCATCACAGCATGATTAGTTGTTTATTTCATTAAGTGATTAACGAGGCTACATTGTTTCCCAAACGGGTGTCTAATTTGCGGGGGAAACAGCTGCAGAGGAGGAAGCTGAGTCTGACTCCTACCACTGGGGTGGGGGTGGGAGTTAGGTTCCCTCCCTCCAGCCTGCAGGGGCTCTGAGGACTTGGTAACAGCCCCACTGCCACCTCCTACCTACTGGGCTCCTCAGTGCAGAGGCACAACCCCTCCCTGGAAATACGACGTCTGCAACCAACACCTACGGAGGGGACCGAAATCTGTTGCCAGGGGTGTTGGAAATGTATTAAACTTTGGGGGCTCCTCCAACTGATTTATCTTCCTAATTATGTTTGCTTTCGGCGGATATTGAAATGCGTTTGCCTTCCCGACCATGGCAGGAGAGGGAGGCTGGGAGTAGAGAGGGGCACAAATACTGCACTTTCACTGTTACAGGCTTGAGCCTGCTTCGCACCAAAGTCCAAAGTGGAAAAGAGAGGCCCTGGCCCTGGACAGCTCAGTTGCTTAGAGCATCCTCCCAACAACACACCAAGGTTGTGGGTTCAATCCCCAGTCAGGGCACATACAAGAATCGACCGATGAATGCATCAATAAGTAGAACAACAAACTGATGTTTTGTTCCTCTCTCTCTCCCCCACCCCCTCTAACATGGATAAAAAGAGCCCCAACTGGTATGGCTCAATTGGTTGGACATCGTCCTGCAAAGTGAAAAGTCCTCGGTTTGGGGCACATGCCTGGGTTGTGGGGTCAGTCCCAAGCAACCAACTGATGTTTCTCTCCCTCTTCCTCCCTCCCTTCCCCTCTCTCTAACAATATGTAAATAAAAATCTTGTGAAAAAATAAAACTAAAATAGACAACAAAATTAAATAAAAATTTAAAAATTCTAATAATTAAAATCAATGCAAAGAAAAAGAAAAGAGAAGCCACATAGCCCCAGAATTCCAAGTTGATGGTTCTCTGTGGGGGAGGAGTTGGTCCTTTGGGACTAGACACTGAGGGGTGGGCCTGGGAAGCCCAGCCCTTCCCAGCGCCCTCAATCCAGGTCCCTGTGGAGGGCCAGGGTCAGCCTCTCACCAGGTCACAGTTTGAGAGGGTGGGGTGCCCCATCCCCTGAAGCTGTCCCAGAATCCCCTGGGGGACCGGGGCCTGTAGGGGATGGAGGGAAAAGGGTGTCTGAGGAGCCAGGAGTGGATACAGATTTCTTTTCCACTCAAGGCTGGGCCCTGGGGAATGAAGAAGCTATTTATTTATTTATTTATAAAGATTTTATGTATTTAAAGACAGGGAAGGCAGAGAGAAAGAAAGAGAGAAACATTGATTGGTTGCCTGTTGTAGGTACCCCGACCTGGAATGGAAGCAGCGACCTCTCCCTTTTTGGGAGGATGCCCATCCAACTGAGCCACACCGGCCAGGGCAGGAGAAGAGATTTTAAATGACACATCTCAGAGCCAAATCCCCCCAACATCCATCACCTCATCCAGATAAACCATCTATCCAAAAATCAAATCTGGCCATTTCATTCTCTGCTTGAAGTCCCTAGTGCCTCCTCACCGCCTCAGAAGAAAGCCCTGGTTCTTTTGTGGGCCCTGCACTGGCCTTAAAGTACCATCCCAGCCTTGCCTTCTGCCCTTCCCGCCACGGCAGCCCCAACCGTGCCATGTTCTCTCTCATGTCCATGTGTCTGCACATGCTCTACCCTCTGTCCTGAGCGCCTTTCCTGTCCTTTTCCTGCCTGGCAAACTCCTCTTCAACCCTCAGGCCCTGGCTCAGAGGACTGGCTCCCATCGCCAAGGCGCTGTCACACCTGCGGTACCTTTTTTTCCTGATGGACTGGTCCCCAGATTAAAGAGACTGGTCCTTTCAGTCGCCCAAGCCAGTGTCTGGCGCACAGTTGGTGCTCGGTATGTATTTGCTGAATGACTAAGGGAGGGATGGGCTGTGAATTAAGGGGGAGCCCAGAAGATGGGAGGGGAAGGTCTGCGTTCTCTCCCAGAGTGTGTCTGGAAGAACTGTCTGGGGCTGGGGGAGGGGAGGGCCCGGGATGGTTCCTGGGGGAGAATGTCACCGAAAAGAGGCCAGTGGGACCCGAGCCAGGGAGGGAATACAGGACAATGTGAAACCAGACTCCTGCAAAACAGACCAGCACTGTCTTTCCTGACAACGAGCGCTCCGGCGGGCCCCTCTGCCAGCTTTCCTTCTCTAGGGGGCTGGGGGGTGACCCTAAACTCAGCGGATGCTCCCTCCAAAATCATTAAGGAACTCAGAATGGAAGGAGGGTGAGAAGCCCTGTCCCCCAGCCCCACTCTGAGGAGACCCCAGAATCAAACCTCTGTCTCCCTGGCCAACTTCACTCTGCTCAGGTTCAGCTTCTGTGATGTGAAGGCTTTTGAGGCCCTCCCTACCCCCACTCCCAGGGCACTAGAAGATTCCAAGGTGGGGGTGTACAGAAATGATGAGCAAAGGGCCTGGACCACCTCAGTAGGACACCTCCCACACTGGCAGGAGTAACGAATTGCACATCAGTCTACTTGAGAATCCCCCAATGGCTTTAGGATCATCTGGGACATTAACTAAGATGAATATCCCAAAATATCTCACTTCCCCACCTTTGGCTCCTAAAAGGATACTGCTGATCCAACTCGTGACTTCCTCTGCTTCTCTGTGAGCCAGTTCTTCCTGGAGTCTAACTTTCCCTCCTGCTGCTAGAGATTGGTAGACTGGTTTTTTGTTTGTTTGTTTTTTGAAAGCAACAAAACTAAAGCCACAGCCGTTTTCCATGGACATGGGCTTTATTTGGGGACTGTTGGGGGAAGAGAGGAAGGAGCTAGGACTGGTGGGTATATGGGAGGAGGGGCTTCTCAATTTGCTTTTTAATTTAGTGCATTTTGCCTGGAGGTTAGGATGAGTGAGAACAGCTCTAGAAGTGAGAGGACAGGAAGTAGAAAGTCGTGGAGTGGACACGTTTCTTAGGGAAGAAAGCTAGGACCAGGATATGGGGTCTGGGGTAGGGTAGGAAGGCACCCTTCATAGGCTGAGTCTCAACCAAGGTCACCACTCGATGTCAGCTCCCCTGCCCCCCTAACCCACCTCAGCTCCTGGCCCAGATGCTGGCCCTGCTAGCTCCCTCACCTTCCTGTAGAGAGGAGGGGCATGATGATGCAGGGGTTGGTGGCACCCTCTGCCTTTGGGCCCCTCGCCTAGGAGAACTGCTCCCTCAGCCTGCCCTGAAGTCCCAGCCAGAGTCAAGAGGCCAGGAAGCCAGGGTGCAGGCAGGGGAACGAGTGTGCCCTGCACCACCCCTCCTGCCACTCTGTCCCTCCCCTGCTCCTCACATGAGGTTGCAACTCTTGGCTCGATCCTTGTGTATCTCGCCTTCGTTCCCGTTCCCCCGGTCTGGCCGTCCCGCCAGCTGAGCAGATCGCTGCAGTCCCCGGCGTGAGTCAGTACGACGCAGCTGCCTATGACCACGGCCAAGGGAGGCCACTGTGGCCACGTGGAAGACATCCCTGACGCTGCGCTCGGAGGACCGGGAGGAGCACTCCACGTAGGACACGGCCCCCACCTGCTTGGCCAGCACAGTGCCCTGGATGGGTGGAGTAGATGAAGAAAGTTATGAGGAGTAGCCTGCAGCTCAGAAAGGTGTGGGGGGGGGGCAGTCAAGGCATCAGGTCAGAGGCCAGAGGCTAGGACAAGGGGTAAACAATATAGGGCATCTTCAAATCCGAAGTGGGAGAGCTAGGCTGGGATGAGGTCAAAGGTCAAGGGTCCCACCTGCTCATGTGTAACAGGAATAAGCCTCTGCTTGGACAGCTCCCTTAATGTGGTCAGGTCGGTCCGCATATCCAACTTACAGCCAACCAGCACAACCTTGGCATTGGGGCAAAACTCCTGAGTCTCCCCTTGCCACTATTTGGGGAAAGAAAACAGAGTTACAGAGGGGTAGAAGGAGGCGCACGATGTACTGTGCTCCACACTAGGAGGCCGCCCTTCCTCACAGCACGCAGACACCAACACCATTCTGCACTGTCCTCCTGTGAGAGAAGGAGGTGGGAATGGTGGGCTTGGGCTGAAAGCAGGGAGCGGGTGTGAGAGAAGGAGCAGGAAGGGAGGGCCCGGGTGGGGCTGTCTGTTCTGTGCCCTGCTTCTCATTCATGGGCCATGAAGAGTCTGCCAGCCTGGAGCTTGGCCATTTCCATCCTCTTTCCCAAATTTGTTCCTGGGAACAGAGCGATTCAGCCCTGCCCTCCCCTCCCCCACTTGGGAACTGGGGCTGCCTTAGCTGACTTCTGTCCTTTCACCACGGGCTTTTATCATGGAAACAGGGGCCTGGAGAGGAGACCACAGGACCTTCCTGAGCTCCAGGAGCAGCATTCTCATCCTGCCCATGGGAGAAGGGGAGGGTGGCTAAGAAATCTCTTGAGTACCTCTCCCTCCTCTCCCCGATACCCCCCAGATGCCCTATCCAGCTCTGAGAACTGATTTCCAGGAAACATGAGAGCTCCGCACACTCTCCAGCTGATGGCTTGTGTTGCATCAGGAACGTCAGGAACGAGGTTTCTTGTCTCCCCGCCTCCCCAGTTTCCTGCCTCCCCAGGCTCCCACCTTCTTGAGGACACTGTCCAGTGTTTCTGGTCGGCTAATGTCGAAGCAGATGAGCACAGCATCTGAATCAGGGTAGGCCAGGGGCCGGACGTTATCGTAGTAAGAGGAACCTGAGGGAAGACAGTGGGGAGAGGGCAGATGAGGGTCCTGAGTGGGGGGAAGGCCTGGAAGGGAATGGGGAGACCTTAGCATTCCTGGCCAAGAGACGCTAGGAGCAGAGAATAGAAAAGAGCAGTTATTAATACCCATTAAGGAGTCTGTTTCTCTGAGGCGGGGGGGGGGGGGAGGTTAGATGGCAGAAAACAGCTCTCTGCTTCCCTAGGGGTTTCTCGAAAAGTAATCATTCAATCTTTTCACAAAAAGATTGAAGGCTCATGAAATCTCTCGACATTCTCACAAAAATTTGCATGTGCTTCCTGGGCTTTGACAGACATCTTGTAATGACCTCTAGGGGACCAGAGTGAAAATAAAAACCCTCCTCCTTTTCGGACAAGGGACAGAGCGCTCTCCCGTCCTCCCGGGACTTGATCTCAAATTTCTATGGTTCAGTCTGGAGAAGTAGTTCCCACACCCAAAGAAATTCTAAATGTCTTTCCGAAGCCCAGTCCAATCTCCTAAAAAACATGTTCCCAAATTAAAAAACAAACATTCTCTCTCAACTTTCCCAAGTAGGCAGAATCCAGCAGAAGGGATTGGATACTGGGCTTTTATCCTTCAGGGCATGGCTTCTACATATGTCAGCAAGCTCTGCCTCAGTTTCCCTGACTTTAAGCAAAAAATGGATTTTCCTTCCGCCTAGAAGTAGATGTATGGGCTGAACTGACCTGAAGCCTAAAGGTCTAGCCACAGGAGGGGTCAGGGTGGGGTCACCCTGGAAGTCAGGGTGACCCCAGAGAGTTGGTTACCTGAAGTGTCCCACATGTTGAGCTCAATGCGGCGCTGGTCTATCTCAAAGCTCGCGGTGTAGTTCTCAAACACGGTGGGGACATAACTCTGCAGACACGGACGGGTCAAGATGAGATCCTCCAGTCTGCACCCCAGATAGATGCCCTCCTCACTCCCACACCCCGTCCAGCCCTGCCCCTGGACACAAGTTGGCTGGTGTTGGGCAAACGGGAGATCCTGGGAGCGGTGCCTCAGGGAATCTGCTAGATTCTCAGACCCTCTTCCAGCCCCTTCAGACCCTAGTTCTTCCCCTCTCCGATGCCCAGGACCTCCGAAACCCCGCGAGCGCCCGCTCTGGGATCCTCTGCTTCCCCCAAACCCCATTCATCTCACCCTGATCCTGACTTCCTCCCATCTCAATCCTCTGCAGTCCTTCCAGAGCCCCCAACACCACCCCATCCATGGTCCTCTGAGCCTCTGTCTCTCGTCCCTGCTCACCCCAGCACCCATTTCTGTCCTTGCCCCAGGCGCCAGTCAGCCAACCCCGCGGCCTCAGCTCCCCCCTGCCAAGACGCGGGTCCCTCACCCCCGGGTAGGCGTCCTTGGCGAACACCTGCAGCAGCGCCGTCTTGCCGCACTCCGCGTCCCCTACCACCACGATCTTGCAGCGGCCGCTCTGGCCCTCCATGGTCCCGGCTACGCGCCGGTCCGCGGCGCAGCCCCCCTCCTGGGTCCTGCTGCTGCCTCCCCCGCCGCTGCAGCTGCAGCCACTCGGGCCGCCGACACCGGCATCTCGCGGGCCCGCGCCGAGCCCCCACCTCGGGCCGCTGCCCCCTTCTGCCCCGCCCCCAGCCCGGCGGCCGCGCCCCTGGCCCCGCCTCCCGCCCGCGCGCCCGAGAGGCGGGGCTCAGGGGAGCTGGGGGGGGGGATGGGGGACCCCCAGAAACCAAGGCCTGAGAGCAAGGTTTTAGTGCGCTTTTGTGATCCAAGGGGCCCCTGCCGCTTTGGGGCAGGCCGAGTCGGGCTATTCGTCCGATTTGACTTCCTTGCGGATGGGGGCGGGGGGAGCTTGGGCGAAGTTCTGAAGGGTAGGGTGGGATCAGCAAGAGCCCGCAGCTCAGGCCTTTTGCTTGCTCAAGCGGGCACGCTGTTGTGCTAGTGCGGACACGCGCGGGGACAACCATCGACTTCCTTAGCAGGAGGGGCACGAGATGTAGAAGGAGGAGGGAGCCTTTCGGGTTCTGTCTCCTTCCTCCATGCTCATGTCCCGGCAGGGAGTCTTGGGGTTAGGAGGGTCCAGACTCCCAATACACCCACCAGGAAAGTGGTGACGTCAGGGCTTTCCGTCCCCATGGCAACGGATGGCCTAGTCTGGGGCTATCTTGACTTACTGCGGGTCTGGACTAGCGGGGAGGCAAGAATGAGTTTCTCCAGCTAAGAGCAGGGTGAAAAGTTTTGGGGGAGCTGCGTCCTCTGGTGGATACTATGGGGAGACGAAGTTGGGGAGTGAAGAAGAGGCAGATCCAGTTGCCCAGAGTCACAGCCCTGCAGATCCAGTTGCCCAGAGTCACAGCCAGAGACAAGCTCTGTCATTTCAGGCTTGATCGGAATCTAACAATAATCGAGCCGCTGTTTGCGTTTATATGACATCTTTTACCTTTTAAAAGCTCGTCTTTGAATCGAGGATACTCGATTTAATTTTATCTTTACCCTTTACCAAGCAACATTTTCACCATTTTACAGAAGAGAAAATTGAGAGACTGCTTTAACAAACAAAATCAAATGGAAAGTGTTAACGACTCAATCTCCCTGCTCCAAGTTTGCCAGTGCTAGAGACCACACGAAACAGGTCACAAATGGGTACAGTCAGGGTCTGAGGAACAACTTAGTTGGGTTCCGGTCCACAAGTGGCTGGCTCCCCAAATCTGATGTCTGTTCAGGTTTTAGGGTCGTCCTTCAGACTGCTCCTTAACATCTTTTTAAATTGCATAAGAGTTATTATGAATGAGTAAGTGAATTAAATCGCGATCTACATGACTCCACGAATGCCCTCGCATGTATTTGTCCGCAGTCAACCCTCATCTCCACTTTTCTCGTGCCCGCAGCACCGGTACTGTGGCCCTGGCCCTTTAAGGGGCCGCGCGAGGCCCCGCCCCCGAGCCCGCCCCCCGCCCTACGGCTCTGAGTCCGCAGCCGCAGCTCCTCTCGGCGCGCGCCCCGCCCTCCGCAGCTGTGCACACTCGGTCCAGCTGTGAGCGAAGGTCCGGAGTCCCAGCCATGTCCGCGGAGAGAGAGGTAGCAGAGGTGGCCACTGTTGTGGCGACAGCCGAGGCAGGGTCTGCGGAAGATTCGTCTTCCCAGCCCCCGGATGCCGAAGCAGCTGGCGACGCCCAGCCACCTACGGCCTCGGAGGGGGCCGCCGCTCCTTCGCAGCCCCCGCTGCGCTGCCTAGTGCTCACTGGCTTCGGCGGCTACGACAAGGTGAAGCTACAGAGCCGGCCGGCCGCGCCCCCGGCCCCTGGCCCCGGCCAATTGACGCTGCGCGTCCGGGCCTGTGGGCTCAACTTTGCAGACCTTATGGCCCGGCAGGGGCTGTATGACCGGCTGCCGCCTCTGCCCCTTACCCCGGGCATGGAGGGAGCAGGAGTCGTGATCGCGGTGGGCGAGGGAGTCGATGACCGTAAGGTGAGCGGACCAGCCCAAAGCAGGACTGCGCGGGCCACTGGGTGGTGCGGCAGGAGTGGGCGGGCGCCGGGGGTGTGGCAGGGCAGGGGAAACTGGCACGGACCCGGACTGGGTAGACCAGCATGGAAGGAGTAGTGAGAAAGGAGCCTGGGTTCTGAGGCTAGTGGAGAACTGAATCTGTATTTGCGGGTGGGAGGGTGGAGACGGAATTATCGTCCCCTTCCCAACCATTTTTAACTGTGGCCGCCGCCCAGAAGCGGCAGTGGAGGTAGTGGGTGTGTGGGGGGAAAACAATAAGGCGCCCACGCGCATGCGCGCAATGACCTTCCACCCCCCCCACCACCACCACCCCGGCTCCCCACGCTCAATCCCCTACGACAGCACACCTGTACCCCTGCCAACCAAACACTCCCCGGGTAATTGTGGTCTGTGACCCTAAATGACGGTTGGTGCCTCGTTCCTCAAGGGAGCTGGAGGAGCTGTGTAGTCGGAGTTGGGCGGGGGCACGTGGCTGTGCCAGAACCCTAAGTCACATGCAGCCCCGTGGTCTGTGGGTGTGTGAGACGGCCCCTCCCAGAGCGGGGCCAAAAGAATGAGGCACTCCCATCATGGAATAGAGGGAGCCTGCCACCACCGGTCCACTTGGCCTTAGGCTGCCAGTCTGATTTTGGTGGTGGCCGGGGTGAGGTAGAGGGACAGAGTCGAGATTGGGTCTCTGGATCTTTGTTTTGGACTCTGTCTCCGGTGATTGCAATCTCTTCTACTCCATGACTCAGCCACCAAGTCACGACCCTCATGGCTGCCCTGGGAACACGGCCGGGTGGGCAATACCTGCCTCCCCCTTCCTTGTGGAGGACCCTCAGAAACCTCTGCGGTGCCCATTTGGACTGGGGTGGGAGGTGTGGCACCGGCAGCAGGTTGGCCCAGCTCTGCCGGTCTCTTTCTCCTTTTCGTTTATCATTGATCTTGGCTACAACCCTGGACACCTGAGAGTTCCAAATGACCAACTTTTTCAGAGATCTGGGGTGAGCCTTTGCACGTCGTTTGTTTAGGGCCCTGCAAGAGAGGCCTCTCAGGTGCCGCAGCGTTCTCTTGCCAGACCTGCCAGTCCTAGATCCCAGAGCTGGAATTCTTGGGTTTATTGTGCATGCAGACATCTCTTCTTTAAAGGGAAGCATTCAGCTGTGGCCCCACCCTTTCCAGTGATTTCTAAGTAATCCACTCTTGAGAAGGTGCTACAAGGAATTTTTTTTTTTCAGTGGAGGGGAGTCATAGGTCATGCTGATGCTGAAGGCCACCCACCTAACTCCCCTCCCCACACTTTCCACTTGGTAAATACAGGATATCCTGTCCAAGGCAAGAATCTGATTGTAAGAGGCCGCATTCTGTGGGGAGAGCCCGCCCTGCCTCCTGATATCAGGGCTGACCCTGCTCTGTGATGGGCTGAGGGGTGGACATTTAGTCTGGGTAAGCGGGGAGCCCAGTTCTGGGCCAGGTCTGTGACTGGCTACCACCCGATCTGACCACTGCACTTTTCCCAGTCCTTCAGGGTGACTTCGGAATCTGTTAGCCTTGAGTCTTGGGGTGGACTGCTTCCATTCCCCGCAACCTCATCGCAGATCAGGGCAGGCTGGGATGAGGGAAAGATCCCAGCCTGCCCTCAGTCCTCCTCATTGATGGAATGCGAGGCCTTGAGGACATGAAAAAGGATGTGTGTGGGAGTCCCAGCCTCCTTCCCTGCAGATCCCAAGTCTAATTAATATACAGAATTCCCATCATTCCTGGCAGGGACTAAGACAGACCTGGGTTGTCCCAGAACAACTCTTCAGAGAGCGGGGAGAGGCCTTCTTTTCCCCTGAGAATGCCCAGACAAGGGTTCTGTTTTCTTTGCCCTCTTTCTTCCTGAAAGGGGGCTCTCCTGCAGGTGGCTAAGAGGGAGGAAAATACCTTTTCCTGGTGGGAGGGGTGATGTGGCTCTCCTTGTCCCTCCCCCCACCTCGGGGTGAAAGTGGGCCCCCAGAGCTGACTCAGACACTTTGCCTGAGGTGACCACACCCAGCCCTAACTCCTCTGAGATCTTTACCTGTGCTGAGACTTGGCCCTGATCACATTCTCCCTCTTCCTTCAGTTACTGGATTGGTGACCTCCCCTCCTAGCTACTGTTCCTGTCTTTATTATTGTCATTATTATTAGCTGACACTACTAAGTATCTACTATGTGGCCCACATTTGGCCAAAAAAAAGTCACTAAATGATTTTTTGTTGTTTAACCCTCACATCTGCCCTATTTTACAGATAGGAAAACTGGGGCTCAAAAAAGTTAAGTAATTATTTATTTGGCCAAAGTCACATCACCAGTAAATAGTGGGGCCTTTTTTTTTTTTTTTAACAGAAGCAGTTTGATCTCTTTAACAATACATCTACGCCCTAACTGTAAGCTTCTCATAGCAGGGACCTTACACAATAGTGAAGTCTAAGATCTGTTAGGTGGAGTTAAGGATAGTATCTACCTCAAAGAGCTGGTGTGAGGATTAAATGTTTATATGTGAAGCACTTACAGTAGGGCCTGGACCTTGGTAAGCACTCAATAAAGGTAAGTTATACCTTTATTGCTGCTGCTGCTTCTTCTGCTACTTCATTCCTAGGAAGAGGGCCTTGTACGTAACAAAATCATAAACTGCCAGTGGGTGAATGAATGAGTGACCGAATCACGTTCCTCTTTCATTCTTCAAGGTAGGGGACCGGGTGATGGTGTTGAACCGGTCGGGCATGTGGCAGGAGGAGGTGACTCTTTCCTCGGCCCAGACCTTCCTGATGCCTGAGGCCATGACCTTTGAGGAAGCTGCAGCCTTGCTGGTCAATTACATCACAGCATACATGGTCCTCTTTGATTTTGGCAACCTGCGGCCTGGCCACAGCGTCTTGGTACACATGGCTGCAGGTAACGGGCCCCTTCCCTTAGCCCTGCTCCTTACCCCTCCGGGATGTTCTTCTAGGCCCCTTCTCTGCAGCATGTCTGGTCTGTTGTCATGGGAACAGGGGCTGCCTTGGCCTATGGCGCCAAGGCCTCTGCAGTATTGTTGCTGTGGTAACATTCAGGCACCAGGTCCAGGCTGGTGTGCTATCCATAGCAACGTGCCCTCACCCAGAGCCCCTTCCGAGTCAGCCACCCTTCCCCCAATTCTCAACCACAGAAATTGGACATAAGATGAGGGCAGAAAGCCTCCAAGTGAACCCAGGCAAAATGAGGGTGACGGGCTCAGTTCTTGAGAGGCAAGACTGGAGAGTGGTGGCTGGGGGACTCGGTAGCCCTTCCTTATGAAATGTCTCATTGCAGGGGGTGTGGGTTTGGCTGCCCTGCAGCTGTGCCGGACGGTGGAGAATGTGACGGTGTTCGGAACGGCCTCGGCCAGCAAGCACGAGGTGCTGAAGGAGAATGGAGTCACACACCCCATTGACTACCACACGACAGACTATGTGGATGAGATCAAGAAGATCTCCCCCAAAGGTGGGGTCAGGGCAGGGGATGGCATGGGCCAGAGAGGGGGTTTCCAGACTAGGGGATTCTAATGCTGTTCTTGGGCCCCCTTATTCCGTGACAGGTGTGGACATTGTCATGGACCCTCTGGGTGGGTCAGATACTGCCAAGGGCTACAACCTCCTCAAACCCATGGGCAAATTGATCACCTACGGTGAGTCAGTGGCAGGGAGGAAGAGGGGGAGTTCGGGGAAGCAGGGCTTGTGGGTGAAAAAGGGGCAGCCTGGCCCTGGCTGGTGTGGCTCAGTGGATTGAGCATGGGCCGGTGAACCAAAGGGTCGCAGGTTCAATTCCTAGGCTAGGTCACACGCCTGGATTGTGGGCCAGGCCCCCGGCAGGGGGTGTGCCAGAGGCAACCACACATTGATGTTTCCCTCCCTTCCCTCCCCTCTCTAAAATAAATAAATAAATAAACAAACAAACAAACAAACAAACAAATAAATAAAATCTTCTAATAAAGGGAGGTTGGCAGCCTGGACGTTGCATTCAGATCGCTGTCATTTTCCTTCACAACCTTTCATGTGAACCATAGTAAATTCTGTGTTCTTTCTGGGCTCCTGTTTGGGGATTATTCCCAATGCAGTATCACCTGGTCTGCCTTCCTCTGTCTCACCCTCCTGGGCTTCTTGGGCAAGCTGCATTTCCATTTTAAAAATGAGTTTCATACATCTGAAACGAATACAAAATAATATTGAATATAAACCGTAATAGAAAAAAATGTCAAATATCTATTTTACATACATGAAAATAAATATGTAAAGATTAGGACCACTTTCAAGTTAGCTGGAGTCTTGTTGGGCCCGGTTGCCTGCAGGCGGGGGGTTACCCTGGCACTCCCCGACACGGTGCGGATGGTTGTAAGGGGCCCCTCGGGGGCTGACGAACATGCATCCAGACACGCAGGGATGTGCCTGGCACCTGGATTCACGGGCCGCCCCTCCTTGTCTCTCAGGAATGGCCAACCTGCTGACAGGCCCCAAGCGGAACCTGATGGCCCTGGCACGCACGTGGTGGAACCAGTTCAGCGTGACGGCCCTGCAGCTGCTGCCGGCCAACCGGGCGGTGTGTGGCTTCCACCTGGGCTACCTGGACGGCGAGGTGGAGCTGGTCAATGGTGTGGTGGCCCGCCTCCTGGCTCTGTACAACCAGGGCCGCATCAAACCCCACATTGACTCTGTGTGGCCCTTCGAAAAGGTGAGTGTCTCGGCTGTGGTGGCTGTGCTGAGAGGGCCTGGGCAGGGCTCTGGGAGGCTGGGGTCCTAGGGGTGGGGGTCCTGGGAGGAGGAGGAGAGCCTCCTCCTTTAGGCTGGCTCTCGGGACGGGGGGAGGGGTGCTGGATAGCACTGGGAGCAGGGTCTTGTCTTCTTCTTCAGGTGGCGGATGCCATGAAGCAGATGCAGGAGAAGAAAAATGTGGGCAAAGTCCTTTTGGTACCTGGGCCAGAGAAAGAGAACTAGGGCGGGGCTGGGGGAAATCTTGGGACCCGGGAAGAGAGAAGCTGGGAAGCCATTTACGTGGACCGCCAGACCCTCTGAATTTCGTCGTGTGTCGTAATGCTCTGCTCTCTCGCCCCAAGGTCCCCGTGGTGATGACCTCTCCCCTGCCCTACTCTTTCTCTGTAACCAAGGCTGCCCCCTCCCTCCTTCCTGCCTTCTGAAGAGAGTGGGAAGTGACCACTTGGATGTCTGGGCCCTGCCAAGGGGACAGGGAGGGTCAGAGGGAGACCGGCTGCTTCCTGCCCCCACCCTTTCCCCGGGCCTGTTGTGCTGCTTTCGTGCCAAGGCTAGCCAATCCCTTCCCGTCCTGTTCTGCGTGCTTCCGCCTCCCCCTCCTCTCCCGCCCCCGCCCCACTGCCTCCCCAAAGAATTGAAATGTCAGCTCAGGATATGGGGCCAATCTGTGTGAGTCCAGCATGTCCCTGTTTCGCCCTACTGTCCCTTCAACCCCAGGCCGACCAGTGCCCACCTGTGACCCCCTTGCCTCATTGCACGGCCTCGTCCTCTTGTCCCCAACTTCTTAAGCACAATTGGGCTTCTTCCACCTCCAGGTTTGCTGCCACTCTTAACCAAGGTTGCCTCTTACAACGAGGGCAGGAATCACACCTGCTCCCCCAGGGAGGGATGCAGAGCCCCCCGCCTTCACTGAGTTCTTTGGATTTGTTCTCAGTGCCTTAGCAATGGAAAACCTGTGCTTGTGTGTGTAGGGGGTCCCTGTCTAACACCTCCTTCTCCACCCCGGTACTCCCCAGTGCCTTTCTTGTTCGGGTGGAGCTGGGGTTTTGCTGCTCCCCAGTCCCACGACACTGCCAAAAATCTGTGTGTGTGCCAGGGTCGGGGGTTGGGGGCAGGGAGGGGGCAGCCCCTCGCCTCCTGGGTTCTGTGCCATGTCCTGTCTGTCTCTGAGGCTGTCATTTCTCTATCAGTAGTTGAAGAGAAAGAGGCGGGGAAGTTTTCTCAGTCTTGCTGATAAGTGTGGCATTTACCGCCAGAGCCCTGGGAGGCAATGCTATTTTTTGTTCTGGGACCAAAGCAAAAATTAAAGCACATCCCCATTCGGTCGCGGGAGGCTCCCCACCCCCTGCCTTCTTGGAGCAGGGAGGCACCTTTTCCAACTCAGCCCCAAACTTTGTTTACATGGGTGGGGAAATGGAGCAGGGGAGTGAAACTGCAGGATGTGGGTGCGGGGTTAGGACCTGGGCCGCTAGAACCAAAGCGGGGACTTCTCGGGTAGGGGTGTCACTCCCTCTGCTCTCTAAGCTGGAATTAAGAAGGGTTACTGCCCCAGCCATTGCCAATGGGAGGTGGTGGGGAGGGCTCAGCCTCTTCATTGTCTAAGTGAGGCCTACATGATGTGAAGTGCGACTTCTGCTTCTGTGTACCCCACCCCGTTACCGAAGCTGCCTTTGTGTTTGTGTCAATAAAAGCCAAACCCTGTTTGTTCCTGGATGCTGCCTTTTAAGAGTGGAGGGGAAGGTGAGCTGATGAAAGACCGGTGCTGATGGTGGAGAGTTAGGGTTTCTGCCCTTTTCCCCCCGCAGCCCCCTTCCATGTCCAAATCAAGTTTCCTTTCATGAAATAAAATGAGGAAGAAGATCATACCATGCAGAGACTTTTACTGTTCTGGGGCTGCATTTCGCAACCCGGAGTCCCTGCCCACTGTTGACTGGTGCCCCCCTGCCCCAGCCCAGTCTGAGGAGGGCAGGCTCCTAGCCTGACTCCACAGCAGTGAAGAGCGCCAGTCTTCGCTGTCCCGGGGGCACGACTGTCAGGGCCTCCACCTCCCCTCCCCCACGGGTGGGTTTCTGGAAGTGGATCTCCAGGAGGTCATGCAGCTCTGGGCCTTCCAGGACATCGGGAATGTTGAGTACCAGCACTGACTGGGGCACTGGCTGGGACCTGACCTGGAAGAGGAGTTGGGAGATGAGCAAAGGCTCCTGAGGGTCAGGGGCCAGGGACAGAGGGGAGCAAGCAATGCCCATGGGAGCATAGGGTGGGGCAGGAAGCCTGGAGGGCTGGCAGTTGGTAGGTCAGTGGGGTTTGGGGGGCTCATATTCTTCTCTGGGCAAGCTGCTGGCAGGCAGGCAGGTCGCATGGCCCAAACTCCACCTTCCGACTTACCTCTGCCTTCTGAATCTCTCCAGTAATGTAGGGAGAGACTTTCAGAGGGAGCTGCTGCCCAGCCAGTGGCACTGTGAACTGGCCAATCCGGCACAGGTTCTGGGCCACTGCAGGGACAGGAAGGGGTAGACCTTTAGCATCAAGGGCCTTCTTCCTCCAGGGCCTGACGCATCTGCTGTAATCTCCCTGGTAGGGCCCTTACCTTCATCCTTAGCAAACCCCAGCACGACGACCCCACCATGCAGCAGTTCCCGAGTTTCCACGTCTCCACCCCCATTCTTGGTCTTGCCGAAGAAGATCTCCAGCTTGTCAAGCAGCTCCTCCTCGCTCAGCTTGAGCCCAGGAGGAAACCCGCTGACCAGCACCCTCTGGCTACTCATCTGGCTGGACACCTAGGAATACACAAGTAGGAATGGTCCTAGGCACACCCCTACTCCTCAGTACCCAGGTGCATGTCACCCCCTGCATGTCCCAGGACTCTGCCATTCGGTCACCTGGATGGCTGTCACCATGGGCAGCTCCAAGGGCTGGACCTGCACCCGCAGCCGGCACTGTTCCAGGTCGATCTTATGCTCCTTTAGCTGTAGCACCTGTTCGGCCACTGGGTGGAAGGAGCAGGATCAGAACTGAGAAGCCTCCCCACCTCCCTCCCAGTGCTTCCCAGAGAGCTCACCACTGGGGTCATCGAAGGTGACCAGAGCTGAGCCCCCAGGCAGAGGGTAGCAGATCTTCAGGTTGGAAATCAGAGACGTGGGCATCTCCCTGCCCTGCTGAGTGTGTCTTCGGAACACCAGGGAGACTTCAGGCTTTGGGAATGGGACCTGGAGATGGGGGAGGGGAGGCCAATGCAGCCTTCAAGGGTGTGAGAGTTCCCCACTGCCTCCAAGGAAGAAAGCATTTCCAGTTCCATGTGACTGATACTAGTATAAGGGGTGAATACATTTACTGGGTGCAAGGGAAGAGCTGGATAAGTGAGCGGATGAAAGCAGGTCAAGCCTGTTCTGGCACTTTGTATACAAGATCTTAGTTTGTCTTTGCACAAGGCTGTGAGGGAGGCAGCTCCACTTTACAGATGAAGAAACAGATTCAGAGAGTTCAAGTAACATACTCAAAGTCACACAGCAAGAAGTGGCCAAGCCAGGAACGAAACTAAGAATTTTTCAGCTTTTTCTACCAGGCTACACCCCTTCTCCCAGCTTACCTTGTTTTGGGGGCTGTTCCGGAGCTCCTCCTTCAGCTTCAGCAGCTGCTGCAGCTTCATCTTTAGTCTGGTCTGCTCCTTCTGGATGGTGTAGAATAGACTCCCTCTGTAGGCTGCCTATCAAAGGAGAGGGGAACAACCAAATATCCATTGGCCTTCCTGGACAATGAATGAGCCCAGGGATGGGGGTGCCTCTTCTGGATACTCCAGGATCAGAGTTGATGCTCAGCCCAAGAACAACCCAACCCCTTTACTGGGCCCTGAGCTGGTCCTGGTCCGCCTGACTCAGAATTTGGTGGCCTCAGCCACCCTCTGAAGGGCGGGAGCCTTTGTAGCAGCCATGGTGTAGACATGGTTTGTTATGGAGACCTAGAGTTTAACACACTGATGGAGCTCTTGCTGTGAGGTCCTGGACACTGACACAGGACACATGGGAAGGGCCTAGCCTACAGGCCTGTGCAAAACTGCCCAAGACTGTGCACAGTCACACAACTGGTTGTGGAGGACAGCGGGAGATGGGAAGAGGGACGGTCACAAAGGGGTTAATTCAGCCAGTGAGGCCTCTGGAGGAGCAGCGAGTGCTTAGAATTGCGAGATGTCATAATACTATTAGCTAACATGGATTAAGCACTAGCATGTCCTGCATTGTGCTAAGCCATTTTTTTTTTATTAGAAATTTTTTTCCGGCCCTGACTGGTGTGGCTCAGTGGATTGAGTGCCAGCCTATGAACCAAAAGGTCACTGGTTCAGTTCCTGGTCAGGGCATGTGCCTGGGTTGTGGGCCAGGACCCTCGTGGTGGGTGTGCAAGAGGCGGCGGATTGATCATACATCTCTGTTTCTCTTCCTTTCTTTCTTTCTCCCTTCCCCTCTCTCTAAAAATACATAAATAAAATCTTTAAATTTTTTTTTGAATTATAGGAGAAACTTTATTTAGAAAGCTATAGATGCAGTAGGAGTGAGCTGGCTGGGTGGCATAGACTCAGGAAACAAGTTACAGAGGCCGAATTAAGGCCATGGAGCTCAGGAGAGAGAAGGGCAAAAGTAACACCCAGAGGTGAAGAACAGAGGGACAGAAAGGCGCATGCGTGCTCCCAAGAGGGAACACACCTGTGCTAAGCCATTTATATGGGTTATATCATTCAGTTCTTCCAACAACCCTATAGGATAAATACCCTCTTATCCTTATTTTACAGATGAGGAAACCGAAACTCAGAGAGGTTAAGTGACTTGCCAGAAGTAATTCAATCCTAAGCAGTCTGGCTCCTTGCTGCAAATTTGTTCTCTACAATGAAGAAATGAAACCCAGAGTTGGGGAGCAATTTACCCCACACCTCCCAGCTTGTCCCTTAACGGCCACCCTTTCCGTTGTTCCACGCAGCCTTTCAGGATGGGAGTGATTTGCAGCAGGGAGAGAGAGAGAGCGAGAGTGAGCGCTGACAACCAGCACTGACAACATGGGCCGGGGAACGACACCAAGGATGCGGATAAATGCACCTTTGTTTGTGGGTTGGAGCAGACATTAGCTGGCAGAGTTCACCCTGCAGTTGGGAAGCCTGGTAAATAAGGTCAACCCAGAGTCTACGTGTGAACTCACTTAGGGAGACAGGCCTCTGTCCTGGTCCTCTCTGTGTCGCCAGTGCTCTGTAGAGTCCCTGGCACAAAACAAGCTTTGGGCAAATGTGTGTTGAATGAATGAAGTGAATAAATAATAGGATGGAAACATATAACAGAGGGCATTGAAGACATTCAGTGAATTCACTTTGTTTTAAGCAGAGAAAAACTAGGGCTTGAATAATGCTGGTTTATGACTCGTGAGAAATGTACCGCATTCTTTACATTTCTGTAAACAAGGGATTGCACACGTGATACCTTTAAGGGCCAATCAGGTGACATCAGCCAGTGGAGGGAGCCAGGGTAGGGTGGTAGGGAGTGGTGGGCACTCTGACCTGGGAGAGCATGTCCCTGCTAAAGTGGCAACCTCTTAGCTCTACCTGAGATTTTCTACGTGGGAATGAGGTCCCAGTGTCCCTTATCTTCTGGTTTTTAAGGAAAACCGGAAATCTGGACTTTTATTTGAAAAATATGGCTCCACGTTTAAAAAAATATATGAAAAATGAAATATATTAGTGAGCTGGATTCAGTCCACAGTCTAACCTTTTTACTCCTACTTTAAATCTTTTTTTATTAAAATATTTTATTTATTTATTTTCAGAGAGAAGGGAAGGGAGGGAGAAAGAGAAGGAGAGAAACATTGATGTGCAAAAGAACCACTGATTGGATCTCGCATGTGCCCCCCCCCCCCCCCCCCCCCTGCAACCCAGATATGTGCCCTGATGGAATCAAACCAGCAACCTTGTGCGGTTCACAGGATGATGCCCAACCCGCTGAGCCACACCAGTCAGGGCGGGCTTTAAATCGTGATCTAATGACACATAATTGGAAATCTGGTAGTTGGCAATGCTATTTAATGAGTGGCTTAATAAAAATATATAGTAGCTTCATAGATAGAGTATTTTACAGAAAAATTCAATCCGGAGAGTTTAGATGTAATACCAGCAGGAAATGGGGAGTAGGGGAGATTTCCGAAAGGAGGAGTGAGGTGCAGGATGTGCTGTTGAGACGAGGCCCAGAGGGAACTGGGGCAGGGAGCTGTGGAGTGAGGGACGCAAGCGCGCGCTCCCCATCTCCAGTTTCCACTGACCCGACAGGAGCTGACCTGGGGCTCCCTCAGGAGGCACAAAGGAGCATGTGGGTGAGTCCGCTTCATGAGATAAAGCCTCCCAACTCTGTGGGTGTCTGCATTAAGGAGACAGAGGGGAATGACCGGGACAGACGATGCCAGGTGGCAGACCTTGGCATCCCCGAGTGTGGTAAACGCCACTGACGCAGCGGGCCAAGAAAGAGCCAGGCCTGCTAAGTGCAGGGCAGAGGTGGGCACCAGGTCATTTAACTATCACACAACTGCCTCCCTTCTCCAACTCCCAACTGACACTTGTCTCTTCCAGGACCCTCTTAACGACAACACAGGCCAATTGTAGTCACTTGAATTCAACTATACAGGCTATTTATTTACACAACAAGATAGCATGGTCTCTAAATGCAAGCCACTGTCCATCTGAAGCTCAGCTGAAACAAACTGCAGTCCACTCTACACTGAGCTCACTGAGAGACTGTCAGTTCTGGATGCCTTTGGGTTAAGGCCATGATGTAAGGTTACTTTCAACTGCACACATTCATTCTTCGGCCGTAGTTGCTGAGTTTAGACCCTCATTACCGTGTAAGGTAAAATTTCAGGCTATCCACGCTCATCTCATCGTGGGAGTGTTAGGAGGCAGTTTAGCACAATGGTTAGGAGCACAAACTGGGCCCAGCCCGCGGGGGTTTACATCAGCTCCTGTTACTACTGCAATTTTTTTTAACCTCTCTGTGCCTTGGTTTCCTCACCTATAAAACGAGCAGAATAGCTGTTTCCACCTGTATTTAATTTTGTTTGGAAGTAGCACCTGGTGCGTGCGTGCTATGTCACGTGTTTTCTATTTTGATAAACTCCGTTTTATGGACGAGGAACCTGAGATGCATCAAGGTTGACTAATGGGCCAAGGTTAGTCAAACCCAAGGCTACTGAAGTCACAGGGTAGGGACAAGACTTGATGGGTAGGACCCTGGGTTGGAACAGCATGGTCGAAGCCAAGAGGATGGAAGAGCCCTCTGAGGAAAAGAGCCTTAAAAGCGTGCTCTTCCAGGCGACGGGGTCAGGGGTCAGGGGTCAGGAGGGAATGCAGAGAAGAAACAGAAGACATGGTCAGGTGGTCGGAGATGAGCAGCGCCAGGGCCAGGCCTGGGGAGGGGCGAAACGGAGCTGAGAGGAGAGGGCCCCCAGGAGGCCCCTGGCTCACGGTTCACCCGCTTACTCACTCATTCATTCAACGGTTCACATCCGTCATTTGCCAGGTCCTGTCCTAGGCTCTGGGGCCACAGAAGTGAGCAAAACAAATGAACATTCCTTGTGGAGTTTACATTCTAGGGCGTGAGCCAGACAATAAGCAGAATAACTAAGTAAAATGTGTATTATGTTTATGATAAATGCTATGGATAAAAACAAAGCAGGGAAGGGAAGACAGAGAATGTTGGAGGACAGTTTTGAGTGGGGTGATAAGAACAGGCCTCACTGAGATAGCTCAGCATATACTTGAAGGAGGAGGGGGAGCAAGCCATGTGTAAATGTGGGGGGAGTACCATGCAGATGGAACAGCAAGTGCAAAGGCCCTGAGGTGGGAGTTTGTTAGGTGTATTGGGGGGATAGCAGGGAGGGCAGTGTGGCTGGATCTGAGAGAGTGAGGGAGAGGGGTTGGAAATGAACTCACAGAGAAAACGGGGTGGGATCACACAGGGCCTTCTACTTGATGTGACGTGGGAAGCCATAGGCAGGCTTAAGTGTTCCCATGATTCCTTGGCTGTTAACGTCAACAGACTGGTGTGGGCAACTGGTCCAGGCAGGTAGGGAGATCACTTAGGGGGCCGTTGCAGTGTCCAGGTGAGTGATGTTAGTGACCAGGTGGTAGCAGTGGAGGTAGTGAGGGGTAGTAAAGAGTCTATATAAAAAAAAAAAAGTCAAGATAGACTGTAATTGCTGATAGATCGGAAATAGGGTGTGGAAGAGAGAGAAGAGTCTGGGATGACTCTTAAGCTTTTGGACCTGAGCATTTTTTGGAAACTGGAGGGAAGAAGGGCCATTCGCTGAGATGGGAGAGACTGTGGGTCGAAGAGGTTTGGGATAGAAAGTTAGGGGGTTATTTTGCACATGTTCAGTGAAGTGCCTGTTCAACATCTCAGTCAAGACATATAGTGGCAGCTTCTCCTACCAATCTAGCATTCAGGGAAGAGGTTCAGGCTGGGAGGGTAAATGTGGGAAGTATCTATGCAGAGAGGTTTAAAGTCATAAAACTAAACGAGAGCAGCAGGGGTGTGGGTGTAGACAGAAAAAGAGGTCCAAGGGCTGATTTCTGGGGCACCCAACACCAAGAGGTCAGGGGAACAAGAAAGAACCAGCCAAGAAGAATGCAGAGGAGTTGCTAAAGAAACCCGAGAGGAGACATGTGAAGAATGAAGAGAGATTTCAAAGAGGAGGAGGAGCTAGCAACTGGGCCAAGTGCTGTCAACAGGCCGACTAAGATGAAGAATGAGAAAAAAGACCATTGAGACTGAGGAAAAAAAACCCCAACAAACTCTGCTTATCATAAGGAAATGGTCAGAAGTTCATGTACAAAAATTCTTATTATTGTAGCTTTGTTTACAAAAAAAAAGAGAACATGTCCAACCACAGAGGAATAGCCAAATAAATATAAAATACTACATAGCAATGAAAAGATATCAATGAAAAACATTTAGTGGCATGGAAAAATGCCCACAATCAGACAGAGGAGCAAAATATAAAACTGTATGTAGAGTAGGATGCCTAGTCTGTCCATTTAAAAAGTCTTAGTTCAGCCCTGGCTGGTGTGGCTCAGTGGATTGAGTGCTGATCTGTGAACCAAAAGGTCACCAGTTCGATTCCCAATCAGGGCACATGCCTGGGTTGCTGGCAAGGTTCCCCAGTAGGGGGTGTGGGAGAGGCAACTGATCAATGTGTCTTGCACACTGATGGTTCTCTCCCTCTCCTCCCTTTCCCCCTCTCTATAAAAAGTAAATAAGTAAAATCTTTAAAAAAATAAAAAATAACTTTAAATTCATAAGAATATTTATTAATGCATAAAAACTCTGGGAAGACAGACACCAAGATGTTATTAATAAAGGTTGTCTTTCAATAATGAATTTAGTGTGACTAAAACAAAAAAACAGTTTTCCAAACCCACTCTTCTTCTTTCTGTTTAATACAGAAAGGCCCTGTAAAGGGGTGTTAGCAGACAGGTAGCCTGAGGTGGGGTGGATCAGGGTGGTCCTGCCCCCTGGGGGGCAGGTGTGGTTCGGTGGATTGAGTGCCAGCCTGCGAAATGAAAGGTACCCGGTTAGGACACACGCCTGGGTTGTGGGTCAGGTCCCCAACTGGCGGAGTGCAAGAGGCAACTGCTCAATGTTTCTCTCCTCTCCTTCTCCCTCCCTTCCCCTCTCTCTAAAATAAAAATTAAAAAAAAAAAAAAAAAGATGGTCCTGGGGAACAGGGTTCTGAAAAGGGTAGTGATAATATTAACAATAACGAACATGTATTTAGTGCTTTGTATGCGCCAAGCAGCGTTTTTACTGTATTAATTTATGGATTATCTAGTTTAATTCTCGCAGGTAGGTAAGTATTCTTATAAGGAAGCTTTGCTAGAACTCATTTTTTAAACATTTTTAAAATCTTCAACTGAGGATATGTTTATTTATTTGTGTGAGAGAGAGAGGGGAAGAGAGAGAAATAAAGAGAGAGAAACATTGATTGGTTGTTTCCCTGTGCACCCTGGCCACAGATCAAACCTGCAACCTACATATGTGCCCTTATCGGGGATTAAACCACTGACTTTTTGATGTATGAGATGATGCTTCAGCCAACAGAGCCACCTGGCCAGGGCTATAATTCTCATCCTATAGATAAGGAAATGAGGCTTAGATGAGAGCTTTAGAGTGACTAATAATTCATCTAGGGCCACACAGTTGCCGGAACCAGAATTTGGAACCAGGTGGCTGGCTCTAGAGCCTGTAGTCTTTCGTACTACAGTTAAAAGGGCAAATGAAACATTTCTAGGTGAGAGATCAGTGTATTTGTAACAGGGTGCTATCAGGGAAGGAAAGATGAACAAAACTGGAGAGGGGATGAGATTCATTCATCCAACAGCTGTTTATTGAGTGTCTATGCATGCCTGGGACTGTGCGAGGCTCTGAGGATGAACAGGCCAGACCAGGGACCAGTCCTTCCAGAGCTGGGTCTGCATGAGTCCGGCGTCCAGAGGCCAGGAAATGGTGGCATAACAGGCAGGGGAGGTTAGTTCTCAGAGGAGGTACACTTCTTCCTCTGAGCTGGGGGAGGGCACAAGGCTGAGATGCAAGGAGGGGCAGAATTTGTTGGGGAAGATCTCAGGACATAAGAACGTGAGCATTTCTTAACTGTTTAGAATTATCATTAGAGTGATTCTTTTATTTATTTTTTATTGATTTTTAGAGAGAAATATCAATTTGTTGTTCCACTTATTTATGCATTCATGGATTTATCATTTTGTTTTTTCTAAAAAAGATTTTAAAAAATTTATTGATCCCGCATAGAGAAACGTCCATTTGTTGCTCCACCCACCTGTGCGTTCATTGGTTGCCTCTTGTATGTACCCCAAGTGAGGACTGAACCTGAAACCCTGGCGTTTTGGGTTAAAGCTCTAACCGACTAAGCGACCCACCCAGGGCCTACAATTCTTAAAATTATAGGACACAGAGTTCTTTTGAGTATCTAATGAAAACTATGAATTCTCTCTCCAGAAAATGCATTCACACAAGGAATTCATCAGCTTCCGAAGTGCAGGTTATAGAACTGTCTTTGAGGCAATGGGTCGGGGACTAACTCCGCAAGGGAGCGGAAAACCCAGCCAGGTTTCTCCCTCGACTTTCGGCAGCTCTAGCAGGTGGACTGACCACCCAGCCCTGCCAAGAGGAGGGCTCCTCTGCTTCTCCCGACCCCCAACACTGTCCTCCTCACTTACATCATCTTCAGTCACTGACATGGGTCTGGGATCTGGTTGGCAGAGCCGTGTCTTCTGAGCTGGAAACAAAGTGGCAGAATCCACCAGACTAAAGTCTCGCGTCTACCTTCTGAGATGCAGTTCGAATGGCTCTGCCTGCAGGCTCTTTGCTTCCACTTTCATTTCTGATAAATTCCTGCCCTTTCGTGTTCACACGCCCCCAACTGGTTTTTCCCCACCCCTAGGAGGAGCCTTTCTGGTCTCGAGGTCGACTTCGCTCAGCTGGGAGCCTCAGCGGAAGCTACCTTTCGAAATGCAAACTGAATTCCGGCCCCAATCAACCATTCATATCCTGTAGATCCCAGCAGCAGGCCATCGGTAGAATTTTGTCTGCTTTCTTATTTCCTTAGAGCCCAGAATCCTGCCAGGCACATGTAGACACTGATGAAATAATTGAATGACAAATGCAACCAGAACAGATCTCCATCAAGTTCATGAAGCTGTCCTACCTAATTTTTTGAGAGCGGTTTAGTGCCCAGTACTGGTTCTGCTTTGCATGAATTAAACTCAATCTTTATTTCTTTTAATTTTTTTAAATTTTTAAATTTATTTTTTTATTGATTATGCCATTACAGTTGTTCTATTCCCCCCTTCATTCCCCTCCACCCTACCCCCTGTCCCCACCATTACCCCCCCTTTAGTTTATGACCATGTGTCTCGAGTTCTTTAGATTCTGTATTTCCCACACTATTCTTGCCTCCCCCATCTATTTTCTATCTACTGTCTATGCTACTTATTTTCTGTACCTTCTCCGCCCTTCTCCTCCTCCCACTCCCCTGTTGCTAACCCTCCTTGAGATCTTCATTTCTGTTTCCACTCCTGATCTAGCTGTCCTTTTAGTTTGCTTTTGTTTTAGATGTGGTTGTTAATAACTGTGAGTTTGCTGTCCTTTCACTGTTCATGTTTTTTTAACTTCTTTTTCTTAGGTAAGTCCCTTTAACATTTCATATAAGGGCTTGGTGATGATGAACTCCTTGAATTTGATCTTATCTGAGAAGCTTTTTAAATTTTTTAAAAAGATTTTTTAATTTATCTTTAGAGGGGAAGGGGAGAGAGGGAAATATCAATGTATGGTTGCCTCTTGTGCACCCCCTGCTGAGAATTGGCCTGCAACTCAGGCATGTGCCCTGACTGGGAATTGAACAGCAATCCTTTGGTTCGCAGGCCTGCACTCAATCCACTGAGCTACACCAGCCAGGGCTATTTCTTAAATTTTCTTTAAAAAATTTTATTTATAGAGGGGAAAGGAGGGAGAGAGGAAAACATCAGTGTGTGGTTGCCTCTCACATGGTCCCAAAGACTAAATTTAATCTTTAAAACAACCCCTCTTAGTTCTACTTCACTGATTTTACAGATGAGACTCTAAACTTCTGAAGCACATTACTATAAACATCTGCCCAATGTCACATTATAGAAAGTGAAGCATGTATCCAACCCTGGTTGGACATTTGAACTTGCGCTTTGAGGCAGTGAGACTTTTTTTAAGAGATGGGAAGGGAGAGAGGAAAGAAATATCAGTGTGTGAGATACACATTGCCCACCCCCAACTGGGGACCTGGCTTACAACCCTCACACATACCCTGACCAGGAATTGAACTGGTGACCTTTTGGTTTGCAGGCCTGCATTCAATCCACTGAGCCACACCAGCCAGGGCAAGAATTTGAACTTTTGGTCAATGGAGTTTGAATTCCTTTCCATTTGTGACTGAGTAAACAACCTAACAGGAGTTGCCTCAGTAAGAAATGCCCAATAGTTAAAGGCGAGGAGCCAAATCACCTAGTCCAGGGTTTTTACACCAAAAGTAACTTATTGAGCCTTTTTCTCACGGTTCCCCACCCCAGGTAGAAGTGTGCCGAGTGCCTCAGGCTTGGCCAGCAGGCCCCTGGATCCTAGTTTCTAGTGACTTAGAACCAGCTCAGCTGGAGAGCCTATTTCATCTGTAAAACAGGGTCCCAAGTGTCCCATGCCCCTCGAATCATACTTTCCTAGCATTGCCAGTCTCTGCCAGCCAGGATGTTAGGGGACCTGTGCCCGGTCCCACTAGGAACAGCTGCTCTGGGCCTCCGCTCCCCTCCATATGGTCCTCATTGGAGAACCAGTGTTACCAGAGAATGAGCTAGAGATTCTCCACCTAAATCTAAACCACAGGGAGGGACTCTGGCTTGTCAAAGCACCAGTGCAAGGTTTGAGAACCTCAGGTTAGTTCTCGACCCCAGGTAGCCCGTGTCCACCCGCTCAGAGGGGCCTTTGGTTGTCAAAACTGGTTGTGGTGGCAGGTGGCTCAGGTTCTCTAGGTATGAGCTGAAGCCAGGGATGGTGGAAAAGCTCTGCACGTCAATGTGTCAGCAGGGACCCTTCCAGGAAGCAGTGTAGTAGATCACACTTGACCCTTCGAGAGATTCGGACTAGTGCTCGGGCTGACGACCCCACCGGCAGATTTAGCTTTTATATTTCTGTACTTTCCCACAGCCCCTCACTCCCTCCTGCTTCATCTTATGACGTTCTCCTTTCCCAGAGTAATAATACGTGCAACAGGCAGACACAGGGATCCTTTTTTTGATTTTTTTTAATGACAGAAACAAAAAAGATTTAAAACCGCAGCTTCTGGAAGAACCATTTGTTCTTGCCGGTCTTGTACCTAGAGAGGAAAAGAGGTCACCAATGAGAAGAATAAAGAGACAAAATCCCCTTCACGGGAGTTACTGACACCATACCCCCCCACCAAACCCTAACTTACCTCTCTTCGAACTTGACCTTGGCCTCCCGTCGGGCCTTGCGTTTCAGAGCAGGGTCTCTGAAGATGTCCTTGTTGACGACAGTTTTGTCCAAGGGGATATCCACAGAGTATCTGGAGGCAGTGGTGGGGAGGTAGGATCAGCTCATGTGCTACCAGGGCCTTTACACAGTCACCCAAGTCCTCCTGGGACACTGGGGTGCCAGGATCTGACTCCATAAGAGCAGAAATTAAAAGCCATCCCGAAGTCCTGATGACAGTTTTGGAAAATCTCCAATGTCAACAGACTCATTTATATAGACTTAAGCCACTGAAAAAGTTCTCGCTCCATTCTCAATTTTCCCAACTACTCAGTTTCTAGCTAAGAACTGTCACTTTAACACAAGTGTACTTTGTGTGGTGGGTGGCTAGTTCTCTATCTCACTGCAGTCCTGGCCAAGTTCTGCAAGCCAGGCCCCATGCCTGTATTTACTGTGGATGGAAACAAGGGAAATGGATCTTTACTCAAGATTTAGAATTTCCCCCACACTAGATGGTTGCAACGCTGTCTCCTTACTCAGTAAGGCAGAGAGGGGGGTAAACAAACACACACTTTTATTCCCATCCCTGAAATGCTCACCTTGTGGGCATGAGGTGATTGTAGTTATAAACTTTTACAAAAGACTTGATCTTAGACCTCTTGGCGATTTTCTTCTTGCCCATGGCTGCTGTCACTTTGCGGGGATAGCGGTCAATTCCAGCCACCAGAGCGTGGCTGTAAGGGCGGTCTGACGTGCCATCGTCAATGTTCTGAAAGAGCAAGACTGACAGTTGTTATCAGTTCAGCGCCTACCTAGGCCCTGCAGGCACGCCTAGGAGGGTCACCCCCACTCCCAGGTCCGGGAACCCACTACCTTACAGAGGAAAACCACACCTCGCAGACAGTGAAGAGTGGTAGGGTGAGGGCGGTATTCATGCCCACCAGGGAGAACCTTGGAAAGGCTCCCGGGAGGTGAGAGATGTAAAACAACAGTTAACATTTATGGAGTGCTTGCTCTGCGCCAAGCACTGCTTCTTAGGTCTTTACAATCCTAAACGCCCTTCCCCACGGCGGCACTGCTGGAAGCGGGTGGAGGCAGGGTCCCCGAACTGGCAGTCTACGCCAGAGACCGGCCTCAAGCAGGTGGGGGCAGAGGAACCACGAGTGCCAGTGTCCCCCAAACATCTAGAAACAGACTGCATGTGGGCAGAGCCTAGGACATTTCGGGAGGATGAAAGACGCAGGCAGAAGGGACACCGTGAAAGGCAAAAAACAAGCTCAATGGCCATTCGGGGTGGAAACAATTTCTCCTCTTTTTCCCGAATTCCAGCTGCAGCACTTACTCCCTGCCTGACCTCAGGTGAGTTAGTGAATCTCTCTAAACGAACCCCCTATGGTTCCGGCAAGGAATAGACACGAAGACACCTGTCCGTCAGTGTGCCAGGCACCGAACAAACGTTCAGTAAACGTTGGCCATAATTGCTATTTCGAGTTTCCTTGCCCAATGGAGCTCATCTGTTTTTATTCTCCATTTTCCTCTTCCAAAAGCTCTCTTCGTCCCCACCTCTACCCGCAATTCTCAAGGGTTCACGTCCTAAACTAGTTTTTGCATTCCAAGCTCGCCGCCCTCCGAAACCGGCCGGATTCCTGGGAAACACGAGCACACAGGCTCGCGCGGCTGGTACCTTCACGATGACCGCTTTGCGTCCGGAGTAGCGTCCGGCCAGGACCAGCACCACCTTCCCGGGTTTCATAAACTTGCCCATTTCTGCAGAGAGGTACAAGGAGCCACTCAGAAATTCGCAAGCCCAAGCTGCGTGCGGGGCCGGAGCTTTAGGCTGCGCTTACTGCCGTCTTGGCCCAGGCCCCGCGGGCCCTGCTCACAGGACAGGATCCTCTACGAAGCCGCCAGAGACCGAGGAACAGAGCGTACTCGGCAAAGTCCCACAACTCGACCCCCCGCCCGCGGATGGCGGCAGATTGGAAGACCCTCCCCTACTCCCCACTCACCTACAGCAGCCACTAGGGCCTAGAGCAGAAAGGAAAGAAACACACTTCCGCTAACCTTTCACCCCGGGGATGTGATCTCACTTCCGGTGCTGCCTCGTAAGTTTCGATCCGCCTAACGCGCGTCGTTCAGATTATGGGTTGCTGGCGGAAGAAACCCTTGTGGGAAAGCAAGTCCTGGCCTCTTATTTATTCAATCAAACTTTATCAGCAGATCCACCAGTAGCAAAGAGCCAGCAGTGCTGTCTTTCGCGTACGGATGCAAGAGCTTGGAAGGCTAGTATGTATGCTCTCAGGCTTTTGAGTCAGCGGCTCCGCCGCCCCCTTGGTTGTAGTTCGTTTCTGTGGCGCTAGGAGGGGACACAGTTTAAGATTTACTTGCCTCCTCTGGAGGAGTCAGGGAACCAAATGGGACATTTCTTAGTGCCCACCTGTGAACGGTTATTAGGCCTAAGGAGGGAGAGACGAACATCAGTCAAACAAGAGTATTGTTCCCAACAGTGCAACAGTGCCGTCATGTTCGACACTCCAGGCTAGAATAAGCAGTGGAGGAGAAGGACGATGCTGCTTACCTGGTGTTAAGTCGAGTTAATCTTTTTACGTATATTATTTCATTGATCCTCCTAACAACACTAGGAGATGGGTACTATTATCTCCATGCTAAAGTTGAAACTGTGGCTTAGGGAAATTAATTTGCCCAAAGTCCACAGCTAGTAAGCGATGGAACTGGGACACAGACGCAGGCGGTCCTTCTGAGCCTGTTTACCCTGTTACCGAAGTGAGCACCCACTCTATGCTGGTTAAGTCGACAGCCTATTTAATTCTCACAACTCTGCTTCTTGGATATTTTCTTCCTGTTGAGACATGAGGATACTGAGATTCAGAAAGGATAATTTATTTTTCTGAGGATAAGCCTAATCAACAGAGTCAAATCTAGGATTGAACTCAGATATATTTGGCTCTCAAATGGAATTTCTACTATTTACTGCGAGTGTTTTTTAGATGGTTCTTTAGGTGCCTTCTGAGTGCAAAAGAAAAAGAAACTATCTTACAGTGTTTGCTCATCTCAACATTGAAAAATCTGTAAGATTGGTCTTGGGCAAGATGTGGGACTGATCAGGTTCACCAGTTCTCTTCTTGAGGTTCTTCAGGGACCAATTTCGCCCTGCAGCCCTCAGAACACCATTGCAATGGTTTTTGACCCTAATTATGTACTTATATTTCTACATTCAGTTAAAATACTTGCTACTTTAATTTGGAATATGACATTTTAGAGTTGGAAAGGACCTGAGAGGTCATCTATTTTGTCCTCGAAAAGATAACAGTTCTACAGCACCAAAGTCACAGAATTGGTCACACACAGCAAGGTCTCCCCATTCTCAACCCAGTGCCCTTCCCACTACCATACACTACCCTGTCCATTTCTACTTCTGTGGTCTTCTCCTGGCCTTCTTATCTGCTTCTGTCTCTTGCTCCCTTGGAAATACAGACCAAACCCCGAAATCTTATAATTGCCTAATTCTTTTCACAGACACTCTGCCCATCAAATCAGTAACTAAACCCTGTGAATTTTGCCTTGTCTTTTAAGTGTTTTTCCTCTTCTTTTCAACCTAACTGCTCCCTAACTGATCCAGCCTGTTTTTTTTTTCTTCTCCAGTCCCTCCCCAAACTTTTATGTGGGTCAGAATTGCTTGGGGTGCTTATCACAGATGCATCTCTAACCCAGAGATTCCAATTCAGGCCTGGAGCGGGTCCACATGATGTGTGTATCTTATTTTTGAGGAGCTTCTCTAAATGCAGCTCTCAAGTCCACCACTTACCTGCCTGAAACACTTCGTTGGCTCTTAGTACCAAAGTTTGAACACTCCTTTCCTTAAGCGTAAGATCCTGACTCCTCCATACCCTTCCTGTACCCCTTGGGTTCCATCCAGCTCAACTACTCAGAAATGCAAGCTCTTCTGAGCCCTGGGGTCTTTACTCCGGCTGCTGCGAGTATCTTTTTATCCTCCTCTACTATGTGTAGCCAGGCAACATCCTGTACACCCTTCAGGACCACTTCAAAATTCTCACAGGCAGAATTAATCTCACCCTTCTCTGTGTTCCCTCGGCAATCTAATCTGTACTTATCTTTATTATAGAACATATCTTAGTTGGTTTGGATCAATGGTTCTCAAAGCTTGGTCCCCAGATTAGTAGCAGCAACAAAACCTGGGAACTTACTGAAAATGTGAATTCTCAGGCCCCATTCCAGAGCTACTGAATAAAACACTCTGGGGATGGGACCCCACAATTCGTGTTCTAATAAGCCACCCACGTCTCTGTTTGGCTTGGTATCTCCTTAGCTAGATGTATGTTCTTTGAAAGCAGGGAGTTTTTCTTGTCTATTTCCTCAGCATCTAGCCTGGCCCAGGCCGTTGGTAGGCACTCAATAATGAATAAATGCAGAGCACCTTAGAAATCTTTGTAACAGACCCAGCACTCTGATTGGATACACACCCATGGCCCTTTTTCATCTTACACTTGCACATCCTTAGACTGGCTGGCTGTTTTCCTCTCCTCCCTTGTCCTGTCTGCCTCACCCCAAGCCAAGGGCAGAGCTCTGTCCTGATATAATGCAGATGGTACCAGTGAGTAGCGGGTACCTGCTGGGATGCTGGTGGGACTGTGTCCACACGTCTTCGCTTCACGCAGGACCTGGCGGAGCAGTGAGTGTCTGCCCATCTCCCTGCAGCCTAGTTCTTTGGCAGCTGACATTTCTGGCAAATATGTGGAAAATATCTTCTCTTCCCTGAAGTGAGGGTGTGGACAAAGGAGAGAGAGAAACAAAAGATCCAGAAGCAGCGTGATTCAGTGAGGTAACATGATAGTATATGAACTGGACTGGAAGGTGTGGACTCAGGCAACTCGAATTCCAGTCCCAGCTCTTTTGTCCAGGTAGACCTGGACAAAACATTCAGCCTTTCTACAGCTCTTCTTCCTTGGCTATAAGATAGAGATGAAGCCCTGGCTGGTGTAGCTCAGTGGACTGAGCACGGGCCTGTGAACCAGAGAATCATGGTTCGATTCCCAGTCAGGGCACATGCCTGGGTTGCAGGCAGATTCCCTGCAGGCCAGTTCCCTGCAGGGGATGCACTAGAGGCAACCATACATTGATGTTTCTCTCCCTCTCTCCTTCCCCTCTTTATTTATTTATCTTTAAAGTCTTTAAAAAAAAACGGTATTAAAAAAAAATAAGATGGAGATGACCAGGTCCTGCCTTACAAGTAGTGAGAGTTACAGCAGGATGGCACACACAAAAATTATCCCCACAATGCTAGTGCAAGGCCTTAACATAGACTAGTTTTTGAGGATTAGAAAAAGATAATATTGGGGTGATACAGGGCTATACGAGTTATTACCCACCCTGTATCCAGACAAATGGGTTTAAAAGTGCCAGTTCCAAAAGTGGCAAGTGTGACGTCTGCCGCGGGGATGGAAGTGCAGGCCTGGGTGAGACGGGATGATAAAGGGCACTTTTTAGTGAATTTATTCAGGGGGGAAAAAGCCACCAACAAAGCTGAGTGGATCCAGGGCAGAGGGCAGAGAAAAGGCAGAAGGGCCAGGAGCCAGACACAGTTCAAGGAAATGATCTCACTCAGACGGGCAGATAATGCCCAGACCAACCTACAGATCAAAGCCAAGGATCTAAGATCTTTAGAGAATCTATACAAAATACTAGATTTGTTAGCAACCACAGATATATAATTTTCCGTAATATTTACATTTATTCTGCTTCACACAGAAAAACTAATTCTAATAAATTTTCAACAATACATCTTAATGTTGCTGAAAAAAAATTAAGTTAAAATGCACCAAATAACGGTGCACAGGTAAAGTGCAGCTGGCAATTTAACACATGAAACATGCTGAATCAGTAGTGCTGGGAGCCTGCTGGGTTTCCGAAAACGTGGTAACACTCTGCCCGACTCTGGTCGGTCCTGGAGTAGTATGTAGGCTGAATGGCAAACGTGAGCTAAAACGGCTGACACGCTGAGGACCGAATGGGACTGCTCTAGAGTCGGTTTTACGATGAAGTGCTCAGCCCCTCCCTTGTCCATCAGCAGCCACGTGTCATGTTCCCACCCCTGCTGCAGTGCTTAACACACGACCAGACCTCCATCATCCAGCCTCCAGGACAAAGGGAGTCTCCGCCCAGGAGGGAGGCACTGCTGGTCACTGATGTGTTTTCCTAGCCACACCTGACTCGGTGGCAAGGGTTCTCTTGAGAAGTACACCTCTAATGCATCTGCTCCTGAGAAGCCTGCCAGCGTCTCGTTAGGAGGTGCACAGAGGAAAGATCACCTGCCACAAACACGGTACCAGGTGGTGGATGTCCTTCCTTGTAAACCCTCCTGAAACCGCACCACTGTCGTTGTCTGTGCCGTGAGAGGGGGACCACCTCATTAGGAGCAGACTTCGGTTCTTACCTCCGTATGAAAAAGGGCTCATTAAAATTAACTGGTGGTTAACGCTCTTAGAAATGCTATTCTCCTAATATTCCCACATTGCTGGCTTTAGAGGCAGCTACGGAATATACATACACAGCCTCTCCTGACCCTGGCCCCCAACTTGATTTATAGGAACCTCAATTCAAATGTCTTCCCAGACCAAAAACTCACTCATGTCGTCGTCCCTTACCATCATTAAGAGAATGGTTAGAGAAACCTGGACTTTCTAAAAGTCGGACTTGGCATCGGGAGTTGGTGCATTAACAGTATGCCAGGACTGATTTCTTTTGTATAGGCTCAAATACATGTGCAACATGTACACTGTGGTTACACACCAGGGAAGGACCTTTATATAAGAGAGTCTCAGAATTTCTTTCTGAGATGCCAAGCTAGCAGGGAAGGCAGACTTGGCAGTCATCTGGCCAGAGAGAACATCTTTAACTGTTCCTCCTGCTCTCTCCTCCTATCTCAGAAGCCTAACCATCTGTCTTTATTGAGCAAGGTGCTGGGGCAGGGCCAGGGCATGCTCATCAAAAGGCGTCTTTGATGTTTTTGAGCTGGCGCACAGCCAGGTCGACAGGGAGGCTGAACTTGAGGCTACTAAGGCGACTAAGCAGGTTGAGGGCACTCTCAAAACCTGTGTGCGCCATGTAGCTCCAGGGCTGGTAGTGTGGCTCAATGAGTGAGCCCGACTTGCAGATGAGGTTCACCCAGGACACGAGACGCTGCTCATTCAGTGCCATGCACACCAAGGCCTTCAACTCTGAGTCTGCGCTGCACTTAAAGGGGTCATGTTCTGTCAGCACCATGTGGATGGCTGTCAGGAGGCTCTGCTTGGGGGTCACAACAGAGCCTCCTGTAACAGGCAGCGCAAAGGACTGGGAGAGCTTCCGGGCTGGGGATTCCACAAAAGCACGGCCGTTCTTAGCGTGGTAGTACTTCACGAAGAGCTCCCAGGGATGCATGGCCTCGGGGGCCGAGGAGAAGGCTGGCAGCAGACAAGCAATGGGGGCCAAGACGAGGCTCATCCCCGGGGAGGAGGCGTACAGTCCGTGGGCCAGCAGGTCCCTGATGGCCACTGTCAGCTCCTTCCGCACTGCCATAGTCAGCTCGTCTTTGCCTCCCAGAGAGAGGTTCTGGAGGTTGGCAGAGGTGATTACATGGTCGTGCGGCTGATGCCTTAAGGCTAGCTGCTTCACTCTGTCTACGGACACCTCCAGCCTCTTCAGTAAGGGGGTATAGTCCCTGTCAGCCTGGCCCCTTGGCCACAGGCTCTGTGGGATCTGGCCCGTGGTGCAACCAAACTGGCTGACAGCAAACATCTGGAGCACTGCCAGCGCCCGCCGCATCAGGTGCAGCCCCGTCTCCTGAACTCTCTTCACGTCTTCTGCCTTTGCTGTTTGGAGAGCACAAAGACACATCAGTTAGGGCCATGGTGATACAGGGGTCCATTCAACAAGTCCTGAGTTGGAGTCAAGTCTTGCTTTTGAGCTATGTATGGGTCCCACATAAAGCCAACAGCCAATCGGGATGTCACTGGACTTACTCTTTTCGGTTAAGGATACCACTGAACTTCTCTTTTTTCTGCTGATAACAGCTATACTAAAATACAATTCACATACCAAACAATTCACCTATTTAAAGTGTACAATTCAGTGGTTTTTGTGTACTCAGAGTTGTGTAACCATCATCCCAAAAAGATACTGTGTACCATTAGCGTTTCCCATTCCCCACTTCTTCCCAACCAGCCCCCGCCCCCCAGCCTTAGGCAACCACAAATCCACCTTCTGTCTCTAGAGTTGCCTACTCTGAAAGCTGTACTTACCTGTGCTGTTTCCGGAAGGCAGTCTGTTGCTGCCAGTTCTGGTGGAGCCATTTCCTGTCTTCCCACTGGCCTTGCACTCACAGTGCCCACTGTCTGCCTGCAGTGGGCTTCCCACTTCATCTGGAATCAGAAGTTCCAAAGAGAAGATACTTCTTTAGCCTCTTGATGGCAGATTTAAAAAAATTAATTTAGACCGAGGGGAAGGGAGAGAGAAAAACATCAATGTGTGGTTGTCTCTCATGTGCCCCCTACTGGGGACCTGGCCCACAACCCAGGCATGTGCCCTGACTGGGAACTGAACTGGTGACCCTTTGGTTCACAGCCCACGCTTAATCCCCTGAGCTACATCAGCCAGGGCAGGGCTTGATGGCAGAGTTTTAAAGGAAGAATATTTACTAATGCCTACTACGAGACAAGACTTACACATGTATCTTATTTAATTGTGTAGAACAGTGACTGGCATATAGTAGTTGGCTCAATAAATATTTGCTGAGTGAAGGAAGCATGAATCATTTCATGGGTGAGAAGGGTGGGACTAACGAGGTTAGGAACCTGCCCGAAGATATGCAGTCAGTAAATGGCAGAGCTGGGATTTCACTATCTGGTTCTAAAGTCCATGTTCTTCCTACTCTACTATGCTGGCTCCATTATTAGTGATCAGATCTCTTAAATAGTACATCAAGACTGGCACCTTTAGGTATCAGTACGTATAGTACATAGAATTATCACAGCATCTGTCCACCCTCCTCTGACCTTGGATGAAACTGATGAACATCTCGAGGTCTCGGATCTGAGTTTTCAGCTGCTCAACCAACTGTTCTTTCACTCGGGCCGGGTTTACGATCTGAGCCACAGCTGCATCCACACGCTGCCGAAGCTCTTCAGTGGACAGTGCGCTGATGTCCTCATTCAGATTCATGTCCAGTTTCTTTATTAACTCATCTATGATCACCTATCAAGACCACAAGCAATGAGCACACCCTTTGGAATTTTTGGAGAGAAGATTAGGAAGAAGGAGAATCTTTATTAGCACACCTTCTATATTTAAATAGAAATCGAAGACATAGATAGCTCCCAAATTTGTGAGACAACTGCTGATCGAGGCAAGGAGACACAGCTCCTCTCACTGCAGATGTCCCACCAGGCCGGGCGACCTTTACTTGGGGGACCAACAGTGTGAATAACCCCAAATGGCTGATGACCCAAGAAGCCTCATATCGGCCTCCCCCAAGGTCCCCAAGAGAATAAATACTGGTTTCTTTTAGTTTCTGGCCTCTCTTCCCTGCTTGTCCTATTCTAGGCAACAAAAGAAAAATATTTACAAAACATCAGTGTACATTACAGTCAAAATATCCTAGTGACAATACTAAGAACAATGAAACCTATGAAATGTAACTCCCACCAGAGACGCAGCCACATCACAGAGAGACACAAACATGTAGGGGAGGCTATAGCTGTATTTCTTTCTTTTAAATATTTTGTACTTTCTTTTTTTTTGAAAACTTCATTTATTTTTAGAGAGCGTGGTGGAGAGAGAAAGAGTGGGAGAGACATTGATGTGTGAGGGAAACATCAACCAGTTGCCTCTTATAGGCCCCCAACTGGGGAGCTGGTCTGCAACCCAGGCATGTGCCCTGCCTAGGAATTGAACTAGCAACTTTTTGGTTCACAGGCCAGTGCTCGATCCACTGAGCCATACCAGCCAGGGCTGTAGCTGTATTTCTACCAGCAGATTTACTTGTTTACCCAGATGTTGCTTAAATACAGCATTAAAGTCAGTCTGGATTCCTGGTATATTTATCAACTGGTTGTGGGGAAAAAAACTAGTTTATATTGTATAACGTGCTCAAGTAGAACTGTTTTAATGATCAAATGAAAGTATTACTATTATTATATATCATTACTAGTATTATTAATAATAACCAACAAAAAGATTTAGCCCAATCATCATATTATAAGGCTTTGGAACTTGTGTTTCCACGTGTGAATAAAGACTGGTCCCATGTAACGGTAATTCTCCCTTTGATTTAAGCCAGTGAAGGGATTCTCACAAGGCCCCAGGCAGACGAGCTAGGGAAGAACAAATACTGGAAGGAGCCAGGTGACCTTAGGTGAGGGAGAAGCGCCCCTGCCAGCTGCTTACCCGCTGCCTTTCCAAGACCATGGACTGCGGCAGGGAATCGTAGCTGCCCTCCTGGTAGGCGAACGTCTCCAGGTCGTCCAGCTGGGTTTTGAGCTGCAGTATCAGTTCCTTCTGCTTCTCCCTTTGGGTTTCCAGACGTTCCCGTTTCTCCTGCTCACTCTAAGACGAGAAAAGACTTAAGTGTATTTTACAGGGAAAGAAAAATTCAGGGCTCATCAAGAAACCTCTAAAGCCAATAAAGACTAACAAAATGTAAAAGGTTTCCAAATAATCCAGGTGAAATATGGAATTTTTAAAATAGGCTCAAAAATAACAATTTCATACAGGGAAATTTATTAACTTTGTGTTTTCTTTAAGAAAGTATGTGTCCCTCATTGGAAACGGGATATGAATACAATAGGGCCTTTTGTTAAGATTGCTGCCCCCCACCCCCAGAGGTCTAGTTAGGGTTGAGACAGTTTATCTTAGACAAGGAAGCCTCCCAGGGACTAGCCCGGCCGTCCTCCATAGCCAATTACCACAGAAAAACTCCTGAAAATTTTGTGCAGGGGATATGGAATTAAGTTTGTAGAGGAAGGCTTGATAACTTATACCCAGTTTTTTAGATTTAAAGCCCCTCCAATGTATTACAGATGTCTGCAAAATCAAAAGAATAAACGCAGATACCTGGGGCAAGGAAAAAAAAATCCAAAGCCAAGTGATGGGGGTGGGAAGAAGGGAATTTTTGTTGTTGTTTTTTTAAATGTTTGGTAAGTTACTCTAAGCAGTGACTCTTTTTCCCACTGTGGGCCACCAGGCAGTTTCTGCATTTAAATTATTAAAATCCCTTCAGGGTAGTAAAATCTTGCCAATATATACTCAAACATGGGTTCTTCCACACCTTTCTTGAGTATCAAAACAAAGCAAACCCAGCAAATCATGTAGGCATTGGCTACATTTTAAATACAAAATCTACAGGATATTAAATTTAACCTTAAGATGGTACTTACCAAGCCCTCCAGAAGTAAGGTATGAGAGAGAACAAATGGAAAATAACAAATTAACTTTTTGTCCAAATTATTTAAAAAGCAATGCTCTTGTTTACCTTTATTCAACATGGAAGCAAGCCTTTTCTCAGGCTACTCCTCCAATGCTTTCTGAGTGTTGTGATTTTGTTAGAATCTTGTTCCTTTTCCTGTCTTAACGCGGGCCTAGCTGTCCTTTCTGAGAAGGTTTCCTTGATTTCCCCAGGCAGAGCTGATCATTTCCTTCTCTGCTATATTTTGTACACGCTTCCACCTTAGCTCAGGTCGCATTATAGTCATTTATTTAGGGTTCTGTCTCCTCCAGTCTATGAACTCCTTACAGGCAAAGGCTTTGACTCTGTACCTTCCGGGCCTAGCACAGGTAAGTGCTCAATACAAGTTTGGTTTCTGCTACTGAATCAGGCACAGAAGGACACATTCTAAACACAACAGTCCCCCTTTATCAGCGGTTTCACTTTCCGTGGTTTTGGTTATCTGCAGTCAACTGATGTCTAAAAATATTACATAGAAAATTCCAGAAGTAAACTCAAAGGTTTTAAACTGTGCACCATTCTGAGAAGCATTATGAAATCTTGAGCCAAATCACCCCTCTGCCCAGAGTGTTCAGGCATCCACGCTGCACCCACAGCCCACCCACCAGTCAGCAGCCATTCTGGTCACCAGGTGGGGTTGGTTTTCTCTTTGTGTTTTCTTTCTGCAGCGTATTGTTTGTTTATGTTTTGTAAAAACCAAATTAAGTTGGAAGAAAGCTACATGTGGGCTGTAGCCTGAAGAATAAAAAGGTAAAGAAAAGACAGGGAGTCTCTTCAACACCGATCTATAAACGCACACGTCCAGAGACTTAAAGACTGTAAGGCAATGCTTCCTTGGTGTGGCATCCAGATTCTCCCAAGTTCCCGAGGTTGGCTAATTGAATGAATCTTGCCAGTTACCAAAGGAACCTCATTTGGAATGCCTAGTTATTAAGCAGAACGTGGAAGGAGTTTTGAAATACCAGCATTGGAAAATTCAGGAGTCGTTTCTTTTTAATTGCTTAGATCCTCTGCTATTCACCAAAGCTCTCAATCACACAAGTCTAAAGATGAAAGATTCTCTCTATTCCAGAAAAGCACGACAGAGCAGATCTAAATTTCTATGCTTTCCAATTAACTTGCTCTTCACCAGCCGATTTTCCCAACCCCCAGGGTCGGGGCATTCTATCAGCAAATGTGCCAGGACTTAAGTACTTGGTAAGGTGAGCGGGAACAGCATTGTTTTGGTTGCTTGCTCTACTGCCCTCTGAATACTCTTTGCTTACTGCTCCTCTGCCCTTTACGTCATTATACCTTCGATGGACATCTCCTTCCCATGCTTCTCAGTCCTTCTGCCCTTCAGCGGGCTCCTCACACCTGTCTCAATCTTCTCGACCCGGACGCGCTTACTCACCTAGACAGGTAGGCTTTGGACCACTACTACCTCCACCATCATCAGCATCGCCGTCCACCCACCCAATCCCTCCTATTCCCATATCCCTCGGGGCCCGGCCCCAGGTGCTCACCTGGTCCTCGCCCCGCAACTGCGGCCGGTTCCCCGGCAGCACGTCGCCCTCGTCGCTGGTGGGATCCTCGGGCCCCCAGTATCCCAGGACATGCGGGCAACCGCGAAAGGCAAAGTCTTCGAGCTCGCGCAGGAGGCGCTGCTGCTCCGCCGGCGCCCCACGCACCACCTGGCGCAAGCGGAACTGCACCTGCGCGAAGTGCGAGGACAGCGCGAGCAGCGCGGAGTCCAGCCGCCGCCGCTCAGCCCGCAGCCGCCGCAGTGTCCGGCCGGGCGAGTCGGGAGGGGAGCCCGGGGTCGCGCTGGGATCCTCGGTAGCCGCCTCTTCTGAGAACGCAGTAGTCCCAGGACCGGCCTCCGCCACCGCCCCCACCGGGGCCCAGCGCACCGCCTCGCACGGTGGCAGTGACTCCTCTTCTTCCTCCTCTTCGTCCTTTGCCTTTGGTCCAGCCGCCGCCACCACCGTTACCGGTTCCTCAGCTACTTCGACAGTCGCCATCTTCCCGGAAACGCCCCGCACGTCAGCCGCGCCCCCTTGCTGCCTTGGCAACGGCGCGTGGGCTGGGAACCCCCAGAGCGGGTGGGCGGGGCTCAGGTGTCACCGAGTTTATACGTCACGGAGGGCGGACCTTCCCCGAAGATTTAATTCAGGCCAATAATTTTGTATTGAACTCTGTATGAATTCTGTATTGTGAATCAGGCACTGGATATACTAAGCGTTAGAGAAACAGGTGGTTGAAGCCGGGGTCGAGTCATTCCATGCGTATCTAATGTAGTGTAGCCCCTGCCCTGGTTCCGGAGGGCGGGTTGTCTCATCCTAAATGTGCGCATTTCTGGAGACTCGGACATGTGAAGGGCTGCAGGGGTAATGCTGTCCTAAAGTCTCTCCGGACTGCAGCTCCCTTGGTTATAAGGCCACGTTTTCTCGGCCTCTAAAACCTTCCCCGACCATATAAGGAGAGGCAGCTGCTGGGGGCGTCACCAGGATCTAAAGATAGCGACCCCTGCCTCGGGTGCCAAACGCCACTGGGCAGCGGAGCCACCATGGCACGGTGAGTGTTTCTGGTAGCCTTTTCTCCTTTAGATTTATTCCTTGCCCCACGTTTTCTGGACGCAAGAGGTTCTTCGAGGTTCTAATGGGAATCCCAGATCCCAGGTCTCTATAACTTTGGGGTGGTTAGAGGTGTGTGCCCTGAGTGGGTATCAAACTGGCCACCCTGAGGTTTGATACCCGGTCAGGGCACAAGCCTGGGTTGCCGGCCAGGTCCCCACATCGGGGTGTGCAAGAGGCAACCACATATTGATGTTTCTCTCCCTCCCTTCCCCTCCGTTCAAAAAAAAAAAAAAAAAAAAGGCGGAGGGGAGGGTGGTGCTGTAACCAACTGAACTGCCTAGCCAAGGTCCACTCTACTTCAACGCTTTTGATTCTCCCCAGATTCACCCTTGCCACACATACCCATTCCCATCACCCTCCTCCCACCTCCTCTTGTTTCATTTAGCTCCATTTTGACAGGGCTGTGGCATAAAACATCCCATATCTTCCCCTCCTCTCATCTTTCCCAAATGCTGTCAGTCTTCCCTCTCCCACCCCTACGAAGCCCCACCTCAACTCCTCTTCAGGCAGCAGGCCCGGACCCTGTGGTATGACAGGCCCAAGTATGTGTTCATGGAGTTTTGTGTTGAGGACAGCACCGATGTCCACGTGCTCATTGAAGACCACCGCATTGTGTTCAGGTAACGGCCCTCTGCTCTGCAGAACCCGGTTTCCCGGGAACATTTCCCTTCTCCTAATGCCCCCACACTCCCTCCTGCATCTCCTCAGCTGCACTGTCTCCTCAGCTGCAGGAATGCTGATGGAGTGGAGTTGTACAATGAGATTGAGTTCTATGCCAAGGTGAACTCCAAGGTAAGCATGGGGTGGGACAGTAAGGTTTGGATGGGAAGCCTGCCTGGAAAAATCGGAGGTTGATTCTAAACTTCAGACCCTCAGAATGAGCCTCTCTATCTGGCAGGACTCTCAGGATAAACGCTCTGGCCGCTCCATTACCTGCTTTGTGAGGAAATGGAAGGAGAAAGTGGCCTGGCCCCGGCTCACCAAGGAGGATATCAAGGTAGGGAGTGGCCTGCTCTTTCTCCTGTGCTCTCTGCCCATGGAGGCAGGTGCCCAAGTTAGGTCTGGGAATCTCCGTAGCCTCCTTTCCCCACCAACATTTAGTCCCTCGCTGGGGTCCTGACTCTTTGACTTCCTGGTAATATCAAATCCATTCCTTTATCTCTTCCTAATTCATGCCTCATGCATCACTGGGTGGAATTTGTTGTGTATTTTTAGCCCACCCCCGATCTGTGTAATGCATTGCTCCCATTATGGTCTGTCTGAAACACACATTTGACTGTCAAACCCTTCCCGAAGATTCTGCGGTGTCTTCTTTTCTCCTAAAGGCTGCAAATAGTCTGTCTACTAGTTGGATCTGGCTCTCAAATTTATTTTAGTACTCTTCAAAGTATTAAACATTACTTTGTCTGGTTACTGATATTTAGGATCTTTGATTAGTTGCTGACACATGAAAATGTGGAGATTTCACCTACAAATCCAGATTATTAGCTTCTCTTGAAAAATGGAGATTTTGGCCACACTGGTTTAAAACTCCCAAGTGCCTGGAGTGAGAGCTTTAAATGGGACATGTGGTCCAACTCACTTTACTGCTTTTCATTATCTTCCTGACTCTTTCAGGCATTTGAGCTCATAACTTCTGCCCTTTAGGTTGAAGTCCAAGCACCATAGCATGACATATAAGATCATGCCCTAGCTATTCCTCCCACTGTAGTCTTACATCCCTTTACTCTCTGCCTCAAACTTCACCTTCCAGCCACAGCAAGCTGCTTGAAGCTCTTTTGCACATATCAGGCTTTGTATCATTGCTCAAGCTGAGCCTTCTTCCTGGAAAGCCTCCATCACCACTACCTTCTCCCACCCAACCCCCACTCATCCTTCAAGGTTACATGACTCCAAGATGCCTGGATTCCCAAAATATCCTTGTACAACCTACCACCGCTCTTCCCACATTGTATTATAATGATTCACTTACATGTCCCCTTTCTACTTGCTTCTCGATGGCTGAGACTAGGCATTAAACATTTTTGTGATCCCAATGCCAATCTCAGAGTCTGGCCCATTGTATGTGTTCAATAAATGTCCGTTAAATGAATGACTTCTCTGTCTGTCTAAGTGCGGAACTTGGAACATGGGCCTCGAAGGGCTGTCCCTGTCTTGCTTGGTTGACTCTGTGATACTTTATGACAGTTATATTTCCAGGTGTGTTATTTCCCTGGTCCACCTGCTTTTGGAGGGCAGTGTTTCTGTGCTTTTCCATACTATGCCTGGCATTGTGCTTAACAGGTTCTTGGTAAATCTGTATGGATGGTGATGCTGACGTGGCAGTCTGAGGTGGGGTTAGTCAGAGGGGTGCTGTTAGGAAGACTGCTCCCACTGACCTTCTTCCCCAAGTGTACTCCTGTGCACACAACCGCACTTCTTTATGTATGTTTGCTGCCCTCCTGGCCCGTGACTGTCCGCGCTTCTCCTTGCAGCCAGTGTGGTTGTCTGTGGACTTTGATAACTGGAGAGACTGGGAAGGGGATGAAGAGGTGGAGCTGGCTCAGGTGGAACATTATGCAGAGGTAATGCCGTTTTGTGCCCGTCTTGATCACTTTCTGTGTCCCTCCCTGTACACATTCTATGGAGGATTGTCATCGGGGCTAGGCAGAAATACGTGAGCTCCCCAGACCGGCTGCTCATTGGTGCTGATATTCTTTATGTTTTTTTATGCAATGTTTATTTAGTAGGGATGGGAGAAATAAATATTCTATTAGTGAAACTGTATACATAGACTCACTCACTATTCATAGAGTATAGCCTGTGTTCTGAAAAGTTTGGCTAAACCTTTTTCTCTTCTTCTGTAACTTTTGTTCTCTATTGTCTGTGTTGTATGTGTGCATTTTCTTGAGTCAGACAACTTCGTGGGAAGCTCAAACTAAGCAGCAGCATAAAATTCACATTAAAAGTCACTATTTCCCAATAAATTGCACCCTACCATGTGTTATTTGGTTTCAGAATTTCAGCACCAGTTATTTAAGTTGCAAAAACACTCGCAGATCCTGACTTGGATTAGTAAGGAGGGTGCTCTGTGTGTGTGTTTAAATTTCCTTTTAAAAAAGAAAGTCAATGTACTCTTTTCTCTAATTGATCCCCCTGATGTGTTGGGGGCTTTAAAGATAGGGCAGTTGTCTGGCTGGGGCTGTTCTTCTAGGGTCTATCAGTATGCAGGTTGCTCTTCTTTCTTGTGACCACTTTTCTCTTCCCACTAGCTTCTGAACAAGGTCCAAGTCAAGAGACCTCCCCCTGCCATGGATGATCTGGATGTAAGTAAAGCCTGCCTCTCAACCCTTCAGTTTCCCTTTTGCCCTTAAAAATAAGACGCTAGGAAGCTCCTGTCTCTGTTCCTAGCACACAGTAGTTCTTAGAGCGTGTTAGCCAAATTTGAATTTGACACAGGAGTCAAATACTTTCCAGGCTTGAAAACCCCAGCAAGACCCTCCTCACTTCTGTCTCTCCCTCTGCTTCTCCATCCTAGGACAGATCCGGCCCTGCTGACTACCTTTACAGCTGTACGGAGCAGTAGCATTAATTGAAATTCTGAAACTAAATGTTACATGACACAGTGCTATTCATTGAGTCCTAGTGATTTACTTTGTTTTCCAAAGTTTAAATCCTTCTGTATTAGCCTCCCAAGAAGTTATGTGACTCAGAACATCACAAAAGCAAATGGAGAGCACAAGGGAGTGAGCAGTGTTTATGAACACAAATGTTCACTCTTTGCATACTCTACAGGTGCTTTTGTCTTTTTCTTTTTTCCCAGGATGATTCTGACAGTGCTGATGCAACAAATAATTAACTTCTGTGCAGCAGAGCTGGGGAGGATGTTGCAGCCATCGTCCAGTCATTCTGACAAGCCTGGCCCCTTGTCCAGCTCTTTGGCTGTGCACCAGTGTCCTCTGGGATCTCAGATCTTTCGTAGAAGCTCTTAATTAAGGGTCCTCCTATTTCTTTTTCCTAGGCACTTGACTATGGCTGCTGTATCTGATGGCAGAATAGCAAAGGAGTAGACTGGTGGTACTTCTGACTTCCTACCAATTGGCTGAAATCTCTGTGATCAGGCCATTCAGCAGGGCTGTCTCGAGTATTTGAGCATGTGTGTGTGTGGTAGAGCAGAAGCCAAAGAGGCAGCAGATGGTTTATAATAAATCCCTAGGAACTGGTCTGTTTCTTTCCTGCTTGTACTGCTACCTCCTGGAGATGGTGGAGGCAGGCTGTACCCACAGGGACAGGGCCTTCCTGATGCACAGATCTATGCTCTGGTTTTTCAGAGCAGAATCCAGCCTTTTGCTATGAGGCTCATACCGCCACCCCTAGCACCAGCCAGAAATGCGCCTCAGCTTCCTGCATACTCCAGAAATCTCTTTATATTTTTATTTACTTTATTTAGTCTTGAGAGGGAGGAAAAGGGAGAGAGAAAGAAGGGGAGAGAAACAACGTGTGAGAGAAACATTGATGGTTGCCTCTTGCATGCCCTGGCACCTGGCCCACAACCCAGGCATGTGCCCTGACCAGGAATCAAACCTGTGACCTTTATGTTCACAGTCCGGTACTCAACCCACAGAGCCACCACACCAGCCAGAAATCTTCATATTTTTAAAGCTGACACTAGTTTTTAAATTAGAAGGAAAACTGCTAATATACAGTTCTATTTGTATTATATTGTACAATTTACTATTTATTATCTCATTAAAATGTTTGAATTTCATATCAACCCTTTAACATAATTAGGTCTTTTCTTCATAGGTGATCAAAGAGGTCACAGTAAGTGTCAAAGTTGGGATTTGAATTTGTACAGCACATCCCCCATTCACAATTCTGAAAACTGACCAAAAAAAGACACCAAAGCTTATTTGGCAGCAACACATGACCTAAAATGATGCGAGGCTATTTGTAGTATGTTTTTCCATTTAGTGTATTTCTCAGCATAGATGTCAGAGAGTTTGATTACGTGATTTTGCTCCAGAGTTCCAACTGGAGTTTGTCAGGTAATATATGGAGTGTGCTCTCTCCATTACTACCTAAAAAATCCTAAATTCTGAAAAATTCTAAATTCTGAAACATCTGGAATTTTCAGGCTTCTTATTAGTTGATTTGAAAGAGCAGAAAGAAAGTTAATTTTAACTTTTAAATGCTTTAAAATTTTAAGGTATTGACTGCAGCTTGTTAGCTTCTTTATCTACATGGTCCAGTTTCGTAGCACTAGTCACACATTGTACTTGAAATGTGGCCAGTTTGAACTGAGATGTGAGTGTAAAATACACACCAGGTTTCGAAAATTTTGTATGGGGAAAAAACTTATTTTTATATACCTACTACATGATGAAAAATATTCTGGATACTTTGAGTTAAATAAAATATATTATTAACACATGTGGCTTGCATTACCTTTCTATTAGGCACGCTGCCTCCCAAGCCAGTACTATCACCACCGCTACGTAACATACATCCCCGGAGCCCAGTCGGTTAAACTCAGTGCCTTGACAAGTTCAGGACACAGTTTTGTCCTCTGGTCATTTTCATAGTCCTACAACAGTTGCTAAATAGCCCGGAATGTGTGCAAGTCGCGTTTTCAATAAATTTGTCCCAATCACACCCCATTGCTTGCTCTCTAGCTTCCGCGCAGAGACTGCCCCGTGATGAGAATTGTCCCCCTTCGGCATCCGTCCGCCCCTGACGTTACTGTGCGTACAGTCCCCGCGTCCCTGGGAGAAAACAGAGATGGCGTTCCGTTGTCAGCGTGACAGCTACGCCCGGGAGGTGCGGCGGGCTTGGCGAGGAACCTGATGCTGCTAAACAGATGGGGAGGTGCGGGAGGAGGGCGCCGTGTTGGAAGGACAGCCGAGCTAGATTCAGTCGGGTGTACCGAGGGCTGGGCTCGGGGCTCATTCGCTCGTGTCTCTGTTCAGTTCACCACCACCGTGGTGTCGTGCCGACCAGCGGAGCTGCAAATCGAAGGAAGCAACGGCAAGAAGGAAGTGCTGAGCGGGTTTCAAGTGGTGCTAGAAGACACGCTGCTTTTCCCTGAGGGTGGGGGACAGGTAACGGGCACCTCCTTTCCTCCTCCCCACACCCTTGAAGCCCCTACCCTTTCTGCACAGGTAGAAAATGGTCTCCTGCCCCTCCGTCCCCCAGCCGTTAATGAACACGTTGGAAGTTCAATTCACTTCATTTGCCCGTTCAGCAGATATTTATCAACAAATACTTACCTAGCTGTAACACATTCGGGTACTATTGCAGGCCCTAAGGATAAGGGCTTAGCAAAACAGTGCCTCTACATACACAGACTATTAGTATTTATTGGAGAGGACAGACAAAATTATTAATAGGTAAGTGCTATAAATAAAGTTAAAGCCTGAGGGAAAGAGAGTAATAGGATATTCTCCTTGGTAGGAGGCAACTTATTTAGGTAGCAACTTAAGAGAAGTGAGGGGGTAAGCCATTGTAAATGTCTAGTCATGCTGCTGGGGGAGGGGTGAGTACTCCAGGTAGCAGGAGTAGCAAGTGCAAAGGCCCTGAGGGAGGAATTAGCTTGGCGTTTGACAAGTACTAAAAATAATTCCCATGAGCAAGCATGACCCAGGGCAGATTTAGCAGAGCTATGACTGGGTAGCAGCAGGGTCCAGTGTGAACGTGGGAAAGGTGGATAACAACACCAAAGGTGGGCATTGAGGGAGAGGCTTTTCCAGCAGAGAAAACCGCGTAGATGGAGGCAGAGAAGCCTGAAAGAATGTGACAAGTCTGGGTAACTGCAAATAGTCAGATATGGTTGGAGTCTCCGGTGTGTGTAGATTGAGGAAGGGCTGGAGATGACCTTGAAATGGTAAGTGGTTCAGAGGTCCCTAAAGGATGTGTTAAGGTGTGTGGAGTTCACCCAGGAAGCTGTGGTAAGCCATGAAGGTACTTAGGCAGAGAAATGCCATGAGAGAACATGTTCGGTAAACTTGATAGTGACAAAGTCCCAGTTTCCTATCAGTGTCATCATTATTACAAGGATTTTCCCAACATGGAGGTTTTCTGACCTGCTGAAGAAAATTCACGACCTCTGGCAACCATAGAACATCTCATTTTATACACCACTTCTTTTAGGAAGTCTTCCTTGATTTCTTAAAACGTTTGGGTCTCACCCTGGCTGGTGTAGCTCAGTGGATTGAGCTCAGGCCTGTGAACCAAAGGATCGCGGTTTGATTCCTGGACAGGGCACATGCCTGGGTTGCAGGCCAGTGCCCAGCAGGGGATGCATGAGAGGCAACCATACATTGACATTTCTCTCCCTCTCCCCTTCCCCTCTAAAGATAAATAAATAAAATCTTAAAAAAAAAAAAAAGAGGGTTGGGTCTCTTTCCTTTGAGCTCCCAGAATCACTCCCTTTTTCATGTTGCAGCCTGTGGTAGATCGTATCGCAGTGACTTGTTCACATGTCCGGTCTGTTTGTCTCTAGACTCTGAAGCTCCACGAGGGATCAGGTCTTGTTTACGTTATATTTTTAGGCTGGCACAGTGACTTGTAAGCAGTAGGCATTTGATACATTTTTTAGATGAATGAATAGTGTAATTTTATTTTTTATTTTAATCCTTACTTGAGGATATGTTTTATTAATTTTTAGAGAGTGAGGAAGAGGGAAAGAGTGGGGGAGAAACATCAGCCGCTTGCCTCCTGTGACCTGGGTATGTGTCCTACCCAGGAGTTGAAACCGCAGCCTTTTGGTGTACGGGATGCCCCTCCAAGCAGCTGAGCCACACAGCCAGGGCTGGATGAATGTTTTTGAATCTGATTCTAGTAGCAGTGCAGAGAATTGAGTGGAGGGAAGGAGGAGAATTTGTATCATTTTAGAAGTTATTGAAAGATAAGGATCTAAACTAAGGGAATGAGAGTGAGGATTAAGGTTCTTTGGGTTTTACAGAAATCTTCCTGGTTGTAGTTACAATCTTTGTTTTAATCCTGGTACGCTGTTCTGTAGAACAGCATATAGGGGTTCAGAGTGAAGAGGATGGGACAGTTCCCTCATGGAACCAAGCGGAACCGCCTCACTTGGCATTCCATAGGGAATCTCTGGTTCCGGTTGTGTTTCTCACACACTCCCCTAGAGGATCTTTGTATTCAGGAATTGGGGTGAGCCCTGCCCTCCACCACGGATTATTCTTACTTCTTTTCCTCAGCCCGATGACCGTGGCACAATCAATGACGTCTCTGTGCTGAGAGTGACCCGCCGGGGGGCCGAGGCTGATCATTTCACACAGACACCCCTGACCCCTGGGACTGAGGTCCACATCCGCGTGGACTGGGAGCGGAGGTTCGACCACATGCAGCAGCATTCAGGTAGGTGCGGCGAACGTGGAGGGCAGGTGCTGTGTGTGGGGGGCGGGAGGGCACCACGATGATGGAAGTACGGGTTGGGTTCTCCGGGAGTTAGCCATTTGGAAAAGACAGACATTCAGAATCTGCTCCGATTGAGGCAGGGTACATTAGATGTTAGAAGAGCAATATGAGCAAAAGTAATCGAATAACGGCTGTATTTGAGTATTATTAACTTCCCACTTGGTATCTTTATCTGGATATCTCATAGGTTTCTTAAACTCAAAATGTCCAATATGGAATTAAAAAGTCGCTCAGCCTCGGTGACTTTTGACCAGCATGTGCTCTTGACCAGCGTGGCCTGTTTGGGTGTCATTCCTTGAGGCAAGAGGCTGCTCAGTGGTTCCATTCCTGGTCAGGGCACGTGCCTGGGTTGTGGGTTTGGTCCCTGGTCAGAGCGCATGGGAGAAGCACCTGATTGGTCTCTCTCTCACATCGATGTTTCTCTCCCTTTCTCCCTGCCATCCCCTCTCTCTAAAAATAAGTAAATCTTGAAAGAAAAAACAGTTGCCCACTCCCCCAAACCTAGTCTTCCTGTAGGGTTCTCTGTGCCCTGTGCAGGGCATTAGCATCCACCCAGTTGCCGAGATCCCAGAAGTTAGTGCAGACGCCTCTGTGGGGATCACAGTTGGTCGTGGAGTCCTGCTGGTTTCTTTTCTGAATGTGTCTCTGTTTCCTCCCACTGTCAGCGCCATCATCTCAGTCCCAGCTCTCACGGTCTTTCCCCAGATCTCTGTGACGGCCTCGTGGCTAGTCTCCCCACATTCAGTCTTCTTTGCAGCCTGTTCTTCACAAAAGAGCCCGGCAGTCTTTTAAAAGTTAAAATCTGGCTCTGGCTGGTGCGGCTCAGTGGTAGGAATGTTGTCCCATAACCTAAAGGTTGCAGGTCCAGTTCCAGGCCGGGGCACATGCCTGGGTTGAAGGTTCATCCCTGGTCTGGGCATGGGCAGGGGTGCATGCAGCCCTGGTCCGGACACCTACGACCCCTGGTCCTGGCACGGATCCCCATTCTGGGTGTGTGTGGAGGCATCTGATCGATGCTTCTCTCACATCAATGTTTCTTTCTCTCCCTTCTCTCTGAAAAGGCAAATAAAAAGTCCTTGGGTGAGGCTTAGAATAAAAAATTAAAATCTGATCATGTCACTCTCCCGCTTAAAGCTTTTCCAAGGCTTCCTGTTGCCCACGGTGAAGCTGCATTTGTCGCGGCCCCCAAGCCCTGCCTGTCTGCTGCCCCAGCCTCAGCTGGTGCCCCTCCCCCTCGCTCCCTGCCTCCTGGCCACACTGGCCTTTCTCTCTATTCCTTGAACACATCCTGTTTCTTTCTGCCTCCAAAGCTTTTAGCTGTGTTATTTCCATTGCCTTCTTAGTTAATTTCTTCTCTTTCTCCTCCTCACTGTCATCAGTCAGGGATAACGCTGTGTCTCTAATGTTAAGGCCTGTGGTAGACACCTGATAAATATTTATTGACTGAGTGTGGCACATTCGACCTCAGTTCCGATCCCGCCTCCGATAAGCCACGTTGCTTTGGCAGATTATTTGACATTTCTAGGCCTCAGTTTCCTCATTGTAAAATGGCATCATAAAGCCTCTTGCAGAAATCTCGTGAGGATTTTCAATAAAGTATTTCAAGAATATTACCCGTTGCCTGCTAAGTCTTTGACAGGGAGAGTTTCTGTGATGCTGTGGGACCGTGTGGCCATCTGTGCTGCTCACTCTCCTGTCCCTTGTTCTCTCTGCTCAGCGCAGCATCTCATCACAGCGGTCGCTGACCATCTCTTTGGGCTGAAGACGACATCGTGGTGAGCTGGAGGCATCAGACTAACTATAGGGTGTGCCCCTGACTGCTGGCTCCTTCCCCAGTGATGGGCCGGGGGTGGGGGGGGAGAAAGGGCAGTGTCCAAAGTCTGCTGTGTTCTCCTGTTTGTGTTGAAGAGGCGCGGTGGACGACCGTGTGTTTCTCAGGGGAGACACTGGGATGAGATGGGAGATACCTGCCCTTGCTTAGGAAGGACTGTAGAATTTTGAGTCTAAAGACGTGCAGGGTGAGTCCTGGCTGCGTGACCTTGGTCATGTCCTTTCCTACCCCTCACTTGTAAGATGGAAGTGACGATCTGCCTGCAGAATTTTTGTGCGGATGAAATAAGATAATATACATGGCCATGGTTTGTAAACTGTAAATTTCTTATATTATTATTGCTGTCATTATCAGCGTTCTGTGGCCACTGTACTTCTTCTGGCAGGGAGTTAGGGCGACTCCGGTGTGTGATTGAGCTGGACGGCCCCTCTGTGTCGGCAGAGCAAGTAGCTGCCATTGAGCAGAATGCCAATGAAAAAATCAGAGACCGGGTGCCCGTGAACGTGCGAGAGCTGAGCCTAGACGACCCTGAGGTGGAGCAGGTGAGGGACGAGCCAGTGGGGCGGCTTCTGCAGATAGGCCCTCCGGGGGCTCCTCCTCCAAATTCGGACCGCCCCTCGCTTTCCCCTGTGTTCCAGGTGAGGGGCCGGGGTCTGCCGGATGACCACGCAGGGCCCATCCGAGTTGTCACCATCGAGAATGTTGATTCCAACATGTGCTGTGGGACCCACGTGAGCAATCTCAGCGACCTTCAGGTGGGCGAAGAAGGGCTTTGGAACGGCTGGGGAAGAGGGTGTCGGGGAGTGTGGGGTTGTGACAGGGCTGGGAGTGCTGGGGGGCCGCAGCTAGGGGGTCCTGAGCGCAGTCGCCCCTTTTCTGCCTCCCAATGGAGGGGAGGTCTGGGTGTCTTCTTACCTTGGGCTGCCCAGCACCCACTGTGGCTTCTGCGTGTGTGTGTGAGCGTGTGTTACCCCCTCGCCTCGTGCAGGTCATTAAGATTCTGGGCACTGAGAAGGGGAAAAAGAACAAAACCAACCTGGTATTTCTGGCTGGGAACCGGGTGCTGAAGTGGATGGAGAGAAGTTACGGAACTGAAAAGGCACTGACCGCGCTGCTTAAGTATGCCCCCTTCGGTTGCCTCCTGCGTCTCGGGGCCTGGACCCCCCAGGGCTTAGCTCTCCTGCCCGTAAGGCAGACAGAATAATCTCTCTGCGGGCTGAGATGTCCTCGAAAATGTTAAGTGCTGTGGATGCGTGCCCAACACCAAAAGCAACTGGGAAGCTGGGCAGATCTCCACGGGCCTTTCACTTGCAGGTGTGGGGCAGAGGACCACGTGGAAGCAGTGAAGAAGCTGCAGAACTCCACCAGGCTCCTGCAGAAGGTGATTAGTCCCTGGAGGCTGGAGGGGGCGTGGGCTCAGCACGGAGTAGGCTGCCCGGACCCAGCCTCTCCACCTGAGCACACGTGTGGTTTGCCAGGGGCGCGGGAGGGGAGAGGGAAGTGGAGGGAAGGTGGTGCTCTCCTGTTACCTTCTCCACCCACTTTAGAACAACCTGAACCTGCTCAGAGACCTGGCTGTGCACGTTGCCCACAGCCTCAGGAACAGCCCCGACTGGGGAGGTGTGGTCTCGTTACACAGGTGAGAGACCAGGCGGGGGCGGCAGGCTCTGGGGCTTGGCCTGTCCCGTGGGCCCTGCATGGTGGCTGGCGGGTCTCTCACTGGCATTCTCAAGGCTGGGTGGACCCTAAGAAAGGTGTTACCTGTAAGATCTCTTGGGTTTGATGTATCTTCACTCTGACTTTCATCACCATCCCTCACCTCCTTCACCACCCACCAGATCTGTCTTTGCCTCGGTGAGTCCTGTGGAAGGGAGACAGAAGTAGATGCAAAGCTTAACATGGACTGATGATTCTGAGAAGGGCGTCCTGTGGCCCTCAGCCAGCGCTCTTAGTCTTTGCTAAGGGTGTCTGCGATTCACACAGAAGGCAGCAGGCAGGCTGGGTGTCCTGCAGTTTCCCAGCTCCCTCTCCAAGGTGCATCTCACATCTGTGCCTTTTGTTGTAGGAAGGAGGGTGATTCTGAGTTCATGAACATCATCGCCAATGAGATCGGGTCAGAGGTAAGAGGAGCGCGAGGTTCTCTGTGGGCCCTGGGCAGAGACCTGAATGAGGGGCTTAGTTTAGCTGCCGTGGAAAAGCAGGGAATAGCGGTTCATTCAGTCCTGTTTTCTTACGATCAGAGCTATGAGCCAAGCTCTGCTTTAGGTGTTGGGCTGGGTCTGTGGTGTTGACTTTCTGGGCCTGAGACATTTACCAGCCTCCAAGCGCCTTTTACAGAGCTGGATCTCCTGTGCGCCAGCCAGGTTTGTGTGCGCTGAGGGCTAATTTTGGAAACACGAGGTTCGACCAGGCCCTTTGAAGGCCGTCCTCCATTTTCCTTTTGCTCTGGCTTCAGCAGCCCTTCCCTGTCCCGACAGTCCTAACTTCCAGGTCTTTCCCAACTTCCAGATCTCTCTTTCATATTTATTCCCAAAACCACTTTTTGGGACACCTCTCCAGCGAAAGCAGTGTGTATGCCTCTTTTCATATTTCCGTCGCCACTTATAATTCAGTGCTAGAGGCAAAGGAGCACCTTGCCGGAAAGGGTGGGGAGGTTCGACGGACGGGGGCCTTGAGGACTGCTAGGCAGCCACAAACTAGGGAGCAGAGGGGGCCAGGCGGAGGGAAGCACAGGGGTTTCGGAAGTGTGGGGTGCCCAGGGGATGCGTGGCAGCCAGGCTGCCAAGGTTCGCCACCAGGTCATGAAAGGCACTTTACGTTTGGCCATGGTCGGGCGTGTCTTCTCAGTGTTGAACCGAAGTTTCTGTGGTCACTTTCAGGAAGTTTCTTGGCTCCGGTGGGCCAGGGTGGAGGGTCTGCATTATCACTCATCACTGGTGATTTGGCCGGTGTGGGTGCGGGTGGGGGGGCTGTTTTATTTTGAATTGAGGTACAACATTGTATAACTTTAAGGTATACAGTGTGTTGACTTGATGTATTTGTAATTGCAATATGGTTTAAAATTTGTGCTTGAGATTGAGCATAGTGCACAGGTTAGAGGGTTTGATCCCAGATCCTTAAGTATCAGGGTTCATCTCCTTGTCTTCCCTCCTAGGAGACACTCCTGTTCTTAACTGTGGGTGATGAGAAGGGCGCCGGCCTCTTCTTACTGGCAGGGCCGGCTGAGGCCGTGGAGACCCTGGGGCCCAGGTAATCCTCCGTGGACCGACTTGCCGGGTGGGGAGCCTGTAAGCCTAACCCGATACAGCCCTTCGCCAATGACGGAGGCCACCACATCTGCAGTCTCAGTTCGATCCACATCACAGACCTGATGGTGGGCCGAAATCATTATCTCCACCTCTCGTTCCCAGTTTTAAAGGTGGGGGATCGTACACCACGTGCCTGGGATCTCACCAAGTGGCAGAGCTGAGTCTTGAACTCAGGGCCTTTGGCCCTAAAGCTCATGTGCTTTGTATTTTCATTTGGAAATTGGGATTCATAAGTGAGACAAGAACGCAGGTACTGGGTTACCAGCAGGCAGATAAAGCAGCTGCTTGAGGCACCGGCAAAGCAGAGGCACAAACTCTTTGGGGGAAGAAATTTAGGATTTTGAAATGAAATAAAAAAAGGCACTGATGCAGTTGTTAGTGAAAATCCAGAACTTGGTTGGGTTTCTTTCCCCTTACATTATTGTTTTTGTTTCATTTTAAGTTAGACGTGTTGGCGTAGTGCCCCCCCATTCTTCCCAATAGGAGTTTTCAAAGTCCTGAGTGGCTGCGGGGAGTATGTGCTCACTCGAAGCACTGTGGGAAAACAAGCCTTTAGAACAGAGGTTCCTGACAGGCAGCCAGAATTGGCCTACAGACTGATTTGGCCTGTGTGCTATTTTAATTTTTTAAAAGATTTTATTTATTTATTTTTAGAAAGATGGGGAGGGAGGCAAACATCGATGTGTGAGAACTGTATCAACCGGTTGCACCCCTGCAACCAGGGACCTGGGCTGCGGCCCAGGCACGTGTCTGGACTGGGAATCGAACCAGCAACCTCTCAGTTCACAGACCAGTGCTCAGTCCACTGAGCCACAGCAGCCAGGGCTGAAATACATAGTTCTAGCTTTTCTCAAAAAAAGGCGGGGAAAAGCACTCTTCTGGCAATACTGGGCTCACACACCACCTGGCAGTGGCTACAAGGGGCCTGCGCAGGGGCGTCCTCTTCAGACAGGACACGTGTGTCTACGTTGCCACAGTCCCACCCTCCTCCCCGGCCCTCCCCCCCCTTGGCCTCACTGCCGCCCCCCTCTGGTGTTACGTCTGCGGCCCTTCACTCCAGTGCACACTCACCCTCCTCCCTGGAGGCGGCCGTGATTCACCCAGACACTCCTGCTGTTTCCAGTCACAGTAAACGAGGCGTGTTTCCTTTGTGCACACGTGCAGGTATATTTATGAAGGATTTCTAGAAGCCAGCTACTGCTCTTCCTCTCCCTTCCCCAGGCCCACGGGGAAAGACTCGAGGCTGCTCCGGGTGGCTTTTCCCTTGAAGACCGCCCTCCCCCCGACCATATGTATCTACCTCTGCTTTCCAGGGTGGCGGAGGTGCTGGAGGGGAAAGGAGCGGGGAAGAAAGGCCGCTTTCAGGGTAAGGCGGCCGCGCTGAGCCGGCGCGCAGAGGCGCAGGTGCTCCTCCAGGACTACGTGGGCACCCAGAGCGCCGAGGAGTGAGGACTCGGAGCCCGTCTGTGCTCCTGCCGCTGCGAGCGGGCCGCTGCGGTCCCCAGAAAGAGTCTCTTGGACAATAAAATAGTTTGACTTGCGATGATTGTGGTGCTAAGTGTGACTAGTTTATGTGGTAAACACTAGTGTGTTTATGCAGTAAGCATCTGAATAAACAGCCCATATTTTGGTCCCATTAGACACAACCCGCGTGAGTGAGTGTGATGTCGGTGAACTGCACCGATTCTCGGAACCCGGCTGCAGCCTCTCTTCACGAAACCCAGCTGCCGAGGGAGAGTGCGAGTCAGGCTGGGGGCTCGTTCTAGGGCTTAGACTCGTTCACATTAAACATGTATTTATTTTTTTAGAGAGGGGCAGCGGGGAGAGACAGACATTGATTTTGTTGTTCCGCTTATTCATGCATTCACTGGTTGCTGCGTGTATGTGCCCTGACCGGGGATCGAACCTGCAACCTTGGTGTAGTGTGGGATGACGCTCTAACCCACTGAGCCACCTGGCCAGGGCATTACTCACATCTTTTTGCTTTTTCCTTATTTCTTTTTCTAGTCTTATATTTCAGAACTGTAAAATTTTAATGACTTTGCAAATAGGTCAAGAAGCTATAAAAACATACAGTAGAAAGATGCTCCAGTTCTTACAGAGGCAGAAGAAAGATGGAAAGAGATACCGTGAAGACTAATCCAAAGAGAGCTGGGGTAGCATCATGAAACTGAGTTAAATGAGACTCTAAGGCCATAAGCTGTAATACTTTAAGAATCACTTAGAGATCAAGAGGGACATGTAATGAAAAGAGGAAGATAAAGTTCTAAATTTGTGTCTAATAACAGCTTCAAGATCCATAAAGCAGACAGTGACAGGTCTGAAAGGAGAAACATTCACAAGTGAAAGGAGATTTAAACTCATCGTTCAGCAGCTGATAGAACAAGAGGAAGCATTATCTTGAGGTTAAGAGCATAGACTTTGGGGTTTCAGAGACTGGGGTACAAACCCTGGCTTTGTACATCTATTAAATGGTAAAATAATGAAGAAAATGAAGCAAGGGAGTGATTACTGTGAGAAGTCAGGCCAGCATCCCCTGGGTGGGGGAGCGAAGCGGGACAGAGAAGGGGCCAGGGTGGGGTGGGGGGTCCATTTCCTGGGTAGCAGTTACATAGGGGTTTGCTTGATAACATTCAGTATAGTGTATGTGTATGTTTTATTCCATGAGGCTAGATTTCACACTTCAGTGTTTTAAGAAAACACTAAAAGTTCTGGTTTTGTACTTGGCTTGGGGAAGTTACCTCGCCTTTTCAACCCCCAGTCTCACTGATGACAAGGCAGTGAGGGCAGTGCCGGCTTTTCGGGTGTCGTGAGCCTGCAGACGCAACCGTGAATGTTCAAGGGGACACTGGACTCCCCAAGTTGACCTAAGAACCCGTAATTTTTGCCCTGCTGCCAAGCCCTGGTGAGCTGCGTCCCCGGGGGTGCTGTGGACACGGCTGTGGGCATCCTGCGAGCTGTCCCAAGTCACTGGAGCTGTGTCGGAGCCCAAGGGAGGCCTCTGAGCCCACTGGCTACCGGCGAACAGCTTCAGCTGGGATGTTCACCTTCTCATTCACACGAGGAGTTTACTCGGAGAAAAGTCCTGCACGAGGAAACTCGGATTCTGCTGGAGCAGCCGGGCAGGCAAGCAGCGTGGCTTCGCAGGATGTTGCTGGAAGGGACGGGGAGGTCACCTAGTGCAGTGGCTTCTAAACGTCTCAATTCAGTAATGAAAACTGTCCTTCAAAAGTTTTACGTATGGAAGCCCAACAGAACTGGATGAAAGCTGCTCTCATCTGGTTGGAGCAGGGAGTGGAGGCCTGGGACTCTGGGCTCTTAGGACGGCCCTGAGGTGCCCCACGGAGCCGCAGGGAACCATTTGAAAGGCATTGATTTAGCGCGCCCGCCTTCATTTATAGGTGGGATTCAGGGTGGTTAGGGGCCAGTGGGTAGGTGATTAGCACCAGCACCTGTGCAATAAGCTCCTGCGGTGGTTACTTGAAAAGATCATCCTCAAATTTAACAAGTAATATTTAATGTGCCACTTCATTTAAAATGCAGACGCATCCGCCCAAACAACCCCTGAGTTCTACAGGGTGTGTTGGTTTTGGTGTTGGGAGTTGTGCTGGTCCTTCAGATCCAATGTCTGGTTGAATCCTGGGTCTCCTGCTGAAGTGATGTGATTACGTGTCTGTGGGACCTACATGATGCCCCTGTAGAAAGTTCAGGGTCCCGTGAATGAGAATGCAGCCTGCACAAGTAGGGAGTCTGACTGCTGATCCTTGAAACAAGGATTTAAACTAAAAAGGAGGCTTTTCCCCACAAGTTACCTCTTATTTAAACAATGCCAGTTTTAAAAGCTGCCTAGCACTGACTCCCAATTCTCCAGCCAGGTTTCAGAGCCTCCTGGGACTGCCCTGAGTAAGGTCGCAGGATCAAAACAGAATTCTAGGCCTGGAAGGAACCTTAGAAATTGACAACCTGATCTGGTAAATGAAGAAATAAACTTTCTGTTCCTTATTGCAGTAAAATAAATGATACAAAGTCTACCATTTTCACCATCAAAGGAGATCAACTCCTAAGTGACGTGCCCAAAGGTATCTCCTCCCATTGCAGAGGGGCGCTGCCTCAAAATGCAAAGGTTTCAGAACCCAGGTGACCTGACTTGAGAATAACGCACAGACTCCAGTTCCACGTGAGTGATTAAAACAGCTGAGCCCTGCTGGGCCCAAATCCGACACTGCCGTGTGCAATGATAAACATTTAGCTCCACAATCGGGCGAGAAGCTCTCTGTTGGTGTTGGTAAAGTTATTCACTTTTATCATTAAGATCTTAAATCAGCCTAACACGCAGCTCCATCTAGAGCTTTTGCCGGGACGAAGATGGTCAAGGCATGGACGGCCAGGGTGAAATAACAGAAGAGAAGAACCCCGACACCCAGGGGAATAAGCGGTGGTTGTGGGCAGCTGCTTCCACGTTCTTCTTTCAGCTGAGGGAGGAGCATTATTAAGGGAGCTTCTGTCTGTCCTCCTGGTTTAGTGAGAGAGAACTGAAGTTCAGGTTGCAGAGACCAGGCTTCTCTGGGTTGGTACAGGTCTGGTGGGTAATTATTTCTCCTCATGTGTCAAGAACCGCTAAGGGGAGAATGACGGGGTCCAGTCTCTCAAAGGGCAAGAAGCTGAAACACCTTGTTTGGTAAGATCGAAAGCCACAGGCAGCCTCCTTGTCGGGGACAGGAATCTGGACCCCCAGGATTTCAGCCGGAGCAGGATTAGTGGGAGAGCTGAGCTGAGGGGAGGTGCCCCCAAAGAAGGGGACTCCGAGTTTCAGAGGCAAACCGTAGGCATCTCAGGGGACAAAGAGCCTCGTTAAGAGATTTTAAAAATGTATTTTCTAAACTTCTTCCACCATGGTGGGGTTGCTCAGTGGGTTGAGGTGTCATCCCATACACCAAAAAAGTTGCAGGTTCGATTTCTGGTCAGGGCACATACCTGGGTTGCAGGTTCAGCCTCTGATTGGGGCACGTACAATAAGCAATCGTTTCTTTCTCTCATTGAAATCTCTCTCTCTTTCTCCCTTCCTCTGTCTTTACAATCAATAATAAAATATCCTCTAGTGAAGATTAAAAAAAAGAACTCTTCCTACAACGCTGCCCCCGAGCTACCCAATTTCCCTCGCCAGAAACAGCTGCTGTTAGTTTCTCACGTACCCTCTGGCAGTATTTTTTCATAGATGTGCATGAATCTTGCCGCTTTTGGAACACAAATGGCAGCATATACTGTACACACTCCTCTGCGTTCTGCTTTTCTCAGTTAAACGAGTGCCATATATTAAGAAAAACCCTTGGATAAAATTCATGTAGTGAAAAATGATTCCTTGGTGGGAGATGGAGAAGTATTGCCGTATTTTCAGACTATAAGACCCACTCCCCTGCCCCCGTCAATTTGGGAGGAAAATGCATGACCCTGCTCCTGCCCCCTGTGACCCTGCTCCACCGCCGCCCCCACCTCCCCACAGCGAGCCAGGTAAACTACATTCAGACTGTAAGACGCAACCCCCCCTTTCCTCCCAAATTTGGGGGGAGTGAGTCATATAGTCCGAAAATACGGTATTTGCTTTGAAGAAGATTCCTTACTTATAGACAGACTCAGGCAGGGTTCCCTGAACGGAGACCCACATGAATTCATTTTCTCGTGTGTGTGTGTGTGTGTGTGTGTGTGTGTGTGTGTGTGAGACTTCCCTCTGTCCCTCTCTGTCTTTGTTTCATCAGTTTCTGATAAAAAGAGCGGGGGCCTGGAGCCCGCCCTTGCTGGCCATCACTCAGGGGGTTCTGGTTGTTATCCAAGCTTGGGCACTTCTGAGGTGAAAGGGGCGCCCCACACACCACACCAGAACCCCGGTCTCAGACCAGGGTGCTCTCAGGCCAACCAGGGTGTCTGGTCTCCCCACCGAGACTCTCCCTGGGCCTCTTCATCCAAACATGGGGACGTGCACACGGCGTCCTGAGAAAGAAGAAACTTTCTGAATAACCCAATTAGCAAAAATACATAAACGCTTGGGCAAATTATGTGTAAACAGTAATCAGTTGTATAAATAAAGGGAAACAAAGCAGCTGTTTTGGGAAGCAGTGATGTCATTCACGCCCGTGAAAGGGGCCGTCATCCAATGCCCCATGGAGAGGAGGCTGGGGACAGGAACAGTTTGATGATTTATTAAGAGTGACAATTTATGCTGAGTGAAATAAGCCAGGGGTTGAAAGACAAATACCATATGATCTCACCTTTAACAGGAAGCTAAACAACAAAACAAACAAACAAGCAGAAAAAAAAAGAAACAAACAAAAAACAAAGACACTGAAATAGAGAACAAGGAATAGTGACCAGAGGGGAGAAGGAAGGGAAGTTAAGGGGAAAATGGGGGAGGGATTTGGAGGAACAAATAGGAAGGACACAGGGACGAGAACTAAGGGGGGGTGGAAATGGGAGGGAGGTGGGGAGCAAGGGGCGGGGGAGGCTGGGATGGGAAAAATAGACAAAAAACTGTACTTGAAAAATAACTAAATAAAATTTTTTAAAAATTTAAAATATAAAAAAAAAGTGACACTAAATCAGCACAAACGGAGTATTGGGTATTTTATGAGCACAAAATGTGATGGAGTTTTATGTACACATACACGTAATAGATCACATGTTCCAGAGCATTATCATAGCCCACTTTTCCAGCTTAGAAATAGTGAGAAGGAACTCCTTGTCTAAGAAACTTTTATGACTCAGGTCCCCATAAACTGCTAAAGACACAGATGCTGTGGTCCGCACCACAGTGAGGGTGTCCTGGGTGACTGACTTGTGTGTGCACAGACAGGTGGGAACCGTGTCAAATGTTAGTGTGAGAAACGGACAAAGAACAGTGACAGAAAGTTACTGTGCCCGAATGTCCTCTAGCCCCACCCCTCCCTCTGCTCCTGAGTGGAAACCGGTGAGCCGGCCAAGCTGCGCCAGAAAGCCAGGTCCCTTCCTTCACGAGAACTTACATAAGCAAACTCCAGGATCCCACTGGGAAAACAGATGGCTCAACAGAGCCTGTTGAGAAACCCTCATGCAGAAAGCTTGAGTGTCTCCTGCATTCGAGCCAAAGGATGACTAAAGCTCCCTCCATGGAGGGCAACTGGGGCTACTTGGGAAAGAGTGATGGAGAAGTTTCCTCCTTTTCCCAGAAAACCCTGCACCTCCCCTGCAGACTACTGCTGGCGGTGTGCCAGGCTCTCAAGGTTAAGGCACAAGAGCAGGTCTTGGTTAACTAACCTGGGCCCATGTCCAGGGCAGAAGAGACGCTCCTAGGGACAGCCTTCTCTCTCTTCTGCTGAGCCTTTTCGTCAACTCCCTGCAGAAGCAACCTCAGCCAAGGCTTGCTGTTAAGTACCCTTGTTCATCTTTAATCACCAACCTCAAAGCCAAGTGTTGCAGAAATAACATTTCCCTTGTGTAAACGGCAATTCCTGTTCCTTTCATATCATCTCCCTTGTTTTTGTTGTTGTTATTCCTGTGCATACAATAATCACAGAATTCACTTGTTTATTTATTCAACAGATATTTATTGAGAGTAGTGTGTGCTGGATGCTGTTTTAAGAACTGGGCCACGCTGATGAATAATACATCTGTGGCCACCGTTTGTATGGTATTTACGGCCCCAGGGGAAAAAGACAGGAGACAAGAGAATAAATATAAAATTACACATCTGTTAAATTATAGAAGAAAACCACAGGGTGAAGTAAAAGAGAAAGACGGGGGTGGGAGGCTGGGGGGCCGGGGAGGGGTGTAACAGTGACTAGGGCGGCTCCGGGAGAATTCAGTCCTCTCAGGCGCTCTAGCAGCTAGGCCGTCTCAAATAACGCAGTGTGCTCGGCAGGCAAACAAAAATAAGTTTGTTTTAAGACAATTATGATGCTTTCCCTTCCAAGGGCCATTGCTAAGCCCTTCTGTGTAGCAGTTCTGGAGCTGAGGGTTGTCTTCAGCCCCAGAAGGTGACCAGCATCTGGAAGAGGCTGCTGGATTCATCACTGTGTTGCTCATATTTTGGTGCCTTTTTTGGTGACTGTTCCAAGGAGGCAAAGAGTAAGAGCGACATGAAGCTTGTGCTATTACCCTTCACCCAAGTGAGCCCCCTCCCTGCTGCTAGCCCATCTCTTCTGACCCCCAAGGCCTTTCTCCCACCCTGGGAGCAGAAGGTAAGCCCTGTGTCAAGCTTCTGCAGAGTCAGGTCGGAAGGCCCACTGTCCAGAAGAGACCTCACGAACTCGGGGAGAGCGTGCTTTATAGAGGCCTCTGCCAGCTGCAGTTTCAGGTCATGAAAAGTGGACTTCGGTGCCACGGCACACTTTTAATTTTATTGTCTGGTGGTGGTTGATCATTAGTTCCACCAGCCATTGTTCTAAGCAACTCACTTAATTCTCATAACTACCCTAGAAGATGGATCCTCTTGTCATTCCATTTCACGGATGAGTGCAGTGAGTGCCAGCAGCTCGCCTGGGGCCACTCAGCTAGTCAATAGCAGGGCACGGCGTTGCACCAGCGGTCCAGCTCTACAGCCCGTCTGCTGGACTACCGCACCGCGTGGCCCCCTGGTATGTCCATTAATATACTTTAACAGAGCACAAAAACTACATGAGTGACCAACATCATTTCTTTTATAAACTAGCCTCTCTCTTGGTGAAGTAAGTGATTTTAGGACGAGGTCATTTAAGGACTTTGAGCCTGTCTGGTGCTTTTGGCAAGGAAAAAGCACCAAATAAGCAAGCTATAAATAGAAGTGAAAACCTTCCATTATAATGTTGCCATGTGGCCTCTAATTTTATTTCTGTTAGGGCAGGTACGTACATTATAATGTGGGAGCCAAAAAGCCAGGGGTTTATGCTTTTAGGGTCCAAAAGATAAGCCCCTAATTCCCTACATTGACCTCTCATCCTGTTTCCCCCTTTCTGTTGTTCTGGGCTCGATTTCTATGGAGACAGAATTATATGTGTTTCTCATACAGTGCTAGAAGACGTGTATTTCCCCCCATGTTTTGGAGGCTTGGTGTGGGTGAATGGGGAATTTCACAGCTTCACAAAACACCGAAAGGCTGGTTGCCTTGTTGGACAGGGTCAGCTGCCCCATTTTATTTTGCTTTGTCTTTGCTGTCTGTTACCAGCAAGAGTAACTCATCCTGAAGGTTTGTATGAAAACAAAATTTGAGTTTCTTCTGCTCTTGTGATGATTTGCCTCTTGCCTTGGACCAGAATCCGTTAGCAGTCTGTCCCCAACACCCAGGCGTCGTCTTTTGAAATTTAACAGCAGAGGGCGCTGCGCGCCTGTGGTTGCCCAACCCTCGGCCAGCAAAAGAAGAGGATTAAAAGAGCCCCTGCTAGTTTGGCCAGCCTGAAAGAAGGCTTCTAATTGTCTTGTTCTCGTGCTGCCTTTGAAGACCTCGGCTGTGGGTTGTGGAGTAATCAGACGTTTCCCAAAATGCAAGCGGGGAATCAAGAGCTGAGGTGTGGCCTCTGGAAATAATCTATCATTTGCGTTCTTGAGAAATTTAACCCTTCTCTGATTAAATGGACACTTGATATATTATGCATTTAACTCCACCAAGACAGAGATTCTGAATAGTGATGGGTCCTGATTAACTTCAGAAAACAACATCTATTATTCCCATTCTCTAAGGCTTCCTCTGAATTCCCTTGTCCTAATTCTACCAATGGCTACAAGATAACATTTTTTTTCTTCTTTTTTGAAAACTGAGGCGTGAATGTTACCTCCAGGTTGCCTCTCAGTCTTTCTCCATCTTCCTGACATCCTGCCTCTTTAACTGCCTCCAGCCCTCTTACCTCTTGGTTGTTAATAGAAAGCAACAGGGACGTTCAGTATTTCCAGCTCTTTCAGTCATGCTTGGCTCAAAGCAACTTGGCTTTAGAAGAATCTAGATGTCCCCCAGTGATAAATCAGTGGGTGATTTATTTTGATAAAACCCTCCACAGCAGGCTTGCAGGGCAAGACACACTGGTGAGTTCAGGATATTACCTGATGGACACACACTGAGTTTGCTTGCTGCTGCTTACAATCGTGGAACCTATCTACCCTGGGAAGCTGGCATTAACGGTTTCTATGTGGTTTCACAGCCACTGAGAGAGACAGGGCTGTGCAGAGGGACCGTGGGCAAAACACGAAGAAGCTGTGGCTGCAAGACCAGACTCGGACGGCATCAACGCTGACCTGGAGTAAAACTTGACAAGATTCTAGACATGAACAGAATACGCGTACTGACGGACGGACAAGGAGGCAGAGAGATCACCACCTGCGCTCCCTTTCTGGAACAAACCAACAGTTTCTGCTTCGATTTGTTGGCGGAACGTCAGCAAAACGAGAGAAGAGTTTGAGAAAGAGGAACATATAGGATTTAAGGAACGGTGAGACGATGCAGGATGCAGGTGAGGAAATTGCGAAGTAGCAGCTGAGTCATTTGACAAGGAACATTGAAGTCCTGGGTGAGCGGAAGGCATATATATGCCTTATCTTCCAATGAGACAATGGAAATACAATTGGAAACCACTAAAAAAAAAAAGAGAGAGAGAAACACTGTACAAGAAAGTCACAGTCTGAAAATAAAGCAAGCTATGACTGTTTGAAATGAATTTGAGAACTGACGAAGCAGAAGGAGCAGTATTTGCTTTCGCACCAAGGCCAAGCCCCCTTTAGTCAGGTAATCTGGGGGAGGGGGTGGGACTACGCATACTCTGAATTCAGGCACAATCATTTTTGGGGGGTACAGCCATTTTGGCTTTATAATGATTGTTAACACAATTGCTTCCCCATGATGCACTTTCCTGTTTCTTTTTCCACTGCCTGCTTTTTATAGGATAGTTTCATAGGACATTTTTAGGTGATGGGTTCAATGTATTAATTGCTATGAAATGAGCACCGACCAACCTCAACAAATATTTACTGAGTGCCTACCATGTGCCAAGTGCTATTCTGGGTGCATGGAACACAACAGTGAATAAGACAATGCCTGCCCTCAGTAGAGCTTATTATGTCTTAGCGATGCAGACACACGATAAACAATAAATCTGATTGATACAGGAAATCAAAAAAGGTAGAGGGAAGGGGAGAATTGGGAGGGGGAGGACAGTAGTGGGGTGGGCAGAGATTTGAAATCAGGTGAGCATGGAGGGCCCCACTGAGAAGATGGATCAAGCAAAGACTCGGCAGAGATGAGGGCACCAGGCAAAGGGGTATCTGAGGGCAGAGCGTGGGGACAGAGTGCCAAGCCCTGAGGCTGGAATGCGCCTGGCCTGCTCCAGGGACCGCAAGGAGCCGGAGTGGCTGCAGTGGGGGCTGGAGTGGAAGGAGAGGAGCTTGGAGAGGTGAGGGTCCTGGTGGGCCTGGCAGAAGTGCAGCTCTTGCTCTGAGTGACGTCTCGCCCGCCGAAGCATTTTAAGTGCAAGGGTCAGGGTCTGACTACTGTTTTATTTTATGGTTGTGTTTTCATTGATTGGATTTGATTTTTTTTCTGACTTTCACTTCAAAATAATCAGCGTGGTCGTTCTACTGAGAGAAGACTCGAGGAGACAAGGGAGGTGGTGGGTTCCGTTAGGAGGCTAATGCGGTAACCAGGTGATTGAAGGTGGCGGCTCGGATCCAGAGTCCGGGTTCTGGAGGGACTTGGAGGTAGAGCCCGGGGACTTCCTGATGGATTGGATTGGATGTGGGAGTGTGTGAGGCAGGAGTGAAGGACGACCCTTGACCTTGAAGGATGGTGCCAGTCAGGAAGGGGCTGGGGCTTCAGGGCAGGGCCCTGGGAGTCCCTTGCTGGGTCTCAGCACTGTGGTGCTGCTGGGTGGGGGTCCCAGGAGAGGTGCCAGGACAGCAAGGTCACCTGGGGAGCTGTGCACACCCTGTGTGTCTATCATGGTGCTTACTGGCTGGTAGCAGCCCTGGATATTCTGCTTATAACTCAGCTTTTCCCCTTTCCTTTCTCTTGAAAAATGAACTTAGAAGTAAGCTTGGATTTTAAACTTTTTTGAAATTAAAAAGCAGGTTTTTGATTATCCGCTTACATATCAGAGAGGTCTTCAGATTTTTATGGGGCTAATTTAACTATCTAGAAACAATGTTTCTCGAGTTAATTTAAAAAAACAGCAAAGTATAGTAAACAAAAAAGAAAAAATTGGGAAAAGCCCGATGCTTTTAGATCCCACAGTTTTCATCGTGCCATTTTGATTATAAGGAGCTTTAACTCAGGAGATGTTTTCTCTGAAATACACACGTTGAATTCAGAACCATACCATTTGATGACTTTCATCACAACAATATAAGTTAGGCATAAAGAATTATAGTGGCCCAACTGACTCTTAATATTTTTTTAAAGGGGAAGGGAAGGAGAAAGAGTTAGAGAAATATCAATGTGTGGTTGCCTCTCATGTAGCCCCCACTGGGGACCTGGCCTGCAACCCAGGCATGTGCCCTGACTGGGAATCGAACCAGTGACCCTTTGGTTCACAGCCCACACTCAATCCACTGAGCTACACCAGCCAGGGCAACTCTTAATATTTTTTACAGTTTCGTTTCTTTTCTTTTTTTTTTTTTTACCTTTTAAAGAAATCTCTAATGTACCTGATGAAAATGTCTGAAGTTCAGCAGCTATTTAACTTTATGCTGATTTCTTTTTTTAGTTACATTCAATACTTCTTCAAAATGTTAGCTGCAGTTATTTCTAGGTGATGAGATCAAATTTTTGTTTCTTTCTTTTTAAAAATATATTTTATTTATTTATTTTTAGAGAGAGGGGAAGGGAAGGAGAGAGGGAGAGAAACATCAATGTGTGGTTGCCTCTCATGTGTCCCCTACCGGGGACCTGGCCTGAATTCCAGGCATGTGCCCTGACTGGGAATCGAACCAGCAATCCTTTGCTTCACAGGCCCGGGCTCAATCCACCAAGCTGCACCAGCCAGGGCTGATTTTTGTTTCTTAAAATAAAAATCTTTAAATTGTTTCAATTTTCCTCCTTATACTTTACAGTAGTTTCCAACACTTCTCAGGGAAAGTCTTTTTTATGATCCCTTTATGTAATACCTTTCTGGTTAGAAAAAGCAAGAACTATGATTTTTAAAAAATCCTCACCCAAGGATTTTTTTAATTGATTTGAGAGAGAGACACATCAATGTGAGAGAGAAACATCCATCAGTTGCCTCCAACTGCAGGCCCTCCAACCAGCCATGGAACCTGCAACCTAGGTATTTGACCTGCCCGGGAATCAAACCCTGAACCTCTTGGTGTACTGGACGATGGTCCAACCAACTGAGCCACCTGGCCAGGGCTAAATACAGATTTTTTTAATTAAGTAAGTAGGTTTATATATTTTTTTTAATCAGGAAAGTGTGACTACAAGAATTAATTTGAGACATATAGTTCTGAAAAAAGGTAGAAATTGGACGAAGAACAGGAAAGACTGATTAGGGCTGGTGGCCACACACACTGGAGAGAGAGCGTGTGTCGGGTCTCAGCTATGGTCAGCCCCCAGATTTTCCAGGACGAAGAATTACCCAAATATTCCAAACAAGGAACAATGAGACCTCTGAGCTCAGTAAGCATCAGATGAGATATGAGAAGGCACACACGTATTTTTAATTCTTATAACAGACACAGTCGATACTGCAGACCTGAATGAGAAGACAGTGGGATTTGGTTGAGCAAAAATGGAGAATGCGCTGTTTTGGGAAGAGACACCAGGTTCCAAGGGATGAATTTTAAAAGCCTTGTTGATGCATCAAGTCAAGTTCAAACAGAAAACGGGAGCTCGGTTTGAAGAGGAGGAGCAGGTCAGTACACTGGTTCATAATCACGTGGTTTACGATGCAAAGTCTGAACCTCGCTGGTCAGAGATATTATTCTCCTTTCTCTAGTTTCTGCATACTACTGTAGCGCTTCAAAAATATAGGAATAAAAAAATTCTGTGAACCTAGGAGAGTGTCAAATAACCCTGGAAAGGGAATCCAGGGGGATAAGAAAAAAAATAGAGAGATGATGAAGACGAAAACTGACCTAAACTTAATCCTTCTGTAACTATGAAGTGTAACTGTGTGATAACCAATTCTGTTGTCGCTGGGGTGCTTTGTGTTTTCCCTGCTTTTATGATGTTCGAGGCTTCATCAAAGTGACAAAGAACTGTGGTGTCACAGGGGCGGTGGGAGCAGTTTGGACATTGTCGGTTAAGCCGCCAGTGGGTCGGTGACTGCCAGCGAAGAGCGGAAGCTCTGCACTGAGAGCCCACGGGGTTGAGGGTTTGGTTCACACTATCTCCCTGACCCTAGGACCCGCGACCGTCCATCTCTATGCTGAACAACAGCAGCAAGCCTTCGTCATGACTTCCTGGCCATTGGCTGCTCAGTTTGTTCTGCCTGCTGGGGAGAAATTTCTCCTGGGAAGAGGTCAGTGTTTCTATAAAAGCCTGCCCTGTTCCTTTGGGTTTTCAACCTCTTTGTAATTTTGAATTGGGAGTGCCTCAGAATGTCTTTTTATTGAGTCATTTGTGGAACTCTAACCTACTTGCATCTATAATTTGTTAGCTGGTTTTCCAACTTGGCAGCAAATAATTGTATATTTTTCACTTATTATTCAACAAAGACTTACTGAGAACTCCTTTTGCGTCAGGCCCTGAGGTCACGCACGACCATGATTGAAAGCAGGCACGGAGCTGCCCGCACGGGGCTGAGAGTCCAGTGGGGAAGGCAGACGAGTCTCAGACAACCACAGGCGACACTGGCTGGAGTACAGGGGCCGTACACGGGCTTAGTGAGGGCTCTTGGTCGAGGCTGGGGGTGGGTGGACAAGGAGGTTTCCCTGAGTAGGTGATATTGGACGGGGAGGAATTCACTGTGTGAAGTGGGGGGTACAGTGTTCTGAGAAGAGGGCTGTGCAACCCCCCCGGGGGGCTGGAGTGGGGCATGCGAGGCACGTGGGACACTGAGGCAAAGGCGGCAAGGTAGATGGGCCCAGATCAGGCCTGCTCGTGGAGGCCATATAGTATGTATCCACTGGGGGTTGGGGGGCGAGAGCTTTATGGAGACGTAATTCATATACCGTGAAATTCATCCATGTAAACTATAGGATGCACTTATTTTTAGTATATACACTGAGTTGAATAATTACGACAGTCAGTTTCAGAACATTTTCATCACCCCCAAAAGAAATTCCATGTTCTTTAGCAGTTGTTCTCGTCCCTCCCTGTTTGGGTTCTGGACTCAACTCTGATGTGCGAAGAAGGACATACATCCCTCACGCCCCCAACAAGCAAAATTCTGGGTGGATGTGTGAGGGAAACACCACCAGCAGTTCTGGGGCACAAGCTGGGCGTCCTACAATGCAACTCAATTCTTTTTTCCTTTTAATCAGTTGAGGGTTATTCTTTTTTAAACAAGGATTTTGTTTAGCCCTGGCTGGTGCGGCCTGCAAACTAGAGTTGCTGGTTCAACTCGTGGGTTGCAGGCCCGGTCCCCAATAGGGGGTGCATGAGAGGCAACCACATATTGATGTTTTTCTCCCTCTCCTTCTCCTTCCCCTCTCTCTAAAAACGAAAAGAAAAACACAGGCCCCAGACAGCATCCCTCATGCTAAAAGCCCATGTTACCAAACCTAAATTTAATAATTGATCTGATTGCAGTTTCAACCTCTCCCAGAAACAAAATCTTAATGAACCAGTTCCAGTTGACCACCAGTAAGGTAACTTGTCACATGGGTCCTCTCTACCCGTAGAAGGAAGAAGCTCTCTGCATGATGAAAATCCTTGGTTTTCTTTACCCAAAGAAAAAATGCCCCCAAATAACCCTTTCTTTTCTTTTATTAGTATCTTCCTTGCTCCACCCTTCCTCCCATCAAAATCTTCCATTTTGTACAACTCCCTCCATTCACCCTTCTAGTTGCTAGATGGGATGCTTAAAAAAGCCATTTAGATCTTTTAAATTTTTTTCTAAGATTTTATTTATTTATTTTTATAGAGGGGGGAAGGAGGGAGTAAGAGAGGAAGAGAAACATCAATCTGTGGTTGCCTCTCACACGCCCCCTACTGGGGACCTGGCCCACAACCTAGGCCTGTGCCCTGACTGGGAATCCAAGCCGCGTGACCCTTTGCTTTGCAGGCCAGTGCTCAATCCACACCAGCTGGGCTAGATCTTCAAATTCACTCAGGTGAATCTTGTTTCTTTAACACCACCCCCCTCCAGGAACTAAACACTCTTTCCTCACTCCCTATCCATTCCTCGTTTGTGTCTCCATTTGCAAAACCCAAAAGGAAGCCCTGGGAAGGGAAGCCCAAGGCAGTCCATCCAGGTCCAGGCAGGAGCAGGAGCGGGAAATACACAGCACAGATGGTAATTTACATCCTGAAGAGGACGTGAGAGAGAAATGAGGCTTGAGACAGAGTCTTGAGTCCTTGAGATGTTGCAAGTTGGGATAAAGGAAGATGAGCAAGCTGGCATAGAAGAGAGGGACGAGGGGCGAGACAGCCAGGAAATACGGAGAATGCCCTAGAAGCCAAGTTAAGGCCGAGACTTCATTGTCAGTTTTCACAGATATAATTACCCACTCACAGAGCCATAATTTTCTTGCTTTTATCTCTTTTATCTACTAGAGCCCAGAAGCATGGGAAATGGAACTGCCTTTTGGATCTTGCCCTTGACCACAGGCAGCCCCATCTAAGGCCAGAGTCCCCACCGTCTCAGCTAGTGCCCTCACTGACCACACAAATGAGTCTCCATTGAGGCACCCCCCGCAGTTTACCTGGTGTCTGAGAGCACAGGCTCTGGGCAAAGTGCCTGGGTCTGAGTTCTGGCTAGCTACAGGACGAATGAGTGAACTTCTCGGTTTACCCATCTGGAAAATGGAAGTGATAACATTTGTGAGGACCAACTCAGGCATTCCAGGTGAAGACCTGGGACATAGTAATTGCTCAGAGTGCTGGCTATTTTAATTTTAGCAATGTCTGAGATATAGTAGATGCTCAATAAATATTTGTTAAATAAATACATTATTCTAGTTAAAAATATTAAATGAAAAAGATGGACTACTAAGTGATAGTTGTAAGAGATTATCTTAAAAAATTAAAGGCCTCTAAGGTTTAAAAATTTTCAATACAGTAATAAAATGAAGATATCAACTTTAAACCGATGGTAATCTAAATGTTACGTTAATTGAATATTCCACTTGGTTTTCAGAGAGGGAAGGAGTTGCATAGATTGGTACAAAGAGGCACGATGATATTAAGAAGTCAAGAGGGTTCTGGAAGGTTCCCCAGCAGGGATCAGGCACAGCTGGGCCTGGGGAGGAGGAGTAGGGAGGGCAGTTGAGCTTCGGTGAGCACGGAAAGGTCATTTAGCCCAGAGTGCGGGGTATCGGAACAGAAAATGTTATGTTTGCCTTAATTTATTTTATTTTATTTATTTTTAGAGAGAGGGGAAGGAAAGGAGAAAGAGAGGGAGAGAAACATCAGTGTGTGGTTGCCTCTCATGTGTCCCCTACTGGGAACTGGCCTGCAACCCAGGCATGTGCCCTGACTGGGAATTGAACCAGCACCGCTTTGCTTCACAGGCCCGTGCTCAATCTACTGAGCTACACCAGCCAGGCCCCTTAATTTATTTTTAATTGTTTTTCTTAAATAGAGGTTCTTTTGGACCAAATAAGAAGCATGTTATCGTGGTTATGCAACAGAATGTCCTGTTCTTAGGAAATAACAGGAAGTATTTACAAGGCAAAGAAGTTTACGATGTTTGCTAATGACCCGTAAATGCATGATCAAAACCAAGAGTATGTGCAGAGATGACATGCAGTGAGAGAGAGCGATAAGGCAAATCTGGCAAAATGTGATAATTGGTGATTTATTTTAGGGGAAAAGTGTATAGAAGTTCACTGCACTTAATTTTTCACTTGAATTTTTTCCAACATAAAGAGCAGGGGAAAAGGCAACATGCTTATTATGTGACAATTGAGAAAAATAGAAATGTGGAAAGAAATGAATACCTAAGATTCCGTGTTGCTATTTCGGTGCATTACTTTTCGTTCTTTCTTAGGCTTTTACAAGTCGTGTTTGATATTATACTATATATACACACGTGTAATGTAGATTTAAATAAGACACATTCAAATAGCTCCTTGTGTCAATTTAGATGAATAGAAAGGAAACAAATAATTTTAAGCATTTAGAGTTTTTAAAAGAACCTAACATTGGATATTCTTTTTTAAAAGATTTTATTTATTTATTTATTTATTTTTAGAGAGAGGGGAAGGGAGGGAGAAAGAGAGGGAGAGAAACTTTGGTGTGAGAGAGAGACAGCAATCGGTTGCCTCTTGTGTGTGTGTCCTGTCCGGGTACCAAACCCCGCAGCCTGGGCCTGTGCCCTGAGCAGGAATTGAACCTTCACTTTGTGCGATGATGCCCAACCAATGGAGCCACCCTGGTCAGGGCTCAATGCATTTAGTGCATCACATATTCTTTGTGTGGTGCGCGTCGGGGGGCGGTGGTCACGCCCTGTGACCTTGAGGAAGTTCCTTAGCCCTCCAGTTCTGTTTCCTCATCTGTGGCGTGGGGATAACAATGGTTGTTGCGGGGATGAAACGAGTTATGTGTGTGGAGCCTTTAGAAAAGTGACAGGCATGCAGTAATGACTTAGTGCATGTGGGTCATTACTGTCACCAGCATCACCATGATTAGCTCAAGGAGCCAGGCGGTGAGAATGACTCAGGAGATTATTTTTGTTTTGTTTTGGTTTGGTTTGGATCGTGACGCCAAGGAGACCAAGGCCCTCGAGCATTCCCAGTTCTTAGAAGTCACCTCCAGATGGTGGATACTCTGAATGTCAGAGCCACAGAATCGGTTTATTCCTCTCCCTGCTGGTGCCGTCACCCCAGAGGCAGCGATGATGAGAGTGCCCCTGTGTTTCATTTGCCACCTCTCTCCCCACTTCACCAAGCCTTCCTGGTCCCTTGTCACTTGCTGGCTTTGCAGTCTGCCTGGAACTCTCTCAGCCCCAGATATCATCTGGCTGACACGGCTTCACAGACCTTAGGTGTCATTTTCTGGTCCGCCTGGGACACAGATATTTTGCCTCAGCACCTGTGGGGTGGCATTTTCTCGGGCTAGCCTAAAAGAGCTCGTCTCTGGCTTTGGAAAGAGTACCTCTGCCTTTATTTTTGTTTTGTTTTGAAACTTTGTTTTGAAACTTTGTTTTGTAACTCCCTCCCCTACAAAAGATTATGCAAGAATAATAGGAAAGTTCATTTTGTATATCGTGGGAAACCCAGTCAAACATTTGAAATGCTCAACTATACCATACTCTGCCTAGAGAATATTCTGGCAATGGGTAACAAGAGCTATGAAACTTTTCAAACCTTTGGCCCACTGATACCAGTTTTGGGAACATACCCCAAGGAAATACCCCAAGGAACATAACCCGAGGAAATAACCCAAAAGGGAAAAAATGTAATTTGTGCCAAGATGTTCATGTGCTGCTATTTATAGGGGTGAAGAATTGGAAATAAGCCAAATGCCAAATAAGGGAATGAGTAGGCAAGTTATGGTATAGTGACCTAAGGACAGGCCAGCGAACTGTTTTAAACGACAGGAATATAGCCTCTGCTCACTCTACAGAATGTGTAGACTAAATTATTTTAAGTGGCAAAGAACACTGAACAGAAAGTTTACAACTCTATGAAATTAATTTTGTCTAAAAAAAAAGTTTGGAACTGAATTTTGAAGAAAGAAAAGTGCAGTTTAGAGCTGAGTTTGATACCCCTTCGTAAAATTGCTTGTGAGTAACAAACAGTGTTGCAATACACTCCAGGGTCTGACCATTTTGAACCTTAAAGAGCTATTCGAGCATATAAAGTTATAATATAAATCAGCCAGTAGGTTTTGTTTTGCAGCAAAAGGTCTTCCCACTTATGTGCCAAGGCATGAGGGAATGTGAACCCCAGCATCAGAACTCTCTGCTGTAGAATCCAGAGACGCCAAGAAAGGGGACGAGCGCCGCAGAAAAGATGTGCTGGGTGTCACAACCTGTCGGGAATCAGGCCACTGTCCCCTGGCAGAGCAGTCTTCAGACCTTGCCAGGGCGGGGGGACCAGGTCAGGGGGCACTGGCCACCCAGAGGCATGGCCAAGGTAAGGAAACTGATTTCTGCCACTTGGGTTGTCAAATCAATTCAGCCAAATTGATCTCTCAAAAGATTCGCTTGAGCTCATTATGAGGGTGGACCAAGTAGGGTTCAGTGGCGTGTGGCCAGTGGGCCAGTGTGGAAGGGGGAGATTTGGGTGAAACTCGGGGATGGAGAGATCAAATTGTGATGGCGTGCCTCAGCCAGGGTCCCAAGCCGTTCACACGGAGGAGGAAGGAATTCGATTTCCAATCTCTTTGCTTCTGGGTAGAAAGTAATGCAGCTGGTAAAGGACTGGACCCCAGTTCTGCGACGGGGCAGAATGAGAAGCATCTTACTGGCCTTCACACGGAGTTGCGTTGAGCTGATCTGAAGGCAATGACTTTGGAACATGAAGAGCAAAAGAAGGAAGCGAGGACGGCACTGAACGTTTGCTGGCTGCAAAACTACCCTCATGCTAAAAAACAACAACAACAAAAAACGTTACAGCACCATGTTGTTTCTTGTCGTGGTTACATTTCTGCCCTGGAAAGATTTATGAGAGCAAAGGAAGAGAGGAGCGCATAACGTAATTAGGAACAGGCCAGCTTGAGCGCAGTTATTCTAGCTGTGGCTTTCATTTGGTTAACAAACCCTGGATCTGGTTCAAATAAGCGGATTCGCTGTTTACTTATGTCTTTCTCTTCTGTCAACAGCTTCATGTCGACGTAGCAGCCCAGGCAGTGGCAGGAGACAGGCAAAGGGGGGCCTGCTTTCTGCTAAGAATCACAAGACCTGGGAACAGGTTACCTGACTTAGAGGGGTTAATTAATCTCTCTGGGCCTTAATTTATGAATCTGCGAAGTGAAAATAAAGAATTTTTTAAATAGCATTAGTGATGAGGAACTAAAGGAAATAAGGGCCAATTTAAGAAAAATAAAAATACTTATAGCCTTATTTTCCTTTTTATTAAGAAGTAACAACCCGGCGGCAGCTTTTTCATCTTTCACTCTGAAGTCAGATTTTGGGTTGCCCATTACTGGACTAGACAATTTCTAGTTTTGGTTCCAAATTCATTAGGTTTTTGTTCTCTAATGAAGCAGCTTTTGCCGACTGCTTCTTTGTACTATTGCTACTTGATTCTTTCCTTAATGACATCATGAGAGTTCTCTCCGCCAGAGCGTTTTCCATTCTCCAGAGGCTCTTGAAAAACCCTTGGATACAAATGATATTGTCCTATTTTATTTACACACACAGGCTTTAAAGGTAACTACCCTAGTTCGGCAGTTACAAACATCAATAAATGTTAATGATTCAACAGCCAGAGTCATGGCTTTCAAGGAAAGCAAATCAGCAAATTTTGACAGGTTATAAACCACCAGTGAGTTGATAAGGGCTGGATCTCCAAATACCCAGATGTGCCCTCAAACGAAATGGTCTCGGGACACACGCGGGAATGACGGAGCCCCTGCCCCCGGAAGTAGGAGGGGCGCCTTGACATCGCATCATTAAGATCTGATCGCGTGATCAGTCATCTCGCTTTAAAACTCTTTCAAGGTAAAGAATTAGATAAAGTTATAACACAGGGTATGATCCTAGGAAATCAAAAGAGATGGCAAAACCAAAGACCCTGTAAAACTCCCCCACTGAGTCTTTGGAAAAACAGCCTGGCAGTTCCCGAAAAGGTCCCACTTGTAGGTGTGTACGCACAAGAGGAGTGAAGCCACAGCTCCACACAGACTTGTGCGTGTATGTCCACAGCAACATTATTCATCAGGACCAAAATGTCCATCAACCAATGAACGAATGGACTAAATTTTGTGTATACATATACTGAAATATTGTTTGGATGTAAAAAGAAATGAAGTGCTAATACGTGTTACAACACGGATGATCCCTGAAAACATTGTGCTCAGCGAAAGAAGCCAACATGGAGGGCCACGCAGTGCATGATTCTGCTGATGCGAAATGTCTAGAACAGGCAAGTCTATGAGACAGGGAGCAGGCTGGCGGCTGCCGAGGGCGGGGTGGGCTGGGGTGGGCTGGGGGCGACTTCTGATGGGTATGGGGTTTCTTTACGGAGTGACAAAAAAGGTTCTAAAATTGATTTGTGGTGGTTGTACCATTTGCGGGATGTGTTGAACACTGTTGAGTTGTACACTTTAAAAGGATACGTTGTATGGTATGTAAATTATATCTCAACAAAGTTGTTACAGCCCTGACCAGTGTGGCTCAGTTGGTTGGGCTAAAGGTCGCCAGTTTGATTCCAGGTGAGGGCACGTGCCTGGCTTGTGCCTTTGGTCCCGTTCCTGCACCTGGGAGAGTCAACCCACTGATGTTCATCTCTCACATCTATGTTTCCTCCCCCCTCTGTCTCCCTCCCTTCCCCTCTCTCTAAAAATAAATGAATAAAATCTTCTTCAAAAGTTATTATACGTTTTTAAAAAGCTGTATAAATTTCATTAAGCACAAAAGCAAAACAAAAGCCTTAGGGGCAGCAGCCTCAGCCCAGAGAGCAGCAGTTGCGCTTTCTGAATGGGTGTGTTTTCCTCGGGCAATAACACACGTGTAGTGTAGTGTGCGTGTGTGTCACCCCCTACCCACCGCCCTAAAACTGCCAGTCTGCCAGAACAGTCTATCGACTTATGACATGCCACGAACCTTGGTTTAAAACTGTCATCGGTCACTTACCTTATTTCCAACCCTGAGCATTCATTCACAAGCCATTCCAATGCAAACTTACCTCTCTAACTTGGGGAGAGACCAGCGATCACAACGTGCTTACGCAGTGTCTGCGTCAGGAGCTGATCGCGGGCTGACGCTCTTCCTGGGCTTCACCCGCCACAAGTCCCAGACTGTTGGGGCCGTGTTTCCAGGCTTCTCCTGGAGGGCGTGCCGATCCAGGAGCAGGCAGCCGTCCCGAGCTTGTGGAGTCTCTGATGCAAACCACCTTGCCCAGGGTCTCCTTATTTTCTACCCCGTGTATGAATTTATATCAGACGTGCTTTATGGTAATTCCGTCTTCCTGCTCCAACTCTATTGTGGAAATAGTTAAGTTGCCTCACTGTCTGACATGGATAGTCTGAGCGTGATGTCTTTCTTTTTTTTTTTTATTTAAGATTTTACTTATTCATTTTTAGAGAATGGAAGGGAGGGGGAAAGAGATGGAGAGAAACATCCATGTGTGGTTGTTTCTCGCATGCCCCCAAATGGGGAACCTGGCCCACAACCCAGGCATGTGCCCTGACTCAGGATCGAACCGGTGACATTTTGGTTCACAGGCCGGCACTCAGTCCACTGAGCCACACCAGCCAGGGCTGTATATAATCTCTTTCTTGAAAAAAAGAACACAAAGAGCTGAAGTTGTTTTCTATACTGCTGTTAAAGTTACATGGTTAGGCCTGTTCTAAGAGTTATGTTATGAAACACCTTTGAAATATGCTATCTTCATATTTAGAAACAAATACTAGCTCACTGGGAGAATTACTCTAAGTTTTATAATGTCCTTTGCCCACTAGAAATCACATTTTCCACGGCTTAAGAATCATATCCGGTACCTGAAGGAGGCATGACACAGACCTACAGGGCTGAGGCAGCCAGAGGGTGAAGCACGGGCCCTGGGGGTCAGACTGCTGGTCCTTGAACTAGCTCCGCCACTCTGGGCGAGGTGCTTACCCCTCTGCATCTATTCATGTGCAGTGTGAGGGGGAATTATAGCACCCGCCTCACAGAGCTGTCAGGAGAATTGAGCTAACTATAAAATAAAATGCATACACAGGGGTCTGACATACAGTAAGCACTCAGTAACTTTTATCTGAATCTTTATCAACCTCACCAATTGCTGGGGGCAGGGGCACCATTTACTTTCCTCCAGAATCCCATTGCCAGGAACCTGGACTTGGTCCCTGAGGACAAAGAAATCACCGAGATGGGGCCCCGCCCGAGCAGTGAGGCTCAGTTCAGACAGAACGAGGCCATTTCCCTTCTCCCTTGGTGAAACCCTCGAAGTGTTTTAGGGTCCGGGCTCCCCCTGGAGAAACCAAATGCACTAGGGGGACTCAATTTTCCTAAAGAAATACATCCCAAAGGTCCTGCCCTTGGTGGACCCAGGGTTATGCTGATGAGTTAAGGCCTTTGGACCCCGCACAGAATAAATGGAAAAACGTGCAGCAGCTCTCTGGACCACGCCTCAGTGCTCTGACTTTTCCCGTTCAGACTTTAACTATAGCCCCAAACCTTGCTGACACAGGGTAATGGATTCCAGGATCTGCCTAGTTTTGTTCTGCTGCTCCAACTTGCATTCCCTGACTGCCTGGTTTGGTCACGACCCTGCCTGTTTGCCCTCAAGGTGTGGTTTGACCGCAGAGAGCAACTCACGCCGACCTTCAGTCTGTGACGAATGTTCAATCTCGGGCAACGATATTGCGCTTATATGGATGTGCTCAACTCTCCCTGTGTCTCATGGACCCTCTACAAGTCTCCCCAACTCTACTGGGACTCCTGACTGACCCAACACGAAGCAACTTTTTTTTCTCTAAAGGGAAAACATAGGTACACAGAAACTAAATTATTTGTTTAGGGAAATAGAGAAAGAGCTAGAAATTTAGCCGAGCCAGAATTAGAACCTTCGGATCCCATTGCACCTAAAACACAGTAATCAGCAGGGCTTCGTTCTTAAATAAAATGTTTTAATAAAATACTGCACACATATATTTTTCTTTTCAAAGATGTTACGGCCAGGAAGGTTGGTGTGAATGATAATATATGGTGAACTACATAATTAGTAGCAAAAACAGGGACTCTCAAATAAATAGGCTTCAGCACTTTTTTTAGGGCGTATTCTGCAAATCAGCTGAGACGGGAGAACAGGCAAGGAGGCTTTCCCCTCCAAGAACGTGCTCTTGGTTCGCTTGGGATAGAGACAGGAATCATGGTTACCCTCCAGAAATCAAAAAGTAACATTGGAGTGACCTTCTGCAGAGGGGAATCCTTGCCTCTCCTTGCCTTTTTGCCCAAGATTTTAAAGCTTAACTGAAACATAACAAAAGCACCACCCGAGAGTCACCTTTAAGGCATCTGCATTTCCAGTGGGGCGGGTGGAGGGCCAGTGGGAAATTCTGGGGAAAGCAGAGCTGGGCTAATAAGGAGGGAGATCCAGGGTGTGGAGAAGAAGCTGACTGTGCCTAGGCGTAGTGCACAGCTGGGCCACCGCAGCCATTTGGAAAGCCTAGTAAATATAACGACCACAGATACATAATAGCAAAACACAAGATGCAGAATTATCCCACTAACCACCTATTAATCACACCTTAAGTTTGTCCCCCCAGTATTGAGTCAGTCGACAATTTAAGTATAATCAAAGCCATCTAGGTATTGTTTGACATAATTTGCATGATATTCAAGGTACTAAAAAATCCTCCTTAATCCATCCTTCTTTTCCTATTAAATCCACATCTTTTTTCTCTTTTCCTGAGTAAGAATGAGCGTGGGTAGGGCGTTCTCAGGTGGGATTCCCAGCCTGGGACTGTGAGCTGTCCCTACCTGGAAGTCTGATTTTTGGACGTCTGACGGAAGAACAAGGAAGTCTTCAGGGGGAAATCCAGAAGAACTCAACTCCTCACAGACAAGGGTATTCTCGAATACCCTTATTAGCCTTTCAAAAACCATCCCCTGATACAATTAGCAATGCAAAGGAGGAAGTGGGTCATGCAAGACCGGGGCACTTCTGGCCTGAAAGTGGACTGGCAGAAGATGCTAGTCGCCCTCAAGCCTTGGCACAGCCATGGGCTTTAAATACTGAAGGCTCCACAGTCTTTACAAAGACTTCTTGTCCGGCTGTCCCAGGATCCGGGAGAGGCAGTAGGGGATGAGGCTGACGGAGGCCAGGGGCACGGCCGCACTCTTGCAGAAGGACAGAACGTAGAAGACAAGCTCGACTTGGGATGGGGGCATCAAAGAGTCGAAGAGGTGCAGGAGCACGAGGGAGGCCACGATGCAGCAGAGGCGGAACGGGAACCATTTGCTGAGCTTGCCCTTGCAGCTCTCCCTGTACATGCTGGAGTTGAGAGCCAGTCCCAGGCCAAAGAGGGTCCCCAGGTTCTTCATGAGGCTGGCAAAGGGGGTGGTGTCAATGTGGACCCATTCTGGCCGCTCACACCATCTCTTGGCTTTCTCTAGAGTCCACAGGAGGTCTACACCCAGCCCCTTGAGCAACAGGTAAAATCCAATGGCAAAGCTGAACAGGAAGAAGGTAATGAGAAAGTATTTCTTGAGGCTGGCATTGTAGATGCCCTGGATGTGGCGGAAAGTTTCAGCAACAGCAATGCCTGGGAGGAAGAGAGGATGATGATGAGAAATAGGGAAGACTCCGGACCTCCAGCTAGAGGTGGGTTGGGACCCATTGGGTGACATGTCATCTGTCGCCCATTAAATAATAAACTAGAGGGTCACCTGGTGTATTCTTGTATGTGACTCCAAACTTCCTCAGCCATAGACTCTTTCAGGAGGGAGAGTCATGTCACAAACACCCTCCTACTGCAAGTATGCTTCCTGTCAGGGGGTCCTCCTGACTCTAGTTGAATACCCTCGGGGCTGGAGAGCTCACTCCCACATGGGCAGCCCCTTTCATCTTTGAATGGATTTGACCATTAAAAAGGTCTTTCTTTCGCTGAGTCAAATGAAGTCTGTTTCCCTCTAATGCCATCTGTTGGTCTCAGTTCTTTCTGCAGGAGCTCAGTTGTAAATCTCGAGCCCTGTAGCACATTTGGAGATAGTTCTCCTCTCTAACCTACACATACTCGGGTCTTTCACGTGACCTGGCTTCCAGGCTCCTTCTCAGACATGGAACCCAGAGCTCAGTGTTGTCTTACTTTTGTAGTTGCCATGGAATCATTATTTTTCCTGTTCTCAGCACTGTTTTCTGCTCTTACAGGTCTCCAGGGGGAAAAAAAATCATAATTTCCCTGAAGTTTTATATTCCAATGCCACCCACAAAAGTCAAGAAATTTTTTTCTACACTTAACCTAATTTTTTCTGCCCCTTATTAACTGGATCTAAGAAAACACAAATATTCAAAACTCCGAACCTATTAAGAAGACCAATTGTGGGTATCTACTAAGTTTGCAAATGAATTTAGTTAAATAAAGAGCTTTCCTAGGACACTGTATTCATTTGTTCAATTTGGTAGAGCCCCTTAAAATGAAACTAGGGGCCACTCCTGACTGAAGGTCAGTAAGAAATAAAGAATGTAAGAATCTCAGGGATTTCAAGCTAATTCATTTGAGTAAGTATTTGGCATGGTGCAGCTTTTCTAGGACACGTGTAATTGTGTCGTCTGAGCACTCCTGCCGAAGTGAATAATTTCAAATTAGCCACCCTTGACCTTTAACCCACTAAACTGCTAATAGCATTGATAACTAGAGAACAAGGCTGGAACGCTGGATTTCGTCCCGATTAGGGAGACCTGGGATGGGCGGGAGGGGGAGGGAGGAAGCCAGAGCAGCTGGTACCTGACAAGACTCCAGTGACAACCTGGTGGGGAAAATGCGCAGCAAGGTAGATTCGTGACAGGCAGACGTTCAGCTGCACAACCCAGAATCCCAACCACAAAATGACGTTCAAAAACCTGCAAAAGAAGAGGCAGCCATAACAGACCCCAGAAACAAACCCTCCAGCAAAGAGAACAGCTTCGGCAGGAGCACTGAAGCCTGGCAAGCTGAGATGCCTTTAGTGGAGTATTTGTAAATTAACGCCTGCACTCAAAAGCTCATGGACGCCCGTGGCACGTGGTGAACCCTTGCATTTGAGGAGTTTATTTGCACAGGGGCTGCATACCCAGAATCCCCTGTAATGGGACTGTCTTATGGTTCTCTGTTTACTTTAACCCGGAAGGGAAGGCTCTGTGCTTCGTGCAGAAATAGGTCTTTATTTAAATCTTACCACTACCGAACTACCTGATCTCAAGAAGCCCCTTTACCACATTAGGGGTTGTTTCATTTTCTGTAAAACTAGGGTGTGCACCTGTGGGTGTCTTCCAGCCCTAACCTTCTGTGACTCTAATCTTCACCCACAGCAGACGGGCCACAACTCTTATCAGCACCAACCCAGAGTGTGGGACAGGCTAGGGGATGTGAGGAAGAGCAAGTCATATGTCAGCTACCGAGAGAGCCCCCTCCTGCTCTCCACCACCCACACCCCAGGGCTGAGTTCTTACCGAAATCTGTAGGTGGCCTTCTTCTTTCCCCGAAAGATAGAGAGGGTGGATGTGACCATCACATAGTATACACCTGCGCTACCCATAGCGTGGCCAGAGGGACTCCCTAAAGGGCAGGAAAGAGATGAATGAGAGGATTCAAGGTGAAAGTGTCCATCTGGGAGACTGCTAGGGGGTGTCATCCATCCATCCGTCTGTCCATCCATCCACCCACCTTGATGTCCATTCATTTACCCATTTAGCCTCCTATTTAACAAGTATCTATTGAGCTCCTATTATAATCCTAGCTCTGGGCTGGGCTGGGCTCTGGAAGTACAGTGGTGGGCAAAACCAGAGAAGGCCCAACTCTCGTACTTATATGCAGCCTGCACAAAAAAGTCAGAGCACTGGCTGTATAATTACAAATGGGTTTGCCCTCCATTTCTTCCACTCTCCTCCTGTCCTCTGCTCCGCTCAGGCCTGCGCCCTTGCTCTCCTTCCAACAGATTCCCACCTCCGGGTCTGGGAATATGACCGTCAGTCTTTCTGGTCATGTAAGTTTTCCTCCAGAAACTTCCTGGCTAATTTCCTTGCCTCCTTTACGTTTTTGCTTAAATCTCACTTTTTCAATGAGTCCTACAGCAACCATCCTATTTAACTCTGCAACCAGTTCCCACTCCTGAACGCTCTACCTGGAGTCATAGAGGGTCCTGAGATGTGCTCCAGATTCCCTCCTGCACAGAAGGACTTATTTTTTCGGATGTTGAGAGTGTGGTCCCAGATGGGCCTTAGCTCTCAGCCCTCTCTGGGCATTGCCCTGGGCTGAAGAGAAGGCTACCCTCTCTTGATCTGGGTTAGCCTCTCCTGGGGGGGTGGCCAGTACCCAATCACTGGTGTATATTGGGATTTTCAGGGCCTGGTCCTCTCGACCCAATTCAGGCAACTCAGAAGGGCCACCTGCAGTTCCAGAGCTCCCTGCGGAGCAGGCTGAGGCAGCGTTGCAACCGGACTTCTCCTCCTGCCTGGTTGGCTTCTGGATTCCTTCCCGTCGATGTTACTCCTGGGAGTGGCTGCACTTGAACTCCTCCTGCACGCTGATCTGCGCCCGAGTCTGCTTTCCAGGGAGCCCCACAGGCAACACCTGTCCTTTTCTTTCCTCCTCCCCTCCGCTCCCTCCTTCTCCCTCTTCTGAACGATCATCTTCTAATATGCTCTATATTTCCCTTGTGTTATGACTTTGTATGTTGTGGGCACGCACACACACCATTGAAGTATCAGCTTTACAAGGGCAGAAACCTTCGTTTTATTCACAGAGGCATCCCAAGTTTCTAGACCAGTGTCTGGCGCAGAGGAGGTACTCAATACATAACCCCTGGATGATGAATATGGTCTGAGGTGAACAAAGGTTTGTGAGAACAAACAGCTACGGGCCATGCCCTAGTTTGGGGGTCAGGGACAGGGGCCCCAAGGAAGGGATGCCGGCACCCCTCCCAAGGGTGAGTGAGACCTAATGTGAGAGAAGGAGATGGGTGCTCTGACCACGGACTGAAAAACAGCAACTATCATTTGACAGAACAATACCAGGATGGCCATAACTAGCCAAACACGGGCAGCGTGCGGGCTTGGACAGTCAGATCTGGAGGACACAGCTGCCAGGCCAGGCCTCTGGGAAGGACAGCCAGGGCCTCAGGCCTCTAGGGCTTAACCTTTCTTGGGCAAAGAGCCATAACACGCTTCCTCTCATAAGCCCTTTGCCCGTGAGGGTGCTTGCCTCTCTGGATTAGCAATTAAAGTTCTGGGGACATTAGGCAGCTTTCCAAAGTAGCAGCAAAATGCTGCCCAGGACGGTCTTCTTGAAGTGAATTAAAATAGAGAATTGTACCACCTTGAAGATCATGAAAAAATCTCGAAGGAATGGCTCCCCTCATGTCCCCTCACAGACAGCTTCACCCACTACAAATGTTAATAGGTGTCCGCAGCGAGCAAGGGCCACCCAGCGTCTGTCTCTACAGAGGGTGGGACTCTCACCTGGTCCAGTCTCACAGGTGACCGGGAACTGCTTTATCTGTGGCACGGAGGTGTTGCTGTAGTAGTCCGTGTCCAAGACCCACCAGTACGGGCGCTGCCCGAAGAGAATCCTGTAGAAAAAAAGAAGCAGTGTGTGGAGCCCCTGAAGGAACACTTTTGGCAGAAGCCCATATGTTCGAGAAGAGAGAGGAGCTGGAGCGGAAGATGGATTCCACGGGAGACTAAACAGAAAACCAGTAGATTGGCACCTGCAAGAAGGGGAACTGGGTGACTGGGAAGATGGGGAGGGAGACTTTTTATAGTACATCCTTTACATAACTTAGGAGTTTAGAACTATTTGAATTTGTTATTTATTTAAACAGAAAAGAAAATCTGAGACCAAAAAATTCATATTCATATAGCCAGCTATGTGACTTTTTTTTTTAAGTCCAAATTTGTTCTGGAAGGATGCATATGGAACTATAGTTTGCAACTTGAACTTGCATATCCTACCGGGTCCCTTTTCTCTTTCTTCAGGCCTCAGGGATGGGAGACTGAGCCCCAGCCCCAGGGGTAAGCCCCCCACTTCCCAAACTCTTGGCCTTCTTCGCCATCAGAATAACTCTCTGTAAGGACGTAATAGCTTCATAAGGATACAAGTGCTTGCTTTGTATCCTCTTTGCTTTGAAACAGAGTATCTCAGACAAACCACTTCCTCTTTTAAAGGACTAGATATGTTTTCTTAAAAAATAAAAAAAAAAACTCATCCAAAGACATACTTATTGATTTTAGAGAGGTAGGAAAGCGGGGGGGCGGGGGGGGAGAGATCACTTGACTCCCATACATGCTGGGACTGGGGATCAAACCTGCAACCTTTTGGTGTACGGGACAATGTTCCAACCAGCTGAGCCCCTTGACCAGGGCTGGACTAGATACATTTTTCACTGTGGAAAGCGGTGTCAGATGTCAGTCTGGATGCCTTTTCTCCCCACTTGGTGGTGGAATAGTGATTGCTTATCAAAAACAGGGATAGCCACTAACTCACCTCCACCAATTCTGAGCAAAACCCATCAGCCTTTGACTGAGATCAGGTGTTTGGAATATCAGTTTATCTTTTTTATTTTTTAGGGTCAAGCTGTTGAATAGGGGATGTTATAGACAAAACCTAGTGGATTTTCAATAGAAATTTCAGAATCCCATCAATATGACTTGGGCTTCTGAGCCTAATATTTTCTTCTGTTCTAAAGGACATTTATTGCTTATGGCCAAAGACTATTAGAGCTGTAAGAGACTTAAGAATCATCCGACGATAGTCCTAGATTTGGGGATGGTAACGGTCTTAGAGGGCCAGTGATCCAACTCCTCATCTCTAGGTGAGGAGAGAGAGGCCAAGCCAGTAATGTGCTAAAGTTAGGTGGTACTGGCTAATAATTGTAAAATATCTAGGATTTTTGCAGGTTGCATTAATCAACAACAGCTTATAAGTGGCTGTAATTAGAATGTAGAAACAGTAGAAATTGGCCAATGCTAAAATCAGGGCTCGTCCCCACCCGCTCCAAGAGTCAGTTTATCAGCACTGGTTATAACATGGTTCTTCAGTGCCTTGCTCCTGGAGGCCCCCCCCCCCCCTTGACCGAGCTTATGGTAAATCCTGCCTCTAGCCCTGGCTGGTGTGGCTCAGTGGCTCGCAGGATTGAGCACCAGCCTGCAAACCGTGGGGTCGATGGTTCAATTCCCGGTCGGGGGACATGCCTGGGTTGCAGGCCTGGTCCCCAGTAGGGGACGCTCAAGAGGCGACCACACACTGATGTTTCCCTCTCTTTCTTCTTCCCTTTCCCTCTATAAAAATTAAATAATAATAATAATAATAAATTTTTAAAATCCTGCCTCTGGCGTTTACTCCCCATGTTGGTCTAGCTGCAGTCACTTTATCTGTAATACAGTAACTACCTCCAGAAAAACACTTCGCGTGTGACCTGGCACATACCAAATGCTCAGTAAATGTTCCCTATAATTCTAATGAAGGTCTCAGAGATCACCTGCCTTTACGGATCATCAGACAGAAGTGCAGAGACCTGCTCTGACTTGCCCAGGCCCTGCAGCCCAGGCGGCTGAACCAAGCCAGGATGCGGCCCAGGGCTCCGGACACCTGCTCCTTACCCCACCACAGGTTTTTAAATTGTCTCTGTTTCCTTTTCTCACACATCCTTTTTTTTTTCTTTTATAATCTACTTTCATGTTACCCATTCTGCCGCGAAGTGGTAACACTGTTTCTTTGCTTCTAGCCTGTCGTTCAGACTTTGCACTAAGTCCGGCTGGCCTCCCATCCATGGGAAATGGCCTTTCCTGTATCTTCAGCTCACTGACAGGGTTTTTTTTTTTTTCTCTGTCTTCTCTCTTTATGTAGCTGATCGAAAGTCAGGAAGGGAGTAAACTGTGGCTTTCCGATTAGCGTGGAGAAGGCAGCTTCCGCTGGAAGCGGAGAAGTTTCTGGAGCAGACATTTCCAGAAAGCGTGCCGGCCTGTTACCTTGCCGTGCTCCTCTCCGACGGCTCCTACTCACCACTTGAAGATGAGGTTGAGCCAGTCCCCAATGACGGCCACCCAGAGGAGCTTGATGCCCACGGCTTCTCGCAGGTGGAACCAGACGGGGAAGAGGACGTAGAAGGCATTCCTGAGGTCGGCGATCACGGACACCAGGATGAACCAGTCCTGGGAGTCCTGGTAAGTCACCTGGAGGTAGTGTGTTGACTGGATGCCAAAGTCGTGGAGGACGTTCATGCCTTCCTCCATCCTCCCTCCCCAGTCCCTCCGGAGGCCACCGGCCGAGCTCCTGCGGACTTGGTGCAGATAGCTCTGCTATCAGCCTGCGTCTTGCCCGTTTTATACACCCTGCAACCAGTCTGCAGGTCAACCCAGCCCTGATCTTTGGACTCAAAAACCACTTTTGTCTAAAAACGATTGATCAAAGGTGCATCATCAGTAGGTTGATACAAACATGTTCAGGGTGATTTACGTAAAATAGAAAAACAGGCACACACAAATGGCCTGACCAGCCGTGTGTTCTGCGGGGCCAATGATTAACTTTGGCATGCCGCTTCCCAGTGCCGGGGCTGCCCGCCTGACTCTGAAACCAGCCAGGGGCACAGGACAGAGTCTAAGGCACTGGGGCTTGCAAAGACCCTGATTTCCTAAGTCTGCAACTGCACCTGTTTGGGGACAAAGGAAAGCCTAGTGATTCAGGTTTTAAGTTCCTAATTCAGAAAATAGGAAATTCTACTCTACTGGGCACATTCCTCTGGCCGGGCCTTTCTTCACTACATCAGGTCTGGGAAAACCTCTGCTTCGGGAGCTCAAACCCTCTCCCCATGTGATTCTGTGGCGTAGGGATAGAAAACAGTGATCTTTGAATGCACTGATACATTTGCATTTAATGTCCTTCAGGTCAGGACCTTTGGGGTTTTAACACATTCATTTAAGCAATAAAAATGAATGCATGTTCATGCACAAACAGCATGATGAACACGCAGTTCCAACTAGAAACAGCAGCAGATCGGTGACCAAGACTCTGGAAGGGGCTTCGGCAGTTTGATCTTTCTTTTATTTGTGCTCAGAGATAGATACATTCACCAGAGGGTCAGTACGAGTTTGTTATCGGCATGGGCAGAGGCGAGGAATAAGCAGAAGGAGCAGATGCCCAGCCACGAGAAGCAATGTTGCCTTCTCACCCGCACAGGTGAGGTCGTTCCGCAGCAGCGTGGGTGCCGAAACCTCACACCTGCGTCCGCCAGGACTCTGAAGGAAGCAGGGGCTGAGGCCGGCAATGAACCGAGGAGGCGAGTTCTCAAGGATAAGAGCTACTGGGAATAAAACTTTAAAAGCCCACCTGAATTTCCCACCAGAAAGTCCGTATTACCTTGTAAGGGGTAACTTGGGGTCAGGGAAAAGGAACCCAGAGCTTCTGAGTCTGGAGCAGAGGTAGACAACATTCCATGCTGGAAATGATTAAAACATCACCCAGGAGGTATGGTCTGGCGCCTGATCCCCAGTCGCACGGGCTCCCACCCACCTCGAGCAGACTCCAGCTGCCCTTGACCACACTGTGCCTGCTGGTTCAAGCGACCCTATCTAACCACGCCCAGCCTGGAGAGCAGGTAATGGCGGTAGTGGCTGTGGGTGGGCTGCAAATAAAACGTGAACTTGGCAGTGTTGTGGGAAGGGTGCTCTGTGTTATCAGGACCGCCAGGCCACACAGGTGGGGCCCCACTAGGAGAGATGGTCTCTTCCCTCCACCCAGATGAGCCTTCCTCGAAAGTGTTGAGTAACTACAGCGGTGACCTCTTTGCCCTGGAGTTTCTGTGGCACGAGGTGAGCTGAGGACACATGGGGCAGACCCTTTGACAAAAGACTCAAAGGCCACTATCTGGTTCTCCACAGGGCTGCCAGGAGCCACGTGCTCAGCGTGTGGTGGTGGGGCGGTGGAGAGCCCTGTCTCTCGGAGGACCCTCGGGGAGAATGCTTGTGTGGATAAGGAGCACTGCTGGGGCCGATATCCGCACACGGGGCGGAGGAGGGGCCCCTCTGGCCCGCTGCCCGCCTGGCAGGGGGACAGACCCTCTGGGTCCTTCCCAGCAATTGTGTGTGGTCACGAGGTGATCTGCCAGTTTCCACCTGTCTACCTTCCGGCCCCTTCCTGCTGTCTCCAGAACATTCTTATCAAGTGCAGGGAGAGGTGAGGGCCCCGCAGACCACCTGAACCTGCTGGAAAGCCGACTGAGGAGAGAAAGTGTGGAGCCTTCAAAGGCTCAGAGGGCATGTGGATGTTTGAGGTGAGTCGTGTGGATGAGGCGTTGGAGCTGCTGAAGGTTTCGATGAAAATTCACGCATTTCAAGAACTCCCTCCAGAGAGGGGATTCCATCATCTCCTTAACTCCTGTCATCCTTCCCTTTCAGGAAGTTCTCTGGTTTAGCCCTGGCTGGTGTAGCTCAGTGGATTGAGCTCTGGCCTGCGAACCAAATAGCGGCGGCTCGATTCCCAGTCAGGGCACATGCCTGGGTTGCAGGCCAGGTCCCAGCAGGGGACGCACGAGAGGCAACCAGACATTACTATTTCTCTCCTTCCCTTCCCCTCTAAAGATAAATAAATAAAATCTAAAAAAAAGAAAAAAAAAAAGAAGTTCTCTGGTTTAATTCAACAAATGTTCCCTGAGTGAAGCCGGTGCCCGGCCCTCTGAGGAATTCCAGGTTAAATCGTGGTTGTCCTCTGGGACCTGCACACTGTCGGAGCAGGGAAATCAGACATTTACACAGCTAACTGCTCCTATTAGGGGGTCTTTAGATTGACACCGAATCCACATGACAAATATCAGTGAGTGCCCGGTGAGTCCCCATCATTTTGTGCCCGGAGGAGGTGACTCTAGACTTCCAAATGGCCTGTGGGAAAGGGACCAGCCGAGGCAAGATGGAAAGTTCCGTGGCTCCCCAGCAGGAAGGCTGGCTGGGTACTCCCCAGGCACTTTCTGCACAAACAGAAACCAGAGGCTCAGGCGTCTGGGTTGGGGAAGAACATAAAGGGAAGGTGGCAGGCAACGCAGTCTGGTCGGCTGTTCAGTGGGTGCAGCTGCCTCCGGAGTCCTGGCACCTTCCCCCCCTAGACAGAGGCTGACTCATTCTCTCAGACGAGTTTATTTGCTGACAGGGGCTCGAGGAGGGGAAGGAGTCATAATTTACTGCACATCTCATCCAAAAATTGCTTTTACGACCAAAAATAAACGCTGACATTATCTACAGCCAAATCCTCTGTCCTGGCTGGGGCTCCGGGCTCCGTGAGAGAGGCCCTGCCTTGTTGCTCGGCCATGAGCTCCAGCACAGGTCTGGTCTGGACCCTGATTCAGGGGCGCAGAACCCAGCCCGAGGCCGAGGCTTTGTCTGAGCGGTGGGGGAGACTTCTCCGAAGGGTCACAACCCAAGCTGCGAGATGTGCAGCTTTTTGTTGTTGCTTATTTCTTTTTCAGTGCTTCTTCCCCTACCAGTTGATCAGTGGGGGAGGTGAGTAAGGAGACGGTGGAAACTGGTTAGACCTTTGAAGTGAGTGACCCTGTTCTTGTTTCACAAAAAAATATGTTGGGGAAAGCAGGTGAAGGGAAAGGCGGGTTAATCATTGCTCGCCAGTGAATGTGGCTGACTTATCTCCGGTCTGGTGAGAATAGTTCAGCTCCAGGACCTTGAACTGTGCACTCAGTGCCCAGGCGCGGGGGGCATGCTGTCTGTCTCAGGATGGGCTGGACATTCCGTCCACAGGAAAACACCAGAGGATGTTTGCTCCATCGTCAACAGTAAGAACTCCCTGCTCACGACCTTCCTCCTGCTGCCGCGGGGTTTGCTTTCTCCCCAAACTGAATGAATCGTTGGAGTCTTTCTGGGAAGTGCAGGCTGGCTTTCTGACTCTCCTCCTCCTCCTCCATCTTCTTTAACCTCCTCCCCAAAGAAGCTGTTGTTCCCCCCAAGAGAATATCCTGTTCCCACAAATGGCTACCAGTGCCCCCGTGGCCAAACGGTGAATTTCTCCAGCTCAGGGGGTCCACCAGTCGACCCCCTGGTGGTGCCAGCCCACCCTAGTAACCAGGACACATCCTTGAGGCCTGGTTTGACCCTTTCTACCAGGAGTTTGGCCCTGTTGGTGGTGCCCAGTGGAGTCGAGAGAAGGAAGCCTCTAAGGGAATGGTGGGGACTATTTGCACAAAGCTCTTCCTGGTCAGACCCCAGAGGCGAAGGCAGACTGTCTGAGGAGAGATGGGGGGTGTCTGCTAAAGACCTAGCCCCAACCTGTTCTCCCTCCTTGCTTCGTCTCATAGATTATCTGAAAGAATGGGGGCCAACTAAAGAAAAAAGGGAGAGACTATGTCACCGATCACTCAGTCATAGCTCCACCTGGTTGGGCGTGGAACGAGGCGGGGACTGGGGACAAGTGGGGCATAAAGGCTGGGAGTGTTTTTCCTTAGAAGACCCTCAGAAAACATCCTCAAGCTTCCAGCAGGCAGCTGTGAGACTGTCCCACACTCTGCATCACTAGGATTTATTTCTTTATGTTTAGACAGAGGGAAAGGGAGGGAGAGAGAGAGAGGGAGAGAAACATCAATGTGTGGTTGCCTCTCGTGAACCCCACATGGGGGAACCTGGCCCACAACCTAGGCAGGTGCTCCGACTGGGAATCGAACTGGCAACCCTTTGGTTTACAGGCTGGAGCTCAATCCACTGAGCCACACCAGCCAGGGTGTCACTAGGATTTGTAAGTAAAAAGAGAAAGAATAACTAGGAAGGTGAAGAGCTGTGTGACCTTGGTCCCGTCACTGAAGCTGTCTGGATTTTACTTTCGTCAGCTGTCCGCTGAGATTTGGTGACTGTCACCCCCCGCTCCAGTTCTAACATTTCCTGACCTGGGCTGCTCCTTTGAATGGAACTCCAGTGAGGTGGTGCCTGATTTTTAGTGACCTAACAGAAGTAAAGGATTCATTATTGTTGGAAGAAAAAGGTGTGCTCATTTTTAAAAATGTGTTCAAAAGGAATATATTCACACGGTTTAAAAACATTCAAAGAGTTTGAAAGAGTATTCAGGGAAGTCAGTTCTTCCTCCCCCTCTGGGCACCTTCCAAACACTGGCCTTGCCAGAGCCCAGCCGAGACCCGCGATGCACCCAGAGTCGGACAGGCCCACCCCAGTTCTCGGTCAGGAGTCGGTCCCCTGGGCAGAGCCCGGCTCCAGCCAGGATCCAGATCGGGGAGGGGTCATCCCTTCCCCTCTCTCTTTCTCCCCCAGCTCTGCCCTGTAGTCCTGTAATCAGCTCTTTGTTTAAGAGCTGTGGAATTTTTATCCCAACCAAAATGCCCACGTTGTCCAGTCAGTGATTGTCCTCTGTCTTCTGGAACCCAGCTGGGGAGCATAAGTGGGAAATGAGTAGCCTTGGACCCTCTTAACCCACAACTTACCCCTTCTGAGGGTTCCCAAATGAGGACCATGATGCAGAGAAAGAGGAAGAGGTGAGGCCCGGAATTGTCATGAAAACAACCAGTGAGGCCCCCCACCCCGCCCCCGGCACCGGCTCCCAGGCCTGGAGAGGTCCAGGGGAACTATTCTGAGCTGTGAAAACACAGCAGGGCTGTGCTAGGGAGTAAATAGCAGTCTGTCCGCCGACGCTTGTCTCCCTTGGATGCGAGTCCTGACAGTGCCTGACCGCCCGCCAGCCGGTAGGGGGGAGAGAGCAAGAAGGGTAAGGAGAGTCTGGCAGGCCTCTCTCCTTCAGCGTAGAAAGGAAAGTCAGTGTTTTATTTTCGAGACAAAAGATTTTCTTCACTTTAATAGGTTGGAAGCGGAAGAAGGGCAGCCTCAGGATCATGTCAGTCCCGGAGATGTCCCCAACCTTGAATTTCGGAGAGCAGCGTGCTTGGAGCTCTCCTCCACCCTGTACAAGTGCGGCCTCCTCTGTTCTACTGGGAAGTCACTGCGAGCTTCTCACCATCAAATCTGCTCCTGGGTCTTTTCTTTTTTTTAGATTTATTTATTTATTTTCTGAGAGGGGAAGGGAGGGAAACATCAATGTGTGGTTGCCTCTCATGTGCCCCCATGACTGGAGACCAGGCATGCGCCCTGACTGGGAATCGAACAGGCTACCCTTTGCTTTGCAGACTGGCACTTAATCCACTGAGCCACACCAGCCAGGGCTGCTCCTCGGCCTTTTTGAATCCTTCATTTTTCCTTGCTCTTTTGTCTACATCTGCAGCTTTTGCCAGCCCCAGCTGCCAGACATGAGTGAGGCCATCTTAGACCGTCCAGCCCTAGTCTCTCTGCCAGATGTTTGCAGCCACGAGAGCGATTCCAGGTGATTCCAGCAGAAGAACTGCCCGGCTGAGTTCAGCTCAAAAGGCCAACCTACAGAATAATGACCAAATGAAATGGTCTGATGGGTTAAGGCACTATTTTTTCAGGGTGATTTATTGTGCAGCAACTGAAACACCCAGTAGATGGTGGTTAATAAAATATTAAATTATCTACTGTACTCCAAGAACTAGTCTTGAAAAATTATACAGACTAACTCATTTAATCCTCATAAAAACTGTGTCCCCATTTTACAGGAGACGAAGACGAGGCCCAGAGAAGTTAAATAAGTTGCCCAAGGTCACACTCGCCAGATTCAAACCCCAGAATCTGGCTCCAGAAGCCTCACTATCAACCTCTATACCACGTTGCAGAATGAGGAAGACGTCAACTCATTGATTTGCTGCCTGAGAAATACCCTTCCCCACACGCGTACCAAATCCTACAGCATCTTGGGGTCCAATGCCCAGCCTGTGCTTCTAACTCACCCAACCACGTCCTCTTAGGTTTGCCCCAAGCTCTGGGCCCCTCCTGCCAGTTTTGGGGGGGAAAGCCAACCACGGGGGATTGACTTAGAGACCCGGCATCTGTTTGTCTGTCCCGTCTTCTGGTCCCTGCAGCCTTCGCTGGGCGGCTGAGTCCAGCGGGGCCAGTTTCCCGGAGGAGACGGATTGGCGGACTCCTCGGCACGACAGTGCAGCCCTCGGACCCTGCATTCTGGCTTCGCCTGCGCAGCCGGGGTGATTTTTCACTCAGGATCTTTGGACTTCCTTCGATCCTCTGTTTTGAGGTAGTCGAAGGAGAGACTGGATGGGAAATGAATGGCTTTTTACTAGGCCATTCCTCACTTGACTCTAACAACTATTACTGTTTTTTTTCCAGATTCAAATAAAGATGCATTTAAGCACCTATAATGCGGGTGGCACCATGCCGGGCCCAGCTGCCAAGGCCAGCAGGACGGGGTTCCTGCCCCCTGAGCTCAGGTTCTGCAGCAGGGAAGGAGGGGAAGTGCAGACAGTGAACCAGAGCTCGGTGTGTGAACTTCTGTGGGGGAGTTTTGTTTAAAGCACTAAGGGAGTGCGTGCCTCACTCAGCAGGGCACCTGCGAACGCACTACGGGAGCAGGGAGAGCAAAGCCATGTGATCAAAGAATGTGACAGACACGGTCTTTACGGTCTTTACGTAGCTTGTACTCTCTGGTCAGGCTCCTTTGGACAGTTTGGAACTGAACTGCTGTCCCAGGGTTTTCTCAGCCTTGGCTACATGTTGGAATCACCTGGGGAATTTTTACACCGCTAACGCCGGAGCCGCACGCCCGGAGGTTCTGATGTGATTGGCCTGATCATGTGGAGCTGCGCACGCTCCCCCGTGATTCCAGGTCCAGTCCAGGTTCAGAGCTTTTGCTTGAAGGCAATTGTGCATATTTCCACCCTGGTCCATTGAGTGTTGGTTTTGCTCTTAGAGGTTCACCTAGCACAGGTCAGGTGCCAAACGCTTCTCAGGCATGAGCTTGTTGAATTCTTTAGCCAGGCCTGCTGGTCAGTGAAGAAGAGCAGTGGCCCCGGGAAGGCAGTCGGATATAATTCCACAAAGACCTGGGTTCAATCCCAGCCCCTCCACTTAACCAGCCAGGTGGCTTGGGGCAAGTGACCTAATCCCCGTGAATCTTAGTTTCCTCATTTGTGGAATGAGAATAATAACCTCTGCTTCTTCAAGATGGTTGTGAGGAATCCATGAAGTGGCAGATGAAAATCAGCTCGCCCAGCACTGTCTCCACCACACTGGCTCCATTTCCATGGGGGAAGGGGGCGGGACCGAGACGTCACGTTCCTTGAGGGTCCTCTGGAAAAGAGGGGCCCCCACCCTCTTCTGGCACAGGGAGGCAGGTCAGGGAGCACGAGAAACCTGCAGGGGGAGGGTCAGACGCCCACGCTCCACTGCCAACGCTGTAGTCTACTCCCCTTCTCAGGGTCCAGAGGTCGTAGGCAGGAATGCTGCCTAAGGTGCAGACGCCCGCCTGAGCTGAGCGGAGCCAGCGCGGTCACCCATCAGCCACAGGCCCGGCGCTGGAGTGGGAACAAGAAGCCGGCACCACCAAGAGGCCAGTCCAGGGAGTTCGCATACTGGTGTATCCTGACGCTACGTGGGAGTGGGGGGGACGGGCAGAGCTGAGGCCCCTTCAGTGGGATCTGTATGCCCGAGGTCCTGGATGGCAGACATGCCCAAGGTTCCCTCACACATGCCAGGCTCCCCTAAAACTTTGCTGTTCTGACCTCTTGGTTTTCTCTGGGCTGCATTCCTCAGGGTCTGGTTGCTTCTCTCTTGTGGCTGGAAAGGTATGTTCCCAGGACAGCCCTCCAACAGGGTCTCTATGCACATACAATACCCCCTTGGGGCAGCTCGAGCTGTGCCCTCTGGCCCCACTGGGGAGCCCCATCGCACACTCACGGGTCAGCAGGTGAGCCCCGGCGGCAGAGTCCCCCACGTGGCCGAGGGCCACAGGTCTCCTCTTCCCATCCCTGCACCTGGAGAAGCAGAGGTGGGGCAGCCAGGAGGGAGGTCCTCGGCTCCTTCACAGCGTTTGTTCTGGGAGCATTTTCGCCCATCATGGTCCAAATTTCTTTAAACAAGAAAAGACAAGAAAGTTGAAATACGGTATTTGCTTGTGCTGAGAGGGTAAATCAAAAAGGAAGGACCAGCAACCGCAAACCAGCTCTGCCCTAACCCTTTCCCATCTGAGCACTTGTCAGCAGATCCTGCTGCTATCCTTTAACATTTTTTAAAGAGTTTATTTATTTATTTTTAGAGAGAGGGGAAGGGAAGGAGAGAGAGGGAGAGAAACGTCAATGCGTGGTTGCCTCTTGCACGCCCCCTGTTGGGGACCTGGCCCGCAACCCAGGCATGTGTCCTGACTGGGATTTGAACCTTAACCCTTTCATTCGCAGGCCTGTGCTCAACCCACTGAGCTACACCAGTCAGGGCTGTTATTCTTGAATCAAGAACGTGGCTCCCACGGTGTTTAGTCTTTGTCTGAAGATCCCTTTGCCAGAACTTTCTTTCTTTCCAGCTCACCTGATTGAGTGGTGTCCAGGTAGCCATTGAGGGACCCGCAGGACCTCCGTGGAGTCTGAGCTCCCAGGGTGCATCACCCTCTGGTACCCGAGTCGGACCCAGGTCTCCATGCCCTGAACTCCTCAGGGTCTGCCCCGAAGTCTCCAGGGTCTGAGCTACAGCGGGGTCAGTGGCCTGCGTCTCCCACTGGGAAAGGAGACCCCTCTTCCTGACCTCAAGGCCTCCCCTTCTAGAAAAGACACGGAGGGGAGTGGGTGAGCCATGGCAGCAGAGCTGTGGACACTGCGTACTATGCGAGTTTCTCTGGCCTGTGGCATCTTGACCAAGCCTGCTCTTTGAACCCTACCTCTTCCCCACTTACTCCTGCCTGACATTCCTTTCTGGAAAATATCCCAGTTCTTATCCAAAGTCCACACCCCGGGAGGAAGAGCAGCGACGTGAGGTCCCGGAGCCTGCCGCCTGGCCAGGCCAGGCTGCCCCTGGGACGCTCCTGGCTCATGTGCTTGCCCACCCTGATTGGGCAGCTCCCACCCTGGCTGAGTTCCCAAGGCTTTTTGGTTCCTACACTCAGTGACATGCTGGTCATCTATCCTGACTGCTGTACAGTAATGGAGGCCACCGTCACCCATGGCCCAGGGAAAAGGTGATCCTTAGCATTTCACCCACACAATTCCCTAAACTGCTGCTGTTACTGGACCATCCGTTCTTAAAAGCACACTCCACATGGTCTAGTAAATGGCGGGGACTCGAAAGATTATTTGGCAGTGTAGGCAGACAAGCTGACAGGAGGGACATCTTTCTTCAGGTAGTGAGAAGTGGAGAGACCAGATGAAAAAAACTGCCCAGAAACTAATATCTCCCACAAGGAGACAACCAGGGGTTGTTTTTCTCTCCCACAAGACTGCCGCCTGCATGTCCAAGGTGTCCCCAGCCCAGGCACAGAGGAGGGCACCGGAACTGAGGGATGGGGGAGAATTATGGGACCTGAGGCAGCAGGGGCATTCCCCTGGGACCTCGGAAGGAAGACCAGGGAGTGGAAGGTGAAGTGGCAAGAGGAAGAGGAGGAAGAAGGAACAGAGAAGGAATGTGCCAGGATGACGTGGGATGAAGAGAGGCACCTTCCTAAGGCCTGGGACGCAGGCCAGGATGGGGCCCCGCCCTGAGGCCTGAGAAAACAGTTGGTCTCTACACGCGTCACCTTCAGATTTGAGGCCTGGGACAGAGGAGGAGCCGAGCAGGGCCTGGAAAAGTTCCAAATGCACCCGATGCCACTGACCTGTGCATTTAAAAATGGCCCAATGGTAAATTTCACCTATGTTTTAACCACAATAAAAAGCATGGTGCAGTCACTGTGGAAAACAGTCTGGAGGCCCTGGCTGGTGTGGCTCAGTGGACTGAGCGCAGGCCTGCAGACTGATGGGTCACTGGTTTGATTCCCAGTTGGGCCAAATGGGCCTGGGTTGCAGGCCAGGCCCCTGGTTGGGGGCGAGAGAGAGGCAACCAATCAACATCTTTCACACCAATGTTTCTCTCCCTCTCTGTCTCCCTCCCTTCCCCTCTAAAAATAAATAAAATCTTAAAAAAAAAAAAAACCAGTCTGTCAGTTCCTCAAAAAGTTAAACATAAAACCTACAAATTCCACTCCCAGATTTGCACCCAAGAAAACTGAAAACGTATGTCCACATGAAAACTAGTACAAGACGGTTCCCAGCAGCATTATCCGTAATAACCAAAAAGTGGAAAGAGTCCACAAGTCCTTCAACTGATGAACAGATAAACAAAATGTGGCAACAGTCACACAACAGAATACCCTTCGGCCATCAAGGACTGAAGTAGTTTCATGTGACACAGTGGTTGCATCAAAAACATGGTGCTGAAAGAAGCCAATCGCGAGACACCACACGCCGTATGGATCTATTTATATAAAACGTCCAGAACCCAGGCACATGTACGGCGACAGAAAGCGTGGTGGTTGCCTAGCGCTGGGAAGGCGTTGGAGGAGAAATAGGAAGTGACTGCTACAGATGTCTTGCTGGGGTGAGGAAAACGTTCTGGAATTAATGGCCACTATATTTTACACATTAAGAGGGTGAATTTTGCCCTGGCTGGTGCAGCTCAGTGGATTGAGCGTGGGGTTGTGGTTCAATTCCCAGTCAGGGCACATTTCTGGGTTGCAGGCCAGTTCCCAGCGGGGGACTATGAGAGGCAACCATACATTGATATTTCTCTCCTTCTTTCTTTCCCTTCCCCTCTAAAGATAAATAAATAAAATCTTTTAAAAAACATTTAAAAAAAGAGGGTAAATTTTATGGCATGTGAATTATATCTCATTGTAAAAAAGATAACATTACAAAACTGTTAGGAAAAAAACAAGCCTTCTGGGTCATAGTTTGGCCATTACTTCAGCTCCGGCTGGCCATTCCCCTCCCCTCTGGGACAGAAATGCAGCAGGTCTAGGGACAACAAAGCTGAGACCCCCCTGTGTCACGCATGTGGGCTCAGGAAGCTCCCAGTAAGGAGGGGGATGCAAAGAAGGTTGATGGGAGGGAGGACCTTGGGGGCGGGGGTGGGGGAGGGAAGGATCTTAGTGTGAGACCAGGCTTCCTGGTCCAGGGCCCACCCACTGCTTCCCCTTCCCACACACCCTGGCCCTGGGGCCCCTGGACACAATCCCCATCCCAGGGACCACCTAGTTGTGAGAGAAGCCCCCGTGAGAGAAGGCAGGGAGGTCGGGGGCACAGCCAGCAGCCTTGGGGAGGCAGGCCAGGGGGTTGACCTCACGGTCCCCAGAGTCCTGGTCCCCCCGGAAATAGATGGAGTCCGCAGAATTGAAGGAGGGGTCCTGGTCAAAGAAGTTGTAGGGTCGGAGGAGGAAGCCCACACCGTTCCCCACGGTCACTGTGTTGGGAATGTCCTCTGCATGTGGGATGTGCAGGAAACCAGCTGTCACCCAGGCCACCAGGTCCTAGCAGGGGAGAAGGAAGAGGGTTGTGAGGCCTGACTCTGCCAAGACCCGCCTGCCCCCGACAGCAGCCTTGTTTGTAAGGATTCAGCTCACTAACCCGGGAAATATGAAATCGTAAAGCTTTGTTTCTTAGTTTTGTGTCTTCGTTTCTTAAACCTTCAGGTTCTAAAGATCCTGGAGGACCCTGACTTGGGAGAGAGTGAAGTGGCTTGTCCTTGCTCCCTCCATCTCGCCCTAACGGACCTGCCTGGCAACAGTCTCATTGTTGATGAAGTCAGTGAAGTCCGTGGTGGGTGTCCGTGGTGGGTGTCCGAGGGTCATTCAAATTGTACATGCTGATGCTGCTGGGCTCCGCCTCCTTCCGCTGGGTCATGGCCAGCTGGTATCTACAGGAGATCTGCAGTGGACCCACAAGGTCGTCAACCCGTCCTACTATCTGAAGCTGCCCTGAAGAGGGAACAGAGAGGAAACATAAGCACGACGGTCTCGGGGCAGTGAACTTCATTGCTCTTCACTTCCTGTCTCCCTCTCTGTCTCTCTGTCTGTCTGACTGACTCTCTCGCAGAGTTCCCACATTTGTTCAGCGTCCTGTATCTCAAACGTCACTGGCCCGTTGTTCAGACTTCAGGTCCTAATGCTGCACATGCATTCACCTAGGCCACAGCCTGCACCCTGGAGGCAAATTCATGGACACGGCTTCATTCCCGTTTTAGGTCAATTTCATAATCTCAGACGCCCAGACTGCAGGGAATAACCCCTCAGATCTGTGCTCCTCTCTTACTCTGTTTCTTCCTCCAACCTTTACTGTGAACGTTTTAAACCTGCAGAAAATCTGAAAGAATCGTGTAGTGAACACTCACGCACATACCCACAACGCAGACTGTACCTTTAACATTTTATTGTGTTTGATTCCGCACGAATCTCTCCATTCATCCATCCAATCAGTAGGCCTCGTACTAAGTGGTTGAAAGTTGCGGCCACAGGACTGTTTCTGTGTGTGTATGTGTCTGTGTGTGTGTGTGTGTGTATGTGTGTGTGTGTGTGTGTGTGTATAAGTGTGAATGCACGTCCAGAGCAGCTGGGAGAACCTGGGTTCCCAGCATCACAGGGCCTCTCTTACAACCCATTGCCCGCAGCCTCTCCGACACCCCTCCACTCACCTGCCCCAGCCGATGGCTCTCTCCATGGAGCTGTTCCGGGGCAGCGGCTCTCCAGCAAAACTGCGGATCTGGATGCGGTAGCCCCGAGGGTGACCCCACTTGTTGCTTTGGTTGCTGGCCAGGTACAGGTAGCGAGGGGAGGCACTTCCCAGGGGGAAGGCGGCCTGCTCCTCCGTCTCCAGCAGCTTCCGGGTCACCTGCAGCCTCTGTATCTGGTGCTCTGGGCTCCAGGGTACGGTCGTGGGGACAAAGACCATGTCCTCGGCCCAGACCCAGTTCTCCAGTCCTGCCGGGGATGGGGGACAGAGGAGGGAGAAAGGCTGGGAGGGAGAGCCAATCACCTACCTGGCTTCACCCTGGGGCCCAAAGAGAAGCCCAGAACCGAGTGCTGCCCCTACTTCCCTTCCCTCTTCCAAGACATCCGTGATCCAGAGATTTCAAGAAAGTCTTCCTCCCTCCTGTCATCTCAAATAACAGTCTCAGAGGCCTGGTGACTGGGCCTTCCCTGACCTTCTTGAGGGGCTGCAAGAAAAGGTGGTTTACCTGAGGTTGCAGGTGCCTGGCCGGTGATGTGCGGAGTCGGACCTTTCTGACCCGAGGAAGGGGTCTGCGCCTCCCCTCGGATGCCCACTGGCTTCGCCAGAACTTCCCTGTCGTGAAGATAGTAGCAGCTGTAGCTCATGTGCATTGAACCTGAAGGCGCTGTGCATAGGCAGCACACGGAGACTTCAGAGGTCTGGATGACTTGCCTGTGTAATGGCCCTGTGAAGGAGGAACTACAGTTGTCCCCATTTTACAGGCGGGACAACGTGGCTTAGAGCACTTAAATAACGCGCCCTGGCTCATCACTGAACACACACGGTAGTACTGTGGCAGCGCTGGGCCCCGGGTCCTGGTCCGGCTCTACTGACCACGTGTCTGCACATGCAGGAGACCAGCAGGGAGTGGCCCCAGTGCTGCTGCCGCTTGGGGCGGGGGGCTTCCTGTGGTTGGAGGTTTGGTGAGGAGGTAAGAGCAGCGCCAGAGGCAGGCTGTCCTCTGGATTTGGGAGTTTGAGTGATTTGTTGGAGTCTAACTAGGTCCCACGTGAGGTGTCAACATGAATGATCTGAGACCAAAGAGCAGCAAACCAAACCGTGGCAAACACTGGCTCCATGCTCTCCAGGTCCAGAAGAGAAGAGACTGATTAAGCAAACCTAGTCCACACCTTGGGGTTTTCACCCACAGGTGACAATTGAAGACAAGTTCCAGTGTTTGAACAGTCATCCTTGCTCTGATTGCCTGAGGGGTTGGGGGTTGGGGAGACTGGGTGAAAAAGAGGAAGGGATTGAGAGGTACAAACTGGCAGTTACAAAATAGTCATAGGGGCCCTGGCTGGTGTGGCTCAGTGGCTTGAGAGCTGGCCTGTGAACCTAAAGGTGTCTGGTTCGATTCCCAGGCAGGGCACATGCTTGGGTTGCAGGCCGAGTCCCAGTGTGGGGGTGGAAGGCAGCTGATCAATGTGATCAACCTCTCACATATCAATGTTTCTTTCCCTTCCTTCCCTTCTCCCTAAAAATAAATAAATAAGATCTTTAAAAAAATAGTCACATGGATGTAAGATACGGCATAGTCAATATCACATGGATGTAAGATACAGCATAGTCAATAATGTTATAACAACTATGTTTGGTGCCAGGCCGGTACTGGAAATATTGGGGGAGTCACTGAAAAAAAAATTAAAATGAAAAACTGAAGAGTGGTTACTGCTTAGATGCAGAGATTAAAACCCTGTGCGTGTCAGTTAGAACGTACGCATATGTATCCCAGCTAAATGCAATGAGAGAGGCTGAAAGCAATGAGATCCCAGTCACATCGCGCTCACCTGGGCCCCAGATCTTGGCTTCTAAGTATTGCTCCACAATAAAAGGCACGAGAGTTCCGTGTAGAAATGGTTGATTGAGCCCAGGGCTGCAGCAGGGGAAAAACAAGGTGAAATTGGAACATCCTGTGGTGCCAGTAAATCTTGGTAAGAGGCAGGAAGGGTTCATTGAAGACCATGGGCCAGGCAGAGGGTTGGGTGCGGGTGGAGGTGACGCTGGCAGGGGCCAGGGGTCCGGACAGGCTTGGGAGGTGGGGCTGAGGCAGGAACCTGGACTTTCATGGCCCACATAAGTCTCTGTCCTCTGTTCCAAATCAAACAAACCCTCAGGGTCAGGGTTGGGAAACGAGGTGGGGGAGGGGCTGGTTTTGGAGCTAACACAGGTGGAAAGGGGAAGCGACAGGGGCAGAAAGGGGCTGTTCTTCATCGGGATGGAAACGTTCTGCTGGCTACACAGCTGTAAGTGAACTAACTTGCCCACACCTCTCCACCCAGGTGCCTTCACTTCTTCCTTTAGTTCGGGGCCAGGCAGACCCTGTTCCCAGTCACTCTCCTACTCACTCCACCAACCAGAGCCTGACTGGCAGGCCCAGGGATGCTGGAGACTAATGCTGTGAACTCGAGGGAGGCGCTGGAGGCCAAAAGGTTGGGTGAAGCAGGTCAGCCCTGTGAGCACTCGGAGTCACTGGAGGGGGTGCAGGGTGTGGGGCCCAGGGGAAGTTGGAGGGGGAGCACGGGCTGCCGGGTGTAACAGAGAACCCCCTCCCCCACACCACGAGCAAGACTGATAGGCCAGGTTAGAATAGAGGTCAGGGGGCCTGGAAAACTGGCTGTGGAATTAACCTGGCAGCCGACAACCCTCAGCTCCAGAAAACCTGCCTCCAGAAGGTCGCAGGTGCAGAGAGCAAAGCCGCCACCTCCTTTCGCTGCTCCGTGACACGCAGGAGGCCACCGTGATCTGGGGAGCTGGGTCCTGAGGGGAACTGGGAGAGAATGAAGGTTCCAGAGAAGGTTTTTTTGTCAGTTAAAAAAAAGTCAGGTCCTGTTTAGGTCCATTTATTATTTAATTTGAATGAGTAATACAGTCCCATGGTTCAAAATTCAAAATATACAAAAGGGCGTACAGTGCCAAATCCCCTCCCTCCTTGGCCCCCAACCTCCCAGTTCCCTCTCCAGGGGCAACCAGTGGTGCCATTTCTTCCGAATAAGCACTTATAGGCAAATCTATATTTATATTTTCCTCTCTCCTAAACCACAAATGGAAAGCGCATCATGCATACTTCTGCGTCTTGCCTTTTCATTGGAAGATTATTTCCTATTATTATACAAAAAAGTTACAAACATATTTATAGCTGCATAATATTACATTGTGAGGCTGTAACAAAATGTACTTAACCAATCCTCGGGGGGAAGGAGACGTTTCTGTCTTTTGCAAACTCGCCCTATTTGTACATCCACCCCCAATCCAGACTCCCCAGGGACCAAGCCCTAGCTCATTTGCATGCCTGGGAGGAAAATCCCAGGAAGTAAGAAAAGAGTAAGAATGGGAGGAGGATGTGGTAGCTGAGAGCAAGAGGGAAAGAAGGAGGAGGACTTGGCTAAGAGGGAATATGGGCAAAGAAGCCCCTGGCAGCTCATCCAGACACTGCACACCGTCCCCATTGCAGAGACCTGTCTGCATCGCTCAAGACGGGGACTGGGGAGGCCAGGAGGGACCTGGAGACAGACTAGAAATATCTGGGAAAGCCAGAAAGGAAAAAAGGGAGTCTTCTGGGGAAAAGCTTGGCTATCGCTCCAAGCTCCTGGCTGGCCATTCCTTTCCTCTCTGGGACGGACACCCAGCAGGTACGATGGCAACAAAGCTGGGTCTCTCCTGCTTCCCCCCACTGACAGCATCACAGGCTCAGGATGCTTCCAGTAGAGAGAGGAAAAGAGGGAGGGTGATGATAGGAGCTGACCTTAGGGGAGGAGCAGGAACCTCAGGGGTTGAGGAAGGAGAAGAGGGCACCAGTCTGTCCGACCCAGTGTCCACTGCCTTCACAGACCCTGGCCCTGGGGCCCCTGGACACAATCCCCATCCCAGGGACCACCTAGTTGTGAGAGAAGCCCCCGTGAGAGAAGGCAGGGAGGTCGGGGACACAGCCAGCAGCCTTGGGGAGGCAAGCCAGGGGGTTGACCTCACAGTCCCCAGAGTCCTGGTCCCCCCGGAAATAGATGGAGTCCGCAGAATTGAAGGAGGGGTCCTGGTCAAAGAAGTTGTAGGGTCGGAGGAGGAAGCCCACACCGTTCCCCACGGTCACTGTGTTGGGAATGTCCTCTGCATGTGGGATGTGCAGGAAACCAGCTGTCACCCAGGCCACCAGGTCCTAGCAGGGGAGAAGGAAGAGGGTTGTGAGGCCTGACTCTGCCAAGACCCGCCTGCCCCCGACAGCAGCCTTGTTTGTAAGGATTTGCCGTGTTAGTCCCCCTTTCCTCAAACGGATCCTCAGTCTTTAAATGCTTTTCCTACTGGTGCAGAAGCCAAAGCACAATGAGTTTCACATTCGCGCCGGGAGCAACACCTGCCTCCCTGACCCAGCCTGTGTTCTCCTATCTGTGACACTCCTCTCACATCTCCATCCGCCTCTCCACCCCCAGAGGAACGAGGATGCCACAGCCTACATCGGCTCCTTCCCCCTTAACCCCCAGAGAATTCCCCAGCCAGAGCCGGTAGAAGGCAGATGGAGAAGGGAAGATCAGGGCTTGGGAGGCAGAAATGGCCAACATTCAGAGATTGATCCTTTAGTGGTTACACCAGGGATGGGCTTTAGATACAAGACAGGTGGTCTTCCCCAGTGCCCTCCAGCCCTTCTTGAGTCCTGGGACCTGAGAAGGACTCAGTCCATGAAGCTGAGACTTAAAGGGCTGTAGGGTCTCGAGGATCTGCTGGGACCTCAGCCAGCATCTGGAAATGAACTTCCAGCTTGGGAAGATTCCCTCAAGAGGTAATGACCAGATCCACACAAGTACAGAGGCAGGAGTTAGCTCCACCCCTGAGGAGACCAGATGGTTTTCAGGGGTCCCCAAGACAAGGTGGAGCTCATCTTTGTGTCCCCACTCCACTCACTGGCCCTCCCAATCAGCTGACCTTTCCAACAATGGTCTCATTGTTGATGAAGTCAGTGAAGTCCACGGTGGGGACCCAAGGGTCATTCTGATTGAAGATGCTGCTGCTGCTGGGCTCCTCCTCCTTCCGCTGGGTCACGGCCAGCTGGTACCTAGGGAGGCACTGGTCAGGCCTCTAAGGTCATGAACCTTATCCTGCGGCCTGATAATGATGGAAGGGAACGGAACATGTGGACCTCAGTTTGCCCATCTTGTCCACTCAGTGACTCTGATGCCACCCTGGTGAGTCATCCACCACTGTTCCAGGGCCTCTTGTTCACTCTCTGCCACAGCATGGCCCTCCCCCCATCCAAAGGAGAGAACGGTTCTCAGCCCTGAGCTTTGGTCCTCCGAGGGAAGATGCACCCACTGCCCATGGCCTGTGCCTTTAGATAAACAAGACATCCTTCTGGAGCTCTTATCTCACTTTGCATACAGTTGACCTGAGTTTCCAATGCTTCCTCCTCACTCTCGTCTCCCAGCCTCTCTCTGACTCCACTCACCTGCCCCAGCTGATGGCTCTCTCCATGGAGCTGTTCCGGGGCAGCGGCTCTCCAGCAAAACTGCGGATCTGGATGCGGTAGCCCCGAGGGTGACCCCACTTGTTGCTCTGGTTGCTGGCCAGGTACAGGTAGCGAGGGGAGGCACTTCCCAGGGGGAAGGCGGCCTGCTCCTCTGTCTCCAGCAGCTTCCGGGTCACCTGCAGCCTCTGTATCTGGTGCTCTGGGCTCCAGGGTACAGTCGTGGGGACAAAGACCATGTCCTCAGCCCAGACCCAGTTCTCCAGTCCTGCCGGGGAGGGGGGACAGAGGAGAGAGAAAGGCTGGGAGGGAGAGCCAATCACCCACCTGGCTTCAGCCTGGGGCCCAAAGAGAAGCCCAGAACCGAGTGCTCCCCCTACTTCCCTTCCCTCTCCCCCCAAATATCCTCAATCTTTAAGCCAAACCCATTGACCTGTAAAATATTTTATCAAGGATTTCATTTATTACTTCATTTGCTCATTAATTTATCTCATTAGGGGAGGGGCCCAGGCTCGGCCCCGGGGACACTCAGATGAACAAAACATCAGTCTCACCCTTTTGCTCTCATGGAGGATGCAGAAGGCAGTGCCCTCACTGGCCTTCAATGTGCGAGGGGCACATTCAAGTTTAAGGTTCTAGGGATAGAGGTGCAGGCAGGAAAAGGCCATCCTGGGCAAATGTTCTGCCTGGCCTTACAGGATGTCACCAGTGGAGATGACATAGCAGGATGTCCTAGACAGGGGCAAAACATGAGCAAGAGCAGAGAAGCCTAACTGCCCATGCGCTGTGTGTGCCCGGGGATAGTCGGCGTGAGTGTGGCTACAGCAGTGCACAGGGAAGAATCCGAAAGGCAGGATGGCGCTGCATTCTTCAGAGAAGGGCCTTGTAGGCTGCTCTGTGCATGAGACCCCACAGGTGGTGGGGGAAGGGAGACCTGCATGAGGGGCAGGCTGGCCTGGGCTGCTAGGTCCCTCAGGGCACAGAGGAGACCGGGATCCAGGCGGAGGAAGAGAGGAGGTGGCAGGAAGTGGCCCCAATGGGGGCAGGACAGGGGGCCCCAGTGAGGAGTTTATTTCAGAGGCAGAACAGAAAACAAAACGAAACAACCAAATCTGGTGATCAGCTCAAAGATAAGTAAAAAGATTCTAAGACGCCGTGTCTCCTTGGCGCTCTCTGTGACCACCAGGGACTCTCTGGGACACTCCATCGTGTCCATTTTATCCCTCACGCTTAAATCCAGAGAGAGACAGAAAATCAGGAAAGAGGAGGGTCCATCTTCCTAGAAAATGTCCAAGCTGGAGTGTTCCATGACTGGCCTGTATGTGCCAGGGACTCGGCAGAATGCAAACAGATCCTCCAGAACAGCAGCACCGCCGGCCGGACACAGCGACAAGAACTGAAAACCAGATGGCTGCCTCCCTGAAAGAGGCCCCATGTGAGTGCAAGAGGGAGGAGAGCAAAGGCAACCCCGCTGGCCGGGAGGGCCTCCTCCCTGAGCTTGGCCATTTCCCAAGATTTCCTGATGGGGTAATGTGGAGGGGGCGCTGGAGGCGGTGCCCCAGCCAGTGACCTGAATAAAATTCAGCATCCAACTCTCCTATCCAGCCAAAGAGGAAGCATGAACTCCGAAACCACGTACTCGTTCTCACACCTTCCTTTCCGGCATAACCGCCGTAAGTCCAAAACAAGTGGAGACGACACTTGAGCCCTTCTTCTGGAATACTTCCCCCCTCCAGGATGTCTTACCTCCTACATCCAGATCCACCTTGAAGTGGGCACTGTGGGTGTGGGCAGTGCCCAGCGTGTGCTCCCGAACCTGGTTCCCGTAGCGTCGGCCAGCACCGAAGAGGAATGCTGAGCTGATGTAGCCAGTGGCGTGGAACTTGACTTCTATGGCTCCATTGGGGTGGAAGACCATATCCCACACGTAGTCGTAATTGATCAAGGTGGACACAGATCTGATGACCAGCACTGTCTCTGTGAGGCCCCCAAAATAATGGGAGAAGATATCTGAGTGGTGTCGCCTCAGGGGGAGACCCTGGTTCTGTTCAAACACACAAAAGGCATCTCGTAGTGTCGTGGGGACTTGGGACTCCAAAAGGAAGTGCCAGTCCACGTAGGTGGCCAGGTAGGGGCAGTCCACCCCACGGGTCAGGGGTGTGGCGTACTTGCCCATGCCAAAGCTGCCGTCGATATAGCGGGTCAGCATTGCTATAGGAGAGTTGCCACCATAGATGGCCAAGGCCTCTTGGAGGCTGATCTCGTAAGCTAGCCGTTCTCCCTGGAAGCGGATGTCGAAGATCCTCGGGCCACTGTAAGCTCCAAGGCCGAAAAAGAAAGTCCACAAGGAAGAGGACACTCGACTCCCCTGGACACTGAAGCGAGGGCCCTGGGGATGGAACTGCAGAGGGGGAGCCGGACCTGGGGACGCCTGGGACTTCAGGGACCAGGACCCACCTGTGCCATTGTCTGGGACCAGCACCACATTCACCAGGCCAGCCTCAAACTGCTCCTCCAGCTGAGCCAGACTCTTATAGTAGCGGCCTTGGAAGAACACCTTCCGGACAGTCCAGCGGGCAGGGTCCAGGGCCTTGTGGTCTACCAGCAGCTCCAACCCCACGGGGTGCAGGTATAACCCAGCGCCTGAGATATTGTAGAAGAGGCCAAACCAGGTAGCTCGGTCCCCTGACTGCAAACCCGGGGGTGCTGTGATCATCATCGCCAGGTTCCCTCCTTGGCGTTTGTAGAAGCAGCAGTGGTGGAGGAGACCAGCAGCCTGGGGCAGCTCTCTGTTGAAGATCATGTGTTCTACATCCAGGTACTCTCGGAACAGCATGGGGCGCCGGTGATAGGGCAGGGGGCCCCCGTGACGCTCCACAGTCACATCCCGAAGGTAGGAAGGGTGGGGCAGTGGTCCCACCACCAGCTCACTCACATTGGGCTGGGGTTGTCTGCCAAAGAAGATGATGGCCAGGGCCTCCCGGGCAGGTGGGGGGCTCCCCCTGTCCAGATGGGCCAGGGCTGCAGCCTTGGGGGGCAGTTGCAGCTCCACTGAGAAGATGCAGTTGTCCGAGGGGCGGGCCTGGGCTGCATCCACCAGGCCTGGCCCCAGCTGCTGGGTCAGAAAGCTCGCCACAGCCGTCAACTCCTCTGGGCTCAGGTCTGCAAACAGCTGGCTCTGGCCAGTGTGTGTCCAGTGCTGGGCACTGGGAGATACGGAGGCACAGAGAGGAGACACGCTGGGTTCACCCCCATCGCCTCCCCTGCCAACCAGCAAGACACACACCAATGAAAAGATGGTGATGACCGCCAGAGCGAGGAGGACCAGGGTTGTCTTCTGATTCATTGTCTTGTCGGAGAGACACAGGACGGAACCAGAGCGGAGAAATGTATTCTCGGGTCACAGAAGAGGTCACTCTTCGCTCCTGTATCGGGGCCTCCTGGACTCTGGTTTAGGTTCCCAGTATTCAGAGGCATAGGCGACTGAGGGTGGGAAAGACCAGAAAGGCTGAGGCCAGGGGGGTGGGGCTGGCCGGGGCTTGAGGGCGGGCCTGACACAGGGCAGCAGTGATTTCCACAGACCTTACAAGGCTTTGTCTTCCAGGCTCCAAACTGGACTCTGCTGCCTGGGTCAGGGTTGGAATCAGGGAGAGAGAGGGTAGGGGAAGGGAGAGGGATTTCAAAATAATGTAGCTGGCCAGCCCGAGCACAGGAGGGTACCACCATCAAGGGGCGGGGTCTGCAGCCCCTCATCTCCACTTCTTCCCTTAACCCCCACTTTCCCGGGGCCAGATGTTCCCTTTCCTGTGACTTGGAAGTGTTGCTGTCTCCAAGGACACTCGCCCCCAGCCCTTCAGTTTCCCAAGTGGCATTCCTTGGCCAGGCCTGTTACCCTTGTCCTCTCTCCTCTTAAATTCCTTGGTCAGAATCTGTAATTTTCTCTGGGGAACTCTAGCTACTTCAAAAGTGACATAAAGGAAATTCAAGTAAAAATCTTTTATTATAAATTGCACATACCATTTATTTTTACAAAGTTCTATTTACTCTTCCATTTCGATGCACCTGATGAAGAAATATCTGGTATAATGTTCACCAAATGTGAACACTAGCTATTTCTGAGTGGTATGACTTGTGGCGTTTTTGCTTGAATATTTTAATAATAATATAATTTGTATAAATTCATCATTAAAAAAACCTAGGCCTATGAATTAACTGAAAGGATACATGGGGGTTTAGTGTGGGAAGAAGCTGTTTCCTCAGAAACATTAAGAGGGTGGGAGCCAGGGGAGCAGAAATTGGGAAGAGAGAGGAAGGGACATACGCGCCCTAGCACATCCCTCCCACCTACCCCCACCATGCCCCACCGCACCCCCGGGGTTAAAAGTCTTGGTAAGAGAAAGGGGGCAAGTCCGGGACACAGGCTGCCAGGTGGGGGGTGCAGGCCGCAGGGTTGACACTGCAGAGCCCGGCATCCTGGCCCTTCTCAAAGTAGACGCTGCCGGGGGAGAAGATGGAGGGGTCCTCATCGAAGAAGTTATAGGGTCGGAGCAAGAAGCCAACTTTGTTCCCCACAGTGACAGTGTTGGGGATGTCCTCAGCATGGGGGATGTGCAGGAAGCTGGCTGTAACCCAGGCCACCAGGTCCTGAAGGAAGAGGAAGGAGCTGAAGGACTTTGGAGGGGAGACCCAGAGAGCCCCCCCTCAGCCACAGTCCCTGACCTCCAGCCTCAGCCCTGCTTCCATCTCCTCCCACCCTAGGCCTGCATGGTGGTCCACGTGAGAGGCCGTGGGGTGGTCGGCGTCCCAGGCCTAATGTGTTGGCCATCAGAGAACTCCTTGGCTCCTGAATCTGAGAGCTGGCAAACAGACCATTCCCTCCAATCTCCTGCCAACGTGTGGGCAGCCAAGACGCCAGACACAGAGGAGCCCCTTTCCTGTCTCTAGAGCCACCAACCTCTCCTAAGAGCGTCTCATTATCGATGAAGTCAGCAAAGACAACAGTGGGTGTCCAGATGTCATTCTGGTAATAGATGCTGCTGCTCTGTGACTCCTCCTCTTTCCTCCGGGTCACCGCGAGCTGGTATCTGACCAGGAGTGTTGTAAAAGGGGGGAGTCAGAAAATGTCAAAGATCCTCACTGTCCCAGGAGTCCTCTGGATCGGGCTGTGTGCGAGGTCATCTCCTGTCCCATATCTACTGGGATCTGGGAGGAGGTCCAGGGGTGGATGGTAAGCAAGGATGGTGAGTTGGGGCCTTGAAGAGCTGGGATGGGACAAGGGACCAGTCCTTCCCTCCCGGCCCGCGTGCCCGGTGCCCTCCTCACCTCCCCCAGCTGAGCGCCCTCTCCATGTCACTCTCCAGGGGGATGTGTACGCCAAGGGGGCTGTGGATCTGTATTCGGTACCCGCGCTGGTGACCCCAAGCGTTAGTCTGGTTGCTGGCCAGGTAAAGATAGCGAGGAAGGGGGTTGCCCAGGGAAAAAGCTGTCAGGTCCTCCCGTTCCAGGACCTGCCGGGTCAGCTGTGGGCGCTGCAATTGGTGCTCTGGACTCCAGGGAGCTGCCACGGGTTTAAACGCCACGTCTTCAGCCACCACCCAGTTTTTCAGCCCTGCCAGAACGAGGGAGGGAGAGGAGTTCCACACCAGGCGAGACAGGTTCATCTCCCCCGTGACGTCCACCACAATGGCCTGTCAAAGGGCAGCAGCGCTCACCAGGGAATGCTCCAAGCTGGGAGCCTGGAGGTCTTGGACTGGGCACCAGCCCATCTCCTTCGACCCTGCCCTGTCCAATACAGGTCCAAGAAGTCACAAGTGACTACTTGCATTTAAATTAAAAACTCAGTTCCTCGATCACATTAGCTACATTTCAAGTGCTTAATAGCCACGCGTGCCAGTGGCTAATGTACTGGACAATGCACGTGTAGCGTAGTTCCATTGCTACATAAAGTTCTGTTACCACTGGTCTACCCTCAAACCAACTGTTTGCTTCTTTGACTCTCATTTTCTGAATCTCTACACTTGGCACAATACAGTCTCTTCGATGGCTGAGCTCCTTAAATGGAAAAGCACACACAGGTGGCCTAGTTACATTCTTGTAAACTATGAAAGAGACATTTGTCTTGGAGAAGCTGGCTGGAAAAACCCAGTCCCCTTCCACAGTACTCTGCACGTTCCTCACAGCTCTGGGATTTGCTTCCTTTCTCAGCAAGATGCGGACCACTTTTACCTTTTGTTCAGAAGTGAGATTTGTATCTGTAACTTGTCTGGGACTCCTTAAAACTCACAGCAATAGCAACCTGCACTCATTACCCCGCCCACTCGGCACTCGATCATACACTCGGCATGTTTGCACAGTCAGTTCCTTTACATGTGATCTATATGAAGGCAGCTGGCATGGGGTGGGGTGGGAGGGGGGCCTCGACTGAAGCCGGTGCCCCTGCTGGCTGTCCCGGGCAGTGGGGGCCTGGCATAGCCTCTGGCCCACGGCGCCGACCTGTGCTATACCCACCGGGGATCCAAGAAATGTGACTTGATTTTAAAGGCTCTTTAATATCAGAAATGCTGAAGAGAAAGTTCAAATTAGAAAAGTCATATTCCAAATGTGTCAAAGAACTGTTAATACGCCATTTCAATCATGCCATTCTCTTAGTTCTTCCTCCCCTCCGCCCCCACACCATACACACTCAACCGCCTGTCTTTAGATCCAAGACAAGAGAATGTTCTACCAGAAAAATCCTTAGTTATAGCACACACAAGGCCCGAGGGCCAAACCCGGCCCTCCACCTTGTTTTATCCCACCCAGCACCTTGTTTCTACCCGGCAGCAGTGCCGAGCTCTCACTTAACAGTTAAGGAGCAGTCACGTTTACAGTCCCAAAATGACACTCGGCCCTTTGATGGCAACCGCGAGCCAGACGTGGCCCCCGTGAAAGTGAGTTTGACTCCCCTGTTGTAGCACTTTACACTTGGGCAATCCCTTCATCCCCCGTCTCCCCCAACCCTCCTTACTTTCCCAACTGTAAAATGGAGAGGGCCTGGTGGGTTTCTCATTTCCTTTCTGGGCCTGTCTGTGATTTGCTAAGCTGGTTATTTTCTACCCCCAACAAACGCGTGTCAGGAGCAGCAGGTCCCCTTTGTGCTCTGAGCCCTACGAGAGAACTCCCCTTGTACGCTGGCAGCAGCCCACCACATGCCTTCCTTGTCGTCGTGACGACGTGTGCAGGCAGGGACGGGATGGCCCTCCCTAGGAGGACAGGGCCACTATCCCATGTCCCGGCCTGTCTGAACCCCCGTGGAGCAGCAACTCCCAGCTAGTCTCCCCACTGCCTTCTCATGCCTGGCTCCAGCCCCACTCTGCAAAGCTCTGTAGGATGGACTGCCTCCTACCACCACTCAGGCCCCGGCTTTCCCGACCTCCACTGCCCTTCGGAATCAGGAAGAACTCAGAGCCCTAACCCCCAGCCCACACAGCTCTGGGGCAAACTCACCACCCATCGTCATTCGAGGCTAAGGCAGGTAGAGCCATTATGTTTAATTTCAGAACAACAGCACCTCAGAGGGGCCGGGTGGTCAGAGCTTGTCAGGGAAGCCCCCTCCTCTGCCCACCAGTGAGCCATCAGCTCGTGCCGACCGCAGCTGAATACACTGTGGTCAGCCCCTGCTCTGGTGCCACAGTGAATTACGCAGCTGGAACGCCACCCTCCAGACTGTTCCAGCTTGATCTGGGGCAGGGCAGTGGGAGGGGGGGTCTCCCTTCCCTCCGCTCCACCCTGAAGTCCTCCTTTCCTGGACACTCACCTGCTACATCCAGGTCCAGCTTGAAGTGGAAGGCGTGGGTGTGCACCGTGCCCAGCACCTGTTCCCCCACGCGGTTGCCGAAGAGGAGGCTTTCCTCCCCGCCACTCAGGAAAGCTGTGTTGACAAAGCCCGTGGCGTGGACCCGCCCTTCGAGCGCCCCATTTGGGTACAACGCAAAGTCCCAAATGTAGTCATAGTTGCCGACGGTCGACACAGACCTGACTACGAGGGCTGAGCTGGCCAGACCACCGTAGAAATGACTCTGGAGGTGATTGTGATGCCTTCGAAGGGGTAGTCCTTGGGCCTCCTCAAACACACACACAGCCCCTGGGAGCAGCTGGACTGCCCCTTTGCCCACTAACACGTGGACGTCCACCATTGCAGATTGATAGGGGCAGTCCACACCCCGCACCAAGCCCCGGCTGTGACTGCCGAGTCCATAGCTGCTATCCAAGTATCGGGTCATCATTGTCTTGGGTGAATCAGCACCATAGACAGACAGACACTCCTGGACACTGACTTCATAGGCCACTCGCTCGCCCTTGAACCGAACATCGAAAATCCTCATGCCACTGAACACCCCATGGCCAAAGGTAAATGTCCAGAGGGAGGACGCCACCAGGTTCCCTCGTACACTGTACTGGGAGCCCTGGGGTGAGAACTGAAGAGGGGGAAGAGGACCTGGGGGGACACGGGGCCTTAGGGATGAAGCCCCATTTGGCAGGGGTAGAGGAACTCTAACCACTTCCAGTCGGCCAGCCTTAAACTCCCGTTCCAACTGGCCCAAGTCTGCATAGTAGCGCCCAAGGTAGAAGACCCGCTGGACAGCCCAGTGGGCAGGATCCAGGGCCCTGTGGTCCAGCAGTAGCTCCAGCCCCACTGGGTGAAGGAACATCCCAACACCTGAGATGTTATGGTGGAGGGCAATCCAGGTAGTACGGTCCCCTGTGCGCAAGCCCCTAGGAGTGGCCTGTATAGGTGCCAGAGTGGAGCCATTGTAGTTGAAGACTGAAGCAAGGAAGACTGGTGCCTTGGGTAGTTCCACCTCTTTCAAATGCTTCCACATCTGAGCATACTCAGTTGTCAGTACGGGGCGCTGGTGATACGGCAGGGGGCCCCCGTGACGCTCCACAGTCACATCCCGAAGGTAGGAAGGGTGGGGCAGTGGTCCCACCACCAGCTCACTCACGTTGGGCTGGGGTTGTCCGCCAAAAATGATGATGGCCAGGGCCTCCCGGGCAGGTGGGGGGCTCCCCCTGTCCAGGTGGGCCAGGGCCGCAGCCTTGGGGGGCAGTTGCAGCTCCACTGAGAAGATGCAGTTGTCCGAGGGGCGGGCCTGGGCTGCATCCACCAGGCCTGGCCCCAGCTGCTGGGTCAGAAAGCTCGCCACAGCCGTCAACTCCTCTGGGCTCAGGTCTGCAAACAGCTGGCTCTGGCCAGTGTGTGTCCAGTGCTGGGCACTGTGGGATACAGAGGGGCAGTGGGGAGGCTGGCTGGAGCCCCCGTGGCCGGTCAGCAATACATAGGTCAGGGCAAAGATGGTGATGAGGGACAGTGCCAGGAACAGGAGGGCCACCTTGACATTCATGATGAATGCTGAGAGCTGAAACGAGAGTCCTAACAGCTGCTCCTCTAGCTGCTGACATCAAATCAGGGTTTATATTCAGTCGGATGGACAGGAATGGAGAAAACTCCACCCTGTGGGTTGAACAGGAAATTTCTGACCTTGATTTATATAATTCTGTTCCAATTTTCTGTTCTGTGGTTTGGCCCACGGCCCTACTTCCACGTGCATGGCATCTCCCTTGCCCCTGAACTCCTGCCGGTAGCCCGATCCGTGCTCCGCGTTCATTTCCATCACTTAGACCATCAGACCGGACGGCACTGGAAGGAACGCTAAACTCTACCTTGCACACAGAATGGGCCTGAGGAAGAATGCAAGTCTCAGATGCCCACTCGAGTCCCGTGTGCTGAATGCAGCCACCAGAGCGTCCGTTTCCCTACCCCCTGGCAGGTGCGCTACCCCACGGATCTACGGCCCAGCAGGAAGCACTGTGTTCTGGAAGCTGCCTTGGCCGAGCCCTTCACCTGCAGGCTCAGGCCTCTTCTATCCGGGCAGTGAGAAAGGAGAAGTGGTGAAGGCGTGGGCACAAGATCTGTACCAGTCCCAGGACGCTAAGTGGCGTGACCTCAGGGGAGGTACTACCACGAGTCTGTGTCCTCTCCTATAAAGAAGGTTCTGAAGGCTAAACGTGGTCATACATGTAAAGTGCTTAACAGAGCATGACACAGGCAGACATAAAAAACTGGGAGCTGCTGGTTATCTCTGAGACGGAACAGACCAGATGTTCCTCCACCGTTCAAGACCATATGTATCTCTTTTTGCAGAGACCACGAGGGGATCATTGGAAACCAGAAGGCTACTTTACAAGGTGGAAGTTGAGGAAACTTTATTTCAGAGGGAGCTAGGGTCCCAGACAGCCCTCTAAGTCATTTGGAACCAAGAGTCCCCTGGCATCTCCTCAAGAAATTTAAGACATTATTCAGAGGGGAGAATTAGCATAAGGTAAAGAAAACCACAGGGTAGGGTGAGCCTTGAACCAAGTGATTGCCCACGTAGAACTAGAGCGGCCTCTACTGGCAATTCATGGGTACCACGGGGAAGGAAGCAAGTAAGGAACTGAGATCTTGTTGAGGGTTGGGACACAGCAGCTTAGACTAGGGAAGAGCTCTTTCACATAATTCAGACTGAATACAAATGAAGGACTGACCCTTGCCTCTTGCTAGGCAGGAGTCTCAATCTTCCCATTATTCCAGGAGAAAGAGGAAGGTCCACTGGTAAAAAGACACCCGACGGGGGGGGGGGGGCTGGCAGTGTCACATGAGGTACACACGCACACGAACACGGTTATGTCCCTAACCACCAGAGCATCGCACCAGGGTCTGCGGCTTTAGAAAGAGGTCAAAGTACCTGTATTTTTAATAATTTCTTGACATGGTAAAAGAATTTTACATTACGACCCAAGGGTGGTAGGGCGAGGAGTAGGGGCAGCAGAACAATCCAACAAACAAAAAGGGAAACTGAGAAACGCATGGTAGGGGAAGGGACGTGTTTTATCTGGAAGGGGTCTGGAGGGAGGGTCGGGGCACTGCCCAACTAAAATGCGGTTGGTTTGTTACTGAGCACTATTCACGGGAAGATGGCATCCTGACTCCCCCTCTACAGCAGTCCTGGGAGTGAAAAACGACACATCCGGGGGAACACGTTCAGGGGCTGGAAGACAGAGACAGGAAGAGTAAGCCAGAAACAGACACTGAGAGAGACCCTGCGGGCTGACTGCAGACACTAGCTCTCCAGTAGTGGCGGAATTAAAAAGTGGGAGGCATCTCTGGAAAATTCCAGAGATGGGAGGCAACTCTTCTATGGTTTTGACTTGCCCAGCAGATTTCCACACACACACAATGAGCACACGCGTGTGTGCGCATGCACGTACAGTGCACACACGTGACTGTGTTCCCTGGAAGCACAACACTATAAATAAAACCTTTTTTCCCAAAGGGAAAGCCCAGCAGGAGTAGCAGCATCTATCCCTCGCAGCCACGAACACCTCCACCCTAACTTACAACTGGTCAAGAGAGGCAATCCGGAGTCTGAGGACTGGCCTTTGCAATAATGCCCAAAAAGAGCCACGTCACAGTGCAGGAGCCTTCCCCAGTCCCTCTGCTTCTCACCGCTCGGTTCTCCTCCGGCTCACTGGCCCCTGGGTACCAAGGGGCTACAATGTCAGGAGACAACGGCCCTGGCAGATGATGACTAAGACAACGATCGCCTCCCAAACAATGTGTGAGAGGGAGAGACAGTGTTTGTCAGGGGGAGTCAGGTAACAGAGTAGAAAGGCAGATGCATGTGTGTCTGTGTGTGTGTTGACCACGCAGGTAACGTTTGTGTGTGTGAAAATCTAGTTATAAAACCATCTGAAGGAGCTAGGGACTTAGCTGTGGTCTAAGGTGTTTCTGGTCACGTATGTATGTAGATGGGAACCCCAAAGTCATCACCAGGACAACGGTGGCAGGGAGGATTCAATGTCCCGCATGGGCAAGAAACATTAACCTCACATCAGAAGAGAGAAGCTGGTCTCCCTCACCCCAGATCCTAAAAAAAACCCAAACACCTAGCACTTTCCTTCTAGTTCCTTCAGCTCCTAACCAACTAATCATCGAAAGGGGAAAAAAAAAAGCCAAACACAAAGCCCAAGTCACAGGAGGAGGACGGGAGAGAAAACGCAAGTATTCCTGTGGCAACACCCTGCGCACACGAACCTGGAGTTCTCTAGAAATTAGGGCAGGTCGGGGTGCTGGGGAGGGAAATAGAAGAGTTCCTGAGGCCTGAAAAAAGAGGTAAACACGTCACAGAACTACATGAGAGCTTCATTAGACTCTAACTAAAAACAGAGGGGTGTGATTACTATTTCCAGCCAGTTTCCCCATCACGATAGTCATGTAACAAACCAAGGCAATGTCGGTCTTGAGCCAGACTCACAGAGTCCCCTGGCCCTGGCCCTGGCCTCAGTACAGTGTCTCTGCATTGCTGCTCCGGGGCCGTTTGATCTTCTCGATATTTTTCAGGATCATGTCATGTAGAGTGACCTGGGAGGGGAGAGAGCAGAGTCACTGGCCGTTCTATCTGTTCTTCACAAAGAAAAGACCCCTCCCCAGCAGTCATTCACACAACCCCATTCTCACTGGTCTGCACCGGAAATGGAGGCGGCTGCCAGACTTCTCTTAGCCCCACCCTGGGTGTACCTGGCCATTTCCAAGGCCCTGCGTGTCTAATAGTAACTGACATTTACTGTGCACTTAACAGACCAAGAACTGCAGTGGGTCCTTTAATGTGTTATCTCAGTCATTTTTAAAAATGTATTTATTTTTTAATCCTCACCCAAGGATATGTTTATTGATTTTAAGAAAAATGAAGGGGGAGAGAGAGAGAGACACTGATGTGACACAGAAGTATCTACCACGGCCTGCGGTATGTGCCCCACTGAACCCACAACCCAGGTATGTGTCCTGAACGGGGAAATGAACCCGCAGCCTTCTAGTGCACAGGACGATGCTCCAGCCAACTGAGCCACTGGCCAGGGCTCTCTCACTCAGTTTTAAAACCATCTCTGAGCAGTAGACACTAAGTTCCATTTTGCAGATGAAGAAACTAAAGTCTAAGGTTCAACAACTTGCCCAAGGCCACACATTAGAGGTAGAATCGGTTCCAAACCCAAGTCTGTCCGATTCTGATGACCCTTATGCTACACTGCACTCCCTCCCATCCAGGCAGAGAAGGGCGATACCCAGCTATCTACCCTCGATGATTTCAGTTCTCAACACTCAGCTGACAAGCAGAATGTGTTCTATTCATTTTACCTCCGTCACCTATCTCGACCCCCAGAGAGTCACAAGAAATTTATCACCAGAACTAAGAGACACCAAGGCAACTGTGGGCAGGGGCCAAGGGTACTTACATATTGATTCCTTAGCTCTGATATGATGAGGCGGAGGCTGATATATTCCTTCTCATCGATCTCCGTCACGGTTCGGCGATAGTCCTCCTGGAGGAAGGGGCAGAGAGAAGGCCAGTTCCCAAGGCCAGACTGTCCGCAGACAGCTCTTTCCCTGGAACGGTGGCTCCTCCCTGTCCTGCCACTTCCACCCTTGGGCCACAGAACCCTTACTTACCACATGGGGATATTTAGCTATTTTAGAAACCAATTTGGCTCTTGTAATATAATATCTGGAAGGAGAGAGAAGAGGAAAAAGCTGCAGGAGACCCTGGGCAGTACTCCCCACCTTGCCAGCCCCCAATGCTAGGGCCACGCCCAGGCAGCCCTACCTAGAAATCTGGTCCAGATAAGATGCAGCTTCGCTCTCCACAGTCCTTAGTTCTGCAACGGTCTCCTCCTAAAAAAAAAAAAAAAAGGCAGTAAGTCAAAAGTCACTTCAACAGACACAGCAGGAGAGAGGAGAGTGTCTCTCCGACCTTCCTCTCCAGTGTGTGATGGAAGCACCTTACCTGAATGGACACCCCGAAGTTGTTTCCATCTTCTATTCTAGGAATCAGGAGCTGTACCCACATTTTAACCTGGAGGGTGAGGAGCCCAAAATGTATATATGAGGACCACGGCTTTTTCTACTGACATCATGAAGCTTACAATTCATGCTGCTGGGGCCAGATGCCAGGAGCACAGGAGCCAAGATACTTAGTCTGCCAACACCCATGTCACCTCCATGCTCCAGCCCCGCCATCCATCACTGTTCATTGTTCAAGCCAGGCTGTTTGAAGTCAGCCCGTAGGTCACTAGCCCCTGCCTCACCGTGTTGCATTTCTCAATCAGCAGCCGGATCTCAGGTTTCACTTTCTCAATAATGTCCACCAGCTGCTGGTTGCTTTTTAGCATCCCATTGGGCATCACAAACACCTTGGTTCCTGGCAGGGACATGAAGAAGGCCAAATGGTTGCGGTGAGTGCCAGGACATAGCATCCCCACCTGTCTCCCTTCTTCCCTAGACCCATGAGATGCTATGACCTCTGCCTTTTATCTGTCACAACAAACATCGACACCACCAACAGAATCGAGAAGAGAATGTATGGATTAACAAGTGAGCATCCACAGTATGCCCAAAGTCTAAAAAATAAGAGAATTAAAATATGCTCTGCAGACTTAAGGTACCAACTCTGACTAGAGAGAGGGGAAAACACAGCACTGGGACTTCTGTGAGAAATCTGCAATGCACAGCTACCGCTGTCCCTCTCCTTGGCGGTCCACACTAAGTCAAACCCTCCTTTTTCACAGAAAAGTTCAGCTTAAAGTACCATGAAATAATGAGCGGATTTGGAAGATTTGGGGATGCTAACACTGGGAAATAAAATCAGATCCTGCTTCCAGGCCAGGAGAATACCAGACCCATCCTGCTTCTCAAGGCTGCAAGCCTGGGGCAGGTGGGGTGGGGTGGGGTGGGGTGGGGTGGCTCTTACCTTGGAAAGCCTCTTCACATTCATCCAACCTTCGCTTTTTGTAAGTGGGCTAAGGGAACAAAGGAGTCAGAGATTAGCAGGCTCTTGACACCCACATCCCCATCACAAGTTCCACTTCACGCACGTTTCTGCACTTCTTTGCCTCCCTGTCTTATTAATTTGTGCAATTTACGAAGTACATACAAGGCTTGGAGAAAAGACTTTTGCCACAAAGCCACTTACATTCTAGTTGGTAAGACCAAACTTTCAGGAAATATAACACACTAATTAGAGGAGAAAAATGGATACTATAAAAAGGTGATTTTCAACCTTTTTCATCTCATGGTACACATAAACTAATTACTAAAATTCTGTGACACACCAAAATATATACTTTTTGCTGATCTGACAGAAAAATAGGCAGAATTTTGATTCATCCATACCAAATGGCTATTGTGTTGCTGCTGTCATTTTTTTCATTTGCCAGTCTAAGGGAAAAGAGGTCAATGCCCCTGACTAAACAGTCAGGTGTTGCATGTTTTAAAAATTCTTGGGGGTACACTGGTTGAAAACCGCTGCTACACGCAACAGGAAAAAAGAATAATTCGATGCAGGGTAAAGATAATTAAGGGAAAATGTGCAAGTTTGCTGATCCTGTAAAGAAATACAATGGTCCATCAACACGCATTTAGCACCTGTTATGGACCAAGAACAATGCGAGGTACTGGAAATACAGAAACGATTAAGACAGGTTGTGCTTTCCAGAATTGTAAGCTCTAACAATGAGACGGTAAGGCAAACAAAGAACAATACAATGTCACCACTGTTGTAGAATGTAGACATTTAATGGATAAGGACTGGGTAACACAGATGCACAGTGAAGACAGGGACTGCGGTTATTATCAAGAAGAACTACTAGCCCTGGCTGGCGTAGCTCAGTGGATTGAGCTTGGGCCTGCAAACCAGAGTATCGCAGTTCAATTCCCAGTCAGGGCACATGCCTGGGTTGCAGCCGGTTCCCAGCAGGGGCGCACAAGAAGCAATCATACAATGATATTTCTCTCCCCCTCTCCTTCCCTTCCCCTCTAAAGATAAAGAAATAAAATCTTAAAAAAAAAAAAGAACTACTACTTATCCCATAACAAGACTCAAGACGTTGAAACAGGTAAAAAAAAAAAGTCCTGCTTGAAGTCATGGGACCAGACCAGGAAACCTGGGGGAACCTGTAGCTATTAGTCCTACTGGAAATTCACCTCCTACAAATGAAACTCAGGGTCTAAAGGGGGTGTACTGGAGTCATCAAGCCTGTGCCAGCCGCATTCCCAGATCCAAATCCCACTGTCTCCTCTATGCATGTGTGAACTGATCGGGAAACAGAGGACAGAGAACCTACTGCTTCAGAAGACAAAGATAAATATAAATACAGGACACTTACACCATCCAGTCCATCGTGGCTATTGGTGAGAAGAATGGGGTCAGGGACAGGGAGATTCATGTCTGAGTGGATCTGAGTTAGGTCATGGATGTTTAGGATTGGTTCCTGAAAGAGAGATGCCCACCCCCTAAACATTAGTCTTTTCGAGATGAACAAAGAAATATTCCATATGAAGGGAAAGAAATGACAGTGCTTCACAGTACGAAAGAAAACAGAATCAACACATGGTTTGTCCCATCTGATGGAAAGATCAGGGCCAAAAAAACTGGGAAATCTTAGGAAAAGGGTCTCTCACCTTCAAAAAACTATCAAGTTCTAACAACTTCTTTGGGAAAAAATTTGCCACCAAGTCTTCTGCCTAAAGATGAGGAAAAATAACATTAAGAATTGTAGGATGGTTTCTCTCTACAGTTCTCTCTCCTTTGGGAAACTCCCAGTTATTAACCAGCACTCACTTTTCTATGTATTTCACTCACCTCACTTGTGATCCGCTCTCTGAAAGAATCAACCTAAAATTAACAAAGAGCAATTCAGTAAGAGCAAGTCAGTACCTGGCAACAGAGGAGAGGGCAGAACGGGGAACCCCAAATCTAGCTGTCTCTCCCTCACCTTGTTATTGTAATGAGAAGCTGAGAGGCCCCCAGATTGCAAGTATTTTATTTTTTTGAGGACCCATTTCTCCATCTCAGGAGAGGGAAGCGGGGCTTGTGGGCAGCGCCCGCCTGTCTTCTCTCTCTCCCTCTCTGTGTCTGAGGCTGTCTGCCTTTGTGAGTAGAGGAAAGACAGGTGGATAGGAGAGGTGTGAGCTCACAAACGTGCCAAGCCGTCCAGACCTGGCCTCAGGCAGGCCTGACGCCAAGGACAGCGGCAGCGTCCGGAGGCGGGGCTGGGGAACTTACAGCTGTCACTAGCCTAAAGCACTGAGTTCACCACGTGTCCGCAGAAGTGTCCCTAGGGCTCTCCATCACTGGACGAGTTACAGAAGGCCACCCTATACTATTCTCTTCCCCGATGCCGTCTCTGGGAGTGGGGGGCTGGGCTGAGTCGAGCGGAAGCTCAGTGCTGGTGTCCCCAGGGAGACAAAGACGCCATGGGGAGTGGGGAGCCGGTCAGACTGCTTGGGGATCGAAGCGAGGGGTAACGAGGCCCGGACAGGTGCCGCTACCTTGAGCTTCACTTCCTGATCCACCTTCAGCAACGAGGCCATGGCCGGGCCGGGCCGTGTCCGCTCCGCTGGAGACCGGAGGCGCTGTGGGCTCCGGGGCGGGGGTCAGAGGGACGAGGGGAATCTAGGCTGATCTCGGGACGCGGCTGCCCTCGTTGGTTAACTCACTGCTCACTTGCTCCCTCCCTCTGTGCCGTCTGCCCGCCCGCCCGCCTGCCTGCCTGCTGCCTGCTGCTGGATGCCTGCTCGCTCAGTCGCTCGCCCTCCCGGCTTTCGCCACTCACGCCGGAAGTTACGTCACAGCCAATCGCCGGACCGGAGAGGCTGAGCACGTGCCCTGCGCAGCCGCACTGAGAGTGCTCTCGGGACAGTCCGGTAGGGTTCATGTCTTTCAGGTTCTTGTGCCCGGTGAGAGGGAAGTGAGAAGGCAGTTGGCCGTGGCCGGTTTACTGAGACTTGAGTCCCAAAGAGACTCAGGAGCTGTTGAACTGTTAGCTCCACGCTTGTCTTGGCGGGAGCCGCTGCCGTTTAGAGGACGGGACAGACTACGGCGTCGCGCCCCAGTGACGTCAGTCCGAAGAAGCTGGCGGTCCTCACTGGCTTCAGGAGTCTAGTCTTCGATTCTTGCTGTCTCCTCCCGTGGGCCGAAGCTCTGGTGCTGTGCTAGAGCCAAACAGAAGACAATGTCTGTAGGACCAGGATTCCCCACCTTTCTCCACCACTTATTCTCATACACTTTCAGACCTCAGAGATCAACTGCCTGATGGGAAAATTGACGCCCAGAGTAGGGTAGGTTACACGATGATGCCAGTAAATCCTGGACCAGAACCCAGGCCTCCTGACACCCAGCACAATGCTGTGTCCATTTTCCTAATGGAAGGCAAAGACCATAAATATCTCCACTCACCCATTACTTCTGTCTGTTAACATTGGGTATTTCGCTAAATAAAACGGACCAGGGCACTTTGCTAGGCTCTGAGACAACACTGCTTCAGAGCCTAGAAATACAGGGTCCAGCAGAAGTAAGACCCTTTTTAAAGTAAAATAGTATAGTATAAACGGATGTGTTGCCTTAGTAACCTTATTTATTACCCTTTGTGTTCCAGGTTCCCTGAAATGAAATGGCCCATCGACTGACAAGGGAGCAGCGAGTGAGAGCAGTGAAGCTGTACTACCAAAACCAGTGCAACGGTGCAGCAACCGCTCGGTTGTTACGTGAAGAATTTGGCATCCGGCTGGTTCAGAGTCGTAACATCACGAGTCTGATCAGAAAGTTTGAGGCAACCGGCAGTGTGCATGATGCCAAAAGATCAGGAAGACGAGTTTCCGCAACAACAGAAGAAAAGGCTGCCGAATTACGGGCATCATTGTTACGAAGCCCTCAAAAATCCAGTAAGTGTCTGTCAGGGGAACTCGGTATTAGTGACAGAAGTGTTCGAAGGTTGCTGGACAAAATGAAAATGAAGCCATACATTCCACGTTTGCTACATTCCTTACATGATGGAGATTCAGACAGAAGGGTAGAATTTTGTGAAAGATTTTTGGCCAAATTACGTGAGGATGAGAACTTTCCGGCCAAGATATGGTGGTCGGATGAGGCTACGTTCAAATTGAATGGCCATATCAATCGCCATAATTGTGTGTATTGGAGCGATGTGAACCCACACGTTATCTTAGAGAAAGACACAAACTTACCAGGGGTAACAGTGTGGGCAGCAATATCAGTCATGGGTATAATCGGGCCAGTGTTCTTTGATGGTGCTGTCAATCAGAATAATTACCTACATGTTCTACAAACAGAATTGTGGCCGAGAGTTGAACAGGATTTTGGAGTTTACTTCCAGCAGGACAGCGCACCACCACATTATGCGATGTGTGTCAGAGAATGGTTGGACATGCATTTTGAAGGGAGGTGGATAGGGCGCCGAGGGCCGCTGGAGTGGCCGGATGGATCCCCAGACCTAACTCCTCCTGACTTCTTTTTGTGGGGTATCCTTAAAGATCTTGTGTACAAGACCGAACCCCACAACATTGATGAACTAAAAGACAGAATTCGGGACAAATTTGCTGACATTACTGTCGAATTATGTCGTAAGGCTTGCTTGAGTGTGGTTGGTAGGGTACGCGAATGTATTGCACAAAATGGACAGCAACTCGAACATTTCACCTAAAATGTCATATGGTGTGTTTGAGTGTGATATTGTTATGCTACAGAATTACATGCTTGTGATTTTGTAATACAAGACTTGGTATAGAATACCAACTCATAAAAAAAGGGTGCTATTTGTGCCAGAACCTATATAATGTGAGTCACTTATGTAAATTAAAACCTTCTGCCCTGGCTGGTGTGGCTTAGTGGACTGAATGCTGGCCTGCAAGCCGCAAGGCGACTGGTTCGACTCCTGCTCCGGGAGCCTGCCTGGATGGTGGGCTGGGTCTCCAGTTGGGGGTGTGCAGGAAGCGACCAGTCGATATGTCTCTGGTGCATTCGATGTTTCTCTCCCTCTCTTTCTCCCTCCTTTCCCATCTTTCTAAAAATAAACAAATGAAATCTTTAAAAAATATATATAGTAGCCACATTAAAAAGTAAAATGGGTGAAATTTAATTTTAATCACATTTAACCTAGTTTCTCCAAATATTATAATTTCAACATGTAATCAGTATTTTAAAACATTGAGATCATATACATTGCTTTCTCATCCCAAGTCTTCGAAACCCAGTAAGAATTTTCCACTTACTGCACATCCCAGTTCTGAGGGGCCACGACTGCAGTCCTGAATAGCCACATGTGACTAGTGTCCCCTTACAGAACAGCACAGTCCTGGGAAATCAAAGGTAAACAAGACTCAAGTTCTCTGGTCTCATGAGGTTAATACTGGAGAAGGACCCCAGAAAGTAAACCGTCAACACAGCCACAAAACGTGATGAACGTTAGGAAACATGGCTGATACAGGGGTATATTTTAGATGGACTGGCCAGGGAAGGCAGTTTAGAGGGAGCAACAATTACTCTGAGATCTGAAGGATGTAAAGGGGTAGCTTGGGAAGAGTGAGGGGACAGGCCTTCCCAAGGTACAGGTGCAGCACAAGGCAAGTGCCCTGGGGACAGAAAGAGGTTGTCCCATTGAAGAAACTGGAAAACTAGTGAGCTGAGGGTGGGGGTGGGAAGTGGGGCAGAGAAGGTTGTTCGGGAACAAGTGGGATTAAGTGCAAGGACAGGTCACCTGATTTACATTTTGGGGTCACTGCTGGGCAGTGTCCTGGGCAGGCCTCTGTGCTGAGTGCAAGGGGAATGGAAATATACAGTGAAATGAACTATACGACCCATGACCCACGGTGGCCTTTGGCATCAGGGAGACTCGGCTCCAAATCTTTACCTCAGCTCTTTACCAAACATGGTAGCTTGGTAAAATTCCTGAAATGCTGAGTCTCAATTCCCTCATCTGACAAGTGGAATTTTGGTCACTACTAATAAACTATGTAATTCTGTATGGTTGCATTGGAAATCATATACATTTTAAATGACTAGCTCGGTGCCGGGACCTAAGGCAGGCACTGGATACACAGTAGCCATGTCGGATAAGCTGTTAGTGTTTAGTGTGAAGCAGCTACTCTTTAAACTATGTCATTATCCCTGCTTTCAGACTCAGTCCTCTTGCATTTACTCAACACAACATACAACATAGCCAGTACTACCCACCTTGCTTATTAACATCTGTTTTCCCCCCTATTCTCTGTTTTCTGTTAACACTTGTTCCTAATTAAATCGAAGTCAGATCTGAAACTTCACTTTAGGAATGTTTTCCCAATGAACTTCACCTTATTTTTTAAAATTTATTATTATTATTTTTAAATAGGATTTTAAGTTTGTTTGTTTGTTTTAATTTTTTAGTTATTTACTTTTAGAGAGAGGGGAAGAGAGGGAGAGAAACATCCATGTGTGGTTGCCTCTTATATGGCCCCCACTAGGGACCTGGCCTGCAACCCAGGTATGTGCCCTGACTGGGAATCGAACTGGCAACCCTTTGGTTCACAGCCCGCGCTCAATCCACTGAGCTACACCAGCCAGGGTTAATTTTTTAATTATCGATTTTTTTTTGTTTTTTTTAGAGAGGAAGGAAGGGAGAGAGAAACATCGATTTGTTGTTCCACTTACTTGTATGTAGAACATACATTGGTTGACCACTTGTATGTGCCCTGACCGGGTGTTGAACCCACAGCCTCAGCGTATTGGGACGATGCTCTAACCAACCGAGCTACCTGGCCCAAGGTCTCTTCATCTTATTTCAAGTATGCCATTACCCTGCATTTTTTTCTTTGTTTTTCCCCTTAACCCTAACTTTGCCCACCTCTACCCAGACCCCACCCCCCTTACCCTGCATTTGTTTCAGAATTTATAACTTCAACTTGAAAACTTAATATGTTTGTGCTTGTTGAAATATGGCTTTGTGCTCAAATAATTGTGTTTTGTCTTCAAGTAGGTTCTAAGATGGCAAATACACATTCCCTCTGTATTTCTGGTCTTCGTCCCTTATCTTAATGTCTTACATGATACTCCACTCATCTGCTTATTCAGTGAACAGTTGCTGAAAGCACCACTTCATTTACCAAACTCCATTCATTCCTGTGTGTGAATGAATCAGAAGTGATCGCTGATGACTGGTCTCTCTTTAAATTCATGTGCACGGATCTCAGATGGGTGCACAACACTGCCTGAGACCCTACTGCATGCTCCTGAAGTTTGTTCTTCCACACTCCTAATGACTGTCACAGCTCCTTGTTGCTCCGAACCTTCAATATCCCTCTCCTCCTACCTCAAGTTCATGGCTTTGGCTTATTCTTCACTGAGAAAACAAGTGAATGAGAACTCCATCTAAGCACCAAATCTGTCAGCCTGCAGATACTTCCTGCCTCTCCTCCTCTTCCATGGAAGGGAACATCTCTGTTCCCAGCAAAAACCAGCTCCTCCTCTTGTGCATTGGAACCCATCCCCTCTCAGTCCCTTGAGGTCTGTGCTTCAGTGGTTAGCTACTCTTTTCCCCACGTGACACTTACTTCTCTCTACTTCCAAACATGGCAGATCTCTCCCGTCTTGAGAAAAACCCTCCCTTGGACCCAGATTCCTCTCTTGTGTCCTTTCCACTGCTGTGCTCTGTATGGCAAGACTTCTTGAGCAATATTATTGCCTCTTACTCTACTTTCTCATCTCCCATTTATTCCATTCCATTCCAATTGGGTTTCCCACTCCACGTTCTCACTGAGTTCTTGCTGGCTTACCAGTGATTTCATGTTGACAGCACCGGTGGTGACCTCTCCATCTTACTTGAACCTCTCAGTGGTACCCAACACCTATTTGCTGGTGGCCCTAAATTTATTTCTCTGGCCCTGACATCTGAGCTCCAATTGTCTACTTGACATCATCAGTTGGGTAGCTAATTGTCATCTCAAACTTAACGTGGTCAAACCAGGGCTCTCAATTCTCCCCCACACCTGTGATTTTTCTGCTCGTCTTCATCTCAGTAACCGACACAACTGTCCACCTAGTAGTTGAAACCAAACACCTAACTAGCAACCTTGATTCCTTTTTCCCTCATTGCCCCACATCCAACCAGCATCAGGCCCTATTAGCTTTCCCTGTTTAATCCTGGATGAGAATGTCTCCACCTCCTCACCTGTGGTCCCAGTCAAAGCCACTGCCGTCCTTTGCCAGCAGTATTACGATAGACTCTCTGGCCTCCATTCTCACTCTTGCTGCCACCCCCACTACCATGTTCTATTCTTTACTCACACCCAGATTACCTTTTAATATGTCAACCAAGGCTACGGCAGTATCCAATCAAGCTGAATCTATCTGTCTGTCTATGACCCAGATCCCAACTCTAAAAACACTCAACAGAAATACAAAAATTCATTCATTGAGAACATGAAAAAGAATGTTCATAGCATCACTAATTACAAGAGCCTCAACTGGAAACTACTCAAATGTCTCTCAAGAGTAGAATAGGTAACCGAATTTTATTATATTCACACAGTAGAATACTGCATAGTTTTGAGAACGGATGAACCAAAGCTACACACAAGATGGAGGAATTTCACAAAAAGAATACTGAGTGAGCCGTGGACTGAGCAACGGCCTGTGAACCAAGGAGTCGCTGGTTCGGTTCCCGGTCAGGGCACATGCCTGGGTTGCGGGCCAAGTCCCCGGTTGGGGGCACATGAGAGGCAACCACACACTGATGTTTCTCTCCTCTTTCTCCCTCCTATCCCTTCTGTCTAAAAATAAATAAATAAAATCTTTAAAAAAAAAAAAAAAGAATACTGAGTGAAAGAAACCAAAATCAAAAGAGACCGTACTCCCAGTCACATGGAGTTCAAAAACGTCAAAACTAGTACATGGTGTCAGATTTGAGGATACAGATACCGTTCAGCCTTGTGCTGAGTGGACAGGGTCCTGTTGCTACTGGAACAGGATGCGGGGCAGGAGAGGTCAGTGCTGGTTACATGGGTGCATTCACTTGTGAAAACTGGGCTGTACAATTATAATTTGTATCCTTTTCTCTCTATATTTTATTTTTTTTAAATGAGAAAGAGAGAGACATCGATCAGTTGCCTTCTATAAATACCCCAACCAGGGAATCAAAGCCGCAACCTTTTGGTGCATGGGACGACACTCCAGCCAACTGAGCCACACTGGCCAGGGCTCTCCATGGCTTTTACATGTCGGTAAACTTTTTTTTTTAAGTCAGCCAAGTCATCTCTCTTCCCTGTTTATTACCCTCAATGGCTTCCCAGGTAACAGAGGCCCTTCCAGATCCCCCAGCTGAAGTAGCTTCGCCCACCCTTGGCCCCACTTATTCTCTATCACATCATCCTCTTATTTTCTTCATCATGCCTACTATGTTGGTTTGTTGTTTTAACAAAATACCACAAACTGGGTGGCTTAGAATAAGAGCAACGTATTGCCTCACAGTTCTGGAGGCTGGAAGTCTGAAATCAGAGTAGCTGGATCGTGCTCCCTCTGAAGGTACTAAGGAAGAACCTGTTCTAGGCCTCTCTTTTAGCTCCTGGAAGCCTCAGGTGTTCCTTGGCTTGGAGACACCTGTCTTCTCCACGTGTCTCTTCACATGTCATCCTCCTGTCCATAATTATCATTGTGCCCAAATTGCCCCTTTCTATAATAACACCAGTCACAGTGGGTGAGGGCCCACCCTAATGACTTCATTAACTTGATCACCTGCAAAGAGCCTGTTTGCAGATAAGATCATATTCACAGGGGTTAGGACTTCAACATCTTTTGGGGGAACACAATTCAACCTGTAACACCTACCCCTATCTGAAATCATCTTATTCATTTGTTTAAATGTTTCTTGTCCAATTCGCTAGAATATAAAGTATTAGAACAGTTCACCAATATATCCTCCTAGACCTGGAAGGGTGATTGGTACATAGTAGGTGATCAGTAAACATTTGTTGAATTGGTGACATGGGCCACGTTCTTGAGTAGTCACAACCCCACAAGCACTATACGTACTGTCATGTATTCTCCAAGCAGCAGGGCACACAGAGTTCACTATGTGCCAGGCACTGCTCTTTGTACTTCATATTACTAGGTCACTTAACTGTCACACTACCCTATGTGACCTACACTATTATGTCCTCACTTTGCAATCAAGAAAACAAGCCACAGAGTAGTCGAATAACTTGCTCAAGATCAGTGTTGGTGAATGACAGGTTTTGAACCAGGGCAGTCTAGATTTTCAAATGCTCAGTTGTAATCTCTATACACCCTACCTCTCTGGGAGCCCATTACATCTCTATGCCTTTCTGAGACTGTATTAGTGGTAGCCAAGGAGGAAGAAATACAGGACTGTCAACCTCCCTAGGTGAAAATTCTTTGGGAATGATTCCACTGACCAACTCTAGAGGGAGACTCATGCTGAAAGAGCCAAGAGGAAATACAGGAAAAAAATCGATCTAGTTCCATATATTCCATCTAATATTAATTACAGGAAAATTACCTACATTTATTTTTAAATTATATTTATTGATTATGCTATTACATTTGTCCCAATTTTTCTTCCCTCATCTCCCTCCACCCAGTAACCCCCACTCCCTCAGGCAATCTCCCCATCATTATTCGTGTCCGTGGGTTATGTGTATAGGTTCTTTGGCTACTCCATTTTCTTTCTTTCTTTTTTTTTTTTTTAAGATTTTATTTATTTACCTTTAGAGGGGAAGGGAAGGGGAGAGGGAGAGAATATCAATGTATGGTTGTTTCTCATGCGTCCCCTGCTGGGAACTGGCCTGCAACCCAGGCATGTACCCTGACTGGGAATCGAACCACGATTGTCTGGTTCACAGGCCCACGCTCAATCCACTGAGCTACACCAGCCAGGGCTCCATTTTCTATACTGTATATTACATCCCCATGGCTATTCCGTAACTACCTATTTGTACTTCATTATCCCCTCACCTCTTCACCCATTTTCCCCCATCATCCTCCCATCTGGCAGCCATCAAAATGCTCTCCACCATGCTCTCCACATCCATAATTCTGTCTCTTAGTTTGTTTTTTAGATTCAGTTGTTGATAGATATGTAATAAAATGGATAGAACCATTTTATTGTTCATAGGTTTGATCTACTTTTTCTTACATAAGTTCCTTTAACATTTCATTTAATAATGGTTTGGTGATGATGAACTCCTTTAGTTTTTTTCTCGCCTGGGAAGCTCTTTATCTGCCCTTTGATTCTAAACAATAGCTTTTCTGGGTAGAGCAATTTTGGCTATAGGTCCCTGCTTTTCATGACTTTGAATATTTCTCACCAATCTCTTCTAGCCTACAGACTTTCTTTTGAAAAATCAAGTGACAATCTTATGGGAGCTCCCGAAGGTAACTAACTGCTTTTCTCTAGCTGCTTTTAAGTTTCTTTCTTTATCTTTAATCTTTGGCATTTTAGTTATGAGGTGTCTTAGAGTGGGCCTCTTTGCATCCATCTTGTTTGGGACTCTCTCTGCTTCCTGAACTTGCATGTCCATTTCCTTCACCAAATTAGGGAAGTTTTCTTTCATTATTTTTTCAAATAGATGTCCAGTTTCTTGTTCTTTCTCTTCTCCTTCTGGCATCAGTGTTTTGATGTGCAAAACACTGCAATGCAAATGTTGGAATGCTTGAAGTTGTCCTAGAGGCTGTTTGCACTAGCCTTGATTTTTTTGGAGTATTTGTTCTTTTTGTTCTGATTATTGCTTTTTGATTCCTTATATTCCATATCATTGATTTGATTCTCAGCTTCATCTACTCTATTATTACTTCCCTGTAAATTGCTCTTTATTTTGATTAGTGTGTCCTTCATTTCTGACTGAATCTTTTTTATGCTGCTGAGGTCCTCACTAAGTTCCTTGAGGATCCTTATCACCAGTGTTTTGAACTCTGCATCTGTTAGATTGCTTATATCCATTTTTTGAAGTTATTTTTCTGGAGTCTTGATCTGTTCTTTCACATTTCTTTGTCTCCTCATTTTGGCAGCCTCCCTGTGTGTGTTTCTATATATTAGGAGAGAGCTGCTGTAACTCCCTGTCTTGGTAGCACTCCCTAATCCAGTAGGTGTCCTGTAGGGTCCAGTGGCACAGCCTCCCCTATCTCCCAAGCTGGATACTGGAGGTGCACCATTAGTGTGGGCTGAGTACAACCTCCTCTTGTAGTTGAGCCTTGGTTGCTGTTGGCAGGTCAATGGGAGGGATTTACCCAGGCCAGTCAGCTGCAAGGACTGTCTGTGACCATTAGCCAGCAACCTCCATCCTCCATGGAGAAGCAGCTGGGCAGGGGCAGGGTGGTGCTGCCCTGACAGGGTCTGTAGCTGACTACTGGGTGCGCTGGCCCTGGGGTTTCCCAGGTGGTGCATACCAAGGTCATCCCCCTCCTGTGTTCTGCCTGGGGCCACCGGCCAGCCATAAAGCTATCTGAGATGGCTGCTACTTGTGCTGGGCTTAGAAATTCCCAGGTGAAGCCAAGCTGTTGAATCTAGGCTGGCTGCTGCCAGTGCTGGGCCTGGAGCTCACTGAGGCCAGCTGTTGCTTGTTTGAGATTTAGGAAGTTGTGAGGCAGGACCTAAGACCAGCCATTCATATGGAAAAGCTTGGGTGGGTCAGTAAATTGGGTGGGATGGAGTCTCTGGGGATCTCCAGGGTGGGGCAAATGGTATTAGCCAGGTTGATGGCGTCTCAGATATGGCACCAGCCTACTGGCTGTCTTGGGGCGGGGCTCAGAAAACGGATCATAGCCTCTGTCCGCCTTTCTGTCTGGAAGGAAAACTGTCCTCCAGCTCCTGCTCTGAAGCCAGACACTTCAGTTCCTCCCTTTATGCCACTGGTGCCTTTCAAGCTGCTACCCCAGTGCTGGAGTTCAGAGGGAGTGAATCTGAGTAAGTCTGGGATCACCTACATTTAAAATAATAGGAAAGTCACCACCATCTACATGACTCTTTGGCCCCTTTTATCACTTACTAAGTAGTTCATTTCCCCCAGATTTGAAATACCACTTCATCACATACTAAATCCCCCTGTGTATTTGGTCTATTTTTGAACTCTATCTTGTTTCATTGATCTCTCTATTCCTGCATATCTTTACACGTTTCAAAACTTGAAGTGCTCGACTTTCCCTAATAACTGAAATTTTATCGTATAAAATAAACACAAAGTTTACTTCCCCTCCAAGTGTGTCTACCATTCTCTTAGGGGCGTTTGAAAGAAAGCCCAGCTCTCCCAAGGAGAGACTTTTAAAACTGATACTGCAGAAAAAACTAAAGTGGGTCCGCTCAGAAGTGACAAATCTGAAGAAAAGTCACTGGATTACAGAATGGCAAAGCCCTATCCTCTCCCAACTGGGTCCTCCACTTCTCACAACCTCCGCTTACCCGCCCTCGCCAGCGCCGTTTCCCAGCTCAGCCTCTTGGGGCCGCAGTCCAACCCGAAAGCTGGTGGACCGGGACCGTCCGTACTGGCTCCGCCTGCAGCCGCGGCCGTCTTGAGGTCACGTCCGGTCAGGGCGGAAGTCCTCCGCGAACCGGGAAGTAGCTGAAGGCTGGGCGATGGCAGTTCTGGAGGCCTCGCTCTGGCGCAGAACTGAGGCCACGGTGCCCCCGCGGTAGAGTGGACCAGGGTGGCGGGCCCCGAGGTGAAGAACGTCGAGGGCTGAACCGCACGACCCTAGAAGGGAGCCTGGGAACCCTCACGGCCCCTATTGCAGCCCCTCCTCCCCCCAGTTTACTTGGCTGTAAACTGCCTCTGGAAGTTTACGGGGCTGCCCCGGAAGCAGGTCCATTTCATATCGTACCGTTCCCGGAGGGAACGGCGCAGGCGGGATTTCCCCACTTTACAACACCAGCAGGGCTGGTGGTAGCCAGGGAACGGGAGGCAGCGAGGGGTTCAAGGGCTCCGATTCTTCCTATCATCGCCGTAGGAATGGAGGGGTCTAAGACGTCCAGCAACACCATGCAGGTGAGCTTCGTGTGCCAGCGCTGCAGCCAGCCCCTAAAACTGGACACGAGCTTCAAGATCCTGGACCGTGTCACCATCCAGGAGCTCACAGGTCAGCGAGACCCTTGCAAAGAGGGTGGTCAAAATCGTTGAAAGTGGGCAGCTTTGGAGATGTAGGTCTTAAGGTGTCTATCCGTGTAGTCTGCCACAGACTCCCGTGTAAACCCAGGAAAGTCCATCTCTCTGGCTGCCTATGTGCTCCTCCAGCTGGAATACAAATCAGTTCTGATACAGAGCGCTTCGGGGAGCGTTCTGTAGCAGCAAGGAAAGGTCCCTAGTTTTTTACTCCTACTGTTTCAGAGTAAAGGAACATGTATGTGTAATAATAACGGGCATTTTTTGAGAGCTTACCATATCCCAAGTGCATTGCATGCATTTCTTGGTTTAGTCCCTGCAACAACCCCTACGGATCGTTTTACAAATGAGGAGTTGAGGCTCAGAAAGCTTAAGTCACTTGGCCAGTGGTCACCAGCTGGTAAATGGAAGAACACAGTCTCATTGTCCCAAGAACTGAGATGTAGTACAAAACAAAACAAAACAAAACATTGAAGGCAGTTTAAATGTCTAGTCAGCCTGCTTGGGTTGCAATCCTGGCTGTCATTTACTAGCTGAATGACTTTTTTTGCAAATTACATCACCTCTCTAGATCCTGGTTTCTTGGTTTCTTTATTTGTGAAACATAAATGACCTCCAGGTAGTTGTAAGGATCAAATATGACAAAGAACGTAAAGACTTGGGACTATGCTGGACAAATAATAATAAATGTTAGCTATTGTTAGTACCTAACTTTTCTTTTTTGAGAATTAACTCTCATTTAAACTATCATGGAAAAGGGACTATCATACAGCCAAGGGAACAGCTTAATGAACTCTCGTGCATCCGTCACCCAGCATCAACCACCAGCCGCATCCTCTCATTCCTGCGTTCTCTCTACCTTCAGTCACCTCCCATCCCCACTCAATCACTTTTTTTTTTTTACTTTGGTTATGGAAAACTTCAAAGTGTACAGTGAACCCCATGTACCCATCACCTAGCTTCTATAATTATTAGTGCACACTTAATCATGCTGTATCTGTGACCCCATGTACTCCCCTCCCACTCCAAATTATTTTGAAGCGAATCCCAAACAAATACTGTAAATATTTTGGTAATGATTTTTGAAAGATAAGATGCCTTTAAAACCATAATCAGGATATTATTATCCTGGAAAAAATTTAACAACTCCTTAATCTTACTTAATGGGCGTAAGGAAAGAAGGCGAGATTCTCTATGTAGATGGTACTTTTAAGAAGAAGGTGGAGGTGGTGAAGAGGATATTTCCAGTCCTGTTTCCATTACTTTCACACCCACTCCTGCTTTAATGGGATTGTTTTGTTTTGTTTTGGATAAGATTCTTTTGACTTGATGTTTTCCTTGCCCTTAGCTCCGTTACTTGCCACAGCCCAGGTGAAATCAGGAGAGACCCAGGAGGAAGAGGCTAACTCAGGAGAGGTAGGAAATACGGAATGCAAAGCGGATTTCTGCAGGGTGCTTGATGCTTCTGGAGCCACAGAGTTTTGAAATCTCAGGTTAACGAGATATTCTACGTGTTCAGGCCACTGCAGATCATTGGAGGTACAGAAGCACACCTCAGGTCACAGGGTTACTGAATAAGGCGTCCATTCAAAAATGTGGAGAGAGGTTCTTTATTCGAAGCAGAATTATAAGCCATTATAGGTAGGAGATGGGATGACCACTGTATCCAGGTCATCTCAGGGCATTCCTGGTTTACATCTGTTGTCCTAGCTAATTATTAGTACCCACTCCTCTCCATTCTCAAAAGTATCTTGGTTTGGGCAAAAAATTCTATGATTACTATAGTGAGAAGGATTGTCAGTGTTGGAGAACATTTCTTTTTCTTTTTTTTTTAATTTTATTTATTTAGAGGGGAAGGGAAGGAGAGAAACATCAATGTATGGTTGCTTCTGGTGCATCCCCTGCTGGGAACTGGCCAGCAACCCAGGGATGTGTCCTGACTGGGAATCGAACAGCGATCTTTTAGTTTGCAGGCCCATGCTCAATCCACTGAGCTACACCAGCAGGGCTAGATCATTTCATTTTTAAACTGAAAACTTCAGTGATCAATTTCATTGCCAGAGACAGTTGTATGTTTTTCATCACATTAAATTATGAAGAAAACATGTAAATTACTTACTCTTTTCTATGCCATGGCAAACTTGTTTGATCTGGCTTTTTTCTTGTGCCATGATATTTAGGACATCTCACCCCCAGCCCTGACTAAGAAGTGAGAAAATGCATATGTCATTATTATATGATTGAGTAAAACATACTTAGGGAAGGATGTTCCCCACAAAAAATCAAATGGAACTTAGGATGTGTCTGTACTTGGGGTCATTTCTTAGTATCCAAGGATTGGCTAGATAATATCCATTTGTTAAGTCTCTGTGGTTTATCAAGTCTTGTGGTTATCAATCAAGGGTAAAGCCAGCCAAATAGTTCTGAGGCTGTTTGGGAAATAGACTCCACCTCTAAGCTGGCAGAACTCTAATGGGCTCTTATTTCCTTCCCAGGAGCCATTTATCGAAACTCGCCAGGATGGTGTCTCTCGCAGATTCATCCCCCCAGCCAGGTGCCTACTGCTCCTTAGTCCCCTGCTCCTTGCCAAAGATTAGTCACATTTTAATTGAACCCAGAATTGGGACCTGGAGCCAGGTGATAGAGATGAATCATTACCTAGCCTTTCGGCTGTTCCAGAAAAGATGCATTCCCTTATACCTGGCCCATCACCTTCCGGTACTGATTGAGTTTTTCCTGTAGCCATTCACATGTAGGAAGAGATAGTAGCTCTCGTGAGAAAGAATTGAGAAAAGTCAAGGGAGCGATTGACTAATCAAAGAGATGGGCTCTGGAGCAGTTTAAAAGTAGCTAATGTTAGATATTCAGGTTCTTCATAATCGATGCATGTGAAGGCAGCTGGCAAGGGGTGTAATATTAAAAAATGGTCTTTCCAGATTCTCCTTCCTTTTCTATTGTAGACACATATATGTCAGTTTTTGATGCCCCCTCTCCCTCCTTAGTCCATCCAGGCCAACCTTCGTGCTGAGTGCCCCCTGTGCAACACCAGCATGGCCTTCCCTTGGGACAGAGGTACCCTTGGGAGGCCAGTCGGGCTAGGAGTGGGTATGCACCTTGAGGCCCCTCAGCTGGTGCTTGAGAGTCTCTGCCACTGGCACCGCAGTAGGTGGAGGAGGCCTCTCTGCTCCCTCATGTGGCCCGTGGGCGGGGGGCTGTCTGCAGGATGATGTCTACAGAAAGTGCCAACAGCTTCACTCTGATTGGGGAGGCATCCGATGGTGGAACCATGGAGAACCTCAGCCGAAGACTGAAGGCAAGTCGACCTCATTCCAGCCTCAACAGGGGCATGGCTGGTAGAGGGGGGTGTCGGGGCAGGTAGCAAGGGGCCGGTCCTACCCTGACTCTCCCACACTTCCAGGTCACTGGGGACCTTTTTGACATCATGTCAGGCCAGACAGATGTGGATCACCCATTGTGTGAAGAATGCACAGATACTCTTTTAGACCAGCTGGACACTCAGCTCAACGTCACCGAAAATGAGTGTCAGAACTACAAGTGAGTATCTCCAGAGCCAGGGCCTGGAAACTGACATCCGGGACTTAGAGCTGTCATTGTTCGGAGACTGCCTGGCCCTTGCCTAAGAGCTGCGGTCCACCCAGGTAAACAGAGTAACAGGTTCCCTTGGGTAAGCGTACTCTGTGTCCCTGGCAGACGCTGTCTGGAGATCTTGGAGCAAATGAACGAGGATGACAGTGAACAGCTACAGATGGAACTAAAGGAGCTGGCATTAGAGGAGGAGAGGCTGATTCAGGAGCTGGAAGATGTGGAAAAGAACCGTAAGATAGTGGCAGAAAATCTTGAAGAGGTCCAGGCTGAGGCCGAGAGGCTGGATCAGGAGGAGGCGCAGTGAGTGATCATCCTATTCTTCTATTTTCCAGCCCTCAAAGCTCCAGGAGGGGGAACGGCTTCCAGATGGATGTGTTTGGTTAGTGTATGAGCTGCAGTCAGCTGTCATTCTGTGGTGTGTTTGCTCTGGATCCTGCATATTGTTTCCTGGCCTTGTTTCTAGAGGTTTGCTTTGGGGGTTATGTATGAAGGATCAGCACGATTAAGTGAAAGAAGTGTGTTGATTAAATAGAGAGCGAGGAGCCAGGGCTGGAGTCATAGCTCTGTGTGGTAGGGCACTGGGCTCATTTGAGTGAGTCAGCCAGCATTTTCCTCTGGAAGGATGAGCATATTGGCCTACATTTGTTCTTTCTCAGCTCAGAAATTTCATTGGTGCTCTTGACCTGAGAGAACCCTCTGTCTATTTGGGGAGACACAGTGTCCACATTAACTGAAATGAGGGAAGTGAAGGACAGAACAAAAAGTTAATTTTTCATGGAGCAATGTAACAAGTTCCATTGGCAATGATGTTTATTAACTATTTAAAGGACAGTAAGTATACAGAGGTGAAGTTACAGAAGTTCAGTTATGGCCAATCCATGGAAGAAGCCTCTCTTGACCCACTCACCTTGATTCTGGAAAAGACCAGACATCCAAGAGGGGTTTGGCACTGGTTTGGAGAGTCCTTTTTACCTCCCCCTTTTGCATATGGACAGCTGGAATTTGAGGTACTCCTGCCCCTCCCAGGCAAAAGCACTGGAGCAAGTATGTTCCTTTGAGTGGGATCTGTGACATAGCTAAAAGATGGCATAACTAGAGGGAACCACAGTCACTAAGAGTAAACTGTTAAGAGGGATGATAACAGAAAATTTAAGCCCTGGCTGGTGTAGCTCAGTGGATTGAGCACAGGCTTGCGAACCAAAAGATCACAGTTTGATTCCCAGTCAGGGCACATGCCTGGGTTGCAGGCCAGTTCCCAGCAGGGGCCAGTACCCAACAGGGGATGCACCAAAAGCAACCATACATTGATATTTCTCTCCTTCTCTCCTTCCCTTCCCTTTTAAAGATAAATAAAATTAAAAAAAAAAAGAAAATTTAGCCTCCAAACTAACAGCCTTCAATGGCCGTCTTGAATGCTCACAGGTATCAGAGAGAGTACAGTGAATTTAAACGACAACAGCTGGAACTGGACGATGAGCTGAAGAGTGTGGAAAACCAGATGCGTTATGCCCAGATGCAGCTAGACAAGCTGAAGAAAACCAACGTCTTTAATGCCACCTTCCACATTTGGTAATGAGGGCTGGAGGATGGGGAACATCTGGGAAGCACTGCCTGGATTTTAGCTGTTGAACGCTAAGCCAGGGGCCCACCTCCCACAGCATGGGACTGTGTGTCATTCTCACCCGTCTGGGTCTCTGCCATTCCTTGTGATGGGCCGTGCACATTCACGGGATTCTAGAGCTTAAAGCCATATACTTTTCCAAGGAAAGGGGAAGATCTGAGTCCTCGGGCCCCGTGAAATTCTGGTCCTGTGCCTGGACCTGAGGGTCACTCATCTATTAACGTACTTGATGTTTTGTCCATTTAACTAGTAACTGTTGCGCATCTACTGTGTGGTAGGTGCTATTCTAAGCTCTAGGGTGGCAACAGCAGACAGTATGTGTTCTATGTTCTAGTTGCCTCTATCTCATGGAGGAGATGGGTCAGTAGTGGGCAGTGGTAACACAGTGTGCCGATGGTTACCCCAGGTGCCACGGGAGCACAGAAGGGCACTTTCCTCCGTGCGGGAAGGCCACGCGGGAAGCTTCTGTCAGAGGGGGTTGACGTTTGAGCTGAGATGTGAAGTACAAGTCTGCAGAGGAGGGGGCTTGTTCCTGGCTGAGAGGATGTCATGGGCGAAGAAACCGAGGAAAGCGGGAGTGTAGATTCAGAGAACTGAAAGGAGCCTATTGTGACTAGAGATTAAGTGTAAAGGGGAGAATGACAGGATATGAAACTGGAGAGTCACCAGTCTGGAAAGGATCTTGTAGGTGTCATGAAGGGCTTTGGACTTTATTCAGAAGGCAGTGAGCCCCTAGAGCACTCTAGGCAGGGAAGTGAGTAACTAGGTTCCCGTTGGTGATAGCTTTACCTGCAGCGTGGGACATGACTTGAGGGAAGAGGCAGTGTTTTGGGGAGGGAGACTTGTTAGTAGGAATGTAAACAGGAAGAGAGGAGTAGATTGGGTTGGGGGAGGAGTGGACGGAGGGAAGAGGTTTAGGAGGTAGAATCAACAGAGTCTGGTGCTTTTCTGCAGGGAGGGAGCCAAGAGAGAGCATTCGAGGGTGACGCCCAGGTTTCTGCTTTGGCATCTGAGCAGCAGGGGGAAAGACAATGACTCCTGTTTCAGACACGTGTTTAAAGTCCCAAGTAGGTATATGGATCTGGAGATAAGGAGAGAGATTTATGTTAGGCCTTAGGTGACAGCAGGAAGTCCCAGAAGTTGCTAAGTTTTAAGTTCTCCCCGTGTTTTTCCCTGCCCTTGGCCGTCTTCTGTAGGCACAGTGGACAGTTCGGCACAATCAATAACTTCAGACTAGGCCGTCTGCCCAGCGTTCCTGTGGAATGGAATGAGATTAATGCTGCCTGGGGCCAGACGGTGCTGCTGCTCCACGCCCTGGCCAATAAGATGGGTCTGAAATTTCAGAGGTAAGAAGTGGAGCCCTCTCCTGGGGTGTGGTATGTCTTTGATATAATTTCTGTCTCCATCCTCATATTGCTTTCCAGTCTGGCTGGAACCTTTGCCCCAACAGACTGGGAGTTTACTCTCTGGAGTGTCTGCTTCTGGTTCTCTCCTCAGCATCAGGCTCTTTCTACTGATAAGCAGCCCTCGATGCGCATGACCCTGGCAGTGGTCCCCAGCCCACCGTCTGTCTCCAGAACTTTTGTGTTCCCTAAGCTACTTTCAGGTTTTGTTTTTAAATCTAAACCAAAACATATATTCATCCACAGAGGCCCTTAGACAATTACATATTAAATGTACTTTGTTCCATAAGCAAAATCTTAAACATGGGGCCTACGGGGAGGTGAGAGAGAGGGACGGGAACAATGGAAGAGGCACGTCACTGGGTTCCGACGTCAGGCCTCACCGAAGGCGGCGTCCCATCTCCATCCGTGCGCATCTCCTTTTTAGGTATCGACTCGTTCCCTATGGAAACCATTCGTACCTGGAGTCTCTGACAGACAAGTCTAAGGTACTCTGGGGAGCTCCGTCTTCGCTGGAATACAAAATTCTTGCACCTTCTAACAGGACAGTTTATGTTTGATAATGGCCTTATTCAGTGTCCTTTTTAGCCTGAGATATCTCACGAGGAGCCAGTGTCTTGTCCAGGTCAGGATTAGACACTTTGAGGCCTGTAGAAAAAATTACTTTTTCACAGTCTTTGGAGAAGGGGTGTGGGCAGATCAGAGGAGAATGTGCTCTTGGGCAGGGAAGGAGTCACTGTGAGGTGGATGTTTAAGGCATTTCCATCGCTAGGAAAACAGGTCTGGGCGCACTGTCTTTTGCCCAGGGGGGCATGTTCAGTGGGATATGGAGGGAACGTGATGTGACAGATGGAGAGGTTGCGAGCACGCTCTGACAGGCCGTCTCAGTGCCGCACACACAGCCAGTTCTCTCTCCTTGAGCAGGAGCTGCCGTTGTACTGTTCTGGGGGGTTGCGATTTTTCTGGGACAACAAGTTTGACCACGCGATGGTGGCTTTCCTGGACTGTGTGCAGCAGTTCAAAGAAGAGGTTGAGAAAGGCGAGACACGTTTTTGTCTTCCCTACAGGTCAGTATCCTCCCCCAATGCTGAACAAACCTAGAGCAGGGCCAAGTTGAGCGGAACTGAAGGGACAGGAAGAATGGAGGCAAAACAGAATAAATGGTGGGAACATGGTAGAAAAATCACATGACACTGATGGGCAGAGACTGATCAACACGGCAAGTAGGACAGAACGTGAGCACCTGGCCCCTAGCGAAAAAGAGTGTTGTCTCAGACGGTTTGGGGGGTGTTCTTGGCACAGAGCTCAAGGCCGCTGTCCAGGTTCAGGAACGTTTTCCCCGAAGCCCTTGGAAATATACAGGAATGCTTCCTTTGGTCAAATTGCATAGAAGCCGAGTGATGGAGATCTTAGTTCAGGAGAGTAAGGTCGAGCTGCTTCTGTCACCCCAAAACAAAGCCTTTCTTTTCTCCTGCCTTCCTCGTCTGCCTGTGAGTTCAGGGATGCCTAGGAAAACAGTGAGGAGCACTGTAACCCTCACTCACCCCCTGCTCCAGGCTTGTCATCTGTGTGGGTGTGTGTGCTGTCCCTGTGCTCCACAATGACAATGAGGCTCTTGTGACAGCCTTCTTGATTTTTGGCTTTCAAGCAAATCCAAAATACACTATGGTTCCTCGCCAAGAGTTCTTTAACAGATAAAATGACGTGAATGGTCCCATGATTAAGTCTGTGCCCATTTGCCTGGACTGACTTAACTCGATCTCAGTTACCAATGAGCTCTGCTGTGTCCGTCTGCAGGATGGATGTGGAAAAAGGCAAGATTGAAGACACAGGAGGCAGCGGTGGCTCCTATTCCATCAAAACCCAGTTTAACTCTGAGGAACAGTGGACAAAAGCTCTCAAGTTCATGCTGACGAATCTGAAGTGGGGTCTGGCTTGGGTGTCCTCACAGTTTTATAATAAATGACTTTCTTCCTGAGGGGGATGTTTGCCTTAAAGGCTTTAAATTTTGTTTTGTTTGAAAAAAAGTTTTTAAATTAAATTCGGGTACTATTAAACAGCACATGTTTACAATACCAAAAAAGAAAAAAAGTCTTCAAAAGCCACTTTAAAATACCATATGACGAATAGTTTCCAGGGCTATACATGCCATGTATGGCTCCCAGCCTTCGTTACCGTTCTGACCCTTAACCCCATGCCTTTCTTTCCCTCTCTCCCCTTAAAACAACTAATTTAAGTTTGCTTGTTTTTTTTTAACTGAGTTGACTTGAGATTGATGTGTTTTTCAGTGGACTTTGTCTCTCTCAACTTCCTGCACTTAAACAATGTTAAATAGGAACTTTTGTTCCCACTGAGACGATGGGATGTACGAGACGCACGATTGGATAATGAGAGAAAAGGACATGCAAGCTTTGGTCACCATGTGATGTGATCAGAAGCCCGAAATCTGACACGTCTCACTCGGTGCTGGTGCTGAATGCCTGCTCTGCTCCGCGTGAGCGATACGGAATGCTGTCTGATACTGTTTGAGCCATTGTGGCGAGGTTTAATTATTTGTAATAAAAGGTTTGCCGCAGTCTGATAACTGCCCAAGGCGCACCGGTGGGTCTTTCTTGAACTAAAATAGAGCACTTTGTGTTTCGGGAGAACTCAGCTCAAATGCAGGTATGTGGAAGTTCTGTTGAGATGGGTTAGTGTTACTTTTTAAAAAGACTAATGGCGCCCTGACTGGTGTGGCCTGGTTGGGTGGTGTCCTGCAAGGCGAAAGGCTGCCGGTTGGATTCCCAGTCAGGACACACGCCTGGGTTGCGGGTTCAGTCCCTGCTTGAGAGGCAACCAACTGATGTTTCCATCTCACAGCACTGTTTCCCTTTTCACCTGCTTCCCTTCTTTCTAAAAATAAATAAATAAAGCCTTTTTTAAAAAAAGACTAGTGGAAAATAGCCATGGAGAAAGCCCTGTTTGTGTAGATCTCAGTAACAGAACAGAGATGTTAAACTAAGGGAAATGTAGACTGCCTTCTTGCTCAGTCAAGGTCACCCAGATGGTCTCAGTTTTTGAGCCCCTGGTTAATGTTAATCTTTATGTCTGATGTGCTCTCGTAATGAAATGAACAGTTAAAGAAAAGGCATAAATATCTTGTTAAATAAAAGTGAATCAACTTCACTAGTATTTCTATCTCTCCCAGCTTTTTATGTTTTCAGTCTGATATGACAAAAAGGACATGCTTCTCCACCTTAACTCTCTGATGCAGAAAAATAAGCATAAAGTTGGAATACAAAACACAGTTCAAAAGATACTTGAAACTTTTGTATCCTGAGCATTAAAGTAAACAAAGGGAGAGATGAGTGCAGTGATGGGAGGCCGTTTGTATTTGGCAGATTCAGTCTGTCTCACGTGTTGGAGGAAGCAGCGGCCCTCAGCGCTCTGGCCACCAGGTGGGGAGGAACAGGCCGCTGTCGCCCCGGCGTGCTGGCTCCTACGCTGTGGGTCAGGATTGCGTAAGAGAAGGTGGCGATGCTCTCCAGGGCAATGCCAGTGATGCTCTGCAGATGCCCCACCACCTTCAGGAACAGAGACAGGGTTACTATTACCAAGGCATCTCATCATGTTTTAGTGCACAGGCACACTGCTTGGGCTGTTCTCTCAAGCCCAGCGTAAATTCTTTCATTTCTCTGGATTTCCTGAGAAGACTAAATCCAGACCCCAGTGTTTGCCAATAGCCAGATAACATTAGGATACCTTTGCCCTGATGGTGTTAGTGTGGAAAGTTTCTGCTAGACATTTCACTTGTCTGGAGATAAGTTTTGTGAAATGTGAGAGGGATATTTGAGCCTTGACATTTTCTCTGTTTAGGAGGATACATTTATTGGACTTGAACATGATAGCAGATTATCGATTAGCAGATTGTAGTGAAGTCCAATAAAAGTAAATGAACAAGCTGAACTTGGACCTCCATTTCCAATTCCATAAGAGGAAAACTGGAGAACACTTCAGTCCTCACTTAGTTTTTCCCTCGCCCATATCCTGCTCATTCATCTTAACCCTGGGTCTCAGCCCCTGTCTTTTATAGGTTGTCTTCTCTTCCTTTCGCTCACGGGAGGACGCTCTCCACTACGTGCACTCTGACCACGCTGTGCCTGCTCGGCGGCACGCACCTGGCTCCAACACCCGTGGTTTTGGATGAACGCACTTGCTGCGATGACTCCTACTGCCAGTAGCATGAAGTCCTCCTTCACTGAGACAAACTTCTCCCTGAATTACCAAAACCATGATTAATTTTGGAGCTGGAGTGAAATGTGACCTTCCAAATCTTAGGGTCATGGCACTTCAATTGTTTACGTTGATCATTTTGGAATTTTTAAGACATGGAAAGAAAAAGTCAAGTAACAGCTTATTTGCCCCTCTCCCAGCCGCCGTCCCCCACCCCCCCAACAACACACCAGACCAGCTGGGATTAAAACATGAGCCTCCTGTCTGAATGGTTTCTGGGCCTTTTGTTGTCCCACGTGTCTCCCTGACAAATGTAACTGAGGCTTTTTACCATTCTGACTTTACAGTAATCAAACACTTTTGTCCAAGTTGCAACCTTGTGACTGGCTTTTTTTCCCAAATGACTACAAAAACAGTCCAGTAATCTCAAATTATAAACAACTCTAAAGAAAACTAGGAAATAATTACTCGAAGTCATTTAAATTAAAAGCAAAAGCGTTTAGGGTCTTGCTGATTGGGCTCAGTCATCTGCATCCAAGCGACATACCAGATGTTAATTTGAACCAGATAACCTGTGCAGATTGTCTGTGGGCTGGATGCCTTGCCAGGTCAGTTTCAAGCACCACGTCCTCACACTACATTCTGGACTCCCCGTTTCTGGAAGGAACCTACACTGAGGGAGTCACCTTACCCTTGCAGCTGACTGGGTGTGGAGTTCTCGATCGAGGCCCTCAGCAGACTCTCATATACGGGTTCATGCAGAAGATAGACCAGGTCGAGCAGGGTTAGGCAGGTGGCATGCAGCTGTGTGGCTGGGACCAAGCACCCGTTGTATCCTAGATGGAGTGTGGGCGTGGTAAAGAGCATCATGCGGGTCTTTTCTGATCATAATCACAGTTGTTAATGTAACATAAAACTGTTGAGCTGCTAATGTGCTTCCTGATGGCTTTACTGTAAGAAACCTCTTTAGCTGGAGGTCAGTTTCAAAGGACAAAGGGAAAGGTAGAGAAATCTCCATATACAATCAGAGTATATTTATTTTTTTCCCCTCTTATCTCATGCCTCTCTATAAAGTAACTCTTTGATCTGGTGAGAATACCCAATGAGTTCAAACAAGCCAGGTGCTAAGTTTCTTTCCCTGACAAGTACCAGAGAGAGCACTTTCCTCAGTCACTGCAGGCTTCCTTCTGTTCCTCATTGGTGGGTTCTGCCCACTGCCCCCAGATCCCTGAGTATATATATTCTTACTGTCTTCTATGGGAGATTCCAGCCCACAGTCCCTGGCACACTGCAGTACCTAGAACCTCCAGGAGCATCTCTACATATGCCAGGGGAGTAGGCAGATTGATCTGGAAGTTCAGGGACTTCAAAACATCAAGCTCTGACTCCAGCAGTTCCTCCTTAGTGTGTAGATATCCTAGAGCCTGGAGGAAATTCAGGACCGTAATGTTGCTGATTATCTGAGCAAAGGGAAACAAAACAGTGAGGGGGAGAAAAGTGTGTCAGCGTAAGGGCCGCACCTCGGCACAGCATTATACAAAGTCCTGCCAGTCCAGCCCAAGCCTTTGCCGCCTCTTCTCTTTTGGTAACGCCCCTTCTACTCAGCGCTTTGCCATAGCGAACTTGGTTCCCACACCCACCAGGGTCTCCAGGCCTCTGCACATGCTGTTGCCTGCATCTGGATCTCCCTCTTCCCCTTCTTTCTCCCTGCTTTCCTTTACGCTGCTCCCTCTTCCCTTGGGGCCAGCCCCACCTTTCAACACCCCTTCCCCTTTTGAGAAGGCATTTTCTCCAAATACACTTCCTTGACTCTCCATAGCTGATAAGGTACATTTATAGCCCTCTGTCTGTACACTGATCAGAACACTTTCCCACATGATTTGCCTGTGTGTCTTCTCTCATTGGATAGTAAGTGCCTTGAGAGCACAGATGATATTTTTACTGTTACAGCCATGGCACCTAGTGCAGCATCTGGCCGTAGAAGACAATAAATACTTGTTGAGTGAATGATATTTCATTATATAGGCATTGGGTAATGGTGTGGAAAAGTTTTATCCTTTATAAGTGGAATATTTCCCTTTAATACTGATAGGTATGTTGGCAACTCAGACATTTTATGTAAATTGTCCTTGAATTCAAGGGGAGAAAAGGTGACCTGTGTGACTAATGGCATCTGTCCAGCAATTATACTTTGGGAACAGAACTTCAGGCTATTTAATAACTGCCCCTATGTGACTGTGTGTGTGCACATGCGCGTGCCTGCATGCGCGTGTGGGAGGTATGCTTTGGAAGCATAATTGCACTCAGGAATTTCCACGTGAGGAGTACCACCTAGCCTAGCAGGGGGTTCCTCACAGTCACCTTTGAATGAGCTGGTTTCTTTCTAGCACTCAGGGGCCCGTGAGCCACCACAGCTCCTTACTTTGTAGTGGAAAGAAAGTTTGCTTGCCAACTGAACACATGACACAAGGCGCAGGATAAACTTGTTGAAAAGCTGCTCTTTCAGAGCCCTCCAATTCTGTGCTTCGGTCTTATCTCTTAGCTGGATTGTAGCTTGTTTGCAGATATTCTCTGCCTGCTTAACCATAAACCTGTAAAGAAGAGAAGGGGGAGATTAAACAACCCACACTCACTCAAACTAAAAGGAGTTTCTGCTTCAAAGTGTGCTACATCTTACCCTCTCCAATAGCGACCACTGGCAATAAACTGACATTTGCAATACAGGGTACGAAACAAGGTCTCACGGTCAGGGACACTAGTACTGTTTTCTCTTTTTAAGACTTGGGTACATTAGCCATTTTCAAGAGGTACAATGTACAAGTGCCTTATGCTCAGGGCTTTACCTTTCTAGGATTTCTACAGCCTGGTAGCTCACAGATTTCTCCAGACACCATTGTTCAGACAGGAGAAAAACAAACTCTGCCAAAACAGGAAAGAAGGGCCTAATTCACAAGGTGCAACCAGAACCACTCTTGCGAACTCTTGGCATGGTGTAAAAGCCATGATGGGGGTACGGGGAGAGGGTCAGGAGGCGAGAAACATGAGACTGAAACAACCCAAGAGGAGCTTAGCTCCTTTTGGTGCCAATGGGCAGATCAGAGGCATGAAAAGGAGGCTGACAGGGTGCCAAAGACAAGGGCTTACCAAGCCCCCTCAGTGACCCTGCGGGCTTCCTGTCCGTCTCAGCTGATAAAAGGCTTAGCCAGCTACACACAAACATACCAGCTGGTCTAAGGGGCCTCTACACCATGCTGGGAACCCTCAGCTTCAAGGGAGATTCTTGGATGAATAAAAACCCTAACCCCTATATTCTGTTTGCAGTGGAATGTTGACAGGAACAGAAAGGTCCCTCCTGGAGCCTCGATATTCTTTATAATACTGTTTGTTTAGTAACCACCCTCTGGAGAACTCCCATTGCTTTACAAACACGATTCACCTTACAGCTGGACACCATCTCTCCACCACTGGCTTCTTGGGTAAATGCGTGGTAGCTGAGCCTCTCCCTAGGAGCAAGTTTGTTACAGTGGAGTGGTTTGTTTTGAAGAAACATCCTCCGAATCAGGGAAAACAGCCCAGTTTGGGCGGTGGGGAAGGTAGAAAGGGCAAGAGACCTTGGCAAGGTTTGAAGCTGCCTGTTTCTCTTTGAAAGAACCACCCCGGATAGAATTTTATTTAGTTTGCAATATCATTAGAGGGTGGAAACAAGGGTAAATGTTAGTTCTCAATAAAGGAAGCTGCAGAACTGAGAGCTTAGCACTTATCAGGGAAGAATTACATACAATCAAATGACAGTATGTCTTCAAAGAAAATTTGAGGTCAAGCTAGCACAAGATAATTTAACAATCTATTTGACACACATCACACACAGGTGTATGTACGAAACCCCATCATCGTTAGAGACTAAATAAAGCTCTGCCAGCAATGTCCAATGAAGAGCATTAGTTTAAGCAATTAAGCAAAATGCCCTAGAATAATTGTTATTAGCCAGTCCTTTCATGTGTTGGAGTTCCGGCTTCCTTTTTGGTTGTTGTTGTTTGTTTTCTCTCTGTGTGTATAGTTGTTTGGTTTGGTTTTGGTCTGAATTATCTAGGCAATTGTTTCTACTTTCCATTTTAATTTGCCAAGAAAAGTAAGGAGGGTGGAATGGGTAAGGGTTACACCTCTCCCCTTGCTGGCTCCACCTCCTGCACTTACAAACATACTCAGATGTACCATTAACTAAAAGACCCTCCCCCTCTATCCTCTTATCTCTAATTTTGTGAAAACCTAGCTTACACCTGCTGTTTCCGCTTCATCACTTACTTCCTAATGTTCTGCAATTTGGCTTCTACTTTACCCAACCTGTTGAAATAATTGTCTCAAAGGTGAGTAAATACGTCCAAATTGTTCAATGTCATGGCCCCTTGGCCATCCTCATTTCTGTGGTTCGAATCCCGGCAGCATCTGAAACTGCTGACCACCATCCTTTCTGCAATTCTCCCCTTGGCTTCCAAAGATCTCTTGGTTCGATTCCTATCTCCCAAACCACTCCTTTTATTCCCTTCGTGACTCTTCTTCCTACTCCAATTTCTTGAACACAAAATGTTTCCCAAGGAACTGTCCTCGACCTTCTCTGTTCTCCCTCTAGTAGTTCACCCTCTGCCACAGTTTGAGTAATATTATTATGGAGATAATTCCCAAGCCTTTATGTCTAGTTCTGACCTCTCTCCTGATTTTTTAAACAGCCTGCTAGAAAATTTCCTCTGTTTTATAAGCACCTGAAACTTAGTCGATTCAAAACTAAAGCGATTATCTTTCACAAAGGTCGCACTTCCTCCTGTTTTAGTTTTTCTTAAATGTGTGTGGGTGTTTTCCTCAATGGCACCACTCTATTCCCAGTTCCCTAGGTTCAACTCTTTGGCAGTCAACTTTGCCTTCTTCACTTCTTAAGTTCATCCATTGTGGAACCCTCTATTCTACCCATCCTCCCTGTAATTCCCTCAGCCCTGTTACCTAAACTGCTCACCCAGACTCTGCTGGTCTATCTCCCTCCCACCTCTCTAGACCCCAATCCATCCTTTGCAGCACAGCCAGCACATTTCTCCTAGAGCAAAGGTTAGAGTCATCTCACACCCACATTAAAATACCTTCGATGCCTTGTTTTTCTGCAGAGATAAGTATAAACTGCTCTTTGAATTTGGCATTCAAAGTTCCACATAGAATGTCTCCCAACTACCTTTCTGATCTTGATTTCAACTACTTCACTGAGTAGTTGGGCTAATTTACTGAGACTTACTCTAAGCTTCCCTATTTCCATAGCTTTACTTGTGTTAGAATCGCTGGCTCCGTTTCCTATCTTTACCAACCAAAGTGTCATCTTTCCTTCGAGGCCTACTTCAAATGCCACAATGCCCGGAGGACTTCTTCAGTTCTTCCTACCCCCACCTCGCACCATCACTCCTTTCAATCCCCGTGAAGGCTTGTTTTATGGGTATGTCACTTATCTAACCATACTTGGACCTCGGCATTTGCAGATTTGCCCTAATATTCTCCAAGGATTATCTATGTGGTTTGAAAACAGGGGCTAGATCTCTGCTTCATCTTTTTATCTTTACACATGTGGAAGTCGAGGGTGGGGTACTGGTGTGGCTTGCTTATCACTGCATCCCCAGCACCCGGCATACGGTAACCTATTTGAATTAATAAAGTAAACTAAATCACAAGGTCGGCGCCTCAAAGACAGATGCCCAGCACTCCCCTAAACCCGCTCCCTGGCCCTGCGTTCACACCCACGATCCGGGTCTCTCTGAAGCTGCCCAGCCGTCCCGCAGACTCCTGCACTGCTTGCTCATTCTGCTGGGCCAAGTGGAGCAGAGCGTCTTCGATCGTCTCTGTAGCAACAGCTCCAAACTGAAATTCACTGAGAGAGGCCAGTCTCGGTCTCCCGGGTCTGTTCATTTTCAGACACCTTTCCGGACACCCAGAAGGCTCGCTGGATCCATAAACCGATCCCTTTAGCTTCTCTCCACTGCCTTCTGCCACACTCTGGACTCGTTCTCCCGCCTTGTGTGTTTGCCCTCGCCTAGAGTCTAAGGAACACGCAGTTCCCGCCACAGCCCCGTGCGCTCCGCAGTCCTTCCCGCCCCCCACCAACCGCCAGGACTCCTCAGCCAATCAGAAAGCACGGCCTCTTCCCTTCTGCCCCGCCCATCTAAGGTCAGGAGCCGCGCTCCGTTGGTTTAAAAAAAAAAAAAAAAATCTTGGACTACAGCTCCCAGAGACCCCTGCGGCGGCCAGAGACTGCTATTCCCAGCAAACTCCTCGCCCCTCGACTTCGAAGAGAGGAGCGGCAATATGGCGGCCCCCGGAGCTGGCGACCCTCTGAATGCTAAGAGTGGACAGGCCCCTCTGGCCCAGCGCATTGACCCGACACGAGAGAAGCTGACTCCCGAGCAGCTGCAATTCATGCGGCAGGTGCAGCTCGCCCAGTGGCAGAAGACGCTACCACAGCGGCGAACCCGGAACATCCTGACCGGCCTGGGCATTGGGGCCGTGGTGTTAGCTATTTGTATCCGTCTGTACTGTAGATTCAGGGAGGCCACATATGGGGGCAAGGGGAGGTGAGCAGAAGCGTGTAGGAGGGCAGTGTGGAGGATGGTAGAAAGAATCTGAGCTGTGAAAACCTAAGGCTGGGTCAAACATTTAATGCCCATTACTTTGTGGTTTTAAGGTGCTCTTTTAATATGATTCATTAATAGTAACAGTTGGGGTCAGACCTTGGAAGAACAGAGGGCAGAAGAATAAAGCACTGATTTGAGAGGGTGAGAGCTTAACAAGTGTAGTGGAAGCAAGTCTGGGAAAAGGGAATGTACATATTTCAAGTGGTTTCCCTAACCCACCTCCGCAGATGGTTATACCTTCTACTCAGTGTCCCAGGAGCATTTCCTAGATGAGCTGGAGGATGAAGTTAAAGCTGCTCGAGCCCGAGCAAAGGAAAGGGCATCCGGACCCTGATCCAGATGCGCATTGCACATCTCCAACCTGCTGGAGCCCCTTCACGTGATGCATGATACCCTGTGACCTTGTCGAAGTTGAAGCCTGCTCACAGCATTGCTGGCACCTTACCTTGAACTATGATTAAGCCCAAGAAGCTCTGGATTTATGCGTTTGGCCGTTGTCAAGGGAACATTGCCCACCTCACATTCAACTGTGAGCCACGGCTAGGAGCGGAGCCCTTCTCCTGGTTCGCTTTTTTTCTTTTTTGAAAGGTATCCAACCTTGGGTTTTCCCAGGCTTTCTGACTTGGTGGTTTAACCCCCTCACCTCCCAGGGACTGGGAGGAAGGAGGACCAGAAGTGGGCTGTCACGGGAGTGGGTGTGGCAACTCTGTGCAGTATTGGATGTGTGAGGAAAGACGGGGTCAGGTTGAGAATAAACTTGAGTCATCTTTCTTGGGGTCAGGTGAGTGCGTTGGGCTGACACTTCATGCTAAAAAGCTCCACAGGCAGTAGCCGCAGCAGTGGCATTGCCCCAGGGAGCCATAAATGTTTAACTAGAATTACTTTTTCCGTGAGATCTTTCCACCTGATTTAAGAGAGAGCTCGTGGTGGGTCACTGGTTCCGTCTTTGAGACTGAACCACATCTTGAGGGGAGGGGAGAGAGAAAAGTCACTCGTTGTCCTCTGCCCTCAAGAACAACGCACTGTTCCAGCTTTATTGCCTTTCTCCCACCCGTCAAGAGGAAGGGTGATGAAGGGCGAGGGACAAGCAGCTTTCACTTTTGTAACTTCCACTGGGGCCTGCCTGTGTAGACCTAAGGTGGGATCTAGATGGGATCTCAGCTTGGGGTTATGGATCATTAACTGTGTAGTTTCCTCATGAACTGCTGGCAGGAAACCAGAAGGCTTCACCCTCCCCTGCCTTCTATTGGGAAGGAGAGTCCCTTCTAAGTCCTCCCGTTCCTTATTTCTCAAGCCTTTGCCCCCAGTTCTTAAAGCCTGACAGGTACAAATTTAGAGTCATGGTTTCCAGCATTTTTATTGGCTGCTGCTAATTCTGGCGTGAGAACAGTCTGTCCACTGGCCCATCTGGGAGTGTGCCCTCTGGAAGCTTCTGCACTTGGGTGGGATTGCTTAGTGGTTGACTCTTGGCTGGGGAGGTAGCAGGGATGAGGATGGTAGGCTGCAGATTTATATCTCTACACACAGCAAATAGTTCTCACACATTTGGCTCTTCCCTATGATGGACCAGCGCTCCCCATGCCCCTTTGTCCTACTCCCTCAGTGCCGAAGTCTTCCTTGCAGAGTTGGGTTGGCCAGCAGATTCTGTGAGCACAAGCTCCACAGTGGGTCCTGGTGGAGGGGAAACACACGGCTTCTGTTCTGAATTCACTGGAGGGAAAAGAAAAAACACTGAAGAAACCGCCGAGGTGGGAGGAGGGTGAAGCTGAAGCCAGTTGCCATTCCCTGGGCTCTCCCTCCCTTGGGCCTGCCCTCACCATCCTGCCAACATCCCCGGCGAATGTCACCCCCTTGCTTGCCCGCTGCTCCTGGGAGCCGGTGCTGCTGCCACTCAGGGAGTTCCTTCGTATGATGCCTGGGTGCAGGATGGGGAGGGAGAGCACTGAGTGAGGGAAGGGGCCATGGGTAGAGGGGGGCTAGTCTCCCGCAAAGCAAGGGCAGATCCCCAGGGCCTGGAAGAAAGCTGCATCACTAGGGAAGGGGACTTGGGAAAGATGGGAGCCTGGCAACTGCAGTCTCACCAGGGCCTGGAGGCTCTGAGCGCTGCAGGCTGTTGCGTCGGGAGGTGGGGAAGCTGCCCTTGGAGAGGCGGCGCTGGCGGCTGGACAACATAGCAGCAGGGGCCAGGATACCCGGCGGGGGCTGCTTCCCAAGCCTGCTGTACAAGTCCTCGATTTCCTTTTTCTGCAGTGTCTGTAGTGCCTCCACCTCTGACAGGTGCCTAAGGACGCACCAAGAGCATAAGGGGGTGAGCCACACACTGCTCCCCCAAGCCCACTTACTACTGTCCTCCGTCCTCCCCAGACCCACTTCTGCCGAAGACTCTGCAGCTCAGCCCAGAACTCCTCATCCTCCCCACTGCTCTCGGATTCCTCGCTGCTCAGACACAGGCTGCTGTAGGAGTAGTTCATCCATACTGGGCTAGGGTGGCCCGGGGATGGGGGGCTGTCCCCGACTTGGGGTTCCCTCCCACTGCCCCTTTCTTCCTCAACTCCAGTCCCCAAGCCTTCAGCCGCACGGTCACTCTCGGCCAGGGCTTCCCTGGCCTCTGGGCCGCCTCCAGCGCTATCCTCTGTGTCTGAGCTTTCTGAGGGCAGCTGAGGGGTTGGAGGCTCCAGGGAACCAGAGAGAGTTGGGGGTGTTGGTTGCAGGGGAAGAGGCTCAGTTGGTTCCTTGGATGAAGTCACCTGAAAACGCCCAACAAGCTGGGGCTTTCCCTCTGTAGAGAAACAAGGAGGGAGTCACGGAAGGAGGGAGAGAAATCAGTGGCAGTACATAAAGTGGGTTGGGGATAATGGAAAGGTCAGAGGCCTCACCTTCAGAGATGGGTGCCAGTCTGGCTTCACCCAGGAGTGGCCGAGCAGGATTTGGGGAGACCTACAAAGTGTGGACCCATCAGGAGAGGAGTGATCCAAGACGGAGCCCCCTTAATCATCCCTCTTGTTTTCCTACTCACCTCACTCTCCAACTCGGCTGTTAAAGGTGAAGGCCTCTCCTGGCCACAAGGAGCAAGGGGAGGGGAAGGGGGCAAGCTCGGTAAGGGACCAGGAGGGGTTGGAGGAGACTGGGAAAGGAGCCCAGGTGAGGGGGACAGCAGGGACTGGGCCACAGTCATCACAGCCAGTGAGAAGGCACTAGCCAGAGAGAGGAGAGGAGCCGCTGTGGTGGAGGGGAGGGGAGAAGCAGAGGAGCACGGAGGGAAGGGATGAGGCGAAAGAGTGACTGGGGCACAACTGGGAGAGAAGGTAGGTGGAGAACTAGAAAGGATAGAACTCTGTGGCAACTGAGAGGATGGGATTGGAAACTGGGGCACACTGGGGGAGAATGGGAGTGGAGAGCTGGGGGTGTGTGGAGAGAGATCTGAGACCTGGGAAGAAACTAGGGAGAATGGGGAGAGGCTGGGATGACACGGGGGAGAAGTGATGGGGAAGACGGGACTTGGGAAAACAGGGGTCCCAGGAGAAAATAGGTTTCCAGGAGACAAGGGGGTTCCGGGGGAAGATGGGGAGGTGGAGAAGGCTGCCCAGCTGCTATGCTCCGAGGAGGAACTGCTCTGGAGCTCTGTTGGGGAGGAGGGTGTGTTGAAATTCCAGTCCTCCATTTCCTGTGCCTTTCCAGGGAGCAACCCAAGGGCTGGGAAGAGTAGGGACAGAACTCAGTACGTACCACCGGATGGGTTGGGGAGGGGCCCTGGGAGGGCAGGCAACGGCACTGGCTCCTCCTGAGAGAGAGAAGGCCCAGAGTCACAGCGGGGAAGAGCCTGGTCTTAGACGAAGGTTTCAGACTGCGGTTCTTAAGCTAGAACTCACGGACCTCCAGGAGTCCACAGATGCATTTCAGGAATTCGGAAATGTATTGCTGAGATATTTAGAGGTAAAGGGGCACGATGTCTGCAACTTTAGTGATTCGGGGAAAAAATGTGCACACACAAGTAGAGGGGGAAGGAGAAAGAAAGGTAATGTAGGCTAAGAATATCAAGAAGTTCTTTGTACAGTTCTTGCAACTTCTTTCTGTATGACATTATTTCAAAATAATGCATTAAAAGAAAAGTATGCATTGGATACATTTTCTAGAACAAGGGTCCATGGCTTTCATCAGAGGCTAACAGCCACTGCTTTAGGTTCCCAGAGATGAAGAGAAGTTAGGTCCAAGGCGACTGGTGAGGCAGAGAGTAATGAAGCCGGGAGCAGAGAGTCCACTTGCCCCTGGAGGCGTCCTAGGGGTCTGACCTGAGGGCTCAGGGGGTCTTCAGCAGCCTCCACAGGGCCAGTATCTCTCTTCAACAGGCTCTCCACTCGCTGAATAATCTCCCGAATCCGGCTCAAGAATCCGGCTCGTTCCGAAGGCAGAATGAACTCATTGTACACCTGGCAAAGGTCAGCAGGAAGGGGAGGGAGGGTTCAGTTCTCCTCTCGTCTCCGTCCCCCGTGCCCCAATCCTTAAAAACCAGCCCTTCGCCTCACCGCTTCTGCCAACCACCAACCTAAAACAAGTAGTTGATAAATGTCTGCTGTGCATCAAGCACTACATGCTATTAGCTACTTTCATCTACAGCTCAGAGTAGCGGTTTCCAGCTGGTGTACAAGAGGCACACAGGCGAGCTGCAAGAATTTCGGAAACATGCAATACCTGTCTATTTAATCAGGGGCACTGACCTCTTTTACCTTAGATCATCAAATTAAAAAATGACAACAGCCTACACAATGATAGCCGTCCAGTGTGAATGGATCAAAATTATACCTATTTTTTGTCAGACTGGCAAAAAACATAACATATTTTTGGTGGGCTTCAGAATTTTAGTAATTAGTTTATGTGTGCCATGAAATCAAAGAAGTTGAAAATAGTCGGCTTAGAGGAAAGTAGCTGACATTCATAGGGAGCATGTATATACCAGGGGCTTTACATATCTTACCACATTTAACACCAGCAACAGCTTTCTGGGGTCTGTATTAACATCCCCATTATACAGCAAAGATAACCAGTGCTCATGGAGTTTAAGTTCAGTCTGCCTAAGATCACAGGATTTGCACCTAGATCTGTCTACAGCCAAAGCCTGAGCCCTTTCTATTGCCTCACATGCTTTCGGACACAATTTCTGCTCTCATGGGGCTCTCACAGGCACGTGTGTGCACACACACTTAAGTAAAAATAAGGCGATAAATGGTAAATATAACACTCAAGTCTATGCATGCTTCTTGAGCACATACTATGTGTCAGGCATTGTGCTATAGGTACTGTGAAGAATACAGCGAAGCATAAATTAAGGTCCTGGGCCTCGAGAAGCCCAAAATCTAGTGGAAGAGACACATATTTACAGAACTCAGTGCACTGCAAGTCGGTCCACCGTATTTGTTGTGATCAAGGGATAGACAGAAATGTGCTCCAGGCCGGGGAAAGGGAGGCTTGTGTCTCATGGGTAGAGAGCTTCAGATTTGCAAGATGAAGAAGTTCTTGAGATCTGTTTCACAACAGTGTGAATATCCTTAATGCTCATGAGCTATATACTTAAAAAGGGCTAAAAAGGCAAGTTTTATGTATTTTTTAACTACAATTTTTTTAAACTGCTATTCCAAAGAGAGAACAGGTCATACCACCTCAAGGAGGGAGGAGGGGGAGGGAGATGGGGAAGCTGGGATGACATCACAGAACTGAACCTTGAAGGATGGGTAAGAAAAACAACTCTTTACTGAGGACCTATCATGTATGGACATTTCTCGTATATTATATATTACTTCCCTTCTCTATGTATTATATCACATCTCATAAGTTACATCAGAACCTCTTGCAGAATAGGCATTATCCACATTTTGTGATGAGCAACTGAGGTTCAGAGAAGTTAAGAAACTCACCCAAGTTCACGGAATAAGAGAGCCGTATTTGCACTCAGGTCTGAAGTAAAAGCCTACCCTTTCCTGTCCCACACTGCTCATCGGGAAGAGAAGGGCAGTGTAGGAAGAGGGAACAGCATGAGTAAGAGCTCTGAGGCATGGAAAGGCATGACACATTCACAAAATAGATGAGACTTGAGAGAGCCGAGAGTGCTGTGAACTTTCGAGACCATGTTCCAGAATTTAGACCTTACTCCGTGACCACAAAGAGCCACTAAAGATTTGGGGGCAAAAGCACAAGATCAGATTTAAGTAGAAAAGGCACTCAGCGAAGACACAAGAGACCCCTAAGCAGGTGGAGGCAGAAACAGAAAAGCACCCGGGCCCTTCAGAGAATCACTGAGAAACGAGAATGACTGGAGGAAAGATTCTGGAAGGGCGAAGTAGCTTGATGAGAGATGATAAGCTTGTGTGCCAGGTGACATTTTGTCTTTGTCCTGGACACGAGGTAAATGACACAACAGAGAAGTTTTTCAGAAGACAGCGCCTGAAGCCTGAGGTTCCTCCCATTCCACGCCCTCCTCCACCCCAGAGGCTGACATCTGCCGCCCTCGCTCCACTGACACTGGTCTCCCACGGGGACCTCCTCCTGACGACAGCCCACAGTGAGACCTCGCATTAGGCCTGTGCCGCCCCATGCCGCCTCCTTGAAGCTCCGTCCTCACTCAGTTTTCACTAATGTCTTTCAGGCTCCATCTCTGCGTCCTTTGAGGTGTCCACTGAGACACACTCTCGGTCTTCTTCTGTGCCTCTGGTTTTGCAGGCCCATGTCCCTTCACTCTCAGTTCCATCCTGACGACCCGAAATCCGCCTCTCTCTCTAGCCCTGCCTGACCACATTCTGCGTCTATGGAGAATCTTATCTTGACTGTCCATCATTCAGGCTCATCGTGACCTCTAAAAAGGCCCACCGTCATTTCCAACTTCCCCTATAGTTCCTCCAAACTAAAAGTCACCCTTGATATCCCGTCTCCCTAACACCCTATCATATCAACTCAGGAAATATTTATTGAACATCTACACTGTGTATTGTGCTCTGTCAGTAAATAACTGTGTTACAGAGGAATTTATTTTCCTCATACCCCCTTTGTCCTCCCACATAATCTATTCCTTCTAGTCCACACCTAGCTTTTTGTCCCCACCTGCCACCTGGATCCCCTACCCCTGGCCCACTCGAACATCCCATGGCAGATTGGTTTTCTTAAAACCTATTCTCACCATATTACACTCTGCCTAACTCTTTTTTTTAAGAAACTGGATTTTTAAGAATATATTGATTTTGAGAGAGAGAGACATCAATTTGTTGTTCCGCCCATGTACGCATTCATTGGTGCCTCTTGTACGTGCCCTGACCAGGGACTGATCCCGCAACCTTGGTGTATCTGGACGATGCTCTAACCAAATGAGCTACCCAGGCAGGGCCACTCTGCCTAACTCTTAACACCATCTATAAACCCAGCCCATTCTACATGCCCAGTGTTGCTTCCAGAAGGGCTCCTGTTGGGACCCTTAATTCCAGTGGTCTCCTCATGAAGCCCTCCCATCACCATATTCCAAGTCACTCCCTAACTTCCGTGCCTTCGCTTATGCTGAAGCCCTACTGGACACGCTCCTTCCACCCTTCACTGCCATTCTTACTCATCTGTCAGGCTTCACAGAACTCCTACTTCATCCCCCTCCTGCCCCCAGCCCATCCTTTACTTCCAGCCACAGTGTCACGTGTCTAGCAAATACTTCACTGTAGCACCTGTGCGCACTCTGTGTCAGATTGCTCCAGCTGAGGATCCGAACCTCACTGGATAAACAAATCTCCAAAACAAAGACATTTCCTCAGTGACACTGTGCTGAGTGCTTTAAAAACCCTTGCTGTTGAATGGTGGGAACCGGGGAGGGGGGCGGTTCCGCACCAGGGAACTTCAGGAGGAACACTCTTGTTTCAGACCCAAGGACTCAGTCCTCTGTTTCTCCCCCTCACCATGGCAGCTGCAATCTCTTCTGGGCTGTCCCCGTCCAGGTCAAACCGGAAGGTCACCATCTTGCTGTTGTGCGTCTGCAGCTGGCACTCAACCACTCTGTCATTCTGGTCTGAGACCTTCAGATTTAAATTCAGCAGAAGGGAGGGGGTCAAGCTCTCCGTCCTCATCACGTGTCCCCACTCCTCTCCAACCACGTGACGTGGCTGGACCAGAAGGGAAGAGAAGCAGACCTCGCTCCCAAAGTCTGGTATTAAAACTGGCTGCCACTTGGGTAGCAGTCACACACCGCTACCCCCTCTTCTGGCTGACCTCGCATCCCCCTGACAGTTCCCTCCCGGCCCTGAAGGCTGCTCCCCATCTCTCGTGTCTCTTCCTTACACTAGTGACCCGAAGTCGGGATCGAGGTCTGCGCCGGAGATTTCTCCCTGGGGGTCTCCTCATCCGTCCCATCCCTTCGCCCACGTCGCTAAGGCCCAATGCTGCATCTGAGGCGTAGCTACAAAAGGAAAAGGAGAAAGGAGTGTCAGGGTGGACACCCAGACCCCAAAGCCCCATATGTCTCATGCTGGCACCTCAACTCATACCAGGACTTACCTGTCCCCGGGGGAAAAGTCACTGCCAGGGCCAGAACGTGGAATAGACAGGGCAAAAGCCTGAAACAGGATATGGGTGCTTGAGATCAGGGAAAGATCCCTGTTGAGATGCAGGGAGATCATTTCAAGGATGCTGAGGTAGTAGGGAGACGGAATTAAGGAAGATGAGGACAAGAGCGGTGGATTTCCAGGGACGTGGGGCCAAGTTGTGGGGTTGGATTTCACCAGGAGGGAGACAGATCATAGGCTTGGAATGTCTGGGACCCCCCCACATGACCCCCTCTCACCGAGGGCAGGCGGAGATGGGGCTCAGCGGGGCTGGATGGCACCCCTGTAGGGGGCTGAAGGGCAGGGTCTGAGGCATCCAGGAAGCCGGAGGAGCTGAGGTAGCCATCAGTCTCGCAATCCGCTGGTGGGGTAGGGGATCAAAAAAGGGGAAATAAAGGAGAGTGGTGGCAGAGCAGGGGGGCTGCCTGAGCAAGGAAGGGCCTGGAGCTGTCCAGAGGGAACTCAGTGGCCAGATGTGGAAGGCAGGGTAAGTGACGGTGCTGCTGGGGTGAACTTCTGGGTGGGGGGCAGACGCCAAGGGTTCCGGGACCTAGGCCCTAAGGTCAGAGGTGACTTACAGGTGGTAGATGAGTAGCTGGCATGGCGGAAGAGGAATGGCTGGTGCTGGTCTGCCTCTGGCTCTTCAGGCTCAGGTGGGAAGGAGCTGGGGAGACCAGGAGTCATGGGGACAGTTGCCGGTGGGGGTTCTGGCTCAGGGGGGAGGGCCTCCAACTCCCTCGCTTTGCGCAGCTTCTCACGCTTTCGTTGGATGGCGGCTACCCGTTCACGCACTGCACGGGCCACTGGCTGGTAATCAGCTTCGCAGACCAAGCCCAGGGCCACCTGGGATAGGAGGGTGGGGAACACAGTTTGGGACCCCTTCTCAAAGACCCATCAGAACACTTTCCTGGGGCCTCCAGGACATGGGAAGAAGGGAATCAACATTCACTGGTTACCTACTATACCCTGTAACTGGTACCTCCTTTCATTTATCACCATTAACCTCCCAATAACCTCCTGAGAGAGGTCTTATCAACCCCATTTTAGAAATAAGGGACTGGTTCACGGTTATGCAGTAAGTCACCTGCTCTCATTTGGGGGTATGGGGTGGAACATCTGGCACTGTTTGGAGACTTGCTGTCATAACTGCAGGTAGGTGCTACTGGCATCTAGCAAGTAAAAACCAGGGATTCTTCTCAACATCCTACAGTGCAGAGGACAGTCCCCAAAACAAAGATGTCAGTAGTGCCAAGGTCAAGAACCCCTATAAGTAATGGATCAGGATTTGATCTCAGTGTTATGGAGACCTGCTCCTAAGCCATATGTCAAGCATTTTCTCAGGTTCTTGACCCAGACCCACAATAGAGGATTCCCCACCCTTTCCTCAACTTCCATTCTTCTACTGAAAGTTTCATACGCTGTCCCTTCCCCCTCAGGCCTTCCTAAACCAACGCCCCCACCCCACCCTCTCCCCCCACACCTTCTACCTCCCTCATATACGTCTTCTGGACTGCCAGCTTCCGTTTATCATCTTGATTCATTTCAACAAGATTTGTTGGGCACGTACAGGAGGTAGGGCAGGGTGATCCGACTTAAAGGCTGAGCAACCTGTATGTAGATCCAGCTCTGCCACTTACTTGCTCGACACCTTGGACAAGACAGTCAGCCTTTCTGACTCATCAGTAAACCAGGATAAAGTCACTCCGTGTAGGGGAAGGAGCAGTGATCAGATGCATGGGGACGTGCCCGAAATCATGTACACGTGTGAACTCTTAAGGAGCTCCTGCCTTGGGTCAAGCACTGTCAGGGATGGAAAACTCAAAAAAATACAGTCTCTGCCCGCAAGGAGTTTACAGTCTAGTAGAGGAGAAAGACAGAAATATATTCTGGTGGGAAACCTGCGGTGGAGGGTCCTGTCACCGAGCACTTGCTCAAGTGAAAAGCAGCCTGTAATTTTGACTCTAGAGGGAGAGGCTTCCTGAAATGGATGGTTCTGAGCATAGAGGGAGAAAGAGAGAGAGAGAGAGATGGGAATGATACGAAAAAAGAAAAATAATAAATACGTCGATAAATTGGGGAGAAAGCCACTACAGAAGCATCACCAGCCCGCAGGAAGTAGAGCAGGGGGGTTGGAGGACCCAGGGTCTGTCCCACAAAAGAACACCTTCAACGTGTGGAACACAGGATGTGTATGTGTGTTAAGAAGGAAGGGGCAAAAGAGAGAGAGAGGAAAGGAGAGGAAAAAGAAAAGGAACGAGAAAAGAGAAGAAAAAGGCAGGAGACACTGAGGAGAGTGGGCTGGGCCCTTCACCGCCCCCGCCCCCGGGGGCCCTCACGTGCCCACTGCCCTGCTCACCATTTCCTGCGCCACCTCCTCAGCGGCATCACGGCCCAGCTGGAACAGGAACTCGATGGCCTGGTTGTCCCGCGGGCGCCCCCCGCGTCGCGCATCCTCCATGCGTAACCAGAGCTTGAGGTCAGGCTTCTCGCCGTCGTCCTCCTCCGCCAGCTCCACGTGAACACCACGCTCTTCGCGGAAGAACGCGTGAGCCAGAAGGTCCTGGATGGTGAGCCTGAGGGCGGAGCAGCCGTGAGCCGAGCCCCGCAGCCGCCCATCTTCACCACCCACCCCTACCGGGCTCCCCCCACCCACCTCTTGTTCTTATCCGTGCGGATGCAGCCTTCGATGATCTCCTTCACCTCGGGCATCTTCACCTTGTAGAAGCTGTTGGGCTTTGTGCCCTGGGGAAGGGGTTTCATTAGCCTCGGCTCTCTGTGCCCCAGTTCTCGGCTTGACATGCCCCCACCCCACCCACACACCCCCCAAGGCAGCAGCAACGTTTGCAAAAGCACCTCCACTAAGATTTGTTTTCAAATCCCAATTTCCCCTCCTCCCCCACACGTATCGACAGAATGACCTTAAACAAATCTGCCTCTAAGTCAGTTTTTTTTTTTTTTTTCATTTGTAACACCCCGCGGGGCTGCTGAAAGGATCCGATGAGAGACTGAAGTGGAATCGTAGGGAGGATCACACACACATCATTAATCTGAATAGCTTGTAGCATAGGGGTGTGTGTGTGTGTGTGTGTGTGTGTGTGTCCACTCCCCTTCAGTGTAAACGGGCACCTTAGTGTCTAGCCTGTTTTCATTAAGGGAAGGGCATTGACCGCAGGCTGGTTGGAACAGGAAAATGGGAGGGCACGTGGAATTCCCCCCCTTCCCCCACTCCTCTCACCGAGGTGACCTTGCGATATATTTGTGCGGCATTCTGGCACTCTGAGTAAGGGTACTCGGAGGTAGCCATCTCCAGCATGCACATGCCAAACGCGTACACGTCCACGGCCTCATCGTACTTTTCCTCATACATCTCTGGGGCCATGAACTCCGGGGTCCCTGCAGGGTTCACAGCAGGCCGAAGGCTGCAGGGTTTGGTTCTGGCTTGTCCCTCCCCTTGGGTGTACAAAGGCCAGGCAGACCCTGCAGTTCTGGAGTGCAAGTGGCCCACCCTTCCCCACCTCAGTAGCTGGAGTGGGGATGCCATAGGTCTCCCCATTTTCCCCATAGTCTTCTAACTCCATGGAATTTGAAGGACCTTGCTGGGGGATAGGAAGACCCTAGGCTCTCTTTTGACGGGGGGGGGGGGCGGGGGGGGGGGGGGGGCTGGACAGGAGGGGTAGGAATGGCAAGAACTCTCCTGATGGGACTCACCGATGACACTCTTGGCAAAGGAGGCACGCTTGAGCGTGGCCAGGCCCAGGTCCCCAATCTTGACGGAGCCTGTAGGGCCGGTGATAAAGACGTTGTCACACTTGAGATCTCGGTGAAGGATGGGGGGTACCCGGGAGTGTAGGAAATGAAGACCCCGCAGGATTTGTCGGCTCCAGCGCTGAAGGACTCGGGGCTTCATCTCACGAAAACGCCTCAGGTATCTGGGGAGGATGCACAGCCAGGGTTGTGGCAGCGCGGGGAGCCCCCTACTGAGAAACTCCCCCGGCTCCACCCGCACTGTCGCCTAAGCATCTTCCGCCAGCATTCTAGCCTCGGTCTGCACCGGGATCCCGGGAGAAACTGAGTCGGGAGGTGTGGTGGGTGCACAGGAAGTTCTAGGGCTGAGGTCCAGATGCTGTGGAAGCCTGGGAAGGGATGATTAACTGCCCCGGCGTGGGGGAGGGCTCCACAGAGGAAATAGCTTTTGTGTTGCGTCGTGAAGGATGAGTAGGAGTTCAAGGGTGAGAAGGGGAAGGGATGGAGATTTTCCAGGGGACACTGTGCTCAGAGGCACTAAGACAGACAACAAGCCACAGAACAGGGTGGGAGGAGGTGCTGGGAATTCGGTTCGCCTGGAATTTAGGCTGAAGATGAGGCTGGATCCTAAGGACTGTGAGCAGGTTAGGAAGTGTGACTTTATCCCGAGGGCCGTGGGAGACCTGGCAGGGTTAAGAACCGGAGTGATGGGGTCAGGTTTGCAATGCAAAGAGATATAGCCCCAGACCTCGGGAAGACTGGATAATTTGGGGAGGAGAGGGACAGAGTGGGAAGACCCTTTGGGGGTGTGGGGGCTGCAGGTCTCCAGACCAGTGAGGTAGATGGTGGTGAGGTGGGGGGTGTAGACGGGGCTGTGAAAGCCGAGTGGGGAGACACAAGACGGGACTTGAACATAGACTGATGGGGAAGGGGATGCACAGAGTGGACAGAGAGTAGACTCTGAGCAAGACCCTGCCCCAGGCTCTGTCCCCCAGTCTGAATCTGAAGTTACTGGCCCAAACCTAAAGCCCATGAGGCTTAGTGTCTTTGGGTCTGGGAAGGAAAAGCCCAAGTTTTGGCTGCAGTGCTGAGTGGACCTTGCCCTTCACCAGGCAGGGACACAGGAGGGGTGCGTGAGAGATACTGAGCCTGGTGTTGAACCTGGATATAGAGTTTGAGGAGCCTGAGAGACGCTGCAGAAGCAGTGGGACCTCCCTCCACCAGCTCCCACCGACCACTCCCACCAGGCGCAAGGCTCACGTCTTGAGCGTGCCGGAGGTCATGAGTTCGGTGACCAGCACGATGCAAACCTGGCCCCTCAGCACTGACTTCCACGAGTCATAGAAGCGGACGATGTTGGGGTGCTGCAGCCCCTTGAGCATCTCCACCTCCTCTGAGAACCGCTGCCGCTCCGTTCGAGACAGTTTCCGAGTCTGGGGGGTGGGGGATAGGGGTCAAGGTCAAGTCAGGCCCAGGACCCCAAGGAGAGGGGAGGGATAGGGCACAGGGAAGTGTGAGGGTTGAAGCTGTGGGATGGGGCTGGGTGGGTGGGGTTGCTCGCCTAACTGGCTGTTGACCCGGAATGCCAGGTCCAGTCCCCTCAAGCTGCTCCAGCGACAAGCCCATCCTGGGCCTGGGGCCCACCCCCTGGACCCCCCCTGGACACAAGCGTCTTTATGCAGTAAGGTCCAGGAGCCCTGGGCTCAATAGCGCCTTTGTGGCCGCCCGGCCAGGCTGTGGGGCGGGAGAGGGCGCCCAGGGGTTGGCAGCGGGCTGGCAGCAGGCAGGCAGCGGGCAGACAGCCGGCAGAGAATTGGGGCTGGCAAGAGGGTTAGCCCCAGAAACTGAGAACTGCTAGAACCAGACAGGAGGAAGAGGGCTGCACAGGGAGGTACAAAGAAAGGATCAAGGACCAGATGCCAGACCACCCCTGTCCCTTGGCTGTCCCGTCTGTCTCATCTCCCTCCCTCACACACCCCCACCCCAGTTTGGCTACCTCTTCTAGCCTGGCCCGGAGCCTGGGGCGCGGCACTGGCAGGAGCAAGGGCTCCGCGGAAGACCCTTCCCCCAGGCTCTGTTCCCAGGTATGCATTGGAAGCTGCTGGCCCAGACTTAAAACCCATGGGGCTCAGCACCTTTGGGTCTGAGAAGCGAGAGCCCAGGTGGGCCGTGGGATGAGGAGCAGGGCTGGATTCAGGCCAGGGCCGCGGAGCTGCTGGTCTTCCCCAACCCCCAACTGCAGAGAAGTCTAGAAGTCTACCTGCTCCAGAAGGGCCTGGGAGGGCCCCATCCTGACAAAACAGCCATAATCTGGAAGTGGAGAGAACCCTGCCCCACCTCCTGGATACCATCATCCCAGCCTCCTGCAAAGATCCAGGTTGAGGGAACAGGAGGACCACCCTGAGGGTCTCAAGACTTAGGGGAAGAGAGGGACCGCTCTGGGCAAGCAGTGGGGCCAGCCATTTTCTCCTACCTGATCTGGCTCACCGACCAATTTCCCATCCTACTTTCTACTTTTCAGGGCTGAGTATGGAGACTTTAAAGTGAGAACGCACAAACCTGTAGGGTAGCCAGCCATCATACACCACCTGCCTCAGTTTCTCTTTCTGTACCCCAGAATCAGCCAGACCCACAGATCATCTGAGCAAGTGGGAGCAGGAGTCTCTGGGTCTTTGATGGAAAAATACATCCCTCTCTTGTTACTGCCCCCTGGTCTCCCACCCCAAGGCCTTCAGAGGGTCCCATCCCAACGTGCCACCGAGGGGGCACCCAGCCACACCTGCAGCTCACACCAGGCCACCTCCACTGTGGTGTCGGTGTCTAGTCCTCGATACACCGTCTTGAACGAGCCACGTCCAATCTCTATGTCAAACTTGAGGTATCGGCCGTCCGGTGAGGTTGCCACAGCCTGGGTCTCCGTGTCCTCCTTTTCCTCCTGCTCCCGCCGCCGTTCCTGAGCCAAGGCTTCGGGGACCCTTGGCGGTTCCCGGGACCCAGGGCTTCCTGCAGAGCACACGAGCTCCGGACGCGCAGAGTCTGCAGCCTTCGCTGGGGCACTCCCAGTCCACGGGCCCTCAGGGGGCTCTTCGGAGCTAGGAAGTGGGCTCCTTGCAGAGTCTGGCCCCACAGAGTCCGGAGGATCGAGGGGCTCTAGAACGGGTGAGGTTGGCTGGGACCAAGAGCTCAGCAGCCCCAAGTCGACTGAGCTTCGGCGGCTGAGACGGGAAGAACGCGGCCAGGCTTCGGCTTTCCCAGAGAAGCGGCGCGCCCGGCGAGGAAGGGGCCCGAGGCGGGGCGGCCCGGTGGCAGCGAGAGGGGGCGGGGGCTTCAGGGCCAGGTCCGCCTCAGCCTGGGACATGGGGACCGAGGTCTCTGGGGCCGGGGGTGCCAGCATGAAGAAGGGTCAGAGGCCGCAAGGTGGTACGCCTGGCAGCTGGAGAGGAGGCGGCCTGACAAGCGGACTGGCTGGGTGCGCAGCACTGGGGCTGAGCTCCTGGGGCCCTAGCCCCTGGCTCGCCAGACCTGGAGCCCCGCCCCGGCCCCGCCCCCTCCCAGCAGGAACGGTGTGGATTCTGGTGCGCAGCCCTTCACCTCGGCCGCGGCCCCGCCCCCAGCCGATACCCCTCCCCTGCCGGTGCACCCGCCTCCGGGCTCATTCCTAAGAGCTGGTGCGAGGCCCTGAAATGTCCTCCAGCACCGTAAGAGTGCACGAACCTGTTTGGGGCGGGGGCACAGTACTGGATAGGGAAGGGAAACGCGACCTCAGCTTCCCAGCCCCAGAAAGCAGGCTAAGGGGAGGGTACCACTCGCCTGCACACCCCAGATAAGATAGCGCCACCCCTCCTGGTCGTCCACAGTAGCACTAGGCTGACAATACAGAGGTCAATGGACAGGTTCGATTTTCTCCAACGCCACCATCCCACGCTGCACAGGGATGGGCGTGTGCACCCTAGGATGAGCCCCGCCCCCCAAACCAAAAACCTGGTCACCCATCCCTTCCCCCTCCCTACTTTGGCCACAGCTTGGCCCTAATTAGAGTGCCTGTTTTTGCTATGTGGGCTCTCCTCCCTCCCCCTTCTGTTTGCCAGTTTCCAATAAACCGAAGTCCACGTCCGGTTTACTCCCCCTCGGCTCTCCTCGGCCTCAACTTCTTCACCCGCACCAGATGGATGGCGGGAGGGGCTTCACAGTAGTTCGGGACTTTAGTGGGGGAGGTGAGGCAAGGGGGAGCCATTAAGTTACTCTGGTTCAGACACAGAAAGCAGTCTGTCCCCAAGCTGTGTTCCATCAGCACTCCCTCGCACAGCCCACCCAGCAGATGTAAAACCACAGGCTCGCTGGAGCCAGCCAGCAACGGAGGACCTTTTCACTTACACAGGCCGTAGGACTCTCTGCCCTCTTCTAAGCAAGGATTTGCTCAAGGGGTAGCAGTTCACGGACCTTCCCATGCCCATTCCAGTAGTAACAGCAGAGGCAGGCAGTGGGGTTGAGCTTTTTAATATCGTAAATCACTGTCTGGCCCCGCCCCTCTGCCCTGCTCCTTCTCGGGCCTCCTATCTTCAAACTGCCTGGAAGGCTGCCCGCAGCCAGGGCTTCCACCACCGCTGGAAAGGATCCAGCACCAGCCTGAGAGGGGAGGCAACAGCAGCTAGAGGTGGGAGGGGGAAGAGACAGAAGCTTGTATAGGCGCGTGTGTGTACTTACATATGTGAACACATGTAAAGTGCTGGGTTTACAGACCCTGGCTCAGGGACAATCGAGGACAGGAGGTAGGGCGATGAGAAGCACATCTTTTCTCAGTGGCGCCTCAGCCTCTCCCTATCCCAGGGACAGACACGTGGGGTAAGTGGGAAACCCATCCCTGGACTGAAGCCCTTTTGAGTCTGGTGGAGTCACAGATCCAGTCTGTGGGGACACTGGGTCTGTCTCCTTTTGAAAGCCCTGGAAGGGTGGGAGGTAAGGCGTGACGGGAAACCGGTCTCTGCTAGAAGAACTTGACGCCTCGGCCATCGCTGATGGTGATGATCTCTGCCTTGTGCTCCTGCTGTAGGGCCTGCAGAGCCCGCAGTAGGGTTGCTTCATCCAGCCCATGGAACTCTGGACAGGGAGACAGGGGCGGTCAAGGGCGCTCAGCTCCTTGGGGCACGAGGCCTCTGAAGAGAGCAATCTAGCAGGAAGCTGAGACCTCATGAGGCAAGGATACATATGTGCCATCTAAACTGCTACAGTTGTAGCCCACCCTTCCCAGGCACTCCTTCAGAGTAAGGGTGGGATACCCGGGCCAGGGAGCTCAGTTGGTTAGTGCCATCCTGATACACCAAGGTTGTGGGTTCAATCTCTAGTCAGGGCATGTACAAGAAGCAACCAATGAATGCATAAATAAGTGGAACAACAAGTTAATGTTTCTCTCTCTCCCCCAGTTTCTTCTCTCTCTCAAAAAAAGAATAAGGGGTGGAAGAAAGCTTTAGTTAGCATAAAATGAGTAGTCACGCTTATTTCCCCTTGGTTCTTCTGTCAGACTCAGCCCCCACATACACCCCAACTCACATTGGATGCACCAGAATGACACCATTTGCTTGCAGGCCAGAGGGGACCTTGGCAATCAAGCCCAGAGAGATCAAGGCCCTTGTTACTGGACACTGACCCGAGCTGCACACCTGTACCCATCACAAGGACCTGTCCTAACATAAAGAACTATAGCCATACATCTGGCCAGGAGACAGTTAAGGTCCAGCACAGATATCTGCCCTTTCCCAGTTAAAAGGAACCAGGCTGGGAGCCAAGGGCCAGCTGAGTGTCTGGAGATAAGGCAATACACTGCAGGGAGATGAGAGAGGCAGGAGGCAAGCCCTGACAGGCTTGCATATCTCATCCCCTGTGGGGGCCCAGCTCTTGAGTCAGGAAGCTTGCTTTCTGAGGAGGCCTTTAGCTTTGCCCAGCCTGGGTGGTGGGCTGGGCAAGGCAGCAGCACTGAAGTCATAGGTGATGGCGGGCACAGCAAGCAGAAGCCTGCAGAGTAGGAGGGAAGAGCCAAAAGCTGCAAACTCTGTTGGGGCAGCCATGTCCTGGCAGAAAGGGGAGGCGCCCCCCCTCCCCCTCCAAGCAAAGACTGAAAATTTTGGTGATCCCAGGGGACAGAATATGAAGGCAGAAATAAAAGAGCTAAGAGAATATTTATACTATATAAAATCAAACAGTATGCAAATCACTACTGGCCAGAAAACAAAGCACTTAAAGAAACTGAGGGTGTTGGCCCAATCCCTTTAGCTCAGGCCCACAAATCTTAAGCCCTCCGTAAAAATAAAGGATGAAAGAAAGCCTGAGCCAGCAAGACGTGAGATTTCAGGCTTAATCTCCTGCCCTGGTTCCGCCTTTAGTGTCTACACTCCTAATTCTTAACTTTTCATGGGTCACGGATACCCTTAGAAATCTGACATGGACTCTATCCCTCGAAAAATAAACATACACCACAGACAAAATTTGGGGTTTTCTTTGTATGTGAATTCAGGTGGTTTATGAAAATAACAGACATGGGTTGAGAACCCTTGAATTATGTAATATTTGGAATTCAGAGCCAGTGAAATGGGTAGTCTGAAAGTCAGTCAAACAAGGACCAGAGAGAGGATTCAGACTATAAAACTGGGGGAATGGAAAGGCATTACCCTCATCCTCCGTGTCTTCCCCATTGGTCAGTTCATACAGGGTGAACACGGAGTTGTTCTGGCCACTCCTGGAAACCTATGGACACAGAAACAGGGATTTAATAAGGATCAAGAGTGTCCTGGGAGAACTGGCCAGCTCCCCGTCTCTGACCCAGGAATGGTCCCTAGTCCCAAAGCAGGGCTATCACCTCTGCAGAGAAGTGGCTAAAACCCACAAACCCTGCAGGTGCTATATTTGTATGTGTACACACACTTTTGGAACCACAAAACTGCGGGCCTTCACGTGTCTGAGAGTGACCTCTCATTCTGGTTGTTTTCCTGTTCAAAAATGGGTGGTATGTGTTTGTTATATTTGGGTTGTTGATTCTTCTTCCCCTTTCTCTCTTGGGAATGTTTAGAGCTGGTGCTGGCTAGGAATTTGGGGCACAGGGTCTGTCCCCACACCCACAATAGTTCAGAAGGTCGAATTCATATCGTGGACAGCCCTGTATGGGTATGAGGGGGAGGGGCCCCATTTTTGGGTTGTTGTTGTTTTTTCCTTCCTTTCCCCATTTATCTTCTGTGGCCAGAGGCTCCAGCCAACAATAGTACTCATAGTTCCCAGTACTGCATTCTCCAAACATGGCCTCATGTAGCCTCTGGTCTCCCAACAGGCAAAGAAAGGGGACTTCTGTGCAGCCATGAAAATTAGGTCACCGAAAGAATCTTGCCTGAAATACCTACACTTCCTCTGCACCCCACCCCCCGCCCCTGCCCCCCGTTACTCTGCTCAGCCTGGATCTGGGAATACCAGGTATCTGCTGAGCACAGATACAATTCTCCTTTGCCGTGCATGTGTCGCTGCAACAGAATAGTCTCACCCACTGATAGATGAGTTTCCCCCACTCTTCTGGTCTCCGCCACATGATCAGGAAGCTAGACTTGTTCTTATCCAACCACTCGAGGTTCCCTGCAAAACAGATACTTATGAAAGTAAGTTCTAAGAAGGGACAAAGAGGCAAAAACCAAGGTGGAAGAGAATAGAAGAGACTCAGCTTTCAAGAGGAGAAATTCGAAACTTGTTTTACTGTTGCTGCCTGCAAGGCACCCACTCCCCTTCTACATCTCCTTAGGTCTTAGGTCACACAAGGAGAGACTTTGTACACCAATGGGAGAAAGGACCTGGGGAACTGAGCTATCTACCGTACAGAGGACTCTGGGCTTCAAGCCAGGGGAGAGAGAAAAGTTACTAAAAGACACTTCCATTGATCTGCCCTCAGGAAAACCCAACTAGGAGGAAAAATAAGGAATCTGGGGAACTGAACCCACCTTTTTTCCTCAGTTCCTCTAATACAATCTGGATTGATTCCACAGGGAGCTTCCCTGGTTTAAAGTTAAAGGAACGGCATTAATGGAATTTGGTGGGATAAAAATTCGCAGAGCCAAAGTTGGGGGCAGAGGAGGGACTGAGCAAAAAAGAAAAAGAGAGAAAGGACTCATGGACACAGACAACAGTGTGGTGACTGCAGAAAAGGCCGGTGGTGGGGAGGTGGAAGAGGGTATAGGGGGATAAATGGTGATGGAGAAAATACAAAAAGAGAAATGGCAGAGCCAGTCTCATGCTGAGAACCACCTGCTCCCTACCTCTCCCCCCCCCAGATACATTTATGTGCAATTCCCAATGGGCTATAAACTAGCATTTCCTGGATACTGGGGGGAAGAAGTTAAAGATAAACCAACCCAGTTAAGAAGAGCTTTACAAAAATGAAAGGTACTATGTTTTCTCACCCTCTCCTTCCTGCACGGATATTTTAGAGATGAATCAGGCAGCAAAAACAAACGACCCTTACTTCCTGGAAGGAGGAGAGTAGGAGGAGAACATGCCTAAAGGCTGTACCTGAGATCAAGCCTCACAATGACCAGCACTGGCAATCCGAGGTCAACAGGGTTGAAAAGTTTGGGACTTGGCTTCAGGTCGGAGGTTCTAAGACCTGAATGACACCTGGGTACCCATCATTGCCCAGGACAAGAGGGCTCGGTGCTGCATTTGGGTTTGGGGGGGCGTAAAATGAATGCCAGCACCATATACCTGCTCTTTCGCAAGACCAGTCTGGATGGGAACCTGACTACTGTGGGTGAAGGGGAGGGGGTGGTGTGTGAAGTCTGGGCATGGAAGTGCATGTGTGTGGGCTGTGGACGAGCCTGAGGGAGGATACGTTGTAGCTTCACGTTGTTGAAGAGCGGGCTCTCCTGAGCTTCCATCACCGTCATGCTAGACTGTTTGTGCAGGCGGCAGAAGGACAGGACCAGCGAGCACCAGGCGGCCAGCTGCTTCTGCCGAGTGTCCACGTTCGGCTGTAACCTGTCGGGTGAAGGAGGTGGGTTGAAGAATTACAAGGAGTGAGAAGGCAGGAGGAAGCACTCGCCGGAGGAGCCTTTGCGGGAGAAAATGAGGGGCTGAGAGTGGTGGCGACCGGGTCTTTTCTCCCCCTCCCCATGTGAAAGATCAGGGCTGAGCCCGGGGTCCCAGAAGGGAAGGGAGGCACAGCGGGGCTTCTCGGGGTCTAAGCCTCACGTAAAGAAGGGCGGGAAGCGATACTGCCACGGCCACTCGAAACTCATCGCCATCGCAGTAGCCCAGGAAACCCGGAACCTCCGGGCAAAGGACTTCCGGTCTCCCCTTCCTCAGGTCCGGGCAGAAAGCGCAGCAGAAAGGTTCCGCACTCTTCCCTAGAGAAGGTGGGACCAACCTAGTGGAAAGGATCTGCCTTTTCAGCCAGCCCCTTGCCATTATCCTATAAATCCTTACTGTTCAGAGCGGAAAGGGCCCTGTGAAGTCTGAGTCAACCCCAAAGAAGAGCAGTGACTCCCTCACAGCAGCCCAGTTTGTTAACAGAACTGCAAGTAAATCCCCAGGTCTCCAGACCCCAGCCTAGGCTTGTGTCCCCTATGCTAGGCTTCTTTCAATATTAACATTTGTGTCAGTCAGTTGCCATTAAGTCAAACGCCTTACAATTCCCCAGTCTCCTCGACTCCTGTGACCTTTGACTTTTCACCATACCTCAGTCTCCTGTCGCGCCAGTGGGAACACATTCATAACTTTGATCTGCGGAAACAGCTCTGCTTCCGTGATTCCGAGTTGCCATCTTTGAGCACAGCCGTCTCTCTCATCTCATGCCCTCACCTTCCAGGTCTCAAGTCCGAGACCCTTTTTGGTCTTTCTGACTCCTTAACCAGGCTAGACCACTCAGTTCTGTCCCCTTACCTACCTACTGCCTGCTGGTTCGTTTCCAAACCAGGATAGTTGCTCCCTGCCCACCCACACTCCCTTTTTGTCATTCCTTAGCAGGGGAATATTACAAAAATAAAATCACCAGAACATGCTGACTGAGCATTCCCTCACTAACCTCACTGCTGGGCTCTCAGTGCAGCCAGTGAACCTTTGTCTTTTTATTTTTAAGAGTTTATTTGAACCAAACTGACAACGTATGTTGGGGAGCAAGATCTCAAATGCTCCCGACCCTTTTGCTTTTATTGACTCCCTGTCACGTCTCTCAAGGTAACTCTTCAAACTTTTCCACACTCATGAAGCCATTCCACATGTCCCCATTTTCCCCCTCTCTGCAGAATGCCCTTTAATTCTATTTTATGACATTGAGGCCATTAATGTGAACCTATTAATCTTTCCCTTTCCATTTGTCATCATACTTGATTCATCCCTCGAAAACTGCTCTTCACTTTTACTCCTTCCTTTTGGACTCAGAGGAAGAAGTGTTGCTCTTCCTTAATAAGGGCAACCTCTTGGCATATGTTCTTATCTCACCTTTTCAACTTCCTCCAGGACTTCTCTGTGCATTATCTCCCCTAATTTTTCTTTTCCTTACCTCCTCTCTCCTAGTCTACAAATGGGTGGAGGTCATCCCTATGTGAAAATATGTAGTGTCCTTCTAATCCAAAAGAATAGATGCACCTCTGTGTTCATTGCAGTGTTATTTACACAGCCAAGTTCTGGAAACAGCTCAAGTGCCCATCAGTAGATGAGGGGATAAAAAAGTTGTGATACAGGTTTGGCTGGACAGCTTAGTTGGTTAGAGTACAGTCCCAATATGCCAAGACTACAGGTTCAATCCCCAGTCAGGGCACATACAAGAATCAACCAACCAATTAATGCATAAATGGGTGGAACAACAAATTCATGTTTCTTTCTTGCTCTCTCAAAATTAATAAATAAAAAAGAATTTTAGAAAGCTATGGTAGAGTGGGGAGAGGTTGTGCAGTAAAGAGATTGAGCAAAAAGAAAAAAGGACTCATGGACATGGACAACTGTGGTGATTGCTGGGGATGGGGAGGATATAAGGGAACTAAATGATAATGGAAGAATACAGTAAAAAAAAAACTTGTGGTATATATACACAATGGAATACTACTCAGCCATAAAAAGGAAGTCTTACCATTTGCAACAGCATAGATGGACCAGGAGATTATTATGCTAAGTGAAATAAGCCAGTCAGAGAAAGGCAAATACCATATGATCTCACCCACATGTGGAATCTAATGAGAAAAATAAACTGACAGACAAAATAGAAACAGAGTCAAGGATACGTGGAACAGACTGACAGCTGTCAGAGGAGAGGGAGGATGGGGAACTGCATGAAAGAAAGTGAAGGGATTAACAAAAAAACATACATACATAACACATAGACACAGACAAGAGTGTGGTGATAGCCAGAGGTGGGGCAGCGGGGGTGGAGCAGAATGAGACTTTGCTTGAGGTGATGGGCACACGATGCAGTGTGCAGATGATATTTTATTAAGTTATACACTTGAAACCTGTATGGTTTGGTGAACCAGTACCACCCCAAGAAGTTAAATTTAAAAAAATAGCCCTGGCTGGTGTAGCTTGGTGGATTGAGTGTGGGACTGCGAACTAAAGGATCGCAGTTCAATTCCCAGTCAGGGCACATGCCTGGGTTGCAGGCCAGTTCCCAGCAGGGGATGCACGAGAGGCAACCATACATTGATATTTCTCTCCCTCTCTCCTTCCCTTCCCCTCTAGAGATAAATAAATTTTAAAAACCTTTTTTTAAAAAAGAAATTATGTAGTGTCCTTGACCTTGCCATCCTCTCAATTTCCTGTCTGATCCCCAACACCTTCATTGTGCACAGTTCCTGGTTCACAGAATGCCCAACAAATCTTTGTTGAGTGAATGAAGGAACCATTCGGTTGATAACAATCTTTCAAAGAGTGCCATCTCCTTTGCTCCCGTGGCACTGTCTTCCCCTTGTTCTCCTACTGTCTCTCTCTCTAATCTTTCCCTTGGTCTCCTTTTTCCTCATACTCTAAATGTGAGTTTTTCCTAAGTACCTAACCTCGGTCTTCTTTTCGATATACCTTCACTCTTAGAACTTTCATCCCTCTCATGGCTTTACATGGCATTTCTGTGCAGAACACTCCTAAACATACGTTTCCAGCTCCACCCCATTCACCACCACCACCGTCACCACCCCACTTCTAACCCGCTGTGAGATAGAACAGCTTGTTCCATTTTTATCTCATATTGCATATCCTCTTTTTTTTCAAGCTACCACCTCCTATTAATGGCCCTTTTCTATGATTACTCCCATCATTGTTTGAGTAACTGAGGTTCAAAGCCTGAGTCAGCTCTAATGTCTCCTCTCTGTCATCTGCTTCATATCAAAATCCTGTTGATTCCCTCCTGTTTTTAATCATCTCTCCTACTTTTAAATTATTTTTCATTTCTCCACTCACCACGCTTTTTTGGTTCATGTCCCCCTTTTCCCAAGCCTGGACTATTACAATTGTTTCCTAATTCATCTCCCTTTCTACTTTCCACCCCCAGCCCCCAAGGGAATGCACTGCTCCTAAAGCCCAATCCTGTAGCCCTTCCACAAGCACCCTCTTGTGATCTTACCTCCTGGAATCGCACCTCTGCTAGATGTGACACATCCTTCCTTTGCACTCGTACAAACCTTTGCTTTGTATTCCCTGCATAACTCTCATCACACACTCTATTGTTTTTGTTTCTTTGTGCATGTCAGCTCCCCTACTATATGAAAGCCACTGAGACCAGAAACCAAGTCTTATCTAACTTATGAGTCCAACACAATACACCATACACAGTGTCTTATACCAGCAAGCCTTTGATGTACACTAGTAAAATTCATGAAGGCATAATGTGAGCCAAGAAAAACATAGATATATCTTTGGAGAAGACATACTCATTTATGGAAACAGAGAAAAGATTTGTCTCAGGTGAAAAACGGTGTGTCTCTAGATAGACAGATAGGTCCTGAGAGAAGCAGTGTGTCTCAGAGAATGAAGATACATCCCAGGAGGTATACGAGTACACATGTAAGGAATAGACAGGCATGTCTAGGAAATTGATATGCATATACTCATGGAGGCAGGTGTTTCAACAAGGAGAAAAGAAAAGTTCCTGAAGAGACTTTAGGTGCCATGAGGAATAAACAGGTGTCTGTATGGAGAACAAAGTTATTCTCTAGATAATTCTTTAAAGATTTATTTATTTACTGTTTATTTTTAGAGAGAGGGGAAGGGAGGGAGACAGAGAGGGAGAGCAAAATTGATGCAAGAGAGAAACTTCTATCAGCTGCCTCCCCTGTGCACTCCGACCAGGGACTAAACCTACAACCTGGGCATATGCCCTGACCGGGAATTAGAACAGCGATCTCTCGCCTTGCAGAATGACACCCAACCAATTGAGCCATCCTGGGCAGGACTCTCTAGATATTTTTGATGACCTGGCAGGTTTACCTCAAGGAGAACTGGAGGTGAAGTTTCCCTGGTGAGAACTGAGCCTCACTGTCCAGGGGACTTACGCCAAAATGGTGAGTCACAGAGACTAGGTATGTCCCCAGAAAGTGATGTGGATGAAAAAAAGTGCTGTAATAAACCATAAATTTCTAACTGGGCAGGTCATAGTGGGTAGTCACGCCCCAGACATATAAATCTGTAGTGAAACGTTTATCATCTTATACAAGCTCTGCCCATCGTTCCTGTGTATCTAGGTTACACACCTTTGAAACTGCCTTTTCAAACCCCCGCTTCTAAGACATAACCACTCTCAAAGAGCAAGCAATCTTAACTACCCTAAAATCCAATCCCCACATTACTTGCTCTCACCTTCACACAATCTGTCTTATGTCCCTTCCTTAATTTCAATGCATAAAAGGAATTTCAAAACTGTAATTCTTCAGAGGAGCTGAGAGCTTGCTGCTGGCATATGCTGTCAGTTTGGGCTCAAATAAACTTTTATAAAAATTCCCTACAGGTTTGAACATTTCTTATGTCAAAAGTGGGGGAGTATCTTGAAGGAGCATAAGTGTGACTCAGGAGGCTGATAGAAGGGTCCAGCTAAGAAGCAGTGTTTGCTACGGAGATGACAGGTCTCTGACCTCGGGGTCCAATCTCTTGTGTTGAGCTTCTTCCACCACACGTCTGCTGCTTTTTAGTGGACGCCAGGGGGCAGTACAGCTGCGGGCCACACCCCCAGGGTCCAGGACAATGTAGGATGAGGGCCAGGGACCTGGATGGGGGAGTGCTGTGGTGAACCTCGTGGGGGGAGCCCCCACTGCCTTTGCCCTCAATCCTGAGGTCTTCGGGGTGGGCTCCAGTCGTTCAGATCAGGGCTCCTATTCCCAGTCTCTAGGAGTGAACATGAATGAGGGGAAAATTCAGGGCTCCCGGCGGCCCCCTTCCTTCTGGTAGGAGTCACAGCGAGAGCGCTCCCTGCCCCTCCCCGCCTCCAGCAGTTGTCGGGAGAGGAAGGGAGTCTCTTCCTGCACGTTTCCTGAAGCTGGGTTTGGACAGGCGCAGGAAAGGCCCCACCTTGGGCGGGAGGGATGTAGGAGTGTGGCCTTGTGTGGGGGCGGGGTGGGGGCCTGTGAGGGGCAGGTGAGTGAACAAAACAGTGGGTCTCTCCATGTTGTTCCTGCTCTGCTGCCCAGAGCTGAGGGCCTGTGGGAATGCCAGACTCCGGGAAAGACACAGGCCCCGCTGGGGTGGGGAGGACAGTGTACAAAAGAAAGCTTTTATTTTGAAGATTACAGAATTTGTGCCATGACCCCACCCAGCCCCATTTCCACTAGTCTAAGGCTCCATATGGGGAGCAAGTGAGAGAAGGGGGCGGGGAGACAGGGAGAGAGACCTGGTGGTGGCTGGAGAAAGGAGTAAGGCGGCTGCTGAGAAACTCCGGCCCGCTTAGGCCTGGCTCTCATTGTCTTTACTCTTCCACACCACGAGGGTGACCAGGAATGGGATGAGGCATATGGGGGCTATGATCATGGCCAGAAGCACGTCTTCTGGGGGGTCTGAGAGGGTGGGTTGCACCAAGGTGCAGTTGGCAAAGTGGATCTGGTGAGTCTCGAAGATGAACTCTTCTGCCCAGGGGTTGGGGAAGCCCAGGTGAAAGTCGTCCGCGGTCTGCTCCAAACAATTTTGCAGGTAGCTATAAGGCCTGGGGGCAGGAGAGGCCTAGAGTGAGGGAGGGGCTGGGCCCGAAGTGAGGAGCGCCCCACATTTACTCAAGGCCCACCCACAAAGAGCAAGCCCCACCCCTGGCCCAAACCACCCTCCAGCACGGCCCCTACCTGCTAATCACCGTCCAGTCACACCAGTCTCCTTTGACAGAATCCATATAAATCGTATAGTTATGCCAGCAAAGTTCAATTCTCTGACCGTACTCTTCCACCATCTTCCCTGTGGGCACTAATATTGCACATTGACCACACCCACCCCTCCCTCCAAGCCCACTGGTCCAGATACTTCCATCCAAAACCCACTGTCTCTAAATGTAGGAACTGCCAGGACAGGCTCAGAAAGTTTCCCAAGCAACCCGCTGAGGAGCGGGTCCTAGCTCAGGAAAATGTTAATGCCTTCCATGTGCACAGCACTTCTCAGACTGACGAGAGTTCCCACATACACTTTTTCTAGGGTCCTCTAACCCAGCTGTGAGGTGGGCCAGCTTAGAGGCCTGACTTGTAGGAAAAAAAAAAATTCTCCCCACTCACTTGCCTCTCCTCTTGCCCCAGGCCACCTTCCCACAGTGGCTGGCCACTCACCTTCCCACTCCAAGCTGCCTGGGGTGGTAAGAAGCTGAGCCACAGAATCCTGGGGTTTCCGGATAGCTGTGGGCAGAAATGAGATGTCCACATACACTTTTTCTGGGGTCCTCCAACCCGGCCGTGAGGTGCCCCAGGCTTAGGAGCCTGTCTTATGGGAAAGGAACCCTCCCCACTGACTCACCTCTCTCTCCTCTTGCCCCAGACCACCCTCCCACAGCGGCTGGCCACTCACCTTCTGACTCCAAGCTGCCAGGGGTGGTGAGAAGCTGAGCCAGGGAATCCTGGGGCGTCAGGACAGCTGTGGGCAGAAATGGGAGAGGAGGTGGAGTAGCAGTAGGGCCTGGAGGATGGGTGTGAGTTGGAGGCTGAGTCCATTGGAAGTCAAAGCTACTCTCAGAAGAGACGGAGGAATAATCCACCCACGGGTGCCTCAGTGTCCAGAAGAGAGGGGCTAGTACCAGCGCTTTCCCATTCACATTCAGGTCCCAAGCCTCCTCCCTCCTCGCCAGCCCCAGAGGTCCCCCAAAACTCTCCGAGGGGCCCCGGTCCATCTTTCCTCTAGTGGGAAGGAGCTTGCGCGGCGTCCTTTCCAGGGACAGCCCGAAGGACAGTGCTGTCTGCACCGCAGCCCGGGGCCCGTTCCGGCCTCCGCCGTCCGCCCCACTCCCCTCCAGGGCCTCCCGCGCTTCCCACCCTCGCCCCAGAGCGATGCGCTCACCGCCCAGCAGGAGGAGAAGGCGGAGCGCTGAGGGTCCCCCCGCGCGGGTCGCCAGGATCCACTGGCCGCCGGCGGCACTCTCGGCCCGGAGCCGGGCCATCGTGCGCGCAGCAGGCAAGCGAGGAGGGGCGGCGGCGCGGAGCCCGGGCGGGGGCGCCTATATCCCCGGCCCCAGCCGCAGGAAGCCGCGCCGCTTCCTCGCAGGGGCTGGGACAGCGGCGGCCACGCGGGGGGCGGAGGCGACGCCCGGGGCGGCGGGCTGAAGGGGCAGTCACAGCCCCACCCGACCCTGGCGCCCGCCGCTGCCGCTGCCTCCGCCTCGCCGGCGAAGGCCCACCCTTTCTTCCAGCTCACCCTGCGGGGCTGGACAGCTCCCCTTGTAACCCCAGAACCCGGATCCATTTCCTGGCTTCGGCCGCGTGGCGCCTAGGACTCACTGGAGTCTCTCAACATCCACTCCTGGATGGGAGGTGGGCAGGGGAGCAGGCTGCCCTCGGAGAGACTTGGAGAACAGGGTGCTCAGGGGGCCTCTCAGCGCCACAGATTCCAAGGCAGAGGCTTAGGGCTGCCCTGGGCGGTGGGGGGAGGCGCCCTGGAGCTGGGCTCAGGGTTCCCAGTTTGCCTGGGAACACCCAGTGTTGTCAGTCTGCCTGCCAAAACCGGGGAGGAGAAGAGAGCTGGCCCTCCAGAGTCTGCGAAAGGCCTGGGGGTAGAGATAGAGGGAGAACCAAAGTCCAAATACCTCCTTCGAGGTACCTCCTGGGGCCTGGACCCACAAACAGGACTGGGGAGAAGGGCAAAAGTAAGCTGACTGTATTTCCAGAAGGAAGGTGGCCACACCTCTTCAGGACCACGGTTGTGAGAAGGTGGGGGGCGGGTTGGAATCTACAGTGTGTGACTTCATTCATGAGATGGGCGCATTATTATCCCCGTTTCAGGGGGAAATAAGCTAGAGCTGAGGGGAAAGAGCCAAGAACTTGGAGTTCAGAAGCCCTGAGTCCCGATTCCATCTTTCTCCTCTCCTGGAGTGACTCAGTTCACCTTCACAGATTCTTAGCGTCCCCCCGTGTAAAACAGGGACGTCCCCCTTTTCACTAGACTGTAGTGAGGATGACATCGCGAAAGGGCACAGCATTGGCACAGCAGACGCTGGTTCCCTTTCCGCCTTTCCTATGGTCTTGCCTAAGATCACACTGCCGGCAAGTAGCATGGGGATCCAGGGGCCCCAGGGGCCCTGACTTCTGCCACACACGACCGTCTCTGTGGTCTGAGCCAGAGCTTCATTAGCCTCAAGCAGTGCAGGAGCCCAGGAGCTGGCTCAGCCATGACATTCAACTTCAGACACAGCTGTCAGCACCGAACTTTCCTAAATTACTCCCAGACGCTGACCCCTGAACTCAGCTGCTGCTGTTGTCCAAGTTTACTGATCCCTGCCCACCACAAATTATCTTTCATGTTCTCTCTGCAAAATCTTCATCTCAGGGTCTTAAGCTCTTGAACCGTCGCCACTGCTCACCTGTGGTCCTCCTCCACAGCTGGGGCCAAGAGGTGGCTTTAGAAAGGCATCCAGGGGGCGAAGGCTCCCTTGGCATAAACTCCAAAGCCCTCCCGCAGAGGGTCATCTTCTCGGACGTGCAGGAAAGAGCCAGGCCCCTCGCGACCACTTTGGCCAGGGAGAAAACCCACTCCTTCCCTGCCACCCGGGATTGCTCCTTTTAAAACACAAAGAACAAACAAACAAACAAACAAACAACAAAAACATGGCCAGGAGAAAAATTCTAGATTATAAGATGGAACGAGGAAGCAAGGAGGGACAGAGAGCAAAACCACCCACTTCCACTGGCTTAGGGTCAGAAGCACTTGAGCCTGTGGTGGTTAGGACTGGGGTTGAGGTCAAGATGAAAGGTTTCAATAGGGCAGCACCGTAAAAATGGAAGAAAACAAACATCGGTTAGGATCCAGAAGGCAGGTTCTGCCTCTGTCTCACTGTGTATGTAACCTTGGGCAGGCCATGTCGTGTGTTTGGAGCGGCACATTTTCATTTACGAAATGACCATAGAATCAAAAGGAAATACACAGGTGACTTGGTAGAAAGGGTGGTTTTTAGCCTAGAGTTGGGGTTAAACTTGCACCGGGACTGGAGCCCTCCAAAGGAGAAGCCCGGCGTGGTCACTGCTGAGTGTGGGAGTCCGTGCCCCACCCCCCGCCTCTGCGTGGCAGATCCTGGGAATTTTCTCTCCTCCACATTTTCCTCTTCCCACTTTTTCTTAGCAGTTGGACATTTGGATGTTTTCACTGACTCCTGGAAGCATTCTGATAACTCGGGGTCAGCTGTGGGGGCTCTTTGGGGCTGAACGGGGACTGGAGAGCACATCTTCATCCTCCTAGTTTCCGTAAGAGATAGTCCTACTTTCCGTGGCAAAGGGACAAACAAGGGCTTCATTTGGGACAGGTTCTTTCACAGGAAGTCCCATTTTCCACCCCGGGAGCCCTTACCTTCCTTTTCTAAACCCATTTATATTTTAAATGGTACCACTTTTGCTATAAGACATACTTTTTAATTGTGTATAAATACATAAGTATATGCTTGTTGCATAGTTAATTTTTTCTTTTTTAATCATTTATTTATTTATTTATTCCCAGAAAGAGGGGAAGGGAGGGAGAAAGAGAGAGAGAGAAACATTGAAGTGCAAGAGAAAAAAATGTCCATCAGTTGCCTCTCAAACATCCCCAGTTGGGGACCTGGCCCACAACCCAGGAATGTGCCCTGACTGGGAATCGAACTAGCGACCCTTCAGTTTGCAGGCCTGGGGCTCAGTTCACTGAGCCACCCCAGTCAGGGCTACTTTTTCTTTCAAATCATTTAAATAATCTGGCAGTGAGTCAAAATATAAAAAGATTCAAACCTGCTCCCTTTTCAGGGGGTTGCTGCAATGATCGCCTCACACAAGCATAACCAAAGGCAACAATGCCATTGACTGGACACCAGAGAGCAAGAGGGGTTGAGAAGGCTTCAGGGCTCGCAGGTCAAAGAGCTTCGGTTTGGAAAGCTTCAGAGGGGTAGCAGGGGACAGGAGAGACATGAAGTTTAAGGGACCCTCCAAGGACAGGGCAGGATTGCTGAGTCATCAACCCCTTGACTTGTTTCTTGGCATGACTCGGTGTAGAGAGTATTTATTTGTCCTCTGGGGACAACCAAGCAGGATGGGCTGAGCAGATCTGTTGTCCAAGAGGGCCACACTTCTTCAGGGTGCAGACCTAGTGTCCCTGTTGTTGAGGTGACATTGAAAAAACATGACCACAGTGAAGCCAGAGTTTCCAATTTCATCCACAGGTCAGTCTCTGTTGAACTGCAAAATATTGAAACACAAAACTTTATAGCCCCATTCCGTTCTCATCTCCTCACATATTTTGCACTTAAAAAAAGGCATAAATATGATTTAATATCCTAGTTGTTCAGTGATTCCTTTTTTTACTCAATAGCATGTCTTGGATATCTTTTCATGATACCATATGTAAATATGCCACTTTGCTTCTAACTGATGCATGTCATTGTTTTTAGTCTTTTTTTGGGGTCTTTTTTCCAGTGGAGTCTGGTCTTTACCTTTCCTATACACTCCCTTATTCCTCTGTCCCTACCCCACTTCCACCCCCTAGTGAAGAATATGGTTCTGGTCCAAGTGGACATTGACCTGGGATTTTGGGGCCCAACCTAGGTTGACTTCTCCCATGTAGGAGCTCTACTGCCTTGTACATTTCCCTTATTACAGGCTAAGGGCCATCCTGTCTAGAGCAGGGGGAGAGATTTAGCAGTGACATTTCTAACCCTCAGCCTTGCCCCTGAATGTGCACGCACGCGTGCGCACGCACACACACACACACACACACACACACACACAAATCCAGAAGAGAAGAAGTAAGAAGCACTAGAGGCCTCCTGCCCAATGAAGCTACATGTTGAACATCCTGGAATTAGTGTCTCTATGGTGCAAAGACATTCACACATGCTGACCTCTTCCCCAGCTGTCTGCAAAATAAAGAGAAAAGCGCAGAGGATGTGGGGGAGAGTCAGGGTCAGGGGAGCCAGAAGTTCTGGCTGGGTGGGGCTGATCATTCCAAGCTGGAGAGAGGAGACAGACATCTTCAGAGGCCAGAGAGGCAGCAAGGAGAACCAGGAGGGCTGCAGCCAGGGAGCCAGCTGGCTGAGGAGGGGAAAACAAAGGGATAGGACACAGTTACTCATCTCTCCCTACCCTCCTTATCTCCAGAGTCATGGTGCTATCAGTATGAGAAGCATGAACACATCTCAGAGGGAAAATGGTTATTAAGAACACTTTGGTGCTAAGATTGGTAAAAAGCATAGAAAATGGTCAAGGTATGTTCCTCATCACATGCAGAGGACTTAACAGTAGCTGTCATTTATTGAACAATTACTATGTGCTCCACAGTGTGTGCTCTGACACATGTGCTAAGCCTTTTGCACATATTTCTTTAAACCTTACCACCATACCATCAGAATGATCTCAGTCATGGGTGAAATGAGAAAAGAGGAGTGGTTTGCCAAGGTCCTGGAGGGAGTATTTGGAAGAGCCAAGATTTAAACCCAGAGCTGCTTGATGCTAAGCTTCATGTCTTAATCATTATGATTTATCACTTCCCTATCACTCTAAATCAGGGCATTGGTTACCCATTGGGTCTTGAAAGGAAGGGAGAAAGACTGAATTTCTTCCAAGACCATATTAAACCCTCCAGAAGTAAGATCTAACCCCAGAAATAAGAGGCTGCACACAACTTACTCCCCTCCTTCCCTGACCCAGGCTGGACCATGACATCACTTGGAGAGGCTGGTTTTGTTTTTTTTTTTAAAGAACCCAGGCCAGATTTACAAGAACAGCCTTCAAACAGTGTGACTGAAGAGGACTGGCCAAGGACCACAGCACACGCCCAGCAGTGCTAAGAACACTGCCTGTCCCTCAGCACTTGAGGCTGACTCATGGTTGCTGTCAGGACCAAATGTCAGATGCCAAGATTGCTTTTACCCTTCCTCCATTGCTGGACTGTCCTATGAAACCATCTGCAGGTACACTTCTGCCCTCTCCCAGCACTCCAGGAAGCTGGATGTTATAGAATGTGGATGCCCTAAGGATGCCAGGCACTGTGCTTAATGCCTCATACAAAACCTTTCATTTAAAACTCACAACTCTTCCCAGACTTCCGCCAAGATGGAGCATAGGTGGAAGCACTGCGCCTTCTCACACAACCAAGTTTAAAAACAACAAAGTTTTAGCAACAAAACGCAGCCAAACCACAGAAAATTGAACTATACGGAAGTATGACAACAACGAACCCTGCAGCCAAACCAGTAAGAGGGGCAGAGCCAGCAGCAGAGCGGGGTCAGGCAGGAAAGATCCACCTGATCAACCCTGGCGCGCAACCCAGGTTGGCCGGCAGCTGTGGGCGTATCGCAGGTGTGGAGTAGCAGGCCGACCCACTGAGGGCGCAGGGTGGTGGACTCACTGAGGGCTGACCATGGTCACACATTCAAGCACAGATAAACTGGTGAAGGAGCGAGTGGTGAGACAGACCTTGCAGGCCCCAGTGGCGGAAAGTGGCAGAGGGGACCGCCATTGTCCCTCTCTGACCTGCCCCCACATATAGCGTTGCAAACCAGCAACCTGGGTGGCCCCGCCCTGGTGAACACCTTCTCGTACGTAACAGGCACGAACAGATCAAAATATGGCTCAAGAAGAACTCAGAGCCCCAGAGCCGATAAATCTAAGTGGTAAAGAAAAAGCCAAACTTTCAGATGCACAGTTCAAAACACTGGTGATCAGGATGCTCACAGAGCTGGTTGATTATAGTCACAAATTAGAGGAACATATGAAGCGTAAACTAATTGAAATGAATGGCAATGCACAGGAAACCAATAGTAATGGAAAGGAAACTGGGACTCAAATCAATGGAGTGGACCAGAAGGAGGAAAAAAATGACCAAACAGAAAAGAATGAAGAAACAAGAATTCAAAAAAAAATGAGGAGAGGCTTAGGAACCTCCAGAACATCTTTAAATGTTCCGACATCCGAATTATAGGGGTACCAGAAGGGGGAGAGGAACAGCCATGAGTGGAAAACTTATTTGAACAAATAATAAAGGAGAATTTTCCCAATCTGGCAAAGGCAATAGACTTCCAGGAAATCCAGGAAGCTCAGAGAGTCCCAAAGAAGTTGGACCCAAGAAGGAACACACCAAGGCACATCATCATTACATTAGCCAAGATTAAAATGAAGGAGAAAATTCTAGAAGCAGCAAGAGATAAGGGGACAGTCACCTACAAAGGAGTTCCCATCAGACTGTCAGTGGATTTCTCAAAAGAGACCTTACAGGCAAGAAGGGGCTAGAAAGAAATATTCCAAGTCATGAAATCCAAAGACCTATATCCAAGATTGCTCTATCCATCAAAGCTTTAATTTAGAATGGAAGGAAAGATAAAGTGCTTCTCAGATAAGATCAAATTCAAGGGGTTCATCATCACCAAGCCCTTATTATATGAAATGTTAAAGGGACTTATCGAAGAAAAAGAAGTTAAAGAAACATGAACAGTGAAAGGACAACAAACTCACAGTTATTAACAACCACACTTAAAGCAAAAGCAAACTAAGAGGACAGCTAGATCAGGAGCAGAACCATAGAAATGAAGATCACATGGAGGGTTAGCAACATGGGAGTGGGAGAAGGAGAAGGGGGGAGAAGGTACAGAAAAGAAGTAGCATAGACAGTAGGTAGAAAATAGCTAGGGGGAGGGCAAGAATAGTATGGGAAATATAGAATCTAAAGAACTTGAGACACGTGGTCATAAACTAAAGGGGGAACGGTGGGGGAAGGGTGTGCAGGGTGGAGGGGAATGAAGGGGGGAATAGAACTGTAATGGCATAATCAATAAAATATATTTAAAAAATAAAACTCACAACTCTATTAAATTGCAACACACTTTACAGATGAGGAAACTGAGGCTCAGAAAGGCTAAGTAACTTGTGCAAGGTTATGCAACTAATATTGATACACAGGTCTTAATGCTGAAGCCTGGCACTTAACCTTTGATCCACACTACCTGATGAAAGTCCACCTGTTAGCCAACTTGCTAGAGAGAGCCAGATAGGAAGGGCTGAGGAACAGCGTCCAGATGCCAAGCAGACAGGGCTCCTTGTGGCACAGAGGGCCTCCCCTTCTCCTGACTATGCCTGCTTCACCTAAAGACAGCATCTTTTCACATCCTTTCCCCCAAGACCTTAATGCATTAGATCAGCAATTTTCAACCAGTGTCCCATAATAATTTTTACAACATATGGGGGCCCTACTCTCATTCTTTGTCTAGCGGTGACCAGTTGAGGTGGCGTGGTGGCATAGGAATGGCGGCCTTGAGTGCTTGGTGTGTCCATATAATCCAAGGAAATGGAAACTGAACAGCTAAAGGCCACCATCCCCAACACCAGAACCAATGGTGAAATTGGTAAACACCCTGCAGAAGGTATGGAAGAAGAACAAGCTCTTCAAAGATCTAGAAACACTGATGAGATGGTTGAATCACACATTCTGCTTCAGAACGAGAATGCTGGGGAGTGATTGGAAAGGGTGCAAGAATATTAAAGCTCTGCCTGTACAGACCACAATGCCAGTGCATCAGTCCCAGGCAGCATGGATCCCGAGCACACATTCGGTATCAGTGCTGATACTGAAACAACTGGAGAAATACTGGAGAAAATCTACCCTGCCTTGGAAAAAGAGTTGCCATTGCCCGCTGCCACCAGCCAGCACCCCCTCGAATCCGATGCTGTGGAATGCTTAAATGACCAACGCTATAAAGAAAGCGACCGACTGCAAATTGAGACTGTTGATTCATCAGAGTCTGGCAGGAGGGATGATGGGGGTCAAAGGTGCTAAAATCAAAGAAGTCTAAAAGAAAACTCAGACAACAATAAAGCTTTTCCTGGAACGCTGTCCTCACTCACGGCACTGACAGAGCTGTTCTTGCAGCGGAAACCCAGGCGGCGTTGCAGAGCGTGTGAAGGTCACTCTGGGTCTTGTGTCAGAATCTCCCGTGAAAGGATGAGCACAACCGTATGATCCCAATTTTTACAGTGAAACCTATGCTTCGGTGCTTTTACAACGATGTTTGAGGATGGCCGTGGACATCCCGTGAGACTTCCTGTGTGCAGCAAGACGTGGTTTTAACAGAATGCCTTCTGGTGAGGGTGGCGTCTGCTGCCTCCATCTGGAAGAGACTGTGACGATGTGAGCCCTCAGCCAGGACCTTCTCCCCTCCTCCTGGATGAGGTGGCCAGGGTATAGCAGAGCGTGGAACCTTCCTCTTCCTCCACCACCACCACCTGGAGGAGGAGATCTAATGGCCTATGGCAGAAGAGGGAGACCTGGAGACCGTTATGGCGGCCTGGTCGGTTTCAGTGCCTGTGAAACTTGGGACTCTGCAGTAGATGCACAGAGCCCTTCAGAATGGCAGGTGGCTTCTAAACCGCAGGGTGGCTCTGGATGTGATTATTCCTGTGCAGGGTGTCGTGGCCCATATGGTGATCTTGGTGGACCTATTGTTACTACACAAGTAACTATTACCAAAGATTTTGGCTAGATCTATTATCGGCAAAAGTGGTCAGAGGGTTAAACAAATTTGTCATCAATCAGAAGCTTCAGTCAAAACTGAGGAGTCTTAAGAGGACTCCAAAGATTGGATTATTTTGTTTACAAGAACACGGGCCAGATATGGAGAGTGACGTGAAGCAGTGTTCTGGAAAGTTTTTCCAAGACTAGTGAAGAACTGAAGGGGTCCTGCATCTTATTTTTCTTTTAATCTGCTTCTGTCTGAAACAGCGCAGCAGGCCTCTGCTTCACAGGTGTTCTGCGTTTGAGGTGCAGTGAAATCTTTGCTGTTCCTCAGACGTGGGGGGGGGGCGGGGTGAAAACTCTAACACTGAAACAGCAGCAGAGTGGATTTTAATTTTTTTCATTGCTGGTGGTTAAAAAGGAAAATGCTTCCTATGTCATTACTTTTTTCCTTTGTTCATCTTTCTTCTTATTTTTTTCTGTTTTCTTTTTGCCACACCCCGTGCCCACCCCACGTAATTATTGCGACCACTTCGCTTCACGGTCACTGTAACATTTGGGGAGGGGTTTGGGACAGGGAGGAAAAGTAACAGTAGTCTGTGTGTCCCTGGCATCTATTCAGAGCACGTGCAGAGTGTAGTGCTCTTTTGTAAGAAACATTTTATGATTTTTAAAACAGTGAACCTAAAAGATTTTTTTTAAAGCATTTTTAAAACATGCAATACATGACTATTTAGTCAGGGACACTGACCTCTTTTCCCTTAGATCATCAAATAAAAAAAAAATGACAACAACCCACCCTGGCTGGTGTGGCTCCAGGGACTGAGTGCCAGCCTGCAAACCAAAGGGTCACTGGTCTGATTCCGGGTCAGAGCACATGCCTGGGTTGCAGGCCAGGTCCCCAGTTGGGGGGGTGTGAGTGTGAGAGACAACTGATTGACATTTCTCTCCCCCTCTTTCTCCTTCCCTTCCTCTAGCTCTAAAAATAAAAATATATAGATATTTTAAAATGACAACAGCCAACACAACTATAGCTGCCCCGTGTGAATGCCCTGTCTCAAAGCATAAATATATAGGTCATATAATAGACTTGAATGTTATTGGTCATGTTGCATAGTAAGGGTGCATGGGCCTGGTTATTCTTGGTAGCAGAAATCCTTATACACAAGTATAGGCACCTGATTTTTTAACAAAGTGCTTGGAACCCTGTCAAGCTGACTTAGTTGGTTGGGCATTGTCCCACAAAGCAAAAGCTTGCCGGTTTAATTCCTGATCAGGGCCCGCGCCTGGGTTATCGGTTTGGTCCCCAAATGAGAAGCAACCACTTGCTTGTCTTTCACACAGATGCTTTTCTCCCTCTCTTTTCTCCCTCCCTCCCCCTCTATCTAAAAATAAATAAATAGAATCTATTTGGGGAAAAAGTTACTTTGGAGCAAAAGGGTAGGTAATTACTATTTTGGGGCAAATTGATCAAAATTATACCTATTTTTTGTCAGATTGGTAAAAAAAAGGTTTTTTTGGTGTGATGCAGAATTTTTGTAACCAGTTTATGTGTTCCATGAGGTGAAAAAAGGTCGAAAATCACTGCATTCGAGAGACAATGAAAACAGCTAGTGACATCATGAAACAATTTTCCTAGATCATGACGAGGATCCAACACATGTGAAACAAATATGACACTAATAGTGCACGTGTGTTTTAATATGTGTAGTGTTTGTAAGGTACGCTTAGGAAGTATTACAAAAGCCAATATTTTCCTCGTCCGTAAAATAGAGATAAAAATATATATAAATTATAAGATTTAAAGCACTGACAGCAGTACTTGACCCATAGTCAACGTATATTATTATTATTATTATTCCTACTTCTATTGCCTTAGCCTTTAAGGGCATACCCTTTGGAGTCAGGCTAACTTGAGTCTGAATCCCAGCACCGTCACTGGTTCAGCTCTGCATAACCTTGTGCAATGACTTAACTGCTCTCTTTTTTTCTTATCTGTAAAAATGGGGTTACTAGCATACATCTCACTGAGCAGCAGTGATAATGTATGTAAAATGTTTGGTCCGATGACTGGAGCTAGTAAGCACATGATAAACGGTAGTTAACTATTACAAACAGTCGGTTGGTTGGTTTTTGACACCCACTCAACAGCAACAGAAATCTCCAATTTGGGGTGCAGTGAGAGAGGAAACTATTTGGTACTAATGACTCAATGCTGTGAAAACTGTACAGCAGTGAGGCTGCCCCTGCCCCAGGCAGGCAGTCCGTCTGATCTGTGTTGGCCCGTTCCGCTGAGATTCTTTCCCTGGTAAACCATAATCTTGAGACTTCAGTAGAAAACCTGCCATCCCAGCCACAAGGAACCTGGCTCATATAGACAGAAGTTGCCTCTCCTGGTCCCTGATTGGTCTGTCCTCATGCAAATAAGGATGCCAACTCCTCACAGTTTAATTGGTCCAAAGGCACTAATTGGTCAGAATAGAGCCACTCTGATTGGTTAGAGCTTCACAGCTCTGATTAGATGGGGAAAGCTTTAGTCCTATTGGTTGAAACAGGACTCCAGGAAATCTTTATAAGGGCTGGCTCGACCAGCATTAACCATGCAGGAAGGCAACTTAGGGGTGCAGAGGCAGGCAGTAGTGCCCCAGCTCCTCCCGAAGTGCAGGTTGACTCTTGCACACCCTGCAATGCAGGCATGTGCCCTAACCGGGAGTGGGACTGGCAGTCTTTTGGTTTGAGGACAATGCCCAACCCACTGAGCCACACCAGTCAGGGCAGGCTCTGTTTTCTTTATTTGAGCCCTCTTAGCTTCCAGGAGCCCTTCTTCTTAGGATTCACACTTGTAACACATAGTTATGACAGCTACATTTTCAAGATATTCTGAGTTCCCTCTAGTTTCATAATTTTGTTCTTTTTATTACATAACATTCCTTTTTATTGAAAAGAATACAGAACGGACTTAGCCTGGGTTTGAATTCTGGCTCTCCTATTTTCCAGCCCTGTGGCCATGGCTGACATTGTCAGTCTCCCTGAGTTTAGTGTCCTCCTCTGTAAAATGGAGATAACAACACCCACTCGGCATCTTTCAAGGATTACACAAGTTGATGTAAGCTGACACCCAATAAATATCTAGTGATTATATGGATGCTAAAGGCAATTTGTTAAAGACATAAATAAGTGTGATTTATTTTTGTCTCTTTACATACAGGGTCATAGGTATAATCTGTAGATAGATGTATGTACGTTTCTTGCTCCAAAAGGGTCTTTGGAGTCTGCTATCGCATCCCAGCCACAGTGAGGTTCAAAAGGCCATATAATCAGAAGCGTGAAATCCTGCTGATAGCCAGGGAAGAGAGAAGGGGAAGTCACAGAACCAAGAGGCACTCCCCTTTCCTGTCTGGCTGGGATTTGTTTGTCTTCCCACAGGCTGTTCCTGCTGATATGGAGTGCCCAGCTTTGACTGGCATCTCCAGTCCAGAGGAAGAAGTAAGGAGCCCCCTGCCTTTCGGGAGTGGAGTCCCAAACACATTTCTCTTTCTGGCGCCACTGGTGAGAGCAGAAAGCCATGGAGAGAATACAGAATCATAAATGTCAGAGCCAGAAGACCACAGAAAAAGGAAGAGGTAGAGTGGAGTTACTCAGAGCATGGCTTTGGGAGTCGGAATGACTGGGCTCAAATCCTGGCCGGGCCGCTTACCAGCGAGGTGATCTGGGGCAAGTTCCAAAATCCCTTTAAGCCCTAGGTTCCTCAGCTGCTACAAATGAAGATGAGAATATTACTGAGTTTACATGAAATGAGATGACCCATTATAAACACCCAGTACACTGCCAAGCTCATAACGAGTGGTCAGTATTTGTAGGCTATTATTATTTTTTCTAGTTCTGCAGTTTTACAGTTGAGGAGCCTGATGGCCAGAAAGGAAGCACAGCTCATTAACCGTCCACCAATCAGGGCTACTTCCCAGGCAGTGCTGTGCCAAAGGCGTGTCCTGTGGGGTCAAGGTCCTGCATTAACTGTGCGGAGAGCAAGAGAAGGGGCCGACCCCAGCTGTGGGGTTGGAGCTTGTGGAGTGTGTGCAAAGCAAGACACAGACCCCTCCCACACAATCCCCCCCAGAGAAAGTTCCTTCCTAGCAAAATAATTTACTTTTTTGTGGGTTTTTGTGCATGTGAGTGTATTTTAAGAGAAAGACTGGGAAAAACTGAAACATCCAATTGCCGCTCCACTTATTTATGCATTCATTGACTGATTTTTGTATGTGCCCTCACCAGGCATCAAACCTGAACCCTTGGCATATCAGGGGGACATTCTAATCAGTTGACCTACCCGGCCAGCACTGGAATCATTTAGTGTGTAATTAACAAAGGCTAAGAAGGCCCTTTCTAATATTCTGGCTTGGAGGTTCAGAGTTTAAATTTATAACAGCCATGGACAAGGGTTTATTGTGGACCTTTCCTTACTTGCTGAATTGAATGCATTATTATGATCCCAAAGGAACTAGGGGTCAGGAGCTAAGTACCTGGGGTTGGGTGGAAAGCTGGGTTTTTGAGACCAGAGGACAAAGTGTCCAGCAGAGGAGAGGCTTCAAAGATTGAGCCCTGTTTCCAGGCTCAGTGACGTCTAGGCCTCAATTCACTTTGGAGCTGCCTTTGCCTCTCAGCATTCAGGGAGGGGTCTGGCACTTGGGCCGGCCCCCAAGGGCTGGACAACAGCCCCAGTTTCTGGTGACCTTCGTGCAGACTTTTAGGTTGTGCTTTGCTTTATTTTGTTGTTTGTTTCCTCACAGCAGGGTGGCCTTTCCCTGCCTGCTTCTGGGTGGGAACTGGGGGAGGGAAGATGGTTCGCTCCCATCTCCACAGCTGTGTTTACACGTCCCTGTCAGAGACTGTCTGGGGTCCAGCCGTTCCTCAGCCCTTTGTGTCCCTTCAGAGAAATGTGATTTGATATCCCTGTGGGCTTCGCAAGGGAGGGGCGGAATGAGTCAAGGGGTTACCATGTAAAGGGGGCTGGAAGGAAGTGAGAAAGCTTGCGAGGGAGGATAGTGCAGAAAGCTGTTTGAATTCTGGGAAGCATCATCTCCTTCCCTTTCTGTCTGTGGCCTGAAGACCAGCAGAAGATAAAAGTGCACTCAGACCCCGCCTGCCCCAGAAGGAACAGAGCGTGACCGTCATTTCTGGTCACTGGGTAGAACGAGATCTCGCTTTGTAGTGGGGATGCGAGTGCACAGAACAGAACACTCTTCCCTCAGGCTTCACGGGGGGCCTGAGGGAAGTAGTCACAGTCACAGCCAATGTTACAGCCAATAAGATCATGCTCAAATACACATAAATTTAGAAGGATTTAAGAAAATGGTCAAGTAAATAATGCTCTTCTCCAGGGAGCGAGCGGAGCTGGTATTAATCAGGATAGCAGTGTTGCTGGACTCTCAGCCAAGCCCAGGCGAATGGCTGCCAAGGCAAATCAGGCATCAGGTTTCAGAAATTAAACACATAATTTTATTTTTCCGCAGTAGGGAACTTTCGGAAAAAGAACCAGATCTATTAGGCTACGCAGCACACTTTGTTCAGCTTCTTTCGGCCCCAAAGGCCTCCAGTTTAAGAGCAAGATGAGCAACTGGAAGCCAGAAGTGACACAGTTATTCCTTTCTCCTATTGACTGCCTGGGGGTGGGGCTGGGAGGAGTGGGGCAGGGGTAATGGTACTGTTTTTCAAAGGTCCAGTTGCTGACCACTAGCCAACAGTTTTTCCACGAATTTATAGGACAAAGACCTGAAGGGCTGGAAAAGAAAAAGTCGTAGAGGAAAAGCTGGCCAAACAAAGATTGGCTGATGGTTTCTCATGAACCACAGTCAGCAAAGAAAGCGGCTGGTCTCAGGAAAAATTCTCTTCCATCACCGTAAGGGGGACCCACCTGGCAGACGATTTCCCCCAAGAACCCCAGGCTTGTTGGTGATGGAGAAAGTTGTTTTCACAATTCTCCAGTGAAAAAGAATTATGAAACCCTGGGTTTAGTCCTATGCCAAGTGTTGTGGATATCGAAAACGTACACGGTGAGTGTAAAAGGACCACTGGAGCTGCCGCAAGAGACCCAGGAGGGCTGGAGGCTTAATGAGGAGGTGGAGCTTGTGCTGGTCTGCAGAGCTCTGATCTACAACCTGACATAAATTCCCTCACCTTCCTTCTTTCCCCCCTTAAAATATTTCTGAAATATTATTATTTCTGTAATAATATTTCCTTTATTATTGCAAATTTTCTCTGTCTCTCTGCTCTTATCACTCGGCATAGTCTCCTACAGCGGTGGGGGCCACTCCCGCGAGGTTAGTGACCATCCCATATGTTGATGGTTCCCAGATTTCTCTCCAGTCTCAGCCCTGCCAATCAGATCTTCGGAACATCTCTCCTTTGATAACTCACATTCTTCCTTTCAACAATTATTTTTATGTGGTGTAAAGGTTCTCGAACGTGGTCACACAGGGGAATCCTTGGGATGCGCTTAGAACTTGTGGAGCCCAGGCCGTAGCCCAGAGCAATGAATCGGAGTCTCTGGAGGTGCGAGACAGGCTGCAGTTATTAAAGTTGCCCAGTTTTCATTTCAATGTGAGCCAAGTTCGAGAATTCACTGATCTACGAGGTATATGGAAAGGAACTTTGCTGCAAATCACCAAGTATGTAGGAATTTTATTTTTATTTGGTACTTAATTGGACAGAAACAAGAGAAAAACAGCAAAGTCAAAGCTTCCCGTGAAGGGGAAAGAACACTAAATTGAGAACCCTGATACCCTAGTTTAAGACCTGATGGAGCAATTTTTTATGGGTGTAAGGGAAGTCCTTTCACTCCTTACCTCCGGAAGAGCCTTGAGTGTCACACCGATATCCCTCCTACCTACTTCATAGGGTTACTGTGAACATTATTTGAAAAATAAACATTGTAGGCTTTCACAGTTGTACACTGGAGACAAATTTAAGGTAATATTATTTTGGTTTTAAGTTTTAAATTTATATTTTGAAATAATTTTAGATTTATAAAAGGGCTGCAAATAGCCCTGGCTGGTGTGGCTCAGTGGACTGAGTGCTGGCCTTAATACCAAAGGGTCGCTGGCTCGATTCCCAGTCAGGGCACATGCCTGGGTTGTGGGCCAGGTCCCCAGTTGGGGTTACAGGAGAGGCAACCACACATTGATGTTCTCTCCCTCTCTTTCAACATCCATTCCCCTCCGTCTAAAAATAAGTAATTTAGAAAAAAAAAAGTTGCAAATAGTAGAGCTGCTTCCTGTATACCTTTCAGCCATCTTCCTCAAATGCTGAGGAAGTGCAACTGCCAAAACCAAGAACTGAGGTTAAGAAAACACTACCCTGGCTGGTATGGCTCAGTTAGTCGGGGTCAGTTCCTGATCAGGGTATGTGCCTGGGTTTCGGGTTCTGTCCCCATTCGGGGGGCCCACAGGAGGAAAATGATTAGTGTTTCTCTCTCTCTCTTCTCCTTCCCTTCCCCTCTCTCTAGAAACAATTTTTTAAAGGACTCATAAAATGCTATTCACTAACCTGTGGACTGTATTCTGGTTTTATTATCCCACTGGTGCACTGGGCCCTTTTTCTGGGCCAGGACTAAATCTCGGATCAGGCATCACATTTAGTTGTCATGTCTCTTCAGTCCCCTCTAATCTGGGACTGTTCCTTCCCTTTTCTTTCTTTTATGACCTTAACATTTTTTAAAGGAACTGGCCAGTTCATCTGTAGATTTCCCAATTTTGGATTTGTCTAATGCTTCCTCATGGTTTAACTACGTTTGTACATTTTTTTAAAAGAATACTACAGATGTGATTTTGTGCCCTTCTAACTGCATCGTGTTGAGAAGTACCTAATATGTTCACTTTAACCACTTGGATAAGGTGACGTCTCCCAAATTACTCTCCTCTAAAGTTACCTTTGTAACTTAAAGTTATCTTCACAGGAGATACTTTTCGATACAGGCTAATTTGATTCTAAGTGATTGGGAAGACTATTGCCAGAAATAGAGTGAAGTGTAGGACTTCAGGTGGAGATGGTAAACACAGCTTGTCTCTTTGCACAACCACATCAAAATTACAACGAAAATATAGAACAACCATCACTCAGACATGTTAGAAATCAAGTTGAATGGAAGCCTGACAGCTACAGAATTAAGCCACATCCGTTCAGTCTGGTTGGAGGGGCAGTGACACGGAACTGGCTGGTCCCATATCCATGTGTGGTGGGTAAAAATTTGAGAGGGACATATAGTGAGTGAGGAGTCCCAACCCCACATCAGGCCCCCCAGTCCAAGGTTCCAATGCCAGGAAGATAAGTCTCCATAACTCCCTGCTGCAAAACCCAGCAGGGATTAGTTGGAAGAAACTTCTGGAGTCCCAAGCAGCTCCTCTTAAAGAACCCACAAACATTCTTACTCAGACTCACTCCTTCTGAGTTCCAGCATCAGGGTAGCAGCTTGAAAGGCACCAGTGGCACACAGGAGGCAACTGAAGTGTCTGGCAACAAGGTAAGAGCTGGGAGACAGCTCTCTCCCATACAAAAAGGTGGGCAGAGGCCATTGTCCCTTTTCTGAACCCTCCCCCCACAGAATCACAGACCCAGCAGACCGGTGCCATACCTGAGACAATATCAATATAGCTAACACTGTTTGCCCCACCCTGGAGATTTCCCAGAGACTCTGTCCCACCCAACTTACAGCTTACTTAAGCTGCTTTCCCTATGAATGGCTGGTCTTGGCTCAGGCATCACAACTTTCTAAATCCTCTCAAACAAGCAACAGCCAACCCCAGTGAGTCCCCAGCCCGTCCCTCTTGCTAACTGGCTCCAGGCCCAGCACTAGCAACAGCCATGTCAGATAGCTTTATAGTTCAGGCAGGTGGCCCCAGGCAGAACACAGGAGGGGGATGACTTTGGTCCCCACAACCCGGGAAACTCCAGAGGCTGGCACCCAATGGCCAGATACAGAGCATGTCAGTGCACCACCACCCTGCCCCTGCACAGCTGATCCTCCAGGGAGGGCAGAGGTTGGTGGTCAGTGATCACAGCCAATACAGTATAGAAAATGGAGTAGCCAAAGGACCTATAGGAATGACCCATGGAAAGGAACAAAGGTGTGGGGGTATTACCTGAGGCACTGGGGGTTGCTGGGTACAGGGGGGCAAAGGGAGAAAAATCAAGATGACTGTCATAGCATAATCAATAAAATATAATTTAAAAAAGAAATAGAGTCAGATGTGAATAAAGCAAGAATAAATGCAGCCCATAAACAGGTGTTTGGGGGGACTGGTAGGTGTGAGGGATCTGTATCAAGGAGTTCCAGGTTAGCTTCAAATCCTGAAGTGAGACGTGGGGATGGTGCAATCAATGGATAAGATCTTCAAGAAATCAGTGGCTCCTCCATGTTTCCCAGGAAACCTGTCCCCTGACAGCACCGCCTTGGAAACCTTAGGGCTAGAGCTGTACCACCTCGACCCCTGAGCACTTGGTGTTGGCACCCAATGTCAGACGCTTTTAAAAGGACGCTCAGGTGACCCGACCAGTAGGGCGATCGGGACAGTGCGCACGCGCCGGAGGAGGCGCGGGGCGGGGCCACGCGCGGGGGTGGGGCCTCGGTGCGCAGGCGTCCTGGTGGAGGGTGCCTGCGGCTCCGGATGGAGGGTGAGTGAGTAAACAAGCCCGGGCCGGGCGGTGGGGCCGGGCCTGGGCACCTCTCCACCCTAGGCCTAGGCGGGAGAAGCGAAGGGGTCAGGGAATTGGGAGGAAAGGGAAGGGCACGCTGCCTGTCTACGAGGAGTAGTGGGGCGCCCACTCCCGGTTCCGAGGGCTGGGGGACGGGGGCGACGGGGCGAGTGAACCCCCGGCCAGGACCGCGTCTGAGGTGGAGAGGGCGGTGTGTCCGGGAGGTGGAGCGGCGGGGGCGGGTCCGGAGACGAGGAATCCCGTTGGAGGGCGGGGTGGGTGGGTAGGCGGGAGCCCCAGAGTAGTGAGGGCGTGGGTGGGCGGTGGTACCTGCGGAGGCCCTTAGCTAGGTGGATTCCCACGGACCTGGGGCTGTGAACCGGGAGGGCCGGACACAGGGGCTCAGCTTGGGGGTGTTGAGGAAGGGGTGGCAGTAAAAAAACAGGAAGGGGCTGGGTGGGGTGAGGCGAGGGAGGTCCTAAATTGGAAAATAAAATTGGGCTCTCACGGGGTGGAAGCGGTGCAGACGCCTCCTTAGGTTTGGGGCGCTGGGCGCCTCTCGCCAAGTTTAGTCTCGCACCTGTTCTTGCCCACCTCGGAATTTTCCTGGGGTTCAAACAGTAGAAGGGAAAGAACCTTAAAGAAAAATTGCAAGGTGTTGTGTTTGGGACGTGCGCGTTAGAAAATGTGGGACAAACTTATTTCAGCAAAAAGTAACTACTGATAAATTGTTTGGTTGGCTAGGAGAGGGAAGGAATGTGGAAGGATGTTAGTGCAGCGGGTCGAATATTAAGAGCGGGCTTTTGTAGGTGAATTGTAAGGATGTAGATATATGGAGAGCCTAGGTGTGGATTCTGGCTAGAGGGATGAGGGTAAGGAAAGGAGCCCAGGCGAACGATGTACTATGTGCTCATGAGGACCGCATAGAGAATGTGCTCCGTTTCTCCACGTTTGCTGCGAAACCGGCATTGAATGAAGTTTCCAGCCTCAGAAGTTGCTGTCAGAGGTTCTGTGAGAGCTTGTCTATTTTAAGCCTTGGAATCCCCAGGGCTGGGATGGTTTGGCATTGATAAAAGAGATTACTCACTTACATAGAAGAAAGTGTGCGTTTGAAGATAAGTACGGTTTTATACCACAATTACAATAGAGGCCAGGATTATCTATAAAAATGTAATGATGTTACTGTCAAGGTTTATTTATGTTGAGTGTGTGTATCACAGTATGAATTAACTCTCCCGGAACTGGGATATTTGTTTGTTTGATTTTTATCCTCACCCAAGGACTTTTTTCATTGCTTTTACAGAGAGAGGGAGAGAGAAAAGCATCGATTGGTTGTCTCCCATAAGCACCTTGACCAGAGATTGAACCAAAACTTAGGTATGTTCCTTGAACCGAGAATCCAACAGCTAACCCTTCAATTACTGGACTTTGCTGCAACTAAGTGAACCACATTGGCCAGGGCCTGTTTGTCTGTTTTATTCACGGATGTTCCCTAAGTACCTAAAACAGTGCCAGACACACAGTAGGTGCTCAGTACATATTTGTGGGACACATACATTGCAGGCAGATCTCTGGGTCTGGCAGTCAGAGATCTGGATCCTAACTCTGCTCCTAATTGGCAGAGTCCTTGTAGTCCAATCATGGAACTTGATGTCAAAACACAGCCTTAAAACTACAAGGTTGATATGGTTTCATTATGCTGTTATTTGAATTCTCTTTGAAACAGCACTAGAATAAGGAGCCTAGAATTAAAACAATGAAATTTTTACTACCAAGACCACTTTTGTGAGAAGGCAAAAGGTGAGAAAATATAGTTGGACTTGTTTCTCTTGTCTTACTTGCCTTTGAATTAGTCTGCCTTTAAGGAAAACTATTTAAAGTATTGATTTTGTGGGTTTAATTTTCAATATCTGAAATCTGGCTTCCTTAGTCCTCTGAGAATCAGTTTCTGCCCTTAATTCATGCTTTATGTGAAGCATGTAACAATTCATTTCCTTAAATAGTATATCTTTTTCCTGTTTTAGAATAAGTGTTAAAAGTTTCTACTTTGGACCTTACTGGTGTGGCTCAGTTGGTTGGGCATCATTCTGCAAACTGAAAGGTTGCTGGTTCAATTCTGGTCAGAGCACATGCCTGGGTTTTGGGTTTGGTCCCTGGTGGGGGGCACATAAGAGAGGCGATCCATGTTTCTCTCTCACAGTGATGTTTCTTTCACTGTCTTTCCCACTCTCTATAAAATCAATAAAATGGTTTTTGGGTTTTTTAAAAGATTTTATTTATTTATCTTTAGAGGGGAAGGGAAGGAGAGAAATATCAATGTATGGTTACTTCTCATGGATCCCCTGCTGGGAACTGGCCTGCAACCCAGGCATGTGCCCTGACTGGGAATCGAACCACGATCCTCTGGTTCACAGGCCTGTGCTCAATCCATTGAGCTATACCAGCCAGGGCTGGTTTTTTTGTTTTTTTTTTTAAATAAAAGTAAGTTTCTACTTTGTTAACTGGCAACTTATGAAAAAAAGTTGGAGGCAACAACACTAAAAACACATTACAATTCTACATAGGGTAGTTGAAATTAACAGAGAAAAAAAGGCATGTGGAGAAAGGCATAGCGAATTACACCAGTTATATTAGGATTGAGGGGGAGGATTTAAAAAGGGAAAACTGCTCTTAGGGAATACCTCCATTCTAGGAAGTCCCAGCTTTTTTTCTTTTTAAGTTTGTTCAAACTGTGTTTTGGGCTGTTTTCTGTCTCTCTAGTCCATCAGCCTGTGAGTTGAGACTTGAGAGCTCGAAAACGTAAAGTGAAGAATTACTTAATGGACAGTTAGAGTTACGTGCTTCTCGTGTGTTGTGTTCTCTGACTTGCCCTAATTGATTCAAAATGGAATAACTAAAAAGCCTTATTTTTATTGAATGATAATGAGCAGTCACTAAATATTAAACTTTGTGCTAGTGTAGTACAGAATCGGCCAAGATAGCTGTTAGGAGATTGCTTTAACTATTCTAAGTGATTGTTGTGTATCCTAAGAGCTAGTGTTTTCCTTTGGGTCTCACAAAAAAAAAAATCAATCTGTCTTTGATATTTATCACCATTGTCTCCAGTGCAAGTGATCTTATTCTTTTAATGAAGCAACACTAGGAAATATTAGTGCTATAATTTTATTTTAAATAGAATTCAGGATCACAGCTTCCTGTGAGGTGTTTTTATTCTTTCTTTTGTTTTTTTGAAGATTTTATTTACTTATTTTTAGAGAGAAGGGAAGGGAGGGAGAAAGAGAGGGAGAGAAACATTGATGTATGAGAGATACTTGCCTCTTGCACGCCCCTTGCTGGGGACCTGGCCCACAACTCAGACATGTGCCTTGACTGGGAATTGAACCTGAGACCTTTTGGTTCCCAGGCCAGCACTCAATCCACTGAGCCACACCAGCCAGGGCAGGTGTTTTTTTCTAAGTTTATAGTTCCCAGAACCTCAAACTAATAACAAATGTAAATATCTTGGAGAAGTGGGAGAGTGAGTATAAGTTAAAGATGTGTTTAATACAGCCTACTTGAAGGATCTGTCATATATCTGGCCACAGAGTTGACATTAACAGGGATGTCTATGAAATTGGTGATTGCCACACCGACTCAGCTGTGCGATACTAAAGCCATTTGCAGAGGTAGGTTCATCCCTACCGTTTATGTTTCATCTTCACCATGAACTGAAAAGGAAAGGGTGAGGTGGAAAATTTTAAAATCTACAGGCATTACTTAGCCTGTTGTTTAATAAAATTATTTGTTACAAAAGAGAAAGTAAGACAAGCTTCTGCAAAGGGACACCTTTTTGTGGATAGAAGAATTTCATAGTTTGGAATTTTTACATTCTGATCTCAATCTAAGGTTAAGAATATTGTTCCTAGCCCTGGATGGTGTGGCTCAGTGAATTGAGTGCCAGCCTGTGAACCAAAAGGTTGCTGGTTTGATTCCCGGTCAGGGCACACGCCTGGGTTGCAGACCAGGTCCCCAGCTAAAGGTGTGTGAGAAGCAAGTGATTGATTATCTCTTGCATATCGATGTATCTCTCCGTGCCTTTCTCTCTCCCTTCCCCAATCCCTAAAAATAAATAAATAAATAAATCCATTTGAAAATAAAATCAGACTGTTGTTCCTAAAATCTTTTATCTCCAAACATTTCAAAACTGGTTTTCCATTTCTAACTAGTGGCAAACTACAGTCTGGTTTAAGCCTTTGAAACAAATTGAGATCCAATTTTCTAGGGAAAGATTTCCAAGTTTTTAATAGCATTCTTTTCCCATAGATATTTGAATTGTAAATAAGGTAGTTACTATTTCTAATTGTCAAATATTAAAATTTTTTTTCAAAGGTTTTATTTATTTTTAATACATAAAAGTTTGGAGAGAGGAAGGGAGTGAGAAAGAGGAAACATCAGTATGTGGGTGCCTTCTGTGCGCCCCCTACTGGGGACCTGGCCTGCAGTCCAGCAACCTTATGGTTCACAGGTTGGCACTCAATCCACTGAGCCACATTAGCCAGGGCAACTTATTTTTTTTCTTTAATCTGCTTTATTGAGGTAAAATTTCACATGTAATAAATTATTCATTTCATGTATATAGTTCAGCAAGTTTTCATAAAAGTACATAGTCAAATAACCATTATCACACCAAAGGTATAGAAAAGTTTATCATCCCCAAAAAGTGCTTTTACACTCCTTTCCTTTTAATCGCTTTCCCCAACCCCAGCCCCTAATGATCCCTAATCTACTTTCTGTCAGTGTACATTTGCCCTTTCTAGAATTTTTGTAGTGGAATCATATAGTATGTCATTTTTTTGTGGCTGATTCCTTTCACTTAGCATAATGCTTTTGAAATGTGTTGTGCATGTATAGGAACTGTTCATTCCTTTTTATTGCTGAGTGGTATTTCATTGTGTGTATATACTGCACTTTGTATGCATTTGCAGATCCCTAAATATTTGTCTTGTTTGCACTTTTTGGCTCTTATGAATAAAGATGCTATGAACATTTGTGTACAGGTCTTTGTGGGGACATATATTTTCATTTCTCTTGGAAAATTAGAAATTGTATGTCAGGTTACATGGTAAGTATATATTTAACTTAGTTTATGTATTTATACTTGTCCAACTGGTTTCCAAAGTGTCTGTACCACTGAGCACTTCTGCCTCTGCTGTATGAGGATTCCAGTTTGTTCTGTATCCTCACCACCAGTTGGTAATACCAGTTTTTTTTTTTTATTTTAGCCATTTCAGTGGGTTGTAAGAGTACATCCCTGTGGTTTTGATTTGCGTTTCCCTAATGCTTAATAGTGCTGAGCATCTTTTTGTGCACATTTTTGTCATTTCTATATACTTTTTGGTGAAGAATCTGTTTAGATGTTTTTGGGGGGTTTTTTTTGCTATTTTATTGTGTTTTGGAGTTATTTATATACACTTATTTTTAAACTTCTTGACCAAAACATGTTTTGGAGGGGTTTTTTCCCCAAGATTTTATTTATTTTGTTTTTAGAGAGAGGGGACATGAGGGAGGAGGAAAGGGAGAGAAACATTGGTTGGTTGCCTCTTGGACATGCCCAGACTGGGACCGAACCCACAACCCAGGCATGTGCCCTGACCAGAAACCGAACCAGTGACCTTTCGCTTTGTAAGATGATGCCCTAGCAGCTGAGCCACCAGTGGGTCAGGGCACAGGTTTTGGAGTTTAGTTTCAGTGCATATGTGAACTAAGTGAACATAATGAAAAGTTCTAATACTTAGTAATAGCTTAGTACTAAACTGAAACATAAATGCTGTTTTGCATGTCTACGAACTAAAGAACAGATCTAATAGAAATATAAATATTTTTATGTGCCATTCCCACTGCTGAAGAGGAGTAAACCCATTTCTCCAAATCTGCTGTAGTGAATGCTAAGTGTTTTGTTTGCTTAATTAAAAAACAATACTTGAAGTGATAGTGGTTGGTTAGTGTCAGATGCTATGAGAGCCAGTCTGTGGCTATTTATTTTAATCATACCTGTCTGTTCCCAATAGTATGTCTCATCTTCCTCGCACACTCTGCAGGGATTGGCTAACTGCCGCATAAACATTCAGAGACATTGAAGACCCATTAAAAGGCAAAGCAAAATAAATAATGCCTCACTGGTCACATGAAAGTCAAATACTATTTTTATTTTAAAAGGAGGAAGTGTGGTTGTTTTACAGTATGATGATTAAAACAATGGCATTTTTGTGTATAAGGGTATTCTCTGGCTAAATAACATTTTTGAGTAAAATTAGAAGTGCCATTAATTACTGGACTATTTTGGTGTATTTACTGTTGACTCAACTTTTGGCAAAATATGGGAGATCACATTTGCAGTTATAACTCCTTAAATAAAAATACTGATATTTTTCTGTGGCTGTCTACTCTGAGAAGTCTACACACACACACACCCTAGCAGCTGTGAATTATGTTTTTTTCTATTACTTGATCTCCAGTTTTAAATGAATGCAGCAAACTACTGAACTCACCATACCAAAAAGGGAAATGAGTTCCAAAACAAATGAGAAAGGGAGTTAAAACCCAGTTTTTGAGGCATTTGCGAAGACTCACTGGGTCGTGATCTGTAACATTTGGGCCACTTGCCCAACATCGCAGTTAGGGTAGCTGCAGGTTTCTCAAGGAGGCAGTCGTGTCCTCCGTTTGAACCATTTTTTCATTTTCTGCAGTAGACTATTAATCTTGTCCTACAGAAATTATATGAACAACTACTTAATACTACGTGGGAGTGTGGTGTGTGTTCATAAATAGTTGTATCAGTCAGAGTCCCTCTTTTGGCCCCATTCCATAGAAGAATGAGAAATATTGAAAAGAGGGAGAAGAGAGGCGGTGCAATTCGCAGGAGAGAAATTCGGGTCAGCTTAATTTTTTTTTATAACCCAGCATTTTAACACTCTGAGATTCAAATTCCTAGTTTATGCTGTTTTTTCCTTCTTCCAGAGAGAATATTTAACTCAGGGAATTCTGTTTTTAAGAACTTGAATCATCCTTGGCTGGTGTAGCTCAGTGGATTGAGTGCAGGCTTACAAACCAGACAATCGCGGTTCGATTCCCAGTCAGGGCACATACTGGAGTTGCACACCGGTTCCCTGCAGGCCACTTCCCAGCAGGGGACGCACGAAAGGCAACCATACATTGATACTTCTCTCCCTCTCTCCTTCCCTTCCCCTCTAAAGATTAAAAAAAAAAAACAAAAAAACTTGAATCAGTTAAGTTTATAGTAAACAGTGAGTCTGTCTTGCATTTTTACTATTCCTTCCTTCCTTCATTTATCCTCTAAGTTTCTGATAGCATTACGTCAGTCTGTTTGGTCCGGCAAGTGAAACCAAGTCCCCGGGCGTGAGTGTGATCATCACGACTGGGCTGTGGCGTGTGCGTGGCAGTGGGTTCAGTTTTGCTATTTTCCTGTCTGTGCTGTCAGTTCTCGTGGGAAGAAGCAAGTAATTAAAAAATGATTCTTTAGAAGAAATATAATAGTAAACTCGAAAAGAAAATATTTTTTTTAATTTATTTTTTTAAATTGATTATGCTGTTACAGTTGTTCTATTCCCCCCTTCATTCCCCTCCACCCTGCCCCCCCAACCCCACCATTACCCCCCTTTAGTTTATGTCCATGTGTCTCAAGTCCTTTAGGTTCTATATTTCCCATGCTATTCTTGCCCCCCCGATCTATTTTCTATCTACTGTCTATGCTACTTATTTTCTGTACCTTCTCCCCCCATCTCCTCCTCCCACTCCCCTGTTGCTAACCCTCCTTGAGATCTTCATTTCTATATTTCCACTCCTGATCTAGCTGTTCTTTTAGTTTGCTTTCGTTTTAGGTGTGGTTGTTAATAACTGTGAGCTTGTTGTTCTTTCACTGTTCATGTTTCTTTAACTTCTTTTTCTTAGATAAGTCCCTTTAACATTTCATATAATAAGGGCTTGGTGATGATGAACTCCTTGAATTTGGTCTTATCTGAGAAGCACCTTATCTGTCCTTCCATTCTAAATGAAAGTTTTGCTGGATAGAGCAATCTTGGTTGTAGGTCTTTAGATTTCATGACTTGGAATATTTCTTTCCAGTCCCTTCTTGCCTGTAAGGTCTCTTTTGAGAAATCTGCTGACAGTCTGATGGGGATTCCTTTGTAGGTGATTGTCCCCTTAGCTCTTGCTGCTTCTAGGATTCTCTCCTTCATTTTAATTTTGGCTAATGTAATTATGATATGCCTTGGTGTGTTTCTTCTTGAGTCCAACTTTTTTGGTACTCTCTGGGCTTCTTGGATTTCTTGGAAGTCTATTTCCTTTGCCAGATTGGGGAAATTTTCTTTTATTATTTGTTCCAAATAATTTTTCCACTGGTGGTTGTGTCTTTCCCCCTTCTGGTACCCCTATAATTCGGATATTGGAGCGTTTAAAGATGTCCTGGAGGTTCCTAAGACTCTCCTCATTTCTTTGAATTCTTGCTCCTTGACTCTTTTCTGTTTGGCCATTATTTGGTTTCTTCTGGTCCACTCCATTGATTTGAGTCCCAGTTTCCTTTTCAACGCTGTGGGTTTCCTGTGGAATTCCATTCATTTCCATTAATTTAGCCTTCATATGTTTCTCTAATTTGTGGCTATAATCAACCAGATCTGTGAGGATCCTGATGACCAGTGTTTTAAACTGTGCGTCTGAGAGTTTTGCTATTTCTTCGTCGCTTAGATTTATCTCTGGGGCTTTGAGGTCTTCCTGCGACATTTTTGGTCTGTTCTGGCCCTTTAAATGTGAGAAGCGGCGCCTTGGAGTCCCAGGTCGCTGGGTTGTGACGCTGTATGTGGGGGCGTGGTCAGAGCGGGGGAAATGGCGGAGCCCTCTATCGCTGCCGCAGCCGCAGCCGGTCCAACCGCCCACTCCCTCGCTCGCGCGCAATTAGGCAACCGCAGTCAACTCGCTGCACCGCCTCCCCACTGTCTCCTCTGCAGTCGCTCACCCGGTGGGTTGCTCGGTCGCTCACTAGGTCCAATCCTGGGTTTGGAACCCGTGCGTCTGGATTCGCGCGTCTGGATTCCGCGCCCAGGTCCGACCGAGCCCTCCTTTGCAACTCCTCACTAGACGTCGGTTTCGCCCCTTACCGGTTGGGCTGAAGAATTTGTTGTTGGCGGACTTCCGAAAAGTTCAGTTTTCCGTGTTCTGGTTGTGTTTTCTGATGCTAATATTTAGTTGTCCCTAAACTTGGTTGTGTGAGGAGGCACGGCACATCCACCTAAACCTCCGTCTTGGTGGAAGTCCAGAAAATATTTTTAAAGAAATTTTAAAAAACAGAGTCTGAAACTTTAGTTTCTGTTTCAAATTTTGGCTCTTCCTAGCTCCTTGGAGTGTTTTCAGAAACTTAAAATATTAGGTTAAGTGAGCTGAACTGGTGGTTCTCTAGGAAACCTAAATAGTGAATATAGAGTAAAAACATAATCCTGTAGGTTTTGTTGAATTTTTAAATGTACGTAATATTTGTTCTTTCCCTGAAATAATTGATGGGGCTGCAGGCTGAGCCTAGAAATTGGTTCAGAAAAGCAGAATCGCGAACTTGGTGATTGCGAGACTATATCTGTACACGTGACTGGAAGGAGAGAATTGAGTGAATAGAGGACCCTCCCGACATCAGCATCTAGTATTGCTGAGACAGTGGGATCACTGACTTCAAGACCACTCTCTGTTCTCTTTTGAAAACCCGAACATTTGTTTTGCCTTCATATCTTACTGTTCCTCTGAAGAACAGAAGGCACATTAGAAAACCCAGCCCTTTCTCTTGCCTTCTATGGGTAGGTAGTGTGTGTTATACATAAGTACTTCTTTAACACTGTGACTCTTAAACACAAAGTTATTGCCAGCGTTACATATTTCCATATGTCTTGGGTTTGACTTGGAGGTGAAATTGGGCTGTTGTCACATCCTCCTGTATTGCTGAGGGTGTGACGCGGTTCATCAGCAGATGCAGTTTTATAGCTCGGGTCTTTCCATGACCCCTTTGATCCTGACTTCATTCTTGCTGAACATTTCTTTTACTCCAAGTAGTGAGTAGGCTTCAAAATTTCCAAGTAATTCAAGCTCCTAAATATCTATGAGAGAACTTCTTGGCCACAAAATTAAAAACAAGTTGTCACAAGAAGACAAAGGGTAAGCTCTTTGGTAATGAGACCAGGAATTAAAAGATTTTCCCATCAGGGGAAATCTTCTAATTGAAACTTTGTGTTGAACTCATAGATTTGGGTTCCTTAAATGTATGTCTTTATGAATAAATGTAGCGGGGATGAAAGTAGAACTGACCGTGTTTGAATTTGAGGAATGCTTTATTTTGAGGCAGTAAAGTGCTGTTTCTCATCCCTGTCTCTGTTAGATTACAGCAAAATGGATATACCAAACCCACCAACTTCCAAATGTATCACTTACTGGAAAAGAAAAGTTAAGTCTGAATACATGAGACTTCGACAATTGAAACGGCTTCAGGCAAACATGGGCGCAAAGGTAAAGAATAATTCCTGAGTGAAAGTCTCTGTGTTTTAATACATTGATTCTATGTGGAGGGGTTGAATTTTTTTTTTTAATTCTCTTAAAATCCTAACAACTTTTTTCTTGGCTTTGCTAGGCTCTGTATGTAGCAAATTTTGCAAAGGTTCAAGAAAAAACCCAGATTCTCAATGAAGAATGGAAGAAGCTTCGTGTTCAGCCTGTCCAGTTGATGAAGCCTGTGAGTGGGCATCCTTTTCTCAAAAAGGTACTTCCGGGTGTCTGAGCTCAGCCTTCCTCTCTTATATTTGTGATTAGAAAATAAGGATAATGACACAGCGGTTATACTCAGTTTTGAATAACGAGGATGGAAATTCTGTAGCTTAAAGCAGAAACTTTTGTCTGTTGTTCTCATTTAATGAGCATAATCACAGGTTTTTCATGGAAAAACAAAACATTTGGCTGTGGCCGGTGTGGCTCAGTGGATTGAGCACCGCCAGCCTGTGTACCGAAGGGGCCCCTGTTCGATTCCCCGTCAGGGCACCTGTCTGGGTTGCAGGCCAGGTCTCTAGTTGGGGGCGTGGGAGAGGCAACCGATCGATATTTCTCTGGCACATCGGTGTTTCCCTCCCTCTCTTTCTCTTTCCCTTCTCTCTCTGAAAAATGAACAAATATAATCTAAATAAATAAATAAAGTTTTCTCTCTACCTATTCCTATTTAGGAAAAAAAGAAAAACAAGACATGTGGTGTCTACCTTCCTGGGTTCTGTATCCAGGCTTAACACAGCCTCTTTTTGTGCCTGGTTAGGCACCTTCAGCACGTTGACACTGGAAAAGGGTCCAGGGGTGCCCTGGATAATGGGCAGGAGGGTAGCGATCAGAGAGATACCCTTGATTGGAAATGAACAAGTTTTCTTGTTTTGTAGAGCAATACTATTTTTAAAATACAAAAAGCAGGCAGTGTATTGAGAGTGATTTTGTTTCCCAAAGCAGGATATGACTATGATTTGTTTTGCTTTCCCCTGCACTGTCTGCGTCACTTGTGCAGCTTGGTTGGTGTCTGCTGTCTTAAAGTTTAGGTCTTCAGGAAGACTTCCTCCTGTGCCTCCTCATAGGACTTTCAGAGGCCCTTTACTGTTGTTCGCAGCCCAAGGAGACCAGCAGTTTTAGGTCGAAATAAGAAGCAGGTGTGGGATTTGAATAAACATCATTGAGTATGGGAAGCACTGTGCTGGATCGGTAGAGGATGCAGAGGTGAATTAGAGACAGTCCTGCTTTCCACAGGTTTACAGTGCAGTGCTTCGTTTTAGGAGCTGACTGCCACAAAACATTTAGCTTATGTGAAAGAATTGGAAGGCTACTAGGGTCATTTTGGAAGGAAACTCTGATTCTGTCTTGGGCTGCGTCCTTGCCTTCCCCCTCTCCATGTTGTTGTTTATGTTTCAGTGTACCATAGAGAGCATTTTCCCGGGATTTGCAAGCCAGCACATGTTAATGAGGTCTCTGAACACAGTTGCCTTGGTTCCCATCATGTATTCCTGGTCCCCTCTCCAGCAGAACTTTATGGTATGTATTGAAAGCACTGGTAGTTGTTTAAACTCTTGCAATTTTTTATGTTGACATGCTGGTACTCCTCTTAAGATAAATATTGTCAGAGTACACTTAACAAAGCTTAGACATGCAGGGCAGAATGCTTTTGTAATTTATGTACTCTGAAAAGTAGATTGCAAGTCGTTCTAACTTGTTAGATGTGCTCTCTAAGGTTTTTCCTGCATTAGTGCTGGTTCTTTTTTGAATGAGTGAGACTGGGCAAGACTCCAGTTTTTCCTTACTACCCTGGCCCAATTTTGTAACATTCTGTGCAGTTAAATGCAGTCTAAATCAAAACACTTGAGGCTTAAGCAGGTTGACAACTCCCTGCCCATGGCTTAGTCCTTTCTGAATCCCCTAAAGGCAAGATGCTGTGAAAGCACCTGAGCTAAATGAGGTGCACAGGGATCCACAGTCCTTTCATCTGGGCCTTTGTGCTGACTCCTGCCGGGGTCATTTGTGGTCCCGATAAGCAGTCTTCTCTTCATACTGCCATTGCTTATCATCTGCCTGGCGACAGATAACATTTCTGACTAGAATGGGATATAGGTTTACAAAAGGGAATCCTCTCTTAAAATAAAAGTTCAGAGTAACTTTACTTTGATAGTTGAGGATTTGAGAATGACTATGTTCTCTGCTGAACCAAAAAATGAAAAAAATTATTAGTATTGCTTATTGCCAGAAAATATTTGTAGTTCATACTGCGATTGATTTTGACATTCCCACTAAGTATATATTTTTATTTTTATTTGATTTTCGAGGAGACAGGGCAGGGGGAATAGAAAGAAAGGGGAGAGACATGGATTTGTTGCTCCATTCGTTTTTGCATTCATTGGCTGCTGCTTGAATAGGCTGTGACTAGGGATGAACCTGCAACCTTGGTGTGCCAGGACAGCGCTCTGACCAACTGAGCCACCTGGCCAGAGCAATGGCCAGTTTTCAAAATGCGGGGAACTGTGAACACAGGCATTTGTAGGAGATTCAAGCAGCAAATAAAGCTCAGCAAAGATTTAGTTAAACAGAAAAGAGGAGCTGCATAGTGGATTCATGGAACGAATCACATCTGGTTTGATTTCAGGTAGAAGATGAAACTGTTTTGTGCAATATCCCCTACATGGGAGATGAGGTGAAAGAAGAAGATGAAACTTTCATTGAAGAGCTGATCAATAACTACGATGGGAAAGTCCACGGTGAAGAAGGTAGTGGTGCTGGGCTCTTTGGGAGAAAACTTTGTGCCTCTTCTTTGGTCCATCATCATCTTTTATCTGCTGCCTTGCAATGCGCACACTAGAGAACATTCCAGTGTAGTCACCTGGCTCAGAATAGTTTTATATTAAAAATATTCCAGTTAAATTTTAAAAGGAGTTGGGACAGAAAAGGATCATATAGTAATTGGTGACAGGAGAAAGTTACGTGTACAATTGGTTTGATTTTAGAAGTTTTTTATAAATCCATCCTAGGCCACTGATTCTTCACTTTCCATTCTCCGAGAATGGCAGTGAGCTGAACTCTGTTCTACGGCCCTGATCCCGATGTCCCCGAGGTCGATATCTCAGAAGTTGGCTATGATATCCTGCCTTTCCCAGAAGAAGGTCATTTGGATTTAGTAGTTCTGGAAAATGCTGTCATTGTGCAAGAAGTGGGGAGATGGGGAGAGACTCCCATGGATTTGCAAACCAGTAGCCTCACCTGCTCTTTTGACAATTGTGGGCGCTGATAAGATGTTGTTGAAGTGCATTTATCCTCTACGCCCCCTAGTGTTCAAAGACTTTCTCCTAAGGTGTAGTGTAACTTCATATAATACGATTTTAGAAAAAAATGCTGTCTTTTTCAAAGAAGTCACTACTGGCCAATTAGCAGCAAAATCAAGTACATTTTCATTGTATCATTCTTTTTCTGTCCCACTTATATTATTTGCACATTTCTCTGAGGTTTTGGACCATAAATACAGTGTGACCTGTGACTGTAGAAGTGAAGTAACCCAGTAAGAATAAAGCCTATAACTCAATTTCCCACTCTAGTCAGCTGAACTGTTGCAGGTGTGTGAGCCTGTCAAATTATCGAAATTCCCTCCATGTAAACATGTACACACGTCACCCAGCTGGGCCTCGGGAGCCAGTACGAGAAGACCTTCCGAGGAGGACTGATGGCAGATGAAACAACCACTGCTCCTCCATTTAATCCTTATGTTTCAGAGATGATCCCTGGGTCTGTCCTCATTAGTGATGCTGTTTTTCTGGAGTTGGTCGATGCCCTGAATCAATACTCAGATGAGGAGGAAGAGGGGCACAATGACACCTCAGATGGAAAGCAAGATGACAGCAAAGAAGATCTGCCAGTGACAAGGAAGAGGAAACGACATGCTATCGAAGGTAAACAGCACTGCTTCCTTATTATCCTTCAAAGTGACGGGGACAGGGGAGAAGGAGGAAATAGAGTCACTGCTGGTGTTGGTTCACTTAAAATGAGGACAGTGACCGCTGACTAATCACTCACGAAGCTGCAACCCAGCTGAGAAGAAGTAGAACTTAGAGTGCAGTTTCCACTTCCGTTATAAAAGTGGTGTATTTGGAAAACATGAAAAGTTACAAAGAACAGAATGAAATTACCTCGTAATCCTGCTCCCTAGGAATAAACAGCATTAAGATTTCCTTCTAGACCTAAAGAAATGTAAAATGTGTGTATATAATACTATTACACTGTTATATTTTAAATATATGTCATTTTTAAGTACATACATGTCAACCTGTTTGTGTTATGTGAATTTGGGATTGTGCCGTGTGTGCATACACACATATATAATTCTGTTTCCCTTTTTTATGTAACCTTATGAGCATTTTTCCATGTTTTTAATATTTAATTATTTCATGTTTAATTATACACATTATTTAATTATGCCGTATGTCCAGGGACATAGTGTCTCTTTTGGTAAAACTATAAGTTATAATACAATATTAGTCTTGGGGTTTTTTTTTTTTAAGATTTTATTTATTTATTTTTAGAGAGAGGGGAAAGGGGGGAGAAAGAGAGGGAGAGAAACACCGATGTGTGAGAGATACATCGATCAGTTGCCTATCACATGCCTCCAAGTGGGGATCTGGCCTGCAGCCTAGGCATGTGCCCTGGAAGGGAATTGAACCAGTGACCTTTCACTTTGCAGGCCAGCACTCTATCCACTGAGCCACAAGAGCCAGGGCCAGTCTTGTTTTATCAGCATCAACATTATGATTGGATTCTGGTATATTCAGGTCTCCATAAAAACTGTGGTTTTCATCTCCAGCATCTATCTAAGGCAGTGAATTTTGTTAATGTATAAATGACTCTGATTTCTTTATTTACTGGTAGCCTATCAGATAAGTCCAGGTAGCCTTGACTTTCTTTAAAGGCTATTTCTAAACAGCCAGTGGTTAGATTTACAAACCAGCTCTAATCAAAATGCTGTGATAAAAGGAAAAATCATCAAATAGTCTCATTTGCATATTCTAATTATAGATAGCACTCAGGAGCTTTTTGTCTTTTTTAATCCAGGCAACAAAAAGAGTTCCAAGAAACAGTTCCCAAATGACATGATCTTCAGTGCAATTGCTTCAATGTTCCCTGAGAATGGTGTCCCAGATGACATGAAGGAGAGGTAGGGAAAGCTGTCCCTTCAGGCCATGTAGAGTGAGCGGGCAAAATTTTTATTCAGGCCTGCACTTTGGTTAGTAGGAAGCCTTATTTATGGTAAGTGCATGAGGATTTGCCCACACTTCTGATTATTACTTGGCTTACCCTGAAATACCCATTTCCACATTAAGGGTCCCTGGATTTCGAGTAAGTCTGGGCAGAGAGCTTTTATAATTCTGCCATTTTTCTGGAGAGTGACCCCAGCACCATCCTTATCAGATCTTCCCCTCCCCTACTTTCAGACATATGCCCACCCGTCATACCAACTTCATTGTACACCATTTGTACAATGTCCCTCCTACGAATTCCCACGCTCTCTTGGCTGACTGCACCTGGATGACTCTCAGCACCCAATCTGTGTTTGCCCAGTGGAGACAGTGTCTTGGAAGGAACTCTTACCTCTCTTTTCTTAAATAGGTATCGGGAGCTAACAGAGATGTCCGACCCCAATGCACTGCCCCCTCAGTGCACGCCCAACATCGATGGCCCCAATGCCAAGTCCGTGCAGCGGGAGCAATCACTGCACTCCTTCCACACACTTTTTTGCCGGCGCTGCTTCAAATACGACTGCTTCCTTCACCGTGAGTAGGCTGCTCTGAAATGCTCTCCTGTTTTCCCTTCCTAGTCACTATTTCCTTCTCTTTATTTTAGTTTGTCATACGGAGTTCTTGGCTTCCACTCTGAAGGTGGCTTGACTTAGGACCACTCTGTGTTTACATGTTGAGTTGTAGTGCAGTGCGCTTTGCAGGGTCAGGACAGAATAATCATTGATGTCATTGTTTCCTAATGCTTCCTAGCTTGAAAGGGTTGTGTTGGTACTGGAAGTGATTAAATTCTGTGCACCTTGATGGCAGCTGTTTATATCCAAATCCTCCCACACTGGCTCCCTAACGCGATTCTGTTCCTCCCTCTCCTGCCAAGTGGAGCAAACCACTGGAGACAGGACACTGTTGTGTTTTCCAGCTTTCCACGCCACCCCTAATGTGTATAAACGCAAGAACAAAGAGATCAAGATTGAACCAGAGCCATGCGGCACGGACTGCTTCCTTCTGCTGGTACGTCGTTCTGAAGCCGTTCTACCCTTGTTAACTCTTCGAGCAGGAAGTGCTCCTTGGGCTTTCTGCCCCTGGGAACACAAACCGAGTGAGGCAGTACATAGCACTTGGGGGTCGTAGAGTACAAATAAAACGGGACCTCAGCTCTGAAGGCGCTCCCAGATACGGAGGCAGTGGGGCCTCGGAGTTGGTCTTACGGGGTGAGGTTTGAAGAGCACTGATGGCTTTCCTGCCCCAGGTTATCATGTATGCAGACTTCAGAGCCTGAAGCTGTATTGTCTGAATTGAGCTGTGTGTTTATGTTTAACTTACAGAAATGTATATGCACACGTTCTATTTTACTACTTTTAGAAGTCAGTGCATATTCAAATGCTGGACTGTTTTCCCCTAAACTTTTTTTTTTTTTAAGATTTTGTTTATCTTTAGAGAGGAAGGGAAGGAGAGAAGGAGAGAAACATCAATGTGTGTGGTTGCCTCTCATGAGTCCCCTGCTAGTAACTGGCCTGCAACCCAGGCATGTGCCCCGACTGGGAATTGAACCGCGATCGTGTGGTTCACAGGCCCGCACTGAATCCACTGAGCTATGCCAGCCAGGGCTTCCCTAAACTTTTTATTAAGAAAATTTTCAGTTATGCAAAGAAATTGGAAGATACCTGTGTCCTCAATTTAATAGCTTTTTTCATATTGACTTTATTTCTATATTTGCGTGTATGTATTTTGTGCTGAGCCATTTGAAAATAAGTGCAGACATTGTGATGCTTGTTTGCTAAGTATTTCAGCAAGCATCTCCAAAAAATAAGGCATTCTCTTGGATATCACAGCTAAGAAAATTAACAAGAATTCCATAGCATCATCTATCTGTTACATATTCAGATTTTTTAGTGGAACCAGGAATAGCTGGTATCTTTTCAATCAAAGATCATACAGTCCATACATCATATTTGGTTATTGTATCTTCTCAACCTCTTTTATTATTTTAAATCTATTTATTGATTTGAGAGAGAAACATCAATTTGTTGTTCCATTGATTTATGCATTCACTGGTTGCCTCTTGGTCGTGCCCTGCCTGGGAATTGAACCTGGAACCCTGGTGTATTGGGATGATGCTCCAAGCAACTGAGGTACCGTACCTACCAGAGTTTCTCAGTCTTTTTTAATCTTAGATGATCACACCTTTCTTTCTTTTCTTTTGAAAAGTTAGGCTGGTTGTCTTGTAGGATGTCCCGTATTCTGGATCTGTCTGTCATTTCCTTCTGGTGCTATTTAACTTTTTACTCTGCCCCCTGTTTCCCATAAAGCTAGAATTAGCTTGGGAGGCTTCATTATACTCACGTTAAATATTTTGAGGAAAAATATAAGTGATACTGTGCATGTCACATCTTAGCATAGGTACATAATGCCAGATTCACTTAATTCAGAACTTTTCTTTTGAGCCCTGCCTGGTGTGGCTCAGTGGATTGAGCCATGGCCTGCAAACCAAAGGGTCGCAGGTTCAGTTCCCAGTCAGGGCACATGCCTGGGTTGTCGGCCAGGTCCCCAGTAGGGGATGTGTGAGAAGCAACCACGCATTAAAAAAAAGACACTTTTGGAATTGCCATTGATATCCTTATTAATGGTAAATCTTCATCCTTTACATGTAGATTTAGTTTTCAGAAACAGCTATAAGTCTTTGGGAACCAAGTGGGGTAAGAAGATAGATAATGAAGCTGAATGATAGTTATTTGGTCTTTAAAAAACGAGAAAAGAGCCCTGGCTGGTGTAGCTCAGTGAATTGGCTGCGGGCTGGGAACCAGGGGGTTGCGAGTTCTATTCCCAGTCGGGGCACATGCCTGGGTTGCAGGGCCGGGTCCCCAGTGGGGGCCACATGAGAGGCAACCACACATTGATGTTTCTGTCTTTCTCCCTCCCTTCTCCTCTGCCTAAAAATAAGTAAATAAAATCTTTAAAAAGAGAGAGAGAAGAGAAAAGCAAACCTGAAAAGCAAACCTGGCTGGTGTGACTCAGTTGTTTGGAGCATCATCCCATAACCAAAAGGTTGCAGGTTCAATTCCCAGTCAGGACGAATCCCTAGGTAATGGGTCCGATGCCCAGTCTGGGCTCGTATGGGAAGCAACCGTTTGATATTTCTCTCTCACGTGGATGTTTCTCTCTCTTCCTCCCTTTCTCTCTAAAAGTAATGAAATATATATCTTTGGGTGAGGATTAAAAAAACATAGCTATAAAATAGTGAAAATTATTCTTCCAAGTTTGATACACTGATTTAAAAGGAAGTTCCAAAATTAAGTAGTAATATTATACAAATTCAGCAATTACACGTTTTGTTGAAACAGAGGCAAGGCAGTAGAGTGTAAAGAGCAGTGTGGCTCCTGGTCCCCACGCTGGAAAAATGAGCTATATACCCTCCAGCAGGTTCCTCCCCCTTCCCCACCTCATTACCTCATCTACAGCAGAACGTGTTCTCAAATTTCGAACAATTAATATGCAAATGAATTTTAGATACAGCTCACTGGAAAGTGGAAGATGCATAGATTATATCTTTTTAAGATCACTTTGTAGGGCAGCTCTTTCACAAAGAGGTGGAAGTTACTAAGTTTTAGGGTGTTTGCTGAGCGGCTGTTATGTGGTCACACTTATCTGGGACAGCAAACAAACTAGAAAGACAGTGTTGCCGCACGTGAGCACAGGGGTTGATGAAGATGTTTCTTGGCGGTGGGATAGACACGGCGACTGGGCCCATTCAGGTTTTCTGTCTCCAACCCGTCTGCCGCAGGAAGGCGCAAAGGAATACGCCATGCTGCACAACCCTCGCTCCAAGTGCTCTGGCCGTCGCCGGCGAAGGCACCACATGGTCAGCGCTTCCTGCTCCAACACTTCAGCCTCTGCTGTGGCGGAGACTAAAGAAGGGGACAGTGACAGGGACACGGGCAATGACTGGGCCTCCAGCTCCTCAGGTACTGTGAGCAGAGAATGATCTCTTCTTCCCACCCAAGGACTTGGATGAACCCGGGATCACCTCCAAACACTTACCATTACTATGTTTTATAAAATTGCTAATTTTTCCACAACTTTACCTATAAGCATTGGATACAGGGAATATTATTTTTGTTCCTAACTGTGCTGCTTTTAAGTAATGTACTTCTGAGTTTGTGGCCAAGTCCCGATGACAGCTGCAGCGCACCTTCTTCGTTTCTCTTACTCCTTCCTGTCTTAGAGGCCAACTCTCGCTGCCAGACGCCCACAAAACAGAAGGCGAGTCCGGCCCCACCCCAGCTCTGTGTGGTGGAAGCGCCCTCGGAGCCTGTGGAGTGGACTGGGGCTGAAGAGTCTCTTTTTCGTGTCTTTCATGGCACCTACTTCAACAACTTCTGTTCCATAGCGAGGCTCCTGGGGACTAAGACGTGCAAGCAGGTACTGTCTGAAAGTGGCCGGAGTGAGATGGGCCCTCCTTTCGTGCACCACTCTGTCAGCCCTTGCTGTCTCGTGGGCCCGCCTGTCTGGGCAAAGCTCTCGGGCTCAGCCCTCGTGAGCCTGTGCTGCTAGGCCATGAAGTGAGTCTCCAGACACGGCCCCCCTCGGAGGCCGGGCCTAGCAGTGCTTGGGGACCTGCCATCCTCCTTGCTGGCTTTTCATTTCTATCTTTAACCACCATTTAATTCTTCTGAATGTTTCAGCACACTTTTAGCTTCTTCTTTTGGTTCCTGCTTTTTCTTCTAAATGTGTATCGGTTTTCTAGAAGAGACCCCGGGTCTTTCTGGGGATGTTCTTACCTAGTGTACTCCTACTCCTTAGCCGCAGCTGCTGCGCCCTCCATCAGCCTCCTCATTGCTTTATCTACAGCTGTCTTACCACGGGGTTTTCTGATCACCACCCCCAAAGCCAGGCCTAGATCTCACCCCGCTCACTCATACTGTCACCAGAGTCACGGCTTGACAGTAGCCACTGATGCTCCGCAGTCAGGACAAGAATGCCGGAGAGATACTAACTAGAACAGGGACCGTGAATCAGGTGACCAAGCCAGTCTGTCCACAAAGAAAGGAGCACCAGGGCTTGAGCCCTGCCCACAGAGCTCCCTAATTTCTGGAGGAGTCTCTGTGGCCTCATCTTCCTGCTCCCTTTACTTAGAAAGAGCAGTAGAGCCGTGAGTCGAAGTGCCCACTGCTCTCATTGCGGAGCTTAGACCTGTTTCCCTGAGACACAGGTTCTTAACCTAAAGTTCTATCAAAGTGGGTGCCAAACAGTTTTCATGCATATTTCCTAAGAAGAAGATTTATACTTTTCATAGAATCTCAAAAGGGCCTGTAACCAAAAAGGAGGTGGTGTGGGTGGGAAAGAGCTACAAATGAATGCTGTAAAGGAAGAAGCACAATGAAAGGGAACCCGCCTTCTCCTAGTCAAGGCTCTGACATCTTTATACCAGCAGAGGGAGCTAGTACTGGTAGACGAGGGGGGCTCAAAAAAACCCTGAATTATAGATAAAAGATTGTCTACTTATTCTTACATGTTTAAACTTCTGTCACCTTCAAAGTACTCTCCATTTAATGCAACACACCTGTTGAGCCTTTTTTCCACTGCTCAAAAGTTTTTGAACTTCTTGATTTTGATGGTTTTTAGTGTTTCTGCCATTTTTAATTTCACCTCTTAACACACTGGCAAAATGTTTCCCTTTGAGGGTTTTTTTCATACAAGGAAACAAAAAAAAAGGTTGCTTGGGGCAAGATCGGGTGAATAGGGAGGGTGGAGCCCGGGGGTCATGCAGTTGTTAGTCAAAAACTGCTGAACACTCAGCACAGCGTGGGCAGGTGCACTCATAAATTGCCCATTATGAAATGGGCAAATGTGTTGAAAGAGTCTTCAAAAAAACCTCACCAAAGCTGAACTCAGCCTTTCACAACAACGCCAGCTGCCACACTGGTGCAGATGGGTTCCTAGAACACTCAGCCAGGGAGTCCCATACTATAAGGGGCCTGCCCTTTAGAAGATAATTCCGATCTTTGGGGGTCTCCCATCGCGTGTCAGGTCTTACATTCACCATACAAGGTACACAAAGTTGCCCTTCGTAAGGGTACTGTTGTTAAGCCCATATGCAGGGCTTTGTAGGTAGAGCAATAGGTGAAAGCTACTAACCACAAAAGCTGTTAACTGTGTTCAATATCTCCCCTTTCTCAAGTCAAGATAAATTCATGAGAACTTCAGAGCTGTTGTCACCCTGACTCTCTCTGACTATAGAGATGCTCAGTCAGCTTCCTGGAGCTCTCTAGCACCCTCCTAAACCCCTCCCCTGGCTGGATCACTTACGTGACCACCTAGCTCAAGAAGGAGTGACAGGCCCTGTTGGATTTCTTTTCCAGGTCTTTCAGTTTGCAGTCAAAGAATCACTTATCCTGAAGCTGCCAACAGATGAGCTCATGAACCCCTCTCAGAAGAAGAAAAGAAAGCACAGGCAAGGGTGGGACAAAGGACTTTCTGTGGACAAGCTGTTCCTGGGCTCTGCCCTCCCCTCAGACTTCCCATCTGCCTCCCTCTTTAGCCGCTGCCCATCCGTTTGGCATTGCACAACCGAGGGCCAGTCTGCTCAGCATTCCCTGTGGGTCTCTGCCTCGGGCCAGCCTTTCACCCAGCCCTGGATGCTGAGAGTCATGAGATAACTGTTTGGTTTTCTCTTAATCTGGCCAGTGGGAGGAGATCTAGCCTCACTGCTCCACCGTGAGGCCATTTTCCTCGTTTGGTGATTAGTTCACCACAGTGCCCACTTCTCGGCCCTGACCAGAGTTGTTTCGGCTTGTTGTTGGCACCTGTATTGTTTATCTAAGTTGCACAATAACACCATCTAGGTAGCCTTTGCGTAGGGGTCGAAGTTGTTTGTTGTTTTTTTAAATTGACTTTCTGCTTGGCTTGGTTCCCTAGTGACTATCACCTACTGAAGGAAGGAACTAACACCGATTCCAGATACAGGAGGAATCCCCATGGCTGCTCCCTTTCAGTTTCTTCACTCAGAGCATATTCCCAAAAAGCCTTCTTACCTCCCCATCTTGAAACTCCCCCCACATTTTCCTCTCCCCAAAGGCCAAGGAGAGGGAGAAACAATAGTATTATAATAGACTAGAGGGTTTTTGTCTCTTGTTTTATGTATGTTTCTTTGTTAAGGGTGGGGACTGTTGTTTATGTTTAAGTCTAGAGGCATAGTCCAGCAGCATTTGGGATGGATTGGACTCTGGCCTCTCTGTGCCAGAACAGAGGCCTCCCGTGCAGGGACTGGGAAGGACACTCTTCAGCTACCAAAGCACAGTCCCTCAGAGTAGGTCACATTGTCCTCTACTTGAATCTGCAGAGTCCCTCAGGACCATGACCCCAACCTGCCCTGTCTCTCTCTTTCAGGCTGTGGGCTGCACACTGCAGGAAAATCCAGCTGAAGAAAGGTAGGTCCCACCATGGCCTTCTGCAGTTCAGCTTGGGTCTCACCGTTGTGGCCCTCCACCGGCCTGCAGCTGCACTTGTTGGCCATCTACCACGTCTGCAGGTTGCAGCTTTTCTGCAGCAGCTGAGAACAGCTCAGCTTCTCACTGCAGCTGCAAAGATCTCTTAGGAGGTAGAGTTAGGGGCTTTGTGGCCTCTGACCTTCATAGTATGCCATTTTCCAGTGTAGACTTCATTCAGTGCTCAAAGAGCTGCCCTATAATCCCAGACTGTTTCCACACTTTCCCCACAAAACGAATCACCCCATCATAGCTTATGAACAACCATCATCTAGGGTTGCCTGTCATTTCAGGCACTAAATGTGTGTCCAATGGCACTCTGAATCAGCGCCATTGGACACCTGGGAGGGAGGGCAGTCAGGGAGCGTGGCCACTGCAGTGTCCTCGTCTGTTCTCTTCTCTCCTAGATAACTCTTCCACCCAGGTGTACAACTACCAGCCCTGCGACCACCCAGACCGCCCCTGTGACAGCACCTGCCCCTGCATCATGACCCAGAATTTCTGTGAGAAGTTCTGCCAGTGCAACCCAGACTGTAAGGGCCCTTCCGTTTCCCCATGTCTGGCAAACGGCACCCTCGGTGCCGCTCAGGTTGCCCAACCTCCTGTGCCTTTTGCTGCTTACGGGGTCTTCTGATATCTGTTTGCTGTGCTTCTGATATTCTACAAGAGACTGAAGATCTGGAAATGTCATTTTTTTTTTTAAACCCTTACCTCTGTGGTTCTAAAAACAGCAATTACACAGAAATCAGACGCTTTCCCAACTTCACCTTCCAGGGCAGAATTAAGAAACATGAGGATCTTTTTTCTTATGGAGCAGTCACAGCCTCCCTTTCCAGAATGTTTTATAACATACACAGGTTACAGTTCTGCCTGTGTCCAGTTTAGTTTAATATCTGGAGTTTTAATATCAGGCTGGTCTGGTTGTTAGCAAACGGTAGGATGGAGGCTAAAAGCGCTTCTCTCACTTCTCATCCCACCATGCCCTTCCCCCTCAAAGCAGTGTGCTGGCAGCCCTTGCAGAACTCAGTGCCCAGGCAGCTGTGCTGGAAATGCCTCCAGCCCATGCCAGATACCAGTCTTAACCACAGAAGAGGGGCGCTCGGACTGGGGGGCAGGGGTGCAGGAGGGTGGCACAGAACGGATGCACTCGGCTCTCAGAATGACTTGTTTTGATGTTGAGTGTTTCCCAGTGAAAAACACTGATTTCATCTTCTTTGGGGTACTACCCACCTCCCTTCCAAACCCCACCCCCAAGGAGGAGGGAGAGCGTTGTTGGGGGATCTCAGGGAACTACATGTCCACAGTGAAACCTTTTTTAAAAAAATTTTTTAAAGATTTTATTTATTTATCTTTTAGAGGGGAAAGGAAGGAGAGAGGGAGAGAAATATCAATGTATGGTTGCCTCTCGTGCGTTCCCTGCTGGGAACTGGCCTGCAACCCAGGCATGTACCCTGCCTGACTGGGAATTGAACTGCGATCCTTTGGTTCACAGGCCCGTGCTCAATCCACTGAGCTACACCAGCCAGGGCTAAACCTGCTGTTTGATTCTCAGGCATGAATGTTGGATAGTGCTCCGTTTTCATTGGGAAAAAAATTGAGTGTATGGTTATTGGGCAGGGAACTTCTCTCCTATTTTACCAAATATCCTTGAACACGTCATATTGACTTCTCTGCTGTCCCTGAGTCAGACCTGACCAGCACTAGCCAGCTCTTCCCCCAACCTTACCTGCTGCCCCGCCCAGGTCAGAACCGTTTTCCTGGCTGCCGCTGTAAGACCCAGTGCAACACCAAGCAGTGCCCTTGCTACCTGGCCGTGCGGGAGTGTGACCCCGACCTGTGTCTCACCTGTGGGGCCTCCGAACACTGGGACTGCAAAGTGGTTTCCTGTAAAAACTGCAGCATCCAGAGGGGCCTCAAGAAGGTGAGGGCTTTTCTCAGGATTCTGGGCTGGGCGATGCAGCGGGAAGGGCTGGCCGGACCCCAGCAGCCTGTTTCTACCGATTCCTTAGAGGGTTTGTACGTGCAGGTGCTTGCTAAGTCCTGAAAGACACACGTTTACTGAATTAATAAAGTTTCTCTCCCAGCGGTGGGTTAGAAAAGTGACACCTTGAACTGGCCAAATGGAAAGGAGCAGAGAGGATGGACTGGTCATTGATGTCCATTTTTACTGGACACGTAGCAGTGAATTCCCGTAGACTCAGGTTCAGAAAGGCCCAGGTCTAGAGGAAGAGGGTCACGTTCTATTTCCCTCCCACCAGAATAGGGTGGCCGAGGTCTTTTTCTGTTTTCAGATCCTGTTACAGTTGCTAGCTCTTTCCACCTTGCCCCCCCCCACTGTCCACATGCACACCTCACAGATACCCCTCGTCACCCACACCCTAGTCTGAGGTTTGTCTCTCTTCCCCAGCACCTGCTGCTGGCCCCCTCGGATGTGGCCGGATGGGGCACCTTCATTAAGGAGTCTGTGCAGAAGAATGAGTTCATTTCTGAATACTGTGGGGAGGTGAGTGCTATCGGTTTGGCCCACACTCTTATGTGGGGAGGTGCTGTTGAGAAACCCTGATTTTCTGTGGTCCAGACTTCTGTGAATTAGTCTCTAAATAACTCAGTGAGTTCTCATATGGCCTCTTGCGGGATCCCACGGAACAGTTTGCAGTCCTTAAACAAACCACTCTTCTTCATCTCTTTGGCAGCTCAGGCCATACAAGAGGGGCAGGCGGGGAGGGAGGGAGGATGGCTCTTTTCAGCCTCCACACTGGCCAGCCTAGGTAGGGATTGAAACGAAACACCCCGAGCTCAGTATGTTGCAATTTGCCTCATGACACTCAGTATGTGACACCACCACCACTCCCGACTGCTGTCTGTGGACAGGGCTCCGTGCTCTGAGCAGACAGCCTGACACCCCCCCCCCCGCCATCTGATCCTTTTCTGTCTCTGCAGCTCATCTCTCAGGATGAGGCTGATCGACGAGGGAAGGTCTATGACAAGTACATGTCCAGCTTCCTCTTCAACCTCAACAATGGTACGGAGTCCCCCTCATCCCAAGGTGGTCTTGAGCAGGTCCTCCTACCAGATGTGCCTTGTCATGGTCCAGGTTCAGGTCAGCTCTGAATCTTCCAACAGATGCACAGAGCAAGGTGGTGAGATTGAACTCAGAGACACCATGCGCCACAGTTCACTTGCTTTGGGAGAACTTCCATCTCCAGGTTGTGTTTGTAATCGGAGCACTGAGCACTCACACCTCAGAAATCTCCCCTCCCAGATGAGGGCAGGAGCTCCACAATTCCAGCAGGGGGGGCCCACGGGGAGTACTCCCGCATGAAGCTGCATTCTTTTTTGTTTTTTCTTTTAAGCTGCATTCTCATGCTGCCTGCTTTCCCAGCTCCTACTAGTACACTGGGCTTCAGAATCCCACTGGATTGTCTTGTTTTCGTTACTGTGTGATTGATTTTAAGTTCAGGCTCAAGAAGCTATGGACTGGCCTGGCGAGCTCACAGTCTTCCTCGGTTTACTTTACACAGATTTCGTAGTGGATGCAACCCGGAAAGGAAACAAAATTCGATTTGCAAACCATTCAGTGAACCCCAATTGTTATGCCAAAGGTGAGTTCCCAGTGGCGTGGGAGGTGGGCTGGGGAATGTATGCTTCATTTTCTATGATTTCTATCCATTATTTACTCGTTTTAGCTGAGTTACTTTTTGTCCAGAGATAATCATGATTAATGTCTGATACCATTTTGAGCCCCCATCTCTCAGTTTTATAATGTCTTTTTTTTTTCAGTGAAGACATTATAAACATTTCTGCCAAAACACAAACCTTTTAAAGATAATTCTTTCCCCATGTCAGTTGTGAGAAAAAGAGATCTAAAATCATACAGGCAACTTCACTGACTACTTTCTAACTCCACTTCATTTATGTTTTCACTGGGAATTGGGAGAAAATTCATCCAGAGCCAGACTGATTATTGGTTTGGGGTGGACTAGGAACCTAGCCCTGGGTCTATCCTATTTGCAGTGGTCATGGTGAATGGGGACCATCGGATTGGGATCTTTGCCAAGAGGGCAATTCAAGCTGGCGAAGAGCTCTTCTTTGATTACAGGTGAGGCAGCCAGGACTGGTTCTACAGAGGTGGCCCTAGAGGTGGAAAGGGTGGCTGCTGGAATTGATTGGGAGGCTTAAGTGGGTGATACGGAAGAAGGAGAGGGTCTTTTGGTGGTCAGGGCCTTTTCTTGGTTCTGATCCCGGTGCCTTGTCTCAGAAGGGGAAGCATTGCTAACTGCTGTTAAGAAGTGGGAGGGGAAGTGAAACGGGAGGGGACTCCATCTTTTTAATCACAAAAGCCTTGATGGTAATCTCATTCCTCCTCCTGCTCTGGGACAGGTACAGCCAAGCTGATGCCCTCAAATACGTGGGGATCGAGAGGGAGACTGATGTCCTTTAGCCCTCCTGGGCCCTGCGCCTGCGCTTATGGTAGCAGCACTGTCTTTGCTTTCCTGCACACACCACCACCCCTCGACTTCCTGTGCTCTGTCTCCCATGCTGAGAAAACCCCCCACCCACTCCCTCTGTAGTGAGGCCTCACCCGTGTCGGCGGGAACCACACTGTCTCAGTGAGAGGGGAGACAGAGGCATCTCAGGCTGGGGCTCCTGGGAAGGAGCGTTGCGGGCAACGGAGGCTGCTGCTCGGTCCCCAGAGGAAGAGAGCACAGGCTCGGGGTGGGTGATGTATGCTTGACTGATTTCTCGTCACCCAGGCTGCAGGCCTCCGAATCAACTCAGGCAGTTCCTAACAAGCATCAGCCTATAATTCTAACTTCCTGAATCAAGGGTCCTTAGATAATTGGGTTGCCAGCCTCTCTCTTGGGTCCTAAGACCCAGAGAGGACAGGATAAGTGAAGTTTAGTACCTGGAGCTTATGAGTGGTCTGGGTTAAAGAAGGGCCTGGCAGGCAGTGCAGACGAGATTCAGTGGGGAGATGGGTCACCTCACCACCTCTTCCTTCCTGGCAGGGTTCAAACTGTTAGGGTGGGTTCTGAGCATAGACATTCAGTGCTGGGAAAAGAGAAGCTAAGGGCCATCCTTCCATGGACAGAGTGGGCATCAGCCTGATGATAGCAGGCAAACTGCTGAGCTTGGGGCCCAGCAGGCTTTGAGGGACCTCTGTGTATCCTGGAGGATGTGTTTCTGATGCCCCGCAACAAGAGCCAGTGCCTGGTTAGCTCCTCCTAACATTCTAGCTTAGCAACTGCAGGCAGGCATCGCTGCTACCGAAGAAGCATGAAGGGTGTGTCAGGCTGGGTGTGAGTCTCCTATTCCCTGGATCTGTAGTTGTTTCCAGGCCTTCCACTGGCCTTAGAGGCCAGGCCCGCGGAGCCACTGTTACTTATCTCTTCCTGGTAGATGGGTGCAGGCCTGGACTAGGGGGAAGACAATTGGTGTGACTGACTTTCCTGTCTGTAGCACCTGCTCTTGGAAAGGGTGGGTTGACAGTGTGTGTTTGGAGGTGGGCGAGGGGCTCCCACATTGTGTGTGTTTAGTTAGGATGGCATCCTGTGTGTGCACTGCGGACTGGCAGGGGGTATTTGCAGTGTCGAGAAGACTACCCGGGCCATTCTGTGGTGCCGTTCTCTCTGGGATTCATGCAGAGCAAAGCACTTTATTTCTTTTAGAAGATCTGTAGATTGGGGTAGAGTTTGAGCCAAGGTTTCTGAGGTCCTTGCCCAAATCCCATTCCTGAGAGAGGGGAGGGAGAGAGGTGGAAGATTTCCCTCCAGCTCTGTCTCTTTGCCTGGCGGAGGTGGGAGGTGCTGCCTTCACACAGAACTCAGTGAGAAGAGGCCAGCACTAAGAGCTGCCCTGTGTCTATGGCTGCTTGTGCTGAGCTGGCAGGGAATAAGGGGTGTTGTGCTGGGCAAAAAGGACATGGGCAGGCGTAGACTGGCCTGAAGAGGGTCAGAATGGGGAGCAGGCTTCCCCCTGCTCTCTGGGAAAGCAGAGCTGTTCTTTCCCCGTCTGTACTGATCACGCCCTTCCTCCAGCCCCTCCAGGCACTTAATAGCAGCAGCACCCACCACAACCCTGAAATGAACTTCTGCTGCAGTTTGTGTTGGTCGTGTTGGGGGGACACCTTCCAGCTGAACTGTGGGCTCTGAACTACTCATAAATTATAGGGAAAACCAGAGACAGTTGAAGGAGGAGTTAAATCTGTCTGAAATGCCAGGCACTGGCCATGAGGAATAAGTAGGTGGAGAAAACTTACCTGTAGCCTTCGAGAGGCTGGACTGACCCTGCTCTGCCCTCAGTGTGTAGTGTCACCGTGGGCCGACCCTCTGTCCCTGGTGTGTCAGGCCACTGATGCTCCTGTCTCTCCAGCATTGCCATCTTTCCTTGCTGGCCCCCACCTTCCATGACGGGTGCCAACCCCTGCCCCTGGACCAGTAACGATGAATGGAGCAAGGTGGTGGGGGTGGGGGAGGCTGGTATATATGTGCGGCTTTATTGCCGGTGAATTTCACGCACTTTAAAGTCCTGTGGCTTGTGACCTCTTATATGAATAAAGTGGCAGAATCCATTTGGGCACATTGTGTACTGTCTGCTTTGGGGCTGGAAGGAGCCAGGGTTGGTGGTACAGGGGCAGCTCAGGCTGAAGCCTTAGCATTCTGATCCCCACTTTTCTGCTGAGATCTGGTGCTGGGGAGGGAAGGGCATTGGTGAGAACCAGGCAGGCTCCTGGTAGGTCACACAAGGACTCCGAGGGCTCCCCTCAGAGATTTCCAGTCCCTCAGATTAGTTTCCTTAAAACCATCGCACTACCCACCACCCCACCCAACCAGGACACCAGCCACCACACACCGACTGGGGCTCTGCCACTCTGCTTTATTGGAATGGTGCCAAGTCCGAGAGCACAGCTTCAGAATAGACGCCGGGTCAGACCGGCTGAGGGACCGGCTGGCCACACAGCATCTCCAGCACAGGAGAAGTGAACTGCAGACCGTGGCCCCAGCACAGGACAGGACAAATCGATTGATTTTTTTCCTTTTATATAGAAACATAATTTAAAAATTAGAGTGATATATAGTGGTTCTCTAGAGAGAAACTTGGCAACAAAAAATATATATATAAAGAATATGACCTCCTGGGCAAAGGAAGCAGCTTCTCTGAGCGGAGGAAAGAGGGCTCCTCATGCATTGGAGGGGGAGCCGAGCCTTTGGACAGGCGGCAAGCCTATTGCATACCTTGGAGGGAGGAAGAGTAAAGGGCTGGCTAGTCGGTGTGTCTGCATGATTTTTTTTCTATGTTGCAAGTTTTATGGCTTTGGCTAAAGCATGTGAAGCAGCGGAGGTACTAAAGTGCTAAGCTGAGGCCTCTCAGTCTTTGTAAAAAACAAAAGAGAAGGAGAGCCGGGGCCAGTGGTGAAGCCCTCCCTAACCCCCAATGGAGTGGACACAGGTGGAAGACATTCTGTAGGGCAGGGTTAGACTGGGGGATATGATTCAGCCACCTCCTCCCCCATACCTTGTGCATCCCTACAACCCCACACATCTGTCCCTGCTGAGATTGAATGTTTGAAGAGAGACAGTTAATCTCTTCTGCACTCTGTTAATCCCTGGCAGCAGCTGGGACAGGGATGGCAGGAAGGACCTGTCTTAACCCCATGAGGCTTCTCCTTTGTGGCAGAAAAACAATCAGGAGCCTGGAAAAATGGAAATGGGCAAGGCATTGGTTTAGGCAGTGAGGCTTGGCCACTCCCTTTGGTCCCATCTGTAGCTCTGCCCACCAAATTTGGCAGGAAGGGCATCCTCTATATGAGTAGGACCAGCTAAGAGGAGCCAAATGTCCCTGACAGGGTTGGGTGGAGACAGGTACTGGGGGATTCGAGAAAATGGACTTGGTCCCTGAAGCCCTTCTGATTCACTCAGACCTGGACTCCTCCAAGATCTGGGGTAGGTTTTGGTCCCGGGGACCTGGGGCTAGGCCTGGGGCTGGACCTGGGCCTGGGGCTGGACCTGGGGCTGGGCCTGGGCCTGGGGCTGGGGCTGGGCCTGGGGCTGGGGCTGGGCCTGGAGGTGGAACTTGGGTGGAAGCTGGTGTAGGGGCTGTGGCGGGGGCAGAGCCTGAAGTAGGTAGGGGAGGTTTGCTGCCAGGGTAGTCGTGGGTGGCCTTGGGTTCATTGGTGTGGTAGGAACCCTTGTAGCGATGATGTTGCAGATAGAAGAGCACCAACATTCCCACCAGTCCCAGCAGCAGGAAGGCTACCAAAACTGAAGGGGGAAAAAATTCAGGGCAGATCTTAGGGATTTCACCTACACATAGACGCGCATATATCCTTCTGACTAAAGCAGACGTGTGCAACAGTGTCCGCTCTACAACCCATCAGGCTTCCCTAAGTGTCTGCTAGGTCTGAACCCTGGCTTATCCCCTGCTGTCTTCTATTTTTAATATTCTCTTCGTGTCCCTGGTAGTTACTGCAGTTTCTTCTCTCTCTGGATGTTACTATATCCCCATTTCCTCATTCCTTACCCATAGCCGCACCTTAATAATTCAGTTAAAAGTGTAGCATCCTCAAGCACTTAAAAATCTCTAGCTCAGTTACGTGCCACCTTCATTCAGCATTGCCTGTCTCATCCTTCTTTGCACCACTGTGCACCTGGTGCCTTCGCCACCCCTCAGCCCTGGACACATGGGGCGGGAAGGGGGTGCTGACGGTCAGAGGGTGGAGTCAGGAGGTCTGGGTGGGGATCGCACTACTCACATCCTAAAAGTATGGCGACCCATCCTTCATCATGGTAGTATGGGAAGTCTGAAGAGGAGAAAGCACTCGTTAGGAGAAGCCTCCCTCCTTGTGTGGTAAAAACCACTCTCTTTCCCCGTCACCCCTCTTCTGTGTTGTGGGGACATACCTGGGGGCAGGTACCAGGGGTCCAGCTCAGGTGGCACCTCTGCGACAAGGCGTGGCATGGCCCCACAGTTAGATTCAGACAGGTCCCCCTGAACTCGAAGGGCCTCGGCTAGCTCTGCGGTCACGGGTCGAGGGGTCCGAAAGTGGGCCTTGAGGGGAGCCACATTGTTGAATCGAACACCAGACAGGCAGCCTGAGAAACCTGGGGTGTTGTAGCGCTGGATCTCCGGGTCAATTACTCCCGTCTCTGGGGGAGAGAGATGAGTCTTGGACCACCAGTAGCCCTGTCCCCTCCCACCAACTGTAGGTACCCACTTGTCACCACCTGCACTGCGAGTCCCAGTTCCTCCACTCTATTCTAGGCTCCAGGGACTTTGCCCACAATTTCTTACCCCAAACGCACTGTCACCCACAGCTTACCCATGACACGGCCTAGATACAAGGCCTTAGGTGAGTCCAGCTGGCTGTCCACCAACAGGGAGAATTTCTGCTCTGTCAGTGGGAAGTAGTCCACCTGAGGCGGGGCGGGGGAAGGAAATGAGGGGGGAGAACCAGAGGCAGACGCAGCCACGATCGTGCAGGAACTCGGCTCGAATTCTGTCCTCGGTGGTGTAAGTCCTGGCTCTGTCCTCGGTGGGCGACCCCTGGGCCCAGGTACAGGATTGGGTGTGGAAAACCCAACAGCCTGGTTTGGAGCCTTGTTTTTGCAGCTGCTGAGTGGTTTGACTTTGGGAAAACCACTGTACTTCCTGAGTCCATGTAAGGATTTGTAAAACAGCTGTAAGAACACCTGCATAACTGAGCTACCGTGAGGCCCGTTGTTAAGAGTCACACGAGGTAACAAGTGTGAAGATGCTCTGTAAACTGGAATGTGCTCTATAAATGCTAAACATGTGACATTTTCCTGGGTGCTCCCACCTAGACCATGGGGCTACGGTCAGAGCTGGGCCGCCTCCCTCGCACACACCTGGACAGAGAGACTGCGGTAGACCCGGGTGATGTTGACACTGTGCGGTTGGCCGTCAGTGACGGGTCGGGTGGTCAGTTGGTACACGTAGGGACTGGTGCCCAGCTGGTACCGCAGCTGCAGAGTCCCTGTGGGGTGTGGAGGGGAGGTCTCCTCTCAGGTCCTACAATCCCCATTATCTAGGGTTCTTGCAGGTATCAGTGTGTCATGGAGGAGCCAGGGTAGCAGAGGAGCACCTGTCGGGAGCTTACCATCCTCCTTGATGAGCACGGCCATGTAGTCGCGCACGAAGGAGCTGACATAGAGTAGGACAGCGGGGGCGGAGTGGGTGCTGAAGCTGAAGGACACTTCCTCGCCAGTGACGTTATAGACGGGGCCCCGGTAGCCAGGCACAGGCCGGCCAGGCTGTGGGTAGTCGGGCAGACGGTAGCCGGGGCCGTGGTAGCCAGGCACGTAGCCAGGAGTGTCGTAGCCAGGGATGTAGCCTGGCTCGTAGCCCGGCACCGGCCGGCTCAACATGTGGGAGAACTCCCGGGCTGCCGAGCGCAGGGCCGACTGCAGGTTATAGCGCATCCAGGTGCCGGGCTCGAAGAAACCACCGATATCTGAAGGCAGAGGTAGTGAGATCAAGGCCTCGTCCCCACGTGAAGACACTGTCTGTGTCAGCCACACATACCTGCCCCTGGGACTTGCCTTCAGTTCTTGCCACCAACCACAGTTTCATCTAATCCAACCCCTGCATTTTACAGGTGGGGAAACTAAAGCTCAGATGGGTGTTGTTGCTTAAGAATACACAATAAGTGGAGAGCCAAGATTAGCATGGAGATAGCATGACCCCATCCAGCACCTTCACCACTACTCACACTTCCAAACCAAGACCAGGGGTCTCTTGCTGGTCCCTAAGCCCCTGCCTCTCCCTAACTCCGCCAGACTTGCCGTCAATGACCCACTTGCTCTGGTGAATGACAAGGTTCTCCTTAACCGAGAACCAGGCTGGAGGCAGGTGTTAGGAGTGCAGCAAGGGTCAAATAGGAAATGGCATAGGAGGGCCTCATGCAGCCTGAGGTGGGTATGCTTGCAGGGGGGGTAACCTGTGTTACCTTGGTGACAGGGGAAGACGGGAAAGTTATTTGCTTGTTGCATCGGAGTTCTTTTCCTACCACCTAGCTGTACCACCCTTTCTTGTCCCATTTTATGCCCTTGGAGTCGCCCAGCATCCTCAGCTGCCTGATGGCCCCAGCTCAGGGCTCAGGAACCTAGGCACAGCTCGTTTTCTTCTGGTGCTGACCTGATACCCTCCTTCCTTTCTTCCCTGCCACCCCTGCATCTCCTTACACCCTAGGGCTCCCTGCCTTCCCACAGCCAGCAGTGCTGACCGTGGTTGCAGTATGGTCCATCAAATGCCGTGAGGTCACAGTCACATGTGTAGTAGCTGTAGCGCTCCACGCATCGGCCTCCATGGAAACAGGGGAACCGGGGGTGGGCGCAGCGGCCCGTGCAGTTGGGTGAGGTACCCTCAGAGGCATTGGCGCGTCCTTCCAGGTTCAGAGTCACTCCATTCAGACGCATAGCCCTCAAGCAGCCCACGAAGGGGCGCCTCTTAAACTCTGCAGACCCTGGGAATGGTGGGCAGGTCAAGAAATGGGTAAGTGTTGGGGCTGGGAAGGGAGCCAAGCCGGAAAAATGGAACAGAGCCGGGGACTGGAAGGGAAAGGTGGGCCTTCGGCTCACTGGGAAGCAGAGGGGATTGGGAGCTAAGACATGGGGTCCCTGGGAACAAGGAGAGCAGCCTTGAGAGGGTGGGAAGGTTAAGGAGGCTTCAGACCTGCCTCTGGGTTGCCACTCACCGACGTAGAGGGGCTGGTCGTACTCCAGCCAGATGTAGGTCTGCAGGGGCATTGGCCGCACCACCCAGGGCCGGTGGTCCACGCGGAGCCGGGCCTGCTTCACGTTGATGTCAGCCCGCACCAGGTGCCACTCATCATCATTGAACTCAAAGTCCTCCGAGTGCACCGTAAGGTTCTCATCTCCATTCCCCACATCGAAGGCGAAGACCACATCCCGGGATGCTAGACCACGTGGGGGTGAGGGGAGAGACTCAGACCTCCAAGGTCCCACACAGACCACTCAGCCAACACCACCTCTCTTCTTCACTCGGAACCCCTAGAGTGCCCCTCCAGTTTGTCTGTAGCCTGGGACAAAACCCATAAACTGCCCAAACCCTTGTGCCCCAGGTCTCTCCCAAATTTATAGACCACTGAGCCAGCTTCCCAGCCCCACTTCTTGGGTTAGAAGCACAGCTGGTCAGGTAGGAGTCCAGATAAGGAGCCCAAGGCCCAGAGAGGCGAACGGGGTGCCCCGGTCACAAAGCCAGCTTTCCAGACAGAGCTCAGCCCAGGATCCAGGGTCCTTGAAAGCCCACTCCATCCTGCCCCTCACAGGGGCATCTGGCCTGGTCTCTTGCCCCAGCTTCCACCTACCCCATTTCTCCCCAGAGAACAACACCCCATGTTCTTCCCAGTACGTCTGCTCACTGTTTAGTTCCACCCGCACGTAAGGGCGGCACCACTGGTAGTACGGGCCCCCCATGTTCTCTAGGAAGACTCCTGAGGGAGCCGAGGTCCGGAAGTAGAAGGAGATGTCGAGGCTGTGGTTGGCACAGATTGGAGGGAAGCGCAGGGTGGTTCCGGTGTGGAAGGAGATAGTGTTCCAGGAATTGCCTAGAAAATCAGACGGAGGAGGGCCTTGTCCGGGAGGTTGGGGGGGTGGGGTAAGGGAGCTTCAGGGGAGCTGGGGGAGGAAAGGCCAAGCTGACGGCTGGGGAAACCATAGTATCGTAGCAGGACCTGGGGTGTCTGGCCGTGTGTCCTGCAGGCACCTGGGGGGTCAGGTGGCCTAGATGTTGGAAACAGGAGAGCCAACCCTGGAGGGTACACAAAAGGGCCTGCCACTCACGATCGCCATAGCAGCGCAGCGGCCTCAAGAAGAACTGGGCCTCAGAAGTGGAGCGGTTTGTGTCCCCCACCACCACCTGAGTGACAGGCAGGTGGTCCACAAAGGTCAGCAGTCCCTTGTCGGTTCTCCTGTGGAGGTGAGATGCGGAAGCTCAGCCCCTGCCTTTCACATGCCCAGGGATCCAGAAAGCCCTGGCCCTTTGTCTCCCTCACCACTGGGGCTGGTCAGCATCACAGTTACAGTGCAGAGCGGGGTCCACGCAGCTCCGGTCCAGGCCACAGGCGCAGCGCTGGATCCCAGGCTGCGAGCCTCCCCAGTAGAAGTGCTGCTCCTCGTTTCGGCCGATCCAGAAGCTGTATGGGTAGCCTCCTGGGAAGAGGGGCAGGTGGCTTCCAGGCCCTGTCCCTCCACTGGCCTCTAGGCTCCCTTCTTGCCCTTCTAACCAGCCCGGGGGCTCTTGCATCCTCTAGGCCAAGGCTCCAGCTTAACCATCTGGTTTCTTTCTCCCAGGCCACCACTGGCCTCGCCTCCAGCTCTCTGCCTCACCCTCCCAACCCCACCCCCACCCCCAACCTGCAGTGTTGAGCAGCCGGGAATTGTAGCAGGAGAATTCGATCCATTGTTCACAGTGCTGGGAAGCGTTGGCCAGGGCACCGACTTCCTCCCAGGATGCATTCCAGTACTGGACAGCCCCCAGGAATGGCCGCTCCATGCTAGAGCCTGTCACCCGAGTTGTCCACAGCCTGTCATGCCGCACAACTGTCCATGCCCGGTTCTCTGGGGGAGGAGCAGGGACAGCTGCGGCTGGAGATGGGCATTCTCTATCCATCTCTCTGCCCACCTCCACCACCAATGCTGCAATTCGGAGCCAATAAAAGTGGCCAGCAGCTGCACTCCAGCCCAGCTTTGGGCCCCGGGCCCTGTAGGCTGGAGGTGAGGTGCCCAAAACCAGGAAACTAGAATTTATCTGCAAGGCTAGATTACAAATTCGAGAGTGTCCCTTTTCCCTTCTGCCCTCCTTGAACTCCACCGCAGGTTACTCCTTCTGGCCCCTGGCCACCCTTCACTCCTTCCCTGTTTCCCCCACAACCCAGCATAGCCTTGTCAGCTGCCCCTCCACCGCCAGTCAGAGCCCCTTACCTCGGATGTCACAGTACACCACAAATGGCTTCAGGGGGCCACTGCCGTCAGGGTCGATGGTGAAGTTTCCAGAAGTTTTCCCACTAAGCCGATAAGCCTCACAAGATTCCTTATACAAAGCTGGCAGGTGGTAGAGTGAGGGAAAGGCAATTACGGGTTCAGAGGGCTAGGAGAGGCAGCCCCACCACCTCTAGCAGCCTCGCGATCCCCACAACTTTCTCCTGACCCCCCACCACTGTCGCTGACTCTTCCCCATATCCCACAAGTGAAAGGCTTACGTTCATGGCAGGTCACCCCCTTGTAGCCGGTCAGCTCACAATAGCAGATGAAGTCATCCCAAGACTGGTAGCAGCGTCCATCATGCTCACACATGTTGGGGCTGCACCTAAGGATGGGGCCGGCACCGAGGGCAGAAGCCTTGTTGGGAGCCCGAGAGTGGGGTCTGACCCCCACAGGCCCCGTTCCCAGCCCCCGGGAGCGCCGGAACGCCATGAGAGACACCTCGCCCAACTAGCCACTGTGGGCCGAAATGCCAGGGCCTCAGGCAGACCGCAGGGCTCAAGTACTGTTCCCCCTTCCCTGAAAGAGCAAATAATGCTTTGTATCGCACCCCCAAGAGAAAACCTTCTAGGGCCAAAAAATAGATTCCTCATTTCCATCCTGAGCATATGTCACTTTAAGGGGAGACACAGGAGGTGAGAGGTCAAGGAGGAATCATCTTCAGGTGGGAGACTGAGGCGCTGGGACCAGAAGAAAGATTGTTGAGAAAGGCCACTCCCTTTGGGACGTCGAGGAAGAGGGCTTTGAAAGGGCTCACTTCCGGCAGGGAGAGGAGCTACCGGATACCTGTCAGTGATGCCACATGTGTCAAAAAGGATCTCGGCGAAGTGTCCAAGCCGCCGGCCCTCCACCAGAGTCAGGTTGACCAGTTGACCGTCCACCTTGAACAGCTCCATGCAGCCATGGAATGCTGTCTGGTTGGAGTGGCAGTCCCATCGACTGGCCGGCTTGGGACAACCTGGAGCAACCGCCCCTGTGAGGCCCTGCCCACAGGACACCCCGAGGCCCTCCCCAGGGAGATGCCAAGGCAGAGCCAGACATGAAGGGAGGAGGGCAACAGGTAATGGTGACTTTCCAGTTCCCACAGCCCCAGAGTAGAAGGGGTTGATCCCTACACAGCTCTCCATGTCGTCCCACCTGGGTGGACTCCCGTGGCAGCCTTCCCTCCCAGGGACGGGGGTCTGGCAGGGTTAGCTGACACTTACCCCCAAAGAAGTATGAGGTCCCTGTACGGATCAACAGCGGGTATGAGACCCTGACCTCCGCCCCCTCCACATCATCGATGCTGATGACTGCGTGGTTGTCCTGTGCTGCAAAGTTCACCTCATGCCAAAAGCCATCATTCAGGCGGAACCCTGGACAGGAAAGGAGGCTGCTGTTGGTGGGAAAGCACCTGGCCCTAGGAAAAACGTGCTTTTCGTGGGGAGGCAGTACCCCCACTTTGTGTCCCCCTCCCATTGTTAACACTTATCACACTGAGCGGTGACATCCCAGTGTCTCTCTTCACCATCCATAACCCCAGCAGCTTGTACAGAGTCTGCAAAGTTGTAAATGAGTAACAACCACCTCCAGAGACTCCTTGGAACTGGAGAATATACAGGGACTCTCAGCCTTCCTGCTTCTCCCAGCACCTAAGGCCCCTCAGGTCTGCCCCAGGCCCAGCTGCCTCCATCCTCTCCCACCTTTTCCCAGGGTCCTGGGACCTCCTGCTCTGCCCCCCTCACCCTCTCACCCCTCTCCAATATGCAAGGCCTCAGGCCAGGCCTACAACCTCCCCAGGTCTCCTCTGCCCTTCTAGGGCCTCCTAGTGTCCCGCACCCCCATCCGCCCCTCACCCGCGGCGAACTGCAGCTTCTTTCGGCCCGTCTGCGCGATGGACACGTTGACCTGCCCTTCACTGAGCATCAGCTCCACGTGGCCCAGCCCGTCCCCCAGTTTGGAGTAAAGCAGCAGTCCTGTGAGGTCCCAGGTGCGGAAGCGGAAGGAGACTGCCAGGCGGCCGCGGCGCGGGAAGCCAGGCACTTGCAGGAAGTTGTGCGGACCTCCGAAGTTGACCGGGTGAGGAACCGGGTCCAGGCAGCGGAAGGCCACCTTACCCTGGGGCGAAAGTGAGCATCCATCAGCGGTCGAAAGCAACGGGCCTCTGCTGGGAATGCCATTTCCATACTGGTCTAAGATCTTTGTCACAGCGCTCTCTGGGCTTGGGAGCGTGGGGCCCGGGGGTAAGACCTCCATCCCTGACCCTTCTCACCCCCCTAGAAACATGTCCAGCTGCAGAGGGGGTCTCCGCTGGCTCGCTATCGCTGATCTACACCGTCTGCAGGGTGGCCGCCTCCTTCCTTCCGAAGGCCAGAGGCGATTTCCTGCAGGTTTTACTGATTGCGCGCTCCTGAGCTGGGACCGAAGGATTCCACCAACGCGGCCAAAGTTCAAGTCCCTACGAAGCCACCGCACCTCTGCGCGCCCCCTGGCCGCGCCTCTCCAGGCGTCTGCACCTGATTCTCTTTACCTATTCATTGAGCTGGTGGATGGCCAGACCACAGCTTCCTAACCGGGCGGGTAAAGGGGGGAACTTTGGACTTCCCGAATTTCCGTGATGCCCCCCACTCGAGCATCTGGCTGCGGAGAGGTCCTGGGCTTCTGTCTGATGGTCAAGGTCTCTCCCCGCTCCACCTCTTTACTCTGGGAGCGGCTCTGCTGTCCCCTTCTCCCAGACCCCCTGCCCACTGGCCTCGAAGGTGATCCGCGAATGGCGCCGCACAGCCAGGTCCGCGATGTTGACTCGGTTGAAGATGATGTTTTCCATGCAGCCACGGAAATTATGCCGATAGCCGAGGTTTTTCTGCGCGGCTCCCACCAGGCCCCCGATGAACATCTACGGTCGGGGTAGGGGGTGAGGTTCCGGGGTGCGGGAGCACCCGCGCACACGCGCGCTTCCCTTGCGCTCCCCGCCATACAGCTTTGTAAAAGGCTTGGGATACTCATCCCCCCTCCCCCCCCATCAGTATTAACGCTGTAAGCTTGCTGGGCCCCCCTACGTTTGTGTTCTAGTCCCGAACCCAACACCAAGTGGCTGCATGCCGTTGGGCAAGTCCATACAACTTTCTGGGATTCTTCACATGCAGACCGGGGCCAGGGTCTTTACCAACTCCATAGAGCTGGGCAACCCAGACGGGTAATTTTCCCATCTCGCCCAATCCCCTACATCTAGATTTCCAAACTGCATCTCAGTAATTCTGGGCGGGGAGGGGGCGCCGGGGGATCTGTATGTTAACAGCAACAACGACAAAACCTCAGGCCTTTGTGTGAGCTACAAATTTGCCAAAAGCTGCCAGGATATTCAGAAACTGTAAAGCAAGAGCTTGTCGTTGGACGGTGGAGAAAGTGCTGCCCCCCCCACCGACCCACCCAGCATGCCACTCAATCAAAAGAGCCCCTACTCTGCTCACCTCGGAGTCCAGGTTCAGTCTCTCGAAGTCGCCATTGAGAATAAAACGCTGCACGTAGCCATCCAGGGTGAGGTTGGCTTGGCGGCCAAATCGGTCCACGCGCACGTAATGCCAGTGCTGGTCATTGAGGACCCCGCCAGCGCTCACAGATGTGTGCCCGGGCCTCGGTTGGATGGGGCTGCTGCCTGAGGGGCAGTAGGGCTAGGTCAGGCTTTGAACCTGGAGATCCCCAGTAAACCCCCCAGGCCAAGCAGCAGCCAGGGGGAGTGTGCGTACAGAGAGTGGACCACCAGGAGTCTGGGATGGAGTGGTGGTCATCGGCAAGGATGTGACTCAGGGTGAGACAGTTAACCTCTTTGGGCCTCTGTTTTCCTATCGGTAAAACTTGGGGCATGATAGCTGCTTCTACTTCATCATGTGGACGTTCCAAAAAAAAAAAAACCCCAACTAATTAGACCAAAAAATAATGTCCATTTAGTGTGTGTGTGACATTTTTACAGTGAGGAGACTGGGACTGAAGTGCTGTGTCCAGGGTCACACCGCTAGCAGGTAGTAGAGCTGACACTGGAATCCAATCTGCTAACTCGCTGACCAGGGTTTTGCTAGCACCAAATTCTACGCGGGAAAGGCGGGGTGGTCGGTCCCAACAGAACAGGGCTTCGGGGGCAGGCGCGGGTTGGCGCGGAGAAGATGCCTCAAGAGTCGCACCGGTTCGCTCACCCAGGCTCATGTGCAGCAGCAAGTGCGCCCCCTTCAACTCGAGCGTCACGTAGTCGCCCTGGACGCCCTCGGCGTGCAGCAGGAGCCCGTCCTTCTCTTCGGTCTTGAAGCTGAAGGCGATCACGTCCCACAGGCTTCGGCTGACCCCTCGCGGAAAGCGGTACGAGATGGCATCATCGCCGTCGAAATAGAGCACGTCGGACTCTGCGCAAACGACCGCAGGTGGGCCGGGGACCGGGGAGTCTGTGTGTCTCCCAGGGCCCCTCCACGACGTCCGCGCGCACTCACTCACTGTAGGGACAACCGTAGACGCCCAGCCTCAGGCCGATCTTGCCGCGCGGGTTCCAGGCCAAGGGCACGATGCGGAGGTAGCGCGCGGTGAAGTGGTAGTGCAGGTCGTGGCGCACCACCGCCGAATCGTTCACGTTACCGAAGAAGGTCTGAGGGGGGAGGGGAGAGGAGTGACCGGTCCCCACCCCGGACTTGTTCCCCAGCAGCCTCCCAGCCTACAGTTGTCACCCTCAGCCAATCTCCACTTCCCAAGAGCAAACACTCCTTGACCTCCCCTGCTTTCAGGGCTTGATGCAAACACAACTCCCCTAGCCTAGAGTGTCCTCTCCCACGATCGCATCATTTCCTCAGAGCTCAACTCAAGGGTCACCTCCTTCAAGAAGTTCTCCCAGATTTCACCCTAGGGTTGTCAAACCCTGCCATCCGGGAGTGTCTTGCACATATGGCGAGCTTACAGTCCCTCCAGACGGAGTCTCCGGAGTGGAAGTCACTGTTCCTCATCTGTGCCCTCACCATCACCTCCTCCCCTTCCCCACAACTGAATGCCCAGCCCAAAGCTGAGAAGGTCCCCAAAGTGCATGTGCAGGAGGCTGGAGTACCGCATTGTGCCCTTGCTGGTAGAATGGCGTCCAGCTGTCCACTCGGTCTCCATAGAGCAGCATGTAACGTGTGACCCAGTCCCAAGAGTTAAAGGAGCCCTGTGTGGCCACGGCCCGAATCCGGTGCTTCTTCATTAAGTCGATCTGGAGCCAGGGATTCGGGTCCCCGATCCGGGGAGACCATCCGCTTATGCCTACAGAAGGGGCGAGGGCTTTCGCTACTGGCTCCCCCTCTGCCCGCAGCCCTCCAGATCCACCCCACTTCTCCGTGGGGCCAGGTGCTCACCGTGCAGCCGGGCAAAGCGCGGCGTCGTGAAGAGCCCATAGTAGGAGGAGGCACCCAGGGAGCGGGCGTACAGGGGCCCAACCAGCTCTTCGTCACAGCCGTCTGGGTGGGGGGAACAGTCGTATGGGTGGGGACAGCCCCTCCCAAAGGCCCCACACACTGATCCATTAGAGCTCCTCCTCCTCAGTTCCCCAGAGGCAGACCCAGACCTCACTTAAGCCACCTAATCAACCTAGGCCGCAGCAAGTGCTGCTGCACGCTCAGGGGAAGAAGCTGCCTTCTTTGGGGGAACCCTTAAGCCAGACCCTCCCTAGTCCCGTTCCTGCGTTGATACCCGCGGGGCTCAGAATCTCCAACACACAGTTAGAAACTGAGCGTCTTTCAGAACCCGAGTCAGCCTGACAGCAATCCGGCCGAATCCTGAGCAGCGCTCCCACTCAGCATCCCCAACCTGCACCGATTCCAGATCCAGGCCTTGGTCCCAACCCCAGCCAGTCCTGGCATCACCGTCAGCTCCATGTCCAACCTTAGCAACAATCAGCCGCCAACTCCTGCTTGGATCCCAGCCCCAAAGTCCAGCCCTCACCCCCAAACCCTAGCCCCTGGGCCAGTGCTAAGCCGAACCCCAGCCCTTGGCAAAACCTTAACCCAACCCCGGGTCACCAGTAACACCCTTATTCTCAACCCTCAAACCCAGGCACCGGCTCCGGCTTGGATCGTAGTGCCAAATCACGGCCAGGGTCGACTCTATCCTCAGCCTCGGCTCCGAGCCCAGCCCCAGCCCTGGGCGCACGCGCCAGTCTCGGAGCTGCATTGCGGAGCGCGGGGGAGAGGAAGGAAAGGATGAGAGCGAGCGAGCGCCGGCCGGGAAGGGACCCACGACCACCCAGCCGCAATGCGGTTCGGGACGCGCCCTGCAGGCTTTGAACTCCTGGGCCCAACCCTGCCGGCCTCTGAGCCCCGCACTCACAGTAGCCCCAGCCCTGAGCTCCTGAGACCGCGGCAAGCAGGATACAGAACAGCCGGAGACTCATCCTGCGGGGTTGCCAGGTCTCCGCGGCCGCCTCCCGGTGCCCCGCTGGGGCTAGGGCTCCAGTTCCAGCTCCGGCTCCCAGCTCTCCTGGGGTTCGCAGCGGGTCACAGTCTCTCCTCTTCACCCACCCTCTCTCTTTCCTTCTCCTCCGACCCTTCTCTCCCCCCGCCCCCCCTCCCTCAGTCGCTCCTGGTTCTCCGCTGTTCTCTCCGCTCTCCTTTCCACCCTCTGTCCTCTCACCTCCCCCCTCCCCAGCCTCCCTTTCCTAGCGGTGCGCTTTCCCGGACCCCGCGCAAGCGCGCGCCTCAGCATTGCTTCGAAAGGGCGGGGGTAGAGAGCCTCCAGCCACCGGGAAATACCCTGAATAACCGAGGCTGGCAAGGACTGTGGTCGCAGGGGAGGGGGGGGGAAGGGAGGGCGTGGAGAATCCGAGGCGTGGCGGGGGGGGGGCGAGTTGCCTGTGGATGGGGAGAAGAATAAGTAAAACATTCTAACATTTTCCAAAGGCAAATTACGAGTATGTTCCAAGCACCCTTGGTAGGCATCCTCATAACCCTGTGAATTCAGCATTTTTACCTTTTACTCCACTTTGCAGATGAAAATCCCGAGGCTCAGAGAAGTAAAAAACAAAACAAAACAAAAACAGAAAAACTTACGATCACACAGGTAGCTAGCAAAGAAGGATATTCCAAAAAGCCATTCTTTTTGTACTGAAATAGATTGTTTTTAGGGGGTGGAATGGTAAAGTTAGGTAGAGAGGGCCCGCAGACCCTAATACCCACCGCCCTCTTGGGCCCTCTCCCCGCCCCTTCCTTCCTGTCCCACTAGTTTAACTTCTGTCCCCAGTGGCTACACCTCAGAAACCTGTGTGGCCAGAGATGGAGACTGAGCCCGCAGAACAGGTGGGCCTGGGGCCAGGGAGGGAAGGATTGCAGACAGGGAGGGAAAGGGACAGGGCGGGGTCCCACACCGGGCAACAGGCCTCTGCAGCGTTATGATCTATCCAGGACGCCTGGAGCCATTTGGGGTCAGGAGCCTCCAGAAAAATGGGGCTGGTGAATGTGAGGGTGGGGTTGGGGGATGGGGCTGGAGCTGAAGGGAAGGGTGAGCACAAAGTAGAGGTCTCAGGTGCTAAAAAAAAAAACCTGAGCCCCAACTCTTGAGACCCGCTCATCAGGAGCAGTACAGTGTACCTGTACTGGAGGTAGACGTGGCAGGTGGGGAGGGGACCAGGCCACCAGGCTGAGGCAAAGCCTGCACGTGTACGTTCTTCCAGGAGAGGGCGCTGCAAGCAGAACGGAAGCTCCAAGACTTATTAACAATACAAACCCTTGGCCTATGAAAAGCACAGATGCTTCACATCCATTATCTTCCTATTTCAAACAATCCTTATTTCGAACAGCCCTGCCGGGTGGGCTGGTCAGGATTTCTAACTTCTACATTACGTATCGCGCAACTGAGATCCAGAAAGGGCAAGTGGCTTCCTCAAGGTCACCCAGAAAGCCGGATGCAGAGGCAGAAGGGGTGCAAGGGAAGCCAAGGCCTGTTGCGGGTGTGCTAGGGAGTTTGGAAACATTTGTACCTTCTCGGCCCTTAGAAGGGGTGGTGGGAGGGGCAAGTGAGTGGGGAGAGAAGGATTCATAAAGTCTCTCCTCTCATTTTGCCCTCCCCAGGTCTCCCCGGGCCCCTATTCCGGGTACAGTGAAGACACATACTCGCCTGGGCCATTTCCAGAGGTTTGCCACAAGGCGGATGTCCAGGCCTTCAGTCGAGCTTTCCAATCCAGTGTCTCCCTGACGGTGGCTGCCCTGGGTCTGGCGGGCAATGGCCTGGTCCTAGCCACCCACCTGGCAGCCCGACGTGCTACCCGCTCGCCCACCTCCGCCCACCTGTTCCAGCTGGCCCTGGCCGACCTTCTGCTGGTCCTGACCCTTCCCTTTGCTGCAGCCGGGGTTCTGCAGGGCTGGAGTCTGGGAAGTGTCACCTGCCGTGCCATCTCCGGCCTCCACTCGGCCTCCTTCCACGCAGGCTTCCTCTTTCTGGCCTGTATTAGCGCTGACCGCTATGTGGCCATTACGCGAGCCCTCCCAGCTGGACCTAGGCCCTCCGGGCCAGGCCGAGCACACCTGGTCTCAGCCATCGTGTGGCTGCTGTCGCTGCTCCTGGCATCGCCTGCTCTCTTTTTCAGCCAGGACGGGCAGCGGGAAGGCCAACGGCGCTGCCGTCTCATCTTCCCGGAAGGCCTCACTCAGACGGTGAAAGGGGCGAGTGCGGTGGCCCAGGTGGTCGTAGGCTTCGCGCTGCCGCTGGGGGTCATGGCGGCCTGCTATGCGCTCCTGGGCCGCACGCTGCTGGCCGCCAGGGGGCCAGAGCGGCGGCGCGCGCTGCTCGTCGTGGTGGCCCTGGTGGTGGCCTTCGTGGTGCTGCAGCTTCCTTACAGTCTCGCCCTGCTATTGGATACAGTGGACCTACTGGCCGCGCGGGAGCGGAGTTGCCCCGCCAGTAAGCGCAAGGATCTGGCACTGCTGGTGACCGGGGGCTTGGCTCTCGCCCGCTGCGGCCTCAACCCCGTGCTCTACGCTTTTCTGGGCCTGCGCTTCCGCCAGGACCTGCGGAGGCTGCTCCGCGTTGGGAGCTGCAGTTCAGTGCCTCATCCCCGCGGCTGCTGGCCCCGTCGGCCCCGCCTTTCTTCCTGCTCGGCTCCCACTGAGACCCACAGTGTTTCCTTGTGGGACAACTAAGGCCACGAAGCAAGAGGGTGCAAGCCGAGGAAATGAATCTGGGAAGGCAGTGGGAAGGGGGAGTAGGTGGAGGTACGCTGAAAAAGAGGTAGAGACCTACACGAATTGCTTATGTACTTTGCCACATTAAATTGATAACATGGAAATGAGATACAGCCCAACAACTGTTACTATTTTTGAGCCACTGACTTGGAAGTGATTTGTAGCCGGGCAGAGCCATGGGTTTCCCCTCCACCCCGCCCCCACACCTCCACCTCCAGAGCGCTGGGCTCTGAGTGGAAGGTGATGAGAGCCTGAGTGGGGGTGGGGGGCTGCCGAGCCTGCTAAAGCCCCAGGCACTGGACACCCCCGCCCCCCCTTCACTGCTCTCTGCCGACAGGGGAGAGGTGGGAAAGCTGGCAAGAGAGGAGGGGCGGGGGTTCCTCTTGAAATAGCTAAGGAAGAGCTTTCTAACAACCGGAGTGCTATCCAGTAATGGCTGCCTTAGTAAGTACCGCGTTCGTCGCCAATGGAATGTTCAGGCTGAGTCTGTCGGGACTGTGTGTGCCTGTGTGCGGTGCGGGGGACCGGGACGAGGCAGGTGATTCCCGTTTTGAGTGGGCTTTTGGATTAGATTACCATTTTATAGTCTCTGCTAAGGTTCTGTGGTGGAAAAGAAAAAATAAATAAAAAGTTGAGTCGGAGTTTTTTCACCTTGGAGAGACACCAAGGAGAGATTTCCAATGTGCAAATTTCCAAAGAGTCATTATCATGAGCGTGGTGGGGGTGGAGGTGACTGCTGCTCTCAGTCTTCCCCGGGAAGGGGTCCAAGGAAACGCACCGAGCCTGCCGGAAAGAGAGAGGTTAGACTTTGGGAAGAACTTCCCTGCAACAAGGGCCTGGGATCCAGACAGGGAAGCGAGTGTATCGCTGTGGTGTCTCCACGCCCAGGAAACCGTGGTGCAGGCCACTCTCATCTGGGGCCTGGGCCAGGGCAGGATGGTCTGTAGAGAGGGTCGCATTGACTCCTGGTCTTTGTTTCACACAATCACGACAGGCAGGATGGTGTCCACGTGCGACAACTCTCGCAGTTTAACATCCGGTCAGCAAAGCTGTCCGGCCACTCCAGCCAGCAGTCTGGGGACCTGGGGCAAGAAGGGCGTGGCGTGGCGGGGAGGTCTCCAGGGAGGCGCTGGCTTGATGTCCCCGCCCTGTCCTGCCCAGCTCAGCTCGGACGAGCCTTTCGTCCCAGAGCCTCTGGCGGCTGAGATGGAAACGCGGCATCCAGCGACCGTGAACTTCGGAATCGGAATGCACGCAGATGGCACCGATCCTCAAAGTGCCCCACGCACGGACCACTGGGGGTCAACCTGGAACCCTCCACCGACCGACCGAGGAAATCGTCGCTGAGTCAGCAACGCACGCGCGCGCCCGCTGTGGCCCGGGTCCCCCGCCCTGTCTCCGGCCCCGCCCCGGGTTAACCCCTTTCTGCACAGAACCGCAGGAGGTCCCCCCTGAGAGGCCTGCACTCTATCCGAGGACAGCAGAATTGCCTGGAACCCCAAGTCACTCTCCCTACTGGAGTTTAGTGAGCTGTACGCTCTAAATTAGGTTTCTTCACTTCGAAAAGGAGGTGACTCATGCCGAGGACTTGGACTTCATCCCCGGCGGAGAGCCACCTCCGGGGCTGTGCCTGGCGCAGGTAGTCTCAGGGGCGCTGGGACCTTACGCAGGGGTTCAGAGGACAGCAATCGGGGCCTGCCTCTATGCCCTCTGCTCTTCGTCCTCCAAAGCCTCTTTTTTCAAAAGGGTTTTTAATCTGTAGGTTGGTGCGCCAAGAGTTAAAACCAGAGCTTGAAGGCGGGCTTCCGTGACGTCATTAGCACTCCGCGTCCGACCTCAGAGACGGGGGCGTGACTAACAGCGCACCGCTCCCTCCCTCCCCATTCCCTGGCTCCTCCTCGCTGTCACCAAGCCAGAGGCACATGACGCCACCCGCCGCCGTTCCAGTAGCTTGATTGGTGGCCGCGCCCGGCGCCAGGCACAGGGATTGGGCAGAGGAGGCTGTGACGAAAATTGGACCCTGCCCAAAAGAAGGGAGGGGAGAGAGAAGGGAGGGGCCAGAGGGGAGGGGATTTGGGAGGCGGGGTCCCGGCGCGGTGCTCGCGCCCCTTGCGCGCCAGTCCCGGGGCTGCAGGGAGCGCAGAGCGCGCTCTGGGCCCGGGCCCCGGCCACCGGACGTTCTACCGGACACGACCCTCCCTGAAGCTTGGACAGCTGCCCACCTTGGACACTGCCCCACACAGGGCTGGACACTACAACGGACACTACTTCCCAGCTCCGGACATTGCTCCCTCCTCCCCCCTGGGCCCTGGACGATTTTCCCCCTCCCCCTTCGGGGGCCCAGACACTGAGCCCCCGCAGGCTCTAGCGACCAACCCCTGCACCCCGGCTGCAGACACTGCCTCCTCCCAGTCCCCTTCTCCCTTCCCCTCCACCCGCCCCGTATTTCCCCCGACTGAGTAGGAGCCTCGCCAGCTTCTCCGACCCCCTGCAGCTTGGCCCCGGCTGCCCAAGCCCCCATCCCCCGGCTGCTCGTCCGGATGCCTCTCCCCGGGGGATTGTGGTGGCTCCTCTGCTGCCGTCGAGGCTTTACTCTTCTGCACCGGGACTACGGGGACGGCGAACTTAGCGGGGACGGGGACGAGGACGAGGACGAGGAGACCTTTGAGCTACGGACCCCGAGTCCAGCGGGCGGCGGGAGGGTAAGTCCCCGGGGTTTGGAGCCTTGTCTCAGTCCCTCTCACCACCACCGACCGTCACGCCTGATCCCGCTCCAGACTCCAGCCAAACGCCGAGCTCTTGGCAAGCTGGGGACCTGGGAGAGGTTTTTGCCTGGGGCCAGAAGCCCCCGGGAGCTCAAGAAGCAGCCCTACTTGGATGTGCCTGGGGGCCTCGCGCCGCACGCTGGGCGCTGTCCACCTGCTGGGGGCCCGGAGGCAGGGAGGCGTCACGCGTGGCCCAACCTGGCCCTGCCTCACCCTTCCCCGCCGGGCCCGCGTCCCATCCCATCTCCTTCCGCCTCCGCCAGAGCCGAGGAATGTGGTGAGGCCGGCTGGGCGGCTCGGACGCCTGGGTCCGCTCCATTCCCAGGTCGTGAGCGCTGAGCGCTGGGGCCAGATGCGGGAGTTCCCGCCTCAGGGACCTGGGCAAGGGGGAGAAGGCATCCTCACATTGGGGTCCGTGGCGGGGACCCCATGGAGAGGGCTTTGGGAGCCACAACTCTTGGAGGACTCCTCGTCGTTACCCTCAGGACAGAGCTCTCGGCCCTTCCTGGTGAGCCTCCTGGGAAATCCCGGAGGGGATGATGCGGGATCATACTGTCTCCCCGGTTTTGTCGAATCTCCTCCTGGAGAAACTGAGGCACCATTGGTGTGGGAGACCTCCATCCCCCGAGGTCCCCTCTCTGATTCTGGGGCAGATAGGGCAGCCAGATTCCCCAGGTTTGTGACCTGGGTCAGGCTCCCATCCCCCGCTCAGGGGTCCCCAGCAGGCCTGGTGGCTCGTTGCCCGGGTAGGGCGGGCTGTGCCGCCGGGGCCGGCGCCAGCACCTGGCGGAGGCGGAGGGCGGATAAATATAGAGGGGGGGGGGCAGGGAGGGAAGCAGGGGACTGCGATTAGGGGAGTTGGTCTAAGAGTGGTCAGCACCTGCCCTCCGCGGCGGCGTGGCCAGGAACCCCTTTCAGATCCTCTAGAAAACAGGTGGGTCTTCGCCTCCGGAATGCACAGGACGCAGGCGTCCTCGGGCTTCCAGGCTGCGCAGGGTCAGCTCTGTGAACCGCGCCACTGCCTCCCTCGTGCTCCACCTCCACCCCCCTCCCGGGAGCTTGGGGACAGGTGTCCCTGGCCCCCCTTCCCCCACCTCCCCCTGCTGGCTTCAGCAGTCTGCCCCAAATGGGACGATGGCACAGTTCCTGCCTGACCTGGCTCCTGGACGGGTCTGCGGCCTTTCTCAGACCCCAGTGCACAGCTGAAGTTCCAGGGCAAAGGGGGAGGGGCAAACCCCCCTTCGGCATCTCCCCGTGAGAGCGTGTGCCATTCCTCTGCCGGGCCAGCCCTTCCGGAGCCCCAGCAAAGGCGCAGGGTCTCTGTTGACAATGAGACGCAGGGGTGTCTGTGGGGGGCGAAGCTCTTGGAGAAAGCCTGTACCAAAGGGATCCCTCTCCCTTTCATTCATCTCTGTGCCCACCTTCTGCCTGCCTATCAGGCAAAGAAGGGAAAATAAAGGGGGGGGGCTACTTTCAACCTGCCAGACTCGAAGGGACTTCATCCACCTCTCCCTTTTCGAAGATCAGGATGCTAAGGCCCAAAGACTGAAGAGGACTTACAAAGTTCCTCTTCTGCTTCCCTGGGGAGGTAGTGCTGGAGCTGGTACTAGAGCCCGGGCCTCCTGACTCCTTGCCCAGGGCTCCTTCCACCCTCCTGAACCCCTTACTGCATCTTCGAAGGGTGATGAAAGGTAACAGACCAGGCTTCTTAGCTCTGGCATTTCCGTAGAGACTGATGGGAGGGGCCAGCCCAGGGTTTCAGCTTACTCCGTCACCTTCACCACCCCACTACTGATTCCTCAATCCCCTGAGCAGCGCTGACCTGAGGGCAGAGGCCGCGGGCATCCCTGAGGAGGGCTCTCTGACCCTGAACCTGTGTCCCCAGGGCCCGCTGGATGTGACGCTGACTCAGCCTGTGAGGGGTGGGCCTATCTCAGACAGGTGAGCTCCTCCTCTGCGTCCCATGGTCTGGAGACCCCAGCCTGTTCCAGGACCCCCCATCCTTGCCGCCTTCCCTCTTGCGATTGTGCAATAAGGGAGAGTCCTTACTGCCGGACGCTGTGGTTTGGCTAGGGTCCCGAGGGGGCGGTCCGGCTGGGGGGGCCCCCGAGGAAGAGGGGGGGGTCCGGGCTATTTTTGGTGCGAGGTCAGACCGGCCCAGCGGTTCCCACAGCCTGGGGGAAGGGTGCCTAGCCTAGGAGCAGGCACCCCTCGCAGTCTGGGGAACCCCTGTTGAGGAGCCCCCTGGAGGCGGGGTGCAGGACCCTCGGTCTCGCCCAACGCTTCCTCCCCTCTGGCCCAGGCTGCAGAGCTGGGAGGAGACCCGGAGCCTCATCCCGGAGAAAGGGCTGCTGGAGGAGGACTCAGATGTCGTCGTGAAAGGTGAGGACCCATCTTACGCACTTTGGATGTCCCCCCAGTCCCAAGCCTTCAGGGAATAATGTCTTTGCCTGGTGATCCTTTCTCGCCAGGTTGGCTGTACCGTGAGACCCGCGATCGAGGGGCACGGCCCTGGTTGCCCCCCCGCCGGGCCTGGTTCGTGCTCAGCCGGGACTCCCTGGACCAGTTCAGCAGCAGCGGGAAGGGGGCGCGGCGCCTGGGGAGCCTGGTTCTCACCAGCTTGTGCTCTGTGACCGGCCCGGAGCGCAGGCCCAAGGAGACCGGTGAGACCTTGTGGGGACTCCCTTACCTCCTTGGGCAGTAGCCCCAGCCGGCTCTGATTGCCCTGTCGGCCTTTCTTCCCGCCAGGTCTGTGGTCGGTAACCGTGTCTGGCCGGAAGCACAGTGTGAGGCTCTGCTCCCCGCGCCAGGCCGAAGCAGAGCGCTGGGGGGTGGCCCTGCGCAAAGTGATCGCCTCCAAGGCGCCGCTGGAGACCCCCACCCAGCTGCTGCTCAGGGACATTCAGGTACTGGAGAGGGGACTCCGTGGAGGAAGAGGAGGGCTGTGGGCCCCGCAGCTTTCTGCATTCGTGGGGGGCCCCCTTCTCCATCACCCTGACTCTTGCCCTGGCCTCCAGGAGAGTTGCGGGGACCCGGAGGCCGTGGCCCTCATTTACCGACGAAACCCAATTCTGAGGCACACCAGTGGAGCCTTGTACGCCCCGCTCCTGCCCCTGCCGTATGGCGTCAGCGCCCCAGGTGAGTGACTGGAGCCTTTGATTGGGGGACCTGAATGCCTTACCCCGAGAGACCTAGCAGTCCTCGGGGCACCTACCCAGCCCCTCACTTTTTAAAGGGTGAATCTGAAACCAGAAGCTGACCAGACTGCTACCAGGGGTGGTGGGATAAAGAACCAACACACACACACACACACACACAGTTCCCATGACCTTCTTTTCTGACTACTGTGTCCTCCATGAGTTTTTACCCTGTCTTCTATTTTTTCATTATACTCTTAAGACCATGCCGTACTAACTTTATGAGTGGTGGGAAAGCCACCGTGGTTGGGATCACGTGCTGGCCTCATCCAGCTGTATTTCTTCCCAAGTGGGTCTGGGGACTGGCCCAGTCCTCCAGCTAAAGGATTCAGGGGGACTGGCAGAAGAACCCAGGTTTTCTGACTCCAAGTCCAGCCTGTGTTCTGACCTGTAGTGACGGCTCTCTGTCCCCAGTTACAGAGTCTGGGTTTGAACTTCTGTCCTTCAGTCTTGTCCCTCTACCTTAGTGACTAGAAGTGCAGCTTTAGCAGATGGGCGGGGTGGGGTGGGGGGGGTCCTGGGAGGCAGGGGTTGAGATTTTGGCCTTGTGGGGTCCACTGCTTTCCCTTCACTCTTCCTGTCGTTCGTACTCTCCCCTCCTGGCCTCCCCCTGTCCCTTATACTCCCTCTGACCTCCCCTGGTTCGTGCCTTCCTCCCAGGGCCCAGCTCCGTGTCCCCTCTCCAAACCGTCCCTCCGCCCCCACCCTCCCGCAGGTCCTGGCTACGCACCCTTGCGAGAGGAGGCGGTACGGCTGTTCCTGGCGCTACAGGCCCTGGAGGGGGCGCGGCGCCCCGGGCCCCTGATGCAGGGTGTACTTCAGACCTGCCGGGACCTGCCTGCACTTCGTGACGAACTCTTCCTGCAGCTGGCTAAGCAGACCTCGGGCCCCGCGGGGCCCCCCGGGTTCCCCGATACCCAAGACCCCGCAGCCCTCCGGTACTGGCAGCTCCTCACCTGCATGAGCTGCACCTTCCGGCCTGGGGGAGCTGTACGAGGTCACCTCCTGGGACATCTGGAGAGGTGAGAGGGCTGGGGCGGGGCAAGGCCTTGGCACACCACCGAGGGAGCTATGGGGCTGGGAGAGAATGACGGGCCTTTGGAAAGGGGTTGGCAAATGGAGAACTGAGACCCGGAGAAGGAGAGGGACTTGCCCAAGGTCAGGGCCCCTGCTAATATGTACAACGCCATTGTAGGAATTACAGGATCATGTCTCACTTGCCCGCGGAGGAGTTGTAAAAAGGCGCCCCCTTGGAGCAGAGGAATAATCAAAAGGGTGCTTCTCCCCGAGGCCGATGCAGTCCAGCATCAGGGCTTTTAGGTTGGAAAGCGGCAGGCGGCTAGATTTTGGATTTCAGCTCGAAGGAGGAGGACCTTGGAGACTTTGGGGATTAGGAGGGGCAGATCGGAGAGAGCTGCCAGGAGCGTTAGGAAGTAATTCACCTCCGTGCAGAGCTCCAGAGGTCGATTCGGAAGAGCGTGTCTCTGGCGTAAAGTTGGAGGGGAGGGAGTGGACGAGATGAATTAAACTAGGAAGTAAGAATGTGAGAGGCAGGGGGAGGGGGAAGGCCCTCCGGGCACTGATCTGCGGGTTCGCCCTAACCCAGGACCGAGCGGGCGCTCCCGGATTCGGAACTGGCGGAGTACGCGCGCTTCATCCGCAGAGCGCTGGGCCGGACGCGCGGCCGAGAGCTCGTGCCCTCGCTGGCAGAGATTTCCGCGCTGAGCCGACGGCAAGAGCTGTGGTGTACCGTGCACTGTCCGGGGGCTGGTGCCTGCCCCGTGGCCATAGACTCCCACACCACAGCGGCGGAGGTAGGGCCAGAGAAAGACCCCTGACATTGTACCCCTGTCCTTCCCATGCCCGGCTCCCCTGGTACGCAGACCCGAGGTTCACCCGGGCCTGAGAGTCGTCACTTGGGTGACGGGTGTGTGTGGCAGGACTAGGGGAGCTGAAAGACCCCTGCGGTTGGGTCAGCCCCTCCGGAAGTCCTGACTCGCCCCGCACCGTCGTTCCCCCTCCAGGTTGCTCGGGAGCTGGTGGGGCGGCTGGGCTTGGCTCGAAGCCGCAACGCTTTCGCGCTGTACGAGCAGCAAGGGGCCCAGGAGCGAGCCCTGGCTGGGGGGACTCTCGTGGCCGACGTGCTCACCAGGTTTGAGAAGTAAATGTCCATCCCCAGCCCTGCTGTCCAGTAGCCCATCTTCCTCAGCTTCGGTCAGCCCCTAAGCAAACATTTATGAGCGCTTGCCACTTGCCCCGAGCGGTGTCGTAGCTGGTTCCGAGACGGACTCCCGCCCACCAGTGGTTTGCTGTCCAGCTTCCAGGCCCATCCCGGGGGTCCCCAGAGCCCTGGCCCCGCCCCCAACACCTGGCCCCTTTCCGCCCCAGCCGGGGCGGGGGGATGGGGGCTGCCCCCGAGTCGCTTAGCACTGGGTTCTCGAATGCAGATTGGCGGCGGAGGAAGCTGGCCCGGAGGACTCGCCCGACCCCGGTTGGAGACTGTGCCTGCGCCTTCACGGACCCCTGCGCCCCGAGGGGCTGTCCCCAGACGGTCACGAGCTGCCTTTCCTCTTCGAGCAGGTGAGGATCTCTAGCATTCACGCCCCACACACCCAAAAGCCTCCCGAGCCAGAATTCCCTCGCCGGGCCATCGTATTTCGGCGCTGTGGCAACCCCGTGGGAGGCTTTACTCGAAACCGGACTTAAGACGCCTCGCCCCGAGGTGTTTTCACGGCCGCACAGCCGCCGCTGCCTCGCTGACTCCGGCGCCTCTCCCGCAGGCTCACGCTCTGCTGCTGCGCGGCCGTCCTCCCCCGCCCGACGACACGCTGCGCGCCCTGGCGGCGTTGCGCCTGCAGAGCCTGCACCGAGACTTCTCCCCGCGGGCGCCCCTGCCGCGCCTGGACCGCTTGCTGCCGCCTCCCGCCCCGCCGCGTGAAGACCCTCCCCGCCCGATCTCCAGGCCTCCCCCGTCCGCCGCCCTGCTGGCCAGGGCATTCTGGAGCGCGGGCCTGGCCAAGAGGCCAGCGGAGCGGGTCCAGCGCGGCGGGGCGGGCAGCGCGGCGGGCCTCACGGCCCGGGAGGGAGGTGGTGGCGCCGGTATGGCGGCTGCTGTGCTGGGCGGCTGGAAGCGGCTACGGGGCATGGGCCGAGCTGAGGCCATGGCTGCCTACCTGACTCTGGCGGCGCAGTGTCCAGGGTTCGGCGCTGCTCGGTATGAAGTACTGGAGCTGAGCACGGTGAGGGGGAAAAGGGCGAAGGGGACTCTGGTGGCCCAATCCCTACACCTTTGCCCCAGAGCCAGAGGCCCCCACTAAGGGAGTCAACTCGTTCCCTACATGCACCTCAGCAGCCCATCTCAGACCCCAGGGGTCACCGGCCCTTGGGTTCTCCCAGTTCCGGAGCCCTAGCGCCCCCTCCACACATGCGCTGTGGATCATGGGGGTAGGGGGGGCACTGGGAAACGACTGCTCTCAGCCCTCTCCTCCAGCCTAAAATGATGCTGCAGTGTCCCCCTTTTGCACCCTGACTCTGCCTGTTTGTCCCCAGGAGGCTGGTGGGGGTGCTCCACAGAAGCTATTCCTGGGCCTGGGGGCCAAGGCGATGTCCCTCTCCCGACCTGGGGAGACTGAGCCCATCCACAGTGTCAGCTACGGTCATGTGGCCGCCTGCCAGCTAATGGGCCCCCACACCCTGGCACTGAGGGTGGGAGAGAGCCAGCTCCTCCTGCAGAGTCCCCAGGTGAGTGGAAAGAGGAGTGTGGAAGGAGGGAGGGAAAAGGCTGTTAAGAAACGTTTATTAAGCACTGAGCATGGGCCAGGTGCAGCTCACTCTAGGCACTGGTGATGGGACAGTGATGATGGAAGAGCTCCAGGAGTTTAATGCTACGATGGGAAGTGCAGTGTGACAGGAGGTGGCCTCAGCATTAGGTGGGATGGTCGAGAAAGTACAGGCAAAGAAGGTGATATTTAAACTGCTCATGGGCAGCTCTGGGGGAACAGCATGCCAGGTAGAGGGAATTGCAAATGCCAGGGCCCTGAGATGAGAATAAACTTCGCTTATGGGGAAGCACAGATAAGGCAGTGTGACCGGCACATCGTGAGGGAGTGATGTTGAGAAAGGAACAGTTGTAGGGGCAGCTCAGGTCAGGCCTTGGTAGGGAGCCTGGGTAGGGGGTGAGATAGGAGAGCCCCGTGGCCCCTGGTGCATCCTGACCTCTGCCCTCCCTTAGGTGGAAGAGATCATGCAGCTGGTGAATGCTTACTTGGCTCACCCCTCCCCGGAGAGGCCCTGCGGCAGTGCTGCTCCTCCCTGCCAAGACCTGCCAGACACCTCCTCTCCCAGCCAGCGCCGGGGCCTGGACGAGCCCCAGGGACAGTCTGGCTGTTTGGGGCAGCTGCAGAAATGAGCCTGCCAAGAGGTCACGACCTCCCTCCCTTCTCCGTCGTCTCTGGCCTGGACTGCTCTGAGATTGGAGGGAACCATGGACCCTTTTAGCCCTGCAGGGACAGGGCACACCCCATACCCAAGGGCTGCAATGGGTGCAGACAATTTTCTAGTTTGTTTCTTAATTTATTTGTAGAAGGAAAGCAAAAAAAAAATTCTTATTTACACAAACCCTTCCTGTGGGAGCGTTGTCAGTGGGACAAGTTGGAGCCCCATAGGTCAGAGCTCCACCCCTGGGACGCCCACACTCCGAGTTTTCAGCAGGGCTGAAGGGAGTCTGGACACCACAGGGCTCCACCCTTCTTGACTGTCTGGATTTAACCTCCTCCTGGCCATTGTGCTGCCACTGGCTGGTGGGTGGGGTAGAAAAGAGGGCAGCTGTGGAGGCTGCAATCACTTACCCTCTCTTCCCCACTGAGTGGAAGAGAGGTGGCCTGCTGGTGTCCCTGAGGCCGGAGGCCAGTGAGTCATCAGGACCACCACTACCCAGTTGCTACGCTGGTGTGTCTAGCTTGTAGGGCCCATCTTTGGTGTGCCTGCCTACTGCCTTGGGCCTGGATTGGAGAGAAGCCTGGGACAGGATTAGACCCAGAAACTTCTCTGGCATGGATAAAGGGCTTGTCAGGATCGGCTCAGCCCTGCTCCTGGGTTCTGTTTCTGCTTTATCAGGTTGGATTGGATTGGGTTGAATTTCTGAAGATCTATACCCTTAGGCACTGGGATTCCAGAGCCCCAGCTTTCCTGCCCTGCTCAGGATGCTGGTCCTTCAGTAGTCAGACCTCATCGGTGAGTAGAGCAGCCTGGGGCCATATTGATCTACCCTGGGGTAGGGACTTAGGCATGGACGATAGCAGACCTCAGTAATCAGTCCTCTGTAGCCCTGACAGTAGAGCTACCTCCAGGAAAACAGCCTCATTGTAGGCACAGGGATGTCAACAGAAACAGTGGACACACTAAGACCAGGACTAAGTGGCCATTCTACCACCCCATGCCTGGGCGCCGGGAAGGAACTTGAAGGGCCCTTTATCATCCCCATAGTCACAGACCAAGCCCTGATTATATTCACAACCAAGCTTTATTATCTTATTGGAGGTAAACAGGCACATCGAGGGTTAGGGCATGGAAGGGAGGGAGCACGGGTAGCTCCTGAGCTGCAGATGCACCTGAAAGAGTTGCTGGTGAGGGGAGTTTGGGTCAGAGGAACCGACCAGCATGATAGGAACAATGCTCATGGTCCAGGGGGAGTCGTGGGAGGACGTCACTGCTCCTGGGTGCCCCAGGAGATGTAGTCTGGCCGCGTGGCCGCGTGGTACTCGTCAATGAGCTCCTGCACAACCTCCCTGGACCTGTCCAGTTCATCAAAGTTCTCCTTGAAGATGTCCTCCTTGCGGAATTGCTCCAGGAAGGCCTCCCGCTTCCGCAGCTTGTCGTACTGCTGGCAAGAACTTTCAAAGAGCTGAAAGAGAAATGTCCGTGGTGGGAGCCAGTGCAGGATAGGGGGCGTTGGAACAGACCTGGGGAGAATGACGAAGGGGCAAGTGGAACAGAGTGGCCAGAGAAGACCAGGAGACTAGTCTCACCGAGGAGATGCTGGTGTGGTTGGCCATCATGAGCCCGCTGACCCGGTGGGCAGAGGGCAGGTAGGGAGACTTCCTGGACAGGGCCACCTGGATGCTGGCCGGGCCCCAGGGGATGAAGTTGGCCAACTTCCGTTCCCGGATCCTCTGCAGGCTCTTGTGGACCTGGAAGTGGGGGCAGCGCACAGGGGTGGTGGTGGTCGCCTCTCCTCTACCCCTGCAGGTCCCAGGGGTGGAATGAAGGGGCCTCACCTACCTGAGTGGGGTCCACCTCGCCCTGGATGATGTTGAGGATGGCGATGTAGCAGTGGTTGGTCTGGCGATCCCGGCCGGTGGACACCATCACGTTCTTGGGCTGCAGCAGCCGCCTCATGACATCCAGGACCGTGGTCTTCCTCACACTGGCCACCTGAGGGGAGAGTGGGCCACGGGGACCAGGCCAGCACTCAGGGCACAGCCCACACATGCATGGACAGAGACAACAGGCCACAGGTGGCCCCCACCAGACTGGGGGCAGTACGGTCTCTTTGGGCCGTGTCTTCAGATTCAGGTCTACACTGAGCCTCTGCTGTGGGGTTGGGACTCTGAGCTGGGCTCAGCTCAGCAACCTCATGCCCCTGTGTGGGAGCATCAGTGGGTCCCCTAGTACAGCCCAGGCCCTGCAGGGGAGCCAAAGGCAGGGGGAGAGGACAGCCAGTCAGCAAGGAAGTGGTCCAGTCAGTGCTGGTCCCTGAGCACAGAGCCTGCTGGGCCAGCAGGGAGAAGAGAAAGGCCAGGTGGGGCCTCCTGGGCCAGGGGCAGTTGGGCCTGGGACACTGAGGCCCCTCTTACCGACTGGTCTGTGGTGAGGGGGGTGTAACCAGTCATGAGGAAGTGGAGCCGTGGTGTGGGAATGAGGGAGGCGATGAGGCCGATGAGGTCATTGTTCATGTAGCCCGGGTAGCGCAGGGTGGTGGTGCTGGCAGACATGATGGTGGACACCTGGGGACAGGGACAGCATGCTGTGGGTGGGCCTGGTCAGGGGGTGTTCCCTTCCGCAGGCAGCAGCCCAGGAGTGGGGGCCCACCAGCTGGTTGATCTGGGAGAAGGACGGGTTCTGGATGTGCAGGCGGTCCGTGGCGATCCGGTTCAGGGCTGTGTTGTCCAGCACCACCTGGGGGGACAGAAGAGGGTCACGGCACCTTTTTGAGGAGAAAGGGGGCAGAGAAAGAAGTCATTAGCTTAGCCCCCTTCTAAACTCCAAAACCAGGAATTCAGTGTGTTAATTTAAAAGAGAAGGACTGTGTCTGGGGCATCGTGAGACAGGTTTCTACCATCCAGCGCAGTAAATAAATGTTTGACTATCCCCATGAGCCAGGCATGGTGTGTGGCTGCTCTGGAGATAACAAGGAAAGTAACCAGGCTGGTCTTCCCCCTCACCAGGTCACCAGACTAGCGGCGGGAGCTTGACATTAAATGTAAAACAACAGAAAAGGATAGTTACAGCCTGAAATACGCACAAAGGCATTTGACTTTGACTTGAGTGGTCAGCAAGGTTTCTGCTAAGAAAGTGACCCTGGGGCTGAAAATTTAAGCATGAGCAGGCATGAAGAGGCTAAATGGAGACACACAGGGGACTGTGGGCAACTTGGCATCAGGTACTTATTTCATAATTTGGGGCACCAGGAATGGCTTTGTGGGTCCTCTTGTTTTCTCGGCTGGGGCTCAGGAAGGGCAGGTGTATGTGTCCGTCTGGTTTGGAGAGGGGGACTCAAGTCCCCCACTTCCTCCTCTGTGCTCACCACACAGTCTGCGTTCTGGGTCAGCCGCTTGAGCGTGAGCAGGGAGTTGTAGGGCTGGACCACCACGTCGCTCATCTCGTCCTGGTTGGGAAACACTGAGTACGTCTGCACCAGCTTCTTGGGGTACCTGGCAGTGAGGAAGAGGGAGGAGGGAAGGTCGCACAGTGAACTGAAGGACTCTCATCACTGTTCATCTCTGTCTTCTCCAGGGATAACAGGGGCCATTCCTTTCCAAGGGCCACCAAACTCATATCACAAAAGGGTTTGTATAAGAGGGCAGAAGTGAGTCTTCCCAGCACAGGAGCCAAAAAGCAGAAGCCAAAAGCATCAAACCCTGTAGGTCCCCTCCTCTCCCTAGGTAAACCCCCAGGAATGACTGCTTCCAAGATGCTGCCTAGGTCGCCAGGCCCTGTTCCTTCCTATGGCTCAAAGGGCTAGTAGCAGGCCTTCCAGTCCAAGAGAAAAAAGTGACAAAAAAAAAAAAAAAAAAAAAAAAAGACAGACAGACAAGACATTACCCAGGAAGCTAGGGCTAACACCCTCTCCCCAAACACAGGCTTACCTGTCATTCAGTCGCTCGAGGAGGTAGGAGCCCAGGCCAGAACCCGTACCCCCGGCGATGGAGTGACACAGCACGAAGCCCTGCACCGGGAGGGATGGAGAGACAGTCCCCAGGGACCTGGGGAGAGGCTCCAGGCTCGTCTCGTTCCCCACTCCCAACACACACGTCTCAGGCCTTCCTCTGTGTCCACCCAGGCTGAGGCTCCCCGGGAAGAGTGACTCATATCTGAGAAGCGGATGCCATCCAGGCTAGGGTCTCCTTGAAGACAAGGACTGGACCTTATTCGCCTCGATATCTCACATCTGAGGCTCAATAAATAAGGCCTGACTTGAAGTGCCCTCCTCGTCCGTCCCCCCCGCCCCGTTCAAGGCTACCTGCTGACCTTTCCCCAGCACTTGGCAGCTTCCTTGTTTTTTCCTTCCCTTCAGTGGGGCGGAACCTCACCTCTAGGCTGTCACTGCCATCTGCTTCTCGGTCTATGATGTCAAAAATATCTTCGTGGATTTTCTCACCCTGCACAGAGTCACCGGGAGGGAGGATCAGGACGAAGGTTCTGGAGAGCATGTCCTTTCAGCACCAGTAACTCTACCCGGGGACACTGCTGCCATCCTCAAGGAGAGCCACGGCTGCGGCCCTCAACCCAGAAAAGCTGCTTTGCACATGATTTGCACAGTTTGCATAAACCTCTCCCTGGCTGTCCCTCTTGTTAGGGTATCTATCCCTTTGTCTGCTATTATTGTTAATCAGGTCTAGTTAGATTCCCAGGCTGCTTGAGCCTGCCTTACCTAGGGGAGAGGACATCAAGGGTCTCTGAGATGGCCACCTGAATACCTGGGAGAATCCACTGGCCCAGTTGTTGCCAGCTCCTCCTCCGTGCTCTGACAGGTAGATGTTCTCTGGGTTGTAGAGCTTGGCATAGGGCGAGTTGAGGATGGAGTGGATCACCCGGGGCTCCAGGTCCAACAGCACAGCCCTGGGGATGTAGTGCTCATCGTCGGCCTGTCAGCGGGAGTCCAGGAGGGCGCCCACTCAGCTATGGCTGAGTCTGCCATCCTCCTGACTCTGGCTGCTGCTTGCCCTCCCTCCTCCAGCCAGCCGCCCGGGTCCCTCTGCCCAGTCAGGGTTCCCAGTACCGGGAGTTTGCCCTTCCCTTCAGGCCTCCTGGCCAAGTCGCTGGGAGCACCTGGTAGAAAAAGACGTCCTTGCGGTCAGTGCCCTCGGTGGCGAATTCCTCCACGATGCCCTCGGGGCTGATACCATGCTCGGCGCACAGCTGTTTCCAGAACTCGAACCCAACTAGGGGATGGGGAGAGATGCCTGGTTCTGCTAGAGTCATAAGGCCCCAGAAGCCCAGGGTTAGATTCACAGGCTGTCACACTCAGAGGCTGGATCCAAGACGCCTGGTCTGGGAGCCGTGACAGCCTTGGGCTGGAGGCGCAGCTCTGGGTTTGGGGCTGGTTCATCATGCGCAGTAAGGCAGGGGTCATGGGAGGAAAAGGGGAACTGGAGGATGCCAAGCGCTTGGGTGGGACCCGAAAGAGCAGAACCGGAGGAGACTGGAGGGCCCCCGGCGCACGCTCGCTCACTCTGGTTGCCGCACTGGCCCAGCTGCAAGGTGATGATCTCCCGGGGCATCGCTCTTCAGAAGCGGGCGTTCCAGCCCGGCCCGGCGGGAGTCAGGGACACAGACGAAAGCCTAGCAGCCGGACGCGCAGGACGTGGAAAGCGCGCTCTCTCTTCGTCTTTTGACGTGGGCGCTCGGTCTGCGCGTGTGCAGTGCGGGTCTCCCCGCGGCCGGCGGGCCAGGATGCCCAGGTTGGGCATCATTTTCACCAAAACACTTGCAGCTGGAATTCAGCACAGGCGCAGAGTGAGGCCACGCCCTCTCCGTAAACCACCTAGCTCCGCGCCTGCGCGACGAGACTGGCTGGGGCGGCAGGGTTGCGACCCCAGTGTTGGGGAGGTGAGGGGAGGGGCGGGGACAGCGGCTCAGTGGTGTGGAGTCCGCCGCGCGGTGTAGGCAGGTGAGTGACTGCTCGATGGAGGGGCTGCAGTCAAAACAGTTTTTTTCTTTTTAATTTTTAAATTAAGTATCTCTAACAGAAAATTGACTATTTGAATCACTTTGAAATGTATCATTCTATGGCAGAAAGTACATTCACGTTGTTCTGAAGGCCTCAGGACCATTCATGCCCAGAACTTTGTTGTCTTTCCAAACTGAAACTCTGTTCCCACAAACAGTAACTCCCCATCGCCATTCTACTCTGTCTCTGTGATTTTGAGTGTCCCAGGTACTCGCACAGGTGGGATCACACAGTCTTTGCCCTCTTGTGTCTGGCCTAATTCTCTTACCATAATGTCTTCAGGCCTACTCCATGTTGTAGCTAGTGTCAAATTTTCACTCTTTTTTAAGGATGTATAACATTCCATCGTGTGTGTATTTTATATATATATATATACATATATATTTATATATATGTATATATAAAATATTTTTATATATTTATATTTATATATATTTTATATATTTATATTTATATATTTATATAAAATATATTTATATATTTATATATATTTATATGTTATTTATATATATTTGTATATATATTTATATTTTATATATATATAAAAATGGAGGCCTGCAGAACAATGTGAACAAATATATATATATTTTTTCTCACATTTTGTGTTTATGCATTCATCTGTCAACAAACCCTGGGGATGCTTCCACGTATTAGCTATTGGGAATAATTCTGCTTTGAACATGGGTGTACAAATATCTGAGTCTCTGCTTTCAGTTCTTCTGGGTCTACACTCAGAATTAAAATTGCTGAGTCATGAGGCAATTTCATGTTTAATTTTTTGAGGAATTGCTGTACCCTTCTCCACACTGCTGCACCATTTTACGTTGCCACCAGCAATGCATTAGGGCCCCAGTTTCTCCACATCCTTGCCAACGGCTTCTCTCTCTTTCTTTTTTTCTTTCTTTCTTAATAATAGCCATCCTAATGAGTGTAAAGTAGTATCTCATTTTGGTTTCTATTTTAACTTAAATTAGAGTTTGAAACATACAAGCATGACTTTGTTCTTTTACTATATATATATTTTTTAAGATTTTTTTATTTGTTTATTTTAGAGGGGAAGGGAAGGAGAGAGGGAGAGAAACATCAGTGTATGGTTGCCTTCGTGCGTCCCCTGCTGGGAACTGGCCTGCAGGGAACCGGCCTGCAACCCAGGCATGTGCCCTGACTGGGAACCGAACCGCGATTGTCTGGTTCACAGGCCCGAGCTCAATCCACTGAGATACACCAGCCAGGGCTCTTTTACTATATATTTTTGTTTTGAAATTATATATTAATGGTATGAGACTGTAATATTCTTTTGTAACCTGCATTTTCCACCCAGCAGTAGATTTTTGTAACTTAGCAATGTTGATATCTGTAGACTTGTTTCATTCTTTTTAACTGCTTTATAGTATTTCGTCAGATAGATAAAACCAATTCATTCTGTTTCCACACAGGGGCGATTTTATTTCCACTTATTCCCTGCTACCTCGAAGGAGTATAGGATTTGTTTGCTTGTGAACAGGAAGGAAGATATTTCTTCCTGGTTTTCATTTTCCTCCACCCGCATCCACCCTCTGGTTGTTGGATCTGAATTTTTGTCAATACCACGGCTGCTCAATGAGGTCTTTTGGCTGCAATTTGAAGTTACAGTCACAAGTGAAGTCGATTCTATTTTCTTTAGAACAGAATATTCTAGTGAATATTTTTGTTAGTGACCTTCAGAATTGCCTGTTCACGTCCTTTGCCCATTTTTCTATTTACGCAGACAAAGCGATCCATCTTTTCCTTCTGGTTTGCCCCTGTTAAAGAAGCCTTCCCCTCTCCCCGCATCATAAAGCTGGGTTTTCTGTGCCTTCTCCAAAAGCCCCATCTTGGTTTCCCTCGGTCCCTGTAGGTCTTTAGTTCATTTGAACTTATTTGGAGGCCTTCTGGAAGACAGGGATCTCCTTTGTCTTCTGCATATGGACAGCCAATTGTCACCTAACCGATTATTGAAGCGTCGGTCTCCTCCGCCTCCGCAACACTCCAAGCCCGCGCCCAGATCGCGGGCCGCCTCTGGCCTCTCTTCTGCTCGGCTGGGCGGTGCGTCCCAGTCTGGCTGGCTTTCTCCTGGGGCTGCTGCAGAGGCGCTAAACCACCGCCGCCAAGACTCACGCTCAGACAATGTTTTTTTGCTTTCTTTTCTCTCTTTTTAAGAGAACTCGGCCGCCTTCTAGCGCCGACCGCTAGGAATCCCCTGGGCTTCTTTAGAAGAGTCTGGCTTGCCCCACGCCCACCCCCTCCCCGGCCTCAGCTCAGTTTCCCTCCCTTCGCCCTACACAGGCTGCCCGCTTGTTTCCTCCAGCCAGGCTGAGAGACGATCCCGAGCAGCCGCCTGCAGGACGGGCTGCTTCGCCCTTTCAGGGAGGGTTTGGCTGCACCCTTTGAAGTTTGAAGGTGGGGTGCACGCTCCACCGTTAGCCTCGCGCCTCCCCTCTCGGCCAGAGTCGCTCCTCCAGGGCCAGCTGCCCTCAGAGGCTGTGCCAGGCCCCTCTCTGAGTGTGCCCGGGTGAAGAGGAAGGCTTCAGAGATGAGAGTCAACCTGCCAGGCCTCCCTCCTGGTGAGTGTGGGTCAGCTGTTTGCTTCCTGGAAGATAAGCTGGAAGCAGTTTGTGACCACTTGTGAAACACAAGAGTTTAATTTCAACCTTTTCTTAGGATGAATAACAGTGCATTGCTTTTCCTCCTGTTTTCGCAGATGTGGGGAACGTCCTTCAAACCCCGTTTTATAGGCGAACAGGTCAGAACGTGTGAATTTCTCTGAGTTGGAGAAGTCGCAGAGTCAGTTTCCTCTAAGAAGCCACCTCTGACCAGCGAAAGGCTCCTCCTAGTCTGTAGACGCGGACTGGAAACGGGTGCTTGTGTACATCAGGAGAGCGGAATGTGAATGCTCCTGGGTGGTAGCAGGTGTGCTTGTGCTTTCCATTTCTGCTGAGAAATGACCAGTTCGTGTCTGTTAAGGGCAGGGGACCAGCACTCAGCACTGTGCCAGAGTCATGGACAGCACTCCGTACACATGAACTGTAGCCACGGTTATCACCAGATGCAGTAGGAACTGAAAGGTAGTTTGGCTGCTGTTACAGATGAAGGCTCTTGTGCAGGGTTAAAAGCAAAATGAGTGGTTGCTTTAAATAGATTTTTAAATATTAAAACCTACTTATTTGTCATGGTCCTATAGATTTGGTTTTCTATCTGACTTTATGGAGGTTGAGCAAAAGGCCCAGGTTCATGATCTTTCTAATGGGTTTCAGATCCAGAGTCTCAAGGTCATTACCCATGATTACTGGGCATTGAGTTTAATTTGCTTGGCTCCATATTCTATGATAATGTACTGGGACGAGGCATTCTTTTGTCCGGGGCCTTGGTCTGGGTCTAATATAAGTGTAGCATTTGTAAACTAACAAGCTGGGTGAATGTCTTAAGCCTTTATTTGACATTCCAGGTGGAAAAGACATTATTTGGGCTGCACCTTCATTTCTGTCTTTTCCTGGACACCTGACCTGCCATTTTTCAGGAGCTCAGGTATGTTGGGGAGGGAATGAGGCAGAGGTGTGAGGTGGGGAAAGGAAGGTGTGTCTCAGGGACTGGGAGGAAGAAAGCTAGAGCAGCTTTAGATCTTGAGACTGGGATCCTATGGCTCCAGGGAGTTTAACTTTCAAAAGGAAGCGCAGGGAAGATTTAATGAAGGTGAAGGTGAAGAGCTGAAGCTCTTACTTTAACTCTTAAGTTACCTTTACTTGAAGGTAGGTGTATGCTAAGTTCGCACTTTGGTTATGAAATAGAACACAATGGGGTATTTTGTTCTGTGTTCTTTTCTTTAAAAAAAATTATTTGTTTATTTTTAGAAAGAGGAGAGAGAGAAAGGGAAAGAAACATCACTGTGTAGTTACCTCTTGCACGCCCCTAACTGGGCATCTGGCCTGCAACCCGGGCGTGCGTCCTGACTGGAAATTGAACCTGCGACCTTTAGGTTCAATTGGCACTCAATCCACTGAGCCACACCAGCCAGGGCTGTGTTGTTTTCTCAAGGAAAAGGAAATAAGCCTAAGAGTAATTCTGTTTGTGGTCATTTGCTCATTCATTCATTTGTTCTGCACCTTTTTACTATGCAGAGTACAATAATAGGCGCTGTGGAAGTAGAGGTAACGGACCCAAGTGCCCATGGCCTTGTGGAGAAGACACACAGCAAGGTTAGCACACAGTGCAGAGTGGAGAGCCTAACTTGACGGAGCAGGGAGAGGCCAGAGAATTGGGAAGACTTTTTGGAGAAGGTGGTTGCCTGGCCTAGACTTGAGTGTCCCAGTACGAAATGACCAGGTGGGAAAAATGGACAAGTGTACAAAGCAATATGAAGGAAAACCAACACCCAGAAAAAGATGTATAAATGCCACCCAAGTGGCATTTAAAGCCATGGCCATGAATAAGGTCATCGAGGGAGAATGAATGCTGTGGGGTGGCCCTGTATTGGAAGAGGATTGGAATAGAACCTAACAGAATACAATGCTTAAGAGGTAGAAAGGAAGACTGTATTGCAAAGAAAAATATAGGCGTGAGCAGGGGAAAAAAACCAGAAGAAACACTAATGCATACCAGTGAGGGTCATTGCTGACCCTCTTCTTTTCTGGCAGAGCCCGGGTTTTGTTCTGCATCCCACCCTTCTTCCAGCAGAAAACCCTAGTTCATCCAAGCTGATTACGGTTATCACAGTTTCCTAGCCAGGAGCTCATTTAAGAGGGGACATACGATGCAATTCAGGTCAATGAAATGCGAGGAAAGTTTCCTGGGGGCTTCTGGAGAAGGTCTCCTCACTGGTTAAAATAGACACACAGGAAGAGACACCCTCTTCTTGTTGCATGTTGTCACTTGTGGATATGGCACCTCGAACTGCTACCACCACTGTCCTTTAACTGCAGAGAGCGTCTTGGGGAGGAAGCCTCCTGCTATGGGTGGTAGAGCAGAAAGACAGGGGACACCTGGGTCCCTGATGACATTGCTGAGACATCAGATGAACCAGCCCTGGAGCTTCCCCATGTCTAGACCTCTTCAGCTGTGGGATATATTTTTTCTCTTATGGTTTAAGCCAGTGGTTTTCAACTGGTGGGCCACAGTACACAGTGCGCCACAAGACTTTATAAAACATGTAATACCCGAGGTTTTAGTCAGGGGCACTGACCTATTTTCCTTTCGATTGTCAAATAAAAACATGACAAAGCTTTGCACAGTGGCAGCATCAAGGCCAACGAGGTTTATCTGAGGAGCGACAATTGCTAATTGAAAGGAAAAAAAAATGACAACAGAAAACACCAGGGCGGCGGGGGCGTGGGCTGGGTGGGTCCCGATGGGTTTCCGAGGGGCCCTTCCAGGATCTCTCTTAATAAATAAAAAAAAAAAAAACACCACAATAGCCATTCAGTATGAATGAATCAAATTTATACCTGTTTTTTTGTCAGATTGGCAATAATATAGTATACTTTTTGGTGTGCTGCAGAATTTTAGTAATGAGTTAGATGTGCCGTGAGGTGAAAAGGGTTGAAAATCGCTGGTTTAAGCTGTTCTGTTTGGACTTGCAGCTGAGAGCGCGGCCATAGAGAAGCAGACTGCAGAAGCCCAGGAAGGAGAAAGCGGCAAACAGCCAGTGGGGCGGCATCTGAGGCTGCGGGGAGATGGTGGATAAGGAGACGCCAGAGGAACCTTTGGGTCCGGGGGAGCGTGGTGACTTTGGTGAGGACGGTGATCCTGGGCCATGGGAGGAAAACCCAGATTCCAAAAGGTTACTTACCCTTACACATAGTTGGCGCTAACGAAATCATATTTTGTCATTTGAGAAATTATAAAATTGAAACATGAGTGGAAAATAACAAGGTGAGCAGGGACTATATAGACTTTAAAACAAGGATTTTAGCCCTGGCTGGTGTAGCTCAGTGGATTGAGCGTGGGCCTGCGAACCAGATGATCGAGGTTCAATTCCCAGTCAGGGCACATGCCTGGGTTGCAGGCCAGTTCCCTGCAGGTCAGTTCCCAGCAGGGGAGGCACAAAAGGCAACCATACACTGATGTTTCTCTCCCTCTTTCCTTCCCTTCCCCTCTAAAGATAAATAAATAAACTCTTTAAAAAGAAAAAGAAGATACATATTTTAAAAAAAACAAGGATTTTAATCTGGGGCCCACGGATCGCCTCCAGTGTATCTATGGCTACAGTTTGGGGATCTGTGAATTCTAATTTTTTGGTCACCTCTAACAGAAATTTAGCCTTTCCTTCAATTAGGTCTAGAGGCATCACACCTCGGTAGCATTAGCAGTACCTGCGACTATGCCACCTATAAAAGTCACACCTGCTTTAATATCACATCACAGTTTGATGAATATGTTACAAAATATTGTTTATAGTCACCACTACTTGAAAACAAAGGGTATCTTTGCCTTGGCCCGGTAGCTCAGTTGGTTAGAGCATCATCCTGATACCCTAAGGTTACAGGTTCGATCCCTGGTCAGGGCACATACAGGACTCAACCAGTGAACGCCTAAATGAGTAGAACAGAGAACTGTTGTTTCTCTCTCGCTCCTCAATCTCTCTCTCTCCCCCTCCCTCCCTCCATCTAAGATCAATAAATAAGAATTAAATAAATAAAAGTCAACAAATAGAACTTCAGAAAAAAGAATATATGAGCTATCCACTTCAAGATTTTTTAAATTGTAGTGCATTAATAAAGGACACACAAAAATAAAAGAAGCATGTGCATTACTATGTCACAACTTTAAAAAAATCGATTGTAGCAACTGTATGTCAATATCATTGATTTCCATGGTAATTCTATGTGTATGGTTGTATGCGTTCACAGACATTACCTGCCAGACTGCCAAAGACATTCCTGATGTGAAAAAAAGGTTAAGAACTCCAGCTCTGGGGCAGGGAGAGCAGGGGAGGCGTGTCCACCGGAAATGGGCCTGTCGCGTGTGAGGAACTCACTCTTTAGCACACAGGGCAGGCGTCCCTGTTGAAATGCTGAAGGGATGGAGAGGGGATTGTGAGAGCCAAGGTCCCTGAGGATGCTGGAGCTATTCGGATGCAGGGCTCAGGTGGAGAGATTAATACAGGAAGGAAACTTTTCCCACAATAAAAGAGAGGAAAGGATGAGTGTAGATAAAAATAAGTGTTTTAGTGGGGTGGGAGTGCCGGCAGGAAGTTGAGGGGGTTCTGCCTGATGGCTTCTATTTTCACCGTGAAGTAGGAGTGAAGTTGTCTGCTGCGGGTGAGAATGAGGGGAGGCAGGCGATAAAGGCAGGGAACAAAAGAGAGGGTTGACACAGACAAGTAGAAGGACTACCAGTCCAGTGGGGCAGGGAGGTGGGGCAGTTAGAGACCACCAGTTGTCATGGCAACAGTGGGGGGTATATGGGTAGGAGTTGGGGCAGAAAGTCAGCTAGAGGCAGGGCTGGAATTTTACCAGGAGGTTAGGGTGAGGAGCGGAATGAAGGAAGGCTGGATCAAAGTGTCCAGGCTGCGTGGAGAAGGATGTGAAGCCGGGAAGGGCTGATAGCTTGGGAGAGTGAAGCCAACTGTGGGAAGAATGAGACAACGGGAATGAGAAAGTGGTGGTACGGGAGTGAAGCAGTCAAGTTCAAGGGTGAGGAGTAGTTGGTGGGATGGCAGGTGCTGAGGGCTGTCCACACAGTGTGGGTGGGTGACAAACAGGAAGGTAGGAAAGGGCATTGGAGGTGAGGAGGTCAAGGAACAGCCAGTCCGGCCAGGACCATCCTTGTGGATGTCAGCATTTCTAGGATGAAGGTAAAGCTTAGAGTGGAGAGAAGGCCTGAAGAATGTGGAAGGGTGGAAGCAGGCAGATTTTTGGAACAAGTGGTGGAGTGTGGTGGTGTTGGGTAACATATGCCTCGAAGGAGGAAGGTTATTGCAATGAGGTCAAATAGTAGTGGTTTAAAAGTAGCAATAAGGAGATAAAAGAATGCCTACCCCTCCATGCTCCTTGCTGTGTAGCCAGGACTTCAAAAAACAGACAAAAAAAAAAAAAAAACAACCTACCCTTCGGTAAAGAGGCCGGAGAGAATAAGACAGTTGTGGACCAGATACAAGCTAGTACAGCGGTTTCCAACCTCAGAAGACAGTTTCCCTCCATGTCCCACCCCAACCAAGGGGCTTCTATACACCAGCAAAGGCCTGTTTGGTTTTATCACAGTGGTAGGGGAGGAGGTACTGGCATTTGGTGCCTAAAGAACAGAGATGCTCAGCATCTTGCAGGGTCCCTTAGTGATGAATTGTCCTGTCCCCAAATGCCAGTAGCACATCTCATGCACTTTGTAGATGAGGAGATGAGGGTTCAGAGAGCCGATATGTGTAATGTTTTGGAACTTCTGTAGTCTTTAAAAAAAAAAAAAGATTTCATTTCTCTTTAGAGAGAGGGGAAAGGGGGAGAAAGAGATAGAGAGAAACATCAATGTGAGAGAGAAACAGCCATTGGTTGCCTCTGGCAGGCCCAACCAGGGACTCAGCTTGTAAACCCAGGCATGTGCCCTGACTGGGAACCAAACTATTGGCAGAGCGGCCACAGCCTGCTAGAGCTGGACGGGACATGGAGATCATTAGTAATCAGGCCTTCCCAACCTTTCCCCTCGCTGTTCTCAGAGATGTGCAGCACCCCGAGGAAAAGGAAGGGAAGAGGCAGTTTGCTGGGGGCGGGGAGGTATCTGCCTGGGTGCCCTAGGGACAGAGCAGCACCCATTTTAAGCGCCCTAGTCTTTTTCAGCTTTTCATTTTACGAATGAGGGAATGGAGGCTTGTTTCTTTTTCCTTTTTGAAAACGTTTTTATTGTATTTTTTTCATTACTATTTCGTTTTCTATACGCCCCTCACCACAAGGCTTGTTTCTTTTTCAGAAAAAGTATTTGCATTATGTATGCATAATAGTATTAGTCTTCATGGTCTGTATTTTTCTTTCTTTTGAAAGTTGTGCCTCACCTTCCTTTTTACAGTAAATATGATTTCTTTTTTTTTTTAAGATTTTATTTATTTATTTATTTATCTTTAGAGGGGAAGGGGAGAGGGAGAGAAACATCAATGTATGGCTGCCTTTGATGCATCTCCTGCTGGGAACTGGCCTGCAACCCAGGCATGGGCCCTGACTAGGAATCGAACCTCGATCCTTTGATTCGCAGGCCCGAGCTCTATCCACTGAGCTACACCAGCCAGGGCAAGATTTCTGTTAGACTCACGATGTATTTGTGTTGGTGCCTTCGTCACAGCTCCTTTCCACGGTCCTGTTGTCCCGGCTGTTCGTGCTTCTGTGTCTTCACAGGTGGTTTTCCTGATGCGATTCAAAAACATTTCCAATGTGACAAGAGATTGTGTTTTCTGCTACCGTGTTACTATATTGTTATATTTAATAAGTAGAGCTCTTTAAGCATCTGGGGTTAAATTATTATTGCTTTATGTCTTTTTAAATAAGTTTACTTTTTACTGTATTTTTTTCATTACCATTTCCCCCTTATACTCTCTTCCACCTTCACTCTCCCCTCCCCCTACTGTAATTTTATATTTATATATGTGTGTATGTGTGTGTGTGTGTGTATATATATATATATATATATATATATATATATATATAAATTTTGGTCTATTTTGACTATTGATGTCAGTACCTCTCTCCAACTATGTCCGGTTAGTGGATTTGGCTAATTAAAACTACTTAAAAGCCCTGGCCAGTGTGGCTAGGTTGGTTGGAGTGTCATTCCATACACTGAACGGTCACTGTTCGATTCCCGGTCAGGGCTCATGCCTAGGCTGCAGGTTCAATCCCCATTCTGGGTGTGTGCGGAAGGCAACTAATCAATTTCTCTCTCTCTCTCTCTCTCTCTCTCTCTCTCTCTTTCTTGAATGACAATAAAATAAACCTTAAAAAAACTATTTAGGAGATGACTAGAAAAGAACTTTTGACCTGGTTTTATTTTCCCGCTCTCCATCACTTGGTGAAATGCACACCAAGCTCCGAGAACAGTTCTTTAGCTGTCTCGCCAGAAACAGGAAGGTCTGCCCCTGACCGATGTGGCTCGGCGGGCTGGGTGTGGTCCGCAGAGTGAGAGGTCCCGGGTTTGGCAGTCGGGGTCGCGCCCTGGTTTTAGGTTCGGTCCCAGGGTGCTGCGTGTGTGAGAGGCAGCCAGTCGCCATTTCTCTCTCACGTCTCCCAGTCACATCTCAGACGGATGTTTCTCTCCTCTTTCTACATCCCTTCCCCTCTAAAAATGAACGAAACCTTGAAAAAAATCAGAAGACCCAGCCCTATATTCACCTTTTAACATTTTTTTAAATTTTATTTATTTATCTTTAGAGGGGAAGAAAAGGAGAGAGGGAGAGAAATATCAGTGTATGGTTGCCTCTTGTGCATCCCTTGCTGGGAACTGGCCTGCAACCCAGGCATGTGCCCGGACTGGGAATCAAACCGTGATCTTCTGGTTTGCAGGCCTGCACTCAATCCACTGAGCTACACCAGCCAGGGCTCACCTTTTAGCATTTTTTATTAGTGATTTTTTTAGTTTGTTTTGGAGCTCTTGCTTTCTTAGTCCTAGCCTGCCTGCCCCTCTGGCTCCTTATCTCTTCAGACTATGACTTTGGCTGTTGACCCTGGGCCTCTGCAAGTCTGTGACGGTTCTGAGATTTCCCCAGTGAAAATTGAGAGTGATAGAAGCGAGTCAGCAAGTGTGCTTTCTGGATGGACCAAGACCAAACAGGTTGAAACAGTGCTCCTTCTGTTGAATCAGCCAGTGATCACATAAGCCAGGAACCCGGGAAACAAGCAGTGCCCAGCGCCCTGGGCTGCGGCGCAGGAGTGCCGCTTGGCTTCGGGTGCTCTTTGTTAATCACGCTCCGGAGCAGGCATTCTCAAACCGGTCCGCGTGTGGGGATCAAAGCCAGCTTAGCCTTATCTTCCCTAATCTGAGTTGACAGCTGTGTGACACGGTCCCTCCCCCTTGGCATGTCTTAGAAGTGTTTGAGAGTGCAAAAAAATATATATTTTGTACTCTGGAGCCCTTGCTTTGTCAGTGTAGATTTGGGTTTTGAAAGGAAAAAGTAAAGTTGTCTTTATTACAGGAAACCTGAGACATGACTGTACAAAGAAAACCCTAAGGGAGTATAAAAAGAGGCCACTAGAACTAATAAGTGAGTTTAGCAAGGATACAGGATACAAGACCCATATACACATATCGCTTATATTTTCAATTAAAAATTTGTATTCTTCATTTTAAAAAATCGTGGTAAAATGTACATAACAAAGGTTACCATTTTAACCATTTTAAGTGTATCGTTCAGGGCCACTGAGTACACCGTGACACTGTTGTGTCGCCATCAAGGTATCTTCTTAACGTGCAGAATTTTTGATTGCTACGCATGTAGCTAGCTACACACACATATACACGGGAATATATAGTGAAGAAATGGGGAAGTCTTGTATATGACCTGCATTTCTTTTTTAAAAAATATTTTATTTATTTACTTTTAAAGAGAAGGTTAGGGAGGGAGAAGGAGAGGGAGAGCAACATCGGTGTGGGAGAGAGACATGGATTGGGTGCCTCTCGCACATGCCCATGTGGGGACCTGGCCCGCCACCCAGGCCTGTGCCCTGACTGGGAATCAAACTGACGCCCTTTCTGTTTGCAGGCTGCTGCTCAACCCACTGAGCCACACTAGCCAGGGCTATATTACCTGCTTTTCTACTTCAAGACAGAAAAATGTTTAAGCGCTGAGTTATACGTATAACTGACTTACCAGCCAGTCTGTGACTGCGTCAGATTTCTCACACTTCCTTGGGAAGAGAGGAAAAAAACTAATAAATCTGTTAATGGTAGATGACAGTTTATACCATGTGAAATAACCTCAACCAGGTTACTATTAGTTTAAACACTACAACATCAAAACATATTTGTGGTAGTGAATATAGGAAATACAGGTAAGCAGGAAGGACTGATACTGCCCTTTTAGGAATTCGTAACGATCCCTTTCAGTACTGGAGGATTTAAACAGTATTAGCTGGTGTGCAATGTAATTGTAAGCCACAGTCAGCACGCTTCAGTGTCAATAGCAACTCGGGGTTAATACTGAGTTCCTGGCAATAAAAACATCAATCGGCTTTCCTTCTGGTTTTGTACGAAAGGAAACCTTGTGATCCAGTCATGTTATATGTGTCTGGGTTTCTTTTTTTTCCCTCCCGAATGATGTTCGTCAGCTGGTTCAGTGGGCGCACGTGTGTAGGGCACAAGGGTACGTAGTGTGTTTTGGGAACTTTGAGTCGGAAGAGACTTCATTTTACCAAGTGTCATTTCCATGCCTCGGCGATCGCCAGAATGGGATAACACAAAAGTCTGACGATAAGAGTCTGGCTTCTGTTGAATTTGAACGAGAGGTGTCCGTGCCAAATGGGGAACTGCCAATGGCACGCGCCTTATCGGCCCCGGTAGAGGGCTGACATCGCACACTATTCCTTGGAATGCAGCATCCAAAGGGCTTCCGTGCCCTGTTGGAAGGCACCACCCTCTGAGAACAACAGGCCCTTTGATCTAGGAGCCCAACGCCACAGACCCCGAGGCCCTAGTCAGTCACGGGTGCCCCCTCCTAGTTTTCCTCTCGCAGTCATGTGACAGGTTATTTAGATTAAGCCAGGAGATATCTTGCTCATCTTTGTTGTCTTCAGCATTTATCACATTGCTTGGATCTTATTAGCTTCTCAATAAATATTTGTTGAGTGAATGAATGGTGAAACCAAGGCCTGGGGACAGGAAGTGACCCGCCTCAGATCACAAATCCGGTTAGGAACTGATAGGTTACTTTTTGATAACATTTTAATGACATTGCATTGCTTGAAAGCACATGTTGAGAGGCCAGAATCTGGCTGGGTCTTGGAGCAACACTCTGGCAACACGGTACTCGCAGACTGGAAATTCATGTGGTGGTCCACAGCATCAAGAGTTGACTCAGTCCTGGCTGGTTCGGCTCTGTTGGTTGGTCGTCATCCCGCAAAGCAAAAGGTCACCAGTTTGATTCCTGGTCAGGGCACGTGCCTAGGTTGCAGGTTTGGTCCTGGTTGAGAGGCAACCGATTAATATTTTTCTCTCTCTTTCTCCCTCCCTTATTCTCTCTCTAGAAATGGATAAAGTGGGGTTTTCTTTTAACCTCTTACAAAGCAAGAAAAAAGAAGAGTTGACTCCGAGGTCCATCTCAAGAGCTTTTTTTGGTACCTTAAAGTTTTGCTTTTTTTGCTAATGCTCTGCCAGTCTGAATGGCGGGGACGTGTTTGTGGGGCGGAGAAAGCTGCCTTCGCTGCAAAAAGCTAGAAGGGAAAAAGTTCCTAATCTGTGGAGTGTCAGTGAGACCTCTCCCCACCCTGGGGTCCACAGACCCTCGATTATGTTCACGATCAGTCTTTGTTGGAAATTGCAATCATTTTTGGCATAGGCTAGGGAAGGTTTGGTGGCATCCCTGTGTGTGTGAGAGAGAGAGAGATGAACACTTAGCCTCGTGCCAAGACCAAGGTTGTTTTGTTGTTGTTGTTTGGAGGCAGAGAGGGTTGGAGGAGGATACTGACAGGAGAACGCCAGCTCAGGGATAGCTGTGGCTTTTGAGGAATGTAATCTGGCGGTGAGGTGGCAGTCGTCCCTGAGCTCAGCAGAGCTGACCTGACCATGTGCGCCAGGGAGGTGTGGCCCAACAGACCTGGTGGAAGTCCTTTTCATCCACCGTTTCGAGGTGCCAAGGTGAGCACCAGACTCACCTGACTTGCCTCCATGGCCGTACGGGAAGGTGTGTAAGGTCTGGGCTAGACCTGTGTGTAGGGCTGTACTGGTGTGGGCAAGGGGCGGGGCCTGCGTCCTGCCTCCCTGGGTCATTAGGAGCCTGCTGCCTCAACCGGGTGGACCGGTGCGGACAGCACCTGGCTGGACCTCAGGAATGAGGTCGACCAGCTTTTCCCCCCAAATCCTCTGCAGGCTTTTATGGACATGGAGAACAAGTAGGGAAGAATGAAGTTTAAGCTCTCACTCTTCTGACTGCCTGTTTTGTTTTTTTTTGAGGTGCCATCATTTCTTTATTTTTTAATTTCTCAATTTCAGTTGACATTCAGTGTGCCCCATGTGTTTTGTGTGTGAGTGTGCGTGTATGTGTATTAGAGAGAGGGGAAGGGGGAAAGAGAAGGCTGGCACGCACTTACAGGGGCCTTATCCATTGGCGAGGGGATCCATGAGTGGCGTGTGCCAGGGCGGTAATGACCTGTTTGGCGGCTCAGGGCGTGCAGATCAGCAGCTGCCGTATCACCTGACAGCAGCAGTTACCTGAAGGCACGTACACACGTATATGGGTCAGAGGCTCTGGTCAGGAACTTGCTGAATGAGCAGGGGTCAGTGGCAGTGCCTACAGAGAAGTAAATACTGTGCGTTCCAAGGGACAGAGCTGGTTGGGATGGAAGTCACTGTGGGGAGGTCCCTGCACACAGAAGAACACCATAGTGTTCTCAGGACTGATATGTTTACAAGCCAAGAATTTCCAGGGGTCACGTTAGACTTCACTTAAGGTTGTTTCCTGGCTGTGGGTGGGGGACCCTCTTCGACTGTATTGCCTATCACTGTGTCCTAGAAGCAGAAATAGTGGTCTGGCCTTCCTGAGCCTCTTGACCTAAACCCTGTATTATATGCTTCTCTGTTTCATTCTTTTCTTGAATTTCAGGATATATATATTTTTTTCTCTCTCTCTCCCCCATCCCTTCCTTTTTGAAAATTTTATTTATTTATTTTTAGAGAGGGGGAGGGGAAGGAGATAGGGAGAGACACATCAATTGGTTGCCTCTCACTCACCCCAACTGGGGGCCTGGCCTGCAACTCAGGCATGTGCCCCAGCTGAGAACCGAACCATGGACCTTTGAGTTTGCAGGCCAGCATTTAATCCCCTGAGCCACGCCAGCCAGGGCAAGGTATTTTTTCCTACTATCCCTGTGACCAGTGCTCTCTGTGATTCATTTCTAGCCTGGGGGGCCAGGCTGATAGAATACTCAGGATAGTACCATTACCAGAACTGGAATCTAAGTGGGCAAGAGAGGAGTTCTGGGTAGCAGTTCTCTCGAGATTTAGGAAGCCTCAGCAAGGGTGGGACGTGGAGTGGGAGCTCTTGGAGACGACTATGGACCAGGGGAAGGAAGAGAAATCATTTTCAAGACTTGGGCACGAGGTGGGACTGATCCTGAGGCTCTCTCTCACCTCCTCCTTCTCGCTGTCTCTTGACCGAGGCTGTGCTCCTTGAGTGACGCAAGATACTGGAAGTCGTTGCACAGGAGCTCATCTAGTTGGCAAGCATTTCACCCTGTGGGAGCCCTTCCAGCTGAGTCAGTTCTGACCACACCCTTTTCCCAACTTACTTGACAGGTTCGACCTTGAAACTGCTCTACCTCCCACTGGTATCCCATTTTAGTGCAGTCGTCCACAGATCCAGTTCATGATTCATGACTATTATTTCATCTTGTAGAAAGTAAGATACTTAGAGTCCCTATTTCATTTCCATTCAGGCGCTACATGGCACTTTGTATAAGGTATCCATTGAGGACATGTCCAAAGGATCAAATGTCGGAAATTCAGCTACATCAAGCCATTTGGGTTCCTGATACCATGCATCAAAGGAATTGAAAAAATTCATTTCTCAAGTTAAGTCGCAGCAAGTACAACCCTTCCTCCCTGCCCCCCTCCTTTCCTCTTTGAAAACGGTCTAAGATTCAAGTCCCAGTATCCTGATCTGTAGGCCACGGGTGAACGTACAGATTTTGCCTGGGGCACTCTATTATCTGATGGTGTGGCAAATCTTCTAATGTCTGGTTAAAGGAAAGGCAGGGAGCAGCAGGAGTGGCTTCGATAGCCTTCTTCCGTCTGTCCAACCCACGTTTGTCCAACAGCTGCCTTGTGCTGGGTCCTGTGCCTGGATGTCAGGCAAGCAGACACAAAAGACACTGTCGTAGGCACAGAGGGGCCTAGACCAGCGAGGACAACAGGGACATGAGTCACCAACTGAAACACAATAGGGTCATCGCCAGGAGAGCAGTGACAGGGTGCAGGTGACCCTGAGGAAGCTCCTGGCTTCTTTTAAGTGGAAAAGCGGTAGTTCCTCATTTTTCTGCTATTTTTACCTTTGTTACATTTTCATCAGAAAAAAAATCCCATGTAGATATAAGCATCACAGCAGATGCCTGAGGAACTATCGTTCTCATGATCGGCTGAAACATTCGATCCCCCAGATTCCCAGTGGATCTTAAGTCTTATTTGTTTGAGTGTTGTCTGCTCTCGGAGGGCATTGCATTAGCCAGCCCTGGGGGGAACACATGTCAAAAACCCGCTGTATAACAAGTATTGATCATGCTTTATAGTGAAGGAAACGTACCTATTACAAAATTTAAGAACATCTATTTTCATATTTCCCGTATTTGAAGAAATTAGTTCTGAGGCACAAGTTGGTTGAATGTATAACTTTTAGGGATTAGACTTTGCAGATACTTGTTTTTAAAGAAATCTTTTTTAAAATAAAGAGCTAAATCATGTTTGGGGATTGTTCAGAAAAGAAAAATTCTTATCTATATATTCTCTACATATGAAAATAGATTTATGAAGTTTAGGCCATGATGTGAAAATGAATGTAACCTCTATTCATTTTGAAGAAATGTATAACATACATCCTAATATTTACAACAGCATGCTCCAACAATTTTCAAGTTGGAAAAAGATCCGTTAGATTTTAATTTACTAACTTGACCAGCAGCTCAAAATAACTTCCATTCCATGTGTACAATGTTGTAAATTTCTACATAATACAGATTATGTAATTGTATTCTTTAGTTGGTTTGGGGAAATTGGCCTTTTCTGTTACTTTGGATGAATCGTGGTTAGATGCAGATTGGAGATGGCCTTACTTACCCGTACCATTGGATCAAAAGCATTATTTTATTTTATTGATATTTAAATTCATATACAGGGGCAAGCCGTGAAGGCCCCTAGAGAATCCTGAGTCCCACTATTCATGCCCAGTGAAGTTCCTCCCTTGCAGACTCCAGGCTTGGCCGTGAGGCTGGCCTTGGCCAGTGTGCACGACACAGCACAGGAGGGTCGGTGCTTGCGCACTGGGGCTCAGCCTCTCGCAACCCCCTCCTGGACACCTGTGTAAGGAAGTGGGCCTAGTCTCCTGGAGGCGGGGAGGTCACCAGGAGGACTGATGCTCCCAGCCCAACACCAGTGGCCAGATGTGGTGACAAAGCAAACTTGGACCGCCCAGCTGTGGGCCGCAGGGGACGGCAGAAGCGCTGCCCCCGTAACTCACGATCGCGAGAGAAACATCAGTGTGCCTCTGTGTTTTCCGGTGAGTTTTTGTGCAGCACCACGTGACTGAAATGATGTCCTTTTACCTGGGATGTTCTGCTTTGTAAGTTGCTCTGAGGGAGATGGAAAATATTTTACACATGGAATGGAAGTTATTTTGAGCTGCTGGTCAAGTTAGTAAGTTAAAATCTAACGGATCTTTTTCCAACTTGAAAATTGTTGGAGCATGCTATTGTAAATATTAGGATGTATGTTATACATTTCTTCAAGATATTTTTCTCGTGAAAGTAATATATTCTCACTGGAGAAAAATGTAAAAACCTGAACATTTTAAAAATAAAAAAATTAGGTATTATCCTGCGATCCAGACATCTATTGATAATCATTTTCGTGTGTTTTTCTCTTTTTTAAAAAATTGTTTTTCCCGGACTTGTGGCTCAGTGGATTGGGCATCATCCCGCAAACTGAAAAGTCACCAGTTCGATTCCTGGTCAGGGCACATGCCTGGGTTGTGGGCCAGGTCCCCGGTTGGGGGCGTGTGAGAGGCCACCAATCAATACTTCTCTCACACATTGATGTTTCTCTCTTCCTCGCTCCCTTTTCCTCTCTCTAAAAAGTAAATTGAAAAAAAAAATCTTTGAAGATAAAGAAATAAAATCTTTAATTTTTTTTATTGATTAATTTTTACAGAGAGAGAGAAAAGGAGGGAGGGAAGGAGAGAGAGAGGGAGAGAGAAATACCGATGTGTTGTTCCACTTATGTACGCATTCATTTGTTGATTCTTGCATGTGCCCCGACCTGAGATCAAACCTGCAACCTTGGCATACTGGGGCAATGCTCTAACCAACTGAGCTACCCAGCCAGACCAGGGAGGGCTTGGTGTGTTTTCTCTCAGCAACTTTTCTGTGCTCCATTTCATATGTTTTAACATTTAAGTCAGGCTCGGGGAGAGTGAGTGTGTATATAAAAGTGTGGTTCAAGACAGTCTCGTGATGTTGGTACAATTAAGTACCTTGCTTACCGTAGTGGTTACATGAAGGTGCACACATCTGATCAAAATGCTCAGAGCTCGGCACACACAAACAAGTGCCCTAGCTGTAATAGGTGACCTCTGCACATGCTCTGTGGGTTGTGCCAAGGTCAGTTTCCTGGTTTGGACATTGCACTGTAGTCATGCAAGAAGCTGACGCCAGGGGAGGCTGGGCGAACGGTGCGGGAAACCTCCTGTTCGCTTCTTGGTACTTGTGAATCTATCATCATTTCAAAATGAAAAAGAACTGTCTGTAGGTAGAGTTTGGTGCCCTACTTTTTCCATTTATATTTTTGTTTTTAACAGAAAGAGAACGTTCCACATTTTGCCTCCATGTGTCCTGGTCACTTTTTTTTAAATAAAATATTTTTTAAAGATTTTATTTATTTATTTTTAGAGGGGAAGGGAAGGAGAGAAATATCAATGTTTGGTTGCTTCTTGTGCATCCCCTGCTGGAAACTGGCCTGCAACCCAGGCATGTGCCCTGACTGGGAATCGAACCAAGGTTGTTTGGTTTGCAGGCCCATGCTCAATCCACTAAGCTACACCAGTCCTGGTCACTTTTAAGAACAGTCTCAATATACAGGGTGCAGCACAAATAACGCCCTTTTTGTTACAAAAACTTTAAAAAAAGATTTTATGTATTTATTTTTAGAGAGAGGGGAAGGGAGGGAGAAAGAGAGAGAAACATCAGTGTGTGGTTGCCTCTCACATGGCTCCCACTGGGGACCTGACCTGCAACCCAGGCATGTGCCCTGACTGGGAATCGAACTGGCAACCCTTTGGTTCACAGCCTGCACTCAATCCACTGAGCTATACCAGCCAGGGCTGTTACAAAAACTTTTATTACAAAATCATAAGCGTGTAATTCTATAAAACAACAATATCACACTCAAGCACAGCATATGACATTTTAGGTGAAATGTCACCCTCCCAACTACACTCAATGGCGTTACTTTTGCCAGATCCTGTATTTTATTTAATTTATTATTATTATTTTTAATATTTTATTTACCTTTAGAGGGGAAGGGAAGGAGAGAGGGATAGAAATATCAATGTATGGTTGCCTCCCGTGTGCCCCCTGCTGGGAACTGGCCTGCAACCCAGGCATGTGCCCTGACTGGGAATTGAACCATGGTTGCTTGGTTCCCAGGCCCACGCTCAATCCACTGAGCTACACCAGCCAGGGTAAGATCCTGTATTTTAGAATGAACAAGTTACTTCACCTCTCTGAGCCATTTCCCTACGATGATAAATGACAACCATCTTACCTCCAAGGATTCAGATGGTTATTGGGGGTGAAAGTGCATCATGAAGAGCAACATGCTGTGCAGATAGTAATGATGCTACATTCTCCACCCCCAGTAAAACTGGGAACTCCCTTAGGCGGGGTCCATTGTGAATGAAGCCCAGTGGTGGGCAATGTGGTCTCTAGTTTCAATAATGCTTACTTAATTCATAAGCAAACAAATGTCTGCTAGGCCTAATTCAGCCCTGATCATTCATATGTACTACTTTAAGATTTTATGGCCTTGGCTGGTGTAGCTCAGTGGGTTGAGCGTGGGCCTGCGAACCAGAGGATCGATTCCCAGTCAGGGCACATGCCTGGGTTACAGGCCAGGTCCCCACTGGGGGGTTGCAAGAGAGGCAACCACCCATTGGTGCTTTCTCCCTCTCTCTCCCACTCCCCCTCTCTCTAAAAATAAATAAGTAAAATCTTAAAACCAAAACTGTTTCTGTTAGTTTTCCAGGCCAGCCCCTACCCTGCTTAAGATACCCAAGAGGCAATGAAAAGTGAGCCAGTGGCGGCAGGCATTAGTGAAGGGCCCTGTGTACTGGATTTTGGTCGCCTTGCCACTGCACAGGGGCTGCCTGTTCCTAGGGAGATCTAGAATGCTTGTGGCTGGTGGGGACCATGGATAAGGCTTCCTGGACTGATCACCAGCTCTGTTCTGCGTCTGTGCTTACCCTCATCACCTCTTCGCCTCATCTGCAGCACCTTTCCAAAGTCATGGTCCCTGAGTTTCTGATTCGTTCACACCACTCTGTTTTTGGTTATGTGCTTCCTGCTGCTGGGTCTCTGCCTCATGCAGGTTCGAGGGTCCCCTAGCGTCCCATTACATGGAGTGTTCTGGGAACATTACCTTTTGTCGACTTGGTTTCTCTTCTTTGTTCAGTTAAAAAAAGGCCCCTAGCCCTGGCTGGTGTAGTTCAGTGCATTGAGTGTGGGCCTATGAACCAAAGCATCGTGGTTCGATTCCCAGTCAGGGCACATGCCTGGGTTGCAGGCCAGTTCCCGGCAGGGGATGCACGAGAGGCAACCATACATTGATATTTCTCTCCCTTTCTCCTTCCCTTCCCCTCTAAAGATAAAGAAATAAAATAAAATAAAATAGGCCCCTGTTCCAGGCCTGAGCATTCTGCTTTCTCTCCAGTCTTTTTGCAGCAGCCTCTCGCAGGGACTGTCACCGCTGTGGCTGGCAGTCTCTCAGGCCACAGGGATTTTTCGCCACCAGCACCACCTGCTGCCCTGATTCCCGGAGGCGCCTCTCCCTTCCCACCTGGTCTCCTCACTGCCCTCTAGTTGACGCACAGTACGGGTTTGCTGCTGGCCAAGAGCAGGGAGGAGCTGTGTTGGTGTGGGGTGATGTGTGATCTGGAAATAGCTGTGGGGGAGGGGCTTGGCTCTGAAGCTGACATGAAGGTGTTTGCTCGCCCTCGTAATGCCTGGCACTCAGCAGTCAGAAAACGGAGGCATCGTTACAGATCCAATTAGTTCTGCCTCCTGGGGAGGCCCACTTGTCCAGGGTGTTTACTCCTTACAGTTGGAGACCGCAGTACTATCCACACAAAACTTTTATCCTGGACTAGCTGGGTGTTTCCTCTGCCTGGGGCTCCACACTCTTACTGGATCCTGCAAAGGAAGGCCCTGGGATCCTTCGTGGTGTGGAGGCGGGCCAGCCAGCCACTCACATGTAGCAGTCTGGCCATATCTGCAGTCTTATGACCCCCCCCCTTGTGCAGATCCCCACATGATGAAACACTAGTCATCAGGGGCAGGAGCAGTAAAGGGGGTGGAGCAAGGCCAGGGACCCAGTGGTGCAGGGGTCAGAGGTAGAGCCAGGAAGGGACCAGGTGCAGGCTGGTTTTCCCTGAAGGCGGGTTTTCCCTGAAGTCATCTTCCTCCCTGCTGGGAGAACAGGCAGTTGGTTGACGCCCATCGGCTGGATCTCCCTGAGTCAGCCTTGGCAACCAGCGGTGACAGGCTCTGTGACAGGCTCGTGGCCTCCCTGCCACCCCTCACGCAGCCCAGGGCCTGCCTCTGACTGCCCGTTCTCTGCTCAGCAGTCGTGCCAGGGTTCTGTTCATAAGGGTATGGCCCATATGCTGTTCTCTGTGTTTACAGAGCTTTATTCAAGATAATTAGGCTCATGAGAACAAAAGTGTGTCCCAGGCCAATAGTGAGCAAGAGGGAAAAAATTATTCATCTGTCCAAAGTTCCTGGGTGCTCTTCAGTGTCTGTAGGGAGCTGCCGAACTCTTTTAGGGCTGGTGCTTCCTTCGCGTGCTGAGCTCTGCCAGCTCCAACCCCTCCTCCACTGGGCCTGACCCCTTTGACTTTGGCCCCAGACAGCCTGAGGTGCTGAGGGTAAGAAGGCAGGCACGGCTCCCCAGCTGCTCTGACCTGGTGATGGCAACACTTCGTAGGGGTACCTGTAGCCAGTTGAGGCTGACACCCCCTTCCCTGGATTGCATCTGCCCTGTCTGCACAGGTGTTCAAGGTCCTCACGTCCTCTGATGACCAGTGGCTCCAAAAGACCTCAGCAATGGGATGGATGTTCCTACACCAGCCCTGTAAGATGTCACAGGAGGCAGGGTGGTGTCCAACAGTCAGGAACACAGCCAGGCCAGCCGGGGTGGGACTCCAGCTCTGCCATTTACTGGTGGGGTGACAGGGTCAATTAAACTCTTGGCCCGTTTCCTCGTTTATAAAATGGGATTAATAGTACTATCCACCACTTCAGAGGGTGTCAGGAGGATTAAACAAAATGTTTACTATCTAGCGCAGTGCCCACACGTTACTGCTCCTACGGTCTGTCCCTTTGAGGTATATGAGGGCCTGAGAGGGGCCCTGACAATCCACCACCATCTAGGGACAGCCTGCTTTGCCCTTTTGATCCTGAAGATTGAGATCACTCCGTTTTTACTATTTCCCTTCCACCACAAGTGGAAGGCCCTGGCCCTGTGACAAGACCACCTGAGACCCAGTTTGGGCCCTGTTTACGGTCTAGGCTTTGGGGTGGTCTCCTGAGCTAACTGTCCGAGGCTTCAGCTGCCTGACCAGTAGCTCTCCAGCGCTGCCCCACTTGCTACAAGACCAAAGACGGACTGGGGCGGACTGCATTGCCTGGGGGTACCTGGTGGCGTGGGTGGCAGCCGCAGGTCTCTGCTGTGACATGCAGCAGGACACTCTGCTGTGGGAATGTAAAACCGGTGCAGTGGTCACCTGCTACAGGGAGGGGTGGGAAGGAAGTGGGACACTGTCAGGGAGCAAAGTAGCATCTGTGGGCCTGTTTACTCTGGAGAAAAACTTTCTCAGGTAGCTCCACCCCACCCATGTTCTCTAAGTCCAGGCAGAAGGAGAAGCGAGGGCCAGCTGTTTGCTCAGAGCTGCAGATGCTGGAAGTGGGGGAAGGTCCTGTCAGCAATGGAGAGAAAACAGGCATTTCCCTTCTTGGGTTCTCCAAGCCTTCAAAGAGACCAGTGATTTATATCCAGTGCTTTATTAAACATAAATAGTCTCATAAAAGGAGAAATAAATGTGCCCCCAGGCCAACAGAGCATGTGTGTTTATGACAAAGAAATGTACGAGGTCCCTGATCTGTGCTCGGAGGGGGTGGTCAGCCAGGCGAGGCCTGGGCCAACCAGTAAGGCAGATGAGGGTCTCTGTCCTGGGGTGCTCACTGCTCCTGGGTGCCCCAGGAGATGTAGTCTGGCCGCGTGGCCGCGTGGTACTCGTCGATGAGCTGCTGCACAATCTCCCTGGATGTGTCCAGCTCGTCAAAGTTCTCCTTGAAGATGTCCTCCTTGCGGAATTGCTCCAGGAAGGCCTCCCGCTTCCGCAGCTTGTCGTACTGGCGACAGGTCCTCTCAAAGAGCTTGAGGTGGGCAGAAAGCAAGAGTCACAAAGAACTTGGAGGAAAAATATGGCCCAGAGAGCCAGGGAACCAGGGCTGGGCTGCCTTCACAGTAAAAAAAAGCCAGAAGCAGAACAGCAGGGATGCAAAGAGGTGAGGCACAACCAGGAAAATTATTATGGAGAGAGAGGTGCAAACCGTGAACTCACCGAGGAGATGCTGGTGTGGTTGGCCATCATGAGCCCGCTGACCCGGTGGGCAGAGGGCAGGTAGGGAGACTTCCTGGACAGGGCCACCTGGATGCTGGCCGGGCCCCAGGGGATGAAGTTGGCCAACTTCCGTTCCCGGATCCTCTGCAGGCTCTTGTGGACCTGGAAGTGGGGGCAGCGCACAGGGGTGGTGGTGGTCGCCTCTCCTCTACCCCTGCAGGTCCCAGGGGTGGAATGAAGGGGCCTCACCTACCTGAGTGGGGTCCACCTCGCCCTGGATGATGTTGAGGATGGCGATGTAGCAGTGGTTGGTCTGGCGATCCCGGCCGGTGGACACCATCACGTTCTTGGGCTGCAGCAGCCGCCTCATGACATCCAGGACCGTGGTCTTCCTCACACTGGCCACCTGAGGGGAGAGTGGGCCACGGGGACCAGGCCAGCACTCAGGGCACAGCCCACACATGCATGGACAGAGAGAACAGGCCACAGGTGGCCCCCACCAGACTGGGGGCAGTACGGTCTCTTTGGGCCGTGTCTTCAGATTCAGGTCTACACTGAGCCTCTGCTGTGGGGTTGGGACTCTGAGCTGGGCTCAGCTCAGCAACCTCATGCCCCTGTGTGGGAGCATCAGTGGGTCCCCTAGTACAGCCCAGGCCCTGCAGGGAGCCAAAGGCAGGGGGAGAGGACAGCCAGTCAGCAAGGAAGTGGTCCAGTCAGTGCTGGTCCCTGAGCACAGAGCCTGCTGGGCCAGCAGGGAGAAGAGAAAGGCCAGGTGGGGCCTCCTGGGCCAGGGGCAGTTGGGCCTGGGACACTGAGGCCCCTCTTACCGATTGGTCTGTGGTGAGGGGGGTGTAACCAGTCATGAGGAAGTGGAGCCGTGGTGTGGGAATGAGGGAGGCGATGAGGCCGATGAGGTCGTTGTTCATGTAGCCCGGGTAGCGCAGGGTGGTGGTGCTGGCGGACATGATGGTGGACACCTGGGGACAGGGACAGCATGCTGTGGGTGGGCCTGGTCAGGGGGTGTTCCCTTCCGCAGGCAGCAGCCCAGGAGTGGGGGCCCACCAGCTGGTTGATCTGGGAGAAGGACGGGTTCTGGATATGCAGGCGGTCCGTGGCGATCCGGTTCAGGGCTGTGTTGTCCAGCACCACCTGGGGGGACAGAAGAGAGTGGCAGGTTTTGAGGATTTGAAAGAACAGGAGCTCTGCCTGTGCCTGGGCTTTGAAGTTTAATTTCCCTTGAGCCTCACAGCCAGAAAGACCCATCCAAAAGGGACTTGCACAGTACTAGGGACCAGAAGGAGGCCTCAAAATGGAATTTCTAAATGCATGAAAGTGATGAAACAAAAAGGGGGTTTGGGAGTTGGCAAAGGTAGACTCCAGGGCTTACCACACAGTCTGCGTTCTGGGTCAGCCGCTTTAGCGTGAGCAGGGAGTTGTAGGGCTGGACCACCACGTCGCTCATCTCGTCCTGGTTGGGAAACACTGAGTACGTCTGCACCAGCTTCTTGGGGTACCTGGTGGGGTTGGGAAAAGAGGGTCAGGACGTGGAGCTCCCAACGACTGTCTGCAAGCAGCTGAATCTGGATGCAGAGAGTAGCGTGGGTCCACGAGATCAATAAAGAGATACTTGACTTCTGTCAGTCTGCAACTTTCTCCAAGGGCAGGGATCAAAGATTCCAACTCCATCTTAGGATCATTGTAGGATTCCATCTTAGGATCAAAGATTCCAACTCCAAACAGTCCAAACTCCCTGAACCTTCATCTTTTCATCTAGGGCCCGGGTTCTAGGCTCCGGCCAAGCCCCAGGAGTGAATCAGGTTCTCAATAATCACATTGTGACTTTCCTCCCTCCAGGAGAAACCAGAAGGTCCCTTTCCTGCTCCAGTGAATAGGAAGGTGTATCTGGAGGGACTTCCGGTTACTTGGGAAACCAAGTCCTCCCAGCCCCTGAAAACACAGACATACCTGTCGTTCAGTCGTTCTAAGAGGTAGGAGCCCAGGCCAGAGCCTGTCCCCCCAGCAATGGAGTGACACAGCACAAAGCCCTACACAGGAAAGGAACAGCCAGTGTCTAAGTGTCATGTGGCAGGATTTCATACTGGACCCATCCCACAATTTCTCAGACTCCTGTCTTCCTGAGCCCTCTCCTTCCCTTCCCGGATTGGGAGATTGTGTTTGATTTCCCAGAAAGTCTGGTGGTTTCTGTCCAGTGGAAAGGGTACAAGGGTGGGTCTTGTACCTAACAGGTGGTTTCTATAGGGTATTACTGAGCCTTCCTTATGTTGATTGCCACCCGCATTCCTGAGACACTCACCTCTAGGCTGTCACTGCCATCTGCCTCCCGGTCTATGATGTCAAAAATGTCTTCGTGGATTTTCTCTCCCTGTACAGACACGGGGAAGGTCAGAGTGGTGGGACCATGAGACAAGGACTCTGACATCAAAACAGTCACCCTTGCCCTGGCCGAGTCACTCAGTTGATTAGAGCATCACCCGATACGTTCAGGTTACAGGTTTGATTCCTAGTCAGGTCACATGCAAGAATCAACTAATGAATGCATAAGTAAGCAGAACAACAAATCGATGTTCCTTTCTCTCTCTAAAATAAAAAAAAAAAAAAGAATGCCACCCTTCATAGCACCTAAAAGTCCTTTTTTGGAGCACAGTGGCCCTGCTTTCTATTTGCATTGAGAGGCCATATAGCACAGTGGCTGGGGGCAGGCATTCTATGTCCAGACTGCCTAGGTTCATGCGTTACCTCTAATTCCATTTAGCGGAGTGACTCTGGGAAGGCTACCTAGTCTTTCTATAGCTCAGTTTCCTTAAACATATAATAAAGGTAACAATACTGGTCCCCATACCCTTATCTAAAACCTTTCGTGCTTATGTTTTGGGATTCAAATATTCAGATTCTAGAAAGGTAATATGGTCCATGTAATGTACGTTCATCAAAATGCCAGTGGGGGTCTGAGGTGCGCTAATCAAACATATTACTAGTTCTGCAAGGAAAGCATGAGTAATGACAATAAATTGGATAGAAACTATAAAATAGCCTGTCTTCACTGAGAGTTGGTTTTGCTACTAAATGAGTTGCAGTCTTTTGCTTTCAGATTTTTTTTTTTTTTTAAATTTTGGAAAGGTGGGCAACTGTCTACGGGCTGGTCAGGGGTTTAAATAAGTTAATGTACATAAATCACTTAATGTGGCCTGGTACAGAGCACTAGCTAGTGTAGTCTCTCAATAATATTACATAGTTGACTTAAAGAAAAGAACTCTCCTTGGAGTCTCTCTCTCCCACTCCTTTCTCCATCTGATTTCATCTCTCAGGGGTCATAGGGCCTGTCCCCACACAGGAAGGGTGTGGAGGCTCCTGCCAGAGAATGGCAAATGACCTGGGAGAATCCACTGGCCCAGTTGTTGCCAGCTCCTCCTCCGTGCTCTGACAGGTAGATGTTCTCTGGGTTGTAGAGCTTGGCATAGGGCGAGTTGAGGATGGAGTGGATCACCCGGGGCTCCAGGTCCAGCAGCACAGCCCTGGGGATGTAGTGCTCATCGTCGGCCTGTCAGCGGGGGTCCAGGAAGAAACCCAGTCAGCAAAGGCCTGCCCAGTCCTTCGTCCTCCCAGGCTCCTGGCTGTCGTCTCTCTTTCAGCCCAGAGGGGTACTGACCAGGCCGTTGCCCTTCCCTTCAAGCCCCCTGACCAAGTCGCTGGGAGCACCTGGTAGAAAAAGACGTCCTTGCGGTCAGTGCCCTCGGTGGCGAATTCCTCCACGATGCCCTCGGGGCTGATACCATGCTCGGCGCACAGCTGTTTCCAGAACTCGAACCCAACTGGTCAGGGAAGAAAGAAGATATCTGGGTCTGGGCAGGTTCCAACTAAGAGCTAGGGGACTGAGCGATAGGAAATAAAGCTCTAGGCGTTTCGCTTGACAAGAAAAGGGCTGAATACCAGGGGCCGGGCAGGGAAAGGCCCCTCATGGTTGGGGCAACTGGACACTGGGTCAGGCATGTTCCACCTTTACGATCCTGGGAAGGGGCAGATGGGCGTCTACGACCCCACACAGAGATCCCATTGAAGCTAAGGTGCCTGGCTAATGGAGGGGCCGGAGGTTCGCTCACTCTGATTGCCGCACTGGCCCAACTGTAGGGTGATGATTTCCCTCGGCATCGTTCCTCAGGAATCTACGTTGTTGCCGCTCCCCGCTAGCAAAGCCGCAGCTCGCTAGCCCGCTCACCACACCACGCAGGCGCCAAACAACCCGCTCCGCCCACAAACTTTCTCCGCTCCAATGACAATTGAGTTCTGGTGATGGCACTTCCTTATTCGTTTGGCGTCTGTCATGGAAACTGCGCGTGCGTGCCTCTGGAGGCTCTGCGCCCGGGAGAAGGGGAGGTGCTTTGATGCAGCATTCTCTCCCCTAGGTGGACGTGAGCTCAAGCCCTTGCGCAGGCGCGGTGTCGAGGGAGGCAACTTCCCCCGGCGGAATCGCGCGTTTGCGCAGTTGGTGTTATTGTGATTGTCGGGCCGCGGCCCCGGATGTGGTGGCTGTCGGGGGGTGATGGCGGAGGCAGAGGGGGTGGCCGCGGCCCCGGGCCCAGCTTCGGGGCCGAGGTTCAGGGGCCGCGGCGCTATGTCAGGCTCCTTGGAGCGGGACCAGCAGGTTGAGGCGGCGCAGCGGGCCCTGGTGAAGGTGCTGGGACCTTACGAGCCTCTGCTGAGCCGAGTGCAGGCAGCCCTTGTGTGGGAGCGGCCAGCCAGGAGCGCCCTGTGGTGCCTGGGGCTGAACGCGGCTTTCTGGTGAGAAATTGGACCCTCGGAAACCCACCGAGGCGCGAATTCGTCAGGTTTCTCTAGGGCTCCACTTCTCGCCTCCCCTGTTTAAGGTGCTGCACTGGCTCTTTCCTGTCCCTGCTTATTTTGCCTCACCTCCCTCCACTCCCGCCCGCAAGCTTCGCACCGCAGTTCTCCGCAGGGCCTCCCAGGTGTCTTCCCCGCTCTGCCTCCTCCCGCAGCCTCGTCCGGCACATCTGGCGGGAGCTTTTGGTAACACCTTGAACCGCCCTCGGTGAGCCAGAGCGCCTTATTTTAGCGAGGGAAAGCTGTGTCCTTTAAGGCCATCACCTTCTTTCTCTTGTCTGCTCAAATGTGCCTGGAAGACTCCCCGGAGATTTTAGTAGTTACAATTGGGGTAGATGCGTGAGGTCTTGAAAAGGAGTGATAAGGAAATCTGCTCGAGCGGTATGAATTAGAGCATGTCTAGTTATCCTTTTGCCCACTCCAGGAAGTTTGAGAAGTCTGAGCGTCAGAGCCTCCAGAACTGCAACTTGAGAGAAAGTTATAAGCTTTTAGAGAACGGTTGTGAAACAGTGATAGTGAGATTTCACCCCTTTGAAAACCACTGAGGATTGCAACTGCTTCTTGTTCCAAGGAATTAGACATCTGTAGCCATGGCTTAGAGGCCAGGAAATTGAGGATGCCCAAGACTGTAAGTTTTCCTGAGCTGGGAAAGTGGGGCTAAAATATACTTGAAGAATCCGTGTCGTGCTCTGTTGCAATGGAACTGCTGCTTCTCTTAGTTGTCCTTATCTAGAGTGGACTTTGGTCTTCAATCGACCTGCCACGCTTGTGTAGGGAACTATTATTGATCAAATTCCTCGGGGAACTGAGGAGAGGGGCGGGGCTTGTACACATGAATGAAATAAGACTATTCTGGATGAGCCTGAAACAGAATAAGCCTGAAACCAAAATTTTTTTGGTTTTGCTCAAAATAGCTTTCCTCTTAAGATTCTTGGTTTTAAAACTAAAGCATTTATTCTCTTTTGTCTGAAAGAAGATTTTGTCAGCTGGGGCAAAACATTTTGAGTTCATGGACAGGAAGACACAATGGGCAACTATTCAGTTGATTTTGTCACAGTCTGAAGGAGACTCAGGTTTAAGTTGTCACAGTAGTTTCTGCCATTTTTTGCTTTCAGAGTCTTCAGCAAACGTGATGATAAACAACTTAAAAAAAAGAGCACTCTATTTTGCGGGGGTGGGTAGTAATTCTTCCTCAATCCCTGGTACCTACTTCTCTCTTGTTCTCTGTAACCCCATTCAGGAGTGTTTACCAAAATGACCTTTTCTTTGTTTCCTTCTGTGTCCCCATCCCAACGCCAAAGCCCAGACCATCCAGTCCAAACCTCATTTCCCACATTGGGATTGTACTTGTAGGGGAAAAAAGGGCGGTCCTCAATAAACTATTTTGTATCAAAATGTGCCTGGCTGGTACATAAAAACTTCATCAAGATTTCAATGAATCCTGATAAACTAAGGGTTTGTCAATGTACCTGGGTCAGTAGCATGGAAGTGGTTATTTCTGTGGAGGGGACTTCCTATATGCCCCTTGCCCGAGAGCGATTTTTGGAGTAGAATTCAGGTGGAGGTCTACATATAGGGAGCCGCTCTGACTGAGACACATCTATAATGTTTCAGTGTTAGCCCAACAGTGCTTACTTAATTTTATTAATATGCTGTGCTTAGAATCTCAGATCCCCTTTGCCTGCTGGTCTCTTAAAGAGCAGTGTTGTGGTTGGTTTTTATCTCGGGCATTTGCTGGTAGCTTGCCTGCTGTGTATCCAGAACAGCAATCTAAATAGGTGGGGGAGAGATATAGCAAAATGAGGGTGTGACTCTTGACACCGAAAGCAAATGGATACACCATTGCCTGTGAAGGGTGCAGAAGGATTGATAGCATTAAGGCCCCAGCGGTTAATACAGTGTGGCATTGGCGGTCACAGAATTGATTGTATTAGTAAATGTGCTTCCTGCAAGGTAGTTTGAGGTTCAAAATGAAAGTCAGACTTCACATTCCAGTGGCATCGTATTGAATATGGGTGTCAGTATTTCACTATGGAATGTGGAAGAGTGACTTTAATTCTTGGACATTTCAAGTGTTGGAGAGATGAAGGAGGATCATTGGCTCAGGTCAGAGGGAAATCATTTCCTTATTTGTTTAGAATAATGATATATCACTAACTGAAGTGTTTTATACATTTCGAAGTTTAGAAGATTGGGTAGGAGTGCAAAAAATCAGAGTTCAGGACGGTGACTTTTAACTGTCGTCAGTGTTTTGTGAGGGTTTTTCTTTACCTGTGAGTGTGCCCGCTTAACATCTTAATGAAAAGACAACATAAAAAAGAGATAGATGGAGATGCCTTGCCACTATAGTATTTCAAGCCTTTCACTTAAAAATTTTTTTCTTTCACTTTTCACAGAAATTATGGTGGTTACATCAGAGCTCTTCCAGCCCATTTGGCGTCTGGTACTGTCACGTTGTCGTCACTAGGATAATAATACTCATGTCAGGCCTTCATTTCCAACTGCTTGTATTTTATTTTAGTTTTTCTTTTCCTTCTTTTTTTCTTTTATTATTTCCCCAATTGCTTGTGTTTTCATTATCCTCAACACCACCTATAAAAGAATGATTTGGGGAAGAATACAAATATGAGTCAGAAAGAGTGTTTCCCGAGAGGATCAGCAGAGAACCTGTTGGAGTAGCTTTTCAGCTGGACACAGACCCAGGAGATGGGGGAGGACAAAGGAGCCCTGGAAGTGTGTGCGGAGCGCGGGGTTCACGGGGTTCAAGGAGGGAGGGCCGGAGGGCCACCCTGAGCTCCTCCCCAGTTTTCAGCATTCTGTGATTCCAGGTGGTCTTTCCATCGCACGTAGGATTTAGAGCCATGCACAGGCTGATTTGGATCTGCTTTTACAGTCACCTGAGTTAACCATATCATATTCTAGTGAATATTATGGACTCTGTCGTTTTCACCAATGGGAAAAACCAAAATGTATCCCCACCCCGAAAATAAAAATCTCCCCAAATTAAAAAATGACCCAGAAAGTGCTTAAAGGTGGATAGCAGTGCTGATTTTAAAGGTTAGCACTTGAGCAAAAAAAAAAACACTGATGCGGAACAGGAAATAGAAGGGAGGGCACATTTAAGTAAAGACATTTGTTCTGTGAAAAACATGTACACATCAAATTTCAGAAGAAATCTGTAGAGCAAATGTTTCTGATGATAGTCTTTAGAGGGTTCTTGTTGCTTTTGGCGGCCAAGAAGATGCCCTGGCTTTTATGTTGTTGTTTTGGCCCTTTTGCCATCAGTTTTTACCTGTCCCAATTACAAAGTTGGGTGCTTTCTGCTCACTAACATGAGGTAGGTCAGAGCAGCTCATTGGTTTCATTTCTGGTTTTGTGCAGGTGGAACTATCACTACATGACAGAGGCTGGGGTAATTTTTTCATTCTAATTTACAGCAACTGGCTCGCTAACCAGGGAGCCACAAGTACTGCACAGTGTGGGCTTTCTGTCCCCATAGGATGAAATGCTTTGTTCTGAAGTGTCACTGAGACAGACTTGCTTTGCAATTACAGAGGAACACAGAAATCGTGTCTTCTTTGATCGAAAGTAGACATGTGGCCCTGGCTGGTGTGGCTCAGTGGGTTGAGCGTGGGCATGCGAACCACACGATCATGGTTCGATTCCCAGTCAGGGCACATGTCTGGGTTGCAGGCCGGTTCCCTGCAGGCCAGTTCCCAGCAGGGGATGCAACCATACATTGATGTTTCTCTCCCTCTCTCCTTCCTTTCCCCTCTAAAGAAATAAATAAAATCTTAAAAAAAAAATTAATGCCTTTTGACTTAGTAAATCTATGTAAAGTAATCAATCATAACTAAAGACAGATTTATGCTCAGTGATGTATAGTTCAGCTTTACTTTATTACATCAAAAGTTGGAAATATCCTAGTTCAGTTAGGGAAAGGCTTAGAAGACTAAATGTTTATATATATGATGCAATCATTTTTAAAGTTTTTGATGTCTTTCTGATGATATAGGAAAGCATATGTATATATTGTTCAATGAAGAAGAAGGTTTTTAAACCAGATGTGCCATATACTTCTGTAGAGTTATTATATGTGTATATTTTTTTAAAGGAAGAGAATAACCTCTTCATAGGTTGGGGTATATGTGTGGACAGTGGTCATTTTTAAAAACTTTTCAATGGAAACTTTAAAACACGCACGTAGACAGAATAATGTCTAGCACTGTAGACCCTGCTTTGCCCATTTTCAGCTCACGATTGACTGTGTGTTGTCTCACCTCAGTTCTTTCATGTCTCCTTGAACTTGAGGCAAATTCTAGATGTCATTATTTCATCTGTATTTCAGTGTGTGTCTGAAAAATAGACTTTAAATACTACTACCACTGTCACAAGTAAAAAAAATAGTGATTTCGGTCAGTGTTTAAATTTTCAATTTTCTCATAAATGTCTGATTTTTTTTTTAAAGCTGTTTGTTCGGGTTAAGATCCAAACTAAGTCTCCGTGTTGGGACTGGTTGCTCTGTTTTTACATCCCTTTTCCTTTGTTGGTTCCCTTTCCGTCTTCTTCCCTCCTTACCTTGTGTTGTTAAAGGAACCAGTCTGTCCCGTGAAGTGTCCTACAGACTGGATTTCGGTGACTGCGCCCTCGCCCTCGCCCACGGCCTAGCCTGTTCCCAGTCCTCTGTATGGCCGGTGAATTGGTAGTTGGATCTAGAGGCCTGACCGGATTCAGGTTCAAAAAAAATTTTTTTGCAAGTCAGTGTATTAATTTCATGTTTATTTTCTTGATTACTTATATTTTCTAAACTTTCTTCAATGAATATGCTTGCCTTTAGAAGTAGGAAAAATAAATATAAGGAAAAACGAATTGTGAACCCACAGTGGGTAGAAGGAGTAATGGTCCGTGGGCAATGAATGCCCAGTTTGAATAATTTACATGTGACTGTCCAGAGTTGACTACATTTGCCGTTGTTTTTGTTAAGTTGGGAAATTCTCATGCTGATTATAGTTGCTGGAAGATTTTGCATGTTGTCTTACCAAACTTGTACACTGTTACAGCTGCATGTAAATTTTTTGGCCTGTGTGAATAGACATTGCAGAATTAAACTAATCCAGAGGGATCTTTCCTTATTTTTCTTCCATCCCTTACCTATACTAGTTCCAAAAGTACTGTATCTTCAACTATTATGTCTGTCCTTGGAAATAGTTGCAGAGTTTTTTACAGGTAGGCTTTCAGGTTACCTGCGTAAAATGCCAATGATAGTGTGACCCTCAGCATATCCACAACACACTTATTGAGAATGATAATCCCTTTTTGTTTAGAAATGTCATATGGAGGGCTCGTAGAAAAGGGGCACACACATATTATGTTCTTTGATAGACCCTCGGGTCTGTCAAAGTATTGATATTGATATTGTCTAGTTACCTTGGAGGGATTGGCTCTAGTAGTTTGAGGTGATCCTTTTTCTTCCTTTAAAATAAATGATTTATTTATTTTTGGAGGAGGGAGAAAGAGACGGAGAGAACCATTGATGTGTGAGAGAAACATCGATGAGTTCCCTCTCACGTGGCCTACAACCCAGGCATGTGCCCTGACCAGGAATCGAACCAGAGACCCTTTGCTTTGCAGAGACCCTGAGCCATACCAGCCAGGGCTGATCTTTCTTTAATTAGGTTTTTATCTATATGAAGGAAACTATTTTTTTCAAGAAATGTTATTTTATACCATGCAAAAACTCTTCCTTTGAAGTTCCTGCATTGGCTTGTTCAATAAAAGGATACATCTGGTCCTAAAATTGACTTATGGATCAGAATTAGTCTTGTTCAAGGTGTTAGCCTTCATGACCCAGAAAATACACCCTTTGTAAAACTCTTACTAGATTCGCCTTCAGAATCCAGTACCCTTGGTCACAAAAGGCGTTTCATGGTCTGACTCCCGTCTCTCCCCCAGCTCATTCCCTCCTCTGTTCTTTACATTTCTGTCCTGTCCAAGCACTGCTCTCACGTATGTCACGCCAGCTGGCTGTTCTTCCTGTCTTAATGTCGTCTTCTTCCCTACATCCTTTGGCCAGTGTTTTCTTACCATTTGTCCTTCCAGTTCCAGCTTAGATGTCTTCTTTGTTATTATTACCATGGCAGGTTATATTGCAGACACACGCACAGATGCATAAATACACTTGAAAGTAAGGTCCGTGTCTATCTTACTGTCTTCCGTAACTGGACAGTTTATGAGTCATTGGCATGTAGTAGGAACTCAAATGTTTGCGGGGTTGAGTTGAAGCATCGGTAGGGGGCTATAACAGGCTACTGAAATAGTCCAGGTCTTAGAGGAACAGTATTTCTATCGCTGTCATCTCTAGAAAACCACCTTTCTTAGGAGAGCTTAATATCCTTCCCTACTGCAGTTTACATTAGTGTTAGTAATTACAACCTGGGCAGTGGAGATTGCAGATGGTCTAGACAACCTCCCCAGAGAGCTATTTGAAGTACTCCGGAGAAAACAGCGGTCATGCTGTGGCCCGCTACTGGGGTAATAGAAGCAGCAGCACTGGGGAATGGGAAGCTCTAGAGCCATTATCCTCGGCCATGTTAAATTTGCTTGTTTGTTGGGGTGATCTGGCTTTGGAGAGATTGATGGCCTGGGCCAGCTCTGGAGGCTTATTTCTGCTAAGCCTCTCTCTTTCTTTAACTTCATGTATAATTATAGTGTCCTTTAGGTGGTGGGGTGGAAAATTGGAATAGGGTTGTCCCTGGTGATGGGATTTCTAGGTTCTTGTTTCATTCCATCCCAGACATTATATCATTTCATCACAAATATTTTAGTATATACTTCTGAAAGATAAGGACTCTAAAAATAACTTCTATAACATCACACCTAAAAAAATTAATAATAATTGCTCAATATCTTCAGCTGTACAGTGTTCAAGGTTCCCAGGTTGTTTATAAATCTGTTGTGATTGATTCCTTCAAATAAGAACTAGCTTTTCCTTCATTTTGTTAATGTGTGATACCTTACATTTATTAATGTAATGTTTTTGAATGTTGAACCACCCTTGCATTCCCAGAATAAATCCTAGGGATTGATCATGGTGTATACTCCTATTTACACCATGCTGTTGAATTCAGCTTGTTAGTGTTTTATTGAGTGTTTTGCATCTCTATCCAGAGGGGATGTTTGTCTGTAGTTTTCTTGTAATGTCTTTGTCTGGCTTTGGTATTAGAGTCACTCTGGCCTCATAAGATGAGTCAAGAAGTATCCCTCTTCTAAAGTTTTTGGAAAGTTTAAGTCAGATTGGTGTTATTTCTGAAGAACTGACTTTCATTTTATTTTTATCCTCACTCAAGAACCTTTTTTTTTTCCCATTGCTTTTAGAGAGAGAGGTAGGGAGAGAGAAACATCATGTGGGAGCAAAATATTGATTGGTTGCCTTTTGTATGCGCCCCAACTGGGGATCAAACCAGCAACCTATTGGTTTATGGGATAATGCTGTAACCAGCTGAGCCACACCAACCAGGGCTGAAGAAATGGCTTTGAGACATAGCTTCAGTGCTTTCTGTGTGACCTTGACAGCACTTTACTTTTTGGGCCTTGGTTCCCAAAGGATATCCATTTGAATTAAATGTTCTTTAATGCATCTCTACCGGTTTGTTGCCCTACTGTCAGGTCTAGTTTGGTTGAAAGATGTTTGCTTTCATCATAACAACTTGTTACCAAGGATGAATTTTTCCCTGACATTAACAGAATCACAGACTTAAAAGTTGAAAGCGTCTTGAAGAGGGTATTTGGCTTAGTTCTCTGCCTTTATAGAAGCAAATTGTGTGTCTTTCCCATAGGTAAAACAGATGAAATTCAGAAAGTTGAAGTGATTTTTCTCAAGGTATATAACTAGGATTTAAGTGTATTTACCACAGAGCCTGTCGTGCACATGCGGTCTTTTCTGAAACTAAATTGTCATTCAGTCTTAATTGAATAATGACCCGAATAATGACCTTTCTTCTGTTTTTCCTTCTCTATAGGTTCTTTGCACTGACATCCCTTCGTCTTGTATTTTTACTTGCATTCAGCTCGATGATCATAGTGTGTATAGATCAATGGAAGAACAAAATCTGGCCTGAAATAAATGGTGAGTTCAGTAGCGTTTAGAACACTCTGAACTGGAGTGGTCTTTCCTGTCATTTTTACCTTTAGTTTTGGGTGTTTACGAGGGAGTATGTGGAACTGGGGCTGTCTTTTGACGTTCACATTATTGGCTTTAGGAGACATTTGAAGGGCTAGTGCTCCATTGCACGTAGTTCCTTAGGACTCGGTTCTGCCCTTCCCACTGTCGAGCTCGGGAGGTCTCTGCTGGCCTCCTGAGACATGCTTGCCCCCGTAATTGGCCTGAGGAATAAGTAGTCCTTAAGTTTTTAAAAAATAATTCACTTCATTGGATACTATGTCTTTACTAAGGCAGTATCACTTTGCCTCTCAGGAGTTTCTTTTAAATTGTATATTTGCAAAGCATTAAGCTAAGCGTTATGATTTATATGAAGTATTCTAAGATACGGTTCCTTTCTCAAAGATTATACACACATAAGGAAAGTTAAATGACAGTTGTAGAACAGTGCCAGAGGTGGCATGGTTCACCTTGTGACCAGTGTGTTTGTCGTGTATTTTTGCCCCACCTCAAGCCTTGAATGAAGCAAAAGATTTGGACAGGTAGAGAGAAAACTGTGTTTCCAGAGGGACCAGTGGCTTGATTAGTCTGAGGAGCCAGAAACTGCAAAGTATCTCCTGAGACCAGAGAATTGATGGTTGCACAGGAGTGACGAGGTCTTTAAGAGGAGTGCTAGGAAATAAACTGGAAGTATGTTGGGCTTAGATTTCATAAGCCTTTGAAGTTAGACTTAGAAGTTTAGGCTTTACCCAATAGGTAGTAGGAGGGCATTGCAGATTTTTAAAATTAGAGCTGCATGCTGAAATGATATTAAAAATTGAGGTTTTGATAGCATTTTACAGGACTACATGGAAGGAGAAAGGGGAAGGCGCTAGACCAGATAGGAGACTGGCAGTTTGTGGAAAGCAGTCAGGGAGGCGTCTGTGGGAACAAATGGTGGTGAGCTTGGAGAGCTGTGAAGGAGGAGGACCTGATAAATAGGGGGCTAGAAGAGTAAGGGATAAAAGCTGACCTGGGGATTTCAAAGCTAGGGCAGCAGGAGAACGGCATTGCGGTCAGCAGACGTAGGCAATGTCAGGCAGTGGGGTTGGTTTGGATGGGGAAAGAGGGAGGGGAAAATTGATACGGGTTTTGGGCATGTTAATTTTGCAGTGTTGGAAGGATATTTAGAGCAGAATGTGCAGGTTTTAAATACATTCCCGTCCTATTTTGCAGAGGCTTCAGGGAATCATGTCAAAAGACTTTATACTACTCACCATAGTTAACGCATCCCTTTCTTAAAAGAGTAGGCAGATTTCTTGGGTTGGAGTAGTTACGTCTCAGTAACCTGGTGCACATTGGTGCATTTGAGCAAACCGGATACACTTGGGTGGGGTGAACTATTTTTTGTGTGTACCTTGGCTCCCAGCTTCAGTAATTAGAAGAGGCCCTATTGCTCCATTTGGATCCCCCCTGCCCCCCAACCCCTGTGTGCTGGAGAGTAGAGCAAGCGTCAGGCATCATTCCCTTGTCTGCAGCTCCCTAACTCTGGCAGTATAACAGAGTGTCTCCTTATTTTGCCCCCAAACCTATTAAAACTTGAGCAGTCAGACCGACAGTCTAACATTTTCATGTTTAGTTTTCCCTACCAACTAATGCTGGTGTTTGTTTTAATATTGTAGTGCCAAGACCCGACGCATTAGACAATGAGAGGTATGGAATACTAATTAAATCCATTTTTGTTGCTCTGATTGATTCTCTTGTTGTAATACTCTGGTTACCTGTTGTTAACCCTGTGTTCTGGACAAAGTGTGTGCTGAGAACCTAGTCTGTTCCGAGTAATCTTTTGAACAAATTCTAAGGTTCAGGCAGCAGTGATATGTTGAGATGGCTAGTGTCCTCTGATATTTTTTAAAGAGAAGTTTCCGAACTTCTTACAGTGTCCCATAACTTGACATGCCAAGGAATTAGCTGCATTATCCAGACCTAGTGTGAAAACCAAGAGGCAGCTTATTTCATTTGTCTCCTGGCTTTTATACCAGGTCATTTAGTGTTTTCTATGACCTCTGGTTCTTTTAAGTTCCCTGGTCAGAAAACACCCTGGTTCCTGGCATCAGCAAGCCAAAGATTCCTCTTGTGTCTTACAGCTCCTGCTTTCATTTCTTGGTTCATCCATCCCATATGTGCGATCCCAGTAATTTTCTCTGCTGTGGTTGATTTTCGGTTTTGCTTTGTTTTCTCTCCGAGGGGCATATCCACTGTCGCCTCCTCCTCAGTAGTGGTGGTATCTGACCGCAAGTCACTTTCACCCCCCAGGTTGCAATCACAGCAAATTGCAGTGGTTGGTGCAGGGACGACGTTTCTAAGCACAAAGGGCCTTGGAGCTGGTGGCAGGTTTACACAGGAGGGTTGGGCTGTCTGCTCACAGGGTTGAGCTGTCAGAACAAGTTTGCCCTCGTAGTCCCTAAATTCAAGTTTCAACCTGGTGAGCCAAGAAGAAAGTCATGCTTCACCTCCAGAGCACCTAGGACAGCCACTCCCCTGTCCTTATTTAAACCCGGAAACAGTGGCTGCCTACACGGAAAGATGAGGGAACCCTCGGCACCCTCCTTTCACGGCTCCCCCTTCTCTCTCCATAGCTGGGGCTTTGTGCACCCTCGGTTACTCAGCGTGCCCGAGCTCTGTCACCATGTAGCTGAAGTCTGGGTTAGTGGGACCATTTTCATAAGGAATCTTTTGCTTTTCAAAAGGCAAAACCCAGGCAAGGTAAGACCCTTCCCTTTTTCCCTTTCACTTTTAAACTGAAATAACCCTGTCCTACATATCCTTATTCAAGAAAGAAAAGACCATGACTTCCGTAGAGACAGAGGCAAGTGGGAGGAGAGGACTTCTGACCAGCCACTCAGACTGAAGCAAGGGCTCGAGGACTCCTCCTTGGGCCTTGCCTCTTAGATTAGACCCTGTGTCTGCCCCCAGAAGGGAAAGAGAACTTGCTTGTGTGCATTCTGTGTCGTGTTAAGCATGTGGCAGGTTGTTGGGCTTTATTTATTTTTTTACTTTGACTTAAAAAACCCATCACCAGCACTTACTTTCAGAGAGAATATTTGGCTAAGTCCTATTCAAACCAGTTTTGCAGCATGAAAGGTGCAGCCCTACAGGGCTAGCCACGTAAAAAGGGTTTGAATAGGTTCCCAGAGAGAATCATTCTTGACCGCAAAGCGATCAGGTACATCCGTCATTCTGATGTGTCCATACTTTACTCATAGGTCATAAAGAATTGTTCCAGTCCCATCTCTACCTTACCTCCCTTCCTCACCCCAGTCCCCTGCCATGTAGCAGAAACTTAACACTGTGTCCTAACTCCCCCAGTTCTGCTTGCTGAGCTGTGGGATACTGACCTTTTTGGCCGTCTTGGGCCGCTACCTCCCTGGGCTCCTGCTCTCCTATTTAATGTGTAAGTATGGCAGACACTTCTCCCTGTGCGCTTCCTCCACTCATAGCTTTCCCAGCCACAGCCACCTCTGGGTCTAGGGAGTGGACTTTCATCGTTTGGTTCCCCAGGAAATTGTACCTTTTAATTTTTTCATGGCCTGTTTAGTGTTATGAAATATCTTCTTACATGTATAGCAGGCTTTCCGCGTATGAAGTCCTTATCTCAGCAACTCAGCTTTAGAAATTGAACAGGGTCCGCTAACAGATGCTGCGTTACCAACGGAAACGGGCCATCTGTCCCTGTTGGAGGAGGGGAGTTGTAGAGTGCATGTATATTGTGTAGCAGCAAAACATAACTTTTCCCTAAAGATTTTATTTATTTATTTTTAGAGGGGAAGGGAAGGAGAGAGTGAGAGAAATAAGTGTATGGTTGCCTCTTATGTGTCCCCTGCTGGGAACTGGCCTGCAACCCAGGCATGTGCCTTGACTGGGAATCGAACCAGTGACCCTTTGGTTCTCAGGCCTGCTCTCAATCCACTGAGCTATACCAGCCAGGGTGCAAAACATAATTCTTAGGGGAATCCTCTACTCGCTTCTGTTGAGAGTGTGTTTTTCCCCCTTGGAGCACAGTTCTATAATTACTTCCTGCTGGCATGAACTCCACTTGCTTGAGACTGGAGGAACTGAATAGCTGTGGCTGTGGTCTTTATATAGCGGAAGTTCACCTGATTTGTTGTGTAATTTCTGAGCCACTGTTACCATTTGGCTTTGTTTGTGGCTCAAAGACATACCTGTGTGAGTGACTACACTGCCTTGTTCTGCCCTCGGTATATCGGCTCTGTAGATGGCTGCATTAGCGTCTTCCTCCAACAAAGCCTCCCTCGTGTAGGAGGGAGACTTGGGAAGATGACCAGAATTCAGCATAACTGTCCCACGCTGAGTGTTTGAGCTACATTGACACACAGTGGCAGAGGAGTAGGTAGGACTGGGTTGTGCAGCCCCTTCTCCATTTTGCCATTATTTCCCACCCCTCTCAGTTGTCACGGTCATGATGTGGCCCCTTGCTGTGTACCACCGACTGTGGGATCGGGCCTGTGTGCGGCTGAAGCCAGCTCTGCAGCGGCTGGACTTCAGCGTCCGCGGCTACATGATGTCCAAGCAGAGAGATAGACAACGTAAGTTTAATAAGGAAGCTTCCTTCCACTTGGGCAGTTTGGGGAAGAGAAGGAAAGCCCATAGGTCTGACATATGGGTAGGTCCTCAAAAGGGGGACAAGTGGGGTGTGGTTGGGGTGTAGCGGGTGGGAGATCAGAGTGATATCTATTCCAGGGAAATCTATGCAGGCTTACCAATATTTCTCATTTGGACAAGATACTCCCACTTTAAACAAATCTGAGAAAAGCTCTCCTGTGTTGAGTAAAAGACTGTGAAGACATCCCTAGTGTTTGCTGCTTTTTATGAAGTGTTTTCTGTAGCCCGAGCGCTGTGCTGGCTGCTCTCCACACATCATTTTATTTAACCTTTACAACAACCTTGAGAAGTGGGTGGTATTACCTTCCTTTTCCAGTGGAGGACATTGAAGCTCACAGTTATTAGTTGGCAGAGTAGGCCTTTTAACCCCCCACGCCGGGCCTCTCTTCACTCGAGAGCTGCTGGAGGTGACTGCTGTCTCGGAAGCCAGAAGTGCACTAGCCTGCAGTCCTCCTGCATAATGATGACGGCTGTGTGAGCCTTTCCTCTCCTGTGGTCTGATCAGGGTGGGTGTTGCCTTAAGTCCTGGCCTTCAAAGAGCCCCACATGGCCACCAAAGCCCTGCTCTCTCTGGGGCAGCCAGTTGAATTAAGTGTCAGCCCTCAAAAGCCTGACCTAACTAAGGTAGGGCCTCTCCCTTTGGCCTCAGTGATAGCGTCTACTCTCCACCTCGAAGTCCAGTCTGCCCCTCACTGATCCTGAGAACTGCTGACAAGCCTGGTAGTTGATCATCTGTCCAGAGCAAAAAGGGTTGGGGGGAGGGCTAGGGAAGGGGGAGCTCTTGGGAGAGAGCTCTTTCTCTTCTGTGTTATCAGCGAACCTTCTGTTCCTAGGCTCTGCAACCCGCAGTCTTAGGCCCACATTCAGAGGGGTTGCTTCTCTTGTTCTCATTTTCTGTCTTCAAAGTCCGAAGTGGGCGGGGGTTTCCCCTCGAGGGAAGGAGGCGTCACGGCCTTCTGCTCTCCCCACACAGTGCGCCGCAGAGCTCTACGCCCAGAACGAGCCGTGGACGACCACAGTGACAGCGAGGAGGAGCTTGCTGCCTTCTGTCCTCAGGTACCTTGGCTACAGGAGCTGCACCACTGGCTAGTTTTCTTTAGTTCCCTTTGAACATCCGGCACCTCGCAGTTAGGCCGTGAACTCGTGGCTCAGATATCCCTTCCCCTGCCCCGTGAGAGCCCAGGCGTGAGTGTAACTGGCACTCCGTGAGGAGAAAACCTAGAGTTAATGTTGGGACTTTGTACGTGGACCTCAGTTTGAGCCTGGTGACCAGCACACCCTCTTCCATGTCTCCCTTTAACTCCTCCCATCATGGCAGAACTTCTGGAACTGGTGTGATCATCTTTTAAAGAGCCCTGCTCGCCTTTGGTTGGGCAGTGCGTGTGTCCTCCAGGCCACCTGTGAAAAGTATCCTCTGGATAAGTTTGCGTAAGAGTAAGTAGCTGACCGACTCCCGAGACTGCTTTCCTTCACTCACTCGAGATCGGAGGATAAGGGTGTTTTCCTTGGGGGAGCAGCCTAAAAACGGTCGAGATTTTGACAGACGTCCCCATGTGCTCCTGGTTACACTTGTGGCTCAGGGTGGCCTTTAGGGCCTGCTAATCAGTAAAGCTGTTACTGGGGAACTGCATCTGTTCTCAGTGGCATCATCTCTTCATGCTTGGTGATTTTTTTCTTTCCAAAGCTGGATGATTCTACTGTTGCCAGGGAACTGGCCATCACAGACTCTGAGCACTCAGATGCTGAGGTTTCCTGTACGGACAATGGCACATTCAACCTTTCACGGGGCCAGACGCCTCTAACAGAAGGCTCTGAAGGTGAGGTGGACCTTGGGTCTGAGTTGATAATGGCTTTGACTGTTGCCTTTCAGCTTCCCTAGACATAGGGGATACTGCCCTCTCTCCTGCTTCCTGAGTAGTGCATCGGGTGGCAGAGCAGCCTTAGGGGTGTGGCTACAGCCAGGATGGCACAGCTGCTCTCCTTGAGCCTCAGTTCCTTGGTCACCTCAGGCTGTAGGTTCATGGGGGGCATAGTGGGAGAAGAGAGGGGAAGTTCTCTGGCCAGTAGAGGTCACAGCAGACTGTGGAGGGGAAAAGCTGACTGGTGCCACAGGTTTTGGTCCCCGCCCACCCCGGCCCCTTGATACCCAGGGAGGAGAAATCTGGTTACAGGGGACTGACTGTGGGGCGGGGCCAGGCAGCTGCCATGTCTCAGGCACCCTCCTGTTCTTTCAGACTTAGATGGTCACAGTGACCCAGAGGAATCCTTTGCCAGAGACCTTCCAGACTTCCCTTCCATTAATGTGGATCCTGCTGGCCTGGATGATGAGGATGACACCAGCATTGGAATGCCCAGCCTGATGTACCGTTCCCCACCAGGGCCTGGGGAGCCCCAGCTGCCCCCTGCCAGCCGGGGCGAAGCTGCACTGCCGGAGCTCCTGCTTGAAGCCCTGCCTGCCGGATCCAGCCTTACCAGCAACCTTGCCGGCCTGGTCTCCCAGGGCATGATCCAGCTGGCCCTGTCAGGGGCCTCCCAGCCAGGCCCTTCTGGCCCACCTCCACGGAGAGCAACCAGAGGCTTCCTCCGGGCCCCCAGCTCAGACCTGGACACTGATGCTGAGGGGGATGACTTTGAACTTCTGGATCAGTCAGAGCTGAATCAGCTGGACCCTGCTAGTTCCAGGAGCCACTGAGGCAGAGACTCCTTTTGGGGGTCACTGTGGTTTAGGTTTTTATTCTCCTCATCCCACTAAAGGTGAAGGGGCAAGGGAAGAACCCAGGTCCTGTCCCCTGAATATGTGTGTGTGCCTGGTGGCCCGGCTGGCGCTCAGAGGGCTGCTGAATGCAGATGCTCCCTTCCCTGCTACCAGCTGGGTGCCCGTTTCTAAGCTCAGTCAGTGAAGTGAGAGTGTGCTTCCTTGGGGAGGCTTCTCTCCATCGGGATGGTACTCGTGGGGGACAAAATAGTCAGGGGCATTGGTTCCCCTTTGAGGGGGTGCTGCTGTTTGCTTCTAGGTATGGGTGCTTGGGGGCCCTCAGTGAAAGAAGAGCCCTTCTTCTCCTTCCTCCTTCATCACCTCCCTGGAGGTTCAAGTCAGGCAGCAGCTGGAACAGTTGCATTGTCATCCTCCTCTTTTGCTAAGCCATGATTTGATTTGTCTTTTTTTAAGCAGTTTATCGTTTGGTTCTGCAGAGCAGGCCTGTTCCCTCTGCTCCAGCTCAACCTCATTTCTTGAGGCCTCATCTCCAGTGCTCCAAATCATTGCTCGTGAAATCTAAGAAATGTGAACCTGGTGAGAGAGTGGGCCTCTTCTACGTCATCGGGCTGCGAGGTCAGCTGGCTGGGAGGGTGACTGCTTCTGTAGCTCATGGTCTCACTGAATCTTCAGGAGCTGCCTGGTTGTCTTTGGTGCTGCTAACCCTCTGGCTCCGTTTGACCATAGGCCTGAGCAGCCAGCAAAGCAATACCGTACCCGTTCCCGTGTTCCTGCTCCTTCCCCTGCTCCTCCTCTGGAGAAGCAATGTTCCATGGGGGATGCCAGAGTAGCACTTTACAGATGGCTCAGTGGCATTCATCCCAGGAGCCACCAGCTCTTCTTGCACCAGCTCTTCTTATTCCCTGTTCAACTCCTTTAGTACTTTTTATATTTCATTGCTTCCCAGCTTGGTAGGGCCTCTTTTAAGGATGAGCCCATTGAGCAAGAATATGTCTGTAATGAGCAGAGACCCCTCCAAGGGGTATCTGTTAGACTGCCCCTAGTAAAAATCATGTGAGACAAATACCGAAATTGGTAATTCTATGTGTGCCAGCTTACATCCTCTCTCTGCCTCCAGGATCAGAGCTGAAGCCAAACTCTTATCTCTCTCTCTCTCTCTGCCATTAACCCTTTGCGGATCCTCAGGGACCACTCCCCCAACACCCCACACCTGGGTGAGGGATGCTGGACAGAGCCCATTTTCATGTGCTACAGGTGGGAGTGTACGAACATGTTTGCTCTTGGTTGATGGACGAGGTAGAGGCCAGGAAGTGAAAATAGTTAACAGTGAGAAGGGAGAAGAGCAACGTGCCTATTCCATAGACACGTGTGTGAAGGCTGGGGTGATGGCATCTCCCTGTGTCAGGGTTCTCAGATTGTGGACACCTTATCTCTCAGCAGAGCCTAGATGTCTTACAGGTCTGTGATGTGGGAAAAAATGGGAGGTGTGGGAAAGGAGTGGGATTTTGTGTGTGCATGAGTGTGTGCAGCTTTAGGCCTTGGGAGTTAGTGAGAGGGAGGGAAGGAAGGAGAGCAAACTCTTTGGACGGTGTTTCTTGTACATGGGGGATCCTGCTCTGAATCTCCTTAGTCCTCCACTGTGAACTGGGGTGGGGATGGGGTGGGAGGGGTGCTGGGGAATAAATCTTGTATGAGAACAATCTTTGAGAGACTAATGTTGAATGGTGTCCTCGCCTTAGTAAGTCTTCTCTCATTAGTCTGACGTGTGATAACTTGAGGTGAGAGCCTAAGAAGAGGAGGGGACCTGCTTGCCCACGCCTGTTTTCCCTTGTGATGGTCAGAACCACCGTGGTTGGAGGCCAGTCTCCTCCCTAGCAGAGCCCAGACCTGGGCATGTCTCGCACTCTTGGCCAGCATCTAGCCTGCAGTCATCACTTCTAATTCTTGATATTGCCTCCGAAACGTGTGAAGACAAGTATATTTCAAAGGCTAATGAAATTTTAGGTAACAGGTCTTTAAAAAGTAACACCACCCTTCCTCTGCATTGTTTGGGCTGCGGGGACAGCTGCTCTGAGGCCTTAACCGACCTCAGAAACTAGAAATACTTATTTTAGGCTTTGTCCCATTGACCACTGTGGGCAGGAGTGGAAAGCACCTGTCAGGTGTTTCCAAAAGATTGACCGACCCCACCAAACGGAAACTTCTAAAGCTTTGTGGCTTAACACTAGCTCCCTCCCAAGCCTACCTGTCCTTGGCGTTCGAACCTCAGTGTGAGTCGAGCGCCCTCTGTGGGCGGAACTCGGTAACGGGCCAACAGGGCTGACGAGCACTTTCCGCGGCGTTTTACGCAATGAGTCTTCGCGACCACCCTCCTGCGTGTACCCCTGGCTCCCACTTTACAAACGGGAAGGCTGGCTGGCGAGGAGCCTCGGGCCGTGGGGTAGGACACGTCCCTGTGCGTAATGGCCTTGTGACCTTGAGCAGGCCGCGGGCTGGGCAGGGGCTGCCCCCGTTGGACGCTCAGCCCTACTCCGCGTCACGAGCGCGTGGCCGCCGTCGGGCTGGGGCTGGAAACAGAGGCGTCATTTACCGCGGCTTTCATCCCCACGGGGCGGAGGAGCGAGGTTGGGGGCAGGCGCCCCGCCGCCTCCGCAGAGACCCGGGAGGTCGGGGGTCGGAGCGACCCCCAAGTTCTGAAGGAAAACCAACCGCGGTGCCCCGGAAAAAACGCTGCGATCCTCCGGAAGGCTCCGCCTTCCGCCTGTCCCCGCACGGGGGCCGCCCCTCCCGGCGCCGGAAGGAGCCGTTGCCCGAGCGACTGTAACGTCCGGCTTTCGGAGTTTGGCGGCGGGAAAAGCCATGAGTAAAGGCCGGGCTGAAGCTGCGACTGGAGGTAAGCAGGCCTTGGGAGACCGGGAGGCCCGGCGGGGAGGGCCTCGGCTGACTGGCCCCCCGCCCCGCCTGGCTCATCTCTGCCGTAGCCCCCGGGATCCTCCTGAAGTACCTGCGGGAGCAGAACCGGCCCTACAGCGCCCAGGATGTGTTCGGGAACCTGCAGCGGGAACACGGACTGGGCAAAGCGGTGAGGACCCTCTTCCGGGACTCCCCGCCTTGGGGTCCCTCGAATCAGCCTGGGGTCCTGCACTCTCGCGGCTGCCGTTCTCCCCTTGGGCTTCCTCGGGCTGTCGCGCGCCCCGCGCTGTCACTGGCTGCCCCCCTCGGAGTCACTCTAATTGCTCCGCACCCTCCCCTCTGCCAGGCGGTGGTGAAGGCGCTGGAGCAGCTGGCCCAGCAAGGCAAGATCAAAGAAAAGACGTACGGCAAGCAGAAGATATATTTTGCGGACCAGGTGAGGGAAGCCTGCGCAGATTCTCACCCGCGTGAGGGCCCAATATGAGGTGGATCGGTACCTGGTGTGAACTCTCTTAGGGAGAATTGAGGCAGTCCATAAAGCGCAGCTGTCTGACGCCATGAAAAGGGCCCCAGCCGTTCTTTAAATCAGCTTGTGCTCCCTTGCCATGACCCACACACACATTTCATTAGATTTCTAGACTTGAAATATAACAGAAAATCCTGAATTGTTGCTCCCAAGACCTCTTTCCACTTGGAAGGTCTTGTTCCCAATCATCTAGATTAGAACCACCCCTTGCCAGATGACTTCCTTGTCTCCACTCCCATGGCCAAACACACATAAGTTTTGTATCTCCAGCCCAGCCCTCCATCTGGGTGTCTTTCAGATCATTATGACTAAAGTAGAATGCTTCACCTCACACTGGCTCCTCTCACATTCTTCTTTCGTAATGGAATCACCCTTCACTCGAGTCAGAGACTAGGAAGCCATTCCTAACCTACCTCACGTGGCCGGCCAGCCATCAACGTCCTCTCCTTCCCACCTGCGTCACTGCGCCAGTCCAGGTGCTCCTCGTCTGCTGCAGTACCTAACATCTCCTGGCAGAGCCACCTGTGCTCCTGCAAACCGAGTCATGCCATTTCCCTCCCTGAAACCCTGGCGCTCTCCATAGCAGGTGAAAGGAGGCCCTTGGAGACTTGGCCCAGCCTGCCTCTGACCTTCTATGTCCCTGTTATTTCTCCACCCATTAACACTGGGCCATTTCTGTGTGTTCTACTCCTGGAGCCTCTGCTCGTCGTCCTTCCACTGCCCAGAGTTTTTCAGTCCCTTCTTCCTCTTCTGCTTCTGCGCCCAGCTAATTCACTCAGGCCTTAGAACTTCACCCAGGCAGCACCTTCTGCAGAAACCTGTGAGTGCTGGACGCCCTAAGTTAAAACGGCCTCTTCAGGCGCTCACCTCTGGAGGCGCCCGCCCTGTTTACAGTTGTCTTTTTACTTGTCTCCTCACTGCACTGTCCTAGGACATCTAGACTAGACCCCATTTCTCATTCATCTTCCTTTAGCACCCCCACAGCATTTAACAACCAGCAGACGTTAAATCTTGTTTAATTGAACCAAACCACCGTCAAGGTTTGGGAAGACGTTAATCTTCCCAAAGGAGGTTTCACCGTGTTACTGCCTTGTCGAAGGTCCCCTAAAGGAGTTGGCAGGTTTTTCTGTGAAGGATCAGACTGTTAATATTGTCACGCTCTACAGGCCAGTCGGTCTGCACAGCTACACAAGTGCAATGGCTGCTCACGTCCGCCACTGCAGAGCAGAAGCAGCCATAGGTAATATGCAGTGAATGGGGGTGGCTGTTTCTATGTCTTTTTGAAAACACCCATCTGGTGGGATTTGGCTCATAGCCTGTAGTTGACTGCCACTTGCTGTAAAGGTTTACCTGGCCTTAGTGTAGAGTTCAGACCGCCCAGGATGGCACTCGTGCCCTTTCTCACCTGCCCCTCCATGCCCACCAACTGAGGAGACCCCTCCTAAGCCCCACCATGGTCCTGTTCTAGCAGCTGGTTTCCCGTGGGAGGGGCTCCACGGACTTCTACTGAGTCCTCCCTCCATGCCTCTTTGCCTACCCAGAGTCTTCCTATTGTGGAAACTAATAATTAGGTATGAACATTTTGGAAAGAATGTTCCTTTACTTATTTAGCCCAGAGAGAGGTTTAACCACTAAACCGACAAGATATTCGTCCTACTCAGTATTGTGCCAACTTAGAACCCCTTGAGGATAGGTATGAAGTTTCAACTTTGATACCTATCAACTTTTCAACTTTCAACTTTGGACCCAGCACTAAACCGAATGACTTCTCAAAAGTACACTCCCACTATTTACTCGGGCCCTTTGGAAGGTTGGGGAGACCCAGGTTCTTAAGTAGTGCGAACAGTGCCTTTCTAGACATGGGTTCCCATCCTGTGCCAGACATCAGCCCTCTTCTTTCTTCTTCTTGTCTTTGGCAGGACCAGTTTGACATGGTGAGTGATGCTGACCTTCAAAGCCTGGATGCCAAAATTGTGGCCCTCACGGCCACGGTGCAGAGCTTGCAGCAGAGCTGCCGCCACATGGAGGCTGGTAGGAACCAGCTGTTTGGGAGGGTGCCCCTGGCCCCGGGGTCAGTCCAGAGGTCAGGAGTTACCAAGGGAATGGCTGTCCCATTGCAGTGAAGATCCCTTTGCTGGGCTGCCATGGCATTACATGAAAAGAAATGTGTGACGGCCGGTGGCTTTTGAAATATAAATGGGCAAAACAAGTACTTGCTTTGTTTACCATGATTATCAGTATGTATATTCTTCCCACACTTCCCTTCATTCCGAACTCTTTTAACCGGCTACAGCTAACAGTCTGTTTAGCCTCACACCAGCCCACTACTTGTAGGAGGAGGAGGAGGAAAAGACTATTGGCTTGGCCAAATAGTACGTTTAGTTTTATCCATGAAAAAGACACTTTTTCATTTTCCCAAATAACTTTATGTTGGCTGTCTCCTGCTATTGGCTTCTAGTGGGTAGAGGCCAGGGGTGCTGCTAAACATCTTCCAGTGTATAAGACGGCCCCACAACAAAGGGTTATTTGGCCAGAATGTCAATAGCACCAAGAAACTTCATAAACCACTTTTGACACTTTTGATTAGTCAGAGCATCTTCTCCATCCATATACTGCACAAATCTTTTTTTTTTGGTTTTCAGTGGTGTTTTTACCTTTCTTGAAATAAAAAAGCATAATATGCTGAAAATGGGGTATATTTTCATCTTCAGTATTAAAATGGCTGCACAAAAATTGTTTTGCTAATTAAAAAAAATGCACACTGATATGATTGTCACAAATACAATCTAACAAAATTGTTTCAAGTTAAAGACAACTAAGCACTACTAGAGCCATTGTACAGAAAAAACTAAAGGAACTTTTTGGCCAACCAATAAACTGGTAATTGTGTAAGTTTTCATCTCTCCTGAGCATTTCCGAATAAGGGGCCCATTCTGGACCCTAGGTGTAGAATCCAGAGCCAGCAGAGGCTTGTTTGCCTACCTCAGGGAGTGCCCAGGGGGAAAGAGAACACCTCTGGGGGACAGCAGCTGACCTCAGGGAGATGTGGTTTCAGAGCTGAAGGAGTTAACCAGCGCCCTGACCACACCCGAGATGCAGAAAGAGATCCAGGAGTTGCAGAAGGAATGTGCTGGCTACACCGAGAGACTGAAGAACGTCAAAGCAGCCACCAACCATGTGACCCCAGAAGAGAAAGAGCAGGTGGGTTAGGGGGGTGGGCCAGCAGGGCCAGCCTCTCTCCTGCAGAGCAGTGAGGACAAGGGTTGACCCCAGTGACCGCCTTCTGCCATGGGGCTAAGGGCTTAAAGGAACCCGTTTTCCCCATCTAGGTGTACAGGGAGAGGCAGAAGTACTGTAAGGAATGGAGGAAGCGCAAGAGGATGGTAAGTGCAGAACTCCAAGGCAGGCCCTGCCTGGAGACAGCAGCCCCAGAGCCGTCGGGCAGTGCCCAGGCCTGCCCATCTGCAGAGGGTGGGTTTGCTTCTCCTCAGGCGTCAGAGCTGTGCGATGCAATCCTTGAAGGGTACCCGAAGAGCAAGAAGCAGTTCTTCGTAAGTGGCTCTTGCTCCTTTGCTTGCTCCCCTGGGCTGTGTGTCCAGGTCTCTTTCACGTCTCATTGCCCCACAGGAGGAAGTCGGGATAGAGACAGATGAAGATTACAACGTCAAGCTCCCAGACCCCTGAGAGCCGTGGCAAGACTGGCGGGTGGGGAGAGATGTCCTGGACTGGCTGCTCCGTTTAGGCCAGTTTTTGTTGTTAGCGCCGCTGCTTTCCGCCTTTGAGCAGAGCAGCTGGGAGAGGGGCACAGACCAGTGTCAGGCGGAGGGTGGGGAGTGCTGGCTGCCCCAGTGGATGGCTATGCTCATTACATCGTCCACATTTCAGGTGCGTGAGCTTACTACCCTTTAAATTTGGGACAAAGCTAAAGGAGAGCATTTGGCAGTATTTATTGTAATATAATTTGATATAAAAATATTTAATTTCCTCTGGATAATCAAACCTCAAGATATCAAATCTGAGGAAGGCAATGAGGGAGCTGGGGGACGAGGGTAGAGAGAGGCCATCATGCACAGCAGTCGGGGAGCACAGGGCTGCCCCGCCCCGGACTCCCTTGGGTTCTGTACACCCAGGCAGGCCTCCACCCACCCCCAAGCCCTGGGAGGAATGCAGGCAGCCCCAAGAGATGGTGGAGACCTGGGTGCGCCTGACTAAAGCTGGGGAGGTTTTGAGGCCCAGTGAATTTTCTAAAATTGTAACATTAACAAAATTGTGTTGTTGGTATTTAGAAAAATAAAAACTTTAACATGTGGTGCTGTGTCACATAGGGCTTTGCTGTGCAGTGCTGCTGCCTGTGGGGACAGAGAGGAGTGGGTGGGGAGGTTGCTTCTCTACTGCCCAGAGTAGAGAAGGAAGAGAGCAGGGGCAGGAGCGGGACCCTGGCAGCCCCTCCCTGCACCGGCCAGAAAGCTGTGGCTTTACTCTGGGCCAACCAGGCAGCTCTAGCTTGGGCATGACTGGCCTTTCACCCTTTGCAGCTGTGGAAGTAGTTCCTCTGAATCCTCCCCTCCTGTCCATCTACTGCCAAAACGGCCAGACTTGAGCCAGTTATTGCCCGAGAGACCAAACAGGCCAACAGTAGTTTCTAAATATGAGTAGCTCATGTGCCAAAATTTGAAACCTGAGGCTTAGGAGAAGGGGGGTGCCCAGAGCAGACCCCCATTCTGAGGACTTCTATGGGGAGGGGTGGGTGAAGATTGGGCAGGTTCGAGCTCTATGGTCAGTGTAATAAATTAATCAGAAGCTTTCACAAAACAAACACCCCAGCCCCACTGAGAACGAGGCGGGCTGGGGACCCAGACACCAGGGGGAAACCAGCTGACTGGCATCAGGTGTCGCAGTCCACCCTCATAAGCCCGGTGGCTCTGGGACCAAGTAGGAGACAGGCCTCTCGCTGGCTGCTCTGCAGGTCAGTAAAGCTGGTTCTTCAGCTGGTGCAGCACACCGATCACGATCTCCCGTAGGGTCTGTTGGGAGGAGAGTAAGAAATGATGCTCAGGAGAGGTGCGGAGCTGTCTGTGACGCCTGCCTCCGTCAGGTGTGCTCTCTGTAGTGAAAGCAGCCCCCGGGAAGCACTGAGGTCTACAGTTCACTTTGCAGTGCTCCCAAAACAGGATGGAGAGATAGAGAGCTATACGATAAAGCAAGTACGGAGAACATTAACAGCAGAATGTTAGGGGTAAGGGGTCCCCAACACCCAGGCTGCAGACTGGCACCAGTCTGGCCTGTCAGGAACCAGGCCACACAGGAGGAGGTGCGCGGCATTTGGCCTGCATCACGGCCTGAGCTCTGCCCTGCCCTGCCCTGCCCTGCCCCTACCCACCCACCTCCATCCATGGAAGGAGGTTGGGCACCTCCATCCACTTTAGGTGGTAGACACATGAATGTTCATTGTACATTCTCTTGGTGTTCCAGTATGTTTAAAGTGTCTCACAATAAAAATGTTGAGAAATAAAAAGAAAGCAGGAATCTCAGATACAAGTTCAAGCCTCAAAAAAAGTGACTAATCCTCAAAAACAGAAGACTCAAATTTAATAACATTAACAAACTACACTATTACAAATAATAAGTCCCAGGAAATGCTACCTTACTAGACCCAGGGTTGGGGCCAGAAATCTTTCCAAAAACCCCAAGTAATTCTGCTTCAAGTGATGGGGGCAGCCGAGGTGGCCACAACATGGGCTAAACCAAGGCCGAACGTGACCTTGCTGGGGTAAGTGCTCAGACCGTACCTGACAAACTGTAATAGGAGAATCTGGACTTGAAAGCAGAGGGGGAAACAAGAGTATTTAAAGTTGTAGAAACCCTTTGAAGAAACTCAAAATCTGCGACCTGCTTTTCTGAAAATGGGTTGGGTCCCTCTGCCTGAGGTCCGGGAGGAGACCCCAGGTCCCAGGACCGCTGCTGCCCCGTACCTGAGGTTTACAGTGCTCCTCAATCCAGCTGAAGACACAGGCCGATAGCTCCTGAAAGCTGGCCATGGAGATGGAGGCGTTGAAGGACTGGAACAGGGAGTCCATGATACCTTGAAACACGTTGAACTTGACCTGGTCAGAGACCTGGTCTTCCCCCTCATGGGGGTTATCCTGGTGCGCCTTCACAATCTGCTCATAGTTCCTGAAAGCCAGCAGACCGGAGCTAAGGTGCTAGCTACAGCAGCCTTACCAGGCCAGGAGGAAGAACAGGGTGCCCCTATATCCCACTGCCACCCGGAAGGGGACTCCTAGAGACCCTGTGGGCTACATTCATCAGCTAGACATTGCTTCTGGGACAAGAATGGAGACCTGTTTCCTCCAGCCTTCCTTTCATCACCCTAACAGGCTTTCCAGAGTGTCTGCTGTGTTGTCAGGGCCTGATGGGGTACAGGGTCCTGCCTCCAAGTGACCACTCGAGGGAGCAGGAGTATTATCTGATGGGGCCTTCGAGCTGGAGTTGGCCTGGGTCCCTCAGGAGCCTGGTCCCCATGGTTCAGCACCCCCCTTACACTTTCATGATCTTTAGGGCCATGACGTCCTTGCGTAGAGTGGACACCTCCTCCTCCTGCTTTTTCTTCTCTTTGTGTAAGAACTGGATGTAGTCAATAGCTAGGGAGCAAGGGAGGAGGTGGGAAGGGGGGTGGACACAAGGAAATCTCAGGCAGAGGACAAGGCGGATCTTGTTTCCTCTGCCCCCATCCCCTAGCTCTCCCCCTACAACCACCCCACCGGGCCAGGCCAACCACACGTCAGGCTGGCCTCCTCCCAGCCCACGGCTCCAACCCTGCCGGCACTCTCCCTGGCCGTACTCTTCTGCAGAACAATGGCTTTGCTGAGCTTTTGGGAGCCAATGGAGAAGTCCTGCTGCTGGCAGGTGGGGACGATGGTCTGAAGGTCGTCATAGCCCCTCTGTGGAGAAAGCGTGGGAAATAGGTTCCTAAACTTGGAGGGATCAAAGGCAAACTGGCACAAAGCTTTTCTTCCATGACACTACATTCTATGCTCACAACTAAGCGGTGAGGAGCCAGAAGCGGGGAGGAGCTTCATGTCCAGGGACGAGACTCGCTGTCCCCAGGCCACTTGGGGCTGTCTGCCGGGGTCAGGGCACAAGGAGTCTCAAGTGCTACGGGCCTCCCTGGGCTGGCCGAGGTCTCCCCAATCACCTTGATGGCATCCCTCCTCTTCTGTTCAGCTTGAGTGTGTGCTCGCCGCCGCCGGTCCTTGTAGGATTCCTTGTAGGACTCCTGGTGGTAATCACTATCCTCGTCATCTACACTCAAGAGTTGGAAGCAGGAAGGGGTCACTCTGGGGTCTAGTGAGGCCCAGCTAGTCCACCTGTCCCTACCTGGGAAAACTGTGTGCCCAGATGGCCGATGGGAACCTAATATTCTAGATGAGGTGAGACCCTGTGTCTAGCACTAGGGCTCTAGCACCTCACATAGAGAGCTGGAGCTTCCTGTCTAAGCAAGATACTAAAATGATGGTGTATCTGAGCCCCACCAGGGGATGTTACTGCCTACCTGTGTTGGGGACGGAAGAGGCACTGGTGGAACCGATGCTATTAGCTCTGGACACTACACTCCCCTTGCGGGTGCTTTCTACAAAAAGCCCTGGAAAAAAGAGGCCCCGATCACTAAGGAGTAAGGTGGGGGGGATCACTGCTAGCCCCTCAGACACCTGTGGGCACAATGGTTCCCTGATTCTTAAATGCTCACCTCTTCCCTTAAACTCAAAAGCCAGCCATACTGGGCCACCAACTTCCTGTGGTGCCATGCTGCAATGCTCCTGTCCCTAGTGCCTACACTGCTCCTATCCTGCAGTGATGCTCCTTGGCTCACGAAGTAACGTCTGGGCTTGATGAGGGCTGTCGCTGTTCCCATCACTTCCCTGCTGCAGGACGGAGGGAACTAGAGGCCACCTTCCCATGCTTCCAGCTAACCCTTCCATGCTTCCAGCTCCTCCCTGTTTCAGGTTCAGGGACAGTGGACCGTGGTCAGGTGTGGCCGACCAGGCCAATCAAACCTACAGGGCTCAAGTGGGAGTGTCAGCCACTCCAGAGCTGAAGCCGGTGGGGGAGGCACTCACCGGGATCCAGGCTGTTGTCGCTGTAGGCATACTCCACCTGCGGCACCGAGTAAGGGAGAAAAGCTCATCAGACCTCCATTCTGGAGGCAGTCGCCACCTTTTACTCTGCGTGAACGCGTACGCGCACACACACGGGTGCGCGGGCAACTAAAGGACAGACACACACGTGCAGGTAATTAAAGGATTCACTCCAGAACTAAAACTGGTTAGTTCGTGGGAGCGCTGCCCCTCTGCATGATCCCGCCCGTCCCACACCTACACTTCCCCAGTCCCAAACCCCGTATCCTCACACTCGCGCACACAAGCCTCAGTCATCTCCCCACCTTGGAACGCGCGGGGGGTGAGCTGTCTCCTCTGCAGCCCCTGGGCCCAGAGAGCGAACTAGAGAGCGAAGGCTGGGGTACTTCGGGGACCAGGGAGACTTCCCTCATCTTCCGGGGCCCCTACGTGCACGCACCCGACCCGCCCTCCCCTCACCAGCGTGCTCGCCCACGGGGCTTGCCTTGATCCAGGGGTCCTCTGGGGAGGCGCCGGGTTCCGTCATCTCCAACCCAGCACACCGGAAATCAACTAGCGGGTGCGCGCGCGTCTCGCCGCGCGGGGGCGGGGGACGGGGGGGAGTAGCGCGAGGCGCACCCGTGTGACCCAAACGCACCAATCCGCGACCAAAGGCAAGGGGCGTGGCGAGAGTGGTGCGCCTGCGTAGCGCGGGGAAACCGATTCCCGCAGAGCGAGCAAATTCTGCTTTTTGGGTTGGTCTCGCCCTTCTTTCGGGTGGACGGTATGAAGCACATTTTGTGAAATGGGGTCCATTCAAAAGCCTTGTTCTAGTAGTGTTGCAGATAGTTGTGCATACCTACACTGCTAGGCCCATCCGGCTCCTGGGGACACCTTTCCCTGCCAGGCCACTCGGACTTGTAGCCTTGGCCACCTCGTCCCACTTCAGGCTGCAGGCTGTGATGGCAGAGGCCAGCCTGGCTTGTTGAAGGACGGTCCTCCTAACACTCAGCCCAGCGTCTGGCTGGGTATTTGTGGAATTAACGCTATCAAAAAGGCTGTTGGGCAAGTTATGCTACTTTACAGATAAGGAAACTGAGGAGCCCAGAAAGTGTGTAACTTGTCCAGAAGCACACAGCCAGTCAGTGGTAGGGCCAAAGGCCATGCTCTTAACCACTGCACTGCTAGCTTTCAGCCAGGCCTGCGCGCTGCACTTGTGGCTCAAGGGTCCCAAAGACACCCACCCAAAGGCATCAGAACAGAAAGCAGACACCACACAGGCAGCACCTACAATCATTCACTTTTAATTGTATTAAAAGTTCCAGTAATTGCCTTCCCCTGACCCGCCACCCCCACCCCAGCCACAAGTACTACAGGCAGGGGTAGGCAGGAACGAGGTTGGAATGCCAGAGGCCTGTTCCCCTATGGACCACATCCTCAGTGATGGCCAAACACCAGCAGGCTGGGTAGGCTTCCCGTGTCCACCAGGCACTGCCCTGCTATGCCCAGCTCAGAGCCGTCTAGGCCCAAGCTCTAGGGTGAGCATTGAAGCCCCCATTCCTTCTCACCACTGGATCTCTCTTCAGTTCCAGGGGCCCATCTGGCCCTACAGAAAACTCATTATCAGTCGTGGCCTGATGGCATCTAGTGGATACGCTTCTGTAGGAGGGCCCAGGCTTCCTCCACCTTTGGACAAGCCAGAATGTTGGGAGGAAGGGAGAACATAGTCAGACAGGGATCCACTGGCGACTCCATCCCCACAACCCAGCCTTTCCCTGGGCACCAACCTGGCGCTGGGTGACATGTGGCTCCCATAAGGTGCTCAGCACCACGTGGCTCTGATCCACAAGCTGCTGCCCACTCATCTGGCTCTGCAGCCGGCTTTGAGCTGCGGCCTCACTCAGGCCGTCCCTCTCCACAATTCGTCTCACAGCCTGGACACAGACATGACATTTGTTGGACCAGGGGCTTAGAGCAGGATGCAGTCTGCAGTGGAGATGGGTAGCACATGGGCTCCAAATACCTCAGTCTCAGGGATGACAATGGTCCACACCTCATGCACCATGTTCTGCCAGCCCGCTTCAAGCAGTACGGCGGCTTCAATCACGCAGACACGCTTTCCTATAAGGAGACCCCAGTCACTGCCAGCGGTACCCTGCCACTTGCTACCAGTCAGAGAGCCCATGAAACACAGTTCTTGGCAAAGGGGACGGTCTAGCTTGGGGTGGGGACACTCTTCAGAAAAGCATGTGCTTAACTGCATCCCTTAGGCACTCCCATCACCCCTCCGACTCACCCTCAGCCACAGCCAGGTCCATCTCCTCTCGAGCCAGCTTTGCGATTATTGGCCACATAATGTCTGTGAGCATCTTCAGCTGCTTCTGAGGAGCAAGATAGAGGGAGTGGGCAGTGGTTACCTCCCCTTGGAGATGGGGCCAGCCCAGAGAGGTCCATTGGGCCCCAGCCCCTGGGTCTATAGCAGCTGACAACCTTTGGAGAGGTGTGCATTTACCTTGTTCCCAAAAACCCGGCTGCCCAGGACCTTCCTGTTGATGGTGCCATCTTTAAGGAGAATATCTAGATGAAGAGACAGAGGACTGGGCAAGGAGACCGGGCCATCTCCCCACTTTGGCCTCCTTCAGTCCTGTCCAGTTATTACCTGTTCCAAAGGTTTCCAACACGGGCTGGTAGGCAGGACCACCTGGGGCGTAGGCTCGATGGCCCAGCTGGTCACTGTCGATGATGAATGCCCCCAGGCCCTTCAACCGCTGAGATACTGAGCTCTTCCCAGAGCCACTGATGCCTGTCAGCCCAATGACATAGAGACCCGGGGGGAGCTCGGGCCTCTTCTGGGGGTAGATAAGAGGAACCCCAGTTACCAGGGTCCTCAGGCCCATGCTCGGGCTAAATCCTTTAGTCTCTGCCTGCCAGCATTTCAAGCCTACCCAAGCAGAGGGGAGGAAGGGAGGACATGCTTACATGTGGAGGCCGAAGCAGGTTTCCCAGCATTCGCTGGCGGAAGCTGGAGGAGCTGACTTTGTCCTCCTCATTTTCCTTGTGGTTTAGGTCCTTCAGTAGCTGGATCTGGTACAATGCAAGCTCTTCCAGGCCCTAGAGTAAAGGAGGAGGGGTGAGGAGGGGGAAAGAGGGCTGAAATGAAGAAGGGCAAACACTGACACCCAACTTGCCCCCTTTATCCTCCCCTACTTACCCCAGAGGCAGAGCTGGCCTCAGAGAACAACCCGGGAGCGAGTTCCTCCCTGCCTCTTTCTACCACCTTGAGCCCTCTCTCCTCTTTTCTGGGGTCATGGTATATTTCCAACAGCCCCCCCCACAGTAGCCTTCCCCATCCCCATCCACTCCCTCTGCCAATCTCCCTCGGGGGTTACATTCTCAAGGCGGAAGCGGTTGACGGCCATCCCCCCACGATAGGTCTCCTCGCTGACCACCAGGAACTCCAGGGAGGGGTCAGAGCCAGCAGGCCCATAGGGGTCCAGCAGGGGTATGATATCAAAAGTCAAGGAGGGCTTGATGTCCACCAGGAACTCACTCAGATGTTCCACACGCTCTGCGTAGGGCTGGAGCAGCTCAGGGAGCAACTTGCCTGAGGAAGGAGCCCAGAACAGTGAGACCTTTTTATTGGGGAGGAAGAGTATGGGCCAGTTTGGGGAAGAGTGTCCCTAAGCATCCTATCTCTAGAGGAGGGTGGCAGGAAGAAAGGGCTGAGAAGTGGTCGGTGACAGGAAAGCTATGACGGGAAGGCACCGGGGAAGCACAGTAGTCCCCACGAGGGCTGGCATGTGTCTGGAGAACTGGCAGTACCAATGGGCACCAGAGCCAGACGCAGACTTTCAAGAACCATATCATGCTTGAGTCCCCTCTTACTGTCTCTGCCACCGCTACCTACAACTTACTCGCCCATTTATTCCCAGGGTCTCAAACTGCAGGGTTCCTCACCTGGAGACCTTGTTAAAAGTGCAGATTCCTTGGCTCCACATTTGGGGGTTCGGATTGAGTGGTGACTAAACCACACACTGAGAAAGCTGCTTTTACTCATTTAACAAGATTTCTTTAGCACCGAGTGCTGAATGTGTGTGACATTTGGGGCGGGGTAGGGGGTGGGGAGCGAGTAATGGATGGCCCCACCCTTTCTCAATCTTGGCATGGTGAGTGCAAGGAGTGTTGGGGGTTCTCCACCACCCTAATCCAGCGTCTCTCCCACTCACTCTTCAACAGGTCTTTGTCTGCTACTCCCACCACAAGCTGCTCCTGGGCCAGGACGCATGCGACACTGAGCAACACCTTGTGGGCGTTGTGCAGGCGGTCAAACGTGCCACCCAGAGCCCCGCGACGGTAGCCACGCACCGGCTGCTTCGGAGATCTGGCCACGGGGTAGGATGGCTTAATGGTGGAGGGTAAGGGATTGTCCGGGGGCTCCACGGGCGGCTCTCCATGCTCATCATCGGGGTAGAGTAGCACTGAAGAAAGTTGCGGACAACAACTGTAACAGCTGGTGGCATAGCGCTCTAGTTGCTGCTTAACCGGGTTGTACTGGCTTCTGTCCAGGGTCTGGAAGTCAGTCAGCACCACCTCCGGCGGGTGGGCCAAGTTCTGGACTGAGCTGGCTGGGGGAGGGAGAAAGGTGCTCTTGGTTCGGATATTGGTCAGCAGGATTCTGATGTCCAGGTTCGTGTGCATGTTGGCGCCAGCATATAAGTGCGTGATGAAATCGAGAACCTCAAACGTGGCCTGCACGGGGCTGGACTGGGGCTGAGCCGGGCCCTCCAGACTCAGGCCCGGCTGCAGGTGTACGTAGAGTGTGTGATTCACCAACTGGGCCGCGGAGGTCAGGATAGGGGCCAGGCGAGGGGCCAGGGAGGCCAGCGGCGTCGTCAGTACCAGGAGGCCCGACCGGAATAAGGCCATGCTGCCTAAGCCTGTAGACAGACAGTCAGGGAGACCAGCAGAGGGTGACTGAGGGGGATGTGCCCGAGGTCGATGTCTGTAGGGGACCTTGGACCCAAGGGAAGGAACGTGGAGAGGGGCGAGGTCTGTGCCAATTGAGAGGAACCCAGGGGCGGGGACCGGGCTTAGTAAACAGAGCCTCGGGGCTGTGCTGTAAGACTCAGTTTTCTCATCTGTAAGACGGGGAGGTGAGCTTGCTGAACTGAATCGAAATCCTGGGAGAGGAAACCGAACAGGAGCCCCTGAGTCATAGGGTTGGGGATCCAGAAGCCTTGGGCCCTCCTGCTAAGCTTCACCAGGGTCTTCAAGGAATCAAAGGAGGGGACTAAAGACAAACACTCAGGCTCGGCTAGGTCCCCTACTTACTGATACCTCTGGGGTTTGGTTCCACTTTCAACACCGCTAAAGACTTTCCCCAGATGCAACCCGGAAACACTGGTTTAGGAATTGCGACTCCGAGCTACGGACACCGAGAAGGGCCAAACTACCCATAGCAGTCCGGGGCAGCATTCTCGCGAGATTTAGAAAGGGGCGGGGCGGAGTCCGGATGTTTGGGAAATGGATAACTCTTCTCTCTGGACCTCTCCCGCGCGAGACTGAGCAAAGTAGGACAATGCGAGCTTGAAAGCCCATTTCACGAATGCGCTTCAGACCCTGAGAGAAAAGTTGGCTTCAGCCAGGTCATCAAGGGCACAACTACAAAGGCAGAACGCCTGGCTTTCTTAACAAATTACAGAGACGGAGGTGAGGGGTTACAAGGTAATGCTTAAATTAGGGTTCAGCGTTCCTGGAGTCCTCCTGCTCCTTGCAGTCCGAGGGTCCTCACGTGGGCGGCCACAGGAAAACTCTGGCCAAGTCCCCATTTCACCGATGGGAAAATTGAGGTCCTGTATGTTTCAGGAACCATCTAGGGAAGTGGTGGCGGGCGCCATGTAATGTGACTCCGAGGCCAACGTGGGATGCTCTAATATCCCACAAACCCAGTGATGCGGCAGTTGGCGGGGGAGAGGCGGAGGAGAGCTCTGTGTGAGCTCCGTGGAGCCGCCAGAGGATGAAAGTGGTCAAGACAAAAGCAGGCGAGGGCCGAAGCCGAGGGCTTAACTGTGAGGCAAGTGAGAGCTGGAAAGGCTGGGATTGGTAGCCTTCGTGAGGGGGAGAAGCCAGGTTGCCATCAGGAAAGATTTTAGGTAGTTGGTGGTTTATTTTCCCAAACAAAATAAATGCTAACTTTCACATCTAATTATGTGTTTGTTTTTCGTATTCTTAGAGTCTCTCCTCCCCGCCCCCCCACCCCCAATGTGTATAAGCCTATGGCCCCACAGAACCTGGACCTGCCCCTGGAGTCAGGGATGGAGAGTTATAGAGTCCTGAAGGCACTGAGGTGAGGCTTTCTGCAGGAGTCCACTTGCAGGTTGAGTTTTAAAGAGAGGAGTGGTTTGGCCCTGGCTGGTGTAGCTCAGTGGATTGAGCACGGGCCTGCGAACCAGACAATTGCAGTTCGATTCCCAGTCAGGGCACATGCCTGGGTTGCAGACTGGTTCCCTGCAGGCCAGTTCCCAGCAGGGGACGCACAAAAGGCAACCATACATTGATGTTTCTCTCCCTCTCTCCTTCCCTTCCCCTCTAAAGATAAATAGATAAATAAATGAAATCTTAAAAATAAATAAATAAATAATAAAGAGAGGAGTGGTTTGAAGAAGCAAATTGTAAAGACTGTTAGGAATCACTCTGAAACATCTGTGCACACAATCCCATGTGCCTCCATGGGGTCACCGTCAGACCAGGACATTGAGGGGACAACTGCTGGTTGACCTTGAGTTGGACCTAGGCACTAGGAAGCTCCTCCCCTGCCCTTGCAACTGATATGCTCTGTGCACACTTCTCATGTGGGAGCTGTCTTCAAGGACAAAGCCTCGAGACAGCAATGTGTTGTTGAGACCATCTGGACTGTATAGTCTCCTTAGAAACTTTTAAGGTTCTGGTGGAGGATGGGGGTGGAGATCTACTTGCCTTGGGTCCACCCTGGACAAGCCTATACGTAATTTTTCTTCTCGCTTATTAAACACCTAGCCACTGTGCTGTACACTTGAAACTAATACCAAGTAATAATGAGTGCCAATCGTCACTGAAAACCGAAAGTTTAAAAAATGCTACTAACCTGGAGTGCCCTGCTTCTTTCTTCCTTACCCTCTGTGTACTGGGGGCTGGTTTCAGATTCCACCCAGGGAACTCCCCAGGTTGCAAACCACCCAGAAGAAATGGGCCTTGGACAAGAGGAATCTGCTGGGGAAGTTCAGGTTGGCCATTGACCCCTGTATGCGGAGGGGCCGCCTGTGTGTTAGAGGCTTGTGGGCCACTACGTGAGCACAGGGACACCCCAAACGCCAGAAGGTCTAACGTCCTGTTTGAGGAACTGCACATAGTTGGCTGCAGCAAAGGAGGGAACCCAGGGGCTGCCACGGCGGGCTGGCCTCCACGGTGGGGGTGTTGGCCGGCCACCCACGCCCAGCTAGAGGCTGAAGGTGGAATTAGAAAATTGCAAGAAGAGCTGAAGTCAGAAAGGATGTGCAGTTGTCCACAACTCTGCTCGCCTTGAGGCTGGCAGACGGGTGGGAGAGCAGGATCGTTGCAAAGCCCGGGGGGGGGGGGGGGGGGGTGCATAAGATGCCTCAGATTAAGGCCTGAGTGCTTGTGACAGAGCCTGACTGGGGATCCCGGAGGTGGAATCCCTGGGAAAGTGAGAGGGAAGGGGAGGATATTGTGGTTGACAGTGACATGGACAAAGCACCCCATGCCACCCAACCCCTAATGAAAAGGAAAGCTGGTGTGGCTCAGTGGATTGAGTGCTGACCTGCAAACTAAAGAATCATGGGTTCGATTCCCAGTCAGGGTACATGCCTGGGTTGCGGGCCAGGTCCCCAGTAGGGGACACTTGATTGGCAACCACACACTCATGTTTCTCTTCCCTATCTCTCCACCTTCCCCTCTTTAAAAATAAATAAATGAAAAATTTTAAGCGATTTTTCCAAGAACTTTAGGTACCGCCTACCCTGCCTCCAGGAGCCCGCAGCCATTGACCTTTGCGTTCCACATGAGATCACAAGCAGTCAAGGTGGCGTCTGAGCCATCGTGTTCCAGAGAGAAAGACAACTGCCTGGGGCACAGCTAACCGCCCAGGGCAAGCGCTGCTGCAGGTTTTTTAAATCTAATCTTCCCTGAATTTCAAATTCCTCACCGTTCTTTGTTCTCTGGTATAAGAAGGCTGGCTTGAAAGGAAATGTAAGGTGGTCTGGTAGAGTACAAACCCGCAGTCTTCTCAGATCGCAGGCCATCTGAGTAAAGTGCCCATAGAGATTCTATCCTTGTCTCTGCTTATTGGGTCTGGTAGGTGACAGGCAGCAGAAACACCAGCTTTTCCAGTTTCAAATGCAAGACATACGGAGGGGAGAGGAGCCGGATGATCTGATCCAAGTGCCTTTATTTGAACTGTGCTTACAGGTGGGCTGAGTCTGGACCAGTTGCAACCCCAGAGAAGAAAGCAAGAATGGGATTTTTAAAAGAAAAAGCGCAGGGTTTGTGGGGGGATAGGGGAGGGATTAATGTCTTGTTCTTCTGGGCCGGAGCCTCTTGGTTCCAGGATGTGTCAGGGCAATGGGTTAGATAAAGGGCTGGGCTGTTCCCAGGCACACGAAGGTCAGGCTGACCACTGGCCTTTGTGGCTCAGTCAGGTGTTGACTGGGCCAGGTAGGAGAGAGTTTCAGTTAAGCCTCAGGCTATCAAGTCAGTCGGGATAATTGAGTCATGGGCAGCGGTTGACTCAGCAGGTTGGAAACTGGCCTGACTGGGTCATGTGCCGTCTGGGGGCTGGGAACTGGCCTGAGTCTTGTAGGAGGCTACTGCAGAAACCCAGGAGAGATGGTATTGCAGGGGCTCGGGTAACTTCCAAGTACATCTTGAAGACTGAGGTAGCGCTGTCAGCATTTGCTGGATTGGTTGAGGGACTAGAGAGACTGGCGTTGAGTATCGAAGGTTTTTGGACTAAGCAACCGGAAGCATAAAATTGTCATATGCTGAAGTAGGGAAGACCAGAAGGGCTGGAAATCAGAAATTGGGGTTTGCACACATTAAGTTTATTAGGCATAAGATGTTGAGCAGCATAGAGAGTAGGATGGCGGCTATTGGGAGCTGGGAGGTCAGGGGGTGGAGGGATCAAGCAAAAAGGATAAAGGACTCAAGGCCATGGGCAACAGTGGGGTGAGTGGAGGGGAAGGGAGGTGGAAGGGTGTTATATGATAATGGAAAAAGTACAATTTAAAAAATTGAAAAGATGTTCAGCAGGTAGTTCAGATATATAAGCTGGAGTTTGTGGGGGACAGTGAAGTCGGAGATATGTGGGAGTTTTTGTTTGGGGGGTTGGGGGGTCATCAGCATGTAAATAGTATTCAGAGTCACGGGACTACTATTGAATCACCCATCAGATTCAGATTCAGGTACCTGATGTGCTCCTAGGCCAACGCATCGAGACACTAGTGCTCAGGGACAGAGAATGTTTTATTCAATTTGATCAAAGTGAGAGGACAGAAGAGCAAGATTGCTCAAATCTGGCTCTTCCAAAAAGCAAAAAAGTGGGGAAATTTTAAGGGGATAGACCAGCAAGGGTGTCAAACTCATTTTCACCGGGGGCCACATCAGCCTCATGGTTGCCTTCGAAGGGCCGAATGTAACTTTAGGGACGTATAAATAGGACTTCTCCTTAACTAGGGGCAAGGAGCTCGGTGCTGCCACCAGGGCAGGACTCTGCCACGGGCCTCGTGTTTGCTGCCTGTGAGATACGGAGTGAGGGGGGCGGGGGGAGTTTCAGGGAACTGAGAGAGAAGTCTGTGTTTCTTTAAGTCACAGATAGCTTTTTCTGCATGGGACTCCTGGGTACCAGCAACTGGTCCCTGCTACCTTGAACACATTCTTTCCTTCTGCAAAACAAACTCATAAAATTCTCTTCCTGACCCTGAAGTTATCACCTCCTGATATGCAGATGCCAATTCAGCAACTAAAGGGGTTGAACAAGCAGAGTGGTTAGTATTTGAACAAAGGACTAATTAAGGGGGTACTGCTGGAGGGAATGGTGGTACCAGGTAGAGGGGAGGCAATGGGGGGAAAAACTGGGACAACTGTAAAAGTGTAATCAATAAAAAAAATTTTAATAAAAAAATAAAAAGTGCAAAGAAAAGAAATTATTTCATTTTAGCTGCCAAAAATACTATGCGCATTGAAATAACAGGGGCTGTGCTACAGGACTACTTGAGATTATTAATTATTTTATTTTACTTTAAAAGATGTTTAAACATTTATTTTATTTTTGTTCAAGTGCAGTTTTCTGCCTCCCCCCCACCCCTCCTCACCACCCCAGCCCCTTGTTATTGTCTGTGTGTCCTTTATAATTGTTCCTGTAAACTGTCCACCCCTTTCCCCCATTATCCCCTCCCCTCTCCCCTCTGGTCACTGTCAGCCTGTTCTCAATTTCAATGTCTTCGGCTATACTTTCTTTGCTTGTCTGTTCTGTTGCCTAGGTTCCTGTTAAAGGTGAGATATCATAAGGTATTTGTCTTTCATCGCCTGGCTTATTTCACTTAACATTTGAAGTGTGCATCTGATAGGTTGGCTGCTTGGTTGTATTTTTTCTGAAGCTTTGATCTGTTCTTTCATTTGGGCCTTTTTTTTTTTTTTTTTTGTCTTGGACTGCTTGAGATTATTAAGAGTGTGGATGCATGGAAGAGAAAGTGGTCACGGTCTGCCTTTCTCATCATCACATCATGTTCCCCCCTGGCACCACGGGTGACCTCTAGAGCAAGGTCACACTCTCACACCCGGGCTCGTAGTGGACAGTTCTCCTGGGCCAGAGCTGTGTGGCCCGGACACTTTCCTGGGTGTTGCAGGGACAGCAGACCTATCTGGGCCGCATGGCAGGGAGATAGGCAGGGAGTGGGTAGCTGAGGCCCCTTCCTGAACCTTCCAGGGAGGAGCAGAAGCAGCAGGAGCAGCTGCAGCAGGAGCAGAAGCAGCAGGAGGTCCGAAGGCTCAGAGCAGCCCACTTTCTGGAAGTGTGGGCAGGTTGGGGAGCAGCGCCTCCTTCCCCCGAGGTCCCACACAGAGCCCCAGGAACCCCAGCAGGTTCCTCTCTGTTCCCACTGCCAGGCCCCTGGTTGTCTTCCCTCTCTCCTCGTCTGTCCCTCAGTACCATCCCCTCAGGGTACCCCTGCCCCTTTCCTCTGCCTGAAACCTGCTCCCCCAATTTCTACCTGTTCTCTACCCCGCCCTCCAGCACCCAGCCCAGGAGGCAGTTAGAAGGAGACAGGCTCCGCACCCCACAGGCCCTTTCGGGGGCTCCTCCATTCCACCTCCCCCGGCTGACCTCAGGAAGGAGTACGGGCCGGTGAGAGGCAGCTTCTGGGCTCTTGGGAATCTCTCCCCACAAGTTTTGTCCAGGGCAGGGGGCAAAGTACAGGATAAGTGGGGCTGTTTCTTTTTGATTCACTTGGCCTTGTTTCTTCTTTCCACATCTGGCTTCTGGATGGGACTAGTTACAATACCAGTCATACCACTAGCAGTAATAATACTCATGCCTTCTGTGAAGACCTCTATACCAGCACGTTCAGGCATTATCTCAATTAATACTCTGATCCATGACATACATATCATACCCACTTTACAGGTAAGAAAATAGGCTCCCAAAGGGTAAAGAACTTGCCCGAGGTCCCATGACTAGTGGCCAAGTCAAACCAGATTTTTTCCCCTCCAAGTCTGCCTAACTGCTACTGCTCAGACGAGAGTAGTGGACTGGAGGCCGACCCTGGCTCACTCTCCCCTCATCCTGGGAGGTTTCCCAGTAGGTATAACCTGAGCTAACACAGTCTTTCCCGGTTGCCCACTCGCGGTGCAGTTCTGCTCCATTTTCCAGAACCGCACATCCCCGGGGGACGCAAAGGAGAGAGAAGAAGACCATGGGGACCAGGCCTTTATTGCGGGGCACCTGGAGGAGCGCCGAGCTCAGGGTCCCCCAGTTCCAGCTCCGGCCTCGGTTGGGGCACTGTCGGGACCGGTGGTGGTGGGCTTGTCACTGAACACTAAGCGGTGCATGGCAGCAACGTAGCTGCAGCCGCTGGGGTCAGCGAGGCGCAGCTGCACCATGGGCAGGATGAGCTTGGAGCTGAAGTAGCGCAGGGCGGGCTGCGGGTCGCGCAGCGCGGTGAGAAAGACCTGTGGAGGAGGGAGGGAGCGCGTTAGCTGCGGCTGGGTGCCAGGGCTCTCCAGGCGGCTGGGTGCCAGGGCTCACCAGGCACCCACCTCTGTCACCTCCTCTGGGTCTTGCGCCTTCTCGCGGAAGACCTGCTTGCTGTGGCGCTGATATTGGGAGAAGAGGTTTTGGGTTTGGGCGTCTACATTGTCCAGCACCACGCTGAGGCCGTCCTGGAACTTCTCCTGGAAGGCGGTGCGCACAGGGCCGCACTCGATGAGGCTCACACTGGGAACCGGAGAGCAGCAGAGCAGCGAGTGGGCTGAGGGCCGATGAGAGCAGGGCCCCCGGCCTGGCCCCCAGCCCCCTGCTACCATGCAGCACCGGGAAGGAGGGTGGGAAGGGGTCTGTGCACGGGCAGGTGACTAGCGACAGAGCACTTGAAAAGTGGTTCTCTGCCCAAGAGGGGCTTCTACATGCATCTGAGGCTGTGAGAGCGGATCTGAAATCAGAATTCCAACTTGGCTGGGTAACGTGCTGTGTGACCTTGAGGCAGTCAGCTAACCTCTCTGGGCCAGAGCTTCCCAATAATTAGACACCTCACTAGCTAGGTCATACCATGTGTGGGCACAGAACAGTGCCTGGCGCACAAATATGGGCTGCAATGGGGACAGGCCAGGGGGCCTGCCTGGGAGCAGCTCCAACGAGAGGAGATGGGATGTGGGGGTTCCCAAAGTTGGGGTTCAGAGGGTTCCAGGGGCAGGGTGGTGACTCACTGGACCCCAAAGGGCAGCAGCAGAACCGCCAGACTCTCACATAAACCTTCGATCGCGAACTTGCTGGCACAGTAAACATCGTTGAAGGGCATCCCTTTTGAGGGGAGATGAGGCTGCTAAGAGGCGGAGGGGTGCGCGTCTGTGGAGAGCAGGCTGTGTCCCCACCCTGCCGGGCCCCTTCCACTCACCCATCAAGCCTCCCATGCTCCCGGTGACCAATATGCGTCCTGATCGCTGGCGCTTCATGTCCGGCAGGAAGGCCTGAAGCACCCGCACTGTCCCGACCAAGTTCACGTTCAGCACAGAGCCCACGGCGTCAGCTGAGTGCACCTCGAGCGGCCCGAGCAGGCCCCGACCAGCGTTGCACACTGCGAGGAGAGGTCTAACCCCTTGTGCCTCCCGCACTGCCCTCCGCCCCAGCCGGGGTCCTGGTGCTCCCTGGGCCTCGGGACACCTAGGTTTGGACACAGGGCAGGGAAGGCTCTGGCAGGCATTTTGGGGAGGCTCACCCAACACGTCCACGCGGCCCTCGGTCACTCGTGCCTTGGCTGCAGCCACAGAATCTGCATCCTGTACATCCAGCTGCAATGTCTCCAGGGAGCCTGGAGGACACCCTTGGGACTCAGCCGCCTCCCACAGTGGGCCCTGCGTGCTCAGGTCCCGGAAAGTGGCATACACTGGAGGGCGGGGGAGGAAACGAGGATCTGAGCAGCTGCTCGCTTTACCCAGATTCTCTTAGACCCAGGGCTGCCCCCTTGTCTCCATCCAAATCCCCTCATGTACCTTTGAAGCTCTGAGATGGGTCTGACGCCAGACGCAGGGCCAGGTGCAGGCCGATGCCGGAGGAGCAGCCGGTGATGAGCACCACGGTGCGGTCCATGGGGACAGGGGCGTGGGAGAGGCTCAGGGAGTGTCAGGCTCTGTCTCTGGACAAGATATCACCTACTCTGTCCTGCCCATGCCTGCAGAGCTCCCCGCCCCTTGTTGTGTCTCCACCTCAAGGCTGATCCCTCCGGAGGTCCCTGGCCAATCTCCCCACTCAGCTCTCCGGTCAAGGCAGGGATGAGGCCACTGCTGGGCACGCCCTCTCTCCATTGCTGGTCAGAGGCAGGGCAAAACTTTGCAGTCAAGAAGTGAAGGCTCGGAGGACTTCTGCCAAGATGGAGGCACAGGTGGAGACACTGTGCTTTCTCACACAACCAAGTTTGGAGACAACTAAATATCAGCAACAGAAAACACAGCCAGAATACAGAAAATTGAACTTTTTGGAAGTCTCATAACAACAAATTCTTCAGCCTGATCGGTAAGAGGAGCGAAACCAGCAGCTGGAGGAGCGGGAATGCACAGGAAAACTCGGTCAGACGGATTCGGGCACGCGGAACCCAGGCGCAGGGTTGGACCTAGTGAGCGACCGAGCGAGCGACCACGGGAAACAGCCAGGGAGCAGGGCCGAGATTTGACTGTGGTCGCGCATTCGTGCGCAGATAGACAAGCGAGGGAGTGGGCGATTGGATGGGTCCCAGCAGGCCCCAGTGGCGAGCTGCAGCGGAGGGCGCCGCCATTTTCCCCACTCTGACCCCACCTCCACATACAGCGTCATAACCCAGCGACCTGTGTGGCCCGGGCATGGGGAACCGCCTAAGGCTCTGCTCAGCAGGGAGAAACAGCAGAGGGGGGTGCCATTTCCCCGCTCTGACCACGCCCCCACATGCAGCGTCACAACCCAGCGACCTGGGAGTCCAAGGCTCCGCTCCTCCTACTTAATGGCCGAGAATAGACCAAAAATGGCTCAAGAAGATCTCAAAGCCCCAGAGCCTATAAATCTAAGCGATGAAGAAATAGCAAAACTCTCAGATGCACAGTTTAAAACACTGGTGATCAGGATCCTCACAGATCTGGTTGATTATAGCCACAAATTAGACAAATATATGAAGGCGAAACTAATTGAAATGAATGGAATTGCACAGGAAACCAATAGCAATGAAAAGGAAACTGGGACTCAAATCAATGGAGTGGACCAGAAGAAAGCAAATAATGGCCAAACAGAAAAGGATGAAGAAGCAAGAATTCAAAAAAATGAGGAGAGGTTTAGGAACCTCCAGGACATCTTTAAACGCGCCAACATCCGAATTATAGGGGTACCAGAAGGAACAGCCACCAGTGGAAAACTTATTTAAACAAGTAATAAAGGAGAATTTCCCCAATCTAGCAAAGGAAATAGACTGCCAGGAAATCCAGGAAGCTCAGAGAGTCCCAAAGAAGTTGGACCCAAGAAGAAGCACACCAAGGCACATCATAATTACATTAGCCAAGATTAAAATGAAGGAGAGAATCCTAGAAGCAGCAAGAGATAAGGGGACAGTCACCTACAAAGGAGTTCCCATCAGACTGTCAGCTGATTTCTCAAAAGAGACCTTACAGGCAAGAAGGGGCTGGAAAGAGGTATTCCAAGTCATGAAATCCAAAGACCTACAACCAAGATTGCTCTATCCAGCAAAACTTTCATTTAGAATGGAAGGGCAGATAAAGTGCTTCTCAGATAAGATCAAATTCAAGGAGTTCATCATCACCAAGCCCTTATTATATGAAATGTTAAAAGGACTTACCTAAGAAAAAGAAGTTAAAAAAATGAACAGTGAAAGGACAGCAAACTCACAGTTATTAACAACCACACCTAAAACAAAAGCAAACTAAAAGGACAGCTAGATCAGGAGTGGAAACATAGAGATGAAGATCTCAAGGAGGGTTAGCAACAGGGGAGTGGGAGGAGGAGAAGGGGGGAGAAGGTACAGAAAATAAGTAGCATAGACGGTAGATAGAAAATAGGTGGGGGGGGCAAGAATAGTATGGGAAATATAGAATCTAAAGAACCTGAGACACATGGTCATAAACTAAAGGGGGGGTAATGGTGGGGACGGGGGGTAGGGTGGAGGGGAATGAAGGGGGGAATAGAACAACTGTAATGGCATAATCAATAAAAAATAAATAAATTAAAAAAAAAAAAAAGAAGTGAAGGCTCCCAGGTGGCCACTGAGCACCCTGGGCGGATCTTCCCACAGGGACAATTATAGTTTCCAAAGTTTGCTATTGACGGTGTGAAAGGAGATGCTTCGAGAAGGCATTCTCAGGTCAAAGGTCAGGGATCAGTATTAAAAATGGGATTACTAGGGCAAAGGGTGGGCAGAAGCTGCCTCACACTGGGTCTGTGCTGTAACCCTGGCCCTTCCAGCGCCATAGCAGTGACATTCAGACAGACAGGCCCAGGAGATTCACCAGTTTAATTAGTTGTATTAAAACAGTACCTTAACCCCCAATTTGGGGTGGTGGGGGAGGGCAGCTCACTCCCCTCCAAATCTCCTTCCCCCCATCTGACTGGCAGGTCTGGAGTTCCTTCACCCAGGCCTGGGGGGCATATGGCCCAGGGGTGGTTAATCTGTCACAAGGAGCCAGCCACCCACCGGGGGTAGTATTTGAGGAAGAGCTGCTTGGCCAGGTCCACAGTGTCACCTTGGGGCTGGTCAGAGTACCTCCGCGTGTTGAGGACAAAGGTCTGCTCTAGCTGGAAGGCGTCTTTATCGAACTGCTGCTGTTGGAAAGGGACCCCTCGGACCAGGCTCTCAACCAGCATGTCCAGGAAGAGGCGCCAGCGGGGGGTGTAGTAATCGGCCACCAGTCCCGCCAGCTGCTTGTTGGCGTAGTCGAGAATGTTGCCCTCTGGCCCCCAAAGCGTCAGCTGGTAGCGGCTGTTCTGTTCATAGAAGCGGGCCTCGGCCTCACTGACCGCCATGGCCCGGGCCTGCTCCAGCCAGCTGCCCAGCAGGAAGTGGCTGTCACTGGCCAGTATGCCATCCAGTGAGGGCAGAAGCTCGTAGGCCAGGATGCCTGCTGCCCTCAGCAGGGGAACCAGCTCCTTGCTCAGGTAGGCAGTCCTCACCTCCTCGTAGTACAAGGTGACCAGCTCCTGGACCGCCTGGCGACTGACGTCCACCAGGTCGTAGCGGAAGGCCGGGCTGGTGGCCAGGGTGGGGGCGGCCGTCAGCAGCAGCCGCCAGGCCTCAAACACGTCTGATCGGTTGTACCAGACCGCGGTAACCAACTGGAGGGATGGCCGCCTGACGAGCGGGCTGCGATTGTGGCCCGTGCAGGCGTCACCGGAGCAGTTGTAGACGCTCCTGAGAAGCAGCCTCCATGCCGCCTCCGCACCCCCGTGGGAGACCCCATACCGCCGGGCGGCAAAGCCGGTCACCCAGGCCCCCAAATCTGTCACGGGATCCTTCCGCCAGCCCAGCTCAGCCATGAGGGCGTAGACCACTTCGTTCTGGCCGATGCCTTCAGGCGCCATGCCCGTCCCTGCCATGGTGGAGTTGGGGAAGAGGCGGGCGGCTGCGGGGCCTCGGTTCACAGCCTCCAGGGCCCCGAACAGGCCGTGGTTGCCCCCAAAGTTATGCAGCATGCACCAGATGAAGGGCTGGCCCTGGAAGGAGGCTGTGCGGTGGTACACGGGCTGGCTCTCAGCGAACAGGTCCAGAACCAGGAGGCGGCCACGGGGCACTGCCCTGAGCACTGCCCCCACCTGCGCAGGGCCCCAGAACTGAGGCTGGTGCTGGAAGAGCCAACCTTGGAGGAGCCATACAGCGTCAGGGTCCACTGTGGTGGGCGTTGGGAATAGAAAAGAAGGGTGATGAGAAAAGCAGAGAGGCCAAGGGAACACTCACCCATTCTACAGATGAGGGACAGGGGTCCAGAGAAGTTAAGTGACTAGCACAGGCTCCCCTTTCCCCTGTACCCCCACCCAGCAGGGCGCTTCCTCACACACACCCTTCCCCTCTCCTTCTCTCCCAGCTGCCACCAGCTGCCGTCCGCTTTATGGAACATCTGAATCGCCCGGAGGGCTGGTTAAAACACACATTCCTGGGCCCCAGTCTGCTCCCGTGACTCAGAACGTGGGCCCAGGAAGGGAGGAGGCTGAACGTGTGATCTGGCAGGCCCTGGGCACCATCAGATGGGGGCAGCGCTGCTCTCGGAGCCCTGAGCCACCCGGCTCCCCTCCTGTGTGACATGGAGGCCTCCCCCAGCCACTCAGGACCTGGCTCAGTCCACCCTCCCCTGTAGGTGGCAGGAAGGAGCACTCAGCTCACACTGGTGCCCCAGGAAGGGTACCTCACAGCTTTGGGCACATTCTCCAATCTCTAGCCTGAGTTAAGTACCTCAGCATGGAGGTAGAGACCAAATAAAACACGGGGTGGGCAGAAGTAGGTTTACAGTTATAATGCAAATGACAATAAGTAATAACAACACAAGAACAAACCCTGTGTTTCAAGTACTCACAACGGTAAACCTACTTTTGCCCACCCCCGTGTTTTCAACAGCCGGCATTTACCGGCACTTCACTCTGGGCCAGGCACCCTTCTACTCCTGAGGGAGCCACAGACAAGCAACCGAGGCACCAGGAAGGAGGCGGCCTGTCACAAGTCGCACAGGCAGGAGGGGGCCGTGCCAGACCTTGAGCTCAGAGCTCCCCCCTCAGCCGGTGTGATCAGATGAGACGAGGTTTGCGGGCAAACCGCCAGGTGCTTTGTGTCCGAGTTGGGTGCTATTCCAACCCTCTCCCAGCCCCACCCCCTAAGAGCCCAGGGGCTCCCCTTCCCCGCCTCCCACTGGCACCAAACCTGTGGTCATGGCCCGGTAGACGGCGGCAGTGGCTGCCGCAAGGTAGGAGGGCTCTGAGGACGGGGGCTGCATCTCATTGAAAGTGTCGGCCCCGTAGATGTGATCGGTGCCAAACTCTTTGGTCAGCTCCCGCAGGAAGAGGCTCCCCACAGTAGGGAACAGGGGGTCTTCCGGAGCCAGAAGGAAGGAGCAGGAGTAGGAGCAGTTGAAGTGTCCCCAGCTGCCCATCTGGGTGACATTGACCCGAGGGAACACCCTAGTTGGGGGTGGGGACAGTCCAGACATTCACTGGAGGCTGATGCAGTATTCACCACCTGTCTCATGAACTCACCCAAAGCTCCTGGGATTCATCCTGGTCCCCCATACCCCCGTGCCTTTGCACATGCTGTGCCCCTGTGCCCGCAGTCCTCTCCTCCTCCCTCCCTGCATATCCAGCTGGTTACGCCTTGACAACTTTTAGGTTCCACCTTGTCTGCAAAGCTTTTGCTGCTTCTCCACTCCCACTGTCTGCAACAAGCAGTACTCGCTTTCCAAGGTCTGGCCCAGTACTGCCACCGCTCTGAGACCTTGCTGCCCGCTTCCCCAGGCAGAAATGACCTTGACAGAGAAGTGGGCCCTCTGTACCGTAGCCCCCCCCCCGCAACCTGCCTCCCACCAGGGGCAGGAACTCAGTGCACCTGTGCCCCCCCCAGGGCCCAGCACAGAGCCTGGTCTGGCAGCCCCAGACAGCCCAACACACGTTCGCTGCCTGTGTGCTGGAGGCTCCTGCCTCTCAGGTTGGAGAGACAAAGGGGTGGCCAGCGAGGCCAGCAGCGCGCACTGAGCACCGTGAGAATGGAGGAAACTGGGTGCTCATGGGCATGAAGGAGGCAGCAACCAACACTGGGGGTGCCAGCAGGACTTCCCGTGGGAGGGGAGGGCTCAGCTGGGCCTTGAAGCATTTTCCCCAACCACAGGGGTGGAGCGGGGAGCACAGAGGAGCAGGAAGGACTGAGAACATTGCCCCCCGACTACCACTCACAGAGCTGCCTTTTGCTAAGACTTCACGCCAAGCCGCATATACTGGCATTTTACAAGGGAGATGGCTGGGGCACAGAGCGGTTACATGATCGGTCCAAGGTCACACAGTTAGTGGGTGGCAGGGCCGGGAACCAAGGCAGGGCTACATCCAGAGCTTCGGTTTTCTTTAAATGTCTTGTAGGAGAAGATAAATTCCATCTCTGAGCTGAGTGGGTGAGGGGGGGGCTCACCTGGTTATAGCCTTGGGGACATGCCCTGCGAATGCCGGCAACACGGGGATCATGCCGAAGGAGCGCATTCGGTCCAGGATCCGATGCTGAGGAGGGTGGGGGGGTAGGGAGCTGGTGAGCCTGACCCAGGATGGGAGGCCCTCACTCTCCCAGGGCACACAGAGTCCTCAGGGCCCAGCTAAAAGCCTTGAGACCAGCCAGACACCACCCTCGCTAGGCCTGTTACTGTCTAACCCAACACTGTGCCTTCCCTTCCCCATTATTATTATTAAGATTGTATTTATTTACTTTTAGAGATAAGGAAGGGAGAAAGGGAGGGACAGAAACATAGATAAGTGGTCTCTCTCTGGGGGACCTGGCCCACAACCAGGGCCTGACTAGGAATCGAAGCTGGGACCTTTTGGTTTGCAGGCTGGAGCTCAATCCACTAAGCCACACCAGCCATGGACCCTTCTCCATTATTTTACCTGCAGGTAAAGCTGCTTGAGGTGCCAGGAGTAGGGCAGGGGGCCACCCCAGGTGTGCAGGTTGCCCATGCGCCCCCAGGCCAGGAAGGCAGGGCCAGTGAAGTACTCATCGATCTCTGACTGGGTCAGGCCCAAGGCCAGGTACACCTGCAGAGGAAGGCAGTCCCCATACACGTAAATACACTGATCTCCATTCACTGAACACTCATTCACTCACCTCTTCTCTGGGCTGTGCCCTACAGTTACTCAGACAAAATGCAACCCCCACCTGCAAGGAGCCCACAGTCCAGTAGAAAGAGATTTGTGAACTGGTGCGTTTACTAATATGTCACCCTTGTTATACAGGTGAGGTGGGCACAAAGGGGCTCTCCCCCAAATGAGGAAGGGGCCTAAGGAGACCTCATGAAGCAAGGCTGGCTAGAGTGATGGGTAAGGAGAGCTCTGTGGGGAGCCTAAGCACCCCAAAGTTCAGCCAGAGCCCTGATGGTCCAGGGACGGAAGCTCCTGGGTCTGGCAGAGATGGAAGGCAGTGGCACTCTCCTGAGTGTGTTAGTGGAAGGTCTGGGCCAGATTCGCTTTTGTGCCCCAGAAAGGGGCACTCTGGCTAGCAGAAGGCTGAGAGTCAAGAGTGCTGTTCAGAGGCTCTTGTAGGTGTCCAGGAAGAGGGCACGAGAGCCTGAACGAGGGCCATGACTAAGGATGAAGAGGATGAGGTAGGTTAGGAACTGCCAATGAGACAGAATCGGCAGAAGCAGCAGATTGAGTGGACATGAGGGCCGGGGCGGGGGGACCTTGACTTCTCAAAGTGTTAACAGCAGCGTGCTGGGGTCCTGCTCTCCATAAGCATCCCAACGTTTGTCTCAGCAGCGGGAGCCTTGGTTTGTAGGTGTGCAGAAGGCTGGAGCCACCGAGCACACCGCAGGCACTTCCAGGGCCCTTATGCTCTCTGTGCCAGATGCTGTGCTGATGTGGGGGTGGGGGCAGGGCTGGGTCCCCTGGGGTGGCCCATGCCCTGGGCACGTACCCGCTGCCAGATGGCCTCCTGACCACTCCAGGCCAGCGCCAGGTTGATGCCATTCAGAGCCATCCAGTCAATCTCCTGCTCCCATCGGGCCCAGTCCCACCACACGAAGGAGTAGCTTTGTGTGCACACGTTCTGGTAATATCGGTACCTGTGGGCAGGGGCGTGAGCTAGGGTGTGTCCCGGACTTCCACCATCCCGGATGAGCTCAGAGGGTGGGTGGCCTGCCTCCACATCTAGCCCAGAGGGGAGGAGTTCCACCTGTGGCCCCTCTACTGCTTCACTTGGGGATCTACCCCAGGTGGAGCTAAGACTCAGGACCCACGGGCCCCCAGCACTCCTTCAGGGCTCTTGAGCCCCACAGGCATTTGAAAGCATATTCCATTCAACCCTCCTAGAATCCCTACTCCGGGCACGGTGTGGAAGCGCTATCTGGCAGAGGTGGTTCCTGTCTTGGAAGGGGGAACACATCACTCCCACACAGTGAGGTAAGAGCTAGAACAGAGGCCTGGAAGAGGCATGTGGGTCATTGCCCAGTAAGTATCTTCGAAGAGAGAGTGGGCAAGCAAAGAAATGACATTTACTGGTCACCAGTTATGCAAATCCTGCTCCCGTCACTGTGCAAATCCTCACAACCAACACTGCAGGGTAGAGGTCAATGTTTCCATTTTTCAGATGAGCCAACCAAGGCTCGGAGAAGTGAAGTGACTTGCCTCAGGACACATAGCTTTTAGAGGCTGAGGAATAGAGTGAATAAGTAAAGTATAGTCACTATGGTCAAGCTGCTAAATCGCTAAAATTATGTAGGTTGCAACATGGGGAGACAAATTTTACTCTTGTTTTAACTTGTCTGGGAACTTAGACTTTTGATCTTCCGGGTCCTGCATCAGTATTTGGATGTGCAGCCCGCTGCAGATACCCGCACTGGAGATCCAGATAACGCTTGGATTATTCCTGAAGGACTAAGGGACAAACGGTCATATCCAGCCCACGGGGTTACCTGGAACCCACCCAGAGGTTGAGTGCAAGATGATTCTTCTCAAGAATACAGCTTTTACAGCTAGGACCCTGAACGTGCCCCCCCACCCCTCCGTCTCGTCTGATCTCGGAAAAATGTACATTTTACTATAAGAATTCTAAGCGTTTCTTTCTTCTTGGAAACACTCTTGAGTATTGCTTAATTGCTTCCAGTTTACATACCCTAAGACCCTGGAATAAATCTTTATCATTTATTTCTACCCAAAGCTTCTAGATTCTTTTTGAGTTAGTTGGACAAGGCAGAGCTGAGATCTGAAGCCAGAGGTGTGCGGCCCTAAGGCTAGCGCTTCCTACCAGCCCAGCGCTGGGGTGGGGCGGGACTTCAGCAAGGCGGGCGCGTGGGCCCGGGGCTGGAGGCAGCCACACGGGAGCCAGGGGCCAGTCCCGCCCGTACCTGTTGGGCGTGGCCTCGGTCAGCTCCTCCGGCAAGGCAGGCAACGGCTGCGGCAAGTGCAGCTGAGAGCCCGACCAGGCCACGTGGCAGCCGCAGAAGTCACGCAGGTAGCGGTGCAGCCCCACGGCAGCAGCTACACCTGTGGAGCCGAGCACCCGCACCTGCGCCCCGGAGCCGCCGCCGCTCAGGCGGTAGGTGTCCAGGCCGGACTCGGCCGCCAGGGAGCGCTTCACCGACACCGAGAAGGCGGCCGCTGGCCCGGGCCCCAGCAGCCGGACCAGTAGCTCCCGCACGGCCTTTGCCTCCCGGGCCTCGTCTCGGGCCGGGGCACCCTGCACGGCCAGTAGCAGGAGCCCCAGGGCCATGGCCATGGCCACGGCCACCACCTCCATAGTCCAGCGGTATCAACCCCGCCCATGGAAAACCAGTTCAAGACTCAGGGGTAGCGGGCGGGCCAGCCTGGAGCCAATCAGCCGCGAGTTTCAGGTCACGTGGAAGCGAAAGTTAAAGCGCCCGCAGGCAGCTCGGAGACTGGCTTCCGGGCGGTGGACCGCCGCGGGAGGGAGTCTTCTGGCTGCACGTGGTGCGGGGGCGCGTGACTCCAGGAACTTCGGAAGTCCAGGGCCGGTGGTGGCCCGCTACCCTTCACTGGTGTCTTCAGATGCAACGCCCTTTCCCGCGCCTATCACGTTCCTTCCACTCCTCCGGGCAGCACCTCCCCTCTCCTGGGGGAGACCTGGAAACCATACACCCCTGTGAAGATTGCCACTGCAATTGCGATGCTCTGAAGAAATACAAGGGCCTCAGGCTTCCAAAAGGAAGTGACGCTTAACCTGAACTATATTGTGAGTGACTAGAAGAGTCGGAAACATTGGAGGGAGAGAGAAATGAAGACCCCCGAAGGATAAAGAAAGCTGGGCAGATTTGAGGAACTAAGGTCACGCACACAGTTGGAGGGGCCATGAGCCACGGAAGCCTAGACTGGCAGCGGTGGGGCAGGGCCTAGCGGACTTGGTAAGGTCGCTCCTTGCACCTGTAAGGGGCAGCAGCAGCAGCACAAGGCAGGAGTTATTTGTATTTGTCTTGTTGAGAAACAGAGGGCCAGTGAAAGGAAATAACTCAGAAAAGATCAACACCAGTAGGAGAGCCGGACTGGGACCAGAGCTGGAACTCCTGTCTCGAAGACCAGCATTCTTGCCACTGTTCCCCAGGTGCTGCGCCTTCTCAGGCTACCTCTCTGGGCACGGAGGGGTTGAGCTGGGCTCTGTGGTGGACCCTTTATTTTTTATTTTATTGATTATGCCATTTCCCCCTTTATTCCCCTCCACCCTTCACACCCCCTCTCCCCACATTCCCCCCCCCAGTTCATGTCCATTTGTCATAAGTTCCTTAGCTTCTACATTTCCCACACTACTCTTGCCCTCCCCCCTATTTTCTACCTACCATCTATGCTGCTAATTCTCTGTACCTTTTCCCCCTCTCTCCTCCTCCCACTCCCCTGTTGCTAACCTTCCATGTGATCTCCATTTCTGTGGTTCTTTTCCTGATCTAGCTGTCCACTTAGTTTGCTTTTGTTTTAGGTGTGGTTGTTAGTAACTGAGTTTGCTGTCCTTTCACTGTTGATATTTTTTAACTTCTTTTTTTTTAGATAAGTCCCTTTAACATTTCATATAATAAGGGCTTTGTGATGATGAACTTCTTGAATTTGACCTTATCTGATAAGTGCTTTATCTGCCCTTCCATTCTAAATGAAAACTTTGCTGGATAGAGCAATCTTGGATGTAGGTTTTTGGATTTCATGACTTGGAATATTTCTTTCCAGCCCCTTCTTGCCTGTAAGGTCTCTTTTGAGAAATCAGCTGACAGTCTGATGGGAACTCCTTTGTAGGTGACTGTCCCCTTATCTCTTGCTTCTAGGATTATCTCCTTCATTTTAATGTTGGGTTATATAATTATGATGTGCCTTGGTGTATTCCTTCTTGGGTCCAACTTCTTTGGGACTCTGTGCTTCCTTGAATTCCTGGAAGTCTATTTCCTTTGCCAGATTGGGGAAGTTCTCCTTTATTACTTGTTTAAATAAGTTTTCCACTTGTGGCGGTTCCTCTTCTCCTTCTGGTACCCCTATAATTCGGATGTTGGAGCGTTTAAAGATGTCCTGGAGGTTCCTAAGCCTCTCCTCATTTTTTTGAATTCTTGTTTCTTCATTGTTTTCTGTTTGGTTGTTTTTTCTTCCTTCTGGTCCACTCCATTGATTTGAGTCCCAGTTTTGTTTCCATCACTGTTGGTTCCTTGTGCATTTTGCTTCATTTCACTTAGTTTAGCCTTCATTTGTTCCTCTAATTTGTGACTAAAATCAACCAGTTCTGTGAGCATCCTGATCACCAGTGTTTTGAACTATGCATTTGATAGATTGGCTGTCTCTTGGTCGCTTAGAAGTATTGGCTCTGGGGCTTTGAGCCGTTCTTCTTGAGCCATAATGTTTTGGTCTGTTTGCGCCTGTTACATATGAGGGGCAGAGCCTTAGGTGTTCACCAGGGCGGGGCAACCCAGGTCACTGTGTTGTGATGCTATATGTGGGGTGGGGTCAGAGAGGGGCAATGGCGTTTTTTTTCTGCTCTCTCTCAGATCTCTGTCCCCTCTGCTGTTTCCCACAAGCAGATTGGGCTCTTCTGGTGCTGGTTCCCAGGTATGTGGGCTTCTGCACCCTCCAGAACCCTGTGGATCTCTCCAGCGAACTCTCTGTGAACCTGGGAGCTTCTCCTGTCACCTCAACCCCCAAAAGTTTTTCCGATTGGTGCTTTTAGGCTGTATTTCCCGTCACTGTGTCCCTGGGTTGTGTGGTCTGTCTCACTGCCCGTTTTCACCTGGTTTATCTGCACACGAATGTGTGTCCCCGGTCAGCTAGCCGCCTTGTGTGTCTCACTGGGTTTGCTCACTTCTTCCCTGCACCCATGTCTGCTAACCATCACCTCTTCCTGCCAGGACCCCTCTCCACTGGCCGCCGAGTCCGCCCCTTTTACCGGTCTGGATGAATGGTTTGTTGTTGTCGGACTCTGGTACAGTTCAATTTTCTGTCTGTTCTGGTTGTGTTTTTGTTTCTAAATCTTTGTTGTTCTTTAATTTGGTTGTGGGAAGAGGTACAGTGTTTTCACCTATGCCTCCATCTTGGCTGGAAGTGCTGCTCAGTGCTGTAAAAATGGGCAATTCCATCACCACCTTCAGGGCCCACTTGGTCTTGTGCACTGGAAGCCTGGTGGGACTGTGCCTCTTCCTGCCCCAGGAGCCCTGGTTAGAGGGGACGCTGGAGCTCCCCTCAGATTCCATTGACAGGGCTGCCTTCCCAGCTCCCCAGCCTGCCCAAGGCCTGTCCTATGCATGGCCTAGGCTGCCCCCTGGTGACCCTTTAGAAAAGCTTTTCTAACAGGAGCATGAGTCCTTTTGGAGGCAGGTGTAGATTTTTGCGGAGTGCCAGGCCTGAGTGAAGCTGCTTAGAAACAGGAAAGGGATCACAGGCGGCTTGTCAATCTGGAGAATCTGGAGTCTGGGCCAAAAAAACCCCACAGGAGTCCCCTGAGCTCTCCCTGCTCCCAGCTGCAGCCACAGCTGCAGCCCCTCTGCCTTGCTCCCGCTCAGTGAGCAGCCCTGTCAGGAGGTGCGACCCCGCTCTCAGTTCCTGGTATCAGGAGGTTCTCAGCCTTTCCCAGGGAGTGGCTGCAAGACCAGGCCAGAGAGAAGTGCCCTCATCCAGCTGTACCACCTCCCCCCTCACCCCCACCCCATTTTCCCTCCAGCTGAAACTTACTAGGTTCTCCTCCTGCCCAGACCTGCATTTCTGGATCTCAGGGAACACACAGGTGGGGTCTGGATTCACCCAGAGTGGTGGCGGTTGCGGGCAGGGGAGGTAGGTTGGGGACCTCATCCAGGGGGCTGGTGGCACATTTAAAGCTGAGTTCATAGCTGCCAGGTGGGAGCTACAGGGGTGATTTGGAGCACCCCCCACTCTTTTCTTACCCTCCCCTTTAGGCTGGGAGCTCTTTGAGGGCAGTAGGGGGCTGGGTGAAAAAGTTAAGGTATAAAATATTAAGCATTTGCTAAAAAAGGAGGAAGATGTGTTGTTAATGATTTGGAATGTTACTCAAACTATATTCTCTCCTCCCGTGGGGCACAGGGATGCTGCAGGTGGACTTGACTTTTTCAGTTAATGTGTATGAAACACGTAGGCCAGGCCCTCCGCTCTCCATTTCATCCCGACCTTTCTTGTTCCTGGCCTTCCCACCCGTGTCCCCCAGAACACCGTCCAGCCCATGGAGTTGCCTGCCTGTCACAACCCAGCTAGGACTACACTCTACACTCACCTTGCCAGTGAAGAGGACTGAGTCCTTCCCTGTCTGGCCACCAGGGGGCAGCCTAGGCCATGCATAGGACAGGCCTTGGGCAGGCTGGGGAGCTGGGAGGCAGCCCTGTCAATGGAATCTGAGGGGAACTTCAGTGTCCCCTCTACCCAGGCCTCCTGGGGCAGGAACAGGCACAGTCCCACCAGGCCGCCAGTGCCCAAGACCAAGTGGGCCCTGAAGGTGGTGATGGAATTGCCCCCGTCTTTACAGCACTGAGCAGGCCTGAAGCCACCCTTTCCATGCCGGTCCTAGGACGGCAAGATGAGGGGCGTTCGCTGGACAGGGCACAGACTCACTCCGCAGATGTCTGGGGTCCAGGGAGTCCGCCAGGAGGGGCTCTCCCACTGTAATCCTGCCCCAGGAGGCCACCGACACGCCCAGTGGCCAGTCCTAGGTACTGGCCATCTACCTTCTGTCTCTATAGATTGGCCCATTTTAGACATTTCACATGGATGGAATATTATGTGGTCTTGCATTTGGCTTCTTAGCATAATGTTTTCGAGGTCCATTCATGTTGCAGCATGTGTCAGTACCTTATTCTTGTTTATTGTAGAGTAATACTCATTGTACGGACGGACTGCCTCTTGTTTACCCAGCTGATGGACAGCCGGGTGGTTTCCATTTGGGGCCATTACAAATAATGCTACCATGAGTGCTGTGTAGGAGTGTGTGCGTGTCTGCACGTTTCTGCTGTGGATACCCAGACGTCGCATTGCTGGGTCTTCGTTGCTTCTAGTCGAACATTTTGAGGAACTGCTGGACCGCTTTCCAAAGCAGGTGCTCCATCTTACATTCCCACCAGCAGGCACTAGGGTTCCAATTTCTCCACACCCTTGCCGACACTTGTCATGAATTTCCTGTATTATAACTTTTCAGCGGATGTGATGTGGTAGCTCCACCGGTTTCTGATTTGCATTTCCCTAATGACTAATCACGTTGCGCATGTTTGCATGGGCTTATTGGCCATTCAGTCTGGGGATGCAGAAGGCCAACCGTGTATTTATTGAAGAAAATCCAAGTATAAGTGGACCCGCGCAGTTCAAATATGTTATTCAGTGTTCAACTGCATGATTTGCAAGTATTGTCCCCCAGTGTTAACATTTTAATTCTGTCCTTTGAAGCAAAAAGTTTTAAAATTTTGCTGAAGCACAACTTACATTTTACCACTTGCATTTTTGCTGTGGTATCTAACGCATTTGTTGTTGTTGTTGTTTTTAAAGATTTCATTTATTTATCTTTAGAGGGGAAGGGAAGGAGAGAAGGAGAGAAATATCAATGTATGGTTGCTTCTGGTGCATCCCCTGCTGGGAACTGGCCCCTGCTGGGAACTGGCCTGCAACCCAGGCATGTGCCCTGACTGGGAACTGAACCGCGATCTTCTGGTTCGCAGGCCTGCGCTCAATCCATTGAGCTATACCAGCCAGGGGCTCTAACGCATTTGTTGTATCTAAATCATTGCCTAACCCAAGGTCAGGATGAAGACTCATGATTTCCTCCAAGAGTTTTATTTAGTTTGTACTCTTACTTCTAGGTCCATGGCTCATTTGGAGGGAACTTTGTATAGAGTGTGGGGTCGTGGTCCAAATTCAGTCTTTTCACACGTGGACACCCAGTGGTACTAATACCATTTGTTGAAAAGACTTTCTCCCTATTGAATTATCTTGGCTCCTTCGTGGAAAATCAATTGACCATAAAAGTTAGGATTTATTTCTGGCTTCTCAATTCAATTCTATTCCATTGATTCCTCATATCTGTTTTAATTAGGCCTCCTGTTTTAAGCCAGTAACAGAGCAGAAGCTAAAAGAGTTCATTTACCTGAATTTCTTTTCTGGACTTCAGGAGGAGCCAGGCCAGGGGAGCTGCACCCGGGCCTACTCCAGGGCAGCCGGCCTGCCAGGGCGGAGTGAGCTTGAGGCTGGGGGAGGGGGTGGGCACACACAGTGAACAGGGTGTCCGCCCCTTCTGGAGCCCCAGTTGTCAGCCTGCTGCCCACATGCCTTTCGTAGCCCCTGCCCCAGAGGCCCCAGGAGGGAGGAGCACAGAGGGAGGGCACTGGAAAAGAATGTGGACGCCTTACATGGCGTTAGGAGGCAGAAGGTGCCCTCCCTGCCCACCCTGCCTGCACGGACAGTCTGCAGGCTTTTTGGCCACCTGCCCACCTTGGCACCTTGCATTCTCCAGCTGCCCTGAGAAACTGCACACTGAGCTGCCTCACACACCAAGGCCAAGGGCATCAGGGCTCACAACAGCCAGGCTACGGAGTCCTGAAGAGCACAACTGGAAAAGAGGGAGAGGGCAGGCAGATGCCCAGACCCCCACAAGCCCCTGCTGGCTGGATGGGGAGTGTGGGAAGGGGAGATGGAGCCGGGGCCCCACGTCCCCTCCCCACCACATGTAGTGCCTGCCAAGCTGCCTTGGCTCATAGGAGTGGAAGGTGCCTGTGAAACTTGAGATAAGGTGAGAATTTCACAAACTGATTGCCCGTTAGGGCCACTGCTGCTGTGGCCTTCGCTGAGAGACAGTGATGCTGGAGGGAGGGGAGAGAGTGTGAGCACAGACAGGCAGCCTTCTCCTCGGGGTCAAACACACTTTATTCAGCACAGGAATGTTTCAACAGGGGGGCCTTGGGCCAGGTTCCTGACACAGAACTTGGCTTCAAGCCTCACTGTAAACAGAACAAAGATCATCACGTAAACCGCAGGGGGCACGGGGGGTAGGCCTCCACACAAGGTCCGGGCAGGTCGCACTGGCCAGCACAGGGCACCTGGGGTGGGTGCTGCAGCCAGGGCCAGGCCCGCCCTGGGGAGCTGAGTGAGCGGCTTGAAGGAGCTCACCCAGGCAAGTCAGGGTGGGAAGAGGACAGGGCCTGGCTGGCTCGGGGGTTATCTCAGCGCTGAAAGGGACTGGATCCATTTAGCTGACGCAGCCAGGGCTGCCGAGTGCTTAAAAGGCCCCAAGACCCACAGCCGGTGTGGGGGTGACAGGGGAGCCGGCCCCTTGGGGGTGCTCACCACCAGCTCACAGGCAGGGCCGTGCAGCTCTCACAGCCTCCAGTCAGAAAACTGCAAATGACAGTGACCTTCCCTGCCCAGGACCTCACTCCTGCAACTCGGGGCTCCCTGTGGAAATGGGCAAGGGCACCAGTGGGCAGAGCAAGGCTGGCCTGGCAGAGAACCGCCCCTGTGGACTAGCTCTTCACTCGAGACTCATGATTTGGGGGTGGGGAACAGCCTCAGGGTCTGCACCAGGAAGAGGGTCCATTTAAACCCTCTGCCCAGAGGGTGTGCTGTGGCAGGGCCCACCCAGGACCTGAGCAGCAGCTCCCCAGGACCCTGGTTTTGGGTCACTCCCAGCTGTGCTATTAGGCAGGGTGCAAATGGGGAAGGGAAAGAAGGGGATTCTGGGAGGAAGGAGGAGTGGGTATGAGTATAGAATGGGGATTAGGAAGGTGGTGTTGGGTTCCCTGGGACCTTTGGGGGTGACAAGAGAAGCCATGCATGATGGCACAGTGGGGTCCATCACTCCAGCCGAATTCCTGATTACCAAGTGCTCTGAAGACTGGAGCTGGGAGATGGAGGACAGAAGCACCATCCTCTGGGACCCGCGCCAGCACCCCAGTGGCACCCCCACTGCAGCCAGAACTAGAACGGCCGGAACAGAAGCTCCGAGTCTGGGTGAGGGTGGGGAAGGCCCTCCCCCCATGGGCTTCAAGCTCATGTGTAAATGCACCACCAGGGGGCAGAGAGGAGCTGCCTTTGGCTGGATGAGGAATGAGGGGTGGGGAGGGGTGGGGGGCAAGGCTGGTGGTGCCCAGGAGTGCGACAGCCAGAGCCCAGCTTCTCTAGAAAATCACTGCACGTCAACACACCAAGCTGAGGCGGCAGGGGACCCGGGGGAGGGCTGGGTCTATCTAAATGACCCACAGGTGGCTGGGGGTGGGTGGCAAGGATGACTCAAATGCCCCGAAATCCAGGGATCACAACCAACACGCAAGAGGAGACACAGCTAATCACCACGGAGGGAGTGGGGGAGGGCAGCAGGCACACAGCCCCACGAGGGGCTCACTCGTCAAGCTTCCCTTCCAGAATGTGCTCGAAGGAGAAGGGTAGGAACTTGAATCCGTTCCCGCTGTAGAATTTATTCTGGAACTCGACCCTGGGGAAAGGGAAGAGGGAGGTCGTCATCCCACAGAAACCTGGGATTTCACAGTCGGGCTAGAAAGATGCCCGACCCCGTGCTCCCGGAGGCCCTGCCTTCCTAGATGAGCTTGGGGGAGCTGCCCTGCCCCCGAGGGCTGTCCCTGCCAGCCCACCAAGCCCAAACCTGTGACTCCTGACACAGCCCTGCGTCTGATGCCCAGGGCCTGCCCTTGGCCCGAGCGGCGCCTGCTCTGCCCTGCTGAGCAGAGAGCCATGTGCAGAGTTGGCGGGCGCGAGTTTCTACCAGCCTCCCGGACTCCGTGGCCTGGCAAGGCTCGCGGCAGACCTCCGAGGGAAGCCCCCAAGCGGCTGCGAGCTCAGCTCCAGGAACCCCTCCAGCCCCACTATTTTCTTGCTTGTTTGTTTCCTTGCGGGGAGGAAGGAGAAGGGAGGTTTCTGAGTGAACACTGGAGGCTTTGGATTTAGGGGAGGAAATTCCCAGGAAAGGGGGTGAGTCAGGAGGGGAAGTCTCCTCAAAGCCATGGTGCAAAAATATGCTCCAACTACAAAAACATCTGAGGAAGAATTCTTCTCTTGGGGCCTGAAAGGAAAAACAGAGCTTTGACTCCCTCCCCAGGCAGCCCAGCGTTCGGCCCGCCCATCTCCCTGGGGCCCTCTCCAGCTCGGGGGGCAGGAAGGAGGGCGCGCTCCCGAGAGCACAGCCAGCTTCCTTGGCTGTGCCCCCCCTGCAGACGCCCTGGACGGCTGCCCAGCAACCAAATCAGCACCAAATAAGGGCAGAAAAAATGCGTGATTCAGAGGATAGAAAAGCCAAGGAGAGCTGCCCTGAGGAATAGTTTCCACTCAGGGCTATGTGACCCCGGGGGCGGCAGAAGCCCTGCAAGAACAGGTGGGGCTGGGGCTGGGGCAGGCCGGTGCAGGACGTGGGAATTAGCAACAAGTATGGGGAGGGGGGCCTGGGGCCGTCACCCCGTTTGTGGGCACCAGGACTGTCTGTGGGTGGCACTGAGGGGTCCACAGAGGCCCCTTTGGCTGTGGGTGCTGGCTGAGGACGCCGACTGCAGAACTGCCAGCTCCACCCTGGGGAGAAGAGTTTTCTGTGGGGCCGGAGGAGTGGGCGGCCTTCTCCCCCAGCCCACAGTCCAGGGGCCGGGCCAGGGTCCCCCAGCCTCCCAGACGCTGGGGAATTCCCATCAGTGCCTGGGCCATGCTCCCAGGGAAAATGGGATGCAGGAGGGGGAGTTTCAAACTAGTCAGTCACAGGACTCCAGGCCAGAGCGATTCCCACCCAGGACCTGGATTCGCACCCACGCCCCGGCACTCCTCAGAAGTCCAGCTACGGCCGCCTCTGGGGCAGGCGGTGGAGAGGGGCAGGGGCTTGCTTCCGGCCCACTGCCGTTAGGTCTGACTTCTTCGCCGTGGGTAGGCTGGTCTGCACGTGGTGAGGGGTTTCTGAACAACTGCAAATACGTGGACGGGTCCCACTCCCATTCAACAGTACGTAGCCAGATGGTGGGCAAGTCACCTTCGGGCCCTGGAGGAGTCAGAATTCTGACCTCCTGGCTGGCTAATCTCACAAACTGGGCGAATGGAGGAGAAGCTTCAGAAGTTTTCAGATGCCCGTGGGGTCACCACCCTTCTCTTGCTGTCCCTCTGCATGACTCTGGCTCGGGCTGACCTCACCTGCCTCCTCGGCCGTGCTCACCCAGCCTCCTGGCACGAGCTGGAAGGCGATTTCCCTGTCGGCCTCCCCACCCTCCTCGCCCTTCAAACCAGGGAAACGTGTGCTTCCTGAGAAAGTACGAACACGAAGTTCTCTGTGTGCTGGGCCCGCTGGCCTCCACGCAAGTGTTTCCTTCCTTTGGGCTCTGTTTGGCGAGCCTCCGGGCCACGCCAAGCTCCAAGCCACTAAAATGCACCTCCGAACCCCATAGTTGTGAGGACGGCCCAGGCAGTCAGATGAGGTGCTGTCACCCCTTCCAGCTGCAGCGCCTGGCAAAGGCCACCCGGTGGCCCAGAGGATGACTGGCAGCCCCAGAGAGTCAGCCCCTGCAGTGTAAGAGGAAACCTTGTTTCCTTGACGGGGTGCAGGAGAAGGAGTTCTGGGCCCTCTTCCCTTTCCTGGCAGGGTGTGACTGGGGGGACGTGGTTTTAGAAAAAGGATTCCAGGTCCGGCTGCTTCTCTGATCCTTTCTGTCACTTGAGGAACAGCACAGGGCGGGAAACACATGCCCGTCTGTCTGATGGCCCAAGGGTCCGACTGGGCTGTCTGGCTGGGGCTCCGTTTCGGGAGTGCTCACTTCTCCTGGGCAGCCGTGCGCTCGCTGGTGCCTAGGTGTCTGCAGAGGCACCACTGTGTTCCTCCCAACACACTGGGCCCGGTTCCGCCCCGGCTGCCATTGACCGCCCTGAGCATGCAGGTGTGCACACCTCCACGTGTGTGGGCTCTGCTAGGTGAGGAGGTAGGCCACGGGGCCACAGTTGCTTTGCTAAAATCAGCTTGGTATCCATGGTTATTGAGACAGGCCAGTAAGCCAGAACAAGTGGAAGGGGAAGCTGAGGCAGATGGCTGGACAAACTGGAGGGGCAATTTACAGCCAGATAGAGTCACCTCCCTGGAGATGACATCTAGGTGTCAGTTTTGTTTCAGCTCCAGGCCCAGAAAAGCAGCAAAACCAGGTAGGCGATGCCAGGACTAACTACAAAGACTAAAGACCCTCTGCCTGCCTGTCACTGACCAATCAGTGGAGACCACGACCCCAGAAGGGCCACACCTGGAGAATTGAGGAATGTTCTACTGGAACCCTCCCCTGAGACCTCCCCTAAGATTCCTGCCTGCGAGAGAGATAAAAGCCTGGAGACAAAGGAGCCAGGGCCCACGCACTCGCCCTTCCTTTCCTCTTCTTCCCCCACAGGCGCGGCTCCTGGACTCAGAGGAACTTGCAACCAGGACAGCAATGCAGCAGCAGCCGCAGCAGCAGCAGCCCACCCCCAGCTGACCCCCTGAACCTGTCCCCAGGGCCCCCTGTTCTCTGCCTTCCCAGTGAGCCGAGGCAGCCCCGCCCACGCTCTCCTGTTGCTTCTTCCATGCTCAGCCCTTCCTGTGTCACTGTCCCCAGCTTTAGTAAACGTGTCCTCACGGCCACCTGGACTCGTGTTGTGCAGTCTTCCCTGCACGAAGTGAAGGACCCACACACCCCGGCCGGGCCCAGGCCCCTGGTCTGGCAGCACTGTAACTACTCGTCATATCGCTGCTCTTGCCAGTTCTGGAGAAGAAAAGACAGCTCCTTAGCGAGACAGGAGAGCTCACCCACTGGGGGTAGTTGGTGGGAGAACAGGACGGCTCAGAGGGCGACGGAACTAGCAGGCTGGTGCGCTGACCTGCCCACTGCTGTTTTCAAAGGTCACCCAGCTCCTCCTGACCCTGCATGGGTCTTACTAGCGGTTTATATTCGTTATCGAATCACAGGTTTTTCTTCTTGTCCCCACGGAAGGGACCCAGAACCTGTACAACGGGGGCAGCCTTTGCTGCGTCAGAATCAGGAAAGCCCAGCTGAACACCAGGGGTCAGGTGACAGGTACAAAGACGTCCAGGCTGGACACCGGGAGAAGCGGCAACCGTGTCCCCGCAGCCATTTCCAGCAGGACCAGCCGCTCTCAGGCCTCACAAGATGGCCACGGCCCCGAGCGCGTCCGGGCCCAGCGGGCCCAGCACCCCGGGCGCACGTCCGCGTCTGGCCAGCAGGGGGTGCGCGGGCACCGGTTTCATTCCCTTCCTTTCGGTGGGGGGACCTGACGAGCTCCTGACGGGGTGTCTCCCTCCCTCCCGCCGGCCGGGGGTCTCCCCTTCTCTAAACAGACTAAACGCAGTTTCTCTACCAGCCACCGCGGCCAGGCGCCCTCTGCACAGGGCACCCCACCTTTAGGCGGGGCCGCCCTGACCTGCGCTTGACCAGCAGCGTGCACTGCACCAGGGCGCAGGGAGAGTCGCCTGCTGTGCAGAGCAGGTCGTGTGCGATCGCGGCGACCCTGTTGGCCGTGACGCTGCCTGTCTCGTCCCACGAGAGAGCGGGCGGCTCAGAGAGCCGCGTGCTTCCTCGGGCAGCGCGGGCAGAGCCGGGCTTTACCGCCAGGCAGGCCTGGTTCTGCAGCCGGCTCTCCCGCAACAGGCCACTTCCTCGGCTCCTTTGCGAGGATGAGGGAAGACGCCTTCACTGGGAGACCGCAGGTGAGCCTGCAGACGAGGTAACCCTTCCCGCCGCCACAGAACGTGACCTCGCCCCTGCCCAGGCTCCCTGCCCCACACCGTGGTGGGCCCAGCACCTCGGCTGCCCCCCACCCCGTCCCACCCGGGATCAAAGTGGGGTGATAACTGGTCCCGCAATCCCAGGGCTCGGGAGACAGAGAAGTGACCGGGGAAGGAAGGAAGCCAAGAGCACAAGAAAAAGTGAGTCACGGCAGGCTGGCTCCAGGGACGGTCCCCCTCCCCGTGGAGCAGCTGTGGCCGAGGAAGTGTGCGCGGCAGATAAGCTGCGGGCAGGGGAGCGGCCAGCCTCGGGCTGGACAGAAAACAACCCGGGAGGGTGGAGGGAGAAGGGGAGGGGGCCTGGCACTGAGAAGCCACAGGTGCCGGCACAGCCGGCCAGGAGCTTTTGGGGGAAGGCTGAGTCCCGGCCCCTCTCCCCCGACGTGCCTCACGCTGCTCCTCTGTGATTTAGAACAGCGAACAGCGGAACCTTTACGAGACTCAGCTGTATCAGCACCAGGACAAAAATCAATTTAAGGGGTGCGGGAAGAAGTTTCTCAGGTTCAGATTCTGGGTTTTCTTCAGGTTTAGATTAGTGATGGATAGAGACTTTCAAACCCCTCTTCTGACCCTGAGATCATTAAAACCACAGATCACAGATCAGGGATTTCTAAGTTCAGGTCAGTGAGTTTGGGAACCCCTAAACTAGTAAAACTGTGGGTGTGCACACTGCAGGGGGTGTTTCTCTGGAGAGAGGGTCCAGGGCTTCCAGAACCACTGGGGGTGGAGACCCCGTAAGGAAGAATCACAGCATAAAGGAGGAAATGGGGACTCGAGGAGGAGGGGAGGCAGGTACACAGCTGCGGTGTAAGGGCACCCCGTGCACACCTGGAAAATACTTAAACTCCAAAGACAAACTATTTGTTGTTGATCTGAGGTTCTAGCTTAACTGGGCGTCCTGTAATTGTATTTGCTGAGTCTGGCAACCCTACTTGGAGGTCACAGGTCACAGCCCAGCCCAGCCTTGAGCTCTCCCACTCCCTGGGCCGACCTCTCCCCGACTACACAGGGCCATTCACAGCCACGAAGGAACGATGTCAGAGAAAACAAACAGACCTGCCCCCCACCCCAAAGCTGCTTCAGGGCACTAAGACACAGCTAGGAAAGCGGGAATCTGCCACCCACGCCGAGCTGCGGGGGTCCTACTCAAAGACACAAGTGTGGAGCAGAAATGGGACAAAGCATGAGTGCAACACTGCGCTCTAGCACTTCCCTGGGCTTAGGATCAAGAGCTGCTTCCGCTGCTCCGAAGACAGGAGAAAGTTCTACGCCAGAGCAAGAAAAACCCCAAACAAACAAACAAACAAACAAACACGAAGTAAAACCTCAGCAGATCTCCCAAGCCATCATCAAGAGTGCTGGGGAATGCCGGGAAGGCAGAGAGGGGGTGGACGAGGCCCACTGGGCGCTGAAAAGCGAGCTGGGCTCGTCTGTGGGCACTTCCTGAAGCTCACGCCTAAGATAGGCCCCTGGCTGTGAGGATGTGAAAGCAGACACTTCCTAGTGTCTCTGGATTCTGTACAGGAGCAAAGCTGCCCTCAGTGCAGCCAAGGACACGTCCCTGCCCCCCCCACCCCTCCCTTCCCCTCACCAGTGCAGCCGCAGCGCGTGGAGGAAGGCGGAGAGGCCCTCCATGATCAGGAGGATGGCCACGGTCAGCGTGGCAAAGGCGGCGAAGATGAAGAACAGCGCCAGACTCCCTGCCAGGCTCTCCATGTTCAGGCCGATGTGGATCACCATGGTCCAGAGCACCTCAGACAGCTCTGGGGGCCGGGAGAGAGACACGACATCCGGGTCATTGTCGCAGACAAAATGGTCCCTGTGGGCCTTGCACTTCGCCCTGCATCCTGGCTCCCCACGACCTTGGTGGGACCACTGTGCGTGGCTAACCTGGCAGAAGCGCTGACTCTGCCATCTGGACATCACTCTGTCTGCACTTCGGGGTCTGAATAACCCCAGAGCCTTTGCGTAATTTCCACTCTCTTTCAGCCATCCACCCACCCCACCACCGGAGCGTGCCCAGAGAAGGGGGCAACCACCGGTTTCCGCCCAAGAGAAACACACTCACGTGCATGAGCGAGGCTGAGTGCCCAGAGCCGCAGGTAGGAGGCGGTGTTGGAGATGCAGCCCAGGCAGAACTCGATGGTGTGGATGGCCTGGTGGACCATGGTGTCTCCGAAGTCGAACTGCGGTGGAGGAAACCAGACAGGAGGGGTAAGGCTGGAGGGGTGTGAGGAAGTCTGGGCTGTGGCCAGGTGGTGCTTTGGGCTCCATGGCCAGGATGCCCCAGCGTTGGACTCGGGTGGTGACATCAGCTTCACAGCAGCTATGCCGTCCCCGGAGAGCCTGCCTGGCTTCGACCCTGACGGGGACACTCCTGCTCCCCTTGATACGCTACATTTTAATGAACTACGTCGTCCTGAGAGTCTTCCCAACACATTTCGTTTTTTTCCCTGCTAGGCCGTGAGCTTAAGCAGAGTGTATGTGCAAGTCGACAATGCTCAGAGAATAAGACCGTCTGGACTCCCGCGTTGCCCTAGCCGACTCCCACCCGACTCCCACCCGCCGCCCACCCACCGGTGCCCGGGGGGAAGGGGAAGCGCCCGCTGTGGATGCTGCAGGAGAGCAGGAAGGGCCCTCCCAGCTGCGAGGCCCCAAATCTCTACAGTCCCTTCACTCAATTATTTTACAAACTATTGGGAGCAAGGTTTTTCTTTTCTCTCCCCCCCCCCCTTTTTTTTGTGACTTCTGAAGAGATGACACAGGGAAACGTTAGCAAAACTTTTACTGATTGCTACTTGGACAGTTTATTAAGACCGGGCAGACTGTCTACGGCAGGGGCGTCAAACTTGTGTTCACTGGGGGCCACGTCAGCCTGACAGTTGCCTTCAAAGGGCCCGATGAAATTTTAGGGCTGTGTAAATGTAACTGCTCCTTACCTAGGAACAAGGAGCTCCACGTTGGGCCCTGTGAAGGCAGCGGGGCTGATGTGGCCCCCAGTGAACATGAGTTGGATGCCCCTGCTCTACTGGATGGCGTTTCTGTTTTCCTCACACTCCCTTTCTCCCAGTCTCCCTTTCAACGTCACCGTTCTTTCCAGAGTAAAGGGGCAGGGCTGGAGCAGGCTGTGGGGAGCTCACATTCGGGGCTGCCCCATGCACAGCTGGGGAAGAACACAGATGCTCCGGAAGCACAGGGGCATCTCTGGCCTCCGGCTCTCCCAGCGGGGGAGACCCACAGCTGCTGGAGAACTAGAGGTCATTCCGTTCCCGGGCCCCTCCCCACAGCCTGGCCCAGACCCCCGGGGGGCAGAGGGCAGCTGCCCTGCGGGCCTCCCCGGCCTGCCCTGCCCTCAGGTCAGAGTCTATTTTTCACTAGTTTCAAGACTCACATGACTCCACACCCAAAGACCTCATACCAGAACTGCCTGGGAAGTCAGGGGAGGGCAGGACGAGAGGAGGGGCTGGGCTGGGCAAGGCCCACAGCCCTGGCCTCCGGGGTGTGGCCAGCGGGCAGAGGGACCCGCTCCAAGGCACAGTCTTTGAGCAGCTGCCTCATTTCCCTCACTTCTGGGGTCACCCAGAGCACCCCAGAGCTCTTCTTCCGGAATAAGCTCGTCAGGCCACCTAGTGACTCCAAAAACTAGGGTACCCCAGCTACCTCAACCCCAACAGTGCTGCTCCCACCCCTGCTGCCTGTCGCCCCAAAACCCGTGCTCAGAGGAAGGAGAGGCCCCCGGCTTCAAGGAGCCCAGGGCTTCACTCCCAAGAGCAGTCAGTGCTGAGCTCTCTTAGGGCCAGCCACGCCCTGCACTTTTATCCCACCTCCAGTTCCTCCCACAAAAAAAAAAAAAGGAAGGACGAGGAAGCTTCCCTTCCAGGCGTTGCCTGGACTTTCTCCTGTCCTTCATTTTTAACTGCCTGCTTTATAACCTTGGGCAAGTCTTCTGTGTGATGAGGGAAGGTAAAGGGTGAGTGTTCAGGGAGTCTCATGCAGACGCCCTGATGTGTCGGCCATGACTGACCACGAACTGCTGCAGACCCCGTCTCCCTTCCCCGTCACCGCTGAGTCTCGGCCTCCGCCCCCCACACCCCACAAACGGGCCTTCTGGGCTGCATGCCCTGACCTCCCAGCATGAGGTCCACTCTGTGTCCTGACAGAGCCTCTGCAGTGTCCACTTCTGCCGCCTTTTCCTCCTCCCTCTGGAGACACTCGCCTCCCCTACGTTTTCCTCCTCTTCCTCTGGAGGCCCCTTCCATCTCCATCTTGGTTCTTCCTTAAACGTGGGAGCCCCGACCTCAGGCCTGACATCTTTCCTGTCCCACTGCCACTCGAGGCTCCAAGGCCGCCCCCGGAGTGACTTCCAAATGGGCACCTCTGCTCCCACGTTCCCCGTCCCCAGCTAGCTGTGCTCTGTGGCCACCCGGTGCACCACCGGCATTCAGCTCAAAGCCCCCAGGCGAAACTAGGTAACTGCTGTCCTCGGACCCCACCGAGACCTACCTCCAGTCCACTCACGCCCCATGCTGAGCAGTGTCACTACCCGTCTCAGGAACCCAAGCCTGGCAGTCACTGTTGACCGCCAGCATCCGTCAAGGCACCGGGGCCTGTAGCTTTTACGTCCTCAGTCTCCTGTGGGTCCCTACCTGTTCAGGCCTTCTCTCCAGGCCTAGTTCCTTCCTGGCTCATGGCAGAGCGGCTGTCCCCCTGCCGCCCCACTGGGGCACATTTACTGTCACTTCCAGTGCCACCTAATGGCTCCTTGTTGTCCAAACCACCTGTGGCTCATTTCTACCAACCTCCAGCCTCAGCACTCACCAGTTCCCCAAACCTTGACTCTGAGCTTCAGCCGGGCTGAATACCTGCCTATCGCCCAGCCCTGAGGCCTGCAGGCCTCTGCGTCTTTGCAGTGACTATGGATACCGACGATTCTGCATCCCCTCCTCCCTCCACAGAGCCTCCTGCTTGAGCAGGAGCAATACTTCCCCGGGGAACCCTTTCCTGGCCGCCCCTTCCCTGCCCCGACTCCTGTGTTTTCCAGGTGCCCTCCTGTGTTGCCACAGCATCCTGGGCTCGCTTGGGTCACAGCGTCTGTCTGTCATCGAGATGGTCTCCTCAATTTGTCTGGGAGTTCCGTGAAAGCCAGGGCTATGTTTTTCTTCTTTCAGTTTCCGCCTCATTACACAGAAAGCTCGACGTGTGCCAGGCGGATGAATGGGTGGGTGGGATGAACTTGATGATGAGGTGACACAGGAGGGAGAGGCCACTGACCCCAGCTGAGCGGTCCCGGCTTCAAAGGTTTCCCGGTCAGCTGCCTGGTCTGCCGCTGCACTGTGTGCACCCCCGGGAGGGGGGCAGCTGCTCCCCCCGGGCTGGGGCGACGGCCTGCTTGGGGCCAGCGGGTTTCCACAGCCAAGCCAAATGGGGAAGCTCTAGAAGTAGGCTGGACTTTAAAAAAATCTGTTTTGTTTGAAATCTTTAGATAACTGTGACAGCTACCCAACTTTGGCCGTCGAGAACTCAACTGTGTACATTCCCGATAAAGTGTTATGTCTGCTTAGGAAGCTACAAGAAAGAGAACCCCTGAGGGAGCCGTGGGGAGGGGGCGTCAGAGGTGACTGGGACAGCTGAACTACAGTCCGTCTCGTCTGGATGTCCAGCCCCCTGGGACGTGGTTACAAGTAAGGGCTGTTCTGACCGTGACGGTGACATTTGGGTGCTCAGTGAGTCTAAGACGCTAAGAGCGAGCAGTATTGTCGGAGGTGACGTGATTGGGAGAGGGCTGAGCACCTCGCTAATGTGCAGCAGGCGCCCCCCCAGCCCTTCCAGGCAGCTCAGCCAGAGACTGGGCACCGGTGGGCGGTCCAGAGGCCCACAGAACCTCCTGGCCTTTGGGCGGGCCGAGCACTGTCTGTTTCTACACCAAACTGCAAAGGTTCCCCCCTTCCCATCCCACTGCCCCCTTGCAGAGGACCAGGCGAGGCAGGAAAGGGAAGGTAAGCATTTGAGAGGAAAATTTGGCGGGAGAGGAAGATGCAAACAGTGCAGCATGGCCTTTTAAAAACCCAGCTCCAGACTCGTCTGTTACGGAATGAATTCTCACGGAGCCAGAAGGCCTCCTTCGGCGTGGCCCGAACATTGAGCCAACTTTCTTTCTCCCTGTTGTTAGGCTGCGTGTGTGGCTGATCTAATGTGAACTCCTTTCGTGCGGATGCATTGCTTTTTTCTGGGATGCATCTAAGAGGCACAGCCTCTTTTCGGAAGCCGCCTACCTCCCACCCGGGTCCCACAGAGGCAGGGCCGACCCTGAGCAAGGGTGCAGCGGTTCTCACTTCAAGCATCAGCAAGCCGATGAAGGCAGCAGGAAGAGGCTGGCTGCATCTCAGACAGGGAGGGAGGGGAGGCTTACCAGGAGCACTCAGAGGATCAGGGAAGAGACAGCTGCTCCCAGTGGCAGAGCGACCGACCACAGACCACACAGAACGTGGCACTCAGGAGAGGCAGGCAGAAGCCAGTGGGATTTAACCCCTGAGGGGCGTCACTTCAAGAATGCCGCTGCGGACATTACTTGTGGCCCCTTACAAAGCCATTCTCAGAGGTATGAGATCAGTGAAGTCAATGAAACAAAGACAGAGGTGACCGACATGAGATGCAGTGAATGGAGACGAGCGTTTTCAGAGCGCGGGTTCACCGCTGGGTTAGAAATGGCCAGTGAGATGCAGGGGGTGCGGGTGTCGCGTGTGGCCCCCGGATGCAGCAGGCTCAGCAAAGTGACAAGGACGGGGAGAGGAGCCCCAGATAAACATGAAGGCAAAGCAGCCCATTTCTTACCGCTTCGTCCTCGGCAGGCTTGAAAACACAAAGTGACACTTAGTGGGGGGCCGGGGCACACGCAAGGTCACAAGTCACGAACACAAGACTCCCGATCGCTTCTCCGGGGAGGGCGGTGAGTGTTAAAGGGGTCTAGCGAGGTGGGGGGCGGGCCTCCTCGGCACACACGGAAAGCAAAACCAGCAGGGTCTAGAGCCTGCGCATGCTTGTTGCCGTTACTTTCTTAAAAAGTCATATGCGTGGCAAGAGGGGTCAGCCAGATGGAAAAGCCCCGTCCTCAACTCCTGTTCTGTTTGCTTTGAAAAGAATATAACGAATGGATGAGATTCCAAAGTTCAGAGGCTTCGTGGTGCGAATGGTCGGCCAAGGAGACTGCGTGTCCAAAAACGGAGCTTGGAGATTTAGGGAAAGTGCAGTCTCCCTATAAAAAGTACGCAAGTGACATTTTGAACAGGCCCCAGTAAAGTACCTGTGACAAGAGCACATCGGGACAGGGCTTCAAAAGTGACAGGGACTACAGTTCCAACGGAAACCATCCTGGGAAGGGGCAAGGGATGAGGACGCCGCAGACGTGGGCTGCGTGGCCGCGGAGAGCTGGGCGGCCGCGGCCTGTCCTGCCGGGTGCCCAGGAGAGCAGTTAGTAGTGGAGCTCTGCATGCAACTCAGAGTTCAGGGAAGTCGAAGACCAGAACAAAACGGCTGCGGGCTGGGCGGGCAGCACCTGGGGGTTGGAGCAGGGGCCCGCTGGGAGGAGCGGGGCGGCCCTGAGAGGTCCAAAAGGCGGGCTGAGCATTAGCGTTAGTATTTCCATGTTTCAAGGAGAAGACTGGAGTGAGGCCACGTAGAGACACAGACTAGGGCTGACCCGGGGGCGGAAGGAGAGGAGGCCCACGCCACTGCATCTTACCTCTTCTGCATCTTCTGAATGGGTGGAGAGCTGGTCATGCTGAATAATCTCAGCATCCTCCTCTGTCGGTCCGTTGCCCACCCTGATCCCACCAAAGTTGAGAGTTCCCTACACACATGAACAGAAAGAGTAGAATTTGCCTGGGCTTTAATGTGACATTTTGTGAGGGGGGGAGGGCGAAGGTTAGTACATACAAACCTCAGAAAAGCATATATGCTAACAACAAAAACGAAACCCGCTGGTCGACTGGCTAAGTCAGAATGCACCACGGTCCCCGCCCTGGCCACCGCTACCCGGGCCCCGGCCCTAGCCACGTGCACCACCACTTCCCAGCGGGAGGGATGCGTGCAGCTCCGCCTGCTGCACCGAGAGACACCAACCTCGCCATGGTCACTGCTCATTGAAAGGCCTGCGCCAGCGGGGACGCTCGGTACGAACAGACTCTCCTAACAAGCAGGGCTCTATCTGTGAAGCCTTCGATGGCCTGAGTTTTTCTGGAGCTGAACTGAAGAGCAGACTTTCTAAGAGGGAGGGGCACCAAATGACAAACAGGGTGGTTGTAACCTGGTCTGATAAGCTTTTGACAGGAGCCCCAAGGGTTCCGGAAACCTCTCCCAGAAATATGCGGCGTCTCTGCCCCGGAGCAAAGGGCTTCCTCACTGTACATAAATAAGCTTGTGGCTAGGGAATACCAAGTTTTGAAACAAGAACAAAGACTCCCTTCCTTCAGTGGAGGATTCTGGAGTGTGAAAACAAGTCTTTCATAGGCACGTGGGCAGATACTGATGGGCTGTTTGCTTCTGTTCACTTCTCAGGCAGAGTTTTCAGTGGGGCCTCCGGAGCCAGAATTTCTGCATCAACTTGATTGGGAAAACCTCGGGTTTACTGAGGCAAAAGGGCCCTGTGGCCACAAAAACCTGGCAGAACTGGGGTCAAGCCTGGCAGGTACCAATCAGTGCTCAGCCTGCCACGGAAGGGAGGGGCTTAAGAGACGCCCGAGACCCACTTCCTACGGTTTCCGTCTGGGGGCCAAACAAGGTGGGAGTGGGAGCCGGTGCTCCCGCGGCGCGGCCTTCCCCGCGAGCAGCACCAACAGCGTGGGCGCGGGTGCGGTGGCCCACCCCGCGGTTACAGACCGCCGGGCCTCCAGCGCGGGCAGAGTCCCTTCCTTCCGGCAGCGGTTCTCACTTGCTGGTTAGAGAAGCCGCGGCACCAGAATCACGGCGAACGCTGCGTTTCAGTAAGTAGACGTTCTCAAACGCTACTCCTGGAAAGTGTTAATGTAGTAGGTTCGGGGTGAGGCCTGGGAAATCTGTATTTAAAAAGAAATTTCCCCAAGGACGGACTGTAGAATCGCTTTGACTGTCTGTCAAAAATTGAAGATGCGTGCGCCCTTTGAGACACAGCAACCCCACCCACTGCCGGGTACAGGCGTGTGGCATTTCGTCCAGGACAAGGACGTGCCCTGCACTGTTATTGTAATAGCAAAGAACTGGGAACAGTGAACATGCCCATCAGTGAGAAAGGGCTCACATAATTGTAGCGTAACCAACGGAAAGGCCTGTGGAGCGCCGGTTGACTATGAAAAAGAGCATCACTGTGAAGCCACCTCTAGGAGACACTCAGTTTTTAACAGCCTCGTAAATCAAGGGGCAGAACAGATCCAGTTTAAACACGACTCCTAGTGTGTTTCATTTTTCCTATTTTTTCTTCCTTTTTTCCAATGTGTAACATTTAATGTCTATATGCACACAGACACGTGTATCGATGGCAGATCTAAGCTGACATATGCAGAAAAACTCAAAAGCATAATTCTCCTTCTCCTTGAGAAGGAGAAGAGTGCTGGGGACAGGGACACTTCTTGCTTTCATTTGCATTTTCTTTTTTTCCAAATTTCTGCAAGACTTTATTTGAGCCAAACAGGTGACATATCCTGGGAGCAAGATCCCAACTGCTCCCTTACTTGCGTTCTCTAACCGAGTGCACCTGTTGCTTTAATTGTACTTTTCAATGTCAGTAGGGGGTTGTCTGGTTCATAGAATTATCCCCACTTTTATTTCTTCTCCTACTAATTTGTTTGGAAGCAAATATAAGGTTCACCAGGTGGTTCTAATGTGCAGCCAGGTTCGGGAACCGCCGAAGCCCTGGGCACCTCCAGGTCACGCACACATGACACCCAACAACCCTCAGAAGGTGGGCTGAGAGGGTGACAAAGAGCGTGAGTGACAGCAGAGGACTCCCAGGGTGGGACCCAGGGCATGGGAGGCCAGCTCCGAGGCTCCTGAAGCAGAAGGCCCATCCTGAGCTCCCCGCAGCCAGAGGGTAAGGTGAGGGGCAGACAGGCTGAACCTCCCAGCCTGACAGTAATGGCTGCCCTTCCAGAACATGGGGGATGAGAGTTACAGGAAGGGGAAAGGGACACATGCACACCAGCAGAAAAGAGAAAAAAAGTTCAACTGGGATACACAGCTCACGGACCACCGAGAGGACACAGCACAGAACAGAAACAGGTCAGTGTTCACATCCGCAGCTCTTGGGGTCAAGCCCAGGGCCCTGTTACGGAACTCTCACCCCGATGCTTTCAGACCGCCCACCAGATGTTTGGCTGGCAAACAAAAACAAACCCCCCATCCAGTGGGCTACAAGGGCCCTGTGAATGTGCAGGTTTCTAGGCTACAGACTTTTGACTTGAATAGTTGGGAAGAAAAGGATGCCAGACTCAAAGGCACTAAGACTGATGCATGAGAAGCACCCCTTAAAAACACTGGGACTGGCAGAAAGAAGAGCACAGGGGAAAAATGCCAATAAATGGATCGTACGAGTGTGGGCTTTGAGTACTTGTAAAAAATTTCTCGCAGGAAAGGAGAAGGTATGTCCCTGCTTGAAAATAATTTTGAGCAGCAATATTAAAATATCTTCTGATCCAAAATATCACCTCTTAGACTAGTTCTAGAAGGATGATCACAGTAGTTTTCTTAAGTTTCAAATGATCAGAAATGCCTGATGAAAGAAATGGTGATCCATCTAAGTATTTTCTGTTCTTTGAAAGGAGTACATGCTACCAGGGCCCAGTAGTACAGGAGCACTCATTGATGGTGAGACATAAAAATCTTACAGATCCATGATCTAGAACAGTCTGGACTAGTTTGATGTTAGGATGTTGTTAAGATTTTGGTTAAGAGATGTTTTGAAGGACAAATATTGACATGCTTAACAGCCGGGGTGCTGGTATTGAACCGTAAGTCCGTGTGGGAAGAAGGGAACAGCAGCCCAGTGGACGCGTCTGGCCCTCACACCAGACAAACGGTACACGCGAGACACACAGCTGGATGGGGCTCTCACGGGAGTGGCTGAGGGCATGAGGGCTACTGAGCTCTTCACGAAAAAGCAGACGTGTATAAGCTTCCATCGGAGAGACGGTTACATCACAGCCACATGGACCAAATGTCCGAGCGTCATTCTGAAGTAGCACGTTAAGTGTCGGAAATGAATTCAAGAATTACAGAGATGTTTTCGCTCCGTGCTGAAAACTCATCCAATCATCGGTCACCAAAGACAGACACGAAAGTAGAGGAGTCAGGGAGCTGCCATCCTGGATTAAGACTCGGGATGGGACTCGGGAGAGGGTACGACAGCCACTCTGTTTCCACAGACATGACTACGGACGTACTCAGACAGAACGTAGCAGACCAATGGGAAAGATGGCATCAGAATCTACCCCTAAGAAGGGGAAAACTTTTCTGTTGTCCCAGTAAATAACAAGGACATACTTCCCAGTGTACATGTCCCACACTCTCAATATAGTTAAAAAGAATTCTGCTGCACTGTTTGCTACCTTTTTAAACAGAACGTGATGGGCGATTGGTTTGAGTTCACTCACTGTTGCAGCCGCTGCTGCCTCTAGTCCCTGTTGGCTCGGGGTTGGGCTGACAGGGGCCTCCACTGGTTGCCCTTCCTGATAGTGGACGGAAGAAAAGAGGAAGGGAGAAGGAAACAAGAGGGGGGGGAGTGACGGGGGAGACGGATGCGGGGTACATGGAAGGATGAAGATGGTCAGAAAAGGGAGAAGGGGGGTCTTGTAACTCCGCTGCTCTCCAACGGGAGCAGTCATCCAACAGCCATATGAGAGGCATGCAGAAAGATCTGGGCTTTACCAGTGTGATAAGGAAGCATCGCTGCGTAGCTGGAAATGGACATTTGGCAACTTAAGTGTGTGTGTACAGAATTCATATGTACACACACATTAAGTAAACATAAGTATGTATGCTGCTTTTTAAAAAAAAAAAAAAAGAAAAAGAAAACAACATGCTTCAAACCAAAGCTTTTCCCCAGATGTTTAGTTGGGGAAAGTATCACGGTCTTAGTTCAAAAGACAATGGCTTGTGGTCACCGCACGAGCGGGGTCCCAGCCCTTGCAGCCTTGCTGTGTCTGATGCTGCGTCTACACAGACCCAGGCCTGGGTTTTGCTGGGCACAGAATAAGCAAGAGGTGACCAGGAGAGGTAAAAACGTGTAACTTATTCTCTATACCCGAGCTACTCAAAACCGAATCCAGACGTCTGGGCAGCAGAAACATACTTTTTTGATTTCAGTGGGTCCCGCGCTCATGCTAGGGTAGGACAGGAATGCATTTGAAGAGTATGTAGATGTACGCACAGTTCATCAGATCCAATGAGGAACTGCCTTGGTCTTAAAAAAAAACCTAGTAACTTTCAGCAACAGAAATACACCTACCAGATGCTTCTTCCTCAAATACTGATGACGAAGGATCAGTGGCTTAAACAGTAGCATCCACGGTACACAGAGCAAGGCGACCACGACCAGAAAACACTGAATCCCTTTCTGCAAAGAAGGACAAGACACCGCACGTTAATCAAACATGCAGCTTCCCACTCCAGCACGAATTAACCCCCAAAGAGCACGTTCTAACCGATCTGTGAATAACACTGTCCAGTTTCTCAAAGTGCCATGAAGATGTAGCAAAGCCCACAAACCCACAGGAGGAGAATTATCATCCTACCCTTGTTGGATGCAGAAATTATAGCAGACCCTCCCCAGTAAGGGGGACGGGCTGAATGTAGATCTGGACATGTGAATGGAAAGCCAAATTCTACAGAAAGGGATTTTTAAAGTTTTTTTAGGGTCTCAGAAGCATCTCACTTCTTGGCCTTGGGTAACACCTAGGACAGTCCGTTCCTGGGTTGACGCACCTGTCCAGGGTATAGCATTGAGTCTTCACTGTCCTCGTAGGAAAAGAGGAACATGTTTATGAAATGGATCAGAAGGCTCGGTGCTGCCTCAGATGTGTGGGCGTCATAGGCTGTCCACTTGTAGAAAATAAGGATAACCAAGTAGCCAAACAAGGAGGTCAAGAAGATTATTTCGGGAATAAATCCAAAATAGATATTCAGAGGCTTCCTAAAATAGCTAAAAAGGAAGAGAGGAAAAAATGTGAAAAGCAAACAGACCCAGGGTCAAGCCGACACCAAGTGGCGTCCTCACTCGATTTTTTCCTAACGCACCCTCAATTCTGTCTTTACCACTTTAAGAAGCGACAGCCAGAAGCATTGGAGGCAACACAGACAAGTAGAAGTAACTACGACTTCCCAGCCTCTGGACAGCACCACCCCACCATTCTCCCATGAAGGAGAGACGGGAAAATCTAGTACATTCCAAGGCACAGTTCATCATTTCGTGTGAATTACACATCAAGGGGAAAAAAACCTCACTCATTTTGATGAAAATTATACAAGGTTCCCTCAACGATCTTTACTGCAATTCTGAATTGCTAAGGGAATAATGTTAAGTAAATCCCATTTAAGAACATGAGATTTCTTAAGAGCACTTAAAAATATATACATAAAGTGGGGTTCTGAGCTACTAATCCCTCCCCCAAAGTGTCCTAAATTCCTTAGGCAGAAGCATCTTCTAAACAATGCACAGTCTTATGACAGAACCAGGGCAACTCACATATGGTTGAACAGGCTGAGGCCGACCCCAAACGTCATGTGGATGATGCCGAGGATGACAGACATCTTCATCTTAAAGGAGTTGAGGAAGGTCAGTTTGTTGTTGGCGATGTTCCAAATCTGTTACAACCCGAGAGAGTGGGAATGTATCACAAAGAGTGCTCAAGTGGAAAAACAGTCATGCATTTTTTTTAAAAACAGGGTTTTAAAAAGATTATGGAGAATTCTAGGCATATACGTCAGTGGAGGGGCGATGTAACTGCTCCGATGCACCCATCACCTGGCTCGCACAGTTACCGCCCCGTCGCTGGCTCTGGCCAGGCTGGTCTCATCATACCCCCGAGACACCCCCCACTCCGGTTACTGTGAAGAGAAGTCCAGACGTCCTATCACTTTACCTGTAAATATTTCAGGGCAGATCTCTAGAAGGTAAGGACTTTTTAAAAACATGGCCACAATACTGTTACCATACCCCAAAGCGTTAACAATGATTCTTTAATATCACGAAATATATAGCTGCCCTGGCTGGTGTGGCTCAATGGATTGAGTGTGGGCCTGCGAACCAAACAACCGCAGTTCAATTCCCAGTTGGGGCACGTGCCCAGGTTGCAGGCCAGTTCCCAGCAGGGGGATGCATGACAGGCAGCCATACATTAATATTTCTCTCCCTCTCTCCTTCCCTTTCCCTCTAAAGATAAATAAATAAAATCTTGAAAAAATATATAGCCAGTATTCAGATTTCTCTGGTTGTGCCCAAGTTTTTAAAATTAACTCATTTATTCCGAGTAGGGTCCCAGATCCGGCCTCTACACCAGGACTGTCGATGTAACTCTTATGTCTCTAATCTCTGTAGGTTCTCCTTCCAGCCCTTGTTTCTTATTTCTTATTTCTTACAGAACATTTATTGAGGAAATTGGGTTGGTAATCTGTAGATGTTCCCACAATCTCTGTTTTGCTGATCATGTCCCTGTGGTGCTGTTGGTCCATCTACTTTTATTTTTTAAAAGATTTCATTTACTTATTTTTAGAGAAGGGAAGGGAGGAAAACATCAATGTGTGGTGGCCTCTTGGGCGCCCCCTACCGGGGACCTGGCCCGCAACCCAGGCATGTGCCCTGACTGGGAATTGAACCAGTGACACTTTGCTTCACAGTCTATTAATCCCCATTTTAACAAGAAACCTTTCTGGCCCATGATTACGTTTTTGCTCTGGCATTTTATAATCCTTACTGTTGAACACTTATTCTTCAGTTCGCCCTCCCCCCTTTTCTTAAGCACACACTGCAAAAGATTTAATCACACTTTATTTGCCTAAATATTCAAAAAAAATAATTAAATTCTGGGATAAGTTCTTAGAAGTATATAAACATAAGAATGGAAATCTAAACCCACAGGGAAGAATTATTTCTATTTTGTTAAAACATGTGTGGAAAATAAAACTCAAATAGATAAGCTGGGAAGGAGTCCTGAAAATCCTTCCTCCCAGAGTCCGAATATTATCAGTCACCTCTGAGATAAGTAGTGCAGGAAGAATTATTTTGGCTCCCAAGGCACTTGGGTCTTTTCTGGCTTTCCAATACACTAGACAGAACACCCAAGGTTTTCCAAAAGGATGTCAACTAAAAACCAAACCACTCTCTTTACTTTCACTCTCTCACTTTTGGGTCACAATTTGAAATCTCAGTGTCAGGCACAGAGGAAGGAAGGGCTCTTACTGGGTCAATGCCGAAAGGGTACGGTCCACCGAAAACTCCAGGGACGGTCGGGTTCAGCTGGAGCACAGAGTTCCCCAGAAGCGTCTCTTCCCTGCCGAGTCAGGAGGAAAGTTGCATTTGTTTTTTCATCAACAGAGGGAAACTACTGGGTCTGAAAACTGATTCCAAAAGAAACTACTACAGCCACCTTGTCCCTTCAGTAAAAGAACAGGGGCTAGCATCTCAGAGGAAAAGAGACCAGCGATAACAGCCAAAACAAAAGATTTAAACACACATATACAGCCACATAGGGAATTTAGAAAATCTGCTTTTAATTTGCAAAAAGAATCGATGTTCCTAATCTGGTCTCAGTTCCTGGAGACTGCTGGACAAACCACGAGCTTCTTCCCAGGCTAGAACGCCCAAAGAGACAGCGCGCTCTTTTGAAACAGAGCTGACTACGAAAGGAATGAGCTTTGACTTTCAGCTTCTTTCGCAACTTACGTCCAATTCGATATAAACATGGGCCGTACGCTCCAGGACGATCCGAAGATATTGAGAGACTTGGAAAAGCAGTCATTGTAGATGAGGCCAGTGTAGATGGAGAACATGCCCATCAAAAGAATAATGTACCGTCCGCTGAACACAGTGCTGAACATCTGGGGACCAGAAGGAAGAGGTCAACGAAATGTGCTCACGGGAGCTTCCGTTGTGACAATGTCATTTACAAGACACTTTTACCCCCTCCCGGGGCAGAGAGCTTGAATTAAAGACCAAAATACAACACAAACTCGAACTTCACTTTCACGGCACGTGGCCTCTTTTAAGTGTGAAAATGAACATAATTTCTTCATAAATTCATGATAAAAGACTTCCAGGTCATAATATTCACAATGAATGCTTGAGAAATTGCGAAGTTTCAGTCTACTGCAGCTGTGACTTAAATTAATATTACCTCATTCTCATTCTTCTGGGAGAGGATCCGGCTCTCCCTTAACACCATCCATACAGCGAAAAGGGTCATCAAAATGCCATGGCCCAAGTCCCCAAACATCACAGCGAAGAGGAAGGGGAAAGTGATGATGGTGTACGGAGCTGAAAAGAAACCAAAGGATGTCAGGTGGGTGGGTACCAGGCTTATCAGGGTGGTCGCTTTGCAAGGTGTAAGTCTAATCACTCTGTGGTGCACCTGAAACTAACATAACGGTGCATGTCACCCGTGCTTAAAAAACTTAATAAAACTCCAAGGAAGGAAAAAGGCAAAGCACAGAAAACCACAACTCCCAACACGTCATATCCCTCTCTGTATGCTGAGATCACAGTGAGGTGACTTGCTCCCAAGCCGGCCAGATGGATCCTGGAGAGAAGCTTCCCTCACAAAGCAGCGTTTTGCACAAGAACACACAGGAAGTGAGAGTTTTGCCTCTGGCGTTGGCAACAATGTATTCTGTTCTTTAATTCCTTTTTTCTAACCCCTGGGACACTGCCCCAGGAGGCGGCCAGCTTTCTCCTCCTGTGCAGCAGCCATTTTCCAGCTGAGTAAAGCTACTGGGTAGGGGGGGGGAAGCCCAGAACTGGGAGCAAAGCAAGTGCCGCAGAAGACTGCAGCTGGCAACGAATCCTCAGACTATCGATTTAATACTTAACTCTGCAAACCGGGGAGAAATCTGCTTTCTGTCTCATGTGGTCAATAATTATACCATGTTTTCTCTAACCTGGAACAGGGAAGCCATTTTAAAATGTAAGATATCTTGGAAAAAACTTTTTGCTTAAAGCAGTTCCTGCAAATGACGTGCTGTAGCAAGGGAGGTGGCTTTATAGCTGCGAGGGCCCACGGGAGACTCCAGTCCGAGGAGCTCATTCCTGTAAAACCACCTCCTCTTTACATATGTAAGGTTTTTCTCCTCTGGTGGGAGCTTGAATGAGATCACTTCTATACTTCTTTCAACATTTAATAATACAATTATGAAAATGTTACACAAATTTCTATTGTATGACTTGTGCTTCATAATCGGGAGAGTTCTCCCCATAACTTGCACTGTAAAACCAGAGAACGGGACTTCCTCATGGAGAAAAATGGGCGCCTCTTTTCAGGAATTACACTGGGGCTGAGCTCTTGATAGCTTTAGTTTTTTTCTTTCTAAAGATTTTATTGATTTATTTTTAGAGACAGGGGAAGGGAGGGAGACAGGGAGTGAAACATCAATGTGCGAGAAACACATTGATCGGCTGCCTCTCTCACACCCCCAACCGGGGGACCTGGCCTGCAACCCAGGCATATGCCCCGACCAGGAATCGAACTGGCGACCCCTCGGTTCCCAGGCTGGCGCTCAATCCACCGAGTCACAGCAGCCAGGGCAGTATCTTGAGTTTTAAGCCAATTGTTCAGCAGCATTTAAAGCGATGCACTGTAATACACAACAAGAAAATAAAGCCTCTAGAGAGAAACGATTCGCGCTTTTTTACCTGGATTGATCTCTCGGTAAGTTCCAATTCCGTAAGCATCCACGATGTTCTGAAAGCCGTGCGTGAACTTGTTTGTTTTGTTGTAGGTGGGGGGCGTCTGGTTCGTCTGCATCCTGTTCAGAATGGACGGCACGGTGGAGCCGCTGTGTTCCTGCGGAACGGAGCGCACGTGAGTCACTGCGGGCCGAGTCACTGCGGGCCGTCTGGGGCAAGGTCGTGCTTCCGCAGGAGCACGTGGGCACCAAAACCCACTGGGCGGTACGCGCGAACGTATTTTATTCTCTGTAAATGATACCTCAATCTTTCACAGTCTTGGGGAAACAGAAACTTGGCATAAAATTTACAGCAAAAGATTTAGATTAAGTCTGGGGAAGAAAACCGTACTGTGAAAAAACATTTCCTTCTAAAACGTGTCACCAGCGAAAACATAGGCCATCTTCCCCCGGAGACGCCCTCGCCTGTCCTTGGGGACGTGACAGCGTCCCCTGCCCAGGTTTTCGTTTCAGCAGAGCGGAGTACGTGCTCCGCCCCCGTTTCTCCACCTGCTCTACCCACCAATCCCTTGCAGTTCAGTTGCACAGGCTTATTCAAAGTGGCTGCTGGTCACCAGGTTCAAACGTTCTTTCTCCCAAATGCAAGCTTGACTCTGGAGATCTTCCTCTTCTTGGGTAAAAATCTTGATTCCCTAGGACTCCCCTCTCGCTCTCTACCTGTGCTATTTACGTCTCTTTGCTGGCTTCTCCTCCTCGGCCTACCCCAGAACATTTTGGGGCCCTCAAGGTGCTATCTCCAGCTTGCTTATTTTCTCTCTCTGAGGTCTCACTGCCTTCCACCCTCATGAACCCACCCTCATGAACCCATGAACCCTCATGAACCCTCATGAACCCTCATGAACCCCAGCACCAACCCTCAGTCTCCGGTTATGAATGAATGGCAAACAGGCATGGCTTTCTGAGAAGAGTTACTGGGGATCTGTTGTTTTTTTCTTCCTCTGGCTACAATGGCTTTTTCCCTTTTGCCTCTGCCATTGAGAGCCTGTCCCATTATGTGCTTAGCATTTTCACGTGGATTTCTGTGCAGCCCATCCAGGTGATTGAAATTGAACTTAACATCTTTAGTTTCCCTAAGTTTCTGTTGCTGAACTTTTACTTCTATTAATGGAACCATTATATTGCTAACCGCCCAGCTTTGATGCCTCATAAACATTGATTTTCTTTCTCCTTGTATTTCTCCTACACAGTGCCAGAAACCAAGTACACCTAATTGATTCTTTCTTCAGAATGCCTCACAAATTCATTATTTTCTTTTTCTATTGTCAATTCTTACCCCAGGGGTCCTTATAATTTACTAGTCTTGTTTAAAATAACCTCCTAACTGACCCCCACCTATAAACTCTCTCTAATCCCCAACCCAACCAAGATACTATCAACAGTTACTCCTTTTTAAAAGAAAGGTTTTATTTATTTTAGAGAGAGGGGAAGGGAGGAAGAAAGAGAAGGAAGAAACATTGATGTGAGAGAGAAACACCGGTCGGTTGCCTTTTGCATTCACCCCAATCAGGGAACCAGGCCCACAACCCAGGCATGTATGTTCCCTGACTAGGAATCGAACCAGCAACATTTCACTTTGCAGGACGACACTCAGCCCACTGAGCCATGCTGGTCAAGGCCAGATTATTCCTTTAAAACTCTACTTTCATCATGTCCTTCCGCTACTAAATAACTTCCAATGCCTCTCTATTCCCCCTGGAATAAATTTTAAATCCTCTAACCTGGTATCAGAAAACCTTTCTCAATTAGGTTCTAACCGACCTCCTGGTCCCTGGCTCACCCATCATAACTCCTGTTCTTGCCCAACCACAAGTGGTCATCCTGTACTTGCTGCTTTTGTCCATGTTTTCTTCTCACCATTGTCGATCGACATCTTACCCACTCTCCAAAGCCCCAGTGCCACCTTCTTTCTGAAGCTTTTGTCCAATCATCCTAGCTGGCACAGCTAGCACCCTCTCTCCACACACATATACCCCGACTTGCATGTTTGCATGTCCGCTTCTCCAAGGAAATGGTAACACACCGAGGTCTCCTATTTCACAGCCCGACCCAGGTCAGTGCCTGGCTCAGGGCAGCGGTTTGAACTCCTAAGTGAAGCTCCAGGGTTAGACGACAGAAACAGTCTAATGGACTGAGAATAGGGTCAGGAAATGACATCTGGTCCTGAGCTACCCTGAAGAATCAGGGATGTATGACTAAGTCATTTCATCTTTTTTGGACTACAGTGTACACATTTGGAACAAAAGGACACATATCCAATGTATTATCAGGGCACAAGATGAACACAAGACAAATATCATAAAGAACTCAAAGTAAAAATGCCATGCAATGTAATTAATGTGACCGGTGACGGGAACCTCTTTTCCTGGCCGCTGGCTGCACTGCGAGCTGCGGGGGACTCACCGTGCCCCTCCGAAGTGCGAACTGGATGGAGTCAAGGTCAGTGACAGGGCACCAGACCTCTGCAATCAGACACTTCTGAGTCACATCTATGTTGCACAGGTTCAGGGTGTGGTAGATGGCCTTCATCTTCCGCACTTTGATGAACCAGACGCGGATGTTCTTGGCAGCTGCCTGCAGAACCCTCTGGCGGTGGTCCTCCGTTTGATTTAAAACCTTTGGGAGAGAAAGGACCGTGGGAGGGACCCTCCCAGCACCAACCCTCAGTCTCCGGTTATGACTGAATGGCAAAGAGGCATGGCTTTCTGAGAAGGGTTACTGGGTATCTCTTGTTTTTTTTCTTCCTCTGGCTACAATGGCTTTTTGCGGGGGGCCAAAGTATAAGAAGTTAGAGTTCTAGTCACTAAGATTCATTTTTGCTTAGCTTCAAGCTCAAGAGAAACCTGAGAAAACAGATTTTACCTTTTCACTACACATTCGACCTTACTACCAAGTCTAAGACACAGCCACGTGGCCGCTGGCTTTTACTCGGAGCGTGGAAGAGTGGGCACTTTGCATGTGAGGCCCGTGACTCGGACTCGGGGAAGTCAGCATCACAGGCCCAGGCCCTGACAAAGGAGCGAGTCCACACTGAAGAACAGCGCGCCGCAGAACCCCCTGCACACCGGCCCGTCAGGGAACACCGGTGGGGAAGGGGCCGTGCCGCCCCACCGCCTGCCTGCGTCAAGAGAGACCCCATAACAGCAGACAGGAGGGTCCAGAAACCTGAGTGGGGGGTCAGGCTGCCACACTCCACTGTCGTCGGCAGGCAGATGAGGCTTTACCTTCCTGTCAGGCTTGGTGGGGGGTCGGGGACCCTGTTTCGGTGCCGACCCTTTGGAAACCAGATTGGAAGCCAAGACGAGAGTGGGAGAGTCGGGCAAGGGCACTTCACACTCTGCTGCCGTATTTGTCAGCAGATAGTCAAGATTTTAACAGCAGAAAAGGGGCTAAGCCGAAATTGGGCAAGCGACCCGCCACGTATATTTGTGTGAACATCTATCTTAAGTCTCTGCATCTCTTTGAAGAGGAAAAAGCTGTATACTAGTCATTTTAGCACAGTCTCCTTCATGGCTCTTCAGGTGAGTTCGGAGGGCAGCAGTAACTGCTCCCCAAACCACAGCCTTGGACAGTAGAACGTGACCTCCACAGAGAGGCTTAAAAAAAAGCCACGCTGTGTTAGGGAAACTCTTAAGTCACTCAAGAATAAAGGAACAAAGCTAGTTTTTCTCCTTCTGGCTACAGACAATTTCACAATTACAATTATACCTTCTGGAAGGATGCCGAATAAACTTATAATCGACCCTGTCCGTGCCCCCCTCCCCCGCATCTCACTCTTTGGTATTCAGTCTTTTTAAAGTTTCAGCTCATACATACAGCTGGGTTGCACAGGCACTTTAAAATCTACCCATGAGCCCAGGAAGGGGTAAGACAGTCCTAGAAGCCAGGACGTACTAATATGGGCTATCACCCCCGGCAGTTTTGGTTAAACAGGAAGTGCATCTCAGAGGAGCCGGCAGTAGGTCCAGATGCCGGGTCACTTATGGTGGGGGTTGGAGGGAGATGGGGGGGGTGCAACGCGAATTGCAGTCTATTGCGGACACCTGTGCCACTGCCGGGACGACATGCCTCCAGGACTGGCACGTCTACTGATGTTTCAAGGGGCGCTCATCACAGTCCCTCAACAGCAAACAAAGCTCCAACTGGCCGCCCTTTTCCTTCCACATACATGTAAATCATGGCACCTTCCCTGTGGCAAGCATGGTGTGTGTAAACCACACACACCGTGATTTGGTGAAAATCCAACACAGTCTCCTTCTCGGGCACAAGACTTACACCAGGACGCTTTGGCCAGCCTGCGTGGTTAACCTGCGAGGTGACCAGAGTGATGCACACCGGGCTGTCGAGAGCGGCTGCCTCGTTCGCAGTGTGTGTATGCGAGAGGGCGGGACAGACTTTGCACATACTTCTGTATTATCTGATTTCTTTCTTAACTAAGCACACATCTGACTCATCACGAGGAGAACTGAATCCTCTAAGCAACAATGATTTCAGATGCATAGCATTCCTGTCTCATTTGAGGACGATGAATGCCATTTTTAACAGCCATTCCCCGCAACGCTTCCCCTGCTCCCAAGGGCACTTGGCTGGTTTTGGTACCCTGAGCTGCTGCAGGTGCTTGGTGAACTGTTAGCGTTTCAGGCATGGAGACTGGTCTTCTGTTTCACAAAACAAATGCCCTGCAGCCCTCTGCGTACCATTTGGAGATCATCAATCCTGGTATTAACTCCAGAAGCCATTTCCTTCCTCTCCTGGGGCGTCTCAGGGCAGGGATAGAGGGAGGCCCGGAACCTGGAATGTACAGACACAGCCTGGAAACCGGACACTTTGTAACCTATCCAGTTTAAATTATTTCAGAAGGTAACCCTAATTTTCTAGAAGGACCAAAGCAGGGTTAGTTCAAACTGATGCATGATCAAAACAATGGTTTCCAGGGAGTGGCCTACAAATGGAATAATATTGTTGAAACTATCTTGACATTCTCTGTAGCTATCCAATTCCCTTAGATTAAAAAAGCAAAACCCAGTAATATAAATTATTCTTTTTTAATGGCACAAAAGAAAGATCCCTGGGCGGAATTTCGGAAAAGCCTAAGGACCCGCACAACGCCTGCGGCTCGCCACCTGGTAGGCAGGCCCCTCGTCCTGGAACAACGTCGCATTCATCAACCAAGCATCCAAGTTGCTTTCTTGCAGGACAAGGAGCTGTGGCTGTGATGGCCCTTTCAAAGCCGAACTTGGACCATTTCGAATTACGTAAAATAGCCCTTACATTATTCATAGGTATGTTCACGAGGTCTAGGCAAACTAACAGGGTTTGTGTGTCAGGGTTCAATATTCTAAGGCTAAAAAGGGCTGTGCAGCCTGGCTGCACCCTCAGAGGGAGCACGTTTCTCTTACCCTTCGCAGATTTTCTTGACTCGGTTTTTCAGCTGGTCGCCTTGGAAGAAAATGATGAACACTGACTTGTGCACGTAGTCGCCCTAGGCCCCAAGCCACAAGCGCAGGTTCAGCCTTCTACTCCAGGAGAGAGCGTCTTAAATCCCCCCCTGCCTTGGTGGTGCAGGACCGGCTGGACTCCGTGAGGACAGGCAATCCTGCACCCCCACCGCCGTCCCACACCCGCCTCTTCGGCTCCCCTACTATCGCATTCGCCTGTAATCGCTCAGCCCCAAAACACGTTCTGTGTTTCTCCTTGATCTCAACCAGGAGCTTGACACAGACTCTAGGAGGATTCTCCTCTTAGTACAAGTTGGCCCTACTTAGCAATTCCCCTTTAAATCTTCATTGCCCCAATGCCCTAGGCACAGAGGAGAGAGAAGAGCCATTCTTGTCTGTTCCCCATGCTTCAAAATGCCCAGTTTGGAGCCAGATAGCTTTTGGCCCCAGATAAGTAACAGCAAACATATAAGGCTGAAGGTTAAAATGACTGGGAAAACATATTGGCGATCAAAGTAATACACAGGCATAGCGTTAAAATGTATACATCATGGCAGGTAAGAGGAAAAGAGCAGCCCCTCACAGCAGGGCAAACACAAGGGCTCCTCTGTGGGAGGTTGGAGGCAGGTGGCGCCGTGCTGGGTTACAGCTCTGAGCTCCCTTTACAAGACCTACTCCAGGAGACACGGTTCCCTTGTCTTACAGTCACAGGGTCCTCCAGGGGGTTCTCGATTTCAGCCTGTCGCAGGAACACATTCCCCCGGCACACCCGCCAAAGCATGCGCTCAAAAGTAGGGATGCGCTCCCGGTTAATCACACCAGCCACGAAGCTGTGGGAAGAAGAGCCAGATTGGGAAATCTGTTCCCTGCCCCTGGGGTGGGAGGCTTCGAGACAAAGAAGGAAAACGAGGAGAGGGACAAAGACGATCACGAGGCTATGCACCGTTACATCAAAAGGACTGGTAACGTTTTATTCCTGGGCCAGGAAGAGAGTTGCCAAAACACAACTCAGGAACTCAGTCCAAAACAGCTCTCAATGGGCTCAGAAGAGCGTGCGTCTGGGAGCAAGTGAAGGCCAGCCTCTTGCCCTTTTGAACAGCGAAAATGAGCGTGGCCCCACTGAGTGCGGAGGGCTGAAGCGGTACTTACCCCAGCCTTAAAGGTGTGCCTCTTCCCAGCTCACTTGGCTCCAAGAGGGATGAGGACTCTTCCAACAGGTCTGGATCCGCCATCTGCTGATGATGCAATTCAGCCTGAATTCACAAATCAATTAATATCTAATGAAAATAGTTAGTGGCATGCAGGGAACGAGGAACCAGGAGATGAGTTCAGAAAAGAAAGATGAAACACAAACCACCGAGAGAGAGGACGTACCCACAACAAGGACACGAGGAGGATACGGAAAGAAAGCAGAGGGAAGAAACGAGAGGTAAAGAAAGCATAACTGACCCAGTGAAGCAACTGGGGACACGGCTTAAGAAATAACAAATTAAAAAGAAAACGACATGAAATGATGGTGACATGTATAAATCTCACTTGGTGGAAGCCATTTTTTTCCCTTATATTTTCCTAAGCGAGCCGTGAAAGTACCAGGAAATACCTTTGCACGTGGATAGGAGCTGGAGTGTTTCTTCCTTCTGAGCAAAAACAAGGCAGCTCAGCAGATACTCTCAACATCGCATTTCCAGGCAGTTACAAACGAGAATTTTCCCTGAGTGAGGATGTGAGAGATGCAGACCCTCTTCCCAGGGAAAAAAGCAGAGCATTGCCACAGTGTGTGATCTGAAGAAAGGCAGGAGAAATTTCTCCGGGCAGCTGGATTGTCTGTGCTCTTAAAAAAATGTACAATATAAGAACTTTCAGCATGGCCACTGCAGGATAAAATGCTCCCCACTGTGGGATTTAAAGAGCATTTCTTTCCCTAAAAGGATAAGAAGCATGACAGCTGGACAGGCCTGGGCCCCCACTGCATCCATAAAGGGAAGAAAAGGTGAAAACATATCTGAATGTCCTACTTTCTGAGCGGGAATCCAGGAATATTAAAAAGTCCATGCAAGCTTTACAGTTCAAGGGTTCTTGAGAACATAGCTTAATCCGACAATCTAAATCAAGGACAGCGAAGACAGTAACAGATATTAAGCCAACAGAGAGTGTGCGGGCGAGTTTCATTGTTTAGATTTAAAATGATTTCCACCGTGACAGTTTATACAATGAAATGAAGGAGCAGAGGGACCCTCTCAGACGTGCTAAGTCTGTGTTTCCTAACCTCTCTCTCTCTCTAACACATCCCACCATTTTCTACTCCCATGAGGAAGGAGAAGCTGCCTTAAAAAATGAAGGCCAGTCAATGCCCCCGCTGTCCGATCTCCCCAGCTTCAATATCCACGCAATTCTTGTTTGACTGAGGACTAAAAGTAAGCCAGAACAGTCTTCTCTGTCAAGAGCAAAATTAATGGGAAAAAAAAAAGAGGAAACTTTTTCTCCATCATTTTCATTCTGAATTTTAGGATTCTGTTTCTGTCAACTCATAAACAAAAACCACCTCATGGGAACCTCAAATATAAGCCTGAAAGCCTGAAAAAGTGAAAGCAATTGTTTTAGGAAGTAAATTCTCAAAGCAGGATCAACTTTGATTGGAGAAAAAAAAAAAAGGGAAGGGCCACACTGAGCACGAAGAGCGGAAGGGCAGAGAAACACTGTCACGAGATTTGGAAAAGCCTGAGACAGATAACGGGAGCACAGGTTACCACCTGCTGCCAAGTGGAAGTTCAGGGGCCCCTTTTGGTTTCTACTAAAAGTCAAATCGGATGACGCTAAGCCACATGCAATTTATTTCGAGGGTCCAGATGACTACCACCTTGCAGCCTGTTCCAGGGATTCCCTTGGCAGAAACCAGTGAAGCAGACTGCTCCTCACAGGACTCCTGCCTCCTTCCCGTGGGGCCCACGAGACCTGGGACAAATCAGCCCTGGAGATCAGGCTCAGAGCAGACATGTGCTCTAACGGGGACAAATGGTGTTATCTGGGACTCTTCTGGTTAAAACTTCCGATAATATTCTAATTCATAATTTCACTACTTCATACCTAAGAATCCCATGTTTTAGACAGGAAAGTTAAAAATTTTTTTAAATAAAGTAATCGAGCTTGCCCTGGCCAGTGTGGCTCAGTTGGTTGGAGTATCATCTCATAACCAAAAGGTTGCAGGTTAGATTCCTGGTCAGGGCACATGCCTAGGTTATGGGTCCGATCTCCAGTCTGGGCGTGTACAGGAGGCAACCAACTGATGTTTCTCTCTCCCTTTCTGTCTCTAAAAGCAATGAAAAAAATGTCCTCAGATGAGGATAAAAAAATTTTTTTAAAGTAATTGTGCCTGATGAGAAAATAGGATGACCAGAACCAGTAACTGAAGGCCTTTAAAGCAATCTCTAAAACCACGACTTCAAGTATCTAAATCCTAATCTGGGTTCTCCAGTAACACTAACAACACAGCCAGTGTTCTCTAAGGCACTAGCTACGCCCTCTAGTTTGCCTGCTGCCCAATCAGAACGCTGAGACCAGGCCTTGAAACAGGAAGTAGCAGAGCCTCACCAGTCCTGGCTCTACTCTTCCACATAAGCAACTCCTTCAGTTCCAGCTATGTCAGTTACCAAGAGACAACACTTTTATTCCCATCTAACATTAAGACAGAAATGACACTCTATCACCTAAGGCATTTGCCCCCACCCCAAAGGAGATGGAAGGTGGAACAGAAAAGTAAGGAAAGCAGATGAATGGAAAACTCAGAAGGAAAGGAAGGCAGGGGTCTGCATGCCATTAACCATTACTTTTCCAGTCTTCTTTACGTTCTCATATGTTATGGTGCTTATGGTAAAAGATGCAGAGAAATCTCTCCAGCTCTTACAGGTCTTCATAAGCAAGAAGACTGAGAAAAGGATAATCATTAACAAGTCATTTTAAATGCTATGGATAAGAAATGGCGAAGTCGGATTTGTAATCATCTTAAATCATAAGAATATTCAATTTGTTTACCTTTCCCCTGCTATACCGCTCACCAATCAATCATAGACCTTCCACCAAAAGATGGGAAGAATCATTCTCTGATTTAGTCATTTTTCTGCTAACTCATTATTATAAATTATGAACCACATCCACCAGAAAGAAAGCTTTGAACTTGGTAGTGTTTTAGGCCATTTGCAAATCTTCTAATTTCAGGCATGGAAGAAAATCTCATGGAAAAACCTATGTTTTCAAGATTTGAGGGTCTCACGTTTCCCTATCTTTTGTGTTATTTAAAGCGTGCCCTTGCACGGGCACACGCAGCTGCTCTGAGGTCTGCTCCGTCATGGCAGCGACCTCTGAGGCTGCTGTTTAGTAACAGCAGGGCAATGGCTATTGAAAGGGGCCTGGCCGAGGCCGCAAGCCAGTGGCGAGAGCAGGCAAGGCACTTGGAGTGAAGACGCAAAGTGGTTCTTGCCAGACTTCCTGGGCTGCACCGAACGTTCCTCGCTAGGAACGAGGGGGACTGATGACAAAAGCGGTCGGAGAACCTCTCACAGCCAAGACCTCGTGCTCCAAAGCACTTCCAGAAATGTGTGTACATGAGTGTTTGATTGTTTTTGCTTAATTAGGAGGGAAGAACAACTCGCCATGGACTGGGCGTGAAGGTCACAGAGACTCAGAGCCAGGCTTCTCAGCACGGGGTTTTCATGTAGGGGTGTGTCAATCACAAAGAAGCGCCTGACCCCTAACTTCGGATTTTAAAATCATGTATCGTCTTTCCAAGTGGTTCCTCTTATTTTATTTTTACTATTTTTTAAAAATGATAACATAAAGTTTAAGTAACTATTTCTCTTAAGGGAGTCCATTTGTCGATCTTTATCCAGAATTTCTTATGGAATGAACGAGACTAGGAAGCCTATTTCACTCCTTAAACTCGGGAGGTTATGAAAGACCTTTTCATACTTTGCAGCAACATCTCAGCAGTGAACAAAGACTGTATGAAAAGGAAAAAAAGAGGAGGGGGGAGAATTAAGCCCCGAATGATGCTAAACATAGCCGGGCTTTGATCTCCAGGCCAGGTTTACACTGCATCTGGGGGCCGCAGCTGGAACACATTGAGACAGGCTCACACCTGTGAGCACCTGGCGGTCCCCCGAGTCTGGGACGTTTCCTGATATGACTAAGTGATAACATTCCTTGAGTCCAGGGACTTTGTCTTACTCATCTTAGGCCTCACAAAGAGCAGGCGTTCCTCATCAAATCCTCGTGAATTAATGAGGGTGGATACAATGTAGGCAGTGAGCACACTGAAACTCCCATTGCTTGTTCACTAAAACCACATGGTACAGTGGCCACGCCTGTTGCAAAAGATCTGAAAGACTCATAAAGAGTTAATCACACTGTCCCACGCCCTGCAATGGGATGGTAATTGGGGACTTTGGAAAGGAGTTACCATCAGTCTCAAAGTTCTCAACTCAGGGAGCAGGCTGAATATTCACACCAAGCTTCTCTGAATAAATATTGCCAGATTCTGATTCTTGGAAGGACCAGGCAATTCAATTCATAAGACCTTTCCCCCTTTCCCTTGTCCCAGCAGATCTTTTTAACTAGTATAGCTTCTCTAAGTTAACTCCTTAGTTATTGAGAAATGTATCACATGTTCGGATCTCTCTAGCACTGTGGTTCTCAAACTAGCCTGCCCTGGGATTGTCTGGTGGACTCGGACTGCTGAGCCGCGCCCTCAGGGTTCCAGATGGAAGTCTGGGGCGGGGGTGAGAATCTGCATTCTGATGCTGCTGGTTGGAGAAATGCTGCCCTCATCTAAGAACTACAGGGACTTGTCCTTTCCTCCAAAGACAGACACTAAAAGTAGAACTGAGGACACAGCAGCTGCTCACTAAAATGGGCCCTCTATGTTTGAAAAGTTTTGCCACACAGGCAAAAATTTTTTTTGAGCAAAGGAAATAAAGAACTTTATGGGAAGGCACGCTGAACAGCGACTTGAACAATCTCTGAAGTGTCTGACGGTGCTAATTGGGTGGCAAAGTCACTTGTAAAAAAGTGAAGTACCCGTATTTTGAGCCATCAGAAAAAGCACGTCCAGGCTGAAAGCTAAGACTCCTTCCTGAGTTTAATCAGAAGAAGGAAGCCTGTCATCTGGCCACTTAGTCACCTGCATTTTTAATCCAGGAACTTATTAACATTTCCCCTGTATGGCAATGCAGTTGAGTTTATGTGAAAATCCAGGAATTCTACCAATATTTCCATATAGCATTAAAAAAACACAAAGTGTTACGTGTGCTGTCTAAGGTAGTTAAAAGTGTGCTCAAAGACTGATGGGCAAACATAGATAATAAAATTAAAATTTGATGACCAGAGGTTTGGAGATTAAACTTTTGTTATCATATCACATATAATCAAAAGTTTCTTGTCGCTTCAATTTTAACCTTAAACATTTACTTACCTTAATATATAATGTAAAAATTTCAACTAACTATGTTTATACAACTACCTTAGGATTCCTTCCCCCATCTGGAAATGAAAAATTACAAAAAATGAAAAAATATATGAAACTATGTCCGGCTGTGTACTGCATGAAAAATGGAACATAAGCTGATATTCCTTCAACTGAAACAGGGTGTGGAAATGGCACTGCTTTCAAACTAGCAAATTAAAATAATTATTGGAATAAAAATATGGCCCACTTATGCAGGTGTAATATCAGCTGCTCAAATACTGAAATAAACAATAGTCTGACCTCATCAAAAAACTGCTGAGTTTTGCGAAGTATAAATTTTAATTCAGTCAGTTCCAGGAAGTTTCTCTTCAGAGCTTCCTGGTTTGTGTTGATTTCCTTCAGTTCATTTTCAATTTTCTCAAAATTGGCCTACAAGACACAAAAGGAAATCAAACTATTAACTCACACTAAGCTCAGTGTTTTTGCTCTGAAAGATATGAATTCATCCAACAAAATTCTTGCCACCTTAATGGCGATCTTCTGTCTACCCTGCAAATATGTTTTTTCCCAGGGCAATTTTCATTATGAAAAATTTTGTTTAAAATCATCTTTGGTTATATATTCTATCATACGTTTGGTTGCATTTCTCAGGGGAAGTCAGATGGAGAAAATAAATATTAAAATCTATTACCTATTAATTTATTTAGCCTATGAGATTAATAAATTATTAGATAAACTGACATTAATACAATAAGGTTTCTTTTTTTTAATTTTTAAATATTTTACTGATTATGCCATTACAGTTGTCCCATTTCACCCCTTCATTCCCTTCCACCCTGCACACCCCCTTCCCCCACATTCTCCCCCTTTAGTTTATGACCATGTGTCATAAGTTCTTTAGCTTCCACATTTCCCATACTATTCTTGCCCTCCCCCTGTCTATTTTCTACTTACCATCTATGCTACTTATTTTCTGTACCTTCTCCCTCTTCTCCTCCTCCCACTCCCCTGTTGCTAACCCTCCATGTGATCTCCATTTCCATGGTTCCACTCCTGATCTAGCTGTCTGCTTAGTTTGCTTTTGTTTTAGGTGTGGTTGTTAATAACTGTGACTTTGCTGTCCTTTCACTGATCATAAGGTTTCAGTATGCCAATAAACATTTATTTCAGGGCACATGATACTGTTCAACATACTGTTCCATGCCATAAAAGAGACTTGGTTTTAATCCCACCCACAAGAAATCTGCAACCAATGGGCAATGCTGACAAGGAGAGCAAGAATTTCCTCTCCATCCACTTGGCAGTCTCTACATTTCAGTAGCAACACAGCTGTCTGGCTTCTCCAGAATTGTTTACCTCTAAGTCAATCATGTCCCGGGGAAAGGGCACCTCTGGATTTTCGCCAGTGTCCATGATTGGAATATTAGCTTTTCTTATCTCTTTCTCGACAAATCCTAAAATGACAGAACCAAAACATTCCTGTATAGTACATGCCTGGAATTGCCAATATTCGAGGAAATAATAATAAGATGCCAAACATAGCTAAAGAAGAACTTCATTTTAAGAAAGGCACTTTTACATAAAAGAAGCAGAACACATACATCCTTGTTTTCTCTACATTCCTCTTTCTCCCCACATTCTCTAAAGCACAGTTACTCCAAAGAGGATTACCATCCCACTACTGCCTTCTTTCCTCTTCTGACCTTCACACTGGCCCACCCCTGCTGCAGCTCTGCACCCCATGTGACTGCTACCCCAGAGCATGATGGTTCTGGCCACAGGTACTGCAGGCAAAGCAGAACCGCGGAAGAGCCAATTCAATAGCATATTTGAAAACTGACACACGAGTAGACAACTCTAGGTGAAAGGGCTGCATTACATTTGAAAAGAGTTGTCTGCTGAAACAAAACAAACAAAAGGCACGAGGCAGAATAAGACCCCAAAACATGAGAAAAACGTTGGCCACTGACATTTTTTTTAGGATGGGGAACAAATTTACCTATTAGCTAAGGGAGAGCTGGCATAGTATAATAGCAAGAACTTGGGTTTTAGAGCCAGATGAGACAACCTGGATTCAAATACTGATTCCATCATGACCACTTACATTATTGGTCCAAGTCACTTAACCCCTCTGATTTCTCATTTATTAAATGAGGTCACCCATCTTGAAGGAATGTTGTGGGAAATGAATGAAATAAGGTATATGGACACCCTAACTCTCAAGGGGACCTTAATAACTATTAGTTTCTTCCTTTATACATGAATAGCTCAGATTAAAAAGTGGTTAGGCTGACATCTAAAATTGATGGTAGTCTGGGTTCCCATTTCTCAGAATTCTATAATACAATTCTACTCTAAAACCCTTCCCACAAAAAATATAACAAAACAAAACAAAAATAGTATTTTCAGCTTACAGCATTGTTACCTCAAACAAGGATTCCATTAAGTACTACTTACCCCAAACACCACAAACTCTATTGCATACTAGAAATTCATCTAAACCTCAGGACCATAAGATTTTTCCCTCCTATGCTATTTCCTTTCTTTATTAGGAGGGCTGGTGTCTCTAATTTAAGACCAATGACTCATGATAGGACCAAAGGGCACATACGAAGCTTTCGATCCATTTCTTCACATCTTCTAACCTCATTCACAAATTTGCGCTGGAAGACATTCACATCTGGATTTAACTGCAAAATAAGAACACAATGCCAAATAGTCAAACATTGCCTCTATTTCCTCTGTTTCATGAGCCACACACCCTGCAAGGTGAAAGCCAACTTTTGCATCAACCTATGATGCAACACGCTGATCCACCTTGGAGCCGGTCGCACCGACTAAAGTTAGAAACCCTTCCTCGCTGCTGCTACATGTTGGACTGAAGGCAGATCAGGCACGGCACAGACGCTCTTCCCAGGCTCAGAGTCCCAGTCAGCCCCCTCCTCAACACACCACCAAAGCTCTGGACCACTAATGCGACAGAAACTGCCTGGTTTCCCTTCTCTCCTTCTTCCCAATCAGAAGGACACAGAAGGCACACTTCTCCTGTTCTTCCGTTCCAGGTTTCCCACCTTCTAAGTGACAAGCTGGTTCACTCATTCACACATCACAAGTAATTTTCATTTCTAAAATAATTATTATCTTTTTAAAAATAATTTTATTTAGTTATTTTTCAAGTACAGTTTTTGGTCTATTTCTCCCATCCCAGCCCACCCCGCCCCGTGCTCCCCACCTCCCTCCCATTTCCACCCCCCTTAGTTCTCATCCCCGTGTCCTTCATATTTGTTCCTCCAAATAAGAAAATTATTATCTTAATCTTCACCCAAGGATATGTTTATTGATTTTAGAGAGGAAGTGGGGTGGGGGAGAGAGAAAGTGAAACATAAACATCAAGGTGAGAGAGAAACATCAATTGGTTGCTTCCCATATGCGCCCTGACCAGGGACCAAACGTGCAACCCAGGCACGTGCCCTGACTGGGAATCAAACTGAGTGACTTATCACTTTGAGGAACAATGCCCAACCAACTGAGCCACATCGGTCAGGGCAGGAAGAACCACTTCTGTTAACTCTTGTTCTCAGCATTCATTAGAACAATGCTCCCAACACAAAATTACAGGTCGTGTGTGTTTAAGGATTTATTTGTGAGTGATTGTAAGAATTCCCTATAAAAGAGCTTAATGATAGTAAGAAGAAATTAGTATTTAATAACAGATATATATAAAGCAACTTAAATAATTTATGAGACAATCATGAAAATGCTTAAGATCAAACTTTGTAGGATGCAGCTAAAGTGGTGGGGAAAATTATAGCCTTAATTGCATATAACAGAAAAGACTAAAAATCAATGTACTAAATATTCAAATTTAAGATGTTAGAAAAAGATAACAGGAAGTAGAAAACAGCAAAAAAACAGAAATGAGGGAAAGTCCCAGAATAAAACAAAGCCCCAGATCAAAAGCTGGCTATTTTTTCTTAATATTTCATTATTTTTTCTTAACAGCTAGTTATTTGAAAAGACAAAATGGCCAAAATGTTTATAAGACTGAGAAAAGGCAGAAATAACTATAAGAATAAAAAAGGGCAACTATACATAGAAAAGATTTTTAAAATATAATACTAAAATCAGCTTTATGCCAATAATGTCTCAGAAAATTTACATCATAAAGAAACTATTTTCTAGAAAAAAATATAACTACTAAAACTAACTTAAAAAAAGACAGAGTAACCTATAATCTGAAAACACCGGGTCTACAAAGTTTCAAGATAGATTCTATTAATCATTCAACAACTAGATAAGCTCAAATCTTAGAAAAATTAATCCAAAGAGGTGAAAAATGAAGGAATACTGCTCAGATAATACCTAAGAATGGCCTGTATAACTCTGATATCAAAATAAGGTAAGAGTAGTTTGAGAAAGGGTCTTTATAGGCCGATTTCACTTATAAATAATTTTTTAATCCTAATAAAATATTAAAAAACTGAAACCTAAAATTTTTTTTGAAATACACCTCATGACCAGTTAAGTTTATCCCAGGCTTGCAAGCATGACTTTATGTTTTTAAAAAACCTATGCAAATGACTGATGAGCCTATGAAAAAACACTCCCCATCATTAGCCATAAGGGAAATGCAAATCAGAACCAGTGAGATGCTGTTTCATACCCACTGGGATGGCCATGATTTCCCTTTAATGGAAAACAACAAGTGCTAGTGAGGATGTGAGGAAACCGGAACCCTCACGCGTTGCTGGTGAGAACATAAAACGGCGCGGCTGCCGTGGAAAGCTGTCTGGGGACTCCTCGAAGAGCTGAACACAGAATTAGCACGTTATCCAGCAAGTCCACTCCTAGCGGTACTCATACATCCCAAAGAAGTGAATGCAGGCACTCGAACACAGGCTTGCACACAAATATCTACAGCAGCATTACCCACACCAGCCAAAACGATGGAAACGCTCCAAGTGTGTTCATCTGCTTCATGAATAAGTAACAGGTGGTGTATCCATACCAAGGGTGCTGAGAGGTAACAGGGAAGGACATAGTAACACATGCTATAACACGAATGAGCCCTGAAAAACAATATGCTCAGGAAAAGAAGCCAGTCACAAGACTACATACTGTATGGTTCCACTTATATACAGGGCAGGGCAAACTAGGTTTACGGCTATTTGTATGGCAAATAATACAATAATAAATAATAACACAAGAATGAACTCTGTTTCTCGTACTTACAACTATAAGCCTCCTTTTGCCCCACTGGGTATAATGTCCAGAATAAGAAAACCCACAGAGAAAGGTAGATTAAGTGGTTGCCAAGGGCTGGGGGGGAAGAGGGGTGACTGCTAATGGGTACAGGGCTTCTTTTGGGGGTGATGAAATGTTCTGCAACCGGGTAGTGATGACAGTTGCACAACCTTATGAAGGCACTAAACACCACTGAACTGCACACTGCAGAAGGGTGGCATTTTTGGTGTATCTCAGTTAAAAAGAACACGGGCAGTGGAACCAGGTAATCCTGGGTGCTAATCTCTGTGTCCTGGGGTGATCATTTCCATCTATGCGCCACAGGCCCCCAATCTGTACAAGGAGAGCGGCAGGCTCCGCTAATTAAAAGCACACTCTGCTTTGCAGGGTTGTCGTGAGAAATGCCTACATAATAATGCAAAATGTTCAACGTGACATCTACTGAAAAAAATGTTAATTGTCATTATGCTCATGTCAGACAGGAAGGGACTGACGAGTAGGAGACAGTATGTCAAAGAGTAGGAATAGCTGAGGGGACATAAGAGTTTGAACAAGCTGAGTGAGGAAACATGTCTTCTCAGCTGTGTCTCTCCACCCAGAGCAATATCTTTTGCAGAGAAGAGAGAAGATACCAACTACTTCTTATATTGAAACCAACCATTTTGGTGTGTTGCATATTTTTGTATTTAAAAAAAGATGCAAAAAGACAGAAATGTACAAATACGTGTTACAACACAGATGAACCTTGAGAACATTATGCTGGTGAAAGAAGCAGTCACAAAATACACTCTGCATGACTCCATTCACATGAAATGTCCAGAATAGGCAAATCCACAGGAACAGGAAGTACATTAGTGGCTGCCAGGGGTCGTGGGAAGTGGTTGTTCATGAGTACAGGGTTTCTCGAAGTAATGAAAATGTTCTAACATTGATTGTGGTGATGCGTGAATATACTAACATTCTGTGAATATACTAAAAATCATTGAACTGTACTCTTTAAAAGGACAAATTATACGGTATATAATCACATCTCAGTAGAGCTATTAAAAATAGTAGAAAAACAATCTGGATATGTAACCCACCAGATTACTAGATTAAGGAGAAAAAACATGATAATCTCAATAGATGAAAAGGCATTCAATGAAATTCTACAATCATTTTTAATAATAACTTCAGAAAATCACAAATTGAAAGGAATCTGCATAATCTAATAAACAGAATTTTTTTATTGAATTAAAAATCCATCACCTCCAACACACCCTTTATTTATGTTATTATTTTTTTTTAAGATTTTATTTATTTATCTTTAGAGGGGAAGGGAAGGGAGGGAGAGAAACATCAATGTATGGTTGCCTCTCGTGCATCCTCTGCTGGGAACTGTCCTGCAGAGAACTGGCCTGCAACCCAGGAATGTGCCCTGACTGGGAATCGAACCGCAATTGTCTGGTTCTCAGGCCCAAGCTCAATCCACTGAGCTACACCAGCCAAGGCCAGAATTTTTTTAAAAAAAGTAAGAGTAAATATCTTAGTTAAATTGTGGAACACCAAAATAAATACCCTTTAAAGTCAGGAGCAAGACAAGAGTCTATATGACAGATACAGGACATAACATTTTGCCCTATTTCTTCAGTAACAAAAATTCTAATTTTGTTCAGCGTAGCAACTGCTCAATTGAAAACCCATATTTCCCAGAATCCCTTGCAGCTAGTATATGCCATAATCTTGGTGCCAATAAAAAATCAGGAAGGAGGATTTCTGGGATAGTTTTTTTCCTCCAGATATAGGTACCTCCCCTTCCTCCTTGCACTTCCTTCAGTGAAACGCCTGGAGCGGTGGTGGTTATCTAAGTACAAAAGCCAAATGTCCAAGGATGGTCAGAAGGACGGAGAGACAGAAATGATGTTAGGACACTGATGACAGTGTGGGGCTGGGCGCCATGTTACGCGAGAAACGTACACCCCGTCCGTCAGTCGGCGTTTCAGTTACACACGGCTAAACACAATCCCAACCAGCACGAGCGCGCTGTTCTTCAGCTTGTTACTGAAGGTCGCAATGGGCCCGGGGAAATGAGGAAAAGCAAGAAAAGGGCAAGGATGCGAAAGGAAGAGACGGCTGGCTCTCCTACGGCGCAGTAGGAAAGATTCTATCAAACGTGACAAGATGTCAACAACTGGTGAAGCTCTGTAAGAGCAGTCAGGCTAGACATTTTTCAAAATAAAATATTTAGGAAAAAAATGCCAATCTGCAAAAAAGAAAAATGAAATTTTATGCATGACAAAATAAACTATAAACCGAAGGAAAAGACAAGCGACAGCCCAGCACTTATCAGTAAAGGAGAGAAAAAGGTTCGCTTCCACAAAGGTATGAAGCACTTTTACAAACCCTGTAAGTTAACAAGCAAACGACAAGCAAACGCCATTGCAAACAGGCAGCTGATACGGACAGACACTCATGGAAAATGAAACCTATTATGTCCAATACACAGATAAAAAGATATCAAATGTACTAATCTAGAAAATGCAAAATAAAACGGTAAGATACCACTTACAGCCCATTGGGTTGGAAAATTTCTTTAAGTCTGAGCACAGAAGTGCTGATACCATTGTGGAGGGACGCCATGGGCGTGCAAAGAGACCCGCGTGCTGGGAAGTACCCCTTGACAACACCTCACAGTCGGAGGCGCAAAGTGCACGCAGCAACACCCATCCTAGTTACCTCCCTGCAGTGGCGGCAGGTCGGTGGGCTCCCTGCCACTTTCACAGTCACACTGAGACCTCATTCGCCTTTTTCATTCTCATTGTCTCATGAGTGTCCAGCAAAGTATTCCAGAGTCGAATGATGCTTTCACTGCAGACTGACCGCAGAAGCCAATGAGACTCCAGCTTTTTTCTATTAATTCAGACACTAAAAGACCTTCAAAAATGTAAAAGCAGCCCTGACCACTGGTAGCTTAGTTGGTTAGAGCATTGTCCTGATACACCAAGATTGCGGGTTCAATCCCTGGTCAGGGCACATACAAGAATCAACCAAATGAATGCTTATGTAAGTAGAGTAACGAATTGATGCTTCTCTCTCTCTCACACTCAAATTGGTAAATAAAAAATTAAAAAAATGTAAAAGTAATACCACTCTTCTCGTTTTTTAAATATAGCTATTTTTTACAAATGTTATGATAACATAGTGAGTTATTATTATAATTTTAAATGATTTAATAAATATTTTAAACATCTCCCAGTTTTAATTTCTAATTCAGTAATTATGAATAGCTATAACTCACATAAAAGCCCTTTAGGGGTCTCTCTCTTTTTTTTTTAATTAAAAGATTTTATTTATTTATTATTAGAGAGTGGGAAGGAGGGAGAAAAAGAGGGAGAGAAACATCAATCTGTGGCTGCCTCTCACATACCCCGCACTGGGGACCTGGCCCACAACCCAGGCATATGCCCTGACTGGGAATCGAACCAGCAACCCTTTGGTTCACAGGCTGGTGCTCAATCCACTGAGCCACACCAGCCAGGGCTCTTTTTTTTTTTTTTTTATGACTTTAAAGAAGTCTTTAGACCAAAATGTTTGAGAACCACTACCCAGGAGGAACTATCGCAGATAGTTTCACCAGGCGGCATAGACAAGAATTTTCACTGCAACATTGTAATAGCAAAGAACTGCAATCAATCTAAATGTTCATCAGAGGAAATAATGATAAATTGTATATTTTTATAATAACTATATAGCAATTTCAATAAAAGAACTAGCTGCAAGTGTCAACATGATCAAACCTGACAAATGTTAAGTTTTAAAAGTATCTGCTGAAGAATACATACAAAATTATACTATATATTACTTAGTGTTACATACATACATATATAGCAAAAGTAAAAAAATACAAGCATATAGGAATGATAAAAGCAGAAGTCACTGTAGAAAGTTACATCTGGGGAGAAGGGGGAATGGCAGGGGCCTTCAATTATATGTGGAATGTTTATCTCTTAAGTAGATAGTTATTCATTGTATTATTCCCTGTAATTTTTTGTATGATTGAAATACATCATAAGTAAAAGTTAAGACTGCTGAGTGGACAAAAAGGCTGTTAGAAAGGGAGACACTATGGGACCAGATGAAGGATTGCAAATTAAGGGTGACTTAGGTTTGATTTAGGTTTCAAGTCTAGAAAACTGGAAGAATATCAGTGCATGGGCTCAACTTCAGGAAGTCAGGAGGAAGAAATGGTTGGTGAAAAGGTAAGGTGCTGGGATTTAGATGTTCTAGCTTGAAAAGCAGGGATGAGAATGATCCTAGAGAATATAAATTCAGAGAAGGTGTTTGGGGGTCAGGGCCAGAAATACAGATTTGGGACTCACTGAATAAAGATGGAAAATTTGAGAATAGTTGAGATCACCTGCCCTTCCCCCCCACCCAAAAAAAACCCCACGATAAATGGAGATGTGGGTGTGGAGGGAGAGCTTAGGGAACACGGACTCCAAGGGCAGGGGTGGAGGAGAAGAACGAGGGGCTGGTGGAAGAAATCTAGAAGGTCTCAGAAAGGGAAGAGAAGGGATTGGGTCCAGCAGAACACTCCAAAAGAGGTAGTGTAGAAAGGTTCAAGGAGAAAGAGGAATAAGACTAAGTCAGTGGATTCTATCTGTGTAGTGTCAGCTCAAGCTGTGAACTTCCTGAAAACCTGCCAGCTCCAGGAAGCCAATATCGATGCATCTCACACTTTTCTGACCACTCCTCTTTCTTTTTCTCTTTTTTCTAAACGTCATTGTTGTTCAAGTACAGTTGTCTGCCTTTCCCCATGAATACTCCCCCCTGCAACCCCAGCCATCCCCACCTCCCTTCCTTGATTCCACCCCCTCCTGGTTTTGTCCATGTGTCCTTTATAGTTGTTCCTGAAAACCCTTCACCCTTGACCATTCCTCTTTCACCCATCCATTCATTCCAGCAAATACTGATTGAGTATCTTCTATGTGGGCACTAAGGATAAGACATTGAGTGTCTCTGTCTTCATGGAACTTAGATCATAGTAGGGGAAGGAGACTTTAATCAACATCCAAGGAGACTTGGATGAATGTAGAATCACGTCTATAATGAATGCTGTCAATGAGAGGTACATGAGCTTTGAGATGGTGTAATGGAGAATTGTTTCCATTCTCCTTTCAGCAGCATCTATCAGGTCGTAAGCCCCACAGGGCGTACTTCTTTATACTCTCAGACTGTCCATTTCCTTTTGATGTCTTCTCCAACTTCCCAACACAATGCTTCAGAATAACAGGTAGTCAGTATATATTTACTTCTGTACGATACATCTGTAACTGGGTGTTTCAGATCTTGTAATAAATACATCAGAGTGCAGGGAAAGCGATGAAGAAATCTCAGTACCCTGGTATGGGTGTTAAAGACCCCAAAAACAAAGTGCAAGCTTTGAACAGGTTAGTTTGGTGTCCTTCACCTGCATCCCAAGCAATTCCCTGGAGAATCCTTTTAGGATTATTCTCAAAGAGGGAAACAGTAAAAACATAAAAAGGATCGGCACACGACATTCTCAGCTCCAGAAAGACAACTCAAAAAACTGTACCAAAAACAAGGGGGGTGGTGTGGAAATGGGAGGGAGATGGGGAGGGCTGGGGGGGGTGGGAGTAAAAGACAAAAGACTGTACTTGAACAACAATTAAAATTTAAAAAAAAAACTGTACCAATAGTAAGCTGTGCTATGTTTTTTTTTTCAAATAAAAAGCAAAACATTCATCATAAGACAATTGGCCATTACAAGAAAAATACATTTCAGTGGTAATCCAGGAACAATCCACAACTACTTACATCACGAAACTGAACCTTTCCAAGTTCTCCTAGTTCACTGACGCAACAATAAGCAGCTTCTGACTGTAGAAAAAGCTGAGCCAGTGTCATCTCCTCGCTCCGGAAAAGCTCCCCCATGGCGCCAGACAGTACATCAACTGAGTATCTGGATTTTGGTCCAACCTGAGGCAAAAAGAGAAAAATTACATGGTCTTGGGAAGCACTAAGAGGGCTAAGAGCAAACAGCAGCCCAGGAAGTCTCTTCTGTTTTGCATGTCATGTATTCCCGCTCATGCTGACAGGTCTTTAACAACTGTTTTGACATCCTGCTTAGAAAGATGGAAAGGAGAAATTGCTGAGGCTGTTACGGAATCCTCTTCCACAGAAGGCCTGATGAAAAGTCACTTCCTTTGTGGTCAACAACAGGATCAAATGACAATATTTTGGGACATCTCAATACATAAGAATGTATCCAGATTATAAACAGGAACTGGGAATCCCAAACAGCTTTTTAATACCCTGGACACAGTATTATGAAGCAGGGACATTCGCACATCCACTTGGGTCAGGAAACAGAATTTCTACCCTCTGCTGTCCATTCCTAACAGCCCAAGTCCCAGCATTACCCTAAAGCTATGGCTACCTTAAAGAGCTTAACCTTCCAAATTCCCCAGAAAGCACCATTTTCTCTCTAAGGAATCTAAATACATAACCATTATCTCAGAAAAATAAATAAAAAGGAGCCAGCTTGCATGGTATGCTCAATTTCAAGTCAAACATAACAGGAATACACTGGTAATGACAAAGCAGTTTTATCAAGCCACCGAGAATAAGCTTTCGACCTTTGAAGCTTTCTGTTTCTTATCACCACCTTCAAGGTTAATTACATTGCCCCATCTGTTAAAGATTCTCATACTTGGGCCAATAAAGGTTTCATTTTAGGGCTGTCCGATTGCTTGCTGCCAGGTAAGAAAGACAATTTGCGCTATCAGTGGTCCTGAAACTGCAATTATTTATTCTCAGTCAGCTATTGGGAGGCACAGACTGTACCCTCTAAACTCAGCAAAACGTGCAGTATTTTTAGTATCATGAGCGCATCCATAATGATAGGTGAAGCTGGCATCAAAGGGAGAATTACTCTTCGGGAAGGCTGGGAGACATTTTGAGAAATTTGAATGACAAAACCTTTGTGCATTTGACGTTCAAGGCAACAGAACAACACACCCAGATATAAGCAAGGATTTTAAGAGATTATGTAGCTTGACTTCATGACTGTTTATACCTGAATCATCCAAATCAGCTGCTACCAGTCCCCAACACACATCGCTCCTCAATGATGGGATAGATTCCACAATCTCTAAACACAAAATTACGCCTGATCAGCATAGTTCAGAGGCTGCCAATAATGACAGCCCACAATGAGTTGCCTCCCTCCTGTTTTTTAACGATTACGAATATCCCTAGAACATCTCTCCGACTGGAGCCAAACAGAAAACCACAGGCCAAAGCGATTAGAGGATGGGGGGTGGGGGGCTGTCACCAAACGAAATAAGAAAAAACAGTAATTCTGCACGAGATGAACCCAAATAACGCGTCTCCGCGTACGACCTGTCACCCAATCCTCACCACCTAACCAGGTATTTAGATTCACCTGCTTCATTTCCTGTCTACCCGGTGAGCCCAGGCACACCTACCTCCTTAAATAGGGACTAAAAGGGGAAAATCTTCAAGTTGGGACCTCCTTTAAGAAGCCCCCCCCCCATATTTTTCGGACATCCCAATAACCTTCAGTTCCTCCGCATACCCCTTAAATGGGGGAAGGGATCAGGACCTCTAAAGAGAAGTCAACCTCCAATTCTTCTGTCCACAAGAGGAGTGTCCAAATAGGGGTGTCCAAAGGGGTTAACCCATATTTCCTTTCAGAGACCTCAGATCCCTGCCAATTTCTTTGACAAGCGAGGGGGCTGCCAGGAGGATTTCCTGTGCCCCTCGGAGGCCGTTTCCTGCCGCGCTGTACCTACAGCCCCCGCTCACCTCCAGCCGCCAGCCGGGCCACTACCAAGGCAGGCAGTCGCGGCAGACCGAGCCCGCAGTCTCCCCAGCTCCTGGCTGCAGCGCCTGGACGTGTGTGCGTCAGCAAGGCCCCGCCCCCGCGCCGCCGCCGGACTCCGCCCCTAAGATAACCTCATTGAAGTCGGCCAATAGGGTGCGGCCTCCGTCGGCCGCCGCAGTGGGTTTACGCCATCTTGTTGGCCCCGGGCAGGCTGCGGGCTTGGGTGGGTGGATGGATGGGTGGGGCCGGCAGTGCAGGTACACTCCGGAGCTCGGGTGCCCGAACCCTTCAGTATCTCTTTTCTGTAACACTTATTCTCCGGGCGAGGCAGTCTGCTCTCTTTATTTTCGTTTCCAGAGAATCAGTTCACGACTGTTTCTCCTCGAGGGAAGTGGCCTGAAGGAAGGGGAGAAATCATTTCTACGGAAAGACCTGAGAGCAGCACTCACACACACTTTTCCCTTTAGTTTACAGAAAAGAAAACGTGAGCCCTAGAGTGCGGAGCGACTTGCGAAAGGTACGAGAGCCTGCAGCAGAGCCCTGAACAGGGGCTCCTCACTTAACTACGGAAAACTCCCCTTTGAAAAGGTACTTGGTTTAGTCCCTCCAGCAACTGGACAGGGTCTGGTTTTCCGCAATTAACAATGGGGGAGGGGGGAGTTCCCTAAGACCCTGATTTGCATCTTGTTTGGTTGATGATGCCTGGGGGCCCATTTGACCACATCAGGTTTTCTAGTCCTCAAAAGTTTTAAAAGAATAACTTGTTTTGTTTAAAAAAAACAAAACAAAACACGGACAAGTGTTGCCAACCCGTTTTTATAAAAACGACGTTCTCGAATATTGATCTTGATTCCTTTTTCTTGACCTTTTGAAGGGGAGTAGGGATCCCACGTCGTTCGTAATAAAGCGAATCAAGAAGAACTCGGAAAACCGGTTATTCCGTCGCCGTGGGTGGTGGAACCCTGTTGAGATTCATAGTGTAATGAGGAAGACATTCCACATAAAAACCTGGTGCTGATAAGTTTGTCAACTTGACAGTGACGACATCGATCCTGCTTTACCAGCCCAAACGAAATGGGGAAGGGCAGAAAGACACGTTTTATTCGATTTCTCTAGTTCACATTGAGAGTGAAAATAGAATTGAACTGCGTTACGGTTTAGTGTAGAAGTAGCACCTTGGAGAGCCCCAGAGCCTTCCTTTCACTGGTGAACTTACATACTCTTGCTCTCTCAACTTTCTCAGCAAGGTAGAGTCTTAGAAACCTTAGGCAGTGACGCTCATTTACCTTCTCTGAGCCTTTAAAAACAAAAAACAAAAACCATTGTTTTAAACTTCAGAGTCAGCTGCATGCCAACCACCAAGTTTTCATACCCGACCTTTAAGGCACCCATTCATCTGGACTCAGCTTAATTCCCTTGAACTCCCCCCCACCCCCACCCCGTGGCTTTCTTGAAAGTATACCCTCCAGAGCTCTTTTTCTGTCTCCTTTCATCTTCCGCCCCCGGTCTTTCTCCAATATTCTAGTTCTATTCCTGCTTTTCATAGCAGCCCTGCTTGTTGTCAGGTGTAAATGTCTGTGTGGGGGACTCATCTAATTTTTCCATCCACCTCTCTTTTCCAAGGCTCAGAGATAGAGTGTCAAGCTGCCGGAATAATGTCATTCAGGCCACAAATGCTTGCTGAGGCCCTAATATGTGGCAGACGTGATCCTAGGTGCTGGGGATAAGAAGATGAAACAGACACATTTTCTATCTTAAAGGAGCTCACCGTGCAGTGAGAAATTAATAATAATAATTGAGAGAGATATAGATATTGTAGATAGATAGAGACCAGAGGTAGAGTGCAGTGGTTAATATTTATTTTTAACCATTATTTACTTAAATATTTACTTTATGAACCATGCACTTTTCTAAATGCTGTGTAAAGAGGATCTCATTTAACCCTCACAACAATATTGGGAGGCAAATACTGTTACTATCCCCACTTAACACAGGCTATGGTGATGGTGAAACTGAGGCACAAAAATTTGCACAAAGCCACTCGGCTGATCCAGGGCAGGTCGGGAACACCCAGTCAGGCTGCCACCGTGTCCCTTGTGTACACGGTGACCCCTGTTTGCCTCTGAGAAGAGTGCTGTCCCTGAGCCCTCCCTCAATTCAAAGCTTGGTCTGCCACGTAATATCTGTAACCTTAAAGCTCTGTAAGTCCCCCTTTCCTCATCCGTAAAATTGAGTTAATAATAGTACTGACTTCATATGGTTATTTTGAGAAGTAAGAGGAACCTAGCACATTCTTGACACTGTCTGCATTTTTTAAATGTTAGCTGTCATTATCATGGTCATTATTACCATTGTTGTTGACATACAAAACTGTGTAATAGCCCTGAGGATGTCAGAAAAGCTTACATTGAGGGGGGTGGCTTGAGAACAGAGCTTTGAAGGATTAGAGCTCTCATTAAATAAAAACTGTCCCTTCCCCTTAGATCCTTAATCCTGCTAATGACATCATTGTTTGTAATTACCCAGGGTCCAAGCTTACACTATCTTTAATTCCGATTTTTTCTTTCCATATTTAGTTGCCAAGCATGCTAACTCTGGGTCCTGCATTTATTTCTTGCCTTTACCCCCTTCACTCTTTTTTATTTTCACTGCCAATAACCTAGTACAGGTTCATTGCCTCTCTCAGATAACTAAAGAAGTAGTCTATGGGAGGCAGCATGGTGTGTAGTAGACCGAAGCTTTTGTACCATCTGGAACTGGCTGTGACTCTCAGTTCCTCCATTGAGTCCATCTGATATCAGATGTAAGAGAAATAAATCTCAGCTCTCACAGCTACATGGGGTGTGAACTGGAGCAAGTTAGTTCACTTCCTTGAGCTTCATTTTCCTCATTGGGAATCTCATGAGATTTTTCTGTTTCTTTTTATAAAACACAGTACTTTCTACGTGACTTTTTTTCTGGTACCAAACTATAAACTCCTTTTCTTCCCTAGCATTGGGCCTACTCATTCAATAGTAAGTACTGTTTCTTGAATGAATGCACTAATAGAAATCTGCTACCACCAAAAGAACACAGGTATCACACAAAAAGGAGTGTGATCTCATCCTGCCTCTTCTCTATTGCCTTTGTCTTATGAACCTCATTACCTGTGGGGAGGAGCACTCACGGCAGATGCCTGTATTCTTGTAACAAAGATGTGAAGGACAGCAGGGAAAGGATCAGAACAGGAGCTAGAATCAGAAAATGTCTGTGGAGTCCGTGAAAATTGCAGGATCATCAACCTCAAAAAAACAATGGTGCTGTTGTCTGTATTCCATTTACAGTTCTCAAATTTATTCTACATCGAAGCATACCTATGAGGGAAAATGCTCTTTAAATTCAATGAAGAGTACCTTTATTAAAAAATCCAAAATCATCACAAATCCAACATTCCCTTTAACAGATGTCTATTAAGTGCATGCTTTATACCAGGCATAATGCTGGAAACTGGAAATGCAAAGATGCGCAGGAGCTCAGAGTCTACTGAGGACAGTCAAACAACTAACTAATACATAGTGTGTAACATAGCAGCAATTGGAACAAAAGTCAATGGAAGCCCAGAGAAGAGCATTTTGAATTCTATCTGGCTCTGGGAAAGGCTTTAAAAAGACGTGACATTTGCACCCAAGCTGGTGTGGCTCAGTGGATTCAGCGCCAGTCTGAATCTAAAGGTTGCCAGTTTGATTCCTGGTCAGGGCCCGTGCCTGGGTTGTGGGCCCATGCTGGGGGCTAGTGAGAGGCAACCAGTTAACGTATCTCTAGTACATCAGATGTTTTCTTCCCCCTCTCCCTCCCTTTCCTGCTCTCTAAAAAATAAATAAAATCTTAAAAATATATTTAAAAAAGAAAGACATAACATTTGAGATGGGTATAGATAGGTAGATACAGATACCGATATTTTTTTAAATTCTTTTTAGATTTTATTTCAAGTGTCAGGCTGTATTTTTTTTTTAAATAATGAAAATTTTAATTTTGAAAAAGTTCTTCAGAGCAGGGTGAGCAGTTCATTTCAATGATTTCTTCTACTTGCGATTAACAAGGAGACAACAAAAGAAGAGAAAATAAAGAATTATGCTTCCCAGGGTGTTCTGCATACCTGCCCACCCCTTTGGGCCCGCTCTACCCCGTGGGAAGACCTGAAATACTGAAACAGGCCCCCGAACCAGTCCCAGTCCACGAGTGTCAGCATGGATGGGAAAACCCAAGACTTGAAGGTGCCAGAGACACAAACTCAGCAGCAGAACAGACAGTAGGGACAGGCCTGGCCCTGCCCCTCCTCCACACAGTTCTGAGGACTGGGGCTCAGCCTGCTGCTTGGCCAAGGTTAGACAAATCAACTCCCCTCAGGAAGAAGTCAGTTCCTGACTCCACAGTCTGTCTTTGGGGGACCAATGCCAGCCCCCTTGGCTCCCTGAACAGGTGAGGGCTGGCACCCTTAAAGCACCCTTCCAGGCTCCAGGACCAGCCTGCTACCCTCCTGCTGTTGGATCTTTTGGTGCTCCCGGAGGTGATGCTTCTGCACACAGCTCCTTTCACCCTTGGCACAGCTGTAGGGCTGCTCACTGGTGTGAATGCACAGATGCCACACCAAATCCGACAGGTAGCTGAAGCTCTTGCCACAGTAACCACAGATGAGGGAACTGACTTTTCCTCCAGGACATATGGCTGGGCAGAGAAACCAGTTTGTTTCTCCTCTCCTGGACACGATGGCCACCACTGGTACCCTCCTGCAAGTGGCAGTCCTGGTGGGTCACCAGGCTCACCTTGCAGCTGAAGTTTCTCATGCATGCCTCACACTGATGCTGTTCTGTCGTCTTGGACTGGGTCTTCAGCTGTGGCCTGTGCCTAAGGCTGTCCTCTAACTCGAAGGCAGAGAAAGACTCCCACCCTGAGTGGGTCTGTAAATAGGTGGCCAGCTGCTTCTCACAGTGGAAGCTGATCTTGCACTCAGAGGGCTCGTAGGAAACGGAGGTATCCTTTTTCAGCTTCAGGCCATGCCCACATTCCTGACCCAGTTGCACCTGCCTATTAAATTTCTGCTTCAGGGGGCAGCCCAGACTTCTGTCACTGTCAGGGTCTCTGCCACCCTCAGTGGGCTCCTCTACATTAGTGTCCCTGGGCTCTGGTTTCAGGAGGACAGAACTGCCCTGACTCTCCCAGAGCTCAGTCTGCCCCAGGGTCAGAAAAGCGTGCTCTTTTGCAATGCCTGAGAACTCTCCAGGAAGATGCTCAGAGTGTTCCCTTGGGCAGGCACCAACAAAGCCTTCCTCCTTCAAGTCACCCAGCATCTTTGTATCCAACTCCACTTCTCCTTCTGGCTAGCCAAGGACCTTCCAAGAGACCAGAGTCTCATAGTTGCTCATCATTACATTTCTGTAAAGCTCCTTCTGCCAGTCCTCCGGATTCTCCTACTCCTGCTGTGAAAAACAGGCTCTGTCGTTTTTGAGTGATGGGAACACCTTGGGGGCCTCCACCGTGCTGCCTGGGGGCAGCTGCAGGACCCAGAAGTTTCTGTTCTTTAGCAGGTTCTCCAAGTTCTCTAGCCACTCTGCACTGGACTTCCCAGCACAGCCCACTTGCTCTCCAGCTGGTTTCCAAAATCCCTGGTCATCTTCTTGAAGTCAGCCAAATTCTTCTCAGCTGTCCCCATGTGTCTCTCTAGGTTCTGTAGCTAGGCAGCCTGGGACTCATCTTCCCCATTCCCTGAATGGAGGCCACCACTCTGTGGAGTGAGGTCTTTATGGTCTGAAAACAGGACCTTTTCTCTGTTGCTCGTGGAGGCAATGTGGAAGGAGCCAAAGGCGTGGAGGCGCTTCCTTCCATGCTGAGCCAGCACAGATTCTGTTGTGGCCACCACTTTCCTATCAATAGCGGGGCTCTGCCTGATGCCCTTCCGACTGCCTTGAAGGCATAGCTTTATAAAAGAATATAATTTCAGAAGTCAAACATAAATCATTCTTATAAAAAGCAAAGTAAGCCCTGGCCAGTTTGCTCAGTTGGTTAGAGTGTTGTCCCAATATACCAAGACTGAGGGTTCAATCCCCAACCACAAATTGATGTTTCTCTTTCTTGCTGAAATCAATCAATCAATCAATTTTTTTAGATAGACAAAATAGATGTGGCAGACAGAATATTCCTACTGAAATGTGAAAAAATAATAAACAACCAAAGAATGAGAAATTTCTGCTGAAATGGCTAGGAAATAAGTATCTTTTAATTTGGGGGCATTATTTGAGGTTTGTTCATAATCTTCCCTTATACTTTTAATATTTGCTTTCTGGCATCCATTGTTCGGGATGAGAAGTCAGCCATTAATCTTATTATGGTTTACTTGTATGTGATGAATCATGAATGACTCATTTCAAGATTTTTCCTTTTTTTAATAGTTTTATTTCCGTGTGTCTAGGAATGAATTTCTGAGATGGGTAGTGAAGGATGCATAGAAGTTTGTTCACAGGAGGAGACAGAAACAGTACAAATATTAGACTAAAACCAGATTTTCTTTTCATCACAGTCAGCATATATACTAACTTAGCCCAAAACTGACTAAAATGTTTTGATCCAGAATAATCAGGCATTTATGTTGATTTCATCTATAGCTATCTATATGTTTCTATAGGAAAGGAAGTATAGAAGGAAAGAAGAGAAAAAGTACCTTCTGTGCTCCATCTTTCTGTCACTTGAACAAATACAGCATATGTTCAACAGGATCAAGTATAAAATGCTGTTGACCACATAGTCCTAGAAGACATGAGCAATTTCTTATGCAGACTAGCCAGTCTGGGGGTGTCTGAATGGAACTATTTCTCAGCATCTGTAAAAATGTCTAAGCAATAGGTACAACAATTAGTATTTTACTACCAAGACAAAACAGAGAACAGAGGTACCAATCTCACAGTCTCAAAAATTTTTAAAATTGTCATTACAGTGAAATGATTTAAATAAATGTTTTTTCTACTTTTTCCTTTTTTGAGATTGACTGAATACACAACAATTGCCAAAATTTCCACAAATGAAAGGTCAGCTCGTATTTGCTCATCCAACTTACATTTTTAGATGGGGCCTACAGAAGAGTGTGAAAGTTAAACCAAGTGTTTTGAAATATGTTGCTCAAGTGCCTTTTTTTCCCATGTGCTTCCTATATTAGTTTCAAAGGGCTGTTACACAAATACCATAAACGGGGTAGCTTAAAACAACAGAAATTTATTCTTGTAGAGATCTGGAGGCTAGAACTCTGCAATCAGATGTCCACAGGGCCATGGTATTTCCAAGGAATGTCTAGGGAAGAATCCTTCATTCCCTCTTCCTAGCTTCTGGTGGTTTCCTGCAATCCTGGGCTTTCCGTGGCTTCAGGATGTGTCACTCCAGTTATTGCCTCTTCACAAGGCCTTCCTCCCTCTGTTTGTCTGTCTATGTCCACATTTTTCTCTTCATATAAGGGCATCAGTCATTGAATCAGAGCCCACCTTAATCCAGTATGACTTCATCTTAAATTGTTTACATCTGCAAATACACTATTTCCAAATAAGGTCATATTCACAGGTTCCAGGTGGACATGAATTTGGGGAGAACAATTTCAACCCAGTATACTTCCCTTACCAATTTTGGGGAGGAAAGTTTGTTTTGCATAATTTTTCAGCTATTCACCTACAAGTAGTTGGCAACAACCAGTAAAATTTTTATTTAAAATTTGACTTCCTCTTGCCTGAAATCTTTGAGATGCCAGTAGCTCAGTTTAATGATTGTCTAGTCCAATTATGGGTTTTTTTCCCCCTTTTATGTAAAAAGGAACTCTAGTTCTTAAACTATTCTCCCAAGGATCTGGCTTGAGTGCTGGATGAGAGAATTCTCCTGCCGCAACCTTTAGGTGACCTGTGGTCACTTTGAGTGACTGTCATCCTTCAGTGTTGATTTGCAGTTGTGTTCACAGAAGTAGTTTCTTTTGCAGTTTCACTCTGAGTTCCTCTAAATAACACCTTGTTTTTACTTTCAGAGGCTACCAATGTTTAAAATAAAAGTCTTTTGGTGAAAAGTAAAATTCTCTCCATAATAGATTTTGAGGCTTCATTTGGTGTTCAAAGAATGTCAGCTTCCCTTAGCTCTGTTAATGATTACATCTGTAAGTAGACAGGAACGAGTCTAAGGCATGTGACATTTTCTGCAGCCCTCAAGGCTCTTGTGACCAACACATGAGGCAAAGAGCCTTTAACTCCAGGAAGTTAAGAAAGCCATGAAAGAGGCTTCTTTAAAGAAATAAAATTTAGAAAGCGCAAGGAAAGTTGAGATAGGAAGAAGAGACGGAAAGGTCGACACAGTGCAGAGAGGCCTCTTTGAGACATTAGACCTAAAGTATTTGCCCAAGGGAAAAAAAAAAAAAAAGAAACTAGTCCAAGAAGGGTTCTGAAGTACAGGGTCCGGCACATGTTTCTGTGTTGGGTTTCTGGTGACTTAGAGAAAGGAGATTGTACCTGGAGTGAAAAAATACATTGGAAAATTCCAGTAGAAAGGATCTGGTTGATTCAATGGTCAAGGGATAGATCTAACTCGAACTGTTGTATCTCCACTGCCTGGCATTTAAATACACTTAATAAATATATTATTATAATATATTTTTTATTTTATTGATTATGCCATTACATTTGTTCTATTCCCCTCCGCTCTGCACACCCTTCCTCCACCATTCCCCCCCTTTAGTTCATGAACATGTGTCTCAAGTTCTTTAGATTCTATATTTCCCCTACTATTCTTGCCCTCCCCCTATCTATTTTCTACCTACCATCTATGCTACTTATTTTTTGTACCTTCTCCCCCTTTCTCCTTCTCCCACGCCCCTGTTGCTACCCCTCCATGTGATCTCCATTTCCATGGTTCCAGTCCTGATCTAGCTGTCCTCTTAGTTTGCTTTTGTTTTTGGTGTGGTTGTTAATAACTGTGAGTTTGCTGTCCTTTCACTGTTCATCTTTTTTATCTTCTTTTTCTTAGGTAAGTCCCTTTAACATTTCATATAATAAGGACTTGGTGATGATGAACTCCTTGAATTTGACCTTATCTGAGAAGCACTTTATCTGTCCTTCCATTCTAAATGAAAGTTTTGCTGGATAGGGCAATCTTGGATATAGGTCTTTGGTTTTCATGACTTGGAATACTTCTTTCCAGCCCCTTCTTGCCTGTAAGGTCTCTTTTGAGAAATCCGCTGACAGTCTGATGGGAACTCCTTTGTAGGTGACTGTCCCCTTATCTCTTGCTGCTTCTAGAATTATCTCCTTCATTTTAATCTTGGCTAATATAATTATGATGTGCCTTGGTGTGTTCCTTCTTGGGTCCAACTTCTTTGGGACTCTCTGAGCTTCCTGGATTTCCTGAAAGTCTATTTCCTTTGCCAGAATGGGGAAGTTCTCTTTTATTATTTGTTCAAATAAGGTTTCCACTCGCAATTGTTCCTCTTCTCCTTCTGGTACCCCTATAATTCAGATGTTGGAGCATTTAAAGATGTCCTGGAGGTTCCTAAGCCTCTCCTCATTTTTTTGAATTCTTGTTTTTTCATATTTTTCTTTTTGGTCATTTTTTCCTTTCTTCTGGTCTGCTCCCTTAATTTGAGTCCCAGTTTCCTTTCCATTACTATTGGTTTCCTGTGCATTTCCATTCATTTCAATTAGTTTAGCCTTCATATGTTCCTCTAATTTGTGACTAAAATCAACCAGTTCTGTGAGCATCCTGATCACCAGTGTTTTGAACTGTACATCTGAAAGTCTGGCTATTTCTTCATCGCTTAGATTTATTGGCTCTGGGGCTCTGAGTTGTTCTTGAGCCATGTTTTGATCTGTTCGTGCCTGTTACATATGAGGAGAGGCGCCTTAGTTGTTCACCAGGGCGGGGCCACCCAGGTAGCTGGTTTGTGATGCTGTATGTGGGGGCAGGGTCAGAGAGGGAGCAATGGCAATCCTCTCCACTCGCCCGGTCCACCTCACTGCTCTCCCCAGGCCTGTTTATCTGAGCGCAAATGTGCGAGCCCGCCGCCCTGTGCCGGGGCCTGCACAGTCTGTCTCAGTGCACGTCTCTTCACTGGTTTATCTGCACGCAAATGTGTGACCACAGACAGCCAGCCGGGCCGCACCTTCCATAGCTACCCCGCACCTGGGATCTGCGCCCTCAGCTGCCTGTGCACTGCCCGGGTCGGAGGATCTTTTTTGCCTGACCCGCTCCACTGCTGGCTTCACCCCCTCACCAGTTTAGCTGAGTGGTTCGTTGTTTTTGGACTCCGTATTGTTCAATTTTTATGGTTTGATTTCGTTTATCGTTGTTAAAACTTTATTGTTTTTAGATTTGGTTGTGCGAGGAGGCAAAGTGTTTCCACCTACACCTCCATCTTGGCAGAAGTCCTAAATACACTTAATAAATATTTTTGAAAGAAAGAAAACGAAGCTGGAAATATAGTTTCTTAACTTGGGACAAACTGATGTGGGTTCTTTGTAAACATGTACTTATTTAAGGCTGGAGATTGCTATGCCTTGAGTTATTTTTGTTTTTTAAAAAGTCTACTGGGCTGATGTGGTATCTTAAGGAGGGGGCTGTGGGGAAGGGCATCCGCAGGAAACGTGGGAATAAGGACATGGTCTTCAGAAAAGAAAAATGTTTTCGGGGAAGTAAGAAGTTATCTGAAAGAAAACCTTCAGTTGGATATTATGTTGAGCCCTATTTTTTCTTTTTGCTTGAAGTTTTAGAAACTCTGAATACAGATGAACAATTATTTCTATTTAAAAAATATAATTTGGGACAAAAAAATTTCTGGTAATATGTGTAGCCATTGCCAACACTGTTTGAGTAGAAACGTGAGGTAAGTAAATTTTAGAAGCTTTCCAATCAACTTTTACATGCCTCTCTTCTATTCTTTTTTAAAAATCTTCACCTGAGGATATGTTTATTGATTTTAGAGGGGAAGGGAGAGAGAGAGAGAAAGAAAGAGAATGAGAAAGATTGATCAGTTGCCTCCCTTTAGCACTCCTACCTAGGCATCCGACCTATAACTTAGGTAGGTACCCTGACCAGGGTTGAACTTGCAGCCTTTTGTTGTATAAGATGACACTCCAACCAGCTGAGCCACTCTGCCAGGGCCCTTCGATTCTTTAATTTAACACAAAGTTTGGGGCTTGATATGATTTAGTCTGAGGGTGGAGGAAATTGGACAAGGATCCTAACTTTAAGGAACTCAGAATGTATGATGCAATAAGGGTTTTATCAGCAATATATGGATAGTGCGTGGATAAAGGCATCACTAGCTGTGCTTGGAAACCTTTACTGAGAAGATTAAATTTGAGTTGCACCTTAAAGGATCAGTGGTGGTTGCCCGTTCACTACGAACCTGGTATGTTCTTTGCCTGCTCTGCATACTGGGAGTGTTTCCATCACCTCTCTCTGCAAAATTGTTTCTTTCAAGACTGAGTCAAAGATCAATCTTTTAATAATGACAACACTATATATCAAATTTTATGGGCTATCACTAAAGTTACACTGAGTGAGTGATAAAAATAATCATAGGTTTAAATGTGTTCATTAAACAAGAAAGAATTAAGGTAAATTTTTAAAGATTTTACTTATTTATTTTTAGAGAGAGGGGAAGGGAGGGAGAAAGAGAAGGAAAGAAACATTGATGTGTGGTTGCCTCTTACCTCCTACTGGGGACCTGACCCACAACCCAGGCATATGCCCTGACTGGGCATCAAACTGGTGACCCTTTGGTTTGCAGGCTGGCACTCAATCCACTGAGCCACACCAACCAGGGCAAATTAAAGTAAAATAAGCATAACTCAGACATCCGGCCAAGATGGAGGTGTAGGTGGAAGCATTGTACCTCCTCACACAACCAAGTTTAAAGACAACAAAGATTTAGTAAAAAAAAAAATGCAACCAAAACAGACAGAAAATTGAACTGTACCAAAGTCCGACAACAATGAACCATTCAGCCAGACTGGTAAGTGGGGCGTAATTGATGGCTGGTGGAGCGGGGTGGCACAGGAAAAAGTGGCCAGAACAACCCAGGCACACAGGCGGCGGTTGGCAGATCCCAGGCATGGGGTGGCAATGGGCGGACCCAGTGAGGGCACGAGGTGGCTGGCTGACCATGGTCACACTCACACACAGATAAACCAGGCAAAGAAGCAAGCAGTGAGACAGACTGCACAAGCTGGGGGCCCAGCGACGGGAATTAAAGCCTAAAAGCACCAGTTGGAAAAACCTTCAGGGGTCAAGGTGCTGGGAGAGGCTCCCAGGCTCACAGGGTTCATTGGAGAGACCCTTAAGGTCCTGGAGGGTGCACAGGCCCATACACACGGTAACCAGCACCAGAAGGGCCCAATTTGCTTGCTGGAAATAGCAGAGGGGACTGAAATCTGAGAGAGAGCAGAAAAAAAACGCCATTGCTTCTCTTTGCTCCGCCCCCACATACAGCGTCACAACCCAGTGACCTGGGTTGCCCCACCCTAGTGAACACCTAAGGCTCCACCCCTCATACATAACAGGCGCAAACAGACCAAAATATTATGGCTCAAGAAGGAGAACAGCTCAAAGCCTCAGAGCCAATACTTCTAGGCAACCAAGAAATAGCCAACCTATCAGATGCACAGTTCAAAACACTGGTGATCAGGATGTTCACAGAACTGGTTGATTTTAGTCACAAATTAGATGAACATATGAAGGCTAAACTAAGTGAAATGAAAGGAAATGCACAGGGAACCAACAGTGACGGGAAGGAAGCTGAGACTAAAATCAAGTGGACCAGAAGGAAGAAAAAAATTACCAAGCAGAAAAGAATGAAGAAATAAGAATTCAAAAAAATGAGGAGAGGCTTAGGAACCTCCAGGACATTTTTAAATGTTCCAACGTCTGAATTCTAGGGGTACCAGAAGGGAAAGAGGAAGAGCAACAAGTGGAAAACTTACTTGAACAAATAATAAAGGAGAACTTTCCCAATCTGGCAAAGGAAATAGACTTTCAGGAAGTCCAGGAAGCTCAGAGAGTCCCAAAGAAGTTGGACCCAAGAAGGAACACACCAAGGCACATCATAATTATATTAGCCAAGATTAAAATGAAGGAGAGACCTGGCTGATGTGGCTCAGTGGATTGAGTGCTGGCCTGTAAACCACTAGTTCAATTCCTAGTCAGGACATATGCCTGGGTTGTGGGCCAGGTCCCCACTTGGGGGTGTGTGAGAGGCAATGGATCTATGTATATCTCACACATAGATGTTTCTCTCCCTTTCTCCCTCCCTTGCCCTCTCTCTAAAAACAATAAAATCTTTAAAAATAAATAAATAAAATAAAATGAAGGAGAGAATTCTAGAAGCAGCAAGAGCTCAGGGGACAGTCACCTACAAAGGAGTTCCCATCAGACTGTCAGCTGATTTCTCAAAAGAGATCTTCCAGGCAAGAGGAGGCTGGAAAAAGATATTTCAAGCCCTGAAAACCAAAGACCTACAACCAAGATTGCTCTATCCAGCAAAGCTTTCATTTAGAATGGAAGGGCAGATAAAGTGCTTCTCAGATAAGGTCAAATTCAAGGAGTTCATCATCACCAAGCCCTTATTATATGAAATGTTAAAGGGACTTACCTAAGAAAAAGAAGATAAAAAAGATGAACAGTGAAAGGACAGCAAACTCACAGTTATTAACAACCACACCAAAAACAAAAGCAAACTAAGAGGACAGCTAGATCAGGAGTGGAACCATGGAAATGGAGATTACATGGAGGATTAGCAACAGGGGACTGGGAGGAGGAGAAGTGGGGAGAAGGTACAGAAAATAAGTAGCATAGATGGTAAGTAGAAAATAGACAGGGGGAGGGCAAGAATAGTAGGGGAAATATAGAATCTAAAGAACTCGTGACACATGAACATAAACTAAAGGGGGGGAATAGTGGGGGAGGGGTGTGCAGAGTGGAAGGGAATGAAGGGGGAAATGGGACAACTTTAATGGCATAACCAATAAAATGTATTTTTTAAAATATTAAATAAATAAGCATAATTCAACATGTTTTAAAAACACAACAGAGTAAACCCAAATAAGGCAAAAAGAATTAGTAAAGTAAAAATAGCTTAAAGGGTAATAAAAATAAGAGCTACTTCTTTCTGAATACCAATAAAAATAGAAGAACATCTGGTAATGTAAGAGACTACAGATATAATAATGAGAATTGGTTCTAACCACAGATACAGAAGAAATGTTAAACATAAAATACAAAGTCATAAATGTTAATATATTTTTAAAAATATTAATAGATTGAGCAATTTTACTTAAAAATTATAAATGAACAAAACTGACTTAGTTTTACATATTTTCTTGTTTTGTTAGATTCATGTGTTTCACTTTTTGAGAAACTTAAATTGTATTTTAAAATTTATTTGAGAGAGAGAGAGACGAACGGGGGGAGAGAGAGAAAGAGGGGAGAGATTTGTTATTCCACTTATTTACGCATTCATTGGTTGATTCTTGTGTGTGTCCCAACCTGGGATTAAACCTGAAATCCTGATATATCGGGACAACATACTAACCAACTTAGCTACCTGGCCAGGGCAGTATTGTATTTTTAATTTCAGCTTCCATGTGTTCACTGTAACTGTAGAGAAATAGGACTGATTTTTGAGTGCTTATTGTATATCCTATAACTTTGCTGAACTCATGTATTCTAGAGTTTTTTGTAAATACTTTCCTTGGAATTTTAAAAAAGATTTTATTAAATTTTAGAGAGGGGAAGGGGAGAGAAAGGGAGGGAGAGACACATCAATATGTGGTTGCTTCTCACGTGCCCCCCACTGGGGACCTAGCCCCAAACCCCCTGCATGTGCCTTGACTGGGAATCGAACCAGTGACTTTTTGGTTCACAGGCTAGCACTCAATCCATTAAGCCACACCAGCCAGGGCTCCTTGGGATTCTTTACATAGACCATCATGGTATCTGCACAAAATCAGAGTTTTATTTTTTCTTTTTCAGTCTGTATGCCTTTTATATCCTTTTCTTGCCTTATTGTGCTGGCTAGTTCTTCCAGTGCTCTCTTTAGTAAGAGTGATAACAGCAGACATTCCTGATTTATTTCCAATCTTAGGAAGAAAGAATTAAGTCTTTCACTATTAAATATGATCCTAGCTAGGTAGATATTTGTATCAAGTTGAGGAAATTTTCTGCTATTCCTGGTTTTCTGAGAGTTTTTTTTTTTTATCATGAATTGGTATTGAATTTTGTGAAAGGCACTTTCTGTATCAATTGATACAATCTCTTTGTTTCTTCTTTGTGTAATTTATATGGTGGATTACACTGACTGAATTTTGAATGCTGAATCAGCTGTGACATCCTAGAATAAACACCATTTAGCCATTATATAATTCTTTTTTTTTTTTTTAATCTTTTGGTGTTGGGGTCTCTATTTTCAAAAAATTTTTTAAAGATTTTATTTATTTACCTGGCTGGTGTAGCTCAGTGGATTGAGCGCGGGCCTGCGAACCACACGATCGCGGTTCAATTCCCAGTCAGGGCACATGCCTGGGTTGCAGGCCAGTTCCCAGCAGGGGACGCACAAAAGGCAACCATACATTGATGTTTCTCTCCCTCTCTCCTTCCCCCTTCCCCTCTAAAGATAAATAAATAATAAAATATTAAAAAAAAAGATTTTATTTATTTATCTTTAGAGGGGAAGGGAAGGAGAGGGGGAGAGAAATATCAATGTATGGTTGCCTCTCATGTGTCCCCTGCTGGGAACTGGCCTGCAACCCAGGCATGTGCCCTGACTGGGAATTGAACCGCGATCGTGTGGTTCGCAGGCCCGCGCTCAATCCACTGAGCTACACCAGCCAGAGCCTTATATAATTCTTTTTTACATATTGCTGAATATTTGCTATTGTTAAGGATTTTGGGATGTATTTTCATGAAGGATATTGATCTGTATTTTTCTTTTTTTGTACTTTCTGTCTGGTTTTAATATCAGGGTAATACTGGTCTCATAAAATAGGTTGGAAAGAGATCCAAAATCTTGTTTTCTGGAAAAGATTGTGTAATATTGGTGTTAATTCTTCTTTAAATATTTGATAGAATTCTCCATTAAAACCATTTGGACATGGAGGTTTCTTTTTTTGAGCGTTTTAAATTACAGATTGAATGTCCTTAAGAGTTATAGAGCTATTCAAACTATTTCATTTTGGGTGAGTTATGGTAGTTTGTGCTGTTCAAGGAATTGGATTATGGAATATTTACTTAGTCTCAAAATACCACCCTACAAAATAGTTCTGGATGATAAAGAGGGAAAGAGTAATTTTATAGCGGAAAAGTCTGACACCTCGACCACCGGGTCAAGGTTAACACCACTAGCAACTCAAAATCATGTACCACCTGGTAGAGTGCAACAGAAGGACAGAGCATCCCTTTTATGCTACTCCAAATCCAGTCACAAGGAAATATCAGACAAGCCCAAACCTAGCAACATTCTACATCATTGTTCTTTAATCTTCAAAAATGCCAAAGTTATGAAAGTCAAGGAAACAATGAGGTAGCACTCCCTTGAATGAAGGAGGCTAAAGAGAGGCAACAGCTGCCTTTGAGAGGTGGTCTCAGATTGGATCGCTAAGATCTAAGGACAATTTTGGGATAAATGATGAAATGCTGGGAAGCAGATGGTGGGATGTATCCATGTTAATTTTCTGATTTTGATGGTTGTACTAGGTTATATACCTGGATGTTCTTGTTTGTAGAAAATACATAATATTTGGGGGTTATGAGATGTCAGGTTGTCAACTTACTTTCAAGTGGTTTAGAAAAATTATTTTTGACTTAAAAAAACTTTTCTGTAAATTTTAAATAATTAAAAATTTCATAAATGAAAAAAATGTTTAGCTAGTCTCTTCCCATTTTGATCACTCTGTTATTCTAGTGCTCCTAAACATTGATTAATATATTTTACATACATTTGCATTGGATATCATCTACTTATTTGGGAATCTTTCTACATCTTGTATATTTATTTGCTCTCTTAACAACCACTTATAAACATTAAAGTTTTTGAACCATGAATTATCTGAATAGTCAAATTGCCTCTTCCAATTTAATTCATGGAAAAACTTTAAATCATCTCTCTGAAGTAATATAATGGATCCAGGAACCACGTCTGTGCTGATTGCTCATTCACACCAATCAGTGGCCCCAAGGATTCATAGAAATATGTTTTGGTGGAAAAATGAGTCACTCCCCCAACACACAGCTGGCCTGTCCCACCCAGAGCCCCGTGAAAACGTGGAGGTCCGAGGGGAGCCCCGAGCCTCTGCGTCTGAACAAGAGGCACGCTCTTCCCATTCGCACATGGTGAGACTTCGTTTCCTGGGAAGAGGGCCAAGTTCCACAAGTGCAATGGTCTTGCTTAGATGTGTATGGCTGCTAAACGCTTACTGTTTTTATTGCCAGTGCTGTTTCAAAGATCTGGTCTTGGTTCCAACTGGAAAGCTGAGAGGAAGGTGGAGGATCCTCTTGTGAGCAACAGAACGAGTTTAACAAAAAGTCTTCTCGATACCAGTTCCTGACCGGTGCAAGTTACAAGAACGGGCAAGGGCTTCTGCACGTTTCTTGATCCCAGTGGTGTGTCAACCGTTTTGACATGTCTGTTTCTGTAAATGAACATATTTCATCTTCATACAACCTTTGTTTTTTTAAATCCTTACCAGAATATATGCTTACTGATTTCAGAACAAAAGAAAGGGGGAGGGAAAGAGAGAACATCAATGTGAGGGGGAAACATGAGTCAGTTGTCTCCCCTGCGCACCCTGATCAAACCCATAACCCAGGTGTGTGCCCTGACGGATGAGCCCACAACCCAGGTGTTGGTGTACAGGACAGTGCTCCAGCCAACTGTGCCACTCGGCCAAGGCCCTTCCAAACAATTGTCGACATCCCCTCAAATCAATTTTCTTTCTAAAATACCAATCAGCTTCTTTTCCTCTTTTGGTTGCAGTCCTTAATTAGTGCCTTATAACCTTTAGGATAGAGTCCAGACTGCTCAGCATGACTTCCAGGATGCACTGTGATTGGGCAGCTTTTCTCACCCCGGCCTCACCTTTAGCCTGTCTGCCTCCAAACATCTTATACTTCAGCTTTGATAAAATATTTGCCATAGCAAATGGCCTCATGCCTTTACCGAGGAGATCTTTCCTCTGCTTGGAACCCCGACCCCAGCACATGCCACAGCTCAGCTCCTCTGAAGTGCCCCCGACGCCCTTCCATTGACAGCAGTGCCCTTTCCTCTGCACCGTCATCGTTCACTGTATGTGATGCCTTTAGTGGTCGCTGCCCTGCTCGGTCGTCGTTGAGGTCTGTGCCCCGTTCTCATGTGAGACCAGAAGTTCCTGATGACAAGGACCATGTCTTTCCATCTCTGGGTCCCCATCTCCTGGCCCTGGGACTAGCACTTTATAGGCATTTGATAAACATGTGTTTGAGTGGATGGTATTCGAAAATGTTTTTCTGAAGCACTATCAGGTCTCAGAGGGCTTTTTAAAGTATCAAAGATTCGTCTTATATACTCACTGAATATCAGAACTGGAAGGAACCTTAGAAATCACGTACTCCTATTTTTTCATTTACAGATGAAAAAACTAAGGACTAAAGGAGAGAAGAACTAAAAGAAGAAAAGTCACTTGAAATCATATACCAATTTGGAGGTAGAACCAAACTGAATAAATCTGAAGAAATGAGGCAAAGCTACAGAAGGCTTTTTTTTTTTTTTTTTCAGTAAGAAGACAACACAGTAACATTTTAGAAAGATTGACTGGCAATGCTGTACATACCGGATGAATAGGAGGGAAGAGGTTCGAGATGCAGAGACCAACCAGAAAGAACAATAACAACGCAGGCATCAGTGGATAACTACTGGACCAGAGAGGTGGCCGCAGCGATGGGAGTGACAGGGAATGACTACAGGGAAAGGACAAGCAGGCCGTGGGATTTCATTTGCTTAGAGGTAAGGGAGAGAGAAGTGTTAAAAAAACTGCAAGTTGGAGACTGGTGGTTGAAAGGATGGTGGTACCATTGATGGAAGTAAGAAAGTCATGAGAGGTCTTACTTTTGAGGGGAGACATTACATTCAGTTTAGTTTATGTTGCATTGAGATGAGGGTGGGATACCCAGCGAGGCTGTAAGCAGTGGGAGAGGAGAGCGAGCCTGGTGTTTAGGAGGGAGGCTGACATACTGGTGACCCGTCCCTGCCCCTCCTGGCCTGGTGGGATTCAGCAACCACCTTCGGACCCCTGGTAACGCCTGGCCCAGCAGGGGCCGCCAGAATGCTGCTCCAGCGAGACAGACAACAGCATCCCTTCTGATCACTTGGTGTGTCCGTGCCACTGGTTTCCAATACGTTTAACATTTCAGGAAGCAGAGACACTGACTTTAGAGTCATAGCAAAGAGGGGAAAAAAGAGGGAAAGTGACTGGAACCAGAGCAGGGGGCTGGAGGCAGAACCCAGGTTAAACACCTACATTAAGGAAGTAGCCCAAGAAAGAAAAAGGAAAATGGCATGAATATTCATGGCAGGGTTATTCATAATAGATAAAAACCAAAACAACCCAAATGTCTATCGACAAACACCATGTAGCATATCTATACAACGGAATTTTATTCAGCAGTTAAAAGGATTGAAGTACCGATAAATGCTACAGCAGGAGTCAGCTTTGAAAATAAACCACGTGAAAGAAGCCACAGACAAAAGGCCACATATTGTATGATGTCACTCACATGAAGTGTCCAGATCGGGCAAGTCTGTAGACCCCAAGCAGATGGGTGGTTGTGAGGCCCTGGGAGAAGAGAGGAATGGGAGTGACTGACTGCTCAGGGCCCGGGCAACCAGGTTGAATTTCACCTGAGCCCTGTGCTCCTGGAAAACACGGACATTTAAAGGCCTCTCCCTGCCCTCTCGTGTTCTGGAAAACAGCTTACGCAGAGCAGCAGCCCCTCCCTATGACTCACAGGCGCCCTCTTATTTACCTGTGAGCAGGGCAGGCATAGACCCTCCATATTCTCATCCTTTGTCTCATAAACGATACCGACCTGCTTGTCCCCGCTGTGCTCTTGTCTGTGTTTTTTTCAGCTTTGTGTAGCCCTCTCAGTCGAGGAAAACTCCCTTTGGTTTGGCCTTGCGACACTCAGGTCTTAGGGTCGCAGTGTTCTCTTCGCAACAGCAGACCCCTCCCCGACTGTGCAGTAGCAGTCCCTTCCCTCCCGTCAGACACGTCTCAGATAAAGTCTCCCTTCACTAAGTCCGGGTCTGTTTTCTATTTTTTATTTGACAGGTGTTTATTTTCGGGGTGATCAAAATGCTCTCAAATTGATTGTGGTTGCCAACTCTGTGAACGTACTAAGAACCATTTAGTACATTTTAAATAGGTGAACTGTATACTATATAAATGATATCTCAGTGAAGCTTGGGTTTTAAATGTATTTTTAGAAGTTTTAAAAGCTGCTTTAAAAAATGAAGGAAAAACAAGTTAGCAAACGGGACAAGAAATAAACAAAAACAATACAGCCTCACAAAAGGCCACAAGGGAGACTGTCAAAGACAGTAGTGCTAAATCCTGCAGAGCTCAAATAAAACTAGACAGGGAGAGAGAGCTGATAGGAGATGGAGTTTATTAGTGACTTTTCAATTCCCTTTCGGGAGAGAGGAAGCCGGCTTTTTGGATAAACTGCAGAAGCGTAAGGACTGAATTGGGGGTAACAGACCCGCGGCAGCCATCTGGAAAACAATGACTTTGAACTGGAGGAAACAGACGCATCCAGCCTGGAGGTGGCAGGAAGGTAAGAGCAATTACCACTGCAGTTCTCGTTGTCTGTGTGTTGGCTGTTGCTACTTGTATGTAAGATAAGAGACCAGTGCACGTCAAAGGCAAAGGAGAGGGAAGGCTTTATGGAATTTTCATTAATGTATTTTCTGGGTGTTTTCTGTGTGTTAGCCTGAGTCACGGCTTCCCTGAGACTAAAGCCTCTCTCCCCAGAGCAAACCTGCTGTGTCCTGTGGTTGGTTACTAGCACCAAATGAGGCATAAACTAGCACCTAATAAATATTTTTATTGTTTGCTGGTTCAGGAAGTCTATCCTATGTATTAATGTTTGAAAAAGAAAGGAAGGGATTTTTTAGGAAGAGAAATATACAAGCATCATAAGCACTTTCCATATATGTCAGAGGGACAAGAATAGTGCCCATAAATCTGGGGAGAAAAACCCGTGGCAACTGTGAGCCAGCTGCTGAGGACTGGTTTTCTATGTGGGATGGTTTGTTTCTCTGATGTGAAGACGTCATTCATCCCAACCGTTTATTATTAACAAAACATACTGTCTCCCTAGGCTCACTCTCAGCACAGATCCAACACTGAGTGGAACATGTTACACGCCGTGCCCCTCACACCTTGCTGAATCTTCCGAGGTGTAAACTGATAAGACTTAAGGCAGAACCACAGCAAGACATGAGCAATGCCTGGCTTACCCACCCCTCAGCCCTGCCCTTTCACACCTCTTGTTGCCAGTGGGGGGAGAGGAGGAAGGGCCTACCCTCCCTCCTCCTCATACTAGAGACCCTCGCCCTGTGAACCCTCCGCCACTCTCCCAGAAGAAGTGGCAACCCTCCCTGAGCGGCTGGAGGGCCCTCCACTTTGTGTAGGAAAGTATTCGTGCATCTGCCCCTCCTGCGGCGTTCTGGATTTCTCCTTAGGAAGGATTGAGCCTTCCTCATCCTCCTTGAAGTTCCCAGGCCAGTTGCTGGCTCATGGTGAGCAGTCACACTTTGCTGAACACGTGGACGGATGGAGGAATACGATAGAGTGCTGCGAGGTTCCGGCGGCGGACAAGAGTGCAACCTGTTCTTTTTCTGGGCCACAGGGTTGTCTGTCTCCACCTTTGGATCCTTTTTACAGACTCTGCCTCAGCAGCTGAGAGCACACAATGAACAGTTTGCCTTTTAGCAAATAGAGTGAGCAATGGAAAATGGAAAGCATCAACCCTGAATGCAAGCGACGGCATGCTGAATGCAGTCCCAAACGAAGGGAAACTGCTTATTTTCACTGAAATGAAGTCCTCTGAGAATTGTTCCGCTCCAGTTCTGGCTGTGTCCTGTTGACACTAGTTCACCAAGGCTTAGCACGCCCTCTGTCGGATTTAGCTGGCATTTAGTAAGAAGAGGAACAGTACAGAAACATCTAAGTAGGGGTAGGGCCCTTGCTGCAAAATCCTCTGTTAAGGAGGCATCAGATGACGCACGTATTTGCTAGACTACCCCTGGGACCTAATCTGACTCATCTCAAACACTGTCATTCCTACTGGAAGAGTAGAAATATTTTCCTGATGGGAGAGCTGAAATGGCATGGACGTAATTCCTTTAGCAGGTACACAACCACAAAAATCAAGTCAACCACTAGAATTTCTCTTCAGCACCACCCCCACCCCACCCTGCAACAGTGAGGCTTAAATTGTAATCTCTAAATGTCTATTGAGAGAGAACTAGTTAAATAAATACAGTGCATCTGCACTTTGGAAAACAAGACAGCTCCACATGTACTGATATGGAACAATCTTCAAGATATTAGTGACTAAAGAAAGAAAAATGCTGATATATGTATATATATATAATGTATATATATCTTATTTTATTTGATGTTATATGCAGAGGCTTTCTGTGGACGACTCCACAAGACAATAGTAACAATCATCTCCTGGGGAGGAAATTCGGTGCTGCAGACAGAGGTGGAAAGAAACCTTTTCACTATATTTTTGTGTGCTATTCACACTTTGTATCTTGTGTTACCTATGAAAATAATCTAACCAATTAAAAAACGTAAGAACCTTGTGAAGGTTCAGTAAGTTTCTCTACGGTCACTCTTATTTTTTCTGGAAATATTATCAACACCCAGTGGAAACAACTTAGATTGCCAAAATACATTTTCTTTTAAATTCTAAAATAAATTGGTCAGGTCTAGTGGGCATATATGTAATTTTATGTATTATACATGGTTTTCTATATTATATTTGACTTTCTATGTCAGCTATAATCTTATACTTGTGTACCGGTTCATTCTACTTGAATCTCACACAGGAAAGCCATTTGTTTCTGAGAAAGCAGCTGTTGAAGCGTGGGGAGTATTTTTTCCACCAGTCGCTGGGACTGCCCCGGGCTAACCCCAGACAGCTCTCCAGCTCCCTTCTGGGTTGGTGGGTTCTCCAACCGGGTTGACGGAGCCCCAGGTTTCCACCAAGCGATTTTTCACTCTTCCGAACGACAAGGCATGCCAGACTAGAACAGATCTTTTGCCAAGACCATCGTCTGTCCAGCTGGGGAAACCCAAGCCTGGTTTCCTAACTGGGGCAAGGTTTGCCACATTTCTGGGGGAAAGGCGGGTGCTGCTGCTCCAGGGAACTCACAGCTCCATTGCTGTGCTCGAGAGCACAGTGGGCTTGCTCGGGCAGCCTGGACTCCCTGGGCTTCTGAGCTGAGGGTCCGCCTTGGTCCTGCTCCTTGGTACCCATTAGAGTGTCTGTACATAATGCTCAGGCCGACCGGTGCAAAAGCCGCACAGGCAGGTGGCCGTGCTCATCCTGTAGAATGAGAGGTGCACACTGCGGGAGGAAGTGTGGGAGGAGCCCAGGGACCTGGTTTGAGCCCCAAGCAGGTGCCACCCTGCAGGTGAACTGTGGCCGGTCACTTGCCCTCTCCGGGCCCTCCTGTCCCCGTTCGTCAAGTGAGAAGGTGGGATTTGATCTTTTCTCTGCTGAGCACCAAGGCTTTCAAATGTGGCGAGAAGGGTGCACATTCGAAAGCCTGGGCCCTGCTCTGAGGTTAGTGCCAGCTAGGCCTCTGGGGCGCGGGTAAACACGGAAAAAGCTGGTTTTTAGAGAAAGGTTAGAGGTGGATAAAGGGCTTTACTTTATATTTCATTGCCCATTTTAATAGAATTAAAATAGGGTAACCCTCGTGGAAACCTGGAGGGGCTTTGCAGCCCCTCACCACCACTGGGAGCCTAACGGAAATTCTCTTTCTTCTGGTCCCCGAGCAACCCTTCAGGCTTGTAGAGTAGCAGCTGGTCATTTGGGGGTGTGGGTTAGAGGCCCCTTCGAAAAGATTGTGGATCCTTGTCAGAAACTGGGCACAAACCAACACAACATTTCACATATTTTAAGGCCCGGTGTTCCACCGGTCTTGCCTGCTCCAGACGTCAAAGGCTGAGGCAGGTTGCGGGCGAGCAGAAAAGGGGAGGGAAGGCGGAGCCATGCCCTAGGACCTGTCTCCTCTCCAGCTCGCATTCCTCCGTCGCAGTCCCGCGCTCTCTCGTCGCCTCCGCTTCGTCTCCGGCTCCAACTATTCCAACCATCCTGGGAAGGGTGGGGCGGTCGGCTCTCGGGTCCCACTCGGTTGCCCCCTCCCCCCCTCCTCGTTCTCCTCTTCGCCCCGGTCCCTCCCTTTCTGGGGTGGGGCCAGCCAATGGGCGCCGAGACTCCCGGGTTTGGCCTGGGAGCCCGGGAGCGCAAAGATCGCCCCCCCACAGTTCTGGCCGAGGTCCCGGGGCGCACGGACGTGGCTTGAGTTTCCTCTGCTCTCCGATCGCTCTCACTCTCCTGCCCCCTCCCGCTCTTCCTCCTGTCCCAGTCTCCCGCTCCAGCTTCAGCTCCACCCGCTGGCCCTGCACGGCTCCGGTAGCCATGGAGGACACCCAGCTCCACATCGTCGAGCAGCCGCTCCCTGGGTACCCTGACTCGGAGGACCCGGCGTCCTCGATAGCGCGGGCGTCGGCGGCCGAGGAGCCGTCGGGCGCCGGCTCCGAGGAGCTGATCAAGTCGGACCAGGTGAACGGCGTGCTGGTGCTGAGCCTTCTGGACAAAATCATCGGCGCCGTCGACCAGATCCAGCTGACCCAAGCCCAATTGGAGGAGCGGCAGGCGGAGATGGAGGGCGCCGTGCAGAGCATCCAGGGCGAGCTGAGTAAGCTGGGCAAGGCGCACGCCACTACCAGTAACACCGTGAGCAAGTTGCTGGAGAAGGTGCGCAAGGTCAGCGTCAACGTGAAGACCGTGCGCGGCAGCCTGGAGCGCCAGGCCGGCCAGATCAAGAAGCTGGAGGTCAACGAGGCCGAGCTGTTGAGGCGCCGCAACTTTAAAGTTATGATCTACCAGGTGAGCTGGCGGGGCAGACCTCGCCCCGAGCTCCGCGCCCAGCCCGCAGTCCCAGGCCCGGGGCTTGGGGTCCGGGGACCTGCCCTCAGCGCGGCTCGGCTCTCCCGCCAGCCTGTCTGGGCCCGGGGAACCCACCCTCCTTGGGAGGACCGCTCCTGGGGCGGGGTGGGGTGAGGAGCGGATTCCTGGAGTGCGCAGAGGGGTGCGCTCTGCACCCCGCGTCTCCTCACCGAGCCCCCTCCCTTTGGTGTCAAATGTAGTGGAAACGAGTTAGGAGGCTGGATTCGGGGACACTGTCCCTCGCAGACCGCTCCCAACTTGGGTCTGTCAAAAGTCTACTCCGAGGAAGTTTGGGGGAAAGCCGTAGGTCTCTGGCGGTGTCTGGGACCCGCTGTAAACGGACACTGGCAGCCAGGCCCGGGTTTGGGGCCTCAGGCACTGCCCGCCCGATATAGCGGGTGATTCAGGGCCCAGGCACGCACCGGCGGGGGCTGAGCCAGGCGAGGGACACCATAGACAGCACACCCCCGCGGACCCCGCACCCCCGCCTCAGCCTTGGCTACCTACCTTGTCCCCTCGGCGCGATCTGTCCCTGGCCTCCCGGCACTTTCAGTCCCTTGGGGACGCCCTAGTCAGAGGCGTTCCGTCCTCTTGGCCAGGTGGAAGCAGGCAGGCGGGGGGGGGGGGGGGGGAGGTGGGGTGGGTGCAGAAGGCAAGAGGGGCTGGTGGCAGGGAGTGGACAGCCCAGGCCCACGGTCCGGGCACGGTGAATCACCTCGCATACCTGCGGGGGCGGTGGAACGGGCACGCTAGCTGGAGGAGGCTGGCGCCCTCCAGGCTCCGCCCAGGCGCTTATTGCTTCGTTTGCACCTCATCCCATTCCTCCTGCCAGGATTTTTTAAAATGTAGTTTTTGTGTCTTAACCCCAAATAAACCTGCCCCTCTCCACACCCACTCCCCCAATTCCATTAAGTTGGGCCTCAGCTGAGGGCTTGGTGATCTTTATGCTTGGGTGCGAATGTGCCCAGCCTCGCCTCCTCTCTGCTTCCCGCAGGCCTAGTGGATGTTCCCATCCCAAGGAGGTGAGACCCGGGGGTGGGAGGTAGTCTGTGCTCCCTCTTCCTATTGACGGGAGCGGAAAGGAAAGGAAGGCTGGATTTCCCACAGCCCCTGGGTGAGAAGACCCCTCTCAGCTTTGGCTTCACTGAAGACTCTGGGGTTTGGTCAAGCTGGCTTCCGAGTGGCCATCTGGGATGCCACGTGTCCTGGGGTTGGCCTCCGTAGAGGGAGCTAAGAAAGATGTAGAATGAGACAAGTGTGTGGCGACAATAGACACAGGGAGGTGGGCCAGCTGGCATTAGCTAAAGAGGGGGGCCAGAGGCAGAAGTGACATCCCCCCCCAGGGCCTCCACGCAAGAGGCCTTTAAAAAGCGTTGCCTCTCCCCACCCAGCACTGTCTGGTAGTAAATGTTTTGCCCAGAGTCGTTTCCACTTGGTCTGCTTGGAGAAAGCAGAGTGTGTGTGTGTGTGTGTGTGTGTGTGTGTGTGATTTTTAAAGAGATCTACCTAACACTGAGAGGCATCAAAGGAATCAAAGGAAGGAAAACAAGACAGGGAGCAAGCAAACAAGCCTGATGTTTTCTACCTGGTATGGTAGAGGATTGCCATGGAGGGCTGAGTGGGTGGCCCTTCTCACTTTTAAATGTCCCAGACCACAGGACCTGGGGAAATTCTTGGTCTTGAGGTGAACCTCCCCATGTCAAAGATGGAGATTCTGAGAGGACAGGCATGGAGGGAGAAAGGCTTCCCCAGAGGCCAATAGCATTTCTCTGTCGCTCCCTCTCAGCCACTGGCAGGGATCTGGAGCTGTGTATTGTGTGTCTGTGGGGGGACCAGTCAAATCTCAGGGTGGCTTTGACTGCATCTGTACTAACCCAGGGCCGGAGGAGAACAGAGAGTTGAGGTAGCAGGAATAGCTCAAGCTGAGGTCCCTGAGCCCCCAAACGTCAAGGGAAATAACTAAGAACTAGAAGGGTCCCAACTCTGAGACGAGCTCAGAGATAAAGACTGGCTCAGGGAAGCAGAACTTCCCTGAGATGCACAGCAGATGTTCCAGGTGGGGGCCAGCGGGCGGGCCACTCTGGTGCTGGAGGAAGGCAGAGGCTGCTCCACCCTGAGTCTGCAGGCCAGGGAAGAGACCGAGGTAAAAATAGCCCTAGGCCTTGGCAGACCTAATAGGGAAGATCGGGGGCGGCAATGTTTATGGTAAAATCAGGCCCGTTGGGGTAGGAGGTTTGGGTGGCCAGCATGGAGAGCTCTGGAGAAAAGCCTCGCAGGATGGTGTGAGTTCTCTAGCAGGGGAAGAGGAGATTCTGTATTCCCCACTGCAGATGTGGGAGGTGATGATATGGCAAGGGGGAGGGGGCAGGATGGAGGGAATCCTGAAAGGGTGGGAAGGCCCCAGCTGTGGGGTCAGGTCATCTGGCCTTCCACACCTTCTTCCTGGGGAATGAAGGAGGGAATCCCTTGTGCGGCCCCACCCTGAGCCAGGAACTGCTAGACACAATGACATCACAGGTTAAGTTTGCATTCGAATACACACACACACACACACACACACACACACACACACACACGGAATTCAGCCACTCCCTGGCATTTCCCTCTGTCTCCCAAACAGTGAGTAGCAGTTTGGCACCCCATCCTATGGGATGACACCTAGCTAGGCAACCGTTAGTGAATGAGAGAAGTGAATTCTGCTAGTAGTTTGGGGTCAGTGGATTGAGAGCTGCTGGGAGGATCAGGCAAATTGGGGCACCATCCAAACAGCAGGAACTGTGGTGATTAAAGAGCCAATTCTCCCAGACAGTCATTTGGATATTATTAGAGTTCTTTTAGAATTCAGAAAGGGAGGCAGAAACAAAAATCAATGTGTTTTGGAGTACTTTTAAAAAATTTTTTTTTAGATTTTATTTATTTATCTTTAGAGGGGAAGGAGAGAAGGAGAGAAACATCAGTGTATGGTTGTCTCTAGTGCATTCCCTGCAGGGAACTGACCTGCAGGGAACCTGCCTGCAACCCAGGCATGTGCCCTGACTGGGAATCGAACCGTGATTCTCTGGTTCACAGGCCCATGCTCAATCCACTGAGCTACACCAGCCAGGGCTTGTTTTGGAGTATTTTTGATGAGGCAGTTGGCAACCTGCACTTGGACCCGTCAGACCTGCTCCCAGTGCTTGAGGGTAGGACCAGGAAGCACTTAAAGGGTTGGGGTTGGGGGGGGATCACGGGCATTAAAGGCGAGGAACCAGGGCTGGCTGACTTCTCCCCAAATCCTAGCCCATCCTACAGCTTCTTCTTGGACTCAAGGCAAATAAAGCCTCCTTGTTCCAAAATTCCAGAATTCCAAAACTTGGTCAAAAAATATTCCCAACTCGGGGTTCTGGTCTCTCTTGTCCCCCTAAGCCTAGTGGCCATGGAGAGATTGTTTATCATAGCTTTCCTCCACAAAGCTGAGTTGGGTTGTTTTTCCTGGTCATTGGACCAAAGCATGGAGGACATTTTTAGGGATGTTCGTTTCTTCTTCTTTTTTAATCCTTACCCAAGGACTTTTTCTTTTTCATTGCTTTTTGAGGGAGGGGAAGAGAGAGGGGGAGAAAGAGAGAGAAACATCAATGTGAGACATCAGTTGGTTGCTTCCCACATGCACCCAGACCAGGGATCAAACCCGCAACCTTGTGGTTAAGGGACAATGCTCCAACCCACTGAGCCATACTGGCCAGGTCTAGGGGTATTTCTAAGACTAAAATCATCCTCCTTGCACAGGGCGGGCAACTGGTAGGGAGAGGAGGGTTATTGGCGCCAGGCAAGCACCTCAGAGATGAGTAGTGGTTTGTTCCTTTTTCTTTGGATCATACCATTGTGAATGTTTTATCATTTTGTCATGGTAGAATTTTTGAGTTGGAAGATGCTTCAGAGATAATGAACTTGTTTCTTCACTCTGCATTGGAGGAAGCTGAGGCTCGGAAGGGGAAGTGACTTGCCTATTGTCACTCCAGTGATTGAGGGGTCAAAGCTGAGGCCAGAACCCAGGGGTACACCACCCTCTCTTCTGCTGCACTTTCTTTTTGAAAACAACATTTCACTCACTTGTTTTAGAGAGAGGGGAAGGGAGGGAGAAAGAGAGAGAGAGAGAGAAACATCAACATGAAAGAGAAACATCGATCAGAGAGAAACTGATCAGTTACCTCTCTTCAGCCCCAACGGGGAACCAACCCAAAACTCAGGCATGTGCCCTGACCCCTGATTGGGAATCAAACCGGCCACCTTTTGCTTTGTGCGCCACACCCAGCCAGCTGAGCCACACTGTTCAGGCTTTTGTGGCACTTTCTGCTCCTCACATCCTCCTTCCATCCCTGGGCCCTACAGCAGAAAACAGGGCGGAGGCCAGTCTGGGCAGAGGGTTGCTTCCGGCTCCTTCATTCTCTGAGGGAGACAGTGTCATGGCCCCGGCACGGGCCGCTGCGTGTGTGCGTGTGTGCAGCAATGGCTAGCGGGTGGCTAAGGTCAATGGCCTTCAGCTGCTCAGCCTCAGAGAGCTGAAGAAGAGTCAGTGTGTGATCACCTGGCCCAGTGACAGTGTGTGTGGGCACAGCAGAGTGTAAGGACTGGAGCTCCCTGCCCCGTGGGGGTGTCCCCTGGTGTGGCCTCCGCATCTGTCCAGATGAAGACCACGTTGTCTCCTCAGCCTCCCTGCCCCTCCCTGTGCCCCACCGGGCAGGCTGGCGCCTGCTGCTTTGTGTTGCTGTGGCCGCAGGCCTTTACTCCACACTGCTTTCCTTGGAGTCTGGTGACATACCCAGTGTCCCTCTCCCCTGACATCTTCTGATTGTCCAAAGCAAAGGTGGTGGCTCAGCCCCTCAGGAGGGAGAGTCGGGAGCTGCTGCTGGGTGCCCCAGGATGCAGGCCCACCTGTCATAAAAACAGCTTAATTTCTCTGTGCATCTTGGTGTCTGCTGGCTCAGGCATGGGTGGTAGGAGGGGAGGATGCGGCCAAAGGGAAATAGCCAGAATGTCCCTCTTCCGTGCCTCTCCCCCTCCTCATCTGGGGTGGCACCCCAAGGAATAACGAGAACTGGGATCAGCAGTGTCTGACTCTGAAGATGGCGAAGTTGTTTGCCTCCGCTTTTACTCATCGGAGCCTCCCCAGTTAGAATCCAATGACTGGCCTCTTAGAAAACTCCTTTCCACCCCCAGCAGGCTCTTCCCCCATCACCCCACCCCAGACCCCCCCAACCACAGCTGGTAGGAGGCCAAGGCCGGGACTGGGGAAGACCCTAGAGGGAGGATGGGAGGGGGTCCATTTAAACCGTGTTTATGAATTCATGGGCCCAGGCTCGTCCCACCCTATCAGCCCCAGGGCCTTCTTGAGGAAGCATTTAAAATGTGGTTCCATTCTATCCTAATTCATTGTGTACTCCCTCCTCCTCCCTACTCACCCCTCCCGACTCTGCATGCTCACCAAGGCCTCCTTCTCTCAGCCCTATCTGCACCCATTCCAAACCCCACTTAAACCCCTTTTCCTCATCTTAGCCCAAGAAGAAGCTGAATGCACCCTCTGACCTGGTCACACCCAAGATCGTGCCTTTTGACCTTCTGCCTGAGACTGAGCCCTTTGACCTGAAGCCTGATACAGTGCCTGAGATCCCACCCTTTGACCAGCCGCCTAGGGCACTGCCCTATTACCCAGAACCTGTGCCTCTGCCCACCCCACAGGAGCCGACAGCCGGTGGGGGCTTTTAGGGTCTCCTGGAGCCCCAGGGTCTGTGGCATGGGGTGTCCCTACTGTCCACCACGAGCTCTCCGCTTGGTGGTGGTCAGGGCAGGCGGGCGGCCCTCTTCCGAGACACCGCCCCTTGGGGTGGGGGATGGGTGTCATGAAATGCTCTTGTATTAGGCAGAGTTCAGGGGAATGTGGTGTGTGCAGTAGAGTGGGAGGTGGAGGGAAGGCTCCTCCCTCCACTTCTTGGTTTTTGTCTTAATAGCGACACTCCAAACACCATGCTTGAGCTGCACCCAACGCTGCCCTGCATGAAATTGCATGAAACTGAGCCAAGGCTTCGGATTCTCCCTTCCCTTGGCCTTTCTGCCTCTTCCCCAGGGGCAGGCCAGTTTGGCTCCAAGCCTCTTAAGAGAAGCCCCAGGAGGCCCAAGCCTGGGGTCTGCTCTGTGCCCTGTACACCTCCCCCCATGTAGCCAAGGAAGACATTTACACTTATTTTTTCCAGGTTGTTTTTTTTTTAATGTTTTGCAAAGAGATCCCTTATGTTTGCCAGATCCTGCCTTGGGTGGGGCACTCAAAAGCTGCCAACTCAGAGATGCCAGAAGGGGGGGTCATTTTAGCTGTTCTGGCTTAGGTTCTCTGGCTGTCTTGTAGGACACTGTTGCTCAACTTATTTTTTTTCATAAGCCTCTGCCTGAGGGGTCCTTGTAGACATTTCCCCCTAACTGTCCCCTCCTCCATCAAGCTTGAACCCTGCAGTTATATTATGTCTCTGTTTATGTGCCGGGACTCTTTGGAATACCAGAAACGATCACAGTATCTAAACTTCCCCTTCCCCGCAAGAACCTGTTTCCATCTTCCTGGGGACAACATCGCCCCACTGGGAATCACTATAGCAAAAAAGAAGGACCGTCTGCCTTCCGTGTCCCCCACCCCTTGTCGTGGCCGTCTCAAGTGGAGAGCCCAAGTTTTTAAGACACCCTCTCTCTCAACTCTCCCTCGGTCTGCACCCACTTCTAACACTGTGTCTCAGCAGGTCCTAGGTCTCGGAATTCCCTTTCCAAAGGCTCCCACCCAGAACTATCTGACATTGTCCCTTCTCCCTGACAAATGTGAAGTGCCTGGCCAAGGACCGGGCACATATTAGGTGCTCAATTAAATTATAATCATAAAATTTTCTTCATAAGCTACAGGATCTTAAGTTTATACAGCAGAGTTGGGGAGTGGTGCAGAAGGGGCTGCGAGCTTCTCTGGGGAGTCCTGGGCTGGTGCCTTCCTGGGCTGGGGAGCTGTGTGTTGGGCAGGGGGGACAGGGGAAGATGTGCATGTTTTTGTTCAGACCTGGTCATTAAAGGTAACTCTGGAAACCAAGCCTGTTGGCAGTGGTGGTTTTGTTTAATAAAAAAATGTGAAAATGGAACAAGCAGAGCCCTCTCTCCTTGCTACCTGCTGAGGCCTCTCCTTTGGTTCAGGAGCTCTGCCAGGGAGATAGGGGTGGGACAAGGGTGCCTGGCCTGTGTGCCCAGGGTAGGGGAGAGGTGCTCCGGGATTCTGTTTACGGTTGTTGTAGCAACAGACTGGGTGGGCCCAAGATAGCGCTCCGAGGCTGTGAGTCATAGGGGAAACCTGACTTGCAAAGGGGGAGAAAAGAGAAAATCCATTAATGGAGGTGAAAAGCTAAGGTCCTGGTGTGGTACCCTTTCCAGAACCAACCTACTGGACATTGCTCAGGAGCTTGGGCCAAGTCCTTTCTTCCCTTGTCCCCTGACTTCCCACCGGGAAGGCATCCCCTCTGGTGTAAGCCGTCACTCTGGGGGAAACCTACAACAAGGAGGTTCTTCTATTCACAGGCCCCTATGTGGCCTGAGGGAGTGCCCCCCAATCCAGAAATAATCTTCCCTCACTGGGCTTGCTCCCAGATGTTGTCTTTGAAGCCTTTTATCAGACACTAGGAAGATGGGATTGGCTGCAAGAAATCTTCAGCTCTCTCCCCAGCCCTGTTCACTTCCAAGCTCAGTTGGCAAAGACCTTTATCTAGGAAGCCAGAGGCCAGGGAAACCAGCCAGCTCAGCCTTTATGGGGTAGGGTGGATCAGCAGGGAGAATCAGGGATGCTGGGAGTGGGGCAGAGAGACAATGAGGATTTGTTTTCCAGCAGCTGGGACTGTTTCCTGACTATTCCCCGCCCATCACCCTTAATCCTTCCAAGCCCATCCACATTGTCTGAGTTTAGTGAAAGGAGGGGTTCTCCTCTACCCTCTGGTGTCCAATGTGTGAGTTTTTATTCTGGGAAGCTGTAAAGGAGAGAGCAGAGCTGGGTTGTTTTTTTGTTTGTTTTTTAATACAGGGCTGCAGGTAAATTCTGGGTGGAGACAGATGAAGAGGTAGTGGAGAGTTTAGTCCCAAAATGGCATGAAAGAGAGAGGACTCGAGTAGTGGCCAGAGAGAGCGGATTGCAGAGACCCAAAGAGTACAGAAATTAGAACTAAGAGGGAATGCTGAGAGAAGTCGGGGCCCCCTACACATGGAACAAGGAAAACACCCCTCCAATGCTTCTGTGAGTGTAAAAGACAGAGGGATGAACAGAATGAAGTAGGATGCCCACAATAGTACTAAACCAGCTATGGCAAGTAGAGACTACAAGTCCCAGCATGCCCAGGGCCCAGGTAGCCTTGCCTGCTGGGAGGTGTAGTCAAGGAATGAGAGCTTGGGGTGGCTTGATGCCCAGAAGAGCTGGTGCCCAGTTTGGGAGCAGAGGTGGAGCCACTAGTCCCTCTTTGTCCCTGCTAATGCTCTTGACAGGGAGGGAAGGAAGCTGGGAGGGGTGTTCCTAGTTTTCACTGTAAACCAGGAAACTGGGGGGGGAGGTGGGTGGGAGGGAAAAGGAAAGAAGTTGGGGGGCGGTATGGGCGGGGCAGGAATTTCTGTAGCAGGTGGTGCAGAGCTACCAAGTGGCCAGTGTGTGTGTGTGTGTGTGTGTGTGTGTGTGTGTGTGTGTGTGTTCCTGAGAGGGCTCAGCTCATGTTGCCTCACTTTTTTTTTGCACATTGAATTTATTGGGGTGATGTTGGTTAATAGGATCATATAGGCTTTAAGATGCCTCATTTTCCTCAGTTGGGGTTTTCTTACAATACTGGGAACAATCTCAGAAAACCCTTTAGACACCCTCTCTCGTTCCTTCATCTGAAGTCTCTAAGGAGCATCCGGGCCAGGGAGGAGGCCCTGCTTACCCTCAGGGTCATGTCTCTTTCTGTGGTCAGCCTCCCCCTTACCTCATGGTTCCTGAGCCGGGGAGCCCCTCCCTTCCATTCCAAAGTAGGGAAGTCCGAACCAGAAGAAATATAAGGGCTGGGAAGAACACCTGCCAGCCAGTTTTCTTCCTCTTTCTTCTCTGAATGTCTACCTGGTGGGAGAGACGGGAAAAGCACTGGTGGAACCAAACAGTATGAGGAGGTCAAGCAGTGGGGCTGGGGCCATGGTTCTTCCCTAAAACTTGTTCTGAAATGGGTTCAAGTGTGGGAAACACACTCTCTTTACCTTGACTTCAAGCTGCCCTACTTGGGGGGTCTGCTGATACTGGCTGTGTGTTCATCTCCCTTCCCCAACCCCTCGACCCCTCAAATCTGAAGGAACGGTTTCACAAACCCCTTCGCTTTTGGGGCCTGGCTCGGGCAATGCGTGACTTAGTGCACCAGAGGGCGCTCTGCGCATTTCCAAAGTTAAGTTGTGTTTCTTGAGAGCACGGGGTAAAGAGTGATTTAACTAAGGACGCGGCTGGAGGGCCACGGAGATATTTAACCTAAGTGCAGTTAATCTCCGACCCGAAGCCTTCTTCCCCCCTCTTCCGCCCTCGCCTGTAGAGTATCATTCAACACGTTTGTGGGATGCAAATGAGGTGCCTGTGCCAGGCGCTGGGGATGCAATGGCAAACACGGTCAGGCCGATTTCATGGGGACACGCACTCCCCAGCATCACCTCCACCCTGCCTCGGGTTCATTCCTTGTCCCCCGAAGTTCCTGCCCAACCCCCCTCATCTTTTCCGCTCTGCTTTCCCTTCAGGATGAAGTGAAATTACCAGCCAAACTGAGCATCAGCAAGTCGCTGAAAGAGTCGGATACGCTGCCCGAGAAGGAGGGCGATGAGCTGGGCGAGGGCGAGCGGCCCGAGGAGGACGCCGCGGCGATCGAGCTGTCGTCGGACGAGGCGGTGGAGGTGGAGGAGGTCATCGAGGAGTCGCGCGCCGAGCGCATCAAGCGCAGCGGCCTGCGGCGCGTGGACGACTTCAAGAAGGCCTTCTCCAAGGAGAAGATGGAGAAGACCAGGGTGCGCACCCGCGAGAACCTGGAGAAGACCCGCCTCAAGACCAAGGAGAACCTGGAGAAGACGCGGCACACGCTGGAGAAGCGCATGAACAAGCTGGGCACGCGCCTCGTTCCCGTGGAGCGTCGGGAGAAGCTCAAGACCTCTCGAGAAAAGCTGCGCAAGTCCTTCAGTCCCGACCACGTGGTCTACGCGCGCTCCAAGACGGCTGTCTACAAGGTGCCGCCCTTCACCTTCCACGTCAAGAAGATCCGCGAGGGCGAGGTGGAGGTGCTGAAGGCCACCGAGATGGTGGAGGTGGGCGCCGACGAGGAGGAGGGTGGCGCGGAGCGCGGCGAGGCCCTCGATTTGCTGCGCGGGAGCAGCCCCGATGTGCACACGCTGCTGGAGATCACCGAAGAGTCTGACGCGGTGCTGGTGGACAAGAGCGACAGCGACTGAGGGGGAAGGCGGGGCTCCGCCCCGGAGGCCTTGCCGCCCCGCCTCTCCCGCCCCCACCCCGGTTCCTTTCTCTCGTGAACTTTCTCTTTTGCATTCTTTCTCGGGCCCAGACGGCTGACATATTTCTAAATTGAGAACACCTTCCCCTCAACCAGCACCCCCCAAGTCTTAGAGCTGTCAAGACCAGAGGGGGAGGCAGCCTCCACAAAGGTCAGCCCCAGTTTGGGCGTAGTCTGGGTGGAAACGGAGAGGGGACCGGCCCGTGCTCTGGTTGTGCAAGCTGGGGATCCTGCGGCAAAAGGCTGTTGCTTCCATAGTCGGGGCCCGCTGGGGGCGGGCTGCCTCCCCCGGCACCCCCTCCCCGCCAACCTCCTCCTCACACATCCAGCTCTGTCATTCCTGCTCACTGAGCTCTTCTTTCTTATCCTGATCCCTGGAATCTTCGAAGCCAAAATTAATGTAATAGAAAAGAATGAATCCTGAACGAGACCTTTGTGCACATGGGAGGCCCCATACTGGAAGGACTTGAAAGTTGCTTTTGGGAGAAAAAGCCAAGCATGAGGGTCTAGCACAGGCTGTATCTGCAAAGCGTCCTGACCAGGAAGGCTGGCGCCAAGCAGAGCCCTGGGGAGCGGGGCGGGGTGGAGAGGGGTGCACTTGCACGGCCAGGCACCTGCACACAGGAGCACGTGGCTGAGGCTTTGGGAAGCAGAACAGGAAATAGCAGAAGGTGGAAATGGGTTAAGAGAGGACCATTTGCCTTGTTAGCAGCATGAGAAATGCAGAAAAAGAATTGTCTTGGGTTCTCCTTATCCATCTCAGGATAAGGAGGGATGATGAGAAAGAGAAAAGAGAGGTAGGCCTCACCCCTTCCCTCAGCTGGGATCTGCATGGTGCCCCAGGGCCAGTCTATCTCTCAAAGCGCAGAAAATTGGGGTCCCAGAAGGGGGCAACATCTGGCTGCAGAGAACTGGGAATTAAGAGGGAGGCAGGCTGGACAGAGAGCAGGGTGCTGAGGGCCAGGCCACCAGCTGAGAGCTGGAGGGGAAGCATGTATGGAGCCACTGGCGGCCTCTTCTCAGGACCCTCCCCTAGGACTAGCAGAAGACCTGCAGAACCGGCCAAGACCACCTTGGCCTGGTGGGCTCCTCTCCTGAGTCTTTAGGGCTCACAGGATTGCTGCTCCCAGGTTCTCCTTGGGACACTAATGTCCTGCTGCTCCTCCCCAGTAAAGGGGGCTGCCAGAAGCAGGCACAGCTCCCCTCTCCTGCCAAGTCATTCGTGCCATGGCCCACAGGTTCCCTGAAGAGGAAGCTGGAGGATTCTTCCTTCTCCCCCATCTCCTCTGCCTTATCCTCCCTGCTGTGCTTTTTAAATTGCAGCCAATTGCTTTCAGGGGTGGAGGGAGACAGGGAGCCTGGGACACAAACCTTTTTACAATACAAAGTTTTGCTCCTTTCCCCCCCTCACCCTGCACTTTCTTGGTTCCTTTCTCTCTTGTGAATATTTGGAGACAGGTCAACTGAGGCAGGACGGGGATTGGGACAGGGTGCTGATGGGCTGAAGGGGTCTGAGTTGTGGGCAAATGCCGGTTCCTGCGGGCTCCGGGGAGTCTCATGTTGCTGTGTCCTGGTGAGCAGCCTGACCAATAAACCCGCTTTTCTAAAAGGATCTGTGTCGGACTGTGTTCTCCGAAGACAGTTGTGTATAGGACGACTTACAAAGGACAGGAGGGGACCATGGAGAGAAAAAGAGAAGACTTGGTTTAACCTTGCTGCACACGCATGCAGCGTGTGTGGGGTATTATTGTCATCCCCAATCTAGAGATGACGAAACAGAGTGACTTGTGGGAGGCCACGTAGCTGGTAAGTGGTGGAGCTGCGATTCTGAGCCAGGCATCCGGTAACCCAGGGCAGACTGGATGTACTTCCCAGCTGCCAGGAACTAGCCCTCCAGACACGCCCAGTTAGCAGGAGCTTCCCCCAAATACACACTTGGGAGTCATAGGCCCAGAGGTGGCAGCTTCAGGGAGGGGAAAATCAGAGGCCCTGGCAACAGGGGGCTGAGTGTCATACAGAAAGGATTCCAGTGTGTGTTGTATGCTGGTCGTAGCCACACAGCATAGTTAATCCTCCCCGTGACCCTGGGACGGGCACTTGTTCTATTGTTTGTACAAGTCTCTCTCCCCGGTGAGCAGTCTGCCCCACCTTCCCACAGGTTGTGGATTTCCCAGACCAATGGACTCAAATCATCATTCGGGTTCTGCTGGCAGCAGAAACACTTGGGAAGGAGTGTCCCTAATAAATACTGCTTGACCAAAAGTCCGTATACTTTTTTTTCCCCATGAAATAAAAGATACATTTATTTTCACCAATAACTTTATTGGTTTGGATATTTTCAGTATGTTGGCTATCTCCCACGTGATATAATGTTGATTGTTCTCAATTAATTGTCTCAGTTTGATTGTCAGCAACCTCAACTGGTCTAACCAACCGTGGAGCATCGTCCAGCAAGAGATCTCCAGCATCAAACTTTGCAAACCACTTTTGACACATTTGATCAGTCACAGCACCTTCTCCATACACTGTGCAAATCTTTTTTTCATTTAATTTGCATTTTTACCTTTCTTGAAATAATAAAGCATAATATTCTGAAAATGTTCTGTATCTTCTTTCATCTTCAATATTAAAATGGCTACACAAAAATTCACCAATTTTGAGAAGTTTTTTAAAGGTTTTAGTTATTTATTTTTAGATACAGGGTAAGGAAGGGAGAGAGGGAGAGAAACATCAATGTGTGGTTGCCTCTCGCGCGCCCCCTACTGGGGACCTGGCCCACAACCCAGGCATATGCCCTGACTGTGAATTGAACCAGCCACCCTTTGGTTTACAGGCCAGCACTCAATCCACTGAGCCACATCGGCCAGGACATTGATATGTTTTATTTATTTACTTATTTATTTAAAAGACTTTATTTTTAGAGAGAGGGGAAGGGAGGGAGAAAGAGAGGGAGAGAAACATCAACGTGTGGTTGCCTCTCACGTGCCCCCAACTGGGGACCTGACCCCCAACCCAGGCCTGTGCCCTGATCAGGAACCAGTCCTGCCACCTTCCAGTTTTCAGGAGGATGCTCTAATCAACTGAGCCACACCGGCCAGGGCTCTACCTCTCCTCTTTCACCAACCTCTTTCCCACCTCCCCCCCAGTCATACTAATCACTCCCTTTTCGGGGCGTCCATAGAACTTTATGTCAATAAACATTTGTTGAATGAATGAATAAATTAATGAATTAATTACAAGACTTTTTCTATTGCAAGTGACATAAACTTGCCTCAAACTGGCCTCAGCAGAAACTAAACAAGCAGAGAGGAAATTAGTGTAATTGAAAAAGATCCTGATGAGAGAGGTCTAGGGGTGTGTGGATGTAAGTTCTGATGTCATATCATTAAGAATTCGTCTCTTCCTATCTTCTCTTTTCCACTGCGTTTGTTTCATTAAAATCAGGTTTCTCGCATGTGTTGGCAAAGACGACCACCAATGACTGCAGGTTTATGGCTTTAACAGCTGAACAGGCCCAGTTTAGAGGGTTTCTTTCCAAACCCTTCCAGCTAGAATCTCAGATAACGACACCCATCCACCCTGATGGGTCGCATCTTCAAGTCAACATGCCTCTGGCCAGGTCTAGGCCACGCACCACCTCTAGAACCCACCTGAACTGTAGGATTGAGTATTTTTAAAAAAGGCTGATTCCTGAAGGGAAATTGGGTTGCTGTTATTGATAAAAAGGGGAGAGGATGCCAGGCAGACAAAACAACAGATGTTCTTTCTGAATTATCTGTTTGTGATACTGTGCTAGGAGCCATGTGACTAAAAAGACAACAACCGCAGCTCTTGATTTTAAGGGGTTTGTAATTAGTGGGAGAGGCAGACGTTCAAAATAGCTCCGACAGAGGACTGTGAGCCAGTTGAAGCAAAATGCAGTGGGGTTGCCCTGGGGTGGCCTTAGGACCCCGGAGAAACTCAAGGGAGGACTTGGGCTTAAAAGTCATGATTCTAAACCTCAGTAGGATTTCAAATATATTTTGCTGCAGGGAAGAGATACTGTTTTACTTGATTTTTTTTTTTTACTTGATCTTTATGTCACCAGAGCCTAACAGAATCTCAAATACGATTGTATTGGTTAATGTCATTTGGATGAAAGTAGAAGAAAAGAAACTTATATTGAAAAGCAGCCAAGATATCCTCTGGACTCCAAGGAACCGCTGAGCGGCCAGGCAAGGAGGCGTAGGAATCAGGGCGTCTCCAGGGACTTCTGGGAGAAAGCTGATGCATGGCCCTCTCTAAGATGCCGACATTAATGGAACCCAGGCTCTGTGCCTCTCCGTTTCAAATTCTAAATTCCTGGCAGAGAGAATCTGATTAAGCCAGTTAACATTAGTGTTTACCCTGGGTTCCATAACCTGTGGCCAGGAGGACCAGATCAGGTCGCACGGATGTGGCCGAAGCTACCCATTCCAGTGTACGATTGGGGGAGGGGAAGAGCAATTCCCAGGAAAGGAGGCCTGGAGCCAGGCAGGACCCAAGAGACACCTCTTGAAACAGTAGGTACTCAACACATGTTCATTGAACGCAAGCAGTGGAATGTGAAGTTTCTTTAGGCAAAGGGAACGGCATGCGGGAAGACGGGAAAAGTGGGAAAACTGAAGGCACGACCAAGGAAATAGTTACTAGAATTATGGAATGCAAGATACAGAAGGGGTCTTTAAAAAATTATGTGTTTACTGATCTTTAGAGAGAGGCATGGAGGGAGAAAGAAAGGGAAACATCGACGCGAGAGAGAAACACGTGCCTGAAATTGCAACCTAAGCATCTGCCCTGACTGGGAATCAAACCGGTGAGCTTTCGCTTTGTGGGACCACACCCAACCAACTGAGCCACACAGGTCAGGGCTAAAAGGAGTCTTTTTTATAGATGGGGAAATAATCATTGCATGCAGGAAGTTGCTGCTGACCCAGGAGAGAAAGTAATTATCTATGCCTAGTGAGACTCAGCATAAAAGTTCTCAGGAGACAGGTGACCCTGGAAGTGCTTGGAGTAGATGAGAGTCAAGGGGGGAGTAAGGGCGTGAAGAGGATGGGGTTCAGAATCCGCGGCGTGTGCCCACCTTTAGGGGGAATGGGAGTTGGGATGGCCGGGGAGGGAGAAGGGTGTCTTGCAGGGCTGTTTCATAAACACCATCTCAGGTAATTCTGGTCTGTATTGCTCGCTCCTCTGTTCAAAGTTCCAGCCACCTCCCTGCAGGGCCTTGTCTCTGTGGAGTGACCAAGACCCCCACCTCTTTATCAAGGATGGACGTGTGGTCCTTCCCTGGCTAATGAAATCTCCTCTGCCGGCAGTGTGGAGTTTTGAGCCACAAGCCATGGAGACTGAACATTTTTATTAGTGGCCTCAAGTCAAGTCACGACGAGGAAAAGGCAGAGTTTTAGTGGAGGGTTCCTTTCAGGGACCCTCTCTGGTGAGATTTCTGCAACCGTCCTGGGGGGGAGGGGTGCGGATGTTTAACCCTTCATTCAAATCTGGGAGAGGTCTCAGCTACCTTTCAATAAGTTCTCCCCTTGCTCCACTTTGTTTTACTGCATGAGATAATAAAAGCAAACATATGTTGAGGGTTGCAAGGTGCTATATCGTGTGCTTTGCCGGTTATCTCATTTAATCTTCGTGATGACCCAGGAGGTAGAGGGTCTCCTATTCTCTGTTTCACAGAGAAGCACACGGAAGCTCACATGGTTAAGCAATCGGCCCCAGGTTATACTGCTGGCTGGGCGGCTGAGCAGTGGACCCTGCCAGGACCCGGTTCTCACCTGCCATGCTCTACTTTCCAATCAACTTGAAAGTATTTCCAATCAAAAGCACTTGAATGCAAACTTCCCAAAGGTCAGCATTCTAGTCTCTGTTTGAAGACAAGGGTGCTGAAGCTGAGAGAGGTCAAACAATTTGTCCATGGTTGCACTGCTTATTCTGTGTGGGGGCCGGGATTCGGACCAAGGTGTGTCATTTCAGCCCCCATCAGCTTTCCAGTTAATGCAGTTTGCTGCCATCCACCACTGTGATGGTCGAGGAAGGGAAGTGCGTCTAAGGGAGAGGATGAGCAACCATGCCAGATCCTACAGCCAAATGAAGTGAAATGACTGAGAAGACATCAGCTGGGAGGAGTTGAGGTCCTGACGGCCTTCGAGGGCCCTGAGTTATGGAGACGAGAGGTCAGAAGCCCCAACCTGGCAGAAGCCAGTCTGGAGGCACAAGTCGGGGTGAGGACCGGGGAGCCAAGCTAGCAAAGGGGGGTAACTTGAGGGTCAAGATAGGAAAGGAGTATTTTTGGAGCGAGAAGGAAGGGAATAAGTGGAGAGGGTCAGGGGGAGAGGAGAATTGCTGAAGCTCAGAAAGGGCCCGGGGCGGAGCCAAGAGCACTCCCACTCATTCGAGAAGTATTTCTTGGAACCCATCCCCAGGCCCTGGAGAGACAAGGAAGCACCGGACAGGTAGGATTCATTATCTTTGGAACAGATGGTACAATGAGGAAGACAGATAATAAACTGTAAACAGATCAGTAAAATGAGAATTATGCTAAGAAATAAGGAAACACCATATAGAGATAGAGATTAAGGGGCTGGAGTAACTACAGGTGAGGGTAGTTAGGCAAGGCCTCTCTGAGCAGGTGAGACCAGAAGGGTGAGAAGAACTAACCATGCCAAAGCTGGTGAAGGAAAAAGTCTGGCATATGCAAAGGCCCTGAGGTGGGAAATGGGTGGCTGGAATTTAGTGGGCAGGAGGAAAGTTGGTGGGGTAAGTAGGGCCTTAAAGAAAAAGGAGAACTTTTTTTATCTTAAGCCTCATGGAAGCCACTGAAGGAACAGAATGTCATAGTATGAATGATATTTTAAGCAGCCTAGGAAAGGAGCTTAATCTAGAAAATATCGAGGGGATTGTTCTTCAGACAGGAGGTAAAGGGGATGCTTATATTGCCTTTCATGACCTAACCTCAGAAGTCATGTAGCATCATTTCCACTATATTCTATTTATTAGAAGCAAGTCACCGAGGGAATGGAATTAGACTTTACTTTTAGATGGAAAAAGTGTCTAAGAATTTGCAGACAAGTTTGTATACCACCACAAACTCACTGGGTCTCTGCATTCTGCCTTTATTCACCTGATGGGTAGAGACGAGGGCCTCCGCTTTCCCCTGCTTTAGACCCTTCTTTGGGGATCCATGATGAAAGTTAGGCTCGGAGACATAGTCAAGAAAGAGCAGTTATTCTGGATCTCGAAACAGACCACTTGGACTTGAATCTTGACCCTGTCATTTAGCAGCTCTGTGTTCTTGGGGAAGTCCCTTAATCTTGGGCGAGCCTCATTTCCTTCGTCTGTAAAGTTATGGTATCCTTCTCATGGGATCACTGTAAGGATCGAATGAGCTACTACATGGGTTATACAACAAACTGAAGAGTACTGGCTAGAACACAGTAAACACTCTGTAAGTGTTCGCTATTGCCAATATGATTATTCAACACATTCATTACTATTTAATTAAATCAGCTGTAGGCGAGTTCTGGGCTAGCTGGTAAATGCTTTCAATCATGTGGGCAGAGAGTCCGGGCTTTGGAGTCACCCAGACCCAATTCTCACTCTGAGTTTACCTGTAGTTTCTAGCTGTGGGAGCTTAGACCCGTCTTTCACTTTCTCAACCACAGTTTTCTCAGGCGAAAATGAGAATTATAATAGTACCCGACCTCCCTAGGTTCTGGTGAGGACCCACTGAGGAAATCTGTGTAAAAACCTTAGCTCAGTTTCTGCAACATGGTTATTACTTAATGATTAATGTTAGTCATTAATTTTATTTATCAGGAACTGGTGAATTCATGGGTACCTGACAGTCTGAGGACGAGAATATCATATTAGATGGGGAAGCAATCTGCTGTGGGAGTCCGGCCGAAGAAGAGATTCATTTTGCCAGGAAGACTCTCAGGAAGCCCAGAAGTAATCTGGGAACTGGGCTTTGAAGAGTGAGTAAGAGTTTCTCTGGTAGGAAATGAGGAAAGAGAGGGGATTCCAGGTGGTGGGAAGATTCACAATGGCGTAAAATTGTGGAGGTGCTGACATGTTTGGAGGAGGGTGATTAATGTAGTGTGGGAGCTTAAGGAGTGAGAGAAAGAGATGGTGCTGGAAAGGGGAGTTCAGGGCAACACACTGGCTCAACTAAAAGAAACTGCCATGTTTAAGTCAAGAGGACTGGCAATGTGGAGAAAGGCCAGTGGCTGGGCTGGAGAGGGGTTTTGCAGGTGGAACAGGTAAGCTCAGGGGCAGATTCTCAATGTGAAAGCTGGGGAGGGCAACGAGGGGATCGAAAGCCAGCTGCTGAGTAGTCATGGTAGGAGGGCAGCATTTGAGTGGACGGAACAAAGCTATGGGATGTGGAGTTCCAAAAACCTGGCCCTGCAGCCGCCTGGTACACCTCTGAGTATCTCCATGATCTGAGATCGTCATACTATTTTTGGCCTCCGTTTCCTATCAGTATATAACATGGCCTCTCCTATCTGCTACACATAATTGTTGTGAGAAAGAAAGAGGTAATGAGTGTGTAAGGGCTTTGTAAACAGTAAATAACTAGGCCGATATTAGACCCCATTTTACTAGGGAGGCAGTCAACTGCATGGGACAGCACAGCTAAAGCAGAGCTTTGGGAGGTGGAAGGTGGGGATATTCGTCCTGGTTGAAGATAAAGGTAGACACAGCAATCGACACACACACACACACACACACACACACACACACACACACACACACACACACATTACAGATAGATACAGCAATTTCCACACTGGGCCAAGTCTATTAGGAGGGCAGAGGGAACCTCGATTCTATCACCAGTGAGCCTACCAGTTTGCTCTACACTGCTCTCACCTCTCACCTGGATATAAATAAAGTGGTCCAGAGGTCCAAATCTGGAGACTTTAGCTCGGCTTCAGGTATCTGAGGAACCATGAGAATATACTGCTCATGCTGGATGTTTCTAGGGCTAGAATCCGTAGTCTCCAGCACAGTCCAGAAGGATCTGGGGCCACACCCCTACCGAAGGTTAAGAGTCATTGATTTTCTCACCAGAAATTAATAAGAATAGCTATCCTTGGGGAGAAGAACTGGGGGAGGGAAGGGGTAAGTTTTTCATGTCTAATTCTCAACTTTTCTGAACTCTTCGAATTTCTAATCACAACATGTGTTAGTTTCATTGAAAAAACGTCATCAGGGGTTATCTGGGTGATGACATAATGAGCCCGTTTAAGATTTCATCTTTATACCCCTTGGTACTAAACACAACAAACACAAACACTAATAGCTGTTATTAAAAAAAACCTGATAATATCAGCACACGTGCGCGCGCACACACACACACACACACAAATCATTTCATTATGCAAAGTGCATCCTCTATTATGTAAGGTAGAATGTCTACATTTCCTCTAAACTCCTAGCTTCAATGCAGTATTACTTGCTATCTAAGTTGACCAGGAAAAAAAGGACAGGCAATTTCAGGTATGTCAACTCAGATGCATAAAAATAATGTGTATATGTGTCAACTTTTGTGTATGTTGTCTTCTGCATTCTTGTGAATTGGCCAATGTGCGAGCAGTTGGCATTTGATGTTTCAAGTGACGGAACGGAGAACAGGGTTAAATCCACTGTTCTCTCCCCACGCACTCTAGTAATTACTCTATTTCCACGTCATATTTCCGGGTGTGTGTGTCCCGCCTCACGCAGAAACTTAAGTTCAAAGCAGGCAGGAGTCACCCATGTTCTTTTTGCTGTCCCCAGAAACCCAGTTGAGGTGTTGGGCCCCTTGAGGATCTGGCGATACCTCAGGACTGTCTAACTGACTGATTCCCACGTGGTAAGTAGCTCCCACTCTCGCGGCCACGTGCTGTCAAGAACCGGAAAAAGAGAGAGCAAGCAAAAGAGAGCCGCATCGGGGCATTTAAAGTGTCTTGACGTCACGCACTGCCAGGAACTCAGCTGAGTTTTTAGCAGGGCATTCCAGTCATCCTTCCTCCCTCCCCCTGGGCTTCTGGGCCGAGACCTCGGCAATTCCCCTGCTGCTGCGGAGGGAGGAGCACTAAGACTTCGGAACAGCCCGTACGGGTGTTCTCAGCCTCGGTTGACTCCGCCCTTTCTCCCAGAGGCTGTTCTCATTGGTCAGTTGGTGGAGATTGGGGCGTGCAGTACAAGCTCCGAGGCCTCTGGGTGGAGGAGAACAGTGGCTGTCTCATGAATTATGCAGGACAGAGTGTCGGGGCCAGGCTGGGGCTGGGCGGGGATTGGCTGGAGGGGCTGTAATTCAGAGGTTTCCGGAGCTGCGGCGTAGTCAGGGAGGGAGAGTCTGGGGTTCCGTCGTCGCAGCGCAGGGAGTGAACCCGAACCGGATCCTTGACGAGCAGCGCCGCTCCGCTCTCTGTGCCCCGTCTGCTAGCAGAGACCCCGCGGCCCGAGGGATCCCGCGGCCCGCACCCCGGCGCGAGCACACCCTGTCCTGTCGGGCCTCAGCCCGAGAAACAGGTGAAGGGGGCGAAGGGTGGGGCCGCCCCTCAGTCCCGACGGCTCCCAGGCCTGGGGATCCCGGGGGACGTGGGAGGGCCTGGGAGCTTCTGTGTTGTTCGGGGAAGTTGTGGAAGGAAACTTCAGTGGGGCGGGACGGTACGAGGAGACGCGGAGGGTTGCTCTGAAGGGACAACTCCCGGAGATGACAGGAGCGGGTCTCTGAAAAGACAGAGGGGGCTGGAAGGAAGTTTCATTCTTCGGAGAAAGGGGAGGCGACGAGGAAGAGAGAATGGGCTCGAGGGGGAGGTCCGTGGGGCGAGAGCGCGCTAGGGTGGGGGTGGCAGGAGTGAGGGACAGCCCCCCGACTTCCTGCTCCCTGGGGCTCCAGAGACGTCCGGCCGCAGGAGCGACTGTCAAGCCGCTGGAGGTCACCGGGAGGTGGGGGGGGTGTTGCAGAGAGCCCCCGCCCCCATACCCCGGCCTTGCCCTGTTCTCGATCCTTTAGGAACCAGCCGTGCCCCTCTGGAGGTGAGAATAGGTGTCTTCCCCCTACAGTCCCCCCTAGTTGGTTGTGGGTAGGAGTATTGCCTAAGAGTCAAGTTTCCTGTAGGGAAATTGACAGTCTTACATACTCTTTCTAAATTCCCTGCCGTCTTTTTCTAGGCTGGGGTAAGCCGTGCTTCTCTCCAACCGCCTTCTAAAAAACAAAACAAAATAACACCCCCTCCCCCATCAAGCCAGCTCGAGAGAGAAATAAACCTCTTTTCTCCTTGACATTGTTCTTTTATAAACACCTGGTAAACTCGGCCAGAAGATAAATAATTGAGCCCTTGCGTTTACTGGATTGTGGTGTTGCTTAATTGCATAGGACAGAATGAACCAATCGAGAGTAGGAGTTTTTTTTTTGTCTCCGAGCCAAGATCTTGGGTAAATGCAGAGGAGAGGGAAACAAAGACAGGCTAGGCTGGCCTTGGGGACGCAGTGCATGCAGACTTTACCTGTGTTTGGGCTGTGTGGCCGGGGTTAAGTGAGCAAGACTCAAACTGTCACCTCAGTTGGGTTTTCTGTGTTTCGTTCCCATCCCTCTGTTATATCAGGTGTGTGTATGATGCTGGCACCCATTTTGAAAAAAATAAAAAATGTATATAATGTGCATCTGCGGATTCTATTACAGGGTATATGTATTTTGTGTGTGGCTTGTAACTTTTTGGTTAGCTGTGCTGATAAAGCATTGGTCTGAATAAATCAGAATGGCACATTCTGTTATATGTGCCTGTTAGACTCTTATAACTTGATTCGGCCAACTTTCTATTTTACTATATGTTAACTACGTCTGTGTTCCCTGAGTCAACACATCTATTTCCTTATTACATGTGCCAGACTGGAATGCTAGCAGAATTTATGCTCAGACATTTGCATAGTGGGATAGGGAAAGAAGTCTGCAGTATACAAAAAATCATTGGAGCTGTTGGAGAGTCTGTCTTAGTCACTAGCAAATTTATGAATCTTTTATACGTAGTTCTTTTGGGAAGAGAAAACATGTGGAAATATTCAGTTAGGACTTGACCCACAAGGGGTAGACAGTTTATAAAAACTTAACCCTATTTTGTAGGTAAGGAAATTGAGACTAAGGGAACAAGACATTTGCCCAAGACAGCTGAGGGCCGTAGTGGTGGGACTCACACCTTCTGTAAATTGTGTTCTTTTGCTCAGGGAGTTGGTCTTGATTTAGAGATAGTGCAGACCCTGTTGGGGAAACTGTCAGCGAGATTCTAACGAAGACCTGGACAGTGAAGTACCAGGAACAGGCCATGAGACTCCATGGGAGATCTGTGATATACAAACAGGGGAAAAATACAAAAGGGGTTTGCTTGGGTTGTTTTTCTGACTGCTCCAACTTGGGAAGTAACTAACTTTTCAGTCGTGATTTATCATCAAAATCTAGCTCTTTGCCAATGGAAAGAGATGTTTATGTAGGCAAACTTGTAGATAAAGAACAGTTGTGACCTAAATGTCACTTCCACTAAAGTGCCTGTGGCTGAGTCAGTGGTCATTTGTGTTTTCAGAAAGTCGCTTTCTCCTCCTTGCCCCTGCACGTTCCGATGTGAGATGGGGCCGAGATAGTGACCCTCATTTCAGACATGGAGTTCAGCACCTTTCTACCTTCTAGCGCTCTCAGAAGTGGTTTACAAATCAACAAGTATTTACTGTTTGCAACTTAGTGAAAGTTGATGTGAAGAATAAGATAATATGTTTATAGAACTTGTAGTTTACAAGAGGCAACTTGATAAAATGCTTTACCTGTACAACTCAAAGAGATGGTGCGACATTGTCTGATGTTCAAAAAATTAGCTACTTTATATAAAAAAAATACATAGCACAGATAAAGAGCACTTCCGTTACCGTGGGAAGTTCTGTTGAATAGTGTTGCACTAAAGGCTGCAGGTCTGTAGAGGAAGGGGAGGTTACAAGGCCTGGAGTTGCCTAGGAAGTCTTCTTGCCAAAGGAGAGATTTGATCTGGGTCCCAAGTAGTGGCTGGAATTTGATAGGTATAAAGAATTGGGGGCGGGGAGGTCTGGGGGTATAGCACAAAATCCTGGTAGATGCGGAAGGTAGTGGGGAAGAAGTGCCTACTTATATGATATCTTGAATACAAGACCAAGGAATTTCAGTTCTGTCCTTTTGTAGGGGAAGCTTTTAAAGATGTTTGAGGCCCTTGCCACGCAGCTCGGTTGGCGAGTCAGTTTGTAAACCGCAACTTTGCCGGTTCAGTTCCGGCCAGGGCACATGCCTAGGTTGTGGGTTCAATCCCTGGTTGTGGTACATACAGGAGGCAACTGATTGATATTTCTCTCTCTCCCTTCTTCTCTCTCTAAAATCAATCAATTACAAACTAATCCAGAGCCAAAAAAATAATAATAAATGAAGATGTTTGAGGCCAAGTCCTGGTGTTTTGTTATGGCGTGTCTGGTGTTGGTTAATTTGTGCAAAGTGTATCAGTGCACATGGCCTCTGCCCTAGTGCAGTTGTTGAGATTGACCTGATACACTGGGCCAGCACCCAGAGAGAGGTGTCCTGATTTATGCAATTTGTGTGGATTAAGTGCAGAGATGTTTTCTGAGGGATTTTTAATTGGCTACAAATTGACCATTCACATTTTGTCTTATGCATTTAAAAGATTTTACTATAACTTTTGGCTCATTCATAAAAACCAGCCAAAGAGCACATGAAGGACACCCCCAGACCCTGAAAATCTCTGGTGTCCTGGAGCAGCCTTGGGGAGGTCCAACAGGGTCATATTGGTGGGCTGTTTCAGTCTTTGTTGGTTGTGGTGAAAAAAATTAACGTGGTTACATATTCATTGCTAGGGACTTACTGTGGCACAGTTTAGTCAGGACGGCCAGATGGTTCTTTGCTGGTAAATTGTTTGGAATGTCTCCATTTTTTAAAGGAAATAGCCTAGGGAGGAATGAATTTCTGTTATGGTTAGTTCTCATCATGTCAGGGTAATCACAACTCTTGGTTCTGTTAGGCACACGTTCTACATGGAGAGCCGGTTATTGTGCGAGGCAGGATCCAAGGATAATGAGACATGGTCCCTGTTTGCACAGAACTGCAGGCATTCCTGTGAGAACCAGGGAGTGTGCCAGGTCAGTAGGACTAGGGCAGAGCAGATGACAGAGGAGCCGTTTCAGGCTCAAACTCTGGAGTCAAACAGCTCTGAGATTGGATCTTGGATCTGCTCTTTCCTAGTCAGTGCCCAAACCTCAGTTTTCTTATCTGCAAAAGCAGAAGATAACAGTACCCGTCTCTGAGGGCCATGGAAGATTCAGTGAAATAATACAGGTAAAACCCTGGCGCATGGTAAGAACTCCATAAATCCAAGTTCTTATTAAGTGTCTTATTAAAAGAGATTAATTCTCTTCAGGGGTGAGAAAAGGCTTTGCCATACAGGGGGTTTAGCAGGTGGGAAGCCTGGAATAGGGCTTTGTAGGCTGAGTTAGGAACTCAGAGCTAAGTGGTAAACAGTTGCATTCAAGGCTGCAGGGATGGAGTGGTAAGAGGCTGAAGACAGTGTGGTGCATTCAGGAGCTCCAAGTGCAAGTTCTTAAGTTGGAAGTGGACTGAGGGGAAAGGAAGCTGTGGAGCTGGAGCTCTCTCATCCCTTCTCTTCTGTTAACGATTGGGTTCAAATGTCATTAAAATAAGCTCTTTTGTCCTGTTTACAGAAGTAATATATGTTTGGTAATTCTCAGAGGGGCAAGGGTGTGGAGGCAGGCAGAAGAGGGAAAGGTGGGGATAAATGGTGACGGAAGGAGACTGGACTTTGGGTGGTGAACACAATATATAGATGATGTGTTATACAATTGTACCCTTGAAATGTATATACTTTTTAAACCTGTGTCACCACAGTAAATTCAATACAATATGTGAAAAATAATTAAAGAATACATGTTATTATAAAAAATTTAAATTTGTAGAAATAAAAACTATGTATATATCCTGTGAATAGTTTGCTGTATATTTCTCCAGATTTTTTTGCAGCTTTTTCTACTTATCAATTTATCTTGGACAGATTTATTGCAAATTCCTTTTTCATAGTCTAATGAAAGGATAGTAAGGAAGGCAAATCTCCTCCCCCGACCCTGATAAAATAAGGTTTGGATTTTCTGGTTTACCTTCCTGTTATCTCCATCCATAGTAAGTGATTCTAATCAGTGAACTTTTATCTGACCTTTGACTTTTTAGCTACAGTGGGCGAGGAACTTATATTTTGAGCTTTTCTGAGGTGACTGCTATTGCAATGTCAATGCTTGGCTGGTGTGTTTGAGGGTTTTATGGTCCCCAGTCGCTGTAAGAGGGAAAAGAATGGGCTATGAGGTCAGACTCTTCGGGTTTTCATCCTGATTCACCACCTCTTAGACCTTGGGGTCAGTTGCTTTAACTTCTCCAAGTTTCAGTATCTCCATCCAAAAAATGCAGGTACCAGGTTCTGTTGGAGGGGAGTTGTGAAGATGAAGCAAAATAATGTATGTAAAGTACTTTGCACAGTGCCTGGCAGATAACCAACATTTTTTAGTGATAATAATTAATATTATTAAAAACTGCAGTATCTAACTGCAAAGTCAGGAAGTTATAATTCACGGTAGCCATTAATGACTCAAAACAAGGAAAGAAGGAGTAACTGGGAGATTCTTACCTAATAAGAGCAAACTAAATGTCGTGGGCCTATGGGGGTTCACACTCTGGTGGAGGAGATGGACCAGAAATTCCCGCTTACACCAGTGTCCCAGTGAGAAGTCGCTCTGCATCTTCAGGTGCCTATGATTGAGGCTCGTTTATTTGAAGCATTAAACATTAAACACATGATCAATTTCTTGCTACTTAGAAACTTGAACAATCCCTTGAAGTTCTTTATGACACAAAAAGTACAGATACTACTGAAAGTTTGAGGGGTAGAGGAGTGAGGCAAGGCGGGGGGACAGTGTACAGTGTGGGGGTGCAGCAGAGTGAATGGAGTGTGTGAGGCCGGACGGCGATTCGCTTCTCCTCATCTGCGTGTATGTGTGTGCGTTTGGAAGAGCGTGTTTTCACTGGAGGAGTGGAGCTGCTTTCCTGTCCTTTAACTCGTGTGTGCAAACGAATTGGTATTCAAAGTGGCCTTGTGGTGAAGAAGCAGCCCTCGGCTTCCCTACACACAGGTTCTCTGCACTCCAGCTCCGCTGCGTGGGACGGGAGAAGGCAGGAAGGAAAGGCCTCCCAGTTGTTTCTTGGCTGTATGTGCGGCAGGAGGAAGCCAGCAGCGCTTGAAAGAGAAAGTAAACCTTCTGGTAAATAAATGGCTTCCCCATTGTGGAGGAGGAGTGCAAATTATTAGGGGGATGTTTGGGTAGTTTTTGTAGCAGCGATTTCTGAAAACTGATTTAGATGATCGAAGGTAAACACAGTTCAGAAAAACCCTGCCCTGTCTGCTGTTAACCACCTGTTTTCCCGCCTTGTCGATTGATTTTATTCCTTTGCGGTGTCCTGGCCTCTCATTCTTGGTACAAGAATTAGTGGACTCGAGTCTGCATTTGAGCACCTACTTAGGTGAAAGCTTCCTGAAGATGTTTTTTGCAGCTTTTCTAATATTAATTTGGTCTTGCTGTTTAGCAAGTACTTTTTCTAAAAGTCTCAAAGCATTAGACTTTTACTTTGCTCTACTCCCCCCACCCCCATTCCACTCAGATGTCATCCTCAAAACCTCCAGCCCCAGACGTTAGCTGTGTAATTACCTCTCCTAGAAACCGAAGTGCAATATCGCATCGAGTTAGCATTCAAAGCGTCGGCCTTTGAATTTTTTCCTACTTGTGGTTTAGACACAATAAATATTTCATCTCAGACTGACTGCCTGGCAGGTCCTCTTTGTATCTGGGCCTCTTTTTATCAATATGTTAGGGGAAGCGAATTTACTGAAACATGAAACAAACTAAAACATAATTAGGATGGTAACTGTTTCACACATAGGGGCAGGTGGAATAATCAGAGCATTCTGAAGGCAAATGTCAGTATTTATTCCTAATTCCATGTGTCGCTTTCCCTGCATCAGAGTGCAAAGTGGGAGGGGGACGTCAGTGGGTAAAAGCACACAGGATGCTTCAGGGTCCTACTCACCATGGTGAAGAATCGAGAACCACTGTGGCTCAGGATGTCCACTGTGGGGGGCGCTGGGGTTGTACCTGACAGGGGACAGGCAGTTTACGGGAACTCTCTGTACTTTCCACTTCATTTTGCTTTGAACCTAAAGCTGCTTTAAAAATTAAAGTTTATTAATGAAAAAAACAATAAAGCCTGTTTCTTTAGAAATATTCGAGGTATCCTGGGTCAGAAGTGCCCTGTATGCAGCTGTGTGATTCCACAGACCTCTGCCTGTTTACCTAAGCCTTACAATGAGAGTACGGTTCTTTTATACCCACGGAGAATTTTTAAAAGATTTTATTTATTTATCTTTAGAGGAGAAGGGAAGGAGAGAAGGAGAGAAATGTCAATGTATGGTTGCCTCTTGTGAGTCCCCTGCTGGGAACTGGCCTGCAACCCAGGCATGTGCCCTGACTGGGAATCGAACCTTGATCGTGTGGTTTGCAGGCCTGCATTCAATCCACTGAGCTATACCAGCCAGGGCCCCCACGGAGAATATTTTTGAAGTAATGGGAGAATGAGACTGGAGGTGGGGGTCAGAGAAGACCCCTACTGCCTCCGGATAGTTTTAAACTGTTTCCCTTTCCACGGGAAAGATGAATGTGAGTCTTAACCATAGATTTGTAGCATGAATATATTCATTTTGTCTTTCAGTTACAGACTCCAGTTTTCTTGATTATAAAAGTGATGTTAAGAAAAAAAGGTTCAATTTAGTACAAAAAGGTGTGCAGTAAGTGGAAAGGCTTCTCCCCACCATCTCCTGAATGCTCTTCCTCAGGGACTGCTAGTCACGTTCTCTCACGTACCTTTTCAGAATGATTTATGGGTACGCGTGCAGACTTTCTCTTTTCTCTCTCCACAGGAAGGAGCAATTGCACACAATAACTCAGTGTCTTGCATTTGTCGCTGCATCTTAGAAAACAGCTCCCGTGAATGCGTTCGTGTCCCTCTCGCATCTTTAAGGTCTGCGCAGCAGTATCCTGGGCTGTGGGTGTTACTGTTTTGTAACGACCCCCCTCGTGACAGGCAGGCTGTTTGCAGAACAAAGGCAGAAAACAGCGTTGTAAATTTTCTCATTTGTGCTCAGACACACACAAAAATCTGTACATGCATACTTTTAATCTTTTGATCATATACGAATACTGTCATACTGCCTAGAAATGTAGTTTTTCAGTGAACGGAGTGCACATTTCCCCCCTTAAACTTTCATTCGGGGAGCAGTCTAGCTGCTTCAGTACCTGAAACCCCAGTGTGTGTTTGTCACCTGCGCAGGTAGGAATTACTGCTGCTTTCCACAACCTGATTTTTTTTGAAGATTTTATTTCTTTATTTTAGACAGAGAGGAAGGGAGGGAGAAAGAGAGGGAGAGAAACATCAATGTGTGGTTGCCTCTTTCATGCTCCCCACTGAGGACCTGGCCTGGCCGGCAACCCAGGCAAGTGTCCTGACTGGGAATCAAACCAGTGACCCTTTGGTTTGCAGGCCGTTGCTCAATCCACTGAGCCACACCAGCTAGGGCCCCAATTTTTTTTTAAGCTTGCTGTTCATATAGCTGTGTGCCAGGGCCCATCTTGCATTGATTGCAAGCATGCCATTCCTAAAACACAACAGACCGTTTTGTTTCAGCTCCATTGCTCCTTTGGCCAAGTGGGGCAGGGGTTGTTTTCGATATTTTGTATTGTTTGGAGGGATGGGTTGCTCACTGATATTTTTGTTTGAGCTTCCAGTAGCAGCAATTCTCAGAGTATCGTCCAGCAGACCCCTGGGGGTTCCTGAGTTCCTTTGAGGGGGCTGTCAGGCTGTCTTTGAAATCAAAACTACTTTCATAATATTTGTGTTTTTACTTAGTGGCCTTTTCACTTATACTATTAGTCATTGTATTCATTGCACTCACAGGAAAAAAAACACTCGACTTCACTTAATGTCCATGATGAAACAGTAAACAGTATTAATTTCATTGTCTCTCAACTCTTGGGGATGTTTCCTTTTGGTTTTCTGTATGGTAATGGGAGGCCCACAGAAGCGCTGCTGCCGCTTGCAAGCCGGGTGGTCATATCACAAGCCGGGTAGTCATCTCCGGCAAACGCACTGTGCAGTTGTTCGCACTGTGCAGTTGTTCAGTTGCTATCTCAGACTAGCTGCTTTTTCCATGAAACACCGTGTGTTTACTTGAAAGAATGACTGATAGACCTACTGGGATACTGGTAACTAATGCGTTTGTTTTTTTTTTAAAGTGCACACTGAAATGTATCCACATCTGGAAGGTCTGCATGTGTCGGAAGTAGTGTTTTCAAAATGATTAGTTCTAGACCTTATAAAACTATGCATGGAAAGACATTCTATTCTAAAAGCAGGATAGACTAACGGATCTTAATTTAACCAAGTATTAAAAGTTCATGATAAAGTTTCATATTTCACACTGCCTCTAACCTTTGAGAAACTATCACATGTTGAGTTTTGGTGCAGTATCAAAGAAGGACATCCAAAATTACCTGAAAAGGCTGTTAAGATACTCTCTTCCCTTTTCCAAATGGTATACAAGGCCAAATTTTCTTCATGTACTTCAACGTAAACAACATGCTACAACAGATCAATCCCAGAAGCATGCATAAGGGAGGGCACAGCTGTGTTCTATCAAGTCAGACATTAGAGAAATTTTGAAAAACTTTAACAATGATACTCTTTCCATTTTTTGGAAAAATATAGCTATTTTTCATATAAATGTTATTTATGTTAACATGTTCTGGGTTTATTATTTTTAAATGAGTTAATATTTTTAAAATTTCTCATTTTTTAAAAAAGATTTTATTTCTTTATTTTCAGAGAGAGGGGAGGAGAGAGGTAAAGAGAGGGAGAGAAACATCAGTGTGTGGTTGCCTCTCACTTGACCCCTACTGGGGAGCTAGCCCACAACCCAGGCATGTGCCCTGACTGGGAATCGAACTGGCAACCTTTCCACTCAGTCCATTGAGCCACACCAGCCAGGGCTCAGTTTTAATTTCTAATACAAATACTAACAGATATAACCTGTATAAGCAAAAACACCTCACTGTCCTCAGTTTTTAAAGCTTAAGTTCTGAGAGCACATTTTGAGAACTCCTGGTGTAAAAGTCTTTGGCATAAGAACCCCTGGGGTATTTGTTTAAAAAGAAAAGATTCCATGGCTCTGCCCCAGAGATTCTGATTTAGTAGATTGACGGTCACTTTGACAGGCGGCCAGGTACTCTGGTGCAGGTGGTCCTCGGTTTGAGAACTGCTGCTCCAAAGGACCATGAACTATGAAAGCTCCGGGTTCGTGAAGTCACATCCAAAGGGCTTTGGAATCGTCGTTGTTTTGGAGGTCAAGGCAAATGGTAGGGTAGACACGTAGTCCACTGAGGGAAAGGTACTCTGGAGACTTATTTTTATTCTGTTTACTCGTCTTCGTATTTATGAATCTGAGTATTAACCAGTAACAGATTATGACTATCAAAACAATCGTGATTTGACTGGATTAATGTTCAATATTTTTTTTTGGATAGAATATCTGTGAACTTGGTAAGACAGTTTCTGACTGCTTGAATTACTTTCTAAAAACAGTTTAAGAATTGGCCAACCCTGGCCAAGTAGCCCAGGTGATTAGAGCAGCATCCAGATACACCGGCGGTGCAGGCTCCATCCCGGGTCAAAGCACCTGACCTGCATCAGCCAGTGACTGATAAATAAGTGGAAGGACAATCGATGTCTCTCTCTCTCTCAAATCAAATAAAAATTTAAAAAAGAATTATCTTGCCCTGGCTGGTGTAGCTCAGTGGATTGAGTGCGGGCCTGCGAACCAGACAATCGCGGTTTGATTCCCAGTCAGGGCACATGCCCGGGTTGCAGGCCGGTTCCCTGCAGGCCAGTTCCCAGCAGGGGACCCACGAAGGCAACCATACATTGATGTTTCTCTCCCTCTCTCCTTCCCTTGCCCTCTAAAGATAAACAAATAAAATCTTAAAAAAAAAAAAAGAATTATCTTTAAATTTTCTAAGTGTTGATCTATTTAGACATGTCTAGAGAATAATGTTAACTTTCATTTATTAATGGTAAAATAAGCAAGCCTCTCCCTTTTTTCTTTTAATTATTTGTATAATAAATTCAGAGAGAATTTTACTTGTCAGAGATCTTACAGCTGAAATAAGGTTTTAAGACTGATAATTTGACCCCACTGTCCTGGGAGTTTGAAGACTCCCAGTCTGTTTTCTGGCTCCACCCTTGTCTGCATTGTGTCTTAAAATTTATGTTCTTATCTGTGAAGTCGGAATAAGCACCTGCTTGATAAGGTTGTTACGTTATCCAGGCCAATGTTGGTTGAGTAATTGACCCGTTCAATGTCAATTCCTGCTTCAGGGTAGGTTGTGCAAGAGTGTGATTTTAGAATTTCGATCAGAAGCTACCCCCTTGCATACTGGAATAGTGTTTCTTTTTTCTTTTTCTTTTTTTAATTGTTGTTCAAGTACAGTTGTCTCCATTGGAATAGTGTTTCTTCATTATTTTCTAAGTATTCATTCTTTTTCTTTCCGATTGAGCCTTTTCTTAACCTTCTCTGTGTGGATGCTAATGGATAAGATCAGCTGTTCTCTGAAGAGTGCTTATGTCCTTTAGAACTGGGATGCACAACCAGGCCATGTGTTTTTCAAGTAAATTCATTGTGATAAGACTTCCGTAGAAACCTTGTCTAATTGGGGAGATAGCTCATCTTTCATTTTGAATATAATTTAAACTTTATGGGTCAAATTACCCTTTAAAATGCTTTTCATAAAGCTCAATTCACACTTTTAAAATATTTATAAACTATATATTCTTAGAGCAGTTTTAGGTGTACAGCAAATATGGGCAGAAAGTACAATGTTTCCACTCTCCCCCACTGTTCCTGCAGTTAGTAACATGTTGCGTTAGTGTGGTACCTTTGCTACAATTGATGAGCCAATGTTGATATATTATTACTAGTTAAAGTCCATAGTTTACATTAGTGTTCATTCTATTATACATTTTATGGATTTTGACAAATGCATAATGCCACGCATCCACCATCACAGTATCATACAGAATAGTTTTACTGCCCTCAAATCCCCTGAGCTCTTGTGTTCATCTTTCCCCCAGTCCACGGCGACCACGGACCTTTTTAGCATCTCCATAGTTCTGTCTTTTCCAGAATATCATGTAGAAGGAATCATATAGTATGTAGCCATTTCAGATTGCTTTCTTTCACTGAGTAACATTCATTCATGTTCCTCCATGTTTTTTTCATGGCTCGGTAGCTCATTTCTTCTTGTCGCTGAATAATATTCCATTGTTTGTATGTACCAGTTTTTTTATTGTTGTTCAAGCACAGTTGCCTCCATTTTCCCGCCGCCACTTTCCACCTCCGCACCCACCCTCACCTCCCACCCTTATTCCTGCCCCCCTTTAACTTTGTCCGTGGGCCCTCTATACATGTTCCTTGACGACCCTTCCCCTTCTTTCCCCCAGTATCACCCTCCCCACTCCCCTCTGTTTATGTCAGTTTGTTCTTTATTTCAATGTCTGTGGTTGTATTTTTCTTGCTTGTACCACAGGTTTTTTTTTTCCATTCACCTATTGAAGGACATTTTGATTGCTTCCAAGTTTTGGCATTTACGGAAAAAGCTGCTATAAATATTTGTGTATAGTTTTGTGTGTGTGTGTGTGTGTGTGTGTGTGTGTATACAGAAGTTTTCAACTCATCTGAGTGATTGCTAGATTGTGTGTTAAGAGTATGTTTAGGTTTGTGAGACCCTGTCAAACTGTTTTCCAAAGTGGCTGTGCCCTTGTGCATCCCACCCCCCCAGTGGATGCGAGCTCCTGTTGCCCCCCCCTCCCCGTCCTTACCAGCATTTGGTGTTTTGGGTTTCAGCCCTTCTCGTAGGGCGTTAGTGGCGTGTCCCTGCTGTTTTCATTTGCCATTTCCTGTTGGCACATGATATCAAGCATCTTTTCGTGGGCTTCTTTTTCCCATCTGTATATCTTTTTTGGTGAGGTGCCTGTTCAAATTATTTTTTAAATTGGGTTGTTCTCTTATTTTTGAGAGAGTTTTAAGAGTTCTTTATGTAATTTAGATAAATTTAATTTTTCCTTCTTAAAACTTTTTAAAACTATCATAATATTCTGTTTTAGTATGCAAGTTCATGTAGAAACACTTTGGGCTGCTGGTGGTTAGTGTACCAGGAACAAGGAAATAAAGTATCCACCTCTCTCTCCGGGACATCGCTGGGGCTGGCCAGAGGGCCGCAGTCCAGGGTGCACACCGGTCTTTGGTTTACCCTCTCTGCCCTTACATATAATGTGCTGGGTGGTGTGTTGATTCCTCCTTAAGACTTGAACATGGCCGAGCCTTGTGGGATTAGAATAATGGAGAAATACTGAAGATTTAAAAATCTTTTGAGGGCCCTGGCTGGTGTAGCTCACTGGATTGAGCCCAGGCCTTTGAACTAAGGGATCGAGGTTTGATTCCCAGTCAGGGCACATGCCTGGATTGCAGGCCAGTTCTCAGCAGGGGACACACAAGAGGCAACCATACATTGATATTTCTCTCCCTCTCTTCTCCTCTAAAGATAAATGAATAAAAAATCTTTAAAAAAATCTCTTGAGGGAGGAAAATCACTATTTCTAGAGGTTGTCCTTCTCGGGCCCTGTCTAATCACTTTTTGGGGGTCAGATTAAGGGATAAAAGCAAGGAGCCGGTTCTGTCTTCCTGGGAGCCCTGAGAACCTCTAAGTCCATGAATCCTCGGAAGAAAAGTGGCAGGAGTGGCTGGAGTGCCTTTTGACTTCTTGGCGGCTATACCTGGGGTTCAGAAGCATTCACCTGATTGAAGGAGGTGGTGTTGCCAGTGATCTCTGCATTACCACGCTGACGAACGCCACAGCTCTGGCGCCGCTCTGCTCAGCCTCTCGCGACGTTGGACACAGTCGAACGTTTCTGTTCTTCCGGCTTCCTCGACCCCCGGCGTTTCTTCAGTCCTATTGGTCTTTCTGTTGCACCTGGTTCATCCTCTCCCTGGACACTAATGCCGAAGTGTCTCGGGCCTCCGTCTTGGCCTCTCTTCCCTCCTCTTTTTCTGTGTTCCTCTACGATGTCGTTGTCTCAGCCTTCACTCTGGCTTTAACTGTCGTCTCCATCCTGACGACTGCCCAAGGGGCACCTCCAACCCAGGTGTCTTTAGGCTCCCAACGCCTGTACCTCGCTGTTTGTTTGAGCAAGCACAGCCTGCATGTGTCTCCTGTGTATCTTGTCTAACACACAGCTTTCTCACTGCAAGCTGCGCCATTCTCCCCAACTTTCCCCACCTAAATAAATGGCACCACTCCCCTGTGCAAGTAAAAAAATCTAGAAATATCCTTAATTCTCCTGTTCTCTCATACCTCTGCTTGTCTGCAAATTATCAGCAAGTCTGGTTGGCTCTACCTCTTAAAGTTTTTAAAAATTCTTTTAATTGTCACACCCGATTTCTGTTTCCACTTTGTGGTAGATACCCTGGTATCTGCTACCACATCTGGTAGACCAGATGCCCTGGAAATGCTCCCGTACAAAACAGCAGCAACAGCAGCAGCAACAACAACAAACCATTAAGAAATGCTGGGTAAACCGAGCTCTTAAGAAAATGAGGGAAATCTTCAAAGGCAAAAATCAAATGAATCCTCACCAAAGGAAGGGGGAGAAGAAGCCAGCCTGCAGTGGGGGTGGGGGTGGTTAGCTAGCCCCGTTACTTAGGGTTTTTAGTTGACAGCCCATTCTAGGGAGGAGACACAGTCTTGGGCTTGGTAAGGAATTCGAAAGCCAAGTCTCCTGAAAGAATCCCTCCCTAAGCACAGGTCTGCCCATTTGAAGATTTGAATTTACACTATCTTTCTGGTCTTGGAGATGCCAAGCTGAGATTTTAACATAAAAAGGGTCTGTTTTCCTGAACAAATAGTTACTTCCTGCAAGTTACCTGATTATCTAAAAGTACCCCAGCCTGCCCGAGGTCACTCAGGGTCATCTTCACTGCTCTTGTCTCCAGTGTTAATGATCTCCCTGGTTCACTTGTCTCCGCTCCCCCACTCCAGGCCAGAGGCCCGTCTGCCCTATTCACTATTCTCTACTCCCTGCCCTTGGTTCCAGGTGGGGCTTGTTGTTTGTTTTTAATGAATAAATGGGTGAATGAATGAGTCAAATAAAGAGATCCCTCCCTTCTAAGAGAATATAACATGATGTTACCTGATGTTTTTTTATTTTGGTCCTAAGCATTTCATTTTAAAAGATAATTTTAATTTTTATCCAAGAAATACGTACAAATAATTTAGAAATTGAAGAATACCGAAAGACATATTGAAAAGTCTTTTGTCCCCCACCTCCTTACTTCTGTCTACTGGTTGCTTCCCAGAGACGGCCACTTTCAAAGCATTTCGTTTATTCTTCTGGTCCATGCTTCTAAGTAATAAACTTATACTGCTGTTCTTGATATATCAAATTTTAGATAGCTTTTAACTTTCTTATCATTATTGGTGAAGATTTTTAACAAGATTTTATTCATTTATTTTTAGAGAGAGGGGAAGGGAGGGAAAAAGAGGGGGGAAAACATCGATGTGAGAGAGAGACATTAATTGGTTACTTCTCGCCTGCTCAGCAGCCGGGGACCAAACCCACAACCCAGGCATGTGCCCTGACCGAACTGGCAACTTTTCGTTTTGCAGGCGACGCCCAACTGACTGTACCTCACTAACCAGGGCAGCATCATAATTTTTAAACCACTTTTCTCAAACCACTAGTCATACATTTTATTTGAACCAAATAAATACTGTTCACTGATAAGCCATGTAGCCTACTCTGATTATGTTTCCCCTCACATACAAATATTTGTGTTGGTTTTTTTGTGGAGTTAATTATTTTATTAACATTTTCCCTCTTGGACCTCCCCAAGTGTTCTAGCAGGTCTCTGAAAACTGCCTGGCAGTTTGCTTCAAACACTTACACACATTGACAATGTATTCGTTATTTTCTTGGCAACCCCCTTTCCATGCCGCCCGCTCCAGTCCCGCGGCAATCCGAGGCTCACTGGACCACTCTCCTATGTTGGATCCCCTTCTTCTGGACCCAGCATCTTCCTCCTTCTGGGTTTACTGCTTCACTGGGTGAAACTCCTATTCTGGTGACACGCTGTCAAAAAAGGGGGCACGGGAAGTATATTTTTTGAGCTGTCGCATGTCTGAAATGTCTTTTTCACCCCTGATGATCCTTTGGGTGGTGATGGAATCCTTGACTCATTGTGCTGAAGGCGTTTGTGGCTCAGTTGCCTTAGACTCTGTTAGTGTTTGCATTCAAAGGCTGATGCTGTTCTGATTTTCAGTCCTCTCCAAGAGACTTGGTTCTTTTCTCTGTTCTGAAATTGCACAGGACGTGCCTTAGTGTGGGTCTGTTTGATTTTATTTTAATTTTTATTTATTGATTAGAGAGGGAGAGAAAACGAAAGAGAAAGAAAGCAACTTGTTACTCTTGTATGTGCCCTGACCGGACATCCCGCCTGCAGTCTTGCCGTGTGGGGACGGTGCTGTAACCAACTGTGCTACCTCTTGGTCGGATATGGGTCCTCTGCACAGAGCATCTGCGTTTTATTTTATTTTGTTTTTGCTTCCCCTCTGTTGCTATTTTCGATATTTTTTGTTGTTGCTGTGGACTACGTTCCAGGAAGTTACCTTGATTCTATCTTTCAACCCATCTATTTAATTAAAACTCTTTTTATTGATTGATTTTCCATAGAGAGAGAGGAAGAGAGAGAGAGAGCCAGAAACACTGCTATGCTGTTGCCCTTATTCATTCATTCACTGGTTGACTCTTGTATGTGCTCTGATTGGGGACCAAACTTGCAACCCCGGCGAATCAGGACAGTGTTCCAGTCGGTGGAGCTACCCAGCCAGGGCCCATCTATTTAATTTTTCATTCTGGCCGCCATTTTCAATTTCAGGAACTCTTTTTCTCAGTTACCATTTCCAGCTTCATCTTCATTTTTATCCTGTTTCTGTTTAATGAGTATAATTTGTCTCTCCAGGGATAATATTTATTGTGCAATTTTTGGTGCAATTTTTGTCTCTCCTAATACTCCGAATCCTGGGTCTGTTCCTTTATTCTTATGTTCATCTCTATATCATCTCGGAGGTTTTCTTCGAAAGCACGTGGTTATTGGGTTTGTCACACACTGGGCTTCTCTGTGGCGTTGGAAGAGGCTCTAGCTGCCAGGGTCCCGGGAGCCGACCTGTGGCTTCCTTCCTGCCTAATCTCTGTGCTTCAGTGCGGCCACGACTCTCTTGCCCACAGCCGTGTCTGGCGTCTCCCAGTCCAGACTTAGCTTTCTCCAGACAAACACGAGTTCTGTCTCCTGCCAGGTTTGGGGAGATCTGGGGAATGTAAATGCGCTGCATACATATTTTCAACCAATTCAACAGCACATGTCGTGAAATGTCCTCTTTCAGACACCAACAGTGTGCTAAAGTCTCATTATTGCAGTTTAAGGAGACACAGCTGTACTGTACAACAGTTTAGCTTTATGGGTGAAACCTTATTATTTTAAAACACTCTTTTGATGCTTACCTTTTAATATAAATTCTGTTGGGAAACTATATTTGATTTATCACTTACAGTAAATTTTCATGAATTGTTGCACCTATTAGCTCATTCTTAAGGAAGATCAGCTCATGCCATTATATGAAGTTAATTAGCTTCTTATGGTATTTTAGTCTTCTTCATGCTAAAAGTATGTTACAGATATTTTTATTATATTTTATTGATTATGCTATTAGAGTTGTCCCAGTTTTTCCCCTTTTGCCCCCCTCCACCTGGTACCCCCTTCCCTCCAGCATCTCCCACTTAGTTCATGTCCATGGGTCGTTAGTGTAAGTTCTTTGGATTCTCTCTTTCCTATGCTATTCTTAACTTCCCCCTGTTTATTTTGTTCCTACCAAAAATGCTTCTTAATCCCTGCACCAATCCCCCATTCTCTCCCTTCCCACTCTCAGCTGATAACCCTTCAGATGATCTCCATATCCATGATTCTGTCCCTGTTCTGGTGGTTTGCTTTGTGTGTTTAGATTCACTTGTTGATAGCTGTGAATTTGTCGACTTTTTAATATTCATGGTTTTGATTTTTTTTCTTAAATAAGTCCTTTTAACATTTCCTGTAATAATGGCTTGGTGGTGATGTATTCCTTTAGCTTTATTTTGTCTGGGAAGCACTTTACCTGCCTTTCAATGCTAAATGATAGCTTTGCTGGCGAGGGTAATCTAGGTTGTAGGTCCTTGTTTTTCATCACTTTGAATACTTCTTGCCAGTGCCTTGTTGCCTGCAAAGTTTCCTTTTTGAGGATTTATGGGAACTCTTTGTAGGTAACTCTCTGTTGTTCTCTTGCTGCTTTTAAACTTCTCTTTTTATCTTTAACTTTTGACATTTAAATTATGATGTGTCTTGGTGTGTTCTTCTTTGAGCCCAACTTGTTTGGGATTCTCTGTGCTTCCTGGACTTATATCTCTATTTCCTTCACCAAATTAGGGAAGGTTTCTTTCATTATTTTTTCAAATAAGTTTTCCGTTTCTTGCTCTTCCTGTTCTCCTTCTGGCTTCCCTGTGATTAGGATGTTGGCACATTGGAGATGTCCCAGAGGTTCCTAAGCTTATCCTCGGTTTTGTTGTTGTTGTTGTTCTGTTTATTCTTTATATCTTCCTTATGTTCCCAATTGTTGATTTGAATCCCAGCTGCCTTGAGAGCCTCATTTGCCCTTCTCTGTTGGTTTCCTATGGATTATTCTTCACTTCACTTAGTGTAACCTTCATTTCTTTCTTTGTTTTTTTGCTGTACTCAAGGAGTTCTCTGAGCATCCTGATAACCAGTGTTTTAAACTCTGCATCTGATAGGTTGGTTATCTCTGTTTTGCTTAGTTCTGTTTCTGGGGTTTTGTTCTCTACTTTTATTTGGGCCATAATTCATTGTCTCTTCAATTTGGCAGCCTCCCTGTGTTTGTTTCTGTGTGTTAGGTAGAGCCGCTTTGACTCCCCGTCTTAGTAGCTTGGCCTGTGTAGAAAACGCACCTGTAAATTGTGCGGAGTGGAGCCTTAGGTAATTGCCAAGGAGGGGCACCCCCTTCACTTCCTTGTGGCTGTGTGGGGAAGGCTTGGAGAGGGGACAGTGCTGCCGCCTGGCTTCTGGCCGATCAACTTGCACTTGCCCCATTTCCAATCACTTCACCCCCTTCCACTATGTGACTGGTGCCCTTCCAGCTGCTGCCCAGGTGGGCAATCCCAGAGGGAGTGGGTTTGTGTATGTTCTGAGACCGTTTTGGACCTTCAAGCAGTGAAAATCCAGTAGTTTCTTCTGGCCAACCCCCACTAGCCTTTACAGCCAGAGGTAATGGGATCTATCTTCCCTGTGCAAGAACCCTGGGCTGTGCAGTCTGGCCTGGGGCTGGGATCACCTGCCCCTACGTTATCCCTCCCATTAGTGCTGCAGCACTGCATTCCCCTTCCACAGCTCTGCCCCTCCTCCTCGTCTGGATGAACATGTCTCCTTTAAATGCTTGGCTGTCGGACTTCCATACAGCTGGATTTTCCGATGGTTCTGGGTGTTACTAGTTTTGGGATCTGGTTGTGATTCCATGGTTGCGAAGGAGGCGATGTGTGTCTACCTATGCTTCCATCTTGACCTGCTACAGATAATTTTTTAAATGTATTTCATTTTTATTCATTTATTCAACAAATATTTGAGCATCTGCTAGGCGCTGGGGAAGTAGCAGTGAACAGAAGAAAGTCTTTGTTCTTAAGGAGCTTACATCCCTAGCAGGTGGTGGTGGAAGGAGCTAAACCAGAAAATAAACACTATATTGGAGGGTGATGGATAATGTGAAGAAAAATTCAGCAGAGGTAGATGTACTGTTTTAGATAGATTGGTGTCAAGGGACATCCATGCAGAGACCTGACTGAGGCGAGGGAGTGGGCAGTGTAGCTGTCTGTCTCCGGGAAGGGCTTTCCAGGCAAGGGGAGTACGTACAAAAGGCCTGGGGCAGACGTGTCTGAGGCGTGTTTCAGAAGCAGAAAGGAGACAGGTGTGAGCGGAGGGGTCAGCAGTGGGCAAGGAGGTGAAAGAGGCATCCAGGGGCAAAAGGGATTATCTGGTGGGCCACAGTCAGAGTGTGGATTTTTTTTTTTGAGTTGGTTTTAAGCAGAAGAATAAAATGGTCTTATTTATATTTTGAAAGGATTTGTAATGTGGGCCACAGGCTGTAGAGAGACGCGGGCGAGAGCATCGGGAGCAGTTGGGAGTTGAAGGCAGTCTTCTAGGTAGGACATGGTGGTGGCTTGGACTGAGGTCGGATCACAAGAGCAGTGGAGCTGGAAAGAAGTACTCACATCCGAGATGTGCTTTGAAGACAGAGCCAACAGAATTTATTCATGGATTGGGTGTTGTGGGGAGGAAGAGGAAGAGAGAGATCGGAGTCAGACCTTATTTTCAAGGTTTTCAGCTTAAGCACGTGCAAGAATGGAGTTGTCATTTGCTCAAATGGGGAAGATTGGAGGGGAAGTTGGTGGGGAGAGGTTTTTAATAGAGGGGTTAGTGTGGGATACGTTAAATTGAGGTGCTTGTTAGATGTTCAAGAGCACATACTAAGCAGGCAGTCAGATATAGGACTGTGAGTTCATGAGACAGGATAGGGCCAGAGGTGCAAATTTGGGGATAGTCAGTGTATAGTTATTTTGAAGGAGTGGGACTGGGTGAGTCATGCAGGAAGTGAGAGCATAGAGGATAAAGCAATGAACTATTTTAATACTTTTAACAGCAAAACCTTCTTCTTTGAAATTGCACATTCTTTTCTCATGGAAGTTGGACTCTGTATAAAAGTGGTATTCTATCACTATGTCAGTAAAAATGTCATTTTCGACACCAAATGCAACCAACTACCTCAAATTTAGGGCATGAAGCAGCAACCATTTCATGATGCTCAGGGATTCCGAGGCCGGACTTTGAATGGGCCCGGCAGAGGTGTCTCACCTGCGCTGCGCAGCGTCTGTGACCGGCTGGGGGCTGTCGTGCGCCTCCCTCACACACGCGCCTGGGCTGGGGTGGCTCAGGGGTGGTCTCAGCGGGAACTGGAGACCCAGTGCCGCCTTGTGCGCTCTCCTTTCTGCCTTGGGCTTCTCACAGGGTGTCTGCTCGGTTCTGGACAAGGAGCCTTCAGAGAGAATCAGGCGGAGGGCATGGCCTTGGAAGTTGCATGTGGATACTTCTGTCACACTGCTGTTTGGAGCAGCCACGGGTTTAGCCAGGTTTAAGAGGAGGGGACAAAGATCCTTCTTCCAGTGGGACAGGTATTGAAGAATTTGGGGTCATGGTTTCCAACCACCACAATGTTCTTTGAATTTGAGGTTCTGCCCCCATTCCGTAGTTACTTTGAAGGAAGGAGCTCTAAGCCAGGATCCACGGATATGGACTCTCAGCCCCAGTTACAGATTGCTTCATGCTTGGGAAAGTGGCCTACAGAAATTTGCAAAAAGGTTCTTCCTTCTCTTCCAAAAGTTTGATCTCTATAGTGGGTTTGTGATGTTGAGATTCAGGAATTAAGTTTTCGTTCTCTGCTTTATTTCAGTTGGCTATTTTAGAAGAACATTACTAACTTACACAGTGTTCTGGATCATTCTGCATCAGTGGATGTCCTTATGACTCTTTCATTTGGGCTTTGGCCAAAGACAGCAGAGCCCACAGCTTTTCCCAGCAACTTGCCCTTTTCCCTTCAGCTGTCTTCAGGCCTGGAAATTTTGACATGACAGTATGCTGGCCCAACCTACGATTATTTCTCAAAGGCTGTACTTCTTCTGTTTTAAAAAGTTGGCAGTCTGCCTCGGACCCCTGCGAGGATGTGCCTGCCAGCATTCACAGCTCACTGGAAGGATGCTTTGCTTCTCTCCAGAAAAACTTCCAAACTCTAGGTACAGCCAGTCATATAGGGTAGAGCTCATCCCATTTTCCCAGAGGTAGAAGCCCCATGGGTGTCGTGCTTGTGGCCATCAGTGGCCGTCCAGTAGAAAGTGTTGCCGCACATGTGCAGGTGGCAGTGAAGGAAGCTGTGAAGGAAACCCTCGCTCGTTTTGGCACCTTGCGTCTAATACTCGGTTGGAAGCCCTGGGTCTGAATGGATATGCATGAGGGTTTGCCAGCAGAGAGCAGAGCTTCTCCTCAAATGGAGACGGTGGAATTAAAACCAGAAAAGGGTTCAGCTGTGTGTGTAGGTGCTGCAGGCATCAGAGCCGAAGCGGTGATCGGACCGGAGGTGGGTGCGGGACAGCCTCTCTTACACTCACTAGCAGGAAGGGGACGTGCAGTGCGACGGAGGGGAAATTCCCATTTGAGGCCGGAGTATCTGTGAGGAAGGAACAAGGTCTGCGAGGGGTGGAGGTGAGGGAGAGAGACTTAGGCAGGGATAAAGATTTTACGGTGGACGTTGAGAAGTTAGTTATGTACTTCAGCTGGGGGAGTGCTGCGATTTTACTCCTATTGAAAGGTCAGTGCAGGACCATCGTTGAATTTTTCATAAAGCAAAATGGAAAGGATTGTTCTGCTCCTCAGAATACAGCGTCTTAGCCTGGAGAATCTGGCATATCGATGTAGTTGTACTTCACACCTGTGGTTTATTCACTCGAGAATCTTTTTTGAGCCCCTGCTGTAGGCCAGGCCCTCAGCTGGGTGCTGGGGGTGAGGGAGAGGACACATGGGGAGTAAAAGCCGAGCGTCTGCCTGTCCTCCTGGAGCTGGCAGTCCGCACAGTGGTTATTAGCGCAAGTTAGGGCATCACAGTGCCCAGGTCCAAGCCGTGAGGATGGGGGTGGGAGGAAGGCGTGTGGAGGGAGGCCTCGGTGTTGTCGAGTAGCTGGGGGCAGAGCAGAACGAGTGCCACAAGCTGTGGTGCCAGCTGACGCAGGAGAGGCAGGGCTCCCAGGCCACCTGTCGCATTCCGAACACTCACAGACACTTTATACCACGTGCTTCGTGTGCGTTAACTCTTCAGTTCCAACAGTGACCCTGGGAGGTACGTCCCGTGTTCTCCCTCTTCTTACCGATGGGGAAACTGACACACAAGGAAACAGAATAACTGGCACCCACATACATCTAAGTGGTGGAGTCAGAGTTCACTGTGGCCCCAGAATACGCTCTAAGCACATCACTCTTCTGACTTCATGTTATATCTTTTGTTTCATCCTGAGAACAGTGCAAAGTCATCAGCCTATGTCATTTATTTGTTTATTGGAGAGAGAGGGGGAGAAATCAAATTTTTTATTGTTCTGCTTATTTCTACATTCAGTGGTTGATTCTTGGATATGCCCTGATGAGGGATCAAACCTGCAACCTTGGCACATCAGGACAATGCTCTAACCAACTGAGCTACCCGGCCAGGGCAAGTCTGTGTCTTGAAAGGTCTCTCTACAGCGTGGAAATGGCCTGCAGCAGGGCGAGCCTCTGTGGGGAGACAGTTCGAAGCTCTTCTTGTGGCTCAGCCGCACTGTGGCTCCAAGACTGGGGGAAGGGTGGAGTTTATCAGTCAGCTGGAATACAAACCCTGGACATTTTGGGGTAAATAGCAATTTACTACACTTATAGCAGCATTTATTCTTGGATCGCAGCAACCTTATGTCTTGAGGGAACGGAACCTGATCCTAATTTACAGACTGAATAGTCTGCAGAGGCCGTCCAGCCCAGTTGCTCTCCGAGTATCAGGGTTACTGCTGTGATATTTCTCAGGGCGAGCACTTAACCTCCATCTGAATACCAAACGCAGTAAGGACCTGAGAGGTTGTCCCTTGCTCCTCCTCACTTTCCTTGAGTTGCCTTTGCCCTTCAACCAGTCACCAAGTTCCATGTCTCCCTCGTTAGTATCTCAGGAAGATGTCTACTTGAAAACCTTTCTTAGGTGCTACCCAAGTTCAGGCCACCACCATCTCTCACCTTGACTATTTCTTCCAGAGGGATCTTTCTGAAATGTAAATCAAATTATCATTTGTCTGCTTAAAACTTGGCAGACCTCACCATTGCCCTATTCATTACCCAAGAGCCTTCCCCAACCTCCTCTCACGCCACGGTCTCCTTATGCGTTCTCTGCCGTGTTCTGCTTCATGACAACTGCTGCCCCCCCCCCCCCCGAGACTGTCATCCAGTTCACTGGGAGCGAGGACCAGGGCCCGGCTTCTCAGAGCCCCTTCGGTGGTTCTGCTGTGCAGCTGGAGCTGAGCCTTGACCTCCGCTCGTTCTCCCGGCTCCCGGTGGGGCCACACACTAACCTTGTGGGAGGAACTTAGAGATATTGAAACCTGGTCCCCGCTCGCAGCGATTCCAATTTGGTATCTGGTTTGGTTTCCAGGCAGCGCTATGTACTTACTTATTAAAAAAAAAAATATCTGCCCTTGTAATTCTAATCTGCAGCCAGAGGGCAGAATTTGGGAATAGATATTATGGGGAAATGGACCGAAGTTCTGGAGAGACTTACCCTTTCATGTACTGATCTCCAAGAATGTGAAGAGCCTCTTCTCTGTTATTTAGTTTTTTTCTTTGCTAACCCCACTTCCCATTCTCCAATTCTTCTTACTGGACAAAACATTCGAGTCTTTGGACTTCTTACACCCTGACTGCCCCTCCCTGATGCTTTTGTTGTTTAGGATGCCATTTGAAACGTGATAGGACTAGAGTATCATTCTAGGTAGGGGCAGTTTCAGCAGCCCCAAGAGACCCTTCAGTTGTGACTCTACATATGTCTGTTAAAATACCATAAGGTCACAGTGGCTTGGTGTCATGGTTGACGCTTGGGTTACCGAAAGATCAGTGAAAACTCCCACTCTGGCATAATGGCCAAGAGCAGGAAGTCTGAAAACGGACCACTGTGTCCAGGTTAGGATTCCAGCTCCACACCTTTAACTACCTGTATGACCTTGGGTGACTCACCAAAAACCCTGTGCCTCAGTGTCCTCCTCTGTGAAAGGGTTAAAAATAGCATCTATCTCATAGGATTGTAGTGAAGATGAAATAAGTAAATAAATATAGGTCGAGTGCTTAAGGCAGTGTCTAGCACATAGTACTATGTAAATATTAACCGTGATCATTAGTTATTTGGATTGCTCTTAAACCAAGGTAATTTCTTCTCTTTTTCTCTATTTGGATATCACTTAGTGTTTTTACCTTTTGTCTTTTTAGTACCTTTTTAGTTTTTGGTTTTTACCTTTTGTCTTCTGTCTTTCACCTTTCAGGTGAACTAGGAATGATTAGGGCACCGCCCAGTCCTTTTGTCCTCTTCTTGTCCCCTTGCGCAAACCCCAAATCACTGCGTTGCTACCTTCCTCCCGTGGGATGTGATGCAAAGTCTGATTAAAATGCATGTGTTTACCTAGCAGGGAAAACTGACTTTATCATTTAACTTGGCTAATCCAAGGAATTAGTGTAGGTTTCCCTGGGCATTGAAGCAATGTTGATGAAAGGGATTCCACACTGCGGGGAAGGAACAATATAGCAATGAGGCCCACACTCAGTGCCCTGTTGTGGAGGAAGGATGCTGTGCATCCATTGTGGTTTAAAAAAATTTTTTACAACAACCCTTAAAAGAGAGGGTACTTCCTCATTTTACTGAAGAAGAGGCCTGTTCAGTAGTCAAGTGATGTTTCCCAAACAAGCAGCCAGGGAAACAGCAGCCAGGGCTGGCACCCCTGCCCAGCCGGGGTAGAGCCTCTTGTCTCGTGGCCTTGAACCCCACTGCTTTGGAGGGATGTGTCTGGTTGGGGGAGCGGGAGAGCCACAATGTGGGGAGGCCCCGTGACACACAAACTTGGTCTGTTCTGTGGTTTTTGTGTAGTCAGACCAGTTCTCAGGCAGCCTCAACCATAAACTGCACACTTACTAATCAACAACGCATGTCTAGCTGTGTTACTTCCAATTCAGAGAAAATTACATTCGTAATCGTGGTTCGATTCCCAGTCAGGGCACATGCCTGGGTTGCAGGCCGGTTCCCTGCAGGCCAGTTCCCAGCAGGGGACGCACGAAAGGCAACCATACATTGATGTTTCTCTCCCTCTCTCCTTCTCCTCCCCTCTAAAGATAAATAAATGATCTTAAAAAAAAAAAAAAGAAAATTACATTTGTTAGGCGCTTGCTCCTTTAATCTGAAGTATTTGTCATTAAATATAGTGCCCATCCCAAATGAAGTATGGACAATACATCAGTTTGTCTTTTTAAATGTCTTAACACTGTTAAATTTGAAATAATAAGGGGTCTTGGTAATTCATAGTTCTTCGATGTTTTTTCCCAAAGACAGCTGGGTGAGCACTAGATTTGGGGTAATTCTTTTGGTTTTGTTTTTAAAACCCTGGCTGCCCTTCAAGGACCAGAGGTTTCCTTTCCTTTTTGCTGTTTCGCATTCCTGGTAGTCTCCGCCTCTCAAAATTAACTGTAAACCTGATGTATTTTTTCTCTGTTTCTGGATATACATTAGATAACTATGCAAAGGTGGAGTAATGATAAGGTTTGGAATGGGAAAAATAATGTGTTTGGCACAAGATGCTTTTTTAACTCTTTCTAGAAGAATTAAAGTAAAATAAGAAGGAGGAGGGGAAAAAAGACTTTTTTGGCTCCAGGGTGTCATTAAAAACGGTTTTTTTCTTATTTCTCCAAGCTCTAGCCCTCAGTAATTTAGTACTCCTTTCATATATTCAATTTTGGAACGTTTGTGGGGAGCTGTAATTCAAGTTCTCTTGCATCTCAGTGTTCATTTTTGTGAGGAAGAGTTGGTTTCTGACTTTAGAGCAAATCCTATTATTCATAGTTGAAATACTTGAGTGTTACAATAAGTATGGATCAGGTTAGGCACTCAGGTGTTAACATTTGGTCATTCTAGGAAATCAATATTAGATTTATGTATAAACTTGTTATAAAGGCATACATCTAGTTTTAAACCTTATAAAGGTACTATTTGAATTTGTAAGCAGTGAAATTGTTTGTCATGCCAGTGCACTTATTTTTACTTTGTATTTATTGATTTTTAGAGAGAGAGAGAGGGAGGAGCATCAATTTGTTGTTCCCCTTATCGATGCCTTCATTGGTTGGGTTCATGCATGTGCCCTGATTGGACTCAAACCCACAACCTTGGTGTGTCAGGACAGCGCTCTAACCAACTGAGCTACCTGGCCAGGGCCCAAGTGTTTTGAATCATCTTTTTTAAAACTGAAATTTTAGTCTTACTGTCTAGGGTAATTATGAATGGTTAAGTTAACAACAGTTCAATAAAGCTGCAATATTTAAATGTGGACTCCCTCTCGCTCATTGTACCTTTAATCCTACAGTCAGTGTTTCATGCAGGTTGAGTGTCTTCTTCTGGCGTTAATTGCCTTTCATGTCTTCTCCTCCCTAGTTTACTCTAAGGAGTTTGCAGCTACTTCATATTATTTTTGGAATGTGATGTGAGAATCAATAAATTGGAGCTTGCAAATATAAGTAAATCCAGTGGGTCTCAGTGGGTTTAGTAGGATTATATTTAAACCACTAATAGAAACCAAATGGTTGTTTTCTGGACTTTAAACAAAAATTTTCTTTGTATAAAAAATGTTAACTATATAATAAGCTTTAAAAGAGAATACAAAGCTGTAAAAATACTATGATCCCAACTTAAAAAAAAATGTATATATATACATACTCTTGAGAAAGAGTAAAAGGAATTAGACCAACACTATGTCATTTATAGTTCCAGACAGTGGGGTTCCCCCCCCCCCAGTTTGCACAGTGAACGTTATTACTTTTATAATCTTTTAAAAATATTTTCTTAAAGGGCTGTTTTCTACAGCAGTAAGTGCAGCTACATTTCTATGTTACTTTATTTATACTCTGCCTTAGCCACCGAGCCTTTCCTGACAGCAAAGAGGATTGTTGTGTAAGGAACAATAAAATACCACGGGAATGTTCTATTTAAGATATGGATATTTCTAATACAGAGTCTGGCCAACACCCAGAGAAAAATCGCGTGACATGTTATGAGGCGGAAAGTATCTTCGGATCACTTTCTGTTCTGGACGGGCCTGGTTTTCCTCCCCCTCTTCACCTTCTCCCCTCCGGCCCTCACCCCGATTGTAAACCCACTGGTGCGTGAGTGCGAAGTCCAAGTCTTAATGTAAAAGAAGTTTTATGAAATGATGTCATGAAACTCTTTGGTAAGTGATCCTGGCTTATGTTTCTCGACTCGCCGTGGTTAGCTTAGATGGCAGCCTGTGAATGAGAACTGCGACTTGGGCCCGACCTGTGGCGTGATCTTCATGGTGAGAAGTTCCCCGTCAGGCCGTGGTTGTTTGTCTCATGACTGTTGTTGGTAAAGTTATCCCCAAGGGGTTGAGAAATTCCTGTTTTGAAAAGTCCACAAAGTCTTTGGTGACTTACTGTTTCATTTTTCTTTTTCTTTTTTCTTCAGCTGTAGAAAATAGTATCACTTTTCCTTCATATGCTAACATTTACTGTCTTCTAAGCTAAATTCAGTAAACACCTTGAGAGAATTAAGCCCCGAGTCATACCCTGGGTGAGCGAGCCACCGTATGAAATGAACTGACCTCTCTCCTGTGCACGCAGAATGGTGCTCGGTGCTTAAATGGTTGTGCAGATCACTTTCTGTGTCCTGGGGTTTGGTGAAAGTGGTCATTAAATCACAGACTCAGAATTATTCCAGAGGTAGGAAATGCTTTAATTAGAATTTAATGGAGTTCTTTAGATTAACTCACCATTTGAAAAACGAGAAATGAGGTTGGGAAATAAATTGGCCTCTGTAAAATTTTTTTCCAGTAAAACAGTTACCACAAAGCTAGTTGGCACTGGTTTTCCTAGATAACTTGGCGAGATCGCTCAGATACGCTCTTCTTAGGAAGAGCATTGGGTCTGAGCGCACTGGGGCCCCTGTTGGTTAAACAGCGTTTGCAGCTAAGCAGCCAGTGTGGAGATCGCTATCTGGTGCTTTGCCCTCCAGCGACTACGCTGAGAAGGGGAACATAACATGAGTCATTGCGGCTGCTTGAATTTTTATGGAGAAAACTTACCTGGTTTCTGGTTTAAGAAACAGCACAGTTATGGTTCTATTTACTGAAATCCCAACTAAAATCCCAACAACGACAACGATGACATCCTCTGAGTTATGGACTAGAAATGACTTGGACAATCTTCGACAGTTTGTTGTTTGTTAATGGAACATTACTTTGAAAACGCCAGTATTCATGAATGACCCCAGTGTTCATCTGCAACTGATCTGGATTAAACGGATGTTACTTAATGGTTTTATCTGAGAGCGTCAGGGAACAGACTGTAATGGCTCTATGTCTGTATCAAAGATAAGCAACTGACAACACTGGAGTATATTTCGAAAAGTAGGTATCTATTTCTTTAAATCACTTTTTTAGAAGAACCACAGCTTTTTGCTTACGTAAGAGCAGCAGTGTTCAGTAAAAGTGGAATAGAAGTCATATGTGTAATGTTAAAGTTGCTAGTAGCTATAGTAAAAGAAGTAAAAAGAAATAAGTGAGATTCATTTTAATACTATATTTTAGTTTACCTAATATAGCCAAAATATCATTTCAGTACTAGTGAGATAGTTTACCTTTTGTCTTTTTTTACTAAATCTTCAAAACCCAGTGCGTATTTTACACTGAAAGCACACCTCAGTTTGAAGCAGCGGAATTTAAATGTCCAGGAGCCATACGGGGGGCAGAGACCACTGTACGGCAGGTCTGGAGTTTCAGTTCATTTGCATTGCAGTGGAATCAACATAAATTGGCCTAATATACAGCTTTCTATGCAAATCAGGTCCTGAGAAACGTAAGGCAGATACTGATGCTTTTAGCCTATGAGGCAGATTTTAACTTAGTTCTAATGCGAATATTTTTAAAAATATATTTTATTAATTATGCCATTACAGCTGTTCTATTCCCCCCTTCATTCCCCTCCACCCTGCATACCCCTCCCCCACCATTCCCCCCCTTTAGTTTATGAACGCGTGTCTCAAGTTCTTTAGATTCTATATTTCCCCTACCATTCTTGCCCTCCCCCTATCTATTTTCTACCTACCATTTATGCTACTTATTTTCTGTACCTTCTCCCCCCTTCTCCTCCTCCCACTCCCCTGTTGCTAACCCTCCATGTGATCTTTATTTCTATGGTTCTGCTCCTGATCTAGCTGTCCTTTTGTTTTAGGTGTGGTTGTTAATAACTGTGAGTTTGCTGTCCTTTCACTGTTCATCTTTTTTATCTTCTTTTTCTTAGGTAAGTCCCTTTAACATTTCATATCATAAGGGCTTGGTGATGATGAACTCCTTGAATTTGATCTTATCTGAGAAGCACTTTATCTGTCCTTCCATTCTAAATGAAAGCTTTGCTGGATAGAGCAATCTTGAATGTAGGTCTTTGGATTTCATGACTTGGAATACCTCTTTCCAGCCCCTTCTTGCCTGTATGGTCTCTTTTGAGAAATCTGCTGACAGTCTGATGGAAACTCCTTTGTAGGTGACTGTCCCCTGATCTCTTGCTGCTTCTAGGATTCTCTCCATTTTAATCTTGGCTAATATAACGATGATGTGCCTTGGTGTGTTCCTCCTTGGGTCCAACTTCTTTGGGACTCTTTGAGCTTCCTGGATTTCCTGGAAGTCTATTTCCTTTGCCAGATTGGGGAAGTTCTCCTTTATTATTTGTTCAAATAAGTTTTCCACTCATGGCTGTTCTTCTTCCCCTTCTGGTACCTCCCTATAATTCAGATGTTGGAGCATTTAAAGATGTCCTGAAGGTTCCTAAGCCTCTCCTCATTTTTTTGAATTCTTGTTTCTTCATCCTTTTCTTTCTGGTCATTTTTTTCCTCTTTCTGGTCCACTCCTTTGATTTGAGTCCCAGTTTCCTTTCCATTACTATTGGTTTCCTGTGTATTTTCCTTCATTTCAATTACTTTAGCCTTTATATGTTCCTCTAATTTGTGACTAAAATCAACCAGTTCTGTGAGCATCCTGATCACCAGTGTTTTGAACTGTGCATCTGAAAGTTTGGCTATTTCTTGTTCGCTTAGATTTATCGGCTCTGGGACTCTGAGTTGTTCCTGAGTCATGTTTTGATCTGTTCGTGTCTGTTACGTATGAGGAGCGGAGCTTTAGTTTTTCACCAGGGCAGGGCCACCCAGGTAGCTGGTTTGTGGTGCTGTATGTGGGGGCGGGGTCAGAGAGGGACAGTGGCGGTTCCCCCTGCCGCTTCCTGCCGCTGGGGCCTGTGCGGTCCATGTCACTGCTAGCTTCTTCACCGGTTTCTCTGTGCGTGAATGTGTGACCGCAATCAGTCCTCAGTGGGTCCACCCCCTTGCACCCTCAGTGGGTCCAGCGCCTTGTGCCCTCAGTGGGTTCTTCCGCTTCTCCACATTTGGGATCCGCCCACGGCTGCTGGCGCACCTGGGTCGTACTCCCGGGTGGGTCCCGTGGATCTTTCCTGCCCGACCCCGCTCTGCTGCTGGCTCTGCCCCTCTTACTGGTTTTGGCTGAAGTGTTCGTTGTTGTCAGACTTCCGTGTAGTTCAGTTTTCTGTGGTTTGGCTGCGTTTTTGTTGCTAAAACTTTGTTGTTTTTAAACCTAGTTGTGCAAGAAGGCGCAGTGCTTCCACCTACACCTCCATCTTGGCGGAAGTCCCTAATGCTAATATTGAAAGAGAGTTCCAGTGACCTTTGGTTTCTTGGTGAGGGTCATACACACCCTGGTGATAGAACGTCAGCATGTAGCAGGTAGTCTGCTCTGAGAAATAAGTGAATCAGGAGGTCCGGTTCCGTGTGTGTATTCAGTCTTTCATTAAATGTCCTCACTGTCCCAGAAAACCAGCTCTCTATACTTTGATGTGTATAGATACCTTAGTTTTTGACTATTACTCAGTTATTTTTACAACTTCTTAAGGCTACATGTTCAGTGTCGCTATTCAGAAAGAGAACTGAAGGTGGTTGGCGGGTTGGTTTCTCATACCTGAACATTTCCTTTGGGGTGGTCACTGACCTGAGGATAATATATATGCCTGGTATTTAGCTTCTCTTCTCTCTTCCCAGACTGAGAAATGTATAGGACAAAATTACTTTTTGTTGAGTGGGAGAATCCTAGGCAGATCCCTGCTTATACTCTTAAACCTGTAGTTTAGAGTTAGCCCTCTGTCTTCCCTGAACATCCACACCCCACGTGTTGGTCTTTGTTCAGGTTTACTCTGTGTACTTCCCAGGGCATTGAAAGAGCTGTATGGTGGAAAGAAAGGCTCTAACAGCTGTCGAGCATCTGTTGTAAGCTAAGCACAGAGCTGGGGCCTTAGAAATATCTCAGCAGCCTTACGGGATGGGAATTATGATCTCTTTTTACAGACAAGGAAGTGGAATTCTGGAAGTCATTTTTCAACTTCACATACCTCCAGTAGACAATTACAGACCTTGGCACCATGCCCACATTATCATCACCTTTCGAAGGAGCTGTGACATAGTTCCAGAAGTAGAGATTGTGATTGTGTGTGTGTTGCTCTGAGCTGGCAGAGACAAGCAGGATCCTTTCCAAAGCATCTCTTACCCCTAATCATGGACCTGACGCCTGTGTTGGGTAGACAGGGTGTTTCTGGATTGTTTACCCTGCTGGGGCTTGTGGTGACCATATGACCCCTTTGGTTTACAGTTGGGACCTCTGACTGCAGCAGGATGGCCCAATGGAATCAGCTACAGCAGCTCGACACACGGTACCTGGAGCAGCTTCATCAGCTGTACAGTGACAGCTTCCCGATGGAGCTGCGGCAGTTTCTGGCCCCTTGGATTGAGAGTCAAGACTGGTAAGTCCTTCCTGAGAAACTCCCCAAGTTGTTAGGTTTTGGCTTGCATCAGGAAGCATGATCTGTTCTAGCTTAACTGTGTGCCATTTCATTGAAAAACGTATGGGTACAGGTGACGGGGTGAAAGATCAGGAGATAAAGAGCTATTCTTGACCTTGTGTGAACATCTTCTATATTAGAAGCACACACATCGGACCACCTGCTTGCTAGTGGGTGTTTCTAGGACTGATTTGGATCTCACTAACTTGGTGAGATCCTCTGTGTGTTCTCTGATGCTCTGGAGATGTGCTACCAGTATTTATCTGGATGAGAATTCTGTCATGGGTTGAAGTTGGGTCCTTGCATATGATTTCCCTTTAATTAAAAGAAAGAGACAGAGTAAGAGAAATGGACTTGTTCATAGAGGAGATAATGGCACAGAATTCCAACAGCTGTTTCCTTCACTTCAGCATGTTCAGATTCAACTGTTAATTTTGGCTTAAATCAGGGCTATGACCTAGCTTTTCCAGAATTTGGTGAGGGCCAGGAAGGTGATTCAGAGCTATTGGAGATGGGCCGTCCTACTCTGGGATTGCTCATTTGCTACTAATAATCTGACCACAGAGTTGACTGAGAATTTAAAGGAAAACACCATGCAATATTCTGTATAGACTATGAGTGGCTAATAGTATCTAGAATAATTTTTATAGTGATTAAATTGCTGATCGGTATTGTTGCCAAGCAAGTTAAACGTAAAATGGTGAGTGGATTAAAGTATTGGGTTTGCCTTGCGTTTTATTTTTCCTCCTTCACCTGGGTTTTTTCCCCAGGGATGGTAACGTGGGTGTGTGTGTAGATTTCAGAGTCATTCTTTATCGTTCTTCCTTTTCCTAGGGCGTACGCGGCCAGCAAAGAGTCACACGCCACTCTGGTGTTCCACAACCTCTTGGGTGAGATTGACCAGCAGTACAGCCGCTTCCTGCAAGAGTCAAATGTTCTCTATCAGCACAATCTGCGGAGAATCAAGCAGTTCCTTCAGGTGTGATGAGAACCTGACCCAGCAGAGAAGGGTTTTAGCTTTCTCTCCTGGAAGTATTTCTTTTCTCATTTGAGAACCTATCTTGTACTTGAAATCAAAGAAGTAATTAGCCCTGTTACCAAATCTTTGTGTACTCACCCAAGGGCATCATTACCTGAAATTCACTTCTTCGGTCAGTTGAAGTAATAGTGATTATTATGTTAATATTACATTAACATGTTAATAACGTGATTGTAACCAGAGCCTCCCCTCACCGGAAGATGAGGCTGCTTACTTTTCATGTTAAAGGTTTGGCCGTAATTGGACGCAGCAGGACCTAAGCCCAGGGTAGCAGACTGGCCAAACCATCAGAGGAAGTGCCTTCTCTCGCAGCCCGACAGACCGCCGCCTTCCCTTCTCCCCTCGTCCCCCACTGATCGCAGCCAGGATTTGAGGCCTTTGTTTCCCTGTTTCATGTAGTAAATGTTACGCTCAATGTAGGAAGACTGTAGCTTTAAGCCAGCAAAATTCCCATCCACATCTCCTTAGTCTACCACTGCTTTTCACTCTCCTCCTGTTCTCCTTACAGAGCAGGTATCTGGAGAAGCCCATGGAGATTGCCCGGATCGTGGCCCGGTGCCTGTGGGAAGAGTCCCGCCTCCTGCAGACCGCAGCCACCGCAGCCCAGGTGAGACCCGGGCAGGAGATGCGCCGCCCTTCTCGCGTGCAAACATGTGCTCTCGTGTGGTCGTTAGGACGTCAGGACGCACGCAGCCCTCCGGGGCAGAAGTGGGTGTTAATGTGGGTGTTTGGGATTTTTGAATTTTGTACACTGAAAATCACTTAATTTTTTTCTGAATATATAATTTCTTCCCCTTAAAAAAATTAAAACATTGCAGAAAAAGTACAAGTAAGAAAGTTTCTTAAAAATTTGAAATGTCACTCATTCCCTCCATTATTTCTTCCCAAGAAACCAACATTAAGAGTCTGGTCTAAATCCTTTCACATCTTCCTCCATAAACTGTGCAAAACACACACACACACACACACACACAATTTAAATGGGCTTACTTTTCTTCATCTTGCTTTTTTCATTTAATGCAAATCCTTCTAAGTCAAGTAATATAAAGCGAACTAATTTTTTTATTTGCTGCTTCACCGTCTGGTGTGGAGCTGCCGAAACTCAGTCACCCCCTTCGATAGACATTCACTTCATTCTGTCGTTTTGTTATAAATGCTACTTGCAGTGTCCCTCTGTATAGATTCATGCTTTGATTTCTCTATGATAGATTTTTATAAAAGAAGTTTTAAACATTTTTTTTAAGGATCTTATTTATTTTTAGAGAGAGGGGAAGGGAGGGAGAGAGAGGGAGAGCAGCATCACCGTGAGAGAAAATCATTGATTGGTTGCCTCTTGTAAGCACCCCGACTGGGACTGAACCCACAGCCCAGGCATGTGCCCTGACCGGGAATCAAACTGGTGACCTTTCGCTTCACGGAATGGTGCCCAACCCACAGAGCCATGCCCGCGGGGACTCAGTGATGTGTTTTCAGAACGCAGCACGTGTGTGCGTGGTCTGTGGCGCTGTCATGTGGCAGCAGGTGTCTGTGCCGCAGCTCAGGTAGTAGCACTGAGAGGTATTCGTGACAGAGACTGAATGACCCACAGAGCCAAAAATGTCTGCCTCCTCGCTCGTAGAAAGTCTGCAGCCGCTGACCTGGGGCTGCCAGTGGACACCAGAGGCCTCAGCCCAGGCCTCTCTGTTATTTTCTCTGTGTCCGTCGCCTGGCATGTGCGCAAGTGTCTTTATGGGTGCAGCCCGAGGAGCTAGGAAGATGAGCAGACGTGACCCCTGCTGGCAGGCCTCTCGGTCGGGTGAGATTGTAGGCACACACACTCAATGTGAGAAAAACATGCAGGAGGACGTGAGTCATCCTGCCCAGGGAAGTCAAATAATGTCACCAGGAGAGCAAAAGTTGTACTGAGTTTGAAGGTGAAAGAGTTCAGGTGTGCTCCGGCGGCAGCACACGCCGGCTGAGTGGATGGTGTGTGGGGAAGCCATGTGAAAACACGGCGTGCGGGAAGGAGTGGGTGGTTCGGGCTGACTGACGTGCAGGGAGGGAAGGCTTCCGTGGTTATGAGAGTGTGTGAGACGGCCGTCTGTGCTGAGCTGGGGCGTTTACACCTGGAAGTGGCACTAGACAGCAGTTCACAAAGGAATCAGAGGTGCTGTTCTGCAGGTGACAGTGAATCACATCTGTTTCTCCTTTAAGTGCAGTACCAATCGAGAAACAGAATGGGAGTCAAATACAGATGAAAGTATCAGCCGTATTGTTGGTGGAACAAGACTGGAAAGCGTGGCGTGGGTGGGTAACCGTAGGCCTTTCTGACTCCTGGCCCCCGCAGTTAGATCTCGGGATGGAGACATTGGGTTTACAGAGCGGCTTTTCCCCAGCCATCCGCAGAGGCCTTCAGAGACCACAGACTCACAGAGATCGGTCTCCAGAACTGCTTCTAGAGACCAGGCCCTCACTCCTAGGAAGGCCAGGAGCAGGAGGAGACCTGCTCAATCTCGCCAATCAGATGAGTTGCCCCGTTTGAAGAAGTAGGGATGGAGGTGGCTTTCTCAAAACTTCTAAAGGGAGTCTGTATTCTGTGGGCTTGGGTAGGGACCATGGGAAAGGGAGAGAATGGCTCCCTGTGAAACTGGCATAGTTAGATCTGTTTTGGCGACTTCTGTTAGCAGTGTAGAGGCCTGATTGGAGGTGAAAGGATCAGAGGCACGAACATCAATCAGCAGCTGGGGTTGAAACGGAGGCAGTGGCACTAGAGATGGATTCGAGACTGCGGCACACAGAGTGGGAGCCTCTGGTGAGGCTGACGCCAAAGACAACCGGGGGCTTTGAACTTGGAGCACTGGGTGGACAGCGTCTGTCCTAGGCCCTCGGTCCCACGCCATCGACTGACATCTCTGGCCGGTGCCAGCGCTACACTGCCCTGAGCGCCGCAGCTGTTGTATGTGTGTGTGTGTTTTTTAAATCAGACAATATGCTGTTACTTTGACAAAAGTTATAACTTTCAAGTTTCATGTGCTACTTGGCCTTTTTAAGGTACCAGCCTCCCCTCCTACTCCAAGATACTGCCTCTTGATAATGGTATTTCACCACAGGACGAAATAATTCTTTATTATTCCACAGCAGTGTGCTGGACACTACGTGCATTTAAATAGGCATCCAAAGTCTGCTGTCCTAAGCTGTTGTGAAATTTTTAACATACTCACCTAGAATGAGCTTTCGGGAGGTGGGGACTTCAGCTCAACATGTCTCAGTTCAACATGTGGTCTCCTAGTGCAATCCACAGAGTAGGCCTACAGTATGACCTGGGGGTAGAAGGCCAAGGACGCAGGTGAGACGAGGTGAGAGCTTTTCTGGCGTCACACTGACAGCACCTGGAGGGCGCCAGCTGCCGCCTCTGTCTCCCTTTGTCTCCCGGTGGCAGCAGCCTCTCGAGCCAAACGGGAACGGGAGTGCCGTGGGACGGAGACTGGACGAGGTGTTTTTCTCCCCACGTCTCCTGCATTCACATGTGGCAACTCCCTTTTTGGCAGCAAGGGGGCCAGGCCAACCACCCCACAGCTGCCGTGGTGACGGAGAAGCAGCAGATGCTGGAGCAGCACCTGCAGGACGTCCGGAAGCGAGTACAGGTGAGGCGGGTCTGGGGAAAGGCCCCTTCTCCTGGGGGTATGGCCCGGGGGTTCTGCCTGTGTCTCTCTTTGAAGTTTTGGCTCCACTTTTCTCACAGCCTTTCTTTTCCGTCTCCCCAACAAGGAGCTGTTTTCTACCTCCATTCACGTTTGTTTTCACAGGATCTAGAACAGAAAATGAAAGTGGTAGAGAACCTCCAGGATGACTTTGATTTCAACTATAAAACCCTCAAGAGTCAAGGAGGCAAGTGAATCTTAGAGACGTTAGAAATCTCCTGTAGAAAGTGAGTTTGTGTTACCTGAGTTTCAGGAATTACTTGTCTCGACTCTGCGCTCAGACCCGCTTTTTGGGGGTGGGCGTTCTTAGGGGCTACTGTTGCCTAAGGGAGCCTGCTTACCAAGGGTAGGAGTGTTCCCTCCAGCCAAGAAGTTTTTCCTTCTGCTGCAGACATGCAGGATCTGAATGGGAACAACCAGTCAGTGACCAGGCAGAAGATGCAGCAACTAGAACAGATGCTGACTGCGCTGGACCAGATGCGGCGGGTACGCCCTGGGGCCGCCCCCGCCGCAGGCCACCTCCCTGGGGTGTCTGCATCTCCGGGCAGAACCGGCCTTGTTCCTAAGTTCCTCCCCTGGAATTTGACCGCAGCCTGTGGTTAGAGACGTTCTGAGGAAGTGTTTTCTGACTTTGTTTTGGTTTCCAACCAGAGCATTGTGAGTGAGCTGGCGGGGCTTTTGTCAGCCATGGAGTACGTGCAGAAAACTCTCACGGATGAGGAGCTGGCTGACTGGAAGAGGCGGCAACAGATCGCTTGCATTGGAGGCCCTCCCAACATCTGCCTAGATCGGCTAGAAAACTGGTAAGGGCTGAAAGAGAAGTTTTGCCTCTCTTTCTAGAAAGCTGGGCTGAATTATGGCCATAACTGCCGGTCCCAAGCGTTGGGGCCTATATCTCAAAGGTGGGGGCTGTTCTAAGGCAGATACAGCTCTAAGAGTTAACACTTTCACTTTATTTGGATGTTAAAAAAAACAAAGATATATTTATATTAGTATATTTTAAGTCTGTTTTATAACTTGACGTTTTTGGCTTAACTGTATTTAACAGACTAAATTAATAATCTAAAATGACACATGCTCTTTATAAAGGGAAAAAAGTTCAAATCCAGAGAATTAATAAAGAGAAGAAAAGTCTTCTCAAACAGAATTACCCAGAAGCACCTACAGCTAAGATTGTGGTGACCAGCACTCGAGACAGCTACTGTGGTAGATACGCATATAGAGATAGAAATCCAGACATTTTCACGTGAGTGGGATTGCTCTTTATACGCCCTTCCGTGACCCGCTCTCTTACCATTCGGCCAGCATGGCCCCGTGAGCACCCTTGATGTGCGAGGCCCGGGAAGGAACGGCTGCACCAGCTGAAAGGCAGTAGGAGAAAGTTGACGTCATGGAAAACCCAGATTCGCAGAGCATGGAACTGGAAATGCAGGGCAACTCTGTGTGAGAATGCCTTGCTAACCCTGAGTTTTGTTAACTTACTGAAGGCAGTTTTAAATGTTTTCTGATCAGAGAACCAAAAAGCTTAAGTTCTAGGAATGGGGGGATGAATGGAAGTGCCAGAGAGGAGCCAGGGAGCTCAGAAGTCCTGTCAGCTGTCCCGCCCCCCCCCCAGTGCCCCCCCCCCCCCCCCGCATCTTCTGTCTCCTCCGTCTGAGGTCGTTTAGTCTTCATTGAGCTAGTGGTAGGCCATCGAGGAGAGACACTAGTATTTCCTATTCTTGGGGACAGGCTTAACCAGCCTTTGTCTCCCTGTCCTCTTTTCTTGTGTGCATTCTGTCACCCTTTTGAAACATAAAGTCATATCCTTTGATCCATCGAAAGTTGATGTTGAAGGGCTCGGGGATCATGCAGTTCAAGACCTTCTCTCATGCAAGGGGACATCAAGCCCCACAATGGTGAAGGGACTTGGCCCAGGGTTGCACAGGTAGTGAATAGCAGAGCTAACTCAGACCCATCTTCTTGGGTTGTCTTACCTCCCGTCTCCCTGGTCCTCACATTTTGGTACAAGGATAAGTTAGGTTCTCCACGTGTGGGTTCTATGGCTTGTCACTTTCCAACGGTAACTCCTGAGCACCTCCTATGGAAACTCTTAAATATGGTAGCAGAGGTTTTGACACTTCTTCTTTTGTGCCCAGCTACCTCTTTGAAATGTAAAATTTTAGGAAGGGACTATTTTAAAAAGGCAAAGGAATTTATAAATTCCCCCTTTTTTATTGAATGCAGAGTAAATTCCCCCTTTTCTTATTTAGTTGAATTGTATGCCTACAGATGGTAAATGTTAGGTTATGCATATTTTACGACAATAAGAAAAGCCCCCCTTTCTTATTTAGAGGACTGCAGCGTGGTGCTTACGGCTGGGGTATTCCCTTCTTCCCCACCTCACGTACCCGTGTACCCTCCCTTCGGTAACTGGTAACTTCCTTATTTAATGGCAGGATAACCTCATTAGCAGAATCTCAACTTCAGACCCGCCAACAAATTAAGAAACTGGAGGAGCTGCAGCAGAAAGTGTCCTACAAAGGGGACCCTATCGTGCAGCACCGGCCCATGCTGGAGGAGAGGATCGTGGAGCTCTTCAGGAACTTAATGAAAAGGTAACTTAGAATCCTTGTCCCTCCCCCCATCACTGTCGCCCGCCCCCAATCGCATCCTTAACCCAGAGACGGGCTCCCTTCAGCCGCACAGGATGAAGGCTGGCCCCCCACTGCGCAGTGAGTGAACTGCTGTCCGCTCTCCCTTTCAGTGCCTTTGTGGTTGAGCGGCAGCCCTGCATGCCCATGCACCCCGACCGGCCTCTGGTCATCAAGACCGGCGTCCAGTTTACGACCAAAGTCAGGTGGGCCATGGACTTCCACTTTTGGTAGCTGGTTTATGGAGGGACGTTCTTCGGACGAAAGCACAGTCGGAGGCCAGGGCTGTTCTTCGCAGGCATCTCAGGCAGCACCGAGGCGGGTGTGGAATTCGCTGGCGTAATATGAACTCGATTTTTGTTTCCTCCGCCAAAAGCTAAGGAAGAGTCATCTTTTTGAGGTTACCAGGCCATGTCGTATAACGTCAGTCCTGGAGTCTGGGAACACAGTGTTTCCTTCTGCCCCTCGAAGGGGGCAGAATAATGCCAGTCGTTTTCTGGACTTGGAGCCTGCTTCTCCCCGGGTATTTTCAGGGAGGGAGTAAGGCTTAGTGGTGTAGAGCTAAGGGGCACCGCAGGGCAAGTGGGTGGTGGGCCTGCGGTGGCGCGTTACTTTCACACTCGAGTCAGACAGGTGTGCTGGGGTTTGCCCTCCTGCGGTGGAACTTCCCACTCAGAAACTCGGTGTGGTGTTAGGTTTCAGGTTTAATGGAAAGAAAAGCAGCTGCAGAGCACGTATGACTGTAATGGCTTTTATTATCCTTTGCTGAATCTCTCACAACTTTGTCCAAGTTCTTACTTCTTAGGCTTTTTTTTTTTCAGTACCTTTGGCCTAAAGGGAGGATGCTTCACTTAACATCAAAGACAGTACTGGCAGAAAGAGGAATTCGGGGTTGTCATTATTCACCTCTTAAAAATGAAGAGTTATAAATTTTATGTTTCTTTAGCTAGACGTTGTTAGGGGAACCTTATGATGTTTTGTTTTGTTTCTAAACTAGATTGTTTTTTTTCTTTGCTCAGAAATTTTTCTTCTCTTTTTGGTAATAGATTGCTGGTCAAATTCCCTGAGTTAAATTATCAGCTTAAAATCAAAGTGTGCATTGACAAGTAAGTACCCTTTACCTTAGCCCTTTTTCCTTTTTTTTCAAGTGACAAATGAGAGCTTTGACAATCATCATATGAACTTCAGAGACTTTCTCTCCCTTTAGAGATCTCTGTTTCTTTGAACAAAAGTTCTCATCAGACTTACAGTGCGCTGTCATTTACGCGCCTGAATAGAACCAGAGTTAGTGGTGCCGATGTGAGCTGTGATTGTTGTGGTGACTTTGAGTCCTTCCTTTTCTTTCATTTTTTATTTATAAATGTAATTTATACATATTATATAAAACTGAATATGAGGAAAATGGATGTTTTAAATTGTTCTACACTTCACCATGATAGAATAATTTTCAGAATTTGACAATACCTTTCAAATATTAAAATACACATAGCTCTTTTTTATTTAAAGATTTTATTTATTTTTAGATAGAGGGGAATTGGAGGGAGAGAAACATCAATGTGTGGTTGTCTCTTGTGCGCCCCCGCTTGGGGACCAGTTCTGCAACCCAGGCATGTGCCCTGACTGGGAATCAAACCAGTGACCTTTTGGTTCAAAGGCCAGCACTCAATCCACTGAGCTACACCAGCCAGGGCAAAATACATATAGCTTTTCAAAAAATATTTATTTATTTTTTTTAGAAAGAGGGGAAGGGAGGGAGAAAGAAAGGGAGAGTAACATTGGAGATACATCGATAAATATACCCCCACATGGGGCCCTGGCCTGTAAGCCTGGCTTGTATTCTGACTGGGAATTGAACCAGAACCTTTTGGTTCACAGGCCGACACTCAACCCATTGAGCCACACCAGCCAGGGCTAGTATATAGCTATTAAAGAGATTAGAAAACAGAAAATGGCCCTGGCAGGGTAGCCCAGGTGGTTAGAGCATTGTCCTGATATACCAAGATTGCAGGTTCAATTCCTGGTCAGGGCAAATGCAAGAATCAACCAATGATAGCATAAATAAGTAGAACAACAAATTGATTTTTTTCTCTCTTTTCCTCTGTCCCTAAAATTAATAGAAAAATAAAAGAGAAATATATTCATTGTACTTTTATTTTCACATAATTATTTATTTGGAAATTATACTAGAATAAACTGGAAAGTAATTACTAATGAAATAAGGGACTTGAGGAAGGTGGTAGGTTTCATAAATAAATAAATAAATAAGCAAAAATCAATAGCTTCAACCATATGTTAGTATTAACCTATCTTATGTTAGAAATATAATAGGAAAATGATCTCACAATAAGCAAAAAAAGTAAAAATGTATTGTGATCAGCTTAACAGAAACGTGTAAAGTCTGTTTGAGGAAGACATTTCAGTGAGGAAGGGAGAGTGTAAAAATGGAGACAAATAAGCAATTAATGATACCTCACAACTTGATATTGTGGAATTAGAGAAGTTAGTTTTACTGTCCATGAGAATAAATTCCAGGTGTATTTATGTGTTTAAAGAAAAGTATCTTAAAAGTAGGCAGGTGTATAAGTAATGGTGGCGAAATGGCCACATGGTAAAACCACTCTGGGAAACAGTCTGGCAGTTTCCTAAACCGTAAACGTGCACCTCCCTGCGTCCCAAACTTTCCGCTCCGAGGTGTTAACACAGAGAAATGAAAGCGCACGGGCACATGTGGGGGCTGTGAACAAATGTCCATTTGTAGGTCGATGTCTGTGCACAGGCGAACGAATAAACCGGTCTGTGGTGTATCCGCAGAACGGAGTGTTGCTCACACACAGAAGGGAACGGACTGTTGGGACACGTGAATAAATCTCAGAAAAATTATGCTGAGTGGAAGCATCTGGAAGAAATACAAAGTACATAGGATATATTTCCATTTATGCAAAATTCTAGACATGCAAATGAATCTGTAGTGGCTGAAAGCAGATCAGCCGTTGCCGAGGAAGGGGGTGGGGTGGGGTGGGGTGGGGGGGTGGGAAGTAGAGCGCAGACAGGTGCGGGGAAACCGAAAATGGCAGGTGTGCTCCTTATCTCGGTGGGGCTGATGTTTCGACAGGTGTACATCGTATATATGCATCTATCAAACCGTATCAAATTGGGCATTTTAAATGGCACAGTTTATTGTTCATCAATTACACATCGAAGCTATAATACAAAAGGAATGTTTTTTTAAAAAAAGAAAGGTAGGTTAGACATAGGGAGACTATGATGATGAAGACTCTGAAGTTCTAAAATGGGATATATGGAAATATATCTTCTGAGTGGTTTAAAAACTGATCAGTATTTATTTGTAAACACACTTGGAATACACTGTTTAATAAATAGTAACTATTTTTAATCCTAAAAAAGTAAGAGAATATGTAGCAATGGAGACTTTCAAAACAGTATAAAATAATAAAAAGAAGGAAAAGACCAAGAAATGTGACTATTTAAAAAGACTACATATTAAAAACACAGAGTTAAAGAGCAATGGACACACAGGGAATAATAGTATATCAACCGGGACCATCTGGGTGGCAGGTAACAGTGAACCCTCACAGCAGATCCAGGGGAAGGTACACAGTAAGGAAGTCTGCCCCCCAGCGTAACCGGAAATGCAGAGTTAGGCCGGCTTCCTGACAGTGAGATTAGTGACTCACTGACAGCATCAAGGACCCAGAACCTCCTGTCTCTTCTCTGTCATCATAGTGTCTCCTGCTTTCCAAGGTCCCCTTCTGGGTTGCAACACGATTGCTTGTGACAAAGGCCACACGCTTCCTTGCTCATGTTCAGCTGAAGCTCAGGAATGTGTTAGTTAATCCGGCCTGGGGTACAGTTCCTTCTGAGTCTAACTGAGACTGTGTAGGTCACGTCCTCACCCCCCTGGACCTCTGCACTGTGGGCATGCAGTGCTCTGATGGACATGATGAGCAGCGTCCAAGTTCAGTTAGGAAGAGGGCAGCAGGTGTCGGGTAGGCGACCAGCTGTGTCTACTGCGTGAGCATGCACAGGGTTGTTATATTTCACACGTATGATGTAATTGAGTAGCGTATCGAAATTCCCAGCAGCACAGCCATTTTCTATCAGAGTAAATTACTGGGGTTGAAAGTAGATTTTTCTGAAGAAACCCAGGGACTGTCTTATTAACACGGGTTTGTGTTCTCAACAGGGACTCGGGGGATGTAGCCGCTCTCAGAGGGTGAGTTCAGCCTAGAGGCTTCCTTCCGTTCTGTTCGGTCTAACTTCGTCCTCCGGCCCCCCAGTCACTTACGTGGTGGGTTTTTCTCCTGTGATTCAGATCCCGGAAATTTAACATTCTGGGCACAAACACGAAAGTCATGAACATGGAGGAATCCAACAACGGCAGCCTCTCTGCAGAATTCAAACACTTGGTATGCTGGGGAAACCTGCACCCCCATCTCTGTGGGCCCCTGGCAGAGGGAAAGGGGAGGGGCGAGAGCCTCACGTGACAGGGATGCCCTTTGCTTTCCTTACAGACCCTGAGAGAGCAAAGATGTGGCAACGGGGGCCGAGCCAACTGTGACGTGAGTTTTACTGGGGGCGGAGGCCAGCCTGGAGGGTTCTCTCCGAGGGGGAGAGAAAAAGGGCCTAGAATTACAGCCGCCACCCAGCAGTTTCAGCTGCAGTCATTCAGAAAAGTCACCGTGGACCAAAACGACACGATCAGAAGTCCCATCTGCCCTGGGTTCTCAGGCTTGGAGATCAATTTCCTCGATCGCCCCAGGAGTCAGATCTTGGAGCAGTAGGAGTGGAAAGTACCCCTGCGTGCTACCCACACCCATTTAGTGACACGGGGGCCTGCTGCTGGCCGGGGCTTTCCAAATTCCTCTTCCAGTGCCTGCCAGCTGGCACCACTTGGCTCCATTTTTTTATGACATTTTTCTCACTGAGGTGGGATAGAAGGATGTAACGAATCCGAGCTAAAACAGTTTTAAAAAGAAAAAGAGCAAAACCTATCTGTTGTTTATCCCCCTTATTTTTTCTCTGCCTCCCACTGATTCAGATTATTGGATTCTCCGTGTCAAGAATAAACTTTAAGAAAAATAGGCAAATGTAACCAAAAACTAGTTTTTAATCTTTTAAGAAAAATTGTGACACCCTGCTCTTTTTCTGGTATTTGTCTCTGAGCCATTTTTTTTCTCTCTTCTCTAAAATGTAGCCGGTCTTAAAAAACAACAAATTAGATTTATAATGCTTGACAGTAAAGAGTGAAGTAGTTTATGTTCAGTGATATGTTAAAATGTATATGGCATTGTTTGTTTGGAAAAAAGCAAGATGCAAAATAATCCAAGTAGTATATTAGTATATTCCTTTAAAAATATACTACACTGCTTTTTGTATATTCGTGTGTGCATTAAAAAATTCTAGAGGCATGGACAAGAACTAGAGGGGTGGAAATGGGAGCGAGGTGGGGAGGTCTGGGTGGGTGGGCTGGGATGGGAGTAAAAGACAGAAAACTGTAATTGAACAACAATTAAAAATTTAAAAAAAAATTCTAGAGGATGCTCTGGCTAGTGTGGCTCAAAGGATTGAGCACTGGCCTGCGAACCAAAGGGTCGCTGGTTGATTCCCAGTCAGGGCACATGCCTGGGTTGTGGGCCAGGTCCCCAGTAGGGGGCGCTCGAGAGGCAGCCACACATTAACCTTTCTCTTCTCCTTTCTCCCTCCCTTCCCCCTGTGTAAAAATAAATAAATAAAATCTTTTAAAAAAATTCTGCAGATCTATACACCAGGCAGCGCTTATGAATTTGTGCTGCTGTTAGTATTGGAGGCTACTCTATACTGTCTCTGTATTATTTGCATTTTAAACTGAACACATATTACCTTTAAAATCAGAAAAAGAATATTTTAAAAATGAATTGAAATTTCCACTTTTCGAAATTCATTGGTAACTCTTGTTTGAAACAAGGCTGCCGCTGACAGTGGGAGTACAGATCGTTAGGGCTGCAGCGGAGAACCATGTGTCCTTAGAAAACGGACACACCGTATACGTCAGCAGGGCCACTCCTGGAAGTTAGCAATAGGGAAAGCGTTGCACGTGTGTCCCAGGAGACATGTGCAGAATGTCACAGTGGCATGATGACAAGCCCTAAACACGTCACATGAATACTCGCCTACGCCAGGACGGGTCAGCGATCTCTGGTGTAGCCACGTGATAGGACACCACACAGCAGTGGAAATGAGTAGGATCCCTGACACACACCCACACAGATGCGAAAAGGGAGTCACCAAAGAATGCATGGCGTGTGATTCCGTGTGTATAAGGGTCACAGCATCTAAAATAAACTATGTATACTGTTTAGAGATATAGTTATGGTGAAGCCATAATTATAAAGCTAGGAAATGATAAACCCAAAAAGATAAAGTAGCAGTTACACCTGAATGAGGAGGGCAGGGAACAGATTAAGGAAAGACCCAGAGGATCTCAGTGGTAATGGTCTCTTCCTTAAACTAGGTGGCAGGTGCACAGCGTCCATCATTTTGTTTCTCTCTGCACCTCGCCCATCTTACAAGTGACCGGTCGGCTCTGTAATATTATAAAACCCAGTGAGAGATCAGGGTGAGAGCTGTCACACTGGCGAGTCCTGGTGTTGACGGGCGCATATGGGGGCCCGGGCCCTGGCGGTTTGCTTGTGGCCACCCAGTGGGTTACCCTCGTTCGTGCAGCGTGGCTGTGGTATGTTACTCTGCTCCCCAACGCTGTCAGTCCTGAATGCCGTTCTCCGTGCCGTAGGCCTCCCTGATTGTGACTGAGGAGCTGCACCTGATCACCTTTGAGACTGAGGTATATCACCAAGGCCTCAAGATAGACCTAGAGGTGAGTCCTGAGGCAGAATGGGGATGTCGCCATATGCGAGGGTCAGGACAAGACCTTCTGGGTGGGGTTTTACTGCAGAAGGGGGATGATGACTCTGTGTAAGGCACTGTGTTTGTTTTTTGCTTGTTTTTCTAAAAAAAACCCTTTAATACCCCATTCGAAAGTGCAGTTCTGCCTGAGTGCTTAGAAGACACATGTATACTCAGCTGTAAGCAAACTTGATACGAAGGTCTGTATTTAGAAATTGATGGTAGCTAATTTCTAAAGTTTGGGCAAAATATAGTTAAATAGCTAGTGTTTTTAGCACACAGAAAATTGTGGCCTTTGCATTTTCCTCTCCCGATGTTCTTGATCTTTAAATTAAAGATACGCCTGAAACAGCAGGGACCCTAGTCTTTGATTTCTGGAGCCTCTCCGCTCACCGGGCAGACACGGCTCCTGTTCGGGGAGGACCCGTGGCCCGTGAGTCCAGCTCTGAGCCAGTCAGGCTTTACCCACCCCCGGCTGCAAGCAGACCACAGCCCGAGTCCTTGGCCCGTGCTCAGCACCCTCCCGCCTCTGGTGGCAGTGGTGGTGGCTCACAGCACGGCCTTTGGCTCCAAACCCCAGAGACACCGGTGGAGAGATTCTTGGAGCCGAGAGGGCCATCTTTCTCACCCACTCATCTCCCGCCCACCCCACAGACCCACTCCCTGCCCGTGGTGGTGATTTCCAACATCTGCCAGATGCCAAATGCCTGGGCGTCCATCCTGTGGTACAACATGCTGACCAACAACCCCAAGGTCAGCGCCGTGTCCTCTGGGGGGAAACCTGCCTTCTCCCCCCCCAGCTCCTTGCTGCCCGGAGGCTGTTGTGTGGCCTTGAGCAGGCCCCGCCAGCGCTGCCCTCTCATCTAAGTGAGCAAATGTGTCGTTTTCGCCAGAATGTGAACTTTTTCACGAAGCCCCCCATCGGAACCTGGGATCAGGTGGCCGAGGTGCTGAGCTGGCAGTTCTCTTCCACCACGAAGCGAGGGCTGAGCATCGAGCAGTTGACCACGCTGGCAGAGAAACTCCTAGGTCAGCACTTCACCTCCTTTCCCTCCTACACTCCTCAGAAAAGGGGCCCGTCTGTGGGGCCCTTCATTTAAGAAAGGTGACTGAGCAAGGCTCCTGGTCGGGGCCAAGGGTGCAGGCCCCGCAGGGGGAGCTGGGTGTGGAGGAAGTTGGCCTCCTGGTGATCATTCTTACCAGCTGGGTGGCAGATGTCTTTTCCCTTGGTGGCGTCTCCGTCACCCTCCCTGGGCCCTACTTTGTCTAATCTCAGGATGATACACGAAGCGCGTGCTAGAGGGTAGAGCTACAGGCCTCGCGTCCCTGTCCTTTTCTTCAATAAACTGGTTTGTTTTTCATTTTTTTTCCTGGAAAAAATTTTAGTAGAATATTTTATGTGCTCCCTGGACTGTGAGTAGCTTTGTCCTGTGCTGTCACCAAATGTGACCCTTTAATACCAGCTATCGCCTTATTAGTGTGTGGGTGCGTGTGCTCGCTTGTGTAAGCACACGTGTGCATGTGGGCACCTGGTGGCCACCTTCAAATACAGGAAAACCGGTGGTTTCATGGCCCATTGAGACAAATGTATGTGAGTATTGTTCTGTTTCAAGAAATAAGATCTTCATTCAAAGCCGGAAATTACACTGCTTTATTCTTTTTTCCTTCAGGACCTGGTGTGAACTATTCAGGGTGTCAGATCACGTGGGCTAAGTTTTGCAAAGTAAGCAATCTTGTCAGCTCCTTGCCATCACATCTTGGGAGCAGGTGTGGGAGGTGGTGCTTACCTGTAGGGTTGTCACGGAGGGCACTGGGCACAAAGGTCCCAGACTCGTAGTCTAGCGGCCAGTAGGCCCCACCTGGGGACAGCCAGGCCCGAGGGTGTTGGTGGCACTGAGCCCCGAGGAAGGAAGAGGCTAGGGCGGTGGTGGACTTGACTTTCCATTGTTCTTTTCCCCAGGAAAACATGGCTGGCAAAGGCTTCTCCTTCTGGGTCTGGCTGGACAATATCATCGATCTGGTGAAAAAGTACATTCTGGCCCTTTGGAACGAAGGGTAGGTTGACACTCTGGTGTCTGGCAGCTTGCAGAGGTGTGATGAGTCACCTGCCCTCTTGGCAGGCCTGGGGCTGGGACCCCTTCCATCCAAACCTACTTGCTGTTTCTCTTCGGCTCCAGGTACATAATGGGCTTTATCAGCAAGGAACGGGAGAGGGCCATCTTGAGCACCAAGCCCCCAGGCACCTTCCTGCTAAGATTCAGTGAAAGCAGCAAGGAAGGAGGCGTCACCTTCACTTGGGTAGAGAAGGACATCAGTGGTAAGCTTGGCTGCTCCCCCCACTCCTTTGCTGTTGCTAGTTCCAAGCACCCACTGCCCTCTAGTGGGCAGAGGTGGCCTTGCACCTCCTGCCTGAGGCTTGCAAAATTTAGGGGTGACTTCTTTTCTCAAAATTCTCCCTGCGGAAGGATTAGTTTTCCAATTTTGTTTTGCTCGCTCCAGGGGCTAATATTTGCCTAAAAATTTGCAATTTAAGTTTTAGTCTTCATCTCCTTTCTTACCTATCCTGTTCCTGTATGTTATGCAAGTTGTTGTTTAAGTGTATTACCTGTGGCCCAGCCGGGTAGCCTCTCCAGAAGCCTGGCGAACATGTTCGCAGTGCCAGGAGGCTGGGCAGGATGCCCGGGGTGCCCGGCCGCAGGGTGGCATCATTCCCCCTCCCGTACCCCACCCCCCGCAGGGAAGACCCAGATCCAGTCGGTGGAGCCGTACACCAAGCAGCAGCTGAACAACATGTCGTTCGCGGAAATCATCATGGGCTACAAGATCATGGATGCCACCAACATCCTGGTGTCGCCCCTGGTCTACCTCTACCCTGACATTCCTAAGGAAGAGGCGTTCGGAAAGTACTGTCGGCCAGAGAGCCAGGAGCACCCCGAGGCCGACACAGGTAGTTGTTGATTTTCCACGTCAGGCCCTTCTGGGGAGAAGGGGGAGGCTGTAGGGTCCTTGGAGAACGGACAGGTGAGTGCCTGCAGACCCAGTGACCAGAATTCCTCTTTATGGGAAGGCACTTTGCAGAGGAGAGGACTCAGAGTCACCAGTCTGTACCCCCCCAGGCAGCATCTCCACCCCCCAGACACACCCGAGACGCTGCAAAGAGAAAGCAAGGGTAGAATTCTTCAGTAATAGGTGCCCAGGCAGCAGAGCGCGCCTCACCTAGCAGGTGCTGGGAGGCTTGTGACCCAGACCTCAGTCTGGCGCACTTCCTTTTCCCCGTCACTGGGCGCCGTCAGCAGCCTTGAGTGGGACGGAGAAAGGCGCCCTGGAGGAAATGAGTGTTCGCAGCAGCAGCTCCGAGAGCGGAGTCAGGAGGGCGGTGATTGAAGGGCTGGATGGTAACCAGTGGGAGGGCTGTGCAATGCGGTATGCAGACTGTGCAGCTGTTGAACAGGAGATATTTTTAATGCGTCCGTGTAAGTTGTATGCGAGTAGCTGAGTATTGAACCTGTAACCTGAAGGAGCACTGCCTTCAGCGTGGAGGGGCGGAGCCCTTCTGGCCTGGTCCCACCTGTGTTCCTGCTTTCGACTCTCCGGGTTCCCTGATGAGGAATCTGTGATTTGCCATTTTTGTTTGTATTTAACTTTTCTTAATCACGCAGCCAACAGTGGTTTAACGTGACCCCGTGAGGTTACCTTCCCTGCCCCGGCTGGTGTGGAAAAGACGGTGTTTGTGCCGAGAGCTCGCACACGAACTCCCCAGCTTCGCTCCTGCTTTCTCGTAGGGATTCCCTCTGGAGAACTTCTCGGGGTGGGAAGAGGAGGAAGTGGAAGAGGGAATTTGAGCTAGTCGACAGTTGGCTTTCCTTTCCCCTTGTTCTGGTTTTGAGTTTTGTTCACATTCTAGAAGAGTTTAGCTCTCACTTCCTGTCTGCCACTTATCTCTCTTTCCATGCTGTGCTTCGGTTGGGAGGTGTGTTTATCAGCCCTCGTCACGCTGCTCTTTGTTCCTCCTGCAGAGGACACTCAGGTCCATGTGCTGGTCCTCCAACTAATTAAGTTTTCAGGGTCCAAGTCCCCAGTCCGAGGCTGTGTCCTCTGCAACCATCTGCCCCTCCTGTGTGCCAGGCAGGCACCAGCCTTTCCTGCCTGGAAACATCGGTGTTTCCTGAGGGGCAAAATGCCTGTCATGAAACAGGAACGAGTGATTTGAGGGCTTCGCCTGCCCCTGGGGAGGCGGGTGTGGGCTGAGTGCAGAGAGGGGCTCAGCACGGTGAGCCCGGAGCCTGGGGGTGGGGTAGGCGGGGCACGCAGGGGTGGCAGCGTGTGCCTGGAGCCCTGTATTAACACGGGGGTCCCCAGGCAGGTGGGCCTGTGACTGTTTCCTTTCTCCCCCCGTCACAAAGTGTTACTGTCTCCCTCTGAGGGAGGTAGGTGGTTTTCCAGGACTCTTCCTTCCTCCTTGCTCCTCCGTAAGCCCACAAAGTCCCTCCTTGTGGTTTGGGGAGAGAGACCCCTCTTAGAAACGACAGATCCCTACCGTACACACTGGACAGAGCACGCGCGTAACCTTGAATGGAGCCATAAATCAGCTTAGTCCCAGCCCTCCCGGGCTTGAGCTGCCCCTTCCCAGGCTGAAGCTGCTTTCTCGGCTGCCTCGGTCACAGGGTTAGACCCTCTCTGTCTGGGGCTCAGCTACCCAGAGGCCTGGGCCAGATGGGGCTCCGGGACACCAGCACCCGCCTCCGTGGCCTGTGTGGGGCTGCACTGCCCGAATCTACTTCACAGCCAAAAATCGAACTTAGGGGCAGGGACCTGAGGGCCCCTTGGCTGTGTGTTTTCTCAGACGGTCGTCATCCGTCCCGATCCCTCAGTTTCTACAGAAGCCTCTCGCTTTGTAAATGTGCCTCTCTCCACCCACCTCACTGCACCCCGTGCCCCAAGTTTTGTGCCAGTATCTCCAAGCTTCCCTGGCCTCTCGGTGTAAGCACGGAGCACTGAAAATGCATTTCTTCCAATTTTCACACGTCTCATTACAGGACAAGGGTTATAAATGACGGAAATGGGCGCCCCCTCTCTTCCCGGTCCCATCTATTGTGTACATGAGGGGCGAAGCGTCCAGCCCCAGGTTCTGGGCTCCTGTCTTCCAGTCCAGAGTCCACAAACATCCCCCTGTGACAGAGGCTGCTTTCTGTGTGACATGGTTACCCAGCGGGAGAGTTGCTGACACCCTTGCCTAAAAACATAGTAGAGGCAGATTAGTGCCAGTGGGAATGGAAGGTGTGACCCTTGGCTGTGGAACCACGCGCATTAGAGGCTTCGTGTCCCCTGAGAGGCCTGGTGGCGCTGGTACCCGAACAGGGTGCCCAGGCCACAGAGCTCTGCCCCTGCGTGCGGAGAAGCATCTGAGCCAGACGGCCGGGCCAGCAACTGCCCCCAGACACACCCCCGCAGTCAGGTGTCGGCACGGTCCGGGCACAGGTCGGTGAGGGTGTGCTGTGCAGTCCTGCGGCTAAGGAAAGCTCTACCGAGAGAATTGAGCTTCCTTCCAAGCTGCACGTGCCTCACACATCGAACAGTGCACAGTGAGGAGGGGCAGCCTCGGAGCGGTCCCTGCTCGCAGACAGAGTGAGTTTCCAGGCAGCCTGGCGAGGCAGCCGGCTTCCTCCCGCCGGGCACCAGAATGGGGTCCCGACGAGTAAGCCCCTGTTTTCCTCCTCCCAGGTGCCGCCCCCTACCTGAAGACCAAGTTTATCTGCGTGACACCGTAAGTGGCTTCCTTTCCCAATTTCACCTTCATTTCTAATGTCCTCAGTTCCCCCTGGGGTGGGACGCTGGGCACGAGTTACCCCACAAAGGGTTGGAAGGCCCTGGGCTGTGTTTAGTACTCCAAGTGACCTGGTGTGTTTAAGAAGTTTGAGCTTTTATTTTTCCGTTGGAGACCAGAGTTTGATGGCTTGTGTGTGTGTGTTTTGTTCTTTTTTTCTTCTTTTTTTTTTTTTTTACCCACTGTGCCTTGTCAACCCGGCCCTCGCCGTCCCGCTGCTCCCCTTTCCTACAGAACGACCTGCAGCAATACCATTGACCTGCCGATGTCCCCCCGCACTTTAGATTCATTGATGCAGTTTGGAAATAACGGTGAAGGTGCCGAGCCCTCCTCGGGAGGGCAGTTCGGTGAGTATTTGGTTGGCAGGCGTCCCTGTGAGGGAAGTTGGTCCCCCTGGGGTGACCTCCCGTGTGCAGAGCCGAGCGCTGGTCATGCGGCTTGTAAAAGGGGCCTGAGATCGGCGTTCTCCACCAGCAACGGGCCGTGACGCGCATTTAAGTGTGAATTTCTAGTAGTCACGTTAAAAACAGTGAAAAGGAACAGGTGAGGTTAATTTTAATATTTTCTATTTAGCCCAATAAATCCAAACAGCTGTCATTTCACTGTGTAAGAGGAAAATGGATGAGGCTTCTCGCACTGGGTCTTTGCAGCCTGCCGGGTGTTGGTAGCTGCAGCCCCTCCCGTGTGGACCCCCCCCCCCCCCCCCCCGCGGCTTCAGGCTGCCACTTTCAGTGGGGAGGCCTGGTCGTCTCTGAACATACAGAGTTGCGAGTGACTCAGGTCAGCGGGGACCACCCTTCCAGAGGGCAAGACCCCGTAGAGAGGAGTGTGGATCTGGGCCGTCCGACTGTGCCCCTCCAGGGCGCAGGTGGCCTGAGCCTCCATCCCCCAAAGGGTGAGGGCTGTGCCCTGCTGGCTGGCTGGCTGAAGGGCTCAGGCAACTGACCCGGCTCTCCCTGTGTGTCCCTCCAGAGTCCCTCACATTCGACATGGAGCTGACCTCAGAGTGCGCCACCTCCCCCATGTGAGGCGCCGCGGGAGGACCGGAGCCGCAGAGAGAGACAGGGAGGTGCCTACCTGTGTCCCACCCCCACAGCCAACCCCCCCGGAGCGTCGGAACTCCCAGCGCTGTGGTTCCGGATTTGTCTGAATCTCCTCCTCCTGCTGTCTTTGAGCGATCTGGGCACTTTTTTCAAATAGAGAAATGAATGAATGTGGGTGATATGCTTTTATCTACATGCAAATTAAGAAAGCGTTCTCTGATACTGTGATCGGGGATGTGGAAGGGGCGGCTGGAGGGAGAAAAAGGAAACGCTGTTTCTTCTTTGCTCCCCGGCCCTCCTTTCTCAGCAGCTCGCTAGACAAGTGCCTCTGTGCGCGGCGTCCCTCCGCCGGTCTCCGAAGCTCATGCCACAGGCTGCCTCTAGCTGCGAACCCTGGCATTGCACTTTTAACCTTGCTAATGTCCAAATAAAAGAGAGGACTTGCAAAGCCCCTAGGTTTCTTTTTAAATTAAAAAAATAATAATAATTAAAGGGCAAAAAACATTGTATCAGCATAGCCTTTTCTGTATTTAAGAAAACTCAGTTGATGGCCTCCTTGGTGCTTTGGGCATTTGGCTTTCTCCAGGCTGAGACTTTATATAAACCCTGAAATGGGCTTCAGATCCTGAAAAGATGTCTGGAGCCGTGGTTTGGCCTTTGGTTTTGAAATAGGAAGGTTGAAGGAGAACCTAAACATTCTAGATTAAAAAAATAAACAAACAGGGTTTTTATTTTCCCTTTTATGTGTTGGCCTGTTAGTGGGTCGGGCTGGCCAGAGGGGTGTTTATAACTTGTCCCTCTCCTCCTGGGCTCGTGCCCTTGTTCCAGAGCCCAGGTGGAGCTGCAGGTGCCTTGTAAGGAACGGGATGGTTCTCCTTCCTTCCCCCAGTCCACCTGACCCCCTCGGGTGGCGTGGCTCCTTGCAGTGTCCAAAGGTCCCTCGCCCTGTTTGCTTTAGGACTCCTGGTCTCAGGACTTCCTGGAATAAGAGGGAGAAAGGTAACAGGTTGAACGTGACTCAGACTGTGGGGCCCCAACGAAGGGTCTGGTTGAGCTCAGGGAATGTGGTTCCTATCCCAGTTTTTTGGCGATTGCCTGCACCTGTAAATTACTTCTTCACGTGGCTAAGCCAAGGGCGGAGGCTCAGCCCGTCCGTGTGTGAGGGAGTCGCACCCAGCCGCCCCGCCCCCGACCGTTAACTACCACCTGTCCACTGGGGCCCCACAGCCGGGGCAGAACAGGTCAAATTTACTGTGTCCTTCAGAATACTTAGGAGCGTGGGGGCTGGTCTGTGATGTGGGGGCCCCTCTAGCCAGAGGCGTGGCTAGAGTGGGGCATCCAGAACCACTTTGTATCATTTGGTCAGTGTCTGTAGATGCCCAAATTGGCCAGCTGCTGAATTAAGGGGGTAAGGACCTTCTCTCCAAGACCAACGGGTTGCCTCGGCCTTTCTGCCCTCCTGCCTAGCAGTGGTTGGCACGGAGCCCTCCCCTCGCCAGCAGCACTCTTGTTCATGACTTTGACTCATGAAACGAGGGAAGGTTTAGACCTGTGGCAAGGAGCCGGGCGTCTCTGGAGCAGATGCAGCCAACTCGGCGCTTTGAGGCAGCATTCGTATCTGGTGGGTCTAACTCCGGTCGCAGCCAAGTTCTGAGAGGAGCCGAGACTTGGTCTGCTCGCTCTCTGAAAGAACCAGGTCCTCCAGAAGCTGCCGGTCTTCCCTCCATTGTCCACCCCCGCCTGACCCCAGCCCCACCAAGGGGTTCCCATCGATCGCTTAACCTACTTACACAGTGGTTTGTAAGCTGCTGTTCTGGCCACTGCATCCAATTCCAATGTATACTTCATAGTGTAAAAATTTATATTATTGTGGGGTTTTTTTTTTTTGTATATTGCTGTATCTACTTTAACTGCCCAAAATAAAAATGCATAGGACCTGTCTGATGGTGTGGCGGCTCCGTCTGGCCGGTGGAGGTCCCTCAGACACAGGGCAAGCCTGAGTCCAGAGTCCAGACAGGAGGCTGCGGCCTGGCGTGCGGGGGGGGGGGGGGGTGTCACCCGAGCCGCTCATCCCTGAGCGGAGCAGCCCTCCCCACCTTGTGGTGGTCACCAGCTTCCAGGTAAGGGCTCACTTGGGAGCCAGGGGTCACACTCCTTTGCACAAAGGCGTCAGAGTGGAGACCCCCCTTCTCTCTCTTCCTCCCTCCCTGCTCCCTCCCGGGGCCTTTGCAGCTGGGCCTCCCGTCTGGGGCCTGATAAGCCACCCCAGGCCACCCCCAAGGCCTGCCCTGCCACAGCGGCTCCATTATCACTCACTCTTCAGTCACTCCGTGGGGACAAACTAAACACCGAGCTGGCTGCTGCTCGGCCCGCAGTTAGCGGTGATAATTCACAGACACAGGCGCCCACTCTGCTCGCCCGCCCCCTCCCCCGGAGCCGGGTCCCACGGGCTGATCTGAGCACCGGTGTGAGATATACGAGCCGCCTTCCCCCAGCAGAGATGGAAGCGAGATTAGTTTCGCTCAGGCGGGGCTGGCGGCTGCTTCCCTCCCCGCCCACCCCCGGAGCCCTGCTCTGGGCCCCTGCGCCTCCCAGGGCGAGCTGCCAGCCCCTCTTCCCTCGCTTTGAGCTCCGAAATGCTCTCCCCTCCCCCCCACAGGGGCCCAGGGACAGCCCCTGGACCTTGGTGCCGGAGGGGTACAAATGAGGACCCCAGCCTCCAGCTCTCCTGCGACCCTTTCAGAACACAGTGGCAGCAGCGTGGAGCCATCTGCTGGTCTCTGGGAAGAGAGACTGTTGTGCGGTGACCCTGGCCCCCGGAGCGGGGGTGGGGGGATGGGGGTTGGTGGAGAGTCGCCTCGGCCCTGGGCCTTGGCCACTTCGAGATTGTTCATAGTGGTCACAGTTCTTCCCACCCTCATGTCACCTTCCCCTAGTCATCCCCGCCCCAACCTTTCCCAAGACCTCGAGTCCTAGCCCGTCGGTCTCCTGAGATTCACCGACAGTGTTGGGGTGGGGAGGGGTTGGCGCCCTTAAAGCCCAGACAAGAAGCAGCACGTGACAGGGCCGCCCCTGCAGGACGGAAGGGACAAAGCGCCACCAGGGCTCCCCAACCAGGAGCTTCAAACCAGCCATTTTATGAAAAAAATATTTTATTCAAAAACACTTTTCACAAATGTATGGCCTATGTACAAAGTACAAAAGACTCCCCCTTCTCATCCCCACCTGCCTCCAGAGGTTTAAACCCCTGGCGCCCGCCTGCCCGCAGTCAGCTGCCCCTGGCCTCGGGCCAGGTCTTCTCAGAGGGCGGAGCCCGCGGGGCTGGAGCCCGCCTGCTCCGACCACAGCCAGTTATGCAACTGCACTGAGGCCTCTTCCAGGTTCCACCGCCCAGCAGAGGAGAGGCCGAGATCGGCTCTCGCCCCTGCTCCAGGCCGCACGGGCTCTGGCATCCAGGGGAGAGGCTGAGTTGCTGCTGTCTCTCGCTGCAGGCTTTTTCCTGGATTGGAGGGGATCTGCCCTGCCAGTCCTGGGTGCCCTGTTCACGCACGAGGTCCTGGACCTCTCTTCCCCTCTCCTACCTCTGGTGTAAGCAAGAGAGGCGAGGAAAGAAGTCTGGGGCCCGTGGAAGGGAGGGGATATTAGGTGGGACGCGCTGGAGCGTGGGCAACAGTATTACGCTGGGGGGGGGGGGGCAGAAGGCTGTGAAATGACATACCAAGGCCAGCTTTGACAGGCCCGGCTCAAATGACCCATTTCTGCTGTGTTAGGGACATGGCCATGACCTAGATAAGCTCTCAGTCCACAAAAAGTCTGGAGTCCATAGTCATTAGATAAAGCATGAAGTATTACTCAGAACTGAACCCCCACCCCCTCCTGGGGGAGGAAACAATAGGCCAACTTGGGAGGCAAAGCTTCTAAGTCAGGAGTAAAGCTTGCAGACGTCACCTCTGTTCCCCTTCCTGATCATTTCGTTCGCCTGGCTGCTGAAGAGGGAGGCCCTGGCAGGGTTGGGGGACCTGCCCTGAGTACCCGACATGACAGAAGCAGCTCTGTCGCTTCCACAGGACACAGGCCCAGGGGGCTTTGGGAATAACTTGATCTGAGAAAAAGGTGGCGGCGGCGGCCGCAGCCACACACCCAGGACCACGAAGGCAAGGCGGGCACACCTCTCACACAAACGCACACACGTATGCACGCATGCGTGTGCTGTCTGCAAAGGCACCAATATGCAGAGCGACACTAAAATCACAATGAAAACGAACCCTTCACACGCGTCTTGCTTCCACAGAGAAGTGTGGGGTCCACACACTCAGGAGAGCGAGCCCCTGGCAGAGGTGAAGAGCCCCTCTGGTGGGGACAGGCGGGGGTCCAGACTGTCCATTGGGCGGCGGAGCAGCTCCTCCACGTGCCGGGCTACGTCCATGGTCTCGTCCAGGTCGAATTCTCCATCCTGGTCGAGGACCGGGTCGGGGCTGGGAGAGGGAGGGGGACGTCAGAGGGGGCTGGCCTGCCTCACCGCCACAGGCTCCCGGGGGCCGCCTCGGGCCTGTTCCCCACGCAGACTAGAGTCTCATGGGAACAAGACCAGCACTGTGAGACCCCTGCACCCCAAGTTGCATTAGCCAGTCCCTGGCTCTTGGAGAGGTGCGCTGGTCTCAAGTCTCCCTGCCTTGCTGAGTGATCTCGGGGGTCCACTTTCCTTTCCACATCCTCATCTGCAACTCATGACACAGGGGCCAGCTCTGCCCACCTGTGGCCCATTCCACCAAATCCCAGCACCTTTCCCTGCGCACCTCCCATGACCTGGGCCTCATTACCACCTAATCCAATCCTTCCAGCCACCTGTACGGCAAGCACTTATTTACCCTACTTCACAGAGGAGGAAATGAGGCTGGCCCGTGTTCAGAGTCTTGCTCCGGGCCACCTGGCTGGCGGGAGGAGTCGGATTGAAACTCCTGTCTTTGTGACCCCCAAGCCTACGGTGGTCCCCCTTGTAGCTTGAGCCTCCCAGGCACCCAGACATCCACCGAGGGCCACCCACAGTTCAGAAGAGAACTAATTCTCTACCCTAGGAACTCCACAGAGGAGCAATTAACACCTCATTCCACCTGACTCCTCAGAGCTGTCCCACGGGAAGCCCCTACAGCAGCCTCACGTGCACTGAGTGCTCCACCCACACTCTCCGTTGGTCCCGACCCCAATCCCGTGAGGCAGGTATTCTCGCTCCCATTGTGCAGATGAGAAAATTGAGCATCGGAGAGGCTCCATAATTTTCCCAAGGCCACACAGCTAGTCGGCACCTCAGCGAGGAACCGGCTATGTGCAGTTTCAGAAAGCTCTGTGCTGTTTGCTGCTTGATCTTACCCTCTTTGCTCCTGGGCACATGCCAGAGCCTGGCCTGGGTCGGGTGGTCTCAGACCCAGAGGAGCTCTGTGTTCCTGGCCCACCAGCCCTCCTGGGGTCCAGCCTGAGGCCAGCTGCCCAGTTTCCACCCCCTACCCCACGAAGCCCTGGAAGAACACGACCTACTTCTGGGGGTACATGTTATAATGAGCCTGGGGACACACAGCGGGGGAGGGAGCCTGGTCCATGTAGGTGGCACTGCCCCCAGCGGAGTCTGCAGATGTCACAAACCTGTAGGAGGAAGCAGAGCAGAGCCTCAGCGGCCTCGGGGCAGCAGTGGACTTGGGGAGGGGCCCCGGGGGCACCTGTAGGTCTTTTTCGGGTGTAGGAGGACCACCCGTCCACGGGGCCCGGGGCTCCAGCTGCAGGAGTGGGGCCCTGGGGACTGGCCTCGTGGTGACCAAGCCCAGTTCCCGCCCCGGGGCTGAGCCAGGTTTTAGGGGGAGGGGAACGCTGGGCCCCTGAATGGGAGGGGGCGGTGGTGAGGGGTGAGGACAGCCAGGGGAGGAGAGAGGCGGCAGGAGACCAGGGCTGACCACTTACTCGGGGACCACTTGCTTGATCTGTGGCTTCACGTATCCGTCCCCTGCTTTACCTGCCGAGGGGGAAACGGTGATGAGAACCAAAGCTTCTGGGAGCTTGCCAGGGAATGGAGGCCCCACCCCATGGAGTCTGCCTCCCACCCACGTCACTGAGGGCCACAGCGAGGATGAGATTTCCCCGGGGCCCTGAACGAGCACCCGCGGACTAGACCGGCCAGAGGGCTACCCAGATTCCCATCTGTCCTCCCGCTTCCTCTTCTGGCCCTTTGCTTTCCTTCTGCCCACTCCCACCCCTGCCGAGGATACAGAATCACTACCAACAAGCACACCTGACCCGTGGATAGGGCACAGGCTGAAGAAGAACCTGTCCACTGTGCTCCCTACACTGAAGCTGGGGGCAGGGTGAAGGGCGGGGAGTGGAGACGGTGTGGACGGAGGGGAGCGTCGTGGGCTCTCTCTGGGTTAGAATTACCCAGGCCGCTCCCCCAGCACGGCAGCCTCTTCTTCCAAGGGCACAGAAGTGAGAGTCCACCCAGCTTTTTTTTATGCAGAGAAGAAAGTAGACTCAGAGGTTTCTCTTTCCTTCTCCTTACTTGTGAGCCCTGAAATCTTTTCCACGTGTGCTTTGCACCATCCCACGACCAAAGCCCAAGGGGGACTGGCCACTGGGCTACATTCCCGGGGAGTCCCCACCACGTAGCCTGAGCATGTGTCCTGGGGCTGAGGGGTTCTCGAGCACCAGGGCAGGACGCACCGATCACGGGAGTGTAGTACTTGGAGAAGACCTCGTCCTTGGGCCGGTCGGGGAACACGTAGATGAGATAACTCAGGTCCCCCAGCCGGTCGGCCAGGGACCGGATGGAGAAATCCCGTGTGGTGAATGGCTTCAGGTTCCACAGGTTGCGGTCAGCTGTGAAAAGGACAAGCTTGTTCCCATGACCCGCCACCGTCAGGAGGAGGACCAGGGTGGTGGGGGTTTAGGGCGGGCTTGCGGATGGAGACAGCCCGGCTTTTGCTGCATCCCCACCCCTTGTGCTGCCTGGCCCAGAGCGAGCAAAGAGCCAAGGGAACGTTCTACCCAGCAAAGAGGAGAGCTGCCAGGCGGGGAGCTGCCACCAAGGCTGGGTCAGGGCGGAGGAGGGAGGGCATAAAATGCCGAAGGACCCGGCCAGTGAGTCTGGAGTCTAGGGGCCAGTGATTTTAGGTTCTGCAAAGCGGAAAATGATAGAACGGGAATGAGTCTCTTCCCAGACTCTGAGCTCAGGTCCTGTCTTTCCCACAGGGCACCTGCTGAGGCCGCAGGCCTGACGGAGAACGGGGGCAGCGAAACCGGGGCTGCGGCCTGGACCACAGAGGGCACTCACGGGAGTCGAACTTCCAGGCGATGGTGATGCCCCCGATTTCTGAGTCGCTAAAGCGCAGAAGGAAGGTCCCATCGGGCTTGTTGATGAGCAGGTCGTGGGCCTGTTGCTTATTCACGAAACCTAAGATCGCCCTGGGTGCACGGAGCATAGGGCATCACTGCCGCTGCCCCCAGAGCCCACGACTCCCGGCCTCCCAGCCCCCACTCCTTACCCATCATTCCAATGGGGCTTGTGATGCTTCTTCAGCACCTCCATGACCCCGTCGAACCACTGCCAGAAGGTGTAGTTCCAGCCCGGCAAGTTCTCCTGAGAACCCCGGAAAACCCACGTCAGGGCCGGGGCCCCTGTCCTCACAGGTGGCAGCCGGTGCCCTCTCCTGATTCTTCACCCTACTTGTCCCACACTCTGGCAGTCCATAAGCTGCCAGACACGGTCCCCAGCCCCTATCCTGGTGACTGGGAGTCACCTGGTCCCTGGCCTCACAGACACAGAGGTCCAAGGAGATCCTTCATGGAGTGGGGGTGGGAGCTGGACAAGACCCCCACAGTCATTCCTGCCTACCCTCTTCATTTTACAGGGGGGTAAACTGAGGCATGGAGAAGAGAAGGGGCCTGGCAACCTAGCGAGCAGGGCCAGGGCTAGAACCCCAGGATGAGACTCTCGTCTCCGAGCTCCCTCTTGCTTTGACTGTTACAGCTGCCTGCGTTCCTTGGGGTACCAGTCCCCTCCACCTCTCCGGCTTGTAAGAGCTGCTGACCTCAGGCAGGGTTCTGCCTGTGAGGGGGGCGGGCCGCGGTCCCTCACCCTGTTGAACTGGGACCAGGACACGGACATGCCGCTGTAGTCCTCCAGGTGGTTGCTGCTGCTGTTGAACAGTTTCTGCGCCAGGAACACGAGGTTCTCCTTGGTGAGGCCCCGGTTGCTCTGCACTTCGGCCTTGAACTTCATGTTGAGCGCCTCACACAGCTGCGGCCACAGCACTTTGTCAGGCACGGCAAATGGCACCCTGCCCTGGGAGGGACACAAGAAAACGGGCAAACAGGGAGACTGAGGGACTAGGAAACATTTCCACACTCACACAGACGCACAGGGGACTGAGGAAGATCCAGAAAAGGAAACAAACACAAGGTTAGGAAAGAAAGTGGGGGTGGCAGGTGCAGAGCGGAGGGGGCCACGGGATAGAGACCCAGAGCAGGGCAACGAGGGCAGGGGTCAGGGGCCCGAACCACAAGCCGAAGGAAGGTTGGGGCCAGACCTCAAAGACCAAGCTCACAGACCCGACCATGACCCTGGGAAACCCTAGGGTCTAGACATGGGGGTCCCGTGGGGGGCCTCACCGGCTCAGCGAAGGCATTGTCCCACAGCACGGTGGCGGTAGCATTGTGGTCCTGGCTGCCATGAACAATGACAACCACAGGGAGGGACAGGGTCTGGAGGAGTCGAAAGAATGAGAGTTGACGGCACAGACGAGCAAACGACCACCATCTTGCCCTCGAGTAGGCAAGACTCCCAGCCCTCGGTGCTTACCCACAGTCCCGACCACAGGCCCCTCCCAACAAAACCAAAGCAAAAACAAACACAGAAAACACATCTTTCTTCTTGGCCTGTTGCCTAAGTTCTGTGGGCAGGTGCCAGATTATAATATAACCTCACAAACAGGCACCGGCAGAGCGAAAGTAGGTTTTCTGATAGCATCGCGGGGCAGCTGGTCCGAGACCGGGGAAGGGAGGACGCGGAGCCCCCTGACTTTCCCGAATTGGACAGCCGGCCTCGGCCAGGGCCCTCCACTTTGCTGGGCAACCTGTGGGCGGTGGGAGTGCAAGGTCTCACCTTCACCTGGAACACGAGCTCATTGCTGCCTACGCTGAACTGAGACTCAAACAGGACTGTGAACTTCTCCTCTGTCACGGACTCTGCACCACGCCGGTCGGCACGCTTGATCCGCTTCAGTGACTGTCAGGGAGGGTCAGAGGGGGACAGGAGACCGGAGCTGCTTACAAGGAATGAGCTCTGGACAGACCTTCCCTGAGAGGCGGGCCCCGTCCTCACCATGTTTCTGAAGTGGGCGCTGAGCGTGCCGGTGGCCTGGTGATACTCCATGACGCAGCAGTTGTTCAGGATCTCGCCACTGCACTCGCTGGGGGAGAGAGGGGAGCGCCATCTCCGCACAGGCCCCAGGCCAGCAGCGTGGGCCTGCCTGCTGGCTGGGGCCCGCGGCCTCTGCCCCATCCGTACGATCGTTCCCCGGTGTGTCTCTGCCCTTATTTTCTCATCAACCTGAGAACACCCAAGCAAGGGCTTCGAGGGCAGGGCCTGGGTCTCCATCACTGGGTCAAAAATGCCTTGGGCATCAAGACTGATCTGAGGGTCTTTGGGGGGGCTTGCAGCTTCTAGTGCACTTCAAATCATGGCCACGGCCTACGAGGATCCCCGTGACCCCCCTCTGCCCACCTCCCTGGCCTCACTGCGTTCCCCTTCCCCCACTCGGGACACGCGGGCTTGGTGCAGGCCTCAGGACTTCTGCGCCCGCTCTGTCTGTTGACACAAACACTCCTGCCCTTCTCAGTCAGATCCTAACTCAATACCTCCTCGGAAAGGCCTTCAGCCACCCACATGGTGAGGAAATCTCTCTCCAGATGCTGTGAGGCCTGTTTTACTCTCTGTCTACAGCTTATCACTTTTTGACACTGTCTTATTTTCTTTTTTCATAGTAATTTATTTATTTAGAAAGGGGAGAAGAGGGAGAGAAACATCAGTGTGTGAGGGAAAATATCGGCTGCCTATTGCACACCCCCAGCTGGGGACCTGGCCTGCAACCCGGGCGTGTGCCCTCACCAGGAATTGAACCGGCAACCTTTCGAGGAGTTCGCAGGCCAGCACTCAATCCACTGAGCCACACCAGCCAGGGCGACAGCGTCTTCTTTGCAAAATTATGAAAGACTGTTTCCCTCCCCAGCCAAAATATAAGATCTGAGAGAGGGAAGACCGCCCCACGTTCCTCCTCATCCTCCCTCAGACCAGATGGCAGGCCTTCGGTGACCAGCCTCCACGTGACCAGCCTCCCACTTCACGCACTTACCCCTCCTCATTCATTCCCAGGGACCCTCACGGGTGGCTTTCCCTGACCCCAGGACCCCAGCCCCGGGTTCTCTATCCACACGGGCGCTTTCAGGACAAGGCATGTTCTCTCTGCCAGGAAGTCTCTCTCCACACACGCTCAGTGGCTACTCCCATTCATCCCGCAGCCTGAAACTGCCACTCTGCTCCGCCCACGCCATGACCCACTTCCACAGTGCCCTACATGTCTCCCTTGTCACACACCAGCGGTCATGTCTCCTGTCTGCTGCCTGTTCTACTGGCCGAGTGATCGGTGAGGACAAGGTTCTGTTTGGATTGCACCAGGTCCCAGGACTCAGCACACCCTGGGATGCCCCAGCAGTGCCGTCCTTGCTGACCTGTTGCAGCCTGGCACAACGGGACAGAAAGAAGGAACCAGGGAGACCCAAGGCCACGTCTGCAATGCCAGGAAGAAGGCTGCAGGGAAGGAGGCCACGCTGTCCCGTCACTGGGACTCCAAGTGTAGGACAGGCTAAGCCCCCAGACTGCACTTAAACTTGGACAGGGGCACCTGTGAGAAGGGACGTGCGTACTTGCGGGTGTTCTCGTTCTTGAGCAGCGACTTGGCCTGCTGCTCACTGATGATGGTGGCCTTCACCTGCGGGGGGTTCATGTGCACGTTCAGCTTCCCACCCACCAGCAGCCGCACCGTGGCTGCGAACTTGGTCTGGGTCTTCAGGACCTGAGGGGGCTGCTTCTCGATGATGAATGTGCTGCAGGGACACGAGAGGCGCGGACTCAGGGACGGGGCCCCGGCCCCTCCTGGTGGGGAGGGGGCCTCGCACGGGGCTCAGCAGGCAAAGGAAGGAAGAGCACCGGGCAGACAGAGACCCTGTTCCGGGGGGGCCACTGAGAGCTGGGGGGAGGCAGGAGGGGAGCCAGTGAAATGACCTTGGCATTGGGCAGAGGCTGGGGGAAGCCAGGGCAGCCCCTACGGAACTCACAAGAGGAGCTGGGAAAGGTCAGCACCAAGCAGTCATGGCTGCCAGGGAGACAAGGATTCAAGCACCAGCCTGCCATGGGCAAAGCACCCCCAGCTTCCCACCCCATCCCACCCCTTCCCTGCCGACCACATGCAGGGCTGGGTGTGGCCGAGGGGCAGCAGTCACCTGGTCACCAGGGCTGAGATGATGTCTGTGATGGTGGCGTTGACCTCGGCCAGCATCTCCTCCACTGGGCCGGGGATGGGCAGCTGCTGGCAGAGGTGCTCAGCTCTGCGGATCTGCTGCCGGTTCTGCCAGATGATCTCAGCCAACTTCTCACACCTGCCCACGAGCCCCAGGCCACAGAGAAGGACAACGGCTTCACCCCATCCCCCACGACACAGGTGGAAAGGCTCCCAGCCTGAAACCAGCCCCCCAAAACCCAGCCTTGCCCCCACCCGGGAAGGCTTCACCCTTCGGCCACCTCTCCTGTGCACTGAGCACAGCAGAGCGGCCCTGCCTTCCAGAAACACAGAGAGACACGTGAGAGGTGTCACCCTAAATGGACCCCACCAGCCGGAGCCTCACCCTGCACCCCGGCCCTGCTCCACTCCCCAAAACAGTGACTCCTGTCCAGGGAGGGACAGGACTGGGGGCACCAAGTCTGTGTCAGGAGCCAAACCCACGGGGGAAATGAGACCTGCCACAGGCCAGAGTGGGCCACCCGCCTATGAAACACAGGAGCAGAGTAGGCAGCTGGGAGCTCCTCCTGGGCCCAGGCCGACCCTGCCCGCCTGTGCCCTGCCCGCGCCCCCCCACACCCAGTACCAGGACTGCAGCACGTCCAGGCTGCCCTCAGGGGGCCCTCCGTTCCCGGCCAGCTGCTGCCGCCGCTTCCACTGGATCAGCTCGTCGTCCAGAATGACAGTCTGCTGCTTCCGCAGCAGCTGCAGGGTCTTCTGGTGCTTCTCGGCCAGCTCCTGAGACAGGGGACAGCAGGCCCTTCTGGGCACCGGGACCACAGCCCTGCAGCGCCTCTCCCAGGGGGCGGGGCTGCCCGCTCCCACCCTGCTCCTCCTCCCAGGCCCCCCGCAGGCCTCCCGCGTCCCCAGGGCCTGGCCGTCCTGCCGGCTCGACCCCTCTCTGGCGTGTCCTCCCTCGGGATGTGGACCCGCGCCTGGAGGGCAGGGACGAGGCCCACTCACCACCCGGTACTGCTGCAGCGTCTGGGCTTCTCGCTGCAGCCAGGCCTCCAGGGACACCTGCTTCTGCTGGAGGGCCGTCTCCCGGCTCAGACGCTCCTGAGGGTTCAGCTGGGCCAGCTGGGCAAACTGAGCTAGAGGAGGGGACGGGACAGCCATGGCCATGATCTCCCAGCTTCCAGCTCGCAACACCCTCAAGCTGACACGTCTTACCAATGGCACCTCAGGGCTCCGGTGGCCCAGGGTGCCCACAGTGAGCCCGCCCCACTCCCTGGCCCCTGCTCTGAGCTCCCCTCTAGAGACAGGGAGACAAGCCTGTGGGTCCAGCTGAGGACCCCGCCCTGGCCCGCACGGCTGGCTGCCCGGCCTTCCTCACGCCACACTGGGGTCCAGCCTGATGCCACACTGCACAGTTCGAAGTCAGCTGCGGCCGTTCACTGCCTCGGTGCACTCGGGCTCCCCACGAGCAAAATGGGAGAATCCTGTTCCCGGCCGCAGTGGGTTGCCATGGGGATTACAAAACGGTCACACAGAAGATGCTCCAGAGGCACGAGCAGCTCTCGGCCCCAACCTCCCCCCAAACCCCCTCAGGGAAGGCCTGACGCGCACACGGCCGGGGGGCCACCTGCTGGGGCACAGGAGGGGCCCTCAGGGAGGAGGGCGTGTCTGCGTGTGTGAAGGGGCCTCACGAGTTTGTGCGGTCGGGTCGCTGTGAGCTCAGCTGCCCAGCAGGGAGAGAGAAGGGAGGGGACAGACTAGAGAGGGAGAGAGAGACTCTGACAGAGAGAGAACGGGAACCCAGGGCCACGCAAAAGCCGCAAGATTCCCTCAGGAAAAGGAGGCAGCTCGCTTCCTACCAGCTTCAGGGAGCTCACCAATGGCCGGACTAGGGACTCAGTGAGGCCTCATTACCCTTATTTAAAAAATAAGTTATGATCCGTAACTGCTGTGGTTCAGTAGGTTGGGGTCACCGGTTCGAGTCCCTGTCACAGCACATGCGTGGGTGGCAGGCCAGGGACCCAGATGGGGGCGCCCTAGAGGCAACTGATGGATGTTTCTCTCCCATATCCATGTTCCCCCCTCCTTTCTCCCTCTCTAAAAGTAAATATATAAACTCTTTTTAAAAATAAGTTACGAAATGCTTAAGACATCAGGAAGGTAGAAAGAATGACAGAAAAAACACCTGTGAACCCAGACCCGGCTTCAGGAATCAAACATCTGCACAGTGACAGCCACCCGCCCCCACCCCGCAGCCTGCAGGCCCACCCTCCCGCCACTGAGGGACCCGCTCTCCTGCAAACCGGGGGACTGCGCCCTGCCAAGAGCCTTTGGGACACTCGGTGTTCTGACTCGGCCGGAGTCAGGAAGACGTGAGCATCAGCACGTCCGGGCCAAGTTCCGGGCCAAGTTCTTGGCAGGCCTCGCGGGCCCTGCCTCACTGACCTGGACCCGGCCTGTGGCCGCGGGAGCAGGGACGGGGTGAAGAACTGCAGGCGGCCAGGAAGGCGGGACGGAAGGAGAGTTCGGAAAGGCGGCTCCGACGCAGTGCGGGCCTGAGCGGGAGCAGCGGGGTCCAGCCGGGCACACGGCAGACCAGTCTGACGGCCGCCCTGGGGGCCCGCCCCCCACGGGGAGGTGGAGGCGCCCCCGGCACCTGTGCCCAGCCTCCCCGTGCATGCGACCCAGTTAGGTGTCCCCTGGTAAGTTGCAGAGCTTTCTGGGATGGACGCCAGGGCATGTGGGGGGACTGTCCACCCCACCACAGGGAGCTGAGCACCCCCTTGCACGAACGGGTCACTGGTCTGGGTTTCTGATGAGCGATGGCAGCTCCGACCGACCTGACTGGCACCGGGGGCACGGACCCAACCAGCGTCCAGCTCAAACCCATGCGGAGGAGGCAGACACCCAGGAACCGGGTCTAAGGACCGTCCGCCTGCCCTGGGCCTGGGGCAGGAGCGAGCCCGAGTCTCCTGTTCCCAGAGCTGGGAAGGGGGCGCCCTCTCTGGGCCGGTCGGGGCAGAACCCGACGGGAGGCAGACGAGCTGGAGCCACCTGGCCACCACTCACTCAGCGCCCGCGGCGTCCGGGCCACGTGCTGGCCTCGGGGACAGGAAACACTGACCAGGTGGGGGGGGGCCAAAGAGGCAAAGGAGAGGAGAACCCTAGAAAATTAAATAATCAATTAAAAAAGCAGAAAGAGAGAAAACTGATACGGGACAAAACTGAGAGTAGATACCAAGCAGGGACCTCAATGCCAGTGTGTGAAACGTGACATTAAATGCTGGTGGACTGAACACCTTCATCCAAAGGAAGACGGTCGGGACCGACACAAAGCCAGGCAACGACGTGCTGTCTGTGTTTCCAATGACAAAAGTGCGGACGCACACACGCGGAGCCGACGTGGGACCAGAGGCCAGAGAGGTTCTGGGGACGCCTCGCACAGCAGACTGAAGACCGGAGGTCAGGAAGGGTGTGTCGCAAGTATTAGTGACCGTAAACGTTTATGAATCTACTACCAAAGCTTCAAAGTGCGCACAGGACATATTACTCACTGAGACAACGGGACAAGCACCCGGTTCCACGGAACCACAGGGGATTCGGGCGCCTCTCTCCCAGCAGCTGACGGAGCCGCTCGGCTGAACGTAAATAACTAAACACAGACAGACAGACAGAGACTGTGGGTCTCTTAAGTGTGGACCAGGGACACCCAGGCGGGCCTGAGACCCTGCAGGGGGCCCACAGAGCCAAAACAGTTTTCAAAGTCCTTTGCCTTTTTCTATTTTTTTTTTTTTTTTAGATTTTATTCATTTATCTTTAGAGGGGAAGGGAAGAAGAGAGGGAGAGAAATATCAATGTATGGTTGCCTCCCCTGCGTCCCCCGCTGGGAACTGGCCTGCAACCCAGGCATGTGCACTGACTAGGAATCGAACCCCGATCCTTTGGTTCACAGGCCCACGCTCAATCCACTGAGCTACACCAGCCAGGGGCTGGCCTTTTTTTCTTGTAGTTTTTCATAACTATACATCAGACTTTTCCAGAGGTTGCCAGGCACTTGATACTACAATCGATAGGCAGGTCCGGCCATATCCCACTCACCCTGGCATTGCAGAGACTTTAAATGTAAAGCAAGGTCACTGTGCTCAGTAAATGTTCTGGAAACGATGGGTCTTGTCAGTTTTGTTCTTACTTTTTTTGGTGGCACTTTATTATGTTAACATAGTAAATATATGTAAATATTTAGAATATGTTTTATACCATATCTAGTATATATGATTTTGGTTATATTATGCACAGGTGGAATATATAATATTCTATAAATATCTACACTAGAACATACATATAAATAGATTAGCCCTCTACTTATATATAGATTTAAAAATTAATATTATTGTTACATTTGTTAACATGATTGAATTCATTAGTGCTGCTCTGGAAGGAGCATTGTAGAAAATACGTACTTTTCGAGTCCACCAGAGACATTCACCAGGACCGAACACAGGCTGGGCCACAGAACGAGTCCCAGTACATTTAAAAGCACTGAGACCACACCTACAGAGCATGTTCTCTGACTCAGTGGAACTCAGTCATGAAATGAAAATAAAATCAATACTGACGGGAGGGCTAGAGAAGAACACATATTGGGAAATGAACGACGCCCTTCTAAACAGGTGGCACCGGCACCGGAAGAGAAACTGGAGAGCCCCTCACACCGAGTGACAGGGAACGAGTGACAGAGAACACGCAGCGCCTGCAAAACCGCGAGACGCCGCGGCAACTCTGCTCAGTGGGAAACTCATGGCTCCGAATGTCTACATGGGACAAGGACAGGAAGGTCTAAAGTCAGTGACCTCAGACTCCACCTGAAGAGGTGAGAAAAAGGGGAGGAAGGGAGAGGCAGCTCGGGGCGCCCGGCTCTGCCTGGGCCCGGGAGGTGCAGCCTGGGTCAGTCTGGGGGGGGGGAGACGGGCCCCCATTCAAACTCCTCAGACTGTGCCCCGGGCTCGCTCCCGGGAGCTGATTTTTCTGTCCCCACACCCTTGTCATGGCATCACAGCAAACTACAGACTAGGGGTTGGGACGACTTTCCACTGTCACCCCCTCCTGCCAGCTCTGCCTCCTGGGAGGCTACAGAACTCGAAGCCCCGAGCCCCACCTCTCCCCGCCCGGCTCAGCCTCGGGACTCCCAGCCCCCGCTCCCCCTCTCACTGGGGGGCACTCTGCCCACACTCACTCCTCACTCGCTCACTCACTCAGATATTCGCTTGACCACCTACAACTAGGGAGAGAGCATTAGTGATTACAGCACAGGGATATCATGACACCTCTCTGCAACTTTCAAGCAACACAGGCCAAGTCTCTTGTTCTCTGAACCTCAGTGTTACCGTCTGTGAAGTAGGGATAATGCCGCTGCCTACACCCTGGAACTGTTATAAGGGTTCCACTGAATCACACTTGCGAAGGGGGGTGGCCATAGGAGGGGCCGTCTCCTGCAGCCATTACTCCTCCCAGGTTTTGGGGAAGGTCCCCCGGAAACAGACAGGGCCCCAGCCCCAACCCTGCAGGAGCCGGCAAGGTGGCCCTCCCTCCCTCCCGCCCCCCCATCCACAGCGCACCCCCCGCCCCCTGCAGCAGCCTCACCCTGGATCCTCAGGCTCTCCTGGTACTGGATGATGAAAAACTCCTGGGCCTGCTGCAGCTTCTTCAGCTCGGTCTCCGTGTCCTGCGTGACCAGTCTCAGCTCCTCAAACGTCTGGTTGATCTGCAGGTGTTTCTGGGACATGGCGTCCACCAGGGTTCCAGCAGGAGAGGCACCCTGGGGATACGGCAGATACACGGCTGCAGGCCTGGCCCGCGCCAGAGCACCAGCAAAACGGTACATCTCGATTCTCCCGGGAGACACTGCAACTGAGCACAGCCCAAGAGCTCCTGGGTTTTTCTGGTAACGACGATGCTGACGATGCTGACGATGCTGATGATGCTGCCCTCCGCCCACATTCTTTCCCGGTCAGACCCCAGGGGCTGTGCTGGGAGCCGGGACAGAGGGGGGATAGAGGCGGGTAAACTCACACCACCTCCATCCTCTCTCCAGGCCAATGGGACTGGGGAACAGGGAAGGAGGGCAACCTCTCACAGGGGTGACCTGAAGACCCCAAAGTGAAGTCACGAGGGACAGGGGAGGCACCATCAAGGGCCTTGGGAATCGAGACATTTAAGTGAGCTGCTTTGAACTTTTCCCAGGCCAAGTCTTCAGGCCTTTCCAGTGAACTGTTCCCAGGGGAAATTCCAAACCCCTCTCCACAGCCCCCTGCCCTGGCAGAGGGCAGCTGCCGCCCTCCGCCCCCCAGCCCCACCGCCGCCCAGCACGCTGGTTCCTGTCCATTCCTTCAACACACAGCATGCTCCTGCCTCAGGGCCTTTGCAGTTGTGGGTCCATCTCTCTGGAACACGCTGGCCCCACCTTCCTGACTGCGGACTCCCACTGCCACCATTTCAGAGCAGCCTTCTCTGAGGGCCGAAGGGAAACAGCACCACCCTCATCTGAGAGCGTCTAGCTCTTGTGTTCACTCCTAGTGTGTTGCGGGCACTAGGACGTGAGCCCTCCCAGTGCGGGGACCACATCTGTCCTGTGCACCCAGAGTCCCCAAGGCCCAGGACAGCAGAGGCTGGGGAAGGAGTGGCTCCCACCCCCCACCCTGGCCAGGACTGTGCCTGCACCAGAGACATGTCTTTTTGGCTGGAGCCAGAAATACTTGCACATTTGCAGATGGCTCTGTGAGTCAAGGGACAGGAGGGTGGTCCCGCAAGACCCTCTGTGGCCCGGCTCCTGCGTCCTCTCTGGCCTTCCCTGCCAGGGCTCCCTGCTGGGCTCCCTTCTCCCCAGCTGCTCTGGCTACTTGCAAGTCTTCAAATGAGCTAAGGTGGCTCCGGCCTTCCTGCCCTCACGTGGAACTCCTGCTCGTCCCCGCCCCCACCCAGCCCCCGGCCTGCCCCGCCTGCCCTGGTGCTTTCCCACATGCGCCCCCAGCACACAGCCCACTGCTGGAGGACCTGCCGCCACCTGAATCCCTTTTGGGGGCCCAGGTCTCTGTGTGCTTCTCCACACACCCCGGGACCGCCCTCCAGAAACACTCACTGAATGAAGCCCTGCACCAGCCTTCCCAGGGACAAAGGGACAAAAAGGACCACCTGGGCTCCAGGCGCCAGTCAGCGGCCCTCACCTGCCTGACCTCCTTCTAGGAAATTCGCTTTGTTTTATTCAAATAGTGTGAGGTGTGCACCGTCGTCCGGGCAGATGTTCATGCCTCTGTGACTCCGGAAGGTGGGGGACGAGCCCCGGGCCTGCTCCCTGGGCCTCGCTGCCTCGGCCTGTGCCTGCCTCTGTTTCCTGCCACGGACCGCACCAGACAGGGTTTCTCACTGGCCGGACCCCAGTGCTCAGCGACACAGCCTCTCCCTGGTCATCTGTGCCGCCCGCCACCTCTGACCTGGATGGACCCTCCAGGTGTAGGGGGGGGGTGCTGGGCACTTCCTCTTCTGTTTCATCGGTCTGTCCATCTATCCCTGGCCTGTGTAGTATCTCATTTAACCTTCACAATAACCCCGCAGGGAGGTACTATTACTGTCCCTACTTATAACTGAAGACACACGGGCTCAAACAAGTCCAGTCACTTGCTCAGGTTACGTGGCTAGGAGGTGGCAGGGCCAGGGCCTGAAGCCAGGGGGTCACTCTATACCTGCAAATAAAACTGCCCCTCACACCCGCTCATGTCCCTGACTCCTCTGCTGCCCTCTCACCCCAGTGTATGTGAGTTGCAGTTGTGTCTGCACAGGAGGGATTGCCGACCCCACTGCCCAGACCCACGGGACACTCACGTTGTTGGCTTCTCGGACCAGCCTCTGTTCATTGTACAGAATGTGCCGGATGCAGCGCACCAGGTCCATGGGGCAGCGGTCGTACGTGTTCTGAAAGGGTCCGAGAGCAGCTACCGGGGCCGTCCCAGTGCTGCACCTGCACCTCCCTCCCCCACGGGAGCCGCGGGACTCTCCCCGGACACCTCTGTGCCACTGGACTTGACCCCCAGCCCCCAGATCTTCATTTGGTTGCATTGCCTTAGGAGCCCCCTGCTCACAAAGCACTTCCAATCCACCAGCCCCTCTGATGTAGAAACCCTGTGACACAGCAGAAATGGCTGTCCCCATTTCAGAGGTGACAAAACTGATGCTCAGAGAGGGTAAGTGCGTATCCAGAGGCAGGCCAGTGAGTGAGCAGATGACTCAACACTCTGAGCACCTGGTGCCAAGGTCGAGGTGCTTCCCGCCGTGCTCCAGCCCTGGCTTCCTGCGCTGCTGCCTTCTTCACCCAGGTTTCTCCTGCTGCCTCCCTCTTTGGGGGTGGGCTTTTTGTCTTCCTGGCCCCTCCCCTCATGTTCAAGAATGGTTCTTGGAGAAATACTAATGAGTTCTCATAAATGCTTGACTAGGATTACCACCCACACCCCTTTTCCGCTTCCACAAAAACTCTCTCTCTGCCCCCTCTCTCCATCCCCTTGGGAAGAGGAAGCTACATCTGACATCTAAACCCCAGTTCAAGGCTCTTTCATTCAGTCCTGCCCCCAGGTGAACCCTGCCCCCCTCCTGCCCCACTGCAAGAGCTCTGCCACCTCTCACAGAGCCCCAGGAGGGAAGTCTGGGTGCCTCGGTCCCTCCATTCTAGAACCGCCCAGTCTTCCTTGACTGGGTCTGCTCCACCCCTTCTGCTCGCCCAGTCCAGAGTGCCCTTTCAGCCATCCCCTCGTCTCGGGAACCCACCCACCCTTTCCCTCTGCTCTGCCATGGGCTAGAGGAATCCAACGGGTCTGGTTTAGAAAGAGGGGGTGGGGGAAATCGAAGCACCGAAAAGTTGCCAATAAGCTCAGGGTCATGTGGTGAGTCAGCGGCCAGGCCAGAAAAACCCCCGGTGCTGATGCTGGAAAGAGAAGGTGGCCAGCGCCTGCCTGCAGGTGACCTGGCCTCCACACCCACCTGGAGCTGCGTGGCGTAGTGCCCCAGCTTGATCTTCAGTAAGAACCCGTCTTCCCCCACCTGGTGCTCGGCCTTCTTCTGCAGCTCCTGCACCAGGCCCTCCAGGAGCTGGGTGGCTTGGGCTTGGTCCTGGGGATTTTCTGGATCAATGGCATCCCTTGGGGCAGGGCGAGGGAGAGAAGCCTGCTGTGGTACCTCCTCGGCCAGAACGTCAGGCACCGAGAGGGACGTGGAAATCCCAAGGTTCCTCCCTCAGGGCACTCCGGAGCCCACAAGACTTGTTCCTGGCAACTCCACAGGCATCAGAGTCTAGAAACATCCCCTCTCCCTTTCCCTGTTCCCCTTTCCCAAGAACGCGGCCCCTTCCTCACAGAAACGAACACACAGAGCCAAAAACAAACCACAAAAAGAAGAGCCCTAAAGGCCAAGGGGTCTGGCTGGCAGGGACCCGCAAAGGAAGACAGGGGCACCTACCATGGCTGGCCCTCGATCCACTGCGCTAAGTAGTGCCGGACCTCGATGGGGAAGTGCTGCCCGTACAGCCCCTGCATCTGGCGCAGTGCATCTCCCTGCAGCTGCTGGGCCTGCATCCAGCCCGCCATGTCCGTTCACCTAGGGCGAGCAGAGGGCTGAGGAGGCGCCTCCCTGGCAGGGCGAGGGCTGGGCCTGCCCCTGGCCCTGCCGTGCCCACCCATGCCTGGACGGCGGTCAGGCCAGGCCCCTCCCCTCCCACAGACACGCTTTCCTGTGCGGGAAGAAAGATGGTGAGCAGGGGAAGGCGCGCCCTGCCCTCCAACGAGGAACCCGCTGAGGCTTGGGGAGGGGCTCTCGAAAGTCAGGTGCCCTCCTCCTCTTCCTCTCCCCTCGCCCCACCGGGGCTTCCCCAGAGAGGGGACAGCTAAAAACTGAAAGAGAAACTTGGCGGCGGAGGCCCAAGGCCCTCTGAGGAGGGTTGCAAGAATCCCCTTACCCAGCCTCGAGCCCCGCGCACCAATCTCCGGGAAGGGGGGGGGTACTCCAGCCCAAAGTTACGCTAACGACGCCGTCCACTGGACCGCTGGGGCCCTGCGGGCACGTGGTGGTGTTGTTTAAAGAGGGCTGGGGCGGCGGAGGCTCTGCCGGGCCGAGGAGCCCGTGGTCTCCCACTGTCCGGCCCGACAGCGCCCCCTGCCCACTGCGGGCGAGGACGGCGCGCGACCGCGCCGCCGTCCTTCCATCTGCGTCCCCCGTCCCTCGTCCCCGCTGCGCCCGAACTCCCTCTCGGTAGCTGGGACTGTTCCCTGCACCCGGCTCGGCCGTCGGGCTTTGGGTCCCGGGGCGCGGGGCGGGGACTGGGGTCGAGTGTCCCCTCACCGCGCGCCTGCCCAGGACGCGCCGCCGGGCCACCCACCTGGTGGCACCGAGCCGTCCGGCGGCGGGGCCGGCTCTGCGCCCGCGGCTCTCGCTCCGGGCCCGGGCTCCAGGCGGCTGCGGCGGAGGCTGTTACTACAGGAAGGAGCAGAGAGCAGCGATTTCCTCCTCAAAGGTCAGCTGCCTCCGATAGACCATACACAGCGCGCGAGCTCTCGCCAACACCCCTCCCAGCCTCTGTCGCTCCCTCCCCGCCTCCGCCCTCGGTCGCTCGCTCCCCGGCGAGTGCGCAGCGGCGGCCTCGGCCCGGGCCCCGCGCCCTGAGGCTGGGCGGCGCGGCCGCGCGCGGGGGCTGCCCCGACGGCGGGGTCCCCGGGGAGTCCCAGCGGGCCCGCTCCTGCGGCCCCGGGCCGTGGCGAGCAGAGGTTCAGGAGTGGCGGGGAAAGGGGGTGGGAGGACCGGGAAATCCCGGGCCCTGGAAACCCCAAACCCGGGCCTTGGTTTTCTCATCTATAAAAAGGGAGGGTTGGACTAGCTGGAGTTGCCTTCCAGCTCTTGCATTTGTCATCTTTCAAGTCCCTCGACTAAAAAAGTTAATGAGTGTGCGTGTGTTCATGTGGGCAGGGGACACAGCCTTTGTGACTTCAGAGGCAAAACCCTAGGAAGGGGAAAGACTGGGGATTCCAGCCAAGCCAGCTGGCTCACGCCAGGGCCCCACCTCCCCTCCTCCCGTTACTCCCTCCACCGTGCGCTCATCTTCTGCCGCTGAAACAGGAAAGAACCTTGGCAGTCAACATGTTCGAACCTCCCCCCACCCCGAGATTTTGCAGATAAGAAATGGAAGTCCAGAGAGGGAAAGGGGCTTGCTCGGTGTGATACAATGGGCCCGTGGTCTAGTTGGCAACTGACCCATAAATGATTCTTCCCCTCCCCTCACCCCAACCCAGTCAAATCTGCAGCTGGCCCTACCTTCAGAAAGGTCCAGCGAGAGCTGTCCTGCGTCCTCGCAAGCTCGGGACTGCCGATAGGCTCTGCCAGACCAGAGAACAACCTCCCGAAGCCTTGCCTCGGTCACAGCCCCTCCCCGAGAGCCCCCTTGGGGGGGTGTGAAAAGTTGGGCAAGACTAGACTGGAAGTCTTCCATCCCCTTTGCCCAGCTTCCCTCTCCTCTGGGCCTCCTGCTGCCTGGCAGCTGGTATTGGAGCACCAAGGGAGGGGCCAGGCTGGCTGCCCTCTCCTGGCCGAGCCGGGCTGAGGCTTCTGTCCTGGGGGGATCGTTCTCTCCCCCCACCCCTCCCTAATGCCTTTGCAGACCTGCCCTTTCCCTCCGCATTCCCTCCCCCACCCCACTTCCCTACTTTCTTGCCCCTCACTCTCTCCCCACTTTCATTTGTTTTTACTTCAGAGGAAAACTGAAGTTGAAAGCTGCAGAAGCTGGAATGCCCAGGCCCCATACACACCCCCACGTGTGGTTGCAGTCTCAGTTGACAGGATCACAAGGGAAGGAAGGGAGAACTGTAGGGGGGGTTTCTCGAAGGACTGAGGCAACCTTGCTCTTTAGATGTTCCACAGGGCAGCCCCGGGAAGGAGGAAGTGGAAAACCTCCCCCCCCCCCCCCCGGGCAATGGGCTCTGCAGGGGAGGCTCAGAGGCCTGGAGCTGGGGGACCCTTGCAAGGAGAGGCAAGTGTCAGAGCTGGAAACAACTGTAAAGATTTTGCAAATGGGGAAACAGAGGCTGGAGAGGGGAAGTGACTTGGCCAGTGTCACGCCGCCCGGCAGGGGCAGGTCCAAACCCACTGCCACATGGCGGGTGGGCCCAGCTCGCCACCGAGGCCTGCCAGGCTCTCGCTTTGAGCTGGTGAGCAAGACCATCAGTGGGAGCAGATTCCTTGGATTTCCAAGTCCCCTGAGTCGCCTCCGGAAGACCATCCTCGCCACCTACCCCACCTGGGCATCTGCAGAGGATGACATGGGGGTGCCAGCTCCAGAGTGGGAGCCCTGCCTGCCTACTTCCAGGCAGCCCCATCTCCAGCCTCCTCCCCAGGGCCAGCCCCACCCGCAGAACATCTGGCTGGGTTGGGCTGAGCTGGGTTAGGGGGTGGGTAGTCCTGGGTTCCAAAAAGCCAGCACTGAGGTGCCAGGGAACAAAACGAGTGGTTGGGCTAAAAGATGTGCCCGGTGCCTTCAGAGCCCCCCGGGCCCCCTTCCCCAGTTTGTGTCCGACTGTCTCCCTGGCCGAACTCTGCCTGTCCCTCCACGGCCTCTCAGACTGCGAGGCGCTGAATCCCATTGTGCCTCACTGTAGGTTTCCTCCTCTTGCCTTTTGATTCTTCTTCTCCTTTTGAGTCGTTCTCCGGGTCTCTGACTTGTTCTCCGTTTGGTTCCGTCTGGGTTTCTCTCCGTTTCTTTGTGCTTCTCTTCTCCCTTGGAGACACAGTGGGAAGGGGAGGGGCTTGGAGCCTTCCCAGGATGGGCAAAGGCCGCCGGAGGGGGTGGGAGAGGGAAGGGGGGCAGAGTTGGGTTGGGGGCAGAGGTGACTGTGGGCACAGCTCCGGACAACACAACTCCCCAGAAATGTCAAATCCGGTGTTTCTCTCTGCTCCAGCCCCCCGGCCTGGGTCTCTGCTGTTTCTCACCCCAAAGCACCCTGGTGTTTTGGGGGCCCAGACTATAGAGGGGAGAAGCCGAGGCCCAGGGGGTGGGGTTCAGGGAGATCAGACACTGCCCAGGGTCTGGACTGAACTGGGGTCCCAGAATGGCCTCCTCTAATTGCCCCTCATCCCGAATCCAAGTCACAGCATGACCTGGGGAGTGAGGAAGGATTTTTAAAAATCAAAGTGATTTTCAAAAGTCTTGTGGGAATACGCTCCCTCGAAGAAGACTGACCATATTTTATCAGGAATAATAATGGCGCCCGCGCTGATCTGTCGTTGCCACAGTGGGCACTAATCCTGAGTGGGGCCATGGCGCATCTGTGTGCAAACATGTTTGCATTCTTTGACTCAACTCATCCCTGTGATAGCCACGCAGGTAGGCAGGACCGGCATCATCCCCTGACTTGGTTCAGGAAGGACACCTGTCCGCAGCTGTCCAGCCAGCAGGTGCCCCACTGGCTCCAGGGTCCACGCTGCCTGGCCCCGTGGGAGCGGCTCTCAGCACACCCTTTCTTGACCTCCCCAACCCCAGCACACGTCTGCAGAGTGAAGGTGTCCCCTTGGGCTGGGCCACCCGGTGCTGGTTCTGTGTCACTTCGTGCACGTCCACCTCCAAGTCCGTCCCCGCCCCTGCTCTGTGGAATGAGGCAGGATGACCCGTGTGTTGGTTTGCGTTTGGGAAGGAAGGGAAGAGTTTGCCCAAGTCCCATTTCTGCCCTGTCCTTGGAGACCAGCCATTGAGGCCCGCTGATGCCACTACCCTGGAAAGAGCAGGCGGAGGGCACCTTGACCCAGCCTCCCCTGGGGAGGGCAGAGAGACGTGGCACAGAGATGCCTTTGTCTCCTCTGCTGCGAGTCCCTTCTTCAAGGAGGGCTCCTGTTGCTCAGGAGCCAGAGGGGAGGCGGGGTGGAGGTGAAGAGCCTTCCCCAGAAAGCTGGAGGCGGTCCAGGAAGATCTTTGTGTCCAGGGGAGAGAGAAGAGCTGGGGCCCTCGGGCTCTGAAACCTGCCGTCTCACCCACGCCCCGGCCTTGCCTCTGCTGGCACTGCCCACCTCCGCTCCGGCTCCCACCCCAAGGCGACTGGAAGGGGCCGCCGGCCCGTCCTCGCTCTCTGACTCTCCCTGAGTCTCCTCACCCTGTGCCTCCCGGTAGAAATGCCGCCAACATTCCTGTTTGTTGAGATGGGGCAGGACCAGGGCCTGTGCGTGGGAATGCACATGGCGGGGACTTTTGTGCAGATTTAGGGCGGGGGAAGGAGCCACTGGGGCCTGGGGGAGGCTTGTCCCCCCTGCCTGCCTCTGTCCCCTTCCCTCTACCACTCTTCAGAGAAGTCAGTTTACAGTGAAGTCACCGAGAGAGCACAAGGCCATCCCGCCCGAGGCACCGCAACTGTCCTGGGTTTCTAGGAATAGAGTGAGAGGAGGGGGTGGGGCTGGCCGGTGGGTGGGAGGGGAAGTCCTGCCTTCTTCTGCCCCGAGGGCCTGACCACCTGCCTCGGAGAGGTGCTGGCAGGACCCAGGGTGAGGTGGGGGCGGTGTGCAGCATCCGGACTGAGCGCTTAGTTCCTGACCGGTCAGGAGCTCAGGGAGGAGCCTTGCTGGCCTGAGGAGGCCTGGGCCCAATCCTGCTCCCATCCTCATCCACAATGACTACCTGGCCCCTCTTCCCGCTGAGCTAGTTTCTCCTCCTTCCAGCCCAACAGGAAAGCTTCTGTGGCTCCGCCAGCCCAGTATCCAACCGCAAGCCCTCTGGGGGTTGTGTGGGAGGGGGCTGTGCCGCTCCTTCCCTGCGGGCCCCCACCACCCTGCCACTTTCCTTTGTTACGACTGGGGGGGGATTCCTTTCTCCTCTGTTTCTTATTGTTCCCTTGTTTCTTACTGCACAAACCCACCCACATTCTCCCTGCCCTCTCCCTCACTCCAAACCTCAAAAGTAGGCTCCCAGCCCCAGGAGCAAGTGGAGAAGATGAAGCCAAAGTGAAGAGTGGGCCAGTGCCCAGTCCCCTCCTCACAGGCTACTGGCCTGGTCTTCCTTGGCTGCTGCCATCCCCCCAAAGCCTGGGCCATCCCAGCACTCCAGGCTTTGGCCACACAGTTCCCCCAGTGCACTGGCTTCTCTCGACCCCAAGCCTTTGTGCCCTCCAACCCACCTGTGTGGAACGCCATTCCTCCCTTGGCCCCCTGGAGACACCTCCTTGCTGTTCGCAGGGCCGGCGTGGCACAGAGAAAACCACCAAGGCTCTGAGGTCCTTAGGTGCAAACCCTGGCTCTGCCGCGTGACCCTGGGCACGTAAATCTGCTTCTTCGAGCTGAGCGAGCCCCTCTGTACAGAGGACAGCGAGACCAATCCTGTCCCAGGGTCGCTACGAAGACTCACTCCAGTGCCTGGCACATGGTGGGTGCTCTGAGACCTTGGCCAGGAGAGCTGGGCGTTTTCTTTACAGCATTCCTGTAGCCTCTCAGTTCTGCTTGTACTGTGGGCCTCTTCGTACGGCTCTAACCAGTAGCCTAAAGGGGTGCGTCCCAATGCTGGGTTCAGATTAGTAGCTTCAGAGATATTTGGTGGGTTAATGAAGACCCCTCCAACAACAGCACAGGGCAGACTCTGACAGTTCAGAGAGTCCCCTGCATCTGCAGACCTCTGTTTCCCTCTCTACCTCCTGACCCACAGCACCCAGAAGGCTCTTTCCTCTGCCGCCGTGGCCTCTGCCCGCTCAGTCCTACTGACCTGCTTTTCTGCTCATGGCAGCAGCAGCAGCAGCCTCATCTTTGCCTGGTGCTGACTTTTGAGCTCTTAAACCACCAGGCAAGCGGGCAAGATAGTGGCTAGAGTGATACTCAGCCGCCTCCCCTGTGTCAGCCCCGCCCTCTCTGGATATCGCCCCAGGGCTCTGGGAGACCAGGGCACAGTGACCCTGGTCTGGGAGGTGGGGAGTGGGGGGAGGCTGAGGCTCTCCAAGGAGCCACCCCCTTGGCTCTGGCTGGAAGGGAGCCCGGACAGGTCAGGCAACAGGGATCGGCGGGGGAGCGGTGTGTGAGAATCTCCAGGCGGAGCCCCGTGAGGACCTGCACACCCCCCTCCCCAGTGCCATCCCTCCACCCCACCCCCAGGTCCGCCCCCTCCAGGCCCCGCAAACCACTTGGGGGCTGGGCTGAGGTTAAAAAGAGAAAAAAAATGTTCGTTTATCAAGTACCTTCTGCAAACCACGCATGGTGTTTAGTTACTTTCATAATCACTCTCTCTTCGTTTTTCCTTTTAGAACATGTTCTATTTTCCTGGTGTTTTAGTAGGTAGTACAGCATACGGTGGTGCAAAATGCAAAAGAGTCGAAAGGGCAGATGGTAAAAAGTTTGTCTCTCTCCTCTCCTGTCCCCCGGGTTCCCTCTGCAGGGGCAACCGCAGTTACCGAAGTCTTGTGCGTTCTCCTGGAAGATTCTAGGCATTTACACACATATCCTGGACTTTAGCTCCTGTGACTTACACCGAGGGAAACTGAGGCCCTTCGAGGCGCGGAGGACTTAGACTAAGATCACGCACCTGGTAAGTGGGCAGAGCTGGGGCTTGGAACCAGACCTAACCGTAAAATGCAGCTATTGTCTCCACCCACCCTCCGGCAGAAATAAACCGTGGTACCGTGGAGCCCCTTCTGAACCACCGCTGGCAGCAAACGTCTAGTCTGAGGCCCTGGGGACCTGGGTGCCTCTGCCTTCCTGTCTGCTGAGTATCCATCACCTCCCCCTTGTGGCTCCAGGGGAAGCCAACTTAAAAGGGAAGAATCACACCCCTACGGAGGAAGGGAAGGGCCCAGGTGTCCTTCCTGGGCTACTGTGTGGCCAGTGGTCCCCCGGGGTGCCCCTGAGTCCTGGGGTCCAGAGAGGGCTGGAGGGGGAAGCTAGATGAGTGTAGGTCTCTGGTTAGAGAGGATTGAGGTTGTGGTTTCAATTACATTTCCAGAAAATGGCTTCATGACCTCCCTGTGGCTGGGCAGGGCTGGGGAGAATGTGAAGAGGGGGGCCTGCGCTCTGTGGTGGCCACATGCTCATCCATGAGAGCAAGGGAGGTAGGCTGGGGCCAGAGCTGGCTGGGAGTGAGTCGGAGATCCGGACAAGGCTGCCCTCCAGACTCACGGGCCTCTCTCCCTCCTGGGTCAGGCTAGCTCGGGCTGGGAGGTGACGTCGACTGTGTCCTGTGGGCCTGTCTTCCTTTGCAGGTATGCCTCTGGGAACTTTAAAAAGAACTTTTAAAGTTATATATATATTTTAAAAGATGTTACTTATTTATTTTTTTAGAGAGGGGAAGGGAGGGAGAAAGAGAGGGAGAGAAACATCAATCATTTGCCTCTCATTTGCACCCCAAACAGGGACCACCAAACCCACAACCCATGCATGTGCCCTGACCAGGAATCGAACCGGCGGCCTTTTGCTTTGCTAGACGATCGTCAAACAATTGAGTCACACCAATCGCAGTGCCTCTGGGGCCTTTCTGTGTGGGCTCACTGTAGGATCTTTCGGGATTCTAGCTTCCTGTTCAGTTTCTTTCTTTCTAGGACTCCTTGTGTGTCATGTCTCAATCTGGCACCCCCCCCCCCAACTGAGGGGATTATACCCCTGAGGTCCAGGAGAAGAGACTTGCACCTCATCTGAATTGGCAGGTAGGGAGAGATAGGCATTGGACCTTCTTTCCTGCCTCAGGTTGACAATATCCTTGTTTTGCTGAGGCAGTGACCCTGTTTGTGCACACAGCCAGCCAGCTCTATCTGGTACCTAAGGGTCAGTCAGGTATGTGCTAGGCTAAGGTGAAGAGCAGAGCCTTCCCTGCCCCACCCTCCAGGGCATTCAGACCAGCACCCGGCGGCACGGCAGCCGAGGCGACTGGACTGAGTCCTAACCCTGACCAGTCCTAGGAAGGGGGGTGCAGATCTTAGCAGTTATTAAAACAGTTCTGATAGTTAACAGCTCCACAGTGCCATATAGCAGCAGAAGCACTTCATATGCATTAACTCCCCAGAAGGAGATGAGGTAGGTCCTATTACTGTAACTGTGTAACAGTGAGGAAACCGAGGCAGAAAACCTGCTCCAGGTCACACAACTCAGGGAGTTCACAGTGAGCCTGGTTTTGGAGTCTGTGCTCTTAGCTATTACACAGTCCTCCTGGTTTCCATTTCTATTCCTAGAGCACACAGTTTGTTCCTCAAATATTCACTGGGTGTCTGCTCCGGAATGGGCACGGAGGGGAGTTGTAGAGGGGGGAATGGGATCTTGTGTCTGCTGTTGGGGGCAGAGAAACATGTAAACAAATTGCCTTTCAACATGAGAGGTGCCAGAATAGAGGCATGAACATGTGGTGGGGAACAGGAAGGGCGAGGTTCTTACTGCCTGGAGCCAGTGTCACCAAAGGGCAGACATCAAGAGCGCAGGAGGACATTCCAGGCGGAGGGAACAGCATGTGCGCAGGTTCGAAAGCTTACGAGACAGAGAAATGCGGTGTGTGCCCTGGTGTCGAAACCTCATGCACAGTGACTGTGGCAGGTGTTGCCAGACAGCTCAGGGCTGGAGCTTCCGTCCAGCTTCCTGCTCAGGCCTGTCCTGCCCCAGCCTCCAAGCTCCCTGCACCTACTCTGTGTGATGCCCTGTGCCAGGTATTGGCCCAGAGTGTGGGATAGAAGCAGGAGCCTGGGTCAGGGAGAAGGACTTTGTGATCAGCTGCAGACACAAGGATCTTTGTGGCTGGTGTTATTCTGGAGGTAAAGGGGAGGCTGTTGGGAAGAGCTGCCAAAGGAGGATTATGGGAGAACTTGGGGACTTGCTGACCCAGGTCATCCCTGAACAAGAAGATTTTCGGACTGTAGAGAAGGGACCTCTGTGTGTGTGTGTGTGTGGGGGGGGTCCTTCTCCTTCTGCCCCTGCAGCTGGGGCTCTGGGGATCTGACATGCCTTGCTTTGGTACTGGCCCTCGAAGGGTTGCCAGGGAAACCGTTGGCCAGCTCCCGAGATGTACCCAGAGGAGAGGACAGTGGGTGACTCAGGCTGTCTTCTCAGAGGCTGCACCCCCGCCCCATTGCATGGAAAAGGGTCTCCAAGACCTCTTTCCCTTGCATCCTACAGCAGTGATCCAGCTAATTCTCCCTTTTCTGGATAGTGCAGTCAGCCCCTCCCGCAGCGCTGACTGGTGGGAGCTAGCAAGATTCCCCAGGGAACAAAATGGTCTCAGACGCCCTTGTGCCCCAGAGATTGACTCTGGAACAGTGGACGGATCCGGTTGGCCTTGGTGAGCGTCAAGTGCCGTGTCTGTCCAGGCCTTCCGCCACCGTGGTGGGAAGCAGCAGACGCCCTGCCTGAAACTCCCTCCTGGGAGCAAACCCGGGATAATTATTGATGGGACAGTGGCGGACTTCTGACCTCGGCCTGGGAGGGACAGGACCCAGGACGCGGGCCTCAACCAGGGGGAAGAGAGGCAGGCGGGCGGGCGGGCGGCGGAGGGGGGGCCAGTCCGCGCGACACACAGTGACCACAACAGTACCGCCAGGGCCCTGCTGCTGGTGGTGGTCGACACTAGGCAAAGCAGCGTGTGCTCGTGGCCGGTGGGACCTGGCTGGGCAGCCAAATGGGGAAACCACCCTCGGCCGACTGCGAGGGGCTGCGCGCGGCGCCGCTTCCCCGGAGCGTGCAGCGGCCCCGGGTGCGCGGAGCCCCCGGGTCCGCCCCGGGTCCCCCCAGGGCGGCCGCGGAGGGGGTGCGGGAAACCGCGGGGCTGGCGAGCGCGCTCCAGGCGGAACCAGGAAGCGGCGCGCGCTGGCGCGGGGCGCGCTCCGGGGGGCGGGCGGCGCGCTCGGCCGCTGTGGGCGCGCGAGCGGCGCGCGCGCCCCCGTGGGCCCCGGCGCTGGGAGAGTCGGCGCTCGGAGCCGTCACCCGGGCGAGGATCCTGCGCAGGCGGCTGCGTGCGGCGCCCCGGCCGAGAGAGGGAGCGAGCGAGAGGCGGGCGGGAGGCAGCCGCTGGCGCCCGAGGGGCCGAGCGAGGTAGGAGCTGCGGGACCGGTCCTGGGCTCGGGGCCGGGGGGGGGGGGAGAGACTGGCGAGTCCTCCCCGGGCGGGGCCCCGCGCCCCAGTCGCCGAGACGCCGGGCTGGGCCGCGCGCCGCCATCGCTCCGGGGCAGGGAGGCGGCCCCGGTGGCCGGGCGCGGGGTGTGGGGCGGTGGGGGCGGTGGGGGCGCGGCACCGGGATACGCGGGCGGGGGGGGGGCGGGCGGCGCGTGGAGGCCGCGGCAGCGGAAGGTGTGCAGTGGGGGCGGTGCGTGCGCGCGTGTGTCTGGGGAGGGGGTGTGGGGGACCCCGGCGCACACCCCTGAGATCCCAGGGGACGGCTGCCTGCCACTCACTCTTTGGTGGTGCAGTTCCGAATAGCCCCCGCCGCCTTTTTGCTTTTCCTCGGTTCCAAAGAGGTAACTGCGACTCCCGGGGGTGGGGTGAGCCCGGGGGTGCCCGGTGGGGTGGGGGTTATTCGCAAAGCTTTAGGGAACAGTGCCTTATAAGGAGTCAGGGCGACAAATACGATCATTTCGATCAGGCTCTGGGTGCGGGGACCCCACAGCGGGACCCGCCAGGCCTGGGTTCGTGCGTGTGGCAGCGGGATGCAGCGTGTTCTTTTTTTCCTAGCCCAGGGTAAAGCGCGAAAAAGTGCTCCTGGTGCCGGGGTAGTTCTAGAGAGTCGGAGGAAGGGGACTCGAGTGTCCCAAAGGCTGGTCCGAGGCTAGAGGAATCTGGCAGGATGGTAATAAGGCGGATCAAAGAGGAGAGAACTTACGAGGAGCAAGAGGCGACTGCAAACACTTGTAGCCAGCCAGCAGTGATGGAAAATGCAAAGAAGAAAAACAAGTACCAGTTTTCAGGAAGACGAGATTAATGAAAACCACAAGAATTTTACAGGCACAGAGAGATAGCAGTCCTCTCCTTCCCAAAGAGCCATGCTCAGGTTTTTTGGTTTTTGTTTTTTTCCTTCGTGTCCCCCGTGACCCTGTCATAGCTTTGTATCAAATAAACAGTGCTAAAAGCAGGTCATCGAAGGTTAGATCCGGGAAGGGCCCCGGGGATTGTGCTACATTCTTGGCTGGTACGAATGAGGAAACTGAGGCCCAGGTAGGTGGAGCTAGGGCCTGCCCAGGTCACAGAGTTGTGTGGTCGCTCAAGGCCTGAAATGTCTCTGCGAGGATTCCGAGAAAAGTGTTGTCCCCAAGGCACAGTGGAGTGGGAGATCTTTGCCTACATGCAGTTTCATGAGCTGTCTCTGGAATGTTTGGGGGGAATGCCCTGTGAAAGGCTAGTGTGTCACTGAAGTATTAAACTGATGTTAGGTGTTTTTTTTAAGTCTTCGAATGGTTTATCGCCTACTCACATGTTAGGTTTCCCAAGTGGTTGGATAGCCACCTAGGCCATAATAAGCTTTCAGCTGTTGAGTATTATCTCAAATAATGTTATCGCTCAATTAAGATAAGAGAACTTTGCCTCTTTTTGCAAGGTTCCCCTATTCCTGTACCTGTGTTTGTTTTGTTTATAGTCATTTGCTGTGGTTTTTAGAAGAGCATGCATTTCATTTAGTACGCCTTCACATTTTTTAAAATTTTACTTCGTTACACTGCGGACATTGGATTGGTTCTGATCACTTCAAATGGATTCCATCATTGGAAGGTTGATTGTTGAGGCTCCGATGTTTTTGGTTGTTTCGATGCCACTTTCCAGCTCATGGAAGATCACAGCTGTAAGAATTGAGAGTGTAAATGGGAAAAGGGGCTGCTGGTTTTTGGAAAAACGTACTGTGTGACAATTTGTAATGTCTGTTATGCTTAATTCAAAGAGTACCACACCTTTGGTCAGGTAAATGTTATCCAGCAGATCTCTTGTTTTCTGTTGCCTTTGGGAGATGAAAATTTCAAGCCCCTGGTTGAGACATAAAGGAAAGAATGAAGAGACCTTTCTTTAAAAACATCAGGAAAAAAAAAGAGTTGATGTCTATCACCAGAAGTTTGGTTATTGCATAATTTGGTGCTAAAGTCTGCATTAACATCTTAGCCATATATCCTGCTAAGTAACTTATCCCAGCTCCTCACTAGTTCTTGGCTTTTCCAGCATTCACATTTTTGCCAACAGGATATTAATATGGGTCGTGCTAAAAATGTGAGGTGGGTGTGTTTCTCGGAGGGGCACGTCGAGAGCTGTGCGGTGGAAGGGAAAACCGTGCTATTGTTTGGAACGTTACGACATAAATATTTTGGTCAGCACTTCCTATTGTGGGCCAACTTCTCATTTCATCTTCACTTTCTTGCTCTCCATTGACTTTTTAAAATAGTAATTATACTTGCCAAAAAAACCCTCCACATCAAGACTAGTAGAAGATGTCCTTTCTTGCTCTTTTCGTACTTATGTCAGTTTTTTAAAAGTTATATTCAGATTATTTCAAGTTACATTCAAAACTTTTGTGACTTGTGTTAGGTTTATATTTATGAATGGTTTTGTTTTGTGGTGGTTCATCTGGCTTATTTTTGTATAGGTAGGTAATACAGGTAGTCTTAGGAAAGGAAGAAGTTATAAGTAGATAAGTTATATGTTCAACATTCAAGTGCAGATTGAAGGTAGAATAAAAAAAAGGTTAAGTATTCTAGTGCCCTACACACCTGTATGCATTCATAAAGTACTCATAGATTCCTGGACCTCCTAATTACCAGTGATACATTTTTCCTTTCTATAGAGTACAGATTACCACAGGTTATTCCTACAGAAGGAAGAAGAAACCTCCCATTTTTATTCATCTGTCTTGAGCATTGGAAACTTAACTCTTTTAAAAACTTGTCTGATAATTCCAGTTTGCTGAGCTCTTCAGAAAAATACTCCTTTTACTACATAATAAAGTATCAAAATAGTTAGACTCTGCAACTTCTTAATAAAAATAATGTGATGTTAACGCTAAAGTATCACCGTCTCCAGTGTTGTGTGGTGTTCAAAGGAAAAAACTTTTCTTTAACCCTGAGCTTTGTTAACTGTTCTAAAATCAGAAGTACGTTTTCCCCTGCAATGTTGGAAACACAAGTTTTATGCTTGTTTGTGGGAATAGAAAGTCAAATTGAACAGCCTAGTTTCCATTGATCAGACCATTTTGGGGTTTTTGTACATTTCAGTTGTGAACATTACAGCTTTAAAAAGTTTTGTTTAAAAATTGTGTTCACTCTTCATTAGCATGTCCTTATTTTAAGTAGAGTATTGATGCTAGAATTAAAAAAAAATAATGATGGAAAAAAAAAGTAATGATGATTCTTTACTACTGAAAAACCTAAGCCAGTTTGGAGAAGATTCTGCACATCTAAGTCTATGCTGTTTTCACTAGTCACAGGAAGGAATGATTTGCGGCTGCTGGATTTTTAGTTGATTGAACGAGACCCTCACTGTCGGTGGTTTCAGAGTTTTAGGCGACGTTTTATTACTGTTGTTAGTTTTGGTCGCACCCATGACTTCCTTGGAAGGTATCTTTGAGGTTTGGTTTCCTTTTTTTTAAATGGTGATATTGGGGTGGGGGGTGCTTCCTGTTTGTATTTTCAAAATTAGGGCCACATATGAACCTTCTCTGGGTGTCACATTCTAATTTCAAACAGCGACAGGCATCAGATGCTGTGTGGTTTGTCTTTCACCTGTCGGCTTGCTTCATGGCAGGGTTACGAAGCGCAGCCTGAACTCCCAGCTGGGAGGACAAGGCTGTCCTCAATCCTTCCCCAGTTCTCTTCAAGGGGTAGCAGCCCGGGAGGCAATCTTAGCAACAGCAAGAGCCTAATTAACCAAAAAAAAGGGGGGGTGGGCTTCTGCCATCTGTTTCCTCCCAGGTACCCAGAACATGCACAGCACTAAGGTAGAGTTGAACCCTATATCGGGTGCCCTGGATGCCCGCCTTTGGAGGAGGGTTGCCCCAGCGTTCTGTCATCCAGAACCCCAGGGATTAGCAGAGGCGAGAGCCGTTTTTCTGACCCCACCTGAGAGCCACGCAGAAAGCCATGGAGGAGCTAAATACGAGAACCAAGAGAGATGAAGGGGATGGCGGAACAGTTTTGGAGAAATCGCCCTGAGCCATAGAACTCTTCCCTCACCTTCCTGAGTAATTGTCACGTGGTAGGCTGCTGCGTGTGTGCACGTTGGAGGGTGAGTCGAAGTGCGTGCATGAAAGGCGTGTGTGATCATACTGCGTCAGCGGTTGAAGCAAGCGGTCCTTCCTGGGCCTTCAGCTACCTTTATTCTAAGCACTGTAATAACTCAATAGGCTTGTCATTAAATTGGCACTCAAATATGTTTGCACTTTAGGGGCTACTTAGCGCCCCTGAATTTTCTTTTGGACCCATTACTAAAAGCAGGGCTGCGTTAGCGTGTGCACAGTTCTGCATTATGCAATTTGTAAGTAAGTTGAATACATCGAGTATCTGAACCTCCCTAGTATCAAGAAAGGAGAGGTTATAATTTGTCATATACTGGATATTAACTTCTTGGGTTTATTCAGAACAATGACATCCATTCCCATTGTATTATGATACTGCTAAGATGAAAAAATTCATGTATTGATTAATAAAGAACATTTATTTATCTTTTGGAAGCTGACTTGGAAAATCTGCTCGAGCGCGCTCTGTCCATTCATTCTTACCTTGCCTTTGGCGCCCTGAATAACCCTTTTTATTTTCCCAGATTTCTATTGTGAAGAGAAATATTTCCATATTCTGTGCACTGCATAGAATGGGTTTTTGAAGTGCTTGTGCTGACTCATTTTTTTAATTGTACTGAGATACGGAGTATGGTTTGAGAGCAGTAATGAGATTCTCAGAAAATATGAAAACTTTCCTTACTGACTCGTTAGAGAAAGGTTGGGGAAGACAAGGGGAAATACATCAACGAGCCAATCAATTATTGTTATTTGTTGGGATTAATTTGGTGACTAATATTTTCAGTGCCCGTCAGGCTAGTAAAAGTGACTTCAGCTTTACTTTTCAATGGTAACAGGACAAACCCATGAGTTTTCTAATACTGCTTGCTTTCCCCTGATAGTTTTTTTTTTTTTTTTTTGCATATGGGAAGTGGGGCCGAAGTTAACAGTAATAGCCCCTTCGTGATTTGTATAAAAACAGTGACTTACCACTCTAGGCTACAGCTCATCTGAGAAGATAATACTAATTCTCTATATAATCATCATTATGCCATCTGTCAAAAAGGGATCAGAAAAGTCATTAAAAAGTAGCTCAGATGATGTCCAAAGCCTAAAAAGTACAGAGATAATAAAACTAATACCTAACACTGTCCACTTACCATGCCAACCAGACACTGTCGTAAGCTCTTGCCTTGTTTTAACTCGTGATCCCCTTGCAAGGGGTGGGGGGGCATTATCCTCAGCTGAAAGATGAAGAAATGACCACAGAGAAGTTAAGTAACTTGTCCAAGGTCACATTGCTGGCAATGACTGGGCTGGATTCAGCTCCAGGGCAGCTGATTGGAGAGACTACATTCTTGACCCCTGCTCTGCCCCTTTGCAAGAAGACAGTGGCTTCTTTAAGGCGTGCATTTCTTTATTTATCTTCCAAAATGAACTCTTGGTTTATTTGTTTATTTGTTTTAATGAAACATTTTTATGTACACTTGAAATTTTTTCAAGGATGAAGATGATGAGTGTTGAAACAGAGAGAGTCTTAATTTTAACTGTAAGCGGTGCTATGCTGCTCCCCACCAGCATTAGCGTATATATACACACGCTAATATATATATATATATATGCAGCGTAGGAGAGGAGCTATAGGCTGTCTTCTTGGCCTCTGTTGGCAAACAAAAGGATCCTCCTGGGCCAGAACGGCATCCAACACAGTGTTTGCCGACCGAGGACGCAAGTGTGTCCATTTCATGTACAACTTTGCCTTGAAAGGATTTATGGTCCTAATGCTGTTTTACTAAAGCTTTTGAGAGCCACTAATGGTGATTTCTCAGGTAGAAGGGCTTAAGAATTTCAATTCGGGCGAGGGGGAAAGGCAACGGAACGAATCACTGTGTTTGGAGCTATACAAAAAAGGTTATTAGGAACTGGCCTCAGAAACGTGTTCCTTGCTGTATCTGGTGCTTCCTTCCTCTCAGCGCTTTACCTTGCAGGTGAATTGTGAGGTTAAATCTTGGAGATGCCATTCACAGCCCTGAAGTCTAGTGATCTGCATTGGAGAGATCAAGTCAGGGACGATGAAAACTTCAGTTCCCTGAGCAGAGCGGAGAGTGTAAACTAGTTCAGATAAACAGAGGATGTTAGCCTCCAGGATTGTCAAACTGTCACCTTTGACCAGGGTTGAATTTTCTTTGAATGTTGACAAAAGTTACAGTGTCAGTGGAAAAAGCTTAATGTGAAGTATCTATAACTCAGAATTTCCTTGTGTTTGTGTCAGTGAGATCCTACAATTGAAGCTTTTTTTTTTTTACATGTCTGTTGAGTTTTAAGAGCCTTCAGTGGGGTTTTCCAGCCTTTAGGTGAGAGTAAATTAGAAAGTTGGTGAAAAACTGTTTTGTGTTGTCTAAAATTCAGAGCCTGTAGTTGGTGGCAAATCACTACATTTTTTTTTAAAAGAATGGGGTTTAGAAATCCAACCTGGGAGAAATGTCATAACCGAGCCAGGCTCACAAATGCCATTGTAGTATTTATAAAAAGAAACTGTCGAGCTCTTAATCTGCTGAAGTACTAAGAATTGGAATCGATCAGCTTTGTTATATAGCCTTCTTCAAGATAGCATTCATAGTTTAGGTAAAATACCTCTCAGAAATAATGCTAATTGTATTTGTTTTGTTTCACATTCTTAAAAGTCTCTCGCTCATCTTTTAGGCTTGAGAAAAGTGGAGATCTACAGAAATAGACAGCTCTTTACAAAATGTAACAGTTGGTTTACCCTGTGGGTTTATGTATTTAGGATTTGCGATCTGTTTCTGGTAGAAAGTGAGGGAGAACTACAGCGAGAACTGGCCGTTGTGCAGCCTCCCTCCACACGCGCGGAAAGTCTGATATGTAGAGAGATGCAGCGCCAGTGTCCCTCCTTGCGTCGTTGTTACTGTTTCACCTGTGCGATGATGATACATGGAAGCCCTGAAGCTTATCCGAAGCGTGTTTTAAGGATGAGTTTGTTTTGCAGTTAGTTTATATATCAAGTAGCAAGGCATCAAAACACTGTTGAAGGATGGAAAACATATGGCTTTCTGAATGACACCACCACAGTTAACATGCTGAGCCGGCGATGAAGCCTGAGCCCTTGATTTTGCAACACCAGAGCATAGCCCATGAGTGTAAAGGAATGGGTCCTTCAGTAAGATAACTTGTTACCTGAAGCACACATTTCCATTTGTGCCCTAGGAATGGGACATCCTCAAAATGGATGGTTTTGAATTTTTATTCCCCAAGCGTGAACAGTCGAGTTTGGGCAGGACTTAGCATTATGTTCCCATTGTATTTTTAGGTAAATTTGAACAGGACAAACTTAAAATAGTGGCTTTTATGAAGTAATTCATAAAAGAATGTATCGAGATACACACAGACATGCAAATATTAAAAACTTCTGTATGCTCCAAATGTCAGAAACTAAAGGTAAGTGACAACGTGAGAAAACTATTTTTAACATACAGGGCAAAATGTTATGAGTTAATATTCTTAATATACAAAGAATATAAATAAATAAGAAAAAGATGGTTCTCCCAATGGGAAAATGAACAAAAGAAGAAATACAAATGGACCATAATTACACAAAATTATGTTCAGCTGCACTAGAAATCAAGAAATGCAAATAAAAACAATGACATGATTTTTCCAGTTAACAGAGTTACAAAAACTAACAATATTGAAAAAAGAAAAACAGTGTTGCTTAGGAATCTGAAGGAAACTGACACCTTCATTACTCATTGGTTGAAATGTAAATTGGTGCTTTTTTGAACTTTGATATACGTAGGGAGAGCCTTAAAAATGTGCCTTCCCTTTGACCTAACAATTCCATTTAGATGATGTAACCTGAAATACGCTCAGAGATTTATGTAGCACAGGGATAGTCCTCACGGCGTTACTTAAAATAGCAGTGAATTGGAAACAACTTCATGTCCAGCATTGGAGGGTTAAGAACTTAACTGATAGGTTGCCGTACAATGGATTATTATTCAGCCATTTCAAATCATGGTATAAAACATATTTAATGACTTAGATAAGGTGTATAATATATTACTAAATGAAAAAAAAATTACAAGAAAATCACAGACAGTGGCGCTGAGAAAAGAACAGGCGTTGAGAAAAGATTTCTTCTGGGCTGCGAGAGTCTGGATGTGTGTGTACCCGCTTCCCAGTATCTCCTGCTCATTATTACCTGTTTCATGAACAGGAAATGTTTCTGTAATCAAGAAAATAGCTGTTTTCAGGGAGCGAATAGAGAAAACGTGGTACATATCTTCCTTCTTTACATTATGTACATAATGGAGTATTACTCAGCCCTAAAAAAGAAGGAAGTCCTGCCATTTGTGACACCAATGAACCTTGAGGGCATCAGGCTAAGTGAGAGAAGTCAGGCAGAGACAACCACTGTACAATCTCACTGAAATGTAAACCTAAAAAAACCCAAAGTGCTCAGAAACAGAGCAGATTGGTGGTTGCCACGGGCTGGAGGTGGGGGAACCGGTGAGGATGGTCAGAGGGCATGAACTTCTGGGGTGAGTTCTGGGGATGTGACACGCAGCACGGTGACTGTAGTTCACAGTCCCGTATTGTATATTTATTTTAAAGTTGCTAAGAGAGTGGATCCTCCGAGTTCTCACCTCCCCCCACCAGCACACACACAAAGAGTAACTATGCGGTGGATGTCGTAGCTGACCTTATTGTGGTAACCATTTCGCAACATGTGCGTATATCAAATCATCACATTGCACATCTTAAAGTCACACAATGTTATATGTCAGTTACATCTCAGTAAAGCTGGCGGAGAGTAATTTTTAAAGTAACATTGGTGTGTTGGTTTAGAGCAAGAAATCTGGTTTTTGTTGTTGGTTTGTAGTTCCTTTTTAGGAGCAGAAAAATGAGTAGTTTATGATGTTTGTGTTAAATATTTGGCATGATATACTTATTTGGTATGGTTATATGACATATTTTGTCGAAGAACTATGTTAAAATCATTATCATTGTATTCAATGTTTGAAGAGTTAAAATAATTTGAACTTGAGCACTGACTTATTTCCTGTATTGGGTGGAATGCTCCATAAGTTGATGGAGAATTACATTGTCTTCTAAATATGACAAAGAAATCACATAGTTTTACTTGTGTGTGTGCTCTGCTAAGCTGTCATTCTTTTCATGTTGAAGGTGTGTGTTTTTTTCCAACTTTTGGGAAAAAACTGGCTTAACTTCTTACCACCTTGAACAATGTATTATTTCAAAATATTTTCTGCATTTACTTTTGTACTGCTTTCTCTTTCATGATGATACCTATGAAGGTTGCTAGATTTCTTTTTCATGTAATTCTATTAGTCATGCTTAAAAACTTCTCTAAATGTCTATGATGGTATTCATTTGGGAATATGTGGTAAAGGAAATCTCTAGTGAAGTATACTTTCTCTTGGGTGTATGTCATTGTTAATACAAAAGACTTGTCTTCTGATTTAACTAAACTTACATTAAGTAGTTTCTTTGTAACCAGATTTAATGTTTAAAAGCATTTGAACATTGTAAGGAGTTTAAAGAAGAAAAATGAAAATAAATGATAAGTTGATGTTCTAGAAGAATTCTGGAGCCTAGCTGTAATATGTAGGTCTTATCACTTTACAACAAATAAAATTACAGTCTTAAAAAATAGGTATTTTTGAGCCCAGCAGAAGACCTACCTATTTTATCTAAAATTCATCTTACATAAGGTAGTAAAATCTACCTCTTAGGTTATGCCTTGTAAATTATTGTAATAAAATTTGCTGTAACAGAATTTTAAGTCAGTTTTGAGACTACCAGAACATAAAAGAAATCATTTAGTATCTTTTAATGCTTTTTAAAAAAAAGATTTTATTTATTTACCTTTAGAGGGGAAGGGAAGGAGAGAGAGAGAGAAATTTCAGTGCCTGGCCGCCTCTAGTCCATCCCCCCCTGGGAACTGGCCTGCAACCCAGGCACATGCCCTGACCTGGAACCGAACCGCAATCCCTTGGTTCGCACGCAGGCCCGCACTCAATCCACTGAGCTACACCAGCCAGGGCAGCATCTTTTCATGGCTTTTAAACCTGAATCCATAAGTAGTTAATTCAAATTCATGAAGGTAAATATTTCCACATGTTGAAAATAAAACCCTATACACATATTGCTCAATATGCCTTCATTAATAAATACCATTGACTTTGTTTCTTTTGCTTATCACTTCTTACCTCCCCTGCCTCCTGAAAATGTGATAATCTTATTTAATCCAAAAATATGTTTACCTTTGGTTTCAGCTTATTTGTTGCTGGTTTTCCCTGTAATCTGTTTTATCGCTGTGATATTATTGTGACCAGTTAGACCAGTTTCTTCTCTTGTGTGTCTGAGTCATTTTCAACAAACTGCGTGATATTATATAAATCATGTAAATTTGGGGCCTCGCGTTTAGCATCATATATTTTATAATAATGGCATCGGTCAATTATTTGAGATGTTTTTAAGTGAATATATAAAGTGATGTATTGCGTTTCTCATTAAAACTGGGACTTGTTTGTGTTGCTTGTCTCTGTCCGATTTTGAGAAGGCAGCTGTCCTCTCGGAGATGAGCCTTTCCAGCCTGTAGACCTGCCAGTTGTCTCTTTAAAGAGTTCAAATGTATGTAAGATGCAAAAGATGCAAAAAAAAAAAACCCAACAAATGACAAAGGATGTAAAAAAAGGATGCAAGATTTAAAAGATCCAAACATAATTTTGCTTGAAACTCTTTCATCTTCTTTTTGTCTCTTAGCTCCTGAAAGACTTTTTGAAGGTTTTTTTTGTTTGTTTGTTTTGTTTTTGGCGGGAGGGTTTAAAATACTTCCAAAGTGAATAAAGAAATGTATTCCAAAGTTTTATGGTAGTTTGGCTACCAATTAAGGTAAGACTTAGTAAGTACTGAGTAAATATTTGTTGACTAGTGAATGAATGGACTGTACAGTCACATTTGCTTTTTAAGGCAAAGTCAGACAACACCTCGACCCATTAAACTGGGTGTGCCAGTGGCTCTTAACCCTTTGGGGAGCAGGGGGCCATTTTGAGGTTCCAGGGAAACCATTGACTCTCTTCCGAGTGAAATACGCGCACATAAACTTTTGCTTACACTTCGAGAGGCTCCTGGAGTCTGGGTGCAAGCACCCAATTCAAACAGCCAGCTCCCCATTTCCATGGGCACCCGACTCAGAAACTGCGGACAAGAGAGAAATCATCTGAACGTTTGGGTAAAGCAAACCTCTAGTCCGCTCTTGTTATTCGGGGGGGCTCAGAGGGGACTCGTTTCCTCAGAAGGGTGGTAAATATCGATCGACTCGAACATTCAAAGATAGGCCGTGGTATAACCCTGCCGTAATTTAGTCAGTCTGTGAGTGGATATTTAGGTTGTTTCCAGTTTTTCGCTTTTATTGACGATGCCGTGGTGCACGTGCTTGGACTGAGGAGGCTCTTTTTGCAGTTATCAGACCATCTTCTGCATGTGGGCTCCAGGACTGGAGTGGCCGAGTCATTTGCGTAGGTCCTGCCCACTGCCCTCCAGCAGGACTGCCCCAGCTGATACGTCCACCCGTAGCTGGCGTCTGAAACAAAATGATGAAGGGTGATTGGGTTTTATAAGATCATTGCTCAGCTGAGGTCTTGGGGTTTACCTAGGGATTTTTCATCTCTTTATAACTTTGTTTCTATGAGAAAATGTTCTCTCTTCCAAACAACAAGCATGCAGATGGATTTTGGAATATGATTTTATTTGTAAGGTGATCAGGAAGAGGGTGCAGGGAAGAGGGTGAGCGCTGCTTGTTGTTTTATCACAGAAGGGTGTAAGGGCCTGAGTATTGAATTTGGATGCATCAGCCTAAAGTGTCCCTTGTCACCTATATGACCTTGTGTACTTACAACTCTAAAACAGCCCATTCTGTTTTAGATATTACTCAACCATCAAATTACTTTTAGACAGTTTCTATTTTGTCTTGCTTTGGGGGAGTGTTTGAAACAGAGATGGCCTAGAAAATAATAGTATTCTTTTGGTCCTAGCTACTATTCATTTTTATGATATACTTAAAATTACAGATGAAATTTCTCCTTTCCAAAGTGATTTTTACCTCCGCTAATGTTAGCCTGGTCTTAGGAGGTACCTAAGGGAGGGCAGTAATTTTCAATTCTCTACGCATGAGGTGATGAGAACTCCGAGTGCTCGAGACTGGACAAACAGGGTTTTAGAGGTCCATCGTGGTAAAGAGATTCTGGAGCCTCTGGTAGTGCCTAAGCCCCAATGCCCTGGGCTCTCCGGGCCTTCTTAATGGTCTTTTTAGAGATCTGATTCTGGAAGGAACCTTCGAAGACATGAATGGAACTTCTATGTTGCTTTGAATGAATGTTGGCTGATATCTAAGCCAAACTAGTTGGCTTTTTAATGTCAAATAAAACATCCAATATCTTTTAGTAAGGAGGACTTTAGGAACCCCTTGTTTTAGTATGGTGCCCCAAGTAGGTTAATTATAACACTTGAAACATTCTGAGGTAGCCCGGGCTGGGACGGCTCAGTGGACTGAGTGCCAGCCTGCGAACCAAAGGGTTGCTGGTTCAATTCCCATTCAGGGCACATGCCTGGGTTGTGGGCCAATTCCCTGGTGGGGGGGCACATGAGAGGCAACCACACATTGGTGTTTCTCTCCCTCTCTCTCCCCCTTCCCCTCTCTCTCTCTAAAAATAAATAAAATCTTTAAAAAAACATTCTGTTATACTTTACTGAATGTCATTTATTTCTCAATAAAATTGAGGATTATTTCCATAGAGGAAAAATACTTTTCCCAATATAATATGGCAACTTATCTTAGAACATTTAATAGATTTTCTTAGATGGAAATGTAAGAAAAGCAGGAAAGCAGAAGTGATCTGCTCAGGGCAAATGAGCAATGGATACAGTGGCGGAAGCCTATACAAAAGTTATTATACTCCAAGGAGTGTAATTCTTTTGTTTTAAAATTCATTACCTTCATTATATTGAATAAAAGGTCACTGTGCTGACTTGAGAAACAGCTGGCGTATTTTCAGACGCTTCAAAATATCTGTGTTCCACGTAGGTTCTCCACCGTGATGGCATTTGTTGTGTTTGTAGGATTCAGCCTATATTTTATTCTGTGGGGAAAAGAAGAGATTAAATGTTTGCTAGCCACCTGCCACCTTGTGTTTCTTTGTGCTGGTGGGTAGAAGCTCGAGTCCCATCGTGAATTTTTAACTCCGTGTTCTATGTTTAGTACCTTGTAGAGACTGAATCCGCAAATCATCTCTGAAAGGTAAGTGGTTCGATTGTGGCGAGCACGAAAGTAACCCTCCAAGTAAAACTGTGCCGGGGAAAAAGCTGGACTAACACCACATTGAAATGATCGTACCTTTGGGATCCCGGGTGAGACCTGGGTTGCTTTGCACATCCCGTAGCTCCTTAAATGCGACCACCTTTAGGCAGGGCTGAACGGATGTCCTGGTCTCGTAAGGAATGGCTTTCACAAAAGCTAGTCATCACCCTCGTTATTTGGATTTTGTCGCGATCCTTTGAAAACTTTTTTCCAAATATTGGTTTGAAAGCACAGACTTTGTGGTTTACCTGTAAGGTTCTGCAATACTCAAGTGGTATCCTATTCCCCCCCAACAGAAATAAAAGAACATTAAAAACAAAAATGAGAAAATACGGTATAGACTATGTATTTAAACTTTCAAGCATTTAATAGTAGATGCTAGAGTGTACGTCCCACGAAGACACCCCTGTGTTCTTCCCTGCCAGGCCTCCGGTACCTGGAGTGGAGCCTGGCGTGTGGCTGGTGCTCAGTTAGGTCTCAGTTAAACAAGTCCTTCCTGTTTTATGAGAGTAGGCAGGCGCGCTTCTGTGATTGTAAGCATTGGTTGGTGCTGACGGTGCCTTCGTTCCATTGACTCCCCTTGGATCTCCGGAGAGGGCACGCGCAGACACTGCCTCAGCCCTCGGGAGGGCTGAGAGCTCGCCTTTTCCTGGAGAAAAGAGAGAAGAGAAGGGAAAGCAGGTTCTCTGTCTCCTTTGGATTTCAGAGTTAAGAACTGGCTCCCCCCCCCCATTAAATTTTTTTTAAAAATCATTTTAACCATTTTTAAGTGGCACCAAGTCTATGCTGTGGCGTTAAGTGTATTTATATTGTCATGCAGTCATCGCCACCATCCCGCTCCAGACTTTCTCCTTGTCCCCAACTGAAGCCGCACCGGTCAAACACTCACTCCCATTCCCTTTCGCCCGCCCTTGGGATCGAATGCTTTCTACGTATGAACGTGACTGCTCTGGGTGCCTCATGTAAGTGGGATCCTATAATACTTGTCCCTCTGCGTCTGGCTTATTATTATTTTTTTTTAATATGAGTCTTTTGCTCGGAGACTTGACAGTTTTTCTTCCCCCGGATTTTTCTAGCTTTTGCTTTGTCCCCAGACCTTGCCAGCAATACGTGCACAATGCGGGTCCCCAAACAAGTCGACCCAACCGCTTGTCGCCTGCCACTAGGCGGGTATGAAAGCTTTGAAAATTGATTCCTAATCTGTGGGCTTGTCTCCTTCAAGTCTTGCTGATAAACCTGCACTGACAATAATGTCAAAGATCAGTCTCTCTCCACGTTTCATAAAGCAAGTTGTTTTCATTGTTACAGCCTGATTCGGAACTGGAAAATTACCGGTACGTCATTGTAGCTGTTTACATAGTCATTAAAACAAACTCCACATAAATGGCAGCAGCTGCTGAAGAGGGTTTGCTTGCAGCTTCTTTAAGAAATTATATGGTACTGATTTTTCTTCTCCATTTTCCTATTTTCTTTGTATTTTCCCCCTTCCTCCTCCCCTCTCTCCCTCCTTCCCTGTCTGTCCCTCTTTCCCTGCCTGCCTTCCCTTCTCCCTTTTTTCTTTCTTTTTCAGTCTCATTTTTTGAGTAGTTGCTACAGAAACAACCTGGCCCTGTTATCCAAATATGAATAACATAGTAGTGGCTCTCTGTCAGTCTGCTCAGAGGGGACAGGGAAAAGAGTAAGGGAACTAAAACTAAGGAGGAAATATCCTTATTTCTTTTAATTAAAATTTTTATTAAAAAGATAGAAACTGAACTTATTGAGGAAGAAGAAATTTACTAGGAGATCTGATTGGTAAAGAAACAGAGCGAGGGAGAGCCGAGGAGAATGGTTTGAAAAGCAGCCTGTGCATTATGGGTTTCAAGCAGGATCTTCTTAATCTACGGGCGATTTTAGAGCCTCTTATGCTGACTTGAACATAGGGCCAAAAGAGTGACTTTTCCGCCACTGTATCCATTGCTCGTTTGCCCTGAGCAGATCACTTCTGCTTTCCTGGACTTTATTTTCTCAACCTGTAAAGAGGAAGGGGGTCAATAACTAGATTTGACCGTAAGAGTTTAGGCCGGAGCCACGAGACCATGAAAGGTATTTTTAAATTCAATTTTTTGTGTGATGTCTACAGCTGCCGGTGTTAGTATGCCAGAGACAGAAGTGCTAACAATGAAAAGTTACCCCCCACCAAAGCCGCTCCCGTCCGAGAGGGGAGATGGTCGTGGTGGCGTTCAGTCAGCACAGTGCCCTGGGACCTCTGCGCCTGCGGGGATGCTGGGAGGCTCTTCTGGTGCTTCCTGCTCAGATGTGAATGCACATCTGTCGCCACCATCGTCCTGCCCCCAGGTCTTCCACATTTAGATGGCCACCATTTTGAAAGTGTGCTAGTCACAAATAGATTCTTGCATTTCCCATTCCTTGTCGCGGGGCCAGTTCCGTGCGCTTTCCTTGGCACTGGGCTTGGTTTTCTTCGCGGCAGCAGCTGCTAATTAGTGACAGCTTTTGAGCAAGCAGCTTGTCATTTTTGGCAGGGGTAGGGGACATCCATAGCAATTCACGGCTGTATTTTCATTTGCAGAATGTCCTTTGCTACATGGAAATATGTCTCAACTAAAAAAATAGTCTGCAGGCAAACATGCTGTATTTACTGAAATAGCTGCATGAGTTGGCATTCGATCCCGCAGTTGAAGAGCCCTCGGGAGATAAATAACAGGCTCAGGGTCTGTCAGACCGATGCCATGAGTCCTGAGTCATCCTTCCAACGTTAATTAATCCACATTCTGGACGCAGCACTTTACCCTCTTGTTTTGGCGCAATAATAAGCCATTCTGGACCGCATTTGGTAGTGTACATGGTAACTGAAGAAGCGAACTGTTGGTAGACATTGTGCTTTTCATTTATACTCAACTTCTTTTTCGGAGACATAATTAGGAGAAACAGTTCAGTGTGCATGAAGAAGAAGCTTTCTTTGGAATTTCTGCTCACGTTAGCCTCATCCCATCTCATGTAATTCTGTCTCTCGAAATTGCCACAGTGGGGCATTAGCGCTGTTTTACAAACTTGTCTCGATATATTTATGGAAAAGTACAACCGGCGATTATATTTACCTTGATTAGCAGTGACGATGAGTCAAAACCCCCGTCACAGTTTCTGTAAAGTGTGATTCAGTCCCATTATTCCTGTAACCAGGACCCAAGTTAATGAGCTCCATGGGGTTAAAAATAACATCTTGAAGGAAATAACTGACCCACCAGCCATTTCCCCCCATTTAGGTTCTTTTTGTGACTCAAAGGTCCACCAAAGTTGGATATAACGCACAACTTTTGAACATCCACCATGCGCTGAGCACTGTGTTGAGGAATCCAAGTCAGTGCACGGCAGCTCCTGCCCTGGGGCCACTCGCGGTGCGGTTAAGCAACAGGTGAGTAGTCGAATCTGCTCTAGTTCTGATGCCCGGGGGGGGGGGCGCGTTCTCATTGTCGAGAGGGAAGGCATTTCATCTTTTAAGCCTGGGATGATCAGAACAATCAAAGGCATGGGACACAGGTGTTCTGTTGATTCTTTTTTGAATCGGAAGATGTTAAAGATTAGGCTCGTGCGGAGATTAGACGTGTAGATGCCCAGGTTCCTTGTCTCAGGTTTCCCCTTGACATGTCACACAGCACTTAAATTCAGACGTTTTCCACGTGAGAGTAACTGCTGTATTTTTCAGACCGGAAGATGCACCCCCCCCCCAAATTGGGGAGGGAAACGGGGGTGCGTCTTACAGTCCGAATGTAGCTTACCTGGCTCTCTGCGGGGGGTGCACAGTGGCTGTGTTACTTATGTTATTAAATATGTCACCACATTTTCTGGCTTCAAAAATTTTTTCCTATTTTCCTGCTCTAAAACCCAGGTGCATCTTACAGTCCAAAAAAATTCAGTACTTCTCAGTGGTGTGGCTTGGTGAGCCCAGATGGTCTCCTGACGTTCAGCCGGTGATTTAGTGTACACTGCGCACAGTGATGCGGTTACCGCCACACTTGTCACAGCGGGGTTCCCCCTTCGTATCTGGCCTGTCACTCCGTGCGCACATCAGCATTGAGTGGACATTTAATTGTTGGTGTAATGTGGACGGTTACCCAGATGACAGCTGACTTCGGTGTCTTTTACTGTGTTTTCTCACCCCCCCCAGGACACCTCACAAGCTGTTCTCTCATTCGTGTGAGGGATTACTGTCGCTTTAATGAGAAAGCCAGAGAGCAGGACACTCTCTGGTAAACACTGGGAATGGTTAATAGCGTACTCTGTGAAGACCAGTAAGGAGTTTGGGAACAAATACGACAAGGATAACCAGACACTCTGCCTCTTACAGGAAACGTCGCGTTGTCCATTCTGACCACAGTGGTCGGGATCTGGGTTTTGGCCTAACTGCAAAGTCGCCCACCCCCAGGCCCGTTCTCGCTCTTCTCCCCCCACTCCCTTTACAGCCGAACGCCTTTAGCTGATTTCTGGTCGACTCGGAGGGGCGAAGGCAGACCACCAAACCCACGTTAGGTTTTACACCCTAACTTGGCTTCCTCTGATTGAAGATTTCTCCTCTCCATGTTCTCTTGCCTTTAGGAAAGGAAATCCCATATACAGCATTTCTGGAGTGCCAGAGGGTTTTTTTTTTGTATCTGTGAGTGGCACATGTGTTAATTCAGTTTGTAGCTTTTATCGTAAAGTTGCCCTAAACCACAGGTGTCGTTGTCAGGAAGGGCTCACCTGGACGGGTGAGGGGCCTTGGGCAGGCGAAGTGCGGGAGGACGGCGCAGGTGCTGGTCCCAGCTCCCTCACCTTCTTGCATCAGGACTCTGGGCAGGTTCCTCCACCCCGAAGCCTGTTTTCTCATTGATAGGAGGAGAATAATAATGGTGCTGCCTTACAGCTCTGCCATGAGGGTCCAGTCGGGGAGCATGTCAAGGGCACAGAGCAGCGCCTGAGTCCATGAGTCCGTGACACAGTGGGGCTCCCCGAGTGTCTCTCATTAGAACGGTTACCATTACGCCTGCTGCTGCTCGTGCTCCCTTTGTCGTCATTCACAGTTCGGTGATTAAGTGTAGGGAAGGCTTGGCAGTGTCCTCGTTTGTTTTGTGTTCAGCACGAAACGGTTTCTGGTGTTTGTAGCAGCAGTTCACTCAGCGTATCCAACAGACTAGCGAGTGTTTCCTTGAGCCCCACACTGTGTCCCTTCGAAGGAGGCCGTCTCAGAACGGGCTGCCTACGCTGCACCGTCAGAGCCTGCAACGTTCAGAATGCAAGCGTGTCTCACAAAGTCTGGTTGGTGTCTCCGTTGCCACCACAGCCTGAAACTAATGAGTTAGAAACCACACGGAGCCCTGTGCCCTGCCGCGGGAGGGCTTCGGAGGGACTTCACGTTTTCTTGTAAGTTGTGTGTGGACAGCTAAGCCAGCAACCAGTCTGGTTGAGAAAACTTAAAAAGTCATTTTTCCTTCTTTCTTCACCTTTTTTTTAAAAAAAGATTTTACTTATTTTTAGAGAGAGGGGAAGGGAAGGAGAAAGAGAGGGAAAGAAACATCAGTCGGTTGCCTCTCATGTGTCCCCCTACTGGGGACCTGGCCCACAACCCAGGCTTGTGCCCGGACTGGGAATCGAACCAGTGACCCTTTGGTTTACAGGTCAGCACTCAATCCACTAAGCCACACCAGCCAGGGCTCCTTCACATTTATACTCAAAAGGATCTAATTTGTTGCCTCTAAGAAGATTGAATACATAGATGCTGTCTTAATTTTTAAAAGTCTATGCAAGAATGTGTTGTTTGTTTGGGGTGGGAGGGTTTTTAATATTATTTTGTAACTACTTGGGGTTACTACTAAAGAAGATTTAAAATCATATTTTCTGTCCTCTTCCCCTTTTTGTTGGTAATTGTGCAGCCTTCTCTCCATGTCTAATCTGAAAAACTATGTGGTCATCATCTACACGCTTCTACTGCTGTTGGCCTCGAACCCGGCCAGTGCTTCAGTGTGTCGTGTGACAGTCTGACTTTGGTTTGAGACGAGGAAAGCTAAAGATTTATTTCTCCATCAGTCACCTAGGGACCTTCCACGCTGTCACATTTACTGTAGCCCAAATACCATTTTATTTTTAGGTAGTGGCTTCTGGAGCGTTAGCGTGAACTCCGGGATGGTTCCAGCCCTGCCCTTTTCCCCAGGGTTAAGTCTGCCGTTAACTCTGGTGGTTCCTCACAGTCCCTCTGCCGTTCACCCATGTCGCTGCCTGTGGTCCTGGCGTCTTGAACGCCGTCCAGCGACACACTTCAAGGTTGCGGGTCTCACGTCGGCTCTGTTTTTCTTTGGAGCTTTACGGGAAACCGAACGCGGTTGCGTACAAGGTGCAGAAGCAGGAGGGGAAGTTGGCAAGAATTAGCTGCTTTCTGTTTGGTCTGTCTGAGGCAGCTGACCTTTTGGAAGGAAATCGCTGCTCTTTGCTTCTTCCTGTAACCGTGCAGCCTGCGAGAGAAGAGGCACAGAAGCCGTTATCCTGGCTGACGGCTTGGTGCAGAAGCTGTTAGCTGAGAGGTGGGAGTTTTTCAGTGCACCTGTGGGGTGTTGCGGGAACGTTCGCTCAAGTTCATGGTGCAGAGATACCCCAGTAGGCACGTAGTGAGAGGGAACGAATCCATTTCCAGAAAAACCCCTTTGTTTTAGCAAAAATATTTGTATTTTATTGCAGAGTGCCACTGTTCATGCTGTGGGGAAGGTAACTTTGTGCCCAGTTTCAGTTCATCTTCCTGTTGAATGTTCTGATATTATTTTATATTACTTTTTATATTGGATAACCTTTTTCCACCAAGAGGCCAAACATTTTGACTTTCCTTAAGACACAGTGAGCCCTCCTTTAAATGTCATTTCATCTCAGGATTTGAAGTCGCTCCGAAACATCTGCTGCCGGTTGTGGGCCCCACCTTTTCCGCAGGTGTTGCCCCCCCCTGCATGCTGGCATTGCCCCTGAAAGCTGCAGTCGGTTGGGCTTCACAAATGGGACGTCATCCCGTGAGCAGACAAAGGAACTAGCTGATGAGGCATTTCTCTGTGAGAAGACAAGATTTTAGTTTCCCACTTATTTTTAACAAAAATATACTTAAGTTCATTTTCTATTTTTTTGAAGGATTGACATACAAATGACTGTTAGCAAAAATGAAGTAGATTATGATTATGATAAATGCAGAGAATGCAGCCACCCGAAAGGAGAGGGGATGTGGCAAGCTACAGTCTTCTGCGCTTCGTTTGGGTTCGGTGGAGAAGCGGGCTGTTCCACTGGGCGGAGTTCAGTCTCTTCCCCAGGTTTGCTGCGGGTAGCGGAGCTCGTCGGGTGGGCGCTGGCGTCGAGGCAGGTGGAAGCGAGCTGTGCGGTGTTGGGAGAATCCTCGCAGGGTCTCCTTAGCGAGACTGCCCGGCAGTGCCGCCTCTCTGTTCTCGGAGACCGGCCCGAGCCGCTCCCCCTCAGTGAGATAGCGAGGAACCCAAGAGGGAGCACACACCTTGGTGTGGTTATAAATGTAGGTTCTGGACGCAAAATAAGTTGCTGTCAACAAAACAGGAAGATTGCCCCCCCAGTTCTGCAGGCCTTTGGGTGGCGGCAAGTTTAGGAACCCATGGCTATGGCTTCCTGGGGTCTGCTCTTCTCACTGTAGCCTTCTAGAGGCCTTGAACGTTACCCTTGAACTATCAAGGGTCTTCTCATAGGCCAGTTGTGTTCAGGTGTGTCCCTGGGGGTAAGGGGCATGTTGTTTTGAAAAAAGAATTTTTGCACTGCTGCGAGTGGTCTGTGCACTTCATTTGATTAACAGTTGGTACAAGTTTGCAGAGACACTGCTTAGTCACATCAAAGGTGGAAAAAGAGCCAAAGATGAACTTAAGAATATACTATTTCTTGTCTTGAAATACAACTTTCCCAAATATTCCTCGTGGTCCTTCTTTATTTTCCACATTTCTTTCAGAAATCACAGTTAGACCTACTAAGTTCAAACTCCATTACCCCGGAGATCACTCATCTCCAGATGGGTGTCACATCCAGCTTACCGTTTCTGCCCTTCAGTGTTGTGAACGAGGGTGCGGACATTTCCGCACACACAGAATAAGGGGGAGTCGGTGTGACACATGGCTCTAGAGTCATCACTCAAGTTCAGAATTACCCAACTTTGGTTTATCTTTTTTTATCTACTTTCCATGTACATGTTTTTTTTGTTTCTTCCGGACTTCAGGAAGTATTTCAAAATATATTTTGTGCCATTTACTTTTACACTATTTCTAGAAGAAGATGTTTACTAAACAAAAGAATAAAGACTTTAAATAAAATGTCATGTGGATGTCAAAGTTACAAGTTAATCTTAGCTGTTAATGATCTTGAACCACTACTTGAAAACAGTAAATCGCTATATATTTGAAAATGATAGACTTGCATTTCTTTCGAAAAAATTTTATAATTCTGAATTTTTACTATTTCATGCCCTACTCAAATCAGGATACGCAGTTTGTAAGGCAGTGCCGTGACCCGGACACTGTCATGTTGGGGGACGGTTTCCTGCGTCTTTTGTGTGTCTTTTTATGGTTGGTTCTTGCAGGACAGTGAGTTGTACCAGTTGCCCAAGATTATTAAATTTACATTTCAAGTTTTACGCCCTAAGCAAAGTTTAATAAGTACTTTACAAAGTCAGACCCAAACTCCTTCACCTAAATGTGATAAGTCACGTAAATACAAGTCGTTTAGTTCTTGTCGACCTTCCTCTGGTTCTTGTCCTTCCAGCATCTGTACCCTGCGCATGCTTTTCATTTAACATCCTTGTACTTGTACTTGAAAAAATGTGTCTGCGTGGCCTTATATTTCAACATAGCCTTTCTATTTCATTTTTCTAATTTTTTACTGTGTTTTTCCACTACCGTTTACCCCCCTGGTCCCCTTTCCCTCTTCCATCACGCCACTGTGGTCCTTGTCCGTGAGTCCTGTCTCTTAACTGTTGCAATCAGACCAAAATGTCATCCAATCGTTCTCCTACTTTGGCCATTTAGGTCATTTACAGTGTCTCACCATTGTGTGTTGTACTGATGACTAAGGCTGTCCCTGGGAGTTGGCCTGGTGCAAAGTGCTCTCCAAAGCGGATTTTGCTAGGTGAAAACTTAATGCTGTGATTCTCAACGGTAATAAGAGGGAAGGGGTTCTCGTTCATGGCACAGAAACCCAGTTTATGGTCGAGGCTGAGGAGATTTTGTTTCCTGAACTGAAGGATTCACGCTGTACAAGAGGCACATGCTGAGATGAGCTGGTCTTAGTGATTGACAGTGTGAAGTGGGTAGAGATGCCGACCTTCACCAGGAATCCCGAGGCTGACACGAGGTAGCCTGAGGTCACGTCTTTCTTTTCCGTGATGCAGATGCCGTTTCCCGAGGAATGTAGCTGACGTGTGAGTGACCTGGAAACTGGTAGGGATGTAGCTTCTTCCCACATGGGTTGTGCATACCGCTAAACGGATTTCAACACAGATCGAAAACGTACGTGCACTCAAGCTGCGGGCGGTGGGGGGGGAAACGGATTTCAACATAGAACAAAAACGTACCTACGTGCACTCAAGCTGCGGGCGGTGAGGGTGGTGGCGGGGGCTGGCTTGTACGGGAGCGTCCTACCAGCTTCAGCACAGTCTTAACTAAATCCAGGGTTTTATGTACCGCCAGAGACAGTTTCCAGATGAGACTCAATTCTCTGTTCTCATTGCCTTTCTCAATAGATTTTCACCCTTGTGATTTTGGGAAAACTTCAAATTACTGAAAAATTGAAAGAATTAGAACAAAGAAAACTCATGTACACCTTGCGTAGACTGATCAGTTGTTGACACTTGTTACATTCAGGGGGTGCCTCCTTCTCCCCTTCTCCTTTGAAAGTAAGTCACCGCCATCATGACTTACCCTTAAGTACTTGAGTATGTTCTTGACACATATTTGGATATGTTCTTGATATGTATTTGAGTATTGATTCATACGTAATAAACACTCAAGTCTGTGCCAAGAACAAGGTCATTCCATACAACCTCAATGTCATTATCATTCTCAAAAACTGTAACATTCATAGAGTGATATCCAATTAGAGGCCATTTTAAAATTCAACTTAAAATCTTTAAATTTTTTAAAAGATTTTATTTCTCTTTAGGGGGGAAGGGAAGGAGAGAGGAAGAGAAATATCAGTGTATGGTTGCCTCTCGTGGGTCCCCTGCTGGGAACTGGCCTGCAACCCAGGCATGTGTCCTGACGGGGAATCAAACTGTGAGCCTCTGATTCACAGGCCCGAGTTCAATCCACGGAGCTACACCAGCCAGGGATGAAATCTTTAATCTTTAATTGTCCCAGTGACATCCTTAAGCGCCGTGGGTTTTCTTTTTTAAATTACGCTCTGGGTAGTTATCATGTGTGCTTAGTGTCCTCCACTCTCCAGCAACTCCCCATGTCTGTCTTTCCCTCAGTCTCACAGTTTGTGTCTGTCCGACTGCCGCTTCATGAGCAGAGGTGACACACGCGGTTCACATCTTCTCAGTGCGTCACGTCTGGAGGTGTACAGTGTCGCTCTGTCCTGTGATCGGGGGTGTGTGATCACCCCACAGGGTGTCGTCTGCCAGCTTTTCCCACTGGAAATACACCTGTGCCCCTTTGCGAATAACTAATGTGCGAGGCAGCACTCTGAGGCTGTGAGAATATCCCGCACTCCAGCAGATGGTGACTTCTGAGCATCCTCTTCTGAGTCTGCTCTTTGCTTCTGGGATTGTGTGTTGGGCCAAGATGTATCTAAGTGAGCATTTAAAACAGATGACAACCCACGGATTGCCACTTGGTCTTTGTAGTTAGCTGCCCTTCCTCTTCCTCATGCTCTCCCCCCTCACTCACTTTTTCTCCTCTTCCCAAAATAATACGTAATGATTTGGCTGTCACGTAAAGATTTATGACTGATTGTCTTCCCAGAATTATATCATCTCTATGTTGCTTGGGCACATTTTTCCTTGTTTATTTCTTTGTGAGCCAAATACTTTTATTCTTTCTGTTCTCATCCCATCTGTTTAATAATCTGATTTTGTCAGAGAATTGTCTTCCTGATTGCTTATAAAGTAGTGTTTAGAATTTTTTTTTTAAGAGCAGATGGCTCTGGTATTGACGTACTTCGAGATGGGAAAGTTTTACTCTAACCTTCTTGCTTGATGTTAGGCCAATTTTAATATGAACAAAAGTCTTAATCCTTTATTACTATTCAGCATTTTTCTGTCCCTCCAAGTTCCTACTACTGGGTAACCGCCACTACTGAACACACGTAATCACAGTCATATTGACATAAATGGGGAACTTGCTGTTTGTATTCTCTCCAAAGCCCTCTAGTCTTTAACTGGAGCTAACGTGGTTCATAGTTTTGAATCCCAATTCCTTGCCTTGTACTTTTCAGCTTGGAAGCAGTGTTTACACACCTTCTGTTTCATCTGCCAACTAGCCCAACCAAGCCTTTGCCCAAATCAGAGCCTCGTAATATTTGGTTTCCTATTCTAATCTCTTATTCCTTTTTCTTTAAACTATAACATATGGCAAACATACAGAAAATTACAAAACACAATATGACCGGGCACCACAAGTCCACAAGACAAAGGGAACACTGTGGCGGGTGGAAGTACAGGCTCTGGGGCCAGACTGCCCGCTTCTGGCCCAGAGGGTGCCCCTCTGTAGTGGGGGGGCCTGGAGCAAATATTCTGTCCGCAGAAGAAACCCGTACCCGTTACACATCCAGCCCTGTTACCCCAGCCCTCGGCGACCGGCTGTCCACTTTGTCCCCGGGGGGTGGCCTGTTCTGGGTGTTTCATGTAAGTGGAACTTATACTCCGTGGCCTTTCGTGTTGGGCTGGTTTCACTGTAGCAGAATGCTTTCAAGGTTCATCCGTGTTACAGCACCAGCACTTTATTCCTTTGTATATCTGAATAATATTCCATTTCATGTTTCCATTTACGTCCATATTACTCATTCGTCCACTGATGGACCTTTGTGTCCTTTGTCCTCTTTGGCTGTTGGGAATGACGCCGCTGTGAACGTTGCATACAAGCTGGTGCGGACGTGTGCGGTCAGTCCTTGAGCATATGTCCGGGAGCGGAATCGCTGGGTCACACGGAAATTCCGTGTTTAACCTTTTGAAGAATCGCCGGATTGCCTTCCAAAGACGTCACGTCGTTTTACAATCCTGTTTAATGTCACGTCTCAAGTCTTTCCTCTATAAAACAGGGATAATAATAGTGCCTACCTCCTAGGGTTTTGTGAGGATTAAATGGTAGATTCATAGAAGCACTTACAGTAATAAATAATATAGTAAGCATTCAGTATATGGGAGTGAGTGGTAGATCTGATGGTGGATAAAACACTAATGAATGTTACTTCAACTCATTTTTCAACCCTCTGAAATTATTTATCAGATGAATCAAAATATTTGTTGCTAGTAATTCATGCTTTACCCAGTTGGTTGGGCTTCATCTTGCAAACCAAAAGTTTGGCAGTTCAGTCCCTTGTCAGGGCACATGTCTGGGTTGCAGGTTCAGTTCCCGGCCAGGCACATACAGAAAGCAGCCAGTCAGTGCTTCTCTCTCACATCGATGTTTAATAAATAAATAAGGTCTTTACTAGACTTTTATTTTACATTTTTGACTACTTGTAGGCAAAACCTACTTTCCAGCTCTATCAAAGCTTTTCGCCCCCTTGTCACACCACCGGCTGAAGCGAGACAGCGCAACATGCTGTCGCTTCACCCAGAAGCTGGGTTTTTACTTCGCCCTTTCTTGACGGCTCCGTGGGCCTTTAGCGAAAGGCCCAACGAGTGCTTTTCAAAGGGGCTATCAGAGCATTTTTATGTAGTAGAATTAAAGTATATTGTAGTTATCAAAATAAGGTGGTTACCACCTCATTTACCAGCTATTGTTCTTCAAATGGCATTTTAGAAAATAACTATTATAACATGTTAATCTTTAGAGCCATAAAAAATATTCTGACAAATGCTAAGAGCTCGGCATTCCACTCTTCGGTAAAAACAAAGAACCAGTATAAAACTCAAGACAAAATAAATAATGTGACGTTTACACACCCATGGACACATGGCGTGTTACCCTGGTCTTTCCGAGACAATGGTAGACCCCTGGGACGTGCTCAGCCAGAGGGCGTGTGGAATATTTACCAAATATTTGGTTTGTACTTCATCACTCAGCAAAATTACTGACTGCTCACTGTGGCAAGTCCCTGTGCCTGGCCCTGGGGACAAAGTAGTGAGTAAGTGTGTTCTCTGCACCTACTGTTCTTAAGAGTTCAGTGAGGAAGATGGGCAAAAACAAGTTAATTAAAACTCAAAGGAAATATTACAAATTGCAGTGTATGTGATTAAGGAACATATAGACCATTGTAGGTATAGACTTACCAAATTATAAAATTCCAGTTTCAGTTTCTTGCCTTGGTATTTCACACTTTTATCTTGTTCCATAATAGCTTAGAAAAGAGCTTATGGATTTGATGAAATTGTGTGCATACATTTATTTATGCAACAAAATTCCCGATTGCTTGTGTGCCAGGCACTGTTCTGGGCCCAGGAAGAGGAGCCGCGGACACAGCAAAGCCCCTGTGTTTGTTCTGACTTCGCCCCAGAGGGAAGACACTGAACAAACGTGTGCTAAATGTCAGGAAGCGATCAGTGATGTGAAGGAAAACGGGGCAGATGGAGGGTAGTGACCAGAACGCTATTTTACTTGGGTGGATTGAGAAGGAGTCTGTAAGGAGAGAAAAATTATCCTGCAGTTTCCCTTCTTTGGTGTCTGGGGTCAATTCAGTTGATGAGTACAGGACACAAGACAATGTTTCCATCTGATGGTGTCACTCACATTTGCGACGAGAGCTACGAGGAGGTTTTCCTTCTTCCCAGCTCCTACCTGCTTTCTTTTCTTCGTTCCGTTCTCGTTCTCCCGTGTGTGTGCATGCCTAAGCACCCTCAGCCATCCACCATCCGTCCCTTTTACCTTTTATCCAAAAAAACATGCTTTGGTATCTGTCTCAAGTTTCCAGAATCTCGGGATATGATTTATCTGATTAAAAATTGCATTGTGCAATTAAATGTCTTCCAGATGTCTTATTATAACATGGAGAAAGCTCTTCTCTCTGTATCTTCCTCCCAGCAAACTCTCAGTCGTTGAAATCTGAGGTCTTGGATGATCTTAGTGATCCCAGCCTCCCTGCCCCAAAGCCCTGAGTAAGGTTATACACCGCTCAAGTGTTCTATAGCGTGGCACAAGGCTAAAATAGGTAACTGGCACCCACCCCGCACCTCGCTGTTGGCCGGCGGACTGGTGCCATAAATAGCGCGATGCTACGCGATCGGACGACAACTGAGATGGGATTTGTGTTCCCTGACACATATGTGTAGTTTGTATGTAGAAACACCATACGTGTAGTTTCTGGCATTCAAAAAAATCAGGGTCCAATTCACTGGACCCCAACTGTGGCAGAGCTCTTGGGAGGATTGTGCAAATGAGTAGCCAGATAGTTTTGGATGGAATTCAAGAGAGCCCGGTCTTATACCAAATTCTACACCGTGGATCAGAGCGTTGGAGCAAGGTTCGCCTTTGTTCCCGCGCGTGTGCGTGAGATCGCGCTGTCGTCAGGTGGTGCCCAGACAGTTCCTGCCGGGTGAATTAAAAATGCCTGAGGAGACACCTTGGTAGTTGTGTAAAACCATTTTCCTGGAATATAAAGAGCGTGTTTTAAAAACCTACCCACGGTTGGAATATAATGGTTCCTGTTTCTGGCTCTTCGCTGGAAGGTCTTGTTTTTATGTCAGAAAGGTTTTTAAAGCCTGTAAGTTAACACAGCATTACTTCATCAATTCCTTAGCAGTAACTCAGAAGGTGAGCCTTGGGGTATCTGTCCAGATGAGTCTGTGCCCTTCTTTGTGCAAAGCATCATTGGGTGGGTATCTAGTCATAACACATAGGGTCCAGTTCATGCTTTAGATATTTGGGCCTTTACTGGGTCTTTTCCAGAATGGCATGGTGTGTTTATAGTATTTCTTAGAAGTCAAAATACCAAATATGAGACAAGTGAATTTTAAACGTTCCCTGTGCTAATTATTGATCGGTGCTGCTCAAAATGCTGTGCGCTGTTGTATCCAGTTAGGGACGAAAGTCACGGAAGTGTCTCTGGCGTCCCAGCCACAGGCAGCTCTTCCCCTCACGCCGGTTCCGTGCTTTCGCTCACAGGACTTCAGCGCGGCTTGTAGTCGGAGCTTTACGGACCCAGGTGCGCAGCTTCCCGAGGCACGCCGGGGATCCACGTGGATGAAACGTTTTAAGCCAGAATTCCGTTCAAGAACCCCGACCTTGGGTCTAGCAGAGAGGGATGAAAAAAAGCATTTATCTGTAGCTTTTATAACTGTAGCGTGAATATTTGCTCTAGGGGATGGAAAAGGGAAAGAAGAAATAAGAAAACCTCCCAAACCGCTGATTGTTTGTCCAGCAGATTGTAAGCATGGCTGTGTGGATGCAGGCCCAGCAGCTGCAAGGGGATGCCCTGCGCCAGATGCAGGGGCTGTATGGCCAGCACTTCCCCATCGAGGTCCGCCACTACTTATCCCAGTGGATCGAAAGCCAGGCCTGGTGAGTGAACAGAGTCCCCTCCGTCGTAGTTCGTGAAGCACGGGCATGGAGGTTTGGAGAGATAACGTGATGGACACTCCAAAACTTGTACGTTTAAAAAAAAAAATCATGGCCCACAACAAAGGTATTTAACCTCACCTGGGATTTTTAGAAAGATGGAATAACTCTTGGGATTTTTAAAACAGGGTATCTTCCCTTTAGTAGTAAATTCTGGCTAAAAACATTTGAGCATTATAGCTCATCGCAGAAACAATTCACAATATGTTCTGAGTTCCCACAGGGTGCCTGGCAGTCGTAGGTAGTAGAGGTTCCTAATGAAAAAAATCGAAACCTTTGTCCACGTGGAATTTGGTGCCAAATGGAGAGACCAGGTATATCTAGTCGCACACTTTAATAAAATATATTCTTAGCAAATTTAACAATGGAGACATTGGCGTTTTTAAATTGATATGCCATTTATGTATACACATTAAAGGCTAAAGGACAGTACATCAAAACATTAACTATGATTGTATCTGGGTGGCAGGTTTAATGAGCATGTTTCTTTTTCTTATTTTCTAAATTACCTTTATATATTCAGGGGGGAAATTGTTCTAAAACTCTTTCGGAGTCACTACGCTGCGGTGTGTAGTGTGTATCAGTGTGTACACTGATCACAGAGCTGTTGAATGGGCCTCGCTGCACCCCAGGGTGTTGTCCGCTGCTCCGCTCGGGGCCTGGCGCCTGTTCCGTTGCTGGTCGGTCTGACCTGACACGTCCGTCCTGTGCTTCATGCACCATCACCGCCGCCACCGCCGCGGGTGGAGGGTCCCCTCTGACAGCCCGGGCGGAGAGACGGCCTTTACGCTGCTGTTGGAGGAGGGCTGGATACACGGCAGAAACGTCCTCCTGCAAAAATCGCAATTGTGTGTTAGTAGCAGAGTTTTCTCCAGAAGCTGGAGAGCACCAGGAAGGCAATTTTCTAGGCAATTAAAAAAAAAAAGCCTCATATAATTAAGTGAGAAAACAGAGCTGACTGTGAGCATGTCGACTGCACCTTGCTCAGTGCTGTTCCGTTTCCTTCAGTTGTAACAATTTTGGAGAGCTCAGAAACACTGTGATAGAAAGTGTCTGTTGATTTAAAATTTCACTTAGTAGATTTCCCACATCGTCTTCTTTTCTTTTTAAAAAGTTTTTATTTATTTGCTTTTAGAAAGAGGGGAAGGGAGGGGGAAAAAGAGGGAGAGCAACATCGATGTGTGAGAGAAACATCCATCAGTTGCCCCTCCAAACCAGCGACCTTTCGCTTTGCAGGACGGCACCCCACCGACTGCACCGCCTCCTCCAGATGCAGATTCGAGCGTATTATTGGATAAAGTCTGTTGTCAGTGTTTGGGCACACCTGTTTGTGCCTCTATTTAAAATTATTTGTTGTCCCCATGGGGTTAGAGATAACAGCACTTTTTTTAAAAATCCTCATCCCAAGGATATGTTTATTGATTTTAGAGATAGGAAGAGGAGAGAAGCAGATACAGAAACATTGATGTGAGAGAGACCCACCAGGGCGAAATAGATGATGGGACTTGCTGGCCACCAGCAGATGTCTTGTCAGGTTCAGACCTGGGCAGCAGGAACTGAATGTTACTTTAGTCCGGTAGCTGGTCAGACAAATGTAGTCCCGCCAAATAGCCAATTGTTGCCTAAATTGTTTAAAAAACAAAACAAAGAGTCAGGGAGGGGGTTGAGAATGGGGGAGAGAGGGAGCGGGGAGGGAACGAAGGAAGGACCCACCATCCTGACCCCGCCACCAGTTAAATGGCTCCGAATTAGCACCAAGTCCACAGTGTGGTTTCTTTGCTGCCTACGGGTCCCAATCTGTATCTGATGTAAAGACTTACAAGCGTATTCTGTCTTAACATCTCATTTCCAAGGCTTCTTAGAAGTAGCAACAACTGTTGTATCACCTGTCTTCAGAAACACTCTATGTGTAGGTAGCAACATTGTCAAGGGTGGAGAAACAATGTAGAACATTCTCAACCTTGTGGCCCTGACAGCCTTGAAGGGGCAACTGCAAACGGGATTGTCAGGGTCCGCATTTCCTTCTGTGTCCACACAGCGCCTTCCCTCTCCCTTGGTTCCCAGGCGATAGCGTAACATCGGTAGGAAGAAGGACCAAGGACAGTGTGTCGTAAAAAGAAAATGAACTACTAGGCAGTCCACTGAGGTAGTTAGTGGATTCGGAATTGGCGAATGTAGGCGTCCAGTCAGTTTAAATTGAACTCCCTAAAATTTGCAGAGAGCATTCTGTAGAAATGACTTTAGCCAAAGGGAGGCGTGATGTCTTGAGGATGCATTTACATAGGCTCATGTGCATGTATGTATACATATGTATGTAATTTCTTTCCCCTAGGGACTCAATAGATATTGATAATCCACAGGAGAACATTAAGGCCACCCAGCTCCTGGAGGGCCTGGTGCAGGAGCTGCAGAAGAAGGCCGAGCACCAGGTGGGGGAAGACGGGTTCTTGCTGAAGATCAAGCTGGGGCACTACGCCACGCAGCTCCAGGTGGGTGTGGAGGCCAGGTCACCTGCAGGCAGGCGCTGGCCACCTTCTCTTTCCAGCATCAGCACCGGGGGTTTTTCTGGCCTGGCCGGTGACTCACCACATGACCCTGAGCTTATTGGCAACTATTGGGTGCTTCGATTTTCCCCACCCCCTCTTTCTAAACCAGACCCGTTGGATTCCTCTAGCCCATGGCAGAGCAGAGGGAAAGGGTGGGTGGGTTCCCGAGACGAGGGGATGGCTGAAAGGGCACTCTGGACGGGGCGACAGAAGGGGTGGAGCAGACCCAGTCAAGGAAGACTGGGCGGTTCTAGAATGGAGGGACCGAGGCACCCAGACTTCCCTCCTGGGGCTCTGTGAGAGGTGGCAGAGCTCTTGCAGTGGGGCAGGAGGGGGGCAGGGTTCACCTGGGGGCAGGACTGGATGAAAGAGCCTTGAACTGGGGTTTAGATGTCAGATGTAGCTTCCTCTTCCCAAGGGGGTGGAGAGAGGGGGCAGAGAGAGAGTTTTTGTGGAAGCGGAAAAGGGGTGTGGGTGGTAATCCTAGTCAAGCATTTATGAGAACTCATTAGTATTTCTCCAAGAACCATTCTTGAACATGAGGGGAGGGGCCAGGAAGACAAGAAGCCCACCCCCAAAGAGGGAGGCAGCAGGAGAAACCTGGGTGAAGAGGGCAGCAGCGCAGGAACCCAGGGCTGGAGCACGGCGGGAAGCACCTCGACCTTGGCACCAGGTGCTCAGAGTGTTGAGTCATCTGCTCACTCACTGGCCTGCCTCTGGATACGCACTTACCCTCTCTGAGTATCAGTTTTGTCACCTCTGAAATGGGGACAGCCATTTCTGCTGTGTCACAGGGTTTCTACATCAGAGGGGCTGGTGGATTGGAAGTGCTTTGTGAGCAGGGGGCTCCTAAGGCAATGCAACCAAATGAAGATCTGGGGGCTGGGGGTCAAGTCCAGTGGCACAGAGGTGTCCGGGGAGAGTCCCGGGGCTCCCGTGGGGGAGGGAGGTGCAGGTGCAGCACTGGGACGGCCCCGGTAGCTGCTCTCGGACCCTTTCAGAACACGTACGACCGCTGCCCCATGGACCTGGTGCGCTGCATCCGGCACATTCTGTACAATGAACAGAGGCTGGTCCGAGAAGCCAACAACGTGAGTGTCCCGTGGGTCTGGGCAGTGGGGTCGGGAATCCCTCCTGTGCAGACACAACCGCAACTCACAAATACTGGAGTGAGAGGGCAGCAGAGGAGTCAGGGACATGAGCGGGTGTGAGGGGCAGTTTTATTTGCAGGTATAGAGTGACCCCCTGGCTTCAGGCCCTGGCCTTGCCACCTCCTAGCCACGTAACCTGAGCAAGTGACTGGACTTGTTTGAGCCTGTGTGTCTTCAGTTATAAGTAGGGACAGTAATAGTACCTCCCTGCGGGGTTATTGTGAAGGTTAAATGAGATACTACACAGGCCAGGGATAGATGGACAGACCGATGAAACAGAAGAGGAAGCGCCCAGCACCCCCCCCCCCCCCGACACCTGGAGTGTCCATCCAGGTCAGAGGTGGCGGGCGGCACAGGTGACCAGGGAGAGGCTGTGTCGCTGAGCAGTGGGGTCTGGCCAGTGAGAAACCCTGTCTGGTGCGGTCCGTGGCAGGAAACAGAGGCAGGCACAGGCCGAGGAAGCGAGGCCCAGGGAGCGGGCCCGGGGCTCGTCCCCCACCTTCCGGAGTCACAGAGGCATGAACATCTGCCCGGACGACGGTGCACACCTCACACTATTTGAATAAAACAAAGTGAATTTCCTAGAAGGAGGTCAGGCAGGTGAGGGCCGCTGACTGGCAACTGGAGCCAGGTGGTCCTTTTTGTCCCTTTGTCCCTGGGAAGGCTGGTGCAGGGCTTCATTCAGTGAGTGTTTCTGGAGGGCGGTCCCGGGGTGTGTGGAGAAGCACACAGAGACCTGGGCCCCTGAAAGGGATTCAGGTGGCGGCAGGTCCTCCAGCAGTGGGCTGTGTGCTGGGGGCGCATGTGGGAAAGCACCAGGGCAGGCGGGGCAGGCCGGGGGGCGGGGGGGGGGCGGGGGGGGCAGGAGTTCCATGTGAGGGCAGGAAGGCCGGAGCCACCTTAGCTCATTTGAAGACTTGCAAGTAGCCAGAGCAGCTGGGGAGAAGGGAGCCCAGCAGGGAGCCCTGGCAGGGAAGGCCAGAGAGGAAGCAGGAGCCGGGCCACAGAGGGTCTTGCAGGACCACCCTCCTGTCCCTTGACTCACTGGGACCACAGAGCCATCTGCAAATGTGCAAGTATTTCAGGCTCCAGCCAAAAAGACATGTCTCTGGTGCAGGCGCTGTCCGGGCCGGAGGTGGGGGGTGGGAGCCACTCCTTCCCCAGCCTCTGCTGTCCTGGGCCTTGGGGACTCTGGGTGCACAGGACAGATGTGGTCCCCACACTGGGAGGGCTCACGTCCCAGTGCCCGCAACACACTAGGAGTGAACACGAGAACTAGACGCTCTCAGACGAGGGTGGTGCTGTTTCCCTTCGGCCCTCAGAGAAGGCTGCTCTGAAATGGTGGCAGTGGGAGTCCGCAGTCAGGAAGGTGGGGCCAGCGTGTTCCAGAGAGATGGACCCACAACTGCAAAGGCCCTGAGGCAGGAGCATGCTGTGTGTTGAAGGAATGGACAGGAACCAGCGTGCTGGGCGGCGGTGGGGCTGGGGGCGGAGGGCGGCAGCTGCCCTCTGCCAGGGCAGGGGGCTGTGGAGAGGGGTTTGGAATTTCCCCTGGGAACAGTTCACTGGAAAGGCCTGAAGACTTGGCCTGGGAAAAGTTCAAAGCAGCTCACTTAAATGTCTCGATTCCCAAGGCCCTTGATGGTGCCTCCCCCTGTCCCTCGTGACTTCACTTTGGGGTCTTCAGGTCACCCCTGTGAGAGGTTGCCCTCCTTCCCTGTTCCCCAGTCCCATTGGCCTGGAGAGAGGATGGAGGTGGTGTGAGTTTACCCGCCTCTATCCCCCCTCTGTCCCAGCTCCCAGCACAGCCCCTGGGGTCTGACCGGGAAAGAATGTGGGCGGAGGGCAGCATCGTCAGCATCGTCAGCATCGTCAGCATCGTCAGCATCGTCGTTACCAGAAAAACCCAGGAGCTCTTGGGCTGTGCTCAGTTGCAGTGTCTCCCAGGAGATCGAGATGTACCGTTTTGCTGGTGCTCTGGCGCGGGCCAGGCCTGCAGCCGTGTATCTGCCGTATCCCCAGGGTGCCTCTCCTGCTGGAACCCTGGTGGACGCCATGTCCCAGAAACACCTGCAGATCAACCAGACGTTTGAGGAGCTGAGACTGGTCACGCAGGACACGGAGACCGAGCTGAAGAAGCTGCAGCAGGCCCAGGAGTTTTTCATCATCCAGTACCAGGAGAGCCTGAGGATCCAGGGTGAGGCTGCTGCGGGGGGCGGGGGGTGCGCTGTGGATCGGTGGGGTGGGAGGGAGGGAGGGAGGGCCACCTTGCCAGCTCCTGCAGGGTTGGGGCTGGGGCCCTGTCTGTTTCCGGGGGACCTTCCCCAAAATCTGGGAAGAGTAATGGCTGTAGGAGACGGCCCCTCCTATGGCCACCCCCCTTCACAAGTGTGATTCAGTGGAACCCTTATAACAGTTCCAGGGTGTAGGCAGCGGCATTATCCCCACTTCACAGACGGTAACACTGAGGTTCAGAGAACAAGAGACTTGGCCTGTGTTGCTTGAAAGTTGCAGAGAGATGTCATCATATCCCTGTGCTGTAATCACTAATGCTCTCTCCCTAGTTGTAGGTGGTCAAGCGAATATCTGAGTGAGTGAGCGAGTGAGGAGTGAGTGTGGGTAGAGTGTGGGTAGAGTGCCCCCCAGTGAGAGGGGGAGCGCGGGCTGGGAGTCCCGAGGCTGAGCCGGGCCGGGAGAGGTGGGGCTCGGGGCTTCGAGTTCTGTAGCCTCCCTTCCAGGAGGCAGAGCTGGCAGGAGGGGGTGACAGTGGAAAGTCGTCCCAACCCCTAGTCTGTAGTTTGCTGTGATGCCATGACAAGGGTGTGGGGACAGAAAAATCAGCTCCCGGGAGCGAGCCCGGGGCACAGTCTGAGGAGTTTGAATGGGGGCCCGTCTCCCCCCCCCAGACTGACCCAGGCTGCACCTCCCGGGCCCAGGCAGAGCCGGGCGCCCCGAGCTGCCTCTCCCTTCCTCCCCTTTTTCTCACCTCTTCAGGTGGAGTCTGAGGTCACTGACTTTAGACCTTCCTGTCCTTGTCCCATGTAGACATTCGGAGCCATGAGTTTCCCACTGAGCAGAGTTGCCGCGGCGTCTCGCGGTTTTGCCGGCCCTGCGTGTTCTCTGTCACTCGTTCCCTGTCACTCGGTGTGAGGGGCTCTCCAGTTTCTCTTCCGGTGCTGGTGCCACCTGTTTAGAAGGGCGTCCGTCGTTCATTTCCAAATATGTGTTCTTCTCTAGCCGTCCCGTCAGAATTGATTTTATTTTCATTTCATGACTGAGTTCCACTGAGTCAGAGAACATGCTCTGTATGTCTGTCTGTCTGTGTTTAGTTATTTACGTTCAGCCGAGCGGCTCCGTCAGCTGCTGGGAGAGAGGCGCCCGAATCCCCTGTGGTTCCGTGGAACCGGGTGCTTGTCCCGTTGTCTCAGTGAATAATATGTCCTGTGCTTACTTTGAAGCTTTGGTAGTAGATTCATATATGTTTACGGTCACTAATAATTGCGACACACCCTTCCTGACCTCCGGTCTTCAGTCTGCTGTGCGAGGCGTTCCCAGAACCTCTCTGGCCTCTGGTCCCAGGTCGGCTCCGCGTGTGTGCGTCCGCACTTTTGTCATTGGAAACACAGACAGCACGTCGTTGCCTGGCTTTGTGTCGGTCCCGACTGTCTTCCTTTGGATGAAGGTGTTCAGTCCACCAGCATTTAATGTCACGTTTCACACACTGGCGTTGAGGTCCCTGCTTGGTATCTACTCTCAGTTTTGTCCTGTATCAGTTTTCTCTCTGCTTTTTTAATTGATTATTTAATTTTCTAGGGTTCTCCTCTCCTTTGCCTCTTTGCCCCGCCCCCCACCTGGTCAGTGTTTCCTGTCCCCGAGGCCAGCACGTGGCCCGGACGCCGCAGGCGCTGAGTCAGTGGGCCCAGGTCAGTGAGGCAGGGCCCGCGAGGCCTGCCAAGAACTTGGCCCGGAACTTGGCCCGGACGTGCTGATGCTCACGTCTTCCTGACTCCGGCCGAGTCAGAACACCGGGTGTCCCAAAGGCTCCTGGCAGGGCGCAGTCCCCCGGTTTGCAGGAGAGCGGGTCCCTCAGTGGCGGGAGGGTGGGCCTGCTGGCTGCGGGGTGGGGGCGGGTGGCTGTCGCTGTGCAGATGTTTGATTCCTGAAGCCGGGTCTGGGTTCACAGGTGTTTTTTCTGTCATTCTTTCTACCTTCCTGATGTCTTAAGCATTTCGTAACTTATTTTTAAAAAGAGTTTATATATTTACTTTTAGAGAGGGAGAAAGGAGGGGGGGAACATGGATATGGGAGAGAAACATCCATCAGTTGCCTCTAGGGCGCCCCCATCTGGGTCCCTGGCCTGCCACCCATGCATGTGCTGTGACAGGGACTCGAACCGGTGACCCCAATCTACTGAACCACAGCAGTTACGGATCATAACTTATTTTTTAAATAAGGGTAATGAGGTCTCACTGAGTCCCTAGTCCGGCCATTGGTGAGCTCCCTGAAGCTGGTAGGAAGCGAGCTGCCTCCTTTTCCTGAGGGAATCTTGCGGCTTTTTCGTGGCCCTGGGTTCCCGTTCTCTCTCTGTCAGAGTCTCTCTCTCCCTCTCTAGTCTGTCCTCTCCCTTCTCTCTCCCTGCTGGGCAGCTGAGCTCACAGTGACCCGAGCACACAAACTCGTGAGGCCCCTTCACACACGCAGACACGCCCTCCTCCCTGAGGGCCCCTCCTGTGCCCCAGCAGGTGGCCCCCGGCCTTGCGCGCGTCAGGCCTTCCCTGAGGGGGTTTGGGGGGAGGTTGGGGCCGAGAGCTGCTCGTGCCTCTCCAGCATTTTCTGTGTGACCGTTTTGTAATCCCCATGGCAACCCACTGCGGCCGGGAACAGGATTCTCCCATTTTGCTCGTGGGGAGCCCGAGTGCACCGAGGCAGTGAACGGCCGCAGCTGACTTCGAACTGTGCAGTGTGGCATCAGGCTGGACCCCAGTGTGGCGTGAGGAAGGCCGGGCAGCCAGCCGTGCGGGCCAGGGCGGGGTCCTCAGCTGGACCCACAGGCTTGTCTCCCTGTCTCTAGAGGGAGCTCAGAGCAGGGGCCAGGGAGTGGGGCGGGCTCACTGTGAGCACCCTGGGCCACCAGAGCCCTGAGGTGCCATTGGTAAGACGTGTCAGCTTGAGGGTGTTGCGAGCTGGAAGCTGGGAGATCATGGCCATGGCTGTCCCGTCCCCTCCTCTAGCTCAGTTTGCCCAGCTGGCCCAGCTGAACCCTCAGGAGCGTCTGAGCCGGGAGACGGCCCTCCAGCAGAAGCAGGTGTCCCTGGAGGCCTGGCTGCAGCGAGAAGCCCAGACGCTGCAGCAGTACCGGGTGGTGAGTGGGCCTCGTCCCTGCCCTCCAGGCGCGGGTCCACATCCCGAGGGAGGACACGCCAGAGAGGGGTCGAGCCGGCAGGACGGCCAGGCCCTGGGGACGCGGGAGGCCTGCGGGGGGCCTGGGAGGAGGAGCAGGGTGGGAGCGGGCAGCCCCGCCCCCGGGAGAGGCGCTGCAGGGCTGTGGTCCCGGAGCCCAGAAGGGCCTGCTGTCTGTCCCCTGTCTCAGGAGCTGGCCGAGAAGCACCAGAAGACCCTGCAGCTGCTGCGGAAGCAGCAGACTGTCATTCTGGACGACGAGCTGATCCAGTGGAAGCGGCGGCAGCAGCTGGCCGGGAACGGAGGGCCCCCTGAGGGCAGCCTGGACGTGCTGCAGTCCTGGTACTGGGTGTGGGGGGCGCGGGCAGGGCACAGGCGGGCAGGGTCGGCCTGGGCCCAGGAGGAGCTCCCAGCTGCCTACTCTGCTCCTGTGTTTCATAGGCGGGTGGCCCACTCTGGCCTGTGGCAGGTCTCATTTCCCCCGTGGGTTTGGCTCCTGACACAGACTTGGTGCCCCCAGTCCTGCCCCTCCCTGGACAGGAGTCACTGTTTTGGGGAGTGGAGCAGGGCCGGGGTGCAGGGTGAGGTTCCGGCTGGTGGGGTCCATTTAGGGTGACACCTCTCACGTGTCTCTCTGTGTTTCTGGAAGGCAGGGCCTCTCTGCTGTGCTCAGTACACAGGAGAGGTGGCCGAAGGGTGAAACCTTCCCGGGTGGGGGCAAGGCTGGGTTTTTGGGGGCTGGTCCCAGGCTGGGAGCCTTTCCACCTGTGTCCTGGGGGATGGGGTGAAGCCGTTGTCCTTCCCTGTGGCCTGGGGCTCGTGGGCAGGTGTGAGAAGTTGGCTGAGATCATCTGGCAGAACCGGCAGCAGATCCGCAGAGCTGAGCACCTCTGCCAGCAGCTGCCCATCCCCGGCCCAGTGGAGGAGATGCTGGCCGAGGTCAATGCCACCATCACAGACATCATCTCAGCCCTGGTGACCAGGTGACTGCTGCCCCTCGGCCACACCCAGCCCTGCATGTGGTCGGCAGGGAAGGGGTGGGATGGGGTGGGAAGCTGGGGGTGCTTTGCCCATGGCAGGCTGGTGCTTGAATCCTTGTCTCCCTGGCAACCATGACTGCTTGGTGCTGACCTTTCCCAGCTCCTCTTGTGAGTTCCCTAGGGGCTGCCCTGGCTTCCCCCAGCCTCTGCCCAATGCCAAGGTCATTTCACTGGCTCCCCTCCCGCCTCCCCCCAGCTCTCAGTGGCCTCCCCGGAACAGGGTGTCTGCCTGCCCGGTGCTCTTCCTTCCTTTGCCTGCTGAGCCCCGTGCGAGCCCCCGTCCCTGAGGCCGCGCCTCTCGTGTCCCTGCAGCACATTCATCATCGAGAAGCAGCCCCCGCAGGTCCTGAAGACCCAGACCAAGTTCGCAGCCACGGTGCGGCTGCTGGTGGGCGGGAAGCTGAACGTGCACATGAACCCCCCGCAGGTGAAGGCCACCATCATCAGTGAGCAGCAGGCCAAGTCGCTGCTCAAGAACGAGAACACCCGCAAGTACGCACGTCCCTTCTCGTGTCTGCCCCTGTCCTCAGCCCTGGGAATCGGCGGCCTGGTTCCCTGAAGGGAGCTTCTGGGGTCAGCTGGTCTGTGTGGGGATCCTGGTCACCCTTCTGGCCTGTTCTGGCTGTCAGAGAAGGAATTTAAGGGCGAACTTCTGCAAAGATAGTGTGATTTTGTCCCTTTTAGGAATATGTTCAAGAGAATTTTTTGTATGTTTTATGTTTATTTTTTTACGTGTTCTAAAGCTGATATTTCCTCTCAATGACAAGTTTTTAAGTGCCTTCTGAGTTTCCTCCCACCCCAAGCGTATTTCTGCCCCACGGGCGCTGAGGCCCGTGTGGATTTAGAGCCGCGCCCCTGTCTGCTTCGCAGTGATTACAGTGGCGAGATCCTGAACAACTGCTGTGTCATGGAGTATCACCAGGCCACCGGCACGCTCAGCGCCCACTTCAGAAACATGGTGAGGCTGGAAGGAGACGGGCAACGCAGTGTCCCCAGTTGTCTGAGTCTTTGTCACAGTGATTTTCTCCTTTTCAGTCCCTGAAACGAATCAAGAGGTCTGATCGTCGCGGAGCAGAGTCGGTGACAGAAGAGAAATTCACAATCCTGTTTGAATCACAGTTCAGCGTTGGTGGAAATGAGCTGGTGTTTCAAGTCAAGGTAAAGCCCTTGTTGGTGTGCGTGAGTGTGTGTGTGGGGGACTTTGCATCCCAGAAGAATTGTTCTGATCACCGTTAGTGTCCTCTCTCTGGTAACTGACGAACCAAAAGTGAGAAGACCTCATCCTCAGAACTGTGTCTTTTAGCTTCTGTTGAGAAGGAGCCAACAATGATAAACTGAAGCGGCTGGAAGTCTAGGTAGACAATGAACGAGGAGAAACATCACTCAGGAATCTGAGTAACGGTTGTAGTCAGTTTTAGAAGATGTTTGTACTTGTTGGTTTTTCTCCCTCCTGGAAACATCTCCATGCTCTCCTTCCTCTCTCTGGTGCTCCACGTGACTTAGAGAGCTTACCCCATCCTTCAGAGCTATTTAGTAAAACCTCTTATTGCACCCAAATTGTCTAAGCCTGTGCCAGTGTGGAAAAGTCTCAGTGTCCCTGGGCGGTTCTCACTTCGGGTCCGAGCGCGACATGCGCGGAAACCGGAAGAATGAACATGCGGTGATGGAAGAAAAGAAGAGCAGGGGCAGGACGCGGCGCCGCCCGCGGGGGCTCAGCCGGTGTCCCGTGTCTTTGCAGACCCTGTCCCTCCCGGTGGTGGTGATCGTCCACGGCAGCCAGGACAACAACGCGACGGCCACTGTTCTGTGGGACAATGCCTTTGCAGAGCCTGTGAGTGGGTTCCTTGGGCCTGTGGGCTCGAGATCTTGATGCTGGGGTCATGGGCCTCTTTCGTGTGTCATCCTCAAAAAGCGTAGGAAAACGCCCTTTCTCCTGGTGGGAGGCAGCAGAGAGCGCTCGCAGGAAATGAGAAGGGGCCGGGCTGGAAGGCAGGCCGGTACCCCAACGCCAGCGCCAGCTGTCCCTCCTCTGTGGCTTTGGGACATTCACTCTACCTCCCTGAGCTTAAGGGTCCCCTAAGCGTCTGCAGCACGGGGATGACAGTGCTCCGTGGTTTTCAGGGAGATTACATTAGATAAAACGCCAGGCACACAGACATGCTCCGTAAGTGTTGTTCTGAATCCTTGGGGGAAACCGTAAACGGAAATTGGGACTCGGGTTCCTCGGCAGGGTCCCCGCCTCTCTCCTCTCCCTCCATGGACGCTGCCCTAATTACCGCATAAGCTCCACCTCCTGTCTCTCCCCTCCCACACCCCGTCCGTGGGAAACTGTTTTCCACAAAGCCCGTCCCCGGTGCCAGAAGTGTTGGGGGCCGCTGTTCCAGGGCTTAGACCTCCCAGGAGGTTACTTCAGCGTAGAACGTGCTTCCTGTCGTCTTCCTTCCAACAAACGAGGGCGACATTTAATGTCAGTTCCAGGTTTTAGATTCTGTGATTCATCCCAGGTCTCTCATGAAGAATGAGACGCTTTGTCTAAGGGTGACCACTCGATGTTCTGGGGTCGCGCACACAGGTGCTGTCTGCGAGCCACTGGGGGCCACTCCACGAGCGTTCCATTCCCGGAGCCTCCCAGCAGCACGTTATGGGCGGGCGTGTTCCCAGCAGAGAGGGGTCCGTAAAGGTGTCACGGAGGGGGTTAGGCTTGTTATTTGGGGTATGGAAGTGTGTTCTTCTCTAACATGAACAGTCTTACATTCTCAACAGTTTTCTTGAGAGAATGTTTTTGCTGCAGAGGCGCAACTTTTTAAAAAATGTATTTCTTTTCATTGTTGTTCAAGTACAGTTTTCTGTCTTTTACTCCCATCCCAGATCATCCCCCCCAGTGCTCTCCACCTTGCTCCCATTTCCACCCCCTTAGTTTTTGTCCATGTGTCCTTTGTACTTGTTCCTGTGATCTCTTCTTCCCCCTTTCCCCTGAAATTCCCTCCTGAGGCGCGATTTTTATCAGCAATTCTACTACACTTGGGCGACAAACCCTTAGTTTGAGACTCCTTTTAGGAACTCTCTGCCTTCAGCCTATCCTGATGAGCCCCCCGGACAGGACGGCCCCATCCCCGCTCCCTTCCCCGCCTGTCCACACGCCTGTCCGCACCCCTGTCTGCACGCCTCTGCTCCTGCGTCTTTGGCATCTCCTGCAGTAGGTCGTTGCTGAAGTGTCTCGACTAAATAAGTATAAGCGTTTTTAACATTCCCAGTATGTCAATAACTACTGCGCATCTTGTGCTGGTTTAAAATAAGTGCATACTTGTAGGAATTTATAGGTATATTTTTGCATAAGTCAGTATAACTGCATTGCCATACTGCCTAGCTAAAGACTGAAGGCTGATGCATGGATACCCATCTGTGGAGGTGTGGTTAAATGTACAGGGGAAAATGATATGCATTTGCTGGCCTGTGCAGAATACTCATGGGGGTGTAGACAAGAAACTAGATCACACACCTTTAGGGAGAGGAACTGGGTTGCTAAGGAACAGGAATAGGATAAAAGATTTTATTTGCTAATTTTTAGAGAAAGGGGAAGGGAGGGAGAAAAAGAGGGAGAGAAACACAGATGTGAGAAATATCCATCAGTTGCCTCTTGCACATGCCCCGACTGGGGATGGAACCAGGGGCCTTCTCACCTCAAGAAATGACGCCCACCCAACCAAGCCACACTGGTCAGGGCAGGCCCTCCGTACTTTCAGATTTTTGTATCGTGTAGGATTTCCTATGCAAAAGTATTTCTTTTTCCAAAAACAGTTTTATAATAATTAAAATTAAGTACAACGGCCAAACAGGATGAAAAGCAGTTACTTAAAAATACATACTCCGACCTGTTTTTACTAAACCCTTCGTACTCACAGTGACTCTTCTTCCTTAAACGGTTTCACTCTGAGCTGCAGCTCTTTGTCGGCAAGTGTCAAAGGCAAGGGTTACAGTTGCGCACACACCTGTATGAACACATGCACTCTTGCACACACACACACACACACACACACACACACATTTCTCTCTCTGTACCTAGAGAACCAGTGTTTCGGATCGCTGTTCCCACTCAGTCCAAGTGTAAGGGACAGACCTCGGTCATGTTTTGCTTTTTGTGGCTGTGAGAACATAGGCTTGGATCAGACGCTCACCAGCTCATTACAGAGCCCCGTAGACTGCAGGCAGTCACGCCTCACATTGTGTGCAAAGAGGGTAAAACGAACCGAACCGTCTGAGTTTCCCGGAACAGCATGTCCCAGGAAGGTTTGAATTTTATCCTCAGGCTCAGTTGAGACAAACGTTTGTAACTACGTCCAGCCATTAATGTTTTTTGGGTTTTTTTAATTTGTTGTCTTTTTTGCAGGTTGAGGGAATAAATCATGCAACTCTTTTCTCATGAGGTTCTGGCTTGTGTGTCCCTCCCAGGGCAGGGTGCCGTTTGCCGTGCCTGACAAAGTGCTGTGGCCGCAGCTGTGTGAGGCGCTCAACATGAAGTTCAAGGCCGAAGTGCAGAGCAACCGGGGCCTCACCAAGGAGAACCTCGTGTTCCTGGCGCAGAAACTGTTCAGCAGCAGCAGCAACCACCTGGAGGACTACAGCGGCATGTCCGTGTCCTGGTCCCAGTTCAACAGGGTGAGGGACCGCGGCGGGACCCGCCGGACGCCTTCAAGAGTCGCCCCTCCCCCGCCCTGTGCTTTCCGTCTCCAGTAAAATGTGCCCAAAGTAGTGGGAAGCTGCTGAGTAGACAGACGACCGCATGTTTTTGTGTAGAAAGCCGTCTGTTTGAATACGTCAGTGAGCTTCACGTGCAGCTGTGCTTTTTGTAAAGGAAACAGCAGACAAAGCCAATGTTCACGTAACTCGCGGGAAGTGGAGCTTTGGTGGCGACCAGAGCGTCTGGCGCCGTCCCCCGGATTTGGTGCTCCCCGGTGCGTGATGCGGAGCCGGCCTCCCGTGGGCCCCTGGGCCCACCTAAGGCAGCGCCCATGAAGGGAACTTTTCCTCCGGCATCTGTAACTCAGATGGCACCTGTCACATCTTTGATTTTAAATTTAACTTTCATTTCTCTCCTTAATACCCACCCCCCCACTACCAGTATTTTTAAAGCCCTAATTCAGAGATCTCATCGTCTCTGAGTGTGACCCTTTTGAATGGTGGTGTGTTTGTTGACCAGTCGGCTGACGTGTTCGCAGGCAGTCGGGGGCATTTTGATAAGGGGTGCAGAGAGATCAGATAACTCCGTCTTTCTGGGGGTTACTGGCAACTGCTGCGGGACGGGCCAGTCTCTGTGGCCTGCCCGTGGCATTTAATCCAGTTCACATTTACAGCACCCTGGGCGTCTTGTTAAAACGCAGGCTCTGGTTAAGTAGATCTGAGATGAGGCCTCAAAACTTGCATTTCTCAGAAGCTCTTGGGTGATGCTGCCACCACTGGTTACAAACCCCACATCCGAGAGGGGGAAGGCGCGCGCAGCAGGGTCCAGGGAGGGCACCGGGCTGCTTTCCTCCGCGTGCTTGTCCCGTCTGTCCTTCGGTGTCTGAACCGTTCATCTGGGGAGACTCAGACGGGCCTTTATGTTGGCCTGATTCTGGCAGAGCGGATGTTTGTCTGCCGTTTGAGTTTCCTCGGTCCAAGTGTGTGCAGGTGCCGCTCCGAGTGTTGCCTTTTGCCTCATCGTGTCCTCTTGTGCCTCCGACCAGGAGAATTTACCGGGGCGGAACTACACCTTCTGGCAGTGGTTCGATGGGGTGATGGAAGTGTTGAAAAAACATCTCAAGCCTCATTGGAATGATGGGTAAGAACTGTCATTTCTCAAGTCAGCAATAGAGTAAGAAGGTTGTCTTTCTGGAGTTTTAAAAAAAAAAATCACACTCTGCTTCTGCTCCTTTGACCTCTGTGACCCAGGGCCATCTTGGGTTTTGTGAACAAGCAACAAGCCCACGACCTGCTCATCAACAAGCCGGATGGGACCTTCCTGCTGAGATTCAGTGACTCTGAAATCGGTGGCATCACCATCGCCTGGAAGTTCGACTCCCGTGAGTGCCCCTCCCTTTTCAAGGGTAGAGCCAAGATGGCCCGAGTTAACCGCTTCTGTTGCAAAATTACTTTAACATGGTTTGTTGAGTACTTATTATTCGCGGGGGCCCTCAGTACAGAACAGATGTGTGGCCCTGTGTAAAACCTTACTGAGGAGAACACAAGTCCTAATTTCAAGAAACACAGTTGTGTGACCCAGACGCAGCAATCTGCAGTGCAGTGGCCTGTCCCGAACCTCAGCCGCCTCCCCACTGAAAAGTCCCCTTCATGCTGCTCAACCCGCAGCTCATCCCGGAGAAGCGTTACTTGGATAGACTGGCGTCACTAGCCCAGAAATAACTCGCTGCTTCAGTTATTCATGTATACTGACTAACACAGGGATACCTATGTCCTGGGTCATTTTCACGCCAGAGTGTTGGTTCTTTCCTCTGACCCTCACAGTAAGACGAGTAGCTTTTGAGTATTGTTCTGTTTTGTTGGTTTGACTTAGAGATTTAGTGCCCCTTCGTAGTGCCCGCACGTCCTCTGGCTGTGGACGTGCCTTCTCTCTCACGTCCTTTTGCACAGGGAATCAGGGAGGCGATGAGAAGTGTCCTCTAGAAAGAGACAGAACACCGTTTGAACTTGAAGCTGCCTAAGGGAGGTCACTGGGTCTCCAGGGAGGCGGCGTGTGCATTCCCCGTGGCTCCGAGAAACAACTACTTGCTCTGTAACCTGTGGTCACTCTAAAACGGAGATTTTTACTGGTGCAATTTGAACGGCGATGTTTCGTTTTTAGTATAGGGGAGTATTAAGATCTCCTGTTCAGAAATCATGTTTAGAATGTAACTGTTGTCTTTATCGATCTAGAGGAAAGAATGTTCTGGAACCTGATGCCTTTTACCACTAGAGACTTCTCCATCCGATCCCTGGCCGACCGCCTGGGGGACCTGAATTACCTCATCTACGTGTTCCCCGACCGGCCCAAAGATGAAGTATACGCCAAGTACTACACCCCGGTTACATGCGAGCCCGCCACTGGTAACCATGTTTGCATTCTGCTGTGGGCTTGTCGCGTTCTGGTTATGTTTTCGTTTTTTGTGTCTGTCTGTCTCTCATGAAAACCAGCACAGTTGGCACAGAGTCGTTGCTGTTTGAGCGTCATCCAGGGCAGAGGTAAACCCCGGGCTGTGTTCTTCAGACACACAGAAAATGCACCTACCACTCACCCCAAATATCAAACTGCAGGGAACAAATGGCTTTTAACACAAGCTTAGGTCAGACACACTCAGGAAGGTAACATTTTGCTTTTCAAAACATAGACGGTTTTGTTTTCTGAATGTTAAAAGTATTATAAGTTTATTGGAAAGTTTCCAGACAAGTATAGAAAACCACATATCACCCAGCACTTCTCAAGTAGGGATGAACCACCATAGGTGATTCAGTGAGTGTTTTCCCAGTCTGTGTCGGTGCACACCCTGCTCTCAGTCAGCCGGCCATGGGACGCTTACGAGGCCCTTGCTGCGTGGAGGTGAAAACCTGCGGCAGAAGGGAGACAGTAAAGAAGTAGAGAGATCAGTGCGTGTACGTAGGGCGGGGAGCCGGGAAGACACAGATGCGTGGTTAGAGGAAGAGAGAGGCAACAGGAGGGGCTGGGGGGTGTCTGCCCTGCTGCCTCTGCCTCCTGCCCCTGCTCACCCGGCTCTGGCCGCCCAGGCCCTGCTCGGGGCTCCCAACACGCCAACCACATTTCTGTCTCAGGACTTGGAGAGCGGTCCGGGAGGTTTCCCCAGGGGCGGCATCAGAATAGATCCGAATGAAGTGAGGGCGCTCTGTCTGAAGAGCTGGAGAGAGAGCATTCTAGGCTGAGAGAACGGGCGCAGGAACTCTGAGATGGAAATGAGGTTGCCATGTTTGAAAACCCTCAAGAGGGTCTGGAGTCCCGAGCGGGCTGAGCAGGGAAAGAGGGAGAACAAGGGCGGAGCGGGGCAGGGGCCAGAGCACGTGGGATTGTGCCACACGTCAGCTGCCGGGGTCTGACGTTTTTCCCAACGAGCATTTATTGTTAGGCCATGATTCAGGATCCTAGGATGGGGGGTACCCAGGCCCCCTTTCACCTCCCTGGGAGAAGGATGGAAGACAGAGGACAGGTGGGGTGCAGCCAGTTCAGATCTTCCCAGGAAACATGCCTTCTGCCCGGCGGTCACCCCAGGCCGACACTCAGGCTAAGGGGCAAGGGGACTTGAACATGTGCTGGCACCTTTTGCACGTGGAGACACCACCCCCTTTAGCAGTCACTGCTGCCTCAACGGGGGAAGTCCTGGCTGTTCAGCCGACAGTCCCCAGTCTGGTCTGGCTGGGAGAGCGGCTGTCAGAAGGGGCAGTCGTGTGGCTCTTGATTTCGGCCGTGGTATCTTCTGCCATGTTGCTGACTCCCAAAGACACCCCTGAAGCCGCTCACAGCTCAGTGTGACCCTCAGCCAACACCCTTTTTTTTTTTTAACATAAAAGTATATCAGGCAGAGTTACAGGTCAGTACATATAATCATACAGCATCGTTTTAATGATTGCATAGAATTCCATCGTAGGGCGATTCCACATAACATGGTCCCAGTTGTTCATTTCTTACAGCTACTGGTCATGATTCATATTGAGATAACCTGGTACGCGCCTCTTGTTCAATTTGCTGAGGATAAATTCCTAAAGCACCGTTTAGGGCTTGAGTTCACACTTTTTAAAACATGTGGACACATCCTGGCAGAGCCCCCCTCCAGGAAGCGGCGTCCATCCTCACCCGCCCCTCCCGGGTGTCTGCTCCTCCTCCCGCCTGCCGCAGACTCTGTTCGTCCGTCTCGGGCTTGGCCGTCTGATCGGCACAAAGTGGTATCTCGGTTCCCGTTTCCATTTCTCTGACTCTAGGTCAGGCCAAAACGCCCTTTCATCTGAGGGCAAAAACAATAATAAGTAGGACAATAGGAGCAGCTAACATCTGTTGCATGCTTACTCACACGCCAAGTCCTTTTCCGGGTATATTTTTATGCAGCATCTCATTTACTCCTCAAAACAGGTCTGGGAAGCAGGTGCCATTAATGGCCCCCTTTTACACAGGGGGAACTGAGGCACAGAGAGGTCAATAATTTGTCAAAGGTCACACAGCTAGGAAGAGGCCAAGCCAGGCTGTGAGTTCAGAGGGTCTGGCACCAGACCTGTATTTTTTTAACCTCGACATTATGGGCCATTCGTATTTGTTTCCCGTGAGGTGCGTTCATGTTCCTCGTGTCTTCCTTTTGCAGTTTCTTTTTTACTTAACGATGCGTAAGTAGTTTTTATAGTAAATAAACCCTTTATTACATACAGCGAATATTTTTCTCAGCCGGTCATTGTTCTTTTACCATGTAAGTTTTATTCTGCTGAAGGTTTATTTTGCGGAGCCTTGTAACGGGGCTGCATGGCCCAAGCTGCCCACCTGTCCCCTGAACACATTGCCTCCCTGCCCTAGTGGGACAGTTCTATTTCTAGGTGGGAAAATAAGCCACAATGTTTTTAGATTTATATGCTGTTTTGGATTATATCTGTCACTGCTTCTTTTTGTTAGCACAGCTCATCCAGATTTTTAAATCCTATTTTTTACAGCATTTCTTTGGTTTTTATCTTTTCTGCCCATCTGTGAAATTCTCTGTAGACTGTAAAGCACAGAAAACATGCGATATTATGAAAAGGTAGCCCCTGACGTTTGAAGCCCACGAGAAGCAGGTTAGGACGCCAAGCAGTCTGCAGGCCATGCAGCATGTCACCATCTCAGGCTGCCACGCCCTGCTGACCGTGACGTGGTCTTCACAAGTCCGCCAGAGTCAGGACCAAACTTACTCCCAAACCCCCAGTCCCGGGAAACTAGACTTCACTCGCTGGCTTCACACAGTCACATTCCTGCCACCTCCTTAACCGGATTTCCACAGTCAGCCTTTTAAAAAGCTATACCTATGGCTGACCAGGTCACTGTCGGGTTCCTCCCGTGGCCTGCCACGCCCCAGTGGGTGCCGTGGTGCGTGGAAGGGAGACCCACGCCAGCTTTTCTACCAGCCACAAGGCATAGGCTGTGCTCCCTGGAATCAGATGACCCCAGATGCGGGTGCCTGGATGACAGTCCCTCTCCTAAGAGTAGACACTCAGAGTAACTTCTGTGATTGGCAAGTCCGATCAATTCCTCTCTAATGCTTAGTAGACTTTTCTGGGCGATCCCTGGCAAGTGTCTGTACACCTTCCGCTCGAAAACCCCCAGCAAAAAGGAACAAGCTCTTCCCAAGACAGCCCATTTCTTCTGGGGGACGGTCTAGTCTGGCGACCTTCTCCCTTCTGTCACTGGGGGTTTGTCCTCCTCTCAGTTTGCCTGCTGCTCCCCACCTTGTTCTGTGGGACACAGGGCAAGTCCTGCCCTCCTCCTGCATCTGCGACTGAACTCCTTAGAAGTCTCTTTTCTTTTCACAATTGGTACGTGCTGATGCTTGGTCTCGACTTGTATTGAAGTACATATTTCCCATGGTTTGAAGAATGCGTAAGCACATCCAAGCCAGTGGGAATTCTCTCTTGACTCACAGTTTCAGTGTTGAAACCTCTCTGTGCCAGGTCGTCCTGACAGAGTAAAATGTGAAGTGCTCACATTAGATCCTAAGATAAAATTTCGGGGTCGTATCCTATCCTAAGAAAAGGTGTGATGCATAAGGGAGATTTCATTTTTATTTCATCTGAGAACTTTGGTTCTCATCACCGTTCCCCCCTCGGCAGCTAAAGCAGTGGACGGATACGTGAAGCCACAGATCAAGCAAGTGGTCCCTGAGTAAGTGGTCAGCCCTGGTCTCCTGCCGCCTCTCTCCTCCCCTGGCTGTCCTCACCCCTCACCACCGCCCCCTCCCATTCAGGGGCCCAGCGTTCCCCTCCCCCTAAAACCTGGCTCAGCCCTGGGGCGGGAACTGGGCTTGGTCACCACGAGGCCAGTCCCCAGGGCCCCACTCCTGCAGCTGGAGCCCCGGGCCCCTTGGACGGGTGGTCCTCCTACACCCGAAAAAGACCTACAGGTGCCCCCAGGGCCCCTCCCCAAGTCCACTGCTGCCCCGAGGCCGCTGAGGCTCTGCTCTGCTTCCTCCTACAGGTTTGTGACATCTGCAGACTCCGCTGGGGGCAGTGCCACCTACATGGACCAGGCTCCCTCCCCCGCTGTGTGTCCCCAGGCTCATTATAACATGTACCCCCAGAAGTAGGTCGTGTTCTTCCGGGGCTTCGTGGGGTAGGGGGTGGAAACTGGGCAGCTGGCCTCAGGCTGGACCCCAGGAGGGCTGGCGGGCCAGGAACGCAGAGCTCCTCTGGGTCTGAGACCACCCGACCCAGGCCAGGCTCTGGCATGTGCCCAAGTGGGAGGGAGAGATTCGATCAGATGTTAGTTTGGTGGTGGGCGGAGCGGGGGCAGTTCAGGTGTGCAGCGTAATGGTTAGCAGAGGGCGGGCATTTCAGTCTGAGCCTCCGTCCAGCTAGCGAAGGACTCCACTCCCGAGCGTTGAGAGCAGAAGTGGTTCTCTTCCCGTGAAGCCTGGGCCGAGAGCACAGGCAATCTTGGACCGCTCACCTGCCTGGGCGCGGGGCTCGAGCCAGTCTCTGCTCCTCGTCATTGGCCTCTGACAACCGTTCCCTTCTCCTTCATCTCCTTTTTTTTTTTTTTTTTTAACATTTTTTAAAGAGAGAGGGAAGGAGGGCGAAAGAGGGCGAAAGAGAGGGAGAGAAGCATCAGTGTGTGGCTGTCTCTTCTGTGCCCCTGCCAGGGACTCGGCCTACAGCCCACACTGTGTCCTGACTGGGAATCGAACCAGCAACCCTCTGGTTCTCAGGCCAGTGCTCAGTCCACTGGGCTACGCCAGCCGGGGCCCCTCATCTCTTTTCTTTCTCTCCCAAGCCCTGACCCCGTCCTCGACACCGATGGAGACTTCGATCTGGACGACACAATGGACGTGGCACGCCGCGTCGAGGAACTCCTGGGACGACCCATGGACACTCAGTGGATCCCTCACTCACAGTCGTGACCTCGCATCTCTGCCTCCAGCGCCTCTGTCTTTGCCAGAGGAGTTAACTCTTGTGGATGTTTTAATTCCATGAATCACTTCTCTTTGGAAACAATACTCATAATGTGAAATGTTCATACTAGTTGTGACTTTAGTGTTTCTGTGCATGGTGACACCAGTGAAGGGAGTGTTTGTGTTTGTGTGTTTGTGTGTGTGCGTCTGTGCATTGCGGTGTCCCTACCCCTTGCTGTCCGGGGTGTAGCTGCAGCATTGGGGCCACAGATGAAGGCTGTGGTTGTTCTAACCTTGTACGAAAAGGCAGTTAGTTCCATGAGCCCCGGGACTCGGCCCTGTGTCTCGAGGGAGGCCGAACCTTGACATGTGGCTGTTCGAGTAAGAGAAGGACAAAGGGAGGAGAAAGCACCTTCTCTCTAGTGAGTCTGTGTCACTGTGTCTGCCAAGCAATTGGTATATAACCACGATTGTCTCTGCTTTTCTGCTGAGATGTACAAACTGCCTTTTGACGAGGAAAGTCAGTCCTCCCTCCCCTTGCCCCCACCCCGGAACAGGGGCAGCACGGGAGGACTGTTGGGGCAAGGAGAATCAGGGGTCTTCAGATGGGCGGTGGCCTTTTCAATAACACTCAGCCCGTCGGAACGTTCGATGAACGTTCTCCGTCCCTCCCTTGCTGTCTCCCCCCGCCCCCGCGCCCTTCTCTTACGCAGTTCCTCCTCGTGCACACATGTGCGGGCACGTTCGATGAACTAGAGGGAAGGAGAGGGTCACGTAACGGGAGCTTACAGTGCGGAAGCCCTTTGTGGTGCGGCCGGAGCAGAAGCCCAGCCCTGACTCAGGCACTGAGCACGGTCCCCTGTCGCCCGGGGAAGCTGCCGTCCAGTCTGCCCCGCCTTCCTCCGCACTGGAAGGCTTACTGATAACAGCTTTTTGCAAATGTCGAATGGCGTTTTTGTTTCTAAATTGAGACTTCTTGTTTTCCCCTTCCCACCCTAATTTGACTTCAAAATGCTTCCTTCCTGTGTCAGGTCCTGTGCCACTCATACCCAGGTCACCTCATGTCCCTTCACTGCTCACCCACAAGGCCTTGGGCCGTGGGCGGCAGGAACGTGGTCTGAACCCAGGGCCGGCGTGACCGGCAGGTGTCGGTGCCCACCTGGTGCAGGGCGCTGGGTGTCAGGCATCGGGGGGATGCAGTCAGCAGGAGCGCTAGAGGTGTGGTGAGCTGCAAAAAGAAAACTAAAAGCCTCAGCAGAATTGTGTCCGTAGTTTCTTCTGTAGCTTCTTCATACCAGAAGGAAGGAACGGCTGTGGCAGGCAGGTGGGAAGAGAGGGGAACAGGTATAGCTTTCGGGTTGGGCCCTACAAGGTCACCCCTAGCCCCCTCTCCAAAAGGAGGACATGACCACACTCAGGAGAGAATGGCCCTAAAAACCTTATTTTTATACATGTGAGTAAATAAACATATTTTTTTTACAAAAAGAACTTCTGAACTTATCAGTGTTTTCATGTTAAAGGAGAATATTCCTCTGTAGTAAATTATTTATTGGAAGATAACTTTTTAAAAGCTGCTGTTCGCCCTGGCTTGGTTTCATACACTGATTTATTTTTCTACGCTGGGCAGTAGACTCTCTGCCTCTGAGGAGCCAGTTGATCCTTCCATGGACACCAGCATTGATGTACGATGCTGCTAAGCCCCCTATGTACCCGCCTCAGCGTTAGTTTGAAGCGCCGCCTGTGAGGATAGGTGTGGGGAGGGGGGAGGCGGAAAGGAGGCCTAGCTGTGCTCGGACCGAGCGGAAGGAGCCCTCACCAGCCCCATCACTTGGACTTCCCAACACCCGTCTGTCTGCGAGCGGTGCCCTGGTTGGCCCAGCAGGGGGCGTGGGGGCACCGGGCTGTGAGCTTTCAGATCAGCAGTGGTCCGGGCCCTGGGGCGTGCTGAGGGCGGGGCTCTGCCTGGGCCGTGGGGCAGAGGGGACCGGTGCTGCGTGTGGTTTTCCGTGCTTGTATAGTTGCTGATCCGTCCTCAATTTTCCTTGAGGCTGTGCCCATGGATGGGAGAGATCTCTGACCGAAAGGTGTGCTCGCTCTCTGCATTCTATTTGCTCTCTTCTCCCTGTCCATGAGAACCAGCAGAGGTCATGGTCATGGGAAGCCGTGGCCGCCCCACCTCTCGCCCGCCCCGGACACTCACACGTCATCCGAGTGTGCGACTCCTCGTGTGCTCTGTGCAGGGTTTTGTGGGGGGCCGGGGTGGGGGACAAAGTTAATATAACTTAAAGTGGAAGTATACTTTTTATAATTTTTCTTCTTAAAACTTTGTGAAATCATTTCATATACATATTTTAGTGTTGAGACAGACTGGTCTATAGCTACCAGAAAAGTATTGTGTACAGTTTTACTTGGGGAAATCACAAAATAGTGTATTTTGTGCTACAATAAAGATTTCCTCTGAAGGGACAGCCTTGAGTCCTGTTTTATGTTTTCTTTTTTCCAACAGGTGGCGCGAGAGGGTGGCTGGGTCAGGGAAGTCTGAAGCCGCCAGAGCGGCGCGCGTCTGAAAGGGGAGCTGGTTGGGGGTAGGCTCCTCCAGGCACTGGGCGCCAGCTCTGATGGCGGACAGTGGCGTTTCTTACCTTCCTGCTCATCTGATGCCCTGGACGTTAGATGATAGTCTTCATCCCCTAGCCCCCCAACTGCGCACTCCTGTTAGGAAGCTCACCGTGAAAACGGTGCTTTTAGAGCTCTGAGCGCTGCCTGTGGGGCGAGAAACACTGTTCCCGCCCGCAAGAGCCTCGAGGTCAGGAAGAGGCCGCGTACAGCACCAGGTGCGATGAGACACCCGTTCACGCTGCCGTGAATAACGGTGTCCCAAGGCCTCTATCAAGTACAAAGGGACACAAGAGGAAGGGCACTGAACAGCTTGAGCTGGCTCTTAAGAAACAAATGGGAGGTGAGAAAGGAGAAGGCATTCATTCATTCTCTGAAGTGGGCATGTCACCCAGAAGTGCACCATCATCTCCAGCCCCAACACCAGGGACCAGAGCCATGGCCCGAGTTTTGGCCCCAGAGGGGAGTGAAAGGCTCCAGAACAGAGAGCTTTGGATATCTCCTCAAAGGAACCGACTGCACTTGAAAGGGAAGTTCAGGCGTGCAGGTGTTCTTCCAGACGGCAGAGGTTGTGGGGAAAGACAGCCGGCAGGAGAATGACGGGCTTCATTGGAAATACGGCCTGAGCCGGGGTAGTTTGCTAGAGACAAATGAGGAAAGAGGTGGCCGGGAGGAGCTCTCCTGGGGTCAGAACAAACCTCAAGTGCCACCCTTGAAATGATCCCTTTAAGGAAGCCTGGACTTGATTGGATCGGTTTGTGGAGCAATTTCTCTTCCAGGGCATTGTTGAAATATATATAATCAGCCAATAATTAGTGTAGTTTAAGAGTTGGGTGTGGCCAGGGAAGAGCTCTGTGAAGATCACTGTCACACTAGGGTGACCAGGCCCGCTGGAGTCTGCAGCCCTGATGAACAATAGCAGACCACACTATGGGGTTGGTGCTGGGGAGCAGATACACGTGCTTAAGTGGTCCAGCCACTCACTGAACAAACAATACCATGCCCTGGAAATTTACAAATATGTGGAAATAAAACCGTATGCTCTTAACCAACCAACAGGTCATAGAAGAAATCACAAGGGAAATTAGAATATACTTTGAGATGAATGAAAATGAATACACAGCATAAAACTTATGGAATGCAGCTAAACCAGTGCTTAGGAGGAAAATTATAGCTGAAAAGACATTAAAAAGGAAGGGATAGGGGTATAAGGGGACTAAATGGTAATGGAAAAAAAATACGACAAAAATGAAAAAGAAAAAGGAAAAAATCTCAAATCAACCCAACCTTTCACCTTAAGACACTGAAAAAATTAAAAAACAAGCTAAATCTAGAGCAAGCAGAAGGAAAGGAAGAATAGAGCAGAAATTAGTGAAATAGGGAATAGAAAAACAATAGAGAATATCAGTGAAACCAAAAACTAGTTAGTTTTTTGAAAAAACCAATGACAGTGACAACATTTCACTAAACAGAGAAAAAAGAAAGTGGAGACATTACTACGGATCTTACAGAAGTAAAAGGGTTACTATAAACAAATATATGCCTATATATTGGATGATTTCAATAAAATGGACACATTCCTAGAAAGACGAACTACTGAAACTGACTCAAGAAGAAATAGATCATCTGAATAGTTTTATAACAAAGTGATTTTTTTTGTAGGTACTATTAAAAACTACCTACAAAGAAAAGCCCAGCCCCAAATGGCTTCACCACTGAATTACACCAAACACTTAAAGGATCCCAATTATTCTTTTGATAAAAAAAACAACAATAAACTGTTTTATTCTTCCACTTCAGAGGTAGAGGACACACCTGTCCTTAAGAGTTTAGCATTTTCACAGAGAAAATTGCCCCTGTGTCACCTAAAAGGAATGTTCTTACACAGATAAGGAGGTCCATCGAGTTGTGCAATGACTTGAAACGTACATCTCTCAGCAAGTACGTGCTGCCTGGCTGCAAGCCGCCTGTGTTCCTGAAAGCTGTGTATTTCAAGTTCCCGTTCTCTTTCAGATGTGGAGATCCATCATCTGGCTGCTGTCCGGGCTGCTTCTCTCAGTGAGTTCTCTAACAAAGTCTCTGTTTAATTCTTTGTCAGCCTTTTTCTTTGGTCTCGGCCTCATCCGCCTTTGAAGGTCACTTTCAGTGCACAAAGGACACATCAAGATAATGAAATGATAACCCACAGAGTGGGAGGAAATATTTGCAAATCATAAGGGACTTGTTTGTAAAATATATAAAGAACTCCTACAACCTAATAAAAAAAAACAATTAAAAATGTGTAAAGCATCTGAAAAGACATTTCTCCAAAGAAGCTATACAAATGGCCACTACACACTTAAAAAGATGCTTAACATCATTAGTCATCAGGAAAATTAAAATTAAAATAGACTAGGCCCTGGCTGGTGTAGCTCAGTGGATTGAGCATGGGCCTGCGAACCACACGATCGCGGTTCGATTCCCAGTCAGGGCACGTGCCTGGGTTGCAGGCCAGTTCCCAACAGGGGACTCACGAGAGGCAACCATACATTGATATTTCTCTCCTTCTCTCCTTCCCTTCCTCTCTCTTAAAAAAAAATAAATAAATAAAATCTTTAAAAAAATTTAAAATAGACTCAAGTCACTTCACACCCCACTAGGATGGCTAGATCAAAAGGTCAGATAATAACGAGTGTTAGCAAGGATGCAGAGAAATCAGAACCCTCACATACTGATAATGGAATGTAAAATGATGCAGCTACTTTGGAAACCAGATTAGCCATTCCTTAAAGAGTTTAAAAAGAGAAAGAGAGAGAGAGAGTTGCTATATAACCCAGCTAGTCCTCTCTTGGGTCTCCATACAAGAAAAATTAAAACATATGCCCTGAACTGGATCGGGGGCACACTACCACGTAGAAGAACCTCAGAAACATTGCCCTAAGGGGAAGAAGACAGACACAAAGACCGTGCGTCATATTCCATTTATGGGAGATGTCCACAGTGGGCAAATCTATAGAGACAAAGTGGATTTGCGGTTGCTTAGGGCTGGGGTGGGCAAGGATGGGAAGGGACTGGGGGATATACCTAAGGGGTGTGGGGTCACTTTTGAGGTGACAAAAATGTTATAAACTGATTTTTGGGGTTCCACGTAACTGAATGGGATCTGTCCAGAAAGTATCCAGTCATGTACTATACAAAATAGAGATATTTATTGAAAAAGATACAAGCTACAAGAAACATTGTACACAGGACGGTGACACCTCAGCCCCCTTCAAAGTAGGCACCTTGGGACCTCACACAGTTCCCTCAGTCGCCATGAGCTGCCCTGGCATTTTTCCTGAATCTCATCAACGGTCTGAAATCTCTTCCCTTTCAAAGATGACTTTGACTATCATGTGTCATGTATTTTGAGAACTCATGTGTGCGACCAGCTCGGCTACAAAGGGGAGTGAGATTGTTTTTTTGTCTTTGGCATCTCCCAGCGGACTGACTGGGATGCACATCGCATTCTGGCATAATGTTTATTCAGTAATAAAAGTGTTTTCTTTCTCTACCACCTTGGGGGAGAGGATTTCTGGATTGAGAGAAAATGTTGGTTTTTAACAGTTCTCAGGCTTGAGTCTGCTCCAGGATGGGGTGTGCCCGGCCCCAGCTGAAGCTGCTTAGCTGCTTCCTGTCACTCTTTTCCACAGTCAGCTTTCTCTTCCTTCACCTGCACAAGTGTGAGGACCACGCTATTCCAGCCCCAGCTTCCCACTGCTGCCAGCTCCGACCAGCACCCAGCTTGTCTTTCCTCAGCAACCTGCTCCTTTAAGAGCACCCCCAACCTCAGCTCCGCCCTCAGGCCCAGTGGCCGGATTTCCCTGTCGCGAGGCCCAGCCCTTTAAAGCCATGGCTTCACCTTTCTGGCCGGCCTGTATGTAGAGATCTAAGTGCTGAGGGGCCTGGATGCTGGGAGTGGGCATCAGTAGGCTGTGACAGGTGCACGTGGGACATGAGCCACTGCCCAGGGCTCAGGAGGGACACACAGCAGGGCAGGGTGGACCCTGGGACGAAGCAGAGCCACTAGGAAGTGGGCAAGATCTCGTTCAATAAGCAGCCTCTGTGTGCCAGGCACCGTGGCAAGCCCTCTCTGCACCTTCTGAGGGGGTATTATATGCCCATTTGACAGACAGGGGGACGGAGCCCAGAGCAGCCGCTCAAATTACATACAGATAACAAGTGGCAGAGCCGGGATCTGAACTCAGGTCAGTGTGGCGCTAAAGCCTGCTGTTCTCTCTGCCTCATCTGCCTGACAGGAGGTCCTGGCTTCTCCCCAAGCTTCCTGTGTTCTTGGTTTTCCTGTGCCGGTGGAATGGGGGGCGGCGGTAAGAAATGAGTTATCCCTTGCGCCCCCAGTACCAGCGCTCTTGTCCCTTCCTCTGCCCAGGAGCTGCCTGGAGATGCTGCTGCTGCTGCTGCTGTTTCCGCTGCTGCTGCTGCTGTTTCCACTGCTGCTGCTGCTGCTGCTGCTGCCGCCACTGGCCGGGCTCCGGCAGCAGCGGTCCCCGGGGCCCGGGCTGGCCTGGCTGGCCTGTCTCCAGCGCCGTGTGGCATGGGGCGCCCTGTGCTGGGCAGCTGCCTGGCAGCGGTGGAGACTGGAGCAGAGCACGCTGCATGCGGGCCAGAGCCAGCAGCAGGCCCTGAGGTGGTGTCTGAAGGGAGCCCCCAGCCCCCGCTGCCCCCTCAGGGGGGGCACAGGTGTGTTTTCCAGGGTCTGGGCAGGTGGTCCAGACAGAAAGAAATCACACGGGACAGTCAGACTCCACCACCTGAAGACCCCTCTTCCCACCCTCTGCTGCCAACCCAGAGAGGCCTGTCCCAGACACCCTCCCCGGGTTCAGGGTGGGTTTTCCCATCCTGGACCCTGGTAGCCCCTCCCCCAGGCCTCTTCCATGTCACTGCATGTCATTCCACGTCCCTTCCTCAACGGTCTCACCAATCTTGCCTGAAACTCCTGGGAAACTCTGTGGCTTCCTGACCCGTTTACGGTGTCTTTGGGGCTACAGATATGAGCACCTTCCGGAGTCATCTCCCTCTGACCAAGGCCAGCGAGGCGCAGGAAGAAGAAAGTGGGGAGCAGCTCCTGCCGCCTACCCCAAAGCAGCACCACGGGACGGCCTCTCTACAGGTAAACAGCCCTCCCCTGGACCCCAGCTTGCAGGCACACCCTCCTCTCAGGGTGGGCAAAGAATCCCCAGACCGGGGGCTCCTCGGGGTCTGGCTCAGGCGGGGGGCCAACACCCTGTCCCTTCTCCCCTCAGGCCACCTTGATGGGTCTGGCAGCCCTGAACAAGGCCCATCCAGAGGCACTGGCCCCAGGAGGCACAGCCTGTTTGACTGCTACATCCCCCTGGCCCAGCCCCCTCCCCTGGCCTTGGCGTGTCCCCAGCCAGGGGAGCCCCCCTGGAGTTAAGGACCCCGAGGCCCTGCTGCTGGAAGCACTGAGGTCCCCGGGGCTGCGGGTACTGGAAGCTGGGACAGCAGTCGAACTCCTGGACGTCTTCTCGGTCCTGGGGGCCAACGGCGAAGCGCTGGCTGAGGCACTAGCTTCCAGGGGCCCGGGAGCACCTCTGCCCTGGCGGGCAGCTGAGCTGCGGGAAGCCCTGGAGCAGGGGCCCCGAGGGCTGGCCCTGAGGCTCTGGCCAAAGCTGCAGGTGGTGGTGACTCTGGACGCAGGAGGCCAGGCCGAGGCTGTGGCTGCCCTGCAGGCCTTGTGGTGCCAAGGGCTCGCCTTCTTCTCGCCTGCGTACGCTGCCTCTGGAGGTCAGCAGGACTTGAGGGTGGTGAGCGGAAGGGCAGGGGGCAGAGGGCACCCAGCTAGTTGCCTCGGAGTGAGCCCTTCATTATTATCTCATTTAATTCTCCCAACACCCTGTGTATCCTCCCAACACCAGCAGCTCCATTTTACAGAGGAAGACACAGGCTCATAGAGGTTGCACAAATCGGCAGAGCACCAGCCTTTACCCCCAGGTGTGCCACATCCAGAAGCGCTGCCTCTTCCCAGTTAGAGCCCTAGAGGCCGGCCATGTGCTGAGCCTGGGGGAGCCACGAAGGAGCGGGTGGAAGGGCAGCAGTGGGATCAGGTGCTCAGAGGATTGAGGCGCAGGGCCTGGGGTAAGGGCCTAGCAGGAAGCCTCAGCACCACAAGATGAAGAGGCTGCTTGCTCCCCGCAGGGGTGGTGGGCCTGAACCTGTGGCCAGAGCAGCCTGGTGGACTCTACCTCCTGCCCCCTGGTGCTCCCTTGATTGAGCTGCTCCCAGTCCAGGAAGGAGGCCAGGAAGAGACTGCCAGCACCATCCTGCTGGCCGAGGCCCAGAAGGGCAGGGAGTACGAGCTGGTGCTGACTGACCACGCCAGCCTTACCAGGTGATGACCGGCCTCCCCGAGGCCTCCTCAGGCCCTCCAGGACCCCACTGAGGGCAGGGGCGTGAGCTAATGGGTCCTTGGGCCTGACTCACCCCTACCCCTACCCTGCCAGGTGCCGTCTGGGCGATGTGGTTCGAGTGGTTGGTGCCTATAATCAGTGCCCGGTCGTCAGGTTCATCCGCAGGTAGGTGACTTCCCCGGAATCTGAGGAGCTGTCCTCGTGCCCTGGGCCCCTCTGCCTCCCTCTCCCTTCTCTCTAGGCTGAGCCAGACCCTGAGTGTGCGAGGAGAAGACACTGGTGAGGACGTGTTTTCTGAGGCCCTGGACCGGGCTGTGGGACAGTGGCCAGGGGCCACGCTGTTGGACCATTGCTGCGTGGAGAGCGGCTTTCTGGGTAAGCTTCCCTATCAGCTCCTGCTCCTCATTCCCAAGCTGGCTGCCCCTCAACCCATAGCCATCCTGCTGAGACACCTCCAGGAAGAAGGGAAGACCCAGCCTCCTTAGCTGCTCCTAACAAAAGTCCTTCCCCAGGTCTAACTCCCATCCCTCCGGCTGCAGTCTCTCCCCATTTCCTTTCCTGCCCTGTTTCATATTCAGGACTAGGCCCGGGTTCCTCTCCATTTCCCCACCTGCGCTCCAAGCAATGCTTGTTTCCCCAGAAATCTCAGAGTGGGGAAGGGAAGCACAGAGCGAGGAGCGGATGTGGGGCTGGGGGGGGGAGAGGCAGTGGGCGTGGCTTTGGAAGTGGCCTCGTTCACAGTAGTGCTGTGTGTGGGTTTGTCTGCAGACTCCTCTGGGGGCTCCGCTCCCCACTATGAAGTGTTTGTAGCCCTGAGGGGGCTGAGAAACCTGTCTGAGGAAAATCGAGACAAGGTAAATGACACAAGGACAGGATCTGTCCCTGGGACTGCGTGTCCCCTTTGCTCTGCATGCCCCCAGGTGCGGTGGACACAGCAGAGTGACGGGGAGGTCGGGCAAGGAGGGGGACTTTCCTGGGGCTTGGGGAAGGGCGGGATGAGTCCCACAGACGCGCACGTGTCCACATGAAACTCCTGCCCACACGTACGCCAGGCACTGTCGTGGGCGCCTCCTCCACACCCCACACAGCCGCGCACAGGCATCACTCTGCCCTTCTGTTCTCAGCTTGACCACTGCCTCCAGGAAGCCTCTCCCCGCTACAAGTCCCTGCGCTTCCGGGGCAGCGTGGGCCCTGCTGGAGTCCACCTGGTGGGGCCGGAGGCCTTTGGGGCGCTCCGGGCAGCCCTGGTGGCCCGTCCCTCGTCTCCCTTCCCTCCCGAGATGCCCCGGGTCCTCAGGCACAGGCCCCTGGCCCAGCTCCTGCAAAGGAGAGTGTTGTCCTGAGCCGAGGCCTGCCCACTGCCCCCCACCCCCCGACCGCCGAAGTTGCCTCTCTCTTTCCTCTGGGGCTTCTCTGGATGGGGAGCCGTCGGCCAGGGTCTCTGAATCTGTCACCTGTCGGGCTCATCAGAGCTGCCGGGCCTCAGGGAGGTCCGACCTAGTCAGCCAGGTCTGAAGAGCGACTTCGGGGTGTACCAGATACCAGCAGTGCCCTGCCCGGAGCCCCCGGAGCCCTCTCTGGAGGAAACTGCTGGACAGTTCCCACACACGCCAGAGGCTCCGGTGCCTCTCAGCCCAGCACGCTGGGCGGGCCGCAAGTGTCGGGAATTAAGGTTCCCAGGAGCGACTTTCCGTGAGCGAGGAACAGGAACTGCGAATACGCACCTCAGCTTCATTGTCCTGCAGTGCGACCTCCTGAAGTGCATTCTGCACCAGCTGCCCACAGGGGTGACGGTTAACACAGTTCTTGTGCTTTCCTCCCGTCCTTCCTGTCCCCACTGCCGTATGTGTTTTCTGGGATCACCTCCCAAATAAACCTCTTGCACCCAGATTCTTGACTCAGGGGCTACTTTGGGGGAAACTGTAGTGGTCCTTGTGCTCTGCTCCTGCTGCAGCCTGTCACCTCCCATGTCCAGGCTTTCCCTGCTTTCTCCGAGGGGGCAGGCCCTGAGGGCGTGTGCCCCCAGGAGCCCTCGGCCCCCCTGCGATGGCCTAGGTCAACCCAGAAGGCACAGACCTCCTCCTCCTGCCTCTCTCCATCCCAACCTTAACCCAAATGTGAGGGCCTTGCTTGCTGTCCAGCCACCTCCCTCCTCCGAGGGAAGCCACAGCCATGAGGCCCACATCCCACTACCCCTCGTGGGTTAAGCACCGTCACCTCCAGGTCTTTGCTCAAGGTGTCCCTTCAGCAGAAGTAGAAATCTTTTCCAGGAAGGCCTTTCCAGAGTCCTTTCTCCCACTGAGCTACCAGACAAGCCGGGGCACATCCCCACCTGGACTTTGGAGTTCCTTGAAAGCTGGGCATGTCCCATGCCCACCGTGGCTTCAGAGTCCAGTGAGGCCTGACGTGGAGCAGGTGCTCCGTAGACAGGGCCCTGAGTGAGGGAGACTGCAGCATGGTGGCGCCCTCCCTGCCGACGGTGGGACGGAACCCCGCCCGTCCCCTCCAGCAAGAAAGCTGGTGAGGTCCAAGGATAACAACACCAGCTGCTTTTCTCCCCACTGCCGAGGATCAGTTGTCAAGGCTCCCCATCTTGGAGGTTAGTGGGAGGAAGGGGCTGAGGGAGGAGGAGACCAGCTGAGAAGGCTTCTTCCACAGACGAGGGCGGCCCTGGAGCCTGGCAGATCCCAGAGGCAGAGACGAGGAGCAGAGGGAGGGAGGCCCGCTGCCTGGGTGCCCTCCCCACCCCCGCACACCCTGTGGAGAATGGGTTTCACAACTGCCTGCTCTCCTGACCCTCATTAGCAGCTGCCCCTCCCCACATCGTCCCGGCTAGCGCCCCAGCCTGGGCCTCTTTTGTGATCCCAGATTCCTAGGTGCAAGGTGGCCTCATTAGTGCCTGGAGACCACCCATCTCCAAGGAGCAGGCAGACAGACAAGGGGGGCACCAGAGGCACAGAGATCCTACTCCAGCCTCTGGGTGCCTTGGCGGCCATTCCTTGGGCCCAGCCTGGAGACGGCCGCCCTGCGTGAGGCTAATCTTAGACCTGCCTTTGTCTGGCCCCAGAGTGGACGCAAGTGCCTGTCTCTCCCCCGCCACCTCAGAGCACTATAAACCCCAGGCTCCCGGGAGCTAGTAACAGTCGACAGCCTCAAAGTTCCTAGCCACCTGGACCACTGCAGGCGACACCATTCCCTGCTACTCCACTCTGAGAGCAGACACCATGAGCCCTCCCTCCACAAAGGTAAAGGCCCAGGGGTGGAGGGGACGCATCATTCCAGGGGGCAATGAGAATGCTTGCTCAGGGGCTGGGAGAAAGGCTAGAGGTGTCTCCTGTCTTGGTCTTCTCCTGTGTAGGCTCTGAGGTAAGGAGGGGACCGGGTGGACCCTTGGCAGAGAACCCACCTTGGTTGACATTTGATTGTGCCCTGTTCTACTGAGAGCTTGTGTTTATTGAGCACTTACTATTCATCAGGTGTTGGGCTTGCACCCATCCTCTCATTTTATCCTCCCAGCAGCTCTGCACAGCAGGATTTAGTTAACACCCAATTTGCAAGTGAGGAGGCTGTGCCCCTGAGGGTAGGGAACTGGCCCAAAGCCCAGTTCGGTGTCCCCTGCAAAGGAACAAGACATCTTGGGTCCTGCTAGTCCTCGATTTAAACGAGTTCACCACTGTGGGAAGGGGAAGCGGGACTAAATAGGGCCTGTTTCCCTATCCGAACTTCCAGTGCAGACAGACTCTGACACACCTGTTTTCAGGTGGAGCGGCAAGCACTCTAATGGGGGTACAGCGAATTAGGGATACCCAGAGGAGACAGGATTCATTCTGGTCAGGGGGTCTCGAAAGGCCTCCTGGAGGAGACGTTGTGCTGAGATGTGAAGGATGAGCAGGTTAAAGGCCAGATGAAACCCTCTACAACCCTCACACAACATTGCCAAGAGGCAGGAAAAAGGGAGGGACGAAGAGGGAGGGGCGCAGGCCAGGAGGTGGCGCGCAACCACCAAGCCAAGGCCTGGGTGGATGGACTGGAAGCGGGCGCGGCGGGAAGGCCCACAGCACCGGGTCTCCACCTCTCTAGGTCTCCTGGGTCGCCGTGACGCTGCTGCTGCTGCTACTGTTACCACCTGCGCTGCTGTCGCCCGGGGCAGCGGCGCAGCCCCTGCCCGACTGCTGCCGCCAGAAGACGTGCTCCTGCCGCCTCTATGAGCTGCTGCACGGCGCGGGCAATCACGCAGCCGGCATCCTCACTCTGGGCAAGCGGCGGCCCAGCACCCCAGGCCTACAGGGCCGGCTGCAGCGCCTCCTGCAGGCCAACGGCAACCACGCAGCCGGCATTCTGACCATGGGCCGCCGCGCGGGCGCAGAGCCAGCGCCGCGCCCCTGCCCCGGGCGCCGTTGTCCCGCGGGGGCCGTCTCTTCTGTTGCTCCTGGGGGACAGTCTGGGATCTGAGCCTGTCCCTAGGCTATGACCTGGCCCTGCCCTCTCCCCAGTGCACTCCCGATATCAGCCCCCAGAAAAAAAGGGCAATAAAGACGAGTTTCCCTTAATGTGGCTGGTCTCTGTTCCTGTGTTGTGGAGTCCCGTCCTCCAGGGGGCGTAAGAGTTTTGCGAACTATAAAGAGCCTGAGAGCCTGGAAGCCCGGCTCTGGGACACCTCAGCTTGGGCGTCGTTGAATATGAAACACTCCTGGATAGGGAACCCCAGAGCCAGGATCCATGCAAGGTCTTGGGGTGCGGGCAAGACCTCAGATGTGCGTGCTTGGATGGGAGGATGCGGGACACATCTCTCGATGCTCTGCTGCATCCAGCCTTTACCTCGAGAGAGGAGAGGGAGGGGAGCAAGAAGGGCTGCCCAGAGGAGTCCCGGCGGGGGAAGGGTTGAGGGTAGAGCCCGTGGAGAAGGCAGGGAATATGAGGTTCAACATGAATCATCCAGAGTGGCTGCAGCGTGGGGTAGAGAGTGTGGAGAGAGGTGAGGCGCTGGAGGGGAGGCGGTTAGGTCGTGCAGCCAGGATGGTGAAAACCTTTACAAGTCATCAGGCTTTGCACTTTATTCTGTAGGTAGCTGCAAGTCACGAGTTCTTATGGCAGGGATGGGGCAAGATTTTCTTGCAACTTTAAGTGGAACACACCAGTTACGCTTTGAATCGTGCCCCCTCCCCAAATTCATGTGTTGATGTTCTAATCCCTGGGACTTCAGAATGTGACCTTATTTGGAGGGTCATTGCATATAATTAGTTAAGATGAGGTCATATGGGAGTGGGGGCAGAGTTCTTATAAAAAGGGGGAATTTAGTCACAGAAATGCACGCAGGGAGAATCCACTTCAACATAAAGGCAGATGTGGGTGATGCATCTCCAAGCCAAAGGTCGCCAGCAGCCCACTGGAACCTAGAGCAGAGGGATGGACCAGGTTTTCCCTCACAGCCTTCAGAAGGAACCAATCCTGCCATTATCTCGAGCTTGGACTTCTGGTCTCGGGAACTGTGAGACAATTTTTTTGTTTAAGCACCCAGTTTGCGGCACTCGGTTACAGCAGCCCTAAGAAGCTCATACAGCACCCAAAAGTAGAAACGCAGCCAAGATGTGACTCTTTTAAGCAATCTAACATCCCAGATAGTGCTGGGTTCAAACTCTGTGGGGAGAAGGGCATGGGCAACTGGCATGTCCCCCCACGACCATCTTTCCGCTCTCACTGGCCTTCACTGTTTTGTTCTGGGAAGCCGTCCCCTAAGCCTCCAGGTTCAGCTGCCCCAGTAATTTTCTGCTTCTGTGGTGAAAAAGTCATTTGTTCTCACCTGGGTCCTTCTTACTGATGTACTGGTTAGGGCTCAGAGAAAATGTAGTTCAAGGTCCACCAGTGCACGGGAGATGTGCAGACTGATTCTGTCCACCTGGAAACTGTCTTTCTCTGTCCCAGAGTTGCTCCCAGCCTCTCCTCCACTTGCATGGCAGCAGAGAGAAGGAGGGTTACATCAAGACAGTAGGAAGAGGGAGGATAGAGAGAAAATGGCTCTCCGACACACTTATTTTGTGTCGATGCATTTGCTACTTAATTCTCACAACCACTTGAGGTGAAAATTATTAGCTCCATTTTACAGATGAGAAAAGAGAGGCCAACCTACACATTTAGTAAATGGCAGAGCCGGGATTCCACCCGGTGGACTCCAAAGCTGTTTTCATCCACCCTGCTAGACTCAGAGGTAGAATTTGCCAGTGTGCCCTCTGCAAACTGAGGCATACCTGGGGGTTACGCAGTGTTTTCTAGAAGTTGAGGTCCCAGCCTTGCCTATCCCCAAACAGCAAAGCTAGTCTCTTTAACCCTAGTTGTCTCACAATGGAACAGCAGGGTTCTGAGGGTGCTGCAAAACAGCCCAACTCCAGCGGGCAGGCAGCACTGTGAACCAAATACCATTCCCAGCGTGGGCGGAGAGTAGGGAAGCCCGTGGGGCGGAGCCACGAGGAGAGCCCGGGAAACCACACGTGGGGGCGTGGCCGCCCGGGAAGAGGCGTATCTGCCACTCAAGCCCCGCCCCAACTCTGCGAACCTCTTCTTCCCGGTAGGCGTGTCCCGAATTCTCTCCGCCAGGGACTCGCGTGGGCCGCTCCCCTTCCCCAGGAGGACCGCAGAGAGAGGTGCGGGTGTCGCTGGTGGCCCCTCCCCGTGCGGGGACACGTGGCGGGCGCGGGCTGAGCCCGGGGGAAAGGATCTGGCCCGTGGGGAGAAGCACCACCGAGGCGGCACCGAGCCCAAGCGAAAGCCGCGGGGTTGGCAGCAGAGAGGCGGCGGCGGTTAGAGAGAGAGTAGGAGGCAGGCGGGCGCATGGGGCACCCCGGCCCCGCCGGCAGCGCGCCCCCTTGGGCCCGGCCGAGCTGAGAGCACCCCACCGCCAAGCCTCGACTGGCGCCCCGAGGCCATGCCGGTCATGAAGGGGTTGCTGGCCCCACAAAACACCTTCCTGGACACGATCGCCACCCGTTTCGACGGCACGCGTGAGTGGGGCCGAGGCTGGGGCCGGGGTTTCGAGCTGGGCGCCAAGAACGGGCCAGCTTGGGTCTCCCGGATGTGCTGAGACCGGAGGCGAGAAGGAGAGTGGAGCCGAGGGTCTAGGAACTTCCAAAGACGCGGTAAAGGAACAGCGCTAGCAGCTCTCTGCGGTGCGAGGCGGGGAGAGAGCCCCGAGTGCCGGGGGCGAGCCAGCGGGTGTGACTGGAGGCGTGGAAGGCCGTTCATGCAGCAAAACGGAGGAGAGGCCTTGGGAGCGTCCTACTCCGGGGCAGAGCTCGGCCAGGGGCGTGTAGGGCGGTATCCGAGCCACCGAAGTCGGACGTTGCTGTCCGGAGCTCCGGAGCCCAGATGGCTCCAGCATCCCCTTCCCCCAGGAAAAGAGAGAGGGAGGGAGGCAGAGAGGATCAGACTTCGGCAGGACCTAGTTTAGATTCAGGTCACTCACCCCAAGATCTTGGCGCGTCTGTGTCTGAGGGAGGTGAGGCAAGAGAAGCGGGGTGGTCCGCGTGAGGAAGGGAACTCCCTGCTCGCCCACCCCAGCGTGAGTTCCAGGTTCAGCACCTTGGACAGCCACACTCCTCCCTCCCCGCCTCTTCTCCCGCCGATCCCTTTTCCTACTTTGCAGCCTAGAGGTCGCTGCCTGCCCCTCCCAAACACCCTGGCTGGGATGGGGTAGGGGGTGCTACCCTGCTGGGGGGCGAGGGGAGCGGTACCCGAGGGCGGAAACTGAGCTGCCGGGGGACCTACCCTCCTCCACACCCGCCTCCCTTGTTTCCATAGCGCCCATCACCGGGGCAACGGGCTCTGGGAGGGAAGAAGGAAGCTGCTGCTGCCCAGGACCCAGCACCTCCCAGGCACCCTCCGTGTCCCCATCAGCCACCCCACCCTCATACAGTCACCCTTCCTAGTGTCCTGGGGCTGATTGTGTCTCAGGTCCCTTCCCTCAGCTGAGACTCTGTCCCTGGGTGGCCCACAGAGCCCCCCTGTGGCCTCCCGCCCATTGGATCTGGAGGGAGCTAACTCGGGGCTTGCTGCTGGGGTTGCTGGAGCCACAACTTCACTGCCTGGTCCTGCCAGACTTTGAGCACTGGGGACAGGCCACCTGAAATTAGCTAAAGAGATGCTAAAAAGGGGACCTTTCTCGCAAGGCAGGGAATGAGGACACTACTCATCACTGTAGTCCTCCTCCCACAAAGGGGATTAGTGAGTTTGGGGCATCTCTAGCTTCCTATCGACAAGACGGGTGTGAAGGCAACAGAATCTCTGCCTTGTCCACTCTCCAGTAGGATGACAGGGCAGGGGCTGTGCTTTGAAAGCTGTGCCAGTGTGGAGGTCTCACTTCATCTTCTCAGTGCAACACTGACTGCGTTACCAGAGGTTCTCCCCAGCTGAGTGCGTTAACCTGCCCAAGCTCACACCGTCAGTAACAGCGGAGGTGGGATGCCGAGCTCATGTCCTAACTCCCCGTGCTACACTGCTTCCCACAGTAAGGTCTCACTCGCTTGAAGGCTAGTGGATGAACGACACGAATTCTTTGGTTTCCTAGTAGTTTCTGTCCCAGTTCCAGGACACTCTTAGGTCCCTGTCCTTTGCTCTATCTCTTCCTACCTCTGAGAATATCCCAAAGGGGGATCCAGGAATCACAGGAAAGGAAGCCTGAGAAGCTTCTGACTCTGTTAGCTCTCACCACAGCTTGTGGGAGGTACAGCCCACCCAGAAGCTGAGCTCCCCTCCTGGCCTTGACCTGATCTTGACCTCTTCTTTTCACAGATAGCAACTTCCTGCTGGCCAATGCACAGGGCCCAAGGGGCTTTCCCATCGTCTACTGCTCAGACGGCTTCTGCGAGCTCACAGGTTACGGCCGCACCGAAGTCATGCAGAAAACATGCAGCTGCCGTTTCCTCTATGGTCCGGAGACCAGTGAACCAGCCCTGCAGAGGCTTCACAAGGCCCTGGAGGGACATCAGGAACACAGGGCTGAAATCTGCTTCTACAGGAAGGATGGTGAGGGACCTGGCCTGCCTGCAGCCCTGTCCAGACCCCGGGCTTGACCCAGAGTCCACTTGGCACAGTGGAAGCCTGGGTGCTGGTTCTCGCACTGCCATAAGCTGACTGTGTGACATTGAGTGTATCCCTGACCCTCTCTGGGCCTTGGTTCTCCCATCTGGAAGGTGAAGGAGTTGGCTGACATATCTGGAGTTCTTTCCAGCTCTGAACTCTTGCCAAACCCTTTAACGATGCCCAGGAACCAGAGGGGTTAGGGATGCCATGGGCTGCTCACCCTCCCCCTCCATCTCTCCACACCTACAGGCTCGGCCTTTTGGTGCCTCCTGGACATGATGCCCATCAAGAATGAGATGGGCGAGGTTGTGCTTTTCCTCTTTTCCTTCAAGGACATCACTCAGAGTGGAAGCCCAGGTCTTGGCCCCTCAGGAAGCCATGGGGACAGTAATCATGGTAACTGCAAGTCTGGGGAGAAGGCGAGAATGGTCAGAGGTCCGAGCCCCAGGTCACACCAGACCTCTCCCGACCCAGCCTCATGGGGTGTGCCCCTACTTATCTCCATACCTTCTTCCCAATAGAAAACTCCCTTGGCAGGAGGGGAGCCAGATCAAGACTTCGATTCACCAAGAGACAGAGCCGTACTGCCCTCCACAGACTGACTGGCCACTTCCGCCGCCGGGGCCAGGGAAGCCTGAAAACCAACAATGTGAGTCCTGCCTCCACCCCAGCATTTCCCTGTCTGTCCGGTCTCCCTCCAGTGACTTGTTTCTCTGTCCATTTCTCACGTCCAGCTCGGCTCTGTCCCAGGTCCCCCCACATCTCCTTCCATCCCCATCACCCTTGCTTCTCCCTGATTCACATTACCCTGCTCAGGACTTATCACAGGCTGGGGCTCTAACAGCAGCTATAGCATCGCCCTCTGGCTGATAAATTTACCCTGTTGGAGGAGGGATGAAACCACAAGCTGTGTCCCAGGGAGAAAGGCCCCGTGGGGGGCCTCGCACCCAGCCCTGTGCACTGCTCCGTGGCCCTGGTAAAGCTACGGGGTTGAGTTCCAACCCTCTACGCGGTCCCTTAGGGCTACAGGGAAACGGGTGTTGTTCAGCCTGCCCTCCTCCTAGACACACCGATCCTCCGCTGGGCTCCCAGAACCCAAGAGGAACTTGAGAGAAAAGTTTGTGACCCCTCAAGCCAGGGCATGTGCCTGATTTGTCATCATATCCTCAGGCAGGGTGAAGGTCTCGCCTTGAAATACTCCCCAGAACACATGATTGATTCGAAAGGAATCCCAAGCAGTAGCTTGTCAGAGGAAGGGTCAGGTGCTGGACCCTGGGACCCTCTCCTGCACTTTCTGCCTCTCCCCATGGCCGTGTCTGCAGTGCCCGCTGCCCCTTCCCTCATTCCCAGCCCCTCCCTCTCCCAGCCTGGGCTCCTCTTGCCCCCAAGTGTCCCCAACCACCACCTCTCTCCCCTTAGAACGTGTTTGAGCCAAAGCCATCGGTGCCTGAGTACAAGGTGGCCTCCGTGGAGGGGTCCCGCTGCCTCCTCCTCCACTACAGCGTCCCCAAGGCCGTCTGGGATGGCCTCATCCTCCTCGCCACCTTCTACGTTGCAGTCACTGTCCCCTACAACGTCTGCTTCTCAGGCGATGACGACACCCCCTTCACTTCCCGACACACCCTTGTCAGCGACATCACCGTGGAGATGCTCTTCATCCTGGGTTGGAGCCCCTGCCCCACATACCCTGGTGGGGGGGCTGGGGAGGGCCCACTCAGTCCAGCTTCGCCCTATTCTGGGCTGCAGGACCCAGTCACTCAGAGCCCTCCATCTCCAGGTTTTTAAGGTATAATGGTCCATGTGCCCTGATTTCCGACCCCTGCTGCCTGCTGCCTCTAGGCCTCACCTCCTTAAGGAGCAGCCAAAAGCCCAATCGGTCCTCCCCATTCCTGCCTCTAAGTCCATCTTGGGTCTCGAAGGCTTATCCCCAGCTTACCCAGTTCCTTGGCCCCTTGGCCAGTGTTTCTAGGCCAACACACCCTAGTAACAGCCCCTTGCACCCCCAGATATCATCCTGAACTTCCGCACAACCTACGTGTCCCAGTCGGGCCAGGTGGTCTCTGCCCCTCGTTCCATTGGCCTCCACTACCTGGCCACCTGGTTCTTCGTCGACCTTATTGCCGCTCTGCCCTTCGACCTGCTTTACGTCTTCAACGTCACCGTGGTGAGTGAGCCCCGTCCCACCAGGCAGCCTAACCTCCCAGCTCCGGCAGAGCTTCTCCCATTAAGGGAGTGACTTCAGACTCGGGCTCAGTCCTTCGTAGCCCTCCGTCCGGGAATATTTGGCAGGAATCTGCTAAAAGCAGAAGCAGTCCTGTGGTGGGAGCCGAGAAGGTTCCAAGAGGGTCTGTGTTCTTGGGAAGCTGAGCTCACAGACTCTGGGGAAAGCCGAGACAAACGAAAAGCTAAGTAGGGCTACCGAGGCGGCGCTGGCCTGATGCCGAGCAAGTGGTACTTTTTACATTTTTATTCAACAAACAACTGATGAGCATTTAGCTGTCTGCAAAGCACTGCGTAGGGCATGGTCAGTGTGGGGAAAAGGAACAGGATTCAGCCTCCAAGCAGCCAAGCTGCTGAGGGGGCCTGACTCCTGACGGGGATAGTGGGCACAAAAGAGGAAGAGGTGAATAAAGTGGAAGATCAGGTCCAGTTACTGGGGAGGTGGGGGCGGGGGGCTGGGCAGGGAGCTAGCTGACCTTGGAGCTCCAGGCTGGAGCATGGGCACGAACGGACATGATCAAAAATCTAGCTGGTGCCGGGGAGGCCAGGGCACCCGAGTTGGGCAGAGGCGAGGGTGGCCTGGGAAGGGTTAGTAAGAGGTGAGAGGGAGCCAGACTGTAGATGAAGAGTGGGACTGGCTGGCAGGAGAGAGAGCATTTGGGGGCAGCATGCAAACCCAGACAAGGAGACAGAGGGTGTCGGGTGGGTTTGGAGATGGGGCGCTGGGACCCGTTTTCCTCTCAGATCCCCAGGGCGCCTTTGAGTGTGGCCAGCTCCGCACCCGGTTAGTAGATAGTCGGTCTTCTTGGGTCGAGGGGGAGGGAATCCCACCCTCAGTCCCCAGACCCCCTTGGTTTTGGTTGGGGAAGTGGTGAGCAGTTTCCCCGTGTGCGCCTCTCTCTGCCACACTCTGCTATAGCAGGAAACCACCTACACGCAGCCCGATTTAACTAGCCGCCAACGAGCGGTGGGCCTCTTCTCCTGGCTGTGTACAAGTGTGTGCATGCGCCCACACATGTGCGTGTGTGTGTCTGCCCCGAGGCCCTGGTCCTTCCAGGCACAGCTCCCAACCCTTCCCCATCCCGTGTGCCCACTGCAGACCACTGTCCCTGGGGAGACAGGGTCCCTCCCTTGCAGGGAGGACTGCAGAGAGCTCCTTGTCCCCCATCCCAGGCAGTTCCCCTTCCTCTGGTCCCTTCCGGAGCCCATTCCAGTTAACTAAGTTCTTTCACACATGTGTCACTCAGGAGCCTTGCAGTAAGCCTTCAGGGCAGATTCTCTTATCCTTCTTTTTCAGAGGTGGATACTAGGTTCAGAGAGGTTAAGTGGCTTGCTGAAGGTCACACAGCTAGCAGTGACAGGCAGATGATTGGGATGAGGTCTCTAGTCTGCTAGTCTAGTATTCTTTCCAACACAGTGCCCTGCTTCCCAGGAAACCAGGGCGCCTGAGTGGGTGGTCTGGTATTTGGGGAGGCAAAGGGCAGTGCTGGGGCTGGAGGGAGGTGGGGCCCGGAGGCGCAGCAGAACCATGGGATTGAAGGAGCCGGGCGTGGGGCAGTCTGGTCAGAGGAGAGGAGGGCCCCGAGGGAGCAGAGCCCAGGGACAGGAGACTGAGGGAAGCCATGAAGAACTAAAGTCAGGAGCTCTGGGAACTGGAGGCAGGCATTAAGCCCTGGAGAGGGTTTATATGGGGGACTCAGGGCCACCTCCTTCACCTAAAATGAGGTAAAATGGCAGGAGGTGGCTCAGGAGCTGTGTCGGGCCAGGGCTGCCAGGGCTGCCCCTGGGACCCCTGGAAGGACAGTGAAGGGTCTTCACAGCAGGTTACCCACCCGGCCCAGAGTGCCCAGCCCTAGCAGTGGGAAGGTAACCCTCACCTGCTCCTCATCCCTGAGTCCGGAAGACCTAACTGAGCTTTAATGACCACAGTGAAAACAGTTGTGGCAATGACAGCCAACGTTGACAGGGCCCTTACTAGGTGCCACACCAGCCCCACCGACCCCCAGTCACCCAACGAGGACTGAGATCTCGGAGCCCAGGCTCCCTTAGTCCCTGCTGTCCCTCCTTAACGTGTCGGCATGACCCTCTCATCTGCGGCTGGCCCACAAAGGAAAAGGCCCCTGAGCCTCCCCAGTCCTTGCCTGTCCCCACTCTACCACGTCTCTCTATCTCGAGGGCGACTCCCACCACAACCGCTGTTGTTACCGACAACCACAGTTGATTGTGCCCAGGGCGCTAGGGACCTGTGTGTGGGCCGGAGGTGTTCTGTCTACTCCCCTGCCCTCGGCCGGGACTTGCTCTTCCACAGCCCACGGGGCCAAGAGGCAGCATGCCACCAAATGGACTTTGGGCGTCCGCCCTGTTGGGCTGACTTTGGATTCCTTGGTCTGTGTCCTTGAGCAAGTCACTAATCTCTCTTAGTTTACTCATCTGTAAATTGGGAGCGGGAATGATAATTGGGCTGAGGGCATAATCGGTTTATGAGGCTTACAACTGCTTAGCCCCGTCCTAACACATAATAAGTACTTACTGTTAGCCATTATTAGTTTTAGCATTATTCCCTCCCCCCCCCATCCCCTTGCATTTCCTGGCCATCTTCTTAGGACAACAGAGATGTTCTTCCTACTGTCTGGCTCTAGGACTCTGACGGCAAGGTGCTGGGGAGGGACCTGGGGGTGGGGCACGCAGGCTCTGGGGCGCTGTGCCTCTGACAGCCTCCCCCGCCGCACTGCTGCAGACATCGCTGGTGCACCTGCTGAAGACAGTGCGGCTGCTGCGGCTGCTGCGGCTGCTGCAGAAGCTGGAGCGGTACTCGCAGTGCAGCGCTGTGGTGCTCACGCTGCTCATGTCCGTCTTTGCGCTCCTTGCCCACTGGATGGCCTGTGTCTGGTACGTCATCGGGCGCCGGGAGATGGAGGCCAATGACCCGCTGCTATGGGACATCGGTGAGCCACTGACCCCAGGCTTTCACTGACTACCCAGCCACCTGCCCTGCCACTCAGGCACCCAAGCCCACGCCTCCGCCAGTACCCACACCCCCACCCACATCCTCTATTCATCCAACCAACATGCATGGAGCTCCTTCCAGATCAGTCACGGGAATACTGATTGGAACACAAGGGCTTTGCCTTGGGGAGACCTCACAGCCTAGTAGGGGAGCAAGACTGGTGACAGAAAACCAAAATACAGTATGAGTCACTCTCTCGTGGTGAGGAGGGTGTTTGGGGCAAAGGGAGCAGTACCCCTCCCGGGCCCCCTTCTGGTGGCTCCTACTGCCATCAGAATAGAGTCCACACTCAGTGCACGCCCTGCGTGCGGTGGCCCGCTCTGTCCCCTGCCGGCTTCTCTGCAGCCCGTGCCCCCTGAGCCGCAGCCACGCCAGCCTCCCTCCAGCTCCCAGGTTGCGCTGCTTTCTCACCGTGGGCCTTTGAACATGCCTTTCTCTCTGGAATCCTTTCCCTTTTGTCTCCCCTCCCTTCACCTAGTGACTTGTATGTTCCTTGCAGGCTCAGCTAAAACTCTCTGTCCTAAGGGAGCCTTTCAGGAACCGTGTTCTTCCCGCCCACCCTGCTGTGCTGGGCCTCCCTAACCCAGTGTGACTCCTAAGATACCCTCTAGCTCCCCTTTAGTAGCTCACCTCCCACCCGCAGTGATTTATTTCATGTCTCTTTCACCTCCGGACTGTAATTTCCAACGGGGTAGGGAGACTGTCTGGCTGGGTCAAGTTCCAGCACCCTGTACACAGGAGGTACTCAACAAACTGTGAGCAAGTGGCAGAGACCCCTAGACAGGCAGCAGTGTAGGGCGTTGGTAGCCTTGGACCACAGCTATAACCAATCCACGGTAGGGAGGCCCAGGCCAAGGCTGCTCCTCACATTTCCTGTGCCAGCCCATGCAAACTTCCCCTCACCTCTATAAATACTTGACCAAAGGCAGGTGCAGGCAGCCCAGGGAAACCCAGTTCTCCACCACAGGGTGCAGCTGGGGTTTCTTGCATCCCTGCTCTGCCCCCCAGGCTGGTTGCACGAGCTGGGCAAGAGGCTGGAGGTGCCCTATGTCAATGGCTCCGCGGGCGGTCCATCGCGGCGCAGTGCCTACGTTGCTGCACTTTACTTCACGCTAAGCAGCCTCACCAGCGTGGGCTTTGGCAACGTGTGCGCCAACACCGACGCCGAGAAGATCTTCTCCATCTGTACGATGCTCATAGGCGGTGAGACCAGGCCTGCCAAGCCCCGGAGTGGCCCTGCTAAGCCCAGCGTGCAGATAGGGAAACTGGGGCCCAGAGAAGGCCATCCAGACAGCCTTGCATGCATTCATAGAGCTGTCCTCTGCGCCTACTACGCACTGGCCCCCAGGGATGACACCGACAGGCGTGCCTCTTGCTAAGGGGATGGGAACCACAGGTTCATGACCTATTTGGCGGGGAGGGGCATGAGAGAAGCATCAGGTCTGACCCCCACCCCTCAGGACCACTTTCTATCCCTCTCCTCACGCCAGCTCCTTGCACCAGGTAGGCATGTGGCAGCCCACTGGCTCTCCGGCCCTTCCCTAGGAACCCAGACCCCCGTCCAGGGCAGGGTGGGTTCGGGAGCCGGTGCCTACCCTAACCTGCTGCCCGCCGCCCACGCTGCAGCGCTGATGCACGCGGTGGTGTTCGGGAATGTGACAGCCATCATCCAGCGCATGTACTCCCGCCGCTCGCTCTACCACCGCCGCATGAAGGACCTCAAGGACTTCATCCGCGTGCATCGCCTGCCGCGGCCGCTCAAGCAGCGCATGCTGGAGTACTTCCAGACCACGTGGGCCGTCAACGGCGGCATCGACGCCAACGAGGTAGGGAGCTGGGACTCCTGGTCTGTGCTGCGTGGCGGTGCAATGGTGCACGCAGGGCAGTGCAGAGGGGGGCCAGCCTCTGTGGGTTTGGAATGGAGGCACCCCGGGGTCCCCGGCAGTGAGGTGGTGTTTACAAGGGCACGCACCCAGCCAAATCCACATCGCTTCTCCTGCGCACTAGAATTTGGGAGCTGAAAGAGAGCTCAGGCCATAGCTAATGCCACGCTCCCTTCAGCCAACATTTCCCCAGCACCTGTAGTGGGCCGGCCTCTGTGTTGGGCGCAGGGAGCTCCGAGGTAACCCCACTCAGCTCTTCCCCCCAGGGAGACGCCAGTCTGGTGAATAAATCACACAGTGAATGGGACTCTGCTGTGGGGATGTATGTGCCACTTGGCATCCTCGCTGTGTCCGGGCCTAGAGGGGTCAGGGAAAGTGGCACAGGAGACGGGACACCGTGAAGGACAATCAGGGAATCGGCCTTAGAAGGCCGGTCCAGGCAGAAAGAGCAATGGGAACTCAGGCCTGGAAATGCTGATGCAAAAGAGCGGGGTGAGTTCAGGGAACCGGGAGCAGTTCCCTGAGCCTGTGGGTCTGAGGTGGAAGCTCTGGCTGGTGGAGAGGGAGAGAGTGCAAGAGGCTGGGGGGCTGGCCCGGCTCATAGATGGCCTTGACTTTAGACTTCATCCTCCCAAATGTTCAGACTGGGGAGTGGCCTGGGGATCTGGGAGGTATTTCTGAGAGCAGGTGCCGTGGGGCTTGGTGATCCTGGGGGCAGGAGCAGAGCTCAGAGTGACCCCCAAGGCTCCGGCCTGAGGAAAGGTTGCAGTGAGGACAGGACAGGAGGAAGGCTGCACTTCAGGGTGAAAATGAGGGTCCCGAGTGGGGTCATGGTGAGAGCGCGGTGCCTGTGGGAGATCCAGGTGGAGTGTGCCTTGGAGTTAGTTGACAATATAGGTCTGGCCCCTGGGCTACAACTCCGGGCTCACAGGGAATGTGGACGTCGTGGAGCTGGGTGCCGTGATGCAGGGAGAGCGTGGAAAGTTAGAAGGGAGCCAAGAGGCAGGCTGAGGATACGGAGGCTGGGGAGGCGATGGGGACCAGAGAGAGGGCAGGAAGCCACAGGGGCCAAAGGGCTCCATAACGTGAGGATCGAACTGTGAATGTCAAGTTTGGCTCCTAGGGCGTTGTTGGTAATGTTCAAGGTCTAGTGTAATCCTGCAATTTACAGGTAGCCCAGAGACAGAAAGTGGTTTGCTCAAGGCCCACAGGGATTTAGGAGCAGGGCCGACTGCCAGTCTCCTGACTTCCAGTTTTTGGCAGACCCACCGGGGACGGTCCTTGCATTCGAAGGGCTGAGCAACGAGGACGTGTGTGAGTGACCAGTGTGTGTAACCCCGGGCCATGGACAGATAGCACAAGAGCTGGTCTCTACCTGGCGGTAGGGGCCACACACGAGTTAAATGGAGGTTAGACAAAAGAAGTCTTCCGGAAAGTCAGGAATGGATAACTTCAAAGTGACAGCTCAGAATATTTGTAGAAATCAGGTAGCAGCTGTGGGGGTGGGGGGTGGTGGCCAGAATGACCCATGGCCCTTGTGCAGTTGCTGCGTGACTTCCCCGACGAGCTGCGAGCCGACATCGCCATGCACCTGAACCGGGAGATCCTGCAGCTGCCGCTGTTTGGAGCGGCGAGCAGGGGCTGCCTGCGGGCCCTCTCCCTGCACATCAAGACCTCATTCTGCGCTCCGGGCGAGTACCTGTTGCGCCGCGGGGATGCCCTGCAGGCGCACTACTATGTCTGCTCAGGCTCGCTGGAGGTGCTGCGTGACAACACGGTGCTGGCCATCCTGGGTGAGCATCACACCGCCACCGACCACGTACCATGGACCCTTCCCCCAGAGGCCTTGGGAGTGGCGAGAATCTAGGGACGGGGGACACCCCCTGTGGACAGCTGGAATTCCTGCTGCGAAGCACTCTTTCTTGGTCCCTTCTCCCTACTACTGCCCCATTTTGACCTTTCCCCTCAAGCTCTCCCCTAGTCCCTTGGCCATCCCTCAACCCATCGACCCTTCCTCAGTCGGCTCTTCACCATTGACCTTTGACTCCATTGGCCGTTACCCTTTAACTGACCCCTCTGGCCACTCTTTATTGATCATTCCTCCAGCCCACTGACATCCCTCACTGACCGTCTCACAACGTCACCAGTCATTCTGACCTTTTCCCAAGTCCACTGATCACTTCTGTTAGTCCCATTGGTTGGCCACCTCCAGCCATCCTTGGAACACACTGGCCACCCCTCAAATCCATTGACTAGGTATATCCTCTTGGCCCCTCAGCCGCAGCTGACCGGCCCCAACTCACTGTCCTCCTCCCTTACCCACAGGGAAGGGGGACCTGATTGGGGCAGATACCACTGAGCCAGGGCAGGAGCCTGGGTCAGGAGCAGGCCCGACCCGTGTGCCGAAGACCAGCGCGGACGTGAAGGCGCTGACGTACTGCGGCCTGCAGCGGCTGAGCAGCCGGGGGCTGGCGGAGGTCCTGAAGCTCTATCCTGAGTATGGGGCCGCCTTCCGCGCTGGCCTGCCCCGGGACCTGACCTTCAACCTACGCCAGGGCTCCGACACCAGTGTATGGAAACCCCTGTGGCCTCCGTCTCCTCTGAGGTTCCTTTCTTTACAGCAGACCCACCGCCCCCGGCCCCAGAGAGACCCTCGGGCATTGCCTTACACCCTGAAACATCCTCTCTCAACCCCAGGCAACCCCATCCATTGCCCCTTCCATGCTTAACACCGTCCAACCCTACTGGCCTCCTCCTCTGGCCATCAGCCCACCCATGGACCGTCTCTCACCACCTCTTCTTCCGACTCTGGCGGCCCCTCATCTCCTGCTGGCCCTCATCCCTCAGCTCCGCTCCAGACTCCCCGGAGGGCCTGCACTTTGGAAACAGTCCCCTCGTGTGCCCCTCCTCTGTCCAGTCCCTCTCTGGACTAGGAGCCACCCCCTGGGGCTTCCTCACCCTCCAAATGTTTCCCGAGCCTGTTTTAGTTTCAGTCTATATATAGGTTACGCCGTAGGCCTTTGTCTTTTACTGCTTTTCACAGTGACTTTCCCCTCAGGATCTCTCTGAGTTGGAGTTGGAAGTATCTCTGACTCATATCCACAAAAAGAGCCCGTATTCTCAAACCCCAAAGCAGCGATGGGTGGGACTAGGAGGTGTTGTACTCATGGAGTGGGGAGGGGTGAGTAAGCTGAACCCCCTCTGTCCCCAACAGGGCCTCAGCCGCTTTTCCCGATCCCCTCGGCTCTCTCAGGTGACCTTCCCTTCCTGGGTGGGGTTGAGGTTGCCTGGCGGGGGTGTTGGGAGGGGGCACCTCTCCTTTGCTCCTCTGCTGCGGGGAGAAGGGAGAGGGGACGGGGAGCAGGAAAGACTGTTGTTTAGTGGTGAGGCCCGTCCTTCACTGTCCTGCAACGCCGCTGCCCCTCTGCCCACAGCCCCACTCGGAAAGCCTCGGCTCCTCCTCAGACAAGACCCTTCCGTCCATCACAGAGGCCGAGGCCGGGGCTGAGCCTGGAGGTGGTCCCAGGCCCCGCAGGCCCCTCCTGCTGCCCAACCTTAGCCCAGCCCGGCCGCGCGGCTCCCTGGTCAGCCTTTTGGGTGACGAGCTGCCCCCATTCTCCTCGGCCCTCGTCTCTTCCCCTTCCCTGTCCCCATCTCCATCTCCTGCTCTGGCTGGCCAGGGCCACAGCCCCTCCTCTCATGGCCCCGCCAGGGGCTCTGCTGCCAAGAAGCCCCCCCAGCTTCTTATCCCCCCACTGGGAACATGTGGACCATCGGACCTCAGTCCCCGGTGAGACACCAGCCACCCCTGCCTTCCCCACACCACTGCTGCCTTCCAGAACCTTCTTGGGGCTCTGTCCCCAGTGCTCCTCTGTTTCTGTCCCATGTGCCCGCTGTGCCCATCCTGCTCCACCACAGCTTGCAACCCACGCCATGCCTTTGACTGTTGCTCTTCCCCGGCTCCCTGGCACGGCGGCCCTATCCACCCTCTGCTTGCTCTGCTCTGGCCCTTACCCTCTCCACGTGGGACTGATGACCACTGCCCCTGTCCCAGGGTAGTGGATGGCATTGAGGACTCTGGCAGCTCAGCGGAGGCCCCGACATTCCAGTTCAGCAGGAGGCCCGAGCACCCTAGGTCCCACTCTCAGGCCCCTCCTGCAGGTAAGGGCCAGCAACGGTCTCAACGCATAGTCAGCTATTCATCTGCCATTCACTCATTCATTCATCCATCTATCCATCCCACGTGTAGTAAGGGCCTGCCACGTGCAGGTGCTGTGCTCGGAATGCGCAGATAAACCAGAGCTGGCCCACATTCCTAGCGATCACCCAGTCTAATGGGGCAGACACCTGTGTACTCAGAGAAACGATTCAGGAACAGCGAGCTGATACCACAGCTGAGACCAGAACAGGGCTCTGAGGTAGGAAAGGAGAGCCCCCCTTAGCTGCCCCTCCTAGAAGAGGGGGCTCTTGAGTTGGGTCTTAAACCCTGGGTAGGAGTTTCAGAGGTGGAGTAAGGCAGGCGAAGAAATGCAAAAAGGCATGACGAGAGCATGTTACGTTCAGATATCAAAAAGAAGATTCGTGCCTAGAAACCAGAGGGGTGGGCGGCCTGCGGAAGTCATAGGGCCTCAAGACCAGCCCAAGAGTTCGGTTTCCCCATCATCCTGACCCCAGAGCTCCCTCTCCTCTGGTCCTCTGTCTACCCCGTGACAGGAAGGAGCCCAGCCCAAGCTCTAGACTTATGCTCCCTGCACTCACTGCATCCCTTCACCCCGTCTGTCTGTCTGTCTGCAGGGACCGGGCGCAGCCAGGAACTGGCCACCGGGGCTGAGGAAGTGAAGGAAAAGGTCTGCAGGCTGAACCAGGAGGTGGGTGGGGGCCGGCTCCTCCCCTCCAACCCCGGAGAAGATAGTTTTGGGATCAGAGGCATGCCTTGTACAAAAGCATTTCAGGATTTGCAGTCAGAGTCCTGAATTTAAGTGTTCACACTAGCTGGATGATCTTAGGCAAGTCCCACAACCTGTCTGAGCTTCGATTTCCTCACCTAAACACCGGGGAAACGATCCACCTTCCAGAGTTGTTGTGAGGATGCAGTGAGAGCGTGTGCCTGCTTCCTCTCTTTTCCCAGCCGGCTTAGGCCGTCCAGCTGGGAAAGGGGGCCGCGCCGAGAGCCTCTCCACCGTGCAACACTCTCCTGCACCGAGTACCCCCAACCAAGTCGCAGTGCTCAGGCCCTTCCCTCACCCCAGCCCTGGGAAATGAGTGCTAAGCAAACATGGGGGCAGAGGAGAGACTGAGAGGCCTTCAGCCTTAGGGCACCTGGAACCCAGCGTCTGAGTCCTGGTCAGGAAGAGCCCAGACTCTGAATGCAGAGACTCTGCCTCCTCCCCAGGGATCTCAGAGTTGTCGCCACAGGCCTAGCCCTTGGGAGTCAGCCTTCCCTCCAGATAAACATCAAGCTCCCCAGGGGAGCAGCTGGGGGGAGGGGCAAGGCCTGGGGCTGGGGGCGGGGCCCAGCCCAAGTTCTGCAGGATTGAGGGCCAGTGCTGCTGCTGCTGCTCACAGTTCTAGGCCAGCAGCTCCATACCTATCTTCTGGCACCTGGCAACGCTGGTAAAATGTAGCTTTCTGGGTCTCTCCCAATTTGGAATGTCTGGGGTCCAGAAATCTGCATTTTTATGTTTCTCAGTTGATTCTGTACTCCCTGAAATGTGAACACTTGCCATTGTGCAGTGGGATCACCCAACGGTGAGGCTACATCTGTGGTTTCAAAGCCACGCATCCTCCTTGAGCACATTTTTTGTGCATCTCGTAAAAGTGGGGTGTCGGGGAGGATGGCAATGGCTGCCATCACTAACCTTTTTTGGAAAGGTCTGGGGTATTTACACGTAGACCAAGTAGCCCCTTCCTTGTTTTGCTCTCAGGGTGGCCATGAGCAGAGAGTGGTTATGAAAAGATCTTGTAAGCTGTGGGGCAGGGCAGGGGTGGGGGGAGGGTGGCGCACCCAGGAGGGTAGCGGTGACACCTGGGAAACGACTCCTGTATCTCCAACAGATCTCCCGCCTCAACCAGGAAGTGTCTCAGCTCAGCCAGGAGCTCCGGCACATGATGGGCCTGCTGCAGGCCAGGCTGGGCCCCCCCGGCCACCCAACAGCCTCGGCATGGCCCTCAGACCCTCCGTGCCTCCAGCCCAGGCCTCCATGCATCTCTCCCCATCTGTTGGGACCACTGCCTCGCCTCCAGGATACTACTCTCGCTGAGGTCCACTGCCCAGCCACCGTGGGGACAGCAGAAATGAGGGCTGCCCCCCACAACCTGAGACCCTGCGTGGTGTCCCCCTACCCCTCAGAGCCGGACCCCCTGGGACCCTCTCCAATGCCGGAAGCCTCGCTCCGGACCCCAAGTCTTATGAGACACAGCTTCCGGCCCAGGTCAGACACATTCCACTGACCCCGGCCCCGGGCCCAGGCCTATCTGGGGTGGGCATTGCCACCGCCATCAGGGAAAGGCTGGGCCCATGGCCGCCAACCTTGGGTCAGCAGCCACCAGCTGGTCTGGTTGGCTCTGGATTCTAAGAACTTTTTCACAAAGCCTGGTCACTCTGACCCTCTTTCCTTTTCCAAACCTCTTATCCTCTCTGGGAGGGGAGCCACCTGGGGCCGTGGAACCCGACAGGCATGAGAGCGAACGCAGTGCCCACTGGGCTGGGCAGATGAGACGTCCTGCCTTCTCCCCAGGACCTGGAGGCAGGTAGAGATGGGGGAGCAGGAGGGAGCTGGGAAGGGCCCCGGATCCAGCCTGGGGAGAGTGAGGCAACAGCAGGCGGGACCTTGGTGTCTAGAGCCGGAGGGATAGCAGATTCCATGCAGAGACAGCATAGTGATAGTGTGAGGTCTTCTGTCCCCACCCCTGTGCCTCTGCCGGAAACCTGGAGAGTAATGTTGCTCATTACTCTCTAGAGTAATCTATTCGAATCTAGAGGGCTAGATTTGAGATTCCCGGCTGGCATTTGAGCAACCCAAGACTCCTTAGGCCTCCTACTATCAGCCCAAGCCAGAGGGGCCCCCAGCATCCCACAGCCCACTCGGGAAACAAACCCATGACCCCCAGATATGCATTCCTGGACTCTCGGCATTTCTTTAAATTAGAAATGAGTTACCAACATCAAAAATCAGGGGAGTACACATTAAAAACCCAGATATCCCCGGCTCTCTAAAAATTTTTGGGAGATCTGGCAATCCTGAGCCAACATTCCACCTGGCAATAATCAGCTGGCCTCGGGTGCCCCTGTCTTCTTTAGATGGGACTGAGCTCTCCCCCTCTTCATGGCCCCAGTGTTTCTTGACCATCTCCTGATAGCCTGCTGCCTTCCCTCGTTTGTCTGGTTTCTGGGATTTTGAGTTTGCAGTCCTTGCCTTAGAGTGTGCTTGAAGGCTCCTATGTCCCAGGGGGCACTTTGGGGGCCCAGCGTGTCTACTTCTACCCCCTGGGCATGGGCCTGTCAACATTTTTGTCTCTCTCTGCAGGCCCGTCACCGAAGGTGGTCTCTTCAGTCCCAGCAGCATTCCCTGTCCCTCCCCTGCCTCCGGACTTCAGCCAAGCCTGTTCTCCCCTTTTCCAACATGGTCTCACTCAGGGCCCTGACTTCTCACAAACTCACCCTGGGCTCCAGCTCTCCTTTACCACTCAACACCCGGGGCTTACTTTTGGATAGGAAATAAATTATTTATTTTTGTAGGTGTTGTCTCAGGCTGTTTCTAGAGGTTGGTTGGAGAGCCCCAGGGCTTTGGAGGAGCCCACACCATAGCCACTCCCCCACCATACCCCAGGGCCCTGTCGCTGTCTCTAGAAAGGGGAGAGGCGCCAGCCAATTCACTTGGCACCACATTCACGCCAGCAGAGGCCCCAAGGATGAGGCAGAAACATTAATGAGTCACTGTGGGCCATTATACCCCCTCCTCTTTCTACCCCGGTCACAGCCATAGATTCAGACACAGTATGTGGGGGGCAGGGGGACAGAGTCCTGGCTCAGTCTCACCTTCAGACCTGGAAAGGGCCCATGGGACTCCCCACTGATCCTGTACCTGCTGCAGGCCAGGTACAGCAGGGTCTGGAAGAAGAGCTTGTCACCAGCCAAGAACCTGGTAGGAATCTCATCCTGCCCCATCCCCTTTGCTCTCCTCAGCCCTGCTTTCCCTCCTCTGATCATTGCAGGGATGGATGGGATGAATGTTATGACTGCTGTTAGAAAGAGGCCCCCTGGAAACCAGAAGGAAATAAGTGTGGGCAGTTTTGTGGCAGGTCTTCCCAGAGAGTGCAATTCTTCAGTTCAGAGTATGACTGGTGTTGGCTGGTGTCATAGAAGCAGTGCCCACAGCTGTCTCTGGGGCGAGGTTTGATTCCGTCGTACAGGTGTTGAGTAGTGTCCCTGGGGGTGAGATGCAGAAGCAGAAGTATGGTCTGTGTTGGAGTGTAGGGGGTGGGCAGACGCATTAAGTGGTCCTAATCCATACGGAGGGGAGCAGAAAAAAATAGAAACGGCCCTGATCCTTATGAAGGGCAAGGTGGGAGCAAGCAGAAGTGGTTCTACTCTGCATTTATGGGTGGGGAGACTCTGTAGTTGGCATCAAAGACGACAGCTAGTCCTGGCTGGGCGTGGGGCAGGCAGAGGCAGCGGCAGGGGAAGTTCTGATGTATTTTGGAGTCCAGCCAAAGGAGGAGGACCCTGGTTGACCGCTGAGCAGTGGCAAGGGCTCTCTCTTTGATCTCACCCGGTAGCCTCCAGAGCTTCCATCAGCGCGCTTCCATCACCTTCCCCATCACCGAACGTCCCCAACAATCGGGCTCCCAGGGCTGACTTGACCCGAAAGGGCCGCCAGGGGTTCTCCGTGTTAGCGACAGCTCAGGGCTGCTCTCCGCGGCCTCATGTGCCTATTCATTCGCATCGCGGTTTTCCTTTCCCAATTCTGCACACACCGTTTTCCCCCCTCTTCCAACGCTCCGCCACCTGCTTCTCCTCCGGGCTCCCGGAACCCGCGGGGACGGGGTTGGCAAGCCGGGCCTTTAAAAAGTTCACGGCCAGGCTCCGCCTCGCCGGGAGCGGGATCCACCCTACGCTCGAGTTCCAGGCGGCCTCCGACTCCTCCCAGCCCTTCGAACTACAAGATCAGCCGTCCTCCGCGCGCGCTCTCCCGCCTCTCCCGCGCCCTCCGTGGGCCACGCCTGCGAGTCGGCCAAGAGGGTTCAAGGATGCTTCTCATTGGTCTCTTCGTCCTGTCAGTCACCTGGAGGATTGAGGGGCGGGTAGAACGTGGAGATCCGGATCCGGAGCGGCTGAAAGGCGGAAGTGGAGGCCGGAGACACCGCCGGGGGGGAGAGGAGCGGAGCCTGTCGAGCCCCGAACCTAAGTAACGCCGCCGCCCCGGAGCCGCCGTGAGTGCCCTGTCCCGGGACCCAGTGTCTCGCTCGCGTTGAGGTGTCTTCGGAGTAGTCTTTCCTCCCGCCCATCCCGGCTTAGAGGGAGACTGACCCCTCCTCCGACCCGTAGCCCCCTCTTAAGGAGTTCCCTAGGCGTCGGGCCAGAAGGGGAGCCCTTCTCTCCTTCCCTTCCCTGCCTTTCCTGAGCCTTGGGAGACTCTCGTGGCCCCGCTATGGCCTGTCCAGCCCGGCTGTGGGAGGGAGAGACCCTAAGTGCCGCTCCCTCTGCTCCCAGATTTGGAGGGATCTTTGCCAGGTGTGAAGGAAGGAGCCTGTCCACCTTCTCTTTTAGAGATGGTGAGGAGTGCTCTCTGTCGCGGTTTTCCTGCCCGTGTTCCACAAAAACATTTGTCCCTCCAACTGTAGAGGGATTTAATGTCGATTTCCTGGAAGGAGGGGGTGGGGGTCCTGGGTGAGACCATTCCACACGCACACGCTCCCACAACTCCTTTACTTCCTCTCTTTCCTCAAGCCAGGGAGCCAGCCGGCATCTCAGCAGAGTTTAAGTAGGAAGGAGCTGTCTTCTCCTTGTCTTGCCCTCTCCGCCCCCCAGCCCTGCACTCTAGTTGCGTTGTTCTCTAGTTGTGTGTCTCCCTTCCTGCCTCTAAAAATTTTAGCTGAGGTTTGCTCAATTCCAGCTACAGACCAGGGTGGATCTGTCCATTCATTATCTTCTCTCTCCCCTCCTCCTCCCCTCTTGCTCCAGGCTCAGGGATGCCCTCCCAGAGCAGGGGAGTGGTTTCCACGGCTCCTCCTGAGACTGCTGTCTGCTGGTCTTTAGGGTGGAGAAAAAGGACCCCAAACGAGGAGCTTGGAATCGAAGGGTCCTGGGCTATCTCTTTCACACTCCCAAACACTCGCATGCACTTGCACACACAACACACACCCCTCCCTTATCAACAGGTGGACACCACTTCTAGTTCCAGTGTCTATCTCCCATCCCTTCCGGGCTTGAACAAATTGTAGATTACAGAACACTTTGAGGTCACAGTGGCACCTCCGGGCCCTCTGGGTTCTTAATGTGCTCATTTTTGTAGCCCAAAGACTTCTCATACGTGCCAGAAAGCACCGATTTCCCCCAGCCTTTCCCAGAGACAGCCCGTGCTGACATCTGATCCTTGTCCATTGCTTGGGACTTGGTTGTGTGAAATGGCTGCTCTCTCAGATCAAGCTGGGAGGTTCTTTGTTATGTGGCCAAAGTACAGGACAGAGACTGTACCTTAATGAGAGCAGCCTGACTCTCCGAGGCTTTGGCTGACCCCAGCTATCTACAGCAGAGGCAGGGCGGGAAGGCCCTGCCATCTTTGGGAGTTTCTGTAGCTCTTCAGTGTTCTGGGCAGGCTTCACTGCCCTTGGATGCCCTGATAAGTGCCAGTCTTTTTGCCTTGAGATCTTTGTGATTACTTCTGGACTGTCAGGGTGTCTGGCTCCTCCAACTTCTGAGCTAGACCTGGGATGCACTTATTTCATTTTTCATTGCACAAATGAAAACACCTTTCTTAGAATCAACAGGCAGATCACAGTCTTTCTGTGTGTGGGCCTCTTCCGAGGGTCACTGGAGACTTGAACGGGCAACCTCCTTTCTCTCAGCTGGTTCCCCTGTGCTTCTGAGGGGCAGAGCCAGAGAGGCCTGACTGCTGACCGAACTTACCTCCTCAGTGGTAGGCGATGGATTCTGGAATGCTTCGGAAGTCACAGGACGAGGCTTGCTAGCCTTTCGAGGGGACCTTCTTTGCATGGATGCGCTCTTCCAGTTCTGCTTCTGAAATAGGCTTTTGAAGGAGACTCTCTCCCTTCCAGAGAGACAAGGAAAGCACCAGCATTCTGTATGTTTAGGCAGCCACTCCTGGAATCCAGAACTCTTAAGAGATCTGACAGTGCTTGGCAGAAAGAGAAAGGGCTCTGTGGGGTATAGAAGCCCCTTTCTGATATCCTTCCTCTCCTCCCTTTCCTCTCAGGACTGGTGGTCCTTTTTCTGTCTTTATGCTGTAGAGTAGTGGTAACCATTAATTTTTAGCAATCATTTTCAAGTTGCAAAGTTCTTTTCACACATGTTCCTCACGAGGGTCCAGGGAGCATGTGGGGTTGGTGCCTCCACTTTAGAGATGATGCTGAAGAAATTTACGTGGCTTGCCTTAGAGCATACAGTTAGAAAGTGGTAGGGCTGGGATTTGGGATTAAATGTGGCCTCGTCTCCCCTAATTGTGGGCCCTCCCTTGGTCTGTTTATTAAAGGAATGGACATGCAAGGTGAGCAGGCAGCAGCTCAAGTACAGACCCCCTGGCGTTCCTAACGCCCGTCCTCTGCCATCTTTCTTCCCCACACCTACCCCACCCTCCTAGCCTCTTTCTCCACCACCTTTTCCTCTGCCTGCGGAGGCCATGGCAGTTACGAGTCCCAAGTCAGTAATCTTCAGGGACCAAGAGTTTGCTGACAGCTGCATGCTATTAATTTCTTGGGAACCTAGAAGTCATAATGGCTAGAAATTGAAAGTAAAAGCAAAAGCGAGTAGACTCAGGGGTCTCTCTGGGCAGGGTTAAGGGCATGGGGACCAGCAGAGCTGGCCTCTACTTAGGCCCCTCATTCCGCTTTGGTGCTACCTGCTGCTTGCACGTGGGAAGAAGGTGGCTGTCCACTGAGAGCTCTTTTCACCAGCATTTACAGGGAAACAGAACAAAGTCATAACGTTTAAATTCAGCCCCACCAAGCAAGTACTTTCTAGACAGAACGTTTTTCTTCTAACCCTTGCCCCGTAAACAAAGGCAGTGTGGTGTGGTGGAAGGCAGGAGAGCTTCAGAGCAGCCAGACCTGATTGTCATCTGGACTCCGCCATTCACCGGTTGCACGTGGTCTTGGGCTTTTACTTGACCTTGCTGAGCCTTCGTTTCCTCCAGTATAATGGGGATACAAAATATCTTGTAGAATCAGCAACAAGGGGGAAAGGAGCTAGTGCAGTTCCTGGCTACAGAATAGACAGTCAACAAAATAACAATTTTGTGGGCCCATGGGGTTTTGAAGGTGTATCATAATTCATCCCAGTGAATCTGAGCCAGCATTTGTGCCAGGTGTCTCGGGGTTGCCCAGGGCATTGCTGGATGGTGTCGCGTATTTTCTTGTCTCGTAGATGTTAAACAGAATTGATGTGGGTTGTGATCCCATTTTATGGGTCAGAATGCTGAGGCCATGATTGTGTCCCTCCCACTGGGGCTCCCAGACCCTGCTGGGTCGTGCGCTGTGGCCACTCAGATCCACAGACCAGATGAGGTCTTTGTGTCTTCTAAGCAGTTCAGTCTTCCTCGGTTTTAAACATTTTCACAGTAAAACGGTCCTCGGTCTCTTATAAATTGGAATGCAAAGTTTGCATGAATTTAAGCTAAATTTTCCAGGAAACTTGAGGACAGTATTTCGGTTGCAGCTTTGGACTCACTTGCCGGGTTTTGGGGGGTTTGCATTCCCCTGCCCTCAACTTGAGTCAGGAGTACTTTTGTTGAGGCTGTTTGAGAAACACTGCATCAGGCAGGATTTGTAAACTGGGATGTCCCCAAGCCCAGGTATGAGTGCCTTGAAGAGTCTCGGCAGAGGAGAAGTAGAATATTTCTCAGGGTGTCTTCTGCATTCATAATCTGGTATAACAAGAGATGAGTTTTCAGAGTAGGTGTCCTCATCTGCTGTACATGGAAACAATAATTCAAGTAAAAGCTGCACTTTCTGAGCTTTGTCTCTTGCGCGCCAGGTGCCCTTGAGTGTCCTGTGTGTGAGCCCTGCAGAGCACCGGTCGTGGCCGGTGTTGACCGAGTGTCTGGTCCTACCGTGGCGCCTGGCATGGTAGTCCCCACTGTGGCCGTTCAAGGGCAGACATTCACTCCTGCTCTTGCAGCAGGTGCCTGCCTATTTCCGTTAACACACTCCCTCAGCTCCTGCTTTGGGGGTGTGGTGACCTGGGATTCACACTTCACACTCACATATCCATCCGATCCCAAAGCTGGTGCATTTCTGCAGTCTGCCCACTGGAAGGTTGCTCACAGATAGGAGAGCAAACAGGTAAATAGGACGAGTGTTAAGGTGTAGACGATAGAGGAGGTGCAGACAGATCACACACTAAATTCCAGAGGGTGGAGCGCTCCAAACCTCTGTTTCCAGGGAAGGGGTTCCCAGGAAAAGGCTGGCGTGGCTTTGGCCATCCACAGTCCTGTTGGCTAACTTCTGCTGCATGTGGGTCTGGGCACTGCGCTTCTGCAGCTGTGTAGGGGCAGCGGGGACCCCGGGCCAGGACTTAGCAGGGGTCAGCGGAAGTGAGTGTAACTCGAGTCTGCGGGGGCTGCTCTGCACATCCGCACAGGCCCATTCTGGAGACGGTGGGCTTCTGAAAGTGGCACCAGCAGGTGTTTGGATAGATAGTGGGGACAGTGGCCCTCCCTTGTGTTACCCACAGGCATGGCCTTTAAACTCCTCGGCCCTGTGCCCGCAGGATTGGGGTATCTTCCTCTGCTCAGCTCGAGACCTTTTATTTCCACAAAATAGATTTTTAAAGATTTTATTTATTTATTTTTAGAGAGAAGGGAAGTGAGGGAAAAAGAGGGAGAGAAGCATCGATAGAGAGAAACATCAGTCACTTGCCTCTTGTACGCCCCCACCCGGGAACCGAACCTGCAACCCAGGCCCATGCCCTGACAGTGAACTAACTGAACCCATGACCTTCTGTCTTGCAGGACGACACCAGCCAACTGAGCCACACCGGTCAGGGTGACCTCACAGCTATTGATAGGGCTCCCACCAAGCCCTTTCCACTTACCCCTCAGCCCAGCTCCCTGGGAAGTTCACTCATGTTTGCAACTTGAGTTTATGGTGACTAGAGTTTTGGGGTCTCTTTTTGTCACAAGACGAGCTGCTGCCTTTTTTAACAAATAAACTTATTTCAGAATAGTTTTAGAAAAATTGAGAAGGTCATACAGAGATTCTCACAAACCCCTGCATCCGGCTTCCACTATTATTAACATCTTACATGAATATTGTGTGTTTGTCGCAGTTAGTGCGCCAATGCTGAGACGTTATTGTTAACTAAAGTCCACACTGTATTCCAACCTTCTTAGTTTTTACCCACTGTCCTTTTTCTATTCCAGGACCCGTAACATTTAGCTGTCTCGTCTCCTTAGGCTCCTCTGGGCCGAGAGAGCTTCCTAGCCTTCCGTGGCGCTTCGTGACCTCGACAGTCGCGAGGAGGACTGTTCGGGTGTTTCATAGCACGTCTCTCATTTGGGGTTTGTCTGACATTGTCCTCGTGATCACACTGGGGTCACGAGTGTGAGTTTTTTGGGGAACCACAGGTGGGGTGCTGTTCTCATCACGTCACATCGAAGGCAGATGTTGTCAGCATGCCTTGTCTCCGTGGGCGTCAGCCGTGGCCCCCTGGCCGAGGTGGTGGCTGGCAGGTCTCTGCTCTGTAAGGCTGTTGTGTCTCCTCCCTGCTCCCTGTCCTGCTCGGAGGGAAGTCACGAGTATAGCCCACAGGTGAGGAGTGGAGGGTTATGCTCCACTCCCCGGAGGCGGAGTGTCTGTGAGTCACTGGGAATTCTTGAACGCCATACACCGGAGGTTTGTCCGTTCTCTCCCTTTGCTTGGTTATTTAGATCAGTATGGACTCATGGGTATTTAGTTTATACTTCAGTTTGTAATCCAGCGCTACTGTGTTTTATTGTTCAAATTGTTCCAGCTTTGGTCCCTGGGAGGTCTTTCGAGTCTCTTGGACTGACCCCATCTTTGTGGCGGTTTGGGTTTTCGTTTTTTCAGCACTTCACTTTTTGGGGGACTGTGAGATGCCGCAGGCTCACCTTGTATATTTCTTGCCCGGTGCGGGAGTCGGCTGTCTGTCCAAGGCCACTGCCTCTTTAGCAGACATCTCCTCCAGGTGTGTTACTGTGGAGACACGTGCATGGACGCAAGTTGCTTCTTCTCCTGATGGTTAGTCTCAGTGGCTGCGACTCCGGAGCTGGGCAGGGTGGGGGTGCGCCTGGAAAGCCAGCGTGTGAGGATCCCAGGAGCTGTTACCAACAGTGGTGCGGCGCCTCTGCTCACCCGCGCTTCTCGTGCCCCTGCGTGCCGCTCCGGCCCAAGAACAGTCACGGTCAGTGTTTACTTTTGAGCCGACTGACTCTCCCGTTGGGAAAATGAAGCAATAGTTGATCTCTGTTTCAGGTGCTAAGTTGTCCAGCCAGACCCTTCAGGACCCTGGGTCTCTTAGAGAGTCCACATGGTCTGGGCCAGCACATTTTTGCTGCCTTTCAAAAATGGACCAGCCCTCTGGGGGACTCTGCGCAGGGCTTGCGGCTCGGGCCAGGCTGTCGTTCTGGGCCGTAATCCCGACTCCCTGACCAGCAGACCCTGCCGTGGCTCTGCTGTCTCTATAGGTGCGTGTGTGACTAGAGCCCTGCTGGAAACACCAACTCGGGGTATTAACAGGAGCTGATTTACAAGCCTCTTGCCTTCTATTCGTAGCTCCGTGTGTGTCCCCTGCAGGTGGCTGTGTCAGAAGCGTCCCAGGCATGGGGGAGGGCGTGGGTGGCCTCCCTAACCCTGGCTGACTTCCTAGTCATCAGATGGTTCTTGGAGCTACTCGGAGGCTGTGGTGATTAATGACGCGGATGTCCAAACCTCTAGTATTTTCAGCCTGCTTTTTTTTTTTTAAATATTTATTTATTTTTAGAGAGAGGAGAAGGGAGGGAGAAAGAGAGGGAGAGAAACATCAATGTGTGGCTGCCTCTCGCATGCCCCCCACTGGGGACCCGGCCTGCAACCCAGGCATGCGCCCCGACTGGGAATCAACCTTGTGACCCCTTGGTTCACAGGCCCGTGCTCAATCCACTGAGCCACACCAGCCAGGGCTCAGCCTGCTTTTTAAAAGGAACTCTGGTTTCTTTGTCAGCTGTCCTAGTCCTGTCCCCTCCCCCTCTCCACAACTGAACTACTTCTTCCCTTTCCTGAAAGAGGCTTTGAGATGGAAGGGAGGCCTTTGGGCTTTAAGATGGTGTGTGTTGCCGGGCAATTTTTTTAAAAGGGGCTGTCATTTGCCTGGTTGGGGGTTTCAACTCAACGCTGATTTTTTTCCTTGGGCGGTGGTGGTCTCCCCCTCCGTTTTTGTGGCTGTGGAGGCCAGTCTTCAGAGGGTACAAGGTTAGGGTTGTCGATAGGACACCCCAGCTGCAAGCTGTCCCTTCTCCTAGGACACTGGTGACAGTTGTTTCAGATTCTTCAGGCTGTTGTGCTGAAACCCCACGGACTGGGTGGCCTGTAAACAAGGAAGCTCATTTCTCACAGTTCTGGAGGCTGGAAGTCCAGGACCAGGGCGCCGGCGTGGTCAGACTCTGCAGAAAGTCCTCCTCCGGGTGCAGAAGCTCCTGGAGCCCCTTCTGAAAGGGCGCTGACCCTGATCAGGAGGGCTCTGCCCTCTCGGCCTGATCAGCTCCACAGGCACCATCTCTGGACACCATCACACGAGATTAGGATTCCAACATGGATTTTGGGTGGACACGAACACTCCAACCGCAGCACTTGTCTAATTCAGCATCCTCTGCAAATGGGGGGCGGTCGAGAATGGAGCCCAGGGAAATGTGAATAGTGCTGAAGGTTTTGACTGAGGAACCTGCTTCCTTCATTGGGGCTTCGAGGGGCAGGGGCTCCCTGCCCTGTGAATGCTCCCCGAGGGAGTCTCGCTCTGAGCCAGGCCCTTTGCTAAGGGTCCTGCGTGCGTCCTCTTCCCAGTGGCCCTGGGAGCTGGGCACTCCTCTCTAGTTCACACGTGAGGAAGTGGGTTCGGGAACATGGCACAAGGCCACCCTAGTAAGTGGTGGCTCCAGGACTTGAACTGAAGTTTGTCCGACTCCAGCACTGGTTCCCTTCCCCCCCACGCAGAAGGGCCTGTCTGGGGTGTGGTGTCTTCTCCGCTGGGCTGTGGATCTCCCTGGGGGCGTGAGCTGTCTGGTGTGTGTTTAAGCCTCCAGCTGCGCCATTGACCCGCCAGACTTAGCCAGGCCTGTATTTCGGGCTTGCTTCACAACATTTATGCGCACCTACTGTGTGTCGGGCTTGATGTTATATGCTGTTGAAACAGAGGAAACCCAGACAGTCTAGCCTTGGAGAGTTTTGTTTTGTGACCCCTTCATCTGCAACAGCGCCCCAGTTCCTCTCACCTCCTCACTCCCAACCCTCGAGCCCCCGAGTTCTCCAGCCCCTCCACCCACAGCAGTCTTTGGGGAGTTTGGGGCCATGTAAGGAGGGTGCAATTCATAATTCATTCATGAAATGGGTTCAGACCTATTCATTGCCTGATTTCTTCACCTGGCTCCCTTCTACAGTTCAGCAAAAAAATTAGGAAAGAAAACGTCAGCCTAAAATGTTGTCCTTTGGCTCCCAGGCTCTGCAAGCAGCCGTTGTCCCTCAGACCTCGTGTGTGTGTGTGTGTGTGTGTGTGTGTGTGTGTGTGTGTGTGTGTGTGTGTGGCTGCTGAGCGAGGGGAGTTTGGTTTGCTGGTATCTGGTGCCCAGTCCTCTTTTCCCCTGTTCTCCTCTCAGACGGGGCCTGTGTCCTCTGCTGTCTGCTTAGGAGCTGAGGGCAAGACGAAGAGGGTGGCAGAGTGAACTGGCTTTCTTGTAATTTTTGGGTTTTGTAAAGACAGGAAAGGTATACAAAAGGTGTCTGTTGCAGTTGTTGGTATAAATGAACAGGAGTCACTGATGACCCTGACCTTTGGCAGAGATTTTTGGAGTTTTTCTGGGCCTAGGGCAGCAGCAGAAGTAGCGCCTGTGCTGGCTGGTACCTCTGGCCCCTACAGAGACCTCCCCCGAACAGAGGGGAAGATGGTTTTCTGCATGGATGAGATTCTGGTTAGAACTGTCCTAATGAATAGGAACTGCATGAGTAACGCAAATACAGGGTAGTTGTGAGGCCTGTGGACCAGCAGGTGTCCTGCATCCACCCCGCTGGCTTGCACGTAACTCGTGCTCCATTGCGGGGCCGTGGCAGGTGCAGGCTGGAGCCAGGGAACAGCCTGTGCCTTGGCGGGCTCTCTTCTTTGCATCCCACCCGGCACTGTCGGGAAAGAGTTGGGTGGGTGTGAGCATCACACGGCTTCACTCCCACCCCCTCCATGCCCTGTAGCTGGACATGTGTATCAATTTGTGCTGCAGAAAGCACCAGACTTTAAACTGAACTTTTGCTTGGGGTGTCTTACAGAGCTGCCCTAGACAGGACCAGGAGATCTGCCCCAGCTGTGCTGGTTGAGCTGTGCTGAGTTGGAGGCCAGGCCCTCTTAGGGAGAGGCTCTCTCCGGAATATCATTGGTAGGACCCAGGGCCCCTGCTGCTTCTTCAAATCACTAGGCAGGACAAGCCTTCCTGGTACAACCACAAGCTGTCTCCTGCCCACGTGATCTTCCTCCCTAACCTGTCACCCAAATGCATGGCCCCTCTTTGGCCTCCAGGATCAGTGAATGAGAACCCTAGAGCTGCCCGTGAACCCTGGGCCTTTCCGTGGACAGTGTGGGCAGGTCACACTGACCAAGCTGTGTCAGCAGCTATGTGGAGATGCCCCCCACTCCCATCAGCCTTCTCTGGTGGGTGCAGGAAGAGAGGGAGCAGGGACTGGAGGTTTCCATCCTTGCCCTGAAGGTAGCGCTGACTCCGCTCCTCTCAGCCTCCTTGGGGAACCCGTCTGTTGTCAAGAGCTGAGCAGCAGCCTGGAGCTCCGGGAAGGATTTCTTGGTGTTCTTGCTGGAGCAGGGCTCTGGGAAGCTGGCGGTCAGGCCCTTGGGGCCTCCACCTAACACAGCCTAGCACCTGTCCACAGTGACACATCAGGCCTTCCCCCGTGAGGGAGAGGGCCGCAGAGACAGCAGTACTCTGTCCGCTGACTCCCTGCAGAGCTCCAGCTTCAGCCTGCACAGTGTGGGGGGACCCCTTGGCCATGGATCCTCAGGCTTTGAGCTCCTTGATACGCCTGCATGCTGGCTCCTTTTGCAGGAGTTGGCGGAGTGGTGGCCTAGGCTAGAGCCCTAGGGGACACTCAGTCGGGCCATGCTGTGCTGTGCTGTGCAGGTCCAGGCACTGGGTCCCAGAAGAGCCTCGTCAGTGGATGGGGAGTGAGGTGAGACTGATCTCGGTTAAGACCGTCAGGACAGGGTGACCCGGCCCAGTGGTGTGGGGTAAAGCTCACTCCCAGTCCCCCTCTGGCAGGTTTACCTCCCCTCCCCCGAAAGGGAGTCACCTGCGTGGCTGTGTGAGGACAACATCCTCTTCCTCTCCCGCCACCATTTCCCCTGAGCCTCCGGCTTGCCGGTGGGACGAGGAGTCCAGACCTGGCCTAACACACCCCATCAGGGTGCTTTTGAAGTGTCACCCAGGCTTCCAGGGCCCGGCTTCCTCCATCACCCTCTCCAGGGGATACATGGGCCTGTGGAAACACCCTCCCTTTCCCGTAATTAAAGCCGTTTTATTAAAGCGCACGAGGACTGTGGCAGCACCATTGTGGTTGATGCGATGGTGTTGGTGGTCATCCTGGGTTTTCTGTCTCCGATGGAGGAGCCTTGCTGGAAGTAAGAGTCCCCTGGTCGGGCTCTGCCACCGTCTGGCTGTGACCCTGAGCAGGTCGCCTTGCTTCGCCTTCCCCTCCTCTGTCATTAGGAGGAGGAGGATCAGGCCTACAAGGACCCTCTGAACCCTGACTGGTGCGATCAGTGGATTGGGTGTCGTCCTGGAAACCGAAAGGTCACCAGTCGATTCCCAGTGAGGGCACAAGCCTGCTTTGCAGCTGGGTCCCCGGTTGGGGGCGTGCCAGAGGCAGCCTATGGATCTCTCCTCTTTCTCCCTCCTTTTCCTCCTCTCTAAAAATGAATAAATGGGATCTTTTTTTTTTTTAATCTTTTGAGCTTTGACAACTGCTGAGTCAAAATCAGGTAACCTCTTCATATGACAAACCGGCCGCTTGGTAGAACCTTGCCTTCAGGCTGATGCTGTGCCGATAGGCTGTGCATCGTTTCGTTGGAACCTTCCGACAACCCGCTGCGGTTAGGATTAAATACCACCATTTCATAGGTGAGGGACTGAAGCCGACAGTGGTTGCTTGTCTGATTTGGCCGAGGTCACTTGGCCAATAAAAACAGCAGAGCCAGGCCCTAACCAAGCCTGGTTCAGCCTCCGGGTCCTAACCTGCTAGTTGTGTTGAAACTGCGAGTGGGCGCCCCCTGTGGCTCGTGGCTTGTGTTGCTTCAGACTTGTCTGCCCTCTGGGTCTGCAACCAGCCACAGGCCTGGGTCGTCCTGCTGGGAGTCTGCCCTCCGGTCCTGTGTGTGGTAGTGGTGATTTTCTCCTTTGAGGGAGAGCTGTGTTCTTTTTTTTTTTTTTTTTTTTTTTAATATTTTATTTATTTATTTTTAGAGGGGAAAGGGAAGGAGAAAGAGTGGGAGAGAAACATCAGTGTGTGGTTGCCTCTCATGTGCCCCTCACCAGGACCTGGCCCACAACCCAGGTGTGTGTGTGCCCTGACTGGGAATTGGACTGGCAACGCTTTGGTTCACAGGCTGGCACTCAGTCCACTGAGCCACACCAGCCAGGGCTGATCCGAGACTTTGGGTGTCTTCCACCTTAGCCTTTGAACCGAATTCCCTCTCCTCCTGGGCCTCACGTTTCCTTCTCTTTAAGCTAACAGGTTGCTTCTGCTTTTGTCTTGTGTTGCTCAACTCTTCTGATGTTCAATATTCAGGAATGCTTTTTCCCAGAGTACAGTGTAGCTAAAGAGTCACAGGCCAGAGCCACCTCCAAGGGAAACTGGGCAAGGTCACTTGGTTCTCACCACCCCTGTGCCCCGCCCCCCCTCCCCTCCCCTTGCTGGTTAACCTTGACTGAGCCTTGAGTGAGTGAGTCTCCAGCCCAGCCCCTGGTCCACAGACTGTGATTGGTTTCCCCAATCAGCTCACTATCCAAGCTGTGCCGGGACTGTCAGCTAGAGGAAGTTGCTGAAGCAAACAGGAAGCGTGAGAGACACCCATCAGCTGGAATTGTTCACCCTCTTACCAGGAAGGACACAAAAAGCATGAAGTGGGTGACTTCGTGGATTAGAGAAGAGACTCCACGTCGAGAGGTTCTAACGCAGTCGGTGGGGGTGATTTTCTGAGTGCCTGGGGTAATTCTGATGAAAAAAGGTTGGAGCCCCACTGCAGTGTCCGGAGCAGAGGAACCCAAGCAAGGAAGAGCGGTGCTCTGCTTTTCTGTCCCTTTCTCTCTGCCCTTGGCCCCAGGGCTGGCTGGGCACATGCCCACTGTGCCAGTTCGCAGGACTGAGTGTTCAGGAGCTTGGATCCCTTCTGCCCATTCGTCTTTGTTGTGGTGAAGGGCGGGGCACGCCCCCCGGTGCTTGCTGCACCCCTGACTGCACCCCGAGCATTCTCGAGACTGGCTCAGGGGGAGAGATTTCCACAGTGAGATTCCCTCCCCTAGGCGGCAGTCCAGCTCAGTGCGAGAGTTCACCTTTACCACCTGCCAGGGAGGGGAGGGCGGATGGAAAGCTTCCCGGGGCTCAGGCCCTCTGCTGTCTTAGACATCCCTCCCCCCCCCCCCCCGCACTGTCTGGGTGTGCCCTTCATGGCAGAATCAGCTTCCTCTGTGCTTTCTTGTCCGGGAAGGTTCTCCAGGTATGTTCACGTGATCACCGAGTGGGGCTGGGAAAATCACGAGGCAGCAGGCTGCGAAAGTGCTGGGTGTGCCTGCTCAGGTGTCTCTGGCAGGTGGGACCAGCATCCAGGCAGAGCGTGGCACCAGCCAGTGGGTGCCAGGTGCAGGACCTACGGCACTTTTAAAAAATGCAGATACTGGGCACTCCTCCAAAGCTGCATTGGCGCCCCAGGGACCACCGCACATGCGGTTTGGATGTGCCGACAGGGTCAGGAACCACCGCACTAGAGTGACTTGCCTTTCCTTCTGACTGGTTGAAAAGTCAGATTCTGTTCAGTCAGGTTTGGAACCCCTCCGGTTTGATAGAGACAAGACTCAGATATTACCTGTTTTTCTCGTCTTATAGGTGCTGGTAGCCACAGTCCCCACTGCCTTTTTTATTTTTTAATTGGGAACTGCACCATCTGTTCCCTTCTCCCAGCTCATTCAGGCCTCGTCTAGTGCCCCAGCCACACTCTGTTGCTTGGTCAAGATTCTGTGTGGCGTGGATTTGTGGTCATAGCCAACCTGTAACCCCGCTGTGGTGTCCCCCGTCGCTGTGGTTCTGCCTGGCTCTGGGTGGCTCCTCCCACTGTCGGGAGCATGCAGGTACTGCAAGAGTCATGGGACTGTCGGTTGTAGGCTGGAGCCGGACCTCGCTGGGCCAGCAAAGCTGCTGCCACAAAAAAGTCTCGTTCTCCCAGCAGCCCAAAACCGAACACCGGGCGGACGTTGTCTCCACCCTTCTTCTGCAGCAGGGGGACGGCAGGGAGACACGTGAGGGTGCGGGCTGCCCACGGTTGCGGACCAGGCTCTGTCACCTGTGCACTGGGTGGCCTGGAGCAGGGCATTAATACCTGGATGTCAGGCTTTGTCTTAAGGTTAGAGGAGATAACAGTTGTGCAGTTGCGCAGCGAATGCGTGCTGTCCCCGAGAAGCGTTTAATTCGGTGAGCCCTCTCCGATTCCTGTGTGTGTGTGTGCATGGCGGGGAGGCATCCTGGAGAAGCTGGAAGCACAACAGACTTTGTCTCAAGGGCGAGAGAGTCTTGCAAAACCACTGATGGGGATGAAAAGCAAAGGCATCTTAAACGATGAGCTGTTTCAAAGCTGGCATTTCTTTTCACTAATCGAGATTCCCCCCCCACCCCGCCCATTCTTCCTTCCTTGTACTCTCAGGGAGGAGGCGGCCCTGTTTCAAACCTCTTTTCCTTTGGTGCTGCCTAGAAAGGAAACTCTTGTTCCTGGTTCGTGAATCATTCTTCCTGAGGCTTAACTTTTTGAGCATGTTGCTGGGAGAGCCTGGGTGTGAAAAACGATTTGAGGCTGTGCCCCGTGAGCCCTGTGCCGTCTGCCCCTCGCTCAGGGCAGATCGCTGCTCCCCACAGACGGTCCCCTTTACACCGACACCCCGTCCTGTCCCGACTGCAGGGGGACGCACCCCCGGGCCAGGGGGCAGGTCAGGGCTGTCCTTGGGGCCCCGTTCCTGAGACCCGTCCTGCCAAGACTCCATGCTGCGAAGGGCAGTCTGATCCGGATCTTCTTTCTCCACCTTCATTCAGACTCTGCAGTGTTCACGACGTGGTACCTGCTCACAGTACTCGCTCGTAAAACACTCTGTGTGTGTTCTGATAGCCTTTAACGCAAGTCTTCTAAGGGCTTCTGAAGGTAGGCTACTCATCCTTTGCAGTTCTAAAACTTAAAAAAAGTTGGCTCCCCAAAGCTGTCGCCAGCCGAGTGACTGACATGTCAGTGCTGGGCCCCAGCTGCTGGGGGCACAGGTCTCGGTGCCCCGTGTTTGTTTCCGCCCTCCCACACCTCCTCCCACTCGTCCCTCCTCCGGGTCACCCTCTGCCTCTGCCAGCAGAGAATGGAACTGAGGTCTCTATTTAAGAGGGAAACTTGGCAGCCGCCGGTGTGTGTTTGGTTTTGTGTGTGTGTTTGGTTTTTTAATGCGTGTGAGACTTCTGGCCCATAAAAATGAGAGAACGCGGGGGAAGCGGCTCAGGGTGAGGCTTTGATCCCGGTGCCCAGTCCAGCCTCAGACAGAAAATCGGTCAGTCCTTCTGGAGATGGCGGGACAAAATGGCAGTCGGGACAACACCTGGCGCTGGCTGGGCGCTGGCCCCTGCGTGTCCTCGAGGTTGGCTGAGCACCTTGTCCGCAGAGCTTTCTCCCAGGACTCCCCGGGCTTTACACAGAGGTGGGCTGGGAGCACGGCTGCCAGGCCGCAGGTTCGCCGTTTGCCGACTTAGATCCTGCCGTCTTCCTGGGCAGCTCTTCAGGGCCCCAAGGAGCCTGCGGACTCTGCTGCCACCAGGCGGGCTCGTGCCCACCCCTGTCCTATGCGTGTTGATCTGTGTGTGCATGTACACATTTGGGTTTGCTCAGAGCAGGAGCCCGAAGTTGGGAGAGCGCTTTTCTCTTCGCCTCACTTCCTGGCAGGGAGGGCAGGGGGTTGGGGTGAGGGGCGGCTGTCAGCCAGGTCGGCAGGGAGGGCAGGGGAGAGACCTGGGATTTAAGAAGGGCTCGCTGCTCAGCCGTCTCCGTCTCCGACTAACCTGGTACTTCTGGTTTCTCACTTGCAGTTGGAGCCCCCTCCCCAGTAAGTGCCTCTTCGCGTAGCGCCGGCCGCTGCCCTCGCGCTCACTGGTAGCACTGCAGCGGGACGGGCCATGGCGGGTCGGGGAGGTGCAGCGCGACCCAACGGACCAGCTGCCGGGAACAAGATCTGCCAATTTAAGCTGGTCCTGCTGGGGGAGTCTGCGGTAGGCAAATCCAGCCTCGTCCTCCGCTTTGTCAAGGGACAATTCCACGAGTACCAGGAGAGCACAATTGGAGGTGAGTGGGCACGGGGGAGCAGGGGCAGCCTCAGAAGGCCAGAGGCAGGCCTCAGCATTGCGTAGAAGGGAGCTGCCTGCCCCGTGGGACTAAATCCGCCCGGAGCAGCAGCCCCTCCCTCACCTGGGCCCTCATCAGGTCCCACAGCGGCTCCCCATGCCAGAGTCCCGAGGAGCTTCCAGTGAGAACCAGCTGGGAGTTGGAGCGGCTCCCCCTCCCAGTTCTGCCTCTTCACAATTTGTGCGGCCTCGGTGGAGACCCTTCCTCTGACCCGGCCTCCGCAGAGGCGGGGGCCGGCTCTGGACTCCTGCGGGTCCTTCTTACGGTGCCAGGCCATGGGTCTGCCCTGCCCTCTCCCACTTCCCAAAATGGGGAAATGGGTGGTGAGTGAGCTGGCACTTCTGAAGGTGACCTTTACCCTCTCTTGAGCTTAGAGCCTGTTGTTGATTTCGCAGTGGTCAGCATTTAGGATGGAAAGGTCTGGACTCAGCCCCCCGCCTTCGTGGCCAGTACAAACCTTGAGGGGCCAGGGCCAGCCTTGGGTCTGAGTCATCTTCTCTCTACCCCTCGGTTGGTAGGAGGTTTCCAGGCAGCTGGAAACAGAATGGGCCGTGTCAGCAGCTGCTGCTGCCTCCTCAGCACTCGGGTTGGGAGCTGGGGAGGGGAAGTGAGGCGGTGCCTGTGCCCTGGGGGGGGCAGACAGGAGAACAGACTCGCACAAACGGCTCTCTGCGACCCCCCTCTGGGTCTCTGGGCAAAGGGGACCCCCCACCTGCCTGCCCGGCTCCGGGCCTCCCCCCGGGAAGCACATGGGCAGGTGCTGTGCGCCCCCTCACCTCCTCGGGCCAAGGATAGGGTCTCTGTGTCTCCTGAAGGTCATGCCACGGGTGGCCAGTCAGAAATGGCCCACTGTGGCGAGCCAGTGTGCCTGGGGGTGGCGGGGGCGGTTGGGAAGTGGCCACCCAGCCTCCGCCTGGCAGTGGGACAGTGTGTACTTCTGGCGTCCCCAGCATAGCTGTGACAGCGTCCTCAGGAAACAGAAGGCCAGCGACACCCCTGCGCGGAGCCGGCCGAGGGACCAGGGAGGCTTCCAGCTGGACTGTTCTCCCTGAGGGGCGGGGGGGAGGAGGAAGAGGGCAGGTGGGCCCACCCTTCTGAGCTCAGAGCCAGGCCTCCTGGGGCTCTCCTTCTCCGGCCCCTTGTGCTCCTCTTCCGAGAGCGCTCCTGAGACAGCCCAGGCACGCGCAGGCGTCCCCTCCCCGACCCTGTCTACTGGGGGCCCAGGAAGCATGTGCACGCCACACCCCCGCACACACGCACGGACACACAGACTTCGCCTGTCCTGCGCAGGCCTGCTCTGGTGGTCGCGGCGGGGTCTTCTGCGGGCCCGTCTCAGGAGGAGGCTTCTGAGTGCCAGAGCCGGACGTAGCAGTGGAGATGCGTGGGGGCGGCTTCCTGAGCCCCTCCTTGCCTGGTAACACCACCTTCCCCCTTCCAGCGGCCTTCCTCACACAGACCGTCTGCTTGGACGACACGACAGTCAAGTTTGAGATCTGGGACACGGCCGGCCAGGAGCGGTATCACAGCCTGGCCCCCATGTACTATCGGGGGGCGCAGGCCGCCATCGTGGTCTATGACATCACCAACACAGTAAAGAGTTTCCCTTACTCCTCAGCCCTGGTCCCTGGAGGGGGTGTGGGCAGGTCTCCTCTGTCGTGCGGGGGTGTCGCACCAGAATGCCCAGCTGGTGGTGCCTTGGACAGCATGGCGCCTCGGCCCTGCTGGCTGGAGCTTCTCTAGTGAGCGGCCTGGGGCAGGATGCCTCCTCTGTCCCTTTGACATTCCGGCCCTGTCTCCCCAGGACACGTTTGCACGGGCCAAGAACTGGGTGAAGGAGTTACAGAGGCAGGCCAGCCCCAACATCGTCATCGCGCTTGCGGGTAACAAGGCAGACCTGGCCGTCAAGAGAGCCGTGGAGTTCCAGGTGTGGGGGCAGACGGGACTGGGGAAGGAGTAGGCTGGCCACCTCGGGGGGCGGCAGGGGCGCTGGTGTCTTCGGTCCTCTCCTGACCTGAGCCTGGGCTGGAAGGAGTCACCTGTCCTTGTCTCGTGGCAGCAGGGGGTGCGCACACACAGATAGCTGAAGTTTCTGCTGTCGTTTCTGTAAACTTTTTAACGAGGCTTACTGAAAAGGAAACACTTCTTTTCATGGAGTACATGCACACAGTTAAGTTTAAATAGTACAAGAAGGCCTATAGAATTAAGTCTCTAACCCTAGAAAGTCAATCTCTCTTCCCCCAAGTTCCTTAGCTTCTCATCTTTCTAGAAGTATGTGCACACCTATGAGTCCCTTTCTTTAATAGAAGGGAGTGTGTTTTACATACCGTATATTTAATTTTTTTTCCAGTCCGTAACTGATGGACTTTGAGGTTGGTTGTAATAGAGACTGGAAACAGAGTTGCCATCACAGGCACACACTTCTGTGCTCTCGTTCACTTCGCGGCTGTATCCGTAGGCTGGTTTTCCAGAAGTAATTCCTAGTTTAGAGATTCTGAAGAGCAAGAAGGCAGAATGCACATAGGGCACCTGCTTAATGTCCGTGAGCTGAGAGGGGCCGCCCCCCGTGGGGAGCAGGGCGCCTGGTGCAGGCATCTCAGAGGAACCCCGAGGGCAGAGCTATAGGCCCAGAAACCCGTGAATTGCCTCTGCTGTGAATAAGGCGCTGTCATCAGGGGAGATTTTTTTATCCTGGGCCACAGCCCCTGCCAACTGCCGACATTTCCCTCCCACCCGCTTTCTCACCTCCGTCCAAATCAGGAAGCACAAGCCTATGCCGATGACAACAGTTTGCTGTTCATGGAGACATCAGCAAAGACCGCGATGAACGTGAACGAGATTTTCATGGCTATAGGTGAGCCGCCTCTCCCCCGCTTCCCCCAGCGGGGCATCGCTCTTACCTTTTGCTCTGCAGTACGTCTGTGGGGCCCTTCACCAACAGGTCTTTCACCCTTCTCAATATTCTGACGAAATTACTTTCTTCTTTATCTGACTCAAAGTCTCAACGTTCCACCTCCTGACTTCTTAGCTTGCCATCCACCTAAAACCTGACATCACCATTCTACCCATTTCTCAGGATTTTTTTAGCCCACTTGGTTCTGAAGTCATCCTGCCGTATTAGCTCTGATCTTGAGTAGGTCATTTAACCTCTCTTTGCCTCAGTTTCCTGAAATGCTCAGAATGCACCTGGCGCGTAGAAGTGAAGCCATCGGTATTGCTGATTGAGTGGTACAGGCCGGATTCTATTCACTTGGACTTGGGAGACAGTACTAGAGTATCCCCACAAACACATCTTTCCCTCCTCTCCCAAACAGCTAAGAAGCTCCCCAAGAACGAGCCCCAGAATGCAAGTGGTGCTCCGGGCCGGAACCGAGGCGTGGACCTCCAGGAGAACAACCCAGCTAGCAGGAGCCAGTGCTGCGGCAACTGAGCCCCCCTTGCCTGCCCACTGCCCCCCCCCCCTCCGCCTGAACAACCCGACTGGAATCCACTCTAACCAATCGCACTTAACTACTTGGGCCACCACTGGGGGGAGGGGGGGCAGGGGGAGGGGTCCACCATGATTTCTCCATCTAATTTTGTTCATAGGCCGGAGCGAGTTATTCCACCTGCACCTTTCTGTACAAATACTAATGCAATTTTAAGTCTTAAGTCACTTTTTTAATATATATGATCATCTCTTCCCACTTCCAGCCCTTTCTACTGCTCTCCCACTCTCCCTTTGCTGGGTATAGCCACGTGCCCCTGCTGCCCCCACCCTTGTATCTGGGGAGGCAGGGGTTGGGGCAGCACCCTCTTCTCTTCTTGCTGATGAGCAGACCCAGCAAGAGCATCCATATCCGTACCGTGTGTGAAGTGTGCTTGGTTCTGGGCCATGGGGCAGGCCCTAGGGACTAGGGAAGGGAGAGACAGCTCTTCCCTTGGCTGCCTGGCTGGCTGGCACCAGGCTGCAGTCCCCCTCACCCCTAACTCTCAGCCGGGAGAGCGACCACAGCATTATTGTGACAGCCACGAATCCACTGCCCAGTCCACCCCACGCCCCTCATCCTTGGTCACCCTGACCTCTGGCTCTGAGCCCTGTTCTGACCAAATCACGATGATGAGTATTTGGGGGTGGGTGGGTGAGGGGGGGAGTGGGAGGGAATGGAACCAACTTTTTCTGTATTTTGTATTGTATGTTTTCTTCAACATGTAACCAATCAGTATCTTGTCAATATAGTCAGCCAATGGATCCACCTCCTGCTTGTCTGTCTTGTCTTTGTCTGGCAGACTGTGTCCTCTCTAGCTTACTTAAAGTTAATTTCAAGTGGACCACTGAATCTTGTGAGACAAAAGCTACCCACCTCCCAGGGGAGGGGATGCTGGTGGCCATGGTAAGCAGGGGGTGGGGCCTTACCTGCAGGGCTGATGGCTCAGGGCTTGGATGTGACCTGGAAGCGAATCTCACCAAGTTTGAAGTTGGGCGTCCTGCTCCCTCACCACCTCTAGGTCATATTGGGGTGATGTGCAGTCTGGATTGAAAATAGTTGGGCTCAAAATCAAAACAACATGAAAAAAAGGTTGGTCTCTGAAACACCAGAAACACGCTCTTTGGCAGTTTTGGTTAATCTGTATCAGGACTGTGAGGGGCTGGATCTTCTCACCCTCTTCCCTGAAGAGGCAGAAGCACCAATGAGCAGCCTCACACCAGGTCCAAGCCATTCCGATCCCCGGTTCTGGAACCAGGTAATTCTCGAGCCTTTCCGGCTCTCTGCTGCTCCCTGCTGGCGCCGCTGCTCTCAGCAGCTGGGGCCCGGGACTGTGGGTCCCAGCGGAGCTGAGCTTAGCGCGGCCCTGCTCTTTGTCTATAATCCCTCACTTCTGGCCCCAGCTTCTCCCAGGACCAGAGTCCTGATTTTTAGTTAACCACCACCTTGACGTGCCTTTCCAGCTCTGACCCCAATTCTGAGAAAAGACCACAGACACTAAAGCTTTTCTGCTCACTATGGTGGTTTATTGGGTCAGGCTGGGTTGGGAACCTTCTTAGAGCCGCGACTCCTGAGTATGGAGGATTGTCCTGTTGGGGCTTCAGGGGGAGGCAGTGGCCGGCACTGGCCCCGGACACAGAGATGGCCCGAAGGGGTCAGGCAGCAGGTCATCGCGGCGGGATCCAGGTCTAGCGGTAGCAGCATTTGGCGGTGTACCGTATGCGCCAAACGGTAGGAACCTCCATCTGGGCTGTAGCTCTCCGTTTGCCGCTGGCCGGTCACCTTTAGGCATTGGCCGTCCACTTGTACCACCAACTCCTCGGGGCTGAAGCCATGGGCATTCACCTTCATCTGGAAACCATTCTCCGCGTGGACATTGTCCCGCATAGCTGCCGCATCATCTCTGAGCAACCGCACCGGCAGTGTAGCCACCTGGTTCTGTTTTGCGACGGCTGCGCTAGGACTCCGGGATGCCAGTTGGCTCCCGCTGAGGAGACTGCTACCAACCCGCTGCATCCAAAGCAACTGCTGTCCAAAGGCACGAGGCTTTTAGTATAGCACTCAGCGCTCGCGCACAGGGGCGGGACATGAGAAAGGTTCCTCCTGCGTGTGCCCCGCCCAGCCGCCCTCCTGCTCAGCAGCTCGGCTCCTTCCAGCGAGGCTCCCTTTGCTTTGGCAGAGTCAGTTTGCGGTCATTACACTCGTCCTACCTCCATGTGTCAGGTTGTCGTTTGCCCTGGCACCCCCGTGGCTGCTTTTATTCTGGGCCCTGCCCCTTTCCTGGGCCCCTCCCCAACTCCACCAGAGGGCCCACCTGGTATGGAAAAGGCCAGAGGTTACTGGTGCAGAGCAGAAATGATAGAGCCATCCGGGCTCTTCCCCTTCTAAGAATTGGGCCTTGGGACAAGAAGGATTGTCCCCCAGACAGAGACATTGGAGTCTGAACACAGGATAACCCATATTCATAATGTCCTGCCTTTCTCTATGAGGGCACAAATTTGTGACACATTGGGAACCAGAAGGTGGACACATCTTCCTGGCTTCACTCATCCTTCCTGGGCCTGCTGTGCTACAGGCGCGGGCTGAGCTCAGGGACCACAAAGATTAAGAGCCAGCCCAGCCCTCAAGGTGCCCATGGTGTTGAGGGGAGAGTCGTTCGAATACACGGGCAAAGGCCTCCACCCTCCTCTGCCTCTGCTTCATCCCTGCTTTGGTAGCCTTGTTTGTGACCACGGCCAAGCCTCTGGTGCTCAGTACTTTGATAACAAACTCTTTGTGGAAGTATAAGTGTACCTACAGAAAAGTGCACAAAAAGGGTACAGTTGAATTATCCCAAAGAGAACACACTTGTGTAACTAACTACTTCACAGGTCAAGAACTAAAACTGATGCTGCTTAATCTCTGTAGCTGTAACTTTGTCTCCCGAAACAGTGGGACAGGGTGAGGGTGGGAGGGAGATGTGCCTGGAAGCCAACTCTGCCCCAGGCCGGCACTTCCGCACTAGAGGTTTGGCAGGATGGCACAGCCCATAAGTCCCACAATCAGATGCCTGTTTTCTAGGATGCCTCTCCTTATCCCCAAGAGGACAACAATCTCGACTATCCTGGAAGCCTCCAAGAGAGATTAAAAGTAAGGAGGAATCAATCAGAGGCGTTGGCTCGGGCCTCGTTCACCTGTCTGGGACTAAGAGATAGAAAAGTCTGGAAGGCGTAGGCAAAGGGAGCAGAGTTGGAAGACTACAAAGCCCATCATGCTCCAGGGCAGTGACGCCTGCGCAATAAGCGCCCGTTGCCCATGCGGCCCTAGGGCAGGGAGCGCCGCGCTGCGCTCCGCTGCGGGGGAGGCCATGGCGGAGCCTTCCCAGGCCTCGACCCCGGCCCCGGCCGCGCAACTCCGTCCCCTTCAGGCCCCAGCCCCTGCCCCAACTCCGACTCCTACCCCTAGCCCGGCCTTGGCGCCGACCCCGACTCCCACTCCGGCACCAGCCCCCGCCCCAGCTGCAGCCCCAGCCGGGAGCACCGGGACTGGGGGACCCGGGGTAGGAAGTGGGGGAAGCGGGAGCGGGGGGGACCCGGCTCGACCTGGCTTGAGCCAGCAGCAGCGTGCCAGCCAGAGGAAGGCACAAGTCCGGGGACTGCCGCGCGCCAAGAAGCTTGAGAAGCTAGGGGTCTTCTCGGCTTGCAAGGTGGGGGCGGGGCCTGGGGTGAGAGGGGGCGGGGCTTGGGACATCCCAGGGCTCGGGTGGAAATGGGAGCAAAGCTCTGGCTGAGGAGCATCGCTCTCCATCCCTGGGGTAGGGACAGGGTTTTTTGACTGATCCTTCTGCCTCCAGGCTAATGAAACCTGCAAGTGCAATGGCTGGAAAAACCCCAAGCCCCCCACTGCACCTCGCATGGACCTGCAGCAGCCAGCTGCCAACCTCAGTGAGCTGTGCCGCAGCTGTGAGCACCCCTTGGGTAAGGCAGATAGTGCCCTTGGAGCTGGAGGCAGGGGAGAAGCAGGTGCTGGCTTCTACTTGGACAGGATAACTTAAGGGCCACAGAGCTTCTTAAAAACCAAAGATGCTTTCTCTCTTCGGAGGGTACCCCAATTCCTCCTTAGAAGGCTGCTTACAGGATATGCCCCAAGGGAGGAGAAAGGACATCTGCCAATACAGAAGAGCCAAGGGGCCACCCAAGGACTGACAAAGGAGCAGTTGGCCTTGTTGCTGTTCACAGTCCCTGGAGGGACTGAGGGTGTACCATGGCTGGTGACGAAGAGGGGCAGGAAGTCCTGTTGACATCTTCTCTCCATTCTTCCCAACTCTACCACCTGGTCTTTTTGCAGCTGACCACGTGTCCCACCTGGAGAATGTGTCAGAAGATGAAATTAACCGGCTGCTGGGGATGGTGGTGGATGTGGAGAATCTGTTCATGTCTGTTCATAAGGAGGAGGACACAGACACTAAGCAGGTCTATTTCTACCTCTTCAAGGTGAGCTTCCTGCGAGTGAAAATGAGTGAACAAAGGAGTTGAGACTGGTGGCCGCAGCTCTGTTCTCTGCTGACCTTTACCCCTCCCTCTCCCTCTTCCTCCAGCTCCTTCGGAAATGCATCCTGCAGATGACCCGGCCCGTGGTAGAGGGGTCTCTGGGCAGCCCTCCATTTGAGAAGCCTAATATTGAGCAGGTGGGATGAAGAAGGGGGCAGGGGCACTGGGATTATCTTGGAGGAATGAGGAGCTCGTGTTCTCCATCCTCCTCAAGCTGCAACAGGGGAGAGGTTCCAGCAGGGAGGGTGTTTCATGCTAACCTCCAGGTGTGCACAGAGGTAGGGAGTGGGCATAGTTTCTCTTCACAGAGAGCCTCAGAATGAGAGGAGAGCCTTGCCCCTGCCTTCAGGAAGCCCCTAGTTTTGGATAAGAAGCCCATGCTGGCTGCCCACGCTTCCTTCCTGGTTTTGTCCCCCACCCACCTCTTCGCAGGGTGTGCTAAACTTTGTGCAATACAAGTTCAGTCATCTGGCTCCCCGGGAACGGCAGACCATGTTTGAGCTCTCAAAGATGTTCTTGCTCTGCCTTAACTACTGGAAGCTTGAAACGCCTGCCCAGTTTCGGCAGAGGTCTCAGGCTGAGGATGTGGCAACCTACAAGGTCAATTACACCAGGTAGGCCCAGCCGGGGACAGCATGGGGAGAAGCCTGCGGGCTCAGTGGTTTCCACTCTCACCACCTCCTCACTCTCCGCAGGTGGCTCTGTTACTGCCACGTGCCCCAGAGCTGCGATAGCCTCCCCCGATACGAGACCACTCATGTCTTTGGGCGAAGCCTTCTCCGCTCAATCTTCACTGTCACTCGGCGGCAGCTGCTAGAGAAGTTTCGGGTGGAGAAGGACAAGCTGGTACCTGAAAAGAGGACCCTCATTCTCACCCACTTCCCCAAGTAAGGCTCCTTCTGGCCTATTGGGATTTTGCCCCAAGTTCACATCATCCCTGTTATCTCCCTTTTTCCAGGAAGGCTTCCTGGATTGGTCCTGCCCCTCCCTCCATGAGCCTTCTGGAATCTGGGCATCTACCTGGCAGACTTGCCTGTAGCCCAGATACAACTTGCTCGCATTTGCCTTTCGTAGCAGTCAGAGGAAGGCAGGTGCATGGCCCCAGCGCCAGCACTGCCGCTGCCCACAGCCCTGGTAGCCATTACCCATTTGTTCCCATGGGGCCTGGACACAGCCTCAGGACCCTTCCGACTACAGCATTCCGAGAGAAATCAGAGCTTACACTTGAGATGAAACCAGTTTCTGTTCTTCTTGTAGTTCTTTCTGAAAGCTATTCCTCTCTTCTGCCTCTCCTTTCGTTTTAAACCTGCTCACAGCTGCCTGTTTCAGGAAGCCTTTACTGACTAAATCCAGGTCCTCCAGTGTCCCTTCTGCTACCATCCAGGAATCAGGCCGCAGGAGGGGGTTGAAATCGGAGCCCCATTTTAATACCGCGGCCCAGGGTGACTTGGTGCCCTACCTGGCCATACAGTACAGCGCAGCATCAGTTCGGACCATGCCTCCCCATTCTGTATACCACGGCAAACCAGGCCTCTGGTCTCTGCCCTGGCTATGCCCTGTCCTTCTGCCTTCAGCTAGGGTCTCCAAGAAGCGGAGGGCTGCAACTCCCCCTAGTCTGAAGGCACAGTCTCTGTTTTAGGCTCCCAGTTCCCTGAGAGGAGGAGGCTCTGTCTCTTTGACCCTCCGCAGCCCCCTGGTGCCTGGCCCAGGCTGCTCCCTTGGCTGGGCGGAGCTGCGGACGGACCGTACCCTCCCACAGGTTCCTGTCCATGCTGGAGGAGGAGATCTACGGGGCGAACTCTCCGATCTGGGAGTCAGGCTTCACCATGCCACCAGCAGAGGGGACCCAGCTGGTGCCCCGGCCAGGTATGTGCCACAGCAGGTTCTGCAGGATCTCTGCTCGGCCTTCCTGGCTGAGCTCCGGCCCCCTGCCCTTGGAAGAGGGGCTGTGAGTGGCTTCAATGGAGAAATGCCGGAGGGCTAAGTGAGGGTCAGGGGTCAAGTACCCACCAACACCTTTGACGCCCACCACCCCCATCCCAATCCGTCCGTCCGTCTGTCTCACAGCTACAGTCAGTGCAGCCGTTGTTCCCAGCACCCCCATCTTCAGCCCCGCTATGGGTGGGGCCAGCAACAATGCCTTGAGTCTGGATTCCGGAGGTGCTGAGCCCATGCCAGGTGGGTACTTGACCCCTGACCCTCACTCTCCTGCCCCAACTTCTCTGGCTGCCCTTGGAAGACCTTGCCCACCTCCCCAGCAGGTGAGAAGAGGAAGCTCCCAGAGAACCTGACGCTGGAGGATGCCAAGCGGCTCCGCGTGATGGGTGACATCCCCATGGAGCTGGTCAATGAGGTCATGCTAACCATCACGGACCCTGCTGCCATGTTGGGGCCCGAGGTAGGCGGCCTGGCCTGCTGGCCTGCTGGCCTGCTGGCCTGCAGGGGTAGGGTGCCCTCGTGGGCCTGTGGCCCTGGCTCACCGCCCCTTCTCTGGTGCGCAGACCAGCCTGCTGTCGGCCAATGCGGCCCGGGACGAGACAGCCCGCCTGGAGGAGCGCCGTGGCATCATCGAGTTCCATGTCATCGGCAACTCGCTGACCCCCAAGGCCAACCGGCGGGTGTTGCTCTGGCTCGTGGGGCTGCAGAATGTCTTCTCCCATCAGCTGCCGCGCATGCCCAAGGAGTATATCGCCCGCCTCGTCTTTGACCCGTGCGTCCCCAGGAGACCCCCCAGCCCCAAGGCGCCATATCCTGTGCCTGTCCTCCTCGGCCTCCATACCCCTCCCTAGGTTTCTTCCTGCAACCTCTGGGAATTCTTTCTCCTCAGTTCCCAGCCCTGAATACAGTTTAGGCCTCCAGGGCTGTGGGGACCTGGAGAGCACTTGGGGAACAGGTAGGGACTATGACCTGTCCCCTCTCCCCTCAGGAAGCACAAGACTCTGGCCTTGATCAAGGATGGGCGGGTCATTGGTGGGATCTGCTTCCGAATGTTCCCCACCCAGGGCTTCACAGAGATTGTCTTCTGTGCTGTCACCTCAAACGAGCAGGTCAAGGTGAGTGCATGCCCCAGCCTCTGCCCCATCCCACCTCCTGCTGCTGAGTTTGGCGGGGTCAGCAGCCTGCAGCCTGCAGCCTGCGGCCCTTCTTTCAGTGCCCAAGCAGTTCCATACTTCCCCACAAGGTGGCACTGGTATTCTGAGCAATGGATTGGGAAAACAACTGTTGACAAATGGACTCTGAGAATCAGTAACAGGTTTAAATGAAACTGAATTTCTCTCATCACAAGAACCTTTACATACATTGGAGCATCAGTAATTTTTACGGTAGCCCTGCGCTGGGTGATAGGTGTGGTTTCTATCCTTATTTGGTCACAACAGACCCACTGGTGGGGCCCCTGGTTCTCCTTTTCGGACCCCAGTTCGCCTCCTTGGTCCTGACTGACGTGTGGGGGAGTGTCCCTTCAGGGCTCGGACACCGCCACAGGCAGCGCCCTTGGTATTCCCCTTCTCAGTTCTGAGGCCCGAGGCCCAGGAACCAGGGGCCTGTGGACGGCTGCTTCCTGGCTGGGTTTGGACCCCAGCCCTGCCGTGGCTGGCTGCCTGACCTGGGACTCATTTCCTCGTGTAGCCGAGTTTCCGTTTTACCTTCTGTAAGTTGGCAGCAGCATCTGCCTCATGACTTGGCCTAAGACTCGGCCTGTAAAGTGCCAAGCACCGCACCTGACGCACAGCAAGTGCTTAGATATCCAGGGTCCTTCAGTTTCCTCCTCGTGAACCCCACTCCTCCGCTGGCCGCGCCCCCTCCTGCCTGCCTGGCTCCCTGGCTCCCCGCCCCCTCTCAGGTGCGCTGCCTCCTCCCCGGGCTCCGGAGACCAGCGCAGCACCAAGCCTGCCCCCTCCCCTGCAGGGCTATGGGACTCACCTGATGAACCACTTGAAGGAGTATCACATCAAACACAACATCCTCTACTTCCTCACCTATGCTGACGAGTATGCTATTGGCTACTTCAAAAAGCAGGTGACCCTCGCCTTACCCTACCCCACCCCACCCTGCACTTGCCTGCTGCCTGAGGAGTCGTTCCGTCTAACCCCCTGGTGTGGGTGGACTGGGAGTCCCTTCAGGTCCCTTGTTCCATCCAGTATCTGCAGGGACACCCTGTCTCCTTGTCTTTCTCCCCCTTTCTGTCCCAGTAAATAGGGCCCCGCGGGGCAGCAAGGCAGCCAGCAGAACTGGGGGGCTCTTATAGCGAGTTGGAGGAGCAGCTGACCTAGAATCTTTCTAGGGACACACAGCCTTCAAAGTGCAGAGCACCATGCCCGAGACTGCCAGCGAGGGGGGATTCAGGACCTGGGGGATTCAGACACCATGCACGCCCCCGGAGACGCTCCTGGGGAGGGGCCGTTGAAGTTGGAAGGGTCTCACTGATAGGTGGGCCGTGACTCCCACTCCCTAGGGCTTCTCCAAGGACATCAAGGTGCCCAAGAGTCGCTACCTGGGCTACATCAAAGACTACGAGGGAGCAACGCTGATGGAGTGCGAGCTGAACCCCCGCATCCCCTACACGGAGCTCTCCCACATCATCAAGAAGCAGAAGGAGGTTGTGTGCGCGTGCTCTTCCACAGGGCCTTCTGCGGGGTGTGCGTGTGGGGTGTGTGCCACGTGTCTGTGCGTGTGTGTATGGGAGGTAGGGGTCTTGGTTCTTCCTCTTCCTCATGGGAATGTTAGGAGGAGCAGCACCTGGATTTGGGGGCGCTCACTGCGGTTCTGGGAGGGCAGATTTCGGGGCTGGGCTTGGCCCCTCACACCCTTCCTTCCTCAGATCATCAAGAAGCTGATTGAACGTAAACAGGCCCAGATCCGAAAGGTCTACCCCGGGCTCAGCTGCTTCAAGGAGGGTGTGAGGCAGATCCCTGTGGAGAGTGTCCCAGGCATCCGTGAGCGGGGCTCTTGGGGGTCGGGCGGGGGCGGCGCGCTGCTTGGAGTGTGGACAGGCATTCTTAGGGATGGTCTTTGCACTCCCGCTTCGCAGGAGAGACGGGCTGGAAACCACTGGGGAAAGAGAAGGGGTGAGTGTTGTTGGGGGGCAGCGGGCGTGGGGGCGGGGGGAGCAGAGGGACTGGGAGCCTCAGGCTTGGCATCTGTCGCCCCAGGAAGGAGCTGAAGGACCCTGACCAGCTCTACACAACCCTCAAAAACCTGCTGGCCCAGATCAAGGTGGGGAGACCAGGCTCCCTTCTGGGGGTCCTTGTGCTGGTGGCTGTGGCTTTATGACCCGGTGTGGGGTGGGTGGCCGTCACGAGCTGGGCGTGGGGCACAGTGGGCCTGTCCTCAGCTCGTCTCTTCTCTCCAGTCCCACCCCAGTGCCTGGCCCTTCATGGAGCCTGTGAAGAAGTCGGAGGCCCCTGACTACTACGAGGTCATCCGCTTCCCCATCGGTGAGGATGCCCATCCCACCCCTTCCTTCCACTTTCGCCCACGTGTCTACTCCTGCTCCTGCCCTCACTGGGCCACGCGGCCCCTGGACCCACTCTCCTTGGCTTCCCAAAGACATGCCCTGTGTCCCACTGCCCCAGACCTGAAGACCATGACAGAGCGGCTGCGGAGCCGTTACTACGTGACGCGAAAGCTCTTTGTGGCTGACCTGCAGCGGGTCATCGCCAACTGCCGCGAGTACAACCCCCCCGACAGCGAGTACTGCCGCTGCGCCAGCGCCCTGGAGAAGTTCTTCTACTTCAAGCTCAAGGAGGGAGGGCTCATTGACAAGTAGTCCCCAGCCTGGGACCTCAGCCTCAGCCTCGAACACCGCCACCTGGGGTCCTGCTCTGATTCCTAGGGAGACCCTGGTGCCCAGGCCCCTGTCAGCTTGACGCCCCAGCCCCTGGGCACCCGGAGCCTACAGACCTGACCCTCCCTTCATTGTGTCTGACCTGGTGTGGGGCTCCTGGGGCTGCGGCTCAGCCAGCCCCTCGACCGGGGCCGGTGACCCTGCGTGCGCTGGTGGCTCTCAGCCCTGGTCCCCGTGGAGCTGTGGTGTCTGAGTCCTGGGCCTGGCCCAGGTCACTGTGTCCTCAAGGACAGGACCACCAATTTTGGTTGGAGTGCAGGGGCTCCAGGGGTTGGGAGTTCAACGAACCGGAGGGGCCCTGCCTTGCCCTGCACTGTTCTGTCGGTCCCCCAGGGGTGGGGGGCATGGGGACCATTTGTTTCTTGGCATTAATCCCTTGGAGGGATCAATAAAGCCCCTTTTTTTCTCTGTGTGGTGGTTTCTTCGGTGGTGTCCCAGGCCTCAGCAGGCCGACTCTGTCCGTCCCTACCAGTACCTCCTACAAGTTGGAGACTCAAGCTCAGGGTGTGCTGAGGACCCCTCCCCAGCAAGCCCATGCCTGGTCCCTTGCCTCTGGGACTAGGACCTTCCTGACTGTCAGGTCCAGGTGCCTGGAGGGCAGGTGTTCGAATCCCCCGGCTGCCTTCGCTAGGTGACAGCGTGGTTGTGGCTGACTCCAAAAGGAGTGGGGGTAGCATAGGTGGGCTGGGTCGGGTGGGCGGGTGGAGACTGCTCTTGGGGATGGGTAGCTGGCAGGGCCCAGAAGTTAGGAGAAGGTGCTTTCCAGGCAGCATTTCTGCCCTCTGAGGCCAAGGGGAGGCAGCTGGAGGGATTCCTAGGGCGGAGCTCCAGCTCTGCTGGGCTGGCTCCTCCCCTCAGTTTCAGTTTCCATTTACAATCACGGGGGAGCTCAGTAGTTGGCTTCCGGGCTAAGCCAAGCCAAGCAGGGCTGCCCTTGACAGGTGGTGCAGGTGAGGCTGGGCAGGGGTCCAGCCTGCCTTACTCCGTCCTGTCTCCCCTCTCGGCCCATCAGGTTCCTGGTGGGTTCCACCTCCCTCAAGCAGGGGGGAGTCTTGGGCGAAGGGAGTTTTCTGCACCAGACTGGGCTGACCAGGAGCAGGAAGAGGGCAGATCTGAGGGGGGCCAGGGCTAGGAGAGCACTAGGAGGGCACCGGGAGGGCACCAGGAGGACCAGGGGTCTGAGCCCCCTGCCATTCTCAGAATGGAGCTGCGACCCTACCAGTGGGAGGTGATCATGCCTGCCCTGGAGGGCAAGAATATCATCATATGGCTGCCCACGGGCGCTGGGAAGACCCGGGCGGCTGCTTATGTGGCCAAAAGGCATCTTGAGACCGTGGATGGAGCCAAGGTGGTTGTATTGGTCAACAGGGTAAGTGGCCTCCCCTCAGTGGACTCTCAGCTCCTCGGGTGCTTCTCAGGACCTTCCAGACCTCCAGAGCTGCTGGGACCATCTCTAAGCTCACCTTCCACCCACCCCAGTCACTGACTCCTCCCCAAGCCCTGCACCCTGGTCCAGCTTCCTCTCCCCATCTCATCCGCTCTCCCAGGTCCACCTGGTGACCCAGCATTGTGAGGAGTTCAGACGCATGCTGGATGGGCGCTGGGCCATTACAACCCTGAGCGGGGACATGGGGCCCCGACCCGGCTTTGGCCATGTAGCCCGGAGAAATGACCTGATCATCTGCACAGCCGAGCTGCTGCAGATGGCACTGACCAGTCCTGAGGAGGAGGAGCACGTGGAGCTCAATGGTGAGGGCTGTGGGCACCCCGCCTGCCACCCCCAGGGCCCCTCCTCTAGTAACGACATGGGGGGATGTTGTGGGAGTGAGGGTTCTCCCATTCGCCAAACCCTAGCATCCGCCCTAGCAGAGAAAGACCTGGCTACAGTGCAGGGTCTTGGGCGAGTCCCTTCCCCATCTTGAGCCTCGATTTATTAATCGGTTAAATGGTAAGTCATCCCTGACTGGCTGGTCTCTGGGGTCTGGCTGCAAGTTATGAAGAGGGGAAGGAAGTCTCAGATGAGTCGTAAGAACCGCGCCAAACAAAGCCCATGGGAGGAACGGCTTTGCGACATCGGTTCACAGCCTTGCCCCTGTGTCCCCAGCCTTCTCTCTCCTCGTGGTGGACGAGTGTCACCACACGCACAAAGGCACCGTCTACAACAGTATCCTGAGCCGGTACCTAGAGCACAAATTCTGGAGGACACGGCCCCTGCCCCAGGTGCTGGGCCTCACAGCCTCCCCAGGCACTGGCAGGGCCACCAAACTTGATGGAGCCATTGACCACATCCTGCAGGTCAGCTTGGCCCCTGTGACCCTCCCACCACCTGACCCCCGGGACCTCCCTGGCCTGCCCTACCCTATGCCCACCCACCCTAGCCTGGCTCACCCAGGCAGGGTCCAGATCCCTCCCTTACCTAAGTGCCAGCCTCCAAAGCTTTCTTTAGGCCCTTAGAGTAAACACCCACTCTCTACTCGGGCTTACAAAGTGCCACGTGACCTCACCCCTGCTCACGGTCTTTCACCTCATTTCCTCCCCTCCCCCTGACTCCCGCCCCACTGGCCTTCTCTCTCTATCTCGAACGTGTCGGGCTTGTTCCCATCCCAGGACTCTTGTGCTTGCCATTCCTTCTGCCCTGAATGCCCTTCCCCCTGCACTTGACCTGTACTTGACCTGCCTGGCTTCTTCTGGCCATTCCAGGAACCGCTTCAGCGTCACCCCTCAAACCCTTCCCCGATCACCCCTGCTGTACTCTGTCACATTATCCAATTTCACTCTCTTCAGAGCTTGTTAACACTGCCTGAGTAGTTCAGTATCCATCTTCCCAACTCCCATGTAAGATGCTCTGTGTTGCCACTGTGCAGAACAGCACCAGGCACAGAGGGCAAGCAAGCAATACCATCAATACGTACTGAATAAACGAATCCCTACCCCGATGGTCCTGCCTCATCTGGGACCCATCCTGCCCCAAAACTCTGCCTGTTGTCCCCAAGGACCCCCTTCCATTCCGATGAACCCCTCTCTGTTGCTCCAGCTCTGTGCCAACCTGGACACGTGGCGCATCATGTCACCACAGAAGTACCTGCCCCAGCTGCAGGAGCACACCCGCCAGCCCTGCAAACAGTACGACCTCTGCCACAGGCGCAGCCAGGTGTGTGGAGGGAGGGACACAGGGCTGGCCTGGGGCCTGGGGTGAAATTCAGTTACCTGAGGTTGAATCTTGACTTCATTCTCATGAGCTCTGTGACTTCGGCCTCCTTGCTTATGTATCTGAGGCCCTATTTCCTCTTTCCGTGAAATGGGGCAGATCCTCCTGCTTGGTTTCATTCAGATGCCACTGAGGACATCTGTCAAATCCCTGGGCACACAGCAGAGTGCCTTTCAAGCCATAAAGCCGGGGCACTTTGTGCTGAGTCTGTGCCAAGTTCCCGCCTGTGATGTGGATACTGCCCGGTGTCTGCCATGACAAGCTGGACGCGGGTAGACATCACTGGGCTCGAACCCGACCCCTGCCTCCAGACACACCAGAGCTGTGTAAGAATTTCCTCATTCCTTCACTCTTCTTGTCTAGGACCCGTTTGGGGATATGCTGAAGAAGCTCATGGAACAAGTACACGACCACCTGGAGATGCCTGAGTTGAATCAGAACTTTGGGACGCAGACATATGAGCAGCAGGTGGTGGAGCTGAGGCAGGCCGGTGAGAGAGGCTGGCTGGCGGAGGGCGTGGCAATTGGGGCGGTCCGGCATCTGGTTGGTCTGGGCGTAGCCTCTAGGGGGTGGTGCTCAGCCTCTGGGGGCGGGGTCTAGGCAGCAATGGGCCCTGGGGGCGTGGCCACTCTGACCCTTTGCCCCACGTGCGGCTGCAGCCGCTGAGGCCGGGCAACTGGAGCGGCGGGTGTACGCGATTCACCTGCGACGCTACAACGACGCGCTGCTCATCCACGACACAGTCCGCGCTGTGGACGCCATGGCTGCCCTGCGGGATTTCTATGAGAGGGAGCGTGCCACCAAGACCCAATTCCTGCATGCTGAGCGCTGGCTGTTGACACTGTTTGATGGTGAGGCTCCTGGGGAGAGAGGGGGCTTGGAAGGCGACTAGAGGTCAGAGGCCAGGCCTAGGCTCAGATGCAAGTTAGGAAGATGCCAACAAGACTTCTTTCTGGGGCCCTATTTTTCTAACCAAAAGTTAAGGCCGTAGATATGACAAAAGATGTATGCCATTATTTGGGAAGGTTTGCGTAGATCTAAAACCTAATTTACGTTGTTGACAAAGATTTTTTTAAAGATTTTTTTAAAGATTTTAAAACATTCATTTACCTTTAGAGGGAAAGGGAAGGAGAGAAGGAGAGAAATATCAGTGTATGGTTGCCTCTCGTGAGTTCCCTGCTGGGAACTGGCCTGCAACCCAGGCGTGTGCCCTGACTGGGAATCTAACTGTGATCGTGTGGTTCACAGGCCCACGCTCAATCCACTGAGCTACACTAGCCAGGGCTTGACAAAGATTTTTGTAAACCATTTAATTGGGATTGTCAGGGTAAGTCTGGGATATGTGGTACCTTTAAACTAGGAAAGTGATGTGGTCAGAGGGTGAAATTTAAGGCTAGAGGCCTTAGCACAGGCGGAAGGGGCAAGGATCTTTCTGAAGAGACCCAAGGTTGAGTCAGTCCTGGGTTGCAGAGGTCAGCATGGAAAGGTCAAGGGTCATCCTGGTAGCAGGGCTGAAGAGGGCTACTGGATAAGGCATGTGAGCAAAGAATTTCAGACTGCAGTTCCCTGGTGTAAGGCTGGTCGGCCTTGAGGCTGGTCAAGCACAGGGTGTCCTTACGGGTGTTCTTGCTGCTGCTGCTCAGGGGAAATTGGGCAGGAGCAGCCCTCCTCAGGCCCCCTCTGGACTCCCGCCCTCTTGTCCCTGGGAGCCACCCCCCCTCACATTCTGCCCACCTCCAGGCCTGAGTCCTGTGCTTCTGTTTGTGGGCTTTGCTGGCAGACCACAAGAATAAGCTGGCCCTCCTGGCCACTCATGGCCCAGAGAACCCGAAACTGGAGATGCTGGAGCAGATCCTGCAGGAGCAGTTTAGAAGCCCCGGCAGCCCCCGGGGCATCATCTTCACCTGCACTCGCCAGAGCGCACACTCCCTCCTGCTCTGGCTCCAGCAGCAGCCTGGTCTGCGGACAGTGGACATCAGGGCCGAGCTGCTGATCGGGGCTGGGCACAGCAGCCAGGGCATCCATATGACCCAGGTGAGGGCTCTGGGGAGAGGAGCTGAGGCTCGGGAGTTCCCCAGGGGAGAAGAGGAGGGGAGAGAGTATTCAGTGCAGAGATGGGGGTGGGGGCTGGTTATCCCCAGGCAGAGGACAGAGCTGGGGAGAGAGATGGGTGCTGAGATCCCCAGGGCTGAAGGTTCCTCCAGTCTTAGGGTCTCTGGGAGCAGAGAGGCAGAAACTTTGGGATCTGCAGGGAAAGAGGTGAGTGATGTCCTCAGGACAGAGGATTAAGGGTCTGGGGTGCCTTGTGGAAGAACCGGTCCTGAAAGCTTCTGGAGTACAGGGGCAGAGACCCTTAGGAGTTAGGTATTCACTGGGGAAATGGGCAGGATCCTGGAGGTACTTGGAGCTAGAGATGGAGACTCCATCTCTAGAAGAAGTTCCCTCAGAAAAGAAGCCAAGGTTTTGAGTAAAAGGGATGAACCAGGAGAGACTGCGCTGGCAGGAGGAAGTCACCCCATGTGTTGTCCTGTCTCTCCTCCCCCACCCCCAGAAGGAACAGCAAGATGTGATTCGCAAGTTCCGGGATGGCACCCTGAACCTCCTGGTGGCCACGAGTGTGGCAGAAGAGGGACTGGACATACCCCAATGCAATGTGATCGTGCGCTATGGGCTCCTGACTAATGAGATCTCCATGGTCCAGGTGCCCGAATCACCCTCTCAACCGTCCTCGGAGGATCTGTGTGGGAACCCAGCCCCACTCAGGCCCCTTCTTATCTCTCTTTCCAGGCAAGGGGTCGAGCTCGGGCCGATAAGAGTGTCTACTCATTCGTGGCAATCCAGGGCAGTCGGGAAGTGCGGCGGGAACAGACCAATGAGGCACTAGAGACTCTGATGGAACGGGCCGTGGCTGCTGTGCAGGAGATGGACCCGGCTGAGTACCAGGCCAAGGTCTGTGGGCAGCCTGGGGAGCAGGGCTGTGGACATTCTGCCCAGAAGGGCTCTGATACAGACACACACACATCCCCCTTCCTCTGGGGGCCAACTTGGCCCACGGGGTGATGGTCTGAATCTAGGGCAAGGCAGAGGCCAGGGATGGGGTTGCCAGGAAGACGCTGGCTGTTTCTCCAAAATTCCTTGGGAACAGGCCTTGGCCAGGGCTTTTAATGTATCCTCATCACCAAATACTTTGTGTATCTGTGAGAGCCACCTTGCGGCCCCTTTGGAAACAAGCAGAGGGATAGCAAACAAAGTCACAAAATAAGCCCAGAACCAGGACTGAAATTGGTCCCCTGAGGCAGTCACCATTGCTGAGCCTCGTGCAAGATTGTCCCTATGCACTCCTGTTGTCCCAGCGTAATTATTCATGTGCCCCGCGTCAGATTCAAAGAAGCAATGCAGCCTCCACAGTGGGGGCAAAGGTTCGGCTAGCAAGCTTGCCTTGCCCCCGTTTCCACCTGCCCAACCCACTGTTAGTTTTCTCCATCAAGATGCTTCTGAGAGCTCCAGGGAGGGCTGAGGAAAGTCCCTCTGGGGACTAAGGGACTTAAGTCTTTGGGAGCCCTTTGTCCCCCTGGGAGGGTGTCTTTGATCATGTCTCATGCCCGGGGTCCCCAGATCCGAGACCTGCAGAGGGAAGCCCTGGTCAAGCGGGCAGCCCAGGCAGCCCAGCAGGACACTCGGCGACGGCAGTTCCTGGCCGAGCACGTAAAGATCCTCTGCGTCAACTGCACGGTGGCCGTGGGCTATGGAAGTGACCTGCGGAAGGTGGAGGGTGCCCACCATGTCAATGTGAACCCCAACTTCTCGTAAGACCTGTGGAAGGGGCTGTCCAGATGAGAGGAAAGGCGGGGTGCACTAAGAGTTTGAGAGGTTAAAGAGCATTTTAACAAGCACCGAGGTGGCATTTTTACAATAATCTAGTGAGACGGGTGAGGAAATAGAGGCTCAGAGAAGCTCAGCAACTTGTCCAGCCTCCCACAGCCACTATGTGGTTGAGCGGGGGTTGGAATTCAGGATATCAAATGCTGAGGGGCCAGAAACTGACCCCCTCGTCGTGCATGCGTGTGCTCCGAAGACATCTAGAGGGGCTGGTTGTCTCTGAGCCGCCCCTTATCTACCCTCTGCCCGCTTCAGGGTAGCCTTTCCCCACCCTCTATTCACTTATCCATTAAGTGTTCATCAGGCACCTACTGTGTGCCAGGCCACTGTGCCGAGGGTCTTCACACCTTTTCTCTCATTTGAGGACGTAGCGGCCAGGTCTTGAAGGACGGGCCGGGTTTGACCCTGAGAAGAGGAGGGTAGATGGGTGATGCGGTGGGAGGAACGCTGGTGGAGTGAGTGGAAGCGATGGTGAAGGGTGAGATTCTAAAGGACGACAGACTGGCCTGTGAAGGATCTTGAAGTCAGACCTGAAAGTTTAGCCTTTACTCTGTAGGCAGCGGGGAGTCTTGGTGGGTTTTGAGTGAGGGGATGTCAGGATCAGCTTTACCTCTGTGGAAGATCACTCTGGCAGTTGGTGGGAGGGTAGTGTGAGGGCAGGAATAAGGATGGAATGGGGTGGGAGGGTGGGGCAGGGAGACCCACTGGGACAGCGAGACGGTGAGATTGTCCACGTGGGCAGTACTGAGGCCTGGACATGGGCAGAAGGGAGCGGAATGGAGGCAGCACAGGCCGACCCTATTGAAGTCTCTGGGCCTCTTGACAGGCAGGGAGGTCCAAGGCCCGGGCAGAGGCTCAGCATGTAGGATGGCATGTGGTGTGGGGCTGGGGTCCACGAGGGCTGTGGTCACTCCCCTTCCTTTCCAGGATCTACTACAATGTCTCCACCAAGCCTGTAGCCATAGACAGAGTCTTCAAGGACTGGATGCCTGGGGGTGCCATCAGCTGCAAGAACTGTGGGCAAGTAAGTGCTGGCACCATGGCTCTCAGCTCCAGCCTTTACAAGTCCTCACTCTGAAGAGGAGGCCCAGACTCTGTCACCAGGGGGCGCTCACTGGGGTGGAGGAGACAGCTGCCTCTGTGAGTCCCCAGTCTGAGTCCCTGATTTAGGGAGCCCACACTGTCAGGAGGGCATTCAGAGACCCTAACTTGATGAGAAAAGCCCCGTCTGAGGGTAGACACCCAGACCCCACAGTCTCTATTCCACCCCTCAGCCCTGGGGTCTGCAGATGATCTACAAATCAGTGAAGCTGCCGGCGCTCAAAGTGTGCGGTGTCCTGCTGGAAACGCCGCGAGGACGGGTCCAGGCCAAGAAGTGGTCCCGCGTGCCCTTCCTGGTGCCCGACTTCAACTACACGCAGCATCTGTCGGAACTCTCCCTGGACTGATCATCATGTCACTGCAGTATCCATCTCGGCCTGTAGGGGGCGCGAGAATCTGCAACAGCCACCAGCTTCCCCAGAGCAAAGTCTGGGTGCAGGTCTCTCCTGCCTGAGTCACCAGCTCAGGGCTTCTTGCTGACCAGCCACAGAGGAACCCCAAGTGCCCAAGCTGTCTTGGCCTCCCACACTGAGGAAGCAGCTAGAGGGCCACAGCCCAGCCCCTGACCCCACTTACACCTGCCTAGGTGCTTTCCTACGCACAAGAGGGAGTATGGTTGGGGGCGGGGGAGCGGAGAACTGAGTCAGGAGAATGGCCAGACTGTACAGTAGAGCCCCCTTATCCGTGGTCTCACTTGTGCAGTTTGTTACAATTAACTGCGGTCCAAAAACTATTAAGTGGAAAATTCCAGAAATAAACAACTCATAAGTTTTAAATTGCATACCATTTCGGGTAGTGTGATGAGACCTGGCGCCGTCCCTCGGGCCGCGTCTGCCTGGCGGGCAGTCAGCAGCTGTCCAGGTACCAGATCCAGGTACCAGAGCGTCTGTCTGCGCAGGCTTCCCAGGGCTGCGTTCGAGGAACCCTCATCGTGGCCTCGCACTGCATCGCGAGGCCTGGTCGCCTTACTTCACCTCCCCGCATCTCCTCACTGGACCAGCTCACGTCCCCAGCGGTTGAGTACAGGACAGTAAGATATTTTCAGAGAGACCACATTTACATAACTTTTATTACAGTATATTTTATACTTCTAAATTTTATTTATTTTTAGAGAGGAGAAGAAAGGAAGAGAGGGAGAGAAACATCATGTGTGGTTGCCTGTCACGTGCCCCCTACTCAGCATCTGGCCCACAACCCAGGCATGTGCCCTGACTGGGAATTGACCCCTGACCCTTTGGTTTGCAAGTGAACACTCAATCCACTGAGCCACACCAACCAGGGCTGCTCTTTTTTTTTGTAAGATAAGAGTTCTATTTTATTAGTTGTTAATTTATTACTGTGCCTAATTTATAAATTAAACTTTATCCAGTATGTATGTATGTATAGGAAGAAACAGTGTATGAAAGGTTTGGTACTCCCTGTGGTTTCAGGCATCCCCTGGGGGTCCCGGAACACACCCCCGTGGATAGGGAGACTCCAGGACTAGGAGTCACTGCAGTTGCCCTCGGCCCTTTGACACTCCTCCCCTGCAAGGCCACCTCTATTTTTTTGAGGCTCCCCATAAATTAAAAGTAAAGAAATGGAAAAATGGTGTAGAGAGTGTGTAGTATTTTTAAAACAGATTCATTGAAGCATAGTTGACAAAATAAGCTACGTATCTATAGTGTTTAACTTGAGAGGTTGTAATGTATGTTTGCACCTACCTCCACAGTCAAGACCGCGAACACGGACAGCCACCACCCTCAGAACTTCCCCCGCATCCTTAATAACCCCTCCATCCTCCCCTCCTCTCCATCAATCTGCTCCGAGGTGCATTTGAGGGTTAACAGTTTTGCTTTTTAACACCCCTCTTTTTTGGCTACCTTGTAACCTTATTTGGAGAGACCATCAGAAGTCTACCTTTGAGAGCCATTAAGAGCCATGGTTCCTGTCCCCTCCCGCTCATAACAGGCTCCACCCCTAATGCCTCCCCTCCCCCTAACCCCCAGCTCATTTCCCCAGGACTTGGGGGAGGCCGAGAGGATCTGAGGGGTAGGCATAGAGGTGGGGGAAGTTACAAAGGCCTAAATTTTCTGTTCTCATTTTAACAAGAAAGAAAGAAAGAAAAAGAAAGGCAAGATCTAGGTTGATTCTTCAGGGAAAGGGCTATTTCTGTAGTAGAAGGCCCAGCAGGCAGGAGTCACCTTCAGGAGGGAGGGAGGGGCTAGGGCAGAGATTCGAGAGCAGCAGGGAAGTCCTTCCTGCTGTCTAACCTCCTCTCCCACTCGTCCTTGGGCCTGCCTCAGGGTGGATGAGAAAAAAGTACTCTCCCCTGCCCAGTACCTTCGTTCTTCAATCCGTCTCTTCGCTGATTGAGAGTAATATTCCAGTTCTAGTCTTTCGGGTTTGCATCCCGCCAAGAGAGTGCACCCTTCTTTGCCAAGACCCCTCTTCCTTCTAATCACCCCCTTTTTCCCTTCTGTCCCATCTTTGCCTCTGGGGGTCCCTTCTGCATCCGCTCCCACTTCACCTCCAGTTGTTACTGCCCCTGCAGCAACATGCCTCCTACAGGTCAATAAAATTAGCGACAGGGGGCAGAGGGAGGAGCGGGGGCCCAGGGGTGCTAAGCTCAATGGCCTTGAATGCGGCTGGACGCACGGAGTCCAGAAGCCTGTCATTCCAGGGCTAAACTGTGACAGCTGAGGGACCTGAGCTGGCTTTGGGGGCCGATGGGGGTTGTGCTGGAGGGAGAGAGATGCACCGCGGGAAAAAGACAACCAGGGCACCTAATGGTCCCCTCAGTGGCCTGAGCCCTGGGTGGGGCACCCTGACTTTAGAGGGGGTGTCCTGTCACAAGCTGGGAGAGCTCTCTTGAGCTCAGATGGAAAGGGGAACTCAAGCAAGGAGGGGTTCCCGAGTTTTCTTCTTCCTGTGGGGGGTCTTCATATGGAGCCACTGCCTCCAGGGCAAGGCCGCCTGAAGGAGGGGGTTTCATGAAGTCCTCAGGACCCAGGCATCCTAACTTCCCAGCCCTCACAAAAGCCAGAGCCCCAGACCTGCCTAGTGGCTCCCCCTTTCCTTCCCACCTGAATCAGCCGGTCCACCCACCCGACTGAGACTCAGGGTGGGGCTAGGCCGCAGCTCCCCTTCCCAGGCCCCGCCCCCGGCCCGCCCCGCCCTCACCCTGGCCAGCCCAAAGCCGCTGTGCGGAGCGCAGCGAGAGCAGGTGGCCGCGGCGGGCTCCGTCTCTGCCCCGCAGGTAAGTCAGCGACTCGGTCTGGTCCACGCGGAGGACCTCGAGGGCAGGACGGGCGAACAAGGCAGCCCCTTACACCTGTCCTGTGACCTCATCTCAAAACTGGGGGACTCCAAGGGACAGTGAGGACATCCCTATCAGCTCTGAGCTCCGACCCCCAGCATCTAGAGGGTGGGACTAAACTCCAGGCAAGTTCCGAGGGTCCTAGCTGGCTATCCCTGATGCCTGGCCGGCTCCGAAGGATGGGAAAGGGCAGAGCTGTGTGTATTAGGCACACAGCTTTCTGGAGGAGAGCAGGTCGGGCTTGGTGACTGCAGGACTCAGGGCGTAAGGAACCTCACTGATTAGCGTGCCCCAAGCCTCATCCAAGGGCAGCACCCTACCTGGCCCCCTGTAGAGAGGGGTGGGGTGATCCCAACAGCTTCTGTTCTATGTGCAAATGAGGTGAAGGCCAATGCCCAGCTGAGCTGGGGCCTGGCCTTTCTGATGAGCTGCTGGGCACCTGCAGCACTTATTTACACCTGGGTACAGGTGTGCACGGGTGAGGAAGATGAGGGAGAGGGGTTGTCCAGATGGCCTGAGGGACCTAGAGGCCTGGGGACCAATTAGACTTTTTCTGTGTCTGTGCCTCAGAGCCAGATGGGGGGAGGTGGTCATGGAAGTGGACATGGGGTGGATTCGTACCTTCCATGTTGGGATTTGGGCTGTAGAAGAGGGGTCCTGCTTCCCAGAACTTCAAGGAAGGCCTCGTGGAAAAGCAGGTCCTGCTTAGAGCTCTGAGTCCCAAAGGAGAGTCAGACGTCGGCCTCTGGGCTGGGCTGGGGCGGAGCAGAGGACCCGGACTGCAGAGCAGAGGGAAGTCAGCACACTGCCGGACCCAGCCCGGACCCCCTTGACCTTCCAGGTCATCACAAACCTACAGACAGACCACGTCCAAGCTCAGGTGGGAGGGCTTCCTGTGTCTAATTTCCCTGTTCCGTTGTTTCTTCCCACCACACACTGTCGTTGTCAGGAAGTTCTTTCTCATATCTGACCTTCATCCCTTCTGCTTCCGTGCCAGCTTCTTGCTTCTGAGAGGCAATGTGCTATCGTGGAAACGGTGGGGGCTTTGGAGTCAGTTAGACTTCAGTTCTGTCACCTCCACCTACTGCGTGACCTTGAACGAGTTACTTCCCCTCTTTGAGTTCACTTCCCCACCTGTAAAATGGGGATAATAATAGAACCCAGCTCATAGGGTGGCTTCGAGGATTAAGTGAAAATAGGCCTGTAGAGCGCTGAGCACAGTGCCTGGCGCCTGGTGAGGGCTCAACAAGTATAAGTGTCCCCTCCTGTGTGGGACAGCAAAGCCGATCTGCAGGGGGTGGGGTGGGGGTTGGAAGTTTTTTAAAAACTTGCCCAGAGAGAGCCATGCCCTTCACCACTGCCGTTCCCTCAGCCCCCACCCCCTGCTGGTCCCCGGGGCCTCTGCTGGACCTGTCCAGGCTGCCCAGGGCCCCTCACCTCCTCCTCTCTTTGTCACCCTGTCTCTGTCTCCAGGGCAAGGAGGGGGTCCCAGCAGGGTGGGGACCAGTGGCAGCAGGAGCCCGCTTAGGGCTGTGCCTCAGCAGAGCACACTGCCTTAGACGCTGAAAAAATGTTCCCTTGTCATCACCTCCCCGGCCTCCCCACTGCCAGGCATCCGCAAGGTGGGATCGAGCTGCACTTTTTCCAGGAAGATAAATAACATAAGTCCCGTTTGGGGGCCGTCCAAGCAGCGCTCCGATGAAATGGGAGCCCCGGTCCCTGGCCTGCGGTCTCCAGGCTGCTGGGGAAGGCGAGGCCCCGATAAACCTGGGCAAGGGAGGGTGCCTGTGCCCTGGCGGGGTGCTGCTCCGGCCACCACCCTCCCTGTGGGGTGCGGAGTCAGCAGGGCCAAGGGGGAGACCTTCCCTCGTCCCCTTCCGGTCCACATTTCCCATACCTGTGCCTCTGGAGGCCCCTGCCCAGATGGCCACCACCCTGTTCCCAGCTCACGCAAGCCTCTCCCCTGGGTGTTCTCCTCCGGGCAGGTTATGCACTGGGTCTGCACCAGAGGGGCGGCTGGAGACAGCGAAGGGGCAGCTGTTGCCAGGGCATGCAGATGGAGCGGGGGCGTGAGGCTGGGTGTCCACATGCATGCAGCGAGTCCCTTGTCATGCAGAAAGGGGCTGGCAGTAGGGAGGGGCGGGGTGGCGGGGCCGGGCGGCGTGGGGCTGTTTCTCCCTCCGTAGCATTGCCCTCCCACAAAACTCCCCAGAGTCAGAGATGTCTAGGTTAGAACCACCAGGTCGTTAGGAAAGTATATTTTAATTAATAATCGGTTTGTTTGATTTATAACTTTTAAATATTGAGATGTGTGTATGCGGGCCCCCATTTGTCCTCTCGTCCCAGGCCCTGCAAATGTTAGGGCGGGCCTGGCAGCACCTGGGACCGCCACCGCTGTTTGGTGAACCCCCATCCCACCGGGGGCCCCCCAGCTCCTGTAAACCAGGGCTTAGGACAGTCCTCCCCGGGACCAGGAAGGAGTGTCAAGGTGAAACGAAGACTGTCAGCCGTCACCAACGAGCAGTCCCCCCTTGGGCCTCCTGACCTCATTCTCCACCCAAAATTGGGACAATTTTTAAAAATGTCCTGTGATGCTTAATAAGAGGGAAAGGATGAGCAGGAGCGAGGCTGCGTATCCTCTGAGTGTGGGGAGGGCGTGGGCAGTCACTGGACCCAGGAGCAGGGAGGGAGCTGGGTGGGGCCACGGCAGCAGGAAAGATGGAAGTTAGACTGGGGGACGGTCAGGGCCGGGCCGCACCGCCCCTCCAGCTGCCTTCTCACAGAGCCATGTGCCGGTGGCCAGGATGGGGGCCGTGTGTCTGAAGTGTGGGCCCTCCTGAAAGTGTGTGTTTGGGCCTTGGATGGGGAAGCATGAGGGGACAAGCTGGCCAGGTGGTGGGAGCCATCCCTGGTGGGGAGGAATGGCATGGTGCTCCTGGCTGCCGTCGGATGCCCTGTGGCACCTGGACACCGCGTCTGTCCAGAGGAGAGAGCCGTGCAGCCTTTTCGTGGCCGTCTCTGACTCATGCCGGTCCAGCTAGGCTGTTTGAGGGTCCCACCTGCCACCTTGGCCTCCTCGGTGCTTTGAGGTGCTTGACGGAACTCAGCGGATGTGTGTTTAAACACACTCGCGTGCACACTCACACTCGGACACACCCAGGCATGTCAGTGCCCCCGACACTGACACACAGATGCTGCCGCACGCAGCTGCACCCCCCTAAAGCTGTTTCAAGTGCAGTCGTGGGAACAGACCCCCACAGACCCTCCCCGCACTTGACTTCCCATACCCCGGAGCCTTCACCACGGCCACAGTCTCACTCTCTCCCTTGTTGGTGGCTTTTCATTCACCTTGGGTGACCCGCCAGCTCTGTGGCCAGGGGCCAGATGCCTGCAGTGGCTCAGCGTGGGGGACAGAAGGCAGCAACTGCCCTGCTGGGATTTCTCGAAATCCCCACTGAGCTTGATGTCTAGCACCTCTGGTCCCCCAGGTCTCACAGCGGGCGTCTCCAGGTCCCCAGTCCCTCTCAGTCCCTCTGTCCCTGTGTTGTTCTGGGGGGTTCTTTCTGCCTCAGCCTGTAAGTGTGTCTGCCCCGCACCTCCTGCGCGCTCTCTGCCTGGCCCAGCCCCTGCGCCCACGCCGGTCCAGTTCTGTGTGTCTCAGTCTTTTTTGCCCTGGGGGGTCTTTCTGTCTTTGTCAAACCCAGACTCTGTGTGTGTCTCTGTCTGTCGGTCTGTCTCTCTGGTTTTCTGTGTGTGTTCTCACCCTCTGGCTGTCGCATGTGCACACACACACACACACACACACACACACAGACTTCCCCACTCCCTCCTGCCTCACAGCTCTGTCTGATTGCCATTGCTCAAGTCTGCCTTTCTGCGTCTCTATTTCTGTCTTTTCCCCTCTCCATCTCTGCCGCCGACTCTGGGAGTGTGTGTCTCTTCCTCCTCTCCCTGTCTTATTCTCCTGAGGTGTCCCGGGGCACAGGACAGCCAGATGTCTCAGAGTGTAGAAGACGGTGGCCAAGCGTCCAAGGGTCTGGGGCCGCCGTCCTTTCTGGGCCACCGCAGTGCCAGGCAGGGAGTCAGGGAGGCCGGCCCGTCTCTCCCAGCTCCTCTGCTGAGAACTTAGGATCTTGGGAGCTTTGGCTGCAGACCGTGGAAGGCTGATCATCAGCAACTAGGCCTGGGAGCAGGGCTGGGGGTTCAGGTGATGGGGGGGAAGAGGGCCCCTGTCTTTCTGGTGGATCCGATCTCCTCTGAGCTGAGGGGAGGGTGAGGGGACTTGGAGTCCCCTTCAGAAGAGGCGTAGACCTGAGTGGGGCTGAATCGACACTTTTCTTTTTCCTCGAAGCAGCCAAGCCCAGCGCACCCACCCCAGCCCCAGCTTCCTGCTCCAAACCACCACCTCGCTCCCCACCCTGTTCCAGAAATTTCCGCCAACTGCCCCTGGACTGTGGGGCCTGACCAAACAGCCTCCCTGCGCCGCTCCTGGGCGCCCCCACCCAGGCCTCTCCTCGCTGCCACGGCCTCCTGCACAGCAGCGGCTGTGTTGGCTGTTTGTTTGACTAAGGTTTCCTCGGGTGGGGTGAGGACCGGCTCCACCGAAGCTGCTCTCCACCTCGAATGCCCCGGCAGGAGGCCAGGCCCCCTGCCACACCCCCTGTGCCCTCGCTGCCCTCCCCAGGGCCCCCGCAGGGCTCTCCCACATCCCCAGGCCCCAGTCTCCTCCACCCTCCTGACCTCAGGTCTGTCCATCCGCACATCCGACACCAGACACCCCCCTCCTACCGGACAGGCAGGGTAGGGAGGTCTGAGACGAGACACCCCTGAACACCAGCCTTGCCCCCGGCCGAGGGGAGGGGACATGCCCAGGGAGGGCGCTGGGACCTGGCACACTTAGGTTCTCTGGGGGCGTCCCAACGAGGAACACATACATGGGGGTGGTCTTCGAAATGTGGGAGAGGTTTGCCCACCTCTCATTGGACCGAGGCTCGACCCAGCAATAGTGAGACTTGAGCAGAGGGATAATTCCCTAGTGAGTTTGCATCCATCCCAGAAGACCTCCCTGGCCCCCAGGGTCCTTCCATCCCCGGGTTTTGTATGGTGCTGCTCTGTATACAGAGCCGTCCCACCCCACCCTCTGAGCACCTGGAAAGGTAACATGTCCCCATTCACAGAGTCTGACTCTAGCCCAGGTCTCCTTGCTCCCCACAGCTGGGCCTCCTCCTCACACCGAGCTAGCCGCTCCTTGGGCAAAAAGAACCCCAAAAAGAACCACATGGGGTGCAGCCATATCTTGCCTCTCCCTGCATCTCCCCCTCACCATGTCTCCTCCGTCTCCAATGGCCTGCAAGGAGATTCCGTCCCCACGTGTGTTTCTGGCTGGGAAGGGAGTGTGGGAGCAGGCAGTGTTCCGTGACCTCGTTCCGAGGTCTGTTGTCCTAGTTAGCAGTTTCCTGAGGGGAGAGGGACACGAGGAGCTTTTAGAGGTGTTTTCGACCATTTGGGTGCTAACTGGGAATGAGACTGTCCCCAGGTTGAGGCTGGGGACAGCTATTCCCAGGCTGCAGGATGAGATGTGGGGGCAGAGAGGCCAGAGAGGGGATCAGGAAGTTTCCCCAAATAGCCTGGCCAGCAGCCAGCACAGCCCAGGGTGGAGGGGCAGCTCAGCTGGGGGGCAGCTGGCCAGTTGGCGCAAGGGCCCAGACCTTGGGAAGCTGGGCACGGGGCAGAAACGAAGCGGGACTAGTACCGTCTCTCCCCTTCTCCTGCTGAAATGCGCTTCTCCGGAACTTGGCGTCATGAGTAGGGCCGAGACGGAGGGGGAAGAGTGGCGTGTACACCCTGTTCCTTTTCTCTCTCGGGGGGCCTTTGTAAGCCCCAGCCCCTTCTCCTGCCCCTCCCCGCAGTGATACTAATTTACTGATTCATTCAACATATAACACGGAGCACCCTTTCTGTGTTATACCTGCTAGGCCCAGCCCTGGGAATTCACTGAGGAATAGGCAGGGTGAGTAGGAAGGGATGCCAGGAGGCAGGAAGGAAATCTGCCTTAAGGAGGACAGTGAGGGACGGCCTCTCAGGGGGGCTGTATTTCAGCATCAGCCCTGAGGGGGAGAGGGGAGCAGCCCCAAGGACAAGAGGGCTCCAGGCGGAGGGGACAGTCTCCAAGAGCCAGAGAAAGGGCCGAGCGTGGCTGGAATGTCAGGAGCTAGGGAGGGAGGGACACAAACACAGATCAGGGTATTTTGACCTGGATATTTTGACCCCAAGGATGTTTTGAATGCAAACACTTTAAACCAAAACATACCAACACTGGAGATTTTTTTAGAAAGTGTTTTCCAGTTTGAGCGCTATTCCTTTCATTTAATTCCTTGATCAGATGTTCCCATTTTTTTTTCTCTGTGGCACAAGTGAAACAACTTTCCACTTTTTCATTCCATTTTAATTTTACTAGTATTATTTTCACTGACATCAATTCTATATAAAAATTTTTTAAGGTATTTATTTTTTTAGACAGAGGGGAAGAAAGGAAGAGAGGGAGAGAAACATGAGCGTGTGGTTGCCTCTCCAGCGCCCCCTACTGAGGACCTAGCCTACAACCCAGGCATGTGCCCAGACTGGGAATCAAACCAGTGACCCCTTGGTTCACAGGCCAGTGCTCGATCCACTGAGCCAGGACCAATTCTGTATAAATTTTAATGCCAAAATTCACTGATTAATTTGGCGTTTGATCAAACTTTCCTGACCCTGTTCTCTGTCATTGTGCCACTAACTGGGTAAACTCCCCAATTTTATAAAGTTTAAATTAAAAAAAAAAAAGATTTGTGGTCAAGATTGGATTCTTCTGTCCATGGCAGTCAACAACAAATCTTGTATCCAGTTCCAAGCATCTGCTACCTCGACTACCCGGTTCTAACCTGTGTGCTTGGGTGAAGAGTTGTATTTACACCTCAGTTACTCTGTGGGAGGGACCTCGGTGAAGGGGCAGCTGGGGAGAAAAGAAGGCTGGGGTGGAGGAGAAGCCTTTTGAGCACCTATTGTGGGTTATACTTGTGGTTTCCGGGTTTTCAGCAGAACGGTGACACAATCAGATTTGCCTTTTTACAAGGCTCCTCTGCCCTGATTGGTGTGGCTCAGTGGGTTGGGCGCCAGCCTGTGAATTGAAGGGTTGCAGGTTCAATTCCCTGTCAGGACACGTGCCCGGGTTACGAGCCACATCCCCGGTGGGGGGTGTGGGGGTGTGGGAGGCAACTGATAGATGTGTCTCTCACACACTGATGTTTCTCTCCCTCTCTTTCTCCCTCCCTTCCCCTTTCTCTAAACAATAAATATTCCTCTGGTCATATGAAGAACAGCCTGGCCAGGGAGGGCAGTCAGGAGGTTGTTACGTTATGTCAATCCAGCTGGTAAAGAGAAGTGAAAGGATTGAAGAAAGACTAGGAAGGTAGAAAGGGCAGTGTGATTTCTGTCCCTCTCCCCCGGACCCCAGCACCGCCCTCCCCACGGGCCCAGAGTGACCTCAATGTCATTCCCCACACCCTCAGCGCCTGCCCCCCCTCCTCAGAGTCTGGCCCCTGGAGTTTGCACAGGGCGGAGACCAGCTAGAACTGGGGTGTTTTCCTTGGGGCTCCCTCCGAGTCTCTCTCCTGACTGAATGCCGCTAAGGGTCAGGGTCAGGGTCAGGGATGCCCTGCTGAAGTTTGGTTGGGGGTGGTCCTTGGCCGGAGCAGCCAGGGCGGCTGCAGAGCTGGCAGTGAAACAGACTCAGACACAGGGCACTTGTGCGGCCCCTGGCTCCAAGCTCAGGGTGTGACCCTGGGCAGGGGGACAAAGAGGCCTCTGTCAATCCACGCAGGGCACAGAGCCCACCTGGGCCAGTCCCGGTGCCAGAGGAGCCAGGGAGTTGGGCCTGGGGGCACTTGGAGAGAGAAGGCTTGAAGGGACACAGACCTGAGGCTGGGAGTCAGCTGGGGCAAGTCACTTCCTCAGGCTCGTCACCTGTCAGTGGAACCTTAATCCCAGCCTCCCAGACCCAGTGCATCCTGGTGCCTCGCCTTCCTAGAATCATGAATTTTAAAACATTATCTAACAAACACAGTTATTACCTTGTGCCTGTTTGTGAAACAGTTTACGATTATTGGTTCATTTCACCCCTGTAACGACCCTGTAAGATACTCTAAGATGAGGTACTCTTTATCCTTAGTTTACAGGTGGGGAAACTGAGGCATGAAAGTGGCCAAGGGTAGGATTTGAACCCAGACAGTATGGGTACGCTATGGTGCTGCAGTGGGAGGGAGAGAAGTCAGGCTCCGGGAGAGGAGTTCAGGGCCCAGAGACCCAGGGCAGGACAGGGGCTGCAGCAGGGACCCCAAGGAGCTGGCGTCTTCGGAGCAGCAGCAGCTGTGTCCAGGGGAAGCTGGGGCAGATTTCGTGTTCCTTCCACACTAAGAGTCATATACCCTGTGGGGCGCCAGGCTTTGTGCCACATACCTGACCCCTGGGAGCCTGGGTTTGGCCAGTCTTGACCCATGGACATGGGACAGAATGGCAGGGGCACTCAGCCCAGGGGCTGAGGGTAGTGGGGGGAGCGTCCGCGCTCACAGCGGTGGGGACCTTCGGACTTCAGGATACTGGACTGGCTGAGAAAGGAGGCGGGGCCTCCCACCGAGCGGGAGGAGGTGGAACAGTGCGCACTGAAGCCGCAGGTGGTCCTGGTGGGCGTGGCCAGAATCCGCCGCGGAGTCTGAGCTGGGATATGCTCTGCCACAGGCGTCTCTAGACCCTCTTCACAATGTCCGGGGCACTTGTTAAAAAGGCAAGCGCTGGGCCACACCCCTCCACTGAACCCTAACCCCTGGGGTCCGGGCCCAGCCCAGGAGGCCTGACAGGCTCCGCAGGTGATGCTCTCTGGGCCAGGCACTCAGGAGTCCGGCGGCACCAAGAAAATCTCACTCTTGGCACATCAGAATCACCTGTGCAGAGTTAACAATCCCCAGCGACCTGGCCACGCCCCAGACTAACCCTGTCGGAATCCCTAAGGAGGGGCTCAGGCACCAGAAGTTTTCCGAGTTGCCCCGGCGATTCCCGAGAGCTGCTGTGGTTGAGCACCCGCAGGTAGGCCTGTCCTTCGGGTCAGCCAGGTCTGAGCTGAACTGTCTGCTTCCCAGAGAGGCCTCCTTTGGCTACCCGTCCTCCTTGACCTTGTGTGTGTGTTTGTCTGCTCGTTAGTGAGCCTGTCTCCCCTGGATTGCAGGCTCCGTGGGGGCCCCTGGGGGCCTGTGTTCACCGCTGGATCCCCTGGCATAGAATGGAGGCCCTGGCACAGAGTAGGTGTTCAACAAACGGTTATTCAGTGAGTTCACCGAGCCCCTACTGTGTGCCAGCCACAAAGGGAGACTCTCTCCCTATAGTGTCTCAATGCTTCTAACAACTCTATGCAGTGGATACCATCGGGCCTGTTTTAGGATCGGAGAGGAGGAGCAGCTGGCTCAAGGTCTGCCGGCTCCAGAGTCTGTCCTGGGCCCGAGTGGCTTCCCCGCCAAGGCCCCAGAGCCGGTGCTGCTGTGAGAAGCAGCCCCACAGCCTGGAGGCGGGCCAGAGCGCCCGAGAGAGGCATGGGCCACATTGAAACAGCCTGTCTTTGGGGCCTTCCTTGGAACCTCTTGGTTGGTTTTGAAAGGCGTCCTTCATGGCTTGCAAGGGCCGTGTGCTTCTGCCCGCTGGACCTGTTTGAGGGGAGGACTCCTTGATGTGGTCAGCAGCTGCTCCTTGGCCAGAGGGACCGTGGCCACCCCACCGTCTTCCTCAGCCATGAGGTGTGGAGGCTGTCCCCTCCCTCTGGCCCCAGGGGCCCCTGGATACTCAGGGTCACCCTCAGTCTCCCCTGTCTCCGTCCTTCTAGGGTTAGGATGGAGCAGGTTCCATTTCTCACGGAACCTGAGGAAGGGGAAAGGACCCAAAGGTCTGGTGGGGAGGCGGGGGTGGGAGGGTTCTGCTGGACCCACTAACTAAATAAAAGCATCAGGAAATGAAGGGTGGGTCAGGGAGGCTCTTAATTTGCACAGGGTTGATCCTGGCTGGTAGTCAGGGCCTCTCCCAGCCTCTTCTCAATGCAGCTCTTTAAGTAAAAGGGAAGGTGGCCAAGGTCCCAGTGAGGACCCCTGGGCCGTCAACCTTTCCCGTGCCTTCCATGCAACAGTATTGGGAAGTCCCCCCAGTGAGCTACCTTCTAGACTGCTGTTATTGCAGCTAATCTCCCATAGAGGGGCCCCCCTTGCTGTGGGTATCCCGGTTCCTGGCCTTGTGTTCTCTAGCTCCAGTCTCTTCTACACAACCCAGGCAGTTCTGCCAAGCTGGGTGAGGAGGTTGAAATAATTTCTGTTGCATGGGCAACAGACACAAACCGAATGCAACCCTGAGCCGGGAAAGTTGGGGATGGGCTGGCAGCATTGAGGCGAGGTGGTGGGCAGGAGGGGAGGCGTTTAGTCAGGTCATGGGGCGGACACCCTGAATTGGGACAGAGGATCATTAATAAGGTTTCTGGGGTTCCATCCAGGCCCATTTTCTCCCCCCTCATTAGTTTCTAATGCAGAGCTGAGAGGAAGTCCTTTCTGCAGTCTGACCACTGTCCCATATGCTGTTACTAAGAATGCCATACCTCACGTCATGATGGCTCTTGATAGCTCTACAGGGTGTTTCCTATGTATATTATCTTTCTAAAAAGATTTTATTTATTTATTTTTGGAGAGAGGGGAAGGGAGGGACAAAGAGAGAAACATCAGTGTGTGGTTGCCTCTCACATGGCCCCCTACTGGGGACCTGGCCTGCAACCCAGGCATGTGCCCTGACTGGGAATCGAACTGGCGACCCTTTGGTTCACAGCCCGAGCTCAATCCACTGAGCTACACCAGCCAGGGTGTATATTATTCTCATTTAATCTTCTCAGCTGTCAGCCTGGGGTCAGGGGAATTATGATTGGTTATTAGTATTGTTACCCCCGTCTCACTGGTGGAGAAAAGGGGCGTGTTCTGAGTCACAGGTAAGTGGCAGAGTTGCAGCAGACACTCGTGGTTGCCGAGCCCACATTGCCCTGGAGGCCCCCCTTTCCTCCCACAGATGCCCTCTTCCTGGCTCCCTCCCCTCCTGCCTCCCACAACCCAGAGGCAGCCTGGCCCCGGGAGGTCCTCCGGTCCAGCCCCCTGCCTCTAGCCCCGCACAGTGGAGCCTGCGCATGGTGGTGGCCGTGGCTGGCACCTGGAGCTCATCTGGCCAAGGCCCAGGAGAGGGTGACGATGGCAAAGTCGGGGGGGTCAAGGGTGTCAAGGGTGTCAGCTGCCGCTGTTTCTTTTTGGGCAAAGACTTTTAAAGTTTAATGTGATAATCTCATGCTGATTACTGCACACCGAGGACCTCGGGCCCATCCAAGAATCCATTACCAGCCCCACAGGAAGAGACAGTGGAGACTGCCGGCCCTCCCAGCATCGCAGCCCTGCTCCTTGCAAAAGGGCTGAGCCTGGGTTTGTGTTTGTTCTTTGTTTTGTTCCATTTTTAGTGGAAAAATGGTGTTTCTAGATCATGGCAGAGACAATAAAGCAGGGTCCCCCTACTTCCAGACCTGGACCAGGAGCCCCGAAACTTCCCTTTTACACCTGAGCAGTTCTTGTTCTAGAAAGGGGCCACTGGGCAGTCTGGGCGTGAGGCCCCTCTAGGGCCTAGAAAGTCGGCCGGGGCAGGGGCGCAGGAAGTCACCACGCCCCCCACCCCATGTTCCTAGCTGGGAAGCCCAGCCGCCGCTGCTGTCTCCACATCATGCCCGCTCAGAGTGAGCCAATTAGCACCGTGTCTGCTTCTGTGTTCCGAGTGCCTGTCTCATTATTTGGGGATTTATGTCTCGGTCACTGTGAAGGACAACTGTCACGGTTTCCACTGGGAGGAGCCTGGCCAGCCCGGGAGTCCAGGCAGCAGGAGGTGGTGCCACCCTGCTTAGGACAGGATGGGGATTTAATTTCAGGGGGATTTGCAATGGATGGGGCGCCGCCCTGGGCACATGGTGGCTCTGGGCTATTTTAGGAGGCAAAAGGCTGGGGGGTAGGGAGCACCGTGGACTTTTCAAGCCATAGGTGATTCTGCCCTTTCAGTGGGAACGGAAAGGACTCAAGATGGACGGGGCAGGCCAACCCAACACCGGGGCTTCTCCCACCTGCCTGGACCCCAGCAGTCCAGACTTACGACACCATCCCACCCTTGTCCAGGCAACCAGAGGAGCAGAAGCTGCTGGCCAGTCAGGGGTCTGTGGCTTCTTGCCTGAGCTCCCTGGCTACAAGGCTTTGCCCCAGCTTAGCCCTTGGTATTATTAGTATGAACAATTAGTATAACCATCTCATATCTTTGCAGTCAAAATTGCACTCAGGAGAGGCGCCATGGGGCAGGGAAAAGGGCACGGCCCTAAGCCAGGCACACTCAGGTTCTTGTTCCCTGTGGGCCACTTCCAAGCTGGTAATGCAGATTTCGATGTCCCTCCACTTCTCTGAGCTTCAGTGGCCATCTTCAAAGCAGGGACAGTAGCACCTCATTAATGATGCCCATTTATTCATTGGGAACATTCTGTCGGGGATAATCTCCCATCTCCGTCAGTCAGTGATGTTGTTTTGTACTAATTGCCCAGTTTTACAGATGAAGAAGCTGAAGCTCAGAGAGGGACAGTAACTTTCCTAAGCCCACACAGCCCATTCCATTGCTCACGCCCACACCCCACTCCTCAAACCCAGCAGGATGTATCATTCATTTTCAGTGTGCCAGGCTGGAGATTCACTGCAGACAAAGTGGGGGAAGAGGTGATAACGGGATGAGACTCGGCAGCAGTGAGAACTGAGTGGTCCAACTAGAGACTCAGTGGCTTTATTTAGACTCAGGATCATTTTCTGGCCTGGGGAAGGCAATAACCAGGGGCCTGAGCCCCTCCTTGAACAAGGGGGCGCCAGCACTACCTAGCACCTCCAGCTCTCGTTACTAAGAAGAGGTTTTTTTTGTTGTTGTTTTCTTCCTCCTTATCTCACCTTTATACCAAAAAAAAAAAAAATCACAGGGCTTAAGGGCACGTTGGAATAAGGCCTTTAGAGCCACTATGATGTAGAAGAAAGAGAGACTAGAGTTTGGAGTCAACCAAACAGGACTTGCCTCCACCCCTTTCTGGCTGTGTGTCCTTGGGCAAGTAAGATGACCTCTCTGAGCCTCCCTTTCCTTATCTTCCAAGTGAGGAGAGGAACATGGCTTTTCAGGGCTATTAGGAGGATAAAAGGGATCAAGAAAGTATGGGGAGAGCCTGGAATGGCCCCACAACTAAGGGCAGGGCTTTGTCTGTGTGGGGCTGGGTGCAGGAGAGTGTCTCTGCGAGGCACAAGCTGGCACCTGTGGTCCCGCTGAGTGATTCTGACGGGCTGGGCGGGCCGGACAGCCAGCAAGCCTGGCCCTAAGGCCTGGTGCTCAGAGTTCAAGAAATCGCTCTATTGGAAGAAATCAATCAGTCAATCTGTCACTCTGTTGGCAGCTTGATGGGGACGATGAACTCGTCAGCATATTACGTGAGAATAGTGCTGGGGGTGTGGTGGACCCCCAGCTCCACGCAGAGCTGACTCGGTGGTGGGAAAAGCTAAGGCACGGGCGGCATTAACAGGGGAGTGTTGAGGAGGGACGGAGGGGAGTCTTTCCCTTTTTCTGTTCTAAGGAGGACATTGAAAGCTTAAACAAGTTTTGAGAGATATGATTGGAATAATAAAACACCTAGAAACCATTTAGTCAACACATTTTCATTAAGTTGCTTAATACAGGTCACTTGGTCACCATGCAAGGTCCTGGGCAGAAGGGAACAAGTAGAGGCCTAGAGTTGACCCACTCGTGCAGTGGGGTGCCCAGGGCGGGGCTGGGAAGAGACAGTTCAATATATTGTCTTAAGTGCAGTGTTAGGGACCCATCCAAGGCTCCCTGGGAGCGCGCGGGAGGGGCTTCCTCCTGGGGAAGGGGAAGAGCAGCTGAGGGAACGGGTCTCTGTAGCTGGGAGAGGAGACCTCTGAGAAAGAAGCTACAGGCGTTTTTAGCTGGCTGTGCAAAGCGGAGCGTGCTTTGTTCCCAAGGACCAGGGGGCAGGTCTAGAGCCAGTGCATGGCATTATGGGAAAGCCGCTCTCGGCCCCCCCGCCCCCCACAGCGATGAAGTTTCTATCGTTGAGAACTATCCAACAGTGGAGTGGGCTGTCAAGGGCGGCCGTGACCTCCCTGTCGTTCACACGTTGAAGCAGAGACCAGAGGGTAGCTTGTGAGGGACAAGTCACAAAAGGGACAGTATGACCTCTACAGCCCCTTCCAAGTCTCCAGCTGCGGTTTTCTGTGGATAGACAGGATTGTGGATTCTGAGGGGGCATGTGACTGAGTCAGGTTCAAGGACAGGTGCGCTGCGGGATGGCAAGTGGCACGCGGTGTGCTAGGACTGCCATCCTCACCCTGGACGTGTCATTATCTGTTTTAATAACTGCTTAATTAAGATTTGTCACCTACCATACAACTCCCCTGTTTGTAGTATACAGTGTAGCGTGGGTTTACGTTTAGAGTGGAAACAAGTTCACGGATTCATTCAGCAAGTATTTGTCCAGCAGCATCTCTTACGTACCCACCCAGCTTTGTGCTAGAGCTATGGGTACCCGGGAAATAAAGGCCCTGCCCACCCTCCCGAAGGAGACCTGCTCAAAGGGAAGTTAACCAGGGCCTGGGGCAAAGAATAGGGGGCTGGGGACACCAGGCCTGGGGGGCGACTTTGGAGCTGAGGCCTGAGCAACAAGGAAACAGCCCAGTGAAGGTCGTGGGGGCACCAGGTTGAAGACACAGCGGGGACAGAGACCTCAAGACAGAGTGAGCTGCTGGGTGTGAGGACCAGAAAGGGGCGCTGGGAGGCGGGGCCGAAGAGGTGGGGGCGGGGCCGCAGAGGTGGGGGCGGGGCCGCAGAGGTGGGGGCGGGGCCTCCTTCCCAGAAGGCGTGGTCCACGCGAGGCCTGCTGGAGCATGAGGCGGGCGGGCCGTGCTGATACATCTTCTTGGCATACAAGAGCCATTTCTGTCCCCTTTCTTGGGGACTTGCTTTCTTCCCATTACAGCCTCCCCAAAACGAAAAGATGGCAGAGCTCTCTTAGGAGGGGATGCCACCAGCCCCTGCCCCCCACCATCCCCTGCTTGGCCCTTGTTCCTGCGCTGTGCCCCGGACCGCGCACTGATTCCTTGGGAGGACTCGGAACGAAGCCGGGCCACAGGCGGGGTGAGGTTTCTCTGGCAGGCCCCCTCTTGCCGTCTCCCCTGACCTCCAGAAACGCTTCCTAGGACCAGCCCGGAGTCTCCCATTTGGTGCTCATTTCCTGTGTGACTTGAATCAGTCACTTAATGTCCCCAGATCTTTCATTTCCTGCTCTGTAAAATGGGGATCAAACCAATCCCAGCGGAGTAGTTATGAGGATTGAGTGCGATCCCTCCTGGCACCCAGTAGGTGCTCCATGAACGTCTGCTTCCTCCCGCTCTCTGAGTTTCCCCTCACAAGACGGGCAATTTGCAGGGGGTCGGGGAGATGGCAGGAGGAGTGGCCAGTGGGAGACAGCCACTTTGGGGTCGCCTTCCCTGAATCTGGGACCCCTGGGACAGCCGAAGGGCACTCTGACCTGGCCCGCGCCAGCTGTAAGGGACAAACTCCCCAGTGGGCCCAGCCCTTCTCCGGGAGAGCCCCGTGTACCTCCTTTCCAGGCAGCGCGCAGCCCCTCAGTGGCCCACTTCCCCGGTTTGCCCGGGCTCCGCTTGGGGCGGCGCAGCTCCTGGCACCTGCTCCGCCTGGGCGGCCCAGGGGCGGGGGCTTGGGAGACGCGGCGGCCGCTCAGGGACGCAGCGGCCCGGGACGCACCCTCCCGGGACTCGCCCGCCGCGCACCTCCGTATCGCCCTGGGTGGACGCGAGCGGCTAGATGCAGCCCTGCCCGGGTCCAGAGCGCCCTTAAGGTACGTGCCGCCGCCCCCCATCCCGGACCGCACGCCGCTGGGGCTGAGCGCCCGCCGGGCCGGCCGTGCCCCGGGAGCGGGGGTAGGTGGCTCTCTGGAGCTGCGGGCGTCGGTGAGGACCTTGTCCCACCTGGAGTGCGGGGGTGGGGTGGGGGGAGGAAGGTGGGAGACAAGAACCCCAGCTTAGGAGAAACCGAGGTTGAGAGGGGGGACAATAAGGGCGATGGTGAGAAGGACTTCAGCTCCTGGTAGGGGAAGGGAGGCTGGGGACCTCGGGGCAAGGAGGGTGAGACCTCCACCCTAAGGAGAGAACCAATCTCTGGAGTCGGGCTCCACTCAATGCCTTGTTTTTCTGTGGAGTGTAGAGAACCCCCCAAATCAATGCACCCATATCAGTTTCTGGGGTAGAGTTGAACGGGAGGGTTGAGGGAAGGAAGGTATATCCATCCTCTCTTTGGGGGTGCGGAGAGCGCACTTTCGCGCTCCTCCACCTTCCTCCATCACAGCCGTCGGAGGACTCCGTGTCCCGCCCCTCCCCCTTCACGCAGACTGCCTCCTCGTCAGCGATGGGCTAGCGCGGGCCCTCCTGCCCTGCCTCCTACCCACGGCTCTCACACCTTCTCGGGGCCTCCCAACCCTCCTCCCCCTGGCTTCCGGACTCATTCCCCAAGCCCGATGTGACCCTGCTGATGATGCAGTCACCGTGCTCCGGGCGTGGGGTTTGGGGGAGCTGGCCTGGGGGGCCAGACCGTGGGTCAGGCTGAGCTGTGCCAGCAGCCTGGGCCCTGCTGACCGCAGGAGGCAGCCAGGGGCCTGGGGCGTCTCCTGTACAAGTCGGGTTTCCCAGGCCTTGCCCGGCAGCCACGGGCTAGAAAAGGGGGCACTGAGGCTAATACGCCCTTCCCAGCCCCTCCCCCACCACACCCAGCACCTTAGAGGCAGCTCTATGGACCCTGCAGGGAGAAATGCAAGTTAGAGAGCAAGAAGGACTTCCTTCCTGAGTGTGTGTGGCTTGAGGGTCTTGGGGGGAGTCTCCCTGCCCAGGAGAGCCAGCCCCTATCTTTGGGGGTGTCAGGAGGGCCTCTGGAACCCCTAACCAATAGAAGGTAAGGACAGGGCAGGCTGGGGGAGGGGAAATGGTAGGGGACAGTGACTTCATCCCTGGACCATTATTCTCCTTCACCTCCCATGCCCTCCCTCTCTCCCTTCCTTGGAGCCGGAGTGTTGACTTTCAGCACCTCTTAGCCAGCTCACTCCTGAAATCCCCAGCACCCAGAAGTCCAAGGGAAAGGCGACAGGCTTCCTCTGTCACCACCTTGGATGGAGAGACAGCCATGGCTGCCTTGGTTTGCCCAGCAGAGTGCCCACACACACACCTGGCCCCTGACAGCTGGACCAGCCATCAGTGCAGCCCCTAGCACCCCCCCCCCCAGCAAAGCAGGGATGTGTGGGCCACGGGCAGGCACGGCTGGCCCCACTCAAGCCATCCTACCCTCTAGGTGGGACTCTGCCTCTTCTGGGGAGTTTTGGGTGTGGCTCTAGGTGGGCCCAGTGAGCTGGGCTCACAGAATGGCTGAGGTGGTGCCAGTCTGTGGTGACCACACTAAAGTGGGCGTTCCCCTTTCCTCACCCTAGGAAGGTGTCAGTCCTCGGAGAGGGAACAGAGACCAAAGTGCTCCGTGGTAACCCCTAAGGGACACTGAGGCAGCAGCCCGACCCAGGAGGGCTCCTCCTTGACTAGGACAAGAACAGACAAGGCCTCTCTTCTTCCAGACACTTCTCTCTGCGGCTGGGTCCGTGGGGACGGGAGATGCCACACTCCTGCTCATGACCTGTGAGTGACTGGGATGGGGGCCACCAGTGTCTGCACCCCCTGCCCTGATCATAGGATGGGGAGGAACTGGCCCTACTCACCTGCCTCCCTTTTCAACTCTGAGCCGCAGATTCCTCGTTAGTAAAGCCTCAGAGGATAGTTACGAGGGTGAACAGAGGCGATGTTCCTACAGTGCCCAGGAGGCAGCAGGCACTCACTACTGGGCAGTTCTTCCTCCATGTCCACCCCATCAGCACCCCTCCTGCCCCCGCCTACCTCCTTAGAGGCAGCTGTTCTGTGCTGCCACGCCGCCCGCAAAGGACCTAAGAGATTAGCTCTGCCCATCCCCCTCTCTTTAAAGACGCAAACCAAAGCCCAGGGGGGCAGGGACTGGCCCAAGGCTGATCCAACCGCCAGGCTCCCTTCTCAAAGGCAGGTCCTGGGACCTGGCTGGAGGAAGCGGGAGGGTGAAAGTTGGCAGATGTGGGGGAAAATACCAGAATGTAATTGGGTTCATTAAAGGTTTGGTGAGGGAGCCCTTCGTGCCTGGCCAAAGGCTGGGGACAGGCCGAGAACCTTCCTCTCCAGTTAACCCTTCGGCAAAAGCAGCTCTTTGTTGAGGACCCAGTGGCCCAGGCTGCAGCTGAATCAACTCTGGTTCCACATTTGGTGGCCTCCAAAGGTCTCTCTAGCCAACCCTCTTCGAGTGGGCAGACAGAGAATCCCGCCTCCCTGAAACGCAGCCCTGAGGTCCATTGTCACTCAGCAAGAAGTGGAGGGGAGGGGGCCCCCCGGCTCCGCCTGGGTGCTCCCTCCATCCCCTAGTGCCTGTGGCTCCCTGTGGATGGGCAGGCGGGCAGGCAGGCAGCAAGCCTGGCCTCCATCAGCTCTCCAGCTCTGGTGCGAGCCAGCCTCCAAGTGGGAGGCTCCCTCCCCAGTCCAGCCCCCAGGGAAGGGGGCAGAACACAGGTTTACCCCCCACCCCTGTGTGAATCACAGATAGGCACCCAGACACACGCATGCTCTTTTTCTCTGCTTTCACCCGGTCTTCTCTCATGTTCCGTTCAGTTCTCCCCCTTCCCTCACATCCTGTCCTCTCAGCCTCTCTGGCTCTGGCCCTGACTCATCCTGACCAGGGTGTGGCACCTCCCTGCCTGGCACCCCAGCCTGACAAGGTCTGGGCGTCCCCAGGCCCCCCCAGCAGCCCCACTCGGACTCAGTAACCCCTCCCCACCCAGCAGTTCCAATCAGGGCTTGATGGGCTTTAGGGCGAAGTGGGACTGGGCAGGAATTAAGGACTTGGGCTCTGGAGCCAGACAAGTGCAGGAGCAGGTCTGGCCCTGACCCTGTCGGAGCCTGCTCCCTAATCTGTGACGTGGGGTAATAGGTTAATAATAGTGCCCACCTCATGGCGTTGCCGTGAAGTTTAGGAGAGATCCTGTGCGTGAAGCTCCTGGCTCACAGTAAGCTCTCAGTAAAGTGGTTGTCGTTCTAAAGAACGGTGGCCTGGCAGCTGGGCAGTAGAGAGGGAGGCAGGGGAGTTTGTAGAAGAAGATCTTGCACTGTCTTTCCAAGCACTTTGAAGAGTCCACGCTCCTGCTCCGGGACCGATTCCCTCTTCTGTTAAAGAGAGCATGTTGACCAGGTGCCGTCCAAGCGCAGGCCGGGCTGGGGTGAGTCATGCTGGCTCTGAATAGGGGCCAGCGCAGGGAGTGCTGGATGGATGTTTGTGTGCCCTAAAAACTGCCCACCCCTCCAAATCCGGGTGGGAGCCCTAGCTTAGCCTGAGTGGTGTAACTCCTCAGGGGACAGCTGGGAAGGCTGAGGCACGCAGGGCAGGTTGGGGCAGGCCCAGCAGCCTGGCTGTGGGGGACACAGTTATCCCCGGAATCCAGGAGGGCCCTGTGAGCCCAGAGGCTGTATATCATGGAGGTTTAATCGGCCCCATGGCAGATACTTGTCTGCTCGCTTGGGCCATGTCCTCGGCATGCCCGTCCTAAGTTGCACTGATATTTCAAACCCCACCCCCATCCCCTTTCTGGAGGGGCCAGGCAGCTCCCTTGTCACGGCCAGGAACACTTCTTACCCCTGGCCAGTTGGACGCCCCTCCAGCACTTGCACCTGGTACTCTCTTCCTGCTGGGAGAACAGGAGGAGACTTGTGAAAGGCAGGAGAATAGCTGGGATGACGCCCATCAGAGGTGCGAGGGTGCCGCGTGTTGGCGGGGACTCAGTGCAGCCTCGGAGGGGTAGTTCTCATAAAGTGATGGAAGTGACTTTCCAGTGTGGCAAAGCTGTGTCGCGGATTCCAGGCATGTTGCCCAGGAGCTTGGCATGTCTCAGAGGGGCAGCCTAGTTGCCCCAGGAGTGTGTAGGAGTGGGGTCCTGCCTGCCTGGAGGAGGGGTACCGAGTTCCACCTCCCATCTTCCCTCTGGGTGCTCGCTGCGCCACCTGGAGGCTTCCTCTGGCACTGCATCCCAGCCACATCACCCTGCAGAGTGAAGGGAGGCCCTCAAATGACCTCTGACCACAGAAGAGTCAGGCGCAGGTGGGTTTGTCACCGAGGGCTGTTGTAACAAGGTACTACAGACCAGGTGGTCTAAACAACAGAATTCGTTGTCTCATAGTTCTGGAGGCTGGAAGTCCAAGATCAAGGTGTCATCTGGGTTAGTTAGTTCCTTCCGAGGGTGGCGAGGTGTATGCCATGCCTCTCCCCTAGTTTCTGGTGGTTTGCTGGAAACCCTTGGCCTCCCTTGGCCTGGAGAGGCATCACCGCGGTCTCTGCTCTCACCGTCACATGACATCCTCCCCGTGTGAATGACGGTGCCCAAATTTCCCCCCTTATAAGAACACTGGTCCTGTCCTATTGGATTAGGGGGCCACCCTGCCCCAGTATGGCCTCATCCTAACTTAATGAATAACAATGTCTGCCACGGCTCTATTTCCAAACAAGTTTGTGTTTCATATTCTTGAGTGCCGGGGTTTGGGATTTCAACGTACAAATTTGGGAGGGCACATGGCGAGTCTTACATGTTCAGGGACAGTCTCATTCCGTGATCTGGGCACAGCGACTCCCACATTGTGACAGAACTACTCTGTGACATGCGCACAGACTGAGCAACACGGATTCACCTCAGTGAACGATGGGGTAACAGAGACGTTCACAGGGACCCTCATATGCCAAGGCAGACACTCGAGGTGACAGATCGAGGTGACTCTGTCAACAAGCTGCAAAACCAGCCGCACTGCGAATTAGTAATGGCTGACTTTTCCAGGACGCTGAGAAGTGTTTTATATAGATCAGCTCATCTAATCCTGTGCTTGTGACTTAGGACCTGTTAGTCATCACCCCCATTTTATACACAGACGAGGGGACCAAGGCTGAGGTCACACAGCCGGTCAGTAGCCGCGTGAGACTTGAACCCGGGTGTGAGTCAATACAGAGCTCGTACTCTTAGTGGCTGTGCCTCTCCCATTCACACGCGGTCCCCCCACGTGGGGTGACAGATCTGCTCTGTGGGAGCCCTGCCCGCGAAAATGATAAGCAGCTTTCTGAGGTGGGGGGCAGGCCCTGGGGCTCCTGGACTCGAGAATTTAATTTTCGGTGTTCAGATGTGGGCTCCACCATTGGATGTGTGGCCTTATGAGAATATTAGGTCCCCACTTCACTTCTCTTGGTCCAATTTGCAAAATGAACTTAGGGAAAGGAAAATGCTCTTTAGGGGGATGTATTAGTTTGCTTGGGCCGCATAATAAAGTACCACAGCCTGAGCAGCTTAAACACCAGAGATGTATTTTCTCACAATCCTGGAGGCTGGAAGCCTGATCCAGGTGTGGGCAGGGTTGGTTTCCCCTGAGGCCTCCTCCCTGTGTCTTCACGTGCTCTCCCGTCTGCAGCTGCCTGTGTCTAATCTCCTCCCCTTATGAGGTCACCTGTCATTACTGAATTAGGACCCATCCTAATGACCTTATCTTATTACCTCTTTAAAGACCCCCTCTCTAAACACAACCACATTCTGAGGTGCTGGGAGTTTAGGACTCCAACATAGGAGTTTTTGGTGGATGCTCTTCAGCCCATAAGAGAGAGAAGCTCAGTCACACCTCACTGAGGCCCTAGCCTTGGGGACCCCCGCCCCCGTCCAAGAAAGACACACAGTCCCTGCCCTCAGGAATTCTGTCCTGGTGAGGGGCCCACAGGCCCTGCCCTTGGGACGTCCCCAGTGTAATGCAGAGGCAGGAAGAACACACACAGATTCGGAAAAGAATTAGTAATGAAAATTGGCACTGTTCAGTCCAAGAGAGGTCACTGAGCTCCCTGAGAATAAAGCCCACTACAGGCAGGGGAGTCAGGAGGGAACATTTCCGAGAAGTGAGTCAGGAAGGAAAGGCCATGGAAGATGAGGGGCCTGGAGGGGTGATGTGTGGGCTCTGTGGGAGCTAGGGTGTGTGCGTGTGTGTGTGTGTGTGTCCATCTGTCTGAATTCAGCAGACCATGGCTGTAGGGCCCAGGTCTCCACTAAAAATACCAACTGTTGCCACAGGCCGGGCAGCCAAGACAGCGGGGCGCATCTGGAGCCACACGGGGAAAGGGTGGGGATGGCTTCACACACGGCCACCATTTGTGACTGTCAGCTGGCTGGGCCCTGGACGCAGGGAGGTTGGGTTTCTGCATTCATCACCCTGGCCAGTGGCTGCTGCATCTCCAGCAAGCGCCACATGCCTGTCTGTCACAGGATTGTCAGCGCCTGCCACAGGGCTGAGAACACGGCTCTGGCTTCCCAAAGCCACCTCCAGCAACCTCACCGCTGCCTGTCCCTGAACGCCCACCTGCTCTCCAAGAGCCGCCACGTCCCCAGGGGGCGGCCGCCCTGCGTGCAGACATTTCTGACACTCCTCCAGATACTCCTGCCTCTTCATGCAAACTGCTGTGTTCAAAACAGACCCCAGACCCCATGGTGCTCCCTTCGCTGTCCTCAGGTTGGGGGTCTCCAAAACCTGGGGACTCTTGGCTGGGATAAAAGGCCCAGGCATCTCTGGGTCTTTTTTTTTTTTTTTCTTTTTAAGATTTTAGATGGAAGGGAAGGGAGGGAGAAAGACAGGGAGAGAAACATCAATGTGTGGTTGCCTCTCATGCGCCCCTCTACTGGGGACTTGGCCCGCAGCCCAGACATGTGCCCTGGACTGGGAATTGAACTGGTGACCCTTCGGTTCACAGGCTGGTGCTCAAGCCACTGAGCCACACCAGGCAGGTCTAGATCTTGAACCCGTCTTGCTCCTTCTATGTAGTCACACCACTCAGCCTTCGTTTATTTGTCTCCCTCTCCATCTGCTCAGGTATGAAGCGGCCACTGAGCCCATCTCCTCCCGCTGAGAAGGAGCCCCCCATACCCGGAGCTGCTGAGTGCCCTCCTCCGCCCCCAGAGCCACCTAAGCCCAAGCGTGAGAGAAAGCGGCCATCGTACACGCTGTGTGACGTCTGCAACATCCAGCTGAACTCGGCAGCCCAGGCCCAGGTGCACTGTGAGGGGCGGGCCCACCAGAGGCGGCTGCGGCAGCTCAGCCTGGGAAAGGCCCCCGCAGGGCCAGGTCAGTGCGGAGGGTCCCTGTAGTCACAGACTGGGCTCTGGGCCCCTCCGAGGGGCTCTGGATCTGTGGCTTCTCTCTGTGGGGTCTTTGTGTCTGGAGCGCCCTCGGTGAATTTTAGGGTCTGACATCTCCCAGATGCTGGCAAATTTTGTTTTGCATCTGGACAACTCTCTTGCGGATTTCTCAGATCTGAGGGTCTTTGGGTCTGAGGCTTCCTCTTGAGGGTGTTCTGGGTCTGGGGGATAACCTTGTGGAGTCTCGCGGGATCAGGACCCCAGTCTGGAGCACCCAGGCAGGGAGGGTCTCTCAGACAAGGGCCTCACCTGCAGGGCATCCCTGGCTCCTGCTGTGGTGTCCGCAGGCCAGTCTAGCCCATGCGCGACATTGCAGTGTGTGTGTGTGTGGGGGGGTGGACTAGGGAAGCCCCTCTTCCTTCGGCCACTGTACTCCTGGCCAGGATTTCTGCTTCTCCCTAGCTGGGGTGACTTTGCTGAGGTTTGGCTTCAAGCACCAAGGGGCAGCCGGCTGCGAGGCAGATTTCTGGGGGAAATGGGTGAATGCATTTGTGAGGGTGATTCCACCTGACAGGCGCACAGGGGCCGTGGGGAAAATAAGGAGAAGCGGGCTGCCGGCTGGCGGGGGAAACAAGTTCAGAACCAGGCCCAGTGTAGGGGAGCTGGGAAGGGCCTGGTTCTTGGAGACAGCTGCTGGAAACCTGTCTTGCAGCCCCGGTTGGGTAGCTTTGCCGGAGGGCTCCACTCTGAACTCTGAACAGGGCTGCCTGTTCTTTCGGTGAATATCTGGGCACCCACTGTGTTCTCTGTACCAACTGCATGAGGCCCAGAGGCAAATAAGTTCCAGTCTCTCTCTTCAAACCCCCCTCCCAGACTCCCGGGCCAAAACGGAATCCGTCTTTTGGGCTGAGACCGACACACACACACAAAAAAGATGAGTGTTGTGGACACTTCATGGGACATATCCCCGGGGACACAAGGGAGAAAGTCAAGTACACCTGAGGACAACAGGAAAGGCCTCCCGAAGGGGATGGGACATACTGAGCTTAGGAACCGGGATAATGGAAGAAGGGACGCTATGGGAAGAGGTCACCGCGTAAGCAAAGCAGGGAACACTCTGACAGCTGGTACCTGCTCTGCTACCTGAGCACTTGGGGACACCAGGGGTGCGAGTGTAAGTACGAGGGTATCTGAGCGTATGGATGCTTCTGGAGTGCGTGCGTGAGCTCAGGAGACATGCGTTAATTCCTGAAATACCCACAGCCTTCTGTATCCAAGCCACTGTTTGGAGGATTTGGCTTTTTCCCCAGCTTTATTGCAATATTATTGACATACAACATATGTAAGTTTAGGATGTACGGTATGACGATTAGATGCACCTGTGTATTATGAACTAATCACCACAATACAAGCTAGTTAGCAACCCGGTGCCCTCAGGTATTTACGCTTTTGCACGGGGGTGGCGATAACAGTTGAGATCTACCCTCTTAGTGCCTTTCAATTATACAATACAGTATCATTGATATAGTCGCCCTGCTGGGCAGTACATCACAGACGTATTCATCTCAGACCTGGATGTTTCTATCCTCTGACCAGTGTCCCCCCCATGTCCCCAGACCTCCAGCCCCTAGCAACCACCTTTCTACTTCACTTCGATGAGTTCAGCTTTTGAAGATTCTTTATTCTTCTTAAACACTTCCTACAGGGTTTGTCTGGGAATCCGCATACCCACCCATTAGGAGAGCGCTGTCTAAACAACCCCACCTGCAGAAGTGTTCGTCCAAGGTGGCCTCAGGCTTCCTAGGGCTCACACCGGGGCTTTGAGAAGTCAAAGGGAGAGGTGACTTGACTGGCGTCAAGTTCAGAGGAGTGACTCAGAGGCTGGATCCTGGGGACTGAAAAGGGACCCCAGGCAGGGGGACAGAGCAAATGCCCTGGGGCCTGAGCCCTTGGCCTTCTGAGAGCAGGGTGCTGGGCGTGTAGCAGGAGAGGAGGAGCTGCCTGCGAGGGCCTCCCAGGAGGGCGGGGCATTTGGCCTTGGAACTGAAGGTAGTGGGTGTCCCTGAAGGGTTGTGAGCAGAAGTGATTAGTGTTTTTAGAGGTCTCTGGCAAGGGGGAAGGGTAAGACTTGGGGGTGCATAAGGAAAAAGGGGGCAAGATGGAGGAAACAGATTCTGGAGCCTTTTCTGTAGCAGAACCGTTAGGACTTGATGGCTGGTGGACTGTGGGACCTCAGAGAGGAGGGAGGAGCCAAGGATGACTCCAGCTTAGGTGATGTTGTGATGGACAGCTCCGTTCTCAGGGGGGCCACCAGGGGGGACGCAGGTCTGGAGGACAGGGTTGGATGGGGGCGGCCAGTCCTGTGGCTCAGGACACTGTCCTGCCCCAACCCCCCTTTTCAAAAGGCCTCTTCAGGTCCTGCTTCTAGGCGGCGGCCCCTGCCCCTTTCCCCTTCCCTGCCCACCATGCCAGTGTGGGGACAGCAGGAGGGGTGTGAGAAGACATATCACAGCGTCGGATACCCGTGGCCAGAATCAGGCTGCTCGGAGGGATGGGTGTGGGGACCCCCTTCACCTGGTTTCCCTCTTCACACAGTCCTTGTCGCCTGAGCACTGGGTAGGTGTGAGGACACCAGGAGACCCGATGCCCGGTATTCTTCTCCGGATTGTTAAATGGGACCTGGTGAGTCCCTGTCCCTGCCGCCATGGCCTAGGCCTGCAGCCCCGTGCGGTCCTGTGCCGGCCGGGTGCCAGCATAGGCATGGTGCCGGCACTCTGCCCTGAGCAGGGCTCGGCGCCTGCCGGTGGGGCCCTCACCCTCTGGAGGGGAGCCAGCCACGGGGCCAGACCTCCCAACTGCCAGGCTCAGAGGAGTGAGTGGCCCTGTGGGAGCCCGGGGGTGTGACAGCTGTGCGTAGGGCCGGGGTAAAGGGTCCTCAGATTTCTGGGAACCCTGGAATTCTGGGGCGCCAGTCGGAGAAGCTGTTCTCCATTGGCCTGGTTACCCCTGCGCCTACTCTGGGCCGTGGTCCCCCAACGTCCACTCCCCTCCCACGAATTTCTCCTGTATCCTCAACTCTCTGAGAGCTGGGGGTGGGAGAGGCAGACCTCAGCAAGCGGATGTTGGCAGCTGTCCTGAGGTCGCGGATGCGGGGAAGTGTGTGGAGCCTGAAGACTGGGCCTCAGCTGAGAGCCCAGAGGGTGTGGCTGAGTACTGGGAGGGAGCCACGCCTGCCTTCAGGGAGGCTGGAGGGGCCCTTACCACACTGCTTTGTCCCTGGGTCCGTGAGGGAGGTGTAGCGGTGGGATGTCCCAGTCAGGCCGGGGGGCTCCCTCCCTGGGAAGCCCCTGGAGCTGTCACTTTGATTACTGCTCTGTGGGGCTGGCGGCTTGCACGGAGTCAGGCCAGGCCGTCACAGGCTGTGGAGGGGGGCCCCTCTCCTGCCCGTGCCCCTGAGGCTGTCTGTGGGAGGGAGAGATTGGGGCTTGGGGGGGCTCTTCCTTCTCTGGGCTTCCTCACCAAGGCCTGGGTCAGAGGCCTCCTACTCCGCCACACCCAGCTCCCTGCTCAGAGTGAGCCTGAAAGAGGTGGGAGAGGGCCCAGGATGGGGAAACAGCAGGCCCCCCGCAGGCAGCTCCCCTCTTCCAGGGACTCCCCCAGCTGCGCCAGCCCGCCCCGCACCCTGCCTGTCTCCCACACGGCAGACCCTTTCATTCTCTGGGACTGTGTCTTTAGCCATCTTGCACCACAGCGGCTGTGGGCACCGGAAAGCCCCGCCCCAATACGGCTGCACGCAGGGACCCCAACGACCATCACACACACACACCCCTAAACAATTTAGGGGTTCACGAACATCTGCAGGGAAGAGGTGTGCTGGCTCAGCCCTCCTAAATCTAACCCCTAGTGTGGTCGTTGGGCCAGCACAGGGCACAGGGGACACCTGGACGAGCAGCTGTGACCTACCTCCTGTGCCAAGCTGGGCACTTCCACGTGCAGCACAGCCTGCCCCCCCTCACCCAGCCATCCCTCGCTTAGATGGTGACAGTCAGTCCTCATGTTAGACCCCGGGATACTGGAGCTCAGAGAGCTTAAGCAACATACCCAGTGTCACACAGCTGGGTTCCGATCCCGGGGTTTTCTGACTCTAAATCTGGTCTCACGTGCCCTCTGCCCCTGCTGCAGAGGCGGAGCCTGGATGTTTCAGGCTAGAGCAGGAGGGAAGGCCCAGAGAAGGCAGCCCCGCTCCCAGGAGATGGTTCCTCAGGTGCTCAGGCCCCCTGGTCTCTGCTCTTGCTGTGTGCCTTGGTGTCCGCATCTGAGAAATGGGGCAATGCCAGCCATCTCCCACTCTGCTGAAAGAGAGGGGATCCTCCCAAAGCCAGTTGGTCCCTCCCCTCATCTCTTGGACAGACTGACCCAGCCACCCAATCCAGGGCCTACTCCCGCCCCCCCCGCGTTATCCATGGCAACATAGCACCTGAGGGGAGAGAAGGGGCTTTCAGAAATGACTTACTGAAATGGCCAGGTGAGCCTTGGGTGCGAGTGCAGGGTAGACACTAAGGGGGACAGGAAAACAGAGATGGAGTCAGACTATGGATATCAGGGCAAAGACGGCTGCACCAGACACCGCTGTGCATTTGGGGGCGGGAAGGGATCCGGGCTGCAAGTGGAGGGCGCCCTTTGCCCTGCACCCTCAGAGCTCCCCTAGCTCCGTTCTTCTGATCAGTTCCTCCATCTCCTCTCCAAGTCGTAGACTGCAGAAACCTCTGGTTGCATTCTGAGCCCCAGAGATCAAAGACCTTGAGCTGGGTCATGCCTGAGTCACTGGCTTGATGAGCTCCTCACCCCTCCTCCCTGCAGATAGATTAATTTCAGTCCCATCAGGAGGCCCCGGAAGCCCTCCAGCCTGTCCCCCACCTCTTCAGCATCTCCCTGGGTTGCTGGTTCCTCCTCAGTCCCTCCCCCAACCCATCCTGAGGCCTTTGGGTGCAGATTGCAGAGAACCCGTGCGCCCCCACGGCCTCTGAGAAGTCCTTGCAGTCTCGCCGTTGCCTCCTCTGGTTCTCCTTAAGTGGCAGGTGACAGAAGCATGTCTCACTCTCCTGGACGGCCAGCACACCCCCTCTGCCACGTGTGAACCTGACCATCAGCACCTCCCCCAGGGACCACCAGGCAAGGCCAGGCCATCTGGGTGGAGAATTAGGGGGCTTAGCTCAGATCCCTGCCCCGGCGGAAGACAAAGGTTCCGTCTGTGTCTCTCGGTGGGTTAATTAGCTCTGGGCTTGAGTTTCCTTTTCTCCCCACACCAGCAAGTCCCCCAGAGCCTCTTCCTAACAAACCTGTTTTCAGGAGCTGCCGCTGCCAACCCCTCCCCAGACCTCCTTTGCAGCTCAGGTACTGGCTGCTCCAGAGATTACAGGTTATTGTCTGGTGGAGACAGGATGCTGAGGGGGTGGGGGCTCGCGCTGGGACCCAGGCTTGGAATGTGAGGCTGGATCCAGCTGTGGGTTGGCTGTCTCTGCCCGGTCCACCCCCCTCCCCGCCAGCCACCAGGTGCTCAGGTGAATAGAGAGACAGCCTGTTTTCAGGGACAGGAGGCAAGCCAGGGGCAAATGGAGGGGAGAAAAGACAGGGGGTAGGTGGTGGAGAGGAAGGAGTGGAGGCAGGGGAGAGGTGTCAGAAGCTCGAGCTGCTCAGATGACCACCGTCACCCTTCCCTGGCATTGCTCAGGTAGCGAGTCCAACAGGCCAGACTAAGAGGAGAAAGCCACCTGGGCTCCCTTCCCCCACTGCCACATCGGGCAGACATTGGGACAGTGTGGTGACATTGCTCAGGGCCTCAGTTTCCCCTTCCACAAAGAGGGTAAATTTAAGGGAATGGTGGGCAGATTAGTCAAGCTGGACAGAGAAGCGGGTTCCTGGGGCAATAGGCCCTGAGGCGGGGCTCCGGAGTTTAGTGGCAAGGACTGGCTGGCCGGCAGAGAGGGGCTGGCAGCACCTCCTCTGAGGGGTCCGGGCAGGGTCAATTATTTGCTTCGCTGTAAGAGGCACTAGGCGGGGACGCTCCCTGACACTGTCCCCATCCCTAGTCTCCGTATTTGCCCTCTGCTCTACCCCCAGGGAAGGAAGTACCTGGTTCTTTCTCCCCCTGGTAGGGATGAAAGGAACCAGGGACAGGGCAGCTCACTCCTGGCGAAGGGAGAGAGAGCCTGGTAACCACCGCTTTCCAGGCACGAGCAGGAGCCCCTCCCCTGCTCCCTCCCCTCCTGTCCCTCGCATCCCCCACCCCCTCCCCTCTGTCACTCTCTGGCTGGGTTTCATCTGCTCTTCACTCTGTGCTCAGCGGTGCCTACGAAGAAGAGAATGCTCTTGGGTGAGTACTGAGGGCACGGGAACCGGGGTGCAGAGGGGGCCCGGAGACCAGAGAGGGCCTCCCCCAGCCCCACCCTTCTCCTGCTGTTCTTGGCCCCCAAAAGTTGTCTGTTGAGAGATTCCCATATCCAGTTGACTCGGTACCTTTTCCTAGGTCCAGGGCTAGGCAGGGGAGCCCCCACCCTGGCTGGGGACAAAGCTGGGGGTGGGAGTGGCAGAAGAGTCGGGGAGTTAAAGGACCACCCCGCAGGAATGAAGTGTGCCGCACACTGGGGCGGTCACAGGTCCGGGAGCCTGAGTCAAAAGTTCCCTGTATCAGATCTCACCTCCAGCTGCCTCTGAGGGCAGCCTGGAGCCTCCAGGGAGCGGTAGGGGAGGGGGCTGTTACTGCAGTGGAGAAAGAGAGAGAAGCAAACCGAGGGAGCCGGGCACACATCTAGGGGCCCCTACCTGAGATCCAGCCGCTGCGCTGGAATCAAGGCTGATACCCCGCCGCGTCCCTGGTCTGCCGGCTCACCTCTCCACACTGGGGCTGTCTGCTCCTCTTTGGGAGAGACAGCCGTGACCTACTGAGGGGCCCTGTTGGGAACCCCTTCCATGGGGACAAGGGCTGGAGGCTGTGGAGCTAGGGCAGGGTCTCTCTTGAGACTGGGCTCAGGGTGTCTTTCCCCAGCGGGGAAGGAACTGGTCTGGGACATCACTGCCTCCTGTGTGCTGGCTGGCCCAGAAGTGGGTGGGGGGCTCTGGAGGATGCGGGGGTGGGGAGGGACGCCCCCCTGGGACTTGGTGGGAGTAGACAAGCAGCAGGTCTTGGTTCAGTCTCCCATTCCTTGCCTTGGGCTCTCTCTCCTTCCTGGACTTCCACTTTCTTTGCAGAGTTTTTGTTTTATCTGTGGTAGAAACGGCAACTCTTCTGTTTGCGGTGTGTGTGTATGCCTGGGTGGGCAGGGAGACCCCACCCGCTGCCCCTGTGGCCTGAGGGAGAGAGAGAAAGGGACTCTGGGTGCAGCCGCATGAGCCCGTGTGTGTGTCGTGTGCATCTCGTTTTGCAGGTGAGGGGCACACACGCACCTGCCTCCGAGGAGCGTGTCTGCGTGTGGACCTTTGTGTCTGAGCCTCTGTCCGTGATAGTGTGTGCCCACTGTTTTGAATCGTCTGCATATGCCTTTCTAGGGGCCTGTGTGTCCTCGAGTGTCTGTCCCTCTGAGCGCATCTTTGTCGAGCGTCCTGGGTGTGTACGTGCATGCTTGTGCGTGGCCTCTGTTCCTGACTTTGCCCCGGGTCAGCACGGGTACCTCTCTCTGCGTGTGAATGTGTCAGCATGCAGAGAGGGTGTCCTCACGGGGAGACGCGGTGCCCGGGAGTCTGGGCCTGCAGCCTCTGTGTGTGGGCCTGTGGACCTCACAGTCCCTGTGCTCTTCCGTGTGTCTGTCCTAGCGGTGGCACAACAGCAGGGCGATGTTATTTCAGGAGTCCTCCGTTCCTCTCTCCTGCCCCAGCCTCAGCTGGACCCCTGGGGGTGGCCTCTTTTCTGCCACACAGTCTGATTCGTTCATGTGTCACCAAAGCAAAAACCCACCCTTTTGAGGCAGCCGTCCAATGAAATGTGGGTCCCAGCTGTGACCCCTGGCCAGGGTTGGGAGGGACTGCTCTGAGTCACGGCCAAGGCAGAGCTGTTCTTCTGCAAAAACCCACCCAGAAAAGACCCTCTACATCTAACCCACTTGTGGGTAGAGAACTTTAGACCTATCGGGCTGTGCAGTGCCGTTCTGGGGCAGGCGTGTGGGCCGTGGTGTCTCCCTTCAAGCAGTCACACGTGTGTGTGCATGTGCCATGACTCACGCACCATCCCAGCAGCCCTGGGGGACGGGTTCACTGTGAATGTCAGAGGCAGGCAGCGGACGGTGCAGAGCAGCTTGGGGTGAAGGGGGCTCCGGGAAGTTCCCAACAGCCTCCAGAGAAGCCCGGACCTCAAATCCACGTGTACCCTAGGCCTTGTGTGGGAGAGTAGTGGACCCAATTGTGAGGGGCTGAAAGGCACTTCTGGGTGCCTGTGTGCTGACTGGAGGGGAGACTGAGTCACCGAGTGCCCCGGCAATGCCCCTTCAAATGACCTCCACACCCAGCAACTCAATTGGTCCTTAGACCCATTCAGGTCCTGCCCTGTCTCCCTCACCCGGTGCAATTCCCACTTCACGGGTGAGGAAACTGAGGCTCTTGGCCATGTGTCCAGCCCAAGTCCACTTCAGAGCTCCACTGCAGGGCTCTAGACTCCAGGTCAGGAAGGGTCAGGACGATACAAACCCACAGCCCTCCTGCATGGAACTCACACTCTGGGGCGGGACCCCTGTGCGCCTGAGCATTCCAGGAAGAGGGCCCTCCTCCCTCTCCCTGACACGCCATTTCCTTCATCCCCGCTACAAATAACGACAAATAACTCAGTGGATTAAAACGTTGAGCTCCCAGCTCAAACACCTCCTGAGGCTCCCCACCGGCCAAAAGTCAAAACCCCCAGCATTCACTGTGAGCCTCCCAGCAGCAGGCGCTGCCCGGGGCACACTCACCCCATCCCCGCCCCCGCTCCACCTGGACCCGTGTGAGCCTGCGCACTGCCAAACGCCCCTGTTCTGCCAGTCCCCCTGCCTGGAACGCCCTTCCTCTGGTAACGTTTCACTGACCCTGCTGTGAAAACTAATTGACTCTCCCGGAGAACCTTGGGCTTACTGCCCGCTCCTCCCTGATCCAAGCATTTTGTTCCTAACTCTCTGAGCACGTGCCGGACTGTAGCCTCCATCCGCGTGCTCTACCTGGTTTGGCACTCCACCTGCGAGCTCCCACCTGTGAGCTCCTCTAGGAATGGACGGGTAGCTGTGATGAATGAATGAATGAATGAATGAATGAATGAATGAATGAATGACTCCTTCCTGCAGACTAATCTCAGTAGCTCCTGCTGCAGTGCACACAGCGGGGCAAGGATGCGGGTGACCCAGGCTATGTCCGCCGTGGCTGGGACACGGTGGGCCGCAGACGGGCGCTGCCGGATGAGCCCCAGGGTGAGGGTCGCCACCACCTGGCCTGTGACCCCGGCCTGCGTTGACTGCTGGCGCCTCTTCGCCGCGGTTACTACTAGTGGCTGCTGTCCCTCGGTGAAGCCGGAGGAGACCATGGCCAGAGCGTCCACCGTGCAAGATGGTGGCTCCAGTGTCTCTGTGAATCTGTGCGGGCAGGACTGGGACGGGTGGGGTGCCCCCTCCCAGAGTTGCCCGGCAGGGGGCGGATGACCAGGGCTGTGGGCCCTGCTGGCGAAGGCAACCGCCAGCCTGGGACCAGTACCTCGGACAGACCCATCTGAGGGGTCCTCCCCAACGCACCCCCCAGAAGTTGTTCCCCAGCCCTCCGAGTCCCCAACCCGGAGGACGGGCCAGGCATGTCGGGGGGCCTAGCCACACCCGGGCTGTCAGGGAAGGGGTCGCCTACCTCTTCTCTGCCCGGAGCTTGGACCCTTTTAGTGGGGTCCCAAAATAATGGGGCCCAAAGCAGCTTGGGGAAGAGGCTGGGCGCTACCATCCTGGGGCTGAATAAACCCTCCATTTGAGGCTTACATGCTGGGTGAGGAGGGGGTGGCGGAGCCAGACGCTATGCCCCAGGGCCCCGCAAGTTGTGCGGCTCCCACCAGCTGGCCAGGGTGCGGAGAGGCGTGGGGGCCCTGGGTCTGAGACACAGTCGCCTCGGACCGCACTCCCCCAGAGCCTGCTTCCCTACGGTCAGGGTGGGAAAATACCAAAGACCTGTGTCCGTTTTTCTGTTTTTTCTGTTTTGTTTTTCGAGTGGCACTGTCCAGTAGAAGTTTCTGGGATGTTGTAAACATTCTTTGTCTGAGCCGTGTAATGCAACAGCCGCTAGTCATGGCCCACGTGTTGCTGTTGAGAATCTGAACTGTGGCTAGTGCGACTGAGAAACTAACTTTTAAATTTTTAAATTTAATTCTGATTAATTAACTAATTTATTTTTAGAGAGAGGGGAAGGGAGGGAGAGAGAAAGGGAGAGAAACATCAATGTGTGGTTGCCCCTCGTGCGCCCTCCAGCAGGGACCTGGTCCGCAACCCCACCATGTGCCCTGACTGGGAATCGAACTGGTGACCCTCTACTTCACAGTCAGGCACTCAATCCACTGAGCCAGACCAGCCAGGGCACGATTCTGATTAATTTTAAACAGCCACATTGGCTAGCAGCTACCAAATTGGACAGTGCAACTGTAGAATCGCCATCTTTCCATGCCTCCTTTCTACCTCTCTTTTGACCTTTTAGCAGAAACATTCAAGGCCTGGTAGGCATTTTTACCCCCTCTGTGGAATGGGGCAGGAGAACCAGTTTCTAGGTGCACGGAAAGGATCTGACAAACTTGGCCTTGCGCTTCCTCCCCATTCTAAAACCCTTTGGGTAATGGGCTGGACAAGGTCACTGAATTGCAGGATTTTAGGAGGAAATAATGTCAAAAGGCAGCTGTTTTAATCACCCAACAGTCACCCAAGAGCCCATTCCACTGCTCCTGCCTGAGAGCCCATGTGTCCTTACTCATTCACTCCCTAAATTTTGTGGTATATGTACTGGATTCCCTTCTCTTGGGTTCAGGGGGGAGGGGGACGAGAGAGAGACAACACCCAAATGCCAAGCAATAGAACTGCACAGAAATAAGTAGATTTGTAATCTGTGGGGAGTGCAGTGGAGGGAACAAGTGGGTTAGTGACAGAAAAGAAAGGGACTTTCTAGGAAAGGATAATGAGAAGCCTCTGAGGGGGGACTAAACTAAGCCCAGAGGGGAAATGGAGGGTGGGAACATTCTGGAAGAAAGCACAGCATGAGCACAGGCCCTGAGGATGGGAACCTGGCATTCTGGAGGAACCAAAAAAGGGCAGGTATAGCTGGAAGGGGAGGGACAAGTGGCCGCCGGCGAGGTCAGCAATGCCCGGGCCCTTGGCAGAGCCACAGCAGGATTCTGGCGCGGGTCCCGGAGCCACAGGCTGCAGTGGAGGCTTTCAAACAGTGTTTTCAAAGTCTCCTCTGGCTGCTAGGGTTGGAGTGGCTCGGGGACCGGTAAGAGTAGAAACCCAGACAGCCCCCAGGAAGCAACTGGCCCAGTCCAAGCCAGAGATGCAGGTGGCCCAGGGGAGAAGGGTGGCAGCGGTGGCAGCGAGAGAAGGGACGAGTGAGAGGTAGACTCTGGAGGTGGAGTCCACCAGGACCTGCCGATAGACCAGGTTGTGAAGAGAGGGCTGCTTAAAGGGGCACGCTTCTGCCCAGAACATCTGGGTGGGAGGATGGGCCATTTCGTGGACTGGGGACACCTGCGAGAGGAGCGTATTTTGTGGGGACACAGGGAGAGTTCCGTTAGACAAGCCAGGAAGGTGGTTGGGTGGAGAGGTGAGCTGCCCAGAGAGGTGGCCCAGACTGGGGTTGTATGTTTCGGTGTCCAGCAGAGGTGGTTTCGAACTCTTTGGACAGGCCGAGGTTGGAAACCGGGGGGCGGAAATGAAGGAACAGGCCAAGGAGTGGCAGATGTAAAGGAAAATCAGGGCATGTAGAATCTTGGAAGCTAAGAAACAAAAAAATGTGTTTCAAGGACAGCGTGGGGAGCAGTGCCAAATGCCACTTAAGAGTCCGGGGGAAGAGGACCGATGAGGTTCACCCACACCTGGTGACACAGAGCGCCTGTCCTTGCCCCAAACAGCTGTGCCCGGAATTCTACTCACCCGCCCCTATCTTACCCCCCCACTAAGTGCCAGGTACCCCACGGGGTGCTGAGTGTAATATCGGGTGGACGCGACCGTCGCTGCCTTCTCAGAGCTAGACTCATCTGGCCAGCGCCCTGAGAAATGGGAAGTTCTTTTATGTACGTAGCCAAAATAAACCCCTTCATTCTTTTAAACGACCGTTTTTTGCCGAGAGGCATCTGCATGTCCAGCCCTGTACAGAGACCTAGAAGATCCAAAAATGAACAAATGTGATTTCAGTCTTCCAGGAACCGAGCACAGAGATGCAGGGAGAACTCTGGCATCCGCACACTGTACTGTGAAGAATCACCCACGGGGGATTATGGGAGACAGGAGGGCAGGGACCAGCCTAGGGGATGTCTGAGCTACTCTCCAAGAATGAATAGGAGTTAGCCAGGGAAAGAGGAGGGGTAGGGAATTCCAGGCACAGAGGATAAAGGCAGGAGCCAAAGTAACAGTCCTGTGTGTGGGAAGTGAAAGCATGTGGAGATGGCCAGGCGGACAGACAGGAGTGACGGACAGGAGGCTCTGCGGGTGTCCAGAGGCTTGGGAGGGTCGGACATGGTGAGGTGTGTAGACTCAGGCAACAGGGCACCACTGAAGAAGCAGAAGCAGGGGAGGGACATAGGTGGGTTTGTGGGTGGCCTTGCTGTCTGGCTGCTGCGAGACAGATGAACTTTGGGGAACAGCTGCAGAGGTGGAGGCAACTGCGTAACCCGGGCGCAATGGCGCAGGCCAGAGTCTCAGTGTGGACTGTGGGGTCGGGAGGACTTGGGATCTAATCCTGCCTCCGGCACTTACTGCTTGTGGACCTCGGGCCAGTCACATAAACATAAAGCCTCGGTCTCTTCCTGTTCCAAATGAGGACAATGCCACCCTCCGAATCTCTGCAGGAGGATTCTTGGTCCCGTCTTAGAGTCACTGCAGGGCGCATAGCACAGGGCCTGAGCTTGTTCACACTCAGTACGTGGTAGTTGCTGCTATTATGGGTAGGCATGGAGAGGAGGGGACAGACAGGTTTGAGAGGTAAATCAGGAAGCAGGGTTGGCGGGTTTTGGCCATCAGCTGGACATGGCCTTCTGGTCCTGAACTGATTCTTCTGGCCTCGTACCCTGGGTGGGGCCGTAGAGTGGGGGACATGCAGGCAACCAGCTAGGTCTCTGGTCTGGGGCTCAGCCCCCCACTTCTGGGCTACCCTTCCCAAAACCGCATTACCTGCGTGCGCGTGCGTGTGCGTGTGCGTGTGTGTGAGGAAGAGAGCACCAGAGAAAAACAAATCCAGTTCCTCAGTCCTGTGGCTCCAGAAGCTCAGCTTTGTGCTTGCTTCCTTCTGTTGAAATAAATGACTGGGGACTGGAGGAATCAGGCATCCTTTGGGCGACGAGTCAGGAGGTCTGATTTGTTGCTCTGGCTCAGAGATTACTCCTGAGTCCTGAGGACCATTCTGTCTCTAGGACTCAGCCCCTCTACCTACAAAATGTGGCTGCATAGATGGCGCTGGTCTGAGTTCTGGCTGCTTCAGCTGTCAGCAGGGATCAATGCCTTGTCCTGGATGGAGGGAGAGCCTCAGGTGGGGCTCAGGCCCCCATCCCTCCCCACTTTGGATAACTGCTCTATGGCCCTTTGCGTAACCCCACCCACTCGCAGTAGCTCTTTCCCATTGGGCCCCGTCCACCCCTCAGCCCGGGAGAGCTCTGGGGCAGTGCGAACCCAGGGTGGACTCCCTGACAACCTCCCTTGTCTCTTTCATCTCCAGTCTCCCAGCTAAGTTAGATGGACGGTCCACATTAGCCGGGCAAGCTGCCCCTCTTCTGCCTCCCCACCAACTCCCCTTGTCAAGGGCGATGCCTCTGTGTGGGGGGAAGCTAAGGAAGGGGGAGGGTCAGAGCATTTGGGTGGGAGTTGGGGGTGCCCTGCCCCTCAAGCGGGAATGGTGCCCCCGGGGAAGAAACCAGCCGGAGAAGCCTCCAACTCCAACAAGAAGTGCAAGTGCTACTTCAACGAGCACTGGAAAAAGGAGTTTCCCTGGCTGGACTTCGACTACGAGAGAAAATTGATGTTTTGTCTCGAGTGCCGCCAGGCTCTGGTGCGGAACAAGCGCGGCAAAGCTGAGAACGCCTTCACCGTGGGCACTGACAACTTCCAGCACCACGCTCTGCTGTGCCACGTGACCCACCGCCAGGCTCTGGCTGTCAACCAGGGCCAGCCCACCTTGGAGGCTGAGGGGCCTACCCAGACCTGGCAAGCACCCCTCCCTCCAGGGGCATCGAGGTGGAGGCGGACCCGGCCAAAGTGGCTCTGCTGACTACCGTGAACTGCATGGCCAAGGAGGACGTGCCTGATGACCGCTGCTCTGCCCTGCTGGAGCTGCAGAGGTTCAGCCTGTGCCAGGCGCTGCTGGGCACGGAGCGTGGCGATTACTACAGCCCCAGGAGGGTGAGGGACATGCAGGTGGGTGGCAGCCAGAGGTAGGGGGAGGGCTTGGGGAGGGAGGACACTGAGCCATCTGGCCCAGTGCCAGGCCCCTGGGCAGCGGCCAGAGCGCTTCATTCATACCTTCACCGGTCAGAGCCTTCACGGAGCGCGCTCTGTGTGCCAGGCCCTGGGTCAGCTGCGGGGGGCAGCCAGACCAGGTCCTGTCCTCGAGGGCACAGCGATGCTCCCCTTGCTACCTGGGCCAGAGAGAGCAAGCTGCTGGGCCTGGGGGCGTGACTGGCCCACAGAAGTGTTTTTGATGGTTTTTACAGTGTTTTTTGAAAAACTTAAATTAGCTTCCGAGTCTAACAAAATGAAAGATTACATATAAAAATCTGGATTTGTTACTTGTACTGAAAAACTAGGTCCCGGTGCTCTCGGGGCATGACATGGTGGAGCTGGGGAGCAGGTCCATTCCCTCTGCTTTGTCCTTGGCCCAGGGCAAGCTCAGTGTCACCCACGTGGCCCCCGGCGGCATGCAAATTGCAGCTCTGTCCTAGGTACTGCCTGTGCGAGTCCTAGGGGCTGGGAGGTGGGGAGGTGACCTCATCTTAGAGATGGGAGACAGACAGAGCACACAGCTGCGGCCCTGTGTCGCTGGCCGGGAGTGGGGAGTGAACATGTCCATCAGTGAATCCCTGAGCAGCAGAGAGGAGGAGACCCCCCGGGGACAAGGCAGATAGATGAGTGATGCTGTAGTAACATGCACATAACAAACTCTGTAGAATCTTTATGGTTCATAAAGCATTTTACATTTCTTTACTATTATTATTATTTAAAGATTGTATTTATTTATTTTTAGAGAGAGGGGGAGGGCCGGAGAAAGAGAGAGAAACGTCAATGTGTGGTTGCCTCTCATGTGCCCCGAGATGGGGACCTGGCCTGCAACCCAGGCATGTGCCTTGACTGGGAATCGAACCAGTCACCCTTTGGTTCAGGAGGCCGGCCCTCAGTCCACTGAGCCACACCAGCCAGGGCGCATTTTACATTTCAACAACAAAAAGTTACATTGATAACTCACAACCACCTTTGGAGGAGATTGGGGGCACCTATTAGCCCGATTTTAGAGCCGAAGAAACAGCTCAGAGAGGTAAAATCATTTGCCCAAGGCCACACACCCAGTAAGTGGCAAAGCTAGGATTAGTCCCCAGTTCTGACGCCAAGGCCTGTGCTCTTCCTGTCACCCTGTACTATCTGCCTCTCGTTCTCAGGACGAGCCTCACCGCCCTCCCCCGCTTCTCTCTCTGGCTGTCCCAGGTAGCCATTGCCGGCGTCTTGCATGCAGAGGCCTGCCAGTGCCTGCAGGCGTCCCCATACGTGGGGCTGGTGTTGGACAACACCACGGACTGGCCCGAGTCCCCCAGTCTGGCCCTGTTTGCCACTTCTGTGTCCCCCTGTGATGGCCAGCCTGCCACCACCTTCCTGGGAAGTGTGCAACTATCGGAGGGCGAAGCCACCCCTGGCCAGCTCCTGGACGTCCTGCAGGCCTTCGACATGTCTGCACCCAAGCTGGCCTGGCTCAGCTCCAGCCTCCCCAGGGACCGCCTGGGGGTGTGGGCCTGCAGCTCCCGGCTGCCTGCCCACTGCTTCTGGAGCTCCGTGGCCTCCCCGGCCGGCCGGATCCCAAGCCCCCGGCCTACCTAGGTGAATATGAAAGTGTCCCGGACGCCCTGTTCTGCCTCCACAGTGGCCCCAGTTGCCACATGGTCCCTGCCCTCCGGGCAGCACTGGACCTTGCAGCTATGGACCTGGCAGGACCCTGGCCAGTGCCCTGGGCCTCCTTGCTGCCTATTGTGGAAGCAGTGGCTGAGGCCTGGCCTTGCCTGGTGCCCACACTGGAGGCCTCTGTGCCCACCTCGCCAACGGCTAGGGCACTGGCCCTCGCCCTGCCCCAGTTCACCTTCGTGGCCTTCACCGCCTGTTCCTGGACACTCTGCCCTGCATGCAGAAGCTCGCCTTTGTCCTGCATTGGGAAGACCTGGACTTGGCCTTGCTGCAGCCCCTGGTGATGGCAGCTGCAGCCTCTCTCCAAGCACAGCAAAGCTCCGGTGACACGCATCTCCAGGGCTTCCTGCAGGAGCTGGCATCCTCCAGCCCCGACTTGGGCGGTGGGCGCTGTACCTACCACGGCTTGGAGCTGGTTGGCTACTCCGAGGCTGCAGTCTGGGGCTTGGAGCGGGCTGTGGGACTCCTACTCTATGCCCTCACTGGACGCCGTGGCTGCGTTCGCTGCGATCTTCGATGTCTGCCTTTACCCGCAGGCGCCTGAGGAGTTGGGCGTGCCTGAGGAGTTGGGCGCACATGGAGAAGTGTCACTGCGGCTCCTGCTGCACATCTATGCCCCGGATGTGGTGCACCAGCGTGCGTTGGGCGACTTTACGCTCTTCAAGTGTGTGGTCTGCAGCCTGGGGCAGCTGAGCCCACGGGCTCTGTGCTCCAAGCTGGCATGTGCACACTCTGAGCTACAAGAGCTCTTCCCTGACTTCGCAGCCCTCGCCACCCTGACCTTGGTATTGCCCATGGGTGCTGGCCTCCTGATCAAGGTCAGCCGCAGCCAGGAGCTGTGGTGGAGGGGGCAGGGCGGAGCAGGGAAAGGCCGAGGTGACCCTGTAGTCAAGATCGCTGTGGATGGTCCCCCACTGTACGAGTTTGACTTTGCGATGGCCGTGGAGTTCTTAGAGAGTGGGTGGGGGGAGGGGCTGCTGGGATCGAAGCTCACAGGAGGGTGGCCTCCTCCTCTCTAGCCAGCCAGCCTGGGTCCCTGGGCACTCTAAGGGCGCATCTGGATTTGATGGTGCTGCACCCCGGCTGACTTACTAACTGTGGCCTTCCACTCACCTTCCCCTTGCTTCCTCTGCTCCACGCTGAGTACTAACTCAGCCCTGTGGGCTGTGGAGGAGGGGTAGTTTGAGGGGGATCTGGCAAGTGGGAAGAGATGCCAGGGTCTGGGGTACCCTAAATATGTTTCCTGACCATTCTAGAGTTGGGTGAGAAGTAGCTCACCCTTTTCCCTCTGGATTTGTCTCAAGTTTCGGCCCTGAGAAGTTGGGGATGGAGGTTCTTGGTGTGGGGGAGGAGGACTGGGTCTCCAGAATGAAGGCATCGAGGGAAAGAAGAATGGATGGGTTCGTGACTGCTTCTCAGCCCCCTGTGGGCAGCACCCCTTCAGGCGTGACTGGGGAGCCGATGGCCGTCCTTGTTTCTGACACACGGCACAGCACCCGCTCTGTGCACAAGTAACAGTTCGAGGGAGGCCGTGGTACCCTCGCTCCCCTCCCCACCACTGGGCCGCCTGAGGCTTTTCTGTGTATGACCATAGCATATAGAGACACATCAATCTATAACTGTGAAATAAACCTATCTTTCATAGCGGTCACATATAAGTCTAAAAGAACTTCTTTTCATTTTGACAGGGTCCAAAAAAGTGCCAAATGAACTGGATTTGTTTCTGTTTTTTTACTTTCTTGAAGTCTGGTTGTTCTTCCAAGTTCCTTGCCTCAGACCTGTAAGACCAAAGGCTGAAACCACAGTGCCATACCCGCCCCCCTTGCCCCCCACCCTGCATCAATCCCTCCCCCTGCCCGGGCCAGGCCCAGGGATACATACCATTGGAGGGCTTTTTGCCTCCTGCAGAAGCAGGTGAGGCCTCATCAGAGCTGGGGGACACATTCATTCAGTTTCCAAGGGTTTCCCACCCGCTGCTGCAGCCCTTGCCGGGAACAATGTGGGGGTCTGGAGTAGGGGAGTTAGAGTTAGTGAGAAGAGGGGGGGTCTGACGTTCCCCCAGGGCCCCCTGGGTTTGGGTTTAATTTACAATAAAGAGGAAACTCAGCTCATGTGCAGTCTCCATGGTGGTGTGTGTGTGTGTGTCAGAAGCCCGCCCTGACACCTCTGTCCCCTTTCTTGGCTTGACCCTGCTTGGGGGTTCAATTGGGCCCATGTAGGGTTGGGAGGTCATCCTCCTGGGCCGGGAGCTTTATGCTGTGGATTCCCTGATTATGCTTCCCCAGTAGTGGAGGAGAGAGGCACAGAGGTGGGCTGTGACCACCCTGGGCTTGGCCAGCGCTACTTGGTGAAGCGGGAGACAGGGGCTCTGCCCTGGCTCCACGCCCAGGAAGACGCCCACCAGCCTCTTCTGGCTGTGGAGGCGTGGTCGCCCTGTGGCTCCCATTTCCAACCCTGCCCTTCTCCCTCCTGCAGCAGGCCCGGCATCCAGCGCCCCCAGCCCTCTGCTGGCCTCCCTGCCCCTGCCCACCAGGCCTCTGCAGCCCCCGCTGGACTTCAAGCACTTGCTGGCCTTCCACTTCAATGGTGCCGCCCCGCTCAGTCTCTTCCCCAACTTCAGCACGGTAGGGGCTGGGCTGGTGGGCGGAGCATGCAGCCCAGTGGGGGGTGGGCAGGGAAGGGGGGCTCAGGGGGCTGCCTCTCAGAAGCTGGGTCTAACCGGAAGCTCATTCTCCCCCAACATCCCCCAGTGACTAGTTGCTCCCAAAACAGAGACCAGCTGGGTCCAGCTCTCTGGGCCAAGGAAGTAGGAGGTGCCATCGGCTCCCCCAGTTGCTGGGACGACAGGAACCATACTGCAGATTTCACTGGATTTTGGTTTAGGGACTTCTGCAAATGATTTGTGTATGCCTGTGTGCAACTGGGTTTAGTCTGTGTTTCCACAGGTCTTTGTTTGTTATTTGTGGGTGTGAGCGTGTGTGTTGGTGTCCTCTGTGTGTATGTTTGCAAACAACTCTTAGTTTCTCGGTATGTAATGTGTGTGCCTGGTTACGGGAGAGGTGTTTTGTGTCTTCATGCGGACTGTGTGTGTGTGTGCGTGTTTGGTGTGTATGGGTTGGGGTGAGGGAGCCTTTGCCTATGACTGTGTGCCATTTGCGTGTGTGAGTGTCTGCATGTCTCTGAAACTTGTAACTGTCTGTAAGCTCAGTGGTCTCTATTTTCTAAAGATTTTATTTATCTATTTTTAGAGCAGAGGAGAAGAGGGAGAGAGAAAGAGAGAGAAACATCCATGTGCAAGAGATACATTGATTAGTTGCCTCTCACATGCCCCCTACTGGGGACCTTTGGGTTCACAGGCTGGCACTGAATCCCGGAGCCACCCCAGCCAGGGCTCAGGGGCTGTCTGTGTGTGTACTTGTCTGTGTATTTCCACGTGTGTATATGTGTGAAAAACAAGCATAGTGAGCATGAATTAGACTTCAGTACAGGAACTGTAAGGCATGCCCCTACTTTTTAATTTTGAAAAATCCAAGTGTTGTCATCAATAAGCCTTGCCCCTCAGCCTCAGTCACCCTGAGAAATCTCAGCCTCCAGGGTTGCACAGAGGTCCCCAGGAGCCTGAGCCACTGGGGGAGGTCCTCTGCCCTTAGGTTTCTGCTGTCACTTGCTGACGTGCTCTGTTCAAGTGCATGGTCCCTCAGGAGCAGGTGACGTCTCTATTGTCCTGATCACTGCGGGGCCCTGCGGGTCGTTCTCTGAGGCCCTGTTCTCTTCTCTCAGGAAGGCTTGGGGAGTTTTTGACAAGCAAACCCAGATGGCTTCTGCTTTTAGCCCAACAGTCTAGGCCCTGAGGAAAGGGAACATGAAGGCTTAGTTTGAGAGAAGAAAAAAGTAGTTAAAATAAGACCAAGACACACAGGTTAATATTCCAAAGAAATGATTCTACTACTCAGGAAACCCTCTGGCTTCTCCTTGCTGTCACGGCGCCATCCGGGGCCCTCCCTCCCCTGATTGAGACTCCTCCCTCGGGCCCTGTGACAGTGGCAGAACTCACAAAATAAGCCTGATCTCCCCCTGCGCACAGGCCCAGTACAAGGCTGGGTTATGGGAGAAGAAACTCTAACAGAGGGACTCTGTCTCCTCCCTGCGTCTCCCTGGCCCCAGTGCTCTGTTCTAATGGTCGTAATTCTTGTGAATGAGAAAAAAATAAAAGCAGACCAGAGGGGCAGCAAGAGACACCAAGGTGTGATCATCAGGACATGCTTCTATCTCTCAAGGTCATGGGTGGCTAAGTTGGCTGGAGCATCGTCCAGTAACCAAAAGTTTGCAGGTTCAATTCCCCATCAGGGCACCTACCTAAGTTGTAGGTTTGATCCCCAGTCCAGGCACGTAAGATGCCCAGCCCAGGTGTGTATGGGAGGCAACCAATCAATGCTTCTCTCTCGTGGGTGTGTCTCTCTCTCCCTTACTCTCTCTACAAGCATGTCCTCAGGTGAGGATAGATCAATCAATCAATCAATCAATCCTGGAGGTCACCCTGCCTGTCATCCTGCCCATCCCCCTGCCTCCAAGCGGAAGTCCATGCTGACAGAGAAAGTCTGCCAGGCAACAGGCTGTTTCTCTTCCCGTGTCCAGCGTCACAAGGATGGGAAAAGTTATTCCTAGGGGCTGACCACTGCCCTCCTTGATAGTCTCCGGTTGTTTTGCATTTCGTACTGCTCCCCCCCAATTCTGAGGCTGACCCCAGAGTTACTGTGCCCTCCCACCTGCTTCGCAGATGGACCCAGTCCAGAAAGCGGTCATCAGCCACACCTTCGGGGTCCCCACCCCTCTGAAGAAGAAGCTCTTCATTTCCTGCAATATCTGTCACCTGAGGTTCAACTCCGCGGTGAGAGGGAGTAGTGGGAACAGGCTGAGGGGGGGGGGGGACTGGGCAGGGAGAGGGCTGGAGATGGGGCTTCTGGGGCCAGCTGCGGGCTCTGTTCTCCATCCCCGGCTGCAGAAGAGGCACTCACAGCCCTTTATTCATCCATCCTCTTCTCTGCTCAGAGTCCTCTGCCCCTTCCTTCCCTAGTCCCCCTGGGATCCCACTGCCCTTCCCTGTACTTCTCTCCCGTGTTCTGAGTCCTACCACGAGAGAAGACTGCCCCTCCCCACTCTGGGTCTCAGGGGCTGCCCTGGCAGCTTCTAGTTTGGAGCCGAGTTCTTAAAGTACCTGAGAGTTTGTGGAATATGTTCATGCCTCTCACCTTCATTAGTTCTCACGGTACATCCGTGAGGTGGATAGAGGTTCAGTGATCATCCCCACTTTTCGGAGGAGGAAACTGAGTCTCAGAGAGGTTAAGCAACCTGCCTGAGGCGATACAGCTGGTAAGTAGAAAAACTGGGATCTGAACCCAGGCCTGGCTGGCCCCCAGGCCCTGCATATTTTCTGCCGCGGCCTGCGCCTAAACGGTGAAGGAGCCCTGCTCTGGCCTCCCAGGGAAGGCTCGCCTTCTGTCCAGGGAACTCTGGGGCTCGGGGAGATGCTCTCAGCTGACCTGTTCTGGTAAAAGTGTCCGGAGGGGGCTGTATTTACTGCATTGGGGAGCAACAAGCAAGGACCACTGGATGAAGGAGGGAGGGCACTGCCAGGCCAGATTTGGGGGTTCCCTTCAGGCTTTCAGGTTGCAAGGTGTAAACGAGCTGGAGAGACTTCACTCCAGGAGAGAAAAAACGGAACCACATACCCCAGAACGGGGGGAGCTCTGTTTTCCCCATTTGTGCATTTATTATCTTGGCCACTAACATGCATCGAGCACCCGCAGTATGGATGAGGCACCTACACAGGCTCTCATTTAATTCTCAGGGTCCCGTGAGGTCAGTGTGAGCACAGAGGTTGTGGGTGAGGAAACTGAGGCTCACACAGGCGAGGCGACTTGCCCGAAGATGCACAGCCACTCAATGGTGGGGCCGGAATTTAAAGCCAGAGGCCGCTCGCCTGGGAGCCCTGGGATGAGAGTGTGTTCCGTAAACTTCAGGGCCATGTGTACTCTGTGATGGCAATGGCAATGACAAGGATTCGCCCCTGTGTGACCTGCCCCCTGCCTGGGGCCAGCTCATGGATGGGACATGTAGACTCAAGAGAATGAATGGTGACCCTATGCCCTCCCTACCCCAGAACCAGGCCGAAGCACATTATAAAGGCCACAAACATGCCAGAAAACTCAAGGCCATTGAAGCCGCCAAGAGCAAGCAGAGGCCCCAAACCCGGGCCCAGGATGGGACGCTGGAGTCCCCAACCCTACCTGTAGCCACTGGAGCCCCCACAGAGCCACAGAGCAAAGGTCAGTCCTGAATTCTCCTCCCATCTCCCCACTCTCGGTCTAGTTTCTGATGAGGAGTTGAGAGATTTTTTAAAAACTGTATTTCTTTATCTTTAGAGGGGGGGAAGGGAGGGAGAAAAAGAGGTAGAGAAACATGATTAGCCATTTCTCTCATGTCCCCAAATGGGGACCAGACCCACAGCTCAGGCATATACCCTGATTGGGAATCGAACTGGCGACCCTTTGATTCGCAGGCTGGCACTCAATCCAGTGAGCTACAGCAGCCAGGGTGAGAGATGTCTTCTTATTTTTGCTTATATTGCCATATTCCTACGTAGAGGAAAGGGACACACATCACAAGTGGGGGACCCAGTGACTCCTCCTATCTGAGTATATGAAGGTCGAGAAGTACCTCTCAAGCACCCAGAAGCCTCCCTTGGCCCCCTTCCAGTCACCCCGTTTTCTTGGGTGTCTGTAATGAAGGACCACTAACCGAGTGACTGAAAACCATTGAAATTTATTTTCTCACCATTCTGGAGGTCAGATGTTTGAAAGCAGCACATCAACAGGGTCAATTCCTTCCTGGGAACTGAGAGGGAGAATCTCTCTCTCTCAGGTCCAGGAAGAAGCGAGAAGTTTTTTCTTCCCCAGAAACTTCTTCCGAGGAGGAAGTTTCATGCTCCTCTTCTGGCTTCTGGTGGTTGCCGGCAGTTCTCGGCACGCCTTGGCTTGTGCCCCCCCATCTCTGCCTCCGTCCTCATGGCTCGCTCTCCCGTGTGTCTGTCTCCTCACGTGGTGTCCCTGTAAGGACCCCAGTCACTGGATCAGGGCCCACCCTAATCCAGTATGACTTCATCTTAACTAATTTCACTCTGCAAAGACGCTCTTTCCAAAATAAGGTTGCATGCTGAGGTTCCAGACGGACATGAATTGTGGGGTGACACCCTGCAACCACCTATACCCTTACGCCCAGAGTACCTACGATCCTGGCTTTTCTCGGTGTACACAGTTTCGCTAAACCGTGTAGAACGTAGGCTTCTGCGTCTGGGCTTAGTTCACCTTCCCTGAATGTCCGTGACAGGCATTGTGAGGTTCTCCCGTGCGGTTGCGGTGGCAGCACTAGTCTGTCCTTTTCCGTTGCCGTGTAGTATTCCACTGCATGGCCATGCAGTGGGTTTTTAAAAACCTTTTCTCCTATTGATGGACACTTGAAGTTTCCAGTTGTTGCTATTATGAATACTGCTCGCTGAACATTCTGGCACACTTTTTGATTTCCTTCTATTTAACTGCTAATAACTAGACTCTCAAGGCAGTGACGGCTTTCTGAGATTACTCTGTCTGACTTAATCATTTCAAATGGGGAAACCGAGACCCAAAGAGGCCCAAGTCTGCCCAGTGAGTTGGGATGGTACGGCGGGGTCTGGAGTTCAGTGCTGGTGGCGTCTGCACCAGTGACCTGTGCACTCGGCCACACCACCCCTAATGTATTGGTGTTTAAAATCATGGTCTCGCCCTGGCTGGTGTAGCTCAGTGGATTGAGCGCGGGCCTGCGAACCAGACAGTCGTGGTTCGATTCCCAGTCAGGGCACATGCCTGGGTTGCAGGCTGGTTCCCTGCAGGCCAGTTCCCAGCAGGGGATGCATGAAAGGCAACCGTACATTGATGTTTCTCTCCCTCTCTCTGTCCCTTCCCCTCTAAAGATAAATAAATAAAATTAAATTAAAAAAAAAAATCATGGTCTCCAGAACCAGCTCAGGCCTCACCTCGGTGCCCAATGCCTTCCATTTCCCCAGCACTTCCTGCAGACCCCCCGCCTGGCCCCCCACTCCAGCCACCACTGACCCTGGACCCAATACCCCGGGAGCTGGCCCACTCAGAACTCTTGGATGCGGCCTCCTCTTCCTCTTCTTCCTCCTCCTGTCCGCCCTGCTCCCCAGAGCCCGGGAGAGAGGCACCAGGGCCTGAGCCGGCGGCAGCAGCTGCCGGAAGTGGTGTGAGTGGGGAAAGCGGGGGTGAGAAGGGGCGCCTCTACTGCCCCACGTGTAAGGTGACCGTGAACTCCGCCTCCCAGCTTCAGGCTCACAACACAGGTCAGTGAGTCCCGCCAACTGCAGATGGGGAAGGGGCGGGGCGGGGAGGCCGCCTCTTCCCAGAGGTGGGCTGACTGGGGTTTCTGGGCACTTTGCCGAAGGGCTTAGTGACAGGGGCATTGTGCTCAGTTGTTACCGGGCAGGGCATCTCAGGTCGTCCCACTAATGCTTGCAGAGGGGTAGCTGGGAGGAGAAGCAGGAACTGGAGGGTCACTCCAGACGACAGGAGACACCTGGTCCATCTCTCTGAAGGCCAGACCCAGAGGGAGGGGCTGAGATGAGAGAAGGCAAGCTGACCGGTTACACTACAAGAGCTTCCCTGGGGCAGGTTGGCTGGAAGTGAGAGAAACCTGGAGGACCTGGTGGAGACGGGAAAGAGAAATCTCCCATGGCGGCCGTGGGGATGTGTGCCGCGCAGCCTCGCAGCTAATGGGACGACCGAGCTGGTCTAGTTTGGATGGGTCTCTGCCTCATCGCAGCCTCTCTTCTGTGCTGATAGACCGTCCTCTTTCCTTCCACCAGGAGCCAAGCACCGGTGGATGGTGGAAGGTCAGCGAGGGGCTCCCCGGAGGGGCCGGAGCCGCCCGGTGCCCCGGGGAGGAGCTGGACACAAGGCCAAGAGAGTGGCTGGGGCTCGCGGGGGCAGGCAGGGCCCCAGCCCCCCTTTTCATTGTGCCGTCTGTCAGCTCCAGGTCAATTCAGAGACGCAACTCAAGCAGGTGGGAGAAGGGAGGCCGGGACTAGGGTTGGCGTGAGGGAGTGGGACCAGTGCCAGGGGAGGGGGACGGAGGTCGGCTGAGGGGAGAAGGTGGTGGTGGAGCAAGGCCAGGTGGAGGACAAGGAGCCGGGCTAGCAGGGCAGTGGGCTCCCGGAGGGCGAAGGCCAATTCTTATCTTCCCTTCCCAGGGCCACCCCAGCGGATGCTCAGTAAATGTAGGTTTGTTGTGTGAATCGTGGGTAGAGAAGGATGAGCTAGTCACGGACGGTGGGGTAGTTGGGGGTCCTTGGGCTTCCTCATCTTGTTCCCAGTCTGTCTGTCTGTCCATTAGCACCTGAGCAGCAGGAGGCACAAAGACCGCCTGGCCGGGAAGCCCCCCAAGCCCTCCAGCCAGCACAGCAAGCTGCAGAAGCACGCGGCGCTGGCTGTGAGTATCCTCAAGGTATCTGTCTCCAAGCAACGGAGCTGGGAACCCAGTCAAGTGGGGGCGGGGAGTGGGAAGTGGGGGCCAGCTGGGGGGCTAAGGCAGGAATAAAGCCACCCCCCACCCCTTCCAGGCTGCCCGGGCAGAGAAAGAGCTGGGGTTGGGTTTTTAGCTATCTCAGGATCTGCCCGGAGGAATTTCCGGGGAGGTGGGCCTGGGTAGGAATCTCAGGGGCAAGAGCAAGGGGTGGGGCGTGCCATCTCCTAGAAACCATCTCTGCCTCCACCCAGCACAGCCTCCTTCCGTGGCCCATCATGATTCTCCTCCTTCTGGGCAGGAAGACAGGTGGTGGAGAAAGCCCTTTGGAATGAATGTTTGGGGGTGGGAAGGGAGAGGGTTTAGTTTTGGAACCCTAACAGGCATGTTTATCCTGCCTCAAAAGGCCCTAGGACAGAGCTCAGCGTGGGGGGCGTTTTCCGGGGCCAGGCTGTGCCTAGTCTTCTCTCTCCTTTGCAGTCTAAGCTGGCCTTGCAGAAGCAACTCACCAAGACGCTGGCAGCCCGCTTCCTGCCCAGCCCGATCCCTGCCACGGCCGCGGCCATCTGTGCCCTGCCAGGCCCCTTGGCCCTCCGGCCTGCCCCCACTGCGGCCACCACCCTCTTCCCGGCTCCCATCCTGGGCCCAGCTCTGTTTCGCACCCCAGCAGGGGCTGTCCGTCCTGCCACGGGACCCATCCTCTTCGCCCCCTATTAGCCCTCCTAGGGAGGCCAGGGCCGACTTCCCAGCAGTCACTCTCCCCAAGATGCCTCGGTTCCTCCATCCTCCGGGGAACTTTTTACAGCCTAGGGGCTCCTGACCAATCGAGGTAGAGCTGGGCTCCTTCCAAGGGCAGCTGCCCCTCATTCCATCTGGACTGGGGATTCAACTCATAACCCCTGGCCCCAGGGCCACCCTCACCCTCATGTCTCTAGCCTCCTCTGGCTAGACCTGGGCTCCCATGCATTTCCCAGACTGACTTACAGGGAGCAAGCAGAGAAATCCCAAAGGTCTATGCAAAATCCAGCCCCAGCCTCACGGTGCCCTCACTTCCCCCACTCCAGACCCATACGCCCCTGGCCAAAGGCCCCAGAAACCTTAGCTTCTGGCCTGGGGACAAGTATGTGCCTGACCTCCACTGCCATGTGCTGGCGAGGCCCTCCCCACTCACTGGGTTCTCTGGAGAGGGGCTGGAGATGAGGGGTGGGCTGGTAGTCGGCTCAAAGGGAAAAGGACAGGATGACCCTGGGGGCGTGGTCAAGACTGGAGGGCAAGGGAGCGGTGCTGAGGGGGAGTATGGCCCTGCGGGGGATGGTGCTGAAAGCTTCCGGGGGGTCTTCATCTGCTTGAAAGGGATGGGGCTAGGCCAGGGTGGTGAAGATGATGTTCTGCCTGGGCCCAGTTCTAACAGAGAAAGGGATCAACCCCCTCTTAGCCTTTTACTGATTTTCCCGAACCCCAGCTCTGGGGTGGGAAGCCCTGGGTCTTCCCCAGACTAGAGACCCAGTGAACACCGAGTCCCCCAGGGGTCCCAGACAAAGAGCCTTCCTCTCTAGCTCTTTACCCAACTGGTCCCCAGCACTAAATTCGGCCTTCCCTCCTCCCAGCCAGCACCCCAAGCCTCCCTCACCGTGAAGCCGAGTGTTGGGATCCAGCCTGACGGTCCCACAGACCCAGTGGGCTGTCATCAAAGTAAATGTCACAACCCCCGTCCTGCCCCAGCGCCTCTCGCCTTGCCCCCAAATACGGGACTTTGCCAGTATCCAACTGTATATTTTTAAAAAGATATTTCCAACTGGAGATAAGGGGGGAGTGGGAGGGAAACTTTTTGATAACAGTTGTGGTTTTATTGTGTCCAATTGCATTAATAAATGAACATTAAACCCAAGCCTATATATGCCCCAACTTCACTCACCCAGCCCCGGGCGCTTGCCCCCGCTCACCCCTCCTGCTTTGGGAAGAAGGGACATGCACTGGAGGTGGCCTGGCTGTGTCCATTAGAAGCACAAAGTGGCCACAGGAAAGTTGTGGGTCATAAGCTCACTTTGGAGCACGTGGAGAGAGCAACTGCCCTTCTGAGCCCCAACAGACCTGTCAGCTCCTGGGAAGCTGCGACTCGTGTGCCTTGTTCTGTTGAGGCATCTGAGGTAAGAAGGGCTAGAGGAGCACCTTGTCCAGCCTTCACCATGGCAGCATATTCGTTTATAACAGGAGATTTATAAATAAAGTCCAGCTGAAAGCTGAAAACAACCACAGGAGGTGGGTGAAGACCAGTGGCTATGGGTGCAAGGTTCCCCATTGGGCACTAAGCAGCCATTCTGGCACCTGGAGTGCGCCCCTGCCCCCTGGTGGTTGTCAGGGGCAGTGTCCCAGCCTCCAGGGCGGGTGGGCATAGCACCTTGAAGAGAGAGAAGCAAAGGGTAGGTACATACACACAGTCAGATGGCCCGAAGCCATGTGTGTTATAAAATCACAGGACGGGAGTGGATCTCGGTCACCTAAGAAACTCATGTCACCGTACAGATGAGAAAACTGAAGCCCAGAGAGGGGAAAAGCCTTGCTGGGTCACAAAGCCCACTGGTGACTCAGCCCATGAGGCCCATCTGCTCTGTAAGCAGGAAGAGGAAGCGAAACGATGGCGGGAAGATGTCAAGTAGAAAAACCACACTTCCCGGGAGGTTGGCTCCTTCCAGCCAAGGTACAGACAGGAGGAAGGCCAAAGGTCAGGGTGCTGGATGAGGAGGCACCGCCAACACTAGTATGCTCACACACACACACACACACACACACACACGAGACCTGGGTGCCCTCTCCCTGGAGTCCAGGCGAGTGCTGTGTGTGTGCTGTGTGCATGTATGTGTGTGTGTGTGTGTGTGGCAGAAGCCTAGAGGTGTGGGACCTGTGATCAGAACCAGACCCCAGACTGGGCACTTTTGCATGGTAGCTCTGCTTCCCATTCCAGGACAGGTGGAAGGGGCACCGACCCACAACTGCCCTAGGTCAGAGAGGGGCAGATGTGATGAAAGCTGGGGTGGGGGCACTAACCTAGACTATTTGCATTTCCCGGAGTGGGGAGGGAGCCAGAGTGGCCTAGCCTGGGACAGCCCGGCTGCCCGCGCTAGCAGGACCTTCCCCTCCCCCCCCACCCCGACCCATCTTCCAAAGCCCCGGAAGCTGGACTGGGGTTGGGAAGGTGAAGAAGGGATGGCAGCTCTTCAGCCATCCAAGGAGCCGCTGCCCTTGTTCTTGCGGCTGAGGGGGAAGGCGGACTTGCTCTGGGGCTGGGTCATCTTGCTGGCCAGGTAGATGAAGGGCTCCAGCAGGGAGCGGCGGTCGGCCACAGAGACCTCCCACAGCTTCACCTTCTCCGACTTGGCCCAGTGCTGAGCCACATCTGCGTCCACACGCCGCTGCTCCTGCAGGTCACACTTGTTGCCAAGGACCACGATGGTGACCTGGAGAAGAGGGATGGAGTTCGGGCTTGGGGACATACCATGGACCTTAGGAATGGGTGTGACTCCACCACCTAGGAGTCCTAAGATAAGGAAGGTCTTAATGGCTTGTGTCTCATCTCTTCCTCTATTAGAAATCAGAGTGTGTGTGTGTTGCAGGAAATCGTTGCTTTTCCCTTTCCTTCCTCTGTTCCGATTCTGGCTTCCTCCTGGCCCTCTCACCAGGAGTTCTACTACAAGCCCCGAGTCACCTACACCTGCTCACTACTAGCTGTCAGTTCACTTTTGGCTAAGTCACTGGTGAGGAAGCACACCCACGGTGCCTGCAGCTTGAAGAGGGACTCGAGAAGAGAAGGGTTTTCACAACTCAGAGTACAGGACCACTGTAAACACAGACTAGTGTTTACCACTAGTGGGCCTCATGTGGTAGGTCAGGGACCTCTAACACTAAGGAGAAGCCTCTCCGGTTGAGCCGTCTAAGCACGGGGACACCCCCATGGCTGAAGGAACCCTCTAGTGGCCTCCATCCCTCCTCCAGCTCCTAACCCAACTTCTGGAACACGAAGGAAAAACAGGGCCACGCCACGCCTCCCAAAGCGAGCCCAGGGCTCCCTCCACCGGTACTCCCTCCCATCCGCACCTCCTTCTTGTCCTTGGATTTGTCGATTTCCTTCTTGAGCAGCTCCACGCGTTGGAAGGACTCCCGGCTGTCAGTGCTGTAGACCAGGACGTAGCCGTCGGTGCAGGAGAAGCAGTGGCGGGGCAGCTCCGCCCCGTCTCGGAGCCCCCGGGTGTCATAGAAACGCACCTGCTCCCGCACCCCCCGGTCGGTCTCGATGGAGCCCACGTAGATGTCCTCCTGCGTCTCAATCATCTCAGAACCTGGGATAAAGCGAGAGCGCTCGTGTGTAGGGAGGAAGCAGACAGGAAGCATGAGTGACTGAGTGTGCGCTGACAGGCTGCTCAGACAGGGAGGGAAAGAAACGTGGGGGCTGAGGAGAGGGGGGCCAGACAGAGTCTGGCAGGCCTGGAATGATTCGGGGAAACCGACATGAGTCTCATGTTCACACCGCGCTGGGCAAAAGTGAAACCTTCCTCCTCATCCTGGACAGTGGGATTCCTTCCTCCAGACCTAGGTGTTGTGGGGCTGGAGGGCATGGTGCAGACACTTCACTCCAGAAGCAGATTTTTAGCTTCTCTCTCTGTGTGGTCAGATCCTGCACCTTATTCTTTAAGTTCTTCCATCATTCTCCCACGCCCCCCACCCCCCCACACTCACCCACCACATGGTTCCCGTACAGAAGCTGCTCCAGGATTGACGTTTTGCCCACAGATGCCTGGCCACACACCACCACCTTGCAACTCTTCCCCATGCTTAGCCTTCAGCCTTGAAGAAGAGAAGCACACCGGGTGAGGTGGGATGGACCCGGAGGGCAGACCTGCCATAGCTGAGAGCCCGGGTTCCGAACTGCATGTCCAGTCTCAGCGGTTCAGCACTGTCTCCTACACTAGTCAGGGTGCATGTCACAAGTTATGGTGCCTACGTCCACTACTGCCCAGAGAGCTGTGTTTTACTCATCTTTATTACGCCCCCTGCCCAGCCAGTAACTGCTGGTGGGAGGCACATGATGTCACAGAAGTGGGAAGAAAGACGCTGGTTTAAGTGAAACGCTGGCCAGACTCCTCTCTGTGCACAGGACTCAAGACCAGCTCCTGAGGGGAGGCTGTGCCCAGCTTCCTCTTTTTAACCATGACCCCACGGAGAAATAAGCAGAAATACTATTTTACGTGGATACGTTTAAAGCTATTCTTCCTAGTGAACAAATAACGAGACTACTGTATTTTGCTTTCCTGTGTAACTTATCTATGCAATTAATCCCCTCTGATTCCTAGTCAAGTTCATGGCTAAGATGAAGACCATCTTAGCCATGGACTTGAAAGAATGGAGCGAAGGAATCTAAGTGGTGATAAAGGGGCTCCGGAAAGGAGACAATTTCTGCCGCCTCTGGATTGACAGACCCAGATGAGAAGGCTGAGACACAGAAAGCCCTTCTCTGAAGATGTCCCAGAAATCCCGAAGGCATTCTCAAACGCAGGCTTCCCAGAAGCAGCCCCAGACTGACTCCTCCCGAGAGCAGACTCAGAGGTCACTCCCCACAAAGGTTCCAAACAGAAACCTCTCTGGGGGAAACTTCTCATTACCGACCCTCCTACCCCCGCCCAAAGGGCCCGGTATAGTGAGTCCCACGATTAATAGATACCCCAAGACAGACAGAAACGGGGCTTTGGCTCTGCCACGTAAAGCGGCCCCTACGCGGTGGCCGATCCCGGCCTTCCAGCTCCGTACCTCCCAGGGCCCTGGCAGCACCCGGGCCGGGACCCAGAGACGCCCGGGGACCAAGGGAGGGGCCGCACAGCCACGGGACTCCGTTCTTCCGGGTCGACTGGGCTTGATGCCGCCACGCCCCTCCGCCACCGGCAAGACGAATTCCTGCGGCAAAGAGCGGGCGCCGTCCGCCCAGCGCCCCCAGAGGCCGGCGGGGAGAATGACGGCCGAGACCCTGACTGGAGGACATGGTACTAGGCTCTTTGGACGTGGGGTGCCTTTGTTGTGTCTTATGCCCAGATGTTCTTTTTGTAAAGGCTAAGACAGTACAATAATACTTAATTTATCCGGTCGTTTAGTCATCAAGTGTATTGTGAGCGCCTATTCTGTGCCAGCTATAGGACCACGTAGCTGGAAAAGCGGTCGAATTAGACACTGTAGCTGCCTGTCAGAACGTCACCATCTAGAGGAGCTAGACATCTAATCCAAAAATTACAGAACAGCATGGTAAGAACTATTACAGAGGTGCTATGGGAGCACAGAAGAGGGACATTTAACTCTGGGGGGGTGGAGGTGGGCATCACGGAGAACTTCCTGGATTAGGTCATGTCCGTGCTAAGTTGGAAGGGCTTGGGAGGAAGGGTAGAGAAAGCATGGCAAAGATTCATGGCATTTTTCTGGAACTACAAGTGCTTGGCTTCAATACTGATGGTAGAAAGGAACCAAATAGTCCAAGGCCTCATGCAGGAGGCCAAGGGTTTCTAACTGTATTCTGACAGCAGTGGAAAGTCATGGGTAAATTTCAGTGAAATAACAAGATAAATTTTTGCTTTCAGAGGGTCATCCTGGCAGAAGACTGAAGATTGGAGAGTGATAAGACTGAGGTACCAGTCAGGAGACTTGGTAGTATTCCAAGTTTTTAAAAAAGTGACGAGAGCCTGAATTGGGATGGAAAGGAGATAGATTTGGGAGACTTTTGGTAGGAGAATCAACAAGACTTGGTGATAAATTGGGAGTCAGGAGTGAGAAAGAGGGAGGAATGCATGATGTCTTCCATCTGTCTCATTTGATGACCAGGAGGAAAATAGTGAATCCATTCAACAAGATAAAGAATTCAGCAGAAGAGAATCAAGTACAGCATTTGTTTTGTCTGTTGTTGAGGGGTGGGGTGAGAATAACGAGTTCAATTTAAATATGTTAAGCTTTAGGGACTTGTGAAACATCTAAACGATTCCACTGGAGAGCTGGATATACAGCTCCAAGCTCAAAAGAGTGGCCTAGACTGGGGACACCAACTGAGTTGACAGTCACCAACAAAGTTAAAGCTGTGGGTGATGAGGTGGCTCCGATGCAGAGAACACAAAGCAGGAAGATGGGGAAAGAATGCCCCCCTGCAGTGGCCAGGTTTTGAGCTACTGGCAGTCTGGCAGGCGGTGAGTCTGTGCCTTCCCGACTCTGAACAGGGTCAGTAGGCACCTTGGAGAGGGTTGCATACATGACCTCTTTCTTCCAACCCACCTGGCCACTCCCATTCTCTCCTAAACTAAGGGTGAATTTGGTTTCAGGTTCCTTGGCACTCTGGGGGGCAGGGACCACGCAAGCAGTTTATGGGCAATGGCACATAGTTTTACTGAAGGAAGAGAATAAGATCCCTTTGAAATTCCCTTGCCCCCTTATATAGTTCCCTGTGGCTTTAAACTCAAACTCCCTCAATTTAACCTCGGTAAGCCCCAACTGAATTCAAGTCTACACATATTATTGGTTGGGGTGAGGTACTACAAAGATGATTAGGTTGTGTCCCTGTCCTAAGTTCCCAATTCAGACTGCATTCAGCAAGACAAGCCTGCTGAGCAGGGAGTTTTATGAGGAGTGGGGACACTGGGGCACTGGGGTAGGGACATCACCCCATGAGCTGCTGCCTTATAAACGCTAGGGCAGGGTCTGGGGCGCTGTGCCACTCTTCCTAGGCCTAATGCTGAGACGGCACTCCCAGGCGGCTGACATGAAAGCAGCATCATAAAAGGGTCAGCGTCATTAGGGTGATGAACCAGTTGGTGCTTGGAGATCCAGAGGGGGATGAAAGGCGCGGGGTGAAGCCGTCCTGCGTTCCCCTGGCTTGGCTGGGCAGGGCTACCAGGGGCCGATGAAAGCTAGGGGCACCGGGCTCAAAGTGTCTCTTCTCACCTTTCCCGGGAGGAGGCTGTGGATACACTCCAAGGTCGGGAAGGTAGTAACTTCTTTTCCTTCAAAGTCCTGGGTGACCGGGTCCTCACCCAACTCGGACTCCCCTGAACCTTACAGAAGACGCGCCAGGATTGGAAGTTGCTATGGCAACGAAGCTCTCGGAATACTGAGGAAAGCCAAGGCAGAGAGAGGAGATACCCTCCTGGACCCCCTTTCGATCCATAGTTAAAGTGGCGCCCCCCACGTCCAGGAACCGTCCCTGGGGTCCCGCCGCGGCATGGAGACCACCGTGGACCTCCGGGGACGGGAGGTCGCTCTGGCCCCAAGCGGAGCTTCTCGCTGGTAGACGAGCCCGAGGGAACCACTCTGGGCGCAGCGCGGCCGAGCTGCTCGATGGTCCGACCGGAAGTGCTCTGCACCGCTGGCCTCCCACCCGGCTCTCTGGTCTCGGCGGTAAGATGGCGGCTGCCGCGGAGTGCGATGTGGTAATGGCGGCGACTGAGCCGGAGCTGCTTGACGACGAAGGGGCGAAGAGGTAACCAGGTAGCAGGGTAGTGGAAGGGGCGAGCTTCGGCTCCGTGGCTCCGGGTAACCCGTCCCAGCCAGGATGCAGCTCCCAGCTGGCTGCGATGCCCCGCCCTCCGCGGACCCCCCTCACCCCAACGCACGCTCGCGAACCAGTCCGGATGGACCCCCTGAAGGGGCGCTCTCGGAGGTCGGACCTCCCCTCCTGCTTCCGCCTGGCTGGGGAGTTGAGGCGTCGCGCCCTTCTCCAGCAGAGAAATGTCGTCCCTGCGGTGGAGACTGGGTCTTTGAGGGAATTTGAGGTCTGTGTCGGCGTGGGGGAGGCGGCCCGGCGACCGGGAGACCTTCCTGACGTCATCCCCGACCCCCGCCTTCACTTCTGTGCATTGTTGTCGATCAGCACTTTGCATCTCCACCGCCCGTGCTCGCCTCACTCTTTTCTGCACTGATTACACCCCAGCGAGCACTAGTCTGGGTCCGAGGTGATTCTGTGTCTCTATTATTGACCTGGTCGGCCCCTACCCGCCTCCCGCCCCCCATTACCCCAGAAGTCCAAAATGAGAGAAGGAAGGAAGAATGAGGGGCTTGTTTTGCTTCTACAGGACAAATTCTTTTCCCTCCATCCGCCCCTGCCCCCACCCCAGGTAATATCTTCGTTCTTCCCAGGACTACGATTCCTCCTTAAGTTAAGTGGGAAGGAAGGGGGCAGCTGCTTGGGCGCTGTTGACACTGCCGGGCAGCTGCAGTGGCTCAAGATTGCCAGGTCGGACTAGCCAAGGGAGCTGCTGAGTGAGTGTTTTTCGAGAACACTCTGGATTCTGGCGACATCGAGGGCAGGTTGTTGGAAGTGGGGTTGGAACGCAGTCCTGGGTAGACGCGCTTGTCCTAATCCCTGAAGCAAAGCTAACCAGAAGGTTCTGGAAGTTTATCCCTTTCTTATCCGCTGCAGATTCATTGATTGTAGCCCTCTCAGGCTCCTTCCCACAGGTTTCGTAGCTTTATACCAAGCCCATTGGGTCTTCAGCCTGGGCGGTTTGAGGTGGTGATGTAAAATTAGTGGGTGAGGTCTGAACTTGGGATTCTGAGGTTTTTGCCATCGAAATTGGAAACGGAAGATGTGTTCGGTGAGGAAGGAGTCAATGTCAAGCAGAAGGGTGGTCGCTGTAGCCAGTTTTCCCAGTTCGGGACCTGGTGGAAGTGAGAGACTGGCAAGGGCAGCAGGTCCTTGGGATGTCGGAGGAGTCCGTGTTCCCGCGTGCAGGCTCATCTCGTGTCGGAGGCCAAGTGGTACCAGATTGTTCCCAGGGATTGGACCTCGGTGTACCAGCCTCGGCCCTGGAGTTCTTGCTAAGAAAGAATCCAGAGCCAGGACTCCAATACAAAAGTAAAGGTGTGTTTAGAAAGTCATAGAGGTGGAAGTGAGCTGTGGAAGAAGTCAGCCATCTGAGCGGTGTGAGCTCAGGAACAAGTTACAGGGGCAAAAGGACGGTAGGAGGGTAGGAGAGAGAGAGGCAGGGAAAGGTAGGGCCTGCTCCAGAGAGTGCTGCTCCAGGTCCTCCCTCTTGAGGTCAAGGACAGATCCCAGTATAGTATTCGTCAGTTTTCCAGGTTATTCTTGCAGAGTCATCATCTCTACTGACTAGGAAGGGGTCATTAGTCAGTGCAGCTGGTCCTGATGTGAGACGTGGCTTCATTTGTCTGGTTTTGCCCCTTTTCTGGGCCTGGGCCCAAAGCACAGCTGAGGCCTAGATACAGTTGATGTGGGTCAGAACTTCATTGTCCTGGGGGTGGAATGCTTAAGGGCCATTCACCAGCACCCAGGGGGAGGAAGGGTTACCCTGGGGTGAGGCTCTTGTTTTCCCAGTTTTGCCTGTAGGCACCCAGGGCTTTTTGCCCTGATGACCTTCTGTACTTGGCCCATCACCTTTGCTTGGTTCCTGTCTGTCCAACTGCCCTCCACACTTGGTTTTGAGTTTTCACATCAGCCTTAGTTCTTTCCAGGTATTTAGGGCTAAGCATCATCCGCATCACTAAGGAAGTGTAAAATGGAACAGAAGGCTACCACCAACACAGACCTTAAATTAATTGTCAGGTTAACTTCATGTGAAGAGCTCTGTGGTTCTTTGCATTGTAAATAGGGCCTTGGGCTGTAGGGAACTTCAACTCATTCTACTCAGTGTAAATGTCTGATGGAGGGACTAGCCCTACTTTGGGTTCCTCTTCAGAGCCCCCTATTTAAAGCAAATCCTTTTTCTTAAAAAAAATTTACAGCCTTAGAGGATATTTTATCATAAAGTTACAGTAAATGAACCAGAAATATTAGGAAACAGAACTGGCGATGCTGTCATGTTGCTGCATTGCCCCAGACATGGCGGTCGGTAGCAGCAGGACCACAGAACAAGGGAGGGTGTTGGCTGCTGTGAGCTGCCCTGTTTCATGGAGTTTAAGATGCCATTGGCTGTGAACACACAATACAGACAGATGATGGATTACAGAATTGACACCTGAATATAATTTTATTGACCAGTGTCACCCCAGTACGTTCAATAAAAATTAAAAGTAAATAAAATAAGAAATGTAAAAAAGATGTCATTGACTGTAAAATGTAGTCATTTCATCTACCACTAAGAAGAAATAACTATAAATTCAACTATGAAAAAGGCATTCTTACTAGACTTAGAGTTATAAATATTTATGTATTTTGAACATAATAAAACAGACGTTTATTATACTTCACTTAGGTGAACAAATCACAAAGAAAATATAGAAATAATAAAAGTCACAGTTTGACTTTCTGCCGTCCTTAAGAAGAATCTGTTAGTAAGAAAAAGCCTTGTTTATGTATGGTTTTCCAATGCTGAAAATGGAGTGGGAATTCAGGAGTTTTGGAGTAAGGTGCTTTATATTTTTTCATGAATCTCGGAATCCTCCTGTGTGGCCACAGCAGAGGGCAGGGATGGGAGCATCCCTCATAACTGCCCTTTCCTACCTGGCTTGAAGTGCCAGTTGGCCAAGTTCACATCTCCGGAGACAGTTTTATTACCAGTTCACTTGGGGACTCAAGAGTTGGTGGGTCTCTCAGGTTGATTTTTATGAAGCCCAGCGAGGACTTCCTTGCATCCTGGCTTAGGGGCCTCCCACTGCTGCTGCTGAATTGTTTCCGTCCCGCAGCTGGGGCAGAGTGAGACGAGCTTGCAGGACACTGGACCTCATGATTACAGCATTTTCAATGGCTACAGGTTTTATTTCCTTACCTTGAGTGTCTCTAGAGAGAAAAGAAATGGACTTTATTTTTTTGCCTGTCACTGTAACACAGCTTTTTTTCCCCACAGCAGCTGAGAGGCTAAAATAAAAGATTTATTAGTTGGCACTCTAAAACATATCAGTGCTCTGGACATGATTATTTATTTTTCCTTTGCCCACCAGAACAGATAAAACAATTTGTGAGCCAGGGGAGTAAATTGCATAGGGCTTACATTTTAGCTCAAAGCCTTACATTTCCCTGGGAAGGTGCTGATTGTTTTACGTAATTTCTGAATGCCGGCTTTGATCACATTTCCTGGGCTGGGAAGCAGCGCGGTCTCCACAGGTCTTTGTTATGGTAAAATGGAAGGATTTCAAGTTTGCTAATTGAGAAGCCGCTTCTGTGGCTCCTCACGTACCTGGTGTGAGGCTTAAATAGCCAGTGGGAGCCACAGACTGAGGAGCGAGGACACCCTTCCTTGAGCTGATAGCTCCTCTGTTTCTGTTTCCTCATGGATGCAAGCAAGAGCAATTGTTTTTAGGTCCTTTTTTTGTACCTAGGTACAATAAGCGCTTGACGGATTTTGCCTTTTATTTCTCTGTTCCTACCGTTGGTGGGAAGCACTGAATCTGTATCCCAGGATTTGCTGTAGTTGCTGATTGCTGTGGCTTCTTGGAACATTTTGGGGTTCATGGAGCATTCCCCTCCCCCTTCCTCCTCTCATCCTGTTTCAGTCCTTAGGCATTCGTCCCCCTAATCTTTCTCTTGAAGTTCCAGGGCAGACAGCTAGAAATTTCAGTAAGCCTGCAAGTTGAATGGGAATTGATCTTTGACCTTGAACCCAAATCTGTGAGAAACACTGCTCTCACTTTTATTTTTGTTTTGAGGTCAGAGATGAAGAAGTGGGAGATGGGACAAATGAGTCATGGTTAAGGGAGGGGTAAACTAGAAGTGCAGAATCCTGAATACCAGCAAATTAATTGAACCCTGATACCAACAAGTGGCCAAATTGTTAAATAATCTTAACTGGAGCAGAGGAAGGGAGGGTCTCCTTGTTTCTTGCTCTCTAATTCAGATCCACATATTAACCAGAGCCAGGTAAATTGAGAGCTATTTTAATAAAATGTTAGGCCAGTGAGCGGCAGTTGCTCTAATGTCTAGTCCATTCCCAACGACCAGAATTCTGATTGGCTTAAAGCCCAGCTGTATTGTTCATTCCAGCCAATCAGGGATTAGTTTAGTCGTCGAAGCTGGTATTTTAAGCTTTAAAAAGCTGACTGAGTACCCCTGGGCACTTGCTTTTGCTTTCTTTTTCTAGGACTTTAGAAGATTGGAGAACAATGGTCAGCGGCTGCCTAGGTGCCTTGTGGTCTGATGCAGAGTCCCTCTGAGAGCCCATTTCTCCCTTATTCCACTAGTGTTTGGTCCCCTTTCTCCAATGCTGAGTGATGTGGAAGTTACTTAGAGGTCATTCCAGGTATTCTTTTGAACTGTCTGAATTTCAGCAGTAAGGGCAGGAATCAGAGTGTATGTTATCCCAGTTGTATATTTGTTTTCTTTGGTTGAAAATTTTTTTCTCCTCCAGCCAGATCAAAATGGCAGTTTCATGTGTTTTACTCCACCATCGTCGGGTATGAGTGGTTTGAGAATGATAAGATGAGGAGGAATATTTGACTTTTAAAGTCTAATTTCGAGACTTGTTCTTTTGGCATGTAACTTAATGTTTGTGTGGGGAGGCCAGACCGCCTGATAAGCAATGTGTTAACTATCTCTTCTGATTCTAATATTAAACTTTGGGGTGGGGGGGGTTGAGACATGCAGGAAGGGGCCTCTCTTATTCTTTAAGTTTCTGTCCTGAGAGTTTGTTCTCAGTTTGCTCTGAGGCAGTCAGCCACCTATTGAACTAAAGAACCTAGAAAACTTTGGAAGCAAAATACTATATGATAATTCATATTCCCCACATTGGTTCCCATCTCCACCCCACCTCCCAAAAAAACCCTCAGAAAACAACCTTTTTCTTAGTACCTCAGTGCTAGATTTTTTTTAAAAGATTTTATTTATTTATCTTTAGAGGGGAAGGGAAGAAGAGAGAGGGAGAGAAACATCAATGTATGGTTGCCTCTTGTGCGTCCCCTGCTGGGAACTGGCCTGCAACCCAGGCATGTGCCCTGATTGGGAATTGAACCGCAATTCTCTGGCTCGCAGGCCCGCACTCAGTCCACTGAGCTACACCAGCCAGGGCTCAGTGCTAGATTTTTGATGGGTGCTAGTGTTATCTATCTATCTCTTGATTCTAATGTTAAACTTTGGCAGGGGGCAGAGATGTTACAGAATGGGGAACCAAGGAATAGGAAATGATGAGTTTGGGGCTCTGTTATGCAAACAAGTCTTTGCATTCCCCAAGCTAATTCTGCAAGGCCAGTGCCTGGTGTCCTCAGCGGCTCCAGGAAAGCTGGTTTCTCTGAAGCAGCTTCTGGTTCTGCGCTCTTTCCCCAGGAGTAATCGAAGGTTCGGTAGTCACCACAGGCTGTGACTCCTCCCATTTAAGGAACCAGCGTAACTCACAGATGAAGCAGCTGTTTCTTCGGACTGCCCTTCTGCCCGCACCAGTGGGGCTTCTGTCCACATCCAGCTGACCGGTTTCTCACTTTCCCCCTCGTGGAAGGAGGCAGCTGACCCCAGCCTGTGCCTGGTGCCTTACCCTACTTAAGCAGTAGAGAGTGCTGCTGTCTTGTGTAGACTCTGCCACTGACTCAGCTCGGCGCCCGTGGCCCCTCTGGCTCTGCCTCTGTTGAAGCTTCCCCCGGAATATCTAGACAGAAAGATTTGAACTGTGTTTATAAATTTTATTCATCTTCATCGTCTTCTTTTGGGGGAGGGCAGGTGTTATTGTGTTTTTGTGTTTTGAAATGAAAGCAGAATCTGTGTATTTTATAGGAAATTGGGTAAAGGAAGCTGGGTAGCTCACCTTTACCAACGGGTAACAGGTGGATAGAGCCCACCCACTCTGTTTTCTCTGCGCTTCTGTGAAGCCTGTATTTGCGCTCAGCATGCCACACCTCTTGCATTTCGCAATCTCTCCATCTGTGGAATTGTTCTAGGTTATGTGTGGCTTCCACCGACCTATGTGAAAGTCAGATCGTCAAACCATCCCTAGATTAGTCAGGAGATAAAAAAGAATAGTATGTATTTGGTAAGACAGAATCTAAGTCAGTCTCCTAGGCTCCTTTTACTTTACTCTCTCATGAAGGTCAGAGAGATTACAGCGTGAAACAGGCCCTGGGACATGCCAGGGACAAGAGGTCTCAAGCTGTGGGAAGGAGAAAGGAATTTCTACACTGACGCTGGCTGAGATCCCATGAATTCTGAAGGGTGGAGGACATTTCTAGATCAGCAGGCAGCTAGTAAATCTGACTGAATAAAAGAAACGGGTTTGACAGTCACAGAGTAAGGGTGACATTTTGGAAGTAGTAAATAGAGTAGGAATGCATAAAGGACACTGTGTCACTGGCAGTGTGACGTGTTATTGTTCACAGATGAGGGCATGAAAAGAAAAGGTATCTAAGGCCCTTGCCAACAAGATAGTCTCCAAAGTCAGAGGCACCTAAACACGCCTCTGTGCTAACAAGAAGATCGTATGGTCCTCAGTTGTAATTTTAGCACTGCTAGATTTTTATTCTAAGAAAATGGAAAAAAAAACTGAACTGAACTCATTCAAGCTGCTGCATCTGTTTTGATTTAAAGTATTATTCATGCCATTGGGAGAGCTGGACTTTATTAAAAATACGTTATTCTAGCCAAATACTTTTTTTTCTTTGATGAGAGAAGGCCCTGCCTTCATTCATTTATTTATTTATTTTAATATATTTTATTGATTATGCCATTACAGTTGTCCCATTCCCCCCTTCATTCCCTTCCACCCTGCACACCCTCCCCTACCCACATTTTCCCCCTTTAGTTCATGTCCATGTGTCACAAGTTCTTTAGTTTCTACACTTCCCATACCACTCTTGCCCTCCCCCTGTCTATTTTCTATCTACCACCTATGCTACTTATTCTGTACCTTTTCCCCCTTCTCCTCTTCCCAGTCCCCTGTTGCTAACCCTCCATGTGATCTCCATTTCTATGGCTCCACTCCTGATCTGGCTGTCCGCTTAGTTTGTTTTTGTTTTAGGTGTGACTGTTAATAACTGAGTTTCTATCCTTTCACTGTTCTTATTTTTTATCTTTTTCTTAGATAAAAGAAAGTCCCTTAGATAATGTATAAGTTCCTTTAACATTTCATATAATAAGGGCTTGGTGATGATGAACTCCCTGAACTTGACCTTATCTGAGAAGCGCTTTATCTGCTCTTCCATTCCAAATGAAAGCTTTGCTGGATAGAGCAATCTTGGATGTAGGTCCTTGCCTTTCATGACTTGGAATACTTCTTTCCAGCCCCTTCTTGCCTGTAAAGTCTCTTTTGAGAAATCAGCTGACAGTCTGATGGGAACTCCCTGTAGTTGACTGTCCCCTTATCTCTTGCTGCTTCTAAAATTCTTTCCTTCATTTTAATCTTGGATAATGCAATTATGATGTGCCTTGGTGTATTCCTCCTTGGGTCCACCTTTGGGACTCTCTGAGCTTCCTGGACTTCCTAGAAGTCTATTTGCTTTGACAGATTGGTGAAGTTCTCCTTAATTATTTGTTCAAATAAGTTTGCCACTTGTTGCTCTTCCTCTTCCCCTTCTGGTACCTCTATAAGTCCAATGTTGGAACGTTAAAGATGTCCTGGAGGTTCCTAAGCCTCTCCTCATTTTTTTGAATTCTTATTTCTTCATTCTTTTTTGTTTGGTTGTTTCTTCCTACTGGTCCACTCCATTGATTTGAATCCCAGTTTTCTTTCCATCACTATTGGTTTCCTGTGCATTTTCCTTCATTTCACTTAGTGTAGCTTTCATTTTTTTCATCTAATTTGTGACTAAAATCAACCAGTTCTGTGAGCATCCTGATCACCAGTGTTTTGAACTGTGCATCTGGTAGGTTGGCTATCTCTTTCATTGCTTAGAAGTATTGATTCTGGGGCTTTGAGCTTTTCTTTTGTTTGATCCATACTGTTTTGGTCTGTTTGCACCTGTTACTTATGAGGGGCAGAGCCTTAGGTGTTCACCATGGTGAGGGAACCCAATAGCTAGGCTGTGATGCTGTATGTGGGGGTGGGGTCAGAGAGGGAGCAGTGGCACTTGTTCTGCTCTGTCTTGGATTTGGGGCCCTTCTGGTGCTGGTTCCCGGTTGTGTGGGCTTGTGTACATTCTAGGACCCTGTGGGTCTCTCCAGTGACCTCTCCTGTGAGGCTGAGAGCCTCTCCCAGCACCTCAACCCCCAAAAGTTTTTCCAGTCGGTGCTTTTAGGCTTTAGTTCCCGTCGGGCCCTGGGTTGCGCGGTCTGTGTCACTGACCATTTTTTTTTGGTCTGGTTTATCTGCGGGTGAATGTGTGACCCTGTCGGCCAGCAGCCTTGTGCCCTCACTGGGTCTGCCCGTTGCCACCCCACGCCTGGGATCTGTCATCTGCGCGCCTGGGTCAGTCCGGCAGCCACTGCTTTTTCCTGTGCAACCTCTCTCCGCCCCTCTTACCAGTCTGGATGAATGGTTCGTTGTCAGTTCAGCTTTCTGTCTGTTTTGGCTGTGGTTTTGTTTCTAAATCTTTGTTGTCCTTAAATTTGGTTGTGCGAGGAGGTACAGTATTTCCACCTATGCCTCCATCTTGGCCGGCCAAATACTTTTAAAAAAGATTTTATTTATTTATTTTTAGAGATAGGGGAAGAGAGGGAGCAAAACATCAGTGTGTGGTTGCCTCTCTCATGCCCCCTACTGGGGACCTGGCTTGCAACCCAGGCATGTGTCCTGACTGGGAATTGAACAGGTGACCTTGGTTCGTAGGCAGGAACTCAATCCACTGAGCCACACCAGCCAGGGCTAGCCATATACTTTAAATAGATAGATAAAAGCAGTGTGGTATGTTTTTTGTCGTACAAATATTTAATCAGTATTTGTTAGGGTGAGAATGTTGTGAAGCCATGCTGGTCTTTATTTTTCATGGGCTGAGATAGAGTACATCTTAAAATGATACTCTACGAGTAGTGAAGCATCTCATCCCTGTTTAATAATCTACAAATGTGCGTTGTGTGAAGCAGTTCCAGAGTGAACCCAGACATGCTGAGAATGTTTAAAAACTACCACCCAAAGAATCCTGCATTAGCAAAAGCTGATTAAAATTTCTGAATACCTCTTCAATTGCTAAAAGGCAGACTAGTTGGCCTAAGGCAGGGATCTTGCTTAAGTGTACAACTTGGAAGTATTTAGAGAGAAAATGGAAATTTTTATGGGGCGTCTAATTTGGGGCACACTGCAATATCAGCTATGGTGTTTTAATGTGTTTTTAATTTAGCTGAGCTGTAAATGTGCAAAGTTGGCTGGTAACCATGAGCCCAGTTGTCTATTTGATCACATGATGATGAACTCAGCTAAACCTGTGCGAAATGATTCCCTTGGCAGTGTTTGTGGAGTAATAGCATCTGCGATAAATGAGTGCTGAGTTGGGGGAGAGAGAGAATGTACCTGCATGATCAGAGGATATACACATGTGATGTAAAAAACCAGGTTTTAAGAACTGCAGTTTTCCAATTGTTGGGAAAAACAAAAAATGTTACACGTAGCAAAGCGAATGAAGGATGGAATCTCTTTACGTCTGAAGGGAGGCTGGCCCCAGCCCTCCAGCCGTGATCCTGTTGTAGGGGCTTCCCCACAACATCCAAAAAGGATAGAGGGTTTTTTGCGGTTTTTAATTTAGTTTAATTTAATTTTATTTATTTTTAGACAGAGGGGAAGGGAGGGAGAAAGAGAGGGAGAGAAACATCAGTGTGTGGTTGCCTCTTATTGGGGAACCTGGCCTGCAACCCAGGTGTGTGCCCTGACTGGGAATCGAACTGCAACCCTTTGGTTCACAGGCCAGTGCTCAGTCCACTGAGCCACACCAGCCAGGGTGAGGATGGAGTTTTTGAAAACCTTTCTTTAGTAGCTGTTTTCATAAGATCTTGTAGCTGGCTATTGAAGTGAAAGGACTGGTTTGGTGGAGGTAAAGGCATTTCCAGCATCTCTTGAAAAATTGGGAAGATGACATTTACACTGTTTACAATTGACCCAGAGATTGAGTGGGGAACTGGATAAATTAGTTTGAAGCTAAAAACCTTCAAACCAACAGGATCTGGAGGAATACTCATAGGACACCAGGAGTTAGGAAGCCCGTGCAGCCACCATGGGTGCCTCAGTGGCTCTCCCGTTGTTGGAGGGCATGTGGCATTGTCACCATAACCACTTCAGAAGGCCGTTTCGAAGATCTTCATTGGAGTTACTTTGAAAATCTAAACAAGTACTAGAGATAAAGTATAGCTGTTAATAGTGGTATTCGGTCAGTTATGGCCAAGTGTATATTTTCCTATGGTATTACATTTTAGGATTTAGTCTTAGTTTTATTTTGTGGCCATAGAAGATTATCTGTAGTTTAATTTAGTCCCTTTTGGAATTATTTTCTTTTTTAGATGTTCCTGGTGAAGGCAGTTAATTCTTTTCTGAGTACTGATGTGTTTTAGTAGATATGTGTTGTATCTCACTTCACTTGCATATCAAATGAATTGACCTTGGCAGTGAGTGGAGTGACCGATGCCACCACCAGATTGCCTTCAGTTCCAGTGTTAACCTGCTCTTCTCCTTCTTTTCCAGTCCCACGCCTTTGACACCTCATCCTTCAGGCCCTTTGCTGTAAGGGCAACTTGAACAAGCTTCAGCCCTTTCTCAGACTCCCAGGGCAGGACTTGAATGGATTTGACCCTGGAATTGTTCCTGATGCAGCCTTGTTCAGTTCTTGCTGCTGCCATGCTGGATTCCAAAGATCCACTCTTTCCTCGGCTGGTCTCACAGGGTCAGGCCCATTGGTTAAAGCTTGTCATGTATTTGGTGGGAGGTTCACAATGGAGGAGGGACTCCACTTTGGGCGTTGGACCTGGAGGCAAAAAATAAGCATTAGTCTAAAAGCACCAAGTGCCTATTGTTCAGGCAGCTGTTAATCAACCATGTTTCTATGAAAATAAGTCCTTTTCATGAGGCAGTTGTGTGGGAATAGCTAATTCTGGCCTGATGCTGTGCAGTGTGAGGTTAAAAACATGGTAACTTGTCACAACACAATTCTTCTTGTTCTTCCTGCTGTGGGCTGACTCTACATTACTTGCTTTGTTTGCTCTAGAATGGAATCTACTCACCATTTACTAAAATGAAATGCATTTCTCGGGGGAGGCAAAGTCCAGTTTACTAGGTCTTGTATTTTAAAGGAGCCCTGTTCTTTCTATGACTAGGTGTTAGAATGTCATTTAGCTCATTTAAATCCAGGTTGCTGTTCAGGAGCTGGATTTTATACATTGGGCTACTTGGTGTCTTGGTTTAAAGAAGTCCGTCTGCATCGCCCAGGTCTTGCTCCTCCTGGCAGCACAGATTACCTTTGAGTCATAGGCCATAGGGAGAGGTGGGCGTCCGAGAGAACGTACAGCGTTATGGGAAGTGCAGAGATTTGGCATCTGACGGTGCGGTCTGGCCTTGTAGCCTCAGGCCAGTCTTTCACCTGGAAGCCTTCATTTTCTCCTTTGAAGAATAGGGATACTGAAACTAACATAGTAAGAATATGATGTGTGGAAAGTGCCTGGCCTGAATGATTCTCACCAGTCTTGCACGGACGCCATCCTTTGCCATTCTGGTGGGAGCCAGAGCTGAACTGGCTCTCCCCCGTGGGGCAGTGTCACACAGAGGAGAGGACACCTGCAGCAGCTGTGCAGACTGCTGTCTCTGTGGCTGGCGAGCTCTGCACTGCCACATAGCCTTGGCGCAGGTGCTCGATGTCTTTGCCTTTCCACAAGAATTTGTGTATTCTTAGCCACTAGCCAGCTGCAGAGATGGCTGGATCCTCTCAGGTGCCTGTTTGGGCCTGCTGTTCCCTTTGAGTTTGCTACTGCCTTTCCTCCCAGGAATTTGACTCAGCCTCTGACATCCTGTGCTGGGGAAGCCCTTTCTTCTATTCTGTTGGCCCGCCTGCGCTGAAAGGATGGGTTCCTCCTAGTTTTTATGTGGCGCCTCAGTTCACTTCGAGCTGCAGGATGGTTGGTGTGCGCCATGTAGAAAGACGGCCATCGGTCCCCCAGACTTGTAGTCAGGAGACCCTTCCTGAGGGCTTCCGACAGCACGGGGCCTCTCCAGGCATTGTGGCCGTCAGTCTTTCGGCAGGGAGAGGTCATGCCCGTTCTCCTTCTCCTCTCTTCAGCACTCTTCGTGTTAGTGAGGCTCGCCAGGGCAGTCATGGAGCAGAGTGGAAGGGGGTCGCCCCACCAGGAAGATGGCAGCTTTGCCGGTTTGTATTTTGAAGTAGATACTTAAATAAATCACAAATCTCCCCAGTGCCAATATTCCTAGAATCTAGCTGTAAACTCCCACACCATTACCAAGGTTAAGAACAATGCACTTTTGTTTCTACTTCAGGCAGCCCTTGAACTCAGCTCGTGTTTGCATGTGTGGGGGACAATAAGAGAAACCAAGGCTTCCTTGTAACAAAAGCGCTCAGTTCTGCGCTCAGTTCTGTAGTAATGGTGCAGTAATCATTTTGGCAAAGAATTATCTTTGCCGCTCAGGTCGGGCAGTAGAATGGTTTTGGGTATCTTTGACAGAGGGTACTGGGTGGTTGTTCCTTAAAACGTTGTCAGTCATGTTGGAGTTGGTGTTAGTTGGAATTATATTCCTTGGGCAGGAATATAATTCCCTATGATAAACATTGTTTCTTTTGGAAAGTACAATTTGTCTAATGGCACAGCTTCAAAAAAATGTATCGGGTTAGGGCAGAAATTCTGAGATTACCCAAGATGCTACAGGGATGATAGAGGGGCAGAGGGAATACCAGTGGGTGGGGGCTCCTTAGAGCATGGCATGGCAGCCTGTACCTCACATGTCCCTGTCATCCAAGTTCTTGGTCTTTGCTGTCGTTCAACTCTGTTTTCCATCTTAAACATCGGTATGCTGTGCTTTTAACTTCCTTGCCATCTGCTTTTGCTCTGCTTGTCCTTCCAGTGACAAATGCATGAGCCACTTTTCAAGAGAATAAATGATTAAAACTCGAAGGGTATGACCCACTTTACACTGAGAAGTCAGTTGCCTCTAATCACAGTATCTGTAGGTCAGTTTTTGTACGTTTGCTGAAGTAGCAGCTGTTGTGGCACACTGGGAAGGAAGTGAATATGTCAAGATTCAGTCTCGGTGAGAGAGTATCTAAACTTGTCTGTTGTAAGGAGAATGACTACAGGTGGGAGTAACAAGGCAAGGCAGGTGACACGAAAGAGATTTTCTTAGTTTAAATGTATCTAAGTAACAAAAATAGCATCTGAAGACCCTGGATTCTTTCATTAGCACCTCCTTTTGGTCCATCAGCCTGTCAAACAAATCTGTGAATTCCTTCCGGTATCACCCTGACTTTCAGCTTAATGTGCCAGGGACTCTAGACCAAAGATTGCTCCTGGGAGATTGCAGAGGTGGTTTTTCCAGGTATGGGTAGTAACGTGGTTCTCTTTCTCTTTCCTTTTCAGGAAAGCAGAGTCTTTTAAAGAACAAGGAAATGCATACTATGCCAAGAAAGATTACAATGAAGCTTATAACTATTATACGAAAGCCATAGGTGAGACGGACCTAGTGCTTATGCTGGAAAATAATTGGCCAAATACTGTTATTAATAGCTCCTCTCTAAGAAGTAGCACATCTTCAAGCTTAATGGCTTCATGAGGAAACTACTTTTTTTTTTTAGCTTAAGTGGGTGGCAGTTACTTTGGTAAATGAAAAGCAACTCCAGAAATTTCAGGTGTTATGGCAATAGGATGCCCACCTAAATGCATTTCAGTGTTGGCATTTTGTTCACGGTCTTAGAAGATGGCCTTTTGGAGATTGTCAGGACTCAGTTATTTCCATGTTCAATTTGCCAACATATTTTAATCCCATGCCAGCATTTTTCTCACCTGACTTGATTCAGACTTTTTCCACCCCCAGCTGAACAAATGCAAATATGTTCTCATATCTTATTACATAAAACGCAGTTCATTAAGAAAATAAATATGCTGACCCCTATTCAAAAAGATAATTAATGCACTTTAAAGCTAAGTATAAGTGAGTTTTTAAAATAACTTGTTTGTTTTTTTTTTTAATTGGTTGTACTGTAGTTGCTGTCCATTTGCACAGGCAGTCAAAAATTTGACAGTGGCTTTTTAAAGAGAATGTCATAGTTCCTATTTTACTTTGCTATATAGTACTGAGGGAGATGGCCCGTGAGACTTTGAAGCAGTGACCCATTCTAAACCTTGCTTTATACCCTTTCCTGTAGATTTGTGTCCTAAAAATGCCAGCTATTACGGGAATCGAGCAGCCACCTTGATGATGCTCGGAAGGTTCCGAGAGGCTCTGGCAGATGCACAGCAGTCAGTGAGGTTGGATGACACTTTTGTCCGGGTATGTAAGGTGGCTCTTTGGGGAGGACTGGGTTGCTGCACTTGACTTCTTTCAGCCCAGGGTTTCTCAGTCTCAATGCTGTTGACATTTGGGCCAGATAATTCTCTGCTGTGAGGGCTGTCCTGCACAGCGTTGTAGGATGTTTAGCAGCATCCCTGGTCTGTAAGGTATAAGTAGCACTCTCCCACCCCCACCCCAGTCGTAACCATCAAAAATGCCTCCAGCATTGCTGAATGTCCCCTGGAAGGCAGAATCAGCCCTGGCTGAGAACCACTTCTCTGGCCATTTTTATCCCATGTTGCTGCTGTTGATTTCTGTGTGTTTAGCCACTCATGCTCCTTATCCTTCTTTCTTGTGTTTGTTCCAGGGACATCTGCGGGAGGGCAAGTGCCACCTGTCTTTAGGGAATGCCATGGCAGCATGTCGCAGTTTCCAGAGAGCCCTAGAACTGGATCACAAAAACGTTCAGGCACAACAGGAGGTACGAGTCTGATCTCATCTGTATTGAAAGAGGCAGCGTGGTATGTTTGGGTGAATAGTGACTTGAGAGTCAGAACTGAGATCTAGTCTCACTTCTGCCATCAGCCACATCTGGGTGACTATAGGCAAGTCTCGGAGTCTCTCTGAGCCTCGGCCTTCCTGTCTGTCAAAGGAGTATTGAATATGATTTGCAGCTTTCAAGATCTGTGAAAATTGGAGTGTTTCCGAGATGGTGGGGGCGGGGCAGGGGGATAGGCAGATGCATCAAGGAACTGATTTGAGTGAGGCTAAAGAATTTAGTAAATTCAGATCCTGGTTAAATAATGGCAGCTGAATCTTGCTCACATTACTCATGGATATAATTCAGTGAGGATCTCCAAGCTTTTGTATATGCCTTGCCTTCGTTTTGTATATAGCAAGGCATGATTCTTGCATTCCTGAGTTTAAGTTCAAACTGAGGGTAAGGCTTGGGCCTCGGCCTTTCTCTTAAGGAGTCTTGGCTGCATCTTTACCAACCTGATTTATGAAAGCCTATGGTTCTGATTTTCTTAACACAGTCATCAGCTTTATTGCACAGCAGTCAGTGAGGTTGGATGACACTTTTGTCCGGGTATGTAAGGTGGCTCTTTGGGGAGGACTGGGTTGCTGCACTTTATTGATTTATTGGCTTTATTGATTTTTGTGGTTGTTGAATTTACAACTTCATTAAAACTTGCTTTATCTGATTTTTCTGGTGTAGTTCAAGAATGCTAACGCAGTCATAGAATATGAGAAAATAGCAGAAACGGATTTTGAGAAGCGGGATTTTCGGAAGGTAAAGTACAACTATGAGGAAATTCACCTACGCTTTCTCACAAAGCCCTGTGTGTGTTGTGTGTGTGTGATAATTAAGAGCAGTAGTATGGTACAGAAATCTAGAGCAGTGTGTGTAATTTGACTTTGCCCTTTTTTTAAGACTTTATACTTTTTAAGAATAGATTTATTAGGTTCACAGCAAAATTGAGAAGAGGGTACCGAGATTTCCCACATGCTCCCTGCCCCACTCAAGCACAGCCTCCCCCATGGTCAGCATCCCCCACAGAAGGTACATTTGTTACAGCCAGGTTTTTGGCAATTATGAATAAAGCTTCTATAAACATCCACATATAGATTTTCATGTGGGCATTTTTCAGCTCCTTTGGGTAGATGCCAAGAAGTATGACTGCTGCACTGTATGGCGAGGGGATATTTGGTTTTATAAGAAGCTGCCAAAATGTCTTCCAAGGGCTGTGCCATCCTGCTTTTCCACCAGCGACGGTGTGAGTTCCTGCGGCTCCCCGCCGTCACCAGCGTTCGAAATGATTTTTTATTACGTCACTTTTTAAAATTATATTTGGCTTTATGATAAAAGCAAAATGAATTCGTCACTCAAGTTTATTCCTGCTTTTGATTTACAGTAGTGGTCTAAACGTGTGCTTGTAGGAAGAAACAATAGGAAAACCCAGTTGGGATTAGATGGGTTTGGGTGATCCGTTTTTATTTGATGAATGAGAGCTCGCTCTAACACCAGCTTTGTAGGAGCTGGTGGAGCTAGAAATCACAGCTAGGGAGAGGCCCCTTGTGCGGGTTGAACGGTATTGGCAGCCTGTCCTCACTGCCTTGTTGACACTGGGCTTTTCTGCAGAAGCGTACTGCTGTCCCTTACGGAGCTGTGTGGTACTTCGTGGAAATTTAAACCCAGAAGTATCTTTTTAGGTCTACAGTGGTTATGCTTCATCTGTATCATAATTCCTGACTCCCTTTTTTAGATGGTGCTCAGAAGTAGTTTTCACTAGAGTTTTGAAAGGGAGGTAAAAGGCCCCCAAAAGGTTAAAGACCCCTGTTCAGGACCGGTTTCTAGGACCACCCGGCAGAAGGTTGTGAGTACCAAGGACTGGAGTGGTCGCTTCATTGGTAGGCTTTTGTTTGGTGCTTTCTGCAGCAGGTACTCAGTGTTCGATAATAGGGTACAGTTAAGAATTATTCTAAGGAGCATGTGTGAATGGCCCGCGGGCATGGACCCCAGGGTGGGGATTGACTGTGGGGGCGGGGGGAGCATGGGGGGAAAATTGGGACAACTGCAATAGAACAATAAAATATTTTTTAAAAAAGAATTATTCTTAAATCTTACACTGTTAAGGTCTTATTTGGTAATAAATGTATCTGGTTAGCTTACGGAGAGTCCCAGCATTAACTTGTTAGCATCCCTCTTCCGTCCATTGGTTTTTATATCCACAGTATCTTTTTAGTGTGACTCGTAAGAGTTTTTTGTTTTGTTTTGTTTTATGTGTATATATTTGGAAAGTGCTACTGCCTCTTGTCATGTTCTCTGAGGTTTACATAGGCAAAAGCTTTGTCTTAAAAGCTGTCTTTGGGCTTCTTTTCTCTTGCTTACTCTGGAACGAGAATCCCCAGTTTGTGACAGAATCCTGTTTGTGACATCCCAACCCCCCCCCCCCCACTGTAGCTCACAGTGATGTCATAGATGAAGAATTATGATCCTGGCCGGGGAAGCAGATGAAGTTGGAAGAAACAAAGATCTTCTTTGCCTGCAGCTGTCCACAGTCATGGGGAGGTGGGGGTGGGAAGTGAACCCCGGAGCCTCTGACACTCCCCACGACGACCCAACCGTCTCCATACAGAACGTTGGGAAAGCAGCAGGGTGTGGCTGCTGCGATTTTGACCCACTGCTCCCTTCCTGCTCCCCCCGTTCTTTTTCATTTAAGGGGGAAAAATTAGCCCTGTGACTCTACCGTGCATACTACCTGAATTGTCATATTGTCCTTAGCACTTCCAGAACACTAACCTGTGCCGCTGAAGGAGAGGCAGCCAATACTGCAGAGCACCCTCCCCATGGGGCAGTTCATAGTGTTGACCCACCTCCCCAGATTTTTTAATTTAACTTTCAAAGGGGTGCTTTCGGTGGTTCAAAAGCTAGAAGAGTGTAAGCATAATGGGTTTTGCTTTTGTTTTTGCGTGAAAGGTAATATGCTCTATGCCTTTATTTCATTTAACAGGCCTTGAAAGTCTTTCTATATTAGTATCTGGAGATTGAATCTTTGTTCTGTTAGAGCCACATCGTATTCCATTGTATGCAGGTCTGCATTATCTAACCAGTCTCCTGTCATGGACTTTGAGTGTTTCTGAGTGCCCAGACTTAGCCTCCTCCTAGTCCCTATGGCCAGATTCTTAGAGGAAACAGGTGTCTCTAAACTCCATGTTTCTCCTTGGGGTGAATTAATCTTGGAGGAGAATGCAATTTAGCAATCTCCCAGAAATAGCAGTAAATCGAAAATGAAACCTCAGAGAACAAACTTTTTTTTTTAACTCGTTCAAGTACAGTTTTCTGTCTTTTACTCCCATCCCAGCCCCCCCCCCAGTGCTCCCCACCTCAAACTTCTGAAAAGAAAAAATGGAAACATAGAGAACCTTTATGAGGCTGAGTGAATTAATCCCAGCTCTGTGTGTGTGCTAGCGAGAGCCTCTTGGCTTTTGTTTTGTGTAGCACCATGTCAGATACAGTAATCTGGTGTGGTCTATTCAAGATCATTTAAGAAGAATGTTTATTGGTATGTTTCTGCACCAAAATAAAAGTGGAAGAGTGGCCACGAGGCTACTCAGAGACGTGAGGCTCATGGTACAGGAAGGAGAGAACCGTGAGCACTTCCACCAACACAGGGAGCAGTGATTCCATGCCAGGTTGTTTTTGGTACTTTCTGTCTTACTAAGCATGATGAGTTATGCAAAGTAGCAGCTAACAGTTTCTACACTAGAAGAGTTTTGATCATGGTCATTGTGGATATGATTTACCGTGGAGGCAGCTTAGCGAGATGATTAGGGTTATGGGCTCTGCAGTCTTAGTGTCTAAGATTAAATCCTGTGTCTGCTGCTGGCGGCTCTGAACAAGTTATGTAATCCCTATGCTTTAGTGTTCTCATCAGTAAAATAAGAGTAATAATATTACCTACTTTATAAAATTGTGTGAGCATCAAATAAGTTAATACATAAAATACTGGTAAATGCTGTCATTATCATCTGGATCAGCTGCTCTCCTTATTTCAATGACTTAGATGAATTAGATATGTTCTTAAACTCTGATATCACTCTCCTTTGAATCTGTTATCTGTGACCAAACTAAAATGAAGATGTTTTTGGAGTCCAGGATGAAAAGCCTTATTTTTATTTGTTTTCTTCTTCCCCATAGGTAGTTTTCTGCATGGATCGTGCCCTAGAATTTGCCCCTGCTTGCCATCGCTTCAAAATCCTCAAAGCAGAATGTTTGGCGATGCTGGGTCGTTACCCAGAAGCACAGTCTGTGGCCAGGTATGAAGTCAGGCCAACTCTGTGTCGAAAAGTCAGATTTGCCTGCACGGGTGCTGTTTGGCAGCTTCTGCGTAGTAGCAGTGCTAGCACATGTCCTGCAGGCAGACCAGCTAGGACCAGCTGGACCTCCCTGTGACTTACAGCCAAGATTAGACTAAATTTGAAAACCCATAGGGAATACAGGGGTATCATAGGTACTTCAGCTGTGTGTGAAAGAATAGATGTGCAAATTTGTTTGGTTTTTATTTTTAAATGTCCTTTTCTGTCTACTCCAGGGGTTTGCAAACTATGTAAAGGGCCTTATAGTAAATTTCCTTTTTTTTTTTTTTTTTTTTTTTTAAGATTTAATTTATTTTTAGAGGGAGGGAAAGAAAGGGAGAGAAACATCAATCTGTTGCCTCTCTCGCACCCCCAACCAGGAACCTGGGCCCACAACCCAGGCACGTATCCTGACCAGGAACAGAACCAGCCACCTTTTGGTTTCGAGGGTGGCGCTCAGCCCACTGAGCCACATCAGTCAGGGCAGATACCTTAAGCTTTGCAGGCTCGGTGGTTTCCATTGCATCTGTTCCATCTGTTCGCCTCTGCCATTGTTGTGCAAAATTAGCCTTAGGGAATAGGTAAACAAATGATGCCGCTTGTTTTCAATCAAATTTTGTATACAAAAACTGGTGACAGGTGGGATTTGGCCCTATGGGCTGTAGCCTGCCAACCCATTCCAATAAAGATTATGAGACATTAAAGATCAATGAAGGTGATTTATTTGGGAAAAATGCCTACCTTTGGATACTTTCCATATTAGAAACATGATCAAGAAAAAAGAAACCCACAAATGATAGTAACGGTGGGGAGATCCAAACCACAGCTCAATGCGCCTTCTCTCTGGCTGCTGCAGTGACATTTTACGGATGGACTCCACCAATGCAGATGCTTTGTACGTGCGAGGTCTTTGCCTTTATTATGAAGATTGTATTGAGAAGGCGGTTCAGTTTTTCGTGCAGGCTCTCAGGATGGCCCCTGACCATGAGAAGGCCTGTGTTGCTTGCAGGGTAAGTTCTAGGCACCAGATCTGGGTGGGAAAGAAAGCTTCCCTTTTGAGACTTTAAGAGAGTTGGATGGTTTTAGAACAACGGGAATGTGGTAGACCCATCTTTCTGCCTTGCCAGGATGCTTGGTCCTTTTAGTAGAAATGATTTCAGGGGAGCAGTTGAGATCTTGCTCCCCAGAATATGTTGTCAGTTTGGCTCACATACACTCTTGTGGAATTTCTACATATTAACACCACCACCCCCCCCCCCCAGAAAACAGATTTCAAGACTACTTTTTTATTTTGCCCAAAGGTAAATGGGATCAGATGAGTCAGATCCTTTTAATATCTAAGTGCTTTTTTCTTTTGTTCTTCTCTCAGTGAAGAAGAGGTAATGCTTGTCCTGGGGGAGTGGGGGGAAGCCTTGGGAAACGTGGGTCTCCTTAGTATTCCTTTGTGAATCTTGGTCTCTTCTGTCCACTCTGTAGGAAAGCAGAGGGATGAAAAACTAGCCCAAGGGTGGTGTGGAATGGGATCAGGGTCTGTGTGAAGCTAAACCACTGGGATCAAGAAACTGGAAGTAGACTCTGGTCTCTGTGCAGTGGTCTGAGGCTTTCTGGACGTGAACTGACCTCCCCTGCTTTCCTCTGTAGAACGCTAAAGCACTGAAAGCAAAGAAAGAAGATGGGAATAAAGCCTTTAAAGAAGGAAATTACAAGCTAGCCTATGAACTGTACACAGAAGCCCTGGGGATAGACCCCAACAATATAAAAACAAATGCTAAACTCTACTGTAATCGGGGTACGGTTAATTCCAAGGTAAGCTCTTGGTCTGGGGCTTGGGTCCTATGGAGACATTTTTAAGGGACGTGGAAGAGGTCTTGGGAAATCTGCCCAATGAGGGGAACCCAGAGGACAGGAGACAAAGTTGATTGGTATCTCAGCCCATTAGAACCTACTTCTGAGAGGCAAGCTTGTATCTTTTCTCTGGAACTTAGGGGCATTTGGGGGATGGTTTGGAAGGTTGTTCCCACCTGTTGTTCTTCAAGGTCTTTTTCCCCCCAGAGAATGACTAGAGCTTTGGGATAATTTTTAAAGCAACTATTATTGCTTCTTTTTGCCTAAGCAAGTGATTCTTTTTTAGGATGCTTTGGAGGAAATGGGAATATGGGTCTTCAGCATAACTGATGGTCCCCGTGCTCAGCTGAGAGCAGCCCGAGCACTTCCGTGGTCCTGCACACTCTAGGAAACAAGAGTGGGCTCCTCGCAGATTTCCAGTGGTTAAAACCCAGTTATTCCGATTCCTGTGGTTGGTCTCTGGAAGAATGGAGGGCAGGAGCCACCCTTCCATTTTTATGTCTGGGTTGGGCACTAACCGGGAATGGTATAGGTGATTTTATCCTTGCAGATAAGTGTGCCTGGCTTCCATTACTTAAAAAAAACAAACCACCAATTTTGGGTTTAGTGTCCTCAGCCCACTGAGATACAGGCTCTCTCAGTGATCAGGAACAAGTGTGACAGGGAGCCAGCAGGATCGGTCCTCGTAGAGTTCTGAAGCCATGTGCACAGCTTCTGGGTCCCCAGCACCGCCGTGTGGAGTGTGACTGCTCTCTCTCTCCTGAAGCTTAGGAAACTAGATGATGCAATAGAAGACTGCACAAATGCAGTGAAGCTCGAGGACACTTACATAAAAGCCTACTTGAGAAGAGCTCAGTGGTGAGTGCCCCTGCTGGGCGGGGGGAAGAGGGAGTTGCTGCTGGCCTGCCAGGGGAAGTGCATTACGGATGGTGAGGCAGACCCGGGGATGTTGTGAGGTCATTTGGTCCTTCCCCCTGCCTCTAGGTGGGATTGTTCCAGCCCTAGACTCTCTTTATAGACCTCCAGCGGAGGAGATTGCACAAGCTCCCTCAGTCTCCCATGCCTGTGTCTTACGCCCCTCACGGTCAGTAAGTTTCCTCTGATACCTGACCCAAATACCTTTTGTTCAAGTTTAAATCCATTTCCTTTGGAGATTGTTTGTGTTGTACACTTTTGCTCTAACTTGGCACAGTGCTTGGCACATAGTGAGTGTTCACTCAATAAATGTTTTGTTGAATGAATGTATGCTGCTTGGAAAAGAATCTTGAAGACAGTTGAGAGCCTTGCTTACTAGCCTGTTTGCTCTGGGTTTAGGGAAGACAGTCTTGAAGTTAAAAGGGATTTAATCTAGCTGGACCTCCCAGTAGTAAAAGGACCCCCCCCCTTTGGAAATACCTGCCTGACGACACGGTGATTTCCAAGCCAGGACGTGCCTGCCTTTAGTGCCCAGACTTGCTTCCAGAGTCGGGGTGCTGCCCAGCGCACTTGTCCCCTTACTCTTACACCTGCCAGCGTCTCTCCGTGCAGGGACGTTAGCAAAGAGCTAGGAGAGACCCCTCTCAGATGAGACCCCTCTCATCTTATTTCAAGTTCCTTCCCAGACAGAGAAGACCCCCATCTTTGGTGTGTGTGAGTGGGAGGGCTAGCTGTCGTACACCACCCTCCACACCTGTCCTGGCCCTCACTGGGACATGCCATGTCCAGAGAGCTGGCGCTGTCCTGAGCATGATGAGGCCGTGGTTCTCATAGGGACCGAGTCTCACTAGCGGTGCAGTGTATGGCCTACTGCCCATGTAGTTTTCCCAAAATCATCCACATTTTTTAAAAATAGGAAAACTGCTACTGTGTGGAGTGGGGGTTTTGTTTTTGCGAATTTCTAAGTGTTTAGCTGAGTCTGTCAAACATACACAGAACTGTAGACTTTCTGAGACCACTGCCTGATGTCTTACCGTCACGGACCACTGGCAGACGAGTGTGGGAGCTCTGGAGGATGAGAGTGCCCTTCGACCCAGCTGAAGACTTATTTTAACAGATGCAGAACACTACAACACGTTTATGACAGTTTTATCTGTAATAACAGCAAAAAAGGGTCACCTACATACCTAGATACATGATACTGTGTTGCATTTGGAATACTCTTCAGTGGTGAAAGAACGTAACACTTTTTAAAAAAACTGGTTTTAGAGAGAGAGGGGAAAGGAGAGAGAAACATCAGTTCATTTTCTCTGTAATTATGCCCTCACTGGTTGATTCTTGTCTGTGCCCTGACCGGGGATCAAACCCACAATCTTGGTGTATCAGGACAACAGTCTAACCAACCAAGCTACGTGGTCAGAGCCAGAACATGCTCGATTTGTTGGAGGATGATGGGATGGAGGATTATTTTCTTCATATGTGCACAACAAATAAAAATCAGGACAGCAGTTGCTTTGATCAGACAGCTCCTCGTCTTTGTGGTGGAAGTCGAACTGCCCTCTGAGTGGCTCTGCCTTTGAGATCCCTCCACAGGGAACAGCGCGCACTGCTGGGCACAGCCGGCTGAGGACCAGCAGCAGCCCCTCAGGCAGCTGCGATCGATAAGAACTGGAGATCGGCCCAGTCCAGAGCCTTACCAGAGCCCCGACCCTTGCCCCAGTCTGCCTCAACTTGCCCCTAAAGTTGGGAGGTGCCAGATCTTCGCTGTATTCCCCCATTATGAGCTGGAGTTTCCCATTTTCCCTAAGGCTCTACTTTTCTATTATTTTTCAATTTCAGGAAAAAAAATTTTAGATGTAAGAATGTCCTAGAATTTTTTTTTTAATCCTCACCTGAGGACACTCTTTCATTGCTTTTTAGAGAGAGAGGAAGGGAGAGAGAGAAACATTGATGTGAGAGAGAAGCATTGATTGGTTGCTTCCCACACGCACCCGGGCCAGGGATTATGCGCCAGGATTGGGCACTGAACCCACAACCTAGGCGTGCACCCCAGCTGGCAGTCAGACCTGCAACCCTTCTAGTACAGGACGACGCTCCAACCAACTGAGCCACACTGGCCACGGCTGCCCTGGAATTTTTTTTAATTGTGAAGTAAAAATGCACATCACTATAACATAAGCTTGTTGAACATACCACCTGTGGGTCTGTTTGCTTATTTGTTAGATCATTCTATACCCAGGCTGTCTGTCAGTTACCAAGTTTCTTTTACTTCTCTTTATATTATACCTCATCCTTTAAATGGGTTCCCTGGGCTCCGAATAGCATTTGTGCCCTCTGTCCAAAGGGCATGGTTTTGTCACCATTTTTTTTAAAGGCATAAATCAAGATGTTGACAGAAAGTCAGAGATGCCTCAGATGTCGGGCTCCGGCCACACGAGATACACTCCCTTGGCCATGGCCTGCAGGCCTGCTGGGCCCAGTGGTGTTGGGGGAGGTGGGCTCGTGGGAGCGCTAGGGTACACTAATGCTCTGTTGTGCAGCAGCCTGCCACAGTGCAGGGCCACTGCCCGCGCCCCAGGGGATGGAGCCTGTCTCCAGAACTCCTGACACAGTCTGTATGCCCAGTAGGCCAGTCTTGGTGCCAGCCATCTTAGCAGGACACTAAAGATGCTTTCTTCGCTAAGAGTATCTGTGGAAGAAACACTTCAGTGGTTTGGCAGTCAGCCTGTTGAGCTAGGGTCCTCTCACCTTGGGCCAGGCCCCTCCTTCACTATTGAAATGGAAGCAAGCCTGTTGAGTTTAGAGGGTCCTTTTCTGTCTCATGTACATCTCTCAGGTTGACTGGTCTTGGTGGAAGCAGTTGCCTGCAGCCACTTCTACCCCGATCTTCCTGGTGGCTCACTAATCCCACTTCCGCCCTGGATTGAAGCTGGCCCCGCATGTCAGTGGCACTCTAGGTTTCAAAGCCCTTCCATACCCATTTATCTCACTTTGTAATTTTTCTCATGTCTTTCATTCCCAGTGATCAAGTAGGTGCTTTCACATCACCTCTCATGAGGCAGGCCAGATGCCTCTTGGTGGCTCTGTGAAATCAGAACGAACTTTCCTGCCCGTTGCTTTCTGCTCAGAGCAGAATATCACTTTGCTGGTTGAGTGCAAGTGGCATGAGACCTGTCTCTTTTTTCCTCGAGGAAGTGGTAGTTAACTTTTTCACAGCTAGCAAGAAAGACTCTTGTTTCATGAAGCACCTCAACCGAAACTCTGTGTGTGTCTCTTGCTTGAGCCATGCCTCTTCCTCTAGAGTGATACTGAAGGCCATTGGAACTGATGTCACTGTCCTGCCCTGTATTTCGTTCTCAGTTACATGGACACAGAACAGTATGAAGAAGCAGTGCGAGACTATGAAAAAGTGTATCAGACGGAGAAAACAAAAGGTAAAGACGTTCGGGAGCATGTTTCTCAGGGAACTTGTAGGCCCTAAAGCTGGACACAGGAGTGTCCAATTTGAGGTCAGGCTGTAGCCGGAGCTTATCTGATCACCACCAGGAGAAAGTGAACAGAAATTCTGAGTGCAGGCTGGAGCATATGTTTTCTGGTCCCAAATGCAGTCCCTTTTGCTTCCTTTTCTATGTGGTTCGACTGATGTGAGGAACCCTAAATATGAGTAGATTTTTTTTTTTAATCTGTAGTGAGGATAAAACAACATAAAAGTTCCTGATATAGTTAACGAGGCTTCTGACTCCAGGGCACCTGGGCTGGGACTTGGTAAGGAATGCCAGAATCAGATTTGTCCTTGATGCGCGGTGTCTCCCCCAGAACACAAACAGCTCCTTAAAAATGCACAGCTGGAACTGAAGAAGAGTAAAAGGAAAGATTACTACAAGATTCTGGGAGTGGACAAGAACGCCTCTGAGGATGAGATCAAGAAGGCTTACCGGAAACGGGCCTTGATGCACCATCCAGGTAGAGCGGCTGGGGGGGCGGACTCTGGGAGGAGCAGGCCAGGCGGGCCCGCCGCCAGGCTCCGTCCAGAATGAACACCTCCCAGGGGCTCTTCACTGGGCGGAAGGCGGGACTGAGTTCAGTGCGTTCCACATTTTGGGAAGTACCAAATTCTAGTCAGACATAAAGTGGTTGTAAACTTTTTTTCTTGAGACTCCAAGATGAGTTCCCTGTACTCCTTCCATTAGATCGGCACAGTGGAGCCAGTGCCGAAGTTCAGAAAGAGGAGGAGAAAAAGTTCAAGGAAGTGGGAGAAGCTTTCACCATCTTGTCTGACCCCAAGAAAAAGACCCGCTATGACAGCGGACAGGACCTGGATGAGGAGGGCGTGAACATGGGCGGTGAGTTGGTTAGGGCAGCCTGGGGTGCCTCCTACAGCTGTGGTGTTTTAGGATTTTCCTACAGACAATCTAGAGGGAGAGTCTACATAATCAGCCAGTGACGTGCAGTGACTTGTCAAGTGCACACTTGAAGAAGACCTGTGACATGTGAGGCACCGTGCTGGATGCTGGAAATGATGAAGCTGAATCAAACTGCTTCCCTGACCTCCAGGAACCCAATCTAAGAGTTTGCAAACTTCGGTCCCCAGACCACATGAATAAGCGAGAGCAAGGGAAGGCATGGAAGTGCAGCAGAGCAAAGCATCCTTGGGAGCTGCAAGGGTCCCTGTAGGAGCATAGAGAATATTCAGGCTTTGCAACGAGGAGAGGCAAGGCCAGAAAGTAGCAGAGCAGACCTCAGGAGGCCTTAGGGGCTGGAACAAGGAATACGGGCTGGACATTCTTTTGTCCCCCACTGCAAAGTGCACGCTGATGTTTGTGTGCGTCATACATCCCTGTGAGCCCTCCCAGGTACTGTTTTCCCCAAGAGACGTAGAGGGAAGTGAAGCACAGCCATCAGCATCATCGCCCACCATGAGCTCGGTCAGAGGTCAGTGAGGCCTTGAACTGCGTTCACTTCTCAGACCACAGTCTCTAATGCCAACAACTTTCTCACCACTAAGAAGACCTGTTGGAATTTAAAACAAGTTGACGATATGTAATCCTGACCTGGTCTCCAGTTCAGAGAGCGAGGGAGAGTTTTAAAAGCCCAGGTTTACTAGTAGTAAGTAAGTGTTGCTCTGCCCCGCAGCTGAGAAGAGCTGTAGTCCATCAGAAGTACTGAAGGGTTTAGGTGGGGGAGCTACGGACCAGATTTAGGCTCTAGAAGTACATGTGACGGTGGCGGACAGAGGTGGTTTGGGAGGAGATGAGGGGGAAGGCACAGCGGATGGGAAAGGGCCGGAGGACGCAGCTGGAAGGCAGCAGTGGACTCAGCAGGAGTTGGTTGCCAAGTGTGTTGGGAAAAGCAAAGGGCTAAGCTGAGAGTGGCTTTGGCACAGCAGACTCGGGGGGCCATTCACTGAGTGGGGGGACTCAGGAAGGTCACAGATGTGCTGGCAAAGAATTCACTTTCAGACATAGGGTGCCTGTGGATACCCTGGCGGAGAGAGATCTTTCTGTGCAGTGTAGGGGGACAGGCAGGGGTTGGGGACTTTGGACCTGCTGTGGCCTGATGACAAGGGCACAGTGCTGGAATCAGAGCTGGGCTTTTCCGTTATTTTGCTTTTACTGTCCACGTGACCTTAGGCAAATTATTCGAACTCCCTACTTAGGTTTCACTGAGTATAACTTGGTGAAGATATCCTGACATTGTTAGTAGGATTCAGTTATGTTATGGGTGAAAAGAACCTGGAGCCATGATCAGCACCTAGTAGGTGCTTTTTAAAAAACACGATTTCTGCCCTGGCTAGTGTAACTCAGTGGATTGAGCACGGGCATGTGAACCAAAAGATCGAGGTTCGATTCCCCATCAGGGCACATGCCTGGGTTGTAGGCCAGTTCCCAGCAGGGGATGCACAAGAAGCAACCATACATTGATATTTCTCTCCTTTTCTCCTTCCCTTCCCTTCTAAAGATTTAAGGAAAAAAACCAAAACACGTTTTCTGACATACAGTTCAGACAGCATACAATCAGACAGATACAAATCATTGGTCTTCTATTTTTTCCTGGTAGTGTATTAAGGGATAAAGTTCAGCCTTTTCAGTAGCAGCCATAGCATTATATACAAGGAGAGTGTAGGGAAAGCTGCGACAGCAAGTGCAGTTGGCGTTCTGAGTTGTGGGGGAGAGGAGCCAGCGTAGCCCAGGAATGGGGTCAGGCGGTGAGCCTCGAGGGGCGGCTCACCACCGGTCTGTGCGGCTGGGAGTAGGGAGCGATCCTGTCTGGGAGAGCACTGGAGACCACCTCTGCCCAGGACACTTCCTCCTTAGACGCTTCCACTTCTCTCACCTTTTGGTTCCTTCCCCATTTCTCTCTCTGCCCCACAGATTTTGATGCCAACAATATCTTCAAGGCATTCTTCGGCGGACCTGGGGGCTTCAGCTTTGAAGGTGAGTGTGCCTGCTGCTCTCGGGAGTGCCCGGATCACAAGCCGACACGGGCTCCCTAGTCGGGCGGCTCTGAGAGTTGGGGGGCTCCTGCGTGGAGGCAGCAGGACTCTCGTCTGGTAGGGCCTCGCCCACTCAGTGTTGCTGAGGGTGGCAGGAGCGAGCTTCCCGGACACCCCTCGCCTTGGGACCATTATCACCGCACTTCCATTGGCTCAGGGAGGCGCTGCTAAGCCGCCCGGTGCCAGGGCTGGTCTGCACAACGGGAGGTGTTAGAGTGTGTGGACTCCACATGTGCTCACGTGCTCCCTCGCAGCCCAGGAGGTGTGATGCCCTTGGACCTTTTTCTTTGGCTTTGAAGCAGCCAATGGAGACTTTTCCATAATCAGAGCGGCGCTGTTTCCTAGCAAACCCAGAGTCAACTGACGTGCTCTTCTTTCCTCACAGCATCTGGTCCAGGGAATTTCTTCTTTCAATTTGGCTAATGGAAGGCCATCATCCAGAACTCAGAAAATGCAGACTTGCTCAGTGTAACCTTGAATGTGGACACAATTCACCTCCTCCATCATGTCTCCATGTCTTTAGAGCAGTTTCGTTTTCTTAGTTGGATGCCCTGTGTCTGTGAGTCGGGTGAAGGAAAGGGAGCCAGCACCGAAGACTGCGGGTAGGGGAGGGAGGCGGGAGGTGAACAGGGAGGCAGCTTGTGAATTTTTGTTTTATGGTATAACTTTATTAAAAAAGAAAAAAATGAAGAGAATAAAATGTTTTGACCCTTTCTGGCACTTTGCCCTGGCAGCTGCTTTGTCGGTGGGCCAGAGCTGAGCCCCCAGCACAGAGGTGGTGCTGGTGTGGACTGTAGGCTCAGCAGGCCACCCCGCAGGGCGGTGGGCACCCAGAGGCTGGTGGCCAGTGGGGTCCTAGGTGCCTCTCCCCAGTGTGTTGAGCATGTAGGTCCTGAGCAGGTGCTGCCTGTACAGCCAGGCCCAGTCTGATGCCAGTCACAGGGGACTAAGTTCAGAAACATGCTTACGTTTTGGTGGGGGCCACCGGAAATCATGAGCAGCTGTGTGTCCACAGCTCGCATGAGCACAGGTGGATGCTAAGTGCCAGGCCAGGCCAACCTAGATGAAGGAGGTTTGCACAAACTCTCCCAGTTCCTATTGCCAGTGCAGGCTTCAGGGGGGACACAAGGTAAAAATCTTGCCTCTCCGACTGCCAGACCATTCATTCCCCAGTGAGACAGGCAGCTCCTAGGCCCAGGGTCTGGTCACTGGCATCAGCTCACAGCTGGGAACACCATTCTTAGCAGATGCCTGTGCTGCTGCACTGGTGCCCCTTTCTGCATGGGAGGCACACTGGGGAAGGGAGCAGTGGCCATATGTCATGCTGGTTGGGTCAGGCTTAGTGTTTGTAGGGGGTGGATCTTGTTGGGATTTCCAGGCAGAGAGGCTCTGGGTGAAACTCAGGGTTTCGGTGCTTTGGTGGTAGACATGGTGGGGCAAGACCTTGACCAAACAGATATCTGATGTCCCTCCCTTTGGAGCCCCTGCCCTGTTCTTTCCAATCTTCCCCCTTTGGTGCCAGGGCCATGGTGAAGTGATGACTGATTTAGGCCAGGAAGTCCCTGGGTAGCGGCCTAAGCCCATTGGCTGGAAGAGACTGTGAATGTCAGGCCTTCCCTTGGGTTTGAAACAGCACTGACCTGAGGGTGTTCTTCTGTAGAGAACTGGGGAGACCCATACTAGGAGTTTGGGGTCTTGCTTCTCTAAGAAGTCTGATCATACTGGGCCAGGCACACCTGTGGGCCTGTTTGAGTCATTAACAGGATGCGAGGCTCTGTGCCCTGCGTCCCTCAAACCCAGCCAGCCCCCACTCTCTGGGCATCTAAGACAGCCTCTCTCCTTTCTGCCTCTTTATGAAAGCCAACACTGTTCAGCTGCCCACCCTCGCCACAGCTGTGCCCAGCCAGCAGCGGGGAGACAGGACCGATGGCCCCAAGCTGTAGGACAAAGCCAGTCCTGACACACCCAGCCTTTGCCCCAGGGAAGATGCGAGGGGCACCGAAGGGTGAGAGAGAGCGCACACAGCTGGGATTAACATGATTTATTTCATTATCAGTCTTACAAGTTGCTGAGGTTGGGCAGAGCAAGGACTGGCACTCAAATCCCAAGCACTTTGTCAAGTGACAACCTAATGAGCAAGGCCCCGGTACTGAGCACAGGGCAGCCCATGCAGCAGTGTTAAAGCCCCTTCCCAGAGGCTCCAGGTGGGCTGAGCCCTTAACAGTCAGGAGTCCACCCCATTGGCTCTTAGTGCCCACCAGCTCCCTTTAGAGGAGGCAGAGAAGGCCTCCAGGGGCACCAAGGAGGCAAGATGGGCCAGGCAGACTGCAAGACCGGAGCGCCCACACCACGCACTGTCTCTGGCCTCAGTCTCCCATCCGTGCAACTGAGCCACACCCCTGGAAAGGATGGCCACCCCATCCCCTTCCTGGGGTGAAGCCAGCAGCCAGTTTGGGCTGTGGCTGCTGCTTATTGTTTTCTTCCCTAGTTATCAAACTGTTACCTAGTTACAATGTGAAGAAGGAAGGGACAGGCACTTAGGACCAAAGGTGGAAGGCAAACCCCTTTTTCTACCCTGGTAGATAACCCCAGCTGTCCTGGGGCTACAGTGATTAAGAAATGGGATCAAAGCCCAGGGATCGTCCCCCTCACATCCACCTCCACTACCGGTGTTTGGGGCTGTAGGGACGTGAAGCCCTGAGGTCCCTTCCCCGCTGGCCAGGCCTGGGCAGCAGTGAGAGCAGGGCTCCCGGCCAGCTCGGCCCAGCCTCCTCAGCTTTGGTCCAGGTTCCCGAACGGTACCCACCTCCCACCCCTTTGTGTTGAGAACTTGAGTGTTAGACAGGAAGGGGGGGTCAACAGAAAAAGAAGGGCAGTTATTTTACAAGCTTTTAACAAGTTACAGGAAGGTTAACTGAGTAAAAAAACCTTAAAGATCGAGCAGAGGGTGTGCTTCCATCTCCTCCTTCCCACCTAAAGGGCGAGGAGCACGAGAGGGGTGGTGAGGGCACTCAGTTGATGGTGCAGGACAGAAAGGCACCCCCCTTGCGACTGCCATGTGTGGGCACCGGTTTCCCCTTCCCATAGTAGCCCGTGAAAATGGCCCTGACCTTCATCTTCTTAGCCAGGTTCAGCATCCAGCGCCCATTGCCCAAGGAGAAGAGCTTGCCCCGGGCCAGCTCACCCACCTCCTCCCCTCGGCTGCCCCCCCTCTCCTGCCGCACAATCTCCAGGAGGTCAATGCCTGTCTGCACGGCCTCCACTTCGTCCGCACAGCCCAGGGTGATGTGAGCGCGGCTGCCCCGGGGCAGGCTGTCGGAGGGAGACAGCTTGTCCACGTCATTTGGCCACAGCAGCAGCTCCTGCTCACTGAGCTCCACCTGGGCTCCCGTCGTCTTGGGCGTCACGAAGAGGGCACAGATGGTCAGCGTGAAGGCCTTGGAGTAGGACTTCCTCACCATCTGCAGAGAGAGAGAGTGAGGCCACGCCAGAGGTGGCAGCCTCCAGGGAGGACAGCTACAAAGGTGGGGTCTGACAGGTGAGCCCAACGAAGCAGAGCCCCTTGACAAAGGCGTGTCACCCCCAAACACGCACGACATAGTTTGTGTGGTGTTGGGGGTGACTTTCCACCAACTGTTGGCTGACTTGAAAAAGCCAAGGTGCAGAGAGGCAAGGGTTAACACCAGACTTCTGCGTTCAGAACCTAGTACCCCTCACTAGCTGCAGGGCAGACAGCAAGCTGTTGGACCCCTCCAGGTTGGCCTGTTCACCCCTAAAATGTCGGTGACTAGCACTCCCCCTGTGTGAGGGTGACAGGAGTGCCTGGGTGACGAGCTTGGAACGGCGTCGGGCACATAACAAGTGCTACTGTCATTACCATTCAGCTCCCCCTGGTAACAGGCACCCTGGCGGCCAGGCCACACCCTGGAGGGCAGGGCGAAGGCTCCGTCAGTGCCTTTAAGCAGAGTCCCTGCACAGCTCAGCTTCTACCTGATTCTCCAAGAAAACCCATCCCTGCCACCTGGCACACAAGTTCCGTTTTTGCTCACAATCCTTTGCCTCAACGGCCCCTAGCATATAAAAGATGCCTAACGCATGTCGCTACATGAGTGGGTGGTTAGTTGGTAGTGGAAAGTGTTACACACTGATTCACACAGCTGTGCTAAGTGCGAGGAATACAGGGCTGGACCAAAATAAAAAAGCTCGCCCTCAGGGAGCTTCCATGAGTAGGAAACCATTGACCACCCAAGTAAATGGCAACCTTAATAACCTAGGCAGAGAAGTGGGTGGAGGGTCAAGGAAGGCCTGGTGCTAAGAAGCAACCTGAAGGAGGCTGGAGACAGCTGTGCACATCCAGGCACCAGATCACCATGTCAGGCTCAGCGCGAGGGTTCTGCTGTGACGTGAGGAAGGGGGGCTGGTTACCCCTAGGCCAGTAAGCCTCACTACCCCTGGACACTCCCTACTCTGGGGCAAGGCCTGTCCTCAGACCTGCGGACAGAAGCCTCAGAGCGCCAGGCTCTACGGAACGAGAGACTCCTAGACTCCTAGCCCGTGGGACTGAACGTAGGCTTGCAGAGGCCAGAGCCAGCGCCAGAGCCTGCTCCGAACCAGCACCCCCCGTTACACCACAGAAGAACCAGCGCTGGCGGGCAGGCCTGGGGACAACCACAAAGGCTGGCGGCACCGCCGGCCAGGCCCCAGCCAGGGCGCCCGAGGTCCGTGCAACGAGGCCATCCAGAAGGGTGAGCAGGAGATGCCGTTTTTCTTGAGCTGTCGTCTGCTTTCTGGACACTGCCCACCCCCACCTCTGCTGGTGTCACTCACGTCCTGCTGGATGTACTCCTCCGCCCCGGCCGCCTTCCCGTAGTCACAGAACTTGGTCGTGCAGTGCAGCATGCCTGGGGGTCTCTTCCCGAAGTAGGCGACCAGGTCAATCTTCTCCCTGGGCTCATCCCCAGACACAACTGCAGGGAGAGAGTGGGGTCATCAGGGCAAAGCAGGAGCACCCCACCCTCTATCACCAAGACCACTGAGGCCCAGAGTAAGAAAATCAAACATTAAGCATAAATCCTGGAGCAGCACACTGTAATTCATGTATCCGTTAGGTGAACAAAGCAATAGCAACTCCAAAGCTATAAAAAGGTGCGTAAGTTCCCTGGGACTTTACATCATGTAGATTTTTACGTCTTCCCCAGACCTGAACACTAAGGCACTTATAACCCAGAGGTGGGCAGTGTAAGCCAAAGGAATGAGATTCACCAGCACCACATACAAGGCGGACCCCCAAGTCATGAAAAGGAGGGGAGAAAGAAGATGCTTAGGAACTACGTGCTACAGTGGAGGGAGCCACAAAGAGCATAGTTAACATCCATTTGATGGGTCAACTGATTGACCCCTGCCTGTCGATGAAGTCCAACACTTGGGGTGGTCAAATGTCCCAGCTTCCCCACAACCACCCAGGGGGCTACTAATAGGGCCTATGTCACTCAGTGGGATGGTCACCTGGCCACCACACCACAGCCAAAGACCTAGCAGCCCCATCTGATGGGTGAGGGCCTACACAGGCCTGGGCTGCAGTGGGGCCTGGGGTGGAATGGGGTGGCTGGCAGACATGACGAGGTTTGGAGTGTCTTGATTTCAATTCCCAGACTCCAAGCCTTCTGGCTAGCTTAGAAGCCACTAGTTTTTTTTTCCCCTCGTTCATCTGCAGAATCAAGTACTAGCAAGAACGTCACTCACTACCCACGGAGGAAGCCTCTACTCTGAGAGCAGACCTACTCTGGGGCCCAGTACGTTTTTCTCCTGCTGTATCCTGGCAGAAAAGGGTTCCAGTTTATAAGGGTAACTAACTGGCAGCTTCAGAGGCAGCCGCTGTCTAGAGCAGAGCCACCAGCTCTAACCAGGAGCCCTGCCTCCAGGGTGCTTTTCTCAAACTATTCACAGGTTCAGGACTCAAACCCGGCCAGTGTGGCTGCAGGCTCCACATGGCCTGGTTTCCCAGTGTTCAAGCTCAGGAGCCCAGCAGTGTTCTCCAAGAACACAGGCACACGTTACCTGCCTCTGAGCAAAACAAATATGGCCGGTGGGGGATATTTCAAATACGAAGATAACCTAAAATTGGGGGGAACTGGAATGGGTTCAAAGAACACACGGATTAGGGGGCGACGTATCCCCAACAGGCCACTGCAGAATGAGAGTCACCAGGGCCTTTCCTTACCCAAACCTACCCCGTCACTGAAACAAACCGCCTTTGCCAGGAGACAGCCCTGGGGAAGCCCCTGTGGAAGTCACCAGAGCCTGGGCTCTCAGCTGCTGCTTAGGGCAAACCCCACACCCCCTCTGGGCCTGTTCTCCCAGCTGCAAAACAAGGGCGTTTGGACTGGGTGGGAGACCGTTCTTTGAAACATGGGGTGCACTGGGTGGCCTAAGGCCTGGGAACCATCCCCAGTGAAAGCACAACAGTCCTAGCTATAATGTTTTTGCAGCACTGGGGGCCACGGAACATTTTATTTTAGAAAAATGGTTCTGTTTGCTAAAAATGAGTTTGAAAACACTGGACCTCTAAGGTTACAAAAGATGCTGACGTATTTTCTGCTATGACAGTAACTTGTTTTTCCCACCTCTAAGACAGTCAGTGTCTAGATTTCCCCAGAAGGGAGCAACTGAGCAGAAGCATGAAGCGGGAGGGAAGCAACTCTCCCCATACCCCACGGTGCTCCCACCACCCAAGGCTACCTCTGCCTGGTACTAGGTGAGCCTCCACCCACTTCCCCCCTCGCTCCCAGTGCGTTGAGGACACTGTGGTCCTGTGCACACTGCACAAGGACCAGGCTAACTGCCCCCGCCCTGTCCACCCCGCCACCTACAGTGTCTCAGCTCTTTCTTGAAAGCTTTGTGGTTGCCCAGCTCATCCAAGAAGGTCTGGCCAACTTTTCGGAGGCTCTCAGAACTCTTCTTGGTCAGAAACCAGCCAAAGAAGAGTGGCAGGAAGTCCTTCTCCAGCCCAGGCTTGAGCTTCTTCAGCTCATCCACCGACAGTGGCCACTGGCTCTTCTCCTTGAGCTGGGCACAGTCCAGCCGCCAGGGCGTCTTGGGCTCCACCAGTACCACCTGGTACTGGTACTGGTCGGCTATTTCAAAGAGCTGCTCCAGCCGCTCCCGCTCGTGGTTGGTGTCATCCAGCACAAGGACCCGGGTGTCCCGGCGGCAGCAGTCAACCAGGTCCTTGTCCAGCCGCTTGTATGCCTCGGAGAAGCCTCCTTGAGCAGGGGTGATCTTGTAAGTGTCAGCAGACACCATCTTGGTGCTGTCGCGGTACCTGTCCCTGATGATCCGTGCCAGAGTAGACTTGCCACTCCCCGGCAGGCCGCGAAGGATGAAGAGTGTCTTGCACTCTTGCAGCGTGTCTACTGTCTCCTCGTCCTGCAGGAAGGGAAACTGCAGCTCAGGCTTGTCCTTGGCCCCTAAGGATGACATCTTGCGGAAGAAGATCTTGGGCAGGAATGTATGGCTCTTTCGAGAGAAGCCTCTATTCTGTGTGAGGAGAGGAAGAGCAGATGTCAGCCAGGTCACTCGTAACTACCTTGCTCGCTTGTCTCTGGCCTCATTCTAACCCAGAACCCTCCCTGCTTGGAGCTCTCCAGCCCTGATTGACAGGTACCCCGGGTGCAGTGGACTTGCTGTCTTCTCTCTTCTGTAGCAACTGCTTCTGGTTGTGGGGGATGAAGGGCGCACTTGTCGGAGTTTTACTGTACTCTCACTTGCCTCTAGTTAGAGCTGTAGCCCCAAGAGTCACCCACTGCTGCCACCTCTAGAAGAAAGTGTGCTGGAAATGTGTGCAGGGAGGGCCTGAGGCAGGGGTCCTAGAGTGGACCCCCCAACTTTTATATTCTCAGCACTTATTGAGAATGTCCTCTTTGGGGATAGGTGGCTTAGTCTGGGCACAGCCACAGCTGCCCTGGCTCTGAGCATGCAGAAGATGTTGTGGGTGGAGAAGCGTTACCCAAAGACTGCCTCCCTTCCCCCAACAATGGTAGCAACAGATAATACTCTCTTGTCTGGGATTGGGGGGGACAATGGTCCCACAGAAGGGCTGGTGGGGGGCAGGGCAGGAGAGCGCTGAACAAAGGGCCTCATTCACCGCGCGTGCCACCTCCTCCTCTGCTCTTGCCCCCGCCCCCGCCCCCCTCCCGCCGCTCCCAGTCCTGGTCTTTGTGCCCGCACCAGGACTGGGCGGTACAGGGCACCTGTCTTCAGGGTCTAGTTCTACCCGCCATGCTGCTGCGTGTCACAGCACCTATCTCAGCCACTTATTTTCCTGCCAGCTAAAAGCCACAAGTGACAAGTTTTTACTGTAAACTGTCTTCTCTGCACCAGCTCCGCCTCCTGCCAGCACCCGGAGCTGAGATGGCCCACTGGGTTCCCAGACGAGCCTCCAAGGCAGGGGAAGCGAGGGAGGGAGGCACATACCATTCGGTCGGCAAGCCCACGGTCCCTTCCTCTTCCAGAGCCCGCCCTGCCCCACTGTGTGCTCCTCGCTTCTCCCCTACCTCTAGGATGCACCGGGCTGCCAAGAAAGCCTCAACTCAAGCCCGGAACCTCAGGTCTTATTTGCATGCCACTTCCTCCCGAAAATCCCCCAGTGCTCCTGTTCTCTGCTAAGGCGCGATCCTGCGCCCGGCCCACTCCTGGCCTCCCGGCCTTCCCGCGCATGCTCACCATGATATCCGAGGACTGAGCGCAGCCGTCGCCGCCTTCGCAGGCACTAGCTCTCCGGGGCCGCCCGCCTGCGCGGAGGGACACGGAGTCCAGCGATATTGCGACCCCCTTCCGAGCTGCCTTACATAGCCTGGGGGGCGGAGCGCCCTCGGGCGGGCCAGGCGCCTTCTATTCTGCGCAGGCGCAGGAAATCGAAACTGACAGGGCGTGGGGTGGGTGGGGTGGGGAATGTCAGCGCGTGGGACCGCCTACGGGAGTGCACACCTGCGGCACACCTGGGGCCGGCCCGCAGCAAGGAGTGTGGGTTAGGGATTCTCCGGCCTCCTAGTTCTTGGGTTAATAATGAACTCTTTAAAGAGGAAAGCAATCACCCTTCCCTGGTCCTGCCCTGAGATAAGAAGAGGAGAAAGAAAGCAGTGTCGTACAAGTGCAAGGTCAGATCCCGTCTTTATATAAAATTTTGGTATTTTATTCATCATGGGTTTGCAATTTTTGAAATATATACATTGCATTGAAATACTGTTTATCTTGCTTACTGAGTTGGTGCCTCTGAAATGGTGCAGCTGACATGCCTCACCCTAGTCCAGGCCCCGTCCCAGCCTAAATGTAGCCTCAGCCCAACTCTGCTGGGAATTGTGGGGACAGAACCAGGATGGCAGTGGACAAAAGGACAGATGAATAACCTTAATGAAACTAATTCATCCTCTGAGGCAGCTGCTCAGCCGCCACTTCCTCTGGAAAGCCACTGAAAGCGTGGGTGGATTTTGGAAAGCGGCCTGTGTACCGAGTGCCGTGCTAAGCACTCATAAAATGCCCACAGCAACCCCTGCTGCGGGCACCCTTTCCACAGAGGAGACAGGAAACAGGCCTGGGAGCCTGGCTGACTGGCTGGGCAGAGGGAGCTCACTGGGACCGGCCCTTAGCTCCTACTCCCAGCCTACTTCCTGCTCTTGGGCAAGAACCTATTTTCTTCCTCTGTTCCCCCAGAGGACAGTCCCTGTTAGTGCCAGCATTCACTTCATTCTGCTGTCAGGGTTTATAGGTAGGTCTCCCTCACTGAGTGATGGCTGAGGCTGTCCCATCATTTTTTCTTCCATAGAGCTTCCCACAGTGCACTGCACAAAGCAGGTCCTCAGCAAGGTGAGCCAGTGGTCAGCAACTGGGCGGACACCTCCACCCCCAGGCCTTTCTCTTTCCTGCCCCCTTCGAGCTGTCCTGGTTCTTACAGCCCACCTGTTGCTCACCCTCCTGAGAGTCTTCTTAGCACCTTTCTCTTTCTTCCATAAGGTTCTTGGACAGGGCCTGGGGGAGAGTACCGAGCTTCACACCTTGGTCACCCTCTAGGTCGGGCCTTGCTTGGGGGCCTCTGTGTTGCTCAGCCAGTCAGGGCAAAGTCACAGTTCTCCTGGGGAAGTGGCATGCCACGCCAAGCCACTCATTCTCTAAGGCTGTTCTGAGAGCGGGCAGGGTGAGGAGGCAGAATGATAGACTCAGCGCTCATAAGAGTGAACGATATATATTTAAAGGGAAAACAGTATCAGAAAGAGGCAGAAGTGACCCGTAGGACCCAGGCCACATTTTTTCCCATTAAAAAAAAATCTCAACTTGAAAGCAGTTTCATAAGATCCCCGTGGTCCCTGTGAACACCAGCCTCCTGGTTCTACTGCCTACTAAAAACTGCTTTATTCGTCTTTCTTTTCATCTTTTTCCACTTTTTCATCATTTTCTGTTTTCATGTCTCCCAATTCTGTTTCCCCTCGTTCTTCCGACTCTCTTCTGCTGGATTCTGAAAGACTCTCCTCGTGTCCTTCCAATTCCCTTTTGATGAAGTCTTCTGAGAGTTTTTGATCCAGATTGGAAGACCTCTTGTAAATGTCTGTCGATTCCCTTCTGTTCACTTCTGATTCTCTCCTGCCTGCTTCTCCTGATCTTACACCCAGTTCTCCAGACAGTCCCTTGGCAATCTCTCCCGAATCTATTCCCACGGATCCCAGTTCTCTTCTGGAGGAGCTGGTTCTCTCTGTTTCTCTCTGCCTGTCTTCCTCCTGTTCACTCACTGCAATCAGAGTGTCTTCATAAGATGACTCATCCTCTGTATCTTTCTCACTGCCAGCTCGCTCTCTGTCCCATTGCTTCATCACCATCTCGGGCTCATCTCTCCTCCTTTTCATTCCTTCCTTCTCCTTCGCCATCACTGATGCATAATCCAATGCAGCAGCCTCTACCGAAAAACAAGAGGAAGGAGGAGAGAAAGGTGTAAGTCTGTCCATCTCTGGGCCCAGGTGAACCCCAGCCTGCGCAAGCCTGTGCTTCTAAGAGAAGGACTCCTTTCCAGAAGGAGAGAAAGGGGCTCGTGCATCGCTGAGCACCAGCCCTGTTCCAGGCATTGTGCAAGCCGCACAGATGACACCGTCTGATTGTAGGGCATGGTGTCATGAGTGTGTGCACTGACACTGATGTGAGTTTGCAGTCAAGGGACCTGAGGTTGATAGAGAGAAATCACAGACCGTGATCACACTGCAAATCGGTGCAGAGTCAGAATTCGAACCCAGGACAGTCTGCCCCCACAGCATACTCTTTCCCTACAAGAAATAGTGTAGGTGCTGAGAAAGGACAGAGGGTGCCTCTTCTCCAGCAGCCTCACTCTGCATTTCCCTTGTCCCTGGGAAGCACATTTCATCATTTCGGTGGGACATTCCCTGTAAAAATATGAGCAGACTTCTCGCAGCAAGTTCAGCTGGAGAGCTGCTTACAACCAGAGGGATCCTTGCTCCCTGTTTTTGCCAGCTACAGAGAAAAGCCACCAGTCTCCTCCTGAATCGCCCCCACATTCTCTTCCTAGAAGCCCTTGGTCTGTAAGGTGCCTACTAGGACCGGAAAAAGGCTGCCGTTTGGTGGCGAAGGCTATGCAATGCCGCCACCTGCTGTTGTGGGAGGGAAGTGCCCAGCAGCTGCTACTGGGCGCAGGGCACTCCCTTCGAGTTCTTCTACACCTTCCCCAGCACGTAGTCTGCGGAGACTGGCGAGGGCATGTGAGGGAGGATGCTTGGAGCATCTGCCATTTCCCACCTGTGTCCTTTCACATCTGTTGCTCTTGTGGCTTTTGACAGCAGCTCCCAGGTCATGTGGGGCAGAGGAAGAACCCCTCTCTGGGGGGATCCAGCCACCACAGGACAGGCACTAGTTAACGGAGGGCCGTCCCTCTTCAGGTGCCCACAGACTCCACCCCCAGATTCCCACTACCAAGCCCGGATCCGGGAGGGCTTCGGCGGCAAGGCAGCTGTGTCCTCTTGGCTGCAGGGTAACTGCGATATGACTCGGGCCCCCGCAGAAGGGCAGGCGGAGTCGGGCTTGTGGCCAGGACGGTGTGGAACCATGGAGAAAGCCTGGGCCCTGGAGCCAGGCTGCCCCAGACGGAAAACCGCCATGGGACTTCAGCCCCTCTGCCTCCGTGTCATCTGTGAAATCAAGCGACCACTAATGCTTATTCCACAGTGTTCTCTTTGGGTCAGATGAATCTGAACATAGTGTATGAAGTCCCACAAAGAGTGTCTGGCACGTTGGGAGCACTGAATGCAGAGCAACTTCTCTCATCACTCATTCCCTCTGGGGTCTGTCCCTGATGACTGGGAGGGGCCCGGGGTCCCCAGTCCCGGGGTCCCAGCCCCTCCTCTACTCTCACTTCCTTCAGAGAGCCCGGAGCCAGGGAGCAGAAGGCCTCTTTGCTCCCCGAGGCCTTGGGAGGAAGAATGTGATACGGCGGACCCATCTCTGCACCTCAGCCCACCCTCGTGCCCCTCTGCGCCCTGCCCCTGCCCCTTCTCTACCCATGCTGTCCCCAAAGAGCAGGACCACACAGCAGGGGACAGTCACTGTGTGACCCAGGCAGAGCACTCCACTTCACTCGACCTCTGTTGCCCTGAAGAGCCCCTATCTCCCGGGGGCCGTGAGGGCTGAAGGACAGGCCTCACCAGTGCCCAGCACACAGGAAGAGCCCCAGAGTGTGGCTTACTGTCCTTCCGCCTCTTCGTTCCTGCTAGTCCCTGCCAGGAATGCCCTCCCTCTTCCATCTTGCACCCGGAAAAACCTCGGGCATCTTTTGAGCCTGAGAAGAATGATTCTTCCCCTTCGGAGCCTTCTCTGTCTCCCCAGAGAAGACTGAGCATTTTGCCTGTGCTCACGGCAGAGTGAATCTCCCAGCTCAGCAGCCACCTGCAGGAGCCCATCTGGGGACACCTCTACTGGCCTGGCTTTCCTGATGAATGGGTGGTGGGCTCCTCAGGGGCCAGCCCTGAGCCTCTGTCTCCCCCAAACCTCACACCTTCCTGACACCTGATAAGCGCTCAGCAGATACTCAATGAATTAGTTGAAGGAATAGAGGAGTGGGCTCTCTGGGCAGACCGCAGCCCAAAGTGGGCTGGGTCGCCTCCCTCTCCCACCCCAGGGAAAGGCTGGGGCTGCCACTGGCTCTGAAATCAGAACGCCCGGTGGTCAGTGCTGAGCCCTGGGACAGGAGAAGCTACTGGCGGGTGGGGCCGGAATGATGGAGGGAAAGCGGAGGGAAGTTCTGGGGCTGCGACCTCAGGGGCTCCGGGGACTTGCCTTTCTCTTTCTCTTTCTTTTCCCTGAACAAATCCCTGTAGTTTGTTTTCTTCAGCTCGTAGATGATGCCCTTGTTGGCATCGTCCAAAGCCTGTGGGTAAAAATAAACATAGATTAAAAACAAACAAACAAAGCCTGTGGGTGACAGAGGAACCAATAAACTCTCATACCCCTCTTTGGCCCCTACACTTCCCCTTTCACCCAAGTCCCAGCCCCAGGAGCCAGGGCTCTGCACTACCCACACCCTCGTTTGCTCCTGGCCCCTCCTAGCGCTCCTGCCCGGAGGGACCTGGAAGTATCCAGGCTAAGTGGTATGAGGTACCTGACTACAGGGAGCTCAGACCTCGTTTCCCTTGGGCTTAGGCATGTATTTGGGAAGGGTGTGTATCCACCGATCTCCAACTTTTTTTACCTAAAGCTTCCAGCCAATGCAAAGGCTCAAGACAAGTCCCTAAGCCAGCAGCAGGGCAGCAAGCCACAAAAGGCACTCAGACACATGCCGCAAGGGGATCTGGGATGGCCTGCCTTCAGAGGGGATTGCCGGGTGACTGCAGAGTCCCTGGGGGCCTGGATCTCAGCCTGTGCACAATCAAGGGCAGGCTCTGCCTTCTTCCTTGTGACTTGCTTGGGCGGAGCACCCCTGGGCACTCAGAACCATCTACTGAATGACCACCAGGCCTGGACACCCTTGTGCAGTGTTGGTCTGCACCTCCTGTATGCCTTCCTGCCTGGAGGTGCCCCTACGGGTGGGTAAAAGGTCAGGGACCGGGTCCCACGAGGAGCCACAGGCACTGCTCTCTGCCTCTCAACCTTCCGACACCCTGCCCAGCGCGCCAGGGGACCTCGAGCCCTCCTTGATGGAAAGCCGCACCTGCCTGCCTGCTGGGGCTCTCTCGCTCTGAGCACCCTGGTCCCTAGGGCCCTGGTCATGACCGAGAGGCTTTTGTTACAACTTTCCTGCTGACACCAAGCTTCCTGAGGGCCAGGACTGTGGTCATCACCTTTGGGCTGGACAGTCCAGGACGACTATGGGTCAGCAAATATTTGCTGAATTTAACTGCCACGATCTCTCCGAGTATTTGCAGGGTGATCATGTGGAAGCAGATTCGGTGGGAGAGAACGGGGAGTGTTCCCCAGTGAAGGGGAGTGTTCTGCCTCTGGAGGCTGGATTTAAAGGCAAAGGTGCACATCGGGGAGCCAACCCCACTCCAAGAACGAAAGTGAGGTGACAGTCACCCTGGGCCAGGTGAAAACAGGTCATGGACTGCCACAGGGTGGGGCCCTTTCGGGAGCGACTTCTCCACCATGACCGGGAAAACAGGGTTTCACCGTGGTCTTCACAAGCCACACTCTTGCCCCCTGAAACTCCAACTGGGTCAGGTGGCTTCTTTGCCATTCCTAGACCCTCCAGTCCAGGCTGGCCCACCAACTTTCTGGGGTTCTTTGCCCCTAACTCCCTCCGCCATTGTGCCCCAGTCCTTGGATACAGGCCAGTGCCTCCTTTCCTGCCTCCCACACATTCCTCAGCACCCACAGTCTCCCGTGCCTTCAGCCCGGCCAGACCTGCGGTCCTTGTCCTTCAAGGCAAGCATGAGGGCCCCCTCCAGCTGCAGCATGTTCAGGATGTCACTTCCCAGGGTCCCTGCACCTCCACTGTGTTTCCTGAGGCCCCGCCCCTCATCCCGCCCACGAATTACTACGCAGTCTGGCTCCTGTCAGCCACAGGGCAAGGGGTCGGGGACCCTGCATCATTCACTCGAGCAGATGCTTTCTGGGGGGCCCAGCTACACGCTGGTGGTGGCTCTGCAGTTTCGACATAGGACAGACAGCTCAGGGGCAGCAGTCCGGCCGGCAGATGGAGGGAGCTGGCTGGGGGCTCATCCTCCTACTGAGCAGCCTACTGAGGTCGTGCATCGGCCTGGAGTGGCTCTGGGAGCAGCGGCTTTGCCTGTGTTCTCTGCCCCCCCGAAGCCGACAGCCTAGGCCAGCACCATCCAGCAGACATATCTGCGCCGATGGGCCCACTCAGGATCCGCAGGATGTGGCGCCACAGCCACGAGCGGCTACGGGTGCTCCTGATGCCAACAGTGCGACTGAGAAACCCAATTTTAAATTGTGTTTGCTTTTAATTCCTTTTCGTTTAAGTAACCACACGGGGCCAGCGGCTGGCTGCCTTATCGAACAATGTGGTCTCCTGGGAGGTAGCATTTTTGAAACTGCAAACCCTAAATCAGTTCAGAATGTCTCCACCAGCGTGAAGTAACAGAAAAATTAAAAACAGAATAGGAAATACCAGCATCCAGAGTAGAGATAAATACGTCTTGTAAAGCTTTCTATTTTTTGTGTGTGTATTTCAAATAAAAATACGTGCCTGGTGCTGCTGTATGAACCGATGGCAGACCTCTGAAAGGGTCAGCCCGCCTGCCGTGTGCGCGGGGGTTGGTGGGTAAGTGGAAAGGCCCCGTGGGACAGCTGGGGGGCTGAGGGCCCGCCCACCCCGCCCACCCCCTAGCCACGCCCACTCCCGAGCCCCGTGGAGGCCCAGCAGGGGGAAGGCTCACGCTGATGATGGCCTGCTGCGCCTCGTTGTTGTGCAGAAGCTTCGCTTTCTCCAGGGCCTTCTCGAAGTTGTTCACGGCCGCCTCGAAGTCTCTCAGCTTCACTGGAGAACAGAGGGGAGGCACAGCACGGGTAGGTGGTGACACTGCGTGCCGCAGGACGCGGCTGCCCTGCGGGTGCCATGCCCCCGCAGGAGCCCCTGGCCCCCCCGGACCCTGGGAGGGTGACCCGGTGTCAGCTGGAGTCAGCCCCAGGTCTCGGGCAGCATCGCGGAGATGCCCGGTGCCACCTCCCCACTAAGGGCAGAAGCTGGGACCCGCGGCATTCAGAGGGGCAGGTGAGGGAAGGGGGCCTGGGCCCACATCATGGGTCTCTAGGCCAGGGGGACACCTCACTCTTGCCCTATATTTAGATTGTGCCAGAGAGGAAATCCACATTTTAAAAACATTAGCTCAGGTTCTTTAAGAACGACTGTGGGAGACTACAGAAAACATGGAAGGGTCGGACTGACTCATGGGCCAGCAGCTGGGATCCGGGCTCTCGGAGGCCCCTCTCCCGGGGTGCACGCTGAACCCAGAGCAGGGGTGGCTCCTCTGAGCCCACCACCCCACCAGGCAGTGCTGGAGCCGGGACGGGAAGACCCACTGCCCTTTAAAAGAGCTTAACTTCGGCCCCTGGCTGGTGTAGCTCAGTGGATTGAGTGCCAAGGAATTGGCACCAAGGAATTGAACCAAGGAATTGTGGTTTGATTACCAGTCAGGGCACATGCCTGGGTTGCAGGCCAGTTCCCAGCAGGGGACATATGAGAGGCATCCCCTCTAAAGATAAATAAATAAAACCTTAAGAAAAAAAAAAAGAGCTTAAGTTCTGGAAGGAATGGGAGAAGTCCTCACCAGTCAGGGTGCGGGGACCCCATATCTTAGTTCCTTCACACACCGCAGCTTTCCGGAATAACCGAGTATGTGTCTGCCCAGACCCACCCCCTCCCGAGAACTGCTCTGGGATCCGCGGGGCAAGGGGGCCCAAGGTCAGTGTCACTCCGACACTGCAGGTCTGTATAGGAGTCACGACGCCTATTCAAGTAAACATTAAAGACTTTTTGTTTGTTTTTAACTGACTCTGTCACCCAAAGTTATCTCGACTCTGGGGGCTGTTCTCCTCTTCTTTCCCACTCTGCGCAGGCACAGATCTGCACGCTTACACTTCATTTTTGTTGAGCTGTAAGTGGGTTTCCCCAAAGCCTGCAGCTTTCTCGTCACTGTTACAGGCACCAGGGGGCGCCGAAGAGAGGGCAGGAGGAAGAGATGGATAGCCACTCGGTGTTCATTGCGTGCCAGGCCCGGTTCTCGGAGCTCACACGCTCACTATTGCTTTATTTCTTTACACCAACCTCTCTGGTAGGGACCACAGTTACCCCTGTTTGCGGAGGACGGAGCTGAGGGACCCAGAGCGGCACTTGCCGAGGTCCCTGAGCCAGGAGGGCCCCGAGCCCAAGCTCTGCCCCGGAGGCTGTGCTGCCTCTAGAATCCAGGGGGCCCCCCAGGCTGCTGTATGTGCTTTTCCAACTCCGGAGCAGGAACACTGAGACTAGGGGCGCAGGCCCCAGCTCTCCCGGGGCCCGAGGGCCCAATAAATCTTGAAGAGTGGACGCAGGATGATGTCCACCCTGAGGGATATGTCCCGTCTCTGCTTCAGCTTGCACAATGCCCTCCTGAGAACAGAAAGTAGTTCTAGGAAAAGCCACAGTAATCGTGTCTTTGACTTAATTTAAAAGCTTTCAGTGGTTTTCCCTGTGCTTTTAGGAAGCAGCGACGATTTGTAACTGGGCCCGTGAGGCCCTGTGACTCCGGCCCCTCCTCAGCCTCCTCCCTCCAAACCTTCCTAGGCCCCAGGAGCTCCAGCTAACACTGGTCTCCTTCAGCTTATGAAGTCAGCCCAGCCCCTGCCCGCCTTCCTAAGCGCTGTCCCCTCAGCTCTTAAAACAGCTGGTGCCTTCTCATCCCTAAAGTTTCTCCTTAAAAATTACCTCGTTAGCCCTGATCAGTGTGGCTCAGTTGGTTGGGTATTGTCCCGCAAAGCGAAAGGTCGCTGGTTCAATTCCCGGTCAGGGCGCATGCCCGGGTTGTGGGTTCAGTTCCCAGTTGGGGCACATATGAGAGGCAACCAACTGATGGACTGTTTCTTTCCCTTCCTCCCTCCCTTCTCCTCTCAGTAAAACAAATTAAAATTAAATAAAATATATATAATATAATATAATGTAATTAATATGGTATAATATAATTAATATAATATAATTAATATAATAATAAAATTGCCAGTCAGGGCACATGCCTGAGTTTTGGGCCAGGTCCCCAGTAGGGGGCATGAGAGAGGCAGCCACACACTGATGTTTCTCTCCCTCTCTTTCTCCCTCCGTTCCCCTCTCTCTAAAAATAAATAAAATCCTAAATAAATAAATAACGTCTTTTTTTTAAAGTTACCTTTTCAGACAAGGGGGCAGGAAACTGTTATCGGGAGGCGCCACGTATTTGTGGCATGGGTAGAGGAATGAAGGACTGTGCCCCTGACCATTAGCACTGGTCACGCCCCCTCCCTCACCGGTCACGCCCCCTCCCTCACTGGCGCCAGCTGTGCACCCGGAGCAGGAGCAGCAGCGTGACAAGGCCCGAGCTTCGGAGCAGAACAGAACTGGGCTCTAGTCCCCGCTCCATTGCCTATTAGCTTATGACCTGGAGCCCTTCCTATTTGAACTTAATATTAGGAAACATTTCAAATACACATGAAAGGAAAAGGAGCAGCGTAATGAACCCCGGTTACTCATCCCTCAGCTTCAACCTCTATCCCAATACCGCCCCTCTTGTTTTAACTGTGTCTCCTTACCCCTGCCCCTTGCTGGGTTATTTTTTTTTAAGATTTTTATTTATTTATATTTAGAGAAAGGGGAAAGGAGGGAGAAACAGAGGGAGAGAAACACCGATTGGTGGCTTCTGCACCCCAGCTGAGGCCTGAACCCAAAACTCAGGCATGTGGGCCGACTGGGAATCGAACTGGTGACCTTTCAGTTCACAGGCCAGCACTCTGTCCACTGGGCCACAGCATCCAGGGCCCTTGCTGTTTTTTTATTTAAATGATTTATTTAAATGATTGAGATGTAACTCCCGTATCACACAGTGCACCATTTCTAGGTACACGGTTCAATGGTGTCTGCCACATTTACAGAGCTGCACCACGAGCGCCACAGCTCAGTTTCAGAGCACTTCCGTCACTCCAGAAAGTTCCCCTGTGTGACCTGGGGGGATCTGCCGAAACACTCAGCACCTCGGTTTCCACATCGACAGAGTGAGGACGATGACGCCCATGTCACCGGCTTGCATAGCGATTAGATGCAAGAATGCCAATGTGAGGGGCACCGAGGCAAGAGGAGGTGGTGCTGTTTTGGTGACCACACAGTGCCCTTCGTGGGCAGGGGCAGCTCTCAGGGTGCCCTGAGCCCTAACTGAGCTGAGCCCTAAACAGGCACTTATGCTGGTCAGAATGGAGGGGCCGATCCCCACTCGCAGGGTCACAAGTCCTCTGGGCAGGGGCACGCTGGGAGGTTAGGTTTGGCCCACAGAATTCCCAGCCCAGGCGTGGCAGCCAGGCCCGAGGGCTGGGAACAGTAGGGTGTCCTCTCCGAGCCCATACCTTGTGCCTGGGCCACCAGAACACTGGCGTTCAGCTGCCACTCAATGTCCCCCTCTTCCTCCGCACACTGCTGGGACTTCTCCCCATAATTCTGGGCCTGCCAGGCCTGGTCCAGCTCCAAGTAGCAGCGGCCAATCTCATGGAACAGCCAGGTCTTCTCCAGAGTGGTCTTTGCCAGCGGGATCTTCTCCTCCCACCTGGGGACCGAAGAGCCAGGTCAGTGTCTCCTACTCTAGCCCGGCACTCGGCTGGCTGCAGGCAGTCAAGGCCTCCTACTGATAAGAACTATTCTCCAACCACCAGTTCTTTTAGAGAAGGGGTGGTGCTAACAATGATTAACATCTTTTAAAACTTTCAGCCCTGGCTGGTGTAGCTCAGTGGATTGAGCATGGGCCTGTGAACCAGATTATCGAGGTTCGATTCCCAGTCAGGGCACATGCCTGGGTTGCGGGCCGGGTCCCCAGTAGGGGACACACAACAGGCCAACCACACAGTGATGTTTCTCTCCCATTCTTTCTCCTTCCCATCCCCTCGCTCTAAAAAGAAATAAAATATTTTAAAAAAAAGAATAGTAAGTATATATAAGGAAAAAACTGAACACAGACAAAAGAATGGAATGCAAACCAAAAAAAGTTGAGAGTAGGATTAGAATTGGTACTTGTCTTTGGGTGGCGGGACTGAATAATTTTTCTTCTACTTTTCTGTATTTCCCAAATTAACATTTATTTAATAGTAAGCACATATTTACTATAAAACTTTTTATTATAGAAATATGTAGGTGAGCACTAGCCTATGAACCAAAGGGTCACCGTTTCGATTCCCAGTCAGGGCACACGCCTGGGCTGCAGGCCAGGTCCCCCTTATGGGGCACGTCAGAGGCAACCACACACTGATGTTTCTCGCCCACTCTTTCTCCCCCCCTTCCCCTCTCTCTCTAAAAACAAATAAAATCTTTAAAAAAATGTACGTGAACTCTCAGACCCTCTGTCTCCCACCATACAGACACCAGGGGCCATTCAGGAAATGGAAGGTCGCCTCGCCGAGATGAGCAAGTGCATTTCAATCAAGCGAGAAGGCCTGAAGGACATTTCTGTCTGTACCAGGCTAGCTGGCCCAAGGAGCGGGCTGGCCCAGCCCAGGCTGGTCTGCGGCTTCTGCCCTGAAGTTCCCCTGGGGCTGACTCACTCCCCTGCAGGAGGTCACCAGCCCCGGGGTTGGACATCAAAAGTCCAGCAGTTGGGCCACCTACCAAGTTCAGACTCTGTTACCCTTGTCCTCACGTGATCAGTCACAGAACAGGGTCAGAAGTCCCAGACTCCATTGGTCCACCAGTTCCTGAACTGGTCCAGGGTAACAGTCACCCCGAGCGCTTGCTAAAACAGATCCTTGTGGTCCAACCCAACCCAAACCAGTGGAATCGAAATTTGCAGGGAAGAGGCCAAGGGATTTGAATACCTACCTAACAAATGCTGGAGGCGATTTGCCACTGGGTCGCCCTGAGAAAATGCTGCTTCTGGTCTACTCCGTAATCTAACTGTTGAGCCCCAGAGTTTACAGCGCAGCTTTCCCATGGTCACCTAGCGGAGCTGGACCAGACTTGGGTCTTCTCGTGCCTCTAGGCCTGGCACCCCAGCCCCAGGCTGGGCGTCTGGTGTGAGGGTGGGAAGTCGTGGCCCCAAGCTGTGGCGGGGCCATCCTCGGTCACTCACGTGTCAATGGCTTGCTGGAACTTCCCAACTCGGGCGAAAACCCTGCCAATGTTGTCCAGCGCTCGAGACTTGGCATCGGGAAGGTCGCTGTGGGGAAGAATCAGGAGGAGCTGTTCACTAGAAATCAGTCTTTCCCGGCACCGCGCAAACAGAAAAGAAGTCAAAGACAGGGCTCCTGGCCTCAGGGTCCAGCTTGAGGGACGTGCCCAGGCTGGAGGGGTGACACACACGGGGCCTCTCATGGCCTAAAGCCAAGAATGAACTTTATGGGGACCTTTCCAGGGGACCCTTAGTCACCTGTTTGCAAAGGTGTCCACTGGATTTAGTGATTCTCCTAGGAATTTACCTCAAGTGGATGATGTGACATTGAGGCACTGTTTATAGGAATAAACATTGGCCCTGGCTGGTGTAGCTCAGTCAGTGGGTTGAGTGCAGGCCTGTGAACCAAAGGGTCATCAGTTCAATTCCCAGTCAGGGCACAAGCCTGGGCTGTGGGCCAGGTCCCCAATGGGGGGTGCGTCAGAGGCAACCACACATTGATGTTTCCCTCCCTCTCATCCCCTCTCTAATAATAGATAAATAAAATCTTTTAAAAAATAATTATTATTATTTTTTTTTAGAAAGAGGGTAAGGAGGAGAGGAAGAGAGGGACAGAAACATCAATGTGTGATTGTCTCTTGTGTGCCCCACTCCACCCCAGGGGGCCTGGCCTGCAACCCAGGCACGTGCCCGGAGCGGGAGTCAAACCAGTAACCCTTTGCTCCACAGGCCTGCAGTCCATCCACTGAGCTACATCAGCCAGGAAAATCTTTAAAAAATTAAAGAAAAGAATAAACATTGGAAACAATCTGAACTTTATCCACGCCTTAGCGCCGGCAATTTTTGGGGATAAAAAAACATCCTTGATATATTAAGTCAGATTATAGTATATTCTATGCCTATCCCACATTTTGGTTAAAAATAAATACGCAGGCCTGCAGCGTGCGCTGTGCTCCTGGCTTCGGCGAGGGGCCCCAAGCCGGGCGGGCCATGGACGCAGCTCCTGGAGCTGGAAGAGGCGAGGACCCGGCCTCCTCCCCTCCAGCCTCTAGAGGGAGTGAAGCCCTACCAACACCTCGATTTTCACTGGGCCCAGAAGTAGCGCTTCTTAATCTCCAAACCGGTTAGACAACAGTATAAAACCGTGTTGTTTGAAACCACCAAAAAAAAAAAAAAAAAAAAAAGCAAATAAGTAAAAAGTGGGCATTTTTTAAAGTGGAGAGAATGGAGGTCTAACTATTGACAGTGATTACCTAAGGGAAATGAGTACGAGGGAAACTTTTAATTTTCCCACATTATTTAAATGTTTACAACACTCATGTGTCATCAGGAAAAAAGAGTAGGACATTTCTGTGAAGGAAAAGACACTCGCACCGCCTGCCTCCATCGTTTATGGCCACCTTGGGAACACTCTGAGTTCTGCGTTCAAGATGACCTCCCTCCTGACAAATAAACCGAGAAGGCCGCCGCGCACCCCCCTGCCTGCCCTGCCCCTCCCCGCCCCGCCCCCAGCATTCCGCTCACTCGCCCCTTATCCGGGGCCTCGCCGCCCCTCCAGCGCCTGCAGCCCCACTGGCTCCGCGACACCCACCTCCTCCGTCCAGCCTTCCCACTGTGGCCCCCTGCCTTTCTCAAGTGCAGATCTGATCAAGATGCTCATCTGCACAAGGATCTGGGGAGTTGCCCCTGCAGCGCTGACGGCCACAGCAGAACGGGGGTGGGGGTGGGGGTGGGGCGGGGGCCGGCCCAAGTGCCCCCAAAGAAGACTGTCCGGTTCTGCTCCCAGCACCACGCGCCTGGGAACCAAGCACAACACTGCGAAGCTTATGTAAAATCTGACTCCTCGGCCTTTAGTACCTTCAGGCTAAGGTCCTTCTTCCTCTCCCCAGGGCGGCTTCCTGTCCTCCCACTCCGCACGGGGCCTGGCCCCCAGCCCTGCACGCTACCCGTGGGTCCCCAAATCCTCCAACCCCGCCACCCCCCTCAGCCTAGGGGGCCCTTCTCCCTCCTTGTCATCCCTTGCTGACACCCCTGACCTCTCTGAGGCCTCCTTGGCTCCCCACAGGGCTCCCACCTGACTCTCTCCTTAGACCCTTGACGGCACTTTGCACCTGCTGCTGCCCACACCACCTCTGATGTCAGCTCCCCTTGTAAAGCCGGGGGGGGGGGGGGGGGGGGCTCCGTTATGGTGTGATGAATGAGTTGTAAGATGGTAACTCATCCATAACAATAATATGTCGTATGTAATAATAATGAGAAAGCACACAAGCAAATCATCCACAGAGTATTCAAGGAAAGAAGCGAGGTCCGTGGGCATTGGAGAAACTACTTAGACGAGTTGGGATTCGAGCTGCACCTGGAGGAATGCCAGGCTCTGGGGCCGGGAGGGGCACCGAGGGCACCATGTGGCTGATTAGCAAGAGGCAGAAGCTGGAGCACGCTGAACTCACAAGTAAGACGGGAGACCCGTTTGCGGATCTTATAAAGGAAGTAGCTCTGAGGAACGCCTCTGTTTGTTCAGCCACTTAGCATGCGTCTCCCGCGTGCCCGTTTGTGGCAGGTGCCAGGGAGGGAGGAAACCAGCGACAGTCCCATCCGGAGTCCAGAGTCTAATAGGGCAGACAGGCCCCGCGCGAGTGTGGGCAGAGAGCGCTGAGGAGAGATTGCTAAATCACCCCTGGGGCGCAGGGCAGGCTTTCCAGAAGGAAGACACTTATTTACATTTTGAAGAATGGGTAGGGAGGAGTTGATGAAGAAAGGATGGCGGAAAAGGAGGTCCTGTTTAGGGACTAGCAGGAGCAGAGCCACAAGGTGTTGGCAGGGGCACAGTTGTTCAGGGGCCCGAAGAAAGCTGGGTCAGGAGAGACCAGGACCAGCCAGGTGAGGGAAGGCAGCAGAACTGGGCACTTGAACTTTGTCTGACTTTGCATTTGTTTGCACTCAGGGCCAGCTGGGCAGCAGGAAATCCAGGTCAGAGGAAACACATAAGAAGCAAAGGAGGGTCCGGACTGAGCTGTGGGAGGGAAAGCGCAGGGCAAGAGGCAGGTGGGCAGGACCTGGGGGGCTGAGCGGGGGCAGTGACGGGAGGGGGGAGGTGTCTGGGCAGCAGCCTGGGCTCCTTCTGGGAACCCAGTGGCCACAGTGACACCCTCACGGATAGGGACCCTGGAGCAAGAGGTTTGGGGGAATGTAAGGGATTCCTCTTTGGACATGTTAAATTGGGCTTCCTGTGGAGCACCCGAGTGGAGACGCCTTAGAATCAGCTGGATATGTGGGTCTGGGGCTTGGGAGAGAGTCTGGTCAGAAGTAAGATTTATATTTCTCTGGGGCATGGGATATAGTTGGATCCAAATTACTGTGTATACATCTTATTTAATTCGCATAACCCCTGTGAACTGGCATTATTACTATTTTTAAGATTTTATTTATTTATCTTTAGATGGGAAGGGAAGGAGAGAGGAAGAGAAACATCAATGTGTGGTTGCCTCTCATGCGTCCTCTGCTGGGAACTGGCCTGCAACCCAGGCATGTGCCCTGACTGGGAATCGAACCTCGATAATCTGGTTCACAGGCCCGTGCTCAATCCACTGAGCTACACCAGCCAGGGCTGAACTGGCATCTCTTTACTAGAGATGAGGAAACAGAGGTGAGCAACTTAATCAAATCCACACAGCCTCTGAGGGCCGGGGCCAGCCGTCAAAGTCAAATCTGTCTCCAAAGCAGGTTGGCTTTTAAATATTTTCTGCTTCTGAAATGGCCAACATGGGAAACCTGCTTGCCGCAGCGTAGGCAGGTGAGAAGTGAACTGGGAAGGGCGGCACACAGGGCTCTGATGAAGGAGGAGAGGGCAGGTGGCAGGGATGGTCAGGAAACCCAGTTTAACCCAAACGCAGGACTGACACCGGGGAGTCTCGCAGAAGGAGGTCCAGAGAGGCCTTGAGCGGCAGGCAGAGGCGTTTGGTTAGCCTGGGGGCGAGGAGGGGCCAAGGCCTGCCCGTCAGCAAGGGACGGAGGGTTGGCAGATGGCAAGCAGTGTGTCTCTGGAGGTGGCGTGTATGTGGGAGCAGCTGGAGATGGGGACAGCCAGGGGCCGACCTGCGCATAGACACAGGATGACAGGAGGCTGAAAGAGACTCAGAACTGCGGGACCAGCAGGGACCAGGTAGGAGAAAGTCACGAATGACTCCAAAGGCTCAAACCTCGTGCCCAGAAAGCCACGGGACCTCTGAGAGTGGGCCACGGGGTCTGGGAAGAGCTGGTTCCTGGGAGTATTGATGTTACTCTTACTCTGGACACACAGCGAAGTCCTGAGGTCTTTCTGTGTGCTCTGCACGCTGTCCTCCCTCCCACCCTGTCAGGTGAGGCTGCTGTCACAGCCGCCTGGAGAAGGGACGCTGAGGCTGGGAGAGGCTAAGTGCCTTGCCTGGGAGACACAGTTTCAAAGCTCAGTTGGCCACACTCTGGAGCCCCGGCGCTTGCTCAGCACTGGGGAGGGCGCGGGCCTGGCTGAATCTGCCCCCTCCCCACTTGGTCCAGCCTCCTCTTGGCCAGTGTTCCCCTGGCAATGCCCTGTGCTCTCCGGCCTCACGCTGCCTCCTGCCTGCCTGCCCCAGTGACTTCTCACAGGCCAAGTGTGTTCCCCAAAGCCCAGTCAACTCCTCCCAGGATGTGCCACTCGTAGAACTGGGTTCTGTGCTTTTCCCTCATGACACTTGGCACAGAGGCAATTTATTCGCTATGCCACTTTTTCTTTCATAGCTGCAGGGACACGGACCTTGTGTCTGGTCACTGTCGTGTTCCCCGTGATAGCCGCGGCATCTGGCACGCCCAGGGTGGAGGAAGGCTTGTTGACATGAGAGTCTCCCCAAGAGCCAGACCCCTGGGAGCTTTTTAGAGTTTGCCCTCGTCCTGGTGGCAAAAAGGCCGACGGTCTCATTCCACCCCTTACCCTCCACCCCTTGTCCCCAGGAGGTGGCTCCTCCCTCTGCAGCTTTGACCTCAGGCAAGCAGGGCAGAAAATAGGAGTTCGGCCCCCTGCAGCCCTGGCAAAAGGCGAGATGCACAGTCCAGCCCCACTCTGCTGCCGGCCCCCGGGCCTGGCCCTCCCGGCCTCCAGAGGCACTCACTATTCCCTGGCGATCTCCAGGTCTTTTCTGTGGCTCTGCAGGGCTGCCGCCATGTGCCCCAACTCAATCTGGGCGTTCCCTATGCAGCTGTACAAGTTTCCGACCAGTTCGTCCTTGCTGGGCACCTCTTCTTTGTTCCATTCCAGCACCTTCTTCAGCACTTTCTCAGCTTTCTGAAGGCTGCCTTCAGCACTGCCGCTGGTCAGCACTGGGGAGGGGGAGGAGCGATGTGCAGGCGTGAGCAGCCTCTTCCTGTCTGAGGGGCGCACCCACCTCCCCGCCACCCCTCCATCCACAGCCCAGGGCAGCCGGTGGCTGAGCTATGCTGTTGTTCACTTCCCACCCTGGCAAAGGCCCCGCCCCTCTGAGGACACCACCACCCACACATGTCAATGTCCTCCAGGCTCTTGAGGATGTAGTGGGCCGTCTGTGAGGGGCTGCGTTTGCGGTTCCCCAGCCATTTCTCTTGCATCAGCTTCCGGTCACGTTCCCTGGCGTAGATGGGCTTCTGCTGCCTCCAGAAGTCACTGCGAGAGTCCAGGTAGTTGATGCCGGTCATGATGAGGTCCTCCACGGTCAGGCCGCGCTTGACGGTGCCTTTGATCAGGTCTGTGGGAACAGGTGTGAGGAGGAAACCACCAGAACAGGCATCTAAGGGCCTTGCCTCCTCTTGGCTCCCTGCCCCCTGGGGGGACCTCTGCCTGGAGTTGCAGAAACCATGAGTAAAGCAAGAGCACATGGGTGCCAGTGTGGGTCTGTCTGGGCCCAGGCAAGGCCAGAGCCCCGCCTCCGGGCATTCTCACGGTACGCGGCTTAGTGCATAGGCCCCTTATGGCAAGGTGTGAAGAGCTAAAGCAGGGGCAGCTGGTGGAGAGCCCCCAGCCTGTCAGGGCTCCCGCATTGCAGGCTTGTCCTTAAAGAAGACAAATGCACGACCCAGCCCAGGCAGCCAGCACCCAGCGGTTTCCCAGATGTTAGCTGGGCCAGTTAGGTGTGACCTGGGAGCTGGAGGGGTGTGCGCAGGTCCTGCCTGCCACCTGAACAGAGGTTGGAGCTGGTAGCAGAGCCCCAAGGCCGGTGGAGGTCATGTTCAGGCCACCCCCCCTCCCCCAACAGGGGAAAGTAAGCACGCAGGCAGGTCTGTTACGCAGGCAGGTGTGTTACGGAGGCAGGTCAGTGGTGAAGCTGCCCTGTGACACAGACCTGCAGGGAAGCCTGCAGAGACCTTGGAAGTCAGCTCTGGAGGAAAGCCATTTGATTCAAGGGTGATCCCTGCTCAGGCTGAAGAGCTAATGGCAATAGTCCCATCGTGCGTGTTTATGTAAAGCATTCATTTCGAGGCTCCATCCCACCTCCTGACACGGCCAGCACAGCGTGGCAGAGCGCTGGACCAGAGGTTAAGGCGCCTGGGCTCTGGTACCAACTCCACCACTAACTTACTTGTCAAGTTACTCCTTGAACAGGTTACTCCCCAGTCAGGGTCTCTCTTTCCTTCTCTATAAAAGGAAGGGCTGTCCTGGATAAGCTGGGGGACTGTCTAGTTTCAGTGTCCTACGATTCCCCTCTAGGGCCTCCCAGCCGGATTACTTTGCCCTCTGTCCTTACTGAAGGCCCAGGGGACGTCCCCTTCAGAGACAAGTGGGAGAGGAACCCAGAGCTCTGGAGTTCCCTCCCAGCGTACCATAGCACTCAAGAGCGCTGGTTCTGAAATCGAACTTCCCGGACTCAAAACTGAAAGCTGCGTCACTGCTTACCTGTGTGGGACCTTAGTGACTTAACCTTTCTGCGTCTGTTCCCTCATCTGTGAAATGAGAGTAGAACCTGTCCACAGGGACATGTTGGCTGCTCTCAGAGGACAGGCTCTGCCTCGTGCATCCACCTCACACCCCCTTTGCCTGGTTTCCTGCTGCAAACAAAGTGTCTGAAACCTTCATCCAGCAGGAGCTTTTCCAGATACTCCTTGTCCACGTAGAGCTCGCCCAGGAGCTGGCGGACAGTCTTCTTGCTCTTGAGGGAGCCCTTCCGCTTGGACTCTCTCGTCGGGGGGTGCAGAAGGTGTCTCACCAGATGCGGCTTCTGCAGGGCTTTCATACTCTGGGAACACAGAGCAACAGCGCCAGAGCCTCAGCACGAAGCACAGGGAGTCAGGGACCAGGGTCTGTGGTCCCATACTCTTCCTCTGGGACCTCGGGCCCGGGCACAGCTGGACTCCCAGGGCCCCTCTAGAGCTGGGGCGGAGTCCCATGCTGCCTGCGATGGGTAGGAGCCAGCTGCTCCCAGGCAACAGGGCACTCAGACCTGTGTGCCTCAGACACGCGCGGCCTCTCCTCTTGGGGGATGAAGCGTCAGAACCAGGGCCCTTACCTCGGCCTGCTTGCTCAAGAAGGAGAGGTCTCCTTTGTTCTCCAGCTTAATGGAAGAAGGACCTGTAAGAACAGAAGCTGGGGCTCAGGTCAGCCAGGCCTCCGGCGTGATCTCTCACATATTTTTAGGTGGAAATGGCTGCCTCAGGCAGGGGGATGGCGGATGTTGCAAAGCTGGCTCCGAGCCAGCCTGGCAGGCAAATGGTAAAGGTTTGGTGTAATGCTATTGTAGGAGCTAGGCAGCCCTTGCTAGCTCAAGGCCATGGCAGCCAGATTTCCAAACAAAGGGAGATCTCCATCTCATGCCATTTCCACACTCTGAATCCACGCTAGCAAGCTCTCACTCCTTCCTCCTCCCCCATGACCCAAGGCTAGCTCTTGTGTAAGAGAGGAAGCCAAAGACTAGGAAAGACTAGGCACAGGACTCCATTCGACAGTGCGACACCAGGCCAAAAGGGGCATACTCATCTGACTGGGGTGAGCGCAAGAGCCCTTCTTATCTGGCTTTGAGGGTAACCAGACTCTGCAGCGCTCAGTACTGTGGGCAGGGGATTGGCTCCTCCGGTGAGTGGTTCCTAATCCTCAATGAAATCCGCAGCAGTCAAGTCCAAGCATGGGATTCCCTATAGGCCTTAGTGGCCACCACCCAAGACACCTCAGGCCTTCCTCCAGCCCTAAGAATTCAGAGAGACTTCCTGGATAAGGCAAAGGCCCCATGGCTACTCACTGCCCACGGAGTTGTTGATGGCTTCCTGGGCTTTCTGAATTCCAACTTTGAATTCCCGATCAGGCCACAGCTTGTAGCCTCGATGATAGAACACCAAGGCAAACTCAAAGTCTCCCATGGTATACAGGGTCTCAGCCTTTTGTAAAATCCCCTGAAATGGGAGGATGTCAAAATCAAGGTGGGCAGACAAGGCCTTATAGGACTCAGGTGTGCTGAAACAGAAGGGTCTTAAGTGGAGGGTCAAGGTTGGGATACAGGGGCAGAAAGCAAGGCAGGAGACCTATCAAGGCAGAGAAAATGGCATCAAACTCTAGCCAGTCTGGCTGGTTCTTCCACCTCTACTCATCAGAGAGCGCTGCAGACAAGGGCAATGTTAAAGCAAGATGGAGCTCTCCACCCTTATGGTCACCTTGCAGAAAGTCGGGTCCCCCTGGAGCGAAGCCTCGGCGTCCTTCAGGGACTTCTCCAACTCTCCCATCTTCAGGAAGCACTTGGAGCGGGCGACCAGGCAGTTCTTATCTCCATTCTGAAGGTAAAGAGCCTGAGAAGGGAACCACTCACGTTGACAAGTACCAGGCAGGGCAAGGTAGAAGCTGGACTGGAAATAGCAGCCTAAACCCTTCTGGCAGAGTATCAAGGGGACCCCTCGGGGCAGGCAGCAAACAGGTCTTTGGGTCTTATCAGATGAAAAGCAGCATGTTATCCATCTTTGCTCATTCACCTCCATTATCTGCAAGTGGCTCATCTTAAACAAGGTCAAATCACAAGCCACTGGCTGAGATGTGAGAATATACTATTCTGAGGATAATACTGAATTTTCCTGGGTGTTGGCAGTTCTTCCACTCCACTCAGACAATAGAATCTTAGGATGTTTGGTGCATACCACATTCAACCACAAAGCTGAAATGGATGCACGACACACTCAAAATCCATTCCAAAGGCTAAGCATTCTGCAAACTAACAAAATAGATTTTAAGACAATCTGCAACTTGAGTTGTCCATTCTACCAGCCCTCTTTTGTTATATAGCTTGTTGAAAATGAATCACTATTTCAGGTGATTAAGATGAAAATGGGCCCCTAACATGTATGGCTCAGTGGGTTGAGCGCCACCCTACAAACCAAGAGGCGCATGTGCCCACATCAGGGCACGTGCCTGGGTTATGGGCTGGGGTCCCTGGGCTGGGGGCATGTGAGAGGCAGCCGGTCAGCGTTTCTCTTGCACATCAATCTTTCTCTCTTTCTCTTCCTCCCTCCCTTCCCCTTTCTCTAAAAATAAATACAATCTTTAAGAAAAAAAAAAAAAGATGAGAATGCCAGCAAAGATGAAACTGTGGTTTGGGCCCTAAAGTGGGAGCAGACTCACCATGTCCTCTTTTCTTCTGTTTGAAAGATCTTTACCGAAGTCCTTCCTGAAAGCATCAGACTATGTCTACCTCTTTCTAACACCTTCCTACTTTTCCAGGAAGAGGAAATAGCTATTGTATTTCATGAGGGAAAAAGCCACTTTTCACCCGAAGCTATCTTCCCTCAGGGTTTTCTTTTCTATGAGGTTCTCCAGGACAAAATATGATCCAAAAAAGAGGAAAATGGATGGGGGGCAGGGCTCCTGAACTCAGCTAGTGGCCCATCTGGCCAACCATTTCTGGTTTCAGGGTGTGGTCGGTGATGGACGAGATAAAAGACTCTGGGTAGCAGATGAGAAGCTTGACTTTAGGACGAGTGTCCGGACAGATTTACGAGAGCTGTTCTGCCACTACTCCCTTTGGAATAAGAAGTGGCTATTTGTTGTAAAAGAAGTGGTCATAAGAACATCTAAAAACTTACTTGTGAGGGAGTGTCCTTTGGTGGTTAGCAACTCAGAACAGGAGTCTGAGTGCCTGAGGTTGGCTCCTTCTCTGCCACTTGCTAGTTCAGTGATCTTGGGCAAGTTACCCAACTTCCTTATCAGTTTCCTTGTGTATAAAATTGTGTAATAACAGTGTCTCCCCCATAAGCTTCTCCTGTGCTTAGCAGTATGCCTGGTATCCTAAAACGACACTTAATCCCCTTACTTAGGGTGGGGTGGAGCAATTTATACTAAGGTTGTGTGTGATAATGTTAGTTATTTACTGACCACCTTCTATAAGCAACTGAGACTTCACTTCTGCAAGAAGTCTCCCAGCCAATCTCCTGGCCAGTGAAGGGAAATTGGGTCTGCTCTGTAGGAGGCCAGTCAATCATAAAATACTAGAGTGAAAAAGAAGAGGTCATGCTGAAAGGCACAGAATGGTTAGTAAGAATCAGGCAGAATGCAATGGGAACTGATAGGAAATGGCTTATCCGTCACAGTGGTGCATTAATCAGGAACAAGTGAACAGAAGTAACAGGGTCATCCGGGCATCATCAGGACCTCATTATCAGGAATCCAAAGTGGTGATGGATGATTGATAGGTTCAGAGCATGACTCACGTTGCTGAAACTACGGGCAGCTTTAGAGAACTCCCCGCAGAGATAAAGCCGCTCGCCCTCCGCCATATAAGAGGCAAAAGTGCTTCGCAAGCCGTTCGTTTCTGGGTCCTCTATCTCCGACATGATGAAGGGATTTGGAGACGCTGAAGCAAGGAAAGGGAGGAGGGAGGAAAAGCAGCGGAGAACCTCGGCCTGGCTTGTGGAAACCCTGTCTCTTAGCAACGAGGATGCCTAAAGCTACTTCCGGTCCCTCGCTTTTGCCCCGCCCAAGTCCGGGCACGGCCGCCGCCATTGGCCAGTCTGCGCTTCGTCGTTGCAGCTGCGCATTGGGTGGAGGTGTGACTGTCGCGTGTGAGGTGGGGATTTGCTCTTGCACGCTTCACCGGTTCTCTCTGTAGTTGAGTCGTGTCCAAGATTTACAGCCGGGCAGAACTCCGAGTAGGGATAAGGCACGCGTGGCGAGGACATGTTCACCGCGTGGGCCAGGGGTGGGAGGAGAGCACTGGGCTCGGAGTCGGATAGTCTGCGCAGTCTTCCTTTTCTTCGTAACCCTGCGACTGGCTGGGAAGGGCTCTAAGTCTTTAATTTTCTTCCTGCCAAATGAACGGGAAGATGCTAAAACTTTCAATATATGAGGGTCTGCATGAGACAAGATGGAAAATAACGTTGGGCCCAACCCTCAGTTGAACACATTTATTTATTGAACCTCTGCTCTTGGTAGGACTGGATCAAGGCTTTTCCTGACACGCTTCCCTCTTCCCTCCACTCCAGCCCCACACGAAATCGGACGAGGTTCCAACAAACACCCTTGCCTTTACTGCATTACTTTTAAAATGTCAACTTGCAACATCAGTAAGGTTGTGACCCGTACTAAGGCTGCTTGCAGAAGTGAAGTCTCAGTTGCTTATGGAAGGTGGTCAGTAAATAACTAACATTATCACACACAACCTTCGTATAAATTGCTCCGCTCCACCCTAAGGGGATTAAATGCTGTTTTAGGATACCAGGCCTGCTGCTAAGCACAGTTCAAGCCTACAGGTGAGGTAGGGTTATTTATTATTCGATTTTATAGGTGAGAAAACTGATAAGGAAGTAGAGTAACATGCCCAAGATCACTGAACTAGCAAATGGCAGAGGAGGAGCCAACCCCAGCACTCAGACTCCCATTGGGAGATGCTAGCTGCCAGACTATGGAAAGGCAGGAATGTTGTATTAACCCTGAATCTCCAGAATTCAACGCTGGCACATAGTAGCAGCTAAATAAATCATTGCTGAAGTTGAAATAGTAAAATGATACCCTTACCTACACACACACACACACACACACATAAATGAGAACATGGGGAAAGGGGGAACTCTGAATAAACTCAGTGGATTGTGTGTCAATTTCCTGCTTGTGTTTTTGTACTGAAGTTCTTCAAGGTGTTACCATTGGGGGAACTGGGTGAAGGGGTGCATAGATGCCTTTGTACTATTTTTTACAACTGCATATGAATTTACAATTATCTCAACATAAAAGGTTTAATTAAAAGAAGAGTGCTTCTATTTTTAGAGAGAGGGGAAGGGACGGAGAAAGGGACAGAAACACTGATGTGTGGTTGCCTCTCATGCCCCCCCAGCTGAGGACCTGGCCCACAACCCAGGCAGGAGCCCTGAGAGGGAATTGAACCAGCATCTCTTTGGTTTGTAGGCTGGCACTCAATCCACAGATCCACACCAGTGAGGGCTGAGATTAATTTATGTTTTATGTGTAGCTTCAAGTTATTTATTCTCCCATGGAGGTCATTTTTTTGTTGTTGTTGTATCAATTTACTACAACCCACAAACCTATTCAACTGCTGAGGGGCATCTGGGCTCCATCCAGTTTTTGGACATTCTCACACGTGTCTCTGAGCACATGTATGTAGGAGATTCCCCAGGGTATGTACTGAGGAGTGGAGGGTCTTGGTGTATGTTACTCTTCAATTTTAATAGATAATTCTCAAACCGATGGTTGAATCAATTTGCCCTCTCATCTACCTTAAGGTCATGCATTTGGGACTGCATTTGTTGTTTGTTTTTGGTTTGTTTGTTTATTTGTTTGTGAAATAAGAGAATTGGACTAGGGGATTCCTGCAGTCCTGTTGAATACAGATGCTATCTCTGGTTGGACCTCCCTGGGGCACCTTCCGAGGGCACGCGGGCCCTGGGCACCATTTGGAGGATGGTCAGTGTGGGGCAAAGGTGAGAGAGAACCTCGTGGTTCTCCACAGGATGGGCCACGATGGGTCTCGGCTATAAGCCCCTGTCTCTAATTGTCACAGGGAGAGAGATGGGTTTAGAACTGTATGCTCAGGTGGACCCTGCTCCTCCGATGCTTCCCCTATAACTTATTTCTTTGAGTTACGTGTTCAGTCCAATGTCTATCCAGTTATACATACAGTGAGGGTCTACCATGTGCCCAGCCCCGTGCTAGGGGGATGCCGAAATGAGCAAGGCACACACTCCTGGGTCTCGAGGAGCTCACCGTCAAATGGGGAGTCCCATTGGATATGATTTTCTTCCCCTTGTCACCTGCAGCAGGTATCAGTGGACCAGGCAAGGGATCTGGTGGCAGAGGGACAGTTGCTCATCTGTAAAATGATGTTGCTGTGAGGATTATGTGCTAGCACCCATGCCTTTCATGTAGCAGGTGCTCAATGAGTATTGGCTACAATGGATTAAAATCTAGAAGACAGGCATTAGGCAGTGTGAGGCTGCTGAAATGAAGACAGACTGCCCAATGCCTGGGCAGAGAAATGGTACCTATATCCTTTTGTGTCTAGTAACATGAATCTGTCCTCCAACCCATTTTAGAAGATTCAAATGGGAAAAGCAAAAGAGTTTAGAGAAGAGAATAATGAGAAGATGGGGCCATGTTGATAGATTCGGGGCACAGGAGTCTCTGTGGGGACATGATGACATAATGAAAGTCTTTTCTAGAGAGGCCAGGGTTTGAGGGATGGGGGCAGAGGCCTGGAATGGGACTACTGATAAAACGGAAAAACCTCGGTGATTGGCTCATGGATCCTCTCTCCAGCCAGCACCGCTCTTCCCTCACTCTTCGGACAGTTACTTTCTCATTGTCCTTGGCAAGACTCATGAAACTTGGCCCCAGCAACACCTTGAGGGTGACTTAATCACTCAGCAGAGTGTTTACTAGGTACTGGGCCCTATTCAAAGTGCCAGAGACACAGTAGTGAAGAAAACAAAGATCCTTATCTTCATGGACATAGGCAAGTATATCTGAAAGATTTGTTAGAAGTGAAAGTGTTGGGGCAAAGAGCATGTGCATTTTTAATTTTTATCAATTTACTTTTATTTTTTACTTTTTAGAGAAAGGGGAAGGGAGGGAGAGAAACATCAATGTGCTTGAGAAACATTGACTGGTTGCCTCTTCCACACCCTCAACCAGGGACCTGGCATGCAACCCAGGCATAGGCCCTGACCAAGAATCGAACTTGTGACCCTTTGGTTTGCAGGACGATGCCAGTTCACTGAGCTGCACTGGCCAAAAACTTTAAACATTTTTTTGTTTGTTTTTAGGGAGAGGGGGAAAGGAGGGAGAACAACATCTATATGCTAGAGGCTAGAGATACATCCATCAGTTGCCTCTAGCATGCCCCCAGCTAGGGACCTGGCCTTGACTGGGAGTTGAACCAGCAACCTTTCAGTTTGCAGACAGTGCTCAATTCACTGAGCCACACCAGCCAGGGCAAATTTTTATCAATATTGCCAAGTTATATACAAAGGGTTCATTATAGTTTATGTTCCATCTGTGTGCCTCTTTCTGAACCAGTCTAGCTTTCTAACCAGAAGGATAACTCCTGCACCGGTGATCCCCTCTGACTGCAATCTTCCCACCAACTTATGAAGAAATGAAGACCCTGAGTTGCTCTGCCCCGGGCCAGAAATGGAATACCTTCATAGTTGTTTTCTTTACCTTCTCTGAGACTTGTGCTACTGGGGAAGATTCTTGAGCTCAATCCATGTAGGGGTGGGAGAGTCTCTAGGACCAAGAAGAGGAGCTATTTCAAAAGGATGCCTGTGAATGAAGTGACCTAAAACTGACATCATCTGGGATCACTTGTTTCAGGCATGTGATCCTGGGTACAACTGGATTGGGGGAGGAGGACTTGGTAAAGTTTTTGTCCATAAGAACGTCACAACATTGCAATAGTGTGATTGTCACCCAGATGCTTGGAGGGGACACAGGCATACTGACTCTGCACACTGGCTTGACCCCTTAACCTCACCTGCTCAGCCCATGATTCTCCACCCTAGAGCTACACAGCTGTTAGGGTCAGGGAGCAAGCTGGAGAGACCTAGAAGGACTGGGGTAGACATTGCGAAGCTCCAGAACTTCGGAGCAGAAAATATTATGTCCGTGTTTCTAAGACTGTCTGATTTCAAATATTCTGACACAAGTTCACCAGGAATTGTCAGACCAAGTGTCCCAGTTTTTGGTTCAGAAAATGTCGTCTGTCTCAAAGGTAATGGGGAAGAGGGAGGCAGCTATTCATTCATTCCAGTAGTGTCTATGCGTGGGGTGGGGGGAGGGGCAGGGAGGAGCAGGAGAGTGGCAGACATGGCCCCAGCCCTGCGCTGGAAACTTCCGTGAATCCGCGCGGTGTTACTAGCATCATCATAGCCCCACTTGCTCCACCCACTTGCTCGCCCAATCCCACACTGGGAAGACTGACGTGTTGCCCTCGACTTTCAGCCTCGCCCCACTGGTTCAAGCGAAGGGATCCAAGGGCATGTATATGGGAAAACAGTCTGCCACGGCTGCTTAAAAAGTGGAGCTAAGCAACTGGGTTCAGTATGGCCGATTTCAAGCAGCTGGGAGGCGGACGTCAGTTTTTTCCCTTGGGGAGACAGGAAGGAGATTCCAGGTCCCCAAAGCAGCTCAAGAGCCAGTTCGGCCAACACCCTCCCCGCCCCCCCCAACCACACCCCCATCGGAGTGGCGGTCGGCCCTGCCCCTAAGCGATCAGGCCACGGCCCCCAGCCCGGTACTTTCTCCTCCCAGTGTAGCCCGGCCCATCTCCCCACCCGAGGCTCCGCCCCCGATCCTTCCCAGGCTCAGTAGGCTCCGGAAAGGCGGCACCCGCGGACTGTTTAAGCTTCTGGGATGGATACGCTGACTGGACTACAAGTCCCAGAAGCACATGGGCTCGCCCATGGGGGCGGAGCTATACAGGGCAGCGAATTGGGAGGAGCTCTGGCGCTCAGGCTAGGGAACGCGTGTAACCAATAGCCGGGCGGTTCTCGACGTGTGCCGATGGGGGCGGGGAGAAGCCCTCCAGGGCCCGAACAAAAGCCGGATCCCGGGCGGCTGCGGGAGGCTGGCGCGCTCGGGCTAGTTGGACGTTAGGATAGGTCCTCTGTGGAGGGAGCGCCGCGCACAGACTTTCGCAGAGGTGAGTAGCGGGTGGCCGCTTTTGTGGGAGGGCTCCCACCTGGCCCAGGAGATTCTTGCCTCCCTCCCTCAGCTCGGAAATGCCTCCACCGGTGCTGGCTGGGTGTTAAAGCGCCGTTCATGCACGTACTTGGAAGTTTTGGGGGTCTTAGCTTTAGGTTAGACTTCGTCCGTAAGACAGGCCAGCAGCCACGTGCAACTAACTCCCAACTCTTCACTTTCCAGTTCCTGGGAGTTTGCACAGGCTTGCCGCCATCCTTGCTTCTCTTCCCTCCGCTGAATTGCATTTACTTCATGCTGGCGCTCCTCACCTCTTTTCGGGGCCAGTTATCGAGCTTCTCGGGCTTTATCGGGCCACCTCTTGCCCCCATCCGGTCCCCGCACCGGATGCGGAGGACGGGAAGTAGAGACATCGGTGGCCACTCACCCCCACTCCGACACCTCCAAGCCGGGCTCAGGCCCTTCCTCTTAGTTTTATAGAGTTCACTGAACCCCGCGCCGAAGTGGAGGGAGCGAGCCGGGCGTGGAGCAGCGTCGGGCCACGCGGGGTCGGCCTGCCCTAGGCTGCCCGAGGCCTGGCCTCTCCGCGAGGACCTGGCCATAGAGTGGCGACGCCGGAAGGACCCTCCTCGCTCTGGAGGTGCCGTCAGGCCAAACCTCTAAGCGACAGATGGTCAGAGTGCCCGTGTGCCTCCCCACCCCTGGCGCTGACACCGAGCTTGGCTGAAGCAAGCCCCTCAAAGGGCCAGAGGATGCTGCCGCCGCCCTCCTGTTGGGCCTGGCAGAAGGCCAGTCTCCGTGCCTGCTGCCCTCTCCAACCTTGGCAGATACTGTGCAGTTCTAAGGAGTTAAGCCATTAGGTGGTCCCTGGCAGTCTGCCTGGGAAGAGGGTTCTGGAGAGGATGGTGAGGAGCAGTGCATAGCACAGTAACTTTGCTGCGTGTTTCAGCCAGCTTAGTTCCCTGGATTTCTGAAATGTTGGGCAAGGGACAGCTATCTACCAGATGACCAGATGACCAGCTGACCAGATGGGCGATTTTCACCTCTTACAGAGCTTCTTAAACAGCTTAGGAGACTTTGACGGAAAGATCCCTCAGACACTGGGCAGCTGGTACACCGCCCCCCCCCCTCGCTTTGGACACTATGTAGAGGACACTTGCAGAACTGCCCTGTCCTGTACTCCAGGGATTGCCTGTTTTGTCAAAAAAAAAAAAAAAGTGCAGTCTTAGGGGTACTAACCTTAGAACGAGTACTTTCTGTCTCTGATTCTGCACCACTGGATGTGTCCCAGCAGTACATGCCTGGGGAACAGGCTCATTTCTTTCATTCAGCCTTCCCTGTGGGCTGCTTCTGCCCTCGGTGGCTGCTGTACATGAACTCAATCCTGGGTTACATACCCTGTCTGCAGAAAACACCTCATTCAGCTCATAGGTTCCTCCCTTGGAGAGAGAGAGTGAGAGTGTATGTGTGTTGTTTCAGGTTCTTTGGCATGATTTCTCCCAAATGGCTCACGCATATACCTGTTATTAGGTAACTGTTTCTTAGGCCCCAAAGCCAATGCCTGGAGTCTCAGCTCTGCCCCGAAACCATTTGCTGCCAGTTTGACAGCACATTCAGCTTCTGAGAAGGCGGCTGAAGACCTTGGGGCCAGGGCAGGAGTGGGGGGGTTCCTCCAACCCAGATTGGTATATACCTTAAGTCTTGTTACTAGTGCAGTTTTTAGCTGCAGGTCTGGGGCCATCAGTTTTGTTAATCACAGGCCAGCACCTTAAAATGGTATGCACAGTCGGGGACCTGCACACTTTTCTGGGCTTTTCTTTGGGTGCTCACACAAGCCTGGACCTCAGACAGGTTAAGGGCTGCTATCCCAGAGAGACATCAAGGCCCCACTGAATGCTTAAACTTGCCACTTATGTCCACCCAGTTCACTTCCTTGTTTTGCGAGCCCTCTTAGTGCCTTGGTGAAAACGCAGAGGCGATTCTTTCCCTGCTTTTATTCTGTCTTGTAAATTCTCTGCCTTGGCTTTGAGAGGGCTTACCCACCTAAGCCAGAACGGTCTGGTGGCAAATCTCTTATTTTGGTAAGCTGGCACATCTTTTCCTGTATCGTCCCCCTGGTGTGTCTTCTCTCCCATCTTTTTCTGAGGACCTTATGGAGATGAGCTCTTGAATCTGAGATTTGACCTGGTGCTCAAGAAAATTGTGACTTTTCAGCTACAGAAGGTCCCTTTTCTCACCCTGTCCTTTCCAAAGGTGGGTCACTGTCTGTTTCGGCAGGTCGAGGGGCTTCCTTCTGGATTTTGTGGTCACTTGTGTCCAATGTGTGTGAACTACTGAGGGTGGTCAGAAACGGTCCCCTTCTTGCTCTGCTTGATCTGCCCTGGGCTGCACTCTGGGAGGGGGGGCAGGTGTACCCATCTGATTTCAGGACCAGTTTTTCTGGTCTGAGCCAGGAAGGTTGGGAAACGGAGCTGGAGTGGGAGGGGGTGGAGGACAGTGCGGTTGGCTGAGGCATCTCCTTCCGAAACTCACGTTGAGATGGAGCTGGAAGTCACTGGGGGTGGTGGTGAAGGGCAGAAAAGGAAATATCTGCTTTGAGCCCCTTCCCTGCTACTCCACTTTGGGCCAGACACTAGACTGAATGCACCCATTGTGCCCGGCTGGAGACCCACTGGGAGGCCGAGGGAAGCAGCCAAGCCAGGATTAGAACCTGAAGCTCCAGCCTGGCCATTTGGGAGGGAAGTGCAGAGTGGCTCCTGGAAATGGAGACCAACCTTCCTGTGTGTATAAACCAGCCAGCTCCCTAACTCTGCTCTCCTTTATTTTCACTTGCCTTTTCCTCTCCGGATAATTAAACGGCTTCAGTTCTGGATCTTTGTGGGAGAGACGGGACTGACTTTGCCTCATCTGGCCAAGCTGTAGCACAGTGGCTTGATTTCCTTTCCTGCCCCTATTCCTCTCCCCAACTCATTCCTGTCACTGCCGATTGGAGAAAATGGGTGTGTTGGGACAAAGTGGTGGGAAGGGAAATGACATTGTCACACAGACCCTCCTCCCCTTTTTTTACATGGCATATTCCTTTTAGAAATGGTCTTTTTGAGTTGAGGTGTGGGGTTTTCCAGTGACCAGGAGTAAGGAGGTTTGGGTTCACATCTTGTATCCCCTGCTAGTGGGTTAGGCTTTTGGGGTAAGTTATTTTAACTCCTCTGAACTTCCATTTCTCATCTAAGAAACAGGGGTAGGAATCTCGGTGCATCTCACAGGACTCACAAAAGGCGAGTTTCTGTACACATGTGACCGAGGATGGTTTTTGCCTCCTCCCAGCCCCAGCTCAGTTAGAAGTGACCAGTGCAGGGTGGTCGCCAGGGAGGCCTCTGTTTTGCTCTAAATTAGCAGCTGGGTGACTCAGTGGGCCGGGTAGGTTGCACTTAAGGTCATAGGTTCTCCCACCCTGTGTTTGCTCTGAACTTGGCCGGGAGAAATGAGCTTTGAGATGACTGTTCCTCTCTGCATCTCAGGGGACTTGATCTGGCCAGAGGTTAGTTAAACTTGCTGGCCTGGCCTTCAGCTTGGTGGTGCATGTAAGTGTGTAAAGGGGGAGAATCTGGGTGTGGGGGAGACAAAACCTGTAGGGGGAGTAAGGCCGGCATTGCACAATTTGGCTTTGCTCCCCACAGGTAACCAAAGGGTGTGTTTCAGTGTATGTGCCCACCTTGGGTGGGACCAGTGCGTAGGTTTGGGTCACGCCGCTGGTCAGCCGGGTCTCCCCATCCACCCGCCTTTGTTGTGGGGTGAACGTTGTCACGGGTGAGCTCATTTGCCTAGAGGGAGTGGGCATAGGATGGAGGCCGAGAGGGAGGCCACAGGGTGGAGGCTAGGGGAAATGCCAGGTTTATATTTCTCTACCGTCTTCCCTCTCCCACCACTCCCCCATCTTCTGTGTTCGAGATGCCATCCCTCCTGCTGGCAGCCCTTTTTCTCCCTCTTGAGAGGTGCTGAGATCTGGTTCTGTTGTCTGGGAGCTTGTGCCTGTCCTGCTGGAGAACATAGGGCTTCCATTTTCTTCCCCTTCTGACCAGCTCCTCTTCCCCCAACAGGCAGAGCAGGTCCCTCTGCAGCCATGTCAGCCAAGGCGATTTCAGAGCAGACGGGCAAAGAGCTCCTTTACAAGTACATCTGCACCACCTCGGCCATCCAGAACCGGTTCAAGTACGCCCGGGTCACTCCTGACACAGACTGGGCCCGCCTGCTGCAGGACCACCCCTGGCTGCTCAGCCAGGTGAGTTCGTCCCCATCCCAGGCCCTTCATCCAGGCCCAGGGTCCGAGGAAGAGAGAGCGCTTGGTTTGTTGGAGATGTCCACATGGGTCAGGCGAAGGCGGACTGTCCGCAGCGGTGGGCAGCATGCAGTGGGCTGAGCAGGATTTTGGGTTCCGCTCCCCGAGTGTTGAGGTGCCCTGGCCAGGCGTGCAGAGAGCACGCATTTGGACCTGGACAGGTGAGTCCCAGTGGCAGCTGTCTGTTTATTAACCGTGTGTCCCGGACCAAACCATCCTACCTCTCCGAGCTTCATGGGCATAACACTCACCACGTGAGCTGTAAGGGTGAGCAGCAGGGTCTGGAAAGCAGTTAGCAATGCTGCCTGTCACTGGGTGATGTCCAGTGACAAATAGGTGTGTACCACCCCCCCACCCCCTCAAGCGGGGCACATCAAGAATGTCAGGGCCATGAGAAAGTGGGGCGTTGTAGTTGACGTAGAATGGCTGACGGCCCGGGGCGGGGGCAGCCTGGCGCAGAGGCTCTTCTTCAGACCCCTGCAGGGCCACTGTCGGGAGGGCTCGGGAGCTTCAGACTTCCTGGGCAGGGCCCAGAGAGCAGGACCAGGACCGAGGGCGGGGTTCTCAGGGGTGCAGGTTTCTTCCCATTAGGAGGCAGGCCGACCGAAGAGGAAGATGCCTCTGGACGCAGTGAGTTTCCCGGCACTGGAAGTATATGAACAGTGGCTGGGGGCTGCTTGTTGGGCTTGTAGACAAGGTTCAAGCCCAGGGGCGTGGTTGACCAGATGACCTTTAACGTCCTTTGTCAGCCGAAGGCTCTATCTCTCTGTTCTTCCTCTTGGAGCATGGGATGGTCCCCACTCTGAGTGTGAGGGAGACAAAATCTGTAGGTTAAACCTAAAGCTTATAGTTTATTGAAGTTAAGACACACACGGGGGAGGGGAGGGAATCACTTTTCAGCAGGTGTTTGGGGAGCACCTACTCTGTGCCAGGTCCCAGCCTGGGCACAGACAGTTCTAGATTCCTGGTTGTCAAAAGGAAGATGTGGGCTGAGACGGGTGAGGGAGGCTTCCAAGAGCTGCCCCTAAAGGAGGGTGGGGTCGTTTCGGGGAGCGGGGACGCATCGGAAGCCACCTAGCCTATCCTGTGCTTCGGGCTTACTCTGCCCTCTCTTTCCTTGTTCTGAATACAAACCCCTCCTGTTCCAGAGCTTGGTGGTCAAGCCAGACCAGTTGATCAAACGGCGTGGGAAGCTGGGCCTGGTTGGGGTCAACCTCACTCTGGATGGAGTCAAGTGCTGGCTGAAGCCACGGCTGGGACAGGAAGCCACAGTGAGTCTGGGTGGAGGGCTGGGGGCCATGCTGTGGTAGTCACTAGACTGGTAATCCCACGGCCCACCGCGCACTGGTCAGACTGCAGCCTGGGGAAGGCAGTAGTCCTGGGGGGCTGGCTGAGTCAGCCGGGCCAGCCTTGGGGCTCACTCCCAGCTCCCCCGGTCAGGGAACGGCCAAGGAACCCTGGTACCATTCGAAAGTCAGGCGGAAGTGGTCTTTATTGGCCTCTTTGTTGGCAATCTGAGATGGGAGTTCCTTTCTTTTCAGTTTCCGGAGAGGGTGTATGGTAGCTTGTCATGACAGGCAAACCCTGAGAGGTGGGGAAAAGAGGCAAAGAGGAGATGTGCCGCATCATTTAGGCAGAGATGAGACTGGGCCAAGGCCTGGGAAGTGACGGTGCTGCTGAAGACCGGGAGGACTTCTTGGCTTCGGGCTTGGTGACTGATCTCGGCTAGCATGGCTTAGGAAGGCTAAGAGCTGCTCAGAAATAAAGTTGCATTTCTTCTCACTACCACAGGGAACTGGAGGACTGACGGGAGGGATGGGCAGAGGCCTGGCTTAGAACCTGGCTTTGCCCTGCCTGGGGTGACTGGACTGGGGGCGACTCTTCTTCCTCGGCTGACTCAGAAGTAAGCGCAGGTGGCAATGGAGCCATCTCCCTCTCTGACTGGGCTTTCTTAAACCAGCTCTTTGCGTTAATTCCCAGTTTCTGGCCCTCGTAGTAAAGAGGATTCCTTGAAATTATACATGAGCCTGGGAGGGCCTGAAGGATCCTGGCTTTTGTGCTTCCAGGCCTTTGGGGAGAGGACAGCAGGGCTGGGGGCTGAGCAGTGTCCCCAAGGACACGCTCCCCTCTCCCCCTCCGGCCTTGGTGAGGGGGTGTCGGGAGGTCGGGGCGGGCCAGCAGCAGCTTGGCTCAGGATCGGCTCATTGCCTCTGATGGGTCACTGTCTGGTCTCTGACTCAGCAGTGACGCCGGGCGGGTGGGGCTTCAGGACACACTGTGATGAAGGCTGTCTCCTCGGCTGCCACCAGGGACCCACTTAAAGTGATTAGCTCTGCAGGCCTGTTGTGGTCAAGTCTGTGGGGGAAAGTGTCCGTGGTCAAGCTCCCACTCTCCCCTTCCCGCCCCTGCCCCACCCTGCGCCACGTCTGGCTTTCCTCCCGGGCTGGCTCTCCCAGCCTGAGCTCCGAGGTAGAGGGCCTTGATTTGTCTGAGCTCTTTAATTTATGTGCCGGCAGGGTGAGAGATGACTCCTAATCTGTGTGCTTTTGGGGCTGGGGCAGTGTGTCAGCTCGTTTATCACCCTTCAGAGGAGGCAGGGACAGACTGCAAGGTCAGTACGTGTCGCAGTATGGCCGGCACAAGGACAAGCGGATGGGAGAGGGGATCTCCTGAGGACTTCTGTGGCTTAGGGCAGTGGATTTCCACCCTTTTCGTCTTGTGGCACACACACAAACTACTAAAACTCTGAGGCACACCCAAATATATTTCTTTGCTGATCTGACAGAAAGAAAATAGGTATCGTTTTGATTCATTCACACCAGATGGCTATTGTTCGTTGTATTAGATGTTGGCATTTTTTCATTTGACAGTCTAAGGGAAAAGAGGTCAGTGTCCCTGACGAAACTGTCAGATGTTGTGTGTCGCATTTCTGCCGTGTAACAGTTGAAAGTTGCCGGCTGGGGGTCTGTGGCCCGATGGCCCTGTTTTCCAGAAAAGTCTCTCTTTGCCCAGTGTCCTGGTGGCAGCGCTCAGGCCCCACCTCTGATGAGAAGGTGAGATGCAGGGAGCAGAGGCGCTGCCTCCCTGTTCTCCGGGAGGAAGACATGCCGTCGTCCACCTGAGCTTTGCCACCCCTGTCTCTGCAGGTGGGCAAGGCCAGAGGCTTCCTCAAGAACTTCCTGATCGAGCCCTTTGTTCCGCACAGTCAGGTAGGTGTGAGGTGGCTCCAGGCTGGGTCTCCTCTCTCCTGGAGCCTTGGGCTCACTGACCTTCAAATGGTAAAAGGGAAGCTCACGCTGCTGGAGAAAAGTCAAAGGCACCAGAGTCTAGCACGCCGCACTGAAGGCCCGAGGGGCCCACGGAGCAGGGGGTCGGGAGATGCAGGAAGGGGCTTAGTGTGCAGCTGGAGGAGGCGGCACCGGTGGCTTCCCAGTGATGAGATGAGAAGGACTTGTAGGCAGGGCCCCTCCCCGAGACCAGGTCGTGCTGGCTCAGTCTGGACCGTCACCCAGCAAGGCAGTGGCCTCTTCTCTTCCCTCATGCCCCAGAGGGAGGTGGTAAACAGCTCTCCCCGGTGAATGCTGTCCATGGGTTTTAGAAATGAGACTTCAGGGACTGGGCTCCTTGTCCCCCAGCTCACTGCCCCCACCCACGTGGTGCTCTTGCTCCCTGCAAGGCGGAGGAGTTCTACGTCTGCATCTATGCCGCCCGAGAAGGGGACTACGTCCTGTTCCACCACGAGGGGGGGGTGGACGTGGGCGATGTGGACGCCAAAGCGAAGAAACTGCTTGTCGGGGTGGACAAGAAGCTGAATCCCGAGGACATCAAAAAACACCTGTTGGTCCACGCCCCCGAAGACAAAAAAGAGTTGAGTGAGAGGGTCTGCAGGGATGTGGTTGGGGCGGGGAGTAGGGAAGGCTGGGGGTCTCTGGGCACAGCAGGGAAAGCAGAGTGGACTTCCCTGTCTGGGTGGGAGGTGGGGAGCAGGCGGCGGGCACATACCGCCCCTACCCCCACCGGTCCCGAGGAGAGGAGCTAGCTGGCTCGCACTGAAGTATGCCATCCGCGTCCCTCACCTTGCCCCTGTCTGTCTGTCTGGCGCCTCCTCCGCTGGCTCCCTGCCTGACAGCTCCTTTCCGCCTCAGTAGCTTGATGCCCAAGGAGCGGGCTTGGCAGAGGAGAGCAGGGGCGACGGCAAGGTGTCAGGGTGGCAGCGCCGTTGCTGCTGAGCCTGCTCATTGATGGGTTGGTCATCTCTCTCTCCCTCCCTGTTTAGGATTCTGGTCAGTTTTATCTCTGGCCTCTTCAATTTCTATGAAGATCTCTACTTCACGTACCTCGAGATCAACCCCCTTGGTAACTGGCTCTGCGGGGGTGGGATGGGGCATGGGTCGGTTACAGCAGGGTGCCAGTGCTGGTAGGGACGTGGCGTGGATGAGCAAAGGACCAGACCTCCGTGTGTGGAGGGCAGGGCAGGCAGGTGTGCGTGGGCAGAGGGATCTCCGGGCTCACTGAGTGCAGGCTTCTGTTTCTGAGCTCTCAGAAGACTCTGATCGGTCCCCTTTCACCAGCTCCAGCTTCTTCCTTTGGCCTTGACTTGTTCTGTGATGGGGAAGTCCTGTGTGCTCTGAGGCTGTTTCTGCCTGTGGGCTATGCTGTTCGCCCAGCAGCGGGGCCGCCTCTGCACTCTCCTGACCCTTCGGGCCCTCCTCCTTTCCTCTCTGTGCCCTCGGAGGCCCCCCCTCCAGAAGTTGGTCAATCATTGATCCCCAAGGTCTGGAAGCCTTGGCCAAGCCTATCAGGCCGGGAAGGAGGTCGGTGGTGTGATCTGGCTCTGGCCAGGGCTTCTCAGGGCAAAGTCCTGATTCCAGAGCCAGCTGGGGATACAGCCGCTCTAATGGACCAGATGGTTCTGTGCTGACTTAATTAGCTAAATGGCCCTGGGGGAAAGGGAAGATGGATGTCTGGTGAGGCGGCAGTAAAGGCGCCCCGCTGGCCGGGGCCCCTCGAAGCCTCCCGACTCCCCCACTCACCGCCTGACAGTGTGGCTTCCCCCAGCCTGTACCTTTAAACATTTTTTTTAATGGCAAGGTTGTGGATGGGTAAATGGTTAGATATTTAAGGCACATTGTGTATCATTTTATGAAGTGTTCAAAAATTGCATAGCAACTAAAACAGACTTTCCTATCATATTTATTACCTGTAGGTCAGGGTGGAGGAACCTGGTCTTAAAGGATTTCTTTTTCCTTTGATGGGGGAAAGCTGCGTCTCCTTGAGAATTGTTCTGGTTCCTCGCTCGGCGAGGAAGCCATTAGGCCTGTGTGGGACCTGGACCCCGTGGGAGTGGCGTGTGGGAAGTCTGGGGGGGTGGCAGTTGGTGGTCACCTCTGCCTGGGGCAGGGGTCTGAGTGCCTCCATCTTTCTCGCAGTAGTGACCAAAGGTGGCGTCTATGTCCTTGACTTGGCGGCCAAGGTGGATGCCACTGCGGACTACATCTGCAAAGTGAAGTGGGGCGATATAGAGTTCCCTCCCCCCTTCGGGCGAGAGGCTTATCCGGAGGTAAGGCCGGCTCGGGTGGGAGAGGGAGGGTGATGGGGGCAGGCGGCCAATCTCCGATGAGCGTTGGGCCCCCTTGCGGGCGGTATATTTGGCAGGGAAAGGAAGGTCGAGAGCCATTTAATTTTCTTAAAACCCCAAGGGGGGCTGGGGGTAGGAGTCGGCCAAGGCTCTGAATCCTGGCCAGAAACCCTTTTAGACGTCTCTCTCAATCAACCTCCCTGGGCTCTTAACTTGATTTGTTGCTTCTTGATAGTTCTGAATGGCTCCCCCGAATCTGTCAGGAACGTAGCTCTGCCTGCCACTTGCTGAGAATTTTAATTGCTCCTTTCCACCCCATCCTCTCTGAGGTCCTCATAGCAGAATCAGGCCTGCATGACATGACGTAACCCTGGCCAAGGAAAGTGGCTGGGCTGGGGGAAGGCGGGGGGGGGGGATTGTGTGATCTGGGCGACAGACGCTCGGAGGGGGTGCTGGTGAGGAAGCGGTGACACAGCAAGGCTTGGGACTTGGGCAGAGAGCCAAGGACTTGCAGTCCTAGAAAGGAATTGGGAAGTTTGTCCGCAGGTGGGGACAGTGGCAGTGGGTGGTTTTAGGGCGTGAAGATGCCGTCATGTTTCGTCCCAGGCACGTAGGGTCCCCACGTAGCCTCTCCTCCCTGGCCCTCTTAAAGCAGCCGAGAACCTCTTCCTATGTCTCCAGGGACAGGAGCGGAGGGGCCCGAGGACCTGGGATGTTGGCAAAGGGAGTGCCTCCAGGGCTCACCTGTGTTTGTGGTCTGGTCCCTAGGAAGCCTACATTGCAGACCTGGATGCCAAAAGTGGGGCGAGCCTGAAGCTGACCTTGCTGAACCCCAAAGGGAGGATCTGGACCATGGTGGCGGGAGGTGGTGCCTCTGTCGTGTACAGGTGACCGAGGGGGCTGCCGACGGGGTGCCAGTCGGGTCCATAGGTGTGTGGGCCGGGTCAAGTGCTTCACCTCTGGACGTCTAGTTCCTTGCTTGGTGCAGAGCAGGAATCGTGGGGTGCGCTGGAGGATCCATGCACCTTCCCATTTGCTACAAAAGGATGTTATTTTGATTAGCTTTTCTGGAATTAGTGATGTGGGTTCCATGTAAGGCTACAACACACACAGAAAACAAACCAGAAAGCGAGGGTCGCTGCACCTCCCCACATGTGCCAGGTCACCACGGTGACCACTTTGCTGTGTGTGCTTCCAGGTGTTTCAGCGCCCGTGGAAGTGTGCGTCCTTTCACACTTCATAGCAATATTGGGATCCTAGTCCACACCCTTTGATAATCGAGTGCTTAGCTGGGCTTCCTTCTGGCTCCAGCAGTTCTCCGTGGCACAGCCTGGCGGAGACTCTGGGAAAGCGGTTGTTTCGTGTCGGGAGGTGGTCTCTGTCCTCTTCACTCACCTGCGCCTGTCAGTCCGGGGCCCCGTGGTGGCAGCCCAGCGCTGGCAGACCGTGCTGCCCGGGGGGCCTGATGCAGCACCGTTGACCTTCGAGTGTGGCTCGTGTGGGGCTCGGGGTCCAGGATCTGAGGGGTCAGGTCCATAGTCAGACTTCAGGGCTTCGGGGGTGTCTGCGTGTCCTCCCAGTCACTAGGCCACCACCCTCTGCTGCTCAGGTCAGACCCAGCACTGACTTCCGTGTCTCCCTGGCAGTGACACCATCTGCGATCTGGGGGGTGTCAACGAGCTGGCGAACTACGGGGAGTACTCAGGTGCCCCCAGCGAGCAGCAGACCTATGACTATGCCAAGACGATCCTGTCCCTCATGACCCAAGAGAAGCACCCAGAAGGTGAGACGTGCGCTACAGGGAGCAGCTTTGGGCTAGCGGACACTGAGGTCGTGCCCAGTCCTTTGCAACCCAGGGCTGGTCATTTAACTTCGGGGCCCTGGGTTCCCCTGCTGTGCAGTGGGCAGTGACAGTGTCTCTCAGAGGGGGTCTCAAGTAGCTAAGGAGATGACTTAAAGCCCTGTGAGCAGGGTGCGAGGGACGAAGCGAGGCGTGCTCTCTCTGGCTGCTATAAACTCGGTTTGTGGATGTTTATTACCTGGCTGTGCCATTCCACTGTTGGCAACTACGCTTACCAGTCACCCTACCCAGAACCAGGTGGAGCGAGGTTCCCGCCAGGCATGTCCAGAAACCAAGCTAGGTCTCTGGACGGCCGTCTGGGAATTACGTAGAGATTCTGCAAGTTTGGATTGACCACTTGCTTCGTGGTGTGGGGGATGGAGAGTGGAGTTGATAAGCCCGAGCGTTATCAGGAAAGATCAGCCAGTATCTCCCACCTCTGCACTGACACCTCCTAACAGCTGGCAGACCCTTGCTCAGAGGAGAGAACTCTCAGTCAGCTGTCTGGTAAGATACTCAGGTCCCCCTTTCTAACCCTTTCTTGACATCTCTCTCACTCCAAACCCAGGCAAGATCCTCATCATCGGAGGCAGCATCGCAAACTTCACCAATGTGGCTGCCACATTCAAGGTAACCAGCTGTGGTGGCTGTGCAGTTTCTGGGGAACATGGGGAACCAGGGGTGGGAGGTTCTCACACGCAAGGCTTAAAAAGAAGCAAGCTCCCGTGAATTGCCCGGCCCAGATAGAGGTCCTTCGTGGAGGAAGCAGAGAACCCCGGGACAGATCTGGACCTGTCTCGGGGCAGGCAGCTGGCACTCACTGGGCCGAAATTCTCCCATCTGAGGTGTGGGGACAGAAGGCAGAGTTCTGCCATCCCCCTTTCAGGACCAGTTCTCAAAGAACTGTCTCAGTGCACCCTCATTTTCCACCCCCAATTGTGAGGCTCAGTTCTCTGCAGCTGCTGCTGGTCTTGCATCTCTCAGTCCCCAGCCCCTTCTCCAAAAGGTCAGAATGAGGGAACTGTTCTGAGGGTCTGGGGCTCCTGCTCACCCAGCCCAGGGCCGTCAGCCGGGGTCCCTGTAACACGGTCAGGGCCACGGGCACACAGCTTTTGAGCGTGGCTGCTGGTCAACTAGGATGGTCCAGCTGACATATTTCAGGAATTGGCCCCCTCAAGCAGCCACCTCAGGAGGCCATTTATTACTCCCCACTGCCAGGGGCTCATTGAAGCCATTCGTTGGAATGTGCCCTGTCTGGTGCTTTCAAGTAGGTGGTGAGAATAATGAATAAATAAATGTCAACCTTGTGAGTCTGCACTCTCAAGAAGGGGAGGACCAGGCCTCGTCAGTCCTGCCTAAAACAGGGTGTCCCTAACTGGACCTGACTCCGCAGACAAATCTGAAACGGGTCCAATCTCCAAGCTTTGTTGTAACTTCGAGCAGCCCTTTGATAAAGCCAGCACGGGTGTTGAGGGCGGGTTGGGTCCGGAGCAGGGACCGGGGGAAGGGTGGCAGAAGTTAGACTCTGGGCTCAGTCAGCCAGTCCGTGTCTGCAGAGACAAACTTGGTGCGCACCTGTGTATTCTCTGAAGTTTCCAAAGTTGATCCTCAGTGTGAGGGCGGCTCCCTAAATCTGGAAGAAGCTCTTATGGGACATTGACATTTAAGTCGTGTGTGCCTTGCAACCTGTGAGAACTCTTGGATGGGGCCCCAGCATAGATGATTCTCCCCACCCCAAACTGCAGTGAGATAACAGAATGACTGTACATGGGACAAGAGAGAGAGTAGCACAGTCTTGCTGATACTGGGAGCCCAACACCCTGTTCATTGAGGGGTGGCCCTCCCGGCTACTCCAGATTCTCATCTCAGCATCTTTACGAGTGATCGCAGATGCCAGGCTTTTTGGTCGCTTGTGCATAGCCCAGTCCACACACATAAAACACTCGACTGCCGGGGCTTGCCACGCATCACGAGAAGCCGCCTTGTTACACACGCCCAGGTACATTGGTTTATCACAGTTGTAAGTCATTGATTTACGGCCACCTCGTTTTTAGTCACCTGTCTGTCCCTTTGTGCTTCCAGGGCATCGTGAGAGCGATTCGAGATTACCAGGGCCCCCTGAAGGAGCATGAGGTCACCATCTTTGTCCGAAGAGGTGGCCCCAACTATCAGGAGGGCTTGCGGGTGATGGGAGAAGTTGGTAAGATGGGGACTTTTCTCTCCCAACCCCGAGCGTCATGGCCTGCTTCCTTGGGGGTCCTTCCGTGTTCTTCCACCGCTCTCTCCGGGTGTGCAGCCTGCTCCTGCTTCCACGTCCTGCCCTCTGGTGTGGACAGGACACAAGCTTCATGGGGCAGGAAAGCATGTTCGTTTCACAAATACGTGCGGAGTGGCACCTGCTCTGTGCCGCGCACGGGGGTTGCAGCCACACGCCTGGCACGTGACAGCCAGCCGAGCCCTCGTACGGTTAAGGACATTGACTGCGATGTCGGGTTGCACCGAGTGCGTAAGAAGGATAGAGCAGGTGCAGGGGTAGTGTGTGGGGGTCGGGGACAGGGGCGGTTTTCTGTGGGGTGATCGGAGAAGGCTCGACTGAAAAGGTGGCTTTGGGCCGAAGACCTGGAGGAGGGGAGGGCACCGTTCACGTGGTGACTGTCTGCAGGGGAAAGGACAAGTTCCAGACCCGAGGGGGAGCAGGCCGGCGTGTGCAGGCCCATGGGGGGGGGCGGCCTGGGGAGGGGCCAAGGGGGCAAGGGGCAGGGTGTGGGAGACGGGGCACTGAAGTGGCCAGCTCAGGTGTGTGGGCTAGTGCGGGACCCTGGGTCGGCAGCCATGGGAGACCCAGCCAGAGGAGTGACTTGGTTTGCCTCGAGTTGGAAGGCTTAGTTTAGCTGCTGGGTGCACCAGAGGGCAGCCAGGGTACAGGCAGGGAGCACTCTTAAGAGACGGCAGCAGAGTCCAGCACAGTGGCGGCCGGATGTGGGGAAGAGGGCAGGGCGCAGGTAGAACGGGACAGCCGAGGGAGGAGAGGGCGTAACGTCTGTTTCGGTTTCCTTTGTCCCTTCCGCGTTCGGAGTGTGAACCTGCAGGTTCATAAGTCGTCGAACTCCGAGCTTTCGGGAAGTCTGGGCCCGTAGTCAGGACTGGCGTCAGGCCTCCCTGAGCTGACCAGACGGAGCCTGAAATACTGAGATACGCGGGCTCCGAGACCATCAGCTTTGGTCTTGAGCAGAATGCGGACCCCACCACGGGTCAGTGTGTGTGCGGCAGGGGCTCAAGTGAAGTGCCAGAGGGTGACAGATGTGAGGTGCTTGTGCTCACTGAGTGTGTTCTCTGACTGGAGAGGCAAAACCTGTTCATTTTCCCAAATCTGGTGTCCATGGTGAACACCAAACCCGCCTCAATCAGTTGAAGCACTGCCAAATTCTAGTCCCCCCAAAAGTGATTACCCGCCGCAGGCCCGGCCCCCGGTACAGTGCAGTGGATGTCACTAGGTCGTGGTTGGAACATCAAACCAGTAAACCGCTGTTGGAGCAGGATGCTGTCAGAAAGGGCTCCACACAGCAAAGCAAGGGGGGGGGGTGCTGTCAAGGTCGTCGGGAGGCGGCGCTTGGGCTGAATGACGAGAACAGCTGGCCCCGACCTGGGCGAGGGAGCTCCATGTAGAGCAGGAGCAGGGCCAGTGCTTAGGGACAGTGGCCAGGCCTGGGGCCGGAGAGTGAGGTTGAGGGGGTTGGAGAGCCGGGACCCAGGCTGTGCACGGGAGGTGCGCGGACCCAGGATGCTTCTAGGTCCCTCGGGCACGGCAGCAGGGCTGTTCTCGCTCTCAGTCAGCAGGAATCCGGTGGGCGATGAAGGTATGACAGCTGACTTGGGTCATTGGTCTTGCACAGGAAGTGCCAGGCGTGGGGCAGGACCCTAGAGGACCTTTTTGGAGTCACGTGGGCTCAGGCACTGATCTGAGCACTTGGGTGACGGACTCTTTTCCCTCCTCCACAGGCAAGACCACCGGGATCCCCATCCACGTGTTTGGCACCGAGACTCACATGACGGCCATTGTGGGCATGGCACTGGGCCAGCGGCCCATCCCCAATCAGCCGCCCACAGCCGCCCACACCGCAAACTTCCTCCTCAATGCCAGTGGGAGCACGTCGGTAGGTGCTGGCTGGCCGGCCTTGTCGGCCCCTCACACCCCCATCCCGTCCGGGACATGGCGCCGTCTTCTGTCCCTAGCCATTTGGGGAAATGTGGGGGGAGGTGGTACGTGGTTGGTTTCATGATCTCTGCCGGGTTTTTTCTGTGCCAGTCCAGGTAGAATAATGGGAAGCTCGGGGTTAAGTGAGACCTGAGTTCAAATCCTGCCGAAGGAGGTATCTCGGCAGTTACCGTCCCTGCCCAGAGCCCCGCTTTGCTCACCTGGAGTGGGGAGACAACACTAATTCTTGCCTCAGGAGGCTGTTGGAATAGCGCTTTTGGAAGTAGCTTGTAAAGAACAGTGCAGTACTTGGCTCTCGTCACCTGGTTTCTTTGGTGCCTCAAGAACCAGTGGCTTTTGTTGCTGGCTGCCACCTGTGACGTCCTCTCCCTCCCCTTGTCCTACCCCAGACTCCAGTGCCCAGCAGGACTGCATCTTTTTCTGAGTCCAGGGCCGATGAGGTGGCACCTGCAAAGAAGGCCAAGCCTGCTGTGCTCCAAGGTAACTCCCAGTGGTTTTGGACCTTCCCTGTCCCCCTCCCCTTTCTGGGCCTCACGGGGCCAGCAGAGGTGATGGTAGGCGTGTGGGCTTTGCTGCGAGAGTGGGCAGGGGCGTGGGACGGGAACAGACATGAGGATGTGCCAAGCCTTCCCCGCAGGCTCTCCTGGTGCTGAGAACCCAGCTGGGCCCGGGTCACCCCACTCCTCACCTTCTTCTCTTTTACCCCCTTACCTCCTGTGTCTGGGTGAGGGTGAGCAGGACAGGGAGGCTGCGGAGGAGACAGGGTTACAAACGTTCCAGGGGGTGGGCAGGTCGGTCTCCCAGGCTCTGCTCCTGAGTGGAGGGCAGAGCGAGCTCCCGTGTGGCGGTAGTTCCCGCCCACCCCATCCTCCGGGGCTCCTGCGAAGACTCTGCCTTCCGGAGCCCCCTGTAAGGACACGCGCTGCCCACCAGCCCGTTTGTACTTCACCTGCTTTGTCTCCCCCTCCTCTGGTTCATCAAAGACGGGAGCCCTGCCAGCCAGCCCTGGCAGCCAGCGAGCAGTAACCAGCTTTAGTCACTGCTGGGCTGGCTGGCGTGGCCTGTGCATCCTCTTCCTGGTACGGGCAGAACATGCCTGAGGCGTTTTGTGAAGGAGTGACACTGGCTCCAGGTATCCAGGTGGAAAGCCACTGCCTTGTAGTCCCCAAACCCACAGCACACAATGACAAGTCCGACCCATCTCCGCCTGATCCTTGTGAACTTTGTGGGAACAAGGGTTGGTGGTCAGAGGCTGGGACCAGGCCGGCTGTCCCTTCAGAGGGCCTGGGGCAGTTTGGTGTTGAGAGCACCCCCCAAGCCTTCATGTTCCTCCCGCCCCTCTCTCTGCCCACTTTGGTCCTTTGCTGCTTCTTGCTTTTGCTCTGCTGATTGGTGCTGTCTTCTCTTGCTGGCTTGACTCCTGTCTATTGCGGAATAGACGAGAGACGGTGAGGGCATCAGCTCTGCCAGGCGGGTCCATGGGACCCTTCCCTGTTCCCACCCTCTCCCTGCAAAGCTTTGGGCCATCAGTAGGTCACTCAGTTGCCTTGGTCATTTTCTTTGACAGATTCAGTCCCAAGTCCAAGATCCCTGCAAGGTAGGATGCCCCTGCCCTTCCCAAACCTGCGTGTGGCTTGTTAGTGGGTTTCAGTCTTAACCATTTGCTTCGTGTCCCCCTCCCCAGTGGGTTGCAGTGTTGTCTGGTATATTTCGTCCCTGCCTTGGTGTGGCCTTGCTCCCTCCCCTCCCACTCCTGCTCAGTGCAAGCCCCCACTCATTGATCTCCTGGCCTTGTGGCAGTCTCTGGCTCCAGACTTGGGGCTGAAGGGGTGAAGAGCCAGGCCCACAGCCTCGGAGAGTGGAGTGTGCCGAGGAGGGAGGGTCCTCCCGGGAAGGAGGGAGCCATCGAAACTCAAGGGGAAGTGGCAGAGCACAGTGGGCCAGGAGGAGAGCCACGCACCACCCGGTTCTCGTCTGCATCTCATGATGGTTTCGTTTACTTTCCCCACCTCCCGACTCTGTCCCAGAGCTCCCAATACCAGGGACAAGTTCAGATTTTCCTGGGATTTGGGTGGAAGACAGGATAGAGGAGGAGAAAGAGAGAGACCCGGAAAGGTGTGCAGTAGAAGGGGTCTGGGCTCTGGTGTCTGAAGTCACTGTGGAGGACTGTTTTTCGTGCACCCTCACACACAGAACACACCTGTTCACCTTTTCAAAGCATCAGGGCTTTGTTTAACTTGACATTCACAGCATGGGAGATTTCACTCTGGGGGACAGGAGTCTTCTGATGATATTTGATCCCTTTCCTGCTCAAGGGAGGGGGAGGGATAACTGGGCATGCTTGCTTAGATCCCTCCAGAAAGGCCAGGAGTGCAGCTCCTAGACTATCTGGCAAGACTCATTGTTTCCTGAAAGGCATGACCTGAGGCTGAGCCCTGGGCAGAGAACAGGGGCTGCTCCAGTTCTCCCAGAGCTCAGTCAGGCCTAGGGGACTGCCAGTCCCCAGCTGTGCTGAGGAGCAGGTGAGGAAGGACAGCTGGTATCAGAGTGGGCCCCTCCCCATCAGCCGGTCTAGAGGAGGAGGGTAGTGAAGGGACTGTTATCCTCAAGCCAGGTTTCTTGGGCGGAGGAGGGCGACTCCTCACTACTGGTGGGCCGAGGATTACTCCCATCAGCTTTGGCTCCTCTCCATTGGAGTAGGCGAGCACTCTGGTTCTGCCCCTTTCATGAGGGAGGTGAGGTGGGTTTGTAGGGACGCAGGCTTAGTTCTGACTTCTGTGGCCTCCTGGGTGGACAGACGTGTGTGTGTGCGCGTGCACAGGTCACACAGGGACTCGGGCGCGGGCTCCCCTGAGGACGGGCAGTGGCTTATATTCCTCTTCCGCTCATGCACAGTCGAGCTGTAATCCTGGCTCAGACGCCAGATGGCCTGGGATCTGTCATTTGGCAACTCTGGGCTTCAATGTCCTACTCGCTTAGGTGGCTTCCCTTGTTCCATGATCTCATGCCTCATCAGAGCCCAGATGGGCCCAGTGACGGTAAATTCTGGGTGTTTGCAACATCAGGAGCCTGTGTCAGGAGAAGCTCAGGCTGGGATGGAAGAGGCGGGCCTGTGGGGACCAGAAGCCTCTCTGCCTTGGGAAAGTGATCTCCTGAAATCATTTAATCAGACCTTGAACTCGGTCAGCCAAATCTGTGTTAGTACAGTCGGTTAATGAATGTCAGATGCCACTGGGTTCGGCCCTGTTTTCCCCAGGAGCTGAGAACCTCCCCTGAGGGCCACCCTCCTGCTTGGGACTTGCAGGGAAGGGAGGGAGAGTTCACCGCCTGCGGCGAAGGAGCCTTTCCCTTCAACGCTGAGGAATCCACTTCTGCCAGATATTTTCGTTCCTTTCCTTTGCCCCTTACCTCTTTCCTGCTGGCTGGAGAGCCCATCCAAGAGCATTGTCCTGAGCGGGAAAGAGCCACCTGATCGAGGGAGGAGGCCGGCCTTGCCCCGGCCAGAGCCTGGGCCTGAACCTCCATTAAAGATAAAGCTGAGCAAACCTTTCCAAGGGACCCTCACTGACCTGGAATCCTGAGGATTCAGACCCTGACCTGTGGTGGTTTATATAAGTCCAGATGTCGACGGGTGATGAGGGTTGTTGGAGAAGTTGTGCGAGGGGAAGACTCCCCCAAAACCAGAATTAATTTATTAAAAATTGTGTATTCTTACATGTTTACACTTTAGTTGCCTTCAGAGTACTCTCCAGTTGATGTAAAACACCTGATGAGGCGTTTTTCCACTGGTCAGAACAGTTCTTGAACTCACTGATTTTGGTGCCTTTCAGTGTTTCTGCCATTTCTTGTTTTACCTCTTCTACAACTATAAAATGTTTCCCTTTGATGACTTTTTTCATCCTGGGAAACAAAAAAGTGTCCCTCGAGAGAGATCTGGTGAATAGGGTGGGTGGGGCACAGGGGTCAGGCTGTTTTGGGTCAAAAACTGTGGAACACTCTGCTCTGTGGGCAGGTGTGCTCGTAAATCACCCATCGTGAAATGGGCAAAGGTGTTGGGCCTTCAAAAAATAATTCACTGAAGCTGAACAGCCTCTCACAACAACACCAGCTGGTGCACTGCTACAGATGGGTTCCTAGAACACTCACTTAGCTGGGAAGCCTGTACTACAAGGAGCCTTCCAGAAGATAAATCTGTTTTGAGGGGCGGGGATCTCTTCTTGTATAATATCCTGTGGTCACCAGAGTTGGGAGAGCTTAACGCTTTTTTCCAGTGACTTTAAAAGTAATTTATCAACTGTCCATATGCATATAACCAGGAGGCTGATTACTATTTGCCTTTCCTATGAAACTGAAAAGGCCCTAAGAGACCTGCTCTTTGCATTGGGAGTCCTTTCTCTGTTCGTTGCTGAGCTGTTTACCAGCCAGACAGATCTTCCGAGCTCTTTTTACCTCCTGCCACCTCTTTCCAGAAGAAATTGAAGCACTTCCTCCTGAAGTTCTCAGAATTCCTCCCTCTTAATGTCCCTTTGTGGTTCTGATTAGCCACCCTCCCTGGACTTGGGACGTGGAGGGGTCTGGCAGGTGGCCCCTGCCCCTACGAGTCTCACAAGGGTGTGTGTCCTGGGTGCACTCGCCGTGTCTTTGCCCACCAGGAAAGAGTGCCACGCTCTTCAGCCGCCATACCAAGGCCATCGTGTGGGGCATGCAGACCAGGGCCGTGCAAGGCATGCTGGACTTCGACTACGTCTGCTCCCGGGACGAGCCCTCGGTGGCTGCCATGGTCTACCCTTTCACGTGAGTCACGCCACAGCAGCGAGGCTGCCTCCTTCAGTCCCATCCCCTTCCTCACGAAGACGGAGCTGGGGGAGCAGCTGGACGATCCCTTTTGCTGGGGAAGCGACTGTCCATCTCGGACTGGGGCAAGCCACGTTCCTGGAAGATCTTTTCCAGTAGATGAAACACTTAGAGGGCAGAACCCTGCCTTCCACCTTCTAGATGAAGCGCCTCCCCTTGACTTTCCCCTCCCCAGCCCTGACAGGTTGTCCTGACCCCCCCTTCACCTTCCTCGCAGTGGGGACCACAAGCAGAAGTTTTACTGGGGTCACAAGGAGATCCTGATCCCCGTCTTCAAGAACATGGCTGATGCCATGAAGAAACACCCGGAGGTAGATGTGTTGATCAACTTCGCCTCCCTCCGCTCTGCCTACGACAGCACCGTCGAGACCATGAGTTACGCACAGGTAGGTTGCTGGGCCCTGGGGGGCAGAAGGGGTGTTGGGGAAGAGCTCCTAGGGGGCGTCCAGGGTCACTGCCACCTGGGACAGATGGCCAGGACTTGGGGCTGGCCGCTGATCTGGGTGAAAATGGCTGGAGACACTCCATCTTCAGAAGGCGGGGCAGTAACCTAGGGTGGGCTGGCCGCTCGCCTGGGCCAACAAAGAGCCGGGTCAGGGTCAGCTGCTCCCGTCTCCCCGTGCTGTCCAGGCCCAGCTTTAAGAACAGAATCAAAAGTACTTTCTTATACAATCATTACGTGTTATAGGAAAAATGTAATTAATGATAAATACAAGAAAGAAAGAAATAACCTCAAGCCCCATTGCCCAGAAACACAGCTGCTATTTTTGAGTACTTTCTTATCCATACCTTTTCCTAGATTCAGCCAAATGGAATAATATTTTACAGAACTATCCATTTTCTTCGGTTGCTCTTTCCACGGCAATAAATATTTATTGGTAGCAGCAGTTTTGCTTTGTCAGGTCTGGTGATGAGCATCTTGGAGTAATTTGAATATGTCCTTAATTATTTCCCCAGAATAAATGTCTAGAAATCAGACCGCTGCATCGGAGTGGGCAGATTTCAAAGCCCCTGGGGTCCGTCTCAGCACTGGCCGGGCGCCCCCAAAAAAGCTGCGCTGAGACGGACCCCATCAGGGGTGTGAGGCACCTCCTTCTCGGTGCTCGTGCCCACACTGTGTGCTCAGATTTTATAGACGTGCAATTGGCCATTTGAGAGGCATTCTGTTTCATCTTCACACCTTTAATTATTACTCTGAGCTTTTAAAAACATTTATTGGTCATTTTTAGTCTATAATTTGGCTTCCCCTATTTTTTTTTCTATTGAGCTGTTTGTCTTCTTTGTTACTGATTTGTAAGACACACACACCCCCACCCCACACCCCGGATAGAATAGGATATTGATTCTTTTTTCAGAGTTACTGCCTGGTCCCCGACCGGTGTGGTTCCGGCGTGGTTCAGTGCCAGGCTGGAGAAGATAAACCGGTTTGGGTATCTGGTGAAGCGAAGGTGCAAGCGCCCGAGCTGGAAATGAGCTGGGTTTTTAGTCCAGGTCAGAGGTTGGCAAAGTGCAGCTCAAGGGCCAAACTAGTCCTCCACTTCCTCCTGCAAATAAAATTTTGTCAGAATGTCCTATGCTCGTTCATTTATATGTTGTCCATGGCCCTTTCATGCTACAAAGGCAAAGTTTAGTTACCATAGAGACCACGTGATTGACAGAGCCTAACATGCTATTTGATCCTTGGTAGGGAAGTTTGCTGGCCCCCAGACTAGAGTCAGAGATGGCTCAGCCTTCCCTGCTCTCTCCCCAGTCCCTCAGGCTCCCTCCCCAGCCCACTCTCTGGCCCGAGTGTGGCAGCAGCTGGTTTCTATCACTTACGGGCTCTGTGTTCTTGGGGACATAGAGTCGGGGACTCAGAGGGCGCCACGGAGAAAGCCATAGACAGCTACTTTGTGAGCAGGTGGGACACAGGTATCAGTCCTGTGCACTGGGGACAGGAGAGTACACCGCAGCTCGGACTGCAGGAGGGCTGGTGCGATCAGCATAGGAACAGAGACCTGTGGGAAGAAGGGGTGTGTGTCGCTAATATCACTTTGTCCTTAGAGCCTGGAATGGCACATGGGAGGAGCGTGGAGGGTTCTTTCTTTCACAGTCGCTGCGTCCTTACCCCACCCAAGGAGAGAAGTGAGCGAGGGGGCACTGCTCTTTTTTCCCTTTAGATCCGGACCATCGCCATCATAGCCGAAGGCATCCCCGAGGCCCTCACGAGGAAGCTGATCAAGAAGGCAGAACAGAAGGGCGTGACCATCATTGGACCCGCCACCGTGAGTGTCCCCTCCAGAACGCCTTCTGCGTGCAAGGCTTTTATGAATTTCCGGGCCCTTGGGAGACTCACTTGTGGATTCTTCTGTCTCCTGAGTTGAAAAGGTTTAGGGGGCACCTCCTGAAAGCCAGTCTGTCCATTTCCAGTTAGTTCTTAAAGGGCTCTTCTCTCCCCAGCCCATGTCACCTGTACAGTGTCAGGGGCCGAGGAGCAGATTCTTGGTTTAAGTGTTTGCCTCCTCATTTGGCATCTCAGTCTTTGATTGTTCCTTTGACCGTAACCCGAAGGAGAAGATGAGGCCTCTATCTGCAGGATTTATTTTTGGCCTAAAGCTCTTCCTGTAAGGCGAAATTGCTCTGTGACTCTTTTGTTGTTTTTTACTTAGTTGTCTCATTGACATTTATGTGACGGGAAGACAAAAGGGCCTCCTGTCTCAGGGGCAGCGGGTGGCTTTGAGCAGAGGCACACACCCGTTGGAGCCCTCTACTGGGCGCTGTCACTCGTGCAGAGCAGAGAAGGTGCCATAACCCTGAATGTACCTTTCAGCAGTAAGCCATCTTTTACAAAGGAGGCTTGCTGTTTTCTGTGTGCTGTCTGTTGAGGGAGAGAGGAGATCCTGCTGAAGCAGGAGACCGGATGTGCGGGTGCCAGCTCCCTTGGCCGTTTCCTCCCCGGGCCCGAGCAGGGCGGGCTGGCAGTGCTGGGCTCGGGGAGTCCTCGGGGCTGTGCTCAGTCCGGAGCTCACCCTTCTCCCCTGACTGCCGATTCTGCCCCTGCAGGTTGGAGGCATCAAGCCCGGGTGCTTTAAGATCGGAAATACAGGCGGGATGCTGGACAACATCCTGGCCTCCAAGCTCTACCGCCCTGGCAGCGTGGCCTATGTCTCGCGTTCTGGGGGCATGTCCAACGAGCTCAACAATATCATCTCTAGGACCACGGATGGCGTCTATGAGGGCGTGGCCATAGGCGGGGACAGGTGATCAGCTGAGGGCCAAGGGGACCTCCCATACTGCCTGCTGCTGCCAACTTCCTACTGGCACATAATGATGTTTCTTTTTCTTTCTTTCTTTCTTTGTTGTTTTTTTTTGTCTTGTTTGTTTTTCCATTTGCAGTCGACATTCAATATTATCTTAGTTTCAGGTAGGAATGTTATCTTAAGTCCATAAAACGGGGCATATCCACTCTTGTCTCAGGACCAACATGGGCATAAAGACCAGAAAATACAGGGGAAAAGGAGTTTTAATGGCATCGGGCCTGTGGGGTAGATCTGTTTATTGTCCGAGGCGGCCATAGGGGGGCAGCAGAGTGCTGTGAGGAGCAGGACTGATTCTGAGATCAGACCAAAGGGGTTCCAATCCCAGTTTCTCTGGACAGGTTACTTACCCTGTACCCCCAGACGTCTGTCCTCAATGGGTAAAATAATAGTGCCCACTTCATGGAGTTGGTGGGAGGATTAAGTGAGGTCATGTATTATAAAGAGGCTAACGTATTATGGTCTTGCACTTCATGAGTACTCAGTAAGTGTGTATTGTAGCTAATCACAGTGAAAGGAAAAACAGTGTTCCTTTACTCTCTGCTACTATCACATTCCCATTTCTGGCCAGCAGCCCAGAAGTTTCAGTCTGCATATTCAGGGATTTTTATGGAGGCTTCATCATGTAGGTGTGATTTCTGATTAATTCAGCCATCAGCCCCTCTTCCCTCTCCGCCGGATGTGGGGTGGGGCTGAAAGTTCCAGGCTTCTAATCATGGCCTAGTCTTTCTGGTGATCAGCTCCCATCCAGGACCTACCAAGATCCTGCCTCATTAGAGTAGAAGATATTTCTGTCACCCAGGAAATTCCAAAAGATTGAAGACCTTCCACCACCCCCATTGCTCAGGAAATTAAAATGTCTTAGGCGCCCGGTGTCAGGAACCAGGGTCAAAGATCAAGCGCTGGGACAGAAGAGGCGCTCAGCACCCTAGCACCCAGGAGCGATCCCGAGGGTTGGGGAAGCTCTGGGTCCCGAGCCAGGGGCAGAGCAACATGTGCATTTCCTGTTTTACGCATAGTCCCGTTTTTGTCAGAGGGAACAGTGGTCAGTCCCTAGCACCCTCATGGACACCGGCCATTGCCGGCTGGCACTATTACTGCAACTATTACTGCTGCTACTGTTCAGCTCCGAGCAGAAAGCTCCAGGGAGACAGAGTCACCTTGTCAGTCTCCCTGGCTCTTCCATGTCATTTCAGGTGGGTCACCTGGCTGAGGAAGGACTTCCTGTCCAGCTCCTTAGGGGAGTGGCTAAACCTTTGTCCTCTGGCTGCAGTCAGCTGGAGGGAGGCCTGAGGTCAGAGGGGCTTATCCGCGTGGCTGGCCAGGTGGCTCTTCTCTGTGACCTCTCCACAGGCTGCTTAGCGTCCAGGTGACGTGGCTCAGGGCTTCCCCCAGATGGAGCAATTCAAGAGAAAGGGCCAGAAAAAGCTGTTCTTTTTGTGACCCAGCCTTGGAAGTCAGTATTATACAATCACGTTAGCCATGTTTTGTTCATTAATTAAATCCATCCTGGTGTCAGAGGAGAGGTGTGAGGTTCTACCTTCTGAAAAGAATTTGTGGACATGTTTTAAAACCACGTATGTGCTGTCCAGGTACCCCTTACCACCAGACAGACCTGTCCGGGCTTATCAACTCTCCTTCCTTCCCTTTTCTTCTCTTCCCTTGTGATCTGTGTGCCCCCTCCCCCAGCCAACGCCCAGTTATTCCTAAGGCGTCTCTGGACCCTCCGTGGGCATCCACCCCCACAAAAACCCCACAGCGTTTACGTGCCTCCCGTACCTGCACACCTGAGCACACACTTCCCCAAGCCCCCTGCTGATCCTGTGTGCCCTCCTGCTCCCACCAGGTACCCCGGCTCCACGTTCATGGATCACGTGTTGCGGTACCAGGATACTCCAGGAGTCAAAATGATTGTGGTTCTTGGAGAGGTGAGTCACAGAAAAAAGCTCTTTAGTTTGGCTGGTAGTTAAAGTTATGTATGACACCAGGGATTTAAAAATTCCCGCATTTTGGCTGCATGTAACTTAAGGTGACTGTCCCTGCTAATTGCACCCCTTAGCCTATGGGACCTAGGGATTGTTGCTTTTAATGCTGCTTTTCCCTAAAAAAGGGGGTTTTGCCTCTCAGTGGCATAAGATGTCGTAGTGCCAGTAGGAAAAGAAGCTTTATACAGCTGACCATGGCCTCTACCTGCTGGGCAGTGGGTAGCTGGAGGAAGAAGTAAAAAGTGTGATTTGGGGAGAGTCCTGTAACCCCACCCTGTGCCTCTGACAGGTCTTGTCCTGAATCACCTTACCTTAAGTTAGGAAGGCGGAGACCCAGGGACTCTCCTAGGTCCCTGCTGTTCTTCCATGCAGCCACTCCCAGTCTTCCAGGATGTTTGGGCCCAGCCCATGTCCCCTCATTTTTTAGCTGAGGTGAGGCTCTGGCACCTGCCTGGCCTGGGGCAGATCTTCCTGCCACGGTGCTAGAGCAACGCGGAGTGCCTGCCCGCAGCTCACAGGCTTTTCCGTGTTTCCTGTTCCTCGGCAGATAGGGGGTACGGAGGAGTATAAGATCTGCCGGGGCATCAAGGAGGGCCGCATCACCAAGCCCGTGGTCTGCTGGTGCATTGGGACCTGTGCCACCATGTTCTCCTCTGAGGTACGGCCGGTACATGTCACCTCTGCGTGGGGGGGGGCGAACCGTCACCTTACAAGCAGCTAGGTCCTTCCACGCATGCCTGTTGCTCGCTAGGTTACTACAAGGTTTAGCTGGGGCCCTGCTTCTAGGAGCTTAAATGCAATGGGAGGAGACTGACTCAGTGGCAGATTAAGGCGAGAACCAGTCTCGGAGTCCCTTCTAAAATGGGAGCGACCTGCTGTCTGGAGAGTTGAGGTGGCTTCATTGAGAAGAATTTAGCTGGGCCAAAGGGAGGCTGGGGAGGGAGCGGACTTGCTGCTCGTGCAGAACTGGGAAGGCACCTGGCGAGATGGTCTGTGCAGGCAGAGACCGTGGACGGAAAGGTTTGTCCAGCACATGACGTGATGTGGCGTAGGGCGCACGTGTGCTGTCACCGAATGTGTCTGGCATGTCCCCGAGCAGGCTCTGAGTGAGAGGCCTCGTCCTCGTGTTGTGTGGAGGAGACGATCAAACCTGGCCTTCAAGGCTGTGGCAACAGTGGCCGTCCCCGTGCCGACACCCTCGGTTCTTCCTGCCAGCAAGCCCGAGTCAGTTTTCCTCTCCAGAATGCTTGCCTTTCCCCATCAGATTCCTGCCCACCTCAAAGTGGCAACGTTTCCCCCGTTGTAAAGGCCCTTGTCCTCGAACCAGCAGTTCCATTCCTATGAACTTACCTATGGGTATGCGTGCAAAGAATATTTCATTTCAAAGTAGTGTATAAGGCTTCACCGCAACGTCGTAATGGCAGAAAACGGAACGGCCTACGTGCCCGTCGGAAGGGTGCTGGGCCATCACAACACAGGCACTCGGGGGAGGCAGGTGGGCCGGAAGAGGGGACCCAGAAAAGGAGGCCCGGAAAAGGGGTTTCCATGTGTTGATACAGAAGTTTAAGATTTGTTCAGTCCAATAGAGGGCAGGGTGCAGTAAATATTTATAATACCCATTTTGGTAGGTATCAGCTCTGTGCGCGTGTGCGTGTGTTCTTTTCAAGTAGATGAAGCAGGAGTGGGTAGGTGGCAGAACCCAGCTTGGGGTGAGCTCTGTTTTCACAGGCTTTAGCGTCAGGTGCTGATGGGCCCCGTGGCATGGGCAGACCATGTGGCCTTCCTGGACCTTTACACTGAGCTGTCACATAGAAATGGTTGGTTAAGTAAGTCATCGTAAATGTCTAGCACATCCAGGTCTCAGCAACTATTCCTTTTGGTTCTTATCTCATGAAGCTGTTTCTCATTTTTTTTTCTTTTTAAGGTTATTTATTTATCTTAGAGAGTGGGGAAGAGAGGGAGAGAAACATCCATGTGAGGTTGCCTGCCACTGCACCCCCTACTGGGGACGTGGCCTGCAGCTCAGGCACGTGCCCTGAGTGGAAATCAAACCGGCGACCCTTTGATTCACACAGTCAGGCACTCAGTCCACTGAGTCACACCAGCCAGGGCTCTGGCTTTCTTCTTGACCACTTTCTCCTCCACCCCAGCAGCCAAAAATAATGTCTCCCTCCTCCTCCATTGATCCTCCTAACCCCTCTGCAATGCCAGCCTCCCCCTCCCCAGCTCCACTCTGCCTCGGACACCTCCAGGAGGGCAGGGACCTTGCTCCTCTGTTTCTGGCTGGGCACTCATCATCACCCCATGGGTTGGGCGGGTGCTAAAGGGGTGTTTTGGTTTTATTTTTAAATGAATTTCTAAGACTTACCAAATCTTAAGCATAGCAAATATAAACTAGTACAGCGACTGCCTAGCTTATGTTTGAATTCACATGACCTTGCAGAACTTTCCACCCTGTGGAGATTAGATAAACCTCTACCCATTGGCACACCGAGGCGATTCCTTGGGAAAAACCGAATTAAAAACTGGGGAGTGGGAATAGAGATCAGGGTTTATTGGGTAGGCGGCATTTTTCAGAAGTTTGTTCCACAAAGCTCAGGTCCATGAGGTGGTTCTCCAGGCCAAATACACAGAAAAACGAAGGGCCTTTATAAATTATAAACATGCCATGTAACCTGTCTCCCTCCCTTTCAGCGTTTTGTGTTTTAGTTTTAAGAAATCTCTGGGTTAAAGAAACTTGTTTGTTTCACTGCCTTGGGCCAAGCATTTTCTAAGTTTATTTGCATACAGAACCTCTTCCCGTCCCACTCACCCGCACAGATTAAGTTCTACAGAGAATGTGTAACACTCACGGCTCCTAAGTCTACTGGTTAAGAGCATGGTCAGAGGCCAGGTGCCTGGGTTCAGAGGCTACCTCGCCTTGTCTGTGTGGCCTTGGGCAAGTTGCTTTACTCCTTGGCTTTCCATTTCCTTTTTTTAAAGAAACAGTTACAGGTACTGAAAGATTAAATGAGTCGAGCTCTCAGAAAGGTGCCTGGATAAAGTGAATGTTATTTAAACAGGTTAGATGTGATTGTAATGACCCGCCACGCCCTTCCTAAGCCAGGGTTTTTGTGCCGGAGGTTTCACTGGGTTAAGTGGTTTTCCCCATGGCTTCGTCAGAAACATTGGTTTTTCTTCCCTCTTGCTCACGTCCCACAGTCGGTCAGCCCCCACATTCTACTGGGTGTCCATGTTACCTCCGTGCATGCTCAGGTGCAAGGTGGCAATCGCTCATTGGCTCCAGGTCACGTTGCCGTGTGGGTGCAAAGTCCGGCTTCCAAAGAAGCTGGGAATCAGCACTTCTACGTGAAATCTTTTTATTCCTTAATACTGGTACCTATTTCACAAAAAGCGTGTGTAGGACGGACAGATCATGTCTGTGAGCTCACTGTGGCCTCAGGTGGCCAGTTTGTAACCGTACTTCTCACCTGTTACTCAGAACTAAGTCCTCTCCTCCATCCCCCTGACTGCTGCCCCAGGGGGAGCCAATGAAGGGTTTGGACACCCAGGCTTTGAAAATATCCCAGCTCCAGTGCATAGCTGTGTGACCTTGAGTGAGCTCCTGAATGTCTCTGTGCCTCAGTTTCCTCATCTGTACAAGGAGCCCTCCATGGTAGCTGTTTGGTGAGCCTGCTTGGGGCTGCATGAAGGGATGTAAGAGGAGTGTGTAGCAGGGTCCAGCCTGGGATGAGTGGTGATATTTCCCAGGAGCCTTTGTTCTATTTCAGGGGATTAGCAAGCCCAGTCACACTGCTCTCCTTTGCCTTCCAGGTTCAGTTTGGCCATGCTGGAGCTTGTGCCAACCAGGCTTCTGAAACTGCAGTAGCCAAGAACCAGGCTTTGAAGGAGGCAGGAGTGTTTGTGCCTCGGAGCTTCGATGAACTTGGAGAAATCATCCAGTAAGTGGAACTTGGGTGGGATGCCAGCCACGCCCTCCCTTTCCAAGTCCCTCCTCTGGGCAGCAGCCTCTGTGACCTGGAGGTGTCTGATGTTCCTTGTCCCTCTGAGCCGCTGTTATTTTGTTTGCAGAAGCAGCAGTTACAGGCCATTCAGGCCAGTGTTAAACAAAACATGTCTGGTTTCTTAACCTTTCTACTTGGTTGGCCATAAATGAAAGGTGAACGTAGAAGTGTTTAAAAAGTGTCCCCTCTAACTGCTGGGTAGAGTTAGTGAATATCCTATTGTTTCTTCCCGTTCCTCCTCTCTGTCCTTACCTGACCTCCAGATTCAACTTCCTATAAAGCCCCATTCAGGAGAGTCTTGGCCAGAACCTGTTCTCATTGAGTTCTTGGGCACGTAACTGGTAGAAGCAAGCCACTAGCAGGAAGGGAGCACCAAGGAGGGAAACCGAAGTGTGTGGGTTCGATGGGGGCGCATTGCTGGGATGGCGTGAAAGAGCGGAGAAGACGGGAGTCCACATGGGTGTCTTTTCTCCTGCCCTTCCTCCGCCCCCCAGGTCTGTGTACGAGGATCTCGTGGCCAAAGGAGCCATTGTACCTGCTCAGGAGGTGCCTCCCCCCACGGTGCCGATGGACTACTCTTGGGCCAGGGTAGGTGCCATGTGTGTCCCTAACGGTGTGGGCAAGGGAGACGGGGCTGATTGCCTCGAACCCTTGGAAACCAGACCTGCCCCACTAGTTGGAGCAACCACGTGATCGCTGGTCTGGGCTCCAGACCACGCCCCCTAGCGGAGGCTTCTCCGAGGGCCGAGGAGAAAGTGGGTTAGTGACTCGGGTCCGCCGCCTCCTGTGCTGGAGCTCGTGGGCAGCGTCCGAGAGTGCAGGGGCCGTGCGTGTTTCCCACAGGCAGCTGGCCTGACCTGGAAATGGGGGCTGGGGCAGACCATGTCCCCTGTAGTTGTTCATGCTTCCTAACAGACTTCAGGGTGAAGCAGCGTCCACTCGACCTTTTTGTCTGAGGAGTGTGGATAAAGAGCTTATTTTCTTGATATGTAAGAACTCTTAGAAATAAATTTATTTAAAGACCCAATTAGCCCTGGCTGGTATAGTGGATTGAGCGCGGGCCTGCAGATCAGAGGATTGCGGTTCGAATCCCAGTCAGGGCACATGCCTGGGTTGTAGGCCAGTTCCCAGCAGGGGACGCACGAGAGGCAACCATATGTTGATATTTCTCTCCCTCTCTCCTTCCTTTCCTCTCTAAAGATAAATAAAATCTTTAGCCCTGGCTGGTATAGCTCAGTGGATTGAGCACAGGCCTGTAAACCAAAGAATCGTGGTTTGATTCCCAATCAGGGCACATGCCTGGGTTGCAGGCCAGTTCCCAGTGGGGGACACACAAGAGGCAACCATACATTGATATTTCTCTCCCTCTTTCCTTCCCTTCCCCTCTAAAAATAAATGAATAAATCTCTTTTTAAAAAAAATCTTTAAATAAATAAATAAAGACCCAATTAGAAAAATGGGTAGGAAAGGGCCTTTCAACAGGAAAAAATGCTCAACTTCACTCATTAGAAAAGGAACCAAAGTAAAAACTGTGATACCAACTTTCCCTATCAGGCCGGCAAGGATACAGAAAACCTCCTTCGGCAGCAGGCTGTGTTTGTGTGGCCTCGAGGGGCTGGTGCGACCCGGAACTGAGACAGCCTTTCCGGCAGGCAGTCGGGTGACAGGAAGCAAATTTAAACGTGCACCCACCTTGTGGCCCAGTGATTCCACGTCTAGAAAACTGCTTCAGAGAAATGCTAACACATACGAATAAAGAAACATTGGAGAATATCTTTCTGGGTGACAGTTGGCAGTGGAGGAGCAGCTGAGTGGCGGCACCGCCGCGTGGGTGGGCGGTGCACAGCAGGGAAGGGAAGGAGCCAGGCCCGTGTGCGCGCGGACGTTGCAGAGCTGCTCCGGCTTGTCAGGCACATGCAGCACAGGGCAGCGTGTCTGTGGTATGCACGCCAAACAGTGCAGTCCGTTTTCCACGTGTTCTGTGTGCGTAAGAGTGGAGAACGGTCCAGAAAGCTGTCCACTAAACTAACAAACATGAAGGCGAAAACCGAGGGAGGGGTGGAGGCCAAAGGCAACAAAACTTTACCTGTTCTGTTTGAAACTTTTAAAAAGGAGAAGGTATGCACGTAATTTATGTGTAAGTTAAGAGCCTTTTTTAAAGCTCGTGGCGGGGACAGTTGAAGAAATGGGCTGGGGCTGCACTGGTTGACGACACCCTGTGTGCCTGAACTTGGGAAGTGGGGGATTCAGGAGCTCAGCCCCCCCCCCAACCCCGGTAGAAGACATCTTGAGGGGATCCCCCATATCCACAGCCACGTGCCTCATCGCATTTTGGTGGGGAGTTGGTTGCTGTATGTGAAGTGTTTCAATTTTTTCCTTTGGATTCGTTCTTCCATTTCATGGCCAGGTGGCCTGGGGCGGCTCAGTGAGCCGCCCCAGGCCTCACTGCCACTGCTGCAGCGCAGAGGACGATTGTCCTTTGTGAGGCCGGAGTGGACCAACAGCCATAGACGGCCTGGCGCGCTCAGGGAAGAACAGAGCAGTGCCGGAGCCCAGCACTCCTGGTTCCCGCACCTGAACCGACCCAGGGAGGGGCTGCGTGCTTCTTCCTCGGGTGGAGTTTGTCTGTCAGGCCGGGTGGAGAGGTGTGAGCGGAGCCGTGAGCCCCACACACTGGAAACCGTGGCCGAACACGTGGCCACCGGATTGTAAGGCATTCCTGGGACGCTGGTTCTCGGGGCTTGGACAGTGGGGAGGCCCAGGAGAAGTCTCTGGGCATCACAGCACTGCTTGCTTCTTCCCTTGTCCCTGCTCAGGAGCTGGGCTTGATCCGGAAACCCGCCTCATTCATGACCAGCATCTGTGACGAGCGGGGACAGGAGCTCATCTACGCAGGCATGCCAATCACCGAGGTCTTCAAGGAGGAGATGGGCATCGGCGGAGTCCTCGGCCTCCTCTGGTTCCAGAGAAGGTGAGGTGTGGAAGGAAGAAGTTGGTAGGGCCCTGCAGCTCGGATGTAATGATTTTCCCCTGGTGGGAGTGGGGGTGGGGGGCCTTAGGGAGCATGTGAGCATGTCCGGGGTCAGCCAGTCTTTCTGGCCACAGATCAGTATAAGGCCAGAGGAAAGAAGTTCGGGCTGCTGTGTCTTCCAGGGACAGAAAGGCCAGTCTAAACCAAGAGAAGGAGAAAGCATGGCTCAGTCAGGAATCTTGGTCAGCCTCTTTTTGTGGGGAACTCAAAGACATGGGATGGAGTAGATGCAGGCCGAGAGAGAGAGAGAGAGAGGTGAGGGTTAGTGGGGGAGTTCTGGGTGGATCTGGTAGCTTAGAGAGTGCGGGGCTGGTAGAATTGCTGAACAGCCATAAAGTACCTTGTGTCATTAGTCTAAATGTGAGAAAAGATTGATTTTCTCCGCTCCCAAGCTTAGCCCTCCCCTGGGATTGACAGCTGGGCAAGGAGGCCAATGGGAACATGTTTCACAGAGCCCTGGCTTGGGATTGGCAGGTCAAAGTCTTGGTTTGTGCCATGCCCTCATCTGCAGAGAGGTGGGTCTCAGTCCTGCTCTGGGAAGTGTTCGTGAGCTATAACACCTGAGCAGATTTCACTCTGCTCTTGCATTCCCCCGTCTCCAGACTTCATTCTTTGTTGCTAGTTGGTAGGATGGACACTGGGGGAGGCCTAGGGCCTCCTGCACCGTGAAAAGGCGGGAACCCCCCCACAGTCTGGTCCGTAGAGAGCAGCCACACGTACAGGTCAGGTCCTGTCACAGCAACTTGTGCCGACAGCTGCTGACCGAAGGAGAGGTTTCAAACGCTGGTTGCTGACTCTGTATGTGAAAGCAGTATTTGTTATCAGCAGAGTCCAGAGCTGCTCCAGCCCTATAGTTGTGTGACAGCGTCAGACCTGGTTTGGCAGGTCGCTGCTGCCCTTGTTGAGGGAGGTGGGCGAGAGGAGCAGCAGGTCCTCGTCCGTGTGCTCAGCAGCTCACCGCTGTTTCTGCCCCACCCCCACCCCCATCACTTTCGTCACTCCTGCAGGCTGCCCAAGTACTCCTGCCAGTTCATTGAGATGTGCCTGATGGTTACGGCTGATCACGGGCCTGCCGTGTCCGGAGCTCACAACACCATCATCTGTGCCCGGGCTGGGAAGGACCTGGTCTCCAGCCTCACCTCGGGGCTGCTCACCATCGTGAGTACTGTCATTCTGGGAGGTGTGCAGTGGGGACACTGGGCTTTGGCACCATGCTGCTTGGCCACAGCAGGGTCCTGGGAGGAGCCCTGGAGAGGGAAAGTCCATGCTGGGGCTGTTCGGGGCATACCAAACTGGTCTGCAAAGCAGAAGAAGGCTCACAGCTCAGGGCAGCATGGGCTTGCTTCTCCTACAGGGGGATCGGTTTGGGGGTGCCCTGGATGCAGCAGCCAAGATGTTCAGCAAAGCCTTTGACAGTGGCATCATCCCCATGGAGTTTGTGAACAAGATGAAGAAGGAAGGAAAGCTGATCATGGGCATTGGTCACCGAGTGAAGTCGGTAGGTGGTTCTCCTGAAGGAATGGGGTCTACGGGCTTGAGGGGGATAAGAGAGCGTCAGTTTGGTCGAGAACACCCAGGCCCTCAACCTCAACATGCAAAGCTTCGCGTGTGTTGACAGATGCCAGTGTTGTAATACAAACCACCTCTAAACAGTTTTTGTTGCATTCAGTTTTGTGAAAATATAAGCTAAAAACTCCTCCTATGAACCTTATAGGAGAAGGGACTGAGGTCAGGGTCAGGGGGACATAAGACTCACCTGAGGCTCGCTGCCTGCTGCAGTGAGGCACAGCTCCAGAAATCTCAGTGGCTTCCAACGGCAAAGGTTTGTTTCTTCCTCACCCCACCCCCCACCCCCCACGCACTGTGGGTGGCCTGTGGCCCTGTTCTCTGTCCTCTGCACTGAAGCCGCAGTTCTTGTCTTGGAAAACAGTCATAGCAGCGCCACGTGAAAGCTCTTAAAGCTTCTTGCTCGGGAGCTGCAACCTCGCTAGAATTTCACTGGCAAAAGAAAGTCTTGTGGTTAATAAGTCTGACATGACCGGGAAGAGCAGTAATATCAGGGAGAGCTTGATTGGTAGAGGTCAGGCGGTGAATATTTTAACCAGTTGATAGAGAATCCCATAGGGCAGGTAGTTGTCCGTGTGTCCTAGAAGCGAGTTGTGTTCAGAAAACAAAGGGATAGAGAAGAGGTAGGGACAGCTGCTTGGGGCCTTACAGGGACAGCTCCTCACAGGACCCTTTGCCTTGGAATCCTTGGCCCTGTGGCTCTAGAAACGTCGTGCAGCCGGTCACTCTGCTGGTCTAGACACAGCATATGACTCACATTCATACCTCGGGGTCCTTGACTCAGTCACCTTGGCAGTGTCCTTCTTCCTCCTGATGCTTACTGATTGTATTCCCTCCCTCCCGGCTCTGAAAGCAGCGCGTGCTCGTTACAGAGGACTTAGGAAATGTAGAGTAGAGAACTATAAAGAAGAAAGCAAGGGGGCCATGCCTGCGATCGGTAAGAACACCCCCTGCCAGGCACCTGCATGCTTGGCCAGCTCCGGGCAGCCCTGCAGAGACTGTGAGACCAGCAAGGGCTGCGCTAGAGCCAGGGGAGGGGAGGTGGTTAGTGCAGAGAGGCTTTCCATCGAGGCTCTTCAGAACTTCGCTCGGCCACCCCAGCTCCCAAGCAGATAGCATCTCTCCAGTCCAAATGGTGTGGGGCCTCTTTCTGAGATAACATCAGGCCTGCACTGCCTCACTCCGTCTTTCAGGCTCCTTCCTTTCTGGAGTCCATACCATCTAGGGTGTGTTTGCCCAGGGAGGGGGGCACAGTGGCACTGGGTTTGGGCGCGTGCGCAGTCCATCTCACTCCCTCACTGATAGATCAGTGTTCAATGTGGGTCTCTGAACAGGTGGTTCATCTCTATCCAGTGCAGGTCCAGAATTTCCCCTAAAATTTCAGGCTGCTTGCTTAGTGTGGAACTTGGTTACGCTTGACCAGACTGCTGAGCTGGTAGGCAACATGGCTAGTGGCCGGAACCTCAGACCTCTGGTTAGAGAGCCCCCTGCCACTTCACACAGTAGGACCCATGGCCAACTCAGCATCTCCAAGTCTTTCCGTTCTTTCTCTGTAGCTCAAAAGAGAGAGCCTAGCCCCAGCTGGGTGGCTAAGTTGGTTGGAGCATTGTTCTGTGCATCAGGAAATTGCAGATTCGATCCTCAGTTGGGGCACATAAGGGAGGCAGTCGATCGATGTTTCTCACACTGATGTTTCTCTCTCTCTCTTTCTTCTTCTCCCCCTGCCCCTCTTCCTCTCTCCCTCTCCCCCTTCCCTCTTTCTCTCTCAAATCAATAAACAGATCCTTGGGTGGCTATTTTTTTTTTAAGATTTTATTTATTTATCTTTAGAGGGGAAGGGAAGGAGAGAGGGAGAGAAACATCAATGTATGGTTGCCTTTTGTGCGTCCCCTGCTGGGAATTGGCCTGCAGGGAACCGGCCTGCAACCCAGGTATGTGCCCTGACTGAGAATCGAACCGCGATTGTCTGCTTCGCAGGCCCGAGCTCAATCCACTGAGCTACAACAGCCGGGGCTTAGGGTGGCTATTTTTTTTAAGTTTTTTAAAAAAGAGAGAACCTAAAAGGCTGTTTTGAGGCCCAAATGAAGTGTGAGAGGCCTTTAAAAACCTTAAGCCCCAGGGTTGTAGTCTGCTGTTCCATGGAGTCGTAAGCGTGGCCCTGGTCCCTAGAACACACCTGGACGTGAAATGTACAGTTGTGTCTGCCTGGGACACGATGAGCGGGACGGACCTCTCGACAGCAGTGCCAGAGTGGGTTCCGCTGTAACTCTGAGTCACTTTCCAGATAAACAACCCAGACATGCGGGTGCAGATCCTCAAAGATTACGTCAAGCAGAACTTCCCCGCCACCCCGCTGCTCGACTACGCGCTGGAAGTGGAAAAGATCACCACCTCCAAGGTAAAAATGTCCCTGACTCCTGAGTCACAGCTTTGGGTGAATTTCCGGGGGGAAATGAGACAGCCAACTTACTGGTTATGTGGCTAAAATTAAACCTGGTTTTCTGGACATTTGATTTGTTACATAACTAAGTTCAGCAGATAAATGCAAAGGGTCACCCAGGTGTCCAGTCCTTTGCTAGACATTGAGGATTGAACTCAGTAAGACAGTCTGCGCTAACCGACTGGGACGTTTTGGTGGGAGATTTTTAAAGGTGATCAGAATGTGTAGTGTAATAGTACTAGTGATAAATTGCAAGGAGAAAAAGGAGAAATAATGGTAAACGTTTTGAATATTTTTGCCTTCCCAGAAACCAAATCTTATCTTGAACGTGGATGGTATCATTGGCGTTGCATTTGTAGACATGCTTCGAAACTGCGGGTCCTTCACTCGGTGAGCTCTGCCGCCCTGGCACACTTTCCACAAGTTTGAGTTTCGTTGTTCCCTCCCATCTCTCACAGCAGTGCACTGTAGAGCACTTAGAAAATTGGGAGAGGTATAAAAAGAACAAAAATTGCCTCTCCTACCACCCAGAGCACCCCTCTCTTCTCCACTTGGAAGTCAAAGAGAGCCAGTATGGTCGTGCAGTCTGGGGGAGAGGGCAGCCGTGTGAGCTATTTTAAAACTGCACGTTGGTTGTGTGTTATAGGGAGGAAGCTGATGAGTATATTGACATTGGAGCCCTCAATGGCATCTTTGTGCTGGGAAGGAGTATGGGCTTCATCGGTGAGTTCGTTGTTACTGTTTTCGGGGGGGCGGTTAGGGTGGGTTTTTTTACCCCATGGTCCAGCTGCACCACTTAACCCATGTGGTTTCTTCAAACGAGACATCACATTGACTTACTCTTTATTCGTAATCCTTCCTTACTTCTACTCCCCCCCCCCTTACCTTGGTTCCTTTGTCCTTGGAAGTGACTTCGATTGCAAACCCAACAAAATGTAACTGGTTCCCACACTTCCCTTTTCACCATGCCTGACATCTGCGTGGAGCGGATCTGGATTTACCTCCCCCTTCTTTCTCTGTACCTGCCTTTTGTATTGAAAAACATTTCCCTTTCTTGTCCTTTTTCCTTCACCAAACTTGAACAAACTCACGAACTCTTAGTAAGAAAAATGCATTTGCTCCATTTTAGGGCACTATCTTGATCAGAAGAGGCTGAAGCAGGGGCTGTATCGTCACCCATGGGATGATATTTCGTATGTTCTCCCGGAACACATGAGCATGTAACTGAGCCAGGAACCCTCCTGCTGCGGTAAAGTGAAGGCGACTCCTCCCTGGGGGAGTGCCGTGCAGACAGCTGGCACTGGAGCTTACTCTGTAGGGTGGGCCTGGGATGTAAACAGCCGCTGGCAGGCAGGCTCTGGAGCCTGGCACCCACAGGCTAACACTGTACAGTCCACACACGAAGAAGCTTGCTATTTTTTTTTTAAGCATAGAAATAAAAACCAAGCCAATACTTGTGACATTTGCTCCTCTATTTGCTGTATTTGTTACATAAAAGCATCTAAGCTCTGTCAGGATAGTGTTTTTCCTCATTGTAGGGCTTTCTGATGTTGCTTTCTTTTTTCCATCAGTTAAAAAGTTTTTTTCCCTTTGCGGAAGGGAATGAAACTTTTAAGACCTCAAGATAATTATACACTTAAAGCACCCCTGATGTCTTGTTTTGCCACTTCCCTTTCTTCCTGTTCATATAACATAAAGAGCATTGTATTAATCTGATCTTTTTAGGATCTTTTTGTATGTTCTGTGTTAAGGGTTTGTTTGGTATCTCACTGAAATGTTCCATGTTGCAGACCAAAGTCTGCTTATGTCAGGGGGTTGAGACCATTGAATCCTTAGCTATTGTCACAAAATATGTGGAGTAGTAATTTAAAGTGTAAAGTTGTAACATACATATGTTTAAAATGGAAACACAAAGCAAAAAGCTGTGAAATGTCTTGAGTCTTACGTTCTGTGTGTTCATGCGACTGACTTGTCTGTCCCTCCCTGAAGTTGTGGGTCCGAGGACTCCTCTCCAGCCAGATTGCGTCTGTAATCCACAAAGATTCTGGGCAGCTGCCACCTCAGTCTCTTCTCTGTATTATCATAGTTTGGTTTGAATAAACTATACAGTAACAATAATATTGACTGCAGTCTCCTGTCATACATACCCCTTCATCTCTATTCCTCTGAACTGTACTTTCTAACTTTACTACATGTAGTTTTAAAAAAGTTAATCTACCTCTTTATTTTTAAGGAATTAAAATACTATTTCCAAAAACAAAACAGCCACCTCTAAATCTACACCTCCCTCTTTCTCAGTGAATGAGAACCAAAGCTCTGCCCACCCAGACACTCAAGCCAACAACTTGAGACGTGCGGGAGTCCTCCTGTACTTCTCCATCTGGTTGACAAATCCTGTCAGTCTATCTTGTTGAAAAATAATTTAAGTATAACTGGCATTAGTTTCAGGCATATGACATAATAATTTGATATTTGTATACACAGTGAAATAATCACTGCAGTAAGTCCTACTTATCATTCAGTGTCCCTTTTAGCCCTCTGATGGGTCCCTATCTGGTGTGCTAACTTGTGCCCCAGTTCTAATTTTGACCTCTCACAGTCCATTCTCCATGCAGCCACCAGTGATATAAAAACACCTGATGCCCTTGCTTAAAACCCAAAAGTGGCTTTTGGTCATCTTTTTTAATTTTTAAAAAAGATTTTATTTTTAGAGAGGAAGGGAGGGAGAGAAACATCCATGTGTGGTTGCCTCTTCACGTGGCCCCACTGGGGACCTGGCCCACAACCCAGGTGTGTGCCCTGACTGGGAATTGAACCGTCGACCCCTTAGTTCGCAGGGTGCGCTCAATCCACTGAGCTACACTGGCCAGGGTGCTTTTGGTCATCTTTTTAAAGAGTAAACAGGGAACAGTGTAGGTGTGGGGCAAGCACTACAAACCACATCACGCATCTCATTTAATTCTCACAGCCTTCTTCCAAGGTACATTAATACTGCCCTTTTTAGCAGATAATGAGTTCACAGATAATAATTAACCTGCACACCCTCATTCATGAGTTGCCTGCCCAATTTATCCATAAGTTGGGGTTCAGTCTCAAGTCTTTAAAAATTTACTCCAAAGCCATTTAAACATAAAAATTCTATGTTGTCACCAAGACACGAACAATGGGTGACGGTCTAAGGAGGCTTTTTACAAAATGCCCATGATGAAGAGAATGCTACTCAATAACGGAAAGAAGACAGGCCATTCCCCACCGACAGTTGGGTAGCAGACCTCAGGACGAGAACACTGGCGTTCAGCTTACCCGACGTAGAGCGGAACCTGGCAGGCGCGGGAGCGCCTGCGCAGTCCCCTCTGCCGACTGGCTCCGCCCAGCGTCCACTATTTATTCCCAGAATTCCTCTGTGTCGCCCCACAACGGCTGGACCGTTCAGAGACTGCGGCGGCCCGGCGCGGCGGCGTCAAGATGGCGGCTGCGGCAGTAGCGGCGGCGGCCGCAGCAGCCGCAGCAGCATCCCTGCAGGTCCTGGAGATGGAGAGCATGGAAACGGCTGCCGCCGGCTCTGCGGGGCTGGCCACCGAAGTCAGGGGCAGCGGCACGGTGGACTTCGGGCCCGGGCCCTGCTTATCTGCCATGGAGGCGAGCGGGGGCGATCCGGGCCCGGAGGCCGAGGATTTCGAGTGCAGCTCTCACTGCTCGGAGCTGTCGTGGAGGCAGAACGAGCAGCGGCGCCAGGGCCTCTTTTGCGATATTACCTTGTGCTTTGGCGGTGCCGGAGGCCGCGAGTTCCGTGCCCACCGTTCGGTGCTGGCCGCCGCCACCGAGTATTTCACGCCCCTGCTCTCGGGTCAGTTCTCCGAGTCCCGCTCAGGCCGAGTGGAGATGCGCAAGTGGAGCTCCGAGCCCGGGCCCGAACCCGACACGGTGGAAGCCGTTATCGAATACATGTACACCGGGCGCATCCGCGTCAGCACGGGCAGTGTGCACGAGGTGCTGGAGTTGGCCGACAGGTAGGCAGGGGACTCAAGTGACGCAGGGGAGGTGAGAGGTGGTGACGCTGGCCTCCCTGCGGAGGCCTGCAACCAGCTACGACGGCGCAGGTGGGGAAGGCAGTGCCTACAGGTGGGCTCGGGTGAACCCTGAGAAAATGGAATCGTTTGATCCTGCGTGCCTGCTGTGTGGCACCTTCAGCGCTGGGCGCTGAGGATGTCGCTGACCAGTCCAGTGAGCGGAGCTCAGATTCCAGGTGCAGGGACAAAGGCAGTGGAAAGCAAAGCCCCCCCAACTTCTAAGTGTGGTGTTGACGTTAAAAAGGGATGAAAGGTGGGGCAGGGGGATGAAAGGATAGTGACTGGTTAGAGGAAATACCTTTCTGAGTAGGTGACATTTAAACGGATCTCTGTACAGCAAAGATGAGGAATGAACCTTCCAGGCAAGTAGCGCAGAGGCCCTCAGGCAAGATCCAGTTCTAAAAAAGAAAAAGTCAGTGGAGCTGGATATAGTGGATAAGGGAGAGGAGGGTGTGTGAAATGCGTTGGTATAAGGAGTTTGGATTTTCTTGATGATGGGAAGCTGGGTAAAGAAGTTATTTGATTTAAATTTTTAAAAAGATTATTCTGCTGTAGTGGAAAATGGATTGTAGGGGCAGGGAGGAATGCCCCAGAGGCTGGGCAGGAGTCCGGTGAATGCCATTTACAGAGTTGGGAGGAGCCTGCTTGGGCAGTATTGTGTTTCAGATACAGTATTTTAGCAAATACCTATTGAGTACCTATTATGCACCTGATCAGACACTGGGTTTTAAGGTGCTGGGAATTTAGTGGTGAACAAAACAGACAGAAAGGCCCTTTTCTCATTGCGCTGGCATTGGGAGACAGACACCAGATAAGTGAGATAGCACATCAGGTGATTGTCATGGTTATGATGAAAAATAAAACGTGACATATAGAAAGTGCTGGTGGAGCCCTGGCTGGTGTAGCTCAGTGGATTGAACTTGGGCCTGCAAACCAAAGGATCACTGGTTCGATTCCCAGTCAGGGCACATGCCTGGGTTGCAGGCCAGGTCCCCATTAGGGGGCACGTGAGAGGCAACCACACACGATGTTTGTCTCCCTCTCTTTCTCCCTTCTCTTCTCTCTAAAAGTAAGTGAATAAAATCTTTTTTTTAAAGATAGAAAGAAGAAGAACTTTTGGTGGAGAGAAACTTTTTTTTTTTTTTTTTACAGTGAATAGAGAATCCTTACAAAGAGGACATTTTGCAAAAAAACGAGGGAGTCAAGGTGAATCAGTGTTTCAGGTGGGGGCAGAGGTATAAAGGCCCTGAGGTGGAGCTTGTCTGGGTGGTGAGAAATAGCAGGAGGCTGTTGTGGCTGGAACAAAGGGATGCCGAAGGGGAGCAGGAGGGGCCTCCGCGCGGTGATGGGAATGGACCCAGACCCCATAGGGCCTTGTCAGCCTGTGGCAGGACTTGAACTCTTACTCTGCATGGGATGGGAAGGTATGAGGCAGAGGGATGATGCAGGACCATTTTAAGGGTTCTGCTTGTTGAAAAAAGAAGGGGGCCGCAGGGAAGGGGCTAGACGCAGAGGGCCCAGTACAGGAGATTGTTGCATTGGTGGTGGAGACTTGGATTGAGGAGGGAGGAGTAAACACCTTTAAGAAGTGCTTCAGTTCTGTCAACATTTTGAAGACAAGAGGAGATGAATTTGCTGATGGATTTGATGTGGGGTGTGAGGGAAAAACTGCTAGTTTTTGGTCCAAGCAGTTGGAAAGTTGGAGTTGTTATTTATTAACATGTGGAAGACTGCTGGAAAGCAAGTTTGGGAGAAAAATCGGGAGTTTGGTGTGGGTCCAGAGGTCTGAGTAGGCGGTTGGATTTCAGAGCATGGGGAGCTAGAGATTGGGAGGAAATGAGCAGATAGAAGATCATTAAAGCTATGGGACTGGATGGAATTACTTAGGAAGAGAGTGTATGTCGAGAAGCCAGGGGGTGGGACTGAGAACCAGCAGAGAAGACTCAGCTCATGGAAGCCTGGAAAGAAAGGCTGCCTGGGAGGGCGGAGCCAGTCATGTCAGCCCTGTCTGTGGGAAGTGGCCATCGAAATTGGCGATGGGTCCTTGATGGCATTCGTTGACAAGAGCCATTTTTAAATAAAAAAAATATATTGTGTGTTTTTTTTTTAGAAGAAGGAAGAGAGAGACATGAATTTGTTGTTTCACTTATGCATTTATTGGTTCTTTTTTTTTTTTTAAGATTTTATTTATTTTTTAGAGAGGAAAAGGGAGAGAAACATTGGTTGATAGGTTTGCCTTTTGCATGCCTCCAGTGAGGGGGGGACCTGGCCCACAACCAAGGCAGGTGCCCTGACCAGGAATTGAACCGGTGAGCCCTCAGTTTGCAGGCCAGCACTCAACCCACTGAGCCATACTAGCCAGGGCCATTGGTTGATTCTTGTATGTACCTTGACCTGGGATCAAACCTACAAGTTTGGCATACCAGGACAATACTTCTAACCAACTGAGCTACCCTGTAGCTATCAGGGATTTTTTAAAATACATTTTTTTAATTGGTTTAAGAGAGAAGAGATAAACATCAGTTTGTTATTCAACTTATTCATGCATTCATTGGTTGATCCTTGTATGTGCCCTGATGGGGCTCAAACTCCAAACCTTGGCTTATCAGGACACTAACCAACTGACTTACCCAGGCAGGGACAAGAGCCGTTTAAATTAGGTCTTGCTGCACAAAGGATCAGAAAAATGATACACATGGAAATGTTTGCAGAGGAGTCCAGGGAGATCTTTTTCCCCCTCTCAAGGACAGAGGGTATTAGAGCACGTTTGTGTGCTGATGAAAAATGAATCAGTAAAGAGGAGAAATTGATGTTACAGGAGCAGGGAAATAATTGCAGGAGCAAAGTCCTTGAAACCAAGAAGGGGATAGAAGCCATATTAAAAGTGGACGAGTTGGACTGGGGAGGCAGAGTTAGGGTAAAGCTGTAGTCAGCTTGGGTGGTGGGAGGATGATGGTTCCACCTGACGGCTTCCCTTTCCTCAAAGTAGTGCTGGGCTGGGCCATCCATTAGTGGGTGGGGCGGGGTGGGCAGGTACAGATCTGAGAGGGCTGGGGAGGAGGGGGAATAAAAATGGGTATCCAAGGCTCATCACATTCACTCATGTAGTGTTTGCTTCTGTCAGTGAGCATGTGTTTTTCAGATTTTTCCTTGCTTTACTGGGCAGTCGGGGGTAAGGGGGAGGAGAAAACACCCCAGGCACTTTACTTAAAATCTAACTCCTCACCATCTGTCAGCTGCTGAGCAGCTGCCTTGTGTTGGGTACTGTTCCACAGCGCCCTGCCACCTCACATCTCATCTGATCGGCTCTGAGGCAGGACCCCCTCCCTCCCCCTTCCTCCCCCCACTTACTCTGTTGGTCATACCTACCTTGTAGAGCACTTACAGCGTAAATAACAGGAAGTGCAGTATGCCATGCCCATCACATGGCAAATACCTCGTATGTGCTGTTGTTTCCGTGGAGCATTGGTTCCAAACACTTGGAATATGTATTAGAATTACCTGGAGTGCCTGACAAATACCGGGGCTGGAGGAGGGGGAAGCCTGGGAACCTATGACCGTGGCGCCCAGGCATGTTTGGGAGCTACTAGAGCTCTTACCACTCCCTTTGTTTTATGTCGAAGATGGTATCTTCCCTGAAGAGGAGGAAGGGGGCCTATCTTAACCATTTTTATATCATTATTAGATAGCGTCATTCATGGTCATTGGCAGGAATTCAACACCAACAGGAATCCCCAATTTGGGGTGCGGTGAAGAAGAAAACTATTCAGTGCTAAACAGCTCGACTGTGATACAGCACAGCTGTGAAAACAGCATGGGCTGTGCAGCAGCTCACTTGTGATACAGTGCGGGTGTGAGCCATGCGGCCAGGCCCCTTTCCAAATAGACAGCTCTGCTCCCTGATGGTCTGCTTTGTGCTGCTCTACTCTGATCCTTTCTGAGCTGCTTGCTGTTTAATGAGACAGCTTTGGTGTTTCAGCTCAGCCCAGCACACACGAGTTCCAGTGGGAAAGGAAAGTTTGCGCTTAGAGCAGAAGGAAGCTGGCTTATGTGGACGGGAGTCCCTGCTCTGGTCTCTGATTGGTCTGTCCTCATGCAAATGAGGACTTCAAATCTTCACAGTTTAATTGGTCCAGAGTTTTTTGTTTGTTTGTTTTGGTTTGGTTTGGTTTTTGGTTTTTGACTTTTTTTTCCTTCCATGTCCCCCCATTCACAATACAGACCAGGCACAGGGCCTGGCTGAGGCGTGCAGGGGGTGGGCCTGCTCTGCCTCCTCTTTCTGTCCAGGCCGCGTGAGAACACAGCCTGTGCTAAGCACCGGGAGGCCTGGCAGAGTTTTTTTTAACTTCAGCCCTGGTTCAGTGGATTAAGTGCCGGCCTGCAAACCAAAGGGCCACTGGTTCGATTCCCAGTCAGGGCATATGCCTGGGTTGTGGGCCAGGTCCCCGGTGGGGGGACTCATGAGAAGCAACCACACATTGATGTTTCTCTTTCTCTTCTCCCCTCTCTAAAAATAAATAAATAAAATCTTTAAAAAAATAAAATAAAATTTAATTGAGGCCCGCGCAGGTCCCAGCCTAGCTGTGGCTTGGGGTTGCTATCCGCCTCGTAAAGCAAAGCAGAGGCTTTGTCTCCTGAGAAGACAGAGTCGTCTTCTCCTCTGAAAAGCCTCCTACATAGTAAAATAAATGAATGAATGAACAAATAAATAAGTAAATAAAATTTAACTTCAAACAAATTTTGGTAAGCAATTTCTAGTCGGTCACATGCCAAACCACTTTCTTTTTTTAAACCTGTGTGTCCTGCGCGCATACACACACACACACACACACACACCCCCAAACCTATTTTTTTATTGTTGTAGTTTTATTTCCTGGCTTCTTCAGATGTTTGAGTTTGTTTTTTCACCCCTGCTTTTAATGGAATGCAGCTTGGCCCAAAGTGCTCCCACACTCCCTAGCACCCTCCCTTCATTTGCTGACCCAGAAGAAAGGTCAAGTGGAGCAGTGATTTAAACCTGACATGAAACCTTCACTGCTGTCGCTTCTGATGCTTGAGCAAACACCCTCCGAGCCACAGTTCCTATATGATGCAGTCAGTGCTTAATAAAGTCTCTCCACTGAGACCCTGCCGCATCCAAGAAGAGGCTGGTGACTGGCTAGGGCTTAAGGCAGGATGGCATAGGCAGCTTTGAATTGGGATCTGTCTGTGCCAAGGGCAAATTAAAGTGAAAATAAAGTATGGGACGGTTGTACTTCTGGAAAACCTTACATAATTGAAAAACTCCACTGTGTGTGTGTATTAGACATATTATGTATAATGTATAATTTTATACAGACTACGTAATACAAATAACTTAAAACAGATCGTATATAAAGATGGTTTTATATATGCTTATAAACATACTTTTCAGCATAATCCATTTTAATTCAGGAGGATTTGCTTTAATTCAGATATTGTACATAAAGTGGAATGAAGGTGACCATTTCAGTTTGTATAATTCAGATGCTCTCAAAATGCAGCCACTGTATTTATGCACATTTGAAAATTAAGCTTTCTTTTTCTTGATTTTAGGTTCCTGCTAATTCGTTTAAAAGAATTTTGTGGAGAATTTCTTAAGAAAAAACTTCATCTCTCTAATTGCGTGGCCATTCATAGCTTAGCTCACATGTATACCCTGAGCCAGCTGGCTCTGAAAGCCGCCGACATGATACGGAGAAATTTCCACAGAGTGATCCAGGATGAGGAGTTTTATACTTTACCTTTCCACCTTATTCGAGACTGGCTGTCAGACTTGGAAATTACGGTTGATTCCGAAGAGGTTCTTTTTGAAACGGTTTTGAAGTGGGTTCAGAGAAACCCTGAAGAGAGGGAGCGATACTTTGAAGAACTTTTTAAATTGCTCCGATTGTCCCAGATGAAACCCACTTACCTTACTCGGCATGTTAAATCAGAGAGGCTGGTGGCCAACAATGAAGTCTGTGTCAAGTTGGTGGCCGATGCGGTGGAGAGGCATGCCCTGAGAGCTGAGAATATACAGTCGGGCACGTTCCAGCACCCCGCTTCTCACATCTCGCTGTTGCCTCGCTATGGGCAGAACATGGACGTGATCATGGTCATTGGGGGCGTGTCAGAAGGAGGGGACTATTTAAGTGAATGCGTAGGGTATTTTGTGGACGAAGACAGATGGGTCAATCTGCCCCATATTCATAACCACCTGGATGGACATGCAGTTGCGGTAACAGACTGCCACGTGTATGTTGCTGGATCAATGGAACCAGGGTTTGCAAAAACCGTGGAAAGGTATAACCCAAATTTTAATATATGGGAACATGTTTGTAGTCTGATGACAAGGAAGCATTCTTTTGGACTAACGCAAGTCAGAGGGAAGCTCTATAGCATTGGAGGACACGGCAACTTTAGTCCTGGCTTTAAAGATGTTACTGTTTATAATCCCGAGCTTGATAAGTGGCACAACTTGGAATCGGCACCAAAGATTCTTCGAGACGTCAAAGCACTAGCCATTGAAGACAGGTTTGTGTACATCGCTGCCCGCACTCCTGTGGACCGGGACACCGAAGACGGATTAAAGGCTGTGATTACTTGCTATGATACGGAGACTCGACAGTGGCAAGATGTGGACTCTCTGCCGCTTATTGACAATTACTGCTTTTTCCAAATGTCCGTGGTCCATTCCAACTTTTATCAGACAGCATCGTGCTGTCCTAAGAGTTATTCTTTAGAAAATGAAGAAGCAGTCAGAAAAATCGCCAGTCAAGTTTCCGATGAGATCCTTGAAAGCTTACCTCCAGAAGTCCTAAGCATTGAAGGAGCAGCCATTTGCTATTACAAGGATGACGTTTTCATTATTGGAGGCTGGAAAAACAGCGATGATATCGACAAGCAGTACCGGAAAGAAGCCTACCGGTACTGCGCGGAGAGGAAGAGGTGGATGCTGCTCCCTCCCATGCCGCAGCCTCGCTGTCGAGCCACGGCCTGCCACGTGAGGATCCCGTACCGGTACCTGCACGGCACCCAGAGATACCCTATGCCTCAAAACTTAATGTGGCAGAAAGACCGGATCAGACAGATGCAAGAAATACATCGGCACGCCCTAAACATGAGGCGAGTGCCAAGCTCTCAGATTGAGTGCTAGGTTCTCTAACACGTGCAGCCTAAGACAGTTACGCCTGTTTGGTGAGGGTGAAGATATCCAGACTGTTACTTGAAAAAGGGTGTCGATAACTTATTTTCTACAGGAATTGATTGTTGCCTCCTATAAAGGAAACAGTTAAAACCGGAAGACTGGGAAACTCAGTACGTGGTGATTTTTGTTAGCTCGCAGCCTTTCCGTGTCTTGGTCCCGTCTCTGGTGTGTGTGTGTGTGTGTGCAAGCTAATAAACAAGATCTCGTTAAAGACAAGTGGGAAAAACAGGTGCAGTTACTTGGCTTGTTTTCTGCCAGGAAGTTCTGACCCCTTTGTCCTAGGGACTTAGGTGTTGAACATGCTTTAAGCACCAGTTTTATTTGCACATTTACCTTGATACTTCTTTTCATTTTGTCCTGAACGGTTGGTTTTGACAAGATCGGAACTTGCGCATTGAGCCCTCGTCTGCCTCTCACAGACTGAAGGTTGAGGGGAAAAGCACAATATTTCAGCAAGGTGGCTTTAGAATGTTTGCATTGATATTTTGTTTATCCAGAAATGCTCTTTAGTTTTCCTTCCAGAAGAGCTGACTGATGAGGAATTTGTGATTGGCTCATGCATTTAAAAAATATTTTTCATTTCTTTAGCAGCTGAGTTACCAACTTCAAGCTGTCACTCTGAGGTGATGGTAGTTGGTAAAAGTATTGATCTTTGACTGAATACGGAGGACATTATATATATGAAATTCATTTCTCTGACAATTATTAGTATATACCGAGAACTCAAAGGCATTAAAATTTTTTAAAATAATTTTTTCAGGAGTTGCAGGCTTATTTGAGGATAAGTTAGTGAGTGTAAATAAGTAATGCCTATGACAATCGACACTCAATGCCTTCAATTTTAAATTTTGCCCTAATATTTAATAGAATCCTCATTTCTTTCTGAAAGAATTTTTTTAATGGGAAAGAAATAACAATTTGGAGAAATGTTGCTAAAGAGAAGCCTTGCTGTTTCTCAGCCCTGATTGTTATGTTATATCCAGTTGTCCTAGACTTTTTTTTTTTACAAGAGTGTATTTGAGCCTAACTGACCACAGAGTCTGGGAGCAAGACCTTGGATGCTCCCCAGTTGCCCTAGACTGTCAATGAAGCTTAACCTGAGCCTAAGATGTAAAAATTTAAGGGCATAATTCTGGCTCTTCAAAATTTATTACTGTAGTTATCTTTTATTTGTTTTTATGCATTCATCTGATTCTCTTACACACTCCCAAGCTTTATACAAATTAACACTCAGGTTGACAGTTTTAGCACTTAGTGACTTCTGCTCTAACTGTTTGCAGTGGGGTCCAGTGTATTTTTCGTGTTTCTTTTGGAATGTCTCTGTTTTCTTAGACATTCCAGAATACTGTCCTAGAAATTAAATTCTAAGTGACTTTTTTGTTCCCTACTCCATTATGGTTAACCACCTTATTAGTCATATCAAACATCAAAAAATGAAAAAAAAATACAACCAGAAATTCAGATCTCAGTTTGCTGCAGGACTGTTTAATCCTTGGACTCTATACTAAGAACTTTCCTGAAATTTCCAAATGGATATCTCTGCCTAGTACAGTTTTTCAATAAACACATTGGAAATCTGCTTTAAAACCATTTAATTTAGCCCTGGCCAGCCAGTGCTGTCGGCTGGGGCGTAGCCCGGTGCACTGGAAGGCTGTGGGCTGCTGGTCAGGGCGCGGACCCAGGCTGCGGGATTGCTCCCCAGTCGGGAGGCAGTGGGTCAGTGTTCCTCTCTCTCTCCCTCCCTCTCTCTTGCCCCTCCTTCCTCTCTCTCTGAAATCAATAAACATATCCTTGAGTGATGATTATATTTTAAAAATAATAAAAACCATTTAATTGAGATTGGGGGTAGGAAAACTGCAAGCCATATTTCTATGTGAGGATATAGTATCCTACCCAACTTCAGCCATTTTCTCAATTTCTCTGTATTTGAGGTTATTTTAATAAAAGCCATTGGATCCTGAAAAATGCAAATTCTTAGTAGTGAGAGGTCTATGCAAGTAAGACAGAAAAGCTCGTTGGATGAAGTTCTCATTTCTCTCTAGTGGACTGCTAGCAAACTTCCCTTTCTTGGTTGTTTAAATAATTCAGCAGCTCACTAGGTTGCCAGTTTCTTTCTAAAAGGTGTGATATAAGGATTTGGGGCTGTGTTTGTTTGTGTTTTGTCTGGTTTTCTGAGAGTCATTACCAACTTATGTGGAAGGATGTCTTTCACATGATATGGCAGAAGTTATAACTCATAAGATTGAGGTATAATCTGGTTTTGAAAACTTGATTGAAATTGTTGTTTTTTAACTTAGCAGGCAGGTGGCCTAGGCCGTGGGTGGAGCGAGGGGTAAGTCCTTCCGTGCATGGTGACGCGTGCAGGTTTTCCTGACTGCTGACCTTCTGATGTTCACATTTGAGTTCACACGTGTGGTTTCACATCAATAACCTTTGTTTTTGAAATATCCTAACTAACTCCTTAATCAGGAAAGAAACCAGATTTGCTTAAATCTGTTCAAGGCTGACATTCTGAAATCCTAAACTGGAAATAACTTCCCGGCATTTTTGGAAAGTTTCCGATTATGAAGAGTCTGAAGCTGCTCTTTGGGGGTCCAAATGTCCTTTTTGATGAAAACTTAAAGATTGTGTTTTGCGATTTAAGCAGTTAAAACTACAGCTTTAAAAATGCGGTGTGTATTTAAGCAAACCTTTTGTTGTTGTTGCTTTTGGTTTTGTGGAAGGAAAAGAGTAATTGATTATATAAAAAGTAACAACTCTACATAACTTTGAGTGAAGCTACTTCTATCTCAGAATGGATGTCTTTTAACTATACCTTCCAACCATGGTTTCTTAAAAAAATCAGTGGTGTGTATTGAGAATGTCAGTCATGAGCTTAGTGTTTAAGTATCTCATTTGCAGTTATTTGCATGACTGGTCTTGTGTATCTTGGCTTTTGCTGTGCCAATTCAAAAATATTTTGCTAAAGAAAAATCTCAAAATTCATTGACATCAATTTTGTTTTGATCAGCTGGTTTTGTATAGTACTTCTGGGACCAAAACATTTTTAAATATTAACTTCTAAAATATAGAACAGTTTGGTGCTGGAAAGATGGTGTTTATGGGAAATTTGTGTGTTTATGTATTTTAAGCTCGTTAGGCTGCTGGTAAGGCAGTTTCTAGGGCACACTTCATGTTTCTTGATTAGTGTAGCATGTGGTATGTTTAAATACACTACTCTCTGCCTCATTATTCTATGTGAACACTATACTATTGGTAGACAGGTAAGCTAAATTGTGTGTTTTAGTTACTTGGCCTAATCAAGCATAACCAAAGGGACTTTTTGTGCTATTCTTAAATTAAGCTTAAATAAATAATTAAATAAAAGGGCATATTGGTCGCATTTCGTGTCTTTCAAAAACAAAGAGTTGTGAAGCATGTCCATCTGCCTACACTGTAAAAATAGGGTGCCTATTGGTTGCTATGTAACTGTAGAATATTTGAGAAACAATTCAGTCTTCTTTTAACTGTCAAACCTTTTGGCACAGTTCATCACTCCAGTTTGTTACTTTGTTGAGACTAGTCATTTTCGTTGTTATAATGCTAACATTGTAACATGTTCTGGTCACTGGAAACAACAGAACTTATGGCTGAGTGATGCAATTCAGAAACAACAACATCCTGTGGTGATCGTTTTTGCTTCAAGGCATTTAGGTAGCCCAGTACCTGCTGCTTGTTGCTCACTTTTGTGGGGCTTTTGTCTTGCTCTGTATGACAGTGAAGCACATACGATAGAGCACTTATGAACTTAATCCCCCTGCGAAATGCACTCCCGAAAAGTAGCGCCTGCTAGATGTCTGAAGACCTCAGCACCCCTGTGCCAGGCCCAGCTCATTGAGTTGTGTGTAACGCACACTTAGTTCAGGCTGATGCACAGTGGGTTTGGGGGGCCAGCAGTATCCAAGCCCCTATTCTGCCAAAAGTATAATCTGGATGATCTCCTGTAAGTCAGGAGATGTGGAATTTAGGGCACTTTGAGACATCGCGTTGTAAAATAGCTTGTTTTGTGTTCCTAAAGCTCTCTTGTTCTGTGTTCAAGTACTAATGGTCTCATTGTAAGTGCTAAATAAATGTATTTCACTAGAGCTGGTTTGTGCACTGTGTGATTTTTCCTTTTTCAGCGTGTACTTTGAATATCCTTTTCTTCCTTCCCTCTTACTCCCTCATTTGCTTAGTCCTTGACTCCCTTAAGTTGAACATTTTCCAGTACTCTTACAAGTTTAAACACTGAATTTATTTTTAAAAAAGAATTAATTCTTATTGCTTAGACTTTTTATTAGCTAAATGAAGAGACTCATACAGGCAGGGTACTCGTTGAAGCGGAGTACTTTACTTCGTCCCGCAGTGCCAGTCCTGTGAAATTGTCCCTTCTGGCCGCGTACTCCCCCACGTTGGCCAGCCCCGGGACCACGCAGCAGCTCAGGGCGCTGCGGTAGATGCTCATGTCGTGGGCGTCGTACCACTCGTCCGTCTTCTCGTCGTAGCACTCGACGTTGAAGGTGGTGGTGAAGCCGTTGAAGCCGCCCACCACGAACAAGAGGTCGTCCACCACCTCGATGCCGAAGTTGCTGCGAGGATTAAACATCGTGGGGATCGTGCGCCAGGTGTTAGCCACCGGGCTGTAGGCCTCTGCACTCCTGAGTCGGTTCGCTCCGTCGAAGCCGCCTACCTGTAGGCAGCAGCGAGACATGGCCAACTGTTAACCCTTGGTTCTGATCACCTGGGAGGCCCTTTCGGGGGCACTGGTGATTCCACGCCTCCTTCCATTGTCTTCCTCCGGGAGAAAACCTTTTCAAATGCTCACTCATAGTAGCGCAAACCTGTTAACTAACAGAGAAGCGCGAGGTAGTGTTCTTGCCAGGGCACGAGGCGCACTCACCGCATACACGTGCTCTCCGTAAGCGATCACGCCAATCCCACTCCTCCTGCTCCTCATGGGCGCTATGACGGTCCACTGGTTGCTCTCGGTGTTGTACACCTCTGCTGTGAACAGGCACTCGTTTCCGTTAAAGCCGCCACAGATGTAGACCTGTGTGACGGCAGTCCCAGGTGACCCCAGCTGCCACTTCTGGGCTCTGGGAGGGTGTGTACATGGTTGGGGGGGGGCATTTTGAGGCCCGTCTGTACACACTGAGTTTCTTTTGTTCATGTGTGCTGGATTGCTTTTTAGTTTTAGTTTTTATGGTCATACTCGGCGTTTATTACCGTGAAAGGATGCAAAGAAAAGCTCAGCCAGGGGAAGAGATTCACGGGGCAGAATGCAAAGATGTTGCAAACGAGGAGCTTCCAGTTAGCGCGTCCTCGTGGAGCTGGGAGCAGCAGGACTGAAGGCGGATCACGGGGGACCCTCATCCAGGGGGCCTCACCCGAGGCCTGGGTTCAGGTTTCCTAGAGGTGGCTGCCTGAGTGCCTGCCCTGATCACGCACTGCTTTTTAATAAGCAACGTAAGAAAAGATAGTAACAAAGGGCGACTCGGTCGCCTGATGAAGGAGTTAAACTGCAAGAGTGCTGGCTTGCTTCCTGTCCACCCCCAGAATCGAAGAGGAGCGCTCTCTCTGGGCCCCTTCGCTTTCACGCCCCGCCCCGGCCCCCAGGTTTACCTTCCCGTAGAGTGTTGTGGCGCTTGCGTCACTCCTCTGTTCGTGCATGGGGGCGATGAGGGTCCACTGGTTGGTCTCCGGCTCGTAACGCTCGGCCGTGTTGAGACGCACGTAGCCGTCAAAGCCTCCCATGGCGTAGATGAAGTTGCTGAGGACCGTCACACTGACGTAGCAGCGTCTGGAGTGCATCGGGGCCACCTGGTGCCAAGTTTTCTTAACCGGATCAAAACGCTTAACACTATTGAAATAGTCCACGCTATCAAACCCCCCAATGATGTACACGTAGCCTTTCAAGTAGGCGGCCCCGTGGTAGGCGCGGGGGCTCTCTTCCTCACACGTGACGTTCACCCATCTGTCTGCCCGAGCGTCATATGCCTCAATGGCATTGGTGGGGCTCCCACCACTCCAGCCCCCAATCGCAAACAGGATGGCGTAGGGCAGGCGGGGCCTGGTCAGTGGGTTGGTGAAGTCCGAGTTGGAGGGTCCATTCATGTTCAGGTCATACATGGCCTTGAGGGCGTTAATGATGACTGGCTTGCATTCCTCGCTGTCTTTGACATAGTCATTCATCTTAACATTGTTCATGAAGTACTCAGCATGCATTAGGGCCAGGCGGACCTGGGGAGGAAACGCAGCAAGTGATTTACAGTGAGGCCAGGGCGGCGGGAAAACCCACATCCTTAACCCCCCGTTTTACAGCCTGCCTTGCAACTGCAGTAGGGCCACTTTTTTTTTTTCTTCCCCAACTCAATTTAAAGATTTGTTTTTAAGAGGTGGTTTACACTTGGATGCTGAGAATGAGCTAGAAAACGATCAGCAAGATAGCCCATATGTTGGCCACTGCACGGTCCTCCTAGACCCAAAAAGCTGTAGTAAATTGTTCCGTGCATCAGTATTTGTCTCTGTATGTAAAACAGCGCAAAGTAGCACCAAATGACTATGAGTTCAGTTTCTCTCTTGGTTTTGGAAAAAGAAGACCCTTTAGAAAAAAAAAATTGTTTTGAAGGCCTTGTCCTCTCTTTCCCCCACTGCCAGAGAGAATTTTGACCAAAGAATATGGCTGGGATAAAAGGAACTAGCAATGCCAAGGACAAAGAATTGCACCTAGTTCCAAAAACTAGTAGGTGATGCCTTCTATGTAAGTCTATGTAGGCCCTTGCTGGTGTGGCTCAGTGGATGGGGCGCCGCCCTGCTAAATGAAAGGTTGCTGGTTCTATTCCCTGTTAGGGCATAGGCCTGCATTAAAGGCTGGGTGGTGCAGAGGGCAATCAATCGATGCTTCTTTCCCCCTCTTTCTCCCTCCCTTCCCCTCTCTCTAAAAATAATAAATTAATTTAAAAAAATAAATAAGTGTATGTAAATACAGCCCTGGAATCTGTCAAATCTGAATACGGTTCTTAGGACCATCTCCCCTGGATAAATGAATCAAAAGCGAGCAATTCAGCATCCCACACAGACACAAAAAAGAATTAAACTTAACCTTGGGGAGCAACGCTGAAATATGCTGCTTCCTATTTTGGGGGTCATGAGCAATCCATTTTAAAATGGCCTCAAAAACAGCATCTTCTTGTTTGACGTTTAGCTCGTCTTTCTCAATGATATCCTTCAGTTCGGTGACCGAGAGCTCTAAAAACTCTGCCGAGACCTTTACCATCTCCTCAAAGTTGTGCAGTATGAACATGTAGGCTTTCTGCCTGAGTTCCGGGCAGTAGTAGTAGTCTGTGAACTTGCAGATGCCGATACAGTTGTCCAGACACAGCTCTGACTTGAGGAACTCACAGCAACCCCTTACGATGCCCATGATGTTAAACTGGTCTGCGGCAGCCAGCAGCTTCTCCACATTGTCGGGTGTGATGGGGACCGACCTGGTGTACGCGTACTCGATAATCAGCTTCATCATGTCGGGGGAAATGCCTGGAATGTTGTACACCTTCTTCTCAGTGTTGTTCCAGCCACTCGTAAACAAAGCTCTGGGGAAAACCAAACAAACAAACGAGCAGTCACTGGACCATTTCTCTCCAGTTTGCCATCATTTATTTCCCCCATTTTATTTCTTGTTGAGGAGAGTTTGGACGTTTTCCCAAGAGCACATGGGAAACAAACCGGCCTGAGGAAGGAGAGGGGAGAGCAGACTGCGCTTTGCACAGTGGGCAGGAGAACTCGTCCAGGAACTGTGGTCACTCCCATCACCCTCATGATAACCAGAGCCCTTTCCGATTTTGCAGGCGGAGAAATTGGGATCCAGAGCTGTGAGTAAAACCCAGGTCTCTTCTGTCCCAGCCCAATGCCCATCAAACTCTACCTTGCTTAAGGAAATTAAACTTGAGCAATTTATGTTTAAAATTAGTAATCTCCCTGGCTGGCTTGGCTCAGTGGATTGAGTGCCAGCCTGCAAACCAAAGGGTCACCAGTTGGATTCCCGGTCAGGGCACATGCCTGGGTTGTGGGCCAGGTCCCCAGTGGGGGTTGGGGGGGTGCACAAGAGGCAACCACACACTGATGTTTCTCTCCTTTTTTTCTTCTCTCCATTCCCTTCTATCTTAAAATAAATAAAATCTCTTTTATTTCAAAAACAATATAAGTAATCTTCAATCACCACATGCCCATAACCTAATCTCTTCTGTTGCTACCTCCTTGGGCCAAGGCACCACCATCTCTTGCCTAGACCGGGAGTAACTTCCTAACTGGTTTGCTCTGGCAGCTCCAGACTTCAGCTGTATCCGAGCCACCAATGTTCCTCTTAAACTCAGCGGGGGTGTCGGCCCAGGATGGCTATGGATGCAGCCCAACACAAAGTCCTAAATTTACTTAAAAACTTTTTTTTTGGCTCATCAGTTTTCAGTAGTGTCTGTGTACTTAATGTGTGGTCCAAGACAACTCTTCTTCCAGCATGGCCCAGAGACGCCAAAAGGTTGGACACCCCTGCAAGTCAAAACCTTCCATTGACCTGGCTAGCATAGCTCAGTGGATGGAGCATGGGCTGCGAACCAAAGGGTCGCTGGTTCAATTCCCAGTCAGGGCACCTGCCTGGGTTGCAGGCCAGGTCCCCAGTGGGAGCCACTTGAGAGTCAACCTCACATTGATGTTTCTCTCCCTCTCTTCCTCCCTCCCCTCCCCTCTCTCTAAAAATCAATAAATAAAATATTTTAAAAAATAAAATAAAAAAACCTTCCATTGACTTCCCTGCTTCTGCAGAGTAAATACGAAGTCCTTACCAGGGTCTGCAGAAGCCCCATGACATGAGATCTCCACCAGTCACTCCTCTCCGAGGGTATTTCCTCCCGCCTGCCCCCCTCACTCTGTCCCTTCCTTGGATGCCCCAGAAATGCTTCCATCCTGGGTCCTTTCCCTGCCATTCCTTCTGCCTGGATTTCTGGATTTCTCACTCCATTCCCTTGAAGCCTTAGCTCACATGGAACTTCGTCAGCACAGTGATAATCCTATTTAGAATTGCCAGCCACTACTTTTTTTCCTTGGCCCTTACAATCTGGTATGTATCTTACTAGTTTAAAGCCCATTCTTCTCCCTACCAGAAGATAAGCTTCATGAGAACGGGAATGTGAGTCTCTAGTCATTGTTTTATTTCCAGTACCCACTAGGGTCCCTGTCACAAAGTAGACACTCAATAAATAATTACTGACTAAATAAGGGACTGCTATCACACTATGCAGCTGACTACTTTTCCAGGTGTTGAACAAGACAGAATTCCCTGCCCTAGTATATATTTTGCTCCCCTCTTCTAGGGGGGGTTGAAGAAAATATGGGCTTAGAGGTCAAAGTTTTCTCTAGAGCAGGGTCTGTAAATATAGCCACTGGGCCAGACTCCACCCACCTCTTTTTGTACTACCCATGACGTAAAAGTGGTTTTTTACATTTTTTAAACGGGGGGGGGAGGAGGAGAAGAGTGTTTCCCAGCACCTGGAAATTAGAATAAGTTCAGAATCGGTGTCCATAAATAATGTCCCTGGAACCCAGCCCTGCCCTTCCATTCAGTGTTAACTGGGGCTGCTTTCCTGCTCCAGAGGCGGAGCGGAGCAGTTGCACGAGAAAGAGACAGGTGGCCTGCAGAGCTAAAGCATGTGCCGTCCGGGCTTTCTGTACATTCTGCTGTAGACCCAGAAAGGAATTTTTAGCAACGGGCGGGACACCCCGTATCTGGATAGGAGTGGATTACTCAGACATTCGAAGCTCATGAGCAAAACAGCCCTTTTATTTCCTGGGTGACAATGGTTGGTGCCCGAACTCCCTTTTTTCCTGCATCCCCTTCCCATCCCCTCAGTCCTTGTTACCTGACCACCCTGTCTGAGCTTGTCTGTGCTGGAATAGGGGCAGAGGGGAGGCGGAAGTGGCTGCCATCTAGGTTCAAGCAGGAAACCCGGTATAGGTGCTTCACTCTCCCAAAGGTTGGTGTGAGTGAGAGTCAAAGCGGGGGAAAGCAGCTGGCCCACCAGTAGGTGGTCGAAATCCAGTTGAACCCCAGAGAGAGGTCTGGTGTTCAGTCAGAAGAGGGTCGGGCCTCTTGGGGTGACAAAGGCTACAGGGAACCCAGAGCTTTGATGGTGTCCCCAAACTTAAGATGGCCGGGCGGGAAACCTGAAATAAAGCAAGAAGTCTCCAGGTGCACCCAACCCCTGCTTTGGCCTGGTCTAGCTGCCCTGTTATACCTAAAGTAGGAACTGCAGCTACAGAGGATGTTCTTATGGGCGTTGAACTCAAAGCCATTGACCTTGATGACCACATCGCAGAGCTTGCCCTCCAGCCTGAGCTCGTTGAAGATCTCACAGGTCATCGCACTCATCTTCCTCTCCATGTGAGGTTGGTGGAACCGGGTGGAGGCCGCGCCGCTCTCCATCTCCATGGCACCCCGGGACCAGCTGAGACAGGCTGCACTCCCCAGGGGGTCAGGAGGGTTCTGGGGGGGCCCTTTAGCCAGCTGTCGCTCCTTGTCCCTACTACATTTTTCATGTAGGGTCTATCGGGCAGCCCAAGTTCCAGAATCCTGGGCCTGCGGTGAGATCACCCTCAGGATTGTGCTCTCAGGTTCTGGAACCCTCTCCTGTCCCTGTCCCCTTCCTCCTCCCCTCCCCCACCACACTGTTAGGCTGACAGTCACCCCACACCTCCATTGTACCCAGGGTGGGACTGGGACTACCCACATGCTACGAGTTTCTGTTAATTCTGATTCCTGTGGCCCAGCTCCATCCCTGCAGCATTGTCCATCCGCCCTCTTCAGCAGGTCCTCGCTTGGCTCCCCAACCCGGAGTTCAAGGAAAGCAAGAGGAGGCAGAAAGGAAAAATAAAACTTATTAGAATTTCATTCTTGCCCAGTGTGTCCAGGGCCTTCCTGCCCTCTGGACATGAGGTAGTCACTCATTTTCTCCTGATGAGGAGAGGGACCAGAAATACCTCCCGGATTTTTAACAATTCGCTTTATGGCTCCTTCACACCCCCTCCCACCCTGCGGCTTTTTTTACTTTTATTTCTTGTCGTGCAAACTATAAGCCCGGAAATGATCATGGGTGTTGTGGTTTTGGCTCTAGAAAGAGCAGCATCCAGTAACTCCAATTCCGTGGGACCGGCGCCCTCCTCAACACAGCCTGGCGCGCGACAGCCTCCCGGGCCCGCCGGTGTCGCGTCCCCAAGGGCCACCCCCCCCCTCAACCCGTTTGGCTCTGGCGAAGACGCCTGCGCAGTGAGGTCGCGGGGGCGGTACTTGTCCCGGTGCGGCTCGTGTGCGAGCGTCATGGTGGAGGAGGTGAGCCTGGAGGCACGGTCCAGCGTGGCCCGGGCCCCGACCCCCAGCGGGGTGCCGCGCCACCCTGGCCAGTAGGCCGGGGAGCCCCTGCGCCCCAGGCCGGGCCTCGCGGGGTTGCCCAGGCGAGTCCCGGGCTCCCCTTGGGCCCTGCGCGGTGCCGGGGTCAGCGGTTCTCTCGGGTCTCGGGACAGGTGAGCGCCCTGATGAAGGCCACGGTCCTGATGCGGCAGCCCGGGCGGGTGCAGGAGATCGTGAGCGCCCTCCGCAGGGGCGGAGGCGACCGCTTGCAGGTACCGCCGGGCGAGGGCCTGCAGGTCGGGGCGGCTGTGGAGGCGTCCTGCGCGTGTGCTTTCCCGCGTGGCTGCGGGCACCTGCAAGCCAGCAGCCTTCAGAAATGGACTGGAGGCTGAGGGCAATCCGTCGGTTCGCCCGTTTTGCCTTGGGGGAGAGCCCGTCTGCCCCAAACACCTACATTTCAAATGCCTCAGTAAGGTCATGCTGCTTCCTCTAATTAGACAGCCGGCACCCCACACCAGGCCCTGAGGCCTCATTTTCCACACTAGCCCGGGTCAGTGAGCTCCCCAAGAAGTTGCAGATGTGGAAAGAGGTGATTAGAGGAAGGACCCAGGGCATTGAAATGGGTGCTATCGAAAGAGCCAAAGGGGTCTTGATTCTTCAGCGTCTTCCACCCCAGCGGTGGCCCTCCTTGGGGTTGGCACTGTGTTAAGTAGGACTAACACAGCCCTGGGCAGCCCTCCCTAACTCCTCCAGGGCTCTGCCCGCAGTCTGAGCACTCCGAACCTTCTTCCCCAGGCCGACACAGGGCCCCGTGGGAAGGAGTCTGCCTGGGCATCATCTCTCTTTTGCATTCTAGGTCATCTCTGATTTTGACATGACCTTGAGCAGGTTTGCATGCGATGGAAAGCGATGTCCTTCTTCCTACAGTAAGTCACATACTAGCTTGCTTTGCTGAGCTTGCCAAGGGGACGGCTTGTAAGGGGCGAGTGAAAGGTGCTTTGTGTTTCTGCAGACATTCTGGATAACAGCAGGATCGTCAGCGAGGAGTGCCGGAAAGAGGCAAGTTACCCCCTTCTTTGCTCATATATTATTACTTCAAATGGCTCTTGGTTAGGACCAAAGATTACAGAGTAGAGAACTTGGAAGATTATTTAAAAAAATTTTTTTTGGCTTTCATTGAGCCTCTAGTCTTGATACAAGGAGACATCTTTTCCTGGTTGGCAAGACCAATAGTTACTAACTGCACTCCGGGCATTATGCTCACTGCTAGTTACAAAGTTTACAAGAAACTTCAGTGTTTGTTTTTTAACCCTCCCACCACTTTGAGAGACAAACAGAACCAGTATTGCCTCCATCTGACAACTGAGAAAACAGGTTGGGAGAGGTTGGGCCACTTACCTAAGGTCACGCAGCAAGATGCAGGGCTCGGCTTTCCCCTGGATCTGATTCTGTCCCAAACTCTTTCCACTACGCTATGCTCTTTGCTTGATAATATGTGTTAGTTTTCTGGGTTAGGCAACCAGCATCTAGAACAACTTCCGAATTAATGTCAGCCTCTTGTACGATAACTCTGTTCCCATAAGATGCATGCACATATTGTAAAGCGCTCCCTGTGGCCTTGGAGTTCATTCTACTTTGCTTCGCATGCTTCCCTTCAGAGGCCCCTTTGCCAGGGCAGAGCCCTGCTAGCTGGAGGTTCTCTGAGGGGCTCTTTCTGCTGAGTAGCTGCATCATTCAGTTCCGCCGTGTTATGAAATTCACTAAGTGACATATTAAATGGTCTGTTGGTGTGTCTTATTGGTGAGCCCCTCCGATACTCTGTCATGATTACGGTACTCGGTATTGAGATGGGCAGTGGCTTATAGATTGTTCTTACATTTCTTTTTTTTTTTTTTTTAAGATTTTATTTATCTGTAGAGGGGAAGGGAAGGAGAGAGGGAGAGAAACATCAATGTATGGTTGCCTTTTGTGCATCCCCTGCTGGGAAGTGGCCTGCAGGGAACCGGCCTGCAACCCATGTTCTTACATTTCTAAAGCCTGGCTTCCAGAAAGCCACTTCCAGCATAAGGCAGGTTCCGGCTCCACCACTGATAGCTTTTAGCAAGTCACTTCTTTCGGTTCCTAGCAGAAGTGATATATCAGCTTCCAGGAAGCTGCATCCACAGATAAAAATAGTAGGTGTGAGTGCCCTCTCCCAGGATAAGGAAGCCAGAGAAAAGTAAGGTTTTTTGTGGGGTTTTTTTTTTGGTGTTGATAGACTCCTGAAAAAACTACTAAAGCAAACTTTATATATAAAATCTTTTTCTTTTTAAAAAAAGTATGTTCTTCTGTTGAGTTCTATTATACTTTTAGAGGAATGTTCTTTCACTCCTCCCTCCCCAAATTAAACCCCGCACACACTGAGAATACATTTCAGGAGCTGTCTGCCCTGGTGAATGTGTGATCTTTGCATTAACCCTCTTTGGACCCATGGTCAGGGACAATATTTGATCTCATAATCCTCTGAGACCACGCACATATGAAAATTACAATTCTATACCCAGTCGATTCCCATGTTTATCGGGCACTGCCGCTGACTGGCCCTGCGTGAGACACGCTCCCTCTCCAGGAGGTCGGAGGCTCTGGTGTGTGGAAGGGAACCGAAGCCAGAGGAGGCACCTGTGTTCCCTCGGTGGCAGAGTGATGGAGGCGCCCACTGACGCGCTGTGTCCCAAACTACAGTCCTCTAGTTCCACTTTTGTGATTTTGGTGGGTTTTTTGGTTTTTGTGTCTTTTTTTTTGCCATATCTATGTATTACTTTCACTAAGTATCTTTTAAAAAATTGATCTGCTTTAAAAAATCTGAATGCGATTAACTTACAAAAGAAAGAAATAATCGTGAATGCATGAGTGTGATATGCTAGCTTTTTTCTAACGCACATTAAAACAAATCTACAACTAACAAAACAAAGTGTCCATGTATTCCCTGAAGCAAGCTCGCCCCCCCACCTGAGAGAGCGCACCGCCTTGTGGGAAACACAGCATTAAATCGGTTCGTAGTGGGTAAGCCTGATGAATGAGCTAGTCAGTAACAACAGGATCCAATCGCCCTCTTACCTGATAGCACAGCTCTTCTCGTGGTTGATCCTTCCACCGCTCTGCTGGGCAAGGGCCAAGGGGTGACTAGTGCTGCAGGTCCAGTCTCTCCCTGACACGAAGTCGCACCATCTAGGTGATTTTTTTTCTCACACTAAACTGTAGGACTTTGCTGGGGAAAGTGCAAGGACACTAATGGCTTTTCTCCTCCTTTGGTCGCCCCAGCTGAATGCACTCCTTCACCACTACTACCCGATTGAAATCGACCCACACCGGACCATCAAAGAGAAGTTACCTCACATGGTGGAATGGTAAGCGGTGGTGGTGCTGGTGGTGGAAGCTCCTGGCCCTTGCGGTGGGTGGCCTGGTCCAGAAGGGGGCGCACTTTTCCTGAGCTTCAGTGGGATCACGAGCTTCCTTACCTTCCTGGATGCTGAACGGAATGCCATCTGCCCACCTGCTGTGGCTCTGGCTGTGGCTGCTACTAGTGCGGGGGCCCACCCAGAATCCTCGGGCTGAGTTAGAAGCCCCTTTCTCCAGGGGAGTGAGTGCGTTGGGGAGATAACCTTTCTGTAGAAAGCAGTGTCACTGGACAGGGCCCCCGGCTCTGCAGAGTGGGGCCGTGGAGGGGGATTCAGTGACCTTTGACTTTAGCAGTTAGACGACCCACCTGTCGTCTCTCGGTTGTGTTGCCTTTTTTTTTCTTTTTGATGGACAACCAGGGTCCTCCAGGGAATGGCTCTGTGGAACAGGAGGAGGCCACCTCCATTGTCAATACTTCCAGAGGGGACTTGGCCCTGGAAAGGGAAAGGTCACTTTCATTTCTTCGAGGTTGAATTTGGGGTTTTGTGGGGTGTTTGTTTCTAGGTGGACCAAGGCGCACGATCTCCTGTGTCAGCAGAGGATTCAGAAGTGTCAGATCGCCCAGGTGGTGAGGGAGTCCAATGCGATGCTTCGGTAAGCTGCTCGCTGTGGGAAACGTTTGAAGCTGGTTTGCTCACACAAAGAGGCTGGGGAGGATCGGAGAGGAATTAGCTGCTGGGAGAGTTAGAGGGGACCTAGCACCATGAGCACCTGAAGTGGGCAAGGTCTTGCTTTTCCTCCCTGGATACAGCTGCAGGATTTTCTGCCCTTGGGTGCTTCCTCGGAAGCAGTCTGCCGGTAGTGGATGTGGTGTAAATGTGACCAGGGCTGCCTCTCCTAGAACAAACAGCACCTCGCTCATTTTTCCCAATGGTAAGAAGACTTTTAGCCTTGGCTGGTGTGGGTCAGTGGATTGACTGCTGGCCTGTGAAACAAAGGGTCGCTGGTTCAATTCCCAGTCAGGGCACATGCCTGGGTTGCGAGGCAGGTCCCCAGTAGGGGGTGCTTGAGAGACAACCAGACATTGATGTTTCTCTCTCCCTTTTTTCCTCCCTTCCCCTCTGCCTATAAACAAACAAACAAACAAATAATCTTATTTAAAAATTAAAAGAAAAGACTTTTGGGGTCACCATGGTGACTGGTGTTCTTTAGCCAGACGTGAGAGCTGGCTGGCCAGGACCCTCAGTCCTTGAGGGCCTTCACAGAGCAGCAGTCTCTGCTGGAGCGTCTGGACTGGAGAAGAGATGGGGACATGTGGGGGGAAGGTGTATGTCCCTAAGGATTGTGTGTCCTCACTGTGGGGACACGCTAGCTCATGAAGAGCTAAGAGAGCAGAGATGTGTGCGGACCCAGTAAGCGCCGGGCTGGGTAGGTTCCTCAGTGAGCCTGCCCCAGGATGGCCGCCTGGCTGCGTTCTGCAGCTGGCCTTGAACAAGGGAGTGTGAGTGTGTGCGCCCGCTCACACGTGGGTTTTTCGGTACATAGAAACATGGGCCTCTGAGTTTGACATCTGCACTCTCACCCAGCTGCAGACCGAAAACAGCATTTTCTCTCCTGTTTTTCCACAGCCAGATCACTCTCACATCCCGAAAACGGTGTTTCCGACCTGCAGTCAGGAGTCTGCAGACTCGGGGGGCCGACTGTATGCCTTGAGCTGTGCCATTGTATCTAAGGGGCTTGAGCAGCCGTGGATTTGGGTGTCCGTGGGGGTTTTGGAACCAGTCACCCTGGGGTTACCGAGAAACAACTATAGTTAAGTTTTGGGGAAGCCAAAAGTTGTATCTGGACTAGAGGCTGGGAAAACTGATTATTTAGTCACAGGAAATTTAGTGACATGGTCACCTGCAGTAATGTGTAAAATAGAAAATGTGCCTAATTAATTGGATGATTAAACTAAGGAAATTTCCGGGCCCCCCCCCAAAATATACATGGATTTTCAACTGCATTGGGGGTCAGTACCTCTTACCACTGTGTTATTCAACAGTCAACTGTAGAACAGAAACAAAAATGGTTAAGCCCATTCATATGAAGTTCAAGGACAGGCAAGGTTAATCAATGGTGATGTGAATTCAGAATAGAGGAGGATGGCATTGACTGGGAAGGGACATGAGGGGACATTGATCTGGTTGCTAATTACACGGGTATATGCATATGTCAATATTAATTGAGCTGAGCACTTAAGGTTTGTATACTTTAGCCCTGACTAGTGTGGCTCAGTGGGTTGGGTGTCGTCCCACAAACCGAAAGGTCACCAGTTTGATCCCCAGTCAGGGTATATGCCCAAGCTGCAGTTCCCGTCTGTGGTTGTGGGGTGTACGAGAGGCAACCTTGATCCATGTTTCTCTCTTGCGTCGATGTTTCTCTCCCTCTCTTCTTCTCTCGCCCTTCCCCTCTCTCTAAAAATAAATAAATAAAAATCTTAAAAAAGTTAGTCCACTTTAACCACGTGCTGTATTTTATACCTCAATTTACAGCGTCTTTAAAGAAACCCGAACGTGTATAACCCGCGTAGGAGATAAAGAACAGTAGCAGAGGCGATGCCATTTCAGAACCCGTCCCTCTCTTTCCAGAGAGGGCTACCAGACGTTCTTCAACACCCTCCACCAAAACGACATCCCCCTTTTCATCTTCTCTGCGGGCATCGGGGACGTGCTGGAGGAAATCATCCGCCAGATGAGAGTGCTGCACCCCAACATCCACATCGTGTCCAACTACATGGATTTCGACGAGGAGGTGAGTCCGGTCTCTTTCGGGCTGGACCCGGGCGAAGGGGCGGGAACTTCCTGCCAAAGTACTTCCCCCCAAACCTTAAGCCCCACCTGGGGAGGAGAGGGGGAGGAAGGCATGCTGGCTTCTTTGTCCCTGGGCAGCTATTTATTTATTCATGCCAGCTAAAGACAGTCACTTTGAGAGGACCAGCTCTTTGATGTTTGGCCAGCAGTCAGCTCTCTGCCGCAGGGACCTAGTCTAGGGCTCAACCAGGCCCCATGTCACTATCATGGGTCACATGCCGTTCTAGGTCCTCAAGGGCTTGGACTTGGACTTGTTTTTCTAGAGCCAGAGGTGGGCCGCTCTGACTCACCCACATTCTAACTACTTCCCCTTAACACCAGTGGCTGGAACATCCACGCCTGTGCACCGTGGTTAAGGACGTGGCCCGAAGCGGAGCTTAGCACACTTGTCGCCTGAACAGTGCTTGAGTCACAAGCTTTGCGCTTCCACCAGAGTCGGTGACCGACAGCAGTTGGTGGCTCCTGTTAGTTTACAAGTTTCAACCAGGGGTTGCAAACTTTCTGTAAAAGGCCAGATATCGTAGGCTCTATGGGCTATCTGACCTCTGGTGCAACTAACTGCTCAGCTCTGCCATGCAGAAAAGCAGCCACAGGCCAGATGTAAATAAACGGGCGGGGCAGTGCCAGTAACTCTTAACTTACAGAAATAGTTCAGGTCTGGCCCATGGGCTCCACTTTGCCGACCCCGAGTGTGGACTACAGTGAGGTGTCAGTGCTATCTACAGCTTTCAGGATTTCCTTTCCTCTGTAGCAGGGACGGCGGTAAACCAGCACTGGATGGGTCCCTGTAACCCTCCCATCTGTCTCTTTTCCTGATCATCCAGGGTTTCTTGCAGGGATTCAAGGGCCAGCTCATACACACATACAACAAGAACAGCTCCGTGTGCGAGAACTCCAGTTATTTCCAGCAGCTCCAGGGCAAAACCAACATCCTCCTGCTGGGAGACTCCATGGGGGACCTCACGATGGCCGATGGGGTTCCGGGTGTGGAGAACATTCTCAAGATTGGCTTCCTAAATGACAAGGTGAGCAGGGGGCCGGGGCTTCCTCCTCCAGTTCCCGTCAGCAAATGCTCACCAGACACCTGAGCCCCAGACCCGCACTGAGTGGTGGAGGTTCAGGGGCGAGACACTAGCCGTGTTCTTCAGGAGCGTGGTCCATATTCTCGCAGGGAAACGGGAGCTACCCAGTGGGTAACGAGTTGGGAGACAGGGCGATGCCAGTCATTTCATCAGAGCGCACAGGTGCCAAGTGCTCACCATATGTGAGCGACACCGACCCACTTAACCCTCACGACAGCCTTTTGAGGCAGTGACCGCTGTGCCATTTGACAGATGAGGAGACAGGCAAGGAGGTCAAGTAACTGGCCCAAGGCGACCTTGTTTAGGATGTGTCCGGGCTGATTACCAGCCCTCCTGAAACATACCTGCACAGCACAGTTGAGGTGGGAGACGCCAGTGTTTTAGGACATGGCTTTCTAATTTAGAGACCAAAAATATAAGAACAGAGCAGCGGCCGACAGCAGAAAACAGTGTGAAGTCAGGCTGGATGGCTGCCAGCCCTCACCCTCAGCCTGCACCTGCCTGAGCCCCCAGAATGTTCCACCTTTGTGAAAATTCAGTCCAGATACTTTAGAGCTAAGGTTTGGTTTTCACATGTTAATCCTGGTTACTGTCCTTTTGACCATGACCCCAGGGTTCATTGTGGCAGCCTGTGCCCATTGCCATCTGTGTTTCCAAAAGGCAGGCCCTGTGACCTTGATCTCCTCCAGGGGACTGTGGCTTGAATGCACCCCTCCCCCAGCCCCAGGTGCACAAGAAGCAGACACGGGCAGAGGGCAGACCCTGGGCTCTCAGTCTCCCCACCCCCTGGTAGGTGGAGGAGCGGCGGGAGCGCTACATGGATTCCTATGACATCGTGCTGGAGAAGGACGAGACGCTGGACGTGGTCAACGGGCTGCTGCAGCACATCCTGCACCAGGGGGACTGGCTGGAGACGCAGGGCTCCTGAGTGCGCAGGCGCAGGCTCCTGTCCCCAGCAGCTGTGACGGGGAGGGGCGCCCCCGCGCGGCTGTTCCTCCGCTGCAAGCCTGGTGTGTACGGAGGACAGTCCACAGCACCCACGAGCTGCGGGGGCCCTCACCCTCCCCTCCTCCTTTCCCTGACGCATTCTGTGTTCCCTCTGGGCTCTTCAAGGCCTGAGGGAGGCTCTGCCTGGTGGGAGGTAGCAAAAGTCATTCCCGTGAGTCGGACCTGCAGGGCGTTCACGTTCTGGGGACCACTTGGTCCAGGATTCTTTCTTTTCAGAAATGCTTACCATGGAAAGCTGTTCTTCAACAAATCGGATGTGCAAAGCAGGACAAAATAAAAAAAGTTAAAACAGGAGCTGTTCTGATTTGGGGTTTGGGGGCACAGAGCCTGGATCCTTTGGCCCTGGAGGTGCAGGAACACAATTTGAAAAGCACCAAACCAGCCCAGAAGGCCCCCTGAGCGTGGCCCCAGTATGTCTGTGGGGGTCGGGGTGAGCAGGGGGCTGAGGAGGGGTGTGTTTCTGACCCGGAATCATTTGGCTTTATTCTGATGCAGCCCTTGAACTTGAAATAAAGTTGGGATCAGCTGGGTCTGACCAACCCTGTCTGCAGAGCCCCTTCTTTAGAGGTCCCCAGAGGGATCATCTACTTGGGTGTCAACTTTCCCCGGTGCCCTCCGCTCCCATCCTTCTTCCTCTCATGGATCCAGGGCCACTGAAGTGGGTGGCTTGACAGGGGTTGGGACCAGGAACCTGTAGCAAAGCAAACTAGAAGTGTTGTTTTTTTTTAAGATTTTATTTATCTTCAGAAGGGAAGGGAAGGAGAGAGGGAGGGAAACATCAATGCATGGTTGCCTTTTGTGCATCCCCTGCTGGGAACCGGCCTGCAACCCAGGCATGTTCCCTGACTGGGAATCAAACCGCGATTGTGTGGTTCGCAGGCCTGCACTCAGTCCACTGAGCTACACCAGCCAGGGCTAGAAGTGTTTTCTGCTCTGCTGTTTCGCATTGTTGGGCATTCTTCAGGGGTTTTTTTCTCCCCCTTCTCCCCTCCCTGTTGACTTATGGTCCAGAACTAGCTGAATTCTCTCTAGGGTACCTTTTGAAGAAAAAAATGTAGACCAACTGGTTTACTTGGCATTTTCTTAGCCTGTCCTCAGAGAAATCAGCCCCTCGTGCTTCCCAAGGGTGCCTGGCTGTTGGAAGCTGGTGTTTATCTGTAGACCTGAGTGGAGAGGTCTCGGGAGTGTGGACTGAGTCCTGCCGTGGTGTTCAGATGTGGGCCGGTCAGTCCTCACGGCAACCTTGCAGGCAGGTTCGGTTCACAGGTGGCTTAGAAAGGCCAGACCCCAAACCTCCCAAACCCCACAGCTGGGAGCCAGAGCTGGGTCGGGGGTTCCTGAGCAGAGCTGGGCCTGTCCCCTGTGGCCTGCACCTGGGCCGCCCTATTAAGTCTTAGGGAGTGGTTGCCACTTAAGGCTGGGCCCGTCCTGGGCAAGGAAGCGGTGCTTGTGGGAGCGGCTCAGTGGCTGGCTCTGTCCTCTCTCCTGAGCGCCTTTTCCACTCCTTCCCAGAATAGTTTGGGTCATCTGCCGGGGTCCAGCCTTGGCAGGGTTCAGAGTCCCCGAAGGATGGACGGTGCAGGCGAGGAATGAGTCAGACACCGGATTGGATGCCAGAGAACAGCCAGCCTCTGTGGGTCTGAACGAACTCGAAGAGTTTGATTCAAGCTTTATTTTTATAGAGATTGATACGTAACATTAAAGGAGCAGGTGCACCGCATGAAGTTATGTTAAACAAAGGTTATTTTGACTGGGAGAGTCACAAATTAGACAATTAGAGCTAGCTGTATGAATAGAGCTTTTGATGTCCTGCTTTTCTTATCTGCTTAATTCTACTTGATATTTATTTTTTGTCTAAGGTAGAGGAGGGGCTGTTACTCCATCAACTTTTAGATATTCAGGGGCTACTTCATTAAAGGGGGACTTTGTTCTCTGACCAAGAAATCATTTTGTATGACTTCATTGGAATTCTGCAGATCATTGGACCTGAAATGCAGGTGTCTAAAAATCCTGCCACCTATTAATCACAAAGACAGACATGCAGGGAGAGATAGACCGGAAGTCCAGCCACAGTTGCCTCTGCTGTGCAGATGCATCTTATCTGTCCCAACTGTGTCAGGGGACAGGTGTTGGTTGGCTCCTGACAGTCATCCCCATTGAACTGACCGGAGGCCAGCAGGGCAGGTGACAGCAGACAGCCTGGCTGGTGGCTGATGCCAACGCTCCCCCCATGCCCCCACACCAGAGATCTGAACTCAGCGACCTTTCCTCTGACTAGTGGGAGGATGGAGCAGGTGGCGGTGCCTGGCAGCCGGGAGCAGGGGAGGTGGGAACGCCACAGCATTGGGGATGATCCACGGGAAAGACGAGTCCATCCTATGCAGTTTGAACTTCGTGCGTGGTGTCTGAGGTCTTCCCATTCACGTGGGACACATAGGAGACGAGGGTTATCTCTCCACACCTCCCCTGTGGCCCCTTCTCCTCCGGGGTCACTCACTCCCTACCCTCCCTCTGGCAGACTGGGGCTCCTGGCCCCGGGTCAGGACCCAGAGTTGGGCGTCAGGGAGGCAGGAACCTCTGGAGGGACGAGACTGAGACTTAGGGACACGGTGTCCTGAAGGGAGAGTCGTGGGGACAACCTGTGGTTCCTCTTTCCTCCCAGTCTTTGGGTCTGAAGGCCTCCCCCCAATGAAAGACCACTTCCCCAGGCCTCTGGTTTAGTCTTTTATTTGTCACAAAGGAGAAGGAGATCCAGCACCAGTTCAGCCTTTTGGGAGTGCACACTGCCCGCCCACCCCCAGCACCCGGCAGTCCCTGGTGCACCCTCCGGACTCGGCTCCAAACCAAGAACTTCATTTTATAGCCCCGGGATCCAGCTGCATGGGTTTCCTCACCACCATTTTTTAATTTTCCTCCTCTTCCTCAGTCCCTTAGCGAAGGCAGCCTTCCTTAGGGATGAAAGGTCACACGCAGGCCAGCCGGGACCTGCAGCTCCTGGGGGCACCCCAGCCTCGAGGGGGAATGGGCCAGGTGGGTGGGGACCGTACAGTGTTAGGGCTGCTCTCCTGGTGCCAACCCTCCGTGGCACCAGCCAGAGCTGTGGGGGGAGGGTGGGGGTTCTGCCTGCCCTGTTCATGCTTCTGGGAGCTGCCGTGACAGAGAGGGGGCAGGACTGGGGATGGTGAGGAGAAGGACAAAGAGAAGGAAGTTTGGGGAAATAAATGATGAGCTGGGACCAACCCGGTGGTGCCGTGGCATTGTGGGGGAGGGGCCGGCAATGGCCTGGTCCAACCCCAACCTCCACCGGTCCCCAGGTTGGCCCTGTGACTCCAAAACTCGTGAAGGAAGCGGTGTGGGTCGGACCAGGAAAACCAAGGAGAGGTCTGTGCGGTGGACGTCTCTCCGGGCTGGTAGGGAGGCCAGGGTGGTCACCTCTGACCGCTCTGCGGACGCTCTCAGACCTCATCCCAGAAGAGGGGCGGGTGCCCGCTGCAAGTCCCCCCGCCCACTGTCCCCCAGAAGTGGGCGCTGCTGCCCGGCCCGGGGCCCCAGCTCCATCCTCAGAGCTCCTCATGAACCAGCTCCTGGTCCTCATCCGACTTCAGCTTGAGCTCCTCGGCGGTGATCTTGCCGTCCTGGTTGCGGTCCTGGTTCTGGAACATGTCGCCTATGGTTTTCTCCGAGTCCTGCCCCGGCAAGAGGCGTCCTTTGCCCTCACTGACTTGAGCCTTGATGAAGGTGGAGAACTGGGGAGGAGGAGAGCCGGGGAGGGTGGGCATGAGGCGCAGGCCCAGGGCTCATGGGTGCCGCGGAGAAAGCAAGGCACGAGGCACCTAAGCACGAGGACCCAGCCGAGGGGCAGGAACACGGGCGCAGGCAGGAGGGTGGACACACACCTTGTTCTTGCCAGATGCCACCATGCAAGGTAGCTGCTTTTGGGGAGAGAATATGGGGATGGTCGCTTTAAGGACAGAACTCCTCACCCACCTCCTCTGGGGGGACCTCGCCATCTTTGTTGACGTCCAGGTCTTCGAACAGGTTGGCGGGAGGGTCATCATGCCACACAAACAGGTAGCCCTCGGGCAGCCCCTCCTCCCGGGACACCAGCTCCACCTCAAACAGCAGCACAGCGCTGCCAGGGACGCCCCGGGCTGGAGGGAGGCACAGAGGATAGAAGGAAACAGTCCCTTGGGGCCAGAGGCTGGGCCTGGCTTTGCAGCCCGCCCAGCATGCTCCCCAACTTGCAGGCCTCCGTCCCCGTCCTGGGGGCTGGAGAGGGGGCTGTGAGGCGTTCACAGAACCATCTGTCAGGGGCACAGGGATGGATCAGGCCTGTCCCCGCCTCTCACCTCCGCTCTCCCCGTGTGCCAGGTGCGGGGGGACCACAAGCTGCCGCCTCTCTCCCACACACATGCCCTGCAGGCCTGTGTCCAGGCCCTCGATCACCTTCTTGGCCCCAAGAGTGGCCTCCTGCGGGGCCTCATAGTCATGCCTGGGAAAAGAGCGGACTCCCGGGTCAGTGCCCCTCCTTGTCTCCCAGCAGTTCATACCCATCATGCCCCCCATTCCCTACCCACAGGTCACTCGTCCCAGTGCCCAACCCAGAGTGCTGGGCCCAGTGGCTCAAAGATGGGACACCCTTCTCGTCTTGCCATTGCCCCTGAAGTGTGGCCCTGAGGGCTCAGCTCCCCTGCTGCCAGCTTCACCCTCTCCCCCTTTCTTCCCTGTATGCTCCCCACAGATGGGAGCGTACAGAGAAGGGGGTGCTATGAGGACTCCCCTCACCCGGCCCACCCCCCCGCCCAGCCCCAGACCCACGAGGAGAAGAGCCTGGTGCCATCTAGCAGAGAGCAGTTGTAGTGGTAGCGAACGAAGTCCCCAATTTTGGAGGTCTCGTTGCAGGCCTCTGGGGCCCTCGACAGTGTCTTGATTTCCACTGGATCTGCAGGGTTGTGGAAGTCGATGACGTGGACATCAAAGATCAGCACAGCTGAGCCAGGGATCTTGTCTCCTGGGACCAGAATAGGGGGGTGCGGTCAGCTGGGAGTCTCGGGACGTCACTCGAGGTCTCCATGAAACCGCTCTGGGGTTTCCAGCGAGGGTGGGATGGGGTAGGGTGTGTGTCCGCGTGATCAGGTCTTCTAGGGAGGGGGGAGGGGGGACCTGCCAGGGGGAAAGCCCTTCACACTGTCTTGCAGCCTCCCAGGAACTTACCCAGCTGATCAAGGTGATCAGTCCCATTTTATAGGTGAGGACGCTGAGGCTTCCAGCAAGGCTGGGTCTCAATCCAGGTCTTTCTGCTTCCTGGGGCTATACTGTTTCTGCTCTTGCATAACCACCCCCCTCCCCAAACCCAGCGTGGAGGAGGAGGAGGGGGAGACTGCCCTAGAGAAGAGGATGGAGTCCGTGTGGCAGGAATGGAGTGGGTGACCGGTTTTTGTGATGAGAGGGGCAGAGCTGGGGAAGGTCACTGAGCGGGAGCGGAGGTACCACAGGCCTACCAGTCCCATTCTCCCCGTAGGCCAGGTGCGGGGGGACGGTGATCCTCCGGCGCTCCCCCATGCAGGCGCCCTGCAGCCCCTGGTCCATCCCCGGGATGATGTAGCCCTGCCCCACGTAGGTATTGTACGTGTGGTTTCGGGAGTAGCTGCAGGACAAGGCAGGGAGGCCAGTGAGGAGGTCAGCAAGGGCCCTGCCCTTGGAGGCAGCTCGGAGCCACCCTGGCTGCTACCTAGGTGACCCCCAGCTCCTGGCACTTTCCTTCCTGACAGCTTCTTGCCTACCCCCAGCCCCAACCCCCGCCTTGGGAGCCCCCTGACCTGGAATCAAAGAGGGTGCCGTCCATCAGCGAGCCGTTGTAGTGGTAACGCATGAAGTCGCCGGCCACGGCTCTGCGGACACAGCCGGGTGGTAAGTCCAGGGTCTCCAGCTGGACGGTGTCCTTCGGGTTGTGGACGTCGATTAGTAGGACATGGAAGACCAGGGAGGCCTGCGGGGGGATCACAGTCCCTGGGGAAGGGATAGGCTTGAACCATACAGGTGGAGAGCAAACCCCAGCTCCTTCTTGCCTCAGGAAGGCCTCTGTGGGAACCCTGCCCAGAGGTTCTAACCCTGCTCACCAGAGCCCCTGCCTTGCCCTCAGCAGCCCTGCTTCTTCCCCTGTGAGGCCTGAGCTAGATTTTCCCCTGGCCTTCGCATGAATCGGAAGGCACCCCATCTTAACGAGATGGTCACCAAGGGCCAGGTTTCACCTCCTTGGCTGGGTGCCCTGGCACAGCACGCAGCCCAGACAACTGCACGGGGCAGCCCGCTTCCGGAGCGTCCCCGGGAATCCTCGCCTGCCCTTACCATAGCCTTTCTCGCCATAGGCCAGGAATGGAGGGATGGTGATCTTCCTTCTCTCTCCAGGACACATGCCCAGCAGCCCCTGGTCCATGCCCTTGATCAGCCAGCCGGAGCCCACGTACGTGTCGTACGTGCCGCCTTTGCTGTAGCTGCAGAGAACCCGGCAGCCGTGATGCTGCTGGAGGCGGGTGGGATGGGCCCCGGACCCCCTCCCACGCCACAGCCCCCCGCACCCCAGGGCTCCCTCCACCCTTACCTAGTGTCAAAGGTGGTGCCGGCCAGCAGGGTGCCGTTGTAGTGGTAGCGGACGAAGTCACCGTCCTGGACCGTGCGGGGGCAGAGGGGCGGGCGCAGCAGGGTGCTCACCTGCACAGTGTCCGCCTTGTTCCACACGTCCAGCAGGACCACGTCAAAGTAGAGCGTGGCGTCCGGGGGAATGAGCCCCGCTGTGAGGGCCAGGCAGCAGGAGCTTAGCCCCCTCTCCACCCCTATGGGTCCCCTTCTTCCTGATCAAGCTGTGATCCCACCCAGGGTCCCGTTACTGTTATTTCCTTTCCTTCCACGGAGGGCGGGGGTGGCAGGAGACAGACACTGCAGTTGCAGGCCGGCTGTGGTTCACATTTTGTAGGCAGGTGACCTTGGGCAAGTCACTCTCCCTCTCTAAGCTTCAGTCCTTTCAGCCATGAGGTCCTTGGCTCCACCCCCCGGCACCCTCTTTGCCCGCGGTGCCCGGCCCCTCTCACCGACGCCGATGCTGCCGTAGGCCAGGTGGGGAGGCACGATGAGGCGCCGCCGCTCGTTGACGCACATGCCCATGAGGCCTCGGTCCATGCCAGTGATGAGACGCCCCACACCCACCACGATGGCCACCAGAGTGCTGCGGTCATAACTGGGGAGACAGAGGGGACGGATGGGATACCTTGAACTCAGGGGAGGGTACACGCAGCCAGATGCTTCCCTCTGCCCTGGTCGCATACACGCTTAGTAGGTACGTACACGTACACACCTGCGTACGCAACCCCTCTCCGTACACGAGTGTGGATTCACACACTCCTCACCTCCCCCCAGAGGTCAGCCGGGACCTCCAGCTTAAGAGGCTGGGCCGTTACAAAAAGGAAGTCCCGCGAACTCTAGGCGAGGGGTGGGTGCAGGCCTGCCCGTCTGCTGCTGCTCTCCCGAGGGGAAGGTAAGGACCTCATGGGGGACAAAGGGGACACTTATCGAGCATGTAGGACATGCTGGTTAAATGCTTGGCATTTCATTTTTTATTTTTAAATATATATATATATATTTTTATTTTTAGAGAAAGGGGAAGGAAAGGAGAGAGGGATGGAAACATCAATGTGTGGTTGCCTCTCACACGCCCCCTACTGGGGACCTGGCCCACAGCCCGGGCACTTGCCCTGACTGGGAATTGAACCTGCGACTCTCTGGTTTGCAGGCCTGTGCTCAATCCACTGAGCCACTCCAGCCAGGGCTAAATGCTTGGCATTTTTGCATTCATGGTTTTCTTTAATTCTTTCCCCTGTGAGGTGAACATGATGGTTTTCATTTTTCTTATAAGAAAAAAAAAAACTGAGACACTGTTCTTTCTTTATGAGAAAAACCTTTTTTTATGAGAAAAACCGAGACTTGCCGCACTCAAGGTCACAGCTCACATGTGGTCTGCAGGGCGCCGAAGCCCGTGTGCCGGGGCTGCACCAGGGGTGAGCCAAGGAGGAAAGGAAGGGGAAGCAGGGCGGGTGGGGGACCAGGACTGGATTTCAACTCTGAAAGAGCCTGTTCTGAAACTGCCGTGGCTTTATTTGTTTGTAGTTACAGTTTTCATTTATTTTAAGTTTGCAGAAGTTAAGGGAGGCTGGAAGTCTGATCAAAGAGGGGCATGGATGGTGGAAGTTTTCCAGGCTCAGCTCTGCATAAACTGGGCCCAGCCTGGCTCCCAGGGACCCCCCCAGGGACACCATCCCCCAAAGCCACACCCCTCCCCCACTCCTGGCAGTGGAGGACTCGGGACTGTGCGGCTGGCAGCTGCCTACCCCTCATTCTGCCCACAGAGCTGTTTTTACCGCTGCCCTGCTTCCTTCATGGTGCCCTGTGAGGGCCCAAGCGCCCATCAAACACTTTCAGGGCATCTGGTCCTCCCCAGGGTCAAGGCTAATGTGCATTGAACCCTTTTGGACTTCCAGGCACTGTCTCAAGTCCACTTTCATTCATCAGCTAGTTTGAGTCCTATCGTCAGCCTTAGGCAGTAGGGACTCGCTTTTTTCCGCTTGTTTATAATAATCTCTATTTTTCAGATTTAAAAAAAAGTGAAGCTTCAAGAGGCAATACTTCTTATCCGTAGTCACAGCCTGAATTTGAACCCAAGGTCCTGGACTCTGGAATTTGTGTTCTTACCCAATATACCGCCTGTCCCCAAAGCCATGGCCACTGATTTCCCCTGGGCCGACTTGTGTGTTTCAGGGAAGGGTCTGGGAGGAACTGACTTCTTGGGTGTGGTGTGGGGGTTTGTGTGTGTCACTGAGACCCAAGGTTCAACCCAGCCCTGCCCTGCCCCCCCCCCCAACAAAAGAGGACTTGCCAGAGCTTCTGGACCAGCCCAGAAGCTGGTCTCTCAAACCCCAAGGCTTGCAAGATGGGCAGCAGCCCTGGCCTGAGAGCTAAGTAAGATGGAGGGAGCTGGGGGTGCAGGGAAACCCGGAGAGAGCAGTGTGCAAACCCTCTGAGGGTGGCAGGTCCGACCCGGTGACACGTGGACAGACAGGGTCGCTACACATCCAGATCCATCCAGCTGCCCTGTTGTGATGCAGGCCACTTAGCCGAAGGGTGCCACTCACTGCACCCCCTCCCGCCCCCCAAAGCTCCACTCCCTGTTCTCTGATGACAAAGGCACTGAAACTGGGGGCTGGAACCTGAAGGGAGGCAGGGTGGGTGGGCATGTGGGGGTCCCAGGCTGAGACCACTGGAGGGTTCACATGTATCAGAGACCACGCTCTTCCCCCCAACCCTGTGGACCAGAATGTCCCCCTCCTGGTGTCTTTAAGTAAAGGAATGGTAAGTAGAGCAGTTCACCCGGATTATCATACATCCTGGGGAATATGAGGAGCTCGTGTGAAGGAAACTGGGGTCCTTGGAGAGGCAAAAGTTTGAAACTGAGAGCTGTACTTGGAGGGAGTACCCGAATGCAGACACCGCTTAAAAGGGCAACGAAACCCCCAGGGCCTAAGAGGGCTCCGGGGGGAGGAGTGGTGAGTCTGGGGCCACCCAACCCATTACCTCGAATCAAACTTCTTGCCATCCTGGAAAGTGCCGTTGTAGTGGTAGCGCACAAAATCCCCCATCTGCACCTCCCTGGGGCAGGCCCTGGGGATGTGGTACCTCTCGATGACCACGTCTTCCAGGGGGCCCCCGGCCGGGCTGGCGCGGCCCAGCCCCCTCCCCACGGCGTGCAAAAGCAGCAGCAGCATCTGCAGCAGTGGGGGCCAGAGGAAGGTGTGGCTGGGGGACCACGCCGGGAACATGGTGCCTGGAGCTGGGACGGCGGGCAGTGAGGCCGAGAGAAAGAAGGGCCGCCACCAAGCTCCTTCCCCCCCCTCCCCTACTCCCCAGCTGGCTCCCCCTCTTCCTGTCCTCTTTCCCCACCCCCCGCCCTGGCCAGTCCACGTGGAATGGGGGCTGGGGAGACTGAGCTGGCGGGGTGAGGGCGGGGGTGGAATAGAAAGAGAGGGCCAGGCCCAGAGTTTTGAAGACCGAGGAATGTATCACAAAGAACTCCAGATTCCCTTCTCATCCCCCCACCCGGCCTGAGAGTCCTGGGGCCTAGCCGGGGAGGGAGGTTCCAGAAAGATGAGAAGTCCGACTTGACTCCCTACCAAAAAAAATTTAAAATCCTCCGGAGCCCCGGGGTCCTAAAGCCAGGCTGAGGCATCTCTTGCTTCTTTTGCTGGTACCCCACCCTCCCCAATCAGAAGCTTCTTCAGAGGGCTGGCGAGGCTTCGCAATCTGAGGCTGTTCCCCATCCCTACTGTCCCACGGACGGCTTCTCCAGCCAGGGACGAGGAGCCGCTTCGTCCTGCAGAAGCTGGACTTTCTGACGTGGGATGGAGATTCAGTAGGAGGAGGTGGTGAGAGCGGACGGTGTGCCGGACGGAATCAGGTGTGCGCCCCCCGGCGCGGGCTAGGCGAGCACCCGGAGTGACCCCTTCAAGACTGGGCGTGGGGCGTGTGCAGAAGGGGCGCTGTAATGAACGGAAAACTAGGTCTCAGCGCTTGGGCAGAATAGCAGGAGGTAGCACTTCTTTCACGACCTTAAGGTGGGGGGGGATCGTGAAAGAACACGTCTTTGTGTGTGTGTGTGTGGGGGGGGGTTTCTAGGCTCCCCAACCTTGCGGGAAGCGTCCTCCACCCCAAATCTGTCGAGGGGAAGCCGCAAGCACAGGGGGCCGGACCAACGCGGGGAACTGAACATACCATAGCGCCCTCCGAAAAGGGGAGACGCAGCCCTGCGCCCCTCCGGGGACCTGACCTGGGCCACTACGAGCCTGCCTGCCACAGCGCCCGGCGCTAAGACCCAGCGGGCACGCCGGCTCCGCCCCCGCCCCGTCCGCCCGCCCGCCGGCCGGGCGCCGACACTTTCTCCGCTCCGGGAGCGGGCCGGCCGGCGCGGTAGGGGCATGGGGAGGACGGCTTGGGTGCTGCTGTGGCTGCTGCTGGGCAGCTCCGAGGCGCAGTACGAGAAGTACAGTTTCCGGGGCTTCCCGCCCGAGGACCTGATGCCGCTGGCTGCGGCCTACGGGCACGCGCTGGAGCAGTACGAGGGCGAGAGCTGGCGCGAGAGCGCGCGCTACCTGGAAGCGGCGCTGCGGCTGCACCGGCTGCTGCGGGACAGCGAGGCCTTCTGCCACGCGAACTGCAGCGGGCCCGCGCCGCCTGCCGCCTCGGCCCTGGGGCCGGAGCCCGGCCCCGACGGCGGCCACGACGACGAGTGGGCCCGCGAGCTGCAGCTCTTCGGCCACGTCCTGGAGCGCGCCGCCTGCCTGCGGCGCTGCAAGCGGACGCTGCCCGCCTTCCAGGTGCCCTACCCGCCGCGCCAGCTGCTACGTGACTTCCAGAGCCGCCTGCCCTACCAGTATCTGCACTACGCGCAGTTCAAGGTGGGCTCCCACCCCCGAGTTCCCCACGCGCTCCCGCGCCCTGCTGGGCCTCATCGCCCCCAGCCGGCGTCGGGTTTCCCGTCCGTCAAGGCTGATCGGGTGCTGTCCTCGGTCCCCAAGCCTGCTTGTGCGCTGAGGGCAGCCGGCTGTGGCCCTACTGACCAACTCTGTCCCCACCTCCAGGCTAATCGGCTGGAGAAGGCGTTGGCCGCGGCCTACACCTTCCTTCAGAAGAACCCCAAGCACGAGCTAACCGCCAAGTATCTGAACTATTACCGGGGGCTGCTGGACGCGTCTGAGGAGCCCCTCACCGACTTGGAGGCACAGCCCTATGAGGTGGGGTGTGGGGGCAGGGCTGGCCCTGAAGTGCCCCCCTAATCTCCCCATAGGACTTGCAGAGGAGGGGAGTGTTGGATTCCCCTGACCCCCACCACGCTCCCCTCCAGGCCGTGTTCCTCAGGGCGGTCAAGCTCTACAACAGCGGGGATTTCCGCAGTAGTGCAGAGGACATGGAGCGGGCCCTGGCCGAGTACCTGGCTGTCTTCGCCCGGTGTCTGGCCGGCTGCGAGGGTGCCCATGAGCAGGTGGACTTCAAGGATTTCTACCCTGCCATAGCAGGTACCCCCACCCAAACCCACGGAGCATCCCTTCCAACCACCCCTGGGCCCTGCTCAGAGCAACTCGGGCCCCAGAGCATTTATGGAGCCCCTACAAAGAGCTTTGGAGGTAGTCAGAAGTCATTGTCACCCCACCTCTGGGAGCATGCAGCGTGACAGTGGAACAGATCCCCAGCCGCTGGGTGCAGAAGGGCTGAGTCAGGGGTGTCCAAGGTGCTGGGCGTTGGTGGAGAGAGGCAGTGACATCCCAAGAAGCACCCAGGGAGGTGGGTGCACAAACTTCCCAGGCAGAGGTCAACGCAGGTGCAAAGGTGCCCAGCTGAGATGGGAAGCTGCCCAGCACTTGTGCACCAAAAGCTGTCTGTGGCCAGAAATCACATAGTCTGGGGGTTTCTAACTGCTGGGGTCCCTCGGAGGGAAGCAGGATGGGCTTTGCTGAGCGTTTCCATCTGGGCCTTGGTCCTGCATCCAAACCTCACCCACCACTCTTCAGAGAGCCGAGCTGGGGCAGTGAGTCAGCCCTGTCCTCAGTAGCCTTCCTCAGTGCTGCTTATCCTGCCCTCCTGCTCTCCTGTGATTGCAACGGGCTCTGCAGGCAGAGCTGGGCCTGGAGCATCTCTACCACCCCGTCCGGTTGTTCGGCTTCTCACCACTGCTTCCCACCCCACAGATCTCTTTGCAGAATCTCTGCAGTGCAAGGTGGACTGTGAGGCCGACTTGACCCCCAATGTGGGTGGCTTCTTCGTGGAGAAGTTCGTGGCCACCATGTATCACTACCTGCAGTTTGCCTACTATAAGTGTGAGCTTCCTGGTGGGCGGGGGTCGGGCAGGGCAGGGCAGGGGGAGCAGAGAGCACTGCACTGGGAGCATCACAGTCACAGGAAGCTGTCCCTCAGAATTGAGGCCCCTGGGGAGTGGGAGGGTGATGGGAGACACCCATCCACCCATCCGGCGCTGGTGGGTCAGGTGAGGGGCTTGTGGGAGAGACTAGAGAGCAGCCTTGGGGGAGATTCCAGGGCCTCTTGGATGCCTTGGACTGCCCTGTCTGACTAGATAGCCAATAGCTGCAAGCACTGGATAGTTTACAAAGCTCTGCCACATCTGTTTCTCTCACTCGATCCACTCACCACCCTCATCATCCATCCTCACTACTGTCCATGCAACTGCCATTATTGAACCCATTCTCCAGATGAGAAACTGAGGCTCATAGAGGGCAAGGGGCCATTAGTCACATAGCTAATAAAAAGGAGCACCAGGACTTAAAGCTTTCCTCATTTGTGGGAGACCCTGGCCTCAAGGGGGGCTGAGATGGTCAGTCTCCAGGTTCCCGCAATGCAGAGATGCCATGATTCGAGAGGCTGCACTGGAGTGGGGGGGCTGAGCACCAAGGGACCAGGGGACCATTCCTGGGTTCAGTTGGCTAAGAAGTTGAGGTCCGCCACTGGCCTCTAATTCCCCAGGGACATTATTCTCCAGCTGTGTGACCTTGAGTGATTTACCCACCCTCTCTGGGCCTTGAATTTCTTGTCTGTAAAATGAGGATGACAGTAATGTTGAGCCTTAAATGAGGGCCTGGCACACAGGAAGGGCCCAATACATCCTCGCTTGTATTACCTTTGGGCGGGATGGGGTGCCCACAGGTAGTCTGGAAGACGGCTAGGGAGGCCGGGGCGCTGCACTGCGTGGGGAGGTAGGGGTGGGCGAGGTGAAGGCGGACAGTGCCAGCAGTGCCAGGGCTGCCCCTCACCCCTCATCTGTCTGCAGTGAACGACGTCCGCCAGGCTGCCCGCAGCGCCGCCAGCTACATGCTCTTTGACCCAGAGGACAGTGTCATGCAGCAGAACCTGGTGTATTACCGCTTCCACAGGGCTCGCTGGGGCCTGGAGGAGGAGGACTTCCAGCCCCGGGAGGTGGGCATCGCCTTTCGAGGCGCTCTTGGGACCCCGTGGTTTGGTGAAAACCTCTGGCTTCCTCAGAAGGCAGGATGGGAAGTGAAAAGAAAAAATGTGGGTTGTGCTTCGAGCCCTGGGTTCAGACCCAGCCCCACCAGCCGCGTGGTCCTGGGAACCCTGCTAATGCTTCTGAATCTGTTGCCTCTCGTGCAAAACGGGGATGGGACTACCTACCTTGCCAGCACAGCCTGGGATGTGGGAGGTATACAAATATCTGTTCGTTCCTGCCTGCTCACCTCTACCCTCATCATCCTCACTATTGGCCTTTGCCCTTCTTCCCTGGGGAACCCCAACCTGCACCAACCGGGAAACCCCTTGGGGGGGTCTAGGGCAACACTGGCAAACAGGGCCCACGTGTGCTCTTGCCTGTTTCCTTGTCAGTGGCAGACATTGCTCATCATTCAAGGCACCCTTTTCTCACGGATCTTCAGAATCCTTCTTAACCCAGCTCTCCAAGCAGCTTCAATTTTTCAATCAGCATGAGAGCTGGTACCTGTTCCAGGCTCCTTGATCTGGGAAAGGGCCAGAGGACGCACATCCTAGGTGCTCTGGCTCTTCCACCATCTGGCAGCAGGGTCCAGCTCACCTCACTGTCCTTCCTTCCTCCCAGGAGGCCACGTCCTACCACAGCCAGACGGCTGAGCTGCGGGAGCTGCTGGAGTTTGCACACATGTACCTGCAGTCAGATGATGAGGTAAGTGCCCTCCCCCGCCTTCCAGGGCTGGGTGGCAGGGCTGGGAGGCCGCTTGGTCGTTCTTGGGTCACTTTGGCAGAGGTCAGCCTGGCAGTCAGCTGTTGGGAAGCAGGAGAGATTCTTCTGTCCCTTGTCTACACCTCCTCTTGTTTCCCGACTCAGTGTTCTCACGTGCCCCTCTCTGTATGTCTGAATTGTGTCTCCCCTGGGCCCAGCTCGGGGCGCCTCCTCCAGTATTCCCTTACTGTATGCCCTGGCTGTGTTTTCTGGGCTTGCAGTGCCAGCTCTGACCCTCCGTGCCTCCCTGGGCCTGGACTTACTCACAGTCCTGGCCCACCCCACCACGGCCCCTTTCTCCAGTCCATCTCCTAGAGACCTGTGCTCTCAGACAGGGGACCAGGTTACTCCCGGCTCTGGCACAGCACCTGGCACAACGGGGCTGGTGCTCAGAAGCCGAGTTTGAGTGAGGGAATGAGTGCAGGACACCAGGAAGGAAGGTGCGCAGCGTGTTACTCTGATTCTGAGTGAGGGTTTGGAAATCTGAATTCTCTCAGCTGGTCCTGCTCAGGGCATCTTTATCCACCCCCTCCCTTGTTCCAGCACCCACACTCCCCTCTCCGAACGTGGGGGCTGGGTCTACACTCTTAGCATCCAGGTTGGTGCTCACCAAACTTGGCTCCACCACTTCCCAAGTGGGCCAAGTCTCAGATAACCCTCAGGTTTCCATTTCTTCATCCATCGACCAGGGAGAATAATGCCCATCTCACGTCATGTGGTTAGAATGAAATGAGATCACGTTTGTGAAGCACGTAGTCTAGAGATGGCCTGTGGTAGGCACTCAGCGAGTAGTAGCCATTTCAACTGCTGTAATGCGTGTTTGGGGCTGGGGCAAATCGGTGAGAGGCACAGTCCCTCTCCTAAGTGGAGGCTGTGGGGGGAGGCACAAAATCCTTTTCCTTGTGGGAGAGGTCAGCACAGGACCCCAGAGGACCCCCAGACCCAGCCAGGGCCATAACAAGGGCTGAACCCCGGAGCTGATACCTGGGGCCAGAGGGATACACGTGAGCTATCCAGGCACTGGGCAGTAAAGGCATCCCTGGCTGGGAAGAGCATGAGCAGACAGTATGCACGGACTAGCAGTGTTCTCGCAGGGGTCTCTATACTTAAAGGGTGGGCTGGGGAGGGGGTGATGCTATGCTGACGCTGAATCTTTGCTGGTTGGGCCCCAGGTATCCATCAGGGAGGGGGCAGCTTGGGAGGAGGACTTCGTGGGTGAAACCCTCACGTGGTTCCTGCAAGAGATCTTGAGACAGAGACCAGCAGGGAGGGCCTCTTGGCCAGGGTGGGAGCTGACCCAGGTTCGTTCCTTCTGTGATCTGGTTTCACGCCCGGGGCTGCTTTAGATGGAGCTGGAGGAGACAGAAGTGCCCTTGGAGCCTGAGGACCACCCATCTGATGCCGAGTTTGAGGGGGAGGGCGACTACGAGGAGGGCATCTATGCTGACTGGTGGCAGGAGCTGGACGCCAAGGGTGATGAGGCCGAGGCCGGTCAGTGCCGTGAGCCATCTTGGTGGCGTGGGGAGGCAGCCTGGGGTGGAGGTGGAGGACAGCAGGATCGGGCACTGGGCTACAGAGGCCGGGGAACATGCATGTCGGATGCTGGGACCCCCTTCCTCTGGGGCTTCCAGGCAGTTGACAACCCCTGACCCACTTGGTAGGGGGTGGCGTCCTTCCTGGGGGCAGGAGCCAGCTGAGACCTGGTCCTGGGGAGCCTTACTCCTGCCCGCCCCACCTCCCCACAGGACAGCACCCAGACACCTGTTGGGAGCGGGCGGGGGCTCACGCCAGTGCTCTCTCCTTTGCAGAGCCGGAGCCTGAACTCGCATGAAAAGAGGGCCATCCCTGCACCTCTCAAGAGCTGGGGAATCCTGGGCCCGATGGGGGACCACCCTCACCAGCCTGGGCAGCAGCAAGAACTATTTATTAAAAGTGTAAAATGGACATAGCTGCCCAGGCGCCCTCTGGTCCCACCTGTGAGCTCCGCTCCACCGACCCCTCCAGCCTCCTCGCCGGGTCTCTGGTCCCCAGGATGGTGGTGCTGCGGGCAACTGGCAGCCTGTCCTCCTCCCGGTGCACGTCTCCTTGGGGAGACGATTCCAGCCCCTCCTCGTTGGGGGTCTCGGCTTGAACTGCAGAGACAGCGGAGGGGCAGCCGGTGTCATGAAGAACGCTGGGCCCGTAGTCCAGTGGTTCCTGGCGCACTGGCCGTGGGTGCTCAATAAATGTTTCTTGTTGAATGAATGGCAAGCCCTGGGGTCCACTCTCCCCTGGGCTGTGTGGTGAGGGTGCAGATCCTTCCCTCTGCCCCCATCTCCCCTCATGTGTAAATGCAGAGGCAGGTGAGGGGGCACAGTCTGCCCTCTGCCGACCCTGGGCGTCTGCGACCGGGAGGAGCCGCACCTTGTCATTGCAATTGGCCACCAGGGGGCGTAAGGACTCAGGTTCCACCTTGAATCCTGGGAAGAGTAGTTTCAGAGTTCTCAGATGGGTTCTGTATTTTCCTAGTTCATTCAGCATCATCACTTCCCTCGTGGAATGTGGCGAGTGAGTGGAAGGGGCCGAGGACACTTACTTCTGGTTTCCATGTTCCAGGCATTGGCCCAGGTTCCTTGGGATCAGTGGGCACGCCCTGCCGGCTGTGCCGATTCTCCACAATGCGGCCTCTGCAGCTAGAGGGGCCCTGGGACTACAGTGTGGTGACTTGAGACTTCGAGGTGGCGGTGGGACTACTAGACTGTCTTGCTCAATCTTGACTCTAGTGGGGCAGAGAGTCCAGATATGTGGGGGTGAGAGGGGTGTCTGGTGGCTGTCACCCGGCCCTGTGACTCACCAATGTCCCCTCCATGCTCCACAATGGGGGGGGGCAAAGGGGGCCTCTTTGGGAAGGGACCCTGGGCCCAGGCCTGCCAGGTGGCAGTGCTGCCCCTTCCCGGTTACTGGCCTACGGGCCGGGCCGGCTGGTAGAGGAGCCTTCCCGGTGACTGTAGGGTGGAGCGAAAGCTGAGAGGCCTAGTTCTCAGCTGCCACACCCCTACTTCCCCAGACGTGCCAGGTGACCTGGCCTGGGCCCCGCCCATCTCTGGCCCTGAGGACTCCCTACCCCACCCAGATAGATGAGTGTGGGAAGGCTGGAGTCTTGTGGGTGGGGTCAACGGGGTGAAGGTGACCTCACTCCTCCCTCCTACCCCTCCCTCCCTCCTGTAGGCAAGTCTGCAATGGAAGTGTCTCCTGGGAGCTCTCAGGTGCCAGGGTCGCCCAGCCCAACCCCATCCCTTTCGAGCTGCTGTGTTAGCTCCCAGCAAGGCTCTGCCCCCTCCTGCTGGGAGGGGCTGTCCTCTGGGGCTGGCACTTCAGCGGGTGGGGAGCGGGGATGTGCTGGAGCCTGCCTGTGTGATGAGGAGCCTTGGAATCTGAACGGATGGGTGGAATCTGAAAGTGCTGGTGTGCAGGAGTGCAAAGGTCTGCATGTTTGCATGTTTGTGGCTGTGCGAGGCTGGGTGTGAGCATGTTGCCTGTGTCAGAATGTCTTCCGCGGCAATGTGACTAAGTGTGTCTCTGTCCCCGTGTGTGTGTGTACAGAGTGTACCCATGGCAGTGTGTACTGTGTCCCCAAGTGTCCCTGTGCATTTGGGAATGTGAATCTGGGGGGTTCATTCACTCAGAATGTATTTATCGATTACCCCCTGGTGCTGGGCGTGCAGTAGTGGACAAAGCCAGCCAAGCACCCTGCCCTGGTGGAGCTTGCATTCCAGCGGGGAGACAGGCAGTAAACAATAAATGTTAAAAGATACATTAGATACATAGGATGGAGAAATAGAGCTGAGTAAAAGGATGGGGAAAAGTGAAGAAGGGATGCAGTTTTAGAAGTGTGTTGACGCGTATGTCCAAGCGTGCATCTGAGAATGGCGTCTCAGTGTGTGTGACAAGGGTACCCCCTGGGAACACAAGTCTGGCCCCTCTCCAGGCACCAGTCCCCCAAACAGGCCATCGGCCCAGGCCTTCCCGGCCAAAGTGCCGTACTCTGCTCCTCTTTCCCAGGCAGTGCCAGCCCCTCCTCCCTTTCCCCCATGCCAGCCTCTCCCCAAGCTGGGCCAGCTCCCCAAACCGGTGGGACGGAGTCCCAGCAAGTCCCAGCGTGGGCGCTCTCGGGCCCTCCAGCCCATCTCTGACCCCACCCAGCCCAGACGCGCTTGCCTGCGCCAGTCTGCCTCACTTCGCACCCACCCAGCACCTCATCAGTCATGACATCTGTAGTAAAATGGGTAGGAGGTTAGGGAGAGGCCAAAAAGGCCAGACTCAGATGCCACAGAGGTGTCCCGAACCCAGAAAGACCCCTCCTGAGGACAGAGTCTCTACTACAATGTGCCGAGTGCCTACGATGGGCCAGACACTTGGCAGGTTCTTGATAACACCCATAACAGTCTTGCAACAGAGAGAAATGAGAAGCAGCTTGTCCAGGGTTCCTCAAGGAGGGTAGTGGCCGAGCTGCATTTGAACCTTTTTCCCCCCGAATCATGCTGCTCAGAGAAGGGAGGAAAAGGTGGGAACGCTGCCCAGGTCTCTGGCCTTGGCCTCGCCCTTTTCAGCTGTCAGCGGGGGCCAAAGAGAGGAAGGCGAGGGCCAGACCTGGAGACAAACGGCCCACACTGCCACGGCTCACCTCGGGAGACAAGGAGTTTCGGGGGGTGTGGGGGGGGAAGGGCAGGTGGGGGCCTCTCTCAGGCCTGCTCCCAGAGCCAGTGCTGTCCCACTGTCAGCCCCCTGAGATTGGGTGTGGTGTTAGGGGGCCTGGGGACAGACTTGCTGGAGTCCCTTAGACTGGCCTCTTCTTGAATCCTAAGTGAGGGTCAGGTGAGGTGGGGGGAGTCCCATGGCCTTCCCCCCAATTCTAGTATATTCCAATGGGAGAAATTCCCCCTTAGGTTTGAGAAAGTTCTTGAAGTCTTCCCCTCTTGTCCCCCTTCTCTGGGAGAGTAGAGTCCTCTGGGGACAAAGAATGGCACCCTCCTGTGTCAGAAGGCTGGGTCCAACCACAGAGCCTGATCGGAGGAGTCCTGGCAGTGGTGGGCTCCAGGCAGCCCCCACACACACAGCTTCCCCACACTGAGGGCTTCATCTGGGCCTCCTCTGCAATGTCTGTGAGGACAGCACTGGCACAGGTCCCCCATTTCACAGATGGGGAAACTGAGGCCCTGAGAGGCTAGATTGGGCCAGGGCTCATTGTAAGGTAGGCTGGTGCAGTCCTGCCCAGCCCGCTTCCCCGGGGTCAAGCTCCAAGGTGACTGGGGGTTACATTGGGGTGTTCTAGGGGCTGGGGCCACTCACCCCAACCAGCCCCAACCTAAACCCCAGGCCAGCCTCATCACCCCATAATCACCACTGGCCTGGGACCCACCTGGCGCCAGGTGCCTGGATAGCATCTTGTTTGTCCCCCAAACAGCCCTCAGTGTGGGAGCATCTGTCATGCCCATGACTCAGATGGGGAAACTGAGGTAAGGGAAAGGACACACATGCTGGCTTACCCACCCCCACACCACCACATACACACACATATACTTGGTTCCCTGAATCCATGAAAGAACTCACTAAGATAAGTCACCTCCAAAGAAGAGACCAAAAGAACTTGACATTTTCCATTTCAGGTCACCTTTTCCATCTGTCCATTTTTTCTTTTAGAAGTGTGATGTTATATTCCTGGAGCAAAGTAAGAGGTGGTCACTGGAGAGTCCTCTTGGCTAAATCCTTGTGGCCTTCCTGGAGGAGGCGATTGGGAAGGCTCAAGGTTCAGCCAGTCTAAGTGGGGAGCCTGGCTGTCTCACTGGCCTGGGTGGGTGTAGGGGAACTTTCCATTATCTCCAAATGTGGTTGTGCACCAAGTTACAGAGACACAGGGACAGGAATGAAGTCAGGAAATGCTTGCCATATGACCTCAACCTTTAGCACAATTATTTTGATAGACTTGTTTATTTTTGATAATATATTGGTATACTCAAAAGAGGAAATGTCCCTGGTTTCTCCCCCAGATCCCCTCACACACACTTTGAACGGAGCTGGCTTCTCCCCAGCACCCTCTTCCCAGAGGGGTCCAGCCTCCTCCAGACCCCCACCCCATGCTCCCTGCCCCTCACCCTCACGACTCCCAGGTTCTCTGCTGGGGCCATCAATTAACTATGAGATCTGAGTCGTCTGCTTCTTAAACTGGAGGTTGAAGTGCTGATGAAATATTCAAGGATCTCAACTCTCAAATTCCCTGGCGGCCCAGGGAGGGGCCTGGGGCAGATGGGATTATTGTATGAGGCCCGGGGGGGGGGGGGGGGGGTGTCCTGACTCCGGTTCCCACCTTGGTGGGGTTGGAACCTGGGGTTGGAGCGGGGCATGGGGGGTGGAGAGGCCAGGGAACTGGGGGAGGGTCTCTGTGCATAACCGATGGCGGTGGCTCTGGGAGGCGCCTGCTCTGGGAGGCGCCTGCTCCGGCTTTAGAGGGTTTAGAGGGAGTGAAGGGAGGTTACTGTTTAGACCCCTGAGGGGAGCTGGAGGGCAGAGCTGGCGGGCAGGAGACAAAGCTTCAGGTCCCGGCCTGGCCTGGCCTGGCCAGGAATGTGCTTGTGCGGTTTTGGGGGAAGTTCATCCGTCTCCTGACTCCAGTCTCAGTTTCCCCATATACGCAAGGAAGGAGGCTGATTAGACTGTTCCTTCTTTTTCTTCCCGAGGACTCTCGACAGGTGGGGGAGAAAAGACATTCCTGCCGTGATCGTGTGTGTGTGTGTGTGTGTGTGTGTGTGTGTGTGTGTGTGTGTGGAGGGGTGCCTCTCTGGGCAAGGGCGCCTGTCAGGACAGGCCTCTCTCCTGCCTTGTGGGGGAGGGAGGGGCGCGCAGGCTGGCGGGGCGGGTGGGGCCCTGCAGTGTCAGCCTGCTCGTGGAGTTGCCCAGCCAGGAGCAGGAAAGGGGGTGACTCAGGTGGAAAGGCCTCCCCCCCCTTCCTCCCCCCACCCAGTCACTCAGGAGAGGGAGGGGTGCTCAGAGAGATGGGGAGACCCAGGACCAGCATGCAATCCTGATGTTTTCAGCCCACCCTGTTGGGCTCCTGAGGTCCTGGAATGACACCGTGGGGGCGTTGGGGTGGGCTAGGGAGGGCAAACCCAGGACAGACCTTCCCTGGGGAGGTCCTGACCTTCCTCCAGCTGCTGCCCCCGCCGCCGCCAGCCCCTGGTATCTCACCATGGCCTGCGCTATTTCTGGCCCATCCTTATCTCCGTTTTCTTGTCTCCCTGTTTTCCCTTCGACATTCCACCCCCGCCTACCCATCCTACAGTGAGCGAAGTGTTGTTGGAGCTACCTCTATAATTAAGACCCCAAGCCCACCCCTGGCTGGGCACACACCCAAAGCACCAGACCCTGGCTCTGGACAGCCTCTGGCCTCCAGGCTCCTCCCCTGGACAAAGGGCGGCAAAAAGGCAGGAGCACCCCTACCTCAGGGCCCGGTACCCTTCTACCCTTCTCCCGCTCCGGGGGAAGCTGGTGCCCCTCCTGCCGGAAGTGCCTGGGGCCCAGAGGCTCTCCTGCAACAGCCAGTGTCCTCTCCGGGCTCAGGGGTCACTCTGAGCAAGTCTCCCTAGCCCGACTCCGAGGGCAGGGGCAGGAGTGTAAATGGAGTCTCATACTCAGGGATCTAAACGCCTTACAGATCAAGGCTAACAAACTGGTGAAGAAGAAGATGGACATCCACAAGGAACCGAAGGGCCAGGACGGAACTAGAATTCTGGCCTGTTCTTGGAACATGGCATTCCGGGATGACGGTCCCCCGCCTCCCCCGCCCCCGGACTGTCTCCCCTTTTCTTCGTGCCCTGGGCCCCCCACACCGAGGAGGGCCTCCAGGACACACATGCAGATCCCCCCACTTGAATGTCTGTGCTGTGTCCATCCCTGCCCCATCACTGCCCCTCATCACCCTTTGCCTACACGTGCCCGTACAGTGTGTAGTGCTGCTCTCCGTCCTCGGGAGGCAGGGCCAGCGTAAGGGGCCTGCAGGGCCTACAGGCAGGGGTGGGTGCTGGGCAAGGAATTCCTAAGAGTGTCAGGCATCCAGAATGTGGTCTTGAAGAGGAGATGCATGAACTCTGTGTAGGCTGGTCCCGCGTGGGGGGTGCAAGCCCAGGAGGACCAGTGCAGGGGTGTCCAAAAGGCAGGAGCCTTTCCCGGGTCTGCAGATGGCTCTCCCCTGGCTGAGAGCAAGCCCGTCCTTCAGATGCCTCTTGCCCTGGCTGGTTGTGGCTCAATGGATTGAGCGCCAGACTGCAAATTGAGAGTTCAGTGGTTTGATTCTCTGTTGGGGCGCATGCCTGGGTTATGGGCCAAGTCCCCATTTGGGGGCATGTGAGAAGTAGCTGATTGATGTCTCTCTCACACCAATGTTTCCCTCTCTTTCTTCTTCCCTTGCCTTCTCTCTAAAAATAAATTAATAAGATATATATTTCTTAAAGATGCTTCTTGAATTTTTGCATTGCCTTTGACTCCAGCCTGCCGTGGAGACAGTCCAGCCGTCTGTCGTCCTTCCCACTGCTGTGACACCAGGGAGAGCTGCTGTGTGATGAAGAGGGACCACCATCAGCCCGAAGTTTATCAACCCATCAGCTCACCCAGTCTTTCATGGTAGAGGGCGCCGTTCCTGAGGCCAGCTTAGGCCCAAGAGGAGAGAAGGGTGTGCATGTGTGTGTGTGTGTGTGTGTGTGCATGTGTGTGTGTGTGTTGGGGAGAGAGCTGACAGGCTGGCGTTTGTGTATCTGAATCTGTGCCCATGAGTGTATATCCCCAAGGCCCGGGCACGAATGCTGTGGGCGGATGTGTGTGTGACGTGCACAGACCTACACCTCTGCCTGCCTGTCTGGGGAAGGGGCCCCTGCAGAAAATGGGCCGGGTCTGAACAGAGCACAGCATCTCTTCCACATCCTTACATGGCCCAGAGGCCTGTGGAGGGCCAGGGAAGCAGAGGAGCGGAGGAGGCCCCTGGCTGTTGCTCACCTCCCCCCAGGGCAGCGCCTCCTCCCATCTCTCCCCACCTCCCCTCCCTCCCCAGTCAGCCCCTCATCCAAAGACCCCTGTTTGCCAGTAAAATCTGTCTCTGGAGCAGCTGGGGATGGGCCACTCAATGCTCTTTCCTTCTTTACTCTGAGGCCCCAGAAAACTGCAAGGTTGAATAAAACAGATGTGTTGTTAGCAGCCCAGGAACTCTGCTTCCACTAAGCTTTGGGCAAGAGAAATGAGTTTAAACTGCAGAAATATGAATGGAGGCCAAACACCAGAGGGAACTGACCTGTGTCAGAATGAGGAGACAATGGGATTCCTATAAGGGAGGCTGGAGAGTCCCCTTTTCTGGAGATCTGGTCGACAGAAGTCCCTGCCTTTAAAGGCTTGGAGGCTGGGGTTAATTGGGTAAGGTGGTCTCATGGCCCTTCCTTCAAGTTCAAGCTACACAGGAGACTGTGGCCACAGCAACTTTCGTCTGACCCCTTCTCCTTATCCCCAGGCCCCTCTTCACCCCACGTGCCCATGTACCCCATGCAGACAGCTGATGAGAGTAAACATCAGTTTCTGATCCCTTTCTGTACCCTCAGTGCCTGGCAGGCGCATAATAGGCACTTAATAAAAGTGCAGAGGCTTCTTGAGCTGGGAGGAGAGGCAACTCTTATTCCGGTCTTTCCTGCTGCTGGGGTGGTGCTTCCACCCAGCCCCAGCCCAAGTGCTTGGCTCTGAGACCATCGTGTTGCAGCAGGTTCCAGGCTGACAGGCAGGGAGCATTCTGGGAACACACACACACACACACACACACACACACACACACGCTTTAGTTTGAAGCCTTATTTCTACCCTTCCACTCCACTCCACCCCGGCCCCTCCACCCTTCTGCGGTCCATGAGTTCTGCCTTTCCTGTAACGCTGAAGTCAGGAGAAAGGGAGGGGTTAAGCCAGTGTCTTCGGGCATGGGAAGTGTGTCAGTGTGCAGGGTGGGACTGGTGTGGTGGGCAGGGGAGGGTAGGAGGTGGGAGGGAAGAAGTGACACCATGGTGGTGACAGCAGCCTAGGGTCGTGAGCTCTTTTCCTCCCCAGCAGGGGACTGGCCACTGTGCTGTGGCAGGGTGGCAAGCAGACAGCTGAGTCAGGGGTAAGGGAGGGAGCAAGACACTGAGGTCGGCTGGAGGAGGGAGAGTGAGGGAGACAAGGCAGAGGGCAGGGGTCCTGGCCCTGGCGTGTGGGGTGGTAACTAGTTAGGAATGTTGACATCCCCTGGTCCCCTCCCAGAAGACTTCTTGCGTGGCACAGGCCTTTAGAAGTGACTGGTTAGCCACTGTTGCTGTCTCTGGTGGGGAAAGTGGTCAAGAATGCTGCTGGGGTATCTTCACTGAGCCCGTCCTGGGTGCTAGCGTGGGGGTTACAAAGCTCTTCAGAGGAAGGCCCCTTTCCAGAACAACCACGCCCCAACATTCCTGTACACAGAACGGCCCAGGTGACCTGTTTACATTTAGCCCTTTGGGAGTCCTTTGAAGGTTGGGATCGTTTTGATTTTCCATGTCATCAGGGTCTAACCCAGTGCTTACCATACACTTGGCACTCAGTACTTAAGTGTTGGTGAATGAATGGAGGAACCTTGGCTGTACAGCCACCAGCAGGCATTCAGTCTGTCAACCACACAAAGACCGCTGTCTTCTTAAGCTGCCTATTGGGGAGTTCTTTCTCATAAGTAACCCAGAGTCTCCCTCTAACAAGCGCCCCCCCCACTTCCTTTTATGGCAGCGCTGAGTTCCTTTAGATCCACTGTCTGATTTCTTACAAACGATTTTCTCCAAATCACGGCTCTTCTGTCTCTACCCCGAATATTTGTTTTCACCTTCCTCTGGCCCCTCCCCAGTGCTTTGACATTTTACGCCTACATCATTTCGTGGTAATGATTTTTCAGAGTCATCGTAAGAATTTTGAAAACCTCGTACCATTTATTTAAATTCTAACATTTAGCAGTTGTCCGGGTGATTCCCACACACAGCCCTGTGAGAGATATAGCTAATGTACCCATTATACAGATGAAGAGAAACAGTGAAAGATGAAGTACTGTGCCTAAGATGATACAACTACTGAAGGGCCGAACTCGGACCCTGGCGTTTTATTCTAAATCTCATGGACACTGCACCTTTGGGGGGGAAAAATCCCAACCCAGAAAAAGCCTATGAAATGCTATACAAATGTTATTACGACTTTGTGGCAAAGGTGAATAAGCCCAGAGAAGCATCATACTTGACGCTGAGTTGGCTGGCCTGTGAAGGCATCTGTCCTTTCCTTTGGCGCCCTCTGACTCACCTGTTGGACAGGTAGGGGGAAGGGGACAGTACTGAGTCTTACCTGCTCAGACGTAAGGTGGGGCAAGACACACCCCATTACTCCCATTGGTTCTTTCCTTAGGCTTACTGACAGTTCCTTGCCCAATCAGGAGGAAGTAACCTTATATTTGCCAATAGGTACAGAGTTACGATAGAACCTTAAATTGGAGGTCGTCCCCAGAGCCGAATGGCAGTCCCTGGGGCCAATGGCCAGTGGATAAACAGAGGAGGCGGTGGAAGAAGATTGTGGGCGAGGCTCCGCCCCTCGATCGGACAGTCAGGCGAGGCAGCCAGTGAACCCGCATCAGAGGGTGGGCGTGTCCTCCAGGGGTGGAGCTTTGAGGGGGCAGGAGGCGTGGCTTGGCTGTCAGGTCCTTTCGCCTTTTGTTCAGTTACTGAGTTGCTTCCTTGGCCAGAGTCCGGAGCAGCCGCCGCCCGAACGCGCCGAGCTTAGTTCGCTGCTCACGCCGGCTCCCAGCCCGGCCTGACCCCAACCAAGCCCGGCCAGGCTCCCAACGCAGGTGCGGACGATCGCGGCTAGTATCTCTGGGGCGAGGGAAGGGCTGCAAGCGGTGGAGAGGCCGAAACCTCCGTCTTCGGGCAGGTGAGGGTGGGAGCCGGGGAACCTCACCCTGCACCGGCGGCAGGGGGCGCGCCGGGGTCCTGGGCGCGGCGACCTTATAAGGGGGCACAAGGCTCGGCGGAGTGTGCTTGCTGGCCCCGAGAGCCGGGGATCTTCGAAGAACGGGAAGTGGTCAGGGCAGGTGCCTCGGGAATTGCTCCTTCCCCGGGGCCCCCGTAGCTCGCCCGACGCCGCGTCCCTGACTCTCGCCTGACTTGCTGGGGAGACTTTGACCTGTTTCGCCTGCGTCCCAGGGCTCATCTGGTTAGGAATTCACTGTTTGGGAAACTTGCTGCAGCTGGTCTCTTTGGGGCCACCCTCACCCCACCTCCCGCGTCATCCTTGCTTTCCCTCCCTCTCTACTCCCCCAGGCCTGGGTGGGGCCCTATTGTCTGCGCCCGGTTTGCCCAGCTGTCGGGCCGAGCGCACATTTTCCCAGGGATGCGGGCCCTACCTGCCCAGCAGGTGAGCACTCGGAGTCCAGAGGCCCAGTCCTCCGGCTCCCGGAGCCTCACTGGCACTGTACCTGCCGCGCCTCCTTCCGCTGCGGGGGGTGCCGGCTCCCGGGGTTGCCGGGCGAGGGCTCGCCAGCAGAGGTGGGGTGGGATGACAGTGGCACTCGTGCAGGGCCGGCGCTGCGCCCAGCGGGTGTCCGGCACCCGTGGCTCGAACTGGGGTCTGGGTGGAGGCGTCGTGCACGGGTGGAGAATTCACCCGCCCAATTTCCAGTAGCTGCGGCTTCCAGAGCGTTGATTTGGGGACAGGACTACTCTCTTTTCTAACCTCTTTTTGTAGGGGGGCGGGGAATCACCCGAAACAAACTTTCCAGAAGTATTCATGGTAGCTTTTTCTGGGGATTTTCCTGCCTCCTTGCCCAGGGTTTACCCCAGGTTCATAGGGTCCTTCTGGGAGCAAAACCCCATCCCCCAGCCGGCCAGGCTGATCCAGGGCCAGTGCTTGCGTTCTGACCCTGTCCTCCCTGCCTCCACCTCCGTCCTGTTTGCTGGGCCTCTGGGGCTTGAGGTGGGGGTGGGGTGGGCCGAAGGGGAAGCAGCTTCTTCCTTCTCTTCCTGCCTCTGGGGACCACCACACCCCCTCCCTAGAAGCCTGTGCTGCTGGCTCTCGCCCAAGCTCTGCCCCCTCCCCAGGAAATTTTTTTTAATTTCCCCTACCTGGTCCCCCACGTTATGTAGCAGGCTGGGAATTGAGGGCGAAAAACGCGGAGCAGTGGAGGTTGATTTCCATTCGATTTCTGGATTTTGAGGGTGCATTCCTTCTGGAGGCTTTTGCCGTCCTTTCCCCTTGTCCTCAAGGGAGTCCGATGGGGAAAGTGGGGCAGAAGGAAGGCTGCGGGGGGGAAGGTGTTCCAGGCAGAGCTGCGTTAGCGCCTCGGGGCGCCCAACTTTCTCAGCACCCTTCCCCTGGCCTGAGCTGGGGGTCTCCACCAAGCTTCCAGCAGTGTTTTTTTTTTTAAATCGGAAAAGTGGTCTTTTTGCAGGGACCTGGAGCCCAGCCTCTTTCGGGAGCAGAGGGGGAAATGTGAGAGTCAGGGTCTCTCTCCATCCTCTGGTGAAGGGATGATAGGGCTGCTTGTCGGGAATCAGGGCTGCTTGTCGGAGCTCCAGGGTCTCACCACCTCCTCCTGTTTGTGGATGAGACAGTGGGGGCTGGGATCAGAGCCCCCTGGAGGTCCCACACCCCGAAGGATCCGGCTTCCTCCCCATCCCACTTCTGCTCTAGCCCGGTGGTGTACCTATGGGAGCCGGCAGGGCATGGAATTTGGGCCCAAGTAATCTGTTTTCCTTCTCAGTGCCGAAGTAGAGGAGGGGAAGGCATTGTAATCGCATTGGTTAAATGATTAGTTTAGCTAATCTGGTTTGTGGCTCTGATGAAAAGATAATGCTGAGGAAGGATTGTTAGGAAGTGCCTGGTGAAAACTGGCTACTTCCTGGATGGAAGTGGGGAGGGGGGAGGTTGGATCCAATGAGTCATTTCTTGCTAGATCAAACCCTAGCTTGGGTGACAAGAGTCTTCTCCCCGCCACCCCCCCCCCAAGCTCCACCCCATTCCTTTTGGAGGCTGTTTGGGCTGCCGGGGCCGAGGCTCTGAGAAGGCAGGCAGCCTGCGGGAATGAAGGCCCGGGCTGGGGCTGGGGCTGCTGTCTGCTTCCCTCCTGGAGGCCCGTGGGGAAGGTGCCAGTGAGGCGGCCACTCCCCGGCCTGGAAAGGATGACAGGGGGCACCAGAGAATGAGATGGGGTGATAGACTCCTCAACAAAAGGGCTATTTACTTGGAGAGGTGTGACCGTGGAGCTGCACTGAGCACAGAGATTTGGGCTTGGACTGAGCAGGGTTTGAATCCTAGCTATGGCACTCATTTCACTCTGGGGCCTTGGTCACGTCACTGTGCCTCCTGTACCTCCTGAGCCTTCGTGACCCCCTAGGTAAAATGGGGATAGTGATATCTACCTACCCAGTAAAGTACTGATAAATGGTAACTTAAGCAAGGGAGGACTCTGCAGATGCCCAGAACTTTCATGTACTCTTCTCACTTAATCCTCATGACTGGCCCAAGGGGCAGGTATCAGGATCCCATTCTACAGACGAGGACCTGGAAACTCGAGGAAGTTAGCTAACTTCCTGGCTGCACCTCGAGACCGAAGCAGAGCCAAGGCATTTAGGTTCTCTGGCTCCAAACCCAGAACCTGACCTGGTGTATCGACCTGGTGAATCGCCCTGGTGAGGTTCTGGGAAGCGGTTTTCTGCTACTCCCTTTTGAGAGCCTTGGCTCAGGGGTTTGGGGAGAAGAGACACCGGAAGGGCCCAGGAAACTGTGTATGGGTGGTGCAGGTAGGGGCAGCTTTGTCAGATGGGGGTGACTCACATCCTAGCCTCCAGCTTTCTGAAACCTCCCTTGTGACTTGGTTTTGAGTTCCTGGTGGTGGCAGCGGAGTCTCCTCCAGGCCAGGGTCTGTGGGGGTGTGTGGAGGAGGTTGGGGGAGGGAAGAGGAGAGCAATGGTCAAAGCTGCTGCTGCCTCCTGGCTAGAGCTGTGGGCTGTTCTGGGCTTGACCCTGTATGGGAAGTGGGAGTTGCCCGCTTTGCTGGGGGCTGGGCCTCTGCCAGGATAAGGGGGAGGGTGCTGCTCCCTGGAGAGTGGGGAGAAATGAGAGTCAGATTTAGGACTGGGCCCACGTCCTGTGTTCGCACTGGGCAGTCCTGCCAGACTACTTTTGGGGTGAAGCCGGCTATCTATCCTCTGCTTTGGGGCCCAGGGGTCTGGGGGCTGCAGTGTGGGACTGTTTCAGCTGCTGGAGGGCCTTTCTGGTGACGGGGCTGGTGAGGCTTTAAGGAGGGCTGGTGACACTGTCCTCTCAGACCTGCCCAGGTCTGGCACTTGTGTCAACTGGGCACCTAACCCCAGAACGGGCCTGGGAAGTCGGGGCTTCTGTAAAAGCCCATCAGCACTGGGCTTCTGCATCCTTTGAGGGCGGGGGGGGCCCCAGGCATGGGAAGTATCGGTGCTGGAGGAGAGAAGGCTGAGGAGACTTGAAGTGACAGAAGGAAAGAGAAGGGACTTAGTTGGTCCCGCTGTTAGCTATAAAGAGGGTAAGGGCCTTGCAGTTTTTCCTCACCCGTGAAGATACAAGGCCGACCAATGCTCTCATGGAACGGATGTGGCTAGACGGGAGGAAGGAATTCCTGTGCGTTAGAAATGAGATAGTGAGTTGAAGAACAAGAGAGAGATGGAGGCTCAGAGTTGACTCTTCTCTGAAGAAGGTGAAGCAGGGCCCCGTGTGCCTGGGGAGGACCGAGAAAGCAGGCAGCTATCACGACCCTTTGGGGTGAATCTGAGGTCTGTTGGGGTCCCTGGGGAAACCCTCAGTCTCGTGCCTTCCAGGAGAAAAGAGACCTGTCCGTGAGAGGGGCAGGTGTCCCTGTGCCGCCAGCTGGCCCAGTCACCCTCGTGAAGAGAAAGAGAAGTGTGTCTGGGGCAGGTCATCGGGGTTTGTGTCCCTGCAAGCGAGACCTTGAGGCCTCTCTCCTGGGACATGGTTGAATCTGGTGGATGTCTGAGGGGGAGGGGCTTGGGCTGCCCCAGTTTCCAGCAACTTCCTTGGCCAAGCCTGAAGAGAAAGTTGGTTGACCACTCCCCTTTGCTCAGCCTCCGGCACCTCAGCCTTTAAAGCCCTCGGGGCAGAGAGCTCAGCTTTCTGTGACCTGCACGGAGTGTGGGTTGGCAGGCCTGCTCTCTGTCTTGCTGTGGATTCTTATCTCAGAGGGGTGAGGGGGGTGAGGGGTGGCAGGCCCAGGGGAGAGTTGGGGCCCTCTGGGCAATGAATATGCTGCTGGTTTGGGGGTGAGGAGGAGGTTGGACTCCCCTCCTTCTTGACTGAAACAGGACTATCTGACTACTGCAAAAAACAACTGGAGAGTTAGAAAAGTCTACTGGGGAAGCCAAGAAACCGAGGCAGCTACCGCAAATATTTGTCCCTTCTCTTCTCTTAGCACCCTCTTGTGTCACAGTCTTCATCTTCGGGGTCTCACGCTCTGTACAGAATACCGAATTTCAACCAAATCGTTTTCCAAATCCTCATTTTCTCCAGCGAAGGCTGAACAGGGGTTAACAGTGGGGGTCTTTCCTGCTCTCCCAGGAGAGGGCTAGGCCACCAGCCTTGTAGCATAAACCCTGGTGAGTCACAGCTGAGGAGTGACACCAGTTGGGGCCATCGGCTGCCCAAGCCCCCGAGGTGGGTGGGGTGGGGGTGGGCAGAGAGGGCAGTCCGCCCTTGTGTATGGAGACACATTGCTGGCATGTTGATGTTTCCTGAGGCTGGGTGAAGTGTTTTTCCACCCCCAGGAGTCCAGGTTCGGGGTCATCTGCCCGTTCGGGATTGTGCTCACTCAGGTCACCAGCAGGGAATGGAGCCCCAGCTGGAGCCCTCTCCGGGGGCGTCCGGAGGCTCCCGGGTCGCGCCACCTGGCCTGGCATTTCCCTCTCCTCCAGGTCTCCCCTTCATCTTCCCACCCTGGGTGTTTGCTTTGGGCAGGAGCCCAGAAGGAAGAAAACAGCCGGCAGCCGGGTCAGCCTGACTCGAGCCAGTCCTGTGGCCACTGCTTGGGTGCCCTCCAGACAGGAAATGAGGGTGTTGCTCCAGAAGCTCCAGATAGGCTCCTGCCTTCTCCTGTCCCCAGGGCCGCCCCTGCTTCAGTCTCTGTCCACTTGGCACGACCACCTTGATGGGGAAGATTATGGCCTGCCCAGGACAACAAATCTGCCGGGGCGGGGGGCGGGGGTTCCTCTCGGAGCCACCAGTCTGTGGGGAGGGGCCTGGCTGGGAAGCCCCGGCCCAGTGAGGGAGGCAGGGCTCTCGGGCGAAGCCGTCCTGTCTCTGTACCTCTCCAGAGTCTGTTTCCATCTGTGCTGCTGGCCAGACCTCAGCTGGAGCCAGAGACGGAGTGGGGGAGGGTGGGGGCTGGCGACCTGCCGAGCCCAGCCTCTGCCCCGGGGCTGCTATGTGGGGAATGTCCATGGGCTGACCACCTGGCTGCGGAAGGCAGCGCATGTGACTGGGGAGGCAGGCTGCACGGCGACCCCACCTGGCCTCCCTTCCTGGGATGTAGACATGGCACTTAGTCCCCAGCCATGCCCCACCCCACCCCTGGGACCCTCATCAGAGGGCTCAGGGTCTGGGTCCCAAGCCTGGCTGCCGGCCACCTTGCCCAGACTGTCTCTGCTGGCCTCCTCCTCCCCCATTTCTTTGCTTCCTTAATGGAAGGATGCTTGCCTGCATCTTTCCGGCCCACAGAGGGCTTCCATGGTCACTACTGTGTTCGGTCCACACAGCGGTCCAAAGAAGCACAATCGTCTCCACTTTGTGGGTGAGGGGCATGAGGTTTAGGGACATGGCGTGATGGCCCATGGGCACCCAGCCAGTGGGGGGGCCGAAGCCCCTCTCCCGACTCCACGCTCTCCCACACTGCCCATGGCTCCCTTTCTCTCTCTGTCTGAGCCCATGATTTGAGTCTGCAAAGGGCCCAGCCTCTGGCCCGAGGAGCCTCCGGGCCCGCCCAGCCTGCTCCTCCAGCCTGGTTCCCGCCCCGCCTGGCGGCCTGCGCCTGGCCTTGTTTCCAGGTGTCTCACTGACACTTGGCACCTGCAGCGCAGCCCAGCAGTGCCTGTCACGGACAGTGGGTGCTGGTAGGAGCGGGAGCCTGATGTCACTCTGGTGGGAGTTATTTTTAATGCCAGGGCTGGGCCATATTCTGCCAGGATAGCCTTGGATTCAGGGTGCCCAGTGCCAGCCTGCTGGATAGGCTGTGCCGAGAAGGAAGCAAGAATGAAGGGGAAGAGGACGGCGGCCCGATAGATTCCTCCGCAGTGTGGACTGGTGGGGAAGGCTCCTTCACACACCCTCCCCAGGGCCCTGTCTCCTCTCTTCCTTCCCTTGCGCTGCCCCCCACCCCACCCTGTGGCCTCTTCCTCCTGCGATGCCAAGAATAGCGTGGGCTGCTGGAAACAAAGGCCCCCCTTCAGCTCAGAAAACCGCCCTGTGTCTGGCTCTGCCCGTCTCTGTCCAGGGCGCGAGGGCAGGGCCCGCGTCTGTCTCGCCCACTTCCACCCTGGTGCTGTCCAGGGGCACTGGCCTGTCTCCTCCAGGTCCAGGGTGGAGAGCGGTGAGACCGAACTGGGTGCGGCCCTCTCCGCCCTGGGAACTGCAAAAACAGCACTTTTGTTTCTTATGGGAGAATTTCCCTGGCTCTCCTGGGAAGTAGGTGGGAGAAGGTGGGGCTGTTTGTCCGTCCCACCTGAGGTCTGAAGTCTGTCTTTCCAGCCTTCCTGTTGTGGGAATTGCTCTCCCGTGATCTGGTGTGTGACCTTTCTGAATTGCTTTTTGGTTCTGCCCACCCTCGGCCTCCTCTTGCCTGTCACGGCAGTCCCCGGCTCCTTGTTCCTAGAATCCTGGACGCCAGCATTCCCCTGAGACAGAAGCACAGAGGGGAAAAAGAATTGGCCAAGGACGCTCAGCGAGTTGGTGGAGGAGCTGGGACTAAACCTGGGAATGCCTGTTTTCCCAGCCTGTGCTCGGCCTCCAACCTTTGACCTCAGCTGCTGCTTCTCTTGGTGAGGGGGCTCAGCCCCTCCCCTCTCCTTGACCCCAGGGGTCCTTCTTTCCCTGGCTCCCCCTGCAGGAGCCAGGGGAGCAGCCCCGGTTAGTGACAGAGGCTGGTCTGCAGTGAGGCTGACCTGTGTCTGAGCAGAGCGCCCCCGCGTCCTCAGGGTCCAGCCTCAATTTCTTCACCTGGAAACTGGGAGTAATAAAATGCCTGCCAGGGTTGCTTGGAGGGAAGAATGAGGTTCATTCGATAGTAAAGGCAGGAAGATGCCCCCTGTCTTAGGGACCCTCTGATCTCTGTGAGGACTGTGGTCCCCTTGGGCTGGCGGGGGGCATGCAGAGGAAGCGTCCCTCCTGTGCCAACCTTGGGCAGCAGGCAGGTGAAGGGATGGCCCCCGTGGTGCTGGGCGAGGCCTGCCAGCTTCTGGCTGGAAGCACCAGGGGTAGGCAGTTGCCTCTGCAGGGGCGGGGGGCTTTTCCAACTGTGGTGGTGGGTGTTTTGACCATCAGGCCCAGAGATGCCCCGCTTGTCTCCGAGTAGACTTGGCAGAAACTCACTGTCCAGGCGTTGGCTCAGCCATCCTCCTGGCCGAGGGGTATTTATTTACAGCGCTAATGCAGCGTATTTCCCGAGGCAGCCTCACCTTCCTTCTCCTGGCTCCACGACAGGCATGCGCCTCCCCAACTCTCCTGTGTTCCCTCTCTCCAGGGAGGGCAGGCGCGCGGGCAGGGCGATGTGGTTGGGGGGGCCGGGGGCTCCCCCTGAAGGCTACACTTGGTCAGTGCCTGGGAAGCGGCTGGCACATCTGGTGGCATCGAGCCGGCTGCCTGGTGATCTGGGCCTGCTTCTGTTCAGCAGCCCGAAACTCTGAGTCACGCAGAGTGATGTGATGGGGGAGGGGAGGAGGCTATGGGAGCCGCTCTGGCTCCTGCCGCTGCCCGTTCCAGGTGTGCTCTGGGCCGGGGGAGGAGCCAGGCATCACCATAAAAGGCAGTGAAACCCGAAGGGTCCTTCGTCATCTTTTCTCGGGGAGGGTGGCACCAGCCAGGCATCCCTGGGAGGACAGATCCCTGGTGATCTGGGCTGCTGGGGTGGGGCCAGGCTGCACTGGCCATCCCTCCCTCGTTCTCACCCGGTCCCCCCACACAGCGGGTTTAAGGTGCTGGGTGCTACCCAGCCACAGGGGTGGACCAGCCCGTAGTCTTTTTGCTGACAGAGACCACACTGGGTCTGCAAGGCTGCAGACTTGGGTGTCACTCATGCTTGTACCTGGTCCCAGCTCTGCCATTTCGTGCTGGGCCGCCTTGCCTGGTGGGGGCCTCAGTTCCCACATCTGTGAGTGAGGAAGCAGAGTGTGTGTTTTGAGACCCGCTTGTGAGGATGGTGTGTTGGTGGAAGGTCTGACACCAGGTGAGCCCTCACTTGAGCCTGGCTTCCCCGACAGGGAGCCAGACAGCAGGTGGGGATTCGCCTCCCTGGGACCGAGTAGGGCCCAGCTCTTCACTGCCCTCAAGTGGCCCAAGTCTCTGCAGAGAGAGGGAGGGGTGCCTGCCTCGCTTCTCATCCCTGGCCTGGGCTGGAGGAGGCCAGGAGGTGTGCACACACCTGTAGGGGAGAGGCAGTGCCGACGCACGGCCGCTGTCCCCAACATCTGTCCCCACTGTGAGCCGGGCACCACGCTGGGTCCTTTACAAATATGGTCCTCACGACAACCTGCTGGGGAGGTGGTGCTACCCCACTTTACGGATGGGGACACTGAGGCTCAGCGGGCAGGTGGATCACCCTGGTAGCACGTGGCTGAAATCTGAAGCTGTCAGTGGGACTCAGAATTCTGGACAAGGTTTCCAGGGGCTGGGGTGCTGGAGAGACGGGGACTCTCAGGCCCTGGGCCTCCGGGGCCACTTGCCATCCTGCACCGTCTGCAGAAGTGAGACCCTGAGGGACCCTGGGCACCTCTGGCTGCTTTCAGCAGCCTCCCCAGCTTCCCAGAGAAGACTTTCTCACTGCTTCCCTGTCTGACCAGCCGGCTCCTGGTGCAGTGACCTCCAGCAGCTTTCCCAGAGAGCCCCAGTGGGTTGGGGGGAGGGGTCTGCGGGACCCCAGGAGCTGTTGGAGGCCTTGAGTGCTTCCCCTCTGGGGGTGTTGGGAAGGGTCAGTAAGGCAGGGGAGACCAGGGCTGGGTCGGGGCATCTAGCTTTTTATTGCCCTACCCCCCATGGGGTTCACCCCATTCTGGCTGGAGGTCACAGGCGCAAGCCCAGGACTCATGCGTGGATATCCCTCCCTGGGCCTGGTGCCCTTGCAGCCCCCAGCTCCCTCACTGCAGCCCCTGGGGCCCTTGGGCTTGCCTTGGGAGTAAGAGGCAGAGGGCAAGCTGGGGGCTAGGCCAGCCAATGGGATGCCCCAACGGGGCCAGCTGATTTCTTGACCCTTCTTTGTGTCCCCAGCAGCTACCATGGATGTGATGAACCTGATCGAACAGCCCATCAAGGTGACGGAGTGGCAGCAGACGTACACCTATGACTCGGGCATCCACTCGGGCGCCAACACCTGCGTGCCCTCGATCAGCAGCAAGGGCATCATGGAGGAGGAGGAGGCCTGCGGGCGCCAGTACACGGTCAAGAAGACCACCACGTACACCCAGGGCGTGCCTCAGAGCCAAGGTCGGGAGCCCCGGGTACTGTTCCTTGGGAATACTCCAGCAGAGTCTTGGGCCCTGCAGGGGTTCAGGGTAAAAGGACGCAGACTCTAGGGCCTCCCAGTCTGAAGGAAGAGGCACAGTTGTCTTCGGTTGCCCCCACCTGGGAGGGAGGCAAATTCTACCTCGTGAGCCTCTGGAATGGAGGGGAGGGACAGGTCCCGCCCACCGGTCTGAAGTAAGAGATATGGTCTTTGCCTTCCGCCCATTTACAAAATGATGGGGGGGGGGTGTTACCTTCACCCTCCGAAACCCAGGGGCTGTAGAAATTCATCGTCCTTCTGTTCTAGGACCTTCAAGGTTGATGGGGAGGCCAAGCTCCAGCCCTCAGGGAGCCCCAGTCTGGAAGAGGAGGTGCAGTTCTCAAGCCTGAGAGCTCCTGGTGGGGGGCGGGGAGGCATCAGGACTGGCAAGCTCATGCCGACACGGAAATGGGCTGGGGCCAGGTGGTGAAGTGACGGAGCCAGCCCTGGGGGTTAGGGATACAGATGCCCCACCAGCGTGCAGGTGGGAGACCCAGGTCGAGGTCTCCTCCCCAATTAATTGGAGGGTGGAAACTCTGCCTCCCTCTCCCTGGGGCACCCGCCCCGGCCAGGGCAGGGCTGCCTGGGAAGCCTGGGTAGCTGTTTATGAGACTCCCGGGTCCACCCAGGAGGAGGAACCTGGAGTCTGAGCTAAGGATCCGTTTTTGGCTTTCTGAAACCGGCTGTCCTGACTTTGCCTCTGATCAGCTGTCTGTCACTGGGTGTCTCCTGCCTCTGAGGCTTGATTTGCCTGTCCATGTAATGGGGGAATTGCCTCCTTCGGGGATGATGGGAGTATAATTAGAATCAGGAGATTTCAGGGGTGAAGGGAAGCAGGTTGTCTCATCTGACCTTGACCCGGTTGTTAAGGGAGGGGCCCAGAGTCGAGGTTTGGGCTCTGGAGTCGGATTGTCTGAGTTCAGATCCCAGCGTGGGTTCCTGTAACTTCTCTGTGACTCAGTTCTTCCATCTATAAAGTGGAGATAATAATAGTACTTACCTTGTAGAGTTGTAAGATTAAATGAGAAAATACAGGAAAAATGCGTAATTCACTGCCAGGTACACAATAAATCCTCCAAAGGTGTTAGCTGTGCCTACTAATAACAGCAATCACCAACGTGTTTGCAGTGGGATGTGCCAGACACACGAATCCTTTCCAGGGCAGTTCACGACTATTATCTCATTTAATTCCCATAAGAATTCCCTGTGGTAGGCGGAACAGATGGTGTTCTCACAGATGACCTAACAGGTGGTGGTGACCTCCCCAAGGGCACTGGTTAGAGGCAACATTTTAGGTGGGGTGCTGGGCCTTTGGTCAGATTGGGAGGCAGCCTAGAGAATCCCGGGGGGCTCTTTGCACAGCCCACCCTGTTCTCCTTCTTGGCCTCTTCTCAGCCTTCTGCAGCTCAGTCCATGTCCTTTGGCCCCTAGGTGACCTGGAGTACCAGATGTCCACCACGGCCCGAGCCAAGCGGGTGCGGGAGGCCATGTGTCCCGGCATGGCAGGGGAGGACAGCTCACTACTGCTGACCACCCAGGTGGAGGGGCAGACCACCAACCTGCAGCGGCTGGCCGAGCCGTCCCAGCTGCTGAAGTCAGCCATCGTACATCTGATCAACTACCAGGATGATGCTGAACTGGCCACCCGGGCCCTGCCGGAGCTCACCAAACTGCTTAACGATGAGGACCCGGTCCGTGAGGGGCCTAGCTGGGGTGGGGGCAGACAGGGGAGGGAGAGGACAGGTGTGCACAGAGGGGAGGGTCCTACCCGGGACAGAGGGAGGTCACTGACCCAGAGCCTCATCAGCAGGGAGAGCTTGACCTAGGTCCCCATGAGCTTTGTGCAGGGGGTCCCCTGGTCACCTCCCTCTCACAGTGGCAGCTGGACTTGGCAGATCTGCTCACTTCCATCCTTGTGTCCACCCCTCCAGGTGGTGGTGACCAAGGCAGCCATGATCGTGAATCAGCTGTCAAAGAAGGAGGCGTCGCGGCGGGCCCTGATGAGCTCGCCGCAGCTGGTGGCCGCTGTCGTGCGTACCATGCAGAACACCAGCGACCTGGACACGGCCCGCTGCACCACCAGCATCCTGCACAACCTTTCCCACCACCGCGAGGGGCTGCTTGCCATCTTCAAGTCTGGCGGCATCCCCGCCCTGGTTCGCATGCTCAGGTACCTACGTGGGGCTCACGGTGGGGGCCCAGGGCCTCACTGACCTGGCCTCCCCCTCCCTTCCCTGGGCTTCCACATGACATTCACTGAGCACCTACTATGTGCCAGGTGCAGAACCACAGCCAGTCTTGGTAGGTAGCTGGTCATGTCACGAGCAGGTTAGGGATGAGGCCACAGTGCATTCTTGGGCAGCGGGTGTCTGACACTGTTCAGACCTCTGAGAAGCTGCTGACTGTATAGCAGGGCTGACGGACGGGTGCAGTTGGGCTGTTGTGAATGAAGGGAAGACTGTTCCCTCGCCACCTTCATCTTTCTGGCCTCCCAATGTTGATTGGCCGCTTTTCTCTTCCCCGTGCTGGGTGGTGAGTTCCTCGGGGGTAGACCGTGGTCTTACTCCCTTCCGAGCCCCTTGCAGGCCTATCTGGCATGTGGTTTCCATGTAGTAGTTACTCTACATGGTAGGGACAGGTATCAAGGGGACCTACCCTCTGTTCGGCTACAGGCTGGGAGCCTAGGAGCAGGAGAGGTTGTGGTCCCCGTGGGGAGAGGGCAGGTGCTGTGTGCCCTGTGCGTAAATGTGGGCTGGGTTCAGGGACGATCAGATGATAGCCAAGGGCGGTTTCCACGGGGGTGTTGTTGCCGGAGAAGGCTTGTGCAGGGCCTGACATTTACGTCAGGGCCCTGGGACCCGACTCACTCGAGCCTCTGCCCACCACCCCAGCTCCCCCGTGGAGTCGGTTCTGTTCTACGCCATCACCACGCTGCATAACCTGCTTCTGAACCAAGAGGGCGCCAAGATGGCGGTGCGCCTGGCCGACGGGCTGCAGAAGATGGTGCCGCTGCTCAACAAGAACAACCCCAAGTTCCTGGCCATCACCACCGACTGCCTGCAGCTGCTGGCCTATGGCAACCAGGAGAGCAAGGTGGGCCCTCTCTACCCCCAACCAGGACTCACTGTCCCCTCGTTCCATCCTTCCGTCTCTCTGTGGCCTCAGACTGCCGCCTCCTGACCACTTTTAGGTTAAATATGTATGTAGGTGCAGTTATTTTACTACATAGCTATTTTGAGGATAAGGAGAAGGAAAAAAACCCATTATTCTCCCACAGCCGTTGTTATTTTGATGGGCTTCCTCTGGTGCTGACTTGTGGGCATTTTATACGTAGCTGTCGTCGCAGCAAAGGTATAGCTGCATTAGTTTTCTACGTGACATTAAACACATTTTTTTTGTTGTATTGTCCTCAGAATCACCCTCTATAATGGCAAATAGCATTTCATTCCGTGGCCACCCCAGATTTATTTTGAGGGAAGGCACCCAATTGCTCCTGATGTTCCACCTTCGTAGACAATGCTGGAACGAACATCTTTGGGCACAGAGCTGTTCCCAAAGAGTGGGAAATTTTCATCAGCAGGGCTAACGTTTTTAATATTTCTAGGCTTTTCGCCCAATTGGCAGATTGCTTTCCAAACTGATTGTGTTATTCACAGTGTCATCGGTGGCGATGTTTATTCATACACTTTCACCTCGTCCTTGCCAGCACTGTGTCTTATCCTGTTTTCAAGGTTTTGGCTTATTTAATAGTCACAGTCTCTTCAGGTCTTAGCTGAAGTCCAGTAATGGCAGCTCAGTCAGGCCCCTTTCCCTTCCCTGTTCGTTGTCACGCTCCGTCTTGTTCCTTGTCACACTCCCTGTCTGCCACACACTCATCCTGCCCCTCTCCTCATAGCTCATCATCTTGGCCAACGGAGGACCCCAGGCCCTCGTGCAGATCATGCGCAACTACAGTTATGAGAAGCTGCTCTGGACCACCAGCCGCGTGCTTAAGGTGCTGTCGGTGTGTCCCAGCAATAAGCCTGCCATCGTGGAAGCTGGTGAGGAACGTGGCCTGTGATGGAGGCCCGTGGTGGGGGGGGCCTGGTCTAACGGCTCGGCTTGGTGAGCTGTGCTCCCCTGTGGCTGACGAGACCCTTGTCCCCCACCGCAGGTGGGATGCAGGCTCTGGGCAAACACCTGACGAGCAACAGCCCCCGCCTCGTGCAGAACTGCCTCTGGACCCTGCGCAACCTCTCAGATGTGGCCACCAAGCAGGTGAGGAAACGGTTCGGGCCTGAGTTCCCCCTTTGACCCCCTTGTCCTCCTGTCTTACTGTGTCCAGCCTCCAGCCTAGGTCTGACCCTAGGAGTCCTGGGAGGCCTCAGGCCTCTAAATCTTGCCCTGTTGTGGCAGAGGCTGGAAGTGCCCCGGTGGCCCTCACCCCTTTAGCTTGAGGCTCTGATTGCTATTGGGAACTCGGGAAGGGGAATCAGTGAAGGGGGCTGCTTCTCTAAGCTGGGTTTCACAGGGCACCAGGGGAACAGCTTTGACCTGGACCCCGGGGCGGGGAGCAACAGGGCGCTAAGAGACAGCTGGGAGGCCCCAGTGGTGAAAAACACAGTTTGAGGGGGAAAAAAACCCAAACAGTTTCAGGACACATCTCTTTGTCCTTCCTTACAACCTGACTATCATTCCTAAGAGCCCCATCCACAGGCTGTTTTGTGAGCACCGGCCATGGGCTGGACTCTCGGACATCCTCTCAGTCCCCCTCCCAGGACTGGAGGCAGAGGGTGGGGCGGGTTGTTCAGATGGAGAAACAGAGGCTCGGGAGTTAACTAAGGCCCTTGGTCACGGCTAAGAAACGGCAGGGTGGGATGTGAACCCAGGACTGTCTGTGCCCAGAGCCCGGGTCTTCCTGTTCCACCACATGCCCCCAACCCCTAGGGGGAGCGAGGCTTCCTGAAAGCGGATTTGGCCTGGGGATCCCCGAGGGGGCCGCCAGATCCAGAAGGGTAGAAGCACGTAGAAATGGGTCTGCTGGGCCACTGAAGCCTGCGGCCTCCTCCTCAGGCTCCTCCTGGCCTGGGGGCTGCCGCCCTTGGCCTGAGTGGGACTCTGCCTGCTTCTGAGCATTCGGAGGAGGAGCCGGGGGCTGGAAGAAAGAGAGTGGAGCTTAGAGACAGGCCTGGGTTCAGATCCTGCTGGCCCCACTGTGGGTCCCAGGGCAAGCCACACAGTCTCTCTGTCTCACTCGCCCACAGGGGGGCGCTGCTCTCACAGGCATCAGCAGGATCACAGGGATGAAGGTGCCCTGGTGCAGAGGCAGGGCCCTTTGCCGTTATCAGCTGAGTGGGCTTCAGACCGCCATCCCCCCCACCCCGACCCCAACCATCAGGTCATCTCTCTCCCATGGGCCACACACGGGAGCCGTTGGGAGTGCCTCTCACACATCACTGCCTTCCCCCGACCCTAGGAGGGACTGGAGAGCGTGCTGAAGATTCTGGTGAACCAGCTGAGCGTGGACGACGTCAACGTCCTCACCTGTGCCACAGGCACGCTGTCCAACCTGACGTGCAACAACAGCAAGAACAAGACGCTGGTGACGCAGAATAGCGGCGTGGAGGCTCTCGTCCACGCCATCCTGCGCGCCGGCGACAAGGACGACATCACGGAGCCTGCCGTCTGCGCCCTGCGCCACCTCACCAGCCGCCACCCCGAGGCCGAGATGGCCCAGAACTCCGTGCGCCTCAACTATGGCATCCCGGCCATTGTCAAGCTGCTCAATCAGCCCAACCAGTGGCCACTGGTCAAGGTACAGTCGCCGCTGTGGGGGGGTTAGTGCAGGGAGGGAGCGCCCCGCGGCCAGGATTGGGTGCCTAGACAAAGCTGCTGTGAGGAGAGGCCCTGAGAGAGAAGTTTGTTCCTTTCTCATGGTATGGTTTAGACCTACACAGCCGCTCTGCTCCTGGGAGCCAGAATCTTTTTTCTTGTAGCTCGGCCACCCCCAGTGGCTTGTGGGATGTGTCATTAAACAGCAGGCTTTGACTTGGTAGGCTTTGGTGAGATTCTGCATTTTCTTTTTTAAAAAACATTTTTTTTATTTATTTTTAGAGAGGGAGAGAAACATCAATGTGTGGTTGCCTCTCAAGCACCCCCTACTGGTGACCTGACTTGCACCCTAGGTGTGTGCCCTGACTGGGAATTGAACCAGCGGCCCTTTGGTTCATAGGCCACTGCTCAATCCACCAAGCCATAGCAGCCAGAGCAGATGCTGCATGTTCTAACAAGCTCCTGGGTGTTGCTGCTGGTCCACAGAGCTCACTTTTTTTTTTTTTTTTTTTTTAAGAGAGAGGGGAAGGGAAGGAGAAAGAGAGGGAGAAAAACATCAATGTGTGGTTGCCTCTCACATGGCCCCTCTGGGCACCGGGCCCGCAACCCAGGCATGTGCCCTGACTGGGAATCGAACCATGACCCTTTGGTTTGCAGCCCACGCTCAATCCACTGAGCTACACCAGCCAGGGCCAGAGCTCACTTCTTATTGGAGAGGATCCAAACAAGAGAGTTGTGCTCACAGCAGTGGTTGGGCTGTGTCATTCCTCCCAATGCATTCTGGTCCCAGAAACCTGGGGGGGCAGTGACCAGGAAGTGGGACACGTTACTGTAGCCCACACCCTGGAACTCGGTCATTTGGCTACATGTAGGCACAAAGGGACTAGCAGTGTGTCAGAGGACCAGGTGTCTGTTAACTCAGGAGTGATGCTGAAAAGGACAAGGGATTGGAAGGATTCTGCGGGACACCTGGTACCTGCCGCAGGGAATCCTGGGTGTGAGGGGGCAGGGCCTTCTCAGGAGAGCCAGCTAGCTCTAGCTACATTTTAGACAATTTAACGGGACAGAGAAGAATGACTATAAGTGATTATGTACATTTTTAAAAAAAATTCATAGTGAGACTAAAAAGGGCAGCTCGTGGCCCTTCGTTGGGCTTGATGCCTGCTGCGAGCCCGAGGTGGGGAGGGGTCTGCATCCTGACCCAGCAGCTAACTGACAGGTGACTGTGGCGGCTCGTCTGCCCTGTGCTCATGTCCCCACTGCTCACACAGCTTTCATCCCTGCCCCCCTGGCTTCTTGTTTTGAGGATCAAATTAGATGATAAATTGCCTTGCAAGCCTTGCAAGACCCTGAGGGACTCTCGGAGGGCAGAGTGCCTCCTGAGAGTCGGGGGACCCTGGGGAGGAGATCACAGCCCTGCTGGGGATGGATTTCTGTGTGAGCATCACCAAGGGAGGAGGCTTTGGGCTCGACTGTAGGGAGGTCTCCCTGATAATCAGCGTTTGGGGTAAGGGCATGGGGCTGGCAGAATGTTCTGAATATAGTATCATTTTAGCAGGGGCTATTAGAGTAGACAGATGAGAATTCACAGATCCTAAGGAATAAGGGACATGGGATGGGGTAGGCTTAATCTCCGGAGACCTTCAAGCGCATCTATATCCAGCTCGGGGGACAGAGAGATGACAGGGCAGGAGGAGATGTTGCTGGGAAACTGGGGTCCTCCAGACACTCAAGAAACAACCCTGACTGTGGTCCCTTTTCTTGCCAGGCAACCATCGGCCTGATCAGGAACCTGGCCCTGTGCCCAGCCAACCATGCCCCGCTGCAGGAGGCGGCGGTCATTCCTCGCCTCGTCCAGCTGCTGGTCAAGGCCCATCAGGATGCCCAGCGCCACGTGGCTGCAGGCACCCAGCAGCCCTACACGGTGAGCGGGCTGGTGGTGCCTGTGGCTGCCCTCCCTGGGGGCAGGATGGCCTCTGTGTGCACATGTGTGCACACGAGTATGTACACTCGGGGAGGCAAGTTACAACCAATACCCCTCTAAGGACCAGCGAGGTTTTGTCAAGAGTGTTGGGGGCTGTGAGGTCACGTCCCAGGGTCGCCTGTTGCCATGGCTCAATGCGCCCTCTTGTGCAGGATGGTGTGAGGATGGAGGAGATTGAGGAGGGCTGCACTGGAGCCCTGCACATCCTCGCCCGGGACCCCATGAACCGCATGGAGATCTTCCGGCTCAACACCATCCCCCTGTTTGTGCAGGTGAGTCTGGGCAGGTGGGCAGGAGTGGGTTCCCCGACCCCTGCTGATCCCCACTGCTGAGCTGGGAAGGTTGTCAGCCACGGGTCCGGTGATGGATGTGGCGTGGTGATTGTCTTGCTTTGTAGCATTTCCTTCCTTCCTTCCTTCCTTCCTCCCTCCCTCCCTCCCTTCCTTCCTTCCTTCCTTCCTTCCTTCCTTCCTTCCTTCCTTCCTTCCTTCCTTCCTTCCTTCCTTCCTTCCTTCCTTCCTTCCCTCCCTCCCTCCCTCCTTCCTTCCTTCTTCAAGTATCCGTGTGAACTCACAGATCTTTAGGAAAAGTTTTTTAGTAATACAGAAAATGGTTCACGCTATGTCAGATGGAAAGATAGGGTAACAGATGACTGAAATATACCGACGTGTTAACAGAGGCTGGGTCAGTCTGGGTGGGGATTTGTGGCTGGCTTTCTTTTCCGGTTATTCATGCTTTTCTTAGACTTTCTTTGCTTAGACAAGTATGAGCTTGGGTTACGTCCAGAAAGGGGAGGCAGGGGTGGGCAGGGCTCTGCGGTGCGCTACCTGCCAGCCTTACCCCACCCCGCACCCCCTCCCCGCAGCTCCTGTACTCGCCGGTGGAGAACATCCAGCGTGTGGCTGCTGGGGTCCTGTGCGAGCTGGCCCAGGACAAGGAGGCAGCTGACGCCATTGATGCTGAGGGGGCCTCGTCCCCACTCATGGAGCTACTTCACTCCCGCAACGAGGGCACTGGTGAGAGGCTATGCTGGGGGTTGGGGGGCGAGGGAGGGGCCGGGCCTTGTCCCCTGTGTCCCCACCCCCCTCCACCGAGCCTGGATGGAGGCAGGTGCCTGACGGGGCCTTTCCCCTCTGCTCAGCCACCTATGCCGCAGCTGTCTTGTTCCGAATCTCCGAGGACAAGAACCCAGACTACCGCAAGCGCGTGTCCGTGGAGCTCACCAACTCCCTCTTCAAGCATGACCCGGCCGCCTGGGAGGCCGTGAGTGTCCCGGTGGGCCGGGGACGGCACTTTCATGGGGGACCGGCCATCCTGGCAGCGTCATAGGTTTTAATTTTTCAGTTGGGTCATTTAGGACGATTCTCAGGAGGTGGGAAGAGTAGGTTGAACCGCCTTTCTGTTTTTGACCAACCCGAATGGCAATTTAATTTTGCCCACACTAATATAAAGTGTTGAGGCAGGACCCAGCCTGCAAACCAGGCATGTGCCCCAACCAGGAATTGAACCGGCAATCTTTGGGTGTGCAAGCCAGTGCTCAATCCACTGAGCCACACCAGCCAGGGCCTGGCAGCTATTCTTGAGTCTTTTCCCTTCCAGTCCCCTTCCCGGGGCTGTTATTCTGTGGGTGCCCCCAAGCACGACTGGTGGGACCCTTCCCCCTGGCAAGGTGCCTGCGGAGAGGAGGCGATCAGGGTACTGGGTAGCCCCACTTCATCTTCTGTCCCCACACAGGGCCTTGGCTTCTCCCCTGGCCCCCTTCATAGAAGCATCTCTAGTCACCCACCCGCAGCCCCCGTTTTCCGCCCTCCCCACCCCTCAGTCTCTCCGTCTCCTTCCCCAGGCCCAGAGCATGATCCCCATCAATGAACCTTATGCAGATGGTAAGTGGGCGCAGCGTTCTCAGGGCCCTGGGGAGCGGGGTGGGGGCGTGGGCGTGTGAGTGGGGGTCACTGTGTCTCCAGGGCCAAAGGCCCACAGCAGCTACTGTGTAGTGTCCACACGAGCTCCTGCCCAGGTCCCTTGACGTGGAGTTTAGGGAAGAGGGTCAGGCCCCCCCGGGGTCAGGCAGAGGTAGAGGAGGCGGCTGAGGGCTGTCCAGGCCTCCCCACCGGGTGGCCTGCGGACCCTGGACAGCGTCCCCCTTCTCCTTCCCAGACATGGATGCCACCTACCGCCCCATGTACTCAAGTGACATGCCCCTGGACCCCATGGAGATGCACATGGACATGGACGGGGACTACCCCATCGACACCTACAGCGACGGCCTCCGGCCCCCCTACCCCACTGCGGACCACATGCTGGCCTAGCCGGCTCGACCTCAGTAAGGCACTTCCCGCTTTGCAGCCTCCCTGCTGCTTGCGGGCTGCTGAGGCCCGCTTTCCCTTCCCTCCGGGACCTCTCCTCCCGGAGGCCCTCTCATGTGTCTGTTGACACTCTGGCTCCTTGTGGAGAGGAGTGTGGGGCCTTTTCCTTTGAGCTCCCCCACGGGAGGTGTGCCTGGGCCTGCCTTGATCCTCTCACCTTGGCTGGGGCAGAGTCCTGCCCCTTCCGTGGGTGGTGGGTGGGTGTCGTGGGAATGGCACAAGCTTGTAGGGGACACAGGCCTGCCCTGAACCCTCTGTGTCTGTCCCACCCCCCAGGTGCGGCTCCTCATCGGAGAGACTCTCGGTGCAGATGATGGGGCAAGACAGAAAAGTGCCTGAGCCTGGGGGGCCGGGGCCGTGACTTCCTGCCGAACCCCGTGCCTCCATAGGGTCTTTCTTGGGATGGTGACCTGCTCCTGCTTTTCTCCTCTGGGCTGTGGGCCCACGGTGGCCCGATGGCCCTTCCCAACCCTGTGGCCCTACCACCGAAGCTTTAGATTCTGTCCCCCAGCAGTGCCCGGCCCCTGTCCCGGCTGCCTGGGTCTCCAGCTGCCCCGGCCCACAGGGCTTTGGTTCTGTTTCTGGGTCTGGTTTTCTCACTGAACTCCGCCTGACCAATTGTCCTGAACCCCTAGGGTCTCCAGGATCCAGGTTCAAGGCCCAAAGCCCTAGAATCCAAAGCTCCCCTTGAGAAGTTCAGGGGCAGTGATGTGGAGAGTGAGTCCCCCGCTCCAGGACCCTGCCCATCTCTCTCCCCAGGGTGCTCAGTTGGCTTTGGCCCCCTCCCAGGGGGGGCTCCGGGGACAGCTCCCTCACACCCCCGTCCTGCCCTCACGACTGCTCTACCTGACCTGAGAAGTGCTCTTGGCTGACCCCTCTGGTGTGCGGTGAGGGGCTTTCTCCTCCCCTTCCTCTTTCAACCCACCCCCTAACCTCTTGCACATGGGTAGGGGGGCTGGCCCTTTCGGAGAGTTTTATTATCGCTTTATGTTTTTGGTTATTGGTTTTTTGTATAAACCAAAGCAATGAAAATAAAACTAACACACAGATCCAGTGGAGGCTGTTTGGGGGCATGGGGTGGGGAGACGGGGGCTTTCTTAGCAGCCTTGTGGCCTCCTTGGCTGGATCCCAAGTGTCCTCACAGCCACCTTGTTTGCGGGAAAGACACGTGGAGAGAGGGGGGTTGGAGAACGGAACGTTTAGGGAGACAAGTCAATTTAATTTAATACAAACCCATAGGGCTCCAACTTGGAACCTTAGGAGGCTTAGAGGGGCTGAGAGGTGACCTTCAGGGACACCAGGCCTCACTGTTTCCTGTGCGCCGCCGCCTCACTGGCTTCTCGGCCTCCAGCCCTGCCCCTCTGGCCTGAATGTACATATGGTGGATTTCTCCTGGGCCTAACGCTCCCTGTGGCCCGTGGCTTGGAGTCCAGGCCCCTCTGTGGTCTGCAGAGGCTGGAGACCCACTGGCCCCGCCCCCTCATTCTGCATCCTCCACATTGGTTCCTGCCTCCTGATTTTTGTCTGTGCTGTTCCCTCTGCCTGGAATGCCCTCACCTGCTCACCCATTGGGATCCATTTCAGCCCTCGCTCCAGGACCTCCCTGCTCCCATCCAGACGGAGCTGCTGCCCCTTCTCTGCTCCATGGTGCCCTGTGCATGGCCATCATCCCACTTGTCATGCTGGTGTGACTGTGAGCTGATGAGACAGTCCCCCAACCGCATCTTCAAATTCCCCCTCCTGGGGATGGCTAGTTACTGCACACCCGCCAAGCCTGAGACCTCTGGCTCCCATTCTCCTGCTGGGCCAGTTGCTGCATTTCTGTTGCCTGGAGCTCGGGCAGTGGAGGGAGGCCATGACCTTGCTGCACAGACGTGGTGCCGGGAAGAGGGCAGGGAGCCCCTCCGGGAGGCAGCCAGGAGGTGTAGGCAGGCGGTGTACGTGGCTGAGCTGAGCACTACTGAGTGGAACCATGGGACAGGAGGGGACAGACGTTTCAGAGGTCTTGTAACAGTGCACTTTCTCTGCACTCTGTTCAGGAGGGCCTTAGTCTGTTCTGGCTGCTATGACAAATTACCATAGGCTGATGGCTTAAACGACACACATGTCTTAGTTTGGGAGGCCAGAAGTTCAAGATCTGGGTGTCAGCAGACTCAGGGTCTGGCGGGAGCCCACTCGCTGGCTTTCAGGTCAGCGTGGTCCTGTGGCCTTTCTGTGGTGCATTCTCCTAAGAGACAGCGGGATCTCTCTCTCTCATAAGGGCGCTGAGCCCATCGTGAGGGGTCACCCTCATGACTTCGTCATAACTATGTCCTGAAGGCCCTGCCCCGAAATACCATCACACTGAGGCTCCAACATATGTGTCTGGAGGAGCATAAACATTCAGTCCATAAGGGGACCCCGGCAGAAAACACTGAGCTTGGAGGATTTGGGAAAGAGACAGATTGCAAAGGGTCTGGTGAGGCCAGTGAAAGACCTCTCCTCGCTCTCCCTGGCCAGTCTTTCCAAAAGAGGACTGGAGACAACTGACAAGGAAGGGTTGCTCCCTAAAATTTAAGAGCAGGCAGCGAGGCACCCATGTTAAGGGTCAGTGCTAGTCATGACAGCTTCATATCAGGGGCTGAGCATCCTGGTAGCCTGGCCAAAAAGGGAAACAAGTTCATCCCAATGGAGTGAGTTGGCTGATTCTTCAGTTGTCAAGAAGGATCTGTCTGAGACTTGTGACCTTGAGAAAGTTCAATTCACTTATCTGAACCTCAGTTTCCTCACCTATGAAATGGGTATAATAACTGCCTACTGAATGTGAAAATGAGATGAGAAAGCAGAGGGATGCCAGGAAAAAGAAGAACTTCTACTCTACCTACCCAGGGACATAGCTGGATATTGGCTGGAAGTTGTCACATGACCCTCCCTTATTGCCTGGGAAGCTGGGAAATCGAAAAGGCTTCAGCTGCACACATTGTCCCCTTGATAAAAACCCAGGTTCTGAAAGTAGAGTGAGAAGGGACATAGGCGACATGGGTAGACAAGCAGCGACTAGGAATGAGACCTGAGCAGCCTCATCCTTGTCGGCAGGCTCAGTGGGATGGGCAGCGAAGAGCTGAGCGCCTGGGTTTCAGCAAAGTCGCTGACCAGGTAGCAGACCAGAAGGGGAAACGCAGGCTCAGGTGAGGTGGACAGACCTGGCTGCGCAGCCACACCCGAGGAAGCCTGGCCCCGTCTGTCTGGGGGCAGGTCACTGCCAGGACCTTCCGTCTGCACGTCCACCTCTGTGGGTATCAGCAATGCCCGTGGAGACTGACACTGACCTGGCACAATGGCAGGGGCCACGCTGATGATGGCAAGGGGGGCTTCCTCTCTTGATGGCACAACCAAGGCCTGAAATATTGGGGGCAAGCTGGGATGAGGGGCAGCATCCAGCACAGTGGGGTTTCAATAACCAGTCACTGAAACAAGTCTTAGAAACGAGTTATCATTCGTGGACCTAAAACTGCTCTTAAAAACAACCTGTTGATGAAAAAGGAGTAAGTTATTAAAAACAGTGAGTTATTAAAGCAAGGCCTGCTCTAGAAAATTCTAAAAACATGTCCCTGCTCTTTGTTCTCCAGCCCCCGAGGGGAAGGGATGAGAACCTTTGTTCCCTGGGCTCCCTCCCCCAGAGCCACCTGTTTCTGGTCTGGAGAGGCGACCCCTGAGGTCACTTGCTGAAACACCTGCTACAAGGCATGAAGTCCCTGCTCAGCAGTTCCTCAATCCATTAAGCCCATTTCACAGATGAGGAGCACTGAGGTCCAGGCAGAGCTTGCTCTCCGCCAAGGCTCTCTGCGACATCCCTTGTTGAGCGGGTGCTGAGCGCTCAGGGCAGGCGTGGGCACCGCCACCCTCTCTGGGCACACAGACCCGGCCCTGCCTGTGCATCCGGCACTGCCGTACCCCCGTTGTGACAGCCCTCCAACAGGACTAAGGTGCCCACACACCTTTCTGGAGCCCCTGCCAGGTGCAAGGCGCTCAGGTGGGGTGACCTCCAGCACATGGAGAGCCCTTGCACAAACACTTCACGCAGGAAAAATTAAATAACCACCTGAGACTTAGATGTTCAGCCCAAGGCCCTCCTGGAGTCCAGTGACGGTGATGCCGGTGGAGCAGGCAGAGAACGCTCTTGGCTTCCTGGACCAGGATTCTGGGGAGACCCGGGCCTTGAGGAATAGCCTGGGGTCAGCGATCAGCACGGCCTGTCCACGGGCTGGCTCCGCTCATCGGCTGAGTCACTCACCAAGGGGTTATTGACTTCCGGGGGGTCACTGAACTGAGACTGATCAGCCACTTATCAGCATGAAAAATGTGTCACCGGCTACACAAACAAAGCCGAAACAAAACTCAAAGTATATGTTGGCAGACTCAACAGCGGTCACTCCGGGTGGCCGCAGAACCACAGGTGGCTTATAACCCTTTTGTTTATCTACTTTTAAGGAATACCATCTTGTTCCTTATGAAGGTTTGAATACCTCTACCAGAACTCTCTATGGGAAAACGACCAAACATACGTACAAGTAGAGAGAACCGAGTCTCCATGTCCCGGTCACCCAACCTCAGTCGTTACTAACCTTCTCCCGTCTTGTCCGCTCCACCAGCCTCATCTTGTTAAGTGAGTTTAAGCAAAATCAGACACCTGGGGTGTCACCTGGAAGTGTGTCAGGGCATTTCTGTAGCCCAGGGGTTTCGAACCGCTTTTGTGCCTCAGGGGGCGTCTGCGGGTCCCTTCTCGGAATAGCCTTTTCAAATGCCCAAGATAAGATGTGTAAGATTGTAAAGGAAGCCTATCACATACACAAAATCTAAATCTATTATACTGAGATACAGTGATGGAAGTATTTTAAATGCGTGAGGCTATGGAGATACATGGGTGCCCCTGTTAATACGTCACCTTATAAGATCTGACAGCAGGCCTGTTGCTGTTGTTACAGGGACAGAGGTCCGGGGTGGCGGGGCACAGGCTCCCCTGCACCTTCCCTGAGCTGGGAGACTGGAGCAGTGGGAGCACAGGAGCTCTGGGTCAGACAAACTTCGTGATCCTTTGTCCCTGATGCTTTCTGCTCTGTCATCTTGGATAAGTCACGTGGCCTAGGATAACCACTGGCCGTCCCATCTGGGCCTACAGATGACTATCTGTAACATCCTTCCAGGGGCGATAAAATAAAATAACACAAAGCATGGACCTGGGGTGGCTCAGTGAATGTGGGTTCCTCCCTCCCTGCCTGTAACCCCATGAATTGCCCTGGGAAAGGCTTAGCATCTGGACACAAACCCAGAGGAAGCTGCTGACTCTGGGGACAGAAGTTGGAGAGTGAGGGGCTCCTCAGTGTTCTCCCCGGGGCCGGAGGTCGCTCAGGAGGCCCAAGGGCCAAAGAACATCACAGCTCACAGTCATTGCCCGCCCATGGGCTGGACACCACTGACTGTGCCGCCCTCCCTCACGGTGGGCGCTGTGGGTCCCTTCTCATCACTCCCAGCTGCTCCCAGCGGAGCCTCCCGGGTCAGGCCCGGCCCTATGACCTGCCTGCCTGCCGGACGCAGATCCATAGCTCACGGAGGCCTCCGCCTTTGGCTCCTTGAGAAAGCGAGTGGGGGCTGAGCTGACGGGGCTATGAATGAGAAGTGGGGGGAGTTGACTGTGCTGGGGGTGTCCCACCCAGGGCCTGCGGTTCCTGTCCTTGCTGGAATTCCTCGTCTCCCAACCGGCACCCCCTGGAGCCTTCCCGGTGGGGCTGACCTGCCCTGGGCATGGAGGAGCACTGGTCCTGGAGTCCAGAGCTCGAGGCTGGCACCCTTAGAGGGTAGAAAGGTGAGCCCTCTCCAGAGCTTTTGCGAGTTACTACCCCCACTGCAGGCTCGCCAGAAAAATCCATTGTGTTCATTCAATGAGACCTGAGTGTCCACTGAAACTGGAGTCCTAAGGATGCAGAACAGACACTGCCCTCCATGTTACCTAAACAATCATCTTGTGCCCTGGCTGGTTTGGCTCAGTGGATTGTGTGCCGTCCTGTGGGCCAAAAGGCCGCCGGTTCGATTCCCGGTCGGGGCACATGCCTGGGTTGGTTGCAGGTATTTCTTGCCTATCGATGTTTCTCTTCCTTTTTCTTCTCCCTCCCTTCCCCGCTCTCTGAAAATAAATAAATAAAATATTTAAAAAATAAACAATCATCTTGTAAGTAATAGAATCTTACAGCGAGAAGCAAGAGAGGCTGCCACAAAGATCTGGGAGCAGGGGGGCTTCGAAGAGGGGCCCGACCTCAGCACGAGAGCCGAGGTGAGCAGGAGGGGCCTAAAGCCCGGGCGGGTGCCGTGAAGACAAGAGCCTCCAGGCGGGAGAGGGCGTGGCTGGGTCAGAACGGCGGACTTGGCTCTCTCCCTAAGATCCTGGCCACCCCTCACTGTCACCCAGGTAACTCCCCTGCCTTCTCTCCCTTCCCTGTCCCTGCCAGGGGCTCCTAGAAAACAGGACAGCAGGCTGCGCAGGTCCCCAACATATTCCCTCTCCTTGTCCCAGGCCAGGGGAAGGGGTTGGAAGCTTAGGGCCCCAGGGGTCTGGCCAAGGACCTCGGAGGGGGTAAAGGAGAGAGGGGGCCCTGGGGCCTGCCAGAGACAATGGGAGTGTGTGTGTGTCTGTGTATGTGTGTGGCGGGGGGGTTCTCACCTGTCCCCCGTCCAGGACACCCTCTCTGTCCTGCTCCCCAGTAGGGCACGGAAGGTAGTTAGTTCTCGAGCCTGGCCCTGCCTAGACCCCTGGCACGGACCCTCAGGGACTCTTGCCATGGGGCACCCAGTCCCAGGTGACTTTTTCCCAGGTCAGGCCGGGGGAGGTGGCCTGAGCCAGGTGTGTGCTGCCCAAGGCGGGGTGTCAGAGTGACTGCGCCCCAAACTCACAGCTCTCGTGGGGGGTGTGCCTCCTTCTGTCCTCTCTCTGGTCCGGCAGGAGTTGGAGGGCAGGAGGCTGAGGGACTGGCCCTGCTGACCTCTTGGGTCAGAGCAGCGACCGGATGGGAAGGGGCTCGTGACTCAAAGACGTCACTCCAGCGGTGCCTGCGGGGCCTTCTGGGCTATGGCAGATAGCGGCTGGGCCAAAACCTTTACTGGAAGAGCAGCCCAGGGCCTGAGCCTTAATTTCTCTGTGAAATGGGCCGCTTTGCCCTCTCTGCCTCTTCGGTGGGGTGACTGACCGACCTTGTCCCTGACAAGCTGGAAGGTGGTGGCATGATGTGGGTGGCACTGCTCTCTGGTGGCTGGAGCTGGAGTGGCCGGGCGCCTGTGCCTGGACCCAGACGGTGCTGCCCCCTGGGGATGGGCAGGGTCCTCTTCATCTCTCCGTCTTCACTCCATTTCCTCCTCCTTCTCCCCAAACTTCCCAGGGGCCTCAGGACTGCTTTGTCAGGAGCGGGGATAATCCAGTTCAGCAAACGTGTCTGTTCAGCAGGCGCTGAATGGGCCTGTCTGTCGTCCCGTCTGCGCCGGGTGTTGGACCGCAGAGCTCTCGCAGACACGGGGCGACTGTCTGGCTAGTGGGGAGCCGCTCCTCTCCAGAGCGCCAGCTTCACAATGAATGAAAGTATGACACGTCCCAGAGCTGCGAGTCCTGTGGGGCTGGAGTGGAGGGGATGCAGAGGTGCAGGCGGGACCCCGACCGGGAGGGTGTGAATGTGGCCCCCGTTGGCATGGCGACGGTAAAACTATGTGAGATTGGAAGGAGGGGCTGACAGCTGACTTCAGTCCTTCTTGTGGAAGATGGGGAGTCGCCAGGGGTGATGTGTGTCTGTGTGTTAGTGCTTTAGAAACCACTTTCTAGCCGTGCCAGTGGGTGGGGGGGTCTCATTCTGGGAGGTGAAAGGTTCTGAGTCAGATGCGGGCGGTGACTGCACATTCTGGGAGTGCACCCAAATCCATGGATGGACACGTTCAAGTGCAAACTTTAGGGTATGCAAATTATAGCTGTTTTATTTTTTTAAGATTTTATTTATTTGTTTCTATTTATTTTTTAAAGACTTTATTTATCTTTAGAGGGGAAGCGAAGGAGAGAGGAAGAGAAATATCAACGTATGGTTGCTTCTCGTGTGTCCCCTGAAGGGAACTGGCCTGCAACCCAGGCATGTGCCCTGACTGGGAATCGAACTGGTGACCCTTTGGTTCGCAGGCTGCGCTCAATCCACTGAGCCACACCAGCTTTTTTTTTTAAAAAAAAGAGGGATAGGGTTGTTATGGACTAAATGTTTGTGTCCCCCGAGTTGGTGTGTTGAAACTCTAACCACCCCCCTGCCCCGTGTGATGGTATTTGGAGGCGGGGCCTTTGGGGAGTGATTAGGTCGTGAATTCTCACGGAAGGGAACTGTGGTCTTAAAAAAGAGACCTCCCTCCCCCCTTCTGCCGTGGGAGGACACCACGGGGAAAGGTGGTCATCTGTGAACCGGGAAGTGGGCCCTCACCAGACAGGGGGTCTTGGACTTCCAGCCTCCAGAACCGTGAGAAACAAAGTCTTGTCGTTTGGGAGCTGCCCGCTCTCTGGCCTTTCGTTGCAGCAGCCTGAACGAGCTGAGACTCAGCGCCTGGTCTTCATATTGACGGAGTAATCGGTATTCATGAATGAATAAACGAGCGCAGATAGAGGGAAACATTCTGACCACACGCTCCCCCGGAGGGCGGATGGGCAGGGTACTCTGATCCTCCTTCCTGGGTTGTGTCTCTTGTCCCTGACGTGTCCTGGGCGTCTGACCCTGAGGGCACCTGGTCAGCAAGCCTCCGCCCCAGATGCACCTCGGGGCCCTGTCCTGGGCTCAGGCTCCGAGTGGTGGCTGTGTCTGGGGAAGGAGCTCCTGGAATTTCTTACACTTGACGGGAGTGGGAGTGGGAGGGATGGACTGGAGATGGACCCACATCGATGGAGGGTGCCGGGCGGAGGTCAGCACCGTCTGGGGAGAGGCCTCAACGCAGAGGAGCTTTAGAGGGGAGATACCAGAAATATCTAGGCAGTAAATTGAACCAGACTTGGTGACTGATTGGGTACTGAAGAGAAGGGGACCAGGGCACCAAGATCCATCCCGACGTCTTCAAAGAAGCATTGACTGGCCCTCTCTTTCTGGGCCTGCAGGCTGCCCCAGTCCCAAGGCTTAGAAATGGCCACTGGACTCTTCTGGCGCCTACAGTTCACTCAGGATTTCCGGCGACCCCGTAGCTGTCCGTCCCGTGCTGGGCGCAGGGGGGACATGCCCCTGCGCAGAAGGGGTGCACACGCACTCCGACCACTGCTGGCCTTCGGATGAGGGATGCTCTGGGGCGGCGGGAGAGGGTGGCGGAGCTGCCTTTACCTGGACACGTCCGAGCGGGTCTCCGGAAAGAACAGGTGTTTGCCAGGGTGGAGAGAGACGGGCAAGGTGAGTGCGCGCTGGAGGTAAATCTGGAGGAAAGGCAATAAGGCCAATGAAGGAATGAGAGAGAGGGCTGTCCAGGGCTGGAGTACGGCAGTGTGGACGCGAGGGTTCGAGAGTGTGTGACGCGCCAGAGTGGGCAGCGCGTGGAGACCGTCCTGGGGTCTGGGTTGATCTCTCAGCCCTCGGGGAAAGAAAGACACGATGTTGCCCAAACTCACAGGCCAACTCCAGGAAAGAGAGGAGGAAGGGGGTGCTCCCAATTAAGGACTTCCGAGTGCCCCCAGAAGCTGAGGTTTGGGGCAGAACCATTCTCTGGAGGTGGAGAGGGGAGGAGAAGCCGTGCACTCATAGCCAAGCCCGCGCGAACCAGCTGGAACCCTCGTTCGAGTCTCTGGCTCCACTTTAATTGTTTTTCCTCTTTTTTTCTGCCACCACGAGCTCGCCCACGCGCGAGCTGCGGGCCTGAGCACCACTAGTTGCTCCTCGGCCGCCCCCTCCCGCTCGTGGATCGGCCCGGTGGGCGCCGAGCCAGGCGCAGGTTATAAAGGCCGAGCTGTGACGGCTGACTGCTGTCCCGAGATGCGCCCGATGGAATCGGGCGAGGGCTGCGCCGGGGATGGGCCCGGGGACTCCCCAGCGATGACCCCCGCACCCCCGCCCGCAGCCAGTCCCGCTCCAGAGCCCTCCGCCGAGCGGGCGCCCGCTGCGGGACCGGTAGGGGGGTCCGGATCCCCTTCCGTCTCGGGACCCCCAGCCGGAGCTTGCCCGGTTTCCCAGGCTGGGTCAGAGGCGGGAGCCTCACTCGCCCCGGTCCACGGGGATGCCCAGTCTGTGCCCGGCAACTCGGACGCGCCGAGGACCCACTCCATATTCCAAGGGTCTCCTGCTCCCCAGACCCCTGAACTGGGGACGGGAAAGGCAGCGGACGTCTGGGAGACGCAGGCCACCTGCACTGGCCGGCGGCCGTGGGTGTCGCGCCCGGAGCGCTCCACCTTTATTCGGGAGCAGGAGGAAGGTAAACCAACCTGGTCCCGGGACCCCGAAGCCGGGGAGGGCTAGGGCAGCTTAGGGGAGGAGGGGGCGCCGTCGGGTCCAGGCGCGTCGGTCCCGCTCCTCCACCCGCCCACGCGTTGTCACTGCCTGCAGTGCCCATCCGGTCGCCTCTTCCCCACCTCCTCCCCTTCTCTCGGTCCCTGATTTCCGTCAGTGGGTCAGGTCCCGGGGCCCGCGCGCTCCCCCGCCCCCACTGCGCGCCTGTTGCTGCGCCAGATCTGCGCACTCTCGTGCCCACCTCCCGGGTCTACCGCAGTGCCAGGAGAGGGGCGGGGGCTGCGGGAGGGCGCTGTCCGCGCGCTCTGAGCCTGCGCTGGCCCGCAGCGCCAGCCACCGGAAGGTGGGTGGGCAGAGGGGGAGGTTTTGCCAACCTCTTGGCTGCGGGGCGGGTTAAGGTGCAGCTCTCCCCAGCTCCCTCCAGCCTGGGGGTGGGCAGGCCCTCAGGCAGACTCTGCCCCTTCTTTTCCCTCCCCTCCCTCTCTGGAGATCTGTGGATTGGGTCTGGAAGCTCAGGTGCTCCGACTCCAGTGCCAGAGAAATCGCGTTCCCTCTCCTCTCCGCGCGCAACAGGTGCAGGGGTGGTGACTGCGCCTGTTTTTATGACCCGCGAGGCCCCGACGAGCTGGCCATAGCTCCCCTCTGGTTAAGGGGCGACGAGTCAGTCTGCGGGTTCTCCCAGTGCCAGGGAGCCAGGCATCCTGAGAGCCCATTTCCACCTGAGTCTGGAGGATTGTGGTCTCCTAACCCCTCCGGGGGAGGGGGGGGGCGGCGAAAAAAGGAAGAAAGGAAAAGAGTCCTGTTGGCTCTGGGAGCAGGGAAGAGAATACTGAGTCCTGGGAGATATGGAGGGGAGGGGACGGCGGGAGCAGGAAGGAGCCCAGTCGTCTCCCCTCTTGTTGCTAACCCATGTTGTCGAGGGAGAGTGGGCACAGGGCAGGGAAGAGAGGATGCAGGGCAGCAGGCTGACGCCCCCCTTCCGCTGACCTGGCTGCTCCACTTTCTCTTGCAGCACTGTGTCCGGACCAACCCCTGTCAGTCAAGAAGGCCACCCAAGGGGATGTCACAGTGATGACCGACTTGCCAGAGGAGGTGTGCTGCCACCCTGCCCCACACTGAGCCCGCCCGGACTTTAGCCGGGTCCCTGTCTGCGTTCTGTCCTGTAGGGGCGGGGGTCTTGTCTGTTTCCTGCCTGGCCGCCTCTCTAGGGGCCAAGCTGAGAGTCCCGCTTATGGAAAGCAGGTGAAGGTAAGATGTCCAGGCTGGAAGAGCTTTTGGAGTCAGCTGGTCTGATCTGCTCTTTTTCCATAAGGGGAAACCGAGTCAGGCCCCACCTCCGGTGAAGGGCAGACTCTTGCGCGACTTGCCTAGCTTCCCTCTGACCCCTGCGCGCTCCCTTGCTTCTCCCACGGGTCTGGGAGACCCCAGAAACCCCAGGAATTTATTTCCCATGGATGGGGGTCCCCCTGCAGAGAGAGTGGGACCTGGATACAGCGGCTCACATAGACCAGTCCCTGGTGAAACAGAACGGTGTTCTGATGGAGGAGAACAGCAAGCTGGAAGCCATGCTGGGCTCGGCCAGGGAGGAGGTAACTGGGCAGGGGAGGGAGTGAGGGGCGTGCCCTCCGGGCCGACCTGCAGCTCCTGCGCCCCGCTCTGACCCAGGGCCACTCTCCCCCTGCCAGATTTTACACCTTAGACACCAGGTGAGCTTGCGGGATGACCTCCTTCAGCTCTACTCAGACTCCGACGATGATGATGATGATGAGGAGGAGGAGGAGAGAGAAGAAGAGGAAGAAGAAGAGGAAGAGGAGGAGCAGCAGCAGCAGTGTGATCATCCCTATGAAGCCCCTGAGCTGTGAGTGCCCTGCCTTTGTACTGGACGATCCAGGTTTCTTGTTTGCAGACAGGGGCCTGGACGGCCACTGTGCCTGTCAGCAGGGGCTGACTGAGGTGCCACACTTAGCCCAGGAGGGCTGGGAGCTGCCCTCCCCAGCCTGACCCCTGGCAGCACCCTGACCCCCATCGCTCCCCTCCCTAGGACGCTGCCGAGCGAGCCGGAGCTGCCGCACCACTGCCCGCAGCTGGAAGCCCTGCAGAAGCAGCTGAGGCTGCTGGAGGAGGAGAACGGGCAGCTGAGAGAGGAGGTGAGACTCGGGAAGAGGGCTAGCCCGCGGGCAGGGGATGTTGACCGGCCTGCTCCTTCCTCTCTCCCTCCTTCCAGGTTTCTCAACTTGACGTCCTTGAGGGGGAGATGCTTATTCTGGAATGCGTGGAGCGGTTTGGTACGTGAAGTTGTTTCTTGGAGCAGAGGGCAGAACTCAGGACCCGAGACCTGAGTTCAAGTCCCAGTCCAGGCACTTCCTAGCTGTGTGAACTTGGACAAGTTCCATGACCTTTCTGAACCTTCATCTTTAGAATGGGGATTGATAATCTCAGCCCTCCTGACCTCTCCAGGGGTTACAGCTGAGGAAATGCTTTGTGCAAACTGTAAAGAGCTGTACAGAGGCTGTGGTCTCCTCGAAGCCGGTCTCCTTTTGTTATCTGGGACAAGGGGAAAAGGGCTGGAAGCGAAGCAGGGAGGGAGCTGTGACCTCCCAGAGACCAGGCACCCGAGGCTCCGGGGCCAGGGCACTTCAGAGTCCTGCCTCAGACGGCAGCTGTGCGTGGCCCTGCGTGTTGATGAAGGTGGGCCAGGCATGGTGTTTGGGCCCCAAGAGCTCGGCCTGGCTGGTGGGATGCAGCGTTGAAGCGGCAACCGCTCTTCCCCTCACCTCGAACCTCATCCTTCTTTCCCTGTGTTCCCTGGCTTCCTGAACGGCTCCATGGGTCCCCAGACCCCTAAAGGGGGAGCCAATCCTCCCATTCTGTGGCTCCTTCCTTCTAGGAAAGGCTCAAGTCTCTCTCTCTTCCTCCCTACCCCGGCTGCTGCTAGCCCAGGCCACTTCTGAACTGGCCTCCCTGTCTCCGCTCCGGCCTTCCCAGGTCCCTTTGCACACAGCCTAAATGACTTTCCTGAAAGCGCGTTTGCCTGTGTCACTCTTCTTCCTGAACCTCCCCAATAACTTCCCATTGGCTGAAGGATAAAGCCCAACCTCCCCGCCAGCCTCTGAGATCTGCCCCCTGCCCCAGCTGCTTCGTCCCAGCCTCCTGTGATGTCCTCTGGGCCTCCCCACACCCAGCCTGGGCCTTTTCTTCTGCCTGGCTGAGCCCTCTGTGCCCCCTGGAGGTCTTCACTTCGAGATTTTGCAAAACAAGGCCGGGCTGAGTCCTTCACAGCTGCTCCGTCGCAGTCAGCAGTGTGCACCATTGTGACTTCTATTCCCATCAGTCCTCGTCTTGCTAGACTTGAGTTCAGTGGGGCTGGGACCAGGTCTGGCTGACCGCGCACCCAGTGCCCTGCTCCACGTCAGTCAGTAACGGTTTATTGGGAAGGAGACCTGAGTTAGGAATGCTACCCCGGCGGACCCAAGGGTACTCTGCAGGATCTGAGGGTGGGGGTGGACAGAGGCCTCTGGGAGGACCAGAACTGACTCCCTGTCCCCACTCCTCCTCAGCGGAGGCCAGCCAGCAGATGGCCGAGCTGTCGGAGGTGCTGGTGCTCAGGATGGAGAACTATGACCAGCAGCAGGAGGAGGTCACCCAGCTGCGGACCCAGGTCACCAGCCTGCAGCAGCGCTGCCAGTCGGTGAGTCGGGGTGTGTGTGAGGCTCCCTCCCTGTGTCATGGCGCCAAGGGACCATTTCCCTGCCCCTACCTCCCGGAGCTGTCAGCTTAGCCCCAGGCCAGAGATAAGAGTTGGAGGAGGCCTCAGAGAGCCCGTGATCTTGCCCCCTCATCCCAAGAACGGGGCCAAAGAGGTCCAGGAACCAGGCCACACACCCCCCTCTTCCCCTTTTGGCCTGATTTCATGTGACTTCCCATTGAAAGGGCTGCCAAAGACTCACTGATGTGCCTGGGAGGACTTGCCCGAGGCAGGGGGTGCACGGCAGCTGGATGCTCTGGGTGGGGCTCACCGGGCTTCGGTTCTTCCAGTATGGGGCTGAGACCGAGAGGTTGCAGCAGCAGCTGGCTTCGGAGAAAGAGATCCAGATGCAGCTCCAAGACGAGGTGAGCCCCCCCCCCCCCCCCGGGTTCCTGCCCTGGTCCTTGAGAGCCTCCTCCCGGACTCTCCCAAGAGGACAAGCTCCTGGCACCAGGGGTGGGTCTGTCTCTTCGCCCTCAGTGTCTGGCACTGGGCCCGACAGGTGGAGGTTCAGTCGGGGTCTGAGTGGAGTGGAGTCTGGGTACCTCCTGGGGTCACCCTGTGTGTCCTTTGGGTCTGCAGTCTGGGCCTCCTGCCTCTTGGCCCAGCTTTCTGGCCCCCTGGGGAGGTGGTGGGCTGGGGGTGCCCGAGTCCCAGCAGCTCCTGTGGTGGGTTCCAGCTGCAGGACCTTCGGGAGAAGTACATGGAGTGTGGGGGTGTGCTGACTGAGGACCAGGAGAACCCCCTCCGCCAGCGAGCCCCTGCGTCCACGGGCTCTGCCGCCCACTCTGCACACAATGGCCCTGCGGTGAGGACCTCCTGCCCGAGGCCTTTCCACTCCTGTCCCCCGTGTCTCAGCCCTGCTGGATGATTTCTATCCTCAGTCCCTTTCTGTCTCTGGAAGTGTGGGTGGGGCTCAGTGGGGACCCTCTGGTCATGTCCCCCCTACTCTATAGGAGGAGCTTCCAGGTTGCCAGGAGTCCCCGGCTAAGGAGCGCAAACGGTCTGTGAGGAGAATCGTCTTGGACCCTCTGTACATTATGGAAGGGTACGTGGCCGGGCCCCGGGCCCTGCTGACCCGCACCCACTCTCGCCTTTCCTGCAGTGCGAGGCTTTGCCCTCCTGTATCTACCTTCCTTCAAGGCAGCGCCCGTCCTCCTGCCTCCCTCTCCCACCTTGTTCGCTGCCCAGCCCCTCCCACCCCACTGGCCTTTTCTGTAACCCCAGGGTCTGGGTCTGGGCTGCTCAGTTCTCCCTGGGGTTCCTGCCTGCTGGGGCCCCAGGGACCTGGCGGTTTTAGCTTCCGTTGCCTTGTACTGTGATGGTCCTTCCCTCTGTTGAAGGAATTCTGAAATAAACTCAGAGGAGACTCTAAACCTGGGGTAAGCCAACCAGGGGCACCCCTGTCACCTCCCCTCACCTCTCAGCAGCCAGACAGCTGCCTGAAGCTGGCTCTGTGCCCCCCTAGCCCTGGACGAGGCCCAGATTTCTGTTGAGTAGAAAGTCATTCTGGGAAGAAGCTGCTTCCTTTTACTTCAGATCTTGCCCCATTGGTGGCTGTCCGATTTCAGGCAGCCCCTAGTGGACACCGGAGCCTTCCCTTTCCCTGCCCAGGGCTGGGAGGCACATGGACAGTGGCCTTGGAGCTGGGAACACCTGGGCCTGAGTCCTAGTTTTGATCCCTTTCTTGGCTGTGTGTCCTTGAGCAAACCACGTGACCTGTCTGAGCCTTACTATGAAAACTAGCTGTGGGCTGGGGTGTAGAGGTTAAATAATGAAAGAGGGGGCAGTGGCAATATTATCCCTGTTAGTCCCTGCTGAGCAGCAGGGTTGGGGGCTCAGGGAGGGCAGGGCCTGGGCGGTGTTAGAGACCCTCTTCCTCCTTCCTGCTGTGAGCTCTGGGGTGGCTGCGAGTTTGATACCTTGAAGGGGCACCCAGTTCCCCTCCCTCCCGGCTGGGACAGAACTGTGTTGTAGTTCTGGGTCTGTGTATAGACTGAGCAGAGGGTGGGATTACTCCTCAGCCCTCGACCCCCATGGCGATGCTGGGGCTGGCAGGCGGGGGCATGGTAAGCCTTCGTCTTCCTGCCCAGGTGTGAGCTGTACTGCAGTGAGGACCAGGAGCAGGAACAGGAGCAGGAGCAGGAGCCAGGGTTCGAGGCCGAGGAGGGGTCCATGCCGGCAGAGGAGTTCACACTCGTGGAGCTGCTGGTGCCTGAGGAGGATCTGGGGGCCATAGAGGAGGTAGTGCCGCCCGAGGACAGGGTGACGGACCACGCGGAGCTGGTGTTGGAGGAGGCTGAGGCCTGGGAGGAGGTAGAGCTGGAACTGGATGAGGCGGCCCCGAGGAATGTGGTGACCTCAGACCTGGAGGCCAGCAGCTTGGGCCTCTCACACCTGGACATTAAGCATGTCCTCCAGCAACTGGCCAACTGGCAGGACACCCATTACAGGCAGCAGCCGAGGCAGAAGACACCCCAGAAAGGTGAGTGCTCCCATGGGGCCTCCCTCCAGCCAGACGGACAAGCTGCAGATCGTCAAGCCGATGAAAGGTGAGGGTAGGTGAGCCCCCACCAAGTGCTCACTTACCCCAGCCTGGCCCCACCCAGTGTGCTGATTTGCATGGACTTTGTGTATCACTTGCCTAGACACCTCAGGTTCCCCTCAGCTGGGATGGGCCCCAATGCTCATTTACATGGAATTTGCATAGGATTCCGGATCTCCACCCCCTTTTCTCCTGGGGGCTGGGCTGGGGATCAGGGCCAGGACTGTAGCTTCCTTCCCTTGCGCCTCAGCTTCCTGTCTCTGCCCACCCCCTTTCCCACCACCCTCGTTCTTCCCCACCCCCAAGACTCCCTAACCCTGCAGCAGAGGCAGCAGGAAGCCAAAACAAACATGGGGGACAGGACCATGGAGTAGCAGCCCTGGGTGCAGACCAAGAACTCTCGAAGGCTGAAGCAGGACAGGGCCAGCCGCCCTCCCATGGCCTGGGAGGAAGCGGGGCCTTCTGCGGCAAAGGCCTCCATCAACAAGGGCAGTCGGACAAGTCCCCTGGGTGAGTCTGAAGGTGGGCTAAGGCCTCCGGCAGGGTGGTGGCGTGGGTCAGGGTCTCCTCTCCCCAGCTAGGAGTGCGGAAGGTTGGGGACCTGAGCCTGCTGAGTGCGGGCCGTGTGCGGGGCTGTGTGAGCCCTGCCTTCTCCAGGGGCTCATGAGACATCAGCGATGATTCACTGACACATGTCATCATCTTTAATCTTATCTCCACACCCCTGTGGGTAGGTATTATCACCTCCATTTATTTGGGGAAGAAACTGAGGTTCAGAGAACAGAGTAACTCGTTCAAGGTCACACAGCCAGGGTGGATCTGAGCCTGGTCTCTGCATTATTAATTCATAACGACCGCCCTGGCCCCTCCACCTCCTCTGAGCCCGTCTGCGGGATGAGCCGTGATGTTTATAACCTGATGGCTGCCTCACCGTTATATCTGGACTGCCTCCACTCAGATGGCCCTTTGGTCACCACAGGGTGGCCTCACTAGGGTCACCAGGTGAGGCTGTGCATGTTGTAAACTGAATGGTGACCCGTATGGCAGTGGGAGACCTGCGTCACTGTCAGAGGTGGCTGTCTTCTGCTAGGGCTGCCCAGGCCCCAGCCTCTGCCCACTGCCCAGGCCAGGCCTGTGGTCCTCAGGCCCCTCCGTTCACATCCACCCTTCTCTTCCAGGGTTTGCTGTTTCCCAGCAGCCTGCAGAGGCCCCACGGACAGCCTGAAGCCCCTTCTTCTGCTGCCTAACCAAGTCCCACCCGCCTCCCCTGTCCTTCCCACCCTCCAAAACGGGACCCCCATCTGTCACCAGCCCACCCCATGTCCTGATGAACCCGAGCCGGAGGTCGAGGGCCCAAGCCATGACGCTCTTCCGAGACGTGCTGAAGGACGCCCGGGCCTCCTTCTGCAGCCAGTGCGAAGGCTGTGGTTGCTGGTCCCGGATCGCAAGGTGGCCCCCAAACGCAAGGTGGCCCCCGATCTCAAGGTGGCCCCCGGGCAGGAGCAGCCCAAGGGGAGGCCCACGAGCTACCAGACTGAGGTCTGAGCTGAGGGCCGGGGGTAGGCCTGGCCCAGGAAGTTACTCTGAGCACCCTGCTAACAGCATGCTCTTCATTCCTTGGCTCCCAAGCTAAAGGTGGCTCCTGAGTCCTTGTCGACTTTTAGGGATCTCCGTTCTTGGCCCCTTTCTTCTGAGCCCCTAATTCCTGTTTGTCACTGGTGTGTCTCTACCTGTGGGTGAGGAGTCCCTCTGCCCAGTCTTGTGCCTTCCCCCGCTGTCCTGCCCCCCGCCTCGGCCTGTGAGCACCCAGGCTCCTGCCCTAGGCCCAGTCACTCCCTCCCACCGTGCGCCCCTCGGTGCCCTTCCAGATGTTCTCCCATTTCCCACCCTTTACTCGTCAACAGCTGGAGCCAGGAGCGCAGGACCCCCACCTGTGCCTGCCCTGCTCCCCGCAGTGCTTCTCGCTCTCCTGTTGCTTGTCAGCCTGTGTATGTGCCGGCGCAGGAAATAAAGCAGCTACCTGTGCACCGCTGGGTCTGGTCTCGAGACATCTTTCAGGGAGCGTGCATGCGTGTGCACGTGTGTGTGAACGAATGCACCCTGGTGTGGCAAAGTTGTGGAGAGAAGCTGGGCTCCAATATCGAATATGCCCAAAGCTTTGATTACACGGATTACTTAACCATGTCAGCAGCCCCTGTGGGGGGTGGGGTGGTGGTGGTTGTCAGATGAGGGAATTGGCCCGGACAGGTTAAGTGACCCTCCTAAGGGTCTAACAGCTGGTCATGGAGCTAGGACTTGAACCTGAGACTTTGCCCCTGACTGGTGTTGCTCATTTGGTTGAGCATCGTACTGAAAAGTGAAGGCTCACTGGTTTGGTTCCTGGTCAGGTCATATGTCTGGGTTGTGGGTTTGGTTCCCAGTTGGGGTACATACAAAAGGCAACCAGCAAGCGATCGACGTTTCTCTCTCACATGGATGTCTCTCACCCTCTCTCCCTCCCTTCCCCTCGAAAAATAAATAAATAAAGTCTGGAACCCAAGACGTCGGACCTCCTGATCCTTTCTGCTCCAGGGCCTCCGACCTAGTGCTCAGTGTGAAGGGTGGAGCAGGGGTGAGGGTCTCCCTGTCTCAGACAGGGGGCCCCTGGAGGCGGAAGCAGACTTGGATCGGGGTTTGAAAACAAATAGTGTGTTTGGAAGGTGATCCCAGGAAGCACTCTTGGAAAGAGCTGGGGACTTGAGAACAGAAGGAACCTAATGAAAGGGAGTTTTAGGCAACCGAGGCCAATCCTGGGGAATTCTGGGAGGAAGTGTAGTGTTTTACAACCCATCACTGGCCAGCATCACTGACATCTCCTGGGAGTTTATCAGAAATGCAGAATCATGCCCTGACCAGTGGGGCTGGCTCAGTTGGGTGAGTGTAGTCCCGTAGAGCAAAGGGGTGCCAGTTCGATTCCCAGTCAGGGCAATACCTAGGTTTTGGGCTCTATCCCTGGTCGGGTGCTCACTAGAAGCAACCAAATGCTATTTCTCACATCAATGTTTCTCTCCCTGCTCTTTTTTCCCCTTCCCTTCTCTCTTAAAAATAAAGAAAAGAAAAAAAGAAATACAGAATCTCAGGTCCCACCCCAGACCCATGGAGTGAAAGTCTGCACATTATCATGGTCCCTCACAATGCACATGCATGTTAAAGTTGGGGTCACACCAACATGGAGCCCATCTCAGTTATCCCACTCAAGTGGTGGGGGAGCTGGGACAATTCTCCTTCTGCACTGGCTGAGCGCTGTTCCTGGGGGCATTAACTCACTGCCGCCCTGGCCCCCCCCCCATGGGCTGAGGCAAAGACCCCTGGCAGAGAGAGACTGGGCTTGTAGCCGAACGTGGTCAGCACGTACAGGATGGTGAGCGCCAAGGGTATGGGCGGGGCCCGGGAGCCTGCTGGAATCCACCTCCTGCACCAACGGAGCAGGTAAGCTCCATCGTGGAGTTCCCTCTGGCCTGGCATTGCTTCTTTAAGATGACGGCTGCTCAGAGAATCTGAAAACAAAACTTCACACCTGGAGGGCAAATGGTATAAGCTGCGATCCCCACGGCGGCCGTTGGCCCTCATGCCTTCAAGCGCTATTCTCATCTCTGTTCTCAGACGGAGGACTCCTCCTATATTCCCCGCATCCTTGGCTGCTGGTCCACGTTGCTTTCCTGGTGCAGTAACCTAGACCTTCACTCCTGAGAGGTCTGAACCCTTGGTCGCCATGCCCACTTCAGGCCATTGCTGCTGCACCTTGCTGCTTATGGTCATCTCCAGGCAAGGAGGCCCACGAGGCACCCCACACCCCAGACCCTGAGCATGCCTTCCTTCTCCCACCGTGAGGCAGTAACGCCAGCTCCTCGTGCTAATCAGAGTCCACAGCCTCTGATAGTAACTGACTTTTCTGTTTGCCGTTTGACGGCACAAAGAGCCAAAAATGGCCGGGCAGCAGCTGTGCCTCTAGGGTTTAGGGGAGTCGAATGTATTCCCTGGTAGGCGCGTCCTCACCTAGGAGCCAGGGTTTCTGGTCCAGAAGTGTCTGGAACTGAGAAGACAGGGGGCACAAACCTGAGGTGACTCTTGGCAGGGAAGGTGACAGGGGCCACTTCCATGCTACCCCTTGGGGTCTGGGCCCATGTGTTCTGGATGTCACGGTACAGCACTGTGTAATAACCCCTGGCTCAGAGTACATTCTGCACCCTAGTCCCCTAATGCACTTAAAAAAAAATCCTCTCCAGAGGACATGCTCACTGATTTTAGAGACAGGGGAAGGGAGGGAGAGAAACATCCATGTGACAGAGAAACATCGATGGGTTGCCTCCTATACATGCCCCAACCGGGGACTGAACCTGCAACCTAGGTATGTGCCCTGACTGGGAATCCAACATGTGACCTTTTGGTTTACAGGTTGATGCTCCAACCAACTGAGCCACACAGACCAAGGCCTTAGCTTCGCCTTTTAATTCCAGTTTTCTATCAGACCTGCAGTTTCTGGGTGACATGGTACATGGTGGGACAAGTGGATCTCCCAAGGCCACGTGCTCATTGCCGTACCTTTTCCACGATAAAGCAGACAGATCCCCAAGGTCATGTTTTATAAGGTTGAGTGACAGCAAGTCACACACTGTAAATCCTTAGATGCTCTGTGTCTCTGTGGTGCTGGTGGAGGTACTGGCAGGAAGGCCAAGTCATACGTAGAACCTGGGTCAGTCCCCACGAGGATGGCCCAATGTCCCCTGGAGGGTGGAAGGTATCTATCTGATGTGATCAATTTACAACAAGCCGCTGGCTGGGCCCCTGGAGGCATGGTGCCAAGTCAAGGGCTCAGAGTTGGTCTCCGCCGCTGAGGGGTCAGATATTCAACAGAGGCTGCAGTTCAACTGGCTGTCGGGCCTCTGCGTAACCTGTCCCTGCCAGCACTGTCACTGTGTTCACGGGTCCAGAGTGCCAGTGTGGAGTAGCTGAAGGCTGTGTCTGGCTGATTTCCATGGCACAAGCCATCCTGTCTGCTGGGATGGTCAGGCGGCTGCTCTCAGATGGACACACATTGTGCCTTCTCTGTCATGGATCCATCTATTCGCCTCCTCACCGGAAATCTTTGTTCCCTATTTTCCATAATCTCCCTCCTACAAGTCCCCTACAATCAGGGCAGCCGTCTGCCACTGCCTGGAAATCCGTAGGTATCCTGCTGCCAGGCCGCTTCTCCCTCCCTGCCAAGTTGACGAGCAGGTCTTGTAGGAGACCCTACTCACGGGAAGAGCTGTCCCTCGCCACTGTTTTTCGCACCCCTGTGCGGGCCGTAATTCAGCAGCAGTCCAGTTCCTGTTTTTCCTGGCGTATCAAGCCTACCCGTTTGTGAGCGGGCCTGGATTCTTCCTCATCTATGAGCTGGTCCCAGGGAGCTTCCAAGGAGGCCATGGGGGTGAGCCGAGGGGAGGTGCGGTGGACATAGGTACCTGGGGGCCTGGGGGCCTGTTTAGTAACTGGTTTGCTCCCTCTGGCCCTCCTCAGGCCCCGTCTCAGATTCAGCATTTACATCCTAAACCAAACCTCTGCTTGTCCCACTCAACCTTGAGATGTGGAGGGTCTAAAAAATACCCTGCTGGTGATGGGCCACTCTGGTTGCACAGTGACCTAGTGTCCAAAGGTCATGTGCTTGTTGCCTACCCAGGCTCAGGAGCAAGCCGCAGCGGCTTTTTAAATAGTGAGGAATTCGGGACTTCCGCCACGATGGAGGCGTAGGTGGAAACACTCTGCTTCCTCGAACAACCAAATCTAAAAACAACAAAGTTTTAACAACAATAAACGTAATCAAACCACACAGAAAATCCACAATACGGAGTCCGAAAATAATGAACCACTCAGCTAAACTGGCACAAACAGATTAAAACATGGCTCAAGAAAAACTCAGAGCCCCAGAGCCAATAAATCTAAGCGATGAAGAAATAGCTAAACTTTCAGATGCACAGTTCAAAACACTGGTGATCAGGATGCTCACAGAACCGGTTGATTTTAGCCACAAATTAGAGGAACATATGAAGCCTAAACTAATTGAAATGAATGGCAATGCACAGGAAACCAATAGTGATGGAAAGGAAACTGGGACTCAAATCAAGGGAGTAGACCAGAAGGAAGGAAAAAATGACCAAACAGAAAAATATGAAGAATCAAGAATTCAAAAAAATGAAGAGAGGCTTAGGAACCTCCAGGACATCTTTAAACGCTCCAACATCCGAATTATAGGGGTACCAGAAGGGGAAGAGGAACAGCCACCAGTAGAAAACCTTATTTGAACAAATAATAAAAGAGAACTTCCCCATTCTGGCAAAGGAAATAGACTTCCAGGAAATCCAGGAAGCTCAGAGAGTCCCAAAGAAGTTGGACCCAAGAAGGAACACACCAAGGCACATCATAATTATATTAGCCAAGATTAAAATGAAGAAGAAAATCCTAGAAGCAGCAAGAGATAAGGGGACTGTCACCTACAAAGGAATTCCCATCAGACTGTCAGTGGATTTCTCAAAAGAGATATTACAGGCAAGAAGGGGCTGGAAAGAAGTATTCCAAGTCATGAAAACCAAAGACCTACAACCAAGATTGCTCTATCCAACAAAGCTTTCATTTAGAATGGAAGGACAGATAAAATGCTTCTCAGATAAGATCAAATTCAAGGAGTTCATCATCACCAAGCCCTTATTATATGAAATGTTAAAGGGACTTACCTAAGAAAAAGAAGATAAAACTCACAGTTATCAACAACCACACCTAAAACAAAAGTAAATTAAGAGGACAGCTAGATCAGGAGTGAACCACAGAAATGGAGATCACATGGAGGGTTAGCAACACGGGAGTGGGAGAAGGAGAAGGGGGGAGAAGGTACAGTAAAGAAGTAGCATAGACAGTAGATAGGAAATGGATAGGGTGGAGGGTAAGAATAGTAGGGAAAATATAGAATCTAGAGAACTTGAGACACGTGTTCATGAACTAAAGGGGGAAATGGTGGGGGAGGGGTGTACAGGGTGGAGGGGAATGGAGGGGGGAATAGAACAAATGTAAGGGCATAATCAATAAAATAATAATAATAATAATAATAATAAAAATAGTGAGGAATTCTCTTCCGCCAGTGGCACTGGTTCCGGAATGGGAGTCCTCGCACGCTGACCCCTGGGCCACATCTCACCCCTCACCTATTTTCATACAGCCTGCCAGCAAAGAATGGTCATTGTGTTTTACATGATCACACTTTAGATGTTTATTTGAATGCTTCCACAATAGTCTTGTCCTCGCCTCTTGGCCTGCAAGGCCTAGGGTATTTCCCATTTGACCCTTCCGGACAAAGTTTGCCAGCCCCGGAGCCTGCGCTGCAGCTCTCCTCCAACTCCCATCTGTCCTGGACTGAGAGGCCCTTCTGGAGGCACCGACCGCCCAGCGTTTCTGGCCTGCCTGGGACTCGGAAAGCCCTCGGGGGCACGTGCCGGTGGGAGGATGCCTCCGACAGACCCAAGACCAGTGAGGGGCCATGGGCGAGGCACCAGCAAGGGCCGGCGCCAGCCACTCTCCCATCTGACAGACATTCGTTGGGTACCTCCTGTTTTTGGTACCGAGGCTGCAGCAGGGAAGAGGGGCACGTGGCCCCCACTCTCACGGGCTTTCCCTTACGAACTGGGGAGGCCGACAACACACTGACAAACAAAATGCTGCAGGTTGTGACCTGCGTGCACTCTAGAGAGAATATAATGCCCCCATTAGAGAATAACGAGGGCCAGGTGTGGAGGGTGAGAGGCAGAAAGGGCAGGTCGCTCAGGAAGAGGTGTCTCCCTCTGGGCCCCGTGGAGGAAAAGGGCTGCCGGCTGCCTTTGTGCCGTGGGGGGCAGAGAAGCGAGGACCAATGATCTGAGCGGGAAAGGGCAGGGCGCCTCTGGGAAAGGAAGAGACAGGGGGAGAAACGGGGTGCCCAGGATGGCACCCACCATGCAGACTGGCTCTTGGAGCCTTGACGAGGAGTATAGATTTTATTCTAAGTGCCATGGGAAGCATGGGAAGGTTGGAGTGACATCATTGGAAGCTTTTAAAAAAGCTGTCTCTGGCCCTGGCTGGTGTGGCTCAGTGGATTGAGTGCTGGCCTGAGAACCAAAGGGTCACCAGTTCGATTCCCAGTCAAGGCACGTACCTGGGGTGTGTGCCAGGTCTCCAGTGGGGGGGGGGGCATGAAAGGCAACCACACAGATGTCTTTCTCTTTCCCTTCCCCTCTAAGAGTAAATAAATAAAATCTTTTAAAAAACCCCCAACTTCCTCTGGTTGCAACCCCCCCACTCCTGTTCTCCCACCCCCAAGTGGAGATTCTTGCTCAGTGTGAGGCTGTGGGGGACACCAGGAAGGCTGAGCCAATATCCCTGCCCCTAGAGGGGTGCTCAACTCTCTTCCCTACCTGGGCCCTGCCCACAACTCCCCTCCCTGGCCCCGTGACACGTGACACAGTGCGATCCATTGGAAGCTACTTTATTTTGATTGGTTTTCCCTGGGGTGGGGCTGGGAGGCCACGGGCTCTGCAGCTCGGTTCTAGGGATGCTGGTCTCCATCCTCAGCACTGCGGCGGCCAAAGTCCATCCATCCATATGCTTCTTCTTCCTCCAGCCACGGCCCCTGCTTCTTGGATAGGTCTGAAGATCAGAGTGGGGAGAGGAGGTAAGGATGGGGCAGGACACCTAGCCTTCGGGACTGAGGCCAGGGCCCAAATGGGCTGGGTGAGGCAAGCAGGGATGGCTGTCAGCAGCTCCTACCTGCCACCAGGTCTGGGGGGCCCTGGAATCTCAGCTGCCTTTGGTGGCGAGAGGCTGGGCCCAGCCGGTCGGGTGAATGTGGACCCAGGCCCCGATGGACCCCTGGACCAGACCGTACGTCCTGCAGCTGGGAGCCAGGCTTCCAAGAAGCTTCGGAGAAGGTGGCCAGAGCCAGGGCCAAGAGGAGCGCGCACACACACAGTCGCTGCATCTTGTCTGCCAAGGAGAGCAGGGCCCAGCTTAAAGGCAGGGCAGTGTCGGCACCCAGGGGGCAGGTCTGCAATTCCACAAGGGCTTGCGAACTGTTCCTGCTCAGTGTGGCAGCCACAAGCCCCATGTGGCTCTTAACACTTAACTTAATTAAGATAAACAGGCCTTCGCTTGCACTACCATGTGCCGAGCACACGCCTGGCTGGTGGAGACCCTGTTGGGCAGTTCAAATGCAGAACATCACCGTCATCATGGGGAGATCTTTTAGGAAGGGCTGTTCTGGGAAAGAGCTTGAGATGGGGTCCAGGAACCCTGCGTTCCAGTCCCAGCCTTGCCCAGTAACTTGGATTGCTTCTCCCTCTGGGCCTCGGTTTTCTCCCCTGAGAGATGGGAGATTAGCATTGGTCCTGCCCACCTCCCCAAGCTAGGATGCAAATGGAATAAGAGGGTCAGGGCTGGGCCCTGGGTGAAGCAGCAGATCAGCTCAAGGGCAAGGGTTGCGAAGCCAGGTGGGTCCTGGGGCTGTGACCTAGTCAGGCCCTGGGCTAAGGGAGGGGCCCAGGGCCTGGAGACATGGAGATATGAGCTTGGTACCTTGACAGGGCGTGTGTGTGGGGTCCCATCAACCCTCTTCCCAGCCTCTCACTCCCCTCCTGGGTGCTCTCACCTGCAGAGCTGGGAGTCCCCTGATGCTGAGGTCTGTCTGGTACCTCCCAGTCCTCTGCTGGGCTGGCAGCTCCAACCCTGCCTTATAAAGCCCTCAAGGCCCCTCCCAAGCCCTCTTCCCCCACGAAGCCAGACTCCCCACCACAAGGGGAGCAACCCCAGCCCTGCCCTGCCACCTAGAGTTCATCATCTGGATGTGGGGGAAGGGAAAAGGAGCTGACTTCAGGGTGGCGGGCAGGAGCAGGGTAGGGGCAGTTCTTCAGCTGGGCATGAAGGCAGGCCGCAGACAGGCTCCCTGGGGTCAGGAACAATGTCCCCACCAAGTCCTCGGGGTCAGAGGCTTGCTGCTCATCTCTCAGACTACTTCTCTTTGGGGGGCTGGTGAGGCAGATGAACCGAATGACCTTAGATGCAGAAAAAGCATCTGTCACCATACATTGACGTTTGCAGATTAGGAAGTGCGTGAATGTGGAGTGACATATTGATCGGCTGTCCCTTTGGTAGGCCTCTGCAAACAGGGCGTGCCATAGTTATCAGGAGCAATGGGCCAAGGGCTGATAGCCTCGCTCTCTGCCTGCTGCGTCCAGTTGGCTCTGAGACCCCGGCATCTTCCCTCACCCGGAAACCCCTGAGCACCGCCCCCTCTCCTTGAGCCCTCTCTGCTGGGCTGGATTTAGCTTGCAGCTGCCCCTGCATCTCCCCAGGCCTGCTCCTCATCCCCCACCTCTTGCAAACCCCCTTCCTAGAGCCAATTCCTTGAGGCTCCTGCACTTCGAGGCTCATGGGAAGACAGTAATCTACACAATACACCACCAGTTTTCAATATAGAAATACATCTTCAAATGGTTAGCAAAGAGCTCTGACTACCGTGGCTCAGTTGGCTGACCGTCATCTGGCAAAGCAAAAGCTCCCGGGTTTAAATCCCGGTCAGGGCACCTGCCTGGGTCACGGGCCGGGTCCCCAGCTGCGGCGCTTGCCTTTGATGTTTCTCTCACACATCGTTTCTGTTGCATATCGATCTTTCTTTCCCTTTTTCCTTCCCTTCTCCTCTCTCTCCAAAAAATAAAATAAAACAACAACAAAAAAAATGGTTAGCAAAGAGACCCAAGGGTTTGTCCAACATGTTCCAGGAAACCAAATGGAAGGCTTTGCTGACCTGTTTGATAACTGCCTGCTTGGGTCTGGTTTGGGTGCATGTAACCAGCTCTAGGCTGTCACGTATCCTTCCGCCGCGGAGACTAGAGATTTTGCTTTTGTTCGTGCGTCATTAGGGTCCTTCCTGGGCTGGAGGAGTTTAGAGGCCCCTTGGGTCCTGGATAAAGGGCAGTGGTACCCACGCTCACAGCCAGCTTTGCAGAGAATTAACAGGTGATGAAGAAAGCAGGTTTTGAGGTATCCATGGCAACAAGTGGCCGAATGTTCTGGTGAATAACCACCCTAATCCAGAGCAGGTCTCGGTGACTCAGCAGATAGAATGAATGTAAATGACCGAAACAGTGCGGGGGTTGGTGATAATAACTGAATCACAGAATCTCAGAGGTGGAAGGGACTTTGAAAGTACTGGCAGGGGTGGGGGGGTGGACAGAGGGGAGCAGCTTTGCTCATACCCTGAGATGAGATGTTTGTGTTGCCATGGTGACGGAAAATTATGAGCTTTCAGCAGAGTCCTGCTTGTACCAGAACGAAAGACTTGATTTCTGCTGCAGGGGGGTGGGGGGTGGGAGGTGGAGGGTTGGGTGGGGGGGGGCATTATGCTCCTTGGCTTTTCTTCTTCCCCCTCCTTCCCTCCCTCCCCCTCCTCCCCTCCCCCCCTTGTCCTCCTTCCTTTTTTCTTTTTTGCCCCTTGGGTTGTCTTCTGCAGGCTGGTGGCACAGGGGTGACAACTACACCAGGGAGGTGTGGACCCCTTCCCGTTAGGCAGGCGGGCAGAATGCCGCTGGGTAGGGCACTGGCCAGCGTGCAGCAGGGCTCAAGTTCACAGTCAAGAGAGAAAGCCCTCGCCCTGAGAGCTCACCATCAGAGTTGGCACCTTCCCCTCACAAGGGACCCCGTGGAGCTCTGGGCAGTTCTGTCCCTTTCTGAGCTGCTGGTTCCTCCAGGAACTGAGGGAAATAACTTGGGGGAGAGCTGTGTGCAGGTGACGTACGTAAGGCACCGTGCACAGTGCCTGGAATTTCAAATTAGTGCCCGGGCATCTAATTTGTCTCCACCTTCTTTCTTTATCCTCTCTGGGCATCCGTTGGCCTGTCTGTAAAATGGGAATCATTCATTCCTTCCGCACAGGGCTGCAGTGAAGGGGAAATGTGACAAGGACTGTGCGCTCACTGTCATGAGAGAGTCTCACCTCCCCCAAGGCATAAGGAAGGTAATTCCCTAAAAAGCACCTTTTCTGAACCCAAGGTTTTTTCTCCCACTGGCGGTGACGCAGAGGGATGACCGCCTTGAACTGTCACTGAAGGAGGCAACAGGATTGGAGCCCGTGGAGCCTGGCCCTGTCAGAGACCAGCGCCTGCTGGTATGAGGAGGGTTTGGGGTCTGGTGAAGCTGGGTGGAATCCAGGATCTAACACTCTGACTAGCAGGTGACCAGAAAATCCAGTGTCTAGGTCTGTCTACCAAGTGGAAGACCAGATCCCAGACCTGGGGCCCCGTCCCCGCCCTGTGGATCCTGCCCCTGCGCTCCCAGTGATGACTGCTACATGCCAGCCATTGTCACCACTGCCAGCCCTGTGCATGAACGAATGCAGTTGCTCTTTATCACGATCCTGGTACGTAAGTGGGCGTGTGTTCCAATTCTACACGTGACGAAACAGGCCCGGGCAGGTGAAGCAATCCGTGTCCTGAATTCACGTGACCAAGGAGAGCCGGGCTCAAATCTCACCTGTTTCTGGACCTTTCTTCTCTGGGGGGGGGGGGGCAGGGTGGTGGTGGGGGGCAGAGTAATGATTCTCCAAAGATGTCCACACCCCAGTCCACAGGACATGTGGATGTGTGACTTGGGCAAAAGGACTCTGCAGATGTAATTAATGTTACAGACTTTAAAACAGAGTCCTGATCCTGGATGGTCTGAGTGGGCCCAATTTAATCAGATGCGCCTTTAAAAGAAGAGAATGCTCTTTGGCTAGAGGCAGAGCTTCGAAGAATGGAAAGGACTTGACCTGCCCCTGTTGGGTCCAAGGTGGGAGGCGGAGGCCTGCAGGACAGGGTGTGACCCCAGTGGAGGCCCCACAGCCACAAACAGCTGAGTTCAGCCAACATCCTGCCTGAGCTGAGAGGCAGATTCATACCAGAGCCTTCAGCCAGGAGTGCAGCCCGGGCCACACCCTGCTTTTGGCCCAGTGAGCCACACCGAGCCTGGGCTTCTGGGCTGCAGAACTGTGAGAGAGTGGGTTTGTACAGTCTGAAGCCTTAATTGGTGGTAGTTTTTTATTTTTTTTGTTCCTCATCCGAGGACGTGTTTCTTGATTTTGGAGAGAGAGGAAGGAACTGAGGGGTGGAAGGGAGAGAAAGAAAGAGAGAGGGAGAGAGAGGAACATGGATGTGAGAGAGAAACATCGATCGGTCGCCTCCCATACGTGCTCTGACTGGGGATCAAAACCGAAACCCAGGGGTGTGCCTGACTGGGGGTGGACCCCACAGTCTTCTGGTGTATGGGATGACGCTCCAACCAGCTGAGCCGCCCTGCGGGGGCAAATCGGTGATAATATTTAGGGCGGCAACAGGAAATGCGTGCAAGGGTTTCCAGCCCCAGGAAGGCTTCTGTCAGTGAGAAGCAGCCCCAAGTGAGTTTGCCTGTGGTTTTCCAAATGCATTAGGGTGGTGGGCTGATCATCTGTTCCATTTTCACTGCAGTTATTGAGCGCCTGCTGTAAGCCAGGCTTTGGTGAGGCCCTAGGGTAAGAGACGAGCATGGTGGCCCTTTCCCTGCCTCGGGGGAGTTTAGGTTCTAGGGGAGGGGTCACATGCAGAAAAATAGACATGACAATGGTGCCCTGTGAAGGGGAGAACAGTTCCTGGGAGGGGACCTCTCCAAGGGCAGCTCTGCAGCCTGACCACAGGCAGACTTGGGAAGTGTCACCGTTATTGGTGATCGCCATGCTGGCTTCCTTGATGGAGGAAAAGGCAGACGCAGATGGTGGCTCAGTCACGCTGTCCCAGGCAGTGGGGCCTTGGTGGGTGTGAAGGTGCTGGGACAAGTAGTGACACCTGGGAGGTGTTTGTGTCAACGTGGGCATCCATGGCCCCTTCCCCAGGCAGGGGGTTGGGGTGGAAGAAGGGCCTTGCCTGTTGTCTGGGACCAAGAGGACGGCCAGCATGCTGCTCTCTGGCTGAGCTGGAAGGCCACCCACAAACCTCAGGGGCCAGGGGACAGACCTGGACACCTGGGACTGAGAGCAAGAGGGCGCCCCCAACTTAGCTTCTGCCTTCTCCTGCTGGCCACCCCTCTCACATTCTCACCTGATGGCCACCTGTGTGTTTGGAGCAGTGGCTCCCAATACACAGCTCACATTAAGATCACCTGGGGAGCCCTAAGCCCCACAATTGCATTCAAGCCACACAGCACCCCAGTCCTTTCCTGGGCTGGACTCCCAGCTTGGCACTGCCTGACCGTGTGATCTAAGGCCAGTCACCATCTGGAGGGTGGTATGGGCACTTGCCCTCCAGGGCCGGCGTGAGATTTGGTCCCCCACGCAGGTAAGTTCTGAGTTAGTGCTATTATTGTTGGTGTCCTCCTGACCGCAGCCTTACGCGTACCTCCTGCCGCTGCATTCTGCAGACTGAGAATAATCTCCCCCTTTCCTGGATCATTTTGTCTCCACTCTTCCTGCAACAGTCCCTGGCAGCCCCCGCTCCCCTGTGGGTTAACGCCCCCTCCTCCATGCAGGCCTCACACTAGCTCCTTAGGTCTCCCCATCTTCTGCCTCCTGCAGCGCTGGGTCACCCTGGAGCCTGCATCGCCCCCCCCACCCCATCTTACCAGCCACACCTTCAGCTGGCCCATGAGCCCTCGCAGACACATCTTCACTCTCAGACTGGAGCCCAGAGTCCTGTTTGCTGACGGTCAACACCCAGCGGATGTGTACTTGGGATTTGCGTGTTTCATTGTAAGAACATTTTATTTTAAAAAAGAACTGTGGCAAGCAGGGCAAACTGGACTGCACATTTATTTCAAAATGTATAAAAAAAGAAAACGGATAGACAGGAGATCAAGACTTATATAAATTACAGATTCTAGGTGGTAGCAGATGAGTGCTCACATTAAAATTATCGTATTTTTCGGACCGTAAGACGCACGTAGGTTTTAGAGGAGGAAAATAGCAAAAAAAATTTGGTGAAATATTTAATAACATAACATAACATAATATTTCACCAATGTAAATGTAAACAGAACTCAACAGCAGCATTAACCGTTATTCCTCCCAAATTTGTCGGGGGTGGGGGAGTGCGTCTTATACTCCGAAAAGAATATGGTAAAAATTTCTGTGTATTTGAACAGTTTTATAATAAAATATTAGAAAGTATTTTATTTAGCTATGTCAGATAGTGGTTTTTAAATGGGAAAGTAATTCTAAAAGTACCTGCGCTAGAGAAGTATTTACTCAGGTGCATTTTAGAGTCGAGGAAGTGTGGTCGGCCAGGTGAAGGTGTTTACCGTGGCCCCGCAGGCAGGAGGTGAGGGGGCTGAGCTGTGAGCCTGGCCGGTTGTCCTAAACTCTGAGTACTGCTGCCTCTCGGCCTCCCGTCCCACCCTTTCCCCAGAAGCCCAGTCTACCTCCCCTGTGACCTCCACTTCCTCTACTTGCCTGGGTCCTCACAACCCATCTACCTGACCTGACCTCACTTTCCTCCCTCCCAGCCTGGCCCCACGGTGTGCCATTTCGGTTTTGTGGCATGCACGTACAAGAGGTTGCTACCCCTCCTCTGCTTCGGAACCTGCCAGGCTGGCCCCCAGTTCTTGACGGAGGACACTGCCCCCTCTTTCTGTCTCCCACTCCGTGCAAACAGGGAATGTTCCCCAATCCAGCCAGTTGATTCAATTGCAGATTAATATTCTGCAGCTGGGTTGTTGCCTGGCAACCTTGTGAATGTCTCTTCCTTCACTCCCAAGGTCATCTCACTGTCAGTCCCCTTCTGCTGGCCACAGCTGCAGTTGTCTGAGTCCTTCTGTCCTTTTGTCCTTTCCTTCGTCACTGGAGGGTGCAGAGCCCCGTTCAAGGCCAGCCCCTTCACCAGGCCTTTCAGCCCAGACGCTCCTGCCTGCTTGGAGACCTTGTGCCTTCACTGTTTCATGCATCCATCCATGCATCCACCCATTCGTTCATCTATTCATTCAGAACAGTTTTTCTAAGTGACTTTTTTTTCTGCGCCAGGCACTGTGCTGACCCTGGGTGCACAGTGTTGATCGAGTGGGTCTTTGTGCCTGTTCTCTTGGAGGGGAGACGGTTTGAGGAGACCCTAAAGTGCCGTGAATAATTATGGGGGGAGAAGCCTTCTCCTTCCCCTGGACCTTGAGGCTCTCCCCCAAGCCAGCCTGCTGACACCTGCAACATGTTTTTACCTCCCTTCCCCCTACACGAGGTGATGCCTCCCTATGGGATGAAGGGTAAGCTCCCTACTGCTGACTATAAAAGCCATAGATTCCCTGAGCTCAGTGTCCCTCAGCTCAGATGCAACTACTGTGGGTCCGTATTATGTCACCAACAAGGACCCTGGGGGGTAAGAGGAACTGGTGCAAATCATGCCGCCAGCTGGGTCGCGAATAACCAACCTCTTCGTCTCTGAGCCAGGACACTCCCATCCGCTGACGGCTGTGGTGCATCGGCGGAGGGTGACCTGTTGAGAGCCGGGTGAAACCAAATACCCAACTGAACACGGTGATGGGCCTGTAGTGTGCCAGACGCGCAACTGAGGCTCAAACCTGGACAGTCTGATTCCACAGGCATTTTAAAAAAGCCTTCCTGCTGCTTTCCTGTTCCCTCCAGGGTGATCTTTCGCTTCCCTTCGCTCTGTTGCCTGCCGAGCCAGTGAGTGGGGTGGGTTGGAGTGATGGACAGCAAGGAGAAATGGGGTGGGGAAGGTTTGTTTTTTTTTAATCCTCACCCAGTGCTGTATCCCCAATGTACCCATCATTGTATTTTCCCCTTCAGCATCGTCTTTGACATTCTGGAGACATCTTCCTCGCAGGAGTGGGAGCTGCAGGTCTGGTGGAGCTTGATGGGGGTGGATGGGCAGATCACCATCACTCATGGGCCACTCCAGTGGTTCTGCCTTGCGTCCCTGAGAGCTGAGCCCGGGCTGGTCCCACTGTGGAGCTCCCTGGTGGGTTCCATGACTGCCGGGTTTCTGCACCTCTCCGATAGAGCAGTGGTACTCAGTACATCCTCTGCTCAAACCGTTTTCTGCACTTCAACTGTTTTCATGGGGATCTAACACTGTAATGAAAAACGCACTTCTGAAAAAATGACGAGTCACCGTGATGCTGGTTTATTTTTTTTTAACCAGCTCGCAGATCACCATATGCAGTCTGCTGTGTTTATGGTCCGTACTGGCACTTCTCAAGCTTTGTAAGATGGAGGTTGCTAGAAGGAAGACAGGTTCCGCGGGTCTGGGGAGGGGTGGATAGTCTGCACCAGCTCCCAGGCAATGCCGAGCAGCGGTCTTTCATTCTGTCTCCATGGTGGGTCACGGAACCAAGTCAGTCCATCTCCCCGCCGCTGACTTCGTTCTTCAATGTTTTCTGTCGTCTAGCAGAAACAGAGTGAGAATCGATGACTGGACACACACACAGGATGACCGACATGTTTGTGCTCCGCATTAGCATCCTGTGTGTTTCCTGTTTTTAACCAGCCGTCCATTCTGGGTATAAATCAGCCATAAAGGACTATGAGTAAAGACAGTTTAAACTGTGCAGCAGTCAAACTGCTGTGACTGGGCGATGACGGGCCAGTGGCTGTGGACAGAGTGAGTCATGCGTGGTCTTCGGAGCACCATGGAGTGTGTCTGCCTTCTGCCCGACACACCGTTGGTTTTAGAGATATTTACCCATGTTTCAAAATAGTTATTAATTTTAAAAGTTGACACTAAAATGGGCACTGCTGGTGCTTGTAATGATGGGCCTGGAAAACCTTTGTTAATCCCTGGGGCTTTGTAGGCCTCGGGAAGAAACTGGGGACCAGGGATTCTTAATTGTTTTTGGTAGTGGGTGCTTTTAAGAGTCTGATAGAAGTGTGGACAGTCTTGCAAGAAAATGCCCAGATGCACGTCACACGCAAGAGAGAGCTCATGGTCTCAGGGCTGGGTTCTCAGATGCCGGTAACCACCTTCCGGCCCTCGACCGCCCCCCTTTCAAACCATCTTACATGAAGTACGTGCTCCTGATTACTTTCCCCGAAGTTCAGCTCTGACGCTTCTCTCCTGCTTGTTTGCTCAGCAGCCCCCCTTACCCACAGCACCGTGTCCCCAGCCGTGGTCTGCGGCCCTCCCATAAGGATTGGCTGATGCTGGTTAAAAAGGCCAGTTCCTGGGCCCCGCATCAGGGCTTTGGGGCCAGATTCTCGGCTCTCGAGGCAGGGGCCGTTTGCCCGGAGCCTGTGCACCAGGCATTCCAGCGTGATGCTGACGTACCTGTCACAAAATCAATGACACGCACCCACTGGTCAAAGAGACATATTTTCTTGGTGACATTTTTGAAAAGATGTGTATAAACTTCACAAATCTAACTTTTGTTAACAATAATTAATGTTCTTTCTCTAGAACTTTGCATTTATATATAGTGACATAAGAATTCTACTTCTGTTAGGGCCAGTGTTACCTTTTGGAGTGTTAAGCAGTAATTCATTCTGATTTTGAGGTGGTTGGGTCAGATTTTAGAGATGATGCATTTCTTTTCAGTTTAGACATTTTGGTAGGCCCTTGAAAACCAGTGGGGGGGGGGGACCTGAGCACTGTTCAGCTGACATCCAGGTGAGCTGAACTGTTCTGGGTGGGATCTACAGTCTGGATTAAAAAAAAATTATTTTATTGTCGTTCAATTACAGTTGTCTGTGTTTTCCAGCCACCACTCTCCCCCACCCCAGCAAACACAGTCTGAATTTTTAACGCGCTTCCCAGGAAGAGTGCACTGTATGAATATCTGAATTAGGACTTTAAGAGTGCAAGGAATTTTTAAAAGCAAAGAAAAAAAATCATAAAAGGAAAAAAGTACAAGAAATTACTGAAACATCTGAGGTTATGTGCTAATTTTGAAATAATTGTTTATCTCCTAAAAAAAATTAGTCAAGGAGCCCTTAATTTTATTATTTTTTTTAGATTTTATTTATTTATTTTTAGAGACAGTAGAAGGGAGAAAGAAAGAGGTAGAGAAACATTGACGGGTTGCCTCCTGGCCCACAACCCAGGCGTGTGACCTGACTGGGAATTGAACCAGTGACCCTTTGGTTCATAGGCTGGCACTCAATCCACTGAGCCACACCAGCTCAGTGGGCAATCCTTTAATTTCAGAGCCTTGTGAACTGTGTTCTGACACAGATGCCACTAAGGATGGTAGATGAAGAAGGGGTCAATTCCAGAGCTACTTGGTAGAATGTTCAGTTCACAAATATAGTTTCTTTACCTATTTATAGAACATACAGCAATTTGAATAGGTGTTAAGTAGTTTTTGGAAATTTCTGTGTAGTTTTAGCTGACGGGTTTTTATTGTATTAAATTACAACATTTTAAGGAATGTCTAGCCCTGGCTGGTGTGGCTCAGTGCATTGAGCACCAGGCTGAGAACCAGAGGGTCGCTGATCTGACTGCCAGTCAGGGCACATGCCTGGGTTGTGGGCCAGGTCTCCAGTGGGGGGGACGTGTGAGAGGCAACCACACATTGATGTTTCTCTCCATGTCCCTTTCTCTTCTTTAAAAAAAAAATCTTTGCTTGTCCCTGTTGCAGAGAGGGGCCTGGGGGATGGGCACGAGGGCTGTGGCTGCCCGGGGTGGGGCAGGGAGACTGAGAGTGGAGGAAATGGACCACAAGGGGAAAACCATGGCTGTGGCTGAGCCCACTCCGATCTCACACCAACGTTCTGGCGCTTATTTCCCTCTCCTCCCTTCTCCCCACTGCTTCTCTCTCTGAATGTTTTACCTTGGGGCTAATGTGTAATCAGTGAGTTGATGTGTAAGTGCTTGGCAAAGGCCTAGCACCTAGTAAGCACTATTATTTCTGCTTTATGCAGGGCCTTTGTTTCAGCCAAAGGTCCTGGGTGCTTTTACCGCTGGGCCTTGACGCCCCTGCCTAGCGTGCCCTGCGTCAGAGGGCCCTGCCCATGGGTGGCAGAGGGAGACACCCCAGTGCTCCGAGGTCCTGTGCTCTCTGGCCAAGTCAGTGGTGGCCCTGGCCTCTTTCTGCCTCACAAGGCTGTTGCTGGTCTTATAACCCAACAGGGTGTCTTCTTGACTCACCTTCGTGTGTCCCTATTCCCCTTGGTTTGCACTGCACAAACGAAGTCTCAGTGTTGGTAAAATGAGCTACTTAAAATGTGAAGGTACAGTTCATCTGGTGGGGAGAGCAGATGGAGTTCTAGGTGAGGTGCTATCACTTACCAACCTTGGAATTTCCATAGTTGAGTTTCCTGAACCAACCGGTGGAGACAGTTACGCTTTATTTTAGGCCTAAGATACACCCACGAAACATCAATCAGAATGGGGGGTCCACAAACCCCATTTATGTGTAGAAAATGGTTTCGGTTGGTGCCGGACAGCTGACTGAACTGTGGTATTGCTAGTTTACTGCAGAATAATCCCCTTTGAGAAAAACAGAGGTCTTTCAAAGGCACAGGATGTTAGCAGCTGGACACAGAAACTGCACATCAACCCACGGTGGTTCCTTCATTTCAATCCATCTTCTGTGGGTTTGGCCTTCTGTGTTGCTTCTTAGAAGTTCCTCTAGGAAAAGCCCTTTTGTTGTAGTCAAACCTTACTGATTTAAAAGTATCACCTAAATGTTTTGAACAATGCCAATGGCTGGAACCAAGTGGTTAAGTTTCTTAAACATATCAATTTTGTAGAAATTGGGGTTATAATCTACCAGAATCCTCTTCTGCTTCTAGGGCACTGGCCTCTGGCTCAGCTTTCCACCAGACCCCCACCCCCCTTGTTCCAGGTTGACCACCACCTGTAAGACAGGGGCTGGCAAGAAACAAGTCAAGTGTTGATTTCTTATAACCCCTCCTAGTCGTTGCCAGCCTATCTCAGTGTCTGATATCAGGCCTAGTTTATGATCCACCTGCTGGGAGAACTATTGTGTTTAACAAGAACCCAGATGCAGACCTCGAACTCTACTACTCACGGTCCCGTCAGGAACAGCCCACCAACACTCGATTTCAGCTTCCCCAACACGTTTAGCACTAAGCTTTTCAATACCACAAACCCAACTTCCTGGAAGTAGTAGACACTTGCGTATCTTTTTAGGGGTTTGTAGATTAGGCCACGTCCCACACCATGCTTGTGTCCTTTTGGGAAACCTGAAGGCACCAGCTAAATGTTTTCCTGGCCTGGATTTGTTCAGGGCTGCTGAGCAGCTTTGGGTGCAGACGGGTCCACTGCCCACTTTTAGGGCTCCTTCACACACACAAGACTGGCTATATATAAAATCAAATCTGCAAGTCGGATGTTTCTGAAAACAAGTTTTATTTAAATAAGGGTTTAAATACATTACATAACATTAAAACTGAAGGGGGAAAAATCCAAAAATCAGTTCATTACTTCACATGGCATTGGGCAGCTGTCGCTAGTAAAGTTGTGAGCACTACAGCTAGCTAGATGACTGACATCAGTTTGAAATTTGTTCCCTTGTCAAAAGTTTAACTCTGATGGGAGGTTGGCCTCAAATTCTGGTGTTTGGACATCAATTAGCTGGGATATGTCTGGTTAAAAAGACCTTGGTGGCACACCAGATATACGCATCACCCTGCTTAGAGGGAAGGTGGCCACTCTAAGCTCCACCCACTGGTCAGGTTGGAGATCTTTGACTACCCCAGGCTCCCTCTAGCGGTAACATGCTGCCGCCTCACCCCTCCTGTCAGCTTCACCACGGGCTGCTCAGATGGTGACATTCTAGGAGGGCAAGGAACTCTGGCCAGACATGGCCACCTGTGATCTTGGGGCTCTGCACTTGGCTGAAACATCACATTATTGCTTTGTTTCAGGGTGGACACTGCCAGGTGCCTCCTGCCTGACCTCCGTTTAAATGAGGGACTTCAAGACTAGACAGCATGGCTCTTTTCAGTTTATTGCATGAAGGAGTTACACTAGTCCGAGTTAAAAGCAGACCCCAAATGGTTACATTATACAAGCTGTGAGGTTTTTAAACTTGTGACAAGGGACAGAAGGGAAATTCTACTCATTGCAAGGAAATCCTCACTTAAGCTTCAGTGAGCCAAATAGCACTTAAAACCCATGAACCTTCAGCTGGTCGTCCTTAGCCAGTCCAATCTGCAAAGAAAAAAGGGGAAAATTTCAAAGAGTGGATAGAGCATCAAAGCTTCCAATTTTGGTGCCAATAGTCCTGTCTTCCTGCTCCTGTACCGGGCAAGGGGAGTCCAAGAGCCAAGATGCATGCCTCTCCCCGCTCCAGCACGGTGACTCAATTTGGGTACTCAGTTGGAAAATGACCTTGCAATAGAATTTTAGCTATTAGGAGGAACAGCCAACCAGACTTCCTGCTTATCATCAGTACTTCTCTGTATGCAGTTTAAATCTGCAGTCTCTAAAGTATATCTCTAAAAAACATACACTTAAGGCAGACAAGTCCCTTCTTTTTAAAATACATTTGTTTATGCCCTTCAAAACTCCACCATTTTGCTTAGCCCTATAAAATGAAACTGGTTTCCCCAGCAGAAATTAAACAGAGGTGGCAGGATCTGACATTGGCCAGGGCAGAAGCTCAAATGCACCAAGTGACTGAACTCACCTCTACCAGGAACTGGCATATGTTCTTGCGCTGGTCACCCTGTAGCTGAATTACTTCTCCATATTCTGGATGCTCAATTACAGTACCATTGCAGGCAAATTTCTGCAAGGAATGCAAAGCAAATTAGACGATGCAACAGCACTAATAATCTCTTTCGGTAAATAAAACACAGTACCCCCACGTGAGCAAGTTTGCATTTCCTACAAGACCTACCTTCTTAAACGCCTTCACTAATTTCTTTTTATCGTAATCATCAGCGATCCCTTGGACAGTAGTAAGGGTCTTCCTGCCGTTTCTCTGTTGAATTCTTATATGGATATAATCCTCAGTGCCAGCAGGAAGCAGATCATCACCCTTACTTGCATCAGCAAAGGGGTCTGGAAAGAAAGGTCAAGTTTAGAGCCGTTGTGGCTTAGATGCCACTGTCGTCCCCCCATCCCACCAGGTCTTTTGTGCATGCAAAAAACTAACAGTGAAATAGCTAAGGGCTGAGTCAGATCAAGTATGTCCTTTTTATGGGCTCTCCCCGAACAGGTCAGTCCGGGAGGGCCAGCTTTCCAAGATCCGTGGAAAGCCTCGGCACCCGGGCCCGCCCTCGGAGACCGATCACGTGTCTGGGCAGCCAGGGCTGACAGGCAACGCCCCACTCGGCTGATGCAACCGGCCGGAACCCGAGCTCCGAGGCGGAGCCAACTTCCCGCCCCATTGGCGCGCGCATTTGTCACTTAGGGCTGGAACCGCCTCCCTCTCCGGAGGCCGGGACAACGGCGGTGACGCAAAGGACGTGACGCAGGAGTGGCGGGAGGGGGCGGGTGTGGCCCGCGGTGGCACTGGAGCCATTAGTAAATGCGCCACCCGAGACGCAGGGCCCGCCCAAGAACTGACCTCTCGCCCTACCCTTCCGGTCACGCTCAGACACCCACCCCCAAGGCCCAGGCCGTGTCCTCGGGGTCCGCGAGGACAGATACCTTCATTCTACCCAAATTTAGGAAGGCCTGGAGGGCCTAGAAGCCGTCCGGGCCCCATTTCCGGGCCCGGACAGCCGTGCCGCCGCACCTGGGCCTTCGCCCCACGGGGCCTCTCCTTAGCTTACCGAAAGAGTGGAGGTTCTGGATAGCGGACATACGATACGATTCCTTTTCCTCGGTGGAAACGGCCTGCGGAAGGCTGCGGCGGGAGAAGGTGGGCAGGGGGGACGGAGCGTCGGGAAACGAGGGGGGCTCGAGGGGAAGGTTGCTGAGTCCTCGGCGGCGGCTCAGCGACTGGGGCGGAGGGGCGGTGCCTGTATTCACTTATATAGCCGCCCCTGTGTCGCCAGCGCGTTGCCCTCACGTCTCGACCCCGCCCACGGCGTCCAGCCCCTAGCGTCCAGGTGCCGGCGCTTCCAATTGGTCGAGGGCCGGGGACGCAGGCGGCGCTTGCGCAGGAACTCAGTGCGGTGGGAGGGCGTCCTGGCTCGGGGAGGGAAGGGAGGGGGAGGGAAAGCTTAGTTTGGGCGGCTGTGCTGGCCGAGGAAGGTGTCGGCCGCGCCGAAAACTGGCGGAGTCTTTCGGACGCGCCTGCGCACTGTGTTCTCTGTCAAGTTTCGCGTTTTTGACCCTGTTGCTGCGGTACCTGCCCCAGGAGGGGTTTTTGTGGAGCAGATTGGCAATCTTCAGAGGGGATTTAGATGCTGAACCTCCCAAACAATACAGATTACCACTATCTGGTACTCACCTAGTCACCCGCTTCCTCTTTGTTTACAAGATTTAGGGTGGGCCTTTAATCAACATGCAATAATATAACCCAAACTTTTGTTAACCTGAAAATAAAAAGGCCTTTCAGAGTGAGAGGCAACTAGCATTTATTTGCGCTCCAAAAGAATAGCTATTGAGAAACCATTAATTTAAGTGGAAGCCCAAATGATGTTCCCATTAGCAGACCAAGGCAATGGGTATTTATGAGGAAGGGGAACGATTACATTAATAGAAGGAATTTATTGGTGCAGACAGCAGAACATGATGATGTTAATTTTATACAATGTGTTTAATTTTCAATCCAGTAGTCATAACTGCTTTCTGTTTATATTTATAAATAGTTTTTTGGGGACACAGTGTTGTCCTAGGCCCAAAGGTTGTCCAAAGGTTATTTCATCCTGTTTGAAGATTCCAAGGTTTGAGGCATAAGAGTTCAAGGCAGTGTGTCTCTTGCGTGGCAGCTCTGGCTCCGTTTTAAAGTAGTTTTGTTTATTACATATATATTTTGACCACCTTAACTTTATCACTTAGATTAATTTATAATGATATCTCAGATATCATTAGATGAATCTAACTTAAAAACAGGTTAGCCTCTAAATCTGTCATTTAGATAATGTAAGGAAAGAATGTCCAGCTCGTTAGCATGAGTTCAAGGGACAGTAACTGATTCTGGGGGCAGGAGGAGAGCTCAGGCACCCGAAGCATGGGTCATTCAAATTGTGTGGGGTAGAGCCTTCCCAGAAGGTAGGTGAACTAGGTCCTTCAACACAGTCAACTTTCTTGCTCTTTCAATGTATTAATTGAAATGCTCCCAGTTGCAGGGGTGAAAAAAAAAGTGGTCTTAGACCCCAGGGCAGCTGCCAGGCAGGTCAGATAAAGGAGTGCAGACAGCGAAGGGTGACGTAATGGGGTGTGATGGGATCCGGGTAAAGCGTATGCACCTGCAGCCTATTGTGCTAGATCTTTTTCAGGAGAACCTGGAAATCCAGGTGTTTAGTTTGATTTTTAAATGTTGCCAATAAATTGAATTTTTGGACAATACTGTTGCCCATGGGCTGCAAAGTGAGAGGCTGCTCAAACCCGCCACCCCCACCCCAAGGTAGTAAAAGCTAGGTGGACTTAATAGTTTGTTTTGATTCTGTATTTACTAGGTAATCTTCTGATTAATAATTTGGTTTCTGAGATGTCAGGAAAGGCAAACTGTGGCTGGAAGTCCTGGGCATCCAAGTTTCAGTTCCATCCCAGTCTGAGAGGCTGAGGACCCGACATGCCCTCCACCCGCCCTCCACCCGGATTCACAGACGTGGCGCTGCTTGCAAGGGGTTTGGGGAGAGAGCGTGAATGACAGAGCTCTCTCTCCAGGTCTGCACATATATGACAATTTCAAATCATCATGTGGTCCAGTTTATCAATCTTACCTTTTAGGAAAAGATCTTATTAAAGAAATCCTTTCTCTGCTTTGAGTTTGTAAAGTGATTCTGTATTTCCTTTTGAGAGTCTTAAAGCTTTGCTTTTCACTCATAGGTCTTTACACCATCTGGAATTTATTCTGTGTGTGGTGTGAGCAGGGGTCTAATTGTTGTTCCTATATAGATGGCCAATTGCCCCAGCACCGTTTACTGAATAAGGCACCTTTGCCCCGCTGATTCATTGTGCGTTCTCCATCATAATCATATGTGTGGGCTCATTTTTAGAGTCTTGGTTCTGTTCCACTGTTTTTATCTCTAAGCCACAATCTCTTCATGGCAGGAGCTCTACACACTGTCTTAATCTGCAGTAGAATGAGACCCTCCCTTTTGTTGTTCTTCAGAATTATTTTGGCTCGTGTTGGCCCTGGCTCTCTGTCAGGCTCATGGTGTATCATTACTCCCCATATTCTACAGCTGTTCTATGAAGCACCCCGAATTTTCTCATCTCAGGGTGTTCGTGCATGCTATGCCTTGGTACATTCTTCCCTCCTCTTTGAGGATGTATAAGAACTTTTAACATAACCTATGGCCCAACATTTTATTTTTAAATTATTATTATTATTATTATTTTGATTTTTTATTTATTTATCTTTAGAGGGGAAGGGGGGAAGGAGAGAGGGAGAGGAACATCAGTGTATGGTTGCCTTTCTTGCGTCCTCTGCAGGGAACTGGCCTGCAGGGAACCGGCCTGCAACCCAAGCATGTGCCCTGACTAAGAATCGAACCGTGATCATGTGGTTCGCAGGCCTGAGCTCAATCCACTGAGCTACACCAGCCAGGGCTAATTATTATTTTTAATTGTTCTATCACAGTTGTTCCAATTTTCCCCTGTTGCTCTCCCCTTCCCACTCCTCTGCCCCCCTCCCCAGTCAATCCTCACCCAGTTGTCCAAGTCTGTTGGTCATTTATACCTGTTCCTTGACTAGGCCCTTCCCCCTCTCTAGTTGCTGTCAGTCTGTTCCTTGTTTCTATGCCTCTGGTTCTGGGGGTTGTTGTGCTTATCTGTTTTTGTTCAATAGTTTTCTCTTATAGGGGAGATCATATGGTATTTGTCTTTCGCTGCCTGGCTTCTTTTTTTTTTTTTTTAAGATCATAATTACGTATTTTTAGAGAGGGGGAAGGGAGGGAGAAAAAGGGAGAGAAATATCAATTGGTTGCCTCTTGCATACCCGTAACTGGGGACCTGGCCCACAACCCAGGCATGTGCCCCAACATGGAATGGAACAAGCAACCTTTTGTTTCACAGGCCAGTGCTTAATTGACTGAGCCACACCAGCCATGGCTGTTTCTGATATTTCATTGTTGGTGTATAAAAATGCCTTCAATTTCTGAATATTGACTCTGTATTCTGCTATTTTGTCAAATTCATTTATTAAGTTGAGTAGTTTTTTTGTGGAGCCTATAGGGTTTTCCGTGTACACTATCATGTCATCTGCAAATAATGACAGTTTCACTTCCTCCTGTCTAATTAGGATGCCTTTTTATTTCTTTTTCTTGTCTGATCACTAGAACTTCCAGTATTGTGTTGAATAAAAGTGGTGAAAGCAGAAACCCTCATTTTGTTCTCAATCTTAGGGGTGAGATTTTAGTTTTTAACCTGTTGAGTATGATGTTGGCTGTAGGTTTCTCATACATGCATTTATTATGTTGAGTTATGCTCCTTGTACTCTCACTTTGCTAAGTGTTTTTATCATAGGTGGGTGCTGCACTTTATCAGATGCTTTTTCAGCATCTGCTGATATGATCATGTGATTTTTGTCTTTCATTTTATGTGGTGTATCATGTTTATTGATTTGTGAATGTTATACCAACCTTGCATCCCTGGGATGAATCCCACTTGGTCATGGTGTATGATTTTTTGGATGCATTTCTGGATCTGGTTTGCCAATATTTTGTTGAGGATTGTAGCATCTATGTTCATCAGCGATATTGGCCTGTAGTTTTTGTTCTTTGTTGTGTCTTTACCTGGTTTTAGAATTAGGATAATACTGGCCTCATAGAAAGAGTTTGGGAGTCTTTGCTGTTCTTGAATTTTTTTGGAGTAGTTTGAGAAGGATAGGAGTTAGCTCTTCCCTAAATGTTTGGTAAAACATGCCTGTGAAGCTTTCTGGTCCAGGGCTTTTGTGTGCCAGGAGTTTTTTGATTGTTGTTTCAGTTTCACTAGTTGTTATTGGTCTGTTCAGGCTTTCTGCTTCTTCTTGATTCAGTTTTGGAAGATTATATGTTTCTAGAAATTTGTGCATTTCACCCAGGTTGTCAAATTTCTTGGCATATCTAGTTGTTCGGAGTAATTTCTTACAATCCTTTGCATTTCTGTAGTATTGGTTGTGATTTCTTCTCTTTTGTTTTTGATTTTATTTATTTGGGTTCCCCCCTCTCTCTTTTTTTTTTTTTTTCCTTGATGAGTCTGGTTAAAGACTTGTCGATTTGGTTTATCTTTTCAAAGAACCAGCTCCTGGATTTATTGATCCTTGGAGTTGTTTTTTTAATCTCTATATCATTTAATTCTGCTCTGAGCTTGTTTATTTCCTTCCTTTTCCTGGCCCTGGGCTTTGTTGTTGTGTCTTGTTCTTATAGGTGTAGGGTTAGGTTGTTTGTTTGAAATGTTTCTATCTTCTTTAGGTAGGCCTGTATTGCTATGAGCTTCCCTCTCAGGACTGCCTTCGCTGTGTCCCATAGGTTTTGGGTTGCTGTGTGTTCATTTTCACTTGTTTCTAGAAACTTTCTGATTTCTTCCTTGTTCCCATTGTTAACCCACGCATTATTTAATAGCATGTTGTTCAGTCTCCATGAATCGGAATGTTTCTGAGGTTTTTCCTTGAGGTTGGTTTCTAGTTTCAAGCCTTTGTGATCTGAGAAGATGCTTGATGTGAGTTCAGTTTTTTTGAATGTGTTGAGGCTTGTTTGGTGTCCTGTCATTGGTCTGTCTTTGAGAATGTCCCGTGTGCATTTGAAGAGAATGCGTATTTTGCTTTGGGGTGAAAGGTTCTGTATGTATCAGTTACGTCCATTTGATAGACTGTTGTTCAGTGCCACAAAATCCTTGTTGATTCTTTGCTTGGAAGATCTCCATTGTTGACAATGGGGTGTTAAGATCCCCTACTATGAGTGTGTTGCTGTTGATATCTTTCTTGGTCCTCCAAAATTTTCCTGATACATTTGGGTGCTCCTACCAGCATCTTTTGATTGTTTGTTTGTTTTTATCCTCACCTGAGGACATTTTTTCATTGCTGTTAGGGTGGGGGTGGGGAGAGAGAGGGAAGAAGAGGGAGAGGGAGAGAGGGAAACGTCAGCGTGAGAGAGACACATTGATCATTTGCCTCCCATACGTACCCTGACTGGGAATCGAACCTGCAGCCTTTTGGTGTGTGGGATGATTCTCCAACCAGCTGAGCCACCTGGCCGGGGCCCAACATTTGGATTTTTGCAGTTTGAACTCTGAGACTGTTTATAGAGGATGACTGCTCCTTGAACTTGGAAACTGCCTGCAGAATGAACAGTCTCTGTGCTATTTGATTTCTGATGATAAATAACCCAGAAGCTTGTGCTCTACAAGCCTGAGCCAGAACCGGGACTGTGACAAATGCCCAATTCTTGGCTGCCCACCGTTCTTGCATCACAGCCCCGCTCGCTGACCACTGGGTCAAAGACAAATGACGTAAGTTTGCGGTCTCGTTTCCCCTAGCAACCATCTCTTTGACCATCAGCTCCTTGCAATGATTGCCTTTAAAAAGCAAGCCTTATCCCCTCCATTTTGTATGTTTTTTCTTTTCTTTTTTAAATTTTCACTCCATTTTGGTACATGTCTTTGGTTTATGCCCAGGGCATGTCCCTGATTTGCAAATCATGCGCGAATAAAACTCCCTCTTAATTTCCTTTGGGATTTTTGTTAACGTCTTCCTTTGGCACCTCCTGCTCGCCCTCCAGGCCTCAGCCGGGAGCATCTTTTCGTGTGAGGAGGCTGCTGGGGCCCTTCTCTGCACCCTCACTACTTTGGCATTTATCGTGCTACATTTTGTTCCTTGGACTGGTTACATAATTTGCTGGGCCCACCGTATGTTCCTTTCTTAATTCCAAAGGTGTAAAAGGAATGACAAAACTGTCGTTTTTGGAGTATTCGAGATCTTGCTCAGTTTGGTCCAAATAAACTCATGAAACACTCTCTACAGGTTTGAATGTTCGTACCTTGACACCCATGAATTGGGCCCTGCCCCTTCCCTCGTTCGTCTCCCTGCTAGGCTGTGAACTCCACTGTGTGCCTGTGGTAGGTGCCTGGCACACAGTGGGTGCTCAGTGCTTGTCCAATAAGCATGTAGATATACCTTGTACGTACTCAGGTACGAGGAACGGCTCCAGCCTGTGACCTCTGCACCCTTTCTTTAAACCCCCACTTGAGGATATGTTCATTGATTTTAGAGAGAAAGGAAGGGGGAGGGAGAGAGAAAGAAACATCATCAAAGAAACAAAGATTGGTTGTCTCCTGTTTGTGCCCTGACTGGGGATTGAACCCACAACCTTTGGTGTACGGGATGAGGCTCCAGCCACGTGAGCCACCTGTCCAGGCCTCCGCCCTTCTTTTTCAAAGTTAAGACTCTTGCCTCCAGAAGGAGCTGCTGGACCTGGCCTCTTGGCGTAGGGCAGGGAGGGGTCCCTAGGTAAGCCCCATTTCCCAGCCTCTCTGCAGGGACCTGTGTACCTCTCAGGGCTCTCCTTCATCTCCCATAAAAGGAAGGTTGGCACATTTCTGAGGCCTTTTCCAGGTCTAAAGTCCAGAGCTCTGTGCTTGCAGGCTGGGAGCGTTTTGAAGGAGGAGCTACAGGAGTCCTCCGTCGGTGCAGAGGTGGTTCTGGCCCTGGGAGCTTGTGGGGTAACAATGGAGTAAGGGTGAGTTAGTCTGAAAGTTACACGGGTGCCCATTAACTCAGCCCAATGCACGACTGTGCTCCTCGGTCGGTCTGAGGCCCTGGCCCCGGCTGCCAGGGTCAGAGGGCGGGATGCTGGCTCTGGAACCCTGAACTGGGCATCACCTCTCTGTCTTCCTTCTGGGTGACTTGGTCTCTCCCAGCCTCCATTGTTCTCATCTGTACAAAGGGCTAACACCTTTCCCTTAGGCTTTGTAAGGGGATTTGAAGAGCAGAGTGAATATATGTGGCAGGATAAAAATGGGACTTTATCAAGTCACTAAATAGATGACACCAGATTCCCAGGGGACCGGGAGACAGATCCTCTGAGAACAGCAGGGGACCAGAGCGAGTCCCTCAGCGTGGGCATGGGATGGGGGTGGGAGTCTCTCTATGTGGTCTCTTTGGGCATGGCTATGGGGGACACCTGGGGACCCTCAGCCTCAGTGAAGTTCCCTAGGGCCCCAAACGTGGCAAGGAAGTGGCAGAATTTTCTCCCAGGAAGGGGTTGCACCAAACAGGGGTCTCCCTGGTCACCAGGACAGATGGGTGATCTGGTCCAAGGCCTCTCCCCCAAAACCTCTTGGTGCTACAGAAAACCCCTCACCTAGAGAGGCCCAGGGAACGGCGGAGCCCCTGCCACATCCAGAATCAACTTCTGGGCAGCCTGATGGGATGTTCACCGGGACAGGATTTAAGTTGACTTTAAGAAAGTCAAATAGACCTGGCTGGTGTAGCTCAGTGAATTCAGTGTGGGCTGTGAAACAAAGGCTCACTGGTTCAATTCCCAGTCAGGGCACATGCCTGGGTTGTGGGCCAGGTCCCCAGTGCAAGCCACGTGAGAGGCAACCACATACTGATGTTTCTCTTCCTCTCTTTCTCCCTCCTCCTCCTCCTCCCTCTAAAAATAAATAAAAATATATTTAAAAATCATTTAAAAGAGAAAGAAAGTCAAATAAATGTGGCATTTCTTGCATTCTTTATTGGGGAGCTATCACCGTGCATGTGAATGACTGAAAGAGTGCACACCCCTCCCCCGCCCACCCACCTCCGCGCACACACGTGCACACACCCACCCAGAAGTTCCCAGTGAGTGAAGGCGTTATTCTTGCCGCCCAGGTTGCTCAGGTCTGCCCCAGTGGGAGATGCGTGGGAGCTGCTGGTTCTGACCCTGTGGGGTCCCACGGGCAGTGCATCACCCCTTCACCAGGAGGAGGATGCCTGTGGGGTGCTGGAAATGACTTTGATCTTGATACGGGTGGTGAAAATTCATTGAGCTGGACCCTCTGTGGCAGTGTGCTTTTGTGTGTTTGTCCGTTACACTTTACCAGCACCCCCGCCGCGCCGCGCCCCGCCCCGCCCCGCCCCGCAGCGGCCAGGCCTCTTCCTCCTCGTTCTCACTCGCCTTCCCCTCGCTGCAGACTCACTTCTGCCAACCCGAGGAGGGAACTGCCGCACTGCCGCGGGGTTCCTCTTTGCCTCTTTGCTGGCAGAGCATCTGCCTTCTCCATCCTGCTATCGGCTCCTTCCGGCCTCTTCTTCCTCCTCCTCCAGGAAGCCCTCCAGGAGCCCCTGTAGATGGGATGAGGGGGAGGAGGCCTTGCTTAGGTAGGGGGATGAAGGCCAGATTGCCTGGTTTTCCTCCCCCCGGGCAGTCAGCCTGAGCTCACTGAGGACGTGGAGGAGGGCCAAGCCTGGCACCTTTCCTCAAGGAGCTCATGGCCCAGCAAGGCTCCAGGCTCTGGAAATGCCAGAACGGGCACTGAGGGCCCTGCCTTCTGCCGGGGCGCGGGAGTAGAGTTCCCTGGTGTGTGTGTGGGGCGGGCGTTCCTGAGGGACAGAAGAGCACTGGACACACTGCATGGAAATCAGGTCAGACCTGGTTCCTTTCCCAGGAGAAGCCGATAGGTGTTTGGGCAGGGCTTTCTGCTGGGGACTGCGACCACAGCTCCTCCAGCCTCCTTTCATATTATTTTTATTGTTAAAAAAGCTGATACAAGTCACACAAGGGCCACCTCCAGGAAGGCCCTTCTGTGTGCCCAGCAGCACATCAGCAGCGGCGCCCACGTTCTTCCCACGGACTTGAAGAACTTTCCCACCAATTGGGAAAGGGTAGGTGGTTTGTACTGAGGACCCAGGAGGTGAAGGGTGGGGGAGGTGGGGCAGAGGGCAGCAGGCTCCGGGAGGGGTGCCGGTGGCCTCAGCCGTGCTGGAGGCGGGACCTGGCTCCACGCAGCTGGGGCCTAGGAAGGCTTTGAGCCAGGGCCTGGCATGATCAGCTCTGCCTTTGAGGAGGAGGTCCCTCCTTTTCCCCTTTCCCCTCCAAAACCAAAAGTCACTGAGGCCGCAGTGAGCCAGCGGGAGTGGTGTCCTGAGTTAGCACTCGCCCACGCTCAGCCCTCCCCACTCCTCACCACTTCATGGGGTGCGGCTGGTGTCCCCCCCACTGGCCTGCGACCACCTTTCAGCCACACCTCTGCACCTCGCCCCCAGCACTCAGCTGCAAGCCCATGTCACCTCTCTGGGCAGCCCCTGCTCCACTCTACAACCGCTCATCTTCTCCAAATTAAATTCAGCTCCCAAAGGGCACAGCAGCTACGGCCCAGGTGGCTTTTGAGCCCTGGAAGTGGGGCTAGTCCAGTTCGGATGTGCTGCCTGTATAACGTACTAGGGTTTGAAGACTGAGTGTAAAAAATTTGTGAAACATCTTAATCTTTATATGATTTGCTTATTGGAAAAATACTTTGGATACAGCGGGTAAAATAAAACATTGTTAAAGTTGATCTCACTTGTTTCTTTTTACTTTGTTGAAAATGTGGCTACTTAAGAAATTTAACGTGGCGTGCACTGAATTCCCACTGGACAGCACTGCTCCAGGTAAATCCAGACGGGAGAGCGTGTCTGCGTGGCTCAGCCCGGGTCCACGCCACACTCCCACACGTGGCTGTCTCCCCAGCCTTCTCACCGACGTCAGTCTTGTTTGCTGGTCATCCTTTGCCCCAAACAGCTTAGCAACTGTCCCCCTCTACCCGAGATAACACTCTTCCTGAGAGGGCCTACTTCCTTTGGTTCTTTTTGGTATTTCCCTCAGTCGTAAAATTACATAGTCCAGTAGACTCTTGAACAATGTGGGGTCAGAAGCCTGACCCCTGCACAGTTGGAAATGTGCTTATACCTATTAACTCTCCAAAAACTTAACTGCGAATAGCCTATGACTGACTGGAAGTCTTACAGACAGTATGAACTGTTGATAAGCATATTTTGTAAGTTCTATGTATTATAGACTGTATTCTTCCAGTAGAGTGAGCTGGACAAAAAATGTTATTAAGAAATCATAAGGAAGGTAAAATACATTTACAGTATTTATTTAGAAAAAAAATCTATGTACAAGTGGATGCATGCAACTCAAATCCATGTTGTCTAAGGGTCAACTGTATATTTTTAATATATAAAAATTTTAAAAGTAGAGCCCTGGCTGGTGCAGCTTAATAGATTTGAGTGCTGGCCTGCCAACTGAAAGGCCGCTGGTTCGATTCCCAGTCAGGGCACATTGCCTGGGTTGTGGGCCAGGTCCCCAGTAGGAGGCATGTGAGAGGCAACCGATTGATGTATCCCTTGCACAACGTTGTTTCTCTCCCTCTCTCTCTCCTTTCCCTCTAAGAATAAATAAATAAAATAAAAAATTAAAAAAGTAGAAAAGTGACCCCCCCCAGCACTTGTTAGTTACCACCTAGGGGGTGTCCAGGACCCATTTTGACCCGTTTTGTCTGTTTATGTGAATGTTAGGAAGGCGTCAGCTACTTGGGGTTGCCCTGCCTTGTTCCGCATCAGGCAGCAGGCGGCCCCTGGCTCCGCTTAAAACAGGAGCGGACAGCGCAAGCTTGGTGCACTGACCCTGTGGAGGAGGCGGGGGGGGGGGCTTCTGCACACCCCACCAGGCAGATCAGAGATCTTTGCTGGCGAGACCACCCCTGGTCTCTCTAACGCTGTCTCTTTTCCCACTCAGTACCTGCCTTTGCTGGCTCCTGCCTCCCGAGTTGGATCCCGTCCCAGGGCCAGCCCTTAAAGTCTTCCTCTCTTGGGTTTGCAGTCGGGCTCTGCCCCTTGCCTTCCCCTGAGCGGGCACAGCCGAGACCCGTCTCCGCTTGGCCAGACAAAGGGTGTGCCAGCCTCCAGGAGGCCTAGCTAGCAGATGTGCTTAGAGACATCAAACTTTTATTTCTATTATTTTACCTTTGAACACAATGCATTTTTATTTCAAATCAGTCTGCAAGCTGTTTCTGAGTTGCCTTTTGTCCTGAACTAGATAAGGGGGTGAGCTTCTGTTATATATGTGTGTTTGTGTCAGGGTGAGGCCAAGAAGCAAGCAATGACTGCATAAATAAGTGGGATGACAAATCGATGTTTTTTCTCTCTCTAAAAAAATCAATGCAAAAAGACTTTGGGTCTAACTAGCCAGTATTAGGCAATGCAGAGGACAGAGGTACATGTTGAATTGCACCATGTGAATTCAGTCGGCGAGTTCAGACTGGAAACGCCACAGGACGCGTGATTGGGGGGGTGGGGGAAGAGAGGAGGTTCTCCTAGTTTGAGAAACTCAAGATGCATGTACCCAATTGCTCTCTGTAGACTTACATAGATCCTGAGTTTTTAAAAATCGTCATTTATGAGAGCTAGAAATGTAAACATTGACCATAAATTGGATTACATTCAGTGTGATATTATCATATAGTAAGAAACATATTTTGGTTTCTGTGCCCAGTTCCTGGCTCAGGGCCCCTAAAATTCTTGTAATTTCTTGAGTGGTAGGGGTGCTTGGAGCGTCTTTCATTATAATCGGTTCCTCTGGCTTTTAGACACAAGAGCCTCTAAGATCCTTGGAATCTCAAGCAGGGGTGTCCAACCCACGACCCGTGGGCCACGTGCGACCCAGGACGGCTATGAATGCGGCCCAACACAAAATCGTAAATCTACTTAAAAAACATTACTTAGTTCTATTACTGTTTTATTACCTAGATATGTCCATTTTGTATATCAGCGATCACCAACTTGGGACCTGGTCGACTATTTTAAAGGATTGTGGAAAGGGCCGCTACGTGATGAGGGTTATTATGTGAGGACTTGTTTGCTTATCTGCGGTGGTGGGTGGATATCGTGAAAACTGTGCACGGACCTTGTTTGTGCTCATCGGTTTTCGTTGGTGTTTGTGTGTTTAACGTGTGGCCCAGAGACACTAGAAGGTTGGATGCCCCTGCCCTAGAGTGAGGGTGTCTGTATGCCAATGAGATGACTGGGCGCTGGGGCTGGAGCCTCGGGATGGGCGCTGGCGCCAGAGGAACTGGCCAGGGATTGGAGGGCTGGAACTTCCGGACCCCCCCAACCCCACCCCAGGAAGGGGGCGGGGCTTGATATTGAATTCGTTACCAATGGCCAATGATTCAGTCATGTCTACGTGATGGACAAGTCTAAACAACAGGGTTCAGGGCGGTTCCGGGTGGTGAATACACGCGTGTGTGGGGAGGGTGGTGCACCCCAATTCCTCGGGAACAGAAGCTCCTGACCTTCCAGACTTTGCACTTTCTTCCTCTCCATCTGGCTGTTCATCTGGATCCTATTTTATAATAAATAGCCTTCATAATAATCTAGTAACAGTAAGTAATGTGTTTCCCTGAGTTCTGTGGGCTGCTATAGCACATTATCGAACTGGAGAGGGACCTGTGGGAACCCCTGATCTGTAGTCAAGTCAGACAGAACGAGGTGACCTGAGGCCACCCTCTTTGCGATTGATAGCTGAAGTGGGCGGCAGTCTCGTGGGGCTGAGTCCCTCGCCCCGGGTGGGAGCTGTGCTAACTCCAAGCAGGTAGCGTCAGAATTACTTGGGGAGGAAAATCACACATGGGGTGCCAGAAGTCTTGTGAATAGAGAAACAATTTTCTAAATAAAAAATAAAAAATTGTGCGAAGCCTGCCCTTTTCAAAAAAGCCAGCCTTGTCAGGCAAGCCTGCTCTGCCCCCAGCTCATATCAGCAGCCACCCAGGGCCAGCCCCCAGCCAGTTCGGGGCACCTTCCTTTCCCCTGGGCTGCCTCCCTTTTGCTCGAGCCCAAGCTACATAAAATCTGACTGGAAATTTCTCTGGGGTTCCCCCTTGATTTCTGTCTTGAGGAGCCCAAGGACCCCCACACTGGTAACACTCTAAAGGTCCCCAACTGATTCCCGCTGTCTTGGGCCTCTTAGGCCTTCTTCCGGGGGAAACACATTCTCACGTATGAGGATGCTTCCTGCGTTTGGGCCTCGGTTCGGTTCAGTGTCACGGGCTTTATTTCCAGGTCTGCCTCTGAGGGGGTGTCAGAATCCCAGGGGCCCCGAGGACCAGAAACGCCTCCGGGCACAGGTTTTTGGCTCCAGGCGCTGCTCCCTCCCATTCGACCCCCGGCTGCGTGCTTCTGGGGGGGCCACCTGCGTGAAAGTGGGAAACAACAGACAGGGCTGGGGGGCAGCACAGCAGCGACTCAAAAACACTACACGGAAAATTACAGTATGATCCTTACACCCAGAATGGAGTGTTGTTCAGCCTTGATGAGGAATGCAATCCTGGCACATGTTAGAGCACGGAGTAACCTTGAAGACATCGTGCTAAGTGGAATAAGCCAGCCACAGACAGACAAACACGGCGTGACTCCACTTATGGGAGGTCTCTAAAGGAAACAGACCGGGAGATGTGGTTGCCAGGGGGCGGGGGGAGGGGAGAATGAGGGATCCCTGTTTGATGGGGACAGGTCACTGCGGGGTGACAGGAAGGTTCTGAGGATGGACGGTGATGCCGGTCGCACAGCAGTGTGCACACACTTGAAGCCACTGAACTGCACACGTAAAGTGGCTAAAACGGTAAATTTTATGTTCTGTGCCTTTTGCCACAATAAGACACTTGCTTGAGCAGGTGGACACATGGTCACCAAGTAGATTAAAGGACATTAACACACGTGTATTCCCCCACTGCGATATTTAACAAACACCCCAAACTTAGCAGGCCCTGCACTGAGCCCCTAACCTCCCCCGCCCACCGGAACTACGGCCTTCCCACCACAGGTGATGGAGGCCCCGTCTCCGTGGAGACATTGCCCTTGACTCTTCTTTCCCGCCCCACACCCATGGCCCAGGAAACCCGGGGCTCGCTGCACCGGGTACCCAGGGCCTGCTCACTGCACACCACGCCTCGGCTCCTGCCTGGGACCCAGCCACCGTCATCTCTGGCCTGGGTCATCACCATAGCCTGCAGTGGGGCTCCGGAAGTGTGCCGGTCTGCACAGGTTCCCCGAGGCCTCTTGTGGTCAGTCCCTGTCACCTCTCTCAGCTCATCCCAGCCACTCTACTCTCCACCCCCACAGGCTCGGTTGCCGGGCCTACCACACGCCTGAAAGGCTCCCACTGCAGCCTTGGGGCTGGTGTTTGGGGTCTGGTGGCTTCTCCCCAGATGTCTGCACACCTTCCCCCCCAGCAAAGTCTTACAGAGGGGGAAAACATAACTTTGCCTGTATCCTTCTAAGTTTTTGGCTGAGACCCCTCTGTAATAGAAGATTAACAAGAGAAAAGCAAACAGAAGTTTGCTAACATGTTGGTCTCATGCATACATGGGAGGTGCCCAGGAAAAATGAATAACGCCCCGAGGTGGCTTAGAATTCAAGCTTAAATACCAAGGTGATGGTGAAATCTAGGCCTGTTAGGGAAGAGTAAACGATTTTTATGAAAGATGAATGGGCCCGTGAAGTAGCTGGGAGGTGTGAGGGACCTGACAAAGTTTGGGTGTGGTACTGGCTTCTTGTTTCCCCTCCTGGGGCCAGAGCCAGCCTCCCCCTGTTGATAGGGAGAGGATTTGTGACAGCGGAGCCCCTTTCGGAGCATCTGTCTTTAGGCAGAAAAGGGGAGTTTAGAGAGAGCTGCTCTCTGCATCTGCTGTTGTTTGAGTGCCTACATCTCAAAACAGCCGCTACTCCGAAGTAGCCTATTTTGGGTGGCTCCTCCCGCTGTCCTGCTGCATCAGGGTTTTAGTTAAATGTCTCCTTTGTACTGAGGCCTTCCTGACCGCTATTTTAAACTGCAGCCTCCGGCCGGTCCTCCCGTACGCCTTTCCTCGTGTTACTGCCCCTTATTCCCACGGCACCTTCCTGCGCCCCAGGTGATTCACGGGCTGGCGGTTGATGTCTGTCTCCCCCACTGTAGCCTAACACACTTTACTGACGAACCCCAAACCATTTAGCGCAGGGCTGGGACCACGGTCGGGGCTCCGTAAATACCAGTCAAAGGCATTTGTGCATTAAAGGGATTTATTTACCATAAAGTCTGTACGCTTGTGAGCAATTGCTCCTGCTTCTCTGTTACAAATTCATTACTTCCGTTGTCGGAAGGACGTCTGCACCAGGAGGCCCTGACAGCACCTCGGGCGGAAGTCCTGGACTCCTGCGCGGTTCCTCCATCAGCGCCATCTGCTCTCTCCCAGCGCCTCCTCCATCCCACCCCCCGCAGCCGTCGTGCTCTTTTCCGGAACGGATCCCGGGTCCAGCTGCACCCCTGCTCGGAGACCTTTGCAGTTCCCGGTGGATGGAGGATTAAGTACGAACCCCCTAGACTGGCGCGCAAACACCTGCCCACGAGGCTTCCAAATGACCTTTCTCTCTGCTCTTTGCACCCGATCTGCGCTTGGGACGAACTGGATTTTCCTTAGAACCCATGTTTTCCTGCCTCCCTGCCTTTGCTCAGGGTGGTCCCTCCACCAGGAGCGCCTTCCTACCTCTCGGCTTGCTCCAAATCCCACCTGCCCTTTAAGGCCCACCGTCAACATTATTTGCTACCTGGAGCCTTTCCCGAGCCTCCTCTAGTGATGCTCTCTCTTCCGTCTTTGGAACTCAGAGTGACTTTTTCTGGGGGGTATCGGCTGCTGAGTTGAGTTTGGGACCATGTCATTTCGTAGCAGCCCTGCCGGACTATAGGCTCCTTCAGGGGATGGGCTGTGCCTTCTTCCATGTTGGACCCCCGGAGCCCCAACATAGTGCCCACTTTTCGCTCAACCCAACTGTTTACCTCGCCCGAATGCAGAAGGGCAGAACAGGCGCACTTCCTCCTACGACCACAAGATGGCAGCACAGACCGGGCTTTGGGACGGAGGTGAGGCGCCCCCCCCCCCCCCCCCCCCCCCCAGCCACCACGTTCCTTCCACTTTTCCAGGGGCCAAAGTCCGAACAGGTAGCCGGGTCCCCATGAGGTGGGCGGAGGAAGGTCCTCTCTCTAGGGTAGAGTCGCCAGCTGGTGGCCTGGCGTGTGGGCACGTGCTTTCTGAACTGCCCTTCCCGAGGTCTCCTCTGTGGTCTCTTTTCCAAGAGAGACCCAGGCGGCGTGGAAGGGGCGCTGGGCAGGGGTCGGCAGGTTTGGGTCCCGGTTCTGCCCTGAGGCGTTGGGCTAGTGTCGCTGTACCAGGAAAGGGCCATCACAGACTCCTTTTCTAGGCAAGTGCCCGTGATTATCCGACTTCTTGTCCTTCCCCAGCCGCCCTGCAGTGTTCCCCCGGGTAAAATGTTGGCCGCACTAAGGATCCTACGCTCACCACTTTCTCCACCTTTCTGTGATACTGTGTGGCCCAAAAGAGGGCGAGGGGAGGCTCCTGGGGCCGCAGAGGGCCCTGCCCCCTTCTCAGGGCCCACGTATTCCCCAGCTGAGGCAGAGGAGCCCCATCCAGGCGGATGAAAAACATCACGTTTCTTAAAATTCCTGCCCTGTGACCACTGAGTAAGCCTCACAGTCCCGCAGCTGCTCACCTGTAGAGGGAAGGGCCACACTTCCCGGATGGCAAATTACAGGTGCCCAGTGAGTGGTAGCTGTACTACGACCACGTCTCCACCTGCTCCAACATTTGGTGATTCTAATTTGAGACAGAGCAGGTGGGAATCCAGGGATGCCTGAAATATGTTTGCCAGTGGAGCAGGAGAGAGGAGAGCGGAAGGACAAAGATGTCCGTGGAGGGTCAGGGCCGACTTGGGGTCCCCCGGGGAGAGGGGGTGTGCAGGGAAGAGGTGGAACTGCCTCGGAGGTTGAACCCTTCTCCCTGGCAGGGCTCCTCCAGGTGCAGGGAGGCTGGGTGCGTGAGGACAGCGCCGGGCCTGCCCAGTAGAGGGCGCCCCGAGCACGCAGGACCTCGTCTTGAGTTTCATTAACTCCTTATCCGACTGGATTTTTTATCCTGCGCTGTGGGTATCGTCACCGTTTGCAATGGTTGGTCTATGTCCCTAGTGGCAATTGTGGATTTGCCTGTAATCAACACAGTAGTAATTCATTCACCCAATTAACACCGTTGAGCACCCGCCAAGTGTCAGACATTGTACTGGGAGGAGCACCCCTGACAACCAGCACCCATGATCCATGTGACAGAGGTCAGTCCGGGGTGCTCACTGGGGAGCACTGAGGAAGAAGGGTAGCGCCACTCCTGTCACCACCCCTCTCACAGCACCAGCTCTGAGGTGAGCAGTGTTATGCCTCTTTAACAGTGGAGAAGATTCATGTTCAGAGAGGTTAGGTACTGGCCCCAGGCCACACAGCCAGTAAGGGGATGAGCTGGGCTTTGCACCCAGTGCCTGGCTCCAGAGCGCCCACTCGCCTGCCCTGAGACTGTGTCTGCCTGGGAGTGGCCAGTGACGATGGGATGGGATGAGAGGCTGGCATGGGGACAGGGAGGTGACTCCATCTGTGAATGCCTCAAGGGGGCAGGAGAAGTTTCAGGGTGGCTGACTTCATCCGAGAATGAGGAAGAACTGCCGGGTCATGGGATACTAAGGAGTACGCATGCCTGCCTCTACTGCCTCATGGTGGCTCCACGTTGAACCTGTGCATTCACCCAGCACTGGAGGCTCTTCCTGGCACAGCCCCTTCTCCCTCCAGCCCGGTCTTGCCCCCTTTCCCTGGGACCCTCTCTGTTCCTGCCTCTCAGACCTTCTTTTGGAAACTTGCTGGGCATGCTCCCTGCCTCCAGGCCTTTGCACGTACCTGCGCCCTCTCCGTCTGGCTAACTCACCCTTTCTTTAGGCTGCTCGAAACCTTCCCTGACACCCAACAAGGTCAGGCCGCCTTGTGGGCTGCTGGGTTCCCCCTAGAGGTGCCCTGTCGCTCCTGACTGCCGTTATTGGGTAGTGGTCTATCCCACCAGACGGTCAGCTCCAGGAGGCGGGACCACACCGTCTGCTCTCAGGTGATTCCAGCATCTAGTGCAAGCTTGGCTCAGGAATTTGTCGAAAGAGTGAATGCACAGTGAGTGAAGGTGAGAAGGAAGGAAGGATGCCAAGCCAAATGCATGGGCGGGAGGATGTGGGCCAGCAGACCTTCAAGTCCCGTGTTATCACCCTCTGGCCACAGCTCATGTTCTCTGCTTAACAACCCAGGAACTGGACATTTGGAGCATCTAACTTGTGACAGGCACCCGCTGGGCACTGTCACATGTATTCTCACCTACCAAGTAATAAACAGGAATGAGGTGAAATGTCTTTGGTGGGCAATAGTTTGGAGGCTTCGATCCCTTCCCAGAATAATTTGCAATTTTTTTCTCGGCCTTTGAACCCTGGCTGTAACAGCTCTGCACTGTCCCTCCTTCACTGTTTGGGTCCTTGCTTGTACTTCCGAATAAGGCCACAAGGTGGCGGCAGAAGCTAAGAATCGGGACCCAGAGGGTGCCACCAGTCCCTGACCGCCAGCAGGGGACGCTGCTGCTCTGCCAGGTGCGCACTGAGGTGGGTCAGGTTTACTAGCAGGACTAGGGAGGCAGGTCAGTCCTGCCAGGAGTTGGGGGTCCGTCCGGACCTCTGCAGGGGGTGGAAGGCTCTGTGACAGCCTCACGTTTTCTCATTTGTACAGTCTTTTAAAAAAATTAGTAAAGAAAAAAATAGGGTGAATACATCCTTCTAATTTGTTTAAAAATATTTTTTAAGGTTTAAAAATGCTTGAAGTTTATAATTCCTAGCAGGAAAACAGTATCTGAAGGAATAACATAAAAGCAAAACACTGTAAAATATTACAGCTGCATGTGGGGTGAGGGTAGGGATTCTCTGCAAAGCGCCCCAGTTTTCTTCACGAGAAAGTCAGAGGCGCACCTGTTTGTATTATGGCGCCATCCACTGGGTGATCTAACCCACTGGGTGCTCCTCCTTCAGCAAGGGCTTTATCTGTCCGAAGGTCATTACGCTTGACCTGCTAATTTGGCTGACCATTTGCTGATGAGATTCCTAACCTTTGGGTTGCTCTGATGTTTTGACACATGCGCCGGGTCCTGGGCCGTATTTGCCGGATCCTAGAAGGCCACCACAGCTTCTGGATCCTGAGTGGCTTGTGAGAACCTCTGGACCCCGGAGGGCCTCATGGGGCCATGCATTTCCCCCAGGAAAGCCGTCCGGAAGAGAGCCACACCGAGTTCCCGACCGCGGCCGACTTCTCCCTCCCTCCGGGCTCTCTCGTGTTCCTTCGGAGCCTTCTCGACCCTTTCCATTCTTTCTTTCACTTCTCGCTCCTCACATTTCCGCTCGTACTTTCCCTGATGTTCTGCAGTTTTCTGGGCCCTTGGTTGAACTTTCAGCATTGCACTGGCCTCTTCATCAAGGGCAAGGTCATGGGCTGCTTCTTCCCAGTGGCCCGGAAGTCTTACTGGGCTTCCGTAATTTGGTGACGACACCGGCTCTCTTGGCATTGGGAATGGCTGAGCGAGGATTCAGCTTGGTGGCATCTGTGGACAAGTCAATGGCTTTCTGTAGGTCACCATCATTTAGTGGTGGCCACTTAAAAAAAAATAGTCATTTGCCTGATCCATCATCTCCTCAGTGGTTATCTTTGCATTTTCGCCCTCACTTCTGGAGGAGCACCGGGGTCTGGTTTAATCATCCCTTCATTGTCCATTTCTCATTATTGTTATTATTTTTTTTTCAGAGGGGGAAGGGAGGGGGAAAGTAAGGTAGAGAAACATCAACATACAAGAGAAACATCCACAGGTTGCCTCTTGCAGGCACCCACCTGGGGACCTGGCTACACTGGGAATTGAACCTGCGACCTTTCCGTTCACAAGCCCATGCTCAGTCCACTGAGCCACACCAGCCAGAGCCGTTTCAATTTCTAGATAATTCCCCTCACTTGATGGTTGGTCTGTCTTTATGTTTCCTACACCTTCTTTCTTACTGTCTTTTACTTCCTTGTTATTTTCTTCGGATTTACTTTTAGGAGGAGCAGGTGGTGTTTTACCTCCCGTGTTCTCCACCCGCTCTCTCGGGAAGTGCGTGTCTGCAGGGTGCAGAGCGCTCAGACCCTGCGGCCCCTGCGCACACACTTCCGCCCAGACCCCGAGCTCACTCGCTCGCTTCGTGGGAGTCTGTGGCTGGGAGGCCGCAGGATGCGTGGGCGGGGCTCAGGTGGCACCCGATTCCCCGCCTGGGCGCTAACTCGCCGCGACCTCGTGCAGGGGCTGTGGGGTGCGATCTCCACAGACAAACTTTTTCTGTGAGAGGCCAGATGGTAAGTATTTTAGGGATTGCTGGCCACGTGGTCTCTGTCGAAAATGCTCAGCCCTGCCCTCCAAGTGTGGCACTCTCCATGGACAAATGGGCGTGGTCATATTCCAATACATGTTTATCTGTAGATGCTGAATTTGAATTTCATACAATTAAAATTTTTTTTATTTATTGACTTTGAGAGAGAGAGATTTGGTTCTCGTATTTATGCATTCATTAGTTCATTCTTGTATGTACCCTGGCCAGGGATTGAACCCACAACCTTGGTGTATTCGGATGATGTTCTAACCGAATGAACTACTTGGCCAGGGCAAATTTCTTACAGTTTTCACATGTCATAATATATTGCTCTATTTCACTTTAAAAAACTATTTGAAAATGTAAGAAACAATCTTAGCTCTTGGACGCAGTGACCGCTGATCTAGGTCAAGTTCCAGATCAGGGCCTGCTGGCATACAGTAGGTGCCCAATTAGTGGTCACTGGCGTTAGCCACCAGGGGGCGCCAGCAAGGGCCCCGTGAACTCCTGTCTCCAGCAGCCCGTGGAGGATGGCGGGGCACTTCCTCCAGTTTGAGGCGCGGTCCTTCCGCCAGGGGCGCCGTCACCGTCCTCCCTGGCAGCGTGCGAGGCTGCGTCTTCAGGGCTCCCTGCCTCAGCCTTGGCAGCTCCCTCCTCCTAACGACTCCGTCATTCTGTTCATCTTCCAACGCCCGGTCTCACGGTCTCACGGTCTCTTAGTAAACGTTCTGTTTTCCTGAGGTATTGAGGCCTTCACCTATTTTAATCGCGGGCTTCACGAACTTTGACAAATGGACGCACCCAAGGGACCACCACCACAATCAGGGTTGGAGACAGTTTCCTTCACCCCAAAAGCTTTCCTCGTACCCTTTCCTAGCCAACCCTGGCTTAAAAAAAAAAAGGAAAAATAAAAAAGAGTCTCTCAATTATCATGTGCTTGCAATGCGCCAGGCTGTGCGGAGATGCTTGACAGGTTCTGCCTCAGTGAGGCCTCGGGAACCTGGTGGGTGGGCCCATCGTTGTCAGTGGGCACCTTCCAGCTCAGGACCCCACGCTCTGGGACAGGAGGACACGTGCCATCATGAGGAGGGGGCACAGCTGGGATTCGATCCTGGCCTGCTGGTTCCCAGGTGCATCCCTAACCACTCTCCTGCTGCCTCTCTCCTGGGGCCCTGTGCGCACACCCCCTTCCCCACCCCGCGGATGGCTGGCTACTGTCACTCTGTGACCCGGGCTGGCCGGCAGCATGGACGTCCCCTGGAGCTGCCACAAGTGCAGAGTCTCAGGCCAGGCCCACACCTACTGAGTCCCCAAGTCCAGTGCTGTTGGGTCACTTGCCCTGCCAGAGGGGCGTCCTGGAGGGAGGGGCTGAGCCCACCCCAGGGCGCCCCCTGCAGCCCTGGTGAACTCCATGGAATCAGTGCAGGAAGCAGAGGTGGGGGGTGGCTTCAGGGAGAGAGGCTGGGGCGCTGGGGGTCAGGAGCCTGTGGGAGGGGTGAGGCCGCAGGCAGCCCGAGGTCCGCCCGCTTGGAGTTTGGAGGTCTCGCTCTGCACTGTCCTTGTTGACTCAGGGAGCCTGGGTCCCTTTGCATCTATTTATTTATTATTTAAAAAGTTATTCTTTTTTCGCATTTAACATTCTTTTGTGTTAGGGCCAGGTGTACCACGTAGTGGTTGGAGAATCATCTCCTTCACAGCGTGTTCTCAGTGTTTCCAGGACCCACCCTGCACCATCCTGGTTGTTACAATGTTGTCGACTATATTCCTCCCTCTGCATTCATTTCATTTGCATATCATTAGCATATCTCTCCACCCGCTCTTACATGGGGATGAGTGGACTGGATTTGGGAGGGGGGACTGGGATGGAGGACTGGAGCGCTGGGGGCGGGGGGCGTGGGCTGCAGCCCCAGGCCAGGCTCCCCACTGGGTCTGGAGAGAAGTATGGGGCCCTCTCTGGGTGGGGACAGGGGCCTGTGTGGTCCCCCAGGCTCTGGACGGAGCAAGGCTGGGGTCCAGGCTCCCCAAGCTGCCCTGCCTGGAATGGGCTATTCACGCAGCAGGATTCTCTAGGCAGGGAGAGAATCCTGCAGACGTAATGCTGAGCGAGAAAGAAGACAGGAAAGAAGCCGTGCTCGCGAGCCTAGTTTTGTAGAGCACAAAAGTGTGCCCAGGGATCCACGTCGCCAGGAGTAATGGTGACTCTTGGGGGCAGGGGTTAGTCCCTGGGAGGGGTGCGGGGGACTCTGGGAGGTGCCCAGACTATTTGGCGATCTGGGGACTGGTTACACCGGTGGGCTCATTGTGAAAATGCACCCAGTTGTGTTTGGGATCCTACACTTCCAGTCAGCACACTGTGGAGCCTGCCGGGGCAGGGGCCTTCATTCCCCAGGGGCCCCGGCATCCGCGCCGGGGGTGAGGGGATCCTGCAAGTGGCTGAGCGTGTGGCCTGCTGTCCCTCTGCTCCCAGCCAGGCCAGCCCCCATGCACGCCCCACCCGGTGGCCTGGTGGTCCCGTGGCCCTGCAGCTGGCGCACTTGCATGGACAGGCCTCTTTCTCTTTTGTTTTGCCAACTCGAGGCTCCGGAGGGCAGGTCTGGATTGGACTAGCAATGGCTCATGTGTTTGCCCAAAGCAGTCACCTAGGTTGGGTTTCCGAGGGTGGGGGGGTGCAGAGTCTCGGCTGGGGATGAGAGACAGTGTTTGCCTGTGGGGAGATGGGTCCTTCCCCACAGAACCAGGTCCTCCCCCTCCCCTGCAACGACCCCTATCCCCACCAGCTCACCTGGCTGCAAGGCCCCCAAAGGCCAGCTCCTTGCCCCTTTGCCAGTCTCGCCTCCTGGGCTCTCACCCCAAAATGCCCATACCTGTCGTGCCCTCTGGGGCATGGCCTGTTCACATGCCTACGCCCCCTCCCGCTCTCCCCCTGCCACTGCCCCCCACTGGGACTCAGCCTCTCCCTCCCCTGAAAGCTTCCCTGCCCTGTCCCCACGCGGCCCTCTTGGTGCTGCCCTGGCTTCCTGTACCATGGTGTGTGTCCCCGACGTTGGGAAGGGGCCTTGGCTCTGCCTCCCCAGCCTCCAGCACAGAGCCAGGCACACAGCTGGTGCTCAATAAATGATCTAATGAATGAAGGCTGGCTTCTGTCTGAGAGGCAGGGGGCTGAGAGGGAGGGAGCCGGGAGAAGTCAGCAGGGGTCAGGCCCGGGTTCTCTGGGCTACTGCCCGGCCGTTGCTGGGAGACAGAGGAAGGGTAGCCCCACCATCGGGGCCAGCGGGGGGACCCGCTTTCCCTCCAGCACCAGTCCTGGCTGCAGCCCTGGGCCCCTGTGCCCAGCCACTGGTGGGAGCCAGCCCCGGGCTGGGCCGTGGGCCTGTGGAGCCAGGGGCTCCCAGACAGCCATGGCCCCAGGCAACTGCCTGACTCCTCCACCTCTCTCAGCTCCTGACGGGGAGAACAGAACTGGGATGCCCCTCAGGGACCACCCTGGCCAGCTCCTGACGCTACAGCCGGGGACACTGAGGCCCAGAGAGGGGCGGTGACTTAACCCGGTGTTCTAGGGCCCCTTCTCACAGGGTCTGAGACAGGCTGGGGTATGAAGTCGGTCCTGGGGGTGGGGGCATCGCGGTGCCTGTCTTGTTGGGGCTCCCGCTCCCTGGGCCCCTGCATCGGAGCAGCGGGGAGCCTGCCCTGCCCCCACACGCTCCACCTGGCCTGGCGTGTCCCAGAGCCAGCAGAAAGGTGGGGCGGCAGGGCCGGAGCAGGTCCGGATCAGCCCGGGGAGCTTCAAGTCCCGGCAGGCCCTCCCTACCCACAGGGCCTGGGAGTGGGAAGTGCGCGTCCACACCCCAAGTCCCCCCACCCACACACTCAGCCTGGGGCCCAAACATGGCAGGCTGCCAGTCCCCAGCCTCCCGCCTTGGCAGCGGAGACACAACACCCAGCACTGGAGACTGTTTGTCCTGCCCGCGCCGCACCCCAGCCCGGGCCTGCGCGCCCTGCTGTGGGGGGGCCTGGCTGGGGCTGGGGAGGGGGCAGCGGGGCCCTGTGGACCCGGAGACCCCTTCCCTCCCTGCCCGAGCTCACGCCAGCCAGGGCTGTTGTGCCAACGACCTTGACTGTGTGGCCCCGATCCCAGCCCCTCTCCCAGCCTGAATCACGGGACAGAAGTGGGGGACGGAAGCAGAGCTCTTGGAGGGGAGACCAGGGGTGAGGGGCACGTTTGTTCTGGCTGTAGACAGCAGGCGCCCTTCCTGGCGGGGGTTATGGGAGGTTCCCCAGCTGCCGGGGTCAGGGTGGGGGGCACCACGGGGTGGCTCCAGTATTGTGTTTGGGGGCTGGCTGAGCGGGTGAGGGGGGTGGGCAATGTCAGGGCCCGGGAAGCCTGGTGGCACTGGGAGGGGAAGGACAGTTTTTCTGGTCTGCACTGGCCTTTGGTTTCCATGGTCTAGGGCTCGGTGTCTGGGGAGCCCTCCGTCTGAGGGAGACTTCCAGGAGCTCCCAGTCTCAGGAGGAGACACAGGCCCTGTCCTGGGAATTTGGGACACCTGTACTGGGTGACAGAAGCAGAGCTGGTGGGAGCCCTCAGCTCAGTTGAGAGCGTGCGGCCTCTGAGGTGGGGTGAAGCTTCTGTGGCCCTGGGAGGGGTCCCCGAGGGTCTTGCTGCCTCTCCTCTCTGAGCTGGTGGGTCCTCTCCCCAGTTGCCAGGCCTGGCCGAAGCCACAATGAATTGGTCACCGCTTGTCAAATGCTTCTAGGTTAGGCAGTAACTCCCCACCACCTCAGCCCTACAGTCTGGGATGGGACTGCCACCGGCCCCTTTGACAGATGAGGAAACTGAGGCTCCGAGAAGTGATGGGGGAGGGGGCTCAGGCCCCATGGGGTGGGTTGCTCTGTTTAGAGGACCTAGTTCTTTTAACATTTGGGGGTTTGCTGTGGGCAGACCCTGGGCTGTGCAGGAGAAGGTCAAGTTAAAGAGAATCGCTGCTGTTCCAACAAGAAGGCCCAGTGGGCGTTGCCCTGGCACCTCGGCCCCTCGTCAGGCCCTGTCCCCAGTGTGAGGCAGGTGGGGTGGGCGGGGTGGGTGGGGTGGGAGAGGCTCATCCTGCTGAGGCTGCAGCTTCCCGGCCCACCCGGGCTGAGTCAGGGCTGGGCGGGAGCCACGGGGGTGGCCGCTTTCCCAGGGCCGGCCCGGGCGGCATCCACATTCCTCACACGCAGGGTGCGCCAGGGCTTGGCTAGGCCAGGTGTGCCGCGCCCCGCCCAGGCCCCCGCCCGCCCTGGGCCAGCTCAGCACCATGGCCTTGTAAGGGACGGGTCTGGCAGCTGCTAGGAATGGGGTGTGGGAACTGCTGGCCTTGCAGATCCTTGTTGGGTGGGGTGCAGGCTGTGGGGGCAGCCTGTCCTGGAACCCCAGTCCCCACAAGGGCCTGGGCAGTTGGGGCGCCCCTGCTCACCCCCTACTCTTGCCCCCCTTTGCCTCCGCACTTGGAGAGCTGGGGGCTGGTGCTTAAGACAGGCTGTGGGTGGGCTTTGACCTTGCTTACTACTCAGATGGTTGGCGGTCTGAGAGCTGGGGGCGGGCAGCATTCTGTTTGTTGCCCCCAGTCTCTCAGGGAGGCCTTTGTCCTCACCAGCTTGGAGTTCTGGTGCCCAGTGGGGTCCTGGGACACAGGCTTTGCGTGGGGCCCCGTGCCCGTGGGGGCATCCACGCTGCGGGGCCATTACAAACAGGCCGCCACCCTGGCCCTGCTTCCTCCACACCCGCTGCTGGGCTCTCTGCACCGGCATCAGGGGCTGGGACGGATCCCTGTGTGGGTCGGTCAAGGTCAGTCCTGCCACCTGTAAAATCTGCTTCCTCTCTCTGGGCCTCAGTTTCCTCTCCTGTGGAAGGAGGGCAGGAGCCTCCCACCTGCCAAGGCCCCTGGGCTCTTGGGGGCTGAAATGTGACCTTGAGGTTGAGGAATTGCTTTGGGACCTGAGATGGGCTATGCCGGGCCCCCGCTGCTTCCCCGGCCGGGTCCACCCCAGCCCTGCAGCCTCTGCATCAGCCTCTACCAGTCAGGCCTCAAGCCTGGAACTCGGGGCCTTGCTCGCCGTCTGCCCTTTTCCTCCCAGTGCTGCTGGGGAGCCAGCATTTCCGTCACTGCCCTTGCCTCTCACCCCGTCCCCTGCCCTGTGGCCTCATCGGTTTCCAGCTCAGCCTGTGGGGCCTGGGCTGGTCCCCTCCATCGTGCCCCTGCTGCAGGCAGGGCCGGGCTGTTTCTTGGGTGGGCCCAGGGCAGCTTGGGCTGCAGAAATCCCCTCCCGGGCCTTGGTGGGAACAGCCAGGCCCGGGCCCTGGGGCTCAGGTGGGCGTGGGAATTCCGTCCTGCAAGGACAGCGGGAGCGGGGACACTTAGGGCCGTGGGAGGGAAGTCTGAGAGATGAGCCTGGATGGGGACCCCGGGCCTGTACTGAGCTCCAGGTGGCCAGGGAACCGCAGGTGGAGAGAGGAGGGCAGGGTGGGTGCCACCTTGGCCCCAGCCGGCCCACCACTGAGCACTGGGGGCAGGGCCGGCCTGGGAGGTGTCAGGCTGGGGTACTCCCTCCCCAACCTTTTTTTGTTGAACCCTAGGGCTGTTGTTCTGGGGGTGACCCTGCTCCCATTGACCTTCTGGGGACTGTGTGGCCGCCATTCTCCATCCCCTGCCCAGGGCCTTGTGGCGGGAGGGCAGCAGTGTGTCTCTGGGAGGTGCTATTTGCTGGGAAGAAAAATGCCTCCGCCGCCGAAGGCCCAGTTGTTGTTGTTGGTGTGTGTGTGTGTGTGTGTGGTGGGGAGGCAGTTGTTCTAGGGCAGGTGGTCTGGGCATTCAGACCAGGGTCCTTGCAGCTGGCTCCTGAGCCATGAAGGATTCTGGGAGATGGCACTGAGAGCTGGGTCCAGGGCAGCCTGGGAAATCATGGGAACAGGTGAGAACAGGCTGCAAGGGTGAGGCAGCAGCCGGAATGTGCAGGCAGGAGCAGCCCCACCCTCCCTCACCCAGGGACAGGCCCTAGCAGGGGAGCCGGAACCCAGGGCCCTCCCCAGCTGCACCCCCCATGCTCCGCCAGCCTCCCAGCCCCTCTCCCTCCTGCGGGGTTCCCTTGGGCCCCCTTGATCTTTGCTGGGCTGTAGCCAGCGGCCCCTCAGGGGAAGGCCTTTTGGGAGAAACCGGCGGCTTTCCCTGGAGATCCCCGGGCCCTGGGTGCTGTGTGTTTCTTTCCGACCCTTTGCACAGGCAGACAGACCCTCAGGCACTCACTGGGGCTCCTCTGATGGTCAGGGAGGCACTCGGCTGCAACCTGGATGGGGGGTTTGGGGGCGTGGGGTATCTGGGCCAGTTCTCTCCTGGGACGGGGGACTGTGGCACCTGCCAGGCCTGCAGCCTCTGGGCACATGCTGTTGGCCCCTGCAGGGAGGCTTTGTCCCTCTTCATTCTGCACAGTTGGCCCGGGCGCCTCGTGGCCTTCGAGAGAAAGGCCACAGTCTTCGGCAGTGACATGTAGGGCCCAGCCAGCCTCTTCGCCCAGCTCCCATTTCATCTCTCCCTCCGCAGCCACCTCTCCGGCCTGGGGTGCCCCACTCCTGCCCGAGGGTGCCAGGCCCCCATGCCTCCTGGCCTTTACCTAGGCCAGTGTCTACCTGTGACCCCTGCGAGTACAGGTCCCTGCTTGGACCCCCTCCCTGGCTATCCTGACTCTTGGGGTGCCAGGCGCCCCCCTCAGGAACTCCCGCAGCCCTACATGCTGGGCGTCTGTGATGCCCTCCCTGGTGGGCCAGCTCGTGAGGTCCAGGCGTCTGCCTTGGAGACAGAGCTCCCCAAGATCCAGATCTGGTGTGTGGCCCCGTCCTGTCCCCAGGCCCTCCCTCATGTGTGTCGGGGAGGGAGAGAAGCTCATGAACAAGTGGAGGACGTCTGGGGAGCTCCTCAGTGGCCCTGGCCCTGCTTCTGCTTCCCCTGGTCTGGGCAGAAACACCCATCTGCCTTGGGATTGGGGTCCCCTGGGAAGATTCCAGAAATCTCTCTTGGGATCAAGGAAGATACAGGCTCCTTCTCCCCCTGTGAAGACTCAAGGTTGTTAATAGGCTGGTATGTGAGGGGCTCTGAGTATGTGGATGGGTGTGTAAAGTATGAGCAGCGAGAGGCTGTGTGAGTGGGAATGTGCACACGTGTGTAAGTGTGTACAGGTGTGTATGAGTGCGTGGAAGTGTGAATGTGTTAGCCTGTGAGTGTGTATTCATGTGCGAGGCTGGGCAAATCTGCATGAATGTGTGAGTGCGAATACAAGTGTGTAAATGGGTTTGCGAGTGTGAGTGGTTGTGTAAGTTTGTGAGTGTGTGTGAGCTGATTGTGTGAGTATGAGAGTCGGTGGATGTGCGTATTAGTGTGTGTGTGTGCATCTGTGATGATGACGGGTGAGCCTGTGACTGATATCAGTGTGACTGCGTGAGACTCGTGAGTGCGAGTGTGGGAGTCATGGAGTGTGTATGTGAATGTGGGTGAGTGTGTAAGAGTCTGAATGAATGTGAGTGTGATTTTGTGAGTGTGCATGTGAGCCTTGTGTCAGTCTGTGGTTTATCCTGGAGGGGGGCTGACCAGAACCCAGGGCAGTAGAAGCTGCTGGGCTTTCCCTTCCCCAAGGCCGTGGTCAAACCCAGGGAACCCACCCCCGGGAGTTCTGGGGAGACCCAGGGACCGTGAAGGCTCAGTGGGCCCCAGGTGAGTTTACTCAGGGGGGGAGTGCTCTTTTCTCTCCTAGAGGCAGTTGTTTATTAAACAAAAAGAAATAATGTCAAATAGATTCCAAATACTATCGATAACATGTGTAGGATTTAAGAATTAAGATGCAATCAACACTCATGAACTTACCATCTAATTTTAAAAACTCTGAGGAGGTTCCTCCCCACACCACCCCTCCCTCTGCAGTCTCGATTTGGGGGTGTTATTTCCTCGCTTCCTTTCGTAGGTCTGGAGTTCTCCGCTACCCCTTGTGGGTGCCCCAGCGTCTAGTGAGACACGAGACTTTTCCCTGGCACAGGTCTTGGCGGGGCCAGAGCGGCTCAGTGCTGCCCTCTGCGGGCGGGGACGCGAGCTTTTTCTGCTCTTCACTGGGCAGTGAGCGGCCTGGGCGAGAAGCCCCGCCCAGGGGACCTTGTGAGACCCCACAGAGGTGGACACACTCACTGTGCAGCATGCACAGGGCACGCCAGGACACTGATGCGCACACTGGGCACTCACAAAGCTTTGCGCACAGACACGCCCCATCTGTTGTGAACTGATTGGGTGCCATACTTTGTGTGGGGCGCCCAAGAAAAGCACCGTCCCTAGGGAGGTGGCAGCGGGAAGGGGGTGGCCCCCACAGGGGGGAGAGTGCTCTGCCCCAGCGACACTCACGTTTAGGGCTGGGAAAAGCTGGTGAAGGCAGCTGACTTTGGAATGAGTGGTTTAATAGAATGACCTAAGGTGGGGGGCGGGGAGGAGGGCTTTATGCCAGACAGGGCAGGATTTTTCTGAGAAAGGAGAATGGGGAAAGCTGGGGATGAGGCATGACGTAACGCACGGGCCAGCTTCAGGAAGGAATTTTGTGTCCGTGGGCCTGGAGACAGAGGAATGGACACAGTGGCCCGGGCTGGGTCTCTGGAGCTACAGCGGTCAAGGGACAAAAGGGGGAGGGGTTGAAGATGGTGAGGGGAAACCAGGTCCCTGGAGAGAGAGGGCCGGTGTGAAGACCGGGTGGAGTCCCCTTGTCTCCAGACCCCCGCGATACCTCTCGGGATGGCGGAGCAGAGGCGCACGACCCAGGATGGCCGGCAGAGGGCGCTCCAGGCACAGATTTGAGACTCCCGCTGATGGGCTGGAGAGTGGGGACTCAATCGTTTCTTTCTAGGAAAGCCCAGGGGCCTGCGGGAGGATTCCGGCTTCACCCTTGGGAGCTAACGAGCCCAGGGGTGAAAAGAGACGATCCATGAAGTGTGAGCCCCAGAGTGTCTTCTTTGTCCCCTGTCCTTCTCCCTGGTCAGGCACTGTGTGGTCAGCGTCTCCATCCTCTCTCCAGGTGCTGACCTCACATTTCTGGAAATGTGACTGGCCATTTGGCCTGCTCCGGGGGTGCTTCTTTGGGTTGCTAGGGTCTGTCGGGTCCAGCTGGCCTTTCTAGAAAGTTCCCCGGGGTTCCAGCCCCAGGGCTCTGCCTCTGCCATTGTCTGTGTGACCTTACTGCCTCTCTGCTTCCCTCACCCACCTCGAGGAGGAGGAGGACTTCCACCTGCCACATCCTAGGATCCTGGAGTTCTCAGGACCAGGCACTGCCCTCCTCCTTTGCCACGAAGGCTCCCGTGAGCGGGATTGTGGGCACAGCCAGGTCCAGCTCAGACAAGCTGTGGCCAAGCCCATTGACTCCTTGGTGGAGGGCGGTGGACTTACGGAGGAACACGTCCCTTCAGCTGTGAATGACTCCTTCCACCTCCTGACATTTCTGTCCAGGCAGAGGCCCCTCAGACTCAAGCCATTCACTTTCTATTCACTTCTGTAGTTACGGAGCATCATCTGCTGTCTCAGCCTCTGGGGACACAGAGGAGGCAAGGTCCCTGCTCATGTCTAGAGGAGGTGACGATAGGTGTGACCACACAGGGTGCCAAGTGCTTTGAGAGCAGTGCATTGTTTTCTTCTTCTGAAATTGGCTTGGATTCCCTCTGGTTTCCAGTGTCAGCTGGTGACATCACTGCCCAGCCACCTGCTCATCGCCGAAAATGCTGCAGCGTCTTCCTGGTGCCTCCCCGGCTCAGGCCCGACTCCCCGTTCACCATGGCGACCGTCCTCATCCCCACCCTGGCCCTGGTCTCTCTCCCAGGCCATCGCTCCAGGCCCGGCCCCCCATCTGGCTTTCTCCTCATCACCAACGTGAGCCCTTCTGAAACTGTCTTGTGCCTAGGTGCATAAAAGAAAAAGAAAAACCTAGCAAATAGGACTTGAATGAAATCATCTGTTTGGAGAAAGACAGTATGAACAATGGAAGACCAATGGCCCCTGGGAAAAATGCATTTGCAAGCCAGGAGCCAAAGGCCTCATTCCCCCATTTACCAAAAGCTCATACCAGTCAGAAAGGAAAAGACCCCCCCAAAAAATTAAGTAAGGAATAGACCAGCAGCTGGGCCGTAAGAAAGGAGAAGGAAAAGAAGGGACCAAAGAGCACAGGGAAGGATGTTCAATCTCACTCATAATGAAAGGAATGAAAACCAAAGCAACCAAAAAAGAGAGGTCTTTTTCAGTGATCAAAAAGGCAAAAATTGGGAAACAGTACTAGACAAACCGTGAAACCTTGCTGAGACCCAGTGCGGGCAGATGTGCGGGGGGGGGGGGGGTCACTGCCATTCGTGGCTGGTGGGGGCGAACACTTGCAGAGCTTTTCAAGAAGGCATTTTTTTTTTTTTACTGTGGAAAATTTCAAATATACACAGAAGTAGAGCGAACAGACAAACGAACTCCCATAGGCCTGTCACCTGTTAGACCCAGCTAGGAAAATTACAGCTAGGGCATTACCCAACCCTAAATCTGCAGTTCCTGGAATAGGGTAATGAACAAACATTCGAGAACAATTGGGTTTAAAATTCTAGCCAAATAAGGTAACTAACCAGGGCCCGCCAGAAGGTGCCCGCCAGCAGCAGCACCCACCAATCAGGGACCCTCGCTGTTTTTAAATAAGCCAATAGCTAACCGCCACCTCTGCTTCTGTATGCCTTTGCTTGCTTGCTAGAAAATATAAATACCCAGTAGTCTGTAAGCCAGGCGCAACTTCCATTTTGTAGCTCTGAGTAGCTACGTGACTCCGGTCACAGTTGGGAAAGTTCGCCCCTGCGCAGGAAAATCTTTGGCCATTAAAATTTTTATCAATTCGGTTCCAGACTCCGAGAGTGTGTATTTACCCACCGATCGTCTACAACATCACCCACTTTTCATAATTGTCACACGCTGCCATTCTTGTTTCTCCTCGTCTTGCGTGCAGGACGTTAGCGTGTCCTCAGGCAAACTCCAGATATCATTTCATTGTACTCCGGAAGGAAATCCGGAAATAGTTACCAAAGTAAGACAGGGACTTACCCTTCAACCCAGCAGTCCCACTGCTAAAATTTCCCCTGCAGAGCTAGACACGAAAGCTCACACCGCTGTCTGTTGAGGGAGATTGACGTCACCATTGCTTCTAAAAGCAAAGGAAGCTGGAGCCCAGAGAGGCGGTTGGTAGCGACAGGAGGAAGGAGATCATAGCTGCGGGCCATGGTGGATCGGAAACAAATGAGGTGGCTCGCCAACAGATATTACTGATGGGGAACCAGAGGCATTGATGAGATCGGTAATATCCCTTTGTAAGTAAAAATCTTTATAAAGTAAAATCTTTAGAGTAAGTAAAATCTTTATAAACAGACACACGCACAGGGAGAGAAAACAGACCTCGGCAACGCTTGGGCGGGGTCAGGCCAGACTCCAGTGAGCCTCGCCAGGTGGTTTCCCCTTCTCCCCTTCCTTCCGATCCGCGCAGTAGCTGTTCCGCCCACGTCAGTGCCTGGTCAGTTGGTGCAGAGATTCCCAAAGTGGCTTCCGAGGGACCCCAGTCCCAGCTGCTCCTCCCGGAAGTGGCTCCCTGGGTGGGTAAGCCTGGGAAGCACGTACGTAGCACATCATCTTTCCTTGGAGGGTCGCAGTGCCCATTAGCTTGTGGAAGGGCTCTGGGAAGTCTGCGGTAAAACAAGCAGAAACTGACCAGGGTGTCCCTTGCCCTGGCTCTCGCCAGCATGGCCTGGGCCCAGCTCTGCCAAACTGGGGATAAGAAGCTGTTCTGTGCGGGGTTGGCCCTGCCCCTCTCAGACCCTTGCTCACCCCATTCAGCCGCTGCCTCTTTCCTTATTCAGTTGCCCTCTTTTTTTAAAAAAATATTTTATTAATTTATATTTAGAGGGGAGGGGGAGGAGAAGGAGAGGAAGAAAAGCATCGATGCGAAGGAGAAATATCTATCAGTCGCCTCTTGCATGTGCCCTGACCGGGGACTGAACCCGCAGCTGAGGCAATCTGCCCTGATCGGGAATCGAACGGGTGACCTTCCGCTTTGCGGTATGATGCCCAACCACCGGTCACTCCGGCAGGGTCAGTCGCCCTCTTCAGTGTTACCTAGGAGAGGCCTTCCTTCCCTGGCCCCCGAGCTCCCAGATTCCCCTTCATGTCTCCCCGGAGACCGTATCCTTTCCTGCTGCGATTGTCACCTCCTCTCCTGCTAGAACAGCTGCCCCGTGAGAGCAGAGATGCTGTTTGCTGCGCTCATCACCGTCCACCCAGAGCCCAGGTCAGCGCCCGGCGCAGAGCATGTGCTCAGCTGCTAGTAGCCAAACGAAGCTGACCCTCACGGGGTCCACTGTCCTTAGCGTTCCTACTGCCTCCCCAGGAGGTGCTGGTCCACCCACAGGCCTGCGGGTGGTCCCCGACACGCCAGGCGCGCCCCCTCGCCTGGACGACTCCTCATCGCATCTTCTCTGCCTGGCAAAGCCCTGCCCTGGCTCCAAACCCAGCTTTGCTGTCCCTCCCTGTGAAAGTGTCTTCAGAGGTCCGGTCTGAATGAGTCGCTCCCTCCCGCCCCTCCCAGGTGCTTGTGTACACATACCTTTATTGCCGCTCCAAAAACACAGAGGTGATGGGCTGTTTGTGTGTCTGTCTCTCACTCGCCCGCCTCCGGTCCTGCTGGGCAGGGCTGGGCTGACTCAGCCCTGAGTTCTCTGCCCCCGGCGACTGCCACACAATGACCAGCAGTGAATGGTGCTGGAGGATGACATCTGGCTTTGGGCTCTCACTGCCTGCGCCTGTGCAGCAAGCATCAATTGGGCACTTACTGTGTACAGTGCACTGAGTTAGACCTTGCAGTGGGTCAGAGATAAAGCAAAGGATGATAATCCTTGAAAGGGAGCAGATCCACCTCCTGTAATTCTAACACAAGTGAGAGTGGCTAGCACTCACTGGTGCTAGAATGGGCTCCGGAAGTGTGTAAGTCATCACAGGGACATAGGTCTGACCCTGGGGGTTGTCAAGGTCAGGAGCTGTGGTTCCTCCCCATCAAACCTTGCTGGGGAAAGTGCTTTGCCTGTGAAGTGTGGAGTGAAAAGCCCTCAGGGCCCGGTCCTGAGGTGGAGGCAGCAGGGACTAGGGCCTGTGAGGTTCAGCACAGGGAGCTTTTCCCACGTCAGTGGGTTGGGGCCTTTTCAGGGGCAGGCGGGGCTTGATGGGAGGAGGTGGTGGAGGTTCCGTGGAGTCTGGGCCTCGCACAGGCGTACTGCTGCTCTGTCCTGCTGTTTCACCCTTGGAAAGGGTGGACGACTTCCCTTCCCAGTGTAGACCTCGGGGTGAGAGCCCTGGGTGTGGAGGCCCCTCCGCCTTCCTCCCTCCCAGAGTCCTCTCCTCCTGGTCCTGCCCCCTGGTCTTCCCTCCTTTGTCCCTCCCTCCAGGGTCATCCTTCTGCACTGCCTGGCCCTTCTCCTGCCTTGTTGGTCGGGCAGGAGGGGCACCCGGTGGTGGCCTGGGTGGTCAGCACCACGGCGGAGAGCTGAGAGGACCCCTTTCTTGCCAGCTGTGTTATGTGAAGGAAGGAGGACACAGGCCATGCTCCAAATATCCCCGGGGCTCCCCTGCAGTGACGCGACCCCCACCCCAAGTCAGCTCCCAGGCTGGGGGTTGGACATAGCTGCTGCCTTGAGGGAGTGTCCAATCAGAGGGGAGAAACAAGCTTTTCTCTTGGGAACCCCAGGTCACACCTGGCCCTGGAGGAATTTTCTCCAGGTACCAATGGAAGAGCAGGTACCAATGAGAGGGGATGAGAGTGAGCAGCAAGCCCGGAGGGGCACAGAGGGTGATGAATAGATGGGCAGAGGGACAAGGCCCCAGGGCGCTGGGAGACTGGGGTCTGGCAGGCAGAAGGAGCCAGGAGCTCCCCCAGGCCCGATAGGGGGACCACCAGGAGTTGCTGCCCCCTCACCTCCCCCGTAGCTCCCTCAGGCCAAGGAAGGGGGTGGGGGAGGGGAAAGCAGGAGGGAAAGGGGTGAGGGAGGAAGGGCAGCCGGAGGGAGGCAGTTCTGCCAGCTCCGGGAAACAGAGTTTCCGGCTGTGCCAGGCCCAGGTTCTGCTTCCCAGGCTTCCTCCCGCCCATTCCCGCCGCTTCCAAAACCGGAAAAGCCAGCGCCAGTGTTCAGGCTGCCTGTCACTACCAGACCCAATAAGCGGAGACAGGTTGAAATCTCTATGGGTGCTTTACTCAGAGGCCCGTGGTCTGAGAAGACAGTGGGTTCACACCCTAACAGACTGTCTCATATTTCCCTTCAAGCCTTTTTCTAAGGGGGCAGAAGTGGGGGGAGGGCTTTGGGGCTCAGTAGAAGTGGCAGTCTGGCAGTCTCCCTGACACCCTTCGACCCGCTGACCCCTGACCCGTGATCTTCTGTAGCTGTGTCCTGGGCAGGGACTGTCTCTCCCTGGAACAGGAGACGCCACCTGGGTTGTCTCTCGTGGAGGACAGACGTCAGTCGCTGTGGTCTCCTGGGCGTGCCATTCCTGCAGTCCCTGAACTGATAGCTTTTCACGTGGCTTAACTACTAGGCTTATGAACTATTACTCTGAACTAAAATTTTCCAACCTTTGAGTCCCCCATCCGTTCTGGCCCTCCCTCCCTGCTTTGCCCCCTCCTCTTGCCCTGGGCCCCATCTAGGGCACTCTGGCCTCCCTTCGGGGGGAGGGGCCTCAGGGCCTGACGTGGCTTTGCCTGGAGAGCCAAGGTGTCTGCAGGTGTCTGGGTCCTCTCTCTTGGGTCCACCCCAGACTCATCTGACGAAACCAGGCAGAGGGAGGTGGCTGTGTCTGCTTGTCCCTAGGGAGGGAGCACCTGGTGACAGGACCACGGTGGGGTGGGGGGGCGGAATCCTTGCTTCTGACTCACCTAACTGGGAGGGGGCTCCCAGGAGCCCCAGGAATGTTTTACGTCTCCCACAGCCCCGGGGCAGGAGGCGGGCCTCCTTCTGAGCCAGACAGAAATCATCACTGGGTGGCGCAGGCCTGGGGCCTCAGGAGAGCGGCTGGGGAAACAGAATAGAAGAAGGGGATCCCTCCTGGGGCAAACCCGGCTGCCGGGAGGGTGTGCAGAACAGAGGCCGGAACCTGGGCACGCGGCCTGAGCTCAGGGGAGAGGAAGCTGGAGAGGGGCAGGTGCTGGTGATGGGCGCTGAGGTTTTGGCGATTCTGCAGGGAGGAAGGAAGGTCGACAGATTCTCTGTCCCTTCAAACTGGGCCTCAAGGCAAAGGTCTGGGGGCTTTGGGGGTGGGCTCTGGGGAGAGACACTGAAGGGGGCTGGTGCCTCATGGCCTACCCCCCATTCCCCGCCCATCTGCTCCAGATTCTTGCTGGAAGGTGGGCGCTCCCTGCCTGGAGGGAGAGTGGAGGAAGCCGGGGAGGCCAGCCCCGGGTGCCTGTAGCAGCAGGTGGGGGGAATGCCTGCCCTTCCCTGTGAGGGCGACCAGCTGGGCGAGGCCTGCCTCTGGCCCACCCAGGTGACCTCGGGGTCTATTGGTTCCCTCTCTCCCCCCCAAACAGTCTTGGAGTGCCAGGAAGTCCCTCTTGATATCCGACCTTGGGAAATAGCCCTGGTGCTCTGACAGTGGCGTTGAGACCCTTCCCTCTACCCGCCAGCAGCCCTCGGAAGCCCCAGACTTCTTAGGCAGGGTGGGAGCAGGATGGGATTGGGGTTCGCCCCTCCTCTCCCAGGTAGACAGCTTCCGCTGTCCCCACCCTTCAAGCCAGGAGACACCTTTGCATGAGAGGCCAGCCGCCTTCTAAGCCGGAAGTCCTTCCAGTAGTCTAGTCTCATCACAGCATCTCCAGCTGCACGGAAAGCCTGGCTCCCTCCCTGTCCCCGTGTGTGGCAGCGTGCCCAGGCCACCCGCAAGCTCCCTGGGGAGCCAGGCTCGTCCTCCCCTGCCCATCCCATGGGCCCTGGCCGCCCCTGGAAGCTCCCCGTGCAGACAGGCCCCGTGCAGACGCCAGTGTCCTGGCAGCACCTAAACCTTTAGCGCCACAGAGATTAGGCTGGTAATCTCCTTGTTGGGTGGTGGCGGGTGCCAGCGGCCAGGATGTGGGATCGGGCTGCTACCTCGTAGGGTGCAGGCACAGCGCTTACCGGTTGATCACCCTGCCCCACAGATCCTGCTGCTCCCCCCTCGTGCCTCTGGCAGGGGGCCTCAGGAATGGCTTCTGCAGCTACTGGGGGATGAGGGGCCCAAGCGGCCACCCCAACCCTCTGGCTTCGTCCTCCCCGTCAGCCCCAGGGTCACTGCTGTCACTAGCTCTCCAGATTCCTTCAGGGACGACGGGAGACAGGAATTACCCCCATTTTACAAGTGAGGAAACTGGGGCCCATGAATTGACTTCCTGTTAAGACTTGGATCCAAAGCACGTCTAGTCTCCTTAGATAAGGGGCTCCCCAGGCCAAGGCTGCAGACTTGGGATGACCCCCAGAGACCTGGGGGCTCCCCAGGTCAGAGGCGGGTCCTCTCTCTCAGCCTGGGGGGCTCTTCAGGGCCATGTTGGGCCTGGTGAGGGCATCACTCTGAGTCTCTGCACCCTCCCCCTGGGGACCAGGAATGCTGGGTCAGGGGCCAGAGCAGCCTCCAGGGCTCAGGCCTGTGGAGCCTTGTTTTCTGGGCTCTTTCTGGCTGCCAGGGCTGGGTGGGTTCTCCAGCTCCTCAGGAATGAGCTCAGAGGCTAATTGCTGCTGAGGATGGAGGATCACCCTACCCCGGGGCTGCGGCTCCAACACCACCTTTGTTTCTGAACAATGGGCTTCTGAGAGGGGCACCTGCCCAGGCCAGGCTCTGGCAGGGGAGGGGGCGGGGGTGCAGTCAGCACGTCCATCCTGAGCCCCAGGCCCTGGGCGGCTGATACAGGAGCAGATTACATGGCTGGGGTTTTGGCTTTGACTTCAAGGGCCAGGGGCCCAGCCCCGCTATAGCCTGGCTATAAAGGGCTGCCCGGGGTCTCTGTCCAGACCAGACACTGCTCCTGACCGGTGGCCACCATGGCTGCCACCAGCAGCAGCATCCGCCAGTTCTCCACGTCCAGCTCTGTGCCCATGGGGGGTTTCTCTCGGGTGTCCTCGGTCCGTGTTGGGGGCGCTTGCCGAGCCCCCAGCCTCCTGGGAGCCGGAAGCTGTGGCAACATGTCGGTTACCTCGTCCCGCTTCACTTCGGGCTTGGGAGGCGGCTACAGCGGGGGCTATACCTGCAACCTGGGTGGGGGCTACGGCCCCAGCGTCAGTGTGTCCGATGCCCTGCTGGGGGGCGGCGAGAAGGAGACCATGCAGAACCTCAACGACCGCCTGGCCTCCTACCTGGAGAAGGTGCGCGCCCTGGAGGAGGCCAACACCGACCTGGAGCTGAAGATCCGAGACTGGTACAAGAAGCAGGGCCCCGAGCCCGCCCGTGACTACAGCCACTACTTCAAGACCATTGAGGACCTGAAGAGCAAGGTGCGTGCGCCAGCGGGCTCCCTGCCTTTCCCCTCCGTCCTCAGTGCCTTCTTCTGACTCATTCCACCCCAACTCGGGGCCTTCGAGGGCATCTCTGTCTTAGGGCTCCACCGTTCACTCACTTGATGTGGCCCAAGCCCTGTGCCAGTCGCTGGTCTCAGGCCTGGAGGATGTCCCATGCCGGGAGGGTGTTTGGATTCCCCCTTTCTGGGAGGGGTGGTTAGGAGGGTGGTGGGGGAGTGAGCGGGGAAGGCTTCAGAACACTGAAGGCAGAAGAGGGCCTTCCAGGTGGGAGGGCAGCGTGGGCAAAGCGCGGGTGGGGCAGAGTGTGATGTTAACTGCTGGGAGATGAGGCTGGGCATCTCCTTCCCGCATTCCATTCCCCTCTGGGTCTGCCTGCCTGCCTCACCTCCTCCAGGCAGTCCTCCTGGAGGGATGGCACTTGCCTCATATCCCAAGACCTTGGGGTCCCTTCAGCACTTTGAAGTTCAACCTGTATCCTGTTCACTGTGCTGATTTCACTGGCACATTCTCACGGCAGCTTTCGTTGTGGGTCCTCCTCACTGTCTCGGTCATGGTCACTCTGGAGGTCCCTGAGGGCAGAGGCTGTGTCTCCCTGCAGACTGGGGGAAGGGTCCCTGAAGGAGGGGCTGTGTCTCTCCACTCAGGCTGAAAGCCCCTAAGGGAAGGAATTTCTCTCAGTCCGATGAAGGAGACGACTCTCTCCCGCCCTCTTTCTCAGACACTCCTGACCTCTGACAACACGGCCTTGGCATTCTACGAATGTGCCCCTGGAAGGTCCTCCCACACTGCCGCCCTCAGGGGCAGGCGAGAGGGCAAAGAGAAGCAGAGGGCCCGGCTCGGGGGAGCAGGGGTGGGGCCGGCTGGGCCCCTGAGGGCCAGGCCTGCTGTCTCCTGGTGGAGGACCGGGCGGGGCTCTGCTCTTCGAGGAGCTTCGCCTGCTCCCTCCCGGGACCTCGGCCAGGCAGGGGACTCCTGCAATTTCCCCCTGGAAGCAGAGCTACGTGGAGTGGCCGATCAGACGCTGGGCTCTGTCTGGCCAGTGGGGAGCCCGGGCGAGTCAGTGTGCTCCCGATGCCATCTGGGGTCAGCCAGCTCCTCAGTACCAGTGCCCAGGGCACCCCAGGGCACCCCGCACCAAGCCTTTGCCCCTGAGTCACTGCACCCCTCAGGGGTGTTTGCAGCTGCCCCTGGCTGGGCCCAGTCAACATCCTGAGCAGCGAGGTGGGTGGGAGGGACCCACTGAGGCCTGGGCTGTAACAAACTGGCCCTGGAATGACACGGGGTCTGGGCAGGTCACTTCCCAGACCCAGGGTGAGCCTGCCGGGGCTGCCCCGCTTCCACCTCCTGCCCTCGGCACTGGGCCTGAACGCATTCCAGACTCCACCCCGTTCATCTGCTCCCTCTGGGCCTCGCTCTCCACCCGCAACACCATGGCCCGCGACGGGAGCTTCTCTTGGGCATTTCTCACAGCAGCAGCTACTGCGGCTGTAATAATAACCAACCCTCAGCTCCTTCCAGAGTCTCCCACGTTCTCATTTAAACCGCCTGATGACTCCATGGGAAAAGAAAGCTTTGCCCTAGGTTTGCGGTCGGGTGAGCTGTAACCTCATTAATTAGCTAATTAATTACATAAATGTTTCCTGGGGGCCAACTCTGGGCCAGGTACTGGAGCTGGGGCTGGGGATTTTGAAGGGAGAGACAGACACGGTCTTGTTTCCTAGAACTCAGAGTTCATGGAGGGGGAAATAACCAAAAAATGTCATGGAAGAATCACACTGGGGAGAAGTGCCGTGGAAGAGAGAAGGGCAAGGGAGGAGGTGTGTCCAGAGGGGGAGATCCGGGTGCGGAATCCAGGAGGGCTTCCTGGAGGGGGTGGCAACTGAATTGAGAGGTAAAGTTAGGTAGGAAAGAGGGAGTGAGGTCCAGGTGGCTTGGGCGAGTGACCCCATGGGGGTTGAGGGTACACATGGGTCTTCTGGCATCGGGCCCCCACCACTCTGTGAGTCCCCCAGGAGGGTCCTCCGAGGAGGGGACCACACCATGGGAGCTCCCTTCGTTCTGGCACACTCTCCGAAGGGCCGCAAGGCGGGTGTTGTAGGACCTTCCCGGGGCTGCTGAGGGTGCCTGCTCACGGAGCCCATCCTCCCCCCAGATCCTGGCGGCCACCATCGACAACGCCGGCCTGGTGCTGCAGATCGACAACGCCCGCCTGGCCGCCGATGACTTCCGCACCAAGTGAGTTTGGGCCTCCAGGGCCGCTGGTGGTGGGCCCAGCCCTGCACTCAACGAGCCCTCTGTGTGCACGGGAAGGGGCCTGGTGGCACTTTGTGGCTCACGCCTCCGCCCCCACCAGGTACGAGACGGAGCTGAACCTGCGCATGAGCGTGGAAGCCGACACCAATGGCCTGCGCAGGGTGCTGGACGAGCTGACCCTGGCCAGAGCCGACCTGGAGATGCAGATCGAGAACCTGAAGGAGGAGCTGGCCTACCTGAGGAAGAACCACGAGGAGGTGAGGCCAAGTTGGGAATGAATGCAGGAGAGACGTGCTTGGGGGCAAGCCAGGCTGCGGCCTCCAGATTGTCCTGGGCCGGGGCCACACTCCGCATCCAGTGCCCCTCCAGGGTGGGTGCCTGGTCCTGACCTGGGTGACCCTTAGAAGTATGATACTTCCCATGTCCCTTCAGGCACGGCCCCCTGGTGTGGTGGCGGTGAACTACCTAAGGAGCAAATCAATCTAGTGCGTGCTACTGATGGCAATGAATTTGACTGGTGATAGAGCAGCAAACAGCCAGCGAGCACATCACGAGTGAGCCACACACAGCAGCTGTTTATTTCAGCTGATACCGACACCAGCGCTGGGAGGAGGGTGCTCGTTCTTCCCCTCACCAGGGGAGAAACTGAGGCTCAGACGGGCTGAGGGACTTTTCCGAGGCTGCGTGGGCAGCTGCCCTCCAATGTCTGACCCACGTCCACCGCCAGGTCCAGCTCCGCCACTCTGCCACCCCTCCCGCCTCCCTTTTCAGAGAATGCTCAACCCAGGCCCTGCAGGGGGACTCAGGAGACTGTGGCTCCCTCCTCAGCCAACCTCTGGGCTGGCCTGAGCTGGGCAGCCCGATCCTGCAGGAGCCCAGAAAGTGTCCAGTCGGCCCGGAGGCTGGTCGTGGGGACTGCATTTCCTAAGAGGCCTGGTCCTCCCAGTTGACTTGGGGCTGCTTTTCCCGCTGCTGTGCCGTGGGGTTGGCAGTGGGTGACAAGCATGGTGAGTGAGGCTGTCCTGGGTCCTCCCCACCGTGACAGAAGGTGGCCATGTCTCCTGACCCAGCACACGGTGGGGGTAGACACTGAGTATGTGTTGGGGAAGATGTTTTATATCCACAGCCTGCACACGTGAGACATGACATCTGCTTCCACCTTCAGGGTGAGGAGCTGCTGGCCTGCCTGTGTCTCTCTGTCTGTCTGTCTGTCTGTCTGTCATCAGCGCCTGTCTTCCCGAGGTGGAGAAGGCAGGCCTCAGGGTCTCTCCCCAGGATGGCCTGGGTGAGCCCCTGCTCTCCTTTCTACCCAGGAAATGAACGCCCTGCGGGGCCAGGTGGGCGGGGACGTCAACGTGGAGATGGACGCTGCCCCCGGCATCGACCTGAGCCGCATCCTGAACGAGATGCGCGACCAGTACGAGAAGATAGCGGAGAAGAACCGCAAGGACGCTGAGGAATGGTTCTTCAGCAAGGTGGGTGGCCCTGAGCGAGCAGGTGTGTGCACACGTGTGCTGAGTATGGGCTGGAAAATGTGTAGCTCCCCAGCCGTTCCCATCTGGAAGGCCCTTCGGAAACAAGTTGGACCAGCTCTCGTGTTTGGATGCAGATTGGGAGGCTCAGAGGGGCCTTCGCCTCACACAAACCTCCGCTGTGGGCTGGGGAACAGATCCAGGTCCCCTCACCCACAGCAAGGGCTTCTCCCGTGCAGGCCTTTGCAGATGTGTGTGTTCGGGTGCATGACGCATACCCTGGAGAACACCCACCAAGCAGCTACAGCCCCCTAGGCAGTGACAGGCACAAATGGAGTGAAACCCAGGGCCCGTCTTCCAGCGGTGCTTGCCACTCAGGAGGCCAGAGTGATTCCACTACTTTCCATGTGGGCACAGAGGGTGTCTGTGGGTGCAGGCGTGTTTGGGGCTCCGCACAGGCCCTCGATGTCCTGGGGGTGGCCCTTGTCCTCTGCCCCACCCCCACAAGCCTCCTCAAGCCCCTGGCCCGCTCTGCTTCCAGACAGAGGAGCTGAACCGCGAGGTGGCCACCAACACTGAGGCCCTGCAGAGTGGCAGAACGGAGATCACGGAGCTCCGCCGCTCGGTGCAGAACCTGGAGATCGAGCTGCAGTCCCAGCTCAGCATGGTAGGGCTCCCGCCCCCTCCCTGCCCTGTCCCTGTCATCCCTGCTGGGGCTCATCCTCATAGACCTCCCGCTGGGAGAACAGGAACAGGCGCTCCTCTCAGCCCTAGTTACCGCTGCACTTTGCTGGCTGCACCCACAGCCCAACTCAGCGGGGCTCCCCTCTGGGTGGGGAAGAGTCCCACTCTGGGCTCACTCGTCTGCCTACCCTCTGGCCCACAGAAAGCATCTCTGGAGGGCAGCCTGGCGGAGACCGAGGCGCGCTACGGGGCCCAGCTGGCCCAGCTGCAGGGGCTCATCAGCAGCCTCGAGCAGCAGCTGGCCGAGCTGCGCTGCGACATGGAGCGTCAGAACCACGAGTACCAGATCCTGCTGGACGTGAAGACGCGGCTGGAGCAGGAGATCGCCACCTACCGCCGCCTGCTGGAGGGCGAGGATGCCCAGTGAGTGGGGGCGCCTGGGCATCCGCTCCAGTGGGCTGGGGCTGCTTCACCCAGGGAGGGACGGGCGAGCTGCAGCCCCGGCACCAGCAAAGGCCGGGAGGAGCCGGGAGGCTTGCAGGGGCCCAGACTGAGATCGCTGGCTGGGGTCTGGCCTGAGGAGTGCTGAAGCCCCCACGAAAGCACGTGGACTGGATGGCGTGGGCCTGGGGATAGCGTGGGGGTGTTGCACAGGATGGATATGATCAAGATGTCTCAGAACATTGCTCTGGATGCGGAGGGAGAAATGGGTCAGCGAGGCCAGCCTGGGCCCGGCGCACCTGTCGGGAGGCTGGAGCAGGGCCTGGGGCAGGCCTGCAGGGAGGCAGGGTGGCAGCAGGGAGAGGCCTGGGCATCGGGGCTCGTGGGCCTCACGTGGGACTCAGTGAAGTGTTGAGTGAGCACATGAAGGCCTGGGTAATGATGACCAGTATGGTTCTGCTGACTTGTGGTCGGTGACGTCATTACCCAGGATGGGATGAGGAGTAGGGTGGCGGCCTGGCTTGGAGTTAGGAGGGTGGGTGGGGGCGCTGCCGTGAAAGGGCTGAGAACATCCTGAGTCTGAGTCTCCAGGCTTAGTCATGCACTCCAGCTCTTTTGTTCCCCCAAGACGGTGAAGTCCGCCTATAGTCTAACCATGGTCTCTCTTGCCTTGAGTCTATTTGTTAGGCCCTGCCAGGAAATAGAAATCATGGAAAGACCAGCCTCTCCTTGTAAATCCCTGGTCAGCTGCGAAGTGCCTCTGGGCCTCCCACAGGGGTGTCCTCCTCCCTACTCCTGCCCAGGAGCCCGTGCCCTTTGACCCTTGTGGTCGCCATCCTCTTCCACGTTCTCCCAGCTGTGATTTGCTGGCATCTCTCACCCTGGGCTTCCCCAGCTACTTCTCCTCTCAGGGGCCTGGGCTCCCAGGCAGAGCCCTAGGTTGACAGGTCCCCCTCTCCCTTTTTGCAGCCTGGCCAGCCAGTACTCCTCATCCCTGGCCTCACAGCCCACCCGGGACGGTAAGTCTGCCTCATCCTGCCCGGAGGGTGTGGGAGAGTCTGAGGACCCTTCTGTGTGGCAGATTGGGGGAGGGGCTCCAGCCTGAGGTGCCCTGCATCCCCCGCTCTGCCGTCCACAGCCACGGTGACCAGCCGTCAGGTGCGCACCATTGTGGAGGAAGTCCAGGACGGCAAGGTGGTCTCCTCCCGGGAGCAGGTGCATCGCTCCACCCACTGAGGCCCCTTCCCACCGGCAGGAGCCCAGCCTGGAAGGTTGCGGGGCAGCCCTCGCCGCCAGCTCCTACCACGCTACTGCCGAGCCCCGGGTGCCCATCTGGGCCGCTGCCCAAGAGCTGTTGCCTTTCTGGTGCTGCTTCCCATACCCCCTCACAGAGGGGGCCTCCCGAGTTTGCCCCAGTGACCGCTATTAAAGCTTTGCCTGAAGTTCAAGTGTGATCTGGTGTGGTCATTGGCTTGGAACAGTGTGGGCTCAGGGATAGGGAGGAGAAGAGTTTGTTAAATATTTGGGTGGCACTTGTCACCTGCCAACCTGTTCCACCCACCCTAGTCAGGCCTGGGGCTTCTGGGAGGATGAGAGGGAAGGAGAATGACTGGGGGGCGGGGGGACGGGACAGCCCCACAGGCCGGGAAAGTTTCTATGAATCAGCCCCTGGGGCCTCTTTGCCTTTGGCGTGTCCCTGGGAGGGCCCTTAGATTTTCCAGCGAATTATGCCTATTATAGAAAACTCCCGCCTTCGCCCACGTAGGTCTGGAGGAGAGAGGCTGAGCAGGGGGCTTTCTTAAGGAGGGGTCTGGGGCGTGGGTGGGTGAGAGGAGGTGGCAGCAGCATCGCCAGCCCAGGAAACCAGACTGGCTCTGCCCAAGTCGGGGGTGTGTGTGGGGCGGGGTGGCTGCTCTGCATGTCAGCGTGGGGGGCGTCCTGTTTGCTTTGGTGGCTTGGCAGCTGCCCGGCTGTTGGGGAATCTCTCGGCTGCTGGCGGGGGCTGTCTGGGCCTGTCTGGGAAGTGGAAGCCACCGGCAGTCTGAGACAGGACTGTGTTCCACCCAGGAGCCTGCTGGGAGGGACCCTGGGACCCAGGCCGGGCTGGGAGTGGTGGGCAGGGCAGGGTAGAGCCATAGGGTGTCTGAGGGTCCCTCCTGGGTCCATCTCAGGGGGGTGTCTGGGGAAGGCTGTGTGTGTGGGGGGGTCGAGGTGGGACTGGCTGGGAGGGTCTCGGGAAGACGTCCTTCTTGGGCAGTGTCCTTAGGCTGGGACCTGCGGTCTATGCCCTTCACCTCACCCCGAGGCCTCTTGGGGTACAGTACTAGGAAAGGTGGAGAGGCGCACGGCCTTCGGGTCGCCCACTCCCCTGTGCCCTGGCACTTCTCTGTCTGCTGTCACTTCTCCACCCTGTAGCCAGGCTCCTCTTTGCGGACACAAACCCAGGACCCTCACCTGTCAGAGGGGGGGTGGGGAAAGGTTTGGCTGGGTCTCCAGGGAGTCCCAGGGGTGGGGCAGGTCAGAAGACTGGCCAGGTGGCATTGTAGGCCCTGGGGGGCTTCCCTGGTCAGGGGGCTTCCCTGGTGTGAGGGCTGTGCAGAGCGGGCCTGTGTGCCTGGAGCCCCCCTGGGGGCGGGGTCTGCTGCTGTGATATCAGGCACGAGGCCCTGTCAGCTCAGCCCTGCAGGTGTGTGGGGACCCTATCCCGCTCAAGCCCCCATTTCCTTACCTGTAAAATGGGCAGCTCACCTGAGACCTGACAGCGTCGCTGTTTTGTGTGGTTTCGGTTTAGTTTCCAAGGTGGGACGAGGGCTCACTCCTCGCTGTTTCCCCGGGGCCAGGGCTGTGGAGCGTGTTGAAGGACAGTAACCCCAGGTGGGGGGGCTGCTGGGTTCCCCAACCATCTCCCTACCTGGCAGGGGCAGGGTGGCAGCTGCCAGGGAGGGCTTGGTGATGGTGACGTCCTGCCTCTCCTCTTCTCCGTATTAGGTCATGGGAAAGCATAGCTCGAGGGCCTGCCTGAATCACAGGTGACAGGCTTAGGACCAGAGACACGCACACGCACAAGCAGACACCCAGCATGGGGGTTTGGAGAAATGAGGCAAAGCCCCGCTGGTGGGAGGGGAGGGGGCCCACAGCCACCTGGGAGCTGGCCGGCTTCCAGGGGTGATGAAAGCCCAGGGGAATGGAAACAGAGGAGCAAGTCTGTTGCAATCGCTGCGCCCGCCCACTTGTCTGTCTATAAAGGAGGCAGGTGTGCCCCAGCAGGGACTCTCACCTGAGGCTTCTCTAAACCCCCTCGCTGTGCCCACCCGCCACCCATTGCCGCCACCATGACGACCACCATCCGCCAGTTCACCTCCTCCAGCTCCATCAAGGGCTCCTCCGGCCTGGGGGGCGGCTCCCGCACCTCCTGCCGGCTGTCGGGGAGCCTGGGCGCTGGCTCCTGCAGGCTGGGGTCTGCCAGCGGCCTGGGCAGTGCCCTCGGGGGCAGCAGCTACTCCAGCTGCTACAGCTTCGGCTCCGGCGGTGGCTATGGCGGCAGCTTTGGGGGCGTTGACGGGCTGCTGGCGGGAGGTGAGAAGGCCACCATGCAGAACCTCAACGACCGCCTGGCCTCCTACCTGGACAAGGTGCGCGCCCTGGAGCAGGCCAACACTGAGCTGGAGGTCAAGATCCGAGACTGGTACCAGAAGCAGGCGCCGGGGCCCGCCCGCGACTACAGCCACTACTACCAGGCCATCGAGGACCTGAAGAGCAAGGTGCGGCCTGCTTGGGGGAGGGGGCCTGTGGGGTCCAGGACTCCTCTGCCCGCACTTGGAGTCCAGCCTGGGCGCTGTCACAGGGCTTCAGGGAGCCGAGGACAGAGTGGCCCCACTTGGCCCCTGGGAGCCCATCGTGGGGCTGCCCTGTGGGTGGCCTGTTTGCCCTTTTCCTGGGGCAGCAGGCTGGGCCGGGGGCAAGCAGGCCTCATGGAGCCCTTTTCAGCTCTGTTTCCCCACCACGGAGCTCCTCGCCACCTCGTACTGTGATAGAAAACGGCGAAGGGACACAGGAGAGGGGCTGGGCTGGGCTCCCGACGCTGCCACATATGTGGACACCTCCCTCCTGGAAGCAAGAGGGGGAATTTGGGCGATGGTGGGGTGAGGGGGCCGAGTGAGTGCCCGATGGCACCTGCTGGGAGGTGGAGACAGGAGAGTGGGGGCGGGACCTCAGGATGCCTCTGCTGAGCCTTATTTGGGGATTTTTCTGGCCTCCCCATCCTCCCGCTGCTCTCTCAAGGGTGGGGATGCCTGCTGGCGTCCCAGGTCAAGGCTTAGCAGGGGTTATCACTTCCAATTTGAAAATGCCGTTTAGTGAGAACTCCTTTAGCTTCCCTGTTGGGAGAGACCCTCAGGGGCACCATCTCCCCAACTGTAAAATGTGGGGGGTGCCCACAGACTTCTGTTTTCTGGGGTCCTGGGACAGCTTCTGTCCTGCGGCACTGTCCCATTCTCTGGCTCTCTGGAATCCCCAGCCTGAGGACCCCCTGGGCCGCCTGCTCTGGTTTTGAGCAGAGCCTGGCCCGGGGTCTGTGCTGAGGGAGGCAGGTCCCGGGGGAACAGGAGGCAAGTTTCAGCACATCAGACTCCTGCTGGCCCAAACCTCGCCAACAATCACAGTGCAGCAGAAGGGAGACGCTGTGCAGGGAGGGCACCTCTCAGGAGAAGACAGTCGCCCTGGCCCCCAGGCCAGAAGACCCATCTCAGAACCTCCGACTGGCCTGAACTGCCCCTGCCCAGTGACCTGACTATTCTCCCGTCTCCCCAGATCCTCACGGCCACTGTGGACAATGCCAACATCCTGCTGCAGATTGACAATGCCCGTCTGGCTGCCGATGACTTCCGCACCAAGTGAGCCTTCCCCAGGGAGCTGGGGAGAAGCTGGGCCACCCCTCCCTACCCTCGGACTCCTGGTTGCTTGTGGTGTGGGCCAGGAGCTGGGGGTGGGGGAACCCACCTCTCAGTCCAGGATATGACCAGTGCTGGGGGGTGCTGGGCTTAGGCAGGTGAGGTAAGAGAGCAAGAAGAGGGGAGGCAGAGGAGAGAAGGGGGACGCCAGGTGGGGTGGGGCCTTGCCTAACTGTTCCCAGGGCCTCGGGGCTGGAATTTGCTTTCACTCCTCCCCATCATGATTCCTCATAGGCCTTAGAGCCCTGGCCAAAGCAGGGTGCTGGCCAGAACCGGGGCCCACCAGGCCAAGTCTAGACTGAAGTCTATGGTTTCCTCTGCAGGTTTGAGACGGAGCAGGCCCTGCGCGTGAGCGTGGAGGCAGACATCAACGGCCTGCGCAGGGTGCTGGACGAGCTGACCCTGGCCAGAGCCGACCTGGAGATGCAGATTGAGAACCTAAAGGAGGAGCTGGCCTACCTGAGGAAGAACCACGAGGAGGTAAGGTGGAGGGGGCGGGGCTCCCGGGCTGCGCCAGGGCTGAAATCGAGGAGGCATGCGGAGCAGGTGCTCCGGGGCTGGCCGCCTTATAGCGCTGTCTGGTCTGTGGGGCCCTGGTCCCCGGGGTCCCGAAGCCAGGGTGCAGGACAGCTTCCCTCTGCTTCCCTGCATCTGAGGGACCTCCCAGGGGCCCCTGGAGGCCTCTTCTCCTCCCCCCCTTCCTTCCCCCTCCTAAGAGCAGGAGAAGAGTGAAGAGGTCTCCTCCTTGTCCTGCTCAAACCCTTGAATCTGGACCCTTCGTACAATAGACGTTTGGAAATTAGAGGGGATATCCTGGGGGCACAGGCCTAAGAATGAGACTTTATCTTTGGGAAGCCCTCGGTCTAGTGGGAGAGGCACAGAACCTCCCTCAAGGAGCCCCAGTCTGAGGGTGGAGGCAGAGCCCATACAGAGCAGGTGGACGAAAGGTAGGAGGGTCAGAGGGCAGAGGACAGGCAGACCAGGGAGAGGTCCTTGGGAGGGGTCTGGAGAACTCATGTGGGAAGGGGTTGGAGCAAGAGGTCAGGACAGCCCCAGATGCCCACACCATAGTCACTGTCCTCCCCAGGAGATGCTCGCCCTGCGGGGTCAGGTGGGCGGCGAGATCAACGTGGAGATGGACGCTGCCCCCGGCGTGGACCTGAGCCGCGTCCTGAACGAGATGCGTGACCAGTATGAGAAGATAGCGGAGAAGAATCGCAAGGATGCTGAGGACTGGTTCTTCAGCAAGGTGGGTGCTGTGGGCCAGAGGCCTCTCCCAGTGGGTGGGGTGCAAGGACCGAGTGCCAACAGCAAGCCCAGTGCCTGGCATCTTGGGGGCACCCTCCCCTCAGGGAGCTGAACGGAGCCCAGCAGACCAGGCTCACCCATGGCATCCATAGGCCTGGAGTTTGGCTAAGATCTGGGGGTGGGTGGGAGCTCTGCTCCGGAATACCGCCAGAGGCTAAAGTCCCAGAAGATTCTTCTGTCTTTCCTTCAAGAAGCCAGGAGCTAGCATCAGCTGCCTGGCTACTATCCAAGAATAAGGTTTCTTATTCTTGTGCCTTCTCCTTGGAGGAACTAAAGATAAAAGCTTATCATTTCAAAGGCGTCTGGGCACTGGGAAGTGGGAAGCTGGTGAGCAGGCACTGCCCCCGCAGTCAGGTTTGGGAGGAGGCCAGAGACACCTAGGGGAGGTGGGGAAGGTGACTAAGGTCAGGGGTGTTATGGGGGACAGGGGAGCTCCAAGTGCCTGTCTGGGCACCGAATGGACCCTGGGCTGAGAATATGGAGGGCACGGGGCTCGTCGGACTCGGAGGAGGTATCTCAGGCTCACTCCTACGCCATCCTGTGTTCTGTCTGCAGACGGAGGAGCTGAACCGCGAGGTGGCCACCAACACCGAAGCCTTGCAGAGCGGCAAGAGCGAGATCTCTGAGCTCCGGCGCACCGTGCAGGCCTTGGAGATCGAGCTGCAGTCCCAGCTCAGCATGGTAGGGGGCGCTGCCCGGCCTGGGGACACTGGACCCTGGAGGGGGCGGGCACTGGTCACCCTCTCTGACCCTGCCCCTCCTGCCCTCCTGCAGAAAGCATCCCTGGAGGGCAGCCTGGCGGAGACGGAGGGCCGATACTGCGTGCAGCTGTCCCAGATCCAGGGGCTGATCGGCAGCGTGGAGGAGCAGCTGGCCCAGCTGCGCTGCGAGATGGAGCAGCAGAACCAGGAGTACAAGATCCTGCTGGACGTGAAGACGCGGCTGGAGCAGGAGATCGCCACCTACCGCCGCCTGCTGGAGGGCGAGGACGCCCAGTGAGTGGGGGCTCTGGGGCCAGGGCTGTGGGCCTGGGGCTGGACGAAGCTCTCAGACCCACCTCTAACCCTTCTCTCTGTTTTCTCTGCAGCCTGATTCAGTACAAGCCCAAAGAACGTAAGTATTTTGGTGGTGAGGGGTGGGGCAGCGCGGGGCAGACACTCTGCGCCTTGCTGAGGGAGGGTCGCCAGGAGCTCCCAGAAATGAGGGCTGGGGAAGGGGCCCATCAGCGCTCAGGGCTGGTGCCCAGGGGAATCAGATGAGGCAGACACTGGCCTGTCTGATGGGGAAACATGGTCCTAGCCCTGGAGACTCAGCTCCGATGGGGAGATAGGGACATGGGCTCGTGGTCTTTGCTCTGAGACCCTATAGGTGAACAAAGCAGTTCTGGCCCTGGGCTTTCTCCTCTGATGGGAGAAAGGGGCTCGGTCCTTGTCCTCCAGATCTCAGTCTGACGGGGAACATAAAGCCCGCGCCCTGGGGTATCTAGTCTAATGGAGATGATGGGGACCAGAGCCCAGTCTTATGGGGGAGGCAGGAGCATAGTCTATGCCCTAGAGATCCACCGCGCTGTGCGGAGGCCCAGTCTGGGAGGCGCTGCCTTTGCAGAAGGACACGTGGGTCAGATTTGCTCCGCCCATCTGGGAGGCAGGACACACACAGGGGCACTAGCAGAGGGACACGGTGGGAGGGAGCAGTGAGGGAAGAGGGACACGAGTGTGGATGGGATACTGAAGAGCCAGCAGGGGTGTGGACGCCACACCGCTACTACTACAGGGGATGACAGAGCCTGCGCCTCTCAGGGGCTGGGGGCGGAGCCAGGGTCTCCTGGCCCCGCCTACCTGTCCTTGTCTGTCTCCTGCAGCGGTGACCACGCGTCAGGTGCGCACCATTGTGGAAGAGGTCCAGGACGGCAGGGTTATCTCCTCCCGCGAGCAGGTCCACCAGACCACCCACTGAGGACTCTGGCCCCCAGACCAGCCCCCCAGGGCCCTTCCTTGGCCCTGCAGCCTCTGGCCTCCCAGCCTTAGCTCTGTGGCTTTTGCTTTCTTTCCCACATCCCCTGCCTGACCAATAAATCTTTTTGACTCGGATGTAGAGTGCATTCTGCTTGTGGCCACTGAGGTGGGCCCTCCGAGGGTTGGGTGAGGGGAAGCAGAAGCGTTGGGCGGGGGCGGGGGGAGAGTGGATGATCAGGGAGGGGTCTGTGAAAAGACACACACTGGGGTTGACTTAGAGTCTCAGACCAGGGCAAAAAGTGGGTGGGCAGAGCTTGTGTGTGTGTGAAGGGGTGTTGCATCTCCCAAGGATCTGTGGTCCTGTGGAGGGCATCTAGGCAGTGCCAGACCCAGGGTGGGGTTATTGTATGGGGGGGTCTTAGGTGGCCCCTTCCTGTGCTATCAGTAGGTCTGTGGCCATGGGCAGTCACTTCCCCCCACTGAGCCTCATTTTCTCATCCACAAATAGATGAGAAGGATTCAGGTGTGGGAGCAGGGTCCCAAGGTAGGATCCAGTCAGCTGCTCCTCGAGGTCTGTCTTCTGAGAGGGGCCGAGGGTGGGAAAGGACAGCAGTGTGGGAGCGACCCAGGGGGAGGGAACGGCGGGGGGGCAGGCTGGATGGTTGGGGCCCCCACCCCTGCCTACCCTGAGAACACGAGCTGGAGTCCTGTGCCCCTAGAGAAGGCTGTGGACCCTGGCAGCTGGGGGAGGAAGGCGGGGCCTCTCTCGGGGACGTGTCCTTATATGGTGAGCTGCTGCTCAGAACGGGGGTGCTGGGGGTGTTGTACCTGGGGAGCGGCACCACCCCCTCTTGGTAGTTTGGCCTCTCTCAGTTTCGGCAGCTTGGTGGTGGGGGTGCAGGGGGCAGGGGTAGCCCTGCCAAGCCACGCCCAGGACCCTCGGCGCCCCAGCCCCTTTCCCAGTGTGGCAGGTGATGAGCAGTTGGGGCAGAGCCTGACACCTGGAAGTCTGCCTTTGAGTAAATCCGGAAACCACTGGGCGGGGCAAGCCTGCTTTCCTGGTTTTCTTTGAGAAGTAGGAGTGGGTAGAAGGGGTTAACGAGAGGAGGGGTGCCCCCCACCGCAATTCACTGACAAGCCCGGGACTGTCTATTGCTGCACAGTCAGATCCGGGTGTCCAAACACCTGCTGGATCCTGGCGCCTGGAGACTGAGGGCGGGGCCTGGGCGGGGCGGGCAGGGCGGGAGCAGGTGGGGCAGTGGGCAGCTGGGTGTGGGGCTTTGGGCAGGTCCCAGGCCTTCTCTGGACCTCAGAAGCTGCAGTAGAGAGGAGTGAGGTGAATCCCAGCTAACGGTGCATCTGGCCCTGATACTGAGGGTGGTGAGGACAGCGGGGCTCCTTCCTGTGGTGGGGACTCCTGGTTGGTGTCCGGAGCCTGGGCCTACGGAGGCAACGGCAGCACTCCCAGCAGGTTGGGTATGCGGGTCCTGCTCCATCAGACACTGGCGGCTCCCAGCTGCCTGAGCCACAGTCAGGACAATGATGGAGGACAGGCAGGTGGCACAGCACCCCTCAGGCTCCTGCATACGTCTGGCCACAACCAGCAGAACCAGCCCTAGGCTGAGCATGGCTCATCGGGAGCATGATCTCATTTATTTGAACAGCGGTTCCGGGAAGCAGGAAGGCTCTGGGAAGAGGCACCCCATTGTGTACATGGGGACACTGAGGCTCCGAGGAGCAGTGACTCAGCCCTGTCTGGAGCCTGGCATGCCACGGGTGGCTCAGGGCGCTGGACAGACATGGCTGTACTGGGAAGGGGAGCCCAGAGTCCCACCTCCTGCCCAGCCTCAGGCTCTTAGGCAGCGGTTCTCTCTCCCCAGACTCTGGGGGTCCATTCCTACAGGTGCAGTGGCTGAGGGCAAGTCAGAATGTGGGGCTGGCCAGAGACAGCTCGGACTGTGTCCCTCTGCTGGGGAAGAAGCCCCTGCCCATAAAGGGAGTGGCTCAGGGGGCCGTAATGGAGGCGCAGCCAGGTGTGCTGGGAGCTGAGCTGAGAGGCAGTGGCTGCTGTGTTGAGGTTGGGGGTCCGCGGGGGATAGTCTGGGGCCCAGAGAGGGGAAGCTCCGCCCTTTCCAGAAGGGCTCTGCCCAGGCCTGGTCAGATGGGGGCCACAGGACACAGTAAATAGGTTTGGGGGCCTCTGGTCCCTTGGAGATAGTGTGGGGGGACTTTGGTGGCTTTGTCCGGCACCCCACACTGACCCAGGTTTCTGGGGCCATTGCCTGTGGCTAGGCTGGGCGACTCTGCAGAGGGTCTCAGGGTTCATCTGCACCCACCCACTTACCCACTGCACCAAGTGTTTTGCGCCCTATCAGAGACCAGCTGGTAACTGCCTTAGGCGCCGCCTCACCCACTCTCATTGGACAGACACACAGGCACCTGACTCCCAGGCTCAGGCCCAGGCCAGTGGTGGCCTGTGACTCTTCCTCCACCAGAGTCCCACGCCCTGGAAGGGTGACCTGGCAGTGCTGCCTGTTGGGAGACACCCGGCCGTTACTCTGTCCATGGAACTGCATCGCTCTGTGCCCAGGTCTGCAAGGGGCCCCGGCAGCAGGAGACACAGGCCATGGCCCGCAGGGACCTTGAGGGACCCCAGCCTTGGAGTGGCGACAGGGCACAGGGGTGGGCTGACAACACTCCCTCAGCCTTCAGGCAGCGTGGGTGTCCTGTGCCAGCCCACGATGTGGGTGGCTGAGGAGAACAGAGGGGCCAGAGCCAGGACGGTTCTGCCACCATGTACGGGGCTGAGGCTGTAACTGAGCTTGTCCCAGCTGTGGACTTCCCTGAGGGTCTCTTGGCTGTGCAGACCATGGAGGGACTGTGACAGCCCTCACCCCTGGAAGGGACTAGGCGTGGGGCCCGAGCCTGGATCAGGGATATTGCCCACTCCCGGAGAGCCCGCCCCATGCCCTGCAGGCCCCTCCCCAGCACGGCCTGATCGCCCTGTGCTGGGATTGCTTCTGCCCCCTCTTTCCGCACCAGATGGTATGCTCCCAGAGCTTGTCTTCTTTTTATATTTCCATATGAGTGCACATAGTAGGTGCTTTGTAAATATCTGTGAATAAATGCAATTCGATCATCCGTCTGTGCTAGGTGCTGCCGGGGTCCAGCCTCAGCAGGTCTCAGGGTCCCCCAAAAATGGATGGTGCAGGTGACAAATGAAGAGTCAGACACCCCATTGGATGCCAGAGAACAGCCAGCCTCTGTGGGTCTGACCGAACTCACAGAGTTTGATTTAAATCTTATTTTTATAGAGATTGTTACATAACATTAAAGGAACAGGTGTATGGCATGATCAGTTAAGCAGAAAAAAGCAATACAGAGGGAACTAGGAAAAGTACAGGGAATTCTATAGATTCAGTTATGCTAAACAAAGGTTGTTTTGACCAGGAGAGCCATTAATCAGACAATTAGAAATAGCTGTATGTACAGAGTTTTAAACATCTTATTGTTGAATAGATGTTTATTAAAGTTCTTGGAATTTGGCATGGTCAAAAGGATACGCTACACTGAACAGTTGTTATAGGAAGTTTATCACAAGGCCTTTGTGGTGTCTAACTTAACTATCTATCTTTCTGTCTAAAATCTTACTTTATGTACTTTGGACTCTAACTCTTTTTAAAAATATATTTTGTTTACTTATTTTGAGAGAGAGGGGAATGGAAGGAGAAAGAGTGAGAGAGAAACATCAATGTGTGGTTGCCTCTCATGTGTCGCCTACTGGGGACCTGGCCTGCAGACCTAGGCATGTGCCCTGACTGGGAATTGAACCGGTGACCCTTTGCTTCACAGGCCTGTGCTCAATCCACTGAGCAACACCAGCCAGGGCTGGACTCTAACTCTTTAGCAATTGTTTCTACGTGCTCAGTTTGTAATAGTTAACCAGCTTCTCCTGCTTCTTTACCTGTCTAATTCCATTAATATATATTCCTGTCCAAGGTAGAGGAGGGGCAGTTACTCCACCAACTTTTAGATGTTCAGGGACTATCCTATTAGGGGGGACTTCGTTCTATGGCCAAGAAATCATTTTGTACAACCTCGTTGGAATTCTGCAGATCATTGGACCTGAAATGCAGGTGTCTAAAAATCCCACCACTTATTATCACAAAGACAAACATGCAGGGAGAGATAGACCGGAGGTTCAGCCACAGTTGCCTCTGGGGACAGGTGTTGGTTGGCTCCCGACATCTCCTCCTTTTTATTTTTTAAGCACAAGTTTTCCACTTCTAATTGTTCTCTTCTGATTCCTCTTGCAAGGAGTCGGAAGGCTACTGGAAGAAGACAGATTCCAATGAGCACAACTTTAATGATAAGTGCCAAATTAATTATGAAGGATACAAGGTCTTGACCATTGATAAATGTTTTAAGTTTATTTTAAAAATCAGCTGCTACTTGAGACACGGGTAGAAGAGTGCTATCAGATTTACTAATATCTTGAATTTCCCGATGTAAAGTTTTTAGATCTAAACCTATGTTACTATTATTCCAAATACCTTGCAAATGATTTTGAACCTTATTCCAAGCAACTATAGAAGCATTATATTCAAGAGGAGTAACACATCCACTGATATTCAGCATGGCATTTTAGTGTAAGTCTTACCTTAGGTGAAAGTAGTTGGTTCCCTATGTGGGTTTTTTTGTGCAGAAGTTTAGGTACAACTTATTAATGATTGTCAGGCAGTAAGGATCAAACAGTAGATAACATACAAAGAACTATTAGGACTTCTTCTAAATCAGGGTCTATCAGCTAAAAGGCTCCAAAACTTTGGGAAAACAAACTCATTTTCTGCTTGGGTCTTTATCATTTAATTAAGATCATTCTTAGCAAAGCAGGCTTCACAAGATTTTACAGATTCCTTTCTCAGGACTAATTACCCAGGGAGCCCACCATTCCCAGCACAGGGCTGCACTACCCTCAGTCATTGTTTCAGGCTTTAGTCAGGCAGGGGAAGCAGATAGCCAAGGAATTTAGGAGACTTCTCACAGACAAACTGAGGGCTCAGGCTTCATCAAAGCTGAGGGCCGAGGGTCCATCGCCCCCTTTCTCCATAGCCCCCCAAGTCCTTCCCTGGGCTCTCCATGTGATCATGCCTGTCTTAGGTCGTTCCCCCCTTGGGGAATCTTACCTGTCATTGGCTAACTGATCAAGCATTGAGGACCAGTTATGGAAAATGGAGCAGAAGCGGTGCTCCTGCCAGGGAGATAAGCTTTGTCTCCTTAGTGGCTTATGGTCCGAAGGTCACTCACTCAGTCTTAGCCTTTGGGGGTTTACAGCTCTTGAAACTGGGCAGGGCGGTTCCCAACATCTCCCCCCTTTTTTGTTTTTTAAATGAATTGTAGCTGTTAGGCCTGTGAAACCTACTATTTACTATTTCTGAGTAATTTTCTGTGTCAGCTGATCTACATGCTGGGCAGTATGGACCTTGTGTTAAAGCAGTGGTAGAGGCTGCTACTGCTCCGATGATGGCTGTAAGAGCAGTGATACCAATCATTAAAGCCCCCAGAAACCTTTTCTGACCTGAAAGTGCATTACTCATATCCTGAATAGCTTGTAGACCTGGACCGTCATACCAAGGTACGTCTAGTTTCACAGGAAGCACGATATATGGTGGCTGCTGGACAATTATAATTATGTCTGTCTAGATTTTTTGAGAAATGCAATTAGTTAATATGCAGTCTTTGCAAGAGACAGAGTAGTAGAGTTTCCTTACCTCTTATAGTAATGTCTAGTGCACTTTTGGGCCCTTTTATTAAAATGGCATATGGGGCTCGTACACAAGCCTGAATAAAATGAATTTTGGGGGCAGTGGTAGTTTTATTAGGGCATCTTATGCGCACAGCATCCGTGGCGGCAGCTAATTGCCATAATTTAGATTGAATATGTTGTTTATTGTCAACTGTCTTGATGAAGATACTATCAATCTATCTTGCTGAATACTATTGTGCTGTAGAAGAATTTGGAGGAACTATTCTAGAGACATAACCAGAAGAAAATATGCTTGAGGGGATCACAGGAGATTTGCCTAAAGGCAGAGTGCGATTAGTTACAGACCAATCAACAACTGAATAGGAAGGTTGCTGAGCATGTTGTAGGACTCCCGTTGAAAATACACAAGGACTCCAAGGAGGGTACCCTGTAGCCCTGTCTATAGAAATCCAAACAGTATCACTTGGAGGACTGCAGAGGGGACTCTTGTGAAATTTTATATAAAAGGTTAAATTCATCATCTGATATAGCCACAAAGGTTATAGACCACATTTCGAGTAGGCTTTGATGGTCTTTGAGTTTCTCAGTGGCTGGAGGAGAGTCAGTGAGTCTAGTTCTCAGATAAGAATTTAAACATCCAGGAGGGGGAGGATCACCCATAAAGGAAAAGCAAATAGGTGGTGAATCGGAAATTCCTAAGAAAGCGAAACTGTCATTAGTTTGCAGGGTGACATGAGAACTGGACTCTCCCCCCAGCAGTTTGGTGTTATTTATAAAGACGGGGATGCTTTCAGTTTCTCACCTCGCCAATTGGAGGATAGCAGGTTTAGGGATATATGCCCAATGCATTTTTTTTAAAGCAAAGGTAAAAGATACTTGACACGCAAGCACACCTAACATGGCAACAAACAAGGTAGAAGGGGTTTTAGCCGCGTGTTGTTGAGTAACAATCTCTTTGCTTCTTCAGTAAGTGCCTTGATCTGGCCCCAAGTAGGGGGGCCTTGGTGTTACCTGTCAATAGGGCTAGGCAGCCTCCGCTTCTGTCTTGTAGGTTCGGGTTGCAGAGGGGTGGAATTGGCTGGTTTGAGAGAGGGGTGCTTGGGTTAGAAATGGCAGAGCTCCTGGGGGGGCAGTTGTTGGAACTTTCTTGCTGGCGGTGGAGGTGGTAGAGTTGGACAGCGGTGGTTGTCTACAGGGTCAGATTAGATGATCTGGCATCCACACGGGAGAGTACTCGTCCTGTGGGAAGACACAGGCTTATCCTCTTCCCCAGGTTAGAACCACATCAGGACCTTTCCGTTGCCCAGTAAGCAGATCCTTCCATTTCACTAAAGGCTTAGGTTTGTTATTCCCCGGATTCCAACGTTTTTGGAAGTTTGTACTTCCGTCAGGGTTGGCATTGAGGAAATTAAGAACAAAAAGAGCAGGATACAAAATTTGATGAGGGGAGCAGAATTTAAACTCTCCTTCCTGCAATTTTTGCATTTGGATTTTTAAAGTCTGATAAGCTCATTCCACTACAGCTTGCTCTTGGGGGTTATAGGGAATGCCAGAGCCATGTACTATATTGAAAGTAACATAAAAGTTTTTACCAGTATAAGCAGGGGCACTGTCTGTTTTCAGAGCCTTGGGCATTCCCAGATAAGAAAATGCCTGAAATAAATGCTGTACCATGTCTTCGTAAGCTTCCCCAGTCCTCGAAGAAGCAACAATATAGTATGTGAGTAGGTCTCAACACACACATGCACACATCTTTACCAAAAGGTGGGACGTGAGTAACATCCATCTGCCAGAGACCACGGGGTCTAAGTCCTCGAGGGTTAACTCCCGTGGATGTCTTAGTAAAGGCTTGGCAGTCAAGTCATTCTTTAATAAATTGCTTAGCTTGGGAATGATAAAGAAACAGTCTTTTAACTTTTTCTATTACTTTTTTTGTTTAGTTTCGGGGGTTTTATTCCAGAAGGGCAACTTCTGGAAGGGCTTTTTTAAGCCCTTAACCTTTGGCTTTCCAGTTTTTGCAATAGGTAGGGAGCATTGGCTGAAAAATGGCCTCAGTTTTAAAAGTGCCTTACTTGGAAAGACAGGCCCTCTGCTGTTTTTGCAAGCTTCACTGAGTTGGAGCAGCAAGTTAACTGTCTTGTTGTTTTTAGGACTTTGTAGTTCTTAGGTTTAGAGTTTGTAAGGAAAATGGGGAGTATGAGGGACGTTCTGTTCAAACATGTTTTAGACAAAAGTGGTTAGGTACATGCCAAGGGCCTTTCGTGACTCGATTGACTAACCGTTCCCTCCGGGAGAATAGCCAGTTCTTCTCCAAGGAAATGATCAGTGTTTATAGGCACTGAGTTAAAAAATAATACTTAGTCTTCTGTGGAGAAGGGCTAGTTCTCCTCGGGAGATAGTACACTTATATTTTATTTTTACAGTAAAAGGTCACGGCTCTGGCATGATGTAACAGTATTGAAGATCTCATTCTATTTATTGAAACGTTTTGAGACTGAGATGTTATTTTTTAAATAGAAATAAAAATAAAATTCAAGCAAACCAATATTTTCAAATTAAATCCTCTAAAGGAGGGAGTGAGCCACTAGTCTTTATCTCATACCACCTGGTGCTGTTTCAATTTCAGCCCAACTTTTCCTAAATAACTAAGTCTAAAGATCCCTTATCAGGGAAATATTTAGCAGCTTTAAAAAACTGCTAAATTAGCATAAAACATCGCTCTTATTCTTTAGAGAGCCCATTCTTGTTGTTAAAAGGTTTCCTTTTTACTTTTGATTTCTGCCATTTCAGATTCCACAGCCCATTCTAAACCTTAATTAATTAACTATTGTGGTGGGTCAAGAATGTACTGTTGGTGAAAACCGTCAGGGAGGGCTGCCTGGTGTCCAGGGTTTCAGGTTTTTCTCACTGTCTAAGACTGAGGAGGGGCTCGAAGCCCCAAGTGACCAACCTTTATATCTTGCTCCCTGATTGAGCTGAGAGTTAAATTACTGTGATTGAAATTTCCTGTGAGGCTCCTGCACATTTCAGGGATTAACCCCAGACACCTCCGCAGGGCCCCTACTCAGGTGGGAACGCCTGAGACTTCAATCCGGAGGGAGGAATGCCTCTTATTTTTGGTGCCTCAGCAAGATAAATAACCCTGCTAACTAACTCTGAGTTTTCAAAGCAATCTTCAAAGTCCGGTTGAAACCGAAACACTAATTTCTTATCTGTTTTTCTGTTCACAGGCAGGTGGAGGGAAAAGGCAGAATCAAAAGGGCTGCAAAAAGCAGCTTTCAAAGAAAGAATGAGCAGAGGTGTTTGTTAAAAAAAAAGCTAATTGAAAGGAAAATTCACTGCTCTCTCTCTCTCAAGCCTATTTCTCCTTGCGTGGCCCGTCACCGGTAGCTTTGTTGCAGCCAGCGCCCTTGTGGCTTTTAAATGCTCGACCTGTGTCCGTGGGGTGCGGCCATAGCCAGAGAGAGAAAGTGTCAGCAGGGATATCCTCAGGCCGTGGTCAGAACAGTATCGCTTGACACTGTCACCAGCCCTGAGCCTTGTATCTCTATTAACTGTGCCCTCTTCTGGAAACATTCTTGCACAAAATGTAGGAACCTACCTGTTTGATGAGTAGTAACTCTCATACCTTTCTTATTAAGCATATGTTGAATGATTTCAATAAAGAGTCTTCTTTCTTTAGACTCAATATGGCCCATACCTCTCAATTTAGTTTTGATATTTCTTCCCACCACACTCAACCTCACTCACTGGAGGGGGCTTGTGAAACCCTACAATGGGGTCCTGGCCATCCCGAGAATGGGGGGGCCTCCCCTCTGGGTCCCTGTTCAGGCACCACTTGCCAGGGTCCAGCCTTGGCAGGTCTCAGGGTCCCCAAAATGGACGGCGCAGGTGATGAATGATGAGTCAGACACCCCATTGGATGCTGGAGAACAGCCAGCTTCTGTGGGTTTGACTGAACTCACAGAGTTTAAGTTTTATTTTTATAGAGATTGTTACATAACATTAAAGGAACAGGTGAATGGCATGATCAGTTAAGCAGAAAAAATCAATACAGAGGGAACCAGGAAAAGTACAGGGAATTCTATAGATTCAGTTATGCTAAACAAAGGTTGTTTTGACCAGGAGAGCCATTAATCAGACAATTAGAAATAGCTGTATGTACAGAGTTTTAAACATCTTATTGTTGAATAGATGTTTATTAAAGTTCTTGGAATTTGGCATGGGTCAAAAGGATACGCTACACTGAACAGTGGTTATAGAAAATTTATTCCAAGGCCTTTGTGGTGTCTAATTTAACTATCTATCTTTCTGTCTAAAATCTTACTTTATGTACTTTGGACTCTAACTCTTTAGCAATTGTTTCTACGTGCTCAGTTTGTAATAGTTAACCAGCTTCTCCTGCTTCTTTACCTGTCTAATTCCAGTTAATATATATTCCTGTCCAAGGTAGAGGAGGGGCAGTTACTCCATCAACTTTTAGACGTTCAGGGACCACCCTATTAGGGGGGACTTTGTTCTCTGGCCAAGAAATCATTTTGTACAACCTCAGTGGAATTCTGCAGATCGCTGGACCTGAAATGCAGGTGTCTAAAAATCCCACCACCTATTAATCACAAAGACAGACATGCAGGGAGAGATAGACCGGAAGTCCAGCCACAGTTGCCTCTGCTGTGCAGATGCAGCTCATTCGTCCCGACTGTGTCAAGGGACGGGTGTTGGTCGGCTCCCGACAAGGTGCTTTACTTATTTTACCTCTAACACGCCTCTGGAGTAGTGCTGACCTTTCCATTTCCCAGAGAAGGAAACCGAGGCTCTGAGAGGCCCAACGACTGGTCTAACATCTGACCCCAGTTTGCCCGACTCCAGGCTGCTCTGTCCTGGCTCCTTCAGCCTCTTCTCTCTTCACCCTCCCTCGGAGCCTGTGGTTCTGGCTGCCACTGGGGCTCCCAGCTGCCTCCTCTCTTCCCTCCGTCTCCCTGGCGCCCCTCCTCTTGTGCTCTCTCCCCTGGGCCCGACTGGTTACCAGAGAGAAAACCGTCCCTGTCCCCAGGATCTGCTTTGTCCCGTGGAGCTGATGCCCTGGGCCGGAGGAGTGCTGGTGATCAGTCAGGTCTGGGGATGGTGGCAAGCTGAGGCGTGGTGTTGGCCAATAATATTTCCTGGCCGGCCTCGGATGAGATGACCTCACACCTGAAATGGGACGGCCCGAGGAGGGAGCGGTGAACCCGCTGCCTGGAGAGGCGCCAGCTGGGCGGAAGCAGGTGTCCTGTGCCCACAGGCCTGGCGACCTTGGGGCAGGTGTAATGGAGGAAAAGCTCCTCCCACCTTCTTTGCCAATTCAGGTCTTCAGAGGCCCAGCCGGAGCCACCCCTGGTTTGGCCACCTTCTGAAGAGGGGCTCGGAGGCAGCCCCCCTCTACTGCTGGCAGCCTGGCCCAGCAGAGCACCCAAGGGTTTTCTGCACTGGGTGCTGCATTCCTGTCTTAGTTTTCTCTCCAGGTCAAATGATAAGTTCCAAGGCTAGAGGCCACGTCACACCTCCCCCACCCGCTATGCCCCAGTGCTGGGCACATGTTGGGCGCCTGGTCTGTGGTGTTGACCAAATGGTTTGCTGGTGGGCCAGCAGCTTCCTTCCCAAAGCTTCTCAGCCCAGGTAGCTCCCTGCACCTTCCGGGCTGGGCCCGTGGGACACCTCTCCCCCAACCCCCACCAGCTCCACCTCCCTCTGCCCCCCATCTGCTCCGGTTTCCAGGAATGGGGGAGGGGCATCGGCCCAATTAGAAGAGAGGCAGAGGGTATGAGGAGACAGAGAAGGAAAGTCCCCAGAGGGGACTTTGAGCCTCTGTCTCTCCGAGTCCTTGCCATGTAACCTGGGACAAGTCTTTTGCTCTCTTGGGATGGAGCTTGGTGGCCTTTGGGGACCTCAAAGGCCACTCCCAGTTCTGGGAGTGGGGTCTGTAGTTGGACCTGAACTCCAGGTCCATCTTGACACCTGGGACAGTAGGATTTTTGCCCAAAATTTTAGGGCCTCCTTGCCCATTTGGAGGGTGTGGGGAGGGGAGCACACTCCAGGCCTGGCCCTGAAGGTGTGTGCCGGGCACCGGCCCTGCCGATACCTCTGGGGCCTGCGCCCACAAGCCGAGTGCCTGACGGGACGCAGTGGCGATGACGAAGCCGGCTCTGCTGAGGCAGAGGATTTCAAGGGGGTATCGCCCAGCAGAGCTCAGGCTGGGGCAAGCCCTCTCTGCCCCTCCTGCCGTGACGGAGAGGCACTTTGGGGCGAGGACAGCGGCTAGCGCCAGGGGTCACCCCTCAGACCACCCCGAGGGAGCCTCTGATTTTGGGTCCAGGCCTTCCCAGCCCTTGGGCCAAGGTCCTGCCCACTGGGCACACAGCTGCCTCCAGGTAGCACAGGCAGGTAGATGAGAATGGACACACGGCCCCCGTCTGCAAGGCCTGAGCTCTGGGTTCTAGTCCCGCGGCAGTGACTCCAGGGCATCCCCCCGGTCCCTGGTGCTCCCTGTCTTTCACAGGATGAATTCGAGACAATGAAATATGCGGGAGACACAGACACACACAGAGGGGTCCAGGATGGCAGAAATGGCTCCCACGGGACAAACTGACAGACGGGTTCAGACACCTGTTCCCCCTGATGGCAGCCTTGGGAAGCCACCTTCCCAGCTCCCCGTCTGAGCACCATGGCAGGGACGGGCCCTCACCGCACCACGTGGCACATGCAGGCACTCAATCCGCTCCCTGGGCATGGTGGGCGACTAGAGAGCCACCTCCCCCTCTCTCTGCTGAGAGAGTGAACCCTGGGTGCAGGGTGGGGACTCGAAAGCCCATGGTGGGGTTCTGGGGTCACTCGTGGCACCAGTGGCAGGATGGGGACTCCCTCCCATCACAGTTTATCGTGGGTGCCAGTAACCAGGTGGAGCAATGCATTGTGGGGCTGCTCAAAGGGTGGGGGTGAGGGGCCCAGACAGGAGGGCAGGGGTGCGGGAGGTAGGTGCCAGAGCGTAGAAGGGGGCTTGGGGAGGTAGGTGGGAGGCAGCTGTGCCCGAAGGAAAGAATGGGGGCACCGAAGGGGCGGGGGAGGGTCGGAGCGGGCTGTGGGGGGGAGGCCAGAGGGGTTGTTCATGCGGGTTCCTCTGCATGTGTCAGGTGCTGGGTTCCCCCTTTTACAGATCGAACCTGAGGCCCAGAGGGGCCACAGGGGCTGCCTGTGCTGTGCAGCGTGGAAGGGGTTGGGCTGCCTCCTGTCCAGCTCATGGGCCTGCTGGTCCCCACCCCTTCTGGAGGTCCTGGGGGCTCAAAGGCCTCCTCCAAGACAGACTGGGTCCAGGAGAGGAAAGAGAGTGACAGAACTTTTAGAACTAGAAAGGACTTCGAGATCCCCCGGCCCAGCCTGGCCGTTTTGCTGAGGGGACACAGGCCCAGAGAGGGCAGGTGAGGGACCTCCAGTCCCAAGGTGAGCAAAGCAGAGGGAGGCTATGAACCAGAACCTCCTGCCAAGAGCCGGGCGTGAAGGGTGCCCCTGGCTGTACACTGAGCCGGACCTGCTATGGCATCGCTGAGGCTGTCACCGTGGGGCAGGGAGTCCTTCCATGGGCTGACTCACTGCCTGGGGACGCAGCCGCCACAGAGCCGCCTGTGCCAAAGCCCTGCTGTCCCCTCGGGCTCCAGGAACAGGAGCAGATTCCCACCGCCTAGCCTGAGTCACGAACTACTTGCTTTTGTGTATTTGTTCTCAGCCCCACACCCCTCAAAGCTGGGTGGGAACTCTGAGCAGTGCAGAAGTGAATGGACCCCAGGCTGAGTAAGCGGAGCAGGGAGTTGGACGGGACCCGGAGTGATGAAATGCAAAGGGAACCCCGAGTCAGCAGTTGGGGCGGCCCCACCTTCCCCAGGTGCATATAAAGGTGCCTGGGGTTGAGGCCGTCCCAGCACCTTCTCAGATCCTGAGCACCTTTCTCTTCTCTCTGCTGACTTGCTCCCTCACTCGCCTCCCTCCTCGGCACCATGACCAGCTGCAGCCGCCAGTTCACCTCCGGCTCCATGAAGGGCTCCTGTGGCATCGGCTCCAGCCGCATGTCCTCTGTCGTGGCTGGAGGGTCCTGCAGGGCCCCTGGCAACTTCGGGGGCATGTCGGTCTCCACCTCTCGCTACTCCTCCGGGGGGGCCTGCGGGCTGGGAGGCGGCTATGGCGGTGGCTTCAGCAGCAGTAGTAGCTTTGGTGGGGCCCTGGGAAGTGGTTTCGGTGGTGGCCTTGGTGCCGGCTTCGGCGGTGGCTTCGGCGGTGGCTTCAGTGGTGGCTTCTGTGGTGATGATGGTGGCCTCCTCTCTGGCAACGAGAAGATCACCATGCAGAACCTCAATGACCGCCTGGCCTCCTACCTGGACAAGGTGCGCGCCCTGGAGGTGGCCAATGTCGACCTGGAGGTCAAGATCCGAGACTGGTACCAGAAGCAGCGGCCCGCTGAGACCAAGGACTACAGCCCCTACTTCAAGACCATCGAGGACCTGAGGAACAAGGTGGGTGGGCCAGGCGGGTGGAGCTTTGAGAGAGGTCATGGCTACGGTGGCCCTTAGAAAACCACTTGCTAGCGTGTCCGTTTTACAAACAGGAAGGCTAAGGCTGGCCTTGGGGGAGTGGCCAAGGTCCACTCAGAGAACTGGTGGCAAAGGCGCTTTTTCAGCATCTAAGTATCTGAGCTGGCCTGGAACCCTGACTGTTTCATTTCCTGCAGCCTTCTGTGCAACACCCCTTCAGCTTCTCTCAGTCCTGCACCCAGGATGGGGAAGTGGGAGAGGTGGGGTGCATCCCCTACATACCCTAAGCTGGGTGGAGAGGGCACCCAGCAGCCTGGCCGGAGGAGCAAAGGGCCTGACCTGCAAGACGGGCAGCCCCCAAGTTCGGGGAGGCTCCTTTCTTTCATCTGCGCCCTTTGCACCTGAGCGGCAGGACCGTGGCTCACCCTGCCTGCTGTCTTTCACCCCCTCGGCAGATCATCGCCGCCACCATTGAGAACGCTAAGCCCATTCTGCAGATCGACAATGCTAGGCTGGCAGCTGACGACTTCAGGACCAAGTGAGCATCCCTGTGGCCCGGCTGAGGGCAGAGGGTGGAGGGCAGAGGGCAGGGGGCGAGCAGTGGGGCTATTTACCCTGGAGGACCAGAAGGTCTTGATCCTTACAAGCCTCACGGATGGAACCTGACGCCCTGACCTCTGTGCTGCTAGGTACGAGCATGAGCTGGCCCTGCGCCAGAGCGTGGAGGCCGACATCAACGGCCTGCGCAGGGTGCTGGACGAGCTGACCCTGGCCAGAGCCGACCTGGAGATGCAGATCGAGAGCATGAAGGAGGAGCTGACCTACATGAAGAGGAACCACGAGGAGGTGAGACCCCTGCTGGCATTGTGCATGGGAGGCTGATTCGATGGGGCTGCAGGTGCGCCTGGGGTCGGGAGAGGCCTCAGCTGGGCTGACCACCTTTTGTCCTCCCTCCCTAGGATATGTTCGTCCTGCGGGGACAGACTGGTGGGGACGTCAATGTGGAGATGGACGCCGCCCCAGGTGTGGACCTGAGCCGCATCCTCAACGAGATGCGTGACCAGTACGAGCAGATGGCAGAGAAGAACCGCAGAGACGCCGAGGCCTGGTTCTTGAGCAAGGTGAAGCCTGGTCCTCAGCCCTCCTGCGTGACTTCCCAGAGGGGGGCACGTCTGGAGTGCCTCACACCTGCCCTTTTGTCCCCATCTCAGACCGAGGAGCTGAATAAGGAAGTGGCCTCCAACAGTGAGCTGGTGCAGAGCAGTCGCAGCCAGGTGACCGAGCTCCGGAGGACGCTCCAGGGCCTGGAGATCGAACTGCAGTCCCAGCTCAGCATGGTGAGGACACCCTGGCACAGCCCCAGCCCCAAAGTCACCAGGAGTGGCCACCAGCCCCTCAACATGGCCACTGCACAGTTCCACGTCTCTTTCCCCGAGAGCGGGCCTGGAGGGGCTATTGTACCCAGTTTATAGATGAAGAAATGAAGGCCCAGAATGGTAGAATAAGTTTTCTGTCTGTTGTCTGGACATCAGTAGCCGAGCTGGGGTCAAAAATCATGCACCTCACAGAAAACATGCCCAGAGACCTGGAGAAACAGCAGTGACCACCTCTCATGGCTCTCTCTCTCTCTCTCCCACTAACAGAAAGCATCCCTGGAGGGCAGCCTGGAGGAGACCAAAGGCCGCTACTGCATGCAGCTGGCCCAGATCCAGGGGCTGATCGGCAGCGTGGAGGAGCAGCTGGCTCAGTTGCGCTGTGAGATGGAGCATCAGAGCCAGGAGTACCAGATCCTGCTGGACGTGAAGACACGGCTGGAGCAGGAGATCGCCACCTACCGCAACCTGCTGGATGGCCAGGACCCCATGTGAGTGCCCCATCCCCGAAGTTCTGCTCGGTACCCTTTGGCCCCCTGCTGCTCCCAGTACCTCTAACAGCTCTGCCTTTTCTCCCCCACAGTCTCTACTCTCCTGCCTCCACGTCCGGCCGAGATGGTAAGGCTTCTGTGGGTCCCGGGCACTTCTGAGCCCTCCCTTCTCCCTGTGTGAAACCAGCTGAGCCCCCAGAGCCTTTCTCACCTCTGCTCCTCTCTCCCACAGTCTCCTCTTCGTCTGGTCGCCAGACCCGGCCCATCCTCAAGGAGCAGGGCTCCACGAGCTTCAGCCAGAGCCAGAACTCCAAACAATGAGCTGCCTCAGCCAGAGCCTCCTGCCCACCTGGCGGCCTCACCTCCAAAAGGCCTGGGTCAGGCTCCTCTTCTCCCTGCGCAGGTCCCAGCTGTCTCCCCTCCCTCTCCGCTGGTGGCGGGCTAATAAAGCTGAGTTTCTGATTGATGCAAACCTGTCTGGCCTCTGTTCTTGAAATGATGAGAGGGGAGTTGAAGCTACCTCCCAGGAACCTTTTGGGGCCCCACAGCCCGAGGAGTGCCAGAAAGACCAATGCTCAAAAGAGTGTGTAGGGTCTTCCTGGTAGACCTCCACACCAACAGGAAGTGGGGGGTGAGATACAGGAGGGGAAGGGCTCACGCATGTGGGCAGATGTGACATGAGGCATTTTAAGGAGGTTCTTTCCTTAGACCCTCCTAGCAACTCTGTGACCTGCGTGTGGTCAGGCCCATGTTGCAATGGAGACAACCCAGGGATTCAGAGAGGTTAAGTAACTTGCATGAAGTCACACAGAGAGGAAGTGGCACAACTTCGGTTCATGCCCAGGGCTGTCTGGCTGCAAAGCCCGTGCTTCCTTTCATGCCACCCTGTCTCATTAGGTATTTTAATGCACAGACTCCAACACTTGAGCTCTTAGCCCTACCCTTGGCTCCTCACATTTGCTCACAATGATTTTTGTGTTGGATGGTGGAAGGGGGGGGCCTTCTGCCTCATGGATGGTGTCTATGGTTAGAAACTTTAAGAAAATAAGTAGCATAGATGGTAGATAGAAAATAGATGGGGGGGCAAGAATAGTGTGGGAAATATAGAATCTAAAGAACTTGAGACACATGGTCATAAACTAAAGGGGGGGTAATGGTGGGGATGGGGGGTAGGGTGGAGGGGAATGAAGGGGGGAATAGAACAACTGTAATGGCATGATCAATAAAAAAAAAATTTAAAAAAAAAAAGAACTTTCTTCTCCCAACTTGCTCTTGGTTAAAATACCCTCATCCCCTCTTGGTTAAAATGCGATTAGTCTATCCTAATTTCCTCTGTAACTCCTTCCTTTTCCTTTTCCCCATTTCCCTCAGCCTGTAAATTTCATGCTGACAAGTCCCCTAGGAAATGTCTACCGCCCACGCTGTCCTCCTCATGCCCCGGTCCCTGCCACATTCGGGCCTGCTTCCTGTCTCCCTGGAACTGGCCACAGCCACTCCCCAGGGCTGCTGGCTGTCCCTCTGTTGCACTGCCATTTCTGCCCAGTGACCCTTCTGACAAGAATGTGGTCAAGATCAAGAACAAGGAGGCGACCAGGGCGCCTCTGCTTAACCGCTCATGGTGCTCTGTTTCCCCTCCGACCCGTGGCCCTTCCCGCTCCACCTGCTGTGCTTCCTTCCCGCCCTTCCCAGCTCGGCACGCGTGACTCAACCACACCTCACTGCTTGCAATACGTCCCACCTCTCGCTTCCATATTTTGAAATTTTTAATGAAAAAAAACCAAAGTTATGCATGTATAACATAGTAAAACCTTTTTATAAAAAAGGCATCCCAGTGTGTGCCCCCTCCATGGCCACCTCCCCCTTTCTTAGCTGTTCCTTTCGACATTTGCCTCCTTGTTTCTAACAGCAGGCTTCACGACTACTTCTTGATTTTTTTCAGTTTTCCTGTTTAATGCTTGACTTCCTGCCCTGAAGGATGGGGTCTTACTTAGCACTTACACAACACCGCCCTGCCCGCTTCTTTCTTCCCTTCTTCCCATCCTCTCGATATAGTCGTATTTTCATCAGATAAATGTTTCATGTGTACATTACTAGGACTGTTGAATATTATTCAGAGTCAAATCATATTTTATAGTATGTTCAATTTCTTGGGAATAGGTGTCTCTTTTTCAGCTCGTTTAGGTTCTTGATGTGTCTATCACTAGCTTATTGTTTCCTTCACTGCTGGGAGTGTAAGTCTCCGTATGTTGAACACTCTCCATTCCATCAATTCCACCTTTTCAAAGGAGTCCTGCCCCGCGGCCCTCTGACCCCCCGCTTTGGTCTGTCTGGGGCTCTCTCGGCTGCTGTTACCCTGGAACCTCCCTTCACTGCCATCTCTGCTCTCCCTTCTTTCTGGGCTGCAGGCCTTGTTCCCTGGATCCGGAGCTTCCTTTTCTTTTCTTCCCCCTTTATTTTCGTAAAGCACATTCTCTAGTGGTTTCTGAGAAAGGGTTCATAGACCTTTTAGGTCTGAAAATATGGTTGACCCTCACTACCCTCAGTCTTTTTAAAAATATATTTTACTGATTATGCTATTACGATCATCCCATTTCTACCCTCTTCATTCCCCCCTGCCCTGCACACCCCATCCCACCCGCATTCCACCCCTGCTCATTGTTAGTTCATGTCCATGGACTGTACGTGTAAGTTCTTTGGCTTCTTCATTTCCTATACAGTTCTTAACCTCCCCCATCTGTTTTCTACCTTCCATTTATGCTATTTATTCCCTGTTTCTCCATTCCCCCCCCTTCCCCGCTGATAACCCTCCACGTGATCTCCATTTCTGTGATTCTGTTCCTGTTCTAGTTGTTTGCTTAGTTTTTTGTTGTTGTTTATTTTTTAGGTTCAGTTATTGATAGTCGTGAGTTTGTTGTCATTTTACTGTTCATATGTTTGATCTTATTCTTTTTCTTATTTAAGCCCCTTTACAATTTCATTTAATAATGACTTGGTGATGATGAACTCCTTGAACTTGACCTTATCTGGAAAGCACTTTATCTGCCCTTCCATTCTAAATGAGAGCTTTGCTGGGTAGAGTCATCTTGGATGTAGGTCCTTGCCTTTCATGACTTGGAATCCTTCTTTCCAGCCCGTTTTTGCCTGTAAGGTCTCTTTTGAGAAATCAACTGATAGTCTTTTGGGAACTCCTTTGTAGGTAACCGTCTCCTTTTCTCCTGATGCTTTTAAGATTCCTTATCTTTAATCTTGCATGATGTAATTATGATGTGCCTCGGTGTGTTCCTCCTTGGGTCCACCTTCGCTGGGACTCTTTGAGCTTCCTGGATTTCCTGGAAGTCTATTTCCTTTTCCAGATTGGGGAAGTTCTCCTTCATTATTTTTTCAAATAAGTTTTAATTTCTTGCTCTTCCTCTGATTTGGACGTTGGAATGTTTGAAGTTGTCCTAGAGGTTCCTAAGCCTCTCCTCATTTTTTTGAATTCTTGTTTCTTCATTCTGTTCTGGATGAATGTTTGTTTCTTCCTTCTGCTCCAAACTGTTGATTTGAATCCTGATTTCCTTCCTGTCACTGTTGGTTCCCTGTACATTTTCCTTTATTCCACTTTCCATAGCCTTCACTTTTTCCTCTCTTTTGTGACCATACTCAACCAATTCTCTGAGTGTCCTGATTACCAATATTTTGAACTGTGCATCTGATAGGTTGGCTATCTTGTCACATAGTTGTGCTTTTTCTGGACCTTTGATCTGTTCTTTCATTTGGGCCATTTTTTTTTTTTTTTTTTTGTCTCAGCATGCCTGTTACTTAGTAAGGGGCAGAGCCTTAGGTGTTCCCAAAATAGGACAGCCCACATCACTGCGTTGTGACACTGTGTGTGAGGGAGGGGTCTGAGAGGGAACAGTAGTGCTTGCTCCACTCTCTGATGGTTTTCAGTCACTTCCCCCACCACCCACAATCAAATTGGACCCTTCTGGTGCTGATTCCCAGGTGGGTGGGCTTGTGTACCTTCTAGGACCCTGCGGGTCTCTCCAATGAACTCTCCTGTGAGGCTGGGAGTTTCTCCCACTGCTGCCTCAACACCCACCGGTGTTTTCAATTACAGGTTTGAGGCTTTATTTCCCCACGCTGGGACCCTGGGTTGCGAGGTCTGTCTCGTTTCCCAGTTGTTCCTCCCCGTTTATCTGCATGGGAATGTGGCACTGCCTGGTCCACCAGCTGCTGCCTTTCCTGTGTCCTCTCTGCCCGGCTGCCCATCTCTGCCCCTCCTACAGGTCTGAATGAATGTTTCTTTTTTAACTCCTTGGTTATCGGACTTCCATACAGTTCGATTTTCTGCCAGTTTTGGTTGTTTTTTGCTTTTAAGTTTGTTGTTGTCCTTCTTTTGGTTGTGCAAGGAGGTATGGTATGTCTACCTACACCTCCATCTTGGCTGGAAGTCTACGGCTCTCATTCTTGGTGGACGGTTTGCCTGGGTATGAAATTCTAGCCTGAAAATAATTTTCACTCAGCATCTGGAAGGTATTATTACACTGTTGCCTGACTTCAACAGTGTTGCTATTAAGTCTATGCTAATTTGATTATCGATTCTTTGTACTATCCTGCTCCCACCTCTTCCCCCAGAACTTTTGGGTTCCTTTCTTCCTCTCTAGCAGGCCGAAATGCCTCATGTTCTGACTTGATGTAGCTGTGTCCTCACCTGTTGGACTGGGCTCTTAGCAGAGTCTTTCAATGTGGAAACCCATGCTCTTCACTTCTGGGAAATTTTCTTGAATATTTATTTGATGTTTTGTATTTCCTCTCATTTTTCAGTCTTTCTGGAACTCCTCTTTGACTATGTAGCTCATTCTATTTACCATCTAATTGTCTTTTTTTTTGGTTTTCTGAGATTTTCCAAAATTTTGCCCTCTAATTTTATTATCTAGAGTTTTCAAAAATATAATATATATATATATATATATATTTTAAAGATTTTATTTGTTTATTTTTAGACAGAGGAGAAGGGAGGGAGAAAGAAAAGGAGAGAAACATCAATATGAGAGAGAAATGTCAATCATTCACCTCTTGCATGTCCTCAACCAGAGACCTGGCCCACAACCCAGGCATGTGCCCTGATTGGGAATCGAACCAGCGACCATTTGGCTTACAGCCTGTGCTCAATCCACTGAGTCACACCAGCCTGAGCTGATGTGTATTTTGATACCTTATAACTCTGCCTACTTTTTTTTACTAGTCTCTTGTTCTTTTGTCGAGGTGGAATATTTTATCTCAGCCTATTAATCATGGCTTTAATAATGCTCCTGTTTAGCATATAAAATATAACTACAGTCACACAGAATGTGCGTACAGTTTTGTGTTCAGTTTTTTTTTAATAATAATTTATTTATCTTTAGAGAGGAAGGGAATGAGAGAAGGAGAGAAACATCAATGTGTGGTTGCCTCTCATGAGTCCCCTGCTGGGAACTGGCCTGCAACCCAGGCATGTGCCCTGACTGGGAATCGAACCGCGATCATGTGGTTCGCAGGCCTGTGCTCAATCCACTGAGCTATGCCAGCCAGGGCTGCATTCAGTTTTCACTGATATTATAAAAGAAGCACTTCCACGTGTTATTAAAGGTGTTATACAGTGCTCCCTCCGTATCTACAGGGGATACGTTCCCAGACCACCAGTGGGTGCCTGAAACCATGCATGGCCCCAAATCCTATATATGCTATATTTTTTCCTATGCATACACCCTACGGTAAAGCTGACAGCTTCTCTTAGGCACGTGTGAATTGCCAGCGTCCCTGCTGTTGTGCATTGGGACCACTACTCAGTAAAGTAAGGGTGACTTGGACGCGAGTGCTGTGGTGCCACGACAGTCAGTGTGGCCACCGAGAAGACGGGCGGGGCGTCCAGTGTGGACAGGCTGGGAGAAGACTGGGCCACGTGCAGGCGGGACAGAGTGGGACGGCAGGGGACTCTATCACGCTGCTCAGAATGGCGCACAGTTTAAAACACCGGAGTTACTTACTCCTGAACTTTCCCATCTAATGCTGCAGACCATGGATGACCATGGGTAACCGAAACCACGGGAAACGGACCTGACGGGGAGGGGAGAGACCGCGGCACCTTGTCGGTGCTGTTTGTTCGTTTTCCGTGGATGTTTAGTGCAGTGCAGCAGTGAACAGCTTCCCACAGGAAGCTGTCGCACACGTTTCGCACTGTATCTTCAGGCCGGGTTCCCGGAAGTGTGATGACTGGGTGAGAGGAGGAGGGATGCTGGGAGGTTCTGGATGAGTGTTGCCACACCCATTTAACAAGAAGCTGGACCAACATGCATATTTTGCTATCAGGGATGGGAGTGCCTGTTTCAAAACATGCTCCCCCACTTTGAGTATTTCCTTTTAAAAATCTCTTTTGTAAGTCGACTCATCTGTCACGTTTCAGGTTGAGTTCTGGAAGGACCCTTACACCCGGATGTAGTCCGGGCCCAGGTGACTAACACCTCCAGAGCTGGAGTGCGTGCTCGTGAGTTTTTCAGTGACGAGATGCTGAAGCAGAGTGTCTCCAACACCGTCTGCCTGGGTGTGGGGACCGATTTTAACAACGCTGCCCCTGTCAGTGTCTTCAGGTGCACTCATGGGCGGACCCTTCAGAAGCTCTGTGACAAAGGCCTCTATTTGACACCTGGGGAAACTGAGGTCCCAAATAATTAAGGGGGAGAAAAACTTTCTTGGGGTCCCCCAGTTAGTAAAACTTCTCGAGAGTAGGGACCACATTTCTCCTGTTCATTGCTGCATCTTGTAGACAAAAAGTGCGAACCCCTTTAAAGAAGAACATTATCGAGGCAGAAACGTGAGTTTCTTCTTCAGTAGGGGAAGCAGCTTTTCTGTCCAGAAATGCCTTGCTGCCTGAATTTCTCAAACTAAGATTCGAGTCCCAAATCAGACTGCAGCTTGCTCTTGGCCTCCTCCCCACTTCCCACCACCTGGCTGCTCTCGGATGTTCCTTGTACCTTGTCTACTTTGAACACGCCCTCAGACTCTTCATGCTTGACTTAGTGTCGACATTTGTGAAATATTGTTTCAGTTAGCTGCGTAACGTGCTAAAACAATGGCTAGAGTGGGAATTAATGATAGCCTATAAAGTGGACCTGTTGACGTGAATGAATCAGGGGTAAGCTCGTAAGGTTTTGCTTTCTTTGGGTGCATTGTTTCTGAGAGCTATAAAAAGCATAGCGTCTCTCCTCGTCTGAGATAAGCGATTTCTGACCAGTCTTCCCACTGCTGTAGTTTGTTTAAGACCGGCGGGCTCCCTGAAACGTAAACACGGGTGACGCTTTCTGTTTCACCTGTTCCCACAGCCCTGAGACAGCACCCAGCCTGTAACAGACTCAGTAAAGGTTTGTGGAGTCAAACCATGGGACTGGAGTGGAAGCCTCTGTCCTTTCTGGGCTCCACCAAACCTTCTCAGAAGCACATTTCTCCAGAACAGACTTCTTTGGATTCCGGGGGCCTCTCGTCATGTTGGTACAAGGCAGCCCCCATGGTAGATGTTGGTGAGCAGCCGTGGAAGAGGGAGCAATCATCTTCATGAACCATGGAGGGACACGGTCCGACCCGCGAGGGCTGAGGCACCCGGCAAGTGGAGCTCCTCACCGGGCCGTGCACATGAAGTGTGGTCACCACTAGGGGCTGATAAAGCTTTGTGTCCTCTCTTCCCCAATTGCCCAGGACTCCTGAAGGGCTTTGAGCAGATCAGGGGGTGTTAAAGCAAAGATGTCTGTTTAGGAGAGTCCATTTCTGACCTGGCTCCCAGTTAAAACTCATTTCTGGGATCCAAACATCCCTGTCTCTCCTAGATCATAGCATTGTTACTCATAAAACAGATATGTTGCCTTGGCTGATGTGACTCAGTGGATCGAGTGCTGACCTGAGAGCTGAAAGGTCACTGGTTCAACTCTGAGGGCACGTGCCTGGATTGCGGGCCAGGTCCCCAGTAGGGGGCGTGTGAGTTGTTTCTCTCCTTCTCTTTCTCCCTCCCTTTTCTGCTCTCTAAAAATTAAAAAAAAAAAAATGTTTTGGTCTTTCCAGCTTTAATCTGCCATATGAATAGTGTGACAACATAAATGGAAATGTACAAAATATAAACATTCCCCCATTGTCCTACGCCCAGGGATTTTGTTCTCCCAGGTTCCTTTCTGGCCACCTCATGTCTGAGTCCATGACAAAGGTGATTTTCAAATCCTGAAGGGGCTGCATTATTAAATGAATGAGTTCACACAAATAAAAGATCAGTATAAAAGAACATATGTGTAATTTATTTATATGTGGCCAACACGGGAAACAGAGTGACCGCCCATCAGTGGGGCACAGGTCAGTGAACAGTGGTCCATTCACGCTGTCGGACACTCAGCAGCCATCACAGTCAATAAACTGGACCCGTGTCAGATGCGAGAAGCGACTCCTCAAGGAACCGGGGAAGGGAAAGTCAGGACGCAGAAAAGCACATGCGGGATGCTGATCTCACATGTGTGATTAAGTGAACACGAGTCACCCCTTTACGTAAATGCGCGTGTGTGTGTATATATGGTTATATGAGCACCAAAACTACGAAAGGCTACCTGTGAAGTTGTCACTGTGGGTTACTTCAGGGGCAGGGTGGGAGGCTGCTGTAGGTGAGTGGGGAGTAGGAGGGCAGAAGGGACCCCAAAAACACGGAAGGAAGAAAAGAGTGCACACATGTGCATAAAATTGTGTATGTGTCTGTATGAACACAGAAAATAAACAAAAAATCTATAACCAGCCTGAGCTGGTGTAGCTCACTGGATTGAGCACGGGCCTGTGAACCAAAGGGTCGTGGGTTCTATTCCCAGTCAGGGCACATGCCTGGGTTGCAGGCCAGGTCCCCAATAGGGGGCATGTGAGAGCCAACCTCACACTGATGTTTCTCTCCCTCTCTTTTTCCCTCCCTCCCCCTCTCTCTAAAATAAATAAATAAAATCTTTAAAAAAATCTATAACTAAAGAATGAGTTACTTTGTTGAATATCACATTAACTTCCTTGTTAAAAACATATTGCACACACTCATCCTGGGCTGTCGATTTCACGATGCTCTGTAATAGATTTTTTTATCATCTTAATAATTTTTCAGTGTGCAGTTCAATGGCATTAATATATTCACCTTGTTGAGCAACAGATCTCTAGAACTTTCTCATCTTGCAAGATTAAAACTCTGTGCCCACCATACACTCATTCCCTCCCCTTCCCCCAGTCCCTGCTAACCAGCTTTCTACTTTCTGTCTCTACAGTTTTGGCTACTTTAGGTCCTTCATCTGCTGGAATCCCACGGTGTTTGTCCTTTATGTGGCTGGCTTATTTCACTTAGCATATCATGTCTTTCAAGTTTATCCATGTGGGTTAGCATGCGACACCATAGATTTTCAATCACTTTGTGCTTCGATAATGATATGACCACACAAGTCAAAAGCGATAACCAGGCAGAAAGGATTGAAACTGGAGCAGGGCCGCAGCCAACTCGCAGCAGGCGGTGTGGAATAGTGGAGGGAGGCAAGAGGCCAACCTGGACTTGAACTCTGAGCTCGACAGCAGGCCATTCCTTTGTCTCTCTGTGTCTCAGTTACCTCTTCTGGCAATTCAGGGTATTAATATCTACCTGAGGGGGTTCATGTGAGGATTCAAGGCAATAAAAGGCAGACAAAGCATGCAGTCAGCACCCGGTAAATGTTTGCTCGCTCTTTCCCCCTCCCTTTGACTGTTTTCAAAGCAGATTGGCCTGTTCTTACCTCATTTGATTCTTGCAGCACGGCTGGGGGACAGACCCCTCCTCCCCTGGCCCTCTGCCAAGACAGACTCCCAGCTTTCTTACCAAACGGACAGCGTCATCCCATTTTACAGGTGAAGAAACTCAGGTGCAGGGAGGTCGAGCGACTTGCTCAAGAGTGCATGACTGGTAGGTGAGGAGTCAGAGTTCCCCACCCCCACGCCACCTCCGTGCAGATTCTAGGTGAGCAGAGGCCTGGCCTGGAGCCCAGAGAACGCGGCCCATGCCCAGTTAGCGGCTGCTCGGGGCCAGGTGTGCTGGGCTGTGGGGCGGGAGCAGGGTGGGGGGCTACAGGGACCAGCCAGGAGCTGCCCTGGCATTCAGTGGGACCCTGGCTTACAGCACCCAGGCAGGGTGCTATTCTCCTGGAGGTGCCTCTGGGGTGTGCAGGGTGGGCTGCGCTGAGTAAGGCCAAGCTCCTCAGCCCCCTCTTGGCTGCTGCCTCCCCTCCCCCTCCCCCTGCAATCAGGCAGTGAGGTGTTTCCATTGTGAAATGCAAAATGCTACATGTCAGGGCTCGACAGATTGATTGTCTAGACTTGAGAAGGTCCAGGCTTCTACATTTTAAGGGAGAAAATGTTCAAAATCATGCCCCATTTTAACCTTAAAATCATGCTGCTTAATCTTAAAATTGCATCATGTCTGCAGTCATTGTGCTGGGAATAGAAAGAAGATGTAAGAACACATTGCAAACCTTCTTTCAGTGTTTGCCACCTGCCATCTGATTCAGCACAGAAGTCACCGCACCACGGAGTGAATGAGTGACCTGGCGGGGGGGGGGGGGGCTTTGCTGCTTCCCTGTTCTGCTGCTTCTCCAGATAAACACAGCGTCAGCCAGCGTTTATGTCAGAACCGCCGTGTTTGTCGACTGCGGCTTTAGGGAGTCAGAGTTGGGCAAAGACTGAGGATTGCGTCCTGTGAGAATCAACTGACCACATGGAATTTGCAACGAAGAGTACCTCTTGTTCCGTGTCAACCGAGTGCTACACATCTCTCATATTAGTCAAATTTATGATAAAATTGTGTATATAATGTACACACAGGCTCTGGCAGAAATAACGCCCCCGTTTATCACAAATTTTTTTTTTATTACAAAGTCATCAGCGTGTAATTCTGTAACATAACAATATCACACTCAAGCACACCATAGGGCATTTTAGGTGAAATGTTCAAATTAAACTATAAATGATGACACCCATTTTATTACCCTGCCAACCACACTCAAGCAGGCCTTAATTCCGCTGGACCCTATATATTCCCTCGGTCCCTTGGGTTAAGTATTTGCCAGCACACTTCTCTGGCTTTCACAGTTTAAACTAAGAAATTCAGGTGCCCCCGTGTGGGTTCCAGAATCAGACGCTCCGACAGAAAGTCAAGTGCAAGAAGTGTTTTGGGTGGTGTCTGGTGAAAAAACGTGAGGGAGCAGGTGGGTGAGACGGGGAAGGGAAGGAAGCCAGTATGGGGCGTGTTACCAAGCAGGTGAACACTGTGGACACCTGTAGCTTAATCCTGCTGGGGGTCCCCAAGAGACTGCGAAGAACATACGCCTCAAAATTCTTCCCAACCGACAGGGGAGCTGGAGCCTTGGTCCTCCGATCCCATCGGTCACAGGGGGACGGCGCCTCTCAGGCTGTGGGCGGCGTCGACCCCCTAACGCTCCAGCCTGCCTCCTGCACAGGCAGGGCGGGCTCTGGTGGCCAGAGGCCCTCAGGCAACAGTCTCTGGTACTGACATTCGGAAATCTGGCCAGTCGGTGTCCAGGAGAGGTGGCTGGAGCTCCGTGGTCCCAGGAGGCAGGCTGGGATGCCACCAGGGGTGGGGGAACTTGCTTTGTGGAGCCTGTTGGCACTTTTGGGACACTCACACATTTGGTGGCAGCTGGGAGGGGTTCAGCTCTTAGAGGCTGAGGTCCCTGCCTTTCCCTCCCTAAATCTATAACATGGAGACAGTAACACCTTCCCCAGACATTGAATGAGAGCATCAGTGGCAATGGCTAGCACAGTGCCTGACAGAGTGGGACTCGGTCAACTGGAACTCTCTGTGTCCCTCAGATTCTGTGAAGGCAGATTCTTCACAGGCCTTAGACCTTAGAAGATATTTGTCTCTCTTGACAGTCAGATGCGTCTCTTGGTTAGTGGGTCAGAATTTCATATTCCATCATGTTTCCCTTTTTGTCTTGGCTGCCAGGAAACCCAGGACTAGGTGCCAGGTAGAGCAGGCTCTTCCCTGGGTACCACCTCCTCCCTGTGGCAGTGGGCGCACGGTGGGGTGGCTGTTTGGCTCATAAAGGTTGAGACCAAATCTGTGCCCCACCTTTTTCTGATGACAGGCCCTTCCTCTTTGGTCCTGGCGGCAGGGGCCACATACGTCCACAGGGTGGGTCATATGGGAGTCTGGCCACTGGCCACCCAGAGGCCTTTCCTAGGGCTTTTCAAATTCGATCTGATTGTCTCTGGCCATGTGGCTGAAGGGGGAGTTGAGGGCTGTCCTCAGTCGTGGTTCTAGTCTTGTGGAAGAAGCCAGGGGGCAGAGCAAAGCCGGAGTGTGTGTGTGCACACGCATGTGTGTGCAGATATAACCCCTGTTGCACTGCTAGGGCTGGGAGAAGAGCCAGGTCATGGGTGAGGCTGAGCGGTGGGTGGGGCCCCCCTGGACACCGGAGCTGCTGCTCCTCCATCTCCCTCGTTCCCAGGCCAGGAGAGCCAACGCTGGGCCCCCCGCCTCAGGATGGGGGTCCTGCCGGCAGCCCCCATGCCTTCCTTCTCCCCTCACACCGGTCCGTCCTGCTGAGTCTTCCCCAGCAGGGCCTGCCTGTTCCCGTAGACTCCGCCCCGCCCGGCCCTCGGAGACTCACGGCTCATCACCCCAGCTCTGCTGGCCCCGGCAGCTCCCTCGAGGCCGCCCTCCTTTTCTCGTCACTCTGACGCCCCGACACTTTCCTGGACTCCTCTTCGTTCTTTGCCTCTGTCTTTGCCCAACTTCTGATACCTGTTCCCCATGTGAGCTCTCTCCTGCTCCTCACTGGTCAAGCTCTGGGGATTGATTTAAGGGAGTTTTTTTTTTTTTTTAAACCAGACGTTTACTCTGTGCCTAACACCATGCTGGCCACTTGCCGTGCATTTTTCACTCCTGTCCACAGTCCTACTGGGTAGAAATTGCTATTACATCCACTTGTTGGGAAACAGGCTCCGAGGGGCTTGGCCAAGGTCGAGTGGCCACTGAGGCCCAGACAGGAGACCCCTCTGCTCGACTTGGGAGGTCCTGCTGCTTCCTGGACACCTCGAGGGGCCAGCCTGGGGGAGGGGTGGGGCTGTGTGAGGCTGAGTGGGCTCTTCAGCCTCTGAGGGAGGTGGAAACCCCTCCTTTTCTCTCTGGAACTCCCCGGGACCCTCCCCTGCCTCCCCCTCAACCTCCGACCTGCCGCCCCTGTAGCTCAGGATTCCTGACACGCCATCATTCTCTTTCTCATTTGCTGAGTTTCCTCGAGTTCCCACAGCCACACCCCTGACTGGGAATGTCCCCTCCCCACTCCACCCGCCCAGGGCTCTTCCTTCTTTCAAAACCTGAGTCAAACACAACCTTTCCAAGAAGCCTTTCATGGGCTACCCACCCCACCTGGTGGCTCCTTCAGCCCGAGGAGCAGAGAAAGCTCTGGGTTCCTTTGCCCTCCCCCATCAGACTGGATCCCCAAGGGCAAGGGCCGTGTCTCCTCCATCAGACTTGGGGGATGACAGGAAATTTAACATGTTGAGCGTCCGCCGAGGGAGAGACTTGCGGCCCCTAAAGCACTGTCGTGAGCTACAGGAGGCGGGCACAGGCCACAGACGCACAGCTGTTCTTACGCCGCACGACCTCACCCAGCCTGGCTCAGCTTCCTGGGCAGTGGGTGTGTTAAGCATTTTGCACTCTCGGAGCCGGCTCTGCTGTGTAACTTTGGCCATGACCCTTCCCCTCTCTGGGCCTCGGTTTCCTAATCTAGAGTTAAGAGGCTGGTCTAGATGACCATGGAGGCCATTTGGCTAACTTTTGGGGACCCTCTAGCAGGAAAGGGACCTGTCAGTAGAAGGTGAAGCTTGAGGAAGCCAGACACAGCTGAGATCAAACCCTGGCCGAGCAGCTTCCTTGCTGTGGACTGTGGGGATGTCCTCGACCTCCGAACCTTCTGCGTCGGTAACACGGGTGGTCAATGTCTGTTCTGTCGGCTTTCACAGCTGGCAGGCTCAGACGGGGCCAGGGACATGGGAACACTTGGCTCAGCACATTTGTTGTGTCAGCTCAGCCTCTCACGAGGACACGTGGCCCAGATGGGCCGGCCGGTCCGGGAAAGCTGCGGGTGGCAGGTTTCTAGGGAAAAGGGCACCCAGGACTTGGTGCCTTTCTTTCCTAAGCCTGGACACCCCCATCCCCAAACGTCTCCTGAGAGCCAGATTCTCTCCAGAGCCCAGACGCAGAAGGCTCTTGGGCACTGAGAGCTCTTTCCCTCCACCCGTGGATGCGGGAGCTAGTGGGTGAACACTTAAGGAGGGACAAGATAATTGCGTAGTTGTAAAGTATTTTCTCAAGGCATTTACTAATTTCAGTGGGCAGAACAGGAGCAGGACACTGGAGAGATCGGAACACCACCTCCCCCATGAAGACGGTTCACGTCACCAGCTGATAAGACACGTCAGCACGGGACTTACGTACCTGAGAAGGACCCAACACCATTTCTGTGTTTTTCTTGCCAAAATGCACACCCTTGACCTGAGGATGTGAACATATCAGAGAAACCTGAACTGAGGGATATTCTATAAGCAACCAGCACTCTTCAGAAATGTCAAGGTCATGAAAGACAGGGGCTGTCACAGGTGGGAGGAGACCGAGGGGACAGGACAACTAGTGGGGTGTGGAATTCTGGACTGAAGCAGAGATAACTCAACAGAAAAGGGTCGTTCATGGGAAAACTGGTGACACCTGAATGCGGTCCGTGGCTCAAGTGCATTGTTGGTTTTGGTCATCCTATGATGTCCACGGGACATTTTCCTACGAGGGAAGCTGGGTGCAGGGCGCACACGAACTTGTCACTACTTTCGCAACTTTTTCTGAAAGTCTAAAATTATTTCCAAATAGAGAATTAAGTAAATGAAAAACAGATTTCTCTCCTTGAGCAGCTGTCTGTTGGCAAAGGAGCCAGAGCAACTGGGTGGTGGGGGGTGTGGCCTGGAGGTCTGAGGGTTCTGCCCCCCTGCTGCCCACCCCCAGGGCCCTACAAGCAGCTCCTGGAAGCCCCCAGACTGGCCTTGCTCACCTCTTAGCACAGCTGTCTCTTCACCACATTCCCACAATGTGTCTCTGCCATGTGATACCTGCTGATCTGTCAGAGATGGTGTAGCAGGTTGAATAGTGTCCCCCTCAAGTTCATGTCCACCAGGAACCTCCAAATTTGACCTTATGTGAACAGGAGTCTTTGCAGATGTGATTGTGGTAAGAATTGAGATGAGATCTCACTGGGCCGGAGGGGGGTTGTTAAATCCGATGAGGGTCCTTATCAGACGTACAAGGAGGACACAGCACCCTGACTGGTGTGGTTCACCGGGCTGGGCATCGCCCTGCAGAGCAAAAGGCCAGGGATGCGGTTCCTGGTGGGAGGGCGAGGCCTGGGCTGCGGGCCAGGGCCCTGGTCGGGGGCGTGTGAGAGGCAATTGATTGGCGTCTCTCTTGTACACGGATGTTTCTCTCCCTCTCTTTCTCCTTCCTTCCCCTCTAATAATAAGTAAATAAAATATTTTAAAAAAAGAAAGAAAAGGACACAGAGAAAAGGACACGAAGACTGGTTAAAGACAGAGGCAGTGGCCGGAGTGTCGCGGCCACAAACCAAGGGGCGCCAGGTGCCGCCAGATGCCAGGAAGAGGCAGGAAGGGTTCTCCCCTGGCCCCTCCGGAGGCCGTGTGGCCCTCTGGCCCCCAGAGCTGTGGTGCTTTGTCAACGGCAGTCCCAGGGAAGGACTGCGTAGGAATCGCACTTTTCTTATGTTTGTTCACGTCGTAAGTGGTTTTGAGGTGTGTCCTCTCTTCCTTCAGGCTGGGGGCTCCCTAAGGGAGGGACAGTCTGTCCCATTAGCTTGGGCTGCAAGGGTGTCGGCTGTACATCCCTCCTCGGACCGGCCTGTTCTTCCTTAGCCTCCCGTCCTCTGGCTCCCTGCCTGGTCCTCAGCACACAATGCAGACTCTCTGGGGGGGCTGCCTGGCCCAGTGGCTTCATCTGTTTGGATTGGCATGGGCCCCCCCACAGGCCGGTGCAGGGAGACTCACCAGCCGCAGGAGGCACCGCCCCAGGCTCCGCTGGAGGAGGTCAGGTAAGGGCACCCATTCAAAGCCGGCCTAGGAGTCCAGCGGTGGGGGGTACCGCAGGCTCCCACAGACCATCCCCCTCATCCCAGGAACTCCTGCTGCCCCAGGAAGCTCTGTCTCCCCGAGATATCTCCAGCGCCAGTTTGGGCCATTGGTGCCTAGTTCTGTGTCTGCAGGGAAGAGGACTGGCCTCGGGCTCTCTCAGTCAGGGTTCTAGTCCCAGGTTGGGGAGAGATCAGACTCGCATTCCACGCTGGGTTCCAGGGTCTGTGGGGGTGGGAGGGCTGGCAAAGGTCTCTCCTTAGTCTGTGTGCAGGAGTTTACGCGCCACGAGTTCCCTATACCGTCCTTACCTTTTGGAATTCCCCTGGAGGGGGAAGGAGGGAGCCTGTTCTGGGTTCCATGAGTGAGGAGTGGGGGAAGGAGAACTTTTCCTGTGTCCTGTGCTCTGGGGAGACTCTAGTGCTTCCCTGCAGTGGAGGGAGATGGGTGACGGGCTGTGCGCCCACCCTTGCTCCCTGGGTCCCTCTGGATGACCCGTTTTTCTCTGGTGAGTCCTCCTCCCCACACCCCAACCCACAGCTGACAGCGACATGCCTCCTAGTCAAAGCGTTTGTCCCTCAGCCAGAGTCCCTGCACCGGCTCACGGGGGAATTATAGGGCTCAGCCGAGGTGGGAGACCATTCCGCGGAAGGAGATTAGGAGTGTCTGTCGGGGGTGGGGCCCTGGCTTACTCACATCCCTGTGAGTTCTCTGCCTGCTGCAGATTTGGGGAGCCCACAGCCGCAGTGTTTGTCTCAGATCGTCCTGTGAACGCAGCTGCCTGAGCCAGGTTGGGGGTGGGGGCCGCTCCCCGACATGTGCTTTGATGGTGGTGAGGGGCGGGGGAGAGGGAGGCTCTGGTTCTCTTCTGGGAGCAGCTGATCCTCAGAAGAGTGTTGGAGCCTCCAGCAGGGGCTGTCGGGGCCTGTCTGGGGAGATGGGACGTGTCAGGCAGCCCCAGACATGACCGCATTCCTCCCAACGTGCCCGCGGGGTCTGTGAGGCGGGGTCTGTGAGGCTGAGGGGCTGGCGGGAAAGCGAGGTGCAACCGCAGGGGGTGCCTTTGGAGGTTGTCTGGGAGACGAGGGAGAGCTGAGGTCTTTTAGGCAGAACAAAAATGAGGCCCTGGAAATGTCCCCTAGCCCTCAGGGCCTCGGGCGTCAGGGACCCTCGAGTCCACTGCTAGGTGCCTGTCCTCCCACCCTCCTTCCTCCAGGTCCACAAGGGGCTTTAACAGCAGTAGCTAAGGCAGCCCCTCCCACCACCGCTGCCCTGGGAGCCTGGGAGGATCCCTGGAGCTGGAAGCTGGGCCTGTCCCAGGGGTACTGCTTCGCCCCCCTCTGGGGCTACAACAGTGCCAGCCGGCTTTGTACCACACCGGGCATACAAAACCCTGGCACACACACTGCCGAGTTGGATTCTGGGAGCGTGACTCTGCAGTCGGCAGGGTGGATGGGGTTCGCTCCCACTTTACAGATGAGCAAACTGAGGCTCAGAGACGTGTCAGATCCTGGGTCACACGGGAATAAATGGCAGGGCCAAGACTCCCCGGCTGCCTGCTCTCGCCTGGTGTCCCTTCTGGCTGGGCCAGTGATGCCCCTGGCCTTTGGCCAGACTGAGCAGCCAGCGCCATGGGTCTGTCCACAGGTGCGTGGAGGCTCTTGGAGTCTGTGCCCAGGGTTGGGGAAAGCTGCCTGGTTTCCCTTTCACGGGGGTGTCAGGGTGGAGGCCTGAGCCACGTGACTGGCTGGGAATGGTTCAGGGATGTGGCCAGTCCTTAGCAAAGTCCAGCAAATCAGACCTGGGAGGGCCCCGGACTTTCCTGTCTCTTTTTATACATGGCAGTGCTGCAGGGGCAGTTCTGTGCTCGGTGTAACCTGGCCGCGCTGGTGTTCCTCTGGCAGGTGCCACCTCGAGTTGTGGGCTCCCTCTAAGAGGACTGAGTCTCACGTAGTTAACGGGGAGCTCACAGGCACCCCGTTTATGGTGCAGAGGTCCTGCTCCCTGCCAGCCAGCTGAGCCCTGGCTCCCCGGCCCGACGGGAAAGTGTAGCCCGCAGGTCCACACCTTAGCCTGCGAACCACACCCAGCGGGACAAGAAACCCAAAACACCCCAAACAATGAGTTTCCAGTAAAATATGAAAGACATGACAAGGCAGAGGAGAGGAGGGGTCTGGCTGGGAGCTGGCGCTGCCCGCGGGCGCTGACAGCCCAGGAGACTGGGAAGTGCCAGGCCCGCCCCTATTCATGACTATAAAACACCTGCAGCCTTTTCCAACTTACCTGAGCACCTTTCTCTTCTCTCTGCTGACTTGCTCGCTCACTCGCCTCCCTCCTCGGCACCATGACCACCTGCAGCCGCCAGTTCACCTCCTCCAGCTCCATGAAGGGCTCTGGTGGCATCGGTGGGGGCTCCAGCCGCATGTCCTCTGTCCTGGCCGGAGGGTCGTGCCGGGCCTCCGGCGGCTTCGGGGGCATGTCGGTGTCTTCCTCCCGCTACTCCTCCGGAGGCGCCTTCGGGCTGGGGGGTGGCTATGGCGGTGGCTTCAGCAGTAGCAGCTACGGCGGAGGCCTGGGAAGTGGTTTCGGTGGAGGATATGGTGCTGGCCTTGGTGGTGGCTTTGGCGGTGGCGGCTTTGGTGCTGCCGCCTTTGGTTCTGGCTTTGGTGGTGGTGATGGTGGGCTCCTGGTGGGCAGTGAGAAGGTGACCATGCAGAACCTCAACGACCGCCTGGCCTCCTACCTGGACAAGGTGCGCGCCCTGGAGGAGGCCAACGCCGACCTGGAGATCAAGATCCGAGACTGGTACCAGAAGCAGCGGCCCGCTGAGACCAAGGACTACAGCCCCTACTTCAAGACCATCGAGGACCTGAGGAACAAGGTGGGTGGACCAGACAGCTGGAGGCGTCATTCCAACTCCCTGGCTCTGGAGCAACAGATGCCTCAGGCCACTGGCACCTTTAGATTTCTAGGACAGATACCTCCCTCTGGCCCTGGATGCCCCCTGCAGAGCTGGGCCGTGGGAGGACGGTCTCCCTTCACGCCCTTGCTCATGCCCTCTTGGACTCCAGATCCTCAGACCCCTCAAGACCAGGAGTTCTCTCCCTTACATTTTACAGAGGGAGAAGTTGATGCCTTGAGTGGCACCATGACCTGCCCAGGAGCTCCCAGCTGAGGCTGGAATGCTTCCCCTCCACCTGCCAGCACAGGAGACAGCTACCTGCTCTCCAGCACAGGGGAGGAGCTAGGCTGTAACGGGACCAGGCTAGACACCCAAACCGTTCATTAGCTCATTAGTCTGGGCTGTGGTGGCTGCCGCCCATGAGCCCTGGCACCCGTTGGCCCTCCCCACAGCCAGGTGAGACGGCCAGTGGCAGCCAGCCCACTTTGGGTGCCCCTGTGCCCTTGCAGAAAGGGTTCGAGGGGCTTTTGCCATCTGACTCCAGGCCCCCGCTCCCACCTCACCCGAGGGGGCCTTCCTCTTTTCTGATCCCCTGTGACACCTGGGTCTCACTTTTGTGAAAGCTCCACCAAGTTTGGGGGGCTTAAAAAGGAAGCTGTGCCTGCAGGGGGCTGGCCGACTGGCTGGCGCAGGAACAGAGTTCAGATGGAGAATCGGGTCTCAGCCAAGGGGGGTTAAAGCCCCAAGAGTTGTCTCAGGTTTTGCGGCAAGTTGGTGGTAAGACCGCAACCAGAACTCAGGAACTTCTGATTCTACGACCAGGGCTCCTTCTTACTCTCTCTGTTGACCACGAGTCAGCACGGTCCTGAGTCACAGCTGGATGACTGGAGGCTCCCCCTGAGGCTGCTGTGGAGAAGGCTTGTGGGAGGGGGGTTCTCAGTCCGGAGTATGAAGCTGGCTGCTGTGCAGACTGGCCAGCGATGTCCACTTGACTGACGACTTGTGTTCTCTCCGTTTCAGATCCTCACAGCCACCGTGGACAACGCTAATGTCGTCCTGCAGATTGACAATGCCCGCCTGGCTGCAGATGACTTCCGCACCAAGTGAGTTTGCAGTGGTGGCCCAGAATGTCCAGTCCCCCCAGGGTGGGGCGTTTTTGGAGTAGTGTTCCTGAAACAGAGCTGACAAGTGCCAGGATGGCCGCATGAAAACCCGTTAGGGTGCTTATAAAAACACCAGATTCTTGGGCCCCACCCTTGGCGTTCTGATTCGGCTATTTTAACAGGCTACCTGGGTGAATCTGATCCACAGCCAGGTTTGAGAGCCACTGTTTTAGGGAGAGGCGCTCCTCACTTCCCCATGTGCCCCAGAGGTTTGGGGGGCAGTGGTATTTGGAGGCCTTGTGTGCTATTGTTGACCGAAGCTAGCAGCATCTCCCTTCCCTGAATTCTGTAACATGATCAACTGCCTCACTCCCTGCCACCTCCCACTCCCCCCACCCCAGGAATGTTCAGATGTGAGCAATCCATGGGTGTTGAGCCTAAACCACACGGGGGGGGGGGGTGCCAACTATGGGAAGAGCTGCAGGGGGAAGAGAACAAAGCCTCCAGTGTGGCCAGGACGGGTATCTCATTCCTTCTCTTTCGGGTCTTTCCAGGTACGAGACGGAGCTGAACCTGCGCATGAGCGTGGAGGCCGACATCAATGGCCTGCGCAGGGTGCTGGACGAGCTGACCCTGGCCAGAGCCGACCTGGAGATGCAGATCGAGAGCCTGAAGGAGGAGCTGGCCTACCTGAGGAAGAACCACGAGGAGGTGAGAGCTCAATGGAGAAGCCAGCTTCGAAGATTAGCTGGGAGGGAAGGAATGAACTTGAGCTGGTGCAGGGCGATGTTCAGGCCAGGAACACCTCTGACGGGAAAGCCCTATTGGCTGCCATAGTAAGGCTCCCACTGGGGACTGTTCTGTGGTTGTGCAGGAGATGAATTCCATGAGAGGCCAGGTGGGCGGGGACGTCAATGTGGAGATGGACGCCGCCCCGGGCGTGGACCTGAGCCGCATCCTGAACGAGATGCGCGACCAGTACGAGAAGATAGCGGAGAAGAACCGCAAGGACGCCGAGGAATGGTTCTTCAGCAAGGTGGGTGCCATTCGGGTGGAAGAGACCGGGAGATCTGCTTTCCAGGAGTTTCCAGGGTCAATGATGTTTTCTTTTCTGCAGACAGAGGAGCTGAACCGCGAGGTGGCCACCAACACCGAGGCCCTGCAGAGCGGCAAGAGCGAGATCTCCGAGCTCCGTCGCTCCGTGCAGAACCTGGAAATCGAGCTGCAGTCCCAGCTCAGCATGGTAGGGGGCGCTGTCAGTCCCAGGTGGGCCCAGGTCTAGGAGGGAAAGAATGATCAACTCAATGATCCCTATTCCTCTTTCCCTCCCTCACAGAAAGCATCCCTGGAGAACAGTCTAGAGGAAACCAAAGGCCGCTACTGCATGCAGCTGGCCCAGATCCAGGAGATGATCGGCAGCGTGGAGGAGCAGCTGGCCCAGCTGCGCTGCGACATGGAGCAGCAGAACCAGGAGTACAAGATCTTGCTGGACGTGAAGACGCGGCTGGAGCAGGAGATCGCCACCTACCGCCGCCTGCTGGAGGGCGAGGACGCCCAGTGAGTGCCCGGCCTTCCCTTCTGGCCCACCCCCTCACCATTCACTCACTGCCCCCCATGTGTTTAACAATCTTGCCCCTTTCTGTCTTCACAGCCTCTCCTCCCAGTACTCCTCTGGCTCTCAATCATCCAGAGATGGTAAGACCTTCTTCCTCATCCAGCCTCAGGACCCCCCTGGTCTCCCCGCAGGCCTAGGGTGTTGTGCAGGGGCTTCTTGAAGGTTGGGCTAAAGTTTTTTCACCTGGTGTCCCTTACAAACCACTTTCTGAGCCCTTCTTAGGGCTAGGAGCTGGTGGCTTCCACTTTTTAATTTTGTCACCCAGTGTCTGCCGCCGACCTCAGGGTTCTGGTGGTCAGCACCATGGACAGGACCCACAGGGCTCGGTTGTTCTGGGTCTATTTGGGTCACTCTGGACTGAACCAGGTCTATCTGAGTTCTTAGGAGACTCGGGTCTGAGAACACAGACTCTGCCCTGGCCTTAGGGAGCACTGATTGGAGAGGGAGGTGTGCTGATCACATCAGTGCTGGCGCAAGAGCCGAGAATGAAGAGAGAACCGGGAGAAAGGGCAGCAGGGAGACAGTTCACCCAATTCCTCTCCAGTCCTTGGCCTCCCTGCTCCTTATTTCTTCACTGTGTGTTCACTGCTGCTGACGCCTTCTCTCCCCTGTTCCCCAGTGTCCTCCAGTCGCCAGATCCGCACCAAGGTCATGGACGTGCACGACGGCAAGGTGGTGTCCACCCACGAGCAGGTCATTCGCAGCAAGAACTAAGGCTGCTCAGCATTGCTCAGGCCTAGGAAGCACCCTCCACACACCGGGGGACCCCCTCTGCCCCCCACACCCCCTGCCCTACAAGCAGTTCACACCCCAGCCCTGTCCGCCTTGCCCCCTCCTGGCACGCAATAAAGCTTCATTATCCGAGTTGCACAACTCCCACCTCTGCCTGGTCATTGTCAGTAGTGGGGGTGGGGGGAAAGCGGGGGAAGCGTCTTTTTGAAACTCATCATAGCACCTGGCTGTAGCCTCTGGGACCGGGAGAAAGGGCCTGGGGGAGGACTGGGCTCTGGTCCCAGGATGACTGTCACCATCTCCAAAGATGCAGACAGAAGGAAGTGTGCACCAGGTCATGAGTGGTGTCTCCCAGGGCTGGAGGCTCATGCATTTATTCACTCATTCATTCATTCATTCATTCATTCGTCCATTTATTCTCCAGATCTTATCGAGTCTCTTTCGTGTGCCAGGCACTGTGCTAGGATTATCACTGGGGATTTCTCTGAGAATATATTGAAGATATAGGTCTTCTTTTTTTTCATTTTCTGATAAGCATACACACATTTGTATACAATTCCTGGGGTTTGTAGGTTCCTAAAGCTCTTCAGGGGAAGTCTGTGAACCTAGTAAGAACTCCCGCTGCCCTGAGTTTTGTTTCCCTTCATCTCGTTGTTCTTGCCTCCAGAGCCGGGTCTGAGTACTGACTGCTTTCAGTTGACATAAAGCAAGTTACCATCTCCAGGCCCCAGTTTCAGCATCTGGAAAGTGGGCAGAATGTCAGCACCTTTCTGTGGGCTTGTTGGGAGGGTTTTCTGGGAGAATGCGTGTGCGGGCACTAGCGCGGTGCCTGGCCAGTGCAGGCGTGTGAGCAACACTAGGTCAGCCCCCTCTTGTGCGCGGTGGCTCTCTGTCCATGACAAGACCAAGGCCGTTGTTAGAGGCTCTGGGAACAGACTCAGTGGTCTCTAACTCTGGCTCTGCTCTGCACTAGTTTTGTGATCTTGGGCAGCCTCCGTTTCCTTACCTACCCCGCAAGCATGACTTCTGCTTGTTGGTGTTCATATGAGAATCCGAGAAGGGAATGTACATTGAGAGCCAGGGCCGTGGAAGCCTCCTGTGATGGGAAGCCTCCTTCTCTTTGGGGGGCTGGAGAAGGAGGGGGAAGAGGAGGACTTCCCTTGAGTGAATAGTGAAGATTCCAGACGTGGGTGGGGCTCGCTGTCCCAAGCTAGGAGAAAGCTGCATGAATGAAGCTTCTGGGGAGAGCCAAGGGTGGGCCTGGGGTTAAAGCAAGATGTAGTCTTTGAGGGCAAAGGGGCTACCAGCTGCAGTTTCGGAATCAGACGTCCTTGGTTGGAGTCTTGGCTCCTATACTGACAGTCCTAAAACAGTTTGGACAAAATCCTCTCTTACAAAATGGGAAATAAAACACTTAATACATAAGACTGATGGAGGGTGGGATGATCTCACACTGGCAACGAGTTTCATACTGTGGTTAGCACACAGTTGGCCCTCTATAAAGGGTGCTCCAAGAGGGTGAGTTATTGGGAAAAGGAATGCAGCAGTATGGGTTTCTCCTGACCCTGTCTTCACTCCTGGGGAGGGAAGTCTGCTTCGCACCCCTGAAGCCCCTGGGTGTCTTTTTCCCTGAATTCTGTCATTAAGAAGGGTGGTTCTGGGGCGGTCTGAGTGAGGCTGGGCCAGGCCAGAGGTGAATGACTAGAGTTTTATATGTATTTAAGGAAGAGGGGGGGTTTGGAGGAGCTCCCTTGGGGAATGGGAGGGGATGGTTTTGTGACCGTAGGAGTGATAGGACCCTAAAGAGGGGCTGCCTGACTCCCCAGGGATGCTGGATCCTGGGGACCAGCACTCCTAGCTGGGCGTTGAGCTCAAGGGGAGCAAGTCCTCAGGGAGCGGTCCATGTTTGAGAGGCCTCACGGGGCTGGACCCAGGGCAAAACACCGGCAGTCCGTTCTGCACTGAGCAGACTGGGCCCAGCCTGCTCTGCTCTGCACAGTGACCCCTGAATACCACTCTGCTTTGACGGTGGTGCCAGGCTAAAGTTTCTATCCCCAAAGGAGATCTGCTTTAGGAGGATATGGTGACGTGAGATTTCTCAGACCTGGGTGTGGCAGGGTGAGCTTCTCCGCCTCTTGAACGGCTGCCATCACTGTCTGGAGGGAATGCAGATGGGAAGGCAGGAGCTTGCTTGATGGTAAAGATGGCAGCTGGAGGCCACGGGGCTCACTGTGGGCTCAGGAGTGGGAGGCGAGGTGGTCAAGCAGTGGGCTCTGTGGTGGTCCCAGCCTGTGTGGCTGAGCCCCAGAGGAAGAGAGCGGGCTGGGATCCCAGGGTCCCACAAGGAGCTCACTGCCCTCTGGGGCTCTCCACCCCCCACCACGCCCTGCCAGCAAAATTGGAGCCCACGCTTTGGGTCCTGCTGCTGACCAGTGCTGTCATCCACAGGGCCCGCTGCCACCAGCGCCCAAACAGGACCAGGGCCAGCCACTCTGACAACTGCTAGGCTGCCTCCCCACCCTCACCCCTGATCTAAGAACCAGGGAAGCGACTCCGTAGCGCAGACTAGTGGAAGCAGGAGGAGTTGCTGCTTGGAGTCCTGGTGGGTCACGTGGTCCCTTGGCTCCACTTCCCCCAGAGCAATCTGGGAGGGCTGATCCCTCCTGGCCCTCTCAGAACAGAAAGGCGGTGCTGGGTGGGAGTCTCCTCCAGCCTCCTAATCTTGGGTGACAGTGGCCTTCCCAGGCTGGTACTCAGGCCTCTGGGCCCTGATCAGGCTCGTGCCTTATTCCTCGCTCTGTTTTTTCCCAGGGATGGGATGGTCTGAAGAGCCCAATGAGACCAGCATGACGTTTTCTTAGCTGAGAGTTTCGTTTTTGGGATGGAACCCACCTTGAAATTCTGGGTCCCCCTTTAGTTTTGGGGCCTTTTTTATTGAGGAAGGACCTCAGATGTGTCCAGGCAACTTCACAGGCAATGAGTGGCTTATCCTCCTTTGGTTCCCTGACCAGGTGAATGGTCTTCCCGAGGCCACACATGACCTGGTTTGGGTCATTTGTCCAGCTGGTCCTGCAGGCTGCTGTCACAGGAGGCACCCCAAGGAGGCCTGAAGCCTGGACGCCAGAGGTCCCGGGGTCCTGGCAGGTCCCGCCTCACTGAGCTTGGGTGCTGCCACACAGGGGACAAGGGGATGCCAAGGACAATGACCTGGCCTCAGGCAGACACTGGGCAGGCACCAGCCCTGAGGAGCTGCCTGGGGCGGGGCCACCGCCTTCTGGATGGGCTTCCCTGTGTAGCACCATCAGCTGCAGGGCGGGAGCTGGGAAAGGGAGCCTTTTCCTTTGAGGTATGCTGCTGACTTTTGGGGTGACTCGGCATGGGAGAAGGGGTGAAAAGACACACACAGAGACAGAAATTCAGGTACAACAGAGAGAGACAGAGTCAGAGAAAGATCAAAAGGGAAGGTCCTGGCCAGGACTAGGCAGTGAGGATCGTTCATTCATTCATTGGCTCTCACAGTGTTTGAAGCTTTACTGTCTTAGGTGTGGAGGACCCTAGGGGGGAACTGAGGCAGACTGAACCAGGAGAGAGACAAGATGAGGAGGAAGGCCCAGAAAGTATGTGAGGCTGGGGTACTAAAGGGAACCCCGAGTCTCGTGCTCATTCTAACTCCCACTTCCTACATGACAAGTCCCACTCCACCACCTGCTCGTTCAGCTCTGTGACTGTGGCCGACACAATTAGCCTCTCTGAGCCTCAACTTGCTCACCTGTAAAACGTTGTAAGAATTAGTACCAACCTCCTCAAATGGCTGTTAGATTAAATATGATGGGACAGGCAAAGCAACGGGGATGTTGCCTGTAGCACAGGAGGACCCTTGACCCAAGAAGCCTGGTCCTGCACCCTGTGTGGCCTTCTCCCAGCCCCACTCAGCACAGGTCCTCGATCTTGAAAGGGTCCTCGATCTTGAATGGGTCCTCAGCAGACTAGGAGGATGGACTGAGAGTAAGTGAAAGGGCTGAGAACCCAAGTGGTTGGAAGGAAGTTGGGGGGCAGACACGGAGCCGCTGACGTGCAGGAGACTGCTCCATGGTGTGCTGGGCTCTTTTAAGCCGCACAACCACCTCGTGCGGTCAGAACTACTTTCTGCCACCGAAATCCTTTGCTTTACCCAACCCTCTGCTCTGTAGCCCATCGGCCTTCTGCCCTGAGAGTCACAGGGCTCCCTCCCACCTCAGGACATTTGCACGTGCACTGTGTCTTCCTCTCCCAGCATGCTCTTCTCCTGGCGCTCACCCACTCACCCTTCACTCAAGTATCTCTTTCTCTGGGAGACCCTCCCTGATCTCCCAGACCACGCCACACCCCTGTTAGGTGGTCCCCGTTTTCCTACTAAGAGCATTCTCCCAGTTTTGAATTATACATGCATTTTTGAGGGTCTGCTTTACTCCATAACTGTCCAGGAAAGTAGGAGCTATGTCTGGCTGGCTCATCACTTTATTCCCAGTATGTAGTACAATGCCTGGCACATAGTAGGTGCTCAATAAAGGACGAATCCAAACTTATAGGCCAAAGAGGGGAAGCAACTTTCCCCAAATAAGTGGAAGAACCTGGCTTTAGCCAGGTTCCTTCAGCCCTGCGCAGTTCCAAAGCCAGTGCCCCAACCTCTCTGCTCGGTGTGTCCTCGCAGACGTGAGGCTGAGATGTCCAGACTCTGGTGGAGGAGCTTCCTGAAGACCCCCCATTCCCCCACCCTCACCCATGCCCTTTGGTCTGGTGGAGTCTGCCTAGGTGGGGTGGTGGCAGGCTCCTAACGTGTGAGGAATGAATCAGTGCTGACACACAAGTGCAGGCTCCTGGACCCTGAAGCATCTGTCTGGGTGGCTAACATGGGGGTGGGGGTGAGGGCCAGGCCACACCTTCCCTCCCTTCCCCAGCCCAGCAGTTGGCCACAAGATGACTCAGGGCCCTCCCTGGGCCCCACCCGGGCCCCACCTGGGCTCAGTGACAGACAGTAAGAGAGGAGGAGCAAGTGGAGTGTGAGCGGCTAGTACAGGCCAGCAGCAGCACTCTAGTGGCCAGAGAAAGGCTGTCCTTGTCCCCTCTCCCCAAATCCCTATGCCCCTCGCCTTTGGGATCTCCCCCTGCCTGCTCACCCTGGTTCTGCCAACCCCTCCTCCATCCAGCTCAGGCACCCGGGACCTGGAATTTACCCCCTGGAGTGGCAGCGTCAGCATGGGGGGTGCGGAGGAGGTGAGAAGGGCAGAGCCTTCCCTGGTCGCCAATCACGCTGCGGGGCTCGTGAGCAGAGCTGGGGAGAAGCCTGGGAGAGGCGTGCAACCAACGTGCTCACCACCGACCTCGCTCTAAGCTCTTCCCTCCCCCATGTCAGGCAGTCAGACAGTGCCTTCGGTATTCTTGGTACTGCCTATTTAATTTTTAAACACATTGTGTACTATCCATTTACATATTTATTGGGTCCAATACACAAGCCCACTTTTCATTTCAACAAAGATATATTTATGAAGAACGTCCTACATTATTATATTACTACCCCCCCCCCCAATGAAAATCAGAGTCACTCGCCAGACACAGGAGGAAATGATATAAATAACTAGTGGATTTCTAATGAGGTGCTGCTGCTTCCTGAAGGTTCTGAGCTCAAGGTTGGCTCTGGTTTCGTTAAACTGGAGACTGGCAGGCAGGGAGGGGTGTTGAGTTCATAGCGTCCGACCAAGACGTTCTCCTCGACTGGGGAAAGGACTGAAAAACAGAGGAAGGAAGCACTTTTCTCACTACGTGGGGCCATGCTCCTCCACCCTCTCCATGTATTGCCGCAAAGTGTCTCAGGACACACTGCTCCTTTCCGAAGCCCGAACGTCTTTAGCGTCAGCCCAGAGGTCATTGCCTCTTTTACAGGCATTGCTGACCACTCTGGCCCCTTTCTTCTTACCTTTGGTTCTCAGCATCTCCTCCTTGGAATGAGTGGTTATTTTTCCTTCATCCCAACTGTGTTGGGATTCTGCCTGGACCAGACACATGGCTGGGCACTGGGGCCAGTACCAGATGAGCAGCTCCTACTGTTGGCACGTGGGTAGAGTGTGGGAACTGTAACAGAGCTAAGTGCAAAGCCCAAGGGGGAGAGATACAGGAAGGCTTCATGGAGGAGGGGGCATACAGCTAAGTCACAAAAGATGAGTTTTCTGGGTAGAAAAGACAGAAAGGGACATTTCGATTGCAGGGACTTGGAAGAGCATTATCGGAGGTATGAAGGGTGGGTGGGAGCGTCGTACGATCTGGTTAGGGGACCCGGGGAATAGTGGGAGTTGGGGCCAGAATGGAAAGATCGGGATGGGCCTTGAGTGCCAGGAATGTGGGCCTTGTCTGGGAGGTGGAGGGAAGTCAGTGAGTGACGTGGTCAGAGGTGGTTTGGAGAGACAGAGCATCCAGAAGAGTGGCTAAGGGCTGGCGGTCCTGGTGAGGGCAGAGTCCAGAGGGACTCAGGGGGTTGAATAGACAGTCCCTCTGGACTCTGAATGGACAGGGGGTTGAATGGACAGAGGCAGTTGAACATTTGTAGCTGGTGGGGGATCTGGTGGTGGTTTTAGTGCTGGTAGTTTTGGCAGTGGCTTTGGAGGAAGTTGCAGGGGCTTTGGTGGTGGTGCTGAAGGCGGTGATGGTGGCATTCTGACCACTGATGAGAAGAGCGGCCATGACTGCAGACTAGTCAGTGGCCAAGGGAACAAGGGCAGAAGCAGAGAGACCCGTCTGGAAGGAGGCGATCCAGGTGAGAGACCGTGACAGTCAGAGCAGAGATGGTCTGAGGTGACTGATCCTGGGCTGAGCTTGAAGGCGGCTCCGTCAGGGTTCTTGAAGGAGCGCACTCTGGTGTGAAGACAGATTCCTATCAGGAGTTCTCGTGTCTTCTGTCTGAGCAATGGACGAGGAAAGCTGGTACTCAATGAGATGGGGGCACTGTGAGCAGAGGCCCTCGGGGTGGAAGATGAATCCGTTTGGGGCGTATTAAATTTACCATGTCTTTTAGGCTCTGTTACGGGCTGAGTCGTGTCTCCTGAAATTTGTGTTGAGGCTTTGACCCCAGTACTTCGGAATGTGACTTTACTTGGAGACAGGGCTGTTAAAGAGGGGATGGAATGAAAACGAGCCTGTTAGGTTGGGCCCTAATCCAACCTGCCAGGTGTCCTCACAGGAAGAGGACCGCTGGACACAGAGAGACGCTGAGGAGCATCTGAGGACACAGCGGGAAGGCGGCCACGGCAAGCTAAGGAGAGAGGCCTCAGGGAAACCACAGCTGCCGACTCCTTGGCTTTGGAGTTTTAGCCTCCAGAACTGCCGGATAGTACACTTTTGATGTTCCGTCACCTAGTCTGTGGTGTGGTGTTCCAACAGCCTTACAAGACAAAGACAGACACCCAGGCAGCCTGGAATCACCTCTTTTACTGAATTCTCTAGCAGTCGGGGTTTTAACCTGTGGAGATCAGAACGCAGGCTCTGAAGGTGGTGTGTTAGGGGTACTGGGCCAGTCATAGCATCTCCAGCCAAAACTCCCAGGGACCGAGGGCTGTGCAGCTGGGGACCGCTAGCATCTGTGGGCACGGGCTTGGCGGGACTTTCTGCCCCATGCTGCTGCTGAGCTGCGGGCGTTGCTGCTCCTGGAAGCCAGATGTCTGTGGCCACTGCTGCCAGAATGGATCCCATGGGGCACCTCCTTCAGGACATCAGCTGCCAGCTTGCAGACAGATGCAGTGTCTTGTTGTGGTGTGTGCGACAGTGGTTGGGACAGCCTGGTCACAGGCCTCGACTCCAGCTGCAGGTGGGCCTAGGAGGTTCCTTTCCGGCTTCCACGTGGGGAGGCACAGCCCTCAGGTGGAGAATTCCTGTTCAAAGGCCCCAGGTGCCCAAGAATCGGAATAATTGTCTGGAAGAGGAAGGGTCAGGGACAAAAACTTACGGAGAACTTACCATAGGCCAAGCACCATGGTAAGCACTTTGTATGTACTGCCTTACTTAGCCTTCCCAGCAACCTCACGATGCTGTTCATTTTTAAATTGCCTAGGTGAGCAAAGTTGGTTAGAGGGATTAAATAACTTGCCAAAAAGATCGCACAGCTTCGAAGGGGTGGAACCGGGATTTGAACCTGGGAGGCATGATCCAAGGAAGCAGGGATCATCACGCCCGTTTTACAGATGAGGAAACTCTAGCTCAGAGAGGTTAAGTGGCGGGTCTGAGGTGGCACAGCTTGTCAATGACCAAGCAAAGATTCAGCTCCAGTGTGGCCTGGCTCCAAAGCTAGTGTTCTTCCTGCTTTCTCTGCCCTCCAGTAATTATTAAGCCCCCACTGAATACAGAGACAAGCAAATCCTATAAGTGTTGTGGGAAATGAAGCGAAAATGAGGGATTGGAGTACGAGGTGGGGGGGGTTGTGGGTGAGTTTTTTTTCAGAGGCCTCTCGGAAATGCCTTTTGTGAGAAGCACAAAGAACTGGGGAGGAGACAGGTGACTTTGCACAGGGAGATTCTCTCCTGGGAAATCGGTTTCCCAAATCGGAAGGCCTTGGGTCTGTGTTTGCCAAAGGGAGGAAAGGGTTAACGAGGGAACCTTGGAGGAATGAGGCCGGTCTCCCGAAAACCCCTTTGGCTCCGGTGTCTGTTATTCCAAGGCTCATAAAGCTGGAGCACTTTGATCTCTCCCAGTCCCGCTCTCCTGCATGTCGGGGCGCTGCTGCTGGCTCTCGTGGCCTCTCCCTCTCAGGCCCAAACAGGAACCAAGTCGGTTCCCTTCTCTGCTCCTCTTACTAGACCAAGGACGACTTGAACTACCCCAGGGGATTCTCACGAAACCTAAAGGAAACTTCAAGGAAATGAACCATCATCAGCAACAACAAATAAAACCCAGGAGAAGCAGTCCAGTGTGAGTTAGAGATTTAGTGAGGAGAGGTGAAGCAAGAGTGGGAGTCTCAACACCGCTTCCTTACGAGCACATCTGACTGGGATCTCCATTTATTTTATTGATTGATTGAGTGACTGCTTGATTTTGTTGATTTGAGGTGGGGAGAAACCTCAGTTTATTGTTCCCCTTATTGACGCATCATTGGTTGATTCCTGTATGTGCCCTGACTGGGGATTGAAGCCGCGACCTTGGTGTATCAGGACGACACTCTAACCTGTCGAGCTGCCCAGCCAGGGCTCTATCTATTGTAATTCCTTCTTCAGATCATTCCTTTACCTGTTCATCCATCTGACTAGTATTTATCGGTGCCCTTTCTGTGTCAGGGATTGAAAATAAATAGAATTTTGAACAACAGGTCAGCGCAGTCGGTGACTGAGGGGATGGAGGCTGTGGAACCCAAGAGGGCCCCTGGCACAGTGTTGGTGATCAGAGAGGCTTCCTGTGACAGGTGGGGACAGATTCCACGTGTCATCTCATTTATGTCTCACACCGGTGAAAGGCAGCTACTGTGGCTTTAATTTACAGATGAGGAAATGGAGGCTCAGAGAAGGGAAGTGACTTGCCCAAAGTTGGCCTAGCTCCTGATCTTGCTCCCCTGGCACCATCCATCTGGGCTTTGACGATTCTAGCTCTTTCTAAGGTCAGAGATGGGCTTCTGGAGAACAGGGAAGAACTGTGTTGAGACGACCTTGCAACCAGCTAGGAGTGAGCTTGGCTATGTCTGGCCTCAGTGTCCCCTGGGAGGGCACTTTGAGCTTGTTAAAGGAATGAGTGACGGAGCAACAAAGGGAGGAATGAGGGCGTGGAGCCAGGCGGTCCCTGAGACCCATCTGCGCCAACACTGTCTGGTTCTGATGCTCAGACAACTTCAGATGGCTCTGCTCTTCCTGAGCTTTTGGGAGTCTCTTGCCCGGGAATCTCTCAATCCATCTTCGCTGCCACCAGCGCCTGGAGCCTCAGGGACATGCCATTGTCACCCTAACTCAGGCCAAACCCAGTGAAGCGCGATCCCTTTCGTCTGCTCCCCTCCAAGTGACCAGGACATGTTGGGGATTGCCAGGGAAATTTTCACCAAGACAGAGGGAGTGCTTGTCCCCATACACTGAGGTTGTGGGTTTGATCCCCCAACGGGCCACATACAAGAAGCAACAATGAGTGTGTAAATAGTGGAACAACAAATCGGCGTTCTTCTCTCTCACATCAATAGTTAAATATTTTTTAAAAAGAAGGAAACCTCAGGGAAATGAATCAAGAAAACACAAAGCCCATAAGAAAGAGAAACATCTGAGGCCCAAAGGGGAAGTGGTGATGGAGAGGGAGGTTAGCTCCTTTGCACCCCCTGCTCACCGGGCGCCCCACGTTCGGCCCTGGCCTACCTTCCCCAGGTCGTTGACCCCTTCATTCAGCACGTGCTCGCGAGGGCCTGCTCTGTGCCTGGCACGCAGCCAGTGGTCGGGGCTGCACCACGGCCCAGGTGAGCACAGGCTGCGCCCTCGAGGGTCCCTCGGGGGAGACCACCAGTGGCAGCAACCGCAACGCAGCGTGTGACTCCCAGTCTGGGGATGTCCAGGGCCTTCCGGGCACACAACAGGAGTGTTCAACCCAGTCTCGGGTGCAGGGAACGCCCCCTGGAGGAAGGGCTGCGACAAGACCCGAACAAGGGGTTGGATTTATTCGGGTGATAGTTGATGGGGTTGGGGTGTGTGCGTGTGTGTTGGGGTGGTGAGTGTCCTGGGCACGGGAAACTGCATGTCAAGGCCTGGAGGTGACACTGAGTCACAGTGAAGGAACTGGAACATATTATAGTGCAGAGTGTGAGCGGGTGCTGGTGAGGGTTGGTGGTGAGCAAGTCATGGAGGATTTGCTCACTAAAAGTGAGCAGACTGAACTGTATCCTGAGGGCTGCAGATAAGCCCGTACCGCTTCCACCCGCACCTTGTCTAGCCCTATGGTGGGGAACAAGCCTCTACTGGCCAAGAATGGCCCGCCGTCTGTGTTCCAGACAAACCCTTCCTAGGAGAAGGTGAGTCTGGCAAGAAGACCAGTGGCCTCCATTTTGGTTGGAAGCTGCACAGGCGCCGGGCAGTGTCACCCATGAAACTGCCTTGTCCAAGTCACCGCAGGGCCAGGCTGCGTCATTGCTTCCACAGCCCCCCATGTGCGCCCATTGTGCTCTGCAACTGATGAGGTCTGGGAGGGTCCCCCCTTCTCCCCATCCCCACTGATAACAACTGCAGTGCTCACGGTCATTGTCATCCCATCCATCCTCATCCTTACTGTATCTGGACCTCTTTTGCGCTGAGACTGTGGCGGGCCTTTACGTGAGCTGTCTACTTAAATCGCACAACCGCCCCACCTCACAGATGGGGACCTGAGGCCGAGACCTGTGCTGGGACTCAGCTGACAAAGAACCTGAACTGGTCTCTCAGCCCCCCCCCCCCCGACCGTCTCCCACCAACTGAAATAATCACAGCCCGCTGACTGGGCACGGAGACCGACACCTCCCGTGAGCAGGAAGACTGCGGAAGCCCTCTTCTTAGGAAGCGAGAAGCCACAAGTGAACCATGAGTCCCTGTCCCAGTTATTTCTTGTTTCTGAGCCTTGGTGTCCCCACATGAGGTCCCCAGTGTGTGGAACAAAGGGAGGGACAGTGAAGGAATGAGGCCACTGGTGTAGGCAGTGCCCACGGACTTTCCGAGCCACAGAAATCCGTGATTCATGATCTGTTGGAGTTTTCTCTGCCCCTGGGTCCCACGTCCATCTCCGCTGTCACCACCCTCTAGGACCAGACACGAACCAGCCACATCCCTTCCCTCCGTTCCCTTCAGCGTGATGTGGACACGCTGCGGTTTTTCCGAGGGAACTTCTGCCAGCCCTGGTGGATACATGGAGTAGATACAGAGGAAACAAAGAAAATTTGAAACCCACAGCCAATAGTGCTATTTGCGGTGCAAAATGTGTGTGGGTTTGTGTGTGCTGGGGGAGGGGAGGCTTGCTCAGAGCAGCCTCTTCATTAGGCTTCCTAACCGGAGCCCCTTCCGGAATTCTTTGGGCCTGTGAGTTTTCCCTTGTGTGCTCCCTGGGTGGTGGGAAGTATGAGATAACCCCCCAACCACAACCGTTGTGATCAAATCCAGTGGGAAAGGTGGAAGTACACGAGCCAGTCATGGACCTCACCACCCTCCAGGGACACACAGTTGAACGGAAACAACGTCCCCGTGAGCTGAGGGCCCTGAGAGGGGAGGAATCCAGGCTAAGGAGCTCAGGGGCACCCACTCTGGCCATGGACGAGGGTCAGGGGTAGGGTTAGGAGCAGCAGGTGGGAGCAGAAACTCGTGGAGGTGTGTGGGGCGTGGTGGGAGGGCGGAGGTCTGGAAGCAGGAGCTAGCCCGGCCCATCGCGGAGTCTGGGAGAAGTGTGACGTGGTGGAAGGAGGAAGTCCCCAGGCTGCGCCGCCGTCTTGTGTCCAGTTTCTCGAGCCATCTTGGACGCTGCTCCGAGTCTGTGGCCCACATTTCCTGTTTGTGCAGGCGACAGCTGGGGGAGAAAGGAGCGTTGGCCTCCAGTCCAAACACGTTCCCCTCTCCCAAAGGGTACGCTCTCACCCCGTGGTTCTGGGAGGAAGCTGGGTTTCGGAGAGGCTGTGTCTGGTCTAAGGGCCGACAGGTGGTGGGGGACTCCCGACTCTCCTGGATCTGGGCCCACAGGCGTGGGGTCGATTCCACGGCTGGTGGGGTTTCTTCCTGGCATGTTTTCTTCACCCCTGGCAAGGGATTCAAGGATGTTTCGCAGCTTCCCTTGGTGTATGCTCTGAGTTTGTGAGCCCGGGGGTCCCACTAAACTCCACTTACAACAGGACCGTGAATCGAGGGGACTGCTCTACTCCGGGAAGTTTTTAGACATTTGGGTTACATTGTGATTCCAACAGGTCTGGGACAGGGAAGGGGGAACCTGGGCTGACCAGATGCAGGGGTGTGGTGGGGCGGGGCGTTCAGCCTGCCAGGTGTGGGCAGTTTCCATCAGCTCCAGCTTCTTCGCAGCTGTGGCAGCAGCGGCCCCTTGTGGCCATTCTATGCGCAAGGAAGCTGAGTGTCAGATAAACTTCAATTTAGAACTGGGGTAGGAGGATCTTTCCTTAGGGAGATGGTCTCTTCCGCTCTTTGTTGCCAGAGAGGGAAAGACACAAGCACAGGGTCACACAGCTAGAACCAGCTCTGTGGACTTCTAGTCCTCCTGGAGCTCTTTCTCTTCAATTACTTCTCAGCTCAGCGCCCGTTTGCTGTTCATAGAAAGGTATCCTTTTTCTGAAAAAAGCCCCAGAAATGGGGCCTGTCTGGGCAAAGGCAGGCCCTCCACCTAGGCTACTAAGAGACCAACAACCCGCAGGCTGCCAGATAGTTCGCCAGCCTCTCTCTTCCCATCCATCTCCTGCAGCTGGCTCCTGTGGGCTGGCCCACCAGGAGCCAGCCTTTTTCTGTGTATCCTTTTTCTGGAAACTATTTGCTCATATTCTTGCTCTTTTATTCCTCCTAGGTTGTTGGTCTCTTAGTAGCCTGGGTGGAGGACCTGCCTTTGCCCGGACAGGCCCCCCTCTGACCCTTCTCTTCTTTCGGAATTGAACAGAAAGAGTCAGGTAGGTAGTAGGAAGTCTACCTGGTGATGGGGCAGCGATTCCCCATATGGACTCCAGGGGGCGCTGTGGTATCAAGTTGGTGGGGCCCTGGCCGCCAGCGAGCTCTACCTGCCGAGGACACAGGTTGCTGCAGGAGGCTGGGGAGCTTGCAAACTCTGGGGTGTGGCTGGCAGCCTGCCAGGTAGAAAGCTGTGGCTGGCTCCCAGGTGGACACTACCACTCTTTTCCGTGGCTCAAATGCCAGTCTCTGATCCACCTCGAAACCCTGTCTTCTCTCTGAGCCTCTGAATGGCCCAGGGAAGATGAACCAGCAAGATCATTGCCCCTGTCACTAGTCTGGAAAAGAGTTTCCCAGAGGCCAAGGGATTGTCCAAGTCCAGCTGGCTGCTGAGACAGCCCAGCCTGGATCCAGGGCTTCGGACTCTGCGTCTAGAGCCCTTCTACACGGGGTGCCCCTCTGAGTCCCATTCAGGGTGAATGGGAAGGTGTGCTTAGTGGAAGGCAGCTGCATTGCTACTGGCCCACGGGGCGTTTGGCCGGTGCAGTGTGGGGAGAGCTGGCTCAGGCGTTGGAGCCAGGGCTCGGATGGAGCAGAGAGGGGCGGGGCTGGTGGGGTGAGGGGCAGGGCAGGGCCTGAGGGCTGTGGGATGAGTCACTGACCAGCTCAGATAAGGCAGAGGGAAGGAGGGAGTGCTGGGGCCGCCGGGCCTGGAGGCACCAGGCACCGAGAGAGCAGGCATGGAGGCAGCCCAGTGGAAGGAGGGGAGGGCCCAGTGTGGGGCCAGCTGCCCCAGGAGCTGCGGTGGAGAAATGTGGCCTGGGACCTCTCAGTGGGTGGGCCTGTGTGGAGAATGGGGTTCAGAGAACCTGTCAGGCTGCTTTCTGCTCCCTGCCTTCTCCTGTTCTTGCCCCTCGCTAAGGCCTTTTCTCCCCACCTGGATAGCTGGGGGTAGAAAAGAAGCCTCTGAGGGCCTGTCTCAGGCCCTGTGAGGTCACCATATAAGACAGACAGACCAAGGCAACTTCTGCACGCGTACCAGGCCCACTGCAGCTGGCCATCCACTTGGACTTCAGCCACGCTTGGGTCGAGGTGCCCGTACGATAAGATGGGCTCTCAGGGGAAACTGGACGGACTTGAGAGAAGGATTTGGAAGTGTGGACAGAAGCAGGGATGGGTCTGCACCCAGGGAGAAGCTGAAGGGACAGGGATGGAGGGAGCGGTGTGATGGGAGTTGGGGAGGGTTGGCCGTGGGGCAGGGGTGTTGCAGAGGGGATAGTTCGCCAGGCTCTCTCTTCCCACCCATCCCCTGCAGCTGGCTCCTGTGGGCTGGTTCACCAGGCAGCCAGCAGCCAGCCTTCCCAGCAGAGAGGGGAGGAATGAACTGGTGTTGAGATCTGGGAAATTGAGAACATAGCCTGACCACAGCAAAACAGGCTGATTTTCATCTGTTTAGTTTTGAATTTTGAAACCCCACCCTGTTCCTGCGCGCGGTCTCTGTCAGCAAACAGCTAACTGCCACGTCTGCTTCTGTTCGACGCTTGCTCGCTCATCCCTATATAAGGACTTAGCTGTAAGCGCTCGACGCGTCTCTCATCTGCAGCCCTTTGGGCACCGTGTCTCTGGACACCCTGAGAGTTCGCCCCTGCACAGGTTAGGCTTGGCCAATAAAATAAGATCAAAACCCTGAAAGGTCTTCGAAAATTATTCTTGTGTTTGGTGGATATAACACTCCAAAGTACCCGGGAGAGTTTTCAGGGCCATGGGGGACACACGCCAATGAATAGCAGGCCCTGCCCTCAAGATGCCTGTCTTCTAGCAGAGGGGATAGGAGCCAACCAACTCTCTCCAGGTGGGGAGACGACAGCCCAGGAGAGATTCAGAGAAAGCACCGGATGGGCTCAGAGGAGGCAAGCAGCTGCGGTGGAGAGGGTGCCAGGCCTCATAGAGGCTGTAAGGAAAATGTCGTGTATGATTTCCTTCACACAAATTCAGCGGCTTACAGCAGAAATCGGAAACGGGTCTTATGGACTAAACTCAAGGTGCCAGCCGAACTGTGCCGCTTCTGGAGGTTCTAGGGAAGAATCTGTTGCCTTGCCTTTTCCAGCTTCTAGAGGCCGCCTGCCTTTCTCGGCTTGTGGCCCCTTCCTTCAAAGTACATTCCTCCAACCTCCATTTCCATGGGCACGTCTCCTCTCTCTGACTTTGGCCACCCTGCCTCCCTCTTATTAGAACCCTTGTGGTCACACCGAGCCCACAGAGATAGTCCGGGACAGCCTCTCCCTCTGCAAAGTCCTTCCCTGCCAGGTCAGGTGCCTGTCTATGGGTTCCAGAGGTTTGGACTAGTGCAGTTTGGGGGGGGCATGATCTGCCTGTCCCAGGGGTTGCTGGAGATGGGACAGGGTTCAGACATGTGAAGGCCAAGGGGAAGGGCCCTGCAGGTGGAGGGGACAGCCCGGGCAGAGGCACAGGTGTGAGCACATGAGCAGCACTCGCCAGCACCTGGTATGTGCTGGCAGGAAGGTGTGGTTTGGGGGAACCGGCCCGGGAAAGCTGAAAGGCCAGCACCTGCTCCGTTTCCAAGTAAATTCAGCTGGCCCCTGAGATGAGGTGGCAAATACTGGCCCCTGAGGTACGTCGGGCCCTGCTGGGCACCAGATTAGCATCACTGTTTACAGTGTTCCTTCCACTGCTCAGGCCCTGGTCCTGGCCAGTCTGACCTTTGAAATTGGCCCCTCAGTGGTGGTCTCTATTAAGCCCTCTGCCCCCCACAAGACCCCATGACAGGCAGTGTTTTCATTTATCACCCACAAACCCTGAGGCTGGTGTTGCTAGAGACCGAGAGGTTCTGAGAGGTTAAGTAAATGGCCTTAAGTGACACAGCTTTAAAATAAGTAATGGGCCCATGAATTCAACCCAGGCCACATTTAATAGTGGAGGAAACAAGCTCGGGGAGGTTAAATAACTGGGCCAGCTGGAGAGCGGCTCTCCAACCAAGGTGTGGCTCATTTCAAAGGCCAAGCTGGTCGCTGCCTCATATGCAGTCACTCATCAATCTTAACTGCCACACTACTGTGCTGCACTGCCTAGCACCTGTTTTGTGGTTATTTGTAGCATCTTTCCCTGTCTCACCTGCACCCTGTTTTCTTGACAGGGAGCTGACAGGGGCTGGACCTGGGTCTCTTTCATCCGTGCATTCCCCACTGCACTGAGCCTGGGCCGGGCTCAGAGCACACGCCTGGGGCTGGGGGGAAGGCAGGAGGCTTCCTGGGTGTGGCTCTGGTGAAGCTGGTAACTGCTCAGGGGCGCCACCTGGGGCCGCTGAGACCCAGAGGGTCTGCCGGCTTGGTGCCCTGCTGGGCCCAGGCTTCGGGGGGTGGGGGAGTCCAGCTCATCCAAATTTCTTGGCAGATCTGAATGCCCAAGTTTATTTTTATTTACTTTTTTTTTTTTTTTTTTTACAAATATATGGTATATTTAGTTTTTGGAAGATCATATATTTTATATACAGATTTGGAAGCCTTCATATATAGATTTTGGAAGACTATAATACAGCACAAAAAGTTAAAAGTACAGAGAATATATGACAAAGTGTTAGTCTTCCTGCACCCTTTGAGTCTAATCGCCCAGGTCTCCCCCCCCCCCAAGAAGTTTCCCACGCTGTCACTTTCTTAAAGTGTGTCTTCCTCGCGAGATCCTGCGTACCCGCAAACGTGCGTGTGTGTGTGCGTCGTTCCTGGAGCGTGCGTGCGCAGGGCAGCAGGCTCTAAACACTGCTCTGCAATCTTTTTCATTTAATAAAATATTCTGAAAGCTGTTTTTCTCAGTCCCACATACAGCTGCCTCGTTCTCTTAGACGGTGGCACCGTATTCTGCCGTGTAGAGGTCCGTGCGACGGACCCCTAGGTGTTTCCCGTGTTTCGCAATTACAAGTAAAGCTGCACTGAGCGACCCAGGACATCACGTCATCTTGCGCACAGGCAAAAGTGCACCTGAAAGGTAAGTCCCTGAGAGAAGCGGAGGGATCAAAAAATTATAGGTAAATTTTTGGTAAATATTGGAAATCACTCTTCATAGAGTATATGCTGATTTTCCTGCTACTCAATGAGCAGATTGCCCAGTTCCCCGTATTCCCAACCAATAATACGTTATTTATTGCTTTTCATCTTTACCTGGCTGACAGGTACAAAATGAGATTTCACGGTAGTCTAAATTTGCATTTCTTTTGTTGTGAGGGAAGTAGAACAATTTCTTTGTTGAAATGCAATTTGTGTATTCTTTTTCTGGGAGCTATTTGCTCATATTCTTGCTCTTTTATTCCTCCTGGGCTGTCGGTCTCTTAGTTACTTGTAGGAACTTTTTATATGTCTTAAGGAGATTAGCCTTTGGCCCGTGAAATAGGTTGCACTTTCTTTTCCCTTTGTTATTCCCATAATTTCTGCCACAAAAAGCTTCCTGCTTATTACTTTTCACCTTAGATACTTGCATACTTAATCTTATCTGCTCTGTAATTATCCCTCTCGTTCTCAGTAGTTTTTGCTCCTGTGATTGATTTAAAGCTTTAAAACTCCATCTCACATAAAGCTTTTATTTTATTTTATTCTTTAAAAGACTTCACTTATTTCTTTTAAGAGAGAGGGGAAGGGCGGGAGAAAGGGAGAGAAATGTACTGTGAGAGAGACACGGATCGGTTGCCTGCTGTGTGCTCAGCCCGGATCAGGAATTGAACCGGGGACTTTTCACTTTTCGAGATGGTGCCCAACCAACTGAGCCACACTGGTCAGGGATCGTATAAAGCTTTTAACGGTTACTATTCTCATTCACATTTGGAGATGATTCTCCATGGATATCTTGCATTTCTGTCCATCTTGCAACCAGAGACACCAACAGCCTTTGCTCTGGTCTGTCTGTTCAAGGATGTGTCAGTGAGCTGCCTTGGAAGGTGGAGGTAGTGTTTCCCTGTACAGGGAGGGAGGTTTTTTCCTCCTATTGTTCTGTGTAATAACAATGATGTTTCCCCCCTGGAAGACAGATCAGACAGGCTAGCTTGCAAACCAATGATAAAAGATTTGGTTTTCCAAAGCTTGGAGTTTCTTAGTTGGGAGGCAAAACCCAGCGCATAATGAAGCACCCAGCTGGGTCTGGCTTTGCATGGTCCCCACGGTACCTGGGGGGCAGGGCAGGAGGAGTCAGTGCAAAAACATGAGTCTCCAGCTGCCTGCTGTGCTGTGGGTGTTGAAGTCCTTTTCGTCTCTGACCTAGGGATCTCAGGTGTTCTGCTGGGCTAAATGCGGCAGGCTGACTTGTGAGCTTTCACAAAGAATAAATCTCAGACCCTGACAATTTTTGACAATTTGGCAGCTGGGCAGAGTGAGGCTTTGTGATGGCCTGGGCCCAAGGTCACCCAGGTAGGAAGCAGCAAAACGGGGCGTGGAACTGGGCCAGGCTCGCCTTCCCCTGCCAGCCGCCAAGCTGCCTAGGGCCGGGCTTCTCATGGCTGGTGTATCTTTGGGTCTCCCCCACAAGTTCATCCTGGCTTCACACAGGAGTTGAGTGGATCTCATTCCTGGGCTCATTCAGTGGTTCTCAAATTTGGCGAGCCCCAGACTCTCCTGGGGAGCTCACTGTTATAGTTTGGCTCACCCACAGAGATTTGATGCAGTGACCCCAGGGTGGGACCTAGGAATGAACGTTTTAAACCAGCAGTCCAGGTGATGCTGCCCCAGGTGATGCTGCCCCAGGGGGCCTAAGGAGCACACTCTGCGTGAGTCGCTGCTATGGAGAACTGGCTCCACTGAAGGCTTGTGAGCGGTGCCTGGATTACAGCTGGCAGAGGCCCTGGGGACTGGCTCTGAGGGAGGGGCTGCAGATGTTCGGTCTTGAAGCGATAAGGCTAGGATTCTGGGGGCGGCAGAGGGAAGGAATGAAGGGGGCGCTGGGACAGCCACCTGGGACAACAGGCCTGTGTTCCCAGCTTCAGGGCACCTCGTTCCTGGCTCTCTGACTCATGGGGCACTTTGCGTGTGTCACCGTGTGAAGCCATGGTTGGGTTCTCCCGGAAAAGGAAAATTCAAATCGAGTGGCCTGACCTGCAAAGGCCTTTCCTTGCCTGAGGCTGGCCAGCTCCGCAGCCTCTACTGCCCAGATTCTCCTTTGGCACAGGGGTTAGACCCGAGGCACTGGGCCCGACCTCCTGGGATTGAATCCCAGCTCTGCTGCTTACTGAACGTGAGGCTTAATAAATTGCGCTCAGTTTCCTAGTCGGTGAAGTGGGGATATCGCTGTCCACAGCAGCAGCTCCAACACAGGGGAGCTCGGTGATCCGCACAAGTCAGTCTATGCCACACACTGGAACAGAGTCAGGCACGTAGACAGTGCAGTTTTTGCAGGGTCCTTTGTTACTGGAACTCGCCACCCATCTGCCACATCCTTGTTCCCCCTCCTTCAATTGCTGCTCATCCGGAACTCTGTTCAAGGTCCTCCTCTTCCAGGAGGCCTTCCCTGCTCACCCAAGGCCTCTATCAGGGTGGTCTCCTTCCCTGTGCTCCCTCAGCTCTCAGGTTTGGTTCTGGTTTCTCCTCTGACCCTGGTCTGCCACCTGCATTAGCCAGGCGCCTGTGGTGTTTACCTCTTTCTCTGCGGCGAGCTCAGATCTCCCCTGGGGCAGACAGCCTGGATCCACAGCACCTGTACCTGCACCTGCGCGCTGGTCTCAGCTCAATGGGACACCAGCTGTGTGATCCCAGGCAGGCGGGTCCCTGCTCCTATCTCAGTGTTCCAATCTGTAAACAGACGGAACTGGGCCAAAGTACCAGTTACTGAGTCTTGAAAGAGAGAGAACCTCTGCTTAAGTAAAATCCTACGGAAAGCTGGGGATGTAAAACCGGTGGGAACGGAGCTGCTTTGGGTGAAGGAGTGTGTGTGTGGCAGTGAGTGTGGGTGTGAGGGAGGGTGTGGGTGGTCGGCAGCAGGCCTGTGCCTCTGCTGAGGGCTCTGCAGGCTGGGCTGGAACCCTCTGGGCTGGAAGGTGTGGGAGTGCAGGGGTTTGTCCCGTTCCTCTTGCCAGACTTACAGTAGTTGCTTAATATGTTACATAGTGGTTGAGATGAGGATAAGGGCAGGGTCAAGAGGGCCTGGAAGAAGTGGGAACCTTTGGCTTCCCGAAGCCTGCCTTCTGCTCACCTGAGCTTGCCCCAGATACAGCCCTGCCTGGGGGTGTGTTGGGTTTCCGTGTGAGAGGCCCTTGCCGGGTGTTTGCTGAGCCCGAACGGTGTCTCTGGTGGGGGTCCTAGTTCCACAGGCCCCCCAGCCCCAATTCCAGACAAGGCCTGTGGAGGAAGTGCCCCAGCCCAGTACATTCCACTGATTGGGGGCTGGGTCTCAGGGAGGGAAGCCTGGTGAGAGGGCTGGGGCTGGTGCTCTCTGGGTCCTGCCTGGAAGTGAGGTGCCCGAAGAGGTTTTGTCCTCCGTCAGTGCTGTGTGGAGAGGGGGAAGCAGGGGCTACACTCCCTCCCAATACATTGTCCATGGACCAAAATGCCCTTTGCATACCAGGCTCTGGCAGGAGGTGGGGTCTCAGCAGCTCTTTCTCTGGGCAGAGGGCATCTGCCCCATCAGACCCCAGACCTGGGCATTCCTGGCGTTCCCAGCTACCAGCAGCCCACCTGGTTATGGCATTCTTTGCCATTCCTGCCTAATGAATGTTTCTCTTGCAGTCAGCTGGAGCCAGGAGGGACCCGAGGCAGCCAGGGCTTAGTGTTCTGTCACCAGAGTGGCTCTGAATTTCAGCTGCTCTCAAGAATGTCCCCTCCCCCTCCACTCCTCTGGCTGCCTTCTTCTCTGGGGAAGAAGCAGTTTTTCCGGAAACTTGGCTAACCTGATTATCTTCCCCGAAGTCCACTGGGTCTCTCTTGCCAGTTGGAAGCCAGTGGAGCCTGGGGCAAGTCAGAATTGAAAATAGAATCAGCTGCCCGCACCTGGCCCCACCCCCGAGTCATTGAGGTGCTACTTGTTCATCGTTGCTTTGTTGAAAATTCAGACAAAGCAGGCCCCGGGCAGAAGGCGTCTCCCTACTGCCCACCCCGACTGTGGGCTCCGTGAGGGCGGGGCCTGGGAGGACCCAGCCTTCATTTTTTCCCCCTCCCTAGAGGGTATCAGTGCTGGCAGACACGGCACAGTGTGGGCCTGGTTAGAACCCAATGAAAACCTAATTCTGCCAAGACTTCTTCCAAAGCAGTTTCGGGATGACCCTGGGGGTGACCACTCTCCTCCTGGAGGGGGGTCGGATGAGATAAATGGGCCCAGACTGAAACCGGAAGAGACACCGGCCTTCACGGGCTGCCTGTCACCACCAAACCCAGCAAGGAGAGCCAGGGATAGAATCTTTACGGGCGCGTTACTCAGGTGGCCGGTGATCTGAGAAGATGGTGGGTTTGCACCCTAACACACCATCTTCTCTTTTCTTTCCAGGCGAGCGTTTTTATAGCAGGAAATAAACCAGGTGTGGTGAGGGTTTTGAAGTTCAGGGAAGATTAGGTAAAAGAAGCTGCAACATTCCTGTCCTGGGCAGTTAACTGTTCCCAAGGATGGGTGGTGTCAGTCGCTCCCTGAAACACAATGGCCAGATGCCTCCACTTGTCCCCAGGCGGTGATCTTTAGCAGCACCCCAGGAGGTCGGCTGTTTCTCCCAAGAGCCAGGATGGGCCTTATCTGTAGGTTTTGAAACAAAAACTTTAACATATGCATTGCTTTCTAGGCTTATAACTATTTACCTTAAACTAAAATTTTCCTACTCCTGAGTCCCCTGTCAAGTCCAGGCCCCTGACAGTGCAATTGCCAGGCTCAGTCCTCAAGGTAGAAAAGTCACCGTCATCCCCCCCCCCCCCCCCCCCCGTGCTGCCTTGCTGCGTGTGATTCCATCAGCTTGACCTGTGGGCTCTGCCTTCAGAATAGACCCCATGAGGCCACTTTCCGTGGGTTCCTGGGCTTTATTATGAGCCTCTGGTCAGCTGTCTAACTCTCCAGAGGGCTGCAGTGCTGCTTGGCTGCAAGCCCAGCCCCCTAACAAGACTGCGGACCCTTGTGCCTCCTCCCCTGGGGAAGCCCCCTCACCACAGGCTGCTGGGTGTTCTCCGGGGAGTTTGCCTCTGCTGTGTGGGTCCCGGGGTTGGAAGGCTCCTCGACTCATTCGAGTATCATCTGAGACAGGACAGCAGGAAGCTGGGGAAATTCCTTGGCAAGGGTGAGAGGGCAACTGAGGCAGATAGCTGAACACAATGGCTGAGCAATTTACAGCCAAATAACAAGTGTTCATCTCCCTGGAGATGGCATCTAGGCTGCAGTTGCATTTCAGCTCCAGGCCCGGAAAAGCAGCAAAACCAGGTGGGCTAGGCCAGAACCAGGTGTGATGACTAATCTGCCTGTCACTGACCAGTCAGTGGAGACCAGGACCCTGAAAGGGCCATACCTGGAGAACTGAGGAATGTCTGCTGGAGCCCTCCCCTGAGACCTCCCCTAAGATTCCCACCTGCAAGAGAGAGATAAAAGCCTCAAGACAAAGGACCCAGGGTCCACACACCCTCCCTCTGGGGAGCAGCCTGAGCTATTTCCTTTCAGGTTTTCTTCCCCCACTTCTTTCCCCAGAAGCAGGAGTCTCCTAAACTCTAAGGCAATGGAACGCTGGCAGCTTGTCCCAGGCCCTTCCCCTGAACCTGTCCCCAAGGCCCTGCTTTTCTCTGACTTCTCAGTGAGCTGAGGCAGCCCAGCCTAGGTTCTCCTGTTGCTTCCTGTGTCACTGTCCCCAGTGGATGGGGACGTTTATTAATACATTTAATAAATATATTCTCATAGTCACTTGGATTTGTGTTATTAAATGTTTTCTACTTGAAGCCAACAACTGACTGGCCCTAGGCAGATCCACTCAAGGCCAGGCCCCTGTCTGGTAACATGTCTGGTAAGATGTCCAGTAACATCGGCCTCTCCCTGCTGATCGCCCTTCACCCCTGCCTGGCTTTGCTTTTCCTCACGCACCCCTCATTCCTAGAATTATATCGTGTCTCCCCAACCCAGAATGAAAGTTCAGGAGGGCAGGGAGTTTTTGAACACTTTGTTCTAGAAGCTCCAAGTCCAGCAGTGAAACTGAGGGTCCTTATGACTTCGATTAAATTTAGCTTTAAATCATAGTTCTAGAGATCACCCCTCTCTCTCCCCTGTGGATAAGAAGCAACGTTGAAGGAAGCAAAAGACAGTAGCCTGGACCTGGGACCTGACCAGTGAGCACGCAGTCCAGGCTAAAAATAACATCCTGACCTAAGTTCTGTTTCAGCTCCTGAGCCCTGAGGGGGAATGAACACAGGCTAAAAAAATGGATACGCTTCCTCCCACCTCTCTGTGAACTTCTTGGGCAGGAAAGGGGTGAGGACCAAAGGTTCTTTCTTAGTCTTTTGTTTCTTAATAGACAACTTGAAACTCCATATCCCCAAAATGCTGCTTTAGGGCAGCGAGTTTCATTCCTTTCAGTCCCTCCTTTGACAATAAGTGAAATAACATCCACGCTGCGGAAGCTAAATCGGCAATCTGCTCTGTACTTCACTGATCCCATAATTCAGGCCTGAGAGTTCAAGTTGGTTCATAAAGTGCTGAGTCTTATTTCTGGAGCAGTGAGGCAGGCAGTCTTCCGAGGTGAGTTCTGTATTGTCTAAGCAAGCAATCAGACGTTTACTAGGGGTGTGCTTAGGAAAAGAAAAGAACAGAGGTTAACAGTCAAAGCGAATTATAATCTGGTTTCTGAGTCTGTGAGACTGTCAGTTGAGAATATTTCTACATATCTGGCTCAAAGTTTCTTTTGCGGGAATGAAGGCAGTGACACTTGACAGGCTCCCCTGGTCTGCAGTTGGACTGTCTGGTAATGTCACCAGGTTCTCAGGTAAATTCTCTGGGTGGTTTCACAGACTCAGTCACTGAGATTGTTTAAGCGTGAGCTGTTGTGGTGATTTCTCACGACTTCTCAGAAAAGAAACCCAACCCAAACCAGTTCTAGTTCTCAATAATTCCAAGTCAAATAGTGGGAGAAAAAGAAAACATTAGTGTGGAGGGCTGTCACTAAAATCTTTAAGAAAATTAGAAAAATTCAGGATCCAGTTTATAGGTGAAAGATAATTGACTGAACTAGCATCTAACATCCACAACTGTGTATTATAGTTTCTATTGAAACACAATGTCTTTTCCTAAAATCACCCTCATTTTTATCAATGGTAACCAAATTAAGGCTAATTTATTATGCATCTCCTTTTAATAAACTTGGCCTGATTATTTGCGTAAACACAGCAAGAATAACGATGTTGGAGGCTCTTTAAAAAATCTGCTTTTCTGGAATTGCACACAGAATCTCCAGATTGCACTGTAGCCTCTCCAGGCTGAGAAGCCAAGCCACATAGTTGCCATATGCCTTTGCCTGCAAGGCCTATAGCCCTGGGTTAATGACCCAGGTTCAAAGTCCCCCAAAACGTCCCGAGGTTCTTTCTTTGCCGTCTCCTGGGAAGACCACCATCGCTCCTTACCTGGAAAGACTGCTCTGAGCCATGTGAGCAAGGTACTGGGTTGTTTTCCCAAGGGGGTTTTATTTGCCCCCAAAGTTATCTTAATTCCTTGAAGCTTCCTGGTGACACCCGAGTCCATGCATTTCTCTGTCAAACATGACATGCCCCTCAAAGTCTTGGTTAGTACAACCAGTTACCCGCTGTGTCCTGTTAGAAAAAGAACGAGTTCTTGCTGAATTTATGCAAACAAATGTATTGCCATGGAAACAATAATACCCACTCACTGAGAGATTCTAAAATCTGGAGGGTGAAGGAGCCTAGCTCCCCCCACCCTCCCCCACCACCAAGTGACCCACCAGGCCTCTCCTTGAGGGGTCAGGAGCTTGAGGCTCACCAAGTAAACACTCAGTCCCCAGGAGGGGTGGGGCAACCCTGTCCTTCCTGGGGTGTGGAATGTGGAATGTGACAGCTGGGGGGGGGGAGCTGCCCCTCTCCCTTCCCCCACTGGCCTGGACAAGGGTTCGTTCCCCCAGCCCCTCCCCAATGCAGCGCTCTCTCCCCTCCCCCATGATCGGCCCAGGTTCCAGTCAGTCTGGTTTTTCCTCCTCTGGGGACTCCAAGAGGAACACAGTGGGCCAGCCTGACCCGGCCCACCCTGCCTCCCCTTTCCTGGTTTCCACTTGTGGGACATGACTGGGAGGAGCTGCCATGGACCTGGTTGCTGGCCCAGGGTCCGCATGTTCTCACCCACCTGGCCCATGCAAGGCCTTGGGGCCCGGTATTTCTTTCTTGTCTCTGTCCTTAACTCTCCACCCGAATTACTAGAAGTTGGCATCCTCTCTCTTAACTGGTCTCCCCACCCCTGGCCTTGCCTACGTCCCTCCCAGCAGCCTAATCACTATGTGGAATCCATGGCAGTTTCTAAAATGTAAGATTGACCCATTCATATCCCTGATTGATGTGACTTTCCATGGTCTTCTGCATAAAGTGCAACAACCCCTTGGCTGGGTTCTAGTCCCCCCACCCTCCCACCCCCTTCTCCACCTCTCCCTTGGCCCCCTCCCCTTAAGGAACTCAGTCCTGGTTGTTCCCCCAGCAGGTATCAGTGATTCTGCTCACTCTTCCAGGCCCCTGTCCTCCCCGCCCCCGGCCTTCAACACTCATAGTTCCCGGTCTTTCAGCCTCTTGCTCAAGCGTCGTGCCCTCTGAAATATCTCTCAGCGCTCCAGGCCAGAAGTGAGGGCTCCCTCCTGTTGCTCTGCCAATGTGAGAAACACCCAAACCTGTAAGAACTTTTTTTTATGAGTTTGTGACAACGATTGCCAGGGAGCAAAATCTCAGCAGATTGAGAAAATGCTCTGGCCACTGGCAGTTTTGGCCCTTACTTTATATATCAGAATCAAAGGGGAATTAAGAAAGGGACTTCCACCAAGATGGAGGCATAGGTGGAGATGCCGTGCTTTCTCCCACAACCAAGTTGAAAGACAATAAAATATTAGCAACAGAAAACATAGCCAGAACACAGAAAATTGAACTTTTCAGAAGTCTGATAACAACAAATTCTTCAGCCTGACCGGTAAGCCAGCAGCTGGCAGAGCAGGACTGCACAGGAAAACTCGGTCAGACGGACTCAGGTGCGCGGATCCCAGGCGTGGGGTTGCAACGGGCGGACCCAGTGAGCGACCAGCGTACCCAGCGAGGGTGGCGGGTCACTGTGGTCCTGCATTCGTGCACAGATAGACCAGCGAGGGAGTGGGCGGTGAGACAATGAGACCGAGCAGGCCCCAGCGGCGAGAGGCAGCAGAGGGGGCCGCCATTTCCCCGCTCTGACCCCGCCCCCACATACAGCCTCACAACTCAGTGACCTCAGCGGCCCTGCCCTGGTGAACACCTAAGGCTCCGCTCCTCATAGTTAACAGGTGAGAACAGACCAAAAATGGCTCAAGAAGATCTCAAAGACCGCCCCAGAGCCCATAAATCTAAGTGATGAAGAAATAGCAAAACTTTCAGATGTACAGTTCAAAACACTGGTGATCAGGATGCTCACAGAACTGGCTGATTATAGTCATAAATTAGAGGAACATATGAAGGTTAAACTAATTGAAATGAAAGGAAATGCACAGGAAACCAATAGTGATGAAGAGGAACTAGGACTCAAATCAAGGGAGTGGACCAGAAGGAAGAAAATAATGGCCAAACAGGAAAATATGAAGAAACAAGAATTCAAAAAAATGAGAAGAGACTTAGGAACCTCCAGGACATCTTTAAATGTTCCAACATCTGAATTATAGGGGTACCAGAAGGGGGAAAGGAACAGCCACCAGTGGAAAACTTATTTGAACAAATAATAAAGGAGAATTTCCCCAATCTGGCAAAGGAAATAGACTTCCAGGAAATCCAGGAAGCTCAGAGAGTCCCAAAGAAGTTGGACCCAAGAAGAAACACACCAAGGCACATCATCATTACATTAGCCAAGATTAAAATGGAGAGAATCCTAGAAGCAGCAAGAGCTAAGGGGACAGTCACCTACAAAGGATTTCCCATCAGACTGTCAGCAGATTTCTCAAAAGAGACCTTACAGGCAAGAAGGGGCTGGAAAGAGGCATTCCAAGTTATAAAATCTAAAGACCTACAACCAAGATTGCTCTATCCAGCAAAACTTTCATTTAGAATGGAAGGACAGATAAAGTGCTTCTCAGATAAGATCAAATTCAAGAAGTTCATCATCACCAAGCCCTTATTATATGAAATGTCAAAGCGACTTACCTAAGAAAAAGAAGATAAAAAATATGAACAGTGAAAGGACAGCAAACTCACAGTTATTAAGAACCACACCTAAAACAAAAGCAAACTAAGAGGACAGAGCTAGATCAGGAGTGGAAACATAGAAATGAAGATCACATGGAGGGTTAGCAACAGGGGAGTGGGAGGAGGAGAAGGGGGGAGAAGGTACAGAAAATAAGTAGCATAGACAGTAAGTAGAAAATAGATGGGGGGGAGGGCAAGAATAGTATGGGAAAATATAGAATCTAGAGAACTTGAGACACATGTTCATGAACTAAATGGGGGGGAATGGTGGGGGAGGAGGTGTGCAGGATGGAGGGGAATGAAGGGGGGAAATAGAACAACTGTAATGGCATAATTAATAAAATATATTTAAAAAAAGAATTAAGAAAGGGATGAAGGGAAGACTTTATAGAGTAAGAAACTTAAAGACCTAGCCAAAAAAAAAAAAAAAAAAGAATCAAAGGGGAAGACGTGAGGGGTTTACATGACATCCATTGGTGGTGGATTAGGGAGGCGGGAGAAAGCAAAGCAGGGAGATCTCGGGCTGGACAAAAAGTGAAAGGAATAGACAAATACTGTTGTCGCATTTGTGGGTATAAGGGATTGACAGTCAACAGTGAACACGGTGACAGTACCAGTGAGGGGCTGCAGTCTGCTCTGGTGCAGCTGTGCCCTGGGAGGTCGGGGAAGAGATGGAAGTTACCCTGCCATTCCAAAGGTATGTTATCCTAGGTGTGAAAAAGACGACAGACAGGCCCAGTTAAGGTAAAGGTTGACCTTTGTCAGGGAAGGTACCGGCCCGGGAGGTGGCTGCCTGCCATGACCTGCTTGTAGTTGGAAAGGTTTAATTTCCGACCACCCCGTGGGGTCACTTTCAGTCTCTGAGTGTGTGAGTCCGCCATGCCGGCCTCCCCTGAGCTTGTCAGGTTTAGGATGTGGCCCTTTTTCATTCCCAGTGCCCATTTCTCCTTGCAGACACAATTCCCGGCACCCACACTCTTTATTCCAATGGTTTGTTTGAGGCCTAAATGCCTGCTGGCTTCCTAGTTCTAGCATGGTGGCCGGCATAGTGGCTACTGGCCCCGACACCCCTAGGTCTCCTCCGGTTATTTCAGAAAGACCCCAGGGGAACTCCCCCCTATGGGCTGCCGTGGTGGCTGCTGGCTCCGTGGGTGCACTGTGCCGTTCCCCCTGCTGCAGCCCCGCTAGTCCCGTGAACTATGAGGGCAGCCTGATAACACCATGAGGGCCAGCAGGGTTGACTCCGTGCTCCCAAAGCTTCTGATCCTCGGGAGCCAGAGCAGGAGGGGCTCCCCCCAAGTCCAAGTCGTTGGGTTGAGGGGCCTCCGCCACCCAGACTTTTCCCAACCCCCTGTTGAAAAGTTCTGCCACCTTATCATTGCTTCCCATCCTCTTTTTTAAAGGAAAAAAAAAAAAAACAGTGCAAAGCAGCAGTAGAGGCAAGAACCTAGAAACCCCTTGGGGGGTTCTCTGCTCCCCACATCTGCCATTCCTCCTAACTTAAGACTAGAGAGTGTCATGGGTGTGAGTGGGGATGAAGATGCCAGCGTTGTGTGCAGGGAGGGAAAGAAGTGTTTACTAGATTAGATACAGCCAGGTCTAAATGTCCATCATGGAGTGTTTTTAAAAAATGAAAAAAAAGCCCTGGCTTGTGTAGCTCAGTGGATTGAGTGTCGGCCTGCAGACCAAAGGGTCGCCAGTTCAATTCCCAGTCAGGGCACACGCCTGGGTCATGGGCCAGGTCCCCAAGTAGGGGGTGTGCAAGAGGCAACCACACATTGATGTTTCTCTCCCTCTCCCCTTTGTCTAATAATAAATAAATAAAATCTTTAAAAAAATAAAATTACAAGTTAAAAAAGTTTTCAGTTAGAGTTGACACACAACGCTATATTAGTTTCGGGCATGTGACACAGTGATGTGTCACTATGCTGTGCCTTACATCCCCGTGACCATTTTGTGTTTCTTAAGAAATTATTTGTTTTCAGTTAACAAGTAACACATAGATTCATCCTTGTTGTAAAAATCTGAACGGCCGAGGTGAGCTGGGGCCCCCTGACCACTACCCTTCGGTGGGCTTCTCTCCTAGGAAGTCACTGCCGTCCGGCTGGTGTGCTTCCTTCCTTCCGTGTGTGCTGATGTGCATGTTCGTGGGCACCTGATTTATCTTACTGTCTCTTATCATAAGTGCTGCTCCCTCCCTGCTTTCATTTTACCCAAGAACCCGTTCTTTAGGGTTTTTACAGCGCTGTATACTGACGTTGCTCGTTCTGTTTAATTTCTTCTGGCGTAATGCGGCAGTTACGCATGCAGTTTACTCAGCATCTGCCCGAGAGTGGTTGTTTCTGTCTTTCTGCTATCACAAACCTCGCTCCTGAGACCACCCTTTGATACGCCTCCTCGAATATGCGGACCAGGGCTTCCTAGGGGCGAATAGGAAAGAGTGGAGCTGGGCTGGCAGGGGGTGTGAGACGCTTTATGGAAGAAACAGACAAACCGCTCTGCTAAGGGGTCCTGCGAACCACCTCCGGTCAACACGTGGGAGGGAGTGCGTCTGCCCACAGCTGTTTGAAGCTTTGCCAGTCCGATGGGGAAGAGTGACTCTCCCGGCTTCTCCTGGCTTCTCCCGGCTGCCTGAGTTGAGTCGAGGGTTGGGGAGGGAGCCCAGTGCTGTTCACAGTCCCATGATCCACTTCTCCTGGCCAGATCCCTGGTGCCCCAGTTCCTGAGCTTCTGGGGTTTGTGTGGACAGTCTGCCTGTTTTTGGTGGGCAGATTATTTACTTCTGTAGCCTAGCATCGTGCCTGAGGAATAGGGGATGGGGACTTGGTACATGTTCCTTGGATGTAGGAGCAGGTGAGAAAATACCTGGAGCATCTCCTGCCCGTGGCCCCCCTGGGAAGGGGATGGTGTCGGTTTACATGGCAGCCAAGTTCATGAAGTCCCGCGCACTTTCTCCTTTCTCTCCTCCAGCTTACAGATCTTGCTCTGTTCACACACATGAGTCGTCTCCTCTGCTAGGCTGAACTCTGACCTCCCTTAAATGAGGCTCATTCATTTGAGTGACCAAATGAATGACTGGTATCCGAGCAGGGACAATAAGTTAGGACCTCGGTGGGTGATAACGATGCCTTCCCAACTCGAGGACTCTTTCTGCAGGTCCGGGGAGGAAGGTATCTTGATGCCCATCCCGTGACAGGAGGGACTGTACTAATGGTTTGGACTGTAGCTTTAGGGATTTAAAGATGTGGGCTTGAACTCTGGGTCCCTTACTTGTGTAACCTTGGTCAAGATATTAACCTCTTTGAGCCTCAGCTTTCTTGTTTGTTAAATGGGGATGGTAATACTTAGCTCGCATGATTAGTTGGGACAATGTGTATGAAGTGTTCAGCATGGTGGCTGGCACAGGAGATGCTGGCTGCCATCATCGTCACCTTCGTCACCATTAGCACTGCCATCATTATCAGCACGGGCATGACCACACCACTGCCTTCTTACCCAGGGGCGAGGACGCTCATTCCCACCTCTTTCCGGTGGTTAAAACTCCCCTACCTTTAACCTCCACCCTCTGGGAACTGATCTGCATCAACTAAGTGTAAGAAGGTTCCAGTGTAGGTCCAGGTGGAGCTGCAGAGACTGCCCTGGGTCTCAGGACTTGGAAACTCATCCCAGCCCCGCTTCAGTTAAGTAACTGAGGCCCTTGTGGCCTCAGGCAAGTAACTTGACCTCTCGGGGCTCCTTTGGGCTGGATTTCCTATAATATGTGGATGGTGCTCTTCCCAGTAATTCTCCATCCGTAGATCAAAACAATTTTAGATTTATTTTATATGAAAATATTAAAATGTGAAGAAAAAAAGCTGTAAAGATGGTCATCATAGCACAGCATTAAGAGCAAAACTGGTAATGATCTAAACACCCGACAGAAGGGACTGGTTAATTCGGGGGGTGGATTATTAACAGTTGTTACCCGACAGAAGGTTCTGTGGTGCAGTACGAAGCAAAGTTACATCATAACACTTGCAGTGGTAATTAATGTGCCATTTAACAATAACATCATATAATAAAGTAATAACATTGAGTGCTACTGCCAGGCCCCGCCATGGACTCTTCATGAGCACCATCTCATTTACCCCTTAAAACAGCCCCACAACATAGGCTGTTATTATTGGTTATTAGCTCTGTTCTACACGTGAGGGGCTGAGGTCTCCAGAGCCCTTGGTGCCACGCACCGTGAATCTCTCTGGGAACAAGCACTGTTTCTGACCTGGTCTGGCAATGGCTGCCCTTCCACACAGAGCTCTCATGCACACTGCGGGGGCGCTGCAGAAGTGAGCTGGAGGAAGGCCGGGCAGGGTCCTCTCTGGGTCTGTCTGAGCTCTAACATCCCCTTTTTGGCATTCCTGACCCTGGGTGCCCCTCCATGGCAAACCGGGGCCTCCAGCCTGGAGGCTGGGGCTTGAGAAGGGAGCTCCGGGGGTCAGGCTCTGCCCTCATGCAGCCCGAGGCAGGTCCGAGATGCCTGGCCATGGGCAGTCTGTTTACTGAGTGGGGGCAGAAGCTTGGCTCTCAGTTCCCTACCTGGGGAGCTCAGCCTGCACAGGTTGTCCTCCTGGGCGTTTGGTATGCCCGAGAGGTGTTCAAAAGCCACATAGCTCCTGGTGGAAGGTGCTAGGCACTGTTTGGGCTACAGAGCCAGGGCTGGGGGATAGTCCCAGACTCCGGCCTACAGTTCAGTCGGGCTGACTGCTCTTGGAGTTGGCACAAGATTTAAGGGAGCAGGGTGGGGTGGAGGAGGGGAGCTAAAGGAGTTGTTTTGGAACTGGGACTTCCTTGGAAGGGACAGCACAGCCTCTGTCACACTCAGGAACGTATGCCAGGGGCTGAGGGTCACAGGGCTGGAAGCCAGACTCTGTCACTCCTGGCTGTGGACCTCTGGCAAGTCACTGTCCTCCACCCTGGGACTCTCTATTTCCTCATCTGTAAAATGGGGGTGGGAACACCCTTTCCCCTGGGCTGCTGGGAGGGTACGAGATTTGAAAAGCTTTTGTAAAAGGTACTATACTACAGTTAATTGTCCTGATGGTTATGGCCTGGGGGTAGAGGGCTGGGACTCCAAGCCCCTCTGAAGTTTAGGGGGCTCACAGTTCCTTAATGTTTAGGGCAGGACTGTTGGTTCTGTTCTTTGTTTCCTAATGCAAAATCTCTTTCCAGACCCTCCTATCAGGCCAGAAAAACAGACACTCTGGCTAGGCTTAGTGTACATAGCAACTATCTGGCCCATCTCTCCTTCCCCCTCCACAAGGAACAGGCCTCCTCCTTTGGGCTAAATAAAGAGTGACTCAGGTCAGACCAGCCCCGGTGGCTACGGGCTGCAACCTTTGTGAGGCTCAGCCACACCCTATGTTCGCCTTTTCCCCATTGGGGACCAACCCACTTGCAGGCCCCGGTGGCTAGTTTAAACAGCCTGAAGCTGCCCTTTGCAGCCGCTCAGGGCTGCTCCTGGGGGTGGGGGTGGGAGTTTGTGTGGGGTTCCCTCTCCCTGTTCCCGGGCAAGTTGGTGGGTGGAAGAAAGTTTCTTAGGGGCTAGTTTCCGAGTCTGGGGACAAGTCTTCCTTTAGCCACAGGTGACCCAGATGATCACACGCAGAGAGGAGGGCTGATATTTCACCGGGGACACTGCGACCTGGAGGTGGGGAGTGACTAGCCCGTCTCCCTAACACCCTGTCAAAAGGCCATAGGGGCCTCTGTCCTGAAACGGGTGACTGCTCTGACTTGAGGGCAGATGGAACTTGGGACACTTGTGAGGGCTGGGGTCCCTGGCGTCAGTAATGGGCGGAGGTGGTGGCAGTGCCCAGCAGCAGGCCTGGCCCCTCGGACCGAAAGGGCAGGTGGAGCCGTTGAGCTGGATGAAGGGCAGGGTTGGGCTGTGCGTGGAGAGGAGGGCCTCCTTCCTCTATTATTAAACTTCACTTTGCGGGCATCTTCGCCGAGGCCCCTCATCCACCCCTGTACTAGGATGAGGTCATTAGGTACAAGGACTCAGCCCCTGGTACCCCCCCCCCCCCTCTTCACTGCTCACAAGGAGAGAGGGATTCCATTCCATTTTTGCCTCTGGGCACTAAATGTCTCATGGGCAAGTTACTTGCCTCCCTCAGCTCAGATTCCCGGTGGTGGATCCCTGAATGAATGCAGCCTTTTTGGGAGCGGGTGGGGTAGGCTGCTTGCTGTGAGTCCTGAAGTGAGGGGTCAGCCCCCAGGTGTGACAATGCTCTTTACAATCCAGCTGCAGACCTGCCCCCAGGTGTCTATTATCAGCTTGCGGCTTTGTGTGGGCACAGCAGGGTGGGGCAGCTTTGTCTCAGGAGGCAAGCAAGGGTGCAGTTCAGAGCTTCTGTATGGGGTCAGGGGCTGAGGGACAGCAAGGGGCCGGTGAGCCCCAAGGGGTGGGCCCTGAGAGGCTGTAATTCTGAGTAGGGTGTAGGAGTCCGGTAAATGTAATTTGGGGGGGTTAATTATGATCACAAGGAAGGGGCTCAGGATAGGATTCTAAAGGGGGACTCTCACTGAGAGGGGAGGAGTATATTTTCTCAGAGGGGCCCTATTTCCTGAGGGGTGTCAAACTTGTGGTGATATTAACAAGGGTCAGAATGTGAACTGGGAGGGGGTGTCTCAGTAGGTGTGTGATGGCGGTGAGGATGGCAAGGAGGGGGCAAGTCCTTGGGGCTCCAGAAGTGGCTGGGTGGGGCACCAGGCCGCAGGGCAGAAGCCTCTGGCCCCTGGGAGGGGAAAGTTGGAGGCAGAGCCACCAGGAACTGACCAATGGGGAGACGGCCTGTGCTTGCACTCTGGAGCCTGCAAATTCCTCTGGGCTCAGATATCCACCCCGACCTCCCCCCTCCCCTGGGCCGCCTAGGACATAAAAAGCTCCAGGTGCGAGCCGAGCTACTCCTCCTGCAGACCACAGGTCCTTTGGTGTCTCTGCTTCCTCTTTCGCCATGACTTCCTACAGCTATCGCCAGTCGTCGGCCTCCTCGTCCTTCGGGGGCCTGGGCGGCGGCGTCGTGCGCTTCGGAGGGGGAGTCTCCTACCGCGCGCCCAGCATCCACGGAGGCTCGGGCGGCCGTGGCGTGTCGGTGTCGTCTGCCCGCTTCGTGTCCTCGTCCTCTGGAGGCTATGGCGGCGGCTATATGGGCACCGCGGTCGGGTCCGACGGGCTTCTGGTGGGCAACGAGAAGTTGACCATGCAGAACCTTAATGACCGCCTGGCCTCCTACCTGGAGAAGGTGCGCTCCCTGGAGGCGGCCAACGGCGACCTGGAGGTGAAGATCCGAGACTGGTACCAGAAGCAAGGGCTCGGGCCCGCCCGCGACTACAGCCACTACTACCAGACCATCGGGGAGCTGCGGGACAAGGTGGACAACGACGGGACGCGGGAAGCACACCTATCTCGCAACCCAGCTCGGCAGGCCGGGAGAAGCGGGAGGCTGGGGCTGCGGGGCGCCAAGGCCACTTTCGGGCGGGGCGGTAGTGAGCCCGTTAGGATGTGGGAGGGCCGCAGGGTGGGGCGGAGAGAAGGGAGCAGGTGAGGAAGTGCAGGACAAAGAGGCAGGAAGTGGAGTGGGGGTGGCTGGACCCGGGCTTAGAACTGGGGGCCCATTCCCCACTGGGGTGGGGAATGTGGCAGGGGCGGGGTCGGAGGGTGGGGAGACCAGGGAAAAGGGGTCCCTGAGGAGTGGCAGGACGTGAAACACGGCTGTGGGCGGTCCTGAGGTCTAGGCCAGGTGCTGCCGTCGCTGCAGGAAAATGAAGAGTTTGGTCAGGGAGGAATCTAGTCCATCCCGGGCTAGCCCCGCCCCCTGCTGTCCCCGCTGCTCGGGGTTGGCGGCAGGGGGCGGGGCGGGGGGGGCCCTCTGCATTCCTTTGACTGGGCAGGTCTGGTTTCCATCATGCTCTGGCCTCTTGCTGAGGGGCCCAAGGGACAACCTGGGAGTTGAGAGAAGCTCTTAGGAGAACTGGAGAGGCCAGCAGGGGCCTTGGCACGTTAAGAAGGGACGTAGGCTGTGGACTCTGAACAGGATAAAGGAGGGACAGATGAAGAGGTCCTGGGGAATCTTTGCTTTTGGACGCCTCTGTCACTGGGAGGACCCGGTAAAGCAGCACTTCTCTGTGTCCTGGGCTGGAGACCCAGGTCTGAGCCATAGGCGCCTAGAAGGGCCCTGGGAGCCTGCAGGGTGGGGCTTGGTCCCCACCCACAGGGAAGAGCTTGGAGCTGTGCCCTGAAGAAGGCAGGGGAAACCAGAGGGCTATTTAATGGCCTCACAGGCTGGGTCTTTCCACAACACTGCCCAGAGTGCAACCCGGTGTCTGGCAGGGTGCTGGGTGCTGGGTGCTGGGGCACAGATCACACTGGAGACAGGGAGGGTGGCCTAGATGACCACTGTGCTTTCACACTTCTCAAATCCTGACCTAAGACAGGAACCACGTTTTAACATGTGTCCTCACATTCTCTCATGCACACACACAGTGGAGCTAAAAGTTTCTTGCAGCCAGCCTTACCGTGAGCAGTCCCTTCTGATATGTTCTGTCCTGTTTCATTGAAAAACTGCAAATCAGCATGCAGCACAATGACTAAATAGATCATGAAGTGAGTGTGAGCAGCTTAATCAATGGTGTGACCATGACGCTCAAGTTAGAGGAACTCGGCATTGGGGGTTACCTTGGACAAGGGATCCTGAACTTCACTTCCCACCTGGGTGAAATAGGTGTATCCACTGCCCCGGCGTGAAAGATGAGGTGTAAGGTGCTCAGCAAATGACAAAATTCCCGTTCCTGAGGCAGAGTGCTTTGGGTGGGGCTTGCAGACAAGGGGCAACCCTGGACAGTTCCCTGCATCTGGTTTGCGTGTCACTACAGACAGCCTCCCTTGACACCATGTCGAGTTCCCTGGGCACAGGTCTCAGAGACTTCCTCTCCAGGTTTACCTCCCTGGCCTCCCCTGCTCATTCCCTGCCCCTTGGCTCAGCCTCCTGGGCAGTGGTGAGAAACCACTGCTTCAACTCCTGGGCAGGGACCGATTCCAACACCTCCCAGGGAGCAGGCCTGTGGGCAGTGGAGGGGTGGCTGGGGCTTGTCTCCAGGGGGCGACCTCATGCTCATTTGCTCTGCTCTGTCTGAGAAGAACGTGCTGTGCCAAACTGCCAGCCTTCTGTCTTCCAGATTCTTGGTGCCACCATTGAGAACTCCAAGATTGTCCTGCAGATCGACAATGCCCGTCTGGCTGCGGATGACTTCCGAACCAAGTGAGCTTCTGTGCCCTGGTGGGTGGCAGAAGCTAGGGTGGGAGCGAGGGAGGCAATCCCAGGCCCTTTTTTGGGGCTCAGTGCAGTGGGGGGCGAATGGCCTGCAGCACACTCTCACAGACCCTGGGCCCTGGGGGTGAGGAAGTCTTCAGAGGTGCAGAGGAAGTGCTGGCCTGACTGTGGCTTTTCCTCTGAAAGGTTTGAGACGGAGCAGGCCCTGCGCCAGAGCGTGGAGGCCGACATCAACGGCCTGCGCAGGGTGCTGGACGAGCTGACCCTGGCCAGAACTGACCTGGAGATGCAGATTGAAGGCCTGAAGGAGGAGCTGGCCTACCTGAGGAAGAACCACGAGGAGGTGGGTTTGCAGCTGGGCCACCCCAGCTTCCCAGGGCTGAGGACATGTTTGTGTCCTGAATCCTCTGACCATGGCCACACTCAGAGGAGTCTAGACCAGCATGGCCGTAGGTGTGGAGGATGGCTTCCAAGGCTCCAGCCGGGGATGGTTGTGACCCATTTCATCCTGCAGTGCCAATTCCCAGGCCTGCACCCGAAAACCAGCCCCCTTTGGCCTGAGAGGTTGGGGAGTTGCCTGGCCCAAGCCCAGCAGGTTCTGGGTCCTGACATGCCCATCTCTGCTCCATCTTTCCAGGAAATCAGTGTCCTGAGGAGCCAAGTGGGTGGCCAAGTCAGTGTGGAGGTGGATTCCGCTCCTGGCATTGACCTAGCCAAGATCCTGAGTGACATGAGAAGCCAGTACGAGGTCATGGCTGAGAAGAACCGGAAGGATGCTGAAGCTCAGTTCATCATCCAGGTATAAAGGGGGAAGCAGGTGCCCTTTGGGGAGGTGGCCAGGCGAGAGGGCTTGATGCTCCTGGGCGGAGGTCTGACTCAGGGCTCGTTTTTCTGCCTCCTCCCTTACTGCAGATTGAGGAGCTGAACCAGAAGGTCGCTGGCAACACGGAGCAGCTGCAGACCAGCAAGACGGAGGTCACTGACCTGCGCCGCACCCTCCAGGGTCTGGAGATTGAGCTGCAGTCTCAGCTCAGCATGGTATGTGCCCGCCTCCCTGTGGGATGCACACTCCTGTCTTTGTAGACCTGGCTCGTCTAGGCAGTGGCCGGGCCCATGCCCTCCCTGGGAACCAGGCTCTGCTGAGTTGTGTTTTCTCTCCCTGCCCTCAGAAAGCCGCCCTGGAGGGCACGCTGGCGGAAACAGAGTCCCGCTTTGGAGCCAGGCTGGCACAGATCCAGATGCTGATCAGCAGTATCGAAGCCCAGCTGACTGATGTGCGAGCTGACATTGAGCGGCAGAACCTGGAGTACCAGCAGCTCATGGATACCAAGACTCGGCTGGAGCAGGAGATCGCCACCTACCGCAGCCTGCTTGAGGGCCAGGAGTCCTATTACAGCAAACTGCCCACTACCCTGACCCTCTGAGTCCAGCAGCCTCCCTGGCTTCCTGCTTCTAGCAGAGGCATGGATGCTTCTGGGTAGGCGAATGGGAGGGGTGGGACCTTTACCTCTAGCTCCTCTGACCTGTTAATAAAATTTTATAGCCCAAGGGAGGAAGGACATCGGGTTTATTATCTCAGCCCATGCAAATGGGCCAGGCGTTGGCCCCGTTCTAGGTTTTATTTGGGTCAGAGTCCACCCTGTCCCAGAATATGGAAAGGTGGGTGCGCACAAACTCCAACTGTTAGTGTAATTCCTGTTTGCAGAAATCTTCATTAACCTGTTTCTTAAAACAAGCTTATGAAATAAGTGCCACGCCCATTTTACAGAGGGGTGAACCAAGGCTGGGAAAAGTGAGGCGGTCTGTTGTGCTTATAGCTGTTCCAGCACATGGCAGAGGGGGGACCGGAAACTGGTTTTTGTTTCCAGATTAGTTTTCTTTTAACTGTACCCCTCTCTAAGGTTGGTGCTGGTGTGGGAAGTTCATGTTTACTGCACCTGTTGTGTGCCACTTAATCAAACCAACCCTAAAAGTAAGTGTGAATGGCATCTTACAGAGCAGCTTGTCCCAGGCTGCACAGCAAACACAGGGCAGAGTGAAGACCAGAGTCTAGGTCTCCTGACCCGTGGCCCACAGCGCCACTCTGGCGGCGGCACCAGGTCCAGGATCCACTCCACTTGTGCCAGGTTCTTGGTACATTTCAGCCTTGCCCCATGGGAAGGCCGAGGACTGGGGTCCCCTGGGGCGGTTCCTGCTGACACATTTTTTCACCTGAAAGGGAATGTCTGGGGCTGTGGTGAGGCTGCATCCTGGGGGCAGAGTGCCTGCTGGCGGGCATCCAGTGCAGGCACTAACACAGTTGTCCATTTCTTGGGTGGTCCCACGTGAACCCTGCACGCCCACATCCCATACCTGGGCCCAGGGCCTGGATGGGACCCAGATGTGACCCAAACCTCCCACACAGACCCCCAACCTGGCTTGCCTGGGGCCGGGCCAACTGGAACAGGAGTCCCAGCTTCCAGGTACAGCTCTGCCCTTGGGTGGGTATGGCCACGGCCCTGTGGTTTGTAGCTCAGTTGCCAAAAACAGAGGCCAGTTAAAGGTAAATAAGTCCCGCTTCACCCTGGCTGAGAGGTTCAAGCTGAGGGGATCTGTTCTGGTCCCCTAGATTTGTGACAGCAGTCCTACCCTGTGAGGGAGGGGTGACGAACCCCCTACCGCACCAAAGGTCTGTAGGGGAAAGGAATGCTCCACATTGTGCTAAAAAGGCCCGTGACCCTGTCACTCCCCCTGCTAGTCCTGAAGGTGGCGCCCTGTGGGCCTCAGAGGTTTATTAGTGAGATACAAACGACAGGGCTGGTGACTGCTGCGCCCAGCTCTTCCCTCACCTGCTGCGGCCCTGGGCCAGGAGCCCTTTCTGCCACCTCCCCAGCTGTTCTGCTCTGGCTTGGGGCACCCACAGCCCCCTTCTCCCACTGAACTCCAGAGGCCTTGGAACCAGAGGCCTCACCCCCAGGCTGGGATTGCCCAGAGGCATTTGTCCCTGTTCATGAAAGCCTCCGTTGTCACAAAGGAAACCCTCCCCCATGCCCCAGAGGCCCCAGGAATGTGGCTGCGGGGCGGGGCCTGGGTCCACACAGGTGGGGCAGGTGACTGGGTCACAGGTCTGGGTGCTGGGAATGAAGCTGTGCTTTGTGTGCATGAGTGGTGGAGAGAGGGCAAGGGCAGGGGCACTTCTGTCTCGGTCCGGGAGCTAGAACTGGGGGTGCTCTGTTGGTAGAAGTGGCTGGGATAGAGAAGGAGAGGGAGAAAGGGGGAAGCCTTTCTGTCTCTGCAGCTATGTGGCCACTTTTGTGGGCAGAGCACTTCTTGCCAACCATGTCACTCTGTCCCTGTGAGTCAGACTGGGCTGGAGTTACTGCTATTTCCCGAGTCGGCAGACTGAGGCTCAGAGAGGAAGCGGGACGACCCGAAGCCACGGAAGTGAGAAAGGCAGAATTTGCAGGCAGGGCTCCAGGCCCCAGTCTGGTCCTGCGCTCTGTCCAGCCTCTCCCTTTGCGGGGCGGGCAGTGACCATCATCAGATGCTCACTGTGGCCTTGCAGCTGGTGTCTGTGATAAGGCCTAACTTAAAAAAAAATTCTGGTAAAATAAAAAAAACATGCATTTTACCATCTCAACCATTTTTAAGTGTACAGGTGGGTGAAATTAAATGCATTCACATTGTTGTGCGACTGTCTCCACCATCCATTCTCATAACTCTGATAAAACTAAACCCTCACCTATTAAACAGCCACTTCCCGTGTTCCCCACCCTCCCCACCCCGACCCTGCAACCTCAAATCCACTTTCCATGTTCATGATTTTGACTACGTTGAGCACCTCACGTAAGTGGAAAGATGGCCCAAGTTTAAGTCGAGAACCTGACTCAGAGGTTTAGACACACCCAGAGGTGGAGGCCAGCTGAGCTCTTTCCAATGGGCAGCATCTCCCCATCTCTAGGGGCGGCCTGTTTCCCATGGACCAAGTTCTGAAACTGGCACAGCATCCTGGGGAGGCTGCAGCTGGGGCCGAGCCAAATGGAGCCCGACCTCCACCCTGGCCAGCCATCCCCACCTGGTGCTAATTCGCATGCTCCAAGGTCCCACCCTGACCTTGAGCTCACAGGAGCTACTGGGACCGAACCAGGGATTTCCAGTGGGGTGGGTGGGTGGGCAGCTACTGCTCTGCACAGGCCTGAGAGCAGAGGGAAAGCTGCCCCAGGGGGCTGCTGAAGGGGAGTCAGTGTGCAGAAGAGGGGCTGGCTGGGGTCCAGCCCTCCCTGGCCTGGGGGGAGATGGCACGTAATTGTTCGCGTGTTAATTGCTGGGGCCGTACTGTCTGCAGAGGCTCTAATGAGCTATGGCTGATCTGACTGATTATTTTTCTTTGGGAGGAAGACGGTATTGTCCCACCCACGAGACAATACCGCGCTGTCTGGGCCCGGCACTCAGAGGTCTGACTGACTGTGAGGTTGGGAGGAGCCCGCCCGCTCAGGCCTGCGGTCCCCCTCCCGGCACCCCAACTCAGGCGCATGAATCTGGGGTCAGTAGGTGGGACCCTCTTTTCCTGTCCTCTCTGTGAGTTGGGGTCAGAGGGCCCATCTGAGTCCTGGCTATGCCCCTGGCCAGCTGTGCCGCCTTGCCCAAATCTCTCCCCGTCTCTGAGCCCCAGCACTTTGCGAACTGTGAAGTGTGCAGTGGAAGGAAGGGATTACTGTTACTGAGGCAATAATAACAACGGCCTGAGTTGCCCCGTATGCACTGTCTGTGGGAGAATATGGAGCAGTGATGTGGCTCACGGGCATGATCTGATGTCCAGGGACAAAAATTCCTCCTGGTGAGGGTACTCAGGAGCCCCAGGTGATGGACATCTGTCCTTATCTCACTATCTGGGCTCTCAGAAGATGGGGAGCTAGGAGGAAGTGGGGGGGGGGTGGGTGGGTGGCTCTTGGGCCTCCGGGCTTCCCTGAAAGTGCCATCTGCTACAAGGAAAGTGAGACTTAAAGATTTCACAGGCAGTAACTAACAGAGGTGGGGTTTGAACGTTGGTCCGAGGGGCCGCAGAGCCCCGCAGTGCAGCTCTGGGCCAGGAGCCCACTCCTGACTCTCTGCTTCAGTCTTGCTTGCTCTCCCAACCCCTGTTCTTTCTGAGCCCTGCAGCTAAGGCCACGCCTCCAAGCAGCACTAGTCACAGGTCTCAGGTATCCCTGGAAAGCCAGGCCCTGAGCTGGTGGCAGAGAAAAGGGCTCCCCTCTCTGGCCTTAGCATCCTGCTCTGCGAAGTGGTGCCTCTGCCTTCGAGATCTCAGCCTGCATGCCAGGCCCCTATCTCCTTCCTCCCCCCCACAGCTCAGGCATGTACAGGCCCTCCCACTGCCCCCCCCCCCGCCAGCCTTGCAGCTTCACAGGACGATGGGGAGGCAGCTGGGGAATCTGTCCCTGCTGTGCAGTGACATGCCTCTCCTTGGCGAAGGTAGGGTCTTCCTGAAACTCGCCTCGGTCTTATCTGCTGAGGTTTGCCCCAACGTGTCCCAGGAGTAAGCAAAGTTTCAGTGACATGTGCGGTTGGCAGGTGGCGGGGTGATCAATCAGCCCCTTGTCAGCCCCGAGCCTGCTGGCTTTCGTGAGGGTGCCAGAGCAGTGGGGCTGGGGCTGGGGCAGGGAGAGGGGCGGAGGAGGAGTGTCCATTTGGTAGCGACAGCTGCTTGTGCCTTCTGGTCACCTCGGCTGGGACTTGACTCAAGACCCCTGCCCCAGTGCTCAGCCTGTCGCCAAGGGCCCTGCATCCTCTGACCACCAATCCCAGAGACCATGGGGGTCTGTGAGTTGGATGACAGAGAGCAGGGATGGGAACTGAGAACATGCAGCTGGCCAGCTAGGGGTGAGGGTCCTGGGCTGTGGGCAGCAGAGAAGTCTGGCTGAGGGCAGAGCTGGCCCAAGCCGCTCCAGCTGTGGCGTGATGTGACTGTGCTCCCTGCTACTCACTCAATGTGCGCACGGAGTGTAAAAATGAACCTGAAATCCAAGTGTTAAAACTATGGCCTGGGGCGAAACACCACTCGTTCTGAATCATCTCTTTTGTTGCATTAAAAAAAAAAGGAAGGAAAGAAAAGAAAAACTCAACACCAGCCACACCGAGGTGTACAGGCAGCTGTGTTTGTCAGGAATGCAGAAGGAGGTGGCTTCCTTTTAGGGGAGGAGACGTGAACCCACAGCACCCTCCACAGGGCATATAAGGAGCCCCGGGGCGGGGGGGTGACAGGCACAGCACTCTGGTTTCAGGGCAGCCCGTACCTCCCGCCACCATCTCCTGTGCTTTTGCTGAGACCCCAGGGCCTGGCCATGAGCACCGCGTTCCTGCAGGCTTCTTCCTCCACCTTTGGAGGTGGCTCTACCCGGGGGGGCTCCCTCCGGGTTGGCGGAGGAGGCTTTGGTGTGGGGAGTATCTATGGGGGAGGTGGAGGCCGAAGTATCTCAGCTTCTTCTGCAAGGTTTGTCTCCTCGGGGTCAGGAGGGGGCTATGGGGGCGGCACGAGCTTCGGCTTCGGTGGAGGGGCTGGTAGTGGTTTTGGTGGAGGCTTTGGTGGAGGTTTTGGCGGTGGCTTTGGTGACTTTGGTGGTGGTGATGGTGGCCTCCTCTCTGGCAACGAGAAGATCACCATGCAGAACCTCAACGACCGCCTGGCCTCCTACCTGGAAAAGGTGCGTGCCCTGGAGGAGGCCAATGCCGACCTGGAGGTCAAGATTCGAGACTGGTACCAGAAGCAGAGCCCCGCCAGCCCGGAGCGCAACTACAGCCACTACTTCAAGACCATAGAGGAGCTCCGGGACAAGGTGAGCCCTCAAGGGTCAGAGACAGGGGGGTAGGTGGCTGGTGCCCTGCCCCCGTCTCTAACATCAGCGCTCCTGCTGCCTTGAGGAAATCCTTTCCTGCCCAGGCAACAACTGCTAGTGGGTAACCTTGGCAAACATAGGGCCGGGGGAATGCTTTGCAGGTGTGCACGCCGGCATCCATCTGCTCAGCTTGGCAGTGCAGGGCTGATCCTGGGAATCTGGTCAGGACCAGTGGGGGCCAAGGAAGGTGCAGTTACAGAGAGCAATCGCTCTCCCTGAACCACACACCCTGCAGGGCTCTGCCTGTGTCCTTTACTTCTTTTGCAAGAATGATGAGCGCAGCTCCAGGAGCCCTGAGTGCCAGGGCTCCTGGCCACGCCCTCTGCCGTTGTCTTTGGTACCCAAAGCACTGTTGCGATTTAGAAGACCTGGAACTCGTTATGGGCTCTGCAGTCCACTCACTCACCTTATTCCTCACCTGGATGGGTTCCCGCAGCTGTCAGACGCCTTCCTCAGCTGCCCTCCAGGTCCTTCCCACCTGCTGGAATGCCCTGTAGATCCTTGGCCATGTCAAGGCGTGCAGGGGGCCAGCAACTCCGAGCTGTCCAAGGGGAGCTGGTGGAGTCTATCCGAGAGGGCTTTTGTCAGACCCGCCCCATTTGCACCCTGCCCACTGCACTCCTGGCCAGGTAACTGGCCAGCAGTTACCGACAGCAGTCGGAAAGACCAGTCCTGGCTCCTTGGTCTTTTACACCCTGGAGGCAGGGGCAGAACAAGCAGGGGGCACCTGAGACAGGGCTGAAGTCTGCTTCAAGGACCCTACAGACTCCTCTTGATGGTGACAGGGGAGAGATTGTCAGTGTGGGGCGGGCCGGGCAGGGAGAGCAACGGGGAGGAGAGAGGGATCCTCTCCGCACGGGTTCTGTCTCCTGCAGATCCTGGCAGCCACCATCGACAACTCCCGGGTCATCCTGGAGATTGATAACGCCAGGCTGGCTGCAGATGACTTCAGACTCAAGTGCGTTCCTGACACCCTCTCCCCTTCTGCATGCCCCTCTTATCTTGACCTCTCCCCTCCCCCAAATTCAAGCAGCCCAGACCCCTCACCCATCTTTACTTTGGGTTCTCTGTCTATTCCCAGGTACGAGAACGAGCTGGCCCTGCGCCAGAGCGTGGAGGCCGACATCAACGGCCTGCGCAGGGTGCTGGACGAGCTGACCCTGGCCAAGACGGACCTGGAGATGCAGATCGAGAGTCTGAAGGAGGAGCTGGCCTACATGAAGAAGAACCACGAGGAGGTAGGGGTGGTGAGACCAGGGTGGGGCTGCTGGGACCTCCTCACAGTTGTCTTAGTGGTTCAGAAATGCGCCCTACACCTGCCAAAACAGGGATCCCAGGGAGAGGAAGGTGGACTTTTTTCTGGTGACCCAGACCCCTCTGCTTCTCTCAGCCATGGCCATGAGCTCATGCACCGGCCCTACTGCCTTGAGGTCCTCCCCTGGTAGCACCTAGAGAGGAAGAGAGACCCGAGAGCTGAGGGGCCCATGTGATCAAAACTCTCCCTGAGCAGTGGGAAACAGAGGCTGTGTGGGTACAGGGCAGAGCCGAGGTCCCAGAGTGAGTTAGGGGCAGATGAGGAATGGCACATGGGACCCCAGCGTGTCTGCTCTCTCTGCTGCCCTCTGTCACCACCCTGCAGGAGATGAAGGAGTTCGGCAACCAGCTGGCCGGCCAGGTCAACGTGGAGATGGACGCGGCCCCAGGCGTGGACCTGACCCGTGTGCTGGCGGATATGAGGGAGCAGTACGAGGCCATAGCCGAGAAGAACCGCCGTGATGCCGAGGCCTGGTTTTTCAGCAAGGTGAGTCTGACCTCCCAGCCCGCCCTGGCTCCCCAGATCTCCCGGAAGCCCATGGGGCTCACTTCTTCGTGTGTGACCTGCAGACCGAGGAGCTGAACAAGGAGGTGGCTTCCAACACAGAGATGATCCAGACCAGCAAGACGGAGATCACGGACCTGAGACGCACCATGCAGGGGCTGGAGATCGAGCTGCAGTCCCAGCTCAGCATGGTGTGGCCACCCGCCGGACCCCACCCTGCCCTAGTCTACCCCACCCTGTACGGCTGGTTAAGCCTTGTCATTCCCAAGCCCCCAGAGTGGGTCCCTGTGTCCATTCCATGGCTCTCCCCGTGCCCCTGGAATTTCTTTCTAACCTGACGTGGTGTCTATGGATCTGTTGCCCCACCAGAAAGCCGGGCTGGAGAGCTCGCTGGCGGAGACGGAGTGCCGCTATGCCACGCAGCTGCAGCAGATCCAGGGGCTCATCGGCAGCCTGGAGGCCCAGCTGAGCGAGCTGCGCTGCGAGATGGAGGCTCAGAACCAGGAGTACAAGGTCCTGCTGGACATCAAGACGCGGCTGGAGCAGGAGATCGCCACCTACCGCAACCTGCTGGAGGGCCAGGATGCCAGGCAGGGGCGGGGTGCGGCGGGAGGATGAGGGAGGGGCCAGTTGTGGGGGGTGCGGAGAGTCATCCCGGGGTGCATAGGGATGCAGGGAAAGAGAACTGAGTGAGGAGAACGGGCTCTGGATTCTGCACTCTGGTCTTTGGCTGTTACTCTGGGCAGGTCTTGTCACTTCCCTGCACCTGTGGGTCTTCTGTAAGTGAAAGTGATTGGGCTGGTTCCACCCCATGCAGGAGGCAGGTGGGGAGTGATCATAGATCAGGATCGGTCTGCATGAGGCCGGCACGTCTAGACAAGTTTCCGGCCTCTGGAGAAGTCAGATGTGAGGGTGGTGGACGTAAGGGGGCTGGAGAGGACTGCTGAGCTAGCCACCAGAGCCTCCCTTAGAGAGCCTTGAGCTTCTGCCTTTGCTGACATCTGCTTCCCCCTCTTTCAGGATGGCTGGCATTGGCACCAGAGAAGGTAAGAAGGCTTAGCTATTCCTGAGAGGGGAGGGGCGTGGCCGAAGCCACCATTCCACTTTGGAATGGAGAGGAAGGAAAAAGAGGCCGATCACGCCAGGAGGGCAGGGACATGCCCATTGCTGTCGACTCGTCTTTCCCAGTGGGACCTCTATCCACCCCAGTAGATTTGGGGTTGAAGATTTATCGAGAACCTTCCAGGCTGAGCAGGCTCTGAGCAGGGCAGAGCTCCCCAGGCTTCACCTTCACGCACTTACACCGGGATGCCTGGGATTTCTCCTGGTGCACGTGCAATTAAAAGCCCTGCTGCGCTGTTCACTGCAGGGCATACCCACTGCAGCCACCCTCCATCTCTACAATGAGCAATTCAACAGCAGCCTTTCTGGCAGCTCTTGAAAGACCGGCCACTGGCCATTCTCAGGGGTGCTGTCCATTTCTCCTGGAGCTCAGCCAAGGGCCTGGTCCCCCAGGGATGGAAGAGAGCAGGGAGTGTCGCCCACACTAAAACTGCTCCTTCTTTCTAGCCTCCCGGGGAGGTGGCGGTGGCAGCAAACTCCACATCAATGTTGAGGAGTCAGTAGATGGGAAGGTGGTTTCTTCCAGCAAGAGAGAAATCTAAGCGCCCAGCACAGGAGAGTGTCCCTTGGCACACTGTGCCCCCCCGCGCCCCCAGTGGAGGAGTGGCCAGAGGGGCTGGAAAAGCCAACTATTTCTCCCTTGAGCTCCTAGCTCAGGAGGGCTCCTGCCTCCTAGTTTGGAGCTTTGCTTGCTCTCCCTCCCTCCCTCTGCCCTCCAGCTCTGCCTGGCTCCTTCCTGTAACAAGTTCATTTGCACTGTGTCTGTCCATGCAATAAAAAAAAAAAAAAAAAAAAAAGGCTTTTCCTTTTGCAAATATCTCTTGAGAGTGTGTCTGGTTTTTCTGGTTGGGGCCTCTGAGGGGGCCCAGGGCCACACACTGACGTCTCCCCCACCTCGGCCTTTTCCCTGCCAGGTCATAATTCATTCTTTGGGGTGCCCAGGGTGCCCGGGACAAACCCATACTGCCCAGGCCACTTGCTGTGCTAACTCGCTCCATTTGGTGGTCATGGAAACGGGAGGGGGTGGAGAGGGTGGGGGGCGGTGAGGAGGTGGTTTCTGAAAGCAGTTGTGCAAACTTAGCACGACTTGACATGCCGAGTAATGGTTTACTGAACGGTTGCGTGGATTGTACTGGTTCTCCACTGTATGGTTGGCACTGTGCTAAGCACGCCCACCCATGGGTCTCATTTGATACAACTGTGGGTGGTCAGGATCGAATCATCTCATCTTAGAGATGAGATGAGAAACTTAGCGATGGAGAAGTTGGGGAGATGCAGGACCTGCCCAGTGGCCTCGTGGGTGAACAGTAAGCAGCAGGGCTGAGATTGAGCCCCCTGTTTGCATGACTCCATGACTAGGGCTCCTTTTGGGACCTCAGGCTCCGGCCCTTCGAAGTTCATTGCCAGGACCTTCCTCCTTGCCTCTGGCCATCACCACACTTGCTATTTGAACCCCACTCCTCTCTAGCCAGGCACACCTGGCCTCCAGGGCGGCTGAGCCAGCTCCTGTCTCCAGCCCCTGAAGAGCTGGCCTCCATGCCCCTTGAAGCCACTATTTCCTATGCACGAAGCACTGACAGTGCCCAGAGAAAAAGACATCAGCTCCAGGAAGCCCTTCCTGATTTCCCCACAGTTAAATATGAAGCCACACCGATCCCTTTTGCCCTCCTCTGGCCACATCCCGCTCTTGTTCTCCTGACTCCAGCGCCTGCACTCAGGCGTATCAGAACAGTGGCCTCCGTGCACACCTGATTTGTTGCCTCTGATCCGGGACTGGTTCCTCTGCGATTCTTAAGCCCTAGAGAGCGGGCAGGGCATGAGGAAGTGGAGAACTCCGGGTGCGGTGGCTGGGCTGGGTCAGTGGGGAGAGGGAGAACTGGTTTTAGTCCTGCTGGAAAGAGCAGGTTGGGGGTGCCTCTGTTATCCTGGAATCAGATCTTTGGGGGACAGCCAAGCCCTCTGGGAGGGGCCCCTGGGTCTCACTGCATGAAGCTCCTTGCCCAGCAGCCTTGGTTGGAGCAAAGCTTTCTGGGCAAGATTTAATCTCAATTGTGTCCCCTGAGTACACCCTTTGAGACCAGGTTTCCCTGGGGCTGGAGGGAGGAGACAGAACTTACTGAGTGCCCACACTGTGCCAGGCTCCGCGCAGGGCGTTCAGCAGAGGGCTCCTCACTGACTCTCCCCACGGCTTTGCCAAGGCGGATCAGCCTTTTGTGTCGCTTTTCAGAAGAGGAAATGGAGGTTCAAGGAAGTGAAATACCTTGAATACAGTCACACACTAGGAAAGAGTGAACCTGACTCCTTCCCTCTGATTCCATACCCTCGCTTTTCCCTGGATGTCACGAGGGTGACAGGAGATGGGACGCACCTTTCTTTTGCTCTGAAACTCCCTTCTTAACCTGTGTGGGCAGCTCGTTCAAATGTCATGCAGCCACTATGGTCAGAAAGATTGTCCTTGCACCTCAGCTTGGTTTCTCACCCTGTGGCTTAAGCTTATGCTGAAGCCCAAAGCACCAGGTACCCTGTCCCCAACGTCATGGGAACAGCCAGTCTCCTCCCTGAGACCCTCAGGCCCAATGGCCTGGCTATTGCTCCCCACCCTGCCAACCTCTGGGCCCCTGCTGAGAAGTCTGGGGCCTTCTAAGCAGTCAGCAAAGGGTTTTCTCAGCCTTTAGTTTGCAAGACTAACAACCTCTGCAATGGTGCAGAGGGGCAAGGTGGGGCTTGGCCCGCATCCCTGGCTTTGTCTCAGGGCTGGCCCTGGAGCTGGGGGAGAGGGAAGCGGCTTCTCTCTCCCTGGACCATCCACCTATTACTGTTCTCCTCAAGATTCCAAGAGGGGCTGTCAGAGAGGTCCTTGGACTTGACAAGTTCTATTCCCTGCCTGACTCTGGAGTGAGATACTCACACCCAGGGGCAGCTCCTGCCAGGGTGAGCCTTTAAATAGTGTGTGGCAGAGATGGCCCGCCCGCTGCCTGCCCCTGGGCTGAGGTCAGGCTTGGATTCCAGCCAATCTGAGCAGCAGGCCCTGAGCCTCCCTCTTTCCCACAGAGGGAGGGCGGCTTTGGGACCAGGGATTAGGGCCCTGGGCGTAAGTTTTGTTTAGGCTGGGCTTCCCAGAGCCAGCATGGGAGGTGCCCGCTGCCACTCTCTCCCTGAGGACTTTGGCTGGCCCCTGTCCCTCTCTGGGTCTCAGTTTCCCCATCTTGAAATGGAGGAGTCTGGCCAGACACGATGATCTCGAAGGTCTCTGTGAGTTGATGTGCACCCTGGTACCTCGGAGGGGATCCCGTGCTGTGAGACCCGAGACAGCAGGCGGGTCTACTCCATGCGCTGCTGTGTCCGCCAAGCGGGTGCTAAGCGAATACTGTTGAACTAATGCCTGCACGTGCTTCTCCTTTGCTTTTTCCTGCTTTAGACAAGGCTCTGGATGTTCACTAGTATCTTCGGCATGTGCCATCACCTGTCCCTCCACAGGCAGCTGGCAGCACAGGGAGCTGGTAGCTTCTTTTCCCATGAGGTCGGGAGCTGGGGTGACCTCTCCTGTTTGCCACTCCTCAACCGAAGCCAGCAGATAGCGTACCCCTGGAACGGCCCCTCAGGCCTTTGTGGAAAGCCTCCCCGGGCCAGGAGCCGAACGTGGAGGTTTATTAGACAAAGACCTGTCTTCAGGGAATGGGAGACTGAGCAGGGAAACAAGACAGGAATGCCACCAACTGTCACTTGTCTGGTTGTTGTAGGTGCCATGCTGGCTGCAGGGACCAGAGAGAGAGGCAAAGCAATGTGCTGGCGCAGGGCAGAGGCCCAGAGGACTCTCGACCCGGTCATCCCACAGCAATGAGCGGGCACATCCTTTGTGCAGTGGAGGTAAGAGCGGCCGTCTGCCTGCCCACACCTGGGTCAGGTGCTTCTCTAACATGAACTCACCAGATGCCTGGTTTTCAGTAGTAGCCACTGGGGCCCTGAAAGGTCGAGTGACTTTCTCAAGGTCACACAGCCAGTCGAAGGCACCTGCAGAGTTAAAACTCAGGCCCAGCGAATTCAAAGCCTTTGTGGACCTTGCTGGGTTTCTGGGAATCCTTTTATGCCACAAAAAGGATAAAGAGGATATAAAAAAGGATTTTATATGATTATTTTTACTTAAAAATTATTAATTTATTTTTAGAAAAGAAGGGAGGGAGAGAGGGAGAGAAACATCAATGTGGGCACGCCCCCCCACTGGGGACCTGGTCTGCAACCCAGGCATGTGCCCTGACTGGGAATCAAACCAGTGGCCCTTTGGTTCGCAGGCTGGCACTCAATCCACTGAGCCACACCAGTCAGAGCATAAAAAGGTTTTCGGAAAGATGGGTACTGTGGAAGTGAACGGGCCTGAGGCATGAGGCCAGTCTGCAGAAGGCTGCTGGGTGCTGCTGAGTCAAGCAGGTGCTTCTGCGGGCCGGGGCCTGGTCTGCTTTTTGGGAAGGGTCTGCCTTTCAGGAGAGGCCCCTTCCCTGTGGGGGACCTTGAAGCCTTTTGGGGCTGCAGGACCCTTGGAGCCCAGCGAGAGAGGGGTCTGACCCAAGATCCAAACAAGGAACCCCGGATGCGGAGCCTGGGGACACGGTGTAGGCCTCGGCTCTGCAGCCGAGCAATCCGGTGACCATGGACACCCTGGGGACTCAGAAAGGAAAGTGCTCAGGGAAATTTAGAAGTCATTTCAACGTGAGGCCCAGTGAGCTGGGGGCAGTTGAGCTCTAAGTCCAGGCATCTCTTCTTGTGTCCCGCTGCCCTGACCTTGGCCTTCTGGGTCTCAGTTTCCCCTCCTGTGAAATGGGGAAAGGGTGGGAAAGTTCCTACAACAACCGTGCCTCTGACATTAGGCGTCGTGAGGGCCCTCACAAGCCCTGAGGTTTGGGGCTCATGCCGAAAACCCACAGCAGAGAGGCTGGCCCATCAGGCCTCCAGCTGCATGGGCTTTGCCGCTGTGGGAAGCGGAACCGCCCAACAGCCAGGCCTGGCGGGAGGGGAGGGCCCGAGAATGCAGAGGTCAGCAGCAGATACCCCTGTTAGGATAGGGTGGCGCTAACCTGGGCCTGAAAGGGATTCACCCGGCAGTGGTTACAGGCCCAGGCCCTGGGGCCAGAGGCTTAAATCTTGGCTCTGACACAATCAAGTTTGGGCAATGTATTTAACCTCTTTGGGCCTCAGTTTCCTCACCTGAAAAAAACGATATGATAAAAATAGTGGAGCCCTGACCTGTGTGGCTCAGATGGCTGGGTGTGGTCCTGCAAACCGAAAGGTCACCATTTCAGTTCCTGGTCAGGGCACATGCCCGGTCCCCCCCACCCCCTGGTTGGGTGTGTGAGAGAGGCGCCTGGTTGATATTTCTTGCTCACATCCACATTTCTCTCCCTCTCTTCCCCACTCTCTAAAAACAAACAAATAAATACATAAATAAAATCTTTTAAAAAATAGTTGAGTTGTCCTGAGGACCCCCCAAAATCATGCCACTAGAGCGGTCCCCCTGCCCCCACGCTCAGCTTTTTTTTTGTTGTTGTTTTAATACCAAGGAATAAACAGAAAAAAAATATAAGTAGTTTTTATCATTTGTATCCTTCACTTTGCTGCAGGGGAGTCTCGGGGCCTTGGCACAGTCTGGGAAGTCCTGACTAGTGCATCATCGTGCTTCTTGCTGACATGGATGCTGGCTCCTTCCTGAACAGACAGCTCCTCTTCTTTGTCTTTTGTAGAATCAGACATTGCCACCACCTTCTCCAAATAAGACCTTGGAGGCCACAGTGGGTCCTGCTCAGCGTAAGGGTCACATTGTTCAAGAAACGTTAGCCAGGGTTATTTTATTATCTTTTAACTCATGTAGAATGGAACACCCAGAGACCATATGTGGAGTTCACAGCCAGTCTCTAAGACAACATCAGGTGGAGCACAGAGAGCCAGAGGCCAAATTTAAATCTTGACTTCCTGGTGACCTTGGCCAAGTGGCTCGGCCTCCCTGGGCCTCAGCTGCCCCATCTAAAACGTGGGTCAGTAAACATCCTTTCTGGTTCTTGTGTGAACTCAGTGACAGCGTTAAGTGCAGCCTCGTTTCCAAGGGGTGCTCACGAATGCAGCCTGCCCTCTCCTTCCCTGGAAACTTACTGGGCAGGGGCCTGAATTTGATGTGATTCACCAGAAAGCAAAGCAGAGCCCTGGCTGGTGTGGCTCAGTGGACTGAGCACGGGCCTGCGAACCAAAGGGTCGCTGGTTTGATTCCCAGTCAGGGCACATGCCTGAACTGCTGGACAGGCCAGGTCTCCAGTGTGGGGGGCGCACAAGAGGCAACCACACATTGATGTTTCTCTCCCTCCCTCCCTCCGCCTCTGTCTAAAAATAAATAAATGAAATCTTAAAAAAAAAGTATGAGTGAGGAAAGTCCTAGAATTTATTCTATTTAAAAAAAAAAGAAAGCAAAGCAGAAAGCTCAAGACCAGCAAACAGTGCTTCAGCCCAGCCTCTGTCCTACCCCAATTAAAGCTGGACAAGCAGAGGGAAAACTGGGTCCCTGGGGTGGGCTTCTGCCCAGCTTCCCTCAGGAGGGCCAGACACATGGGCCCTGGGGTTCACCCTGGGTCAGAAGACAGTATTCCTGTGTCAAGGCTGCAAGGCCCTGGTGGGGAGGGGAGGGGAGGGGAGGGGATGGGCCATGCCTTGACCCTGTGAGAAACACAGGTCATGGCCACCCCCTGTTTGTACTGCTGGGGCTTTGCAGGATCTCCGGTATTGTCCTCAGAGAGGCGTTGGCCCGAACCTGCTCGGCAGCCCCGGGAGAATGTCACTCCAGGTAGGCAGGTTCCATTAATCACCTATTTGTCAGTTTTGATCCTCTACTGAGAGAGCCAGAGCTCCTGCTTCAGGCTGAATTCAAACCTTTTCAGAGGGAGAGCTGAGCCATCAGTTTGGGGCAGAAGGGCTGGGCCAGGTCAGGGGTCAGCATGAATCCGTGGGCTCACAGTGGTCCTGGAGCACCCACAGCACCGCCTGGCTCTCTCCCTGGTGCTGACGCCCGCTGGGCAGAACGCAGGCCAGCTCCCCTGTCTGCAGAAAACAAAGGGTGAGAAAGCCCTGAGAACCCTCCTCTCTGGTCTTGCTCGCTGACTCAGTTAAGGGGTTTCCAGGGTAACCTCCAACCTGTGCTGCCCCATCCCAGCCTCTGGTCTGGCCCCATCTAGACCCTCTGGCTGGGATAGGCCTGGAGGCTGCTCCTGAGAGCTTGTTCACGGCAGCCCTGGCCTCCTTGGGGGAGCTGGGCCGGGATCTTGAGTCCAGGGTGCTCTATTCTAGGACCTGCAACCTTCTTCTTCTATTCTGGGCTCTGAGGGAGCACCTCAAGGCCCTTTTTTTCCAGGTTGAGTGGTAAGGCTCACTGAGCAGCAGCTGAGTTTCAGCCACTTCTAGAGAGGGACCCTGGCCCCAGGCCCTGAGTCACATTCTCCACTGTGGCCCCTGGCTGAAACACTCACAGGTGGAGACAGATGTCACATGGTGGGGGGCCAGCAATGGCCCTGCGGAGGTGCTGCAGGCCCTCTTTCCAGGCTTGGCTGTGCAGCTAGGGCAGCTGGTGTAAGGGACTCACGAAACACGGGGTAGGTCTGACCCAGGCTTCTCAGCCTTGACACTGTTGACTGTCTGGGTGAGAGAACTCTTTGTTGTGGGGGCTGTCCTGCACACAGTAGGGTATTTAGCAGCACCCTTTGCTGCTGTCCTCCCATTGTGACCACCGAATGTTTCTGAACATTGTCAAGTATCCCCTGGATGGCAAAATAGCCCCAGGGCTGAGAACCTCCGACTTGATCTACGGTGACAGAAGTTGGAATGTGGTTGTCATAGGGGTGTGGGAGGTGGGCAATCAATTGGGAAAGGCACAAGGAACTTTAGGAAGGAGGCTGGAAATTTTCTGGCCAACATATGCTTGCACAGGCAGATGGCGTGCTCACAGAGGTGGCTGTGTGCATGCATAGGCAGACACATGCTTACACAGGCAGACGCACACTTGCACAGGTGGCCGTGTGCTCACACAGGTGGCCGTGTGCTGGCATATGCAGGCACATGCTCACACAGGTGGACACACACTTGCACAGGTGGACACGTGCTTGCACAGCGGACGTGTGCTTATGCAGAAGTGAAAATGCATTAAACTAGACACATGACTTGCACATTTTATTATATGAAAACTATACCTAAGAAATGAGCCTTGGTGTTAGGCAGAACCAGGCCTGGGGTTCAGTCCTGACTCTGCCCTTGAGGTTCAGTGTCCTCAATTGGGGAGAGAATAGTAGGCCCACCTGGCTGGGCTGCTGCAGAGATTAAACTTTCAGTCATTAGTATGAAGTTCTTGGCCCCGTGCCTGCATGTGGTGAGGGGTCTGAGAGTATGTTCTTTTATCACGTACAGGGTCACTTCCTCTTCCCGTGCCTCAGTTTCCCCAGCTGTGTTGGATGGTCCCTAAAGTTCCTTGATATGTGACTTTATCTGATGGTCTTGGAGCCACTTTCTTCTTAGTCTAAACACTTTCAAGGTAGTTGATTCTACGGTGGATTCTCAAGTTTGTCAGTTGCCACAAGCACTGGGGCCGAGGTAGTGCTGGGGTGGATGCAGAACATTCCATTCAGAAGTTTTAGGAATAGAAGGGGGAGGCCAAGGGCTGCGGTGGCCTTGCAGAGCACTGGACCACTTTGCAGCCACCTCTCCCTTCAGAGGAGGTTCCTGCGAAGCCTCTGTGTCTGGGTGCCCATTCCAACATCGGGTGGGGCCAAGAGCCTCTGGGAGCGAGTTCCTGCAGTGGAGAGGTGAAACAGAATTCAGTTGTCAAAGGGTAGTCTCAGGCAGAACACTGTTTCCTCTGAATCATCCCTTTTGTTAGGGATTTAAAAAAAAGCCAGTTCTTCCCCCACCCCCAAAAGGCACAACCCACCTTGGAGAGCAGAGTTAACTGGGCTTGTGGGAAACAAAGAGGCGCAGCTGGCACCGGCCAGAGGGTGGGGAGGGAGGAGAGGGGATGGGACGACTGTCCAACCCCTGTGGAGGGTGTATAAAAAGCACCCACTGGGGAAGAGCCACAGTCCTCAGCTCAGGCCAAGCCAAGCTCCTGCCTGCACCTGCTCTCCATTCGCTCTCATCATGAGCAGCCTCCTGCAAAGCTCCTCTGCCAGCTATGGAGGTGGTTTCGGGGGTGGCTCTTGTCAGCTGGGAGGAGGCCGTAGTGCCTCTGCCTGTTCAAACCGATTTGTCTCTGGAGGATCAGTTGGGGGCTATGGGGGCGGCATGAGCTGCAGCTTCGGTGGAGGGGCTGGTAGTGGTTTTGGTGGAGGCTTTGGAGGTGGCTTTGGTGGGGGTTTCGGCAGCGGCTTTTGTGACTTCAGTGGTGGCAATGGCGGCCTCCTGTCTGGCAATGAGAAGATCACCATGCAGAACCTCAATGACCGCCTGGCCGCCTACCTGGACAAGGTGCGCGCCCTGGAGGAGGCCAATGCCGACCTGGAGGTCAAGATCCGTGACTGGCACCAGAAGCAGAGCCCCGCCAGCCCAGAGCGCGACTACAGCCACTACTATAAGACCATCGAGGAGCTCCGGGACAAGGTGAGACCTTGAATGTCAAGGAGGGTTAACATTCTGTATAGGACAGAGCTGGAAAGACCAGGAAACGTAGTACCCCAGGGGACCAGCAGATGCAGTCTGGGTGGAATTCTTCCATTATTTTATTGTTGTTAGTATTCATGTCAGTGCTTTCATTGCATATACACAAATGGATGGGCATATGGGTAGGATTTTTCCTCTGCTCAGCTGGCGGATCAGTTCTGGTGCAGTGGTGAACCATGTGTAGCTGGGCTGGCTTCCTCCAGACCCAAAGGAGAGGGCTCTCAAGACAGGGGCCTGGAGAGGTTGCTAGTCCGAGGCCGTGGAGAACTGACCAGCCACAGATGTTCTTGGAGGCGTCCTCTCCCTGCAGTGCAGCTCCTGGTCTCCCCTGTCATGACCAGAATGCAGGACACGAATGCTAGAGTAAATTGCAGGGACCCAGCTGGCCCCTCCCTTTACAGAAAAGGAACCCAGGCCCAGTTCACGTTGCCTGAAAGTGTGACGACAGCCAGTCCTGCCCAGGTGTTCTCAGCCCTCCTCCCCAAGCTCCTGGAGACTCCAGTGGCCACCTTCTGTGTTTTGCAGATCCTAGCGGCCACCATCGAAAACAACCGGGTCATCCTGGAGATCGATAATTCTAGGCTGGCTGCGGATGACTTCAGGCTCAAGTTAGTTTATTTTTCTCATTTGCCTTTCCTAGCAGTCTCTTATTTTAGACAAATGCTCATCTGAACGAGGAAATTAGAGCTTCCCAGGAGTGAATGTCTTGGAGAAAAGTCCAGTGCAGAGGTGGTGGTAGTGGTGGGGTGTCTAATATTATCTGCGTTGCTTTTTCAATTAAAAAAAAAATCCTTCAGGTACGAGAACGAGCTGGCCCTGCGCCAGAGCGTGGAGGCCGACATCAACGGCCTGCGCAGGGTGCTGGACGAGCTGACCCTGGCCAAAACGGACCTGGAGATGCAGATTGAGAGTCTGACTGAGGAGCTGGCCTACATGAAGAAGAACCACGAGGAGGTGAGAGAGGCCACGGGGAGCCTAGTGCCGTGGCCAGACTCAACTCTCCTCTGTGAGACCTGGAAGGGCTTTCCAGAACACCCCAGTAGCATCCAGAGACAGGAAAGACAAGGAGCTTCATACCTCTTCCTTTCCCTTCCCCACAGGAGATGAAGGAGCTCAGCAACCAGGTGATAGGCCAGGTCAACGTGGAGATGGACGCCACCCCAGGCATCGACCTGACCCGAGTATTGGCGGAGATGAGGGAGCAGTACGAGGCCATGGCCGAGAGGAACCGCCGTGACGCCGAGGAGTGGTTCCAAAAAAAGGTGCCCGGCGCTCTCACCCCGTGGAGCCAGGGGCTGCCTAGCCTTCCACCCGAGCTTCTGCATCACCTTCTTCCTGCTTGACTTTCAGAGCGCAGAGCTGAACAAGGAGGTGTCGTCCAACACTGCCATGATTCAGACCAGCAAGACGGAGATCACAGAGCTCAGGCGAACGCTCCAGGGCCTGGAGATCGAGCTGCAGTCCCAGCTCAGCATGGTACACCGTCTGCCCCTGGCCAGCGGCCACTCCCGCCAGGTCTCCCCTGGGTCTGCCTCCCCTCGTAACTTGCCTATTGCCTCACCAGAAAGCCGGGCTGGAGAGCACACTGGCAGACACGGAGTGCCGCTACGCCATGCAGCTGGCGCAGATCCAGGAGCTGATTAGCTGTATGGAAGCCCAGCTGAGCGACATGCGTGCAGACACGGAGCGGCAGAACCTGGAGTACCAGCAGCTCATGGACATCAAGACACGGCTGGAGCAGGAGATCGCCACCTACCGCAGCCTGCTTGAGGGCCAGGATGCCAAGTAGGTCCTCACCAGCCTCTCTCTTGGGCAAGCGAATGCAGGACCCTCGATGTCAGAGCAGGCCGTGTCTTAAGGATCAGGCCCTCGGGTCCTGGATGGGAGGGGACCTGACTGAGCTTGAACAGCCTGGGTGAAGATGTGGGGTCAGAGCTCCCCTGTTCTCTTGAGTCAGACTGTGGGGGTATTTCCTCAGCAGGCTGAAGAGTCAATCCCTTGGGACATTCTAATTCAGGCCTCTGAGTTGGACTGGCAGAATAAGGACCATGGAGAGAACATCTCATTCTGGAAAAGTACTCACATCAGCTTGGCCAACAGAGCTAGTGAAATGGCCATGTAACTGCCTTCAGACCAGTTGTGGAGAGCAGCGTGCTTGTGGGCTCAGGGCTGGATGGGTGTGGGACAGAGTGAACCCGAGGGCAGACAAAACTTCCGGCAGATGCTCTGCATTTAGAGCCAATCACCTCTTCTCCTGAGGCCTCAGACAGACAGACAGACAGACCTGGAAGGCATCTGATGCTGCTGCCTGTGGGCTGAGGGCACAGTTAGGTGAACAAGCCCAACTCGGGGGCCCCAGATGACGGTCCGAGGTGTTCCATCCAAGGACAGGAAAGCAGCTGCCGTCAGCGGTCTCTCTATTCATGGCTGCCTCTCTCTTCTCCTCCAGGTTGGCTGGCTTCCCCTCCTCAGGAGGTAAGGACCTACGAGTGGGAGAGGTTCCTGCTCACTGCCCCCAGGGGAGGGGAGGTGGGAGGGAGGCAGTGCTGGACTCCCGGTGTAGGGCCCAGGGCACTCTGGTGAAAGTGGTCATTTGCTCATCTGTTTCCCTTTCAACGTAGATGGCCCTGCCCCAGAGCGCCACTGGGCTGTCTTGGAGAAAGCCGGCTTTGGGGACAATCATACAGAGTCCTTATTAACTAACCCCTCACCTGACCGGCGAGGGGGTTTGGGGCCCTCCTGGGGCCGCTGACCTGGCCTGTGGTGAGGGTCTCCAGGCTGAGCATCTCTTGCCTCCTTGTTGTCCAGCAACCACCAGAACCGGCGCCAGCGCCAGCGCCAGCGCTAGTGCCAGTGCCAGTGGAAGCGCCAGCGCCAGCGGAAGCTCCGGCAGCCCTACTACTGCTCTCCCCTCTTCTGTTCGCCGTACCTAGGACGCTCATCAGTCTTAAATCTGTGTGGAGTCCCCTCCCTGTGTCTTCAGCATCCAGAGGAGGAGAGGACTGAAGTTTCCTGCGAGAGAGAGGGAGGGTCCGCGGGAAGCTGGGTCGCTCTGCTCCCCGTCCCCCATTCTCTAGGGTGGACGTTCCTTACTCTTCTCACCAAATTGGCTTCCTTTTCTCCCTGACCTGGCTGGTCTGATTTCTTAGCTTCTTTGCTAAAAAGAAAAGATAAGTCAATAAAGTTTCCTGCCTTTTTGCAAACGTATTTTTGATTCTGGCCTGTTTTCTGTGGGTGGCACGTGCCAAGACCCCGATTTGGGGCTGTGGGTGGGCAGGTCGCCCCGACAAGCCCAGCCCAGGGAGCTCGCAGTGGGGAAGGCCGCAGACACTTGAGCACGCCGCCAGCACACAGGCGCAGTAATTGCAGACATGGGTGGGTGGGGCACGGGAGGCTCATGGACGAGGGCAGCGAGCAAACAGGGACGACTGGGGCAAAACGGAGCCGTACAGGGGCACGTGAGTAGCACTTCAGAGGGCGTCCAGTAATAAGAGAGCAATGGCTCTAGTGGAGTCAGTTAATGGGGAGACGCAGATGAGAGGTTTGGAGGGCGCTGGGGTGGGATGCAAGGGGCCAGTGCAGGGCTACTTTGGGGAGAAGGGGGCCCAAGACGATTGGTCCAGTTCTGGCCTGCTGCCTCCCTGCTTCCTGCAGAGACGATGGGCACCCAGGCCTTAGTGCCCCCTGGGCCTGCCCCAGGGCTCTGCCACTCCCAACAACCATGGGACTCAATGAGCAACCTGCCCTTCCTCCTGCTCCCCCCCACCCCCCGCCCCCCGCAGGCCTGGCCCTGCTCCCGTGCCTCCTCTGTGGAAGTCCCAGCTCAGGCTCACGGCCTCCTCTCACTCAGCTCACTCCTTACACGGTGACTGGCCTCCTGGACTCTGGTGGTGCGGACACTCTTCTCTTTTTCCTCTTGTCCATGACTGTTTATGAATAAAAGCACTGGCGCTGTGCATTAATGGAGGAGATTCTGAACTAGAGGAGACAGTGACAAAGGGGAAGGTGACACTGTGCCCGCACTCACGCTGCACAGGGCTCCTCTCACGCTTTATTTCTTGTACCTTTGCCATAATGCACGAGCTGGCACCGCTGTACCTGCCGCACACACCTGAAGGCTGAGGCTCAGGCTGGCTCAGTGAGCCGCCCGGCGGGAGAGGCCATGTCCCAGCATGCTTTCCAAGATGGCAGCTGGCCTTCATCAGAGTCAAGCGTTCAGCTCTGGGAACATGGGTGGGGTGGGGGAAAATGCTCTTTCCTAAGCCCCAGTGTTTAGGGGACAAAGATATCAACCACAGAGCATTCTCATGGTGTCCCATGCCTCAGAGCTCTAGAACGAGGCGGCTCCGCACGGCAGGTGCTGCACAAAGGTGGCTAATTGGCGAGTGAGTCTTGGCTGTGAGTCCTGGCTGCTCTGTCACCCTATTTTTTGCCGGCAGCAAAGGGCGCCTCCCTCTCCCCAGGCTCCGCCCAGATGGCCGACCCAGTGCACCTCCAGGCTCCCACGGGGTTGCGTGTCCTGGCTGGGTCCTGCAGGGGGCAGGCTCACTCCAGAAAGCAGGTGAGTTCCTGGAGGGCCACCCTCTGGGACACAGAGTGAAGGGACAGGGCTGTACGCCTGGTTGCAGCCTGGCCTACTCCCAACATGGCCTCGTATTGGGCAGCTGGGCACTGGGGGGAGCAGAGTGTGGCTGGGAAAGAGAAGAGAGAGCTTCCACAGCAAGGCTGTGGTCGGTGGCACTGCCCCCTGTGTCAGCTGCTGGGCCTCTGTCCCTCCCTGCGTTAGCTGGCACCTCTCGGGGGCTCCTGAGGGCCTCCTCCCTGTCGGATGATGTTTCTGAGGTTTGGTGGCTGGAGTGGGGCCGGGTCTGTGGACTGCTTCCCTGTGAGTGGCTCCCTGGGGCACCACAGAGTTGGGAGCAATCAGGAGGGTGGGTGGGGGCTGCAGTTGGGGGCGGAGATGCGGGGGAGTTAACCAAGAACTAGAGTTCACCCGACTGGCCCGTTTTTATAGACAGCCGTAATGACTCTGTGGCTTCTTTCATCCCGAAATCTCAGGGCAGGTTGAAAGTGGAGTCCCTCGTGTAAAGCGTGGGTAATGACAACCTGGAGCCCACAGCCTGGGGTGCAGACACGCTGAGAAAGCCACTGGGCCCCGGCCCCTGTAAATGCAGATCACAGAACCCGATCAAACGGGGAACGTTGCTTTGTGGTTCAGTTAAGTGGTACCTGAACCAAGGGGATGCGGGAGACGGAGGTACCAGCTTCTTTCTGCCTGTGGGCCTGGCTGTGCATCTCCCACAAACCACATGTTCTCTAAGCACACCAGGGACAGCAGCGGCAGCCCTGGAATTCTCCATAAAAGCTGGGTGGGGGGAGCCAGGCCCTGAGTGCACCCGAGCAGGAGGCCCTGGGCTCTTCCAGATGGGAGCTGTCAGCCAGCGCAGCCGCTCAGGAAGAGCCGCACAGGGTCAGGAAGGCAGAGCTTGGTTGAGAAGACCACGGAGGTATGGCTTAAGGCTGGGGTCGGGTGGCTCTCTGGGTCTCCCCCATGGCAAGAGCAGTTTGCTGCCGAATCCCGAAGCCCTGGGCAATTCCCCAAACCGTAGTCTGGGGGAGAGAAAATACCTTTGTATTGTGGGGGAAATGAGAGTGCCGGGGGCAATTCTGGCCTGGTACAGGGGGCGTTCTGAGGCCTTCTCCGGGTAAGGTCAAGGCTCATGGGGACTCAGGACCATGCACAGAGCAGCACATGGGAAGCTGGGTCCCTGGGGTGCCCTGCAGACCCCAAAGCCTGGGGAGTAACTCCTATTCAGAGCCATGGCCCACTCGTCAGCTCTCCTGAGGCCTCCGAGCAGGGGCTCTGGGCTCTGTAGACAGGGTTGGGTACAGACCTCCTTGGTCACCTACTGTGTGTCCAGCCCGTCCTGAGCTTGGTGAGGTCTGGTGACAGCAGGAGGTAGGCAGAGGTTTGGGGCACAGGCTGGGGGCATAAGAAATGGAGCAGAAAGGGACTTGCTGAATCTTGCCTAGGAAGATCTGAGTCACCCTCCCGGAGGCAGTTGCCATCAAGGTGGAATGTCACAGAGGTGGCCAGGACAAGAGTCAGGACAACTCAGCACTGTCTGTGTCCCACTCGCTGGACCTGTGAGGGCAAAAATGGCAGCCACTCAGAACAGAGAATAAAGGGCAGAAAGGGGAGATTTTCCAAGGGAAGCCAGATATACCTGTCCCCAAGACCAGTCAGTCTTGGGGACAGGCCACGGGGCAAGGAAGGAAGGAACAGCTGTGTCTCGTTTGCCAAGGTTCTCACTGAGGACTGCCAGGTAAAATGCAAGACGCCCAGTTAAATCGGAATCGCAAACAGACAATGAATCATTTTTTTATAGTAGTGTGTCCCAAACACTGCCTGGATTTTGGGGTGACTAAATCTGGCCCCCTTAGCCTTAGTGTGTCCACGAGCACTTCTGGGTCTCCCCCCACTGAAGCCGAGTAAGCCAGGCCTTCCTCTACCTTTCCAACGAATGAAATTGGTAGCTTAAAATGTCTTAATTGAAGTTTTTCACCCCCACGATGTTTTCTTCCACGTGGGGTACCTGCTACTGTGTGTCTGCACTGGCACCCCACATCAGCGGGCAGTTGTTCAGCCACAAGCTGTTGATGTGGTTATTTGACACAGAATAGAGAGAAACTGCCTTTCTGGGCGGGGCCGGGAATCTCAGGCGCTTTGTCACTGGAACTAATTGTTACAAGGAAAAAGCAGTAGGGTGGGTGTGGGGCAGTGAGATCAGTGTGGGTCTCCCCTTTCCTGGGTGACTAGCTGGGTGGCACCTGACGGCGTTAAGACATGGGATCAGCATTGTTTAGATGCCTGTGACGGGTGGGGAATTCTGTGGGGACATCAAAGGTGGGACAGGCAGCAGGACACGACTGGGAAGAGGAAGTCTACGCCAGCAGGACACTAAGAGAGGCAGCCATGGACTTCCTGAATGATCTTAGTCCCCTTGGTGCCCAGTGTGACTCGGCTGCTCCGTGGTCCACTGTCTGCTTCCTCCAATGCATTTGGGGCGGTATGGTGTGGTGGTGGCCGGCACTCTCTGACCACCGCCCAGAGAAGCAGGTTAAGGGGCACACTGCTCAGAGAACCCATTTCCTCCTTGCGCTTGCGGTGACAGGCTGTGCCTGGTGCCCTCCGCATTGGAGGGCCTGTTCAGAGCCGGGCAGGAGACTCAGGTTTGATTTTTCATCTCTTTTTGCTCGTGGAGAACCTTGGCTTTCAGATGGAAGCTTATTTAAGGATGGAGACTTCTTTTTTACCAAAGAAGGAGCTACAAACTCAGTGGTTGACTTTGAACTCGGTGGCCTTCCACGGTGGGCTTGGGAAGAGCCAGGGTGCTTTCTGCTCCTGTGGCAGCACCTCCTGAAACCGGGGGTGAGTGGGCAGAGAGCACCTGTCAGCCCCGTGGCCCTGAAACCAGCACCTGTACTTGAATGGGGTGGGAGAGGCGTTTGGAAGCTTGTCAAGGCCAGAGGCCAGACAGAGTCCCGGCTGATGGTCCCTTCAGCCCTGGACATAGCCCCGGCCGCCACTTTTCTCAGCAGCTGTCTTTCCTGGTGCAGCTGGGCCAGGCCTCTGAGTCAGCACCACACGAAACCGGGGTGAGTGGTTTGTGTGCTGGAAACAGTGTTTGGGTCTCAGGCTGCGTGGGCTCCAAGAACAGTGTTGATCTCTGAAACCTGTGACATGAGTTCCTGTTCATCAAGCACATTTCAATATGGCTCCCACACTCCTGGGAATGAGATGTTATGATCTCCATTCCCCTCTTGGGAAAACAGAGGCTCGTATCATGCAGTAGCTTGAACCTAGGTCTTGCCGAGTCCAGGCCCAGGGCCCCTGCCGCCCGGCTCGACATGTTCTGAGCCCCTTCTTCTGCAAAGCCAAGTCCTGGCTCAGGCAGCCAGAGATGTTCTTTTAACCTGGGCGTGGGGTGATGCCTGCTCCAGGGCCTGAGGACACCGTGCCTCAGAATGGGGTCTTCTGGGAGCAGCCTTGGGGGGTGGTCAACGCTGCCCCTCCTGCGGAGGACAGCCAGGAGGAAGCCTGGGCCAGTTTGCGCAGGAAAGAAAACCCCACTGTGTCCTGGAAGGGGACGTATTTCCTCTTTCTTCTGTGGGTCAGTGACAGAGAAGGGATGGTGACTGTGGGAGATGGTGAACGAGGCAGACACATCCAGGTGACTTCTGGCTCTCTCCACAGGAAATGCTGGGCCCCAGATCCTGTAGTGTCCGAGATGCGATGGCCGCAAGCTCGCCATGTCCAGGCCCTTCATGTTCAGACGGGAACCTGGGGCTCAGAGTGGAGGTGGGTCACACGGGGACTTTGGGCAGAGCTTGGCCTGGAGTCCCGGTTCCCTGACCCTTAGCCCAGTGCACTTTTGATTAATGTTGGAAGAAATAATCTCAGAACAGGACCCTATGTTGACATAAAACCTGTTGAACGGGCAGCCTGATTTGCTAAACACAGAACAGGTGGCTTTTCTCTGGGGCTGGATCACCATGACGGGTGGGATGGGCTGTCACCTGCTGCTGTCCAGGGAGATGAGTCCCGGCTCTCTCTGTGGTACAGGTAGAGCAGCTGCTACACTCAGGCCTCCCTCATCCCACAATGGTCCACGCTTCTGCGTAGAAGAGAACAGAGCAGTTCTTCCCGTGAGGCCCCTGCCACACTCGCCTCCAACAGGTGGCCTCGGAGTCTACAACATTGAGAAAGGCAGTGGACTGAGAGCGACTGAAAGACCTCTCTGGCTAGCTTGTCACCTGACCCAGGAGGACCGCGTGCCTCTCCTCAGCCCCAGGGAACGCCTGCATGGACGCTGGCCCACGGTGGCCCTACTGAGCAGCGGCTGAGAGGGGGGACAGCCAGAGCAGCTTAGGGTCTGCTTAGTGAGTTGCCCTGAGAGAAACCTAGAGTCAGCTTCAGATACAGGTTTCACAGTGGAAGGGCTAAAAGAAACGAGAACACCAATTTCAGCCAGAGACTCCGAACAGAGAAGAGCTGTGCCGGGCTCACGGTAGAGGCTGCCTGCGGGGCGAGTGCGCTGTGTCACAAATGAGGTAAACTGAGGCACACTGAACACTGAGAAGGCCCCACAGTAACCGAGAGACTCTACACTGGTTGTCCTAGAAAACAAAGGGGGCACTTAGAGGAGGCCTGGTGAGAGCTCCGGTCCCTGTCCTCATAGTCCAACGGGTCTCCACTGAAGGTCGTTTGCCCCCAGGGGATATTTGGCAATGCCTAATGATATTATTGGTTGTCACCACCAGGGGAGGGAATTGTTACTGACACCTGGTTGTAGAGTCAGGGGTGCTGCCAACATTTTATGATGCACAAGAAGCCCCCACAAGAGAAAAACACATGGTCTGTTTGTCAACAGGGCCAAGGCTGAGACACCCTGGGATGGCCCCGCCCAAGTCCCCACCAGCCGTGCAGGGCAGAGGGGCCGCTCAGAGGCGCCGAGGCCAGGGCAGCCGGGGCTCTGAGGACCCTCTGCCCGGCTCTGGCTCCCAGGAGGAGCTCACCAGGCAGCTCTCGGGCATCCTGTCCAGGTGCCCACTGCACTGGGGGAGGTGCTGTGCACCACAGCCAAGCCTCCTGAGTAATTTCAGAGAGAAGCTTATAAAGCATTTTAAGAGGTTGGTAAATTACCACTCCAGACGCACATAAATGCTTCCATAAATTCCGGCCTTGCGAAGCAAGTCCGTGTGGGAGAGGAGGGACGGCGGCCCGCGCCTTCGGGGAGCCGCGTGGGGAGGCAGAGGACCGCACTTCCCTCTGCTCCTTAATCCTCGGGCTTCTCCTTCTAGCTTGCTTCCCTGTCTGGCAGTGCTTTGTTTGTTCTGCTTATTCCTTTCCTATCCAGAGAGGCTTCACTGAGCGTCTCTGTATGCAGTTCAGGGACTGGGGGGTGGGCAGAGCAGGCCATTTGGGGTCCTGATTCTACCCTCCTAGGTTTAGAGAACTGGGGGCCACAGAGAGGCCTGCTCTCCAAAGCAGCCCCACTTTCAGGCTCACTCCCATGGTGCTTTGCTGGCCACAGCCATAAATGACCAATGGAGACTGTTCGCTTAGACTAACCAACTTCTCTATAGCACCCAGTGGTTTTCGAAACACTTTTACTCCTGACTTTCGATCAGTGTGTAGTAGGCGGGGCAGGTTGTCGATCTCTACGGTCACGATGAAGACACAGAGGAGGCCAGACAGGCGGGGACGTGGTCACAGCTCATCCGCAGAGCCAGGCTTTGAGCTTTGGTCTCCCATCCCTAAATTCTGAGTGGTGGCACTTGACCTTGGTTGTGTGGGGGACGAGAATGCGGGATTTGGGGCCTGCGAGCCCCGGTTGCAGCGCCAGGCTCTTTGCTCACTGCCTGTTTACCTGAAGCAAGACTTGATGTATTTATTTTCTAACCATTCTGAGCGTCATCTCCACACTGGGAAGATGGAGACACTGTTGGCCACATCCTGAGACTGTTGTGAAGTGTAATTGAAGTAATTACATAGATGCGCCAGGGATGTTAGTTTTCTCTGCTCCTTTTTCACTATCTCTGTGGCCCGGACCCAGGGCAGCAGCTGTGAGGGTGGGGTCATGGATGACGGTGACAAATGGACAGATCGGGCTCCTTAAGGGAAGACACGCCAACAGGGCAGGAACCCAGTGTCATTTGTGAGGCCACTCCCAATTTATAGGATCTGGTGCAAAGTCTTTGAAGAGGTAATAAAATTCATATTCTGTTACAGAGAGGCAACAGTGGAGAGTCCTGACTTAGCAAACCAAATTGGACATTTTTTTTTTCTTTTTCTTTACAAGGCGGGGAATCCTGGACGGGTAGCAGAATTTGTGTTCTTATGAGATTAGCTTTCCGGGCTAGGAATAGATTTCCCAAGAGTAACAGGACAACACCCCACGAAGTGGGTATATAAGCACCCCAGAAAGGCCTGCAGAACACAGTGCCCCAGCTCTTGGCTCAGCTGTGACATTTCCTTGCTGGCATCATGGCTACCCAGCTCTGCTCCCCCATCTTCTCTTCAGGGTCTGTCAAGGGCCTCTGCGGCTCGGCAGCTGGCACTTCTCGGGTGTCCGCTGCCTGCTCCATGGGCTCCTTCCGGGCTCCCAGTCTTGCTGGTGCTGCGGGATCTGCCTCTACTGGCAGGATGGGCTTCTCCAGCCCTGGGAGCTGCTCCTACCTGTCCTCTGGGTGTGCCCCCTCTGGCTTTGCTGGGACTGGGTCCTGGTTCTGCGAGGGCTCCTTCAATGGCAGCGAGAAGGAGACCATGCAGTTCCTGAACGATCGTCTGGCCAACTACCTGGAGAAGGTGCGGCAGCTGGAGCGGGAGAATGCGGAGCTGGAGTGCCGCATCCGGGAGTGGTACGAGACCCAGATCCCGTACATCTGCCCAGACTACCAGTCCTACTTCAAGACCATCGAGGAGCTGCAGCAGAAGGTAACGGGGGCCTGGCCCCCGTCTAGCCAGGCAGCCCAGCCCCTGAAGGGGTCTGTCCCACTTCAAAGGACTACAGATGAAACTATAGCTCTGAGGGAATTCTCATATCTTCCTCTTTGGGGTCTTGATGTCCTGGGGGCACCAGACCTCTCTGGGCTGGTAACCTGTGGCCAGCCCTTTCTCTCCTCCTCTCTCTGTCTCAGCTACACGAAGGTCAATAACATGCATTGAGCCTCTATTGGACACGCTCCTCTCTTTGGCTTATTTACTCCTCATCTCAGAGAGATGGGCATTCCTGGACCCATTTAACAGATGAGGAAGTTGAATTTTAGGGAGGTTCAGCAACTTGCCCAAGATCACACAGCCTGCTGGTGCCGGTTGCAGAGCCCGACTCCAGCTTGGTCCAGTTCTCTCTGGTCACCCTAGTGCTTCCTACCAGGCCACTCTGAGAGCTACAGATGTCAGGACCCATGGCCACTGACACCCCTCCTATGACTGACACTCCCTCCATACCTGGGCTCAGGGCTCAGGGCTCAGGGCTCAGGGCCAGAGATGCTGAAGGTGCTGGTGGCACTCGGAGGTGTGGCCTCTGTGAGCTGAGCTACCCCATCCCAGCCACCCCTATGCTGCTGGGTCTTCTCCAGCTCACAGGGTACCCCTTGCTTCCCAGATCCTGCTGACCAAGGCTGAGAATGCCAGGCTGGTCCTGCAAATTGACAATGCCAAGCTGGCTACCGATGACTTTCGGACCAAGTAAGTGGACCTGGTTGGGGAGGTTTCTGAGTGGTTCCCTTCTTTCTGTCTCCTGCCCTTGGGAGCTGGCGAGGTGGCTGTGAGGCCAGAGGAAGCTGCAAGTGGAGCATTGCATGCAGCATTGGCTCCGGATCCCTTCTGGGTCAAGGGAAAGGCCTCTGTGCTGCTGACCCCGAATCAGCCCTGCAGCTGGATGGCAGGGCAGGGGGCCCTCCCTGTGCGTGGCCCCTTTGCCGCAGTCTCGGCAGGACTCCGTGTGTGCAGGTACGAGACGGAGCTGGGCCTGCGGCAGCTGGTGGAGGCCGACACCAACGGCCTGCGCAGGATGCTGGACGAGCTGACCCTGTGCAGGGCCGACCTGGAGGCCCAGGTGGAGTCCCTGAAGGAGGAGCTGCTCTGCCTCAAGAAGAACCACGAGGAGGTGAGGCTGGTGCCACGCAACCTCCCAGTGTTTCCTGTCCCACAGGGAGTCTTGGGCAAAACAGTGTGACAACCACCTCCACAGTGACTCCAGCTGACATTCGTTCATAGCTTACTGGTGCCAGGAACTACGTGAAGCACTTTACCTTTCAGTTCATCCCCACAATAATCCCAGGAGGGGTGTACTAATGATAAGCTTCATTCTACAGACAAGAAAACCGAGGCACAGAGAGGTTAAATCACTTGCCCAAGGTCACACAGATCCCACACTGCTGCCCATAACACCGAATCTCCATTTGAGCTGCAGTGCCTGCTAACAATTCCGTTTGCCTGGTACTTGCATCCTCCCAACTCTCTGAGGAGGGAAGCACAAGTCCATGAGGAGACTGAGGCTCAGAGAGGTTCAGTGTCCTGTTTAATGTCACACAGCTAACAAACGAGGGAGGGAGGTTTGAGTGCCGCTCACCCGAAACCCCATCCAGCACCCTTTTTGCATCTTATGCCTTCTCGGCTGCTGTTTTCAGGAAGTCAGCACACTGCGGTGTCAGCTCGGGGACCGGCTGAACGTGGAGGTGGATGCCGCCCCCCCTGTGGATCTCAACAAGATCCTGGATGAGATGAGGTGCCAGTACGAGGCCCTGGTGGAGAATAACCGCAGAGACGTGGAGGCCTGGTTCAACACCCAGGTGGGCTGGGGGCAGCCCAGCAAGGCCAGCTCCTGTGGTGGGGTTACCCTTGACCGTCGCTTCACTTGGTCTGACCCTGCTCCGGGTACTCTCCTGTTTCTCAGACCCAGGAGCTGAACCAGCAGGTGGTATCCAGCTCTGAGCAGCTGCAGTGCTGCCAGACAGAGATCATCGAGCTGAGACGTAACGTCAACGCCCTGGAGATCGAGCTGCAGGCCCAGCATAGCATGGTGAGTGGCCCCTGCTGGAGGGGCCGGCCACCATTTGTGGCAGGCAGACTCCCTGACCCTCCAGCCTCAGCACTTGGATCCCCATGGGTGCGGTCATGGGCATGTGCCGCATCCCAGGGCTGTGGGTGTCTGGGCGGGGTGCCCTCCCACGGGCAGCACCCTCTTTCCCGCTGCAGCGGAACTCCCTGGAGTCCACCCTGGCGGAGACCGAGGCCCGCTACGGCTCCCAGCTGGCCCAGATGCAGTGCCTGATCAGCAACGTGGAGGCCCAGCTGGCCGAGATTCGCTGTGATCTGGAGCGGCAGAACCAAGAGTACCAGGTGCTGCTGGACGTCAAGGCCCGGCTGGAATCGGAGATCGCCACCTACCGCCGCCTGCTGGAGGGAGAAGACTGCAAGTGAGTGGCCGTGGCCCTGGGGAGCCAGGCTTGGGGAAAGGGCTCGTCACTCAGTGCTGTGCTGGCGGCATCAGCCCCTAAGTGGCTGTTACAGGTGAAGGGGGACTGCTCCAGAGCCTCTCAAGAGAGATTCCTCCCAGCCCTGGACTTTAGCGTTCACAGGGGGACAGGCCACTCCAAACATCGTTTTAGCTGGGAGTTTCTAGTCCTCATCCCTGCAGCCCTCGGGGATGTCCCAGGCACGGTCTGAGGCCCTTGTCGTCATCCCCCACCTGCCTCACGTTTGGTCCCCTCAACCTGTTTAACTTGATGTCAGTGCGATGCCCTGGTACCACACACACAACCTGAAATGATCTCATTTCCGCAGGCTTCCTGCCCACCCCTGTGCCGCAGAATGCAAGCCTGCCGTTAGGGTTCCTTACGTCTCCAGCGTGTCCTGCGCCCCGGCTCCCCAGGTCAGCACCCAGATTCGAACCATCAAGGATGAGATCAGAGACGGGAAAGGCATGTCCTCCAGGGAGCACATGAAGGCCTGCCAGCTGTAGTGGGCGGCCCAGCCCGCCGGGCGCACCTGGGCCCACAGGACGGAGGACGCCCCTGTGGCTCCCAGCTCCAAACGACCCTGCTTCCCTAGAGAGGCTCCCCGCTGAGCACATTTTTCTACCAAAATACTTCTTATATTGTGTTTCTGAGCTGCACTGCTTTTATGCATGCAAAGTAGTTTTCCCTGGAAATTTACCCAATAAAGTGTTCTTCCGGCATAGCAAACACGAGTCCATCTATTCTCATGTGGTTAGTGAGTGGGGGCGTTTGATCAGGGCCGCACTGAAGTCGTGAGTTTTGGTTTCAGCTCTGCCTTCTCGGGCTCCGGGTGATGGGAAGGGACAGGGTGATTAAACATATTTAGTAACAGGGACACCTCAGTCCCTGCTCCACCAGATCAGACACTCAGCCAATCCCAGTGGGTGCCGGCCACCGGGGGTGACCCCAGAAGAGGCATGGGTTCCCAGGCCAGTCCTCCTCAGTAGCCCCGCCTGGATCTGTCTCCTTTTCCTTTAGCTTCTCCCTTTACCCTGCTCACCTGCCCTCACACCTGACACTGGGACAGTCCCAGAGAGGGGGTTCCGGGACCAGCCAGAGAGAGGCAAACCCCAGGCTGCCAGCCTGGGCCAGCCACCCCAGGGAGGGACGTTGGGTGACCTTGGGGTGGATCCATGTCCCCAATACTGGGTACAAAGCTGAAGTGAGAGGTGGTGGGGACAGTGCAGTGGAGGGGGGTCAGACACGGAACCTCACAATGGGGTAGAGTCCAGAGTGCCCCGGATTCTACAGGTGAAGCCGTGCCCACCTGGGCATTGAGCCAAAACGTGCCAGGCCCCGCACCCCTCTGATCAGAGGAGCGTGGCCCGTGAGAAGTCCAGGGCCCTCATGCCTCTTCAGTTGAGAACACAGGCCCAGAGAGGGCAGTGACTCCTGCGGGCCACACAGAGGTGAGAGCGGCAGTCCGTCGCTGAGCTACGCAGCCTCCACCTCGGCTGCTCTTCCCGGCACGCAGATCCTCAGCCCTCTCTCCGCGTCTGGCTCTGTGCCTGTATCTGTCTCTTCTTTTTCTGCCTCTGGAAACTTACTCGAGCCCTAGACCTTTGTGGGAAAGAGGTGGCTGTGACTGATGTCACTGTGAATTTGGTGCTCAGCCAGAGGTGCAGCAAGCACACCTCGGTTCTCAGGGGGAGGTGCGTGCGGGCAGACAGGAGCACCCTGCACCGAGCCTGGGCCTGTGTTCGGCAGCAGGCGCCCAGTCACGCCATATGCCCTCTCTGGCGTCGGCTGGCTCACCTGGGAAATGGGGCTGTAGGAGGCTCAACATGTGCACAGCACCCAGGAAGTAGCTGTGAGCATGTGTAAATGAAGAGCTCCTGGGTGGCACGTGGAAAGGGGGAGCCCCCACCCTGTGGGCTGGAGTTCTGTGCTTGGTTACCCGGCAGGGCATGGGTGGGTCCTGCGCTGTTAGCCAGCAGCACCCTCGGAGGTGGGTGCTGAACTTGAAGGCCCAGGCCTCAGAGGGCCTGCTTGGCTTGGGGGCAGGAGGGCCCTTCCATCGGGTCTCACTCTCCTGCTGCCCTGCTCCTGCTCTGGGGCCTGCGGTCTGCAGTCCCTGGCTCGTGCCTGAGGCTCAGGAGATGAGAGGCAGGCAGCTGGGCACACAGAGTGCAACACCCCCATTTGGTTCGCTGGTTGTGGGAGCAGCCAGGGTTTGGGGAATGGGCTGAGCCTTCTGTTGTGGCTGCAGCTCGAGCAGCCTGGGTACTGTGTCTGAGCAGGCAGACGACCACACGGGGTTGTGACCTGACAGATAATCACACCGTCACCTCCTCGCACCACACACGCAGTGTATTTCTGCGTTCACTCTGTGGTTTACAGAGTGCATTTGCAGCCTCATCTCATGCACGCTCACAGGCGCTGTATCTATGGAGCTTTGTCTAGCCTTCTCTTAACTTGTTTAGAGCACCTGTGCTGGTTAAGGAACCCCTCTTCCTACTCTCAACCTCACAGACACCCTCAACGGAGTTCCAGTTTAAATCACTAACCAGTGTGCATGCCAGAAGTGAACACTCGTGTGGACCAGACATTAACACAGCGAGCGAGCGGCAGAATTCCATCAGCAGATGTGCACTGGGTGCTCCAAGCGTGGAAAACCCAGGGCTAATGCAGGGGCCCCTTAGGGAGAAGCAGGCGAGGAGAAGCAGCTGTAGATCACCCCACGCATGACCACACAGCACCAGGGTTGGCAGGTGGGGGTGAGGGCAGGCTGCCAGGTCCCCGGGAGGGGCAGAGATCACTGAGGGCTGGGACATTCAGGAAAGGCTTAGGGAACATTTAGAATTGATGGGCACCTTGGTGGGCGGGCAGAAGCAGGAGGAAGGGGGGCGAAGGGCATCTGAGAGCATGGCCAAGTGGGATGTTCTGGGGACAGCACAGACCCCACCTGAGCAGAGTGGGAAGTCTTACCGGGAAAGTTATTAGAATGCTTGCCAATAATGTTAGTTCTTGCTGATAAGGAATTCTAGGTAATTATTTTGTTCTATTAAAAAGAATACTAAGAAAGGATGAAAATAGACCAGAACAATTTACAGGATAATTCATAGCTTTAAGAACATCACTTATATGTCTTATAAAATAATCTAAAAAACTTATTAGAAACTTTCAGCCGCGCCTTTCATGCTGACGCCTCCCTTTGGGCAGAATGGCTTCGGGCCCAGGGAACGCTTCGCTCTCTGCCAAAGGGGCTGATAGTCCGAGCAGGTGCCGTTTGCCACACAGAGACGCCTAGTCCCCTTTCATCACCAAGTCTCACTTTCCTCATCTACAAGAGTAAGGATGATAAGACTGACTTTGGAAGCATCTTTCTCTCTCAGCTCTCTACCCACGTCTTCTCTCCTTTCATCGTTCCCTCCCTTTCTGTCCTCCCTTCCTCTCAAAATCCTTTCTTTGCTTCCTTAGTACCATTCACAATGGGCTAAAGCATCCATTCATTCATTCTGAGACATCCAGAAGCCCAGCATTGTGTTTGACACTATAGAGGTTTCATATTCATTTATTTTTAAAGATTTTATTCATTTATCTTTAGAGGGGAAGGGAAGGAGAGAGGGAGAGAAATATCAATGTACGGTTGCCTCTCGTGCGTCCCCTGCTGGGAACTGGCCTGCAACCCAGGCATGGGCTCTGACTGGGAATTGAACTGTGATCCTTTGGTTTGCAGGCCCGCGCTCAATCCACTGAGCTACGCCAGCCAGGGCACTGTAGAGGTTTCAATAGCAGTACCAGGTCAGTCTTCACCCGCAGGAACTCACAGTCTTCCTTGGAGGTCAGGCCTGAAACACAAGACAATTAGAGGATACCAGTGACCGGAGGGCCAACAGATCAGCCGCAAGTCTCTGCCTCGAGTGTCTGGAGCTGGCAGGGTACAGCAGGGCTGAGCAGGGGGCAGGCTCCTGGAACATCCCAGGCCTGCTCATTCCTCTCTCACATGGGGATACAGATGACGCCTATCTCATGAGACTGGTGTAAGGAGCGCATGAGAATGCCTGGAGAGCTCAGTGAGGAGCTTGGCAGGTGCTAAGTGCTCGACCAGTGGAGGCTGGTGCCCTTGGCCTTGTTATTACCAGGGCTGTGTGGGGAGAGGGATCCCGTCCAGGGAGCACAGGTGTGGAGCCCTGCCTGGGAACCCACGAGAACCCTGGGGCTGTATAAACAGACCGTGGCTTCCCGGCCTCCCCTGCTCTCGGTTCTCTGGGCTCCAGGGTGGCTGCGGGAGGCTGCGGGGCTTGGGTGGAGCCCTGTACTCGCCTGGGTGGGAAGCACAGACACGCAAGGAGGTGCAGCCAGGTTCTCAGCTGCATCCTTGTGCCAGGCATGGGTTTCCAGGGAGGAAAGGCTGAGGGAGCCAATGGGGGCCAGGGAAGCTGGTCACGCCAGGCCCCCAGGTGTGGGATGGGCATGGTGACTCATGGAAGCTCTGTGTTTGAGGGCCCCCGACATGTACCTGGCCCGTGGGGTGGTGGCCTATGTGCTCAGAGACTCTACGCACTCCCTAGCGACAGCTGTTTTATATCACCGGTGTGACTATAACAAGACTCCACCCATGTGGGGACGAGCGGTCATGGCAGCTGTCCTTCCTGAGCTGGTACCACGGGCAGGTGCCATTCTAGAGGCTTCATGCTCACACAGCCCTCAGAGCAGCCCTAGGAAGAAGGCACTATTATCCTCTTCTCAGTTATGGAGGAGGAGCAGGAGGAAAGAGAAGAGGAAGAGGAGGAGAGAGAGAAGTTTAGTCACACAGCCTGTACGTGGTGGGGCTGGGACTCAAACCCACAGAGGTCGCAGGTAACCACGATGCTGTGCTCCCTCCCCTGGGACACCGGGGGCTGCTGGCCACCCCCTTGTGGAGCCCACCCCATCCTGTCCTCCTCTCCTTTCTCCACGGAGCCTGACCACCTCTGCAGCCCAGGACGAGAGTCAGCAGCAGCGGCGGAGGCTGCTGGTGTAGTGGGCAGGGCCAAACTAGACTTGGACTGGCATCTTGGTTCTGCCTGTCCCTGGGTGGTGGTCTCGGTCGCCTCGGCTTCAAGGTGGGAAAAACGAGCCCGGGCTCCCAGGGCAACGGGGGAATTACGTGAGACCTTCATGGGAAAGCGCTAAGCGCCCGCCCGGGGGCTGCTGGTGCGCAGCTCACAGTCCTCCTTACGGAAAAGACAACAATACAAGTGACTGGAAGGGTGAGCGGGACCCCAGCTCGCAGGGCGGAACAGAAGGCAAATCCCGTTGGCCGACCTGGTGAGACCCCCCCCGCAGCCACACCTGCCCTCTGGTTCAGCTCTCAGCCCCTCTTCCAGGCCCCACTAGCTTGGCGGGTGGGATTTTCTGGGATCATAACCCACCCTTGTCAAGCTTTCTGGGCACTAGTCCCGACAACTCCTGTAGCAGAGCTAAAACTCTGAAGGCCAGGCTCTCTGTGCCTTTCTGAGGGGGCCTGGGAGTCAGGAACACGCCCCCCGGCCCCCGACAGCCAGAAGGAAAGCGTCTCCACCTCTCAGCTGGGCCTGGGAAGACAGAGCTTCCTATCTGTGGAGGGGCCGGCGGGCCGGTCCCCAGGGAGCCGAGCTCGTGTCACTTTGGCTGAAGCTGAGGCTGCACGAGCAGAAGGGACCTCCTGTTGAGGGAGGCAGTGGGATGTGGCCACTGAGGCTGTGCTGTGTCCAGGGCGACCAAACGAACCATTTCCCCCCGGGGCCTGAGGGCTTTCCAGGGACACGAAGCTTTCGGCACTGAACCCAGAACAATCCTGGGGAGACCGTAGTGGCTGGGTGCCCCGGCCCGTTCTCCTGAGCCTCTGTGTCTCCTTGGCCTTGAGGCCCTGCTTTCCTGTAACAACCAGGCTTGCTCTTCCGACCCGAGGCCTCCTCTACTCCCTCGGGCCCATAAAAGAAGACAATGCTGGAGAAAGTCAAGGCCGTGGCAGGACGCCCACACCTCTTCACGAGGCCAAGGGCTGGGCCCTGATCACAGGCCCCTTTGAAGGCCCCACAGAGACTTGGTCTTCCCAGCAACAGGGGGTGGTGGAGACGAGTCTCCACGCAGCCGCCAGTCCAACGGGGCTCCTTTTTTACAAGGCCGGGAAGTGTTCACAAAGCTAAATAACAGGTTAACGAGGAGGTATCATAGAAAGTGGTATTAACTTTACGAGGAGAAAACACTTTGTCTGGCCAAGGCCGACGCCCACTGGGGCAGAGATATAAGCCCCGGTGAGGAGCTGGACTTTTGCACTGGGGGGCGGGTAGCCAGCCTTGAAGGTCTGTCACTTGTGTCCTGGCTGCTGAGGTCATGGCTTCCAAATGCCTCAAGGCCAGCTTTTCCTCAGGGTCTCTCAAGGGCCCGGGAGGGGGCTACGGGGGCTCCGCACGAGTGTCCACCATGTACTCCAGCAGCTCTTGCAAGCTCCCCAGCCTCTCCCGGGGGGCCCGGAGCTTCTCCACGTGCTCAGCGGGGCTGGGCAGGAGCAGCTACAGGGCTGCCAGCTGCCTCCCTTCTCTCTGTCTCCCGTCTGGAGGCTTCGCCACCAGCTACAGTGTAAGCGGGGGCTGGTTTGGGGAGGGCATCCTCACTGGCAGCGAGAAGGAGACCATGCAGTTCCTGAACGACCGCCTGGCCAGCTACCTGGAGAAGGTGCGGCAGCTGGAGCAGGAGAACGCCAGCCTGGAGAGCCGCATCCGCGAATGGTGTGAGCAGCAGGAGCCCTACCTGTGCCCCGACTACCAGTCCTACTTCCGGACCATCGAGGAGCTGCAGAAGAAGGTAAGGGGATTCGAGTGGCGTTGGCTGCCTGGGGGGCTGGTGCCACCTGCACTGGGCTGGAAGCCAGGACACCTGTGGTGGTGGCCCTTCTCCCAGGGGGCACTGCAGGGGTCACAGGGCATGTTCACACCGTGGCCTCGTTTGCTTCTCCCAGTAATCTTGTAAGGGAGGCATCGCTAGCCCATTTAATGGATGAGAACACTGAGGCGCAGGCTGGTTCAGTGACTTGTTTAAAGTGGTCCACCTGGCAGTGTGTGGAGCCAGAACATGAACATAGGCTCTATGAACTGACTGTGTCACCTTTGGTACCATAGCCCAACTCGTCTCTGCCCACTCCCTCCTCCTCCTTCTCCTTCAAGGTAAGGGGATTGAATTTGATGAGTTTGGTGCAGGTCATGTTTCCTAGACCTAGTCCAGGAAAGGAAAAGCCTGTTAGAAGTTTCCTTCTTGCCCAGCCCCCATCTCCTACAAGTCTCAGCTGTCTGCCGAGAAAGGCCATCTACGACCAAGGAATCACAGAGCAATGCCCTTGGTAGTAACCTGCCCAGAGACCCCAGTGGCCTGGGCAAAAGGAAGACAAGAGGGTCTTTCCTGTAGCATCTCCACAACTCCCTCTATTTCAGATTCAGGTCACAGATGTGTTGGAAGGGACCTTAGTAGCATGCCCAGAAGCCCTCATGGGGGCTCAGCTGCTGAGAGCCCAGGGATGGGCACTGCCCTTTGTCCAAAGGAAGCGTATCCAGCTGGGGGCACCCCACCCTCAGAATGTCCTTTCTTTCTCTGAAGTCACTTTCCCTCCTCCAGACTCTGTGCACTAAGGCAGAGAACGCCAGGTTGGTGGTCCAGATCGACAACGCCAAGCTGGCCGCAGATGATTTCAGGACCAAGTGAGTGTCTTGCTCACCTCTCAGGGTCTGGCAGAGCTGGACATTGTCCATGTCTAGACTCAGGGTTTCAGCTTCATTAAGTCCCTGAGGCATTAAGGTGGACACACAGCACCAGGCCAGTCTGGGGTGGGATCTGCCTTAGATACAAAAAGGGAATGTGGCTTTAGGTGTCCTGTATGTGCCTGCCAGGTATGAGACGGAGGTGTCCATGAGGCAGCTGGTGGAGTCGGACATGAACAGCCTGCGCAGGATCCTGGACGATCTGACCCTGTGCAAGTCCGACCTGGAGGCCCAGGTGGAGTCCCTGAAGGAGGAGCTGCTCTGCCTCAAGAAGACCCACGAGGAGGTGAGTGTGGGCCGGGAGGTGAGCACAGGGAGCAGGTAGGTGTGGGGAAGGAGGGAGAGTGAGGCAGCCGGCTGGGAAAGTGAGCACTGACCCCAGTCTGTGCCACAGGAAGTGAACTCTCTGCGCTGCCAGCTTGGCGACCGCCTCAACGTCGAGGTGGACGCCGCTCCGCCTGTCGACCTCAATCGTGTCCTGGATGAAATGAGGTGCCAGTACGAGACCCTGGTGGAGAACAACCGCCGGGACGCTGCCGACTGGTTCAACACCCAGGTGGGCACCTGAGAACAGCCTGTGCAACAGGGACGCCCCGTGGGCCACCCAGGATCGGCTTGCAGCTCTGGACCAAGAAACCTGTGTTGGAGACCCAGCTCCGTTTTGACTTCACCAGGCATCTTGGGCAGGTTGCTGTCCTCTAAGCAAGGAAGTCCTCAAGTGTAAAATGAATGGTTTGGCCTGGGTGATCTGGAAGGTCCTTCTTGGCTCATGACCCTAAGTGGCCTCTGTTAGACCTCTGCAGTTGTGTCCTCAGTCATCCTGACCAGGTCCTGGGTATGTACGTTTCAGACCGAGGAGCTGAACCAGCAGGTGGTGTCCAGCTCAGAGCAGCTGCAGACCTGCCAGGCGCAGATCATCGAGCTGAGACGCACGGTCAATGGCCTGGAGATTGAGCTGCAGGCCCAGCAGAGCATGGTGAGTCCCGAGGCTGCTGGGGACCAAGCCTCGCTGCATGTGAAACCTCCAACTTCCATGTTCTGACCACAGAAGGCAGGCTCTAGTGGTTCAAGTTCTGGAGTACCTGAGATTTTCTATGTAGGGCCCAGCCCCCATTCACAAATGTCCAGTGGTGAAAGACAGGAGGCCTGTAGCTACCGACATGTCCAGGCAGCTGCTCCTGTATTTGCAGAAGCAGATTCTTTCTGAGTTATTCAGAGATATTATTCATAGATTTACACTCTCTAGACCAAGATGGCTACGGGGGCTAATTGGTGCATCTCAAGCAAGAAGTCTGACTGTGGTTTGCTTTAGAAGAAAGTGATTTTCTGTTCTTGGATTCTGAGGCTACACTGAGACTCAGATGGATTAGGTGTATCTTCCTTGCTCCTCCTCCCATCTCCAAACTCCTGTTTCTCTATGCAATCCTTGCTTTTACAGAGAGATGCTTTGGAATCCACCCTGGCAGAGACTGAGGCCCGCTACAGCGCCCAGCTGACCCAGATGCAATGCATGATCACCAACGTGGAGGCCCAGCTGGCCGAGATCCGGGCTGACCTGGAGCGGCAGAACCAGGAGTACCAGGTGCTGCTGGACGTCCGGGCGCGGCTGGAGGGCGAGATCGCCACGTACCGGGGCCTGCTGGAGAGCGAGGACTGCAAGTGAGTATCCCTGCACTCTCTTACCTCCTGGGTACAATATACAATGTTCTGGGAGGCAGCACAGGGCCTGGGCAGAGCCCAGCATTCAGAGTCAGGAGCCTTGGGTTTTAGTTCTGGTCTTATTACAAATTCAGCACACGAACCTGGCAAGTCCTTTGTCTCCCTGGGCCTCTTGTTTTCCTTTTGGTGAAATGAGAGGGGCAGGACTAAGTGATTTTTAAGGTGATCTGAGTTATTAAAAACAGCAACTGGAGAAGCATACTGATCTGCTCTTTTTCTTTCTCTTAGGCTCCCCTGTAACCCATGTGCTCCTGAGCCCTCGCCCCCCAAGTCATGCCTCCCCTGTCTCCCTGCAGCCTCCTGTGGCCCCGGTGCAGCCCGCACCACCTGCAGCCCCCGCCCCCTTTGTGTGCCCTGCCCAGGAGGCCGGTTCTAAGAGTGACTGGTCCAGAAAGTCAAGGCCATTGTCTCCAGGGCTTGGGCTTGGCCACTACTGAACCCTAACCCTAAAGCCCAATCCCTTCTCTTTGTGCAGAGCCCAGGGCCTGGCCCCGAGTGGCCTCGCTGCAAACACATGCCATAAAGTTTCTCAGAGCCTGTCACTAAGGCTGGCCGTGCCCGAAGGCTGCGACTCCTCATCATTTCAAAGGGGGCTGGGGGGCCTCTGTTCTCAGGCTGCCTCTTGGGTCAAGATTTTCTTCTGGGTGCTGTTTGAGTGGGTTCTGAAATGCAATGGAGGGCTCCAGAACAATAAAGTGCATTTGCTCTGGCTCGAGATGCCTAAGTAGCACCGTTCAGGATCGTCAGCGTGTGTCTCTGCTGGGCGAGATGGGTGACTCCTGGGCAGATGAATGGGGTATGTTTGACCACGTATGATGCTGGGGACGACAGGGTCCCAATGCTCCTTGTTGGGGTGGGTAGAGGTCTGTAGTGGGGCTTTTGCTAAGCTTTCCTGGTGAAGACCTTTCTCCAAGAGTCCCATGTGGTGACAGATGTTACCAAGCCCCTCCTACCATTCAGTATATGTGGTCACCCTGGGGTCCCAGAGGATGGATAAACCTGGGACCAGTACAATGGGAAGCACCTTGGGGCCACTTTATTAGCTCACGTCTGTGGTTCTCAAAGAGCAGCCATGTGAAGTCCCACACCAGTGTGCTTTTAGGAGTATGTTTACACCACCCCCACTCTCTATTGCAGCCCCCTTCACTCAGCCTGCCTGTCCAGCAAACCCCCTGAACACCCACACTCCATCAGAGTCAGGAGATATGAGAGGGAGCGGCCATCGTGACTTCCGCTCAGAACCCACTCAAACCCAGAGATACTCGTCCTTAGGAGGCTCATGGTGTGCTTGTGTGCCCTCGACACCTGATAAGGCACAGGTGCTTTTGGGTACCAAGGCATCTCAGCATAAAAGTGGGTGTTGCCCCACATCCTGACCCAAAAGGTCTCACCTGTGTCCAGAATGTTCCCTTCACTCCACCCTACTCCAAACAGACAGTGGCAAACATCAAGTCCCATCAGTCCCGATGGGAAATGCAGGATGATGGTGAGACTTTCTGAGATGGAAAGGAAGGCTGGTTGTCCCCAGATGGCTGTGGGCTCTAAGATGCCAAGAACACATGCAAAGGAGCTTCAGTGGTGTTGAGAGTTGTTACAACATCCAGGATGGAAAACAGATTGGGGAAGGTGCTAGGTAACCCTAGGACCCCACCTCTTAGGGGTGTTCCGTGTAGTTCACCTTGATTCAGCTTTAGAATCCTCCCTTTTCCAACCCCCTGTACAAAAAGGAGGCCCGGGGCTTTGGCTTCTCCCAGCCCTCTCATCCCTGTCGCTCAGCATCACCTCCAATTTGAGCTTCTTGGAATGCCTTGGCTAGTTCAGCGGAGGCCCAGCCACCCAAAGAGGTTGGTGGTCTCAGGATCATGCAGTTCATTCAACATACCCCCCACTGAGCACCTTCGGGCCAGTTGGTGAGTTAGGTGCTTAGGGCAGGACTGACCCTTGTCAGAGGGAGGTCTGGGGATGGGCAGGGAGGAGCCCACTCTCTGCCTCTTTTCCTCCCTAACTCGGTGGTGGGAGGCCAGCCGAAGGGGGTTGTGGTGTTAGAAATGATGAACAAGGGCTCCCGACATGGGTCAGACTGGCCTGAGCTCACTGCTCGGTTCCACCCACTGCCTGGGAGACCTTCTGCAGGGGCAGGTCTCAGTTTCGTCATCAGTAGACGAGAACGTGGTGTTGACTGTGTTGTCAGGTCCCTCCGGCTATGCCAAGCTCATGCTGAGTGTTTGAAAACTGGTCAATGTGTGGAGTTGCTATTCTAGCTGGACGCCTGGATTGCTCTGGCAGTGGGCATCTATCCTTCCCTGTCTAGGGTTTCATTTCTGAGGTCTCCTTCCAAGCAGCAACATCCAGGGCAAACCAGGCCAGACAAAGTGAATAAGTAGTTACATGACTTTTTAGCTAATTCTGACTCGGAGCAAAGTCAGTGGGAGAAGCCACAGCCAGTAAGCGGTAACGCATGTTCTGTAGAATTCAGGGGCCTGTGTTAACAGTTTTACATAAGCCACACTCTTCCTCTTTACCGTGTTCTTTGTCATGCAAGTCCCTTCCAAATCCATGCTAACTCCCTCCAAGATGGAGGTAGCCAGGTCCTGCCTTGAAATACTATCTACATTATTTGCTTGGGCTTTTTAATTGTAAACTGTTTGCATTTGGCCAGAGGTCCTCAGCCCTGGCTGTACATTGGAAGGACCTGGAGAGCTTTAAAGTACACAGATGACTGATCTGAAATCCTGAAATCCTGACTTCAGTTGGTCTGGATTATGGCCTGGTGTTTGGGTGTTTAAAAGCTCTCCACGTGGTTGCAAGGTACAGCCAGGGTTGAGGGCGCTTTTGGCAAGACAGCTGAAGGGGGGCTCAGGGCAGCTCTGGTGTGGACCTCATATGACCTGGTCCCCACAGTGTACTTTTGACTGTTCTTGGTTTTGGCTTCCCCGCCCCCTCCTTCAATTTCAAACATCTGTACTGAATTTTTAATTGCAGCTATCATATATTTAATTCCAAAGAGCTATTTTTAAAAATATATTTTATTGATTATGCCATTACAGTTGTCCCATTTCCCACCCTTCATTCCACTCCATCCTGCACAGCCCCTTTCCCCCACATTCCCCCACCTTTAGTTCATGTCCATGTGTCATAAGTTCTTTAGCTTCTACATTTCCCACACTACTCTTGCCCTCTGCCTGTCTATTTTCTCCCCACTGTCTATGCTACTTATTCTCTATACCTTCTTCCCTCTTCTCCTCCCACTCCCCTGTTGCTAACCCTCCATGTGATCTTCATTTCTATGGTTCTGCTCCTGACCTAGCTGTCAGCTTAGTTTGATGTTGTTTTAGGTGTGATTGTTAACTGAGTTTGCTGTCCTTTCACTGTTCATATTTTTATATTCTGTTTCTTAGATAAATCCCTTTATCTGCACTTTATCTGCCCTTCAATTCTAAATGAAAGCTTTGCTGGATAGAACAATCTTGGATGTAGGTCTTTGGATTTCATGACTTGGAATACTTCTTTCCAGCCCCTTCTTGCCTGTAAGGTGTCTTTTGAGAAATCAGCTGACAGTGTGATGGGAAGTCCTTTATAGGTGACTATCCCCTTATCTTTTGCTGCCTCTAGGATTCTCTCCTTCATTTTAATCCCGGTTAATGCAATTATGATGTGCCTTGGTGTGTTCCTTTTTGGGTCCACATTTTTTGGGACTCCCTGAGCTTCCTGGACTTCTTGGAAGTCTATTTCCTTTACCAGAATGGGGAAGTTCTCCCTTATTATTTGTTCAAATAAGTTTTCCACTTGTTGCTCTTCCTCTTCCCCTTCTGGTACCCCTATGATTTGGATGTTGAAATGTTTAAAGATGTCCTGGAGGTTCCCAAGCCTCTCCTCATTTTTTTGAATTCTTGTTTCTTCTTTCTTTTCTGTTTGGATGTTTCTTTCTTCCTTCTGGTCCACTCCATTGATTTGAGTCCCAGTTTTTCTTTCCATCACTATTGGTTCCCTGTGCATTGTGCTTCATTTCACTTAGTGTAGTCTTCATTTTTTCATCTCATTTGCAACCAAAAATCAACCAATTCTGTGAGAATCCTGATCACCATATAAGGGGTGATCACCAGGGTGGGGCAACCCAGTCGCAGGGTTGTGACGCTGTATGTGGAGGCGGGGTCAGTGGCAATGGCGCTTGCTTCACTCTCAGATTTCAGTCCCCTCTGCCACTTCCCACAAGCAAATTGGCCCCTTCTGGTGCTGATTCCCAGGTGGGTGGTCTTGTATCCATTCTAGGACCCTGTGGGTCTCTCCAACAAACTCTTCGGTGAGGCTGGAAGTCTCTCCCGGCACCTCAACTCTCACAAGTTTTTCTAATCAGTGCTTTTAGACTTTATTTCTCTGCGCTGGGGCTCTGGGTTGCGTGGTCTGTCTCGCTGCCTGTTTTCCGCCTGGTTTATCTGTGCATGACTGTGTGTCCACAGTCAGCCAGCTGCCTTGGGCCCTCACTGGGTTCCCTCATTGCCACCCCACGCCTGGGATCTGCTAACCGCTGCCTGCGCACCTGGGTCGGTCTGGCTGCTTTTTCCTGCCTCAACCTCTCTCTGCCAGCTGACTCTGCCCCTTCTTACCAGTCTGGATGAATGGTTCGTTGTTGTTGGATTCGGTACAGTTCAATTTTCTGTCTGTTCTGGTTGTGTTTTTGTTTCTAAATCTTTGTTGTCCTTAAATTTGGTTTTGTGAGGAGGCACGGTATTTCCACCTATGCCTCCATCTTGGCCAGAAGTCTCCAAAGAGCTATTTTTAAATTTTCTGTTCCTCTTTTATAACACCCAGTTCTTGTTTCAGGGATGTAACTGCTATACTTATACACATAGGTTATAACAAATATACACACATATATCATAACAGATTGTTTTAGAGCCTGCATTATTTTTGTTTTCCCCTAAATTCCTCTTCATTGTTTTGTTTGCTTGCTTTGTCTGTTTTTAATGTTGGGAAACTTCAAATGTCTAGTGACTCTTCTGCTCATATTTAATGACCAGGCGCCAAATGGAAACCGATGGAAGTTTCCATGTGTATGAATACATGGGCAAACTGGCTGTTTGGATGGTAGAACTTCCTCAATTTGGTTTTCGCAGGTCTTTTCTGTGGGGTCATTCTGTTTTTCTAGAGTGGGGAGAAGGAGGCTGTCTGGGGCCAGGACCTGACATGTGTCCTATCTGCACTTTATTTGTTTAAATGGGTCCTTTAAATAGGTCCTGGCCCTCTTTGGCCCCTGACTCTCACCAGTATTGCTTTCTTGTTTTTCCCCATGTTCTTGGCTTTATCTGCATCACTTTCCCTTCTAAGCCTCCCAGTTTTCCTATTAAATGTATGTGTTCGGTAGTTTGCTTTGGCCTCAGAGAGGCTGGGGTACGGTGGAAAGTCCTTGGATTCAGACAGATCTGGGTGCATCCTCTTGCCCTGGAGTGACCTTCCCCAGCCCCCACGTCTTGTGAAATGTACCCAGCTCAGGCATGTGGGCTGGAACCCTGGTCTGTTGTGGCTTTGAACACTCTGCTTTTCTTTATTGCATTTGAGTAGCATGGACTTTGCTGCAAGATGTCTTGGGGACCATGAGGTGGGACAGTATCACAGTGCACAGTCTCTTAGCACCTTCCTGGTGTCTATCCTTCTAGTCCCTGTCCCCCTCACCTCCCACCCCTTCTTGCTATGACTGTCCTGAGAACTTCAAACTCTCCTCCTCTCTCTTCCTCTCCTGCCTTGCCAGCCAACATAAAGGTACTTGGGGGCCCATCTTTTACCCCCAAAACTTCTTAATGTGTTTTTTCAAGTAAAGATTTATTTTTTCTGTAAGAGAAATTTTGGTGGTATGTGTTAAGATACACAGCTTCTTATACTTCAGCTGTTCTCAAAGCTGCCTGGAGATGTGTTAGACCCGGGTGGCTGGGCCTCACCCTCAGAGTTTCTGCCTCAGCTGGTCTGGGGTGAACTTGAGAAATTGCATTTCTAACACGTTTTTGAGGGATGTTGATGCTGCCACTCTGGAGACCACACTTTGAGAACCATTGCCGCCCCTTATTGCAACACTAATTACCTTCTAGTTTTTTAAGGTGAGGATTAAAGAGGCAAATTAGTGCCGAGCACCCAGCATAGTGCCTGGCATCTGTATGCATTCCATATATGTTGGTTATGATTTGGAAGCCTGGTCTGTTGAGTCTCACGCATTCCATGTAGCTGGGATTGCGTCCATCCCTCTTCCCATCTGATTCCACTGTCTTCCCTTCCAGACAAAGGGACTGGAAATCAAACTGAGAGGTAGTTTAATCTAACCCTTTCAATTTGCATGAGGCCCAGAGAGGCAGAGTGGCTTTCCCAAGGTCACACAGGAAGGTAGAAGATAACATTTCTATCTTGACTTTTCTGAAGCAATAGAAATAGTATATGAAAAATAAGATGAGTGCTTATATTCCAACATTACTTCAAGAAGATTAATAAATACGATGTGTCTGTGTAACACACACATTAAACATGCAGTGTGTGGGCTGGCAAGCATTGCAGGCAAGGGCCGAAAACCACCGGTCCTGCGTGTTGCTCTCTTGAGGAAGGCCCAAGGCTTCTATAGTCGGAGTTGCCTGCTCCCGATGCCCTGGCTTAGCTTGTCCAGGGCTGCAAAGTGTCACTTCTCCAGGGAGCTGGTTCACACGGCCTCCCTTCTCTGAGTCCTGGAGAGGGCCCTCCCTGTCCACCACTGCAGAAGGTGAAGGCAGAGCCTGTCCCAGCCTGGCCAGCCTCAGTCTCAACAAATAATTGACCCTGACCACTCTGTCCATGGAGCAGTGGAAAATGAAGGGGAGGTCTAGAGATAGTCAAGAAAGGGTATCTGCTTCCCAGAGACGTTCATGATGCTGAACTTTTTCTCCACAAGTGGGGCTCTCTCACCTCCCTTTCCCAATAGTGTCCAGCTGAAAAGATTGCCTGTTTCTTAGGCTTGCTGTCTGCATCCTGAGTTTGCTCTCCCCGCCCAGGTATGAATTCTTCACCTGGGTAGGATGATGATTTGTGTCCAGAAGCCTGAGAGGCTGTTTCCTATCTCCTGGGGGTTTGTGCTGCTGCCAGTGCGTTGGTATAGGGCTGTCACCCACACACTTCCTTTTCGAGGGGCCAGGCCTCTTCCCACATTCAAAGGAGCAGCTGCTGCCCCACAGCATGGTGGCCTTTCCCAGGGCCGGGGCGGGTGGGGGCGCAGTGGGCAAGGCCATCGGTGGCATGGGGCCAGGCCACCGTGGTCTCCTGGCAGCTCCACCCTGGTAATGAGGGCCCAGGCGTGCAGGTGAACCTTTGAAGATGTGTCCAGAAGCTTTCCCCTGGTGATCAATGACAGGAGCCCAGAGTCCCGCTTTAGCCAAATGACATGCTTGGCCTCTTTTATGAGGAAAGGAACTCCTTATTGGAAACTAAATGACAAATTAATTGGCAGCTTCCTCTGAGGCTGAGTCTAAACATCAACACCACCCCCTGATGACTTTCTAGTGTAAACCCCCTCACTCCTAGGGTATAAAAGGGCCTGAACAGGATGGGGTCTGTAGGTGTTGGTGTTCTGGCAGCTGCAGCTGAGGAGGAAGGGCCTCCCCAACATGACGTCCACCTGCTCACCTGCCCCTATCAAGAGTGGCGCGCGGCCATCCTCTGTTTGTTCCAACAGCATGAGCTGCCGGCCAGAGCTGTGCCCGAGTTACGTCTGCCAGCCCGTGACCTGTGCGCCTTCTGTCTGCGTGCCCACCACCCACCGGCCGGCCAGCTGCTTCCCCAAGACCTATGTATCCAGTTCCTGCCGACCCAGCAGCTGCTGGCCATCTGGTGCCATCTCCAGCTCCATGGGTACATGCAGCTGGTACTGTGAAGGGACCTTCAATGGCCATGAGAAGGAGACCATGCAGTTTCTGAACGACCGGCTGGCCAACTACCTGGAGAAGGTGCGCCAGCTAGAGCAGGAGAATGCCAACCTGGAGAGCAAGATCCAAGAGGCCTGCCAGTCCCAAGTACCTATCATGTGTCCTGACTACCAGTCTTATTTCAGGACCATTGAGGAGCTCCAGCAGAAGGTGAGGGCAAGTGGTGACTGGTCTCACTGGGAAGGCAGCTGGAATGGCTGCCGTTCCAGATTGGAATCTCACCATTTACTTAGCTACGTGCATGGAAAAGACACTTCCCTGGGGCATAGAATTATCTCATAATTTGAGCATGCAACCAGGGCACTGAATGTGGAAAGAGGCCTGGGATGTGGTGTCAGTGCTACCACAGATTCATGGCATGACTTTGGGAGGTTCCTTCCCTTCCTTAGGCCTTGGTTTTCTCATCTGTGGAATGGGGATAACAATGATCCTTACCTAAAGGGGCTGCCAAGAGGGTTCCATGACTGGATGCAGATAAAGTGCTTAGCAAAGCCCCTGGGACACGGGGCATTTTCAGTAAATTTTAGTGCTTGTTGAGGACCCTTCTCTGTTATAGGAATGACTTCTGACTTCAAGGGATTCTTTCCTTCCCTATTGGTCATTGAATCCAAAATGGGGCATTTGGATTTGTGAAGACCCAGGTGCTTAAACAATAAATCCCATGTCTCCAAAAACCAGCAGTTCACTCAGTACCCACCCCCCACCCCCAGTGTTCCAGGGAAGAGGGGCTTCTGCAGGGATGGATGCAAGATTGCTGAGTCCCACTGGCTCTGTTTTCTTCTCGTTTAAGTTCTTTATCCTTCTCCTTGTCCTGGGCTGACCCCTCTGTGTGCTCTGGCCTGCAGGTCCTATGCACCAAGGCAGAGAATGCCAGGATGGTGGTGCACATTGATAATGCCAAACTGGCTGCCGACGACTTCAGGACCAAGTGAGTCTGGCCAGCGGGCGGGGCTGCCCTCTCTCCCGGGCCTGGCTTCTGGCAGCTTCCCATTGATTTCACAGAGAGTTGGAAGAGCACCAGCAGTTCAAGGTCTCCCCTGAGTTCTCTGTTCATTCTCACCCCTTGTTGCTGACCCTGTCCCCCTGCAGGTATGAGACGGAGCTGGCCCTGCGGCAGCTGGTGGAGGGCGACACCAACAGCCTGCGCAGGGTCCTGGATGAGCTGACCCTGTGCAAGGCCGACCTGGAGGCCCAGGTGGAGTCCCTGAAGGAGGAGCTGCTCTGCCTCAAGAAGAACCATGAGGAGGTGAGCCCTGGAAAGCAGAATGTGGAAAGAACATGGGGTTTGGGGGTCAGAGAGACGTGGGCTGAAATTCCCAGGCCGGCCATGTACTGTTTCTGTGACTGAGCCCCCTCACCTCTACACTGGGGACAGCACTATCGGAAAGGGTCGCTGTGAGAATTAGATGAGAATTGAATGTCCCTTGCTCAGTGCTTAGAAAGGCTGGCAATCCCCTCTCTGCATTTCCTGGACTTGCATGACTGCCAAATGCTTTCTTGCTGCATTGGTTTTTCTCACGGGAGCCGAGTTTCAGGGGAGAATGGTGCGCTGGGGCCCCAGGGGTGTCAGGCTCTGGAACCCGCACCTGTCCGCCTCTGTGAGGTTGGACTGCTGGCACGACCCCCATGTCTTCTACGGGAGAGTTGAACTGTCCGGGTTTCTTCTTTTTTCCTGTCCCCATCCTCATCTTCCTCCTCTCTTCTATTTGCATACAATACATTTAGTCCAAAAGCCTAGGTCAACCCTTTACTTTCTGGCTTTTCCTGGGCACCTGTGTACTGCGACGCCCACTTGAGCTCTGCTGTTTTTGTTTTTTTCCTCCTTCCCTGGGTTGACTCTCAACCTCTTGACTTGGGATTTGAAAGAACAAGTGCCTGTGAATCCTGGCTGGGTTTCTTTAGGCCTAAGTGTAAAGTAACGATCAGTCACTATGTATTTGCCAAGTGCCCCAAGGTGCCTGACTCATCCCACCTAATCAGAGAACTGGCACCTGAACCAGGAAGCCACTAATGAGGCTTATCGCATACTCCAGGGCCTCGGTGACAACTTCTTGTCTTTGACAGCCAAACCTGTGGAGGTGCCTGCGGGAATTTGGCCTTGAACCAAGTGAGGCCAGGCTTCTGCTGCCCCCCTTCCCAGATGAACACAGGCGGGAAGGGTGGACAGGGACACAGGGGCACAGGCTCCCCGTGTTCGCTCAGATGGATTAACAAACCTTGATGCTGCTCTTGGCTTCTGCCAAACGGACAGGAAGTGTGTAGCTGGAGTGCCTCTCCCACGAGGAGGGTGTCCAGCTGGAGTCGGAAGGCCTTTGGGATACTACGGGGCACACCGTGGTCCCCAAAGGGCCCCTTTTAATGTGGAGATCGTCAGCATTTGGTGTCCTATCTTCGCACACCGCCTCAGGGGGTGAGCCTGGATACTGCAGCTTCGCACTTACCTGGGGCCCTTGTTCCTCTTCAGGAAGTCAGCGCCCTCCGAGGCCAGCTTGGGGACCGCCTGAACATTGAGGTGGATGCCGCGCCCCCCGTGGACCTGAACAGGATGCTGGAAGAGATGCGGTGTCAGTACGAGATGGTGGTGGAGACCAACCGCAGGGATGTGGAGCAGTGGTTCAACACGCAGGTGGGCCTCTCGCCGGTGGGCCGGCCCCCCAGTGTCCCCGAGAAGGCACCCCAAGCCTCTTCTGTCTCCCCCATTGCAGATGGAGGAGCTCAACCAGCAGGTGACCACGAGCTCTGAGCAGCTTCAGACCTACCAGTCGGACATCATTGACCTGAGACGAACAGTCAACACGCTGGAGATCGAGCTGCAGGCCCAGCACAGCCTGGTGAGTGCTGCTGGGTGGCCACCCCTTCCCCGGCTTTGGCCCCCGGGTGCCACCGGGTGCAGATGTGGGCATCCGGGAGGGAGGAGGCGGGCCCAGATTCAGCCTCCAAGGATGCGTGCCCAGCTGCCCTCCCCTGGAGGAAGGTTTCTCTCAAGATCCAGCTTGAAGATAAAATGGGCACCTCCAATTGTGCATGGGTCAGGCGGCCACCGTCAAACACGACTCCCCGAGAATGCTTGTTCTCTGCTTAGCCCGCCCTTCCAAACTCATGCTTCTCCACCCTACCTGTGGAGGTTTAAAAAAACCTCATGCCCAGGTTCCTCCCCAGAAGAATGAAATCAGTCTCCGGAGGGGCCTGGGCCTGGGTGTTTTTTCAAAAGCTCCTATATGGTTCTAACATGCAGCCAGGGCTGCAGACCACTGTCGTAAATAATGCCGTAGGGAAGGAGCCTGGTGGGTCTCGGGTCTGAAGCCCGAAGCCAGTCTAAGGTTGGAGAAGGAAGAAGAGATTCAGAATTACACGGGCCTGTGTTCAAACCCTGGTCTGTCACCTACCAGGTGCTTAACCTTGAATAAATCCCTCGACCTTTCTGGGCTTTAATTTCCACAGTGACTTAGGTAGGGAGAGGTCATTCCCAACCCCAAAGAGCAACTGGGCTCTTTCTGGATCTTCCCGAATCTGGCTGTAAAAATTCGATCTGTTCCTCACAGTCTTTCCTTCTGCTTTAGAGGGACTCCCTGGAGAACACACTGACGGAGACTGAGGCCCGCTACAGCGCCCAGCTGGCCCAGATACAGTGCATGATCACCAATGTGGAGGCCCAGCTGGCCGAGATCCGGGCCGACCTGGAGCGGCAGAACCAGGAGTACCAGGTGCTGCTGGACGTCCGGGCCCGGCTGGAGTGTGAGATCAACACGTACCGGGGCCTGCTGGAGAGCGAGGACTGCAGGTGCGTGGGCCTGGCTGAGGGAGGTGTGTGGGAGGGTTGGGGAAGCCATCGGAAGCAACTGGATCTACCCATAAGGGAGAGCTCTGGCTTAGTTAAGAAGTGATTAGGAAGCTGATAAGATCTGAAGAAAGGCAGGTATTCATGCTGCCATCCCTAAACCTGGCCCATTGGAGAGCATTCTGCTCCATTCCTAGTCAACAAACTCCTTCCAAGTGCCCAGCATGTGCCAGGCACCAGGGGCCAGACCAAGAGGGATGAGGATAAGGCATCTGCTCTCAAGTTGTTTCCATCTGTCCAGAGAGGCAGGCAGACAGTTAGGTGGCCACTGGGGTCACGCAGGTGGAGAGGACAAAGGCTGGGACCAGGGAAGTGAGTAGAGAAGGTGAGCAGTGGGTGAATTTGGGCAGCACTGGGGGCAGAACCGGCTGAGCGTGTTGCCCACTCTGCTTCCTCAGTTCCTTCCTGTGCCTTTCTTCCGCAGGTTGCCCTGTAACCCGTGCTCCACGCCCTCGTGTGCCCCCTGCACACCCTCCCCAGCTGTGCCCCACACCGTCTGTGTGCCCCACACCGTCTGTGTGCCTTGTGTGCCCTGTCCCCAGGCCCGCTACTGAAGTCCTTCAGTGCCGGTGAATGCTGGAGGGACCGGAGCGGGGCAGCTGGCGCCTCCGCAGGCTGAGCCTGGCCTCGGTCAAGTGGCCACCCACCGAGAGAGCTGGGCCGGCGTGGCCAGCAAGGAAGCCTGCGAGCAGTGTCTGTCTGCAAGGCCCTCAGAGACTGCGGGGGGTATCCCGGCCCCCAACGCTTAGAAACAACCACTCTCTCCCATGAGCTAATTGTCTCTGCTGATGTTTCCAGTTCTCTGCCATCCCGAGAGCGTGTGTTCTTAGTCAGCTGGCCAATAAAGCCTCATTCAGCGGCGCTGCCAACGTCTTCCTCTATTTGTCGTTTACGATGCTGTCTCTGCCAGCCAATACCACTACTCAGTTGTCATCCAGAGGAATGTGGCTGGATTCTGTACCTCTTTTATGCTCCTCTGCTTCCATAGAGGGTCAAGAGGCATTTCCCAAAAAGGCCCACATGCCAGAAACCAGTTAGGACCAGGCGATTGGTTCAGAGCCAAGTAATAAAAACAGAAAAAGAAAAGGGAGATAATTGTGCCAGGAGCCCAGGCCAGACAACTGTCAATGAGAGTGTTGCTGTGATGGCCCCGCCCCTAAGCCTCGCTGCAGCTGGAGGGGGGTGGGCTCTGCATCAGGCTGGTTAACCCAGGTGAGGGTCCCCTGACACCTTGTCAATGCCCTGTTTAATCCTTGTAACAATCTATGGGAAAGGGACCATTATTTTATTCATTTTACAAATGAGGGAACTGAGACCCAGAGAGGTTAAGACACTGGCTCAAGTTCATGCAGTTAGTAATTGGTGGACCCAGGACTCAAAGACAGGCCTTCAGCCTCCAGAGATGCTCCACCAGTTCACCTACCAAGTCCTCACCGTTTGCAAACTACAGCTGGGTCGAGGGAATACCAACAGTGCAAGTGATCGCCACCATCTAGGCACTTCTTAGTAGAGAGGGAGCTAAGACCAATGCGTGGGCCCCACTCCTTCCTCAATAAGGGCCTGATGACAAATGATAATGAGTAAGAACCGTCCTACCACTTACTGAGCGCTCCTGATGTACCTCGTATTGTGTGGAGTGCACTACACAGATGAACTCGTGTGGTTTTTATGGCCACCTTGCAGGGAAGGAATCGTGCCCATCTTACAGATGGGAGACTGAGGTGCAGAGAATGGTTTTATCAGCTGCAGGCAAGTTACAGGCAAGGAGAAAGATTTGGACCCAGCTTCCACTGTAGCATTATTCTAACCACTATACTACACTGCCAGATTTCTACCTAGAAAGAGTGTGCACACTGACAAAGGCTGGAAGAAAGTGCTGGGGAGAGCAGAGAAGGCTTCATGTAGCTGGTGGTAGCCTTTGAGACTGACCTGAAAGGTCGAAGGGGACGTCTGCAGAGTCAAAGAGAGGTACAGCTGTGTGGGGTCTTCGGGGAAGCCGGGGTCCTGCCTGGGGTCCTGGAGTGGCCCTGCGGCTGGAGCAGCAGGTTCCTGGGCCAGACTGGTGGAAACAAAGCAGAGATGGTAGAAAGGTGTTAGACCGTGGGGGGCCTTGGTTACCCCACAAAGAGCCTGGACTCCTTCCTGAAGGCAGTGGGGGGCTGCTGCAGGGGTGAGGGTGACGCGACAGGCAGGGTGTTTTAGAAAGTTTCCCAAAGGAGTGTGAACAGCGGGGCTGGGAGGCAGCGAGGAAGCTGATGAATAGTGTGGAAGAGGCTGAGGGGGGCCTCAGCTAAGGCAATGACAGTGGCAATGGGAAAATAAGGGAGCAATCGGAGGGACTCAGTGCAGGATTCAACTTGGCAATGGCAGATAAAGAGGAGAAAGCCGGGAACAGGAATCTGGGGCACCCTTTTGAACCTCACCCTCCAAATGCGTACTCTAGTTCTTCCTTAATGAGCTAGGGTGATGTTTTCATTAAGGATCTGCCCTCTGGACCTGCCAAGAAATTATGAGGAATGAATTGGATCCTGAAGCTGCCTGGGGCTGTTTGGACCTGAGTCCACATGTCTGGCAGACAGGGCCATGAGCTTGGCTGGAGACACGGACACGCCGCTTAGCTGGCCGTGGTTCCTGGGTGTGTGTGTGTATGTGTGTGTGTATGTGTGTGTGTAAAATTTCAGTGAGCTGAAATGCCAAAGTACAGGGTCGGGTCAGGGGGCTCTGGCTATCTGGATGTTTTCCCGAGTACAAACCAGCTTCCCTTCAATTCCTGTGCCAAATTTGTCTAGAATGTGCTTAGCTTGACAAACACAAGTGACTGAGCTGAACTAAACCTTTGGTTCTAGAATCCTAGGTCCAGTCTGTCCAATATGGTAGCTACTAACTACACTGGGCTATTGAATGTTTGATTAAATAAAACTAAGTAAAACTGAGAAGTTCGGTTCTGCAGTGGCACCAGCCACATCGGTTCAAGCGCTCAGGGCCTTCGTGTGGTTAGTGGTCCCGTACTGGACAGTACAGACGGGGAATATGTTCACTGTGGTAGAAAGTATGTTGGACGGTGCCATGCTAGGCTGCCAGAGTCGAAAGGGACCTTCCCGGTGAGCGGACCTCGCCTCCCACAGGTCCAGACGGGGAGTCTAGAGGCCCAGGCGGGTGGAAAAATGTGCTCACGGACACACAGCCGACAGGTGGGGATCAGAGCCAAGTGCTCTGATGCCAAGCCTAGCGGGTCTCTCTGAGTTTGTTATGCTTTCTCCAAGCACCAAGGTTTGTTATTCTTTCAGGCTAATAAATATTTCCTCTTTCCCCATCGTTCATGTCCTTGAGAAGAGAGACATTTTCTCTGAGACGCTGCAACTCTTTCCTGGGAGTATAGTTCCCTTTCAAACAACAACGAGCAACCTCCAACCTCAGAATCTCCTCATTCTTTGAACCTTTGGCTCAGGAAGAGCACAGACCTCAGGCTGTGGCCAGAGCTGTGGCGGGAACAATCATTCAGGACTTGCAGGCTGCGAGTCCAGGCCCCTGGACCATGTGCAGACTTCTGCAGGCTCCTTTACCCCAGCGTATGTTGTCCAGCCCAACCTGGCCCTTGTTCCCACACCTGTGTGTCATTCCGACTTGCCAAGACCTGTCTGACCACTCAAACGCCCGTTAAAACTTTTTATGTGAAACCAAGCCCGACAGACCCAGGCCAGGAGTGCTGCCCCCTGCTGGGCACGGACCACGGACCGGCACCACTTTTGGTGTTTGGAAGGTACCTCCAAGCTAGAGACTCCTGAGCTATCCTCCTGCTGAGCCCATCTCTCTTATTTGATGGATGAGGAAGCCGCGGGCATAGACTTTGGGAAATATGTCCACCGGCACCAGGACCTTCTGGAAACTGGGCCCAGTGCTACACATACGGGGGATTCTCAAAGGAACTCCGTCTTCCTATCAAAGCATTTGGCTTTAATTAACCCCGGTTTACAGGAGGGCTCAGACAGGGCTGTGGTACAGTAATAAAACCACGGGCCTATTTGATGTGTGGGAGAAACTCCCACAGGCAGCAGGGTCCTCCTCGAGTGAGACTTGGAAAGAAAGAACCGGGGATTCAAAGGTACAGCTTTCCCTGAGGCCATTAAAGAGCCCGGGACTCATGCCCGCCCCTCATGGTCTGAGAGTGAGGCCCTCTTCTGAGGAGGGAGTGAGGACGCCCTGGGCAGAGTTGCCTCCAGGAATCCTGGCCAGAAGGTGAGGCTCCCAGGAAGAAAGGCCCAGGGGAACCGGACACAGGGACGGGGAGACGGGCGACTGTGGACTGCAACGCACTGAACTGACCCCCGCAAACACACTGGGGGCGCTTTCCCTGCATGATGGAAAAAGGCTGTGCCAGGTGATAACTGGGAGATCATCGACAACAAAACAATTCTCTTGGGGAGTTTCACACGTTTTAGCATACGAGTGCAATAATCTCAATTTCGCTAAACAGAAGGTTCCCGGGATCGCTGGGCGTCTCATTTTTTTGAACCAACAGTTAAGTTTGTTTCCAAACAGTCCTTTCCCTTAGCCAGGAGTAAGTAACCAAGCGCACTGAGGAGCATCTTGCCATGCACGAAACTATCAGTGCCTGGGCTGGAACCCTGATTCCACTGCGACCGTGCCGTGCGAGTCGGGCAGACCCCCAACCCCTGTGTGTCTCAGTCTCCTTTTCTCCTTCGGAAATGGGGGTATTTCCACCTCCTTCCAAGGGTCTGTCGGATAGAATGCACCTGAAAGGCCTATCATGATGCCAGTATGTGGCCAGTGCTTGCTGCAAGGTCGGTTAAGGAAAATCTGCTTTGGCAATAAATGCCCCTGTCTTCTGATTTCCCCCAATGGCCATGGCAGCTGAGTCACTTTTCTGATCCACTTGAAGCTCTAGTTTCAGAAATCACAGCCATAGCGGCAGCAGCAACAACAACAACATACCGGCAGCTTTGCTTTACTCCAAGGTCACAGAACCTCTGGATAGACTTCCGGTCTTGCTCTAAATGCCTCAGTAAAGTGCAGGGTGCACTATCTGAGGCCCTGAGTTCAGTTCTGGAGCCCACCTAGGTGCTGCCCTCCCTCCGGCAGCTCGCAGGGCTGAGTAAAGCTCTCCCCTCCTGCTCTGAGGGATCCCGTTTTCAGGCCTCGTTCTCTGTGCTTTGCTGAGTGGGGGTCAGCAAACCTCTGCTCATAGGTCAAATCCCGTCGCTGCCTGTGTTGGTCAACATCTTTTACTGGAACGCGGCCACACCCATCGCTTTCATATTGCTGTGCCGGCTCTGCCCTATAGGGGCAGAGCTGAGCTGCCTGACAGTGAAGAGACTGGCCCGCAAAGCCTAAGCTATTTACCATTTGGCATTTTAATAGAAAAGGTCTGATGCAGAGGAGGGAGGGCGTGATGGAGTCAGGAGCCCCAGGCCCCAGCCCTGGCCTGTGGCCGACTTGCTCTGTGCCCTGAGGACCTCACAGCCCCTCTCTCCTCTCCAGCTGAAGCAGGAAGGGGGTGCATTGGGGCCCAGAGTTTAGTTCTAACAGTGTAGCACCCCTCATTCTGTGCCCAGTCTCTCTGGGACTCCTGCCCTGAGACCAGAGGACCCCATGCTCAGTGACCTCTACCTCTTTAAGAGGACTGCTGTGTCTTTAAGACCATGGCACTCCAGGGAGACACCAGATGGTCCCTCAGGGAGCAGAATTTCTCAGTGGGGTGTCTTTAAAGAGATAACACAAAAACGTCCCTTTTGGCAACAGAGGGCAGTAACAAGGACCCCAAAAGCAGCCACCTCTCTCTTTTATGAGGTGGGGAGCTCCTTACGGAGACCGAATAACTGACTAATGGTGGCCTGATGACAGTGGACATGAGGACATCATGGGGGAAGCTTGCAGACTGCACCTGGGCCCTCAGTGGGGCGCTACATGGTCTGGGCAGGCCAGCACTCTCGCACTTGAGTGCTTGGCCCCGTAACCAACCTGCAGCTCAGCTTTTGAGGACTATGGCTTCCCACTATAGCAAAAGCTGTTGCTTTTCCAGCCCTGTGAAGTTTGTTTGAAGGCTCTTGGCTCCAGGCAGGCTGTGGCAAGCAGCTGCCATAGGAACTCTGTGCCCAGGGGCTGCCCAGCCTCTAGCACCACGCGGGGCCCACCCGAAAGGGAGTAGCCCATCTAGTAGCCATTTTCCCGGAGCCTGCAGTTCATGGCTAGTCCAGCTGGGCCCTTCTAGCGGTCCCCCAGCTGGTTCCCTCCCAACACAGGCACCTCTGACTGGCTCAGTGAAAGCAGGAAAGAGACCAGGCAGCTCCTCAATGACCAACTACCAGAGGACACAGTAGCTGCAGGAGGGGAATGAGGAGCTGGGGGCTGAGACCCAGCAGTGGAGCAAAAGGCAGCTCCCCAACATGCGCTCCAAGTGCTGCCCCCACTCTGAGAGCATCAAAGAGTGGCCCCAAAAGGTAAGGTGAGGCCTGGAGCTCTGACCTCCATGGCAGGGAGAGAAAGGTGAGTACTGGTGTAAGAGAAATGGAGGGGTTGCCTGGGGTGGGTGGTGACAGTCCATAAATGTTCACGGGGATGCATTGCATTAGCCAGAAATGAACTTGGGTGTCAGATGCCCCACCACCTGGTCCTACACCCGGCTCCATTTGACTGGCACTGCGGCTGATGATTGGGATGAGAGGCCTCTGATCAGAATGTGGGTTCACTCCTTCATGATCCAGATCTGCCTTATTTAAGGACTTGCCAACATTCCTTTGGTAGTGAGTGAGCCTCGGCTATGGGCAAGTTGCTGTTCCAGGCGCTGTTCCAGGCGCTGTGGAGCAGACGCTGCCTAGGGAGTGAAGCTGTGTGCTTTACCTCGGCGTTCAAGGCCCTGTGTCCCAAGCCTCACTTTCTGTAGCTCACGCCTTTCAAATCTTCTTCATACCGCCTGTGCTTCTGCTAACATGCTTGGCCACCCCCATAACACTGCTCACAGTGGTGACGTTATCTTTCCCATCATCGCGCATCCAAATTCCGGCTGGGCTTCCCAGCTGGGTGAGCCGTCACCACCTCCTGGGAGCCTCTCTAGAGGTGACCCCATGGGTTAGCCACCTTGGAACCACCCCAGATGTTCAAATATGCCAGCCCCATATTTGAACACCTCTTATGGCATTTTCACCTCTCTGTTCTGCTCTGGAACCCTGTTCTGGACCAGGTGGTGAGTAGGATGAAGCACCTAACTTCATTTGGGGAAAAAAATGAATCCCATTAGTTTGGTATTTTCTTTTCCATGCTGGTGTTCGGCGGGCGTGCCTGGCCTCTCCATGTGGTGGTTTCCACGGACTCCTTCCTGACTGCTGACAGTCGTGGGCACCGTGTTTCTGATCTCACTGTCAGTTCCACTAGACGGCCAGGCTGGGCGGGGAATTTCCTCCGCATTATCCCTTCGAAGCCGCCCAGCACCCTCCGAGGTGAAGATTACGGTTTCTATTCTATCCAAGAGCAAGTGCACCTTCGTGGAGAGCTTACTAGGTGTCCGAAGTTGGCTGAGCCTGTATGCTCGGCTCCATTCAATCCTTCCAATGGTTCTAAGAGGCAGATAGACCCACTGTTGCCACTTCTCAGACGAAAAGATTTTAAGCTTCAAGGAGTTGGTAGCTGAGCCTAAAGTCACGGAGCTGATAAGCTGCTGAGCTATGACACGGGGGACACTTAACGGCTGTGTGGGTGCCCATGAGGAAGTGGGTGAGGAGGCAAAGCCAGGGCAAGGGGACCAGGCCTGGGGTCACGGGCTTGGCTGTGCAGGCAGGGGCTCGGGCAAGGCGCCTCCCCTTGTCCACCTCACTGCTGCCCGACCCCGCCCCTGGCGGCTCCAGCGCTCCCCTCTCGCACGGATCTATGGCAGAATGAGACGTGGAACCCCAACCCACCCGGGTTTGCGCTGTCATAGAGGTCAGCCTGTTCCGCTGCAGACTTAACTCTAAGACCCGAAACTGTAAAACTCCTACAAGAACACACAAGATAAAGTCTCCTTGACCTGGGTCTCGGCGGTGATTTTTTGGTTACGACGCCTAAAGCACAAACAGCAAAATGAAAAATAAATAAGCAGAGCTACATCAGGCTAAACAGAGAGCATGCCTTTATGTGCAGGGTGGGGTGAAAGTGGGCTTACAGTTATGAGTATGCAAAACACAGAGTTTATTCTGGGATTATCAATTATGGTATTATTCTCCATACAAACAACTGTAAACCTCCTTTTGCCCCACCCTGTATTTATTTATTCTGACAACACTAAGCTTTTAAAAGGGGACGACGGTGAAGATTGGAGACCCTGAAGAGGGAGGCAGCTGACATTTATTAAGTGCCTACTGTGTGCTGGGCATTAGGTTGGCAGGTCTACCCCCCCGGGGGCCTTCGCTCTGAACAGCAGCCCCGAGTGTGAATATTACTGTAATGTTCATGGGGAAGATGAGTGTGTTTCAAGGTTAAGTAACTTGGTTGAGGTTGGGCAGCTCAGAAATTGAGGTTTTTGGCATTTTCCATTTCCGTTGCTGCGAAGTAACAGAAAATGCGAGTGCGGGTCTCTGTCCCCGGCTCCTGGCACAGAACTGCTCAATCCTGTGGAGCTTCCTGGGTGATAGGACAGCCTTTTGTTCTAATGAGGCCACTCCTGGTGGGGTCTGGTCACGAGAAAGACCAAGCTACAGTTAGAAGTTTGGAACTTTCCACCGGCTCCCATGCTCCAGCAAGGGGACTGAAGACTGAGTTCATGATGGAGCACGCCTGTGTGATAAAGTTTCCATAGAAATTCCAGTACCTCCCCCGACGTCTTGCCTTCTGTAGCTCCTCATCTGGCTGTTCATCTGTATCTTTTATTATGTCCTTTTTAGTGAAATGGTGAATGTAAGGAAGTGATCCCCTGAGTTCTATGAACATCTACTAAATTATTGAACCCAAGGAGGGGGTTATGGGAACCCTAATTTACAGCCAGTCAGTCAGAAGTACCAGTGACAACCTGGGAATTGCGATCGGTGTCTGAAGAGGAGAACAGTTTTGTGGGGTTGAGCCCTCAACCTGTGGGATCTGACATGAACTCGAGGCCGATAACGTTAGAATTATAGACATTCAGAGGCGGTCACGGAGAATTGACAGGCTTGGTGTGTGGAAAGCCCATCTATCTGGTGCTGGAAGTACTGTGAGTGTGAGACAAAAGAAGAAAAAAACCAGGGGCGTTTTCTTTAGACAGTTGCAAAGGAAAACTAGTTTCAACTTTGATCTGCTCTTGGGCCACCGAGAGGGTAAAAGAAAATGGTGACAAGTCTAAAGGCCTCGGGGGAGTGTGGCACCACCCACATAGGCCCAGCGTGGGGTTTGTCACAGACGTGTCCCCCGCTCACTGCTGAGGCAGGGACTGTGTCGGGGAGATGCACTTCTAGTGTCCAGAGTATGTCGCAGGAGGCGGGAACATAACACTGATCAGTGAGTAATCATGGGCTGTGGGGCTGCATCGAAGAGACCAGGTGGTAAAAATCTATCTAGTTTGGAAGAAAAGGTGCCTTGTCCATTCATCAAAGCTTCAGGAGCTGCATACCTAGAATAATAACTTGATATGCTCAGGCTCTCCTCCTAAGAGTCTTTATGCTTTTCTTTGGCACTATTTCCTAACACCGAGGACACACGGCAGGAGCAGGCTCTACCCACGGGAGCTGTCTTCGGTCTCTGCACCCATTGCGATGTGTGATGGGTGACGTTCCCGTGCAGAGCACAGGCCCCTGGAGGCTCCCACTCACCGTCCTGCAGCATATATACACGGTTGGCTGCGGGTTAGGCACGATTTTCAGGCACTAGCCTGCAACTCTACACCTTTCCCTCCCAGTGGTTGAGATTCACTCACAGGTAAAACACTGGGTTTGAACATCCAAGACCACAGCTCCTCACTTCCACCTGCAGTAGACTTCCTGCCTCTGGAGAGTGGTGTTTCTAAAGTCGGAATCGGTCCAGAGAACTTCGTGTGTACAGGCTGAAGGGTCCCGTCCATCTCTCACTTTGTCCTCACCACTTCTTGTCAATGAACCTGGCTCATATTTGATCACCAAGGGTCACAGGGACTCTTTTTAAAGGGCTGGGAAGCAAGGATCCTCACCTCAAACTCATCTGAGAAAAATGCAAATCAGTAGAAAGAAGCGACCTTACAAAGGGACATGCAACTTCAGTGTCATTATGCAAAACAGCGTACTCGATAGAAGCCCAGCCAGGACCATTATGGCGCTTCGGCAGAGGGGAGCATCATCCAAACATATAAAGCTTCATCAGTGATGCTACAAAGTAAGAAGTGCTGTTTATGTTGAGATGGAAGAAATCATGGACTTGAGCCGATGAATGAATCCTGCCAGAGAATAAGGCCAAAAGCGGAGTTCTATTTAGCAAGTCAAAAGAAATGACTTTAAAAGTCAAGTTCTCTAGTTCACAGAGAAGCTTGTTGCTATGGATGAGCTGGGGAGAGTAGCAAGGGGGTGTCTGAAGATGAAACCTATGCAGATTGGGAGGTCTCTGAAGGATGGGGTAGCCTGGCCTGGCAGTGTCTTCTAATTATAGTGTCTACAAAGGGTTAATCATTGATGAGCTCTGAGTAACCTTAGGCCAAAGCTGACTGCTAGTTACCTTTCCTTAAAAACCCAATCTGGACAGAGTCAAATTCTGTATTTCTTTTTGATAGAACTCCAGTGGCCTGGGTTTCACCAAGGCACAGCTGGTTTCTATAGAGGTATCTGTCCAGTTTTTGCTCAGTGCTCAAAGCACTAGCAAATACCCATTTTCTTACCATTTTGAGGGGGAGGTCTTACTCCACATTAGGTCTAGGTCAGTCTTAGGAGCCTATCTACCACCTGCTACACATTTTGAGAGGAGACTTTTGAACTCTACCAGTTAGCTATCTTGGTTCCCTGGTTCCGAGAGCTGGTAGGGAGTGGGATGCGGTATAAGAATTTTGGAACTAGAGCTTTCTCCTGGGCATCGCCCTGTGTGGTCCTTGGGGAACCTGCCCTACTGCTTTGGTGCCCTAACATCTGTATTTTCTGAGGCACAAGGAGAAATGACATAGGACGCCAGGTTCTTGCTTTATCTCTTAATTTCAACTATTTGCCCAGTTTGTTGACCTTTTAATCCTTCTTCGTTCTGGCAATGACACAGTTGTTTCCCTGTTGACTTAATAAAACAGTATTAAGTCAAACAGGGGTGGGCTGGTGGTCAAGTTGACGAGAACAAGAACAGGTTCTGGAGTCTGAAGAAACTGAACCTGCTATCAGGCTTGGTCCCTTTACAAGGGCGTTGGTCTTGGGAAAATGACTACACACCTCTGGTTCTAGGTGCCTACTTCTTTCTTTCTCTTATAGAATTAAGATAATAATACACACCTCACAGGGTATGGTGAGAATGATCAGTCCTGGAACACATACATACTGTAGGTGCTCGATAACAGACTTTGGAATCAAAGAAGTAAGGCAGGAGGAGGACCTATAGTGACTCTGGTAACCCAATGTTTGAGTTTCATGGCCAAGTTCTTATTTGGGGTGAAAAAGATTATTGTTCATTTTTGTTTGTTTCTGACTTTCTGAGCTCAGCTTTCTCGGTTCAGGTCAGACGTGGTTTGCAGGGTCACCCTCACACTGATGAGCCTCTCAGACACCCGTGGCCACCCAAGTGGTGGCTGCTTCCCGATGGACTTTACATCAGGTGTGTGGCAGTGCCCTGAATTTCGGATGGGTCAGGAGATGCATGTTGGATGAATGGGCTTACTGAAATCTACCTGCCCTTTCAGTGAGTCTGAAAGGCAAACAACTGGAGAAAGAAAAGATGTAGAACTTACGAATAAACCACATCATAACATCTACTAACCAGGAACCAGGGCAGGGAAGGCTGGTTGAGTCTTAACCCAGAGAGCAGGCCAAGCCCCGGTCAAGGTATAAACATCCAATGGCCAACAGGAATTTTGTCCTTGGGAATAGAGTAAAAACTTCTGATCTCCGGCCATCAGACAACCTGATATCAAAGAGCCAAGAGGCCCCTCAGGTCGTCAGCATTCCTTTAACGAGGTGAGGAACTCCCGATGGTAAACCCAACAGCTGAGTAACAGGGTGACGCTGCAACGACAGGCCGAGGACCAAGGCCGCCAGGTCAAAGCACCGAGCCAACACCCACCTGGCACGGGGTATAAAAGGCCTTGGAGGGAAGGGGGTTCTCAGACTCAGACTCGCGGTCTTTCCAGCTGCTCTGAAACTCCTGTGTAGCCTCCGCCCACACCATGGTTCCCTGCTACGTCAGCTCATGCCAGCCTCTGGACAGCACCAAGACTCCTGGAGACAGAAATTTCTGTGTCCCCCCCACTGACATGGGGGGCCAGCCTGGGGTGGAGGACAAGATTGCCTCCCTGGGCCTCTCGGCCACCCTGGCACATGCCAACCGCGTCCGTGTGGGGATGACCCCTCTGGGCCGACCCAACCTCTGTCTGCCCCAGAGCTGCCACACCGCTTGCCCCTTGCCAGGGACCTGCCACATTCCAGGCAACATAGGAATCTGTGGAGCCTATGGTGAAGGCTCCTTGAATGGGCACGAGAAGGAGACCATGCAGTTCCTGAACGACCGCCTGGCCAACTACCTGCAGAAGGTGCGCCAGCTGGAGCAGGAGAACGCGGAGCTGGAGACCAAGATCCGGGAGTGGAGCAAATGCCACGAGACCACCGTGTGCCCCAACTACCAGTGCTACTTCCGCACCATCGAGGAGCTCCAGCAGAAGGTGAGGTTTGCAGTAGCCTGGGGTGTGCCGGGTCTGAGGGAGGCGGAGGGCATCGCAAGGCAAACACCCCTGTAGGCCCAGAGAGCTTTGGGTTTTTGGGTTTTCTGGAGCAGGAGTGTGGACAGCACGCATAGGGCTGAGCCCGGAGTGTGATGTTTGTGTGTGAACGGTCTTCCTGGTTTTCCCCAGATCCTATGCAGCAAGGCTGAGAACGCCAGGCTGGTTACCCAAATCGACAATGCCAAGCTGGCTGCTGACGACTTTAAAATCAAGTAAGTAAGGGCTGAAGAAGGCCCAAGTGGCTCCCTCCTTCACCTAAGCCCCAGTGTCTAAATGTTTGTTGAATGAGTGGATTACTGTTTGGTTTCTTGCTCCCTAAATTCCTAAATTAAGAAACCTCATAGAAGGTGGAGGAGAACAAACACTAGTAAGCCAACCATGTACAGCACAGCCTAGTATTAATCCTACTTCATTTATTCCCTGAAAGGGAAGACGAGGCTGCCTGAGCTCATTACTCACGAGCAAAGTAAGATTTCAAGAAAAAACTAAATAAGGATAGCCATTGAATTTCACAGATCAGTCGGGACAGGGTCCAGATTTACGTATGAAGAACCTCAGATACCAGACATTTCCACTAAATAAAGGTGAGAGATGACCGCATAGCCCAACGTAACGAATAAGGGAGCAAATCAAGGTCCACTCTCCCCACTGTTGCTTATCCTACGTAACATTAGCTCATACAAGGGTGTGAGCCCTGTACTGAGTCCTAAGATACACGACCTTAGGCAAGTCAGTTAACCTTTCTGAACCACAGCGGCTTCAATGCACAGTGGTAAAAATATAACTGCGTGACTGCTTCACCAGACCACGACCCCTTTGAGAAGAGGGGCTGTGTGTAATTCCTCTCTGAGACCAGGGACTGAGCTCAGCGAACGAATGAGGATGCAAGGTGATGAGGAGGTGGGAGCCGGGGTCGGCCACGAGGGGCTCTGTGGGCGCCTTGTTGACTGCGCCTCTCTTGTGACGAAGGCACGAGAGCGAGCACTCCCTGCGCCTCCTGGTGGAGGCGGACATGTGCGGGCTGCACAAGCTCCTGGATGACCTGAGCCTGGCCAAGGCCGACCTGGAGGCCCAGCAGGAGTCCCTGAAGCAGGAGCAGCTCTGCCTCAGGAGCAACCATGAGCAGGTCTGGTCCTGTGGCTGCAGACTCAGCGGGGAGGACGTTGGGCAGAAAAGGGAGCACTCCCCTCACCCAACCCCATGGCTCTAGGATCAGAACCTGGGCCCATTGGCATCGGGACACTGGGCTGATCGGGGCCTGAGTCGGGCTGACTCTGTGGGATGTGGCAGATTCTTTTCTGAAGGTTTGCCTTGTGCATTTGTTTAGGAAGGTCTCCAAATGGGCTCCTCCCACGGGCCCCAGGAACACTTCCCATTTGTGTGCGTGGGGTCACCCCTCATACTGCTTGTCAGGAGAGGGGCGCAGATGCCCTCTGCTCTGTCAGAAGCCCTTTTCTCACGTAGGGCGTGGGTTCTTCTGTCCCTGCAGGAAGTGAACACGCTGAAGTGCCAGCTGGGAGACAAGCTCAGCATCGAGCTGGACACCGAGCCCTCCGTGGACCTGGGCAGGGTGCTGGAGGAGATGCGGTGCCGGTACGAGGCCATGGTGGAGACCAACCGCCGCGATGTGGAGCAGTGGTTCCAAGCCCAGGTGAGGCGGGGCCACAGAGTGGGGGCCGGGGGAGCCCGGCTTCCATGTGGGTCAGTGAGCTGACCTGTGTTGTCTGACCCACTGTGCTTCAGTCGGAGGGCATCAGCCTGCAGGCCATGTCCTGCTCAGAGGAGCTGCAGTGCTGCCAGTCGGAGATCCTGGAGCTGAGATGCACGGTGAACGCCCTGGAGGTGGAGCGCCAAGCCCAGCACAACCTGGTACGGGTCCTCCTTCACCCTCCCTGCACTCAGTCGTGGCCTGGTGGCGGCACCTCTGAGAAGTCTGCCTAGTTGGTTCCAATAACATTAAGTTAGGGCTCAGTCTGTGTCCCTCCCTCCCTGGTGGAGGTGACTTGCTGGTTTGACCCAGAAAAATGGTTCCTATTAAAAGTGAATTCCACTTCTTCACAATAAGGGGTGAGGGCTCAGGCACTTGCCGTATGAGATTTTACTGGGTTTCTACTTCACATCAAGTACTCGAGATATCAGAGGGTTACATAACACAGTTCAAGCTGGATTTGTTTTGTGTATGTACATACACACGGTCACCCTGACAGCGATTTCTCCAGAGCTCTGGGGATGCTTGGTGACTGCTTAGGCTTAGCCCCCTGCCTGGTGAGTTTGACCCTGATTTTCACTCCTGAACTTTTTGTCCCCTGGGCCTCTCTCCCCACTGCTTCCCACCGCAGAAGGACTGTCTGCAGAACTCCCTGTGCGAGTCCGAGGCCCGCTACGGCACTGAGCTGGCCCAGATGCAGACCCTGATCAGCACCGTGGAGGAGCAGCTGGCCGAGATCCGGGCCGACCTGGAGCGGCAGAACCAGGAGTACCAGGTGCTGCTGGACGTCAAGGCGCGGCTGGAGTGCGAGATCAACACGTACCGGGGCCTGCTGGAGAGCGAGGACTGCAAGTGAGTGTGATCTAGGCAATTTCTGGCCGAGCCAAATTTCTGACTGCCAGATTCCTCAGAGATAGCTGAGGTGCTCGTGGAAGGAGAGCTCATCCTAAGGAACGGGCCTTGCTCGGTGACTCATTTACCATTGCTGGTGTGTGCACACTGTACCATTGATAGACGGTACACAGGTGGTAGCCGGGTCCCTCAGCCACATCCCCCCAGGGGACACCTGGATATGGAAAGCCACAGCTGAGTGTGGAAGAGGGGCTGTGAAGGAGGTTCCCTTGGGCTCCGTGGTTTGTTTGCAGCAGGCCTTTCCTCCACCATTGTGGTCTGAGCTTCTCTGTCCCCACCACTGGGACGCCTCCGTATTTTTCATGTCTAACTCTTCCTTCCCTGTCTCCTGCAGACTGCCCTGCAATCCCTGCTCTACGCCGGCCTCTTGCACCCTCCGTCCCAGCTGTGCCCCGCCGAGCTGTGGGTCTTCCTCAGCCTGTAGAGCCTGCGCTGGGAGCTGATTCTGAGGGTCCGAGTTCCAATGCAGGAGGTTGGAGCTGTTCCCACTGGGGCTGGGCCTGCCCTCCCCTTGCTTGGTCTTCCAGAAGCACTAGACCCGCTGAAGGCCTCTTCACTGAATCCAAGGGCAGCAGATACTTCTAAGTAGTGGCTTCCTGTTTGTGCCTTAGGCTGTTCCCCCCCCCCCCCAATGTTGTATTTTCTTGTCCTTAAACTACTGTTCTTTTTGTCCCAGTCTCTCTTCTGGAATTTTGGTTCCACTCCAGTGCTTTGGAATCTCTTAAAATGTAACTGGGCTCCTGTATTAAATGGTGAATAAACCTCCTTCCTGTATCAAGTGCTCTCCTTCCTGTGTTGTGATAAAGCGCCGTGGCCCTCCAGCCCTCGGGTGGTCCCTGGCCCTGACATGTCACTGTCAGGATCTCTCTGGGGCACTGGGGCCTGAGCCTCGGGATGACTGATATGCCCTTTGCTGACACTGGATGTGCCTTTATCTTGCCCATCGATCCCTGTAGGCTGGAGAAAGGAAGCTGTGTTGGTTGCCAAGTTTGTATTCCTTCAGAACAGCTCAGAACTAACATGTCCCTCCTGTGTTTTTGGCACCTTCAGACCCTTGGTGTTTTGTTCAAGAGCAAAATCAGACAAATTAGAGTTCCAGCCCAGTCAAAGGGAGGTCATGTTGAGAACTGCCTTGGCCAAGGTGCCAAGTTCTTTCTGTCATTTAAACTGGCCCCTTCGGGGAGGCACAGAATTTTCTCCTGCTCTCAGACACAGAGGCCCAGACGGCGCCCTGGAGACAGCTGTCTTGGTCCTGGCCTGCTTCTGGGATGTAGTTTTCTCTAGAGAGACGCTGCCATCGATGTGCGTGCTGTCTCTTCTGCTGCCACCTTCCAGGTGCTGGGGTGGGGCCTGCAGTGGCCACAGGCGCTCCAAATGCCTGCCTGAATCTGGGACGTGGCTCTGACATGGGCCGAGGGGCTTCACAGCCAGATCCTTGGGGAGCAGCGCCTGAGGGGCTGTGCTCCTTCCGTGCTGTGCTAGTCAGTTTCACTTTTTGGCAAGTACTGAATGTGTCCAGCAGAACGAAGCTCTCAGATCTCAGCTCACCCATGTACCGTGGTCTGAAGACCAATATAAAGTTGGCCCTTCTTCATGGAAGCACAATATGGCAGCAACGGCATGTGTTGTAGAGTTGGGTGGCCCCGGGCTCTGCGACACCAGCTGAGAGCAGCTGGCCAGGTAACTGCACTCTCCTGAGACCTACTCCTTGGCTGTAATATTAGAATAATTGTATTTCCCTCTCACTGTTGTTGAGGGGTAATCCATATAATGTTCCCCGCATATAGAAGGTGCTCAATAAATATCGGTCTATGGGGTTCCCTGGGGACCAGCAGGGACAGTCTTCTTCCTCAAGGGAAGGAAGAGCTGACGAGGTGGCAGTGGAACCCATTAGTAGCACCGGGGGCCACATTTTCCCATGTTGGTGGCTGGGAAGTTGGTCCATACTCCCACCCACTTACAAACCATCATGAAAACCATCCACTGTTTTTACTGGAGTTCAATTTCTCACTCCAAGTGGCCTAACTGAAATTTTTAATAAAGTTTTCTTCGGGTTGTCAGAGGATAGGAATGTCTATTGGGCTCTCGGGCTTCCTTCTATCAAGTAAGCCCCCAAAATTGTATGTTTTAAGGAGTGACCATGACCCCTTCCTGTGCCAGGGCCATGGAAGTCTGGTCTGTCTCCCACTTCCCTGGCCAGGTCACACCCCGAATACACTCTCACTGTGAGACCCCCATGGCTACTAGGTGTGGCAGGAAAGGCTGCTCAGACACAGGTGGGACTGTGGGCTAGGGAGGCTGGCAGGTGGCTGGCCCAGGGCACTCGGACCTTGTGGTTTTACTCTTACAGCCCGAGGGCTCAGGGCTCCCTCTGGCACCGTACCCCAGGCACTCCTCTTCCTCAGGGTGGTTCCCCCATCTGCACGTCTCAGACCCCTCTGTGGCGTGGCTGCATCACGATATGGTATCTGGTTTTGTTTTGGCCACAATAATTTCAACCAGATTGGTTATTTTCTTTCCCTGGGACGTTTGCTGCCTGGGCTTGAGACTGGGCCCAGTTTTGAGCCACCTCGCATGAAGCCAGTTGGTCTTCAGTTAACCAGCCCTGCACTCCTGATGTGCTGGTTTTATAATACTTCTTTCCACTTGGGTCTCTTCCAGCTCCTCCACCACCATGTTTTTCGACTCCGAATGCCATTTTTTTCAAATCCCAGTAAAGTGGAAAGGCATACATGGGGGGGTGGTGGCTTTGGGCCCCGGGGAGTAGTCGCCGGCAGCCAATGACAGAGCTTTGGGAAGGGACCACCACTTCTGCTCCCACCACTGTCCATGCCGGGAAGCCAAGAAAACCAAGGTGGAATTTAGGACTTTCCAGAATGGGAGCATTTTAAATTTAGACACTAGTTTGTGTGTGTGCATGTGTGTGGTCCATTAAATGTGATACCTAAAGTTCCACCTTGACCTCTTCCTAAGAACAAAATCAAATTTGTCCCTACTGATGACCCCTTAGGATGATCTTCACCAGCTCATCTTTCCAATCTTTTTTTCATCCACAGCTTTTCATTTAGTGAGTATTTAAAAATCCTTCACCTTCTCACTTAATGTCTTAGCTCTCAAAAATATAAATACCAGCCCTGGCCACATGGCCCAGTTGATTGGAATGTCATACACCAAAGGCTGCAGGTTCAATCCCAGGTTGGGGGTGTGTATGGGAGGCAACCAATTGACGCTTCTCCCTCTCTCTCTCTCCCCACAACACCCTTCTAAAAATCAATAACTATATCCTCAGGTAAGGGTTAAAACATTTTTTAAAAATACCAAACTCATTTTATGATTAAAAGACACCTCATTTAGAATATAGACTATGCTTGTTTTCAAAAGACACTCCCTGTATCCAAGATATCTCCCCTGTTTTGAAGATTCCCAACGCCACACCCCTCTGATGTCATCCTTCTATTGAGAATCGGGGCTCCTGTTCAGGTTTGAGCCCCTGGGTTAATTCAACCTCTCTACCTGCCTGCAGGTGTCAGACACCTTAGCAGCCCAGGAGAGTTTCTCCTTGTGTCCAAACAGCCCAGGTTGCTGTCCCTGGCTCCAAGCATTTGTCTCTGACCCCTGGTGGGCCATCCCATTCACTACATTTCACACTCTTCAAACCTAAATTGCACTTCTCTCTCTTGAGCCAACTCTTTGCCTTGACTTCTCGGCTTCCCTTCCCATCACATTATTGTCCCAGGAAACCAGGGGTGGCCTCAAGGACATTTTGGTGTGTCCCTCCCTTCTTTGGTCTGCCATATACAGCAAATCTCTCAGCTTTATAGAGTCCTTTGATAACATCTCTGTTTCCCATCCCTTCCTTCCCATTGGCATGGCTGGTGGCTAGTAAGGACCTCCTCCTGCCAATCTTTCAAGTTCCAGATCAAGTCTCTTTGACACTCTACATCCCTAACACTGTGACCTCGCCTTCCTCCGAGTTACACAGGCCAGCTCTACTGCTCTCGGTTTTTCAAGAAGGGGGATTTCTCTGATTCATCTCTGTACCCTCTGTGGAGACTGGAGAGGGCGTCGCTGTGTCAGGAGCACATGGATATTGGACCACCTAAAGTAGGTGGCTGGGAGAAGGTCACTGATGAAAGTAAACCCTGCCTTGGTGAATACTGCCCATATATGTACATACCTGTACACATATACCGGCCTCTTCTTAATACAAAAGCATCCAAAATTTTATTTTAAAGCCCCATTTAAGGGTGGTAAGAACTACAGGGAATATATTCAGAGGAATGTACTCGGGATGGCAGGCAAGGGGACTCAGAACCATGCTGAATAAAGAACCAGGAGTGAGAGGCTTCCAGTCAAACTGGCGGCGTAGGCAGCCATGGCTCATCTCTTTGCACAACCACATCAAAATTACAACTAAAATATAGATCCACCACCACTCAGAAATGTCAGAAATGGGTTTGAATGACAGTCTGACAACTACGGAATTAAAGAAACCGCATCCATCCAGACTGGTAGGAGGGGCACAGATGTGGAACAGTCTGGTCCCTCACGCATGTGTGGAGGATGAAAATTCAGGAGGGATATCTTGGGAGAGAGGAGTCCCAGCGCTATATCAGGCCCCCCAGGCCAGAGTTCCATGCCAGGAAGATAAGTCCCCACAATTCCTGGCTGCAAAAACCAGCAGGAGTCGGTGGAAAAAACTGCTGGATTCCTAAGCAGTTCCACACTGCTTAGGAATAAGAGGAAAAGAGCTAAATGAAATGGAGATAAGCAATCTATCAGATGCAGAGTTCAAAACACTGGTTATAAGGATGCTCAAGGAACTTAGTGAGGACCTCAGCAGCATAAAAAAAATCCAATCATAGACAAAGGATTCACTAATTGAAATAAAAAAACAATTTACAGGGAAACAACAGGAGAGTGGATGAACCAATAAACCCACACACAGACTCACCTACTCAGACTCACTCCCTCTGAGCTCCAGCGCTGGGGTGGAAGCTTGAAGGGTACCAGTGACGTACTGGGAGAAGCTGAAGTGTCTGGCATTGGGGTGAGCAGAGGTCATTGTCCCTTTTCTGAGCTCTTCCCCTGCAGAGCCACGGAGCCAGCAAGCTGGTGCCATATAGGTGGGCTAACACTGCTTGACCCACCTTGGAGATTCCCAGAGACTCTGCCCCACCCAACTTATGGGCCTACACAAGCTGCTTTTCCATGTGAATAACGGTCTTTTCTCATGCTTCACAGCTTCCTAAATCCTCTCAAACAAGCAGCAGCTGGCCTCAGTGAGCTCCAGGCCAGGTTCTAGAAGCAACCAGATTAGTTTCACAGCTTTGCTTCACCTGGGAATCTATAAGCCCAGCATAAGTAGCAGCCTTTTCAGGTTGCTTTATAGCTCAGGAAGGAAGGATCTGGATAAAATACAGGTGAGGGCTGACCTTGGCCTGCACTATCCAGGAAACCCCAGTGCCAGTACACCCAGTGGACAGACACAGATAATTTTGGAGCACCACCACCCTGCCCCTGCACAGCTGATCCTCCATGGAGGGCAGAGGTTGGTTCGAGGATACAGCCAATCTTGCAGCTCACTGGCCTGGGCAAATCCCTCCCATTGATCTGCTATCAACAACCAAAGCTCAAGTGCAAGAGGAGGGTGAACTCAGCCCACATGAAGGGCACACCTTGAGTACCCAGTTTGGGTGACAGGGGAGGCTGTTCCATTGGACCCTACAGGATATCTACTATATTAGGGCACACTACCACGACACAGAATCAAAACAGCTCTACCTAATACATAGAAACAAACAGAGGGAGGCTGCCAAAATGAGGAGACAAAGAAACATGGCCCAAGTGAAAACAGATCAAAACTCTAGGAAAAGAGCTAAATGAAATGGAGATAAGCAATCTATCAGATGCAGAGTTCAAAACACTGGTTATAAGGATGCTCAAGGAACTTAGTGAGGACCTCAGCAGCATAAAAAAAAAATCCAGTCATAGACAAAGGATTCACTAATTGAAATAAAAAACAATTTACAGGGAAACAACAGGAGAGTGGATGAACCAAGAATCAAATCAATGATTTGGAACATAAGAAAGATATAAACAACCAATCAGAAGAACAAGAAGAAAAAAGAATGCAAAAAAATGAGGGCAATATAAGCAGCCTCTGGGAGAACATCAAGAGGCCCAACATTTGCATCATAAGGGTGTCAGAAGAGAGAGAGAGCAAGAAACTGGAAATCTATTTGAAAAAATAATGAAAGAAAGTTTCCCTAATTTGGCAAAGAAAATAGACAGGCAAGTCAAGGAAACACAGAGGGTCCTAATGAAGTTGGACCCAAAGAGGACCACACCAACACACATCATAATTAAAATGCCAAAGATTAAAGATAAAAAATCTTACAAGCAGCAAGAGGAAGGCAGTTAGTTACCTACAAAGGAGTTCCCATAAGACTGACAGCTGATTTTTTCAAAAGAAACTTTGTAGGCAAAAGGGGACTGGCAAGAAGTATTCAAAGTGATGAAAAACAAGGACCTACAACCTAGATTACCCTGGCCAGCAAAGCTATCATTTAGAATTGAAAGGCAGGTAAAGTGCTTCCCAGACAAGGTAAAGCTAAAGGAACCCATCATCACCAAGTCCTTATTATGTGAAATGTTAAAGAGACTTATGTAAGAAAAAGAAGATCAAAGGTATGAACATTAAAATTACAACAAACTCACAACTATCAACAACTGAATCTACAAAAACAAGAATGAAAACAAAAATAAACTAAGCAAACAGTGAGGACAGGAACAGAATCATAGGTATGGGGATCATTTGGAGACTTACCAACGGGAATGGGAAGGGGGAAGGGGGAGGGGGAGAAATGGGGAAATGGTGCAGGGATCAGGAAGCATAAACGGTAGGAGCAAAATAGACAGGGGGGAGTTAAGAATAGCATGGAAAAAGGAGAAACCAGAGAACTTACACACATGACCCATGGACATGAACGAAGGTGGGGGGATTGCTGGAGGGAAGGGGGTTACTGGATGGAGGGGGACAAGGGGAAAAAATTGGGACTACTGTCATAGTGTAATCAACAAAATGTTCTTAAAACAAGAAAAACTATAGCTAGGCATAGGAAATAGAAAGATGAACAAGAAAAAATTCCTTGTGTGGTCTACATTCAAATGAGCACAGGCAGTAAATAAATAAACAAGATAAAAAACAAACAAACAAACAAACCAAACAGGAATGAGAAATCACCCAGTGGTCACAAAGAACCGAAGGTCTGCCATGAGGCAGAGTTACTGGATTCATCCTCTCTGGGACCCCATGGGGTAGAACGAGAATGTAAATTAAATAAAGGGCAAACTCTGACTTACTTGCTAATGTATCACCAGTGCCCAGCACCTGTGTCTACGTGGCATAGGTAGGTACTCAATGATAAATATTTGTTAAATGAATGAATAAAAGAGTACATGAACACGATAGGTGAAAATAGCAGGGAGGCAGATTTGTCCCTGCATAAAGAACTTTCTAATAATCCCTATGCTGTAGGTCTCTGAAGGCAAAACTGGCTGTTATTTAGCTCTTGATTCTACTGTCTTGCACAAAGCCTGGGGTACTGTGAGCCAAGGGGCCAAGGTGGCCAAAGACGAGATGAGTCATCCCAGAAAATGGTGGCCCGGGCAACTAGTTAGAGAGAGGTTATCAGAAAGGATTCACTGCCAAAGGGTCCTGGACTAGAGAACTTTGAGATCCCCTTCGAGTTGGGTATTTCATAACTGCTGCCTCAGGGCCTTCCTGGTGAAACCATTCATCTCAAGAATGGGGTCAAGGGAGCATCTGCATTAGTTAGCATAGTCTAGAAGCTGGCTGGCTGCCCTCTCCCAGGGTTTATTAAACAATTGGCCACTGGCTTGTTTGTCTTAGGAATAGAGGAGGCCATAAAACTTCTGATGCTCTGACTGTGTCTGAGGATTAAGAAAATTCAAATTTTGTTCTAGAATCTCCTAAGTCATGGGACCATCAAGGTAGGGGCATTTCAAAGAAATGTGAGAAGTTTCAAAGGATGCACGATCAAAGTTCTTCCGCGTGTGTCTTTTAAAATAAGGCGAGGAGGGACTCGGTGGGTGAGAACAGCAGTGTCTAACAAGCATAAGTGCTCAGAAAGATGGGGAGGTGCCTGAGAACAGATGCCCTAAATCACTCCCCCCCTTAATTAGACTGTAGACTCCAATACACGGGAACGTAGTTTTATTTCTTGGGAATCAGATTCCCTGGTTTCATTCCCAAGTTTTTCCTCCACTTCCAAAGCTGCTCATCTGCTTCCCACTCAGACAAGACAAGTCTCCATTGCCAAAACCAGCTTGATACCTTATAGTCTCATTTTAATTCCATTTAAAATCCTTTAATTTCTCATTTGACTTCTCGGACCCGTGAGTTATGGAAGTTTGTTATTTAGTTTTCAAACACCCAAGTCAATTTAGCATTTAGGTTTCTCTTTTATTGTTCTGGCCTTGTGTTTCCCACTAATATTTATACAGGGAACTTCCTTCTCTTTTCTGTTGCTTTCTTTCAGAAGGAAGGAGCATGGCTATTTTTCTTCATAGTTGAGCCCAGGCAGCTACCAGCGGCACATTTTATCTTTGACTTTTACCTGCACTTTGACTTTGACCTTTACCTGCAGACTGACTGTGTGTGGGATGGTGCTGGCATTCAAGGCTTCTCACAGTCTGGGCCGAACGCGGCTTTCCGGGGCTGGCATATATGTGCTTCTTGTGAGCACTGATGCAGGCAGGCTCTCCTCTGTTTCCCAAACGTCTTCAATTCTTCTGCTCATTTTCTCCGTGAGAGATGTTGTCTCTCCCGTTCCTCATGGGATCATCATTCAAAACCCATTTTAAATGCTCTCTATTCTGTGAAGTCTTTTCTCTGGTCTCTCAGTGTGATCTTTTCTTCAAAATTTCACTGCTTCTTTATTTTTAAAAAGTTGTTTTTTAAAACACTCCTCCTATTGCCTTTATTAATATCTAGGCCATTTATTGTCTTCTCTCTCTCTTATTAAAATCGAAACCCCCCTCCCTCCCAGCAGACTAAGCAGAGTCCCACCTTGGACTCTTCCCATATAGCTGCTGATACAAACTCATTGTGTTTTTCCTCTTCCCTTGGCGTGCCTGGCGGTCTAACAGTTTAGATTTTGCCATGATGAGAACATCCCAAGGTAGGAGAAGATCACGGGTGTGACAGAGATTTTGAGGGAACTTTAGGAGTGTCTGGATCGCAGTCACTTCACAGATAAAAGCTGATAGAAGGGAAAGAATTCATTGCCCCAGAATGTGGGCAGCTCAACAAAGGGCTCTTTTCCAGCCTCTTTTCTAGGACTCTGCCCGGATGAAAAGCATCCTAGGCCTCTTTCATGAACTCATTAACTCTTTACAGGAGACGAAAATCACTGACTAATCGAGTGATTGTATGACATTTGACATAAATATTAATGAGCAAAATGCCAGTTTTCTTGCACCAACTCCCAGTACAGGCCTATATAAGACCTAGAGGAGAAGCAAGGTTTTCGTTCCAAGCCATCCAGCTGCGGACGAAATAGGAGTCCAGCCTTTTAGAGCCATGACTTCTGACCACTGCGGTTCTCCCCTCTGTGGGCAGGTTTCAGAGGCTGAGCCTGCCTCTCTGGGCCTCTTGGCTACCCTGGCACATGCCAACCGCGTCCGTGTGGGGATGACCCCTCTGGGCAGACCCAACCTCTGTCTGCCCCAGAGCTGCCACACCGCTTGTCCCTTGCCAGGGACCTGCCACATTCCAGGCAACATTGGAATCTGTGGGGCCTATGGTGAAGGCGCCCTGAACGGGCACGAGAAGGAGACCATGCAGTTCCTGAACGACCGCCTGGCCAACTACCTGCAGAAGGTGCGCCAGCTGGAGCAGGAGAACGCGGAGCTGGAGACCAAGATCCGGGAGTGGAGCAAATGCCACGAGACCACCGTGTGCCCCAACTACCAGTGCTACTTCCGCACCATCGAGGAGCTCCAGCAGAAGGTGAGGTTCCTGGTGCTCCAGGTCCTGGGTGGGCAAAATATGGCCTGGGGGCCAAATCTGCCCTGCTGCTTGATTTTATAAATAAAGTTTTATTGGCACAGCTATGCTCGTTCATTGATGTATGGTCTATTGCTGCCACTGTAGTGGCAGAGTCATGACAGAGACTCATGGTCTGCAAAGCCTAAAATATTTAGTATCTGGCCCTTTACAAAAAAAGATGAATAACCTTTGCAGGCTACGTCCAGGGCCTGGACTGGCAGTGCAAGCCGCACCAGCTGGAATTGTGAGATTTTTAGATTGTGGGAAGAGGATCTCTTGAGTGAAGGTGAATGGGGGTGTGTAAAGGATGAGACTTCGGAGTTGGCTGTCCAGGGTTCTGAATTTATGCTCACGTACTCACAATTCCTAAATTGTAGTTGCAGAAACAGTGCAACCCAAATGCTGGTGCAGTGAAGGGGGTCAGAGGAGCACGTCCTAATGCCCTGTGTGAGCCGGTGTGATCCATCAGTGGCACTGGCCTCTCATCTGCTGTCCCCTTTGATTATCAGATCAATGCTTCTTAAGAGCCTACATCTTAGCTGTGGAGACAGAAAGACCAAGATTGTCAGATGGGGGCCACGGGAATCTTGCTGGATTCAGAGAAGACCTCCGAGGAGGTTGAGCAAACGAGTGGAAAGGACTTCTTCTTGGGAATGGACCTTATCTAACACTTTCACAGCTAGCCATTGTTCTCTGGTCTAGACTCCAGGTCTTCTTGTTTATATCTGCTAAGCATCACATCTGGCAAACAAAGTCTTTGTTATACGTTCAGTTTGCTACTACCGCCCATCTCCCAGTTCCTCAGACAAGCATCCTCTTGCACCCTTCACCCACCCTGCACCATGCAAGCGTCTCGTATGTGTCTGGGAGTTTGTGTTGTCTGAGGGGATGCTGCAGTTTGACCCCTGGCCAACAGGACCTGAGGGTCACAGATGGCCTGCGAACAGTGACTCACAGAGCCTACTTTCTTTCCCCAGATCCTGTGCACCAAGTCTGAGAACAACAGGCTGGTTGTTCAAATCGACAGTGCCAAGCTGGCTGCAGATGACTTCAGGACCAAGTGAGTTGGGGTTGGACGGGGAGAGGGAGGAGCCAAATGTCTCTCCTGGCTTCTCTCTTGTGATGCAGTTGATGTCAGCAAAGCAATCAACCAGGACCCAAACCAACAGTTTTAGCAAGAGAAAACAAAGGGCATTAAGCCCAAGATCTTAGAAGAAGCACCCCCCCACCAACCCACGTAATTGTTTAGCTTTTATAGTTTATGACATGATTTAGAATTGTCAGTCACTTGATTCTATTGTAAGAAGAGCCTGGTGAGGCAGGCAGGGAAGGGCAGTGGTGGCCTCTTCTTCATGGGGACACAGAGGCTCAGGGCACTGAAGTGACTTGCCAGAAGTCACATGGCCACTGAGTGGCAGAACTGGAACTCAGGCCCCGATTCCCTACCCCGAGGCCACTTCCCAGGAAACTGCTGCCCCAGTGAGGATGCAGCTCCGCACTGCAGCCTGACCAGGCTGTGAGCGCTGATAAGCATGATTCTGGGGAGGCTCGTGAAGGTCCAAGGGTTCGTCCCACTGGAGAAGGCCCGCCTGGGAGCAGGAAGGGGCACGACACCTCATTGTCTTTCTTCAGGGCACTGTGGAAGCCTCACTCCTTTTGAGCTAAATAAAGCCATATCCTTCCTCTCGTCCTGGTATTTGGCTTCTAATTGGAGGATTCCAAGGTCCATCTCAGTAGGGAGAATGGAAGAGGGGGCTCTGCAGTGATCCTGCTGCACTGTAATGGCCCGGGTGCTCTGCTGCCTCCTCTCTGGCCATCAGCCACGGGTCCATCCCGGCATCCTCAGCACTGGCCACTCTGCCTGGTCCATCTTAGGCGCCTAGTGTTGAATGACACTAGGGGGACAGGCTGTTGCTTTCTGGCCATGAGCACACTACCCAGGAAAGGCCGACTCACAGTCAGACTGAGGAGAGAGGCCATTGAGGGTATGGCTGTCAGTCGGGTCTTGGGGCCCTTTCTGCTTTTAAACCCCAACTCCTGTACTCTCCCTGGTAAAGGTACCAGATGGAGCACTCACTCCACCAGCTGGTGGAGGCTGACGTCTGTGGCCTGCGCAGGGCGCTAGATGACCTCACACTCGCCAAGTGTGACCTGGAGGCCCAGGTGGAGTCCCTGAAGGAGGAGCTGCTCTGCCTCAAGAAGAACCACGAGCAGGTGGGTGGCTCTTTGTGTGACCTGTGTAGGCTTCTGGGGGGTGAATTCAGGCCCATTCAGGGGAAGAAATGAGTCTCTTCCTCCTGAGCAGGATGGAAGCTCTGCAGGCCCTGCCCTGAAGTTACCTTGTCTACCAGATGGGGGATTCTGGCTTTTGGGGGGGTGTTCTGCATCCATGGAGGAGCACAGGGAAATCAATGGGCATGACGGACAGTGGGAGATCATTGAGGCTTGGGGTGGAGGACAGTGGGCGCCCCGTGAGCAGGGTGTCCTCCTGTGCTCACAGGAAGTGAACACGCTGAAGTGCCAGCTGGGAGACAAGCTCAGCATCGAGCTGGACACCGAGCCCTCCGTGGACCTGGGCAGGGTGCTGGAGGAGATGCGGTGCCGGTACGAGGCCATGGTGGAGACCAACCGCCATGATGTGGAGCAGTGGTTCCAAGCCCAGGTGAGGCGGGGCTGCAGAGCGGGGGCGGGGGCCGGGGGAGCCCGGCTTCCACGTGGGTCAGTGAGCTGACCCGTGTTGTCTGACCCACTGTGCTTCAGTCGGAGGGCATCAGCCTGCAGGCCATGTCCTGCTCAGAGGAGCTGCAGTGCTGCCAGTCAGAGATCCTGGAGCTGAGATGCACAGTGAACGCCCTGCAGGTGGAGCTTCAGGCTCAGCACAACCTGGTGAGCTCCTTCGAGTGGGTGGAAGGCTCAGCTCAGCTCCCACTCGTGCGAGCAGTTCCAGATTCAGTACATGCCACCCTTAGATACAGACAGGACACGGTTTCAACATTGACCTCATTTCCTTTGCATTAAACATTCTCATGGACACGGATGCTGGGGGGACGAACATTAACCCAGATGAGGGAGGTTCTGCAAACCTATGCCAAGGTCTGTGATGAAGAGCCACAGCACACTGGCACGTTGGCAGCTCCTCCAGCTGGGGAAGGCTAGTGGGAGCTGGACTGTTCTCCAGGTCCGGCAACGTCTTGGGGTGTTGAGGTCTGACTGCAGGGCCTGAGGGCAGGAATCCATCCATGATTTTTAACTTGCTCCTCCTTTCCTTTGGCACCGCAGAAGGACTGTCTGCAGAACTCCCTGTGCGAGTCCGAGGCCCGCTACGGCACTGAGCTGGCCCAGATGCAGACCCTGATCAGCACCGTGGAGGAGCAGCTGGCCGAGATCCGGGCCGACCTGGAGCGGCAGAACCAGGAGTACCAGGTGCTGCTGGACGTCAAGGCGCGGCTGGAGGGCGAGATCAACACGTACCGGGGCCTGCTGGAGAGCGAGGACTGCAAGTACGTCACCTTGTGTCTGTGTCAATGTCCTGTGTAAAAGCAGGGACCTCTTATTGGCAATGCCCTAAAAAGAGGGGTGGCATCGCAGATGCCATCTTTGAAGACAAACTTGCTACCCAGTCAGCTGGCGAGCTGCCGGACGTAAGGAGGGTGTGCAGTTTTGAGGTAATGAGGTCATGCCGACCATTGTATTGACCACGAGACTCTCCTAGGTGCCAGCCGCTGCCACAGGGGTCACCATACAGGGAGCTCAGTGCGTTCAAGTTTTACCAAATTCTCTCTGGAAGAAGTAGCGGGGATCTTCACACTCGGCATTAGAAAGTACTGCGTGGGACCAGCACCCACTCCCACGTAGTTCCTCAGTAGTGTTGTGAAAAAGGCAGGGTGACTGGTACGGCCCTTTGAGTGATAAGGAACAAGGTTAGGGGCTGTGTTTAAATTAAGAGCATGGCCGACGTCTGGCCCGCTCTTGCCCATCAGTCTTTCTGCCTTTTCACCTTGTGCCTTTCACGTGGTGGGTACCCAGTCTCTTTTTACACACGGGTGCTCTGAGCTTGGGCCACAGCTTCTCTGTGGACTCTGGAAAGTCACCCCCTTTCTAAAGGGATCTCTAAGGTCTAAAATCCTGTTGCCCCTCCAATTCTAAAGTGCTTATATACTTTTGTCTTTTACGTACTTCCAACGCCAGTGTTCTAGGCATCTGTTTTCTCCCTGCAGGCTTCCCTGCAACCCATGCACGACCCCAGCCTCCAGCACCCCCTGTCCAGCCCCTGCAGCCTGCAGCACCTGCTCTCCCTGCCTTGCCCGGCCTCCACAGGCCTCCTGTGGACCCTGCTCATTGCCCGGATGATGACATATTCCTCAGCCCGAGGTACCAGAAAATGGAAAACGTTCCTTCGGCTCCCCCAGGCCTGCCATCCGAGCCTCACTTCCTCGGCCGGCCCAGGAAGACAGGCCCTGCGGGGGTGCTTCTAAGTTGTTGGGCTTTCCCGTCCAGCAGCTCAGCTCTGGCCCCTGGATTTGTGCTTTCTTTTTTCTTTTCTAGTTTCTCTCTCTCACTGCTTCCTGGTCTCTCGGAGATGCGGCAGGTAGCCTTGTTTTTATTTTACCAATAAATTTCACTTCTGCAGCAAAAAAGAGCCCTCTGCCTGCTGGTCTGTTTCCCCACTCCATGCTGACAGCGTTGCTGGGAGCTCCTTGGACCAGCCATTCCCAGAGAATCAGGGCTTGCGGCTCGCTCACCAAGGTGGTTCTGGGAGATGGCAAAGCCATGGACGACTGGGCCTAAACTGGCGCAGAGGAGACATACCTGGCCCTGAACCTGCTCAAGACTATTTAGAGGCACATTCACAGAGTTTTTAAGATACACACACTAAATAAAACCCCTTTTATGTGGATGAAGCAATATGGTTCTTGTGCAAAGGAAAAGCTCCACCCAGAGGTTCTGCTGGGCTTCCCCAGAACGCCCTGCATAAAGTCAGCTTTTGTGATCTCATGCTCGATCTAAGCAGGACACTGTGCTGGGCTTTACAGACATGGCCACCAAGGGTCCCACAGAAACTCTATAAACAGGGAGCAGCTGTTATTATTTCTAGCTGCTGAGTCCAGATTTGAACCTCAGTCTCTTTGAACTAAGTCCAAAGCCCGTGCTCTGGAAGCTTTGAAGGGAAAAAAACGTAAACAGTAGAAGGTGTACGGTGGTGGCTGTTGAAGTGTGGTCCTCCAACTAGCAGCAGCAGCAGCACTACCTGGACATGTGTTGAAGATTCAAATTCTTGAGCCCTGTCCCAGCCTTTCTGAATCAGTAGTCTGGTTCCCAAGAGATCCAGATGATTCTATGTGCTCTCGCATTCGAGAACCTCTGGGTTAGGGGGCTTATTTGGAGAATGAGCTCCTGCCTGGCCACACGCTCTGCAGAAGGTGTGTGTGGCCTTGCTCCCCAGTAAGTCCCATGGGCGAGGAATGCCTCAGATCACTGACATAATTAATTTCCACTGCATGTTATGAAACTCTGGATACGTTAAATGGTGGTGATTGCTGAGTCTGTCAGACTTTCAGTCTAGAAAGGGTCAGTCAAACTGAGCCACCCAAGCTCCTCCACGGGTCCCACTGGCAAGTCCTCCTGGTAGCTGCTGGGCTTGAAACTTGCAGGTAATAGACACATGGACCTCAGGGTCCATATTTAGGCAGCAGTGGCTGAGAACAGCATGTCTCTGGAAAGCAGCATTGCAACTGGCCAAAGAGGAGGGGCTGTGGGTTTCCCATCTCTGGAGACATTCAAGCAGGGTCTTTGCAGCCACCTGGTGGGGATGTTGAGGTGGGGACTCAGGTGTCTGATGAGGCTGGATGAGATGATTGTAGAGGGTCTTCTAGTCCCCAGATTCTATGATTCCAGCTTTCTAGGTCTTATTCATTGGTGAAACCACTTCTGAATCGAAGTCGCTTGCTGAGACATTTACAAAGTCTGGCTGATGGTTGTTGAATCCAGCCTACCCTGGTGCAGGAGTGAGCACTGTCCCAAGCCCCAGGGGTGGAGAAAGCTAAGCCGGGGACTGGCTGCTCTGCCTCCAAGTGCCCTCAAGGCTAGATTCTTACCTGGTGGCTACTGTCTGTGCAGGTAGGACTGTTGCTTGGGAGGCGTCAGGGCTCCGGAGGAAGCTTTGGAAGAAGGGTCAAAGGCTGTTAAGCCCTCCTCTCCCCTCCACTGCGCCTCTGCCTTGTTTCCCAAGCGGTGGAGGTGTTTGGGCACAGGTGACACACCTCTGAGGCGCTTACCTAAGAGTGGGTCCCCACAAGAAAGAGCCATTTTGATGAGTCTTAATTTAGCCCCCTGGCCCAAACACCTTCACCTTCTCCTTTGTACTTAAATAGCTCCTTTCATCCAACAAGTTCAAAGCTGTCTAGCAAAATAAACCCAGTTGTTGTTGAACATGACAGAGTAGGCAAGCATTGTGTTTGTTCAGGAGAGTGAGAAGTGAGTCATTCAGAGACTGAGGGATTCTTCTGGTGACATGGAATGAGTCAGTGGGGCCCCAGGATGATTGACCCGTATTTCTCAAGTTCACATCCCATGCCCTGTCATTTGTAATTATAACATTAGCTTTCGTGAGACATTGTTTGTGTACGTGCGCGTGTGTGAAGTGGTTGGAGTTCCTGGGAAGAAATGCTGGGTGGAGGGGCCCATTATGCTTGGGGAAGTGTGAAGAGCTTCTCTAGAAACCAAACAGCCTATCATTACCACCGTCACTATCATCACCACCACCACCACAAACACTGTTTTTTTCATTCTCCTCCTCCTTCTCATCACCACCACATATCTTCATCATCACATTGTAATCGAAGGTCACATTCATTGAACTCTTACGATAAGCCAGACACTAAGTTATGGATGAGCTTATATGCACAAATGCATTTAATCCTTATAGCAGTTCTATAAAGCCAATGCTTTTGCTAGCCTCATTTTGCAGATGGAGAACCGAGGCTCAGAGAGGTTAAATAACACACCCAAGATCACACAGCTACGACATAGTGGAGTCAGGATTCAGAGCCAGGCAGTCTGCCCCCAGCAACTGCTCTCTACCTCCGTGCTTGGCGGAGGCTGAGTCTCAGATTGTGCCCACAGAACCTTAATTGCCCCCCGTGCTTTTCCTTGAAGGAAATGAGAGAGTGTTTATGCTAGAGAAGCCATTTCTGTGGATTTATGCTACACAAGGTGGAGCGAGGAATGGAATTCCTGTAGCAACTTAAAATAGCATGACTACCCTGGTCCTTTTAATGCCTGGGAATCATCACAGAAGGACAACCCATCCGCTGCCATTACTACAACCACTTTGTCTATCGAGGAAGAGGAGAAAAACAGTCAGAGCCCCTTATATATGTTCATCATTGTACCATTTACAAAGCACTTTTGTATGTGTTATTCAGTTAGAGCTCCCTTCCTCCCAAGCCCCAAGGGAGACAGAACAGCGTCACCAACCCCATGCTGCTGCGGGAGAAGTTCAGGGTTAGGGGCCCCCTCAGTTCTCACAGCTGGTCTCTCCCAAGCCCGAGTCCTCTCGTCCCCAGTCCATTGCCCTTTCCCGGCACTGAGCCACTCAGGGCTCTGCTGGAGGTACGTCTGGGGAGCACCGCACATTCAGGCCCACTCTCCATGCTGCGGAGGCGGGGCCCAGATGCATGTGCACGGGGAGGGTACTGCAGAGCCCCGGAGTCTCCCCAAGGCCCGTCTCCCTGGTGCTTTCTCCCACTGTGCGATGTCCTCCCCACCATACCACATTCAGACGGAGCTTCTGGTCTTTGGCTGTCTCCTGGCCTGCCTCCGTGGGGACTCCCTCTTGATGCTGTGTTTTGGTATTCAAATCTCCCTCGGCTCCCTTCCCCCTTCCCCTCCCTCTAGTCAGAAGTCCTCACCGCGTGCTCAGCCCTTCCTTCCGGCCTCCAAGGCCCTGCAGGACAACGCCTCCACCGCTGGAGGGCTGGGATCCGAGGCGGCTGCACTGTGTCCGCTCACCAGCAGGTGTCACTCTGTGTCTCCCCACTGACCTCGTTGCCCTTTCCAGTTCCTCTTTCACCTGTTTGGTTTAGCATTGCCGCTTTTCTTTCTTCTGCCCCCTGCCACATCCCAGAAGCCTCCTTCACCTGCTTTGAAACGCATCTCAGTGCCTGTGGGGGGACCCTGTGGGACTGAAGTGGTGGGCAGTCGCCCCCACGGCCTTGTGGTCTCCAAAAGGACAAGCACCAAACACCGAAATAACGAATTACCAGGCCTGATTGAAGCAAAGATTCTTAAAAGGGAGATCAGTTGTATGAATCCTACCTTGTTCCCCTAGAGAGCGGGTCACCAACACACCTCGGGGACACAGGTAAATCATCTGAAACGACCCCAGCTCCTGGCTAAGAATCATGAACTGGGTTGAAAAGCCCCGACCGGGGCTTGGGGCAGGAACAGGAGTGGGAAGAAGTGGGAATTGGGAAGAAGGAAACTTTGGGGGAGGGTGAAGGGCCCAATTACATTTCTTTATATTAGATACAGGTTGCTGTGGACCTGCCTGTCTGCCCAACAGGACCGAGAGCTCATGGAGGAAGGGGCAGGTCACCTCCCTGCTGCCCCCGTCCTCCCGTCCCCAGCCCTGGCACTATGCCAGGTGCTTGGTAGCTGTTCAACAAATGGCCGCTTTCCTTAATGTCTTACATACAGCCCTCCAATTATAGTAAACGCAAACGTATTTCCAAATGTCCATCTCACATCTTTTAAATGTCTCACCTCCTTATGTGTTTATTTCACAGCTATTTTGAGGGGGCTCATATTAGCCTGAATTGCTCATAAAAAGATTATCCTCCATCAGAACTATGATTCTATTTTATCATTTTAGTCCCATGCCCAGCTTAATAAATGCATTTTAAATAAAATTGAATTAAATAAAGACGGTGGGTCCGATAGTCCATTGACTGCTCAGTTTTGCTCTGAATGAATAAAATTTTCAGCTATTCCAATTAGGAAATCAAGACAGTACATGAAATCTGATCCTAATCCGAGGAAGCTCGTGGAGACCTTCTAAGGCCAGGGTCCCATTTTCCCTATTAATTCAAGCAACACGTTCACTCAAGCCTGTTGCTATTCTGAAAACACAACAAGAAAAAGGCCAGATTTACAAGGGATGGCAGCAGTATGCCAACTCACCAGCCAGTCCCTCTGCCGTCTCCCTCCTGAATGCTTGTGCCCTTCTTCAGGGAAAAAGCAACCTCCAGGTAACCTGGAGGGGTGACCTGCTCTTTCCTGTGTCTTCCGTGTGGCTGTCGATTAGCCGTGACCTGAAGTCCATGCAGGTCTGACTCCCTCTGCTCCTGTCTTCCCTTCTCCTCTGCACACACCACATTCGTTCAGGAACCGGTAGCCTGGCCGCGTTGTGAACTGCACTGCCTGCACGCAGACAGTGTGTTTCTCAACCAGACAAATCTCAGACTGGATCAGGGAGGCGATGCTCTGGTCTGGACACTTTGGAACAACGTCACTTCTTTCAGAAGCCTCAGCAGCTGTGGTCTCGTGTCTACAGGTCTTTTTCAAGTCATTGCTGCTTACATCTCCCAGGACATGCAGCAGGGTGGGCCACTCTTCTGATCACCAGTTTAGGTTGTCTTGGTTACTTCTCAGTTTTGCATCCTGTAGGTTCATTCTTGTGAAGATGGGGTAGCTTTGTCCAATACACGTGGCCCCTTGTGGTTCTGAGAGTTCCTTCTAGGCTTCCTCTTTCCCTCTTCATGTTCTTTCCTCTCTTACTAAACACACTGCTCCCTGGTTCCATCTCTCTCCATTTCTCTGATCTCGCTGCTTCGTACGCATATTCTGTTTTGGCTTGTCAACTCAATCCTTGAATCTTCTCATACTGGGAATGTGCATGCTCTTCCTGGACTAAAGCCTCCGCAAGGCTATGCTGGCCAATCAGTAGATAAGACCACAGAGTTTGACGGATGCTGCTGGCATTGAGTCTGTCCTCAGGGGAACCTCCTGGGGAGGCAAAGAAGACGAGATGGAGGAGACAGTTCCTTGCTGGAAGCCAGCACAGCAGAGCAGGTTGATAGGAGTCGGGGAGCAGAAGGCTGTGCTTTTCCTATGAGCAAATGCCCAACAGCCTGATTCACAGGCCCTTCCATTTGTCCCCAGCCCAGAAGAAGTGAGACAGGAACTTCCTACTGACTGCCGCTGCCCAGCCTTGCATCCTTCCTCTGCAGTCTCAGTGATGCCTGCCTCAGGACCCACCTATTTCTTCTCCTTTAATTGCCTTGGGAGAAAACAAAGAAATTTTGATTTATTATAAGCCTAGGGCTTCTTTGTAGTGTGATGGGGCATCTTAATGGCATTATAATAAGTGGTGATAATGGCCTTGGAGAAGGTAGATGAAGGACCTTTTTTTGAATCTTGGACTCAAATGGAGAGCCGCAAGAATATTATCATGAAAGCTTGATGGGGAGAAGGACTCCAATAAGTTGTCAATAAAACTGCCACTCTGGCTGGCAGCCAAAGCCACAGTAGAGGTTGCTTCTTCTACCCAAGATGCAAGTGGTACCCGGTCATGCTTGTAATTATGCAGCTTATGTGTATATTCAGACCTTTGGCCACCTCTTCTTCAGGTCTTCTGATGCCTTCCTTTATCCCTCAGATCAACCCCAAATGCTCCAAGCTTGCCTTGCCAAGTCACCAGCTTATGCTGTCTCAGCATTTTCTCTCCTGGTGAACAGGTCCTTGGATTCAGTTACACAATCATAGAGCCATCCTTGGTATCTTTTAACTTTTGGTTTGGTTCTTAAACCAGGCTATGTGTAGCCCAGTGAGCCCAGGTCACGATCAGTACATCTCCCTGGTGTATCAGTTTCACTTAGAGAATTAGGTAAAAGGTTAGACGGTTTAACTGGAAATTGTGGAATGATTTTGAAATCAACGTGGGTATATTATGAGATATAAAGTCAGTTCACGTGATGCTTTAAGATCAGCTTCAGACTTCTGGTCAAGATGGAGGTGTAGGTAGACATGCTTCACCTCCTCGTGCAACCACAAAAAGAATTACAACTAAATCTCAAAACAATACTCGGAACTGTCAGAAAACTGAACCACATGGAAGTCTGGCAACCAAGGATTTAAAGAAACCACATTCATCCAGATGGGTAGGAGGGGTGGAGATGCAGTGGTGGGGCAGAGAGGCAAAGAAACTCCATGTGGTGCAGTGAGGCAGTGGTGGAGGCAGAATGGATGCAGTTAGTCCCACATTCATGTTTGATAGATCAAAATCTGGGGAAGGACACCTTGAAGGCAAGTGATCCCAGCCCCAGGCCAGACCAGACAGCCCAGGATTCTAGCACTGGAAAGAAAAATCCCCATACCTCTGGCTGTAAAATTCAGTGGGGGTTGGAGTGATGGAAAAAAACTGCTGGATTGTCAGAAAACTCCACTTAAAGGGCCCACATGATCTTAAAACATATGCAAATCCATCCACTATGGGATTCAACACCTGGGCAATAGCTGGAAGGGTGCTAGTCACATACAGGGAGTTGATGAAGTGAGTGGAAATGGGGAAAGTGCTGGGCAAACCCCCAGAGACCAGGCAGTGGCACAGTCCCCTCTCTGAGCCCTCCCCCAACACAGAGCCACAAAGGGGTGAAGTGGGTTGCCCCACCCTGGTGATTACTTAAGGTTCTGTACTGCACAATTTATAGGTGATTTTTACATGGAGTCAAAGCAACTCTACCTAATACACAGAAACAAACACTGGGAGGCTGCCAAATTGAGGAAACAAAGAATTGTGGCACAAATGAAAAAAACAGAACAAAATTCCAGAAAAAGAATTAAGCAAAATAGAGATAGCCAACCTATCAGATGCAGAATTCAAAACACTAGTGATCAGAATACTCAAAAAATTTATTGAGTATGGCAACAACATAAAGAAAGAAATGAAGCTTATACTAAGTGAAATAAAGAAAAATCTACAGGGAACCAACAGTAAAGGGAAGGAAGCTGGGATTCAAATCAATTATTTGGAGCATAAGGAAGGAATAAATATTCAACCAAAACAGAAAGAAGAAACAAGAATTAAAAAAAAAAAGATGAAGAAAAACCTGAAGATACTGTAAGAAGACTCTGGGAAATCTCTAAATGTGCCACCATCTGAATTATAGAGATGCCAGAAGGAAAAGAGAAAGAGCAAGAAATTGAAAACTTATTTGAGTCAAGGATAGTATAGGAAATGGAAAAGCCAAAGAACATATATGCATGACCCATGGACATGAACTAAGGGGAGGGGATTGCTGGAGGAAAGGGGGGTGCTGGTCACAGAGGGTAAAAGGGGGGAAAATTGGGACAGCTGTAATAACATAATCAATAAAATATACTTTAAAAAAAGATCAGCTTCAAAGGCTTGTGGAGGCCCCTCTAGTGGGGGCCCCTCTAGTGAGCAGGACAGACCTGCTCACTCTGTCCTAATGCCGTGGATACCCTCGTGGAAAAGCCCACCAGCACCTCCTTATTCCTTTCTCACCTGCCTCCAGATCCTTATCCTAGGGAATTGAAATGCATCTATGTGGATCTCTCAGCATGCATTTTTTTCAGCATGATCTCTTCCTCTGGACCCTTCCCTGATCTCAAACTAATTATCAAAGCCTCTACCTTTAAAATTCTTCTACAGTCCTTCTAAGTGGTGCACAGGAGGTGACAACAAACAGCTGTCCATCCTTCTCAGGCAGTTCCTATCCACCTAAAGGCTTCCAAGCCTTGGGGTGTTTTAGCGTTGAAGGATTCTCTTAAAGCAGGTGGAAAGAGTGTCCATTGTTACCACTTCATACAAGTGCCTCCCCGACTCAATCCCAGTCCCTCTCTAGATGTGCCAGGCGGGCCAGGAGATGAGTCTGATTATAGATGTCCAGGATCACATGACCTAGAAGAATGTCATTGGATGGACCAACTCCCAATTAACAAGGGCAGTTACTTGGGCTAGACAGTGTATCCTCTTTGAAGGTCTACCACAAACCTCTGATTTCATGGGTGAACTGCCTGAAGAGGAGTCCTGACTTAGCAAGAAGCCCAAGTAAAGAATTTTATGGGACAATGGACTCTTCTGAGGAAGGCAAATAACAGACTGAAGGGAAGGGCATTTGAAAAGTAGTGAAGACGTAAAAAGAAAAAAAGACTTTATAGTCTGTATCCACACCCTTAGCGGGGAAGGTATAAAGGCTCCCAGGAGAAGGAGACCCACACGCTCCTTGGAGAACTGGGACTCTGTCTTTTGCTGGGTACCTTTCTCTTTCCTGGCACCATGCCTTACAACTGCTACCTGCCCAACCTGAGCTGCCGCTCCAGCTGCCCCTCCCGGCCCTGCGTGGCCCCCAGCTGCCACAACATCCCCCTGCCCGGGGCCTGCAACATCCCCGCCAACGTGGGCAACTGCGGCTGGTTCTGCGAGGGCTCCTTCAATGGCAGTGAGAAGGAGACCATGCAGTTCCTGAACGAACGCCTGGCCAGCTACCTGGAGAAGGTGCGGCAGCTGGAGCGGGAGAATGCGGAGCTGGAGTGCCGCATCCAGGAGCGCTGCCAGCAGCAGGAGCCGCTGATGTGCCCCAGCTACCAGTCCTACTTCCGGACCATCGAGGAGCTGCAGCAGAAGGTGGGAGCCTTGCTGTCATTGCTAAGCAAGGGGAGTTTGCCATGATTCTCAGTCTGTGGCAGAGAAGTGTGTTTCTTGCTTCTATGTCATCATAATATTGCTTCCCCTTTTTATTTCCAAAGTAGCTTTTTAAGCCATTTTATGGAGGTGGATGGTTTTCTGTTTATTTTCAATCCTCACTAAGCAACCTCTTGTTCTCCAGATCCTGTGCACCAAGTCTGAGAACGCCAGGCTGGTGGTACAGATAGACAATGCCAAGCTGGCTGCAGATGACTTCAGGACCAAGTGAGTTTGTTCAGAATGCGCACTGGGGTTTGCTTTATTGTTTAACCCCAGTTTGGGATTCCCATAGCTTTACTGAAAACTGGTTTGCTCTATTGGTCACGAAGGATTCTGCAGAGATTGGGGGGAACCCAACAAAGGAGTCACAAATATAGATGGGGACTCAAATCAATCTGTTGATTTTTGTATCAATATTGGGCCTTGATAGCCTCCAGAACTGTCTCCTGGTTTCACTCTTGTAGAAAGTGGGAAGACAAGATGAATGGGGTTATCAAAGACCATCCCGTGAGTCTTGGGGGTCTGCCAGTTCCTGCTCTGATCCCATCTGTGCAGGTACGAGACGGAGCTGGGCCTGCGGCAGCTGGTGGAGTCGGACATCAACAGCCTGCGCAGGATCCTGGACGAGCTGACCCTGTGCAAGTCCGACCTGGAGGCCCAGGTGGAGTCCCTGAAGGAGGAGCTGCTCTGTCTCAAGAGGAACCACGAAGAGGTGAGACCAGAAATGAGAAATGAAGAAACCTGATTTAGTGTCAGGCTGAGGGTGGCTTTAGTGATTTCCTTTAAAAATACTAACTTTTAATAATGACAGAAAAAGTGAAAAGGTAAAACCTATCCTGAAAAGATGTCTCTTTCACACAAAACTGAGTTTCCCTGACCACCCCACCAACTTGTGATTAGCTACTGAGTTGTCGAATGACTCCCTACATTGTTATATTCACGCTGTGAAGTCATTTCTCGTCCCCAAAGGCCGAACAGCCAAGCCTGGTGAACTCGAGTCTCTACTCTTTCAAAGTCTTGGTGAAGAATAACCTGGGGTTCTTTCTTCTCTGTCTTGGGAGGGGCCATTAAATGATTTTCTTACTTGATGTCAAGAATTATTTGACACACGATCTGAAATTGAACAGTCAAATCTTTGTACTATGAGGTCATCTGCAGCCAATCAGCAAACTGAAAAAGTAGAGCATTAGTCTGTCCTTCAGTGGCATCCAAGCAAGTCCTTGGGAATGTTTAGAGTCCAAGGATAGCCATGGTGAGGAGGGAGCTGGGCTACGTGGAGCGCAGACCACTTTACCTTGAACTGTCATAGATTGTTCCACTAAGTTTCTTTCCTAAGGAAATAGGCTAGCAGGGCTTCAAGGAACAATGCCATTTCCTCGAATCTAGTTACTCTTGGTTTTTTTGCATCCATAGGAAGTCAACACCCTGCGTTGCCAGATTGGAGACCGCCTCAATGTGGAGGTGGATGCCGCCCCCACTGTGGACCTGAACCGCGTGCTCAATGAGACCAGGTGCCAGTATGAAGCTCTGGTGGAGACCAACCGCAGGGACGTGGAGGAATGGTTCACCACCCAGGTGGGCACCTCAGCACAGGGCCACTCAGGATCCAAGGCCCCCTGTGGCCCTCAAGCCACAGTCTGATCCCATCTCTTACCTTTGGTGTCTCAGACCCAGGAGCTGAACAAGCAGGTGGTGTCCAGCTCAGAGCAGCTACAGACCTGCCAGGCAGAGATCATTGAGCTGAGACGCACAGTCAATGCCCTGGAGATCGAGCTGCAGGCCCAGCACAACCTGGTGGGTATTGTCCACACCTCCTGGTGACAAATGTGAGGTCAGGGAATCAGAGTCACTGGCAGGCCTTTTGGGTCACAGTCTCCTGAACTCTTGAAGCTGTGGCTTGCATGGAACCCTGTGGAGGGACGTGTTAAAGGAGCAGCTCTGTGACATTCCTTATGTCCCCCCACAGAGGGACTCCCTGGAGAACACGCTGACAGAGACTGAGGCCCGCTACAGCGCCCAGCTGTCCCAGGTGCAGTGTATGATCACCAACGTGGAGTCCCAGCTGGCGGAGATCAGGGGTGACCTGGAGCGGCAGAACCAGGAGTACCAGGTGCTGCTGGACGTCAAGGCGCGGCTGGAGTGTGAGATCAACACATACCGGGGCCTGCTGGAGAGTGAGGACTGCAAGTGAGTACCCGGCAGGAGGTGTTTGAGGAAGCCATGCACACATATAAGCATACTCATCATATGCAAGAAGGGATTGCATATCTTGGAAATGATATTATGCCTTCACACTAGACATGGTCAAATAGAACTCAGAAAACAGTATCATCATCACTAAAAACATATAAGTCGAGATTTGCTTGATGAATACACAAAAATTGTACAGCCAATTCTTTGCATGCTACTGTGATAATATTGATAGAAGACAAATGATATTTTTTACATTTTATTTTACTATATTTTGTAGAGGGTACATTTTCATATACAACCTCATCTGGTCTCACACACAGTTGAGAACAGGAAGGCTGGGTCAGTATTCTCCCCATTCTGTAGGAGAAGAAACTGGGGCTTGGAGAAGTTAAGGGATCTTCCCAAGGTCACTAGCTAGGAATAGAGAGTGCTGTGTGTCGAAGCAAGAATTTCAGGGTTTCTCTTTAGAAGTTTGGCACTTAATTTGAACATGAGCTTTGCAGGGGCTGAGCCTGTGGCCTGTCGGTTATAGGTCAGGCCACATCCTGACAGGCATTTCATTCTTGGGGTCTCTCTGGCATGTGTTACAAGTTTCCCTCAATTCACCTTTCCACATCATTCTTTTTCCCCAGGCTGCCCTGCAACCCCTGCGCCACAACCAACGCATGCAACAAGCCCATTGGGCCCTGTGTCTCCAATCCCTGTGCCCCCTGCACACCTTGTGTCCCCCGACCCCGCTGTGGACCCTGCAGCTCCTTTGTGCACTAGAGCCCAGGAGCTGCCAGAGGAGAAAGGAGGCAGGGCCCAGGGCTCCAGAGCTTTGACCCGGAATGTGTCTCCAAGTCTGAAGACACACTTTGCATGGCCAGAGACACTCAGTGGGTCAACCAAGAGAACTCATCCACCTATTCCAGACCACACTCCCTGCTCACCCCTTCCTTCCCTGGGGTCTGTTCCTTCTTTGCTTCTCCAGAGAACCCTCCCAAGTCCCAGCAGCCTTCCCTTGGATTCTCTTAATAAACTTGATTTTCCTGGCAAAGCAGATGCCTTTCTCATTGCTATTCATTTGTTTCACCACGCCTATCACTTGAGCACTCTATAAAAAGCCACTTGAAAGTCAGGTCATATAATGACCTGACTCTTGGATAGGGAGCCGTTCTATGCCTGGTGGGCAGAGGGCTGAGGCAGGGTGGCAGGAGGAAGGGCGGGGCAGCTGCAGGGCTGCAGCTCCTCTCTGCCCTTGACCATCCCTGGATTTTTTCTCCACTGTCCCCTCTTGACCTGGACATCTGCTAGAGCTGATCCTATCCAAGTCCAAAGAGGAGAGGCACAAGTTGGGGCCAGAAAGAGGCTCCGAAAAAAGCTCACCTCTTCTAGGCAGGAAGTTCTAGGGTCCAGCATGTGTCACCTGGGTTATTGGTGGTCCCAGTGGCCTCAGGAACACCTAGGAAAGGGACTTCTGACTTGTCTGCCAAGCCCGGGACTTCATCCTTCCTCCTGTGTGGGTGGATCATAAGCCTGGGCTCCAGCCGCGCTTCCCCTCTGTGTGCGGGGGCTCAGAGACCCCTCACCTCTTCACTTGGTACTCCTGCCTTTCTCAGTGCAGTCCAACCCGTACCTGCTAAATGCCTCCTCTGCACAGCTGTTGGATGGTGGGGAGGGGAGAGTCACATAAGGGAAAAACAGTCCTGGCTGCAAGTTATTTATAGTTTGTTAAAAGGGATAAAACTCCTCCCCAAGTAGTGTGGTTACAAGGCATAGCCCTGGCACCGTGAACAAAAGCTGGGGAAACAAGCAGATCTCCAAGAACTGAAAGCAGCATTCATCAATAATGGGTATCTTTCTTTATTTCTAATAAAGAGCCATGGACAGGCTGAACATTGACTTGGTAAAACCTCAGAGGACCATTTAATAGGAAGGGATGAGAGACCACTCAGGTCTTCAATTTTTCCCACTAACTTGCCCATCCTATCAGGCTTCCTGAGGCTGGTATCAGACCCCACTTGAGTGAAACAGAGCCTTGTGTAACTGAAATGATAAAAGAAATTGAAATTATATATACTTTTTGATAAAGCAACTATTTATTCTTTCTACCCTAACTTCCCCTGACCCTCATTTTTAAAGCCCCATTTCCAGGATGGATTCAGATTTGCACACTTTGCTACTTGGATCATGAAAAGTCTCTGTCCTGCTCTAATGTGGTTTGCCACCATGACTGTGATTTCCTCCAAATCTAAGGTCAAGCTCAGTCCGAAGTTCCTGCCTAAGTTTTCTTATTCCTTTATTGTGCATTCTGCTTATGTAGGTTATATTTTACAATAATGCCGAAGTAATTCTCACAGCTCGTGTGGTAGTCAGAAACATCACTCCTCTTCCCTAAAGGGTCCCTGTTCTAATTCCTGGGACCTGGAATATGTTAGTTTACACACAGAGGGAAATTAAGGTTGCAGATGGAATTAAAATAGCGAATCAGCTGACCTTAAAATGGGGGATGGTCTTAGATTATTTGGTGGGCCCAACGTAATCACGGGTGTTCTTAAAAGTGGAAGAGGGAGGCAGAAGAGAGGGTGAGGGAGGTATGACTGTGCACGCAGGTCGGAGTGGTGCGGCATGAGGACTCGACCCAGCGCTGCAGGACTTGTGGATGGAGCCAGGGGGCCCTAAGCCAAGGAATGCAGGTCGCTTCCGGATGTTGAAGAAGGCGAGGAGATGGATTCTCCCCTGGAGCCTCCAGGAAGGAGTACAGCCCTGTCAACCCCTTGATTTTTAAAAAACTGTGGCAAAATATATATGACATGAATCTACCACTCTGACCACTTTTAGTGCACCATTCAGGGCCATCAAAGCTTTCACTCTGTTGTTCAGCCACCACCACGATCCACTTCCAGAACCTAAACTTCTTTTTTATTCTCACCTGAGGACATACTTACTGATTTTAGAGAAAGGGGAAGAAAGGGGAAGAAAGGGGAAGAAAGGGGGAGAGATAGGGAGAGAAACATTGATGTGAGAGAGAAACATTGACTGGTTGCCTCTTGCATACGTCCTGACTGGGAACCAAACCCATGATCTGTCAGTTTACCAGACGATGCTCCCACCAACCGAGCCACACTGGCCAGGGCCCAGGACTTTTTCATCACCCCAAACTGAAACTCTGTACTTGTTAAACTTCCCAGTTGCCCCGGTCCCAAGTCCCTGGCAACCCCTATTCTACTTTCTGTCTATGAATTTGACTATTCCAGGTATTCCTTGTAAGTGGAATCTCATAATATTCATCCTTTTTGTGTGTGTGTGTGGTTCATTTTACTTGGTATGATGTTTTCAAGGTTCATCTATGTTGCAGCACCTATCAGAATGTCATCTTTAATCCTTTAAAGAGTAAAGAATATCCTCCTGTATTTTGTTCGTTCATTCATTCCCTAATGGATATTTTGGTTTTTTCCCCACCTTTCAGCCATTGTGAATAATGATGCTATGATCACTGGCGTACACATATCTGTTTCACTCTGTGCTCTCGATCTTTCGCATATGTGTCTAGCAGTGAATCGCCACATCACATGGTAGTTATATATTTAACTTTTTGAGGAACCATCATATTGTTCCCACAGTGGCTGCACCATTTAACATTTCTCTTGGGAAGGCACAAGTCTTCCAACTTCTCCACATCCTCGCCAATGAGTTATTTTCTGTGTTTTTTTCTTAATAGTCATTCTAATGAGTGTGAAGTGGTATCTCATTGCAGTTTTGATGGTGATATTGAGACTCTTTTCATGTGTGTTTTGGCCATTTGTATATCTTCTTTGGAGAAAAGTCTACTCAAGTCCTTTGCCCATTTTAAAATTAAGTATTTTTGTTGTCATTGAGTTGTAGGAGTTCTTTATAAATTCTGGCTATTAATCCCTTATTAGATATATGATTTACAAATAGCTTCTCTCATTCTGTAGTTTTCACTCTCTTGATCATGTCCTTTGATGCACAAAAGTTTTAAAATTTTATAAAGTTCATTTTGCCTATTTTTCCTTTTGTTATCTGTACTTTTGGTGACATAAATAAGAAATCATTGTCAAACCTACAGTCATGAAGATTTTCCCTTGTTTTCTTCTAAGAGTTGTATAGTTTAAGCTCTTATGTTTAGGTCTATGATCCATTTTGAGTTAATTTTTATATTTGGTGTGAGGTAAGGGATGTATTCTTTTGTATGTGAATATAATTTTCTCAGTACTATTTGTCAAAAAGGCTGCCTTTTTCTCAATGAACTTGACATCATCTTTGGAAGTCATTTGATCATATATGTGAGGGGTAATTTCTAGACAGTATTCTATTCCATTGAGCTATACGTCTGTCCTTATGCCAGTGCCGCACTGTTTTTATTACTGTGGCTTTGTAATACATTTTGAAATCAGGAAGTGTGAGTCCTCTAACTTCATTTTTCTGTTTTAAGATTATTTTGGATATTTGGAGTACCTTGAAATATTTAAATCTTAGGATTTTAAAAAATTTCTGCAAAAATCATCACTGGGATTTTGATAAGAACTGTACTGAATCTGTAGATTGGTTTGGGTAGTATTGTCATTTTAACAATGTTAAATCATCCAATCCACAGATATGAGATGTCTTCTTGTTTATTTATGTCTTTAAATTTCTTTCAGTAATGTTTTATTGTTTTTAGTGTACAAGCCTTTTGTCTCCTTGGTTATGTTTATTCCTAATATTTTATTTTTTTGATGCTGTTGTAAATATATATATTTTAAATTCTCTTTTTGGGTTGTTCATTGCTAGTGCATAGAAATGCAACTTAAAATCTTGATTTGAACCCAGAGTAAAACCTTGATTATAAACTTATGTCAGACTTCTTACTGATAGAAATTTAAGATAATAAATCTATGTTATTTTAAGACACTAAAAATGTAGTAACTTGTGACAGCAGCAACAGGTAACAAATACAGCTCATACCTACTGAACATTAAGTATGAATTAGGCAAAAATACTAGGAGCTTCTGTTAATTAATCTTTATGTCAGTGATATACAGTAAACCCATTTTCTAGATGAGAAAACTGAGCCTTTGCTCAAGCTGTGATTTTACTCATAATCATGGTTGGTTATTCAAAATTATAGGATCTGAACCAGGTTTTAGCTATAATTGCACATAAGATACCACTACAAGGTATAAAGAACAATAAAAAAAATCAGAGCATAAAAATATATCCAGGTCAATGACCTTCAAAGTTGTTCTTTGCACAGAGCCCAACTAATATTTGGAAAATCTCTTGAGGAATTGGTTTTAGAGTTAGTTATAGGCCACCATTATATCAAGGCTTTTCAAAAAATTAACTTGTCTACTTTATTTACAAGGCTTCTCTTTGAATAGCTTCCAAATGATCAGACCCATCCTTATAACACAAAGGTTTACTATCGACAAACTGGATACTGTAAAGGTACAGGCACGGCAAAGCAGCAGCTCCAAACATGCTCTGAGCTGAGCGAGCATCACCCAAGTAAATGAAGAGTTTGGCCTTGTGTAAAGCTTTTTGGATTTGCCAATTCTGCCATGTCTTTTAAACACAAAAATCTGTCTTGATAGCAGCCTTAATTTTGTAAATGTGTTCTATGTTTTCTTAAACATTTCCACGTGGCTTTCTAATTATTTCCAGGTACTCTGTCACCATCATCAGACACACAGAGAAGGATGGTGGTGCTCAACCTTGGCTGTGCCTTGGAATTACCTGGGGAACTTCAAAAAGTGTTGAGACCCGAGTCAGCCCCTCCGAGAGCCTGATTTCATTGGTCTAGGATGCAACCCAGCCACTGGGAGTTTTAGAGGCTCTACAGGTAGTTCTCATGAGCCAGGCTGCAGCCTACTTACCAGAACCTGAGTTATATTTCTGACTTATCTTCTCATTAGCTCTGTCTTTGAACAGGATAGAAGCTTCTTTAAGCTTCAGTTTCCCCAAAGGTAAAGCAGAAGTAACAATCTCTTCCCTGTTTTATGTACTTGCCAAGAGATTCATGGAAGACTGGGTTTATGAACATGTGTAAACCAAATATTTCTATTAGGATAAAGAAGTACAGTCATCTTAACAAATTTCGTTTGGTTTCATGCCTAACAGTAGAATTTATAGAGCATCCTGTTGCCTTCCACACCATTGTTTCTCTCTTCTCTAAACCCCCCTCTCATCTCCACACCAGGAGTGAATCTTCTCCTTAGCCCTATTTAACACCCATTGGCCACAGGCCCCTGTTCTGATGGGGCCCCCAGGTTCCTTCTCAGTTGGCATGTCCAATGCTCTTCGGTGATTGGTTTTACTGACTCCTGAGCTGTCTTGGTCCACGGTCTTAGCCGACTGGGCTTATCACTGTCAGATGTTTGAATTTTTCCTAGACTTACATCCTGAATATTTTTGTTGATTATTTTCCTTTCTGTTTTCCTAAAAATTTTGTATTTGGTATTGGGATAGAGCTAAGGCGCTTTTCTCATCCGTGGATTTGGGGTCAAAGCCACTGTTTGGGTACTTTGAAGCCTGAGGCCACTCTCGGCATCTCTGGGAAGAGAAGTGCCACCCTGGACTCCTAATCCTTTTTCTCTATAAAAGCTCATTTCATTACTCCCAGGAGTCACACCTCCTCACAAGCTTGTGGGATTTGTCACTTTTTAACCTCTGTTCTATGGAGGAATAAAGCAATATGCAGGAAGCCTACCTGTGTCTTCCTGTCTGTCCTCAGAGCTGGCATCAAAATTCATGACCGGATTTCCATGTTTTCTCCCAGTCCCTGGGCTCCAACACACCCTGACCTAGGCAGTGTGTCATCTCTCTAATTCATAGTGACGTGTGATGGGCTACACAGACTTGAATGTACCTACTTGTGTCATACATACAAGTTAAATTTCTTCCCAGTGTCTCAGATCCCCTATTTCTGACATTGGTGACAGTCCCAATGGATGGAATCCAGACTCTTCGGGGTAAGACACTATGTGAAAGGTCCTAGTAGACCACCTGACTAGAAAGTGACCTATGGATATTGATCTCCTTCTGACCTTACTCTCTGCGCCTCAGTTTTCTCCTCCATAAACTCAAGTCCTTCTAGCTATAGAGTGCTTTGATTCTGCAACACGGAACTTACTGCTGAAGTGAACATTACAAGGTTAAAAGTTCAAGGCTAGACAGGTAGGTTTTCTCCCAGATTCTAAATCACCTTCGGTCATGCCATTGTGCATTTTCATTTGTTTAGATGCTAACTCCAGCCCCTGCTATTTAATTTCCAATCTGGACATATCAACCAATTATGAAAAAGGATGGCTGTTTCCCTGTAGAGAGAAAGCTAATGAGTGTAACCAGGTCTTAGTTCAGGAAGGTACTGTAGACAGTAGCTGGGTGAGAGACTGCTTGGGCAGAGTGGCCTTTAAAGGACTGATGGGGAAGTCGGGGGTGGAGAACAAGGCCCCAGTGGGGAACAAAGCAGAAAGTACAAGCAGGACAATAGGGACAGAAATTAATCTATGATTTCCTTCCCCTCACAAATCAGAGAAGCTTCTGTGCCAAATGTTTTGCACTGTGCATAGGTATTCAGGCTCAGAAGGGAGACACCTGAGTAGCTTAAATCCCAGCTCTGCCATTTATTGGCTGTGGCTTGGGAAGATTCTGAGTCTTTCCTATCTGTGTCTTTCATCTGTAAGGGGAATAACTTTATAGGCCAAATTTATAGGGTTGTTGGAAGGATTAACTGAGAATTGTGTCATAGCACTTAACACCTTGTTTGGCATCATCACCATCACCATCATCATTATTATGAATACTTGCACAGAAAGGCAAGGCTGGAGGATTCCCAGAAGATGCGTAGAGCCCATTTCAATGACAGGAAAGGAGGCTTTGGTGACAATACAACCCCATGTAAAGGACTTGTCCTCCTCAAGAACGACCCCAAATAAGATGACTAAGCCCACAAGACCAGGAACCTAGCAAAGAAGGTAGGGACTATAAGCCACCTGCTAACTTCCTATTCCAGCCACCAAGGAAATGCTAAAATTTGCATTTTCATTGATCAAGGCATGAATATAGTTCTGTGCCCTTAGTGCTGGCAAAGTAAGTGAATGGTTTTGATCACCATTGGGCTGGCATGGGCAACCTGTCCAGGTGTCTGCTCAACAAAATCAAATTGTCAGAAAATTCTTTATCTGAATCATTTGGGTCACCAATAGGAAGGGGGAAGGTTACAGCAATAATCGTCATCACCCCTACCCCATCCATATTCAAACACACTATCTTACTGAACCTGCATGGCCAAACTATGAGGTGGTTGGCATTATTATGACTTCAATGTAAGAGATGAAGAAAGCAGCCCTGGCTGGTGTAGCTCAGTGGATCGAGCACAGGCCTGTGAACCAAACAACCATGGTTCAATTCCCAGTCAGGGCACATGCCTGGGTTGCAGGCCGGTTCCCAGCAGGGGACGCATGAGAGGCAACTGCCCATTAATATCTCTCTCCCTCTCTCTCCTTCTCTTCCCCTCTCTCTAAAAATGAATAAATAAAAATAAAAAAAAGAGAGATGAATAAAGCAAGTCAAAGAGGGAATTCACTTCTCTGAGGTCACATTGCCAGTGAAGATGTGAATTGAGATCATTTAGCTCCGGGTACATGCTTTTCTGTCCCTTCTACACTGCCTTTGAGTCCAAACTCACCCTTCTTAAATGATTTACATTGAGTTCCACAAGTAATCTTTAGGGAAGTCTATCTAAACTATGATTTTATTTCTGTGCAGCACAAAGGACAGATAGAGTGACAGAAAATAGAAAATGAGATAAGAAAGCTACTTTGTCAAAGGCTCATTATTGAGTCCTGGCTGGTGTGGCTCAGTTGGTTGGAGTGTCATCCCGTACACCAAAAAGTTGCAGGTTTGATTCCCGTTCAGGGCACATACCTGGGTTACAGGCTCAGTCTCAGATGGGGCACATACAGGAGGCAACCAATGGATGTTTCTCTCTCTCTCTCCTTCTCCCTCTTTCTATCTCTAAACTCAGTGAAAAAATGTCAGCAGGTAAGGATAAAAAAATTAATTATTGGGCAAGAGGGTCTGGAAGTGTCAAAGGGTGCCTAACCCCAGAGGTGAAGGGGAGACATGCACTCACCGCAGACGGTGCCCACTTCTTCCAGAGGACAGTGTCAAGCTGCATTCTCACGGGCGCTGTGACTTGTTCTGGGAGCATCTCAGGTTGGCAGAGCCACACCTCTAGGAATGTTCAATGATCTTAGAAAGAGAATTTAGTCTAGGAATAAGGCAAGAGAAATTTCCAGAGACTTTGAGATAAGGTCACCATGAACACAAAGGTAGTTCTGAGCACCTTACTCCGGGTTTCTTTTTCTTGTTAAGTCTGAAGTATTATGCTCCGCATTTATGCGGTGGCACTGCCACTTGGACTCTCTGTAGACTATTCCCAGCATGTTTCCTGCTATATATTTCTTCTTTTTCTCACCTTGGGGGAGATTGTCACTTCAGTGAAAATTGGTGAACTTCAAAGGGCCAGACAGTAAATGGTTCGGGCTTTGCAGACCATGTGGTCTCTGTTGTGACTACTCAACTCTGCCCTTGCAGAATGAAAGCAGCCCTAGACAATACATAAATGAATGAACATGACTGTGCCACTAAAACTTTATTTACAAAAAAGGGCAGCAGGCCGAACTTGGCCTGTGGGCTGTAGTGTCCTGATCTCAACGTCAGCACTATTTCTACCCAGTCTACTCGTTTCATTTCCCGACCATGAACACTCAGTTATTTTTTATCTCTCTCTTATTGACAAATTCCCTACCCCCAATTAATATTCGCACTGAGTGAGGCTCTTAATCCTTGCAGCTGATACAGGATGAATTTCTGCTATAAAGTCAAGTCAAACACTAAAATGTGGGTACACTTGGAAGAAGGTCACCAGGAGACAGTTCATGCCAAACTTTCTAGGGAGTCCAGGGGCAGAACTTCATGGGTGAGGAGTCCCAAACTACTCCACCCCATGTCCCTGGACGTCCTCCCCTCTGAGTAATGGGAACAACCATTTGGGGCTGTGATGATTCTGCCTCCTTTGAAGCCATCTGATTAAACTCTGATTTCACCAACCACCAGTACCCAGGAGGAGCCCGGTGTGACGCAAGATGAATGGAATAATTTTATGGGATGAGGGGGGACTCTGAGACAGCATCTAACTAACATATTTTGGAGAAAAAAAATTACCTGAAGCATTAGGAAAGGAAACTATGCTAGATGCCAGGCCCCCACCCACAATTTAAGGGTATAAAAGGACCATGGAGGAAGAAGAGACTCAAACTCACCCACATCCACCTCCATCAGCTCATCTGTTCTTCTAGCACCTCTCCCGGCACCATGCCTTACAACTGCTGCCTGTCCAACCTGAGCTGCTGCTCCAGCTGCCCCTCCCGGCCCTGCGTGGCCCCCAGCTGCCACAACATCCCCCTGCCTGGGGCCTGCAACATCCCCGCCAACGTGGGCAACTGCGGCTGGTTCTGCGAGGGCTCCTTCAATGGCAGCGAGAAGGAGACCATGCAGTTCCTGAACGAACGCCTGGCCAGCTACCTGGAGAAGGTGCGGCAGCTGGAGCGGGAGAATGCGGAGCTGGAGTGCCGCATCCAGGAGCGCTGCCAGCAGCAGGAGCCGCTGATGTGCCCCAGCTACCAGTCCTACTTCAAGACCATTGAGGAGCTGCAGCAGAAGGTGAGGGGCAGGGTGTGTGGGGTGCAGCAGCCGGCTGTCTTTGAACACTAAGACAAGTGGACCTCACAGTGGAGTCTTGTTTTCAGATTCTGTGTGCCAAGTCTGAGAACGCCAGGCTGGTGGTGCAGATCGACAATGCCAAGCTGGCCTCTGATGACTTCAGAACCAAGTATGTTGAGACTTTTAGGGCAGGTGGCATCCGAGGTCCTTACAGCTCTTTCATGACACTGTGGGCCTAACACTGCCTGGAAGGGAAGCAGTACATATCCTCTTATGGCTGGATATGAAAAATCAGTTTCCGAGATCCAGATTCATATGGTATCCGCTCCTCAGGCTCTCTTTCTGGATGGTCTCCTGAAGCCCCTGAATTCAGAGACTGAAATTAATTCTTGGAGAATCAATTGCTTTGGTGGTACATTAACCAACAACATGGAGAGGAGAGAGAGACTCCATTCCAGGAATCCCCATGGGCACTGTCTGGTGTGAGGATGAGTCAGGTCCTCTTCAGCCTATCCATGCTGAGCCTGAGGGACACATGGAAGGGAAGGGATGGGAAGCTGTGTCAGTTCAAAGACAGCTGGGCCAATTCCTTCAAAGAGGACCCGGGGCAGGAAGATGGGCTTCCTCCCTGGCTCTTCCTCCCACACCAATCTGTGTGTGCAGGTATGAGATGGAGCGCTCCTCCCGGCAGCTGGTGGAGTCGGACATCACCAGCCTGCGCAGGATCCTGGATGAGCTGACCCTGTGCAGGGCCGACCTGGAGGCCCAGGTGGAGTCCCTGAAGGAGGAGCTGCTCTGCCTCAAGAAGAACCACGAGGAGGTAAGAGGGAAACAAAATAAAACAAGAGGCTTCAGAGCTAAGCTTCCGGCATCAGGAGGCAATTGCCATCAGGATCCCCGGGCGGGCACCCTTCCCCGAGGAACTCAGGGTCAGCCCAGGGAATAATGACAGGACATCCACAGCAGGCAGTCAGGGAAGCTGGGAGGGCTGGGCAGGAGGTGGCGGTGCTGAGGAAGGACATCCACGGTCTCTATTGGTCACTGTTAGGTGCCGAATTGGGTGGTAGAGATTGAGAGAAAAAAAAAGAAAAGAAAGGAGATGTGGCCCCTCTCTTCCAAGAGCCCATAGTCTAGTCTCTAGTCTGAGAGACAGCCATGTAAAACCTTGATCCAATACGGGCAGAGGGAAATAAGTGCTGGATTAGATGGGTACGCAGAGTGTTCTGGAAGTAATCCAGTCTGCCTGAAAGGAAACATGTCAGAGGCATGTCACAGGCAGGAGGAAGATGACAAAAGGGGCACAGTGAGCTGTAGCTGAGGGTGGCCCATGGATGTGTGTGGCTGGGCATGTGGTGCCTATCGGGATGTGTCAGGAAATGATAAATGACCTGGACATGCCCAGGAATTGGGACTTGGTCTTATAGAAAATCTGAACCTGTTCAGTTTTCTGAAAAAGAAATTGAATTTATTTTTACACAATATCTGTGTTTTTGGAAAGAGCAGGATATTCTTTTCAGGGCATTTTTTGGCAGGCTCATTCTCACTCGACCATAGCAGAAAGATAGAAGAACTGTTTCTGTGGGTTCATTGTTCCCCTTCCTCCACCAGGAAGTCAACACCCTGCGTTGCCAGATTGGAGACCGCCTCAACGTGGAGGTGGACGCCGCCCCCACCGTGGACCTGAACCGCGTGCTCAATGAGACCAGGTGTCAGTATGAGGCCGTGGTGGAGACCAACCGCAGGGACGTGGAGGAATGGTTCGCCAACCAGGTGGGCACCTCAGCACAGGGCCACTCAGGATCCAAGGCCCCTTGTGGCCCTCAAGGCACAGTCTGATCCCATCTCTTACCTTTGGTGTCTCAGACCCAGGAGCTGAACAAGCAGGTGGTGTCCAGCTCAGAGCAGCTACAGACCTGCCAGGCAGAGATCATTGAGCTGAGACGCACAGTGAATGCCCTGGAGATCGAGCTGCAGGCCCAGCACAACCTGGTGGGTATTGTCCACACCTCCTGGTGACAAGTGTGAGGTCAGGGAATCAGAGTCACTGGCAGGCCTTTTGGGCCACAGTCTCCTGAACTCTTGAAGCTGTGACTTGCATGGAACCCTGTGGAGGGACGTGTTAAAGGAGCAGCTCTGTGACATTCCTTATGTCCCCCCACAGAGGGACTCCCTGGAGAACACGCTGACAGAGACTGAGGCCCGCTACAGCTCCCAGCTGTCCCAGGTGCAGTGCATGATCACCAACGTGGAGTCCCAGCTGGCGGAGATCAGGGGTGACTTGGAGCGGCAGAACCAGGAGTACCAGGTGCTGCTGGACGTCCGGGCCAGGCTGGAGTGTGAGATCAACACATACCGGAATCTTCTGGAGAGCGAGGACTGCAAGTGAGTGTGAGGCAAAGGATTTCTGGGAAAATGTGTGGTGGAGTACACAACACTGTGGACAATCACATGTTGGCCATATTTTCAGCACATCAAATAACACACATTAATCTAGTGTCTACTATGTGACAGTTAAGCCATACGTAAGGTTAAAAGCAAAGGGCATCCCCTACCTCAGGGAGCTAACAATGGAAATAATATTTTTCAAAAGGACAATTTTCTACTTCTGCCCATGGCATTCTGGGGAAGTGGAAAGGATTTGGTGACAATCACATTTGATGGAAAGAACTCTACCCACTGAGAACTCATAGGTGGCTGCATTAAGCCTTGGTGTTTTCTATACTCCCCTCCCTAATGCATTCTAAAACTCTGTTCTTTCAGCCTCCCCTGCAACCCATGTGCTACCACCAATGCCTGTGGAAACTCCTGTGGACCCTGAGGCAGCTCTCAAACAGGTTGCTGTTGACTTAAATACTGGCATCCTCTTTGAAGACTACAATGAAGCTGTTTAGATCCAACCTAGTAAAGGCCCCAGGTCCTGCCTTTGCCAGAGCTCAGTTGCCACAGAAACCTTGTCATGCCAACTGTGATATTTCTAGATATGGAAAGTCTTTCCGGATGCAATGAGCAAAGACGCACCATCTAGACCCAGTGTCTGGAAAACTCCCTCCCACTGAAGGTTGAATCTCTGTATCTGAAGATGTCCAGCTCTCAGTCATCTGAGCTCCAGGTATTACTTTAGGGCGTTTCCTTTACATATTGTGTTTCCTGCTTTCCCAGCTTCCCTGGTATTCTCTGGAATGCAAGGAGGCTACTTCATTTACTTCCCAATAAACTTTATTTCTCTGGCATTGTAAATGTGCTTCTCATTCATATTCATGCATTGTAAAGTACTTCTCATGGCTGTTTCATAAAAGTACCCTTTCATTAAGAGGATGAAATGAGTCGAATGACTGAAGCCAGCTATCATTGTCCACTGGTAAATGAGGATGGCGAGGGAGGGCCATCCTCCTGGGAGGCTCCCATCAAGGGGAGACCATGAAGAAAACCTGGCCTTCAACACTCATGCCCATCTTGCCTTCGCTGTGGGGCCCTTGGCAACTCTGAGACTCTTCTCCAAACTCACTGCTATCTCCCATTGTCACCCTCATCACTATGAAATTCTCTGCCTCCTTTTCTCCAACATTGTAAAGACCAGCTTCTGTAGAAGAGGCTCAAAGAGCATCTCCTCTCAATGCCTTCTCCTCTCAATGTCTCAGCTGCATCACCAATATATGAGACCTGTTCAGAAGGTATCTAACCATGTAATGTGAAAAATAGAGACATTTATTGAAGATACAAGATACAAGAGACTTTGTACATAGGACAATGACGTCTCAGTTCCCTTCATAGTAGGCACCTTGAGACCTCACACAGTTCTCCCAATCACCATCAGCTGCCCCACTGTGTTTTCCTGAATCTCATAGACAGTCTGAAATCTCTTCCCTTTCAAAGGTGATTTTAGTTTTGGAAAAAGCCAGAAGTCACAGGGCACCAAATCTAGGCTGTAGGGGCACTGGGTCACCTGGGATTTGAAGTTTTGCAAAAAAAAACTCTGAATAAGATGTGATACATGAGCAGATAGATGTATTGTTGTGATGAAGCTGCCAATCATCATTTGCCCATAGCTGTGGACTTCTGAATCATCTGAAGAGTTTCCGAAGAGGAATGTTCAAGCTTAATGCAAAATTTGGTGCTGATTCGTTGCTCTATTTGCTCAAGTCCTTTTGAATGCAATGGCCACAGAATACACATAGAGTACACACAGAGAACTCCACAGTGTCTACTGCCCCCACTGACTAGTTCAGCGAAGTCGTCATTGTTCATGCACGTGCATTCCAGTCCACTCTCCTTGGCTACCAAGTTACATCAGTGTTGCACAAATTTTATTAACAATGTCTAGATTTTTTTCTGGACAGGCCTCGTAGATATCTGTCCTTCCCTCAAGATGTACCTTCAATGGTGTCGTGCATGTTCTAGGTCGTCTTCTTCTATGTCTAACTGCCTGTCCACTGCCTCCCCTTTAGCCTGACTTTCTCTTTCTGTCCCCAGTGGAGGAAATGCCCAGATTGTTACATGCGTAATGGCATGTAACATGTAAATGGAAATACCCTTGGCTCCTTGGTTTTCTCTCTCCACTCTATGCGGATGATGCCCAAATCTCACTCTCACCTGAGCTCAAGTTCCAGTCTTTGCTTGCTGGTAGGACAGTTTCACTTGGTATCAGACCATCACATCACATTGTACTAAATTTAATTGGATTAAAACTTATTTTTGCCAAACTGGTTCATCATGTACTCATTTATTATGCCCGATACTTTATAATCTCAAGATCCTTTAAATGCAGGCAGGCGCGTCTCCCTACCTCCCTCTCTTCAAGTTTACTCCTCCCTCCAGGTTTTTGCTCATATCTATAATGTTCTTCCATAATTTCTTTACCATTTTACGTCCTTTTATTTCAAAAAAGGCCAACGTGCATCAATCTCCTCCAATACACGCTGCCCCTACCCTACCTCCCTCTTGCCTCATTTGAGAATTGTTAAAACTCTCTGTTCTACCGACCACTTGACAGATTGTCCCTTTAATCTGATGCTATATGACCAACACAACCACCATCAGTTATTGGGCGTGTGCGCCTGTACTCTGTGGGGTGCTGAGAACACAGAAATAAGTGAACCCCTGTCCTGACCCACAGCATGTGTAGAGTCCAGGGTGGATAAGACAAAGAGATAACCACTACACACAGACATTAATGTGGCCCAAGAAAAGTGTAAATAAAGTATGACAAATTTCTGAAGTCTGAGGGAGTGATAAGAAGAGGCTCCAAGAAGGAGGTGGTGACGCTGACTCTGGCCTGCAGTGTCCAAGGAGTTATGGATGAGATGAGATAAATTCACAGAGACTACCAAGTCCTGTGGAGGAAAGGGACGGCACAGCTACTCTCTCAAGGGGGGAGTGCCTCAGAATGGTCTAGCCACTCTCTCAAGAGGAGAGTGAGCCGACCCTTGCCTTGACAAGCTTTTATTGGCTTTCTAATAGCATACATCAAAGAAGGCTTTCATTCATTATACTTAGGTTTGCTTTAGGTAATTACTTTTTACAGATAGCCACAGAAGGGATGTTACTGATCACTTCTTACAGATTAATAAGGAAACAAAATGTTGCAAATGCAAGGGAACGATAAGAGTAACAGGTCTGGTTACACTTCAGTCCTTGGGAGAATTAGCACAGACTTCAGGAAGTTACATTAAAGATATGCAGCAAGGGCTTGTGCCTGAACTCAGGGTGAGAGAGTTTTAGCAAGAGCAAGTCACAAAGCAGCCTAGGTATAACGCAGGCCTGGTTTCCCATGGGAGAACTTCTTCACGGGTGCGGTCCTCTGGTCCTCCATGCCGACTTGCCTCCCACTGGCTTACCACATGGGTGCTGAGCTACATTTCCACATCTCTCGAAGCGGTTCCCTACAAGGTAGCGCTCAGTCAGGGCTTTAAAAACCCAAATATTCTGTTTATAAAAATTTTGTCTGCCTGTCTCATTGACTACATGCCCTTCAAGAGACACAGTATCTTCACTTGATCAAAACCTAGTGTAAACCGTAGAATGCTTTACGTGTAACAAACAGGGAACAATATCACTAATGAGGATTCATGAGGAGGACATTAAAACTTTATATACTTCCCATAGTTCCAACTTCAATCAACTATGACTGTATGATATTAGCATAATTCTGGAATACAGTTTGATGGGATATGTTTGGACAGATGAGTGTGTGCAGGTCTGAGAGGAGGGAAAGTTTTTTCAAGCATGAACTTGGCCTGGCAAGGAGATGAAGCAGGGGGTATGTTTAGAGCCAGACAGACCAATTTTTAGCCTGAAGCAGAGGATAAATATAGAAGATGAAACTGCAAGTAGGTAAAAACCATATTTGGCCTTGCTGTGAATGGTTATCTGTGAAATTTCCTTGTAAGGAAGGTTGGCAGGTGATACATCAGGAAGCTATGTATAGGTGGGATTAGGTGGGGAAGAAGGAAGTTCAATCTGGAGGCTGATGAGAAGTGAGGACCGAGAGGGTGGAGGTGGGGTGGGGGTGGGTTGCAGAGGTGCAGCTCGGGACCAGGGAGCTGATTGGAGGGAGAACAGGGGAGGGAGGTAGATGGAAACTAGTACTAAGTGGATAGCTATTCTGGGTCAACATGAGTAAAGGTTTGGAGCCTCAGAAAATGAAACAATAGTGTATTTCCAGTGGGAAAAAAGCTGCAAAAAAAAAAAAAAAAAGAGACTAGATTTGGGAGAAACGTTGGCATTATAGAACAGTAGAGGTGTAGGGGTTGTTAAGATTTTCCGGGGGAAGATGTTAGTGTGTGGGAGGACAATGGGGACACTGATAGCAATGAGAGACTAGACCTGGGGCTCCAAAGTCCCTGGCCTGAGGCTCTGCCCTGGCTTAGCCGGGTCTCTGAAGACAGAGACGATCTCTAGTTAAAAGCATTTGGAGAGGGAAGGGGAGGGACGGATGAAACAAGAAAAGTAAAAGAAGGCAGAGTTTTGGTGAGGGAGGGTCAGCAACATCCATGTCTGAGAAGGTGAGAATGCAGACAAACCCACGAGAAACGGCAATGGGGAAATCACTGGGGGCTGGAGAAAGAGCAGGGGCTGAGGGATTCTGGGGGAAGATGTAGTTCGGTGCCTCTTTCCCATCTGTCTCAAATCGTCAAATCGATAGTGACCCTAATGCAAATGTTCGAAACCATACCTTTGTACTCAGCACGATGCTCACTTTGCCTTACCCTCTGTGGTCTACTCACCGTGTTTTAGCACCTGCCGCCCCCTTTGACCTCAGAGCACTCACATACACAGGTTTACATTCCTTCTGAATCCAGCTTTCCCAGAAGACCAGGACAATTAAGTTAGGTTGCTTGGGATCATTTCATGTTCTTTTTGACTTCTCTATTCTAGACCGAGTACAGTTAAAAACATACTGATGAACTTTGTCTCTTTCTGCCTGGGTTTGTCCCTTAAGAGTCTTGTTGAAACTCCATTCCCGCTGGGAGTCCAGGACTGAACTTGAGAGAAGCAATGGTGGCTTTGGGGAGGGTTTGCAGAATGAACCCCAAATCCCATTTCAAGGTGTTTGTTCCTCTCTTTGCTCAGTGACCTTACTACTGGCTTGACTCATTCTCCAGGTCCCCTTCTGCTTGTTGGAAACCCTGTTGGAGCATCTTCTTGGAACCCAAACCATTGGCTTAGTTCTTGGATTACCATTGCAATTTCTCCTCTCAGTGCAGTGAGGCTGGGTGGTTGATAACTTGGCAACAGCCACCTTTATGGAGCAGTCTGTGGAAGCCCCACATTCTGGTCTCATAGGCAGCTCTAACTGGGGTTGGCTCAACAGGATGGGCTGGTGTTGGTATTGACAGTGTTTCTGCTTCTCTAATTCTCCCCAGTGGGGGATGTTCCATCTGTCTTTGGCACCGGTCAGTCTCCTGCTCGGTGTGTGCCTAGTGATGGCATTGTTGGCCTCTCCTTGTCATTTGTACACCTTAAAATACAAGTATTTGACAAGTGGTCCAATACACTACTTAGCATTTCCCAGCAAACACATTTTGCATTTCTCTTTCTTTTTAACTGAATTTACTGGGGCGACACTGGTTAATAAAATTATGTAAGTTTCAGGTGTACAGTTCTATAACACATCATCTGTACATTGTATTATGTGTTCATCACTCAAAGCCAAGTCTCCATTTCTCATGGTGAGAATTTCAAGGGCTGGTACCTGGCCATGAGGGAAGATGGTTTGGGGAAGAGAGGGGTGGCCTCCTAATGCCTTTAAAGTCCTGTCACAGGGAGGACGGCCTCAGCGGGCTCCACTCCATGGTTAACTACCACTGATGAGTTTACGCGTCACCTCTCCCACGAAAATAGCCTTGGCTTCCATAATAAATAGCATCCTTAAATCTCGACTGTAATTTGCGTCTGCCACAATTACATGGGCAGGTGTACAATCTTTCTGTTTGTTAGGATTTCATTTGATCATCATATTTATTGAGGGGTCATAGACTAGAGACAATGCCATTGCTTATGTAAAGGCAACAATTCTCAATACATAGTAGGTGGAGTAAATAGAAAGCAATTGTCTTTCAGAATTCCTGGGAAGCTAATGGAAACTTGGCTGTCTTCTCTATAGACTCAAGTCTTCTCAATCATTATCACAGTTACTTCTACTCAGCAGTGGGAATAGTTGTGTTTTATTCTTTTAAAAAAAGATTTTATTTATTTTTAGAAAGAGAGGAAGGGAGGGAGGAAGAGAAGGAAAGAAACATGAATGTGTGGTTGCCTCTCACATGCCCCCTACTGGGGACCTGGCCTGCAACCCAGGCATGTGCCTGACTGGGAATTGAATGGTGACCCTTTGCTTCCCAGGCTGGTGCTCAGTACACTGAGCCACACCAGCCAGGATGGAATAGTTGCATTTTCTAAATTCTACCTTCCACTGTTGAAGATACGTAGATTCTTAGCTCTGGATTATTCCATTCTGATGGAGGTAGAAGCTATTGTAGTGGTTATAGGGACCCTGTTGACATAGGTACCAGTTTACAACACACGATGCCTTTCCTTTTCTTTACAAAGTGCCATTGTCTAGATTTTCCTCTTTGGAAGCTTGGGGCATAGAAGAAGGGGAGAGAGAGAGAAAAGCCTATGAATCCAGCTATTCTCTGTGTGTTGTTTGCTCTCACCCAACAGAGCTTCAGTCAGTTTGGTACATATTTGAAACCACACACTCATTCCCCATCTCTTTGCAGGCAGAGAGTCAGGCGGGAGGGCCAGTGAGCTGAGGAACCTGCACGTGGGTGAGATGTTGGGGCCTTGAAAGCACAGGCTGTGGGAGACCACACATTTTCTCCAAAGCCGCTGTCTTTCATGAAAGTGTATTTGAAGCTCCATCTTGGAAATGACTTGTAGAACCACCCAAGAAATGGACATCATTATTTTATGGTGACAATGTCTTTCTGACCCATTAAAGATGCTACTTAGTTTGGTTGTTTATCCCACTGACCAGGTTTGGTTCCAAATGATATCTGGCTGATTCCAAAAACAAACACATCCTCAGGAGATGAAGATTGGCCTTCAGTGAGGGTAAGATAAAGCAATGTCCCGGGCCGGGAGAACAAGTCGGAGGAAGGGGTGATGTGACCAATGGCTGTACGGGAGGAATCCGCATGGAGCTTCCAAAAGGAACTACTTTAAGAAGCAGCTGTCAGATTTTGAGCACTGATGGATTAAACATGACGTCTTTATAGTTCTTACCTCCATCTGGAACAGCATGAATATCTGTTTGCCAGGATGGTCACAAGATGCCATTATGCATGTAACAATGTGGTGGCTTTTCAGGGTCACGCCCTTTGGGGAACTGGGCTCAGGTGTTTATGTCAAAGCAACCGAGGGTTTCCTTCTTTCTAGCTTTTGGTGGGTATCACACTTTCCCACGTAGTCGACTTCTTTCCGTTAGAATAAAAATGACCTTTTCTTCTTTGGTGGGGAGCAGGCTTTTATTTGTTGGCTCATTCTGATCCAGGACTCCAGCCTCCTAGTGGTTGAGTCCCACTGAACTCAGTCCATCTGTGTACGGCTGCATCGCAGCAGTGAGGAGATTGGCAGAGAGAGGCAGTTCGAGACAGAGCGAGCATGGCTGCTGGAATCGGAGAGCTCAGGGTGGGAATGCTGGCCCTACCGTGAGCACGAGCCACCTCTCAGAAGCGTGGTGTCCTCATCTACCAGCCCTGCAGGGCTTGCGTCACTGAAGGAGGTGACGCACCCGAGGTGCCTGGCCCAGTGTGTGCTCCGCAAGCAGCAGCCATCCTAGTACCGCTCATGCTGTGTATAAGCACATGGCACAGTCCTCGTGTTAGTTTTCCAAATGTCCTGTGAACACTGAGGACAAGCAGAAATGCAGCCTGGGGGCTTCCTGCAGCCCCCACTAGGCAGAGGCTGCCATTGCCTCTACTTGCCCTAGATGGGATAGTTAAGGGGCATTGAACTTGCCCAGCCTTCTAAATCTTTTCTGGTCTGACCTTCCAGGATTCTCTACACAACAGGATGGTTTCCAGGTGGGCTTCCCGAGATGGTTTTAGTCACAGAGTCCTCACTGAGCAGGAGCTGAGTGGGGCCCAGAGTGGTAGCCTTGTTAGGAACACAGAGGCCCAGAAGTGCCTGTAACTTGGGGGGACGGGGTCCAGCTGTCGGTCTCCCTCAACACCCCATGAATAAGCACTCTGTAGGCAGGTAATAGGCTGGTCACTTTGAACTCTTCACTTAACCAACCAGCATGATGGGTGAGGAGTCCTGACTTAGCAAGAAGCCAGAGTAAAATGTTTTATGAGGCAAGGACTTGTGTGAAGTGGCCAAAAAACAAATGGAAAAATTGGTAAACAGGGTAAAAGAGGGCAATGCTGTATGTGGCTGCCCCACCCTCTGCTGATGAAATATAAGGCCCTTGGAGAGGGCCAGGGCTCACACTGGAGAAAAGGAATCAGGCTTCGATACCGACCTGTAGACCTCGCTCCCTCCTGGCACCATGCCTTACAACTGCTGCCTGTCCAACCTGAGCTGCCGCTCTGGCTGCCCCTCCCGGCCCTGCGTGGCCCCCAGCTGCCACAACATCCCCCTGCCCGGGGCCTGCAACATCCCCGCCAATGTGGGCAACTGCGGCTGGTTCTGTGAGGGCTCCTTCAATGGCAGCGAGAAGGAGACCATGCAGTTCCTGAACGAACGCCTGGCCAGCTACCTGGAGAAGGTGCGGCAGCTGGAGCGGGAGAATGCGGAGCTGGAGTGCCGCATCCAGGAGCGCTGCCAGCAGCAGGAGCCGCTGATGTGCCCCAGCTACCAGTCCTACTTCCGGACCATCGAGGAGCTGCAGCAGAAGGTGAGCGGGGGCCCCACGCTGCCAATTTAGTGAACTGTTTATCTACATTTAACATGCCCCCTTCTGAAGGGATTCAAGGCTGCTCAAAGCTATTACTAAGAATGATGAAGACATAGGGCTTCATCAGCTCAGGTATGACCCATCAGGTAGTCTTCGAACATCCATTTGGGCATGTGCACAAGTGAGAATTCCTGGCCAGAAACACAGGGACTGAAGTGGGATAACTTAAGAGTCAGCACGGAGGTGGGACTTAGCACACAGTGTACACCAGGAGGGGCTTCCCAGAAGAGGCAACATCTGAGCAGAGTTTGGAGGATGAGCACTATGCCAACTGCACAAGCTCTCGAATCTCAGAGGGGAGCTACTGTCTACTGATCTGTCGTTCTAGAAAGGGAGTGCCAGGGAAGGGCCATGTGATCTGAAGAGCATGCACCCACTGACCCGCGCTTCCTACTGGGCACTGTGTTGGAGTGGGGGATGCAGCACTCAGATGACCTAATAGGGGAGAGAGGTGTGGCAATGAGTGGCCACAGCGAAGGTGATAAGGTGCATAACTAGCTAAGGGCAAAATACTGTGAGAGCTCATGGAGGAAGCGACCCCCTGTAGGAACTGGGGAAGGAAGGGACTGTGGGTTATGCAAAGGGGTCTTGTCACCACCTTCGGTGGGTGAGGTCATCTCAGGGCACTCCAGGTAGAAGGAGAAGCTTTTCGTGACAAAAGCCTCATCCAGGGTAATATGAGGGAAGAATGCAGAGAGATCAGCAGGGCGAATAAGTTGGTCAGAGACTAGGCTGAACACCCTGTCCTGGTTTGTCTGGGATCTTTCTAAATTTAGCACCCCAAGAACCCCCTTAGTCCTAAGCAAACTGGGGCTCTGGTCCCCCTATGTGAGGCTTGGTGCCCAAGATGCTCACTTCCTACAGGAAGCAGGCAGCAGACCAAGAAGAGAAGAATTCATGACAGAGGGTACATCCCCTCGACTGTTTCAGTTTTGAAATGGTCTGTTCTATTATTCATCCTCCTTTTGTCCCCAAACTGAAAATCTGAGAAGATTCTAAACTGTTTAGAAGAAATGTGGCTGGAATAACATAGCTTTCCTCGTGAAGACACAAGGCCTTCCTTCTTAGACTAACTCCTTCCACAATTAACTCTGGCTCCAGATCCTGTGCAGCAAGGCGGAGAACGCCCGGCTGGTGGTGCAGATTGACAATGCCAAGCTGGCCGCGGACGACTTCAGGACCAAGTGAGAATTTTTGAATCATCAGAGAAGCCCAGTGAGGGGCAGGCTGAACCACAAAGGGAAGGACCCGGTGCTGGGAGTACGCAGGCACAAGCTGTTTGCTAGCAGGGGGAGCGGGGGTCGGAGTGGGGGGGATGACACAGTGTTCTTGCTTTGGGGTCATTAGGTTCGCCGTGTCAAAGTCTCCTCTCCGAATGCAGAGATTCTGTATTTTAAGTTTACTTTGAAGGTGCTCAAGAAACTGCCCATTTTATCTCTTTTTCAACTTAATGTCTGGATCAAGTTGAAAAGTGAATTTCACACTGATTTCTTAGTATCGGGTAGTCACTCTCTGCCTATTAAAATAGTGAAGACAAAATCCATTTCAGGGAATCGGTCAGTTTTTCTAGGGATGACCATGACAATCCTAAAATCCTCGGCATTTCGGTGGGACTCTGCAGCTGACAGTGTGATCTTACCTGTGTCCTTTCTTCATTCTCAGTCTAATCCGACAGAGTAAGTGTTAGTGTGGTTGGTTCCCATTTTACAGATGAGGAAATCGAGGATCAGAGAGATTAAGAAACTTATCCACAGTCCTAAGGACAAGGTTGGGTCTACCATTGGGTGCTTTTCTCATGACACCCAATGGCTTCCCAGGGTGGCTGGAAAGGAGTGGAGGCAGCCCGTGCAGCAGGCTGATAAGTTTACAGACTCACTTCTGAAGGCAAGATGGCAGGACTTAGTGGACAGGAACCCATGAATGGGGTTTGTGGAACATACTCAGTTACTACGGATTAGAACCTTCTTTCTGGGTCTCAGGGCAGAAATAGGTCTTTTTACTCAGCGTGGTGATATTTTCTTCATAAACTTTGAAAAACTTCATACACAAAGTTCATAAACTTTAAAAAATGTCAAAATACAGGTCAACCAAAGAAAGCCTAGGAAAAGTTCTTCCTCTTTAATCTCCTTGACCTTTGGCTGTGTGTCCCCCTGCAGGTACGAGACGGAGATGGGCCTGCGGCAGCTGGTGGAGTCGGACATCAACAGCCTGCGCAGGATCCTGGACGAGCTGACCCTGTGCAAGTCCGACCTGGAGGCCCAGGTGGAGTCCCTGAAGGAGGAGCTGCTCTGCCTCAAGCAGAACCACGAGCAGGTGAGGGAAACCCAGCCCCCACTGTCCTGATATCGAGAGTCCCTCACTCTGCTGGGCAGGATACGGCAGGTCTTTGCTAAAGTACACCCTGGAGCTAACAGAACATTTTGGGAGCTGCTCAAAACATATTTGGGAGATTGCTAGGGAATGAGTCACAGGCCTCCATTTCAAAAAAATATAAAAGAGTGTGGTCAGCTGACCTATCTCTACTTGGGGCCAGACCTGTGGCCAAAAGTCCAGACAAAGATGTTTAAAATACTTCCTATTGTTGGATAAGACCTGTTATCTTCTGAACAGATGCCTAAGGCTGGCTGAGAATGGAAGGAGTTAGCAAACTCTTTGTAGTATGCGTCACCTACACATCAGAATCCATGATGGTTGGACGGACAGATGTGTGAAATGAGAGAAATGAAGAAACTCAGATAATGGTTGGTTCGGACTCAGGGCTGGATGTAATACTAGGAAATCAGATGCATGTCTCAAACATTAGATATTTTTTGTCATTAATTTTTTTTTAATTTGCTGATTTTAGAGAAAGAGGAAGGGGCAGGGGACGTGGGACAGATAGACAGACACATACATACCTGCTTATTTATGCATTCAGTGGTTGAGTTTCATACGTGCCCTGACTGAGGACTGAACCCGCAACCCTGGTGGACCGAGACAATGTGCTCACCAGCTGAACTACCCGACCAGGACAAACATTAGATACTTAGAAAAGGAAACAACCATTCATAGATAGTGTATAATGGTAGAAGACATAATATAAATGGGAGCTGGAAACCTGGTTTCTCTATATTTAAGTAGTGACAATTATAAACCAGTTATCATGCCAGGCTTATCGCTGAGAAAAGAAAAAAAATCAGAAGAAAATGATAGAATGTTGGAGTGGGACCACATGTTGGCAACCATTGGATCAGGCAGCCGCACCACAGAGATGAGGGGGGACTCAGGCAGGAGGCCTGAATCACAAGGGGTCACTTAGCTGGGCTTTGTGTGAGCTGGGTTTCACAAATTTCAGTGCAATCTTCTTCCCACTACGTCAGACTCCCTCAAACAGAGTTTATTTCAGACCATTTCTGTGGGTTCATTGTTCCCCTTCCTCCACCAGGAAGTCAACACCCTGCGTTGCCAGATTGGAGACCGCCTCAACGTGGAGGTGGACGCCGCCCCCACTGTGGACCTGAACCGCGTGCTCAATGAGACCAGGTGCCAGTATGAGGCCGTGGTGGAGACCAACCGCAGGGACGTGGAGGAATGGTTCGCCAACCAGGTGGGCACCTCAGCACAGGGCCACTCAGGATCCAAGGCCCCCTGTGGCCCTCAAGCCACAGTCTGATCCCATCTCTTACCTTTGGTGTCTCAGACCCAGGAGCTGAACAAGCAGGTGGTGTCCAGCTCAGAGCAGCTACAGACCTGCCAGGCAGAGATCATCGAGCTGAGACGCACAGTCAATGCCCTGGAGATCGAGCTGCAGGCCCAGCACAACCTGGTGGGTATTGTCCACACCTCCTGGTGACAAATGTGAGGTCGGGGAATCAGAGTCACTGGCAGGCCTTTTGGGTCACAGTCTCTTGAACTCTTGGAGCTGTGACTTGCATAGAACCCTGTGGAGGGACGTGTTAAAGGAGCAGCTCTGTGACATTCCTTATGTCCCCCCACAGAGGGACTCCCTGGAGAACACGCTGACAGAGACTGAGGCCCGCTACAGCTCCCAGCTGTCCCAGGTGCAGTGCATGATCACCAACGTGGAGTCCCAGCTGGCAGAGATCAGGGGTGACTTGGAGCGGCAGAACCAGGAGTATCAGGTGCTGCTGGATGTCAAGGCGCGGCTGGAGTGTGAGATCAACACATACCGGGGCCTGCTGGAGAGCGAGGACTGCAAGTGAGTACTTGGCAAGCAGTACACGCCCAGTTGTACTGAAAGATAAAATAAGGACTTTGTAGGTCAAGTTTCAGAAGCCACTGTGTCTGCAGAGACCAGAGGTTTATATTATAGCAGGGGGAAGTGCAGTGTATTTGTTGCTACCATTGCCTGGCCTAAAGGTACTTTCTGGTCCAAAAGATACTTGAGAGAGTGGACTTCCCCACGACTCCAAGGTTACAGAGGGAGGGCTCGGATGCACCAGAATGTTTCCTCTTTTCTGCCACTGCAGTCTCTGGCTTTGCAGAAGGGGTGATGGAACAGGCTTGGCCTCCTAAGGGGTCAGAGCATGAATTCTGCTTGTCTCCATGTCAGCTTGGGTTGAGCCCCCTCCTTTTGAAAAATTTTAATTATTCCTCTCATGCTGATGAGCTAATGATTCTGTGTCCCAGGCTGCCTTGCAACCCCTGCGCCACGACCAACGCCTGTGATAAGCCCATTGGCCCTTGTGTCATCAATCCCTGTGCCCCTTGTGGCCCCCGAACCCGCTTTGGGCCCTGCAGCACCCTTGGGTGCTAAACATCCTGGTGCCAGCAGGAGGATTGTGGGAAGACAGAAGGACCACCGATGGAACATCCCTATTTCCCTGATGCCCAACACAGCAGGGCCCTACTCCAGGCATTGCAGTCAGTCACAGGCTGGAGGAAGAACATAGGTCTGGGGTGTGGCTGGCTCTGAGCCCAGCCTGCCTGCTTCTCTTCACTCAAGGCTGCCCACCTGTGACCTGTGACCTGCCCTGAGGGTCTGACAGGTTGGGGCCGGGAAGGTGTCATCCGAGACTTCCTGTGGTTCCCTCTGTTGCTGTGACCTTTTCTTGCAGTCCCCCAGTCCCTTTGCACATCTCCTAATAAACTTTCCTCTTGCAAAGCAGAAATGGTGTGTGTTCAATGTGTATGCGCTTCTTATAAACCCACTTGAAAGCTTAAGGCGGGCTGTGTAGTTGAATCCTCCCCCAGAAGGTCTTTGTCATCATTCATTAATAATCATTAAGCACAACGAGGGCCAGCAGGAAACCAGTGGGACCACTAAGGTGAAAGGCCTCATCTAAATATATAAACTCATTCATTATAGGACCTTGCTCAGTAAAATACAACCGTTACCATTTCTAGGAAGTTCCACTTTTTCTTTTCCAAGTGCACACAGGAGGAGGGACAGGAGCTAACGCTCACTGAACAGCAACCAGGTACCAGGAACGGCACGGCTCGTCTTTTCTCTTATTCACACAGTAACAGCCGTCGGACTGAATGCAGAGCCGGGGAGCCGGGTCTCTGAATGTCGGTTACACGTGAGGTGGGGCTGCGAGAGACTGAAACTGATTCAAACGAGCACACAGAGCTGATACCCCCGTCACAGCCGTCACTGGGAGAGATGGGACTATGTTCCCCAAACACTGCCGAGACTCTCTCCTTTGGGCAAGGCTGAAGAACTGAAAATAGGAGCCAGGGCCATCTCTTAGGTTTGAGTGGTACCCAGCCGAGTTCTGAAGTGTTTCTCTTTTCATTTGACTGCTTTAACCACTGGGACTAACTCTGGGTTTGGGGATCCCTCCTCACAAAAGTTCTTTAGAATCAAACTAGCACATTGAGTCTTTGCCAATGCAGTAAGAGATAGCTTTGCTGGTGCCTGGCTCCTGCCGGTGCCCACTGATGCCTGGCCATAGGTCCCCTGGCCACGGTCCCCGACTTTGGCCAACCGCTGGTCATGTCTTCTCTCCTTGAGATACAGCTGGTGCTCTGTCCCCCTGCTGAGATGATGCCGGTTCTAATCTTGGTCTCACTATCATGCTCCGCTGTTGTTGGAGCTCCCTCATCAAGACCACAGGCAGGAGGTCTGGAAGGTGACTGAGTGGCACTCCAGGCCGTGCACGGCATGTCCCAGACCCAGCTGGTGCATCCCAGCCTCTCTTCCTTCCTGCAGAGCTAGTTCATCCCTAGGAGCCCCCTCTGGGCCTTGCGCAGATGCCCTTGTGCAGCTGGTCTCATCAGGTCTCCGTGTGTGCTGGGACCACTGTCCACCAACAGTTACCTACAGCAGGGACAGGTGCCCCCAAAGACAGGGACCATTGTCTTTTGGGTTTGTTGCCATGGCTGAAAAGCCTACTGCCAATCTAATGGTGATTCTGTTATTGATAATCCTTCTTAATCTCTGATTCTAAGATTGTCTCTTTGCGTGGAGTGTTGTGCAGCTTCCCTGAATCATGTCTGGAGGTGGGTCATTGTTTCCTTCTTAGGATCAGGGCGCCTCTGGAACGCACTGGGAGGGAGCCCCTCCTTTCCCTGGTGCTGCGTCGAGGCACACAACCGAATTCTTTCCTCGACACCTCTCTTTAGGATGTGAAATGCATTTCACGTTATGCTTTGCAACACAACAGAAGTTACAGGCGTGGACAATTCTGAGTGCTTCTGCTTCTTGGGTCATAAAGTGTTCCTACATCACCAATTATTAGGGAATCGTCAGATCCAAAGAAGCCTGATATCGCAAACTGGGGGACGTATACTAATTGTAAAAATGTCTGAATTGTGAGAGCAAAGCTCTGGAGCTTTGTAATCGGGCGTACAAACTGTGCCAGGACTTCTCTAACAATCAGCATCTCGGCTCAGGGTGTTTAAAGACTCAGTAACCAAGTCTGGTGTGGGTGCTATTTTAAGGGCACAGGTGCTGTGTACGGTGCGCGACCCAGGAAGGGTCCTGGCGACTTGCCTGTATCCGAGACCCTCTCCGTGGCTCTGATCTTACGGAGCCCCTTGGCTGCTCTTGACAGTTTTGACCTTCACCTCCACTTTGAAGCTCTCTCCTCCTTGACCTTCTGTCTTGCCAAGAATTCTCTCTCTTCATTTTCTCTTGTCATTTCTCCATTTCTCCCTGGCTCTTTTTCTTTGTCTTGCTCTCTGGTTGGGGAATTTCCTGAAGTTTGGCCCTCGGCCCCTTGTTGATCTTCTCTTTGTACTCTGCTCCAACGCTCGCATCTGCACTGGGATTACATCTGTCATCTATTCTAGTCAATTCCAAGGACTGGCTGAACATTTCCCTGTTTCCTCAAATGCAGCTCATCAAGAATGAAACTACATCACTGCTCTACTGAGACCCTTCCATGGCTCCCCACTGCCGTTATGATAAAGCCTAAAACCAAAGGGATGTAAAGGTCCTTCATGTCTTCAGAAAACTCAGCTACAGAGAGAGGTGGCCACATAAGTCCTGACAATGCCATGTTCAAGGTGAGCTGCGAGCCTGGAGAGGAGGAGGGGAGAGAGGATCTGTCAGATGTTAGGAAAGAAAGTAGGTTCTATGCAGCCGCAGGGGAGGAAGGAGAGAACCGGCTTCTCCTCCACCCTCAGCACTCCCGGCTCCCACCATCCCCATTGAGCTTCTCCCAGCCCCTCTGATGCAGAACCTGCCAGCTTACTGAGGTCTATAGAAGTTAGGGAAGGAGGTAACCCACTTATTTACGCAGCACAGTATGATGAAAAGAACAGAGATTTGTGCTGGCATCCTGGTTTCTCGATATACTAACTCCCACTCTCTATGTCCCAGTTTGAGCACCTGTAGAATGGGAGTAATATCCTTTAACCTTAAAGGGTCACGGGGAGGAGTGATTGAGATCCTGTTTCTGAATAGTGTCCAGCACCACCGGGTCTGTGCAGGTGCTCATCAAAGGCCAGCTCCTTCTGATTGTGACCCTGCTCTTACCCTCCCCTCCATTCCTCACAGTGCCCTCACAGTGCAAACTAGGACCTCGGCAAATGTCTGGTATTTGGAAGATAGACATTATCATGGTTGTGGGTGGTGCCTGCTGTCTCAGCCACCAGGGCCTTTGGGAACCAGGCTGTTTCAACAGCTCCAAAGGGATCTTGTCCTCTTTCTGAGAACCATGGATTTGGAACCTGGCATTTGCAAATCTGACCTAGCAAAACATACGCAGGTAGCAGCTAAGTTTTTCTCTCTTACGAGAGGAGCCAGAGGCTTGCCAAGGAGTCAGAGCTGTGAAGCTGGAAGCGAAGGAACAGTAGTGTCCCTGGGCTGCCGCGCCCCGCTCATAAAGGCCAGGGCGTTCGCGAGGCCAGCCCTTTGAAGCCACAGTGTGACGCTCCTGCCTCACTGACACGCCGCATGGAAGAGGCGTGCTGAGTGAGGGACAAGCCCGAGTGAAGACTTTTATGGGGCGAGGGACTCCTCTGAGGAAACACGACAAGCTGAGAGGAAGGGCTTTTGACAGTCACCAAATAAGTAAGAAAGAAAGGGCTGACTGCCATGTCCACACCCTCAGTGGAAAGGGTATAAAGGCTCCCAGGAGAAGGAGACCCACACGCTCCTTGGAGAACTGGGACTCTGTCTTTTGCTGAGTACCTCGCTCCTGCCCAGCACCATGCCTTACAACTGCTACCTGCCCAACCTGAGCTGCCGCTCCAGCTGCCCCTCCCGGCCCTGTGTGGCCCCCAGCTGCCACAACATCCCCCTGCCCGGGGCCTGCAACATCCCCGCCAACGTGGGCAACTGCGGCTGGTTCTGCGAGGGCGCCTTCAATGGCAGTGAGAAGGAGACCATGCAGTTCCTGAACGAACGCCTGGCCAGCTACCTGGAGAAGGTGCGGCAGCTGGAGCGGGAGAATGCGGAGCTGGAGTGCCGCATCCAGGAGCGCTGCCAGCAGCAGGAGCCGCTGATGTGCCCCAGCTACCAGTCCTACTTCCGGACCATCGAGGAGCTGCAGCAGAAGGTGAGGGTGGGGTGGGGTGGGGCCCACACTGCCTGGGCAGGAAGTTGTAGGGAGGGAATCTGAGATATGACTCGGAAAGAAGATGAGCTCTAAGAGCGATCGAAACACAGGGGTTCAAGTCCGGCTTTTCCATTGTGTTTTCTTGAGGGCTCGTGTTATTCTAGGCCCAGTACTGTTAGGTCTGAGTATTTGCATAGTGTTAGTCTATGTGGCGGTAGCAGCACTTTGCATAAATAAGCTGTAATTAAAAGCTGCCTCTGAGCGCTTCTGTGCCTTTGCCAAGCTCTGGAATCATTACCCTGGGGTGAGAGAAAAGACGGAACTCAAGAGGGGAGCTGAGGAAGTGGGGCCGTTGGTAAGAATGGACCATTTTCCCTTCCCTCATCCGGACTTCGGGCCACTCTGACCTCTGGTTGCTGTCCTCCTGTGGGTACCCAGTCTCCTCAACTTTACTGTCTTGCCCTGGGTGCTCTGGGCCTTTCCTGGCAAGCACTGCCCCGCAAGGGCAGAAGAAGGCTGGCTAAAGCCAGAAAAAGTGAACACTACCTACCAGGACACAGTGCAAAGCCATCCTGGGTGGCTGGGAGGGCGTGGCGTTTGCATGACCCAGTCCTCCCAAGGCCCCGCCCCCAACTGCTAGTTTACACATTGACCTTCCTCACTGGATCGGAAGTCTCCTCAGGGCATATGATCTAGCGACCTGGTGCTTACTCATTTTTACATCCACAGCTCTTAGAACCAAGCAGGATATATAGTACATTTTAAAAAATAAATGCTACTTATTATCAGCTTCTCAGAATTGCTTATTAGGAAAGAAAAAGAAGGATGATTTATCTACTGATACTTCCCTTATATTTTGGTGCTCTTTTCAAATTTAATTTCTTAAATATTTACTGAGCACATAGATAGAATTTAATAATTTTATATAAGACCCACTGTGATGGTTTTTTTTTTTTCTGCGTCTTCCGTACACGTGAATTTGTAGGGATGGCTGCTGTTGAGACATAGCCAAGCTCACTCTCGAACCTTTTGGGTCCTCCAGATCCTGTGCAGCAAGGCGGAGAACGCCCGGCTGGTGGTGCAGATCGACAACGCCAAGCTGGCCGCGGACGACTTCAGGACCAAGTGAGTGGCCCATGGGGTGATGCCTTCCCTCTCTCCTCTCTGTCCCCTTAGCTTGTCCTCACACTGACAAACATCGACAAGGCCCTTCCCTGGATGTTTCCCTCCAAATCTCCAAGGCTGCTCAGAGCTCAGACTCTTCTCCAGATTCAGCCTCTTCCTCCTGCTCCCTGAGGAATGACACCCCTATTGAGTGCAGAAGTCTGCTCCCCGGATGCACTCCGGTGCAGAATTCAACCAGGAGAATCTGGGAAATAAATTAATTTTGGAAATATCACCATTTGGGGGGGCTTTTATCCCCTTAAGTCCACCAGCTCTGTATTTATTAAAAAAATTACCAGTGCATTTTTCTGTAAATGCTACTTCCTGGAGATAAAAGCCTAAATGAAGTAGAAGGCTGTAGAACATATGAGCCCCAACTCCCAGTCGTCTGACAAACTAAACCAGAGTGAAGGCCAGGCCTGTCTCTGATTCTCCTGTATGTATCACAGGTACGAGACGGAGCTGGGCCTGCGGCAGCTGGTGGAGTCGGACATCAACAGCCTGCGCAGGATCCTGGACGAGCTGACCCTGTGCAGGGCCGACCTGGAGGCCCAGGTGGAGTCCCTGAAGGAGGAGCTGCTCTGCCTCAAGCAGAGCCACGAGGAGGTGAGGTTTCCCCAAAGAGCAACAGCATTGAACTTGCCGAGGCTTGTTTCTAACCCCACGGGCAGCAAGTGTGGGAGAGGCTTAGCTAGCGGGGGAAGGCGTCCTCCAAACAAAAAGAATGAGTAATATCTAAAAATTCCTGAAAGCAGATTCAGGTTTGTGGGCCAGAGGCAGGAATGGGAATGAAGGACATACAGCCACTCAGCAGCCTCCTCTGTTCCCAGGTCAGCGCAGAAGGGCTGCAGAGGCCTTGTCCCAATCCTCCTTGTAGCAACCGGAGAGGCCAGGACCAGGCCTCTCCACATGGCAGGAGGGCTGAGCTGGCAACAAAACCCCTCTCTTCCTTCATTCTGAGCTTTTTCTGCCAATCAGAATTGCCTGAAGGAAACTGGGGGGAAAAAAGCAGTGGACTCAGCATCACTGCTTGGCTACACGACAAAGAAGACTGATATGCAAACCTTAAATTCCCTAACAATGTGAATGGTGATAGTTAATATTAATCAAATGCATACTGTGTCCAGAATGTTGTGCTCAGTGCTCTAGAACTCCAGAAGTAGCTTTCATTTACAGAGGAAGAAACTGGGGCTTCTAGAGGCGTGTAGAAGCCATATATAGTAAGAGGGAGAGATGGGGCCCAATTCAAATCCGTCTGACACCCACCTAAGCCTGGGCACCACACCATGTTGGCTCTGGGCGGAGATTAGCAGGGAAATGAACAGACACTTGTTTCCTCCAGCAAAACCTATACTGGTGGAATCGACAAATCCCCAGTTACGTCTATTCTGCGCCAGTGTGGCGGATTTTGGAGTAAGCATTTTTTAAATTCCTCTTTAGCCAGACCCTATCCTTTTCATTATCCGTGGTTAAGAACCTAATGTAAGAGGCTATCTGGTATACCAGCAAAAACACCGAACTTGGTGTTTGGGGTCCACAGTGCGGATCGGGGTCCATTACATCTCACCTCTCCAACTGAGGAGTGGTACTCTGAACATGGGGGTGGAAGGAGGTCATGGACTTGAAAGCACTTTGTAGACTGGAATACACAAATTATCATGAATATAAAACCCAGTTAATGAGAGGATCAGAGGGAACGGAGCTGTTGAAAGCTTACAAGTGATCACAAGTTGAATTGCATTCTCATTGGAGAGGATTGGATTCCTTTGTGATATTTTAAATTTTCAAATCTTTAAAACTGAATAAATACTGTTAAAATATTTTAAACTTTCCATCAGGAAGTCAATACCCTGCGTTGCCAGATTGGAGACCGCCTCAATGTGGAGGTGGACGCCGCCCCCACCGTGGACCTGAACCGCGTGCTCAATGAGACCAGGTGCCAGTATGAAGCCCTGCTGGAGACCAACCGCAGGGACGTGGAGGAATGGTTCACCACCCAGGTGGGCACCTCAGCACAGGGCCACTCAGGATCCAAGGCCCCCTGTGGCCCTCAAGCCACAGTCTGATCCCATCTCTTACCTTTGGTGTCTCAGACCCAGGAGCTGAACAAGCAGGTGGTGTCCAGCTCAGAGCAGCTGCAGACCTGCCAGGCAGAGATCATTGAGCTGAGACGCACAGTCAATGCCCTGGAGATTGAGCTGCAGGCCCAGCACAACCTGGTGGGTATTGTCCACACCTCCTGGTGACGAATGTGAGGTCAGGGAATCAGAGTCACTGGCAGGCCTTTTGGGTCACAGTCTCTTGAACTCTTGGAGCTGTGACTTGCATAGAACCCCGTGGAGGGACATGTTAAAGGAGCAGCTCTGTGACATTCCTTATGTCCCCCCACAGAGGGACTCCCTGGAGAACACGCTGACAGAGACTGAGGCCCGCTACAGCTCCCAGCTGTCCCAGGTGCAGTGCATGATCACCAACGTGGAGTCCCAGCTGGCGGAGATCAGGGGTGACTTGGAGCGGCAGAACCAGGAGTACCAGGTGCTGCTGGATGTCCGGGCCCGGCTGGAGTGTGAGATCAACACGTACCGGGGCCTGCTGGAGAGCGAGGACTGCAAGTGAGTGTAAAGCTAGTGATACTTTCCTTGAGGGCACGTGAGGTTGGTGTCGGGGTGAGGCGTCTTCTTGATGGAAGTGAATTTGTAAAGTCAAGCTTTTGGATGGCTGCCAAGGAAGATATAAACCAAGTTTGTTCAGCATCTTCCTATTTCTTCAGTTCATTTTACCCTAATTTGCCCCAATGATTTTGTCTTCAGGCTCCCCTGCAACCCCTGTGTCACAACCAATGCATGTGACAAGCCCATTGGACCCTGTGTCTCCAACCCTTGTGCCCCACACCCTCGCTGTGGGCCTTGCAATACCTTTGTGTGCTAGAAACATCGATGGCAACAGCAGAGGGGCCCCGAAGTCACACCCTAACTTCACCCAAACATCTCCAACAGTGACCGGTTTGGATAAAGGAAGAACCTTCTATCCGCACCAGCTTCCGGGGGTTACCTGCAGGCTTCTGCTGCATTTCCTGGCTTGATTCTTTACTATACGAGACAGCAGAGTCCACTCATTGTCTCTATCTTCTGAAAAATATAGAGAAATCTGTAACAGGATCAAGTAGTGTCTACTGTCCCAGTGACATATTTGCATAATGTGCTATACTTTAGCAGGTACTTATCTAGATGTGATTTTACAGTAATTACATTAACTGTGACCTTGCTGATGGGTACCTTAGGAAACTAAATGTAATTGGAAGAAATATTGCTTGTCACTCTTTTAGTCTTTAGAGATGCAATAAAAGATCCCTTGTCAACCTCTTAATAAACTCTTGTTCTGGCACAAAAGTGATAATTGTCCTTTTCGTTCATTAATTCCAAAATCGGGTGTCTTACATAGATAAAAAGTAAGCAGGGTTCCTCCGTCAGATGAAGGGGTCATTTGTCCCAGTATACGGTCTGTGGCCTCTCCTGCAGGAGAGGTCTCGGCCGGACATCACCCACCCATTGACGGGGGTTTTGCATCTGGGAAGGAGGAGGTGGGGGAGGACAATCACATCCGTGACAGCCCCTGCCCACGTTTCCTGACAAGGTTCTACCGAGGGAACAGGTGAGGGCAGCAGAGACACTGGTCAACCAAGGAGGCAGTGAGTCTCGAGAGAGAAGCTGTGTCAGCAACGCAAAGCACTGTGACCTGGAAAGAACTGGGAAAAACACATGCAGCCAGCAACGATCTTCCTGCCCCCGGACATCGTGCTCCTGGTTCTCTGGCTGAGTTGTACCACCAGCCTTCCTGGGCCTCTGGCTTGCAGGTTGTGAGGCTCCTCAGCCTCCATAATCATATGAGCCAATTTCCGTGAAAAATACCATTTTTATGTATCTACGACAGTTTCATAACAAATCTCATCATATACATAATAAATCACATACGTGTTCTTTCTTCTCTTGGCTCTGTTTCTCTGGAGAACCGCTAGTACCTGCAGGGAGAACACCAAGTGGCAGGTGATCAGGTTTGTGGAGACCCATGCGTCCCAAATGTACCACAACTGGCCCGGGAAGCTTTTCTTGGGACAGGAGACTGCCATGGAGATGAGTGTGCATTCCACGTGGGCCATCTTTTCTGGTTCTCACACTTCCCTGGCTTCAATGAACCTGGAGGTATTGAATTAAATTTGCCTTTGGGGTCAGCTCAGAAGGCTCCTCTTCTTCCTGCAATTTCCTTGCTGTAGGAGGAAGGAAGGGAGGGAGGGAGTGAAGGAGGGAAAGAGGGGGAGAGAGAAAAGCAAAACAGAGTGTGAGAACGTAATGTAGGGCTCAGGTAAAGGGTTATTAATAAACCTCAGGAAACGGCTGACACTGGGACACCTTGGTTTTGCTGCTGGGGAGAAAGGAGAGGGAAGGGGCAGAGGACAATGACTGTAGGCTGTTAGCATCCCAAAGATTAGGGAAAGGATTGCCTGGGAGCGAGACTATGCAACGTCCTCTCTTATCCCCCATGCGCTTCTTATAAGAGCTAGCCTTCCTGTTGACAGAGACCCTCCGCTCAAGCCTGGGCCAATTTGTGACCGCAGAGGAAGTGATACCATGTGACTTCTGAGATTTTTCACAAAAGAAAAAGCAGCTTCCTCCTGGTTCCCCTGAGATGCTGGAGACCCAGATCCTGAGCCATGAGGAAGCCCGAGCAGCCTTCCTGCCTTTCCAAGTGACACCCCAGACATCACAGAGCAGAGACCAGCCAATCCGCCACGCCTCTCCAGAACTCCTGATCCACAGGATCCATGAGGGTAATAAAATGCCAGTTGATTTACAGCACTATGTTTGGAGTATTTGTTACGCAGCAGTAGTGACTGGAACAAGGGCTTTCTCTGGGGCCTCTGGTTTGTCTTCCCCTCGAGCAGGAACCCAGTGAAAGCATCAGGCATTCACTTCTCTATTTTCCAGCATCCATGAAATTCTAGGGGCTCTAAACAGGGTTGACTTTCTTTTGCCAGCTGTATTTCTCATTGTAACAGTGGCTGAAATAAACATAATGTACTAATCAGGTGGTAATTATAGAAGAGGCTGTCCTAACAAACTCATAGAAGATTCACGTATTAAAAGGTTCCTTATAAACATTTTGTAGACATTAGCAGTTGCGGCTCCTGCTTAACCGAGGAACGACCCTGACTGCAAGAAGTCAGGATGCCTGAGGTGCTGGGGTGGGCTTTGTGACCCGAGATCCCCATCTTCCAGGTTGCTGGCGCCTGAATAAAGCCATTTCCTTTGTAGCAGCGCCTGCCTCTGGAGTATTGGCTGTTGAAGCAGCAGGTGGCCAGGCCTGCGTTCCGTTACACAGAGACCACCCTTGCAGACATTTCCTAGCTTGTCTTTTATTCCTTTAAAGATGGCAATCCACCGTATTGTAATCTGTTTGATAGCTCCAGGATCTGAAGTCTTTGTGGTCTGTTTATGATGCACTGTTGTTTCTCCTGGCCCTCACTCATGGTGCCTTGTTTCCTTGTGGGATCAGTCATGAATGACTGAGTCGTCCCTTGTGTCAGCCAGGACATGCTACATTACAGCTACCACAGTCCCCATTGGCTCTTGAACTTCCCAAATCTTAACCATGGGAGTTCCTTCCTTGCTTCTGCTTAAAGTCCAGCAGAGGCCATTAGGAGGCGCCAGTCATCCTACTTACTGGAGAACCCGGGCTGAGAGCACCTCCAAGTCTAGCTCCACCGCCACAGGTCTGCTTGGTGGGGGAGGGGGGCGACTTCTGCAGTGACTCATACAGCTTCGGTCACATGTTGTTAAGCCGAGCAAGTCACTTGGTCATGCCTGGCTTCGGAGGATGTAGAAAAGCACATTCTTGTCATACTTCTGAAAGGCAGAAATATTTGGTGAATAACACTAATGTTTATCATCTCTGTTTTCCTTGGAATATTATTTGTGGGGCTTTGTCTCTAACATACCAAGGGTGTGGCCCTTTGGGGTCCCAGCTTTAAGGAGGGGGGATCTGCTAGGGGAGGCTCTACAGTGGGTGGGACCTGGGCCTTATGTTCCATCTCTACCCCCCTAGAGGACACAGAACCTGTAATCTGAGCTTGTTGGACGCAGCAAATGCCCTTGAGGGAGCAGGGGTTTCAGGGCTCAGTCCGCCTCTCTGGGCGTCTACCAGCTGCTCCGTTCTTTGATAATTTTTCGGCAGTTTGTACCATCTTCCCAGTTCTTTGATGCTTTAAGGAGACTCAACGTTTTAAAAACAAGGAGACAGCAGCATATTTGGTGATTTTCCTGATGCAGGTTCACGCAAAACGGCCTAGTCGACCACAGCCCCCGAAGGAGAATTTCTGGGGCTGTTCTGTCCACTGGCCAGTACGCGGGGCTCTTTCAATATAAACACACACGCATGAAGTACAATGAACAATTCAGCCTCCCCATCACACCGGCTGCACTCCCAGCGCTCAGTGGCCCAGTGGGTGCCACGTTGGGCGGAGCAGACATGGCACGGTTCTGCGGTTGTGGCGGGTTCTGCATGACGGCGTGGTTTCCAGACTCCACCAAGCGAAGCAGCGACTGGGAATGAGGGAGGGTGAGGGGGGCACGGCTGCCGGGACCCCACTCTCTCCTCGTGGGCCCTCTGACTGCACTGCACTGCGAGGGGCCATCTCACATTTGTTTGTGATTTTATTTATTCATTCATTTAGTAAACAGTTGGGAGTGCCCACCATACGGGAACCATGGGCGTAAAATCCATGAGTAAAATACCAGTGGTCTCTGTGGTTGTGAAACTTATAATCACTTGAATATATTCTTATTCTAAGACTTAAGACAAAGAGGTGATTTTCTCTGGTTCCCCCAAGAAAGCCTGGTGCAGAGGGAGAATAGGCTTCAGGTGCAGACAGATCTGGGTTCACATGGAAGCCCTGCATCTTCTAATGAAGGTGGTTGACCTCCATGAGCCTCAGTTCCTCATGTACAAGATAAGGACACTAATACTTATTGCATATAGTTATCTTGAGTATCAGCCAAGAAAACAGAGAGAAAGTGCTAGTGCAGTACCTGGCACAACTGGGAGGGTGGTAATGTGCCAAGAGATGGTTTAGTGGCACATGATTTAAATCAGTGCCACATAATACTATAAGCTTCTCACATCGAACCAAGCTTCTCTTGAGTTGCATCTGGTGAAGCTAGAATTGGGGCTTATTTGGCAATGGTCTCTAACAGAAACATCGAGAGCTGTACATGTAATGTCACCTGGTGAACACTAGAGGCCGCCAGAACAGATGCCAGGCCCAAGGACTCCAGCTGCGACCTCCGCACCTTGCTCTTAATTGCACGCCAAGAATCCATTTAATGTGCACTTAAGGCCCCCAGTTAGGAACACCAGGGCATTTTCTGTAAAGCAGTATCAACCACACCTCAAAATAAATTCCTAGTGGATAACATCATTAAGTGTTAAAATGCAACTATAAAAACGGAAAGTTAGTAATTGTCTCGTTTGGTGATGGTGAAGAAGTTTCAAAGCATAAAAGCAGCAGAAAAAAAATTGTAGAAAGATTTTCCTACATGAAAAAAAATTGTACACATAAAAACACCACAGACACAATGAAAAAGAAATGACACTTCGGGACAAATTTCGCAACACGTGTGAGTGACAGAAAGGAAAGTTACTATGCATAGCATAAAATAAGCTCTTATCAATAAATTAGAAAAGATGAATAATAGCTTAACAGAAAAATTGGCGTGAGCAGATAATTCCCAAAAATAGAAATAACAGTGGCCTATGAAATACACTACTAGTTATGAAATAAGTACAAATAAATAGTATAATGAAATTTCATGATTAGACTATGAATCACAACAAATCTCTTGAAAAAGAAATAAGTGAGAAAAAGTCAAGCACCACACGATTTCATGGCTATGGGGCATATAAAACAAAAACTCATAGACACAAACAGTATGGCGGTCACCAGGGGGAGGGGGGCCGAACATGCAGTGATGGAAGGAGATTTGACTCTGGGCAGTGGGCACACAATGCAATAGACAGATCATGTATCACAGGAATGTACACCTAGGACCTATGTAATTTTATTAATGAATGTCACTCCAATAAATTCAATTAAAAAAACTGGTATTGGGACAGCACCATGAAATGGGTGCAAATGGGGACCATTTTTCTGGAGGATAATTTTAAAACATTTATTCACAGCCTTAAAATTATTAACATGCTGAAGATTCAGTAATTACGTTTCTGGGGAGGTTGCATAATTACGTATTTTAGGGAGGTAAGAAAGATGCACAAAGGTTCACATGTACGGAAGTTCATCTCGGCATTTTGCTTTCAATATTGGAAAACTGGGAACAACTTAGATATCCAACAACAGGGAAGGTTTACATCCACATGAAAATATAAATGCTCACATGTTTATAATATTTAATAATCAACATATTTATGAGCATTTTTGCAGGTTAAGTACAACACTGTGCATAAATCAGTTTACACAGTATGATTTGATTTTGTAAAACTGCGTCAGGAGGAAGCCTTATAATAGCGCAGGTCTCACCTTTCTCCTGAGGTCTCCTTCACTACTGCTTGTGGCGCAGGCATTAGTGGGGTCTTTCAACACCCACTGCCCACCGTACAGGGTTATTACTGTAGAAACACAGAGGGGGTGACTCGAGTCAATGCTTAGCTTATGCAAATTGAAATAGACTTTTGTGGTGGGGGGAGTGACAGAGAACACCTTGGGCCTCCCAGGTGGGTGATGGAAGGATGCAGAATTTGTGGAGAGTGGGGAAGAACTCAGGTATCTCAGCTGGTGCCATCAGAGGGAGGATGTGGTCGGGAGTAAGAGAGGACCATGCAGCTCCATGAACTGGTGGCCAGTCTCTTTTATGCTATGGGACTGTCCAAGGCCCCCAGACTCAGATTCTGCCTCCACTTGAAGGATGATGGGGAGAAATCCTGAATGATTTCTGACCTTACACAGAAGCGACTTTTCCTGCTCCATAAGCTGGAATGAAGATTTGAAATAGGTTTAAGTAGACTGAGAGAAAAACATTTACATATTTTTAACGTACTTTGGAACATGGATTTAGAAATTTGTATCTTATATGTGGACTTGTATCTATATACATTTATATTGATATCAACCCCAATGTAAATATTTAGAAAAAACAAAGGAATATAAGATAATTAAGAGTAAAATATTGTTGTGGGCTTACTGATTTTTCTTATCTTTAATTTTTTTGTATTTTTCAATAATTCCACAGTAAGTAGGTGTCAAATTTATAATGTAAACATTATTAGCATTATTAAAATACAGCATTAAAGGCTAATGACAGGCTGGGAAAAACATTGTTAACTCACAGTACAGATGAAGCTTTGATTTTCTATTTCACAAAGGACTCCTATCAATCAAAGAAAAAGACCAACAACCTATCAGAAAAATGGACCATGGAAAAGATGATTGACAGAAAAGGGAGCGTAAATAGCATGTAAGCATGTGAAATATCGCCTAGTTTTATTCACAATAATGGCAATGCAAATTAAAGCTATTTCAAGATCTTATCTTTTTCCTATCGGAGAGTCCAGGCCGCTGACTTCAATCACACGCCGCTGTGTCGGTAAAAGCGTGAAGAGACGCCCACTCCGTCTGCCTCTTTGTGCTTCGTCACACACTGCTGATGGGAGTGGGCACTGGGCCTTTCTGCAGGAGGGCTTGGCCCCGCCCATCAATTAAACACAAAAACCCATGGGCTCAGCAATGCCTCTTCCAAGAGTTTATGGGGGAAGACATATAGAGATATGCTAAGTTATATAATAGCAAATACTAAAAACTAAAGTTCATAATAGCAAAGTATTGGAAACTAGAAACAAATGTCTTTCAATAGAGAATTGGCTCAATAAATGATTGGTACAATTAACCGCGATAAACAGCTTTATGTACTGATATGGAAGGAGCTCTAAGATAGCTTGTTAAGAAGAAAAAAGAAGAACGGTGTGCATATTATGCTACCATTTGTGGAACGAACTGTATAAATGTATCTTTTTGGATAGAAATCATAGCTAATTTTATCAAACAGTATGTGGCCCATCACTGTTCTAAGTGCTGTGTTTCCGTCTGCACTAATCCGTCTCACCTTCATGGCGGCCCTATGAGATTGGGGCCGTTACCACAACCTCTGTCCGTGTTACAGATGAGTAAATTTGGGTACAGGGGGGAGTGATACTGGGGACAGGGGGAGGGTGAGTGAGAGGCAGGCCTGGGGGGACACAGGAAGAGAAGGGAGAATGTTCTCTGCAGCCCTTGTGCACGGCGACCACACAAATGCACTGTCTATCATTTAAAAAGAATGAAAAGAACCTGCCTGCTGTGACTGTTACTGCATTATACTCACCCCGAGGTGTCTGTCCATCTGTAGGTGTGGGGTGGTTGGGGGGACCCTGAGCCAGGGAACAGAGCATCCGTGGCCCAGTGGATCAGGAAACAGAGCAGGGTCAAGTCCGGCCCAGAGGCCATCGTTTGTACACTAATAAAACAAACAAACACCCCTTGCAGACGATGGTCAGGGCAGCACTGAGTTCTGTCCGTGTTTCCAATCCATCTGATGACCCAGTCACCTGGGAAACTTGACAGCGGCTGCTCAGGCTCCGGGGAGCACACGGTCTGACGGGACACAACTGGGTGCAGGTCGGGACCCGCATTTCTCAGAAGCCCCCGCCCCAGGCAATTCTGATGGAAAAATCTGGTTTAGGAACCCAGAACCACATGGGCTTTGGGGGTTCCTCCCAGTCCTAAAATTCCACATCCCATGATGCAGGTACTGGGTCAGGTCAGACCCAAGTCACCTATTCCTTCTCGCTGTCTCCATTCCCCTCGCCTCCTGGTTTTCAGTCCTTCCGGCCCTTTCTAGAGGCTGCCTCATCTCCAGGCTCATGGGAAAAAAGGAAAGGAAACTGAAAAGGAGGGACTGTGTCCCTGGATCTAGATCTCCATGGTGACCGCCACCCTCCACCTCCCACTTCCAGAGGGCGGAGCCCACAGGCTCCGGAGTCACCATTCCAAGGCATGACCAGGCCCTGAAGCCCAGACGGGCACAGGAGATCTGGCCCGTCTCTGAATTCACACATGGACCCGAATCCTCTGTGGATTCATGTCTTCCGATGGCATTTTCTTCACCAGATGATATTCTGGCTATTTTATACGCTTTTCTCTCTTTCTTCCAGGTGGTCTTTAAAAACGTGCACATTTTGACTTCAGTGCAGTTTTGGATGTTCAGTGACCATCCTTCCCCCTCTCCCACCCCTTCCCCCTCCCCCCTCCCTTCCTTCCTCCTCTAAGTCCTCCTGCATCTTCTCCTCTATCTCCTCCATCTCCTCCTCCTGTGGAGGAAAGGCCTGGGGCCAGGGCGTCTCAGGTTCCCACCACTGCTCTTCCAGCCCATTTAGAGAGATGGGTGTGCGTTCAGCGCACTGCACAGCCCAGAGAAACATGTTTCCCCCACCCTCTACAGGTTTATGGTGAGTCTCTGCATTTCACAGGGCAGTTATTACTCATGATTGATGGTTACTGACCAAGCCCAAGCAAATGTGCGGCACCCTCTGCATACCACACACACATATGCACACACATATTTGGCGCCAGAATGAAGATGCCATTCCTAGCTGGGAGGAGCCACATGGCCAGACCTTGTCGGCAGCCTCTGCCTGTGCTAGAAGGTGCAGGGCATCTAGCTGTCCCCAGTCTGGTGTTCCAGGATTAGCATCCATGACAAAAAGAGTTGGCTACCCACTTTCCACCAGAGAAGACGTGGAAGAGGCGCACCCAGGCCAGAGCCAGGGTTTGCCAGGGCCCCCTCCTCCCTCCCTCCTCCCTCCAACCTGGGCTAATGAAGGCCGGCCCATGTTTGAGCACGATGACAGGTCTTCCCAAAGATGTATTTTTACCCTCTGGACAAATAGCAGTTGGGACGAGTGGGGCTTTTTTTATGAGTTGAGGTACTCCGAGCTGGAAAATAAACAGGCAGCTAATGAGACGCTCTCGGGGAAACTGGCATAAATAATAACAACAAAAAAACACATACATCTGTCCCTTGTGCCAACACCCTTGGGGAGGGGATATAAAAGCTGCTGGCCAGCAAGTGCCAGCCAGACTTGGGGAACTCCGGCTGCGCTCCTGACCTGCGCCCTGACCAGCCGGGATCATGGGGTGCTGCCCCGGGGACTGCTTCGGCTGCTGCCCTCAAGAGGAAAACTGCTGTGAGATGTGCTGCTGCGGCCCCTGCTGTGGATCTTGTTGTGGATCTTGCTGTGGCTGCGGAGGTTCAGGCTGCGGAAGCTCAGGCTGCGGAGGCGGCTGTTGCGGGTCTTCCTGCTGTGGATCTGGCTGCGGGGACGGTGGCTGCGGGGGCGGTGGCTGCGGGGGAGGTTGCTGCGGGGGCTGCTGCGGATCCAGTTGCTGCGGCTCCACGGGGTGCTGCGGCCCTGTTTGCTGCCAGCCCACACCTGTCTGCGACACGAAATGAAGACCTCTCCTTCCTGCCTCACGAGGCGGTCTCAGGGAGCGCTGGCATGTGCTCCAAGAGGAGACCCGGTGTCTCCAGGACCTTCCAAGGCAGTGTCCTGCCTCCCGTTTTATTTGTAGAGGAGGCTTGTTCTCCTGTGCCCGCCCTGGTGTTTCAAGGCCCTGAGAACGAAAGCCTTATGCTGGTGAGGAATTAAAGCCAGGTGCCACCCAAAGTGATCCCCGAAGCTGGAAGGGCGAATCCCCCCCCCACCCCCACCCCCACCCCGCTGTGGCTCGATGTTAATGAAGATGAATGTCTTGGCACCATAAGGCACCCTCTTATTCAAGGTGTCCTGGGACTGACCCCTCTCCTTCAGCTTTTGGCTGCTTTTGAGATACAAAAAATCCCTCTTTGTTAACTTCTTAATAAACTCGAGCATGCTGGCATAACCAAATTAGTTCTGCCGCCTCTTCCTTCACCCCCTCTAGGGCCCTGGACCAGGCAGGCTCACTCTGGAGTCCACAATAGGGCTTTTGAAAGCTAGTTTGTGGGTCACCCTGCATCAGAACTGCCTGGGAGTAGTTAAAAGGGAGATTCCGGAATCCTCCCTGGACCAGGCAAAATCAGTGCATGCCTGACTTGGATGGAAATCTGTGTTTCTTGCAAGAACCCCAGATGATTCCAATGCACTGAGGTTGGAGAACCATCCTTGTAGATGGACGCTGCCCTGTGGTATATAAGAGTTGCATGGGGAGCCTTTAAAAATGCAGACCCTTGGGCTTCGCTGCTGGAGATTTTGTCCATCAGCCCCAGGGTGGGGGCCCTGGGCTCTGCATTTTTAAAAGCTCCCAGGTAAGGTCGGATGGCTGGCCAAGTTTAACCTTGAGGGAGGTGCATGGCTTCCTTCTGCGTTGCAGTTCTTCTAGGCTGGCTCCGCCCGAGGCTTCAGGTTGGGTCAGAACTTTCTGGTACAGTCAGAGGAGAAGGCTCGCCGGTAAGACCAGCTTGGTTCTGAGTGGAAGGGTTCCTGTAGCGCAGTTTTGACAACACACGGGGCCTAAGGATGTTCTGGGCAGCCGGCTCCCTCCTCCGGCCTCGTGCTTTGGCAAAAGCTGCCTGCTCTGCGTTAGGGTTTTGTGTCCTGGAACCAGCTGAATTTCTTCTACAGGAGTCCCCCCCGGGTGAGAGGAGCAAGCCTGACCATCTGTGAAGTGGGTTCAGCTGGGAGGTTGAAATTCAAAAGACAGCTCTTTCAAACTCTTGCTGAATATGATCTCGAGCTATATATGGAATAAAACTAATTCCACTTCTGCCCTGGGAGAACAATATTAATTTTTAATCCTACAAAGCAGTGTTTTACTCAACAAACAAAAATAATTTTGTGATTATAAGCACAGCAATGATTCTTAAGAATATGAAAAAATACAGAAAAATATAAAGAAGAAATGATAGCCACCCAAATTCTCGCCTTCAGGGTTTATTACTAACACGTATCTTTCCAGGCTCCTGTGTAAGCGTATTTTCAAACAAAACTCGGGTGATGCTGCTTTCACTTTTTTGCCTTAAAATTATTTTCTGTTTAATTTTTATAAACTAACTTGGAGATATAATTTACATGTAATAAATTACTCCCACTTCAGTGCACTGTTTGATGAGATTTGACAATCGTGTATGTTTAAATAACCATTATGGCCCTCAAAATCTAGAACTTTCTACCGCCTTTCAGATTGCCCGGTGCCTTTGTGCAGGCAATCCTCTCACCCAGCCTCAGTCTCAGACAAACATCGATCTGCTTTATGTCATTATAAACTTTGCCGTTTCTAGAATTTCATATAAAGGAAACCATATGCTGTGAACTTTTTTACTTGGAATAACAACTTTTAATATTCATTCATGTTTTTGTAGCTATCAATAGTTCATTCCTTTTTATTAAGTGAATAAACTACACTGCATGAATAAACTACATTAAGACTATTTATTAACTGATGAACGTTTGGGTTGCATACAGTTATTGGCTATTATGAATAAAGGTGTTATGAATATTCATGTGCAAATGTTTGTGTGGAAATATGTTTCATTTATTTTGGATAAATACTTAGGTGTTGAATTGCTTGGTAGGGAGTATAGTAAGTGAATGGTTCACATTATAAGGAACTACCCAACTGTTTTTGCAAAGTGGGTGTACCATTTTTTATGTCTGGGAGTTCCAGTTGCTCCATGTCCTTGCTAACACTTAATATTGTTATTCTTTGTATTTTTAGACATTCTAGCAAGTGTCTAGTGATAGCTCCTTGTGTTTTCATTTTCTTTGCTGCATTAAAAATTCCAGCAGATTAGCAGTATCTTGCTCCAGGAGAGAATTTGAGATTTGTCTATGCCCTGGTTCAGTTTTAGACTCTATTATTTAGGTCACTTTTGTTCTGCCTGGAACTGGCCTCTTCAGTGCTGACTCTGTAACCCCAAGGACAAAGCCACTGGCAGAGCAGCAGCGTGCCAAGGGGACACCATTGCCAGAGGTCACTTGGTCTACCGGGTGCAGTTGTGATTAAGAGCAGCCAATTGTTTTATTGCTCATGACCATGGTTATTTTTTTAAAATCCTGACAGAGAATTGCCCTTTTTAGCTGTCCACAGAGGTCCTTCTTCACTGATTCAACAAATCTTTGTAGTGAACTGCCTATGTATCAAAACACTGCACCAGGTGCTGGGTATGTATCAGGGAATAAACACAATTCTTACCCATCTGGTGCTTATCACATCAAAGGACACAAGAGAGAGTAAAAAGAATAAAGTAAAAATGGGCCAGACCAGGAATTGTCAACCTTTTTCATCTCCCAGCACACATAAACTACTTACTAAAAATTCTGTGACACACCAGAAAATATTTTTTTTGCTGATCTGACAAAAAAGGTATAATTTTTATTCATTCACATCAGATGGCTATTTTTGTGTTGGCTGTTTTCATTTTTTAAAAATCTGACAGTCTAAGAGAAAACAGGTGTGTGTCCTTGACTGAACGGTCAGGTATTGCGTGTTTTACAAATTCTTGCAGCACACTGTTTGAAAATTGCTGGGCTAGGTAGTTAAAACAGTGGCTTATTCCACTTAGCAGGGAAGGATTCTTTGAGGAATTCAGTCTAATACAATGGGGGATGTCAAGCAAGTTTTTCAGCTGATAGCAACTCTTTTGGGAGCAGGGGCATCTCCATCTGGAAATTCACTGCTGGTTCAGCTGAGGGAGAGAAAGTGGATGGACAGGAGGGGAGCTGCAAAGCCAGAGATTAGGGTCTTGCATTCGTCTCCTTGCCTTGCCTTCTGCACTGCTCTCTAAAAGTTCTCTTCTTTTATAGCCTGAGAGCCACATCTCAAAGGACAACACTCTCTCTTCCCAATCTTTCACTTTCAACGCTAAGTCCTGTAGATTAGATTCTGCCTCTTTTTTAAAAAAAGATTTTATTTATTTATTTTTAGAGGGGAAGGGAAGGAGAGAGGGAGAGAAATATCAAAGTATGGTTGTGTCTTGTGCATCCCCCGCTGGGAACTGGCCTGCAACCCAGGCATGTGCTCTGACTGGGAATCAAACCATGATCCTTTGGTTCGCAGGCCCGCACTCAATCCACTGAGCTATGCCAGCCAGGGCTAGCTTCTGCCTCTTTAAAACATCTTCTATTGCCCCAGCCCCAAGCCACTGCCCAGTTTATGTTGTCACCACGAAGCTTTAGGGTAATTGTCCCAGACCTCTAGTGGTCTGCCCACTTCCAGACTTGCTCTCCTTCTTCAGTTCCATCTCCACAGCCAGGGAGACCTTTCTGAGGGGCAAACCTGATCAAGCTTTGTCCTGCCCAACACTCCCAGGTATCAGTGGAAAGCCCAACAATGGCCGTGGTCCACAGGCTTTTCATGGCTGAGTGCCTAGTAGCCCCTCTGGACCCATCACTGTCCTTTCCCGTCCCCTTGCACTTTTCATCTGGCCGTGGGACCATTTGCTGCTCTCCAATGTTTCATGCTCTGCAGAAGCCTTCCCCACCTTCCCCCAAACCACGCTGGTGTTCCTCCTGGGTGCCACACAGCACCCCGCGCATCCAGGTATCGCAGCACCTTTGTCTGTATACGGTGCCATAACTGCTTATGGAGGTATCTCTTTCCTCTAAACTGGAGCTCCTTATGGCTGGAATTGCAACTCATTTGTTCCGTGTCATCACAGAAGCCATGGTGGCTGGTTGCAATAGATGAATAACATTGAAATTGAGCACATGATTGCACAAATTGATGAATAAGGAGAAGAATGACAAATGAATGGAGAAATGGTTGAGCTTTTCCAGAGCTGCCTTTTTCATTGACGCTGAAAGCACATGGCAAGGCAAGGCAGGGCCTCGGGGGCAAGGGTGTCAGGCCTCGGCTTTCAGAGACCGAGGGTGTGTTTCTCTCCTCATGTCTGTCCCAGCAACGGCACTGACGCAGCCCTTTGAGAAAGCATGTGCGCCCTTTGCTTTTGTTCACAATGTGTTTGTGAAAAGCCTTGCTTTTTATCCTTTGGATCTTTCACGAATCTTTCTTTTAGGAGCTGTTAAAATCACCAAAGGACAATAGAGATGTCATATGAGAAAGTCGTACACCTGAAATGTAGTTATTAGCCAATATTAGTCTAATAAATTTAATTTAAAAAATCACCAAATGCAAGAAGAACTCTGGAGGTCTACTGGATGCTTGAGGTGCAGATGAGAGGGAGAGAGAAAGAGGAGACAGAAGCAGAGTGACCAGGTCAGGTGCCTTCCAGGGACAGGTAGAGCTGGTGGTCTGGGGCAGGGCTGCTCACCGAACAGGACGAAGGATAGCACTGTGGGCTAAGCCTGTGACATGTGGCTGTGACAGAGCCTTCTGAGGAAGGTCTGTCCAGCCAGGATGGTGAAGGGGAAGAAGAGCAGCTCTGATTATGGGGCAAGCCACGTGGGACCTTTATCAAGTGACGAATGTTTTGATTCCAACCCCTCTTCTTTTCCTTTATCTACAGTGGAGGAGGAAGAAGGTTCCTTAGCTTATGGGATTACTGATGGCTTTAAAGAAGATCATTGCTGTAAAGCACAAGCATTTAAAATCCAGCCCAGAGATCCCCTATCCCACGGCTCCCATTGCAGGTCCTCTCCACGGATCTCTGTGTGTCTATTGTTAAGTAAATCATGGCATTGCAATGAGTTTGCCTGCCTGTCTGTCTGTCCACTAGAGAGCGACATCTAGGAGAATGAATGAGTCGGTCTGACACATGGGCATCCCTTGTGTCCTGCCCAGGGCTCGGTACAGAGGTCCAGAAGATGGATAAATTATAAGTTCCTCTCTTCTTCCCCTGTCCATGATGCTCAGAAACACAGATCATTCAGCTTGGAGGCGATGATGCTTCTTCCAAGATGCTCTGTAGCTCCAAGGATTCCAGATTTAGCAAATCAGTAAACAAACAGCTTCTTTATGAGTGGATAAACAACTTCAGGTCAACAAACCTTTGCCATAATAAGATGTTCCTCTGAAAAGTGGCCCAAACAGCAAGGAGGAAAATGATGCTGGAGCTCCAAACAGCACGTGCCAGCAAGGGGGTATAAAAACGAGGGCCCCCGGAGCTGTCTCAGTCAGGTAGCAACCTCACAACACTCTCAAGGGAGCAGAGCCACCTCCATCATGTCGGGAAACTGCTGTTCTAGAAAATGCCCCTCCGTGCCAGCCATCTCTCTCTGTTCCACTGAGGTGAGGTGCAGAGCACCCATCTTCTTGCCCAGTTCCTGCCAGAGCCAAACGTGGCAACTGGCGACTTGTCAAGATGGCTGCGGATTGTCCAGCTGTGGCCCACAATGCTGTCAGCCTTCCTGTCCTGTGAGCAGCTGCATTCAACCCGTGTGCTGTGAAGCCACCATTTGTGAGCCCTCCTGTCCTGTGAGCAGCTGCTGCCAACCTGTGTGCTGTGAGGCCAATACTTGTGAGCCCTCTTGCTCCGTGAGCAGCTGCTGCCAACCCGTGTGCTGTGAGGCCACCACTTGTGAGCCCTCTTGCTCCGTGAGCAGCTGCTGCCAACCCGTGTGCTGTGAGGCCAGCACTTGTGAGCCCTCTTGCTCCGTGAGCAGCTGCTGCCAACCCGTGTGCTGTGAGGCCAGCACTTGTGAGCCCTCCTGTTCTGTGAGCAGCTGCGCCCAACCTGCATGCTGTGGGGCTGCTTCCTGCCAACAGGTCCTCTGTGTGCCCACCCCCTGCCAGCCCATCGTCTGCACGCCCAGCTGCTGCCCAGCTGTCTGCACTGTGCCTAGTTCCTGCCAGCCAGTAGTCTGCGAGCCCGCCTGCTGTCCGCCAGTGTGCCCCACCCCTGGCTGCTATCCATCCATCTGCTCTGTGGGCAACAGCTGCCAGGCTGTTTGCTGTGACCCTAGTCCTTGTGAGCCATCTTGCTCGGGGCCCAGCATCTGCCAGCCAGCTTCCTGTGCAGCTCTTGTCTGCGAGCCTGTCTGCCTTCGCCCTGTCTGCTGTGTTCCAAACCCTTGTGAGCCACCCTGTGTCCCTAGCACTTGCCAGCAGCCCGCTTGTTGTGTCTCCAGCATCTGCCAACCCATCTGCTCAGAGCTTAGCCCCTGCTCACCCGTGGTCTGTGTGCCCCCTCCATGCCAACCTACCTGTTATGTAGTCAAGCGCTGTCAGTCTGTCTGCTGTCCTGCTTCCTGCTCACCTGCCCCCTGCCAGCCTTCCTGCTGCCGCTTGGGGTCTTCTGCTTCTGCCACCTGCCAACCAACTTGCTCTCGGACTTTCTACATACCCAGCTCCTCCTGCAAACAGCCTTGCACGACTTCGGTTTCCTGCCGCCCAATTTGTCGTCCAATTTGCCGCCCAATTTGCCGCCCAATCTGCTCTGGATCCCTCACCTGCAGGCAGCCATATGTGACGTCCATCTCCTATCGCCCTGCCTGCTACCGCCCCTTTTGCTCCATCCTGCGCCGCCCGACCTGTATCACTTCCATCTCCTTCCGTCCGCTGAGCTCCTGTCTGCCTTGTGCCGACCCCTGCAAACAGGATTGCAAAAAGTCCACTTGCAGCCAAGTGGATGGTGCTGACTCCACTCCCTGCAAGGCGGAAGTCTGCAAGGCCGATCCCTGCCAGCCCATTGAGGCCAAATCCACCAGCCCAACCACCTGCGAAGCCGCAGCCAGCCAGCCTGCTGCCACCAAGCCTGCCAATTGCTGAACTGACCTCAGCCCGCCAATTCCTGCAAAGCGAACCTCCGACTAGAGAGAAAACTCGACTGCCCCACCCGAAGCTCATCATGACTTAGCTAGAATCTTTTTCTTCCTGCACCATCACTTCCGTCTGCTGCTGCTTCAGAGAGCTGATCAGGAATGCCAGTGTCTGCGAGGTCCAGATGAAGGCCTCCTGGGCACTGAGAGGGAGACATTCTGGGTTCCTGTTTGCCGCGGCCATCAAGCTTTGCCATCTCATCTCAAGTCTCTTTTCTGTCACACATTTCTTTCACTCCTCACGTGTGCACTCCCTTGCTGGGTGTGCCCATGTTCTTTGGGGACTTCTTCAATGGGATAAAGATGTGTAACTGTCCAATAAAATCAGCTAAGCTGAAGTGACACGCTGTTTTCATTGTGCTCTTGTTAATGCCACAGTCTCATCAGCTGACTTGCTTCGGCTTTGAGAGCAGCTTCTCTCATCCATTTGTCCATCCAACAAACTTTATTGGGTAGCCCTTAGGTGCCAGGGACTATGTGAGGCTCTAGCAGAGAAGACAAAAGTCTTAGTCCCTGCTCTCAGAGGAGTGCACGCCAGTGGGGAGACAGGTAGATAGAGAGACAATGAACTGTACTCCATTGTGCTAGATACTGGGATAGAGGCAAGTGCAGGCACTGAACTCAGCAGGGTGTGAGGGGGAACCAGGGAAGGATTCTTGGGGCCTGAAGCCTTGTCTTTCAGCTCAAGTAGAAATTAACCAGTTAGAACCCAGGAAGGAAATGTTTTCTAGGCAGGAGTCAGATATAAATGAATGGGCTTGTGAGCGCACTGTTCACTAAGCGAGGCCTGGGCAAAGGTGTGCTTGGGGGAGTGGTGAGCTCTGAGGTCAGAGAAGCAGAGGGCAGCAGGGAGCTGCCCTCATCAGGCCTTCTATGCTGGACAGAGGCATTTGGATTTAGTGCAGGGCTGATAGGAAGGCATCAGGGAGCTGTGTACAGGGCAGTGATGTGAGGGCACTGTGTTTTGGAATGTCTCTTGGGCCTTGGTGTTGAGAACTGCATGGAGGAACATGTTCTTGGATGTAGAGAGACTGGGGAGGAAGCCAGCGGCTTTGGGATCCCCAGTGTGGTAAAAACAAGTGTGGAAGGCCATACTTACAATAAGAACGGTAACCTGGATTTCTTGTGCGAGATCTTTGCTTATGTTTTCCTAGTCCCTATGAGATACACTCTTTGTGTAAACTCCATACATAGCCTGTACAATCTCTAAAAACAGTTTCTTCAAAGCAGTCACCCCTTACACTTAGTACACAGAATGAATGAAGGGCTATCCCTTGTCCTCAAGGTACAGCTTGGGCTACCCTAAGCACAGGAGAGGGTAGACCAAGGTTCTCAACTCTGGCACTACTGATATTTTGGTCTGGATCATTCTTTGTTGTGGGGCTGTCCTATGCATTGTATGTGTTAAGCAGCATCCCTGACCTCTATTAACTAGATTCCAGTAGCATCCTTGGATTGTAACGACCAAAAATGTCTCCCTTCAGACATTCCCAAACATCCCCTGGAGGGGAGTGTGTGTGCAAAAATCACCCCATTTGAGAACCACTGGGTTAAACAATGGCAGGGGGAGAGCTCATCCTGTCACTGGTATTGAAGTTGCTGTCTCATTGGGATATTGGGATTTATATCTGTCTCCTTCCAGAGCCAAGAGAGGAGCTGGCCAGATTTTAAATCTCTGTGCCAAGAACAGACTCAGTGTCTCAGGTAAACCACAGTCATTCTGTGAGATTTCTTCTCCCCTATTTTACAGGTGAAGAATATAAAGAATGAACAAAATAGAGATCCATTAACAGAGATAAGAAAATAGTGGTATAGTCACACAATAGAGTATTAGGCTGCAGGGAAAAATGACTGTACAATGGCTGCATGCCACATAAGTGAACCTCACTGGCGTAATGTGGGTTGATACAAGCAAGCCTCAGAGAACACGCACATATCTAAAGTTCAGAAACAACACACACATGCATTTACATGTATGAGTGCACATGTATGTACACACATACACAAATTTGTTATACATACTATATATAACATATACATTATATTATATATGCTACTCTAATATATATTCTGCATCTATATTCTCAAGGGGGTGATAAAGACAAGAATTGGATAGTCAGCAGGTAACTAATGTACAAATGACTAAAACCCATTCTGCCCAAAGCCTGTGTTTTTCTGTATCATCATGTTTCTTGGTGTGATCAGAGCAGCCCTTGGTGATTCACCAGACTTCCTTAGTGCCTTTAACCACAGCAAAATGGAAGTTGTTACTATTGAGAGATCTATGTTTTCAGCTTTATTGAAGTATAATTGACAAATAAAGTTGTCAGATAGTGAACGTGTACAGTATCATGATTTGATATATGTAGTGAAAGGATTCCTCCCATCTCAATAACAAACATATCCACCACTTCATGTATTTGTCATTTCTGATGAGAACATATAAGTTCTCTCAGCAAATTTCAATGACACAATATGGTATTTTGAACTATAGTCACCATGTTATACCCATTAAATCCTCAGAACTTATCACCTTATGGCTGAAAGTTGGTACCTTTTTATTGACCTCTTGAGAAGTTTCTTTAAGAGAAAGGCAAAAAAAAATTAGAGAAAAATAGATGTAAAAATGGATTTCTTTGAAACACTAAGAGTGGTATGTATGGGTCTAGGATATTGGCATCTTTTTCAGATTGAAGTTGATGTCGTTTCTGAAATATACTTAAGTTTCATTTTGATTGACTTACTTGGGTAAGACTAAAAGTATTCTTGGGAGATAAGAGTTTTGGGATGCAGACAATCAGGAGTAGAACACAGCGCAGGGCCCCTCGTAGTTTGTGAGATGTTGAAATGAATAGTGACGAGGGCAAAAGAAGTGAGTGAGGCTGTTACATAAGAAGCAATGGTAGAGGGAGGCATTTTAGCCACAAGAGGACAGTTTTCCAGGCATCACTCAACCCCCAAATTTCTCTTTTTAAAATAAGAGTGAGAGGGGTAGAATGTGGTGGTATTTTGTATCTGGTACTTTGAAAAGTATCTTCCAGGATTTTCAGCATTGTCCATGACTGTGAAGCAGATGGTAAGAACAAAAATAACCTGAACAATGCAGTTGAAGGCCTCTTGGTTCTTTGAACACTAGGTTATGAGCTAAGAGATCCAACAGAGTAAGTTATAGCAAATGCAGAAATCGGGACGAGCCTTGTCTGACTCCCAAAGACCCAATCTTTCCATTCTGTTGTGCATGTCCATTATGAACAAGGCTAGGATGTGGACCAGCGCAGACCGGTGCTGGGGGCTGGAGACAGCTGGTGAGGCAGAGCCAAGACCAGCCCAGAGGAAGAGTGGAAGAATCAAAATGCGCCTTGCAAATCCCCCTTGGAAGAGGTTGATTTAACAGGAAAACAACTCCTCCTTGCAATAATCCTCATGTCACTTTGGGTGATTACGTTTTTATATTTATAGGATTCACATGCTGTTGACTACATAGTATGAGTTGAAACTTTCTTAATGAACCATTTGGTGGTTTTAAATTTCGAAGCCAAAAGATCGTCCTTGGATGTCTGGATAAGCAGAGGTAAGTTCTCAGACCCTTTTGATCTGGCTGATGATGGCAGTTGTTGAGTGGGCACGTGATCCCCAGCAGGGGGCCAGGGCCACCCGCCCGTGAGCAGGTGTGCTGATGCACAAATGTCAGCCTTCAGTCACCACGTTGGCCTCTCCCCCGACCCTCCCAAAGTCAGGAGGTCCTAATAACGGTTAATTTCAGGGGGTTTTGGAGTCAGCCCAACATTAGTTTGAGTCTTATTTCTACCCTTTATTCCTTGCATCATTTTGGGAAAATTACCTAAGTTCTGAGTTAGTTTTGCTACTGCCAACACGGTGTGACAATTACACCTCCTGACGAGGCTCATTGTAAAGATTCCATGAAACGATGCAGCCAAGGACGTGGTATGGAGTAAGTGTGTGATAAATGGAAGCCATTACTATTGTTACTGGTACCAGCAGAGTTGATTTTCAGGAAAGCCGAATGAGAAGGTTCTAGAAAGAATGTCCTTGGGATGCAGGGCCTTTCTGTTCACCATGTCTGACATCGTCCTCCCTTACCTGGGTCATGGCTTCATTATTGGATTGCGTGGAGCAGAGCTGCGTTCCCGGCGGAAGCGTGGGCGGCCCTGGCTAGGCAGTGGCCTCCTGATGAGAGGTTAGTGCCAGGAAAGGCCTGCTTCGGGGAGGCTGCAGGACAACAGCCTGTAAAAGTGACAGCTCATCTCAGGGCAGGGGCAGCATCAAGGAATCCAAACTTAGCTGAGAAAACTCCCCACTCAACAGACACGTTTAAAAAGCAGGACACCATCTCCCAGGCTCCCGAAGCCTGCTAATCAGATGTTTGTGCTCAGACCAGCAGAAACAATAACAAGGAAAGATGCTCCGTGTTGTGGCACACACCCCTGGTGCACAACTATAAAAGCCCCTGTGTGTCAGATGTGTTTCAAACTCAGGTGCCCTGAGTTTGTAATACCATGGCCAGTAGCTGCGGTCCCGGAATCACCACGGCCATTCCGGCTATGCCCACCATCTCCATGTGCCCCAACTTCCAAAACGAAATCTGTTTGCCTAGTTCCTGCCGGACCAGAACATGGCAACTGGTCACATGCCAAGAAGACTGTCAGCCGTCCAGCAGTGCCCCAGGTGGCTGTGAACCTGCTCCTTGCCAGCCGACCTGCCTTCAGGAAACGTCTCGTGTGGGTTTTGTTTGCCAACCCATTTGCTCCTACACAGCCTGCGATGAACCCGGCACTGGTCAGCCTCCTTGCCTGGTGAGCTCGTGCCAGCCCTCCTGCTTGGAACCCACCGGTGGTCAGGAAAAGTGCTGTGAAGTCAGCTGCAGTCAGCCAAGCTCCTGCAGGCAGCCGGTCTTCGTGTCCACATCACATCAGGCAGTTTGCGGCCACTCAGTCTGCTGTGACCCGAGGGCCTGCCAGCCGTCCTCTTCTGAGGGGACTTCCTGTCCTGAAACATCTTGCCCACCAACCGTCTGTGCAGCTAGTCCATGCCAGCCAACTGGCTTCCAAGCAGGTTCATGTCACCCCGTTAGTGGCCAAGATCAGCTCTGCAAATCAATTTATTACCAGCCCATCTGCTACATTTTCAAGACTAGCCACTCAGTTCCCTGCATGCCTGTTCCCTGCCAGCCATCGACTTGTGTGTTCGATTCTTGCCAGCCTTCTTGCTGTGTGACCTCCCCTTGCCGGCCTCTGTGCCGCCCACCGGCTCCTTCCATATCCTTCATCTGCCAGCCAGGGGCTAACTGCCAGGCCCCCTGTTCTGTAAAGAGCTCTTGCAAACCAGCTTCCTGTGGCACCCTGCCTTCTGGCCAACCAACTTGTGGTGGACCTACTTTCTGCAGCCAGATTGGCTACAAATCCCCTTCCGGCCAACCAGCCTGCTGCGTGACAGGTTTAGGCAAATCGTCCAGTCTGGGTTCCGCTTGTTTCCAACCAACTCCTCCACATCTCTGCAAAGCCAGCACCTGCTTGCCCACTTCCTGCCAACGCAGCCATGAGTCCGGCTTCGGTAAGGCAGCCCTGGGCTGACGGAGTGCCCTTCCCACCTCCGCTGTGGCCTGTGGCTGTCTGCAAGCGCACAGCCATCCGTGGGCCCGCCTCTGGCCAAGCACAGTGCTGCCTGCTTGCTGACATTACTCCCAGTCCAGCCCCACGTTCTCTCCAGGTACAGGCGAGGGGACGTGTCCAGCCACGAAGAGATCCTTCTAAACCGGGGAGAGCCTTTCCGCATGCATGGTCCACACTGTAGCTTGCGTTTTCTGATGCAATGCATTTCGCTTACGCAAAACCTTCTTTCCAGTTTTTCTTTCGATGCTGCCCTGTCTTGAAAAAGACTCCTTTGCTGCTAACCGCTAATTAAAATGGGACTGGTTGAACAAAATGAGTAAGACTCAGAGTGCTTTCCTTCCTCTCAATGCTCCCTTCCGTAGATTTCCACAGGTCACGTTCGACAATGATGACCTCGGACCCTCCGACTTGGGTGGGTCTGAGTTTGGTCTGCAAGGGCAGCTGGCGCCTGGAATTGGAGGTGGTCAGACATGAAGCGAGGAAGGGCAACAGTCCCCTGGCCTCCAACCTTTATATCACCAAGAGCTCCTTAGAGCTGAGTGGCCTCAGTTTCCCCACAATGAAGAGGCCTGGGAAGCCAAAGTCAGATGTGGTCCAGGGACACCACAGATTAAAATAAACACACGGTTTCAGCCGCTGAAAACAGATAAGGGTCAATTCACTTAAAACTGGTTTAAATGATCAATTCACCTCATGGCCAATTTAAACAAAATAAAAAACTCTTTAGAAGCTTTTGGCAGTTGTTCGCTACATTTCTGACAGTTTACAAAAGAGTTTTAAAAAGCAACTGGTCTAAGGGAACAGCTGACCAAGTTTTTTATTTCTAACGTGTAACTATCGAATCTAAACCTTTTAAAAATGGTTGGGTTGGTTTTGGGGGTGGGAGAGCTTGGATGAGGATTTGTAGTGGGCACTTGGAGCAACAGTGCAGACAGATCCCTTCCTCAAGGGGCTCTGGCCTCCTGTGAACCAGGGGCCCTGGGTCCACAAAGTGATGCAGGTCCGAAACCCAGAGTTCTCACCCAGGTCCATAGCGGGGTGTGCACTGCCGCATTTCGGCGACAACATAGGTTTTAAAGAAAGTCTGTGGTCTAGCACTGGGAGAGTGGGGAGGCACTGAGGGTTGATTCCTTCCATGGGGTATTGTATTAGCCTGCTTCTCCAGAGGGAACAGAATGTCCGTATTTTAAATATTTCAATATTATTGATTTAAAGGAATGGCTCATGTGATTATGGAGGCTGGCATGTTCAGATCTGGGATCCGTGGTACGGGCCTGCGAGCTGGAGACCCAGGAGAGCTGGCGATGGACATGAAGCCTGACAGCTGTTTGCGGGCGAATGTGCATCAAACAGAACTATGCACCGCTCTCTGCTTCTTGGGAAAGTGTGGTGCACAAGGGAGAACAGAAACTAAGTTAATTAATATATAAGTACATAAAGAAAAAAACGAGAGAGGGACCCTGCAAGGACTAAAAATGATAACGTGCCACCTAAGGAATATAATTGACTCAATTATTTGCAACTGAAGTCTGCAAAGAGAATTCAAACGAGGAAGACAGGGAGAGAGGGACCATGGTATCTCAAAAGGATCACCGTGGATGGGATGTCTTCTGGGAATGACACTCTCATGGGCGCCCTGTTTAAAGTCTTGCTCCCATGTCTTCCGTGGAGATTTCAGAAAAGCTTGAGGGAGGATGAGGCTCTGGGAACCGGGACGCATTTACCTCCGTCCTGCACACACTTTCCAACAACGTTCCTTACGTTACAAGCTGAAGGAGTATTTACTTCTTTATTCTCTAATTCTTCATCTCTAGCATTCTCGAGATACTTTGCGCTAGTTATTTGACCCATCTAAGTCTGTCTTATTCTCTTCATTGTTCCCGTTAGGAATCTCTCTGTTGTACTGGCAAACCTTGTCCACTGGCCACGTGCCATCACACAAGCTACACACTTTAAACATGTCAGGTGTAAGAGGCGTGTTGGGAAGCCTTGTATCTTTCTTATGCTTGGCACCAGTTTAAATAACAGAGCCTTTATGAGCTGCTTTTAGGTTTGCTGGAACTTGCTGATGAAGCATCCGAACCTCCCATTATAAACCCTGTGCTGCCTGAACGTGCTCACAGCCAAATCTTGACTTACACGTCTGTCCTGGGCAGGGAGCGGTTTTGGAAACACAGGGGAGTCTTGAGAAAAATATGACAGACCCCACCACCCCAAATCGACATGTTCTCACACCTGCTTTGGATCTTTAGGAAATGGAACAGAAATACAACGTGACCGATGAAGTGGAGGTCCTCTCTGTACCCTTTCCAGCGCCGTTTATCTTCTTTCCTTCTCAGACACAACCCAGGTTGCTCTTCTACTCACTGTTCGACTGTATGAAAATACGAGCAACACAGGGTGGAGCAAAAATAGGTTTACAGCTGTTTGTATGGAAAATGATACAATAATCAATAAATGATAATCCCAGAATAAACTCTGTGTTTTGTGCACTCACAGCTGTAAACCTACTTTTGCCAAACAACATACATAGTATTAGGGTTTGGAAATTTAAGAATTTATATATGCATATATAATGTAAAATTACGAAATAAACTTTTCCCTTAATTATTGCTTTTAAGAATAAATTTTTCATTAAGAATTAAGATTTGTAGCAACCATCAAGCATTGTAATTCAAATAACAATTTGTTAATTATGAAGAATAGAACTCTAAATTACATTTTGATGCATGGACCCGTTTCATTATGCTAGTTACCTATTCCTGCATAACAAACAACCCCAACACTTACTGGCTAAAACAAGACACATGGTTATCTCACTGTTTCTGTGGGTTGGGAGTCCAGGCGTGGCTCAGCTACGTGCCTCTAGCTCAGGGTCCCTTGTGAGGCAGCTGCTGAGGTGCTGGCTGGAGCTGCAGCCACTTCACGGCTTGGATAGGGGAAGATTCACTTCCAAGCTCTCTCTGTGGCTGTTGGCAGGCCACAGGTTCTTGCCAGTTGTTGGGCAGAGATATCCTTTCCTTGCCATGTGGGCTTCTGCAGACAGTGGCCAACTGCTGTCACAGCAAAGCAGCTGGATCCTCCCAGAGCAGGTGGTCCAGGAGGGAGAGACTGAGTGCATGATATGGAAGTTACAGCCCTTTTACAGCCTAACCTTGGAAGTGGCATCCCACCAAGTTCGCTCTGTTCATTAGAAGGGAGTCAGTAAATCCAGCGCACACTCAAGGGGAAGAGACTCCACAAAGGTATGACAACCAGGGGCTGGGGATAACTGGAAGTCATTCGAGAGGTTGTCTAGCACAGGCTGCTTTTCTGTTCCCCAGTGATTCACATGCTAAATACACTCCCTCCTTCTCATTTGTGTATTTTTAGAGAGAGGAAGAGAGGGAGAGAAATAGCAACATGTGAGGGAAACATTGATCAGTTGCCTCTCGCATACCCCCAACTGGGGACCTGCCTGACTGGGAATCAAACCAGACCTTTCGCCTTGAGGGGTGACACTTAACCAACTGAACCACAATAGTCAGAGCTACCCTCACTCCCTCTTAAAGTCCCCAAATCTCATCTTATTACAGCATAAGCTCAAAGTCCAGAATCCCATCATTGAAATTAGGTCCAAGAGTGGATGAATCTCCTTGGGCGCGTCTCCTTAAGTACAGCTTCAGGGATATAATTCTTCTAGATCTGTAGACTTGTGAAACTAAAGACATCTTTACCTGGCTCTCACGCACTCAACATACAGTAGTAGAACAAGCATAAGATAATTGATACAGACATTTCTTTTCTAAGGGTGGGGAGCATGGGGAATATAAAGCCGTTCCCAGTCTAATTCTGAAATCTAGTTGGACAAGTGTTGGAAGTTCCTTGATTAGGTTTCCATGCCTGGGACTAATTCCCCATGGCTCTTGGCTTTGCCTTTTGGGCTCTTGGTTCTCTGAACCATCTGTCCTTCTTCATGAAAAACAGCACAAATATACCGCTAGCACTAATCTCAGCCTGTTTCCTGCCAGCCGAATGCTGGGGGTCCAAAGACCTCTCATGCTGTATCGTCTCTGCCCTGCTCTGGTCAAGCCCGAATGTTTTTGCATACATAATTCAATGACCTCTGGGACCTCAGTTGGAAATATTCAGATGGCTAGAGGCTAGAGTCACTTAGCTTCTTCAGTCACAGGCGTGACGCCTGGGATGGGCTTAGCGGAGCCTGCCAACCAGAATGCCTAGGTGTGGCCTTTCTATGTGACTTGCACTCCTCTCAGAATGAGGTCAACTTTTGGAGAGGGACCATCCTGAGAGGGAGCACACAAGCTGGGTCTGCAGCAAGTGGACCCAATGCAGGTTTGGTCACAGCAGCTGGGCCCCCATCAGGTAGGCTGACCACAGGCACTTTTCCACTTCCTGGAAAAGTCAGACACCAAATAAGAGTCTTCCTAGCAAAACCTTCACATTCTCGGTGCTCCATCCACACGGAGATCTCAGACCTCCTCTGAGGCCCAGGTCTCAGCAAGAACTAAGAACAGACCCCTCTTACAAACCTGGATTTTCCTCGCCAGATACAGTCCTGTTGACAGTTCATGGAGCGTGAGTTGGGTGAGGGGTGGATGCAAACGCATCACACACACACACACACACACACACACACACACACCCCATATATAAATATATTAGCAGTACACAGTGAGGACTTTACTTCACATTAAAATTCTTAATGCTATTGTGAAATAAGGTGTGATCTCCTTAATCAGATCAAAAGAAATTAAAACCTCCTTTCTCTCTATCTGCCCCCCTGACCCTCACGCTGTTGCAAGTTTTCAGAGGGAAACATCACAATCTTCATTTTTAATAGCTCAGGCTTGAAAGGGAAAAACAATATATGAATAAACAAATGGAAAGCCCTGGTCTCCCAACGACACACCCAAATCTTGGGCAAACTACTGGCTTCTGTTTATTATGCCCTTAATCTTTCCCTTTACAGAGGGTCGGGGGTTTTTTTCTTTTAAAAGATGGAAGAAAAATAGAAGTGAGCACTGATTTCTAAATCTCAAGCACAAACATAAGATTATCAACACAAAATAACACACCTTTGTCCTGTTTGATGGCCTCTTAGTTTGTTTATAATCATTTTATGAAAAATATTTTTAAAAATCCTTACCCGAGGATGTGTTTTTATTGATTTTACAGAGACAGTGAGACAGGATAGTAAGAAGATAGGAAAATTCTGGGGCAAGTGGAATGGGGAAATTGAGCCAAGAAAATCAAACAAGACCAACAGTCCAAGAAACTTGCAGCCCACGGGTGAGTTTTAAGAGCTTATTTCAGATCAGGGACATTTGAGAGTGAATGTTCCACCCAGACCAGAAAACAGCTAGCCTTCCAGGCCATAAGCCACAGGAATTTGAATGCAAATGGAGAGAAAACACTGGAATAGGGGAGCCAGCTTGGAAAGAAGCTGCCCACTTCCATTTCAGCTCCCCTCCCAAACAGCAGTCTGCATTCCCCCCAGGAATCTCCCCTCCCCAATCTCCCCTCCCCGATTCCTACAGGCGGCTCTAGCCCTGAACTTGGTTGGCCTCCAGTTTCAAGAAGAAGGGGGTGGGGAGAGAGAGAGAGGACTTGCTCCTTTAACTTCTGGTACTGATTCCTTGCTCACATGTAGCTGAGGAGTCCCTGTTACAGTTCATTCTCCTGTAAGTTCATCAGCAGGCATCCTTGCTTCATGGGCTTGGCTAATGTTGAGTTTGCTCCAATATGTGGCTTCACCCTTGGTGTATAAACAAAATCACGTCCAGGACTTAATCAAGGCTGTGAATTCTACCCCAAATGCCTTTTGGAAGACAGCCTACCTGCTCCTTCCCCCTCTAAGGGAATGCCTATTATCGTGACTATATGTATGGTTTCCTTAAAGCAGAAGCTCTCTGAATGCTTATGGAATTCAGAGAACGATAACATGTCAGTAGCAATCAATTAAATAACGATGGGGTAAGGCAGAGCGTTCAGAGACCTTAAAGAATCTCAGGCATGGCAGGAATCCTGATAAACTTCCTGCCAGGTGGTTGTCAGTTCTAACGCTTGAATGCTCAGTAATCAGAAGTTTATGCACTCAGGGCGGTCCATTCCATCCTTGGGAAGCTCTTTCACTTTCTCCACATTTCAGGTTGTACCCATTCTAGGCCCCCCATCGGAAGCATCTAAAGTTGTACAATCAGAATGGCATTTTGGAACCCTCCCCTCCCCTTATCAGCTCCGCCCTCTATTTCAGTGCCTTTGCCAGGAAACCACATTCCTTTCCCTTGGAACATGGCAGTTATCTCCCTGCTCTGTATAGGGTGGTGCATCGAGAAAGCATTGCCCTGACTGGTTATCACAAATTTTAAGATGGTTGCAGAGACTTAAGAGAACAATCCTAAGAATGTTTTTAAAGATTCTTAAAAAAAAAAGATTTTATTTATTTTTAGAGAGAAGGGAAGGGAAGGAGTAAGCAAGGAAGAGAAACATCAGTGTGTGGTTGCCTCTCCCACACCCCCCACTGGGGACCCGGCCCACAACCAGGCATGTGCCTTGACTGGGAATTGAACAGGCGATCCTTTGGTTCACAGGTTGGCAGTCAATTCACTGAGCCGCACCAGCCAGGGTGTGTTTTGAGAGACTCTTAGATGGGGAAAGGATGACCACTTATCCAAGGCTGAGGCCATGACTTTATGTCAGGATGGAGAAGGCCGGCCAGGAGCTGTGCACTGACATTCAGGAAATAAGTAAGAAACAAATCAGAGTGAAGCAAGCTCGGCTCCACTGAGGGGAGGGGCCTCACGATCGTGAGGGGCCTCACGATTTAAAAAGACAATGAACAGAGTGGCTGTCAGTAAAGCTGGGGGCGTGAGATGATTAGCATGTTTGATTGACTGGTCTATCATTTAGGAGAAAATGCCAATTTGTTCCCCAAAGTGGCCACACAAATCTATACCACCCTCCACCCCCTCAAACATACAGGAGATTCGGTGGATTCACATGCTCCCAAAATTCTTGATATTATCGACCTTTTAAGTTGTTTTGCAATATAGGGGTATAAGTTGGAATCTTGTTGAAGTTTGATTTGTATTTTTCTCCGTTGGTTATGATTTTGAGTATTTTTTTTTAACTTTTACTGGCTGCATGTGTTTCTTCTAACATAAAATTCCTAGCCACATCTTCTACCCCATTTTCTGTCGAGTTGTTCACAGTTACTGGTTTGAGAGAGTTGGGTTCCAGAGACGAATCCTGTGCCTCCGTCTGGGCTGTGAATGTTCTTTCCCGTCATCACCTTTGGGACAAAAGCACTGAGCTCAGTGAGCCCCCGACCTTGTCAGAAACAGTAAAGAGCTGTTGTTTTTTAGTCACAGCTTGTAATAAAGCCACAGATAATTAAAATAATTAAAAAATCTATTTTATCCATATCTTATGCCCCAATTTTCTTTCATGATATTATTAAATTGTGTCTTGTTTCATTTTAGCAGATGAATTTTCCAAGAGTTTTATCTATTTTGTTCACTTTTCAAAAGGCCAACCTTTTGGCTTTGTTGGAGTCACTCTTTTTCCTTTATTGCTGTTTTATTAATTTCTACTGTTTTTCTTTTCAGTGTTTGTTTTCTTCTGTGTAGTCTGGAGGCAGTACTACTGCTTTTCTCCCCATTTCTTAAGATGAGGCATTGAACTCATTAATTTTGAGGTTCTCTTCTTACATAAAGATTTAAGTATATAAATTTCCTTAAAACACTGCTTTTGTTGCATCACATGAGTTTTTCTGTCACGTTTATTATTATCCAATTCTATATATTTACATAAGTCCTCTGTGGTATGGATTCTGTTCTTGGGTTTTGTACCTTTATTTACTTTCCCCACCCACCTTAGTTCTGTATGACACAGCCAGAAGGGGGCGCTACTGGCATCTAGTGGGTAGAGAGAGGTCAGGATGCTGCTAAACATTCCTCGATGGTTGCAACAGGCACCTTCAGCAAAGAATTACCTGGCCCCACATGTCAACAGTGGCAAGGTCAAGGAACACTGCGGGAGACTGATATCTAAACACAATGAATAAATATTATCACCTCAACTTCTCTTCTTCCCCTGCTATGAGCTGACTAGACAACTTCTTCAGGGACTACCAGATATGTTTGGGTTTGACTCATGCTTCAGCTTCATCTCATAGAACTCGGGTGGTGTTTTGTAGGGATAGTGGAATGTCCCAAAGGTAAAAATTTCATGATGCTGTTAGCTCAATCCACAGGGCTCTGCCCATACTTAATTCCTTTGATAATGATGTGGTCAAGAGAAAAAAGAGACTGAACGTTTAGGGTTACACGAAATATGGCCGAGGGTATGTGTTTTACCTGTTCCTGTTTAATATTCCACACTATACGTGGACGGGTGAAAGAGACCACCCACAATGCCATTTACGGTGTTGTTTTCTTCTTCTCTTTTTCTTCTCTCTCTCCCTGTTTCCCTCCCCTTCTTCTTCTTTCTCCTCTCCTTTCTCCTTCTCCTTCTCTTTCTTCTCATTCCCCTCCCTCTCTTCCCCCTCCCCCTCCTCCCCTTTCTCCTTCTTCCTTCTCCTCTTCTTCTTTTCTCCTCCTCCTCTACCACCTTCTCTTCATCCTCATTCCTCTTCTTCTAGAAGCCATGGGTTTCCACCACACTGAAGAACCCAGTATTGGATTTGAGTGGAGAAATATCACAGATTGTAGATGAGGTTTTGAACACACCACCCAAATATTTTGGATCTTAGTACGTTTGAAACTTAGTGCAAGTTTTTATCAGCCAGGTTTGGATCTCTGTGCCTAAGAGTTGGGATGTTTTTTTTTTGCAGTAAATTAAAGTCATGCTGCTTGTGTTTGTCATACTGAAAAAAAAACAACAAACCACTCAACTGATGCTTTTGGAGACTTTGTATACGAGAGACAGCTCTCCCATTACTCAGTTGGTATAATCATAAAGTGTGTGCTTTATAGCATTTCTGATATTTTCTCTTAGGTCTACATTCCATTGCCACTGTGACACTGGCTTCTCCCACAGTGCTCCTTTCCTGTCTCACATCCACACTCCCCAACCAGTGAGACCTGCTCTTTGCAAATAAACTCCATCCACTTACATCTCTTCTGCAGAGTCACTTCTGGGAGAAACCAAACCACGACATTGCTTTGCCTCCTCAGTTTCAATTTCTTCATCTCTAACATGGGAACATTTATACCTCCTTTGAAAATTTCTTCAAGAATTAAAGATATGTAGATAAGGTGCTTACTGTATACCCAGCAAATAGTGGGTCACCCAGAACATGTTCGTTTCTCATGTCAATCACCCAAACAGCCACCAAGGAACAGCAATCAGCAAGTCTGGCCTTGGCAGTCTCTTCAGAGCCTCCCAGATTCACAGCCTCAGAACTTAGCATGTGTCCCAGACACCAGCCTGGCAGGTGCATCAGAGGTCCCACTACTGTTCCTGAGGAGGGGGCCCAGGCTCCAAACTGCTCCAACCTCACCTCCAAGAAGGTCCAGGCAGCATTGCTTGCTCCGGACCAAAGCACCAGCCTTCTGTCCATCACGGCCACTAGGCATGCACAGCCTCTTCTCCTGTTCTTCTTTCTCATGTTCTTCCTGTGCCCCTGGAACGTAAGTTTCTCTCTCTCCCAAATGCTTCCTAGTTGACTGAGGAAGCACAGGAGAGTCTCTGTTTCCTGAGAGGGGTCAGGTATTTAGTCACACATGCCCCCTGCATCGTTTCTCACTTCCCAACTTTGTTCTCACTACGTTCTCTCAATGTTTTCATCAGAATGGGAAACTGCCTCAAAGCTGGGGAACATACAGTGTTCTGCTGGGAATGACTTACTCCCTTCTACTCTGGTCAGTAGGTGCTCAGGAGAAGGAGGCCACACAACAGTCGGATTTACATGAGGGCAAAGGAGTCTCTTTAGATGAGTCCTTCCTCGTGAGGATGCACTGGATGCTCCCCAGCATTGGATGCCCTTGAGAGCATGAGTAGCTAGACAGCACCAAAGACAGGAAAGGATCCTGCACCCAGTAGGGCTCTAAAATGCAGCTCCTGCTGCCCTAATATGTAGCTGAGGTATGGGACACCAATTTGGGAAGAACTTTGTATGCAGGTGTTATCTACATGTATGTACAAGAGATATTGCTTCTGTGGTGAAAGACACTCAAACGAACAACTTGCTCGTGCTCAGGCCCAAGATTTCTTTCCTGATTTGTCTTGAAGTAGAAACTTCAGTGCCAGTGAGCAGAGGTGTAAGACACAGTCCGGGCTCTGAGTCTGAGTCTGCCCATCTCAGCTGTGTAACATCACTCCATGAAAGGTGCCCACGTGAAGGATGGAGATAATTATTTGTGGGGGACTAGATGAGGCTCAGAGTGGACAATGCATGTGATATGCAACATGTGTATTATCTTTACATCAGGAGTGCTGGACAGTAAAACAAAATGCAATATGGGATGCACAACAGTACAGAATTTATTAAGAAATATAGGTAAGACTCCCTGCATCGAGGGAGCCAACTCAAAGTGTCCATGAAAAGAAGAAAGCAGGATTACAAGAACCATGAGTACACTGATACAGAAAACATGACTGTGAAGATTTTCAATAGTTGGAGAAAACCTAAGAACAGTTACAAGAATTCATTTTTCTAAGGTACATGGAGGGAGAGGCTGAAGATCCTGATGCAGAGTCAAAGCAGAGACCATAACAGTGTATCAAAGACTCGCAGAGCTGGCCCATGACCCACACACACTGGAGGAAGAGGACCAGGAGAAGCCCTCTGCACTCCATCAAGCTGCTTCAGAGTTTTCATCAGGCAAATAAAGAACAGAAATTATGATCAAACATGCTGGCTGTCAGAAAAGTCTAGGTAGTGAATGTTTTTCCAAAATGGTGAGTCAGTTAACAGGTGGGATGTGAAGGTGGTGATTCTTTGGAGAGGCAATCAGCAGCAGCAAGGGCGGCAGCAAGGCTGGCAGCAGGTGGTCCTGCAGCAGGTGGTCTGACAGCAGGTTGGGCGGCAGCAGGGCTGGCAGCAGCTGGACACACAGCAGGGGCGGCAGCAAGGCTGGCAGCAGCTGGACACACAGCAGGGGCGGCAGCAAGGCTGGCAGCAGCTGGACACGCAGCAGGTTGGGCGGCAGCAAGGCTGGCAGCAGCTGCTCACGCAGCAGGGGCGGCAGCAGGGCTGGCAGCAGGTGGTCCTGCAGCAGGTGGTCTGACAGCAGGTTGGGCGGCAGCAAGGCTGGCAGCAGCAACCACACCCGCCACAGCTGGACCCACAGCAGGTGGGCTGGCAGCAAGGGGGAGCAGCACATGGTGTCAGGGAAGGAAGGTGAGTTTCTGTTCACAGGTGAGTTTCTCAGATTCTGATGCCTCCCTGTTTCTGGGGCTTTTATACACTGGACCCCCTTCCTCTACCCCTACTCCCTCCAATTTGGACCAATGAGCAGGACTTTCCTTGTTGTTGTTTATGCTGTTTTCTCTAGTCTCTGGGAATTATAGAAAAGGAAGTTATTCATTCAGTGTTATGAATATGTAGAAAATGAGTGTTTAATGTGTTTCTTAATTGAGAATAATTCATAGAAACTTTTTCAGATATAAGGAAGATGGTCACATTGTCAGCATCGTTCCTGCTTTGTTCATAACCTGGTCACCTGGTCCACTCTCCGAGCTTCTGCTGGCCTCATTAGGCTCAGTACCTTTCACGTCTTAGTGCTGTTTCTGCAACTGTAATTTGATTGGGGATCATCCCTGGCATGATGGGCAGGATGCCGACACGTTTGCAGTGACAGAGTGAATCCATGCCTGAGCCCAACTTTGTGTTGGGGAGGAAAAATTTCTCCTTTACCCTTCTAGGTTCTTTTTGCTGGTCTAAGAATTAACTGGACAAAAACTGATTAACAGGGAAAACACTAGCAACAGTTGAACAATATGAATACCTCCTGTACCCATGGGAGAGACTCGGGGACTAAGTCACACCCCCAAGATGGCATATAGCTTCACCTTAGATGCCATCGTCAGTGAAAGACAAAGGAAGACCTTGTGGGTGGGGATTTGGTTATGGGAGGTGGCCAGGAAAAGCAGAGCAAACAAGGATGAAGTTGTCACACACAGGTAAGTCCCTTCCTTCTCCACTGATAAGAGTTTCTAGAGACTGAGTCATGCCCTCCCCCTGGTACAGTGTGACAGACGCCCTTACAAATGTGGACTTTTCTTATACCTGTAAATATCTCTTACAAAAGGGTAACTTCCAGTTGGTTTTCAGAGCTCCTCCTCTGCTGTATCTTAAAAGTAACCAGCTAAAATATCCTTTTCCCCCAAGAGACATATGTTGGGGTGACAGATTCTACTCCCTACACTCCTGCCTTGGAAACTTTGCCAGGAAGTTCCACAATCCAAAAGCTAAGTTGATCGATTCCTTTACAACTCATTGAACCAGGACTCTCAGTCCTGAGATCAGGTCAGTGCCATTAAAAAGCAGTGACTCATTCAGGAGGCAGGTGATGCCAGAGGGCTTCCAAAGGTAGAACCAGATTGTGTGAAAAACCAGTTATTTAATAAAGCATTTTTATACAACAAACAGAGAAAAACAAAGTTTAATGTTTGGAGCAAACCATAACCCCAGCCTGACTCCAGAGGGCAGCCATTGAAGGGAAAAGAATATTTGTAGACGGAGGGGTCAGCGCATCCTTTGCAGTTTGAATGTCTTTGATGACGTCATCAGGGGGTTTAGATAAACTTTTGGCGTGTCCCACAGAGCCTCAGTCCTGACGAAAATTGTCTAAACCTAAAGTATTGTGGCAATTTCTCTGAAGTGTATATCAAGTTATTTAATACCTTTGTAGTGCTTCAAAAAAAAAAGGGGGGGGCAGCTTTAGTTCTCAGTGATTACAAATCACAAAGGATTGGAGAAAATTTGGAACATTAGTTCAGAGGGTCATAGCCAAACATGAGGAAACTAGAAGATTCAGAGAAACAAAACCTTAAAAACAATGAATAGCACTAGAATCTAATCTCAACAGGTGTGTATTAAAGTTTCTACTGAAACAAAATTTTCTCCTCTATACTCACCCCCATTTTTACCAAAAGTAATTGTAGTAAAACTAATTTGTTTTCTTAACAAATCTAGTCTTATTACATTTGGCCTGCTTATTTACATAAGAGTGGCAAGAATACTGATGGAGTATATAGACTCTTTTATATATTTATTTTAAATTTTATTAATTTATTTGAATGCCCTGGCTGTTGTGGCTCAGTGGGCTGAAGTGTCGTCTCATAAACTTAAAGGTCTCTGGTTTGATTCCTGGTCAGGGAACCTGTCTGGCTTGTGGGTTTTGCCCCCTGTTGGGGCATGTGCGAGAGGCAACTGATTGTTATTTCTCTTACACACGGATGTTTCTGTGCCTCCCTCCCCTCCTTCCTCTCTCTTTAAAATCAATAAGCCTGTGCTTGAGTGAGGAGTAAAACAGAAAAATTTTCCTGGGTGGCGTAGCTCAGTGGATTGAGTGCCTGTGAACCAAGGGGTTGCTGGTTTGATTCCCTTCAGGGAACATGACTGGGTGGCAGGCCAGGTCCCCAGTAGGGGGTGCGGGAAAGGCAACCACACATTGATGTTTCTCTCCCTTTCTTCTTCCCTTCTCCTCTAAAGATAAATAAATAAAATCTTAAAAACAAAACGGCCTAATGGGCTTATGTACCAGTGCTCATTGAGCTTTTAGAAGCAGGTGGTCGAATACATTTGTAAAAAAGCAGGATTATCTGTGCATGGAAAGGTTTATTTTCAAAGCTGTGTGGTCAGTTCAAAGCACACATCTTCCCAGTAATCAGATCGCTGTTTTCTTTGAGTTTGTAAGAAGACCTACATGTAAGACCTTGGAATTAGAATCAGAGGTCCTAGCCCTTGACCAAATTCTGTCTGTAAGTAGCCAAGTGACTTCAACTCATCTGTAAAAGGGAGGTGATCATCTTGGTTCTGCAAGTTGAGGGGTGACTGCCAGGCTCAGAGTAGATAAGACTTGTGAAATGAAACTTGAGTGTAAGGACTTCAGAGTAAATGCTATACAAAAAGTAAAATCACAATGTAGGCTGGATGATAGCAAAGACTATTGGGAAGCAACCAGAGAAGCTTCCCACAGCTGGGGCAATAAGCAAGTAATCATGAAAAGAGAAGGATAATGAGCACATCAGATGGTTTAGAGGACATTCTTCAGAAGCCTGGCTTGGGGGATGGGAGAAGCGGAGCAGAGCCTTTTTTGGCAACTTGGCTAGCTTCATAGTTATGTTAAAAAGCTGTGGCAGCCACTTGAGGCAAGGGAGATGGGAATGACTTTCTGAGTGTATCTTAGCTTGTGACCTAGCCTGGGAGCTTAGAGCAGGGAAGTAGTTCCCTGCAGGGAGCCACACCTGCCTAGATTAACAATGGAAACTGGAGGAAGGCAAAAGATATGGGGAGAGGGAAGATGTAGCCCACTGTGGGAGGAGTCGGAAACGGGGTCCTGCTGGAAGATCAAGGCTGGGATTTGAAACTAGGCTCAGCAGCCATCCACTGTCTTGGCCACGAGGGCAGTAGTAGTGAAGAATGAGGTATGCTGTCAGTAGTAAGGGATTTTTATCATGTGGCTTGGAGGGGAGGAGGAGAGCCCTGCAGGAGGGATGATGTAGCAGCTATGATGTTCTCTCTCCCACTCTCTCTCTCTCTGTGCCTGTGGTTTGGGAAGGAGAAGGGGAGTTGATCATGCAGTTTGAAAAGAGAATGGTGAGAAGGAAGATATAAGCAAGCAGCCATGCAATTTATAGTGAGGAAGGAGGCCACGTGGACTGTCCTAATAAGCCAGGAGATGCTGCTGCTGTGATCGTGCCTGCTCTACCTGACTCCAGGGCTGCCAAGGATTTCCTTGCAAGGTCCTGACCTGCTGTCCCTGGACTTCACCTGGGCTCTCAGCACTTGTGCCTTTTCTCAACTAGTATATGGACACTGATGACAACATATTCCAGATCCTGCACAGATAAGAAAATGGGAAACTTTTGAGCATGTTTTTGGTTAGCAGCCTGGTGGGGAGCAGGGAAGTGCTGGGTCTCATGGCAAAGGAGGGCTCTGAGCTGAGGTGCTCTGAGACACCCCAAAGTTGGCATATTGTAATAAAGGCCTATTCCTTCCAGCATTAATAGTTGGGTCATTCTCCAAGGTGCCACGAGGATGGGCCCCAGTCTGCTTAGTAATGAGCACATTAAAAAAACGATCATAATAATATAGTAATAAACATGGAGGAAGCCTATGCTAATGAGTTGTGCTTTATCTGACTTACAGAAAAAGTGGCGATCATTCCTGCAAGGCTGACACAATGACTATAGGTCAAGGAGACCTAACACCTGAGCTCTCACAGAGATAACAGCAAGTAAAGGTGAGGAAAATGGGCTGAAGTTGACTGCATCTCACCCTGCCCATGCACAGAACCTTGTAATCAAGAATGACTAATAGGAAGATGGTGGTAGCTGGATGTCAGTGAAGCCTGGTTATTGTGGCAGTGACTAAAGAGGTGACAGGTTGAATCTCAGAATGTTAGTTTGTGTGACAAGATTCCATGGTGAGATGATCAGCAGCTGGAAGGCTGGCAGCAGCTGGATACACAGCAAGGGCTACAGTAGCAGGTGGGTCGGCAGCAGGTGGTCCCACAGCAGGTGGTCCCACAGCAGGCAGGTTGGCAAGAAGGGGAGCAGCACAAATGGGTCATGGTGTCAGGGATAGAGTATGGACTCCTGTTCAGTGGTAAAATTTCCAGAATCCCATGACTCCTCCTATGCTGGGCTTTGATACATGGTACCTCCCGAAGTTTGGACCAAGGAGGAGGACTTTCCTTATTTTTGCTTATATTTGTTTTCCATATTCACTGGGGGAGATATAAAAAGGAAGTTGTTTCTTAAATGATATGAATCTTTAGAAAACAAGTGTTTAATGTGTTTCTGAATTGAGAATAATTCATACAGACTTTTTCAGATAAAAGGAAGGAAGTCACATCATCAGCATCATTTCTGCTTTGATCACTTCCTGGTTGTATGATAAAGTTCCTGATGGCCTCCTAAGGGTCAGGACAGGTGTCCCCCCCAGTTTGTTTCTCCAGCTGACTTCAAATGTGACGTATCCCTGTGGTGTGTGGCATGATGCTGATATGTGCAAAGGGATGAAGGGAAACCATGCTTGAGTCCAAGCCTGTTTCCCCACAAAAGCCTGATTCAAGACCATGACAGAGAGCCCTCTGGAGCAGCCCGCCCTACCCGTGTTCCCCAGTTCTATTGCAGACACTTGAGTGGAGAATGTTTGGCATTATCTCTTTCATACGCAGGGCAGAACCAAAGCAGGCGGGTCAAAGCAGGAGCCGGGACTGAAAATATCAGTCATTTTACCTCCTGGGTGACCAGTAGTCCTGATTATCCAGGACGATGGGGTTCCTTGGACATGGGACTCCCCAGTGGTACAACTGGGGCAGTTTGGGCCAGCCAGGATGGGCTGTCACTCCGGTCCTAACCTTGTTAACCAGCAGAGTCAGTGACCTCACATCACTGACTACACATTTACTGTGTTGTTTTCTTTTTCTTTCTTCCTCTTTTTCTTCCTTCTTCTCTCTCCCCCTGTTCCCTCCCCTTCTTCCCCCTTCTCCTTTCTCTTCTTCTTCTTGCCTCATTTTCCTCCTCTTCCTCCTCATTCCCCTCCTCCTCTTCCTCCTTCTTCCTTTTCCTCTTCTTCTTCTTCTTCTCCTTTTCCTCTACCAACTTTCTTCATCCTCATTCCTCTTCTAGAAACCATGGGTTTCCACCACACTGAAGAACCCAATATTGAATTTGAGTGGAGAAATACACAGACTGTAGATGAGGTTTTGAATACACCACCAATATATTTTGGATCTTAGTGCGTTTGGAACTTAGTGCAAGTTTTTATCAGCCAGGTTTGTATCTCTGCCTAAAAGTTGGGTTTTTTTCTCTTGCAGTCACTGAAGGAGACTGCTTGTGTGTGTCACACTGAAAAAAACACTCAACTGATGCTTCTAGAGACTTGGTTTGCACAGAGTTGGCTCCCTCATTACTCAGGTAGGATGATCATAAAGTGTGTGCTTTATAGCATTTCTGATATTTTCTCTTAGGTCTACATTTCAGTTGCCACTGTGATACTGGCTTATCACACAGTATCAATTTCCTCATCTCTAACATGGGAACATTTGTACCCCCTTTGAAAATTTCTTCAAGAATTAAAGATATGTAGATAAGGTGCTTACTGTATACCCAGCAAATAGTGGGTCCCCCAGAACATGTTCGTTTCTCATGTCAATCACCCAGACAGCCACCAAGGAACAGCAATCAGCAAGTCTGGCCTTGGCAGTCTCTTCAGAGCCTCCCAGATTCACAGCCTCAGAACTTAGCATGTGTCCCAGACACCAGCCTGGCAGGTGCATCAGAGGTCCCACTACTGTTCCTGAGGAGGGGGCCCAGGCTCCAAACTGCTCCAACCTCACCTCCAAGAAGGTCCAGGCAGCATTGCTTGCTCCGGACCAAAGCACCAGCCTTCTGTCCATCACGGCCACTAGGCATGCACAGCCTCTTCTCCTGTTCTTCTTTCTCATGTTCTTCCTGTGCCCCTGGAACGTAAGTTTCTCTCTCTCCCAAATGCTTCCTAGTTGACTGAGGAAGCACAGGAGAGTCTCTGTTTCCTGAGAGGGGTCAGGTATTTAGTCACACATGCCCCCTGCATCGTTTCTCACTTCCCAACTTTGTTCTCACTACGTTCTCTCAGTGTTTTCATCAGAATGGGAAACTGCCTCAAAGCTGGGGAACATACAGTGTTCTGCTGGGAATGACTTACTCCCTTCTACTCTGGTCAGTAGGTGCTCAGGAGAAGGAGGCCACACAACAGTCGGATTTACATGAGGGCAAAGGAGTCTCTTTAGATGAGTCCTTCCTCGTGAGGATGCACTGGATGCTCCCCAGCATTGGATGCCCTTGAGAGCATGAGTAGCTAGACAGCACCAAAGACAGGAAAGGATCCTGCACCCAGTAGGGCTCTAAAATGCAGCTCCTGCTGCCCTAATATGTAGCTGAGGTATGGGACACCAATTTGGGAAGAACTTTGTATGCAGGTGTAATCTACATGTATGTACAAGAGATATTGCTTCTGTGGTGAAAGACACTCAAACGAACAACTTGCTCGTGCTCAGGCCCAAGATTTCTTTCCTGATTTGTCTTGAAGTAGAAACTTCAGTGCCAGTGAGCAGAGGTGTAAGACACAGTCCGGGGTCTGAGTCTGAGTCTGCCCATCTCAGCTGTGTAACATCACCCCGTGAAAGGTGCCCACATGAAGGATGGAGATAATTATTTTTGGGGGACTAGATGAGGCTCAGAGTGGACAATGCATGTGATATGCAACATGTGTATCATCTTTACATCAGGAGTGCTGGACACTAAAACAAAATGCAATATGGGATGCACAACAGTACAGAATTTATTAAGAAATATAGGTAAGACTCCCTGCATTGAGGGAGCCAGTCAAAGTGTCCAGGAAAAGAAGAAAGCAGGATTACAAGAACCATGAGTACACTGATACAGAAAACATGACTGTGAAGATTTTCAATAGTTGGAGAAAACCTAAGAACAGTTGTAAGAATTCATTTTTCTAAGGTACATGGAGGGAGAAGCTGAAGACCCTGATGCAGAGTCAAAGCAGAGACCATAACAGTGTATCAAAGACGCACAGAGCTGGCCCATGACCCACACACACTGGAGGAAGAGGACCAGGAGAAGCCCTCTGCACTCCTTCAAGCTGCTTCAGAGTTTTCATCAGGCAAATAAAGAACAGAAATTATGATCAAACATGCTGGCTGTCAGCAAAGTCTAGGTAGTGAATGTTTTTCCAAAATGGTAAGTTAGTTAACAGGTGGGATGCGAAGATGGTGGTTCTTTGGAGAGGCAGTCAGCAGCAGCAAGGGCGGCAGCAAGGCTGGCAGCAGGTGGTCCTGCAGCAGGTGGTCTGACAGCAGGTTGGTCGGCAGCAGGGCTGGCAGCAGCTGGACACGCAGCAGGGGCGGCAGCAAGGCTGGCAGCAGCTGGACACGCAGCAGGGGCGGCAGCAAGGCTGGCAGCAGCTGGACACGCAGCAGGGGCGGCAGCAAGGCTGGCAGCAGCTGGACATGCAGCAGGGGCGGCAGCAAGGCTGGCAGCAGCTGGTCACGCAGCAGGGGCGGCAGCAAGGCTGGCAGCAGCTGCTCACGCAGCAGGGGCGGCAGCAGGGCTGGCAGCAGGTGGTCCTGCAGCAGGTGGTCTGACAGCAGGTTGGGCGGCAGCAAGGCTGGCAGCAGCAACCACACCCGCCACAGCTGGACCCACAGCAGGTGGGCTGGCAGCAAGGGGAGCAGCACATGGTGTCAGGGAAGGAAGGTGAGTTTCTGTTCACAGGTGAGTTTCTCAGATTCTGATGCCTCCCTGTTTCTGGGGCTTTTATACACTGGACCCCCTTCCTCTACCCCTACTCCCTCCAATTTGGACCAATGAGCAGGACTTTCCTTGTTGTTGTTTATGCTGTTTTCTATAGTCTCTGGGAATTATAGAAAAGGAAGTTATTCATTCAGTGTTATGAATATGTAGAAAATGAGTGTTTAATGTGTTTCTTAATTGAGAATAATTCATAGAAACTTTTTCAGATATAAGGAAGATGGTCACATTGTCAGCATCGTTCCTGCTTTGTTCATAACCTGGTCACCTGGTCCACTCTCAGAGCTTCTGCTGGCCTCATGAGGCTCAGTACCTTTCACGTCTTAGTGCTGTTTCTGCAACTGTAATTTGATTGGGGATCATCCCTGGCATGATGGGCAGGATGCCGACACGTTTGCAGTGACAAAGTGAATCCATGCCTGAGCCCAACTTTGTGTTGGGGAGGAAAAATTTCTCCTTTACCCTTCTAGGTTCTCTTTGCTGGTCTAAGAATTACCTGGAGAAAAACCGATTAACAGGGAAAACACTAGCAACAGTTGAACAATATGAATACCTCCTGTACCCATGGGAGAGACTCGGGGACTAAGTCACACCCCCAAGATGGCATATAGCTTCACCTTAGATGCCATCGTCAGTGAAAGACAGAAGAAGACCTTGTGGGTGGGGATTTGGTTATGGGAGGTGGCCAGGAAAAGCAGAGCAAACAAGGATGGAGTTGTCACACAGAGGTAAGTCCCTGCCTTCTCCACTGATAAGAGTTTCTAGAGACTGAGTCATGCCCTCCCCCTGGTACAGTGTGACAGACGCCCTTACAGATGTGGACTTTTCTTATACCTGTAAATATCTCTTACAAAAGGGTAACTTCCAGTTGGTTTTCAGAGCTCCTCCTCTTCTGTATCTTAAAAGTAACCAGCTAAAATATCCTTTTTCCGAAGAGACATATTTTGGAGTGGCAGATTCTGATCCTTGACACTCTTGCCTTGGAAACTTCCCCAGGAAATTTTGCAATCCAAAAGCTAAGTTAATTGAATTCTTTTTTTTTAAAGGAAAATTTGAGAGGTGACTTTGGTGTGTAAAATTATATAGGTTAATTTTGTAATACATCATCTGTATATTGCGTGTGTGTTTAACACCCAAAGGCAAGTCTCCTTCCATCACCATATATTTGAGCTCTTTTATCCTTTACTACCTTCTCCCAATCCCCTGTCCCTCTAGTAACCTCCACACTGTTGTTTGTATCTATGAGTTTTTGTTTGTGTGTCTTATTTGGTCATTTGTTGTTTTCAGTTTTATATCCCACATGAATAAAATTATATGGTTCTAGACTTTTTCTATCTGACTTATTTTACTTAGCATGATATTCTCAAGATCCATCCATGTTGTCACAAATGGCAGTATTTCATCTTTTCTCATGGCTGAGTAGTATTCATTGTTTATATGTACGACATCTTTATCCAATCACCTATTGAAGAACACTTTGATTGTTTCCATGTCTGGCCACCATGAATAATGCTTCACTGAACACAAGGGTACATATATCTTTATGAATAAATGTTTTCATTTTTTTGGGGGGGGGAACACCAAGAAGAAGGATTTCTGAGTCATATGGTAACTCTATTCCTAATTTTTTTTTAGTATCCTCCATACTGCTTTCCTAGTGGCTGTACCACTTTACATTTTGTTGTTGATAATAACCATTTTAAAGGTGTGAGGTGGTATCTTGTTGTGGTTTTGAGTAGGCTTTTGCTACTTTTCATATGGAATCTTCAGACTGAACTTTTAATAGCCTCTTGAGGCTAAGAAGCCAAGGCAGACACTTGCAGTCAGCTTTGCCTACAATACCTATAGCTTTGGGTAAATTTCACTCTTCTTGAGGTCACCAAAATATTCTGAGGTACTCCCACAACAAACTAGCACAAATTTCTCTTTCCTTCTTTAGCCTTTCATGAATATAATATCTATTTTACTGTAGAACTTAACAACCTCAGCATACATGTTTTTCTTTTTTATTAAGTTAAAAACTTTTACTTAAAGGAAGCATTACTGCTTCTCTAAGGCATATCAGAATTGCCAGCATCACTGCCCTTGAGCTTTGAGGTCTTATTAAGTAAATACGGGCGACTTGAAAACCAGCACTGCAATAGCAAGACAGTGCATCTGACAACTGAGGCAGCTACTAAATGACTCACGGATGGATGGCAGACAGAGTGCAGATATGCTGGGCAAAGGGATGACTCACCACCCAGGTAGGATGAAACAGGGCAGCATCAAGTTTCATCCTGCTACTCAGAATGGCATGCAATTTAGAACTTATCAATTGTGTTCTAAAATTTACCCTTTACTATTTTGGGACCACAGTTGACTATGGGCAACTAGAACTACAGGAAACAAAACCTCAGATTGGAGGGAAGACTACCATATACTGAAAAGCATATAAAATATACATGCATAATGTAATATAAATAATTATGAAGCAAACATCTACGCATCCCAACACCCAAGTCAAGAAACAGGGCATTCCTCTCTCCAACAGGGCCCTCGATGTGTCTTCTCTCCACCCCATCTCTCTCCTTTCACCTACAGGTACTCACTGTCCTGCTTTCTAAAGTAACCTTTTCACTGATTTTTTATAAGTTTTTTTTTTTTTTTTTTTGCCTCGGAGGTGTCTGTGTCTGCAGGTTTTTAAAAAAGATTTTACTTATTCGTTTTTAGAGAGAGAGGAAGGGAGAAAGAAAAAATGGGAGGAAACATTGATGTGTGGTTGCTTCTTGAGCACCCCCAACAGGAGACCTGGCCTGCACCCAGACATGTGCCCTAGACTGAGAATCAAACTGGTGACCCTTTGTTTCACAGGCCAGCACCCAATCCACTGAGCTACACCAACCAGTGCAATTTTTTTTCTATAATTTTATCACCTAGGTATTCATTTAAAACAACGGAGTTTAGTTTCACATTTTTTAATTTTATATAAGTGGAATCTTAATATATGTATTATGTGTTTTTATTCTTTCATTCAATATTATGGAAGAGTGTGGCAGGCAACTTCTAGATGGCCTTTAGATGGTGTTCATGGTCTTATGTAATTCCCTCCCATTCAATAACTTGCTTCTAACCAACAGCACATGGCAACATCAAGTGGTTAAGTTTGAAAAGGTTGGGACTTTTCAACTCGCAGCCAACTTTCCCTCCCCCTTACGGGTTCTGATGAAGCAGGAAGCTGCCTGGGAAAGAGATATCTGTGCTGCCAACATCTGACCAGCATGGGACTGTGACTTTCACTCTAATGGCCCTTGAGGAATTGAATTGTGTCAACAGCTATGTAAGTGAACCTGGAGGTGGATTCTTTTTCAGTTAAGACTTTAGACCTTGGTTGCAGTCCTATGAATCATTACAAAATAGAGACCCCAGCTGAGCCGTGCTTGGATTCCTGATCCACCAAAACTGTGAGAGAGTAAACGGGCATCATTTTAAGCTGCTAAAATCTGAGGTAATATTACATAATGACAGATAACTAGCACAGATTTATCTAGTACCACACAACACAGAGATGAGGGTGAAGAGAGTGAAGGGTGCATAGCCATTAATGCACTAGAATAGATGTCATTGTAAGGCCAGGAAACCCAACCAGCTGAATAAGCTCCCTAAGAGGACTCTGGGGGTACAGTATATATATAATAAAGTAATAAGGAATGAACAGGTAAGGAGGTCGGCAGCATCATTTAGCAATATGGTAGTCCATTGTCTAAAGTACAGAATATTGCCATAGAACTGAGCTCCCAAGGAGCAATGGGGATAATAACATCCTTGACAGACCAGGTGGCAGCATTTAACTGTAAGAAATAGTGTGGATATAAATATGTGATGGGCAGCAATTTTGGAATGACAACTGGGGCAAAGTGATGTGTGACCCACAGGCTGAGGCCAGCGATCCCGATGGAAAATCATGATTCCTCACCTGGTTTTCATACCTACAACCCACTGACTGACCCATTGAAAGAGGCCAGTCCTGCAAAACTAAGGACCACAGCAGGTGCATGTACCAGTGATCTCTCCAGTCCCTTCCCAAAGGAATCCACGGCCATTTCCTCAGAGGAAATAGGAACACCCTGATTGGATGTTCTTGGTTACTGGATCTGAATTGACACAGTTGGCAACCTTTCGTAATATACTAAGAACTGTTTTCAAGGGCACTGGTAGTGAGATTGGAACACTTGTGTCTTAGATTGGGTGCCCTCAGGAACAGACCGCAAAACTGGGGCTTAAAACCTAGGAGTTTATTTGGGAGATAATCCTAAAAGGCACTGTAGGAAACCTGGGAAGTGATCTGGGGAAGGGACAGACAGACCAATATAAAATGATTTAATGAGGAGACTACTCCTGTAGGGAGCTGGGGTTTATTCCACGGAGGCCCTCTGGACTCTGGCACAACTTGCCCCCATTTGAGGAGAAAGAAGCTGGAGCATTGCTCTGTCCCACCCATCCACTGGTTGAGAGCACTGGTCAGGAGCACTAACTCCTGACTCCAGCCAGTCCAAGGTTTGCTCCACATCCAGAGAAAGTCCACAGGCAGAGGGATCAGAGTGTTTGCTATAAGAAACCATCTCCCTAAATTAGAATAAGAATGACCCAAGCATAGAGGTAGAAACCCTGCAAACGCTTGCTATAGTCTGCTCTCTGCAGAGAAAAATGACAGAACAATCAACAGCTAAAGATGACGAGTCAAGAGGAAATCATGAAACATGAGGCTGTTGCTTTGTATGCCTGGAAATTTAAGATTTATTTAAGACTTAGGGACATCTCCATGTAAGAAAAATCTGGCACGGAAGAAATATATCAGTTGGGATGACTTGCTGGTTGAAAGCTTTCAAGAGAAAATTCAAACTTTGTGTTCTTTTAGGAGACAGTAACATGGTGGTGGTCAGGGGGGCAGTATATTTGGAGGCCAAAGTCAGTAGAAGAATCAGTTGGAACTGATGTTTTTCAATTGGCCTCTGATGACTCATTTCAATGGGACGACATTAAGAAGATGGGTTGGTGAAAACCAGGTGGACACAGGTCAGGGCAATTAGCAGCAGGAACCACTAGAACAGACTGGGCGGCAGCAGCTGGTCTGGCAGCAGCTGGGGCGGCAGCAGCTAGAAATGCAGCAGGTGGGTCTGCAGCAGCTGGAGCCACAGCAGGAGGGGCGGCAGCAGCTGGACACACAGCAGCTGGGGCGGCAGCAGGGAGTCTGGCAGCAGGTGGGGCGGCAGCAGCTAGAGATGCAACAAGTAGGCCTGCAGCAGCTGGAGCCACAGCAGCTGGAGCCACAGCAAGAGGGGCGGCAGCAGCTGGACACACAGCAGCTGGGGCGGCAGCAGCTAGAGATGCAACAGGTAGGCCTGCAGCAGCTAGAACCACAGCAGCTGGAGCCACAGCAAGAGGGGCGGCAGCAGCTGGACACACAGCAGCTGGGGCGGCAGCAGGGAGACTGGCAGCAGGTGGGGCGGCAGCAGCTAGAGATACAACAGGTAGGCCTGCAGCAGCTGGACACACAGCAAGAGGGGCGGCAGCAGGTGGTCCTACAGCAGGTGGTCTGGCAGCAGCTGGGGCGGCAGCAGGTCTCCTGGCCACAGCCCTGGTCAGAGCAGACAGATCCACAACAGGAGTTGACCATGGTGTCTGAGAGTGGAGGTTCTGGGTGAGTTTTCAGGAAGGTGGGTTTGGAAGGTTTGGAAGTCTGCTTGTCCAGGTCCCCTTTTATACCCTGCTAAGGGGCTTCTGTCATCAGACTCAGGGCTCTGTCCTTGTCATTGTTTGTCCTAATTAACAGGCAATTATCAAATTAGCTAAGTTTGTTTTCCTGGTTAACCCTTTCAAGATGGATGGAAAACATTGCTTCCTTTTCCTGATGTGTTAGAATTCATCAGTTAAGCTCTCCCTGAATCACCTCTTACTTGTCTCTCTTGCTTCAGCTTCCTCAAAGAGAGCTGTCACATGATTTCTGCCATTGGACAATGTGTGTCTTAGTCTCGTGTTGCACAGCAGAGCATGTCTCCCCATGGGCAATGAATAAAAGTTCTAATAAGCCACACTCTTTTTGGTGACTTGGGAGGATAAAGCTGTCTTTTAGTTTGATGGCTCATTCTTTGTGAGTCAGGCGGGCGGAGTTTTGAATGTGAAACCGGGCATCGCTAGCATGAGAATAAGGCTCTTAGGACTTTTCCCTCCCTGTTGCGCATCATGACCCATTTTTCTAGACTTTCAGGTGGGAGACTAATAAGTGTTATGAGGAGGAAACTAAGTCATGAAATTTTGATATTTCTTCTTTTCCCTCAGCTTTATTGAGGTAACTTAATACACAAAAATGCATTTGTGTAAAGTATATATTTTGATGAGTTTGGATTTATGCATGCTTCATAATATCCTTTCCATAATTGAGGTAACAGATATATCACCTCCAAAAGATTCTTTTCTGTCTCCGTGTTTTTTATTTTTTTTGTTTTTGTGATAAGAACATTAACCTAAGATTTACTTACTTAACAAAAGATCATTAGAGACTACTAAGAACAATGATATGATGTCAAATTGGACAGGCTACAAGAAACAAACAAATAAACATACACCCCACCTGGCTAGATGTGCATGAACAAGGTAGAAATCAGAACATCGGGAAGGACCAATTTCTAATAAAATGAATGAATTGCGATAAAACATCCCAACTGACAAAAGTTCAGAAACAGATTACTTCATTGGTGAATTCTACCAAACAGTTCAAGAAGAATTTATTAACAATTTTTTCTCAAATTCTTTCAAAGCATACAATAAAAGGGGATAACCAAAACCTTTTCTATGAGGCCAGCTCTCTCCTGACATCAAAACTAGACAAGGACACTGCAATAACAGAAAATTGGAGTCCAATACCTCCGATGAACTTAGGTGCAAATTTCTCAAAAAAATATTGTCCAACAGAATTCAACAATACGTTAAAGGGATCATACACCATGATAAAGTGGGATGCAAAAGTAGTTCCACACCTTGCAAATCAATCAATTGATGTTATATATAACATTTACCAAATGACTAAAAATCATATCATAATCTAAAGAGATGCAGGAAGGACATTGGACAAAATCTGACATCCACGTATGCTAAAAAGTCTCAAAAGTGGGTCAGGAGGTAATGTACCTCAACACATAAAGGCTATATATAATAGCACAGAGCTAATGCCACATTTAATGTTGAAAAACAGAAACTTTTTCTCTAAAACCAAGAATAAGATAAAAATGCCCACTCTTACCACTTTTAATCCATAGAGCGTTGGAAGTCCTAGCCATAGCAATTAGGTAGAAAAAGAGATAAAGACAATCAAATCAGAATGGAAGAAGTAAAACTGACTCTAATTGTAGATGACATAATATTACATATAAAAATATCTAAAGACTCCACCCATAATTGTTAGAACCAATCAACAAATTTAGGAAAGTTGCAGGATACAAAATCAATATATAAAAATCTGTTGTGTTTGCATACACTAATAAAAAACTTTTAGAAAAAATTAGAATTGCACTGACAATCTCATCAAAGAGATTAAAACTCTTGGGAATAAATTTAACCAAGGAGAAAAAATATCTTTACACTGAAAACTAAAAGATATATATGAAAAACATTTTAAAAACACAAACGATGGAAAGATATTCTGCACTCTTGGATCAAAAAAATTAATATTGTTAAAATGTCCATACTACTTAAAGCAATCTACAGATTCAATGCAATCCCTATGAAAATTCCAATGGCATTTTTTACAGAAATAGAAAAAAACCCCTAAAATTTATATGGAATGATAAGAAACCCCAAATAGTGAAAGCAATCTTGAGAAAGAAAAGCAAAGCTGGAGGCATCATGTGCCCTGATTTCAAACTATATAACAAAGCTATAGTAGTCAAACAATATGGCATTGGCACAAAAACAGACACATACATCAACGGAACAGAATAGAGAGCCCAGGAATAAATCCACACACATATGGTCAATTAATCTATGATACACTTTAGGGAAAAAACAGTCACTTCATTAATGACGTTGGGAAAATGATGCAGCTATATGCAAAAGAATAAGAATGGGCCACTCACTACCTTACACCATACACAAAAATTAACTCAAAATGGATTAAATATTTGTATAAGCCCTGAAACTATAACATTTCTAGAAGAAAACATAGGCAATAAGCTCATTCACATAGATGTCGGCAATGATTTTTTGGAGTTGACACAAAACAAAGCCAAAATCTTCTTTCACTTGTTTCACCAAACAAGTGAAACTATATCAAATTAAAAAGCTTCTACACAGTAAGGGACAGCATTGACAAAATAAAAAGGCAAATGTCTGGGTGAGAACAAGTCTTTGCAAATTGTGTAGTTGATAAGGGATTCATTTCCAAAATATATTAAGAACTTACACAACTCAACAGCAAAACAAACAAATAAACAGTCTGATTAAATAATGGGCAGAGGATCTGAATAGTCATTTGGCAAAGAAGGCATACGGGTGGCCAATAAGTACATGGAAAGGTGCTCAACATCACTAGTCATCAGGGAAATCCAAAATAAAACAACAATGACATATCACCTCACACCTGTTACAATGAGAATAATCAAAGAAAGAAGACCTAAAAAGTGTTGGCGAGGATGTGGAGACAAGGGAACCCTATGCACTATTGGTGGGGTTATAACTGGATACAGCAACTATGCAACACAGAATGGAGGTTCCTCAAAACTTTAAAATTGAACTGCCTTAGGGTCCAGTGATCCCATTTCTGGGTATTTAACTGAAGAAAACAAAACCACTAACTAAAATAAATATATACACCATATGCTCACTGTAGCATTACTAGCAATAACCAAAACATGGAAAAGTCCTAAGTGTCCATTGATGAATGAATGGATAAAGAAAATGTGATATATAGCTATATCTATCTGCATATGTAAGTATAATATATAGATGTAACATATATCTATAATAAAATATTATTCCATCATAAAAAGAAGAGAATCTTCCTATTTGTGCCTCCATGGGTGGACCTTGAGGGCATCACACTAAATAAAATAAGTTAGACAGAAAAAGACAAATACTATATGACCTCACTTCTATGTAAAGTGTAAAACAATGACCTCAAAGATATAGAGAGCATGTTGGTGGTAGCCAGAAGTGGGGAGTGGGGGTGGGAAAAGTAGGTAAAGGGAGTCAAAAAACACAAATTCCAAGTTATAAAATAAATTAGTCATGGGCATGTAATGCACAGTATGGTGACTATAGATAATAATACTGTATTGCATATTTAAAAGTTGATAAGAGAGTATATCCTAAACATTCTCAACAAAAGAAAAAAAATAACATTTGTAACTATGAATGATGATAGATGTTAACTAGACTTACTGTTGTAGTCATTATTTTGTGATATATGCAAATAGCACATCATTATGTTCTATACCTGAAACTAATAAAGTGTTATATGTCAATTATACTTCAAATTTTTAAAAGCCCTAGTTAGGTACCAGTAGAATTCAGAAGGCTCACAGTATCAGGGAGAGCGGAAGACCCTGCTGGCAGAGAAATGTTGAAACATTGCTCTATTCTTTCCACACTGTTGACTCTACACTTTCCCTACAACTGGACAATTTCGCTTCTACAGACCCACCTAAAAGACTGAGTGAATGGGGCACAAGAGAATTTAGGAGATTATGGCTGGCAATTTTCCACATTTGCTGAAACCTGCATTTATAAATTCAAGTATACTCTGGCCATCATCTTATCTCATCAGTTTGTCTCAGTTTGTAAAAGAAGTACATGCGAGTTGGGATGTCTCACCTGAGATACGGGCACAGCTGGAAAACAGAGATGGAATGTGAATGAATCAAACCCAGTGGGCTGCCTGTGCCTCTGTTCTCCTATTTCGGTGCTGATTCACGTGCAAAAAGCATTGGACCAACCGTCCTCTACCCAGGTGTCTCTGGTAGGACTGGGAAACACATTTCTGGTAGTAGATCCTTGAATCCATCTTTCTGGGAGCTCAACTGAGACTCAAGAAGATTTTTATTCAATACGGAACACATCAACTCCTGAATCTCTCAGAGAATTCCCAGTCTAAATATGGACAAAGTTACAAAACCAGGAAAACTCTTCTGACCTTCCCCAACCCAGTGGGAAATGTCACGTGACTAAAATATTGCTGGGGATGATTCCTGACTGTCTCATTTCTGAAGAGGTCCTTAATATTACTAATTAAGGAAAAGATCAAACAGTTTTTACATAAGTTTCAAATACAAAGGGAGTAAATTTCTCCTTGGCAATTCCCTGGTAATTACCAAAAAACATAAACAAGGAAAGTCCTGCTTATTGGTCCCAATATTGGGGGTTCAGAGTATAAAAGCAGTAAAACAGAGGGGAATTCATCAGAATCAGAGAAACTCACCTCTGAACAGGAACCCACCCCACACACCTGACACCATGTGCTGCTCCCCTTGCTGCCAGCCCACCTGCTGTGGGTCCAGCTGTGGCGGGTCCGGTTGCTGCTGCCAGCCTTGCTGCCGCCCAACCTGCTGTCAGACCACCTGCTGCAGGACCACCTGCTGCCAGCCCTGCTGCCGTCCTTGCTGTGTGTCCAGCTGCTGCCAGCCCTGCTGCTGTAGCACCCCTTGCTGCCAGCCCAGCTGCTGTGGGTCCAGCTGCTGTGGGTCCAGCTGCTGCCAGCCAGTTTCCTGTTGTCCTGTGTACGTCCACAGAACCTGCTACTACCCCACCTGCTGCTGTGTGCCTGGGTGCATAGCCTATGACTGTGGATCTGGCTGTGGCCAGCCCTGCTGCTGCTGATCACCTTGTTGGAGAACCACCATCTGTGTAAACACCTTCTGTTACCTGACTTGCCATTGTGGAAACAAGTTAACCTTCCAGACTTTGATGACAACCAGCATGTGGGACCACAATTTCTGTGACTCATCTGTCTGTTTAAAGAAACAGCTTGATGGAGTGATTAGAACTTCCCTCAGTTCTCTTCCTACCGTGTGTGTGGATCTTGTCCCAGCTTTGTGCATCCTCAATATGCTGGGATGGTCTTGGCTTTGACTCTGAAGTCAGGAGCAGTGGCTCCCCCTTAAGCAACTTAGTCAAACAATCTTCATAACGTAATTACTAGGTTTTTATAACTGAATAATAAGCTTCATAATCATTATTCCTTACGATGTACTCATGATTCTTGTATAAGGCTTTCTTCTTTCAGCATCACTTTGAATTGTCTGACTTGATGCAGATCTCTTCTCTATGTGTTTCTCAATAAAGTCTATGTCATAACTCATTCATGTTGTGCTTGCTTTATTGTGCAGCATTCCTGATACAGGGCTTTAGATACATATTGCATAATACATGCATCATTCATTCTGAGCATCACAATAGCCCCCTTATCTACAATTTCAGAAAAAAAAATCATTGTGTAATGTCACAAACTAATAATGCACAGACTCAGACCCAGGACTGGGTCTTTGGTTCCTGGCTCAAATCACTTAAATTTTCATGTCAAAATGTAGAAGTCTGAGCCTCGGGTGACTGCATCCATGGCAAGCTGTGGTGCTGTCATCACTCAGTCAAAGTTGTCACTGGGCACGAACACACCATGAGACACTCCAGTAAATTTCCACACTCCAGATGCACTTTTCCCTGCTCTCTACCTCTTCATGGTAACTACCCCTCACCAAACAGTAACTGCTTTCTCTGCTTGCTCCTCCACTGATCTGAGGAGTCCAAACTGATCAGATCACAGCTATAAAATTAGATTATGTCCCCTGACAAAGAAAGCCCCTTTCATAGGAGTAGAACTACTAACCCAGGAGAGCCTAAAGGGATGATGGGATAGGAAGCCCAGAATCCCAAGTATGTTGTAGGGGGTTAAAGTGAAATGGTCATCTCTACTTTCACCCATTATTTCTGAATCCACATACTGACTTTTATGGATATATAACTATAGTACTACATATATGTAAAGCAAATAATGGTCATTGGATCAAAATATATATCACAGTGAGAATTCTGCAAGTTGTTACCTCTACATTGGCATCTTTGCTGTACATCTAAAACCCCATTCCAATTTTTACCAGGCCAGCAATTTCTCTGTTGTGTGATGTATGGTAGATCCATGGTTATGTGCCTATTGTTTACCTTGTTTATCATGGAGTGTGTTCCTCTGGTCCAAAACGGTGCTATCCAGGATCCTAGGACAGTAATACTGTAACCTGGTGGATAGCCTTGCAGACAGAGAAGGCGATTTCCAGTCTCCAAACATGTAATCATAATATGGAAGAACTGCCTTCTTTACAAAAGTGGTGCAGTGTAGAACACTGGCTCTGTGCTGGTGTTTGTTTTCATGATGGACATTGCAGACAAGGGTTCAGCACCATCCTTATGACAACATAAGACCCAAATCAGCACCAGTACTTAGGACAACAGCACATACAACAGAGGAAGCCATGGGGAAAGGGAGCCCTTGCTGTTGATCCAGGAGACTCTGTCCTGCCACATGGTGGCTTTGTTTATGCTCCTTTTGTATGTATTTGTGCACCTGAGGAGGGGGACAGGTTGGGTTATCTCAAACACATAGTTGTGCAGTGTCCTAAGTGGTGGGTACTCTTTGGGGGCACTGAGGTGTGACGCAATGGGAAATACTTTCTGCCCATAGGCCATCCATATCCACATGACTCTCCTCCAAATGTGTTTGTATTCTAATCTTGCTCCATCCAGGAATAGATGCTATTAATCAATCAGGCCTTTCAGCATTTGCAAATAGACATCATTCTTTTTTTTAAAATTTTATTTTATTGGTTATGCCATTTCATTGTTCTATTCCCCCCTTCATTCCCCTCCACCCTGCACCCCCCACTCCTACTATTCCCCTACTTTAGTTTATGACCATGTGTCTCAAGTTCTTTGGATTCTATATTTCGCATACTATTTTTGCCCTCCCCCTATCTATTTTCTACCTACCGTCTATGCTACTTATTTTCTGTACCTTCTCTCCTCTTCTCCTTCTTCCACTCCCCTGTTGCTAACCCTCCATGAGATCTTCATTTCTATGGTTCTGCTCCTGATCTAGCTGTCCTTTTAGCTTGCTTTTGTTTTAGATGCGGTTGTTAATAACTGTGAGTTTGCTGTCCTTTCACTGTTCATATTTTTTATCTTCTTTTTCTTAGATAAGTCCCTTTAACATTTCATATAATAAGGGCTTGGTGATGATGAACTCCTTGAATTTGGTCTTATCTGAGAAGCATTTTATTTGTCCTTCCATTCTAAATGAAAGTTTTGCTGGATAGAGCAATCTTGGTTGTAGGTCTTTGGATTTCATGACTTAGAATACCTCTTTCCAGCCCCTTCTTGCCTTGTAAGGTCTCTTTTGAGAAATCAGCTGACAGTCTGATGGGAACTCCTTTGTAGGTGACTGTCCCCTTATCTCTTGCTGCTTCTAGGATTCTCTCCTTCATTTTAATCTTGGCTAATGTAATTATGATGTGCCTTGGTGTGTTTCTTCTTGGGTCCAAGTTCTTTGGGACTCTCTGAGCTTCCTGGATTTCCTGGAAGTCTTTCCTTCACCATATTGGGGAAATTCTCCTTTATTATTTGTTCAAATAAGTTTTCCACTGGTGGCTGTTCCTTTCCCCTTCTGGTACCCCTATAATTTGGATGTTGGAGCATTTAAAGATGTCCTGGAGGTTCCTAAGCCTCTCCTCATTTTTTTTTGAATTCTTGTTTCTTCATATTTTCCTGTTTGGTCATTTTTTCCTTCCTTTTGGTTCACTTCCTTGATTTGAGTCCCAGTTTACTTTTCATTACTATTGGTTTCCTGTGCATTTCCATTCACTTCAATTAGTTTAGCCTTCATATGTTCCTCTAATTTGTGACTAAAATCAACCAGTTCTGTGAGCATCCTGATCACCAGTGTTTTGAACTATGTATCTGAAAGTTTTGCTATTTCTTTGTCACTTAGATTTATGGGCTCTGGGGCTTTGAGATCTTCTTGACCCATTTTTGGTCTGTTCCTGCCCATTAAATATGAGGAGCAGAGCCTTAGGGGCGGGGTGGGGTCTCCAGGGCGGGGTCGCTTGGTTGTGATGCTGTATGTGGTGGCAGGGTCAGAGTGGGGAAATGGCGTCCCCCTCTCCTGCTTCCTGCCGCTGGATGAGCAGCAAAGCCTTAAGTGTTCACCAGGGTAGGGTCGCTCAGGTTACTGGGTTGTGACGCTGTATGTGGGGGTGGGGTCAGAGCCGGGAAATGGTGGCCCTCTCTGCTGCCTCCTGTTGCTGGGACCTGCTCAGTCCCGTCTCACTGCCCACTCCCTCACCGGTCTATCTGTGCAGGAATGCGCCAGCACAGTCAACCTGCCGTGCCCTTCACCCTTGCTGGCTCCGCTGGTGGCTCACTGGGTTGCACTCACTAGGTTGTTCACTGGGTCAGCCCTTTGCAACCCCATGCCTGGGATTTGTGCTCCTGAGTCGTCTGATTGAGTTTTCCTATGCAACCCTGCTCCACCAGCTGCTGGTTTTGCTCCTCTTACCGGTCAGGCTGAAGAATTCGTTGTTATAGGACTTCCGAAAAGTTCAATTTTCTGTGTTCTGGCTGTGTTTTCTGCTGCTAATATTTTGTTGTCTCTAAACTTGGTTGTGTGAGAAAGCACAGCGTCTCCACCTATGCCTCCATCTTGGCGGAAGTCTCTAGACATCATTCTGTAGCTTCACGTCCTCCACATTCCCATCTCATTGGGAATATTTCCTCTTTTCACTGCCTTTACAGACCAGAAGTTTTTCATCAGTTGTCGTCAAAGTTCTTCATCTGGCATAAAAGCCCATGTTAGGGCAATGAAATGATGAAATTGCAGGTTTTACATGTTTACATATCATAATAAATTTGGTTTTTGCAGAAATCACATGGAATTGTGGTAAGAATATTACCCATGTGTCCTTTAGTCAGTGAGGTGAGCACTAAATTGTGCTCTTTTTCTTGTGTATGCTATAGCTCCTTCTTAGCACTTTGGTTTCAATGTTTATAATTTAAAAAGAGAGGTAAATTTGTGTTATGCCAGGTGTACAAGATAAATAAAACAGACAAAATCTTAGATTATTGAGAAAAAACTACCCTTTACTAAAAATAGGTATGGTGGATAGATTTCTTTCCGCAATTCCTTTGAAAATATAGGAACTGTGGTCTCTTCAAGAAGGTATTTGCCTATAGACTGGCCAACCTGGTAAAAGGGAAAACGTATAAATAAAACACTTCCAGATTAGTCCATGGGTGGACATAATATGTAAGATGGTAGATGAAAAACACAGAAATATTTGTAAGAGATGATGACACAGTACATGTAAGGAACAATTTATGAGTTGAATATATTCTATATTTTCTCCCAAACATAGAGCTAGTGAGTGACAGAGCAGGAATTTGAGAGTCTTTCTTATAATTGAAATCCCATAACCAATCTATTGTATTCTACTTCAACAACAGAAAACTGATGGTTAAAGATAAAATCAGAGATATGTGAATGCAAAATATTTGTGCAAACTCAGTACACAAAATGGACAATGCAAACTTAAAGCATCTTATAAAATTGGCACAGACACAAATAGTAAGATGATAACAAATATCTGCATATTTCAAGGATATTATAGTCTATGAGACCAGAATCTAGAACATTTTAAATGTTTAGAGAAACTACTCTTAAGTTCATCTTCACAATAAAGATCCAAATGGCAGGGCCATGGGAAGGGCCATGGGGAAATAAGCATCATAAAATACATGCAGTCAATAGGGAACTGCTGTATTGAGAAGTTAATTCCATGAGGTGGGGAAATTGTGGCAGAGATCAGAGTAAAGGGAATGTGATTTTGCAGCATGGAATATGAGGAGACAAGGTGTCTAACGGGGGGGGGGGGACTGCTCAGCAATGCCATTCTGACTGTCTAATCACAAGGGAACCCAATGAGCAAAAGATGCAGGAGGCTGGGGGTTGGGGGATGTATGCTCACATTAGAATGCTCTCTTTATGACAGATATTAGCAATAGGTATGGGCTACCATGGGGGTAGGAAGTCACATCTCTGGAGTTATTAAAGCATCAACCAAACAACCAGTTTGCAGATACTGGAATGTTGTACCTTCGATTTGCACTCTCTGTGAGTGAATTCTATCGGGGGACTCTAAGAGTCCTTTCTATTGATGAGTCTCTTGGAGGTTCCTAAATTCTCTGTCTTGTTTAAGCACTGTAACTGAGTGCTTGCTGGCATTGCTGTCATTCACAGAAGTCCACCACAAGCATTCAAAGATGTAACATTAAAATAAATATTAGTGCACCATGAAATGGTTATCCATTCATCTAGAGAAAAAAGTTCTCTCCCCAAATTCTTTCAAGTTGGTTTTTATAATTGTAACATATGTATAAGGGGCTGAATTTGATTCTTGCAGACTCAGACAACTGATACCATTTACTCACAATGAGTGAGTTCACCTCTTGGGGCATAACTTTATCCATCCCCATAAATTAGTAAGCCTATTTATGAAATATAATTATAAAGGTAGTAACTATAGTTTTATATTCTATTTGACCAGTTAGCACGAGTGTCAAAAAGGGAAGTCAAATAATAACAGGAAGTTTACTTTCTGAGCAAAGAATCAGAAGTAATTTAGAAGAACAAAATGTTTACTGGCATCCCCTGCACTCATGTCAAACACATGGTCTTGCCTATGGAACTGGAAGACTCAGGTGCAATGTCTCCTCCCCTGTGTGGTGCTAGCTGGGCACTGCCCACCTTTGCCTATGTACCTCTCCTGGCTCTGAGCTTCCATGGTTGACTGCCATATACCCTTTTAAGAAATACCCATTCATTTGTCCAAGTCCTCAACCAGCCTGTCAGATATACTGCTCATCTTGATAACATGCTTTCTTTCTGAAGTGCCCTGCATGCATTGGTTCTGTTCCTGTTTGTGTCTTTAAGGTCAGCTTTAGGAGGGCAATCCTGTCATCTGTAGAGAATATGACTGTGCATGTAAAATGTCCAAAAAGCAACTATTAGAAATAATCATGAGCACGTTTCTGTAGGCTAAGAAGTCCAAGAGCAAGTTGATCACAGATTAGGTGTCTGCTTGAACCTACTTCCTGGTTTGCAAATGGCTGCTCAATTGCTGTATCCTCCAAAGACAGAGAAACAGAGGGGTTGGGTGGGGTGAGGGGCTCTGGCCTCTTTTTCTAGTTATCAGAGCACTAATCCTATCATGAGGGACTTGTCCTCATATCCTCAGCCAAATACAATTACTCTCAAAGATTCCTCCTCCAAATTCCATTACATCAGGTGTTAGGGCTTCAGCATGTAAATTTTGGGAGGGGACATTCAATTCATAGTAGTGAGGTAACAAACACATCATCTGCAATCTGCCCTTTGCTCTTCTTAGATCAATCTCCGTTTCTTTAAGGCGGCGGATGGCCACAGTTTCTAGAACTAAAAGAAGAAAAGGAGGAGAAAGAGTAGGATTAGGAGACAAGAGAAAAAGAGCAAAGAAGCTTTATAACTCCAGGAACTAGAAAAAGAAGAATTAAGAAAGACCAAAGTTAGTAGAAGGAAAAAAGTAACAAAAATAATAGCTGAAAGAATCAAAATGCAGATAAAAAGACAATAGAAAAGATGAATGAAACTAAGAGGTGGTATTTAGAAAGAAAAACAAACAGAAAAACCTTTAGCTAGACTCATAAAAAATAATAGACAGAAGACTCAAATAAATAAAATCAGGAATGAAAGAAAATGCTACCTGAACAATAACATTAAATTTTTTTAAAAAAATTAAGAGAGATGTTACAACTGTTATATAAGAAATATAAAAATTCATAAAAGACTACTAAAAAAATTGTATACCAACAAATTGGATAATCTAGAAAAATAAATAATCTCTTAGAAACAAAATCTGACAAAAAATTTATAAAGAAATAGATAATCCAAACAGAATCATACTAAAAATAAATGGACTCAATAAAAAACCTCCCACAAACGTAAGTCCAGAAATAGATGGCTTCACTAGTGAATTCCACCAATCATTTAAAAAAGAATTAATACCAGTGTTTCTCAAACTCTTCCAAGTAATAGAAGAGGAGGGAACACTTCCAGTTCCATTTATAAGGCCAGCATTACCCTGATACCAAAATCAAACAAGGACACCAAGAAAGAAAGTTACATATCAATATCCATAATGAACAAAGATGGAAAATTCTCAACAAAATATTAGCAAAGAGAATTCAACAAAAGACTAAAGGTATATGATTAAAGGAATCATATACCTTGGTCAAATGGGATTGATGCCAGGGATGCAAAGATGGCAAGATATCCACAAATCAGTGTGACTCATCACATTAACAAAATGAAGGATAAAAATCATATGATGATCTCAATAGAGGCAGAGAAACATTAGACAAAATTCAACACCCACTTATGCTAAAAATACCAACAAGGAGTATATAGGGAGAACATACCTCAACATAATTAAGGCCATATACCACAGCCCACAGCTAACTTCAAACTCAATGGTGAAAAGCTGAAAGCTTTTTCTTTAAGATCAAAGTCAACACAAGACTGTCACACAATTCTTTCATTCAACACAGTATTGCAAGTTCTAGCCAAAGTAATTAGGCAAGAAAAAGAAATAAGGCCATGTAAATCAGAAAGGAAGAAGTAAAAGTCACTCCATTTGTGGATGATAGAATATTATGTATTAAAAAACCCTAAATACTGTTAGAAATAATTAACAAATTCAAGAAAGTTTCAGCCCTGGTCAGGTGGCTCAGTTTGTTGAAACATCATCCCATGCACCAAAAGGCTGCAGGTTCAATTACTAGTCAGGGCACATACCTAGGTTGCAGGTTCAGTCCCAGGCTGGGGCATGTAAGGGAGGCAACCAATCAATGTCTCTCTCTCACATCAATCTCTCTCTCTCTCTCTGCCTCCCTTCCTCTTTCTCTAAATATATCCTTGAGTGAGGATTTAAAAAAGTTACAGTCTATAAAATCAATAGTTTATAGACTATTTGATAGTCGACCTTCCCCAAAGAGAGCAGGAAATATCACATGACCATGTGATATCACATGATCAGAAATGTTTCTGAGGATGACTCCTCACTGTCTCATTTCTGGAAAACATTGTTAGGTAGAATTTCTGATTAAGAAAAAGATCAAAAGGTAATTTACATAAACCTCAAGAAATAATTTCCTTTTAGACAAATCCAAGATAATTATCAAAACAAAACAAAAAAACAACAAGAAAAGTCCTGCTTATTGGTCCCAACATTGGAGGTTCAGAGTATAAAAGCCTCAGAACAGAAGACATCATCAGAATCTGAGAAACTCACCTCTCAACACAAACCCACCCTGCATATCTGACACCATGTGTTGCTCCCCTTGCTGCCAACCCACCTGCTGCAGGACCACCTGCTGCAGAACCACCTGCTGCCAGCCTTGCTGCCGCCCTTGCTGTGTGTCCAGTTGCTGCCAGCCTTGCTGCTGTAGCACTCCTTGCTGCCAGCCCAGCTGCTGCGGGTCCAGCTGCTGCGGGTCCAGCTGCTGCGGGTCTGGCTGCTGCCAGCCAGTTTCCTGTTGTCCTGTGTACGTCCACAGAACCTGCTACTACCCCACCTGCTGCTGTGTGCCTGGGTGCATAGCCTATGACTGTGGATCTGGCTGTGGCCAGCCCTGCTGCTGCTGATCACCTTGTTGGAGAACCACCATCTGTGTAAACACCTTCTGTTACCTGACTTGCCATTGTGGAAACAATTGTCTTCCTCAACAGTTATGCTGGACTATAACTTCTGTGACTCATCGGCCTGATTAAAAGTTCTGAGTCAGCACGGTGGAGTTCACAGGACTTCCACCTTCCTCCTGCGCATATGGATCATGTGCCAGTTTCATGAATCCTCGATATGGAGTTAGGGCCTTGGCTTTGATTTTGAAGTAGGATCACCCAGTTCCTCTAAGTAACTTCTCATAACTTTTCATAGGTTTCCGTGATTGACTAAGGATCTTCCTAATCATACATTCTTTATCAATGTACTTATAATTCTTGTATCATGCTTTCCCATTTTATAATTACTTTGAGTTGTCTTTGTAGAAGCAGGAGTCTTACCTGTGTTTCTTAATAAATTCTATATCATAATTCATCTATATTGTGTTTTATTTATTGTACAGAATCCCTGACTTAAGGGATTAAATATATATTGCATACCATATGCATTATCCATCTGAGCATCCTAAGAGCCTTACCCCATCATCGGTATCACCAAATTCCAGGGGGAAAAAACCATTTCATTGTACAATGTTAAATAGCTAATACTGAAGAGACTTAGGTCCACAAGGGGCTTCTTCTGTTCCTGGTCAGAGGCATTTACATCTACATATCAAAGATGTAGATGCCTGAAACTCCCGATACATCCAATTGACACACTGGGGTTGCTGTCATTGCTCATTTCTTGGTAAGAGATAAAGGCATGCATTCTCCGTGAGGGATCTTACACAGAAAACAGATGATGGACACTAGAAGCATCTTTAGAAAGTGACACAGATAAAACTAATGAGAAATAAATGTGAATGCCCATATATTTCATGGAACTTGTGTTCCACTAAGATAGAATCTAATATATTTAAAATATACAGGATAAGTACTTTAAACTTCATGCAAACAAAAAAAGATTTAGCTGGAAAGGTCAGCAACAGGGGCCTTGGTGAAGGGGGCAGGAGAGGGTGTCGGGGTGAGTATCTTCAAGTTCATGCAGGCACCAGGGAATTGCTGTTCCTAGTCAGAAGTGCATCCCACATGGTGGGGAAAACCACGCAGAGATTGGAGTACAATGAATGTGGTTTTTCAGTACAGAATAGCAGGAGATAGTTTGTCTAATGTGGGGAGAAAGTTCTTGGCAGTGCCGTTCAGACTAATACAAGTAATACCAGGTGGGAGAGGATGCCAAGGGCCAGGGGGATTGGATGTTAACCTTACAAAGCCCCGCTTTATGGGACATGTTAGCAAGTACGAAAGGCTACCACAGAGGCAGGAACTCACATCACTGTAGGCATCTACATGTCCACTAATCAACCAGTTCACAGACACTGAGATGTTGATCAGGGGTTTTTCAGCTTCAGCAGCTCAATTTCGTCAGAGAACTCTAAGGGTCTCTGCATTCCTGAGTGTCTGCAAAGTCCCTAAATATCTCTGTCTTGTTCAGTCAGTTCAGTTAGTTGACTGATTGCTGAGAGTGTGTCATTCTCTGAAGTCCATAGCATTCAAAGCCATAGCGTTTTTAAAGAAAAATACAGGCTTTTGATGAAATAATTTAACCATTCAATCTGGGGATAAAAGGAAGCTGTCTTTCCAGCACCTTAACAAACAGACCAGAGCTGAACTTCACTCTTGGGGGTTTAAAAAGATGATCTTATTTACATAGGAAGGGTGAACCCAGGCCTTAGGGAGTAACAACTTCATTCAAGCCCATAAAACTCACATGGAAATATCTTAGTTACAATAGTAAATGTAATACTGAAGACTTCATAAGTCTTTGGGGCTAGTCATTTCCCTATGCACGCATACCTAAAAAGAACTCAACTATCAACCAGAAGGTTACTTTCTGAACAAGGGTTCCAAAGAGCTCAGTGAGAAACACTGAAAGTTTCATGGCATCTCAGGCATTCATGATGAAAACGTGACCTTGCTTAAGGACCTAGAAGATGCCTGTGCAGGTCCCTCTCCCCTATTCCCCGTGTGGCTGTGTTGTGAGCCCTTGGAAAGTGGGCCTTTCCTGTTGCTTCTCTCAATTTCCATGGTTGACCACCCCACCCCACTTACATATTTATTTCTGCAAAATCTTTAGCTAGGATCAGGTTAATTCTTCTAATGTTCAAGCCATCTTTTCTCTTTGAGGCACCTTGGTGTGATTCTGCTCTGTTCCCCTCTTTGGGGGTCACTTTTAAATTCTTTTCAGGACACTCTTATAGGCTTTATTTTACAGTTATTTGGACATTCCTGAGGTCACCCCAACTGTGCCATTTCTGACATGTTAGTGCATACTTCCTTTTGAATCATTTCTGCTGTAACACTTAAGAGCCAATAATTTATATCATAAAAGTACAGATCACGTACCATGCAAATGTATACTTGAAACCCACATAGTCTTATTAATGACTGTCACCCCAAGAAATTTCATTAAGAATATTTTTAAAAGTCTACTTTTAGGTACTATAGGATTTCTTCTCCAATGTCTTTCATACTATAATTATAAAACTGAGTGAAGTAGGTCTCTCTTAGACAGTTGCATAGGCTTTTACCTTTTAAGCGTTTATTGGTCAGGTGATAATTCAATATTATCAGCTTGTTACTTCTGATCCATAAATTGTACTTCTCCCCCAAGATTCTCTTCAATGAGTTGTGCTGATGCTTACATATTCTATAGTAATTTCATGATCCTACAGTGTGAGTTGTGGGTTAAAGACAATTTCTCAGTTAAATTCTCAAGAACAATACAATACTGTTGGGGAAACAAACAATTAGTCGTTTCTGAAAATTATGTTCACCAAATGACCTATATTGGAAATTAATAATTTGCCTACTTTAAAAATAAATGGTATATCTAGAAATAGTTTAAACAAGTAGTCAGAACCAAAGATAAATCAGGTATCATCTTCACTAATCCAGCTCCCTCATGGAGAGAAGCGGGGGAGAGAGAGAGAAAGAGAGAGAATAAACCAAACGCGTCATTAATGAGTTGAGGTCACTGACTCTACTGGTAAACAAAGGTCATACTAGAGTCACCTGGTCTTCCCAGTTTGCCCAGAGTCAACCAAGTTATAGGACTGAAAGTCTCATGTCCCTGGAAACCTTTTTGTTCTGGGTTATCAGGACTATGGGTCACCCAGCAAGTGAAATGACTGATGCTTTCAGTCCCAGCTTCAGTTCCTGCCCACCTGCTTGGGGTCTGCCCTGCATTGAAGAGAAACTAGGGCAGACATCCTCCACTCGGCATCTGCAACAGGCCTGGGATACACGGGTGGGATAGGTTGGTCCAAAGGGACGGTTGTCATTGTCTACAATCAGGCCTTTGTGGGGAAACAGACTTGGACTCAAGTGTGGATTCAGTTGGTCCCTCTGACACAACAGCCTCCTGCCCCTCATCACAGGGATATGCCCCAACCTCAGTCAGCCCAAGGGATAAAACTGGGGAGGGCATGTGTCCTCAATCCATGCAGGAACAGTGCTGGTGATGACACCACCTTCCTTCTGATCTGAAGACATTTCAATGAATTATTCTCAATTAAGAAACAGATTAGACACTTTTCTAAAGATTCATATCATAAGAAACCAACTTCCTCCTTGGCTATTTCCCTGTGATGACCAAAACAACATAAACAAAAACCAAGAGGGTCATGCTCATTGGTCCCAACATTGGGGGGTCCAGTGTATAAAAACCCCAGAACTCTAGAAGAAGGCATCAGAATCTGAGAAACTCACCTGTGAGCAGAAACTCACCTTCCATCCCTGACACCATGTGCTGCTCCCCTTGCTGCCAGCCCACCTGCTGTGGGTCCAGCTGTGGCGGGTGTGGTTGCTGCTGCCAGCCTTGCTGCCGCCCAACCTGCTGTCAGACCACCTGCTGCAGGACCACCTGCTGCCAGCCTTGCTGCCGCCCCTGCTGCGTGTCCAGCTGCTGCCAGCCCTGCTGCCGCCCCTGCTGCGTGTCCAGCTGCTGCCAGCCTTGCTGCCGCCCCTGCTGTGTGTCCAGCTGCTGCCAGCCTTGCTGCCGCCCCTGCTGCGTGTCCAGCTGCTGCCAGCCTTGCTGCCGCCCCTGCTGCGTGTCCAGCTGCTGCCAGCCCTGCTGCCGCCCCTGCTGCGTGTCTAGCTGCTGCCAGCCCTGCTGCCGCCCTTGCTGCGTGAGCAGCTGCTGCCAGCCCTGCTGCCGCCCCTGCTGCGTGTCCAGCTGCTGCCAGCCTTGCTGCCGCCCCTGCTGAGTGTCCAGCTGCTGCCAGCCTTGCTGCCGCCCCTGCTGTGTGTCCAGCTGCTGCCAGCCCTGCTGCCGCCCCTGCTGCGTGTCCAGCTGCTGCCAGCCCTGCTGCCGCCCAACCTGCTGTCAGACCACCTGCTGCAGGACCACCTGCTGCCAGCCTTGCTGCCGCCCTTGCTGCTGCTGACTGCCTCTCCAGAGAACCACCACCTTCACATCCCACCTGTTAACTGACTCACCATTTTGACTTCACTACCTAGACTTTGCTGACAGCCAGCATGTTTGATCATAATTTCTGTTCTTTATTTGCCTGATGAATACTCTGAAGCAGCTTGAAGGAGTGCAGAGGGCTACTCCTGGTCCTCTTCCTCCAGTGTGTGTGGGTCATGGGCCAGCTCCATGCGTCCTTGATATGCTGTTATGGTCTCTGCTTTGACTCTGCATCAGGGTCTTCAGCCTCTCCCTCCATGTACCTTAGAAAAATGAATTCTTATAACTGTTACTTAGGTTTTCTCCAACTATTGAAAATCTTCACAGTCATGTTTTCTGTATCAGTGTACTCATGGTTCTTGTAATCCTGCTTTCTTCTTTTCCTGGACACTTTGAGTTGGCTCCCTCGATGCAGGGAGTCTTACCTATATTTCTTAATAAATTCTGTACCATTGTGCATCCCATATTGCGTTTTGTTTTAGTGTCCAGCACTCCTGATGTAAAGATGATACACATGTTGCATATGACATGCATTGTCCACTCTGAGCCTCATCTAGTCCCCCACAAATAATTATCTCCATCCTTCACGTGGGCACCTTTCATGGGGTGATGTTACACAGCTGAGATGGGCAGACTCAGACTCAGAGCCCGGACTGTGTCTTACACCTCTGCTCACTGGCACTGAAGTTTCTACTTCAAGACAAATCAGGAAAGAAATCTTGGGCCTGAGCACGAGCAAGTTGTTCGTTTGAGTGTCTTTCACCACGGAAGCAATATCTCTTGTACATACATGTAGATAACACCTGCATACAAAGTTCTTCCCAAATTGGTGTCCCATACCTCAGCTACATATTAGGGCAGCAGGAGCTGCATTTTAGAGCCCTACTGGGTGCAGGATCCTTTCCTGTCTTTGGTGCTGTCTAGCTACTCATGCTCTCAAGCGCATCCAATGCTGGGGAGCATCCAGTGCATCCTCACGAGGAAGGACTCATCTAAAGAGACTCCTTTGCCCTCATGTAAATCCGACTGTTGTGTGGCCTCCTTCTCCTGAGCACCTACTGACCAGAGTAGAAGGGAGTAAGTCATTCCCAGCAGAACACTGTATGTTCCCCAGCTTTGAGGCAGTTTCCCATTCTGATGAAAACATTGAGAGAACGTAGTGAGAACAAAGTTGGGAAGTGAGAAACGATGCAGGGGGCATGTGTGACTAAATACCTGACCCCTCTCAGGAAACAGAGACTCTCCTGTGCTTCCTCAGTCAACTAGGAAGCATTTGGGAGAGAGAGAAACTTACGTTCCAGGGGCACAGGAAGAACATGAGAAAGAAGAACAGGAGAAGAGGCTGTGCATGCCTAGTGGCCGTGATGGACAGAAGGCTGGTGCTTTGGTCCGGAACAAGCAATGCTGCCTGGACCTTCTTGGAGGTGAGGTTGGAGCAGTTTGGAGCCTGGGCCACCTCCTCAGGAACAGTAGTGGGACCTCTGATGCACCAGCCAGGCTGGTGTCTGGGACACATGCTAAGTTCTGAGGCTGTGAATCTGGGAGGCTCTGAAGAGACTGCCAAGGCCAGACTTGCTGATTGCTGTTCCTTGGTGGCTGTTTGGGTGATTGACATGAGAAACAAACATGTTCTGGGGGACCCACTATCTGCTGGGTATACAGTAAGCACCTTATCTACATATCTTTAATTCTTGAAGAAATTTTCAAAGGAGGTACAAATGTTCCCATGTTAGAGATGAGGAAATTGAAACTGAGGAGGTAAAGCAATGTCATAGTTCAGTTTCTCCCAGAAGTGACTCTGCAAAAAAGAGGTAAGTGAATGGAGTTTATTTGCAAAGAGCAGGTCTCACTGGTTAGGGAGTGTGGATGTGAGACAGGAAAGGAGCACTGTGGGAGAAGCCAGTGTCACAGTGGCCACTGAAGTGTAGACCTAAGGGAAAGTATCAGAAATGCTGTAAAGCACACACTGTAGGATTATCCCAACCGAGTAATGCGCGAGCTGACTCTGTGCCAACCAACTCTCCAGAAGCATCAGTTGAGTGTTTTTTTCAGTGTGACACACACAAACAGCATGCCTGTCAGTGACTGCAAGGAAAAACCTAACCCTTAGGCACAGAGATAAAAACTTCCACCAAGTCCAAACCCGCTAAGATCCAAATTATATGGGTGGTATATTTAAAACCTCATTTACAATCTGCAATTTTTCTCCTCTGAAATCCAATACTGGGTTCTTCAGTGTGGTGGAAACCCATGGTTCCTATAAGAATAGGAATAAGGATGATGAAAGGTGGGGCGGTAGAGGAGGAGGTGATGAAGAAGAGGAGAAGGAAGAAGGAGGAAGAGGAGGAGGGGAGTGAGGAGAAGGAAAAGGAGAAAGGAAAGGAGGAGGAGGAAGGGGAGGGAAACACAGAGAGAGAGAGAGAGAGAGAGAGAAGAAGGAAGAAAAAGAGGAAGAAAGAAAGCAAACAAAAACAACACAGTAAATGTGTAGTCAGTGATTTGAGGTCACTGATTCTGCTGGTTAACAAGATTAGGAATTGAGTGACAGCCCATCCTGCCTGGCCCCAACTGCCTTAGTTGTACCACTGGAAAGTCCCAGTTTCGGGAAACCCCTTCATCCTGGATAATAGGATTACCGGTCACCCAGCAGGTAAAATGACTGATATTTTCAGTCCTGGCTTCTGCATTTACCCATCTCCTTTGGTCTGCCCTGCATATTATGCCAAACATTCTCCACTCAAGGGTCTATGATAGAACTGAGGAACACGGGTAGGGCGGGCTGCTCCAGAGGGCTCTCTGTCATGGTCTTGAATCAGGCTTTTGTGGGGAAACAGGCTTGGACTCAAGCATGGTTTCCCTTCGTCCCTTTGAACAGATTAGCATCATGCCACACACCACAGGGATACGTCACATTTGAAGTCAGCTGGAGAAACAAACTGGGGAGGACACCTGTCCTGACCCTTAGGAGGCCATCAGGGACTTTATCATACAACCAGGATGTGATCAAAGTTGAATGATGCTGACGATGTGACCACCTTCCTTTTATCTAGAAAAGTCTGTATGAATTATTCTCAATTCAGAAACACATTAAACATTTGTTTTCTAAAGATTCATATCATTTAAGAAACAACTTCCTTTTTACATCTCCCCCAGTGAATATGGAAAACAAATATAAGCAACAACAAGAAAAGTTGTGCTCCGGGTCCAAACTTCGGGAGGTACCATGTATCAAAGCCCAGCATAGGAGGAGTCATGGGATTCTGGAAATTTTACCACTGAAGAGGAGTTCATACTCCATTCCTGACACCATGACCCATTTGTGCTGCTCCCCTTCTTGCCAACCTGCCTGCTGTGGGACCACCTGCTGTGGGACCACCTGCTGCCAACCCACCTGCTACTGTAGCCCTTGCTGTGTGTCCAGCTGCTGCCAGCCTTCCAGCTGCTGATCATCTCACCATGGAATCTTGTCACACAAACTAACATTCTGAGATTCAACCTGTCACCTCTTCAGTCACTGCTACAATAACCAGGCTTCACTGACATCCAGCTACCACCATCTTCCTATTAGTCATTCTTGATTACAAGGTTCTGTGCATAGGCATGGTGAGATGCAGTCAACTTCAGCCCATTTTCCTCACCTTTACTTGCTGTTATCTCTGTGAGAGCTCAAGTGTTAGGTCCCCTTGACCTACAGTCATTGTGTCAGCCTTGCAGAAATGATCGCCACTTTCCCTGTAAGTCAGCTAAAGCACAACTCATTAGCATAGGCTTCCTCCATGTTTACTATATTATTGTGATCGTTTTTCTAATGTGTTCATTACCAAGCAGACTGGGGCCCATCCTCGTGGCACCTTGGAGAATGACCCAACTATTAATGCTGGAAGGAATAGGCCTTTATTACAATATGCCAACTTTGGGGTGTCTCAGAGCACCTCAGCTCAGAGCCCTCCTTTCCCATGAGACCCAGCACTTCCCTGCTCCCCACCAGGCTGCTAACCAAAAACATGCTCAAAAGTTTCCCATTTTCTTATCTGTGCAGGATCTGGAATATGTTGTCATCAGTGTCCATGTACTAGTTGAGAAAAGGCACAAGTGCTGAGAGCCCAGGTGAAGTCCAGGGACAGCAGGTCAGGACCTTGCAAGGAAGTCCTTGGCAGCCCTGGAGTCAGGTAGAGCAGGCACGGTCACAGCAGCAGCATCTCCTGGCTTATTAGCCCAGGCCACATGGCCAGAATAAAAATTTACATTCTACCACATACAAGAGCATAAAAATAAAATATCTAGGAAAAATCTAATGAAAGATGGGCAAGATTAGTAATCTCACCAAGAAATTCCATGAGCAACCTACTGCTAGGTGTGTATATATCCACAAGAAACCTCTATCTATGTTCACCAAATGACCTACACTAAAAATTCATAGAAGCACTATTTTTAATAGTTCGAAACTGTAAAAAACTACATGTTTCTCATGTTGACTATAATTTATTATAGTCAACAAATAAATTGCATCATATTAATTCAGTGGAATATTTTACAGCAACAGCTATGAAAAACTGCAAATAATTATGTTGTCAAATCTCACAGTCGTAATGTAGAGAAGAGCCAATTCTATAGTTCTTCATTTACATAAAGGTCCAAGAGAGTGAAGCTGACCTGCAGGGTTACGAGTCAACACAGTGATTGGCAAGCATTGGGGATGTGTGAGGCCATATAATTTGAGGGATTTGGGTTAATTTCTATTTCTTAATCTGGTTGTATTTTGATATACTGCATTATATTGGGAATTAATAATTTGCATACTTTAAAAAAATGGTTTATCTAAAAATAGCTTAAACAACTAGTCAGAGCCAAAGATAAATCAAGTATCATCTTCACTAACCCAGCTCCCTCATGGAGAGAAGCGGGGGAGAGAGAGAGAGAAAGAGAGAATAAACTAAATGTGTCATCAATGACTAGAGGTCACTGACTCTACTGGTAAAGAAGGGTCATACTAGAGTCACCTGGTCTTCCCAGTTTGTCCAGAGTCGACCAAGGTAAAGGCCTAAAAGTCCTATGTCTCAGGAAACCGCTTTGTCCTTGGTAATCAGAACTATCGGTCACCCAGCAAGTGAAATGACTGATGCTTTCAATCCCAGCTTCAGTTCCTACCCACCTGCTTGGGGTCTGCCCTGCATATGGAGAGAAACTAGGGCAGACATCCTCTACCTGGTGTCTGCAACAGGCCTTGGATACACGGGTGGGGTAGGTTGCTCCAGAGGGACGGTTGTCGTTGTCTACAATCAGGCCTTTGTGGGGAAACAGACTTGGACTCAAGTGTGGATTCAGTTGGTCCCTCTGACACAACAGCCTCCTGCCCCTCATCACAGGGATATGCCCCAACCTCAGTCAGCCCAAGGGATAAAACTGGGGAGGGCATATGTCCTCCATCAAAGCAGGAACAGTGCTGGTGATGACACCACCTTCCTTCTGATCTGAAGACATTTCAATGAATTATTCTCAATTAAGAAACATACTAGATACTTTTCTAAACATTCATATCATTAAAGGAGCAACTTCCTCCTTGGCTATTTCCCAGTGATGACCAAAACAACATAAACAAAAACCAAGAGGGTCATGCTCATTGGTCCCAACATTGGGGGGTCCAGTGTATAAAAACCCCAGAACTCTAGAAGAAGGCATCAGAATCTGAGAAACTCACCTGTGAACAGAAACTCACCTTCAATCCCTGACACCATGTGCTGCTCCCCTTGCTGCCAGCCCACCTGCTGTGGGTCCAGCTGTGGCGGGTGTGGTTGCTGCTGCCAGCCTTGCTGCCGCCCAACCTGCTGTCAGACCACCTGCTGCAGGACCACCTGCTGCCAGCCTTGCTGCCGCCCTTGCTGTGTGTCTAGCTGCTGCCAGCCTTGCTGCCGCCCTTGCTGTGTGTCTAGCTGCTGCCAGCCCTGCTGCCGCCCAACCTGCTGTCAGACCACCTGCTGCCAGCCTTGCTGCCGCCCTTGCTGTGTGAGCAGCTGCTGCCAACCCTGCTGCCGCCCCTGTTGTGTGTCCAGCTGCTGCCAGCCTTGCTGCCGCCCCTGCTGCGTGTCCAGCTGCTGCCAACCTTGCTGCCGCCCTTGCTGTGTGAGCAGCTGCTGCCAGCCCTGCTGCCGCCCCTGCTGCGTGTCCACCTGCTGTCGGCCTTGCTGCTGCTGATTGCTGTTCCTTAAGAACCACCATCTGCACATGACACCTTCTGCTAACTGACCTGCAATTTTGGGAACAAATTTAGTTCAAACATTGCTAAGAGCCGGCATGTGGTCACCAAAATTCTTTGCGGCTCATCTGCCTGTTGAAAAGCTGAGAATCAGCTTGACAGCATGCAGAGCACCTCGCCTTCTTTTCTGGTGTCCTGTGCCTCATGTGCCAGCTTCCTGCATTGTTATAAGGAGGGCATCCTCCGAGTAACGTAGGGAAACCAAGTCTCATAACTTTTCCTTGGGTTTCTGTTACTGATCTTAGTCTTCACAATCATGTTTCTTCCTCAGTGTACTTGTGATTTTTGCAACCTGGTTTTTAAACTTTCATTATCACTGGGAGTTTTCTCTGTAGATGCAGATATTCTTAATATTTCTTATATCCTGTATTTCTTAATAAAGCCCGTGCAATTATTCATTCTAAGTTGTGTTCTGGTTTATTATGGAGCCCTCCTGACATGGAGACCCCTGTCTCTCAGTGCACACCACATGCATCTCCACTCTGAGTCTCAGGAAAGCCTCCCTTGGGTTACAGTCTCCATGCATTCAGAGGAGAACCTTTCTCTGTGGGACGGGCGGACTTGGGAAGAAGACCGCATGCCCTGCTCCTCCCAGGGGCACTTACATGGGCCTGTCAGGACAAGTGGAGATGAAACTGGGAACGAACACCAGCAACATGTGCACCCGAGTTTCTTCTCTAATGACGGAAGGAGTGATCTCTTACATGTGCTGATAGTGCTTGTGCTTGTGGAGCTCTTCCCAAATCAGGGTCCTGTGGCCGCCGTGTCCACGGGGACCTCGGACAGCTTCAGTTAGGTGCACGGTGGCTGCATTGGAGAGCTCTCCTGAATGCAGTGAACCGTCCTTGTCCCAGCCCCTCCTGCAGTCCACCTGCAGCAGATAAGGTTGAGCATCCACTGTGTGCCCTCATAAGAGAGGCTGGTTCATCAGGACATGTCCTTGGCATCATGTAAACCAAATTCTTGTATGGTCTCCTTCTCCTGTGTTTTGGAGAACAAAGGAATTAAGTAATTCCCTGAAAAATGTAGGCCCTGTATTATGTTCCTGATGTTTAAGCCACCTGCTTCAGTTAGTTTTTATGAGGACAGATGTTCCTGTATGAAGGGCCCCATATCAGTGCCTCCTGCTGACAAACAGCACATTCAGTAGTGTTGGCCATGGTGAGCGAGAGCTTGTGCTGTGGTCCCGTGCAAAGCCTCTGTCCCTGCCACTGTCACAACACCGTTTGTGGTCCATCTGCAAGTCCTGGAGCCCCCGAGGAGGGAGGTGGGCTGAACTACTCCAAACTCCTGGCTGTCTGCTGTCCACTCTCCACTGGGCATTGATGTGGACACAAAGAAGGAATGCTTTCTGTCCACACACCTTGTCACATCTTCCCGATTCTTCCCGAACTCTGCATCTCTAATCTTTCCATCTCACTCCTTCCAGGCCTTGGGCCGCCCCACCCAGCCCTCACCATGTGCCCACAGCCCTCGAACACCATCTCCTTGTCCGCTTTTCTTCTCAGCCAAACCTAAGACTGAGCGCACTGGTCTCGGTTCTTTCCACGGGGCACGTTTTCACTTTCCACTCCCTTTTCAGGCCAAATGTTGTTGACTGGTTTTAGTGAAAATTTCATTTCTGGTATAATAACCGCTACTGGGGCTACCACTCGGCAACATTTAAGGTATTTCATGATCATATATCATGTTCCATTAGGCTTCTGAAGGAATAAATGGAGCTGTAAACAAACCACATTTTCTATAGTTACTTAGGTCAGGACTAAACTCTGGATGTGCTATTGCTTCTTCCAAGTGCCTTCATCTAGATGACTCATTTGTAACTTTGAGATACAGCTTATGTTAAGTTGAGGATAGGAGCATAAACAAAGGAGGGAAAACCTACTTACTGAGGAAAAAGTAAAAGCAAATGACCTAATCTTCATAGTAAGACTTATGAATAGCATTTTTTGTGAGAACCCTTGGATATATGAGAATTAAGATCTCTGAAAGAAGGTATGTGCCTACAGAGTGGCTGATAAAGGAAAGGAAGGGAAAAGGAGAAAGAAACAACTCCAGGCCAGCCCATGGGTGAACATCCTATTTGAGATGGAAATGGGAAGAAAAAGAAGAAATGTACAAAAGGAGAATGACAATATGCATTGAGACACATTCATGAGGGTGTGTAAATATATATTTTCCCCAAACACACAGCTAGTGAGTAGCAGAACGGGAATTGGAGGACTCTGCCATATGCTTCTAATTCCCACAACCGAGATCCATCATCTTTTCCACAATTAAGAACTCATGGTTGAAGATACAGTTGGAGATGAACAGATGCACAGTCTTGGGGGGGACTTGGTACAGACAGTGGGGGATGCTGCCTGGAAGCATCTGCACAAAACTGGCTCACACATCACTAGGTTCTATGTTGGGGATGAGGTGAGAGCCAGAAGCTCTATATAACTTTTTCCTGTTTCTTCTTAGAAGGTGCATAGTTTGGGGCTTTATATTTCTATCCATGACCCGTTTTGTAGAAGATGTGACGAAGGACAGGCCCAACTGCTTGTCTCACACATGGAAACTTAGCTGCCCCAGCACCATTTGTTCAGAAGCCCACACTTTCTCTGCACAGTCATTTGACAGCTTTCTCACAAATCAATGCATGATGTATGTGCGAATGCACTTCTTGATGCTCCGTTTTGTTCCATTGATCTGTACCTTTCAAATTTCACTAATGTATACTTCCCAAAACAGCTTTAAGCTTGCATTCAGATGGTGTTTTCCTGTTTGTGCAATTGCATGCAGGTAATTTGCTTCCCTCAACACTGATTCCCTCAGCTCTTCCCTCCCTCACTGTGGGGACAGTGATGCCCACTTTTCAGGATTGTATGGGAATGAGAAAGAACACAGATAAAACATCTAGCTCAATACTCAGCATATGGTAAGACTTCTATAGGTGTTAGTGATTCTTCCCATCTATTTTTCCATGTTGGAAAATTGAGGGACCTGGCAGAGAGTCCCAGATATATCCTTTAGAGAGATCACACTTTGTGTCACATCTAGTGTGTCAACTGCCCCTAAACATCTTTACATCTCTTAAGAGGGTGACCATTATAAAATCTTCTTATGTTTCTCCCAGACCTGTAGTAGCCCTGGGTAGCTAATGTAGCTGTCCTCTTGATTAGCTGGTTTTTCATCCAAGGATCCAGGTTTCTGCCTCTTGGAAACCAACCCAATGCCCATCTTGTCTTTGAAACTGATGCCCATCCTTTTTCCTTCTCATTTCTCCTTCCTGATTTTTCCTGAGAACTCTGTGTTTAGTTTCCCTTAGCTGATGAGTCTGTATCTCAGAGAGCAGGGGGAAGTTGTATTGTTCCCTTTTATGGCCTAGAGATTGTGATTGGATCAAAGGGTTATATGCCCATTGCATGGTTAGCTCAATCCTCATGACCCTAGACATTCATCTTCCCTCAACAAGGTCAGGAGATCAAATTGCCTCAATGTTTGGCAGCCGGGGATATATGTCCTGAGCTTGTGGACCTCACAAGTGTGAATCATACTCCCAATTTCTGTTGAGATCAATGAATAATACCAATGCCAATTCTATGACATCAAAGAACAGGATCCTCTAGACCTGGGGAGGTCCAAGAGTACCAGTCACACTCACATGACTTTCTGATGACAGAAGCTGCCAGTCACAGACCAGAACCCAGAGAAACTGTCAGGGCTGCCGTCTCTGGCTAAAGCTCTTATAGCAGTCTCTGTGGTTACAGAGGTAGAGAGAGTGTTCAGGAAGAGCCCTGTAGAGAGAAAAGGGTTCTGTATATGAAAGGGGTAATTCTTTTCACTGGTGGAGAAGCAACACACAATATATACCTTCCCTGTATCTAGTGGCCAGTGTCATTCACCTGTAGAATGATGTCAATGAAAGTTTTCTTCCCCTGGAATCAAGTATATTTGTGTGCATAGGATCTGGTGTGTCAGTTCTGAGTTATATGGTACATCGATTTCTGATCACAAGGAGGAGAGTGATAATGGGATTATAATCTCTGCTCTGCCTACCCTGGAGGGCTATTGTGAGACCCGAATCAGTTAAAGCATGTAAAATGCAACTCAGAAGCAAGGCTTCATAAAGAAAATGCTGGAAACACACAGAAACACGGCACAGGGTACACGGTAGTGCAGACTTTCTAGGAAAGGGCAGAAAGAAAGACAGTTGAAACTGACCGTGAAGAGCTTAGTGACCAAGCAGAACTGACTAAGTACAATGCACGTATCTAAACTAATGAGTAATAATGATCATTGTGGAGAGCTAAATATATATCCTAATGATTTGTTGAAATGCCCTAGAGGCAAGAGGTGATGATGACTTTGGTTGGGTCTGAGACTGCATTCAGGTGAAAGTCAGACAGACCTGACCAGCACCCGACCTCGAGGAAATGAGGAAGAGTGAAGCCAAAGGGAAGCAGGCGCATCCCCTCTGCAGGGCCCATGAACTGTCAGGAGACGGCGACAGCAAAGCTGAGTCAGCACGTTGTTTCTCAGAGAACGCAGGAAACAAGTTTCCTGCACGAACAGAAGCGTTGGCTAAATGGTTGAAGAAAGACATCTCTGGTGGGCAAGGTTGGCAGCAGCTGGACATGCAGAAAGGGTGGCGGCGGCAGCTGGGCCAGCAACAGGTGGTCCCGCAGCAGGTGGTCTGATAGCAGGTTGTGTGGCAGCAAGGCCAGCTGCCAGAGGACCTGCCACAGGTTTGTCCACCGCAGCTGGGTCCACAGCAAGGGCTGCCACAGCAGCTGGGTCCACAGCAAGGTGGCCCCACGGCAGCTTTGGCAGCAGCGAGGCTGGCAACAACCAGACCCACAACAGCTGGACCCACAACAGGCGGGCCAGCAGCAGGTGGCCTTACAGCAAGTAAGCCGGCAGCAAGGGCAACAGCAAGACTAGATTGTTGTGTCAGGTATAGAAGGTGGACTTCTGAGCAGGAAAATTCTCAGAATGTGAAATCTTCTCCGTTAGACCTCTCACACACCCCAATTTGGGGCCAATGAACAAAATTTTCCTGGTTATTATTTATGATGCTGTTTTCATGACCCATAGGCAATCGCCCAAGGAGGAAGCATTCCGTAAGTATTATGAATCTTCCGAAAATAAATGGTAGGACTGTTCTCCTAATTAACAGATAACCCATTAGAACTTATTTCCGGAAATGGGAGAGATAGCCAACATCAAAAGAATTATTAACTATGAATCATCATTTTTTAAAGAAAGAGGACACCCTCTGGTCATATGCTACTTCAAGCTACTTTGGAGAAGAGGCCACAGCCATTGTCACCAGTCACTTTCTCCCCTCGACACCCCTTACATTGGACGCTGCTTCCATCAGAAGGCATCTCTGAAGACAGAGCACGCAGAGATGATCACGAGTTCGAGTCACATTTTAACACACTTTGAATAAAAACCATGTTTTAAGCAGATTTTTATTGGCATTGCACAAAATTCATGTGGTGAACAGAGCAACACTACCAATAAGAATCAGAAACAACAAGAAGAAATATGCCAAAACGCAATACTTGGGGTTCCTTTTCCAACTCACTAATCTAGAGCCGTATCCTTTCTTAATGCTCAAGACCTGTTCACAGAGCGGGGGAGCAGGTGCTGCCCCCTCCTCTCCAGGGTCCCTCAAAACATCATTCTCAGTGGGAATTTCCCACTGGCTTTCCACATCTGCGGCCCCATTGGCTCTGTGTCCTGAATGCACGACTCGCAGCTTAGGCCTCTGCTGAGTCAGGGAAAAAAGAAGCACATGGACACTTAGTAAGAAACAGTCCGTCTCACCCCAGCCAATTGGAGGAGAGAGCTGCAGCCTGAAAATTACATGATATGCGTAAGGAAGAAACACAAGAGTTGGGCTGAAGGAAAGATTAGAGAAGATACATAATAGAAAGGAAAAATGCATTCCATCTAATTCTGCAAGAAACATGGTTATAATGATCTAATTGAATAATTATTTACCTATTAGATAAACAATAACAAGGAAGAAGCTGCCCCAACAGGGTATAAAGGGGGACCTGAGCAAGGAGATTCAGGAAACTCACTCTACTGGAAACTCACCCAGAACCTCCATCCTCTGACACCATGGTCAATTCTTGTGGCTCTATCTGCTCTGACCAGGGCTGTGGCCAAGGCTCCTGCCAGGAGACCTGCTGCTGCCCTCCTACGTGCTGCCAGACCACCTGCTGCAGGACCACCTGCTGCCGCCCCAGCTGCTGTGGTTCCAGCTGCTGCCGCCCCAGCTGCTGCCAGATTCCCTGCTGCCGCCCCAGCTGCTGCATTTCTAGCTGCTGCCGCCCCAGCTGCTGTGGTTCCAGCTGCTGCCGCCCCAGCTGCTGCCAGATTCCCTGCTGCCGCCCCAGCTGCTGCATTTCTAGCTGCTGCCGCCCCAGCTGCTGTGGTTCCAGTTGTTGCAGGCCCAGCTGCTGTGTGTCCAATTGCTGCCGTCCAGTCTGCTGCCAGACCACCTGCTGCCGTACCACCTGCTGTCGCCCAGTCTGCTGTGGATCCTCTTGTTGCTGAACTTGGTTTCTCACCTCCAGCCCTGAGTCAGCTACCAGTGCATCAGTCTTGGTCTCACTTCCTTTCTCCATAGCACCTGACCCTGTTCTAATCAGTTACTATCTTTATCAATCCCTGTCACCAAGTAACTATTTAAAAAGCAACAATTTAAACTGAATACCCAACAAAAGCTCCAAGCTGGCATTCAGTCAGATGACTAAATGTCTACACTATTTCATGGGATAGGCTTGACCTTCACATTGAATTATGTCTGATAAAGTAACTACCTCTTAATAAATACTTACTCTCCTGGTATCAGAAACATTTGTGGCCCTTAATTATTTATTTTTTTAGTGTTGATTATGAATTGGAGATAAGTTAGGATACGGGTTAAAGGAACAAAGATACTGATGTTGCACGTATCAGTCAAAGCCTTTATCAGAGAAAATGCCAAATAATTAGTTTTTCTCCAACCAGATTGCCCACATTGTCTACCATCCAGTTTATTGAGAGAAAATAAGAACATCCTTTTTTACTAAATGGAATTATAAACCACTTAGCAAGATCTTTGTGCCCCTGGGCTCTGGGAAGCTTGTAAATTGAATGAGATGCAGTTCCCATCCCTCGGGCAATCACACAGAAACCTCGAATTTAATAGAAAGACATATGTCAGGTAGGGCCTGTTGCTAATATTGGTGAGAAAGAGGAATCTGTTCTACTGGAGAAAAGTAACATACAAACAGTGATTCCTAGGAATAAAATGTGTCAAGCCCCACCCAACATTTAGAGGAATGTGTGTAGCTCACAGACACATAAGGGAAAATGAAGAAGAGGAGGAGATGAGAGTAGAATGTTTATATTCTTATGAAGGTAATCTTTATTTAAAAGGTACCAAAAAAACTGTCTCTGCTCCGGACTGTGGACTGGGAGCTGGGCCACCTCCTTCCAACCAGAGCGTCTCCATGTTGCCTGATTTATACTGAAATTTTGCAAGAGACGTGGTTATAGTGAGCTTCTAGGTGAGAATGCTATTTTAAATGGCTTTACAAGGCTTGGAAATCAAGCAATTCACATCAATACTAATAATGAGCATGCAATACTAAGAAGGAGGTAAATGGGAAAATATACACAAGAAACGCTACATGTTAAAGCACCAGTACAAAAAACTCCCCGCAGCGCTGAGCTGGCGGAGTTCTCCAGCTCTTCACTGGTCTGTGGGTTTGTGTGCCATGCTACCAAAGTGAACGTTAGATCTTATACAAATTGATCTTTCTGATACCACTCCTCCAGCCATATCCTGGACAATATCCAGGGACCACCCATATCAGAATAATTTGATACATTATTATTATTATTATTATAAAAATGATATTTTCTGCAGCTTTAAATTTACTGCATCCAACTATCTGGGGGAGCAGGCTGGGAAGTCAGCAGTAGTATCAAGTTCCCAGTGTAGCTTTAATCACACTGCTGCTCCAGAGCCACTGCCCGCCTGGCTCTCCAATGGCGCTTGCCGCTCCACAAGCACGAGCACGAGCACGAGCAAGAGCACGAGCAAGAGCACGAGCACACTACGCTGTCCCCTGCCTCTGTCCTCTGTGTGTGTCAGGATCTGTGGCTCAGGGTTGCTCTCCATCTCTCTGTCCCTCTCTTATTCTTTAAGGTCCATGTCCCTTTGCTGCATCACTTTTAGACAATTAGTTACGTCTCCTACAAGGTTGGGGTCCATAGAGCTAGGCTCTCTACGTGGAACTATTCTTCGTATGGTTCCTATTTGTTCATTCATTTCTCTACTTCTTCACACTGAGTTTCTCCAAGGTGGGGACCGCATGACTCATTCAACAACCATGTGTGAAGAGCCAGCCCCTGGCCGGGCTACGAGCTAGGCGTGGAGGTCATGAAAAAGACCTACTAGTCTCCTTTCTTAGGAAGCTCAGCAAAGTGATGAAATGAAAACTGCCTTATGACCCAGCAATGCCACTTCTGGGTATTTATTTTTAATAAAACCCAATTCATTTAGAATGGTAGGGCAGATAAAGTGCTGCTCAGATAAGGTCAAGTTAAAGGAGTTCATCATCACCAAGCCCTTATTCTATGAAATGTTAAAGGGACTTATCTAAGAAAAAGAAGATAAAAAATATGAACAGTGAAAGGACAGCAAACTCACAATTATTAACAACCACACCTAAAACAAAAGCAATCTAAGCAGACAGCTAGATTATGAGCAGAACCATAGAAATGAAGATCACATGGAAGGTTAGCAACAGGGGAGTGCCAGGAGGAGAGGGGGGAGAAGGTACAGAGAATAAGTAGCATAGACGGTAGGTAGAAAATAGACAGGGGGGAGGGCAAGAGTAGTGTGAGAAATATAGAATCTAAAGAACTTGTGACACATGGACATGAACTAAAGAGGGGGGATGGGGGGAGTGGGTGTGCAGGGTGGAGGGGAATGAAGGAGGGGGAAATGGGACAACTCTAATGGCATAATCAATAAAACATATCAAAAAAATAAAATTAATTAAAAAACAAAACAAAACACTGATTTGAAAGAATATATGCAGCCCTATGTTCGTTGGAGCATTATTTACAATTGCCAAGATATGGAAGCAGCCCCAAGCACCCATCAGTAGATGAGTGGACAAAAAAAACTTCTGGTGCATTTATACAATGGCGTTTTACCTGGCCAAAAATAAGAGTGAAATCTTATGATTTGCAACAGCATGAATGAATTTAGAGGATATCATGCTACGTGAAGTAAGTCAGCCGTAGAAGGACAAACACCATATGATCTTGCTTATAGGTATCTAAGGAGTAAACTGAGTGAACAAACAAAACAGAAACAGATTTGTAGATGCGGAGAGTGGACTGATGGTTGCCAGAGGGATTGGGGTTGCGGGGCTGGGTGGGAAAGGTGAAGGATTAAGTAGCAAGTGGCAGTCACAAGATAGTCACGGGGATGTACAATACAGTATAGGGAATATAATCCATGATACTGTAATACCTTTATATACCAGGTAGGTACGTGAAATGTTGGGGGGACTGCTTCGGAAAGTATGTGATTGGTTAACCCCTGTGATGTACAGCTCAGTCTAATACAAAATAATGTTGAATGTGAGCTGTCATTGTGAAATCAAAGTAAAAACAAAACCACATGAAAAACACAAAAGGAACATGCTCCCAGAATATTACGAGTGGGCTACCGGACGGAGGGTGGCGGTTTGGGTGAAGAGTACCAGGAAGGGCTTGCTGGAGGAGGTGGCGATCCCTAACCCCTAGGAAATAAGGCCGTGCGGAGGTTCACGTGCGGCACCTGGGACGGAACACGGGAGCTGCCCATCACTGTGCGCCGGCTGGGGCAGCGGTGGCTCCGCAGCTCTCTGCAGGACTCCCGTTTGGGGAGTCTCTCAAACCCAGCCAAAACCTTTTAAAATGAACATCTCTGACCAACATGTCGCCCGTCTGCAAACATGGACCCACTGCTGTGATCCCAGTTATGAGTCACGTGGGGCTCTTCCAGGCCCCAACCCAACCCCGGCGTGACCCTGTGCATCTTCCGGACATTGGAGGCGATGGGGTCATTGACTCACTTTCGCTCTCAGGCCTGTATCTATTTTAAGGGCGTGGCCCGTTCCTGGGAATGTTGGTGTTGGGGCGATGATCTATTACTTGGGTGACACAGTCCCTGAACCGTCATAAATGAAATAGAAGGATGTGAATATAGGTGAATGTCTCCTACACCTTTTAAATCTCTTGCTATGACTATTACACAATAAAATCTTGTGAATTTGGACACAGCCCATTTGGGACACGTGCAATGCTAATTTTCCCTTGTCTGTGCCCATAAAATGATTGTTTGTAGGGCAACTTGAGAAGGTAAATATAATTGCAGAAGATATATTTAGCTCATTGTGGACCTACCTGGTGCTAATTACAAGTGAATCATATTAATCTGTACCCAAGCCTTGAACTTATCACTTAGAAGTGTTCTTTAGCTATGATTCTCAATTATGGTTTAAATGTATTAGGGAAAAAAAAAGCTAAAAGGCATTATCTTTAAAAGTTCTAGCTAACTAAATTAGACTAATCTGCTTTCTTGTTTTTTGAATTAGTGAGATTTCATTATACTGTTTCTATGGAGACATGTTATACCTTAGTATTTTATCCTAAAAACGTCTCTAACATTATTTAAATGTTTTCTCAGACTCCAAAAACTTTTACTGAGTATTTATTTACTGGGTGCCAAGCATTTTGCTCGATGCCAGGAATCCAGAGGACAGTCACATGGCTGTGGTTCCACAACACAGGTGGGCTGAGCTCTGTGGGACACGGAGGGAATGACACCAAACACCTGTCCGAAGGAATGAGAGGAGGTGTCATGGAGGGCCACAGGGCCAGGCTCCTGCCAGGTAGTAGATAAGGCGATTTCCCAGGGAGCGGGACAGAATTATAAAGGCCAGAGTCTGGAAAGTGTGGCTTAGCCTTAGGGCAGCGATGTCCACCCAGTGTGTCGCAAGAATTTCTAAAACATGCAGCACCTGACTATTTAGTTGGGGGCACTGACCTTTGCTCCCTTAGGTTGGCAAACAAAAAGTAAATGACAATAGCCTACACAATAACAGCCATCTGGTGTGAATAAATTAAAATTATACCTATTTTTTGTTAGATCAATAAAAATATTTTTTTTTGGTGTGTTGCAGAATTTTAGTAACTAGTTTATGTGTGCCCTGAGGTGGAAAAGGTTGAAAATTGCTGACTCAGGGCAATGAGGAAGATGGGAGAGTGATGATGATGAAGATGGAGTTGGGATGGCAGGGGTGTGAAGAGTGTTGTGTTGTGCTAGGGGGTTTGGGGAACATGTGAAGGGGGCCAGGGAGTTCACAGTCTTTCACCCCAAGTCCCTACTCTAAGTCTGGCGAAGTCACACGGAGTCTGGCGAAGCTGTCAGAACAAGAAGCCATAGTTCACAAGACATGTTTCTCAGCTAAGCCCACTCTTCTGTTTTAAAATTTGATTTTATTTAAAAAATACTGAAAAGACAAACTGTCTCTAATCATCACAACATTAAAAATCACAAAGTGATCATCTTTTTCTTAGATAAGCCCCCTTAACATTTCATCTACTAAGGGTTTGGTGATGTTGAACTCTGTTAACTTGACCTTATCTGAGGTCAAGATGAGAAGATGAGGTCATCTGAGAAGATCAAAAATATGAACAGTAAAATGACAACAAACTTACAACTATCAATAACCAAACCTAAAAACAAAACAAAAACAAACTAAGCAAACAACTAGAACAGAAACAGGATCACAGAAATGGAGATCAGAGGGAGGGTTATCAGTGGGGAGATGGACGGGGGAGAACAGGGGAAAAGATACAGGGAATAAGAAGCATAAATGGTAAGTACAAAATAGGGGGAGGTTAAGAACAGTATAGGAAATATAGAAGCCAAAGAACTTATACGTACAACATATGGACATGAGCTAGGCAGCGGGGAGCGTGCTGGTGGGAGGGTGGTGCAGGGCAGAAGGGAATAAAGAGGAGAAAAATGGGACAACTGTAATAGCATAATCAATAACATATATTAAAATATATATTTAAAAATGAAAAAAGATTTACATGAAGTGAGAAGTAAAACTCTCCCTAGTGACTTTCCTACAATCCCTAGATTAGAATGATGGATATCATTCCTGACTTCTTCCCTTGTTTATACAAATATATCTATGTACACCTATCACACTCCCTCCTATGGAATCAATCACATGGCACATTTATTCATTCATTTAACAAATATTTATTGAATGCCTACTATATACCACGTACTTTTCAAGCTACTGAGCATTCAACACCCAACAAGAGCTTATATTCTAGAAGGATGACACAGACAATAAGCACAAAAATGAACAAGGTAATTTCAAATAAAGACAGGAATTAGGAGGACAATTAAAAAACAGAGAGTACAGTTGTGACAAGAGGGACTGGGGAGGCTCTTAAGACTGGGAGGTCAGGGGTGCTTCTCTTGGGGAGGGAATGATGTGAGCTGAGACTTGAGTGATGTCGAGAAGCTAGAGGTCGTGAGCTGGAGTTCAGCCTTTCAGGCAGAGAAAAACTAAAAGATAAGGCCCTATAACGTAAACAGGGACAGAAAAGCCACCAGTGTGCCTGGAGCCTAGTGAATGGGGGTGAGGAGGAGGTTTCTAAGGGATGAGCCTGGAGAGGTGAGTAGAGACCAGTCTAGGAAGGGCATCATAGATCAGAACTTAGGATTGTTTTTCCCAAGTTCAAAGGTAAGCCATTGAAAGATTTTAAGGACAAGAAGAACTGTGACTGCTCTCTGAGAACGGAGCATAGATGAGCAAAGGAGAAAGCTGAGGGACTCATTAAGAGATGATCACATTAGTACACGTGGGAGCAGATAGCTCCCAGACAAAGACTGTGGCAAAGCAGAGAGAAGTAAATGCATTAGCAAATGTTCTGGGGACAGAGTGGAGACCATGACCTCGATGTGAATGGCAAGTAAAGGGATTAAGCACAGGCCATCTAGAATTTTAAATTAACAACTAAACCTACAAATGTGTCATTCACTGATATGAAGACTGAGAGAGAATCAATCTGGGGGAAGAAGGAGACCAAGACTTCTGTTCTGACCACATCAACTGGAGATGAATGTTATTCACCCCAATAAAGATATCAAGTAGCAAGCCCTGGCTGGTGTAGCTCAGTGGATTGAGCACGGGCCTGCGAACCAGACAATCGCGGTTCGATTCCCAGTCAGGGCACATGCCTGGGTCGCAGACCAGTTCCCTGCAGGCCAATTCCCAGCAGGGGACACATGAAAGGCAACCATACATTGATGTTTCTCTTCCTCTCTCCTTCCCTTCCCCTCTAAAGATAAATAAATAAAATCTTAAAAAAAGAGGCAAAGTCAGAGCCTTGCGGGTATTTCAACTTGCGGGTATTTCAACATTGAAAGATCAAGAGAGGAGAAGGTGCCACAAAGGAAAATAAGGAAAGACGGCCTTCAGAATTTCAGAGTGGGATTACTGGATTAGAGATTTGTCTTATAATTTTAATAATCACTCCCACACCATCCTGCAAAGAGTGATGATATCCATTTACACTTTCAAAACACATTTCTAAACCTGCTGGTTTTTCTAAATGCCACCAGTCAAGCTTGCTATTTATTTATTTTATTTTATTTATGCCAATCTGAAAAGAAGATAGTATTTGGTTGCTTTAAGTGGCATGTTCTTCATTACAAGTTGATTTAAACATCTTTTCTAACGTTCCTGGGTTATTTGCACCTATTACCTGAAGAGGGAGTAGAGTGTGTGACCCACCACAAAATATGCCTTTTGGGCATAAGAATTCCCAGAGGGTGATTATTTTAAACAACAGCAGAGCAGAAGAAGCCCTGAAAACTGAGAAGTTACTTTTTCGTAAGAGACATTTACATTTTTAAGGAAAATCTCTGTAAGGGTTTCTCCCTCCCTGTACCAGAGAAGTGTGCCTACCGGTAAATCTCAACAGAAAAGGTAACCCGGACCTGCATGACAACCGATTGCTGAGCCTTTCCTGATAACTCCCCCCGACTGGCCCCCACAACCTTTAACTGGAGATGGTATTTAAGGTGCAGATGTGTGCCATTTGGGGGACTTGGTTTTCCAGAGTACTTCCCATGTATACAGGAGGTGTACATGCCATTCAACTTCTGTTTTTCTCCTGCTCATCCCTCTTTTATTACAGGAGCATGTCAGCCTGAACCTAGAAGGGCAGAGGTAAAATTATTTTCCTCCCTGAAGCCCTCTCCAGAGCCCCCCACCTGCACACAACATGCCCCATTTAAGCCGGTTCCACAGGTGCCTCTGCTTCATTCTTTAAGTCGTCCAGTTGCTACAGCTCCACTTAAAACTTCGGTCTCTCATTTTGGAAACCTGAGCCTCTAGCTATGCACAGAACTACTCCGGGAACTACAAAGAATAGTGAAGGGAAGTCTAGGCTCCTCCCCAGATCTTCTGAGTCAGACTGTTTGATGGTCTGTGTACCGAGAATCAGGCCTGGCACTGTGCCCCTGCCTGGGACTCGTGGCTTCCACTTCCAGTTCACAGTGAGTCCCTTCCCTCCCAGCAGGCACTGCTTTCTTGCCCACTGAGTAACTTACAGGTATATTTGCTTATGGAAAGCTCTCTTGTGAAATGTGTACCATTGGGCAGCCCCAATCTACATTCCAGGGCAGGATTGAGATTCAAAAACTTTAAAAACCAGCTGCTCAAAGTCACTAATTCATCAAACTAGACACAGGCTTAGCCCTAGAGGAGGAGCCCAAAGCCCTCTCTCGGATTCTTGGCTTTAACGTTTTCCTCTGGATCACAGGGACGTGGTGGGGGCCCAGGGCAGTGGTGTTCACCAACAGAGCTTCAGTACTTTAACCACCAGCCAAGCTGCACTGGTGCTACTGACCGAGCCGCACGCTGGTCTGTGATGCCCCAACCATCAGCCCCAGACACTGGAGGGGTTCAGAATGACTCACCCCAAGATCTGTCTGTATGATATGCAGGTTATTTTGACCTAAAGGCAACCAAGATCCTCTAGGCTCATGGGAAGCTTAACAACCTAGAAGCATTTAAATGAGGGGCCTTGCCCATGGTAAGAGTTATTACCAAAAATGAGTTCTTATGACCTATCTGTAGGGTAGAGAAAACTTCTAGTTATTGAACAGTTGCTCTTCTTACTGTTCTACAAATGACCTTCCACCTGTCTAAAGCCACAAGGCATCTCACCTTGTCCTAAAGTCAGGATGCCAAGGACACCTCATTTTAACCTTTGGCCCCTCAATCTTTCATGTGTGGGGGGGTTCCCACACACAGACATGTCATTAAATTTGGTTGTTTTCTCTTGTTAATCTATCTCATATAAACTTAGTTAGTAGATCAGCAGGGAAAACCAAGGAGGGTCAAGGAAAATTTCTTCTTCCCCCAGAAGATCTCAAAAGAGTGTAGGAGCATGAAAGACTTCTAATTTTTTTCTGTTTACAAAAGGAAAACAAGTCATCAAAGAAAAACTAGAAGAAAAAAGTGTTAGAAGAAAATGAAAAGTTCCCATAAGCCTATCTATCAGAAATAATTACTACTATTTCTAGTAATTATGTCAATATTTTTCTATATACTTTCTTTTTACCTAATTGAAGTTATACTGTATATTCTATTTTGTGTATAAATATAAATATTTTCAGTAACATAAGCACTTTATCAATGCCAGTGGTGATTTCTGCAGGGCTATATCCGTTCCAGGTACATCTGTTGTATAAAAAGAGGAAATCTGCCAATATTTTCAAGTCCAGGAAATGGGACGAGAACACAGTCTGGGTGTCTTGGACATTCTCCTGACCTGCTGACTGACTATTTTTTGCTAACAATTGACCACGCTGATGGACTTTACCTTGTTTTCCATGTTAAGATTCTATCCTTTGGCTGTGTGGCTAAATCTTTTCCCTGTAAGTAATGCTGCAAAAATTGTGGGCATGGGGAAGACCCACAGATGGGTACATGTGGACTATTTCATGTCAAGGTCTACGTAACAACTGCCCTGTGGGAAGAGCTGCAATATCTGTGGACCTAAGTGATGCCTCCAGGAAGGAATGACAGGAGGTGACTCAGGAGGAAAGAGCAGATGGAGTGAGAGTCAGCACACTCAGCATACAGTACTTTACCAGCCTGGGAACCAAGGACGATCACACAAAGGAAGACCATCAAGGTATGATGCAGGAAGAGTCAGGGGGATCAATCCTAATCCACGAGGAAAAGGAAACATTATGCATCCATCTTGAAAAGGTTAACCAGGAAAACAAACTTAGCTAATTTGATAATCGCTTGTTAATGAGGACAAACAATGACAAGGACAGAGCACTGTGTCTGATGACAGCAGCCCCCTAGCAGGGTATAAAAGGGGACTTGGACAAGCAGACTCCCAAACCTTCCAAACCCACCTTCCTGAAAACTCAACCAGAACCTCCACTCTCAGACACCATGGTCAACTCCTGTTGTGGATCTGTCTGCTCTGACCAGGGCTGCGGCCAGGAGACCTGCTGCCGCCCCAGCTGCTGCCAGACCACCTGCTGTAGGACCACCTGCTGCCGCCCCAGCTGCTGTGTGTCCAGCTGCTGCCGCCCCTCTTGCTGTGGCTCCAGCTGCTGTGGTTCTAGCTGTTGCAGGCCTACCTGTGGCATCTCTAGCTGCTGCCGCCCTACCTGCTGCCAGACTCCCTGCTGCCGCCCCTCTTGCTGTGGTTCCAGCTGCTGTGGTTCTAGCTGCTGCAGGCCTACCTGTTGCATCTCTAGCTGCTGCCGCCCCAGCTGCTGTGTGTCCAGCTGCTGCCGCCCCTCTTGCTGTGGCTCCAGCTGCTGTGGCTCCAGCTGCTGCAGGCCTACTTGTTGCATCTCTAGCTGCTGCCGCCCCACCTGCTGCCAGTCTCCCTGCTGCCGCCCCAGCTGCTGTGTGTCCAGCTGCTGCCGCCCCTCCTGCTGTGGCTCCAGCTGCTGCAGACCCACCTGCTGCATTTCTAGCTGCTGCCGCCCCAGCTGCTGCCAGACCAGCTGCTGCCGCCCAGTCTGTTCTAGTGGTTCCTGCTGCTAATTGCCCTGACCTGTGTCCACCTGGTTTTCACCAACCCATCTTCTTAATGTTGTCCAACTGAAATGAGTCACCAGAGGCCAATTGTAAAACCTCAGGTCTGACTTATTCTTAACCTGATCTTGGCTTCTAAATATACTGCCCTCCATACCATGTTACTATCTCTCTCCAAAATGAACACAAAGTTTGAATTTTCTCTGAAATCTTTCAACCAACATATCATCCCAATTTATATATTTCTTCCCTGCCAGATATTCTCATATGCATCCAATCCTAAATCTTAAATAAATCTTAATTTTCCAGGCATACAAGAGCCTTGTGTCTGATTGTTACTTCTTCTTGACTCATCATTCTCAGCTGTCGATTGTCCCACTGTTCTTTGCAGAGAGGAGACTATACTAGTTGATATCAGGATTTTCAACTGTACTCCCTCATCATCCTTATTTATAATAATAAGATGGTTTCTTACAGCAAGCTCCTGGAATTCTCTGCCTGAGCCCTTCCTCTGGATGAAGGCACAAGTTCTGTGCCGGCTAGGGAGTTCAAGTCTGCAGGAACTGTGCCTAACCAATGGATGGGAAGGGTCGATACTCTCCCCTTAAGTTGGGGCCAGTCTCTAATGGGCCTCAGTGGAATGAACCCCAGCTGTTTCCAGGAGCAATTTCCTCATTACGTCATTCTATGTTGACTTCTATCAATTCCCTGGGCCACTTCCCACATTCCCTGCAGTGCTTCCTAGTATTCTCTCCCTAACAAACTATTTGATTTTAGTTTATTAAATCCCCTGTTTTGGGGTCTGCTCCCAAGGGCACTCCATCTAAGACACCGGTGTTCTAAATCTCATTACCAGTGTCCTCAAAACATTTTTCATGTATTATGAGTGGTTGCCATGCGGTCACGGTCCAGCCTTGAATTATTGTCAATTGAAACACTACGCCTTTTCAACATTTGCTCTTTCTTGTTGCCATTTTTTCCACAACTATTTTTAGACGCGTGGTCTTCACTTGTTTGTCTCAATTCATCATGTCTGAGAGGCAGGGCACACCCGCAAGTAACACAGCTCAGCACGTTAGCACCTCTCACCCCAACCTGTCTGTCCTAGGTTGGGTTTATTAAAAGCAGAGCTCAACATGAGGGTTCTTGCCCAGGTGATGTACCAGAAGGTGCTCTCGGGAGAAGAAACCATTAAGAAATGGAGGGAATCAGGATGGGAGAGTAAGAGAAGAGAGGCCAAACTATGGCTGCAGTGAAGTTATAAGATCATCTGACCCCACAGATTAGTGATGTAAACAGTAAGTACCACAGACCACCACTCCACCTCCCCCCAGAGGCAAGGTGGCTGGGGCTTTGTACTCCTACACCAGTCCTCACTAGCTCTGGCCCACCCTGTTGGGGAGAAGGGGTGGAGGGCCACACCGTGAGGGGTGGGGGCTCCTTTAGGGGAAAACAGTAACCTGGAGAGCACGCGGGTTGACCAGTGTTCGCCACACTCACACTAGTCCACACTCAGACTAGCTTGGGGAAGTGGTGCTTATGGCAAAAGGGATCTATCTGGATGGGGTGTAACATAGTCTCCCCCAAACGCTGTTCAGGCCCATGCATCTTTCCACTAAGCTCAGTCCAACTGGTCAGTTCCCGTTTCTTTGGAAACTTATAAGAGGAGAGTTTGTGGGCAGCACCCCTGCCGTTCTAGTAGGTCTGCCAGGTAGAGGGACCAAATCCTTGTCCCTGAGGATTCTGAGTCCTTGGTTACTATGTCCTCATCCACTGCAGCTGTTAAACTTGTCCCAAATCAATTAAAACTGGACATAGAAATACCAAGAATGCCCTCAGGTGATCACCTAAATGCTAAACATACTCTTCTGTGACCCCATTGCTTCTTCCTTCACCTGCTGATATCCTTTGTGCTAGCAGCTCAAAGGAATTAGGTGGCAGTCATAGCTTAAATTCCAACCAGACCTTTACTCTGTCTCTTTAGAGGTAGGTCTTTGCTGTTAGAGCTAAGACATCTAGAAGCCCAGAGCCTACAGTTATGGGGGAGGAAGGCGTAGATTCCCTAGAGTCGATCATGGTGGGGAAGGTGAGTATGAGCAGAGCAACTCCTCCTTCAACCCTGGGCTTCTGGATTAATGTATTGTACCAAGGGACCATGTTGGCATTTTGGGTATTTGTCATTGTAAATTCAGACCTTGTCTCCAACTGCATCCAAATATAGGGGTGTCCCAGTCTTTCCTAAGGAAAGTAGCCGTAGATTCCTTTGGGAAAGGACTGGAGAGATAACTACTTTATACACTTCGGTGGTCCTTTGTCTTGGAGGACTGGACTGTTTTGGTGGGTCCATGCTTTGGGGGTGTGAGAGCTGGATCAGCTCTGGAACCTGGGTGAGGGGTCATGATTTTCCACTGGTTCACTGACCTCAGCCTTTTGCTCATTTATTAAATGTTTTTAAACACACACACACACACACGTACCTGCCCCCCTCCAGAACTAGAATTTATTTATAAAAAATTGTGTATTTATTCTTACATGTTTAAACTTCAGCCACCTTCAAAGTGCCCTCCATTTGATGCAATACACCTATTGAGACCTTTTTTTCACTGATCAAACAGTTTTTGAACTCGTAGATCTTGATGCCTTTTAAAAGTGCTTCTGCCATTTGTTGTTTCACCTCTTCCATATCCGTAAAACATTTCTCTTTGAGGATTTTTTTAACCCAGAAACAAAGAAAAGTCACTTGGGGTGAGATCTGGTAAATAGGGAGGGTGGGGAATGGGGGTCAGGCTGTTTTGGGCCAAAAATTGCTGAGCACTCAGCGCAGTGTGGATGGGTGTGCTAGTCAGTCACCCATCTTGAAATGGGCAAAATAAATTTACTGAAGCTGAACGCAGCCTCTCACAACAACACCAGCTGGTGCACTGATACAGATGGGTTCCTAGAATACTCGTCTAGTGGGGGAAGCCTGTATTACAAGGGGCCCACCCTCCAGAAGATAATTCTGTTTTGGGGGGGTGATCCCCCCCTTGTGTACAAAGCTGTATCCTTGTTAGCTGTGCATACCCTTTTCTGAGGGACACCAAGCTCTCTTGTCCACACTGATAGCTCACTGTTGCTCACACATCACTCTGCCCTGGTCGTCATTCCAAAGTTGCTACTCATCAGACATGTAATTTGGGGATATTATCATCCCTACTACTTCTGTGGCGCAAAGTTCTGTGACAATATTCCCTATCACAAGTGTCAACTTTAAACAGTCCCTGCTGAATTTCTCAATATGCCGGGACTGCCCCACCTGTTCATGCCTTGTTACATCAGTACACGGTGGACCCCTGAGCTGTCCTAGGGGGTACAGTGAGTTGGATTTTCTGGCCTTAGGACTGTATCTCTTCTACCATCTCCACTTCTCTGCACCTTCTGATCCCTTCCTTCTCACCTGTGTGTTGTGTGGCATAAGATAAAATAAAGTGGTCACAAATACTAAAAGGTGATACAGAGGAACAGTATGCAAATATAAGCATATTCTCTTTTACCAACAATTAACCTTATTTCACATTTTACTTTGAAATAACTATAATTGCACAGAAAGTTGTAAGAGTTCAGCAACATCCTGCGTACCCTTCACCCAATTTCCCCCACTGGTCACATCTTATTCATGGCACATGTCAAAACTCAGAAATTTACACTAGTACAAACCACCGATCCTGTTTGGAATTTACCAGTGTTACATGTGTGAGTATGTGTGTGCATGTAAGTGTGTGCAGTTCTACGCAGTAAAATCATGTGTCCTGTGTAGATTTGAGTAACCACTATCACCATTAACATACAGAACTGTCCTCCCTGGGGCTTCTCTGCAGCCACAGCCACTCCCGCCCGCTCATCACCCGGAACCCCAGGCCACCACTCCGCTCTCCATCTCTACGGCTGTGTTTCCAGCATGTTCTACAAATGGAAACTCACAGCGCGTAACCTTTGGCTACTGGCTTTTTACGCTCAGCATCACCTCCCGGAGATCACGCGAGCTGTTCGGTATACCAACAGCTGTCCCGTGTGATGGGCACACAGAGTTTGGTTCGTTCTACTATTTCACCTGCAAAGAACATCTTAACTGGTTCAAGCTCAGATTCATTTATTTGCTCTTTCATTTACTCATTCATTCATTTCTTTGGGAAAGTTTTTTGAGGTTTCCTGCTTGCAGGCAAATACTGCCACTTTTCAGTTTCAAGACATATTGTCTAATTCGAATGAGGTTGGATTTAGGAAATTGTATCTGTTTTATTCACCTCCTCTTCCTTGTGGCTTTTTAAAAGTTTCATTATAAACCCATTTGTTTTCTTCTGGGACTAAAGAGTTCTGATAGTTTAGTCTTTCTTGCAAGAGAACCACGTTCCTTCTGAGAATTAAAATGCCACTTTTTTGGATAATTATCAGCTTATGTCTTAGTTAATTTCTGAAAGGAAGACAGGCTTGCAGTGGGTAAATATTTGATAGAAGTATAGACATAAAGGTTGTATATATCCCTGTAGCCTACTTAGTTATGTTCAAGATTTAGGAGATATGATAAATTTAGCATTGACTTGGAAATATAGCTGTAGAGAAAAATAATTTCCCCAAAGTTCTATAGCACTTTCCTAAGTCATAACCTATCTCAGCAGAATTCCCTTTTCAGCATGCACAGCTGGGCATTTTACTTTGGATTTTTTTCTGCTTTGGATGATCACAAAGGGACATTTATGATGAAAGTTGATAATTTTAAAAATTGTGATTTTACATGACTAATCCTGAGAACCATCAATTCTCAAATGAAATCATGAACACAGATAGGCGTAAAAGAAAAAATAGTCAAGTAAAGGAGACTTCGATACAGTCATACATTTATGGATTTGTAGGACCGAGAATCACATGAGACCCCCCCACCCAGGGACATTCACCCAGTGAGGTGTGTCCCAAGTAGACTCCAAAATAGACCCAAGGAGTATAGGAATTAAATAGACTAAAATTTCAGTTTAAAGTCACTATGGAAATAAAGACATTTATAAAAATTAAATAGGAAAGCTAGTTCACTTCTGGATAAAGAAAGGAGGGAGCTAATTATGCATTCGCTAAACCAAAACCAATTCCATTTGGGTGAAAAACTCAATAAAAAACGAAACTGTTTATGTACTAGAAGAAATCATGAGGCATTTAGAAACATGGTTTTAAGACAATCCTAAGAAACGTGCACTATGAGAAACATATAGAGTAAATTAATATAAATAGAAACGGTATTTATCAGTAGGACTCCCTCATCCGGGCTCCTTGGAGGTGCTCTTTCCCCCGAAGAAAAGGTCTAATGGAATTCTCAGAGTGTTTTCAGACTCCATAATGAGCCTCTCACCACAACCTGAAATCTGCTTTTGTTCCTTCATCTTTCTGTGACACAAGAAGAGGCTCAGGACATTTCTGATGAAACGCTGTACCCGGGCTCATCGGAGCTATGACAAGGCGGCCACACCTGCCGGAGGGGCTGATCAGAATCCCAAGCTGTTATCCTGTTTGTGTCTCCCAAAATTCAAGCCAGGGCAGAAGTGAAAATTGGCCCAAAATCCCCCCACGATGAGTATGGTTTATTAGATTTATAAGTCATCTAAGGCACAAAGGAATCCTCCCTCATTTTACTCAGTCTTTTCTGTCTGGGTTTTGATTCTTCCTCTGCGACACTAGCTTGTCGTTAAATCCCTCCACTGACTGCCTACATAGCTGCCATTCCACAAACCACATTCCCCATGGTGACTCAGATTAGATCCTACCAGACACCCACTTATCCACTATCAGCTCATTACAGTAATTTAGGGCAAGCCAACCTCTCACATCCAGCAATCATCTGACCAACTGACTAGTGTTTCTAAAAATGAGGGGTGCTGACAGATCACCGGCTGGCTCCTTTACACATTTATCCCCAGGAGTCAAGGAAAGTCAGGGAGAGAGGGACACTCCCTTAAAATCTGTTTTTGTGGCCTGTTCTGCCAATGGGCATCACTGTCAACTTCAGGATAGTTCCCGAGAGCCATTCCTGTCCTGGACTGGTTATCCTGAGAACAGGGCCAAGGGCATCTCAGCTTGGTTGAGAGTTTTCTCCTAACATGTGGACATGAGAAATAAAATAAAATATACGAGTCTTGTCATCAAAATATTTGGAGGCCATAAAGTTAGGGGAGACAGAATTGAGATTCGAAAAGCTGTAGACACCCTTGCACAAGACACCGGACCTCACAGGATGAACTGTCAAAGCCTCCTTAGACCTGGGTGGGTAGTTATCCATGTACATGGCGCATACGTCTGGGGAGCTGTGAATGTATTTAAATTACTTGGGAGGATTGATCCGAACCACCCACGTACCCTGATGTTGTATTCCCTCTCAGCACCTCTTCCCAGGCACACCGTCATTAATGGGGCCATGTTTCTCTGGGTGTCAGGCGGAAGAGGGGGTTGAGAACTACTGGTTTGGGTCTGTCTGCTGCACATCTAGAAGAAAGACTGAAGCTGTTTGTGATGAAAAAGACATAGATGTTTGCATGATATTAACTTCAGTGTAAGTCACACTCACTGCCAATCAATATTGCCGTTGAACTGTAAATGCCAACACTGATACCTCAATGAAAGTGTATGTGAGACTTCTGCCAAGATGGAGGCATAGGTGGAGATGCTGCACTTTCTCACACAACCAAGTTTAGAGACAATAAAATATTAGCAACAGAAAACATAGCCAGAACACAGAAAATTGAACTTTTCAGAACTCTGATAACAATGAATGCTTCAGCCTGACCGGTAAGAGGGGCGAAACCAGCAGCTGGCGGAGTGGGGTTGCACAGGAAAACTCGGTCAGATGGACTCAGGAGCACGGATCCCAGGTGTGGGGTTGCAAAGGGCCGACCCAGTGAGCGACCCAGTGAGCAACCAGCAGATCCAGCAAGGGTGAAGGGCAGCAAATTGACTGTGGTGGCACATTCCTGCACAGATAGACCGGTGAGGGAGTGGACAGTGAGACGGGACTGAACGGGTCCCAGTGACGGGAGGCAGCAGAAAGGGCTGCCATTTCCCAGCTCTGACCCCACCCCCACATACAGCGTCACAACCCAGCGACCCCACCCTGGAGGCCCTGCCCCGCCCCTAAGGCTCCGCTCCTCATACTTAATGGGCACAAACAGACCAAAAATGGCTCAAGAAGATCTCAAAGCCCCAGAGCCCATAACTCTAAGCAATGAAGAAATAACAAAACTTTCAGATGCACAGTTCAAAACACTGGTGATCAGGATGCTCACAGAACTGGTTGATTTTAGTCACAAATTAGAGGAACATATGAAGGCTAAACTAATTGAAATTAAGGTAATTGCACAGGAAACCAATAGTAATGAAAAGGAAACTGGGACTCAAATCAAGGAAGTGAACCAGAAGGAAGGAAAAAATGACCAAACAGGAAAATATGAAGAAACAAGAATTCAAAAAAAATGAGGAGAGACTTAGGAACCTCCAGGACATCTTTAAACGCTCCAACATCCGAATTATAGGGGTATCAGAAGGGGGGAAGGAACAGCCACCAGTGGAAAACTTATTTGAACAAATAATAAAGGAGAATTTCCCCAAGCTGGCAAAGGAAAGACTTCCAGGAAATCCAGGAAGCTCAGAGAATCCCAAAGAAGTTGGACCCAAGAAGAAACATACCAAGGCACATCATAATTACATTAGCCAAGATTAAAATGAAAGAGAGAATCCTAGAAGCAGCAAGAGATAAGGGGACAGTCACCTACAAAGAAGTTCCCATCAGACTGTCAGCTGATTTCTCAAAAGAGACCTTACAAGGCAAGAAGGGGCTGGAAAGAGGTATTCTAAGTCATGAAATCCAAAGACCTACAACCAAGATTGCTCTATACAGCAAAACTTTCATTTAGAATGGAAGGGAAGGTAAAGTGCTTCTCAGATAAGATCAAATTCAAGGAGTTCATCATCACCAAGCCCTTATTATATGAAATGTTAAAGGGACTTACCTAAGAAAAAGAAGATTAAAAAAATGAACAGTGAAAGGACAGCAAACTCACAGTTATTAACAACCACATCTATAACAAAAGCAAACTAAGAGGACAGCTAGATCAGGAGCAGAACCATAGAAATGAAGATCTCATGGAGGGTTAGCAACAGGGGAGTGGGAGGAGAAGGGGGGAGAAGGTACAGAAAATAAGTAGCATAGACAGTAGGTAGAAAATAGATAGGAGGAGGGCAAGAATAGTATGGGAAATATAGAATCCAAAGAACTTGAGACACATGGTCATAAACTAAAGGGGGAGAATAGTAGGGGTGGGGGGTGCAGGGTGGAGGGGAATGAAGGGGGGAATAGGACAACTGTAATGGCATAATCAATAAAATAAAAATTAAAAAAAAGAAAGTGTATGTTATTCAGCCTTAAGTAAATCCCTCCATTTGCGACAACATAAATGGATCTAGAAGACACTATGCTAAGCAGAATCAGCCACAGAAGCAGAAATGCGTGATTCCACTCGCTGAGATATTTCAAGTGCAGTCACACCTTGGGACTCGTCGGCTTCAGAACTCGTCAAACCCTGTCCTCGTTACATTTTGATGAGAAATAACTGTCTCAGCACTCGGCGCTTGCTTGAGATGCATCACACATTCGGGGACTTGTATGAGTCACAACACTGCCCCCTCCAAGAGAAAATACTTCATCGTAGGTACTCATTGGTTTGGGCAGTCCTCACAAGTTCCGGAAAGAATTAACTACAATACCGAGGTACCACTTGTAGTCCAATTCAGAGGCAGAGAATAAAATGGTGGTTTGAGGAACTGGGGGAAGTGGGAAATGGGCAGTGGTTGTTCAATAGGTACAAAGCGAAAGACACATACGATGAATACATTTTAGAAATCTGCTCTACACCCCTGTGCCTGTAGCTTTAGCAATGACAGTATGATGCAACTTAAACACTCGTTATGAGAGGAGACCTCACGTTAAGTGTTGTTAACACACGCACAACACGGGCCACACAAGAACTCTGTAGTGGCGATGAGTAGGTTTATGCCTTAATTATGGAAACAGTAATGCAGTGCGTGCAAAGTCATCAAAATAGATACAGCAGACATGCGTGACTTTTTTGTAGATTGAGTGTACCTCCATAAAGCTGAAGGAAAAGAAGAAACACTTACTTTTCCTCCCCAGAAGTTATTTGTTTCCCACCCGAAAGTCTAGAAAATGGGTTGTGATGCGCAACAGGGAGGGAAAAGTCCTAAGAGCCGTATTCTCATGCCAGCGATGCCCGGTTTCACATTCAAAACTTCTCCACCCACCTGACCCACAAGGAATGAGCCATCAAGCTAAAATGCAGCTCATTAGAATATTTATCACCCCTGGGGGAGATGTGCGGTGCTGTGTAATGTGAGACTGACACATACACTTTCTAGAGACATAAACACGTGACAGCTCTCTTTGAAGAAGCTGCAGCAAGACAGGCAAGTGAGAGGTGATTCAGGAGGAGCTCAAGTGATACATCGTAACCCATCAGGAAAAGTAAACAATGTTTCCTACCCATTTTGAAAAAGTTAACCAGGAAAACAAACTTGATAATCACCTGTTAATTAGGACAAACAATGACAAGGACAGAGCACTCTGTCTGATGACAGCAGCCCCCTAGCAGGGTATAAAAGGGGACTTGGACAAGCAGACTCCCAAACCTTCCAAACCCACCTTCCTGAAAACTCAACCAGAACCTCCACTCTCAGACACCATGGTCAACTCCTGTTGTGGATCTGTCTGCTCTGACCAGGGCTGCGGCCAGGAGACCTGCTGCCGCCCCAGCTGCTGCCAGACCACCTGCTGTAGGACCACCTGCTGCCGCCCCAGCTGCTGTGTGTCCAGCTGCTGCCGCCCCTCTTGCTGTGGCTCCAGCTGCTGTGGTTCTAGCTGCTGCAGACCTACCTGTGGCATCTCTAGCTGCTGCCGCCCCACCTGCTGCCAGACCACCTGCTGCCGCCCCACCTGCTGCATTTCCAGCTGCAGTCGCCCCTCTTGCTGTGGTTCCAGCTGCTGTGGCTCCAGCTGCTGCAGACCTACCTGTGGCATCTCTAGCTGCTGCCGCCCCACCTGCTACCAGACTCCCTGCTGCCGCCCCACCTGTTGCATTTCCACCTGCTGCCGCCCCTCTTGCTGTGGCTCCAGCTGCTGCAGACCCACCTGTGGCATCTCTAGCTGTTGCCGCCCCACCTGCTGCCAGACCACCTGCTGCCAGACCACCTGCTGCCGCCCAGTCTGTTCTAGTGGTTCCTGCTGCTGATTGCCCGGGCCTGTGCACACCTGGTTTTTGTCAACCCATCTTCTTAATGTTGTCCACCTGAAATGAGTCATGGGCGGCCAATTGTAAAACCTCAGGTCCAATTGATTCATAAACTGATTTTGGCTTCTAAATATACTACTGCCCGCCCCCAACATGTTACGATCTCTCTCCCACATGAAAGGAAAGTTTGAATTTTGTCTGAAAATCTTCAACCAATATGTCATCCCAATTGACATATTTCTTCCCTGTCAGATTTTGTCATAGGAGATGTTCCTAAATCTTAAATAAATCTTCATTTTCTAGGCATGCAAATACAAGAGCATTGTGTCTCATTTTTCCTTCTGGAATCCTCATGCTTATCTGTCTATCATTCTGCTGTTCTCCACAGAGGGCAGAGTTTAGCAGGAGATTTCAGGATTTCTGACTCTATTTCCACATCATCCTCATGTTATTATAGAGAGAGGGCTTCTCACAGCAGGCACCTGACCTGGGGACTGTCTCTGGATCAAGGAGCAGACTCTGGGCAGGCCGCAGTCAGAGGTGCCGTCTCTAGGAGCACCGCCCAATCAGTGGACAGGAAGTTTTGGTCAATGACGTAGCTTCCTTTCCTCTGGGGCAGTATATGCGGTTCCAGTTGCTGGAGGTCGGCCGTGGGATTGAGCCCCAGCTGTCTGTAGGAGTAACATGCCCATTAAGTCACTTACACTGTGGATTGAGAATCCGGACACAGCTCAGCAGGCCTCTGTGTTTCATCATCTTTTCACAACGCTGAACGAGAGGTGTTAGCTGGCATCTCATCCAAAGTCTTGACCGAGGGAGAATCCAATTCCAAGTTCCCTCACATGGTAGTTGACAGGATTCAGTTCCTGGAGGGCCTTTAGAGCCACAGCCTTCGTTCCTTGCTGCTGTCATATGGAGACGATTCTCTGTGCTTTGCCACCTAGGTGCGCACCTCTGCCACACGCGTGTGTATCTCTGCCACGCAGCTGCGTACCTCGTCATAGCCAGTGAGGGAGAGAGAAAGCTGGCTAACAAGAAGCAAGTCACAGTCCCTCGTAACTTAATCACTTGATGTTACTAGAAGCAAATTACTCACAGGGAGGGAAATACATAACACCGTGAACCCTGGGAGGCAGACATCGCTGGGCCATCTGAGGCTGCCTGCCTCACCTCGTACACACTGCTGAGTGAAAGAATAAACACACACAATGCCTGTGTTAAGATTCCACTTACCTAAAATTCAAAACCATGTAAACTAAACTGTATTGTTTAGGGTGCATACCTAGGTGATAAAACTATAAAACCAATCAGGGGAAAGGTGAATTTAGAAATCAGGACAGCGAGTACCTGTGGGTGGAAGGAGAGAGATGGGGTGGAGAGAAGACACATCGAGGGCCCTGTTGGAGAGAGTGATGCCCTGTTTCTTGACTTGGGTGTCGGGATGCGTAGATGTTTGCTTCATAATTATTTATATTACATTATGCATGCATATTTTATATACTTTTCAGTGTACGGTAGTGCCCTCTCAAATCCCAGGTTTTGCTTTTGGTAGTTTTAGTCACTCACAATCAACCATGGTCTAAAAATAGTAAAGGGAAAATTCCAGAACACAATTGATAAGTTCTAAATTGCCTGCTGTTCTGAGTAGCAGGATGAAACCTGGTGCTGTCCTGTTCCATCCTACCTGGGTGGTGAGTCATCCCTTTGCCCAGCATATCTGCACTCTGTTCACCATCCACCCGTGAGTCATTTAGTAGCTGCCTCAGTTGTCAGATGCACTGTCTTGCTATTGCAGTGCTTGTGTTCAGGTCGCCTGTATTTACTTAATAAGGGCCCCAAAGTTCAAGGGCAGTGATGCTGGCGATTCTGATACACCCAAGAAAAGCCAGAAAGAACTTCCTCTCTATGAAAGTTCTTAATAAGAAAAAAAAATTGAATGCTGAAGTGGCTAAGATCTACAGTAAGAGTGGATCATCCATCTATAAGTTGTGATGACGAAACAAGAAGTTTGTGTTAGTCTGACAAGGGACCCCATTCACATAACTGTTATTACGGTATAGTCTTATCATTGTTCTATTTTATTATTAGTTTTGTGTATGTATCTCTTCCTGAGCCAATTTATAAATTAAACTTTATCAAAGCTATGTACATCTAGGGGGAAAGTAGTATATATAGCGTTCCTTAATACCCATGGTTTCTTAGGATGAACTGAAATGCTTACTCCATTTAATATTTTAAAAGAAAGATTAAATTAAGCAGTATATGGGCATTTATATCCTTTAAATATATTGCTTGACTTACACATACACTAGTTAATATGAAATTACCACTAAGTCGCTACAACTCACTTAGTGGATTGCTAATGTGATATAGGCCAAACCTGACGATAAAAGCCATTTTTCCTGCCATTCTTTAAACCGCATGTTAACGTGCCGTGTCTGGTCCCTGGGAGATGCGGGCAGGGCCCTCGGTAGTGACTGCAAACATCGGTTGGGTCCACTTCATTGTCACTTCCTGCTGTTTGCCTAACCAGGGTCCTTTATTGTAGAATTCCAAAAAAAGAAAAAAACAGAGAAATGGGTTTAAAAAGAAAAAAAGTATACAAACAAAAAGTATTACATTCCATCTACTCTGTGCAGTAAAAGAGGTACAGTTTAGATAGACAATACGTACTTGGCGTGTGTGGTCCTGATGTTAGTTATCAATTCTACTTTGCCAGACTACAGGAAAAAGGTTTTAGCAGGGAGTGCACAGAGTGATGTTTCTCCTGAGTTTGGTTTTGATTTTTTAAGAACATCCAGTGTGCTGTGTATTGGAATTTCCCATTGCAGTCCACCCCTCACTGCCCCCCCCATTAGAATGATCTAAAAGGGAAGAGATTACCAATGTCTCTGTGTGACATGTCTCAAAGTTCAGTGTTTCAAGTTCAGGGTCATTTTTCCTGCCATTTTAGATGTTACCAATTATATTTTAATACTTTAGTTATTTCTGTTTCTAATTTAATATTTTGCAAATACATGTAATACAGAGAGTTGAAGGAGGTGGGTCTCCAATTGGTTATTAAGATTAAGATTGTTAAGATTAAGATGACCTGAGGTGTTTAAACATTCTGATGCCCGGGCCATCCACCAGATGAATTAAGTCAGTGTATTTGAGGGCAAGAGCCGGGCACCAGTATTTTGATCACTCCCCCGTGATTCCGACATGCAGCCAATTCTGTGAGCCACTGGGCGAGGGGCTGGGTCATTCTCCACGTGCTTCTCTGTAATGAGAATGTACTTCTGCCTTAGCAGCTGTTGTAGAAAGATTTTCTCAATCTCCCTGAACTTATATAGAAAACTCTCCCCTTGTTACCAAAACCCTTCTTCTATTATGTTGTTTTTGTCTCGGCATCTCATCGACAGCAAATCGAGTAAAATTCTCTCCCCCTTGGGATACCCTGTTACCTCTCAATATAATTGTTTAAATGTCTCATATTCTCTAGCTCTGCAAATGCAAACCTGTCAAGTAAAAACATGTAAGTCTTTGATGAGCAAGTTGTTGTAATAAAAATATTGCCAGGGGCTTAGTTTTAAATGGTCTTAATTGAGATGTGTAAGAATGTCATCAGAGGGCGACCAGCGTGTCTCTGTTGGCCCGGGACTTTCCCGATTTTAACACTGAGAGTCCTGAGAGTCCTGAGTTCTGAGGACCCCTTCAGTCCTGAGCAAACAAGGCCATTGGTCTCCCTACCATAAAACTGACTAGTAGCAGTTAAAATTAACCCTTGGCACTTTACTGGGATAGTTCTGAACACGCTCATGATTCATGCATGGCCATTAGTGATTCTCAGAAACATATGCCAAGCGAGAGGTACCAGACAGAGAAGAAATTATACTACATCTTCTGTTTGAAGCTCTAGACTAAAACTAATCTTCAGTGAGAAATATTGAGAGAGAGAGAGAGAGAGAGTCTTCCCAATAAACTGTACATTCCCTAGGAGGAAAAACTAAATCACATTCGTCACTCCAATGACTGGCGCATAGTGTCTGCCAGATGGTCCTCTTCACGAATATGCTTTATGAAGAGGCAGGAACTTGGCACGGGCACTTCATCTGAGTGTGAACAAGCTGGATAAGAGTCAGTCTCTAAGGCCCCTTGGGCCTTCAGCAGCACCCTCATCCGGGTACTTGTCAGAGCAGCAGAAGCTCCAGCGTCACCAGAAATGTGCTCCCTGCAACCAGAAACTCTGGGAGCATGTTACATAGATTGCTCTACCCAGCAAAGCTTTCATTTAGAATGGAAGGGCAGGTAAAGTGCTTCTCAGATGAGGTCAAGTTCAGGGAGTTCATCATCACCAAGCCCTTATTCTATGAAATGTTAAAGGGACTTATCTAAGAAAAAGAAGATAAAAAATATGAACAGTGAAAGGACAGCAAACTCAGTTGTTAACAACCATACCTAAAACAAAAGCAAAGTAAGAGGATAGCTAGATCAGGAGCAGAACCATAGAAATGAAGATCACATGGAGGGTTAGCAACAGGGGAGTGGGAGAAGGAGAAGGGGGGAGAAGGTACAGAAAGTAAGCGGCATAGACGATAGGCAGAAAATAGAAGGGGGGGGCAAGAATACCATGGGAAATATAGAAGCTAAAGAACTTGAGACACGTGGTCATAAACTAAAGGAGGGGAATGTTGGAAAAGGGGTGTGCAGGGTAGAAGGGAATGAAGGGGGGAAATGGGACAACTGTAATGGCATAATCAATAAAATATATTTTAAAAAAACTCTGGGAGCAGTCCCACTATTTTTAATGAGCCCTCCAGGTGATTCTAATGTGCACTCTGGTTGGATTATCATTAAATAAGTAGAAATAATAATTAGACAAGGTTGAATTGAGTAAAATCCATTCACATTTCAAATTAACCAGAAAGAAAAACTTGTGATATAGATTTCCTAGCTCTGGACATAAGTTCTGAGGAGAAGCACACTCTAATTATTCAACATTTTATTGTTTTTTCTCCATCAAAAAATATTTTCAATTAATTGCAGAAGTCACCAACACCACACACACACACACACACACACACACACACACACACACAGGTCCCCTTCTTCACTGCTCGAAAATGACCCCCGAGGGTCATTCTTCTCTTATCTCAGGCCAGGCACCATGCTATGCTAATTTCCTCCGAATTAGTCACCAGAAGAAATGAGCAACCAGAAATGCGTCTGCCCAAATCACACCTGATAGGGGACACCAAGAGCAAAAAAATGTAACCCCCAATGCCAAATGAGGAAGACAGGGAGAGTGTGGTCTGGAAGATGCTAGCAGGGACGAATCAGAGAAAAGCAAAGCAGATCGACTCCACCACCTCTGGAAGAGACAGTACTGTTTCCAACAAGTTTACACTACTAAGTAGATAAACATGATTGTATAATCTGATAATTACTTAATATTAGGTAAACAAAAACGAGGAAATGTGTGGACAACTCACCCCATTTGGGCAGTATTTAAGAGGCCCTAGGACAAGGAGATTCCCAAACTCAAGAACCTCACTCTCCTGGAAACTCACCCAGAACCTCTACTCTCTGACACCATGGTCAACTCCTGTTGTGGATCCACCTGCTCTGGCCAGGGCTGCGGCCTGGGCTGCTGCCGCCCCAGCTGCTGCATTTCTAGCTGCTGCCGCCCCTCTTGCTGTGGCTCCAGCTGCTGTGGCTCCAGCTGCTGCCGCCCCAGCTGCTGCATTTCTAGCTGCTGCCGCCCCTCTTGCTGTGGCTCCAGCTGCTGCCCTCTCATTTCGGCTGCTGCCGCCCCTCTTGCTGTGGCTCCAGCTGCTGCTGCCGCCCCTGCTGCTGCCCCTCTTGCTGCTTCCGCCCAGTCTGTGGCCAGGTTTCCTGCCACACGAACTGCTACCGCCCCACCTGTGTCATCTCCACCTGCCCCCGCCCCATGTGCTGCGCTGTCCCTGACTGCTGAGTCTTAGCCTACAATCTTTGTCACAATATGGCTGTCCTCAAGAGTTCTATAACGTGTGTTGGGGCCAGCCAGTGACTGGGGAATGAACTACTAGCTGCCAGCTCTTCTTCTGATTCAGCATTCAGAGTTGGTGTTCAGTATTAGGAAACGGGAAATGAAAACACAACTGTCAGGTGATTTTAACCCAGGCTCAGATGCACCTATTTTAAGACCAACAATGTCTCATCCTGAATGTGACAATCTTGTATAACATTGTTTCTGCATGTTCTTAATAAACAGCTATTCTCCCTGATATTGAACTCTCCTGGTTTGTTAAAGATTTGTGTGTGTGTGTGTGTGTGTGTGTGTGTGTGTGCGCGCGCAGGTGTGTATTTACCTACCACTTCTCACCAAGAAATGTTGCACCAAATGCAGGACAGCAAGTTCGAGAGCAGTTACTTATGTCGGGACTGAGATTCCGCTGGGCATTTGTTGCATGACATGGGCAAAGTTATTGAATGTTTTCAAGCCTCCGGTTTTATTTTTCTTCTTCGAAATGAGAATAATGCATTATGTTCTTCAAAGTCTCTAAAGGCATAAGCCATGCAATACACTTAGTATGGGCTAGGGAACGCAAGGTAAGTTCCCAATAAATATAATTTTTATTGTTACTGTTATTGAAACACTACCTTGGTCTAGAATACTACCTTAGCATCATGTTCTCTTTGACAGAACAGCAAAGCACATTTGTATGACTGTTTCACCACCCTCTGTAACTCAAAATTAAGTTTTGGTATATGTCTCAAACGTCCTACCCTTAATAACTCCAGTGGGTGGAACATCATAAAGTCACCTAAATTTCATTTGACTGTATTTCTACTTTCAGTAGGTTCCGTGATTGGTTGTGTAAATTTTGGTCCCTCTACTGAGCTCGGGTGTTGTTATTCTCCCTCCCTTCCTCCCTCCTTTTTCCCTCCTTTCCTCTCTAAACAATAAACTTTCTCTCAGAATACTAAGTGTGCCCTCTAACTCCAGATTTCTGGAAATGGATAAGGTCCACGGCAACTTTCCCATGAGAATTTTCACTTTTTATTAATAGATGTTCAAAATTTTAGTATTTCAAGACTGAACTCCTTCATGGTTTTAGCCTCTCGTATTACTGAAGTTTCCTATCTTCTTGACGGTTTTACTCTGCCGTTTTAGGCTTTTATCACCTTGCTTGGTCTTACTTAAAAGCACATGCACGGGCTATTTCTTTGAGACTCAGTTTTCTTTCCACCAAAACTCGGGTAAGAATGGCCCTTACCTGAGTAGGAAGGCCCTTACCTTGCCACACCGAGTAGAAGTTGATAGAAAATGGGCTTCGCCCCAACATGAGTTGAGTGTTAGAGTGTCAGCCTGTCACCGACGTGTCTCGCAGACATTTCCAGCGTCATGCTTTCCCCTTGCTGTACCACGTTCTCCAGAGCCCAGCCCTGACTCTCCACGTACTAGGATGAACAAGTCTTTCATCCTCCCCTAGGTTCTTCTTTGATATTGCCAACTCTAGCACGCAGGCTCTGGTTTCAACATTGCATTTTATTAGCTTTGATTCTTTAAATCAAAGAATGTAGGTTTTTATGCTGCCTTTTCTGTTAAAGCACACTAGGCTCATACTTTCCTGTTTTTACAAGAATTGGCTCATGAAGGGAAGGGATAGCATGCTAAATCTGGGGCAATGAAAGGACTATTTACAAAAGGGTCTCGAGAGTATACAGAAAGCAACAAGCACTAACTCAACACCCAGGGCTTATAATGGCAAAGAGCAGTTTCCCCGAGGCTCAAAGACCTTTGCAAGGGTTTGGGTGAATTAGCTGAAGAGCAGCACGCTAAACTTCTTAGGATTACTACATGCAGGCACCCAATGTACAGTGACCCCCACCGGGGAGCGTTTCGGCCTTCTAAATAGTCCAGAGGTGACGCTGGAGATACTGTGGTGGAGGGAGCCAAGGCAGAAATAGTTGCCAGTGGGGAAGTGTGACTGGACCCACCAACTGAACCCGAATGCACAGTTGAGATGGGTTTTAAGGAAGTTAAACGTGAGCCTCTGGAACTGCTCAAGCCCTTTGAGGCCCTAAGCCACACAGAGCTCCAGAAGCCCAAGGAGAGATGGCCGTTCTGACTGGGGAAATAGCTGAAGCATGAGTTTTAACTCCCTTGGGCTCCATGTGAACAGTCCTGTCTGGCCAGGGTGTGTGAGGACAGTTCCCAGAGGCTAACGGTGAACTCAGGGATTAAACAAAATCACGGCTCCCATGGCTTCAGCTCTGTTATATAAGAAGTTTCGGTGGCCAACTTCGGGCGTCTCTGGGCCAAGCTGGAACAAGAAGAGCTGCCTTGGGCCATGCATGCAATACATGGTGACATGCAATCACAAAAGAACCTCGTAATGTTTTAAGTAAAGTTACAATTTTGTGTTGGGCCAAGTTCAAGGTGCTTCTGAGCCGCATGCAGCCTGCAGGGCGCAGGTCAGACATCCCTGCTACAGGAAGTGCGAGAAGCCCAGCACGACTGGAACGCCGTTGAAGACGTGGTCAATGCACTCTTTACAGTGTCACGTCCAGAGTCCAGCCAGGTGCAACTTGCTTTCTAACGGCAGGAAACCCAGGGTGCATGTCACGTTTGGCCACACAGTGACTTCAGTTCACTAGCACACTGCCACAAGCTGGTGGGGTACTGTTGGACTTGATAACCACTAAGAGCAAGTTAACATTGAAGATTGTAGTATGACAGCAGGAAAAACCATTCATAAGTGAAAAAGTGAGTCCAGAAATAGACCAGATATGTAAGAAAATGTAGTATATGAACATGTGACATTTTTAATCAGTTGGAGGGAAATGTACTGTTTAAAAAATGGTGTTGGGTATGGTCATATCCAATTTAGAAACATTTAAAGCTCATATCGCATAACTATATAAATTCCCAATAAATAAACATCTGGATATATTTAGATTGTGGTTATGATCTGAAGTGGTTTCTAACACCACGGGTCTGTGGGTGGTTTCCTGTGTGACAGGAAGTAAAGTATCCACAGGGAAGACCTATACAACTTATGGAAATGCCAACATTTGTAAGTGGAAAAGGGAGCGACCGCTCCTGTTAAGTGATGATTCAATGACTTTTTTCTTCTACATTTATTAGTTGACATTCTACTATCTTAGAAGACTTCCTCATCTTGCTTTTAAAATATTTTTTATTTTATTAGTCTCGGTAGGGACTTGTGGATTCTTATTTCATTTAATAAGTTAAAATCCATTACTGCCATTATTAATTTTGGTGCTTAAACTGCTCCAGGCTGAGCCAGTGAGAGTACCTTCAGGGTGGCTCCAAGTGACTTGTAGTGTTTCAGAACAATGAGTCACTGGCAGCGGTTTCAAAGCATGTACTTAGTGCATACTCTGAAGCAGCTGGAGAGTCTACTACCTAATGAGCATGCGTGTCTCACACAACTCACAGACACGTTCTGTCTTCCTCATTGCATCATTGCAAAGACATGAATCATTTTCTTTCCGTTCCCCATGATAATTCTGCTTCTCTTTTAACATCAAAGAGGTCCTGGCATGATGAGACTAATCGGTCCAAACAGCACCCTGGAATGACACAGAGGTCACAGGCAAATACTAGTGGCTGATTCAGGTGATGGGCCCTCTTCACAAACAAGAAAGTAGGAAAGATGGTTCTGAGAAAGGCCAGATTGGAAACTCTTAACATACCAGGAAAAAGTGATCTTACTTTTCTTTGTTTTAAAATCTTTAATCAGAAAAACACGACGATCTAATTCTAGACTAATATTTCTTTAGAAGAATAAATGGTCCAGGGCCTGGGCATAGTAGCTTCAGCAGACTGCCAAAGAGGACGGAGTGCAGATTCACTAAGCCTCGCTCTTCTAATATCTAAACTCTGCCCTTGGACACCATGGTCAACTCCTGCGGTATGTCCAGCTGCTGCTGCCCCTCTTGAGATGCCTCCTTTTGCTGCTGAGCCCCCTGCTCTATAACCACCATCTCCATTTACCTCCATGTTTTCACGCATGGAGACCCTCCTTCAGTGCAGGCCATTAGGACGCGTGGAGTGGGGTTGACGTCGCTCCACTGAACGGGGCCTCGTAATTCCAGTGAGGCACAGGTCGTGCTGTGGAAGATGCGTATGGCCTGGAGCACTCACAGAGCAGGACTTCACCCTTCCACCGGCAGCTGGGGAAATCATTCCCCTAACTTTCTCATCCTTGGACATTTTTGTGCCTTGATGTATTTCTGTACCACCTTAAAGCTACACTTCCCTGCCTTGAAAATTCAGTGTAATTGTTGCTGCCTTAAGATTCTGCCTTCAGTTCCTAGACAAATGCATCTGACCCACACCTGCCAGACGTACAACAAGGTCACACTGCTCCTCAAGTAAAATCAGTTTCCATTATCCACTTTCCTGTGTTACGGGCAAGTCTCTTAACACTATGGATCTAGGAAGAGGACAAAAAAGTAAGAACTGGAAGTTTGGAGGACTCGGTGGATATAAAAGCAGAGAGCACACAGTGCATGGCCCATGCATCACACCAGCTTTAGCCATGCAGCGTGCTGCCAGCTGCAACCTGCAAGTCTGCATTCAGACTGGCACTCGATGGAACACTGTCACCCACGAGCTGAATCCAGTGTGCCCCGATTCCGTGCCTACTGGCGACATGCCTCATTCCTGTTGTTTACCACCACTCAGCCATGCCTCCCTCTTTCCTTGATAGGAAAGTTTCAAATCCACACACATGGAGAGATCAGACGCATAGATGAGTGAGGTAGGTCCTTGATGTGACCGTGTGATGGGTGGAAAGAGGCAAATGGCAGACAGCACAGCCACATCTGAGAGCACACTGTGGAGCATGTGTCCCTCATCTCCACGGGGAAAGGGGGACCCGGTGCTTTCACTGCAAAGTGTGCCCGCTTGCATTGGTCCTTCCAAACGTCAGTTCTTCATTCATTTAGTCAGAAAGTATTTACTGGGCGTTTATTATGTGGGAGACACTGGTGAAGGTAACAGCAGGGACCAACGCACACTAAACTCTGCACGGATGAAGCGGACAATTTATACACACATATACACAGACACATGTATAACACCTAGAACTAACAGTGAATGTGAGAGAGGCGTTATGGTGTGTGATGGCTACATGCTGACCACATAAAGTTCAGTTATCAAAAGAATGGAGGACAAGCGCCCTGGCAGGTTTGGCTGAGTGGATTGCGTGCCAGCCTGTGAATGAAAGGGTCTCAGGTTCAATTTCCAGCCAGGGCACGTGCCTGGTTGCAGGCCAGGTCCCACATAGGGGGCACTCATGAGGCAACACCACATGGATGTTTCTCCCTCTCCCCCTCCTTTCCCCTCTCTCTAAAAAAATAAAATCTTAAAAAAAAAAAAGAATGGAGAAAAAGGAGAATACATAAAGTAGAAAAATTTTGCCAGTTGCCTATGGGTCTTAACTGTAGGTTCACATCTGATGCTGAAGGAGCAGGTGATGAAGTAACTAGAAAATTTCATTATTTCTGAAAGTAAAGAATCAACTGACAGTAGCCAAAAATTTGGGCTCATCGGGTATTACACAAAGACATTTATACAAAGACAACCAGGAGTACAAACACAAACCTTCCTAAATATCGAAAGACAGAGAGAGAGAATAAAACAAACAGTTAAAGAGTAGGCCTAGAGGTCACCACTTCCCATACACATACACCCAGTAAGCCAGTCTCTCCACATGACACACAGCAAAACCCCAGTGAAGCGTCTTCCCTCCTGTTTCCTCATCAGCAAGCTCTCCACCTGACAACAGCGTGCGTTTTTCCACTTTGACATAAAAAGACTTGACATTGTAATAGCCACCCTCAAAATATGAACATGGGATCAGACACAAAAAAGGAAAAAAGGGGCAGATGTGAGAACTGAGTAGTAGCGTATTGTATAAATTTCCATCTGAGAAGACACATCAGACGGGTGGGGAGGACACGAAAGTTGGCTGGACAGGGCTTGATGAGATTCAATGCACCGTAAACTCTAAAAAGAAAATGGTGCTTTCCCCTGATATTGGTGCATTTGACCTGAAAAACACAATTATTAACTTAGTCATAATAACTGATTTCCCAGTAGGAAAAACAACAAGGAGATAGCATCGTTAATGTGACACCAGCTAAGGAGACGTTCAAACTCAAGGCACCCCCTCGTGGAAGCCCCACGCACACCCACCCCATCCCTCCCGCTGACACCAGGGTCAGCTCTTGTTGGCTCCCGTATCTACCTGCTGCCACTCCGGCTGCTGCCGATCTCTGTTCCCAGACCATCTGCTGTCACCCCAACTACTGCATCTCTCGTGTCTGCCACCCCTCTCATGGTTCCAGCAGCTGTGGTTCCAACTGTGCCCACCCCAGCCCCACTTGCCATGGTCTATCCTCTATGGCTCCGGCTGCTGCCTCTGCCCAGTCTGTGGCCAGGTCTCCTGCCACGCCACTTACTATCACCCCTCCTGTGTCACCTCCACTTGCCCCACCCTCTGCTGCTGAGTCCCCTGTCCTGTGACTACCTTCGCTGTTTTTTTTTCTGTCTTCATAGATGTAACTCCCCTTTTGTGCCGACCATTAGTGCTCACAGGCGCACACTGCTCAGCTGAGCTGGGTGTCACGACTATGATGAGCCCATGGCAGGCCCGCCCCCTCTGCGAGCACGGCCCTCGGTCCGAGTCCAGCTCCTCCTGGACCTCTCCCTCTCCTCCAGGCCTGAACTTGCTGATAACATGCCAACTGTTGCCCTGACCAATTCTCCCCAAATTCTCCTTCTTCACTTTTGGGCACAAGATCATCCACCTCAAGGAAGTGAACTCTGATTTCAGTGTTTCTACATTACAGACTTTTACAGTCTCTCTCTCTGAATTGTCCAACAAAACTTCTCCTTCATAATTCTTATTGCCCCAATTTTCCTGTTATAGTTCTATGCCGAAATAAACCACCACTTTCCTGTATGGGAAATTCTGTGCGATGTCACTCTTTAAGATTTTCTGTGTGGTCTAAACAATCGTACTTTACCTGCGCTTTTCGGACAGAGAGTGTGGCTTTGTCAGTTTCCCCAGAGAGGCAGAGCGACCTTGGTCACAGCGTAGGTTTCATTGGCAGTTTCTTTAGCAATTAGAAGAAAAAAACAGATATTCTCAAGAAGTCATGGATGAAGTTCAGAGAAAACCTTTCCTGGGATGCAGTGAAGTTCCTTAGCAGTTCGATCCTTCCAGGACTTGAGTAGAAGCTGTGTGAGGTGGGACTGGAACACCCAGTCTGGGGGGAAAGGCGCCCCACTTCTTTCCTTTCTTTCTTACTGAATTTACTGGGGTGACCCTGGTTGACAGAATTATCCAGGTTTCTGGTGCACGAGTGTACGACACTCACCGGCACGCTGTGCTGTGTGCCCCACCTCTGATGCGACTCTAGAGCATCTGACCAGTAACTCATGACTTACAAGGTTGTTCTTTCCAGCTCACGAGAACATGCACCATCTCTGGCCCTGTGTCAGCACCAAGGATTGTTTCTTCTGCCTTTTACGTGGTTGTGGGGGAGAAGCAGGGGCGTCTTTCTCCGTCCTTGGATGGTTTCTTCGTATGCTGGGAGCGGCTCCCAGGCAGGGTTTCTGCAGATGTTCAGGGCTCTCTGTGCCCCTTCTTCCTCCCTGACTCTCTGCCCTGCGGATTCCAGCCGCCGTGGCATCCTTCATTCCAGCTCCGTCTCCTCCAGTCACGGCCATTACCAGACTCCCCCTGGCTCTCCCCACTGGTTCTCCCTCCTGGAGCCGCACCCCGGAAGCTGTCTTCATGCTCTAAACTCAGACAATTTGAGGGATCGCCTCACTTGTTTCCCTGCTCGAAGGCCCCAGTGTCCTGCCCTGCCTGACAGCCTCTGTCTAAAACCGCCATTTATCTCCGGGGCTGTTTGATTGTTCCAGGCGGGACGGCCAGTCCAGTCCCTGTTACTCCATCTGGGCAGGGCACACAAGACTCCTTTCCTTGGTTTCTCATCTCTTCCTTTGCTATTCTTCCATTATTTTTCAAAATAATGCAACATAAGCCAATATATTCTCTATATTTGTTTCCTTGATCTCTTCTGCCAGCTCTCGTCAAATCCCCCTGAGCACAGGGGGCGGGCGCCTGTTCTGACTCAGTCTCACTATCAGAGAACGCGTTCGAATTTTGAATTTTCGGCGGTCTGACAGGTGAACAGCAGCATCTCCTATTTTCATTTCATGCTAAAGAAAGATTTGCATTTTATTTTTTCAGCAGAGTTTTGGCCCTTTTTTTCCTAATCTAATTGTAGAAGTGCTTTATATGTTAAGGTCATTAACTCTTTGTCTTGGTATACATTGCAAGTTTTCCAAAAATTTTGGCATTTGTATTTTTTACTTTGTTACAGTGAGTTTCGTACTATGGTTTTATTTTTTTTTTAGTATAAATGATTGTCCTTTCACCTTCAGAATTTGATAGTGAATTGCGCTGCCATTGAAAAACGGAACTGAAAATTGTTAAATCATGCGTCCTCTTTAATGATGAGGTCTCTTGTGCCTCTGCTCTGTAAGTGGCCCCGGCTGACTCTCCTTGAAGCGTCTGTGGTGTTGGTAGGTTCATTGCCACCCACACTGCCCCCACCTAGACGGTCATTCACCTCCCACCCCCTTCTTCAGCCACCGCTGACTTTCTCCCCCCTTCCTGCCACCCCCATCTCCAGTCAAATAATGTTGACAAACCCTAGGTATTTGCTCACACCTTTCTGCCAACTTTCTGATGATATGATAGCTCCTCTCTCTGTGGAATTTCAAGGATACCCTTGAAGTCTCCTCGTTCGATCAGTGGTGTGTTATTTTCTTTACTCTCCTACGCACACCGTCTGGACAAGCCACCCATGCCATCCGAAGCCACACTACACCCTGTTAACCATGTCCCCACCATCTGAGTGCTCCTTCTTCTCTGCTCCGTCCGTCCAGGTGACCTGCAGTAGGTCAGGAGTGAGCACGTGCCTCATGTCTTCAGTAAGTTCCCCACTTACTCAATGAATGTCCACTCAGGGCAACTGCTAGGCACCATATTTACAAATATGAATGAGGCAGTGTCTGGCTTCATGGGGTATGAGGGACTTTAAAAAAGTATATAAACCAGTTAGTGATAAAGGCTGATATCCTAGCCCACAGGCATCTGCTGGAGCACAAAGAAGGTGAGGGTTCGTTTTGAATGTGGGAGATGTCGGGACAGATACTGGTCGCAGATGAGCCAGTGTCTGCCGACTTAAATGTCTGGGTATTTGAGTATGAGCAGGAGTCTGCCAGGCTGACACGGGGGAAGCATAGTTACACAATGAAACAGCATGCAAAATGACACGGGCTGTCGTTCTTCATACCTTCAGGAAAGAAAGAGACAATTGCACTTCCTGAAGGCTGTGTAATTCAAGTCTCCCTGAGCTCTAATTACCTCGTGTCTGAGGAATTAAGAAAAACCATTTCCACCTCATGGAGTCCTTCTGAAGTGTAAACAAAATAACAATTATAGAAAAAAATTCCTGACATGTAGTAGGCACTCAAAAATAGGAACTACTAGTATGATCTAATTGTATAAAGAAGTGTGTAGACTTAAATACATAATTGTTATTTCATTTAGTAATTACACAAGGCTGCAAATCAGTGACTTTCCACCACTGTACCCCAATACCTCACTATTTAGTCAGGGGCACTGACCTCTTTTCCCTTAGATTGTCAAGTAAAAAAAAAATGACAACAACCAACACAATAGCCATCCAAGATGAATGAGTCAAAATTATACCTATCTTATTTTGTTAGATCAGCAAAATACATATTTTTTGGCATGCTGCAAAATTTTAGTAGTTAGTTTTTGTGTGACGTGAGATGACAAAGGTTGGAAGCGGCTGCTCTGAGTAGTTGCCTATGTGTGGGTCTCGTTAATATTCTTAAGTGCCTGGGGGAGAGAGTAAAGCCTAATCCCTTCTACCCCAGACAGACCTTGCAGAGAAAGAAAAGCTCAGAATGTACAAAAATCTATTTCAATAACACTTCAATTATACACATTCCGTTTGGTATGTTCACCTACCAAAATAAGATAAAGAGACTCTGTTGTAATACCCTAACCTCTGAAGATCATGTCAATGGGAACTTAACAATTTTAAAAAGGATCCATCATGTCGATGTGTTTTTACTACTTAAAAGTAGTGATTTGGAGCGGCTGTATCAGTCCACATTCCCACCAGCAGTGAGTGAGGGTTTTCCTTTCTCTGTAGCATCTCCAACCTTGTTATTTTAGAGGATCTGATAAAGAGGGTGTGGTACACATACAATGGAATACTACTCAGCCGTAAAAAAGATGAAAGAGAAAATGTTGCTACTTGTGACAACATAGATGGACCTAGAGAATATTATGCCAAGTGAAATAAGTCAGACAAAGATAAAAAGCATATGATTTAACTCACATGTGGCATATATAACTGAAACACGGACAAAAGTATGGTAGTTGCCAGAGAGAGGAAGGCAAGGGAATCAGCAGGGGGCAGGGGCGGTAGAGAAGGCCAAACACTTGGTGATGGAAGATGATCTGACTTCGGGTGGCGGACACACAGTGCAATATACAGATCATGTATCATGGAAATGTACACTTGAAACCTAGTATGATCCTATTAACCTATGTAAGCCCAATGCATTTAACAGAAAATAAAAGTAGTGAATCACTGCACTATAACTGTTTCAAGTTAAATAGAATCAATAAGAAATAAGAGATAGGCCCTTTGCTAGGATCTGTTACAACACACCGAGAACCCAGGAAAACTAAGGGCATCACAGTGTTTCTCACTGCACACCAGCAGCTGCCCGCCCCCTTCTGAGATGGGCCTTCCACCCTATTTTACTACCAGCATTTGATATGACTTGCTCTTTGACAGCAGAGGAGATTTTACCTCCGTACAATCCATTCTCAACGTAGTATTCTAGAGTTAAAGAGAAAAATGAAAAATGAACATTTGTGAAGTCCAGTGAAACAGTGTCAGGTGATGGGCCTGCTTGAGAAGACGCATCAGACAAAGGAACGTGGGAGCCGACTCACCGGGCTTTAAGCTAACTGGATGGCTCATGATACGGGAGGAAAAGGAAGTAATGCGGTTCCTATAAATAGGGATATTGATCAGACAAACACAATTATCTAATTTACTAAAACTAACTGACTTGCAATTAGGATAAACAACAACAGAAATTCTGCACATGGTCACAGCAGCCCCGAGCAGGGTATAAAAGCAGCCGAGGGCAAGGAGAGATCATACACTTGAGAACCTCACTCTCCTGGAAACTCACCCAGAACCTCTACTCTCTGACACCATGGTCAACTCCTGTTGTGGATCCACCTGCTCTGGCCAGGGCTGTGGCCTGGGCTGCTGCCGCCCCAGCTGCTGCCAGACCACCTGCTGCAGGACCACCTGCTGCCGCCCCAGCTGCTGCATTTCTAGCTGCTGCCGCCCCTCTTGCTGTGGTTCCAGCTGCTGTGGCTCCAGCTGCTGCCGCCCCTGCTGCTGCCGCCCCATCTGATTCCTGCTGCCGCCCCTCTTGCTCTGTTCCAGCTGCTGCCGCCCCTCTTTTGCTCCACTCTGTGCTAGTCTGTTCAGTGCTGCCGCCCCTCTTGCTGTGGCTCCAGCTGCTGTGGCTCCAGCTGCTGCCGCCCCAGCTGCTGTATTTCTAGCTGCTGCCGCCCCTCTTGCTGTGGCTCCAGCTGCTGCTGCCGCCCCTGCTGCTGCCCCTCCTGCTGCTTCCGCCCAGTCTGTGGCCAGGTTTCCTGCCACACCAACTGCTACCGCCCCACCTGTGTCATCTCCACCTGCCCCCGCCCCATGTGCTGCGCCGTCCCTGACTGCTGAGTCTCTGCTTTGAACATACTACTTCCTCCTTTTCTCCCTCCCCACAGATGCGCACCTTTCTTTTCAAAAATATGTAACTGATCTTTTGGTTCTCATAGCAAACCCCAGTCCTACTAATTCTCTGTTCGCATTCTAACTTCTGTCCAAACTCTCTTCCTTCAAAATGAATTCATTCAGAATCCCCTAATAAACTAAGTTCGCCCAACATCCCTTCAGGACATCCATTCTTTATGCTTAAGGAATTTAATCGTCTCCATCACTTGTGGGGCCATGGAGTTTAACCCCTGTGACATCGAAATCCAATCAAGTCTTTTTCTTGTACTCCTTTGGAAAGATTTTCTTATAGCTTGTCATTTCTATGTACCAAAATAAATCTCTGTACTAATGCTGAAAATTGCATGTGATTGTTAGCTCTTGTTTTTAAAGGTGGGGCTAGGTGACTGCATCTCCTCTGCACCTTTTGAACAGAGAGCATGGGGCAGTCAACCCGCAACGGAGGTCAAATGACACTGGCCACCAGTTTTCTCTAAAAAATCTCCTCCATCTTAGCCAGATCAATGAATCATTTTCTAGTCTTTAGGGGAAAAATATTGGCAGAAGTCACATTGCATCCATGAATAGAATAAGGGAAAGTTTTACAAAGATTGAACACAATTCATGAGCTTTTGAAACTCTGACTTTCAGTGGTGGGGGGGAGATGGAGGCAACTGTACTTGAACAACAATAAAAAAATAAAAGAAAAAAAGAAGAAAAAAACTGACTTTCAGGGTTTTTTTTTACCAATAAAATCAGCTAATAAGTAAGTACATAAATAAATAAATGTTGGCTTCTCTCATGTGTAACTGTTATCCCTTTAGAATATTTCTCCCTCTTTTCTCCATTAGTCAAATGTTATATATTTTTAAAGGACCATTACATGTCCCTATGTCATCAAACAGCCTTCATTTACTTAACAAAGACTTTTCACTAGTGGCCTCTACCCCAGCCCTGTTCTGAGCGGACGGAACAAAGTCAATGCCATGGCTCACTGTCAGGGCACCTGCAATGCAACGGGGAAATGACGGAGGTAAATAATAGGACACAGTAGAGTGTGGTAAATTGGGAGCACAATGCAGACAAGAATTATATATGCATGTGGCAGTTTTTCAGAAACCACATCACTGAGGAGGAAGCATTTAGCTGGGGTTTTGACAGATGAATAGGAGTCTGCAGACCTGACAAGAAAGAAGAAACACTCTGGGAAGATCAAACAGCTTCAGCAAAGGCTTGCAAGTTTTATTCTTCACACGTTCCTCAGCTGCTCTAAGATTAAGACGAGCTAACTTTCTGTTTAATCTTGGACAAGTTTTTCCTTTTAACTTCTCCATGTTTCTTTTGCCTAATCCACTAAAAGAGTAAGAAGAATACACAGTACTTCACAGGGTTGCATTAGAGGTTAAAAACAAACAAGACAGTCAGCATAATGCCTGGTACATAGTGAATAAATAGTTCACAAATTACAGATACAAGTATGTTCTCCGCCTTTCTTGGAGGGTATATGGAACTTATTCACATATCATATGTTCTTAATTATTTAGTGAAAATAATTTCCATTCTTTTAATTGTTGCCAAACTGTGTTTTCCAGGCATGTCTTATTCAAGTACCGACAGGAGGCAGATGAGGGGTTACTTGTTATGCCCCCGTGGCATCTGGGAGAGCGTCTTGGACACGTGTGCGTGTTACATGCTGTGGAATCAGCCCCAGCTCCTGGCAACCCTGCAGATGAGCCCCATCCACACCGTCCTGTCCTCACCAGCCCTCTCTGCTCCCGTGACTCACGTCTGGGGCTTCTTATTTGGAGTCAATCCATCTCACGTTCAGTCTTCCTCTTTTCCGGCTGCCTCCCATTTTCCCAGCATCACTGTCTGTTCCAAAGAACCTGCCTTCTCACCGTGTGCATGAAGTAAGATAGTAGCTTCCGTTTTGTTCTGGATACATGGTACTGAAAGCCTAATACTCTTAAATATTGTTTATACATAACAAATGCTTTTGTGATGACATATCCATTTTGCAGGTTTAGCAGTCAAGAGAGAAATTAAATTTTTTCCACTGTGAATGCCTATCTTGAAAGACACGCAGCAAAAACGGTTTTTACTATTTACAAGGAGCGCGTCAGTGCTGAGTACCCCAGCTGGAGACCGTGAAATAAGATGGGACAGAGAGTCCGAGACAGCCTTGGGGCCCAGCTCTCTCCCTGACCACTTGAGACGTCCACACAGGATCAGCCAAACTCATCATGGACGGCACCGCCTCCTCCCCAAACGGTCATCCCCATTCTTTCTAGCATTTCCCCTGACCAGCGCGTATTCCCCTCATCTTCGACAACAAAAGATACATGAGCATCGTGAGGACCACTCCCCGTGATTTTCACAAAACTGTGTACCGGCAGGAGGAAATGTCACATTCAAAGACAAAATGTCAGAGTCCTGTGACAAGTGCCTTGTAAAAGACACTGATCGGCCAGAAGCACAGGTGACACCCACTGAGGAAGAAATGTGATACGTCTTTCCACTGGAAACACAGGAGCTCCCTGGGAAAAGGAAATGTGCTCTTTTATCCATTTTGGAGAACTTAACTAGAAACACACAATTACGTAATTAAATAATTAAGTTTTCTAGTAGGGTAAATAATAACGAGGAAATAGTGACACAGTGATAGCTCTTCAGCAGGGCGTCAAGGGAGGTGTGGACCAAGGAGGCTCTCAAACTCAAGAACTTCAATCTCCTGGAAACTCACCCAGAACCTCCACCCTCTGACACCATGGTCAATTCTTGTGGCTCCGTCTGCTCTGACCAGGGCTGTGGCCAAGGCTGCTGCCAGCCCCCTGCTGCAGGACCACCTGCTGCTGCCCCAGCTGCTGTGGCTCCAGCTGCTGCCACCCCAGCTGCTGCCCCTTCTGCTGCCTCTGCCCAGTCTGTGGCCAGAAATCCTGCCACACCAACTGCTACCGCCCCACCTGTGTCACCTCCACCTGCCCCCGCCCCATGTGCTATGCCTCCTCTTGCTGCTGAGTCTCCTCTGTAACCTATTTACACTTGTCCCCAAAATGTAAACACTTCTGGTGATGACTCTTAGGACACATGGAATCTAGGTGACGTCATTCAGTGGACTGGGCTTCATGATTCCAATGAGCTCACTGTCCCACTAACTCTGTGAGCACATTCTAGTTCATTTAAAGCTTTCCCCTTTGCTACCTTTTCTTTTCGATGCTAACCAACTATGTATTAATTTGCAATCCACCCACAAAGAAACTGCCCAGGTCCTCTAAACTTCTCATTCTCCCTCACCGTCTTGGCTCTAGATTATCCTTCCAACAAGGTGGACACTGTCTGCAGCCCCCAAGTGACACTGATGTGACAACCTCCACCCTGCAGTTCAGTTATACCCTGTGTTTTCTCCTAGAGTAAATTTGTTATGTTTTGTTGTTTCTCTGCCCTTTAATAAAATTTTCTGAACATAAGAATTCATGAGCATCACTCTCTATTGTCTTTATGATCATTTTACTCGGTAACATGACCTTTCTATACCTCAACAGGTATAGAAAGAATAACTGATGTTGAACTCATTTTGAAAATAAGCACTATATCAAACATAGATAATTTAAGATATTAGATCAAAAGTGCATGTATGTGTACATGTATGTGGTACACTATCCTAAATTAGGACAGATTTAATTCATTCTTTGGCTCTTATTTAAAACGCATCATACCCCCTTAATAGCATTCGCCCTATTTTGCAGAAAAGAGTAAACCCAATTTTCTCAGTGCATGCCAAAGAAAGAAGGAAAATCTCCTGTAAAGAATTTATACATACTTAATTCCTTTCATTTAAAAAATGTTTTTTTCAGAATTTATAGCTACAAACTGGGTTAAACATTATTTCTCATTGAGTTCTACCAAGGATAAATGCATATTTCATTGTCTTTTTTTAAAATCCCTTGTACTGGGCTTTGATTGGCATGCAAAAAGCTATATATATTTAATGAATACAACTCGTTGAGTTATATTTCATTGTATTTTTAAGGAAATATGCTTCAGATGGATGGTGTTAAGTTTCTCAGGGTGTGGTTTCTCAGGGTTTTCCTTGTAATTTAAGCATCTCCTCAGTTAACTTTCCAACACATATTGACCCTGAGAGAATGGGATTTCTTTTCAAGGATTTTTTAGTGGGAATTAATTTGTAGCTTTAAGTAGTTCTTAGCTGAGGTTCCCAATGACTTTGTGAACATGATGGTACTGAAGTGAGAATTCTACATAGGAGACAAAACCTACACAGTAAGAAAGCAACGCCAAAATTTGCTAACCCCTCACTCAGAATTTGAAATTCCAACAGCTATACATAGTTTCAGAAACTGTTTTCCAAAATAATGTTCTGTACCTGTCTATAAAAATATTTAAACAAAACATTTCCAAGGGAAAGCAATATCACAGCATCACACATTCTCAGCCATTTAAATATTTCCTCTGCTGGCCACCGCCACAAGACGAGCGTCACTGGAGGGAGTTCATGTGAAGGGGACACCCCCATCACAATCTCTGCAAAGGCAACTGCACATGTGGAGAATGAAATTGAATCTACAAAGACTGTCTCAGTTGTCCGTTGCTGTATAACAACCACCCCCAAACTTAGTAGCTCAAAACAATAGTGATTCCTGGTTTCTCACAATTCGGTGCATTGAGTGGGCACCCTTTTGATTTTTGCCTGGTCCCACTCATACTCCTACATTTGTCTCAAAGTTCAGCTGGGGCTGAAGTGTCCAAGATGGCTTCACTTATGTCTGGTAGTCGGTGCTGCCTACCTCCTGGGGCACCTTGGTTCTTCTCTACATGGTCTCTTATTCTCTGATAGGCTCTGTTGGGCTTCTTTATATAATTGTAGAAATGTTCCAAGAGAGAAAAAGTTAAGAGTCAAGGCTTCTTGGGGCTTAAATTGCAGCACTCACACAACTCATCCACCATGTTCTTCTGGTCAAAATAAGTCGTAAGCCCAAACCAGACACAAAGAGTAGAGAAATAGAATCTAGGTCTTGATGGGAAGAGCTACAAGACACTGCTAGCCAGTGAGGGGCTACATCAGAATGGGGAAGTTCTGCTAAGCCAACATCAGCCTCTATATATAAACCGTCAGAGTGGGATTTCATATTAGTTTAGTATCTGTGTTGATGAAGTCCACCACTAATTTTTCCCAAGAGAAGATTTCACCTGTTTATTAGTCATTCAAGTAAGTGGTACTTATCGTAGGCAATGAAATAGCATCTCTAATGAAATATTTGATTAAATCAATAGCGCCTTTCATAAAATTGGTATTTTTCTTTTGAACATCTAATTAAATATAAACCAATAGAGACCAATAGCATGAGTTTCTTACAGAGAAATCAGGCAGTTCTTATTTAATCAATGACATTTCTTGGTTGACCAGAAAGAGAAGAAGGATGAGGAGTAAAAGTAACCCCATAAATGGAGACCCAGTGAACATAATCTAATTTGACTGTCTAGAAGTCTTTACCAAACTCCACAACAATGAGATTATTAAAATAACTAATGTACTCCTCTGGAAGATTAGATCATTCTTTGTTAATATTTACCCTTTCCCCCTCCACTCCCTGGAAGAAGCACCCCCTCTCACTCTTCCACCCTGTGCTTTGAACTTCACCATGTGACTTGCTTTGGCCAATGGGACATTAGAGGGCGTGACCCAAGCAAAGGCCTGAGACACGTTAGCAGGACTGGGATTGCTCCCTTGTGCTTGTACTGTCAGTAGCAGGGTTTTCAGCTAAAACACAGGGCACAGCTCATTGAGCTGGAATTTCAGATAAACAATGAATAAATTTTTATGTAAGTATGCCCAAATGCATACTCAAATGTACTAAAAAATTTTTGCTGTTGATTTGAAATCAACATTTAACTGAGTTGCGTGTATTTTTATTTGCTAAATCTGGCAACTCTAATTCAGCAGAAAGCCCCAAACCAACCCATAGCCGGCAGGCAAGCCCAGCCTCAAACAGCCAAAACCCAATGACCTGCAGGCACATGACCGAGAAATAAATACTTGTTGCTGTACATTATGAGAGTTTGCGGTTGCTTGTTATGCAGCAATAGCTGACTAATTCAACTGTGGCAACAATGAGAAACTAGCTTAATACATCAATCAGTATGAAAAGATTAAGCAGACAGTTTTCTCTAAAGAAAATAAAAACAAAGGAGCGGCCACATGTTTGGGGCAGGGTTGGTTTTATTTTAATTAACTTTCTGAAGGACATAGGTTAATAAGCCCCTGGGCTTATAAATAAAATTAAGCTTTTATAAATAATACAAAGTCCTATCCTGTTAAATTGAAGGAGAACCCCATTTGTTTTTGTAGGCATGTTTGTTAAAACACAAGCTTACAGGTCAGACTTGCTTAGACTGAATCCAGGCCTTGTGATTTGCAAGCTTGGGCAAGTTGGTTAACCTTGTGAAGCTTCAGCTTCTTTGTCTACAGAGTGAGGATAAAAAATACCTAACTCAATTGATTGTCATGATGATTAATAAGATAGGTAAACATACCTATCACAGTCCCTGGGACACACCAAAATACTCCCTAAAGCATGACTTAAAGTTCTTACATAGGTGGGAGGAAAAGTGGGAGATGACATACAACATCAGCAAACAAAACAGTACAGCATTATCTGTTCTTAGAGGAAAATGGGTATCAGCTTCCAGTAGGGGCCTAGTGGGAAAAGAAAAGAAAATTCCTCATAAAACTATGAAATCAAATACTAGTTCAAGGCCAAAGATGTTCATAGAATATTGGTCATAAATAAAAAGGCTATTAGTAAAGAGTTATTTAGTCTATACAATAAAAATCAACTAATATTGTAAGCAAAGAGAAAATCTTGACATGAGGAATACAGAGAGTGAATTTGGTGTAACTCGCATCTGTGATATCCTCCACGGTGTCATTGAAGCAAAAACAGAATGAATTCCTCCATGAGAACAACCAAAGGCCTCCCCCGTGAAGAGCAGGGGGTAATTTTAGGACAAATGACTATTTAAAAGCATTTGATTGGTGCTTTGCAAGCTCTTGGCCTTCCTTTTCTCATTGGGTTCATAGGAAGTAAGTGAGATTGACTGGATGGATTTCTTTATTTTATTCAAATCCGAAGGAAAGTGTTCTACCTCACCAGTAAGAAGTAATTTATGGAACTCACCATAAAGGCAAGATACAGGATGAAGGTACAAATAAATAACAACAGGTGGAATTAGGCAAGTGCATGCCTCCCTCACAGTGCCCTGATGAGCCCCCAAGGGGAGCCAGACCACCCTGTGAGACCAACACCCAGAAAAGGAGGAGCCCTTGACATCCTCACTGCCCCTTGCTCAGCTCTGTTGACCCTCAGAGAGGAACCTCTGTGCCCGCCAGAGCTCAGGTCTGACCCCTCATGGAAGTCCCACAGCCCTTTCGGATGGTCTGTCATGGGGTGAAACACAGAGGCTGCTCACTGAGGAATGAGGAGACCTGGATGCCAGACCTCACTGTGTGACGACGGTGAACACACATGACCCTCCTGTAAAATGAAGGACAGGCTTACATACCCTCTACAGCAGCAGTCCCCAACATTTTTGCCACCAGGAACCAGTTTTGTGGAAGACAATTTTTCCGTGACCAGCTGGGGTCAGGGGATGATTTCAGGATGATTTAAGCACGTTACATTCAAGCTCACCTCCTGCTGTGCAGCCTGGATGTTGGGGACCCCTGCTCTATAGTCCCTGGATTCCACACATGGGATGACTGACCCCGAATGAATTACAGAGACAGAAATTGCAACCAATTTTTGCAACCAGGGTAGATGTTGAGTGTGGCTGGGAAGGAGGAGGAGGGCATTCAGGTGAATGCGGAGACATTAGGATCAAGGCAGGACAGGACAGGCCCTATTGTGGGGGGACCCCACCAGGGTGGCAGGGATCCAGGGCGCCAGGGGGTCCCTCCTCCATGAACCTGCCTTTCGGAGAGCAGAGGGAGACGTCTGAGAAGCAGAAGACTGTTGAAGTGCACTGAGCGCTGCGACCCACCTCTTCCTGTCACGTGCCCGCGTGTGAAGGAGGCCAGGCGCTGTCTGGTGGTAATAGCTACAGCCTTTGAAGTCCATGAGTAAAACACTAACTTCAGGGCCACGGGGCAGAGTGACTCGATCCCACGCTAGCTTAGAAAACACATTCTTTTCTCTTGAGTTAGAAATGTTTAAAGGGAAAGTCATCAGAATCCAATCCAACATCTAGATTCAGTGAGAATAAACAATACAAAAAAAAAAGAAAAAATATTTGTGGTGTGTGTGCATGTATATGTATGAGGTGAGGGGTTACCAAAAACATCATTAGTCAATGCTAAATCCTTACTTAATTGGCCAGGAAATTAACTAGGTGGTGACCCAGTGCTTGGGGGTCATCAGCACCTGGCCAGGGTATATAAAGGACCCCAACACAAGGAACACATTCACACCTGAGAACACCCAGCTCCTCTCACCAGTCTCGCCCAGCCCAGACCCAGACGCCACCATGACCGGATCCTGCTGCGGCTCCACCTGCTCCTCAATCTGTGGGGGAGGCTGCTGCCAGCCCTGCTGCCAGCCCTGCTGCCAGCCCTGCTGCTGCCGGGACCCCTGCTGCTGCCGCCCCTGCAGCTGCCAGACCACAGTGTGCCGCCCTGTGACCTGTGTGCCCCGCTGTACACGCCCCATCTGTGAGCCCTGCCGCCGCCCCATCTGCTGTGACCCCTGTGGCCTGCAGGAGGGCTGCTGCCGCCCCATCGCCTGCTGCCCCACGTCCTGCACGGCCGTGGTCTGCCGCCCCTGCTGCTGGGCCTCCACCTGCTGCCAGCCCATCTGTGTGCAGGCGCCCTGCTGCCGGCCCCCCTGCTGCCAGCCTGCCCCCTGCCGCAGCACCTGCAGGACCTCCCCCTGCTGCTGCTGCTGAGACCCCAGGTCCCCACAGACCAATACATTGGAGCCCAAGCACCTGTTCTGCATTTTAATCAAGCTGAAAGAAAAACACATTTCTTTTCCAGAAAGTGACAATAGTCATTTTTTTATCCTACTATTTGGATATACAAGCAGATCTCCATCTCCATCTTAGGCCAGATTCACAGGTGTTCCCATTAGCAGAACTCACCATGAAGGGCAAGCCCACCTCTAAAAGTCCCGGGGGTGAACTTGGCAACCCCCTCCTGAACTCTGGAGGCCGCTCAATCCTCCCCATCATCATTTATAATGTGCTGCTCACTTGTTTTCAATAAACAAATTTTTCCTGTAAGCCTTCCTGCTACCTGATTCATTTTTTAGTGCAGGCATATGAGTGTGCGCTGATGAGCAGACAAAGAACAGGAAGGAGAATGAAGAAGAAGAGGGAAAAAGACGGAGAGGATGAAGAGGACAGAAGAGGGAAGGAGAAAAAGGTGCTAGGGCTCCTGGACTGAGTCTTGAACGGTGGCACAGAACAGCCAGGCGAGTCCTCGGGCTGCTCACATGGGCAGATCTATGCACACCAGGTCCTCCACGGTGCACGTAGACCTGGGTTCGTACCCTGCCCGTACCTCCAGGTTCATGTCTTAACTCTTTGCACTCAGTTTCACTTCCAGCATCACTAAACTTCTCCCAGGAGCTGACACATGCCATGCAGTTCCATTGGCCTTTGCTTTTGTCATGTCCTTTCATTTTTCTGGAATGTACTTTCACCTTCCCCTTCCCTCCACCTCTTCACCTACCTCTGAGTCATTTCCAAGTTCAACTCAGTCACCTCCAGTAGTGCTGTCCTAACCCGTCACCACACACACACACACACACACACACACACACACACACAAACATACACACACTGGCTTGGTTAGGTGTGCTAACATATGCCAACAGCATCCTGCGGTACTGTGCTTATCCCCCTGCCCATAAGGCGTTGTACTGAGATGATCTATTTCTCTTCCTCCAATGATGAACCAGTTCATTCATTCTAGCTCTCAGTACTGAGCTCAATGTTTAGAACAGAGTTGGTAATTAATTTCTATTTGTTGACTCAAACTACATTAGATGGGGATTGTCTCTAGGACAAGAATTCTAAAAGGTAGATATTTACTTAGAGCAAAAACTTCAGCATCTAGTACAACTTAACTTCTCTCACCCTTAGGTTTTCTCATCTGCAAAATGGGAAAACTAATATTCATCCATGCAGATTGCTGGGAAAGTGAGATGACTTTATGTATGTTGAATGCCTGGCACCTAGGAAGCACCAAGCACCATTCATTTATATTCCTTGTTGTACATCTGAGCATCACTGTATCGAACAGGCTCAAAAGATGTGCTATTTATTACATACCATGTCACTGAGAGTGGGAAAGTGTTCAGCAAAGCACCCCCCCCTTTTTTTTTGGTTTTTCAGGATAGTTCACATCCAGTAGCAGAAACAAATTTTCTAATAAATATACTAAAGAAGGTCAAAAACCTCATCATCAGATTGAGGCTGTCTTATAATGAATGGGCTCTTTAAAGCTGATCTACAAGTCCACAGGGTGAGTCCTAGATTACAGGGTTTACGAGTAGGGGTTTAGCACTAGGAGCCAAGAAGAGCTGGGGAACACGCGTGCATCTGATGGACGTTGCCTCTCATCCTGAACCACCCAAAGGAACTGAACAGCTCAAGGCTGTGAGAGACTTCAGAAGATGACCTGGTTTAGCCTCATCTGGCTTTAGGCAGATGAATATCGAAGCCACTTAGAAGAGATAGTTCCTTTTTAAATCCCAGAAATAAACCCCACTGGTTTCCTGATTATCTAGAGTTTTCTGTCTTTTCCAGCTGAAATATTTTCTCTTCTCAATTAATGACAGCCATCTCTTTTTGTCTTCCAAGTTGGTACAGATGTTCTCGTACACGTGGCCCATGGAGATTCTTGCCATTTCACAGACAAGGTCACTGGGGCTGGCCGAGGGCAGCCCTTGCTCTAAGTCACGCAGTTGCTGAGTGGTGGAGAAAGGATCTAGGTCCTTCTTGGTCTTTCCCTTCCTCCTCCTCCTGTTAATCTTCCCCATCCCCATTTCTGACTCTTAGGATCGGAGGATATTTAAAAGATTATTTTGGAGACTAGGGAATGCATATTCTGTTTGCAGGATTTTGAAAATTTCCTAACATGCAGGGCCCCCCCAGACTGGTTTCTAACAACAACAAAAACTTGCAAAGCTGTTAAGACGAGAGCATGGTCTGAGCATGGCCAGCACACAGTCATTCACACTACAGTCTTTTTCAATCTAACCACAAAAATCCTACATTTTATCACCAGCATGGTCAGCATTTGCTTGCTCCCATTCTGGTAATTGCACTCTTGCAGAACCTGCAATTTGAATGATGTCACCCAAAAAGCCCCCGTGATGAAGACCAGGGACACATCCGTTGTCTTAGGTCCCTCAGTGTGCTGCAGCAATGGAAACCATGCAGCACAGAGCCACCACACAAGGGAACAGAAAAGGTTTCTGCTGGAATTTGAGAAATAGTGGACTTAGGTGAAATCACATAAAACAGTGTTTTGATAGACTCAAAGCAAACCAGGGCTTTGTGCAAAAGAATTAACATCAGGACTGGCCTGTGAAAAGCACTGAGGTCCCCCTTTCTTGGGAAACTGAAGAGCTGAGATGAAGGCAAATCTCACATCTGAAAATCTCTTACCTGAAACTCTGCCTGTGGGTTGGATATTGGGGCTGCTTATCTGGGTTAGGGTGACAATGACCCTGGCCAGGCCACAGTGGGTGGGATGCTCCCTTCTTACTGAGGTGACTCCAGACAGCAGTTTGACAGTCTGTAAGTTGAAAATACAGGCTCTCTTAGTACCATGTCTTTTTGTTTAAAGTGAATGAAATAACATATATTCCTATTCCTAGTGTTTGGATCTCTGTACATGTTCTAAGCCAAATAACAATATGTGAAACCATAAATCAAGCAAGTTCTTCATTTATCTCACTAAATGGGGCAGAATGTGTGATAACTGCTGCTACACATTCACCACTTTGACGTGACTCAGAGCTGAGAAAAGGCTCGGAGTCCACCATCGCTCAGCGTTTATTCTCAGCAGGAGGCCTGTGGCACGTTAACCGTCTGACACTCTTTCGTCTGTGGGACTCAGACACCGTTTCACAAATCTGGCTTCCAAAAACTGAGACAGCAAAACGATCCACGAAGGCCAAGGACCTCGAGGACTAGGACCCTGGGGGACCAAAGAGTGTATTTAAAACTGATCACACCAAACAAAACATACTCCGGAGACACATTTGGTCTCACCGTCATCAGTGACATTTGGACAATGTTCTCTTCAACCAACCTTTCAATTTGTAAATTTACTTTCAGTCCCCCCATTTTTCCAGCTGAGGCTAAAAAAGACAAAGCCATTTTATGAGTCCTCCGTTCACTTAATTCCCCTTGCCTTTTTCAGAAGCCCAACTTCACCCTTCACAAGCAATCAAAACAACAAATCTAAGCATCTGTAGGGGACCGGTTTGTCTTGGCCTAGCAAATGTGACTCAGCTTTGCATGGAAAACCTACAGAACCAAAGTGGTGGGCAGGAGTCAGACCTTCAAACCGAGTTTTCCTGTGGGAATCAGGCCTAGAAAATGCATACAGACTGTTATGCTTGCTCTTGCTAAAACTCCCTCACCCTGGTCTAAAACAACAAATACGTATTGTCTGTCTTCAAGGTAATTTCCAAGGCATGTCTGAGTTTTCCCAAAGACAGAGCTAATCAGCTCATTGCCATTCCCCTCTGCATGTTATTTTCATTTTCTTGATTGTACCTAAAATGTAGACAATAATATTCTATGTAATAGATAATAAATCTTTCTCTGATGTAAGACCCCAGGAAAACAGTAAAAGCCTGTCTAGGCGAGGGTTGAGGTGCTCCCCTCTTGAGGGGGTGGCCAAGGCACCCATAGGCACTCTCCCCTTGAGAGAGTCGTTGTGTCTGCTCCCTTTTTCCACATAGGACTGTTGTCACCTATGCATCTATTCTTGTCATCAGCCACAACAGGTGGACTCTGCTAGACAGGGTCCACCGCAAGCATCTACTCCAGAAATGTAATTGATTTCTTTACAAATATTTTCAATATACTTTGCAGAACTCAATACACGGACTTATATCACACCTACAAAGCAGGAAATGCCCCAATTCAAATTTTATTCCTAAGACCCTGGGAGGATCATTCAAAAAGGCACAGCAATATCAGTAAAATCCACATTTAGTGTGGCCTTAGTGTCCCATGAAAATTTCTTCTCCTTCCATTGCTTTATATGCCTTTGTCCTGACTTCCTAAATTTGTAATTACTGCGATCAGAAACCACTTAAAATGGTTTTTCTTTCTCTTCCCTCTCCATCTCCAACAGCACAGCACTATTTACATAGCAAGTGTCTCATTACCCATGAGCAATAAGCCAACGCTAATGGCCTATAACAGCAGGTGGTTTGGGTGGCTATTTCCACATCAACAAGGGGAGGCAACATGTAGTTTCCCAGAAACACTGCACCATTCTTCTCATAGCAGACTGGGTGCACGTCTTTTATGAGCCATTTTAGTTTTGTTTTGTCCTGTTTTAGAAATTACTGATTCATCACAAGAAATCAGCCTGTGAACATTATGGTCTCACACTCAGTGATGGACAGTGGACAAAGGGGAAAGCATGAGGGAGGCAATACTGGACACTACTGGATATTTCAAACTTTCATCTTGTCACATGGTCTGGAAAACCAGCTATTCAATGAGTAATTTCTCAGAAGATATAAATCATCAGGGATTCATTTCAAGGGAAAAGCAGGAAGAAAGGAAGGCATCCTATAGTGATGTTGGAATGGCTGCCTCAGCCACTGAATCCACCAATCCTGAGTTCTCGTGTCAATGGGCAACCACAACTTTAGGAAATGACCTTGTGTCCTAGGGGTCATCAGCACCTGGCCAGGGTATATAAAGGACCCCAACACAAGGAACACATTCGCCCCTGAGAACACCCAGCTCCTCTCACCAGTCCCGCCCAGCCCAGACCCAGACGCCACCATGACCGGCTCCTGCTGCGGCTCCACCTGCTCCTCAGTCTGTGGGGGAGGCTGCTGCCAGCCCTGCTGCTGCAGGGACCCCTGCTGCTGCCGCCCCTGCAGCTGCCAGACCACAGTGTGCCGCCCTGTGACCTGTGTGCCCCGCTGTACACGCCCCATCTGTGAGCCCTGCCGCCGCCCCATCTGCTGTGACCCCTGTGGCCTGCAGGAGGGCTGCTGCCGCCCCATCGCCTGCTGCCCCACGTCCTGCACGGCCGTGTTCTGTCGCCACCGGATCTGCTGTGACCCCTGTGGCCTGCAGGAGGGCTGCTGCTGCCCCATCACCTGCTGCCCCACGTCCTGCACGGCCGTGGTCTGCCGCCCCTGCTGCTGGGCCTCCACCTGCTGCCAGCCCATCTGTGTGCAGGCGCCCTGCTGCCGGCCCCCCTGCTGCCAGCCTGCCCCCTGCCGCAGCACCTGCAGGACCTCCCCCTGCTGCTGCTGCTGAGCAGCCCAATAGGACACATTCAGGGTGTTCATAAATGGAAAAACTCTTCCCACCCCTGATAAATCAGATGAGAGATAACACCTTTGCAACCTCCTTGCTCTTCAAACTAACTCAGCAGTGACCGTCTATTCATTTCCACATAATTATGCAGCTATCTGGCCCTCTTTAATAATCTTTAGAAAAATTCCAGTTTTCATCATGTGAGTTCTTGGCTTGAATAAAATGAGTGAACAAAGACCAAAATCCCTCTTGAGTGGCACTCCAGGCCACTGGCTCAGCATCCCTCCTCTACTGCTTCAAGATGGGGTATTTTTCCCAAACAAGGTTACACTCATGCTGGCATTCTGCACGGTAAAATAATAAAATTATATTTCTGGGAAGCAAATCTGTTTCTCTTTACTGCTTATTAACCATAATCTTCAAAAACGTATAATTAGCTTGAGTTATGGTATGCAGAATCAAAAGAACCAAAGGACAAAGGATTCTCCCTGACCATTTTTCAGCCTTAGGAACAATTCCGGTGAAAAAAATCAATCATTTTAATAGCAGTTCAAATAATTCAGAACACCTCTGACTAAGTACTGTCATATTTCAAGCTGCAGGTTTTGTGGTGATGCCGAGGGGTGCAGAGCCTTCAGCGGGTCTCTCTGTAATTGTGAGCAACTGGTGAATCATCGGCCCACTTGACAAGGGGGAAGAGCCCATGTCTTTCCTGAATTGGAAAAGTGCTGGGTGACTCATGTCAGTTGGTCCCTGGGAATCCCTAATGACTGAACACCTGTGCTGGAAGAACCGCCTTCCAGCTTTTTCCATGGCTCCGACCAGCACCATCACGGCCAGTTCGAATTCCAGTGGGGTCACTGCTGCTGAGCTGATGGAGAGAAATGTACTTTGGCTGGAACCACTCCGATTTCAAACTCTAAATAATTTTCCCATTAAACAACGTTAATGCACCCAAGATAGTGATAACATAAATGCACACTGGATGCGTTGTTGTTGTTAAACACTTTTAGGCTGGCCAGGAAATGAACTATTATTGTTTTCCTGAGAAACATGTAGCTAGTTCCCAACGTCCAATCTGTAATGGTTTTGTGGGACATGCTGCCTGTATTCCTGGGCACATCTACCTGCCCAGCGAGGGCGGGCACGCAGGACCGGCTTGGGGAAGGTCTGGATCTGAACTGACTTTGCTCACTACTAGATTCCCACTGAGCTGCACACTATTCAACACATAGCGTATAATCAGAAACTACTTGTTGAAGCATCGAATAAGCTCTAAGGGTTGGAGGAGACAGACTCCACCCCACCTACAACCATGCTGGACACATGCATTCTTCTAATAAAACAATGAGCCTGACAAGGCTTGTCAGCTTTATTGTAAGAAAACAATAAAACTGACAAGCTTAGTCTTGTCAGTACATGTACAGTGGTGTTTTCTCTTTACTGAGAGTTTAGCAGTTTACCAATGGATAGGCTCGCCTGTCCAATTTCCTTCTGCGTATTCTTGACCAGCATTTTAAAACATGTCTCATTTCATCTGTTTTTCTTCATCCCAGAATTTTTCTTATTAGCCTTCTAGAGACTTCCTCATCTTTCAGTATTTTCTCAGACACAGACCGTTTTGTTTTCTCCCAGGCTCACCGTTGTTACTGGGTCGCCTGTGCCTCCGCAGTAACTCCGCGCCCCGGTTAGCCACGGTGGCTGTGCGGATCGGGTAGGCTGCAAGGACCGTGCCAGCAGGCGGGGCAAGAGGAAGGCCTGAAGGGAGCCTTCAACTACAGACCTAGAGCAGGCTTCGCTGGAGAGCCAAGGGTCAGGACCGAGCGAATCCAGAGAGGCAGAAGCTACCAAATCGCTGAGTGACGGGGTTCTCCTCAGGCTCTGAGAGTGTGAAATGACTGGATATCAGAGCTGGTTCCGGGGGCAGGAAGAAACGCCAGCACAGCACGGGGGGGCGGGGGGGGGGACAGTGGGGCGAGAGGCACCAGGGTGAGAATGGAGGGAGTCTAGAGACCACCTCCGGCTGGGGTCACCACCCGGGGCTTTGTCATGCTGGCAGACGGCCACCTTCACATAGGTCGTGGCTTTGTTCACAGTGCCCCAGGGCCAACCAGTTATGTCCAACGTTATCATCTATACTACCTCCTGATGGCATGTTCCAGAGTTTTGGGAAGGCCGTGGGGGAGGTAATTCTTCCAATTCCTGAGGATACTGGTAAGACATAGAGTCCTGTCAGGTGACTCTGAGAATTAGCCATTTCACAAAGAACAACTATTAAAAAATAAATTCACTGTTAAAATTCCCCAAATAAAACAGACATTACTTAGCGACAAGGAATGTGACACCCACCACTCCAATCTTCAGCTTCTTGGGCTGACAAATAAATGTTTCTACAGACGTTTTTGGAATAATTATTGGTTCCGATGCTGCAGAGTGTATGACTTCAGGCAAGTCTCTTATCTGGTTCCTTGTGTATAAAATGAGGACGACAATAACACCTACCTCATAAGACTGTTACAAAAGAATAAATTTATTTATTTTGCATAATGCTTGGAACAGAATTAGAACTCAGTGATACTGGCTATCATGAAGATTATAAATAATGAAATTCACCTTGCTATGAAAAAATTTAATTATGACAATTAATGAGCAGGTAATCTACGCCCCCCCCCCCAAAAAAAAAGCCAAATTTGTAATGGAATGGTGGTTACCATAGACTGGGTTTGGGAGAAAAAAGCAGATAATTGTTTAAAAATAAAGCACACTGGTGGTAGCCAGGAGCCAGAGAGAGGCAGTCAGGGACAGATGCTGTGTAATGGGTACAGAGTTTCAGGTGTGCAAGAGAAAAGGGTGCTGGACATGGAGGGCGCTAACGATTGCACAATACTAGGAATGTATTTAATGCCAATGAACTGCATACATAAAAATGGTTAAGATAGTAAATTTTATGTTCTGTGTACTTTTCCAACATTTTTAAAATGAGAACAACAACAAAAAGGAATACCGATGGTAGAGCTCTACTAAGACGCAATCCCAAAGCTCCAAAAAGTACAGTGAAAAATTCTTCTTTTACTGATCAACCGTGACTTTTAACACACCTCCGTAACACAGTATTTTTCCCGAACTCATTTTGCCCAGAAGGGGCGAAAGGATACTCAAACTTGGGGAATTCGCTTCCACTGTTAGTAAGTAGTCCGAAGAGTATGCGAGCTATCACGGCACCGGTTGGTAAACGCATCACTAAATTACAAAGATAATTGGAGACTTTGAAGTTAGGGTCATTAAGTTCATATTTGAGCCATTAATAGAAAAATATAATGAGTGTTTATTGAATAAGGAAAACAAAGAGTCTTTCCTATGTATCCGAGCACCTGAAAAAGGATCTAGAGAACTTACTAACCAACCAGTGCCATTGCAAAAAATAAATAAATAAGCAAACAAAAACAAGGAAGTGGCCCTATGTCCTGGGTAGGGTATATAAAGGGCCCCAACACAAGGAACACATTCATACCTGAGAACACCCAGCTCCTCTCACCAGTTTGCCCAGCCTAGACCCAGACGCCACCATGACCGGATCCTGCTGTGGTTCCACCTGCTCCTCAATCTGTGGGGGAGGCTGCTGCCAGCCCTGCTGCCAGCCCTGCTGCTGCCGGGACCCCTGCTGCTGCCGCCCCTGCAGCTGCCAGACCACAGTGTGCCGCCCTGTGACCTGTGTGCCCCGCTGTACACGCCCCATCTGTGAGCCCTGCCGCCGCCCCATCTGCTGTGACCCCTGTGGCCTGCAGGAGGGCTGCTGCCGCCCCATCGCCTGCTGCCCCACGTCCTGCACGGCCGTGGTCTGCCGCCCCTGCTGCTGGGCCTCCACCTGCTGCCAGCCCATCTGTGTGCAGGCGCCCTGCTGCCGGCCCCCCTGCTGCCAGCCTGCCCCCTGCCGCAGCACCTGCAGGACCTACCCCTGCTGCTGCTGCTGAGCGGTACATCATCCCTAAGTGTCCCCAATAGGTGGCCGGGTCCACCTGCTGTCCCTTAGCTTCACTGCAGAACAACAAGCCCTTCCTTGAGAAAGTTTCTCATCTCTTCAAACTAGGTTTTAATAGGCACCGAAGACACCTTTCCTGGCTAACTACTGTTCAAGAATCCCCTGTCTTCTTAAGGCCCTGGTAACTCATGTTGTCTGTTTTCTAATAAACTTTGTACTCTCAGCACAAAACTCCTGGTCTTTGTGATATTTCCTTTCAGGAGATTCTGTCTCTCTGTTTTGCCTTGAGGTCATCAAAGAAAATGCCAAATAATCCTCTTATATTGTTTTATACAGTCATCTAAATCTGGTTAGTTTTCCTATTATCCTTTGAACAGCATTCAGGGGCCACAGAGCTGAGTGAGCAGGTGGGCGGGGCTGTGTTCTCATCACACATGCAGAGTCACTTGTGCTCACTACTCCAGACTCACAAAACACCCTCGAAACGACCGGTAAGGAGGCCACATCTGGGCCGACCCTTGGACACGCACATTCCCAGGCAGAGGGTGCATCCACTGACCTGACTCCCGCGAGCACAGAAGGAAGAGCCTGGCATGTTGGAGGTAGGAGCAACCTACAGTGACATCTGGCCAGTCACCTGATTTTGAAGCTGAGGAGCAATAAGTAATAAAAAATTAGTGGTTACTAATATAACCATGATGTAATTATAATCAGCAATGCTCAGGAAAAACCCAGGGGAAGCCAAGGCCCCCAGTGTCAAGCCTTTACGTCAAACGCTCCCTCTTAGTGCAGTTCCTCTGCCCAGAGGAACTGTCTTGTCCTTCGTGGCCAAGTTGAACTTCTCTTTGAACATGCACTCTGCCTGGGTGGTACACTGTTATTTAGAATGTTATTCACAGTGTTGACTCCTGCGGACATTACATCCACATTGACTCTCAAGGGCTGTTCGCCTTTGTACTCAGGAATTGGACACAAACGGCATTTTCCAAGCAAATTAATTGATTGTTGTCAATCTACATGCATTTGTTAAATATCTACTATGATAAAAGCATTAAGCTTTTATTGTCCTGAGGGAACAGAAAGACATAAAACAGGGTTCCTGTTTCAAAGAGGATTTAATCCACCCAGGGAGAGGAGGTATGCATAGAAAAAAGGTCAACTTGTACATACTATAAACAATATAAATATAGAAGAAATGCCAAAAATAGTGGAAGACTATAAACCTTTAACATCATATAATTGCCCTACCATATATGTAGGCTATAAAATATTCAACTATTTTGTGGGAAAATGTGTTCTGCATGCCTAGATGCATGCTTTAGGTATGTGTTTGCCTTAAAAAATTTGGAACATTTTACAAGAAAATCTAAGAGTAACTAGAAACAATATTCATTTTCTTCTTTATATTTTATTAATAATAAATTTAAATATGAACATATACAGCGTTTGGCAGAAGTAACGCCCATGCGAGTGTGGTTGGTAGTGTAATCATATGGGTGTAATAATTTACAGTTTTAATTTGAACATTTCCCCTAAAATGTCATATGGTGTGCTTGAGTGTGATATTATGTTACAGAATGACATGCTTATGATTTTGTAATAAAAGATTTTGTAGTAAAAAAGGGGCGCTATTTGTGCTGAACCCTGCATGTTTAATTACTTAACCAATACAAGACGCTAACTGCCAGGCACTGTTCTGTTCTCAGTGCTGGACAAACATTATCTCACTGAATGCTCACTACAGCCCTGGTACGTACTGTTACTATACCCCATAGCCCAAGGACACACAGCCAGTAAGTGGCAAGGTTCTCAGTGGGTGTCATCCAGTTTTAGGGTTAAGTGGCATCAGAAAACAGCATATGCCCCACCTCTAGTGTCAAATCACAGACTCCCGTGGCATAAATTATTAAGACATGACCCATATTTTCTCTGGCTGGAAATAAATTTTGCCTGTGGGGGGTGGGGATGAGTGTCTTAGATTGAATAAATGCTAGAATCTCTTGCTGAGGGACTCCTGGACTCTATCCTTGTGTATCTTGTATAAAGGAGAAGGGAAATTCTCTTTAGGATATTTTGGCCAGACATGTTTAGAGTAGAGAAATTAGGCTTGTTAAACTGATGTGTTACGTATCTTTGGAAGAGGTTCCCTTTACATGGAATGTGATCATGATGAAGAACTCCCAGCAACGAGAAATACTGATTACCATAAAATGTGCCTGGAAGAGCAAAGCACAAGCAAGAAAGGCAAAAACCAGCAAGTGGGGCTACATCCAACTAAGCTTCTGCACAGCCAAAGACACAGTCAGCCAAACGAAAAGGCAAACTACTGAAAGGGAGAGAATTGTGCAAACCGCATATCTGATAAGGGGTTAATATCTCAAATAAATAAGAAGCTCCTACAACTCAATAGCAAAAAGGGAATCGATCCAATGAAAAAATGAGCAGAGGACTTGGATGGACATTTTTCCGAAGAAACCTGTAGACGGCCAACAAGTACACAGGAAGGTGCTCAGCGTTACTAATCGTCAGGAGAATGCAAACCAGCACCAAGAGGTGATATAATCTCACACCTGTTAGAAAAGCTAGTCAGAGAGAGAGAGAGCAAACGCTGGTGAGGAGAGGATGTGGAGAAAAGGGGACTCTATGCGCTGCCGGTGGGATTGTAAATGGATGCAGCCACTGTGGAAAAGAGTATGGAGATTCCTCCAAAAAAGTTAAAAATGGAGCTACCACATGATCCAGCACAGACCCCTTCACTCACGTGTTAAGTAGAGCATTACTCACAATAGCCAAGGCACGGACTCAACCTACACATCTAATGACAGATACACAGATTTAAAAATGAGGGAGGCATAGCTCCATCTATAGATGTACACACACACACTACGAAATATTATCAGCCATAAAAAGGAAGTCTGCCATGTTGGACACTGTGGATGGGCTTTTGGGGCATTACAGTAAGTGAAATAAGTCAGACAGAGCCAGACACTGTACGATCTCACTTACATGTGGAATCAAAACCATAGAACTCAGAGAAATGGAGCATAAAAGGTGGTCACCAGGGGCTGAGGTGTAGGAGAGAGGGTGAGATGCTCGCCAAAGGGCACAAGCTTCCAGCTGTGAGATGAAGAGGTTCTGGGGACCTAACTGCACGGTGCGGTGGCTGTAATTAACAAGCCTGTATTGTGTGCTAGGAAAGGAGAACTTCAATGTTCTCACCATAACAATAAAATAATCATGTGAAGTGAAGGATATGTTAATTAACCCTATTTCAGTGACCATTCTGCAATAGACATGTGTCAGATCATCCCAATATACATCTTACTTATTCAGTATTATGTGTCAATTATATCTTAATAAATCTAGGTGGGGGAAGAAAGCAGAATATAAAAGATTTTTTTTCATTTGTTTGTTTGTTTGTTTTAATGTAGGCTCTGGTCACTGCTTTGAAAAGATCACAGATGTCCACAGACAAGGGAAAGAATGGAAAATATGGGTGAGTCAAGGCCCTCAGAGATGAGAACGATGCTTTATTTCTCCCTCCTCTGTCTCCCCAGCTGTGACTGTATGTTTAGTCAATTTACATTCTTTACAAAGTCTTCAAATTGTGTTTGAAATTCCATTTAGGGAACTTTAGCTCCTGGGGCCCAAGGCACATTCTTTTAAATAATGAGAATGATCCTGAAGTGACCCAGAAATCTGTCTGGTGAACAATAGGAGGGGTAGAAAAGAAAAGCAAGGAGACTGTTCCCATGCAATTCCTTAACCGCCTCTGCCGGTGCTTCCGGAGGAAGCAAGTCCAGCACGCTCCTGGCAGAGCCCTCACGGAGCGACGGCGTGGCCTCCCAACGCACTTCCTCCACACAGTGTTCTGTGCATGTTTGCAATGTGGGTTGAAAACCTCCATCTGGTCACTTCTTAGTCACAGCACCAGGTCAAGGTCAATTAAGAAAACACTTTTCATGACATTCTTCTCTATCACATACACAGAAAAAAACAAGTATAAAAAAATGACATGTTTCTATAGATGACCCACAGACATATGAAAGGATGCTCGGCACCACTGGCCATCAGAGAGATAAAAATTAAAACCACAATGAGATACCACTTCACACCTGTCGGAATGGCTACCATCGATAAATCCACAAACAACAAGTGCTGGAGAGGATGTGGAGAAAAGGGAACCCCAGTGCACTGCTGGTGGGAATGCGGACTGGTGCAGCCACTGTGGAAAACAGTACGGAATTTCCTCAGAAAACTAAAAATGGAACTGCCTTTTGACCTGTCAATTCCACTGCTGGGAATATACCCTAAGAATCCCAAATCACCAACTCGAAAGAACCTATGCACCCTATGTTCATGGCAGCACTGTTTACAATAGCCAAGTGCTGGAAACAGCCCAAGCGCCCATCAGTAAATGAGTGAATAAAAAAACTGGTACCTTTACACAATGGAATACTAAGCAGCAGAAAGAAAGAACTATCTTTTGCAACAGCATGGATGGAACTGGAGAGCATTATGCTAAGTGAAGTATGCCAGGCAGTGAAAGACAAATACTACATGATCTCACCTATAAGAGGAATCTAATGAACAAAATAAACTCATGAGCAAAATAGAACCAGAGGCATGGACACATGGAACAGACTGACAGCAACCAGAGGGGAGGGGGGAGGGGAATAATGGTGGAAAGAAGGGGAAGGGACTAGTCAAAGAACATGTATGAGTGACCCATGGACATGGACAATAGTGTAGGGATTGATGGTGGGAGAGGAAGAGTGGGCTGGGCGGAGGAGGGCAAAGGGGGGGAAATTGCAGCAATTGTAATAGAATAACAATAAAAAATAAAACTAAAGGTATCTTAGGCAAAAAAAGAGTCATGTCTCGGAGATAAGATGAGCATTTTGTGATGAGAAGGACCAGAGGTACACACAGCATGAACAGGAGAAAGGGAATAAAAAATGGGTGACCGTCCCGGATGCTGTATTCCAATACTCACCTGGTTTACAAAAACAAAGTTTTGTGCCTCCCATACAAGTATATGAGCTGCAGTCCTATTCAGGCAAACATGCGTTCCGTTATCTCATGTGATACGCACTTCCAAGGAATTCACGCTGAAGGACATGTCTAAATCGTGTGTGATTAACATGTTGGCTTTTTAGGGGAGCTTTTGGGGGTCACAGAAAGAATGTAGTCATTGTTCTAGAAACCAATATACCATGTGTTAATTTCTTTAAAAAATAGCAGATCCATTTTATCTGGGATTCCTCAGATGCTATCTACTCAAAATGACCATCGAGAGCTGCTGTCAGCTGAAACGGCTGTGAGTGCTTGGGGTTTGATGACAAGCAGCATGAATATACCCATATTTAGGATGCAATAAGGGTTCATTAGTGACATCAGGACTATGGCATGAGCAATGCAACCATTAGTCAAAATTCTACTTAATTGGCCCAAAGATAAACGAGAGGGGTCATCAGTACCCGGCCAGGGTATATAAAGGACCCCAACACAAGGAACACATTCACACCTGAGAACACCCAGCTCCTCTCACCAGTCCCGCCCAGCCCACAACCAGACGCCACCATGACCGGATCCTGCTGCGGCTCCACCTGCTCCTCAATCTGTGGGGGAGGCTGCTGCCAGCCCTGCTGCCAGCCCTGCTGCTGCCGGGACCCCTGCTGCTGCCGCCCCTGCAGCTGCCAGACCACAGTGTGCCGCCCTGTGACCTGTGTGCCCCGCTGTACACGCCCCATCTGTGAGCCCTGCCGCCGCCCCATCTGCTGTGACCCCTGTGGCCTGCAGGAGGGCTGCTGCCGCCCATCGCCTGCTGCCCCACGTCCTGCACAGCCGTGGTCTGCCGCCCCTGCTGCTGGGCCTCCACCTGCTGCCAGCCCATCTGTGTGCAGGCGCCCTGCTGCCGGCCCCCCTGCTGCCAGCCTGCCCCCTGCCGCAGCACCTGCAGGACCTACCCCTGCTGCTGCTGCTGAGCAGTGACTCAACTGCCTAGAACGAGCAATCAACCTTCTGAAAAAGTGATACTCCAATTTCTTTGCCCAACAGACTTTCCCTGAGCCAGAAGACCTCTCAAGTCAGCCGGGGGTTGCATGGAAATCCACACTCATCTATTAAGACTTGGGCTGTTCTCAAGTCTGTGTAAGAGTAGCAACTTCTTTCTTTCCATCTTATATCTTAGGTCTTTGTGGCATGTTTGTTTTCTAATAAACTCATCTTTGGCCTAGCAAACACAGCTTTGGTTTTACTTGTTCATTCTATTTTTTCTCATTAAATTTTAACATAACAAAAATGTGCTGATTAACTACCATCTGCAAATTACACGTGGTATTGTGTATAAAAGAAATTAAAACTGACTTAAAAATGTTCCCCTCTTCAAGAAACCTCCAGGAAGGTGAATCAAATGGACAATAACCCAACTAAACATTCGAATACGGAAAAATAAAAGTACGATGCACTGTATGGTATCAACAGAGAAGGCACTGTTGATCGGGGCGTACAAGAAAGATGGAAGGGGAAAGCAGCACTTCGAGGGGTTAAGATTTGGGGGTGCAGATCTCAGGGAAGATGGCATTCTCAACAATGGAAATGGTTTGCATAAGGTATAGACTGGCTCTTCAGAGGGTAGTTGGCTGGGAGCGCTGGATATGTGTAGAATAATAGTGGAAGGCAAATTTGGAAAATCTGTGTGCTTTGAATATTAACCAAAGGCGTACCCCCGGAAAAGCAATGAGCACTAAGGAGCTGTTGAAAGCCTGGAGGCAGGGGAATGGCATGACGGGAGTTAGACACCAGGGGCATTCCTGTGGTTGCTGCTTATAAAAACAGAGGGCCAAAGCTAGATGTCTAAGGACTCTACGGAAACGAACCGAGAGCTGTACTGAGATGATGGCCACAGAATAAAGAAGACACAAGGGGTACGGGAGACCTAAATACCCCAAAGGAATATCAATTAATACAAATGTGAGAAATGAGAAACAATTAGGAAGCAAACATGACCATGCAATTTGGGAGGAAACTCCTCTGGTCAGTAGACACCGGAAAGAATTTTAACGTATTTATGCTTATTTACTATGTGTTTAAAATCACTACTCCACAGTGTATTCTACCTTCCACTAATATTCACATTCCACTAATATTCATGTTCCTCTTTTTCTTTTATTTTTGGCGGGTGCCAGGACCAGTGATCACTAGTCCTACATGTGTCTCTCACAACAGGAGCCCTTTTTGAGCTGTTATATTTTTGAAGGAGAAGGCAAAGAATTTTACTAACACAAACTGATTCTGGAAAGCAGCATGGTATGAAATAAAATGAACCGATCTGGGAGTGAAGCAGAAGAGTTTTATACCCAGCTCTTCTGACTATGTACTGGCTGTGTGAATGCAGCAAGTCACTAACCTCTCCAAAATGCAGGAATCCCTAGACTCAGTAGTATTCTAACATCAACTGATGCTTAGAGGAAATGAAGGTAGTTCCTAGCATAACCTCTGAGATTGAATGAATCTATATTTGACTATTTTCCTTGCTTAACCCTCCCTATCAATACTATACTGATTTGTGCACTAGAGCAAGATATGAGATAGACAGATTAGATCTTGCTTTCTGCATAATCCTTTAGTGCCTCATGCATAGTAGGATTTAATAAATGTGCTATTTATTTTAAAATGATGTCAGTTTCTGTAGCTATGAAATTAAGTGGTTGGACAAGATGATTTATTAAGGTTTTGATTTCCAATAGGTAATGATTCCATGTAAACATGTTCCAGCTTCACACCTACAGTCTTGGTTACCCCATGACACGGATGTCATTACTGACACTGGCATGAGTCACATTTTAATTCCATCCCTGTTCTAACCAACACCTCTACCTCGTAAAAGCGATGTGCTTCCATTGAGGGTCAGAAGGAAGGAATAAGCGTACCACAAGTAGCAATAATATGTTCCTTTGGCCACAACTCTTTTTTTCATTTGCCCCCATGTAACCATAAACATCAAAGGGAAAATCACAGTCTTTCTTTTAGCAACCACCAGAAATTGTTTCAATTTTTATTTTGCTAAAATTTATTTTAATCTTTTTGCACTTATACTTACTGAACAATATTTGATCACCCATCTGCCTTATAAGCACTGTGATCCAGAAAAAAGTGTTTTCAAATTCCTGCTTTTTCTTTTTCTGGTCCTCCTGTATAAATTAAACTGTTGTGCTCTTTGGTCTGATATCTTTGCATAAAACACAAGATGTAGTTATGCAAAATAATGTAAACTGAAGTGAACCCCACCTTTGAGAAATAATACTGTCCAGATAATCTGCATAGTTGTGGTTTTCATGTTTCATAGAAATATAATTACATTAAAATTTTTTGTATTTTTTCCTAATTACTGAATATGAATTGTAGCCCATATTTTAAATTTGTGATAACAAAATACCCACAGTTAGTTGGAATGGAAGAGTTTTGTCTCATATATCCTCCTGAGTGATAAATGTTTCCTCAAGGCTGAATGTGTGAACTTCAGGAGAGAACATAGAAATTGGAGAGATCCAATTTCTGAAAATATTTCTAAATTTTTATGAATGTGGAGGTTATCAGAATTTTTATCTGGGCAATTATAGAGACCATAATCTTATTAATCTAAAAAATATAAAGATAGCCTTACGTGAAGGACATGGTTCATAATAACAGTAATTGGGTAATAATTTTTTCTGAAGACTCAAATTTTGGTCAAAATGATGCCACAATCGCATCATCTCATGAGTGAGAGGTACTTTGTCAGGTGAACAATTACAGCACTATTTGGAAACAAAACATCAACAACTCTACCCAGGACTACCAAACACATTTGGTAAATGCTAGCTGAGCAACAGGGAAAAACCAATTTGGACATACATTTAAAAGAACTCAGTATTTGAACAATCAGAGGGCCCTAGAAAGCTTCTTTAAAGAGTAACAAGACAAAAATTCTGATGGTCACAAACACAGAAACTGGCCAAAGCCTGTAACAGGCCCCAGCGGGCAAGCATTCCTAATGCAGAAACTCCCCTGAGCAAACCCACTCTCAGCCCAACCCCCAGCACCATGGCCTGCTGCACCACCAGCTTCTGTGGATTCCCCAGCTGTTCCTGTGGCACCTGTGGCTCTGGCTGCTGCCAGCCTACTGCTGTGGGACAGGGCGTGGGACCAGGTGTGGCATGGGCTGTGGCCAGGGCAGTGGCTGTGGAGCTGTGAGCTGCCGCACCAGGTGGTGCCGCCCTGACTGCCCCCTTGCTGTGTGACGAGCTGCACCCCCCAACCTGCTGCCAGCTGTACCATGCCCAGGCCTCCTGCTGCCGCCCATCCTACTGTGGACAGTCCTGCTACCGCCCAGCTTGCTACTGCTACTGCTGTGAGTCCACCTGCTGCCAGCCCACCTGTTGAAACCTTCTGAGGGGAATCCTGAGAAAATGACACGTCCAAACTAACCAGTAGAGAGTCCCAACAAGCCTCTGAAGCTCCTGTACCCATAATCCAGCTTGCGGCCTCTTGTCACATGGCTACATAATTTGCTAAGATGTAAATTAATTTATAATAGAAGATCCAAAATATTTCATAGACCTGGATATCAACAGAAGTCCAACCATGTGAAAAGAGTGCATAGTAATATTGCTATAAGTATCACCTAAAATATATGCAACAGCTCCTTGGGTTTGGGCTTTAATAAAAGTTTTCATTCTTCAATGATGAAGTTGTTGTTGGAGAATTCTTTGGAACTTGTCACTGATTCTGGGGCACTAGGGTTTTTCAAATCTCAATAAATGTGGTGGAGCACTACAATTTTTCATTATTGTGGCTTTCGTAATGATCTTTAAAAGGTGGTCTTCCATTGTTCATTGATTGAATGGTCCAATATTCTGCAGCCAAAATATATGATTAAAGTAATATATCAGTATTTACAAACTATTTCTTGGGATCCTCAACTGTGCAGTTGATGGGTGAAGTGTTGCAGAAGGACAGATCTACAAAAAGAAACTCTATGCCATTTAGTTTCTTGAAAACATTGCTGAATCCACTTACTCATTCATGTATAATTCTGTGTGCAGTTCATTCGATCAGCAAGGGTATAAAAAGGGTAGCACTTGACTGGAAAGACAATGCACACAAGATCCTACAATAATACGTAAGATGGAAAGGCATCCTGAGTTCTAGACCCTGCCCTTTAACTAACAATCCGTGAATTTTTTAGTAATCCCTTCACCTGCCTAGGCATCTATTTCTAACCTCAAAAATGAAAGAATGGAGTTTTTCTACTTATAATGTCCCTTCCAGGCATAGGGTACTAAGTCACTTCCTAAACAGGGGACATACTGACCATTAGTCACCTCAGATTCCCAAAGAAGAAAAAGTAGTCAATGGTCAAATATTGTTGAATATGTTACCACCATATGTATATGAAACACATTAGAATATGAAAGAGGCCTGACTGGTGTGGCTCAGTTGGTCAAGCATTGTCCTGCAAAGCAAAAGGTTGCTAGTTCGATTCCTGGTCAGGGCACACACCTGGTTTGTGGTCCAGTCCCTGATTGGGACACATGCGAGAGGCAACCGATTGTTCTGTCTCTCACACATCGATGTTTTTCTTGTTCTCTTTTGCCCTCCCTTCCCCTATCTCTAAAAATAAATAAATGCAATCTTTACAAAAAAGAACATCAAAGGAAGTGAGATGTCCTGTAAAACGGAACCTCTATACCCATCACTGCCAAACTGATTTAACTGGGGTATCCTCTACTCCCTTATCACCAGCTAACACCTAGTGTTCCTCAAAACACACTTCACAAAATGACTGAAGGGAATTTCAAGTGCTGTTTTTACAAGACCTATACAGTTCTCATGGACTGTGATGAAGACAATAAGTGTCCATTACAGAGATGGATTTCAGCGAATACAATGTCGGCATACACTATCCCCATTTTTATCCAATCTCCAGAGAGACTTCTAGAATGAAGCAGAGATGAAATAAACGACATATAATGGAGCTTCCATGATAATGAATAAAATCTTTGGGATCTTAAAATCCAAGTGGTGAGCCACCAGCTGAGGGTAGAGGGAATGAGAAGTGATTACTTGGAGGCTGGTAGGTGTGTCTCTGGGTGATGAACGGTGTTGAAACTGGAGAGAAGCATGGTGGTGGTACATCGTGAAAGCAACAGATGCCCCTCAATTTCATACTTTAAATGGTAATTTGTGTTATGCGAATTTCACCTAGATTTTTTTAGAAGTCAGAGGGATGGGGTCTCCACCAGCACAACGTCGTAAGAATTAGAAAAAGGCACCACCTTTGGCTAAACACAGCCCAAGGCACACAGCGCTTGTTGAACCCACAGCTCTTTGTGTGAAGAATAAGGCTCTCCTTCCTCTGAGTGGACAGAGCCCCCATCAAAGCACACCCTACACACTCGTATACAATACCTCTGAAATGTGGTCGATACTCCGTTCCCTCCCCTACCGCTCTCCCGTCTCCCACCATCCTGGGATGGCTTCGACTGGATGCACCCTTTACTTCACAGGGCTTCAGCTCAGAAGCACTGGGAAGAGCTAGGTTGGCATCCAGGAGAGAAGAGAATGATCTTGTTACTTGGTTTAGCATCGAAAGGTGGGGGGTATTCATTTGGTTGGCGTACCAACCATGTCTTATCTCTCAGGAATTTAAGTAAGGCAGATGCAGCTGATTTACAGAACTGATTAAAGGGAAGTTTGAGGAATTAGAAGATCACCCAAAACTTATAACTAGAAAAATGGAACCCTGGCATGTTAAAGAAAAATAATTTCATATGTTAACATCTGTACACAGATGTCAAAAATTCAAGAATAATAGAGAAACACATCCTCTCTTCTTATGGTACTGAAATGGCCTGGGCACCATAACTTAAATAAAATAATTAAAACCAGAAAGAATGGGCACAGAAATTTTAAAAAGCTTTAAATGTAAAGGCCCTGGTAATTTTTTTTCCCCAAAGAAAACCACCAATAGAAATATCCAGCATTTTAAAAGCATAGAGAATCAACACAGGGGAAGAGCACAAGCAATGAAACTTCTCACTCTATTTGTATGAGAACCAGGAAGAAATGGATTTAAGTGGTAGGACAGTAAGAAATTTTTTCTTTTCTTTCTTTCTTTAGGGGAGGGCGAGGAATGTTCGGATTCATCTCCATTCTGTGGCAAAGGGGCAGAATCGTCCAATTATAAGTATCATACATTATATGATGGTTTATTGTTTTGTACCAAGTTGACTGGGCTGAGGGATAAGCAGAGAGCAGCTAAAACATTATTTCTGGCTGTGCAGGTGGGGCTGTCTTTATTGCAGGAGAGATTAGCGTTGGATCCGTAGACTGAATAGAAAAGACGGACCACCCTCGCCGACGCGGCCAGGCATAGGTTAGTCCAGTGGGGGCCCGAATAAAACAAAAAAGGCAAAAGAAGGGAGAAATCGTGCCCCTGCTCCAGCTGAGACATCCACCTTCTTCTGCCCTCAAGTGGATTGGTGTCCAGTTTGACTTCTCAGCCTTCGTAATTACATGAGCCAATCCCTCCCAATAAGCAAATGTATTTATTGATACTTACACTGAAATACATACAGGGGTGGACAAAAGTAGGCTTACGGTTATTTGTATGGAAAAAGACACGCAGGTTATGATCCTTACAATATCTGTATTGACTCAAAAGCAGCTCCCTCACAGCTGTGAACCCACCTTTGCCTGCCCATGTACTTATATATCCTGTTGTTGTTTATCCTGTTGATTCTGGTTCTCTGGAGAGCCCTGACTGAAACAGCTTATTCTTAATAATTCTCCGAGGGCAACTAAAGCCCAGACCCATGAAAACTGAGTTAAATTTTGCACTGAGGAAAATGTTGAAAATAATGGCAGAAAAGCACAGAAAGAGGAATATGATACATGATACTACCATCTCCAGTGTCCCTATCAACCTGCACTTCACTTCCCCGAACATCTGAACTTTGTGCAAGGAGACACAAGTCGGCTTAGTCTCAAAGATTCTGTTGAATTTAGGAGTGAAACAGATAGCTCCTGGGGTTATTGTAACAACAAATCCTCACATTTCCAACCTCCTAGGTGGAAAATTAGCTAATTAATCAGTGATCCGGATTTGCAAAAGGAGAAGAAGAAAAAAATCGCCAAGAACCATACCTTTTAAATCACATTTAATGTGGGATTTGAAAATGTCTTCATTCTAACTTGGAACGAGTTATGATCTGAACTCGAAGCTTTCATTCTGGAGAAGCAGCACTAACCCCTGGTGCTCCAGTTCAAACCCCCAAGTGGCATTTCACTTCCACTTCCCTGGAATAGTGGCCCTACTCCCCGGGGGCCAGTCCACCTCACACTGCACTGAAACGGAAACTTGCCCTTCACCCCACCAGCTGCCTCATTCAAAATACGTAAACTTTTAGGCTCATTGGACTAGTCTCGAACAACTACAGTGAAGAGCGCACTGCCCATCTAATCCAAGACAGGATGCCACATACTCTAGTTTTAATATATTGAGAGTGTGACTTTTATTCAGTGAAGAACATTTATGGTCATCACAGGAAAAAATGTAACTGTGTGGTGATGGATCTTAATTAACCTGCTGTGGTGATCATTTTAAAAATTATATATATATATATATATATATATATATATATACACACACATATATATATATACATATATATATATATATATGTATATACACACACACACACATCAAATCATTATGTTGTACACCTGAAACTAATAAATGTTACATGTCCGTGGTACCTCAATTTTAAGAAAAGAACATTTAAATCTATAGAATATCTTAAAATCAAAGATTGGATGCAGTTCCAAGTCAAGCAAGATTAACTCTTTTAGCAATTACGTTTTTCTTGAAGAATATGTATTCTACATTTTTAAAAAAATAAAGCCTCCGGAGAAATCTCTAATAAACAGCAGTGTCACTCACCCTGCTCTCCGCCTTTCTTCCCTTCACTCTCCAGCAGTCTGCAAGAAGACGGCAAACTGCCACTTCTTGCACTCGCCCTTCGACTTTCTCCAGAACACCCGCCTACACGGAAAGGAGGGAATGGGCAGCAGTGGTTTAAAGAGCTGAGTCTGAAGTCGGATGGCAAGGGCTCAAATTCCAGATCCACTGCTTGTTAAAGTGAGCTTGGGTGGGGGATTTAAATCCATGTGGGGCTCAGTTTCCTCCTGAGGAAGACGGAGGAGCAACAATACCTACCCCACAGGACTGCTGTGAAAATCAAAGGAATTGACGCAAGCAAAGTCCTCAGGCACAAAATAAGTGCTTCAGACAAACAGTTTTCAGTAACAACTCATGCATTTCCCAGCTCCTGGTGAGGGCATCCCTGTCTGACTCCCTGAATCACGGCGCTTCCCTGGCAAAGTGAAGGTAAGAAAGGAAGAGAAGGGGCGACTGTTGACACTGGAGGCCACATTGACGCGAATGAAACTGTCATGTGAGACCCCAGAGCTTAGGGTCAACACTGAGTAATATTGACACTCCTTAAAGGTGAGGCATCAGTCAATTATTCTTTGGGCAATGAGCAAATTGTAACAAATATGGGAAATTAGGGGTTATGTAGTCATAGAGCGCTAATGACCACTTGGCTGTGGTAAAGGATCCTAATTGAACACCAAATAAAATCAACTTGTAAAGGCTTTCAGAAGGTTGAACAAGTAACTCAGAAACAGGGCAATTATAAATCAGAAACAATTCGTTCAAACACAAACGAGGAAGAGACGGGTGGGAATTACGTAAATAATAGCTGCCCAAGGCCTATAAAAGGCCAAATGTGGAAGTTATCGCCCAAAACTAAAAAATTTCTCCAAGCAACCCAACTCTCAACCCAACCCAGACACCATGGCCTGCTGCAACACCAGCTTCTGTGGATTCCCCAGCTGTTCTGGTGGCACCTGTGGCTCCGGCTGCTGCCAGACCAGCTGCTGCCAGCCAACCTGCTGTGGGACAGGGTGTGGGACCAGCTGTGGCACTGGCTGTGGCCAGGGCAGTGGCTGTGGAGCCGTGAGCTGCCGCACCAGGTGGTGCCGCCCTGACTGCCGAGTGGAGGATACCTGCCTGCCCCCCTGCTGCGTGACGAGCTGCACCCCCCCAACCTGCTGCCAGCTGCACCATGCCCAGGCCTCCTGCTGCCGCCCATCCTACTGTGGACAGTCCTGCTGCCGCCCAGCCTGCTGCTGCTACTGCTGTGAGCCCACCTGCTGCCAGCCCACCTGTTGTGAGCCCACCTGCTAAAAAGCCAAGTTGCTGATTTTCAACCTGTAGTTTCAACTTCCAACTCAGTCCATGAACTAATTACACGTTCAACTACCCCTGGGCCACTAACAAGTTCTTGAACTTTTATTTGGCTTTTTCACGGAGGTTACCAGATATGAGACTCACAGACCTCTCTTCCTCACAAAGCTTGGTCTCCCCACGGAGGCTGCAAAATACAAGTTTGACTCAAGAAACGGAAAAACCAAATTGTGCTGGGATTGACCTTCAGCAACTGTTTGATCCCACGCTCTAGGACTCCATGCCACCGAGGATGTGGAAGAACCATCTGCACTTCTCAGACATGTTCACCTCCTGTGCTCCGCCATCCTGCACATTGTACTTCCCATGAGAGACCACTGTACCAAGTCCTAATAAATTGTATCTGTTTGGTGCAGCAAACACGTTTTTTTCTTCATTGAGTGTGCTCATCGTGTATATTTCATAGAAAGTCACGCAAAAGATTTTAATCTGGTCTTGCTATATATACTATACTGGCTCTTCTTATACAATGTTAGGAAATTTGATCAGGTCCAATAGGAGTTATTCCCCCATAAAAAGACCTAGCAAATGCAGTTCTAGGGCCTCAGAAATGGCGCAGCCCTATGACCACATCCTGACCTCACACAGGACTTTCACAACCAGGAAGCTGCAGAAGTCAGGGCCTCTGAATCCAACCCCAGAATGGATCATTTTTGCATGGCTGTTAGAGGAATGCTCTTTCAGGCAATCATCAAACAATGGTAATGCATGCTAATATATCACACTTTTCCATGTACATGTGGTCTTATTATCATAGCTAGTTAGCCAATTATTAGTAAAAGGGGAGCAGAAGAAATTGGACAGTGTGTTTAATAAGTGGGGAGCATGAATCTGCTTGTTTCATCTCCATGGAATGATGGCATTTCTCCGCCAAGGGATTAACACTCCCCCCTCTCTGCCTCCAGTGCCAGACTGTTGTGGGGGCACAGGGGGAGGTGTTTCACTATGGAGGCCTGTCAGTCTAACTAGAAGGTGGACCTATCAAAATCCCGTGAAAACCTGGGAAGTTTCATTGGTTATTTTGAAAAAGCATCTGGTCTTTCCCAAACTTTAATATAATCCCAGGGATACAAAGAACCTCTCCCTCCCACCCCCACCACCTGGTACTGCACTGGCCACATGCACTTGTGTGTTCTCTCTTGCAAGGGGGCACACAACCATGTAGGTATAGCAGCTACTGGGACCCATGATAAACTGTGTGGGCTCCAAAAACAAATAAGCTTTAATATGGCACAGGATCCTGGACATTGACTCTATTTCCGGCCTTGATTTTCCATGGCAGGATGAACAGCAATGGGATGTTGGAAGCCCAGGGGCAGCCTTCCACCTGAATGAACCATTTTGTCGCAGTCTTCTGTGCATGAGTCCTTGGGATGCTTTCCTCACCATCCCGTGGAAGAGCCTGATTTCCACCAACAATAGTCTGGCAGAGTAAAGCAAGAGAACTATAAGTTGGGAAAGTGTCCCCAAGGAAAAATGCTTTTAATTAGATGAAGTTTTTTTGAAGATTTTATTTATTTATCTTTAGAGAGGAAGGGAAGGAGAAAAGGAGAGAAATATCAATGTGTGGTTGCCTCTCGTGCATCCCCTGCTGGGAACTGGCCTGCAATCCCACACACAGCGTCACAAACCAACCACTGGGTTGCTACATCCTGGTGAACACCTAAAGCTGCGCCCCTCATATCTAACAGGCACAAACAGATCAAAACATGGCTCAACAACAGCTCAGAGCCCCAGAGCTGATAAATCTAAGCGATGAAGAAATAGCCAAATTTTCAGATGCACAGTTCAAAACACTGGTGATCAGGATGCTCACAGAACTGGTTGATTTTAGTCACAAATTAAAGGAATATATGAAGGCTAAACTAATTGAAATGAAAGGAAATACACAGGAAACCAATAGTAATGGAAAGGAAACTGGGACTCAAATCAAAGGAGTATTGCAGTGTATATAATACACACATGCAATAAATTTATACACATTTAAATACAAGCATTACAGAATACTTCATAAATGTGGGCGATTTGGGGGGGAAGATCAGGATTAATTCATTGTTCCTTGGAATTAGAACTAGATGAAACAAAAGGTATTCTTTTTTTATTAAGAATATATAAAAGACTTAAATGTAAGTCACAAAACCACAACCATCCTAGAATAAAACTTAGGCAGTAAAACCTCAGACATCTCTCATAGCAATATTTTTGCTGATATATCTCATAGGGCAAGGGAATCAAATAAAAAATAGACAAATGGGACTAATCAAACTAAAACACTTTTGCACAGCAAAAGAAACCATCAACAAAATGAAAAGGTAACTAATACATGAGAGAGCATATTTGCCAATTATACATCTGATTTGGGGTTAATCTCCAAAGTACATAAACAACTTATACAATCCAACACCAGAAAGACAAACAACCCAATTTAAAACAGGGTCAAGGACCTGAATGGACACTTTTCCAAAGAGGACATACAGATGGCCCATTGACATATTAAAAAAATGTTCAACATCACTAATCATCAGAGAGGTGCAAATTAAAACCACAACAAGATATCACCTCACACCTGCCACACTGGCCATCATAAACAAATCAACAAACAACAAGTGGTGGTGTGGATGCAGAGAAAAGGGAGTGCTTATGCACTCTTGGTGGAACACCAATTTGAAAGAATATATGCACCCCTATATTCACTGCAGTGTTATTTACAATAGCCAAGATCTGGAAATGGCCCAAGTGCCCATCAGTAGATGAGTGGATAAATAAAAGCTATTGTACATTTACACAATGAAATACAACGTAGCCATATAAAAGAAGAAAATTTCACCTTTTGCAACAGCATGGATGGACCTGGAGATTATTATGCTAAGTGAAATAAATCAGCCAGAGAAGGACAAATACCATATGATCTCACTTATATATGGAATAATGAACAAAATAAACTGACAAACGAAATAGAAAAAGAAGCATAGATGCATGGAACAGACTGACAACTCTCAGAGGGGAAGGTGGAGTGAGGACTAGATGAAAAAAGGAGAAGGAATTAGCCAAAGATTATATATGCATAACCCATAGACACAGACAACAGCATGGTGATGGCCAGAGGGAAGGGGGAAGGGGCTGGGTGACGGTGAGTGAAGAGGGAAGCAGGGGGGAAATGGGGACATCTGTCATAGTGTCAACAATAAAAATGAAATTAAAAAATAAAAATTGAAAAAGAATATTACTTTGGTTAAAATTACAATGCTTTATTCATTTAAGGTTTAATAAAAATCAAGTAATTAGAAAGCATGAATAAAGGATAACATGTAAGCAAAGAATCAATTTCCCTGACACAGCACCAAGATATCTATCAAATCCAGAAAATACACCTTGAGCAACAGAACGGAAATGAAGACACATTTGACCCCTTGCCCCTTTGATTCTAACTACTGAGCACTTTCAGGTATCACTACCTAATAGCTCATATGAGAAACACAAAAAACGGACAAGAGACTTTGGTGAAATTTGACTGTTTATCATTACCATACACTACCAATCATTCATCTCCTCTTTAATTCAACAAGCACAGACTGAGCATCTACATTCAAGATGGTGCAGAAGGTACTATGTGGGAAACTATAGTGAACCAGACATGGACCTTTCCTTAGGGAAAGGGCAGATCTGGTAGAACAACTACACAATTTTATCCCTGGAGGGGTCTGAGAGATCATCTCATTTTACAGATGAATAAACCAGTGTTCAGAGGGATTAAGTGACTTTTCTGAGGTTCAGTCACTTAATGGTAGAACCAGTTTGAGAAGCCTATTTAATGCAATTAACTTAATTCTTAAGTTAAGAGCTCAGTCCTGCGTATCATGTGACCACCTCTAGTCACTTAACCCTGAAACTGTTTATCATAGAAATGGACACTTGAAGCCTATATGATGATATTAACCAATGTTACTCCAGTAACTTAAATAAAAATAGTCACCTTCAGTTTAAAATTCTATAATTTTTTAAAATTCAAAAGCACAAACTAAAAACAATTGAAGACTTCTCAGTAGAGGATTACTGAATAAAATGTGGTAAGATAATGCATATTGTTAAAATATCCATACTACCTAAAGCAATCTAAAGATTTAATTCAATTCCTGTCTAAATTCCAATGGTGTTTTTCACAGAAATAGAAAAAATCCTAATATTTGTATGGAGTCACAAAATATTCCAAATAGCTAAAGAAATCTTTGGAAGAAAGAACAAAGCTGGAGGCATCACACTTCCTGGTTTCAACTATGTTACAGAGCTACAGTGATCAAAATAGTATGGTACTGACATAAAGGCAGACATGCAGACAAATAGAATAGAATAGAGAGCCCAGAAATAAACCCTCACATATATAGTCAAATGATTTTCAATAGGGTGTCAAGACCATTCAAGGGGAAAGGACACTCTTTTCAACAAATAGTGTTGGAAAAAATGGATATGCACATGCAAAAAAAAGTCAACCCTATCTTACACATATAAAATTAAATCAAAGGGGATCAAAGACCTAAAACTCATAGAAGGAAACATAGGGGGAAAACTTCATTATGTTAGATTTGGTGATGATTTCTTGGACATGACACTGAAAGCATAGACAACAAAATTAAAAATAAATTGAACTACATCAAAATTAAAACTTTTGTGCATCCAAGGACACAATTAACAAAATGGAAAGTAATCTACAGAATGAGGGAAAATATTTGCAAATCACATATCTGATAAGGGGTTAATATCCAAAATATAAAAAGAACTCTTAAACTCAACAAGAACAACAAAACAAAAGTTGGGCAAATGACATGAACGGACATTTCTCCAAGAAGATAAACAAATGATCAACAAGCACATGAAAAGGTGCTCAGTATCACTAATAATTGTGAAAGTTCAAATCAAAACTGTAATTACATACCACCACACACCCATGGCTACTCTCAGAAAACCCAACAAGGGCTGGCAAGAATGTGGAGAAATCGGAACTCTTACGCACTGTTGGTGGGAATGTGAAATAGCACAATCACTATGAAGAAGCAGTTACACAAAAAATTAAAAATAGAATTACCTAAAAATATAAAGTAGCAATTCCATTTCTAGATATATACCCAAAAGAATTGAAAGCACAGTGTTGAAGAGAGATTTGCACACCCATGTTCATGGTAGCCGTTAGAGGAGGTAATCAAGAGAACATGACCACTGGTTGACCAGAGAGCTGGACATGATCATTCTGAGGATCCTCATTCCTTCCCCTGCATTTGGAATGTACTCTCTACCTACCCTCCCCAAACAGGAGCTGTTCTCAAGGACACAGCCTTGAGAGAGCAATGAGTTGCCAAGACCACTTGGATGGTATATGTGCCTAAATTCAGTTAAAGCCTCCATCTAGACTTTTAAGATTTGGCCGGCAGTTGAAGTCATTGCTTGTCTTGCTGTCACCCAAGACAAGCCTTATAAGTAAGTTCTCTTGCCTTTTAAACCTACCACCTACCAATATGGAGTGGTCTACCTCTTTCCTTGGTCTCTCCTGTTTTTTTGTGTATGGGGGCTGGTTTGCAAAGCCAGAGCAGCATTAATCACATAGCCAAAAGGTGGAAGCAACCCAACTGTCCACTGATGGATGAATGGATAGACTATAGTGTATACACACCATGGAATATTATTAAGCCTTAAAAAGGAAAGAAATTCAGATATATTCTACAACAGGAATGACTCTTGAGAATATTATGCTAAGTGAAATAAGCCAGTCACACACAAAAAACCCACAAATACTATATGATTCTACTTGTATGAGATACCAAGAGTGGTCAAATTCATCAAGATGCAAATTAGAATGGTGGCTGCCAAGGGTTAGGGGCAGGGAGGGGAGAATGGGAAAATTATTTAATGGAGACAGTATTTCTGTTTTGTAAGATAAAAAGAACTGACAATGTGAATTTACTTAACATTAGTGAACTATACACTTAAAAATGGTTAAGATGGTAAACTTTGTTATATGTGTTTTACTATAAACTGTTTAAAAATAAATATGTATAGGAGACCCCAATTTTACTGAATTAGAAGTTATATGCATATATATATGCTGGTTCATGTTTGCAAAAACAGGAAGAAAGGTGTTGAACAACAGGCACCAAACTTAATTTTTGTTTTCAATTTTTACTGTTGTTCAAGTACAGTTTTCGGCCTTTTTTCCCCATCCCTCCCCACCGCCCCAGCCCTCCTTCCTGTTTCCACCTGCCTTGTTATTGTCCATGTGTCCTTTATAGTTGCTCCTGTAAACCCTTAATGTTGATTACCTTCTGGAGTACTAGTTTTGGAAAGGATGTGTGTGTTTTGGGGAAGGGAGGGAAAATATTAACCCTTCTATGTATGTCTTTGGACTGTTTGACTTGTTAAAATGTACATTCATTACCAGCATATATTTTTAATTTAGCAGAGTCAGAAAATAATCTACAAGAGAAAAATCAATCTTTAAGGGTCTCAGTTGGAAATTTGTCGATTGATGATTAAAGACAGAAACACCCTTAAGGGCTTGAGCATCCTGTAACTCGCACACGCTGACCACAGAAAGGCATTTCTTTCCACGTTGATGCTTCAGGTGAGTGCTCACATTTTGATGATCCTCATGTTAGTTACTCCAAGTCTAGACAAATTGTTTATGAAAATCATGACCCTTATTTGAGTGGCCACCAATGGAGAAAGTGTTCAGTTTAGATAAACTCTGCCTGGGGGCTATCAAAGGGCAATTTTGACAGAGCAAGCCAGGGCAGCAGTGGAACCAAGATGATCATCGGGGGAGCTGCCATGATTGGCTTCCATAATGAGCCCTCACTTGAGCCACAGGGCAAAGAAATATAATGAGACTTAATTGAGGATGACCAAAGCAGGCCATGAAATGCTATTTATAACTTTCTAAACAACTCAGGTATTAGCCAATCAGTGACCAACTTTGTAAATAATGACAAAGAAAAATGCTAAGTATAAGGAAAATTGCTGTCTCTTGGGACTATATAAAAGGCCAGCTGTAGAAGGTGCAGCCAAAACTCAAGAACTTAACAACACAACTCTCAGCACAAACCCAGACACCATGGCCTGCTGCACCACTAGCTTCTGTGGATTCCCCAGCTGTTCCTGTGGGACCTGTGGACCCAGCTGCTGTCAGCCAAGCTGCTGCCAGCCCAGCTGCTGCCAGCCAACCTGCTGTGGGACAGGGTGTGGGACCGGGTGTGGCATGGGCTGTGGCCAGGGCAGTGGCTGTGGAGCCGTGAGCTGCCGCACCAGGTGGTGCCGCCCTGACTGCCGTGTGGAGGACACCTGCCTGCCCCCCTGCTGCGTGGTGAGCTGCACCCCCCCAACCTGCTGCCAGCTGCACCATGCCCAGGCCTCCTGCTGCCGCCCATCCTACTGTGGACAGTCCTGCTGCCGCCCAGCCTGCTGCTGCTACTGCTGTGAGCCCTCCTGCTGCCAGCCCACCTGTTGAAAAGAAGGTTGCTGATTACTTAAGAATGAATGGAGAAGCATAAGAAAACTCTTGATTTCTGAAGAAATGTCCTTTACTTGGATGCTAAGTATTATGATGTTTCTAAGTCACTCAGAAATAACAAGTTTTAGGAACATCTTGAATGTGCTGAATTAGCCCCCTGAAAACATGTATCAGAGTGTCACATCAGGGACATCTCTGATGTCCTATTCCCTATCTCTTGATTCCTATCTGCTTCCTCCTTGAATATCCCCTGTTCATTTCAAATAAAATGTTTGAATGTGCTAAGCAAACTGAGTTATTTTCTTTCTTCTATCTTGAAGCTTGCCCACCTTTAGCTGAAATTCAAGAAGAGTTGGTTTTTATTTTGATAATCCTAAGGCATAAGCATAAAAGTCTAAACCAGAAAGATTAAATACAGATTGCATTATGCTTCCATCCATCAGTTAATAAAATGTTCCATGTATTGAATAATGTTTGTAGTTATTCAAATACTTACAGGCTCTAATCTATGACAATTAGATATGAACCTATAAGGTCACTTTTAGCTAAAATTTTCTGGTTGATCGAAGCTATGAGATTCTACCTAGATGTAACACCCTTCCCTGTAACATACCTGATATTCTCCTTCATGCATGCCCAATGTCTAAAAAAAATGTATTACCGACTAAGTAGATTTTAAAATATGTACCAGATCAGAAACTGTTCCCCAACAGCATTTAGGTTTTCATTTCTATGCTTTAGCTTATTATATTCTTCCCACTGATTCTCAAATGGATCTCTAAGCTTCAACTCCCAACACTCACCTTCATTGCTGTAAGTGTGTATGAGGTATATCACTGGTCTAAATGAAAGCAGAATAAACAACTATGCAGGTTACAGCATCACCATTTGTCAGACACATGCATTAGAAATATGGAACAACTATATACTTTGCATTTCCAATCTGAAAAAATGTTCTCCTAATAAGTTAGCACAAATCTAGACCCCAAAAATACCTTTTACTAATTAATTTTCATTTCTTAAGTTATTTGTGTGCAATAGACAAAATACATGACAAAATATCAAAAAAAATAAGACAAGTGTTTTCCAAGTTATGTACAAGCTTCCAGAACTTACTTCTATCATTTAATTAGTAGCAATGAGATATTACACACAAGATAACACATTTCAGAGAAGAATAAAGGGAATGGCAGTATAGTCTTCAAAAGGTCTGAACTCCAGATGTTTGTTTCTGAGCCTTGGTTCAGTTACTAAATGTGCTGTAGAAAACAACATCAGCATTTCCTGGTCTCTTTTGCCATAAACAAGGACTCCCTCAGGAGAGGTGCTAAGCTTGAAAGTTCTATTTAATCATCGCTGAGGGGTTCAGGCACCCGCGATTCATGCCTCTTACTCCACCCACACAAAACCATATTCAATAAACATTAAGGCACTACCAGAAGCCCCACACTTTTTTAGATACTTTTTTATATATTACGACATTTGGTTCACAAAAAAAAGATGTTTGGCCTGAAACACGAATAATATTTGCGCATTTCAAATGGGTTGGAATAAAACGAACTCTGATGGTAATTTGATGTGATGTTGGAGTAAGTAACTTGGACACCACATAATGCATGACGGAAGGCACTCTTCCAATTCAGTGGGTGTCCCGATGTCCTAAATTCAAGAGAATTTAGCCTATATATCTAGGAGGAAAAAACTAATAGTGAAAAAAAGGAGCACAATTATCCTTAGCCTTAGGGGTCTGGACAGAGTGTCATGTGGAATAAATACCTCCATAAAGCAAGTGTGTTGATGTGGACTAAAATAGGGGGACTCTTTGAACGTGGAAAACCACAAACCTATTCTAAGGACGGGAGGACAGGTGTGAGGGGTCCAAATGAAACTACAAAACAAAGTCATTTCTGAACTGCTACTCATAATGTGTCATAAGTATTTCAGTGTGAGCCAATCAGAGGCCCACTGAGGAACAAATTTAAATGAAAACAAGGAAGGTATGTTAAGAATTGTATAAATAGCAGCCGGTCAGGGTATATAAAAGGCCTGACATAGAAGTCACCATCAAAACGCCTACGAGAAACCCAAGCCCAGACACCATGGCCTGCTGCACCACTAGCTTCTGTGGATTCCCCAGCTGTTCCTGGGGGACCTGTGGACCCAGCTGCTGCCAGCCAACCTGCTGCCAGCCCAGCTGCTGCCAGCCAACCTGCTGTGGGACAGGGTGTGGGACCGGGTGTGGCATGGGCTGTGGCCAGGGCAGTGGCTGTGGAGCCGTGAGCTGCCGCACCAGGTGGTGCCGCCCTGACTGCCGTGTGGAGGACACCTGCCTGCCCCCCTGCTGCGTGGTGAGCTGCACCCCCCCAACCTGCTGCCAGCTGCACCATGCCCAGGCCTCCTGCTGCCGCCCATCCTACTGTGGACAGTCCTGCTGCCGCCCAGCCTGCTGCTGCTACTGCTGTGAGCCCACCTGCTGCCAGCCCACCTGCTAAAGCCAGGTTGCTGATTTTCAATGGACTGGGACACAGTATCTGAACAATTTGTCTCCTTGACACCCCCCGGACCACTAACAGGTTCTTAGGCTTCTATTTGGGTTTCGGTTATGGGAGCTACCAAGTCAGTGAGTTCTGTTTGATTCTGTTCTACGATGAATACCTTGATGCACAGCAGACATAGGAGTGCTGTGAACTCACCTGATGATCATCAAATCTCTTTGGATATGCTCTTCCTGATTTCCCGGCAGGGCTGGAAATTACTGCCATATTGTGGATTTCATCCTTGAGAACTGTCCACAAGACTAATTTCCCCTGCTCTGTGATTTATTCTGAGCTTCTGTTTACCTAAAAGAATTTCCAACATTAAAGACACCAGGTTACAGCCAAGTGACAGTCCTCAGATGTCACCAGAGAGAATGGAAGCTCTTCACCCAACCTGCAGCTTCTGAGAAGTAGACTAGTCTTTTCCATATTTCAACATCTGATCTCATCCATTTTTTGGGGGGTGCATCATAATGACCTTTCCTGTGGGCTGTTTTAATTATATCTGTGTTATAGTGTCTTCTGTCATTTCTTAATAAATGTTATTTACTCGGCAAAGAAATCGTGGTCTGTGTTTCCACTTGAACATGAAATCAGTGAATTGCTTGTAGTTCAAAAATGTCCACTTCTGAGACATACACTTGTTTCTTTTTAAAAGAGACTGAAGCCATATACAGTGTATCATTCAATAAAAATGTATTGACCACCACTTCTCAGGAAGGGACTAAGGAAATAAGAAAGATCAAGAATTAATTCTCATCTTTGGAGACCTTACTATCCAGCAAGAAAAAGAACGTGTGTGAAAACAGACACCCACCATGTGACGATGGTAGAAAAAGTCTCCCTCTACCTTAGGGATGAACGCTTTTGTGACCAAAACGCCTCGATGGCTCAGCCTACGACAAGACTGTCCCAGGAGATGTGCGTGCTGGCAACTCCAAAAGCTTAAGAGAAAGATGTTAACCGATTACACATGAGACAGAGAGAGAAATATTTTTTTCCTTCAGAAAGAAGTGAGGAGTAAAAAGGAGGAGAGATCTAGTCAGCAGGTCAGGAGCGTTACTCTGCAACCCCTCCACATAAAGCTTCCACACACAGCCTCTGGGATGCTCAACTTTCCTGCAAAAACCAGTGAAGGAGCCGAGCTTCATGTCTGGGTTGACTCGGGGGAAGAGGAGAACAGCCAGGAGCCAGACAGAGCAAGGAGGGGGACAAGACAGTAATGGCCCAGGGACCCTCAGAAACGGTGGAGAGGCATTGGATGGAGCCTGCGGCAGGAAGTAATATCTTAGGTAAACTGCAAAGAAGAGAGAAGGCTCCAAAACAGGATTTCAAAAAGAAGGAGATCACTTTGGGACCAGCAAGGGCTCTGCTGGGGGCAGCATTAGGGAAGACTTCACGAGGGAGGTAGCCTTTGAAGTGGGCCTTGAAGGTCATTCTTAAAGGGAAAAAAACGAGTGAGTGAAAAAGAGCCCAACCCACACACCTATTATAGTGGCTAAAATCCAACACAATGACGACACCGAATGGCAGCAAAATGTGGTGGATCAAGAGAAATTCTCAGTCTTCACCAGCAGGGCAGTGAAATGGCGCAGCCGCTTTGGAGGACAGTTCAGCTGTCTCTTCAAAGCTAAACGCAGGCTTACCATACACCACAGCAGGTGCGCTCCTCGGTGTTTACCCGCATGGGTTGGGAACTCGTATCCATGCAAAAACCCGCACGTGGACATTGATAGCAGCTTTGTTCCTAATTGCCAAAAATTGGCAGCAACCAAAATGTCCCCCAGTAGGTGAATGAATAAACAAACTTTGGTGCATCCATTCAATAGAATTCTATTCTATGATAAAAAGAAAAGATTTATCAAACCCCAAAAGAACATGAAAGAATCTTAAATGCCCATTGCTTAATGTAAAAAGCCAATCTGAAGAGGCTACGGACTATGTGGTTCCAACTACACAGAGACGGGAAAAGTCACCAAAGTGCCCTGTGTACTCTACCCTGAAGGTATCTGTACTACAACACTGTCTACAAGATTATGAATTTAAAAAATACATTTCAGAAATGGGAAGACACGAGACTGGCCTAGGAAATCCAAGCAGAAGCCAACCGCGAGGCTCCGAGAACGTTTCCTTTACTGATACAAGGCATGCACGCTGCCGGTGCTCCCACCTCCTCCTCACCCCACTCTCCTTCCTACTTTACACGCAGATGTGGCTCCTGGAGCTACGAAACCCCAGGGAGTGGAAGGGACACCGATCCTGACCCACTCGAGTCTGTACACCAACGCTAGCAACTGTCTACCTGTGAAAACGGTAAGTCCTTGACCAAGTCAGTGTTTGTCGGCTTTTCCAAAGCTGGACATCTCAGACAGCCCTGACTGCTGCACCGTGCTAAATGGCTTCCTGTGTACGACAGCTAAGAGGGTTTCAGATGCATAAGTACTTTAGTGATGGAGAAGGACTTCAGTTCCCAATGACAAATCCTAAAGCAAAAGTGGGGGGCATTTTTACTGAAGTTCATTGACCATGACATGAGTAGATGGACAACAAGAATGGATGGGAGGAAATATGGAGGGTGGGTTCAGGTAATGAAGAATGGAGAAAAGAACAAAAAGGGAGAGAAAAATACAAAGCAGAGGAGAAAAACAGAAAAAAGACACAATGAAAAAGACGGGACAAGAGGCAGAAAAGGAGGCAGAATCATCGATGGGGAAGACAAGCCTGCAGGAGAAGATGGTGGGTGACCTCGCTGAGTCCCATACTCTGGGCCACACGCTAAAGGGACTTCACGTGAACTTTGCTTCACTCAACACTGATATCAGTCCCATGGCACAGAAATTGTTACCTGCGCTGCAGACGAGGAGAATAAGTGTAAATAAAGCCTTGAAAAAGGAGGACTGAAGCCAATTCAGTCTGATGCCCAAACTCGTACAAAATGAAATTAAGGAACTAGATGTAAAAAGGGTGGAGAAGTTCAGTGTATTTAAAGTTGGCTTTTGTGGAAACTGTGGTTTCCAGAATAAGTTCCTCTCTGCCAGTTGTAAGGACATCACCTCTTGGCCCACCTGGGTAATCCAGGATACTCTCCGTATTTCAAAGTCAACAAACTCTTAATTACATCTGCAAAGTCCCTTTTGTTCCATAACATATTCATGGGTGTGAAACCCAGGCTCAGAGTTCAAGGAGTGAAAATTCTGCCTACCACGGGGATCATGAGACACTAGACTGACACTAATTCCTAGACACCCACAATGTTACTCCCGTCCACTAACGAAAGTGGTGGCCTATGGCGGCCAGGTGATGGTTAAAGTCTTAGCTCACTTTTTACAAAGGTTTTATTTATTTGTTTTTAGATTGAGGGGAAGGGAAGGAGAAAGAGGGAGAGAAACATCTATCAGGTTACTTGCAGGCACCTTGACTGGGGACTGAACCTGCAGCCCTGGCATGTGCCCGGACCAGGAATCGAACTGGTGACCTTTTGCTTTGTGGTATAACGCCACGTTAACCCATTTACTGATAACCTGAAAAAGACGGTACCACTGTGGACTCAGGCCTTTTGGAAAAGGTTAAATCACTCCCACCCAGTAAAGAAGCCCAACCGGCTGAGGTCCTGGCTGAGGGTAAAGAAAACAACCAAATGGGGAGAGGGAGACGGGAGTCATAAATATTAACCACGGCCCTGTAACCGATTAGAAAAAAGGATTATAGAAACAATGCATGTTTTCTTCCTTATTTTTCTTCTCTTTCCTCCCAACCCCCGCCAGCAAGCCTGGGGGTGAGGGCTGGACTGCAGCCTCCCTGTAGGGAGGGGGTGTGTACTGCCCACCCCTGCAGGGTCAGCCTATTTAGCTTGGAAGTTAAGAAAGTTCCACCATTTCTATTAAAAACCTTCGGGTAAAGCTGGCTGTGCCAGGGAGACTAGACAGCAGACGCTTTGTTGTTAATTACAGACTTATCCTCAAAACCAGAACTCCGACTTAAAAAACATGCTTTCCCTCCTGATTATTCAAAGTTCATTGAACATCTACTTTCCCTACCGGGCTTGTTTTAGAGAGCACACGCTATATCTTACTTAACTTGGCGTAATTCTCTGCTAATGACTGCGTATTCTACCGCTTTATAAGAATACATGAGAATCCAACTGAAGGCCTAAAACCCCCAAGAAAAACAGGCAACACGTCCAGGCAGCGGAAGGCAGGCTAAGCTTGCATGTGCTGTGTGACTCAGTGCTTCGAGGTCTGTGCTGGCGTGTTGCAATGGGAGCATCCATGTCCAGGTGATGGAGGGCGGAAGGGTCACCCCCTTTGGGTCATATACAGTGACACAACTGTAGCCAATATCAGCTGTCATCAAGGGGCAAAACATTGCCCAGTTTTCGAAAGAAATCCAAATTGAGACTAATTTTCAGTGCAGGCTAACACACTGGCAAGATCTGTACCAGTCTCCACAATAACCTCACACCAGAAACAATGTCCTGGTGCAACTGTAAAGCCCCCCAGAGTCTGCCACCCAGCCCAAACCCAGAACCCCCTCCCCGTATGCTCAGCAAAGTGGACATTCTGCAAGGAAAGCAGTTTCATCGATGGTAGTCCAGACACCAGTCTTTCCTTCTTCCGATCTATATGAAAAAGGAGTCACCAGAAATTTAAAGAAATGCCGGTCAAGAAATAAAGACCAACTGATTTTACCTGCAGGCATTTTTATTAGGAGGCTTTTGTGAAGGGATGAAGCACTTCATCGAGCTTAAGAAAATTGAGTTGCCTTCCGTTGCGAAACCTCCCAACACTGACGTCACTACTGATGCGGGAGGTGGCGTCATGGGAGGATTTTCCGGAGGGCAGCCCAGAAATCCTCCCAGGTGACCCAGGTGCTCGGAGGTGGATGTTGGTAAGTCACACAGAGGTTCACAACAAACTGTGACTAACACACATAAAAGTGACTTTTTATCTCAGCCCGGGAACCCAGCAGGAAGTACGTGTTTCATGTGTGTATGGGAGCACCCCAAATCTTCAGCCCTGCCCCCTCTCTTGGGCTGCAGGCTGCTTGCTCCCTGCAGGCCCCACACTGAACTCATCTTTGCCCCCTTCCCTACCACCCCAGATGGCAGCTTTGGGGCTCAGAGTGCCCTCTCACCTACGAGGAAATCTGAGCCCTAAACATGGTCCTTGGCCATGCTCTTGATCAGCACCTCCTACCATCTCTACTTACAGAAATGCCTCCCAAACCTGACCACCCCCTCTCACCTGCACCCCTTACTTGTTAGGCCTGTTTCCACGCTGGCCCCACTGCAGTTCCTTTTCCAGGGCACAGGCTTACGTCTTATCACTTCCTGCCGTAAGTCAGCCAGTGGTTTCTCAGTGCCCTTAGCATAAAAGCTAAACTCTGTAGAACCACCTGCACGTTCCCACTCGGCCTGGCCCCCACCTGCCTCCTCGACCTCGTTCCCTACGGCTCTTCCTCTCTCTCACTCTACTCCAGCCCTGGGGAGACTGCCCACCCCAGCCAAAGCAGACGCGCTCCCTGCACTACCAACCTGTCACAGTCACTTTACTCCGTTCTATTTTCTACTGGCACTTGCCATTGTCTGAAGTTCTTATTCACTCATTGTTTAGTGTTTTTTTCTGTCCCCCCTCTTTGGAATGAACACGGCGACTGTAGGGCCTTACCTGACCTGGTTCTTTCTGCTTGCTCGGCACCGAGCACAGTGCTGAGCATCGGGCTTGCTGAGTCGAGAATGAAACAATGAATGAGCTTAACTGACAAGTTCTACAATATTTAGTTCCACAAAAACACTGAGTTTTATTGATAAGTGTGAGGTATAGCCATTAGTCACTAACCGTGCAACTTTAAACCATGATTTAATACCTCTACTCTCTGTGTCACTGACCAGGAAGTGGGTATAAGAATGTTCCCTGTCTTATAAGACTGTAAGAAATAAGAATGACTATGTGCATAAAATACTCAGCACCATGCCTGGCACACGGTATACATTCAAGAAATACTAGCTATTAGTGGAGGATAAGATTAGGATATTCCAATTATCTTAAAAAACAAGAATATTAGTTTTGTTGTGGAAACTGATGTGTCCCCCAGAGAGTGGTCCCCGGAAAACCAGATGATGTGATGAGAAATCCCTAATGTGCCCCTCTGCTCGATTCCCCCCAACCATGATGCCCTCTGTGACGGAAACCACGCCCGCCTCGTTACTCCCACAGGACACCCTCACAGCTCCCAGCCACCGTCCCTACCTTCAATGACCTCTGTTCTGTGGCATAGTATTTTGCTCAAGAAAATAGGCTCTAAAACCAACTCCTCTTATGGTCTCAAGGCTTCAATAAGCTGGTCCCACCCTTCCCACCAATCTTACATGCAACTAACCTTGAGGGTCACCTTCACTCAAGTCCCGGCCACCCTCTCCGAGGGTGAGAGAAGACACACTAAGAGTGGAATCAAATTCCACTTCGGTCACTTGCTCACTGGTCACATAGCCTCTCTGTGCCTCGGGTTCCTCACCTGTAGAAGGGCAAGGATGGCAACACTGCACACGCCGTTAGCTGTGGTGAGACACACATAGGACATATACAGCACTCCGCACAAGACCTCATACTCAGTAAGCGATGATGATGATGACGACGGTGATGGGTCTCCACTGAAAAAATGCGTTATCTTTCTAAAATACAGATCCAATTACATCGCAGACGTCTTCCAAAACCTTTCATTAATGCCCATTGCCAATAGGATGCATTTCAAAATCCGGAACGTGGGATACTAAGCACAGCAGCAGTTCCCCTGCTGTGTCACTCGCCTGCCCTTCCCTGTCCTCTCTCACCACTCTCCCCCAGCACCCGCCCCCCAAAGGAGACCCAGGGCCTGTGCTTGGACCAGTCAACACTGTTGCCCTCCTTATCTTCTTTTTCTAAGTTCTCCAAATTTTCCAGTCAGGACCCTTAACGTTTTTTTGCACTTGTTGGTTTGCATGTCCTTTGACTTCTGACCCCTCCCCATTGAGCCATTTTCTTTCTTTTTTTTTAATTTTATTGATTATGCCATTAAAACTGTTCTATTCCCCCCTTCATTCCCCTCCACCCTGCACCCCCCGCCCCCACCATTCCCTCCTTTAGTTTATGACCACATGCCTCAAGTTCTTTAGATTCTATATTTCCCCTACTATTCTTGCCCTCCCCATCTATTTTCTACCTACTGTCTATGCTACTTATTTTCTGTACTTTCTCCCCCCATCTCCTCCTCCCACTCCCCTGTTGCTAACCCTCCATGTGATCTCTATTTCTATGGTTCTGCTCCTGATCTAGCTGTCCTCTTAGTTTGCTTTTGTTTTAGATGTGGTTGTTAATAACTGTGTGTTTGCTGTCCTTTCACTGTCCATATTTCTTTATCTTCTTTTTCTTAGGTAAGTCCCTTTAACATTTCATATAATAAGGGCTTGGTGATGATGAACTCCTTGAATTTGATCTTATCTGAGAAGCACTTTATCTGTCCTTCCATTCTAAATGAAAGCTTTGCTGGATAGAGCAATCTTGGATGTAGGTCTTTGGGTTTGATGACTTGGAATACTTCTTTCCAGCCCCTTCTTGCCTGTAAGATCTCTTTTGAGAAATCTGCTGACAGCCATTTTCTAATTATTTTTAGAGCTTGCACCCTTTTAACAGGACATGGGCTCAGATCAAATTTGAAGGCTTTCAAAGTAACATATATGTAAAAATTTACCCGGTGATAGTTTCCCTACTTTCAAGTCATTCTAAAACATCATACTAAGTTTTATGTGTTTATTTATTTAAATAATTTTATTATTAAGGCTTCAGTGGGTTAGAAGTAATTTGGGAATCTCCCCAAGTGTTTTTAATAGAACACTAACCTATGAAGCTACCCTATGAAAACTAAATTGCAAAAATGGTTCCAGGGCAGAGTAAGTCGGGAGAAAAACACAAGCTATCATGTCTGTGGCGGAAAGCCACAGAGCACCTGAGCATCTGAAAGGTCCTCAGACGTCCACCAATGAAGAAGTCAGTGTTTCCCAAATTTATTTACCAGGGTATTTTTTAACGTTCCTTGGAAAAGGTATTCATGGAACTCACTTTGGGAAGTCCTACACTGTCTAGTTTCTGAATGGCCCAGTACAACCAGCCTTTGGGTCATACGCTTCATTCATAACACAATTGGGTACAATTTTACAAGACTTCCATCATTGTCATCCATGGAAGTCTCAACTCCCATCCACACGCCCCCGCCAAGTTCTCAATCAAAGCACGTGCCAAGGGGAAGGAGAACAAATGATCTGTTACAGTAAGAAAGTGCCTCTTCACACAGAATCTCATTCACAACAGGTTCCACCTATTCACCTAAATTCAGCTTCTTGGAGCCACAAAGAAGAATCTACAAATCTTATCACTTTTTCAGCCAAAAAGCCAAAATGATCACATAGAATCTTTGCTGGTAGAAGAGCAATCAAGAAACCTACTCATTTCTTCATCTGAAAAGGAGACAAGAAAACATGGCGGTGATGTGAAGAGCTACCCAGCATGCCGGGCCATCATTAGTGATGTGCAGTGATTAGAAGATAATCACCTGGAGCCTTTGAAGATGGAGATGAAATGCTCACGCAGTGACAGAGCTGACAAAGGAGCCCCAATGTGACAGCAAAACAAACTAACCCCTTTCATGAGGTGAGGCGTGTGTCTTAGATATTAAACACTTAAGTAATTAGGTGGTTTTTATGGAGATAGCTATAAACTGAAACATGAGGAAAAAAATCTTGCTCACAGGCCGACGCCCAGGGAGGTGGGTATATAAGAGCCAGAGCAGAAGAGACCAGCATCAAGACAACACGAGACTTCTCTTCTCAACCCAACAAAAACCCCCAAATCTCAACACCATGGCTTGCTGCACTCCCTGCTGCTGCAGCGTCCCCACCGGCCCCGCCACCACCATCTGCTCCTCCGACAAATGCTGCCGCTGCGGAGTCTGCCTGCCCAGCACCTGCCCACACGACATCAGCCTCCTCCAGCCCACTTGCTGTGACACCTGCCCCCCACCCTGCTGTGTGCCTGACACCTACGTGCCCAGCTGCTGGCTGCTCAACTCTTGCCACCCAACTCCCGGACTGTGCGGGATCAACCTGACGACCTACGTGCAGCCTTGCTGTGAGAGCCCCTGCGAGCCCTGCTAAGCCGCCACGTCCGCACAGGTTCAGCGACCTGCGCTTGCTGTCCTCCACACCCCCCAGCCTTCAACACCCGCCGCCACCTGCAGCAAGCTAACACTACCCCTATTCCCTGGGCCATGTTTTTGTGAATTGGCCCAACTTCTTACTTCTTTCCTCCTTTGGGGAGAGTGGGAGACCTTTCCTCTGTCTTTTAGGCTATTTTACTGCTCACCGAGAAATGACCACTTTGACCATTCATTAATAAACTTCATTCTGGCTTAGCAAACGCGGACTCATGATTATTTATTCCATGTTGCCTCTTAGGGAGAGCAGAATGCCCACCTAACCCTGAACAGCACACCATCCTACTGTCTAGGATTTACCCCGGGCAGAATGAGAGCTTTCATCATGGATTCACTGAAAAATTAGGTGCTGGCTCTCAGTATAAGTTAACAAGTAAAAAATCCAGTAGGTCATTTCATAGGATTTCTTTTTAAATTTTACTTATTTTTTTCTTGGGAGAGAGAGATTTGTCGTTCCACCCATCCATGCAGTCATTGGTTGCTTTTTGTATGTGCCCTGACCAAAGATAGAACCCGCAACCTTGGCACATTGGGACAAGTGTTTTAACCAACTGGGACACCTGGCTAGTGCCTTGTAGGGTCTTTTTATTCAGTAAATATATTTCTAAGCCAGCCACTGTGCCAAGCACTATGCTAGAGTCTAGAGATTAATATAATGTTTTAAAAATATTTTAATATCCATTACCCCTAAAACTGATTTTCTTTCTTCCTTAACTGACAAAACAAATTGATCACTGCTGGCATGTGGGGATAATTTTGACTCTTTTAGTCATAGGCATCAATGAAATTCCAAGTTCAAAATGTTATGCAACTTTGGGAAATATGTATGTGTATACACATACACACACACACATTCTTTATATATGTTGTCTTATAGGAAAATCAGTTTGGAATGAATGTTAGGATTTGCAGAGTATCCTTTGTTTCTTCAAATTGGCTTGGCTTACATTAGTCACCACTATTTTTAGAAGTTTACTACACCAAATGACATGTAGTAGCATGCCATTGAAATCAACTGGAAATAGACTATAGTGCAGTCTTCTCTGTTCACCAGAAAGAGTCACACGATTATGGGAGTAAAAACACACACTTCCTCCTACAACAAAACTTGTATGATGACCATGAATTCATCCCTTTAGTTGTCCTGGAAAAACCCGCGTGCCGTAAGGTTTTTGCCGAAGTACCCAGAATGCAGCCTAGTTGTGTGTTTTCTTGGGATTGGCCTTGGGACTGTGGGCCATTCGCTTCCATCTCAGACTCTGTTGCTCATTACCCTCCCTTCTGTGCTTAGGTCTCCAATTCCCGTGAGGATCAGAGGACCCAGGGGCCACAGCAGCGGTCCGAGGCACAGGGAGAGACTTGACCATTGCTACCGCACACTGGTTCCCAGCTTTCTTACAGAAAGCATCCTTTTATTTCCTGGAAAAAAAAATTTCCAAATGGCTTTTTAAAGTAATAATTTAGTTGTTTCTTCATTTTTGTTCATAAATACATTTGTAAGTATCAATGAGGTTTTAGGTTTGATAGTAGTGTTACTGTGCCAAGTACCTGCTTTGTAGTCAAAAGCAAAGAAGTTTGATATTTTTACACATCCTTGTTAGGGATAAATACTTAGACTTTATTTTTAATACCACCACTGGGGGCCTATAGGCATTCAAGGGCCCTTGGCTCATTCGAAAGCCCCACCTGGAAACCAGGAGACAGCATCCTAGCCCTGGCTGTCTCGGGCTGCCTCCGTGACTCTGAGCCATCACTGGGTCTCTTTGGGTGCCAGGTCTTAAATCAGGAAAATGAGCTGGTTGATCAGATCCTCTCTAAAGTCAGTTTAGTTTTGACATTCCATGGCTCTAGGTTATCCAGAAGCATTTTAAGTAACAAGTATTCCATGTCACTAACCAATCCCATCCACCTTATTACTTTTACTGCTTCCATTTATATGAGCAAACAGTTGGTGAACCTTCAGGACACTCACGTAGGTGCTTTATGTGTATTCTCTCATTTATTTCTAACAAAAACATTAAGAGGTGCCTACTATTATTCTCCCCACTTTACAGGTGAGGAAACGGAGGCTGAAAGTTACCAGCCAAAAGTACAGAAACAAGAAATGACAGAGAAGGGATTCGACCTAAAACTGCCTGAATCCAAAACCCTTCTCTTCCCAATTCATCAAAGGGTTTGCCTCTTCTGCAGACAGAGACCTGGTTATGTGTGGCTCTATTTACCCAAAGAAAGTATATGCCACATGGCCATGCATTCTCTACCGACCCTCTGGATTGTGTATTTGGTTGTATATAGTAACTCAGCTTTCTCTGTGGTTTAAGACAAAATTAGAGTATATGTTGAATCTATGAAAAAATATTTACATCTCTAAGGTGAAAGCAAATCATCTTTTTTTAAAGTCAGATTTTAAATACCGATTAACAATGTCAGCACAGGAAAAACACCAGCTGGGTATTGAACCTCACATCAAAATGCAGAGTCTTTGGCAACTCAAACACATTTTCAGGTTTCTGGTAAGTTTGAATAACCTAGTCCACGATAAAAACAAACCACTCAAGGTTGATCATCATTCATCCCTGATAATAGAACAGAAAACCAAGCCATTTCATTTTCCTTCCAAGTCCTCCCTGGAAGCTTTCCTCCCACCTTTGAGGACTGCAGCCCGAGCCACACCCTGGTCACCATACCCCTGCTCATGGCCACACTTTCCCAGGTGTCCCCTTTTTCTTCCCTACAATGTTTTAATTTTTTTAATTATTCTATTTTTTTCCATTACACTTTGGTCCCCTTATAAGCCCCTTCCCCTATAATCACCACATTGATGCCCATGTTTATGAGTCCTTCTTCCTTTTTGCTCAATCCCTCCACCCCCTAACCTCCCCACCCCTTAGCCGTCATCCTGCTCTCCACCCATGAGTCTGCCTCTGTTTTGCTTGTTAGTTCAGTTGTTCATGAGATTCCACATATGAGTAAAATCATATGGTATTTGTCTTTCTCTGAATGGCTTATTTCACTTAGCATAATGTTCTCCAGATCTATCCAAACTATTGCAAAGGGTAAATTTTTCTTTTTCTTTTTTCTACAGCTGAGCAGCACTCCATTTGTGTAAATGTCCCATAGTTGTTTTATCCACTCATCTACTGATGGACACCTGGGCAACTTCCATGTCTTGGTGATTGTAAATAATGCTGCAGTGAACATAGGGGTGCTTATGTTCTTTCAAATTAGTGTTTTGGCTTCCTGTACATATATGAGGTCTGTCCAGAAAGTATCGAGTCATACAATGATGCCTCAGTCCCCTTGAAAGTAGGCACCTGGGAACCTCACACAGTTCTCCCAAAGGCCATCAGCTACCCTACTGTATTTTTCTGAATCCCATTGACAGTCGGAAATCTCTTCCCTTTCAAAGGTGATTTTAGTTTTGGGAAAAGCAAGAAGTCACAGGGCACCAACTCTGGGCTGTAGTGGGGCTGAGTCACCTGGGTGATTTGATGTTCCACCAAAAAACTGCATGAGACATGAATCATGAATGGGCACATGTTGTGATGAAGCTGCCAACCACCAGTTGCCCATAGCTGTGGCCTTCTGAATCATGCAAATAGTTTCCGCAGAGGAATGGTCAAGCTTAATGCAAAATTTGATGCAGATTCGTTGCTCTACTCATTCAATCATTTTGAATGTGACAGCCACACATTACACATGCTCACTCAACAGCATCTACCACCCCCACTGACTAGTACAGTGAAGTTGTCATTGTTCACGCAGGTGCATTCCAGTCCCCTCTCCTTGGCTGGCAGGTCGCATCCCTACCAGGCAAACCATTCTCGTTTTACTAACAATGACTGGAGAGACCTCATTTTCCCAGAAGTGGGATCACTGGGTCAGAAGGGAGGTTCATTTTAAATTTTTTGAGGTGTCCCCACACCGCTTTCCACAGTGGCTGCACCAACCTGCATCCCCACCAAATGTGCGAAAGTGTCCCTCTTTCTCCCCATCCTCACCAGCACTTGTTATTGATTTATTGGTGATGCCACTCTGACAGCTGTGAGATGATATCTCCTTATGGTTTTCATTTGTATTTCTCTGATGATTAGCAACATCGAGCATCTTTTCACATGTCTTTCAGCCACCTGTATGTCCCCTTTGGAAAAGTATCTATTCAGGTCCTTTGCCTATTATTTAATTAGGTTGTTTGGGGGGTTTTTGGTGTTGAGTTTTGTAAATTTTTTATAAATCTTGCATACTTACCAACATCTGATAAGGGGTTAATAACACTACCTTTGGAAACTCACTATAGTTTTATTAAAAATAATAAAAAGAGGTTTTGTTTTATTCCATTCTGTCACCTTGCTCACTCAATAGAGCCTGAATTATGTCATCAATAAATGAGGCAAATACCTCTGAGATGCATATGGTCACAGAATCTGAAACTATAGCTGAATTAGCACTCGGTCTGATTACCCATAATTTATGTAAGGTTTGGCATGCCAGGACCCAGTGAAGGTAAAATGGAATCATCTTATGACAAAAATGACAAGTCTATGAGTCAAAAACATGATTACTTTAATAAGAGCAGAAACTCTTAATGGACAAGAAAATGCCAAAGTGATTAGAGAATCTTAGTGGAAAGAGTGGCATAAACAAAAAAAGCAGCCTTCTGATTGGGCCAACACCCAACCCAGGACGGTATATAAGAGCCGCAAAGCCAGAGGAGGTATTTGCATCTCAGAAACCTCATCTTTCTTTCTGAGAAACCTGAGCACACCAGGTTCCCCCTACCATGGCTTGCTGCGTTCCCTGCTGCTGCAGTGTCCCCACTGGCCCTGCCACCACAATCTGCTCCTCTGACAAATGCTGCCGCTGCGGAGTCTGCCTGCCCAGCACCTGCCCACACACCACCTGGCAGCTGGAGCCCACCTGCTGTGACAACTGCCCCCCTCCCTGCCACGTTCCTCAGCCCTGTGTGCCCACCTGCTTCCTGCTCAACTCCTGCCAGCCCACCCCAGGCCTGGAGACCATCAACCTCACCACCTTCACTCAGCCCTGCTGTGAGCCCTGCCTCCCCAGCTGCTGCTGACCATGACGAACCCCAAAGCTGTCTGTATAGCACTCACTCGCCTCGGTAGTTTATCAGATGTCGAGGTAGACCAGATGGCCCAAATGTGGAAAACCCACCTTTCATTTTAATGGAAAATAAAGATAAATTATTATGACTATATGGTTGAACAATCATTTGGTTCATTTGGGCAGGTGAGAATCATCTACTATCAAAATATATTGACATCCCTGGGTCCTCAGACACTATTTTCATGGTCACATTGCTTCTTGGGTCCCATTTCTTAAACTGGGTATTTTCACAGAGGAAAAAAATTCTTAATGGGTTTTCCAATAAACTTCATTCTTCTGGCAAGATGTGTTCTTTGTGTTAGAGCTTTTGGTATATTTCTTTCATTTGTAAAGAAAGATGAACATAAGGCGATTATTTTACTTTTTAAGAAAAGAATCTATTGGAGAGGAATGACTAGAACTTTCTCACTAACATGGGCTGCTAACTTCCAATTGGTTATCTTTTAGCTTCACCTTTTCTCTCCTACTTCCCCAACCAATACAATTTTGTGGGGCGAGCCAACATTTATTTACCCACACTTTGCCAGGCAAAACACCTGTACCAACTCACGTAATCCTTAAAACAGCACTAATAGATGAGAGAAAGGAAGCTTTAAGAGTTTCCAACATTCCCCACGTCATAAAGTTAGTTGCTAAGAAAACCAGAATGCAGCTCCTTGCATGTGTGACTTGAAAGTCCAATTATTTCCACCACATCACAGAGTCGCTGATACTAATAAAACCAGAATATGGTGATTTTGCTCATGAATACAGTTATGATATTAACTTAAAATATGCATGAGCAATAAAAACTGTAGGAATTTTAACAAAGTCATCATATCCAATTGTAACAGAAAAAGATATATTGGCTTATAGATTAAAAGTGATAGGTGCTCAGTTCTAAGATATGGGGTGTTTAGTGGGCCCTCATTTTCCTTTAGAGAGAACTTCAGGTGCTTGACTCTAGCAGCAGGGCGCTAGGAACACATCTCCCCTCCCACCCCCCTTCTCAGCACAGGTTCTACCCCAGTACGCAACAGACTGCCAGCACTTTTCGGGGATAAACTGAGAACTGGAGGTAAAGCCGAGAACTGGAGGTAAAGCCCTGATTAAACATGATTTAAGCTACTACTTCATTTTACTTCTTTTTATCAACCTGTTGACTGTTTCTTGTGCAGATTATCCTTGGCAGTATGGCATATTATGTAAAACATCACACACATATATGTGTGATATTACATGCACATATGTGTGTAATATCACACACATGTATCACATATGTAAGGGAACACGTCAAAAGCTGAAGAAGCACTTAGCTAAAGCCAAAAGAATGCTTGTGTCAAAGAAAAAGGAAGGGGAGAAGCAAATGCCTTTAAGTAGACGTGTTTTTAAATGTTCTCAGTGTGACTTCTGGCCAAGACGGCAGAGCAGGTAAACAGGGGGACTCACATCCTCCCCAAACACATCGGAAGTGCAGCTAACCTGCAGGATAACCGTCACTGAGAACCACCTGAGGTCCCACTGAACAGAAGTCTTATAACTAAGAATGTACAGAAGAAACCCCACAGAGAGGGTAGGAGGGGCCGAGACTCAGAAGGAGCTGGTTCCACACCCACGTGAGACGGTAAAGAAAACAGGCTGAGCCATTAAAAAAAAAAAAAAAAAGAATGAAGTTTTGCCATTTGCAACATCATGGCTGGACCTGGAGGGCATGACGCTCAGTGAGATAAGCCAGACAGAGAAGGACAGATATCATGAATTTGCTCACATGCCAATCAAAAGAACAAAATACATGACCAGACAAAACAGAACAGGCTCACAGACAACAATTGGACGGTTGTCGGTGGGGCGGGTGTTGGAGAGCTGGATGAAAAAGGTAAAGGGATTAAGAAATACAAACGGGCAGTTACAAAATAGTCACAAAGATGCAAAGGACAACATAGTGAATACAGTCAGTGATACTATAATGACTATGTAGGGTGCCAGAGGGTTATCAGATTCATCGAGTTGATTACTTCATAAGTTATACAAATGTTTAATCACTGGGTTGTACACCTGAAACTGGGCATGTGCTAATATAATAGTGTATGTCAATTATAACTGAAAAATAAATTATTTTTAAAGATAAAAAATAAAAATAAAAGTCCTCAGTGTGCCTGTCAGTCTCTCCAGAGGAGAATTTCCCAGAGGACCCCACAGGGTTCTTAGCATCACATCTTCAAATGCACGGAACTTTGAAGCAGTCAGGCAGACGCAACACAAGCCGGGATGCAGTCGACAAGGAACTTAGTCCATTTACTCGTTCATTTGGCCAATACTTCTTGAGTGCTTTCCCTGTGCCAGGACCCATATCCATGCTAAGAATTCTGGAGATAAAAAACGTTAATTCCCTAAGGCGCCCTCAAGCTTCTCTCAAATCTGGTGACGTTCTTACAATCATGATTTATGTGCCCTATACATGTTGAATGGGTATAATTATAACACGGTGTGATTTCTGCTGTGACTGAGCTGTGAGCAGCCTGAATGCAAACACACACCACGAGGAACTGAAGCCCGGACCTGGTGATTCAGCATCTGGGTAAGGCATGGTTACGGAAAGCTCTGAGCTACCCAGGCTGAGCATTAAATGACAATGAGGCAGAAGGGGTGGGGAGAGGTTGTCCCAGACAGAACAGCGACGCTAACTCACGTGTGTGTGGACGATGGGAAGGAGAGGATGAGGTGAGCAGGAGGGAAGAAATGCAAGCACTCCAGGAAGGAGGCTCACCAGAGGAAGGGGTTTACACTGAAACCTTGAAGCAATGAGAGATTTGAGCCAAGAGACCAACAACGATATTTTACTTCTGTTTCTTTGTATTGCCGGTCTTCAGCCTTTGCTTTCGCTGCCAGAGACGCCCCTATTGTCTATGGAATGGCACCATTACAACTGGGCATGTGCGAGGATGCTTGTGTGTATAGATTTTTAATACTTTGAAAAATCTACCATCTAATTAGGAACCACAGTGTTTTCCCTGCACTTGCTTAAAGGAAAAAGATACCCTTTGTTTCTATACATAAAATATGCTTAGTTACTTTGACACATACTTTAAACTTAATGTTAAACCACATAAAAGGTAGCTCAGTCCCAACAGGTCCTATATTTAGTTTTTAACAAGTCAGTCACCAGACCATCTAAAGCAAATTATCGCTCCCCTCTGAGACTCACTACCCTAACTTAGAAACAAAGGAGAGTAATCCTCAGGTCTCTTGACCACTGCAGAGAAAATTAATTTTAATAAACTATTGCAAGTCTTTTCAATAAAAGTGATGCGTTTATTATCATAAACTTATTTTACAGCTGTTTCTAATGTGTAACCTTAAGTCAAAACTCTACATGGGCCCTGGCTGGTGTGGCTCAGTGGACTGAGCACCAGCCTGTGAACCAGAGGGTCACTGGTTCGATCCCCAGCCAGGTCCCCGGTGGGGGGTGCACAAGAGGCAACCACACATTGATGTTTCTCTCCCTCTCTTTCTCCCTTCCCTTCCCCTCCCTCTGAAAATAAATAAATAAAATCTTTAAAAAATAAATATGTTTTTAAAAACTCTACACAGAATAGCAACAATTCCTCTAACCTTGTATCTTGAATCAAAGTCACACTGCATCCCAAATAAGAGAGCGATCCCCACTACCATTGATTCCAGCTGTGGGAATCTCCGAGCCCCTTTGTAATGTTTTTCTTAAAATTTCAAAATAACTTTCTTCCGCTTCTTGTTCTTCTGCTACCAGAATCCAGTCTTTTTTCCTCCTATCAAAATGTGTAATAACAGTGACTTTAATCATATATCACGTGTGCGATGAATCTTCCACCAGAGTCTCGGTTCCGCGAGAGCAGGGCAGCGTTTGCTTTGTCCACTGCTGGGTGTCCGGTGTTCCCCACAGTGCCTGGCACATGGTAAGAGCTTGATAAACGTCCATTAAAATACATCTGAAGTCCTGAAAGATATTGATCAGTCCTAAGTAAAAAGGTGGGCACTTTGGCTCATGTTCACACCAAGGTAAGTCTGGGCATGAGGCCCAGGGACAGCAGAGATCTTACATCCTTTCCTCCAACAGAGCCAGAGAAAAATTTTTTAAATTAGAAATTGCGTGATTTCTTGCCAGCCATTTTCTCTAATGGTAGGTGTCCTGGACCTAGAATCCAGGTCTTTCTTACCACAGATACAAGACTTAGGGTGGAAATGCACCACATTGGGGGGGAAAAAAACAGAATAAAATCAGATGTGAACAGATAGCTCAGGCCTGTAACTTCACTTTCCACTGATAGGAATTTCATTTAAACCTTAGTATAATGGTCTTGCATCATTATTTTACTTAGTATAAAGACAGAAGCTAAGAATTCGACTTTCAGACACTTAATAGTGAGGGAAGCAAAGCAAGCTTGTTCTCAATAGAAAGAAAAAAGGCCGATGCACATTGAAAGAATGTTTCAGCCTAACTTCTTGTAAGAGAAAAATACAATAATAAAATTTCATTTGTCACCCACCAACTGGCAGACACTTTTGAAATGAAAGATATATAAAGAGTATAGAGAAATAGGAATTTTCAAACATAGCGGTGGACATACCTAAATATTTAGAAAGAAATAGGTAAGTAGAATCATTCTGGAGGGTAATATGGTAATTAATATCAAAGGCTGTAAAATATTATTAATATCTGTTCCAATAATTCTATGTAATAATTATTTCTATCCTGAAATAATCAGAAATGTGTATTACAATTTACATATACAATTGTTCACTACTGCCACAATTATCATAGACAAAAGTTGAAAATAAAATAAATAATGTAAAAAGTTTAAGTAACTTAAATGTACAATTATATAATGAATGCTAGGAAACATTAAAAATAATATTCATCAAATATACTTAAAAGCAGATGATGAAAATATATGTATTTAAACAAAAAGGCAAATTACAGAACAGCAGGTACAACATGATTCCAGGAATATAATAAAATGATAACTGTATAGAAAAATGACAAGAGGGATACATAAATATTCATAGAGAATTTTTGTAGAGGATAAAACTATAGATGAGTTGTTTTCTTTACACTTTTCTATATTGTCCAATTTTTTAATAAATGTGTCATATTTTATAGTGAAAATGGAATAGGTGTTTTTAAAAGTCTGCCATGCTTCTCAATATGGGAATATTCCCATTTTCCACATTAATGTAAGTTTCATCTTCAAGAGTCCTCAAATTAAACCAATACAATGTGATATGCCCAGCACATAGCCTTAAGAAAGTAATTAATTTTTAAAAAGGTCCTGAAGTTAAAAGACAGTTACTAAAATTAAATTCAGCCCTTCAGAACAAGAACACTTCATCAGATCGGCGGATATGAAGAAAGGTTAGGAGAGGGAAGACTGGCCAGCTCCCGAGAGAACACCTGCAGAACAGGTGCACCATGATGCCGGGTCCTGCAGTAGGGCTGGTGTGGGACTTACAACAGCAAAGCCTTTGGTGATACCTCATAAAGCTTCCGTTCCCGTGACCAAGAGCAAGAGTAATCAGCTCAGACTTAGTCAGGAACTCACATAAAGGTTAATTAGGAGAAGAGACATTGTTTACAAGCATCTGAATGTCAAATGAATCCAAGCATAATGGATACACTAACATAAACAAGAACCAGGAAAGAAGCCCTCTGGTTGGACCAACACCCATTGGGGAGGGTATATAAGAACCTCAAAGCGAGGGCATTCGCACCTCAGAAACCTCATCTGTTTTGAAACCAAACCAATAAAAATAAAACCCCCCCCCAGATTCCCACCGCCATGGCTTGCTGCGTTCCCTGCTGCTGCAGTGTCCCCACCGGCCCTGCCACTACCATCTGCTCCTCTGACAAATGCTGCCGCTGCGGAGTCTGCCTGCCCAGCACCTGCCCACACACCACCTGGCAGCTGGAGCCCACCTGCTGTGACAACTGCCCCCCTCCCTGCCACGTTCCTCAGCCCTGTGTGCCCACCTGCTTCCTGCTCAACTCCTGCCAGCCCACCCCAGGCCTGGAGACCATCAACCTCACCACCTTCACTCAGCCCTGCTGTGAGCCCTGCCTCCCCAGCTGCTGCTGACCGGTGGCTGCTGCGCTCAGCGCCTGACATGCAAGGAGTCAACCCGGAAGCTTTACTGTTCACCTGTCTCAGCACTTGCAACTAACTGACTCTGCTCTCGAAGTTGGAACAACGAGGGCACTATCACTGGTGACACCCACCCCCACCCCCACCACCACCACCAAGAAACCGAGAGACTTTCAAGGCCATGTAGCAGATATCAGTAACCAAGGACACATTGAGCAGGTGGATGCCTGGGGCTTCCCAAAGTGGTCCAGTTCCTTCCTACTAAGCTGTATCTTCCTCTGGGTGCTTGGGGATTCTGCTTTCAGTCTTGGGTGGCATCTTCCTGGAAATTGAGCAGCTTCTTCATGATCATCTTAATAAATTTTACATCTCTGGCATAGCACAAATGTTTACAATTACTTTGTTTTCTATTAATTTCTTAAATGCATGTTTTCAATCAGCATTTGAAGAGAAACCGAGAACATCTGTAAAGCTGAAAATGGAGGCATACAAGTATTTAGTGCTTGTAAGAAAACTAAATGGTCTTGCATGAGACAGTTTGTTCTGCTGGCGTACCTGGAACAGACTTTCTCTCATGTGTCCTTTCAAAAAATGGTTCAAGATAGGCTGGAAAATACTGAGCATAAGCTGAACATCAAATATGATATATATTAACTAATCCAGTTGACCTGGTCTATTTATACAAAAATTAATAATATGAGGATGTTATTATTGAATTTGTATATTTTGAGTATCTACTGTATGTTCCGCATTTTACTGTCCCTGCTCAAAAGGAGCCAACATCCTGGCAGACAAGGCAGATACAGACACAGCACCTGTTCCTGTCTTCACACAACTCACAGGTATTTGTTGAATGCCAGGCATTGTATCATAAAGAATACAAGTGTTCCACCAGTAGCATTAGTGAAGTGCTGCCTCACTGTCAAATTGAGGAATAGGAGATGAAGATTGCTGGCGTAGTGATAAGGAGGAGAAAGACTCGGGCAAAGACAAACTGACTGGAGTTAGTGGTCCAAGGCGGGTGGGAGAGAAGAGGGCATCAGAGAAAGACTAGGCGGTGGAGTCACGTCACCAACTGAGCAGAGAGTTGGAGAGAAGGGAGCAGAGAGGGAGGAGAGAATTTTTTTAAATACTGTGTTCTGCTCTAGACATGCCAAGTTTCAGGCACAAGTGACACATATCTAAAGAGGGTTTAGGCAGCTGGAGTTTGCACAACAGTGTTCTAGAAAGGAAGGAGGTGTGGGGGGAGGGCGCAGACTTCTGTGTAAAAGTTCTTACCAAGTCCTTGCAGAGGGCTGGGTGGCACACACAGGATGAGATTCCATGAGGCCAGCAGAGAGCGGCTTTGGGGGTTAAAGAGCTAAACAGAGAAACCAGGAGTCGTTCTGTGCTGGCAGACACTCAAGTGTCTGCCCATCCTGAGTGGACAAAGCCCTGTGGGCACCTCAGGCATTCAGTTACTGTCCCAGAAGGACACACCAAAGAGTAAGGATAACAGCCTTAAGTAAAGAACACACTAAACTCTGCCCTGGCTGGTGCAGCTCAGTAGATTGAGCATGGGCCTGTGAAGCAAAGGGTCACTGGTTCGATTCCCAGTCAGGGCACACGCCTGGCTTGCAGGTCAGGTCCCCAGTAGGAGACACATAAGAGGCAACCACACACTGATGTTTCTTTCCCACTCTTTCTCCTTCCCTTCCCCTCTCTCTAAAAATAAATAAATAAAATGTTTTTAACCCCTACACACACACACATTAAATTCTATCTGCCCTAGAAACGTCTAAAAGGCCAGGCCTGAGAGGGTCAAGAGGATTTTCCAGTGATTTAATTTTGTGTAAAAATTAAACTCAACACTCAAAACTCTGCAATATAATCAAGACTTCCTAAAATATATAGAATGAACAGCATATAATTAAAAATTGCCAGATCTGTGAGGAAGCTGGAAAATGTCAACCATAATTAAGAGAAAAAACAGCCAGTAAAAACAGGTCCCCAGATGCACAGCTGTTAGAATCAGCAGACAAGACTGTCCAAACAATTGTTATAAATATTTTCATAGATTTAAAGGACAAGATGAATGTGACGCGAAAGGAAAAGAATAGACAAGATAAGGAATCTCAATGGAAAAATTTACATTTTTATTTAATAAATTAAAAACAAATTAAATTTTATTATTTAAATTAAATAAAAGAAAGGCCAATGAAAATTCTAGAATTAAAGAGTACAATCTGAATTAAAGAATTCAATAGGTGGCCCTTATAGCATACTGGAAACTGCCAATTAGGGGTGAAGTCAATAAACTAAGATCAAAATAATCAAAACCATGCAGAGAAAAAAATTTAAAAAAAAAACAAAAAGAGAAACTGAGAAGCCTGTGGGACAATATTAAGTGACTCCACACACCTGAAACTGCAGTTCCAAAACAATCCGAGAAAGTAGGGTGGAAAAATTGGGGGGGGAAATGCCTGACCTTTTTACAAATTTAGTAATATTTTGATTATAAAATTATATTCCTGGTTCCAGTATTTTTAATTTTCATAAAATTGGGGCCTTTGAAATGAGTGAATGCAAATGTCTTCTCCCATTTGGTTGGTTGCCGTTTTGGTTTGTTGGTGGTTTCTTTTGCTGGGCAGAAGCTTTTTAGTTTGATACAGTCCCATTTGTTTATTTTTACCTTTACTTCCCTTGACTTTGGGGTCAAATTCATAGAATCCTCTTTAAGAGCAAGTTTTTTTAAGTTCAGTACCTATGTTTTCTTACTTGTAATTTATTGTTTCAGGTCTTATATTTACAACATCTTTGACCCATTTTGAGTTAATTATTATATATGGTAACAAACAATAATCTAGTTTCTTTCTCTTCCATGTGGATTTTCAATTTTCCTAGCAACATTTATTGAAGAGGCTTTCTTTTCTCCACTGTATGTTTTTTTGCTCCTTTGCCAAAAATTATCTGCCCATATACATGTGGGTATATTTCTGGGCTCTCAATTATGCTCCAGTGGTCTGTGTGTCTGTTGTTCAGTCAATACCATGCTGTTTTGATGACATTTTGTAGTATACTCTGAAATCACAGCGTGTAATACCTCTAGCTTCATTATTTTTTCTCAGGATTGCTTTGGCTATTCAAAGTCCTTTATGCTTCTCGAAATATATATAGAACTCATACAACTCAACACCAAAATATAGTCCAATCGAAAAGTGGGCAGAGAATTTGAACAGATGCTTCTCTCAAGAAGACATACAAATGACCAACAGATATATGAAAAGATGCTCAATTTTGCTAGGGAACTGCAGGTCAAAACTGCAATGAGATACCACCTCACACCTGTTAGAACAGCTGTCTCCAACAAGACAAGTAACAACAAGTGTTGGAGCAGGTGTAGAGAAAAAGAAAACCTCAAACAGTGCTAGTGAGAACGTAAATTCATACAGCTACTAGGAAAACAGTGTGGAGGTTCCTCAAAAGATAAAGAATAGACTTACCATATGACCCAGCAACCCCTCTTCTGGATATGTACCCCCCAAATTTGAAAGCACTTATTTGCAAAGATATATGCACCCCTACGTTCACTGCGACATCATTCATGGTAGCCAAGACATGAAAACAACCAAAGTGTGCCTCAGTAGATGACTGGATAAAGGAAATGTGGTACCTATATACAATGGCATGCTACTCGGCCATACGTTTATGGCCGAAAGATGAAATACTGCCATTTGTGACACCATGGATGGATCTTGAGACTATCAGGCTAAAGCAAAGTAAGTCAGATAGAAACAGTCAAGAATTATATGATTTCACTAACATGTGGGATATAAGACAGAAAGCTAAGAAATGGACAAACAAGACAAACAAACGAACAAAAACTCATAGGTACAGGCAACAATATCATGGTTACCAGAGGGAAGGGGGTGGGGAGAGTAATGCAGGGTCAAGGGGGTCAAACATATGATGACAGGAAAAGCTTTGACTTTGGGAGAGGGTACATGATGCAATATACAATAATGTGTCATAGAAGTGGTCACTTGGAACCTATGTCATTTATTAACCAATGTCACCCCAATAAATTTAATTTTTTTAAAATGAATGAATGAGCCCTGGCTGGTGTAGCTCAGTGGATTGAGCGCGGGCCTGCAAACCACACGATTGCGGTTCGATTCCCAGTCAGGGCACATGCCTAGGTTGCAGGCCAGTTCCCAGCAGGGGGCTCATGAGAGGCAACCATACATTGATTAAAAAAAAAAAAAAAAGAATGAATGAATGAATAAATGGATAGCAACAGCTCCTTATAACAGAAGAAAAGCCCTCCACAGCTTGGCTGTTCCTACTCTGAAGTTTAATCACTGAGGGTTTTCATGAGACTGAAAGAATGTGACTTGGAATTTCTATTTCACACCTATTAAAGATATAAGAAAAAATTAGTCTCTTTGGTCTAAAAATGAGGTAGAGGAAATGTGAACAAGGCAACTTTTGGGACATTAAAAGTCACAGCGCCAGTCTTGATAATCAACCAAAGGTCTGGTGTTGTATTCGTATTTTGGCCTGGAGGGCACAAATTATGCCCATCAACCCTGTAGGTGACTTTTCAAGTTGTACACAGGCAGACGTCATTTACACACACATACACACACACACACTTTAAGCCCAGTGCACACCTCCCTCCTCCACCACATGTGAGCACAGCAAGAGCACAAAAGCTTTGCAAAATTGGCTAATCACACACAACATCTTTATGGTGGTAGTACAAACATATAAATGGTATTTAATGTGCTGTGATATTAATTCTAAAAGGAGATATGAACAGTTTCAATATACAGCATCAAAATCTGTGGAAATACTATTGTCCTTATTTGTTATCAGTCATATCTGTAAATACTGATCGGCCAAATTTTCTCTTTCTTCCCTTTTGTCAGAAGGACAATGCTTCCTATAAAGATTTTTCTGAAAACAAGTATGTTACCCTACTGGCAGATGCAAACAGTGCCCTTATTTAGTAACCTGAAGTTATGCCTCTTTTATGAGGCATGATACTGGTCCTCCGCAGATAAACAACACTAATGAATGTCCGCATGAAAACGGACACCCCCAGCGATAAAGAAAACATCCGGTGCATTCTGTAAACACCCACTGCGAGGCTATATAAAAATCCCAGGAGGAAAGGAGACTTTTGGAGTCAGGCAACTTGAGTTTTGCCACTAATCTCTGTCCCTCGCTTCTAAAAGGATGACCCCTGACTGTCCCCCCACATGCCGCCCTTCCGAGCCCCACGCTGGAGTTTCTGATGGGGTGACCACTTCAGCCTGTTCCGTGGAAACCACTCGTCTCCCCAGCACCCGTGCAGCATCCAGGTGCCACACTCCGAGCTGCCTGTCCAGGCCTCTCCTGCCAACCGGCTGCTTCACGCCCTGCTACCTGGCCGGGAGCTGCAATATCCCCTGCTGGGTGGGGAACTACGCTTGGTGCGAGGACGGGGCGTTCAACAGCAATGAGAAGGAGACCATGCAGTTCCTGAACGACAGGCTCGCCAGCTACCTGGAGAAGGTGCGCGGCCTGGAGGAGATGAATGCGGAGCTGGAGCGCAGGATCCGAGAGCGGTGTGATGCGGACCTGCCACTGGTGTGCCCCGATTACCAGTGCTACTTCAACACCATTGAAGATCTCCAACAGAAGGTCTGGTGTCTCCTTGTCCTAACCCTCCACCTTCCCAGTCTGTGATTTGCTTGGTCTTCATACTAGAAGAGGCTCTAGAAAGAAACCAGGGAAAGGGGACTTGCAAGCAGCGATGGGATGTAGGGGAAAGGGCAATGCACGAAAAGACTGACCCAAAGCAGCGTTTTTATTTTTATTTATAAATAAATATATAAAATCCTGAACAAATTAGTGGCAGAGCCCTGACTCAAGGCTGCCACTAATTTTTTCAGGATTTTACTTATTTACTTATTTATTTTTAGAGACGGTACGGGAAGGAGAAAGAGAGGGGAAAGAAATACCAGTGTATTGCTGCCTCTTACACACCCCTTACTGGGGACCTGGCCCACAACCCAGGCGGGTGCCCTGACTGGGAATCAAACCAGGGACCCTTTGGTTTGCAGGCTGGTGCTCAATCCACTGAGCCACACCAGCCAGGGCACCACTAATTATTGAGTGACCATAATATACTCACATACCTCGAGACATTACCTTTATCATCTACACTAGGGCTGAAATAATTTTAGGACTGTAGAAATGCAACTAGTCCTTAACTGTTAAGGAGCTGAAATTAATTCGGCCCTTTGAAGGCAACCACAAGGTTGATGTGGCCCCCAGTGAACATGAGTTTGACACCCCTGGTCTACGGGATGAGGAAAAACTGTTATATGGAAAACTGCTTCAGTCGGTAACAACATACATCCATATTATTTTTAACAAAGGATATTGAAATGTCATCTTCTTAATCATATAATTTTCACCTGGTGATAATTTTATTTTCTTATTGATGAATTTTTGCTATCATGGATGGGAATATAATAAAATACAGACTATTTATGGAGAAAAATATAACTCAGTTCAACTCCCAGGGAACTCAGTTTCTTCCTGCAGTGACATGGTTAGTAACAAAAGCAAGCTAAAAGCTGGTTTTCCCTTATTTATAAAGACTTTTAAAAGAATAATAATGGCATAGCTGTTAAATGAATAGATATTTAGATTTCTTTCAAAGAACCATTTATTACTCAGTAACTCCCTTCCCAGATTTTGTGCACGAAAGCAGAGAATTCAAGACTTACTATACAGCTTGATAACTGCAAACTGGCAGCCGAAGACTTCCGGTCAAAGTAAGTTTAATTTAAATTTGAATACAATTTATGGTTACACCTCTCTATCATATATATGCACACACACACACATCACAGATATTCTCTATATAGTATTTTCAAGCTAACCATGCTCACGAAGCCCAAATTTACCATTATTTGTGATGTAAAAGGAGTTACAGCCCATGGCTCCCTTGCGTCCCCTTGTCGTTCCTTATTGTAGCCTAGTGCTGAGCAGTGTCTAGCAGAGTAAGCATGAGCGCTCTCTCTCTCTCTCTCTCTCTCTCTCTCTCGATATTAAAGGTACGAGTCTGAACTGACTCTTCACCAGCTGGTGGAGGGTGACATTGGAGGCCTGCGCAGGATCCTGGACGAGCTGACCCTGTGCAAGGCTGACCTGGAGGCCCAGGTGGAGTCTCTGAAGGATGATCTGCTTTGCCTTAAGAAAAGTCACGAAGAGGTGAGGAAAGTGGTGAAATCACTCAAAGAATGTGAGACTGACAAAGTAAACTGATAAATCCCGTGTTTGCATGTAAGCTGAACTTGGGGAAATGCTGTTAAAGCCAGAACAAAGTGACTCGAGGCACTATATCCCCTCGGCCTGATCATTCCTGTGTGTCCCTGAGATACACGAAGGCACCAAACTCTTTACCTGCCATTGCTTTCGTGGGGAAGGTCACTCCACAACTGGCTTTCCCTGGAAGCCATAAGGTATAAAGAGTCAGGCAGATAAACAGGGCGTGTGAAGGTCATTTCCAAAAGGGGAAAACCACTCACACAATCTTTGGAGCAATATTTTTCAAGTATCCTGTATCTGTCAACTTTTTAAATCATAAAATAGGAAATGTATGATTATCCTATATTGATGAAGCTAACAAGTAAGAAGCTGAATGATTTAACAAAGTGTATTTTCCCCTTAACCTTTGTTGATGATAATAGCAGCTAGCATTTATTGAGACCTTACTGTGTACCAAGGACTGTGTGAGTGCTTTATATGCATATTAACTCATACATCTCCCAGCAAGTCTCTGGAACAGGTAAAATCATTACACCCATTTTGCAGATGAAGAAACTGAGTGCTGAAGAGATTCACTCTAGGCAGTCTGAAACTGAACCCCGCACTTTTACTTACTGCTCTCTAAAACAAAAATGGGACATCATGACTGTCGAAGTGATTTTTTTCTCCCACCACTCTGTGACATTCCTTACTTTATTTCCACTTTCAGGAGGTCAACTTGCTTCGTGGACAGCTTGGTGACCGACTCAATGTGGAGCTGGACAGTGGCCCCGTCGTCGACCTCAACAGGGTCCTGGAGGAGATGCGATGTCAGTATGAGATGGTACTTGCCAGCAACCGCAGAGACGTGGAAGAATGGTTCGCTGTTCAGGTCAGCACCTGGAGCCGTAAAATGACAGGCTTCTGGACTTCTGCCGTGTCCGCGTCCCCTAACCATGCCTGTGTTTCAGATGGGGGAGCTGAATCAGCAGCAGCTGTCCAGTGCGGAGCAGCTGCAGGGCTGCCAGATGGAGATCCTGGAACTGAAACGCACGGCCAGTGCTCTGGAAATCGAGCTCCAAGCCCAGCAAAGCCTGGTGTGTAGGGGGGAGAGAGCTTTGCTTTGTCACCGAAGAATCAGGCCTTAAGATACTATTGCCTCTTCCATAGCCCGAAGGAGGGACCCACACAGTTGTCTGAGTCTCCAATTCGCCAGGATCACATTTTCTTGCCTTTTCCAAGTCCCAACTAGAAGCAGAAATGAAAATTCGGCAGCTTGCACTGTCCCGGCAGGATGCATCGGCCTTGGCTCTGGAGCTTGAACATGGTCCTGCAACGCCCTCCGGAGAGGAGGAGAGAGGGGGAACGGCGGGGGTGGAACAGGGGAGCAAGGCCTGAGCCGAAGGTGCTCAAGCATTCCAGTGGGTTTTAACTCTGTTTTGATTGGGGCCAATTTTTCAAGCTCACAATCATATCTATGACAAAGAATGCTAATCACACCTTGCATTCAACCCCTATCCTAAACTTTCCAAGAATGCACTCCTCAACCAGACCCTTCACTGTAGCCCACTCCACCCGAGTACCGAGAATATTATGCATTCAAGACTGCATTACCCAGTTGCAGGCAAACGCCACTGTGTGTGCCTCCTTAGGTCTTACGGCGAGTATCTCAGTGAATAACAGCTAAGCATTCGTCCTGTCGGGGGCACAATTTAAGCCTCACAATAACTTTATAGGGTAAATACCTTCACTGACCCCTTTATACTGATGAGGAAAACTGAGGCTCAGATGAGGAACGAGGGTCATGCAATTTCTAAGAAGCAAAAGTTGAGCTGAATCCCAGTGGTTTAATCCCACAGCCTCTTCTCTTTGCCACACTATGCCACCCCTCCCTGCTACAAGCCCAGATGTTTCCTCCCAAAAGCTGTTGATCCCCCTTAAGCTACACAAATATACTGAAGGTTGTGATGGTGGCGGTAGTAATAACTAACACTTACATAGCGCTTAAAATTCCTACAGGCATTGTTCTAAGTGCCTTACACATATTAACCATTGAACCCTCACAACCATCCTATGAGATCAGCACTTTGTACGGCGCCACTTTTTATAGAATGAAACTCGGAGAAGCTAAGTCATTTTCCTTGGAGACTGTACTGCACAGCCCTTTTCACACCCTTTCTTTCTGCAGACACAGTCTCTGGAAGGCACTGTTGCAGAAACTGAGGCCCAGTACAGCACGCAGCTGGCCCAGATGCAGTGCCTGATCGACAACGTGGAGAACCAGCTGGCGGAGATCCGCTGCGACCTGGAGCGGCAGAACCTGGAGTACGAGGTGCTGCTGGACACGAAGGCACGGCTGGAGGGCGAGATCGCCACGTACCGGGGCCTGCTGGAGAGCGAGGACTGCAGGCAAGTTCCACACGATTATCCCCAGAGTCACAAAGAGGCTCGTGTAGGAGAATCCTGTTTCCCCAAGATCTGGCCAAGGTCAGACCACCCTAATGTGTTACAGGATCTTAAAAGAGTGAGGAAAAGCAGCTGACACTAGTCACATGACCATAGAAATGTTCAAAAATATTCTAAAGTTATAAAGCAGAATAACCATCATTATATCACTTTTCATGCTGGGGGGCCTGTCTCCCATTAAAGGGAAATCAGGAACAAGCGTCAGATGGCATTTGCAAAGTGAAGAACATGCATAACATTGTGTCCGACCACCACTGCTGCAGAGAGCATGAAGTGACAAGGCTGGGTCCAGGGATGATGGACATGGGTCCAATGTCACTCTCTGCACAGTGACATAATTCACAGGGCAAGTTTTGGGGTGATTTTCTCTGAGTTGACATTTTACCCAGCTCTCCCTTACTCGGCTTAGCTCTAAATGGCTTTTCTACAGGCTGCCCTGTAACCCATGTTCTACCACAAGCCCGTCAAGCAACACTTGTGAGCCGTGCCCAGCGTACGTCCTCTGCACAGTGGAAAACCACTGCGTGTGAGTCCTTCACACCCAGCACAGCAGGCGGAGGGACCACAGCCAGCAGTGCCCTAAAAGGGAGATGGGGCTTCGGCCGGGACATCCAACCTTGACACTCAAGTCGAGAAGACTCTCATACCCTAAAGTCCTCCTCTATGCATCCTTGGTATATATTTCTGCTTTATCATTTCCTCTCCTGCCTGCTTATCTGCGATAGTCTAGGAGTCTGTAAAACTTTTTTGCTAATCTCCATATAAAATGTAATTCATTCTTTTAGCCTGGTAAATATAACTTTGTGGCTTATTACTCTTGCTGTAATAACTCCACCCAAGTTATCAAATAACAACTATTTGATGTCAAGGTGATTGTCTAAACCAATGCCAATAGTTTAATCTTGCATAAACGCAAGCTAAAAAAATATTTTAGTTTCTAAAATACAAATAGATTAATCCATACAAAATGTCAACATCATAACTTAGAAATAAAAATACAATAAATTTCATTTTATTTTTAATTATAAAATACTAGATTCCTTTTTTTTAACTTGGCCCATGAAGTAGGTGGGGAATAAGTCATAATTCCATACCCTTAACATCCATTATCAATATTTTGGGAACTTACAAGTTTTCCTTCTTAAAGAAAGGTTTGTCCATATAATACATAATATTACACATGACTTATATACAACTGTATATAGTTGTCTAACCTGTTGTTTTCACTATGTAATCTAAGCATTTTCAATCTTAATAATATGGGAGGGACCCCAAAAGCCCAGAATTTATTAAAAACTTGTGGATTTGTTCTTCCACGTCTGAACTTCAGTCGCCTTTAAAGTCCTCTCCATGTGATGCAACACTCTTGTCGAGACCTTTTCCCACTGCTCAGAACGGCTTTTGAACTCATCGATTTTGATGCCTTTTGGTGCTTCTGCCATTTTTTATTCCACCTCTCCCACATCAGCAAAATGTTTCTCTCTGAGGACTTTTTCACTGGGAAAACAAAAAAGCCACTGGGGGTGGGGGGCAAGGTCAGGCGATTAGAGAGGGTGCGGCACAGGTTTCATGCTGTTTTGGGTCCAAAATTACTGAACACTCTGTGCTGTGTGGGCAGGTGCACTCGTAAATCAGCCATCGTGAAATGGGCAAATGCATTGGGTCTGCAAAAAAAATTCACCGAGCGGAACACAGCCTCTCATAACAACAGCAGCTGGTGCACTGATACAGATGGGTTCCTAGAACACCCAGCTAACGGGATGCCTGTACTAAAAGGGACCTGCCCTCCAGAAGATAATTCCAAGTTTTTTTTGGGGGGGGGTTCTCCATCCATGTAAGATCATCTTGTGACCATTATTTTAGTGGCTGCATACAATGCCATAAGCTACATCGGTCTGTTACTGGGCAGTTAGGATATAAGAGTCATTATTCTCACACACTTCAAAAGCAAAGTAGAGAACTTCCACTTCCAGAAAGACAAGTAGAGGTACCTATCCCCATTCCTCTTCCTAAGTGTGACTAAAAACCTGGAAATCCCATATACAAATATAAGCAGATCCCGAGAGGTGGAAGAAGAGGACAATCCATCTGGAGTCCGTGACATCCCAGGAGCAACACTGGTGAGTTTCCCGGGCTCCCTCTTTCTCTCCTATATTCTGTGCTGGGAACTGGAGAGCCACCAACCCAGAAACACCAACAGCTGTAGGCAGAGAAGGAAAACAAAGCTCCGAAAAGAGGTGAGTAAAGGGAAGAAGCGAGGTGAGGTTTCTGTACTTCACTTGAAGTGACTAAGTGTCAGTCAGTGTCAGTAGACTGTAGTAAGTCATATGCGAGTGTATACCATGTAATACCTAAAGCAAGTACTTAAAAAGCTATGCAAAGAAAACTTAAAATGCTATAAATAAACAAAAGTGGAATTCTGAAACATATTCAAGTAACCCGCAGAAAGGCAGGGAGAAGAAAACAGAGAAATTAAAAAAAAAAAACAAAACAGAGGGAACAAACAGAAAACCAAAAATAAAACACAGACCTAAGCCCTACCATACCAGGAATCACAACAACTAGAAATCATCTAAATACCATTAAAGGACAGAGATGGGCAGTGAATAAAAACACTAGATACTTTTCCACAAGAAGCTCACTTCAGATACAGAGATACAGGTAAGTTCTCAGAGAGCAGGCTGACAGCTGGGGCCAGGGGGGAGGTGGGGGGTGGAGGAATTGAGCAAAAAAGAAAAAGGACTCAGCGGTGTGGTGATTGCAGGGGGAAGAAGAGGGGTGGGGGGGGAGAGCATATAAGGGGAATAAACAGTAATGGGAAAATACAATTTAAAAAAGTAAAGGGATTGAAAAAATACGCAATTGTCCATAGCAGTTTTGTTCGTAATAGCCAAACTGGAAACAACCCAAATGTCCTCAAGATTTGAAAGCCCCTGTGGTGAGTGAAAAGAGCCACATACCACATGATGCTGTTTACGTGACATCCTTGAAACGATCAAATATAGAGATAGAGAATGAAGGAGAACTTTGTGGTGCTTAAATAGTTGTGAATTTGATTGTTGTGGTGGCTACATAAATCTATACATGTGGAAAAAATGACAAGAACTAAACACACACATCATATCCATTTCCTGGTTTTGTGATTGTACCATAGTTGAATGAGATATAACCATAGCTTTGCAACTTCCTGTGAATCTATAATTATTTTTTTAAAAACAGTGGGAAGCTGGGGAAAAGTTCTCCTTTTTTTGTATTTCTATTTTTGGAGGACTCAGAAATAAAGTACATGGTAATAACAGTTCATACAGGGTAGGCTTAAAAAAAAGTCGAGTTTCAGACCTAAAATTTTGTGCTGGATTTTTTTTACAGTGCGCTCTCCTCGTTTAACAATAAAAGGTAGTAAAAATACTGAAAATAAAATATTTTCCAGATACATAAGCCCATGAACTAGTGTTCAAACCCCATTACTCCTCTCATAATAAGGCTGGGAATAAATTTAATGCCGTAGCATCACAAAATGGCAAATTTAACTCGTGGAAATCTCTACCATATAAACTTCCCATCACCTGTTCTCCGCACTTCTGTGGCTTTTTTCCTGCCTTGGTTAAGATTATGGTAAAAAAAAAAAAATTGTGTAACAGTTTCCCAGCTTCTGTAATTTCCAATGAACTATATCCAATTTCCTCTCAAAAAGATGCACATGACTACCCTCCATGATATATAACATTTTGCATGACTAATCTATCTGACTTTCAGGAGTTAAAAATCTTTCCAACCTGGGTTTATGCAAAATCAAAGTAGGACTGAAGTGGAAAAACATCTTTAATAATAGGATGGACACGCTGGGGGCGCTCACATTGCTGTCAGCCTATCACATTTGATTGCACAGTTTTTGCACAGTATGGTACCAATTATTATGTTGAAGACACAGGTTAATAATTCTTGGTCTGTCCATTTCCCGAGCTAGCCACCCTGGCCTCAGTGGAGTGAGGATGGGCGCACTCAAGTTTTTCTGACCACACCGCTCCACAAAAAAGTTCGATCATTGAAGGCAGGAAGAAGCTGCCTTCAGGGAAGAAGTGCTTTGTCGGGTAACATGTATTTTAGGATCAGGTAACAGACCCTTACAGGGAAAGGAACACTGATCAGCAGTAAAGAAAATATGAAATATCCAAGAAAAGAAGAGTGTCAGTGATGAAATGTGGTCCTGAAGGCATCGAAGGGGAATCAGCTCCCAGAACAGATAAAGCCGCCAGCTCTGGGAAGAAAGAAGGAACAGCCCTGCCCAAGAGTCACGAGAGGAGAAGGAAAATAGGAAGATGGAGAGAAAGGTATAGAACAGAAACATTGAGTAGTTTTTTAACTTTTTTTCTGATTCTGAAAGTGATGCATTCAATTTTTAGAATGCATGTACAAGCATAAAGAAAAAGCCATTTACTGGTAATTATAAAATGCAGAGAATTCCGCTCTTCACATTCAGATATGTTTCCTTCCAGTCTTTTATCCATGTTTTTAAAATTATGAATGATTTCAAGCACTGTTACTTTTTATCTTCATTTTTATCATTGACACTATTACAATGGAGTCAAATTTATCCATTTTTCGCAGGTTCTTGATTTTTAGTCACTGCTGAAAAGGCCTTCCTTCTCTTGACTTTTTAAAAGAATTCTGTTGTCTTTTAGCATAACTTCTATTTCTCACAAGTGAATATTTGATCCATTTGCAACTCAAGTATATAAATAAAATAGTGGCATTCATATAGCTAGAGAGCTGTATCAAATCTATTTCCATATTAACCATATTTTATCAGGATATCATTTTATACGATAAACTGCATCAATTAAGAGGATGAAGGGCCATGAAGTTTGAACAGCACACACGGTAACCGTGCAGCTGTGGATGAGAATTTCACCTTGGAGGGCACTAACCTTGACAGTTCCCTTGGGCTCCTTCCTGGAAACTCACCTCCCCTACAAGGAGGCATCTGTGATTCTGATCATCTAACCGTAGATGAGTTTGGCCTGTTCTTAAAGTTACTATAAATGTAATCATACCATTTATACTGTTTTGTGTCCTCCTTCTTCAGGTCAGGACATTGTTTTCTAGGTTCTTCCATGTTGCTGTGAGTGCCAATAGATTATCTATTTTCTCACTGAGTTCTCTTCCGTGTATACACCACAGCTTGTGAAACCATTACTCTGCTTGTGAGTAGTTGGGCTGTTTCCACTTGGTGACTTTCGGAACAAAGCACTCCTACAAAAGTCTGTTTGTGCACATCACTCATTTGTTTGGGGCATACACCTCGTCATAAAATTGCTGGGTCACGGGACAGGTCCTTTGTCAGATGTATTGAGACTATTTTCACCCGGCATGTGGCTTGCCTTTTCATTTTTATTTCAGATTCCATATCTGAATCAGTAAAAGATTTCAATGATAATGAAGCTTAATCAATCCTTTATGATTAGTGTTCTCCACATGCTGCACACAAGATTATAAAGATACTGTTTTCTTTTAAAAACTCTGTATGTAAAACCTTCACATTTAAGTGTTTTTAACCCATCTTGAATTAATTTTTAGATATATTATGAGGCAGGGTTCGAGATGTACTAATTTGGGTACACAATTATATCACTGATTCAGCAACATCTATTTAGAAAATCTCTCAGTGACTGACTTTGGAAACTTCGTCAAAAGTCAATCGACTACATACACGTGAGTAGGTTTCTAGACTCTATTCTTTGTCGTCATTCTCTTTGCCGACATCACGCTGCTCCGATTGCAGTACAATTATAGCAACTTGCACAAATTTACACTCCCACTGTCAGTGAGTGAGGGCTCCACACACACAGTCCAATGCGTGTGGGATCAAACTTGGGTTTTCTTCCATCTGACAGATGGAAAAATAAAATATCTCCATGTAGTTTAAATTTACATTCCCTTTTATTATGAGTAATATTGAGCATTATTTCTAAGACACTTTTTCGAGATGTCTTTTATGTTTTCCTTCTGGTCACTATCTGAGGCGTAACTGTAAATATTCCTTCCCACATTGTCCTCTGCGTCCCGATTTTGTAGGTCATATCTCTTACCCATGGACAGGTTACTTGATGTAGTCAAATTCACTTTTTAAATATTTTCTTAATTTTGAGACATTATTGGAAAGGCCTTCTGAATGCAAATTTATAAAAGGTTCTCCTATGGTTTTTTAGCAATTTATGACTTCATTCTTCACATCGGAATCTTTGATCAGTCTGTAGTTCGCCCTGCTCGCCCTGCTGAGTGGTACGATCCAACATGGCCTGCCCAGCCTCTCCACCCCAACTGATACAGAACTGCCTTCACACTATGCAGTCTGTGGTAGTCTACCTTTTCCCTTCTATTTTAAATGTCACATTTACCATACACTAAGTCACAATCTATTTGGGAGTCTATTTCTGGACTACTTATTCTATTCCAAAAAGTCACTTTTTGAGAGGACTGCAACAAATTTATTGGGATCTGAGTTAAATTAATGTAGAGATAATTGCCAGTTTTATAATGATGAATACAGCATTTCAGGTCGAGAATACGATGGACATCTTTCCATGTATTCTAGTTTTAGCATTTTATTCCTGTCGCTCTTATACATTTCTAACTGAATTTGTTCCTGCACAGTTTATATTTGTTGGTGCTATTGTAAATTATGTTTTTTCCTTACATCACCTGATATGCAGAACAATGGATCCCCAAAGATGTTCATGTCCTAATCCCAGAACCTTTGAGTGTGTTAGGCCACATGGCAAGGGGGAAGTAAGGTTGTTCATCAGCTGACCTTTAATCCTAGATGGTATGACTAGGCCCAATATAATCATTAGAGTCCTTAAACGTGGAAGAGAGAAGCAGAAGAGTCAGTGTCAGAGTGATACACATGAGAAACACTCAACGGGCCATGGCAGGCTTTGAACATGGAAGGGGCCATGAACCGAGGAATGGGGGCAGCTTCTGGAAGAGGCAAGAAAACCATTCTTTCCTAGAGCCTCCATAAAAAATCAGGAACTAACAACTTTCCCAAGAAAATGCTGAGTAACTATTCCTGAGAAAGAACACATATACCTTTCAACAGATCATATTTAAACACCAAATATAAACCAATTCCATCACAATTTCTTAGTTAATGTAATACCGCAAGCAAACAATGGGCACTAAAAATGTTATCAAATGTGGGCTTTGGAAGAAAACAAAAGGTAACCAGCCTTTTCTTCAAGAAATTAATTGTCAGCGATCAAACCCTACCTGGAAAGGCTAAAACAGAAATTACCTTTAAAAAGAGCCTCATTTAAGACTGATATTTTAACCCATACTCAATAAAAAATGGAGAAAAACAACTAGGCAGAACAAAGAAAAAAAGGAAAAGCAAATGGTGAGAACAAAATAAAATATTAATTTCTAAGTTCATACCAATAATTAGTAGATACTAATAGTTTCCCTTTTCTGGAAAGCAGAGGGAAAATAAATGGGCTCATTCCTGGCCAAGCTCAATGCCAGGTGCAGAGGTCAACAAGGACTTAATGAACTCAATATACTCACACCCACTTAATAATTGGTGCTGCTAGAACTGTACAGCAGTTCCTTTGAAGAAACCATGTGAAGCTCTGTGCCCAGTGACAAGTAGTAGTTGCGATGGGTAATAACTCAGTTGACCGCCTAAGTGCACATTTTTATGAGCCAGGTAACTCTTCTCGGGCAAGTCAAGAGCAGACTAATGAGATGTTCGCATGGGACTCGATACAAACATTAGAAAGGAAAACATCCTTCCTGCTCTGACACCACTGAGAGGAAAGGCTATATAAGCCCTTCGAAAAGGAGAAAACCACCAAACGCTCGGGGTTTAGACTCACTCACAGTAGCTTGAGCTTTCCATCCAGAAGAACCACAGACTTTGAAATAAACCAAAGCTGGGCACACACTATGGATACCAAGGACTGTCCAACTACTATTTCTTCTTCAACACCATGCCAAAGCTGCTCTACGATTATCAATTTTAGGATCACTTCTTCGGACACCAGCTGCCAGTGTGGTGATCTTGAAGCCAACAGCTGCCAACCAACTCATGTTCTGAGAACTCTCCCAGCCCAGGGCTGCCAGCCTACTCTCTGCTTTGGTCTCATGCCCACCTGCTTGGTAAACAACATCAGGACCGGTCCCTCTGTGGATGACCGTGGCTGGTGTAGTGAGGGCATCAACAGGAAGGAGAAAGAGACCATGCAAATCTTGAATGACCGCCTTGCTAACTACCTTGAAAAGGTGCGGATGCTGGAACGGGAGAACACTGAACTGGAGTGTAAAATCCAGGAGGAGTGTAATAAGGAGCTCCCTGTCATCTGTCCTGACTACCTGTCCTACTACGCAACCATTGAAGAGCTGCAGCAGAAGGTAAGATTCGTAGCAACCGTACAATCAAGTTTTGCATTGATGTTCTCCAAGCAATAGTCCTTTGCTAAACTTTAATGTTTATTTCTTTTTATGCTGAAAAATATTTTGTAGAATAAGAAAACGTTTTGAATGAAATTGTCATCTTGATGCAATATTCAGAGTTATAGTCATAGTTTGTAGTTTTCCAGAGAAATATGCTCTGCTGTTATTTTAACCAGATGACTTGGGACCAAAATGTGTTAACAACATATGGCTGCCATTTCTTTAACCAAAATAAGACAACAGGAATTGGAGAAAATGAATTTTGTTTTAATAAGTTTCTGACTAGTTTAATTTTCACCCGTTTTCACCCATCACCACTTCTTCCACATGATGCTCATTTCATCACCTCCCAATTGTTCAAACAGTTTTTCCCACACCAGACCTGACTTTCCTGTCCAGAGTGATATGCTGTTGCTACATGTGGGGGACTTACCATATTTTGCCAGGTATAATGCGCATCATATTTTGGAACTGAGTCCTGTGTATGATTTGCATTATACACATGAATTAGTACCACCTATGTATAATCTGCATCCTTATTTTTCCCTAAAATATTTGGGCAAAAAAGTGCATGTTATATGCGACAAAATATGGTATTCTGTTTATTAGCTTAACGAATATTTACTGAGCACAATGACAAGGCACCCGACATTATCCTAGGCCCTGGGAACATATTGGGGAACTAAAATATCCCTGCCCACATGGTATTTACATTCTAGTAGATCATGGTATGTTATGCAAATTTAAGGTAAATTTTATATTTTAACGGTGAAACATCTACTCAAGCCTTCATTGAAATAATTCTTGCTTAACTTTTAGGAAAATAACAGAAGTTCTTATTTTTCAAAGTTGCCCAAACTTCCCAAGGATAGCTATTTGAAAAGCCTTCCCGGCTGACTGAAATCCACGCCATCCCCTTGGTTTTTAAGGAAGGGACCTCGGTGTTTGTCTCATTTGTGTGTACAACTTCTTAATTCTAGATCTTGTGCACCAAGGCTGAGAATTCCAGACTGGTCTCACAAATTGACAACACCAAACTGGCTGCTGATGACTTGAGAGCCAAGTAAGCCCACCCAACCCTGTCTGCCATTCACGGCAGAATTCACCCTGCATTGGACGCTAAACTCCCAATAAGATTATCCACTTGTCTACTCACCCTCCTACCCACACGGTGATGGCACTAGCCCAGAGGAGACCTTCAAATTCAATAAAGTATTAAGTTTAATAACCACTGACATGTTGTATACAGGCACCTAGAGTTTCTAACATATAAACCCACCTGATTACCTAAGAGTTTAGTAAAATAGGTAAGCAAATACACTGTTACCCCATTTAAGGTGAGGAAATGGCGGCTTAGCGGGGTTCAGTTACTTATGCAAAGGCACACGACCAGTACGAAACAGAGCCAAAACCTGGACGCGAGCTCTCTTAAGTCCTAACCCAATGCTCTTTCCGCTTTCGCTGCATCACCTCTAGGGGCAGGAGCAGGAGGATAAATTCCCTCCTCTCAAAGAACAGCAATGTAGCCTCGGTCTGGCAAACAAATATAGGAATAATAACTAAGTGCTCATGTTTATCAAGTGATTTCAGCTTTAAATGCACAAGAGAAGTATGGTAAATGAGAGGCCCAGAGGAAAATGCAGAAGGAAGTTCTGCGAGGCTCGGTGTACACCCCCTACGTCTTAACGTCTTTCGCTCCACGCCTCATTTTTAAAGGTATGAAGCTGAGCTGCCCCTGTGCCAGCTGGTGGAGGCAGATGCCAACGGCCTACGGAAGATCCTCAATGCGCTGACCCTGGGCAAAGCGGACCTGGAGGCAAGAGGCCAGTCTCTGAGGGAGGAGCTCCTTTGCCTCAAAAACAACCATGAAGAGGTTAGAGAAAGCCTCACCTAAGCCTCCAAAAACAACACTGATTCCTCTGAATTGAACTTGACAAAGGGTGTATCCTCTAGATAATCTTCTGGGTTTCAGCCCTGATAATACCTGCATTACTGCTACCGGTTTGATGTGTTTCAAATCAATTGCCTGTAACACAATATCTGAAGCCTCTGCTGCCCTCTCCCACCTTTGTAGAAAAAGGAAATAACTCAAATTTATTGTCTTCATAGGCTTCTCATCTTTTTTAAAGAAAAAGATCCTATTTATTTATTTTTTAGAGAGGGAGAGAAACATCAATGTGTGGTTGCCTCTCATGTGCCCCCTACTGGGGAACCTGGCCTGCAACCCAGGCATGTGCCCTGATTGGGAATCGAACCGGTTACCCTTTGGTTTGCAGGCTGGCCCTCAATCCACGGAGCCACACCAGCCAGGGCGGCTTCCCACCTTTTAGTCTGCATCCCCACACAGATTCCTGCCACTACTGGTATGAATCGATATCGGCCTAAGCCTTTATTAGCATTGAAGACTATGGTCTCTCATAAATGCCACCTCTATGTCGCTTCACCCATTAACCATCCCTGGAAATGATCTAAATTCTTTAAATACCTGCTCTTGCTAGTCACTTCCTTTTCATGCTGCACATATTTGAACACACAGTCACATCTGAAATAGCTTGAAGTCACTTTATAGCATCTCAAACGCAACTATGAATCATGTGTTCGTTTATTGTGGGCTATATTTCGGACGCAGTTAAGCTAAATTATTGCTGTTAGACAGAAACAAGAACAAGGAAGTCATCTATTCACCGAGTGACTTCACACCCTTTTTCTGTCCACAGGAAATCAGTTCCTTACAGAGCCAGCTGGGGGACAGACTGCACATCGAAGTGACTGCTGCCCCTTCTGTGGACCTCAATCGGGTTCTGCAAGAAATGAGATGTCGGTATGAGTCTATCATGGAGGCAAACCGCAGAGATGTGGAACAATGGTTCAACATGCAGGTAGGGAGGCAGCAAAGTCAAAACCAGTGAGTTGTTGGCCTTGCACTTCCAGGGGCCTTTTAATCCAAGTGGTGTTCTCTTTCACGATATCCACGGCCCTTGACTGTGTTTCAGATGGAGGAGCTGAACCAGCAGGTGGTGACCAGCTGTCAACAGCAGCAGTGCTGCCAGAAGGAGATCATCGAGCTGAGACGTGCCGTGAACGCTCTGGAGGTTGAACGGCAGGCCCAGCACTGCATGGTACGCGGCCAGCTGACCAAGCCCAGCACCATGGTGGCAGCGACAGCCCCTAACACTAGCTGCGATGTTTCCCGAACTACATCCCTCAGAACAACAGTCCTTCTGTTTGTTAAGGGGTCTGTGGCCAAAACAGGGCTTGTTGGTCAGATATGCCTGGGAAATGCTGCATTAAACAAAGGTTAAGTGGGGGGGGGGGCCCTTCCTGCGGGCGTTTGATAAGCTGGCGTGTGTGTCATGCCTCTCCCAGAAGGGGGTGTATGGTAGTTGGCACCCCAAAACTTATTTGGCTGTGGACCCTGTTTTTAAAGAATATCTCATGGCAGTAATAATCTATGAATACACTTTGGGAAATACTAAAAGCATTTTAGTGTTGTATTAATACAAGCATAATACAAGCATTTTGCATTGTATTAATGCAAAGCATTTTTACAAATTATAGAATTTATAAAGTAATCTTCTGATTATCTAATCTTCTTCACAATCATGAAGCCAGTTTTACAGATGAGCCTCAGGAGTGAAGTGACCTTCCCGAGCCAGATTATCTCACCCATCTCCTAGATGGGGATGCCAAGATCCCAGGGCATTAAGTTACAAAGGAAATAAAAGCCGGAGCCAGAATTCAGGTTCCCAAGTTAGAACTGATTGTGCTTCTCTGAAGTAAAAGGTATTTGAATACTCTGGTCTGAAGGGTATTAGGAAGACCTTGCCCCAAGGCCGGTTTTATCACAAGCTAGTCATGTGCGTGGGGACAGCTCATTTAAGCTCCTGGACCTCAGTTTTCTCATCTATAAAAACTGGGATAATCATGCAAATAATAGGTTATACTAAAACCTAAAACCCATAAAACTTAACAGAATGATAGAGCAGGAAGAAACTTTAATCATCAGAGTTTCGGCTCCTGTTTTACACCTGAAAGAGTAGATCTCATGAGGGGACTGTTTATGGCTAAACGCTGCTCACTTCCTTTTAAAGGTCCAAACACTCCCGGGTACCACAGTAATGGGTTTTTAATTCCTAGGTGCAGAATAAGTTGGAATATTTTTTCCTCTCAGAGGTAGGAAAGTGTGGTCAAAGATTATCAAGGGATTAAGAAACAGGAAGATACGTGGCACTTGGATAAAAGGAAGCAAGCTTAGTAAAGTTGATGATTTTGTTCTTGGATTTATTTGCTTTGGAGATAATAAGAGGGCTTGAAGATTCGTTAGTACCAGTTACAAAGGAACCACTGTTGAAATGGTACAGATCACAAGGGACCGGGGCCTAAAGGAGTCATCATTGTAAATCCTGCTTTTCTCCTACATGGTAGAGAGACTCCCAGGAATGCATCCTGGCGGACACAGAGGCCCGCTATACAGCCCTGCTGACCCAGATCCAGGGTCTGATCGATAACCTAGAGGCTCAGCTGGCGGAGATCCGATGTGCCCTGGAGCGGCAGAACCAAGAATACGAGATTCTGCTGGACGTCAGGTCCCAGCTGGAGTGTGAGATCGCCACCTACCGCGGCCTCCTGGAGAGCTCGGACTGCAAGTACGTTAAGTAAAAACATTTTCACGAAAGAAACGCTCACATACACCTAGGCACCGCCCCTGGCAACCAGACGGCAGGTGCTTTGATCTCCCCAGTGACGGGGAGGTTGGGACCCAGGGGTCCATACACCCTCTCAAGCTGTGCCACTTGGATATCTGCAATTACAAGCCAGTCTAGCTCAGCTCAGCAGTTTTGGGGAGCCCCTGTACCCGGTTAGTTCCTCGTAGGTGTTTTAGCGTCTTAAGAGTTTTTTAAAAATTACTAGGGAAAAAACGGTTTCTTTAAAGATGAGCATTCTTGGTGACACACAGGTTTCCCCCACTGAGATGAACGTCTGAACGGGTGGCCTCGAACAGGGCGGCCCCACTCTCCTCAGAGGCTCCTGCTCAGGCCGAAATGCCCGACCCTGCCCAGTTGCCTCTTCTCGATGCTAAAACCGTCATGTACATATGTGTGTTTCAGCACATTTTTTTACAGAAGTTGTAATGTTTTAAAATAATAAGAAGTGTACCAACCCATAAGAAACTGATCTAGAGCATGGGCTCTTTGAAGCAACTCCGTCCAAACTAATGCTCCAAAGGCAAACTTGGTTACGACTGTTAAAGGGACATCCCTCCCCAAAATAATCGGTGAAGTCAGTTCACAGAGTTCTTTAAACTGGCGTGTTCACCTTGCACTAGCACAATGTTAACCCACTGCCAGCAGGAGCCACAACATACCGAAGGGCCTTGAATCAGCGAAGAAAGATGATGCTTTCCAAGGACTCCTTACTGCCTCTCACTCCAGTCCCCCAAAGACCACCCACTCACAAACACACGCAGACAGCTCTTTGGAGCTTCTTGATGAAGCTTTGAGAACTCTTCCGTGGGTGGGGTTCAGGCCACCAGCAGTCCTGTGATTAACTCCCTGATAAGAAAAGTGTCTGATTAACTTCCTTTCCCCAGGTGATAAGCCCCTCAACATGTCCCTTCTCACCATCAACCCTGTGAGTTTAGTTCCCTTTATATCCACTCTGTGGATGAAAAACTAGAGTCACCAGCTGATGACAGTCTGAGGGCACCAGCTGGTAACTGACAGAGCTGGACCCACCCTGGCCTTGACCCTCCCATAGCGCCCTGGAGTTCCCTGTGATGGGAGCTAACACAATCCAATACTTCTCTACACCTGGGTTGCTGCTTTCCCGTGGATCTGGTCTGGTTCTTTTTCTTCCTCTAATGACAGGACAAAGTGAGGGCGTAAGTGTTTGTTTTGAACGACACAGGGTGAAAAATTAACCATCGCCATTTTTGCCTTCCCTCGGTCACAGGTAAAACTCTGTTTTCTTCTAGGCTTCCCTGTAACCCGTGTGCCACCAAACCTGGGCCTGCCATTTGCACAGCCAGTAAGGGCGGAGCCATGGAGTGTGCGGCCCCAGTGTGCGCAGCACCCTCAGCTCCCCGAGGGACACCGGAGCCCTGCGGTGCCTGCAGGGCCCTGACCCACCTACTGGCTAAAATCTGCACCGTCACCAAGGAGATCAAAGACGGGAAAGTCATCTCTTCGTATGAGCATGTGCAGCCTTGGTTCATCATCAGAGCTGCCCAAGCCTAACCTCCCAGGGCGGTAAAAATCCCTCACTCATGACACGGAGGCCAACATTTGTCCCTGCCCGAAAGGTTTAAGAGTCCCCCAGCCCCTGCAGGTACTTAGTTTCTTTCTACTACGGTGGGTCGCCATCCACAGATTATCTTTCATTCTGCTCCTTCCCTAAGTGTCCGCTGCCACACGGACGCTCACTGACGTTCTCTGGAAGCACTGCTCACATTCACCTAAGGAGCGAGCACTGACCTGTAAGTGCCCAAGAAGGTGACCTACATTGCTGCCCACAAGGGACGGGCAGGTTCCTCCTCTGTTTGCTCAGGTCTTATCGACTTGCGCTCCTCATCAGAGCCAGTCAGACAAGTTCTAAGGTTGTTTCTGGCTGTGGTACATGAAGGTAAAAAGCTACCACCTTCCCCTTCTTAACTCCTTCTGAGGATACGGAACGAAGCTTGTATGGGAACAGCACGAAGAGAGAAAAAGATCTTTATTTTAATATTTAGTTTCTTCGAATAGATTGTCATGAATCTGAATCCTGTGGAGCTCTGTTGTCTTAATTATTGTTTATGCATACTTACATACTTTACCTTCCCCAAGATATTTTTTAAGATATCCGTGCTATCCAAAACTTGGGGAACCATAAAGCTGACCAAATACTTTTGTGGAAAATGGGAAACAATTGTGGGGAGTGAATCTCGAGCATTTTCAAGAGACAGCATGGGTCCTTTCATGACATGTTTGCTCTGCCTCTAACCTCTAGAGAATGGGGTTTGGTTCTGATTGTTTTACCAGGGACGTGTGGCTGGAATTCTCAAGACATAACCCTGCTCCTCTATCTCCCTGTGATGAGTGAGTGTGAAAAAATAGCGTAGATGCCTGCTTCAGTCTATCTACCAGAGAGAAATGGTCTTAATATTCACAAACTTTGCAAGAAAGCAATCATGGATAATTGCTATTTGCAAGCACGAGGCAGTCCTGGAGCAAGAAGGCATTGTTTATGCCCAGCTGTTCTCAAAGCTTCTTACAGTAGGGTCACGGAGCGTGTACGTCATTTCCTACACAAATTATTTGGCATTTCCAGAGGTTTTAGTAAATAGTTCCCAATCAAACACAGAATGTGGGACCAAAAAAGCCTGAAGTCCTAAACTTGCCACTTCCTAACTGCTGCCTTCGGCAAAACACTTAACCTTCCTCCAATTTAATTTCCTCCTCTGTTAAATGTGAAGATCAAATGAAATTGTTTAGCTGAGGCTGCTTTGTATTCTGAAAGCACGACATAATTGTTACTTTTATAGAAGCTTTGTTTTTAGCCACTAGACCTAGACCTAATGATGCTATTATGATCTCAAGTTAAAACTCTTTCTCCATGAATTTCGTTATTCAGTCATGATTTTGGAGTTTTAATAGTGTTTGTCTTTGGGGGGCAAAGGATAGATCAAGCTCCCCTGTGATCAGGCCCACATCACTACTCTAGAAAGCATTTTTGAAGTCTTGGGATAGTATCAGGTATCAGTTGCTGACTGACGCCCACATCAAAGACAAAAGCATTAAGTCACAGCTCAGCAATCCACTTCCTGCAGACAAGTAGCAACTTAGACGGAGGAGTGGAATGCAGAACTCCCAGAGCGATCTCTTCTTCTACCAGTGAGTTCTGTCTCCTCTGAACGCCCAGGTTCCCCCCGCCCCACCCACCCCCGCAGCACTTAACCGCATACTCTCTCAGACTGTGGGCGGGAATGTGGAAAGAGCATGGGGCTTGGACGCAGAAACCCAAGTCTCAACCCAGCCTGTGTGTGTGTGACCTTGACTACAAGGCAGGTAACTCGGGCCCTGCCTCCTGTGTGACCGGAAGGATTAAATGGAGTCGTGATGGTGAAGGGTTTGATAAACTGCAAAGTGGTCTGCGGAAGGGAGTTTATTCCCCAGATTAAAAACCAGGCACGTGTCATTTCCTCCCAAGCCAGCTCCCTCGGGGTTGGCTCAGGGATGGTCCCTGGTGGGCCCCACACGTACCATCAACACAGCCTGGGAAACCGGCGGCCGAGACGTCTGAGCTGCCCGGTCTGCGCCGAGTTTCAATTCCAACAGGACTCAGGGTGTAGGAACCTCGCTGGACTCAGACTGACCTCAGGCGGATGCGGCAATGCCCTATCAATCTACCCCAGACATAGGGAATCTTCCTCCCACTCGGCAAAGAATCCCGCATGCCTTCCATGGTAAAAATAAATGGCAAAGTGCACAGTAAAGAGGGCGTTTGAACACCTCCAGATTCTACAAGTGTCCTCTCTCTACAAGGACACGTGCAGCCATCGGCTGGACCTTGTATCTGAGTGGTCACACTTTTTACTTATTTATTTTATATGTTTATTGGTTTTAGAAAGAGAGGGAGAGAAAGAAACATCTCCCTGTGGCCTGACCGGGGATAGAACCCACAAACTTTGGTGCACGGGACAAGGCTCCAACTGAGCCACACCAGCCAGGGCAAGTGGTCAAAACTTTCACAGGCAATGCGGATTCTGGATTTTTACCCAGAAGTTAAATCAGCATCCTATGCAGCCACAGGAGGGAGTTGAAGGGGTTTTTTGTTGCGTTTTGGTTTTTCCACAGTTCAGCAGCTGGAATAGAAAAGGAGCTGATAGACAGGGAGAGGGAGGAGTCAGTGCAAGTACAGTTTTAGCACAGCTCAAAAGACAGCCACGAATCAGGAAACAGCAGGGTCTCTGGAACCCGAGTTCAAATCCCACCACTGCTTCTTCACTGTGGGACCTCAGGCGGGGTATGGAGCCCTTCTGTTCTCCGCTTCCCCCATCTGTGGCACGGGGATAGTGGTAATACCCATTGTCACTAAGAGAATCAAATGAACTAAAAAGCAGGTAAAGCACTTAGAGGAGCACCTGGCAAACAGCATATATTCAATATATGTTAGTTATTTGGATCAAGGTTGCCATTATTAATATAAATGTAGCAACAATTAGAGCCTCTTTGGGAGACGGCGCTTTAAAGGACAATAACGCCATTACTGCTACTGCTGCATTACTAACACTACTACTAATAAAATGTTGGTTGCAGCGTACAGTAATAATAGTAATAATAAATCCTAGCTGCAGCGTGCTGAGCAGTTCCCACATGCCGGGCCCTGCACCGAGCTTCCCCCCGCTCGGCCTCTCACCCCCAGCGCGGCCCTACAAGGCAGGGCCTTTACTCCTGTCTCCCTTGGATGGAGATGAGTCTCAGACAAAGCGGGGGCCTCCCCAGAGCTAGAAAGCGACAGAGCCAGGGTCTCACCCCAGATCTCTCCAACCCTTGAACTCAGACACTTAACCACGGAACCAAATTACAGATACGAGGAGCCTGTGAGTCCCAGTCCTGGGCGGCGTGAGACCAGGTTCCTTTCCCCAAGTCTGTGAGTCCTGGTGAGACAGTCACGCAAAGCGCTGACTCCGTGCAGCTCGGTGGCCTTCTGTTCGCTAGAGCCTGCCTCTGGAGGAGAAGGGACCTTGGAGCCCATTCGTATTTCTAAACAAGGGAACGCGTTCTCTGCACATTTTGTCTTTTTCATGTGGACGCTACTGTAATACGAGATCTGGTTTAAACCCTTTGGAAGATGGAGTGACCACACTTCTCTCTTTCCCTTTGTCCCCCCATTAACTGCCCCACACACCCCTGAACATGGGCCACAACCTCTCCATCCTCATCCTTCACATCCATTCCACTATTTTCTGCTTAGAAGAGGCTGCCCAAAGAACTTTCCTCAAGAGTGCGGTCAGTAGTAACCCCTCACATTACTTCCCGCCAGGATTTCTCCAGTTGACCAGAAACCAGCCCCATTCAAAACCCCCCCCCCCCCGGAGCGTGTAAAATTCAGATTCTCGAGCCCAGTCCCACCCTCCTGCAACACCGCCTGGGAATCCAGACTGTAACAACATTCTCAGCTAAAGTGCATGTGCTGAATTAAAAGCCACTGCTTTCTAATTGACAGGTGCTGTGTTTAAAGATCTAGAAAGCTCCATGCATTTTTGAGGTCCATTTAGGTTCTGACATTAGCTGGAGAGGTGACCGCTCACAGACAATCCCTTCTCTGCATGTCTGCTCACCTGTTTATGAAGTGGGGGGGGGGGGTCGGTCAGTAAGTTAATAAGCGTTGCTAACTCATTTAATCCTTACAGCACTACCGTGAAGTAGCTACTATTAACATTACCATTTAAAAGACAAGGAAACTAACAGAAGTTAAATGACTTGCGCAATGCCACACGAAAATCAGACTGAATTTTAAGGACTTTGATTTCCTCAGCAAGGTCAAAAGGGTGCTCGATCCATTGTACAGTCAGTCTCCAAAAATAGAAGGTGTATTTTTAGCCACAGGCACAATGCTGTGCAGCAGGTCTCCAGAATTTATTCAGTTTGCATCACGAACGTTATCCCCTTGATTAGCAGCACTTTCTTTCCCCCTCTCCCAAGCCCTGGGCAACCACCGCTCTATTTTCATTTCTATGAGATTGTCTGTGTTTAGAAACCTCGTATAAATGGAATCACGCATTGCTGTCTTCCTGTCACTGCCTTATTTCACTCAGCGCAGTGCCCTCAGGTTCATCTCTGTTGTCACATGTGGCAGGATTTCCTTCTTTTTAATACTAAATAAGATTCCATTGTGTGGGTGTATTGATGTCACATTCTCTTTCATCCACTCACCCATCAGTGGACACCAAGGTCACTTCCGCCTCTTGGCTATGTGAGTGGTGCCGTGCTGAACATAGGAGTGCTAACAACTCTTTGAAAATTAGAACAGTACTTGGATGGCATCTAATACCCTTCTGCGGGTAAGAGATGGAGAAACTGGGCCCAGGGGGGAAAGGTGACTGGCCCGTGACTACAGTCAGTGAGAGAACCCAGTGCTCTCTCCCACTTCTCACCCCCCGCCACACCTGTAGTAGACGGAGGTGGACCTGGCCGGATGGAAACAGCACTGGACCACCAGGCAGTGACCTTGGGTTCTAGCTCTTAGCAGCAGAATTTGACCTCTCTGTTTGGACTGTAGCTGCTCACCAGGGGTCTTTGGATCCAACATCTTTAGATTCTTTCACACTCCGTAACATTATTTACCTTATTATACATAGTCTTCTACATCTGTAAACAGGAAATGACGTAAGAAATAACATCCTCCAAATGACATAAATAACACACGCTCTCTCTCTCTCTGGTGTCTTTTAAAGAACTTGCAGTTCTTCAGTGGCTAGTGACTTTATGTCATTACTAACTCCCACAATTTCCGTTTATCAAACAGGGGAGAACAGTATCTGACTCATTGGCTGAGTAGGTTTGTCTGAATTGTGTCCCTTTTGATTTAAAATAGAAGTTTGATAATAAAAACCATTCTAAAAGCATATGTTCTCTCCAAATGAGATTCAGGGAGAACAATTAAAATTCAGGAGAAAAGGAAAAGTGCCCCAGAAGAGAAGGGAACAGTGCCACCCGTGCCAGAGTTTGCAGGCTGAGGCCACCAGCACCCACGACACAGTCCCTGTGCAGGCGAGTCTGGAGGGCACGGTCCCAACGCTGTCGGCCGGTGTCTTCTGCAGGAAATGACCCCTTTGCCCGTTTGCCTGACTGGAAACATCTGGTCAATGTGCTCACCCATGATTCACAAGCTTCATGGGAGCAACCCAAGTACCCAGTTCAAACGGGAACGACCTTGTTTGAAAACACTGGGAAGGTTTATTTAACTGAATTATCATTTCAAGCTGAGCATTGTACCTGGAGATGTTTTTTAGGTGATGCGTTTGAGCCGTAGGCCACTGCTCACAGGCACATGAGAAAACACGCAACATGCCAATGTTCCTAAATATCCCAATTAAGGTATCACCAGTAGCAAAGTTTCTAAACGTGTTTTGAGCCTTTTGTCTGCTCCTCCTTCCCTTCCTGCCCCCCCTCAATCTCAATCCCCTTCCTCTCTGTTGTGTTCTTTGTGTGGAACACACCAATCAAGGTGAACATATTGGTGTTACCTGGAGAAAAGACCTGAGAGTAAAGATCTCTTACTATTTTCTAGAAAGACAACAGGTCTGGGGCTTCCTTCCTTCTCTGTGTCCTTCTCTAGAACAAAAAAAGAAAAAGAGAGGAGCCTTGCTATTAAGTCAGGAGCGACAATCCCTGATAGTACATCTCCTTATGGTGGCCCAGTGGGTCTAGCAGGGACTTGAGAGTCACCCTGGAGAAAACTGTACTTTCCTACTTGGTATCTACGGCCATTGCAAAAGCAACTTAACTCCGCCAACCCAGAAGACCTAGAGGGAGACCACACTTTGGGCTGAATTTCTCCAGATCGCTATTGCTGGTTATGGAGAACCGCCTATCCCTGACTTGTATGCAAGAATAGAAGGGTCTTCTCTCCGCAACTCAATGGGGACTAAATGTTTGTCAGCTCATTTTTCACTGACCCATCAGAAAAAAATAGCTGTGCCTCCCTTCACCGCCACTCTTTAAGAAACGGCCCCCCTTCCCAGCCCTAACCCCAACACGAGTTTTGTGGGGGCAGAGAGAAGTCTCACAGTGGAAAGCAAATGAAAATTAAGTCTCACAGTGGAAAGCAAATGAAAATTGCAACTCATTTATGAGAACTGTGTAACCTGAGGGAGAGAAGACGACTAAGATGAAAATTCAGACCAAGCGGCCTCTACCAAGGCATTAGACACAGCCAGCAGAGAACACGGGCCATCTCTGGCCAAGAAGCAAAATCACACGCTGATTAACAACACACACTTGAAGCTTGACCAGCTGGGTCTGGTTTCCAGCCCTGCACCTCTTGGTGGGAGTTCTTGAGCAAGTTAATTAACCTTGCTATCTCCACTTCCTCATCTTTCAAATGGGGCTATTAATAGCATCTACTTCATAAGGTTGAGATGACGTTAATTACTGCACACAAAGCTCTCAGAGCATGCCCAGCACCCAGTAACACTGCGAGTATGATTTCACCGTGCTGCTTTGAGAGGTTTACATCCCACTGGCAGAACAAGCACACTCAAGCTAGCAAAGTGTTTCAGTAGAGGTGAGACCAGGGCACAGTCACACAAAGCCACCCTGATAACTAATGAAAGCACTAGGTTCAGGATAAAACACTTATTTTTTACTTTATTACTTTTTAAGATAAACATTGCATATACTTAAGGTGTTTTTGATTGATATATGTAGTAAAATGATTATCACATGTAGCATCAACTCTATTTTTCAGAATGTTCTGGAACTCAGTTGGAAAAGTCTTGGCCATAACAGATCAACCTTCACACTCTTTGGCAGCCAATAGGAGGAAGATGGCCGAGGAGGAGGAGTGAGAACAATTTGAACCCAGCCCTTTAAACAGGATCACTTTTGTGAAGAACGAAAATGGCAGGGCTGTTCGGATAGGACTGATGGCCCTTCTTCTAGAATAGCGCCCGCTGCCCCTGTCTCCTGTGGCCCCAGTGTGCCCCGGAGTCAGGCGATGGGCTCAGCAGAGAAAGCAGCAAGAAGCCTCCTGCAGAGCTCTCAGAGTTAACATACAGCCAACACATAATTGAGGCAATTAGATAGGTGCAGAAACCATACACAGTACCCTCTAGGGTCAACAAGTAAGAGTAATGTTTCCCCTATTTGGTTAAAAATCAGTGGACTATCGAGCCCCAGACACTGTGCTCTGTGTTTAACTCAGTCCTCACAACAGCCCTGGGATGCTGCTGGCTTGGCCAAAAAGTCCATATGTTTTTATCCATAAACTAAAAGACACATTTTCATTTTCACCAATAACTCTATTTACTTGGATATTTTAAGTATGTCAGCTATCTCCTGCTATTGGCTTCTTGTGGGTAGAGGCCAGGGGTGCTGTCAAATGTCTTCCAGTGCAAAAGACAGCCCCCACAGCAAGAATTATTTGGCCAAAATGTCAATAATACCAAGAAACTTCGCAAACCACTTTTGACACATTTGGTCAGTCAGTCACAGCAGCTTCTCCATCCATAGCACAAATCTTTCTTTTTTTTTTTTCATTTGGGTTGCATTTTTACATTTCTTGAAACAATAAAGCATAATACACCAAGAATGTTGCATATTTTCTTCCATCTTCAATTTTAAAATGGCTGCACAAAAATTCACCAATTTTGATAAGTTTTTTTTAGGCACATACTGACATATCAGTTGTCACAATACAATCTAACAAAATCGTTCTGAATGAAGTTAAAGACAACTAAGTGCTACTAGAGCCATCTTACGGAAAAAACGAAATGAGCTTTTTGGCCCACCCAATATTATTATTCCCACTTCACCAGTAAGTGAACCAAAGCATACAGAAGTTAACTAACTTGCCCATTGCCACACAGTAAGTGGTAAAGATTTGAACAAATTCCTGTCTCCTATACTAGAAATGCCCTGGTCTTAATCACTGAAGTTTGACAATATAACATCTGTAGCTCAATCAAAGACATAAATAGCTGCAGAAGAAATTTTTTGTCATGGAATTCACAAGAAAGTGAGCCCTCAAGGTAACCCCACATCATGCTCAGCCCAATCCCGAAGCGGCCACACCGAACACCACTGCACTGGCCCACAGAGAGCTGGGGTGGATCTTCAGGGTTCGGGTTCCTCTGGCTTCGTGTCTGCCAACCAGCCTTCATGCTGCAATCTGGCTTCTCCAGGGCTCAGATGCAGCAAAGCAGGCACTCCGATTTGCATGTGGGACCTTTCTGGTTACAGATTGGATCCTTTCTCAGCGTTAAATCGGTGAGTTTGCATCCGGCTCATTCATTTGACCCTTCAGAGTTAAGTTCTGTGAATCAGCTCCTGAGAATTGCTTTGATTGAGGTGCACAGATAAGAAGGCTTCTGAACCCACTGCCAGCCTATGAACTGATGCAGACCACTGTCACTAGGCAGAGGAGTGTCACCCTGTGAAGCTCTTCTTTGGAGACCAGATGGCCTGACTCGGTGTCACCTCCATCTCATCTCATTCTAACCGCAGCGGGTTCAGGTCGAGTCGATTGCTTGAGGGCTGGTGTGAAATGCCTCGGCTCCACTGGACAGAAACCAACAGGTCTCGACTGGAGAGAAAAGCATCTGGAAAGCTTGGTCTCACTTCTAATCCTGCTCAGATTCATGGTGAGCAGAGGGGTCGAAACCACAGCTGCCAGAAAGCCATGCGTCCAGCAGACAGTTTGTGGCTTTAACAGCAACCCTGGGCTGCTGAAGCCTCAGGGGAATTTCAGGGTTTGATTCATTCTGATAATAACGGGGAAAAGGACCATAGGATAGGATATGGGAAGCATCCCTCCAACCCTGACCCGTTTGCATATAGGCTACAAATCGTAGGAGGGAAGTCATCAGAAGTGAAATCATATGTATTTGGTTTTCACAGTAAAAGTAGAAAATGCCACGTCTGCAAATTCAGGGGGAAACAGACAAAGGAAGAAAGGGAGAAAAAATAAGTATGCGCTTGTGGCCACAGAGTGACGTAAGCCAAGAGGTCATTTGGAGCTCACCCAAAAGGAGCAGAATCCAGTTCAGCGGGACTAGATTGCAGGCATCACGTCCACTGTCCCAGTTACAGCATCATTTCTTCATACTAATGACATGAGGCCTATGTAGTAACCGGCAATTAGCGATGGGGGTGCCCACGGTCCAGGGAGCTCTCCCTGGCAGGAGGGGCAGTAGGGGAGTCCAAGAGCCGTGGATACAGGATGGGGTCAGGAGGGAGACAGGCTCTAGGCCACAGATATTTGCCTCCGCCCTGACTGTGGTGTTTGCCCTGAAAGAGCCCTGATTTCATGTAATTTAATATTTTTTGATAAAAATCACCTGTGAAATGTTTAACCTAGTGGTATTTAAATTTTACAATTTTGCCCTGATTTTATGTAATTTAACATTTTTTGATAAAAATCACCTGTGAAATGTTTAACTTAGTGGGATTTAAATTTTACAATTTTGCAAAGTTTATTACATAAATTAATTTGCAAATAAAAATCTGCTTATAATGTGACTAACATAGGGTTTATAAAATATAGTCACCATAACCATGTTTGCTATTATGCTCATAGTTAAAAATCCATATTAAATCCATACCAATTATTTTTAAGTCACATGAAAGAGTTTTCCATTCACCACAATTTAATCTGCAGCAAAAAATATCAGTCACCAAAGTCCTTGTTTTTACGACACACACAGGCACTTGCTCTGATAATTTTCTATTTCTGCTGTAACAAATTACCATAAATTCGGCAGCTCAAAAGAAGACAGACTTACTCTCTCACAGCTCTCCCGTTCAGAAGTCTGACATGGGTCGCACTGGGCTACAGTCACGGGGCTCACGGAGCTGAGTTTCTTCCCGGAGGCCCTCTGGGTGGGGGATTGGTTCCCCCGCTTTCCCAGCTTCTGGGGGCTCCCCGTACCCCTTGGTGTGGGTCCCCTACCATCCTCAAAACCAGCAGTCTCGTCTCTCCCAACCCCGCCTGCACCCATCTCCCTCCCTGACATGGACTGACTCTTCTACCGCCTTCTTCCTCTTTTAAAGACGCCTATGATTATATTGGACCCACCTGAGTAATGCAGGCTACGCTCCCTGTTCTAAGGGCAGTTTATTAGCAACCTTAACTCTCTCGGCAACCTCTATTCCCCTTTGCCATTTAACATGGATATTCACAGGTTCTAGGTATTAGGAGATGGACGACATCTTTGGGAGGGCGCATTATTCTGCCTACCACACTTGCCTAAGATTAAACCAAAGGAAAATGAGGGGGGGAGAGGAAGAGAGAGAAAGAGAAAGAAAGAGATTTTCATGTATTATCTCCATAAAACACCAAGACCAGAACTGGAGATTGATGAATACATAACCAAGTCATGAGTATTTAAATCCACCAACCACTCACGTTTCCATGTTGTCTTCAAGCTTCAGGGAACACAGCTGATGTAAAGATAGGATATATTAAGGCTTATGCCTAGTTTGAAGATGTAAACATACTCCATAACCTTCTGGGAGCCATATTTTAATAGTAACAATAACAATGAACATTTATTGAGTCCAGTTTAGTCCAAAGTGCTCAGTGTTTTCTAAGGGCACTTTCTGCACCATTGCTCTCTACCAACGCAGAACCTCCCAGGACCTACCAGAGCCACGTGGATAGTTAGTGCCAGAGCTGAGATTCCAGCCAGGACTGTGAGACTTGGTACCCTGCATTTTTGACCATCGTGCAAAACAGCCTCTTCCTATTTTAACCAATATACACTTTGTATAGAATTCCTTCCCTAATCGAGAGAGAGTAATAAACAGGAGAGCAGGTGAGAAGAACATCGCACACAAACGTGGAAAGGAACAGCCTGGCATTGAGCCCACGGGTGCAATAAGTAAAACCAACGCCACGCAGGGGCCCGGTCCCACGGCCCCTCTGCTGCGGACTCACGGGCAAGTGCACCTCCTTTCACTGCCTTAATTCTTTCACCTGTAAAACAGAGTCCGTCATAGTAGTTACTTGTCCATAAAACAAGTTAAGAGCCTTGAACAAAAGAATACATTTGCAAAATACATGATTACTTCCTGTCCAAACACACACTCGTTAGCATATGTACAAAACATGTAAAGTTTATGACAGCATAATAAACACTGTATTTATGACATAATCCTGTGGAATAAGACAAATGCAACATGCATCTACTACAGATGCCATAAAAATCAGTAATAAATTTAATCTTCTTACAAGGTCTTCTTTTCTTGGCAGAAGACTAATGCTGTGTTAGTCTGCTAATATCCCTGCACACTTTGCTAAATCGTTCTTCTACAGAAAAATAAACAAACCACCATCGTCCCTCGTCCACACAGGTGCAACAGCCCGCCGGCCAATCCCGCACGCTTACTCTCACTCACGCATCCTCCACAAGGCAGTCGGGTCATCTCTTTAAAACACATATACAATCACGGCACTGCAGTCCCCTGTGTCAGCTCTCTCTGTGGTCTTCCATGGGCCTCACGTTGAAGGTCAACATACTGAGCAGAGCTGGGAAAGCCCAGCACGTCCCAGCAGCTCAGTGCATCAGCAGCTGCATCCCATCCTGCTTCTCCCCTTGCTCTCGCTGCTCCAGTCACCTAGATTAGGTATTCAATAAATGATCTGAACACATGAGTGAATGGATGAATGAATGGATGGATGGATGGATGGATGAATGAAAAAGCGAACAATACCTTAAGGTTTTTTTTAATAGGAAGCAACATTTTGGTGAACCAAGCCCACAAATGGCTGAATGTCAGGCACCGATGACCGTCACACGGGGAGGACTCCCGGAGTTCAGGGGCCTCCCCATACACTGACCCCGGCAGCACATGAACCACTCCGGGCTCAGAGGTAAAATCCAGCAGGACGAGACTTTTGCATGAGAAAGTGTTTCAGGAAACCAAACCTACTTACTCAAACTGTCTCCTTAAATGGCAGAAAAGAAAGCAACGCCCAGTGAGCACTGAAGCTAATGTGCGGTTCATTAAAGAATTACCAGTGACAGCAGCCCTTGCATTAAGGGATTTATTTCACTGCCTATCGTGTCCTTTGGATTATGATGATAATAAGGAGAACAAAAGAGTGAAACAATTTCAATCCTGTACTCGTGCTCCCCACCCACAAGCAGGGAACTGTTTTTCTTCCGTGGCCTTCAATGAACAAAATCGCCCCACAGGGCTGGCGGCCCGCCAATGGCAGTGCAAAGGGACTGAAAGCATTTTTTAGAAACCAGATCATCCTGACACTCCTTCCCCAGATGTGGTCCGGCTGGAACATCCACCTTCTCAGAAAGGTGTAGTGGCAGGTGGAAGAAAAAACTGGGAAGAGAGAGGAGGTGAGGCTCCTTTTTTTGAAGGTGATGGTGGTAAGTGGAATTCGACTCCAGCACCTTGGGAGAGGCCCACCCATTCATTCTTCTTTCCAAGCTTTACACTAAAGTGTTCAATGACAGACACGTGACCCAAATGATGGTGACTTCATCATCACCATGTGAAAAGACCCCGACGATCAGAAAAACGGAGCTTTCTCTGGTAATGACGATGCTAAATCACCATGTCTGCCTGGGAACTGGCAGCTGAATCCAAGTATAAACAGGGGAAGATCAGCGACCGCACGCGAGATCAGCATCCCAGAGCAGGCCCTCACCCAACAGGCTGTGTCATTCAGCAAAGTACTGGGTTTGCGAGCAACAAAATAAAACGAAACAAAACTCTGTGTCCGCAGCCAGAAGGATCCTTGAAGGCAGGAACTGTGCCTTATCAATCTCTCTAATCACAGAATCAGAGCACCTCCAAAGCAACCTCTCAATAAAATAAATAATCAGGGAATTAAATTAGAGGATTTTAACCCTAGTTATCTGTGGCTATGGAGTTTAACCAACAATGGGATCAGAGACAAAATGCAGAGTTTGGGGGTGGAGAGAAATACAGTGGAAACCTCTGAAACACAGCTGGCCGTCTGTAAGTGAACAAGCCCGTGGATGACTCCCACACTGCACGAACTTTAGTGAGCCCCGAGCACCGCCTCTGTGGTCTTAAAAATCCTCACGGAGAGAAGAAGGACCTTTGTGACGACACAGTGGGTCCTGCTACCAGCCCTCGCTCTGCCGTCACTGGCCGTGAGTCGGCCTGTCAAATTACGGGTATGAGATGGATGGTAAGCATGATTCATTTCTAAGTCTAATATTATGTTCCCATGAAAATCCTAAACATTCTGTTGGTAACTACAGGCCAACAGAGAAAAGGAGCCTTTAAAGTTTTATATCATCGGATCCTTTTTCAATTTCTATTCTCCTTCCAAAACGTCATGAAACCCGTAATCTCTCCTCAAAGGAGTGAACCTATAAACATGGAGAGAAAATTTCACATACAGCTTTAAAGGTTTTACTAACTCCCTGAACTCTATCCACTGAATTCCCAGTTCTCAGCACTGTCTTGTTTTTGTAGCTGGGAGATTTTTACACAGGCTACAGATGCTACAAGAGCGTCAGCATCGAAGGCCAAGCAAGGGGGGTGTGAGAAACTTCATTACACATGAACACTAGGCAGTACTGCTCACAACACTCCCTCCTGAGTATTCTTGTCCAAAATGGCAAGCCTGGATCTAATAAAGCTCTTAGATCCACCTTACAAGAAATACAGGGGCCAGAGGACTATGTTAAAAATACGATGGGAATTCAATCAGCAAAATCCAGAATTGGGGAAATTCTACAGGATTTGTCTTTCCTTTCTAGCCAACTCTTCCTGATTCTGTTACCTGGGGCCCCTTGCTCCTTCCCCAGCACCAGAACGGTTGCCTCTGCTCCACTGGAGAGCTTATCATTTCTAACTGCACTTGCCCAGAATCTTCTTTCTCATCCCATTCCTACCTCCCTTAGTCTCTTCCACACAATCCATGACTGCCTTATATGCCTCCCTAGACCAAAGTTAATGAACATTTATGGGGGGCCTGCCATGGCCCTCTACAAACTGGGAGTATTGAGGAATTAAAGATAAGCCGGCCTTAGCCTGGGCCTTTAGGCTTTCTTAGAATTAAGCGCAAGGATGACGGTGCTTGACGTGCAGAGTGGGTAGCAAACACGTCTTTCATATGTTGTATGTTCCAAACAGCTCAGGAACATGTGGATGCAGGTTAGGACCTTACTGAACACTTACTGGGTTGAGCTTCTATCGATACAGAATTGGGATCTACCTCCTCTTTCTTCATTCTGATACAGTCTCTTCTTCCAATTTCCTATCTCTTGTCTTAAGGCTCCGAACGCTATTTGTTTGTGGCCACTTCTGAGTCTCTGTCTACCTCTGCATCCCCGTCTAATTCTTCCCTGCTTCAAAAATCAGAGTGACCACGGTTTCTGTCTGACTTATCCCACGTAGCATCCATCCACGTGACACACGGCAGTGTTTCCTGTTTTCTTATGGCCGAGTGGCATGCCATGGTTCTTCATCCGGTCACCCAGAACCGGGCGGCTTTTACTCACGTGCGGGATACAAAACAGAAGCAGCAAATGCATGAACAAGAAAACAAAAACTCAGGCACATACAACAGTGCGGTGGCTATCAGAGGGGGAGGGGTGGGAGGAGGTAGAAGAGGGTGAAGAGTGTTGAGTACGTGGTGATGGAAGGAGACTTGGCTTTGGGTGGTGGACACACAGTGCAGCGTGTAGACGACGTGTTATAGAATCACACACCGGAACCCATAACACTTATTAACCAATGTTACCTCAATGCAGTTAATTTAAAAATTTTCAAAATCAGACTAAGAAGCATTCCCCTTCAAACAGTTGCCTCCTTACTCACCCTTTGAGAAGACTTTCTACCGTGATCTTAAGAGTCTTTTTGCTTCTGTGGGGTTTTTTTTCACTATTTTTCCTTGTATGTCAGTCCATGAATACAAATGCTACTACTTAGAAGCAACTTCAGGTTGCCTTGCCTTCATTGTAGTCTGAAATACTACACTGAATACTTCTCATGTGAACCTTCTATCTGTTGGCCCCTTTTCCCTGGACAAATCAAAACAGGAGAACATTTTATTTTTATTTGGCTACAGTTCGATAACCTCAGGCACTTATGCCATGTCTGACCTGGTGCCCCTGAAGAAGCTGTGTTTTATTTCTATAAAATGTCTAACCTTTTCACGTGACCCTCCAACTCAGAGGATAATGACACAGCAATTTCGCCTGCAGGTCCACTACTCATCTGCTCTGAAGTGTCATGCGCAGTGAAAACCTGCGTGGGGGGTTGTTTTGGCCGTTCTCCCCTCACTGTAAAGAGGAGGGTGCCTGTGGAGCACTTCAGTGATGGGGCGACTGCCTTTGAAGGGCGCAAGCACCCCGTGCTCCCAGTTCACACCCGCTGACAGGGCTGCCTCCTGACCCCTGATGTGCCCCCACGCAACCCCATTCATTCAGTCACCGCCCGGCCTCTCCTGCAAAGTCTCCATTCCCTGTTACCGACCACATCCCCGTGTGACCAAAAGATTCACCAAATGTGCAGCCGAGTGCGGCGGGGCCCTGGCGCATCCTACAGATGGGAGACGGGGTCCGTGTGAGCACACGCCCGTCACACTCGGATTCAGGAACCATCCACGCCCACCAGGTAAGTCTCTGTTTCTCTCATTTGCCCTTTTTGTCCTGTCTCCCTCTTTGTTCCTGTGCAAAGATGTGAGCGACTGTGGAATGTGTTAAAGCGGCACCACCTCCACGCTCCCCCACGGCTTCCTTTCGTTGTGGCTAGATTCCCCCGCCACCGTGAGATGAGGCAAGTCCGGAGGACTCACACCAGGGTTGTTGCTGGGGCGGACAGGCAGAGCGGGTGTGCTTTAGTGATATTATTTGCAATTAGGAATGACTTTGCCTTTGTGGCTGGCTAGTGCAGCCCGGGGAGAGGCTTTTTCTGCTCTCTGGTTTTACGACTCACACTCCTGAAAAGGGCAGCTGGCGATGGTGCCAGAGAACCTATGTCAAAATCATGACTCCAAAAAGTTCATTACCAAGTTGACACTCACTTGTGAAAGGCTTATAAGAAGCCAGACTTCGGTGCGTGAAAGATGGGAGACATAACCCCTGCTCTCAAGAAGTCTGCAGTCCCCCAGGAGTGTAACAAGTGCGGCGCAGTGTGGCCAGTGAGGAGCATTTGAGGTCTTGCTCCCTGGCACATGTCGTCAATTTGGCTCAGATAAGCTTTTATAACTTTTTTATATGTGGTGAGTGAAAGAGCAGGAATGGACTCAGATCCGGGGGTGGTGGGGTCCTGCCAGGAGCTCCCAGCTTCCTTGGTGGAGCAAAGATATGGGGTAGGCTGCCCCTCTGGAGGACCTTGGGATGCGGATGAGGCAGTTTCCTCACTAAAGAAACACCCAACTCATGCAGGCGAATTCAGGAAATGATCATTGCAGAAAGTCACCTTTGAGCTACATCTTGAAGGTGGGGATGCAAGCGTGCGAGGCACAGGCAGTGATTTTCCAAGCAGTGGAAACAGCACAGGCTCTGGCCAACCGACCGTCAGACCTACAAACTCGAGTACTGAATCACATTGCACATGCCAATCAGCTCTGACTCATCCGCCTCTTCTTTCTCTGCAAAATGGGAACAATACTCCTGCCTGCGCACATCCATGGCTGTGCCAATTGAGTAAAGAGCCCATCAAAGGGCTCTGCAAACTGGGAGGTCCCATTATCACCCTTATCACAGAGAAGTGCTGCACAGGATTCTGTTAAGATCCAACTGGGTGATAACAGCACCGCGACGCAGAGGGAGTCCCACCCTGGCTTTGCTACTAACCCACAGTCCGTCCTCTGCCATTCCGTTCCCCGCTGCCCCATGGACCTCAGTTTTTCTGGGCCGTTGGTGGCTTGACCCGGGGAATGGAAGTCCCTTCTGCTGCTGCCACTTTATTTCTAAATCCCTTTTACACCCCATTGCCAAAAACCAGCACGTGGCTCCCCACCCCCAGACTTCTTTATTCATTCCTAACCTTTACCTTGGCAGACAAGCGTAAGATCCATCAAGCACGCTAGACAGCATGCTAGACAGCCCGTGGCACATTTCCTGTTTCTCTCTGTCCCCTCCTCGGCCACAGGACCCGGCCTTTCAGCCAGGACGGGGCTGCTGGCCAGGACAGAGGCTGTCCTCCCAGCGCCCGAGGGAAGTCCTGAGTGCGGATCAGGGTGGTTGGGTTTTGAGGTGTGCTGGGGATGAAAGCGGAAGGCTCGGTCATTTATTAATTAATTATAATTGAGGGTTTGCTCTTAAGAATGATTCCTTTGAAATTACTTTCCATCCAACACCGGCCACCACAAAGGCAGCAGCTACGTGGCCGTTCTCCACCTCCTCAGCACAAGTGCTTGTATGGGGGGGGGGGGGGCTATTGTTCTGTTCTGCTCTGGCCCCTCCCCCGGGGGGTCTCTGCCACCCTCACTTTAGAGCAGGGATTTATTTGGAGGGGAGGGGACTCTGTGTCTGTGTGATTAATGTCTTCTTTTTAAAGGCAGATCTGTCCTACACCCAATAAGCCTTTTGGGGACTTTAATCTGCCCTTTTCAAATAAATAAACATTGGAAAAACTCCACAAAAGATTAAAAAGACATGTGAGACTAACAGCCACCTCCTGTCGCGGGCCACACCTCCGGGCTGCAGCTGGAAGGGAGGAACGAACTGGTGTATCCGCGTGGCCCTGAACAACAACAGTGTGTGGAGGCCCGGGCGCCTCGGGGCGGACCGAGAGGAAACACATGTTGCACAAGGATACGATCTTGTTGGTACAGTTGTCAGAGAAGGGAACTCCCACGGCAAAGGGCATAAAACCATCCAGGGCAGTCTGGGGCGGCTCAGTCCTGTGGTGCCAGGGAGCAGAGCAGAGCCCAGCCCCGCCCCGCACGCAGATGGGACCATGAATTCCAGCCACCGCTTCAGCCACATCCCCTCAGGCTCTGTCCATGGCCCAGGAGGTGGCTGGAGCTGGCCAGGGGGCTTCCCCCGGGCTCCCAGTGTCCACGGGGGTGCTGGGGGGGTCCGCATCTCCCTTTCAGTCACCTCGCCAAGCTGCCTGTCCCCTGGAGGGTCTTGGGGCTCGGAAGGAGGCAGTTCCCTCCCAGGTGGAAATGGGAAGGCGATGATGCAGAACCTCAACGACCGCTTGGCCTCCTACCTGGACAAGGTGCGCGCCCTGGAGGCATCCAATGAGAGGCTGGAGAGCCGCATCCTGAAATGGCATCAACAGAGAGACCCCGGCCGGAAGCAAGATTATTCCCAGCATGAGGAGAACATCAGCAGCCTGCAAGAGCAGGTAAGATTCTGGGTGACCCTGGAACTCGAAGGCGGGTACGTATGCACAGAACTGGGGGAAGAGAAATCAGTATAAAAGGCAATTGCCAGGAAAATGGCAAAGACCTCAAACTAACTGTGAACAAAGGCAGCGGAGGGTATTTTCTTACTGTACCTTAAATTTGGACTTAGGAAAGTCTGTTTCATTTCTTTAGTCTTCAGTACATCAATTATTTGGAAAAATTCTAAGGCAACCAGCTGCTGCCCAGGGTCACCTAAGATCCGGTGACAGGACAGTAACAATAAAGACTGGGGTCCATTCCTTCTGTTTGGGGCTTGAGGCACAAGAGGGCATCTGCTTTCTCACCGCCTCAGTTCGGCTGCACCTCAAAGAATCGGCCACGGTGCGATGACCCGGCAAAGAAAGGCCAAGCTATACTGTTCTGGAGGTCACATCTCAGGGCTGCCACTCCACGAGTAGATCCGCCATTGAGACATCCAGAATACTCCTTCACGGAGTCTGCTAGAGGTTCTGAGTTTCTAGATGCTAACAGTTCTGAAAGTGGTATGTTGCCAGGAAAAAAATAATAATAAAATGAGCATAATTTTTGGAATCTTAGAGTTAGGGTGTATTATGGAGACTTCTTTAGAAAATAAATAATTTTTCAACCAAATATGTTCAAAGTGAAGCTTATACTTTCTGGGACAGCTCATAACATTGGCTGGGAGCAGAGAGAATCCAGTCCTCTCATTGGATAGTTTTCAAAGCTTCATAACGTCCCTCTTTGGAAAGCAGTCTCAGAAAATTTCCTGCGAGATTATGATTTAACCTAATCTAAAAAGGGCATCACTGGTTTCCGATATTTATACAATATTATTTCTCAACACTCAGCCAGCCTTGCGTGAAATAGGAAGGACCAATCAAGATAACGTAAATCCGTCCTCATAATAAACCCTAATTATTGAATAATCAACCTAATAACTGACTGTGTAATTACCTTAACTACATAGTACATGGTTGTCTTTACAGGAAAAAACAAGGTGACTCAACAAACCTCATCGTATTTTTTTTTTCATTAATAAAGTTGCCTTGGTTTTAGAACAGAGGGAATAGAAGACTTTGGTAAATGGACAGCTGAGAATGTAACTCCCAAAAGAAATGCAAGATTAGGCCTGGTCAAACCATTCACTAGCTGACAGCAGAGCAGAGGGAAACATTTAGTGAGCACTTACTGTATGCCAGGCATCGTGTTAGGTATTTCATACACTTATCAGTGCCACCCCCGAGTTCCGCAGTGATGGAAATGGTCAGTGGCACCTGACTTAACTCTCACAACAGCCCCGGGGGAAAAAAACTGAAGCTCAGAAGAGTGAAGGAGCAATCCAAAGGCTCTAGTCCTGGCCAGGTGGCTCAGTTGCTTGGAGTGTTGTCCTGTACACCAAAAGGTTGCAGGTTCGATTCCCAGTCAGGGCACAGGCCTGGGTTGTGGGTTAGATCTCTCTTCGGGGCATGAAGAAGAGGCCACCGATCAATGTTTCTCTCTCACATCAGTGATTTTCTCTCTCTCACCCCCCTTCCTCTCTTTCTAAAATCAATAATAAAATATCCTCAGGTGAGGAAGAAAAGAAAAAGAAAAACAAGAGCCAGATGCAGGACTCTAACCCAAGCCCGTTTCCAAGGGCCTTGGTTTCCGTACAGTGTGGTGCTGACGAGCCTGCCTACCTCATGCAACCATGAGACTGTTCATTAATCAAGATTATGCATTGCATTTGCATTACCAATTAGGCGACACACACTATGAAATGACATGTATCGTTTCATTCTATGAAGCAGGTATTTTATTTCCAATATATAGATGGGTGGACTGAAACCAGTGGTTGCCCAAATTCATTACAGCAGAAATGAGGGACAGGAATGGGGCCAATGGCGAGGAGAGAGCAGTTTGCTCACCCTTCAGGCGGCCCTGGATTCTGGGTTCTGACATTCAATAGGAAGCAGAAGCTTCTTCAGCTTCGAATTCCACTCTTTTCTGGATTTCTTACTTCAGTTGTTACATTTTCTCTATGTTCGAAGAAAACAGCTCTTTGAAGTTCAGGTCTATTACAATCTCCCCTGTTTGCAGGTGAGAAAACAGGCCCATCAAGGCCCCACAACTACCCCGTCCCGGGCCTCGATGAAATGTTCTCAGTAGATACAGCGCTCTCCTGCCCCCACCTTAGGGATATTAAATATTACTCAAAGGGTCTATAAGTAATTGAGTTAAAAAATGAATCCATTCCTTTTGAAAGGCAGAGTTGGACATAAAGCGATATTAGAACGGCTCACAGTAGAACTCCATGTGGCATTTTGGATTATGAATCAATATCCTACTTTCCTGTCCCTGGTAGGAGATCACACGGCCTGGAGCAATGATGCTGCACTAACCCACCCACTAGAGTCTTCTAAGGAATTAACTCAGGGCCTTGGGGAGGATCCAGGTGATTGACTATAACACACAATACAAAACCATGCCTCGTATATTATTTCTCAATCCATCTCAGAAATTGAGGCTGTGTCATGATACCGTAACAGTAACCCAAACAATGGGGAATAGTTTCAGTTTTTAAATGTGCTCTGTATCAAGTACCTTTCAGAACTCATCACTCATGTACTATGAGAACGCTGGCTGGGGGAATCAGAGTCTAGACATGGGCTTTGCAATCGTTAAATTATCTATTTAATTAATTAAATATGGTGTTTTTTATTCTGCTGAGTGTATAGTGAATGGTTTCTCTAGATGTCAACCAACAGTTTGGTGCACAACTGAGACTAACCCTAAGGGTCCCTGGGCCTTTTTGAATGAAGCTACTTTTTATTACCCATGAGCTTAGATAATGCAAAGAGGGAAAAGCATTTGGTAAGAAAGTCCCTGAGAAGCACTGTAGAGGAAAGAAGCAAATACCTACAGAATCCCTTTTAGAGCAAAGGAAGCAGCCCTAGCACCACGTGGAATCCACCGAGGGAAGAAAGAAATGGGACAGGGACAGCCGGCCTGGCCAGCTCCTACCACACAGAGTTTGAGGACGCATCTCAACATATACATCCGGGATTCATCCAACGCAGACATTGGCTGTAGTTGCCAAAGTGCTAGATTTTAAAGAAGAAAATTCTGAACTAATTGGGTTTCTAGCAACTTTTCAACGTGTCTACAGCATGCTCAGAAAATACTAAGGACTTTACATTACTTTATTTTGTCCCTTCTAATCTAGTTCTCATAAATCTCTGAGAAGTGGCTACTGTAAGCATTGTCATTGCCATTTTGTGAATGGAGAAGCTGACACGTGGCCAGCTCTCTCAGCTCGGGGAGGCAGGAACAGGATGCCAGGCCCTGCTCTTTGAGTTCCGGGCCTGCTGTTACCACCACCTCTGAATCCTGCTATTGTGTGTTCGTGACACCAAATTCCATATAACCAGTGAAGCTTTGAATAGCACCAGATTTTTAAAAGGTGCCTTTGTATTCAAGCATAACTTTGCCCTAAGAAAATTCTTTCTAAATAAAAGAATTATTCGTATCAATGCAAAGGAATGTCGCGGGGTTCTCCAGCTCTGAATAAATTACAGAAGTTTAGAGCTGTGACCTCTGAGGTCACCTGTTTCCAGTACAAACATCTTATTTAACAGATGATGAAATTGAAGCCCAGGGAGTGGAGGGACTGGACCAAGTTCACGCCCATGGTCAATAGCAGGAAGTAAAAGGAAAATGTCACCCAGCACAATATTTGGTACAAAAGTAGTATTATGCTTTGGACGTTGGGACATCTTCCACCAGATTTTCCTGGAGACAGTGACATATATCAAATGTGCTCTTTTTCTCCGATTACAACTCCCTGGAAGGATTTACAAATCCTCTATGTACATCCCATTGCTCAGGTGGACACTTTGAACAATATTTTCCTTTTTAAAGTAAAAAAGCATACAAACATCTAGTGAAAGTCTTTGACAGGAGGCTGTAACACAAAGCTTACTAAGCTGCTTCATTAGATGGTTAAGAATTATTTCATTTAATATTTTCATAGCTGCACTTGGGGCATTCTCACCACGGAAAAATGGACAAACACACGCCTACAAGTTTCATATATGACTATAGTTACTTTGGATAAAAAATAATGATGGTATGTGATGACCATAATACTGTAACATATATTTTAAGTTCGTTTAAATATATTACAAAATACATTTAAAACTGGTTTCACAAACTAATGTCAGTGATACTCTGGAGCAAGCAATACTTTGCTCGGTGCCAATCACAATGAAGAATTGTGCTCACCTGAAATAATTATTTTACTGTAGAGGAGCCCAACTAATAGTCACAATAAGAAAAGGATCAGAACCCAAACCACTTTTGCCATCTGCCATGCGGACGAGCTTAAGCACAGCGGGAAGACGGAGTCACAGGGCCGACAGCCGGAAGGCGTTCTCAACCACGCAACTTCCCCTCCCCGTTAACCACCCCTTCAGCCCTTGCACTGGTCCCAGCCCGTCAAAACTCCATGCAAAAATGACAGCGCAGACTGTGTCCTTACTATAAAGTCATTTGCGTGCATTGTACCTAGTAAGCATTCAGTACGTATTTATTGCCCCACTGCCAGAAAAACGAGCCATCTGTGCTAACAAATCAGACACCCAGGAGACGAGCGGGCGGAAATGCAGCTTTCTGTGCAGGGCGTCCGCTGCAGGGGCTCTGGGCGCATGTCTTACAGATAGTGGACGGCAAGCTGAGCAACGCGAGGATCGTCCTGCTCATCGACAACGCCAGGATGGCGGTGGACGACTTCGGCCTCAAGTGAGTTCCGTCTTCACGGTGTCATGGGGCGCGGGACGGGGAGGACGGGGCGGACAGGGCATATTTTGTTTTTATTTCGTTTTGTTTTCTGGGTCGTTCTTATTTTTGTTCTTGTCTTGCAGAAGGAAAACTTATCTTACCATTAACCACATGTAAAAATCATACAAAATATACCGAAAAGGCATAACAAGAATAAATATTTGATTGGACCCTAGTTTAAACAAATCAGAGAGTGAAACACACTTTCTGCTGTAAGAAAATTTGAATATGGACCAAGAATTAGATGATATTAAAAAGCTGTTTTTAATGTTTTAGGTACAGTAATATTATTATGCTTATTTCATTAATTATACATCTGTTACAAAAAATGTCTTTTCTTAACAGATGCTTTCTGAAGCATTTAGAGGTCAAATGTCATGTCCACAATTTACTTTAAAGTACAGAATGGAATGTAGATGAAGCAAATATGGCAAAATGTTAATGGTTGCTAAATTTAGGTGAAGGGCACACGGCTGTTTATTTTATTTTTTTTAAATAGCACTGACACCATCCCAGAAAAATATGCATGAACGAGACATACAAAGGATAGACAGTACGCATTACTTTGTTGCCATTAAACCTACCAAGTCCCCTCTAAGCAAAGGTGAATCCTTACAAAGACTGCAGCCTTCCAACAGGAAGTACCCTCTTTCCTTCCTTCCAACCAAAGGTATGAAAATGAGCACTCCTTCAAGAAAGACTTGGAAACTGAAGTTGAGGCTCTCCGGAAGATCTTGGATGATCTGACCATCGTCACTACAGACCTGGAGCAGGAAGTCGAGGGGATGAGAAAAGAGCTCATCCTCATGAAGAAGCGCCATGAGCAGGTGGGACGCCCCCGGAATCCCCAACACAGCTCCCCATGTGCACGTTTTAGGTGATTCAACGGCTGCAGAAACAACTACCATCTCTATGCCGGTTCTGTGGTCCTTCAACCTCAATAATCACAAGAAACCGTATAAACATCTAATTTTTCCAATTCCAGGCTAATCTACTCAGATATCTAATACAACCGCCAGAATATAATCACAATTAACAATAGCTGGGTCGACAATTTTAGCATGCAATGTTTACCTACATTTGTGTGTTAATACGACACTGTGGGAATAAGCGTGAGCGGCTGACTGCCTTCGTGGGCCCAGTGTGCAGCAAACTGAGAATAAAAAGCATCTGCTACTAACCACGCTATGCAAGACTAGTGGCAAAATTAAGAATCCTAATTTCCAGAAACATTTAACCAACTTTTGAGAAGTTACCATGCATCCAAAGCCCTAAGACTTTGGAAACAATCCCTATTTTAAGCAAACAGGATCGATTATGAATATCAAGCTGGTTTGACTGTGCCAGTTAAACCTTTCCTGTGGTTTCTTGGTTTTCCTGATACCCAGGGGGGGTCAGCCCCACAGAATCCTAATGCACTGATGAGATTTTAAAAGCCTTGACACCTTTTGGCTTTGGATCCCCGGAGCTTTGGGCTATGTCCCGAAAGGTCAACATTCGTCACTGTGCCGTCACTCCCCTCGATAATATTCCCTAAAGAGTACTTTCCGCACTGTGCAGGCATAATTCTTGCTAAAACATGTCCAGCCAAGGATGAAGTCAGCAATCATAAAGGCCATTCAACCACCTGTCTGGCCCTATTCTTTATTTTATAGTAAAAGTATAAGAGGAAAAAATTCCTATGTTTTGTCATCAATAACGAATAACTAAGGAGCCAAACCAAACCAGGGAAACAGTAGCGACCCCATGAGCTGAATTTTTAAAACATCCATTAACTGCTGCCAGTCAACACACTTCCTTCTGGTTGTCACAGCCAATTCACTTTCTTTCTCTGTTATTAAACAGAACGTGGAGGAACAGCATGTGCCAAGTGACTTCAAGGTCAATGTGAAGATGGATAAAACCCCAGGGGAAGATCTGGTTAAGATCCTGGAAGATATGAGGCAGGAGTATGAGTTTATGATAAAGAAGAAGCATCGAGAATTGGATGCTTGGTATAAAGAGCAGGTAAAAGGAAGGTGCCCAAACTCCCCGAAGGCTCCATCTCCGTGTGGCCCAAAGCCAATGCCTCTGCTCTGTGCTTGGTCTCACAGTCAGCAGCCCTGGCCCAGGAGACTGCCAGTCCAACTGCTGTGCAGAGCACCCAGAGTAACATCCACGAGCTGAAGCGCACTTTCCAGGCCCTGGAGATCGACCTGCAGGCCCAGCGTAACAGGGTGAGTCTGAGCTGAAAACCCTGAGTCGGGCACCACCTCCCCCGCAAAGCCTTCCTTGTCCTTTCCCTTGGGCCCAACTCCCCAGCTCCCTTGAGACATCTTTCACTTCCCACTTACTGTCCAAAATATTCATGATAAGAATAGGAATAAGAACTGTCATTGGTTGAATGTCCACATTGTGTCAGGTGCTGTGCTTGGGAGTTCATTACATTAAGCATCCTCAGTCCTCACACTGACCTTTCCTGGTTGGTCTTAGTGTCCCCACTTTAGAGGTGAGGAAACCAAGCTCCAACTATTAAGTGAACTGGCCAAGGTCACACCGCTAAGTCAGCGGTGAACCCACGTGATCTTTTGAGGGCAAGACAGCTTTAGAGTCGCATAATCTCTATCAGGACTCTCTCCACTTATAATCGGACTGCCCCTCTCAAAAACCTAATAAAAGGAAATTCTGGGGCCAGTTGACGCCGAAGCACTGCTCTGGCCACTACGCTCTGGTCTTACTACCCAGCAAACTGTGAGTTCTTGTGTCTCAGTCTCTTCTACGATCTCCACGGCTTTTAGTAAAATGCTGTGCATCCATGTCGTAAGCACTCAAAACTCACTGAGGAAAATCTACCTGAATCTTCTAATCATTCATCAGTATCATTCCTGAGTGCACCTCTGCCCTTAGTCTTGGAGGGAAACTATTAGTTCATTCTGTTGCAGGTGCACATGGTATATCAGTTATGTTTTAGGGATCAGTGATGATGACCATTTAAATTCTGCACTGTCAAGGTAATAGCAGTGCACACAGAGAGTATTTTACAGCTTTTAAAACATCTTAATATACAGTATTTCACAACCACCATGCAAGTCAGCGAGGTATTGATACCATTTTCATGCATTCTACTATATGACACTATTCTGTGCAGTGAGAATTCAATAATAAAAGATTTTTATGCTCTAGCAGGATAGGAGACCATGAATGCACAAAATATGTAATTTGTAAGCTGGAGAGAGTGCTGCCAATAAGTAAAGCCTGGGAGAGAGGTGAGCGGTGCAAGGGTGAAGAGCTGCCACTGTAAACCAGGCGCTCAGGAAGGGCTTCACTGTTAAGGCGACAGCTGAGCCAAAGCCTAAAGGTGGTAAGGAGGGGTATTATGTGTTGGGGGCCTGGGGCCCCAGGTGGAGGGAACAGCTGAAGCAAAAGCTACAAGGCACCAGTGTGTCTGATGGGCTGCAGGAACAGGAAGGCGGCCAACATGGCAGAATAATGTGTGAACAAAGGGAAGGAGGGGAGGGGAGGGGAGGGGAGGGGAGGGGAGGGGAGGGGAGGGGAGGGGGGGGGGGGGGGGGGGAGGGGGGGAGGGGAGGGGAGGGGGAGGGGGGGGAGGGAGGGGGGAGGGGAGGGAGGGGAGGGGAGGGGGGAAAGGGAAGAGAGGAGAGGAGGCCACGGGGTAACAATGGAGCTAGGCTATGTACTCTTGAGCCTTGGAGGGAGGTCTAGAGGAATTTGAAGTCACAGGTACAGACAACTCTTTAAGGGGCTTTATTGTAGGTGAAGGAGAGCAGAGAAATTGGGTGATAGCTAAAGGTAGATATGAATCCAAGTGAGAAAACTATTAAGGTGGGAGACATTATTCTATTTGGAAACTGGTGGGAATGACTTAGCCGAGAGGAAAACATGGATGATGCGGAAAGGCAGGCAAATGCCCGAATGACTGGAGCACAGACGGCTTATACGTAACAACAGGAGGGAGCTGAGCGCCCAGACACACAGGTCCGAGAATGTGGTTGGGAGTGATGGTGGGAGTCCATGGGCCTTGTCTCCTCATGGCTTTCATTCCCTCGGTGACAGAAGGAGCAAAGGTGTGGGCTGAAAGAAAGGACTGAGAAGGGGGAGGTCTGAGGACAGAGAAGAATTCTCCTCTGGGAGAACAGGACAGTGTCCGAACCAGGGACATTTGGTTTCATGGCCAGGAGCGTGGAGGGCCCCTGAGTGTCAGCAGCTATGAAAAGCAAGGGTGCCCAGGACTATTAGAGTTCCTCTTTAAGCTTAAAGTTGGGTGCCCCTGAGAAGTGGGCGTTAAGCCCAAACACAACCGGGCCTTCAACTCAGTTCTCTGTATGCTGGCCCGGCACCTTCATTTCGAAGCCTTAACAATTCCCTCAATAATGACCATGTGTCACCATTGTCATCATGAAAAAGCACTGTTTGCAACTAGGGTTGCCAGATTTACTGAATTAAAACCCAGGACACCCAGTAAAATTTGAATTTCAGATAAATAACAAAGTGTTTTTAGTATAAGTATGTCCCGTGAGATATTGAGGCAATATTTAGGACACACTTGTACCAAAAAACGACTCGTCGTGCATCCGAAATGCAAATTTAATAGGTGCCCCTGTTTGATCCGGCATCCCTACTTGAGACCACTCTCTGAAGATGCAAAGGGACAGCAGTGCACTGGCTGTTTCCCGCCAGGAGTTTTCGACCTGGCCAGAGACAGATGGGAGCGTAAGGAGGTAAGGAGCAGATCAGGGCAGGCAGCACACGCCTGGTCCAGAGTGAGCAGCATAAGCCATAAAAGCTACGGGGGTGCAGTGGAGTTGCCGGGAGACCCGGACACAGAGGCGTCACGCCAAAAAATGGGCTTCGAAGGTCCAGACTCTGCCCAACTCCTGGTGACCCAAGGCCTGAACCTGAGCCAGGCTACTTGTCATCTTTGCATCCCCAGCGGCCACCAAGACACCCAGCAGAGGAGCCGGGTATTCTAACTACCCAGCAAGCACACATTATTGGATCGAGGAAGCCATCAGTCACTAAATGCCAGAAACATCATTTCCTCTTTCAGAAATCGGCTCTAGAAAACGTGTTATCGGAGACCCAGTCTCGGTACTCCTGCCAGCTCCGGGACATGCAACAGATCATCTCCCACTACGAGGAGGAACTGATGCAGCTGCACTATGACCTGGAGCAGCAGAACAGCGAACGCAAGGTCCTTCTGGGCATCAAAACCCACCTGGAGAAGGAAATCGCCACCTACCGCCAGCTCCTCGAGGGGGAGAGCCAAGGGTAAGGCAGGCGAGGCTGGCGGGGGAGGACGCAAAGGGCATCCGGCTCCCGCGCACGCGCACACCTACCTGATGGTCCTGCCAGAGGTCATCGCTCTAGAGCAAAAAGGGTTACCTTGAATTTCTCCCGAAGATACTTAGATCGGGTTGTGTTTTGTTAAGCAGCAAGTATGAATTAATCAGGGGTTACTCCCAGGACACTGAGAGTTGAGGTCAACTGTTGACATTGATGTATTAAAATCTCTAAGAAAAAAAAAAACAACCAAGAAGGTCTAGTTCTAGTGTCTCCCCGTGGGAATGCACACAATTTGGGCTCAAAAACAAAGGAAAGAAGAAGAAGGTTGGGGGGATATTTTAGCCCGACAGCAAGAAGAGATTCGTAAGACATTGAGGTATCTAGATTTTCAACGTTATTTCTGACTACCTCGGGAAATAACAATAGCTGTCCACAAAAGGGGCACATTCATCCTATGACTAAGAGAAAGGGTTGTAAGCTTTTTAAATACATAAAGTCATCAAGAAGCCCCGGGTTCAGACCCAGACCCTGGAGAGGACCCCGATGGAGAAAGACAAAGCCTGTGGGTGGCTGGAAGGACGGCAGTGGCTCTCGAGGCTTCTCTGACCCCGCGGTCAGTGGCAGGCGGTACTCACTGTCTTCTGGGCCCAGGAGGGTTCTGTCCTGTGCTCATGACCTTAAGACCAATTCAGACAATCATCCTCATGAAAGAGCTACAGACTGAGGAGCAGGCAAAGGAAGCTCGTTCAGCATAAGAAGTTGCTGTGATTTTTGCTAACACTAAAATGAGCGTTAATCTTTATCACTTTTATAGGACAACGGAGGACTCTAAGCTGAGTGCGAAAGGTAAAAATTTTTTTTATTGTTTCAATCTACTTTTTAAAAGTAAATCAGCATGTCTGTCCACTCTGTGGCATTCATAATCTTTAGCGTTCTCCCAAATGTCCTGTGTTCAGTTTTTCTTTTACTCCCGAATGGCAAGGAATTTTTAATTAAATTAACAAATCAGATAAAACAAAACTAAGTGAGCTCTGAATATTGTCCTTGGCAATATATATCTGAAAGCTCTTCGCAAATGGTAGATAAAAATAATCATTAATATTATTATATCTTTGTCAAATAATGGGATCTGTTTACTAAGCTCCTCAGAAAATACAAGGAAATAGTCTCACATAATGTCCCGACTACATCCTGTTGAACATTAGTGTCCCATGAGGTTTTGCCTGTGTGTTATGAAAGGCGCGCTCCATGACCAGACAGGGCTCACCCTCTATGGGAAGAACCACGTTGTGATTCGGGATGTTCAAGCTGAAACAGGGCTGACAAGGCACTTTTCAGTGAGGAAAAGGAGCCAGAGAGAGAAAGAAACAACAGTACTTCTACTTTGTTTAGCCCCAGCGTCCCCAAACATCTCTGACCTGGGAACTCGACTGTCTCAGAATGCCTTTAACACCTCACAGAAAAAAAATTCCAAGAACCCAGCCCAGAACAAGTGGTGCTTTCTGATTAGTTTCAGTAACAGTGTCCTAAGGCATCAGCGATTCCGAGAATCAGAGTTCAAGTAACTGTCACAGAACAGCTGGTCTGACGGCTCGGCTACCCCTCTGCAAGACGCCGCAGGTGGTCCTTCAGCCTCTCCTTAGCCATGCCCAGGGGTGGGGGGCCCTCTATTGGTGAGGTGGCCCAATCTGCTGTTGAAGAGTTTAATTGTATCAAAGTTCTCCCTGCATCTCTGTTAATGGCTTCAATTCTTCCCTCTGGTTTAGAAAATCAGTCTGTTGATGTGCCAACAAAGCACTCATTCCACTAAGTCATGTCTTTGAACACTGTGACCATAATAAACACGGCTGCTGCCTTGCCATCCCTACAGGGCATGCTGGCTAGATTGTAAAATGAGGTGCCCAGAACGGCGTGTAGCACTCCCTACGCTCACAGAATCTGTCGTGCAAGTGCTACAAGGGGCGATGAACAGAAAGGAGCCCCGAGTGCTTGTGGTTGGTGACTAGACCCTGTATCAGGCATGCCTGGGATGAAGGCCTTGACCTCCAAAGCACGGCACTGGCAAGGCGCCCTCATTTCCTGGGGGTTGGGAAGAATGAGGTCCCTTTCGCTCCAGCAGAGACGGCCGCACTGCCCGGGGGCCCTGTGGGAGACACGGGGTGCATTCCGGTGGTGGGGGAGCCTGGATGTGACCGCTTCATTGTTCTTCTCCGCAGCATCTGCAGTTCCAAAGATCAAGGCCATCACACAAGAGAGCGTCGATGGAAGAATCGTTTATTCTCAAGTGAATGAGATCCAGAAGTGTGCGTGAGGCCAATAAAGGTTTCTGCCTGTTGTACAAACTCTTTTTCCGCCATGGACAGTCCGTGCCCAGACACAAGTGGTGAGTCCCGAGAGGTGCCCTTGGCGTTTTCAAACTCAGCAGCTTGTTTCTCTGGGACACTCTCACCAGACATTCCACAGTGATCTCAATGCACTGCTGCTCTTTTTGAACCAGAATATGAGTTCATGAGCTTAAAGCTTTACTTTCCTACTGCAGTCTTTAGATTCCCATCATTATGTATCTGTTTTGTAGCCAATAAACTTCCATACCAACTGTTTCCTGTCTTTTTTCTATCATAAGGCAAGATAAGACCTCATGGTCTCCTCCTAACAAGGGACACAGAGCATTGTCCATAAAAAGATCCAGGGGTTACCTTAAGGCTTCAAACATGCCCACAGCAGCCAAACACCTGGTAGAAGTGTCTCCTGGCAGCCAGGCAACTTAGGGACAAGTTGTGGCTCATGAGCTTCTTGAGACTTCTGCCAGCAGGAAGGCGGGGGGTTGGGGGACAGAGAAAGGGTGAGTCAGGAGGCCTCATTAAAGAAGGTGAGAGGACCAAAGATTGTTTTATCTCATGTAACAATTGTTCATTCATTCATTCATTAATTTAAAAGCTTAGGGGCCTAAAAGAGTTAAAGCTAGAAAAGGGAACTCGGGGAAAACAAAATTTTTGCTACAGATAGATGCTAAGACCGGAAAAGGGGAAGTGGCTTGACGGACGCCTGCCTGACAGACATCGGGACGCAGAGTCGCACACGGAGGCGCAGTAGGGGTTGGAGCCCAGGGACTGCGTACCTCTGGCCTCCGAAGAGCATGCCATTTCCTCAAACTGTTCCCGCGAGAGTCCTCATCCCCAGGCTGGTACAGAGGGGCAACGCTGTTGAAAAGGAAGCCGGAGACCCGCATGTCCACCATCACCATCAGCACGCTGTACGCAAAATCGCAGGACAGCAGCCTGTTCAGGGACCACGGGCGCAGGCCTGTCAGACTCCCCCGTTTCACAGTCCGAGGCCCAGAGCAATGACGGCGTTCACCCGCACACTCGCCAGCCTGCATGGCTGCGTCTGGACCAGCTCCCCGGGCTCTGCTAACAGCAGTTAAACTGAACACGGGCCAGCGCAGCCCCACTGCCGTCTACCACCTTGACAGTGACCCATACATTTTTGTCTCTGAGCTTCGATACTCTTTCAGAAAGGAGTGCTTTGGATATTTTCTGAACTGAGCATCTGCAGAAACTGGATTAGTCTTCCCTTTAAGGCAATAATTGATGTTTCTGACTCTTAATGCCCAAAGAATCTGAAATCGGGCAAAAGGATAACCCAGGATATTCACATCACTGCAAAATGTGTTATTGAGTTCACTGAAATACACTAATTCTCTGGGGTAAAATTATAACTTTACTGTTTGGTTACTTCTAAGAATCTCAAAAATAACCAATACACCAACATTTTCAATGAGCTTTCTGCGTGGAGACTTTTGATGTTTTCTTTGGGGGTGGGGGGAAGGATGGATTCACATCAAAGTTCATTAGCCCTTTTTCTGTTTCATTTTACTATGAGAACTTCATGTCCATAAGATACTACAGTCTCAAAACGTATCTAAAAATAAAATTTTCTCTATTCCAGCAGCAATTCACTCTGCTATTTGAGATAACAGTATATCTCTGTCTTGAAATCTAGAAATTATGCATGAAAATCACGTGTTTTCTCACAGTGAAGTGTGAGCATTGCTAGAAAAATCTTTCAAAGAACATCCAAAAAGAATGTAAGAAGCCGAAAGCTAAGTTGTAATACTAGACCTAGAAAATAACCACTAACCTTCTATTTACCATCATAGTTTATATATGATTTGGTAATAGTAAATTGTAACATATGAATGATTTTTCATTTAAGAAGCTAAATATCCTTAAAGTCTTATTAATTTTCACTGTACCCCAGTTTGCCCCTCCATCCCAGACAATCTGGGTGGGTGGTCCGTCTATCAAGGTCCACCTACCTTGTCTGGTCCCTGCGGGCTGCCTTCACAGAATCCCACAGGCTGGGTGGCTTACAAACATCAGAAACTTATCGCTCACAGTTCTGGAGGCTGGGAAGTCCAAGATCAAGGCGCCAGCACGCTGCATTCCAGGGAGGCCTGCTTCCTGGCCCCTACGTGATGGAAAGGGTTAGGGAACTCTGTGGGGGGCGGAGGGGGGCACTTGGGCTGGGGCGGCTCTGCTGTACAAGCATAAATCCCGTTCATGCCTAAGCACCAACCCCAGGCCTCACCTCCTAAAACCATCGCTATTGGGGGTTCGAATTTCAACATGGGAACAGGTGTTGGAAACGGGGCTTTCAGACCCCAACATCTGCTTTCACTAAGAGAGAGACATAGGTACTACAGGTTGAACAGTTTTCCTTTCTTTACAGGTGGTCTTAAATAAATTACTTTATATAGACTATATATAGATGGAGATTTTTAACAGTTTAGATTGTTTCAAATAATACAGCATAATGCCATTACTTTGTGATAAAAATAGCATAGTTCCCAAAATACCTTTATGGACATTAGCAATAGGGTAGCATAGTCACATTATACCAATTCAGTCTCTCACAATAAAAAACGGATACTAAATAGCAGCATCTTCTGAGTAGGTGGCGATTATCGGTGGGCCCGACAAAGCCATACCATCAGGACTCGCCTCTCGATTCTCTCCCACATGTGCTCTGGGCTTGGCCGTGTGGCTTGATCTGGCCAATGGAACATCAACAAGAATGACATGAGCAGAGGTTTAATGAACACGAACACACTGAGGCTCGTCCTTCTGGAATGCACCCTCTGGGAAGCTAGCTGTGATGTGAGTCCATTTACTGGAGACTAGCATGACGTCTGAAGGTCTAAGCCGGCCTCATAGAGAGGCCACGTGAAGAAATACCGGGGAACGCAGCCAACAGCCGCACTGAAGCCCCAGACTTGACGCCGGTCAAGCCGCTCTGGCCGGGGCACAGCCAGTCCAGCCAACCCCGCTGAGGGCCCAGACACCACGGGGCAGAGATAAGCCAGCCTCAGGGATCTCAATCCAAAAATCTGACCTACACGACTATGAACAAATAAAATGTGTTTTTTGTTTCAGCCGGTACGTTTGGGGGTCATTTTTCATGTGGCAATGGGTGAGCAAAACAAAGTATTTAAAATATGAGAGTCCATTACTTGCCCGGGGACAATGGCTGATGGAAGGCTAGTCCGTGAGCACCCCGCTAAACCTCCAACCAGGGTTTTAGTTGGGGAGGGCGGGTGAGTGGTGCAACTCCAGCCCGGAGAACAGAGACACCCCCGCTCCTCCCCAGAGCAGGCTGGGACGCCCAGGTAAATTCTTCTCCTTCCTGTCTTGGAGTTTCGATTCCTCTTGACTCTTGTCTGTAAGTTCCTCATTCCAGAGACGTTAATGACTTCTCTATAAATATTTATGACTGCAGTATCACACAGATCAAGAGTTTCACTGAAAGGCGATCTGTCTGAATGAAGGAGATAAGCAAGGCTCTCCCTTCACCAGGAACTGCGAGGCCTCCACAGACTGAGATGATCACAATCGGCTCCTAGCTCTCAGTTGCAACGTCTCTGTTTGTGAGTCATTAAGACTCGAATATTGTTCCTTCACTCCAGGTGCGCTTCCTCACAGTGGTGCACTTTAAAATTTATTTATTTTTAGAGAGAGGGGAAGGGAAGGAGAAAGAGTGGAAGAGAAACATCAGTGTGTGGTTGCCTCTCACATGCTCCCCACTGGGGACCTGGCCTGCAACCCAGGCATGTGCCCTGACTGGGAATCGAACCAGTCACCCTTTGTTTCACAGGCCCATGCTCAATCCACTGAGCCACACCAGCCAAGGCAACAGTGGTGCACTTGAAATGCTATCTATGCTCATACGTGGTCTTCAGTCCACAAACACTTTAAAGTTTTTGGTGTTTAGATAGCTGTCTACCCCCTAAGTGGTGTGCTGCTGGTCATTCGTGCACCGTGACAATGTCGGCGTCTCTGACACACTACACGTCAGAAGCCATTCCCACCTGCGTGACTCATCCTCCACTTCGTTTATTCTATTACAACACCTACATGTCGCCATCTTTCTAAAGAGGATTAGAGAGTTTCAGAAATATATTTGCAATTAGTCACACAAGGGGAAGCGGACGGTGTCTCTGGTGTGCTTCCAATCGGACGACCCAGCCACACTCAGTGTGTGAATGTGTGTGTGTGTGTGTGTGTGTGTGTGTGTGTGTGTTAGTCACACTGACACCGGGACTGTCCTGCTCCCCAAAACTGCTCTTTGAAATTCAAGTTAGCAGCCTTCTCCTAAAATTACAAGTCACCCAACAAAAACTACAAGTCGATGCACGCTAATTTTTTTTTAAGATTTTATTTATTTATCTTTAGAGGGGAAGGGAAGGAGAGAGGAAGAGAAACATCCATGTATGGTTGGCCTTCATGCGTCCCCTGCTGGGAACTGGCCTGCAGGGAACCGGCCTGAAACCCAAGCATGTGCCCTGACTGGGAATCGAACCACGATTGTCTGGTTCACAGGCCCGCGCTCAATCCACTGAGCTACACCAGCCAGGGCGATGCATGCTAATTTTTAAAGTATGCACATACCACGTAGCATCCATGCATGCAACATACACACATGCATGAGAGGAAATGTTCACAGCAACTGTTTTTTTACTAATACTTGCATTTCAAACCTCACCTATTTGTCACAATACAAATGTTAGCATTTAACATTGGCGCAAGGTACTACCATCTTCATTTTACAGTCGAGGAAACTGGGGCTCAAAGAGAGCAAATTAACTGACCTCTGATCATATATCTCTTAAAGAATTTGTACCCGAGGTACCTGCTCTTTCTACTGTGTCACACAGAGTCAAAAATGCTTGCTAAGGAGCTACATAGAACCTAGGCATAGGCAGAATGTCTTTTTAGTTGTTTATGCTGTTAGAGTTGTGCCCATTTTATCTCCTTCTGCCCACCTCCACCCAGCCCCCCACCCCAGGCAATCCCCTCACCGTTTACCCAGGTCCACAAGTCACATATGTATGTTCTTTGGCTCATCCCTTCCCTTTCTTTCACACAGTTCCCCCTTCCCTCCGACAGCTGTCAGTCTGTTCTATGTGTCCATGCCCCTCTTTCTATTTTGTTCCTAAGTTTTGCTCATTAGATTCCACATATAAATGAGATCATATGGCCTTTGTCTTTCACTGACTGGCTTATTTCAATTAGCATAATAGTCTCCAGGTCCAACCATGCTGTCGCAAAGGGTAGGAGCTCCTTCTTTCTTTCTGCTGCGTAGTATTCCACTGTGTAAATGCACCTCAGATTTTTGCCCGCTCCTCTACTGATGTATTGTAGGCTGTTTCCAGATCTTGGCTACCGTAAATAACGCTGCTGTGAACACGGGGTTGCACGTCGTCTTTTGAATTGGTGTTTTGGGATTCTTAGGCTATATTCCCAGAAGTTGAATTGCTGGGCCAAAAGTTCCAGTTTTTAATTTTTTGAGGAAACTCCATGCTGTCTTCCACAGTGGCCGCCCAGCCCGCATTCCCATCAACAGTGCACAAGGGTTCTCTTTCCTCCACATCCTCACCAGCACCTGTCGTTTGTTGATTTATCAATGACAGCCATCCTGACAGGTGTGAGGTGTTATCTCACTGTGGTTTTAATTTGCATCTCTCTGATGATTAGTGACATTGAGCATTTTTTACATGTCTATGGGCCATCCATATGTCCTCTTTGGAAAAGAGTCTATTCAGGTCCTTTGCCCATTTTTAATTGGATTGTTTGTATTCCTGGTGTTGAATTCTGTAAGTTCTTTATGTATTTTGGAAAATAAGCCCTTATTAGATGTATCATTAGCAAATATGTCCTCCCATAGACTGGGCTCCCTTTTCATTTTGATGATGTTTCTTTTCTGTGCAGAAGCTTTTTAATTTGACGAAGTCCCATTTGTTTATTTTTTCCTTTGTTTCCCTTGCCCTGGGAGATATATCAGCAAAAATATTGTTCCAGAAGGTTCCTGAGATTTTACTACCTATGTTTCCTTCTAGGATTTTTATGGTTTTGTGACTTACATTTAAGTCCTTATTCATTTTGAGTTTATTCTAGTGTGTGGTGTAATTTGGCGGTTTAGTTTCATTTTTGCGCATGAACCAGCCCCGTCTTCCCAACACCATTTATTGAAGACTGTCCACTTGTAAACCCTTGCCTCCTTTGTCAAATATTAATTGACCAGAAAGGCGTGGGTCTATTTCTGGGCTCTCTGTCCTGTTCCAGGTAACAGGTCTTGATGAGCTCTCGCTAATGGGTTTTCTCTTAAGGTGAGAGTCTAGGGATGAGAAATCTGAATATGCATGAGACCAGAATGCACACAGGGGTCAGAGATGCACGCTCAGGTCCTGGGAGACACGGGCTTTTTAATTTATAAAAGACCCATCACCCAAACCCAAAGGCACCTTCTTGTTATCCAAACTCGAGCATTCGATTCAATGCTCCAGGCACAGAAGTAGTCTCTTGAACAGCCATTCCTGCCATAGCCTGACACTCTGTCAGCTACCACCAGAGGAGAGCTGGCAAGTTCCACAACCCAAGGACCTCACCCCTTCATCTGTCCGGTTAGACCTTGTACTCATGCCTAGTTCCTATCAAAATTCTCTCTCCCCATAGCTTTAGAGAACAAGAAAGGAAGAAAAGAACAAAGGATGGTAATGATGGATGGGCCATAGTTACACAAAGTGTTCGAGGGTCATCAGTCAGAAACGTATTATCTGGAGTCTCATCACAAAAACAGATTGTGCGGCTTTCTGTTCACTATTTCCAACACTCGAGGAAGCAGTAGACTGAGGTCAACATTTAATCCCATTTTATACACATATCAGCACTTCTTAATACTTAATGTGAAGAGCTTCTTAAAAATGCACGTTCTGGCTTTCTAGTAGGTGTGGCTTGGAGTCTCAGGACTCAGCATTTCTAACATGAGCCCAGCGGATGCTGAAACTGCTGTTCCATAGGCCACACTGAGCGGCAAGATCATAGATGAGTTCGATCCACCGGCTCGTGTGTGATACGTATCCCCCCTACGTTAAGAGTCTTATCTAAAAGCTGGTCTCCGTAGATTTTAATGTAGATTGAACTGGATGAACAATACACAGGAAGGCAGCATCATTAGAATCCCCTTAACATCATCTTGCTCAAAGCAGGGAAGCTTGCAGGAACATGGAGTGAGTGAAACCTTAAAAGAAGGTGTTTCTTGGTTCTTGGTCAAGAACAGAAAACAGAATGAAGTCTGGAAGCTAAGGAGATTGACCACCCTGTCCCAAATGGTCCCTGGCCTCAATGCACAAGTACGAGCCATGGAAAGGTCCCCGCTGCCAGGCTCACTGGGGAGGAGGAAAGATGCCCACCCAGCGTTATCTGTCGTGCTGGGTAACACAACACTGCAAAGCCCGCCACTGTTCGGATACAAGCGCTCACTTCCGATTCTTTCTAAATTCTCGTCAACGCCCATTTCTTTATTCAGTGAGCTGAACAATGGCTGAAGTTTTAAGAAAAAGAACAATAATTCTGTGAAATTATATCCTATTCCACACTAAGCTAAACCAGCTCAGACCAGCTGCTTTCATTACTGTTACTGACATTCTTCTTTCTTTTCAAGAAGTTCACGTGTGAATTGGAATTAAGGAGCGGCCAGGGAGTATTTAAGCCCCTAACAGGTGTCTATTATGGAGCCAGTCACTATTAGGAAGGCAAAACAAGGAAGTTCATGAAGTCAGAACTTCAGAGAAGGAAATTAAGTATACAAAACAGTCCTTTTGCCCAACTGCAGTTCCTGTCACCCATAATCATGGCAGGTAATCATAATAATTAGTACCTTGGCTGGTGTTACGACAAGGAAATTGATTTGGGCTAAGAGACAAAAAGAAAGCATGTCTTTCTTGGCAGTAAAGTGCCTCCACCTTCCCGAAATTTTCTCCCACACCCAACGAAAACTTCAAAAAGCCCTCATAGCCCTCTCGCCCAGTTCCCCCAAGTCAGCCCCTAAGAGCGGCCTCACGCCCTTCTCAGAGAGCAGGCGATCTCAGGGCCTCCCCCGGCGAGGCCCGGCTTGTTTTTCTGGAGGGCGGAGGTCATTACCTGAATGGCGGGTTCGCGCTGCAAGCCGCCTTAATGTGGGGTTTTGCAGACAGCACGCCCGGGTTGTCATTAGCGTCCTCTGAAAGTAACAATCAGCCGGCGGGTCGAAAAGGAGCATTCCGAGAAAACGCATTAGTTCAAGTGTTTGGGGAGCCCGTGGAAAATGTAAATTCATTTCTATCTGAGTTATGCGAAGAAAGATCTAACCCACACACTAGGATAATCACCTCAAAGTTTAGGAACTACACCTGCTCCCGTGCTGAGTTGGAGGAGGTTACACACCTAGGGGCTGGGAGCTCCGGGGAAGGAGGCGGCATCTTCGATCACTGCTGCCTGTGCAGAGGGCGGAGCCCCACTCATTGCAGGGGCCTGGGGATCCCACTGCTCACTCTGCCCCTTCTTCTTCCTTCTACAACGTCAAGTGCTCGGAAGGTTCTGGAAGAGGAGGCCTCTCTACAGGAAACAGACGTCTCCTGGCTTCCTCCTCTGCCCCCGCCTCCAGTGTGGCTGTGCCCACGGTCACAAGGAAGGGAGGTGACAGCACTCGCGTCTTCTCTCTTCCCCCTCAGTCACACCGTCTGTCCCTGGGCCGACCAGAGGTCAAAGTGAGCGGGACAGGGTTCGCTACCAGACCACGCCGAGGCTGCCTTTGAAAAGCAGATGTCCAGAGAAAGTCCCCTCCCCCACCACAGGAAGCAGAAGGAAGAAGTAAGACCCCAAGGACAAGCCCGGCCCCCTAACTACTTCTACAGCAGGCACAGAAAACCACAGCCTCCAGAAGGGCCCCTGCAGAGTCTGCAGGCAGCGGGCAGACGGAAGCTGGAAGCCTGCGCCTCTGGGCAAACCAGAGACCCATCTAGGAATCCAGACACGAGGTAGCTGAGTCAGACACCCGAAGTGGGGGAACACTGAAGAGTGGGGTCCAAGGCAGGTAGGTCAAGGTCGTGACACACAAATGTGTTCTTCCGGGATCCTCCCGGTAGAGGGAATCTGCTTCGCCCCGTTCCCACCTCCCGCAGTGTCAGGGAGAGAAAACAAAACTCTCTAAGTGGTCTCTGCTACACTTGAAGGATGCAGGTGCTCTCTGGAAGGTGCTTCTGTGCATGCGCAGGCCCCCTAGCAGGGGGGGGTTGGGGGCCTCTCGGGGACCCACTTCCTGCCAGCTTGGTTCGGCGGCCTCCAAGCGACCTCCGACCATTGTATGTTTATATAAAAGTGTCTCTATAAAAAGAAGAGCACCCTCAGTGCCGCTCCTCCACTCCAGCCAAATGTTCTTTGAAGGGAGGCAAAGGGGCATGCAACCCCTTGCTCTCAGAAGTGGAGAAGGGACGGGGAAGTTAAGAAAGATGAGGAGGAGCTAAAAACTGCAGGCAGCAAGGACGTTACCTCAGTTTCTACCAATCCCGCTCAAACCCAGAAGAAACAGAACCCGTTCACAGAAAAACTACCAAGGTGGGTGTGAGGTCAGGCGGCAGACAAAAAAGTTCAAGTTCCTGCCCTCCTCTGAGTGCTGGCTTCCTGGATGAGGCAGCTTGTCTACGTTTCTTTGCATGTTGGCATCTGTGCCTTCAAGGCCTCCAAGTATCTTGCGTATCTTTCAACAGATCAAAAGGCACAAAGAAAAATGTTCTTGGATCAACTCCTAGAAAAATCTGAAACCAGATTTTCCTGGGATATTTCAGGCCAGTCAGTGCCTGCTTCTTTATACGGCGGCCCCTTCTTTTCAAAATCTGGATTAAATGACATCATGCATGAAAAGATTAAAAGTTCACAATTCCGGCAACACTGGTTTCTGAATTGCTGTGTTATCTACTGAAAAACTCTCGTGGACTCTCATCGCCTGCTCCTCGGGCCACCGCCTCCCTTACAGGGAAAACAGGAAGCCCGAGCCTTCTGATCCGAGGGCAGTGGCTCGTCGGGGCTGTTGTGAGGGGCACCAGGCATCTACTCCAAGCAGGAGTGGAACCAGACGGGCATAAAGAGCGGGCGATTTTTCCTGTTAATTAGAAAAGAGTTTCAAAAAGAGAAAACAGTGTGAGTTTGTAAAGAATATAAAATAACAGCTACATGGAAGATATTAACTGGCCTTTCAATATCTTGAGATGTCTATAAGATAAGCCAACCTCCAATAAATTTCCATTAGGACACACACAGCCACCCCACTGGGTACAAGTTCCCTCTGGCTGCCTACTGGAGCCGGTAACATCAGCAGAGCTGAGTAGTGGTAACAGGGCCGCTCCGGCCCACAAAACCTGAAGTAGCTCCCATCAGGCCGTGTCAGAAGTTTGCCTCCGCAGCCTGGAGTGGGAGAAAACGAGTTGAAATCACAGCAGGAGGAGGAAGGCCCGTATCAACACCTCTGCCGGTGAAAGGGGACCAGCCACTGTGCCATCCCCGGAATGGAGAGGGTCTTTGACTCCTTGCCCACTACCAAACATGAACATGACTAATTTCACGAATGCTTGGATAGTTTAGAAATGGTAATAATTTAAAATATTAACATGTGCCCCAGCGGACCTGGTTCAGTCAATTGGGCATCTTCCCGGGAACTGAAAGGTCACCAGTTCAATTGCTGGTTGGGGCACATGCCTGGGTTGCAGGTTCGGTTCCCTGGGGCATGTACGGAAGGCAAACAGTGGTATTACTCTCGTTCACTGGCGTTTCTTGGGCTCTTTTCCCCTCCCTTCTCTCTAAAGTCAAAAGTAATATAAAACATTTAAAAGATTGAAAAGCATCTGCTTCTTCCCAGATAATTCATGCTTATATCCAAAAAACAAAAATAAAATAAAGAATATACTTTGCTTCTTACTTTTAATATTGTAGTCTCCCAAATGCTTTTCAAGATGTTGGCCACCTGTTGCTCATCAAGAAGTAATGCCCTCCTTTGCAAAAGGCCAACTCGCACAGAGTAGGAAGGATGGTAACAGAGACCCACAGACTTGGGCTTCTTTTTTCTATTAAATGTACTGGGGTGACAGTGGTTAATAAGAGTATGTAGGTTTCATGTGTCGATTTCTATGATAAATGATCTGTATATTGCACTGAGTGCCCACCACCCCAAGTGAAGGAGCCCTTATTACATACGAAGAGAACGTGCGCCCCCTGCTGCCCGAAATAGGCAACTTGAGCAACTTGAACTCAGTATTTTTTCTCATTGGGGCTCAGGTTGCGCCCCCTGCTGCCCAAAATAGGCAACTTGAGCAATTTGAACTCAAAATTTTTTCTCATTGGGGCTCAGGTTGGAGGAGAATCAACAGAGCCTTGTGAAGAAATAAAGGAGTATCAGACATTCGCACTTCATGCCCAAGGCATGGTAGCACCTTAGAACCTCAGCGTGTAGTTTATATAACGTGTGTGGCAGCAAAGAATGACCACCTAAGTGAAATCACCAGGTTTTCCCTTCTCTTCCTATGCCTGCCCACCTACTAAAAACAAAAATAAAACTACGTTCAATCTTCTACAACCACTAATGGAACACAAATTCCCTTACCAATGAACAAAGAATTCCTCATTTTAGAAAGAACTGACCAAAGGCTTTGTTTGAAATAGATCAAACCATGTGAGGGGGCCAACATTCCACTAATTTGACCCATAGGAACGGTAATTTTGTGTGGTTCTCCCTGAACACGATGAGCCCATCGACCACTGACAGGAGCCTGAAGGGGTGAAGCTGGAGGCGGGCTTCCCTTTCTGACCGAGGGACAGTGACTGGTGGCGGGGATACAGAAGTAAGCCTTCTGCTCTCGGGGTTTTGCCCAGGGCCTCTCTGAAGTCCTCTGACCAGTAAAAGTGGAGGCTGGGATTTTATTATTATTTTTTTTAATTTTATTTAATTATTTTTCAAGTAAGGTTTTCTGTCTATTTCTCCCATCGAGGCTGGGATTTTGAAGTATCTCCTTGCCATTAGGTAACTCTGTTCCATGTTTTTTTTTTTTTTTTAAAAAAACACATTTAAATGAGTTTTTTAAACACAAGGGAGATTCGGGAAAGAGGGTACTTTGTTTTCTTTTTGTCTTCACCCCGGACATGCTTATTGATTTTGGAGAGAGGGGCAGGGAGGAGACGGAGAGGAAGAGAAACGTCATTGTGAGAGAGGAGCATCGCCTCTCGGCTGCGCCCTGACCCCTGAACACGGACCACACCCACAGCCTAGGTGTGTGCCCTGGCTGGGGACCAGACCCGTGACCTTTCAGTTTATGGGTCAACGCTCCAACCGATTGAGCCACACCTGCTGGCAAGAGGAGATTTTAAAATCATGACCCCACCATCACCCCGGTCTCTGATGTTCCACAAAAGAGACACGTTTGCCGAGAAGCGCCCTCGAACCGTGCCTATGGGACCGTGATGGCCAACTGCGCTTGGAGCCCAGGTGACAGGGGCAGGGACCGGGCCAGACACAGGCCTTGTCAGGGGCCGCTTGCCAGAGGGCCGGGACCTCTGATTCGAAAGTGGGAGGATCGGGGAAGCAAAACATTGAAGACTCTGGATGCCATCAAATTAACACCTAGACTTGTACTGCATCTGACTTCTGCAACAAAACTGACCACAGCGGCCTAAGAAAAGCACTCCTGGGGGACCATTTCTCAGAAATGTCAGCTGCGCAGGGCACAAAAACCACAAGCGTTACCATAGGAAGACTTTGAAGGAAAATAACAAAGAAAGAAGAAGGGTAGGACAGCAACTCAGTCACACAAGAGTCGCAGAAAAACCCTGGCAGGACCTTGAAGGCAAATTCTAAAGAAGCTTACCTGAAGGGTCGAGTCAGGAGAAGGTATGGATGCCCACCCTCTGGTTGTAATAGTTTGACACATATCTTAAAACGTCCTTGATGATGTAAGGTCGCGGCCCCTAGATTAAAAATGCAACAAATCGTGGTTCCTGATTTAGCCGATTTGAAAACGCCAATGATGTCCTACAGGACACAAACACCAAACACAATGGAAGCCTGAACTGTGTACTTAACCTACGACGTCAGGTCCACCCCCACCCCTACCCCCCTGAGACGGGTGGGGGGGGGTCTTCGGGATGAGAGCCATTGAGTTGAGGGCTTCTCTAAAGTCTAATTACAATTCAGTATAATCTTGGGGGGGTTAAGTACAAATACAAGAAAAAAGGAACTCCTACAGCTAGGCAGCATCCAAGTATTCGTCGTCAGACCAAATCCAAGCATCCAGCAGAGGGAGCAAGAGGTAAACACATACTTTCTAAAAGTCAAAAAAATGGAATCTTAAGAATGTAGAACCCAATGATTGATTTTATCTTCCGCAGCATTATTTCCTGAAGAGTTCATGACCTTGGTCACAGTGACACCGTCAGCAAAAGCCTGCCTCTCTCTGCCTCCAGGTCCTCCGCTCTTTCCCAGGACGAAGCTGACAGGAGATGGTTTTTTATGTTCATTGCCCTACAGAAGCATGCATCAAATTCCTTATTTGGATTAAGAAATACAGCAAAGTACATTTTAACTGGTAGTAGACACCATAATAACCGGAAGGGATTTTGAGAAAAATACAAAGACATTTCTTTCTCTTTAAAACGGATCACCTGGACTCCTCCTTCATTCACCACCTGGACTCCTCCTTCATTCAACGGCCGTTCACTTGCTCGCTGACTCACTCAGAGGAAGTACCACCTGGGCGCTCACTACGGGAGACCCCGAGCCCTACCTTCCTTAAACGAGAGCCCCCTGGGGCCCTGTACAGAACTTTAGGTCGCGTCAGCCCCTTCTTCTGACAGCCCGTTTCCTGTGACACACCATTTCAGGTGCCCCGTGACTGCAGGCGCCCCACTCCGACGCCTGTGTTTTGGGGCAGAGCAGACGGAATGTTTCCAGACAAGCCACTGCGCCTTACACACTTACTCACTTGGCAAACCATTGTTGACAAAGGCCTGGTGCTCAAACTCCGAGGTTCAGAAACTTGGTTTTATCGGCCCAGTCAAGGCTGACTGGGAGCTGAGGAAATGGAACCATATAAACCCCATTAACCAGAGACCCCTATTCATTTACAACGAGAGACCCCTGTGGGTGGCGCTCTAGCATCATCCCGTGTGCCTTTGTGCCTACAAACTCAACTGGGTGTCAAAAACTTTCTGGTAGCCACGGAATAAAGACAAAGGCTGGGAAGAGCTTGAAAGGCATTTTTAGAGGGACGAGGAAGCTCCGAGTGACAATATTGTGCGATGAGAATGCTACGTCTGCCAGGTGGCATCTCCTGCGCAGTATTCACGTCGCCTGTTCCAGCCTCCACCCACCCCCCTCCCCCCACTTCCACCAGGTGCCTCCATATCGCTGCCTGCAAACCTAAGCCAGCCTCTCTGCCTGGACTGTGACCCTCCCAGGGAGAACGGGCTTACTCACAGCCGTGCCTAGAGAACACTAGGCCCTCAGACTTCCCAACAGTCAGATGGGCGGATGAAAGGATGGGTGGACTGGGCGGGTGCGTGAACGAAGGCAACTCCAGGTCCTAAGCGCCTCGCTCTGAATCATTATCCATGTGTTCTTTCGCTTTTATTTTGAGTTTTTTGCATTCAAAACTGTGTGTGGATGATACCACTGATTCTACTCTACCCTCTCAAATAATTGTGAAGAAAAATATGCATTCGAAAAAAAGTGTGTCCTCTGTTCTCTTCCTGTAAAATCAGTATTTACACTGTGTGGTCTGTGTGTCTCTTTCTAAAGACGGCGGAGATTAGCACCGGCGTTGCCCGGAGCGGAAGCAGACTCCCCGGAGGACGATGCCATCTGCTCACTGCCCCACCCACGCTCACACTTGGGACCTTTGCACCTGGAAGGTTCCCTACCCCAGATTTCCACACTGCTCCCCGCCCCCGCCGCTGCCCCCCCCCCCCGCAACTTCCTGTTATCATTCAGCTATCACAGCGAGGCCAGTCCTGGTCACTCTGCACATACAAGTGCTCCCTCCCCGGGCCCCTTCATTTGTCTCCACTGGGTGGCCCACCCTCTGACAGGCTCCCTTCCCCCCCCCCCACTCTGGTCTGAATGCCACGAGGGAAGAGACTTTGGTGTTTTTTGCCCCCGACCGCATCCCCAGTGCCTACAAAGGGCCTAACACATGCTTACAATACTTAGACTTGTGAATGAATAAGTACGGAACGAATGGAATGCCGAACATCCGACGAGGCTCATACTGAGTAACAGCAGGGCCTGTCTCCCCGCTCCTGAACCTCCCTCCCCAAAATCCGTTAATTATTTCTTCATTTATGGCTTTCCCATAGCTCTCCCGGAGGCCACAGGCCCTGAGTGGACGCACCTATGAATGGGTTCGCTTTCCTGCCACCGCCGCCTCAACCAAGTTCACCAGATGCTGAACACGGGGTCGCAACGCCCCTCACACTGTCATATGCACACAGAACACCGGAGGATCTTTGAAAACCCAGATTCTTACGCAGCTGCCTGAGGTGGGGCCCAAGAGCTGCATGTCCAGCCAGTTCCCATGTGATGTCAATCCTTCTGGTCCACGGACCAGACTTTGAGACTAAGGCATCACACAATGTTCCAACTAGATTGGCATTAAAATTAAATAATTTTCTTAGGTCTCCGAGTTTTGAGTTGGCTCAAAGCATTTGATTTGGGGGTCTCAGTACTAAAACTAGCAATATTCAAACTTTTGACAAAACAGAAGCAAGTTAACTTTTTAACTTTCACCCGCATGGAACTTCCGACGTGAACGGGCCCAGCGGACTACTTGCTGCGGCCGGATGTGTCCAACTCTTCCCACGGTGCAGACAATGAACCTGGTGGAGGTGGGGGGCGGGGCTATTCATACTCGCTGACTTGCTCTTTGCCCCGTGGTGGGTGGTGCGTGGTTGCTTAGTGACCACACTCAGCCTTATTCGACATCTGGCTTGAGAACACCATTATTGAGGTCAAAGCCCCTCTCTCGCACGGCCTGGGTTATCTCCCTTTTATTTCTTAGGCTGTAAAAAGATGGGGGTGATAGGAGAGTGAAAAAGAGCATTTGCTCCTCCCAGAGCCTACCTAACCCCCGGACTCTCTTATAGCTGCAGATAAACATCGCTCTCAGGGCGGGCAGCAGCCAGCTGGGTAATTTGCAAGGCCCTGGGCAAAATGAAAGGGCAGAACCTCTCGTTCAGAATTATTAAGAACTTCAACACTGTGACAACAAAGCCTTAAACCGAGTGCTCAGCCCTTCTCAGGTCATTGTGCATGACACAAGCCGAGGGAGAGACTCCGAGGAAGAGAAATCCGCGAATGAGGAAACTAACCAGACCCCTCACTCTTTACCCACCTTTCTCCCTCTCCAGATGTACGTCAGAAAAGAATAGTGACGATGAGAATAGGGGTGTCATTTGATACATCGATGATGTAAACAAATATACCCCTCTCATCTTTCACCTGCCTTTCTTTTGTTCTTTGCCAAAATATCTTGACTTTCTGATTAAGAAAAACCTAACTGGACACCGCCGAGTCCAACCAACATGAAACTGAACTCTGCCTTTGCTCTGATTACGAGGAAATGGTCCACCTGGTCCCTGATAAGAAACCAGACAGGAGGACCGGGTGTGCAATCCCAGATAACAAGCCCTCGGACAGCAAATCTCAACCATTCGCCAGGGACCTTGTTAGCACGCAGATTCCAGTTCAGGAGGTGGGTGTGGGGCCCAGGGGACACTCACCCTGAGACTGAGGACCACCCTTCCCATTGAGGCGGCCGCTAACCTCACGAACCTGTGGAGCACTTGAAATGCAGCTTGTCCACGCTCTGTGAGGGGGAAATACACCCTGCCTTGCCAAGACGGTCCAGAAATGAAATAAAGATGAAATAGCTCCATAATTTTATATTGATTTTATGTTGTGGACACACTGGCTGGAGCAACATATATTATTAAATGTGTATGTATGAACACATAAAATGCTGGGTTTCATTATTAACATGGGCATATCAGAGTAGCACAGGGGCAAATAGGCTTAGAAGCAGGAGTGGAAGAATAATTCAACATCGGTTAACCATGAACTGTTTTACGGGAAGGCACAAATATTGAAATGATGTTTGAAACACGGACTTAGTTTTTGAGTCACTTTCAGGTTTGAAGTCCCTTTATTTCCTAGTGACTTTATTCTTTCCTCGTCGAAAGAACTGGTTCGTCCCGAAAGGAAGATTGTATGATGGCTTCCACCTCGGGGATTATCACCTGTGTGTGTACCTTGGTACAATTTTAAAATAACAAAGCTTTCAAATAATATGCAAACTACTTACTAAGTCCATTTTAACAGAATAGTAAGAAGGACAAAGTCCTTAAAAGATTTCTTGTAGTTCTACCAGAACTGATTTTACTCAAGTTGTTACACAAAAAAAGTTGGATGAAACTCCCAAAATACTAAGACGCAAAATGACAGAGACGCTGTAATCGTACTCATGGAGACAGCGCATCTAAGGTCACGGTTTTAACACGAGAGGGTCACAGGCCAGCAAACGGGCTCCCACTTTTACTCTGCGACTAACTGATCCTTGCTTCCAGGGCCCATTCTGCTGCAGGTTTTCCACTTTGACAATGCTGAGGCGCCGTGTCGGGGCGATCTGGGGGGCTGAGGGGGCCTGAGTTAGAGAACCAGAACTCCGGCCAAATGTCAAATGTCATACCTAATACCTATTAGGTTCAGTAAACACACTGGTGACTGAACATACAGCACGGTCAAAGCCACCAGGTAAACCTGTCACAAAGCCTCAGACGACTGAGGAACCACACGCACGCCGCAGCAGAAGACGAAATGAATTCTTGGGACAGATCAAATCGCCTGGAACCATCGTGGGTCAACAGTAATGTCGGTTCCTCACAACCAATGTATTGCTCCTTAGTTACACCGGCTTCCCAACCCGTGGTCCTCCTGACAGCTCGTTTCACAGAGTGCATTTATTCTGAGAGTCTGCAGCCTCCCCACTCTGTCAAGATAAGGCTTGCCCAAGAAATCCTGTTATATTTTGCTCTGGGCAGCAATTATTAACTATCCCTCAACATGTGTGTCAGCACATAGGAAACTGCCCCAGGCTTTCCCTGCCTTTCCACTGCTTAAAAAGGCAGAAAACACCATACAAAGAGGCCCTTGTGGGACATGAGGCGTCAGAAATACTAGGTGTGCTATGACAGTCAAAGAGCAGCAATTCATTCTTGAAAAGTGTCAATAAACCAAGTGTCCACTGACACCTGGTAAGTCCCCAGAAAGGTGGGAAGCCCTGTTGTAAGGTCAGGAAACATCACAGAAACATTTGGCACAGAAAATGTAAAACTGCAAAAAGCTATACGATCCTCAATAGTTATTGCCCCCTGTTCCGATGATAGCGGTTCTCCGCCTTCACTTTTCTCAATCGGGTTAAACGGGGCTTCTCGCTGTAGGGCTGTTTGCTCCTGACCCTCTGATGCCCAAGCAGGACTATTTGAGGATTTACTGTCTCATGTGCCAGCACCCCAACTCCACAGAGTCCCAGCGCCTGCAGACTGACTTCAGGCACCCAATCCTTTATCTTCAGGATCCCTTGGGTCTCGGAGTCCCGCTCTCACACCCCCCACTCCTTATCCACACACGTGAAAATTAAAACTAAAATCCGGGTCGGTATTTCCTCTCCTAGACCACACCCTCCTTGCGAGCCGTATCTGGCCACCCTTTTTGTTGAATGCAAACACTCAACAAATACTTGTTGAAGAATAAATGATTTGACTCACCTGCCTAGTTATTTTTCTACTTTTAAAAGCTAGATGTTAAAACTTCATTTCATGCTTTGCCAACTGCCTGGTTCAGAAGGTGCTAATATTTTTAGGCATTTTTACTGAAATTTGTTTACAAGTACTTCTTCCAAAATCTGACATTAGGAAAAGCTTATTCTCTCCCAATCTCTCCCCCTTGTTCTTTCTCTCTCTCTCTCTCTCTCTCTCTCTCTCTCTCTCTCTCTCTCTCTCTCAAGCATCTAGAGGTTCTCTTTTAATCAATATTCTGTTTTGTATGGTTCTTTTAACTTAAATGTGTGCACATTAAAAAGTAACGACATAACACCCAACCGAGCTGAAACGTGAGCCCATCTGCCGTTCGCGTTCTGAATGGCTAATTAATAATTCATCTCTTCACCTGGTCTGGAGCATCTGCACACACTGGGCCTCGCTCTAGGAGCCCGTGATCACGGCCCCTCCTAGAGCACCTGTTTCAATGTTGTGCTGTGAGGAGCAAATAAAGGACAAAGTTGAAGGAGCAAGTCTCTAGCCCCAGGGTGGAAACTAGAATGTGTGGTGCACAGGCCTTATATTAGCCTTGTAAGCAGCAATTTCATTGGTGAAAGTGTTATTTACACATCAGGGTTGTGTCTGTAAGACAGCTTACGTGGGTTGGGCAAATTCACTTGAAATCAAGGTAGAGAGCAAACATCACATTGATTAAATTCAACTTTCTGTATTTGTATTGTCACTATAGGCAAATCACCCAGCCTACGAACACCTCAGCTTTCTTGCCTATAAAGTGAGAAGGCGTGATTTTCAAGGTCTCTACCAGGTGTGAGAGCCTATGGTTCTTTGCCTTTAAAAGTAAGCGCCATGAAAAAAAAAAAAACCTACAGTGAGTAACTGCAACTTGCACTGTTTTCAAAACACTAAATTTGGGTTGTTCAAATATCACAAAAGTACGTCTAAAACGGAATCACTGATAACTTCTTCCCTTAAATTATAATCCAAAACGTTCAGTGCTAATCATCTATTATCATTTAGTTAACTAAATCTAGTGAAGATTTTCTGGGTCTTTAACAAATTGCACTTGAGCAGCAAAACACACAACATTCTTAGGCTGTCGCGCCGTGGCGGGTGCAGCCGCAACCTGGAGGAGGAGAAAACCTCTACCTCTCCCAGGCGCTTGTGGTCTGTCCATGCAAAGGCCTGACTCTGGAGTTCGGAAAGACCCCAAGTAAACCAGAGCACACAAGGTAACTTAAGTACGAGGGACAAGGCCACAACTAACACAGCCGCAGGCAGCCTCTCCTACATTTTATTACACACCTGGAGCCCAGTTCTCTCCAGACCAGAAGAGTCACTAGTCACAAACAGGCCGTTTACACTGGATCTCAGAATGCAGGCACCGCAAATTCGGCACGCCCACGAACAGCATGCCTGTGCCCCTTTGCGCCAACCCTGGCCCCCGGCCCTCTCCTGGTCCTGCCTCAGGGCTCCCCAGCCCCATGCGTCATAAAGGGCACCACCATCGCTGCCCAGTGACCCACGTCAGTGCTCCAGGACTCATCCTTATCTCATCCTGCAGGGGAATCAGGGCCAAAAGGCAGGCACAGGCCATACCGAGAGAGAGAGAGAAGTGTGCGGGAGAGAGGAACAGGGTGACGGAGTGTCCCGGATGGCCCGAGCCTGCGCTGGCTTGAACACTGAATGTCTCACACCCCAGAAAGCCTTTCAGTCTCAAGCAAACCAAGATAATTGGTCATCGTGGAAAGGAGAAAATTTGGGAGAACAGGGATGGCCTTGTGGAAGAAATGACACCCAGAAGAAGAAAAGGGGACAGCATGTGCGAAGGCTCAGGATGGAGGGACATCAGTGTAGGGGCGGAGGCATTGAGGGAGGGAAGGGAACTCTGGAAAGGCGGGTGGGGGCTGGGTCTCGGAGGACCATGCATTGGACTTGACCGCTGAGTGTCACAGGTTTCTCGGAGCTCAGATAGTCAGATCTGCCTTTGCAGGCAGGTGTGTTGAGAGTGGACCCTAACATTCACGAACTGCCAATGGCTTGAAGCAGGAGCCGAGCGGTCAATGATTTCTTAGCTGTGATTTTTAAGGACAGGAGCTAGACTTTGTCTTGGGGACAAATGTTCCCTGTGTTTTGGGAAGAATTTGGTTGGGCACTCTTAGTCCACTTGATATGAAAGAAGTCCACACTCGTTGTCCTTGGTACAACCTCAAACTTTTCTGAAATGATCCAGGACCACCTGCGGGGAAGAGGAGGCCCACGCAGGAGGTGCCAGGCTCCCCAGTGAGAGACCTCGGACGTTCAGTTCAACTGCGTCAATAATCTGATTTCAGTACTCACGTCCAGAACTGGAAGAACATATTCACCCCATCAGCCAAAATGGTATCCTGGCACTGAGCCGCAGTCTACAGTGACCTACGTTATTATCTTTATAAATCCTGTGGTGGGTACAGATATAGTGTATTGATACTTTTGTTGAATATGGTAATGTATAGGCAATAAAAACATTCGAATGTGGACAATTTGCATTGCCCTATTTTGGGTTTTTCCACTTGTTTAATATATCAAGAGCCTCAAAAACTGGAAGTGACCCAGACGCCCCTCGGACCCTGAGAGGACTTGCAAAGGGCTGCGCCTCCAGCTACAGGAGGGCCTGGTGACCTCTGCTGGCCTCCACCGTGCTGTCTTCCTTGTACCCCTAGTCACACGCAACTTAGTCTTGTCTGGTTTTACACTTTATTTTTTATTATAGTTTACTGGTTATGCCATTACAGTTGTCCTGATTTCTCCCCCTTTGCCCCCCTCCACCCAGCACCCCCCACTCCCTCAGGCCATCCCCCCCTTGTCCATGTCCATGGGTCACGCGTGTAAGTTCTGTGGCTGCTCCATTTCCTATGCCGTAATTTATACCCCGTGGGTATTCTGTTACAACCTATTTGCACTTCTTCATCCCCTCACCTCTCACCCGGTTCTCCCACAGCCCCCCCATCCCTTTATCTTTAACCTTTGGGTTTTAATTATGATGTGACTGGGGATGGGAGGGGGCTTCTGTGCTTCCTGGACTTGCATGTCTATTTCCTTCACCAAATTAGAAAGTTTCCTTTCCTTATTTTTTTTTTCAAATAGATTTCCAATTTCTTGCTCTTTCTCTTCTCCTTCTGGGACCCCTTTGAAACAAATGTGGGATTGCTTAAAGTTGTCCTACAGGCTGCTTACACTATCCTTGTTTTTTCTGGATTCTCTTTTCTTCTTGTTGTTCTGATTGGTTGTTTTCTGCTTCCTTGTGTTCCAAATCATTGATTTGATTCTCAGCTTCATCCACTGTACTGTTGTTTTTCCTGTAAATTACTCTTTATTTCAGTTAGTGTATCCTTTGTTTCTGACTGGATCTTTTTAAGCTGCTGAGGTCCTCGCCAAGTTCCTTGAGCAGCCTTACAACCAGTGTTTTGAATTCTGCATCTGATAGATTGTGTACCTCCATTTTTTTTAGTTCTTTATCTGGAGTTTTGACCTGTCCTTTCATGTGGGCCTTTTTTTTTTTTTTTGCAGCCTCCCTGTGTTTGTTTCTATGTATCAGTAAAGCTGCTTTGACTTCATGCCTTGGTTGTGTGGCCTAAGGCAGTGGAGTCCTGTAGGGCCCAGTGACACAGCCTCCCCCGTTACCTAAGCTTGGTGCTTGAGGTACACCCTTCACGTGGGCTGAGTATACACTCTTCTTGCAGTTGAGCCTTACCTGCTGTTGGGAGATCAATAGGAGGGATTTCTACCCAGGCCAGTCAGCTGCAAGGATTGGCTTTGACCACTTACTACTGATCTCCATCCTCTATGGTGGATCAGCTGTGCAGGGACAGGGTGGTGGTGCTCTGTTGAGGTCTGTAGCTATCCACTGAGCACACTGGCCCTGGGGTTTCTCGGGCGGTATAGGTCAAGGTCAGCCCCCACCTGTGTTTTGCCCAGGCCACCCTGCCAGAGTTATAAAGCAATCTGAGATGGCAGCTACTTGTGCTGGACTCGGAGATTTCTAGGCGAAGCCAAGCTGTGAATCTTGGCTGCTAGTTTCGGGCCTGGTGCTTGCTGAGGCCAGCTGCTGCTTGTTTGAGAGGATTTAGGAAGTTGTGAAGCATGAGCCATTCCTGTGGAAAAGCAGTTTGAGTGGGCCCATAAGTTGGGTGGGCCAGAGTCTCTGCGGATCTCCAAGGCAGGTCAAACTGTTGGCCAGATTGATGGAATCTTTAATACTGCACCAGTCTGCTGGCTCTGTGGGAGTAAGGACCAGAAAACAGACAATGGCTCTGCCTGCCTTGATGACAAGCAGCTCAGCCTCCCTCTGCACACCACTGGTGCCCCTCAAGCCGCCTGCCTGGCTCTGGATCCCCGAGGGAGTGAGTCCGAGTAGGTGAGTCCGTGTGTGGGTTCTTTAAGAGGAACTGCTTAGGGCTCCAGCAGTTTCTTCCACCAACTCAATCCCTGCTGGGGGGAGGAACCTGTTTCCGAGCTCTCTGTGCTGATCCGCTGGTTCGTTCTCAGATCAGTGTAGGAACCATTACTCGTCACATGAAGAGCAAAACTATGAAATCAGAAACTGTCATGAGCACTCGTAGCCCGTCAATGTCTAAAGTTAATCCGTATCTTCACCCCTTTCCTGAATAGCCAAGGACCCCAGAACAGCAGAACCATCCATCCCTGTCCAGCCTCATCTACTGTAACCCTATGTGGTTTGTCCTTCACAACACATGTTATTTTGTAACCCGTATTTGCTCAGATCTGGCACATATCTAGCCCTTTGTTCATCGCCCTTCTTTCATCTCAGGTCCATCTGAGATCATCTTCCTTCTGTTCAAAATCCACTTGTTGACAGAATGCATTTGGTGAAAGTCTGCTGATAGCGGACTCAGTTTGTTAGCCTGCAGATGTCTTCATTTTACCCCCAGGCTTCAAAGATAATGGCACTGAGTAGAAAAATCCGGGATGGCCGTTGTTTTCTCGGCCCGCTGAAGATGCCGTTCCACGTCCGGTGTCCACTGCTGCTCCTGAGGAGTCGGTCACTGCAGTCACCACCCCTTTGTCGTTGGCTTAGTTCCCTCTCTGCATGCTGGTAAGATCTTTATTATTTGGTTTCCTGCCCTGATGTATATAGATGTGCTCTGTTTTCACTCATTTTGCTTGGCATTCATGAGGTTCCCTTAATCTGAGAACGTGTTTCTTTAAACAGTTCTGGAAATTTTCACTTCTTGCCCTGTTGAATGTTTTCTTTTCCCATTCCCCCCTTGTCTCCTTCTGGGCTCTGACTGGCAATATTTAGACCTCCTCACTCTTCACATCTCTTGAGTCCTCTTCGCCACATGGCTGCATTCTGGATGGCAGCGTCAGAGCTGTCTTCTTGTCCAGCAATTCTCCCGTTAGCCTTGCTTACTGCAGTGTTGGACTCACCCGCTGAACTGTTCACTTTATCTACATTATTCATGTCCTCTGGGTTATTTTCAGGTCTTCTTGGTAAGTTTTATACTGCTCTTGTACTTGCTCCAATTTTCAAGTGTGTCTTTTATTTACTAAAATAAACTCTCCTTCTGATTATTCCACAGCTAACGTCTTTGTCGATCCAATCCTACTGTTTGTTGGTGGGCTCATACTCCATACAACTTTAACTGTACAGCTTCTTTGAGCCTCAGCTGAAGTCACATTATTTCAGAGGGGACATGGCTTTCCTCCTGCCAGCCGGCTGAGGGCATCACCGATCAGACAGCATGTTAAACCAAGTCTCCGTTCAGGTGTCCAGACCACACACAGACGTGGGTAAGCACAGACGAGAACCGTGTCGGCTAGCCGTGGCTACAGATTCTCGGGGAAGATTTATTTTTCTTCTGCACAAAGCACCAAGGTTGAGACAGAAAATTGGTCTTACTGTACCCTTCTGCGTGGTGGCTTTATTTATTATGTGCCCTTATTCTGAAGGCATAGTTCTTCGGGATACTAGGTTTACTCGGATAGTTCCTGTTAATATTCCCACTTCAGGCAGGCCCTAGAACGGGGGTGTCAAACTCCTTTTCACCGCGGGCTATATCAGCCTCATGGTTGGTTGCCTTCAAAGGGTCCAAATAATTTTAGGACCGTGTAAATGTAACTATTCCTTAACTGTGAAGGAGCTGAAATGACGTTCAACCCTTTGAAGGCAACTGCAAGGCTAATGTGTCCCCAGTGAAAATGAGTTTGACACTCTGCCCTAGACTCCAACTCTTATCTCCTGTGCCCTTACGGATACCATAAAGGAAGCTCAGTATCTCCACAGCTGAGCAGAAACCCACAGGGAGCAAGACAGCTTTTCTCACCTTTCTCCTAAGGCTCATGTTTTCATTTCCTCTTTGATCACTGAAGAATGTCTTCTTTCATAATAGGTCTGCAACAGGTTTGAAAAAAATAGATAAATACATACATAGATATAGAGACACATAGAGGAAGAAAGGGAGGGAGGGAGAGAGGGAAAAATGGAGGGAAGGGAGGAAAATAGGTAACGTACTTTAGTTGCTTCCATTAGGACCATTCGAGATAGAGGCCCTGGGGACACCCAGGCCGCCATACTCCACGTCCTTAAACTCCGGGGTTGCAACTCTTCACTTTCCCGATACGACTGTCAGAAACAGCAGTCAATGGGCACAGAGAACTTCCCCACAAACGCTTCTTCTTTCCTTGAAGTTGGGCATCGGCAGTTTTATTCATTCACTCACTTGCTATTCATATGGTAAGTGGATTTCAAGAGCCTACTATGTTTGAGCCACTATGAGACAAGAAAACTATCAACTCATTGTAGTAGGGCAGAATTATCAAAGAAGTACAAATCAAAACTCGAATATGTCAGATAAACTGTATAAAATACAATAATGTAAGTTTACTGTATCAGGACCCTAAAATGTTCTAATATAGAAATTTTCAAACACAGGCTAGAGCAGTTAGTATCATCCCCACGCACCCATTTCCCAGCTTCGACAAACAGTCATGGCCAAGCTTCCTGCATCTGTACTTCTACCCTCCTTATCTCTCCCTCCCATATTATTTTGAAGCTAATCAAAAGCATCCTATTTTTTCATTTGTAACTATTTCCCTAAGTACACCAGTTTTTAAAGCACAGAGGCCATGATATTTTCTGATTTTGTGTTAAGTCAGGTATCAAGAACCACAGTGCTTACAAACACCCACAATTCCTATATACCATCCTTCTCAACCAATCAGAGCAACATATTCTAACTGAGATGTCTGGGAAAGACAACCCTCTCCCCAAGAAGAGATTACAAATTCTCTACGCATCACCTCTGGGCTACAACAGCTTATCCATTATGGGGGAAAAGGTTCAAAGTTCTCTGAAAACTATAGTACTTATGATAACTCTCCAAAATACTGTAATGCTTAACATTAATCATTAACTCCCTCAGCAGAATCTCAGGAGTAAAAATGTGCCTCTTATTACTCACAAGGAAGTGGAATCTAATAAATATTTAGTTACAGAGGCAGTCATCCAAAGCCTGGATATCAGGGGTTGTAAATTCATGACTGGCGTATGAATGGGCGTTAACAGGGCCTATATCTAGTCCTCAAGTGTAATTCAGAGAAATTGACTGCTATGAAATGCTACCCTGATTTGCTGTGATCCCATTATAAGATATAAAAATCTACCAGAGCATAGAACTCGGTGTGATGGTGGAGACAGTGTATTCTCCTGCCCTTACATAAATACGTGGAAGTCACCACAAGAGGAATTTTCTACTCCAGTAATAAGTAGATTGGATGATTGAGCCCCATAAAATAGTGCTTATGTCTCATATTTAGTTTAAATTTGAAATCTCAAAAACCTACAAATGCTAGGCAAAAAAAAAATTGTAGAATAATGCATAGACAAAGTTATTTCTCCAAAATATTCAAAATGATTTTAACTATTCTAATGAAATTTTAACTCTTTCACTTAAACGTAATTGGTCCAGACATAAGGAAGAATTATGTTAAAGAACAGAACTTCGAAAATTATTATGTTTAATAACTGCACTTATACTCCTTTCTAGTTATAAAGCTAACTCTTTATTTAAATAATGCTTCTACACACTTTGATCATGTGTCTTAGTGTGTGAAGCTCTGAGCTGAAACCAAATCACTGCAAAGGAGTGTAATTTAAACAGTACAACCTCCTAGTGACTTTCATCAAACCTCCTTCTCCCCCATTAATAACAAAAAAAAATTATTTTGTGAATACACATCTATAGAAGAACACAGTCCCTGTGTTTATAAAAAGTTCTTCACTGAAGGTTTTAGCTGTGACATCTATTTGCAAAGTAATTACAGCTCTTTAAGAAATAGTAAGATCTGCTTATGGTGTGTCCAGTCTTGTTGGTGTATTATGTGTGAGTGTGTAAAATATCCACATATACATATATTTTTTAAAGGAAATCCTGCCATTTGCAAAAACATGGGTGTCCCTTCAGGGCGTCACACTAAGTGAAATAAGCCAGGCAGAGAAAGACAAGTACGGAATGGTGTCACTTACACGTGGAATCTCAAAGAGAAGGAAGAGCACAGTGACAAGAAAGAGAAGCCGTTAAATTCACGGAAACAGCAGACAAGTGGCTGCCAGGGGCGGGCTGGACAAAGAGCACAAATCTTCAGCTGCAAGATGAATACGGGCGGAGGGTCTAAAGCAAAACGCCGTGACTGTCGCTGACAACACTGTACTATGTCATTGAACTTTACTAAGAAACTAGAACTTCAATGTTCTCACCAAAAAGAAAAAATAAATTAAAAAAATTGTTCTTTATCACCAGTGTGACTAACTATTATGTAGCCACATCTGTCTCTTTGTGTACCTAAATTATTCATGGAGATTGCAAATAATCTTTATGTGTATATTAGGATGAAAAAAATTGCCAAGGGAAGTTCAAGGGCTAAAAGAACACCCCTTCCTGGTCCCTTCTGTTACCTCTGTTGAAAAAAAGGAAATTCCCCCCCCCCCCCCCCCCCCCCCCCCAGGAAAGCCTCTAGGAAAAGCCTCTGGTGGTAATTTCTGGAATGGAATGAAACAGACCAATTCACAAAGGGAAAAAGAAAGCCAGGCAAGGTGAGTCGTCAGCCGGGGAGGAGTCTCTTCCCCGCGAACGGTATAAAAGATCAGCTCATTCACCACAGAGGACAGACTCTGCCCCATCCTGGTTCTTACAGGCGCCCCCTCCTAGAACCCGCAATGGCTTTCACGCACAGAAGCTCCCAGAGAAGCCTGAGCTCCTTTCCACAGAACTCCGCAGGCAGCATGTACAGGAAGGGGAGCATGTTCCTGGGGGCCGCCCCCAGCGTCCACGGAGGGGCTGGGGGCCACGGCACCCGCGTCTCGACCGCCAAACAGATGGTGAGCTACGGCGGTGATCTCGACAGAGGGGACCTGCTTTTGGGCAACGAGAAGATGACCATGAGAAACCTGAATGACCGGCTAACAAGCTACCTGGATAAAGTGCGGTCCCTGGAACAGGCCAACGCCACGCTTGAAATGCAGATCAAGCAGTGGTATGAGATCAACGCACCCAGCACCGCTCGGGACTACAGTGCGTACTACAGACAAATCGAAGAGCTTCAGGCTCAGGTGAGAGATGACGCCTGTGTTTTCTACTCCACGGTGTAGCTGGGCGATATGTCAAGAGGGCATATACATGGGGGAGGTGGGGGGTTGCAAATGGATGTTGTAAAGCAAATAGGCTAAAATGCTCCAGCTGTCAAAACCGTATGTACAGTATTCTATTATCTGCCCTCAGTGCTGGAATACCTGACTACATAATAGGATGGCTGTAGATCACATTTTTTCAAAATTTTAATATCTGATTATATATAAAATATAAAAATGTTATCCTCCCATCTTATAATCTGTATTTTTGTCATAGTTTCCTAAGGTGAAGGCTAAGTGAATAGTAAACCTGTTGAGGTGTTTTTTTTTTTTTTTCTGAAAGAGCTAAATTTTTTAAATGATAATAAACTTTCCTTAGTTTTCGCCTAGTTCCCATCCACTTTTGAAACCCGGTCAACTGGGAGAGTTTCCTCCTTTCGTTTGTGGAAATGGTATAATACAAGTATTAGAGCACTGTATTATAGAGTTCAATGACAAAGATTCGGGGTGACAATGGGGGAAGAGGCATAGGTTTGAATGATCCCTGGATTTTTAAATGCCCTGCTGAGTGATCTGATTATCATCAGCAGAAACCACTTCTGAAGTAATAAAATGTTCTATTGCCCCAATTCAAATTTATTGCAACTGTATCAGAACCACATCATCTAAGAAGGGTGGGGTTCACTGTGCTATCAATGGTGTGGAATAAAAGAAGACTTTGCTCCTAAATGAACATTTCCAATGTGACACAGAGCACCTGTGCCACTTTGACATTTTTATCTGATCAAGAAAGGTATCCCTTTCCTCTTCCTATTTTAACCTTTGTTTTCCTGGAAAGCAAAGACAATTTACCAGCAAGTCTCTCTTGTATTGTATCAGACATCAGTATGATTTGATTCAGATTCTACAGGCAGTCACTTTGGAATTTCAGGAAGCATGTAGATGTGAGCGGCAAAGATGTTTAAATTGCATCCCTGGCCAGGTAGCTCAGTTGGTTAGAGCATCATCTTGATATGCTAAGGTTGCGGGTTCAATCTCTGGTCAGGACACACATAAGACACAACCAGTGAATGCAGTTTAAATAAGTGAAACAATAAATTGATGTTTCCATTTTTCTCTCTGTCTATCTATCTATCTATCTATCACTCCCTTTCTCTTTCCTTCTTCTCCCCTCAATACCCTCCCTCTCTTTCTCTTGTCCCCTCTCTCTCTCTAAAAAAAATTTTTTAATGTAAATTGCCCTTTCTGCCAACAGGCCATTCTTCTCAGGCTCCCACTAAAAACATTCCAAATCAGCCAACTTTCTCCCCTACCTGTCGCATGCTTCATGCTTCTAAATCTGCTTTGGATCGTCCCAAATCCACAGGCACAGCCTTTCGTCCATGTAGCTGGACAGACCGAGCATCTGACGGAAGGAAGCTCCCTCCAGGACAGGATCTACTGAAAGAGACGTGCCTTTATACCATTTCCTACCAGCAGACTTCTGACCCATGCACACCCTAGAGAATGCACCCACCAGGTCACAGCTTCTTAAAAGCAGGGACTTGTCCATCCTGATAGCCCCAGTGCACGGCACAGCCCCCACCACTAACCAGTGTTCATTCATCAGCTAATATCTAGTAGATGCTAACCAGGTGCCAGCCGCCATGCTGGGCAGTGGGAAATACGACGGTGAACAAAAAGGGATTTAAGGGAAATAGGCATGAACAAAGGCAACATTTACAACACTTACCCCGCACAGAATAAAAGCTAGGATGGAGGGCTGTGTGGGGCAGTGGGGACACAGGCAGTCCACCCGTCCAGTTCTATTTCGAGAAAATCATGAAGGCTCGAAGCAAGGAATGTACGAGCTGAGACGTGGAAGAAGATAAAGAAGAGGAGGAGTTTGCCAAGTGAGAGGAGCTAAGAGGAATGTTCTAAGCAAGAACACCATCAAAGGCAAGGCACTCAACAAGGTATAATGCCTGGAGTTGAATTAAAATCTCCTCTGGGCCTTGGCCAGTGTGGCTCATTTGGCTGGAGCATCATACCATAGACTGCAAGGTTATGGGCTCGATTTCCACCCAGGGCGCACATCCAGGTAGGGGCTTGATCCCCAGTCATCACACGTACTGGAAGACAACCAATCAGTGTTTCTCTCTCACACCGATGCCTACCTCTCTCTCTCTCTCTCTCTCTCACACTAATGAAAAAAAATGTCCTTGGGCGAGACTTATAAATAAATAAATAAATAAATAAATAAATAAATAAATAAATAAATGAAATCTTTGATGGAATCGCAGGAAAGCTGACCAAACTCTGGGACCACCATTGCATTTTACAAGCCTATTATGTTACACACCTGTATCATTATTCTTCCTTTCTATTTTCATGTGGAAATTACTGATATGAGTATGGTCTTTGATATAACAGTAATTGTATCTGAGGATAAACGCCATCGTTTTAAACTCCTATCCAGCTGAAAATGTCATTCTTTCTCACGTGTTTTCCAGATTAAAGATGTTCAGCTGCAGAAAGCTGAATGGATCCTGAAAGTTGATAACAGTAAACTGGCTGCTGAGGACTTCAGACTGAAGTAGGTTCTCTAATACCTTGGCGAAACTTCCTCAAATGGAATTTCTTTTAGTCAACCTTCATGACACCCAGCTTTCCACTGTTGGTAGAGGAGCTACCACTAAATGTTTTCAAGATCTTGGCATTTACAGGGCGTTAGAAACTACCTGGTCTAGCCCAGCACTTAAAACTGGGCTTCCCTCTTCCATGGTCTTAAGATTTGGCCACCCAAGTGTGTAAATGAACACCTCCAGTAACTACTACTGTTCTTGCTGTTGAGCTCTAGCTGCTAGAATGTTCTTTTTAAGTAACCTGGCATCTGCCTTCCCACTGACTGAGCCCTACTCTGCCCTTGAGAATAATAGCAAAGCTATTTAAAACTCCCCTTCTGCATAAGTGCCCTTCTGTCATCTAAAGACAGTTGTTGGCCCACCTTTGTGATTCTTTAGTGAGTCACCCACAGTCCTTCAACTGCCCACAAATGCATGACCAACGTTCCCGGGTGACTCTTGATGCTTTCTAGTTTGCCAGTTCTACAATACAGTCTGACCGACCCACGGACGAGGACTGTGATTGAATCCAGTGAAACTACAGTCTTGCAGTCACACCCCACTGCACGTGGTCAGAGTTGTTCTCCGTAAACTGCTTCTACACCAGGGCCTCCTCGCCTGAATCCGTACCCTGCATCTGCACTGAAAAGCACCTTATGTTTTAAAAGGGTGGCCTCGTACTGCTACAAGGGATCAAAACAAAAGAAAGGAGAAAACAGTTCTGAAGATTAAAGCAGTGAAAGGTCGCTAATTCCAGTTAATATCTGAGTGTCCTATTGCAGTATTATTTTTTAACTTTACTATTTTAATAAAAATGGGAATATATAAGATTGTAGAAGAGAATGCATACATTTTTAAGCATTTTTAAAATTATTGTTCAAGTACAGTTTTCTGTCTTTTACTCCCAGCCCAACCCACCCCCATCCAAGTACTCCCCACCTCCCTCCCAGAATGCATACATTTTTAAGAAAATATACTTTGGATGCATCCGTTTATAAAGTAATAAAAATAAATTGATCATGTATATTCATTAAGTAAATTTAACCAGCCATTTTTTTAAATCAATAATGAAAACCCATTTGCTAACACAGTAATTAAACAAACTTTTTTGAAATTCTGCTTAAATATATCCTGGAATTTAGGAACTTTTTAAAGTAATTTCAGATTGCTTTTTAAATCAAATTACAAAGATTATAAAGCAAATTATCCAATTCTTAGGGTCCCATGAACATTTTTGAAATGTATAAAGAAGGACAACAATGATGTATTGAAACTGACACCCTCCCATACCACTTAAAAAACCCATCTTACTATATGAAGATGCTCTCCTCTGTAATGGCTTCAGACAGACTCAGTGGTCTCTGCTCATCACTTAATTCACAGGTATGAGGCTGAAAGGGCGCTGTGTGTCACTGTGGAAGCTGACGTCCAGGGCCTGAGCAAGGTCGCTGATGACTTGACCCTACAAAAAGCAGATTTGGAGATACGCGTTGAAGAACTGAACAAAGACCTGCTTCTCCTCAAAAAAGAACATCAGGAGGTAAGGAAATATTCAGAAGTGGTATTGGCAATGGTAGAATGGCTATAATAATAATAATAAGGAAGATGAGGAGGAAGATTTGGGGGCGGTGGTGGTGGTGGTGATGGTGAAGAAGATGACCACAATAATGGTGTCATCCCTAACTACTTTTCATAAGGTTCCTGTTGGGGTTAAATAACTTAGAACAATACCACACCACAAAAAACCCTGCCGAATTGTTATGTTCTTCCTTTTTTATTCATTCCCAGTGAAGAAAGCCATAAAATGTATTATGTGTGTTCTGCCCAGCCTCCTCTGAGGATACACTTCAGATTATTTAATTAACCAGGATTTTCATTCTCGTAGGAAGTGGAGAGTCTATGCAAACATCTGGGCACAACTGTCAACGTGGAGCTAAAGGCTGCTCCAGGCCTGAATCTCGGGGTCACCATGGATGAAATGAGGAAGAAATATGAAGCCTTGACCCAAGAGAACGTTAAGAAGGCCAAGGAAGAGTTTGAGTTACAGGTAATAGCATAATTCCAAAGGATAAGCAAATGTGTTGAACTTGTCCTCTAAAAAGAGGTAACTCTTTTCCTTCTCTCCTTTCTTCCTTCCCCTCCCTTCCTTCCTTCCTTTTTTCCTCCTACTTATTTCTTCTTTTTTGGAATTTTAGATTGAATCTCTGCAGCAACAAGTCACAGTAGACACCCAAGAATTAAAAGCAGCTGAGGTTCAAGTCAAGGAGCAGAGACAGGTTTACCAGAACTTGGAGATCGACCTCCAGGCCCACCTCAGTATGGTAAAGCACATCTGACTCCCAGCTCTCAGTGTCCTGTGTTCACTAAGTGCTTGTGGTAGGAACTTTAAAAATGCTAAGACCTATAAAAATGAACCCCTCCCCTTGCAGAACTGTCAGGGAAACAAGCCCAACAGCTGATTACATTTAAAGGACAGAAGGAGATCAAGGAAAGGGAACGTGTACTGCAAGGCTGCACAGGAAGAAGCAGATCTGGAAGACCTCAGAGGGAAAGTGACGCTCAAACTGGACCTGAAAACTTAAGATGAATTTGGAGCTAGAGAATAGGGGTAAAGACATTCTGGGCTAAGCAAATCAGTCAGGGCATGGCAAGTTATGCCGTGGTAACAACCTCCAAATCATAGGGGCTTGCAGCAGCACTGCCTCCACTGTGGTCCGGCTGTGTTCTAGCTGGGGCACCAGTGTTGTAGCACTTAGGAAACAGCAGTAGTCAGACCATGTGATCACTCTTAACCTTCTCAGAAAAGGCATTTATCAGTTTCACTTAGCATTTCATTAGTAAAGAAAGTCCTAGGACCAAGCCTGCCATCAAGGAGTTGAGGAAGTCTAATAATCCACACGGAGAGGCCCCATGAATGTCAGGGAGGGAAGCAAATATTGAGAACAATAGTACAATACACAGTAAGAGAAGAGTAAGTGCAAAGCTAAAAACAAACAAACCCCCCTCCCAAGAGCTAGTGATTCTGGCTGGCTGACTGGGGTTGCCCAGATGAAAACAGTAAGAGATAAAGCTAGAAATATGCATGATGCCCACAATAACTAGCTGCACAAATTCCTCTCGGAGGCTATTAAAATTGAGCGCCCTCTTAAATCAAGGTCTCAAGTAAGAAACATGCACTTTTTCTTGTGCTCGTAGAAAGAATCTTTGGAGAGGACACTGCAAGACACCAATGCTCGTTACCAAAGACAGCTAGCCACCATCCAGGGGCTGCTCAGCACCTTAGAGGCCCAGCTGATACAGATTCGGACTAAAGCAGAGCACCAGAACATAAAATACGCTGATCTCCTGGACATAAAGACCCGGCTTGAGCAGGAAATTGCTACTTACCGTCGCCTTCTGGAGGGAGAAGACACAATGTAAGGATCTTAGAATCAAGGGCTACGCATCCATGACTACATACTTGCTGTTTTAATGTCCACACATCAAACCCTGTCACTCATTCCCAAGCGTCTATGCCATCCCTAGCACAAAGTCAACTACACACACACACACAGCAACACTAAAAACAAATAAAAATATACCCAAAAGTACACACACACACACCGCAAAAATACCAAATACAGGCTTTGGTACTTCAGGCTGTATTGTAACACAAAGTTAGAAGATGGGTGTACAGATGATAGAGATTGTTCTAATGGTAACTTGTATGATTAGCACATACTTGAAAGCACAGTCACTTCTTGAAATTCTCACTGAGGGGTCGTGCACTGCACAGGAGGCCACAGGGGTCCTGCGGGAACCGATTTAAGAATCATCTGTGTTGCAGCGGCCACTGTCTTCAAATGCCACACCCGGAAAGGTCAACGAGAGAACCCAAGATTCCAACTTTCGTTGATATTTTGTCATTTTCATTAGAAAAACTAATGTAGTGTATATCAAGTGGGTCAGTTTTGAAGCTACGTATTTTTCAAGTTAAAAAGACACATTAGAAGAAACAAGTAAAGGGGAAAATATATAAATAAGCACAGAATTAAAACACACATCACTCGGAATTCATTTCACAACAAACAGAAAAGCAGGTCACTGCTTCATTTTCAAAATGGCAATAACACTTTTTTCTGTTTCTTTTTCTTTTCTTAAAAAAAAAAAAAAAAACAGAACTATAGATCATCAAGTAAGGATCCAGGACAAAGTAGGTAAGTGTTCTAATTTTCACACATTTCCTGTAAGCCTGAATTCTCACTCAGTAGCTTATCTTTATTATTTGTGTCTGGTGAAAAGTAAAGGGAGGTCAGTTCCCCAGTGAGCAGGTACTACCCTGGGGACTCTGAAAATCAAGCACGTCGCATAAAGAAAACTTCCCTATGGGACATTTGTCACACTTCCTGTGATGGGGTGATTTTCTTGGCCCCGTGCTATTGTTGTGCTGAGACATCCTGAGATCCTGGAAATGAAAATAAGATGAAAAGATCCATTTTGCTTGATTCACAACTGTATATTTCTCTTTGGGGTAGGAAGAGTAGAAATTTTTGTAACTTTGGGAAGAGTAACACATTTTCGGCATTTATTTTTAAAGTGGACTTGAGATCATTTAAGAAAGATAACAGGTTAGACTTTTTCTAAAAGAAGGACATACCCCACAAAATGATAAGTAAAAGTTGGATATTATACATCAGCAGGGTTATGTGTCTGAATTAACATTTTATATTTAAATCTAAATTCCAGATGTAAAGAAAGCCAGGAAGGTTACGACAGTTGTGCAAGAAATAGTGGATGGCAAGGTTGTGTCATCTGAAGTCAAAGAAAGGGAGGAAAGGATGTGAACACCTCCGAGGAGAAGGTGCTGCTGAGGTCTTCAAAGAAGTGTAGCTATAATTTTCCCTCCTTACAAGAAGGTCACCACCAGAAAGCACCATTAATGCTTTCTATGATGGGGGGCGGGGCATTTACCAGTCTCTGTACTTGAACGTAAACGTGTTACTCAAAGGAGCGACAGATTTCCTGCAAAAATGAAATCCAGTGAGCATTAAGATATTTAGAACATCATCACTGCCATGTTTACCACAATACAGATTAATTACAAGCTACAGACCACCTAATATCAATTCATTAATGTTCCTGAAAATTGCAGCACATTTCAATTAAGCTAAACTCATGGAGCAGAGAGTCTGTGCAAATAAATCTCTCTCTCTCTCTCTCTCTCTCTCTCTCTCTCTCTCTCTCTAATGTTTTCGGTTTCTGAATTGCAAAATCTCCATTCTGGGGCTCCTGGATTCTTGATTAAAGCAATTTCTTGGTTAATTTCATAAAATTTTCAATATCAGTATAATTCTGCTAGCTTTGAATGATATCTTCTTTTTTTCATTGTCTCCACTGCCTTTTAAAAAACTCATTTCAGCTCTTTGAATAATTTAAAAGTCTAGTTCCGATCATAAATGCTGAGCAGAATGAGAAAGAAGCACATTATGCTTGAAGTGGGAGTAGATTAAAAGCAGAATTAATTAGTGAAACCCTTCTCAAAGAAGAATGCTTCTCCTAATGATAATAAACCACATAAATCATCGGGTTCTCTCTTTTTTATGTAGTGAACATATATCATGTAATGTTGTTTCTCACTATTTTTTATAACAGCTGTAATGGTTATAACTCACATGCCATAAAAGTGTACAATTCACGGGTCTTTAGCGTGTTCCCAGGATTGTGCGACCATCACCATCAGGTCACTTTAGAGCATTTTGTCGTCCCAAAAAGAAACCCCATTAGCGGCCACCCCTCTTCACCCTCCAAGCCCCTGACAGCCACTAATCCACTTCCTCTCTCTGTGGATTTGCCTAATCTGGACACTTCATGTAAATGGAATCATAAATGTGTTCTCTTGTACACAATGCTTAGAGCAGCAGTATTCATAAAAGCCCAGAAATGGAAACAACTCAAATGTCCATCAATTGATGAACAGATAAACAAACTGTGGCATATTCATACAATAGAATATTAGTTGGCACTAAGGAAGGATGAAGTGCATACACACGCTGCAACATGGAGGAACCTTGGAAACATTACACTAAGCAAAAGAGTCCGGGTACAAAAACACGCATATTATAGTCTCTCCTCTTTGCGTTTCAGTGAGTAACAACTGCCTTGCACATGTTTACAGGAAAAACGAATTTTTCCTCTATCACTGTATTCTAGTAAGTGAATAGTTTGGATTTAAGTTTCGATATAGGTTTGCAAATAAATAAAATTTTGAGTGTGATTACTATTATATATAGTAATATATGTTTGGAAACATAACAATCTGATTCACTTAAGAATAATATCTATCATTTATTAAGCACTTACTATATGAACAAAAGAGAGTGCCAGGCATTTTATAGCCATTTCTTATTTAATGTGCACAATAGACACTACAAGGTAGAAGCTGCCTAGTTGCATCACATGAACTTGACAATATGCAATCATTTTTGACCTTCAGAATTAGCAATTTTGTGTGACTTGACCTCATCGTATCATTCCCATTTACATATGAGGACAAATGAGGGTTGTAGATGAGGACATGAAGTAAGTACTTTCCCAAATTAACGGCTAACAGGTAATGGAGCAAGACGAGGAACCTCAGGCTGTTTGTCTCAAGTCATTCTGGGCTTTGGGAATTACCTCTACACCACGCCTTCCGACATCTGAAAAGAAGAATGATGTAGAATTATATAAAATCCAATCTTGGTACTCCTTTAAGCAACTAGCACATGACAATTACTGAGTCCTGCTTGAAGTGTGTGCCTATCCTTAGCTGTTTTGTTGTTTTCTAATTGTCATTTTTACTGACCAGATACTTACAACACCTAATTGTCACCAATGTGCAGCCAACATCACACACAAGGCTTGGTTCAGCACAGCTTTGTCAGAAAAACGTTCTTTTCCAATTTTCATTCCTTTGCTTTTCAAAGAAGTGAAGAGGTTTCTCTCTCATTTATTTCTTAATTTCCTTCCAAGTCGCTCCACTTAATTAATTGCTTTTAAAGAACTTTTAGAAGTGAATTCTTTTGCACCTACCAGCACACATTCCAGAATAGCCTGAAAATTTGCCATGCAAATACCAGAGATCGTGAGTCCATCCAACAACATACCCTACAGGAGAAGGGTTTGTGATTCCCGAGGCGCAGACGTCGCCAGATGACAGTGATGATGCTTTGTTAAAAAGAGGTCAAATTGTTACTTTAACTCAATTTCCTATCATAAAAATGACAATTAATCCTTGACTTTGGTCTATCTCTAGTTTCTTCCGAGTAATCTTGCAATGAAAGTAGGTGACATCACGCACACCTGAGGGACAAGATGGCTCTGCCTCCCGCTCTGTGGGCAGCTGCCATGTGGACGTGAGCGTTAGTCTCTTTGTATCTGTGCCCCTGTATGAGCTAAGAACAGCACGATCCTATTTCTGACAGGCATGCTGATCCAGAGGATGTGTTGTCCGTAAGTACAGGTCTCTTTATCACACATTAAAATCATCACTAATACATTTCACGACTTTCTATGAAATCATCAGTGCAGAAGTGAAGCTACCACCCTCAGAGAGAATCCCTGGAGGTGAAGTTAGGATGGCCAGAACTTCGTTCTCTGGGCTTTGGGAACTGCTTCTGCATAAAGCCTTATAACATCTACAGAGAAGAATAACGTGGAATTCTATAAAAGCAAACCTTGACCAGTGGACACCCTCTGCCCTCGCCCTTACTCACTTGGGGATAGTCTCAGGTACCTGATGACACCCTCAAACAACATTTCCAAGTTAAAGCACTAGTAAGTAATTTCGATTTTTTAAAATTTCCCTTCAAACATCTGTTTTCTCTCCCCTAGACTCGCTTCTAAGATTCCCTTTACCAGCATTTTATTTTATCTTTCTCTTCTTCTCTCTCACCACACACAATCCTCCCCTGCTTTTGAGAACCCTTTAACTCTGAAGTCCCAGAACTCATCCTCCGGTGTGGCCCCTGGGGTCCTTTGTCATCCTCATCTCAAAAGCACAGTGTAAAACGTCGGTAACCCTATGTTCTTTCACTCACTCACAGCAGCTTAAAATTTATTCCAAGCAAAAGCATAAGGTGAATGGACCATGTGACCAGTGAAATGCAGAAAGTGGAAGGTCTGTCTGTCTTTAACTCAGGTGTAAAATTCTACAATCAAAGACCAGACAAGTAACCAATCTAACATGAGAAGATGAGCAACACATCTTACTTAATAAACATCTAAAGATTCACAAATACCACGTAAATAATTACTTCCATTTTGAGAATTCCCTAACCTCTACAAAAGTGAAGACTTAATTCTTTTCGACAGTTCACCCTGGTTCTAGTCATTTTCCTCTCTGCCTCAACTTATATAATCACTTTACCAACAAGCCCAAGATTGTTTCTGTTTTATATATTCCCACCTCCCTACATTTTTACAGCTGTCAAAGGACATTATTTTCATTTCTCAAAATTTCAGAATAAAGGCTTAGTTATTTAATTTAGCTCTCCCCACCCCAAAAATAGTCACTGAAGAAGAAATATTTCTCTTTTCAACTTCTGAAGTTCCTCCCCATTTATAATTGCAGTCAGAACAAATCTTGGTCAAAGAATATCAGTAAATTAGAGCAAAGTCATTTTCAAATGAAATAAATTTTAAATGACACATTCAGGCATATTAAGGATTAAGTTCTTTCAAGCGAAATAACTCCAGGAATGCACAGATAAAGGTTAGCTACACATTAGGCCATGCATCAGGATAAAAATAAATAAATCGGACATAGTCCCTACCTGAGAAATTTACAGACTAGGATAACATATACTATGTACAGAAACATAAAGATATACTGTGTAACCACAATGCATAGATATTGAGCAAAATTATTTAAATTTACATATATGCATGAGAGTTGGGAAATACACATTTCAACACAAAATTGGTTCTGAGTTCACAAACTGAAGTCAACCATATTCCCATATGATGTGATCATATCACTAAATGATGATTCTGACTTCGGCCCATTCCCTCTGAATCTGTAAGCAAGAGTTTCTATGTCAGTGACATGGAATCACTCTGCTTGTGCGTGACTGATAGTTAACAACCCTAGTGTCAAGTTCCTGTGTGGGGAGCACAAGTCTGACTAACACTTTGTAAGATCTCTGGAGATGCCGCTACATGTCAAAAGTACGTGTAAGGATACATCTGCCTCTGTGTTTCCATGATTTCACATGAAGCACCATTTCTTATAAACCCTGAGAATAGATCTCTGGGTCCCGGCCCCTACAGCGAGAAATGAAATTCGAGGAGCAAGCTTTTTGGAAAAGGAAGGAGCTGATGCTCGTGGCTGAGGAGCAGGGCAGAAGCCCAGTCTCACAGCTGGGGAGTCAGAGGGACCCTCTCTCCTTTTTGCTCTTACTGTAAGCAGCAGGGTTGTGCCATCCACAGAAGGCACTGCAAACCTCAGTCCCACCTTCCCTACCTTCTGGCCGCGTGGCCTTTAATAGCCACTTAACATTCTGACCCTCAGGCTGCTCATCCGTAAAGTGGGATGGAAGCCTCCACCAGAGGTAGTTATCATGAAGGTTAAAACTAATGCCTGTAGGTCACCTGGCCCAGAGTCTAGAGCACAGTGAGTACGAGAATGATTCAAACAAAGATAAGCTCAGCCAAAACACTTATAATATACATTAAAAGAACCCTTGGTAAAAAAAAAAAATCTCCATTATGAGACAGAAGCCCCTGGCATTGCCGAATAATGAGTTTTCATTCTCTCAAGAAATGAGCAAACAGATTATGGTCTCTTCTATCAAGCCGAGTCTGCATTAGATTGCTTCATTCTTTCTACATTTGTCTATTGCGAATGAGAATATGTCATTTCTGCCCTGGCTGGTGTGGCTCAGTGGACTGAGCATGGGCCTGGGAACCAAAGGGTCCCTGGTTTGATTCCCAGTCGGGGCACATGCCTGGGTTATGGGCCCGGTCCCCGGTGGGGGGCATGTGAGAGGCAACCGCACATTGATGTTTCTCTCCCTCTCTTTCTCCCTCCCTTCCCCTCTCTCTAAAAATAAATAAATGAAATATTTTGAAAAAAGGAGAAAGAATATGTCACTTCTGCCAGCCTCTTGCTTAAAACCTCCTTATTTGGAAATCCCACCTGCTTGCTCTCTGGGAGTTGTACTGTAACTGGAGTTCACCTGAGCTTCATCATTCCTGCCCCTGGGGAAATGATGGAAAGGGTCGCAGAGTCCTTCCACTCACCAGAATTGGCCATGGGTATCCCCTACCCATGGGATAGGTTCGACCGGGGCCTCACTGTAACCTCTCTGATTTGCCAGCTCTGACTCAGGACTATGGACAGGACTGAAGAACCTTCAGAAAGGCTGGAGTTGGGCAGGATGATCGGCTTTTTGGGGAACAGGGTTGAGGGTGTGAGCACTGATGTAATTTCACTACATGAAAAACCAACTGTATTTGGAGAAACTAGCAATGCCAGTGAACAACCAAACAAGGTTCCTGATTTCACAGGGATCACTAAGGCCGATTCTTATGTAAAGGAACAGCTGCTGAAAACACTGTAATATTCTACCCCAAAATAGCGTTTTTCAATGTTTAAGATATCTTCTTTCTGAGTCAGAAAAGAAGAAATGGTGCAACATCCTAATGACAAGCTTTAAAAATCCTTGAAAATTCAAGTTCCAGTATCAATGTGGAAAATGCATTTACTCCCCTTCCACCGCTGCATTTCACAACTACTTCCAACAGGATATCCCCTAGGAGATAGACCGTGTCACAACTGGATGGTTTACACTGAGTTTTCTACAGGAAACAAACAGAAAATATGACTGAAGGACTTTAAAAAGCTTAAGGTTGAGAAAGAAGTACTCATTAACTTATCCATTCAAAAATCACTCATTACTTTCCTACTGTGTATAAGACACTGGGAAATGCTGAGGCTACAGGCAATAAAATAATTTGGAGAAGAAAAATTCTGTGTGAAAACCTATTGCTTCTCCACCCAGATTATTTTTTCTTTTTGTATTTCAAATATGTAATGGGCACAGTTATTTCATTATTTCTACACCAATGAATTTTCAATATGCATTAATCATTCAGGTGTTGAGCTGGTCAAAAAGGGGGGTTGGTATTTTTTGAACGGAGAGAGTGAACTTTTCAACGGTAACACCCACTTCCTGATCTATAAAAGGCTCACCTTTCTGCCTGGCTGACACTGCTTCCCCTTGGGTGGTGGCCACCTTCCCCCAGCCGTGGGTCTCTCCAGCAACATCATGTCCCTCTCAGGGCAGAACCCTGGGCTGTCCAGGCGGCTGTCTTCCCAAAGTGGGATACTGGGCACAGCCAGGGGCACGTCTGCTTCCACTGTGGGAAGTGGCTATGGGGGAAGTGCCCTCGGTTTGGGAGGGAGCTATGGGGGAGGTCTTCCTGCTGCTCCCATGTTTGGTTCTACCTGTGGCTTTGGTGGAGGCTCTGGAAGTTCCTTTGCAGGAGGACTGGGCACTGCTTATGGGGGAGGCCTAGTAGGGGGTCTTGGAGGCCTGGAGACTGGATTTGGAGGGAGCCTGGGTGGCTCTCTAGTCATTCTCTCCGGCAATGGGGGAGGCCTTCTTTCTGGATCAGAAAAGGAAACCATGCAAAATCTTAATGATAGATTGGCTTCCTACCTGGACAAGGTTCGAGCTCTAGAAGAGGCTAATACTGAGCTAGAAAATAAAATTCAAGAATGGTACGAAGCACGGCGATCGGGGACCGAAGACCCCGGGTTGCAGAGCGACTACAGTCAGTATTTCCCACTGATTGAAGACCTCAGGAGTAAGGTAAGAATACGGTTTTTGGAGGAGCTTTGGAAACTGTTTTTGTTCTTCTTTGTTTGCTATTACAATGTTTTACAGTGATAATCCCCTAAAGCTTAGATCTATTTTTGCAATTCAGCTACATTTGGAACAATTTCTCATATCAAGGTGTTTGGGTCCACTTTATCAGTTACCACAAAGCCACTCTATTTCCACTCTCTTTCTGTAGGAAACATATGTTCCTTAATTTTTAAATATTCTATAAATATGTTCTATTAAAAATTAAATTGCCTTAACCTCTTAATAAAATAGCATTTTAACATCATCTAAAATTCTCCTGTCAGAAATAGATCTGTGTAATACTGACATCTTACGGCCGTGTTTTATGTGTCTTCCCCCACTTTGTCAGATCATTTTCGCCAGCATTGGAAACGCCCAGCTCATCTTGCAGATTGACAATGCCAGGCTGGCTGCCGAAGACTTTAGAATTAAGTGAGTAGAATACAAGAAAGGTTGGTAAAAACTGACATGTCCCACCATCTCTTTTCATTCCTTGTCTTCCTTCCTTCCTTGATGACAAAACTTTCAAACCTTCCACCGTTCACGTGCTCCACACACTGAGTGTTTCAGTCAGTTTCATTGGGCATTCCAGAAATTAACTAGATGCAAACACAGCTCACACATTGCACGTCCTTAAGTGTAAGTTGCTTAAACTTATATTCATATGTTATATTATGTGTATATTCATATGATCGCCATGTTTGTAATTTGTATTGACTTGTGATGGGAGGTGGTGATTCCACCATTGTCCTAAACCCCAACCGTCCACGTGTCAAAATGAATTAATAATGTTTTTGCCCAGCAGTTAAACGAAATGATCTTTTTCCTGATGACACATACACCTAAAATATTAACCATGCACTTATTTTTACATTCTCTCCTCCCATCCCATACTCTACCCTGCAGACATAAAGAAGAAATACTAATGTCTTTTGTGCTGCACAAAATTTCCCCAGAGGATGTTGCCATGGTGATGATCCCGAACCTATAAAAACCTTGATAAAAGTTACTAAAGACGTATCAATGTTTTAAATTAAAGTTAAGCACAAAAAAAGACTAATTATTTTATTTTCAACTGCTTTTAGGGTTCTGTCTGGAACTCCATGTAGAGAAGGGCTGTTACTGTTCACACCAGGACAGCCAGCCAAAGGGGACGTTTCCCCAGGGTGCAGTGCTGTGTGGGGTCATCGCTGGTCGAAAAGTGTCGTTACCTCGTAATTGTTTTCACTCTTCTCTGACTGAGCAGAATAGTATTGTGAAAAAGGAAAGGGAAAAATTATAACAGCAAAAACAATCATATATTGAAATGCTGCCACCTTAAAATAGTCGCACAGGTTTATGCACAAAATGTCCCTGAAGGTGGCAGGGGTCTTCTTACTCAAGTGGCTGCGTGGATTCCCTAAACGGTTTTGCACTTGGTTTTCAGGTACGAGAATGAGCTGGCCCTGCGCCAGAGCGTGGAGGCCGACATCAACGGCCTGCGCAGGGTGCTGGACGAGCTGACCCTGGCCAGAGCCGACCTGGAGTCGCAAATCGAGAACCGAGCAGAAGATCTGGCCTACATGAAGAAGAACCACGAGGAGGTCAGCCAGAACAAATCTGCAGTTAGAACAGAGAGGGAGGATCCATTATTTGCTGTTGAAATGGCCGCTTGTTTTGAATTTCTGTGTGCGTGCATGTTGTGGTTGCTGTGTTAGCCGCTGGGGGTGGCATCCATTGATGGAAGCTCCTGTTAAAGTTGACCAGATTCAAGGCGGTTTCTGATTTTGTCATTTTATCATTAGGTAAGGACAATATGAATTTTAATGATCCTGCTCTAGTGATTTTTTTTAAGATTTTATTTATTTATCTTTAGAGGAGAAGGGAAGGAGAGAGGGAGAGAAACATCAATGTATGGTTGCGTTTGTGCATCCCCTGCTGGGAACTGGCCGGCAGGGAACCTGCCTGCAACCTGGGCATGTGCCCTGACTGGGAATTGAACCGTGATTGTCTGGTTTGCAGGCCCGCGCTCAATCCACTGAGCTACACCAGCCAGGGCCTCTAGTGATTTTGGTTTAATATAGTACTTTTAAAGTCAGAAGTCTACCAATAATACATGTTACATGCGTCAGAGAAACTGGCTATGCCCGGTGCGATGCGCACACGGAGCTCCGATAGGCCGTGGCGCCCGTCAGAGCCTGGCCTGTAGAACGGACGTTAATCACAATTCTACCGAAGGGCTTCCTACAGGGCTTTCTGCTGGAAATCCACGATGGGACACAGACAGTATGCGAGCTCAGGGGCTGTCTGCTGCCCTCAGTTTGGCAGCTGTAGCCAAAACCCCCAAAGTTGCCACTGCTGCCAGGCCAGGTCCACGGGAAGGCCCTAAATCCCCAAGACAGAGGGGAGCTCACCCACTAGGTGTGGCAGGCACAGTGCCGAGGGCCCGTGGTAAGTTCAGGGGCCCAGGAAAATGTCTTAAGTTCTTTTAAAATAAAAAAAAATAAATAAAGTTAAATATAATTGATCAAATAGAAAATATTTGTCTTTAGGTAAAATACGTTTTAATATGTTGAACTAATGTTTGTCTTATACCGACTGAGGCCCACAAAAGTCACGATGGGCCCTGAGCCCGGCTCTCACTTGCTCTGCCCAGGAGCTCCAAAGCTTCCGGTCTGACGGCCCCGGCCAGGTCAGGGTAGAAATGGATGCGGCCCCCGGGGTGGACCTCACCAGGCTCCTCAACGACGTGAGGGCACAGTACGAAGCCATCGCGGAGCAGAACCGTAATGACGCAGAAGCCTGGTTTGTTGAAAAGGTACCACTAACAAAAACAAAAGGCTTCATTTGATACGTTGGCAGAAAAGAGTGGTCTCGGCAGCCCTCACTCACGTCCCCTGCCCCGCTTTTCTGTGTCAGAGCAGAGAACTGCAGAAGGAGATCAGTGCCAACACTGAGCTGCTTCAGGGCAGCAGGAGCGAGATCACGGATCTGAGACGCGCCTTTCAAAACCTGCAGATCGAGCTCCAGTCGCAGCTCGCCATGGTAGGGATGGTGCAAAAAGACACAGCATCGTTTCAACTTCCAAAGAAAATGTTGCTTCCAAATTATGTTAAGCCATTGGCTGCCTTCCTCCTTTCATTGTCTCCATTGTTATGTCTGTGCCATTTCTCTTCCACGTGCAGAAGAAATCTCTGGAGGACTCTTTGGCCCAAACCAAGGGTGACTACTGTGGCCAGCTGTCCCAGATGCAACAGCTCCTGGGCAGCCTGGAGGAGCAACTGCTCCTGGTGCGCGCGGACACCCAACGCCAGAACGATGACCACCAGCGGCTGCTAAACGTCAAAGCCCGCCTGGAGCTGGAAATTGAGACCTACCGCCGCCTGCTGGACAGCGAGGCGCGAGGGTGAATAGACAACTGAGACTGAAATAACCTCAGTGTCTGACCAAAGGGTGCACCTCACGCAGTTTGGGGGACAATAGAAGAAAGGGTTCTTTAGTTGACCAAAAATAACAAATATAGTAAAGGCATGCCTTGGATTTATTAAGCGCTCTACACTTTGCAAAGTGGTATCATTCATTATCTCACTTAATAACAACTCATAAAGCGCTGGGGTGCACAGTGGCACCCCAGGCAGAGGCCATTGCCAAGGACTCCTAGACAAATTCCCCGCTCGAGTTCTGATATGTGTCCTGATACTACGAATGACCCTTTAAATGACAGCCACCTGAACCACCTCGAACCTACTGTAGCAAACTTCCCAAAAGTAGTAAGAGCTTGGCCCAGTGGGAGGAACTCAGGACTATAAACCAGAAAATCGAACCTCTGAGACCACTTGGCTCCACGGTGCACCGCACCACACTGATGACTCTCGGCATGCACTGTGCAGTCACTCCTTAAGTTTTTCAGCTATGATACTAAGACATTGCTTTTTTTTTTTTTTGTCAACAGGGTTTTTAATTTAGATTTTATTTTTCAGTCACAGTTCACACTCAATATTATTTTGTATTAGTGTCAGGTGGTTCAGCACAGTGGTTAGACAATCACACTTTACAAAGTGTCCCCCCCCCCGGTATTCAAGTACCCACCTGGCACCAACCCATAGCTATCACAATATTATCATTCGATCATTCTTGATCAGGAAATTTAGAATATCTTCCTTACTTGGCCATAGTTTTATATGAACACTTCTAATTTTTAGTTCAAATAGCAAACCCCTTCTTTGTCCTCATTCCAGAAAGCATGATGTGATTGACACCGTCTCCCTCATTCTCTTTGCAGAGATGGTCAGGATGAAACCTTGTCTGTGACGGACTCCAAGCCTCAAGCACAGCCCACCGATTCCTCTAACGGTACGCAGATTCCCTGAGAATCACTTAGAATAAGTCAGAGTCACACCTATTAATGACTAAAACCTTAGCATCTCATCAAACACTGCAGCACTATTAGTAATGTATATTTATATTCTGAGCCAAGGGAAAACATTTATGCATCCCTGCAGAAAATGAGTAGTCTATACTGAATTAAAACTTTTCACAAACCCAGGAGAAAAAAAATTTACCCTGCAAAGAGGTATTATAAGTCTCAGATGTACTTTTTAAATGCCAAAAAAGAAAAATATTTTCATTTGTGCATAAGAGAACAATGAATACATTTCATTTCCATTGAATAAAGTGCATTTTTTAATGCAAAATTCACCTTTGAAAGTTAGAATTTGGCGGGCTGTATCAGTCAATACCTAATTTAGAAGGTTGAGCACCACGAATTTCGGATAAATATTTGAAACACTAACTTTTGCCCTCTTTGTTCCGTCTTTACCTTCAGACCCTACCAACACCCCAGAAATGAAGACAACTGTGCAGACAGTGGTGGATGAAGAAGTGGCCTCACCCCAAGTTCAGGAACTCGAAGAACTAATGTAAAATTTCACCAGATCTGCCCCGTGATTGCTTCCTTAGGAACAAGAAATTTACAAGTAGAAATTATTCCTTTCAGACTGAGATGCTATATCAGTTCAATCTTTTTTTTTGTCTGTTTCCTTTTCTTTGGGTCCCCATTCACTGTGATCCCTCTTTGCCCCTCTGAAATGATGTTCCCACATGAACCAGCATGGCCATGTTGGTTTTTATAACAAACAAAAATTGCCCTTTCTCTCTCTGGACCTGGCATAGTCTGTTCATAAGTTTTCTTCTAGTGACCTGGAACATGCTTTTACTCACAGGACTTTGACAAGTAGTACCTTGTTAATAAAGTTGATTTCAAAAGATAAACGATCGTAACGTGAAATTTGCGCCTTCCTGATTCTGACAATAATGTCAAGGGCACAGAGAGAGGTCTGTGAATACGAATAACAAAGTAGATACACACTGGGATAAAAATACCAAGGTCTGAGATTAAGTTAAGAAGTTCCTTTGGAAGTTCTTTCCTTGCTACATTTGCCCAGTAAGTTCACAACAAAATTATACTGCCCACTGCAGGACACAACTGCTGTCCCGTTCACTTTCTGGGGCCTTCTTTCATTCAATCAAGAAACAGGTACTGAACCCCCAACAGTGCGCCTGACTCAAGACTCTTCTGGGAGCGGTGCTACAGTGAACAGGGCAAACCGACCACAGGACACAGGGAGGGGAAGTGGGCAGCATGTGAGGGGGCAGCTGAAGGTTTTATACAGAAGTCAACCAGGCAGAGAAGGGAGATCGGACACAGAGGAAACACACTGCCAAGGACACAGGGTGTGAACACATAATTGCTGTGATGTCTTTTCCCCCATCTGATACTGGTAAAGACAAGGCTGGCGTGTCTACCGGGGTGGGTCAGGCCATAAGTCAGGAACAGATGTCAGGTTCTGGGTTGGGGCGGAAGGTGGCCAAAGTCTAGGCCTGAGTAGACAGTGATTCAGTCCGGGAGGCCAGACTCAGACTGCAAAAGGACAACAGCAGCAGGGTTTTGTGATTAAGAACCTGGGCTCTCACGCCAGACTGGGTTCAAGTTCTGGCTCTGCTGTGTAACAAGAAGTAACAATTTCTGAGTGTCTCGTTTTCCTGATGTTTAAAGTGGGGTGGGTTTTATGAAGATTAAATGAAGTAACAACATACGTAAAACACTAGGAACAGTCCCTGGTGCCTGGCAAGTGCTCAATATTTGTGCCCTGTTATTATTTACTGTGTGGAACAAAAATGGCGAGGAGAAATCAGGGAATTGATGAGCGAGGAGTATAAAAGAGAGCAGGGGGGAGAGAGGATTCACGCAAACCTGCAGGAACTCGGGAGCTGAGCACAAAAGCCCACAGAAAGTTATGACACCGCTTTGAGATGACCTGCTTCCGTATGCAGCTTTCTGAAGTCACGCTTCCCTTTAATATCTGGTAGTGCTTTCGGCTACTCCGTTCATCTCACTTGGTTATGCACAGCAGTTCAGTTCTCTCTCTACCCCTCACCTTCCAGACCATGTCCTAGGAGAACCTGAGCTTTCAGACCCAAAGGGGTTATCAAGGCCTCTTCCCGCACAAGGCCCAGAGCCCACAAGTGATCACTAATGCACGTCGTTTCCGTTCTGAGTAACATCTGTTCTCCTTGCCCGGTGTCTGAATTGTATGAGCTTCACAGGAGAAAGGGACTTTGAACAAGTATGAATCTGGTGCTCATTTCTTAGCCGTTACATTCCTTAGTTTCCCAGCATTCCCTTCCTCTGGAAATATTTTCCCCAACGGGATCCATGAGGCATCGTCTCACTGGAAGCTTTTTCCCAGACTCTGAATATTGGCTCAGCCCTCACCTCCTCTCTCTCCGCTTCCTCCCTCGGTAACCTCATCTAACCCCATGGCTTTAAAGTAAACACCTATGGATGAATGTTAACTAGATTCATTGTGGTGGCCATTTCACTATACACAGGGTCTGTCCAGGAAAAGTCCAGCCATTGTTAACGTAACGAGAATGGTTTGCGTGGCATCGATGTAACCTGGCAGCCAAGGAGAGTGAGCTGAAATGCACATGCGTGATCACTGCACTAGTCAGGGCGGGTAATAGATGACATTCAGTGAGCATGTGCACTGTGTGGCCGTCACATTCAAAATGACTGAGAAAAAAGAGCAACAAATCTGCATCAAATTTTGCATTAAGCTTGGACATTCCTCCACGGACACTATTCAGATGATTCAGGAGGCTTTCGGGGACGATGCGGTGAGTGCAGCACAAATAAAAATGTGGCACAAACGCTTCAAAGATGGTGGAGAATCTGTTGAAAGTGATCCACGTTCTGGAAGGCCTGCAACAAGCAGAACATCTGAGAATGTTGACCGTGTACGGGCTGCAGTCAACAAAGATCAGAGAACTTTGTGAGATTCCCAAGGTGCCTACTCTGAAGGGAACCAAGGGGTCATTGTCCTTTGTACAATGTTCCTTGTATCTTGCATCTTCTTCAATAAATGTCTCTGTTTTTCAGATTACATGGCTGGATACTTTCTGGACAGACTTCACATATAAATATAGAATCATTGTGCTGTGCAGCTGAAACTAATATAATGTCATATGTCAATTATACCTCAATTAAAAGTGAACTAAGTGACCATCTATGCACTGATCAGTTCTTGTGGAAGCTTCCAAGACAGCCCCAATGATCCTCACTGCTTGCACTCACGCCCCTGTATACAATCTGCTCCCACAGTGAACAGAGTAGACCTACTGAACAAGTGACAGTGTGTGACCGTCAACATTAGGTCTCAAAAGCATTTCAGTTCTGGCTTGGTCACTTAGAGCGCTTACTCTGAGAGCAATCAGCTGCCCTCAAGGTTATTCCATTCAGAAAAAAAAAAATCTGCCTGAAAAAAATCAGTGATTTCACAAAATTTCCTATCCCAAATCAGTCTTATGCTGATAATATCTCAGTTAAAATATTCTACAGTCTTCAGTTGGCAAAGGAAGCACTATGCTTCTCACTGAATGTCATTTGCCCCACACTTACGGCCAAGAATCACAAGTAGCGCAGCATCCTGGTCATGAGATTCCAGCCCTCACTCACTAGACCACAGGCCCTACTTCAGTGCAGGAGTGAAAGGTCCTTTTGGACTCAGCCACTATGAGTTACAGAAGCGAAAGGTCTGTCTTTAAATAAAGCAACTCATAAGAAAAGAAAAACTCCTCCATGGGATCAGACAACAAAAGACAAGCGTATTATTTATGATTATTTTAAAATCTAAATTTTTACTACTATATGCATTTGTTGTGTGTACAGGCTAGAAAAAGTCAGAAAAATACTGTTTATACTAACCTGTTATAGTGGTTATGTCTTGGCTATTTGCAGGGAAATTGAAGAATATTTTATTTTTCTATTGTACATTTTTAAAATGCTTAACATACTGCATGCATGACTTTGATATGGGGGGGGGGGGGGGCGCAGGTAGTTTTAGCTATCCAGAACAAAGAGTTTGCAAGTAAGTAGGTCACAATAGGAAGGGAAACATCTAGAAAGCAACCTTCTGTTGACAAAGCAGCCACTCATTTAGGCTTTGCAAGAGCACCACCTACTGGAATATTAGGAAATGAACTTTAAAAAACTGCCCCGGTTCTCTCCTGGTGGGAACATCAATTAAGTACAGCCACTAAGGAAAATACTATGAAGGTTCCTCAAAAGATTAAGAACATAGTTACCATATGGCCCAGCACACTCTCTCCTGGGTATCCACCTGAGAAATCTGTAAACAAGTATTCACAGAGATACGTGCACCCCTATGTTCACTGCAGCGTCATCCACCGTGGCCAAGACTGAAACAACTCCAGTGCCCTCCGGGACGCCTGGATAAAGATGTGGTGCACAAATACATCGAAACTACTGAGGAAAGATGAAATATTGCCGTTTGCAACAATGTGGATGGACCTTGAGAATACGATGCCAAGCAAAACAGAGTCCAACAGAAAAAGTTAAGAACAATATGACTTCACTCGTGTGTGGGATATAAAACTCAAAGGAAGTAATGAACAAACAAGAAAAACGAAGAAACAAGAACTCAGACAAAAACAACAGTGTGGTGGTTACCAGAGGGAAGGGCTGTGCAGGCAGTGAGGGGTAAAGGACTCCTAGGAATGAGGACGGTGACGAAAGATGGTTTGACCGCGGGTGGGGGGCACACAGCTCAGTCTGCAGGTCCCGTGTCACAGAAACGTGCGCTTGAGATCTGTGTCATCTTATTCACCGATGTCACCCCAATACATTTAATTTTAAAATAAATAAACCAAAAAACGTTAAAAAACTGCTTTTCAAGCTATGTGAGATATACCTGTTGATATTAGAAAGCTTGGCTATTTTTTTAAAAGAAAGGACAAGAGGAAAAAATCAAACCTTTTTAAAAGCATAAACTAAAACTTTTTTTCTTTAAACAGGTGGTATTGTTTCCAGGAAATCCACCAATAAGGAGGCAAGTTCTATAAGGCATAAAGAAAAGAAGCTAGTAATTGTTTAGAGTTTAGAGAACCAGACAGCCAATCTGAAGTACTTAAGCTTTTTATAATATGCTCAAAACATCAAGTGAAAAATTTATTCACATAGCCGAGAAAATGGCTTTTTTTTAAAGATTTTATTTATTTATTTATTTATTTAGAGGGGAATAGAAGGAGAAAGGAAGAGAAACATCAATGTGTGGTTGCCCCTCATGTGTCCCCTACTGGGGACCTGGCCTGCAACTCAGGCATGTGCCCTGACTGGGAATCTAACTGGTGACCCTTTGGTTCACATGCCATGCTAAATCCACTGAGCTGCACCAGCCAGGGCATAAATGGCTTTTAATAGGGTAGTAAATGTTTCTTAAGTCTTAGAACTGTATCTAAGATTTAAATGTCATTTGTTTAATATTAGTATTATAAAATCAAACTAAAACTCAATAGTCTTTTTTATATATATTTTATTGATTATGCTATTACAGTTATCCCATCTTCCCCCTTCATTCCTCCCCCACCCTGCACACCCCCTCCCACCCACATTCCTCCCCTTTAGTCCATGTCCATGTGTCATAAGTTCTTTAGCTTCTACATTTCCCATACTATTCTTGCCCTCCCACTGTCTATTTTCTACCTACTGTCTATGCTATTCTCTGTTCCTTTCCCCCCTCTCTCCTCCTCCCATTCTCCTGCTGCTAACCCTCCATGTGATCTCCATTTCTGTGGTTCTGTTCCTGTTCTAGCTGTTTCCTTAGTTTGCTTTTGTTTTTGTTTTAGGTGTGGTTGTTAATAATTGTGAGTTTGCTGTCATTTTACTGTACATGTTTTTTATCTTCTTCTTGGATAACTTCCTTTAACATTTCATATAATAAGGGCTTGGTGATGATGAACTCCTTGAACTTGACCTTATCTGAGAAGCACTTTATCTGCCCTTCAATTCTGAATAAAAGTTTTGCTGGATAGATCAATCTTGGATGTAGGTCCTTGCCTTTCGTGACTTGGAATACTTCTTTCCAGCCCCTTTTTGCCCATAAGGTCTCTTTTGAGAAATCAGCTGACAGTCTGATGGGAACTCCTTTGTAGGTGACTGTCTCCTTACCTCTTGCTGCTTCTAAAATTATCTCCTTTATTTTTATCCTAGCTAATGTAATTATGATGTGCCTTGGTGTGTTCCTCCTTGGGTTCACCTTCTTTGGGACTCAGCTTCCTGGAATTCCTGGAAGTCTATTTCCTTTGCCAGAATGGGGAAGTTCTCCCTTATTATTTTTAAATAAGTTTTCCACTTGTTGCTCTTCTTCTTCCCCTTCTGGTATTCCTATAATTTGGATGTTGAAATGTTTAAAGATGTCCTGGAGGTTCCTAAGCCTCTCTTCATTTTTTTGAATTCTTGTTTCTTCCTTCTTTTCTGTTTCGATGTTTCTTTCTTCCCTCTGGTCCACTCCATTGATTTGAGCCTTAATTTTCTTCCCATCACTATTGGTTCCCTGTCCATTTTCCTTTATTTCACTTGGTGTAGCCTTCATTTTTTCATCTAATTTGCAACCAAATTCAATCAATCCTGTGAGCATCCTGATCACTAGTGCTTTGAACTGTGCATCTGATAGGCTGGCTATCTCTTCGTCACTTAGTTGTATTTGTTCTGGAGCTTTGATCTGTTCTTTCATTTGGGCCATTTTTTTTCTTGTCTTGATGTGCCCATTACATATGAGGGGCAGAGTCCTAGGTGTTCACCAGGGTGGGTCAGCCCAGTTGCTGGGTTGTGACTCTATATGTGGGGGCGGGGTCAGAGAGGGAACCATGGCGCTTGCTCCCCTCTCTGTTGGATTTCAGTCCCGTCCCCCTCTTCCCACAAGCAAACTGGGCCCTTCTGGTGGGTGGGCTTGTGTGCCTTCTAGGACCCTGTGGGTCTCTCCAACGAACTCTCCTGTGAGGCTGGGAGTCTCTCCCTGCGCCTCAACCCCCACAGGTGTTTTGAACTGGTGTTTTGAGGCTTTATTTCCCAGCACTGGGACCCTGGGTTGCGCTGTCTGTCTCACTTCCCAGTTTCACCCGGTTTATCTGCACATGAAGGTAAGACCACCAGGTCAGCCAGCTGCCTTGCGAGCCTCACTGGGTCTGCCCGCTGCCACCCCACGCCTGGGGTCAGCCAGCCACTGCCTGCGCACCCATGGTCCACAAGCCACCACTTTTTTTGCTACAACTCCTCTCCACCCGGCCGCCCCACTCGGCCCCTCCTACCAGTCTGGATGAATGTGTCTATTTTAACTCCTTGGTTGTCGGACTTCCATACAGTTCAATTTTCTGTCAGTTCTGGTTGTTTTTTCTTTCTAAATTTTTGTTGTCCTTATCTTGGTTGTGTGAGGAGGCAGAGTGTGTCTACCTACACCTCCATCGTGGCTGGAAGTCTAATAGTCTCTTAACTGAATGTATCCTCTTTGTCACCATAGCTTTTTAATAAAAGCTGTGGGTGCAACATTCAGCATTTTTATAAAAGGACTTAGGATCACCAGAATTCACAGTTGAAACTCACCTGGAGAATAGGCAAATTATGGTATATCTACACAATGGAAGATAATATACCAATAAAAAAGAATGGAGCTACTAAGACGAAAACGCCATGGATAAATTTCAAGACCATTATGTTGAACAATGAAAGGCAGACTCACAAGAATACATACTGTATGGTTCCATGTCTATGAAACACTAGGAAAAACTAACCTAATCTTAGGGACAGAAAGTGGTTGGTGGTTACCTGGTCTGAAACAGCATGGTCTGAAAAAGAGGGGATTGACTAGACAACTGGGAAGGGCCACACAGGAGCACCTCCAGAACTGATGCAAAGGTTCTATGATCTGGGTCATGGTCATGGTTACGTGGCTACCTCCACGTGTCAGAACTCTTTAAACAATACACTTACAATGGGTATAGTGTGTTGTAGCAAAATCATACAATAAAGTTAATTTTAAAATAATAACTACTTACTAGTCTGTCTTCATGATGATGCTGTGTTGAAAGCATGAACAGGCCAGGTGGGCTAATCTATGGTGTACCAGGGTGGGCCCACACCTGCTCATAAGTGCTAACTGACAGATACTGAGGAACTTCTCATTCTGGCTGTTAAGCCATTGTAACTTGATCCTGGCCATGATGGGAATATTACACTACAGAACAGGACTTCGTTTATGGATTTCCCGGGAGAACTGGCGGAGCCTGCACACCACTGAGCACACAGCAGTGAAGAGATGGATGCAGAGGCTGACGGCCTGGGTTCAGGTCTGGCTCTTCCACTTTCTAGTGGTTTTCTTTATCCCTCTCTTCTTCAGTTCAGATTAAACCGACTGAATTTTAGTTGCAAAAAGATGTCATTGCCAATGTTTTACTCTGCATATATTCTTAAAGAAACGCTATTTTTCTTCAAAATCATGGAAACGGCCCTTAGAAGCAGACCTTTGAACGACCAGGCTAACAGAGCAGTCCCGGAGTGGTCGCAGGGTCTAAATGTAGAACTCGATGGTGTTCCAGGCTTTCCTCGGTGAGTCTCTATTCCACTCCTAACAAGTGACTCAACTTGAGATGATTCATCTTTTACAAAAAGACAATAATAATATGCATAATCGCATTAGCTCTGCATTTTAGAGTCCTAATTAAAAACGCCATGAACACAGGGCTCTGTGAACCTGGCTGGTCGGAGTGTGTTCACCGGAGTCAGCAGTGTGGAGCCCGCCTCATCAGGTCATACACCGCACACAGGCAGTTTCTGCCAAGAAAAGTGTCTTCATCTTGAAATATTTCATTTATTAATGTCTGCGAATGCCATGGGATTTTTTAAAATCACTTAACATTGCAACTTCACATCTCCGATGAGTAGAGTTGCACATTCAATTTCTTTAAGCAGCTGACGTGTAGTTTTATCTAAAAAAACCATTCAGCTGGTACACTTACATACCGTGTGAGGCATCACCTACTCATCACTCGTGCATCATTCATTCATTCAACAAACACGTCCTTAGCATGAACTGCATATAAGTCTTCGCGTGTGGAAAATAACCGCAGTTTCATGAACGAAGGGTAAATACATGCTAACGCTTTGTACATGTCGGCCACATTGGCATAAGGTAAGTCATCATTTTAATTGGCAAAGTGTCACTGCTCCACTTGCGGTTTGTGCTGATTATTTAACGAAGGTGTGGGGAGACTTAGTCACCTCCTTTTGGAAGATATGACACCTCCTCATTCATTTTTATGAGTTTTTAAGTTTTATAAAGTGGTGACCAACACTGTTAAACAGATATTTTCAGGGCATAATTTTTAATTATGATACTCTTAAATATTTAATTACATTTTATATTATATTTTCATGACATAAAAGTACCTTCAAGGTATGCTAAGATGTTTTCACTGGGAATGCATTTTAAACAACCTCAAGTGCTAACTCTGAATGATGGAGTAATTTTACTGTTAAATCTCCCTATCTAAAAAGTGACTGAGTAGGCTGATGAATAATAAGAAAAATTTCCTTCATTGTTTCAAAAAAGAAAACATACAATCAGCATCTAATCAAGAGATAATCCTGGAACAAAAACTGCAGAACTAGATCCAGGACTAGATACAGACTTTCGTCCTCTTCCTCCTGGGGTTACAGATAAAGCAGAAAAATGAAATCTACTTTCTCTCTCTCTTGAATCAGAGGCTGGGAGAGGGGGGTAAGGAAAGGTCCTCCAGGGGTGATGGGAAGGGGAGAGGATTTGACTCAGCTCCCCACTGGAGGGCCTTCAGCAGCAGACCTTCCTCCCCTCTGCAACACTCGGTGTTTTCACAGCTTGTTGAGCTGGGAGGAGCAGGGAGAACTGAGTGCTAACCAGTGGGAAGGTGAGCAGTGCTCTAAGGGAGAGCAGGTCTCCGCAGGGCGGAGAACCCAGAGAACATTTTAGTCATCATCATTGACGTTATCTATCACCCCCAGGGTGCAGAGGAACAGCTGCAGACAGGATTTCTGAGGAGTTAAAGGACAACGTAATATTGTGATTACCAAGATACAAAACTAACGCAGCAGGTTACACAACTATTTGCTGATTTATCCAGAGAAGAGTTTTTAGCTGCACTTTTCCAAAGTATTGACACTCTGAAAATCTAATCATTCCAAAAAAATTTGTACTCTGCATCATAAAACACTTGCTATATACCCATATATTCAAACACCTTATCATAATAACTCATCTTCGTTTAAGATGTTTATGGGTTGATTTATGTTTAGTTTGGTCAGAAAAATTACCAAATAAAAGAGGATTGTTTTAACACATTTAAAATTCAGTCAAACTGAACTTAAGCTTAACTATCTAAGTTATTCCACCATCAATGTCAGTCTAAAAATCTTTCAAGTGTAACTTTTTAACTAGGTAAACATCCACGTCTCACCCTGGCTGGTGCAGCTCAGTGGATTGAGCGCCAGCCTGCTAACCAAAGGATCACGGGTTCAATTCCCAGTCAGGGCACACACCTGGGTTGCAGGCCAGGTCCCCAGTAGGGGACACTCAAGAAGCAACCACACACTGATGTTTCTCTCCCACTTTTTCTCCTTCACTTTTATTCATTCATTCAACGAATAGTCTAAGCACATCCTGGCCACATCTGGCGCTTTGCCTCCTAAATATCTGTGATCTAATTACTTTTCTGCATTTCCGCCCCAGCACCCTGGTCCAAGCCACTGTCCATCTGGTCTCCACTTGCCCCACCCCTCCCTCCATTCCATTCACTCCAGCACAGCCGGGCAAGACTGTTTTGAAAAGACAAACCTTATCCTGCCCCTGCACTGCTTAAAACACTTCAAAGCTTCCCGTGGTCCTTGAAATAAAGACCAAAATTTAGCAAGGTCCGGCCTGACCTCTCTCTTCCATCTGTGTTTCACCAACCCTTCTGGACCGATTCAGCTTTTCTTTCATTTCATTCCTTTTTTCTTTTCTTTTCCTTTTCTCTCTTTCTCTTTTTTTCTTTTCCCCCCATTACCATTTAGCCCTCTTATACCCTCTCCTCCCTCCCCTGGCATCACCACCCTGCTGCTCACGTCCAGGAGTCCCTTTTCCTTTTGCCTCAATCTCCCCACCCCTTAGCTGTCATCCTGCTCTCTGCCTATGAGTCTGTCTCTACTTTGCTTGTTAGTTCAGTTTGTTCATCAGATTCCACATATGAGTCACATGGCAGTTCTCTTTATCTGACTGGCTTATCTCACTTAGCATATGGATGAACCTGGTTCAGCTTTTCCACAACCTGGCCCTTCCCACAGGCTTTGTTCCCTGGGCTTTGAATGTTTCCTCTCCCTCTTGGCCTAGCTAACTCCTCCTCATCAGTCACATTTGAATTCAAATGTTACCTGCCCTGAAAAGCCTCTGCCCACCTGCCCCTCCGCCCTCCTCCCCACACCACCATTATCCAAGGCAGGTTCTTCGGTTACACTTGTACACTCTCCCAGTACACAGTAGTCTTCCCTCACAGCTCTTAGTGAACTGTCAATTACGCATTTTGATTGCATGGCTATCGAACTAATGTCTGCTTCTCCATCAGCAACAGCTCTAGGTCTCTATGTGTTGCCTTCCACTGCAACCCCGCTGTCCAGCCCACCACATGGGAGGCAATCAATACTTGTTGAATATACGTGCGTGCAATTGTGTACAAGTGCCAGGCTATTCGCCCTGTAAAAGCTGGGACAAGGTAACAGAGGGCAACCACACCAGAGGCACTCGGGCATGTACCGCATGAAGAGTGGAGAGCGGTGATGCAGTTCTTCTACTGTTTTCTTGAAACAGTCATCAGATTTGTACCTATCTATCTACAAACTCTAAAATTTTCTGCCTCCCCTCTTTGGGAAGACTGAATGAACCCTTAGCTTATCAGTGCACCACAGCTATGTGGTGCCCAGCATTAGGAGGCTCTGAATACACTTAATTAAAATCTATTTGTTTTGGTTTCTTTATTTTCAAAAAAATGCACAAGTCACATGGGAAATGAATTCCACTTACCTCATTCTTCTTAAATCCTTTTTAATTAAATTTATGGGGGTGACACAGGTTAATAAAATTACATAGATTTCAAGTGTAGAATTCTTTTTTTTCATCATTTTTGTTTAAAACAAGATGTGACAACTCATTTACTGTAAGACCCAGAGAGTTGTGGTGGGAAATAGTATTTTAATTTATTATGCTTTGGTGGGTTTGCTTTTTATTGCTACCTCTTTCCATTATTTTTTTAACTTTATTTTTATTGGTGGCACTATTACAGATGTCCCCACTTCCCCTCCTTTACACTTCGGCGGGGACCCCAACCCCTTCCCTCTGGCCATCACCACACTGTTGCCTGTGTCTGTGGGTTATGCATTCACGATCTTTCACTAACCCTTTCTCCTTCCCAATCATCTGTATATTGCATTGTGTACCCACCACCCAAAGCTAAAGAAATTATGCTGTCAGGGACTAAACCACCAGTAAGTTGTTTGCATTCTACTGGGAAATTAATTGAATTCAATTCATATTTTCAGAAAACCTTCAAGACACTTGACATTCTATGGGGACAATTTTTTTTTACCAAAAATACACAAATCTTGACTTGGAAATTTTACAAGGCATATTGATGTAAACTGTATTGCTCAATGTACTACATCTGATGACTCAGTAGAAAGTGATCTTCAGTTTCAATAAGCAATCTTTTAATTTATGATGCTTTTTTTTTTTAAGGAAATTGACCTGAGGACTTTTTCCCACACATCTAAAGAATGCTGGGACTTGTTTTCATGAGACAGAGTGACTTAGTTTCTATGAGGCCTTTTTAAGGAAAACCAAATATCCGTTAATAGGCACTTAATGGAAGCAACTTCAGAATCCTCGTGTTCACCATTACAGCGCGCTTTGTACCCGGGCAACCAGCTCACTATGGACACGAAGCTGAGTTCTCCGAAAGCAAGCAATGGAAGCAGGGCTGGCTGTCAATGAAAAAACGGAGTCTGAAAGCTTCATACTCCCGGCAATCTAGGCCAAACCAGAACTTGCTCCCCCCTTAGTTGACCAAGGTGTTCCATAAAATAGACTTTTCTCTCCATCAAATTTTTATTTGCTGGGTATTGCAAAAGCAACTGTGAGCAAATATAAACATATGCAAATAAGCTTACCTTGAGGTATCAAAAGACCGGCCTACAAGAAAGAGTGCAGATGAGGTGCTACAGAAATTGGGAAGGAGAGAACATACAGGGCCGAGGCTCGGGGCCCTGAGCCACCTTTGTAGCAGAAGAAACCCGTGAGCGGCACCTCGATGATGATGCAAAAGTCTCAGTGCACAGTGTGAAATGGGGAGAACAGGAAGGAAGAGCACTGCCTGGATGCTCTCCCACAGGAGAGTGACCTTCTTCTGGGAACCCCACGTTCTCTGATCATGGTGCTCTGACCTTGATTTTCAGAAAATGAGTCGGTGCGTCTGATTCCTCTTCAAAGGCAAGGCCACGCATCACTGGCCATCCAGAAATAGATTCCCAGCACTACATGCAATGTCCAGCAGAAGGTAGGTACGCCAGATACAAGTTGGCCAGCATGGTATCTAGAAACATTCCATTCCATTTACACATTGTCAAGATAATTGAAAAATTCAGAGGAAAGGACTAGTCGAAATTCAATAAAAACTATTAATCAAGCTTCCCCATACTTTGGCACAATTTAAAATAAAACATGTGTTGATTGAATCTTTCATTTTGGCACCAATTATGTTGTCACATAGGTAATGGTTCAAGTTTATGAGTCACTCAAAATTCTATAATCTGGACCTGAGAACTGGTGCATTTTAACTACTATATTGCAGAGAGTGAGGACACAGGAGAACAGATCCGATAACACTGCAAAGGGCCCACTGGCCGACATTCACTGGAGGAAAGTCCTACTCAGAAGTGACACAACAGCAACATCCAACACTGAACAGCCCAGAAGAAAAGTCTGAATTGGCAGGAAAAGTTTGGTTATCGGGTGTGGGGGAAACTTTGCCCACAAGTCCCCTCGCCCACCACGGATGAAAATAAAACTACCAAGACATGATCTGCTTGGGGAGGAGAGGTGGTCAGTCTCTCACAGGAGAAGGAACAAGAATCCCCTTCCTCAATGGCTTTTGTTAGGTTCGTAACACACAGGGATACAGGTAAAGTTCATCAATCAGTGTCAGGCAGCAAGGATCAAACAGTACATAACATTTCAAAGAAATTTGAGGGCTTAATCTGAGTCAGTGTCTGTCAGGTAAAAGGGTTGCAAAAACTTTGGGAGACATACTCATTTCCTGCCTGGACCCTTATCATATAAATGAAAGCACTCTTAGCAAAGCAGGCTTCGCAGGACTTTAGGAACTCTTTCTTATGCCCAATCACCCTGGAACCCACTGTAGCCAGCAAAGAGATGCACTGCCTTCCCTGTCATAGGTTTTTAGGCTTAAGTGAATTAGAGCCAGGAAGTGCTTCTCCCAGACAAAAATGGGGACTCAGGCTATGTCAGAATTGCTGGGGGGTGAGGGTCCATCACTCCCTCTTTGTTGCAGCCCCCTGAGTCCTTCCTTGAGGGCCTCCCAAGTGATCATGTCTGGCTTAGGTTGCCTCCCCTCTGAGGGGTCTTACGCATTATTGACTAACCGACCAAGCTTTGGGGGCCAGAGATGGATGAAGCAGGAGCAGCGCTCCTGCCAAGGAGATAAGCTTTGTCTTCTTAGTGGCTCACAGTCCGAAGGTTGCTCGCTCAGCCTTATCCATGGGGGTTTACAGCTCCTGAAACCAGGCAGAGCGGTTCCCAACCATAGGGAAATAAAAATCCAAAGTGAATTACTTGATTTTGCAACACCTCATGTTGTAATATAGAAATGTGATTTTAATTGAAGGAGAATGATAATTATAGCTTAGGTGTCAACTAGTTGATCAGCGCCACCATCAGATATGTCTTGATGACAAGCCTTAGTCCCACACCCAGGAGAAAAGGGTGAACCCCAAAAGTAAGTAAAACAAGTTTTGATTAAAATGTGTTCGGGACATATGAGCCACTCTGAAACCAAGCCCTGAAACCAAGAAAGGGGGAATTTTATGTAACAAATGATTGCCACAGTTAAATAAATTCTTTCTTTTTAAAATATATATGAATAAATAAATAATTCCTATTAATTTAACAGGAAAACAAGAAATTGTGTGCTATATCACATCTCTGGAAGTACCAGCAATATTATGCTGGAGATTGACGCAACTAAACAGAACACTGTTAGCATGCACTCCTACAAAAAATATGTTATCTGAACTAAAGCTAAAGACAGGGAGAAAGAAAAAAGAAACTAGGTCAGTCCTACAGATTTAGAAGTGATCCAAGTAATGGTGACCTAGATAAAAGAAGAAAAAAAACCATGTCATCTCAGGAAAAATTGAATGAAATGGTGACCGCTTAGCTAAGAAACAAAAGATTTAGGAGGGCAGAGAAGCCCTCTTCCAATATCCAAAAACCTATGAGTTCTATGTGGCAAAATGCAAGTTATATTCTGTGTGGCAGATTCTAGTTTGATATAAAGACAAACTTTTTTATAATTAGAACAGCTCAAAAATAGAACATCCTGAAAGACAATGGGTTTCCCTTGACTAGGAATATTCAAGTAAACACTGGAGATATTTGATAATAGAGTTCTGCTTGGTTTTGAATACTTTTTTAAGATTTTACTTATTTATTTAGAGAGTGGGGAAGGGAGGGAGAAAGAGTGGGAGAGAAACACCAATGTGTGAGAAATACATCGATCGGTTGCCTCTTGCGCGCCCCCAGCTGGAGACCTGGCCTGCAACCCAGGCATGTGTCCTGAATGGGAATCAAACCAATGACCTTCGGGTTTGCAGACCAGTGCTCAATCCACTGAGCCACACCAGCCAGGGGAGTTTTGAATATTTTTAACAAGATAAAAGAGAACTACCATTTATGAGCGCCTACCATTGCAAACACTTTGTGTGAGTTATATAAATTGGTGGTATCGAATTCATGAACGGGATATTATTTATCATGTGAAGATACTAAGGCTCACAGAATTAGTTCAGAGGTTATCACACCCTTGCAAATTCTTGTCCTGGTTGACACCGTGACACGGAATATGTTGGTGGTCTAGATAATTTCATTCTGATTTCCATCAATTTCTCTAGTCTTGTATTACTTCTGTCACAATATCCAGGGACTTCCAGTAAAAGAGCACATTAGCTTTCCCCATGATATCAAACTCAAAAGATAAACCATCCGGTAGGCCCTTGCCAGACGAATTCCGTCATTTTGATGCCCAGAATCCCCAACAACCCATCTGCACTAGAAAGGGCAGAGAGTTCCTGCTCACACGAAGCCGCTGCAGGCCATGGGTTATGGTCTCCTGGACGAATGTCATTAGTAAGAGTTGTGCAGTCAGTCTAGGTTCAGCAAGAAAGAGTGTCATGATCAATTAGTAATGTCTGCTGTGAATACAACACAAAACAGTGGCGGCAAGAATGTTCTGTGTTCGTCTTCTCTCACACACTCGGTAGAACTAGTTCTCTCTTTCTCATTGTCATTTCTTACATGCATACAAGCGCCATGGTTTTTCGTTTACCAACCGACTGTTAAAGTAATGCTTGCTGCTGTTATTGCTAAAACCACTAATAGAAGGTGTGGAAATACAAAATGAGTCAGACAGAGGGCAGCTCACAAGACCAACTATCAATAAACGGATACTATTTTTAATGTAAATCAGAATTACTTTTAAAAACGTACTCTAATAGGTCCCTCTCAGCCTCCCCCCCCCAACCCTGCCCAGAAGCGGGACTTTCCCAGCATGCCCAGGGGACCTGCCGCCGATGGCAGACTTAAAGGAATTGCACTCACACAATACTAATAGACCGGCTAGGTCAGTCTGTTCACAACAAGGGGCACATCTTCCCAGATGTTCGAGACCTCTCTCCTAACCACTCACTTGTCCGTAGGAATCCAAAAGCTGCAGAATTTGAGCAGAGGTTAATAGGTAGAGTCGAGAGACATTTCCTCCAGATCCTACGGAGGCCAAGCGAAACGCCTCTGCCCCACACTGGGCCACTCCTTTGTGGTGGCTAGACTGTCCAAATCCAGCCCCTCTCTCCCTGAGATGAAGCCAAAGCAGCTTCCCTGACTCCCTCCTGATATTCCCTGCTGACCATACTCCTCACCCAGTCGTCGGCCCCAGGAGATGGATCATATTTTGATTTTACTGGTTCAGTTAGGAAGGCAACAAACTTCTTTCTCCCACGCTCACGGGGATACCTCACGGTCGCATCCATATTTCCAGCCATAACCACCTCTTTCAAGTATCAGAGGACAGCCCCCTAGGTTCACTGTACACAAGAATAAAGTCTACTATTTTAAAAGTCCAAGTGAGAATACTACACACCTTCCAGACTCAATGCACATTCGCCACAGCGAGTCCTCTAAAACACAGAAATTTTCCATCGTTTTTAATGATACCACATCCGTACTTTATGGTAAATCCCCACGGTGAAGTTTAAATTAGGTCATCATTCAGGGAGTGCTTCCCTCCCTCCCTGAGGCTTCCCTGATCCTTGGACCACTGCCATTTCTGACCACTCCCTCCTTCCGGGTAACTAAGTGCCGCTTCCCTGCCTGGCTCCCAGTGTGTCCTCCTTTCGTCTGTTTCCCAGACGCTCTGAGGAGCTTGCTTCTGCACCCAGCCACCTGGCGCCTCCACCCCACCCTGGCCTCCCTCCTCACATTCCCCTTCACACCCACTCCACACGCTGCTGCAGGACAGGACACAGCTGGCCTCGTTCCGTCTCCATCCTCTCCTTCCTCACGACAGATGGTCTGGCTTCTGTGCCCTAAATTGTCCAGAAGAGTCTTGCTTTCAGTTCTTTAAGGATTGTGTGCAAATATGGACATTTTTCTAGCCCTATTTCCCCTGATCTCTCTGCAGAAGTGAAAACTCAAGACCTGGAAGGACCTCTGGGAGGTTCTGGAAATTCCACCAGGTGAATCACCCATGCTTAAACCCATGCTGTGATTTCCCAAGACTTTTGCAGCTTTCAGGTCATTCCTTGTTCACTCCCTTAACTGGGTACTTACTGTCCCTCCATGTTAAGCCTGACTTTGAGGGTTTCCTCACCATTCAGTCCTAACCTCCTACCCTTCTCTCCCTTAGAAAAACTCCTTTTCTTAAGGCTTCATCTATCACCTCAATATGGATAATCCTTACCCTTAAGCTCTCTCCTAAACCCTTACATCAATTTCCATTTTAAAGGACATTACAAGTAAAGGAAAATTAAAGTTTTCCTTTAACTTGTGCCAATGGTCATATGATCCCCAAACTACAAAGACTGAGATTATGTATTGTTTTAGTTAGTAGCTTTAAGGAAGTTCACTCTCCCATACTTAATGATCTTTTCAGAACCCCAAAGAGCCAACCTGAAAGTCAGCCCACGTGCCACCTCTGCACTGTTGACTGACATCTTGGAGGCTGCTGACCGTTCCATCTTGAAACTCTCCGCTCCTTTAGCTTTCCTGAAACTTCTGTCTCCCAGTCTCTCTTTTTCTTTGAGTATTAACTTTCAAACTCTTTCGTTTCTCCTTAGAAACGAAAGTTACAGTTCTTTGAGGTTTTATACTTGGTCCTCATCTCTATCCATCTCCCCCGGGAAATCTCATCTGGTTTCGTGGTGGCTTTTTGCCAGTGACTTCCAAATCTAGGCACAGTGTCTGAATCACAGACCTACACTGCAGCTGCCTATGAATATGTCTCTGCCTAAACGCTGACGGGTGCTTCGTCCCCATCTTCCTGACCCTGAACTCATTCTCTTTCCCTCAACACCTTCTCTGCATTCCCATATTAGTTAGTGGCACTCCCCAAGTGCAAAACTGGAAACCGCCTGTCATTTAAGACGCCCTCCCTCACTACCCCATAACTAGCCAACAGTCAAATGCCACCATTTGTCTCCTACCCTCCCCTCCTGACCATCTAACGGCTACTTTCTTGAAGTTCTCATTGTCTCTTCCCCTCCCCCTGGACCCTTGCAAATCCTCCTCTCACCCTCGGCCTCCAGTTCCCCTCTTAGCCATCTAGTCCTCTGCCAACAATGTTATCTTTCTAACAATTAAGGTCATGGTCATCCCCTGCTTAGCAACCTTGAATGGTCCAACCCCTGACTATGGGACCAAGTCCAAATTCCTTATGATGGAATTAAAGATCTCTCCCCATCTGGCTTCAACCTGTTTTTCCAATCTTGTATCTCGGTACTCACTCATTTATTACGTTCACTCGTACAGACATTATATCCCCACCAAATCAAACTTTTCACAATTCCTAAAATGTGTCACGCACGTCTACACCTTCTTTACACACACTTGTCCCTCTGCCTGCAATTTCTTCCCAACCCATTTTTTAAGACACTATTCAGATGGCATCTCCCTAAATCCTCTAGAGACTGGTCTCCTCTCTCTCTCTCTCTCTCTCTCTCTCTCTCTCTCTCTTTGGTGCTTCATACGTTTCATATAAATCCTTAGTATTAAATTCTTTACCTTATTTTGTAATTATTTATGTCTTAGTCCCTACCTTCTGCCCCACAAGATATGGCTTGTTTGAAAGCAAGGACCACATCTTACTCATTTTTGCATCTTCAGAGCCCCGTAAAATTTGTGCTGCATAACATACATCCAGTGAGTAACTACTGTACAGAAAAATGGGGAAATCAAAGCGCTGGTACTGCCCCTCCCCTCCAGACTGTGGCAGGGGTGGGGTGGGGAGGCCTAGAGATGAAGGGGAACTTTCATTACCCTCTTTCGTAACTCAGCTAATCTAGTAGTCAAGGTGTATTAACTGAAGGCACATTTATTAAAAATCCTTTCTCCAATTTTTTTTTTATTATCACAGTGCCTGAAATTCCACTTAGGTAAGAGGTACATTTTTTTTTTATGTAAATAGTTTCAGTGAATACCTTTCCACCCGCCTGTATCAGTAAGTCACACCTTAGACTGAGTGAGTCTAACCAGATGGTTATCTTCCCAACACCTGTTCCCACACAGGCGGAAAAGTTGCAGAAGGGAAGGTGAAACCGGGGAAATGGAGCCCCCAGGGGAGACCAAACTAATCTGAGAGGTGGCTTTAGGGCACCGGGGGGCAACTTCAGAGCACGGGATGGTGGGGAGGGGAGAAAGCTACGGAGAGAAGAGGGCAGCAGAGCGGGGACCCCCATTCTCCAGCAGAGACTGAGGCAGGTGCTGGCTCTTCCGCTCGCCCCAGAGCTGGGGAAACACCCCTCTGTCCTGCTCACCAGGAGCAGCCCCACCTCCGCACAGGGCTGGGCTCTTCGGTGGAGAAGCTCACTTTGCATTGTTGCCTGGTAACCTCCTGCTACCTGGTAACCTGACCGGAGTCCTCCCCAGCCCCGCCCGCACTGTCCTGCCTTTCAGTAGTGAGGAGGTGAGGAAGACAGCAGTGACCAGGCTGCAGTGCCAAGGCTGGAACTGCCACGGAGGATTAGATGCCACCTGAGACTTTGTTTCTTCCTGCCTTACCTACAGTGTTAAGCAGGATTTCTGAGAGGAAAACTGGAAGGAAGAAGGCCAGAAGTTTCCATACACTGGTTTTCTTGTATCCAGAGATGTTTTCTGTCCTGTGAAACCCGTATCGACACACCTTGAAGAAACTGAAGCCAAGGGCAGTTGTTCATAAGGATGCCCCACTGGTGCCAAATGCATGACTTGAGCTGTGGCTTCTGCACACCAGCCCTCCCGAGCACCCCGTTCCTACCTCCCAAAGCACCCCCGTTCCTACCTCCCAAAGTCCTGTTCTCCCGCCTTCCTTTGATTCTAGAAGCCATTGATATTCTTCCAGTAAATTTGTTTACTTAAAGCAAGGGGTCTGTTTCTGACTGCCTAACTAGCTACCCTGTGGAAGCTGCCTGGACCTTCCAGAAACAGCTGCTCAACTCCATCCTTCATCTCCCCACCCTCCATACACCCTCCACCACTCCACACTGACAGATGCCCGCTCTGCACCTAGCTCTGAGTGTCACCCTGCCCTCAAAGATCCTACACTTTAATAAACATTCATCAACCTTTATTTCATGGCAATGCAATTATTCGTTTTCCTGTTTACTCTTGGAGAGTAAGGACTTTACACAAGCCTGCCATACAATACAGCTTGAGCAGGAAATGACTGGCACATTCAAATTAGAAAAAAATCAAGGAGAGTTTAATAAAAGGACTATGTACGAAGAGGGGGCACAGTGTAGGGAACCACCAGGTAGCTGTTATTACCCCCATGCCCAGAGAGACATAGAAAGGTGACTAAGAAAGGGACAGTCACATAGAGGGCCAGAGTAAGGGGAGCTGTGGCTTTTAATGAAAGACCACAGCCAATTTGGAGAGCAGGTGGGAGTGGGGGTTGGGGGCGGAATCAACACCCCAACATCCTTCCCCTCCCTCCAATCTCCCAATTGGATCCCCACTGAGCAAACATAATGAAAGCCAGAGGGCAAGGTTATCCTCCCAGAGCAGAAAGCAGAGTGGAGAAAGGCAGAAAGTGGATCCAGAGGGGCAAAGGGCTTGGTAGGGTCAGCATGCAGCACAGGTGTGTTGAATTAGATTACTATGACATGCAAGTATGTGGAGAACGGATTTCCAGTTTCTCCTTTCTCATTTCATTAGCTGTCAAGGAGCTATATTAGTGTCTTCACTGACAGCTCTCCTGATTCAGGCAGAGTTTTATACATGTCATTGAAAAAAACAACTGTCCTGAATCTTACTATAATCAGTGCAGACACTAATCATCAGTGACTCTGATGAAAGCTGAGACTCTGCTCTGTTCCCATGCACGTTGACCCCGCCCACCCCGTCCCCCTAAGAAATGAGTCTTCGGAGGCATGGAAGGCCAACACAGAAGAGGCCGAGCAACCCCCACGCCGTGGGGATGGCGTGCAGTTGGCTGAGGTGGTAATCACAGCACCAGCGAGTGGGGCGGCACAGAGCTTCCACCTGGCAGGCATTTTGGATTCTTAGAATAGACTGGCAGATAAAAAAAAAAGGAGAATTGGCAGAGAAAGCATCCGAAGAAGAAGCAACTTCTGACATTCAGAGCAGGCTCCAAGGGCAGAACTCTGAGAACGGTGCCTGGGAGCAGGAAGGTATCTGCGTGAACAGTAAAGAATAAGAAAACTTGTAACCCTGGCCTGGTCGTTCAGTTGATTAGAGCGTCGTCCAGTGTGCCAAGGCTACATGTTCAGTCCCCAGTCAGGGCACATACAGGAAGCAACTAATGAATGCATAAGTAAATGGAACAACAAATCAATGTTTCAATGTTTCTCTCCCTCCCTCCCTCCCTCTCAAGTCAATACATGAAAAGGAAGAAAACCTGTGCCTTCTCTTTGGGCTTCCCCCACATATGCATTCTAAAAAAATTAAATCAGGTTTTTGCTTAAGAATGCTCTTGTAAGTGGGCAACTGGATTTCAATGGGCTTCTCCCTAAAATAACCCCTCTTCTCCTTACCCCAAACTGAAATTTCTATCACAAGGAACAATCTTTCACTTCATAACTGAATAAGAAAGTCAAAATGCAAGTATTTGGGTGCCTGGAACAACATACATTAAATAAGGCTATATTTTTATTAGCATAAATGAACAATATCATATCTGTTCCTGAGACAGAAAAAAAGGGGTTAAAATATTAAAAAAGTCCATGGCTTCATATGAAGGGCGGAAAGAGATTTCAACCTAAAAAAGTAAGCATAAAGAAAAAAGAGATTGGAAATGCCTATGAAATCTACTGAAACTGGAATTTCAGATAAGCAATGAATAATATGTTAGTACAAATATCCCCCAAATATTGCACAGGACATACTAAAAGAGTACTGTTCATCTGAAACTCAAATTTACTTGGGGATTGTATTTTTATTTGCTAAGTCTAATAACACTATTTTGCAATCTCCTAGAAATGTTTTAAAACCTTTACAATGATTCCTAAAATCAACATTTCCAGTTTCAGCTTTTTAAATCTTTTTAAATTATCATATTCCAGATGCAAAAACAAAGGAACCTGTGACACTTTATTTTAGATCAGGAAATGACAGGTGACAATGATAAGGTACCTCATACTGAAGTTAATGTAGAAATCAAGGTGGCCAGGAGCGGGACTCACTCCCCAGATGAGGGGGTGATATAAGATTTTGGCAGAACGAAGCCACGGAACAGCTGAGGCCTAATTTAATGAAAAGATAAACCTATCGCTACCAAAAAAAATCCAATGTTAAGCAGAACTTATGAAAGTTGGTACACAGTGCTTTCATCTTTACTTCACTCTAATATTTCCACATAAAGAACTGAATGAGCAACCACCAGCTTCTGCTGACAAGTACCAATAGGAGTGAAACACGGAGCTGCGGCAGGTACTGGAATTGAAGCTTCGGGCCCCGCGACCTCTGGCAGGAGGCAGCAACGTGTTGTTCTGAAAGTCCAAATGACTATCCACATACGACAGTGACACGTCTGGTCACAAATTCCCCAACTTCACATGTCCACAGAATAATTTCTGCACTGCTACAATTAAAACCAAGTGCACTTAAGGTCGAACAGTGTAGAGGAACAAGTCCTGGTGTAAAGAAACCACTGGAGAACGAGATTGAAAAGTCCCGTAAAGTAATTAATGGAAAATCTGGGTCAGTGATAAAATAAATAACCCACCGAAGGCCTGACCTTCTGTTGCTCCGTCCTCACACTGACTGTGTCCACTCACTCAAACCTAGACGAGCAGGCCGAGCAGCGCCTGCCACAAAATAACTTACCACCGTGACTGACCCGTCCCTAACCTGGTCAAATCCACCACAAAACACCGCCACATAACAGAGTGTTTGCAGACCATCTTTGAAAACATTTTAAAATCAGGTACGCTTACCTTAAAAATTCCACTTAATTCATTTACAGTAGGAAATGGAAGCTTATCCTAAAATCGACCTGCTATAATTAAAAGGTTCCATCCTCCCCCCTGGAATGTCTGGGACTGTCTGGGAAACCACAAACCAAACATCGGCAGTGAGAAGCAGTGGTTAAGAGTGTGGGATCCAGGGAAGACAGACCTGGTTTCAATTTCGGCTCCGCTGTTAATTTATTAGCTGTATTGCTCCGTACACGATATATAACCACTTTAAGCTTCAGTTTCCTCCTTTGTAAAAACGGTCTAACAATAGTATCTACCTTATAGGTTTGTTCAGTGAGTTGCATGAGAAAATGTACATATAGCCCTTAATCTGGGACCTGACCCAAAGTTGTTATTCTTAATATTCTACTCAGAGCAACTTGATGGCTGTGTGACGGATGTCTCAGCAACTATCCCAGTATAGGCTGTGGGGGCCTCACCCTTGAGATAGTTAATTTAAAGAAAGAAAAAGCAATGCTACTAGATTAGATTGTAGCATTTATATTCTAGATGTTAAGAAAAAAAACCAGACAACATTTCATACTTCTGTAAATATCCACAACATTTCTAGCTTTAGGACTACAAATTTCTAACCTTAGCATCCCATTTTAACTAAAATGATCAGTATGGAAAATATTTTTAAGAGACACCAAAATGTTTGATAGCTTTTGAATTATATGGAAAATGAAAAATGCCAAGCACCAGAACCCTAGCTAATGTCATAGTTTACTGTGGAATTAATTAGGATATAAACCATGTGTTCAAGACTCAGAGTATAAACCTGATAAAAAGCAGTTAATCTCCATAATGGGTGTTAGCTCCCTCTGGAAAAGCCAGCATTTTAAAAGGATTAGCACTGCAGTTACGTAAGGTGGCTAATTGATCTGATTAGTTATTTTAAGGACTAATCTGGAGTTGAACAAGCCTGCCAAAGAGTTAGGAAATTCCAGAAGCCCAAGGCCAGAGTCTGGGCTGGGCAAAGATGAGACCCAGAAGTCAGACCTCTTCAGGAGCAGGGACTCTTGACCCATTCCCGCTCTTTTCAAGTTGGTCTGTTTATTTTTATTGCAAATGCAACGATACTAGAAAAGGTTTGTCCAGTCTGAGAAAGAAAATTAAATGTTCTCGTTAATTTTCTAAGTTACAAGACTAGAAAATACAATTCTGGGTCATAGTTTCTTATTACGTTAAAGCAAAAGCTCTGACGACAAACAGGTCTGTGTTTAAACCCCACGTGAGCCCCTTTATTGAATAACGTCGGGCCCCTTTTTAGTTAAAATAAAAGCCTTTGTACTTGCTGTCAGGATGTGATGAGACAGAAACGGCCCTGGAACAGAGAGAAGTCGCAATAACCTCCACGAGCTCTAATTATCGGAGAACTGCCATTGCAAACCTTACTTACAGGTCGATGTAATGGGTTTAAGGAATCACAAGTTCTTTGGGCATTGCTGTCGGCCTTGGGGAAGGAGGCCACAAAACAGTCATGATAATTGTCCCCACTGTCCCCGTGTGTTACAGTGACATAGCTATTTAAACCTACTCTGTATCATTCCTACCACCCCCCAAAAAAGGTGACAATACAAACAGCTGTTCTCGATTTGTTGCGGCACAGATACAACAAAGCATTTAAGTATTTTTAAAATCTCTGAGCAATAAGATTAATTGATTAACTTCAAGAGACAATGATTCTTTCGAATTTAAGCACAGTACCTATATTCACGGAGGTCACCAGAGTGGCGGGACCGCTGCTTTCATCACAGTCTTCAACCCCTGTGCGTGATTCCCGTTTGTAACCCCAGATTCTCTCTGTTCTTCTTTGATCTGCCCAGACTCCCTAAGTAAATTGACAAAGTTATTTTCTCTCATTAGCAGCCATCTTGGAGATGTCAGTTTTGACAGACAGACAGCCACAGGTGGACCTGAAGTAGTTTGCATGGCTTTATGAATGGGGGGGGGGGGAACACAGCCGCTAAAGTTTTGATTGGAGTCTGTAGCGGCTGGCTGGTTGGTTAATTTGGTACTATCAGCTCTACTACTTATTTTTAAAGATTTTATTTATTCACTTTTTAGAGAGAAGGGAAGGGAGGGAGAGAAACATCGACATATGAGAGATACGTCAATTGCCTCTTGCACACCCCCAACTGGGGACCCAGCCAGCAACCCAGGCCTGTGACCAGCAAACAAAGACAAAGAAAAGAAAGTGGGAAAAGGTGACAGGAAAGCATTCAGAGAACAGTAAGTATCTACCAGGCACAGCAGCAGTCTAAGTCACCTGCCCTGACTGGTGGGGCTCAGTCGGCTGGGTGTCATCCCAGTCAGGGCGCATGCGTAGGTTGGGGGGTTCGGTCCCTGGTTGGGGCATGTCTGAGAGGCAACCAATCCAATATTTCCCTCCTCTTCTTTATTCCTCCCTCCCCCTCTCTCTAAAAATAAATAAATAAATACTGATTTTTAAAAGAGTGCAAGTCACCCTCCCTTCTCTACAGGAACTTAAGTTCCCTCACTAGGAACAGGAATAATACGGCACATTGTAAAGTACCAGGCTGCACACAGGAAGTGAAAGGAACGCGACGGCCAGACGAGGCTGCTGGCGAGAAAGCCCATGAAGGAGGTGACGGCGCTTAAGCCGGAGCTGGAGCCGATGCGGAATGATGTGAATGCGCAGCCAAGTGGGAGCAGGCTGCTCCAAACCAGGAGCAACCAGGGCCTTAAAATAGGATAAATCATAGTGTTTTAGCCACGGTATAAAAGAAAGGTTTGCTCCTAATTAAAGAATTTTTATGGGAAATGCTAACATTTTTCCACTGGATAGTAATTATTATTATTACTATTCATGTTTTAATATTCACTATTATTATTATCCCCCTTTTCCAGGGCAGTAAAGTGAGGCCCAGAACGGCTGTGAGCCTTGCCCAAGGCCACAGAAGTCCTTTGCGGGGAGAGCCCAGCACCCCCCCACCACCACTGCCCTGCAGGGGCAGGAGGCGGGGCAGGGCAAGGTCACTGAGACGATTTGGCACAGCCACAAGAGACATCCACTGCGTGTGTTGGTGAGGTGGTAACAATGCGTTTTCAGGAACATCAGTCTTGCACCAGCGAATGGAAAAGACTCCGAGTGACAAGGAGGCAGGGAGCCAAGATCCCCGCTTCAGAAGCTGGTGAGTAACCCCAGGAGAGAGCAGGTAAAGCGTGGAGGGGCAGTTGAAGAGGGACGAGACAAAAGACACAAATACATCAGATACAGTGAAAGAGACAGTGACAAAGCTGGTGACTTGGTGGGCGTAGGAGCCACACGAGAGGACACAGTGAAGAGGGAAAGCCAGCGTCAGTCAGAGTGAAACAGGCGGCTCGGTCTGTCACCAACTCATCCGCCCCGCTCTCCTCCCCACGAGCCATTTCCGCCTCCCGATCTTTCCCTTTCGTTCGTTCAGGGTTTGCTGCCTACTGTGGGCTAGACAGTGGGCCGGTCTCCGAGACACGGATCACAGTGATAGTAGTAAGATTAACAAAAGACACTTATTAAACATGTATTCTACATATGCCAGGCACTGTTCCAAAGGCTGTATATTTACTAGCACATGTAACTATAGGAAGGAAAAATTATTACCCCTACTTTAGAGATGACATGAAGCCACCCAGCAGTGGCGGGGCCCGGACTGCTGCCCAAGCCACCTGAGTCCAGAGCCCAGCCACCGAAGCACCCTGCCACCCCACACCGAAACGCCTTCGTGCCATGGCTGTGTCTTTGCGGCTCCCATCAGTGCATCGTCAGAAGTTTTAGAAAAATTATGTAACAAGGGAGTGCCATCTGATTTTAAAGCCTTCCACTGTATAAGGCTGCCAATGAGAAGCTAGGGGCCTTATCTTAGCTGTTCTGATTACTCAGCTCCCTGCAAGGGGGCTGGATACTAAATCCACCTGACAGTTCTACAACTCTCCACTTGGCTTCTGCTCCCTGGGTGGTGATCAGAAAGGCGCAGCCAGCAATTCACACCGAGTCACACAACATTCAAGTACGAAATGTCTAATGCTCAAACTTTATTTGATAAACAATAGAAAATGCTAAACATTCAGCTTATCTACCTTGTCATCTCGAGACATAACCTGCACTGCCAGACTCATCTTTCTGCAACTTCCTAAATTATTCATGACGCCTCGGTTACTCAATCAGAGAAAAGAAAATTGCAAGTAGAATTTTCAACTAAAAACTTTAAAAGAGAACTTTACTAGAAGCAAAGTAAGGATGAAATTGGAACAATCCAAATCCCAACAGCAAGGCAAGCGAAGCTGGTAAGAAGGTTGACTCAATGACACGCTTCAAGAGCCCCAGCCGAATTAACCGCATGGGGATAGCACTGACACCCATCCTAACCAGGACCCAGGATCCAGAAGCAGTCGAAGAAGAAATGAGACAGAATGGAGCACATGTCACAAGCAAAGCCATCAGTTCCGATATTGAACACCTCGTGAACTGCCCCGCCATGCTCTACTAAACCTGCCCTTGAAAGGATGCCAATGGTTTGTACTTGACAAACCAACAGTCTTCCTTCAGCCCCCCTTCCCCTTGACCAGTCCCTCCAGAGTCCAGCCCGCCACACCTGGGTTCTCTCCTCCCTCAGCTTCCCTATTTCTTCCCCCTTGCCCCAGTCCTAGTGCTCGACTCAGTATTACTCTCCACCTCTTCTTCCCAGCTCCTGATGAGACTGTCCTCAAAGTTCAGGCTTGGCTCTCCCGTTCATTTCTTTTTAAATTCCTTCCCTTAGGGACCCTCGCTATCCTGAAGTCTGCTCTAATCTCTCTCCTGAACTATACAATGCTATGACTCTAACTGCTGAAAGACATTTTTATTTTTACAAGAATAGCCTGCTACTAGTACTTCAAATTCAGATCTGAAACCAAATTCACCTTCTCCTCCAAACTTGACTTCATTATTCTTTCAATTGTGCCCACACGCACACACGCACACACACGCACGCACGCACACACCACAACCACAGATGGTTGGAGCTCCCCTCTGCACCCCCTCAACACCTTGTCCACACCTCAAAAAGCCCAGATTACCCTATCATAATCTCTGGCCCGTGGGTATGTTTGTTTGCCTCTTCAAGTACAACAGATCATGAAACTCCTTGAGGAACAGGAATTGCACTTAGTTGCCTATGTAGTCCCAAGAACTGTTGAAGGTGCATAATATAATCTTAAAAAGAGAGCAATGAACATGGACCATCCATCCCAGCCAAACTGGTCCATCTGGTGTCCACATGATTGGCATTTTCACGGATCCCACTTCCAAGAACAGTCCTGCCTCATTCAGAAAAACCCTACCCATCCTTCACAAGAGTCAGCCTAAATTTCACCTGCTTCACGGAACTCTGTCAGGTGACCCATTCCGAGACTCCTCACTCATCAGTCTTACAGTGGTAGTTCAGTGTCAGGAACCAGTACCGCCTTTGAAGCTACACAGGCCTGATTCCAAACCAGACTCCAGCATAAACTAGCCGTGCCCCTATGGGCAAATTCCTGAAGTTTTTTAAAGCTATAAAATGAGGTCAGTAATACCTATCATAGAGGATTTGGGAGAGCGGTAAAGGAGAGTAAACCATCTAAAACACAGTAGATGTTCAGAAAGTGTTAAATCCTCCCCCACCCCACCCCCCGCCCACTTCATTTGTCACTGTCATGGCACCCAAGTTGACAACGCATGTCATCTCTCCTCAGGTCACAACAACTCGTACCATCCTTAAGAGCAGGAGCTGAGTCTTAGACATTTTTCTGTCTGCTCAGCACCCACCTGTCTATGGGTCTCACACGGAAACATAATAAAAATTGAGAGTAACAAAATTACAGTCACAATGGATTACGGCACTCAAGTGTACGTTGTGCCAGGATTGGAACTGCCAGGCATAAACATTCACCCCACTGAGCTGAATTACTGTGTGGCACCTCCACTTCCACTCATGGCAAAGGCTGATTTCAACAAACGACGGTGCAAATAAAGACAAATTAATCTGTAGAGTGTACAAATAAGTAATCTTTGATAACATTAAAGATGGCTTAAATTAAATGTTACAATCGGTTCTTAGAAGAATCTATACATGATTTTTGTTCCCATGTGCTGTTATACAATGGTTTCCTTTCATATATTCTTCAGTTTTAATATAATCGTGACAGATCTCTCCACACCACTTGTCAACTCACTGAAACGAGATTGAGATTTTTATATTTTCCCACCAGGGGAAAGGAATTAAAGGCTAATACCAAAAAAAAAAAAAAAAAAAAAACTGGTAAGTTCAAGATTCAAAACTTGTGATAATTACAGGGAAAAATCTTTCAAAAACTCGAAGTAAAATGCTTTCTGTCCAAATTGCTCTCATTAATACCGAGCCTCCAACATCCTCCGTGAACTTACTGGAGTGTTTTTTCTCCCCGTCCTGACTTATCACGGCTTCCCTGGAGCGCGGACTATCTCCGTCACGGATCGGTTCCCACGGCCGGGTTTCGTTCTTTCCTCTCACGCCTGCCCCACTTGCGTGCGGGAACAGGTCAGAGGAGCTGCAATTTGTTGGGTAGGAACCTCCGCTCTGACGATCAACACCTCATTCCACTGCCAACCACGGTCCCTTTCTCCGCAGAAACTATCTCTGGAGCTTTCATAAACTGGAATGTGCAGCTATAAATTTAATTTGTAAAAGCAATTAGAAATAGAAGAGCGTGTGCCAAATACCATCCTTTCAAAATTGTCATGCTTCCAAGCTCGCTGTGTTGTGTTGTGCTGTGTTGTGTGGTGTTGTGCTGTGTTGTTTTCCCATGTGGAGAAGGTCGCGGTAAGGAATAGAGGCATCAGTTCTATCAGATCCATCCACTAGAGCACAGCACGCGAACACACACACACACACACACACACACACACACACACACAGAGGGATAATAGGAAAGAGCCAAAAGCCAGGCATCGGAAGACCAGGTTTCTAATCTCAGTCCAACCACCTATTACAGATCTTTGGGCAAAATCATAACCTCTCTCAGCTTCAACTTCCTTGTCCATGAACTAGAAATAATAACCACCATCCCTATCACAGCAGCTTCTTTCAGAGATTATAAAAACACAGCATCACAAATAGCACTGTATAATTACACAGTGTGTGTGAATGCATATATATATATACATAGCAATGTCATTGTCTATGGATAAATATAAAATAACTTTATACCATGTGTTAAAGTCCCAATTAAATACTTCACGAGACAAATTGTTATACCAAATTCTACACACAGTATACCAATAGAATTTTTTTTTTTTTGAGAAATAGAATCTAGCTTGGAAACGTGTTCAGTCTAGTTCATAATCTTTGGAGTGAGTATCATTCTCTAATCTACATAATATTCTTGTAAGCAAATTTTTTACTGACAATCATAACATATCTCAATTTTCCCTTTCAATCAATCAAACAGTATAAGAAAGTATTGGAGGATAGTTCTTCATATCTTGTGCTAAGAATGTCTACCTTATGGTCTTAACAGTTAAAAAGGATAATTTCATGGTTTTAGTTTTTTGATGTTAAAAAGAGCAACACCATTCAATTAAAAAATTCCTAAATCATTATTCACTTCCAATTTCCTAGGTAAAATATTGATGTTTTCATTAACCCAAATAAAAGATTCCCTATGTACACACACACATATTTCCTATTTCCTCCATTGTGCTTTTATGGTTTTAACTTTTTATATGTGGCAACTTTTAAATACTAGTAAAATTGTTTAGCATAGGTGTTTTATTTTCCTTTTAGTTGCTTACAGTTTTCTACAAGATCTCTTAAATTATAGCATGATTCTGGCAGGCTTTATGCTATTTGTTGTTCCAATTAATTAAAACTGTTTAAAACATGAGTTTTAAAAACTGCATACTACCATAATTTTGCAGTTAAAATTCTTTTTCCAAACTTTGCAAACACTCTATACAACCTAAATTAGTGGTGAGATCAAACTGGATTTTAACAGTTGCTCAATGTCCTTCAAAAGGTTAAAAAGCATGTTTATCTGATCTACACCCATTTTCAGTTTCAACACAGCACACCTCTCGTTTGTTCTCAAGACAACTTTAAAACCATACCTATTGGGATTGGTTATTAACTGAAGATAATTTATGCAATCATGAGCCAAAGATGCTAAACTGGCAAAATGAAAACTATGCAAGTAAGCAAACTCTACCACATGTGGGCCACACCTTCTCCGTATATAAAGGCTTTGTCACTGTCCTTGGTAGCAGCAGGCACTCCCTGGGCTAAGCAGCATCACCATGTCTGTTCGATACAGCTCAAGCAAACAGTACTCTTCCTCTCGCAGTGGAGGAGGGGGTGGAGGCGGAGGGGGTGGAGGCGGATCCCTCAGAGTCTCGAGCAGCAGAAGCTCCCATGGTGGAGGGTACAGCTCAGGGGGTGGTTTCAGTGGTGGCTCTTTTAGCCGTGGGAGCTCTGGTGGAGGCTTTCTGTGCTCATCAGGTGGCTATGGAGGAGGAGGAGGAGGAGGTGGAGGACTAGGAGGTGGTTTTGGTGGAGGTAGCTTTGGTGGAAGCTATGGAAGCAGCAGCTTTGGTGGGGGCTATGGAGGAGGTGGTTTTGGAGGAGGCGGTTATGGAGGGGCCAGCTTTGGAGGTGGGGGCTTCGGCGGAGGCAGCTTTGGAGGCTTTGGTGGTGGTGGTGGTGGATTCGGAGGAGATGGTGGCCTTCTCTCTGGAAATGAAAAAGTAACCATGCAAAACCTGAACGACCGCCTGGCCTCCTACTTGGACAAAGTCCGGGCTCTTGAAGATTCGAACTACGAGCTAGAAGGCAAAATCAAGGAGTGGTACGAAAAGAATGGCAACGCAACCCAGCGCCAGCCTCGCAACTATGACAAATACTACCAGACTATTGAAGACCTTAAAAATCAGGTAAGGGGCATCTTAAAGTCCAACTTGAAGTCTATTTTTCAACCATGTATTCCAGATCAATCAATTTAAAATTAACCATGACATAGCCATTTACTATGTTTGCCTGTGTTACTTTCTCGAATCCAAAAATAATCCAGTCTCATCCAAAGTAAATATTTGTGATGGTATAGTCATTTCAATCTTCATCTGATGCATGTGTTAAGTGTCTTATAGGATGGTGGACTATTGAAAATTGTGTTGGTTTTAATTAGTGTATAATGAGTCCATAATTAAAATACACTAGATCATTTACAAATAGAAAAACTGAAAGAATTGTTAAATGAGTCAGAACAAAATACTTTTCAGATTGATAACCAAAAAAGCACTCATTACCAAAAATGCAAGAAACATTGATGCTCCAGTATGAAATGAGGTATCGCTGGCCTCTAGGGATTTGTGAATTGTACCTACTGTGTGCCAGCTTATGTGTGTATTCATTTAGAGTAAATATTTATAACACATCAAACCAAATAAGGTATGCGTTAGTCAAAACTTGGCTGACCTACATGAAAATCACCTAGTATAAGAGCAGGGCATGCATGCAGGGACACAAGCTATATAATTCCAGTTAGTTTTCAGAAAGGAATGAAGTAGAAATAGAAGAGTATAAACCCTTCAAGAGAACAAATGATCCCATTTAAGTGTACAGGTAAGCCTGCAATATTTCACATTTAAAATAAAAAATTTCCCCCAAATTGTGTAAGAGAATGACATAAAAGTGCAGTTCACCTATTCCAGTATAAAAGCCATATTTATATCTGATTTCTTTACCTCTTCCTGCAGATCCTGAATCTAACAACTGACAATGCCAATGTCCTGCTTCAGATCGACAACGCCAGGCTGGCCGCTGATGACTTCAGGCTGAAGTAAGCTAAGTCAATGGGCACAACATGGTCACAACAAATACATGAGTTGTTTTTAACAATGACTTTGGATGTCCACAACAGCAATTACAGTTTTCTGAATTCATTTAAAATGAAACAGTACTGGAGCTGTCAGAACAATTTTCCATTTCAATATACCTTTCTGGGCAATGTTAAAAGAAGAAAATGCATTTTAAAGTAACTGCCAAGCTTCTGTGCATTAAACCACTAATAGCCCTTTGTGAATTAATATTTGATAAATGTTGCCATGATATAAAGTCAACTTATATTTGCTTTTTAAATAGTCTCCGCCTTCATCTGGTGCACCTCCCTTAAAGGTTACAGCCAGTAACTGCACCATGCTTGTTTCAGGTACGAGAATGAGGTGGCCCTGCGCCAGAGCGTGGACGCCGACATCAACGGCCTGCGCAGGGTGCTGGACGAGCTGACCCTGACCAAGGCCGACCTGGAGATGCAGATCGAGAGTCTGACTGAAGAGCTGGCCTACCTGAAGAAGAATCATGACGAGGTGATGCAAAAAAGTTAACATGTACTTTCCCCAGCCCAAACACTGCTCATTTTGGTCACAGAGCAGTCACTGATTTTCTCTGTTCCTCAAACAGGAAATGAAAGACCTTCAAAATGTGTCCACTGGCGATGTGAATGTGGAAATGAATGCTGCCCCAGGTGTTGATCTGACCAAGCTTCTGAATAACATGAGAAACCAGTATGAACAACTTGCTGAACAAAACCGCAAAGACGCTGAAGCCTGGTTCAATGAAAAGGTGAGCCACCTTCCATCAGGTGCGGCCAATGAAGATTCCGTTATCGTTGCAGAGTTTTCTCACCTTCCCCTTTTTTTCTAATACTCTAGAGCAAGGAACTGACTACAGAAATCGACAGTAACATTGAACAAATATCCAGCCAGAAAAATGAGATTACTGAATTGAGACGCAATGTTCAAGGTCTGGAGATCGAACTACAGTCCCAACTAGCCCTGGTACGTTCATAACTCTCTCACACAAAGTTTCGTGCTCAAGTAAGAATACGCAACAACAGAAAATGCAGTTAGGGTAAGAAAGCAGAACTAAAATCGGAGCTCTTTGTTAATGGGGAAAAAAGCATTATTGGCATTGATCCAAAAGTGCTGAAACTGAACTTTGTTATTAAGTGTAAAACACAAATTCTACTTTCTTTATGCTTCTATATGATGTCTTAAATCGCTAAGATTCACTGATCTCAGTCGAGCTAAAGGCTCGTTAAGCCACAATGTATTCTTTCCTCTTTTCAGAAACAATCCCTGGAAGCCTCCTTGGCAGAAACGGAAGGTCGCTACTGTGCTCAGCTCTCCCAGATCCAGGGCCAGATCTCCTCTCTGGAGGAACAACTGCAACAGATCCGAGGTGAAACCGAATGCCAGAACTCTGAATACCAACAACTCCTGGATATTAAGATTCGCCTGGAGACTGAAATTCAAACCTATCGCAGCCTGCTAGAAGGAGAAGGAGGGTAAATTATGCACTTTTTAAAAAATTATCTTAACTGATTTTATTCAATATTCCAAATCACAAGGCTCTCCCATGACCGAGGGAAGTGCCAGAGACTGGGAGAAATGGGAGCAAAGGGGGGAAGCAGAGAACAGAAAAAGACGTATGCGACCAGCCTCAGTGTCTCACGAACCTGATTCCTAGGGCTGTTTGTATATAAAGTTGTTTTTAATGAATGAGTTTTCAAATACATACTTGGCAGGGGTGTCCCCCCTGAAAACGCATTATTTTTCTAAAGAAACAATAAGCGGGAAAGCAACGCTCCAACTCCCAGCTTACAGTTAACTCAAAGTCACGTCTACTCCCTGTAGTTCCGGCGGCGGTCCCTACCGCGGCGGGCGCGGCGGCGGAAGTTCCGGCGGCGGCTACGGTGGCGGTTCCGGCGGCGGTGGCGGCTACGGCGGCGGCGGTTCCGGCGGCGGAGGCGGCGGCTACGGCGGCAGCAGTTCCAGCGGCCTCGGCGGCAGCGGCGGCAGCGGCGGCTACGGCGGCGGCAGTTCCGGCGGCGGCGGCTACGGCGGCGGTTCTGGCGGCGGTTCTGGCGGCGGTGGCGGCGGCTACGGCGGCGGAAGCTCCGGCGGCGGCCACAAGTCCGGTTCCGGGTCCACCGGCGAGTCCTCAACTAAGGGACCAAGGTCAGCAGAAACTAGCTGGGGTAATTAGAATTAGTTTTAACTTTCTAAAAAATTAAAACTTTAGGGTTCCCACGTGCATTTTTAAAAAATAAGTTATACTGAAGGGCAAGTGGCATGATCTAAAATGCTGTATTTTAAACATGGCTGGGGGGGGGGGTTAAGCAACGTTAAAAAGTTAAATTTTCTTTTTCAACTTAGTGTATTTTTCTTGTACAAATTTTGCTTGTTAATTAGTGGGGACCCCCACAAGTTGCTTAATCTAAAGTCTTTTTTGTGTGTGATTCACATACAGATACTAGTAAAGCCAGAGTGATCAAGACAATTATTGAAGAAGTGGCACCTGATGGTAGAGTCCTTTCATCTGTGGTTGAGTCGGAAACCAAGAAACACTACTATTGAGCCACATCAAGGGGAAAGGCCATGTTGTACAGATGCCCGAAAAACAAGGTCTCCAAGAAAACACTCTGGTCTTAATGGTCTCTGGCAATAGGTTCCCTCTTTGAAAATAAGGTGTCTAAAAGGTGTTTTGTGGTTTCTGTATTTCTTCTTTTCACTTTACCAGAAAGTGTTCTTTAATGGGGGAAAAAAAAAGAGAAATTTCTGTTCTCATTTACTAATGAATCAATAAACTTTCTTACTGATGCAAACTATCTTATTTGGTCAGAACTGTCTTTATTTAAATTAGATCTTTTAACTTGAAACATTAATAAACTGTAGCATTTGAAGATGGGTTTTTACAGACATTCCGAAGAGAGAATTATTGTCGTTATGATTTGTCTGAATACACTGTTTAATCTTTTGGGTGTGTTGGACAAGTACCTGCAATCTCACTGAGTAAAAAGTCCCTAAGTCACCAGCCTTATCCTTTCTTAAAGACACACAATATGTAGAAAGCTCTGTCTTTCAAATAATTTCAAGCCTGGAAATTCTGAAATATCTCAACTAAGACCCCCCAAATAAAGTTAATTAGAAAATTCACATTTTCCGATTACTTGACTTCTCCCATTTACCTGCCCATATTTCCTTCCCGTTACTATGTTACTTCTGCCCATTTGCTATACAGCTTAAGAGAGATTTTCCAGTGTTTTCTAGCACAGTGAAATCATGTCAAACAAAATCATATGGTGTCCCTCAGATGAATGGGAGAAGCACTGGCAAGCCCTGGTGATGCCAGTTTAACCAAAGGGACATCTCTAGGTTTTAGCGTTTGCAACCATGCCCAGTGATCAGTACTAAAAATCTGGTACTGGTAGGGTCAGTCCCATCTCCACCTCCTTCAGTGGTAAGAACCCAAATGAAACTACTTTATACTCTGCTAGTATATGGGGTAGGTAAGGGCTGGAGTTACTCTCTGCCCCTAAGACTACTGTATGTTCCCTGATGTGCCCTGTGTCTACCAAGTAGCATTCTTCAACAGCCTGATTTGAGCTCCAGTTTTCCCAAGGACCTGAGCCCTAGTCCCCAAGCCATTTGCTTGGAACTCCTGCTAGGTTAAACCCTACTCTCTCTACCCCAAATTGATGACTGAAGCCCTGTTTCCATGTGAATACATTTCCCAAGAGTCAAGTTTCTCCATGACCTGCCTGGCACCAAATGTTAACCATAGTTCAGAGATTCTCCGCTTTAGTCCAGATGCCCTATCATGTATGTGCCAGCCACTCTTTGCAGGGGTGGTGGGAGCAGTCTTCCAAGGCTCACTATTGAAGCCCCACCATGCCAGCCTGTGAAGCTCTGAAACATATCACTGGGCTTTGAACACCGGCTGTGTATATGCCAATTGCTGTTCAAAAACACTGTCTTTTAAAATATTTATTATCTAACAAAGTTAACCAAGTCCTTGAGGCCTAGGGTATTGTCCATAATCTGAGATGACCCTTCTCCTTGTTCTGAAGAGCTCAGTATTAGGGAGCCTTTTCTCTTCTCCCCATTCATTCACAAACCAGCATCTCAGCTGGTCAGAGTCCTCTGTCTGACTGGGTGGGGGAGCCAAACCTCCATTCCTGAGAGGTCTGAATGTGGTGGTCCTGTTGTCTCAGGTTTCCAACTTTCCAGTATCTCCTTAAACAACGATTTATATTCACTTCTCTCTGATAAGGCACTGCTTTCTTGGTTGATGTTGACTAAACTTATTCTGGTAATTGTATTGCAGTATGTGTATGTCAACTAATTCTGCTGTATACCTTATATTTACATAGTGCTGTATGTCAATTATATCTCAATAAAACTGATAAAAACTACTTTTTGAAAGAACTTTTTTTACTGGACTCCAAAAGTACAGTTTAATAAAGGCAGTCAGTCTAAACAATTTGATTTAACAAGAACATTAGTATCAGTAAAAAAAATCTTTACAGGTCACTATTTCTGTTACTTAGATTTATCATGTAGTTATTAATAAAAAAGATCCTGTCACCCTGGTGGGTGTGGCTCAGTGGATTGAGTGCTGGCCTGTGAAGTGAAAGGTCACTGGTTCAATGCCCAGTCAGGGCACATGGCTGGGTTGCAGGCCAGGTTCCCAGTTGGGGGCACAGGAGGCAACAGATTGTTTCTCTCCACGTCAGTGTCTCTCTTTCTCCCTCCCTTCCCCTCTTTCTAAAAACAAATAGAATATTTTTAAAAATCCTGTACATACCCATACAGATTCTAAACCCGTTACAGAGTCCTGCTATTTAAGCAAGACAGTGTCCAATGGGACTAGCAGAGCCGATTTTTGGCGCTCGTGTGGAATCCTACTAAACAACAAAAGCTTATTTCTCCAAAGACTCTGCCTAAAGCTGTTACAGGCCTTCAAGCTTTGCCCTGACTTGGATGTTCATGATCATTTGATACTTTGGGGTGGAAAAGGAACTTTGTAATAGTCAGCTTAATAGGGGAAATAGCTACAGTGAGGTTAGCTAACCAAGGCCCACCCAGTACTGACCATTTAGATTGCATGTTGAGAGTGAGGATTAGGGAAAGAGCTGATTTTGTGGTTATAAGCGTGCATTTCAACATCGCGATTCCCCGGCTTCAAAGCGGAGGTTCCGAACCTAAGCCACATCCATTTGAAGGTGAGCACTGCCCCCTGGTGGGAATAGGAGGACAGGGGCAAGAGCAGTTCATGTGCGATTGCAGGCTGTGGTGCTGATTGAGGAGAAACCGCTCACCTTAACTTAGGCTTCTTTCCTTTTTTTACACAAATGTTCTTTTGGAAATATTTTCTTCACATGTGCAGGGTGTAGACACGTTACACCCATAACTTGTCTACTTATTATTTACAGTTAATCATCAGGTCCTGAAGAGATTTATCATTCCTTTTATAATATTCCAGTTCTTTAATATTTTGATTCAATAATTCAGTAACAATTAAAAGAATGATTTTACACTTCATGCAACATGTTAATACTATTGACGACAACACTGAAAGGAGGCATTTGCATCAGCGTGGCCCATTCAGAGTGCATCCAAAATGTGCTCGTGGTGCCAGGATCTCAAGGTCATCCATCTTCTGACATCCTGCCAAGTCTTTGCCTGGCATGTGCCTGGTGACTGAGCAACTCGTTTAAGGTTTCTGCGTCCCTGTTGCCTCACCTACCAAATAAAGGGGTAAAACTAGGCAATATCTTAGGCTCTTTGCAGCGCAGAAAGGTCTCACAACTTTGCCCAGAAGCAGCATTTAAAGGCCACGCTGCTGCCGGTGACAGACAAGTAGCAGCTGACCAGGCTTCAGGCTGCTTGTGCCAGCACAGTTCCAGGAGACACCCAGACTGTGCTGGGGACAGAAAGACTTTACTCCTGACCTCACCACCAAGCCTGAAAGCAGTCCCTCCTGCCCCGCCCCCGCTTCACGCCTCCCCCAACCTCTGCTTCAAGAGAAGATTTCTCAGGTCACTTCTCCTTGCTCTCCTCACCTTCCTTATCGGCTTACACACCCACCCAGAGCCCCTACACACACACCCAGTTTGTAACACAATAACAACAAAATAATAGTAATGTCAGCCCTTCGTGGACAGTGTTTCATTTGCGAGACACTCTGCTAAGTGTGATCTCCCTTAGTGCCTCGACAAACCCGCCTGGTGGAAACTTTTTTATCCCCATTTTCACAACTATTATCTGAACCCTTTCTGTAAGCCTCTCTCGGTTCAATTTAAAAGATATTTTTAATATCATGAAGCACTTAATGTACCTTTCTCCGGAATTGGCCCAGCAACTTTTCTGCAGGAAACTGACCATTCGTCCGCTCTCCCATTGCCATCTTCCTCCCCACCCCTGTACCTCCTCCTACACCCTTCCCTCTCCTATCTCCTCTGCCTTTTCTACCTCCATCTTTCACTGCCCCCCGCCACTTCTTCTTACCCCTCTCCTGTTTCCCTCATCTCCACCCCCCACTCCACATCCACATACCTAACATACGGCCTCCGAGCCCCTTTCTGGTTCTACCCACACAACCCTTAAACATTGTAACCATATCTTCTTCACCTCTGCACTTATTTAGCATCATGTCTTTACTCGCGAACTTAGCATTAAACATCCGACACAGTAGCTGTACATGTTAAATAAAAGAATCAGTCAATGTTCACGTTATTGTTCAAGGTAGTCAATAGATTTTATACTCCTGGTAAGACCAAAGAGGTTACCAAGATCATATTTTTTAAATAACATGTTTTTTTGCTCCAATGGGATAAAATACGTGTTTCTATTGGTAATGGTTCCTCGTATACCTTTCTAGTCATTAAGACTCTGCTGGAGTGGGTAATACCTTATTACAGCCTCACTTAACTTTGAAAACTTTGTAATATCCTGTGCCAGACAATGATGGGATCGTCCTAGGGTCTAGATGAAAGTAAAGGATTACTCACTCAAAATTAGAAGTTAAAATTAAAGTAATGAACTTAATATAGAATGAACCCTATTATATTCAAGATAACAAACACCCCAAAGCAACAGCCAGGGATGGCAGACATCAATCTTTTTAAATCATCCAATTATCCATAATTCCATGCTAATCTGAATGATGCTGTTTTTCTTTTGGCCTGCATAACTCAAACGGAAACATCCCAATCATCGCATATAAAAGCGCAAAGAAACAATCAGTGTACAATATTCTGTTCTTCGTTGAAGTTGCAACTATCACAGACAGGGTGGACGTTTCCCACACCACCATGTCTCTCCGGTTTTCTGGCGGATCCAGGCTTGTCTGCCTGCGCTCTGGAAGCGGGTCTGTCAGACCATCCAGCGCAGGTGCAGGCTTGGCCGGCAGCAACGCATGCGGCAGCTCCGTCGCTGGAAGTGGATTTCCCTGTGCCGTGGGAGGGGGCCTGGGCAGTGTTCCCGGTGGAAGCCACGCTGGCGGTGCCTTTGGACATGCAGCTGGTGCCGGCTTTGCCGGAAGCGAAGCGGGCCTCCTCTCGGGGAATGAGAAGGTGACCATGCAGAATCTTAACGACCGCTTGGCGTCCTACCTGGACAATGTGCGTGCTCTGGAGGAGGCCAATGCTGACCTCGAGAGAAAAATCAAGGGTTGGTATGAAAAATACGGCCCTGGATCTTGCCGTGGACTTGACCATGACTATAGCAGATACCACCTAACGATCGAAGATCTTAAGAATCAGGTGAGAAGTCACAAATCTGAAACTATTTAAAGTGTTTGAAACTAAGAATTACCTCACCAAACACATAGAACCACAACAGGAAACGCCTCGTAACTGCTGTCATTTGTATTGTATTTATTTATTATTTATTTTGCTAATAATTCTTCCTGTTAGTCAAATATAGGCACTGTGAGTCTGTGAATTTCAGTGTAGCAAAATGTTAATAATGCCATCATTGTTTATTTTGATGTTATTTATTGATAAGAAAGTATTATGTTCTAAAGTTATATGAGTCTATGAGAAAAAAATAAACCATCCCTGTAACTTTAAAGTAAATTTTAAACATGTTGGTTGTTACTTATGAAAGTCAGATTTTTATGCAAAAGCTTAACTAACATTTCTTATGTCCTAAAAATAATAAAGTATAAAGGCGATGCATTTGTTGCACTCTTCCGTCTGATTTCTTCCAGGTTATCTCTTCCACAGCTGCCAATGCCAATGTCATTCTGCAGATCGATAACGCCAGGCTGGCCGCTGATGACTTCCGGCTAAAGTAAGCAATACAAAACAATCACACTCTAGAAGAAGCTTCTTATCTATTTACTCTGTTCGATAAAAATGTCTATTTCAATTTCTTCCCAAGCAGAATAAAGCACAACCCAAGAGATCAGCCCTGGCCAGGCAGCTCAGTTAGTTCCGGCGTTGTCCCAATATGCTAAGGTTGCAGGTTGGATCCCCGGCCAGGGCACCCAGGAGAGTCAAAGAATCAACCAATGAATGCATCAATAAGTGGGACAACAGATCTCTGTTTCCTTCCTCTCTCCCTCCCCCCCCCAGTTATCTCTCTAAAGATCAATTTCAGAATATAAAGTACAAAAAGAAATCTACCCCCACAATGGGCAAAATAAACAAATAAATAAAAATCTAAAGTACGACCTAAGAGATTAAGGGAAGTAGTGCATGTTATGAAACTATAATATGATATAAAGCATGTTATAATACTTCAATCGGGTATACTCATAATTTACATATTTATTATGTTGTTGGGACAAAAATAGCACTGTATTGCTATGCCTGTCTAGAATAGTGCCAAGAACAAAGATGTTTATAAACATCTGCTGACTAAGTAAAAATATTAACTAAGATAAAATTCTAAAATGGTACACTTTATTTCATTGGGATATGCCATTGGAACTTGTGTGATTAAATATCTGGGGATTATCCTTCACAGAATTGGGTGAGAGGAGGGAAGAATGGCTTTCTCTGTGTACTTTTACAATATTCAGAGTCTTTTTTAAAGGTTTTTTATTTAGTTATCTTTAGAGGGGAAGGGAAAGAGAGGGAGCGAAACATCAATGTATGGTTGCCTCTCATGCATCCCCTGCTGGGAACTGGCCTGCAACCCAGGCATGTGCCCTGACTGGGAATCGAACCTCGATCCTTTGGTTCACAGGCCTGAGCTCAATCCACTGAGCTACACCAGCCAGGGCTACAATATTCAGAGTCTTCATTCAGTTTCTAACTTCCGACTGCAAGCAGCGGAGGCTCCGTCTCTCCTCTCTCTACCCCGTGAGGCAGTCTCGCTTCAGCTGACGTTCCCTCAATGCCTCTCCAGGTATGAAAACGAGCTCGCGCTCCACCAGAACGCGGAGGCCGACATCCACGGGCTGCGGCGAGTGCTGGACGAGCTGACGCTCTGCAGGACCGACCAGGAGCTGCAGTACGAGTCCCTGAGCGAAGAGATGACGTATCTCAAGAAGAACCATGAGCAGGTAGGAGAAGCTCGCCTCCGGTCCCATCGCCATCCTGCACTTTGTAAATACTTGAGGGGGGACGATTAAGTCACACTAGCAATTCCTGCTCATTAGGATAATTCAAACAACACCAAGGCATGTAAAGAAAGAATCTCATTTCTGCCACTCTGCCTTCCTAATTTCGTCCTCCGAGGTAATAAATGTTAACCGTTTGATCCGTCAGTGTTTTCTCTCCCTAATGAGCCTGGGTTTGCTTTACTATTGGACCCTGTGCAATAATAGCTCCATTATTTAACACGTAACACCAGGCAACTTTGAACCCTCCAAAAAAAACTATCATCCCAAAAGTAATTACAAAATCTCCAAAACCAGAGATGAGAAATTTTCAGAAAACAACCTCTGACGGGATGTGCCCCACCATTAGTTAGAAAAAAAGGCTAAAATACCAAATCTGCTTTGCCGCGGACCAGCCTCGTCAGGAGAGGGGAGGGGGCGGAAATGAGTCAAGGACGCAGGGAGTCAGGTTGGAGAGGTCTCAGCATCCCGCTGAGCCCCGAACTCCATTTATTCAAGGCTTTTATTACAATTATGGGGAATAAGCAGGAGGGGGCTGTACCCAAGCCAGTTTCTTTGTCCTTTCTGCAAAGCTACTCCACGGAACAACAGGGGAACACAGGGTGCTATCAAAACTTCTCTGTTTATCAAGCACCGGTGCATGACCTACCCTTCTACAGGGAAACAGGCTCTCCAGCTTTCTTGGGAGACCTATTGTCTAGCCACAGCAGGTTCCAGGCAGGGAGCCAAGCAAGGTGGAGAGAAACTGTGCCACGGGCAGCGGCCTTGCCAGCTGACCCCGGCCCCCCGGCTTTGCCAAGGGGGGCTTACGGTCACGTCTCCACGAGCAGTAGCTATGCCGGCCTGACCCCCTGGCTTTGCCATGGGGGGCTAGTGGCGCCCACACTGCTTGCCCCAAAAGAGGACATTATGGGACTGGGGGAAGGAGGAAAAATTCAAAAGGGAAAGTAAACAGAAGAGAAGCAGGGAGAGCAGCGTGTTTCAGAGCAGGAGGTGGAAGAGCCGGGCCATCGCAGCATCGCCAAGAGTGAGACACCAGGAACACACGGGGCGACCACAGCAGTGCAGCCGGGGTGGGCACTGGAACAGGCGCAGGTTCACAGCAGGGTTCATTGCCCCCCTTGAAGACATACACACCGAAAGAAGGTGCCTCTGAACACACTGAGGGTGGGGACAAAGAGCCACTCACATCTCCACATCCCCTGAGAATGTCCCATCTACCACCCTCACCAGTGACCAGTGTCCCTACGATAACTTCAAGCACTTCAATTTTCAAAACTTTGATAGCAATGAAAATGTTTCTTTACGGGAATCCTACATAAACCACCACCCCCCCCAAAAAAAAACATGAAAAGAATGTACTGCCATCAGTGGTGTCCTTGGGCAACACAAACCTTCTGTCCCTGTTAGACCCTGGCAAACCATGGTCCTAGGTCGTACCAAGATGGCATAAGAAAGGGAAGATGGCCAAGGCCATGAGTCAAATGCTGTGACTAATGAGAAAGGTCAGCTCCCTAAAGAACCAAGTTCAGGTCACTGATAGGCTGATTCGTCGAAGTCTGTTCTTGGAGTGGGTCAGACTGTTTCGTGTTCAGACTAGGATGCATCCCAGGACCGGGGAAGCCACAGCGTGCAGTCGGAAAGACACGCTTCTGGAGCCGGAAGACACGCCGCATTCACATCGCGAGTGCTCAAATCCCAGCACTTTCAGTACTAAGAATCTTGGGTGATTGTCTGATGCTAGCATGTACCACGGAAAGGGGTGAAAATACCTGAATGGGTTCAGGCATGTAAACTGCTTAAAATAGTGCCTGGCATTCACTAGCACTAATAAATAATAGCTCTTGTATGAGAGTTTCATGAGGATAGGGTATTTTTTTTTTAGGCTTTTTTTTTCTGTTTGTTTTTTTCCAGTGCTTTCTCACATCCATGAAAAAACTCCCTGACATTTAATTCATAGTCATGTGCCTAATACTTCTCTGGTCCTTGTACCTCCTTCTCATTTAAAAGAATACAACACGTCCCTGGAGTTGCGGACCCTTTGTTGTGTGTCTGGCTGCAATTGTTTTAATGAACGTATTGTGAATTCAGTAGACAATCGGCCTGATGATGGATCGGATGAGTCCATTTTAAAGACATCATGCCTTTAACTGTACAATGTAAACCACAACCTGTGAGACACAAAGCGGCACGTAGGGAAAGTGTTCTTGAACTGCAGGCCGCAGGCGACCGCAAATGGCCCTGAAGCCAAGCTCGCCCTTCCCTCCAGGAGATGAAGGCTCTGCAGTGCGCCGCGGGGGGCCACGTGAACGTGGAGATGAACGCGGCGCCCGGGGTGGACCTCACTGTCCTGCTGAACAACATGCGGGCGGAGTACGAAGCCCTCGCGGAGCAGAACCGCCGGGACGCGGAGGCCTGGTTCAACGAGAAGGTGAGGGCCCCCCAAGCAGCCCTGCCCACGCCCCCCTGCACCCCCTCCCCAGAGCCTAGGCACTCGGTTAACCCCTTTGCGCCCGGCCTTCCAGAGCGCCACGCTGCAGCAACAGATCTCTGACGACGAAGGCGCAGCCACCTCGGCCAGGACCGAGCTGACCGACATGAAACGCAGTCTGCAGACCGTGGAGATAGAGCTGCAGTCCCTCCTGGCAATGGTAGGTGACGCGCCAGTCAGCCTGCACTTGGGGGTTCGAACAAGCCTCGCCGAAACCCATCCGTTCTCCCCGTTAATAGCTTTACCCACAAAGATGTCACGGGAAGAGCAGGAAAGGCAGACACTACCCTGAAGCAGAGAGAGAGACAGGCAGGGCTTTCTTCCTGCCTGAGGCCACCGAGGACTTCTTCCCTGGAGGGTGCCCAGTGCGCATGTCGTGGGAGAGCCCCTGCCTCCCGTAGTTCATCTCAGCCCCGGACCATTTGGCTCCACCCGAAAACTGGGTGGCAGGCTTCCACTGGGCAGGTCGCCAGGCAGAGGCAGCACCCCCCGCAGCCCCTAGTGCTGACGAAGGCCTATTAAAAGCCACAGTGAGCTTTTCACCAGGCGGAGGAGAAGAGGGTACCTCTCTGATTCTGCACGAACCCGGCTAGCTTTTGCATCATCACAGGATCCAGGACAGAAAGCAGGCCAACGCTTTAGAAGTTACCCTGGAGACAACCCAGCACTAAAACCAGCCCCCTTTCCAAAGTGTCAGCTGGCAGCACCCAAAAGCCTTGATCTTGAGAATTATGGTGCATGTGTGGCCCAGGGGTCAGAGGCTGTAACACAAAGAGGAGGCACTATTATATACAAATGAGGACAGTAAGCTAAGAAAGAAAGACCCAAAACAATGAGATGGTTTTAATTTAGCCACCCTCAAAAGGTGCAGTGCTTACAGTATTTAGACTGGAGACTTATTTTACCTCTGAACAACCCCAACTTAGCCAGAATGCCCCTCTTTTCACCCTGGTCACCACTGACGGTGGGTACGCGGGACCCTCTGGGCCACTTTGAGCCCCCGAAACCCTCCTCCTCTCTTGCCCATTCCCATCTTTCCTACAACTGGAACCCTGAGGGCCTCTTCCCACGGCTGTGCCCTGCGTACCAATCCCCACCCCTCACGTCTGAGCTATGTGTAAGAAAAGGAATTCCCGAGTTCCCAGATCAGAACTGGAGCATTTTCACACAGAAACATCGATGTAGAAAGTAGTTAGGGTCTATGCAGCCAGTACAGTACGCAGTTTGGGCCCATGAGAGAATCCACAATAAAAACCCTTTTCTAACATACAACATACATGATTCTAGAATAATGGTGGCACAGAACCTAACTTCCATACCTGAGATCCTTCTGTCATAGATTCGCACACCAGTCCTGTGGAAGTTGGCAGTTGTCTAAATGGATAAAGGTCTCATATGCTTTCTACAGTATACCAACTCCCAAGTTCATCCTGTCCTCCTTCCTCATCTTCAAGCCAAACTTTGCAGTAGAAGGCTTTGGGATAGAGATGCTCTGCCCTCTTATTACAGGGAGTATTAACCACCTTGAAAAGGCATATCATATGAGGACACATCATCAAGGGAATTAAGTTTTGAACAGCCGAGCACACACCTCACAGACACTTTGCCACTTCTTGCCTCACCCTCCCCATTACCACCCTGGTCACCTTCCACATCTTCGTCCCTAGAGAGCCCAGTACCACCCATGTGATGCACCATCAGCCTGTTAGACCCAACATCCGTCACTTATGACACACACTTCACAACTCCCTCTTTACAGTCTTAGAATGAAGTCAACAGGTAATACACTTAGCAATATACACAAAAATTACTTTAAACCAGTATGATGCTGTAACTGTGATAAGGAGGAGAAATAAATATATTTTAAAATAAAATGAATGTAACATGTAAATACTTGGGCCCAACACCTGAGAATATGTGATGAAAGAGACAGAGGCTTACACATTTCTTTGATAAGTAAGTTTTATTTTAAACAGTCATAAATTGCTCCAAAAAAAAAAGAAGAAGAAATGAATTGCTCCATACAAGATGAAAAGGAAAATAAAAGAGTGGAAAGGGGGGGTGGACACTTGGATAATAACTAATGTCAGAAGAAATAATAAGCACCCAGATGTATTTATAGATGATAAGGGAAAGAGGAAAATTACTTTAATTGAAGTGGGGATCACATGACAGGGCAAATTACAGGCGATGGAATTAGAAATGAGGAGGGTATAATATTCGTAAGAGTAGTGTTGAAATAATGACCTGCACTGTGTTGTTAAATATACCTCTTGTCTTGAAATCCCACCCCTGTGAAGGCATTATTTCAATCTCAGAAAAGGCCTTTGATGGGCCATAGGAAATCGCGGACTGATTAGAAAAAAAAACACAGGAGAGAGGCCTTGGAACGGTGGTGGGGGCGATCTCTGAGGGCAGCAGCAGAATAACATCGAAAAACAATAGGCGACCCCGAAATAAATATGTAGTTTCAAAATGTAAGATTTCCAATATTGATTTTGTACTGGGCTACCCTCAGAAGTGTTCTAACATACATTTTATATGGTTGGTCATTGTAGGAAATATTACCTAAATATCATGAATGTTCATTGACACAGTCCGAAGTCTTAGGGCAAAAGTGTCCTGTATCGCAGGCCGGGTCACCTACCACGCCTACCCCTCCCCCCACCAGTAAACAGTCCCTTCCCCTGCCTCTCCACCTCCCATTTCATTGTGACGAGCCCCCACATTTTCCGAAACTCACCTAAGGAGCAGTACTGGTTTTTGCTGGGAAACACTGGTCTGCATAGTCCTCAGAGTGGCTTCATCCCTTGCTCTGACATATTTTATGTCCTCAGAAACACTCCCTGGAGTGCTCCTTGTCTGAGACCGAAAGCAACTACTGTGCGCAGCTGGCCCAGATCCAGGCTCAGATCCGGGCCCTGGAGGAGCAGCTGCACCAGGTCAGAACCGAGACCGAGGGCCAGAAGCTGGAGTACGAGCAGCTGCTGGACATCAAGGTCCACCTGGAGAAGGAAATCGAGACCTACTGCCGCCTGATAGATGGAGATGGAAAGTAAGTAGCACCGTGTGAAAGTCTGGTTTTATCTATCTGAAACCACAACTACGCATTGTCCGTTCACCTTCCACGCCTCCAAGCCTTTTCCTCTCTATTCCCACAGCAGAATAGCATGTTCATCTCTTGCTTCTGCAGCCCTCTCTTCCCTATTTTCGTACACCACAGTCTCTTCCTCACCTGCCTTCGATGACCCCGGTCATCCCTGCAGACGCCCCCATTTATCAGCCATGTAAATCACTGTGGGTTTCCAGATTCTCCCAACCCCTGCCTCCGGGTTTTATTTATTTTTCAGCTTATTCGTAATATCACTGCTACCCTGAAATATGTGTTCTCTGCACAAACCCCCGGGGGGGGGGGGGCAGAGAAGATATAGACCCACCCCGAGTTTTAAATTTGTGAGTTTAAAAATCAAGTGGAAACAAGATGTATCCTCTCTTTAGGTGACATTTAATTTCTTTCAGCTCCTACCCTCTGCCCAAAATTCTATTTTCCTTTATAAAGAAACTAACATCAGTCCTTGGCATACAAAGTTCACTTGAGTTCATGTTCACCTGTCAATTCAATTTATATTTCTCACATGATCAACAAAAGTATTTTTAAAAATAAACTGGGGCTTTTTTGTTTGTTTTTTACAGCTCCTGCTCTAAATCAAAAGGCTTTGGATCAGGAAGCTCAGGGAATTCATCTAAAGGTAATAAAACCTGGTTATTTCTATTGCAGCAAATGGCAAGTCCCACACTATAGCGACAAACAGTACTTAAACAATTTTAACTAAAGTGCTTAGCTTGGAACATAAAATATTATTTTAATAAAACTGTTCCAAGCTATTATTATAAATCTGTACTTACTCCCTCTCCAAAAATATACATAATGTACTATATTGCAAGCAGCAGCTGAATATTTTATTATGTAATTGTTTATGGTAACTATGTGTATTCACATACGTTCTGTTTCTAGATTTATCCAAAACTACACTGGTGAAGACAGTGGTTGAAGAGATCGATCAACGTGGTAAAGTCCTTTCCTCAAGGATTCAATCCATTGAAGAAAAGGCATCTAAAGTGACCAGTGGCAAATCAGAACAAAGGTTTTCTTTCTAGCCATCATTTCTGAGACAAGAATAATTCGGGGAAGGACCCTGCACAACTGCATTATTCTAAATATCAAGGAGATAATAAAAATATTTTCTACTCTTAAAAATAAGTTCCTTAGGAAAAAAAACCTTTTTTCTTAGTTACCATTTACAGGAAGAAGGGTGTTTATTTTCAAATAAATAAAAAAGTTGATGTATACTTATTTCCATTCACTCATGACTAATAAAAAATTATTTGCGATTTATTTTTTATGTATGATTCACAGGGAAACATTTGTAAAATATATTTTAATTTTGAATGATAGTTCAATGCCACATGACATTTAACTATTAAACATTCTATAGGCATAATCTTCAAGTCTCACCATTTTTGTTTGGGCAAATAATCCGGAGAATTTCAGAAATTCTCCTGTGCTTGAAAAGTCTACCTCTAGATGGCGCATTTCTGGTGTTTTTACAAATGATCCTACTCAAATTCTTCTGGAGATTCTGCCCAGGATACCATTCCTTCCCCCTGTCATCAGGATTAGCTCTAGAAAGATGCACAGCACTGAGTCTCATGTTAATGAATTCTTTTCTAGAGCAAAGATTGGCAAACTTTTTTTGTTGTTGTTAAGGCCCAGACAGTAAATATTTCAAGCTCTGGAGGCTATAATGTCTCTATTTCAACCACTCAACCATCATATCCGAAGCAGCCATGAACCACAGATAAACAAGTGAGCATGACTGGGTTCCAATAAAACTTTATTTATGGACACAAGTTTGAACTGAAAGTAATTTTGACATGTCATTAAATATTGTTTTTCTTTTGATTTTTCCCAACCACTTGAAAATGTAAAACCATTTTTAGCTTATGGGTTGTGCAAAATCAGGTGGCAAACGAGACTTAAACCACCAACACCTGCTCTAGAACTTAGAATCTCGTGACACTGAGGAATATTATGGTTCTGGCGTCTTCGTGTTTCAGGATCGAAATGTACACTGGGGATATCCGACACATATGAAATTCCCTAACCAAGAGGAGAGCAACTCTCCTTATTTCCCTAGTATATGGCCTGAGTCTAAGTGGAAGCTCCAGGGAGGGCAGGAATTCTACCCAACAGCCCAACGGTCTCATGGGAGTTCAAAGAAGTGGCAACAGATGGGATATTTACAACGTCTTGAGCCAAAAGTCATCAAATGAAGCAACCATTAGAAATTCATGGGGAAATAACTTCCCAAATGTACAACACACAGAGCCAGTGATATAATTTGCAAGGCTCAAAGCAAAAATGAAAATGTAGAGTCTCTTTGTTCAAAAAATCAAGAAAAATATCCATTAAAGGCACTTAAATATAGTTTTTTTCTCTTCTGCATTTTTCCTTAAAAATATTTTATTACTTAGCTTGTCAGCCAGAACTGCCATCTTCCAGTAATTCGCCAAAATGACTAACATAAAGGGAAAGAGGAGAGACACCCATCACATGTTCTCTAGGCCTTTTAGAAAACACGAAGTTGTTCCTTTGGCTACATACATGCGAACCTACAAGAAAGGCGGTATTGTAGATATCAAGGGAATGGGCACTGTGCAGAAAGGATGCCCCACAAATGTTACCATGGCAACACTGGAAGAGTCTACAATGTCACCCAGCATGCAGTGGGCATTGTTGTAAACAAACAAGTTAAGGGCAGGAATTCTTGCCAAGAGAAATAATGTACCAATTGAGCATATTAAGCACTTGAAGAATCATGGTAGCTTCCTGAAACATGTGAAGGAAAATGTTCAGAAAAAGAAGGAAGCCAAAGAGAAAGGCACCTGGGTTCAGCTGATGCGTCAGCCTGCTCCACCCAGAGAAGCGCACTTTGTGAGAACTAGTGGAAAGGGTCCTGAGCTGCTGGAACCCATTCCCTATGAATTCCTGGCATGATGAGTGTGGAAAAAAGAAAAGACTTCTATACTGATAAAAATGTTGGATATATTGGGTGATGTCTTTACTAAAGGAATTTAGTGGGGGTTTTTTTTCTGGCTGAAAGATGTGAGGTGGCTTATTTGCAACAAAGACTGTACTGCATTGATTAGGAAATGGCATCTGTGGCATTCTAGTTAAGCTCAGGGAAAGTTGATTACTTACAATCAGATCATAAATAGCTGTAGTTTAAAGATCAGAAGCTTGCCTTTGAAGTCTGGTACTTAAAAATAGATTGCTTCGAGTACCCTTTGTTTGTGAGCTACATAATAGTTCTGAGTTGCTTCCACCTGTCACGGAACATGGCTTAGAATAGTGTTTGGTAATTCGGAACTAGAATACCTTTTCCCCTTAAGGATAAACCTCTGTATTATATTTAATATGTTGTGTTGCATTCTAAGCACTTTACATGTTTAGCCCATTTTACATAAAAGAAAGCTGAGGCACAATGAACTTGCCCAAGGAGATTCAAACTCAGGCAGTTTGGCTCGATCATCAGGTCTTAGTCACTAGTGTTATATATTGCTTCATATTAATGGGATTTTTTTTAAAGCTACTTTGTATAGTTGGAGCACATTTGAGTTAATCTGTTGCTTCCTGGACATTTACTTGGATGTGGCAAAAACATCTCAGGCATATCCAGAGGCAGATTGATGACATCCTATCCCAGCTGCTTTCAGTGTTCTGTGATGCCGGTAGCATAACATCGGTTCATTTCAAATGGAAGACTTGACACTTAGTGCTCTCTCCCCACTAGTGGACAAGAACCTATTCATTTTTGTAACTTCAGTCAATGCCGCAAATAGGTAAGCCCAATGTTAGTGGCTTTCAGTTTTCTCCAGTGAAATGTGATAGTAATAAGTCTGCTTTGAATCTAGTAAACCTGGCTTTGAACCTCAGTGTATGCCTCACATAACAAATGATGCATATCAGCTGCCATTAAGGGTTCACATCTGAAAACTGTGGTAGAAAATTGTGTTCAGTCATCCTTAATTGGTCAACAGAATTCATCATCACAGAAAGCAACCAGAAAAAAACTTACAAATTGCTTCAGCTGGCATTGCTGTTCTAAGTTTTCCAGTTTTAGTTGATGGCAACACTATGTCCAGTTGAAGTCATTTTAAACTCGCACATGTCTCACTTTGCACATTTTAAAATTCTGGTTCCTGAATTTTTTTCCTGGCCATTATCAAGGCAAAATAAGGTATTAAGAGTTGGTGCTGATGGTCACCTTGTTTCTGCCCTCTTCATTGATTATTCCTGGTCTCTTGTGTCTTTGACCCTTTTCCGCTTGCTGCGTTCTTGACTTCAGCCTATGGACTTAAAAAAACCAACAATAAAATGAGCACCTTTTAAAATATATATACATATATTTTATTACTTAGAACATACAATACATGTAATAGCTATACATATATAATAACATTAACTTACAAATTGCAAAAATACCATTTTTATGTGGTAATTTAATGTTACACAATAAATAATAATGCTTTATTAATGTGATGTCTTGATTAAACAACAGATATTTCTGGATTTTCTGCAAATTCATTTATTAGGTCATGAAATTTTTATTTTTAGGAACTTCATTTTCAATCTATATAATTGAAAGTGATGTCAGTCATTCTTGGCAAAGATTTTAAATAATCTCAAATGGAGACATGAACAAAGACAGAAGGGAGGGAAGGAAAGTACTAAAATAAAAGAATGGACAAGTAGGTTAAATAGAAACTACATCAAGAAGAGTGCTAAGCTCTGGCTGGTGTGGCTCAGTGGGTTGGGTGCCAGCCTGTGAACCAAAGGGTCGCTGGTTCAATTCCCAGTCAGGACACATGCCTCGGTTGCAGCCTGAGGCAAACACCCATTGATGTTTCTCTCCTTCTCTTTCTCCTCTCTTCCCTTCTCTCTAAAAATAAATAAACAAAGTTTTTTTAAAAAAAGAAGAGTCTTGAATTTCAGGCAAAGGAGCTTCATCTAACCTATCATGGATCTTAAACTGGAGGAGAGTGGAGAAAGGGAAGAAATACTCAGTGACTACATATTACTGAAAAGTATAGTTGCTTTACATATGTAAACTACTATTTTTCAATAGCCTCACAACATACAAGTACTGATATCTCCATCTTAAACATGAAAAACCACCCGGTGGTGTGGCTCATTGGGTTGGCGCATCATTCTGTGAACCGAAAGGTAGCAGGTTTGATTCCCAGTCAGGGCACATGCCTGAGTTGCAAGTTCAGCCCCTGGTCTGGGTGCATGTAGGAGGCAACCAAGTGAAGTTGCCTTAGGAGGCAACTAAGTGAGCTGAAAGAAAATGATAGTGACAAGGAAAATGGAAGAGAAAAATGCTTCTAGAGATACTGCCGAAATAGACTCAAGGGGACCTACTGAGTTCCTGGATGGAAGCTGGTAGAAAATAACAGCAGTTAGTAATTTCTTAGTAATCTTAAGCATGACTCAAGGTAATTCCACCAGCAGCTAATGGAGAAAGATGCAAAAGATCAAATTTTGATGCCAAGGTAATTGCGTGTTCAGCTGGAAGTCACAATAGAGCATCCAAGTGGAAATGTCTGGAGGGCGGAATAAAGTGTGGGCCCCAACAGGGGAAGAGGCCAGTGCGAAAGATGTATATTTAGAACGTTCACAGAATGGAGCCAAGGAGGGATTACTCACCCAAGGAGAGTGTGTACAAAGCAGGAGCACCAGGTGCAGAACTGTAAGGAATGGCAATTTTAGAGCAAGAAACCATGAATGGAAGGAAGAGGAGCAAAGAGAGATACAGAAGTATTCTCAGAAAGCAATCGTTCAAAACTCAGTAAAACTGAATGGTCAGTGTCAGTGTGTCCACGAGGGCATAGGAGAACAAATGTGAGAAATGATGACCGGATAGAGAAGTGGGGTAATTAGCAATCTTGGAGACATTAATTTCATAAAGTGGAGGGACCAAAATTCAGCAGTGAGTCAGGGGTGAAAAATGGAGGAGGTGAACACAGAAATTTTTCTAGAAATAATGCAAGGAAGAAATGTAAAAATCCAAGAAATCTAGAAAAGAAGAGAACACACAGGCCATGGTCTAGTTCACGCCACAGAAGTAGAAACTGAGGCCCAGACGGGCTGACCAATGTCTTCACTTAACCGGGTTAGCAGCACAGTTTAGACAGAAAACCAGTAGAGATGAAAAGGTAACTTGGGGGGGGGGGGGATGGGGACCAAAGAAGAGTCCATTTAATTTTTTAATTCTCATTGAAGACTTGGCCTCCTCCCCCTGGCACTGTGAGACCATGATCTTAAAATTATTTTCAACAGATCTGAAAGAGAAATCATATCATCCAGAGAGAACCATAACTATGATACTCGCTTGCTGGTGGAAAATGCAGTGTTGTTGGTGGAATCAAAAGAAAGAGAAGTTTGTCTATCACGCTTTTTTATCCTTACAAGAAGTTTATACTCCTGACGCCTGGAAGACAGGAAGCCTTACTCACACCACATTTGAAATGCACCACTATAATAATGTTGATAATACTCCTCCCTGTCCCATTTCAGAGATAACAGATAACCCCGAGGTAACTATCCGCCTACAGAAATGGACACGGCAGGGTAAAGTCATTCATTAGAAAAACATCACCCCATTATGAATAATTCACGATGAGCTGGCTATGGGTAGCAGGGTTCACAGAGAGACACCCGGAGAATGTGTATATAAAGACACGCTGGCCTGTCTGAGCCAGACATTCGCCATCAAAGCTTCCTTCCAGGCCCCGGCTCTCCTGTCCGAACACCATGTCTCTGCGCTTCTCTTCTGCATCCAGACGCCTAAGCTCCTGCGGGGGCGTGGGCTCTGTGCGGTTGTCTGGGGCCGGGGCTGGCTTCGGGGCCGGAAACACATGCGGTGTGCCGGGCACTGGAAGTGGCTTTTCTTGTGCCTTTGGGGGCAACTCCTCTGCAGGGGGCTATGGGGCAGGGCTTGGCGGGGGGAGTGCCTTCTGCGGGGCCTTCACAGGGAATGAGCACGGACTCCTCTCCGGCAATGAGAAGGTGACCATGCAGAACCTCAATGACCGTTTGGCCTCCTACCTGGACAACGTGCGGGCCCTAGAGGAGGCCAATGCGGACTTGGAGCAGAAGATCAAAGGGTGGTATGAGAAATTTGGGCCTGGCTCTTGCCGCGGTCTTGATCATGATTATAGCAGATACTTCCCAATAATTGACGACCTGAAGAACCAGGTAAGAAACACGATGCCTTGAAGTTCATGACCAGCGAGCGTACTTAGCCACAGGCACACACGCAAACGCCTAAGCGGTCACACACCGCAAGCAGGGCTTTGCTCTCAGCTTCTAACTTTCAGTCCTTCATTATTTTCTTAAAAGATTTTATTATTTATCTTTAGAGGGGAAGGGAAGGAGAGAGGAAGAGAAACATCAGTTAGTTGCCTCTCGAGCGTCCTGCTGGGAACTGGCCTGCAACCCAGGCATGTGCCCTGACTGGGAATCTAACCTTGGTTGTTTGGTTTGCAGGCCCACACTCAATCCACTGAGCTACACCAGCCAGGGCTAGGTCCTTCATTATTGATACTAAAAATAGTTCATATTAAAATTCTAATCTTTGAACACGTCACATCTGGCACCTGGTACAAGGCATGCATGTTTATGCTTTTAATAATATTAAAATATCAAAATCTGCCCAACAGTCTCCAGCTATCTGTAAGTTTTTCCATAGAAAAAGGTTTTTTTGTTTTGTTTTGTTTTGTTTTGTTTTGTTTTGTTTTGTTTTGTTTGTTTTTAATGGATGGAGTGGAGAATAGAAGAGGCCATACTTTAATTTCCCATTTTCAAAAGAATTACCTTATTACTGGAGACAGAATGCCAGAAATATTACTATTACTTCATAGGTTACTTTTTTGCAAGGAAATTTGAACTTTCAAAAACCACTCCCTCACGCTTCACTGCCCTCCATTTATCAGATAATCTCTGCAACTACAAGCAATGCCAGTGTTGTCCTGCAAAATGACAACGCGAAACTAACGGCTGATGACTTCAGACTCAAGTAAGTAGAGCTGAAGAGAAGCTAAAAAAAGAAGTTAGAGCTAAGCATTTCACTCTTTTATTTAAGCTATTTGAAGTTGGCACAATTCTGCATTTCTATTTGTTTTAAACAAAGTGTATACTAGAATGACTAGCTAAATTGTATATTTTACACAGGAAATTTGGGGGCTGACACAAATGAATGGCAAGATCATTTGAAAGAGAATTTTGACTGTTTCCACTCTCTTGCTTCAGAAAAATTAAGTCACTGCATGATGGGAAATCTAACTGAAGTTCTGAGTATATTTCCAAGGGTGTCCAACCCGTGGCCCACTGGCTGCACACAGCCCAGGATGGCTGTGAATGCCACCCAACACAAAAAAATAAATTTTCTTAAAACATTGTGAGATTTTTCGTGTGTGTGTGATTACATGTCACAGTGTATTTAATGTGTGGCCCAGAGACTCAAAAAGGCTGGACACCCCTGAAACAATTTGACCTCAAAGTTTGGTTTGAGTTTTATCACTGAAAAGTGATGTGATTAATGTGCTAACACTTTCAAATCTTTTCCAAGGTTTGAAAATGAGCAGGCCCTTCATCAGAGCGTGGACGCAGACATCAACAGTCTGCGCAGAGTCCTGGATGAGCTGACGCTGTGCCGGACCGACCTGGAGATCCAGCTGGAAACTCTGAGCGAGGAGCTGGCTTACCTCAAGAAGAATCACCAGGAGGTGGGTGCCGACCTCCCCCGACCTCACAGTCTGTCTGCCTTCCCCCCAGTTTTTAAAAATGAATTTCAGATGACACGTGGGATGTCTGAAATCAGTTTCCAGAAGGAACTTGTCAATTTCTCCATCTGGCTTAGGTTGTTTTAAATGTCTCTGCTCACCTCCCTCAAAAGAAAAAGTTTCTAAAAAGATCCACCATATGGATCACATCTGTCCGGCTCCTTTAAAAATATTCAGATCCTAACATGGCTATAAACACATTTTTCTTTTTCAGGAGATGAAGGCTCTGCAGTGCGCTGCAGGGGGCAACGTGAACGTGGAGATGAACGCGGCGCCTGGGGTGGACCTCACGGTCCTGCTGAACAACATGCGGGCGGAGTACGAAGCCCTGGCGGAGCAGAACCGCCGGGACGCGGAGGCCTGGTTCAACGAGAAGGTGAGACGGCGCTAGCGCGCTTCCTGGGCCCTGCGTGCTGACCAAGCGCGGCCCTAACACGACCCCCGACGTTTCAGAGCGCCACGCTGCAACAGCAGATCTCCGACGATGCTGGAGCCAACACCTCAGCTCGCAATGAACTTACTGAGATGAAACGTACTCTGCAAACCCTGGAGATTGAACTTCAGTCCCTCTTAGCAACAGTAAGTACAAGGTTTATTTTAATCTTAAAAAATTGCTTTAGAAGTTGAGAAAAAATTCGAAGAGAGTTTTCTTCCATAGGATAGTCCTCACTTTCATTTTTACCCATTAATTACCAGGTCTGAGATAAGACACACTTGCATTTTGCACAATAGAATTCTCTTTGCCTTAAAATTACACTTAGATGCCAATTATTGTGAAACATTAGAAATTAACAAATACAATTTTTTTTCTAAAATTTTTAAATTTTTATTTATTTATCTTTAGAGGGGAAAGGAAGGAGAAAAAGAGAGAAATATCAATGTGTGGTTGCCTCTCGTGTGTCCCCTGCCAGGAACTAGCCTGCACCCCCTGCATGTGCCCTGACTGGGAATCAAACCACAATCCTCTGGTTCGCAGGCCAGCACTCGATCCACTGAGCTACACCAGCCAGGGCCAGATATAATTATTTTAAGATAGTCCAACAAGGAAGTTTTTATCCTGAATCTTCTCTCCCAAGTCAAAAGATCAGAAAGCAGCCCATGGAGTGCAAAAACACGCTTGTACCCCTCCCAGCTTCTTCACCTAGTGCACTCTTTCTGGCTACTTCATTAAGGTCATTTAGAAGGTCCTTTTTAAGTGGCATACACAGGAAGCAGAGCAGAGGTCTGAAGGTTGCCTACAAAGCCGAACACGCATGATGATAGTAATGACCTTATTTATTAAGGGTTTGCCCAACATTTTCACCCACACGAGTCTGCCATAGCCCTGGGGCTTGGGCAGGGCAGACTCTACCATTCAGGTCCTTAATTCCAAAAGGAGAACCTGAGATTCAAAGAAACAAGACGGTTTTCCCAGAGTCCCACAGTTGGATACAAAGCCATAACTTCTCTCCAAATTTTCTAACTCCCCAGTCTAGACTTGTTTCACGCTGCTAGTAAACCTCCAGATTTATGCACCAGAACAAAGGTTATGGGTGTATATCAAAGTAGGACTTTATGTAAAAATTACTGCAGATGAAAGGGTGAGATGCTTTTACCTTCATTCCATGTAAGACCATAGCAACCATCTCTCTGTGGGGCAGACCCTACATTCCATGTGGGTTCACAATGAATCAAATGATTGAAGGTGGAAAAAGGTCATTCTTTTCTTTGGGTCACTCTACTTCTGCAAAATATGCAGTTCACCACAGGATTATTTTAATAGAAGAGCTACGTTCCTCATGAGACAAGGCCGTCACATGATTAGAAATAAAGTAGCAAAGTTGAGGGGGACTTTTATTCTGGGGGGAAATGGCAAACCGTGTCAGACTCAACAAGCACAGGCTGTACAGGGGGCGGGAGCTATGCTCACACTGTGCCCTATGAGGAAACCACGTCATCTTTGCTAATACTCCTGGGCACATGAGTAACATTCTCCACCAACTGTGTTATTCTCAAAAAATACTGTGACATATAATAAAGGCAACAGTTAATATTGGACCAGTAGAATCTTTTTGGTAAGTGTTATTTGTATTCTGTACAAATCACTCTCTTAAATATCTATGTGCTTTGCCTGACGCTAAAATGACACTGATATTTTCTACTCAACTGTCTTACTGATCCTCAGAAACACTCCCTGGAGTGCTCCTTGACCGAGACGGAAGGCAACTACTGTGCGCAGCTGGCCCAGATCCAGGCTCAGATCGGGGCCCTGGAGGAGCAGCTGCACCAGGTCAGAACCGAGACCGAGGGCCAGAAGCTGGAGTACGAGCAGCTGCTGGACATCAAGGTCCACCTGGAGAAGGAAATCGAGACCTACTGCCGCCTGATAGATGGAGAAGATGGGTCAGTACTGCTTCCATTGAGGGAACTATTTTTTAAGCTTATTTAAGATTTTTTTGAAATCAAGTACAAAGTATGTATGACCTACATCACATGTGCCTAAACCCCTTCCAGTGTTATTTAAGAATCCAAGACTCTCCCACCTTAAATCAATATTTTTCAGTTTCCTCAGCACAACACAGAGTGAAATAATTAACAAAAGCTCTCCATATTTTTATATTTTTATAGCTCTTGTGTTAAATCAAAAGGATACAAAGGAGCGGGAAATGAGACAAAAGGTAAACAAAACCAGTGTTGAGCATTACTGAATGTTTGCATGCTTCAAATTATGAGTTAGTATTATATTTGTATGATTCAAATGATGAGTTAATTATTTCCCCTTTATGAATTTGATAAATCTAACAGTTCATATGTGTCCCTTTAGATTCATCTAAAGGCGCTGTGGTTAAAACAATCGTTGAAGAAATAGATCCTCGTGGTAAAGTTCTCTCATCCAGAGTTCAGACCGTGGAAGAGAAATCCACCAAGGTCAACAACATGAAGAACGAACAGAGGATGCCTTCCTGAACCCCCAAAGAATGGCCTTAAGTTAAAATACCAAACTGAAGCTAGATTCCTAAGGGCCCTCTTATTTTTCTGCTTTTCTTCCAGTGAATTAAGACAAACTATTTTTAGAATAGTAACTGTGGGAGGGGGGCTCTCTCTGTGGTGGTGTTTCAATAAAAGTTCTTCCTGTTGCAAGTCATCTTCACTGGTTTTGGTCTATCTTTACATTGTCAACCCAAACTAGAGCTGAATTCTGTTTTTAATATATTCTGTTTAATTCCATGGCCTTCACTAGTTATGAGTAAATTTAGCAGACAAACTAGCTGGAGTCATTTTCACATTTCTGTGAAATTTTAAATTTCTCCTCCTCTAAATACTTATTACACACACACTAAGTACTGGTAATGAGAATAGAACAGTTAGTAAAATCTAATCCCTAAGTGCAACATGCTCATAGAAGTGAAAATAAGGAATTGCAGAATCAGAAACATCCTACAAATAGAGAAAAAAAACTATAAATGGTGATATTTGAAGGTAGAAAGGAAAAGAGAAAGCTGTGGGGACTAGATAGGGCAAGTGACCAATTCCACAATATTAGGCCACAAAACAAGTCTTAAATTTAAGAAGACTGATATTATAACAAGTATCTTTTTTTTTACCATAATAGTATAAAACTAGAAATCAATAATAGGACAAAAGTTGGAAGATTCAAAAATATGTAGAAATTTAACAACACACTCCTGAACAACTTAATAGGTCAAAGAAATCAAAAGGGAAGTAGAAAAATATACTGAGACAAATGTAAATGAGAATTCCCTATACCAAGACTTATGGGATGCAGCAAAAGCTGCATTAAAAGGGCACTTTATGGTGATACCTGTCTGCATTAAGAAAGAAGAAAGATTGGGACATCCGAGATGGTGGTGGAGTAGCTACACCCACCTCCTCTTAGGACAAAACTGGAATGACAACTAAAATATGGAACAATCAACCTAAATAACCGACCAAAGGCTAGCTGAACAGAAGTCTTATAAGCAAGGATTTACAGCAGAAGCCACATCGAGACTGGTAGGAAGAGCAGAAACACAAAAAGGACTTGGCCCCGCCCACAGGCATCAACTGAGATCCCAGAGGGATATCCCAGCTACGAAGGTCTCCCCTCAGGAGCGTGGGGTCTCAACCCCAGGCTAGGTTCCCCAGCCCAGAGCACCAGAGCTGGGAAGAGATGCCTATATAACATCTGGCTATGAAAATCAGTAGGAATTCTGTCCAACAGGGAGAGGCCTGAGTCTGCTAGAAGACACAGGCGCCCTCTTAAAGGGCCAACACACAAAATCTCATTCACAGCCACTCACCCTGGGCTCCAAGTGGAGGGACAGAGGCATGCACTAGAGTCAAGGTAGGAGGGACTGGTTTGTGGCTCTGGGGAGAAAGCTGAAGGGACAGCCACTGCTATCCCTGTGCTGAGTCCCTCTCCCACACCTAAGATGCCATCTTTCCCGGGTGCAGCGCTCCCCTGTGGCATCATCCTGGGGGAGTGCAGTGGCCCCACACTCTGGATGCCCTGTCACCCCACCCTACAGAGCTCATACCTACTGAGGATTCAGCTGCCTGGGGGCAGGGATTTAGAGGTCGGGGAAGACTCTTGGGTGTCAGTGATCGAGTTGCGTGGCTCTGGGGCTGGGACCACTCCTCCCCTCCTTCTACCAACCCTGACTGATGCTTCCCCTCACAGAAAATCTACTGGCCCCACCCTCCTAACTCCTGGAGGCCCCGTCCTTCTGAGTTTGGGCTCAGCAGAAGCTGGGACAGACTGAGTTACATGGCTCTGGGACGAGGGTCATTTTTCCCTCTCACATCTGACCAGTACAGAGCCCTCCCTTCACAAGATCAAATCTTGGTCTGTTCGGGCCTGGTAGACTCTGCTGGCCTCCCCGGACAATTGCCAGAATACTTATATCATGAATAAAATAACCACTCTCAGAGACAAAATATATGGGTAGAAATAGCCTAGAAAACTTGTCAAGTTTATCTCCCTCTTCCAGAGAGGACTAAAGCTAAACTTTTGTAGTAATTATTCGTTTAGAGGAAATTTATGATTAAAACACTCAAGAGACTTGCCCTTATGAAAAATAGATGACAGTACTTCGAGGAATTAAGCATTAGGCACGCCAGTCCTGCCCCGATATAAAACTACTTTGTGATCTGTGTTGCTACTTAGCTTCAGAGTCTACTCATCTCCAGAATGGTTCTAATAATATTTCACAAAAGATTACAAGTTAATTATTATTTTTTAAATATCTAGAGATCAGTTGTTGATGTTAATAATACTTGGCAGTCTTGTAATACCTCTTCTCCAAGAAACTCAAGAGTTACAAACTGTGACACTAACAACATAGTCTGTCTTCATAGTTTTATTTGTGAGAAACAAGCAAAAGAGTAAAATGTTGACCAAGTCACAATAAAATCAGTAACAAGTGTCTGAATCTGAGCCACATCTCCTAACTCATCACACATTATTCTAAACTTGTGCGAGTGGTCTGAATTACAGTTTTATATTAATTATCTTAAAATATTTTGGTGGAAAAAAAATCTATGCACTCCGGACCTCACCCAATATCCCATAGATTTTAGGGGTAATCATGTTGGAGGTTTTCCAAACTAGTCAAAAGCCACCACCTTGAAAAATTGCATTCGGAAAAAAATGACCCTTTCAAAACTACCCAAACCCATCATCAGCCAAGCAATCAGTCTGTACCATTATAAACAACAGAGACCTGACCTTTCTGACATGGCCACTTCATTATAATAATTTAAGTAATTAACATTTGTAAAATGTTTGTGCCCTTCACACTGTTTTATAGTCATTAATTATTGGAACAGTTCAACATTCGTTCGCCACTGTTCAACATTATTGCTTCTCATTTGCCCAATAAGGAGATGGAGCCCAAGCAGGCAGGTGGACTTCCCGTGGGCATCAAGGCCAGAGAATAAAAAGTCTGCTTATCCATGACCACCAGCCTATTTAGAGGACCGAAGACTCAAGTACATCATGAAAACACCCCTCTCCGTCTTAATGTTTAATTCATCAATATGGACCTTGATAATCACTTCTCAGAATAGTTCTTAATGCGTTATATACATAAATTTCAACTAAAAGGCACTAAACAACATGTTAAGGCAGAGAAATGAACAATTTGGAGACTCAGAAGTTAGTTGAATGGACACTGTGCTCTTGGACTCAACCGAGAAACTTCAATGCAAGTGACTTTCTGTGGAGGCCACATAGTCATTGATTTTAGTTAAATTGATAAGCAAAGTACTGTAGGACTTCTATTATTTCCGTTTTTGATTTTTAAAAAAAATCAATGAAAATAAAACCCACTCCCAAAAGACCACTATATATTGAGAATATCTGATTTTAATAAGAAAGAAAATAATAAAGCATCAATAACAGATACTCCATAAGCATTTGCAGGACAAAAGCAGTAGACATTTCTTGTTCGACTTACTAATTTTTTGTTATAAAGGGGAAAAAAAAAACTAGAATCTATTCCGGAGGTCAAAACGCTGTATTTTTTTTACTCAGATTTAAGTTTAGCCTTTGAAACTGTGATTCAGCGTTACTCCGCCTGGCCCGCGTGCAGAGATATCCTTGGGCGCTTCCCTACCCTAGACCAGACAGTACTGAAAATCACCCAGTTCCGGAAAACAACAATTAGGGGTGAGTAACGTTTTCTTATAAATCGCATAGTTAAGACTGAAATGACTTGCTGAATCCTATAAAAGGCCAATGGCACTAAGTACTGTGGGCAGGGTACTTTGGCTTGGCTCCTGTCTGAGAAAGGGTCGCTCACCTGTGCTGTCGCCATGTCCTTTCGCCTCTCTGGGGGGTCCAGGCAGGTCTGCCCTCGAGCTGGCTGCGGTTGGTGGTCAGGTGGCGGAGCAGGCCCCGGGGCTGGGAGTGGGTGCGGCGGGTCGGTGGCCGGAGGCAGCTTCTCCTGTACTCTCGGGAGCGCTTGCTCTGGAGGAGGTTTCTATGGCGGTGGTGGAGGGTTGGGAAGTGGGATCTGTGCTGGTTTTCTTGCAGATGAGCATGGCCTCCTCTGTGGGAACGGAAAGGTGACCATGCAGAACCTCAATGACCGCCTGGCCTCCTACCTGGACCATGTGCGAGCTCTGGAGGAAGCAAACACAGACCTCGAGCAGAAAATCAGGGACTGGTGTGAGAGATACGGGCCTGGTTCTTTCCCGGGCCTGGATTGTGACTACAGTAGATACTCCTCAGTCATTGAAGAGCTTAAGAGGCAGGTAAGAAATACGGCTGTGCATACGTTTATTATAAATTTGGGGTGTCCATAACTTAAAAAAGATAAAATATTAAATGTGCTTAGTAAGTGTATAATGTAGAACTTGCTCACTCTGTGTGCTTAGTGCTTGGGACTGTGCCTTATAATAAAAATTCATGGAATTAATGAAACATATAGTTTTAAAATAAATATAATCACTTTGCTGATCTTATATTTAGCTCATAGTTTTTAATAAAGAATAACAAAAGTATCCATGATTATAAAACTTATACTTTGGCTTTTAAGTTCTAGACATTTATCATCAGAAGAAAATCCAAATTCCTTTAATGTAGGAAAAGATTATACTAAAATAGATGCTTGATAAGAAAATAAAAGTCACACTTAAATATGGAGTCTTCCTTGACTTTTGGAACGTAACATTTTGCACAATCTACCCTATTTAGATTATTTCTGTGATCACCTATAACGCCAGCATTGTTCTACAAAATGAAAATGCCAGACTGACCACTGATGACTTCAGGCTGAAGTAGGTAAAAATAAAGACATTAATTATAATAAAGGTAGAGATACTACAGTTGGAGTAAAAAAACATATCTTGTGCTTATAAAACCGACATGTTTTTATAAAGTCAGGCTAGATCACTGAAGAAGTTAAATCTGTCCTTGTAAGAAGAGCTATCATACATTTTAGGGAATGTTTTTATTCAATGGTTAAACATATTGGGATGACAAAAATTAAGTCTGCAAAACAACTCCTCCAAAATAATATTCATAGACCAGTAGGTCTTCCACAGGGATGCATCACTTTGCCATCGCGACCAGCTTCCGAAGCGTGTACAGACATCATGTTTTCCGGTACATGAAATGTCAGAAGGAGGTGTCCCTGCAGCTGCCTGTGATTACAATTCTCTAGCTCTTTAATTACCTGTCAGGTATGAAAACGAGCTTGCCCTGCACCAGAGCATTGAGACGGACATCAGTGGGCTGCACAGAGTGATGCATGAGCTGACGCTTTGTACCACCAACCTGGAGATTCAGTGTGAGACACTCAGCGAGGAGTTGACATACCTGAAAAAAAGTCACGAGGAGGTAAGAATGCAGCAGGGTGGCTTTGAATAGCATCAGATTTCCTTGTTCAAGTTCACTGTTCATTTCACAGCAGAGTACGATTCTTAAACGTCTAGTTTGAATATCAGCCCTGATCCCTTTTCCAGGAAATGGAAGTCCTGCAGTGTTCGCCAGGGGGGAACGTGCATGTGGAAATGAACGCGGCCCCTGGAGTGGACCTAACAGTTCTGTTGAACAACATGAGGGCCGAGTATGAGGACTTGGCCGAGCAGAACCACCAAGAGGCCGAGGCCTGGTTTAACGAGAAGGTACGTCTGCGGCAAATCACACACCAAGGGCTTGTTTGTTCGGTAGACTGGTCACTAACTCTTCTGACAATTATGCCGCAGAGCGCTTCGCTGCAACAGCAAATTTCTGATGATGCGGGAGCAGCCACAGTGGCCAGAAATGAGCTGACGGAACTGAAACGCGACCTGCAGACCTTGGAAATAGAACTTCAGTCCCTCAGGGCCACGGTGTGTAGGAATCACCAGTGATTTGAGTATCTGTGTGTGTACGGGCAAGTAAATACATATATGTAACCAACTTGACAACAAAGAGTACATAACTGAAAATGTAAGATATATTTAATATATGGATATATTAAATATCAAGAATTTTGTCCATAAACATTATTTCTAACTCATCAACCCCCAAAATTTTTTAAAAAGAAATTTTTTTCAGTGAAAAGAAAATAATTTTTTACTTTGGTTTTTTTTTTAAAGATTTTATTTATTTATCTTTAGAGAGGAAGGGAAGGAGAGAGGGAGAGAAATAGCAATGTATGGTTGCCTCTCATGCATCCCCTGCTGGGAACTGGCCTGCAACCCAGGCACGTGCCCTGACTGGGAATCAAACTGCGATCCTTTGGTTCTCAGGCCCATGCTCAATCCACTGAGCTACACCAGCCAGGGCTTTACTTTGTTAATGATGGTTTTGATTGCATACAAATCCCTTTCCACCTTGAGAAGGTTTAAAATGGAACTGTGTTATTTATGGGTTCCACAGGTAAGCCTTGCCTTCTTCTTTCAGAAACATTCCTACGAATGCTCCTGGGCAGAGACCGAAGGTTCTTACTGCCTTCAGCTCCAGCAAATCCAGGATCAAATCGGGGCGATGGAGAAGCAGCTCCAACAGCTCCGAATGGAAACAGCAGGCCAAAAGCTGGAGTATGAACAGCTTCTAGATGTCAAAATAATTTTAGAGAAAGAAATCGAAACTTACTGCACATTAATAGATGGAGAAGGAAGGTAAATATTACCTTGTGAAAAATTAATTTAGTAGTTAAAAAATTAACCTCACACCAGCTAGGCTTTCTCAGTCTGCGTGTACCCTGGTATTGTACCTTAGAATGTCCTGCTCTGCAGCTCATACCCTGTGGCCTCGGAAATTTATTATTGCATCCAAGTGAAACAAAAACAGGCAGCAAAACAAAGTGTCTAAGTATGTAAAATATTTGTATCTACAGTCATGTGTAGAACGTTTACATACAGAACATTGACCAATTCCTCTACTCCAATCCGGGGGGAAGTTGCTGTCTGTGACTTAGTGTTGAAGCACGTGTCTCACAGTGGCCCACTATTTTTTTATTACTCAGTTAGTCACCCGACATGCACCCGTATTGAGTGGGCTGTTACATCTTCACTTGAAAGGTGAGCGATGAGGACACAGAAGATTTCTTTGGCAAAGGCAGCAGTAGCTTGATAGCCAACGGCAACAACCCTAAAATCGCAAACCTGGGTCCAGATGGCACCGCTGAGTGAATCTAAGCACATTGCTTAAGCTCTTCAAAGCCCAGTATTTTTATTGGGAAAACTATGATAACACCGGAATCATACTCTGAAATGCTTTTAGCAACAGTGCCTCACTATGCAGGAAAAGGGCTTGTGACACTGTGGCTTGCACGCAGAAGGCACGCAGTAATCAGTGGCTGTTACCAAATGCTCGTCCATGGTCACACCACGACTTGATAGCATCTTATGCGTCTTCTAAGACTAGCGTCAGCCCGACAGCAGATTCTCATAGGAACCCAGCAGTGACCGCTGCGTCCCTCAAAGTGCTCATCACGCCATTCATTTTTCACTTCTCTTACACACCTTCCATGCTGCAGTAAAGGAAACTTTTAACAAGCCGATGCTTGGTTTTATTTTCAACAGTGTAAACTGCTTGCATATTGGCTCTGTATTTTGTGCAACGCATCGTCCAGAGCCTTCTGCACAGTTGGCACGTCAGACATGCCCATTGGCCAGGGGACGGACTGAAAAGTCAGCATGAGGACCTGGAGTCCCAGTAACGCTGAGATGAGAGATCATTTTTTTATGATAAACACCCATTTAATCTCTTCTGTCACTATACTGAAGTCATGAAAAGCTCACTAACATCTGTTAAACATAAGAATTTGAACCTCATTGAAACTAGAACTTCAAAACTTTTATTCCCAATTCAGTGTCATTTATGAGCTCCCTAATGGAAAAACATGCACTAATTTTCTCTTCACAGAAAAAACAAGTCTACATGTGGCAAATCAAAAGGGTGCGAGCCCATAAATTCCGAAAATCAAGTCAAAGGTACAGAAGGGCTTTTCCTTGCTGTAACTCTTTCAAACTTCAGCGATTGTTTTCAATAAGTCACTTATTTGGAAGCTACCGTATTTTGCTGTGTATAATGCACACCCATGTTTTGGGCCCCAACTTTCAGGGGGAAAAAAATCTTTCGTTCTAATTTTTTAATTCAGTTTTGTATTTATTTATATTTAGATACTTGTTTTTTATATTATAAAGGAACTTTAGTGTGTATTTTTGAACTATAATGATACAAGAAATTTTATGTAACAAATAATTACAAAACACAAGAACAAATGCAAGGTATTTCAGGTACCACCCATGTAAAATGCGCACCTTTGTTTTTCCCTCAAAAATTTTGGCAAAAAGTACACATTTTGTGTACCTGGCGAAACACAATAATAAGGTCATCTTTAAGTTTAGGTCTAGTGAGGGAAGGGGTAAGGGAAACTCATCATGCCAGTTCTTAATGTTTGTATTTCATATTCTTGTGCAAACAGATCTGGTCCAATTATGAAATTACTGAAATGGGGAACCAATCCCCCAATATCTGTTTTTACTTAGAACCTATTAATTTTACAGTGTTAATGCTTTGATATTAGAGCTGCTTTATTTTAAACCACAAAACTAGGGCAAGCCAGTGTTTAAAAGAAGACACATTTTTGCTTCAGGTCTGTGCTTGCCTGACACATGTTTTAGTCCATGTTTCATTCATGCTCTCAAACACCCATTGCTCCGAAAAGAGCGGTAAATACAGGAAGGACAGCCCAGGCCCTGTTCAACAGGGACTTCAAACACAGTATCTCAGTATCTCCATTTACTACACACTTGCAAACATCATTTTTAAAAAGCTTACCCATTATAACTAAACACCTTTCAACCCCATTCATAATGGACACTAAAGTCTCATTTGTTTTATTTTAGACTCAAAAGGAGAAACTTATTAAAACAGTGGTCGAGGAACTAAATCAACTCAGCAATGTCCTTGCACGGAGGGTCCACTCGTTTGAAGACAAGCCCTCCAAAATAAGCACTATTACAATGCAGCAACGGGTACCTTCTAAAGCACCGTAATGGGGGAAGAGGGGTTGTTATCTTTAAAGACCTGCCTTTGCCAAATCCCACGGGCTAAATAACCCAAGGAGATGATTCACTTCTGTTCTTAAAAATAAATAGGCTACAATTTGTTTTTCTCTTCTTCCTTTTTTTCAAGTTCTTTGCATGTAACCTTTCTCAGGGGTGTATACAGTATAGTTCTATGTATCTGATGTTCTGGCATAGACGGAGGTATAGATGTAAAAAACTGGCCAGCACTTTCCTGGAGCTGGGACTGTGAGAGAGGTCGATGACAAAGGATATGAGGGGTTTGGGGGTGGGTAACGAACTGTCCTACATCTTGATTATGGTGGGGGTCACATGACCATGCGTCTGTCAAAACTCAGAGAACCGTATGTTTAAGATGAACTTTACTATGCATATACTAAACCTCAATAAGTCCAATGAAAAAAAGCTGACAAAAAATTGAAGGCATCTATCCTAAAGAAAAATGTGAACATATTCAGCATTATTAATAACATGCAAAATGTTGGAAGCAGTCTGAAAGTTTCCTAGTAAGACAGCAGTTAATCAAGTTACTTAACAGTAGGTTTGGCCCTGAGTAACAGTAACACAACAGGACTTTACACAGATAGAAGTTTATCTCTTTCACACACATAAATTCAGAGGCGGGCTATTCAGGGCTGGGATGGCAGTTTTGCACCAGAGAGTCCTCAGAGACCCGAGTTCCTTTTAGCTTCCACTCTGCTACACCCCGAATTGGGCCCTGCTTCGGGGTCCCAGACGAAGCCCCAACCGTCACATCCAGCCACCACACTCAGTGCAGCAGGGTGGGAGAAGGTGGACGATGACTTGTGTCAGCTTCATCTTAGATAAAGTTTCTAGAACACACCGCATATATTCTGCTTACTTCACATTGGCTAGCTTAGTCACACGACTACAATTAGCTGCAAAGAATCCTGGAGAAAGTAGTCTTTGCTGTGGGTAGCTATCACCCAGTTAAAAATGGGGGGTCCAACCAGCAGTTTTGACCACATCAGGCACCTACCTACTCATGCTCTAAGGCATGTAAGGTGAACAAAGCAAGTTAGAGAACACATAAAACACAGATGACTCATCTGTGGTATATGTGGGCTTACATGCTGTGTACATAAGCAAACACATGGAAAACCGTCTGGAAGGGCACAGATATCTGGAAGGGTAGGTAAGCTGCGGTTACCTGAGGGCGTAAGGAGAATAGAAGAGAGAGGAAGGTGAGAAAGAACTTCAGCATTTTACTCCATACTCTTAGATACTGCGTGATTCATTTACATCAAGAATGTTTCCATGTGGAGAGTAAAATGGTGGGTGCCATGTCTATATCAGCATTTTTCACAATAGCCAAAAGGTGGAGGCAACCCAAGTGTCCACCCGCTGTTGAATGGATAAACAAAATATGGAACCTATGTACATGCCGTAGAACATTATTCAGCCTTTAAAGAAAGGAAATTCTGACACACGATACAACGTTGAAGACATTACGCTCAGGGAAATAAGCCAGTCACAAAAAGAGAGATAACGCACAGTGTTACTTATCTCAGCTGCCCAGAGTAATGGCTGGCATAGGTGTTTTGTAAATACTTGTTAAATAAGTGAATGAATGAACATACATGTTCACAACAGTATCACATAAATGTGGGAATTTTGTCCATAAGCCAATTCCCAGATTTTTCAACAATTTCCATAATATCTAGGGTTTTCAATAAATATATGGGGATCCTCACCCAGTAAACAGTTAATTTACTGACTTTCACTTAAGCTACACCGCGGGAAAGTAAAAACAGATAAAACGTTTCCTTCTGGGTTTGCTTCAACTTTTGCTGGGTCAGGAAGTAAGTTAACGTCCTTCCAAACTCCCACAACCCACAACAGCAATTAGGGGTGTGTTCCTAATTACCAAAATGGATAAGAGAAGGCAGCTATCCTAGACATAAGTGTCAACAAAAGATGAGGCACGTCAGCCAAAATGGAAGTTACTGCCCATCGGAAGCAGCCGCGGGAGTGTGTGGGGGCAGAACTGGTCACTCAAAGACCAGGTTGGGGAAACCGTGATTCCAGTCTGTTCTCTACTCACGTGGAAAGAACTGTGACGAGAAAACAAGAAAAAGTCCCATAAACATCAAAATCTGCCTCAGCCTACAGAGCCCAAAACCATGACGCCAGATTTTTCTGGCGTGGTGGACTGATGAGTTTTATCTTCTAAGGAGGGAAGTGAAGAATGACTCACTCACGATTTTAAAATGTAATAAGGAGCCTGAAATTGTTCCACCCAGACCCATTTCTCAGATAACCACCAACCTGAGGGCAACTGCCTTCCTACAGAAGTGAGCCCAGCAAAGTTAGTTACTAATTAGGAAAAATCATCCAATTATGCTAACTTGCTGAGGCTGGCAAGCCGTGTTTCACCCTGTGTAGGCAGAATACCATCCAGAACACACTTGAGAACTATCTATAAAAAGGCAAACCCAACAGCCGAGAGGAGAAGGCACTCCGTTCCGGCTTACAGCTCTGCCAGGCGCTAGTCGGGTACCATGTCCCTTCGACTTTCCAGCAGCTCCAGGAGGGCCTGTGCCCGCCCCACCACAGGATCCCTCCGGCTCTCCAGTGGGGGAGCCGCCTTCGGGGCTGGAAATGCTTGTGGGGTGCCTGGAATCGGCAGCGGCTTCTCCTGTGCCTTTGGGGGCAACTCTCTGGGAGGAAATGCAGGAGCAAGCAATTCCTGCGCTGGCTTCACTGTGAACGAGCACGGCCTCCTTTCGGGCAATGAGAAGGTGACCATGCAGAACCTCAACGACCGCCTGGCCTCCTACCTGGACAACGTGCGTGCTCTGGAGGAGGCCAATGCGGACCTAGAGCAGAAGATCAAGGGCTGGTATGAGAAGTTTGGGCCTGGATCTTGCCGGGGGCTGGATCATGACTACAGTAGATACCTCCCTATAATCGATGATCTCAAAAGTCAGGTAAGAAATTACAGTTCAAAATCATTTCTATGAACTTACATTACTAAATCCTCTTTTCCTTTCCTCACTGAATACTAAAAAATATTTATCATCTCTACTTGTCATTGCTTGAAAGGAATTTCAATTTAGCAATTGAAAAATTGCCAAATAAGCAATGTAAGCATCTGGAAAATAAGCATTAAGTAGATTCCATTGGTTAACCTCACGGTTTCAAATGTCACTATCTAGTAACTACATTAATTTTGATTATTTCCATTTCCTAATCTAAAAAAAAACACTTGGGTTTTTTTTTATTGATTGTGATGAATTGCCTTTAAAAAATCGAACTCCCATTTTCTAGATCATTGCTTCCACCACCAGCAACGCTAATGCCGTTCTCCAGATCGATAACGCCAGGCTGACCGCTGATGACTTCAGACTCAAGTGAGTAGACTCTTACAGAGTGAAAGAATCCATGGAGATTAATGGGAAGCATTACACGGAATTTATTTTTTGATCCCTCCATTAAATATTAACCAACTTCTATTGCAGCAGGGTAAAACACTGGATTTAAAGTAAACAGAATGTTACTGCTTTCTTATGCTTTTGCCGTGAATTATGAAGTATGAACAGCTATTATAGTAGTGTTGAATGCCCTCGTTCTTTTTCTGTCAACGAAATACCGTAAAGAAAATAATAACTATCGTGCAATAAACTTTGAAAATGTCTCCTGTGGCCAAATCTGCCACTTCAAAATTCCAGGTCTCTAGTATTCGATCACGGATTGGTGACTCCAACCGTGTGACAAGCTGGAAAATCATTCACACTTTTTAAGGTACGAAAATGAGCTGGCACTTCACCAGAGTGTAGAGTCCGATGTCAACGGACTGCGCAGAGTTCTGGATGAAATCACCCTGTGCAGGACAGACCTGGAGATTCAGTATGAAACCCTGAGTGAGGAGATGACCTACCTCAAAAAGAACCATAAAGAGGTAAGAGCTGGACATCTACATTTTCCCCCCATCCCACCGCCTGCACATTCTATCTACCTGACGGGTGGTAATGTACTTGACTTCTTAAACAAGAAAGTGGTCCTAACGATCCATTATCAGACAGACATGAGGCCTGAGTTGTCTTTAGAAGGGATGAAGTATTTGTACAGATTTACCTTCACTCTCTCATCATTTCCCACGGGAAAAAAAAAAAAGAATCATGTTTTCCAGTCCAATCTTGATGACAGGAGCAGTGTTTGGCTAGATAATTAGAGCTAAGTTAAAATGGCACACTTAAAAGATTACACCTAATTAGATAAAAGATACATACTTTAAGAACAGCCTAGAGAAACTAGCTCTAAATTCCTTATAACAGTGGCAGATTTGAAACACTCATACATCTTCTCCATCCACACAAAAAGTACACATACACTTAACATTAATACATATTCTTCATAGGTATGGCTATAAAAATAATGAGACTGACATTAAACTGTTACATCAAAAATCACACTTCCAAACAAACAGCATACGTCCAAAGTCGTCAGCGTGGGAAGTGAGATTCTAAATCGGAAAACATGGCCATTACAACCAGACACACCTTTGAGATTGTTTTCAGAACTACTATTTCCTGAGACCATCTCCATTCTTTAAAAAGGAATTTGATATTTTTAAACAGCCAAACACTTCTTTAGTCAAGCAAAATGCTTAAGGGAGAAGATCAAGCTAAAAGTGCTGCTTGGTTAGTTGTGAGGCTATCTTGTAACCCTAACTATCTGAAGAACTGCAATGATACAGATATACGGGTTCTGGCTACGACCCCTTGGTAGAGTTAACAAATTTTTTTATGTATTGAACGCAATTAATTTTTTTAATAACTCACAGGCCAACTCCCATGCATCTTTTTCTTTTTCTTCTTCTGTTTGAACTAAGGAAGTTTTCCCTAAATCTCAGAAGTAAAAACCCCACCCGGAGACAGAGAAGGCATGGGAACCACCAGGGAGGAACAAAAGCTAGACTCACCAGAGGGACTTGGTGCCGGGAGGAAGAAAGCCTCATTATTGCCATTAGGACGAATCCAGGCCCAGGATGGGGCAGGGGGTGGAGGAGGGCCCTGCAGCAGAGCCGGCAGCTGTTCTGCATTGTTTCCGTTGGACGCGGTCTCGGCAGTGACGGCCGCCATCCGCAATCTTAGAACTGACTCACTGCATCCCAACGGCACACACCTCGGGTGGAATAATATGAACTAATACACCAAACTCATTCCAGCCTCTGTAATGATGATAATGACCATAATAACTAGCATTTATTCAGTATTTGTGTGGCAGGGAGTTTTGTTGATCTTATTACCATTTCACATCTTTCAATGGCACAGAGGAGGATATTTTTTTATCCTCAATTTTCAGATAAGAAAATTGAGACTCGAAATTAAGCAATGTTCCCAAGTTCACCTCGCTACTACAGGGCAGAGCCAAAATTCACGGAGATTGGTTTGACTGAAGTCCATCAAGACACTATAATGATGGACTTCGTAATAAATGTCCTGTGGGAGCGTAATGGCTTAATAGGTAGCCAGGATTCTTTAGAAGATGATGTTCTTCCTTTACTAATGATAAATAAATAAGTTTGTCATTATAAATATAAATATATAAACAAATATTTATTTACTCATAATTACTGCAACTGTTTGGAATTATGCAAACTCAGCCCATCCACCACAGCCACGCCATGTTCAGGACAGAGCTGAGTGGAGAGCCCGTCAAAGCTTGTGGCAAAGTAGAATAATGGCCATTCCACGAAGGTGGAGACATTTAAGCCGTCAAGGAAGAGAGTAAGAGATGATGGATCACTCATTCTAAATATTTTAAGGACTTTCATTTGGAAAAGGAGTTAAGACCTTTTCTGTGCAGCAGAACTAAAACCAACTGAAGAATTGGAGTTTATGAGAGGCAATTGGGTTCACCCTGAGACAGGCTTCTGGAGCAATTAAAGCTCCAAAAATGCAACAGCCTCTTTCAGTGAGTTCACTGTCATTTGAAAGTTATGTCCACTAGACAGGAAATATAAAAAGTAGAGGGAGCTCACCACACAGCCTGGGAGGTGAAACCAGGGGGACGCTGAGAACCCTTATGAAGCTAAGCTTCTAGACTCTGTACGTGGTCCCAGCATAGCTGAGCTGCATGCTTCCTGCCTGTAGGAAATGCAAGTTCTGCAGTGCGCCGCGGGGGGCAATGTGAACGTGGAGATGAACGCGGCGCCCGGGGTGGACCTCACGGTCCTGCTGAACAACATGCGAGCCGAGTATGAAGCCCTCGCAGAGCAGAACCGCCGGGACGCAGAGGCCTGGTTCAATGAGAAGGTGAGTCTTGTCCCGGAAACAAGCCTGCTGCGTCTTGGCGCTGTTCCCACAACTAAGACTTGCTCCCCCACTTGGACCTTTCAGAGTGCCTCGCTGCAACAGCAGATCTCTGAGGATGTGGGAGCCACGACCTCTGCCCGGAATGAGCTGACTGAGATGAAGCGCAATCTCCAAACGCTGGAAATTGAACTTCAGTCTCTCCTAGCCACGGTAGGAAGCGGCAACTGCTTACTGTCTCCTAGGTTATCGTTTCAAATATGTGACAGTTGGTTTTCAATCTCTTAACTATGTTGAGAATACATCCATATATTAATTTATGTAATTAAAGCATGAAGAATAAGATTTTATATGGAACAGCCAACATTGCAACATCAACGTCATTATGTTTATTCTACCTAAAAGACTTGCTCATGTTAAGGGTATCACAGCCTTCCTAACCATCTGTCAATGCAAAATCTAAAACAATTGTAAGCAAAGTTAACAAGAGGAGAAAGTCATATGCCAAAGCAAGTTTGTGTATGTGGATATCCATCTCGGTTTCTTCATCGTTCCCTTTCAGAAACACTCCCTGGAGTGCTCCTTGACCGAGACGGAAGGCAACTACTGTGCGCAGCTAGCCCAGATCCAGGCTCAGATCGGGGCCCTGGAGGAGCAGCTGCACCAGGTCAGAACCGAGACCGAGGGCCAGAAGCTGGAGTATGAGCAGCTGCTGGACATCAAGGTCCACCTGGAGAAGGAAATCGAGACCTACTGCCTCCTCATCGGTGGAGATGATGGGTAGGAAAAATAATTTTCCAGGAAGTAAATATACTGAAATCTGCATGAAACTTAGGTCTCCGGGAAGGGTGCATAAACTGATATGAACACAGTTATTAGCATAGACGCTAAGCATTAAACATGATATCCTACTACTAAGATATGAATTAGCAACATCCTACAAAGCCAAAATGCAACAAGCCCTGTTGCATTTTGTATGGGATGAAAATTTAAAAATCACCTATTGATGCTAAAGCAGGCGTAACCCACTAAAATGTTCTCACCAAACATCTAAAGAAAACAGAACAGTGGGTCTAGAACTGAAGGGCCCTCTCCAACTCACTCCTTTGTAACGTTTCAACAACATGTGTTCACAGGGCTTGCAAGTCTGGAGGCCACAAGTCCAAAGATTATGGACCTGGAAATACAGGAAGTCAAGCCAAAGGTAATTCCAAGTAAAATCTATTTCTATGCGTTCCTACTTCATTTTCAATGCTCGGCTTGATTGCTTTTATACTGCCAGAATATACACTTCATATATTATATATAAGAACAGGTACGATAAAGATTTGTAGTAGATGTCAGTGTGTGCTAGATGGCTACCTTTAGTAATGTGTGCTCATTTTAAACAGAATAACATGTCACTATGTTTTTAGCAAATCATGCAATCAAAATTCACTAAATATGAGTCTAAGTATTTGTGTTTATTGCATAGTTTATATAAAAATCCTATTGTCCCCGTAATTGATATAATTTCTTACCATTTTTTTAAAAAGTTCATTATGGTAAAATGTGCAGAACATAAAACTTACCATCTTAACCATTTTTGTGCATACAGTTCGGAGGCTTTATGTGCCCTCACATTCTTGTGCAACCATCCCAACCATCCATCCCTAGAACTCTCTTCATCTTCAAACACTGAAACCCTGCATCCGTTAAACAACCATTCCCCGTTCCCTGCTCCCCACCCCTGGCAACCACCACTCTGCTTTCTGTGTGAATTTCCCTACTCTGCGTAGCTCCTATAAGTGGAACCATTTAGCATCTGTCTTTCTGTGACTGGGTTATTTCACTTAGCATAATGTCCTCAAGAAGGCATGTGTCAGAATGTCCTTTCTTTTTAGAGCTTAATCATATTCCCTTGTATGTTTATACCATATTTTGTATCTATTCATCATTAATGGATACTTGTTGCTTCCACATTTTAGCTATTGAGACCTTAGTCATCTTTTGTCAGGTATCTAAAACCTCCCTTTAAACTTTAATTTTTAGATCCAGCCAAACCCATAGTGGTTAAGAAAGTTCTCGAGGAGGTAGACCAACGCAGCAAAATACTGAGCACCAGGCTGCACTCCCTGGAAGAAAAGTCCCAAAGCAATTAGTCTGAGACACAAGAGCTAGTGGATGCTGAACACTTTCCAAGAAGAGCAGGCATGGCGTCATCGATCTGTCCTGAGAAAATGAGCAAGTCTAACACAGAATCCGTCTCTTCATCTTTCTGTTACTGAAATATAATCTCTAGCTATCAATAGTGGTATCTCCCCATTCACCTGGAAGAATGTCACATACAAATGTGACGGCTTATTTGACTACCTTGTAGAAAATAATTCTTTGATTACCTTATAGAAAATAATTACCTTATAGAAAGTCAATTCTTTGTGCTCAATAAACTTTCTTTCTTCAGCAAGTTATCACTGATGGTGTCGTCTTACACTTAAAATGTTTGTGTCTGTGGTACAGGTAACTGAACACCCAACAGCTTTTAATTTATATGAAAGCTTTAAAATTTTTAAGAGATTTCCATCTAAATTTTCAAGAGGTTTTCCCAAAAATTCAAAATGAGACAAATACAGAATGAATAAAAATACTTTCACTTGAATCCCTGACTTGCCATACTCTGACTTAATAACAAGTCTATTCTCCCTTCATAGTAGATAAATGTATACATTTCAGGTTCATGTGTAAAATGGGGATTGTAAGAATACTTCTCTCAAATGGTTATTATAAAGATTAAGCAAATGACTGTGAAGTATACTTATTGACTAAGCACTCAGTAGATGCCAACTTATTAATACTTGATATTTATAATGATTAATTTTTAAATATCATTTCCCTTTTGAAAATATATTTAAACAATATTCCCAAAATAAGGGACTTAAAACAAAAATTCTGTTTTAGAATTCAAGTTCTATTAATGGAGTCACTCACTTGTATTACAAAGTGCACCTGATGTTTATAACTCTCATCACTAATGGATTCATCTCTAATAACGGGAAAAAATTAAATGAACTAAAACATAATTTCCTCAGATCAAACATTACCTCTAGAGACTTAGTTGACCCTCGGTCCTCTGTGGATGGATTTCCCATATTACAATCCATCTGTGAAAATTTGATTTCAAGCTCCATCTGAAAATATCAAGCAGAAAAGATAATTGGGGTTTGTTAAGGGCACTATGATTATCCTTGAATTACTTTCACTGTCTATTTCTAATGCAACCTTAGCCAGCAGCCAGGTTGCAACCTTAGACATCTGCCTTGGGCTCGTCTCATTAAAAATCAAACTAACAGCCTTGGCCAGTGTGGCTCAGTTGGTTGGAGCACTGTCCCATAAACCAAAATGTCATGGGTTTGATTCCTGGTTGGGGCACATGCCTGGGTTGTGGGTTTGATCCCAGTCAGGGCATATGGCAAATGATCGAGGTTTCTCTCTCTCCTTGCCTTCACCTCGCTCTCAAATGAGAATAAAAAATAAACCTTTGAAAAATAATAATCAAACTAACAAAGACAAATTGATTCTCTAACCTAATTTGTTAGAGAAGGAAGCATTGAAGAGTGAGTGATTCAGGGATTGGGCCGTGAACTGCCAGGACTCAAAATAATTTCTACCTCTTTCTGGCTGTATGTTCTTGGGCAAGTTATCTAACTGTTCTTACCTGATTTCCCTACCTGTAAAATGGAGAATATAATAATATCTACTCCAGGAAGTTATTGTGAGGATTAAATATCCAGCCTATGTACTTTGAAAAGTGCCTGGTTCTTACTAAGTCCTCAGTAAATGTCGCTGGTATGATGAAGAAATAAAAATGTAAAAATTAGAGTTGTACAATTGAAACTTTTATGGTTTTGTTAACCAGTGTCACCCCAATACATTCAATAAAAATTATAAAAATTAAAATCATGATATCGCAGAATTTGAAAGGCATGGGAGGCATAGAGACAATCGAGTCCAGGCCAAGTTTCCCCATCACGTCACTGAGGCCCAAGGGATAGAGAGGCTGAGCCAGAGTCACGCCTAGTACTCAGAATGAGAGAGATCATCTTATCAATCCTTCAAAAGGTGGATGATAATTTCCCCTACTTTACCATGAGCCTTAGGCGACGAACTGAATAAATCAGCAAACCAAAAAGCACTCAGGAGCAAAATGACCTAATTCCAATGAAGGTGTTGCCGAAATGGCAAGTCTACAAAGAAAATGGAGAGCACAGCTCCTGATCCCACCCTCTGATGCGCACAGGCACGCGGGGACTCGGTGCCAGCCTGGCCATCACGTCCCTGCTCAGGGGGTGACTGTGCTTGAACTAGTGAGTGAGGCAAGACGTAGCTGCATGATTTCCAGAAAAGGAGGAGGAGCAGGACTGCCTTGGTTCAGCAGGGTCTTCTACCTGCTTGATGAAAACAGGGGTATATTTATACCTGGAGTGGACACAGCTATAATTTTTTAATTATCTACAGGATTGAGTCGCTTTCAAATATAAACAAAATTGTCTAGGGTAGCCTTGACATTTATATACTGATTTAATTTTTATGATTCTTTAATCCCTACCTATAAAACCGCATGCAGAACCTTGGGCACTAGCCTTCTGCACTATAATCTGATGCTTTTCAGCGGGCCATCGATCCTCCCAGGCCTCGCGATGCTACTGTATTTGGAAGTTGTCATCTGCAGAGGTGGACTGGGGGCCCCAGGCCGTCCTTAGGTTATACTCACAGCTATGGTCTATTACCAGGAACGGTTAGATTAAAATCGCCAAAGACAAAAGGGGCTGAGTACAGAAGCCACCAAGCACTATTTAGTACGACTCCACTGTTTTTGCGCAGTAAAGTCGTACTAAATAGCACGTATTCATCCCAGAAGTTATGTGTGAAGACACACAGGAAGTATTGTCAACCAGGGAGGCAAACCTTGGTGTCCAGGGTTTTTACTGGGGGTCGCTCACACCGGCATGGGGCACCCATGTGACTCACCTTCGTTTCTCAGTCTCCAGACCCTTCAGAGGTCAAACTGATACAGCAGGTCATAAATCACGCCATGGGCATGAAGTCTCTGCATCTCCAAAGAATTATAAAAATTAAATTAGCATATAAATGTTAATGCCACCCTGATACCTTTATATTTCTGGTTACACTCTTATCAGCCAGGATGTTCCAAGGCTCGTGGGTGATCTCCAGGAGCTGGGCAAGGGCTGGCCCTTTCTTTGGAACGTATAGGGCACAGGTAGCAAACACAAGCCCCATGGGCCAAATCCAGCCCTCCACCTTGCGTTACCCAGCCCGGCACCTTGTTTCTACCCGGCAGCAGCACTGAGCTCTCGCTTAACTGTTAAGGAGTAGTTACATTTATACAGTCCCAAAATGACCTTTGAAAGCAACCTCCAGGCTGATGTGGCCCCTGGTGGAAATGAGTTTGACATCCCTGGTCGGGTCTGTGCATCAACCTAATGAGTTAGCCCTGCAGCGGGCAAGGGATCTCACGGCAGGGCCCCAAGACGGGAGAGAGCTCTGCTTCTGCACATTCGTCTCTTAGAACGAGACCTGAGGGTGCATGAGCACTCCACACTCAGGACCGCCACACACCCTGATGTCCAGGCTCCGCAGTCAAGTGTAGCTCACGGTGAAGCCCATCTTCAGAGGGAGTTCTGTCTTACAGTCCTTTTTTGACAATTAGCACCTGTCAGTCTGCAAACCGCCAGCCCAGTGGTCTTCCCACCCAACATACGACCTTAGGAGTTTGGAGAGGATTTCAAAACACTCCATCCCTGGTAACTTATCCCATGAAAACTGATTTTATATAAAATGTTTTTAAAACATGGACAAACATAGAAATTAATAGATGTAAACTTCTCTTTCATGTAAATTTAAAATCTTTAATTTTATGCCACTGATCAATGCTAAATGAACAGAAGGTAAATGAAATTCACTTCATTAAAAAAGAAAGTGGCTGAAACAGAGGCCGAATACTTCCAGGTTAATGAGATCAGTGTGTCTGCTGGAGAGTCATGGGACAATGGGTAGATTTCATGGGAAGTTTGCCTATTCATAACTTTCACCAAGCTTGAACCATCTGAAAGCAAAGGCAGTGGGATTACAGTAAGCAATAAGACAATACTATCATTAAAACTTTAATTTTTAAAAATTTGCCACACAGTCTGTCATGCTTGCGTGTTGTGCAAGGAGGTTTTCTTTCCCAAAGAAATTAAATAGTACAAAATGTGAAATATCCTATAATAATTCGTAAACTGCTACCAAGGGACCACATTTAAGGGGGAGCGCTGAGTTTCCTGTGTGAGGGATTCTAAAAACTAGAAGATCTGTGCTTTTTACTCATCACCCTCATCTCTTCAGCTGTGACCCCCTTGGGCCTGGGATGCCCCTCAGGGGCCCACAGTGGGAAGACTGTGTCAACAGTGAACTTACTCTTGTGTGGTGAAATGAGTGTGTGTGTGTGTGGGGGGATCAGGAGACTCAGGGTCTAACCCTGGTCCTCACAGCAATGAAATGTATTATTTAAAGTACAGCAGCCCTGGCTGGTGTAGCTCAGTGAATCGAGCACTGGTCTGAGAACCAAACAATCGTGGTTCAATTCCCAGTCAGGGCACATGCCTGGGTTGCAGGTCAGTTCCCAGCAGGGGACGCACAAGAGGCAACCATACACTGATATTTCTCTCCCTCTCTCCTTTTCTTCTCCTCTAAAGATAAATAAAATCTTTTTTTAAAGAAAAGCATAACTTCTGAGCTTCAGTTTCCTTCTTTGTAAAATTTTCTGACTGCCCCTCACAACTCTAGTAATTATTTGATCACACTGATGTGCACGAGTGTGGTTAAAGACTACAGAAGTGACGCAGGAATGCAAGAAGCATGAATAGCAGAAGGAATTAAACAACAAAAAAAGGATGTGTTATTTAAAGGAGCAAAAAGTCTTGAATCCGATGAAGCATGAGAACAAATTTTTGAAAAATGACATGATGCAGATTAGAGGCCGAGGGTAGATATAAATATAGGTTTCCATGGTGATGAACTCTCCTAGATGATGTGAAATCTGGTATTCACAACGGTGGGCTTTTTCTGCATGAAAAGCCTACCATCTGGAACCCCAGTTACCAGGATACAGAATAAACGAGACACTGATTTGAAAATCAAAGTCAATACAGACTCGGTTTAGGCCCAGAATACAGCAAATATCATCCGGTCATCGAAGAACGGATGAGTCAACCAAGAGACCCGCCGTCCTCAGCCTCCTTCCCGCAGGTCATAGTGTCGTGGGCTTGGGATTTTAAAATAAAAATAATGCATTACTATGCTTTGCTTTCTATTTTTTAGATAACTGCTTCTAGTGATTAAAATCCCAGAACTATTTTTAGAAAGGCAAGGGCTTATTGACCGATTACATCAATTTGTCATTAAAAACAAACTGGTCTTCGGTTCAGAAGGGGGTGCAGGGGACAGAGCCAGAGAGAGATTTGAGGTTCTGAAGGAGGAGAAGGGGCCACCGCCAGGGCGTGCAGGTGGCGTCTGGAGGCTGGAAGAGGCAGTGACACACCTAATGCGGACTTTGGACCTCTGAACAGCAAGAGTATCCTTACGATCACTTAAATCATTCCAGATTTAAAGATCTTTCCAAGAAAAGCTAACATATTGGACACATCCTGTCTGTGATGAGGCTTCTCGCCCTAATGCACTGGTTCTCTGCTGAGGTGTCTCGTCTTCATGTAACACCCGTGCATGGGAACCTGTCATTTATAACATTATAGTAACATTACTCTCTCCTGTCTGGGTAACTTGGTAATGTGCAACTTGGCCTGAGGATGTTGACACCAGTCTTGTACACGTGTGTATGCTAAACATTTTACCTTGGGAGAAGAAAAGTCAGCAGTAAATAAGAAGTGAGATTTCTTTGTTTTCCATTTGGATAAAGGGGAGTGGATGTATTCCGAGACGTCTTTGTAAAATTGTTCTATTGAACTAACATGTTTCATACTTGCTATATGCCAAATACTGCTCCTGGTCCTTCAGAAACATAACTTGTTTAATCCTATGATGACCCTGTGAAATAGGAAGTAGTGTCTCCATTTTACAGATGAGGAAACCAAGGCACAAAAATGTTCAATAACTTTCTCCATGTCACACAGCTGGTAATAGCTTGGGAGCTAAGATTGCAAAACTATGGCTCCAGGCATCTTTAGGCACCGTGCCATGCCGACCTTTTGGAACTTGAATGCATTTTCCTACAAAATGTTCTAAATAATTATAAAATTCCACAATAGCCCATTTCAACTACATGTAGCTCAGCTGAAATCCTGCATAACTACCAACACACTGTCCCTGGTGCTTATATCAAATGTCACATAGAACAGACACCCCGCATGTGACATTCGCGCTCCAAAACAACTTGGAGCATCGAACAGCAGCGACAGAGATGTTCTCTTCTCCTGCATCTCCCACATTGGTCCCGACAGCTTCGTGGCGGAAAGGAATTTGGGCGGTCGGGCCCTTCGTAGGGGGCACAAGCCTTCGGAAGCAGACGGCCAACGGGGTCCAGACAATAGCAGCGGGGCAGCTGCACAAACCTGGGGAGAGCATCTGAGTTTCTGCCCCTGGGTGGCAGGACCGGCTGCGAGTCCGTGACAGGAGGTGTGTGCAGTACGCAGTCGGGCGGCAGAGTGAGACGCTAGGATCACGGTTACACGGAAACTGGGTCTCTAACTAGGGCAGCTAAGCACTAGGAGATGATAAACCAGCCGTAGGCAACCAGGAGTCTGCAGCGAGGTCAACCATTGGACAATAAGAAACCTCTATTGTTTTTCAGTAGGAAAAAAAATACATCATTTTTCTGGTACTATCTCAACATTGTAAAAATTACAGAAGAGAAAACTTGCTGTGATCATAGAAAATACAACAAAAATTATACACAGGTTCTTTAAGATCAGGGAATGTGACCTTTCAGTTTTATTCCCAAGATCTAGCAGTGTTTTTTGCAAGATTAATTAATAATTGATCAAAGTTGACTTATTAGCAAGTGTAAAGTAGAAATAAGATAATCATAGAATAATGAAATGTATGATACAGCAGGAGATAAATAATAGGATAATAAATTATAGAATTATAAATAGAAAATAGTGAGAGAATAAATAGAATTAATAACTGAATATAATACTAAATTATACAACAAATAATAGAATTGTGAGTAATGGGTGATAAAGATAGGGTCTACACATTTTTATAAACAATTATATATAAAAACTTCAAAAGTAACATTTCTTAGAAAAAGTACCAAGAACATCAGATACACATAGAAAAATGGTGAAGACTATGAAGCACCTGAATCAGACGAAATTCAGCTGATCTTCCAATTTAGCGCGAGGGGGTCTTATGAAATAAGAAATAAAAAACAGTACTGTACAAATAAAAAAAAAGATGAAGCCATGTGTCTGAACACAGAATTATCACCTATGAAATTCTTATTATGATTCTGTGCACTAGGTAGGGCAGGAGTTGTCCTTAATTTTACAGTGAGAAGAATTACAGTTCTAAGATCCTCCCTATTTCTTTTTTAGATTCAAGTAAAAGCAGGGGAACCAGGGCAGTGACCGATAATGGCCAAGTGATTTCATCTCAAGTCCACAATGTCTGTGATGTAAAATTCCACTAAGTGTAAGATGTGAGCACCTGTGCTCCCGCCCCCAAGAAGTAAATGGCGAGTCTGAGAAGAGTAACAATGTAACAAGCCTGAGAGGGAGCTTCAGCTACTGCTGTTACTTTTCCCATATGCTTTGATTTGGTTTCATCTTTAAAATGCAAAGTGTGTTTTCCTTTTTGATCATTCTGCCTCCATAAGCTTGCCACCTGTTGCAAATCAAATCCGTCACTCTTTGCTATTTTATTACACTGTGTTTTTAGAGAGAACGCCTGAAGAATAGCCGTTATTTCAGCTATTTGCACTTTTTTGGTTACACACTATTTTTACAACAGCTTTATCAAGATGTAATTCGCATACTATATAATTCACCCATTTAAAGTTTGGTGATTCTTGCCTAATACCTTCACAGAGCCGTACGACCATCGCCACAATTTCGGCTATTTTCATCCCCTCAGAAACGCTGAACCCATTCGTGGTCTGCTCCCCATTTCCCCCACAAGCCCCCACCCCAGCCCTAGACAACCGCTCATCTACTTCATGTCCTATAAATTCACATATTCTAAACCTTTCACATCGATGGGACTGTATCACACGTGGTCTTCTGTACCTGGCCTCTTTCACTTAGCGTGATGTTTTCCATGTCCATCCATGTGGTAACAGGTGTCAGTGCTTCATTCCTTTGCTGCTGAGTCGTATTCCATCACAGCAAAACACTACGATTCATTGGTCCATTCACCAAGTGGACAGCTGGTTTATTTACACTGTGTTGCTACTCTGATTAATGCTGCTGTGAACGCTCACGTCCAAGTGTAGTGTGAAATGTTGTCACTGGCCTCATTTCACATGTTTCCATTTCTCCATGGTGCCTACCTACCTAGGAGCAGAATTGCTATGGCTGGGCCACATGCTGACTCTGTGTTTGACCTTGGAGGTGCTGCCAGACTGTTTCCACAGCGATTGCACCATTTTACATTGGTGCACCATCTGCAGTGTATGAGGGTTCCGATTTCTTTACATCCTCGCCAACATTTGTTATTGTCCCTTTTTATTATTATTACAGCAATCCTAGTAGATGTGAAGTCGTACCTCGTAGTTCTACACTGACTTTTAAAAGCCATTGTTTTATATTTGTCCAAACCATGCCAGAAATGATTATGATATGATTATCAAATACCCAACGGGCCTGCAGATTTCCGGCTTTCACGTGGTGTCCGAATTCACACATATGAAGATGAACCCTGCCCCTTAGGAATCTACTCTCTCCATGGAAAGACAACACTAACACAAATGAAAATAAGGAAACAAGTGTTTTTAAAGAAATACTTATGAAGAATGTCTTCAGATTCTACAGATCAAATACTGATACAGCTGACACCACACAAGGCTGATGCATCCAGCCGCTGGCTTCTCACAGCGATGCCCCTCATTGGATGTTGCCCTGGGCAGCAGGGGGCAGCAGGGAGCAGCCTTGCCCAAGATTATCTCCCTCCCAGCAGAATGCCCATGGGCAAGTAACTGGCAGAGGCTCAGCCCCTTTAGCTCAAATTGGACAATTCTGAAGGGCCAGCCCCGCTCTAGGGCTCCCCCAAAGGGTCAGGGGAAGCCTCCATTAAAACAGCATTGCAGTCGGCCTCTCCCGCTGCCCTGTCTGCCCTTCCCCCCTTCCCTACAGGTCTGTCTCCCACGAGAAACTCCTTGATAAGCCTCTGCAACCATCTCTCCGTCTCACGGTCTCTTTCAGGGAACAAGAGCTAAGAAAATACTATTAAGGTCCAACAATTAAAACAATGTGTCACTGAAAACAAAACCAAGAAAGAGACCCACCTATACACAGAAATGGTGCTTTCACATCAGTTGTGGAAAAGTAAATTATTCAACAAGGCTGCTGGAATAGTCAACAAAGGTGTGGGAGCAGGGAGGGTGTTAAATAGTTTCCTAATGTCACACATCAAAATAAACTCCACAGAGACTGCGGGATATAAGAAAGAAAACCCCTGAAGACTTCAATTTTTTTTCAAAATGAAGGAAGAATGTTTATATATTTGGGGAATGATGAAAGGACTTAAAATTTTTTTTTAAAAATCTGAAAGCATGAAGGCAAAGATCTACCTGTATCAAGAAAATAACATACAAATTTTGGTCAAGACGGCGCAGGGAAACACAGCTGGACTCCTTGCATAACCACAGCAAAAATGACAACTAAACTACAAAACAACTGGCAGCCAGAATCATCAGGAAATCAAGCCATACGGAAGTCTAACAACCAAGGAATTAAAGAAGTCACCTTCATCCAGACAGGTACAAAAGGGGAAGACACAGACACGTGGAGACCAGAGACTCAGAACAGGCAGAGCCACGCACGTGTGTGATGGATAAAAATTGGGACGGGTACCTCAGGAGCAAGAGATCCCAGCCCCACACCAGACCACGCAGCCCAGGGTTCCAGTGCCAGGAACATAAGTCCACATAACTTCTGGCTATAAAAACCAGTGGGGATTGTGTTGGCAGAAGAAACTGCAGGATTCTCAGGCGTCTCCTCTTAAAGGGCCTGCAGTGGATTGACGCAGACTCACTCCCTCTGGGCCGCGAGACCAGAGCAGCAGCTGGAAGGGCACCAGTGGCAGACAGGGAAGAACTGAAGTGTCTGGCATCAGGGCAAGTGCTGGGGGACAGCCTCGTCCCAGAAAAGACTCCAGAGGCCAGGCATTGGCTGTTGCCCCTTTTCTGAGCCCTCCCCCACACAGAGCCAGAGAGCAGCTACACCATATCTGAGACTCCATCAACCTGGTTCACAGGGGTTTCCCTGCTTCAGTGATTACCTAAGGCTCTGCCCAATCCAACTTACAGGTGTGCTTTTCTACACTAGGCTACATTACTAAGACAAGGAGTCTGAGCAACTCTACCTAGTACATAGAAACACACACAGGGAGGCTGCCAAAATAAGGAGACAAGGAAATATGGCCCAATTGGAAGAACAGAACTAAACTCCAGAAAAAGAACTAAACAAAATGGAGATAAGCAATCTGTCAGATGCAGAGTTCAAAAAACTGGTTCTTAGGATGCTCAAGGAACTCACTGGATACTTCAACAGCATAAAAAAGACCCAGGCAGAAATGAAGGTTACACAAGTAAAATAAAGAAAAATTTACAGGGAGTCAACAGTGGAGTGGATAAAGCTGAGAATCAAATCAATGATTTGCAACACAAGGAAGAAAAAATATTCAATCAGAACAGCAAGAAGAAAAAAGAATCCAAAAAACAAGGATTGGTTAAGGAGCCTCTGGGACAACTTCAAACAAACCAACATTCAAATCATAGGAGTGTCAGAAGGAGAAGATAAAGAACAAGAAATTAAAAACTTATTTGAAGAAATAATGAAAGAAAACTTTCCTAATTTGGTGAAGGACATAGACATGCAAGTCCAGGAAGCACAGTCCCAAATAAGATGGACCCGAAGAGGACCACACCAAGGCACATCATAATTAAAATGCCAAAGGTTAAAGATGAAGAGAGAATCTTAAAAGCAGCAAGAGAAAAGCAGATAGTTACCTACAAAGGAGTTCCCATAAGACTGTCAGCTGATTTCTCAAAAGAAACTGTGCAGGCAAGAAGGTACTATTAATAAGCAGTCAAAGTGATGAAAAGCAAGGACCTACAACCTAGATCACTCTACCCAACAAAGCTATCATTTACAATGGAAGGGCAGATAAAGTGCTTTCCAGACAAGCTAAAGTTAAAGGAGTTCATCATCGCCAAGCCATTATTATATGAACTGTTAAGGGACTTATTTAAGAAAAAGAGGAAGAACAAAACTACGAACAATAAAATGGCAAAAGACACATCTATCAACAATGGAATGTAAAAAACAAACTAAGTGAACAAGCAGAACAGAAACAGAATCATAGATACGGAGATCAGTAGGAAAGGTGAAGGGGAGAATGGGGTGAAAGGTACAGGGACTGGGAAGTACACATTGGTAAGTACGGAATAGACATGGATGTTAAGAACAGTATAGGAAATGAAGTAGCCAAAGAACTTATATGCATGACCCATGGACATGAACTAAGCAGGGGGACTGCCAGAAGAATTGGGGAGTACCAGGTGTGGGGGGGAATTGGTTCAACTGTAACAGCATAATTAATTTTATATATATAAAGAAAAATAATATACAGTAAGAAACAAAACAAAATTTTCAAAAATTTTTAAACATTAATAATCCATTCCTAGAAATCCATTCCAACACCAAGAGGAAATTTGTGCAGCTAGCCAGCCAGCCCACTCCAGATTTGGGCTGCACAATTTCAACCTGTCCTAGCTGCAGTTTGGCGCCACCTGCTGGCCACTGTCTTTTCTGTCTAAAATCACGAGAGGATTCTGGGAAGAGCCCACCTTCAAGAAAGCTGCAGTTGCAGGAATCTTCAGCTTGTTTAGTTGACCTAACTCATCCTCAGCCTCCCATTTTCCAATCTCCTCTTCCCTAAACACTCCTGCCCACCCTGCCTGTCCCCCCTGACTGCCCTATCTCCCCTCCTTACTCCAGAAGATATGAACTAGGGCTGGGCACACAATAGGAGCAAACAGCTCCCATTACAATCTGGGTTATATGTGTCTGTAGGTTCTCTGAATAGGAAGTTATTGTCTATTTTATATGAATGAAGGTTCAAAGGACCTTTTAAGCAAATATAATCAAAACTCTGTGCTGCTTCAATTTGTATTGACTCTGGGCCCCACAGGACAGAAGCACCTCAACTCCCACAAAGTCACGTGCCCCTTCTCTTAACTCTCCATAAACTGATGAAACAAGCTTCAGGCAAAGTAAAAAATTGAGCTCTTTAAAGAGATACTAGAGCATTTAACCTCAACAAGTGTGAAGCAAAGTCATTTTCTCCCAAAACAAAATTTGGCAAAATGGAGTGATCGAGCAGATGCTGGGGGAGGAGAGGAAACCTTCCAACAGATGTGCTTCATTGAAAACTATAAAGAGAGAGAATGGAAAGGAGTGACAGGGAAAGAAGATAGAAAAGGAGAGGAAAGAGTGAAGGAAGAGAAACAGTCCCAGAACCGGCACATCTCAGCTCTGGTTCTGTAGAGTTTGTAGCTCCTTCGGTGTCTGGCAGCAGCACAGGACTGAACCTGATTTGTGGATGGAGCCCAATGCACTGGGAGCGGTTTCTCAGGACACGCATTGCTGCAAATTCTGGTTTTTCCTTCAGGTAGTTGAGGCTAGTGAGGCTCACAGGGGCCACCATCAGGACACTGACCTAAACGATGATTCTCTGCAGGGAAGTCCCCAGCTGATTCTGGCCTGACCTTCCCTGCACCGTCCCCAGACAATACCTCCTTTCACAAACAGCCCCTCTAACACACACACACACACACACACACACACACACACACACAGAATCACAAACCCAAAAGGTGGAGAATAAAGGGTTAGAAGACAGAACACATAATAAAGGACGGAAGCAATCAGTGACCCAAGGTGTTCGTGAAGTAAGGCAAGCCGTGTTGTTTTTTGCTAATTTGAGGACAGTTGCTTATCTACCTACAACATGCTGGTGTTATAAAGTGGCTGTGAACACATCAAACTGGATCTTTTCCTTTCCCATACCATCTGCCACGGAGACCTCTGCCAACACTCCACAAACACTCTACGCCCAGTTACTTCCCCTAACTATTCTGATCTCATGCTTTTACGTGAAAAATAACAGAATATCCTCTAGAGTGAACAGAAGTTAGAATTCCCAAGTCCATTCTATTCTCAATGCTAAAGATTAATCAGGGACCAAATGCCATATTTTTCCATTATTTTATTTTACTGATAATCTAAAAATATATTAATATATTAATCTAATAGTTTAAACATTCTGATGATTTATCTCACAAAAATGTTGATGGTTAATATTTGCAAATCGTTCTGCTAGGCAGGATAGATAGTAAGCCAAGGCAGGGAGTGGGAGGGAGACAGGTCTCACCCATTAACCCAGCAGTCCTGAGCCTGGTTCAATAATACCGCTAGGTGTGCCAAAAATCACGAGAAAAACCATGATAGCACAGGAGGAAGGAAGCCCTTGAAATTCTGTATGTATCGAGTCCTTTATCTGGGAAAGAAAGGCTTTGAAACTCTGCATTTATCCCAAAGTCTGGGGGGCTGGGAGGTGTGGAGAAGACAGAGTGGAACCTACTGTAGAAGCTGGCTACAGTCATAAAACCCCTAAAATCCCAATCGTCGGGGCACTCAGACTAGCTGGGTGCCTGCTTGCAGCCTCCTGCTAAAGTGTATTTCATACATAAACATATTATCTTATTTCTACTACAGGTGTGGTCTCTCGTCTGAATTCTTCTCTTGCGAGTGAGGCAATAACCGAGGAGGAGTCCCCGGCCTCAGGTCTCCCCGGCAACAATTCTGCATTTACCGCAAAAGTCATATTCTACAGTGAAGTTCTCTGTAGGTAAAAGTAAACTGCTAATAACGAACCATCCAGAACAGCGAGTCACTGAGGGCAGCACTGGAGTGGGAGTGCAGACCTGCGGTCCAGCCCATTTCCTTTGAATTTCCATATTTAGAACTCCTGGATGCCAGGCCCCAAGGCCGGCTTTTCTCAACGATATTTTTTCCACTGGAATCTCACCAGATTCTCGAAGCTTTCCTTTTACAGATGAAAGGAACACCGAAAACGAACTTGTGAACGTTGGCAAATCATTATTTCAAATAAAAGAGAGTATTAAATGTGGGTATGTCTCAGAACAATCAGGACCAATGCTTACTAAAGAATTCTAACACAATAAAGAAGGGGGGAAAAAAAGAAGCAAACGAATTCTAACACTGCGGGCCAGAACAGAGTTGTATTTATGTGTGTGATTAAAATCCTTTTATCCACTGAACGTCAACGTGCTAGACAACTGATCGTCAACCTATGTCATCTCATGGCACCCATACACTAATTACTAAAGTTCTGCAGCCCATCAGAAAATATATTTCTGGCCAATGTGACAAAAAATAAGTACCATTTTGATTCATTTACACTGGACCACTGTTGTGGTGGTGGCTGTTGTCATTTTTTTTTAATTTGATAGTCTAAGGAAAAAAGAGGCCAGTGCCCCTGACTAAACGTAGTACGTGTTTTAAAAATGCTTGTGGCACGAGGGTTGCAAATCGCTGTTCTGGGTGGTTTGCAAATCACAGAACTGACATTAGTCCGTTTATGACAGATTCACCACTAAAAAGAAAAGGATGCGATACACAGAAAAAAAGCATGAAACTGCCTTTAAGGAAATACTGGCACAAACAAGAAAATCCTGTGAGTTCACCTCTATCTACATTGACTCCAACACTGACTCACTAGGTAAAGAATCTGAGGTGGTAATGGCTGTTTCATTTACTAAATAAATGCCCTTCTAAGAGGTAATCTCTGAAGTACAGAGTATGCAAGAAGCATCTCAAAAGAGCTTGATTTTGAAGTCGAATTTTAAAAAACAAAGAACAGACATGTCGGTGTTAAAATTATATTAATTGTTATTACATGTAATAAAATCATATCAACAAGAATATGATATGCTATAAAATAAGACACAAGACAGGGTACCTCGGTCATCACAAGCTTCCTCAACAGAGACTCAAATGTCCAGATATCCCACATCCCAAGGTAAATGAAGCCCCCAAAATGCAAAGGCTATGCCTACCATGACCACTGAAGAAAAACCCCCCAGACCCCAGGCAAAAGTCTCAAGCCACCAACGCTACTGAACGTCTTTTCTCAATCTTGTTACATGAAGTTCCTTCTCCCTCTGCTCAGAAATTTCTAAATTGTATTAGATTTTTTTTTCACTTGTCTGCTCTTCCTTTCTTGAACCTCCTTTTACCAAGCAACAGACCTTAGGGAAGTAGAAAGATTCCATTTCGTAATGCTAAGCGGAAGGAAAAGCCCAGTGGTGGTCCCTCCCCTCTCTGGCTCTCACGTTCCATTAAATCATTAGCACTTCGACTCCTTTGGTTTCGGGCTGTGGGGAGGGGTGAGGCAAGATGACCGACAGGCCGTGATGGTTGGTGCATGTTTTAGCTGCCTGAGAAGGGTGTGATCAGAATCACGCCCAGCTTCACGATTTGAAGTTCGTAAGACACCTGTACCCCTGGGAGAGATGGCACCCTAAGAAGAAGCCCGGTAACATCCCCCTGCTGGGAAAACAGTACAGGTAGAACAGAAAAGCTTGTAACCTGAAGAGCTACACAGCAAAGGGAATGGCCGCTGACTTAATAATGTGTCCAAATCAAAGGCAGTCTAAGGAAAAATTAAAGAAGGCAGAACATTGCATTAAAAAAATGGTCAAATATAAGGACATAGGGTGTCCAAACTTTTGGCATCTCTGGGCCACACTGGAAGAGTTGTCTTGGGCCACACATTAAATGCACAAACACTGATGAGCAAAAAAAAGGTTTTAAGTTGACGATTTTGTGTTGGGCCGCACTCGCAGCCACCCTGGGCTGCACGCAGCCCACGAGCCCCGGGCTGGACACTCCTGGGTGCTCATGGTTTAACCGACTTTGCCAAGTGTGAAGAAAGTTTTAAACAAACAAAAGTCGGCAAACTCGTGGGTGTAAAGCGAGGAAAGTCAAAAAATATTTTTGAAAGCACCTATACTTTTATAAAAAGATACTTTTAAAAATTGTGGTAAAATACACATAACACAAAATTTACCATCTTAGCCATTTTTAAGTGTATAGTTCAGGAGTGTCAGATGCCTTCACTCTGCTGGGCAACCAATTTCTAGAATTATTTTTATCTTGCAAAACTAAAACTCTGTCCCCATTAAATCACTCCCCCCCGACCCTGATAACCTCCATTCTATCTTCTGTCTCTGAATTGGACAACACCAGGTACCTCATATAAGTAGAATCATACAGCATTTATCTTAAAAACACCAACACACTTTTAAACTACCAGCAGAGGCAAATGGAAAATTCTAAAGCACAAAGGGACAGAAAAACAGGAAGCAAAATGTGAACTGGGGAAGATTCTAGATTTCAGTATTTATGTAAGGACCCCCAATCATAACATTAGTTACCAGAAGTGGATACAGATTCTCTTTTCTAAATATCTTTTAAACAGAACAGAAAAGACGGGGAAAAGCCAGATTTCCATGTCTGCAAATGACTCCATCACGCTGGTTAACAGAGGGGGAGGCAGGTTCCACTCTTCAGATGTCTCTAAAACGAACATGAAATCAACATCATCTTAGTTTCGTAAGATGTGAGTCTCAAGAGGGAAGCTGGTATCATTACATCAGATTCAAATTCAATCAGAAAGATCACCATCTTTGCAGCGTGGCACGAGGGACCACTCACTCTGATGATAAAGCAACCTGCCAAAAAACCTTCCAGTCTTTCTGGGACATTCTCTGCTCACGTAAACTTGTTGCAGAGCTCTAACAACACATGCATGGGAGACTATTACTTGCTTCTGCTTTTTTATTAACCTGAAAAATATCTCATTTGACCTCAAAATGCAAAAAAGACAGTAATCTAAAAATCACAGATTTCACCAACCTCAGAAATAGGCTGAGTGAAAGAAACCATAAAGAAGGACAAGTACACCTAAAACGAACACTGCTCCTGAAGCTAGCTGCAACGTTAAGAGAACAATACAAACACAAAGTGTACAAGTTCAACGGGAAATTTCCCTTATCGCCTGAAGTATTTTAATGACACTTGTTAATCCGGGGATGTGCCCTGCCATTGGGAAATCATGAAGCAAATATAATAGAATGACTCCTTCAAAAAAAGAATTATCAGTCATTAAAACCATTGAAAGATTAAAACTGTAATTCTGAAAAAAAAATGTTTTTGCTTTGCTCCACCTTATTTTTTTTCCTTGATATAGTAAATGCCCCAAGGCTCTGACCCAGCTTCAAAAACAAAGCCAGTAGAGTGGGTCCAGGAAAAAGAAATGATCCAATTGTGGTTTAGCAAAACTGTAACAGGGATTAAGAAGTGACGCAGAAAAGGAACACCCTAGAAGTGTATGTATAAGGGCCAAAAAGGCAACCCGCAAACACATTCTTCACCCTTACCCTCCTGTTCTCCTGGACAAGCTAAACGTTTGCAGGAGCATCATGTCTTGTTCATCCCGGACCTCTTCCTCCCAGGCTGGAGGCAGCAGCGTGGTCAGGGTGTCTGCTGGTGGCAGCAACTTCAGCAGAGGAAGCAGATGTGGGCTGGGGAGCGGCTCTGCCCGGGGCTTCCAAGGAGGAGCTGGCAGCTGTGGCCTGAGTGGGGGCTTGAGCGGTGGCTTTGGAGGGGGTTTTGGTAGCTGCTCGGTAGGAGGTGGTTTTGGAGGAGGTTCAGGCGCTGGTGTTGGCATGGGTAGGGGTTCTGCCTTTGGTATGGGTTCTGCCTTTGGTATCGGTTCTGGATTCAGTGGCGGTTCTGGATTCAGTGGTGGTGCTAGTGCAGGCTTCTGCAGCTTGGGTGGCGACGGAGGGCTTTTCTCTGGAAATGAAAAGCAAACCATGCAGAACCTCAACGACCGCCTGGCTAACTACCTAGACAAAGTCAGAGCCCTGGAGGAGGCCAACAGTGATCTGGAGGACAAAATCAAGGAGTGGTATCACAAGCATGGGTGCGGGTCTGGCGACAGGGGCTCGGGAAGAGATTATAGCAAATACTACCCAATCATTGAAGACCTCAGAAATCAGGTAAGACACTCTCCACAGCTGAGTTTCTATGATCTCTTTTGCTTTCATTCAGAACACGTACTGTAATGAAGGCTGTAAGTCAAAGAATTTTTTTGGCAACATACATGCTTGATGGATACGTAAAATGGGCCTCAGTGTGCGCTAACTCTGCCAGGGCTGCATGTGACATCCCACCAGGTGAATTTTCCGTTTGCACCTCAGATTCGAGTATTTCTACATAAAATGTTATACGATGGCAGGCAGCTCGTTAACATGTATATGGGAGTGATGGCAACGAGGCAAAACGAGCTTCATCTATCTCACGATTAATTCTGGCAGGCTGACATACTTCAGTGTCTTGCTAGATTGAAATAGTCTTTACAACTATTTTTATTTCTAGAAAATCTGGCACAAATATTATATAAGAATATGGTAGGGTCTAAAGTGTTCTTGCCACAGTTTCATGGAAAAAAATATTTTTTAAGACTTTTTAAGAAGTGAAGCTCATTTTCCACGCGATTTTCTCAATGAGCTCACAAAGAATGACTGGTCTTCCAAAGTAGCAGAAGCATGCAGGGGAGCTGTGTTCCATAAAACAATGTTCCGTGCCTATTCCAATACTGTGCAAACGGTCACCTTTTTGCAGAAAGATCCAGTCCAAACACACCAGGGCTATCAATCCAGGTGCCGTTACTAAGCAAGTTCTCAAAGCAATTCACTTTTAAAAGCTGACTCAGGGGCATCTACCCAGACAGGTGGGCATGCAGACGCAAGGTAGAAAGCATGATTCATTCATTATTTTTGCCTTTCCTAGATCATTGCTGCCACTATTGAAAATGCTGGGATCGTCTTGCAGATTGACAATGCCAGGCTGGCTGCTGATGACTTCAGACTGAAGTAAGAAAAGTGGAGACTTGAAAACAAATGTAGCAAAAGTAAAACTCAATCTGTTTGCTTAAATTATTCTAAATTTTTAAAAAATCTTATAGGGGTTGAAGACCTAAATTCACAAACATCCCAAATGCAATCTTTAAATAAAAGCCATCATCCCGCCAGTAAGAAAAGAAGACAAATTGAGAATGCAATTTTTGTCATAAACAATATTAGCCATCAAGAGAATTAACATTAGGCTCATATTTTTTACAAGGGAAAAAAAACATAGTAGCCTTTGTTGACCAGGTAGCTCAGAGGAGAAAACTCCTTCTTGAACACATCAGCATGGAGGTGCTCCGTGAAGTGTACTGTACTGTCTTCCTGTGGCCCCTTCCAGGTACGAGAGTGAGCTGCACCTCCGGCAGGTCGTGGAGGCCGACATCAACGGCCTGCGGAAGGTCCTGGACCAGCTGGGCCTGACTCGCTCCGACCTGCAGGTGCAGGTCGAGAGCCTCACGGAGGAGCTGGCCTTCCTGAAGAAGAACCACGAGGAGGTAGGTGCCCGTTCCTCGTTATCAAATGGCTCCGGCCTCCCTGCTTCCCCCCTGCCCCAGGGCCATTCAGTAAAAATAAAACAAATTCTATCTGGGTGGATTTCCAACTCTTGTGACCAGGGGAAAAAAGTAGAACAAAGAGCAGATTATTATATCTGAATTTGGTGTGGGGCTTTGCCACTTCCACGTCTCAATTTCAACCATGCATTTCAGGGAGTCCATTGCTTTTCTGTCTTCATCACTCTGATATCCCCCCCCCCTCTCTCTCTCATGCTAGGAAATGAAGAACATGCAAAGAAGCTCTGGAGGAGATGTGACGGTAGAAATGAACGCCGCCCCAGGGACTGACCTGACCAAGTTACTGAACGACATGCGGGCACAGTATGAGGAGCTGGCTGAGCAAAACCGCCGCAAGGCCGAGGAGCAGTTCCACAAGCAGGTAGATTATTGCCGCTGAGCAGCGGCTAAGCCTGCAGAAGCCACTCCCGTCAGCCCATCAGCCCACAGTGACTGCTTTTCGTTTTTATTTAGAGTGCCTCGCTGCAAGCACAGATCTCCACTGATGCTGGAGCGGCCAGTTCCGCCAGGAGTGAGATAACAGAACTGAAACGGACCCTGCAGGCCCTGGAAATTGAGCTTCAGTCCCAACTGGCCATGGTATGTGCAAGGAGCTTTGTAAAATCTCCAACTGGGCGCCAAGGGATTTGGTGTGCCCTCTTTGCCAAGATGTTCCACTTGGCACATAACGACAGCAGTATTAAGAAGGGCTGTACTGTGGTCACAGAAAGCACTAAACATTCCAAGTTAAGATGATATACCCTGTTTCTGGAAAAGATTTAGTTTTTAAAAAAGTAATGCCAACAAAAGTTAAGAAAACAGTGATGTATAATGATATAGCTTGTAACTCGGCAAAAGTGTACATCTCCCAGGACCTTATAAAATTCTGTAATTTTTAAAAATCATTGATGACTTCTTACTGTCATCATGATTGTTCTACCTGTGTATCTATCTATCTCTTAGAAAAGCTCCCTGGAGGGGACCCTGGCCGACACGGAGGCTAACTACGCGGCTCAGCTGTCAGAAATTCAGATGCAGATCAGTAGCTTAGAAGAGCAGATCTGCCAGATCCGGGGCGAGACCGGATGTCAGAATGCAGAATATGAGCAGCTGCTGGACGTCAAGACCCGCCTGGAGATGGAGATCGAGACTTACCGCCGCCTGCTCGACGGAGAGGGAGGGTAAGTGAAAGTCACGTGTGCGCCAACAGGCGTGCCTTGGTGTGCATGTGTGATGAAACCAAAAAAGGGGCTTGGACAGTCCATTCAAATAACATCCGCCTTCATCACGGACAGCCCTCTGCATGGGGCATTTCTTCCGCCTTGGCCAAAGGCAAAGGAGAACAATTCTTTTTTTTTTTTTTCTCCAGTGGTTCTTGTTTTGGAGGATCTGATTTCAGAAACTCAGGATCCAGAAACATGGAATCCAGGGATTCTGTGTCTGGTGACTCAAGATCTGAAAGCTGTTCCAGCCAAGGAAGAGGTAAGCATGTTTTGAATGTCCATAACTTTATCATTGAAAAGTAAAAACATGTTTTGCTTGTCATATTAAAAGCATATACTGTTGTTCATGTAACCTTACCCAAAGAGAACGTACTCCGTGAATACACCTGCATTTCCCCAGACCATTTCCAGGCTGACATTGTGGTTCTATGATTTTCAGACCCAAGCAAGACGAGAGTGACTAAGACCATCATAGAGGAGGTGGTGGATGGCAAAGTCGTCTCATCTAAAGTCAGCAATGTTTCTGAGGTGAAAGTCAATTGAGCAGCTTCCAGATCAATAACAGCGTCTTTCAGAGAAAAAGAAATCTAAAGGACACACACGAAGATACTACATCAATGTAGCCATCATTCTGGATAACGTCGGGGAACGGCTTCTGCGCGGAAGTAGATGCTAACCAACTTCTTCTGCAGCCTCTTCTTTTATTTCTGGAATGCTCTTCTCCCTCCCTCTCTTCCCCTCTCTCTAAAAATAAGTAAAATCTTTATTCAAAAAGAATGCTCTTGAAAAAGTTGAAATGACAACTTTGCTCTGTTTCTATGCTTCAATAAACTTACTTTTGCAAGTTCATTAAATTATTACTGAAATTTTCTAAAGAAATTTAACATTTTATCTAGAAATGACGCTGTCAGCTGTGCTCTAGCTACAGCTAGATACAAATAGTCATTCATTCATTCATTCATTCATTCATACCCTCTTCGCAAAAATCAAAATTACAGTCATTTTGTATGTGACATTTTTAACGACATCACAGAACTTAGTGCTAGCTGAAATCAAACTCAGTGTCCCTAAAACCAGAGCCAACACCTGAGCCCACGAAGAAGGAACTAGAATTATCCTCTTCGAGAAAGCTACATCTTAGATGGAGAAGAAAGCTAAAGTGCAAAAGACCGGAAAACACTGAAGGGTGTTGCTAGTGAAGGGCTTGATTCCCCCACGTTCACCAGCAGTGCCACCGCGGTCTGACGCTGCGTGGTTGCAAGGTGTCTAAGAGACTGGTCGCGATAAAAGTCCTGGGAGGTAGGGTGGGGTATGTGATACAGAGCCAGATTTCTGAAAACTTTGAAAGCCCCAGCGAGAAGAGATGCTCAGATTCTTTTCCTGTACCAAATCTAGCCACGCTTCTTAGCCAAAAACTTGTCACTTGGCCAAGGTAGTGTTTCCTTTCTCCACTCTCCGTTGCTGAGGTCTTTCACCCTGAGGGTGGTCCACGTGGCTGTCTCACCTTGTCTCGCTTGGGATAATGAGGCTGTTACAGTAGGTAGGAGGCGGTTTGAGATCAGTCCCAAGAAGAACTGATGTAAGCCAAAAACAGGCTGCGTAAGAACTCCCCCATTTGACGGACTTGATATGAACAGGTCACAAATTAGAAAAGCAACCCTGCAAACCAATTCTCAAGAAAAGAACGTGGGACTTGGCAGAAATAATCAAATTTAAAATTACAACAGGATGAACCTGGATATATTTCATGTAAACTGTACCTCCAAATACAAAACCACTAGCAGCTATATGGAGTATCAAACCTTAACAATCAAGACAACCTAACTGTAGTTTTTCATCTTCTAGGCACACTGAATAAAATATAGAAATGAACCCGTGGGCACAACAAGATTTCTTCAATAGCTAACCATAGACTAAAGTAAATAGCCAAGCATGAAACCACTACTTAGAGGAAATGAGCAATGTGAAGTTGTCTTGAATCTTGTTTTCCACTGAGCCAGTACAGTAAATGCAACCTTGCAGGTGGGCACTCGAATTGTCAGAGGGAACACTTCGTAAAGTATGTGACTGTCCATCTGCCGTGCAGCACACCTGACAGTTAAACAAAATAGTGTTGAATGAGAACTGTAATCAAAAACTAGAATAATAATTAGAATTTCATATCTTGGAGGTTTGTCCTATACTGAAAAATTAAGAAATATGAACCAGCTGATCCACTGGACTAATAGCAGCAGGACAGGAATGGAGACCAGCGGAGTGCAGCCTCTGGCCCCTCGGCCATCGCAGCCGCCACATCAGGAAGCCTCACTCAGCAAAGCTCCCCAGATCCAGTCTTCTGGTCCTGCACACCTGGGACCTGTGCTCGTGGCTAGTCTCCTCCTCCTGTCAAGGGCAACAGTGTGCGGGTACTCTGAAAACTTTAAGGTGAAAACCTTCATTCTGTGCATGTGTTAAGATGCTGCATTAGTACTAAATGGTTGTTTACCATTAAGGAAAAGCTAGAATGTACTGAGATGCAGCATAATGCGTTAAAAGCAAGCTCGAAGGAGCTCCTACCCTCTGCAACAGCAGGGATGGAACTGGAAAGGACTATGCTGAGTGAAATAAGCCAGGTGTTGAAAGACAAATACCATATGACCTTTAACAGGAAGCTAAACAACAAAACAAACAAGCAAGCAAAACAAAAACAATGACAATGAAATAGAGAACGGGGACAGTGACCAGAGGGGAGAGGGGAGGGAATTTCAGGGGAAAAGGGGGAAGGATTTACAGGAACTAGTATAAAGGACACATGGACAACAACTAAAGGGGGTGGAAATGGGAGGGAGGTGGGGAGCACTGGGGGGGTGGGCTTGGATGGGAGTAAAAGACAGAAAACTGTACTCGAACAATAATTAAATTTAAAAAATTAAACTTGGGGGGAAAAAAGCAAGCTCGATTTTTAAAACTGAAACTATTAGACCATATTGGATCATGGAAAATATTTATAGCGCTGAGTAAAATGTTAAGAACAGGATGTTCACATATTATTACCTGGCCCCAAATTATTTTAAAAACCACAAAAACAAGCAGATGCTCTATTTTGAAAATGAAGTTCGGCTCTCCAGTAAACTTTTAAATTAAGAGAAAGTGTTTCTTTCTCCTAAGAGTCAGATTACTCCATAAGAAGGAAGAGCCCGCGCCTACTTGCGTATGAAGTTTTATCTGTCGACTTTTGATCCAGATTCATAATAAGGTTGTCCTTGTCTTTCTGAACTCAAGGGGCAAGGGACAAGAACAGAGAGAACACTGGGAGAGGCATCCGTCCTCACAGAGATTAGAAACAAGAAATCAAGTGTACAGTAAGCAGAGAAGAAGAAGCAGCCAAAGGATTTGAGACGCCATAGAAAGTGGCCCAAACTTGCTTAATGACTTTATGGAATTAGATGGAGTCCAAAAGACAAGTAGAGACAAAGTGATGAATCTAAATCACCTAGGACAGGGCTCCAGTGATGTTTTCCAAATAATCTCCTCAAGTAATAAAGAGCTGCAAGTAATAAATCACTTAAAAAAATTATCAGCGGCTCTCACTCACCACCTGCAGAACAGGACACAGAGACCAGGTTCTGCTATAAAACCCAGTACTCGCGTGTTGTGTGAAATGACGAAGTGGAAAGAAGCACACACTGAGACAGCGCCGCAACCCCATCTTTGTTAGTGTTTAAACTGCACATAAAGGACCAGCTGGAGTACTCACCTGTCGCAGGTGAGTACCTGGACTCCCAGAGAGGGGACGTGCTTATTCTGCTGACTGAGCCTCAAGGAATGTGAGAGTGTTTGAGAGCTCCTTACGAAACCAGGTTAGAAGGTGCTTTGCATGGCTCCGCTTGCTTGTCAAGGACACCATAGACTTGGGTGGTGCTCAGCAGATCCACCAAGTAATGAAACAAATTACTGGAATGACAGTCACACTGCCATAGCTACTTTTGAAAAGGGCAATAGAAAGAACACCCCCCAAAAAAGGTATTATGGTAACATTGTGCAAGCGTACATCTATAAATTACAATAGAAAAATTTAGGGGGGTGGGCTGGGATGGGAGTAAAAGACAGAAAACTGTACTTGAACAACAATTCAATAAAAATTTTTAAAAAAGAAAAATTTACATGGACTTCTGCATGAACTTCCCAGGAAATGATTTGCAACTTTGAGGAGAATTCCATCACCTTTCTCAACACGATGCAGGAGGTACCCAGAGGTGGGAGGGCAGGGAAGACCTCCATCCAGTTCATTCTGGAAACCCTGGTTGTCGGCTGGGAAGGACCACTGCCGTTCCAGATGGTACCTCCAGCTGATCCGTCATAGGACTTGTCCAAAGCTCTGGGACCCATTTTTAAGAAATTGCAACAGCCAAATATAATAAGTTATAATATCGTATAACATAGAGTTATAATACAGAGTATCCTAAGAAACAAAGAGAGCACGTTCACTTTGGGAAGCTAATAAATATTCATCACAGTCCTGGGGAGGGGAATTATCTCAGGGACAGACTCTGCTTTGTTACGTATTTCAGGGCACAGGGCTACAGCAGCAGGTTGCCGCTGCCCAGCAGCCAGCTCTGCTGTGACTGAGATGAATGAACCGGAACATACGTGTTTTAGGCCCTGGAGACAGAACTAGAGTCTCCAGGAGCCATAGAGTGTAAAAATCTCCTCCTGGGTGAATCCACCAAAAACCAATTTGTGCACAAAGATAATTTTATGATTTCACCTCAGCAATGTGTTTCTTAAATACTATATTCCCTAATGAAGTGTATTTTTAAAGCTCTTAAGGAAAAAATGCAAGATCTTGGGCTTCTTCAATTAATAGCTCAGATAGGAAAGTTTCCATTTAATGTGTGGAAAACATCTGGAAGCGAAATTATTGACTGCAGATATCAGCCCCTATTTTGCAAATCTCACAGCCACCAAAGCAGCTGAGACGCAGCGAATGTCCCCATAGTACAAAATGCTCGGCTTGGTCCGAAGGACAAGAAGGAGACGCCCGCCTCCTTCCACGCAATCTCAAAACCTTGCCCCCTTTTCTGAGTGAAAAAGATGATCCGTTCTACTTGACAGAGAAGTTAGATTAGAAGAGAGAAAATGTCTGTGTGTTGTACCTTCTTTCTTGCAAAGTGAACAGGAACACTACCTGATACGAACAAAAAAGAAAGAAATCCTTTCCAGAAGTGAGTCAAAACAAAAATGCACATGCCATATTCAGAAAGAAATCAAGTAAAGTCTGTCTTACAGGTACTTGACTCAACTCAAAAAACAGTTATCAGTTGCTCATAATATTCAAGGACAGTGAGAAAGTAGTATAGTTAAACTATCAAAGGCAGAATACGGAATCATACCACTGAAAAAAGATCAAAGTTAACCTTGAAAGACTCCCACTTTAGATTTCTCGAAGAGAACGGAAAATGTTTCCCTAAGTCTCCACCACGGCTGACTTCAATGACCATGGCTTTCCAGGTATGAGTCACTGTTTCCTGGCTACTTAGAGGAGTGTCGGAGATAATGATTTTCCAGAGGCGACTAAACTTGTGGTGCCTGTATGTCAACATATCACCAAATTTCACATCTGGAGTCAGCAGTAATAGATGGATTGAGCCGCTGATGAGTGAAGACAGTTGAAAAAAGTGATTAAGAAGGAGCTGAAGCTTAAAGAATTTAGTGTAATAATTTTTCTAAAGGCAAGAGTCCGAAAATGGCTTGTAAAGGTGTGACAGAATGGGGACCCAGTGAAGGGTGACTGGGTTTGCCCTGCCAACAGTCTTCTTGTTCATAGAGACAAGACTAAATTTCAGAAAATGTATTCATTTCCAAATGTAATTGTTTACAATGTAAGCCAAAAGACATCTTTAAATGTATTAAACTCTTAAAATGTTAGTACTGAATGAAAAACATTTTTAATTGAATGGACCACTAGCATAAGAAGCCCAAGAGAAATGGAAATTAAACAGGGGGGCCAAAAAATGAAAAGGAAATTTTAAATGTTCACAAATTTCAGGACACTTTGTCCCACAAAATGAGCATAATATTGCAGACTACAGTCTTCAAGAGAGCAGCAACTGGGTGAAGCACCAAATGAGTGAATGAGTCATGTATGCTGTTGTCTTAATACCAAGACTATTTTTCACACACAGCTCAAAATGTATTGATTGCTAACTATTTGAAGGTTCATGGAAAGGAAAAAGGTGATGTACCTAAACTACCAAAGCAATCACAAAGGACATGAGGGCAATCCGGCTGTGACATCTGCCACCCCAGAGACCGCCAGGTTGGATTTGGTTGATCTGGCTGGCTAGGCAGGGGTCCCCTTCCTGCCTCACTGATCCGTGCGCATCCCTCCCAGAGCTGCGGACTGGGTCTAAGAGAACAATCTTCCTGATGGAGGAGAGAACCTTCCTTCAGTCAATGGCGTACCAGGATCTGCACCTCCCTGCTAGAACCTCCGAACAAGCCTCAAAGCTATCACACAGTTGAAAAAAGGGGGGGTTCTGTTTTACTCAATCTTCAAGATTAACACTGAGAATTTATCAACGCAAATAGAAGACATTTTCTTCTCGACCAGTGCTGACTTCATTGAACATCTTGTAAGCATTCTCATGCTTAAAAGACTAGCTACTCAGCTAGTCTTCTGGCTGCTGAGGGAGAGTTCAAAGACAATGATTTTTTTTTAATGGAGCGCTTCACAAATCTGCATGTCATTCTTGCACAGGGGCCACACCAACCTTCACTGTGACGTTCCAGCTTTAGTACACGTGCTGCTGAAGTGAGCACAATAGTAACTCCAGCTTTCTCTGAATGCTCCAACCATTCACATTAGTAGGAGTATTATATTCCTGTAATACGATCTACTGAGTCAGCGATTTTTCACTGGTGTGCCGCAAAAAAATTGAAAACATGCTGTAGCTGACTATTTAGTCAGGGACACTGACCTCTTTTTCCCTTAGACTGTCAAAGAAAAAACTGACAGCATGCCCTGGCTGGTGTGGCTCAGTGGATTGAGTGCCAGCCTGTGAACTGAAAGGTGGCTGGTTCAATTCCCAGTCAGGGCACATGCCTGGGCTGTGGGCCAGGTCCCCAGTATCGGTTGTGCGAGAGGCAACTGAGCAATGTATCTCTCACACATCGATGTTTCTCTCCCTTTCTTTCTCCCTTCCTCTCTCTCTAAAGATAAGTAAATAAAATTTTTTTAATTTAATTATTGTTTAAGTACAGCTTAATGTCTTTTACTCCCATCCCAGCCCACCCCCCCCAAAGTAAAATTTTTAAAAATGATAACACAATAGCCATCCAGTGTGAATGAATTAATATTATATCTATTTTTTGACAGATTGGCAAAAAAAATATTTTGGGGTGTGCTGCAGATTTTTAATAATTAGCGTATGTGTGCCATGCGATGAAAAGGTTTGAAAATCGCTGACCTATGTAATTAAGTTCTATCAAACTGAATGGCTGCTGGTGTGCTGCATTATAGTCTCTAAACCGAACACAGGTCCACGCCCAAGAGGACAAGATTATCTCACTGTCCTAAATACGCAGCAGTAATCCCCACCAGAGCAACTCCTTCGTTATACAATGAGAAAGTCAAAACAAGCCTGAACGCAGCAATGAATGTTTCCAGAACTCACAACATATTTTTAAGAGAAGTATAAGAGTAATCATTTCATATTCAAGATAAGATAGTCTACTCTGATATTTACTCACTTGTTCAAAAGCATTAAATAAGCATTGAGTCTAAGGGATTAGTGGGAAAACCCACTAGATTAGTGGGAGTAAGACGTGTGCTCTTCCCTTGAGATGTTCAGGCTGGTTAAGGAGGAGACAACTACAAGCATTTTGAACCTCACTTAAAGTAGTGAAGCAACTAAAATTTGTTAATTTTTATGTTTTAAATGCCACCCACTTAATAGTCAAGGTTGAATTACCGCATCTTCCAAGCTGGTGAGGAAATATAGCATAATTTTTTTTAATTGTACCGCTAAAAGTTCTTTTGTAAAATGCGTCTTTGTAAAAAGCCTAAATAGACCACTTCCAGGACCCTATTTTTGCACATCAAGCTCACTGAAGAGGGAGTCCACGTGTACACAGAAGCGCAAGTGTGCTGGGAGCTATGCACATGTATCCTCCAAAGCGAGACAACTTGGCTTTGCTGAGAAGCTGGACGGCGCTCAGACACTTAGAGATGGCCTGCCTGCCTGCCAGGCTGAAAGCAAGAAAAGAAGGGGAGGCCGGGGAGACAGACTCAGGGGCATCTGGGAGCAGCTGTCGGGGAGCAGAGTCCAGCCCAGAGACAGTGGGCGGGCACTTCCCTGGCAGCAGAACGCCGAAGAGGCAACGGGCACCGTGGAGAAGTCAGAAGGCAGAAAGGGCACAGGATACAGGGAGGTGGCTTCTGGAAGAGGCACGCATGTTCATCGAGCCAGCGTGGGCGAGGGGATGGCGTTTTAAGCCTGAAAATAGAAATCAATAATTCAAGCCATGGTGTGAAGGCCAAGAAGCAAAAATAACATCCAAAGATACATGAACTTGGGTTACAGGTAGGAACTATATTATATGTGATCCACGTGGGTCTCCATACGCTTCCTACACAGTCTGTCACGGAGAAGCTACTGGAGAGGTTGAAAGAGGAAAACCAAAGCTGGCCCCACGTTCAGCGTATCTGAAACACATAAACGCTCCACTCTGAGGACTGACTAGACTATCGCAGCTGCCATGGCCTCTACCCAGGACCAGGAAGCGACCACCCTACTGCCAGAGAAGGTTCACGCCCAGACACAGGCTTGCTTGGGTGGATGTTGAAAGCCACACAGAAGAATTTCTGTAAACTTTCCACCCCCTGATTTTTCTGCTCTGGGCCTCTTCCACCCCACTACTTCTTTCACCAGAAAACACTCCACACAATGACCGTGCCATCTCCGATAAGGGTTTGAAATCAAACATGTGGTATCTTCCCATTTGTGTTAAAATGTTCCCTCATATACACTCAGTAGAAGGCAGGAGAGCCTGAGTCATCGGTTAGGGAAAAGAAGTTTAGAAACACCAGGATTTTAAAATTGACTTTTACCAAAATCAGGCACTTTAAAGGCTGAAATGTACGTGCCCAAATGCATTACATAAAAATAAATTAGTCCATTACTTTCCTCCTTAAAGCAAAAGTCCAATCTTAAGGATAATGCAAACCGTTTAGAAGTGATGTTATTTCCCCCAAAGTTTAATGCCAAAATCCTAGCACATTGCTTAGTAAAAACTCACCAAGATGGAGGATGCGTACATGTCTAATTTACTTGAACTTATAAATATTAAAAATGTAACGTTTTTGAGCCACCTGTCTCCTGGTAGTTTATCCCCCTCACCACCCCCCAACTTCCTTCAACAAAAAAGATACCTCTGTACTCACTGCCAAGGAGACTTCTGCTCCGAACCCAGCACAGGGCGATTCCCCAGTTTGGGTTTTAGAATGAAGAGGGCCCAGGGCCCAGACGAAATGTTCAGAAAACAGCGTTCATTCTATACATTATTTTCTTTTTCTTGCCTTCTTTTTTGGTTTTTTTTTCTGTTTTTTAACTGTTCTTTCTTTTTTTTTTTAAGTTTATTTATTGATTCTTAGAGAGGGAAAGGGGAGGAAGAAAAAACTCAGTGTGTTATTCCACTTATTTAAGCATTCATTGCTTGATTCTTTCTTTTTTCTTCTATCTTTTTTCATTCTACAAAATTTAATTGTCTGCTTTCTCTGTGTCAGCCACAGAGCTAGAAAGTGACAACAGACCCGTGAACCAGACAGGCAGCCCTTGGGACGTACGACTAGAATAGAACCCTCAAGAACAGACAAGCGCCCCCTGATCCGAAGGGAGAGAGGAGAAAGAAGTGATCAAATAGTAGCAAGAGTGGGTCCCGAGAGAGGAGCCCAGGACGTGCTTCTGAGCTGGAGCCCCTGCAGAGCAGCAAAATGCAAGGTAAGTTTGAGAAGCTCACTGCTCAGGAGCTCTGGGCCCTGCTTCTTCACAGTGGCCCCAGGAAAGGACAAGAGCCAAATGGGTTACACTTGCGCAGTGTGTCTGGCAGATGGAGCCCCGCCCACTCGATGTCTCCTTGCCGTGGGCACACTGAAGCGGCAGAGCGACGCTCAAGCCCTCGAGCCTGGAAGGAGGTATGGAAGAGAGCAGCGGGTGAAGCAAGGCAAGGACAAACGCAAATTAAAAATAGAGACCTCGTTCTCCCTGTTGCAATAAGGGGAGACACACAGCTCCCCTGCCTTCCCTTAGAGCATTTACTTTAGATACCTTGCGATTGTCAATTCTTTCTCAGTTTCTTGGAAATGTAAGTAAATCTTGTTAAAAGCTAAATAAGCCCTTTAGCCAACTTTATGACCCCAGAATGTTTTTCTCAAGGACCTGGGACCCGTATCTTTGGAATGTAAATTTCTAAGGAAAATAGCACCTCTGCTTCCCTGTTTCTGTGGCAAGAAGGTAGGAGCCTCTCTCCAAAAACAATCTCTTGTTATAAAGAAGCGTACTTTTCCCTTATGTGAAGCCCATTGGTGACCACAGACAGTCACCCCCACCACCAGGCAAGCCACCACAATGACCAGATGAACTCTGCCTACCGAGGGGCGCCATCAGGCCCCCTTACTTGGGGACTGGTTATCATTTACCTTGAGAACATGTGTGTAGTGGGTAATGCCTGCTTGGCTGTATAAGGGAGGGAGACACTGCTCTGTCTTTGCAATTGCTTAGCAAAGTGCCAGCGGTGTGCACCATGTTCTGGTTTAAGGCTTACGTGATAACAAAAGTGTTTTCTTTTTCTACTGCCTTTATGAAGAGCATTTCTGGGTTGGGAGACTTTGTTTTCAACTGGAAGAGCAATGACTGACTTAGCACAGACTTGGACAGATGACCTCAAGGACGATACAGTCCCCTTGTCACATCGATGGAAGTTCCCCAAATCTCTGATGCAACATCTTAGAGAAAAGGTACTCCCTCTACCAAATGGGAGCTCAAAATAAAGAATAAAGCAATGAATCTGTCTTCTCTACCTGAGCGGATAGATTTGAACTTGTAGCAACTACAACATGAATACTGAAACTTGCCAGTGTTTAACTTCGGGAGTCAGACTTCGGACATTCGTGCTACCGACCCACTTCCTCTTGGTGAAGTATGAAAAGGAAAGGAGTGGAAGGAAACAGCATTTATAAGTGATTCTCAAACTTCACAGCATATTAGACTCACTTGGGCAGGTTTTAAAATTCTGATGCCCAGCAACATCCTGAACTAATTGAATCAGAACCTCTGGGAAGGGGACACTGCCGTCATCATTCTTCAAGTTCCCCAAGTTATTTCAATGCACGGACAAGTTTGAGAACCAGGGATTTACCGGAACTTCAGTGTGCCCCCGAATCACCTAGAGATCTTGCTAAAATGCAGATTCCAGTCTGGTAGGGCTGGGGCAGGGCCGGGCCTGGCAGTCTGCATGTCTAACAAGCTCCCAGTCTAAGTAACAAGGATCTAAAGACCAGCTGTGCTCAAAGGGTAGCCTCTGCGCTTCAGTATCTTTATCTATAAAATGAGGATGATGATGATGGTACCGATCAATGTCAGTAGTAGCAATGGTCTGAGGGTTGTGTTATTCATTTCATGTAAGAGATAAGGAAATTGAAGTTCAAGGAGAGTCAGTATTTCCACAAGGCTCACCTTCCAGTAATTGGCAAACAGACACTTAACCTCAGGTCTTCCCCCCCCCACCACCACCCCCTCGCCACGCCCCCATCATGCAGCTTTAAGAGTCTGGTTTAATTTAATCTGATTATCTTCCTCTCTTCCCTGTTCTAGTTGCAGAGTCTAAATCTGAGTCACCTCTCCTCTCCTCTCCTTCCCTGAAGAGTCAGTTGTCACTTGCTAAACCTCACTGACTTCATGCCTGCTCCTCCTACTCTAATCCCATTACTCAAATTCCATTTTCTATGACCTCTTTATGGCTCTTTTCATGGGCAAAAATAGCTTTATGTTCCTCTCCGTGAATGCTGGCTGGCTCACTGGTGCCCTTAACTCTGAATCCTTCTGCACGGCTCCCAAATTTACCCAACCATGTGACCCCCCACTTCATAAACCAGCAGTGACCCCCCATCACCTACCAAATATAACCAACCCAGCCTTGGTAGCAGGCCTTTCCCTGAACCACTTTTTTTTTTTTTTTCCAGTTTCCTCTGTAATGCCTTCTGCACCTTTTCTGGCCACCACGTGCCCCAAGAGGCCACCTCTCCTCTTCAGAACTCCTCTAGCACTTTAACTGCGCCCAGCACACCCCTGTGCAAGCAGGGCCCCTCCAGTGACCAAGTAAATAAAGGGATGGCCTTCCGTTCTCGAATTCTTAACTCCTGAGGGTCTGGGGTCTCGCTCTCATGAATGTCCCTGGAACCGATGTCCTCAACCACATTTTGGCAGTTGTGAGGTGCAGTGTGACTAATTTCTTCCTAGCAACAAAGTCTATTTTCAAACGATCTCCCTTTCTAATAACTAAAGTGGATTCGCGATGCTCCCTATACGAATGACAGTGTTGCTCATCTGCAGTGTTAGGATTTCTGAGGGATGAGAGAACTAGACTTAAAGCCTTCAGAAGTCCATGGACCTTGCGGTTTTGTATATGCCATAGCATTCAGTGAGCTATTGCTGCTAACTCTTTTTAATAAAGAGTGATATTTCTAAAAAGTGCATCAGCAAGCCCTGGCTGGGTGGCCCAGTTGGTTGGAGCATCACCCCCTGCACCAAAAAGGTGGCCGGTTTTGTTCCTGGTCAGGGTGCCTGCAGGAGGCAACCGGTCAATGTTTCTACATTTCTCTCTCTCTGTCTCTCATCAGTGAACATATCCTCAGGTGAGGGGTTTGTGTTTTTTTTTTAAGTACATCAGCAATGTTTTTCCTTGAAAAAAATGACATTTGAGATCTAGAAATAGTTAACTTCATTGCTCATATGCTTGTAGAATCTTTCTAATTGCTAACCCCCCTCCTCCCCATAAAAAAATCCAGCCCTATTTCCTTAGTCAAGGGAGCGTGGGAAGGGCCCCAGTGGTAGAGCTCACATCCGTGTGAACCAGTAGGGCCAGACACTGGAGCCGCACTACCAACACGGTGGCCACTAGGCACGCGACCACGGAACACCTTCAGTGTGACTTGTCCAAACTGAAAAGGGCTGTAAAAATAGGCATCGGATCTCAAAGACAGTATTGAAAGGGAAGAATATAACTATCTCGAGAACATTTTATACTGACTACATGTTAAAGTAATTATACCTTGGATATATCAGGTTAAATCAAATCCATTAAAATTGGTGTCACTTGTTTCCGTTTATATCTCTTGCTATGGCTACTAGAAACTTTGAAGTCCCACGTGTGGCTTGCACTGTGTTCCTGTTGGAAAGCACTGCTTCAGGGTGCACAGGTTATCCCGGACGCCTGTTTAAAACGCAGATCACCAAAACCGCCGCTCTGTGGAATCTAGTTCCACTCTCTGTATTTTAGGCCGAGGTTAGAGGAGCTACATGAACTCACAAGAGAGCAATTCTTTCTCTTCCTCCTTCTCCTCCCATTACCAAGTGCCTGATTCTATTTATATGTCTCTGTTGCAATTACCCAGATAGAGCATTACTTTGGCCTAGGTTATCATAAGCGGCCCTCACAAGTGAGCTTTTATATCAGCTACATCATAGGTCTCTGACCTATGGCTTGCCTGTCCTTCTGTCCAGTGGCAACCCCTAGACCAGTCCCTGTGACTGGTGGGGCGGGGTGTTGGAGAGCGGCAGGAGCAGATTAAACAGAGCACAGGAATGACTGTGGAACCCCCTCCGGGCAGGGGTGTGAACACCGGCTTTGTTCGGAGGGGACTGTGGGAAAGCCTGGCACAGCCTGGGCCAGCCAGCAGTGCCTTCGTTCAGAAATTGAAACAGGAGCTCCAGTGGCGCAATCGGTTAGCGCGTGGTACTTACACAGAAATTAAAACAGCGCCATGCACATTCAAAGGTCCTGTGATCACTGGAGCCAAGGACTAACTCCTCCCTGCACTGTGCCGCTCTGGATACAATTTCAGGCAGGCCATTCTACAAATGACGGTAACGACAGATCTACTCTCAGACGATTTCAGTTACATCTAAGCAACCAGCTGGCCAGATTAAACAGGAAATTTAGGTGGGGAGAGGGAGAATGCAGAGGCAGAAGAAGCAGTATATGGGACACAACCAAGGAATCAGAGTCCCGGTCCCAACAATGCCCCTGCATCACCCTAGGACCTTGGGCAAGACACCTGATCCTGCCCCAGGCTTGCCATCTTTCCGGTTCCACAATGACAGGGCTGTGAAGACTGGATGGCATGATAGAGGTAAAGGTGCTTTTTCAAGTTCAAAGAGCTGCACAAATGTTATGTTTACCAGTATGAGCTGTCGTTAGCTACGTACTGGCTGATGAAGGAGCAACCCCACAGTAAATCGTACCTGAGCGAATACAGCCGCTGCAGGGACCATCTGGTGGCACTTTCTTTAACCTTGCTAAAGTGCGGGAAACATTAACGCTCAGCTCTCGTACTCTGTTGGCACCCACCTCCAGCTCTGGCGTCGTGCGTAATGTGCCTTCAGGAACTCACCTCCGTACATCACACCTGCTGTCAGGCCAGCAGCCCACCTGAGCACACGGTATGCACTTCAGGGAAATGCAATCTATCAGTCCTGTGGCTGATGACAATTGTCATCGGAAGCTGGTGGTAGCTTTTTCCAGTAACTGTCAGAATATCCCAGACTGACAACATATCCTAATGACCTGCCACAGCATTTGTTTAAAGAATTCAAGTGGTAAGAAAAACTGAAGGAAAAGTTCCGCTATCATGCTTTGGGGCCCAGATTGATTTCCATGCAATGTCTTGGGAAAACAAAATATAACTTTATTTTTATTATGCCCCATTTCCTTCCCATAAGAAAAATTACCCTTTTTCCCCAAAAAAGTGCTCGGTTTTAGAGAGAACCACTTCGGGAATACTGAGGATGTTTTCTTTCTTTCTTTTTTTTTTTTTTTTTGGTTCCTTTATGGAGGGTCTGTCACTTCTATTCCAACAACAGCAGAAGAAAAGGGTTTGCCAAATATTTGCATAATTGACTACAAACACAGGAATTTCCGTGGCTTCCAAAAAAGGAGCTCTGCCTCTTTAAGGCTCCTCGGGGCTCTGGGCTCGGAAGCAGCCAGAGCAGCGCTGCTGCCGCAACTCATCCTATCGATAAGGTTCAGTTAGCCAAGGTGGAGGATGGGAAAAGAATGGAGCTGTCCCAGCTACTCAATGAGATCAGGGCAAACTATGAAAAGCTCCTCACCAGAAATCAGATAGAGACCGTGCTCTCAACCAGGATCCAGGTAATGATTTCATACAGACAGGCACCTTCCAGGATAAGGAGACAGTCCATGTCTACCCCATTCCTGCCCCGGCCTCTCTGAGGTACAGTATTTCCTTTTCAATGCAGCATCTACTGGGGAAGGAATTTAGGTTGTACTGCAATCTGACGGGGACTTTCGGGGGCAATGCTGTGAGGACACTGTTAAATGGCCATGAAATAAATGGTGATGGGTGTGTTTAATTTTTTTCTAGAAATTATGAGGTGGCTATCATTAATAAGACCTGGGGTCAACACACGGTAAAATGGTGTACTTGAACCTCTTTTAGACTCCCTCCCAGGAGGAAGCATCTCACATACCCTTCAAAGCTATTGCAGAGTTATTTATAGAGATGATTCAAACAGCATCTTTAAAATTGCAAGTAGAGAAAAACTAAGTAAAATATTTCGAAACCTCTTAATGAATTCAGTTTTATACCAGATCGTTATAAATAGGAATTATCCGGGTATGTGAGCGATGGCATTCAGAACAATTCTGATACAAATTAGGACAATCAAATTCCCCAAATTGATAGATGCTCCATTTAGATTATAGATTTCTGCTTTTGTGCTATAAGATGAGAATGCTTATTTCCAATACTTGGCATGTAATGTTGAAGTTTTAAAAACAAGAGGGAGCCAAGTTAAATAAGGGCTAAATCCTAATTTTATAGACTTCTTTGTTTTAAAGTGTTAATCACCTTTAGCAATTAACTAGGGTCTCAAATCCTTAAACAAATGTACAAATAAATACTTTAGAAACAAAGATTCAGAAATTCAGAAATTTATTTTTAGTTTACCTATTATATCTGAGTTCAAGTTCTATTCCAAGTACCCCAGTACAGCAAAGTGTTTACTTAAGAACATCACCAAGAGGGGGAATATATTACTGGGAAATCATAGGACTTTACTCCATTAGCTATTCATTTTTAGTAACATTATAAATTTTACCTCTGGGTCACATGGTCAGTCTTCCTAGAGAATGATCAGTATCCTGGATTAAGCAAAGTCACTGGGATATTTAACTGTTGGAATAGTTCAGTAACCTTTTACAAAGGTGGGGGGAATAATGACAATTTTTAATGACTGTAAACCAAATAAACATTTTATTTTTGCAATAGTAAAAAGACAAGTTATTTAGTTTACAAGTGACCATGCTGAAATGCTTCAATTAACATATCTACTTTAGAGGATTATTTTCAAAGAATTCAGAAAGCTGAAATAAATTTAAGCCTATTTAATTACTACAAAATAAAGAAACAAGCTATTTTAGTTATGTACTGCTATATAACAAACCACCCCAAAACTTAGATTTGTTTAAAAACTGTATTTCCTGTCGTGATTCTGTGGGCTTCCCAGGTCTGCACATGACATTGGCTGGGACAGCAGTTATCTTGGGGCACCACTGGGCTGGGTCATCCAGGGTGGCTCATTCCCGTGTCTGGCACCTTGATGGGGTTTTTGAAAGTCTGGCTTGGCTGAGACAACTGGGCCTGTCTCTGTCTCCATGTGGCCTCAGGCTGTCCCTCCACCTGGCCTCTCTACGGGATCCCTCCAACAAAACCCCTGGACTTCTTACATGTGGGTCCAGGGCTCCCCTAAGTGTGGAAGTTGTCAGGACGCCTTCAGGCTTAAGCCTGGAACTGCCACTTCTGCCGCATCCTACCGGCTGAAGGACAAGACACGGGTCAGCCCAGATTCGGTGTGGAAGTCCACCACACAAAGACATGAACGTTGGGGAGTGTGGTTCATTGGAAACCATCTTCTGAATCTAGCTTCCACACAAGCCTTGCTGCTGATTCCAAAATCCAAAAGACCAGTAAATGCCATCATTTTTATGCACTCCTATTTCCTAAATTCTCACAAATTTTCTTTTGTAGTTGCTCTGATAGGTGTTGCTGCTTGCTGTTGCCAAAAATGCTAAGAACAACAAACCATGAGAAATATATGGATGCTGTTCTCTGATGCCTTGCCCTAAACTTTATTCATAGGCTTTCAATTACTGCAGTGTTTCCTTTAGAAAAGAATCTGTTGTAACCCTGGCTGGTGTAGCTCAGTGGATTGAGCACGGGCCTGCGAACCAGACAATCACGGTTCGATTCCCAGTCAGGGCACATGCCTGGGTTGCAGGCCAGTTCCCTGCAGGCCAGTTCCCAGCAGGGGACGCAGGAAAGGCAACCATACATTGATGTTTCTCTTCCTCTCTCCTTCCCTTCCCCTCTAAAGATAAATAAATAAAATCTTTAAAAATAAATAAATAAAAATAAAATCTTTAAAAAAAAAAAAAGAATCTGTTGTACCATCATATTAATTTATCTTAAAATGCATTTCATCAGAACATAAAGAGGTTATAATTTTTGCTTCAAAATACTACGACCAATTTCATACACTGCTCCTATTGCTCTTGGGGGCCAAATGCTGAGAGTTCTGTCAAAAGATACTTTCACTTAATTTCAACATCAGCATAAGAACATTGAAAGCTAACTATTATATAAAATATTCTATTTGTTACTTAATATGAAGATATTTAGAAAACAGTGTATAAGGAAGTCCTTTTTGCTACTAACCTAGATCCCCAGAATTAACATGCCTTCCGAAAAGATCATATTGAAAAACCAACAGCGAGGTAGCTTAACACAGAAATCTATTCTGGGATCTCTAACGCCTGTGGTAACTTAATTCTCTAAATTATTCATAATATACTTTCCAGCAATGTTGACTGGCTGTTTATGTACTCAGTCCAATAATTGATTAATTTTGGATACAGAGCAGTTTATTTGCTTTTATAAAGCAACCTATAAGAAAATATAGAGGGAAATAGTAGCTAATTCCGATCTTTCTTCCTTATTAATGCCACATATAATGAAAGGTTAAAAGTCAGAAGTCTCACACTTAGGTCCTATAAACTGTTACTTTTCCTTAAAATTGGTGTATTTCCCTGCTTTTCACAGACTGCCATAGCAGGAAGAGATTTTTGAGGTTCGTTTTACATCTGAGAAAACGGGCTGAGAGTAGCACTGACTGGCTCACATATTTAATTAGTAACTAAGCACCAAAACATACAGTTGTAATCTAACAAGTTAAAGAAAAAAATGATTAGGTTTCTAGGCTATTTTTCTGTCATTACTTTTAAATGTCTCATTTTCGAGAGAGCTCTTTCTTTCTCTGTCACCGTGGTTACTGGCTCTCTTCTAGCTAGAAGAAGATTTAAGCAAAAAAATGGACAGAGATGAAGAGGCCCTGAAGGCAGCGCGAGCGGAACTCAAGGAAGCCCGGCGCCAGTGGCACCACCTGCAAGTGGAGATTGAGTCCCTCCACGCTGTGGTGAGAACGATCTCCAGGGCGACTGGCCCGCTGAGTCCCCGGCGTTACTTGATTAAGACGGGGAAGCAAACAGTCCCATCGCCTGACAGTGAGAAACACAGTACGAGCCAGAAATCAAGGTCACTGAATTCTACCCCTGGTCCCAGTCCATCTGCCTCCTCCCTCCTTCGTGGGAGTGGCTGTTACCAAGTCACTCAAGGTTGGGTTCACACCTAGGAAAGGGAAGTGGCGCTTGCTTATCGCCCAAGGGCTCTCCAAGTGTTGCGGTGGGGCAACAGGCCGTTCGCCATTATCCACAGTCATGGTGGGGAGTCTCTCACCCGCACCATCGAGATGTCTCATAGAAAAATATTTAAACACTTTCCTAAACTGCTTTTTACAAGCAGTCCACTTGGGCTTTGATATTTTATAGTCTGTATTTTCAATACTTAAAAAATTAAATAAGAGTAATAAGTTAATCACACTGGGGTTTGTTTTGTTTCTGTTTTTGTTTTTTTCCATAAGAATTATCACAGCATTCCTTTGAAATAGGAAGCTCTCTAGCTACGTATATAAAAATACATAGATTGTTAATATTTAGGTCATACCTAAAGCTATAAGGAAATACCTCTTCCTTAAGTGATGTAGCATTATTGCAACCTTTTTAAGAAAGGAGATAACACAAAAGAATACAGATACTGCCGATCAGACTTCGGGAACACGCTTTCCTTCCTGACTCGCTGACGATGATCTGTATGAAACAGGAAAGGGGCCTTGAAAACTCCCTGCAAGCCAGCGAGCAGCATCATCAGATGCAGCTGCAAGACCTGGAGGCTGTGATCGAAGGACTCGAAAAAGAGCTACAGGAAGTGAGGCGGGGCATCGAAAAGCAGCTTCAGGAGCACGAGATGCTTCTCAACACGAAGATGAGGCTAGAACAAGAAATAGCCACTTACCGCCGCCTGCTAGAAAAGGAAGAAATCAGGTACTTCATACCCTAACAGTTCATGACAAGTGGCCAGACATGCAGGGTCACTCATGTCACTGTTGATGCATGCAGAGAAACTGAATCTAAAAAGGCCATTATTACCATGGCGTACTCGCTGAGTTTCTTCAATGAAATGAGTATACCCTACAAAGAATGTGAGGAAGAACTATTTCTAACCTCCACAAATTATGGACAAAACAGCCAAAATCAGGCACATTAGCTACGACAGACAGCACATCAGGCCTAACACACAACGGAAACAATTCCCAATTCATGCAAAAATGACCTTTCAAAACTTTCTCACTTTCCTTGCCATGCAAACCTTTTAGGACTAGTCATTGCCTTATATGGACCATTCGCGAGGAAAGTTTGGGAAACTATTATCACCACACACACCCCCCAAAAAAGGCCCACTGCTATTACCCAGCAAGATATCAGAATATGAACTACAGCCATGGAAGGCAGTGGTGCTGGGGGACTTAGAAGACTTCCACATGTCCCGATAACAACAGCTGTCAGAGAGGAATTCTTACTTAATTCAGTTTCATAGTCTGCACTCACTCACAATGTCATATGGCTGTGAACAGAGCACAACCTCCGAGTGTCCGTTTTCTCACACAAAGAAAACTTTATTCTTTTCTAAATAATTTTTTAAAGTTTTCAAGCACAGTCAACATACAATAGTATATTAGTTTCTGGCATACAACCTAATATAGACCCATCTGACACTGTTCATCATTATTATAATATTACTGACCATATTCCCCACACTGAACTTTACATCCCCCTGACTATCCTGTAACTGCCAATTTGTACTTCCTATCCCTTCGCCTTTTGCACCCATCCCCCTCCCCTCTGACAACCATCAAAATGTTCTCTGTATCTGAATCTGTTTCTGGTGGGCTTATTCATTTATTTTGGTTTTTAGATTCCACATATAAGTGAAACCACACAGTATTTGTCTTTCTTTCTCTGTCTTACTTCTCTCAGCACAGTGCCCTCTAGGTCCATCCATGTCGTTGCAGACGACAAGGTTTTATTCTTTTTCTTTAAGGTTAATTCGTATTTCATTGTATATATGAACCACTTCTTTAAAAAGAAACCCTTATTTTTGCTTGCTCCAGAATCCTGAGTCTTCCATAAAACTAGATGAAACTGCTTTAACCTGTAATGTCTTGACATTTACTAAATCTTTGAAAAACATAAATTAAATTCAAAATATACCACTTACTAGCTGAGTGACGCCAGTGAAGTCACTAAACCTCTCTGCGCATCAGTTTTCTCATCTATAACATGGAAAAATATTACCTTCCTCATAGGACTGCTGTGAAGATGAAATAAATTCATGTTTGTCAAGTGCTTAAAATAGTGTTATATAATTTATTATTAAATAAAACAAAGGGTTGTGAATTTTATTTAATTCCTAATCCTTCAGGATACTGGTAACTTGGTCTTCAATATCCCTATAATATGATTTTTATTATGCTATATTTAATGTATGCAAGAAAGTATCAAGAAAAATATCATGAACTCCATGTACGCACGTCTCCCTGCTCTGCAGAGAAACACATCCGCAGCTGTTGAAATCTGTGGACACCGCCCACCCCACCCACACCCACCACATGGCCCCACCCACACCCACCACGTGGCCCCACCCACACCCACCACATGGCCCCAGCGCATCCTCCTCCCTCCGCGGAACCTGGCTCTGGAATCTGACGCTTATTAGTTAGTCTCAAACTCCTTCGTACTGATACGTATACGTCCCTAAACAAAACGTGAAACTGTCTGGTATATTATTTAACCTTTACAAAATTAGCTACAATATACCGTTTTTTCACTCAGTGTAATATTTGGGAGAACTCCATGAGACCCAGTGTACCCTTAATTCATATATTGTCACTGCTAAGTAGTATTTCCATTGTATGAATATACTCCAACTTATCTATTCTCTTACTGGTGAGCATTGGTTTCGATTATCTGCCAGGACATTGTTGCTCCTATAATATAATTCTTTCCAATTTCAGATATTATGGTTGTATCCAAGGAGGGAAAAAAGAACAAAAGCCTACAAGCAGAGTTGGTTTTGTTTTACCTTCAGGTGAGTTTCTGACACAGGTAAACTAATCTGAAAACTGAAGTGCCACGTGGAGGGACCATGAACACTCTGACAAAGCAAAAATTAGCAATATTTAAATGAATTCTGACATAAATTAACTGTGATTAGTACGTACCTCGACACTGTCATTTCATATTTCATACGTGAAATTTCTACAGCCATTATAAATGAAATCTCTTTCTCGACGAAAGTCCCACAAAAGGGCGAGAATGAAGCAGTGGAAATAGTGACCAGACAAGCGCTTTTAAACGGGAACGTGGCCAAGGAGAGCGCCGAAGCCCACGGCACCGTCCAGTAAGTAAAGTAATTTTGACTAAAATACGATAATACACATGCCAAGAAATCAACTTCAGTTGAGTCATCTCGGTAATCTCTGAATGTTTCCAAACATAATTTTCATATGTAGTCATTTTTAATCTGACATGGGTAAATATACATAAACAAAAACTCATGAAGACATGCTCAATCCTTAATTCACCGTTTTTCTAGAAAACACGAAAATATGAGACTTCCATAGATTTCCTTGAAATTATATTCATATGATTTTTAAAAGCATGTTAAGTCATAAATTCCATGATGTAAACTGTCCATGAAACTTAAAATGTAAATGTGAATGATAAGTCATTCAAACTTCTTACTTTTTTTCATATGGACTGCATGTTACATATTTTTAAATATATCCAGACTTCTTCATGTAGAAAGGCTTATTTTATCATTTCAGGACAGAGAAAGTGGATGAAGTTATTAAAGAATGGGAAGGTTCCTTCTTTAAAGATAACCCTCGATTAAGGAAAAAATCCGTTTCTCTTCGATTTGATCTTCATTTAGCAGCCACTGAAGAAGGGTGTTTACAGACTAAACAGGATAATCTACCAGATATAGAAGTCAGGCTAATCATGAGGAGATCTTGCAGTATTCCCTCTATCAAATCTCCATCAGCAGCTAATTAATCCAAAGAGAGTGTTGACTTGATTTGAAAATGACATTAGGCGGACCAAGGTGGGCCATGCTGACCCCCTTCTGTCCCAAATGTAAGTTAAGTGTGTATGGTAAGTTAGGCATGTGTGTCATGATTGGTGTGTGATTTTCTTCATGGAAAAAAATGGCAGGGGACAACATTTCTCTGAGTCTAACTGTGGATGTATTTTTTGGAAAGAGGAAGCTTAAAAATAAATCAGAAATTCAGTACAGTTTCTATTTTATTTATTCTCCAAATAGTCTTTTTTGTTCCCTTGAAATTTTATCAGAGACTGTAAGCATTAGTGGCTTAGTTAAGTCTTTGAAATTTTAATCAATGGCTGAATACTCTAAGCAAAAGGGAATAATTTATCTAAATATTATTGTATTACATTAGGAATCACACTGAGATATTCATCACTATTGTATGACTGGTTATATCTAAAAAGATTTTTCTGCCCTGGCTGGTGTGGCTCAGTGTATTGACTGCCAACCTGCAAACCAAAGGGGTTGCCAGTTCGATTCCCAGTCAGGGCACATGGCTGGGCTGTGGGACAGGTTCCCAGAAGGAGGTGCGTAAGAGGCACCAACACATTGATGTTTCTCTCCCTCTCTTTCTCCCTCCCTTCCCTTCTCTCTAAAAATAAATAAAGTCTTTTTTAAAAAAAGATTTTTCTGATTGAAAAAAAAAAAACAATCATAAACAAACTTTTGAAGAGGACTCCCTATTCACTTAACCAAAATTTTTCCTTTTGTGACAATCCTTTGCATATTTAGAAAAATAAATTACTTCCTATGAGCCATTTTGAACAAACTATAGAAAATAGCCCAGTGCTAATTTGATTAAATAACACTGAGCTTCATCTCAAAGTATTCTGTATTCATTATCTGATTTCCAGAAGTTTCTTTACTGTCCTCTACCACCAAAAAAAAAAAGAGGCCAGCCGCACAAACAAAATAGGAAAGCCAATCACTACAGTTTCCAGAATGTTTTAGCCTTTCACCATCCCAGCTCTTCCATGTGTAAAGCGAAATGTGATTAACTGGAGTATTTGGTGTGACATTAGGTAAAACACTACAGAAAGTCTTATAAATAGTTCCCGAAATCATTTATGAGAATTCGGATAGCACTATTGTTCTCTAAGCTAAGAGTGTTTGCAGAATTTATGTTTTTAAATTGTTCAAACTGTAACAAACATGGATAGGAAATATATTTGTAAGTCAAGTTTCATTGCAAAGTGTTTTAAACAACCTAATTTGTTTAACACAGGCATATTTAAGACCTTAAATAATAAATACCTGTTTTAAACACTAGAAATTTATAGGTTATTAATTTTTTTCTAAACAGAAAAAATGGTGAGTACCACTACAATACTTGTTTCCCAGCTAAAGTATCATCTAAGGGCTATAGCTGTGTTAGCATTTTAGTACAGGCTTTTCAATCTCTCTCCCTCCCTCCCCCCCTCCTTCTCTCTCCCCACTCCATTTATTTCAACCAAAAAATCGGTATATTTTAACCAAAAGAAGATCATGTTAAATAATCTTTAACATAATACAGGGATGTAAAGTTCAAGTTTTCCTTTCAACTACTTCATATTACTTTTTGCCTGGCTTATTCTATTTGGTGGAAGGGATAATTTCCTTGTCACGAAAACAACAGCATGTTAAGTGCTTATTCTTGCATAGGCATCTCACCTAAAACACATCTTGGACATAAAAGTGTTTTCATTCAACATTAGTTAAGCGCTACTAACTTCATTAAAGCTTTGAAAAGTGCAATCGTAGAAGCTAGTGTGCTAAAGTTACTGTGCTCAGCAACAGTAATTGTATGCAGTATACCTAGTGTAATCGATCCGCGGTGTGAAAACTCAGTACTGGGCATCATGGATGTAATCGCTTATGATAGTAACTCCACTGTGCAACCATTGTGTGTCACATGTGCATTTTAAACTAAAGAACTTGAATTCATAACAAAGTTTTATTTGCTTTCGGGAGTTTTAAATTGGGATATGAATTTACCAAGGTCAACAGTAACATTACAATAAAAAACTGAAACGTGAACTCTGCATCTGGGTTGTGTTTGAGTTGGAGACACTGTGTTGAGTTTAATTTTTCCAACTCAAGTGGTTGGCTCACTTGAGGAATGAAGAAAATGGTAACCATGGAGGAGAGGGAAATTTGTATACTTTTTTAACAAAAGAAACATGAAAAATGGTATATTCTAATTTAAAAAAATCAAAATAATCCCATAATCCTGTAACAGGAGCCACCGGGTACAGAATACTTCCGCTGCTCCCCACGCTGTCCTCAGCAGACCTGCGCGTAATCCATAATGCTTACGCCAGTCCCACAAGGACTGTGATATTATCCTCATTTTCTAGATGAATAGAAATTAATATTCTTCTGTCTTTCTGGAATAATTAAAACAGATGCTTCCATAACAAAACACAAAAATAGTCATTCCAATGGCTGACAACCTTAGGGTCCCACCGGGCACTGTCATGAATTACCCACAAGACCAGGAAGGGGTCACCTCCACGTCCTAGGCCTCAGTGTTCACACTTGAAAACTAAGGGAAAGGCGGTCCTCGGTGACAATGCCCAGACTTATACAAGAAACTATCTGGCAAAGTGCGACTCACGTACACGGCACTGTCTGAGTAGAAACTGTCGCTGGGAAAGAATCCATTAGAACAAGTCCAGCCGACAATGGTTAAATAATCGTTCAAAACACAACAGGTCATGAGAACATTTGAAAGTTGTTGCTTCCAGGAGAGTTACTCTTCCCCAGTGAGCTACCCAATTTGAGTTGTTCGACCGCAATCGCTTTTAAAGCACAAAAGTGTTCTTTGTAGTCAAAAAAATGCATGAATTCATTAAAAAATTTCTAATGGAAACATTATGGTACATGAGCCAAAGTTAAACTTTAAGTAATATGCGTAGACACATTAAATTATCAACACATGAAATTTTTAAGCAGTTTGTGAACAGGGCAGACCTCGGTTCTGTGTTTACAAGCGATGGCCAGCACGTACACGCAGACTGCCAGTGTTCACGGACATACTACAAGTGAACATTTGGAAATAAGGTGCACGTGCAATTCAGAACAGTGCAAAACAGTTCCCCAGTTTCCCTCATGCACGTAGTACCCACCAGGAGTGTCCAACCCTTGGCCCACAGGCTGCGTGTGGCCCAGGGTGGCTATGAATGAGGCCCAATGCAAAATTGTCAATTTATTTAAAATTTTTATTTGCTCATCAGTTTTTATTAGTGTTTGCATATTTAACTTGTAGCCCAAGACAACTCTTCTTCTTCCATGGAGCCCAGAGGCACCAAAAGTTTGGACACCCCTGCTGAGAGGCTAACTTTGGGCCTCATCATCCCTGTAGCAACTATACATCTCTGCCCTTGTACCTGAAAGCAGCTATAAGTAACATGTGAATAACAGGCTTAGGTATGTTCTTATAAAACTCCAAAAAGAGAGGGCAGCCAGGATCTGTCCAGGATCTGCCCTAGATCCTGGCCTTACTCCCAGATCCACTTGGCCGACTCCTGCCCTAGACCCTCAAAGAAGGTCTGTGAATGACGGATCACACCCCAGATTCTGCAGGACCACCTGTTTTCAAACACTCTCATACCATGCGTCTCCAGACCATGTGTCAAAGCTCACATCCATACCCTCAAGGGATTTAAAGGCAATTCAGAAGGTTGAAAAGCAAACCATACTTCGTCCAACTGTGTAAAACAATGCGAACCCCTGTCCTGGAAATCTGCTGGCCTTCAGTGTTCCACAGCCATCTAGCAACGGAAACGGAAGCCGCATCATTTCTTCTGCTCCCACAGGAACAGCCTGTTTCATCATGTTGCCTATAACCAGACTTTGATAAGCTATTTGGCTCAGGCAGAGTTCTGTCCTCCCTTTCCCTACTTTAAGAAAAAAAAAATCGTTTAAAAAAAGCTTCATTAGAACGTACTATGCACAAACTGTATAGCTTAGTAGTTGGTTCAAAATCTTGAGTCATAGGTTTTTTTGAAAATCTGATAAACTACTAACCCTCTATCTGGGGGGGGAAAGAAAGCACATAAAATGTGTAGTTTTAAAGGTTCCTAAGACTTCCTAGAGCCAACTCACGGATTACTAGGTGGCCAAGGGGGTACAGGTTTTGCCTTGGTCTCTCCCATTAGCTCCTTTTTCTTCTTCCTTCTGAGTCATGGTTCTCCTTGTACCCTCAATTCTGTCTCCTTCCCCAGCTTCTTCCCACAGAACTATGGAAAGAAATCAGAGACCTGAGCTTGAATCCCAGTTTAATCACTCACTAGTTTTGGCTTCCCTTGTTTTGGGGGGAAGAAGAACTTCAAAAAGTATGAATAGGGCCCTGGCAAGTGTGGCTTAGTTGGTTGGAACACCATCTCGTGAATAGAAAGTTTGCAGGTTTGACCCCCCGCACATACGAGGTTGCAGGTTCCATCCCTGGTCTGGGCAAGTATTGGAAGCAACAAATCAATGTTTCTCTCTCTCATTCACTCTCTTAAAAAAAAAAAAAAGCAATGAAAAGTGTCCCTGGATGTCGATTACAAAGAAAAAAGTATGTGTAGGGTCAGAGGAAAGCAGGCCAAGTCCCTGGACCTTAGGGACAGAAAGCAAACCACTTGGGCCTAAGATTATCTCTGGGGTTTACTACTACTCTCACTTTGGGGAAAAAAACAACTTGGTGTAAGTAGAGTCTACCTTACTGAATTATTTCATTCTTCAGTATAATTTCCTCAAGACTAGGATAGAGATTTTTTTTTTGTTACATTTTGCCTATCTTTGGCAAAAGATAACTTAACTTTGCAAATCTTCAGGAGTGGAGAAAGAAAATGGAGAAAATGAGATACCCATTTATTCATTCCACAGATACTGAGCATCTGGGTGCACAAGCACTGTTCCAGAAGCCAAAAGTCCCAACCTCAAGGAGCTTTCATTCTGAAAAGAAGAAAAAGACAACAAAATAAGTACATAATAAACACAGTAGGTTAGGTGGTGGTAAGTGCTATAGAGAAAGAACAAAGGACAGGCCATGAGTAGAGCGGGGGCTGGGGCATGAGCTGCCATTTTAACCAGGTCAGGAAAGATGAGCTGAGGTGATGCTTGAAAGGTCAGGAAGTGAGGATGTGTCATTGTCACTTCACTCAAATCCCCTCCTTCCCTTTTCCACCATTTTTGTGCCTCCCTTTCCCACTGCAGTGTGCATGGTTTCTAACACTCAGTGCCTGCAGCTCTTTTTCAGACGACTGCCTAGAGATGACACAACAGAGCATGCGTCCTAGCAGGGCACTTGCCTGGCCCCTCTACCACAATCCCAAAGGCAGGAAGAAACCAACTGGAGTTGCTGGAGGAAGCCAGAGAAAGAAGGTACCAGGGTCTCTGCTGAAGCCTGTGTGTATCTTATATTAATGTTTTACATGTCTCTGATGCTTATATATTTTTTAATATTTTATTTATTTATTTTTAGAGAGAGGGGAAAGGAGGGAGAAAGAGAGGAAGAGAAACATCAATGTGTAGTTGCCTCTCACATGCTCCCTGCTGGGGACCTAGCTGGCAACCCGGGCATGTGCCCTGACTGGGAATTGAACCAGTGACCCTTTGGTTTGCAGGCCAATGCTCAATCCACTGAGCCACACCAGCCAAAAATATATTATATGTATATATTTTTTAAAGCAATTTCATGTATATTACTTCAAGCACTACTCAAGATTGCCTATTATCATTTGAGGACCTCCTATCTTTCCCTTCAATTTCAATAATCTCTATTCATGCCTATAAAAATATTGGAGGTGGAAGATTTGGACAGAGTGTCACTTGTCCCGGGCTTTACCCACTTCTAGAGACGCCCTAGTGGCTGCTGGCATCCGCCCCACCCCCACCCTGATGATGGCTAAGAGCAGCCCAAAAATTCAATCAGTCACTGAAAATGTCAACACTGTTTTCAAGTAACTACAGGTCAGAGAGCCCGTCTGTTGCTTTTCCTTCCACAATGGCCCCCAACACCTGCCAGCTGTTCACATATTCAAGGAAGGGGCTACTAAATGGTAAGCCAACATACTCATGATGTAATGGAAAAAGCCCCAGACTAGACCAGAAAGCTGCCTCAATACCATTTACTGAGCATCTGACAATGGTTCAAGCCCTCAGTAGACACTGGCAAAGCGAAGATAACCGATGCAGATGACTTTACTTTCAAGACCCTCACAGTGCGTTGGAGGTGACAAACAAACTGATACAATGGATCAGATACAGATTACCACAAACATGTCAAAGAACCATGGAGTTGGGAGGAAGGTTGGCGCAGGAGGGCATCACAAAAAGACCTGTGAGCTGGATCCAAAAGAACATGAGTTTAGCCTGAAAATGGGGGGCAGCCGTTCCCTGCAGTGGGAACCCAGTGAGCAAACACAACAATGACCAGAGACTAGGGCCACCAGGACGCTGCACAGGCACACAACCTAGGGGATTAACATCTCTGGGCCAGGGTTCGGAAACCAGGGGCAACTGCACCAAATTCGACTTTGGAGAAACTGAAAAAGCCCGGGTCGTTAAGGCATGGAGTCCTGAGAGGCGCCTGCGGGGCCGGAAACTCCGCGCCTCCACCCTCGGCTTGCTAAACTACACACAGCCAGCTTAGATGAAAGAGGAAATAAAAAAACCGGAAAAAGAAATCGCGGGGTGGGCGCGACCGGAGCCTGGCCCGAAAGGCGCGCGACCAGCGCGGCCACAGTGGTTCCGGGGCTGCACGCCCGGGCGACTCCCGCCGTCTTCCGGCCCCGCGCGTGGAGCCGAACCCGTGGCTCCCAAGTCCCTCGGCGCAGCTTCCCACACCCGCCGCCTCCCTGGCCGCCACCGGCGCCGCTGCTGCCCCAGACGGCAGCGGAATCCGTGCCTCTCCGGCGGACAGGCCCCCTCCGCCGTTTCCGCCGTGACGAATCAGCGCCCGGCTGGGAAATTACCCAAATTCGGGGAGTTTTGAGGAACTGGAAAAAAATTCTTGACTGTACGAAGCATCACGCATCCTCACACGGAGGCTTTTTTCTCTAAAGACAGTCGGGAGACGCCTGGAAAGAAATTAAGAAGAGTGTTGAAAGTGCGAGAGCGGAAGATCCGGGCGCGAGGGGCGGGGCGTGCGCGGGACAAAGGGAAGCGAGGCCGGAGCTGCGGGCGCTTTTTCTGCCCGCTGGTGAGTGTTTCCGACTGGGCTCAACCGGGTCGCGAGGGGGGCAAGTGGTGATGTCCCGTCTTGGCTGGATTCCGAGTCCCGGGGGTTGCTGGGTTTCAGACTTGGCCGCGGGGCCAGAGCTTCGGGCTGGTTGCGGCCTCCCTGAGGCCTAGCGCGGAGCGAAGGTTGGGAGGGAGCCCCATCTGGGTTCCCTCCTTGGCGACGAGACTTACCCTGTCCACGAACCCCACGAAATTGGTCAAAGTAGCTATGCATGCCCCGTTTTTGTGGATTTGCTGGTAACGCGCATCCTCCACGGCAGAGCTAAAGGGGCCGATCTCAGAGCAAGCCCTTGGGGGCGAGCCAGGCCCGTAGTCATCACCCCCTAGGAAGGTGGTTTCCCGTTGATCCAGGCAGTGAACCGAGTACCCCAGGTGTGGCTTAGAGTGAAGAGCGAAAGCTCTGGAACACTTTGGCTTGGGCTTGAAACCCATCCCTGGCATCTCCTGGCTATGTGTTTTTAGATAAGTTCATTAAACCCACGGACACTCCCTTTCTTCATCTGTAAAATGCAAGTAGCAGTACAAAGCTTGTTGGTTAGTTGTGCCTATTAAGCAAGATAATGGAAGTAATTAGCCTGTCCCCTATAGGGATTCAGCAAACACTTAATCTAGTAGTTTATGTCAAGTAGTGGGGATGGAGGTGGCCAGATAATAAGGGCCCGCTTTTAGAATTGATATTATAACGAAGGAGCGCGAGCGATCATTTAAAAGAATGAACAATGCGTGATGTACAGAGGAGCTCGTGGCATTCTTTGTCAGGGCTCCCAGAGCAAGGCCTATGGATCCTGACAGCTCCCTGAATGTGAGCAGAAGGGGAATCTACACCAGGAGCAGTGGTTTCTGCTTGTTTCGTAAGGAGAAAGTGAGAGGTCCAGTTTGTCTTTCCATACGAGGCCTCTTATTGCTTATGCTCCAGGGAATTCCCTTAAAATGCAAACTAGGAGGGGAAAAAAATCCTGTTTGCTTCACATAACGCTGGATGAAGATACTGCAGTAGTCGTAGAAGTTATTTGCCTTTTTTCTAAAAATGAAGGTCTCTCTGCTCTGTGGGCAATGTATATTGATGTCAGGAAGAAGCTCCTGTGTAACTGTCCTGCTGTGAGCTGGTAATACTAGGGCAAAATTTGTTAAGAATCGAGTTAGGTGCTTGAGACTACAATAATGAATTAGATAATAATGAATTAGATAGACAGTCCCTGTTTCCAGGCAGCATGCAATCTAGCTGTAGTAACGGGAATATGATATAATACACAATATCGCAGATCTGTGTGAATTGGGTAGGAGTAAAGAGGAGGAAGCAATTCTGCCCAGGTAATTTGTCAAGAAAGCTCCACTGAGGAGATATATTTTGAAATGGGCTGTGAAGGGTTAATAAGAGGTTTTCAGGTAGATTCTCCCAATTTATTCCTAGCATTTAGAAAGCTGTTGACCATTAGGAGAGAATATACAGCTTATTTAGCATACCTGTTACCTTGTGCACTGCCTCCAGGAATAAAAGGCCGGTCTATTTTAATGGCAGTTGTTAGGCTGAAAGGAGGGGAGAGCTTCTGCCTGTCTGGGAGCTGTCAGTATCTAGTAGGCCTCCTTAGTGCGGGCCCTGATGATATCTCATATTCAATTGTCATTATATTTTTATTGGTCTGATCAGATGTGTACATGGCATCAGCAAAATTTTTTCCATACAAGAGGTGGCTCAGTAGCATAAGAAAAAACTTCAAAGTACATGTCTAATACTACTTTTAATATCCCCAGTAAATTGTTAGTAATCGTTTAATTCTGATCAACCAAATGACTTAAAGAACTAGTATAATATGCACAAAAACTTGGATAATAGAAGATAATGTAATTTTACTAAGAGATACCAATTTAACTATACCCTATTCTTTAAGAAAACATTCTCTCATGCTTGCTGAGTTTTGATTCTCTTTTTTTTTCTTTTTTTTTCCTTTTTTTATTTTAGTGTCTCAGATTCATTCTTAAGGAACTGAGAACTTAATCTTCCAAAATGTCAAGTAAGTTTCATTTTTTTAATATTTATCAATCTATATAAATAAGAGACTAATGCCCTAGCAAATGGGAATTCCAAAATACTCTCATTTTTTTTTTCTTCAAAACAGGACCATTGGTAGTTTTGTTGCATAGTATTATATCTCAGTTGTTTACAAGAAGTTATTTATTTTCTTTCAAACAGAAAGACCATCTTATGCCCCACCTCCCACCCCAGCTCCTGCAACAGTAAGTTTTAATTTTCTTGTTAATGTAATAGCCAAGTCTGGCCTTGATACAAAAACCCAGATGTCTTCCAGGAACAGTCACTCAACCATCACAGCAACAGGATGAAAAAGTCAGCTAAAAAAAAAAACAGCACTTCCTACTAAATAAAATAACTCTTTGCATCTTACCTTGAACCAGCCCCAACATTTAAAGAAACATACTGCTGAACGGCCAACCTCCTATGCTTGGTTGTTTTTGTTTTTTTTTAATGGGAAATAACTGACGAGCTTAACACTTCTTTCTTGTTAATTTCTTATTAAGAGTCTTTAAAGTTAATATTGAATGAATGCTCACTCTGGCATTTATTATTTTCCAACCTAACCTTAAATTGGTTGCATTTTTCTCCCCTTGTGTATATACAACTTTCATATTAAATCAAAATAGAGAGTCCTGTTCTATAATAACACTCATTGTAAATCTTTATTTTCAAGCTGTTCAAGTAAGGATTTCATTATCTGTGAGTCAGATCCTGCTATTGAATTTCATTCCACTCCATAAATAATACTCTATTGGTTTGGGATTTGATATGTTTCAAAGTGTCTAAATAATAGGCACTTTTGTTTTTTTCACCCAGCAGGTTCTGGCCCAGCTTGGTCAGCATGTCAAATAATTGTCCAGTCCATGAAACAAATATAACAGTAACTCTTCAGGCCTTGTTGTTTTTTTATTTCAGAACAAACAAAACACTTAACATTGACTATATCCTACAAAAGCAATTCTTTAACAGCTATTAGTGCTCCTTCCAGTCCCCCTACCCACTAAATTTCAAGCTAGTTTACTAATTAGGTCCTTGTGTAATTTTGTTTTCTCCACTAGATAACTATTCTTAATTACTAACCCTTGGATAAAATGTTTTAGTTATGTTTATCAGTAATTTGGTTCTCTTCAGTAAGATGTTTTTAAAAAGAGATACTATATCACATGTTTTCAGTTTAATTTATATAATATATAGTCTCCAAAGTTACTTCCAGTAGATCTTAAAGTCCTGTGTTTGTTTTCTTTCTTAAATCAAAGCACATGTCTCATGACCAGTCTCCTTGGCACTCTGCTAGTGGCTATACGGGTGGAGTCGAACAATTGAGATTCCTGACCTCAAAGAGCTAACCATGTACTTCATTTTTGGAAATGGTATAATTGTCATGTTTTAGTTTCCTTTTTTTTAGCTCCCCTACCTAATTTTCTTACATTATTGCCTTAGTGTTGAACAGTGATTCTCATAGTTCATGAAACCTTCGAAGGTGTCATTTTTATATAAATACTTCCTCAGACAGTGTGTAGTATCTGGAATGCACACTTGGTTTTTTGAGATAAAAATAGCTTGAAAACCAAGTGTCCCCTATGACTTCCCAAATGTAGGAAGGAATGTTGTTTAACCTCTCTTCAGTCATATTTGTATACCATTATAGTTTCACATCGACACATAAAATACAGAAGATTAGGAGTCAGGACATGCAACAGAGCGGATAGTAGATGAGTTGCCCTCCTTTCTTTTTTCCATTATTTCTGCCACCACCATCACAGTTGACCATCACCACCACCACCTCCTCCTCCACCATCTGAGTGGACCACTCCAAGTGATAGACACTTACTTCCTTTGTGCCTTTGATGCTTCATCTGTGTTTTGCCTACTTAAATATGCTTGGTTTGCGTCTTTTATAACTGTGTAGACTAGAAATTGATCAGTTCTCTTCTAAAGAGTATCAAGTGCTTGACTGTCTTTCGGAAATTGAGGATGTGTGCAGCGGCATGTTCTAGAAAATTATTTCTTTTATAACGGCTACAGCTTAGTTGGAATGTATTAAGTGTTTTTTACATCATACATTTCAGGACTGATATTGTTAATTGCATGTTAAAATGAAATTACTCTCATTTGTTTTGATTGAATTTCACTAGGGAAAAATACCCTACTTTTGGTCTCTCTTTGCTACATTCTTTTTATGCATTATACCTTGATTCTCATAAACATTGGATGTCATTGTATTAATCACAAGGGCACTGCCATGTAAGAGCCCATTTGTAACCACATCAACACATTATTCATAAAGCCAAGAGTTCTGTTGCTACAATGAGCAGTTATGTCTTGAAAGGGCAAGAGCTATCAGGATTTTTAAAAAAGAAATTTGAATCTGTTAACTAGAAAAATAGTGCACATTAAAACTAAAAGCAGAAGTTGTTCATGATTGACCAGTGAAGATGGATCAAAGAAGAGATGGAAGAGAAAGCCTGTAAAAGAATGACTGGGTTAAAAAAGATCAGAGCATGCCCCAGAATGAAATCCATACATTTCTTACAAGTCTTTGTTTTGAAATCATGTATGTGATACCCATTGAATCCCACATATGTTCCTTTCTATTGACAACTTCTGGCTTCCTGACTTGAGTCTCTTCTCATTTCCCACATTATATAAAGTGATTTAAAACTGTCATTGAAAGCAGTCCATTTCTTGTTCTTGTTTTTAGTAGATGAACACATTGGCAGCATCCACATAAATGTCGAATAAATCATGTTTTGTTTTGCATGTAAAGTGTTTTCAGACTTCTAGTTTATCACATTTCAAGCTTTCCTCTCAGACACATATTGCTAAGTTGTTATATCATACTATTTACTGACCATTAAGTAACCCTGAATGTTTGAGACACTTCACTGTATTGCTTATCCCAAATATGCAAGCACACACATTCACACTCACACAAATACCACTGTTCCCGCAAGGAGAAGGAAGTAGGAAAAAGAGGAAAAAGCCCACTTGCAGACTGGTTTCTCGATGAAAGGAAAAGAACAGCTCCAACACATCATTGCTTGTTTAAACTCAGGTTGCTTTTGCATGCCATATGCAGATCATTTTTCATTTCTGTGTTTTCCTCGTTTGAGCTCATTTCTCATTCGTGTTTTTGTCTCATTTGTTTCCATCAGCAAATGCCCAGCACACCAGGGTTTGTGGGATACAATCCATACAGTCATCTCGCCTACAACAACTACAGGCTGGGAGGGAACCCGGGCACCAACAGCCGGGTCACGGTAGGAGAATCAACTATTACAGCATCCGGCAAACAACTGGAATTGACCAGAAATGCCTTCAGAGTTAGGTCCTTCTGAATCACCAGCATAGCCATGAAAAAAATTTTAACCTGGCTTTTCGACTATTTTAAACATTCACTGTATGATCTTACACTGAAAAAAATTGGTCTGGATATGTATATAGAAGAAAAGACTTCGTTCTTTTTGGTGGTTGGTAGAAAGAAAATCTTGGACGCTTAATGCTTATACGATGTTTAAACAAACCTAGAATTTCGTATAGTTAAAAAACCCTAATTGAGATGAAGCGTTATCTTTCATCGAAGGTAATTGTCATTAGGCTCTAGAACTCAATTTCTTTGTAAAGACTGGGCTTACAGACCTGGCTCTTTTTGCCTGGCCTACCAGTTTGAATTGCTACACATAATTATTTGTCTTTTGGATTTAATAGTTGACCTTACAACTGAGATTCATTTCTCATCAGTTAAAAAGAGAAAAAGATTCTTGTGTCATACCAAAGAATTGCAGAATGAAGGTTAAATGAGACTATTTGAAATACCAGACTAGATATCTACAACTGGAAGTGTATTTATAATCTTTAGGATAAGGGATATGGTTTCTGCAACTGAAGGTGTTTCACGTAACTGATCAACCTAAGAGAAAAATAAATAAGTGTAAAAGTAAAATAAATGATAAACCTAAGATAATAAAAACTGGATGATGTACTTCAGACTTTTTATTTTAGAATCATCTTAAACTCTATTCAAAGAAGTCCAGGTACCAAAGAAACAAATAACTAAAAATGATTTACCAAAAGTAAATAAATCCAAAAGGCAAATACCTGCATACATTGGAACGTGGCATTGGTGAGAATTAATACAACCCAGAACAGCTGTAAACTTCTCAATGCCTGGATTTTGTTTGCTGTCCTCATAAATAATTCAGTTCATGTGACTTCAGAGAAGCCCTCTCACCCTGTAGGCAGGCCAGAGCAGAGAGCCTGTAACTGCCAACTGTCTATCTTGGTAAGCATATTGCTTAGCTTCATAGGTTTCGTTTGTCTAGATTTTTTCATTGTTTCTGCATAATCTGTACTTCATAAGCATATCAAGTTTTACATGCCTTGCATATTTCATGGTACCTGAAAAGAAATCTGACAATGTGTGTGTGTGTATGCATTTCACAATGCATACGATTTTTATGTGCATCGATACGTGTTTTTCCCTGGCCTAAATGTGTTCTCTCGAAAGTGTTAATGAGTAGCAAGGTTATCAAATGATAAAGAACATTTTGATTTAAACAAGGAACAGAATCAATTTTGGATCATTTCACGTTAATGGAGAAAATTAGTCATAAGCGGTAAATAAGAGAACGGTTACATTTTAATTGCTCTATACAGTCAGCTCTTGATTATCTCTGTTAATGGAATAGAAATGGAAGTAACTGTGATATTAGAATCATGTGTGTTTCAGTTTGTGTAAGCACTGCGTTCTTAACATGGATGTGTCCAGGAGAGTTCTGTGTCAGTGAAGTGAGATCACTTCATGGAGAATCACCAGGCAGAGGAAGGTGCGCTGTCTGTCTCAGAGCCTGGGTCATTTACCTGTTTCTTTCTATCCCTGCTGGGGGGTGTTGGCACCTGGCATCTGGAGTGGGCTTAGCCTCAGGGCAGGTCCGGATGAGGGGGTTGTTGGGCGTGGAACATTTGGCATTTGGGCTGTCTCGTGGTGATTTTCTCTGCACTATTGTCCCTTCCGGTGTCAGAATAAACAGTAAATTAAACTGCTCTTTAGACTTGCCCCGGAAGACCTATGAAGTATGGAAGCTTTGAGCCTGAGTTAATTCCAGCCCCTTAAGCTTTTAGTGACCTCCGATTTTAGTGATTAGATCATCTAATCACTCTCTGAGAAAACTTGTTATGACTAAAGTTTTACACTAGCTTTTTTATATATCTAATTTCAGCTCTGTTAGAACTCAGTAGATCTGACTTTGACCATTATGAAGGTGTTCTGTTTTAAGACTACCTCTATTCTGTGTTACTTCGAGGATTGGGGGGAGGAGGTCTACTCCTTGGTGGTGGTGTCTGCAAATCACCTCAGGTCAGTGAGGTTCTGAGAATCATTAAAGGGACGATTCTGTGAAGCCCTATAAGTAGTTCCCGGTAGGCCCTCCAGAAAATCGGTCCTTCCTGTTGGCTCCGGTGCACTTGAATCGTTCTCCAACAAGGACTTTATACAGCATACACCCTCTTGGGGTGCTTATGGTAGGTATGCAATGCAAGTCACTCCTAGCTAGGTCTTCATTCAGATGGCAGTTAACATTTTCAAGTACAGAAGGAAAACAAATTGAGACAAAATGTTAAAAACAGCTTATTTCCATGCATTAGTGGAAATTCCATCCCCGAAGAAAACGCATCAATGAAATCCTACCAGAGAAACAGCTGAAAATTGGAAAGAAGCAACCAACTTTTCAGTAACCAAAATAAATTTCACAAAATCATGGACTTTATTCAAAGGCGAGCCCAAGACCTTACTGTTATGAAAGCACAGTTCTCACAAGCATAATTACTTGTTTTTCCTCAGTGCCAGGGAGAAGCAGCAAATTGGAAGGAGGGAGGGTGCTGCTAGAGACAGGTGTCCTGATAACAGCAAGGAAAGAAATGGCTAAAAAAGGAATGTGCCTTCCCAAAGCAGAGCCCTGGGGCCATAAGACATAGACAGATGTCTGTCAGAGATGGTAAATAATAGGGACGTATAATGATACAAATCTTCAGTAGCCTGGAAATCAGCTAGAATTGAATTTTGTTGTTATTATTTTGGGTTTTGTTTGCATTTGTAAATTGACTGGTTAGTGTAATGAAAACTGGACCTCAGTGTGCGAGAGACTTGGGTATCTTTGGGAGAAAAAGGAGAAAGAAGCAAATTCATTAGTGTTATACAATGCAGTTCTTTGGAAAATACCCAAGAGCAAATATGACTATAATTTGTGTTTTAAGTGGCTTAATTCACCATATTAAAGCATAGACATTTCAGAATTCTTTCCCTCTTTAAAAAAAAAAGTTACAGTGGCCTACTGACTTCAGTTATTGGCACAATTCCAACTTTATTGGTAACCTGCTTTGTGAAATTCTGAACATTGTTGTTGGGTGTGAGTTGGAAACGCTTTTCGATCACTTCCTGTGTGAGTGATCAGACTTGTGCATGTCTTGACATGATTCTGTGGCATGAGGTTGGCCTTGGCGGAACCCCTCCCTGCCCACCCCTTGAAAGAGCTCCCGCAGACCCCGAGACAGGCCTCCCCGTACTGTTCAGACCGGTGCTGTTGGAGTTTCCCTGCGGCTCACCTCCCTCCACCGCCCGCTGCCGGCTGGAAGCGGGGCTGTATGCGTGGGCCCAGCATGCAGTGTGGTGAGAATGTGTGCGAGGAGTAGGAAGAGAAGAGATACTGCTTCAGCGGTGACATGCTCTCTAATAATTTCGTGAATGAAGAAGCAGAGTCACTGAAAAGTACACAAGGGTGCAGAGAGACCCTCAGAGGAAGAGGAAGCACCGTCTGCCAGCGGTGGAGTGGGGGCAACCCGCTCATCTCTGGGCCCGTGGGTGGAAAACAAGGTTACGATTGGGGTCCCAGCCCAGGGTGGGTTGTCCCCAGGTTCCATCACGGCAACAACGGAAAAGCAAAGGGAAAAAATGCCACTTCAGCTTTCTTACGAGGATTTGCCAAACTCTGCCTTTGACAGTCAAAGTTAGCACTTCTTTCCCCTGCCTGGCAAGGAGAATCAATATCGAGGGTCTCCCAGAAACTGGGGGAAATAAAAGTCACTCAGCCATGGTTTTATCCTGGGTCTTTGAGCAAACTAAGTTCAGAAATAGGCGTTCATGGGTTGGGGTTATGCCGGCTGCCCACTCGGAGTTACCTGCTATCTCTTGCCAGGATATTAGCCCATAGAAAGAACTGACTTTTTTTTTTTTTCTTTAAAGAGAGAAAGGGAAAGGGAGGGAGAAAGAGAGGGAGAGAAACATCCATGTGGGAGAAAAACATCGGGTTGGTTACTTCTTGTACACACCCCAACCAAGGACCAAACCCACATCCTCAGCGTGTGCCCTGACTGGGAATTGAACCGGCAACCTTTCACTTTGGGGGGCAACGTCCAACCAACTGAGCCATGCCAGTCAGGGCAAGAACCAATTTCTTATCTTTCTCTCTCTTTTTTTATTCCCCCTCTAACCTATTTTTTTCTTTACCTTTATAAAATGTATTTTTCCATCTCTCCTACTCCTTCATATTTTTCTGTTTGTCTATATATTCCCCACAAATGCAAAATTCTTTAATAAAATGGGGTTCCTTGACCTACTGTAATGGCTCTGTGGCTGCCATTTCTCTGGTGCTGGTAAACTTGTCCGCTCCCACACTTTTGTTAGGACTAAGGATAAAACAGACATGACTTTAGTTTACACCTCTTGAACTAAACCCCCTTTATAGACAACCACTATATTAGGACCTAGAACCTTAAGAAGAGTAGTTGTGATAAAGGAAATAAATTTTGTGTTGTCTGTTTTTGAACCTAGGAAGTAGTTTTGTGGGGGCAGCATTGTTTCTGTGGGGGCGCGTCCCCACAGTAATGCAGACAGACGTACTGTGCCCTGTAGGCAGGGTGAGTGCGGCTGAGCGCCGCAGAAGCGCAGGTCCCGGTGCAGATAATCAAGTGTTGACTGTATGTGTAGTGGAAAATTAAGTAAAATAAAAGGGTGCCAGGTGATGTCCTAAGTGTGGGACATTGGATATACAACAATGTATTTTCAATGTATGGATTGTTATGTAACAATTTATTTGTTCTTACAGCCAGGTTGTCAAAGCAGTAGCAATAAACTGCTATGTAAAATATTTTCAAACTATGTGCTTAAAGTCATTTTCTTTACTTTCTTTTGATATGAACATTTCTGAATTTGCAGTGATAGCTATTTTCAGTGGAGAAAATATAAGAATCTTGTGTCCATGGACGAGTAGAAGAAAGGCGCATTAGAATTTTTTTTAAGGCACTCTCTTTTCATTTTGCTTGTAAACTTCTTGCAATTGAATAATGAATGTATTTAACTGTTTTGTAGGCATCCTCTGGTATTACGATTCCAAAACCCCCAAAGCCACCAGATAAGCCGCTGATGCCCTACATGAGGTACAGCAGGAAGGTAAGCGCCTGGACCTGGGGCGGAGGGGGGGCGGTTCCCTTTGCTGCTTTGCTTCCCCAGAGTTCGGTTTGGCTCAGCCAGCTTTTCTGTGTGTAGCCAGAAGAAAGAATTGCAGTTTTTAAAGAACTTAGTTCTGATTTTAAAATCCCGGACTAAAAATCTAACAAGAAGAACATGATTAAATAAACTTTTGAAGCCGTTACGACGGTGTTACGCAGCCAACGTCGTGCAGTCTTTCGGAGAATATTTCATGACACGGGAAGGATGTTAAGTGAGGAGGGGAACATGACTGCATGTATTGTTTTTATAAAAGTAATAGCAACTACACATTTGTTTAAAGGAAGACAGAAGTCAAAAGACATGGTTATCTATAAATAAATAATAAGCTATGGTCATTTTTATTTTCTTTATACCACCTTGAATTTTAACCTTTTTCGTATGAACCTACATTACTTTTTTTTTTTTTTTTTTAAGGAACTGATTCTTTTTCTTTTTCTTTTTCTTTTGTTTTTTAGGTTTTATTTATCTTTAGAGGGGAAGGAGAGAGGGAGAGAAACATCAGTGTATGGTTGCCTCTCGTGCATCCCCTGCTGGGAACTGGCCTGCAACCCAGGCACGTGCCCTGACTGGGAATTGAACCTCGATCCTCTGGTTCGCAGACCTGTGCTCAAACCACTGAGCTACACCAGCCAGGGCTGAACCTACATTACTCTTAAAATAAGAGATAGAGTCAATATTTTAATTAAGGACAAGAGCATGTAGCTATTTCCATCACTATTTAGAATATTTTGTCATAATTATATATATATATGTATTTGATGATGTATTGTGCAGACTAACAACTTCTAAATTTTTGTGACCTCTTAGATATATATGACTGTTATTGAGTTAGCTTATCTGAAGTGCCTGTAGTGATTGGAGATGCCCACGACCTGCCTTAAAGCGGTCCCTCAGACTGTAGGTGAAATGGGATTGGCCACCCGTGGATAATGTTACAGCAGGCTGATGGGAACATATAGACAGACTTGATTCTATTCCCTCTGCTTTCGTTTATGTTTTAAAATGTTCATATTAAAAAACATTTTTAGCCCGGCTGGTGTGGCTCAGTGTATTGAGTGTTGGCCTGTGAACCGAAGGGTCACTGGTTTGATTCCCAGTCTAGGGCACATGGCTGGGTTGCAGGCCAGGTTGCTGTTTGGGGGCGTGTGAGAGATAACCACACATTGATGTTTCCCTCCCTCCCTTCTCCTTTCTGTGAAAATAACTATTTTTAAAACAAAAACCTTTTTAAAGGTCTATTTTTTAGGCATTGATAATGAAATTTCAACTGTTTCCTTTTTAAGGTCTGGGACCAAGTCAAGGCTTCCAACCCTGACCTAAAGCTGTGGGAGATTGGCAAGATTATTGGTGGCATGTGGCGAGATCTCACTGATGAAGAAAAACAAGAATATTTAAACGAATACGAAGCAGAGAAGGTAGAATGGGAGCTGCAGTGGGGTGGACATGATGGAAAGGGCATAAATGTTGCTTATTACTTAGAAAAGAAGCATAACATCTAATTGGACACCTGGGGCTATACTGCGCCTTTGTCTGCTTGGGTCACTTAATTTCTCTAGACTTCAGATTCTTTGGTTGTGAAAAGGAGATAATTAAGGTGTCTTTTGATATTCATATGAATAGATACTCATTATAACTGGCAAAATGTTAATTATAAAACAAAAAATTTGCATTTCAGATAGAGTACAATGAATCTATGAAGGCCTACCATAATTCCCCCGCATACCTTGCTTACATAAATGCGAAAAGCCGTGCAGAAGCTGCTTTAGAGGAGGAAAGTCGACAGAGGCAGTCTCGCATGGAGAAAGGAGAGCCCTACATGAGCATTCAGCCTGCTGAAGACCCAGATGGTAAAAAAAATTGGGTTTTGTTTGTGCTTAAGTTTTTACTTCCTATCCTAAATGCTAAACAAAGCATAATTTAAATGCCATTTCATTACTTTGATTATTTGTAGTAAGGTTTTTATATGAATTTCCCACAAGAAAAAGAAATGTCCTTTTTAGTACAGAAAAATAGCAAAAATTATTGTTTTATCAAAATCTTTGTACTCAAAATGCTGAAAGATTTTTGAGTCATAATTAGAATTTTGCCTCAACTGCTTTTAAAAAGTTAAATACCTTCTAGTTATATCCTGTTTTCTTATTGGTTCCCTAAATTCTGAATTAAGGACTCTAAAGAGAAAGTTAACGAGTGGAAAAAAGCACTATGAAATTTCTTTTCCAGTTAATTGAGAAATCCAACTAGAACTCATAAATGTAGCTCATGATAACACTCAGTGAGGGTACACAGGTTTTACACACACACACAACAGAGCTTCCTCACTGGCGTTCATGCGGAGTTCGCAGGGCCACAGGTTGTTCCCCTGGGCACGTGCAGCCAGGCAGGCTCTGTAGCCGCAAGGAGCCCTGGAGCGTGTTCATGCACACAGCAAGCATGCCGTGCAAGTGATGTTTTCTCTGTGTTCCTCTGTGATACGGAGGAGGTTGGATGCTCCAGCTGCCAGCAACAAAAACATCAAAATAAGATCCCATTTTAAAGTAGTGGCAGCTAAGAGAGAGTTTGTAAGAACTTTAAAGAAGCTACACCGTTGAGAGAGGAAGCAGTAATACCACCTAACAACATGAATAAGGAAAGGAAAACAAATATTTTAAAAGAAAGGATTGGGATACTGGCTGATATCCTCATAACTACGGAGTAGAATGTGGTCAGTGTAATGAACAGCATGTGGAATAGGAAGTGTCAAGTGCTAAGCAGGATCAGTGGTGCTAATGACCAACTGGCACACGCAGGCCTTAACTGCTCAAATTGGATGATCGTTGCAAGAAAAGGACACAGACTAAAAAACATTTTTTTTTAAATAGAATATCCAGTCTACAAATAATTGGGAGGTAGGGGCCCAGCATAAGAGGATATAAGGCTAGCAACATAGAAGCCATCAGTAGAAGTAGTTTTCCTTAGGTGAGAGGTGACAGCATGGACATTGAGACGCACTGAAGGGGTCACTCAGGAACAGTCTCCAAAAGAGGTTTCTTCCCTCTGCTTCTCAAACTGCTGCCTATTAGGTTTTTACAGAAAGGACAGGTAGTAAATAAGATGCCAGGGTGAGAATGACTTCTGACCTTGGACTTTATCCCTTAGAATTGAGTAGAGAGAGGAAGACTTGGGAGGTAGAAGTGTACGTAAAACCAACAGAAAGACGTGTGTGAATACAACAGCTGCTAACTTCTTTTAAAGAGAAGGCTATTAAAACTATAAGACATACCAGTTATTCGCACAAGACAGCGAAGCCTTTTTTAAATGACATTTTGGAAAATATTTATGAGATAAAGTAAATAATTGGCAAATTAGAAAATAGAAGCCCAACTCCCTCCCCAGAATATATCAGACAACTAAAGTGGAAGGAAAGACAAGCCCAAATTGCTAAGACGTTCCTTCACTGTTGGTCAGTGTTGGAGCCATGTAAATGAAAGAAGAAAGCAGAGAAAGATAACTCAGATGAAGGTTGCACAGATGTACTATTTATAATTGTGTGAATGTGAAAATGCCTTTAAAAAGTAAAAAGGTCACAGAATTTTTTTAATTCCGGCTATCTTTTATTCCAACATTTTTAGTTTCAGAAGCATATATCCTAAAGAAGTCACTCGAAAGGAGACAAAGTAATTTGCACGACAGTTTGTAGTGGCGCTGTTTGTGATACAAGAGTTTTAGGGATGACCTGAGCACCCGATGATAAGGGAGATACTAAACTGTGATGGGCAGCCAAGGTCGGGCCTGCAGCCGGGCACTCTGCAGGGCGCTCCCTCTACCCTGGATGGGACGCTCAGATGACTAGGTGATTCCGAGAGGAGTTTTTCTTTTAGTGTGTGTTTAAGAGAGAGCTTTTTTTTTTTTTTTAAGTGAGTTGATTTAAATATTATTAAATAAACAGCAGTACAGGTTGTTAGTAGCTGCGTCAAACACTGGAGGTGACAGCAGAGTTTGAGATCAGGGAAACACCTGCATAGCTGTTGGAAAATAAGGGAACATACCAGGTCTGTACTGAGTGCATGTGAATCTGAGTGGATGCGAACAACGTAATACCTCTACACGCACAACCGTATCTGTAAACTGATAAAAATTTAAATTTGTTTCCTGTAAAATTCCTTTAAGACCTACATAGTTTTTTAATCTAATGAAACGTCTGTATTGGTCTGGGAAACTGAATTGGTAGCAGTGAGTAGAAAGAAGTACTGTGAAATTTCTTCCCAGTTAATTGAGAACTCCATCTAGAATTTATAACTGTTGCTCATGAGATAATGTCCCAGAGGTAATGTTTTCTCTGCAGTGTGCATTTTCATCACTTTAAATCATGCTGTGTCGACAGAGACGCCACCCGATTCACAGTTCGTCATCAGTTCTAAATGCCTTCATTACCGCCAAGAGAGTGAAACCTTCGGCAGACTTTGTTTTGCTCCATAGCAGCCTTCACATTGATTTCCAGGCCAGATGACACATGATTAGTATAGGTCATTTGTATTTCACCCAAGTCCTTCTCAGACATGTATCATGTCGTAAAGATTTTGTGAGAAAAGCCAATTCCCTGGTCCCTGAACACTGCATGTCCTGTGTGGTTTTTATCAAGTGACCGCCCAGAGCCCCCCTGATGTCCTTGAGTCCCGCTTGCGAGAGCCCTGGCTCCTTGGTAATCAAGTGTGCGCAGCGTTCCACACCCCTGTTCCCGGTGACTGGTCACCTGATTGCCAGAATGTCTCGTTGATTCCAGACTACGATGACGGCTTTTCCATGAAGCATACGGCCACCGCCCGTTTCCAGAGGAACCACCGCCTCATCAGTGAGATCCTCAGTGAGAGCGTGGTGCCGGACGTTCGGTCCGTTGTCACGACAGCCAGAATGCAGGTCCTCAAACGACAGGTCCAGTCCTTAATGGTTCATCAGGTAAAGTCACACTTGTTATCGTGAAATGGGCCTGAGCCACAGGCCCCAGGTGCCGGGTTCTGTGGGCTGCATCCGTGTGATCAGTGAGCCTGTTCAGTGTGTCTGTGTTCGGTCGGACCTGTGCCTGGTTCGGGAAGGCGGCCTGAGGGAGTGGGCCTTTCCCGGAGATTTGATAAGTTTATCGTGAAAACCGTAACACAGAGCCTTGTAATAAAAAGTGTTCGTGAAGAATTTTGAAACATCCTGCCAACCTTTTACTGCTTTACTCAGTATTTCCGAAATTGCTCAGGCCTGAAATAGCATTTAACATCATATACTTATTAGTCATAACGATTCCTCTATGCTACATTTAACTTTTTTAAAAAATCTTAGCTAGACACATTGTGTAATAAATGATTTTTATTAAAAATTAAAACACTTGTTCAATATAAGAAAGTGTGAACTGTTACAAAATGAGACTTTTTTAATTTGACATTTGCTTTGGAGAAAGTAGTACAGTTATAAAGCCTGTTCACATGTCTTACAGCGAAAACTAGAAGCTGAACTTCTCCAGATAGAGGAGCGACACCAGGAAAAGAAGAGGAAATTCCTGGAAAGCACAGATTCATTTAACAATGAACTTAAAAGGGTATCAATTTAACGTGTTAACTATGTGTGTATCACTGCGCCTGTTACCTTTTACTTCTTGTTCTTTTTTCCAAAATAACGCTTTTGTTGAATGTTGTTCACTTTGAAACAGGATTAACTTCGCTATGACCAATAGTATGACTTCAGTTTATAAAATTATTTCCATTTTCTGGCAAAATTTTACAGGTTTGAATTATACAATATGCACTCAGGTACTAGGCCCATAGACTGTAGAGCCCTCTGATGTTTTAAACCCATGCAGTCATGAATTGTTTTATTTGATTGAGCCTTGTTAAGGGGATAGCTTTATTAGATGTAGCTCACAGTATGCACTTTGTATAAAACAGGTAAATCTGGGGTCGGTAGCCTGGAGTATAAAATGGGGTGTATGTGTGTGTGTGTGTTTTTTTTTCTGGGGCTTTCAGCTGTGCCTCACCAACTGGTTTTGTGATGTCTCGTGTTGCTTGGCTGCAGCTCTCTCCCTGTAGCCACACGGGTCTCAGACAAGACCTGGAGCCCTCTTCTGTTCCTCCCATACACATACAGTTTGTAGCCAAGAAAACCCATTTTTGAAGTAGTTTCATTGTTTAAGAGATTGTAAGAAGGGACCGCTACTAAGGGAGTTTTGGTTTTTTCTGATGACTAGTTGTGTGGCTTGAAAATAGAAGTGGACATGGAAAAAATTGCAGCTGAGATTGCACAGGCAGAGGAGCAGGCCCGCAAAAGGCAGGAGGAAAGGGAGAAGGAGGCCGCGGAGCAGGCCGAGCGCAGCCAGAGCAGCGTCGCTCCCGAGGAAGAGCAGGCGGCTAATAAGACCGAAGAGAAGAAGGAGGACGAGAGTGTTCCCATGGAGACAGGTAACTTCCCCACTGACGCCAGCGCACATGTCCGGAGTTTTTCTGGCTGTCTTTCGTTTTGATTTCTTCTCTCAGTGCTTTGGAGAGGTTACTCTTTATAGGAGCTACCCATTTCTTTCCAAATCTTATCCCCAGAGCAGATTCACTGAAAATGTTGGTATCAAGCAAAACAACAGTGGTGTGTTATCTTTAGTCTTGCTCCTGAGGTCTCAGTTATTTCACCAGATTGAGCCGTGTCATTTTCTGGCTGGGGAACGTGAAGTGTGATGGTGTGATGGTTAAGGACACTGGCCCCAGGGTCAGATCTGATCTGACACCGCCTCACCACGTGCCAGCACTATTACTCGGGCTGTTACTTCACCTCGGTTCCCTCGTTCCTGAGCTCTCTAGCACGTGCCTCAGAGAGAGAGCTCCAAAGGGTAAATGAAGGAAAACGTACGTACAGTCATTGAGTGGTGGATCTGACGTGGTGCTGTACAGTCTTTAACCTTTATTGCCGAACTTGTTTAGATAAGACGTGGTCATTGCTCTTAGGATAAGTCACTGTTGGGCTGCCAGGACAGGGCCGGATCTGCCTGCCGCCTGTTCTGTAAAGTTTTGTTGGGACACGGTCCCATCGTTCGTTCACACACTGTCTGCATGCGGCTGCTTCAGGGGCACAGCAGGGCCGCTGAGCGGTCGCCACGGAGACTGCCTAGCCCGCACAACCCACCATACTTCCCCGTGAGCCTCTGCAGAAAAGCTTGCTCAACCCATCCTAGAAATACTTTTCTTCCAGATGTACTCATTTTCTGATTAAAAGCATTCCTCAAGGGAAAAAAAAAGCGGCAGCAAAACGGACATAAAATACTGATTAAATTGCTTACTGTTTGAACTTTTCTGGCCACCTTGCCTTTTGTCCCTGAGCAGTGCCCTGAGCAAACAGGATTGAGCAGACATATCATGGGAAACAGCGGAGGTTTCCTGGGCGGCAGCAGGGAGGGCGTGTGGGGGCAGCAGTCCTGCTCGGTGCTCGACTGACAGCTTCCGATTCGACATCTGAGAAACATTTAATAGAATATAGAGCATTTCTACAAAACTCAGCAGATGAGCATTTCACATAGTCAGATTTTAAGTTTCCTTATCTGAGCCCTTTTCTGGTTTGTGTGAACATGTTTTTTATTCTAATGAAATTTGGAGCGTGCATGCTCCTTTGTGGTTAATGCGAGAGTTGGAGAGCCGGATGCGGTGCGGTGCTGACTTTTCGACTTACCCGAATGCTCAGCCTTCGTCTCTGTTTTGGCATCTGAAGAGCACGTGCCTGTGGGCGCTCACTCAGAGCTTTATCCTCTTAGCCTCGGGGAAAATCCCCCAAAATTGAACCTGTTAGAGCAAAAACCTCGTGCTCTTAATTTCCTGCAGGAGACAGTCCTACGTGACCGTTGACAAGGCCCCTCCAGTGCCAGCCTGTGTCGCTGCCACACAGGCCTGCCCGCTCGCTAAGTCCGCAGCGCGGCACACCAGCATCATCCCGTAGAAGTGAACGTGGGTCACTGGGTGCTTATCAAGCACCTGCTAGTGACATTTTGCAAAAGTCAAGCTAAACAAGTGAAATTGTTTTTAATAATATGTTTAATTAACCCAGTATATCCTAAACTGTCATTTCAGCATGCAGGTTTTTTTTTTAATTACAGTTGACACTCAGCATTATTTTTTTAGCTTCAGGTGCAGAGCATAGTGCTTCAACATTTATGTAATCCCCACAGCGACCCCCGATAAGTCCAGCGCCCACCTGACATCATACATGGTTGTTACAATACTGCTGTGTTCTGCATGCTGTACTTTGCATCCTGTCTTATGTAATCAACATTTTTACTGATTTCTTACATTTTTTTTCATAAAGTCTTCAGAATCTGATGTGTATTTTATATTCACAGCACATCTAGATTTGGAGGCTAACGTTTCCTCTGAAAGGCTTGGCCTGTATTTACATTTCATAAATTTACAGTTAAGTCGGTTTTTAAACCCCATATTGATCCCAACGTGCTCAGAGCCTCTCAAGGAGCTTGTCTGGGTGCTGAAGAGCCGCGCGTGGCTGGCGGCTCCTGTATCGGCCAGTGGAGCTTGAGGCTGTCGGCACCCTTAGAAGAGTAAGTTTTGCCTTAGAACTAACAGGGACAAATGTGTGATTACAGAGGAGACACACCTTGAAGAAACGGCGGAAAGCCAGCAGAATGGTGAGGAAGGCACGTCTACCCCGGAGGACAAGGAGAGTGGACAGGAGGGGGTGGACAGCATGGCCGAGGAAGGGACCAGCGACAGCAACACGGGCTCGGAGAGCAACAGTGCGACTGTGGAGGAGCCCCCGACAGACCCCGCACCGGAAGATGAGAAAAAAGAATAAATGCTGCCTTGTTTTATGTATTCTGAGTACTTTTTTAAATGAGAAAAAAAATGTTTTTGAGTTGTAAGGTGTTACGTGGTTTCTGTGCTGACCTTTTCTGTCCGTGTCACACCGCCAGAGGTTTCGGGCCACGCAGCACCGTGAGCCGCACCGTGTGGTCTCCCTTCTCAAGGGGTCGTGACGACAGTTCTCTTCTTAATTCTCGTTCCTGGCCCTCAACTGCTGAGAGCCTCAGAATTTAAATTAATGAAGGGAATGCCCACCTCTTCTAGAGAATTATCCTTTGATGCTGCAGAATCTTCTCTTCAATGCCTTCCTGCAGCTCACCGGGGTGCTCACCAAAGCCATAGCTTTAAATCTCCTCAGTCCCCATCAGCACCTCCCTGAAACTTCCCTTCCCTGGCTACTTCCTCAGAGAGTAGCTTCCTGCAAACGTAATCATGTGTGAATGTACGTTTGTTCACCAACCCTGTTCTACTTGTAATCAGTGTCCGGTAACCGAGAGTCGTGTTCAAGTGTCGAGTGCACCACAGCTACACTTGGGTCGTGTGGATTGAGAAGTGGCCTCCATAGAGTAGTAGCTTCTGAGCTAGTCGCTGAGTGAGCACAAACATGCTCTCCTGCTTCCTGTTTCAGCTGATGCTGGGTGCGTTCTGGTCAGTTCATGCTTACTGTACAGAAAAGAGATTCCTTTTTTATCACGTTTTCCAAAGACAGATCACGAAGCTTAAGGAATTGAATCTTCTTGTAAGGGAGCGTATAACTTCAAAATGATTGGCCCATTTTGGGAGAAAAACAGCTGGGAATTAAGTTCAGCCACTTGAAATTGTTTTACTATAATCAAAACATTCAAAACCTCAAGGCTCAGGATCCCACAGATCAGAGCCTACCTTTTTGATAAACTTAGCAAAGTCCTAAAGAGACTAGAAGCAAGATGGTTTGTGACGTGTGTGCTTCCCAAAAACTAGAGTAGATTTTTACTAAATAGTGGTATATCTAATGGTATATGTTTCTTAAAGGTCCAAACGTAATAAATAAATTTTAAAAAAAGGAAAAAAGTCTCAGTGTTTTTAATGCATGAAATACTTATATGCAAAACAAGCAAATAATTTTGTTAGAGTAACACGGGGTCAGTATGGCGTGGTCATTCGGCCATTATGAAATTGCACAGTCCTTTCTCACCCAGATTGTCACATTAGGTAGTCATTTACTCCTAAAGTAGATATGTCTGAGCAATTTGAAGAAATTTATGACGGTCATTCGGAAAAGGTGTGGCTCAATAAAACATATAGGCCCTCTGCTCACATGGAAATAACTTCTCCACGTGGGCAAGACCTAATCTGTAGTGAATTCACTGACTGCGAGACTCCAGTGTCCAGCCTCCTGAGACCGAGAGGGAGAAGGAACGATGCTGTGTGGGAACAGCCTGCTTTTCTACGTGACAGCCTGGGATCTTTCTCTTGTCTCTCGAGAATCAAAGAACAAATGGGTGGGAACAGCCTGCTTTTCTACATGACAGCCTGGGATCTTTCTCTTGTCTCTCGAGAATCAAAGAACAAATTTATCTACTTGATCGATTAGGCTTCATAGGGCTTAGAACTTCAGCACCTTGATCCCAACAAATCGGATGTCCTCTTTGGTACCCTCCCTGATAATCCAAACAGTGCGGAGGAGTAAGCCAGGTATTATTCATGGTCCTGGAGTCCAAGTGGGTGGAAGTGGGTCCTTGGCCGAGCTGGAGATGGCAGTCAGCAAGCACATCGGCCTTCCTCAATGCAGCTGGCAGAAGAACAAGTGTAAATCACGGGATCTGACAGCTCTTAACCACGGGACGTGGGGAGGAAGATTGGTTAAAACTCCCCTTTGTCACAGCAACAGACTTAGAAACCACCAGCGTTCAAGCTGTTTCCTGGTTTCTCTGAGAAGGTGGGATGTAGTGGGGATCTGCGACCGTTTTTCTCTCTCCAGAGGCATGGAGCAAGTCGCTTAAACTCTGAGCCTGTTTCAAGGGTAAAATGGAATTACTTTCTGTCTCTGTCCCCTACTGCTTCAAGTTGCCATGGTTTTTAGTGCATTTATTTATTTAGTGCATTTATTTTAGTGCTTTTATTTATTTAGTGCATATCATATTCATAATATGAATAAAGTTTGAGGGCTTACATTTATATTAATTTTTAACACAATGTGAGGGAGGGGGAACCCCCACCTAGTCCCCCAGTTTTCTTACAGGAGTTTCAATTTCATATCTTCATCTGCCAGCAGGCGTGTCTAAGCCGCTGTCCTATGGAACGTGAGAATTCTGTGTTCCGTAAAGCAGAGCTTTTGGAAAAGTTTACTGGGAGCTATCTCATTTTCACAGGGTGACGTGAATGTCCTGTGAAAAAAGATGCAAAAATACTTGATTCACTACCTTTGAAAAACAAAATCTGAAATTTACCTGATGCCCTCTAGATTTTCAGTTTGGATCCTTCCCGTTCAGATACTAGTTTGGGATTTTAGACCGTTGGTGCTGACGCAGAGAAACGCCTGTTGCCTCCAGCTAAATGGAAGCTTTGGTTTCTCGTGTTGAACAGGCAGTGAAGCTGGGATTATACTTCGGTAAATCCTCATTTCAGAAAGGGCTCGCCTCCAGCTCCAAGCACTGCCACACACACAGTCTCCCCAGCTGGTTTCGGGAGTGGCTTTCACCTTGGGGCAAACCTGGTTGGAACCATTGACTTCACCATATGCACACCAGAGGGCTTCACGTCTTTACAAATGAAAAATCCCCTGCGTATCAAGATAAAATGTACTCAGGGCCTTCTCGGAAGAAATCACGCTGAATTACAAGTTGGTTTAAGGCGATGTTCCTTTGGTCAGGATAGTTAGAACTCTTGAGTTTAGTAGAAAACAATGGCTAAATATTAGTAGTTATAAAACTGTTAATAAATGTCTTAACATTATGTAGGACCATATGAAATTGCCAGTGTAGGTTTCTATCTACAAAATGATAGTTCCACCTGCTTCAACCTAATAATTCTGCACTTTATAGTCCCAATTATGAACTCTTAATAGCAGCTTTCTGAGTGTGAAATGATGGGACTTTCAGTTTATCAGACTGACCAGTGTACTTCTCCAATAATTACTGCATGTTGTTCAAAACTGATTGAAATGCAGATCCCAGTCTATTGAGCAGTTAACAGCCTGATTAAAATATATATTGTGGTGAACAGATAGTTAAACTACCTGGCTTAGGTTCACATGTTTTCTCATTTAGCACCAAAAAAAGTCCTTCTAATTCTTTTGCATGTTTTCAGGAGTAAAAAGTGTTCTGTGGGGAGGGGAAATTCCCAAGTGATACAGTTGCCCTTTAAATAAAACTGAGATAGTAGCTGCAGATAAGGGGCTCCACCAATGAGCCGCATGAAAGGAAAGGAAAGCTACCTCAGACTCCTTGACATTCAGGCCTAAATAAGTAAAATCTTTCTTCTCATTGAGCTGAGATCTGTGCCCCCCCCCCCATCATTTCAATTCCCTGGCCCTGGCTTCTACACCTTGAAGTCAAAGACAACCAATTTAATTCTCTTCCCAGTAAGACTTTGGCATATTTCAAGGTGCCCCTTGACATCCTGTCGCAGAACCGGTCTCTCAGCATCTCTCCCAGCATCTCTCTTGATGCATGGGAGGTAGGAGCCTGCCCCTTTTGTGTGTCTGAGGTCCAGACCACTAGAAAGCACCAGTGTGTTCTCAGACGAGGTAAAATCTAGCTCCTCCGCCACGCACTGCACTAATCAAGGCACAAATCTCTATGCCTCAGAAACCGCCTTTTTCTGAGGTTTGTTCTGTGATGATCTCAAGCTCTTGTCGAGCACACAGATTTCACAACTATGTGTGAGATGCCAACTCCGTAAAATGAGTGTTGACTAACATTGTCCCACGGAGCAAAGTTCAATCATTTGCATGCCACTGCCACAATTTTTACTATTTCTAGGTATCGCCGGTACCATTATTACTTAACAACAGCTTTCTTGAAATCAACTTATTTATTCCACTTTAATAATTGATTTTAAAAGGGAACTTTGTATCAGCATCAGTGCAAAACGATTGTCTTCTGCCGTAAAAGGAATACTCTTAAACAGCTCTTTTACTAGTTATATTTATACTTAAACGCATTCCTTTGGAAAGAACGTTATTTTAAAAGGTCTGCACACCATTCAAACTCACCCAAAGGATCCCACACGGTTGCTTGGATAAAGCTTTTTGGAGAAAAGGCACTAAAAGGAGGAAGATACGTTTCCCGATACCTGGAGCTTCAGCCCTGGGTCAGCAGCAGCTGAGAACTCAAAGGCAAACTAGTGAAAGTTAATTCCATCGTCACCTAATAATACTAATAAAAGCCAACATTTCTCAAACACTCTATGCCCATGGACTTTATACCCTTCTGAGCCATATTTCCCAATCCCTGAAATTAATATTAGAGTAGAACATTTCACCAGTGTTCCCAACATCATCTTGGGGCATCAGTCAACTCCTACAAATCATTTTTCAGCCTCAGGCTGTAGCACAAGGTGCTAAGTGACGTGGAGATTGAAGATTTGTCCTAAGGATTTCATCCTTGTGGATCAAGGGTAGGAAGGACTCCAGACATAAGAATCTCCTGGGAGACCAGTATTCTTATAATGGGAGATGTACGGGCAAAAATTATTCCCTTTTGAACCCTCCCCTCCGTTCCTCCGAGTTCTCCTCACCACCGAAATGAAAACAGAGAGAGACTTAAAATACACGGCCTATAAACGTCTCCATGATACGAGTTCAGTGTGCCGCGCGGAGAACCGTCCTCCCGTCTCACGGGGAGTGTTTTGTTTGCACGTTACCCCTGTTGTGGTTTCCTGTCAATCTGTGAGCCTTGGAGACCTTTTCAAAGGTCTGGCTGCTGTGGCTCGCTGAGCAGTGAAAGTCACAGCAAATGAAGTGAGCCAAGACCCGGCTGCTGTCGGCTCACTGGAAAGTCAGAGAAGAAGGGGCCTTGGAGACAGACAGGTGCAGGGGGTCAGCCCTGGGCCAGCTGCCAGCTGCTCCCCGGGTTGCAAGTCTGATGGGAACCCTTAGACTTTAGGGGAAAGAAAGAGAGAACCCACTGTTACCTTTCTCTGTAGGAATCTTAGGGGAGACCTTAGGGGAAGGCCCTAACAGAATATTCATTAGCTCTCCAGGTGTATCCTTCAATATGCTGATTCATCAAAATGTGTGTATAGAGAGGTGAGGGTTATTTTCCGGTTAGTTTTATTTTTAAAGACCTTTATTGAACAGGGGCCAGGACCAAGGCTGGCCTGCCAGGGATGGTCTGGAATATGCTCCGTGGTTAGGGAAGAATAAAACCTTGTGATCCATGAACTGGCTGTACATGGCTCAAATTGTTTGGCCTTGTTTCATTATTTTGTCTCAGTTTCTTTTATTCCACTTGTCAATGAATGCCCTTAGTTCCTTACTATCCTGTCTCAAGACCACCAGAGCAGGTCCCAGAGGCTCGGGCAGGCATAGTTACCTGCTAACTGACCTCAGGGGCACAGCAGAACCAGAATTCATGGAACTCAAGTAGAAGAGATGCTACTTTGACACCTGGGTCTGAAGAAGCAAAGGATCTGTTAATAAGGAAGGTCTGGTCCAGAGACCGGATTTGGACACACCTGGGCCTGATAAACTCCGCCAGACTGGAATTTCTTTGTTCTCTGTGTCCCCTCCTACATCTCTAACCTCAGGTGGCTTAGTTCAGAGACCACTCAGACTCCCTGAATTAGAAGTAACTAATATGTGTAATATTTATTACACATTATCCCTACCCTTACCTTCATCCCTTCAAACTGCTCCCAAGCCTTTGTTGGAAGAGACTGATTCAAGCCTCATCTTTGGCCTTGTTCGGCTGGCCAGACGAAGACATCTCTCTTTCTCTGGGAAAGCCTGCTGCCTCAGACTTTTGGCTGCCCTGCAAGTGGCCGGCAACAAATTCATCACCTTTCACATAAAAAAAAAAAAAAACCTTTGCCTAATGCCTGGTTCATAGTAAATACTCAATAAATGTTAGCTTCTGGTGTTGGTGGTGGTGATGTTGATGATAGTTCAAGACAACTTGGGGAACACCCAAACCCATGCCTGGGCATAGCTAATGAAATACAAAGGAAGCCGTCACTTAACCAACTGCGGGGTAATTCCAGCTGAAGCAATGGCAGGTAAACAGCATAGGCAGTCAGCTTCAAGTTAAGAAAAGAGGAACTACTGGATCTTTCAACAACTTGCTGTCGACCCCCGCCAGGTGCCAGGCTTGGAGCTCAGCGTTTGGCAGGTATTATACCTCATTTCCCACCTTACAGGCACCTAATGAGGGACGACTGAAAACATCATCCCTGTTTTCCAGATGGAGAAACCGAGGTTCAGAGAAGTCACCTATCTTGCGGAAGATCACACAGTCAGCCCATGGCGGACACAGGCTCCCGCCCAGGTCTGCCTCACCCCAGGCTGGGGAGGGGGCGTAAGCACCTCCACCTGTGAGACACAGACTCCAACTCACTTCCCACTGGCCTTCTCTCTTCCAAAACTCTCTAAAAACACCAACAGTTTTTTCATAACCACTCTGATTTTTGAAAGGATTTTTTAAGAGGGAGAAGAGCTTAGACACAAATAACTTCTCTTTACAGAACACGGGGACTGGCGTGCTTATAGTCCCTTCCCAGATCCTTTTGCAGATGCAAACATCCACACCGATGACATTCCAGGCTGTAAATAGCAGCTCTGGGGGTTTTTAATCGTTTTGTTGGTGTTCTCAGTCAGGCACTCCTTACAAAACAATTCTCACGGCATATTTAATGAGCTGTAATTATTGCCCGGAGTATGTGGCTTAACAACAAAAGGTGAGCAAGCCAGAAGAATTGGTATAGGACCCCGCCATGGTAGCGTCTGTTCTAAACACCTCGCAACCCATTTGAACACATAACAAGAATACTCTTTATGCACCAAAGCAGGGAGCTGATGCCCATGAGGCGTCAGGGAAGCCATGTGAATCAGAGTAGCCGACCTGCCGTTGGCTGCAGCCACGCTACCGCCCAAAGCAGGATCTGCGTGGGTCTCCCCTCTTAGCAGGCTGTTGGAGCAAGACTATTTTTTCATTAGCGCCACCCGCTTTGACCATAAATGTTATGATTTCCCACTTCATTTCCTAAGGTAAGTTGCTAGACACTTGTGAAGAAAAGCGAACCAATCTGTTCTGCGGTAGGCAAAGCTGCCCTGCTGCCCGGGTCGTTAGAGCAAGACGCACTGGGCAGCCCGAGACGAACCACACTTGATACGTGGTTGCCTTCTCAGGATCAATGCAGGGCGAACCAGGTAACTTCCCCAACAGGTCGGAGGACCGACACAGGCGTTCCCTGTCGGAGCGGGAGGAAACGAGGAGACGGGCTATTTTCTGAGTCACTCCGGCCGGAGGCAGAAGCCTAGTCCAGACGGTGGGATAGATTATTACCACCCACCTGGGCGAGCAGCAAACAAGCAGTCTCCGCCGACGTGGCCTCCCCCGTGTGCCTCCTGCGCCCTCTACAGGACGTTGCTAAGAGCTGGATGCAGAGAACTAGGGCAAACCCGTCCCATTTACTGGGACCGAGCGGGGACTTGCAGAACTCAAAGTAGGAAAGTCCCGGGGCAAGCAGAGACAAGCTGGCCACCCCATTAAATAAAGGGTGACCTAAAACTGCGTGGAGCGGATAGAACAGGGAGCCTGCCCTAGTAATCCGTCATCACTTCGTGGTTGAAGTGGCGGTGGAGGGTGGAGAACTCCAGCCCGAATTCCCAGGAAAGAGGCGAAGGCCGCTCCCCAAGAGGAGAGAAGTAAGCTATTGAAAGAAGAGGCCCTTGGCCCTGAGTCCAAGTCCCCCCTCCTCCGCAAAAGCAGGACGCTGTATCAGATTCCACCATCCAGGCTGGGGGAAAGGGCAGCGGCCACTGACTTACATGTTTCCCTGTGAGCTGTGAATCATTCTTTTGACTTTTATTCTCCCAACAAACAACTACGGAGCATTTATTCTATGCTAACAACCCTTCTAGACACCAGTATAAACATTCAGCCCCGGCTGGTGTAGCTCAGTGGATTGAGCACAGGCCTGTGAAGCAAAGGACTGCGGTTCGATTCTCAGTCAGGGCACATGCCTGGGTTGCAGGCCAGTTCCCAGTGGGGGACACATCAGAGGCAACCACACATTGATATTTCTCTCCCTCTCTCCTTCCCTTTCCCTCTCTGAAAATAAATAAATAAAATAAATAAACATTCAGCATGACTTAACCCCTGCTACCCCTGCTGTTCATCTGATGAAGGATAGGTTTACATAAATGGTCAGAGTCCAGTGAGTGAGTGGCCACAGGAATGAAAAACTTTGCACAGATCCACAATCCACAAGCGCACCCTGCAAATGCCCTTCCTGCACTGAGTGGAGGGGAGCGCCCTTCCATGGGGTAGGCTAGCGTGGAAGGACTAGCAGGGACCGGTTGGCCGGAGTCAGGCCGAGTGCCAGATGAGGGGAGCGCACCCCAACCTGCTAGTCCCTCCACACTAGCCTACCCGCTCCCCCTATCCCCCAGGGCCTGACAGACCCCAGAAGGGACAGGTGAACAGCTCAATTCAAAGCATGAAAGCAGCAGCAACCAAATGTTCAACTAGTTCACAGGAGGTGGGTTAAACACATGATGGTACTAAAGGTATTTTGCATGTTCATGGTGGTAAGAAAGATTACCTAACGACAGGAGGCAAGGCACCTGCTATCGGATTAGGTGCTTCCAAAAGGTGAATGTGCATGGGGACCCTGGGCGGTTACTCTGCACCCAGCGGAGACTAAAAGGAAAAACACAGAAACTGGGTCCGAGGGTTTTGTGATCAGTGAGCGGCGACCTTTTATTCTTCTCTTTTTGAGACCGGGTTGAATATAGCTCATCGTTTTATAATACGCCAGGAAAAATGCCTTTAATGTTGTTAAGTTCGCACATCCTCCACTCTAATGAAAACTACAGTTATTTTTTTTTAAAAAGCTATAACAAAGAAGCAAACCTGTTACAAAAGAAAAAAGAATAATCCTGGATTAATACATTTGAAGTTACCCAGGAAGAGAAGAAACCACAGTTTATACAGGGAAATTAAGTCTCCTTTCAACTCATGGGGCACAATTATTTTGTCCATCGTCCCACCCTGCTAGTGCCTGAAGGGGTGTGAACACCCAGGCCAGAAAAGACACCAGCCGGAGAATGACGGATTAGCTGAGCCGCCCCGGGCAGTTGTAATGAGAGGCTGGTGTCCTTCCAAGAGGGGATCTTTGAAGAATAACAAATCTAGGCTGCCATCGAAATGAAAAGATGGAGACTGATTCAACAGCAGGGCTGGGCTGAGTGGCGGCTTCCTACAGCCCCTGGGGTATGTGTGGGTGACTTAGAAGGAACAAGAGGCCACCAGGACAGGTTCCCAGCTGCGAAGGGCCCAGCTCTGGCCCTCAGAGGTAGGTCCAATGCTCAGGCCGGGCAGCCACCCAAGGGCTGCCCCCTTGCTCACAGCCCCTCACAGGCACCTCCCACCCCCACTCCATGGCGCTTCAGAAAAGGAACGAGATTGTTTATGTAAGTTTTAAACAGGATGCTTCCTGTTCGTCCACATTCGAGACCCCAGGGACACCTGGAAAAGCCCTATCACATTGAGTTCTCTGCCCTCAGCGCCTATTCCAGCACCCACGGCCTCTCCCTGGGGAACCCTGGATAAAGGAGAAGGAAGAGGGTGAATAGTTGAAGCCAATCCATACCTGAACTTTATCCATTTGGAAACATGGTGCTGGGGTCAAAGGTGGCCACCTCTGGAGGTTGCCCAGCACCTGTGTTCCTTGTCCTTTACCCCTCTCTACAGAGACACAAGAAACTGGAATATACCTGAGTGGGACCCTCCTGGCCTCGCCTGGAAACCAACCCCCCTGCCAAGCCTAGAGGCTGGACAAATCCCTACAATGCCAGGGCCGTGCTGGCAAAGATTTCCACTCCCTTCCTCCTGCCCCAGACCAGAAAACTGCTCTGTTATTCCTAGTCACCCTGGCTATGTAGCCCCTGAGCCCCAGTACTGACCCTGACAAGATTTCAGCTCTCCCAGATCCCGAGGAATATCCCCAACCCCGTCTTCAAAAACAGAAGAAAAGGTGGCAGCTGGAAGCCAAGGACCCAGCGATGGACCTTTTCCACACATTCATTCACTATCGGTCATAGCTTCATGTCGGAGGTGGGGCACCCTCAGAGATGAGGGGGACCAGGCAGGGCCCAGGTCCCGAGGGTCAAAATCTCAGAGACAGGAGAGGAATGCATGAATGCTCTAGGCAAGGGTCACACCCCGAGCCAGGGGAGCTCAGAGGAGGGAGCTGGTGGGTCCTGGGCAAGGACACCAGGGAGACTTCAGGGAAGCGCTGCCTCTGAAAGGGCGGTGGGAGACGGGGAGGAGAGCATCGTGGGAAGGAAGAAGGCCCTGCTGGGAAGCGTGGAGCAGAGACGGAAAGGAGCAGCGACAGGCCAGAGCGAGTGGGGGCTGTTCCGAGGGCCTGGCCCAGGGGGTTCTGACTTCCAGCCCAGACTGAATCGCAACCTTGACCCACTCCTCCTGCCCAGGAGGCATAGGAACCAGGTTTGGGATGCCTGGGGCACAGGAGCATCTCTGTGTGCAGTGGCCCTAGGGCCTTGTTCTCCGTTCTGACACTGGTTTTCGGTCCTGCTGGGGCATCCGGGGCTGCTGGCAACCCGAGGTCGCTGCTGGCAACCCGATCCCCAGCTTCTCCGTGGGCCCCAAGCTCTCAAACCCCAACCAAACCAAAATCCACAGGGGTGGGAGAGGCCGCCATGAGGTCCCCCCCCACCCAGAAAGTCTCCAGTCTGCCCTCTATGCCCCAGCCCACTGTTCTCAGCTCTATGAAGCCACACGACAGAGTCTTTTCCGAAGAGTAACGGGAGTGGCAACCTGAGTTCGCTGGGCCCTCCCAGTGTCAAACCCGCTGGCCCCCTGGGACCTCCACACTTGCAGATCAGATCATGCATGGCTGATTTTCAGTGCCAGAAGGGGGGCCCTGGGCTGGGGGCTCTGTCTTGAGGCATCAGGGTTCCAACCTGAGCTGCCCCATTTCCCCCAGCACCCCCTCTCCTGCCCTCCAGCCCTCATGTGGTGTTTGTGTTCCCGTCTGTCTGCACCCGGACACTGCAGTTCCCAGAGAACAAGGATGTCACCCACACTTGCCTCCACACTCTCCCCACCGTCCCTGGCCTGTGGCCTACACTGAGTGTATGAGGTCTGTGAAAGCAAAGGGCTCAAAAGAAGACGCCCCTCTCTTGGTGACAATTGCTGCTGCAATCAGGAGCTCTCAAGGGCCTCGGACTTTGGGGTAGGGGATCCCCAGCAGCTCGGAGAGTCCCATGGCTGAGTCGTGAAAGATCAGCAGCAGATGGTGACTCAGGGCTGGGAACCCAGCTCCAGTGTTCCATGACAGGAGGGCTCCACCCAGAGGTCAGTCAGCTCAGATTCCCTTTCACACTGGACCTTTCTCCCTCAAGAAGGACAAACCTCTGATCAGCTTTCCTGATGACACTCAGAAACCCCCAGCGTCTCTCCAGAATGGCTCTGGAGAATGAATTCTTCCTTCTGTAATATCCAGTCCCCAGCCCCTGCCTCCAGCCCCAGGACTGCCTTCCATCTACAAACAAGAACGCAGCTGGCACAGCTGAGAACCCCGCCTCCCACGTGGGGGAGCTCTGGGAACCGAGTGAGGCAATCCGTGGAAGGGCACAGCTGCCAAAAAGTACAGGCGCTATTCAGACCCAAGGGGATTTTTTGGTTGTTGTCTACAGGGCAAGTGGTACCAAAAGAAAATTCTCCCCTCCTGTTTTCACTTCCTTTTCTCTCTCTTTACCCTGGGAAGGGGAAAATCCTACAAAGGTTAGCAGCTAATGGTTTTGTTTTTTTTTTAAGTATCACAACACCATTCTTCTAGTTGCATTTTAACATGATCTTTTGGTGGCAGCCATGTGACCACGTTCTGACGTTTCAGGTCCTGAGAGGATGACTAGATCAAAACAAATTGTGTGAATGGAAATACCCTCCAGGCCATGCGCTGTCAAAATGCCCAGTCAAAGGGCCTCTGTCCTGGGCATGGATTCCCCCAAATGAAGGGCAGGTGCTGTGGCCATATTCTGGCTGTTGAAGAGGGTGTCTCTGTGTTATGCTACTATACGGGCCACCACACGCTGGTCCCCGGTGGGGGCCGGCTGGCATTTCAGTGGCACAGAGAGCCCTGAAGTGCCCTAGTCCTGCCCAGCCTGCTCCTCCTCCCACAACAAGTTTCCAAGGGAGCCGCCAGGAGCTGGAGCTGAATGGGAGTCACAACTCTACCAGCACCCATAATGTCACCAAGCTCTGGGAACAAATTTTCCATTTTACTGGGATTGCTAATAACTCGTATCTGTGCTATAGAGCCAGGTCCTGGGATGGGCCGAGGTGGGAGGGAACAGTGAAGGACTAGAGAGAAGGAAGGATGTGTGCAGTGGGTTTGGGAGGTGGGGAAGTGGCGAGTGGGGAGATATGGCCAGGAGGTGGCCCCAGCCTGCCCCTGAGAGACACCAAGGCTTGACCCACGCCCCGGCCCAGCCCGATGAACACCTACCCCGCCATTGAGGTGCACCCCACACGTGCCCCCTCTACGAAGTTGCTCCTGGCACCCCCACTTCCAAATGCAGTGAGATGCTGCACATCTGTAGTTGTAACAGTTTGTGCCTTCTACCAACAGGTGTGGTCCTAACCTGAGTCACCATGGTATCCGCAGAGCCCGGATCATGATGGGTTTAAAGAAATAGTTATTGACTTTCATCTTCCTGCCTCTGATGACTGATACACACAGTATATTGCAGAAGAAGAGCTGAGTAAATGTTCCTTGAATGAATGAATGAATGAATGAATGAATGAATGAATGAGTACCAAGTGGCTACAGGGCAAGCATGTGGCCAGACCTAAGGACAGGCGCCCTACCTTACACCCACACCACTGTCTCCCCATAGAGCAGCGTATGAAGCGACCACCTCATTAGAAGGACTAGCTCATCTCCACACTGGAGAACCACTCAGTAAATATACGTGATTTACTGAGCTCCAATCATACACCAGGCTGGTTCCAGATGCCAGGGATACATCAGTGAACAAAACACAAAGACCACTGCTCCCAAGGAGTTCCCGTGCAGTGGGGACTGGGACGAGCTCTGTCTTTTGTGTCACGCACACGGCATCCCTTCCCTCCACACCTTCTCCTCATCCGCCCCAGAGCCCCGGGCTTCAGCACCTGGACACACTAGTGATGCCCCAATTTCTTCCAAGAGAAGCTGCATTCAGGAAGGACAACAGATGAGTGACTCATGCAGGGAAACTAGCGGAGTGAAACGGTGCCACCCCAGTCACCCCAGGCTCAGGGGAGGCAGCACTTTTGCTTCCTGGTCCTCAAATCCCACTCGGCATCCACGGTCAGCATCTTCCGCCTTGGGGTGGAACCCGCCCTCCTATTTCGTTTAAAGTGAATTAGATAGAATCCACTTTCGTGATTGGGTGACGCCCAATGTCCTGATGGCCACGCTCACTCTGGGCACCTCGCCCACATCGAGCCTTTGGTGTGTCCCTGTCCCGGGTTTCCTCCTCCGGTGCAAGGCACCTGGCAGCCTTGCTCGTGCTGTTTTGCAAACACCTGGCGAGGGCCCGCCAGCCTCCGATGACTCCCTGGTGGAGTGTGGGCACATTCGTAGGTGCCGTTTCCCACTCTCTTGGGTGGTATGACTCTCTCACTGGGCACCGGGAGTGGGCTCTGCAAGACACCAAGACACTCACCACAGGGGATGAAGGGCTGTGCGTCTGCCTTCGAGACCTGGCCTGGCCGGCTTTCCTACAGAGCCTGGCACACAGGGCAGTCTCAACAACGACGCATTAAAAAAAAAAAAAAAGATAACAAACTACGGGAGGAGAACTGTCTGTTGGGAGCTATCACATGGGGAACTGTTGCAAAGTGATTCATTTTTTCTTGTAGCAAATAATCGTACTGGGCATTTCACGAAGTGGATGAGTTGAAGATGCAAAGTGCATCCTCCCCAGATTCACGTTTCCCGTGTCCTCACTACAGAGGGGGCTCCTGACAGTCACATGCACAAACATAACCCTTTCACGCCCCCAGCGCTGGCGAGGGCCATCAGGGCAATCTCTTGCCAGAAGAAAGCCTTGCAGTTTCCACCACCAGGGAACTCGTGGTTAAACAGTAATAACCTCTTCTTTCTTTTGCGGTTCCTGCCAGTAAAATGGGGCCTGTTTTGTCCTTGTAATGCCAACTGATAGCATCGCCTCCCAAATGCGAGCCATTGTCCTAAACGCACGTCCCTACGAAAGAACTGCAGGAGATGGCCCCTCTGCCCCGCGGCTGGGGAGGGATGCGTGCCACTTGCCATCAAAAATCCAGTTCATAGAGTCAGAGGTGACATGGAGACAGACTGCAGATTGTCACCAAGATATAAACCTGCTCCCAGCTGGCTGGATGCGTTCATTCAACAAAACAGTCTGGTAAGATTCCTACGGCTTTAGAAATGGTTGCCATGTTCTATAAAAAGAGCCCCCCAAGACACCTGGTGTCTGGCTGTCTCACTTGAGAATGGTTGTCTGTAAAATAACGCTGCGGCCCACATTCCTGACTGTTCTGTGGCTTTTCTCTATTAAATCCCAAAAAAGCCATTCACACCTTCTTCCTCTCCCACTTGCACGGTGGAGCAAACGAAAACTAAGACATCGTGGGCTTTATGAACGCAATCTCAAAGTCTTGGTTGTTGAAATTCATAGCGCTAAGCGGTGTTTGCCCACTGAATAGCCCTTGAGGGTTGGCAGGCATACGGGAGTCCTTCTCTCTCCCCAAGAAACCTTTCTGGTCCAACTCAGACTTGCCCTCTGGATCCTTCAAAATCTTAAGAATGAAAAGAGGGCCTTCGCTGGTGTGGCTCAGTGGACTGAGCATCAGCCTACAAACTAAAGGGTCACCAGTTCAGTTCCAAGTCAGGGCACATCCCTGGGCTATGGGCCAAGTCGCCAATAGGGGGCCCGTGAGAGGCAATCACACATTCATTGATGTTTCTCTCCCTCTCTTTCTCCCTCCCTTCTCCTCTGTCTAAATAAGTAAAATATTTTTTTAAAAAGAGTGAAATGAGATAAATCTTTATTCCCAACAATATCTCTGTCTCTCAGCTTTGTTTTACTAAAGATTTCTCCTCATCAGGGATGCACATTGGGGAAGAAAAAGAGGGATGGAAGAGACTAGAAAAGCAACTGTCACTAACCACTAAAAGTCTCTCATTTAAAAAAAAAAAGTAGCATCTCAATTAAAACTATTAAGTGTTCTTCAAGTTCAGTCTCACCCCAGGGAGTCCAGCACTGACTTCCAGTGCCCCTGGAGGGTCTAACGGAGATTCTAATTCACCAGACAAAAATTCCACAGCTGGCTGGTCCTTGGGACCCTTTGGGACTTCTCAGAAGCCCCCTCTCCATCCAGTCTCTCCCCACACACAGACAAGAAATTATAGATTTTTTATAAGTGTAATTTATCTGATTCTGAGAAATCTTTGGCTAGTTCTAGTTTGCTGACATGTGACCATCTGCTGTGCTCTTAGAGTTGCAATCAGTCCTTCCCAGAAGGCTATTTCTCCTCTGCCCCAGCCTTGGCTAATCAGAATCCCACCATCCGCGAACTGCATGTATCCTTATAATGAACTGGTACGCAGCCAGTGAAAGTGATGTTGAGGAAACATAGTTCGCTGTCAAGGGCGGAAGCCACGGCATATTTGTCAGGTGAAAACAGGTCACCAAACAACAGGTGCTATAGTATAGTATAAGGCATATTCCCATTTTGGAAAAATTGGATGGATATGGTCACCTCTTAGTGGTTTTGTTTTCCTTTTTGTGCCTTTTAATATTTCACATTTTAGGGGTACTTCTGGAAGTGAACAAATGTAAAAAAACAATGCTACTTGTTACAGGCCACATTGCGCTTCCCCACCCCCACCGCCCAAAATTAATGTGTCTCGAAGTTCTGACTCCTGGTACCTCAGAATGTGTTTCAGACAGAGTCTTTAAGGAGGCTCTAGAGTCCCATTAGGTGGCACATGACTAGTGTCCCTATAAGAGGATGAGACTGGGACACAGACAACACAGGGATGTGACCGAGCGAGTACACGGTGAGAAAGGCAGCCGGGGAGGGTCTTAGGAGAAATCGGCCCTGCCCACACCCTCGTCCCTTCCGGCCTCCGGAGCGGCGAGGACATACATTTCCGTTGCACACCCCACCCGGCTGTGGCCCTTTGTGTGCGGCCGAGCCAACTGATGTGCTGCCGTGTTTCTAAGCCCGGCTCACGAGCCAGTCCTGCCATGAAGTCCCCTCACGCTCCCAGACTCCTCCTCCGTCACTCTTTTCATCATCATCATCATCGTTACTTCTCTTGGGTCACTCAGCCTCGTTTAGAATAACACTCGCTCACACTTGCCCCCTGCTACTTTGTAAACTCCTGAGGACGAAGGCCATGTGTCATTCACAGCTGTCCACCACTTTTGCTCAGGTGGCCTGGAGGGCTCAGCGAGGGGTTACTGAAACTACCAAACATCAGCTTCCCCCGAGTGCCAGCAGGGGTCAGACTACCGGGGTGTTGCCTGGTGGCGGCGGCTGCTGTGTGTCTGCGTGCTTGTTTACACACTGCTGTGTGTTCTGGCCAGTGTGCTTGGTCCAGGACGGCGCCTCCTCCTGCCAGCGGAGTAATCTCGGGGACAGTCACACTTCACACCCAGACCTGAAGAATTTCCAAAGCAATGTCTATGTGTGTTCTCTCATTTGGTTGTCATAACAATCCTCCAAGATCGCGTATTATTTCCTCCGGTTCACGGGCGAGGTAACCATCCTCAAAGAAGGTGGAGGAACAAAACACGTTGTTTTGAAAACGTATGAGAATAACAGCCGGCACTCGGTGCCTGGCACCACACTCCACACTCTGCCCGGCTTGTCTCAACCTCCCCAACGAGCCTACGGGGGAGGAATTATCACCGGACCTGTTTGTAGGTAAGAAACTTAAGCTTCAGAGAGGTTACCTGAGAGCACACGTCTAAAAAATGGTGGGCCTGGGAATTAATTTACACCCATAGACTCCGAACTGAAATGCCACACTGTCCCCACCCCAGGTAAATTCATATAAAGAGGGTGCTAAGTAAAAGTAAAACAGGTAGGAACTGCTCCAAAATTCAGACACTGGGTGGGTCTGAAAAGTTCTCTTAAGTGAGATTTGAGCGACGCCTTTTTGGACATAGTTGAGTGAAGAAGCTTAGGCAGGGCCAGCCTGTCTCAACGCTGTTTATGACAAAGAGTCTCAAAAGTCAGATTTAACCACCTGATTCAGCTCCCACACCCATCTGTGCCCACCAGCCGTCTGGGATGCAGCGGGGGAGGTCCCTGCCCCGAGGAGCGAAGGCTTCTGAGAAGGCGGACCGTGCCTCGTGACAGCGATCCACAAAGGCATGGAGACGTCACATTGCCATGGCTTAAAGGCTCTATCCGGAGCTTCGAGGGGACAGCCCTGGTCCCAGTGCTGCCACTCACTTTTCTATGAGACTGTAGGCGAATCATAGCCCACCTCGTGGCCTCGGCCCCTGCCCCTGGAAATGGAGTCTCTGAATGTGGATTGCTGAATGGCTTCCGTAGGCTGCCTTCAATCATTTACATGCCATTTCCACTCTCTTTCTCTGACTCTTCTAGTTGCTGTTGTTAGAAATGTGAGATTAGTGTTAAGGAGAGAGGTCAAAGCAAAGAAAGAGGTTTAACAGTCAACAACGTACAGATAAAGGTCATGGGAGCAGATGGACTCTCAGGGGGAGGCGTTGGTTACATGGGAAAAATAGTGACTCCAATCTTGCAGGCCCACCCTGACTCCACACAATCATAAACTCTAACCTTGGCAGTTAAAATAAAGAAAAGTAGCTGTTTGTTGAAGGAGGGGATCGAAGGGGCACCAATTGCCAGTTTGCGTCCCCCTGATACAGATGATTCAGAAGCAATGGTTTAAATGGTTGGACCACACAGCCCCCTTGGGAAGCCGGAGGGAAGGGGCTGGGTTCGCGGCAATCATGTGACTCAGAGCAGCGGTCGCCCTCTGAGTCCTGAGCCAGAATAGAATGCGTGGGGGCCTCTCTGAATTTCTGCCCCTCCTGCTGGACGCTCCCCCAGTGGAACAGGCCCCTTAGTCATGGGGGCGTGCCTCTCATGGGTTTATTTCTCATCAGACTCAAGAGACAAAAGGGAATCTTAAGGAGTTGATTTGACAACATTTTCTTAATTAAGGTCACAGTTGAATAAGTGGGAGCATTTCCTTGGCTGGGTCCAACTGGCCGATGCAAAGTCACTTTGGATTCTTGAGCACCTATAGTGCCTTAATAGATACTTGGTTTCTTTTCTTTGCATTTTTTTTCTTTTTTCTTCTTTAATAACAGGATGAAATCCATCTGCAGAGGAATTCCTTCTATGTAAATTGCATGCCTCACTTTACTCATTCCAGCCTCCAAGGTTAGATACCCAAACCCAATTTTAAGAACCTGCACTACAATAAGATGATCCTTCCGCCGGAGGGTAAAGAAGGGAGGGGCCTCCTCGTTCCGCAGGTCTCCCATCCTGCAATTCCGGGGCTGCCTAAGTAGTGCCGGGCCTCTCCTGCTTGTTGTAAAAGGTGGCATTCTGCTGGCACAGCTCCCCCAGCACAGCAAGGGGTCGGGCTCTTTCAGAAAACCCCACCTTCCTAAGCCACTGCAGAACCAGAGAAGATGTGGTAAAAGAGAAAGACGTCCCAGTAACAGTACCTACAACGTTCTGGGGCCCTCCCAAGCTGAAGCCTGCACGAGGTAACTCCTTTACCTGAAGGCCAGGCAGGACTGGCTACCAGTGCTGCTCTTCCTTCTATGCAGTAAGGAAACGTACCTAACTCACCTTCATTCATTCATCTGATCAACGCTGTTATGCTGAGTATCTCTCTACCCAGCACCATATTCCATACTGGGGATACAAAAATGAAAAGACAAGGTTTCTGTCTCCAGGAACTCAAGATCTAATGGGGTAGCAAAGAAGTCTCCCTTTGTTCTTTCTCATCCCCCACTCCCTCTGCAGCCCCGGAGCCCTGATATCAGGAGGTGAGACAAGAAGGGTGGAGTCAAGTTGGAAAAACTACTGGGTTGGGCTGTTAACCACCGTTTGGGCCAAGAACCCGGTGGACTCAGAGAAGTTTAGAGTTTGCAGCAGTTGTGGGAGCATCACCTGACTGCCTATGCAACACTGTTTGGGGAGGCCGGGGTTACCATCACAAAGCTGGATATCCTGCCTGCCCCCCTGGAGAAAAGAAAATGATGCAAGAAGAAAAAGATGCAAGCAGCGGAGGGTTGGGCTGAGAGGAGCAGCCGAGTGGAGAAAGTATGAACCCAGGCACCAGCCCAGGAGCTGGGGGAAAACTGTTTGCACCTGCCCTTTTCTGACTGGAGAGGAGTGGAAGGCAAGCAGAGAGGTTGCTTCAGTAGACCAAACTCGTGCAAACTCCACCCCACCTCTTTCCCCCACCAACAACAGTTTAGTGCCAAGAGACAATCTGGTTGGGTCTGTTTGGGTCTGGTCAGGTCTGGTGGGATCTGGTTGAGTGTGGTCAAGCATGCAGCTCAAATAGTGCCCCGACCCTGTGTGAACTAGTGGTCAACACAGAGACCTGAGTTCAAATCTCAGCACTGCCCCTGGCTTAGGAAATCTCTCTCATCAAGCCTCACCTTCCTTGCATGTAAACTGGGAGATGTTATCAGTACATAGTAGTGTGGCTTGTTGTGAGGATTAAATTACCTGTGTAAAGCACCTAAATAGTGCTCGGCAGAGATGGAGTTCAATATTTTGTTAATGAAATGTTATTATCAGCTACATAGAGTCTCAACTCTCTTAATAAAAATGGCCGCTGCCTCACCTTGAACTCATGTCACAGTCTGGCTTTATCTTTCATTTTCTGCCCTTGAAGAGAAGATCCCTGTTCCATTCACACCCATAGCATCCAGCCAAAATTTAAATGATGAGTGGGAATGCAAAGGATTCCTGGGAGAGTGAAGAAAAAGGACTCAGAAGCGATGGTGTCTATGGGCAGAAATACGCAACCACCTCCAGCTACCGAAACAAACGCCAAACATGAATCGAGTTGCCAGAGCTTGAGACTGAGCTTGCTGGTCAGAGAGAAGTGAACAAGAAAGACAGATTTACTCTAGTGTGGCCCCAGGGCCTCACCTGAGACCCTGCTTCAGACCTGAGCAACCGGACTCAAACCTTTAACAAGGTGCCACCTCTGCACGCTGAACTTCAGAATCGCTGGGTACACCGGAGCCCCCTAAGGAGCTTTTAAAAACCCTGATGCCCAGGCTGTATCCCAGGACAGTTAGAATGTTGTTTGTTTCTGCAGCTCAGTAGGTTGTTCCAATACACAGCCCGGGCGAGAACCATTGGTCTAGAGCAGTGATTATCAACCTTTTCTTTCATCTCACAGGACACATAAACTAATTACTAAAATTCTGCGGCACACCAAGAAATATCTTTTTTGCCAATCGGACAAAAAAAAATAAGTATAATTTTGATTCATTCTCGCCATACAGCTATTGTTGTGTTGCTTCTTGTCATTTTTTTGTTTGATAATCTAAGGGAAAAGAGGTCAGTGCCCCTGCCTAAATAGTCAGGTATTGTGTGTTTTAAAGATTTTTTTAATCCTATAACACATCGTCTGTATAGTGCCTTGTGTGTTCGCCACCCCAAGTCTTGTCTCTCTCCATCACCTTTTACCCCCCTTTACCGCGGCGCACCAGTTGAAAGTCACCGGTCAAGATCAACCCTACAATTTACACGTCCAGAAGTAAGGTCCAGAGGGGTGAACTGGCCCGCCCAAAATCACAGAGCAAGTCAGGGGCTGTGCCTGGGACTCGAGCTCAAGTCCTCCAACTGCAGGGCTCCCTTCCCATCTCCCATAGCCCTGCGGCAGTTTGGAAAATGGGGTGAGGTGGGGGAGCCCCAGGCTTCCCTTTCTGGCTTGGCGCCTTCACGGTTGGGTCCTGAGGAGGAGCCTTCCGGACGTGACCGGCCTTTGAACTCCCTGGTGGACTATGGCACGGGGGCCTCACCCTCCCAGGCAGCAGGTCCCAGGACCCGGGACCCGGGGCCAGGTGGGATTCTGCTTCTCCACATTCATCCAGGCAGGCCCACCCTGCCCCTGCCGCACACCCCTGTCTTCCCAGAGACACCGTGTGTTCAGGGACTGTCCCACCACCCCAGTCACACAGTTCTCAGAACTCGTGTGAGGTTTCTGAGCCCCCACAGCCTCAGTTCCCACCTCCTCTCAGAACTACTGGGACAGGCCCGTTCTCAAGTCAGCAACCGCGACATCTCGAAACCGGCAAGACTAGAGAGGCTCCCGTGACTTGTTTTTGCTCTCTTGTCAGGTTTTTCTGGGGGGGGAGGGGGGTCCCAAACCTCTGATTGTCTCTGCTTTTTGACTCTTTCTGGTGTGTTTTTGAAGTGGCTTTTTGTTATTCTGCCTCGGCTCACTCACCTCTCTCAGCAGCCGTGGAAAACACTCAGCCCCACTCTGCTGTCCGCTGAGCGTCTGGATTCCATGTAAACAGTTTGCCCGCTGTCCGGGCCAGGCTGCGCCAGGTCGGGAAGGCCTGGGCCTGCCTAGCCCTTGAAGATAATTATGTGGCACACAGCCCTCCCGTGCTCGAGGAGAACAGGGTAGACACAAGAAAGCAGGGGGACCTTTCTAGGCACACAGTTATCGATGGCCTGGGCAGGTCTGGTCTGTAGGCCAGGGGCAGCAAGCACAGGGACCCTCAGCTTCCACGAGCACCAGGCCTGCTACAGGGAGGGCACACACCAGCCAGACACCCGTCTGGTTTCCTCTCCTGGAAACTGAGGGGTAGGACTAGAGGTACACTGTCCCACTGCCCCGTGCGGAGGCCACTAACCACATACGGTTACAGAGCACTTAAAATGTGGCTAGTATGACTAAGGAACCGAGTTTTTAATTTCATTTACTTACTTAATTTTTTTTCATCGTCACCTGAGGATATGGCTATTGATTTTAGAGAGAAAGGGAGAGAGGAAGAGAAAGAGAAACATTGATCAGTTGCCTCCTGTTCATGCCCCGACGAGGGATCAGACCCACAACCTAGGTATGGACCCTGGCTGGGAATCAAACCTGCAACCTTTTGGGGTGTGGGAAGAAGCGCCAATCAACTGGGCCACCTGGTCAGGGCTACTTTTACTTCATTTTAATTAAACTCAAATGGCTACATGTGGCTGGTGCTGCCGTGCTGGACACACCTGGGGAGGTGGAATGCACTGTGGGGCCCTGGTCCATCCCTGGCCATTTTGATCTATTGGTACCAGATGTGGACCGAGCGGCGAGGTTTTGGAAGCTCCACAGGTGACTCTCACATGCAGCCAAGTCTGAGAAACTCTGGCCCAAAGGTTTTCCAACAGGCCTTTCAACTCTGACTTCCTACATTTTGATTTGGTTTCTACAGTTTTCAAAATCTGAGGACCAAGTAGTTTAGTTCAAGAATCCACTAACATGTTTTTCCATGTTCTAAATGGAATACATATTCATTGTAGGACATGCAGAGAAGAAAAAAGACAAGAAAAGAATGTTAAAATCACTTAGAATCCCACCACCCCAATAAAAGCTTAAACATTTAGGGGTAAACCCTTCCAGGTGATTTCCCATGGACACATCCTTGTTTTCTTCAAAGTCGGGTCATGCTTTCCAGTCTGTAACTGGCTTTTGTCACTGTGCTTTTTTGTTGTTGTTGTTGTTAACAAGAATTGATGTATCACCAGTTGTAATGGCTACATGATATTCTATCATATATGTCAACCACAATTTAACAAGATCCATCTTAATATTAGTCCCAATTGTGCTATTATTTAAGAAAGCATTGCTGTGAATACAACACTAGCGATACCTTTATGCCAAGCCATTCATTAACCTCTTAGGAAGAAAAGAAAGAAGAGAGGTAGGGAGCGGGTGGAAAATAAAAGAAAATAATACAGTCAAAAGGCATGCAAAATTCTAAGTAATTCAAATTAGTCTCCAGAAAAGTGGGACCTGTTTACATTCCCCCAACAGGGTGTGAAAGTGCCTATTGCTGTGCATGCTGACATCGAGGACTGAACCGTTCAAATTTAACAAGGTTTCTAAAACCACCACCACCTCATTGTTGCAAAGTTCAGCACCTCTGTGAGCACTGACTATGAGCAGGTGCTGCCTTAGGTACAGGTGATAGAGATGCACGGACCACATCCCAGCCCTCTGAGGTGTCCAAACAGACAAGTTCAAGGGCTTGGCCGTAACTCAGGAAAAACAACATGGGTGCTCACTAGAGGTACCAGGATCACTCTTTGGAGCAGAGAAGAAAAGTCCATGATTCTCTGTGGCAATGCTGGGAAGGCTGAGGGGAGGTGTTTGAGCTGGTTCCAGAAGGAGGAGTACAGGCACTGGCAGCTGGTAAGAGGTGAGGTTTCTAGCAAACGCCACAAGGTGCTGGAGGCTTGGGGGACTGGGAAGGTATCACTTCCAACTCCTGCATTTATCGACCCCCTACAGTCAGGAAGCTCTCCTTGGGTCTCTCCCAAAGCCTCTTAGAGTACTGTAAATCCCTTCCCTCTGGCGCTTTGCAGGGGGAACAGTAGACAACTTGGTTTCATTTTTTATAAAGTCACCTGAAGAGACTTACAGATCAATACAAATATGTCGAATGAGATACTGTTTTTATTTGTTCACTCCTTTTAAAAAGTAACAACTGTGGTACATAATGTCATCACGTTTGTTTGAAAAAAGAGTTGCAGCCCTGGCTGGGGTGGCTCAGTGGATTGAGCACAGGCTGCAAACCAAAGGGCCACCAGTTCAGTTCCCAGTCAGGGCACATGCCTGTGTTGCAGGCCAGGTCCCCAGTAGGGGGCGCGTGAGAGGTGACCACACGCTGAGGTTTCCATCTCTTTCTCTCCCCTTCCCCACTCTCTAAAATAAATCAATAAAAAAATTTTTAAAGAAAAAGAGTTACAGAAGGTCAGGTTACAGGGCAAAAGTTGCTGTGTCCCAAGTTCAACTTACACACCATCCCCTTAGGACATTTCCTTAGGGTGGCTCATGCGAGTGTTACAGAAAGGTGGAGGCAACCGGTTCAAGTCCTGGCTCTCCCACTGAGGACCCTGGGGGAGTTCACATCCTCTCCCCGAGCCTATAAAACATGGATTGTAGAGACAGTGAAGCATTAGATTTGAGGAAGGGAAAGTATTAAAAATAACAATGACAAGAATAACCTGTAACTTCTATCCATGCAGGTTCGTGGTCAAGTGAGCCAGCCTCGTTTTCCCTTTTCATGAGCGTCTGTAAACTGGAAACACACAAGCACCACCCTTTGCACCAAGTCTCTGACGTACAAACGTTTCAGGAATAAGGCAAACCCCCGAAGGTGACCTTTCTTCAAAAGCTCACTGAAAATGAATTCAGGATCTTGCCCGACTCTGACTTGGCACCACAAGGTGGAAAGGGCGAAACCTCTGGGGCTGCATCCTCTTTTCCAACTGTTGACCGACACCCCCCCTTTCCCGAATCCTGCCTTATCACGTCAGGGACAGAATCAAATTTCCCACCTGCTGTGCCTTCACCTCTCTTCTGCTTCCAGCTCTGTGACACGTGTCCCTGGAGAGTCCCCCACATCATCACAGAACAAAAACAAAAACAACAAAGAAAAAAACACCAAACCTCCCCCCTCTGCCCCCGCCACGCCACTGGGGGACGCCCACACAATCTGGGTTCTTCAACTCCCCTTTTTATTTTTTCACTTCTGCTATTCACATAGAAGTGCCTGCCAGAGACCACTGCGCTAAACTCACCATAATTCAAGTTTATTTTTAGATTGCTCAGCTGTAGACATCTCAAAAAAAAAATGCCCAGATGGGCTCCCCATGATTCAATGAACAAGAGGAAAAGCGAGGAGAGACGTGAGCACAGTCGAGAACGTGCTCGGGGCCAGAGGCCTCATGGATTCCACATCATTTCATCCCCGCAGGGACTCTCAGAAACAAGTCTATTATCACTCACATTTTTGCAGATACCGAAACCAAGGTCTGGAAATTTGAGCGACTCAGTCAAAATCGGTTAGTGGTGGGACTTGGGTTTGAAACCAGAACTTACTCAAAAGCCAAAGCTCTTTGCACGGAACCCTCCCCTTCTCTGCCTTCCTCTCGTGCCCACTGCGGACTCCCATGTGCTTCTTTACCTGCGTGTTTGCACTCTTCCTGCCCTCGATCCCCCTACCTTGCCCTCGTGTGTTTCAAACAAAGATAGGGTCACCCAGAGAGGAGGTTCTGGAAACATAAGGTCCACCCACTCGAAAGAGGTGGCACAGGCCTCGTTCCGAGCCATTTGAGTGACCCACTGACTCCTGGCTCCTGTGGCTCCTGGTGGGGGGAGAGCAGAAGCGAGTTGGAACTCTCTACTAGCAACATGGGAGACCGCTGTGTTGGGAGCCACACGGGTCTGCACAGGAATGCCGGCTCGAACCCTTAAGGCACTTACATGCCACTAAGCCGCTACATCCACATCTATAAATTGGCAATGATCTTGCCAAGTGGGTACTTGGCAGCTGAGAGACCTGAATGAGATGATGTGAGAGAAAGGGCCCAGGTCAGATTTGGGCACATAGGCATCACACAGAAAATGTTCTCTTCTTCTCTCACCTCCTCGAGAGAGGGGTACAGGGCCACCACCCGGGAGCCCCATCTGCCTGGACCTGGGGTGCCTCCCTCTGGGGAAGTGCAGTAGCCTTCATTCAGGCCCCACTCGAGCATGTGCCGGGCCCAGACCGGAGCACCAACAGCGTCCTACATACCACATGCCTAGACAGCCACATTCTCACCAAGCTAATAAACCGTTCAATAAAATGGGTTCTATCCCATTCGGAAAATATGTTCCATAATGAAAAAATAGATTCCATAATGACCTAGAAGGCCATGTTCAAGTTTAGAATTCTCAGGCTCCTCTGGAGAGCTTCCAGCCAGCCTTCAGCCCCAGCCTGGGCCTGTATGTAGCTCACTGCCCTTCTCTTCCTACTTCCCCGGCCGGCCAGCTAAGCTCTGTCTGCATCCTCATCCCTATGAACATCCGCCTTTGGCCGCTTCTTGAGCCTACTGTCCTCTGGGTCCAGCAACCTGGCACATACAATACAGAAATGGAGACACATACCCACCCTGGGCCAGTTCTTCACCTGACAGAGAGGAACGCAGGTGGAAGGCTGGAGACAGACCTGCCTCTCCCTGGCTCTATGGGCAGCACTGCCTTTGTCGGAAGGACTGTTTGCCTGTTACTCTAAGCGGCAGTTCCTACAGTGAACTGGAGTTACCTCACCTTTCTTCCTGCTCAAAGCCCCAAGCCTAACATCTGCAAGGAAATTACACTTTGACCATTTGATTTGATTTGCAATAATCCATGTCTTTCTCTACCCCTGGAACGGGAGCCGAGAAGGAGCCTCTGACCTGCATGCACTGATATTGACCCGTAGAATCTTCTCAGCCCCACTTTTGTTCTTTGTGTAAAACGGCTTTGTTTCAGAAGTTATAGATAGAAACCAGGTCTGTGGTTGCCAGGGCTGGGGGTGGAGGAAGGGGTCAACTACAAATGAGTAGGAGGGAACTCGGAGGGAGGTGAAATAAAACTGTCACATACTGTATCTTGCTTGTGGCAGCGGTTACACAACTGTATGCATTTGCAAAACCCCCTAGAAATGTACACTAAAATATGTGAATTTTACAGTATGTAAATGATATATCAAAAATTATATCATAAAAATTTTTTTTTCAAACTGCATTTTAAGAAAGGAGCAGGATTGGAAAGAGGAATGTATGCAGGCACCTCAAACAACTTCCTTTGGTGTGACATTTAGGGCACATCGGGGAGGTGGAGATCTGTCACATTCATACTGCCCGTTGTCTTATGCACAGCTCTTTCTGGAGGAAACTCTCTTGTTATGGTCCTGCCTCCCCAAGTAGAAATCAAGAACACGAACTCCCAGCCTCCCTTGCAGCTAGGATGTGGTCATGTGACCTACTCTCCACCAATTAGAAGCACTCCTGAAGACTTTGATTCAGAAGTGAGTACTATATGGACACCAGGGCTGCACTGGGACTTCTGTTTTTGCTGACTAGTAGCAGCAGAGGCTTTTGGCTTTGTGGCTTTCACTGGTCGTGAACTTGAGTTCCTGGTTACCAACTTGTGTTGTAGAGAGGAAAGAGGATAAACAGGGGAGTTCCATTCCTCTGCCATTGGCTGTTATCCTCCTTTGGAAAAGTCCTTAACTTCTCTAAGTCTCTATTTCCTTACCTGTAGAATGGGCATCATGGCGTCTACCTCGAAGGATGGTTGTGAGATCAACGTAACTGAGTTGATTCAGGGTCTAGCATACAGCAGGTGCTAAATAAGTCTTAGCTCCTGTTCTCCTTCAAACAACAGGTAAGATCCTTGAAACTGGTGACCTGCTTTATCAGCCTGGGAGCTTCCCCAGAACAGGGACCCCGTGAACTCTATTCAGAAGCCACAGTTGACACTAACCTTGGGGGAACATGGGCAGATGGCCATGCAGATAGCTAGAGCTAAGCCCATAAAGCTTCCTTCCTCTGCCAAGTCCTCCTTAGCTGCACCAACAAGTGACCACTATTTCATGAGCTCTAGGTGAAGGCTGTTTGTGGTCAAATCAACAGAAAAGTGCTCCAGTTTAATTTAACACTCACTGGCTGAGCACCAAGAATATGCCCGGTGTTAAGCACCTAAGAAATAAATAAAATGCCACTTAATTGTAACCTGATGGCGGGAGAAAAATGGATATATGCCTCTAATACAAATTAGACTGAGAGGCGCTATCCTAGTAACAGAAACCACATGCTGTGGGCATAGGTGTCAGGAATTCTTCAGGAGATGGGGGCTCTTTGAGCTGAGTCTGAAACAATGAGTTGGAATCCAACAGGGGGAGATCCAGCAGCCAGATGCATCTTAGTCTGAGAGAAGAGCCTGTGGAAAAGCCCAGAAGGGTTGAAGAGCTCAATGCTTCAGGCGGAACACAGCTCTGGTCCAGAACCGTTGGAGCGCAGAGTGAGTACAGGTGGGGAGGCGGAGGCCGGAGCTGGTGAACCGGCTGGGCAGGAAGGGCTGTGACCCCCAGGAAGAGGCGCGGAGCGGGAAGCAGCAGGGGCTCCTTAAACCACTAGGTGGGAAGGAACAGGATGGTTTCAGGACTCCTCTGACCTCTTCTTTCTGACCAAAGTTCCACTGGGATTTCCTAAATGTGCCCAATCTACACTTCTTTACAGCACCCCCTCCCCCAGGAGAGTATCCATGGAATCCCAAAATGTGAGACGAGAGGGGACATCCAAGGTCATCTGGTTCAATCCCCAGAGGAGGAAACAAGAGAAAAGGGGCTTCTGGAAACTTGGCTGGCTGAGCCGAGACTGAAACCCCACACTCTTTTCCACTGCAACCGACAGTCTGAAGCTAAGCAAGCATAAAGACACCTGGGCTTTCTAATAACTAAAATGTACAGACCTCCTCGTGAAATATTCTGGATCGGCCCAGTGATGGGCCCCGTCTGGCGGTGGGACTGGGCTTTCGATTCTCATACATCACTGGCCCCAAGGCCAACATCATCATTTCCTGCCCCGGCTTTCACTACAGAGGCTATTTCAGTCCAAGTCTTCCATAGCCCTCGTCCCCTTGCCAAGCTAAGATAAAGGCCACTCCAGAAGTCAACACCAAGTCTCACCGAGGGACAGAAAGAGCTAAGGGGACTCTGGGCGACCCTCAGCCACACAGAGGGGCTTTGGCCCAGGGCTACTGGGGACAGCAGGACAGTGTAGCGAGGCCCCTTCCTCACCCCCAGTTGGCAGAAACTGGAATGGCATGAGGTTTTGCTGAGCGATTTTAGAATAACTTGCTCCCCAGCTTTCCCTTTCACCTGCCTTCAGACCCCCATCCTCACCCGCCCCCGCCCCTTCCCTCCGGGAGCCTGGCAATGTGAAAAACACAGACCTACAAACCCTTCCTCTTGGTGCCCAACAATGAACCCACGGAGCAAAACAGGAAGCATCTTCATATTGAGGCAAGCCCATCGTGTTCTCAGCACACACGAGTCCCGACAAGTGACAGGAAACTGCCACCAGGTCGTGGCAACAGGTGTCAGTGTGACCTGAGGTCTCCCGTTTGCCCGGGTCCAGATCTTTTCTTCCTCCTGGGGAGCCACCCCCTGCCCCCTGCAGCCTGGCAACCCCGTCGCCTCACACCTGTTGGTTCTTTTCCTGATGAAGATTAAAACTTTACAAGACTGTAAACCCTAAAAAGATTATAGTCTCTCACCGAGTAGAATTCCTAATACTCACCAGGGAGCATGAAATGTACACAGGTGCCGAAATTAAAAGAGCTTTCTTTTTAGATTTTTCTGTGTACAAAGTTCAAAGCAGCACCTTTCTCAAGTTTGCAGTGTCCTTGGCCAGCTGGAGCCCTAAATCTGTGCCACACCTGCCTGTTGGGTTGCCCATCACTGGCAGGCATCCACTATCCTTGGCATCGCCTGGGGATAGGTTGCACCCAGGTAAAATGAAACAGGGCTTAGAGGTAGGGGCAGGGGTCAAGGAGTGTGATCTCGGACTCTGCCGTCAAACAACAAGGCCAGAGGGACCGGCAGCCATTGGCCACTCTGGGTAGAGCCAAGAAATTCGTTCTCCGACCAGGGCTCCATGTGCAGGAAAAGCAGGACTGAGTTTCTGCAGGTCTGGCTCCTTCCAGGGGCCTCTGGGTCTGCTTCCTTCTGTTCAAGACGTGCCCTGTTCTGTCTTACAATAACAGGACATTGTGTCATGGTAGGCTCAGTTATGGGGGGGGGTTCCCCCCAGGTCACCAATTGCCTGGGTTGGAGTGAATGAACATCAAGATTTCTTCCAGGTTCTCATTCCTGCTCCTTCTCAGAAACCTTTATTCATGAACGCAACTTCCCCAAAGACAGTACGCACATTCTCAGAGAGCAGGGGAGGGTTCAGGGTCAAGGCTTTGCCTGAGGGCATCTTTTCCAGGCAGGGATGGAACATTCATGGCCCGAACCCTTCAGGTCATGTCTAGCCTCACTCTGGCATGGTAGCAAAAGCCCCTTAGCTTGGAGTCAAAGGTCAAGCCACTTCTCCTCTTCAAAGTCTCAGTTTAGTTTCCTCCATTGGGAAATTGAAACTCACCAAACAGAGCAACCCTGAGGGTTAAATGAGATAAGATACAAGAACATGCTTAGACATGTGGGAACCCCATACAAATGTAGAGACATTGTCTTTTATTAGCTGACCTGCTCCCCAAGTGGCCAGTGGTTGACCACAGCTCCTTGCAAGAAGGCCACATGGAACAGTATAGCCCTCCCTGTCCCCTGAACTTCCAAACTGAGCCACTCTGAGAAAGGAGGCGACCTGTTCAATGTCTGCCTTGGCATTTGCTGCTGATCACTCGCCACTGCTCTCCTCTCTTGACCTGGGTCACTGCTACTCCCTGTAGGTGCCACGCCTTCCACAGCCTTCGCAATTCCCCTCCTCTGCGCTCCGTGGTACGCCACGCTTTGCCAGCCCCCCAACATTAGCTCTCACCACATTGTTTTCTAACTGTCGTCCACTGTTTGTTAAATATTATAAAATATTTAATACATAAAAGTAGAAAGAATAAGGCAGGGAGAACTTTGTCCACCACAAACAGAGCATTATCGACACAGTTTAGGTTCCCAGAGGTTCTTCCCCACTTGCATCCCCCTCCTTTTTCTTCCTGAATTTAGTGTCTACCTCCTCATGCATGTTCTCATACTTTTATTGCTTATGAGTAGTGACTCTTTATTCTTCCATCTCCCCCATTGTTATGAAATGAATGTGTCCCCTCAAATTCATACGTTGGAGACCTAACCCCCAGGTGGTTGCATTTAGAGACAGGGCCTCTAAGGAAGTGATTAAGTTAAATAAGGTTGTAGAGTGAGGCCGTGATTCGATAGGACTAATGTTCTTAGAAGGGACACCAGAGAGCTTCTCTCTCTCTCTCTCTCTCTCTCTCTCTCTCTCTTAGCTCTTGTGCACATGAGAAAAGACCATGTAAGGATGTAGTGAGAAGGCAGCGCTCTGCAAGCCAGGAAAAAAGGCTGACCCAGCTGGATCTTAATCTGAGACTGCAAGCTCCACGACTGTGAGAAAATAAACTTCTGTTGTTAAGCCACTCAGTCTGTGATGTTTTGTTACGGCAGCTGAGCTGACTGATACACTCACCATGCTCTGTGTGAACCTGGTGAGGTCAGGGAGCATGCACGTTCATTCTGTATCTGTATTTGATGGGACACATGTGCACATCCAATATTTGTTGAATGAAGTCACTGCAGCAGCAAAGCAGGTGCCCTAGGGTCCATTCCCTGAGAGCAGGCTGTTCTCCGCTCTGCCATAGTACAGGTCCTATTTAAGCTGCTGCCAAGACCAAGATCCTCAGTCATCTCCCAACAAAGGGATTTAATTTGTTTTTTATTTTAATCCTCACAGAGGATTTTTATTAGGGGTTTTTCATTGATTTTAGAGAGAGGACCGTAGATGTGAGAGAGAAACATCAAACAGTTGCCTCCCGTACATGCCCAGACTGGGGATCAAACCTGTGACCCTTTGGTGTATAGGATGACATTTCAACCAACTGAGCAACCTGGCCAAGGCCCAACAAAATAAATTGAAAAGGAAGAAATGGATTCCCAAGAACGAGGTAGAGGGAGTTGTGGCATGTTAGGAAAAAGCTGAAGTCACTTTATCAATCAATCAAATGTTTATTAAGCATTGACTTAGTAGGCACTCAGCCTTAAGACAAAGCCTTAAGGCAATCAGTTTTTGAAAGAGCAAAGGCAGGGTGGTCCAAAGACACTCCAGGAATGAGCAAAAACAATGTATTTGCCTCTCTTATAGGCATGTCCATCATTCAGACACTTGGGAGTATCCATGGCACTCCAATTGGAGGATGTGAAATCAGAGAGCTTGCCTTTACTTATAAAACAAACCACATCCTCGCCACAGCTTGGACACGATGGCACCCACTCTCGTAAGCCTTTGCGCATTGGTAAGTGGCTTCACTCCTAGAGTCCCTTCTTTGATTTTTAAGATTCTTCAGGGGGCCCTGGCTGGTGTAGCTCAGTGGATTAAGCGCGGGCCTGTGAAGCTGGTGTAGCTCAGTGGATTGAGCGCGGGCCTGCGAAGCACACGATCGCGGTTCAATTCCCAGTCAGGGCACATGCCGGGGTTGCAAGTCGGTTCCCTGCAGGCCAGTTCCCAGCAGAGGATGCACAAAAGGCAACCATACATTGATGTTTCTCTCCCTCTCTCCTTCTCCTCTTCCCCTCTAAAGATAAATAAATAAAATCTTAAAAAAAAAAAAGATTCTTCAGGGGGCAAGAGACAGCAGTCTCAAGGAGCCGGCTTCCAGTCCCTTGCCAGGCACGCAACACATGCCCTGAACACGAGGGGTGAGACAGAACCTTCTGTGACAGAGGCTGAGACACAGGTCACCTTCTGTAACCCATGACTGAACTGTGCCAAACTACATTTAAAAAAATCTGTTTTTTAAAATCACAGCATGATTTGAGTCAATGACAAGACTACCATAAAAGTACATAGCACATTCTCATTTTAAAGACACACAAAGTCTGTTCTAGAATAGAAAAGTAGCTCACGTGCCATTGCTGTACATGCCAACTTGGGTGTCCCTGAAGTCCAGTGCTATGGCAGTCCAGAAGACAAGGGACAGTGAAGGTAGGCCTGCCTGGGCCCCGAAGGATGGGATGGGATTTGAAAAGTTACACTGGGTTCCTCTTCCACTGTCCCTCTCGTAGAGAGCGCATTGACAGTCACTAACAGCATGCTAGCACACAGAGAGAGCTCACCATCAGTTGGAGAAATACTAGGGAATCCCCACTGTCTGGCTCAGAAGCCAGCTAAGAAACTAAAACTATAAGCTTCCCGGCCACAGTGTGCAACGTCCATGCAACCAGAGCTGGAAGGTTTGGGAAAAACAGTGAAAAGAGGAAGAGGGTCCAGGTTGGGCACCACCACTTAGCATCAAGCTGAGGCTGCTGAGATTAGAATCGGGAGTTACTGTTTGTCTCCCTGACAACATGGTGCATCTACCACAGAGCTCTCCAGTCCTGTCCTGGATATTGTCAACACTCTTGATCTGGGACCTTCTATGGAGGTCCATATGGCTGGAGAACCAAGAAAATCCTTGAGGATAATAAGGATTATCCAGAGAAGGAAGCCTGGAGCTCACGTGGTCTAATTCTACTAGTTTTTAGATGGTCATCTAAGAACCAGAGAGAGCAGTGACTTGCCCAGGGTCACATAGTGACTTATAACAGAGGCGAGATTGGAACAGAGGCCCTTCTGCCTCTAAAGTCATTTTTTTCTTAGAAGCATCTGGCACATAGAAAAGGGTTCCAAGAGGAAGCTTCTGGAATAGTTTTACACTGAAGTTTCTCTGTCTTTCCTTACCAACACCTGTCCTGATATAACCCCTGAGGATCCTTCCCACCCAGTTCAAAAGATTGTTGATATTCCTAGAAGCCAGTGGGCTCTTCATGCCAATGATGAGAGCAGCTAAGACCTTCGGGCTAGAAGGAAAGTTCAGGGAGGGCTTCTTATGCCTCTTTTGGGAGATTTGGAATAACAGATAGTGGTTAAGCAATGGATAGAATGCTATGGGAAATTCCTGCACTTCAGTCTCAGATGCCAAAGCTTAGGTATCTCCTAGGTGGCTCAGTCTCTTCACATCCCCTTGAGTAAACTGAGGCCCGGAGAAGAGAGGCAATTTATCCAAGACCATATGGGAGCTGGTACAGAGATAAGGTCACTGCACTACCCCCCAACTGAGTGTTCTTCATAATTCTGGGGTGAAGAAAAGCTATTCTATCTACTTGTCCATCTCTCTTCCATCCCTACGCCATCCTGGATTTTCTTCTCTTGTTTTGGGGATAGCCTCACATCATGCTTGGTCTTCATCATATCTGTGGACAACAGGGGTATAATCTAACCTTGACTTCTTCTATACCTTAAACTTCTAGGGGATAGGAATCACCATGTATCATTCAGGGTTGAAGCAGAGAGATCCCTCTAGGTATTTTAAACAAAATGAATTCAACAAAGGGAGCCAGTTACCTGGGTGATGGAAGAGCTAAGAGGTCAAACAAGGGCTGGTAAGGTCACTCAGAGATTAGCAACAGCAGGAAGTTGGCATCACCCCTGGAGCTGGAGGGGTGCAGGGAGAAGGCAGTGTGTACCGCAGTCCAGAAACTAGGGCAGATCCAGGACCAAGGAGGGTTACCCATCAGGTGCTGGCTGGGGAAAGAAACATCCTCCTGATGAAAAAATATATGCATGCAAGCAGTACCCCAAAAGCAGTTGAAAAGGCTATACTAATAGCAGACAAAATAAACTTTCAGGCAAAAATTGTTTGTAGAGATAAAGGAGCACATTTTATAACAGGGAAAGGGTCCATATTTCAAGAAAACAGAAAAGTAAGCATATATGCACCTAAGCAACAGAGCTCCAAAATACCCAAAGCAAACATTGACAGAATTGAAAAGAGAAATAAGAGTTACACACAATTTAACATTCATAGTGAAAGACTTCAATACCCTTTAAGGAACAGACACAACTAGGCAATAGGTCAACAAGGAAATAGAAGAGTTGAAACTGGACCTAACAGATATCTATAGACTATTTCACCCAACACGATAGCAGGATACCATTCTTTTCGATTGTACATGGAATATTCTCCAGGATAGACCATGTTAGGACATAAAACAAATTTCAGTAAACTTAAGTACCTTCTCCAACCACAATCGATAACAGAAGAAAGCTGGAAGAATTCACAACACACTCACTCCTAAATAATCAATGTGTCAAATAAGACTCACAAGGGAAATTAGAAAATACTCTGAGATGAATGAAAACACAACATATCAAAACCTGTGAGATGGCCCTGCTGGTGTAGTTCAGTGGTTTGAGTGCGGGCCTGCGAACCAAAGGATTGAAGTTCGATTCCTAGTCAGGGCACATGCCTTCCTTTCCCCTCTAAAAGATAAATAGATAAAATCTTATTTTAAAAAACCTGTGAGATGTAGCTAAAGCAGTGCTTAGAGAGAAATTTACAGCTATAAATGTCTATATTCAAAAATAAAGAACACCTCAGTAAAGAATCTCATTTTTTGACTTAAGAAATCAGAAAAAGCAAAATAAACACAAGTCAAGCAGAAGAGAGGCAATAATAAAGACTAGAGTAGAAATAGATGAACTAGAGAATTATGGGGTGTGGGGGAGGGGGAAGTCAGTAAAACCAAAAGTTGTTCATTGAAAAGATCAGCAAAATTAACAGACCATCAACTGAACTGACCCTGATACCAAAACTACACAAATACATCACAAGAGAATAAAACTACAGGCCGATATCTCTCATAAATATAGATGCAAAACTCCTCCACAAAATATTAACCGACACATCAAAACCAGGAACATACCCAAGTGACTTATCCCAGGAATTCAATATTGGTTCAACAGACAAAAGGAATCCATGGGATACACCATATTTAATAGAAAAAGATGAAAAAAAACCCCAAGGTCATCTCAGTGAACGCAAAAAAAAAAAAAGCGTTTCACAAAATCCAACAAACTAGGAATAGAAGGAAACACAGTACGTAAAAATTAACTCCAAGTGGAGCAGAGCTACTTGTCAGACCTCAACCTGTAAAACTCTTTGGAAAAAATGTAGAAATAAACCTTTGTGACCCTGAATGAGCTGAGTTCTTAGATGTGACACCAAAAGCCCAAGTAACAAAAGAAAAAGAAATGAGTTGGACCTCAACGTTTTAAATTTCTGTGTTTCAAAGGATGTCGTCAAGAAGGTGAAAAGATGCTCCACAGAGCTCTGACAGGTGTAGCTCAGTGGACTGAGTGCCAGCCTGTGAACCAAAAGACTGCTGGTTCAATTCCCAGTCAGGGCACATGCCTAGGTTGTGGGCCAGGTCCCCAGTAGGGGGCGCATGAGAGGCAACCACACATTGATGTTTCTCTCCCTCTCTCCCTCCCTCCCTTTCCTTCTCTTTAAAAATAAATAAATAAAATCTTTAAGAAAAAAAAAGATAATCCGCAGAATAGGAGAAAATATTTTAAAACTGTGTATCAAGAACTCTTACTCCTCAACAATAAAACACAAGGAACCCTGCCCAGGCCTCGGCCCTGACGGATCTGGACGCTTGGCTGCCCTGCCTTGATCAGGCTGAGTTTGCCGCCTGTTCACCATATCACCAGGCATCAGTGCACCAAGAGATGCAGCCACCTCAAGTTCTAGTCACATCCCTGCTATCTACACCCGATTATATCAGCAACCCAGCTTCCTCATAACGATCAGACCACTTAAAGTACAGACAATTGTACTTTGAAAAAGAGAAAAGAAAATAAATAAGGTAACTTCTTCCTTTGACTTCCATTCCGCTAGCATAAGAAACAGGAAGTGATAGATAACATTCGTAGACACAGGTTCCGTGGAACCTTGAGTAAAGGGCTTTCTAGTAGAACTATTTCCCCAGACTCTGGGGATAGGCCCCAGGTCTGGTGCTGAACAAATTTCACCGGAGTTCCTGGGCGTGATTTGAGAGGAGCCAACCCTGGGTTCCTGAAATTCTAGCCGTTGGGGCATAAGCATAGCAATTATTGGTTCAATGCATATACCACATTGTGGAGAACAGGTCTGTATTCATTTTGTTCTAGTTTGACATCTTGAGGCCTAATTCTTAGAGACAGTACATGGCTCGTCTTCACGCACGCCTTTGATGTGCAGACCAACCAATGCAGAGCCTGTCCTCTGAACCACCTCCTCTCTCTGGCTTTTATACCCCAGGAAACAACAGTTCTCTGCCCTAATTACCCCAGGGCCAGGCACCAGACAACTAGGGGCAGCCCCTGCAGCCCAGAGCCAATCCCAAACCTACTCAGCCTGTTCCCCCTGCCTCACCCATCCCTTCTCTTGAAATTTCCAGCAAAGCCTTTTGCCCATGCATTCCCCTTGGCCTTTCCACCTCCCAGCAGACCGAGGTACTTCCCCATAAGAAAAACCAATGACGATAACCCAACTTTGAAACGGGCAATAGATTTAAATAGACACATCACCCAAGAAAATACACAAATAGTCAATGAGCACATGAAAATGTGCTCAATCATTAGGACCATGCACATCAAAACTGCAGTGAGATGCCACCACTTCATACCCACCAGGAGGGTGAGGGTGAACACTTCAGACAATACCAACTTTTGTGGAGAGTGCGGAACCTTCTCACGTTGCTGATGAGAAGGTAAAATGGTGAAGCCACTTTGGAAACCAGTTGTGACAGCGCCTCCAGCCGTGAACCCTGCACAGGTCACGTCAAAGCCGTCATAGCCCAGGTCGAGTGTGTCCAAGAGACAGGTTCATTCCTCGTGTGGGCTAAAAGGCAAAACAGAAATACAGAAAAATTAAAATGCTGCAGATGTGCATTTATGACATCTATATACGAAAATATATAATTTTTAAATTTCTTTTGTGTTACAGTCTAGAAATTAAACAGAGGAATATAAAAACATAAAAAATAAAAATGTTTCTTTTTAAATGACAGAAACATGGATATTGTTTAAAAACAATACAGCCAAAAAAAAAAACTCTTTAACATGAAACATGCAGCTACCCTGTGACCCCCCACAATCCCCCTTGTAGGCATACGTGATGCCCAAGAGCACGTGTTCACACAAAGCTCACATTATTTGTAGCAGCGCATTCATCGTAGCCAAGGAGTGGAAACAGCCCAATGCGCACACAATGTAAAGCAAAGGTGATCTGTCACACAATGGACTATCGCTGGGTCCTAACAGCGAATGGGAAAGCGCCTGCAGCGGAACCTTGACAACAGTGTGCTAAGTAGAAGAAGCCAGACGCAAAGGACACGTTGTATAATTTTGTTTGTGTGAAATGTCCGGAATAGGCAAATCTGCAGAGACAGAAAGTATATTCGTGGTTACCAGCGGCTGGGGGTGGGGGGCGGGGGGCGGGGCGGGGAGGGGATCATCGCTAATGAGTAAGGGAGGTTTTACCGGGGGTGGTGATAAAAATGCTCCAAAACTGATCGTACAACTCTGTGAATATACAGAAACCACTGACTGGTACATTTGAAAAGGGATAATTTTACATGTGAATTCTATCTCAGAAAGCTATAATAAAAGAAAGGGAAGGGAGAGGGGAACTAGAGAAAGAGAGAAGAGAAAAAAAGAAAAGGGAAGGGAAAGAAATAAAAGAAGAAAAGAAAAAAAGAGAAAACAAGACAAGAAAAAAGGCCCTGGTTGGTGTGGCCCAGTCAATTGAGCCCTGGCCTGTGGACAGAAAGGTTGCAGGTTCCAGTCCCAATCAGGGCACATGCCTGAGTTTGGGGCCAGGTCCCCAGTAGGGGGCGCACAAGAGGCAACTGATATGAGAAGTAAGATATTTCTCTCACACAGCAATGTTTCTCTTGCTTTCTCCCTCCCTTTCCCCCTTTCTAAAAATAGTAAATAAAATCTTTTTAAAAAAAGAAAAGAAGAATGGATACATTCGGGCCTATCCCTTCTCTTCTATCATCCATCATCTGTCAGTACGTCTCATGGGCCAAACCCACCCAGAAGCCAGAGGACAAAGTAGCCTGAGAAATGCAGTGCCCCGTGACACTGAGCCAGGTGAGGAGAAGATGGGGATACAGCTTTCACAGCTCTCACTGGGTCTCTGACCCCCCCAAGTGTGGAATCAGGCTATAAATATCTGTTGAATCAATACATGGCCTCTGGTCCCCTACCTTGGGCTGAGCCCTTTGTCTTTGCCCTGTAGGGTTGCATAGGGGAGTTCTGAATGTAAATGACATGGTGATTCAGGATCCTGTGACCAGTGAGTGGGCTGGGACTCTGTTACTGCATACTGTCACTGCTCACACCCTTTACGTTTGAAAGGGGCTGGAAAGAGGGTGGCTCCTCTTGCTACTTAAAAGGGGCACACACCACTTCCTCCCCAGACAGGGGAGCACAAGCCCGGCACAGCCTTCCTGTGCGGTTTCAGCGCCCGAGAGTGTCATGGACTTGGGTGAGTAAAACAACAGTGCAGAGTCGCTCTGACACCTGGACTGAACTTCTGAAGTGGGGGCAGAGGATGCGGGTGGAAGGCATGGAAAAGCTAACGGAAGAGGTCCCGTTCTGCTTTGGTGGGAGTCAGAATGCCACCCTGCTCTCCCAGGCACAGAAGCTGCGTCTTTCAGACCTAGGGGAGGAGGTACCCGATGGTACCAGGACAGACAAAGGGATTGAGATCATGTTTTCCAGAACAGTGGGACTGAAGAAGGTGACAAGGCTGGGCTTGCCAGTGACCTGGGCAGCACCTGTCCTCACCTCAGCCTGGGGTGCTGAGTGATGCTCTCTAGACTTGTTGCTCAGGGAGAAATTCTGGGAGGGCTCTGGACCCTCCACTCCCCCTCTGATTCCCACCTTTCTCCTCTGCTGAATAGGGATTAGAATCTCTTAGGTTTAGGAGGAGGAGCAAATTCAAGGTGACTGCATTGTGCAAATGACATTATGCATGCAAATGCCAGCTGCATTGTTGTCTCTCGCACATGCCACCTGCCCATGCAGGTGAAAGCCTGGGGGAGCGACACCCACAGGCATTCAGCTTGGAGATGTCACAGCCTCCAGCACAGCTCCCCTCACTTACTCACTTTGCTACCCATGCAGATGACCTTTAAAAAGCCCATCCTCTCATCCAACCTTGGAGAGCATACCGGGAAGCCCGGAGGGGTTCAGAGGGGTTCGTCCAGCTCCAGATGCCGCGTTGATAAATCTCAGCAGTGGCGTCAGACCCTGCGAGGAGGTTACAAAGGCCAGGTTCCTGGATGGCTCGTTCTTACCAACGAGCGAGCACCACAGTGGCCTCAAAGCCACAAGGGGTTGGCTTTAAAAAGTGAAGGTTCCCTGGTGCACCCTCTGCTGTCCTCACAAACCTCCTCACCACACCACAGCCTTTTGTCTTCATCACTGCCTCTCCCGCCCCCCAGAAACCTGGGTGGACCCAGCCAGCAGCCATGGCCACCCCACGCACCGACTGAGCTCCTGGCGGGCAGGGTATCACTCTTGCATCTCTGAATTCCAGGTATTTTGCGGGTGAGAGCAGAAAATGCATGTAGAGTAGACAAATGATGTCGAGAACTCTGAGTCAGTTTTAGTGTTTGAAAGTCTCTTCCAGCTTCCTCCCCTGCCAGCAGCCTGCCCTCTGACCCCACTCCTCAGCCATGGATTCCCGCTGACCAGTCACGGGATGCAGGCACCGCCCACTGCAGCCCCTGCTCCTGACTTTCTGTTTGACCTCTGCGAAGGGAGCCCAGCCGCGTCCCAGTGGTGGGCTGGCAAACGCCGGAACGCAGGCTCCCCGGGGTGGGCAATGGCCCTGGTTTGTAGTGCTTGCCAATTCCCATAGTGTAAAGTCCCCCACCATGGCTGATTTCAAGCGTCCAGCCGATGTCAAGTCATGAAATGAGTGAACTCAGATCGGAGCGAGATGATAGCCCTGGCTAACGAGCCCGTGAAAGCCAGCTCCAACACACCACCAAGGGTCCTCCTCCAGACCAAGTTTTGGGGCTGCTGGCTTTGATGCGGGGAGGGAGGGCTCCTCTGGTCCAAGAGAAAGGGGTGTTCTTGCGGCTTTGCTCAGTTTGCGAGAACCCCAACGGCCAAGCCTGAAACGCTGGTGGTGGAGGGAAAGCCACTGAGAAGCTTTTGCTCAAAACAGTCTCTGGACCGTTGGCGGGGCAGGTTCTTTGTCTGCCCAGCGGCAAGTCCGGGGTGGGTGAGAAGGCTGAGTTTCTGTTACACAAAATGAAAATGCCAAACCCTGGCTGATCTAGCCTTTCTCATAATCTGAATGAGCAACCCGGAGGTGCCTTCCCCACCTCCAAGAAATGTGGCCCAGCTGTGGCTAGGTAGCTCAGTTGGTTGGAGCGTCATCCTGTACACCGAAAGATTCCAGGTTCGATCCCCAGTCGGGGCACATATGGAAGCAACCAATGGGTGTTTCTCTCTCACATGAATGTCTCTCTCTGTCCCTGTCCCTCTTTCTCTAAAATCAGTAAAAATATTCTCCGATGAGGATTGGAAAAAAGAAAAAAATAGAAGTATAGCCTAAGACCTCAGTTGGAATTCTCCTAAGCAGAGAAACAAACAAACAAACAAGCAAACAGACCTGCTGGAGTTTCCTCTCTCATAGCTTGGCCAGATATGGCAGCAGAGGGGGATTTGGAAGGAACTCAGGGCCAGTCCCTCCTGGCCTTCTGGGAGCTTGGCCAGGGCGGAGGGGAATGCTACAGCCTCGGGGAGCTGTTGGAAAATCTCTCCTCTTTGCTTGGCCCTTTCCTTCCATCAGCTCTCATCGACTGGGGGGTTCGGCCGTGAGCAGCCACGGTGAGGCCCATGTCACCAGGCCAGTGCGGAGTAAGGAGTGGTGCCGATAGGGTAGTGGGCAAAACGCTTCTACAGCTCAAAGAAAGGGACAGTGAACCTGAGTCAGGGGAGCGTTTAAGTTGGGTTTGGAAGGGTGTGTGCAAGTCAGCCAGCCCCTGAAGGAGCAGGAGGCCCCGAGGGACAGTGATCTCGGGCTCAGTTGCCCTCAGAGGCCAACCAGGTAAATGTGGGAATGGGCATAAGATGGAGTAAGGAGAGGCGAGCAGTGTGAACCACGGGGTGCAAGCCCCACTTAAAGGCCGCCAAACCTAACTTTTTGCAAACTCCGCACAGACACACAGAATATCCTGGGGTTCAGCCTACAGGCTCTCAGATGGTCGGATCTGGCCAAACCAGAGGTGGGGGGGGGGCAGGGAAGAGGCAGGACGGACAGGCAGGGCCGATCCCTCAGATTTTGTATGGCACAGCTAAGAAGTTTGAGATTTATCCTGAAAGTGATGGGGAGTCAGTGAAGGGGTGTGTGTGTGTGTGTGTGTGTGTGTGTGTGTGTGTGTGTGTGTGTTTCCAATTAGTCAAGTTAAGGGATGAGATTTGTATTTCAGAAGGAGTTCTGTGGCAGCAAGGGGGCAGCAAAGCCTTGTGTCAGGACCCATGGGGCTAACCCCGAGGTGCTGGGGGAGAGAAGCAGCAGAACTGGGTGACCACTGTGACATGGGGGAGTGAGGACTTCCTTTGTGCTCCACGGAGGTCCTCGTACAGAGCAGGCTCATGGAAATGTAGGGTTACACGTTGGTGAAAGTTGCATTCAAATCTCACATCCATCTCTTAGCAGCTGTGTGACCCTAAGCAAGTGGCTTATCCTCTCTGGGCCTCTATTTTCTGAAATACAGAATGCGGATAACAAGGGATAACTCACAGGAGGATATGAAAGAGAGATGCAAACAGACTAAGCAGCAGCATAGAAGGGAGGTCGGACTGCCATTTCTGGGGTCAGACTGGTACAAAGCCCATTGTCTCCGTGCGGGCCCGTCAGGCCTCTGGGAAAGTTATTAATCCCACTGCACTTCAGCTTCCTCCTGGCTAAATGGGAATAACAGCGCCACCCACCTCGTGGGACTTTTGTGAGGAGGAGACGATCTACGTGGAAAGTTTGGTATAATGAGGGCCCAATAAGTATGAATGATCACAGTGGCTGTGAGAGGCAAGCAGGTCCCCTCCGCCTCTGCCTGTGGTCTGAGAGAGAGTCCCCAGGTCTCTTACCTCCTCTCCAGGTTCCTATCACTTCCCTGCTTCCTCCGCCCACTCCACTGACCAAAAAGGAGGAAATTACATTGGTAGCTAAGGAATTACAAAGAAGAAAAAGTTTGGGGTGGCTTTTGGGGCCAGCTGATGGGCAGCTGTGACTCCCTAGGGTGGCCCGAAGGGCCTGGGACATGTGGGGGGTAGAAGTTCAGGACTTAGGGGAGCAGCTAACCAGTGATGTCCTCCTTCCAGATAAAAAGGAAGTTTCTCTCGCTGAGGCCTCAGGCTGGAGTTCTAGGGAATTTACTTTTCATTATGATTATGACCATAAACGCAAGAACTGAGAAAATACCCAATACATCAGTAAACCACGTCTCAGCTCCTGAGATTCCCTGCTTCGTTTGTCCCACCCAAGGTGCTGCCCAAAGAGAGTTGCTTTATGACTTTGTAACAGACATGGTGTGACTCAGGGCCGCCAACCAGGCCCCCGGGCCAGAGTTCCCCGAAGTTCCCATTTGCTTATCTTTCTTGAAAATGGCCTGTTTGGGTCCTACAAGATCCTTGCTCATTCGTGACCTTCAGCACACCTGGAATGAGATGTTCCCTACCCAGCCATACACACACCACACACACACACCACACACACACACAGCCCCAACTCCTGCACCCTACCCTAGATAGTGGCGAAACAGAATGGGGCAGCGCCCCAGAGAAGGGGTCAACGGAGTAAAATAGAAACAGTCCTTGCTATTATTTCACCCGTTGTGACTTATCAAAACTTTGAGGTTTCTCAGTTCTCACTGACAGTCAGAACGGGCTTTCTCTAGAGCAACCGACAGACTTGTGCGTTTACAGAAACCTCGAGTGCTTCACATCGAGATGAGTCAGTGGAGAATGGGCCGTGCACTCACTGGACCCCGAAGAGAGAGTTGTTCGGGCACAGACGTGGGTGGGTGCTTGGGAGGGCGAGGAAGGGGGTGGTGAGAGAGGGGCTCAGAGCTCTCTTCCCAGGACGGCAAGTACCCAGGTGCAAGCTGGGGACAATGGGACAGTGGGCGCCTGTCCCCAGAAATGAGACACAGGGAGGGTAGGAAGACAGCAGAGGGCTTGACCACCTTGCTAATTAAGCATCAGGGGCTCCTCCCTAGGGTTGGGTACAAAGACCCTGAGGATTTAGGAGGAGGGTTGCATCCAAGTCATGCTTTAGGAAGACATGTCTAGCAGTATAACTGGCTTGAGGTGGGAGAAACGTCTACCTATTTATGTGTCCTGGTGCCCTTCCTCCATCCCCCAGGGACTCCCAAGCTCAGAATCCCCACCTTAAGCAATCTGTGGGGGGGAGAAAATTTACAGCGACCTCGGTGTCATGCAGCAGGATTTCCAGCAGGTGGTGCTGTGACCAAGTACACAGACTTTAGGAATGTGCTGCTTCTTCTCGGGAAGCAGGAGCTTGTGTTTGCTGGGGTGGGTAGAAGGTTGCAGGGGCAGCTCCAGAAGGCGTTTAATGCAGAGACCCAGCCACTTCCCTGTCCCTACTGAGACTAGGGGTGCAACGGGGCTGGTGACCTTGGCTGGGCATTCACTGTCGGCATCACAGACTCCCCTGAGGGTCAAGTAATGGAGAGGGGCTACGAAGGCAAAGAAGGCACAGTCCCTTCCCTCGGATGCTCGCAGGCTGTTGCCTGACATAAGATTTCAACACAAATTATCCTGTGACCTGTCCTCCTGTTTAGCCCTGGGGAGAAAGAAGTTCCAGGTCCAGCCCTCGGCTCAGCCGCAAAGCAGAGCTGAGCAGCCAGAGCCTGTCCTCCATCTGGGACATGTCAGGCCTTGCGCTAACCTGGGGTCTCGACCTGCTCCTTTCTGGGACCTCGCAGTGGAGGAGGAAGAGGAGGGGAGGGCAGTGAGGCCGGCCGGGCAGAGGCCTCAAGGCACAGTCTCGTCCCAGAGGTTCTGTTTCGGCCAAGGCAGTGCCTGGGGCTTGTAATGGGAGGTCCACCGGCCTCTCCCTTCCAGCGCCTCTTTAAGAACAAAGAGCTGTGCCTGCCAAGCAGTAACTTTCTCCCCTTGCCTCCTGCAGGGAAGCCAATGAAAAGTGTGCTGGTGGTGGCTCTCCTTGTCATTTTCCAGGTAAGGTCTGTTCCCTCCTCCAAACCCCCACCCCCAAACCCACCTCTCCCAAGTGCGAGGTTCTGGCGGAGCAGCTGGGTGCTTGCTGGAAGGAAACAAACCCCTCACTAAGCTGATGGTCGCCCTGCTCCATCTGCTGAGTGACCCTAGAGAGCATTTACTCCATTTAAATTAAACCATGAGGGAAATAAGTTACCACCCCTTCCCCACCCACTTCCCATATCCCCATCCAAGGGACAGGGATGCTCCAACTGAACTCAGAGAGAGAGGACCTGCAAAAAGCAAAGGCCGTCGGGTTACTGAGCTTTGCGTGCACGCCTGTGCTTATAAAACTTCGCGTGTTTTAGTGAACTGAGAGAAGAACCTTTGGTGTGGTGGCCTGGTTACTATCTTAGCACCCCAAGGCTGCCTCCCACCTCAACCTCCAGCCAAACGCTCCCCTAGAAGCCCAGTTCCCTTTTGCGAAACAGACCCATCTGAACTCCACTGCAAGGGAGTTTGGGGCCCAGGCCCGTGAGGATGGGAGGGTGTGAAGGGGCCTGAGCTCTGCAGGAGGAAAGGCCTCTGGTTTCCAAGGCTTTGCTTCTCAATCCCAGAAGTGGAGACAGTAAATCTGCCCCCCATCAAAGTGCCAGAGTTAGAAGAAACTGTAACTCGAGCAGTCGAGCAGTTGCAGTCAACTCTCCCTTATTTGTTGGGGGGTGAAAGCTGTCTTGGAGGGGGAGGGGGCAGTTGGGACAAGAGCGGGAGAGGCGGTGCTTCGGATTTGGCACTTCCCCAGGTCTGCAGGCCAGAGGGGCAGCTTTCCAGGAGCTGTGGCCAGAGGCGGGCCCCAGGCTGGGCACTGTTCCCGAAACCCCATCCCAGAGGCCCCCTGGAGCTTGGGCTGCCGCCCACAGCCTGGCCCCCTTCTCCATCATTACTCCCACCCCCCTCTCTTCCCTGTTTCCAGGACTCCCAGAGGGGAGGTATTACTACCAGAGGAGGCTAGAAGGTGGGGGAGGGGTTGAGGGAAAGCCGAGGTTCATTCTTCTCTTGGGTGGGTGGTGGTGGCTCAGATGGGGCAGGATGTGGTGGGGCCGTGGGCTGCAGAGGCATGGAGCCCAGTGGCTCACGGAGAGGGAGCCTGGTAAGGAGGAAAAGAGAAGGTGGCGGTGGTGGTGAGCACACTTCACAGGGGCCGGGTGCATGGTCCTCCAGGAAGACCCAGAACCCCCTTACCTCCAGCAGCCCCAGACCTGAGGCCTTGGGCTTTACCATGGACTTGCAGGCTACAATCACACCCAGATGAGGGAAAAGGACTTCCTTGAAATAACGATACCCAAAGAAAAAGCTCCTGGCCATTATTTTTTCCTCTCCCTGTCCCCCACGCAGGATCCAGAATTGAAAGTGAGAAAGACAAAACGGCACGGGGAAGTCAGGAGTCTGGGCCGTAACCCGGAGCAAGCCACGTAGCTTCTCCGAGCGCCTGTCTCCCTTTCCTCATCTTTAAAACCCCTCCGGCTCCCCAACTGTGTGAGAATCCTCCATGTTGAGCTGCCCAGAACCCAATGCCCAGGGGAGCGACCACCAGCTCCCAGCCCAGCCCCCCCAGCCCTGCTGGGGCTCAGCCCCTGCGTCCGCTGCATTGCTGTGCACAGAGGTGCGAGCAGACTTGGGAGCCCTCCCTCACTGATAAAATCACAGCAGACCAATGAAACCCTTACCCTACTCTGCAGACAGGCTTTAAAAAAAAAAAAAAAAAGGCACTGAGCAGCTGAGCCCTGCTGATTAGGATCTGGAGGAAGAGAAAGGCAGAGAGGTGGGAGGAGGCAGGAGGAGACAAAGCTAGGCTTTCTTCCAAGGTCCCAGCGGAGGAGGTGGCGCCCCTGCAGGCCTGCGAGAGCCATGGAGTGCGGTGCCCTGGGCAGGTGCTGCCTGAGCCCCTGCTGCGCCCCAGACACTGCGCCCCAGGCCTCAGGAGTCCATAAGAGTCTTCAAGTCGCTTGCCACCCATGAGCATGGCAGCTTGCCCCAAACCAGGGCTACACAGTCTCGTAACAGAGCTTCTTCTGCCTTCCTCTCTTCTCACTCCAGGCCCTCCTCCACCTTAACCCCAAGGTGGATCTCCCCTTGAACGCTGAGGTATTTCGTAGTCTCCCTCCCAGAAAACTTTCTCTACCAGGTTCTGAAGGAGGCTCAGGAAAGAAGTCCGAGCTCCCACAGAACAAAACCTCCGTGCAGACAAACTGGTGCCTGAACCTAGGTCACGTGCCCCCCAGCAACCCTGGGAGGGATAGAGAAATCATCTCCGTTCACAGAGGAAACTGAGGCTCAGAGAGACGGAGTGTGTTTCAGCATCTCAGGGCTCCTTCGACCCCAAAGCCCAGACCGTTTCCGGTCCACTGTCAGCACAGTAAGGTCAAGTCTCTCAGAGTCGGCAAAATCAGGCACTGGCTGCTTAGTAGAAAGGCAGGACCGCAGGCCCCTACCCCAGCCTAGTAAATCAGGACACGTACTTTAACACCATCCCCAGGTAACTCATGTATGAGCGGCACTGATTTCAAAGCAAAAGAACCACCTGGAAAGTTTAGAAGAGCAGACTCCTGGGTCCCGCGCCCTGAGATCCTGGTGCTGTGGGTCTCAGGTGGGGCCCGAGAATGTGCACGTGGTAGACGGTGAGGGAGATGCTGAGGACAGGCTGACCACACTTCGAAATCGCTGCTCTGGGCAACCCCAAGGCAGCGAGAGTTCGACCCACGTAAGCTCAGCTGGATCACGTTCCCCTGCCTCCTTCCCCGCAGGTGTGCCTGTGCCAAGATGAGGTCACGGACGACTACCTTGGAGAAAACACCACAGTGGATTACACACTGTACGAGTCCGTGTGCTTCAAGAAGGACGTGCGGAACTTTAAGGCCTGGTTCCTCCCGATCATGTACTCCGCCATTTGCTTCGTGGGTCTGCTGGGCAATGGGCTGGTTGTGCTGACCTACATCTACTTCAAGAGGCTCAAGACCATGACGGACACCTACCTGCTCAACCTGGCCGTGGCAGACATCCTCTTCCTGGTGACCCTTCCCTTCTGGGCATACAGCGCAGCCAAGTCCTGGACCTTCGGCGTCCACGTTTGCAAGCTCATCTTTGGCATCTATAAGATTAGCTTCTTCAGCGGTATGCTCCTGCTCCTTTGCATCAGCATCGACCGCTACGTGGCCATCGTCCAGGCCATCTCGGCCCACCGCCACCGGGCCCGGGTCCTTTTCATCAGCAAGCTCTCCTGTATCGGCATCTGGATGGTGGCCACGGTGCTGGCCGTCCCGGAGCTGCTGTACAGCGGCATCCAGAGGAGCAGCAGCGAGCAAGCCCTTCGATGCTCCCTCATCACTGAGCACGTGGAAGCCCTGATCACCATCCAGGTGGCCCAGATGGTGGTGGGCTTTCTGATCCCCCTGGTGGCCATGAGCTTCTGCTACCTCGTCATCATCCGCACCCTCCTGCAGGCGCGCAACTTCGAACGCAACAAGGCCATCAAGGTGATCATCGCCGTGGTGGTGGTCTTCATAGCCTTCCAGCTGCCCTACAACGGGGTGGTCCTGGCCCAGACGGTGGCCAGCTTCAACATCACCACTGCCAGCAGCTGCGAGCTCAGCAAGCAGCTCAACATCGCCTACGATGTCACCTACAGCCTGGCCTGCGTCCGCTGCTGTGTCAACCCTTTCTTGTACGCCTTCATCGGCGTCAAGTTTCGCAATGACCTCTTCAAGCTCTTCAAGGACTTGGGCTGCCTCAGCCAGCAGCAGATCCGGCAGTGGTCTTCCTGCCGGCACATCCGGCGTTCCTCAATGAGTGTGGAGGCCGAGACCACCACCACCTTCTCCCCGTAGAGGCTCCTCTGCCTGGACTTGAGGGACCCTTCCCAGGACCCACGGGCCGGGGACAGGGAGCAGGTGACAAGACCCAGGACCCAAAAGCTGCTAAGGAAGAAGTGGTTCTGGCCCTTAAGGTTTATTTCAGGGTGAAAACCCACGCCACGGAAGACAGATGCAGCCCCATCCTCGCTACCTCAACCAAGGGTGCAGAGGTGTGGCGGATAAGCTACCAGATCCGGCAACACTCCAATACCAAAGCTGTTGTCCCCTAAACCAAAAACCAAAAGTGAAAGTCGAGAAAGTTCACACCTCCTGAAGAGAAGGGCTAGGTGCTGGTGAGAGCGAGGGCGGTGCAAGGGCCTGGGGGGCCCTCAGAGTGAACCTTTAAGGGCTGCGGTGAGGTCTTCCAGAGAACAAGGCGGTATCTCTCCAAGACCAGAGGTGGTGGGAAGACCTCTTGGCAGGAAAAGGGAGACGCCAATGGGTCAACTAACTCTCTGAACTCCCCCCTTCATCTCTCTTTCTCCACTATCATCCACGCCAGCAGAAAATGGCAGCCTTGAAGCCTCCCAAAAAGCACACTTCCCTCTTGCCTGCTGCCTCTCCTTAGGGAGAGGTGTGGCGTTTCCTGCAGACGGCCAAAGCCAAGTTCCCAGCCAAAGCCATGTTCCCAGCCAAGGCTCCGAGGGGGGGATGACGTGTGTCTCGGCTCTGCTAGGACGGAGGAGAGGGCAAAGAGCAAGGCTAGGGGCCAGGGTGTGGGTGACAATGCTGGCTGCCGGTGGCCAACATGCTGCTGCTTTGTTCTTTGTCACAGGGACAAAAGAATGTCATCCTGTTCTGTTTTCAATTCATTAAGAAAGCACATTTTACTCATACGCAAATAAAAGTTTTTCCCTTGAGGAAACAAGAGCTTTAAAAGAAAGGAAAAAATTTTTTTGGTAAATGACAAATGAGTGTGTTCTTGTTTTGCAAACCCCCACACCCCACCTGACCACCCCCACTTCCCTCTTCCCCTCCCAGTCTTCATTTCTCAGAGATGCTCTGAGCCAGAAGGCCCCTGAGCGATGCTCTGAGCCTGTCCAATCGCACAGGCCCCAGAGGCCAAAAGGTAGAACAGGAAGTACCTGTGATATGTCCATCTTGCAAAGAGCCTTCCAGAGCTCATGGGACAGGACCGAAGCTCTTGTGATCAGCAGTGACCCAGGGACACTGGTCTGAGCAGAGCTCTGTAAAGAACCAAGTTGTCCCCATAACCTCCATGTGTGGGGACTCTCACTGGTCTGCTCATCTGTCCCAGATCAGCCGGGAAGTACAGCCCTCAGCACGCAGAACTAAGGGGCTTGGGACGCGACCCATAGGAGAGGCTGCTGGATGCCTTGCTGAATGCTTGAAAGCCAGGCCACCATAGCCCCCCCTACCGGCCACAGTTGCAGCAATGACCTTCCCTGGTATAGACACCCATCACAGCGGGGCAGGGATCAGGAACAGACACTGTCCCACACAGGCCCGGGATCCATGTCACTGGGTACCCTGATGTCTGCCCAGAACTCCAATTTCTTCAGGCCAGACAGGTTAGTCCAACCTGAGACATACAAGGAGGGATCTGAAGGGGACCGCGCTGCAATAGCTCAGGGGGCTGAGATACTTGCACGAAAGGTGATTCCATCCATTTTCCAAAGTGAAAAGCGGCAACTGCGTGTGAGCGAGCGAGGGAGCACGGGGCAAGGGGTGATCCCAGCGTGCCTGCGGGGCCCCGAGGGGGATGTGCCAGTGTGTGTGGGTGTGAGCCCTCTGGTGTGCACATCCTAGTGAAGCAACAGGTGGGAAAAGAACCTCCATTCCTGAAGGGGAGGAAGGTCACAGAGCAGTCGTGAACAGGCCAACTGCACAAACATGCCACCTCGGCTCCAAATACCATTTTCCCAAAACAACCAGACATCGCCAAGTGTTCACAAAGATGGCGAAGCCCCCAGCAGCACTCCCTCCGCACGCTGCTGTATCTCGGGCGTTCTGACCTTGGCCTGCGACTGGCCTGGCCCTCCTCCCTTGCCCAGCACTCTCACATGCCTGCCCCAAGCTCTGGGAGACCCCTGGAAAGAGGCACTGGATTCAATGGAGAGGCCCCCCTGCAGGAAGTGGGTGGGGGGGAACAGAGGCCCTGGAGCCCGGCCGACTTTCAGTCTCCTCTCTCCTGCTTCCCAGCTGTGTGACCTTCAGCTGTTGCTCAACTGCTCTGAGTCTCAGATTTCTTAACTGCGCAGTGGAGAGGACTTGGCGAACACTTAGCCCAGCGCCTGGAATGTGGAGAGTGGTGGTGAGGAGCTTGGGCTCTGCAGCCAGGCGGCCTGGTTTGAACCGCCACCGCGTTGCTTGGGCTGGCTACTTAGTCTCTTCGTGCCTCCGTTTCCTGCTCTGGGGAATGGGGATACCGACAGTCCCCACCTTCTAGGGTGGTGGTGAGGGGCGAGAGAACCCCTGTCTGTAAAATGCTTAGGAATGTTTACAAAAGTGTTGCTGACAATCACTGAGATGTTTGATCCATGGTGGCTTGGAATGGAAACTCTGTGAACGACAGGGAAACCACGTTCCACTCCCCAGCCCCACGTCCATCCCCGTGCACTCTGTGAGTCAAGCTGGAGGGCAGCTTTGAGATCAGTCAGTCTGTCCTTCCCACCGACTGGCTCAGAGAGGGAATCACTTCCTGGGGTCTCCCAGGGGCTTGCAGCAACACTGGAGCTTGAATCCAGGCTCCGAGCTCCTGCCAGACATCTTCCCTGACCTCCTACGAACGCGCCCTGGCACACACAGCCAGCTCTTCTCTGGCGGGCACTGCCCGTCTTCTGCTGTGGCCAGGTCCCTATGGGGACCATCCCCTTTCCCTCATTTCTATAGTTCTCATCCATGCCATTGGCCTGGGAGAATGAAGTACCATGGAAATATGGCAGCAGGCGTGATGGAAATCCGACAAGGGATCGTTTAAAGAAAGGATCCTCACTGAGAAGTAGGCTCTCGGGTGCATTTCTGTGTTGAGGGTGGACGGTCTGAGGGAGAAGAAGTGGACTTACAAGAGTGATGGGGTAGGAGTTAAGGCAAAAGCCGTGAGGAGGGGAGGGGAGCAGAAGGCAGGGGACAGCGAGGCAGGACTGGCTTGTAGGGGCTGTGGGGCTGGGGCGGGACTCAGAGAGCATCCTCAGGGGGTAGAAAGATGCCCTCACCTCCACACTAGGCCTCCAGGGCCTCCCAGTCCCCGGTGAAGAGGAAGGGGCTGTATGAGTCTCGGAGGCAGGTGGGCCTTCTTGGATGAGAAGGGGTTGGTAATGACCCAGCTTCCCTGGTCTGAGCTCCTAGAAAAACCGCAGGGTGAGAAGAGGGCGAGGCCGCTCCTTCAACTCAAAAGACCGACCCGGCCCACCTGCCCAGCCCCCACTCCACGGGAGCAGATGTCCAAAGGGCGCCGCAGGCAGCAGCAGCCTCCTTAGCCATCCCCGTTCCCTGCCCCTGCGTTCTCGTCTCAGGCCCAGAAAGAGACCCAGACCAGGGATCCGCTGCGGAAAAGGCTCCACAGCCCCCTTGCTCACCAGCCAAAGCAGCCCTAAGGTAAAGCAATTCAACTGGGCTCCTCCAAAACCAGAAAAAAGGGGACGTGAACTTTCCCATAGGCTCGGCGCGCGCAGCCGATGTCGGTTCCTTCCCGCCCACGTTTACTTTGAGGACAAAGGTAACCTTATCGTTGTCTATTGTTCGCTAACCCCAGGGACTTCACTGGCTGGGTTGCTCTCTTGTCAAAGGGACCACTATAAAGTTCGGCCTCCCCGAGGCCTCCCTCTGTGTAAGTAAACATGTCCCCACAAGAGCAGGGCGCAGGGCGAGGTCAGGCTTTGCCGGCTCTGACCGGCTCTGTTCCCTGGTGGTGCAATACGCCCCGAGGTCAGGCCTCGGTGCCCGCGGACAGGAGGGCGGATGAGGAAACAGGACTTGCATCTTCTTGTGCCTGGGCCAGAGCTCGCTGAGGCCAGAACAGTTTATATTTGATCCGAGTAAATAGCTGACGCTGTTGAAGTTCAACAGATGCTGTGGATGAAATGCCCCCAAACCTTTTTCCAATGTTTGACAAGAGGCCTGGAAACGTACACACATTCGTCTTGCACGGTTTATGCAAAGGGCCCTGGCGTGACTGCAGCGGGGCCCGGAGCGCGTGCGGAGACTGAATGGAGCATCCTCCCCAGGCCTGGGCTGGGGGTTGGGGCACGTATTCTGTAGCAGGGTTAGAGGCCCGTGGTCGGACCAGGTGCCCGGGACCAGTCATCTACGTGGCACCACCTCTGTCTCCTGCCCAGGAGCTGGGGCTTCTGTGGACCCCCTGGACAGTGCCATCTTGCCTGCACTAACGTCTCTTGCCGCCACCTGCCTTGTCCTCAGGGACCCCGGCTGCCAAGCAGTGCTGCTGGCAACCTCTCAGAGTCCAGGGAAAAAGGAACAGAGAGGGCAATGGGAAGCGCTGAGCCTGGGTGGATCATGGAGACACCAGTCGGCCTTCTTCTTCTTCCTCCTCTTCAGAACCAGACCTTCCGGCCTAGACCCACCTGGAACCCTTCAATCCTTGGTCAAAGGCAGGACTTGGATTTTTGTCCAAGAACTCTACCTGCTCTGCCCCCAGCCTCCTAACAGGGACCCCGCCCCCTCCCATGCTCCCTAACCCCCAAACCTGGGGAGCCCATGGACTGCCAAGAGCCTGTGAGTGTTGATGCTGGGCGAGTCACAGGGTCTGCGTGACAGTGGGGGGGTGGGGGTCACACAAGGGAGTATAGAAATCACAGAACCTCTGGTGGAAGAGACCGTGAGGAAGTGGATGGGGCCGGGCCTAGGAGTGGGCTGGACTCCCATTTACTCAGGGCCTGTGGTGTGCCGGGGACAACAGATGTGGAAACTGAGGTTTCTGTGACTCCCCTGAGGTGACACTGCTAGCCAGAATAACTACAGCCTTACTAGGACTTTATCATGTACTTCATAGGGTGCCAAGCAACATGTTCTATTTCATCCTCACAACAACCCTATCAAAGTCCCGTTCTACTGATGAGGAAGCCGAGGCACAGAGAGGTTAAGTAACTTTGCCAGAGTCACACAGCTACCACATGATAAAGCTACCAAGTGATTTCGACTAGTTCTAGCCGGACTCTAAAGGTCCTGCTCTTTAGCTGACTCCACGGGCCAACTAACTAGCTGTTTGTTCATTACTGACCTGGAAAATGGAGCCCTTCCTTTGTGGTAGGCATTATGCCAGCATTTTTCAAAACCTGGATGCCACGCTCTCACCTGGGAGAAGGGAGAATCAAATAGCAAAGACTCAGCCCCCACCTGTCAGCCAGGCAGCGGCCAGGTCTTTGCTGAGAGCTCAGCCTCCCCTTCTCCCCTGCAGGCCCCGCCTCTCACCCCAGCCCCTCCACAGGCCAGCCCTGCAGGGCTGTAGGCTCTGGGAGGCAGGTGTCCTGCCTCTACCCCAGACTCCCTGGGTCACTTTCTCTCGCTGGGTCTCCATCGCCTCAGCTGTAAAGTGAGGAAGCTGGACCAAGTGGTTTCTGTCTCCCCCACGCAGCTTTGATGTGCAGCAGGTACCTTGTCTGGGTGGGGCCAGCTGGGCAGGGCCCCGGGTTGGTGCCTGGAAGAGGTGCAGGATGAGTGGGTGAGGGGCTAAGGAAGCCGCCCCACCCCCAGCTGCGGTTTCTGGTGGGGCCACCTTGGCAGCAGATGGAGGGAAGTGTTTGTCACCCTTCCAACAAAGGCAGTAAAACAAAAGCCTCCCAGGGCACGATGGGAACAGGCAGCAAAGGCGCCAAAAATAAAGCACACGGCACACCTCTCCTGCACTGGCAGGCAGCTGCCGAGGGGCCCAGCCTGGGGTTGTGAGAAGAGTTCAGATTTCATGGCCAAGAGCCCACATGGTCACACAAGAGCACACACGTGCACACAGGCAAGTAAGGCGCCCCTCGTGTATAAGACCAGCTTCTCAGGCCTGAGACCTGTGCAGCCCACACAGGGTCCGGCACTCGGCAGAGCCCCCACTGCATTCAATGCTGGGCCGTCTCTGCCTTGAAATTCTTAATTTTTGAGCAAGGGGCCAAGCATTTTCATTTTGCACTGGGCCTGGCAAGTTCTGCAGTTAGTCCTACCGGGAAATGAGTACATTTGTAAGTACATAATTCACAGTATGTTTAAGAAGCACACAAACAGCCCTGTGGCTCAATGGATTGAGTGCTGGCCTGTGAACCAAGGGGTGGCTGGTTCAATTTCCAGTCAGGGCACATGCCTGGGTTGTGGGCTGGGTTCCCAGCAGGGGGCACGTGAGAAGCAACCACACACTGATATTTCCCTCTCTTTCTCCTTCCCTTTCCCTCTCTCTAAAAAATAAATAAAATCTTAAAAATAAAGCATATAAATTTTATAGGCAACATACACAGAAGTGTAAATACATGCACACACCCTGGGTGTACAGAGAGACGACAGCAAGAAAGAGAGAGAGGGCAGAACGGAGTCTCCAGCTGAGCCGTGGTCTTCTAAGAGTCAAGACAGTCTTGGGCACCAAAAAGTGAGAATGGCCCTGTCCTGCCTGGACCCCTGCCCTTGCAGCCCACCCCCCACCCCCGCCACCGGGTGGTCACAAGAGCTCCACCTGTGCTTCTTATGAGCTGTGTGGCCTTAGGCAACCACTTCACTCCCCAGCCTCAGCCGCCCCCCTGTCGGTGGGACAACAGTGTGCTCACTTTGGGGTTGTGAGGTGTGCCCAACGCCAGATTCTTAGACATCTCGTCTCCTCCTCAGGCCTTGCAATCTGATCCTTGGCTCAGAAACTCCAAACTCCTCATTAACAGCAGATGTTCAGACGTGTTTATTTCTCTTCACCGCCCCTCCCTTCCCAGCCAGAGACCACAGGAGAGTGGACACGGGCTATGGCGAACCACCTCTTTGGGTCCCCCTTCTGATCCCACCACACTCGCCGAGCCCAGCAGCAGGACCCTTCGGCCTGGAAACGTTTCTTCCTCCTCGACTTTCCTCCCCCGACCCTAACCTTCCCTATTTAAAACTCTTCCAGACTCCGCTCTTCCCTGGGGGCCCAACAGTCTGTCAGAGGCGCCCAGACACCGAGCAGCTCTAAGGGCGTCTACTGTGCACCCTGCCCCGTCCCCGTTACAGTTGCCCACATGGAGAGGGGCGCGGCCACCTGAGCGGCCACCAACAAGAGCCCCGATTTCACTGGAACTCGTACGGGGGCTAGATGACTGGCATCCACATAGACTTTCTTGCTTTACTGAGAAGGAAAGCGAAGCACTGACGGGTGAAGTGACCTGAGCAAGCGCAGTCGGGGCCTCTGCTATTTCCAATGCGCAGCCGCTGTGAGACTGATGCGGAGTTGCCCTTCCGCCCGCCCCCTCTCTCCGGGCACAGCTGGTTCCCGTCCCCAGGTGGGCTGGTGGCCAGTCAGGGTGGGAGGCCTGGTCACCAGGTGCTCCCTGACTGGGAGGAGGGGGTGAAGCAAGGAATCTGACACCCAGTTCCCATACTAACTTCACTGTTTACCATCAGTGTATCCGTGACCCTCCCCAACCTCAGTTTCCCCATCTGAGAATGGGCGTGGTGCTGTTCCAGCAGCTTTAGCTGAGCTGGGGGGTGTGGGGGCTCTTCGTAGGAGTAAAGGGGTGTCAAAATAACAACTCTTTTTGTTTTAATTGGCTGGATTAAGGCTATCCAACTGAAACATTAACATAGAACAAGGGCCTCGTGCCGGTGGTGACAGACACTCCCCACAGCAGTAACTGGTGTAGTGCCCCCCCCCCCCAGGGTAGGCACCTGCCTCGAATGCTTAGGGGTAATTTTTCCCCCAAGAGATGTAAGAATCCGCTCCCTGACGAGAGAACAGAAGTCACCTGCTTTTGTTGCAGAGCAAGGGGAGTGGCACTGCTATGCCTGTGTCATGTGGGTCCCCCCAGCAGGTCGTCCCTGGGCCTTTTCTGACCGCAGCCCCTTCCAGGAAGGGAAGCTTTTGCCACCAAACTGAGCAAGTACAGACCAACTTCTGATTGGCTGGTCTCACCCAGTGCCCGGCACAGAATAGGTCCACAAATATTTGGGGAATAAACGTATAAATGGTGAATTGGGGGTCTTCCCACACTCTTGACTCATAAGTTTAAAATGCACCGAAAAACTCCTGCGTTGCAGAGGCATGCCCAGGCGGATGGGCCCTTCTGAGTCAAGGCTAAAGTAGGGGGCCTCTCTCAGACATGCAGTCCTGGAAGAGCCCCAGACAGTAAACAGAGGACCTTGCCCTCCAGTGTCCACCCCCCGGCCCAGGCACTGGGTCCAGGCTGTGATGTGGGCTCCTCTGCAAATAGACGCCGTTTCCATGGGAACTGAAACCCCAGTTTGTTTTTCCCTCCAAGGCACTCTGTCATTTCCAGCTCAGGCTGTGCAATGTCAGCATCCAGCACCATAACCTTGGGGCGCACTGCTCCTCTGAGGCGTCTGTGCCCCAGACAGGTCACGAGAGGCTGTGGGCACTAGGCCCCGCCTGCCTCTGCAGGGCCTGGGGGTGCCCGATAGGGATGCGGAGCCGGAGGGAAGTCCTGGAACCTCCTCTCAGGAGGCAGGGGGTGTGGGGGGTGCGGTGGAGAGGAGGGGGGGGACTGACAGGGGCTCATTTCCAGTAAGAAGTGGGAGGAACGAGGTCTGCGTCTGGCAGCCTGGGCCCCAGCGATCTGCAGGGGATGATTTCTGGCTGCAGGGGGAGGGGAGGCTGTGCTCTCAGCAGTTGGAACCTCAGCCTCTATTGTCTGAGCCTCTGAGAAACAGGGAAGCAAAAGCTGAGTGGAGAAGGGCTTGGGAATGTGGGGGGAAGGGAGGTGGTGGGTGGACAAGCCAGTGGTGAACTTAAAAGGACAGGATGAGAAGAAGGTGGAGGGGCTGCCCTCACTGGAAGGCGCTCTGCTCTCTGTCCCCATCCCATGGAAGCTCAGAGCCTGGGCAGGCAGAGTCCTCCCAGGTCAAGCCCAGGGTCGACTGCAGCCTGCAAGAGACCTGAGCCACAGGGCCCAGATGACCTGCTCAGATTGCTGGCCCAGGAGACTGCAAGCTCTGCCTCCCACCACCTGCAAGGCAACAGGGAAAGTTCCCTCTTCAGCCCCTGAGGTCACAGGGCCCCAGAGGCAGAGCGTGAGGCTAGGACTGGAGTTTGGATGCCTTTGAACTAGGTCCTTGACCTCATACTCTCTCGGAGCACCAAACACCCGCACACCCGCATCAGCAGCAGGAGGCACAACAATTACGCCCACTCGGCCCTCTTCCAAGGCTGTTGTGGGCAAAGTGAGGAAACTGGTGTGAAAGTGCTCGGCAGCCGGAGCCCTTGTTGACGTTGTTGTTGATACCTGTACAGAGAGTTCCACTCGACCTCGGTTTAACCCCAGAAGACGGGGCGACTGCCTTTCCTCAGGCCCAGGTTCCCGATTACTCAACAGCATCCACCAGGGAGGCTTCAGACCCTGGGCAGGCCGCCGAGGCCGAGGAAAGGGAGGGGAATGCTGAAAGGGAGACAGGATGTGGCTGGAGACGTGCTCTCCCCATGTTGGCGGCCGTGGCCGCTGCTTCCTGGGGACCCCGAGGCCTGGCGGCTGCATTCCCAGCCCTCGCCCTCCTGCCCTCAGCCGTGGGCAATAGGGGGCCACGGCCACTCAGATCACCTCCCCAGGGCACCGTGTGGTTAGCAACAACAGACAAACCACTGACCTGATTTTCTGCAAAGGAAAAGATAATAGGGCACTTCTGAGGGCGGGCTGCGGGTGCGCACACGCAGGCACACACACATGCAAACGTACAATGGAAACTTTCTTGACAGGAACCCAGCCCCGAGAGAAAGAGAGAAAGAGAGAAAGAGAGTGAGTGAGAAAGGGAGAGGGCGAAGCTTCTGGGCCAGGAGCTTCCTGGGCTACACAGCTCGGTGTTTGCCTGAGGTGGGGGCCCGAGTTCCGGAGCCATCCTGCAGGGCCCTGGCCTGGCCCCCCTGCTGGGGGTCAGTGCTGCTAACCTGACCTCAGCCTCTGCGAGCTGTCTGCCTTCCTGCCTGGCAACGAGCTCAGGCAAGGTGGGCCCAAGATCCCTTAGCTCTGGCACTGTATTGGGCCCCTGCCATGGGATTTGTAAGACCCCCAACCCCACAAATCACCTGGGAGGCCTGGGTGGGAATGTTTGCCAAATAAATAAAGGTCTCCCATCCTCGTACTTCCTCCAAACCCAGGTTCCCACAGGCCTCAACTATATCTTGCAGCCTGGTCCTGCCGGTTATAAGTGATGAGGTCTAAGTTCTCGGTTAAGTTTTCGGTGATGGGAAGCTGTTCTTTTTATTAATCACTGTCAGAGGGCAGCCGCCTTCCCCTGCCTGCCTGGGACAGCACCCAGAGGAGTGGCTGAGTGGCTGAGCTCAGCGTGCAGGCCACCCGCCCACGTGCCGTCCCAAAGATGCTCGGGGTCAGAGCCAGAAAGGACACCAGAGGTCACAGGCCAGCTCCTCGGGGACATGTCTGAGGCCTGGAGAGTCCCTAGCTCCCCACTCCCACTCATCCATCCTCCCTACTCAAGGGTGGTCCTAAACCAGCCGCACACCCTGCACCTGGGAGCATGTGAGAAACACAGATGCGAGCCCTGGTTGGTGCAGCTCAGTGGACTGAGTACCAGTCTATGAACCAAAGGTTCGCCGGTTCAGCTCCCAGTCGGGGCACATGCCTGGGTTGTAGGCCAGGTCCCCACCTGAGAGGCAACTGATGGATGTATCTCTCACACATCAAGTGTTTCTCTCCCTCTCTTTCTCCCTCCCTTCCTTTCTTTCTAAAAAATAAATAAAATCTTTTTTAAAAAAAGAAATGCAGATGCTCAGGCCCCAGACCTACGGAATCAGAATCTGCATTTTGACTCCTCAGCCCAGACCTTGGCCTCCTAGGAGCCAGGTTCTACAGTCCAAAACCCTGCGCAGCCAACCCCTCTCCGTCACCAGACAACAGAGTCAGGTGAGTTTGACTGTCTTACCTTGGAGGGTCCCAGCTGCCTGTGCCGAGATGGGCAGGATGCAACAGCCCCCTCCCCGCCTCCCGGGTGCGGAGAGCTCCATGGCCTGGCCTGCCTCCCCTCCACGTCCTCTCCACCTTCCAGACTTGGCCCTTCTTCAGGCAAGGGGCAGTGGTGGGCCGCGGGCACAGCCTCCTCTCTGACCTACCCTTTCTGACCCAGGCTCTAACACCTGGTGGTCATAAAAGTGACCTAGTGCTCCAGTTCGACCTGCCCTTGTGCCTTGGCTTGCGTCTCCGGGTTAGTTCCAGACCCCCTCGGTGGGCGCCCCAGCCCCCAACTACAGCCAAAACCTGGGCCTCCACTTTGGGCAGGCAGACCGCTTCAGGGAGGGGAACCATGTTGGTTGAGAAGGCAGTTTGGCTGAACCAGAGCTATCAGCACCCCTAGGGTGTGGAGATCATTGATTCACTTACTGCCATTAACATCTTAGTGTGAATTAGTTACTGGTTCTTTTCCAGTTTGCTGGCAGAGTCTGGGATGGGACATCTGGACGGTCGTGTTTCTGAGAACTGGTCTCAGGAAGCAGGTCCGGCTCGTGTCCTCCCCTCCCGCCCTGCCGAGGCTGACCACTCCTGCCGAGGCTGACCACTCCTGCCGTCTCAGCCGCTCTCGGTCCTCGGGGCAGGGATGGAGGAGCAGCCTCCACTCCAGAGGCCTGTGCCAGGGCGTGAAACCACGGGCCTCTTGTTTTCTCATCTCCTGGCCTGGGACTCCAGAGGGGTTCCAGGCAGAGGGGAGCTGCTTCTGCCAACCCACGGTTTCCCACTCAGAGATCTGCTTGCAAGGCAGTCATCCTAGGCTCCATACAGGTAGATAGGTGGGAAGGAAGGAAGGAAACTGACATTTGAGGGGCTCCTAGTGTGTGCAGGTCATGCACAAACTATGTCGCCATTAGCTCACTCTGTCCTCACCATCACCCTGTGGGTTCGTCCTGTTATTATTCCCATTTTACAGTCAAGGAAACTGAGGCTGGGAGAAGTTACTAATGTACACAAGGCCACAAGCTGGTAAGTGACAGAGCAAGGATTAGAAGCAAGACCTGTCCGTGTCTCCCACTCCCTGCCAGGTCTACAGGGAGGTCCCTTCTCTCACTCGGAGACCAGTGGAGGAGGTGGGCAGTCCAAACAGGTCACTCATCATGGACTTAAGACAAAACCTGAAAAAATGATCCTCCATCCCGGAGGTTCTTCCTCGCTCTCTCTCCTAGCAGGTAAGCAGGAAGGCAGGTAAAGGAGCCCCTAACCAGGGCAGGCAGTGGGTGAAAAGCACAGGGGTGGCCTTTCCACACTGGTAGCAGCACCGAACATCTGATCCTCTGCCCCTCCTCCCACTCAGGCTGATCCCAATGTTTAGGAAAGCAGTATTTATTGAGCACAGTGATAAGATAGCCGGGGCAGTCATCTCATTTAACCATGAGCAGCAGTTCATGGTAAAGCGACATGTTACCCCATGTCACTCTGAGGAAACCGAGGCCCAGAGGGGTTTATCAAGTCCCACAGCTGGGGGCTGCTGAAGCTGAGAGGCAAGCCCAGGCCCCCCGGGTCCTCCCTCCAGGACCGCTGCCCTTTCAGAGTGAGCCTGGCTTTGTTCTGCAGACCAGAGGCAAGGTCCCCTGTTCGAAAGTCTTCTAGCCCCTTGAACGTGGGCAGTGCCACTCTGGGCCTGACTTTCAAAGGCCAGAGGATCTCCCAACCGGGCAAGAGCAGCTGGGTAGGTGTGTCCCACGTGAAAAGCAGACCAGAATTTCCTTATTACTCCTCCTCTGCTCCAAACCCTCGCAAGGCTCCCGGTTGGCTGCCCAACGAAACACGAACTTCCCATAGGAACCCTCTGCCACCTAATCCCGACCATCCACCCAGCCTCGGTGCCCCACGACTTCCCGTCACTCCTGCCGATTCAGCTAAACAGGACCGGTCTGCGCTCCCCCAGGGAGGCCTGCGTTTCCTTTCCTCTCCACCTTTGCGTGTGCTCCTTGTTCCCCCTGAAGTCCCCTCTGGGACACCCCTCCCAGCCATCACCACCTGTCTGATTCCTGTGTCTCCCTCATGGCCCTTCACAACTGCCACCCCCCCAAGCCACATCTCCACGGAGAGCTCTCCTTCCTTCAGCTCCTGCAGGCCTGCTTCACAGGGCTGACAGTCCTCCGAAGCGAGTCTCGTGCCCCCGGGGCCACTGTGAGCTCCTGAGTGCAGAGTCCTGGTGTCACCCAGGTGCACAGCAGGTGCCCATCAGGTCTGGGTGGAACCGAACTGTCACTGTGTCTCTCTGGAGACAGATCTTGCAGCCAGAGGGCTGGGGTGGCTCCAAGCCAGACTCAGAGCCTCAGATTTCCTGGGGTGCGGGGCGTTCGTAAGCAAGGCTCTGCCCCTCTCTGAGGCTGGTTAGAGGTGCCAGATCTGTCACCAGGAATCAGGAGAAATCTGGGAACAGTGATCCCAGCCAAGGAAGGTCCCACCCACAGCATCTGGAGCCACTTCCTTCCTGGAAGGAAAACAAAGTAGAAAGAGGAGATTAAGCCTCTGGCCGCACTGGGGCTGTGGAAGGCTGGGCCCCGGGTGGGCAGACCTCCAGGAAACAAAGCTGCCAGGTGACAACTGGGGGACCTGCCGGCCCCTGGAGAAAGGATGGGGGTGGGGTCGGTCAGAGACTCCTTCCCTTCCCCTTCTCCTCTTTCTTCTAGTCTCCCCTCCGCAGACCCGAGGCTTTTCCTCCCCATCCTTCTGTCTCTTCCCTCGCTTCCGTCTCCCACTCCTTTATCTCCATGACCGCTCACTGCCCTGGGCCCCATTGCAGTAGGGCCACACCTGACTCTGAATTTCCACGCCCTCAGCCCGACATTCTAAAATGACCTTGGAAGCCGTGTGTCGAAGATGATGGCCCTGCTGTCAGCAGTCGCTGACAAGGGCCCCACTGGTATTTTCTGAGACCATCACCGGAGCAAAAGACACCATTTACTGTATCTCAGCCGCAGCTCATTCTTGGGCCTGTCCGCTACACCCACCAGCCTCTCCCGACCCACACGAGTCGCTACAGATTTACTGAGCGCCTCCTCTACCCTTTTGTGCTCATCTCGGCAAACCCTCACAGCACTTGATGAGGAAGCTGCTGCCAGGTCCCCGTTTTATAGACGAGAAACTGAGGCTCAGAAAGGTTAAGTAACGTGCAGAGCCGACCAGAGTGGGTGCAGCACGCATCTGGTCTCCTCCCCTAGGTCACCACCCCCAGGAAGGTCAGAGTGGCGTCCTCGACAAAGCCTTCTCCCCTGCAGAGGAGACTGTCTGGCCCATGCTACATATTTTTAAATGCCATTGCTTTTGGGCTCCCCTTTCCTCAAAGCCTGCTAAGCGCTTCAGAGAGTGGGGCTGCTTCCCCGAGGTCATGTCGGGTCATCACAGCAGCCCCGCCAGGTGGGTGCCTGGCTGAGCTGGAAGCAGGGTCTGGGAAGCTAAGTGGGTTGTCCCAGGAGCCAGATATGGAAGGACCTTGGTCTGTGGAGACATCACCTGCATTCCACCCCGCCCTGGTCAGGTCACTAGTGACTCCGGAGGCAGCTGGAGGTTTCCCGCGGGGCAGGGGTGGGGACGGAGGAATGCGTGTGTGCGTGCCTGTGTGCACGCACAGGCATGCACGTGTCCTGCACGCATATATGGATGTTTTTCTGCTTTTCATTACCCCGTCTGGTTTTCATTTCTTCAGGGAAGGGGGTGGAGGATGACAGAACAGGAGAAGGAAAGAGAATTCCACAGGCTGAGGGAAGAAAAGATCGGAAAACATGGAAGTCAATAGAAACTATAAGTATCATGGCCAACCCCCACCCTGGCCTAACCCAGGGGGAGACAGACCCGAAGGAAAGGACTTGCTCATTTAGTTGGGGATAAAACTTATTTTTCTAAACCCCCACCAGTCCTCTTTGCACCCACCCTTCTGCTTCAAGGCTGGGAAAGGCTAGAGCACCCATAGTTTCATGACTCAGTTCCGGCACCGCCTCCTCCAGGCAGCCCCCCGGGCACCCTCACCACTCCTCTGTATGCAATGGTTTACTCACTTGTCTCTCTCACCCCCTAGGCTGGGAGAAGGCGGAAACAGTTGCCGTCTGCATCACTCTTGTCTCTCCAGACCTCAGGAGACAGGACACATAGTAGTCACCCAGTAAATATTTGTGGAACTGAATATTCAGGTGAATGAGTGGACAGACTGAGTATGGCGTGACTATTTTATGTGCTGCTATACGTAACAAGGGCCTCGGGTAACACGGTGCTTTCATTTCTCAAAACATATAGTCTCAGTGGAACCCCAGGAGACATCTGTGACAAGAAAGGTGGCATCGAGCATCGGCACATGTGTGCACACACACAAACCAGTGCACGCCTCTCCCATCCGTGCACGCGTGCGAGAGTACAGAGACATGTAGAACTATCATCTCATCAGCCAGTGAGGAGGATACCACGATGAGCCATTTCCTGTTTTATCTGCAGAAACAGAGTCCTCCCCCACCCAACACACACACACACACACACACACTCTCTCTCTCTCTCTCTCTCTCTCCTGGTCTCTCCCAAGTGCAGGGCTGGTTTCCCCCTTTAGCTGGGGAAGAACAAAAGAAAGCTGGTTGTCCACAAGGGGGCGTCCACAGACCATGCGACTCAATGTCTCCAAGCCAGGACTGGCCTCGGAGAGAGGAGGGCCTCCCCAGGAAAAACAGAGGCACCTGGGTGGGGTGTTGTGCAGAAATGCAGAGGAAGAGAGGGTCAGCCGCTGGAGAGAGGGGACTGAGAGATGGAAACCAAGGCCCAGGCGCTAAATAACAGAAACGGCAGTAAATGGTCCTTCCTAATACGCATTCAGTGTTGACCGTGTGCTGTCCCATGTGCTGGTCTAACCCCTGACCAGGTAATAGCTGATTTAATCTTCATCTCACCCCTGCCAGGCTCCCTATTACTCGAGTGCCTGTTTTGTAGATGACAGAACAAACGTCTCGGAAAGATTAAGCATCAAAGTCAGGATTGGAACTCAGAACCAGCTGTCCGTGGTCGGTGCCGTTAACTGCTCGCCCTGTTTCCTCGGCGTCAGACCTTGGAACTGCCTGCTTCTCGGCCCAGGCCCCATGCCAGACCCACTTCCCGCATCTCCAAACCCTTTTGGGCAGTTTCTGAAGGGCCTGGAAGCTGGTTTCCTCTGGGTAAATAACTTGTTGCCCTGAAGCTACCCACTCAGACACTTTAAATTGTTGCTGTTGTGTTGGCATCACTCCTTTGAAAGCAATAAAGCCATTCCCAGCAACACCCATAAAGCTGTTTCCCTCCCTTTGACCCAATCATTTCATTCCTGGGTCTCATTCCAAGGAAATAATGCAAACGAAAGCCAACTGTTATCTGCATAAATGCATGCACTGAAGTCTTTCTTTAAAGGTCAGAAACTGGGAACCCGACTAGGGAAGTGGTTTAGTAGACGGGGACATCGGCACAATGGGCAGTCAGTCCTGGAAACCCACGGCCGGATCAGTGTGATGGGAGCACGGAAACGCTCTCACTATACAATGTGTCACCTTCACACACCCACCCAACTAGCGGATTCAACCAATCATGTCTATCAGAGAGGGAGAGAGTCTTCCTGGGCCTGTTCAGAACAGATTCTGAGCCTCCACTGCCCCCCACCCCTGGCCCCACAGAGAAATGGAAGAGAGGCTTAAATGCAATAATAACAGCAACACCAAACTAAATAGTGCTTGGCCCTGGCGTTTCTAAGACCCCCAGGTCCTAAAGATCTACAGGATTTTCTGAGAGTGATTTTGATAACTGGTTATCAGTGATTTTCACCTTTCACACCATGCTGCGTGACAAAAGCGATCAATTCTTTGTATTAAATTCCGTGAAGGTAACCAGTGCGGTGTCTGCTTTCTGGGTGGGCCCAGGTGGACACACACAGACCATGGACCCCTGTGTACAGTGCCTTCCGCAAACTGATGAGTGATAAAGGGAAGACTTCAAAAACAGTGTGCACACCATGACTTCCTCTCGTGGGAATATATATGTTACAACAATGATAAGTATGACTGGCCTTTTCTGAGTTCTATTTTCACATTAGTTGCCTACTGCCGCAAGTTACCCTAAAGCTCAAGGGTCCCGGAACAACCTGCACTATCTCCCAGTTTCTGAAGGTCATGAATCCAGGTGCAGCTCACCTGAGTCCTGCATGGCAGGGTCTCTCGGGCTGCAATCAAGGTGTTGTCGAGGGCTGTAGTTATCTCTCAAGGCTCGTGTGTGGAAGGACCCACTTCCAAGCTCACTTATGTGCTCGTTGTTGGAATTCAGGTCCTCAAGGGCTGATAGACTGAAGTCCTCGATCTCCGCGCTGCCTGTTGGCCGGAGGCCGCGCTCGGTTCACTGGCACCTGGGCCTCTCCATGGGGCGGCCCCCGGCCTGGCAGCCGGCTTCACCAGAGCAGTGGGAAGGCATCACACAGGTGGAGTGCAAGCAACATGGAAGTCGCAGTGGGTCACAGCCTGATCTCAAGAGTGACGTCCTCTCACTTTGCCACCTTTTGCTTATTAGAAGTAGGTCCACTCAGAAGGTGGAGCCCGCACAGGACAAGTGGTGTGCCCACCACAGCCTTGAACTCTACAGCATCTTCTGAATCACAAAAACAGCATCTTTGAGCATCACTTGTCTAATAGGGAGACTTTCTAAACTGGTTAGTGAACTCGACACCTATTTCTCACAAGTCACGGTGCCCTGGCCCCTTCCTGCACGCTGTTTAGGTCCAGGGCACCTGGCCGACTGCCACCAGACTCACCGTGCAGGTGAGCAAGTGTCGGTTGTGGGGGTGGAGCTGTGTGAGGAGGGGGGGGGGGGGGGTAACGCAGACACTTCCGGAGGCCAGGGGTCAGGGAAGGGAGGCAACGCTTGGGGGAGGCTCAGGCGGTCTCTGCCTCAAGGGCAATCTCATTGCTTTTTTCCCCCTTTTTAAGATTTTATTTATTTGTTTAGAAAGAAGGGAAGGTAGGGAGAGAACCATCGATTGGTTGCCTCTCACCCACGCGCCCAACTGAGAACCAGACCCGCAACCTAGGCCTGGGCCCTGACTTGGCATCGAATCAGCAGCCTTTTGCTTTGCAGGATGACACCCGACAAGTCGAGCCACGCCGGCCAGGGTTCATTGCTTTTTTTCTTAACCGGCCAACAAGACCCAGCCAGAGTGGCCTCGCCTGCTCTCTCTAAACTCTTTCTCCCCTTTCTTCTCAGCTCTCAGAACGAACCACACCCGCCTTTCCCTCCTCACTGCCCTTGCTTATGATCTTTCCTCCGCTGGACCCCAAACCAGCCCCCAAAGCCCCACCTGCCTGACTCCTTCCGAGCCCCCAGCCTCAGCCGGGGAGTGGCCTCCTTGCAGAGGCCTTCGCTGAGCCTCCAGACCAGGTCGGGGCTCCTCCCTGGAGATGGCGGATTCTGACCAGAAATAGCATTTCCAACAGGCGTGCGTGTTTGGGAGCCCCTGCCTGCAGCTGTCACAGGCTCTCATAAGCTTCCTTCTCCCTTCTCACTCAGCACACCTGGAACCGATTAGCTAGTTCCCTAAGGGCCAGGTCCACATCTGTCTGGTCCAAGCCCAGCAGGGGGGAGAAGGGGGGGAGAGGACCAGCTGGAGGGAAACGACCATGAACGAACAGCCCTTTTAAAGGTGGGGTGGAGTGAAGGAGCACATTGCGTCTGAGGTGGGCAGGAGAGAGGTTTGCCTTGGTTCTGTGGGTGCAGGGCATCTGGGTTGCGCTGACAACAACCAGGGACATTGTCAGGCGTGGGGAGGAGGAGGGTCCTCCAGAGCTGCCGCAGAAAACCGCATCTTTGTTCTCTCTCGGATACGGTGCAGGCTGCCCCTGCAGGCCCAGTGCTCAGGGCTCCAGTCCGGAAGTGCATAAAAAATACGAGCGCTCAGTGCAATTTGAATTTCGAATAAGCAACAATGAATCAGTACGTCCCAAATGCTACACACAGGTCTGGTGTTTTATCTGGCAACCCTGCCAAGGTATGAGCTGAGGCTGAGGCACCAAGCCTGGGGCCCATGGCTGTTTCAAGGGTTTCTGGGGGGAGGTAACCCCTCCTAGGCTCGGCCCTCCAGACAGGCCCCAGTCAGTCACGCAGCTCAGTAAGCATTAGTATAATATGTCCACACTGGAAGCAACCTGAACATCCTTTAAGAAAGTATATTTGTTCCCCCGGGCAGCTGTCAAAAACGCCACACGCTAGGTGGCTTAAAGCAGCAGAAACACATTATCCACGATTCTGGAGACTAGAAGTTCAGCTAGGGCCAGGCTCCCTCTGAGACTCCGAGTCGAAGCCGTCCTGGCCTGTCCTAGCTTCCGGCAGCAGCCGTCAGTCCTTGGCGTTCCTTGGCTGGTAGTTCCAGTTTCCATCTCTTTCATCACGAGGCCGTCTCCCTGCGTACCTCTCTCTGGCCTTCTTATAAAGACACCAGTCACATTGAATGAGGGCCCACCTCAATCACATGTGACCTCATCGGAACTCAGTATCATCTGCAAAGTTCCTGTTTCCAAATAAGGTCTCATTTATAGGTACCAGGGATTGGGACTTCAACATCTCTTTTTTTTTGGGGGGGGGGGCGGCACAATTCAACCCACAACAAGCACAATGGACAAATTAGACATTGATACATAAATCCATTATGGATTTTTAGGTTAAAAAAAAACAAGGTACAAGAAAAAAACATGATCCCCTTGTTTTTCTTTAAAAACATATACGAGCCTTTATATGGGATTATTACTTACTCACGTACTGAGTCAACAAATATTTACGGAGCGCCCGCAGAAAGACCACAATGCATCAGGCAGGTCCCATCCCTGCCCTCCCAGAGCCTACAATTAAGTATGCAGCTTCCTAAAAGGATAGACATCTAACCATTGTTTTTATTTCCAAGTGAGCTTAGAGGGGGAAAGAGAAAGATGTTTTCTTTTCAATTTATTTTTCCTCTGTGCTGCTTGCATTCTTACAGCAGGCACGTGATAATTTGTAACTTCAAAAACAATGTTTCACCTGTTTTTAATGGGAAAGGCCGGCCCTTCGACGGTTCCTCTGTGACATCTCCCTGAGCACAATGGCACCACCGTGTGCGGCAGCTCTTGGACCGGCTGGCCAGCCCGGCTTTCCCTCAGCGTGGGTGAGAAGTAGTAGGAACGACATTATACACAACCCAATCGCTCATTCATTGAACTTTGACCAAACGAAAGAGTGAATGTAATTAAAGATTGATTCATGTGTTTACTTCATGGTTGTCTCTCCCGCTAGACTCTGAATTCCAAGATGGTGGGGTCATGTTTGTTTTGCACAATATTATATAACAGCCTCCAGCACAGCGTTCAACACATACGCGATCAACAGGTACGCAGTAAAAATGTGTTGAATGATTGACAGAATAGCAGCCCTGGCCAGGTACCCCAGCTGGTTAGAGCATTGCCCTGCTATGCCAAGGTTGCTAGTTCAATCCCAAGTCAGGGCACATGCAAGAATCAACCAATGAATGCATAAATAAGTGGAATGACAAACAAATGCTTCATTCTCTCTTTGTGTTTCTCCTTCCCTCCCTCCCTCCCCCTTCCTTTCTCTAAAATCAATAAATATTTTTTTTAAAAGAAAGAATATCAGAGCTTGGGATGGCCCCTATCAGTCATCCAGTCTGACCCACTCATTTTATAACTGATAAACTGGAGTCCCGAAAAGTCCAGCCCCAGGGCCAGTCAGTGACCGTGAAGTCTAGGAGAGCCTTCTCGCTCTCAACCCAGACTCTTCCCTAGAAGAAAAAAAAAATAATAACCTGATACACATTTTATAGAATCAGCTGGGTAGAGAGAAGGGCTGGCTAATAACTATCAAAATTTTCAACCACTGTTTTCATCTCTCTGTGGCTTTTCCCATGGGAGCTAAGTCTTCAGCAGATGTTGGGGTCTGTGGGCGCTAATCACACCCCTTGCCTCTCCAAGTTCTGAGCCAACTGAGAAATAGTCACAGGAGACAAGCAGGGATTAAAATGTCAGCTTTATTACTGGTCCAGATGGACTGGAGCATGTGGCTTGGACCCAAGGCCCAAACAGGCCTCCTTGTCCTTCTCCCTTGATTTGACCGTCCCCACCCACTCACAGCAGAGCAGCTGGACGATTGAAGTCCTCCAAAGCAGGGGCTGGGCCTGCCCCGGTGCTCACTGCCGGGACAGCACATGCTGCTTGCGGTTAGGTCAGTCCCAGGGAGAGAGCCAGGAACGGGCTGAGCAATGCGCACTTGATACCTTTTCCTGACAATCCCAGAGGTCACTCCTCCGCTCACAGTGAGGAAGCACGAAGGGGCTGCCAAGAAAGTCGACGTGTTTCTCCCCCGTACTTTTAAGAGGATATGAGGATGGGGAGAGGACGCTTAGAGCTTAGGGGCGGCCTCCAGTGTCAGTCCCTCAGCTAACTCAGTACCTTTTCGTAGACTCAAAAAACCTCTGTGCTCCAGGCAGCAGCTCTGAGGTTAAAGGCTGTGTCCATGGAAGGTGAGTTTGTTGGGGAAGACGAGAAAGGCAGGAAACCGAACAATTGGTAAATTGCACTAATAAAGGATATATTTTTCTAATGCAACAGGAAGTGCAGGGGAAGCAGTCCTGGGTCCATGCAAAGCTCCGCAACGCCGTCCAGGAGCAAAGCACCTTCTGTCTCCTGTGGCACCGTCTTTAGCAAGTGGCTTTTAGGATTATGCTCACAGGATTTCTTCTCCACTTCAGGCATCCTATCTATATGCTGGGCAGGAGGAAGCGAGAACGGCAAAGGGACAGCCAAGTCCCTTTTTTGCAAACTCCATTTAGTACATGTGTGTTTTCTCATTGGCCCAAACTGCGTCACTGGCCCAAACTCTGCAAGAGGGCCTATGAAATTTTAAGTTCTAACTTGGCGAATTGAGTTATTTCAAATAAAGGAAGACTAAGAATGAATGCTGGATAGCAGGATGCCCTGCCACAAAGGTCACAAAACAATGATGAAAGAAAACACAGAAAATATTGTCAAAGAATTGCTTTTTTTAACAGATCTAAATGGGTTGGTTCGTTCTGTTTGGGTTTCTTTCTTTCTTTTTGGAGAACATTGAGGAAAGAGATTATTCTCTGTGCAAACACTTGCAGAGAATAAAAAGATAGACAACCTAGTTCATTTAACAGAGCTAGCCTAACCCTGAAATCTAAACCTAACGAAGACAAAACACGCACTAAATACACGAATTCACAAAACTGCATACCAAGTGAAGCGGCAAGCTGACAAAAATCCCAGGTTTTCCCCTTTCTTGGTGTGTCCCTTGTTTTACGCAGCCCATCTTCAAATAACTTTGCAAGGAACTGTATGTGAGAAGTAAGCTCCCTCAGTCCTTACGTACCTACAAATGTCTTTGGTCTGGCCTGGTACCTAATAGACTGTTGAGCTGCATAGTCAATTCTAAGTTAAAAGTCACCTTCCATCAGAATTTTGAAGATTTTTTTTCCATTGCCTTTTTGCATCCAACACTGACTGCTGGTGAGAAATCTGATTTTTTGTTGCAGGGAGGGGGTAAGATTATTTATTTATTTATTTATTTATTTATTTATTTATTTATTTTTATAGTGGGGGGGGAAGGGAGGGAGAAAGAGGGGGAGAGAAACATCAGTGTGTGGCTGCCTCTCACACAGCCCCCACTGGGGACCCAGCCTACAACCCAGGCACGTGCCCTAACGGGGAATCAAACTGACAACCCCCTGGTTCGCTCAGTCCACTGAGCTACACCAGCCAGGGTAGAAATCTGGTTTTTGTTCCTTTGTAGGTAACTTTTTTCTCTCTGGAAACTTTGAAGAGATGTCTCCTCATTTTTCTGGGTATTCTGAAATTTCAAAATGTGTTTTCTTTTATGTTGGGGGCTTGATGAACTCTTAGTCTGAAGACTTGAGTCTGTTTGGTTTAGGAAATTTTTGGTTTGCTAAAACCAAGCAAATTATTTTGGTTGCTCAATTATTTATTTGAAAATTCCCTCCCATGTCTCTCTTTTCCCTAAAATGCTTATTAATCAAACATGGACATCCTGCATTATTTTTTGTCTCTTATCTTTTTTCTAATAAACTTCTTTTTTTTTTTTTGCTTTATTTTTTGAGAAATTACTTTGACTTTCAACACTTCCACTGAATTTTAGTTATATTTTTATGTCCAGGGACTTTTTTGCTAATTTTTTTTCCATTGCACGGCTCATGTTTTATAAATACAGTGTCTTCTCGAATTCTCCTAAGTTCTCCTTTTACTTATAACCTCTTTCTGCTTCCTCAGAGGTCTTATTTTCGGCTTATCTGATTCTTTCTATTTCATATTTCAGGTTTCCTTAAATAGCTTCTCCCTTATGATTACCCATTTATAGTTAAGAATAAAGCAGCAGAAATTTTCCGGAGCTTTGTGTACACAGATAAGAGATGAACAGCAGGCTTTGTTTCAGCGTGAGCTGATCTTTATGCTTTGGTACTTCTGCACGTCAGCCTGTAATGTGGTTTACGTTCTAGGATGCCACCTTAAAACCCAGCTTTCCTAGTCTTGTTTAGACAGTTTAATTTCTTTAAAGACTTTCCATTTGCAGGGGGGAGGGGAAAACCAAGGGTCATAGCCGAGCAATCTGTACACAAGGGTCAGGAAAGTTTATTATTCTATTTACAGACTTTCAACTGAGCCTCCATTTTCAGCCACATATTCCCTTCCCACCCTCCAATGCACCCAGCACATCCAAGTGCCAAGCTCTCGTGAGCGGACCAGCCCCCTCTGTGACTGCGGACCCTTCTCTGCACATCCCGGCTGCATCTCCCTCTGCCCAGCTTCCTCAGTCATCACTGCTCCTGAAGCCACTCCTCCAGAAACTTGTTGAGATTTCTCTTGTCCACAGAGGCCCTGCCCTCACCTCTTTTCTTTGGAAAGACTTGTCTGTTTATGATTTATTCCTAAGACATTTCTGGAGGAAAAAGAGATAAGCTCATGTGCCTTTAGTCGTCCATAATGGACAGGAAGTCCCACCTGCCTTACTATGGAGGGTGGTAGGCGTAGGGGTGTGTTCTGTTTCACGGTTTTACACGGATAGACCTAAGCAGACTGTGCAATCTTACTAATCAACGACACGCTTAAAAGAAATTCAAAAATACGCAGGGATGGAAGGACAACATTTTTATTACATAACACATTTGAGTGTGTGTCGATTCAAATATATTTTAAATATGGCCCTGGCTGGTGTAGCTCAGTGGATTGAGTACAGGCCTGCAAACCAAAGGATCGAGGTTTGATTCCCAGTCAGGGCATATGCCTGGGTTGCAGGCCAGGTCCCAGTATGGGGACACATAAGAGGCAATCATACATTGACATTTCTCTCCCTCTCTCCTTCCCTTCCCCTTTAAAGATAAATAAATAAAATCTTTTTTTAAAGTGAAACTTTTGATCCTATTTAAATATAAAAAATAAAAATTAAATTAAATATATTTTAAATATGAAGCTAAAATGAGACATGTCTCTAAAGTACCTTCTCAGAATCCTGAAAGTTTCATAGACTATACTCAGGAAACAGTGGCCTTGTGAAAAAGGGCGTGGGATTTGGAATCAGACAAACCCGGTTCCGAGTCTGGTTCCGTTCCATCTGCTCTCTCCCCAGTTGGCTCCTCCACCAGTGCCACCTCCTTAGATCCCTGAGTGGATTAAATGAGATAATCCACAGGCAAAGCACCTAGCTTGGAACCTGGTGATCAGTAGGTGATCACTAAATGCTCATTGCTATTCCTCTGCCCTCCTTCATGCAGAACTACTCACCGTGCCCCTTTGTTCACGCTATTTCCACCTCAGCCCTTCGCCACCTCTCGAGTGCCTGCTCAGCCTTCGAGTTTCAAATCAGACACTGCCCTTGTTCTGCCTTCTTTCTGTGCCTTCCTAGCACCTGCTCACACCTCTGCAGTAGCGCCAGCCTCTCTGCGGCAGAGAGAGTCATGCACACCTCTGTCCCTCTGGTGGAGGATTTCTTAAAGGCAGCGTCCTGACCTCGTTCCCCGGATGCCCTCCAGCACCCAGTTCAGGAGCTGGCACATAGTAGGCACTCGATAAATGATAGAATCTAACTGAACTGGAACAAGCTAAACCGGACTATGGAGAGCCTGAACCGACGGCCAGGCTGAGATACAAAAACCAGGCTGTGACCCAGGCAGACAGATACAGGCTTGTCCGCAGTATAAACACCTTGTTCTTTTCTTGCAGGCGTGTCTGAGCTGTTGTCATAATGACCTCCGCCCCCGACCTTGCCACTTTTCCAAACACAAGTAAACACGTTCAACCCCAGGAGACAGGACGTTGGTTGGCCCCACCCCATGAGACAGAGTCAGGAGGAGCAGACAGCGCTCACCTGGATTTATGCAAACCCACTGGGTGGGGAGAAGATTCTTCATTCTTAGGAATGAATGTTTAGCTCAGGGGCTGGGCTGGGGCAGGGTGCTTTCTCTGTTATTCTCTTTACCTCCTTGGGCAGCACACAGCAGAAGAAAACATCTTGGGCACTGACCTCTCCCCTCTTCCTCCCTTCACCTTTACCTCCCCCCCAGGCAGGGTCTTCAGGCCATTAGTCAGGCAAAATAGGGATATGACCCTGTCCTGGGGCCTGGGGTGGAAGAACAGCACCCACACTGGGAGTCACTGGTCTAATAAAGAATGCAAGTGTCTGTCCTCAAGGAGCCCCCCAGTCTAATGGCGGGGGTGGGGAGACAAAGTATCGCCCCAGCCCTCCCAGGGCTGCCAGGCTGCTGTGGTCTCGCCCGCAGTCAGGAGACACCCAGTCCAAAGTGGGAGATGGCACACACAAACATGATCCATCACTGAGCAGATACAGCACCAATTATGGTGCCTGCTGTGTCCCTATTGTGTGCTCAGTATCTGACGTTTGCATTGCTTACACAGTCATCACCCAGTGGTCCAAAGCGGTGTCATCATCAAAGACGGCAACCCATGAATAAGCATTTCATAGCAACTCAGTTTGCTCGAGTTGCTCAACCCTAACGACAGGACTCGTGGCCACAGGGATGGTCCTTAAATCTCCTTTCTCTCGCCCACCATCCTTGCTCCCGCATGGTGGCCGCTGTCAATTTCCCTCCTCTTTTGATCTTGCCCTGATCCCTTTTCTTCACATTGCTCCCGAGTCTGCATCACACGCACCGCACCATAGGCGGATTCTGACAATCGGCGCCTTCCTGTGAGGTCGAGGGCGGCCGTGGAACCGGGGAAGCAGAGCCTGAATTCCGTCCGAAAGGTGGGCAGGAGGGCACAACCGAGGAGGAACCCTCACACACTGGTCACTTCCCCCCTTCACACACACACACATTATCTCCTGTAAGCCTCAGAGACTCTTGATAAGGTTGACACTATTATCTTTAATCTATAGACAAAAAAAAAAAGAGTTTAGCAAGTAACATGCGACCAAGGACATGCTATTAGTGATGGCAGAGGGACTTGAAAGGGTTGGACTTCTGACCTCTGTCCATGGGAGGTAGGATCACTGAAAAGACATATTGTTTATACCCATGTGCCGGTGAGCAGGGTGCCCAGAGGGAAGGAGCCGGTGACTCAGGCTTCAGGGAATGCTCCGAGGAAAACATCGTCAGGGCGTGGTGAATTCTTCAATGTCTCAGGACGTCTGTCGTGTCCGTAGGTGTCTGGGACCTAGGTGAGGCGACCACAGGGAGTTCCTCTCAGCCTCGGTCCACTTCCTGTGGCTCACGGTGTGGGAGGACATTCCGCGGGGAGCTGCTCATTCCGAAGAGGCTCAGGAAGGACGACGAAGATGCCCCCAACACTGAGGAAGACACCCAGAGACCCACCAAGGGTCGGAGTGGGCCAGGGGACTTCTAGGGGCCAGGCTAAGAGTGTCATTTACTTGGGGCATCCTGTCACAGAACGTGAAGGTTCTGATTCAAGGCTGGGAGGACAGGAGGTGTTACCCCGTGTTCCAAGTGCGCTAACTAAGGCCCTGGAGAAGCCGGGACCAGGTTTCCCCCTGGACCTCCCGACTCCCCTGCCGCCAGCCCAAGCTTCCCGAGCAGACAGTGCGGTATCCCACTTCTGTGGCCCCCAGGCCCCCCAAAATGAAACCTCAGACAGGACTTCGACACTCCTCTGTTTTCTTTCTGGGGCCACCAAGTGACGCTGGACCTGGGCCCCTTGGAGTGGACCCAGGGGAATGTGTTCTGCTGGGGTTTGCTCGGGTTTGGGCAAGAACGGGAACTCTCCCTGACCCGTGTGGCTCAGTTGGTTGATTGTCATGTTCAAAAGGCAACCGTTTGGTCGTTCTTTCCCTCTCTCTCTCCCTCCTATACCCCTCTCTAAGAATAAATTATTAAAATCTTTTTTAAAAAAAAGAAAAAGGAAGAAAGGAAACTCCATGAACAAAGGAATTTAGGCAATAACAGCGCACTGGCAGGAATGGGTGCTCAGGGACCTCTTGCTGCTGCACCACAAAGCGACACCAGGATGGCCTTCCCTCGCTGCCCAGGAGGAAGTAAGGATGTACCACACTGCACAGCACCCTTGGGGGGCGTGGAGGAGGGTGGAGGGACTGAACAGTTGGGGTGCTGATCTCTTTTCTCAAGCCCCAACCCCTTCAACTGGATCCGCTTTGACTAGCTGTTTTATCAGTCTACACTCACTGACAAACTTCTTTGTGAAGAAAGAGTCTGGCATCCTACCTTCTTAGGAATATCTTTGTGCAGCGTTTGTCTGCAGTCCTTTGCCACCGAGTGTGTTTGAACTGGGATTTAGGAAGAGGTTCCTGGTGTTGGGGTCGGGGAGCACGGGGCGGGGGGTTGTTTTCTCACCCTCACGCCCCTGGGTTCCCCTGGTAATTGTCCCATAAGCTTCTCTTTGTGGCCCCCTTCCCTGGTCAGCCCCCTCGTTGTCTGAGCCTCCCCACTCTCTTACGCCCATTGGTATGTCCTTCTGGAAGGGAGTTTATACGGCTATGTCTGAGGCCCTCAAAGACACAGGCTGCACCCGTGCCCTCTGATCTTCTCACAGCCCCTCCTGCACCCACGTGGTCTTTTTGCCTCACTGGCACATTGGAGCCTGTGCCTCTGTCTCCCAGTCCCACCAGTTGCGGAAGATTCCACTTAGAATGCTCGTTGGCCATTAACTGCCTTTTCTATTTGCCACCTCTGTGTGGCTGCTAAAACCCCACTGCCCTCTTTAAACTTTAAAGCCTTACAGTTTCATGATGCTCCATCCCAAGGCGGAGCGTGCTGGTAGGAGCACCAACAGAGCAGTCCTCGGCACCAGGGGGCCACCTGGGGAGGCGGCAGCTGCAGCCCCACACACCTGCCCCACCACCCCCAACATCAGGAGGGTCCCTCAGAGCCTTTAGAGGAGCATGGGCATGGCAGGGAGGTCGCTGTCAACACGGTCTCTGGGAGGGAGCACTCCTCAAGGCTGTATAGAAGCCCCAGGTTCAAGGCAAAGAAATATCCCTGCTCTCAGGGAGCACGCACTGGGAGGGAGAGACCCAGGCCCCACTGTTGGGGGTGGGACAGTCTGCTCACTCACTGAGCCCCCTCCCTGCTGCCCCTGAACTCCCTCCCCCAGAGAAGGGCAGGGCTGAGTGTGGGGGTGGAACTCCCTGAGTAAGCAGGATCGCAAACGACTGTGCTTCCAAGAACAGTGACTCAGAGGCAGGAAGAGGAAAGTGAGAACCCTGGGGCGGGACATCTGCCCTCACTGGCCTTGAGACACTGGGAAGGCCCTTGTGCCCTCTCATACCCTGCGGCTCCACTACAGCCTCCAGGAAAAGAGCCTTCGAAAGGGAGACAGGCCCTCCAGGGAAGCAGGGAGGCTTCCTGGGGCCTAAAGTCATGGAGATGAGGGGTCCCCAACCCCCAGGCCCCAGAGTGGTATTGGTCTGCAGCCTGTTAGGAGCCCTGCCTCCTGGTACCCACCCTGTCTTCCACAAAACCAGTCCATGGCGCTGAAAATGTTGGGAACAAGTGCTGTAGATGATGGTGGGGTCGGGGAGGAGACCTGAGTGAACTCCCCTTCCAAGGCCCCTACTTCTCACGGAGCTCAAACAGTGTTTGCAGGAGAACACTGTAGTAACAGGTGGCCCTGCCCCCTCTGGGCATATGTACGGAACCTGAACCTCCCAGGGTGCTTTGCACTTTCACACTGGCTGACCTGCCCCTAGTCTGTCCTCCTGGAGCGACTGTGAACTGCCCAGGCAGAGCCCAGCCTGACACTGGCTCCACGGGGCATTTAGTGCAGCGCAGACTCCCAGCGGGTGTTTATAAGCATTGAATGAACAACGACCGACAAAGCACTGTGTTGAGGCTGAGCACATGCTGCACCTCCACCAGCACCACCACCCCAAAGGGGTCCCTCTCCGAGCTGCCACGGCCTCCGAACTGGTGCCCATCTTCCTCACTTGACCACCCCCCCATCCGTCAGCCACGGGACAGCCAAAGGAGCTTTCTAAACCGTGTCATCAAGATTCTTCCAGCACACTGTCGCTTCCCACTGCTCCTGGGGCAAATCCAAAATCTCTACCTGCTGGGGTCCAGCCTCGGCAGGGTTCAGGGTCCCAGAAAGATGGATGGCCCAGGCGACGAATGATGAGTCAGACACCTGATTGGATGTCAGAGAACAGCCAGCCTCTGTGGGTCTGACGGAACTCACAGAGTTTGATTTAGGCTTTATTTTTATAGAGATTGTTGTATAACATTAAAGGAACAGGGGCATGGCATGATCAATTAAGCAGAAAAAAACCAATACAGAGGTAACCAGGAAAAGTACAAGAATTTCCATAGTTTCAGTTATGCTAAACAAAAGTTGTTTTGACCAGGAGAGCCATTAATCAGACAATTTGAACTAGCTCTCCTAGTGTTTATTAAAGTTCTTAGAATTTGACATGGGGCAAAAAGGTACGCTAGACTGAGCAGAGGTTAGGAAATTCATTATAAGGCCTTTGTGATGTCTAACTTAGCTATCTATCTTTCTGTCTAAAATGTTTCTTTATGTACTATGGACTCTAACTCCTTGGTAATTATTTCTGCGTGCTTAGTTTGTAGTAGCTAACCAGCTTCTCCTGTTTCTTTGCCTGTCTAATTCTAATTTATATTTCTTTCCGAGGTAGAGGAGGGGCTATTACTCCATCAACTTTTAGATATTCAGGGGCTGCCTCATTAGGGGGAACTTTGTCCTCTGGCCAAGAAACTATCTGGTACAACTTCATTGGAATTCTGCGGATCATTGGACCTGAAATGCAGGTGTCTAAAAACCCCACCACCTATTAATCTCAAAAACATGCAAGTAGAGATAGACAGGAAGTCCAGCCACAGTTGCCTTTGCTGTGCAGATGCATCTCAGCCATCCCAACTGGATCAAGGGATGGCTGCTGGTCGGCTCCAGGCATCTCCCCTGGCCCACACAGGTGGCCGCTGGCCACCTGTCCAGACTCGGTCGTGTGAGCCCCTCGTGCTTTGGGGACCAGATGCACTTAGCTTTCTTCGGCTCAGGTGGGCAGCTGTTGTCCTTCGTACCTCAAGGCCTTTGCGATTGCAGCTCTCACCACCCGACCACCCATCAGCTCTTTCTCTCTTTTACCCTCTTTGCCTCCTAAGTCCCACTGTCTTCAGGTCTCAGATTATCTCTTTCTCCAGGAAGCCCTTCCTGATCCCCCAAGGGCAGGTTCCCCATTATACCGTCTCAGGGCATCCTGGACTTTTCCTTTGTAGTATCTTTCACGGTTTATAATTGCACCTTGAGTGGTTAGCTTATCATCCAGCCCCCCTACCCACCCTTCTCCTACCCAAAAACCATCAGCAGGATGTGGACCAATGTCCAGCCCTAGCAGAGGGCCACACCTGACCCAGAAATGCCCTGTACCCCAGGGGGCTGAGATTTGGGAAGTACCTGACCCAAGAGGTCAACCCCACCTTGTGCCAAAAGGTGTGGTGAGGAGGAACTCAGAGGTGTGCTACTCACCCTGAAAGGGAAAGCTGGGGAGTCGTATTTGGAGAGAGAGATAAGGCGCCGGAGAGCAGGAAATGAGCTGCAGGGAGCTGCTGGCTGAGGCAGGGCAGTTTACAATGAAGGCTGAGATCAAAGCCACAGGAAGTGGGCTGGTTTTTTCAGTAACGGAAGAATCTGATCAAAGCCACACTTTCCTGTCTGAGAGAGGTAGGCAGTTCATTCACGTTTGTAAGTAACCATTTGGTCACTCAGCCAATATTGATGGAGCGCCTCCCTGTGTAGCAGGCCGGGTGCTGTGGACAGGGACACCCTGGAGGTTAAACATGGATCCAGCCCCTACTCTCCTGCGTTGACAGGCCCCCAGCTGGGTGCCCAGACCCGCTTTCCAACTCGGAGACCGCCATTCCTTTAGTGAGTCACGGCCAGCACTTTAGAGATCAGGCGCCTTCAAGGTGGTATAGTCGTAGACTCTTTTAAAAACTGAACTACGCTATGGAACGACATGAGGTGAGATGGAACGACATGAAGTGAGATGGAACAGGATGGAAAACACCAGAGTTCCCCACGTAAGGATGAGCCTGGGTTCAGTTCTGTACAGGCAAACGCCACTTGTTGTACGTCACAGACAGTGTGTTTTTAACAACGTGAAAACAAAACCCTCCACCAGCAAAAAGATTATGACTTGCAAAAGGCACACGTGACAGCAGTAAGTATTTTTAAACTCAGGTGTGTATATTTTAGACACGATGCCAGTGCACGCTGGGCAGACGGCAGCGCAGTGCCGACGTGACTTTTATGCTCACTGGGAAGCCGAACAATTTGTGTGACCCGTTTGATGGCACACCGCTGCCGCAGAGGTGCAAGGTCGTAGTGCCAACGGGACACGATCAGGGCACTGACCCTTTCCGCCAAGGTCAGCCGACGCCACTTCCAGAGCGGTTCTATAGTCGTTTAACTCATCTGCATTTGATTTAGGGCGATAACCCCGAATCTCTGACTCTAGTTCTCACTTTTATTCTGGTCTTTAAATCCTCATATCAACTAAGCACACCCAGAGGTCTCCCTTTGGATGGCCCACGAGCACCTCAAATCATCAGGCTCTAAAGTTAATTCATATAAATCCCGCCCCCACCATCAAGCCTACAAATCCACTTTACATCTGGGATGGATAGCACCACATGAACCAATCACTTGGGCCAGAAACCAATGCCCTTCTCCTGACTACTCACACCCAATCTGTCACAGTCCATCAGTCCTGCCGCTCCTCTATCCTCTCCTTCATCGCCCGCCCTCGGGTGCCTCAGCCCCTTTCAGCCAGGTCGCTGCATCGGCTCCCTGGCTGCCCTCCCCGCCCCAGTCAGGCCATCCCTGATGCAGCCCAGGTAAACCTCTAAAACACAGATCTGGTCGACTCAGTCCTGTGGTTGAAATCCCACTCGCCTCCTCCCCTCCCTGGGGATGAAGTCCGAACAGTTCTGTGCGGCATAAAGGCTTTCACACCAGGTATCGCCCCCTGGCCCACGTAATTTTCCAGGCCCCCATTACCACCACCCCACCTCATAGGCTCCAACTACTCTGAGTTACTCCTGGTCCCCCTTATACATATGCATTCCTTTGTACCTGCTGAACTCACCTTTGAAGCTCAACAACCCCTGCTTTGTTCACTGGGCCCAAACCCCTTCTAGTCTCAGCTCGGCCCTGCCTCCTCTGGAAAGCCCGCCCTGGCCTCCGCCGCACTTCCAGTGCACCTCGCACCTCCTCTCATAGAGCAGGGACTGTCCGACATGGTCCTGGTTTAACTGCAGATCTGCCTCCCTGAGGAGTCTGTGAACTTCTTGGAGTCACGGGCACCATTACATCTTTGTTTCCCCAGCATCTAACACAAAGACCGCTCCCGGCAAATCCTCAGTAAGTAACAGCCAACCGATGGTGTTCAGCAAATATTAGAGCGCCTTTCCGTGTGGCAGACACGCTGGACAGTGGCTGAGCTGAGAGGGGAACCTGGACTCTCTCCCAGCCTCACGTCCACACAGGTGACACATACCTATTAAGGTGAAGACAGCGTAGGACAGCTCTTCATCCACCGATGTGATGCTCCTGAACCCTGTCAACAGGCCCTGGAGTTGTCGTCACGGCAGCAGGGACAGGGCGCACTGAGCCATCCGCACCCTCTGGACCGGAGGTAGGACCAGATCAACAGACAGGTTATACACCCCGCAGAGCAAGACTTTTGTCCCAGTGGACACTACAGACAGCCATGGCTTCGGGGACACTTGGCTCTCCCCATGTGAGCCAGATCTGCCGCCTGCCCGGGTGACTCAGGATACGCTGCTTCCTTTCTCCGGGCCTCAATGTCCCCATCTGTAGAGCGGCAGCTTGCACCAGGTCCATTCCAGCACAAAGACACTTCACTGATGAGTCTCACCATAATCCCACCAAGAAGCAGGTCTAAGGGACAAGCCAGGGACCAGCGGCAAGATGTGGAAAGAACACGGTGTTCGGGCCCTCTGCCCAGCCCCTGCCCTCCGTACCTGGTTACACAGGTGAGCAACCTTTACCGTCCTCGGTTTTCTCACCTGTGAAAGGGAGCAGCGGCAGCCACACCATAAGCTAGCCGTGAGAAGGAATGCAATGAGTGACCTGAAGCACCTGGCTCAGTCTTTACCATAATTGATGCCATTATCATGCGGTTCCCTTCCCCTGAAGCTAAAGGCACCTGTGAGTGCTGGGTGCCTCTCCAGCTCAGCCTGCAGGCCCTGGAGACTAGAAAATTCTGCCTTCACTCACCTCCTCCAGTCCTGTCCTCTCTCCCCACCCCCACATGTGGCTTCCCTCACTGCCAAGCTCAGCTCCTTGCCTGAGTCTGGCCGAGGGCCGGAGTGGCCAGGTGAGTGTGGTTAGCCACTGATGTGACCACCAAGACCCCAGGCCAGAGTGGCAAAGTCTGGGTTCCCACTGGGGCCTGAGGCCTCCGAGTCCAGCACTCCGGTCCCAAACCAACAGACCCCCACGTGACACAGGCCCATGGGCTCACTGCCTGCTCACTGTCCAGCCACCCTCCCTCTGTCCTCAGGTGACCCCACTGCATTCCTGTGGTTTGGGGATTGCTGGTGTGGTGGCAGCCACTGAAACCTTGGCTCCCTCCCACCAACTGCTGGGGAGGGGGCTCCAGGGGCCAAATTCCTCCTCAAATGAGATTCCCGTGGTTTCCTCAGCTGAGGCGTCTGTGGAGCAGAGAACAAACAATGTGGAACGAAATTTCTCTGGAAAACAGGCTCCACAAGTGGAGCTCTAAGCCGCTCTCCGGGCACCAGGCCGGCTTCGCTGCTGCCAGGCTGGGCTCCCCCGGCCACACAGGCGCAGCGGTTGAGCGCTCCCAGGTTCTGAGGCTATGCACCCACTCCCCAGCCCCCACAGCCTCCCCACCCCGCACGACCTCAGAACTTTTAACAGAGGAGGGCTCCAGTGTTTTGCAGAGGCGCCGGAGCACAGTGACAAGAGACAGCTGGGAACCGGAAACAGGAGCATCCTCCAGGGACAGGTCCGCACCAGCCATGTGTGATGCCGCCCCCACCGCCGGGCGAGTTTCAGGATCGGGTTGCAAAGACAAGGGGATGTGGTGAGACTGGCTGTCTCCCCGGGTCTCCAAGCCCCAGCAGTTTATTGTGCAGTGACAGACCCCAGGGACGCGACGGGAGCCACCAGCTGGCATCCACACTTCCCGGCCCAACACCATCTCAGAGCCTGTCGAGAAAGGCCCCGCACATGTGGTGGCTTCATATGATGAAACATTACTCAGCCGTTAAAAAGCATGTGGTATTGACATGCCAAGCACGGATGAACCTTGAAATCACTATTGTGGCCTGAGTGAAAGAAGCCAGTCACAAAAGACCACGTACTGTATGATTTCATTGATACTAAACTTTTCACTCTGACACTATGTTGCCTCACAAAATCTTAAAAAATTCAAGCCCCTCAACTTCTCATCTGGGGTGAAATACTCGTTCATCAGGCCACCACTGCTTAGCCACTCCAACATCTCGGTGGCTTAGCCTATAAAGATTTCTTTCCCATGCGGATGCAATGACCGTAGGCGGGGACCCAGGCCCCTTCCGCCCCACTGTGGGGAGGGCCCTGACATCCTCCCCTGGGCCCTTTGCATCAGGCCACTGGGCAGAGAAGAGGGTGAGCCAAGGAGGCTTTTCAGGGCTCAGACTGGGACGTGGCATGGTTTATGTCTCTTTGGCCACATCGCACCGTCCAGAACTCAGTCCGTGGCTGCTGTAACCACAGGGAAGGCTGGGAAGTGTAGTCTGACTATGTGCCCAGAAGGAGAAGGGATTTGAACCTGGGGGGCAGATAGCATGGACACTGCCACGGGTGCCACGCCCTTTGACCACGTGGCCCCAGGCCACCTGTGTGCAAAGGGCTGCAGGTGCAGCCAGTGACATTAGAGCTAAGTTCCAGATGTGCAGACAAGGGTGTGCATGCAGGTGGGGGGCCAGGAAGGGGTGAGAACACACGGCTCTTGCTCACTGCTGGGCTCAGCAGGAGGCCTTGTGCACCCAACAAGCTCACCCACAGCACCCTCCTCCTCCCCCAGGCTCTCCGGGGACCCCTTCCCCAGGCCCAGCCCTGGACAGATGGCCCAGCAGCTTGGGTCATTGCTGCTCCTGGTCAGGGTAGGGCACAGGCACTGACGTTCCTGGGAGTGTCCCTCTGTCTCCCTCCCCCAGGGAAGCGAGGGACCCAAGCAGGGCCGTCTGAGTGGCAGTGCTGAGCCCCAGCCTGTCTGTGGATACAGGCGGCTGGTTTTCTTCTCAGATTTAACTCTGAGGTGAATGAATCAGCAAACGATGTCCCAAAGCCAAAGACAAGTTATTTGGTCCAGAGAGCACACAGACTCACCCCTGACCAGGGTGACCCAAACTGTCATGAGGGAGGAAGGGACGGGAAAGGAAAAGGACACCTGTTCTAGGCGTGGACCTGCTTCTCCGGAAGGCACAGGGCAGTGAAGACGTGAGGCTCCCGCCCTGCACCCCAACGAAGCGGCTGTTCCTGGGACCGCAGAGCCCCGGGCGGTGGGACGGGGCTGCCACGCTGACCAGCCTGCAACGCCTCCCGTGCCTCCGTCAGGGTCAGGGGAGGGCCCCAGGAGTCAAGGACCTGGGTGTCAGTCTGGCTCTGTCACCACTGGCGGTGGGCCCTTCAGCCACCCCCCCTCCTCTCTGAGCCTCAGCTGACCCACTGGTGAGAACTGACCTCCAAAGTGAAGTGCAGGTACCTGAGGAACACAGAATGACCCACTAGCATGAGGAAAGGGAAATTTTAGAATTCAATGCATGCATCTGCATGTATTTCTGTCCGAAAGTAAGGAAGGAGTGCAGCTGTACCCCTATTTCACACCCGGACTGACCTGGGCACGCAGCATGCTTTGGGCCGGCTGTGTCCCCACGTCAGTCAGTGTCTGGAGGGCAATGCGGGCACTCAGTCGGGCAGAGACCTCGAGGGCGGCCTCCGCACTCCGTTGCTCAATGTTCAACATGTGACATTGCCATTTATGTACGCCAAGTTCAGTGGAATTTGCAGATCGTAGTGTCTGGTTCAAACTAAATTAATCTGCCTTTAAAAACGACAAGCGGCCTCAAAAGATTCCTGCAAAGAAGCAGTAAGGAAGTAGCGGCCCTTCACCTGAATCCTAGCGCGTGACTTCATCCAACGTTCCACGAAGGGAAAACAGGATTGTCTGTTGGGGGCGATGGCAGGTGACATTCCAAAAATGATGTCTCTCGTCATCAGGGTAAAGGTGAAGTTTAAACAGCTGTCGAGGAAGCACCTTTTTTGAAAGGCAAATAGTATGATTTAGAAATAAAGTTAGAAAGTGTTCACATTGTTATATGACCTTGTTGTTCAAAATCTTATGTGTTCCCAAGATCTTTTCTATCTACCCTTCAAAAAAAATCACACACACACATACACAGAAAACAAAGGAATTTTTAAACTTGCTTTAAAATCTTCCCAATGAAGAAGTTGAGTGGGCTTAAAATTCATTTGCTAGAAGCACTGAAATACAACGTACTCCAATTTCTTTGCAAGAACAACTGACTGACAGGAGAGAAGATGGAAATTTGAAAGTCAATTTCAAACAAAACGTCTTCGTACTTGGAGGATGGCCCTGGATGTCGCGGTGGAATGAGCCAAACCCACTGCGCGCCTCGGCCGCCTGGACCTGCATCTCCTCCTCAGGCCGCCCTCTGGCCGTGCCGGCCTATGGAACTGAGTGTTGAAATGAACCAGACTTGGGAGCAGGCCTGCGAGTCACTCTTCTGCAAGTACTGAAACCAGGATTTTCAAAAATAAAGAAGCATATCTAACGGCATTGCTGTCATTGTAAGAACAAAAAGGGATTTTAACCATTATTAAGCGAAGTGCCACCAAAATTACCTGAAAACTATTTTATTTACATAGTTTCATAACGTACCTACCATACTATACATAATGTACAATTTATTCATATCTGTATATTATGTACTGTACTTGATAATGTACATATACTTTAAAATGCACACTAATATGTATTCATGTATCTAGTTCATATACATAATTTATAAAGTTCTATGTATATAATTTATAAATAAATAGGTATTCTACAAGTTGAGATCAAGGACGACTGAGCACCTAAGGGCCCCTCCAGCCCCGGCTTTAGAGACTGCAGGGGCCCACCCTGCATGGGTGGGGGCATCCATGAGGAAGACGTTCCTGGATTGGGCCTCACCTGGCATGCGGGTGCCGTTTCAGGCAGGAACACTTTACAGCTAAGGTGTCAGAGGTGCAGAAGAATAAGACCTGAGACATGTCCCGCCTCCGGAGGGCATCCAGTCACAAAGACCGAGCACCCTCCCCTGGGATAAGAAGGACCTCGCTCCTCTCCTTCTCAGCCTTCCCACCACAACAGGAGAAGGGAAACAAGACCTCCCTCCTGCTCAGAGGGAACCCAAAGGCCCTCAGAGGACCTTTCCTGGTGGTCACAGCAAATTGGCAATGGAGAACCAGTGCACATTCCGGCATCCAGAATGCAGTCTGACCTTTCACCCGCTCTGCTCCCTCTGTGCCTTGATGCACATTCTGGTTTTGAGTTATCAAAATTCCCACTGGTGTCTCTGTTGGGAATCCCTGCGTGTTACTAATTTCAGTCTTGCGTGCTACAAATAGAGCCTAGAATGTTCAGGAGGCTGACCACCCTGTCAGTTCCCTGCCCCATCGTAGCAAAGAACATCCCTTCCCAGTCTTTTGCATCTGCCTTAACCCCCAAGAAGAGAGAGTCGCAGAAAAAAGCAAGGCCTGCCCCTCTGCCACCTTCATAGGAGGCTCTTCACCTGCCTGAAGCAAAATAATTTTTCTCTGGCACAAATATGTTCATGTCGTTCCCTCCCTGCTCTCAGGCTCTGCTTGAAAACTTCCTCTGTAGGGTTTTATGCTAAATAAAGTGTCATCTAGAGAAAGGCAAATACCATATATTTCACTTACATGTGGAATCTAAAAAACAAAATAAACAAATAAACAAGGCAGAAACAAACTCATAGATACCGAGAATAGTGTGATGGTTGCCAGGTGGGAGGCGGTTGGGGTGGGGGTGGGGAAGAGCTTACGGTGTGTAAATTGCCAATTACAAAAACAGTCACTGGGGTGCAATGTACAGCACAGGGAATACAGTCAATAATATTGTGATAACTATGTATGGTATCAGATGGGTGCTAGGTTTATTGGGGTGATCACTTTGTACGTTATATAAGTGCTTAATTACTATGTCATGCACCCAACACTAATATAATATTGTATGTCAACTGTAACTGAAACATAAAAATTTATTTTTTAATAAATAAAAAATATTTTTTAAAACATTTAGAGCCTCCTGTGTGTTTCCATTGCTCACAGCAGAAAAGTCAGGCTGCTTAGGCCAGTTCCCAGGTCCCTCTCCCCCTGGCCAGGCCACCTGCCTCAGTCACCGGCAGGAAGCGGAAACCACACTAGCTAATTTAAGCAGAAAGGAATTTCATGCAGGTAATCCGGTACTTACAGAATCATGGAAGGGTTAGACAAACAAGCTGCACCTGCAAAAATGCCTCCCAGAGAAACAGGGGACCCACCTTGGGGCTGCTCCCTCTGGCATCGTCAGGAAGAAATCAGGAGCCACCCGGGGTCTGTCGCCTTCAAGAACCATCCCTTAACCAACACAAGGGTCAGAAGCCATTTCGGCAACAACTGCTCCACACCTGCAAAGCTGGACGCTGGATAACACAAGGCAGCAGTCCCCAAATCCCAGTGTCTCCATCACCGTGCCGACCAGCACCACAAGCCACCTCCCCAGCCCATTCGGTGGACAGAACCTGTGGCCCAGCCAGAACTCTAGAGGCAGTGGAATGTGAGAATGAGGTATTCAGGAAGGCTTAACAGGGGGAGGCGAAGCTATGCACACACCATTTTTCCAAATTCTTCTTCCAGCGCCCGTCCCACACTCACCCTGAATTCCAGCCACAGGGACCTCTCCGAGGGTCCCAAGGACACCCCAGGTTCTTTCTCACCTCTCCGATCTCCCCCATGCTGGTCCTCTCCCCCCCCCCCCACTTTGAATGTCCTTCATGAACCTGAGAGTTTCTCTGGCTCCCTCAGGCAGGGGTTACTGCAGCCCACGGCTGCCCAAAGAAATGTGATGCAAGCCACATACAGAATTCTAAGTCTTCTAGTGGCTCCATGCAGTAGGTTGAATAACGGCCATCCAAAAATATCAAATCCTAGCCCCCGTCACTTTTCAACTTTACCTGATTTGGGAAAAGGATCACTGCAGATACAATTAAGTTAAAGATTTGAAGATGAGCCCTGGCTGGTGTGGCTCTGTGGATTGAGTGCCAGCCTGCGAACCAAAGGGTCTCTGGTTTGATTCCCAGTCAGGGCACATGCCTGGGTTGCAGGCCAGGTGCCCAGTTGGGGGGGGGGGGGCGTGTGAGAGGAAATCAATTAGTGTATCTCTCTCATACATCTATGTTTCTCTCCCTCTTTTTCGCCTCCCCTCCCCTCTCTCTCTAAAAATAAATAAATAAAACCTTTAAAAAAATTATATACCACAACCAAGCACAATTTACCTCAGGTATACAAGACTGGTTCAACATTTAGAAACCAATTAATGTAATCCATCACAACAAGCTAAAGAAGAAAAATCACACGATCACATCAAGGACACAAAAAGAGGTGCTGCACACCCCTTGGGGAGGCTGACTCTGTGGGGGGCGGGGGAGGAGGGGTGGCGGGCAGACTCTGTGAGGTGGGTGAGGCTGAAATCAATGTTCCTGGGACCGGCTTAAGGCAAAAGAAGGGGCCAAATGTGAGCTTAAAAAAAAAAGCTAAACCTGCCAAGACAGACTGTCACCCTCAGTCACAGGGTTATAAGCCCCGGGACCACCCCACCCAACCCTAAGGAATTACTGCAAGAAACGCTCTGGATGACAGTCCCCAGGGAGGCAGCCAGAGCTAACGCCAAAACCACCACAGTCCTGGACCCGCACTTTGCGTCCCTGGAACCTGCCCCTTCCACCCAGGAAACTCAGCAGCTGTCCCTCCAAGCCCCACTGTGTGCAGTGCACCCCACCTGGCTCCTACCGCCGCCCCAAGGAAAGGACGTCATTTTCTTCATTCAAAGACACAACTGCTCACCAAGCCATGCACCCCCTGGGCTGCACGGTCACCCAGGGCCACCGTCCAATGCCACCATCACGAAGAGGTACCTTATTACAGCTTTGCACAGTGGTGCTTACTGGCCTCCCAAGACACTGCTTCACTGTGCCTCCTAGAAGCCACAAGGCATCAAAAACTTTAAGGCCAGAAGTCCTTCCACTGAGCCTAATGGGGGATCTGGGCAGCCCACTCACCGCCAAGATTAGCCACTGCTGGGATCGCCACGAGTCCCTGAGCTGGCAGCTACCGGCTCCCTTCACTGCAGACAAACTTGCCCCGTTGGACAACCCCTCACAACCCTCTGGGACCCTGGCACAGAACAGGGAGGAATGTGGGGCCCGGGAGAGGAAATGCCTGGACTTCTGGACTCTCTGCTATCACCCCATGTGGACTTCCACCCTGGGGCACAGACCAGACCCTGCCAAGGGAGAGCTGTGAATGAATGAATGAATGAATGAATGAATGAATGAAGTATGGCTACGGGCCCCTTCTCAAAGGCTTCCAGACACTCAGAGCTTCCCCACTTTGAGCAAAAGCCCCACTCCCAGACTAAGAAGAAAAGACCTGCGCCCAGCCTTAACTGCCATGCGCCCTCCCCCTGTGCTGCCACGGAGCAAACCAGCCCAGAGGACCCAGGACGAGGCTGTGGGGAGGGCCCCCTGCCCCCTGGCATCCTGCTTCCCTAGGTCAAGAACCTCACCCTCTGCCGGCTCTGCCAGCCCGAGGTCCCTCCCCCAGCGGGCACGTGGTAACAGGAATGCCCACAGCCAGCACACCTTGGTTTTAACAGGTCCCCGCCCAACCCAGCAAGGCTCCGCTGAGCGTGTGGTACACACGGGGGCAAGGCGCGGTTGGGGGTGAAAGACAGTCCGGGAGCTCCTCACACACAGCCCCAACCCCAGCCCACCTCAGGCCAGGCCGGGCCACCACCACCCAGTGCTTCCCTTCTCTGGGCCTGGGCCAGCCCCACCTGAGCCACCGGCCAGGGGAGGGGCGGGGCCTGCGGGCTGTTGGCCACGTGCAGGACCCTGACGGGAGGAGGGGGGCGGGTGCTCTTAAGGCGGGTCTGAGGTGAGCTGCACCTCCCCTGACTGCTTACCTGGTCTCTGAGCTGTCTTGATCCCAGAAGCCAGGAGTGAACGCAGCTGCCTGTCTGCCCTGGACACCAGGTAGGTGCCTTGATTCTTTAGGGAGAAGAGAGGGAGACTCAGCACCTTTCCAGCCCTGACTCATTTAACCCTGTGGCCTCTGCTTCTCCACTTCTGAGGCTCTAGGCTGAGGGTGAAGGGGGAGAGAAAGGGGGAAGGGGCTGTGAATGAGAGAGAAACAGTCTCAGGACCACAGACCGCAGAGTCCAGCACTTTGAGGGAGAAACTCTGTGTCCCGGGCGTACAGATGAGAGAACTACGGTGCAGGGAGGGGAAGAGGTTGGCCCAGGGCCATGCAGATTTGGGAGGGGGATGGGCACAGAACCAGGCCTCCCGCCTTTCAGCCTGGCCTGAGCCCTGGTGCTGGGCCCCTCAGGCTGCCAGGAACCCAGAGGCGGGGGACCATAGCCTTCAGTGGTCCCGCAGGTCCCTGCTGTCCCTGGGCCGGGGTGGAGGGGATGACATGATCAGAAGCCACTCTTCCAGGATGGGGGTTGAGTGAGGGTTGAGGCAAGTAGCTTTTGGGGGCACTCAGGCTTACTCTCTTCCACCCTCTCCCTCCGCAAACCTGGGCCTGCAGGAGGGAAAAGAGGTTGGCAGTGACGCAGAAGAGGAAAAGTGCCCAGGTAGCAGGATGCGCCCACCTCCAGAGGCCTTGGGAACAAAGAGATTGGAGTCCAAATCTGAAGGGGGATTGGGTGGGAAGAACCTATAAATAGGGCTGAGTGGCTGGAGACCTCTCTGGCCACTACACGTCCTATCTCCGCCACCACCACCCCACACACACAAAGTCCTGAGCCCCAGGGACCTGACCCTCCCCCTTAGAGCAGGAAAGAGAGAGTTAGCAAAGTGCACCAGTTGAGGCAGGACAGCCAGGAATAAAGGAATGCGCCCCGGCCCTGCCCAGGGAGGGCCAGGGAGATTCAGGGACATGAAAGTGAGAGGAGGTTGAAGAACAGCCCCCCCCCCAGGCCTATCCCATGGGCTCCAGAATCCTGGGAGGGGAGCAGTTGAAAGGGGTCCTAAATCTATGAGGCAGAGGCATAGTGTATGGGAGCCTTGACCACCCAGGGTCCAGTGCCAATCCCACCACTATGTTCTGTGGGATGTATGACCTTGGGCAAATCCCTTAACCTCTCTAGCCCCACCGTAAGAGTACCCTCCTCACAGAACCATTGAGAAAAGGAAATGAGTACATTTAAATTGTCTGTTATTGTAATATCCCCATCATATAGATGGGACAACTGAGGTCCAGAAAGGAAGGAAAGGCTTCCTTCCCAGGGTGGAACAAAAGTAGTTTCCAAATCAGTTGGCAGGCATCCTGGGTCCTCAACCCAGGGGGAGACCCCAGCCCCCAGTGTACTCCATAAAGTCAGTAAGCCCAGCCTCCTCGGCGGGGCCCAGACGAGAACCCTGCCGACGTCCTGCCATGGCAAACCCGGGCCTCTGAGAGGATGTGAGGAAAAAGCCGCAGCTCCGTGTCCTCAGCTGCCCCCAGGAAGGAGCTCAGGAGACCAATTCCCTTCCACTGCCATTTATAGACACGCTCCAGGAGCCTGGGATGCGCCACCCCCTCCAGGACTCGGCCCAGGAGAACTCTGGCAGAGGCCCGCAGGATCCGAGGACGAGAAGAGGGGCCTGGCTTTTCTCCTTAACTTACTGTGTGACTTAGGCAAATCACATCCCTTCTCTGGACCTCAGGTGTCCCTCTGCATTTGAATTCCATGTGGCACAAGGAGTTAAGCGTCCAAAGGCACTCAGCTTGGGTTTGAATCCCTGCTATAGCCCTTATCCAAGTGTGCAGCCCATGCAGATTTCTTAACCTCTCTGAGCCTCAGTATCTTCACCTGTAAAATGGGCTGGTACTATGGGTGCGATCCTTCCTGGGATTGTGAGAGGAGAGTTACCAGCGGTAACACACACAGATGAGCGCTGGGCACGTGGTGAACGCTTATAAATGGAAATTGTCCTTATCTACTCTTATGAAGCTGGTATGCCCTAGATAAGCCCTTATTTCTAAGTAGCATTCTGAGCTGTCCAGCTGCTTTCCCAAGCAGCACTTCACTGGTTCCAGGTCATTCTTGGGGAGGGTACAGGCCAGGAACTCTCATGCCCACCTCACAGAGGAAGATGCTGAGGGTCAGCTGTCACCCTAAGGAACTGTTGGAGCTGCGAATCAAATCTGAATCTTCTGAGCTCCAGAGTCCACATTTATTTCATTTGCCCCAGGCTGGTCTCAACACCTTTTCTAGCATTGGGGGTCTGACTCAGAAAGGGGGTCTCATGGAACTGTCTTGGAAAAAGGAGAAGCAGAGTTGGGGAGTATTGGGGATGAGTGGCGAGGCTCAGGGCAAGCAGTGATAGTGTGACCAGCACATCCAAGCTCCTTACAGTTTCCTTACCCCCTACAAAGCCCCACCTGTAGCAAAGTACTAATATGCGCCATTAGGATTAGATAACAGGAAGGACTTTCCACAGTGAGGAAAATGAGGAAGTTGAGGCACCTCTTTCCCGGATGAGCCCCCAGGGCGTGAATATTATCTGATTATATCAGTCTCCAGCTCCTCCCCCTTGTCACACTGAGCCCAGCCTGCGGCTCTCTTCCTCCCCCACCCCATCTTTCCTTCCGTCCACCCTAGGTGCATCCTGTTCCCGCGTGCTCAGGAATGCCTCCCCATCTCCCCTGTCTGTCAGGGCCTCTGAACACCTGCTTGGCCAGCTAGCTCCTGCTTTTCCTTCTTGCCTCCCTTTATACATGTTCCTTCCTCCAGGAAGTCCTCCCTAACCTCCCCACCAGTGCCAACAGAGTCCCCTCCACTTCCCCTCCTCCCTAGTCTCACTGTTTGCGTGATTGCTCACCTGCTCACTTGTCTGGTTCACACACTGGCCCACGTGGGGTAGCAGCTAAATGCAGGGGCTCTGACATCAGGCAGCCCTGGGGTCCGTTCTGCTCTGACACTTGTTGGCAACTTCCCTCCAGGCAAGTTATTTACTTCTCCGTGTCTCCATTCCCACAGTATAATATGGTGTAATTATAATATTACTTCATCGGGTGGTTATGAGGATTTTAAGACTTTGTGTGTAAACACCAGTAGCTGTGCACACAGCGATTACTCAATAAATACTAGCTAGCATTTAATAAATAAGGCTGGTACCTAGTAGACATTTAATAAACATCTGTTGAAGTTATTTTACTGAACAATAACTTGCATAATGCTTAGTATGTGCCAGGCTATTCTAAGCATGTTACAAATATTAACTTACTTTGTAGATAAGTAAACTGAGGCACGGGGAAGTGATCTAACCTGCCTGATATTATACAGCTATAAGCGGTGGAGCCGAGACACAAACCCAGATGGGTTGGCTCCGGTTTCCACGTCTCTCAGTGAAGGAATAAATATGCCTTTGATTGACGGGGGAGAAGAGGAAGGGGCTTCCTCTATACAAGGTACTCAGCTCCCACCCCTGGTCTCTTTCAGGTCCTGGGAGCTCCTGGTTGGCAGGTGACATCTCTGTGATATAAGCGAGGCTGGTCGGAAGCCAGAGGTAAACTGCGGACGCTGCCCCCGCCATGTCACAGGTGATGTCTAGCTCCCTGCTGGCAGGAGGCCATGCAGTCCATCTGGCTTCCTGTGAGGAACCCAGGAGGGCCCTGCACCCAGCACCCAGCCCCAACCTGCCACCGCAGTGTCCTTACTACACCACACAAGGCTGGGGGGCACAGACGCTGATGGCCCCCACGCCCTGCAAGGAGCCCCACAACCGGCTCCAGCAGGCACCCCCGGCCGGAGCCAAGGCCAGCGGCCTCCTACCAGCCCTGGGTGAGCAGACCTCAGGCGCCCTGGGCGACCTGGACTCCTACATTGACCTCTCCCTGGAGAGCCTCAACCAGATGATTCTGGAACTGGACCCCACCTTCCAGCTGCTCCCCTCCGGGCCTGGTGGCCCCTGGGCTGAGCCCACCCAGAGCGCTTCCCCCAGGAGAAAGAAAGAGGAGCCTGAAGGCTTGGGTAAGGACCCGGGGCACGGTGCCAGGAGGGGGGCAGGGGGCCAGACTGCAGGAAGGCAGGCTTTTCTACAGAACAGGAGCAGGAGGCGATGTCCTGCTGGGAGATGACCTGCAGCCTTAAACAATTTGCTGAACTTCTCTATTTTCACTGCTATATGAAAGGGATAAATACAAGTTTCCCTCACTACCCACTTCTATCTGGCTCCTGAGTTTGGAAAGTGATGGATATCTGCTTTGTGTGATTTTTCAGAGAATTTAAATAAGCTAATATATTTATTTAAATATACATATATATATAGTATAATACCATGCATTATTTATATATATACATATATATTTTTTGTACAATGCCATGCATTGTACAAAATTATAAATAGTAGCACAGTATATGTGGAACCCCGGAACCTTGCTATTCTGTGGTGTCTCCCCTTAGGTCCTTACCTGGTCCTCTAAAAATTTTGTGGGGTGTCCATCTGATCCCCTGTCCCTGTGTAGGGGAGAATTACTCTGGGGAGGCCCAAGCTGGATGGATGGAGCGGGGGGGAACCCAGATTTCGGCCTGTTCAGGGTGGCGGCCCTGCCGCGTTAAGCAGCGGTGTGTAAATAGGGATCTGACATGGCCTCCTGGTGGGCTGGAGGAGAGCCCCGATGTGACGCCTTTACCAGTTTCCATGGGGTCAATTCTCCCACATCAAGCCACCACCATGATGTCACTGAATGCGACCTGGGAAGGAGCTACCGAGCGGCAGGCTATTAATTACCTGGTGTTTGCCCCAGACCAGTCCAGCAGATGTAGGTAACCTCAAGGGTATGGATCATAGTCAAAAGCAGGAAAATCGCTGGGATGTGATGAGTTTGGAATATTTACTACTTCTGTTTTTAATGTCAGTTTATTGTATTTTTATATAATTTAATTTTTAATAATGGCTGAGCCTGACGAAACCCTGGAAATTTAGCCGTCAGCTGTCCTGGGTTGCTACAAGCCACCTCCAGCGCACCAGTGAGTCCTCAGGGGTCCAGAAACCCCTACATCCGGCTTCAGTTTCCCAAACAAAAAGTTTTAAGTTTACTTCGAAAATGAAGGGCAAGGAGCAGCAGCCCCACTAGACAGGCTGGAAGACTGAGGCTTCCAGGGATCTAAGTCGGCGTGGGCCAAGGAGTGTGGTTAGGATTCGAGATAGGATCCGTGAGGATTTCTACTTATTTATGGAGTGCTTAACTATATCCGGGCACTGTGCTGAGCACTTCATAGTAGAACCTTTAATCCTCCCCATGCACCCCCGAGAGGTGACTGTTTCATCCTCTTTTTATGGATGAAAAACCTGAGGTTGATGGAGTTGAGTAAGGAGCCCAAACTAGCCTAATCACTGGAGTCAGGCAAACCTTACACAAGCTGTTTACTTCACCTCTTTGTGTCTCAGATTCCTCATCTGTAAAATATAAATGAGTTCTTACCTCAAAGGGTGCTGCAGGGATTAAAAGAAATAACACTCGTTGGGTGTTGACCACCAGTCCTGGCTCACTGAGTCACTATAAATGGTGGCTGCTTTATTAAACCCCAGGGCTGCGTTTAGGAGCAGCCCCAGGACAGGGTCAGGCTCCGGGGCGAAAGTGAGCCTGCCACCCAGGTCCTCTGGCGCCGGGGCCCCTGATCTGCCTTCTGTTCCTCCCACTGAGCTTTGCCTGCCAGGCCAGTTAAAAGAACTGCCTCCCGCCCCCAAGAGTCAGCCTGCTCCTTACGGCCAGTCCCGGGCGTGCCTCTGCGGGGAAGGCGCTTGGGGCCTCATTGCCAGTGACAAGAGCAAGTCCAGGACTTTAATGTTCCTGCCCCAAGGCAGACGGTCCACACACTCCAGGCCGGGGGGGGGGGGAGTGTTGAGACCAGTCTCTGGGGAGCATCCACAGGTTTGAGGCGGGGACATTGACCATGGGCCCTTCCTCCAAGGGGCTGATAGGCAGAGGTCTGTGTTCTCGGATGTCCTGGCCACAACCTGCAGACATGAGAGTCCACCTGACTCGGGTGCTCAGAAGGCAGCTGTGGTCAGAGAGGCCTAAAGAAGCTGCCTAGCTCTGTCCTAGCTCCTTCTGATAGATTTTTTTTTTTTAATCCTCTCCTCTAATCTGCACTTGGATACCTGTGATGTCTGGGAGCTCACTCCCTCCTGATCCAGCCCTGCCCGGTCGGCTCCCTGTTAGAAAGTTCTGTGTGATCGCTCAGAATAGCGAGCGCCCGCATGTCACTGTGCTGAGCCACACTGTGCATCTTGACCTCCCAAGTCCCTCCCCTCACACCTCCACTACCCGTGACAAACAAGCTGGCCCATGACAACTAACGCTGGGCACCGCCGTGAGCTGTCACGTGGCCACGTCGGTCCCCTGAAGAGGACTACTGTGTGTCTGTGGTCTCATCCCTCCAACTTTTGGGGCGTCAAAGGGAAGACATTCCATAATTGCGGTGCTAGCAGATGTTCCGTTTCTCTTCCCTCCCTTGGCAAAATGAAAAATTAAACATTGGTGATCCTACGTTGATCCCTCCCCTAAATACAGACAGGGGCAAAAGTAGGTTTACTGTTGTCCATATGGAAAATAATATAATAATCCATAAATAATAACACGAGAATAAACTCTGTGTTTCGAGTGCTCACAGCTATAAGCCTACCTGTGCCCCACCCTGCAGGTACAGAAAGACTTTGGTGATGCCCGACCCCAGCATCTGCCCTGTGGGGGAAAAAGCCATGAGCTCCCTGCCCCTGCCTACTGCTCACCTTCCTTCAGGCTTGGTGGTGAGCGGGCAGGATTCCCATCCCACCGGGGATTCGGCTCCTCGAAGGGAACCCCATATTGCCTTCTTTATCCTCCCTTCCTCCCCGTCTTTGGAACAGACCCCCACATTTTAATTTCCAGCAGTTTCTGCCAGGCAAGGCTATTTGCCAATCCCAAGTGAAAGGTGCCTAAATACTATTACTCCTCCCCGCACCCACGTGACCCCACCCACCCACCTAGGTGCTGGCGCGGCTTCCACTTCAAGCTGCTCAGACTCGCCCAGGGGCCTGTAACAATGACTGCACCAGGTGAGGGGTGGGGGCCGCCCCCTCCCCCAGCCGTGTGCACCTCAGGGCAACAGGAAGTGACTCACAGCTCCAGGGCCGCTCCTGCACTCTCCGTGGGCTACCTCCTCCCCCAGCACTGCCTTTGGAGAGTTTGAGCCACCCGGTAAGGAAGTGGTCCAGAGCTTCCCCAGACCAACAGACCCTCCTCAAAGCAGCCAAGCACCTTCTCACGGCGCAAGGCCTCAGGGAAAGGGTCCCCAGGAGCCTCTCCTCCAGGCAAGAAGCCCCCAGTCAGAGCACAGGCGCAGAAGCCCAGTTCCTCTTACTCCCTGGCTGTGTGGCCCTGGACATCTCCCCTAACCTTTCTGTGCCCCCATTTCTCATCTGTTATAGGGAATTAATAGTATTTCTTGCTTCCATGGAGTTATCGTGAGGGCTGAATAAATTAATACAGGTAACATGTCCGTAACAGTGCTGGCACGCAGCACTTAATAAATACCAGCCTTTATTAAAAATCGTGCAGTAAATGTCAGCTCCACCCCTTCCCCCATTTCTCTGGGCCTCAGTGTCCTCTATAAAAGTGATGCCTGCTGGCACTGGGCGTGAGGACCGTTGTGAAGCTTGAAAGGATTATGGGTATAAACACTATAAAGTCCTATAAAAATACAAGTTGTGCTTGCCAAACTTCCAGAAGAATCCACCCCATTCCGAGACCTCATTTCTTTCACAGCCCACAGCACATTGTGCCAAATATTCTCCTCTTGCCGTCAGCAGTGGGACCCATGCTTTAGCCAGTGAGTATTAGCCACCTGGCCGATACTGCCCCCAAAAGCAGGCGGGAGAAGATGCTCTGGGAATCCCAGTGCGGGCCAGACTCCATTCCTCCGTGTACTTCACCCTTACCACAATCGTCGGTTTTACATCCCCACTGTGCACACGAGGAAACTGAGGTTCAGGGCAGTTAGGAAAGTTACCCGATGCCTCTTGGCGGAAAAGTGGCAAAGCCGGGACCCACACCCAGGCTCGTCTGACGACAAAGCCAGGCCCAGGCCTCCACCTCTGGAGCAACAAGCCCAGGTCGGCCTGCCATCGCCTGCCATTGCCATCTGACGCAATCCTGCACCCCAGTTCTGGCCCAAGCAGGCTCAGACAGAGGCAGTGCTGGTGAGCAGAGCCAGAAGGCCCTGCCCCAGAGCGGGCTGGGGCAGGCAGGAACTCCAGAGTCATGGCAGGTGGGGTGCACATGCCAGGGCCCAAGGAGGTGAGGGGCAGGCAGACAGGAGCTGGGGTGCAGTTTCCTGCTGCCTCTGCCTCAGTTTCCATCCTGGGAAGCCAGAGGCAGGGCGTCACAGCCCTCAGCAACCCCCAGTTTCCACCACCTTTGATGGAAAAGTACTGAGGATAGCTCCTCTCCCCCAGTCCAGGAAGAAGGGCGTCCATCCCCACCATGAAGAGAACCACAGGGCACCACGCTCCAGGGAGGAACGTGGTGTGGGGACAAAAGTTCTAGGTGCCCCCACTGGGGAATTTAAGGGCTTAGGAGTGAGCCAGCAGCCAGGGCCAAGTGCGATGACCAGCCACCGTGCACCAGCCACCAGCATGGCCCGCCCAGCCCTCTGGGAACTCGTGCTCTGAAGCAGAGTTCTCAAACTCTGCAGTGGACCGGATCCCCAGGTTCTTGCTAAAATTGCAGATTCTGATGCGATAGGCCTGGGGTGGAGCCTGAGATTCTGCACATCCGGCCAGCTCCCAGGTGGAGTGAGCTGCTGGGCAGGGGCCACCGTGACGCTGGAATCACCAACATGGGATTCTGAGGCCACCGTGACGCTGGAATCACCAACGTGGGATTCCAACTGGGGAACTAAACAAACAACCTGAGGCCTGAGCCCACCCCAGAGATGCTGGTCTAATAGGCGCAAAGGGGAGCCTGGGCATTAGCACTTTTAAAAGCTCATCTAGGGCGCAACCAGGGCGTCATAGTAGGTACAGACATAGAAACAGCTTTCTCATGCCCTGAGTAATAGAAGCACCAGAGGAGGCGGCTGGCACACTCTGGTAAGCAGCCATTTCAGCCTGAAGGGTGGGGCATACACAAGGGGCCTACTATGTGCTGGTTTTAAAGGGCTAACTATGTGACAGGCATGGCAATGGGCCCCCACCATTCATCTCATTTCATCCTCACTGCCCCATTTGACGGGTGTGGAAACTGAGCTTCCGGGTGATGAAGTCAGTTAGCCAAACTCTCAGATAGGAAGCGGCAGAGCCCGATCTGAAGCCCAGGTCTGTCTGACTCCAAGGCAAGGTCTGTCCCCACCAAGGGAAGATGCCACAAAGAGGGTGACTTTGGCACGGGGCCCTGCGGGTGGAGGTGGATACCAATCCTGATTCCAGGGAGATTCTCTTCTTTGAGTCTCAGTCGTCTGGTCTGTATAGGAGAGGGGGGCCCTCCCAGCGTCCCTGTGCTGCGCATCCAGCCTCCCAGTTTCACCAATGCTCTGCCTCTCTCCCCAAAGATATCAAGTACATCGAGGTGACCTCCACGAGGTCAGCATGCCACGATGGCCCCCAGCGCTGCTCCAGCCCATCTGTCAGCCCGCCTTTCGGCTCCCCGCGCAGCGGCAGCCTCCTCCTTTCCAGAGACGTCCCCCGAGAGACCCGCAGCAGCAGTGAAAGCCTCATCTTCTCTGGGAACCAAGGCAGGGGCCACCAGCGTCCTCCACCCCCATCTGGGGCTCCGTCTTCTCATCCTCCGCCCTCTCCTAGCATCTCCATCCCCTGCATGAGGAGCAAGGCCTCGGGCCCCCAGGGCTTGGGTTCCCCACTGAAGGCTTCGGCGGGCTTGGAGAAGGGGCTGGGGGCCCCTGGCCCACAGCACGGCAGCAGGGTGTCCTCGCTCTCAGCCAGCCCAGCATCTGACATCAGCTATGTGTTTGGAAGGTAGGTCACTCCCAGGATAGCTTCTGATGGCTCCCCCCAGCACACACACACACACACGCGCACACACGCGCACACACACAGAGGCTCAAACTGGAGAAAAGCCCTGCTCTGAGCAAAATCTGAGAATATACCAAAAATAAAAGAGTGGATGTTCTCTTTTATGCCCCCACAGCCATTGAGATCTCAAGCCTTCCATTCAGAATATGATTCAGTACACAAAAATCTTGACTTACATTCACCTTTTGGGAAAAGAATTGTATTCATAAGGCCCACCTGCATTCTTTCCAGCCTTCATACAGTCCATCTAGAGGAAGGGTTTGGTTCTTGTTTTGTTTTGTTTTTTAAAAAAGGATGTAAATAGACCTGAGGGGCCTAGGATGAACCATTTAGGAAAGAAGAGACTCCTTCCTCTTTGTGGCTGGCAAAACCCAGCGGGAGGAAGGCAGACCCGCCGGCATTGTTGACAACGTCCCCACAGGCCTCCCAGTAGAGCTACATTCGCACACACACCCTGCACGGGAAGGCCAGACCTCAGGGCCGCTGTCCCCCCACCCCAGTTCCAGAGCTGCTGTGTGGAGGCCAGCCATGCCCACTGGCCCAGGCCTGTGAGCTCAGGGAGAGTCCGGCTGAGTGCAGAGCCGGGAGATTCCCTCTGCGTTAGATCGGAGGCGGTACAGCGTGGGTCCAGCCCGTGTGCAGGGCTTGCGGGAGAGACAGCGTGGTGGGGGTGCTGGTGTGACAACTCAGTCAGACCTGCCTTGCTGGGGGAGCAGAGGGAGTCCGTCCAACCTGAGCCCTGTGATGTGTGGAGGGACAGCCCATTCAGCTACTTTAATCAACTAAAGACTCACAGAGCAGGGACATTTCTGTGTCCTTCAGCACCCCTTGGGGGTCAGGCAGGCATGCCTTTTGCTCTGGGCCATAGAGAGTGGATTCTGCAGTATTTTATTTGGCCAAGGCCACAGGCACCTAGATCACTAAATAACAGAGCCTGTCTCTCGCCCCCAAGCGTCCACCTCAACACCCTAACACTCTGCCCATCTGCTGCTCTCTCCCCTTGCAGCAGCCAGTCCCTCCTCCACTCCAGCCTCTCCAGGCAACAGTCATGTTCAAGGTCCTTGGAAAGCCCAGCCAGCTCTTCGTCCAGCCTCCACAGCCTGGGCCCAGTGCCCCTGTGTACAAAAGCCAGTGACATCCAGGTCCCCAGCAATATCATCGCAGGCATGGGCCAGCCCAGAGCCACCTGTTCCCCACCACTGGCCAAGGAACATGCCAGCAGCTGCCCCCCATCCATCGCCAACTCCATGGTGGACATACCCATCGTGTTGATCAACGGCTGCCTGGAACCAGGGTCTCCCCAACCCCAGGGGATGCCAGGACACCAGGACTCCATCCGATCTGGGGCTGCTTCTGCCAGCAACCCTTGTCCGGCCACCAGGAGCCACAGCCAGTCCCCGCCAGATGCCTCTCCCGCCCCATCCCCAGAAGGCACCGGTAAGCCAACACCTCGAGCTCTGCAGGCTTTGGCTACGGGGGGAGACAAAGCACCAGTGGGCTTCTGCGATAGTCAGTCAACGCACTGCCTGAGTGCCTACTGTGCGCCAAGCACCATGCCAGGGAGTTGGGAGAGAGGGAATTAGTCTAGAAAGAAAGACCACCTGGCTGGTGTAGCTCAGTGGATTGAGCTTGGGCCTGAGAATCAAAGAATTGTGGTTCGATTCCCAGTCAGGGCACGTGCCTGGGTTGCAGGCCAGTTCCCAGCGGGGGATGCACAAGAGGCAACCATACATTGATATTTCTCTCCCTCTCTCCTTCCCTTCCCCTCTAAAGATAAATTAATAAAATCTTAAAAAAAGAAAAAGAAAAAAGAAAAGAGAGACCAAACCAAGGATAACTGTAGAATAGGATAATCACGAGGGTAAAGAAATGTTCGAAGTCATAGGGGGCCACAGAGGGAGGGGTGATCCCTTCAGTCTGGAGAACTGGGAGGACTCCTCGGAGGAAGGGCCACCTTCACTGGATCTGGATGCAGATCAGGAGTCCACAGCCGAAGCAGGAGAGGAAGGTGTCCCCCGCAGAGGGCGCAGCGCCCACCAGCACACACCGTGCAGGTGTGGAGCACAGGGACGTTTAGGAAATGACTGCAATGTTGGGTGCCCGTGAGGTCGCTGAGAGTACTTTAGGGCCAGACTGTAAAAGGCCTTGAACACTAAGCTAAAGGGTAGATTTTTACCCTTCAGGCAACGGGAGAGGGAGAGGGCGAGTGAGTCAGCAGTAACTCTGACGCGGGTGGATGGACCGGCAGATGAGGGCGGACAGGGGAACGAAGACGAGGCCTGCGGGTTCAGACGGCTAAAACCACGAAACAGCACACACCCTCCTCCCCGGAGGCTGCGTCTGGAGGCCTCCAAAAGAGCAAACCCAGCTGGAGCCCAAAGCGGTAAACAATAGGCCGTGATCAGAGCCCCTGAGAGCCCCAGGGACACTCACTGCCCCTCCTCGCTCAGCCATCTCCTTCCCAGGGTCGGCCTCGCAGCCCTCCCTGGACTGGCAGACATGGTGTCAAGGTGACTCAGGACTGCAAGAGGGTTCGGGGGACAAGGGGGATGAAATGCTGACTCCAGCCAGCTGCTCCATCCCACTCTTGAAGCCATGTCAACGCAAGAGAAATGTGCAGGCCTTTGGATCTGCTCTGACCGTTTTCCTAGGACACATTTGCAGATTTTAGTTCAGTTTTTGTGAGTTACTCTCAGCTGACCACAACACAGCTTTTCAAGATGCGGAAATGAAGAGCTGCTGCTCTCTGCCTTAGGGACCCGGAAAATGGGCATTTGAACAACTCAAACAGCACACTGACTTCATATGGTGATAGTCCTGTCCTGGTCTGGTGATTCCTGGAATGATCACTCCTCATACCCTGGGATCTTACTCGATTTGGCAAAATAGTCTCACAACAAAATTCCTTGTAACTTCACAGGCTATTGGAGCATAAGGGGCCTTCTGAGGTTTGAGTTCACTCAGTCCCCTCTGGGCTTTAGGGGCCGAACAGCGGTCCCCAGTCAGAGTCAGGAATCCCATCTCCTGACCTCCGAGCACACACTTTCCTGCCCATATCTGCTGTTTTCCTTTCCTCCACCCTCTCTTTCATTTTCTTTTCCAAACTGAATAAATCCCAAAGGAACCTGCAGGGTTATTAAGGAGGAGAAGAGTGTGAAATCAAACAAGTGATGGATCTCAGAATCGCTTATTTATCCTTTCTTCAGTCCCCTGCAGGCAACACTAGGTTTGAGAAACTGTTTCTCATTAAACTGAGATTTTTATCTATTTGGGGTTTTTTTAATCCATTACCAAGGATACAAGGGAAGACCCCTACATACTAGATGCACTGAACCCTGAAGTTCTTCCGTTGCATTTTGCCCTTTCAGGCAGGTGGAGATACAGTGTGGCTAGGGTAGGAGGGTGGGTTGAATGGGACCACTAGGCAGGGGATGTAGAAATGTCTCCCAGCTCCCCTCTGTCCAGCCTACAGGGTCCCCCTTCTCTGTCCATCTCCAGGTCCTGCCAGGGACATGCAGCCCATCATGAAGTTTGTGATGGACACCTCTAAATACTGGTTTAAGCCAAGCATCACCCGAGAGCAAGGTAAGAGAAAGCCCGGTGCTTCGGGGGAGTCAGGCCTGGGTCCTGAAGTTGGGGCCCTGGGCGGTGGCAGAGAAGGGAACGACAGGGGCAGGTCCAGGGAAGGGCGTGTCCTGCGGCCCTCACGACCTGAGGACCAGGCTCTAGAAGCAGCTGTGGTGGAGATCGCACCAGGGCAAGGACTTCCTGGGGACAGGAGGTGGCTCTGTAACGTCCGCTCTACAAAGACCCTGTGGGGCTGGTGGGCAGAGGGCGTCCAGGTGGGGTGGTCACTGTCTCTGACCCAAGGATCATTCCAGCCATCGAGCTTCTGAGGAAGGAGGGGCCGGGGACTTTCGTCGTGAGGGACAGCTCGTCATACAGAGGCTCATTCGGCCTGGCCCTGAAGGTGCAGGAGGCCCCCGCAGCTGCCCAGAACACGTCAGGTATGCGCCTGTCTCAGTCCTCCCTCAGGGCCCGTCGGAGGCAACAGTGTATGGTGGGGTCTAGTCCCAGCTCTGCTGCTGCTTGCAGGGTGACCCTGGGCCGGGCCCGCCATGACCCCTGGGAGCAGGGTCCACCTCAGCCTCCCCCAGCGGCCCTCCAGCCCTGGGGCTCTGTGAGAAGCTCCTTTCACAGCCAGCCTGACCGTGAAAGCCCCTCCCCGGGTCCCCAGATTCCCTGCTTTAATCTCATAGCGGGAAGAGGAGGAGGAAGGTCCCAGCCCCTCTCCAGGCTGCTCTCTTCTGAGTGCCTACCCCCCTCCAGATCCGACCACGTGTAAAAACACGTGTGTGACAGTGTATCACGTGCTTGCCTGTGGTCTCGCATACGCAACACACAGGGACAGAACGTCCACCCTGCCCCAGGCACTGTGGAAGGCACCAGGGTGCCTCACTGGGGAAAGAGGTTAAACACAGGTCCCCGCTGTACGAGGTCCCTGGTCACAGCCCCTCCCCAAACCCCAGGAGTACAGCTCCCTACAACGAACGTGAGGTGCCGGGCACCAAGAGTTAGCAGACACCCCACAGAGCAAGTAAGTGGTAGAGGGAAAACCCAAGGAAGAAAAGCCAGCCAGGACTTCTTTACCCTCCTGGACTAAATGAGAAAGTGAGCCCCGGGGTGCTGTTGGTTATCAAGGAAGCCTCGCCCCTGAGCCAGGAGAGAGGAGCTTCGGAAGCTCCTAAAGAAGGAGCCGAGGGCATGGTTTGCCCTCCCAGGCCAGCTCCAGCAGAGACTGTCTAGTGGAGAATCGTGGGTGCTGGGAGGGAGCGGGGAGAGGGAGAGAGAAGCCAGGCGGAAGAGTTGAGGTTTGATCTAAACCATCCCTGAGAGTTCTTGAGACGAGGAGAAAGGTCTCCTGAAGACAGAGTTACTGGACGCAGAAGTCTTTGAGCAGAATTGTGGGCACCTCTTTCGGAGGAGGCCTTAGAGACCGGAGTCCCACCTGCAGCCCCAGAGGCAGGAGGCAGAGGAACAAGTTGGCCTCTGGACAGACGCAGAACGGGCTCTGGATCACTCACCCACACCCATGCTCTCTTCTTTCTGCGTCCAGGTGAGGACAGCAGTGACCTGATCCGCCACTTCCTCATCGAGTCCACCGCCAAAGGGGTGCATCTCAAAGGGGCAGATGAGGAGCCCTACTTTGGTGAGCCCCCAGGCCCGGAGGTTGGGCCTGCCACCCTGGGCCGGGAGGGTGGTCAGGGAAAGGCCTTCTCACACAAGACCGCCTGTATCCTTGCAGGGAGCCTCTCGGCCTTCGTGTGCCAGCACTCCATCATGGCCCTGGCCCTGCCCTGCAGACTCGCCATCCCGCAGAAAGGTGGGTCTGCCCGAGGAGGCAGAGGCGGGGCGCCGGGTCTGCGTGTTCTCACCGGAAGGGAAGGGCTTCGAGTGGTCACGTCTCCCCTGATTTGTGGGCTATTTCAGTGCCACAGTGACCAGTACATACTCCAGGATCTGTCAACATCTCTGCTTCCATGCTATGAGAATTTAAGGGTGCTTATCCCTGGGCCTCAGTTTCCTCACCTGTGAAATGGGGACAGCTGTCATCAGGCCTACTTATCGGACTGGTGCGTGGATTAAATGAGATAACCCGGGCAAGGCTCTCAGCACGATGCCTGGCGCAGTGGACGTTTGATGAATAGTAGCCTTCTTTGAGAGAATCAAAGGAACGTTAAATTAGCCAGTCTGGGGAGGTTTGGGGTTTTTTCCTTCCAGGACTAACATTTACTGGGGACTCCCTCATTCATTCATACCTCACTTCACCCAGTAGAGTAGATGTTGCTGTTACCCCCATTTCACAGACAAGAAAAGTAGGGTTCGGGGTGTTAAGTAACTCACCCAAAGGCACTCAGAGTCAGGCCTCAAGCCCAGAGCAGGAAGCCCCCTCCAGAGTTTACAGCTGAGCTGCACCCCCAACAAAGCAAGGGAGGGGGTCATCTCACAGGAGGAGCAGCAAGGGGGCTTCTGGGAGAGGAAGCACGACAAGGGAGCCCCTGGGGGAGGGATGGCGCCAGGCTCTCTACGTGCAGCGAAGCAAGGCCTGGGTTGGTGCGGATTGGAACGAAGTGAGGGGTCCGGAGCTTCTGAGGACCAGGTCACTGCAGCTGTCCAGGGGCTGGAGGAGTAAGGAAGGGAAGGATGGATCAAAAGGCTTGCAAGCTGGGCACTGGGGAGCCCGAAGTAGCCCCGTTCCCCTGATTACAGTAATCACACCTGGTTTCTCAGCCCAGTCACTTCCTGAAGGTGTGGGCGGTGGTGGAGATGTTCAAAGGCATTAATGAAGCCTGTTCCTAGGAGAGGGTTCCACTCACTCCACCCTGGCCCCTCGGGGCTTGTTCCTTTACCTTGGCCCAGAATTAGGAGGTGGAGACGGAGCCTCAGACCCCTCTGCAGACAGCCGGGCTTCCTGCCTGAAGAAATCTGCGGGTGAGTGGTGCGTGGGAGGCTCCCAGCTTGGCCGTGCCCCTGGAGGGCACCTCCCAGCCCTGCATGCATGCACACGTGTTTCTCATCACAGCTTTATTTCTTCATCTTTTACAAGGTGCCACATTCCTCCCTTCCCTGTAAACCGGGAGATGAGAGGCTGCAGGCAGTGGGCCGAGGGGAGGAGGGGCTGGAGAGCAGGGGCCCTGGGGAGGCTGACCCCGCATCCTGCACACACAGGGGCACAGGCGGACGTGCTGGGGTCTGTTGGGGCCCACGGTACCTGCTCTAGAGGTGATCTCTGTGTCTGCCATGCTCTGGGGGGGCCTGGGGGTTTCCACCGGCAGAAGGTCCCACCTCCTCACATCAAGAGGCCAATCACAGATCAGCACTTGTTTGAGTGACATCTCCTACTTTGTGCCCCTGAGCACAATAGTCCCCTCCCCATCCTTGTCTTTTTTCTTCTCTCAACAATGACAGGGGCTCCAAGGGGGAGGGGGAGGGGGAGGCAACACCAGCCATGGGTCTCGGTGGAAGGAAGGTTTGCCTGAGCGTCCCTACACACAGGGCAAGGTCGTCCTACCCTGGAGGGCCAGGGGCCAGGGTAGTAGAAAGCAACAGATGATCCTCAGGGGTCGGCCGCAAATTAGAGTCACCCACACAGGCTCAGTCTGTCTGCCCGGTGGCTCAAAGAGGAGCCCTACTGGCTTTCTGAAGAAGACAGGCCACCCTGTCCCCTGGCTCTGGCCAGAAGAAGGACCAGGGCCTGGGTGACCCCTGCTCATCCCACGGATCCTGGCTGAACCCCGGCACACTGTCTGCATCCCACAGGCTGCCATGCCCTCTACCTGAGTTCTGTGAGTGTGGAGACCCTCACTGGAGCCTTGGCCATACGGAAGGCCATCTCGACCACCTTGGAGAGGGACGTCCTCCCTACACCCACTACGGTCCACTTCAAAGTCACCGAGCAGGGCATCACCTTGACCGACCTCCAGAGGAAGTAAGGGACTTCCCTTACCCTGGGGCTACAGGGCTGGGCAGGGTGAGCTGGAGGGCATGGCCAAGATGGTTATGGATCGGTGATGAAGGCGGAGTCCAGTGTCCTGGACCCCACGGGGTCAGTGACATGCTGAGTGACCCCAGGCAAGTTCTGTGTCTTCATTGAGCCTCACTCCAGTGACCTGCCAAAGCCCCTTTTCACTGTGACGGACGGAGATGGAATCAACCAGCATTCATTGGGCATCGATTACGTCCACACCCACTGACAGAACACCCGCCTGCGACTGGGACTCAGTGGGATGAGGTTGCTCCTTCCCTGGGCTCAGGGATTTACAGTCTAGCAAGAGCCTGGTCCTGGACTGGAAAAGCAAGAGACGACCAAGACATAATTCCTGTCCTCAAATAGTTAGATGACTGGTTGGGTGGGGAGGAGAAAGGGGCCAGAAAACCCCAACATGTAGGACAGACACATGGCAGAAGCACCCCACAAAGGCGGGAAGTACAGACACAGGCCCCGGGACCTGGGGTGTGAAAGATCACGGTGGGCTGCAAGGGGACCAGCTGGGAGGCCAGGAGGACAGGGAGCTGGAGACGGTGGAGGCACACGACCCAGGGACCAGCTTTCACCTGCTCCCCTTCTCTCCTTTCTCCTCCCAGGCTGTTTTTCCGGCGCCATTACCCCCTCACCACCCTCCGCTTCTGTGGCATGGACCCCGAGCAACAAAAGTGAGTTCTAGCTGGGCCACCCGAAGAAGGCCATCCAGGGCCCAGCCGCCCATGAAGTTTCCTTCTGGCTCTGGGGTCGGGAGCCCAGACAGGCCAGGGGCAGCAGACGGAGGGGCAGGCGGGATGTGGTGGGGGCGGGGACAAAGCTGGGTGTTCTCCACCCTGCTCAGCCAGAGGCTGGGGCCAGAGCCGGAGGCATGGAGCAGAGGCTCAGCACTCACTACTGTCCGTGTTCCTTCCCACAGGTGGCAGAAGTACTGCAAGCCCTCCCGGTAAGGCCTTCCTGTCCACTCGGTCGGTCACCATAAGAGATCTGAGGCAGGGCCTCCCGCCCAGCATGGGGAGGGAATTAAGGAAGAATGGGGGCCCGTCCTGACCTTAAGAACCCGTGGTTTTAATGGGGGCATCACAGGCCCTAACCTTGGGGAGCCCCTTAGTCTGTAGGAAGGCTCCTGGCTGATGGCCGAGACACATCCTTGCCCTCCCCACTCTGTTGGGAAATGCACAGGCCCTGTCCCCGGGGACCCCCACTTCAAAATGAAGAGAACCCAGATCTTGAACTCAGGGACCTCCCAGTCTGACACCCCGTCTCGGAGAGCTCAAACTGTAATGAGGTGCCAGGGCCACTCGGCTGGGGAAGGAGCAGAGAGGGGCTCTGCGGGTTGAGCAGGGGGCCTCCCTAGGAGCCCGTCCTCACTCAGGCTGCCCTCTCCCACCAGGATCTTTGGGTTTGTGGCCAAGAGCCAGACTGAATCCCAGGAGAACGTGTGCCACCTCTTCGCAGAGTATGACACGGTGCAGCCAACCTCAGAGGTCATCAGCCTGGTGACTGCTCTGCTACAGGACACAGAAAGGCTGTAGAGGGGTGCTCCCTGCAGGCGTCCCCAGATATCCCAAGGGACTTGCCCCGAATTCCTATCTACCCCTCAACATGCTGCTGTACCACACTGATGGGCCGATATACTGAACTTAAGGAGACTGGTACTAAGTGGAAACCTTTGAGCATCCTATGACCTTCAGCAGTGACCTTCATTCAGACCCCCCTGGGCCTCAGTTTCCTCACCCAGGAAAGGAGGCCAATAGGACCCACTGTTCCTCTGAGACTTTGGTGGGCGTCTGAACAAGGTCCCTGAGTTTCTGAAGCACGCTCATCTGAGACTCCCACATGCAAACCACCTCTGAGGACGCCTGGCTCCACCAGCCTGGACGCTCGAGGCCTGCGCCCCTGTTCACGGCAAACAGCAGGGCTGGCTCGTTGGACAGCAGGGCCCTGGCCAGTGGCTGGCCTGGGAGTAGGTGGATGCAGAGATGGGCTGGCTCTCTTTCCCTCCGTATCTGTTCCTTTCCACATTTCCCTAAAGTCTTCTTGGGCAGCTGTTCCCAGAACAAAGCTGAATTCTTTGCCCTGCGTTCTTCCAGCCAGGAGGCCATGGCTGTTCGGGCAGCTCAGCCAGGGTGGACTTGCCCCCAGCTGTCCCCACGTTCTTAATGTCTAATCCCCTTCATTGCAAATAAGTGACAAAGCCCCAACTGTTCTTTTAAGTTTGGGGAAAGCAAGTGTCCTCCTGTTGATGTCACAGCGGTCCCAGTGTTGCTGGTGTGACCACACTTGGGGTGGGGACAGAGAGATTCCTGCCTGAGATCCCTCCAGAACAGACACAAAGAATGGATCTCTCCAGTTCTGCCTCAGCTCCACTCTTCCTGAGTCCCCCTGACCCCACAGCACACACACACCCCCACTCCCACCCCACAGTGGTGTGGAGACAACTAGTCCTACAGCCACAGGGGGGCAGCAGAGAGTCAGGAATGCAGCCAGGCCTCCACTCCAAGAGGCTTGGAGAAGCTGGGCGGTCTTTCCTGCCCCACCCCCACCTAGCCTTCCAGAAACTGGGGTAGTTTGTCCAGCAGGCCTAAGGAAGCCACGCCATGAGGGTGGAAAGGGAGGCTCAGAGAAGAAGCCCACTTTTGCTCTATGAGGACAAGAACCTGCTGTCTTCTAGCTGTGGGCCTGGCTAGAGCATCATTATTTTTGGCCAAAGTTGGGCCTCACAGATTATGATTTCAACCCAGGAAACCAAACCAGACTGAAGTGGCCCTGAGCTGGTGGACCGGCTGAGACCAGCCCACCCAGCCTGTGGTCTGGCACTGCCCCAGCCCTAGAGACGGCAGAATGTTAGACAAGGTTCTCAAGGTCACAGTACCCAAGTTCTCAAGGTCACAGCCCAGGGGCAAGGGGCGGAAGGAGGAGCTGGCAGAGAGCCCTCCATATACTCATGTAGCTCATTATGGAAAATGTGCCTGTGTAGCTCTCATCACGGAAAATAAAGTGTCTGTTTCACACAACAGCTGGTTCTGAGGCCATTGGGACTGTCTCCTCAGAGACGGGGACCTGAGCAGAGAAGGGGACCTGAGTTGGAATGAGTTGGCTATGTCTTAGAGAAGCCCACCTGTGTGCCACCCCCTCCCAGCAGAACAGTCTCCACTGGCTTCCACTTCATAAACCATCACTTAAACCCCGCTCTGTCCCTCTTGTGTCCAGCACGATCCCTTTCCTGCCACTCTGCCAGGAAGACAGAGGGTTAGGCCTTCTCCTGTGTGGTACCCCCGCTGGTTCCTGGGCCCCACTTGGGTGCCCTGAGGGGCAAGGAGAGGTGAATGGGACATGAACCACTCAAGAGGGGTTCAGAAGAGTCCTTGGACCCAGATGAGCCCCAAGCGACCAGTCCAACCCTAGAGAACTGGTCAGGGGCCCCATCATCTCACCCTAAGCCTGGGGGTTCTACCTGGCTTCTGCTGCTGGCAGTCCAAGTCCAAGGGGTACCCAAAGGGGCTGCAGGGGAACCCACTTTCCTGAAGAGCCTTAAGGAAGGGGAGAGCTGCCACTTCTGTTTGGGCTCATGGGCCCCAGTGGCAGGTGCTGCCCTGGAAGGTGTTGAAAGAGGAGCTCCCAACAGCTGTGAATAGTCCTGCTCCCCCCCCCCCCCCCCCCGCCCCACTACCAAACTGCACTTCCAGCCCCTGGCCCAGCCCACCCCCCTCACCAGGCTGTGGACAGAGTCTATAGAAGCTAAGAATCTCTGCTGCATGTGCCGTAATTCATCTTTCCTCCGGGAGAACTTGACACAGAACTTGACTTGGACGTTTGCTGGTGGGCAAAGCAGCCAGCCCAGCAAGGGTGGGTAGGAAGTTGGAGGGCAGAGGGGAGGAAGGACTGTCTCCAACCCAGGCACCAGGAGGGGAAGGCTCGTTGCCCCCATACGTGGACGCCCAGGAGTTTTCTCTCCAGAAGGTTTCAGGCCTTGCAGCCCTTGGCCTTAAAGCCCCCTCCTAATACCCCTCCGGTGTCACTTCTCTCACCTTCCCGCCCCTCCTCATCCCTTTCTCCACCCGGCTCTCTACACACACAGATGTTGCCCGCCTCCTCCCACTTCCCTGTGGCTAGTTCCTTCCTCTCTCCTCCCTTCCCCCTCATCGTACCTTCTCCACCCACCCACCCCAAACCCATCTCCTCCCTGTTTATGGAAAAGTTTTTCTTCTCTCTCACTCTTTTTCCATATAATTCCTCTGCCCCTTTGTCCCAAACGGCTGGACCCAGAGCAAAGCCCAGATGCTGCTGGAGTGACGAGTGGCAAGGGGAGGTGGCAGCTGCCTGCACCCCAACTATTTGAGACTCAGACCCCCATGCCCCACGAGCCCTGCCTCCCTTCTGGCTGCAAAGTGACCTCCAGCGGCTGAAGCGCCCGCATTCCCAGCCCCTCTCCGACTACCTCCCCACAGTCATCTCTCACTGAGGCCCAGGTGCTCACCTCTGCTGTTTCATCCTTGACCTCCTATCCTTAGTTCTTGTGCCATCCAGTGGGCTCAGGGCTTGGAACCGGGGCAGGGCAAGGGGTTAAGGGCCCCCAACCCAGAGACTGGTACCTCGATTCATGTAACGACTGTTTTCTGGCTGCAGCTTTGCTCATGTGAGGGCTGGCGGGAAGGGTAAAAACAGGGAAGACAGACTTCGCCCATTTGGGAGGAATGAGGGCAATGTGACCAAGGAGACATCATTTAAATTGGGTCTTCAAGGACAGACAGGAGTTTAGCATGCAAAAAAGGAGGCAAAATCTCATGTACTGAGGGCAACACGAGGCACATCATATGTGTTTAACCCCACTTTACAGATTAGAAGACTAAGGTGCATGGGGTTCACCTGCCCACATTCGCCGAGCTGGCGAATGGCAGAGAAAGAGGATTCCAAACCTGTGCCCACTCTACCTCCTCAGCATTCTCAGACAAGCAGGGAGATGGACTGGTGTGCAAAGCACACGGGTGTGAGAAGGTATCACGTTTGGTGTGGCTGAAGTGTACGGCACCCAAAGGAGTGAGAAAGGAAGCAAAGGAAAGAGGCAGGAGCTGAGTCGCCAAGAGCCTCACATGCTAAACAGAGAATGTCTAGGGAATGAGGACTTGTTCCGTGAGTGAACGAGCGATGCTGGACTCAGAATCTCTGCGTGCGGTTGTGCAGGTTGCGCGGTGCAGAACCATGCAGAGAATGTGCTTGGAATTCATCCTGCCGGTCATGGAGAGATATCAAAGGCTTTTGGGCCAGGGGGTAGGCAACCACATTTGTGCTTTTGAAATATGACCGTGGGGCAGGAGGCAGGGCTGGGGAGAAGTGTGATGGGAAGAGGAAGCTGTGAGCACTTGCAATTCAGGCCAAGAAAGGGATGAGAGCCTAAGAAGAGGGGCTCTTATTCCAAGACAGGTGGGAACAGGAGCCCATCTGATCCGGGCCTGGGTCCTTGGCTCTCTCGGAACTTGGAAGGACTGTGTGGGAAAGAGCAGGACCAGAGACGCCCACTCCCCCTTGCATTAGTCTGCTCAGGCTGCCATAACAAAACCCCATAGACTGGGTGGTTTCAACAAGTTGGACCAGCAGATACTTCTTGCTCTCTTGCAGTTCCAGAGCCGGAAGCCAGCATGGTTGGGTTCTGGTGTGAGCTTCCTTCTTGGTTACAGATGGCCACCTTCTCACTGTTCACGTGGCATTTCCTGTGTGTGTCCTGGAGAGAGGGATCCATCACTTCTCAGAACACCGAGGCCCAGTTTTCTCAATTGCAATATCCCTACCCTATAAAATCAAGGGTATGGGCCCTGGCTGGATAGCTCAGTTGGTTAGAGCATCATCCTGATACACCAAGGTTGCAGGTTCAATCACCAGTCAGGGCACATACAAGAATCAACCAATGAATGCATAAATAAGGGGAATAGCACTTCAATGTTTCTCTCTCTCTGTCTCTCATCAATAAATAAAAATAAATAGATAAATGAAACAAAATTTTTAAAAATTAAGGTTACGGGAAGCCTAAAGACGCGGGACAGTACCTCCGTCAACCTTTTGCTGAGCACTTAACGTCTGTCTACGCCAAGCCCCACGGCCCTGGAACGGGAGCTCTGTGAGAAAAACGACTCGTCTGGCTCAGCACTGAGTCCCCAGCACCTAGAACAGTGCCTGGCGCACATCGGGCTGTGGTATTTGTTAGAAGCTTTGCCCTATGCTATCTCATTTAATCTTGATGGCAACACCACACAATCCCTATTTTTGAGCCTCGTTTGGTGGATCTGGAACTGTGGACTAGGTTATTCATTCCCCAGGTTCCAACCGTGAGTGCTGGAGTGAGACTCGAACCCAGGCAACCTGGACCCAAATCCGTGGTGATGATGATAACCAGGAAGACATTGGAGCCTATCAAACCAGAGGCCATCAAGTCCAGTCCCCTGCCTCCTCCTGGGACACCGGTACACCGGGATAGAGTTCTCTGCCCCGCCTTCCTCTGTCTCTGCCCAACCCCTCTTCTCCCATCAGGGATTAGGCCCCCCTACCCCACCCTGGTCCCCAGCCTCAGGCTGCTCAGGCTGGTGACGAAATCGCCCCCCCCTTTCCACCTGGAAGGTGGCATATCCTCCTTTGTCATCTTCTACCCAGAACCTTCCATCAGGACCTCCTTCCTTCCTCCCAAATGAAAGCCCTTATTACTTAGTTTCCCCTTTCTGGTGCCTGAGGAATCCCGCAGCATTGGGGTACCCAAACGCCCACCTTGGTCCCACAGGGAGATAGTACAAAAACACGTTGCCCTGAGTTCTAATCTGCTTCTACCATCGGCTTGTTTAAGCCTTCGGGCAAGCAAGGCACAGGCTCACTAGGCCTCAGTTTCCCATCTGTGTAATGGGTGAGCTGGAGAAGGTTTTGGAGGCTATTCTCAGCCCTGGTCTTCTTGGGAGTGACCTTTTCCAAGCCACCAGGCTAGAGCCATCCTCTCTCCCACCTTCCATCCCCCACCTCTACCCCCAACACACACACACACCCTCTCCAGCCAAGATACTGCCCTGCTTTCCCCAAAGCTTCTTGTGTGGCCTTTCCCCCCTCCTCCCTCCCACCCCAGAAATTCAGGATCTCCTTCCAGCCTCTACTTTTCCCCCACTCTGGGTCTTCCCTCTACTTCGGATTGTGCTGACCCTTCCTCCCTCTACCAGTGCCCGGAGTCCCCCACGGGCCACCATCTGCAAATAGCACAACTGGAAGCTGACCCTTCCCCAGTCTGCAGGGCCATCTCCCCTCATTAGAGTCCCATGAACGTCCCCTGCAGGGGTTTACCAGGTGACTTGCATTTTAAAGGCAACCTCCCTCACCCAAAAGAAAAATTTTCAAAACTTTTAAGGTCCGCTTACATATAAACCCTTCTGGGCCTGCTGCCTGGGACTTAGGACTCGCCCACCCCTGACCTCTTCTGGGGAAGGTTTTTTTTTAACTACAGGCCCGCCCTCATCACACAGGCCTGGGCCTGCCCAGGGCTCTTAGAAGTGGGGGTGGTCACGGGTCCTGGGAGCAGAGTTCAGGCCTGCCTGGCCTGACCCCTCAGGCTGAGATCAGGCCAGGGGTCACCAAGCAGTCACATGTCACTTTGAATGAGAAGCCTTGAGCTGAGGCTGAGAAATGAAGTTGGGAAACAGCTCAGGCAAAGGCAACTGGGCTTTTTTTTCTTATGCTTTTTTGGGGGGGTTAGGGGGACGCTATTGTCCGTGATGCTGGAAAATGGAATTTATTTCCTGAGCAGTCTGGTCCAGTTTCCCCTGGGTGGGCATGAGGCTGGGCTCCCCTCCCTGCTGCTCCACCTTAGAGGTTCTAGCTGGACTCAGACACTGGACCCTGAGCCCCGGCTCTGCCGAGCAGCACCCCACCCCCAGCACAGCCCTCCCTCGGGAAGCCCCCACTCCACCCCCCTGCCTGTCGGGGGAACTTTTTCAGGAGCCTCAGGTTTCCTTGCCCTTCTCACTCAGCAACCAGCTGCCTTGGCCTGTCCCCCGCCCACCCCAGCTCTGCGTGCGTGCCCCTGGGCTCCCCATCTCTGCCTCCAGACTCTCCAGGGCAAGCCGAGAGAGAGAGGTACAGCTGCAAAGCATTTGTGCTGGCCGCCAGGCTGGCGGGGGAGCCATCTGCAGCCAGGCAGCTGCCAGGCCTGAAATGACGGGAACCCTGGGCCTCAGCCTGGCTCCAGCCAGGCCCAGCCCTCCCACCCCAGCCCCCAGCGCAAGAACCTCTCTGCCTAGCAAGGCCAAGGAAGCCAGGGGTGAGGAGAATGACCTTGAGGCCACGACAGGAGACAGGGGTCAGGCACTGCGTCAGCCCCTACTTGGCAACCTGCATCAGAAATTTGCTGTGGGGCTGGGGAGGTCGTCCTGGGGTTGAGAACTGCCTGCCCAGCCTCAGTGAAAGACTCAGCTGATCACCACCCCCATGGTTAATAGAAGAGACCCCAGGCCGATAGCCTGGGGAGCAGGGAGAGGAGAAAGGACTCTCTTTCCCAGGCTCCCGTGAACAACACCCCCACCTCCACCCTCTCCCTTCTTGGGGAAGGACACTGAGTGAGTGGACTGCTGGGACAGTCCTCTGACCATGGCAGGCCCATCTGGTTCCAATCAGGGGAGCAGGTTCCCAGATGGTGGAGGGCGCGTGGGGGAGGGAGGCCACAGCCTCACTGTGCACCCCCGCAGCCCTCCCCAGAATGCAGCCCCTGTCCCATCGGGTCACCTTTCACCTCCCAGATGGACCTCACGCACAGCCACCAGAAGGCTAGGTGAAGCAAGGAAACCTGAGGGGCACAGGCCTGCCTTCCCTTACCCAATGATCTGTCACCATGTAAGAATTTTTTAGTTTATTTGAGCCAAGCTGACTGACGACAATTGCCGGGAAGCAAAACCTCAACGGATTGAGAAACTGCTCCGAGGCAGGGTTGCACCTTATTTTATACATTACAATCAAAGGAGGAGGCAGAGGGAGTCGCGTGGAATCCACTGGCAATAGATTAGGGAGAGGGGAGAAAGCAAGGGAGGAGGACCCCCCGGGCGCAGGACAGGTAACGGTCAACAGTGAGTGCGGGAAAAATGACAGTGGAGGGGGCTTGTGGTCTCTGTTCCCATGTGGAGGTTGTGCTTTGAGGAAAAAGGGAAATTACTTTGATATTCCGAAGAGATGTTATTGGTATGTTAACCCAGATGCAAAAAAAAAAGAGATTACTGACAGTTTCAGTCACGATGAAGACTGACCTTTACAAGGGAAAAATACGGGCCCAGCACCAGACCGCCTGCTGCGACCTGCTTTTAGTTAGAAAGTTTTCCTCTCAGACCCACCCCTGCGGTTACTCTGGGTCTCTGAATGTGTCAGGCCACCACCGCACGGGCCTCCTCTGAGCTCCTCAGGTTTGGTATGTGGCCGCTTTTTTGGTCCACGGGTCTAAGCCCACACCCCAGACCTCTGCCCATAGTTAGGTGGTCAGACCACACGGGAGGGACGGGACGTAGAGGGAAAGGAGGAGCGTGGAGAGGAGAGATGGTGGCCAACAGAGGCAGAGCCGGCAAAGGTACTAGAAACCACCAGGCCCCGGCGGGACCTTGTTATAAATGGGGAACCAGCGGTCCTCAGAAGGACATCGAGTAACGCCACTTACTGACCTCGACCCAAGCCCTGCCCACGCCTTCTGCCCACTGGTCTTCACAGGCTCTAGGGATTTCCATCCCCACTTGACAGCTGGGCAAACCGAGGCTCCAGAGGAGTGGGGTCTAACCTGCCCAACCTCCCCCAGCTGGTAAGCGACAGGTGTGTGTGACTCCTGAGTCTGGGCACCAGGCTGCCATCTAGGAGGTCAAGGCGGCCTCAGCAGCCCACGCCCCGGGGCCACTGCTCTGCCTTCCCCACCCGTCTCGGCCGTGGACCCGGTGGGAACCCAGTTCTGGAGAAACGCACCCTTCCCAGCCAGGCCCCGCTCTGGGTCCCGAACCTTCACCCTCCCAACTCCGACCTTTGTCTTCAGTCCCAGGGTAAAAGGATGCAAAGCTGGAGGAGGAAAAAAGGGCCCCCAGGTCATGGCTTAGTGCCAGAGTTCTCACCCTGGCTCGGGGTGAACTTGGCCTCAGAGCCTCAACTTCCCCAATCGATAAAATGGAGCAGGGCATCTAAAAGTGGTTGGACAGCGGCTCTGTCGTTACCCAGCCCCCATTCTTATCCCAAACAAACGCAGAGACTTCCCTTTGGCTTGGGAGGTCTCTATGAAGAAGGTTCTGACCCCAACTTCGGAATTCAAAGCTGGCAAGGGGGCCAGGAGAAGAGGGGACCTAGCCAGCTGTAGAAGCTGCTAATGGCCACCCCCGCCTAGGAGATACACTGCCGCCTGCACTGAAAGCAATTTGTCATGCCCTGGATTAAGTGATTCCAAAAAGAGTTTAATTTCAGTTTAATGGCTCTGTTTTTTGTGTGTAATTAAATACCATCGCATGGCGAAAACATGTTGTTTGCACTTTCGAGAGTGTGCAAGGGCCAGGGAAGCCAGTCCCACCCAGGTTTCTAGTCCCAGGCTCCAGCAGCCCCTCCCCTGGTCTGGCTGGAAGGGTCTGGGTCGTGGGGAAGGACACCGGAGAGCTGGGGAAAATAGGGGGGTGCTGAGCGGAGGGGTGCTCCTCGTGGCGCCTGCTCGCTCGTAGAGTGTGTTTCTAATTATGTACATCACCCTCCTTCCACTCCCTTGACCCCGACCCTCCCCAACCCTGGGGCCTCAGACGTAGAAGGGACAGGCCAGTCTGACAGTGAGGGTCTAATTCAACACTTGGCTGTCTGGAGTGGAGTCTGCTCCCCTCTGGGTGTGCCCAAAGGTACCCCACTGTCTCTCCTCCACTTACTGTTCCTCCTCCCCCTTGACTCTCCCCGGACTCATAACCTGGCCCTTTTCCTCCTCTCTTCCCCGTGACCACCCGACATTCCCGCTGCCAGCCGGCCTCCCAGCCCCATCCAACCACTTCATCTTGCCTTTCTTTGGGTCAGAGGTGACATTGCCACAGGAGTCTAGAATGCAGGGGGCATTTCTCTGGCTGGGAATGTTTCAGGGTCACTTACCACAGAGCTACATTCCTCCCCCGCCCCCCGGAGGAGGGTGTGGGGCCGGCAGGCACCCCAAGTCCTGCATGCTTCATAACATTCCTGGAGCAACTTGGGGGAATCGGGCCCAGAGGGCAGAGAGGTTGGAACGAGCAGCCTTTTCCTGGAAGGAGCTGAAGGGATGGCAGTGACTGGAACCTCGGGGCCCTGGGAGGAGGAGGGGCCAGGAGGCTGGGCCAGCGCTCCAGAGCCTCCCCCACCTGAATCCAATAGCAGCCTCAGTCCAAGTCTCCACTTCTTTCTCCCTACTTTCCCCCGATGTTCTTGCCAATGGAAAACCCAGCCCCCAACCCTCCGCAGACATCAGGGCTTGATCTCCACTAATGAGCTGGGAAATGGAAACCAAATGCCTGATGTGGATCAGCACGAATGGGCGAGGAGATGCTGGCAGGCTGCCCCCCGCCCCCCTGCTCCAAGCCACAGTAGGGGGGATGACATTTTGGGGGGGAGGCAGGGCACAGCACTCAGGGCTCTGGTTTTAAATTCATCCAGGGATGATGGCCCCAGGTCCTTGCCACCTCCTTGTACCTCTGCCAGGGGGTGCTGGTGGCCCCGTGGCAATGGCAGTGACCTTCTCAAGGGTATTTGGAGGCTGAGGTGGGTGGGCCCAGGTATAACCTAGGCCAGCAAGACTTCTCTGGAGCCCAGTGCTCTGCATGGTGATACTGCCCGAGAGGGCTCACTTTGCCCAGTGATGGTTCCCTTTGTCCACATGGACACCGAGCTGCTTTTACTTCCTTCTGTTTTGACCCCTGGGTCCTGGCCTCCAGATCATGAGGGCAAGCACCAGGCTTCTGCGGGATATGAAACTGCTTCCCTCCAAGTGCACATTCTCTGTTCCCTGATGCTACGCAGCCCCCCCACAAACCCTGCAGGGGACACCTAATGAGTGAGGGTCACTCATTCACAGCAGGGAGGCAAGTACATACTCTGAATCGTTCCCTCCCTCCTCGCCTCACACATATTCACAGTCAAGTTCATACAGACACACCACACAAACACATCCATCTACACACACCCAGACCAGGGACACGTGTCCTGTAAAAGCCCACACTCCCACACTTAAGGTATCGCTTTGCTATATTCACACACGTGTGCACGCACACACATGCACCATAAATATACATGTGTCACAAAGGCACGTCCCAGGCCATATGTGCGACTACTTCCTAAGCAGACCCTGCTTTTTCTAGAGGCCTGTGAGAGGAAGGGACCTCCTGTTACCCGTTGCTGAGGGCGCAAGGCTGGGGCATTTAAAGAGATGCTTTTGGGGTCTAAAGAGATCCTTTTCCTGCATTTGGCTTAGGGACCTCAAATGTAACCAGCAGCCCACACCCAGCCTCCTTCCCCAACAAGCCTTGGCCCTGGCCCCAGAAGTAGGGGGCTCTCTGAAGTGTGGTGGGGGGCCTGAGAGAGCAACGCCTGGGGTCACTTTATTCTTCATCTCCGGTTGCTGGCAGTGGATCCACGTGCCTCGTGCCTCGGGGAGACTAGGTGGTTGAGCTAGAGGGAGCGCAGACTGTGGCCCCAGGCTCAACGGGCAGACAGCGCAGGTGCCAGCACCTCAGAGGCCAGTGAAATGGAGAGGCCTGGGAGGGCCTCTGGAGCTGGGGCGGGGCTGGGAATCCAGGAGCCTGCCCCAGGGGGCAGCAGCTGTCTCCAGGCTGCTCTCGACCTCCCAGACAGAGACCCCCCACCCAAGAAATGAGTGCCTGGCACAGAGGTAGGGGAGGGGAGGGACATTGGGAAGCGACCAGGAATCCAACTGTACCACATGGGCACAATTATGGGGCTGCCACCAAAAGCCCACAGCCTGGTGTGCCCAGGGCAGCAGTATCAGAGATGCCCCCACTCTCCAGCCCTCAGAATCCAATCTCAGCACAACCCCCAACCAGGAATGCAGGCAGGCAGCGCTGTGGAATGTGGTGGAACGTCTACCCCCTTTCCTGGGCTTCAGGGCAGTGCCTCCCCCTCACCACCGCTAAATTAATAAATGAAATCCAGATGCAAACCCGATCTGCCTCATGCCCCAGGAAATGTCCCAGGTCCGCACACCAGCTGATCCCAGAAATAGCTGTGGCCAGCAGGGCTGTCCTGGCTCCCTCCTTCTGGAAGTCATCTCCACACCCGCAGCCTGGACACAGACAGCGCAGACTTCGGGGACAGGGAGACCCCTTAGGAGGAGGCCGCAGGGAGAGGAGGGGGCACTGACTGACTCTCAGGAGTCCTTCTACCGTGCAGGAGAGGCCGCCCCACCCCTAGTGCGTCCCCGCCTCTTATTGTAAATAAATCAATGAAACATAATTGTCTAGCATTTTTTATTTTGTTTTGTTCTGTTTTGTTAAAAAAAAAAAGAAAAAGAAAAAAGAAAGACAAGACATTCTGGCCAACTGGTAGGTCCTTAAGTCTCCTTCCATCCAGCCCAGCCAGAAAATGCCCAGGAGGCGGTGTGAAGGGGAAGGAGGTGCGGGGAGGGGGGGGGTGTTGGTGTGGAGCCGGAGGCAGAGCCACACAGGCTGTGAGCCACCCAAGGACAGAGACATCCTGGTGACTTTATCCTGGTGACTTCTGACCCCAAGTGGAAGGAAGGGGGGCCCCAGGCAAGCCCCATCCCGACCCCGAGGGGCTGCTCTTTCTCTCCATCAGGCACATGCAGTCCCATCACACACTCTTCCCTCTCCCCAGGCGCTGGCCACACCGCGCAGCCCCCTGTCCTGCAGGCCTTCCTCTGACCCTCTCTTCCTTGCTGCACAAGCAGGGACTCAGCTACCAGGCAATAAAGCAGATGGCACCGGACCCAAGAGTAGGCGTGTCTCCGCAGGAAGAGAAGAGGAGCCTGGCGGCCCTCGGCTTTGGCAGGGGGTCTGGTCTCCTGACCACGGAGCCACCCGCCGTCCCACACCTTCACTACCGCCTCCACTCCATGCCTACATTGAGGGGAGGGATGAAAGTCACGGTACGTTTGTCTACTCTCCTCTGATGACAGGAACGGGACTTCTCCCACAGACCTGTGCTCACTATACAGCACACCGCCCCTCATGTCCAAGTCAGAGGAAGTCAGGATAAGAGCCCCCAGGGCTGAAAACCAGAGCTGGCATATGATATGTAGTCAACAATACATGTTTTTAGATGGCTGAATGAATGAATGAATGAATGAATCCAGGATCAATGTGGAACGACACCAGGGCTCCCCATTGCCACTCTCAGACCTCTCAGGCTGTCTAAGCCCAAAGGGGACACCCTAGGCTCTGGCTCACCCCAAGGGCACACCCATGCTCATAAACACACACACACACACACACAACACACACACCCTGATGGAAACTTCTGGGCCAGCGGCAGAGCCAGGACTTGGGCCCAGGCTCCCCGTCAGCTCTGCAGCCTCCAGGGGAAGGGGCAGCAGGGGGTGCAGAGCCCCCTGCCTACTGGTAGGGCTCACTCATGGAAGCTGTCAGCCAACTGGTGGCAGTCCAGCTCCCCATTGGGCTCCAGGTCCCCTGAAAGCCTCACTCCTGTCTTCCGGTCCACGCACCAGCACTTGCCGCGCTGCCCATCCAGGGCCGGGTGGCACTGTCAAGACGAGGGCGTGAGAGGTCAGTTACCAGGCAGCCGGCCCCAGCCCCAGCCCAGCCCCCAGTCTGACCATTGCTCCAAACAGCCTCTTAGGGCAGAGACTCTTCGATGAGCACAAATCCCCCGAGCTCACTGCAGAAGAGAGGGAACTTGGCCAGGAAGGAAAGGCCCCGAGAGCTTTAAAAGGCGGGGCCCTGAGAGAGCGCTACAGCCTCTACCTGGAGGGGAGGCTGGACTTGAAAGGCTAAGGTGCAGGTTGGAGAGGTTTTGAGTGTGTTCTCAATGCATCGGGGCTTTTTTAAGAATGAAACTATGGTTCATAGCAGAATGCAAGTTGCAGTTAAGGTTACGAAGTATAGTTGATTGGGAATTAAAACTAAAACTTGAGTCGGGTGAGGCTTACCCAGATCAGAAATAGAACTGGGAGAAAGACAGAGGTCAAAGTCAGAACAACTAAAGCAGACGGGCCCAAGTGTGGGTCAGGATTCGACTGGGGGAGGAGGATAGGCAGGGGCAAAGGTGTGTTCCAGAGCCAGGATTAGAGCTGGAGTGAGTTCATCTCAAGGGTCTGAACTGCTGTGGGGATCAGGGGTCAAGTGTCAGAACCTCCAGTAGGAAAAAAACAGGGAAGAAAACCCATAGAACACAAAGGGTTTTCAACACAAAGAGTGAACCCTAATGTAAACTGTGGACCTTAGTTAACAATAATGTATCTCAGTATTAGTTCCTTGATTGTAACAAATGTACTGCACGAACCCAAGATGTTAACAGGGAACACTGGAGGGTCAGGGAGTAGATGTGAACTCCACACTTCCTGCTCAATTTCCTGTAAACCTGAAACGTCTCTAACAAAGAATATAATTTGTTTAGGGAAAAGTATTTTAAAAACTGGGACAAAAAGAAAAACAAAATTGATGCTGGGATAGAGGTGGGAGAAAGGGTTGGCACTGGTTTCGGGGGCCCTCGCTGCCCCCTAGCTCACTGCACACCACTCGCAACATCCTCACGCCATCCCGGGATGTGCCGACTCAGGCGCAGCCTCCCTCCTGCTAGCCAGGCCTCCGCTGCCACGCCACTTTGTGGGTCTGCCTGTCGAGGGTGAGGTCCGAGAACTGGGGTGTCTATGCCCGCAAGGAGCTGGAGAAGGAGACCCAGGCCAGCGCTCCCCAGGGAACACTCAACACGAGGCACCCCAGGGCCCTGCCTAGACACGCCATCCTTCCGTGTGGGGCCGGTTCAGACAGGCCAGCCTTCTCGAACCTCCCAGCTTTCCAGGGGCTCGTCAGAGGAAACCACGTTCCAAGGGTGGGAGGGTGCACAAAGGTTTCTACGTTCCTGTCTTCTCTCCTGCCCACTCCTTCCTCTGCTTCCAGCCAAAGCCCCCAACTCCAGCTGTCAGGGCTGGCGTCACCTCCATCCTGGCTGCACCCCAGGAGGCTTGGCTGCTCAGCTTGGGTAAGGGGCAGGCTGTTTCCCCCCGACCCCTCATGACTTAGTGCCTCTGTTTCCGAGTGAGACAGAGGAGAACCACTCATAGAAGGGGCAGGGTGAGGAAGCAGAGGTGGGCGGGGATATGAGGTGAACCTCAGATGCTGAAACAAGAGGTAATGAAAATGATCTGGATGGGGAGGCAGGACAGTTGGCCTGCCGTGAACTCGTTCTGTGATTTGGAGCCTCCGCCTTCTCATTTCCACAATGAGTGAGGTGGGCAAAATGAGCTGAGGTCCAAAGGCTGGGGGGAAGGTCTGGGGAAGGTCCCGGGGTTGGGCACGGCTGGGGAGCCTCCCCTTTCCCGAGACCTCGATCCTGGCTGAGCCCGTGGAGCCCCCGGAGCCGAGGCAGGGGCTGTGCAGGAGGGAGTCAGGGAGACAGAGGCCCACCTGTTTGGGGTGGAAGTTGCCGTTGCGGTCGCAGTTGGGGATGGGGATGATGTAGAGGTCCTCGTGGGTGCGGCTCTGTGAGGCGGCCAGCCGCTCCAGGGCCCGGTGCAGCTCGCTCTGGCAGGAGCCCTGGGGCTGAAGGAGAGGGAGGGCGAAACTCTCAGCAGGAGAGAAGAGGGGCAGGAGAACCAGGGCTGGGGGCCGCCTCAGGACCAAAGGCCTAAAGGAGGGTCCGGGCCCAGAGGCTGGGCAGTGAGGTGAAGGGCATGGCTTGGGCTCCAGGGACAGTGGCGGGAACAGCAAAGGACGCTGAAGACATGACCTTGAGCCAAAGAACTTACAGAAAGCAGAGGTGTGAAGGGAGGGCCCCCGTGGGAAAGGAGCTGTGGAAACCGACGGGGAAGGACTCCTGAGCAGGAGGTGGGAGTGAAATCCTACAACCAACGACATGCAAGACTGAGGCCCAGGGCCATCAGAACCCCCCCATCGGAAAGGACATTTGTCAGACCCTGGGGCAGGGTCCCAAGGCCCCGGAGATGGCCAGCATTAACTCTTCAGAGACTGAGAATGTCTGGGTTGCAGAATCTAAGAGAAGGGCCAGGAAACATCAGGAGGCTTGGGGCAACCGCGGTTCACCAACCAGTGCAGGACCATTTCAGTGCTGAGCCACTGCCTCAGCTGTACCAGCACAGAGGATGACTGAGCAGGAATGGAATTTTAAGGACAGGAATGAGGACTGTCTGGGTCCTGGACGTACACCTGGTGTACCTAGTACACCACCGTAGGCATCCAAAGAACGTTTACTGTGTAAACACAGTCCTGGTGGTGGCGGTGATGTGTGCCTGTGAACATGTGCATTTGAAGTCAGAGGTCCTCACCATAGGCCGGGCTTCCTCCCGGGGCATCCCCATGACCTTCATCTTGCCCCCATTGTTGCTCCGGTCTCGAATTTTGGCAAAGTGCTTCTGCAGGCACCTGCGGTCATGGGCACCGCAGGGGCTGAAGCTGTTGTTGGGGTGGTCGTCCTCATCCTTGTCTGCAGTCAGGACAAAATGAGGAGACGTCAGCCACCGAGAAAGGGCAGGGCAGCACCCCAACCCAGCCTCCCCTCTTCCTTCCTGGGGATTCTCCAGCCTGGCACTGGGGCAGAGAGGGGGGGTGAGGGAGGGGCTGGGGATGGGAACCAGTGAATGCAGCACCCTGTCTCCTTCCCACACCCCTGGGTCTCCTCAGGAGAATATTACATTTCTCGTGAATGTCCTTGACTCGTCCCTCATCCCACCCAAGCCAGCCCTCAGATGAGTCACCAGCTACAGCTGCCCAGACAGCAGGACGGTCCCCTGGTCCCTGCAGGGAGGTCTGAGGCAGGCAGGGGGGCCCCTACTGAGTTTTGTCTCCCTCCATTCAGCTCCTCCTACCATCCCCTCTCCGTCCGCTCTCCCTTCCTGTCTCCTTTCCTGCTCTTTTCAGCATCTGGCCGAGCTGGCCAGGGGATCCTCGGGGCTGTTAGCTCTGCTCACCCTCTTCCAAATGGCCAGAATCAAAGTTTCCATGAGCGATGAGAAATCTGACCCACCAGACTCTCCCCATTGGCTGGACAGGAGAAAAGTGGGAGTGGGGGTGTATGCCTGCGTGTGAAAGTGTGGCGTGTCTGTATACACTTGTGCAATGCTCTCTGTGGCCCCAGAACCAAGAGAATACCTTCCACATTCCTTTAGTCCCCTGCCCTTAGACTTCTGACCCCACCCAAAGCCCACATCTGTTGCCCAGGGCACTGGCGATCTGGAGATGGGGTTGGCAAGGCTGGACCTGCGCCCCCTCCCTGGGATCTCCCCATGACTCTGTCTGAATTCAAGAAAAACCCGACTGTAACTGCTGCTTCTCTCTTCGGGCAGCCAAAACCGAACACAGGGCTGAGCTGGGAAAAGAGGCTGCAGGGCCCGTCTGCAGATCAGCACCACCTCCACCGCGCTCGGCCTGGCAGTGCACTGCGGGCCGGGTGCAAAGCCCCTGCCAGCATTCCAGATGTTGGCAGCCAGTCAGAAGGTCACATCTGGTTTGCGTCAGGATTTTTTTTTTTTCCTGAGGAGTTAGCAGGTTCCTCCAAGCATGGCAGCGGTCCCGGAGCTGCCTCTGGGTCAAATGGTATTTTTCTGCCCAGCCTAAGTGAGGTTGGGGTGGGGGCGGGGACGGTTAGTTCTCTTTTTCTTCTCCTAGTCCTGGGGGTGTGAGGAGCAGCATATGAATAAAGGAAAACCAGGCAAGGAAGAATCAAGACCCTCAGAAAGTCTATGTCAAGATTTCACACCAAAGGTTATTTATAAAATTGAGTCACCAAGGATGGGAAGAAGCTTTGTCACGAGTGAAGGGCTGGCTTAAAGAGAAGAATCCAAGGGAAGGAATAAATGGAGCTGAGAAATATACCCCATCCTTTGGCATCTCTAACATTCCAAGGAGGGCAGCCCAGAAGAGACTCCTGACTCAGGGTTGACATCAAGTTCCTGAAGGTCAACCAAGGAGAACACAGTAGGGTGAGACCTCCCAGCTGACAGGAACGCCAAAGAAGGGGAGGATTATTCCAGAGGCGCAGGACTGTGCCATGGGGGCCGCAGAAGACCAGCCCTGAGCCCTCGGCCAGAAACCAGAGAAAAGACCTCGGGTCCAGGCTCTTTCCTGAAGGCCCTCCTGAGGAGCCCTTCTGGCCAAAAGGGCCTGGACTGGCCAGGGACCACCCTTCCACGTCCACCTCGCACACAGCCACGAGACTTGCGGATGGGGTCCCCGTGTTTCAGGGGTGTGGGCTGGAGCTGGGAAATGAAGAGAAAAAGGACATGAAAGACCAAAAAGAACTGGAGCCGGGCCTTGGGACGGCAGGGGCTGGGCTGAGATGGAAACAAAGACTCCACCTCTCGCCCTGGGAAAGGCTGATGAGGTTACAGGGACGCCTGTGGTGTCATTTTTCTTGCGCCAACTCGAGGCGCGCTCTTCACGCCTGGAAGGGCTTTGTGGTCTTTGCTCTGAGCACGCTTTCCTTCTGTGACCACGAAGGCAGGTGCTCCTCTGCGATGACACTGACTCCTCTTGGTAAGTGGACACAATGTTCTTAGGTTCGAGAAATGAGGAGGAGGAGCTTCCCAGTGAACGGGGCTGCCCCGGGAGGCAGAGAGCCCCCGCAGCCTGGCGGTGTGGGGCGTCCCAGGGATTGAGGCCTCAAGAGGGAGAGAGACCTGCAGTAAAAGTCCAGTGCAAACAGGCTTTTCCGATGTTGAATTTCTATGAGTAGAAGTCCACAAATAACTCCTGCTCGAAGGATTATTAATATTTGAAAGTTTATCCCTTCGTTGAAGAGGTACCATTAAGAATGGCCATTAGGTCCACTCCCTGAAACCTGGGGCTGCGTGGAGCCTGGAAACGTCTTTACGTTCTTGTGTTGGTAGGGCCCCAGGACACCCAGAGGAGGGCGTCGGGGGAAGATAGGCAGGCAGCACGGCTGGTCTCCCCTTCTTGGTTCCCCCACCGCCCAGCTTGTGTGTACGATTAGAGAAGAACACACCACAACAGGGAGAGGAGCTCCTTACTAACTCTATCGTGGACGCAGGCACACAGAATGTATCCATACCTGCCCACTCAGACACAGAGGGGCTGGGACTCAAGAACCATGAACATACACGAACAGTCACGTGTCCAGACCACACTAGCCCATGCGGGCACGCCCACCCGCTCTCAGGCGCTCTGACCCCGCCCTGGGCAGAGACACAGACTTGGGGCAGGGTGCACTGACTGGACCCTAGCTTGTTGACTTGCCGTTTAATCTGTAACTTTTCCTTGCCCGGCCTTGCTGACCAGCACGCTGAGGATTCAACCCGGGATCACCCTTGGCACTGGGTTTGGGAGGGTGACGGTCACAGCCTTTATGTCTCTGAAAAACCTGCTAAATACTCGCTACGTCCATGCTGACACAGAACTCCAGCCCCCCGGTGCTGCTCACAGAGGTGGTGCCCTCTGGGAAGCCCCAGTCCTGGTGGGGTCCCCTCTGAGCAGGAGCTGGAGTCGGACCTGGCCCCCAAAAGGTCTGACCTCCTGAATTCCAAAGGGCTGGTTTGGGACGCAGGGCTTCCAAGGTAGGCTAGGTCATCTCCTCCAGCCCCAGGCCAATGACGTAGGGACACACTGGAAACCTTGGTCTGTGTTCCAGTAACGACAAGGAAAGGCACCCAGAGAGAGAAGAGGCTTCACGGCTTTGGCACTACTGGCTGCAAAGTTCATGGTCCAAGCTAGAGGATTTCCTCTTTCTTGCTGCCTGATTTCATCCCCATGATTTCTCCTCAACTCCAGCCCCTACCCGACTCAAGACACTCAGGGTGAGGCTGTGAGGTGGGTGGGGCTCAGCCGTAACCTGGTGAGTCACCCACCTGCCCTGGAAGAAGGGCCTTTTCCTTCTTCCCCTGGACTCTGGCTGAAGCCAGGACCACCATGTTGGGTACCGGGCCTTTTCTTTAAGTTCTGGTTCAAGGATGTCCCCCTCACTATTGTGACATACTACTGGCCTCAGGAGTCAGAGAGAAAGACAGCTAGCTGGCCTGTCCTTCCCATGTTTACAGCAGGAAAAGGCACCAAAATCTACCCTACCCCTCTCAACTCCTCTGAATGTCCCCCAGCTCTGTGCACTTGCCCTACTGTCCCCCAAAGTCCCGGTGTCAGATGAGGATTTAAGCTTCAAGTTAAAACGATCCAGCTTCCTCTTCATCACCATCCTCATCATCGCTCCAATTTATCGTGCTCTTACTCCGTGCCAGACCCCACCTCTGGGAGGCACCTCCTGTCGTAGGCCAGGTGGAGTGGGAGAAGGAGAGACTTGTCTCTGTAGCGCCTATGACTTTAAATGGAAAGACTCCTGATACTGGAGGCACCAATAATTCTGGCTTTGCCAATACTACAGAAAATATGTTAAGCAGCTATGCTCCTCCTCCCCCTCCCCCTACCCCCAAGGCACAGAATTTCTGGGAAGGCCCTGTTCCCATGACATGACTGGATTCCCAGTACTGAAGTAGGGGGCACAGTATTTGCTGTGTTAACTAAAGATTAACCCGGCATGCCTGTTCCCTAACCCTGTCCCAGAGGGACCCAGAGCACACTTTAGGAACTCCCCAGTCCAAATGCTGGTGCCACCGTCCACTCCCCCGAGTTCCGTGAATCAAGAGTCAATACACTTATGCAGAACTGTGGACTTCTGAAGTACAGGTCCCGTCCCACCCCCACTTCTGGTGACCTGAGCGGTGTTAGTCCACCGCTTTCCCTGGCTCAGAAAGCTGGAACAGGAGGGTGGGGGAGCCTGGAGGTGGAAGGAGGAGACCTGCCCCTGATGCAAATAGTAGGCAGCTGGACCACAGCAGTTCAGGGGAGGGGCTATGCCAAGTGGCTGCCCTCCTCTGTCACCTGCTGAAGCTCAGCCTAAGAGGAAAAGGTGGAAAGAAGTAGCTTAGGTCCCCAATCCTTGGGACATAGGAGGGACAGTGGTCTATTGACAGTGAGAGGCTAAAGAGAATCATGGGGATAGGGGCCAAGCTCTGGACACCTCGGCTCATTAGAAACCTTGCAGGGCTGCTGCACAACTCTAGGGGGCGCCTTTCACCTGGTGCAGTGTGACCCACACTGCAGCAGGGGGTACTTCTGTGACAACTGGGAGTTGAGAGGTCAGGGACACAGAAGGAACCTAGTTTTCCCAGGGTCCTCCAAACTTAGCCTTTCCCTCTCCAAATAGTGCACGCGCTGCATGGGTGGGGGGCAGGCAAGGAAGAAAGGCACTAGAGACCAGGGCCCTGGGATCCAAAGGGGACCTAAAGCCACCTTTTGAGGCTGGTTTGCATGGTATCCACAGTATAATCACAAACTTTTCATGTCCCCTACCTCGAAGCTCCTAGGGACACGGATTTTTCTCTACTACAGGATGGGGTGTTCCTACCCGGCCAAGGAAACAATGAGTGCCCAACACCCTCTGAGGGCTCTTCTGCCCGTGTTCGAGTCGGTGAGGGAGGAAGAAGCTACCAGCCATACTAATCTGGTGTCAGATACCTGCTGGCCAGTGGAGGAGGGAGAATGCAAAGAGAAGGTGGTCCCGTTATACACAGGGAGCCCAAGGGTTCAGCTCTCCTCCCAGTCTGGTCTGGTACCAGGACCCCTCCTCTCCCACTGTCTGGCATCTCTGCCCCCTGGATCACCCACCTAATCCCTGAGGACCGCCCCCCTTCCCAGATGTGCTGGGTGCCAGGCTGGCATTTCTCCTAGAATGTTTTCTGCTGACCCATCTCTCATTGCCCAGGGGCAGGAAGGACAGAGAGAGGCCTGGAGCCCAGACCCCTGGGGTCCACCTCCTTCCTGTTTTCCCTGCATCCTGCTCTCCTCCAGCTAACAAGCTGCAGAGGATTGAGGAAGTGGAGCTGGTCTGGGACCCGGGGCAGGAAGCTTGGGGCCAGAGTCCCAGCATCCGGACTGCAACAATGGAAGCTTCAAGCACCAGGAAAAGAAAGAGGCAGGCAGGCAGGCACAGGGCGAGGGCAAAACAGAGTCCGAGAGGGAACAAGAAACAGAAGCAGACACACAGAGAGGCAGGCAAAGAGGGAGATTCCAAAAGTAACAGAAAGACGGGAACAAAGACAGAGAGAGCAACAGTGAAACACAGGGAGAAAGAGCGACAGAAGGAGACCGCAAAGGGAGTGAGAGAAGCAGGGCAATGGAAACAGAAAAAGGGAACGGGCTAGAGGAAGAGAAAGTAACCAATAATTGGCAGAAGGTACGGAGGAAAGGGGAACTCAGGGATGCTGTTAGTGAAACTGGGGGTTGAAAGACACAGCAGGAAAGAACAAAGAAAAAGAGAAAGAAGGAAAGAGACTGAGAAAGATGAGAAGGAGCCACTGAGAGGCTCACTGCGAAATGGAAAGAGAGAAAAAAGCGCAGGGCAAAGGGCTTTCTGAGCCTGCCTCCCTGTCTCTCCTCTACTCCCCAACCCACCCCGGTAAGGTTTCTGCAGCCCCGGGCTGGCAGCCCAGACTTCTTTCTGCCACCTCAAATGGCACCTGCCGAGAGAAAGAAAAAAGCAGGATGCCAGTGTTCCAGGGCAGGAGGATGTGCCCGGACCTGGCAGGGAGGCCCCTGTCTTCCCAGTACCTCTCAAACAGCTAGGTGAGCTGGCCTGGGGCTGCGGGAAGGGCAACTCCCATGCCCCTCACCACCAGAGCCCCTCTAATCTGCGCGTCCCACGCCACCCGCCTCAGTGTCCAAAGTCTAAACTCTGGCTTCTTGGACCACTGGCATTTCACCTGTAGGTCCGTGGATCGGGAACAGAAAGCCCACCCCCACCCTATCCCCATCCCCCAGTTCTCTGGCTCACTTGCAGACTGTGGGCTGGGCCAGGTCACTTAAGTTTCCACTCTTGCACCAGCAGCCAAGGCTACTCTTCCCCAGAAGGCATCCTTCGAAGGTTCGGTACGGAGGGAGGGGAAAAAGTCCTCCTCGATGGTGGCAACAGGCTGTTAGGGACTCCATGGCAGTTTCCGTAGCTGAGCCTGCGCCGTGCCAGTAGAGCCCTGCCACGTACCTGCCTTCTCCTACACTCACAGGGGGTTTTCAAGGTCCTTCCAGGCCAGCCCGATTGGGGAAGGGGTTTCTGGGAGAGGCGCACACCAGGGAGGGCGTGCAAGGGCAGAGGCACCTTACCAGAGGGCTGCAGGCTTTCCTGGATGGCCTCGATCTCCGCCAGCTCCATGCACACGCCCTGTCCGTGCATCAGCGTGTGCAGGGGCTTCTCCACCCCTGGGGGCGGGTAGCAGCGCAGGCCGGAGCCGCAGCGGGGGGTGTACACCCCGCAAGGCATCCCCTTGCCCAGGGCGCAAGTGGCGCAACAGCCGCAGCCGGGCTCGCGCACCAGCTCCTCGCAGCCCACGGGGGGGCGGCAGCGCGCCAGCTTCTCCTCGGAGCAGGTCGGGCAGTGGATGGCTTCGTCTCCCAGGCTCGGCCCGGGCCCGGAGGCCAGCAGCAGGGCGGCCACGAGGCAGAGAGGCAGCATGGTCGGGCGCAGACGGAGCGCTGGCACAGGGTACGGGCGGGGAGCGCGGGCACGCGGACTGGCAGCAGGGGGCACACGGATGCTGCGTCCGGCGCGCCTGAAGGACCCGACCGGGAGAGCGAGGGGAGACGGGGCGGCCCCGCTGGCGTACGGAGACGCGTCCGGGGAAGTTAGCAAGCGGGCTGGAGGGGAGCGAGCCTAGCCACCGAGGCGCTGCGCCGCATCCTCGGCCCGGCCCGAGCAACGGGCAGCAAGGGGAGAAGGGGGCTGAGTGGCTGCCCCGGACTGGTTCCTTCGGTCTTTATACTGGCCCCTGGCCACACCCCCAGCGCCTTCCTAGAGGTGGGGAACCGGGTAGGGTGGGGGAGGGCGAGGGGGAGCGGGAGACGCGGCCGTTAGGGGGAGGGGGCTCTGTCCGGAGTCGCCGCCGCCGCTACAACATCTGAAAGTCCTTTTCTGCCCGAGAGGGCAGAAAAGGCGCAGTTTGGAAGCCCTGATAGGCGCCGAGAGCGCTTCTGAACCGGATCCCGGGAGGGGAAAGAAGGGGATGGGGAAGCAACGAGGCTCCCCCTTGGCCTCCTCCCCTGACCTTGGAGGATTCATCCCTAACCCACAAGGGCGGCCCCTAGTCCCCCAACGGAGAGTGCAACCTTCGAGGCCGGACTCCTGGCTCCACGGATCCAGTCTCCCTGGCCAGTCCTTTCCACCCGACCCCAGTGCTTCCAGTCCAAACCAGTGGGGTGAGATGGGGGAAGGAGTACAGGCACCCAACAAGGGCCTGGAAGGGCCTCATGGCCGTAAGACGGTGGCAGGCTCTCGTCACACTTGCCCCGTCCAACCTCTTTCTGCCTCCCCAGACTGCCCAAGGTCCACGTGGGTCCGGGTCCACGCTGCCCTCCCCCTGGTGGAATCACTGAACTCCTGGGGAGAGAAGTGCACAGCCTCTTCCTCCTTCCTGGATGTTTGCGATTACTGCCCAGACCCACTCCTGGGTGGGGGCGGGGGGAGCAGAGATTGCCGCTCTCAGTGTGCAAATTGTGCATTGCACAACTCCAGGGGGCACCGTTTCTTTTGTAGTCATTGTAGATTTGTATAGCTGTGGTGACGGTTTTCCAGCAGATGGCAGTCGAAGGTTTTGAGGGAGGGGTGTCTTTTTTTAATTCAGTGAACGGTGCTCTTTGGGGTTGGCTAGGCCCTCTGTGAGATTCTGTCGCTGCCTGTACCCGGCCCTTGCCTCCATCCTGCTGACTGGGAGAACCCTTGGGGTCACATTGGGAGTGGGGACCCATCTCCTAGATTCTCTCTCAGATCCCCCTAGTACTCACCCATCCTCCCCCACAAACATTTCTGCTCTCCTAGAGCTGGCTTCGGGGTAAGGGCACCTGTCCAGGCATAATTGGTGACCCACTGAGGATTTTCTTTGGCTTTGCCTAGAAAGCTGCAGGGCGGCCAAGCTGAAATGCAGATCAGAGACCCTCTTCCTGCTTCCTCTCCCAGGGCAGCCTTCTTCCAGGCTCCCAGGGATTGGGCCCTTTCCTACTTTCTCCAAGTGCAGACTGTCCAGGTGATGGGGGGAAAGGACTGGAAGCCAGACCTGCAAGGACAGAACCAAAAGTTGCAAACTGACGGCACCTACTGGCAGCCATCAAGACTGCAGAGGGCTGGAGAGTTCTGGCCAGGGACAAGGTTCTAGGATTTGCGATTGTAACTGAAAAATAAAATAAAATAAAATAATAAAAGATTCTAGGATTCTCTTCATGCCATCCCACAGACCAACGGGGGTTTCTTCTGTCCCAGAGTCGGGTTCCTCAAGTGCCCCTGGGGAAGCCCAGCCTGTCCCTGATTCAGTAAACTGCCCTACACACTCTTCCCCTCCTTCATCACACTGGATCCAGTTCCGCCATCAACTTGGTCTGTGAACTTGGATACCACCCCTTGAGGTGTGAATGTCCCTAACTGTAAAATGAAGGTAAGCCATCCCCATTTTTCCTACTCTTAAGTTCTTGTGAGAATAAAATGGAACCAGAAAAGATGGTTCTGATCCCAATGCCAGACTTGTCCCCTAGGCAGCAAAGACGCTGGGAGGGACAAGGCTGTGGAACAAGGAGGAAGGCGTGCAGGGCAGACTGGGGTGAGGCTGAGGGAGATGCCTGGGGACGGGGAGTGTCGGTGAGTCCAGGTGGGAAACTGGAAAGGTGTCCGGGTGAGACGGTGTCCACACCTCTGCCCCAGTGGCACCCCCCAGTCCGTCCTCTGGTGCCCCACTCCCACCACTGTCTGGGATAATTCCAAAGAGGCAGGAAACGGGACAGGAGGAGGCCTCCATGCACCTCCCCCGCTCGTGCATCACGCATTTCTGACACACCTATTGTGCCCAGGCTCTGTGCTGCACACAGGGGAGCAGAGCTCACTCTCCTCCCCAAGGACCTCCCTGCCCAGTGAGGGGAGGCAGGCATGTAAATAAGTCTGAGATTTGTGCAGGTGCCCTGGGGGCATTTATATGGGACATGGTGGGGACCCAGAGGCACAGGTGGTCAGTTCTACATCCAGGACATGGAAAGACTTCATGGAGGAGGTGAACCGTGAGCCAGCGTTACAGTCTTCCATGTTAGCATCAGGCTGGCCTAGATTCCAGTCCCCACTTTGCCACTGACTCACTGGGGAACCTAAAACAAGTTACTTAAACCCCAAGCATCACTGTCCTTCCCTGGGACATGGAACCGTGGTAAGAAAGAAGGGTGGGGAGGGGAAAGAAATGGTGGCCTGTGCAACGTGTCCAGCACACAGTAGGCACCGATCATTTGCTCCCTCCTGGAAACTCTTAACTTTTCCACATGGCTGCAGACACCATGGTGTCTCTTCCACTAGGCTGAAAACCAGCGCTCTCTCCTGGAGGGCTGGTTTAGTGTCCCTGCCCCCCACCTCCACCCCTGGCCTGCTAGTGTCTGCAAGAGGCTGGTGCACAGAGGGCATGGGATTTGGAGCTGCAGGACCTGGGTCCAAGTTGCATATGTTGGACATGGTTCTGTGTGCTTCCCTCATACGCACTTCACAACATGTAGTAAGTGCTATCATTACCCTATTTTTAAGGTAGGGAAACTGAAGCACAGAGAGGTATGTGAGTTGCACAAAGTCACACAGCAAGTAAGTTGGAAGAGCAGGGATGTGAACCAAGGCAGAGTCTGCATGATTAACTTCTATGTTTTACTGCCTTCCAAAACAGCTGACATAACCATTCTAAACAAGTGCCAAGGACAAAAGACTGTGGTACAGAGTGCTGGCTGTGGGGGATCAGAACAGAGGTAGCACTGATGTGGAACTGGGCCCCCAGGCCTCCGCAGAACTTTGGCTTCCCTCTGGACTGCCCACTGTGCCCACCCTGAGTAGGGAGCTCAGCTTCTCTCCATGTCAGCTGATACCCAGGCCCCAGGTACGGTATCCTCCACAGTCGCCCCAGGTGTGCGGGCTGAGCAATGGCACATGAGTACGGCTGCCTCCTTGCCCAGCAGGGCCCCACTCTTGCAAGACCAGATCAAAAGAGTGAAGGCCTCCACAGAGACCCATAGAGGATGTCGGGTCCAGAGGACAGGGCCTGAGTCCTTCCCTTAGGATGTTCAGCTCAAGCAGTGGACACCCAGCAGGGGAAGGCGTGGGGAGAGGAGAGCCCATCTGCAGTTGGGCTGGCCGGGATCCAGTTTTGTGTCTCCAGTCCAGCCAACTCTGCTGCTTGCCAGCTTTGTGGCCACTTCTCCTTCCTCAGCTTCAGTTTTACCATCGGTAAAATGGAGGAGGGGAACTCATTGAATTGGGAGACCCATCTAGCTCGGGCAGTTTAGGAAACGAGATCTGGAGCCGTTTTGCATGGTCCTAGGCCCAGTGCTGGAATGGCTCCCACCCGTCCGGAGTCAGCACTGTTTCCAGGCCAATTGGCACCGAGGGCATCTCTTCCTCATTGCCCAAACCCCGTGCAGGAGATGAGCCAAGTGAATGATGTTGGGCCCTGTGAGAGCTCTGTCACCACCCAGAGAGGTGACAGGCTCGCTCAAGGTAACTTAAGCTGAATAAATTTGCTGCCTGCCGTGGACGTCCCCCTGTGCCATGCTGCCTGTGCTGCCAGAGCATCACCAGTGAGCCATGGGCTCAGGGCTCGAGGAAGCGGGGGACAGGGAAGAATCTATGCAGAGCATACTGCTTACAAAAGCAGAGACACGGGCAGGGCCCTAGCCAGAAAGAGACAGATGTTACAGTGGGAAAATCACTTGCCCTGCCTCTCCTGACACCTGTTAAGTCAAAGAACAAGGTGCCACCTTGCCAGATGCCTCTTGGCCTAAAAGATCAGAAGCCCAGGATCCAAGCAAACTCCATATCCTTCCCCACATTCCCTGGAGTGTCTCCAGGCCCTGCCTCCTACTCCCCCTGGCCCTGGAGAACAGAGTGCTACCTACCCCTTAGTAAACTCAAAGGGACTCTACCAAGCAATGTCTGAACCCAGAAGGACCACTCCCAACAAGGCTGTAGGATTAGAGACCCTACGGAGTCCTCAGATTCAGGGAAACCCCAGAGAGAGGGCCTTGGATCCAGAGAGATCCCCAACACTCCCACACGCAGGGGTCCTTATTCCCTGGCTACATGCCTCCCCCTTCCCCACCAATGCTAGGAGTTCACAAATAGCTCCAGTCATGCTTTCTGTTTAGTCCCAGACCTCTCTTCTGGCCTCATCATCCCATGCCCAGAGCCAGGATCTCTGGTCCCACACACCAGTCTTTATGCTTCGTCCATTCTCTCCTCCCCACACCCGCCCACTTCACTCCAGCCTTCCACTTCTCCCCACCCAGGAGAACATCCTGGCCCAAGGGGCCTCCCAAGCTTGGTAGTAACCAGACATCCCCGCCCCACTGGATAAAAGTGGGGAGGAGTCCCCAGGAAAGGTGAATGGACTGCAAGAGAAGAAGGGAAAAGGGAGTATGGTCCCCATCTGCAATATGGGGGTGATAGCCACACCTTCCACATAGGATTGTTAGGAAAAGCTGTACAGAGTGAGTGTTCAGAGCAGTTGCTTCTGGTTATACCTCACTTAATAAATACATGTGGAAAAACATAATGGGATACCACTGCGTAAATCCACCAGATTAGTAAAAATTTTAAATACTGACAATATCAAGATGTAAAGGAAGGGGACTCTCATACAGGAAACAAATTTGTACAACCACTTGAAAGCAACAAACAATTCCACCCCCAGATATACACCCAATGGAGATGTGTGTGTGTGTGTGTGTGTGTGTGTGTGTGTGTATTCCTAAGCACATGCAAAAGATTGTTTATAGCAGCATCATTCAGCCAAACACTGGGATCAATGGTAGGGTAGATAAATCTACAGTTGAATAAAGTGTTGCTATATCTAGCAATACAGATGAATCATGTATTGAACAGAAGAGTACCACTGTATGATTCTATTTATATAAAACTCAAAAACAGGCAAAACTACCATATTTTCAGACTATAAGATGCCCTTGCTTTCCCTTCCCCCCAAATTTGGGGGGTGTGTCTTATAGTCCAAATGTAGCTTATCTGGCTCAAGTTGGGGGGCAGCAGTGAGTGAGGTCACAGGTTATTAAATATTTTACCACAATTTTTGGTTCAAAAAAATTTTTTTTCTATTTTCCTCCTCTAAAACCTAGGTGCATCTTATAGTCCTAAAAATACAGTAATTTATGGTTTTAGAAGTCAAGATAAAGGTCGGCTTCAGGGAAAAGTGTGGAAGTTGTTACTGAAAGGGGTCTTTTAGGGTACAGGTAATATTTAGTATTTACGCAGTATATTCACTATGGGAACCTTCCCTAAGCTAAATATTTCTTATTTCTGCACTCTTCTGTATGTACATTATGCCTTAATTTTTTTTTTTAAGAAAAAACCTTTTTGCTTGTTTATTTTTTTAGAGTGCTGGCTCCCAAGTCAGCTGCCTGGACGGGATTCCTGGCCGTGGGTTTAGGACAATTCAGCACACCCCCTGTGTCTGAGTGTCCTCGGTATTCATTTAAGTGACTGTTGTATAGGATGCCTACGATGACTAAATGAATGGATCTGTGTAAAATGCTTATAATGATGCCTGCTGCATAGTAAGTGCCCAGTGAGTGTTGGCTGTTAGCTGAGATCAGCCAAGTGAGATTGGGCGCCTGGAGCCAAAACGCCTGCCTGCACTGAATTCTGGATTCGCCATTTACTAGCTCTGTGACTTTGGCCAAGTGACATCCTCCCTCTTATCCTTAAATGCCCTCCGTTGTAAAAGAGGGATAACGCCAGCTGAGCTGGTAGGGCTGTGTGAGGAAGTGCAGAAACGATGTGTGTAAAGCACTCGGCACAGTGCCTGGCACAGAGTAAGACTCCATACAAATTAACCATTATGATTACTGATCACCATGGCAACGCTATAAATCCATTTTTAGATGGCGTTCCTGGTAGTAAAAAGACTGGCTTCAGGTCACAAGCAACTGTGATTTAAACCCATCTGTGGGTGGTGACACAGAGCTTGTGCCTGTCACTGCACCCAGAAGTGTCACAGCCCAAACCCAGAGAGCCCCTCTCCCTCCTGCCGGGCTGTTCCTGTCAGAGTTCTGTGTATGTACCAAGAGGCTGTTGCGCCCACAGCACCACAGTGCCCACCAGGCTTTCCATACCGTGGACCTCTTGTACTTCTCTCCTTGTCCTAAGAAGTAGGGACAGTCCTAAAGCCAGCTGGTGAGGGCAGGGGTGGGGGGCAGAATTTGAGGACAAAGGGACAGGGCTGAGTGGGTCCAGAAACACAGCTGGCACTACCTGGAGCCCCTCACCCACCTAGCTGCCCCCCCCTCCCCCCATTCTCACCCTCTCAGCCTCTGCAGTTTCAAGAGGCTTGATGCTTGGAGCCAGTAATCCTAAAATCTATGTGCAGCCTGTTCCACACCCCCACCCAGACCTGATGATCTAAACAGTAGCGGAAACCGGCCCCCCTAGGCAGGGGAAAGCCAGATGGCCTACAACTGGGAAGGTCTTTGCCCTCAGGTTGGGGCCCACAGGCTGTGGGGCGCTGTGCTCTTGCAGCCAGAGCACTCTGTCTAACCGAGGGTTAAAATACCAGCTCTGCCCTGATTCATCACACACTCTGGACTTAGGTCTTCACCATGATGGACCTCAGTTTCTTCATCTGTAAAATGGGGATGCCAATCTGTAGAGCCCTGAAGGAGGATTAAACAAGACCATAAAAGTGGAAGGACATACATCTCAGAAAGCAGGTTACAAATTAATGGCATCATTAAGTATGACCTTTTTTTTTTTTTTATTTTAAAGGGAAGGAGAGAGGGAGAGAAACATCAATGTATGGTTGCTTTTTGTGCGTCCCCTGCTGGGAATTGGCCTGCAGGGAACTGGCCTGCAACCCAGGAATGTGCCCTGACTGGGAATCGAACCGCAGTTGTCTGGTTTGCAGGCCCGTGCTCAATCCACTGAGCTACACCAGCCAGGGCCATGTATGACCTTTTTTGATTCTAAAATTCTACGATGCTTTGAGGTGGGAAGATAGAGAGAAGCGGAGAGGATACTAGCAAAGGGAAGGAGGGAGAGGGAGAGACTGAAACTTGGAACAGGACAGAGAGATGAAAACAACGAGAAGATGTATAGATATGATGAAATGAAGAGTTTGGAAAGATGGGAGAGATCCCAGTCCAGACTCCTACTCATTCATACACGCATGCATTCTTTAGAGGAAGAAATGAGGCAGTCACTGCTGAGCTGGACCAGGTCTCAGAGCCTGCATCTACCCACCAGGCCTGCTCCCAGCAGCAACCAAGGGCCCTCTGAAGGCAACGAATGGACTGGAGGATGGGGCTCTGCAGCTCTAGTATCCTCCTCCTCCTCATGTCAGGCCCCTGGGTTCAAGGCCAAAGTCAGAGCTGGGGAAGCAGCTAGCTACCAGGAATGCCAGTCCCCTGCCATGCTCCCACCGGGTCTCTCATTGAGGAACGGGAGTTCTCCCCCAGGCTGTCAGATCATGAGGACACGGATCCTCTACTCGGGCTCTCCCCACCAGCAAACAAGAAAGCAGATGTGGAGTGAGGAAGGGAAGGGGCTAGAGCCCCAAGACATGAGACCTCCCGGGAAACAGATGGATGCAGGTAGAGGCACACAGCATCCCACTCCATCCTATTTCTTTCTTTCTGGGACCCACCTTCAATTCTGACACCAGTTCTGATGTGTGGGGTTTTCCAACACCATCAAGCAATGCTCCAACAGCAGCTGAGTGCCCTACAATTTCACTCAGTTCTGACATTATCTACCTGGAATTAGGATCAGACCCTCACGGGTTAAGGGCTCAGTCCTACAAGACTGCCCCCTCCTTCAGATGCCAGGGAAGCAGAACTCAGAGAAACATTTTACTTATTAGGTTACAGGTTTATTATAAACAGAAGACAACTCAGAAACAGCCAGGTGGACGCGTGGCATCGGGCAAGGCCTGGGGAAGGGGCGCAGAGCTTCCATGCCCTCTCCCAGTGAGCCAGTCTCGCCGCACCCCAAAGCATTCACCAACCCAGAGGCTCTCTAAACCTGTCCTTTTGTGGTTTTATGGGTTTTCAGCACTTTGGCACGATTGATTAAATCACTGGCCATTGGTGATTAAACACAGTCTCCAGCCCCTCTCCCTTCCTGGGAGGTCAGAGGGTAAGGCCGAAGTTCCAACCCCCTAATCTCTTAACTGGTTCCCCTGGCAACCAACCCCCATTCTTAATTACCTAGGGGCTTTTGAAAACTTGACTCATTTAACATAACAAAAGATACCTCCATTGCTTTCACCACTTAGGAAATTCCAAGCGTTTTAGGAGCGCTGAAGAATACCAAATATGTTTCTTATTATAAATCACAATATCCCACCTCTCAAGGACCTTATCTGGGACTGCTGCCAGTTTCCGCGTTGGGGAGAAAGTGACAAGCCCAGATGACCCCATTCCTCGCACCACATTAGGAGGCATAACTGGCTTTCTCACTCTGCCTCCCAGGCCAGCGCCATCCCCCACGGCAGTCAACTGCAGTTACACCTCTCTCTGGGCCTCAGTTTCCCCATCTTACCAGGAAGAGGTTGGACCTAGTAATCTAAGAGACAGCCTAGTCCTTCCTAATCTCTCTTGCATGGCGATCCAACCCTGCTCTTGACCCTCTTTCTGGGTCTGCCTGCCCTGCTGGGCCCCCTGCATGTCACATAAATGCCATTCTAGGTGAGAAATTTCAGGGAATTTGGGACCCTCTGGGGCGTCAGTGGCAGTGGGGGAAGGGACCAGAAGGAAGGCTGAGGAGTTGGGGTGAGAAAGCCTTCCTGTCCCACTTGTATCTCTGCTGCATGCTTTGTCTGCTCCAACAGCAAAACAATGGACTGAGCCCTGGCTTTCCTGGGGAGGAGGGGCGGTGGGGATCCCACAGGGATCCCTGGCTTCTGAGCACAGCAGCCTCCCCTTTGGAAGGAGCAGTCAGACCAGAAGTGAAGGGTGGATGGTGTGTGGCTGGTGGAAAGTGGGAGGTGGTAAATGTTGGGGGGATGAATGGGCAAATGGTGGGTGGGTGACATGACAGCATTCTTTCGGTAGAGGTGGGCTGAGGGTCTTCTGAACCAGGGGTAAAGGTGGCGACAGGAGTCTCAGACTAAGAACCCAAATTCCTCCTGAGACAATTTCTATATTTATACTCAAGTACTCTAACAGGGCCCCGAACCCAATAGTCAGTTAATGATTCTGTGACTCATTACCCTAGGTGACCTCAGGGCCATGGGCATTTTCCATACATACATGCTACTCCCATCAGGCCTCCTTGCCTTTCCCTACAAGAGTCCCCTACTCCCAAACACACCCCCCCCACTTCCGTTGTTCACCTCCACCCCTCCTGCCTCCTTCCAGGTACAGGATGGAATCGGACCCCCTGGGTCCAACGTCACCACCCCCAACACATGCCTTCTGCCCCAGGGTAGCCCCAAGTAAGAGAGGCAGGAGAGTGTCTACAGAGGAACTTTGTCACTGCCCTGTTTCTGCTTCAGAAAACAGACTTCACCTGCTGCGTTCAGGTGAGGTACCTGAATGTAGGAACACCTCACCCCATCCTTAGAATCAATCTGGAAAGAGCAGAACATTTGAGAGAGGGGTAGGAGAAAAGAGGCTTGTGAATGAGATTGCTGGGGCTGCTGACTCTTTACCCACTCCCAGTTAGGAGCAGGTCCATTCGCCCCAGTGGAGAATCCTCCTCCCCCTTTCGCCTCATGGGGATGCAGCCTTACTCAGGAGAACTCTCCTGGGACGCTTGCAGCTGATCCCTTCTGCCCATTCTGGGTTTTCCTTCCTGCAGGTCCTTCACTGGGTCTTTGAGTTCAAGGTACAGATGCTCAGGGACAACCCTAGTATCCCCAAGGGCATCCCTGCCAATGTCAGCAGTGGGTACTGAGCCTTCCACTGAATCCCCAGAAGATGGAGCAAACTGTCGGTACAGTGGGCCCCAGGTTCCAGGAGGGTGGAAGCAGAGGCTTGTGTGTGTCTTTTTCTTCACTTGGGGGTTTGACTTTGCTGGGCTATTCCTCCAGGGTCCGTGCACTCCTGCACTAGTGGGGGGGGGGTGTCTGCTGCTGGGTACGCTGCCCCCAGGTAGGCAATGATAGTACTGATGGCATCATTCACTGAGGGCCCCGAGGGGAGGGGGTGGGCACTGAGCTAGGGGCTGAGGATTCCAGAAGGAGCAGGCAAATCCCTGCCTTCAGAAGACCTCGTGGTCTGAACAGAGAGACCTGCGGACAAAGGCACCACGATCAGTGCTACCTAATAGAGGGAAACGCTCTGAATGTAAAGAAAACTGAGAGGAGCCCCAGGTGCTTAAGGAGAACTTCAAAGGGAGGTGACATTGGCTCTGAGTCTTAAAAGATAAGTAGAAGTTTACAATCTTGAGGAAATTACCTAACGCCTCCAAGTCTCGGTTTTCTCAGTTGAAAGAGTTGTTATAAAGATTGGGGTGGGGGGATTATATAGACGGCTTATTATAGTGTCTTGTACAAAATTGGCACTGAAAAATTTATGTATGTTAAAGGAATTGGCTCCAGTGGTGGGGATGGCAAGTCTGCAATCTGTAGGGTAGACCAGTAGGCCAGAGACTCTTGCAGGATTTCTATACAGTCCCAAGGCAGAAATCTTTTTTTACTGAGAAACCTGTTTTTGTTTGGGGGCTGTTTGCTTGTTTGTTTGTTTGTTTGCTCTTACGGCCTTCAGTTAATTAGGTGAGGCTTATCAACACTATAGAGGGCAATCTTTTTACTGAAAGTCCACGGATTGTCAATGTCCATTAGATCTACAAAATACCTTCGCTGCAGCATCTAGTGTTTGACGACCAAACAGCTGGGCAACCGTAGCCTGGCCAACCTGACACAGACGGTTGACCACCGCCAAGTTCATTCCCAGCGGCCTTCTGGACGGGCAGAAGCTGCTGGATGGGCTTCCCCACCGCTGGGGGCCGGTCCTGTGCAGGTGTGAGCAGAGTGACGCCGAACGTTCTTGGGAACCCCTGGCGGCCGGGAAAGCAGAGGTCAGGGAGCAGAGCAAGGCCGAAGCTCCATTCCTCTGGCTCTGCCAACCATCCGAGCCGTGGGCTGCTTCCACCCGTGACTGCCCGCCAGTCACATCCCGACCCCTCCTTGCTGGCTGCCCTCCCCGCGCCCCCGGGGCTTAGCCAGCAGAGCCCGCACGGGATACGCCGGGTGATTAACAAGTGGAAGACCCCCGAGTTCTTGTAGAAGGGGAAAAAAAAAAAAAAAGAGCACTAAATCCAAATGATCATGCCTCCTGATTCTGATACTATTAGCTTACTACATGCTTTCTTTCGAGGAATCCTCACACAAATTTGAGGTAATACTATGACTTCTATTTAGTTTTATTTTTTTAAGCAGAGGAAAACAAAAGCGTTGAGAAACCGCCTCCGTGGAGGTCACGCCACTGGCAAATTGTCCAGCCGGGACCGAGACTCAAGGAATGCTCATCGGGAGGCGGCCGAGAGGGAACTAGGAGACGCGCAAATCGTGCGGTTCTCTTTTCTAGCAACTGGTAAGGGCAACACTTTTTTTGTCTTGTTCGTTTTTTGTTTGTTTTTTTTTTGGGGGGGGGTCATTTCAATATTGTGGGTTGTTGATAAGGAAAGAAAGAAATCCACCCAAACGTCTTTGCATCAGTAATAAAACACAGATCTCCGACATCCTCCTGCCAGGTCGGAGGAGCTGGTCTGGCCCGCGGAGTGCAGGGAACCTAACACGGGGGACGCAGGAGTCGCCGGCAGGAGTCGCCGGCGGCAGGGCAGCGCCCCGGCCGTCCGAGGGGGAGCCGCCCCCGCTCCCGTGGCCGCGACTACGAATGATCCCTTTTGATCGACCAGTTGCCGCCCGGTGCCGCTATTTCGCGCGTGACCTCGCCACACCCTCCCATTCTATGAAAACCACAAGCCACAACCGCGGCACTTTTGTTTCTTTGAAAATAAGTTCTTGTAGGGGAAACTGAGGCAGACGCCGGAACCCGTGTTGCCTCAGCGAATCGCCGCCAGGCCGCCTGTCCGGGAAGGCCGGCGCTCAGTCTCCTCGGGAAAATAGAGCTCGGGTTCTCTTCCTCTCGCTAAGAAAAACCTCGGGACGGAGGACGGTTTTTACATTTCAGGGATCTGAAATAAGTGAAGCGCTCCCAGGGAATGAATACATTCCTCCATCTTTTCGCCCCAGTCTAACCCTCAGAAAACCCCTTCACGCCAGCGTCGCGTTACTCCGCTCGGATATCTGCACTGAGAGAAAGAACAAAAAGAGCCGTTCTCATTGGCCAGATTTCCTGTCTGTCTCTCCATGTTTGTTAGTCGCTTTTTTTTTTTGGAATTTTTTTTTTGGAATTTTTTTTTT